>NC_092874.1:132466743-137696743 GCF_028372415.1 Notamacropus eugenii | reverse complement strand
CTGGTGACTTTGCACAGCCCTTCCTAACTCAAATAAAGTCAATTGTAAGTCATTTTATCATCTCCCTGATATCACGGTCCTCTTGGAGAATGAAGGGCAAACCACAGAACCACAAGTCAGGATTTAAACTCAAATCTCTCTGACATCAAGCTCAGAGTTATAGCTACCATAATATGTTGTTGCCTCTCATTCCTTATCACTGCTGTCCCATAATGTTGACCTATTTCAGGGAAACTAAGTGAATTACTAATTGATTACAAAACATTGGTTATATATATAATGGTATAATAAAACTTTGAAAATAAACTCTGGCTGCATTCCAGAATGGCAATCCTTTTTGAGTCTATATTTTGCTCCCACACATCTTGGCATAGTGTTAATTCATTGCTTCATTCATTCAAGAAGTACTAATTAAACTAAAGCCTAATATCTAGGCTGGGGAATACAAGGATAAAAGCCCTTCCCTTCAAGGAGCCTACTACCTTACTAGGGGAAATAAAGTATATTCATACCTATTATGTAATATAAGAGTGGTAAAGTATAGAAATTCACTGGAAAAGCTCAGTCTTAGTTGGAAAGATCACATACATGTATACACACACATCCCTTCATGGAGAAAATAGAATTTGAGTTGTCATAGAATCATAGAATTTCATCTTTGAGAGTAGTACCCATAGAACTTCTCTAAGCCATCTCTTTCTCCTATTAATCGGTTTCCCCAAGACCATCTAGTTTGTGCTAAAAAAATTGCCAATAATGGGAAGTCTACTAACTTAGGAAAAGAGTCTTTTCATTTTTAGACAATTTCATTTGTTAGGAAGGATTTATTTATTACTGGCAGAATCTTTCTCTTTATAATGTTTACCCATCTATCTAAGTTCTCCACTTGAACTAGATGAACACTGTAGTGCCTACCAGTTCTCTGCTGATAATGCTATCTAGGGGGCAGAGCCAAGATGGTGGAGAAAAGCCAGAAAATTGCCTGAGCTCTTCCCAGTTTTTCCTGAAACAACTTTAGATCAAGTCTCTAAATAAATTCTAGAGTGACAGAACCCACAGAAGAAAGGGTGAAACAATTTTTCAGCACAAGATAATTTAGAATTGTAGGAAGAGTCTGTTTCACTTAGGTAAAAAAGGGAATGCAGCCCAGAACAGGCAGCGTCTGAGTAAGTCAGGGGGGAAGCCCTTAGCCACAGCACAGATCAGCAACCTAAGCGTTATGGTCCTGGCTCAGCAGGCCAGCAGTGAGGCCTTCAGCCTCAGTGCAGAAAGCAAACTGCCAGCCCCAGAATCCAACGCACAATAGGCATATCTAGGCTAGGCCACCCAAGCACAGTTGTCAAACTGCCAGCACCAGAGGACCTGGAGCACAAAGGCAGTGACCAGACCCTGGACCTGAGCACAAGAAGCTTGAGACAGTTCCTTCTGTGCCCCAGGAACTGCGATCAACTTTAAAAGTCATGAAATAGGCTGGAAAGTGAGCAAAACAAAGAAACGAACCAAAAGGCTCCCATGGCAACAGGGAAGATCAAAACACAAACTCAGAAGAGGACAACAATATCAAAATATCTACATGAAAAGCCTCAAAGAGGAATATGAATTGGTCACTAACCCAAAAAGTCCTCTTGGAAGAGCTCAGAAAGGATTTTAAAAGTCAAATGAGCGAGGCTAAAGAAAAGTGGGAATAGAAATGAGAGTTATACAAGAGAATCATGAAAGAGAGTCAGCATGGAAAAAGATAACTCTTTAGAAAACAGAATTGTCCAAATGGAAAAGGAGGTACAAAACTTCAATGAAGCAAATAACCCCTTAAAAAGTAGAATTTGCCAAATGGAAAAGGAGTTTCAAAAGCTAACAAGAAAATAATTCCTTAAAAATTAGAATGAGGAAAGAGGTAGGGCCAAGATGGCAGAGAAAAGCCAGGAAGTTGCCTGAGCTCTCCTGTGTTTCCCTCAGAAACAGTGTTAAATCAAGCCTCTCAATGGATTCTGGAGCAACAGAACCTACAAAAAAATGGAGTGAAACAATTTTCCAGCTTAGGATAATTTGAAAGAACTTCAGGAAAGGTCTGTGTCACTTGGGTAGAAACGGAGCAAGGCCTAGGGCAGATGGTGTCTGCACAAGCCAGTGGAAGGCTCTTACCCACAGCACAGATGAGCAGTCAAGTCCCCATGGTTCTGACTTGACAAGCTAGGGACACAGCAGGCCAGCTGTGAGGCCTCTAGGCCCAGGGCAGAAGGGAAATTGGCAACCTCAGAACCCAGGACACAACAGATGTGACTAGGCCAGGCCACCCTTGCACAGTGGGCAAGCTGTCAGCACCTGAGACCCTCATAAAGAAGGCCAATGACAAGGCCCCTGGCCCCTAGCACAAGAAGCTTGGGACAATGCCCCCTGTGCCTTGAGAGTAGGGCTCAACTTTAAAAGCCATGAAATAGGTTAAAAATGAGCAAAAAATAGAAAAGAAATCTGACTATAGAAAGCTACTATGGTGACAGGGAAGATTAAAACATAAACTCAGAAGAAGACAAGAGTATCAGATGCCTAAATATGAAACCCCATAGAGAAATATGAATTGGTTTTGAGCCTAAAAAGGTTCTCTTAGAAGGACTTAGAAAGGATTTTAAAAATCAAATAAGAGAGGTTGAAGAAAAATTGGGAAAAGAAATGAGAAGCATGCAAGAGAGAGTCAACAACTTAGAAAAGGAAGGACAAAAATGCACTGAAGAAAAGCAATTCCTTAAAAAAATAAAATTGGCTAAATTGGAGGGGGGAATCCATTGAAAAAACAACTTCTTTAAAAACAGAATTAGCGAGCCAAGATGGCAGAGTAGAAAGACACAAATACACTAGCTCTGAAGCCACAGCCCATAAAATATCTGTAAAAAAGAACCCCCGGTGAATTCTGGAGCAGCAGAAGCCACAGAACAATGGAGCAGACGAGATTTCTGTTCCAGAGAACCTGAAAACCTCTAGCAAAAGGTCTGTCACACTGTGGATGTGGAGCCAAGCCCAGCCCAGAGGCCTCCCAGCACCGAGAGGAGCAGATCCAAGAAGGTTTCAGGGACAGAATCTCCAGCCGCTGCGCGGGTACCTCCACCCACAGGTGATGGGGTCAGTGAGAGGGTCTCTTTGGCAGGTCGAGAGGGGAGTGGAGTGCCCCCATAACTCAGTCTCCCTCGGGAAGCAGCAGCGGAGGCAGCGGCAGACCAGGGCCCCCCAAGCAGGCAGGAGCCCAGATCCATTGTTGAAGGTCTCTGCATAAACCCCCTGAGGGAACTGAGCCCGTGAGGAGGCCCTGCCCCCACCTGAGCACCTGAACTTGATCTCACACTGAATAGCAGCCCTTCCCCCGCCCAAAGCCCTGAGGCTGGGAAGCAGCATTTGAATCTCAGACCCCAAGTGCTGGCTGGGAGGATCTGGAGGCCAAGTGGGTGTGAAGAGGACGCTCAGAAGTCAAGTCACTGGCTGGGAAAATGCCCAGAAAAGGGAAAAGAAATAAGACTATAGAAGGTTACTTTCTTGGTGAACAGGTATTTCCTCCCTTCCTTTCTGATGAGGAAGAACAATGCTTACCATCAGGGAAAGAAACAGAAGTCAAGGCTTCTGTAATCCCAGCCCACTCAATGGGCTCAGGCCATGGAAGAGCTCAAAAAGGATTTTGAAAATCAAGTTAGAGAGGCGGAGGAAAAGCTGGGAAGAGAAATGAGAGACATGCAAGCAAAGTATGAAAAACAAATAAATACCCTGCTAAAGGAGACCCCAAAAAATGCTGAAGAAAATAACACCTTGAAAAGTAGGCTAACTCAATTGGCAAAAGAGGTTCAAAAAGCCAATGAGGAGAAGAATGCTTTCAAAAGCAGAATTAGCCAAATGGAAAAGGAGGTTCAAAAGCTCACTGAAGAAAATAGTTCTTTCAAAATTAGAATGGAACAGATGGAGGCTAATGACTTTATGAGAAACCAAGAAATCACAAAACAAAACCAAAAGAGTAAAAAAATGGAAGATAATGTGAAATATCTCATTGGAAAAACAACTAACCTGGAAAATAGATCCAGGAGAGACAATTTAAAAATTATGGGACTACCTGAAAGCCATGATCAAAAAAAGAGCCTAGACATCATCTTTCATAAAATTATCAAGGAAAACTGCCCTGATGTGTTAAAACCAGAGGGCAAAATAAGTATTCAAGGAATCCACAGATCACCGCCTGAAAGAGATCCAAAAAGAGAAACTCCTAGGAACATTGTAGCCAAATTCCAGAGTTCCCTGGTCAAGGAGAAAATATTGCAAGCAGCTAGAAAGAAACAATTCAAGTATTGTGGAAATACAATCAGGATAACACAAGATCTAGCAGCTTCTACATCAAGGGATTGAAGGGCATGGAATAGGATATTCCAGAAGTCAAAGGAACTAGGACTAAAACCAAGAATCACCTACCCAGCAAAACTGAGTATAATACTTCAGGGGAAAAAGTGGTCTTTCAATGAAATAGGGGACTTTCAAGCATTCTTGATGAAAAGACCAGAGCTAAAAAGAAAATTTGACTTTCAAACACAAGAATGAAGAGAAGCATGAAAAGGTGAACAGCAAAGAGAAGTCATAAGGGACTCATAAAAGTTGAACTGTTTACATTTCTGCATGGAAAGACAGTATTAGTAACTCTTGAAAGTATTCAGTATCTGGGTACTGGGTGGGATTACACACACACACACATATGCACACGCACACACACACACACACACACACACACACACACACATAGAGACAGAGTGGACAGAGTGCACAAAGTGAATTGAAGAGGATGGGATCATATCTTAAAAAAATGAAATCAAGCAGTGAGAGAGAAAAATATGGGAGGAGAAAGGGAGAAATGGAATGGGGCAAATTATCTCTCATAAAAGAGGCAAGCAAAAGACATATTAGAGGAGGGATAAAGAGGGGAGGTGAGAGAAAAACATGAAGTTTACTCTCATCACATTCCACTAAAGGAAGGAATAAATGCACACTCATTTTGATATGAAAACCTATCTTACAATACAGGAAAGTGGGGGATAAGGGGATAAGCAGGGTGGGGGGGGGATGATGGAAGGGAGGGCATGGGGACGAGGAAGCAATTTGAGGTTGACACTCATGGGGAGAGACAGGATCAAAAGAGAGAATAGAAGCAATTGGGGGCAGGATAGGATGGAGGGAAATATAGTTAGTCTTATACAACATGACTATTATGGAAGTCATTTGCAAAACTACACAGATTTGGCCTATATTGAATTGCTTGCTTTCCAAAGGGAGGGGGTGGGGAGGGAGGGAGGAAAAGAAGTTGGAACTCAAAGTTTTAGGAACAACTGTCGAGTACTGTTCTTGCCACTAGGAAATAAGAAATACAGGCAAAGGGGTATAAAAAGTTATTTGGCCCTAAAGGACAGAGGAGAGGATGGAGACAAGGGCAGAGAGGGATAATAGAGGAGAGAGCAGATTGGTGATGGGGGCAATTGGAATGCTCGGTGTTTTGGGATGGGGGGAGGGTACAAGGGGGGAGAATATTTGGAACCCAAAATTTTGTGAAAATGAATGTTAAAAGTTAAATAAATAAATAATTTTTTTTAAAAAAAATGATGCCTCTAAAAAAAAAAACAAAACAGAATTAGCCAAATGGAAAAGCAGGAACAAAAGCTAACTGAAGAAAATAAATCCTTAAAACTTAGAATTGGGCAAGTGGAAGCTAAAGACTCTATGAGACATCAAGAATCACTCCACAAAATCAAAAGAATGAAAAAAATAGATGAATATGTAAAATACCTCATTGGAAAAATAACTGACCTGGAAAATAGATCCAGGAGAGATAATCCCAAGATGAAAACTACAAGGAATAGTGTAGCCATATTCCAGAATTATTAGATAAAGGAGAAAATACCATAAGCAGCTAGAAAGAAACAATTCAGATGTCAAGGAGACAGGATTACACAGGATTTAGCAGCTTCTGCATTAAAGAATCAGAGGGCTTGTAATATGATATTTTAGAAGGCAAAGGAACCTGGATTACAACCAAGAATCAACCATCAAAATTCAACATAATCTTTCAGGGGGAAAAAAGGACATTCAATAAGGACTTTCAGACTTTCCTGATGAAAAGGAAAGAGCTGAATAGAATGAATTATTGAAATGAAATTATTGAATGAAACATTGAATTATTTTCAAATACAAGACTCCAGAGAAGCACCAGAAAAAATGTTATCCAATAAAATTAAGCTGGGAAGATGATACTTGTGACTCTCAAGAATTACATTTGTATTAGGGCAATTAGAAAGATTATACATAGATAGAGGGGGTAGGTATAAGTTGACTTTGATGTGATAATATAAAAAAATTAAGGGGCAAAAAAAATGTACTGAAAGAAGAGGGAAGAAGGGGGCATAGTGGGGTAAATTGTATCACATAAAGAGGTGTGAAAGACCTATTATAGGAGAGGGAAAGAAGGGAGGTGAACATGAGCATTATTTGAACCTTCTCATCATATTTGGCTCAAAGAGGGAATAATATGCACACTCAGTTGAGTATTGAAATCTCTTTTACCTTATAAAAAATTAGGATGGGAAGGGCAAAAGAAAAGAGGGGACTTATAGAAGAGAGGGCAGACTTAGGCAGTAAAAAGCAAAATCCTGGTGAGGAGGAAAAGGAGGAAAGGGGAGAGAGAATAGTATAAATGGGAGAAATAAGATGAAGGGAAATAGTAATTATAACTGTGAATGTGAATGAGATGAACCTCCCATAAAATGGAGCCAGAGAGCAGAGTGGATTAAAAAACAGAATCCTTTAATATGTTGTTTACAAAGAACATATTTAAAGCAGAGAGACACAGAATAAAGGTAAAAAGCTGAAGCAGAATATATTATGTTTTTCCTGAAGTGAAGTAAAAAAAAAACTGGGATAGCAATCCTGATCTCAGACAAAGCAAAAGCAAAAGTAGACCTAATTAAAAGAGACAAAGAAGGAAACTACATCTTGCTAAGAGATACCGTAGACAATGAAATAATATCTGCATAAGCATTTGCACCAAATGGTATAGCATCCAAATTTGTACAGAAGTAGTTAAATGAATTACAGGAGGAAATAGACGGCAAAACTATATTAGTAGGGGACCTAAAACTTCTCCTGTCAGAACTCAGAAAATCTAACCACGAAATGAAGTTAAGGAGGTGAATAGAATTTCAGAAAATTTTTTTGGAGAAAATTAAAGGGGATTTTTTGGTGGTGTGTGACACCTACAGAAAACTTGACTACATATTGGGCATACAAACCTTCCAATCAAATGCAGAAAGGCAAAAATATTAATTAAAATCCATCCCTTTCAGATTATGATGCAATAAAAGTTAAATTTAGTAAAGAGTCATGGAAAGATAGATCACAATTAATTATAAGATAAATAATCCTGAAGAATGAGTGAGACAAACAACAAATCATAGAAACAATAATTTCATCAAAGAGAATGACAATAACACATCATACAAAAATTTATGTAATACAGATAAAACAGTACTTAGGGGAAGTTTTATATCTCCAAATGCTTACATCAATAAAATAGAGAAAGAGCAGATCAGTGAACTCAGCATGCAATTAAAAAAGCTAGAAAAAGAGCAAATAAAAATCATCAAATTAAACACCAAATTAGAAATCCTTAAAATCAAAAGAGATTAATAAAATTGAAAGTAAGACAACATATTAATAAATAAAACTAAGAACCACTTTTATGGAAGAAACAATAATGTAGATAAACCTTTTCTTTGATTGTAAAAAAGAAAGAAAAAAGTTAAATTACCAGTATCAAAAATGAAAATGGTTAATTTGCCACTGATGAGAAGGCAATAATCTTGCTCAATTGTATGCAAATCTGATAATCTAAGTAAAATAGATGAATGTTTTTTACAAAATAGTGAATTGTCAGATTGCTAGAAGAGGAAATAGAATACTTAACCCCATTTTAGAAAAAAGTTGAACAAGTCATCAGTGAACTCCCTGAGAAAATATCCCCAGAGCCATATGGATTTACCAATGAATTCTACCAAACATTTTAAAGGACAATTTATTCTAGTACAATATAAATTCTTTGGGAAAACTGCTGGAGACCTAGCAAATTCTTCCTATGATCCAAGGTGTTCTGATACCTAAACCAGGAAGAGCCAAAACAGAGAAAGAAAATTATGGCCCAATTTCCCTGAATATTGATGCAAAATTGTTTTAAAAATATTAGCAAGGAGATTTTAGCAGTATATCACCAGCATAATACACTATGACTAAGTGGGATTCATATCAGGAATGCAGGACTGGTTCAACATTAGGAAAACTATCAGCATAATTAATCACACAAATAGCAAAACTGACAGAAATTGTATGATTATCTCAGTAGATGCAGAAAAAGCTTTTGACAATATACAGCACCCATTCCTCTTAGAAACACTAGGGAACCTAGGAATAAATGGAACTTTCCTTAAAATGATAAATGTGTCTACCTAAAACCATCAGCAAACATTATTTGTAATGAGGATAGATTTGTTAATGGGGTCAGGAGTGAAACAAAGATGCCCATTATCACCACTGTTATTCAATATTGTACTAACTATACAGTGCTGAAGGAGTCAAAAGTGGAAAAAGTGTAAGAAGCTTTGATATAGCAATAAGAGAAGAGAAAGAAATTGAAGGAATTAGAATAGGCAATGAGGAAACAAAGGTACCACTCTTTGCTGATGATATATGATGGTATATTTAAGAGAATCCTAGAGAATCAACTAAAAAACTACTTGAAATAATTAATAACTCTAGTAAAGCTGCAGTATATAAGATAAGCCCACATAAATCATCTTCCTTTGTATATATTACCAACAAAGTCCAGCAGTAAGAGATAGAGAAATTACATTTACAATAATTATAGACAATATAAAATACTTGGGAGTCTACCTGCCAACACAAACTTAAGAACTATATGAACACAATTGCAAAATACTTTTTATACAAATAAAGTCATATCTAAACATTTGGGAAAATATCAATTGCTCATGGTATGGTCAAGCTAATATAATAAAAATGACAATTCTACTTAATTTGCTTATGCAGTGCCATATCAATCAAACTACCCAAAAATCAGAGCTAGAAAAAATAATAATTTCATCTGGAAGAACAAAAGGTCAGGGCTATCAAGGGAATTAAAGGAAAAAAATGCAAGGGAAGATAGCCTAGCCATACCAGATCTAAAATTATATTATAAAGCAGCAATTATCGAAACTATGTGCTACCGGCTAAGAAATAGAGTGGTGGTTAAGTGAAATAGATTAAGTACACAAGACACTGTAGTAAATCACTACAGTAATCTTCTATTTGATATAATTATTTCTCTCATTATAAATTTCATCCCAGACCAACATGATGACCTTTCAGATATATTTGAAGATATCTCTCAAGTTCATTGTTGTGGGGAGGTAGTTTAGCTAATATGGAACTTAGTTTTTGTTTAGTGAGAAACAACTTAAAATCTAATGGGGTATGTCATAGAAATTGTGGAGGACCTTGCATGTCAAGATGATGGTTCTATACTTTATTCAGCAGTCACTGAAAATCACTCAGAATTTTAAAGGGGAGTGAAATAATCAAAGTAGTGGTTGAGAAAGGTAGTTGTGCAAAAGAAACTAGATGTAAAAACTAGAGGCAGGTTGAATGTAGGATGCTCAGATAATACAGGGGATAGAATTAAAAGGACTGAAAAAAAGGAGAAAAAGTATTGATAGATTTTTTCAGAGAAAGGATGAACAATGGTAATAAAAATTGAGAAAATGAATAGGAGTCATGGAGGGAAGGAAGGAAAGAAGGAAGAAAGGGATAACAGATACATTCATTTATTAAGTGTCTCCTGTGTGCTACATGCTTTATAGATTATCTCATTTGACGGTAAGGGATGCCTCCTTCTTGTTAGGGTGTGGTAAACTATCTGAGATGCAGCACCAGTGGTCAAATATAGCCAATTTGTTTGTTTTGTGTAGCTATATTTCTTTGTAAAAAGGGAGGATTGGGAGAGAAACTAGGAAGTGACAGTAACAGAAAAAAACCTCAAGAAAACTTTTTTTAAAAAAAATTATAGAGAGGGGCTAACTTTTCAGGGGGTGTTAATGATTTTGTCTTTTGGCATGCTGAGTATGAAATGTAAGGACAAATCAGATGGCATGTTCCTAGGAAGCTGGGAAACCAGGAAGATCTCAATTCAAACCTTGCCTCAGATACTTACTAGTGGTGTGTTTCTCTCTGGAAAAGTCATTTAACCTCTCTGTTCCTTAATTCCCTCATCTGTAAAATAAGGATAATAATAGTACCTACCCCCCCCCCCAATCATTGTGAGGATTAAATGAGATAATGTTGTATATATTTGATTTACAAATATTTGATAGTTTTTGTTAAGTGTTTTGTAAAACTTAAAGCTCTAAATAAAGGCTAACTCTTATTAAATGTTTATTAGACTATTCAAAATCTTCACCTGGACCCCAAAAGATTTAATTCAATTAAAAAAGTGTTATTAGGCACTAACTTTGTGCATGGAACCATTATACTGAGTATAACCCAAATGAAAACATTAGTCCCTATAATTGATTGTACCTCTAGAAGAGGGAAAGAATGAAAAGTAGAAACCATAGTTATACACAAGAAGCTTGCTATCATTCACAAACTAACAGCTTAAGAGCTCCATATCACAAATATAAACCTCAAAATATATTGAGAATTTATATATAATTTATTTATTTTTTGGTTCTTAACATTTGCTTCCACAAGAATTTGAATTCAAAATTTTCTCCCCATCTCTCTTCACCCCCACCCCAGGACAGCATGCACCCCATCCACCCTTTCCTCCAGTCTGACCTCCCTTCTATGACCCACCCTTCTTCCATCCCCTTTCCCTTCTATTTTCCTGTAGGGCAAAATAGATTTCTATACTCCATTACCTGTATAATTTAATTTCCAATTACATGCTAAAATAATTTTTAACATTCATTCTTAAATCTTTGAGTTCCATATTCTCTCTCTCTCTCCCCACCCACCCTCATTAAAAATACAAGCAATTCAATATAGGTCATACATGTGTAATAATGTAAAGCACTTTCATAATATTTATGTTGTAAAAGACTACCCACATTTCCCTCTGTCCTATCCTGACCTTCATTTATTCCATTCTCTCCCTTGACCTGTCTTCCCACAAGAGTGTTTGCTTCTGATTATCCATTTCCTCATTTGCTGTGCCTTCTATTATCTTCCCTTTCTTATCCCCTTCCCTCTTGCCTTCCTGCAGGGTAAAATAGATTTCCATATCCAATTGAGTGTTTGTTATTCCCTCCTTAAGTCAAATCCTATGAGAGTAAGGCTCAATTATTTCCTTTCATCTCCCCCCTCTTCCCCTCCATTGTAGAAGCTCTTTCTTCACTCTTGTAAGTGAGGTGATTTGCTGCATTTTACCTCTCCCTTTCTCTTACTCTTAGTACTAAATTTTATTTTTTTAGGTGTTCTCCCTTTACATTCAGCTCACCCTGTGCCCTCTGTCTCTCTGTCTCTGTGTGTGTGTGCATACACACACATATGCATACACATATACACACATGTACATATACATACCTATACATATATAATATACACATATACACCCATGCATACCTACATATGTATATTCCCTCTAACTACCCTAATACTGAAAAAGAACTCATGAGTTAAAAATAACATCTTTCCATATAGGAATGTAGACAGTTCAACTTTAATGAGGTCCTTAAAGCTTCTCTTTCCTGTTTACCTTTTCATGTTTCTCTTGATTCTTGTATTTGAAAGTCAAATTTTCTATTCAGCTCTGGTCTTTTCAACAAGAATACTTGGAAGTCCTCTGTTTCATGGAAATTGCATTTTTTCCCCTGAAGTATTATACTCAGTTTTTCTGAGTAGCTGGTTCTTGGTTTTAATCCTATCTCCTTCGGCCTCTGGAATGTCATATTCCAAGTCCTTATATCTCTTAGTGTAGAAGTTGCTAAATCCTATGTTATCCTCATTGTATTTCCATAATACTTGAATTGTTTCTTTCTGGCTGCTTGTAATATTTTCTCCTTGACCTGGGAACTCTGGAATTTGGCTACAATATTCCTAGGAGTTTTCCTTTAGGGATCTCTTTCAGGAGGTGATTGGTGAATTCTTTCCATTTCTATTTTACCCTCTGGGTCTCGAATATCAGGGCAGTTTCCCTTGATAATTTCTTGGGAGATGATGTCTATGCTCTTTTTTTGACCATGGTTTTCAGGTAGACCAATAATTTTTAAATTGTCTCTCCTGGATCTGTTTTCCAGGTTAGTTGTTTTTCCAGTGAGATACTTCACATTGTCTTTTATTTTTTCATTCTTTTGGTTTTGTTTTGTGATTTCTTGGTTTCTCATAAAGTCATTAGCCTCCATCTATTCCATTCTAATTTTTAAAGAAGTATTTTCTTCAGTGAGCTTTTGAACCTCCTTTTTCCATGTGGCCAATTCTGCTTTTTAAAGCATTCTTCTCCTCATTGATTTTTTGGACCTCTTTTGCCATTTAGGTTAGTCTATTTTTAATGATGTTATTTTCTTCAGCATTTTTAGGTCTTCTTTAGCAAGCTATTGACTCAGTTTTCATGATTTTCTTGAATCACTCTCATTTCTCCTCCCAGTTTTTCCTCCACCTCTCCTACTTGATTTTCAAAATCCTTTTTGAGCTCTTCCATGGCCTGAAGCCATTGCATTTTTTTGGAAGTTTTGGGTGTAGAAGCCTTGACTTTTATGTCTTCTTCCTCTGATGATATGCATTGCTTCCTCATCCAAAAGGATGGGAGAAAATAGCTGTTCACCAAGAAAGTAACCTTCTATAGTCTTATTTTTTTCCCTTCTTTGGGCATTTTCCCAGCCAGTGGCTTGACTTTTAAGTCCTTTGTCAAGTGGAGAATATACTCTAGGGACCCATAAGTTCTCAGTTCCTCCAAAGTGGCATAATCAAGGGAGAGGAGTTTACCACTCTCCTGGCCTGTGCTCTGTTTTGTGAGCAACTACAAACATTCTTATCTTCCCAGGATCTGTGAGTAGGATTCCTTATCCACAGTCACCACTAGCTCTTCCTCACCCCAGTACTGCCACTCAGAACTGAGACCCAGATCAGTTGCTTGATTCTTCCAGGGTCTTTAGGCCAAGGACTCCAAAAGTGGACACTGTTGCCACAGTGGCTGCTGCCATCCTAGGGTCAGGGCTGGGGCCAGACTGCACGCCTCTCTCACCTAGGTGAAAGAGCTTTCTCACTGATCTTTGGAAGCTGTCTTTGGCATTTGTTGAGAATCTGGAAACCACAACTGCTGCCTGTGATTCCATGCCCTGAAATCTCCTCCAGTCCTGTCTTTGCTGCGTTGCCCAGGCTGGGCTGCACTCTGCTCTGAGCCTGGTGTGATGGACCTTTCCTGTCATCCTTCCAGGCTGTCTTGTGCTAGAAATCTCTTTTACTCTGTTGTTTTGTGGCTTCTGTTACTCTAGAATTTGTTTATAGTCATTTTACAGGTATTTTAAGGGCCGTGAAGGGGAGAGCTTCTATAGGTCCATCCTTCTACTCCTCCATCTTGGCTCCACCCTTAGGTTTTTTTCTTTATCATTTTTTGTGTCTTCTTTAGCATGCTGTCGACTTGTTTTTCATGATTTTCTTGCTTCACTCTATTTCTCTTCCCAATTTTTCCTCTGCCTCTGTTATTTGATTTTCAAAATCCTTTTTGAGCTCTTCCATGAGCTGAGACCAATTCATATTTTTCTTGGAGGCTTTGGATAATTTTGTTCTCTTCTTCTGGTTGTATGTTTTGATCATCTTTGTCACTAAAGTAGGATTCTGCAGTCTGAGTTTTTTTCAGCTGTTTGCTCATTTCCACAGCCAGTTACTTGAGTTTTTAACTCTTTGTTAAGGTAGGGCTTTGCTTCCAGTGTGAAGGATATATTGTCCCAAGCTTTAGGGGTTTTGTGTAGAAATGGCTCTGGGAACCTGTAAATTTTCAGTTCTTCCAAGGTGGTATGATTAAAGGAAAGGTGTTACTCCTCTCCTGGCCAGTGCTTCAGTCAGTGAGTCTCTTTTCTGTTTTGGAACTGTGAGAAAAATTCCTTATCTACCACCACCACAAGCTCTACCACACTAGTGCTCTTCCTCACCCTAGGACTCTTAGGACTGGAACCCAGTTCTAAGCATAGGCAAAGCAAGATAATCCTGCCTCAGTGGCAGCAGAGAGATCCCCACAATCCCCCTCCAATCTGCCATTCAATTCCCCCACAGTCTGTGAGCTGAGAGCTCTGGAAACAGCTGCCACTGCCTCTACCGCAAGGTTGAGACTGGACTGTGCTCTTCTCTCACACCTCACTCACTCTCTGACAGACCTTTCCTACCGACCTTCTAAGTTGCCTTTGGTATTGTGGGTTGAGAAGTCTGAAAATGGGCACAGCTGCCTGTGATTCAGTCCCCTGAGGCCTGTTCCAAGTTTGCTAGGGCCTTGTCTGTGCTGGCCTGTTTTGTGCTGGCCATGCTTCTCTCAGTTCTGTGCAATATACCTGTCCTGTAAACTTTCCAGGTTTGGCTCTGTCATTTTCTGAGTTCTGCTGCTCTAGAATTTGTTTAGAGTCATTTTTACAGGTATTTGAAGAGGTTTGGGGGAGAGCTCAAGCAGGTCCCTGCTTTTACCATGCCAGCTTGGCTCTAGCCCCCAAACAGAGCTTTAAAGAAAAATGTAGATCGGACATAAACTCAACAAGAATTTCTGGAAGCATTAAACAAAGAGAGGAGAGCTAGAGAAAAACGTGGGAGAAGAAATGAGAGCAGTGCAAGAAACTTGTGGAAAGAGGATTAATAGTTTGGCAAAGGAGACAGGAAAAATACTAAAGAAAAGAACTACTTATAAAGGACAGTTAGTGAAATAGAAATGGTGGTACAAAAGTGAAGTGAATGAAATAATTGCTTAAAGATTAGAATTGGGCCAGTAGAAGCTAATGACTGCATGACACCTCAGGAAACAGTAGAACAAAGTCAAAAGAATAAAAAAAAAATCAAAGGAATTTTAAAACATCTAATTGGGGGAAAACTGACCCAGAAAGTGGATCAAGAAGAGTTGATTTAAGAATATTGGACTTCTAGAAAGCCATCATCAAAAAGGAGCCTAGAAATCGTATTTAAGGCTATTAGAAAGAAAAACTGGCCTGATAGCTTAGAAGCAGAGGGTAAAATAGAAATGGAAAGAATCCACTGATCATCTCCTGAAAGAGATCCCAAAATGAAACAGCCAGGAAGATTATAGCCAAATTCAAGAGTTCAAGGAGAAAATATTGCAAGCTGCAAGAAGTGAACAATTCAGGTATCATGGAGCCACAGTTAAGATTACATAAGGTTTAACAGCTTCCACATTAAAGGAATGGAGAACTTGGATTATGTTATTCTAGATGGCAAAGGATCTAGTATTACAATGAAAAATAACCTACCCAGCAAAACTGAATGTAATCTTTCAAAAGAAAAGATGGGAATTTAATGAACTAGAGAACTTCCAAGCCTTGTTGATGAAAAAGAGTAGAGTTGAATAGAAAATTTGACCTTCAAACATAAGACTCCAGAGAAAAATGAAAGAAAAGCATGAAAGGGACTCAATAAAGTTAAAATGTTTACAATGCTATACAGGAAGATGATACATGTAACTCCTAATTTAGAACTTTATCCTTATTAGGGCAGTTAAAAGGAGTTTACATAGGCAGAGGACATGGGTGTAAGTCTATTATTTTGGGATGACCTAAAAAAAGGTAATAAAGATGGATGAGTTGGGAGAAGGGGGAAGGGAGCAGAAGAATGACGGAAATTATTTCACAATAAAGAGGTGTGGGAGGAAGAACTTTTAGGGTAAAGGAGTAAATGGTGAGGGTGGTTGACTGTTTGAATGTCTTATTGGAATTGGTTCAAAGAGGGAAGAATATATATAAACACTTAGAGAAAGGGAGTAGAGCTAAAAGGGAAGGCATATTAGGAGAAGCAATGGTCAAAGGCAAAAGGAAAAAAAATAAACAACAGACTTTTGGGGAGGGACAGAATAAAAAGAGATAAAGATAAATAGAAGAAAATAGGATATAGAGAAATAGACAATTAGTAATCATAACTGGGAATGTGAATGGGTTGAGCTCACCCATAAAACAGAAGTATACAGAAGAGTGAATTAGAAACCAGAATCCAATACTTTGTTTTCTACAAGAAACACATATCAGGGACACACACAGAGTAAAGGCAAAAGTCTGGAACAAAATATATTATGTTTCACCTGAAGTAAAAAAAAAAAAAGCAGGTGTAGCAATCATGATCTCAGACAAAGCCAAAGCAGAAATAGACCTAATTAAAAGAGATAATCAGGGAAACTACATTTTGCTGAAAGGTACTGTAAATAACAAAGTAATAACAAAAGTTTGTACAGTAAGTTTCTCTAATAAAGGCCTTGTTTCTCAGATATGTAGGGAACTGAGTGAAATGTATAAAAATAAGAGCCTTTTCCCAATTGATAAATGGTCAAAAGAGATACGCACAGGCAGTTTCCAGAGGAAGAAATGAAAGCTATCTATAGTCATGTGAAAAAATACTAAACCACTATTGATTAGAGAAATGCAAATTGAAATAACTCTGGGGTACCACCTCACAGCCATCAGAAATGACATGCTGGCGGGATTGAGAAAAATAGGTACCCTAATATACTGTTGATGAAGTTATAAATTGGTCCAACCCTTCTGGAACTATACCCAAAGGACTATAAAACTGTACATACCCTTTGATCCAACAATACTACCGCTTGGTCTCTACCCAAAAGAAATCAAAGGAAAAGGATCTATATATACAAAAATATTTAAAACAGCTTTTTGTGGTAGCAAAGAATTGAAAATTAAGGGAATGCCCATCAGTTGGGGAATGGATAAACAAGTCATGGCATATGATTGGAATAGAGTACGATTGTTCTATAAGAAATGACGAAAAGGTTTTAGAAAAAAAACATAGGATGAACTATATTAATTGATGCAAACTGATGAAGTGATCTGAACCAGCAGATCACTGTACACAGTAACAGCAGTATTGTAATGATGATCAACTGTGAAAGACTTGGGCACTCTAGTCAAGACAGTGATCCAAGACATTTCCAAAGAACTTATGATGAAAAATGCTGTCTACCTCCAGAGATAACTGATGAACTCTAATTCAAATTGAAACATAATTTTCTAGCTTTATTTTTGTTGCTTATTTTTGATATGGAAAATATGAAAATGTTTTCTATGGCTTCACATGTATAATTGATATGCCTTAGTGAGTGGTATGAAGGGAAAGAATTTGTAACTCAAAATTTTAAAAAAATGTTAAGAATAAATAATATACTTTAAACAAATGAAAAAAGCAAGAATGAAGTACCTATCAACAGTACTGTCCTGTTTGTTACTTTAATCATTCTAAAAATGCTTTTACTGAATAAAAGAGATGAACTTTCATCCCAATAGTTTTATTCACTTAATAAAGCAATCCTTTTATCCATCTACACAATTGTCCACTGAATATTAAGCCAAATGGAACAACAGTAGAAATCCATTTGTCCCAAAACTCTTTTTTTATCTGAACTATAATGGATGTATGAATGAGAATAACAACCCTTGGTGTCCATCCTATTCTGTGTCTTGGGAGTGGAAGGAAAAGGGAAGCAGTATCAAGATAAGAAAATACTGCCTAAGGTGATATATTGTGGTGCCTTCATGTAACTTAAGAAATATGTCATTGAAGGCTTGGCAAGAATCCTAAAATGATGGTGAATTGAGCTCTAAACCCTTCTTGGTTTAACAACTCTACTTGTATATCAAATTGCACTAAAGTCAAAGAAATAGATGAGGTGGAAAAAGTTTGCAGATTCTCACTGCTCAAAGTTGTAGAATTGATCAGCTTGGCATGGGAAACAAAAGTAGGATGTGGTGCTCTTTTGTTGGAAAGACCTATTGTACTTACTACTAAAGCAGGTAAACCAGAATTGTATATGAAATGAATTGAAATTGTGAATACATTTGTTAAGTGACAATATTGCATCCTAATGAAATTGGAAACAGATCTTAACCAGTTACAAGCAGGGACTTCCTCTTGCTCTTTTTTGCAATGATATCCTCAATTCCAAGTGGACCTAGCAGTGTCTTGTAGAAAAATGCTGACAGTTTTAAGAAATAAATCCAGAGAAGATAAAATAAAACCAGTTGATCAAAGAATTACTAAAATCTCAAAGAAAGGAAAATCTTAAAAAACCCCTGAGATTATTACAATTTTTCAATGAATGGAGTTCAATTATATGTTAAAGTGCTTTATAGAAAACATTCACAGGTTGAATCAAATGGAAAAAATGATAAATGCAAGAAAATAATTTGTTATCTGAGGAGCAAAAAGTATGTGCCAAAAAGTCCAAGAAGTGTACAAAGCAACTCGTTGATTTGGTAAATCTGAAATAGGTATCCTGAAATATAACATTTATAATGCCTGTACTGATGAAAACAAAGCCTTTGATTCAGTTCTGCCCTCATAGCTTATTTGTTTAAGGCAAATATATTTACCCAGCTATGGTGAGAGCACTAGAGCATGTCTTCTTCGTATATCAAACTTTTATGTTTAAAAGACAACAAAAGCACAATAATTCCAAGAACATTTGATTAAAAATGTGACATCTTTCAAGAAGACAATTTAAGCCCCCTATTGTTCTATCAACACCATTATCATCGCTCCTTCATAGAGCTATGCATATTTTCCTTATTAGAAAACTTAGTATTTTTCTAAGTTAAAGGAATTATACCATAACATCTTATTAATCACTTCATATAAATTGATTATATTGAGTAGGTCATGCAGTGGATAGAGCTCTGGGCATAGCATCAAATCTTGTTTCAAATACTTACTAGCTGTGTGACCCTGGGCAACTCAGTTATGCTCTGTTTTCCTTATTTTCCTCAAGTATAAAATGGGAATAATAATAGTACCTTCTTTGCAGGGTTGTGGTGAGACTTAGATGAAATCATATTTTAAAAATGCACTTAGCACATCACCTGGCACATAGTAGGGAGGCACTGTATAAATACTTATTCCTTTCCCTTTCGACTATGAGATTGCACTAAAAACTCCATGACAACTTCTTGATCCTTTGGAATCTTTCTCTAAATATAAAAAAAAATTATTAAAACTCTTAAAGTATGCTAAGTGAAAAAACAGAGACTAAAAGTTCCAAGTTTGAATGCAAAGGTCAATTCCAATCAGTGGATGAAGGCAATACTTTACAAACACTTTGGTCTTCTCCAAGCAAGACACAGTGAGCCTAAAACTATCAAAAAGAAAATGATGGTTATACAAGAGGCTTACTGGCACCCTGAAATCACAACTCAATGAGAAAAACTCATCTGAAGCTATGAACACTTAATGTGGTACCAGTTATATACCCTTTTGGACAGTAACAAATCAGAAAGACATGGTAACAAAAAAATTATATAATATTATTTGAACACTGTGCCCCTCAGGGTAACTGAAGAATGGTTAATATCTCTTTCCAAAAAAGGAGGAAACTGATTGATAGAGGTTTTTCAAAAAAACATGATAAATAGATTAAAAAAAATATTTTAATACTGTGAAGTGGAATCAACAGAATACTTCACCAAGCAATCATAGGCTGACAGTTGGGATATTCTCAATACTTAGCACTGATATTCTCAATGCCTTGCACATAGGAGACATTCAGAAATATTTACTAACTGGTGAGCTGTGTCATAGAGGATAAAGGAGAAGAGAATATCAAGCAGCACTGGACAGTCAATAACACCAAATGCTAAGGAGCAATCAAGTTAAGTCATTGGAATCATTGGACAGCTAGTGATCTAAGTTATCCTACTTAGTACCTTTAATACAACGAACCCTGATTACTTTTTACCAATTTGTAGAATGCCATTTGGCTCTCTGGGCTGACCAGGTGACAAGAAGTCTTACATTCCAATGCTGATCCATCCATGGGCTTGCTTTGTAGTGCTAGGCTTTCAACAGTACATTTGCAATTTTCTGTTGTAACAGGATTTACAGAATATAGACAAAGTAATAACCACTTGAAGAATTTTTTTTTTTTATCTAGATGCGTAGCACCCAATAGAATGATTATCCTATGTTTATCACCCATCTATATTGTATCTCATCACATGACCAGGCAAAGCAAGAATGGGTAGCTTTCAGACAGATGTGACTAGCAAGGAGCCTGGATATTTCATTTTAGAGTGGACATAGGTATAACTGACATATGACTAGGTTGGGGAAGGTCTCAAACCTTTACATACTCTTCCATATTTGTAGCTTTACTATTCTCTATTTCTTGCCCATTGCCCAATTAGCACTCGCTGCTTTTTCAGCTATATCTGCTACCTTCATTAACTTGTCTTCTTTCTGACCAGTTTTCATAACTTTACTCTTCATTTATTACCACTGTCATACTACCAATAAAATAAAATAAATAAATTATAAATAATAAAATACTACCAATTAATGGATGAAAAAAACAGCCAAATAAATGGAAAACTGGAAAGAAACATGAGGCCCTATCTGCATACACAGAACCTCAAATGAATTCATAGTGTACTAAAAAGTGTTGTTAACTCAGTCAGGAAATTGATGGCCTCCTCTTGCCTTGTTCCTTAACTAGTTACGTGAACTTGGCTTTAGTTTCCTCTTCTTTAAGATGTGAAGTTTGGACTAGATAACTTGGAGGGTTCCTTTCAGCTCTGAAGTTTGTAACTAATGAGCTCAGTGTTTAGTCACAATTGAATTGTAACCATTTATTTTCCCCAGTCATTTAGAATATAAATTCCTGGTGGGCAGACATTTTGTTTAAATTGAATTGTGTAGCCTGCTTAGCCATATAGTATGTACGTGGGAGTAAAATAATAATAAAAATAATAGCTAACATTTATATAATGCCTATTATGTGCCAGGCCCTGGGCTAAGCACTTTACAAGTTTTATCTTATTTTATCCTGACAATAACTTGGAGAGGTAGGTACTATTATCAACCTCATTTTACAGAAGAAGAAACTAAGGCAGAGGTTAAGAGGCTTGCCCAGATAAAATTTATTCACACCTAAGAAGATTTAAACTCTTAGGTTTAATGTGAAAGAATCAATCGTGGAACATGTTAGTTAGAGAAACATTGCTTCAAAAGAAAGGCTAAATAACTGCTAAATTCTAATACTGTCACCTGTTATGTGGTGGCTATGGATAACAGTCATGGAACAGGACCCATTTTGTCTTTGTCAGACACATTGTACATTTGCTAAATTTTCTTTGTCAGACTGATTTTAGATTCCATTGTTTTATGATTCTTGTTCCTTTTGAAGGTGAATTCACTAAGAGTTACAATCCCATATGGCTTGAGCTGTTGGACTGTCTGTATTTATTTAGGCCAATTATCTTAAGCAAATTAAAAAATCTCTCCTTAGCACCAAAATGCAACCTGAAGTTCAGAAAAGATTTGGCCAAATTCTCATGCCTTTTAGTTAATCTAATAGGTCTCCTGCTAAGCCCGCTAAGAACTATTAAGAGGTGATGGGGAGAGAGAAAGGAGTGTTTTGTTTGTAAATACATAGCTAAAGCAATGGAATTTTTGATGAGAATCTGGTTCTTTTCAATAATAACTTTTCTATCATTTATAAAACAAAAGTCAGAACAAAAATTTTTGAGAACCCAAAATATTTATAAAAGTGCTTTTGTACTTTCTATTGGAAAGCCAGACCAGAAGGGGACATACACAAATAAAAACAAGGAAATGATGATCTAACTGATGAGACCCGAGAACTCTTTAATACTGATACCTTCGGTTTGTGTAGAACTTTGTATTTTCTTTTCAAATACTTTACTTTTTATCATTACAACTACCCAAGTGAGATAGTCATGGCCAGTATTATTACCCCCATTTTTCAAATGAATAGATGTTACACAAAAAGGATAACTAATTTGACTCAAATCTCAGAACTAGTCTCCTGGCCCTTAGTCTGGTTGTTCATTAATTATGCCACACTGCTTTTCATTACCCTGTCATGCAGGGGAAATATAAACAAGAAGAGCCAAAATCTATACTATGTGGAGTGAGCCACCTTGAACTCTTAGGCCACACTCTTGGAACCATGAAGTGGCCAGCGTAGTCCTGATTTTTACTGAAGGAATTCTGTGCTAAAAGACAAGGCAGTTTTCTTACTAGTGTAAGCATGCTTTTGTAATTTCAGAAAAGCATTAGGCAAGTTTGAAGGCAGTCTCTACTTCCCTCACCCCCAAATCTAAGGTAATATTTACCATTACAGTCTAGAAGGACACTGTTTGGAACAAGAGCTAAGATTGATTGAGCTGTTTAGTGTTATTTAGAGGAAATAGAATGGGGCAAATGCAGTAAATAACCCTTGGTCATCTTCTCCAAATTGAGATTTGATGTTACTCCGATTAGGTCTGTCATTTGATGGCTAGAGGGCCTCAATCTTATGACCAAACCAATGAATGAAAAGAAAAAGATTTGAGTGCTTATTTTGTTCAGAGCTTTGCTAAGTGCTGGAGATACAAAAAGACAAGTAAGCTCACAAGGAGCTGACACTCTAATAAGAGGAGATAATACATATTGGAAGCTTCAGCCACAAAATCAGATGTAAAGAAAGACCCACTGGCCTTCAAGGTACAATGACAAAGCAAATGGTAATATATCTTCTTAAATGTCATTTCCTCTGATAAAAAACCTTATCTTTTTCTGATATTTAACCATTTGACAGTACAAAGGACTTTGGTAGTTAGAAATTTCTTTTCAGGGTTTTTAGTAGCTGTAGCTGCTGAAGAGGCAGGGGGGCTTAGTTGCCAAGTCATATTTCCATAACATTTGCTCTCCTGAAGAAAGCCTTCAGGGTCCAGGATGGTAATATGCAGGGGTCTGGGTCCTCTGGCCTCGAGACCCCATGTGGCCCTTTAGGTCCTCAAGTGCAGTCCTTTGACTAAATTTAAACTGCACAGAACAAATCCTCATAATTAAAGGATTTGTTCTGTAAAACTTGGACTTAGTCAAAAGGTTGCACCCAAGGACTAGAAGGTCACATGTGGCCTTGAGGCTGCAGGTTCCTCACCCCTGGTCTGAGGAGAAGGGGAGATTTGTTGGTCTTCCTTACCAGGTCTCCATTTTTCTGAAAAAAAAAAAAATTCACCTTGTTTTCAGTGCCAAAGCCATTTCTAGAGCTTTCCCTTTGATAACAAAGTCTTCAAGAACCCAGAGTAATCTTCATGCCATAATCCAAAGAGGATTTCAGCGAGAGATTTGTCTAACATGTTTTTAATATCTCTGCTTACATCATTGTTGCCCTCTTTTGGAAAGTAAACATTTAATATTTGTCAACCAAGTTTATTTAATATACTTTTCGATATCACAGCAAAAAGAAAAGTACTTAATAAATTCTTTTGATGGTGTTAGTGATATTGTTGAATTCCCCTAACTTTTCAATCCACAGCAATGGATATCGTTCAAGGGAACGTACCTGTTGAACCATTTTTAAATGTGGTAAATCATCTTAATTGGGTGCATTTGCCTCCAGGAATCTTTGCTGCCTGTGTTCTCTGACATTTTCACCAATAAAACTTATTGCTATAGATTAAAGCTGTGAATATCATTCCTTTCTTAATGTTATAGTTTCCCTTACAGATAAATGATTATTACATAATAGCTCATGCTCTTCTGTGAAATGAGAAATACACAGAATTCCACACAATGATATAACATTACAACTGTGGCTTCTACCTAACCCTTTTTGTAGAGAGACTATAGCTGCAAATGTGTGTGTCTACATAATACAACAGATAATAACATCCACTCCTTTCTAATGTGTCAAGTGGTTTTGGAAAGGTTGATGTCAGGACCTCAACAGAAGGTGGAAGCTGAATCTAAAAGAGAGAAAATATAAAGTGGAAAAATTGTCAGTGGGAGAAAAAAAGGAATACATGCATTAGAGAACCATAATACAGGGGTCCTCTGATTGTGAGTATTTGGAGAGGAAGACAGCAAACGAATGTATGCTATTTCCTAGACAGAAGGAAGTGACAGTGTGCTAGATTTAAGGGACAAGTGGCACAAGATGAGTTGTATGAGTGACATGTCCTAGAGAGAGAAGGGAAGTATTGGGTGTAATGGCAGCAGCTATAGAGAGGATGGACGACAGGTCCTCTGTGGGGCAATGGCTGTCAGAGATCTGTGAAAAATGTAAGCCAAAAAAATTTTTTTGACAGAGTAGCATGTAAAAGGCACAAAATAACGCAGGTGCCTATATGACATGCAACTGGCTAAAGGAAAAATAGCTGGTTACAAATTAAAGCTGTTATCTTTGGGAAACTTAAGTGAAATGTCCATACAGTCAAAAGCAGTGAATCTTGAGGCTGGAGCATTTGACATGTCGCTGATTTGTCTGAATTTAATAGCGTGGTTCCAATTTTTTCTCTTTTTTTTTTTGGAGAAAAATTATTTTAACTTATCAGAAACAACTTCAACTGATGCAAAATAACTTGAGCATTTCTCTCATTCAAAATAAATGTCTTATTTAAGGAAATAGTTGTTCAGTCAACGTCTATTCAATGAGTACTAAATATAGAACCCTTTATGAGTTTTTTCAGGGAAACAGAAACACTATCCTTTTACATTTAATACTTCTGTGTATACAAATTTCTGCATTAATTTCTAAAAAGTCAATAAAGCTTTCTTATCCTAATGCAATACAGACTATTTAAAATAAGCTACATTAAAAGGATTCATAGTGGTCCAACATGAATGTATATCTGTGTTAAAACACCTGCTTGTCAGAGGTTTGTCTTTCTATCCGTATGGGCCATGTCAAAAATATATTTTATGAAGAATTTTTTATAAATGTCATTTTATGGTATTGTTAGAAAAATATGATCAGCTGAGAGTCTCCAATGAGTAACTCTGAGATTTTCATTATGGAGGTGGGGGTGAAGTTCATACATGTTTGTTGAATTAAAGGACCAGAGAACTTTTCATAAGGAGTCATTAACTTTGGAATCTCATCTCTATCTTATCCTTAGCTCAATTTATTGACCTTCAGAATTCAGTGCATGACAAGTGGTCTTTTCTGTGATTGGTAGTGATGATCTGAAAAAAAGACAGCATTTTTAGATCTGCTTGTGATTTTAAAAAAAAATTTACACTGTGCATTATCAAAGAGGCCTATAATGGGACATTTTTATAAATCTTATAAAATAACAAATAAATACTTGCAAGGAGCATTTGGTAGATGACATCAAAATGACTCAACAAAACGTATTTATGGAGAATATAGCAAGCAACACATGGGAAGGACTTTCAGAAGTGCTGACAATACTACTGAAGCAGATTACCTTAAAAGCAAACACATATGGTTCTGGTTTTTGCCTTCCTGCTCAGCTAAATCTGTTTAGAGGCATAAGCTTGCAACCTGCTGAGTGGATACTATTTTATCCATGTGTGGATTATGGAACCAAAGAGGAGACAGCTGATCATCCAAATATGAGCAAATTCCATGGTTTTCTTTTCCCTCAAGTAGGCCTGGGACCTAAAATTAATCCCTTTATTTCATTTGCTGAATTATCTCTTATCTCCACTACTTCTGGGACTGATGTACTTCTTTGGACTTCTAGTAATCAGGATCCCTCTTTCTGAATTGTTATAAGGGCATGGTTAAAATGGGAAGGGGGAATACTTTATGTACCTTGATCAGAGCTATAACCAGGACATAACCAAACTTTTGTCCAAAGATGCCAAATTTAGAAAGCATCACTTGGAACTGCAGTCTGTCTGGAGCATAGAATCAAAATAAAATAATTAGTTAAAATAAGAAACTATCAGATGTCAGACTGGAGTGAGCTGGGATGAACTCCTCCTCTACTCAAGTCTATTCCTTACCTGCCTCCATCCAAATGAGAATACATTTTATGTAATTTTCTCCAGCTCAGTTTTGGGTTCTCTGCAACCAAAATTTTGATTTGTGGTTCTGAACCCCAAATTCACAGCTAACAGTTGTGACAGTCATCTCTCTATCTATCTGTCTGTCTGTCTATCTGTCCATCAGATGACAGCTATCTAAATGTATAACACCTTGCCAACCCTTTTTCATTCTCATTTTTACTTTAATTTCCACTAATTATTTATATAGGTGGTTCATAACCTTGATTATAGATAGGGATCCTTTGAGGGAAGAAAGTCAATCTAACTTGTCTTGATATCTTTCTCTGCTCTTGGACAGTCATTTGCACAGTCAACACGTACTAAATATGTCTAGAATATGGATTGAATGCTTGTGAGCTTGAAGATTTGTTAGCACAAAAATGTTTTAATTATTTATTTGAAATAATACTTTTGATACATTTTGAGATCTAAATAAGGACTGGAGCTTCCAAATTTTTAACAATGAATAATCAATCAACAAATATTTTTGAAGTTCCTACTATTTACCAGACATTGCACTAAGTGTTGGGCATACAAAGAAGGCAAAAATAGTCCCTGCTCTTAGGCAATTTATATTGTAATTGGAGATAGACAACATGCATACAAATAGGTATATACACGATACATATAGCACCAATGAAATGTAACATTAGAAGAAAAGGCACCCACAGTGAGGGAAGTAAGGGATGCCTCCTGCAGAAGATAACTCTTCATCTATGTCTTAGAGGAAACCAGGGATTCTAAAAGATGGTAGTGAAGAGGAAGAGTGCTCCAGGAATGGGGGATAGCCATTGAAAAAGAACAGAGGTGGGAAATGAGGCATTCTTGGTGAAGAAGAGTAAGTAGGCTAGAATGATTGCATCCTAGAATGAAGGAAGGGAAGTAAAATGTAAGAAGAGTAGAAAGATAGGAAGGGGCCTTATGGTAAAGTGCCTTACAAGCCAAATAGAGTAGTTTGTATTTGATCCTAGAGGCAATGAGGAACCATTGAGTAGGGTAGTGACATGGCCAGACCTTTTCTTTAGGAAAATCAATTTATTAGATTGTAGAGATGGATATGGGATCATGGGGAGAGACCTAGAAGGAGAGAAGTAAACAGGCATTTGCTAAGTGCCTACTATATGCCAGACACTGCACTAAATGCTTTACAAATATTTCTTCATTTGGTCCTTGCAACAACCCTGTGAGGTAGATGTTACTTGTTATCTCCTTTTTACAGTTGAGGAAAAGGAGGGAGACAGAGCTTTAAGCGACTTGCTAAGGGTTACATAACCATTAAGTGTCTGATGCTAGATTTGAGCTCAGATCTTCCTGACTTCAGGCCCAGAGCTCCAATCATTGTACCGCCTAGCTACTATAATTAGATATGAAGATGGGTTAGGAATGAGTTACAATAGTTCAGGTGAGAGGCAATAAAAACTGAACTAGGGTGGTGGCAATGTGAGTGGAGAGATGAGGAAATATAGCAGAGATGTTGTAGAGAAGGAAATGACAAGATATAACAACTGATTAGGCATGTGGGGTGAGTGAGAGTGAAGAACTAAGAATGACATGAAAGCTGAAAAGCTGAGTGACTGGATGGATGGTGGAGTTCTTAATGGCAATCACTAGTAATAGTCTCTGGGACCACTGCACAGCATAGGAAATATTTTTTTTAAAAAAGCTATAAACCAAACCATTCTTATCCCAGAATCAAGTTCACTTATATATTCTTATTACTAGTCTCTCAGTTTCTGGAAATTTGCCCGTTTTTAAACTCAAGACCTACTTGCCCCTTATCTTGAAGATGAGATCAACTAACCAGAGCTTTAAATTGGAAAAAGGAAAGGGAGGAAGGAAACTTCCCACAGATCTGATGGGCCTGGTACCACATCAAGTAACAGATATAACTGAAGAGGAAAAATAGCTAAAATGGAGAAGTAATCCACAGGAAACAGTATCTCAAGAAGAGATTCAGCAATAAAACCAGTGCCTCATATGTGAGTGTGCTTGTGTGTGTATGTGTCTGTAAGTATGCATTATGGATGATAATGAATAGGGGGAACTAGAAATCCTAATAAAAAGTAGTCTTTTGGATGTCACTGAAACTTGGTAGGATATGACTCATGAAAAGAATTTGGCTTTGGAAGTATTGAGGGCCCAAACCTACCTACTATTATAATATGTTATTCAGAAATAACAGACTATATGAGTCAGGTTAGGTAGTGTATATTAAGAAGAAATACTAATGTGAGGAAATCAAAAAACTTAAAAGTCAGAAACATGTTGGAGATTATCTGAGTAAAAATCAATGGAAATAGAAGCAGAAGTAATATTGTTATAGTCATATACTCCAGACAGAAGGTGAAATTGGATGAGAAATGTGCAAAATAGTTCTCATACTTATCAAAGAAGTGCGATATTGATTTGTTGGGGGACTTCCAAAACTGGACGTCTGCTAGTGTCCTCTTGACCAGAATCAGAGTAGCTTATAAATTCATAATTTAATAATAATTTTATGCTAGAAATTGAAGAATTAACTAGTGAAATTGCTATTTTGGAACTGTTTCTGACCAATAATGAGGACCTACTTGCTAAAGCAGAAATGACAGGACAGTTGAACACTCCATCAAAGAGTTTATAATGGAGGAGAAGAAAGTCTGGCATAGGCTGACACAGATGCTAGATTTAGGAAGTACATATTTCAAAGGATTTAGATAAAAGACAGGTGAGATCACAGTCCTAATATTTTGAAGAGGAAGTTGACCCAAAATGAATGCAAAGCTCTCAAAAATGAAAATCTAAAGAAACAAACATGTTTCTAAAGAAAAGGAAAAGAGACCCGTGTAATCACTTAATCACTCACTTAATAAACATATTAAATTCATATATTAAATCAATAAATATATTAAATATCTACTGTATGACAGGTATTTCTTTAACTAGGCACAAGGAATAAAAATACATTGAAAGAAGTAATCCCTATAAAATTAATTTATATCTAATGGGAAAAACAACAGATTTATACATATACACATACATATATGTGTGTGTATGTGTGTGTGTGTATATATATATATATTTATGTATGTATGTATATACAGAGCAAATCCTTGAAATACTAAGTTGTTAAATACAAAATAGTTTGGGAGAGGGAGCACTATCAGCTGTAAGAATCAAGAAAGGATTTATATAGAAGGTGGTATTTAGGCAGAAGTGAAGAAGAAATACATTCCAGGAATGTGAGATTGCCAGTACAGAGGCGCAGAGAGGGGAAATGGAGTATAGTGTGTGTGACAGCAGAAGGAATGCCAGTTTGTCTGGATCACAGAGTGCAGGATAAGGAGTGATGCCAAATGAGATGGGAAAGATAGATTGAGGCTAGGTTGTTAAGGGCTTTAAAAGTTCAACAAAGAAATTTATATTTTATCCTGGAAGCAATAGGAAGCCCCTGTAGTTTTGTGAATAGGGGAGCAACGTGGTCACTTTTGCATTTAAGGAGAATTATTTTGGCAACATAATGAAGGATGGAGTAGAATGGTAAGGGGAGAATAGTTGGGAAGCTGCTGTGGTCATCCAGGTGATAAGAGATGAGTCTGAACTATGGTGGTAGCGCTATGAGTAGAGAGAAGGTGTCAAGTAAGTTGTTATGGGGGTAGAATGGCAAGATCTGAAAACTAATTGGAAAGATGGGCTCAGGTAGAATAAGTAAAGGAGTAAATATAATGCTAAAAATATAAACCTGGAAGACTAGAAGCATTGTGTTGTTTTTTACCAAAAATAATAATAAAGTATGGAACATGAGAGGGTTCCTGGAGAGAAGGATAATAAATGAGTTCAGTTTTTGAAATGTTGAGTTTGAGATATGTCTTGGAGATCCAGTTTAAATGTCTAATAGACAACTGGTGAATGTGAGACTAACTGTGAATCATTACATAGAGATAATCATTGAACCCATAGGAACTTATGAAGTCACTAAGTGAGATGTTATAGAAATGGAAAAAAAAAAAAAAAAAAAGGTGCCTAGGACAGAACCTTAGGGAACATCCATAGTTAGGGACCTTGCTGTATATGATGAGCTAATAAATGAGACTGAGTAGAAGTAGTCAGACAGGTAAGAGGAGAACCAGGGGACAGTAGTGGCATGAAAACCCAGAGAGGAAAGAGTATCCAGAAGGAAAGGGTGGTCAACTGTCTAGCCTGCAGCAGATAAGTCTAGGTGGACGTAGACTTTTTTTTTTTTAATTTATTTATTTAACTTTTAGCATTCATTTTCACAAAATTTTGGGTTCCAAATTTTCTCTCCATTTGTCCCCTCCTCCCACCCCAAAACACCAAGCATTCTAATTGCCTCTGTCACCAATCTGCCCTCTCTTCTATCATCCATCCCTTCCCTTGTCCCCCATCTTCTCTGTTGTCCTGTAGGGCCCGATAACTTTCTATACCACTTTACCTGTATTTCTTATTTCCTAGTAGCAAGAACAGTACTCGACAGTTGTTCCTAAAACTTTGAGTTCCAACTTCTCTTCATCCCTCCCTCCCCACCCATTCCCTTTGGGAAGGCAAGCAATTCAATATAGGCCATATCTGTGTAGTTTTGCAAATGACTTCCGTAATAGTCATGTTGTGTAAGACTAACTATGTTTCCCTCCATCCTATCCTGCCCCCCATTGCTTCTATTCTCTCTTTTGATCCTGTCCCTCCCCAAGATTGCTGACTTCAAATTGCTCCCTTCTTCCATTGTCCTCTCTTCCATCATCCCCCCCACCCTGCTTATCCCCTTGTCCCCCACTTTCCTGTATTGTAAGATAGGTTTTCATACCAAAATGAGTGTGCCTTTTGTTCCTTCCTTTGGTCAAATGTGATGAGAGTAAACTTCATGTTTTTCTCTCACCTCCCTTCTTTTACCCTCCACTAAAAAGTCTTTTGCTTGCTTCTTTTATGAGAGATAATTTGCCCCATTCCATTTCTTTCTTTCTCCTCCCAACACATTTTTCTCTCACTGCTTAATTTCATTTTTGTAAGATATGATCCCATCCTATTCAATTCACCCTGTCCTCTCTGTCTTTGTGTGCGTGGGTGTGCGTGTGTGTGTGTGTGTGTGTGTGTGTGTGTGTGTGTGTGTAATCCCACCAACTACCCAGATACTGAAAAAAGTTATCAAGAGTTACAAATATTTTCTTTCCATGTAGGAATGTAAATAGTTCAACTTTAGTAAGTCCTTTATGACTTCTCTTTGCTGCTTACCTTTTCATGCTTCTCTTCATTCTTGTGTTTGAAAGTCAGATTTTCCTTTCAGCTCTGGTCTTTTCATCAAGAATGCTTGAAAGTCCTCTATTTCATTGAAAGACCACTTTTTCCCCTGAAGTATTATACTCAGTTTTGCTGGGTAGGTGATTCTTGGTTTTAGTCCTAGTTCCTTTGACTTCTGGAATATCCTATTCCATGCCCTTCAATCGCTTAATGTAGAAGCTGCTAGATCTTGTGTTATCCTGATTGTATTTCCACAATACCTGAATTGTTTCTTTCTAGCTGCTTGCAATATTTTCTCCTTGACCAGGGAACTCTGGAATTTGGCCACAATGTTCCTAGGAGTTTCTCTTTTGGGATCTCTTTCAGGAGGTGATCTGTGGATTCCTTGAATACTTATTTTGCCCTCTGGTTCTAGCACATCAGGGCAGTTTTCCTTGATAGTTTCATGAAAGATGATGTCTAGGCTCTTTTTTTGATCATGGCTTTCAGGTAGTCCCATAATTTTTAAATTGTCTCTCCTGGATCTATTTTCCAGGTCAGTTGTTTTTCCAATGAGATATTTCACATTATCTTGCATTTTTTCATTCTTTTGGTTTTGTTTTGTGATTTCTTGGTTTCTCATAAAGTCATTAGCCTCCATCTGTTCCATTCTAATTTTGAAAGAACTATTTTCTTCAGTGAGCTTTTGAACCTCCTTTTCCATTTGGCTAATTCTGCTTTTGAAAGCATTCTTCTCCTCATTGACTTTTTTGGACCTCTTTTGCCAATTGAGTAAGCCTATTTTTCAAGGTGTTATTTTCTTCAGCATTTTTTTTGGGTCTCCTTTAACAAGGTGTTGACCTGCTTTTCATGCTTTTCTTGCATCTCTCTCATTTCTCTTCCCAGTTTTTCCTCCACCTCTCTAACTTGATTTTCAAAATCCTTTTTGAGTTCTTCCATGGCCTGAGCCCATTGAATATTTATTTTGGATGTTTGGGAGACAGAAGCCTTGACTTCTGTGTCTTTCCCTGATGGTAAGCATTGTTCTTCCTCATCTGAAAGGATGGGAGAAGATATCTGTTCACCAAGAAAGTAACCTTCTATGGTCTTATTTTTTTTCCTTTTTCTGGGCATTTTCCCAGCCAGTTACTTGACTTCTGAGTTTCCTCTCCACACCCACCTGGCCTCCAGATCTGCCCAGCTAGTGCTTGAGGGCTGAGATTCAAATGCTGCTTCCCAGCCTCAGGGCTTTGGGTGGGGGCAGGGCTGCTATTCAGTGTGAGATTAAGTTCAGGTGCTCATGTGGGGGCAGGGCCCCCACATGGGGCTCTGTTCCCTCAGGAGGGTTTATGTGGAGACCTTCAACAATGGATCCGGGCTCCTGCCTGCTTTGGGAGCTGCAGTCCACTGCTGCCTCCCGAGGGGACCTGAGCCATGGAGACACCCTGCTCCCCACTCAGGAGCCGAAAAGACCCTCTCCCCGACCTCTGTGCCTGTGGGTGGAGGGACCTGCGCTGCCTCTGGAGATTCTGTCCCTGAAGCCTGCTCAGATCTGCTCCTCTTGGTGCTGCGTGGCCAAGGCAGGTCTGGTCTTTGCTCCGGGTCCTGTGCGTGACAGACCTTTGGTGTTGATTTTTCACGGTTCTCTGGAACAGAAATCTCCTCCACTCCATTGTTCTGTGGCTTCTGCTCCTCCAGAATTTGTTGGGAGTTCTTCTTTACAGGTATTTTATGGGCTGTGGGTTTGGAGCTAGCATATGTGTATCTTTCTACTCCGCCATCTTGGCTCCTCCCCCTGGATGTAGACTTTAAAAAAAAAGACCATCTACTATGGCAATTAAGAGATCACTGGCAGCTTTGGTGAGAGCAATTTCAGTTGAGTGATAAGACAAGAAGACATATTATAGAAGATTGAGGAGTGAGTCAAAGTAGAGGAGGGGAAATAGAGGCAACAGGTACAGACAGCTTTTTCAAGGAGTTTGGCATAATGGCTTGAGGAGACAGTAGTAGCGTATAGAGGTTTTATTCATCCTCCCATCTATCTGTCTATCTGTCTGTCTGTCGATCTGTCTATCTATCTATTTAGGATGGGATAAGGGTATTATTTAAGACATTTGAGAAGGAATGACTTGAAAATTCAAGAGAGAAGGGTTGATTGAGATGATTGAATCTATTGAGGAAGATGATAGGAGATGGGACCACACATGTAGACAGGTTGGCCTTGCTGGGATGAAAAGAGGAAAGAATCTGGGAAGATGTCAAAGGATTTTGAGATAAATAGGAGGGGCAAAACAGAATTTACATTGAATGGCTTTTATTTTCTCAGGCAAAGTAAGAGGTCAAGTCCTCAGTTTAGAAAAAGAGGGAGATATTGGGAGGCTTAAGGAGGGAAGAGAAAGTTTGAAATAGCTTCTGTGGATAGCAATATCAGGTAGCAATGAGGTTGTTCATCTTTTGTTTTTGAAGAGTATCAGTGGCATCTAGGATGATGTGTTGTGTGTGAGTTGGACTTAAGTGAGGCAGAGTTACCCAAAGTCTTTGGCCTGCCTGTCTCTTCCTGAACCATTGAAGTACAGTGTCAGGACAAAATCAATATAACTGGTGATGGCCCAGGATGTAACAGATGACTTTAGTATCTTTGATGCTCAACTAAGCCACAAGTGTACCACAGCATCTGCTTCAGCCTCTTTCATAGCCATTGGAGCAAATTGTTCTCATCTGCCCATTTCACCACAGGAAAGTGTTCACATGCTTGGGGTAGACATTTCCGTAACTTACCAACAAGTTTGAGGCCTGTTCATTACCACCAACCTGGTTTAGCCTATCTGCTAAGATGGTATTCTGGGGTATGGCCACTGTATATAATACAGCTTCTTGGAGTCATAGATGAGAGTTGGGTAAAGATGGACCCTAGAGGTTGATGGGCAGGTCTGAGAGGGGCTTGGCAAGCCCTCACACCAGAGGTCCTAATCCTCCCTGAACACCACAGTCAATTAGATAGAAATAAAATGAGTGTTTTGCTGAAGAAAGTGCTGATTTGAGGTAGAATAAACATGAATTTATAATGTACCTTTAACTTTTTCATTTGGCATTTTTTAAGGATGTGGTCAGTGGATTCTTTCTATTTTTGACTTTCTCTTCTGATTCTAATTGATCTGGGTAGTTTTGATTAATGATTTCTTGAAACATATAGTGTCAAAGATTTTTAAAATCATAGTTTTTAGAGACTCCATTGATTCTTAAATTATATTTCCTTGACTCCTCTGTTCCACATCACTTGTTTTTTTATATGAGATGCCTTCCAGTTTCTTCCATTTTTCTAGTATTTTGATTTTGTTCTATTTCATCTATTCTAATTTTCAGACAGTTCATCTTTTAAATTAAATTTTACCACTTCCTTTTACCATTTTTTCTCCTAATTATTTTCTCATTTTAAATAATATTTTGCTTCATTTTTTGTATATATTTTTATAGTCCTTGTGGCAAATCAATTTTTTTTCCTTTGAGCGTCTAATTGTGGTTGTTATGGAACTACTCTCTCCTTCTCTCTGGGGACTTTTACATTCACAGTAAATTTTCATTATTGGTTAGGGCCTTTTTGGGTTTTTTGTTTGTTTACTTATATCTCCAACTTCAGTCTCTTAGTTGAGGCTTTGTTCTAGGGCTGGCTTCTGCTGTGCTTTGGGGAGGAGTGGTCAAATCTGTTTGGGCTTGTCATGTGTATCCTGGGTGCCTGTATCTACCATTTAAATTTGGAGTAGTACAAACAGGCATGTAATGAGTTCAGCACCAGTGTACTGAACTTGTTTCATGAGCAGAGCCACACACAACCTGTGGCTCTCAAGGAGATGGAATATATGGTTGGCATCATCTACTGAAAATTTAGTGTCATTCAGATGTAGCTCAAACAGAACACATGTAAAGCTGTCAAGATCCTGTATTCTTGTTTCCTGGATGCCAGAAGAAAATGCCATAACTACATCACACAGTTCACTGAAATCTTAAATGAGTATTTCTGCTTCTACCTAAGTAACCTTTATTCCAGTGAAGAGACATGGTAGGTGCTCACCAAGGAATGTGGGATCAATGACTCCCAGGCCTCTAACTAGTTCAGCAACAAGTATTCGAGACGGAAGAATGTTGTAAAGTTCTGGGAAGAAGCAACTATCCATGCAGTGAAAACTGCTGTGCCCATGGCTTCCATCTGGGATTGTCAGTCACTGTCACCCCTGTGAATTTGCAGAGGGCTCTACATTCTTGTGGCCTGCAGACAGAGAGCTATACAGGCCAGCTCTCTCTAACCCTTCTCCAGGCATGCTCTTTTGTCTGTGCCGGCACTGGCTTTGCTTGTAGCCCCCCTTTTCTATTGTTGGTGGTCTTTTGGCTGATTCTTTGTATAGTTCCAAATGGAAGAAATTATTTGCTATAGTTTCATGTTAGAGTTTTTAATCTTTTTTCTCTCTGATGGGAATGTTAGATATTGACTTACATAGATATGTTGGAGCTTCCAACTGCCTCCATTCAGGCATCAAACTTTGTTGGAAATCCATTGTCTGATTTTCTCCACCAGTAATCCAATTACTCATACCTTTCTGTCTGTTTAAAAAGGCTGTGAAACTCAAAATGTGTTAATTATTCTTCTCCTTTTCACTCAAGTATATTTGTCAATTGTGGTCAATAAAGTGCTTGGTGGACAGAACTCAACCAAGTAAGTACACACAGTTTTCTTGAGGGGGTTGGTATTTGATGGGGCTTTTCAGTTCATGGGCTATCAAGGAAAATTCCTAATTCAGTGCCAATATTCAAATTTATCGAAAATAACTGTGACATAATGTGAATTGATTCTTAACAGTAATCTCCAACAAACCAAAATAAAACACGATTATTTCTAAAAGGATAGCTTTCCTGGATCTTGTGGGATAACAATAACTAACATTTATGTAGTGCTTATTTGCGGCAAGGCACTGTGCTAAAAGCTTTACAATTAGTATCTCATTTCATCTTTCAAGAATCATGGGACGTAGGTGCTATTATATCCATTTTATAGATAAGGAAATTTAAACAAAGGTTAAGTAATTTGCCCAGGGTCACACAGCTAAATGTCTGAAGCTAGATATGAACTCAGGTCTTCCTGACTCCAGCCACAGTGCTCTGTCCACAGTGCTCCTAGGTATCCCTTAAATACCTAGATGCAAAATCACACAGATTTCCAGAGAATGGGAGAAAGAAAGAGAGATAGAGAGAGAGAGAGAGAAAGAGAGAAAGAAAATGAATGAATATGAATAAGAATATAAGAATGCTGGTTATTACTATTTGCTTTTGCCTACCAGAAGTGAAACCTTCTATTGACCACTGCTGATAGAAAAGGCAAGGAACCACCATGCTTCCTGTTATTTCATACTCCAGAGAAAAAAAGAAGATAAAGAAAGCAGAGAAGAAAAAAAGGTCTTGCTTTTCTATCACACAGGTAGAGAAAAGATGAAGACAAGGTAACTCCAGAAGACTTAAGTTTTCAAGGTTCTGTTATTTCTGGGACAACTCTTATGAAAGGTAGAGATGATATTATGTATTATTCATACCAAGTTCTAAGAGATCTAAAGGACAATTGAGGCAATCCCTTTTTCCAAAGAAGTAGTCAATTTTAAATCAAGGAGGTCCTGCCCTGTTTGTAACAGAAATTTGTCTCCTCAACCACATCAACCTTACTCATTGTGTGTCCCAGTCTTGAATCAGAGTTCCTGCCCTGTAAGTAAAAAATACCCACCCAATCTAAGCAAACTAAAACATGAGATGTTTTTCTGACTAAAGAGTAAAGCGGGATATCTCTGGGGGGAGAGTCTGACCAGACTTTGGAGGTGTAGAATCCAGTGGGTGACGGACTTTGACGGATTCGGAGCCCAGGCTGGACCGGAGGGTCCACGGGAGGGATCTGTTCCGCGGGGGCAAGACCCCGGCGCAGAGCGCAGCGCGGTCAGCACGGCAGGGCGGAGGGGACCAGAGGAGCCCGAGAGTGGCGGGCGAGACCAGCGGAGCAGGAGATAAGCCAGGCCAAGCCGGTGAGAGCCGCTGAGTGCCAGACATCAGCGCAGCAGCCCTTGAAATCTTCAGCCTGAAGACGGACTTCGGTGGGTCACTACTTGAACTTCCAGGAACTGGGATGGCAGAGTGATCAGTAAGTGCTCTCTCCTCCCCCCTGATGACCGTGAGGGAACCATAAAATTCTTCCCCAGATTAATCCTGGATCAGCGGGAACAGCAGAAGGGGGCGAGTGGTCTCATAACACCAGAGGCTGGAAAAATGGCAAAGGGGAATTCTTCCTACGGTGGCGGAGACGGCTGGAGGGACAGATGACCCAGGGCAGAGAATATTGGCACTGAGACCCAGGCAAGCCTCAGAGCCGGGAGACGAGCCCCAGGAGGGGCGGGAACACGTGTTAGCTTCTAGGCGTGCCCCAGCCCTCCAGGGGAAAAGGGAAGACAATAGGGAAGCTGGGATCACCATCCCCTGACCTTGCCTTTGCCTCAAGTCAGCTGAGGAGATAGCCTGAGACCAGACCACCCCTCCCACACACCTAACAAGCTAACCCCAGGGTTGATCGGGGAAACAAAAAACAAAAGCCTGCTTTTAGCCTAGACACACATCAGCTCAACTTAAAGATCTGTACCTTCTGACTGAAAGAACCAAAAGCTACAACACTCAGCCAACATCATGAATCGGAAAAAGCAGACGAAAAGTGAAAAAACCATAGAATCTTTCTATGGGGATAAGGACCAAAACACAAACACCAAAGAGGTTAGAGCTGAGACTGTACTTCCATCTGAAACCTCAGATGGGACTATGAATTTCTCGCAAGCACAACTAGATTACCTGGAACGTCTGAAGAAGGATATAAAAGAAAAACTGGCCAATGATTTTAAAACTATAAAAAAAGAATTCACTGATGAGAACATCACCCTGAAAAAGAAAATTGAAGAAATGGAAAAGGAAGTTCAAAAATTAACTGGAGAGAATAATTCCCTAAAAGGAAGAGCTAATCAAATGGAAAAGGAAACCCAAAACCTAATTGGGAAAATTGATCAGATGGAAAAGGAAACCCAAAACCTAACTGGGAAAATTGGTCAAATGGAAAAAGAAGTACAAAAATTAAATGGAGAAAATAGCTCCTTAAAGGGAAAAATTGGTCAGATGGAAAAGGAGATGGAAAAGCTAACTGAAGAAAACACTACGATGAAGATTAGAATTGGGCAAGTAGAAACTAATGACTCAATGAGGCAACAAGAATCAGTCAAACAAAATCTAAAGAATGAAAAGATAGAAGAAAATGTAAAATATTTAATTGGAAAAACAACTGACCTGGAAAATAGATCCAGGAGAGAAAATCTAAGAATTATTGGCCTGCCAGAAACCCATGATGAAGAAAAGAGTCTGGACAATATCTTCCAGGAAATCATCAAGGAAAACTGTCCAGAAGTACTAGACTCAGAGGGCAAAATAGTCATCGAAAGAATCCACCGTTCCCCTCCCGAAAGGGATCCCAAACTCAAAACCCCAAGAAATATAGTTGCCAAATTCCAGAGCTATCAAGTGAAGGAGAAAATACTACAAGCAGCCAGAAAGAAACAATTCAAATATCAAGGACACACAGTCAGGATCACACAGGACCTTGCAGCTTCTACATTAAAAGATCGAAAGAATTGGAACCCAATATTCCGTAAGGCAAAGGAGTTGGGACTTCAACCAAGGATCAACTACCCAGCAAAGTTCAGCATAACATTTCAGGCAAGGAGAAAGTCATTCAACGAAATAAGGGATTTCCAGAGCTTCCTGACCAAAACACCAGAACTCAATAGACAATTTGATCTTCAAATGCAGGTCTCCAGAGAATCATAAAAAGGTAAACAGAGGGGAAAAAACAAAAACAAAAACTTGCTACTCAATTAGGGCAAACTGTTTACCTCCCTATAAGGGAAGATGATACCTGTTAATCTTGAGAACTGTGCAGCTATTATGATAAAAGGGATATATGTAGAGGGAATGGGCATAAAGTAAATGATGTCATGTCAAAAATATGATTTAAGTATGAGAAGGGAATGTAATAGGAGGTGTGGAAAGGGGTAAGCAGAAAATGGCAAATTATATCACAGGAAGAAGTACAAAACTATAGTAGAGGGAAGGAGGGGAGGGAGATGAGCATTGTTTGAGAGGTACTCTCATCTGATTTGTTCAAAGGAGGGAACAATAATCTTAAGTAGATAAGCCTAACTAGCTCTATAGGTAGTAGGAGGGGAAGGGGGAAGAAAGGGGAGGGTGGCTAAAAGGGAGGAAAGAAGCAATAAGAGTAAAGGGGACTAAAAGGGGAAGGCTGCAGGAGGAGGGGGAGAAAAGTGAATACTATTGAGGAGGGGAAGGGAGACGGGAGAGCTAAAAGCACAAATGGTGGGAAAGAGGTTGGAGGGAAATACACAGATTGTAATCATAACTGTGAATGTGAATGGAATGAACTCTCCCATAAAACGGAGACGGATAGCAGAATGGATTAAAAGCCATAATCCAACAATATGCTGCTTACAAGAAACACATTTGAAACGGGGGGATACACATAGGATAAAGGTCAAAGGATGGAGCAGAATATATTGTGCTTCAGCTCATGTAAGAAAGGCAGGAGTAGCAATCCTAATCTCAGACAAAGCAAAAGCAGAAATAGATCTAATCAAAAGGGATAAGGATGGAAACTATATCCTGCTAAAAGGCACCATAGACAATGAAGCAATATCATTACTAAACATGTATGCTCCAAGTGGTATAGCATCCAGATTCTTAGAGGAGAGGTTGGGGGAGTTGAAGGAAGAAATTGATAGCAAAACTATACTAGTGGGGGACCTCAACCTCCCCCTCTCTGAACTCGATAAATCCAACCTCAAAATAAACAAGAAAGAGGTTAAGGAGGTAAATAAAACTCTGGATAAGGTAGATATGATAGATCTTTGGAGAAAATTAAATGGGAATAGAAAGGAATATACATTTTTCTCAGCGGTACATGGAACATTTACAAAAATTGACCATGTACTAGGACATAAAAATCTCACAATCCAGTGCAGAAAGGTAGAGATAATCAATGCATCCTTTTCAGATCATAATGCATTAAAAATTACATGTAATAAAAGGCCATGGAAAGAGAAACCAAAAATCAATTGGAAACTAAATAATCTAATTCTAAAGAAGGGTTGGGTTAAAGAAGAAATCATAGAAACAATCAACAATTTCATTCGAGAGAATGACAATAGTGAGACAACATACCAAAACTTATGGGATACTGCAAAAGCAGTTATTAGGGGAAGTTTTATATCTCTGAATGCTTACATAAATAAAATAGAGAAAGAGGAGATCAATGACTTAGGCTTGCAGTTGAAAAAGCTAGAAAAAGAACAAATTGAAAATCCCCAAGTAAATACCAAATTAGAAATACTGAAAACCAAAGGAGAGATTAATAAAATTGAAATTAAGAAAACTATTGAATTAATAAATAAAACCAATAGTTGGTTTTATGAAAAAACTAATAAAATTGATAAACCTTTGGTCAATCTGATTAAAAAAAAGAAAGAAGAAAACCAAATTAGTAATATTAAAAATGAAAGGGGTGAACTCACCTCCAATGAGGAGGAAATTAAAACAATAATTAGAAACTACTTTGCCCAACTTTATGCCCACAAATTCGATAATCTAAACGAGATGGATGAATATTTTAAAAAATACAAATTGCCCAGATTAACAGAAGAGGAAGTTGAATACTTAAACAACCCCATCTCAGAAAAAGAAATTGAACAAGCCATCAATGAACTCCCTAGGAAAAAATCTCCAGGGCCAGATGGATTCACAAGTGAATTCTATCAAACATTTAACGAACAGTTAATTCCAATACTACATACACTATTCTTGAAAATTGGGGAAGAAGGAGTCCTCCCAAATTCTTTCTATGATACAAATATGGTTTTGATACCCAAACCAGGAAGAGACAAAACAGAGAAAGAAAATTATAGACCAATTTCCCTAATGAATATAGATGCAAAAATTTTAAATAAGATTCTAGCAAAACGAATACAGCATCTTATCACAAGATTAATACATTATGATCAGGTAGGATTCATACCAGGACTACAGGGCTGGTTCAATATTAGGAAAACTATTAGCATTATCGATCACATCAACAACAAAGCTAACAAAAACCACATGATTATCTCAATAGATGCAGAAAAAGCTTTTGACAAAATACAACATCCATTCCTACTAAAAACATTGGAGAATGTAGGAATAAAGGGAACTTTCCATAAAATAATAAGCAGTATCTATCTAAAACCTTCAGCAAGCATTATATGCAATGGGGATAAGCTAGATGCATTCCCAATAAGATCAGGGGTGAAACAAGGTTGTCCATTATCACCACTATTATTTAATATGGTACTAGAAATGTAGCAATTAGACAAGATAAAGATATCCAAGGAATTAAAACAGCCAAAGAAGAAACTAAGTTATCACTCTTTGCAGATGATATGATGATTTACCTAGAGAATCCAAGAGATTCAAGTAAAAAATTACTAGAATTAATAAACAACTTTGGCAAAGTTGCAGGGTACAAAATAAACCCACACAAATCTTCTGCATTCCTATATATTAGCAACAAAGTCCAACAGCAAGAGATAGAAAGAGAAATCCCATTTAAAGTTAGGGTAGACAGTATAAAATACTTAGGAGTCTACCTGCCAAAACAAACCCAAGGATTATATGAACACAATTACAAGACACTTTTTGCACAAATAAAGTCAGATTTGAGTAAGTGGAAAAACATTAGTTGCTCATGGGTAGGCCATGCTAACATAATAAAAATGACAATTCTACCCAAATTAATATACTTATTTAGTGCCATACCAATTAAACTATCAGACAATTACTTTCTAGAGCTGGACAAAATAATATCAAAATTCATTTGGAAAAACAAAAGGTCCAGAATATCAAAAGGACTAATGAAAAGAAATGCTTGGGAAGGTGGCCTAGCGCTACCAGACCTCAAACTGTACTATAAAGCAGCAATTATCAAAACCACTTGGTATTGGCTAAGAAACAGAGAGGTAGACAAGTGGAATAGACTTGGCACTCAAGATGCAGTAGGCAAGGAATATAGCAACCTTCTGTTTGATAAACCCAAGGACCCCAGCTTCTGGGATAAGAACTCATTGTTTGACAAAAATTGCTGGGAAAACTGGATAACAGTGTGGCGGAAATTAGGCATAGACCCATACCTGACACCGTACACAAGAATAAAGTCCAAATGGGTACATGATTTAGGTATAAAGATTGATACCATGAATAAACTGGAGAAGCAAGGAATAGTGTATTTATCAGATCTATGGAGAAGGGAAGAATTCTTTACTAAAGGAGAGATAGAATGCATTATGAAATGCAAAATGGATAACTTTGATTACATTAAACTGAGAAGTTTTTGCACAACCAAACCCAATGCAACCAAAATCCGGAGGGATGTAGTAAATTGGGAAAAAATATTTACAGCTAAGCTCGGGGATAAAGGCCTCATTTCTAGAATTTATAGAGAACTGATCCAAATGTATAATCATACAAGTCATTCCCCAATTGATAAATGGTCAAAGGATATGAACAGGCAATTTTCAGAGGAAGAGGTTAAGGCTATCTATAATCATATGAAAAAATGCTCTAAATCACTATTGGTTAGAGAGATGCAAATCAAAACAACTCTGAGGTACCACATCACACCTGTAAGATTGGCAAACATGACAGAACAAGAAAATGATAAATGCTGGAGAGGATGTGGGAAAGTTGGAACACTAATTCATTGTTGGTGGAGCTGCAACGCATCCAACCATTCTGGAGAGCAATTTGGAACTATGCCCAAAGGGCTACAAAAATGTGCATACCCTTTGACCCAGCAATATCGCTACTAGGACTATATCCCCAAGAGATCATAAAAATAGGAAAGGGTCCCACATGTACAAAAATATTTATAGCAGCACTCTATGTAGTTGCCAAAAACTGGAAGTCAAGGGGATGTCCATCAATTGGGGAATGGCTGAATAAATTATGGTATATGAATGTAATGGAGTACTATTGTGCCATAAGAAATGATGAACAAGAAGACTTCAGAGAGGCCTGGAAGGACTTATATGACCTGATGCTGAGTGAAAGGAGCAGAACCAGGAGAACTTTATGCACAGCAACAACCACAGTGTGTGAGAGTTTTTTCTGGTAGACTTAGATTTTTGTAATAACACAAGAACTTCTTACCAAAAAAAAAAAAAAAAAAAAAATCCCAATGGAGGATCTCAAGGCAAAATGCCTGCCACACTCAGAGAGAGAAATATGGAAGTCACTCACATATTGTAGCAGATCATGTTTGTGTATGTGTATGTGTTTGTGTATCATGTTCTGATTTGTTATACGATTTCTTTCATTTATCTTAGTCTGACTACATAGCATGACTATAGTGAAAATATACTCAATAGGAAAGTATATGTAGAATCTATACAGAATTGTATGCAGTCGTGGGGAGGGAGGGGGGTAGTGGGGAGTAGGTGGGGAGGGATAAAATCGCAATTGTATGGCAGTGATTGTTAAACATTACAAAATAAAAAAAATAAAATAAAATAAAAAATAAAGAGTAAAGCATTATGCTCTCCTACCCCTATTCCAAACCACTGAAAGGTCAGCTTTTAATTTATGATATTCCTTAGGATAGCTTAACTGGAGTTACATTGGTGGACTAATGTATCTAATTATGGTATCTGCCAAATCACAGCTAAGCAGTCAAGCTTCTAAAAGACCCTTTCCCCAGACACAAAAAGAGAGGAACTTGGAGCTTAATGAAATCAGTGCAACAGTAAATTGAATATAAATATAATATGGTAAGTACATAAAATATCCAAAGAAAGCATTAATTTCTATGAGCAATCATAATGTATTTATATATCACTTTAAGATTTACAAAATTCTTTACATACTTGATTGATTTTATATTGTCACAAGAAATCTGTTGTTGGGAATTTCAGATCTTATTGTACTGATTCTGCACATGAGAAGATTAAGAGTTTCTTAGAGAGTTAAGTGACTTGCTTTGGTGTCATTTAGCTTTTTTTTCAGAGGCAGGGTTTAATTTAGTTCACTCATTGCACTTTGGCATTGGGAGGCTTTATGGTTCCTGTAATCGGGAACTTATTTTTAAAAACATTTTAATAATTATTTCAATATGATTTGTTTCCTTTATAATTTTACTATTTTGTGTATATAAATCATTATTCTGAAAGGGGTCCTTAGGCTTGAGCAGATTGTCAAAGGGCGCATGAGCACAAAAAAAAATTAAGAACCCCTGCTCTAATGAATCATCTCATTTGTGTAAACTGATTTCTGAGCTACCCAGTCTTTTTCATCATTTTCTATAGCCTCTAAGTCTTTCTTTAAGCCAGTTTCCTCATCTATAAATTGGGCCTGATACTAGTAACCAGCTTCACAGGGTAGTTGTACATATTAAATGAGATAATATTTATAAAGCTCTTTCTAAATCTTAAAGTGCTGCATGAATATTAGTTGTTGGAATTATCCTGGTTTCCAGGATCATGAGGCAGAATTAGTCCCCCAAGATATGGCCTTCCTTTTCTTTCTCTACTTCATTGTTAGGCTTGCAAAAAAGACATGCTGAACCATGCCCATCAAGTAGTCATCCTGTCTCTGTACTTGAAGACTTCCACTGAGGAAGGAGCCCATTTCCATCCCACTTTGGGATAGGTCTAATTTTTTGGAAGTTTTTTGAACAGTGGCCTAAATTCGCCTCTGAGATTTCTATCCATTATTTCTACTTATGCCCTCTAGGACTAGGACAAAGTCAGTCTCTCTTCAGATCCTTCATGTACTTAAAAACCAGCAATCATTGTATACCCTTAGCCTTCTCTTTTTCAAGATAAATATCCTCTGTGTTCTTTCAAGGTATCTACATATGCCATGGATTCTAGTCCCTTCACAAACTTGTTTACCCTCCTCTGAATCCTCTCCATCTTACAAATGCCCTTCTTAAATTTTAGTATCTGGAAAGGAACACAGTACTCCATGTGTGAGTATGCACCACTTCAGAGTACAGTAGGGCTATTGCCTTCTCAGTGCTGGAAGCTTTCCCTTTCTTAAGGCAGTTGTAATGCCAAAGCAATATTCACAGTGCCTGCAGCAGCCATGAGTATGCCAGCACAATTCTCAATCACAAAATACAACTGAATTTCCACATGGAAGACAGAACCAAAACATTTATTCAGACACAAGAAAGCCAAATCCCAACACCAGAAAGCGAAATCCATCATAGTAACAAAGGCATCTGTACACAGTAACAATGCATGGAGCAACACCATCCCCAAGCCTTCCCTCTGTTAGTCTTCCCACAAATCAGTTCCCTTAAACAAGTCACAAACAAGCCCTCCCACTGACCCTAGTTGCTGCCCCAGCTGCCTGCTTTCTCTGTCTTTCCCAACTTTGAACAGTCTGACCAACTTCCTCTCAGCTCTGCTCCAGCTCCGCCTCTTCCTGCTAAACCTATTTAACAAGCTCCTCCCATCACAGGCATCATGTGACTTAGGCTTCCATGTGACTTGGTTGAAGAGGACCAAAATGGCATCACCATGATTAAGTGAAATTTCAGTGTATCCAATTGTGGCTGATCAAATCAATACAAGCTCAGAATGCTCTACCACAGGTTGGGCACAGATAGTCTGTTTGCATATTTGGGATGGATATCCCAAATTTGTGCATCCTGCGTTTACTTTGTGCTGTCTCAATTCTGTTTTGCTCAAAGAACACAGCACCTTTTCTTATGTGGGCAGTCCATGTGACTTAAGCAGGTCATATAGGCCTATTAATGGATGGGAAAAATCTTCCCATTCCATTAAAAATACATTAATTCTATCAAAAAATACACTAACAAGTGCAGTCCAAGATTTCAGAAGCTTTTGTGGTTGACATATCAAACACTGTTGAGTGCTTGAGGACAGGAATTGTCTTTTGCCTCTTTTTGCTTCATCAGTGTTTAGCACAGTGTCTTGTACATCATGTAATAAATATTTGCTCTCTTCCCTGCTTCTCATATCTTGTGAAAGTTGATTTCTTGAAATGAAATGTCAGACATTATAATTGTTCCTATTAATTTTCATCTTATGAAATCTAACTCATTGTTACAGCTTGTCAAAATACTCTTGCAAACTGATTCTGTCGTCCAGTTTGCTAGTTATCCTACAGTAGCTTCCTTCCATTTGCATATTTATATGTATTCCATTTATATATTTATCCAATTAACTGATTTAAATATTAAACACAATAATTGCATTATGTGCAGATTATTGGGGGACTACACTGGAGATTTCCTTCCAAGTTGACATTGAACCTTTAACAACTACTTGGTGAATTTTACCATTCAACAAACCCTGAATCTATCTATTTTACTATCACCTAACTTGTATCTCTCAATGTTTTTCCACAAGAGTAATATGAGATAATTTATCAACCACTTCACCAAAATCCAGTTAAATTATAGCTCCAGAATTCCATCTTAGTAAGTAAAAGAAAGAAAAAAAAAAAAAAAAGGAAAGTGGAAGAAAGGAAAAGAAATCACCACTTTTTTCATTGATTATCTCGTTATTAATGTTCTAGAATAGAACAATTCTTCACAATAGAAGTAACTTCACAATTCGGATTCCAAAAGGATTTGTTTTGTGAAGTTTGGAGTCAGTCAAAAGGTTGCACTTGAGGACCTAAAGGGCTACATGTGTCCTCAAGGCTACAGGTTCCCTACCCCTGTTCTGGAATTATAGCTGCATCATTAACCTTTGGAACCCATTTTCAGAAGATATTTGTTAATAGACCTGTACTCAACTGCCCAATACATTTAAAAATAATCTTCAATGCCAAATTTCATAAAAATCAGTTCAGTAACATAGATCATTGAAAAAAATTGCATATTTTTTAAAAAGAGAGAGAATAAATATAGCACTTAATATTTGAAGCTAGTTTATCCTGGTCATGTTTAACTCAGGCTAGTCAAGTAACTCAGGCTCAAGGTTAGAATATAACAGACCATAAAATGTAATAAAACAATTCCATTTAAAATGGTTTGTAAATGTTGCAATTCATAAAGTAAAAGGGTATACTAATGGATAAAATGTTACTCCCTCCACCTTTGTATTCACAAGGACAACTGATCACAGTGTCAGAAAGGCATTCTAATGGAGATATTCTGCTAAAACTTTCAATGCAGTTCCCCATAATTGGACTTTTTATGCTTTAGGTGGCAAGGATACCAAACTACCAAACTAATGGAGTTATCATAATGGAGTTATGATGAGTATCCCTGTCTCCTTAAAAGAAAACCAACTCGACCTACATAAAACATGTGGCAACCCTACCACATAGTCTTTGGAATACTAAAGAAAAGAAGAGTTAGGTTAGTTATTGCTCAATAACTGCATTTTTGTATTTGCTTCTCCTCACAACTCACCGGAGGATTTCCAATGTCCCAGAGATCTGAGACTATTAAGCTATAAGAGGTAGCATATGAGTCAGGAAAACTGGGGTTCAAGTTTCCTCTCTGAGCATGCTGACTCTGTGACTGGTAAAATTGCTTAACCTCCTAGTGCTCTGGGCAACTCTAAGACTGAAACTTGCAGAGGAGATATTGGAGTTTCCTTCCTGGGAATTCCCTTTATCAGTGAAAGTATAGGTAACAGTTATCTCTCTGGAAAAATAAAGTATGTGTATGTGTGTGTATGCATGTATGCATATATGTGTGTGAGACACATTTTTAAATTTGACCTTTTTTAAAAGTTTAAATTTAATTTTTAGGTCTAGACAATCAACAAAATAATAAATGAAACCTAATTTGTAGTTTCTCAATTTGCAAGGTACAAAATACACTGAAAATTTAACAGTTGTTTCTCAGGAGCTGCTTCAAGAGAGATCCTTCACACCACTGGTTTGATATTGTACATATGTGTGATATTACACAGAAATGCATACAAATACATTGAAAGGAAATAAGAAATTATCTGAAGCATATCTACAATACTTGCTGTTAATTCAGTTTGGCACTATGGCAGAAAGAAAAAGAAAATTTTGTTTTCTGATGCAAAATTCTTCCTAGCCTAACAACACAGAGTACAGCACACAGAGACTGACCCTGGCATTGTAGAAGTAGTGGAGAGGTAGACAAGTGATAGAAAATAAAAAGGAAGGGCAACAAAAATGATACAAGTGAATGGAGGTTGAGATATATGACCATAGACATTTATATAGTCTAGAAAAGAGAAGATTGAGGGGGAACGTGATCATAGTCTATAAATACCTTCCAAGTAACAGCATAAATGAAAGAATGTATTATTCAGAGCATTGGAAGATGGAAGGACAAAAAGCATTGATCTGAAACTAAAGAAAAAAGTGTTTTGGCTTTATATTAAATAATTCTCAACAGTATGATATGTGCATTAGAAATCGAAAAGAAGGGTGAATTTAACCTTTAGAGAGAATCTGGAAATGAGGTAAAGAAGTGAGAGTAATAGAGAAGAAGCAGAGGGAAAGTTAGCACTTCTGAAAGATGGTGCTTAGTGAGGATGAGTGATCCAGGTGGTCTCTTAATGTCTCTGGGATTCTATAATACCTTTTATCCTAAGTTAACTCCACACTGATTTAGAAGGATGAAAACAATGTTTCAGTATAGATGATGTCTACTTGTTAAAATAAATTCCTAGTTCCAACAGTGGTGAGTTACCAGTGTAGGCATGTTTTGGTTGAAGTTGGCCACAAATTATTACATTATGAAAAATGGAAGGTTTTGGTGACTGAAGATTCATTTCTTGTCCCCACGGAGAGCAAATCCAGATGTGAAACTTTTGCTGAAGCAATGCCAAAATATGACATTTTTTTTACTACAAATAATATAATTTTTCTTCCTCTGGCAATAAAAGGAAATAAATAGGGAGGAAGGGAATAAAAGGGAATAAAGAATACCTACTATGTGCCAGGCACAGTGCTAAGCACTTTTCAAAAAATATATATTTATGTCATTTGATTTGAAAGGAAAGTTTTCTAATAATTAACAAATCTTCTGGTTTTGTTTTTAAAGAAAATACTGTTCTAAATTCAAACCAATTACCCTCTTGTTATCCCAATGATACATTCTTATTCATGTGATAGTAAGGTCTAAGCCTTGGATTTTTTAAAAAATGTTTTATTTTTTCCAAATTGCATATAAAAACAATTTTAGCATTAAAAGATTTTTTGACTTCCAAATTGTCTCCATCCCTCTCTCCTTTCTCCTCTCCCTGAGGAGATAAGTAATTTCATATGTTGTACATATGCAATCATGCAAAACATATTGTCACGTTATGAATAAAAGTCAACATGTATACATACAAGTGAAAAATAGTGTGTTTTTAATCTGCATTCAGATTCCCATCAAGTTCTTCCCTTGGAGGTAGATAGTATTTTTTGGTCATGAGTCCTTTGGAATTGTTTTGGATCATTATATTGCTGAGAATAGCTAAGCTATTCACTGTTGATCACTATATAACATTTCTATTACTGTACCATGTTTTCCTGGTTCTGCTTCTGACTTCACTCTACATCAGCTAATTCAAGTCTTTCCAGGTTTTTCTGAAGTCATCGTGCTTGTCATTTCTTATAGCACATTGGTATTCTGTCACAATCATATAAAACAACTCATTCAGCAATTCCCTTATTAATCCCTCAATTTCTCATATAGTTTTTTACATCACTTCCTTTGGATTTGACTTTAGACTGGCAAAAAAAATTTGTGTTAAGAGTACTTTTCTGAACATGTAAGTCATCAGTGCAGAATGAAAATGGTTCCAAGGTGAGAGATAGTATGGTGTGGCACACTGCAAAGGGGACCAAAATAGATATCTGGACCCTGAATTCTAACGTCCTGCCACTAATTCATTAAGTTTCTTCACCTGATTCTGGAGATGTCATTAGATCTAGCTGGCCCACTTGTACTTTACCCCAGCCATTTTCTGTACCCAAGGCATGATCCAATCTGCAACTGTGTAACATCCCTACCCTATTCCACTCTGTCTTTCTTGCTCTAAAAATTGCAATCAAATCAACATTACCCATTTTGGAAATGAGGGTATCAATTGACTGCCCTGTTGTTCCACTCAATAGCCAGGTGACTTCTCAGACTAAAATTTACTTCCCTAGCTGCCACTTTCTTAAATATATTCTTTCCCCTTATTGAATGTAAGCTTCTTAAGGGTGTGGTCTATCCAACTTTTGTCTTTGTATCCTCAGCATTTAAAGCAGTGCATATAGTAAGTGCTTAATAAATATTTTTTTTCTTTCATTCATTCTCCTCTCAAGCCTTAAAGTTCCTTAACTATATAATGAGGGAGCATGTTTAGGTAATCCAAAACGACCCTTCTGATGCTGCCATTCTCTAGTTTCTAGTGAAGAAGAGCATTGTTTTATAAACTCTGTCACCAAGACTAGTTCCAGGCAGAGCTCGCTCACACTGGCTTGTGAGAATCTATCTATAAATTTTCAGTGTGATCATTTATGTCTTGTAAATCAGCAAATGCTACAAATCAGTATTTGATGTATTGTCTTGATTGTCCAGATTTAAGAAAGTGATGGAGAAAATATCAATAATGCAGATTGTTTGTGTGTCCAGCGTACAGTTTTTCAGGGAGTCAGTTGTTAAACATTTACCAGCATACTCCTGAAGTCACTCTACCCTATAAACTAACAGATTCTTAAATTATTCTTGCTGAGGTACCAATCCTTCCCTGCTGATGCTCTTAATTTCCATTTTTATCATTGAAGGGAAATAAAAATGTGATTATAGATGAGTCGGTGTGGGAAACAAAGTGTTTGTTTTTCTAAGCCGTTTGGTTTAAAATTCTCTAATTTTGCACAACAGGTTAGTAGCTGTAGGATTACAAATTTAGAACTGGAAAGAAAATTAGAAGCCATCTAGTCTCACCCCTCTCAGTTTATAGATGAAAAAACTGAGGGCCCAGAGAGATTTAGAGATTTACCTCAGGTCCTTCAGTGTTACAAAGGCTAGATTAGAGTACAAGCCCTCTAGACTTCATAACTGGTGCTCTTTCTACCAGAGTTTCCATACAAGAGAATTTAAGAAGAAACTTTCTAAGTGGTTCATTCTGAGGCACACAAGTGGCCCAGTGTATAGAGCTCTGGTCCTGGAATTAGGAAGACTTGCGTTCAAATCCAGCTTTAGATTTTTACTAGCTATAAGATCCTAGGCAAGTCACTTAAACTTTATCTGCTTCAGTTGGGGTGTATGAGGTGTTCAGGGAGGACTAATACCTTTAGTATGAGAGCTTGCTGAGCCCTTTTCAGGGTTGCTCTTCCACTTTTGGTGGCCACCTTCACCCAGCCCTTACCTATGGCTCCAGGAAGCTATAGTATGCACAGTGGTCACATTCCAGTATACCATTTCAACAGAAGGGTTATACCAGATTGAGAGTAGTCAACAGGCCTCAGATCTGTCGATGAGTTAGGGAGATGTCTACCCCAAGCACATGATGACTTCCTGTGGTGAAGACTGTGCCATTCAAGCAGATGAGAATAATTTGTTCCAGTGGCCAAGAAGGTAGCTGAAGCAGGTGCTGTAGAGAGCTTAGAACTTGGTCATGCATCAACGATGCTAAGGTCATTCACTGCATCCTGGGCCATTGCCAGATGTTTTAACTTTTTGCAAGTCTGCCTCACTTAAATCCACATCAGCATAAGTCAAGACATCACCCTTTGATGTCATTGTTCCTCTTCAAAAACAAAGGACAGACAACAATCTGCTCCAGTATCCTCTACTGCAAAATAGAGATAATAGATATCACCAACCTCACAGGGTAATTGTGAAGCTAAAATGAGATCTCTATAAAATGCTTAACACAGTGCCTACTGTGTGGTAGATGCTCAATAAATGCTTATTTCCTTCCCTTTTCTAGAATCTTTAAAGGTGCTTACCCCAAACCTGCTAGCACTTGTAATGGCCAGAGAATTCAACAGCTTTCATTAATTGTTTGAAAATAGGCTGCAAGTATTTGTAAAAAACTACTATTCTTTCTGTTTTATCCATGTTACATTTAACATTTCTTTTGCTTTCCATTTGTCAGAACTCAATAAAATTTCAGGGATGAGAATGGGAAACTCATGAACTTCAACAGGAATAATTTTGGGCAAAGCTTGTACCTGATTAGAGGAAATAAACTTTAAGCAGCATTACCTTCATGTGATTATGCAGTCACCTTTTAAGATAAAATGCTGATGGCTTGAAGAGAAGCATTAGACCTTTAAAGTGTAAAGAATAGTGCCATATTACTTAGAAACAAACCAGACTATTTCATCAGGGTTTTTACCTTTAGTTTCTTTGATTTTTATGTAATATGCTGAACAATACTTTCAAAAAATTAATGCTATATTAAATTTACCAGGGACAATCATTGCCATTTGTCTTCAGGGGACAGAGGAAATGTGGGGACCCATTTCATTTGAAAGAATGAATGTCAGTGATTAAGGATATTTAAAAATTACCAGTAACAAGGCATGGAGATTATAAAGAAGTTTAAATTTTTCTAGCACACAGCAACTTTTTGCAACTTCTTCTTTTATTCATATATGAATTAAAATTAAAATTCACCAAAGATTTATTTAGCACCTACTCTATGCCAGGTACTCTGATGGATATTGTCTAGTCTTCAAAGTTGAACAAGACAACACTCCTCACCCTGGAGAAGTCTAAAACTAGAAGGGAGAGATGGATTTAGTAGTTCAAAGATATGCTAGAGCCATCTCAAACCATTAAATTTTCAGTATGAGCATTTACATCTTGGAAATCAGTAAATGCTATAAATGAGGCTTTTTATTTTTTGTTTTGTTTATCTAGACTTAATAAAGTACTAATAATGCAAATTAAACTTAAAATTTTGTAGTGAGTACATTTTGTTTTAGAGAGACATATGTTAAACATTTTCTACTACCTCCCCTGAGCAAGTACAAAAATAACTACAATCCAAGGCATAATGTTATTTTGCAAATTTAGAGGTGAGGACAAGGGAAGGTTTCTGGAATGAGCTGGGCCTTGCAGAGTAATAATTTTAAGAAATAAAGATGAGAGTAAAGACATTCCAGGAAGAGAGATCAATATGAATAAAAGTGAGAAGAATAGAAAGTTCAGAGAACAGCAAGCAAGTCCACTCTGACTGAAGGATAGTGTATCTGTATATGAATAGTTGAGTGATTAGAATTACATTGAAGAATTATAAAATGTTATGAGGATTGTGGACTTAGTTTGAAAAGCAATGGGGATTCATTAAAGGTCTAAGAATAAGGGGGAGACATGGTCAGATTAACTGATTAACTTCAGTGTATAGAATGGTTTGGATGGACAAGATACGGGAGACTAAAACCAGGATAGTAATGTCAGTTATCTAGATCAGAGGTAATAAAGTATAAATGTAATGGAGCAGACAAATATGAAAGACGTTTTAAAGATAGAGTTGATATGTTGGTGACTGTTGGATACTAGTGGCAAAAGAGTCAAATTTGTATTCAAAATGTTGAAGCTGAGTGACTAAGACTATAGTGGTCCTGTGAAAAACAATATGAAATTTAGGAAAGGAACTGCCGAATTAGTGTTTGGTTTAATGAGTTTAAGATCCTTTTTCATAAAAACTAATAGACAAAAAAAAAAACACCTAAGAAGTTACAATATCCTTTACCATTTAAATGGAGCCATAGTCATGGTAGACCTAAGTTAGGGCTGTGAACAATGAATGAGCAATGAACTGGGCTCTTACAAAGGCACCATCCTCAGGGGTGGAGCCAAGATGGTGGAGTAACAGCACAGACATGCTAACACTCTCCCTCCAAACTCAGCCAGATAACTGTATAAAATGACTAAACAAATTATGGAGCAGTAGAACCCACAGAATGACAGAGTGAAGCAAATCTCCAGCCCAGGACAGCCTGGAAGGTCACCAGGAAGCATCTATTGTGCCACACTGGGAGCAGAGTGCAGTCTAGTGTGGGCCATACCAGCACAGATGGGACATGAGCAGGACTTGAGGAGACTGAATCTCGGGCACCTGTGGCAGTTTCTAGATTTCACGACCCCAAAATGCCAAGGACGAATAGGAAGGTCAGTGGAAAAAAATTTGTGGGACCTGTGTGAGAGTATAGTGGGTGAACCGCAATCCCAGGGCAGTGGAAGGGGTAGAGGAGCCCACAGCAGCAGTAGCAGTGGTAGGGCCAGTGAGAGTGTAGCAACTGTTTCTGGAGCTCTAAGCCCATAGATTGTGGGCAGCTGACAGTATATCTCCCCACCCCCACTGGAAGCAGAGAACTGCTTTGATAAAGAGCTCAAAAATCAAATAAATAGTGGGAAAAATCAGCAAAAACAGGAAAAAAATCAGACTCTAGAAACTTACTTTAGTGACAAGGTAAACCAAAGTATACAAACAGAAGACAACAAAGTCAAAGCTCCTCCATCCAAAACCTCTAAGAAAAGTGTTAATTGGTCCCAGGCCATGGAAGAGTTCAAAAAGGATTTTGAAAATCAATTAAGAGAAGTAGAGCAAAAATTGGGAGGAGAAATGAGAGTGATACAAAAAAACCATGAAAAACAACTCAATTGCTTGCTAAAGGAGACCCAAAAATTGCTAAAGAAAATGACACTTTAAAAAATTGACTAACACAAATGGCAAAAGATATCCACAAAGCCAATGAGAAGAATACTTTAAAAAACAGAATTGACCAGATGGAAAAGGAGATCCAAAAACTCACTGAAGGAAATAATTCCTTAAAGATTAGAATGGAGTGGATGGAAGCTAGTGACTTTATGAAAAAAATAAGAAATTATAAAACAAAGCCAAAGGAATGAAAAAATAGTAGACAATATGAACTATCTCATTGGAAAAACAACTGACCTGGAAAATAGATCCAGGAGAGACAATTTAAAAATTATTGGATTACCTGAAAGCTATAATCAAAAAAAAAAGAGCCTGGATGTCATCTTTCAAGAAATTATTAAAGAAAACTGCCCTGATATTGTAGAACCAGAGGGTAAAATAGATATTGAAAGAGTCCACTGATCACCTCCTGAAAGAGATACCAAAAGGAAAACTTCTAGGAATATTGTAGCCAAATTCCAGAACTCCCAGGTCAAGGAGAAAATATTGAAAGCATCCTGAAAGAAATAATTCAAGTATTGTGGAAATACAATCAGGATGACCCAAGATCTACAACTTCTACCTTAAGGGATTACAGGGTTTGGAATATGATATTCCAGAGGTCAAACCTAGAATTAAAACCAAGAATCACTTACCCAGCAAAACTGAGTAAAATACTTCAAGGGAAAAAATGGTCATTCAATGAAATAGAGGACTTTCAAGCATTCTTGTTGAAATGACCAGAGCTGAATAGAAAATTTGACTTTCAATCACAAGAATCAGGAGAGCCTTGAAAAGGTAAACAGGAAAGAGAATTCACAAGGGACTTACTAAAGTTTAACTGTTTACATTCCTACATGGAAAAATATTTATAACTCTTGAGATTTTTCTTGGTATTAAGGTAGTTGGAGGGATTATACACATATAGATAGAGGGCATAGGGTAAGTTGAATAGGTAGGGATGATATTTAAAAAATAAAATTAAAGGTGAGAGAGGAATACAGTGGGAGGAGAAAGGGAGAAATAGAATGGAGAAAATCATCTCACATAAGAGAGCCAAGAAAAACCTTTTTCAATGTAGGGGAAGAGGGAGGAGGTGAGAGGGAAAGAGTAAATCTTACTCTTATTGCATTTGGCTTAAGGAGAGAATAAAGTGCACAGTCAATTTGGTGTGAAAATCTGTCTTATACTACAGGAAAGTAGGGCAGAAGGGGATAAGGGGGGATGAGGGGATTGATACAAGGGAAGACAATTGGGAGGAAGTGCTAATTAAAAGTAAACACTTTTGAGGAGGTATAGAGTCAAAAGAGAGACTAGAATAAACGAAGGGCAGGATAGGATGAAGGGAAATATAGTTAGTCTTTCACAATATGACTGTTAGGGAAGTGTTTTACATAACTATGCATGCATAACCTATATTGAGTTGCTTGCCTTCTCAGTGAGGATGGGTTGGGAGGGAGGGAGGGAGAGTAGTTGGAACTTAAAGTTTTAAAATGGAATATTAAAAATTGTTTTTACAAACTGGGAAATAAAATATACAGGCAATGGGGTATGGAAATTTATCTTACCCTACAAGAAAATAGAGGGGATGGGGATAAGAGAAAGGAGGGGTGTGACAGAAGGGAGGGCAGATTGGGGGAAGCAGTAATCAAAATGCACACTGTCAGGGTGGATGGAGGGGAAAGATGGAGAGAAAATTTGGAACTCAAAATCTTGTGGTAGTATCTGTTGCAAACAAAAATTAAATAAATAAATTTTTAAAAAAGCTCCATCCTCATGGCTCCCATTGACTTTTTCTCTGCCCTTCATAGGGAGGTAGTTAAAAGGAAGCCTGAGGTATGTAAAATAGCCTATGGGATAGATATCTAATACCTGTTCATATCCCATGTGGAGACTTTCAGTCTGCCTTCAAGGACAGGAGGGGAAAATAAGAGTAGTGGTGGCAGGAACTACTTGAATTTCAGTCTCATGGGAATTGGTTCAAAGAGATAAGAATATAAATACACACTAGGTTGGGTATGAAAATCTATCTGAGTCAGTAGGGGAATAGGAGGGGAAGGGAATAAGAAATACATGAGGTGGGGGATGATAAAAGGCAGGGCAGATTAAGTGAGGCAGTAGTCAGAAGCAAAACAGATTTTAGAGGAAGGACAGGATAAAAAGAGAGAAAGAATAAACATAAGAATGGAGGGAAAAAACACAGTTGGTAATCATAACTGAATGTGAATGGGATGAGCTTACCCATAAAACAGAAGTGGATAACAGAATGAATTAGAAGCCAGATGGAAGTGCATACGTGGTTAAAATAAAGGGCTGGAGCAAAATCTATTATGCTTCAGAGGAAATAAAAAAAAAAAAAGGCAGGAGTAATAATCACAGCCTCCGATAAAGCAAAAGCAAGTAAAAGAGAAAATCAAGGAAACTACATTTTGCTGAAAGGTGCCATAGACAATGAACTAATATTAAAAATTTATACAGTAAGTTTCTATAATAAAGGCCTAGTTCCTCAACTAAGTAGGGAGCTGTTTCAAATATATAAAAATAAAAGCCATTCCCCAATTGATAAATGGTCAAAAGATATGAACAGGTGGCTTTAAGAAGAAGAAATCTAAACTACAGTCATACGAAAAAATGCTCTAAATCACTATTGATTAGAAAAATACTGTTAAAACAACTCTGAGGTACCACCTCATACCTGTCACAAATGACAAATACTAGAGGGTTTGAGAGCAAATAGGTATACTAATACTTTTGGTGGAGTTATGAACTAATCCAGTCATTCTGGAGAACGATTTGGAACTACTCCTAAAGGGCTATAAAACTGTACATATCCTTTGACCCAGCAGTACTACTACTAGGTCTCTACTAGAGATCAAAGAAAAAGGAAAAGGACCTATATACAAAAATATATATAGCAGCTCTTTTTTATAATGGTAAAGAATTAAAAATTGAAGAGATGCACACAACTTGGAGAATGACTGACCAAGTTGTGGTATATGATTGTGATGGAATACTCTTGTGCTGTAAGAAATGAGGAGGGAAATGGTTTCAGAAAAAACATGAGAAGACTTATTTATATAAACTGATACAAAGTGATCTCCCAGAATTGGGAAATCATTGTGTATGCTAACAGCAATACTCTAATGGTGATCAATTGTGAAAAACTTTACTAAGATAATCCCAAAGAACTCATGATGAAAAAATGCTGTCCATCTCCAAAGAGAGAATAGATGTAAATTTAGTTTAAATTGAAATGAAACTTTCACACTTTTTTTGGTTGTTGTTACTGCTTGTTTTGAGATATGGCTAATATGAAAATATGTTTTGCATGATTTACATGTATAATTGATATAATTTTCCTTGCCTTCTCAGTGGGTAGGTGAGGGGTGGAGACAGGCAGAGAATTTGGAACTTAAACTTTGAAAAGAAAAAGACATGTTCAAAAAATAGATAAATTTATTTAAAGAGGGAAAAAAAACACCTTAGTCATGCCCATGCCTATCAGCAGACAAGGTTGTCCAGAACTTGAATGTTTGCTGCTAATCCACAGGGAGGGCTTATCTATTCAGGAACTTATCAAGAAACAAATTCCAAGTGTGCCTGGCTTATTGTGATTGTGGATCTGATCTTTCTACCTACAAAATTTGTGCCCTTGTACAGAGCTAGTAAACCCAAACAATGCTCTATTTTGCAAGTGGGGGAAACCCTTGTCTGACATTAACTTCTGCAACTCAGCTAGTCCCTTCTACTGGCCTGGATTAGATCCCCCCCCCCCCATATATATATACATATCCCCAACACATATGCACTCTCTCTCTCTCTCTCTCTCTCCCTCTGTCTCTCTCTACCTCTCTCTCATTAGAGTCAGTCGATCTTACTAACCACTTTTCCAGGATGGCATGAAAGCCTAATTAAGAACTGAGAATCCCAGTATGGTCTATGCACCCCTTGTCCTTTCATTGGTTATAATGGATTGAAATTTGTGACACTGAGCAGAATGGCACTATTAGGGAAAAGATGAATGTTTCTGAGCAGTAGTGATAGCCCTGCTAAGAACCAGTTGGTATGACTAGTTGACTCAATCAGTATAGTTCTTTGACTATCTTGAGCAATTCTTGGTTGCCTCAGGATTGTGGTGGATAAAATAGTAGGAGTGTATTACAGGTGATGGATGACAAAACAGAAATATTGAAAAATCATGAGGGTATGTTATTCTAGGATTCTAGTAAGCCCATTTTTGAAAGGACTGATCACTAAGTAGATTGAGTAAAAAGAAAGGAAAGTGGCATTTAAATAAGGTATTAGAGTCATGATAGGTTCAGAGAACTCAGAATCTAACAGCTGGAAGGGACTTTACAATTCATCTACTCCATTTATCTGGTTGATAGTTCCATTTTACACCATTCCCTAATAAATGGTAGTCTAGTCTCTGTTTGAAGACCTCCAATGAAGTCCGATTAAATTTCAAGTGGAAATTCACTGTCTTTCAAGATAGCCCATTCTGTCTGTTCTAAGATCTGTATGAGTAACTCTCAAATAGCTCAAAAATTCAGTGACTCCCTCTTTCCATTATTCTCAGTTTAATTCAATTAAATTCATCAGGTATTACTGAGTGCCTACTTTGTTTTTGCATCCTTACTGGAAGACACTGAAGATATAAAAACAAAATGAAATAGACTCCACCATCAAGGAATTTACCAAAGAGAAATGGTATATATAAAGGTTAGTAAATACAAAATATGTATAAAGTAAATACAGAGTCATTTCACTGGGGGTGAGGAACTCTAACAACTTTTAGTATAAAGAAAGGCCTCCAATAGGAGGTGTCCTTTGATAGGTTCAGAGCTGGGACCTGAGGATTCCAAGAGACAAAAAGAAGGTGAGCATTTTAGTCCAGTGTAAAGACACAGGGAGGGGGTAACCGGGGTGGGAGATGGAGTATCATGTAGGTCAGTTTGGCTGAAACACCAGAGTATGTGAAGAGTACTAATGTACTGTCAGTTTTGGGAAGCTAGATTGGAACTGTGCTATGGAAGAATTTAAATCCCAAACAAAAATGTTTGTAGTTTATCCTATAGGCAATATAGATTCACTAAAGTTTCTTGAGGAAGGGAGCTATATGTTCTATACTTCAGCCGTATAAAGGATGGATAGGAGAGGGGAGAGATTGTGTGTGAGGACACCAATTACTATGCAGCAGTACAGCCAAGAGATTATGAATTATGTTTTAGCCCTGGGAGAGGTCCTGGAGACATATATGAGAAATGTTCTTTAAGCTAGAATCGACAGGACTTGGCAACTGATTGGATGGGGTAGAAGAGGATGGAGGATGGTGGCAAAACTGAGTATCTGGAAAAGAGGAAAGTTAAAGAGAAGGGTGGATTTTGAGAGGAACACAATGAGTTCTGTTTTAGGCATTTTGAGTTTTGAGATACCTGAGGAACATTCATTTGGAAATTTCCAGTTGCCTCCTTGTGATGCAGAAGTGAAGTATAGGAGGAAAAATGAGAACTAGATATGAAATGCAAATTCCTTTATCTGGTATTTAAAACACTTCACAGTCTGGGTCTTGTCTGTTTTCCAGTCTTATCTGATGTTATTCCCTTTCCTGTATTCAATGTTTAGCCAAATTGGTTCCTGAATTCAGTAATCCATCTCATACCTGTCCAGTTTTATATTTGGACAAGCATGTCTAAGGGGGTCTGGTGCATGCCCAGACCACTTAAGATGGTGTCATCACACAGAAGATATAAGGGAGCTTCTTCCAGGAGTCTGGAGGCCTGGTGCATACAAAGAAATTTTATACTGGCTTACCACATGTTGGAAAGGAGTCTTTTTCCATTGATTGCATAGCCAACATTTTCAAAGGGCCTGGGTCAGCTCCAGCCATGGCTTCAACTACATTTGTGTGACTCCTTCATTCATACACATTGAGCCCTTATACTGAGTCTCCTTCTTCCCTCTGTTCCCACCCCACCTCACATACCTTTATGCAACAGACATAGACCTTTGTCTTTTTCATTTGTTCTTTTCTGCCCAAGGTTCAGGGAGTGGAGTCTATGGCCTCATTGGGAGCACAATGGACAGGGACATGGGAGTCCAGGAATTCAGTATAGGTGTTATACCAATACAACAGTCTCACCTTAAGGAACAGGTATCCCTGGACAGCAAGGGTTCACCAGTCATCTTAGGTCTTCAGCCTCATTTCAACATGAATTTGGTTGGATCAGTGCTATGTAGCAACTGAGCTAATCCTTGAATCTATTCCTTGCTGTCCCCTGACCAGACTGAGGTGGTGTGTGTAGGGAATTATACCTTTAATGGCTGGGGAAAATGTTTGTACTTTATTCTGACTACATCTTTGAAGTAAATATTCCTTTGTAAAAACTATTGGATATTAAATGGAAATGTGTTCCTAGTTACTGAACCCCTAAAAATGTGGGAAACATAGTTAACAGAAATTATAGCTAATTACAGAGAAAATACTCCATTTGCCTCAAGATATCTGCGATCCAGTAGCATTTAGCTTTGATAGACTATGGAAATACAAATGTTCAACAGGACATCAGCCAAATCTGAGGGGCTGATCCCATGTGGGTGGGACCATTTATTCTCCTAGGTGGACAGGAAGCCACATCAGTACAGCCAGAGGACTTGAGGAAACTAAGCACAATTTGAGCCTTGCCCTATCCTTCTCAAATTGAGATCTGACTTTGTTGACTTTAAGAGAAAATCGAGCCTACTCCTTATGATGGGGTGGAAGGAAAAAACCCTGGTAGATACTGGGTCTTTCACAAACTGCTTAAAAAGTGTCAATTGAATCAAATTGTTTTTTGTTGAACATATCTAATTGTTAGGAAGTCGTCCCTTCTATTAAACTAAAATCTACTTTTCTACAATTTCTACTCCTTTGTATTAGTTCTGTCTTTCATATGACAGGGAGATGACAGAAGGGAGAGTTTTCTCTAATAAGAATCATCACAGTAACAATAGTGATGTTGATGGCTAGCATTTATATAGTGCCTTCTGTGTGCCAGGCTCTGTGCTAAGTGTTTTATAAGTATTATTTCAGTCAGTCTTCACAACAGCCTGGGGAAGTGGGTGCTATTAAGATTCCTCATGTTACCTTTGAAGAAACTGAGGCAGATAGAGGTTAGGTGACTTATTTGCCCAAGGTCACATAGCTAGTAAGTGTCTGACGGCTCCAGTCCCAGGGTTCTCTCCACCTTGATTTTCACCCTCTCTCCCACCACTGACCTGATGATCTGTGAATTTCAAAATGTCATAAGGTCTGGTAGTCGCTTGGATCTCTAGCAGGGCGCCTGTGCAACATCTTTATCAGACTCTGGGAGACTTAACGAGGACAAGCTAGACACCCTAAGGAAAGGCAGCTGACACTGACAATGGCTCTGACCCTCAGAGCCCAGCCAAAAGTGACACGAAAGGGGAGCTTTGTAAGAACTCAGTGAAGGGAGAAAAAGATCCCCTGGAACCTGTAACTTTGAGTTTACCATTTGGTCATAGAGGCTAAGTTTGAGCTCACTTTCCCTAGGGATTTCTGAAGGGTTTGTTTCTGCAACAACTGTCCTTTCTCTACCTGCTTAGTTAATATCCTTTCAAAAAGTTGAAAGGTGGCTGATAATCCAAGAGGAGCACTGTGACAGAGGCTCATGATTAATACAAATAGAAACCCCAACAACTCTTAGGATTACTCTAGAACTCTGAGGAAATAGTAATGGTATTACCTTTGGAGTCCCAACTTATCAAAGAGAGTAGAAATTGGGGAAGTAGCCCCAGAGGGGTATCCCACTTCACATCTAAAATGAAGGGTTCAGAACTGTGGATAGAGTACTGCCTTGGAGTCAGGGTGATCTGAATTCAAATTTGGCCTCAGACACTGCTATCTCTGTGATTTTGTAAGTCAGTTAACCTCTGTCTGTCTCAAGTACCTCAGCTGTTAAAAAAAAAAAAAAAAGGAAGGGATCTTAATAGCACCTGCTTCTCAAGGTTGTTGTAAGGATCAACTAATCTAAGATTTATAAAGTGCTTAGTGTGGTGCCTGGTACATAACAGGCATTTAATAAATACTTGTCCCCTTCTGCCTTTCTCCTTAGATGACCTCTATATTCCCTTTTGTTTCTTAATTTATGATTACCAAACAGATTTCATTCATTCAGCGAGTGCTGGTATGGTGTGTCCTTCAGTCCTTTCACCGTCCTGGTGACCCTCTTCTAGATGCACTGCAGCTTATCCATGTCTATCCGCAAATGTGAGGCTCAGAGCTGAACACAGGGCTCCAGGCCTGACCTGATGAGGTCAGCATGTAGCAGAAATATTACCCTCCCTAGAATAAAGAACAACATCTTCTAGGAGGAGAGCAGCATCTTCTCTAATGGAAAAAATGCATTTTCGAACTTTGAGAAATGACGAGTTTATGATATGCATTAATTGTAAAAGAAAATATACATACATGGTGTTACTTATGGTCAGGTGAGGCAGAAGCAGTTGGACATTTCATTTGAACCTTATATTAGGAGGATTGAAGCTCATCTTCCCCAAATTAAATATGACTCACTTTTATGTCTAGTTATCTTTTATGATGCATTGTTGATATAATTGTAGGAGTGCTTGTTATTCAATTTCCTTGACTGAAGCTTACCCCATAAACATTTATCAGGACTATGAGAGTATGATATAGTGGATGGAGACCCGGTCTCAGAGTCAGGAACTTTAGGGTTGAAATCCTATCTTTTACACATCACTTAACTACTTAGTGCCCCAGGCAGCTCTTCTGCAGGCAGGTGTTGATATAACTTGGTAGAGAAAGTTTTCTCACTGGAAATTCCTTATACCAATAAAATTACATCAGGTATCCCTTCAAAAAAAATAAATTGCGGGTGACTGTAACATGAGAAAGGATTTGCTAATCAATCAATTGATCAACAAACATCTGTTACATAGCTACAATAGGCAGACATCGTTAGCTGCTATATATACAAAGATAAAAATCAAACAGTCCCTGCTCTTGAGGAGTTTGCCTGCTATCAGAGGAAACAAAATGTAATGATAACAGTAGATGCTGAATAAACATAAAGAAAATAAAAGTTAGTTTGAGGAGAGAGAGCTCACCACTAGAAACTGGTAAGACCAGGAAAGGCCTCAGCTAGAAGATGGAACTTCAGCTGAATCGGGAAGGAAAGTAAGGAATTGTATGAGATGGGAAGGATGAGGAGAAGGTGTATTACAGGTTTGGGGGATAGCCAAGGTAAAGGCACAAAGACATGTCTTGGATAAGAAGTATCCTGTAGGGCAAAAAGTAAGGACAGTTTAATTGAAAAATATAAACTGTCTGTATATCTTCCCCTTGAAGATACTTTGGGAATCACAAATTTGCAATTGTTTGTCCACTGATAAAACACATTAAAAACCTTCTACCAAAAAAAGTTCCAGTTCTCAAACTCATGTAATTTGAAAGATTAGATTAATTTTGTCTTCCCTTTTCTGACAGAGACTATGCTGTGATGATAACAAAAGCCCTACATTTTAAAGAACTTTAGTATTTCAACTAATGGAAATACTTGAAAAACCTATCAAAGTGTTACAGAACATAAGAAATATCTCCAATTGTACAGAAACATTTCTTCATTATGCTTTACACACAATTTTGCTAGATTGCTTATTTTAATTAGAGCAGAACTCTAGCTTCTGTTCATTGGTTTAGCATGAGCAATAAAATGAAGTTTATTTAATTTTCTAAAATAAGTAAAGCAGAGTAAAGTTAATTAAAAGTTAATTACAGAATAATGAATCATGTACCCTTGCTGTGCCAGGGTTGCCCAGATGATTAGAGGCTGTCCTTTCTGAATACTCACACTCACAGAACAAGGGTTTCCCTTTCAGTCAGAATAAGAGGTTTCATCTGGATTTTTCTCTCCAAACAATATGTTCATTGCCTATTTTCAGAACGGAGTCTTTTCAAATACACACACACACATACACACACACACACATGCACATCTTCTTGATATGTCTTCTCTGGGCATAATTTTCATTTAGGGTCCTGATTGGCTTTTAAATTTGACAGAATATACCTATAAAATTTGTTAGTAATTGTTTCATTTCCTGCAATGGCATGTGTAGTTAACCTTGAAAGACTGATTGGGTGTTCCCTGCACTGAACCCAACCTTTGCAGGCATCACAAAGGTCACAGAACTCTTCTTGCTGAACCTGTATCTTTATAAATAAAGAGCTCTGTACATATTGGAGTTCGAATGCCTTACTGCTCATTAATTCATCATTAAAAAGATGTTAACTAATCACTCTTTATAAGATCTTGGTGTAAAGATTTATCTGGCCTGAATATCCTTCAGCTTGAAACTTGATGCTTGAAGCCTGTTTTAAAAAGAGAGAGAGAAAACAGGATTCTTCATATTTTCAAGTTTGCAAGAGATACTGGTATTGTTCACTTTTTTCCTTCTGTAAGTGATTACCTTTAAGCATCTCGTGATGGAAAACTTCCTTGAGAATGAATGATAGCCTATATTTTATGAGGGTGTTTTCCCCTAAATTTCAGTTTCTCACTATCTATATATGGGCACCAAGAAACTGTAGTATGTGTAGCTGCCACATCCCAGTATACTGGCTTAGCAGATGGGCAAAAACAGGTTGAGGGTAACTGATAGGACTCAAACCCACTGGTGAGTTAGAAATATGTCTACCCCAAGTATGTGAAGACTTCTCCTGGCAGAATGGACAGTTGAGAACAGTTTGTTTCAGTGGCCTCTAAGGTGGCTGAAGCAGGCACTGTGGGGCTCTTAGAGCTTGGTCAGACATGGGCCATCACAAGTCATCCTGACTTCTGTATTGCCATTGCACTTTGATGACTCTGGAAGAGGGTGAGGCTGATAACTTTAAGCAACTCTGCCTCACTTCAGTCCAGTTTAAGTGCAAGAAAAGTCATCACCTGTGATGTCACTGATCCTCTTCAAAAGCAGAAGATGAACATCTTTATTATATAAGGGAAAGTATAAAATTAATATATCCTACATTCCTTCCTCAGTGATGGTTGAATTGGGATATGCAGCATGAATACCCGGTATTATATTATAATATCCAGTCACAAGTATTAAATCCCAACTCAGATACATTTCAGCTATGTGACTGTGCCAAAGTTACTTAATCTCTCTAAGCCTCAGGTTCGTAAAATTGGAGTGATGATAAGACCTACCTAACAAAGTTTCTGTGAGGATTAAATGAGGTGTTGTATATAAAGCATTTTGTAAGCCTGAATACTATATAAATACCAGTTGTTATGACAATAACATACATTATAACTATATTAAATATATATTATACAAAGTAATTCTTAAAATACAAAGCACTTTGTAAACTTTATTAATTTATAATTATAAAATTATTCTTATTGTATAGACTGTTTTGCCAAGTGGATGAAAGCTCTGCTTTTGTAATTTTCATTATTTCAATCTTTTCATCTTTTTTTATGTAATTCAGATGGAAATAGTCCTGCAACAAATCATTATCCTACAGATATTTTCACATTTTTTTTCAGACTATTGCATTGGTGGATAAAGTAAGTGCTTTTTATAATTATATAAAAGTATTGGGATGTAAGTTCATACTTGATAAGCTCGCCTGAAAGCCTCTTCAAGACAAAGTGATATGTACCTCATCATGTTCTCACATGATTTTTATTTCTTCTTTAGGTTATTGTGTTTTGAAAACTTTCCCTTTTATTTAGCTTGTATTTTATAAGAACTTGGCATGAAGATATAGCTTAAATTTTTATGTGTCAGTGTTATATTTGGGCATTGTCTGGCTACTGTTTTTGTTTGTGATAATGGTCTAGTTACAGAACAGTTTATATGTGGAATATCAAGGATACTTTGTAATGCGTGGATTTGTCATGTTAATTTTTGAAAGATAGAAATCTGATTCATAATTCTCACTACCAAGTTTTATTTCCTATGTATTTGGTAAGTGACAAATTGCTGTGGCCTAGAATGATGTATTTATACATTTTCTAACCCTTCTTTGCCTAAGTTGCATTTGTCAATAACTCTGGGATCCTGCCCAGATCCTGAATTACCATTATAAATCCCTCCATTTCTGTAAACAGATATATGACTTAGGTAATGTTCGGTGCTTCTTCATTAATATATATTCATTGAATGCATACAGATATCATATATGTTTTGAAGGTAAAGCACCTTTGTTACATTCAGAGATTACAATGGCATGTATCTATTGTCAGCTTTTGTTTTTGCTTGATGAAGTGATGGTCATTTCAAGAATATTTCTTCAGGTTTTCTCATGTGGTCAGAAAATATCTATCAATTAATTCTCTTCCATGTTGGCAAAATAAACATTAATCTTTCTATAATTTTTTTAGAGTACTGGGCCTAGTCTTGAATTAAAATTATAAGAGTTTTTGTTGGTACATTTCCCAAATATTATATAATAAAATTTATATTTCTGAAAGTATGTAGCAACTGGAATTGTATAGATACTGTTGTTATTAATAATAATAAACTTTCTAACTTTCACATAATTATTATATGAAAAATGGATGAGAAAAGTAAATCTGTATAACCCTCAAAACTGAGAGTTCGTTTTAAGTTTATTTGTATCTGCCTCTATACACAGAGTTCAAATCTGGTCTTAGACACTTGCAAGTTGCGTGACCCTGAGCAAGTCACACTTGCTCTGTTTGCCTCAGTTTCTTCAGTTGTAAAATGGGGATAAAAATTTCATCTACTAAACAAAATTTTGGGGGGAATCAAATAAGATAATATTTGTAAAAGTGATTAGCGCTTATTCCCCCTTTTAAAAGTCTTCATAATTACAGCTTTAAAATGTTTTTCAATTCAGTTTTATAAATGTCACAATAGACAAGGACTTTGATTCAATTGAATCTCCTCATTTGTGTTGAAAATTCATAACAATAGTTTGCCTTTCACAATCATATCCCATCTTTCTTAGGAGTCTCTTCCAAGATGTTCCCACAAGAGTTTTGTGTTGTTTTGTTTTTAAATTGAGTCTTGTATAGGAAGGAAGTGGATGACAGAGATCAAATATGAGACTTTTTATGAGAGAATTTTTATTTTATTTTTGGCTTTTAAATGTATTTGATTTTTTAACCAATTACATATAAAATATTTTTAAAAATTATTTTTCTCAAGTTTTGAGTTCCAAATTATCTCCCTCCTTCCCTTATCTCCCCATTCCTGAGATGACAAGCAATTTGATATAGGTTTTATAGATGTGCAGTCATGCAAAACGCATTTCCATATTAGTCATATTGTGAAAGAAAACACACACCAAAAAAACAAAACTCCAAGAAAAATAGTTTTAAAAAGTATGCTTCAATCTGCATTCAGACTCCACCAGTTCATTCTCTAGAGATGGATAGCATTTTTCATCATAAGGCCTGAATCATTGTATTGTGAGAATAGTTAAATCATTTATGGTTGATCAAATACAATATTGCTATTACTGTGTACAGTGTTCTCCTGGTTCTGTTCACTTCACTTTGCATCAGTTCATGTTAATTTTTCCAGGTTTTTCTGCGAGTATCCTGCTTGTAATTTCTTATAGTATAGTAGTATTCCATCACAATCATATATTATAACTTGTTCAACTATTCCCCATTGATGGGCGTATCCCCTCAGTTTCCATTTGTTTGCCACCACAAAAAGACGTGCTATAAATATTTTTGTACATTTTTATTTTTTACCCTTTTGAAATACAGACCTAGTAGTAGTATTGCTGGGTCAAAGGGAATGTATGGTTTTATAGCCCTTTGGGCATAGTTACAAATTGTTCTCCAGAACAGTTAATCAGTTCACAACTCCACCAATAGTGCATTGGTGTCTCAGTTTTCCCACAGCCCCTCCAGCATATGTCATTTAACTGTTCTGTCATGTAAGCCAATCTGATACATGTGGGGTGGTACCTCAAGGCCTGTTTTAATTTTAATTTCTCTAACCAGTAGTGATTTAGAGCACTTTTTCATATGACCATAGATAGCTTTTACTTCTTCATCTGAAAACTGCTTGTTTCTATCCTTTGACCATCTATCAATTAGAGAATGGCTCTTATTTTTTATAAATTTGACTCAGTTCTCTATATATTTGAGAAATTATTCCATTATCAGAGAAATTTGTTGTAAAATTTTTTCAGTTATGATTATTGTGTATTTCTTCTATCCTATTTTACCTTTGTTTATCCAACTTTCTCCTTTCACCCTGTCCATCTTCAAAAGTATTTTACTTCAGACTGCAACCTCCTCCAATCCATCCTCTCTTTTATCAGCAGCTTTATTCCCCAAGCCCCCCCTCCTGCCCCCTATTTCTCTTATATCTTTCCTCTCCTGTTTTCTTGTTGGATAAGAAACATTTTTATACCCAATTGAGTGTGTATGTTATTCCATTTTTGAGCCAGGTCTGATGAGAGTGAGATTCAAACATCCCTCCCACCTCCCTCATCTTCCTCTCCAGCATAAAAGCTCCTTAATGTCCCTTTTATGTGAGACATTTTAGCCCAACTTACATCTCCCTTTTCCCTTCTCTAGTTCATTCCTCTTTCTCATCCCTTAATTTTATTTTTTAAAATATCATCCTGTCATATTCAACTGAGAGGTTTTTTAAAAGGACATATAAAAAATTAAAAGAAGTGCTCCCCCCCATTCATGGAACATTTCTTGTTTTTTTTCCTATCTTCTTTATCACTTACCTTGATCAACTCATTTACTGAGTACTTACTGTATATACAAGGCTCATGTAGTTGTGAGGAATAGAAAAATATATAAAACAGTCTTCATCCTTGAAGAGATTACAGTCTAATGAGCAAAAGAAGACATGTATACAAAAAACTACAAGTTAATTAAAGTGTAGGAAGTGGTTTCACAAAAACTCCTTTTACAAATGGTCATTTGACCAGGGCTTTGAGGAACTGTCAGTAGTTAAATAAGTGAAACCTGTGGAGTCAGGCCAAGAGAAAACGTTACAGAAAAAGTAAACTTTTCTTCAAATTTCCTTCTCCCCTAACCACTACCCTCTTTCTTTCTTGTTCCTCTGCAAATATATGAAAATTGTTTCTCTTTCATTATGCTAATAATTTCTTTCTAGATCTCAGTTTCCCCATCAGTTTTGTCATTTCCTTCTCTAGTGGATTATGGCAAACAGAAGTTAAGTGACTTGCCCTGGGTAACATGGCCAGTAAGTGTCTGAAGCTGCATTTGAACTCAGGTTCATGAAAATAACTATGTATAAGCAGGCTTTATACAGGATAAATTGGAAGTAGTCAAGAGGGAACATACTAGAATTAAGGAGGGAATTGGGAAAGGCTTCTTGTAGAAAATGGGATTTTAGTTAGAACTTGCAGGAACTCAGGGAAGCCAGGAGGCAGAGATGAAGAGGGAGAACATAACATTCCAAGCATGGGGGATAACCATTGAAAATTCTGGGAGGCAAGAGATGGACCAGCCAGGGGGGGCAGAGTCTCTGAGTAGGGTGGAAGAGGGGGCGTGTAAGGTGTAAGAATGCTGGGTTGATATGTAAGAATGTGTGTATGGCCTTGACACCTAACTAATCACTCACCAGAAATGTTTCAGTGGAACATGCTTTGCAAGTGTTATTTAGAATCTTGGAATGTCTCACTTCTTGAACTTTTAAAGTATATTTTCCCACTTTCAGTTTTTCCATCATGAGCAGGGAATAGTGAAAAGGTAGCTTTAAGTCATTTAAATTTCCTGGTCTCAATTTCCTTATCTGTAAAATTAGGACATTTAGTTGGAAACCTTATGAAGTCCAGTCTGGATATATAGGTATGATCATATGAATGCCCTTTGGAGATTTGCCATGGTTAAAGTCTCATAATGACCAGAGCATGTAGAGATGCCTTCAGATTTTCCTCTAAGAGTTACTTTTTTAGCTCAAGAAAGCACATTAAACACATTGGTTTAAAATACTCACCTCAATTCAATTTAATTGGACAAAATGAATTAAATGTCTGCTTTTTGTCAGGGATTATACCAAGTACTTGGGAAATAAGGACAAGGACAAAACTATCCTGGCCAACAAGGAATTTCTGGAGTTTCATATACACAATAAAGAAAATGAAAAAAACAAACCAGCAAGGGGAGAGCGATAACAGCTCTGATGGGAGGAGGCACTTGAGCTGAACTTTGAAGGGAACCAGGGATTTGGAAGAGTAGAAGTGAAGAAGGAATGCAATCTAGAGAGCAGTGATAGCCTGACCAAAGGAATGGCCATAGCAACATATATTTGCCTCTTTTTGGAGATACTTACTCTAGTAGTCCTGACGCGTTGTGGGTGTAAGAGATGAAAAGGCGCAGAGAACACTTGGAGACATTTAAGACATTTGTATGGTCAAATATATATTTGCATAGTGTATTGTAGATGCAGCTTCACTGAGTATATGTGTGAAAATACATTGAGTCCTAAGCTTCAAAGACATAGATTATATGTAGATTATGCAACATTATAATATAGTATAATATACCGATTATAGAAAATTATCCCCTGATGACCATCATTATCACCTCTCAATAAATGAATTTCTGTGGAAAAAACTAAATTCTTCATCCATTTTTTTTGCTTCACCTTTACAAGAGAGGGTTTAATTCAGGGGCAAACTGGGAAATTATTGTGTTATAGAAACAAAAAGCATCAGTGTTTTTTAAACTTCCTTAAAATAAATTCATTGTCCATTACAGAGTAAGAAATATTGTTTAGGGACTTGCAAGACTCACTAATACAATGATGTGATTGTTAACTGATCCTTTCTCAATTTTTAGTTGCAGAAACAGAACTTCTGTTGTGTTCATTACCAGATAAGGGAGCACTCAAGCTTCTCAAGTCCAACTATAGCAGGAATTACATGGCCCTAGTTTGCACTGTTGATTATGAATGAAGTCTCTGTATAGGGCTAGCAGGGCATACACATTTAAGAAAGGCACTAGTATTTCTCAAAATTAACTAAGGAACCATTGTCTAGAGCTTTTAGATGAGCAGCTCTTTGCTACAAGCTAACAGTCTTTCTTTACACTAGCTTTCTTAATTTAAATCAAATGCAATTAATTTGCCTATCTATAGAAATGGATTGTTCACAGAATCTCAAAATTCACAAGGAACCCAGAGGTCATTTGTTCTAGTTTGTTCTTAACCAGTTAGCCCCTCTGTACCATCTCTAAGTACTAACCTGAGCATCTGTTCAAAGACCTAATGTGAATAAGAACCCACTCCTTACCAAGGCAGTTAATTTCACTCTTGGAGAGCTCTAATTTTTTCTACTAAGTTTTTTCTTTTCTGGAGTCTAAATCTGTTTTCACCCATTCTCCTAATTCATCCTTCAGGTGTCAAATCTATATGACAGAGACGTTCATATGCCTGACGACTGGTATCATATCCCCTGCTTAGAAAGGTTTAATGAGACTACAATAACTAATACCTGTTGAAAGCCATTACTTTGGGGAGTAAGGAAAGTCGGGATTTGTGATTTCACCAGTGTAGAAAACCACTGGTTTAGAAACTCTCCTGATAATGGAGAGCAGCAACTTGTTCACAACTTATAGTCCTAGATTCTCATTGCTTGAAGCACTGAGAGGTTAGGTGGCTTACCCAGGGTCACTCAGCTAACATAATATGTCTCAATGATATTAGAACTAGACTTCCTGACTCTTAAGTCCCATCATCCTGTCCACCATGACACTGAATAGGCTGAACCCAGATAAATAAACAAATACTATTTTGTTCAAGAGAGATAAAGATATATTCAGTAGGGACCATTGAGCATATGGACTCTTGGGAAATTTCCAGCTCAGTAGAAACATAAAAATCTTATTAAAGAAAGAAAGGTGTAATATAAAAAAACTATTTTAGAAAAGGAGTATGACAGTGAATTAACAGTTAGTACTTGTCTTAGGTCTGGGAGCTACCATGAAACTACTAAAGAGGAAAAGAAGGGCCAAGCAGTCCTCTTTAGACCTAAAAGTAGAAAAAGAGGAGACCCAAGCTTCTGCTTTTTTTGTATGTGTCTCATTTGGAAGGTAAGTGATAAAGATGGGGAGAATAAAATAGATATCTGTGTTTCTCACCATTTTTGCCATCGTAGTCATGTTTCATCTTGCTGGGATCTGGGCCTTCTTTGATCTGCCCTGTCTCAAGAGCTGGAGGCATTTCAAGCTCTACCATACCTAGAAAAAGTGTTACCTGGAGTTCCTCCATTTCCCCTTTTCAAGAAGTGTTGATTTTAAATAAAGAGAGTCCTGCTCTATCAATAAAGAACACTTTACAGCTACAGTTCAGTTATTATTAATTATTACCATTAGCTCTTCTGGTTGGAGACAGAGGAGGGGACAGATAAAATATGAATACAATTACAAACAGCTAGAAGGAAACTAAATGTAAGATGTCCATTACGATATCTCGAGAGCACTAAGCAGGCATGCTCCTAACAAACTCCTCCTGCAGGTAAGTTGATAGCAACTGTCATGCTTATCATATCGTGTCTAAATAGGCAAGCTAGGCTCCCTACCACCTCCTCTTCCACATGCGGCCTGTCCTCTAATCTTTTCATTATTATTGCTGCTCTCTTCTGGTATTTTTTTTAGGTGGGCTACTTCTCACCTAAAATTACAAAGAACTAAACACAGTACTACAAATACAGACGACTTAGACAAAATTAAAAAAAAACAATCTTTCTGCTCCGCCCCTTGTCCCATATCTGGAAACCATGTCTCTCCTAATGTAGCATGAAGAATACTGTCAACATTTTTGGTTGCCGTGTCACCTTATTGACTCCTTTTGAATTGATAGCCCACCTAACACCCAGATTTTTTCCCCCACAGAGCCTACTATCCAACTACACATTCCTCATTGTGTACTTGGGTTAAAAAAAAAAATCAAGTTCATAGGTATATAATTTTACATTTATTTCTATTCTGTGTCATCAAATGATTTATCCTGTTGAAATCTTTTTGTATCCTGACTTTGTGACCCAGTATATTTGTTTTCTCTTCTAGTTTAATGCTCTCTGAAAACTTAACAAGCATGCCTTTTTGACCTCCTGTAAAGCCTTGATAAAAATGTTGAAGAGCACAAGGCCAAAGACAGATCTCTGACTTAATCCACTGGCATTCTCCCTCTAAACTAACATCAGTCAGGACATGTCAGATTCAGTACTTTAATACACATCTTAGCTTCTTCAAAGCCAGCTCTCTGTCTACTTTACCACATTGCCCTCTAACATAAACACTAGCTATCATCATTATTATTCTTTCAGTCCAGTCATTCAGCCTCTCTTGGCCAGTCACTATCACTATCACCACCAACAGTTACCATATATATCTAGTGTTTTAAGTTCAGCAAGAGGCTGTCCATTCATTTCCTTTGAGTCTCACAACAGTTTTGTGAGGTAGATATTGTAGATATTAGTATCCCCATTTTACAGATTCAGGAACTGAGTCTGAGAAAAATTAAGTAACTTGCCCATTGTCATTCAGCCTAGAGTGTCAGAGGCAAAGTTCAGACCCAGGTTTCACTGACTTCAAACACAGAGTCAACCATTATGACACTGCCTATACACAAGGATAGTATAAGTGATGTTAGATGCATTACTGAAACCTAAATAGACCACATCCACAACATTCCTCTGATTTATAAGTATTGTTACTGTATTAAAAACTGAGGAAGACTTGGTCTCCTCTTGAAGTCATGTTGTTTACTTCACAAACAATTCCTTTAGTAACATTTTCAGTTAAAGTGAGAAATTACTACATTCCATGCCAGGTTTGTCTTCTGTTTTCCATTTGTCATCTAATTCCTCTTTAATCCAAGTGGGCTATAGCACATATCAATAACTTCTCTTTCCAGTTGTGTCACAATTATGAAATAAGTTACATGACTTAGTTACATGTTTTTAAAATAACACTCACAAATATGTATGATTATTTCTTAGATGCATATGATGCTAGATCCTTTATAATGAATCTTCGTACTTTGTCAAAATTTTACATGCAAATCATGTATTTGTTGGGTCAGAGCCTTTCATTTGATAATAATTCTTCATTCAATAATAACTTTAGATTCTTTCATTTGGTAATTACCAACCACCAAGAATTACCTTGGGAATCTAGAAAAATAATATAATTTATCTGGAAGAACAAAAGTTCAAGATTCTCTCAGAGAATAATGAAGAAGAAAGGGAAGGGACTAAGCAGTACTTGATCTCAAACTATACCACAAAGCAATACGCACCAAAATGATTTTTTATTGGTTAAAAGAAAGGTGAGTGGAACAGATTAGGTACACAACATATAGAACTAAATGAACAAAGTAGCGTTGTGTTCAGTAAACTCAAAGTAAACCGTCCTTACTGGGGTAAGGACTCAGTATTTGACAAGTACTGCAGGGAAAACTGAAAAGTAGTCTGGCAGAATTTAGGTTTAGAGTAAGATCTGACACCATATATGTCAGTAAACACCAAATCAATTGATGGCTTAAATATAAAAAGTGACATCATAATAAACTAGAGGAGCAAGGAAGAAAATACCTTTTGTGATTATGGATAAGTTCATGACCAGACAAGGAACAGAAGATTATAGAATATAAAATGGGTAATTTTGATTACATGGAAGTTAAAAGTTTTTATAAAAACTATATCAATATTGTTACAATTAGAAGGCAAATAGTGAACTTGGAGAAAATCTTTGCATCAAGCTTCTCTGACAAAAAACAGATTTCTAAGATATATAAAGAACTGATTCAATTGCATAAGAATGATAGCCATTCCTCAGTAAATAAATGGTCAAAGAATACAAACAAGCATTTCTCAAAGGAAGAAATCCAAATGACTAATGGTCACTTGAAAAAATGCAAATTTTAAAAAACTGAGGTTCTACCCTGCATATATCAGATTAACAAACATGGAAAATAAGGAAAATGACAGTTTTTGAAGGGGCTGCAGGAAAACAGGCACACTGGTGCACTGTGATAGGAGCTAGGAATGAGCCTAGTCTTTCTGGAAAGCAATTTATAGCTATGCCCCAAAAGTCAGTAGACTGTGAATACTCTGGTACCATCTAGTCTTTACCTCAGAGTTCAACAAAAGAGGAAAAAGCTCCATATGAATAAGAAACATTTATAGCAGCACTTTTTATTGTAGCATATATATGGAGAGAATGGGAAGTACCTATCAATTTGGGGAATAGTTATATAAATGTAATGGAGTATTATTGCATTATAAGAAATAACAAAAGGAATGGTTTCAAAGAAACCTGGTGAGACTAGAATGAATTGATGCAGAGTTAAGTGGGCAGAACCAAGAGAACAATTTGTTTAGTAACAATATTTTAAAGAAGAAAGAATTTTGAAAAGTTTTAAGTACTCTGACCATTGCAGTGACAAAACACAATGCCAGAAAATCATTGAGGAAGCATAGCACTCATTTTCTTACAGAAGGTGGAGGAGGGGATGTACTCAAAGTTCAGAATGAGACAAACCTCTTTGGACATGGCAAATCTGTGGATTTGTTTTTTTTTTTTAATAAGCTTATTTGTTACAAGAATTATATTTTTTTCTTTTAGTATTTGGTAGGGAGGAGGATTTTTAGTGAAAGAGAAGCAACCATATGGCCTTCAAAAAAAAAAAAAAAAGAAAAAGCTGAAAAAGGATCAATGAAGCTTGTTTTAAAGTGCATGAAAGAGAACAGAAGTTTAGAAGGAAAAACAGATAAGCAAGTCAACTTTAAAATTGCCCTATTGAATTATTGCATAATTTTAAAAAACATAAGCTGTATGTAATAGAAATTTGTATTTCACTTGTAAAACATTTAAAAGACTGAAAACAAGCCTGCTAGCTCGGTCCTTTTAATTTTACAGATGAAAATAATGGGGACCCTAAAAGGTTGAGTGAATTGACCAACGTTCCACAGGTTATAAATGATAGAGCTAGAATTCACATTTTTATCCAAATATAGTTTTTTTCCCCACAATTACATGTCAACAAAAATGTCTAACATTCATTTTTTAAAAATTTGAGTTCCAAATTATCTCCCTCCCTCCCTGACCTTACCCCTCCTTGAAAAGACAAGCAATTTGATGTAGATTATAGATGGACAGTCATGTAAAACATTTCCATATTGGTTGTTGTCCTTTGTTCTAGAAGAGGACCAAAATTAAATCACTATGTTAAGGTCAAGGTACAGTGTGCCCTACTCTGACTAATCAGACCAATACCAGCTTAGAAGGCTCTACTACAGATTGGGTACAAATAGTCCACATGAACATTTGGAGTGGAAATGTCTCTAAATTTGCGCATCTCACATTTCTTTTAAGGTATTGCAATTCTGCTTTGCTTAGAGATCCTATCACCTTCTTTGATGTGGGCACACTATGCTGGAAGGTCCTGTGCCATTGTCTCCTATGGCTCTCAATCAGTTCCAGGGTTCTTCAGAGAGACGTTAAGAATGTTATTGTATCACTTCTTCTGACCTCCCTGAAAGCGTTTGCTTCATGTGAATTATCCGTAAAATAGCCTTTTAAACAAATGTACATTTGATATTCAGACAATATGGCCAACCTTTCAGAGTTGTTCTCTCTGCAGTAGACTTTGAATACTTGACAGTTCAGCTCCAGAAAGGACCTCAGTACCTGGTACTTTATCTTGCCAGGTGACCTTCAGAATCTTGTGAAGACACTGCTAAACTGTTCAGGTTTCACAGACATGCAACAATGAGGTCAGCATGACAACTCTGGAGGTGTTCAGTTTGGTAGGCAGTCTAATACATCTTCTCTCCCACACTTTTCTTCAGATAACTCCCAAACAGTCAGCTAGCTCTGGCAATGTATACATCAACCTCATCATCTGTGTGTACTTCTCAGGAAGTATACTCCCAAAGTAAATGATCTTAGCCATAACATTGAAAACTAATGTTTCCATGTATGGATGGTGAGGTGTTGCCTAGTGGAGAAGAACCCTTTGCTCTTGGTGTTGTTAGGTCAAAATTAGCAGCAGACCATTGATCCATATTTTGTTTCGGCTTATCCTCAGAGGCTACACTGAGTGCGCAGTCGTTTGTGAACAAAAAGACACCAACTTTCGCTCCCTTTCCGTATTAGCCAAATTGCAAAAGAAAATGCAGACCAAAAAAACCCCCAAAAAACCAAAAAACAACCCAAGAATAATAAAGAAACTTTCTTTTTAAAAGTATGCTTCAATCTACATTCAGTCTCCATCATTTTTTTTTCTGGAGGTGCATGGCATTTTTCATCATATGTCCTTTCTATTGCTGAGAAGAGCTAAGTCATTCATAGTTAATCATCATATAATATTGCTGTTATAGTGTACAATGTTCTTCTGGTTCTGCTCATTTCACTTTAAACCAGTTCATGTAAGTCTTCCCAAGTTTTTTTCTGAAACCATCCCCATTCTCATTTCTTACAGCACAATAGTATTCTATCACAATCATATACCATAACTTATTCAGCTTTTCCCCAATTGATGGACATCCCCTCAATTTCTAATTCTTTACCACCACAAAAATTGCTGCAATAAATATTTTTGTACGTATAGGTACTTTTCTTTTTTCTTTGATTTTTTTTGGGTAGAGACCTGATAGTGGTATTGCTAGGTCAAAAGGTGTGCACATTTTTTAGCCCTTTGCTTTCCGGAATAGTTGGATCATTCCACCAATAGTGCATTAGTGTTCCATTTTTTCCCATATCCTCTCCAACGTTTGTCATTTTCCTTTTCTATAATATTAGCCAATCTTACAGGTGTGAGGTTGTACCCCAGAGTTGTTTTAATTTGTATTTCTCTAATCAGTAGTGATTTAGAGCATTTTTTCATATGACTATAGATAGCTTTGATTACTTTGTCTGAAAATTGCTGGTTCATATCCTTTGATCCATCACTTAGAGAGTGGATATTTTTTTTGTAAATTGACTCAATTCTCTAATGTTTGGGAAATGAGACCATTATCAGAAAACTTGGCATAAAATTTTCCCCCAGTGTCCTGCTTTTGTCTGCATTTTGACTGCCTTGGTTTTGTTTGTACAAAAGGTCTTTAATTTGATATAATCAAAATTAACCATTTTACATCCTGTAATGTACTTATTTGGTCTTAAATTTTTTCTTATCCATAAATCCAACAGATAAACTATTCAATTCTCCCCTAATTGCTTATATTATTCTTTATATCTAAATCTTGTACCCATTCTGACCTTATTTTGGTTGATGGTATGAAATGTTGCTCTATACCTAATTTTTACCAAATTGCTTTCCAGTTGTTCCAGCAACTCTTGGCAAATAGTGATTTCTTGTCCCTAGATCTTGGATCTTTGAGTTTGTTGAACAATAGATTACTATGGTCTCGTTTTAGTGTATTGTGAACCTAATTTATTCTATTGATCTTTCACTCCATTCCCTAGCTACTACCAGATTGTTTTAACAGTTACCATTCTGTAGCATAGTTTGAGATCTGGGACTGCTCAATTACTTTTCCTTCATGTTTTATTTCATTGATTCTCTTGATATTTGTGTCCTTTTGTTTTTCTAGATGAATTTTGTTATTATTCTTTTCTAGCTCTATAAAACAATTTTTGGTAATATGATTGGTATGGCACTGAATAGGTAAATTAATTTTGGTAGAATTGTCATTTTTAATATATTAATTCAGGCTATCCTTGAGCAATTAATAATTTTCCAGTAGTTTAGATCTGATTTATTTGTGTTATAAGTGTTTTATAATTTTATTCATATAGTTTGTGGGTTTGTCTTAGCAGGTAGACTCCCAAGTATTCAAATGTAGCATTCTTTCACTGTAACATTTCTTCCTTAGGTTTCTCTCCTAAGATACCTGTCATCGTTTCCAGCTTTACTCAGTTAGTGAATATCTCTATCAAATTGTATTTGCAAGTGAAGACTTCCCTTGGAGAGAAATAGGATCTTCCAGGGATTTGAGTCAACTTGTACCACTCTACCCCTAGATCTCTTTCTGCCCCAAATCTAGGGTCTCTATTCTTTCTCATTACCACTTCACTTTTCATATCTTCAATGATTATCTTTATATAGTAGACTTTCAGATCAATTTATCCAGGGCTAGTCGCTCCCCTGAATTTCAGTCATTTGATTGTTAGACATTTCTAAATTGATTTCTCAAAGGCATTTCAATTTTGGTGTCCAAAAAAGAAATCATCTTTGCCTCCCAAACCTTGCTCTCATTCCTACTTCTGCATTACTGATAAAGATCCCATTATCCTTCCAGTTACCTAGGTTTCAAACCTTGTCATCATCCTGTACTCCTTAACCTTCTTATATCACATGACTTATTACATATTTCAAGCAGCACCCATTACTATATGTGTCCAACAATTGTTTGTTGGGTTTAAGCTGAGTTGACTCTAACATCCAAGACTCTATGTAATCTGGCTTAAACCTGTCTAATCTTTCTTACACTGCTATTTTCTCTCTCCCTCCTCCTCTTCCTCCTCCTCTTTCTACATATATGCATATATGTGTGTGTGTGTTGGGGCAGCTAGGTGGTGCAGTGGATAGAGCACCAGTGCAGGAGTCAAGAGGACCTGAGCTCAAATCTCACCTCAGACACTTGACACTCACTAGCTGTGTGACCTTGGGCAAGTCACTTATCCCAACTGCCTCATCCTGGGTCATCTCCAGTCATTCTATTGAATATCTGGTCACTGGATTCAGATGTCTCTCTCTGGAGGAGAAAGTAAGGCTGGTGACCTGCACAGCCCTCCCTCACTCAAAGCAAAGTCAAGCGCAAGTCATGTCATCATTTCTCTGATGGCATGGTTCTTCAGTAATGAAGGGCGAACACACACATCACATGACTAGTTGTCAAATCTGATCATTTCTATCTTCACTATATCTCTTGAAATTGCTTGCCTTTTCTCTAGTTACACAGCAGCCACCTTAGCTTGAACTCTTATCACCTCTCACCTATATTTTTGCCACGGCATCCTAATTGGTTGCTTTGCTACAAGTCTCTTCCCACTTTAATCCATCTTCCAAATAGTCAACAAAGAGTTGTCAGTGACAAAAGAGTAGCTTGCACTTCATCCTAAAGGAATGAGAGGCCACTTGAGTTTAGTGAGCAAGAGAGTGAAATGTTCACATTTGTACTTCAGGCAGAAACTTGAGACAGGGGGGACCAAGTAGGAAGACGTTGTGATGGTCAGGGCAAGCATTAAGAACATCCTGAATTAAGGTAGTGGTTATGTGAGTACAGAGAAGGGAAGTAGAGAAGATGTGTTATGAAGATGAAATTGATAAAATGTGGTAGATATGTACACATGTATGTATGTGTTCGTGTATATTCATGTACATATAGGCATATACATATATATTCACATACATGTACATACATATGTCCTATGCAGAATTTTTGGCACATAGTAAGGGGTTAATAAAGCTTAATAAATGTTTTTCACTTATTCATTCCTTGACAAATAATGAGATGTAGAAGAAAAGAGCCATATCCAATTGGGATATTTAGTTTTTCTAAAACTTTATGAAGGAGGATAGTAGATTATGAGTGATATTGTTTTATAAAAAAGCCAGAAGCAATGAAAGTACAAACAAGTTCTTCATTTCATTTTTTTTTTTATTTAGCTTTTAACATTCATTTTCACAAAATTTTGGGTTACAAATTTTCTCCCCTTTTCTCCCCTCCCCCCCCAAACGCCAAGCATTCTAATTGCCCCTATGACCAATCTGCTCTCTCTTCTATCATCCCTCTCTGCCCTTGTCTCTGTCTTCTCTTTTGTCCTGTAGGGCCAGATAGCTTTCTATACCCCTTTACCTGTATTTCTTATTTCCTAGTGGTAAGAACATTACAGTTGATCCTAACACTTTGAGTTCCAACTTCTTTACCTCCCTCCCTCTCCACCCCTTCCCTTTGGAAGGCAAGCAATTCAATATAGGCCAAATCTGTGTAGTTTTGCAAATGACTTCCATAATAGTTGTGTTGTATAGGACTAACTATATTTCCCTCCATCCTATCCTGTCCCCCATTACTTCTATTCTCTTTTGATCCTATCCCTCCCCATGAGTGTTGACCTCAAATTGCACTCTCCTCCCCATGCCCTCCCTTCTATCATCCCCCCCACTCTGCTTATCCCCTTATCCTCCACTTTCCTGTATTGTAAGATAGGTTTTCATACCAAAATGAGTAGGCATTTTATTCTTTCCTTTAGTGGAATGTGATGAGAGTAGACTTCATGTTTTTCTCTCACCTCCCCTCTTTATCCCTCCACTAATGAGTCTTTTGCTTGCCTCTTTTATGAGAGATAATTTGCCCCATTCAATTCTCCCTTTCTCCTCCCAATATCTTTCTCTTTCACTGCTTGATTTCGTTTTTTTTTAAGATATGATCCCATCCTCTTCAATTCACTCTGTGCACTCTGTCTCTATGTGTGTGTGCGTGTGTGCATGTGTGTGTGTGTAATCCCACCCAGTACCCAGATACTGAAATGTTTCAAGAGTTACAAATATTGTCTTTCCATGTAGGAATGTAAACAGTTCAACTTTAGTAAGTCCCTTATGACTTCTCTTTGCTGTTTACCTTTTCATGGTTCTCTTCATTCTTGTGTTTGGAAGTCAAATTTTCTTTTCAGCTCTGGTCTTTTCATCAAGAATGCTTGAAAATCCTCTATTTCATTGAAAGACCAATTTTTCCCCTGAAGTATTATACTCAGTTTTGCTGGGTAGGTGATTCTTGGTTTTAGTCCTAGTTCCTTTGACTTCTGGAATATCCTATTCCATGCCCTTCGATCCCTTAATGTAGAAGCTGCTAGATCTTGTGTTATCCTGATTGTATTTCCACAATACTTGAATTGTTTCTTTCTAGCTGCTTGCAATATTTTCTCTTTCACCTGGGAGTTCTGGAATTTGGCCACAATGTTCCTAGGAGTTTCTCTTTTTGGATCTCTTTCATGCGGTGTTCTGTGGATTCCTTGAATATTTATTTTGCCCTCTGGTTCTAGAATCTCAGGGCAGTTTTCATTGATAATTTCATGAAAGATGATGTCTAGGCTCTTCTTTTGATCATGGCTTTCAGGTAGTCCCATAATTTTTAAATTGTCTCTCCTGGATCTATTTTCAAGGTCAGTTGTTTTTCCAATGAGATATTTCACATTATCTTCCATTTTTCCATTCCTCTGGCTTTGTTCTGTGATTTCTTGCTTTCTCATAAAGTCCTTAGCGTCCATCTGCGCCATTCTAATTTTGAAAGAACTATTTTCTTCAGTGAGCTTTTGAATCTCCTTTTCCATTTGGCTAATTCTGCTTTTGAAAGCATTCTTCTCCTCATTGGCTTTTTGAACCTCTTTTGCCAATTGAGTTAGCCTACTTTTCAAGGTGTTATTTTCTTCAACATTTTTTTGGGTCTCCTTTAGCAGGGAGCTGATTTGCTGTTCATGCTTTGACTTCATGTCTCTCATTTCTCTTCCCAGCTTTTCCTCCACCTCTCTAACTTGATTTTCAAAATTCTTTTTGAGCTCTTCCATGGCCTGAGCCCATTGAGTGGGCTGGGACACAGAAGCCTTGATTTCTGTGTCTTTGCCTGATGGTAAGCATTGTTCTTCCTCATCAGAAAGGAAGGGAGGAAATGCCTGTTCACCAAGAAAGTAACCTTCTATATAGTCTTATTTCTTTTCCCTTTTCTGGGCATTTTCCCAGCCAGTGACTTGACCTCTGAATATTTTCCTCACACCCACCTCACCTCCTGATCCTCCCAGCCAGTGTTTGGGGTCTGAGATTCAAATGCTGCTTCCAGCCTCAGGGCTTTGGGCGGGGGCAGGGCTGCTATTCAGTGTGAGATTAAATTCAGATGCTCAGGTGAGGGCAGGGCTGCCTCTCAGGCTCAGTTCCCTCAGGGAGTTTATGCACAGACCTTCAATAATGGATCCAGGCTCCTGCCTGCTTGGGGAGCTCTGGTCTGCCGCTGCCCCTCAGCTTCTGTCTCCCGAGGGGGCCCGAGCCATGGGGGCACCCCACTCCCCCCTCGACCCGCCAAAGGGACTCTCTCACCGACCCCCGTCACCTGTGGGTGGAGGTACTTGTGCGGCCGCTGGAGATCCCGTCCCTGAAGCCCGCTCGGATCTGTTCCTCTCGGTGCCGCGGCCACGGCAGGGCTGTACTCAGCTCCCAGTCCCGGCGCCCAGTCCGCAGCACAAAGGACCTTTTACGAGAGGTTTGCAGGTCTCTCCGGAACAGAAATCTCCCTCGCTCCAATGTTCTGTGGCCTCTGGGTGCAGAATTCGCCGTGAGTTACTTCTTTGTAGTTGTCCTATGGGTTGTGGGTTCGGAGCTATGTGTATGTGCGTCTTTCTACTACGCCATCTTGGCTCCGCCCCTACAAACAAGTTTATAGAAAACTCAGCGTTTAATTCTCAAGGTGCTATGAAAGAGAAGAGGCTACCACAGGATGGGGGGGGCGGTACTCAAAATTTTTAATAGAGAAAGAGAGACAAGACAATGCCCTGCTGGACTACTGACCATTTGCTTATTTTTCCATGTATACAAAATCTTTGTGAGAATAATCACAAGAAAGATTATGCAGGAAATAGGCAGGCTTTCACATATGATATTTTATAGCATACTTTGTCTTTGCATTAATACTTTGAAATATATAGAAAATACAATATCCTTCCTGCTCTGCAAGTTGTTTGATGACTATTTAAATACACACACACACACACACACACACACACACACAAACATACACACATACACTGAATTCAGTAGAATATACACCTGCTGCAAAGGATGTTCAAATAAAATGTCTTCCTTGCATATTTTAAAATCATATGATTCCTTAAAAGATAGAAGTAATTTTGTTCTTTGACTCTCTTATAGTAAAACCAGGAAAGGCGTAGAGCAGTCATTTGCCAAGTATTTACCTCAATCATGCAAGATATAAACCATATAGTCTAAATGGAATTATGATTCCCTATAAATGGTGAAATTATCAAGATTTTTCTGTTTGTGGATGTCATTGTGTTGTTTACAGCCCCAGAGCATAGCAAAACCTCCTTATGAGATATGTAATGATTCAAAAAAGTTTTGGTTGGCTGTGCACACAAGTGAATCCAAGTGGATGAAAAATGCTTATTGTTTGAACAAAAATATGCAATTGTATAGACAACTAGAGCTAGGCTAATATACATACACATGCACGTATATGTACACATACATGTGTGTACATATATGTGTATGTGCTTATATTACATATAATTTTGATTTTGTGTCTTAGCCATAAAATCTTATGTATGCATATATATATATATATGTATGTATGTATATAAAATCTTAAACAGAAAACACTTGTGCACAATGAGCTAGACCAAACATTGAACAAGAATTATGGGTGAATCACTTCTGTGAAATTGCATTATATTAATGATTCTTAGCTCCTCCATGGAATAAAGGTCCACATTTTTTAGTAACAGTATATTTGATGGATGTTATATGACTGAGTCATATACCATTGGAAGAATTTTTCTCTGAAGAATTCAAGTTGAGCATTATAAGAACAAAAGAGTTACTTGATGTGTGTAAACTGGATTTTCTCAAGAAAGAACTGTGTAGAAACAGAGACAGAAAATAGGTCTCATCCTGGGTCATCTCCAGTCATCCTGATGAATATTTGGTCACTGGATTCAGATGGCTCTGGAGGAGAAGTGAGGCTGGTGACCTGTACAGCCCTCCCTCACTCAAAACAAAGTCAAGTGCAAGTCATGTCACCATTTCTTGGATGGCATGATCTTCTTCAGCAGTGAAGGACAAACACACATCATATATATGTGTATCTGTGTGTGCATGTATATATAAAATGTTCTCCATCCTTTGTTTCTGTTCTGACTTCTTCCATATCCATGCATTTGCTCATTCTTTCCCCATGTAATTTGAATGGACAACCCCTCAATTCCAAATCTAACACTCTCTCCTTCAAAGCTCCCTCAGATGCTGCCTCTTCCATGAATCCTTGACTGATATCTTCTTCATAAATTAAAGTAGTTTTTCCCTCCCAAAATTTCTCCCAGGCTTTTTTTGGGCTAAATCTTTGCATTTATCTTACTCTTTAAATATAATTTATTCTTGTTTCACTTCCCCCATTGTATTGCAAGCTCCTTGAGATCAGGGTTATTTATACAGTTTCAGAACTACATTTCTACATTTCCAGAACTCAGCATAATATCTTGAACAAAGCAAGTATTTATTTAATGTTTGTTGAAGTCTTTTCCCCCTAAAATCTTGCAAGAAGGGGCAGAACATCCATCTCTCTACAACCTTCTAATTGCAAGTAATTCTATTCTAAGTAAGACAAGCTGAACTCTTAAAACCTCTTCAAAGTGTATAGTCTACTCAACTAAATTATGTTTTTGGCAACTAAAAGAAATTCCTCTCCTATACTCCTTATTTTACAGTGCATGAGTGACCACCCTAGACTCAAACTACAATCCCTCTTTCAATTGCATGGAGGAAACTGCATGAATAAAGGAGATAATCTTTTTTTAAGAGAAATCTAGCACATATTTATACGTGGAAGCTTATGTGCCTCTGTTTGTACCATCTTCCCTTATCAGGGGAGTAAAAAAGGAGAGAGGAAAGCTTTGGACTGAATGTAAATTTTATGAGCCCAACAAATCCCCACAACACTCTTCTGAGCTTTATATTGACAATACCATTTTATAAGCCAAATAAAGTCACAAAGAGGTTATTTGTCCATGACAGCACAGTGAACAGACTTAAAACAATGCCTTTCTGATTCACGAATGTAATTATTTATTGGCATTAATCCAGATGCACACAAAAAGCAGTCACATATGAACACAGATAGGGTTTACTAGTTTCACAGGCAATTGTTCCTGCCAGCAATTGACATGAGTTGGAGATCTCAGTCTGTTCCACATAACAGGTAGGTGTCCACATCACAGAAAGAATCATTGCCCTTGAAACATTTTGAAAGGCTCAGCAGAGACAAAAAGACTGACTTTGAGATTAAATTAGCCATTGAAATAAAAAATAGAATGAACTAGACCACATGAAAGTATATTACATTCTTCTTGCAAATAACAGATCAAAAATGACCAGATAAGGAAGAAAAATGGATTGAAATTTTAAAAATAGAAAAAGATTTCATTTTTGTATTTAATTCCTAGAATATCTGTAGGCTATATTATTATTATTAACATACTTTTATCTTTTATTATCATTTTTATGTATTAATTTCAATTCAGAGCAACACATGAGCTCAGAACTTAAATCATATGGAGACCTAATTAAGTCTAACATTCTATAATGGTGTGTTAGGGGAAGGAACCACACAGTTGTTTTTTATTATTGTTTAGACAAAGTAAACTACTTGTTGCTTTCCTGAAATTTTCATGTTGCAGTCCGACATTTAGGAGTTAGAGAGACATACTCTAAAGGAAGTTATGAGAAAGCCTTGCCACATATATTTCAAAGTAAATTCAAAATTTCAAAAATAGTTTGATAGATAAGATATAATACATGATGCCACAAAACATTTGTTAATCATCTGTCATGTGTTGAACAATGTAGTAAGCACTAGATGAGATAAAAAGTTTATATGGCATTTAGTACCTGCCATCAAGGAGCATACTATCAAATAGAAGGTTAAAGAGCATAAAAAGATAGTCTCAGTAAAGTGATTTAAGCTGGCTAGAGTAAGAATCGGCTTCCTCCTGAAGACAGAGATTACAAGACTGCCCAATAATATTTCCAACAATCTTGCTAGCCTCATTTTGAGAATATTTTACTGGATGTATGTTATCTCAAGGAACAGATACAAGAGATACAGAATAGAGTGGGATGTTATGATAGGACTTATTATCAGATTGGCTCAGGGAGACCATAACAATATATTCAAATAGCAGCAATCAGGTTCTAGCAGCCATTGGATAGATTGTCAGAAACACACAATTCCAGTAGAATGGAGATGATGGAGGATCACCTCCATTTTGGAGCTGAGATAGAGCATTGATGAATATAAAAGAGGTGGTAAAGTATAGTGGAAAGAATGGTGGATGGAGATTAAAATTCTACCACTAAATCTGTGTGAGAGTGGTTATGGAGAGAATGTGGGACTTGGGAGTCAGGTTAAAATCCTGACTCCATTGTTTAATATCTGTGTGACTTGGACAAGTCACTTGACTTCTCTTGGCCCCAGTTTTCTTCATCTAAAATAAGGAGGTTGCCTAGGATGACACCAGAGCCAAAGTGGAAGGCCTATGTAAGTGGGTGGATGGTGGTGCCTTGGGCGAGACTTGGGACTAGAGGATTGGACAAGATAAAATAATCATCTTCCAGAATGTTGATGGGGTGTTAGATAAGAGAGATGAGGCTTGTTCTGCTAGCTTGAGAGAACTAGAACTGGAAGCAATGAGTAGAAGTTTCTATGTAAAAAATTTAGACTTACTATAAAGAAACATTTCTTAACCATTAGAGTTGTCCAAAACTGGAATATACTGTTTTGGTAAACAGTTGGATTTCCAATTTTGAAATCTTGATGGTTACTTTTTCAGAAATATTGGAGAAGGGATTCCTTTTCACATATGAATTAGACTCTGAAATTCTATGATTTTGTGGCTCTCTAAATTACTGTGGTTTATTGGAAATTGAGAGAGAGTCCCAGATACAGCAGGGGTCATTTTGGAAAATTTTCAAAACTACATACATGTAGTCTTCCAGGCCATGTGCTTGAGAGTCTACTGAAGACTCCATTTTTTTTCATATAAACTGGCCAGGATAGAAACCTGTATAGATTATCTTTTTTGGATAGTTGCAAGGTATTCTTTGTTATAGCTCTTCTTCCTATTCTAAGTAGCAAAGAAAAAAAAACCCTAAGGAGGGAATAATGACTTGAGAATAATAATACTAGTATTGTTACCTGTTCTATGATTTCTGTATGACTTCTTATCAGGGATATTTGTCTGTGGTATTCCTGTGTGGATTAGTTTGGACTAGTTGGCCTCTGAGATCCTTTCCAACTCGGATTCCTTGATTCTTTCAAATGATTTAGGATTAAATGAATGAAAGAAAGACAATCATGCAAAAATTAGTCTTCAGATCATTATTTTGCAAGTTATCAAATTAATGGATTATGTTCTCAGAATTTAACTCGGCTCAATGTCACATGATTTAAAATATTTATACTCTTATTAATTCTATTATGGATGAATGAACTGACTTCCTGCTAAGGACAAGACAATTGCTTTTCATTCACATCCATACACATGCAGATGTCTCCTCCATGGATGAAATACTTATTGACTTGATAGGAATTCTTTACAAAACATATACCAAGAGAATGAGCTGGACTCTTTCCTGAAGTTACGGGGCACTTTATAAGTATCTTGAAGTTGATTTTTGAGAAAAGGCTTTGGTTTCTAATACCTAGCTTCAATTTCTTTACCATGCAGGTGGACTAGATGATTGTGAGTCCAGGAAGGTGCATTTTATGGGCACCTGTTTATCTATTCATTCTTCAACCATGTGACATTTGCATTCTAAACATAGTAGAGTATTTCATTGTATCAAAGAGGGCATATTTCTTTTGTTAAAGTTATATTTCCTAAGTTTTCCATCTGAATGTCCCAGGTTTCTCAATTGATTACATCCCATTGCTTCATATAGACATGGACATATTTATGAATATTTGGAGAGACTGAGTGCATTATGCAATTATAGGTGTTTTCAATGAATACAGTATGTATTTAATGAAGGTCAAGAAGAAACCCTGGAAATGAAGTTTATGAGTGTTGTAAAGGTTCATTATTGTCATTGTGTGGGAAAGGATAATTTTCTTAAGAGAAATGGTGACATATACATAATAAAGTCCCTGTCCCTGTCATGACAGCTCAAGAGCATGCCATCGTTACCACCTATGTCACACCGCAGGTGTGCCTGCTACATGGGTGACAGCCGCTGACTTCTCTGATCAACACATAATTATCTCTGAATAAAAATGCACGCTGAAGTTAGCTGGACATAATGGATTGAAGACCCAGGGCAAAATTATCTTTATCGTGTCACACAGCACCACCTGGGGGTAAGAGAAGGCTCAGGAGAGGTATTGGCACTAAAGCAACCTTGAGAAACCTGCTGGGATTGGACCACTGAGAGGTTATCATGTTTATCCTTCTTGTCTTCTTTTGGATGGAAGAGGTCACTTGGTTAATGGTGGGCTGCCCCTGATGGAAAAGGTCCTCCTGATCAGTGCTGTTCTCCACTGATCTAACGATATATCTTTCTCACAGCATCTGGATAGTTTCCATTTGCAAAGTCCCCTTCCCCCATAAGATAATAAATATCATATCACAAGGATGGCAGTGCTCCTTCATGGAACACTGACTGTTTATTAGAGGCAAAAAAGTTTAAGAGAAATGCTAACAATGTTCATTAATGGCCTGCATCCAGGTTTAATGAGGCATGTCAATATGCGGACTGGGCAACATCAGTGGCATAATAGTGGTGGTAAATGGGAGTAATTGTATCCAATTGTACGGCACAGCTTCCAGGAATGAGCCCGAACTGCCAACTGACAATGACAGAGCAATTATGGGAAGGCAAGCGAGCTGTGTCAAATTAGCACTTGGTGAGAACTCATTTTTCAGAGATGTGCTTGCTCTACACCACCACAAGTGATAGCTACTTTATTGTGAGTGATAGGAAGACCAGCACTTAGACTGATGTTCTGATTTGTCAATAGCTGTATTTGAAAGCTTAGTGTCACAAATATATAGAGATATTCAGGGAGAGAGGCACACTGCTCATGATCCGAAGGATAAGAACGTTGCCGAGAAGGTCATCTGTCAGTGTGAGCTGTCAGAGAGAGATCACACTCTATGAAAAGGGAACATTCAGCCGACTTAAGTAATTACCTTTGACTGAGATTTGAAGATGTCTTCTTTTGTTGGCCTACATTGACTGCATAATTTATAATTTACTGCAATCAGCAAAGGGCCGGGAATTGTAACTAAGAAATCCTTATTTTATTTCCTATAATTATGTTTTTTTTTTACTCCTTTAAGCACTTCAGAAGGGGTACAGTAGACAACTAATGAAATTGCTCTCTTTTTTGTTGTTGTCATTTAAAGAATTCTGTTTTTGCATTAGAAACTACATTTTTATTTCACTTTATTTATTTATTAGTTTCATTAGGCCACAGCTTTTTCCTACTACCTTATAACATGGGTAAAGCACCAATTTTTTTCTGATGTGTTTTTCCTTGCTTTGTGGGATTACAACTTAAAGTGGATAAAAGGACAATTCCATTTTGTCTTTCCAGTGCCAAAGAATAAAAAGGGAGGAAAAGCAGATCCAGAGTATTGAGTACCGAAATGATAATTCACAGCCCATTCTGAGATACAGATCAGCCTGATAGAGTTGTCAGGACTGCACAGAGATAAGTATTATAACAAATATCTTAGAAGTTTATAAATTAATAGAATTTTTATTGTCTGGTGTCTTTTTTTTTGGTCATCTGACAATCACCATTTTAAAAAAACATTTCTTAGCCTTTAATAATGTTAAAAATTAAAGATATGTGACATATCATGCTCTGAGGCAAAGCAAGAATATTTTTGCTTTATTTTAATAGTAGCAGTATCTGCTTAAATTTTGCTAACTAAAAATATAGCACAAGTTCTACTCAGCATGGCTATGGAATTGTTTTGTCTCTCAGTCAAGAGCAGAAAGTCTTAAAGGAGTTGAGGACTTATGTGGTTTTATGCTTAGATTCTTCCACTCTTCATTTTAAGAAGCTCATGTTCCTGAGAGTAGCTGATTGATTAATGAATTGGCACAGAAATCATGGCAAGATTAGCATGCCTTCTGGCCAAAAACTTTTGTTTAATTCCAGGTATATTGATTTTCTGTAGTGTTATTGACAAAAGAATTAATGTAAGTACTTTAAGTCAATATTACTTCAATGGAAAACCCTACCTATAGGCAGAAGGAAATACCATTAGAACACTGGTCTGTTAATATGATACCAAATGGTTGTCACTTAAGAAAGGTTCATATCTTCATTTCAAACTGCTGCCTTTTTTTCAGGGTTCATCAAGCAAGTCACATTCAAAATGTGTAATTGTGGGTTTAGGGATGGCTGCTAATTATTTAACGTTTGATCTTCATTTTAAAGATGCTGCTCTAAAGTATCTTGTTTTCCATAGTTTGCATTTTGCTACCTGGCATTACTGTAAATTATATCCTTTGCTGGTATTTTTTTAAATGTTTCAGAATTCTCTAGGCCATTCAGTTTCCCCCATTGTAGAAAGCTGTTTAATTCACAATGCCTTGAGTACAGGCCCGTCATCCATCCTATAGTGACGGTGCCACTTAATAATGGAATAGTGCATCAAAGTGGCACTTAGGTCTCAAATTGTTATGTATGACTGTCAAAGCGGTGAAAAAAGCAAAAAAGAAAAAAAAAGAAAAAAGAAAAAACCCTTGATTTGTCTTTACTACTGGAACGTGAATTTGTCAGCCAGGTTTTGAAATCACAACAGCATTGCTTGCATCCCCAGCGAGATGTTGAAAACTTGACAGGTACATATTTTTTCAACTACAAGCACTTCTATAATGAAAACTAAATACACAAATCTTATTTTTTTTGCTCTTGACAGATAGTTGTTGCCAATGGGATTTAATGCTCAGGTTCAAGTTGTCAAGAGAAATCACCAATAAGCAATCCAAGGAGTCAGTATACAGATATTCAAAAGCAAAATGCCTGGCTCCTGTGATATACTGGAAAGATTTGAGTGTATAATTAACCAACTCAGGAACCAAGAGCACTTAATCTTCCCCTAATGGCCAGTCCAAGCCATCACAGGCTTTCTCTAGAGGCCAGACTGGGCTTGTTCTGTGGTCACCAGGGCCTTCAGTTGTCACTGCTCTTTTTAGCCATCATTTAAAGATGACTTTGTTTTAGTTCTGGTATTATAACATTCATCATATTTAGTCTCTGAGAGAATTAACGGTGTAAACTAAGGTTCCATATGGAAGCACTATTTATCATCTTCTGTACTTTAAAAAAAAGCTGCCTGCTTGCTTATCTCTCACAGGGCTGTCTTCCTGTGCTCTTTCACTCTTCTCTTGAATTTGATAAAGAGCAAAGCCTGTGTATATAATTTTTCTGTGTATATTTTGTGCATACTATGTGTGCAGTGACAACCACTAATAATACCCACAATAATACTCGGTGTGTGGTAATTATTTACCTGCTGGTTGCTTCACTGTTGAAATAGAAAATGTTCCATGTACGTAAGTGTGTGTGTGTGTGTGTTGTGGAAGTAGAGGGGTAAGGAGACATGTAGTTATAGTACCATTTCCCTCCAGATTGCAGAAATTGTAACTGGCTGTCACCGTATGCTCTATATAGATCAGTCTTGCAAAATTTCATTCAACCACTTGCCTGGGGCAAGTAATATTTTTTGACAGGTGAGTGGAATTTTGCAAGACTGTACAACTCCAAGCAATCCATATGTGTATGATGCTGAAAACTACAACTCCCAGCATGCTCGACAAGGGTACAGTTTTGACCTGGCCATTATATACAGAATATGAAATGTAACTTAGACCTGTTTGAAATGGCCCACAATTCAAAGCAAATGAAAAACACACTGTAAAGAGAAATGGATATCTAGTGTAACTTGGAACTATTCATTGTGTGATGGAAAAAGCTCAGAACTAAAATCCTGGAGATCCATAATCTAAATCCAACTCCACTATGGACTAGCTAAGTAAATCATTTAACCTTGTCAAGATACTTCATCTCCCTGGGCCTCAGTTTCCTCATGTGTAAAATGAGGGTTGGAATAAATCATCCCTAAGATCACTTCTAGCTTTGAAATTCTTAGATTCTAAGTCTCCTCACTCAGGCTTTCAAGAATTAATCAAAAAATCTTCAAAAATTATATTTTCAAAACACAAGTTTTCAAAGCAGGTTGTTTTGAACTGTGCCTTCTATATACAAATATACAGTGTAATATACCCAGATATTTTGCTATAGAAAAATTGTTCTTTAAGGTTCTTTCCTACTCCAAAATTTTATCACTCTATATGCTCCTGAAACATTGGGTAAATCAATCTTTTGTGAAGCAAATCATATTTTCCCATTGATTTATGTTAAAATTTCAGAGGTCCTTATTCTCATTTCTGATTGCTCTTCAATTGGCAGGAGCTTTGCTAGTTTTAGCTCTAAATATCTCTTCACTCTGTCTCTTTGTCAAGTAGTTAGGGATCTTTAAGTATACTATGGGAGTTCTGATATTTAAAGTGACCCTGGTTTGAATCTATTCACAACAAGGGGAAATCACCTCCTCACCTCTTAATAAGTAATTGTTTTATAAATTCCCCTTTTTAAAAAAATAATTTTCCCTCCTGTAACCTAAAATTTAGATTTCCATAACTCTCTATTTTCATTCATCTGTAAATGTTGCAAAGATGTTCCTTTTGGTCTGGTACTCAAGGGGATAATTTTGAAACTTAAAATCTCCAATCCTCTGAGTTATATAGATGGGAAAAATGTATTTTCTATAAGCTTTTAATTAAAGTTAATGTCGATAACATTTTAAAATTTCCGGGATATAGGAAATTAATTATAAGTGGAAACTATTACTAAGAAAGTTGGTTTTGAGATTGTTCACATTTTGGAGTTATAGGGATGGCATGGTGGGTGGGTAAAATAGTTTAAATACATATATGTACATATATTAAATGCATATATACATTAAATAGATTAAATATATATACACATATATATACATATACGTGTGTGTGTATTATATGTGTTTGTGTACAAATAGGGTATATTTTCCTGAAAGTTTTGAAGTTGTACAGCTACCTACACCATGACAAAATAGCAGGAATGTAATTACAGTGACAGAGTATGGAATTTTATGTTTAAATTTCTTTTTTTAAAGGGAAGCTACTCAAACACAATTTTGCAAACTCAAAAGTTCCTTTTTTAACTGCAACATGAATCCACAAATATGGTGAAGGTATTAAATTGGTTTCCTTTTTTACACATAATAAAGAACCCACCTAAATGAATGGACTGTTTTATACATACACATATACACACATATAGATATACACATATACATATATATGTGTTTTCTCACAAAAGTCATCAGTTTTTTTAAAACTGAGTCTGTCTTATTCCGAATTATCCCACATAATGACCTACTATATGGGATGTGTTGAACATTATAACATTATAATTTGATATGTTCTTTGAAAATGCTGGGCCTGTTCTTGCTGAAGTGATGTTAATTGCTTACTTTGTGTAATTTGCTAACTGTCCAGGTTGCAAAGGGGAGTTTAGCAAATTACCTCTTATTGTGCATTAGTCGTGGGATGTGTTATTGTTCTGATTTGATTAATTTATATCTAGCGAGCACCTTTGGTCCTTCCCCTTCGTCCCCCCAAGGCAACACAAAGTACAAGACTAAAGGTAATATTTAATTTCATGAGCTTGTAGGATTGATTTTTTTTTAGCAACTGTTTCTCCAGATTGTTCCAGTGTTACAGATGGGATCCCCATATTCCTTAGGTGAAATCACAACTGTGAAAAATTCCATTCTCTCGTCAAGGACTATAAAACTTCAGCAACTGATATTGCTTCAATGAGAACAGGATCAACTTTTAATTCTAGCAGGTGAGCTCATGATGTAATTGTAAGGAAAGGGTATTGAGCAAGAGTATGGATGGCTCAGGGCATCACTGCTTTAAGTCTGCCAAAAAAATCAAAATTGTGTTTTACCAGAAGGGCAACACTGGATGGAAGAAGAATGAAACATTCTACCAATGATTGCCATCCAAGAAGGAGACAAATAGGCAACTAACCAACAGGTAGGAAACATTTTATTAAGTACTTATTGTGTGCCAAGCACTGGTGATATATGTAAAAATAAGCACAAATGATATTATCAAGACTTTGGAGACCAATAAATTGGACTATATGGTTTCTTAGGTCCCTTACTTCTCCAGCTTTCTGTATGATTTGGAGCATAATGAGAAAACAAAATGAGCTACATATGTAGTCAGAATGAGGGGTAGCAGATGACAACTTCTACACCATGAAATATTAAAAGGTTTGTAAGAAAAGTCTTCAATATATTGGGGTAGATAGAGGGCACGATAAAAAGTACACAGGATAAGAGGACATGGATGGGTTATAATTTGTACACATATAGATGAGATTATGGACCTAACAAAGAATCAAAGTAAGCAGGTGATTTGAAAGGCATGATAGAAACTTGAACCTCATACAAAAGGTCAAGCACTTTCACAAATACTTACTGGAAGAATTAAACTCAATAGACATAGGTAGCAGTTTTTACAATGACATTTTGTATTTTTCAACTTCTCAAAAATTTTGAAATTCAAATTTGGAACTATCTGACTAAAATATTTTTGGCCCATTGAAGAAGCTACCTTACATTTGTAAAATGAGTAACTTTTCCAATGCACTTTTATATCTGTTCCCTTATTTAACTCTGTGCTTCCTTAAGTGCTCAGGTTTGTAGAATAGAGTATATTAGCATATAACAAGTAGGAGAGTTTTCCTTCAAGGAAAGGAATCAACCTGTCCTTAACTCTCAGAGCAGATATTGTCAATCATGAATAGACAATCTGCCTTGGTTCATGGATCCCTGACATGGCAGCATAGGGTGACTAAGGTCAGTGAAAAGACTAAAAGCTCAGTTTCTAGACATCTAATTGGTCTTCATACAATGCTTTGATACAATGCCTGAAATGAAAAAAAGTTATTGAAATGCACTAGAATTTAGTTTTTTTTTGGTTTTAAAAAATAGAATCACTTTCTTTTCTTCTTGTTTTCCTTTTAACAGCTTCCTGTAGCCCCCAGATTACAGAAAGACTACGTTATTATCACTTTTTTATTCATACGTCTTCCTTTAACAAGCAGGCCAAAGTATTGTACTAATGCAAATAAGAAAGCCTTCCTCACAGAGATATCCTTGATAAAAGAAAATATTTAGCCTATAAATAGAAAAAAATTAGACCAAAAGCTTTTTGAGAGCAGAGATTGTCTTACTTTTGTATTTGTAACCCTAGAACCTAGCACAGTGGAGATTCTTCATAAAAACTTGATGACCAGTGATTGATAGGTATAATGTATATTTTAACAAGCACAAATGCTCTATGATTTTTATTTTTATTTTTTTAGCTTTCTACATATTTGGAAAGCTATAATCTTCTGCTAGCTATATTGAAGATAATCAGCACCATTAACATATTTCTAATGGACAAAAAGCTTATTGTGTGAATAATATACATGTTAGACGCATGCTGCATTATCATCTAAAAGTCTTGATAGCTCAAGGTTATAGGACTGGATTAATAGGATGAGTTTCCTCTTTTAACACAACAGCTTTCTAACACAGAGTCATAAAAAGCCTGCATGAAATACTACTAACTGTCTCCTTCCAGGAACAGTCTTTAGACCTCTCGTGATTGTCTCAGAAAGTTAAAGACTTCGAAATTCCCTATATTTCAATATATGTGTGGTCTATATGAAGACTTACGGGAAAATAGTTTGGCTCAGGCACCCTCATGAAGAAAACTTAGGTTTAAACATTTATCTGATGGTTCCTATATACATTAAAAACTCCAGAAACTTTTTATGCAAAAAGATATTTATGAAATAAGTGATTTCTATCTAATCTATAGAGATGTGTTCATATCACAACTATATTCTCACAGAAGCCAGTCACTTCAAAGATTTCATAATATATTTGACTAACTAAAATCTCAACCTAAAAATCCTGATTTTGTAGATAGTAATATAAGTTGCTCCAGGATTTTTAAGGCCATGAAAAAATTAAAATGGATATAGTTCTCAAAAATATTTGGGATCTGTTAGGCAGGAGCAAAAGGCTTTTAATGAGTTTCTTCCCCAACCTATTTACCACCCCCACTGATCATGTGGCACATAAATAATAATAACAGGCAACATGTATATAGCACTTCCTATATGCCAGACACTTTGCTAAGTACTTTATAATTATCTCATTTGATCCTAACAACAACACTGGGGGGTAGGTATTATTATTATCTCCACTTATACCTAGGATCATACAAATGCTAAATACCTGAAGCCAAATTTAAACTCAGATCTTCCTGACTCCAGAGCTGGTGAAAGAAGGAAGGAAGGAAGGAAGGAAGGAAGGAAGGAAGGAAGGAAGGAAGGAAGGAAGGAAGGAAGGAAGGAAGGAAGGAAGGAAGGAAGGAAGGAAGGAAAGAAAGAAAATCTTATTTCTAAACCTCTTACTGGACCTACCAAGTCAACTCAAACAAGCTTTATTAAATGTCTGCTGTGTGCCAAGCACTGTCTTCCCTGGGTTCCTTTAAGTACCAATCAAAATCCCATCTTCTACAGGAAGTTTTTCCTAATCTCTTGATTCTAGTGCCTTCTAAGTGTATATTATTTCCTATTCATAGCTCATTTGAGAGTAGAGATGGACTCTTACCTTTCTTTATTTCCCATTTAGCACAGTGTCTGGCACATAGTAGGTATTTAATAAAATACTATTGAGTGACTGACTAATAAATGCCAGGGAAACAAAGAAGGGCAAAAACAGTACCTACTCTTGTGGAGCCCACAATCCAGTGGAGTGGAAAGGGGGAAGACACATGGAAACTACAAATAAGATACAAGGAAAATTTAGAGATAATCTCAGAAGGAAGGCATTATCAGTAAGGGTGACTAGGAGAGGCTTCTTGCTGAGGGTGAAATTTTAACTAAGACTTCAGGGAAACCAGGAGGTAGAGCTGAGGAGAAAAAACAAACAAACAACTCCATATATCAGAGACAACCAGTGAAAATGCATGTTGTGTGCAGAGAACAGAAACGAGGCCATTGTTACTGGATCATAGTGTATATGAAGGGCAGTAATGTGTATGAAGGCTGAAAAATGTTGTGTAAAGATTTTAAAAATATGAGTATGAAGACTGCTTTTATGTCGTCAAGCATTAGGGGATTTTGCTGTTGTTTGACTGCACAAAAATGTTGTTATATGAAAAGGCAAAATAGGATGGCATGATGAAATAACTTCATGTCACTGCAGGAACAACACTGGATTTGGAGTCAAATGACCAGGATTTGAGTTCTAACTCCAACATTTTGTGGTTATGTGATAGGAGCCAAGACACCGTCCTTTCAAAGATGTGCTCTTTCATTATTGATAAAATTATGATAATACACTATTTCATTCAAGTATTTATTATCTACTATGTGCCCAGTAATTTATTAGACCAGAGGTTCCCAAACATATTTGCCCTAATGCCCCCTTTTCAAAGAAAAATTACTCAGCACCCCCTTAGAAATCTACTTTTTGTAACAATACATCTTAAATTTAATAATTTATTATAAATTTGTAGTTTTTTCCTGCATTAAATTTTGATGGTTCAATATTGTGTCATGTAACCATATAGTATCATATTATAAACAAGTCATTACACACACATATTCCTGCTGATGCATACTGGACTTCTCAACAGTGCATTTCATCCTTGCCTGCCAGAGTTTGCTTCTTAAGAGCAGTTGGCACACTTGACCACTGATCAGTTATAACTTACATTTTGTGTATTTATTTGGAAAATAATGTAATCACTGCAACTTTAACTCTTGCGCAACAGATGAAACATGCACTAACAGTTTTTCAAAATGTTCTTCTCTTCTTTCCTAATTCTTCTACTGCCCTCTTATTTTTATTCAGTTCCCCCCATGTGTACCTACCACCCCTCTGGCTCATTCTAGTGCCCCTAGGCAACAATATCACCCCTTCTGGGAACCTATGTGATACCTGGAATACAACGACAAAGACAAACTACTCCCTGCCCTCAAGGACTTTTGATTCTATATGGATGGATAAAATGTATGCAAAAATAAATAAGTACCAAGTATTTATTACCAGTGGGATTTGAGGAGGATCGAAGATCAGGAAAGCCTATTCAGAAGAGCAGTGTAGCTGACAGGGCATTCTAGGAAGCCAGGAAAGAGAAGAGGTAGGAGATGGAATGCCTTATAAGATAGGAAATTACAAGTAATCAACTTGGCTAATATAGAGTATGAGAAATGAGTAATCTGAAATGGTTGAGGAAACACCTAGAACCACATTCTTAATACTTAAAATGAAAAGTATCGAGGCATTTGCATTTCTTCTTAAAGTGAAGAGAAGGCCATTGAAGCTTTTTGAACAAAGGTGTAATATAATATAATGCATTAGAATTCGATTGGTGAAAGAAGGACCTTCACTGGTGAAGGGAGAACAGTTAGGAGGCTTTTACTGTTGTCCTAGTGAGAGGTAGTGAGGACTTAAATTATGATGGTGGCTTTTTGAGCTGAAAAATGGAGATGGATTCAAGTGATGATATTGAAGAAGATTCTTAAAAGACTGGCTACTGATTGGAAATAGCATGTAAAGAAGAAGGAAAAATGAATAATGATTCTTAGGTTCCAACACTGGAGACTGGATGCCCATGAAAGAAACAGGGAAGTTAGAACTGTCATGTGCCTAAAGACTTTGCCCTCAATTGGAGAGTAGTCTGGCAGAAACCAGGCATAGAGCAACATCTCACACCATATACAAAGAGAAACTTAAAATGAGTACATGATTTACACATAAAAGGTGATGATATAAACAAATTAGGGAAACTTGGATGAAATTGCTTTTCATATCTAGGGGGAGGGTTTATGACCAAAGAAGAGACAGAGATGATCACAGGAGGTAAAGCAAATATTTTTGAATACATAAAATTAAAAAGATTTTGTACAAACAAAACCAGTACCTGCTGCCAAATTAGATAAAAAGTAGAAAACTGGGAAATTTTTTTGCAGTAAATTTCTTTAATAACAGTCTCATTTCTCAACTATATAGGGAACTGAGCCAAATTTATAAAAAAAAATAAGAGCCATTCCTCACTTGACAAGTGGACAAAGGCTATGAACAGGCAGTTTTCAGAGGAAGAAATCAAATGATCTAAATCTCTGTTGATTAAAGAAATGCAAATTAAAACAACTCTGAGGGACAGTCTCACATATCTCAGATTAGTTAAAATAACAAAAAAGAAAAATAACAAATTCTGGAAAGAACATGGATAAACAAGTATATTAATGCGTTGTTGATTGAACTGCGAACTAGTCCAGCCATTAACATTTTGGAACCATGCTCAAAGGGCTATAAAACCATGTGTACTCTTTCACCCAGCAATACCATTACTAGGTCTATACCCCAAGGAGATCAAAGAAAAAGAAAAAAAGAGCCATATGGACAAAAAATATTTACAGAGGCACTTTTTGTGGTGGCAGTAAATTAGAAACTAAGGGGAGGCCATCATTTGGGGAAGAACTGAATGAGTTGTAGTACACGAACATGATGGAATACTGCTATGCTATAAGAAATAATGAAGGGGATGCTTTCTGAAAAAACCTGGGAAGACATATGAACTGATGCAGAGTGGAATAGGTAGAACAAGGAGAACAACCTACACAGCAACAGCAATACTATAGATAATCAACTGGGAAAGATTTAGTAACTGATCATGGCAAAGATCTACCACAACTCCAAAAGATTCATGATGCAAAATGCTATCCATCTCCACATAGAGAACTGATGGACTCAGAGTGCAGACTGAAGCATTTTTTTCCTTTATTTTTTGTGTTATTTTTCCCTTTAAGAACATGGCTAATGGAGAAATAGGCTTTGCATGACTTCATATATATGGATATCTTATTTCTTTCCTTCTCAGGAAAAGGCTGGAGGGACAGAAAGAATTTGGAACTGAAAATAAAAATAAAAGTTTAAAAAAAAAGAATTTTCCTCTGCTTCTGACTAGTAGATTTTCCTTGTAGCCAACTCCTTGAAAAAAAAAATCATAAGGGACATAGCCTCAGGTGTAATGTTGATGTTGGCCAGATAGCCTGTGAAGTTGTATCTTCTTTCATCTTATTTAATCTCATCATGACTAGAATGATGTTTTTTTTCCTTGATGAGAGTAGCGGATAACCTCTGGTAACAGTTGCAATATCAAATCATAGCTAGTCTACCATGTTAATCATTTGCAGCCGAAAGTCAGCTATTTTTTAAAAATTATAATTAACAATGAATTCATTTTAATTTTGATACCAATGCATGATATATTGTGACACATCTCAGAAGGAGGGACAGTGCCTGAGGTGCCAACTTAACACTAGAGGAAAATGAAAACCAATTGCAGGCAAACTCTTAACATTCTAAAGTAGTGTAATATTATTTACTGGAATGAGGCTTTCAAAGTATTTAACAGCCTGAGCTCTACTGGCATTTTTTCCCCATATATGGCAAAAAGAAAGAAAGGAAAAAAATCACAAAAATAGAAAGTAAAACCAACCATCACAAAGTAGAACATGTTCTTTTCAAACAGTAATTCTCTCACTTCCCTGTGAACATCAATGGCATTGCAAACCAGTCATATAACAAAAAAGAGAGACACAATGCACCCTGGAAGTAGAAAACAAGGTTAGAGGTGAGGCTTTAGCTAAAAGGCTTCCTTTAGGCAACAAAGAAATTAAATCAAACTTAGTGCTTTTACTCTGCCCACAGCCTCACAAAAAGCCTTCCTCACAAAAATGTTACTTTCTGTCTTGTTTTTTATGCCATCATTTCTGTGCCCTAATTTATTAACCCTTATCTCTAGTGGAGGGGTTCCCTTAAGAGGTCATCTATGGATAGATTTCAGGGGATCCATGAACTTGGTTGGGGGGGAAATGACCTCTTTTTTTTTACAAACCTCTAACTGAAATTTAACATTTTCTTCATTTATGAGTTGAAACAAAGCAAAAACATTTTTCTGAGAAGGAGTTTATAGGTTTTACCAGACTGCCAGAGAGGACCATGGTACACAAAAGGTTAAGATGCTCTGCTTTAGTGATATTTTGGAAGATAAGTTCACTGTAAAACATTACTATTGGATACTTTAAAGTACCAACTTTAGAGAACCAGGTCAGTGAGTAACCAATATCCTAGGAACCCTATTTGAATTAGCCTAGCACCTTAAATCCGTTAATGGGAAAATATCAAAATTGGGAGGTTTAAACATCTTCTGAATCCTGTTGCTAACTTAAGAGGCCTAGCCACTCCACTGCTCTCATTCCTCGCCCCTTTTTACTGGTTCTTCATGTGCCATGTCCTTTAAACAAGTTGTCTTTTTGCTTTCTTTCAGAAACATACAGTCTTACACTTTGCTATTCTGTTTCTGCCTCTTTCTAAATTAAATAAACTTACTATGAAATTCCTGATGACTCATTTCTGTTTCCATACTCACAAAATATTTTTTCCCACATACTCCAGGTCTTTCTCTCTCCTTGCCTTGATATCTGAACAGCATACCAACTTTACTTCTAAGTCTAACCATAGGGGAGATTGAGGAAAATGAAGGAAATAAATTTGCAGAGCAAATCTAGTTAAGGGACATTAGCAAGAAGAAAAATGGCCTGCTTGAATAAAACTAGGGGAAAGATTTGACTCTAAGAGGGGGAGCAGAATTGTACATGGCCTTTGTTTTGCCCTGCTTCTGAAAACCCCAGGTTTGCCTGACTCCAGCAGCCCCTTGGGGTGGGAGTAGCTACAGTGCTCTTCCTGGCACTTGCATGAGCTGAAAATAACCAACTACAAGGCTTACCTTGATATGGAAGATGTCCTGACCTTATGTATCATGCAGTTGCATCTCAAGTTCCTCTGAGCCTTACCATGCCCTTCTTCTACGACCTTCAGAACCCTGGGAACTGGAATTTAACGTGCAGATGCACCCTAAGATTACTTGGGCCTTATCATCGGCCCCATGCTCTTAGGTTTTCTAGGCCTTTCCATCTTCCTTGCAGCTAAACTCCTTTATGTTGTTTCTCTCAATTAGAATATGAACTCCTTGAGAGCAAGGAATGCCTTATTTTTTTTATATATCCCCAGTGCTCAGCACAGTTCTTGGTACATAATAACTACCTAATTAATCCTCTAAAATTAATCCATCTATTCTTTTATTCCTTCATTTATCATCCATTTTCCTCCTTGAATGACCTAAACATTTTCTAAAGGGAACATTACACATCTCTGTGTGTGTTTGCCATATTGTACGCATATGCATTGGCATGAATGTGTTTCCATGCATGTGTACATGCATGCGTGTGTATATTTATCCAAGTTGATAATTTCATCAATGTGGAAAGCTGATGGAGGTAGACAGCATCCTCTCTCTGACAGTGAAATCTGTGCCTCTTCAATGTCTGCTCTTGATTGTTGTGTGAGACAATGAAAGGTAAAGTGATTAGCTTGGGGCTATTTAACTCTTATGAGTCAGAAGTAGAATTTTCAGGGCCTAACAGAGTGATTGACACATGCTCGGTATGTAATAAATGTTTATGGATTGATGGACTGATTTCTGATACCTGGTTAGCCGTCTAACCATTATACCATGCTGCTTCCTCTACATACATATACACACTTAACGTATGCTTTACAAAAATATTAGAAGACTCCAAGTTACAGGGAAGTTACATATTTGTATTAACAGACGGAATTTCCATACTAGGAGTCTCCCATTCTGAAAGAATCAGAGCTCCAGCAGATCGCATCCCCTACTGGCCCCAATTTCAAATTCTACCAACCTGCTCTCCAAACATTTTCTTTTCCTTAATGAGTCACCTTCTTCTGAGACCAGACTTGAAAAATAAAGACAACAGTGACCCTTAAGATGATCAAATTAAAAATTTAAAGCAACCATGAAATATGATTTAGACCATAACACTTCCTAAGGAATCAGAGCCTATTTATATGAAATATTTATAATAAAAATATTTTCATTTTGGGGGGTGGTCTGGACCTGTGACTTCATTAGTGCCAGTGAACTGGTATGGAAACTCCTTCCACAGATTCATCTCAGCAACTCACTATAATTTATAATCTTGGATAATTTCCTGGAAAGGGGCTAGAGTAGAGCCCTAAAAGGTCAAGTGGCTGGCTCTTGGTCACAGAGCTAATATGTGTCAGAAGCTAGACTTGAAACCAGGGTGTCCTGATTATAATGTCAGTCCACCATGCACTGTGCACCATTACATTAAATAGATAGACAGACACACAGATAGACATAAGAGATAGGAGAGTGAAAGAGGGAAAGAGAGAAATATTCTACATAGATGCTCTAGTGCTACAGAGGTATAGAAACAGACACAGATGGAGAGAGATAATGTTTTAGCCATGTTCAAAAATCTTAGGAACAATTTAAGAGAATGGAATTCAAAAGGAAACATGAAGCTCCTGCCCTTCAGCGGGTGGACTTCATTACAAAGCACTCACCTATCCAGTTGGATTTGCTTTTTACATATTTCATTGCTCATCCTAAAATTCCCTTAAAGAATTAGAAAGGTGTGTTCTATAAATAGATGTCCCTACGTGGCGCTGCTTTTCAATATAATTCTATGTGGAAAATAAAATCAAGCAATTATGAATAAGATCTGGAGCAAGAGGAGGGGCTGAGGAAGATCTCTTTTTAAAGGAGAAGGGTTTTAAAAACTATCAAACAAAACAAAGCCCAAAGTGTAAGTTTGTACAACAATTTTCAGGGAACCATCTGAAAATTGATCTCAGCTGGAGCTGCAGTCCTTACTCGGCTCACCTCAAAGAGGTGCCCAAACGGCTTTTTTAAAGGGTACGGCTCAAACTGGGGGAGAAGGAGAGAAAGGGCAGGTTTGAAACTTGCAGTGTTTCTATAATCAATACCCTGCTCCTGAACAAAAGTGTAAAGAGGAGCGCAAATGTACTAAACTGCATTTCAGAAATGACATCGTAATTGCTGGGACTGCCCAACCTACCCTGGCCTCAGCTTTGCCAGGTTTTAAATTTATTTCAAACTGTTCTCCCCAAGTCTGCCTAATTTTTTTTTTGTCCAAATAGCAGCAACTTGCAGTTAGTGAACAAAGCTTCAAGATTTTTTTTTTACTTACAGCTAAATTTAACTTTACCCATCCAATAAAAAAGAAATAAGGGAGCCTTTATTATCTCCCTGGATTTCTGGGTATGATACCACATCATAGAGAAGTGGTTATTAGAGACAATGGCCTACCAAGGTGAAGTTTGTAATAAAGCCTATTATGTGGTTTCACCATTGACACTAATGGAATGTAACAGTGATTTAGAATGATTTAATGGTTCCCAGGTTGTGCTCTAATAGTACTCTTTATATTATGATGTATATCACAAAACCTAATGTGGCTGTTGTGATATATTGACAGTATTCGTGCTGTTTCATTTTTTTAGGGGAATTTTAAAAACTGTCAAAGAGGAAAATTAATAGGCTGCAACTGCTTTATTTTCAAGGGTTCTGTTTTTTAAATGTATGTGTATAAATTTCCATTTGGTGCCAGTCTTAAGCTAATAAATTCATTTGCATTTTTATTCCAAAGTAATAAAAGGGGGAGGGGAGAGGTGTCTGCAAATTTGTGTGTGTGTGTGTGTGTGTGTGTGTGTGTGTGTGTGTGTTTAAGCATTGTATGTATAGATGGGGGTTTGAAATCTAACTTGGGGAAGATTGCATTGCCTGTTTAGAGTATGTTTACAAATTGGTACTATTGGATCAAAATGTATCTGAGGGAGGATTATAAAAGAAATAACTGATTTTGCAAGAATAAAATTATGTAGTTTGAATGTGTGAAATAAAAGGCTAGAGGGGTTTGCTTCTGAGTCACTCAACAAACACTTAGGTGGCTCTTGAGCCAGTCTTTAGTCCATTGAATAAAAAAGAAAACGAAAGGGAACCTGTGATTTCTAATTGTGGAATTTCACAATCTATGAAGAATTATGATTGTGAATGACTAAAAGGATCACCCAGGAACGAATACTGTAAATATTTGGAGGAATGACCTAGAGTCAAGAAATGATATAAGGGATATATCTCAGGAAAAGCATGATGGGGAAAAGGGATGTGCTGAGAGGTAGGCAAACTAGACTGCCCTCAAAATGTAAGATACCTAGAGGATGGTGTCTAAAACATGGGGAAATTCTCTATGGGGGAATCTATGGAAGATTATTGACAGGTATAGCATGGGATGAGAAAGTCCCAGTGGAAGCTGGTTGACTCCTTTGGAACCACACGTGAAGAAAATACTCATATTTGAAGAAATCACAGATTCACTGGAGTTCTGAAGTATAAGTAAGAAGGCAGCACTGAAGGGAGGTAGGAACCATTGTTGGAGCTGCCACTTGGTATTTCATCACTCCTTGCCCATTTTGTTCAAAAACATTATGAAAATCCAGTTTAAAAAAATTTAAAATATTGTCTGTAATGCATACTCATCTATTTAAAGATACTAGCCAACTTGAGAGGGAGGGGTGCCGTTTAAGACCTTTTGGAATCTGGGCTTATGAAGATTTGTATGAATTGATACAAAAAAAAATAAGCAAAACATGAAGAACAATCAACAATTACAATGATTGCAGTAACATAAATGAAGAGAACACTAGACGAAAACTTAACTCTTAGTAATTCTAATACCCAATCTTGCTCCCACAAAAAAATACTAAAATGTATCTTCCCACTCTCAGCAGAGAGGTAATGCCTAGGTACAAATTGTTACATACACTGTCATTCATAGACCCCGTAATACTTTTTGTTTTTACTGGTTTTTTGAACAAATATGATAGAAATGTGAAAGGCATTAATAAAACTTATTTTTTTTAAAAAGTAGTAATGTGACCCTGCCCTACTTTTCCAGTCTGATGTGTTATGTAATCATCCCTGAGCATATACACATTAATTACTTTTGGCCTTGGTTCATGCTGTTGTCCCCACCTGTAACACCCTCTTTTCTCTTCTACCTATGCAAAGCTTATCCATCTTTCAAGGTCTCGCTTCAGTCCCATGTCCTTTGTGAAGTCTTCCATTTCTCCAAATTAATTTTTCCATCTCCCACCTACTATGGTGAGCATCATGTAACTCAGCAATTCACTATTTCTTTGTGTTCATTTTAACTATACTTGTTGACTGATTATAAGCTCCTTTGGGCCAGAATTCATACCTATTGAATGCCTCTTTTGTATCTGCCTAGTACATAGGCACATAATAGACACTTAGTAAATGCTTTTTGATTGGTTGTTTGTTGAGAAAACATTCTAACTCACTCAGTTGAGGGTAAAGGAAGGAAGCTGTCTTCCTCTCTCCATTAGGTGTTAAGCGTCTCGATATAGGTTAGACTTATTGCCACCTTCCAGCCAGAAAGTTCAAGTTCAACTTATTGAGTGACAAAAAGAATTAATTTCATCTTGGAGCTGAACACAGATTTTTCTAAATTGCCACAGTATGACTCAATACAAATCAGACATATGAAAGACTCCTGTAACGTTCCATGTTGAGAATATTTGATATATCTGTAACATACTTTCTTACATATACTCATTAAGGATACAAATGCACATGTATAAATATGTACATAATTTTGATTAATGAAAAACATCTATCTAAAAATTACTATGAATATAACAGAATGCCATTTGTGGGTGTGCGTGTGTGTGTATTCAGCTATGTAAATTTATGTGCATTTTCACAACAATTCCAGGTTCATGCTCTACTGGTGGTTTTTTAAGGGTTGTTATCTTCATATATAAAGGATGTTACAGGATAATTTTGTATAACAGAAGCATGCTATACATTTATAGGTGCATATATTCATAAGATTGGAAATCTATCTACATACACATATCATTTATGTGAGTGCAAATATATATTTACCCATACACATATGAGAATCTTCAATTCTACAAGGAGTGATTGAACACTTTACTTTGTATCAGACCCTGTGCTAAGCATTGGGATAGAAAGCCAAAAACAGAACAATCTTGGCCTGAAAGAGTTCACCTTCCACTGGGGGAACAATGTGTACAATAGATAAGCCAATACAAAATATATTTAAAATAAATGCCAGGTGATTTGGGAGGGTCCTGAGGAGACCACTAACAGCAGGAAAGACCTCTTGTGGAAGGAAGTACTTTAACTGAGATTTAAAGAGAGCTAAGGGTTCCAAGAGAATAGGGAAGGTAGTTGTTGTTAATTGTTTTTCAATCTTGTCCGAATCTGCATGACTACATTTGAGGTTTTCTTGGCAAAGATAACTTGAGTGGTTTGCCATTTCGTTCTCTAGTTCATTTTACAGGTGAGGAAACTGAGGCAAACAGAGTTAAGGGACTTGTCCAGGGTCATACAGCTTGTAAGTGTCTAAGGCCAGACTTGAACTCAGGAAAATGAGTCTGACTCCAGGCCCAGCACTCTATCCACTGTGCCCCCTAGCTACCTGATAATGAGAGGTTAAAAAAAAACAAAAGAGGACAAAATAATTCTGAGCATAGGGGACCACCTATACAAATATATGGAGATGAGAAATGCATTGTCTTCTACAAAAAGTAGCAAACAGTACTGTTTGTCTGCAGTGTAGAATAAGGGTGGGTGTGGAGGTTAGTAGAGTAACATGTAATCAGGCTGGCAATATATAGGCTGATAATAGATTGGAAAGGTTTCAAAATGCCAATTGGATGAGTTTATATTTTATACTAGAGCAGGAGTTGTTAAACATTTTATGTCAGGGACTCCTTTGGCAGTGTGTTGCGGTCTAAGGATAACTTCTCAGAATAATGTTTTTAAATACATAAAACAAAATACATAGAATTACCAAGAAAAATAATTATTTTGAAATACAAAATATTAAATTATACTTAAATATGAAGCATTAAGGGAAACAGTTTTCCAGAGCCAGACTAAGTAAGAATCCCTGCCCTAAATTCATTAACGAGTCAGTGAAGTTTCTTGGGCCAGGCAGTGACATAGTGATACTTTTGCTTTAGTAATATCAATTTACCAGTTGGATGGAGAATGATTGCAAAGGCAAGGAGCTAGTTGCAGGGAGACCAGTTAGGAAGATAGCTATAATAGTCTAGATGAGAGGCGATGAGGGGTTTTGCTGAATCACCTTTGTTCCTACTAAGAGTTAACCAATTAAATTCCATACCCTGAATGAATGAATGAATGAATGAACCAATGAATGAGTGAAGGAATAAGTGTTTTAAAGCTTTTATGTCACCAAACAGTTCTGGCAATACAAAAACAACAGCAAAGACAGTTCCTGCTCTCAAGAGGTTATATTCTAATGCAGTAAACAAGATAGGTAGTGGAATGGTGCCCAGGAGGAGCCCTTTTATCCAGCAAGTTAGAGGGATGCTTTATAAAGCTATGGAAGAGGGAGCCAGAGTTAGGAGTAAAGTGCAGCAGGGCTGAGGCTTTTCCTAAAACAATGATCTACAAAAATAACGAATTAATAAGCATTTATTAAGTGCCTACCATGTGCCAGGCTTTGTGCTGAGCAACTAGGGTACAAAAAGAGGCAAAAGATAGACCCTGCCCTCAAGGAGCTTACGTTCTGATAGGGGAGACAATATACCCAAACAAATATACACAAAGCAGACTCTATGCAGGATAAATAAGAAATAATTAGCGGAGGAAAAGCTTTAAATTTTTTAAGCCCTGGAGAAAGCTCTAGATCAGCATAGGGCAGCTACTGGAGGTCCTCTACTCTTTCCATGTTCTCTAGACCTGTTGCCTCAGAGGAGGCTTCAGGAGGGCTTGAGTTCAAGTTCCTCTGCTTATATATGAAGGTTAGTGACTTCTCAGTTTCCCAGGAAATGCTAAGAGTTCCTAACTCTTTGGTGATATGGACCTTTAGGGCAATCCAGTGAAACCTGTGGCCCCTTCTCAGAATAATATTCTTAAATGTATAGGAAATTTATAAAATTTATTAAAGCTGTTCATAGACCTCAGGTTAAGAATACATGATTTATTTAAGACAGGGATGGGTAACCTGAGGCCTTAAGGCCACATGTGACCTTCTAGGTTCTTGGGTGTGACTTTAGACTGAGTCTAGGTTGTACAGAACAAATCCTTTTATTTAGAGGATTCAGTCAAAGGGCTGCATTTGAGGACCTAGAGGTCACAGCTTTCCCACCCTTGCAGAACAAGTTGCAGAACATTTGATAGTCATCTTTAGTAGAGGGATCTTCCTCATTGGGAGTTCCCAAAATCAATATAATCCCAGTAACAGAACAATAACAAGAACAAAACTCAGAGCAATCTCTTATTTTTTTCCATGGTACATTGGAAATAATTCTTATCTTGGACTCAGAAACCTTGAGTTCCAGTCTGAATTCTGATATATATATATATATATATATATATATATATATATAAACAGTTTAATCTTGGAAAAGTCAGCATTGTAGAACTAAAAAAAAAACAAAACAAAAAAAAACAAAACTCCTCAGTTTGCAACGAGAGAACCTGGGTTCCAGTCTCTGCTTTGGCACATACTATCTGTGCGAATTTGTACAAGTCACCCACCTCACTGGACCTCAGTTTACTTACCCATAAACTAGTGGTCTGAGTGAAATGGCTTGAAGGCACCCTGAATTTCCAAGTCTGTGATCATTGTAGGGCCCTTTGATCTTTTCTGAGACTCAGTTTCTCCATCTGGAAAATGGGAATCAAAACCATGCTGCCAATGTCAGAGGGTTATCATGAGGCTCAAATGAGAAAAAATCACTTTTTAAACCTTCCAAGGCCATATAAATGTGAACTATTACTATTACCTTTGTCATAAGGTTGTTGTGAGGAAAACATTTTGTAAATGTTAAAGCACTATGGGAATGTGAATTGTTAGTATTCTCTTCTAACTCACCATCATAATTATTATTATTAGCCTAGAGAGTGCCGAAAGGAGGTTTAACAACTGTCTTCACATACATGAGATTATTACATAGAGGATGGTAACTGGCTCTACTATTTCCACTGATAAAATTTTAGCTGTCAGGAGGGATTTAAGGTTGTACAAGGTACGCTGATAAAGTAACGAGTGTAGGGCTGGTAGGATAAATCCCATCGCTTTATAGCTGTGGTTTAGAAAGGAGCAAGGATTTCTGTAACATGAAAATAGAGAAGGATCAGAATGGGAGGTTGTGCTCTGGAACTTGATGAAAATGGGTCATCTGAATGGGACAGCTTAGCGTCATGTCAGATGGCAGGGGGATGGACTACATGACCCTCGGAGGCCTCTGGCAGCCCCACAGTTCTGTTCTTCCCAGCAGGTTAAGCAGAGGTCCTTCTTCCACTAGTGTGGCTGTAACACCTTCCATAGATAATCAAAGAGTTACAAATAACAAGGCTCCAACAGTCCAACAGCTTCTTTTTATTCCAGGGAGGTACAGCCCAATGATGAAAAACAATGCTCCAAATGACAAAGGTCAGTTTCCTTTCTGATAGGCAATAATTGTGTCATTAGGTGGCAAGAGCACACCATTATCCCATCTCTGCACAGCTTAACTTTCTAGGAAAACAATTGCCTGTGGGTTTAAAAAAAAATGGCTTGTCCTAGGAACTAATGAAAAATTGTTGGAGATCTCCTGATGGGCCCGCTCCCAGTTTGTACAATCTGCCCAGCACCTCTACTCCTGAGGTTTAGGAAGCCAGGCAAGGCAGAAGGATGATTTTCCTCTGTCCCTGAGCCACTCCAGAAAACTGTACACAAAAATTCATAATCTCTCAAGTGTAAAGAGCAGGTAGAGTGTGCAGAATGGTTTTATAAATATAACCTTACACTGAGTAATGACTTTGGGGCGCTGAACTGCAAGAGGACAGGCAGAAATTGGGAGAAAGTCATTTGTTTTTGACACCAAAGTTATTTCAGACTTACAAGCAAGACTCCTCAGGAGATGGTACTCACTTTTTGCCTTTTTTTTTTTTTTTAAAGTAGCATGCCTTCTCCTGTGAAAAGTGTTGTAGGTTTGCACAGAACAAAAAGTAGGCAAATTGCCTCTTATGTAACCTTAATGTTCTCTAAAAATAATGGCATACTAGGATCACCTGAGCTTTCTCATGCCTCCTCCATGCAGGACTTGGAAAAGCAGACAGGGGAAAATGACTAAGGAAATACAAAGATTCTTTATTAAGCCATAAAGGGAGATTTGAATTGTTATTACCCAATTTTGACTTTTTAACTTCAAGAGACTCTATGTGGGTCAGTTTTCACCGCCTTAATTAGTGAAATCAAAATAATAAAATAAAAAAATAGAAATCCTCAGCTTCCAGCACTCTCATTTAAGTGGAGAGCTCAGCCTGTAGCCATAATTATGTATTTCAAATGCAAAGCGCCTCATTTCAAATGCAAGATTCCCAGAAGTTGCCCAACTTTTAAGGACTCAAAGGAGCAAAACAAAGTAAATCTTTTGTCCTTACATCTTCCGCCTTAAAGCTCCTTTGCCCTCTTTAAACCAGCTGAAATCACCACCACCACCACCCCTGTAAATAAATTTCTGTGTCAATATTATTTATTGTAAAGTATTTTGCCCCCTGGGGTAAATGAGGACTAAGGGTTTACTAATCAGATTACTAGCACACTTACTCTAATTTATACCTTCATTTAGCCTTTAAGCCACAGTTGACCTCTTATTATTTTTTTATATTAACTGGAAACAATTCATCAAGTGAGGTACCCCCTCTCCTTTCAAATCCACTTGTATTACTAAAAGGTTGAGTAAAGACCTCTGGGGAACAAGGGCAATTTTTTGACATGGGTCTCAACAGATTAAACTATGCAGGGACAATATAGAATACATTGGAGCAATAACATTATCACATCATATTCTGATTGAGAGGCATTTCCCTGCATTTCTGTCCTTTTACCATAAGCCAATAGTAGCCACAGGCATTTGACTGGAGAGCCTGGAGGATTGACAGGCCTGGCAGTCATTACACGCTGGATTGAATACTAGATTACTCCAAAGTGGCTGAGGGTCAGGGATCAGTGTGTTCCCTTTTGGTACTAAATGACTTTAATATCCTTACTGTATTAGTCAATTACTTTAACGCCGCTGCTCTCTGAGCTCTCTCTGCCCCCCTGCAGTTTACTATGGACATTTGAATTGCTCCCATACTTAACCCACACATCTGCTTTTAGCTGTCAAAAGAACAGCGCTATCTCTGGAGCTGTTGACAATATGAAAAGAATGGGAGATACATGTGGGAGGTATCACGTGGCTTTTGTCTTTGGATTGCCTAGTTTAAAACTAAGAACAACAAGCTCTAAATAACTTAGCAGCAAAGGTGGTCCCCCTTCACTGGAGAGGTTTGCCCTTTTTTCATCTACCGATGTGTGATGTGTCCAAAAGAAATAATGGCACGTTTGGCTTTACCAGGTCCCTCCATGAACTCCATCAACTAGCTCATGTCTGTATCCTTGTTAATTTCCTGAGTGTTTATTTTGAACCAAGCAGTAAGGGCGTATACACCTGACTGAGGACCACCATCTAACCCTTTGTTTAATTTCACCATAGGTGCAGTGATTATGGAGAATTATTCTGAGTTTTTCAATTTATTGGTGCAACACAGTGAAGAATTTTATATCATGGCCACTGAACTTTAAAAGGTCTGGTGTGGCTTGGTGTTAAACTAACATGTCTGGATTAAAATATGGACTAAGCTGATTTGAAATTTAAAACTGCTTGAAAGTCATGCCTTTGGTGTCTCAGGAAAAGTGATATCATTCGTCTATCTGCGTGGTGGAGCCTGACTTGTATCAGTGTATATGTGCATCTGTACATTTGTCTGCCTGCTTTTGGGCACATGGGAGAACATATGTAAAGATGTTACCGAGCTAAAATTGTAATAGAGGGGTTTACAAAAGATAGCAAAAGTGCCTTGAAAAACAGGCTCATTAGAACCAATACAAAGAGCAGATGTGCCGAATACTTTCAGACTACGGTGCCCCACAGAGAGTGAATGCTGACCCTTCACAGGCCAAGTTCCAAGTCCCCAACACTTTTATTCTACCTGTGTGACCAGCAAATCCCTTAATCTCCCTGAATCTCAGTTTCCTCATCTGTAAAATGAGGGGCTGGACCAGATGACTTTTAAGCTTTCTTCTAATTTCTAGATCTATAATCCCAAATTTTAAAAAAAGTTTAATAATTTGCTGTGTGACCTCAGTCAGGTCAGTAGGTCTTGGTTTCTTCATCTGTAAAATGAGGAGGCTGGACTAGTTGTCTTTAGGGGTCCCTTATAATCCTTGGTCTATGATATTATGATTTGCTAATTCACTTTATTTTAGTTGTTATTGGGGTTTTTATTGGTGGGGGTGAGGGGAAGCATCAGGACCTGGAATTTAATCCATGTGGGAAACTTATAGAATGGAAACTCCTTTTACCCAAGAAGATCTGAAACTACTCTGTAATTTCTACACACACACACACACACACACACACACACACACACACACACACCAACTTAATTTGGAATTTCAAACAATTACTGGGCTCTCTATCAATTCTGTTTATGTCCAGGGGCATGATATGATGAGAACACCAAAAAGTGCTTTCAAATTTCATTAATGTGTAAGTATGCTCTTGGACTTATTTATTTAATAATTACCTAGAATTTGTGATTTGTAAACATGAACAGTTCTTACAATACAGAGTACAAAAGATTTTTAAAAAAATCAATTGTAAGTACAATAGTGGAATTAAAAGTCCTAGTGAGCATTTTGTGCCTCTGAAATTTTGAACCTTCTGAACCTTTGAACCTTTCTCCGAAACTTTGAACAGTTGTAGAGCTCTATATAACTCCATCAATTGTCTTAATCCACAAAAAAATTTCTTCTCAAAGGTTACAAAGGCCACAGAACACTGGGTCAACAGAAACCTGATTCAGTCAGGCCAAGCCAACAACAATAAAGACTTTTTAAGGTTATGTTGAATCAGAACCATCAAAATAACTGGAGATGACAATTTTTGCTACAGCATTGACATTTTACAGCTAATTCTAAGGAAGAGGTTTTTAGTCTAAAGCCTATGAACTTTTTTTTGTAGTATTTGATAAGTTATCAAAATACCAAATATCTTTAGCAAGATAAATTAGATAAATATAAAATAATATTTGATGTTTCATTGTTACTGATTTCTTTTGTATTCTATGTATTTTATGCATTGAAAAGCTTTATTCTGAGATGTACAGCCTGCCAAAGAATCTCTATCGTAGAGGATCTTTTGCAGTATACCCTTAGTCAGTGTATTATCTCTTCTACTCAACCTGATTAGCCAGGAAAACTCATTTTATGTAATCAGTTTTTAAAAAATGCATGAATGATGCTCAATTTATATTGACTTTAGTTTTATCTGAGACTATACATATGTAAGAATTGCCTGTATATTAACTTATGTATAAAATTTGCCTAGCCTAGCTTTTTGAGTTCTTTTTTAGTACAAATAGGTTCAAATATATATACTTATACTTTGAAACATGATCCAGGTTGGTGATGCAGGAAAGCAGACAGACATGGAGACCGTAATACATACATACACACACACACACATATACATATGTATGTATATGTGTGTATGTATTTATCTTTGCAGTTTGCCTGAGTTCAGCAGCTCAGCATAATGAACACTACCTTGGGAAATGGCTGAATAACTGTGCTAATTTAAAATTTAGTCAGCAAAGGACCTTAAAAAACTTGATACCTCTTGGTAATGAGGCATCATTAGCACTTTTCATTCATTTATATTTTGTTGTGTTGGGGGGTTTGGGGATGCAGAGGAAGAAAGGTAGCCTGACAAGAAAGTGATTGAATCCGTCCTCTTGATATCTGAGAGTGACAGAAGGTGAAGAACTGTGGCTGCAGCTGACAACTACTTTAATATGAACCACTTATAAATATTCACCATTGCTAAGTCCATGACGATTATATGAGTAGCACACAAATAGGAGTAAATATTGGACAATTATTGGGGGAAGGTTGGGTAATGATTACTGTTTAGATAGGAAGTGGATACTATTAGGAAAAGCTTCTAATCAACACATTTAGAAATCTCTCCCCTTCTATAGAAAAAAAAGAATGCCTTCTTTATAGTTTAACAGGTAAATTCATATTTCAATTTACTTGTCAAAGTAATAGCTTAGAAGGATTTCATTGAACAAATCTGTAGCAAGTAGGAGAGTACTTTGAGTTGGGGGTGTTTTGTGTTGGTATTCAAGCAAGGAACGTACTGTTTCCACCTACTGAAAGCCTTCTTTCATTTTGTCATTCTGTTTTTCTCCCTAAGTGAATAAATTCAAATTATTTACCTGGGAGCATAATGGGGGGAAAACTGTCTTTTTAAGTAAGCATTTTAGGAAGAACACTCTGGTGTTGTTTTTTAAAATGAATAGTGGCTGTTTGTGCAAAAAAAATAAATAAAAGTCCCGGGAGCGAGAGGGGGGGGAAGTATTACCTTTTCAAATGAACACAAACAAGCCTTGTTTTTTATGTAAAGGATATTCAACAACCTGTTAACCCACCTAATTTTCATTTTTCCGTATTTCATTACTACTTCCCTAATGTTACTAGGAGGTTTTAAATGACTAGTGGGGACAGATACTCCTTCCTCTCCTGACCTGGTGGGTAATGAGATAGACAACACTCTAACCCATTATCCCTTGGAGTTCTGAGTGGGAGTGCAGTTAACTTTGATAACCATGAAATAAGTACCTTTTTATGGCTGAGAAAAAAACACTGAGAATAATAACATATTCATTTTAGCATCTTTACTCAATGATTACTCAGAAAATTAACTAATCACCAGTGTTTTTGAGGTTCTTTCCCTCCCTCCCAAACACACGTACATGCACACACACGCACACACACATGTATCTATACATAGGGCTTTAATGAGAGATATAAAAAGTACTCTTTTCCATGTTTGATCATGGCATCGTGCAATTTTTTTTATATCTTGGTAAGAAAGACCTTAATACATGTCTCAAGCAGAAGGAGTAGTCACTGAAGGTTGACCATTTTATAAATGGAATCTCATAAATCGAGTCATTCAATGAACAGTGACTAACATTGACTTCAGCAACAAGAAGCCCAAAAGAAAACCTAAGAACTTTGAGGGAAACACACTTTTCCATTGTAAATAAATCCGCATTTTAATTTAGTTATTTTTTTGTTTTGTTTTATCTACTGAATTGCTGTTTATATTTAGGACATAAAAAACTTAAGGCAGAGTTTGTTGATATGATTTCTTGTAGGGAACTACTAACTATATTGAATTAGTTTGCCCTGTCTATTTTTCCCATGTGTTATTAGTATCTCACTTTCATAATAAAATTGTCATAGATTCTGCTTGTCATATATCATACTTCAGTATGTAAACAAGTTACTGAATAGCTTTGAATGATAGTAGAGCTCATAATTTTCACTCTGAAAATGACATATACAAATAAAGGAACTAAAGCATGGAAAGTAACATATTTTGGTCTTGTGACTAATGGTAACCTGGTGCTATTGAATTACTGAACTGTGTCTTAGAACTAATGAGAAAAATTTCCCAGGGGAATCTTTATCCAATGCACTTGGAAAGCACCTTGGGGACTCATTCTGTGTCTGTCACCTTTCCCGTCTCATTGACACTCAGTTTCTTTACCACCATTACACTGTGCAACCATTTCACTTTACACCTCACGATTAGAATATTAAAAGGAGAGAATACTACACTACTTGTTCCAGATAGCAGAGTTGTTTTTGACACTTAAAATAGAAATTGTCACGGAAATATCACAAAGGCATGAGTGTCTCCACCTGAGTAGAACATTCTAAGGCTCAAAGCGATTTTATTTTATAGCTAATGAAATCTTTTAAGAAATTTCTTAATGGCACATAATTCATATACATGGAGACATTTAAGGACTGCATAATTTTGTGGAGGTCTTTACTAATTGTACTTTTAAAGTTTAAAAAAAATCCTGTTTCTGTCATAGTCATTTGATTTGAGTCACTGTCATTATTTAGGGGTGTCTAGTGATGGTGACAGTGGTAGTGGTGGTGGAATGTGGGTGTGTCAGGGTTGGGAGGCCAGAGAGAGTGAACTTCATTGTATTATGCCTTCCTGATGAGTAGATTCATACATGAAATTTAGGGATATTCCTAGGAGCCAGTTTTGCCATTTGGTTGGTGATACAGCCTGGAACAGCTAGGCTGATATTCCACTGCCACTCCAGTAGATAACTTGAGTAACATTAGTTGTGGGTTAGGTCTGGAGAGATGCCTTGTTGGATACTCTTCAGGCCTTATACGCAGAGGAAAGAAATAAAAAGACAGATAGACAGGAGAGAGGTAATCAACTACTACTCTCTTCCCATTTTTAATTGTGATTTTTTTTCTAGTTCTTATTAAGGACACTTATCAGCAAAGCATGTCCACATGCCCTATTCTGCTTTCAGCAAGGATATATATATATATATATACACATACATATATATATTGATTAGTGTGCTTTCTGCTGAAAGCTGACTGCCAGTTTTCCTGAGGAAGCGGATCTGTGTGTACTTATTATCCCTCACTCATAGAATAACTACAGCACACGTGCACATACACACACACACACACACACACACACACACACAGAGGCAGCTAGGGGATGCAGTAGAGTGAGATCTGAGCCTAGAGTTCAAATCCAGTCTCAGACACTTACTAGCTGTGTATCACCCTGGATAAGTCACTTAACTCCTGTTTGCTTCAGTTTCCTCATCTGCAGAGTGAGGATGATAATAATAGCACCTATCTACCAGATTTCTGGTGAAGATCAAGTGCAATAGTAATTGTAAAGCACTTGGCACAGTTCTTGGCACATAGCAAGTGTTACAAATGTTTTATTCTTATTATTTTTATGTATATGTATGTATGTATATATATACACACACACATACTGTGTGTGGTGTATTTATATGTATATAGAGAGATAGATACAGATAGGTGGTTGCATATATATATAGTTGCATATATATATACATATATACATATGCATGTGTGTGTATATACACACACTTGTGAAGGGGTCCTGGCGCACACAAATTTTGGAATACAAATAGACAAATAAGTACAGATCACTACTAAGAATCAGTTTATAGTGCTCTAGAGAGAGCCTGGTTAGAGATGAGAGGGTCTAGGTTCAACTCCTGTTTGCCCCTTCTTGTCTGAGGGATCTTGGGCCGGTCCCTTCACTTTTCTGTGCCTTTCTTCATTACCCATGAAGTGAGCACATTGGGCTAGGTGACCCGTAAGATCTCTTCTGACTCAAAATGGGTCATCCTGCAATCTTTCATAACCCCTCCTGAGTACAATGCACTGAGACCTGTCAGGTTATCCAATGAACCTGAGCCAATTCTCTTTGTTTCCCATAAGAAGAGAAGATTTTTCATGGCTGAATGGGTCCTTATATCAGTGCCAGTTCACACAGACAGCTCTGTCTCATACTGCTTTCTCTTTTGCCAAAAACAAAGTTGATTCCAACTGTTTTTGATGACTGACCCAATCCAAGTATTCATATGGCAGGATGTGCACAAATATTATTGCAGATAAGGAATTCTACACAATAATAAACGTCCAGATCTACCTTCCTTCCCTAACCAAGTTTCTTTTCTCCTTAAATGATTTTTTTTTCGCAGCTTTGAATGATGTTGGCCAGAAGAGATGGTACTCCCTGCTTTTTCAGTTATTTTTCATTCCACCACTTGAACCTTTATTTAATCAAATTCAGGGGTTTCTTGTCAAGGTGTTTTCTGTATCTTAGCATCCCTTTGTTTTCATTCCAAAATTGATGCTGTATTGTGTTTAGGAGTTTTATTTCAGTACAGTGTCCTATGCCTGGAAGATGGAATAACATTCCTTAATGTATTCTAGCTTCATTATCTCCTGGCTTCCTTATAACATCAGGCCTTCTGCTAATTGGTGGTTTGGGCAGCCCTAACAAAGGAGCCATCCCCGAATCCTGGAGAATACAGAGTCACAGGGCTTTTCTGATCACTCCCATCCCCACTCCTTTAATGTTAGTGCTTTCTCTATGTTGATCATTTATTACTTATCCTCTGTATAGCTTTTTTGTACCTAATTTTCATGTTGTCTCATTGGACTGGGAGCTCCCTGAGAGCAATTACTGTCTTTGGCTTTCCTTTTAATCTTTGGTGATCTTCACAGTGCTTGGTACATAGTAGGCACTTAATAAATGTTTACTGCTGACTAACTGACTGGTTTAGAGAAGGAAGAGACCTTACGGATTCATTAGGCCAATCCTTTCATTTTTGTTTATAGGTTTTGGAAACTGAGGTCAAAGGATGACCAAAGCAAGTGAGTTGTTTAAAGTCATACAAGTAGTAGAGCTTGCTTTTAAGTCTGTCTTCTGATATCATATTCAGTGCGTGCATCACTACATCATGTGAAAAACACAGGTAAATGAGGAATATTGAATTAGGCTCAGTACCTCACTTCCTTTTGATTACCAGTGTGTATGTTGCTCCATCTCTGTCATTACAACCTATAACCTGTCACCTGATTAGCAAGAGCTTCTCTTACAATATTATTTCAAGAAAACTTCACCTATATTTCACTTATTCTTAGTACTTCCTCCTCAATCTGTCCACCCACCACCTTGCCTCCACATGTTGGAACATTTTCTCTCCATACCTTGTCCAGTTAAGGAACTATGAACCATGATCAAATCAACTCCACCATTGTTCCTGTATGGGGTGTGTTAATATTCTCTCTTAGGGTAGACTCAACACATGAGTAGTTTTCTGGACCAAGTGGCCCTCTCTCAAAACCATTCTTCTTCTGTGTGTTGTCTGCCAGTTAGAATGTAAGCTCCTTAAGGCAGGGAACATCTTAACTTTTGTATTTAAATATCCATCACTTTGCACAGTTCTTGACACATGGAAAGTGGGAAAAAAAGATTCAGCACATATCTTCTGAGATAGCCTTTTGAATTAAACTGAAAAAGCTTAGGAAGTGATCATTTATAGGATTTATGAATATGTTATATAGTATGTCTTCCATTTGCAAAGGGATATTTTTGATTCATGATTATGTCATTGTTGTCATGCTAGATGTAAGAGAAAGGAAAGAAGCTGTCTCTTTAATTTCTAGTATCCCACTAAAGGCTTCTGCCAATACTTCATTATGAATGGAAGTGAATGGGACTTCTTGGGGTATTAGATTTTTAAAGTCTTTGTTGACTAAATTTTAAATTAGCACAATTATTCAGCTATTTTTCCCCAGTTAGCATTTGTTGTGGTGAAATGCTGAACTCAAGGTAAATGCTACCAACTTGGAAATTATAAATCAAGTGATGAACTTCCTTTCTAAGGAGCAATTTAGTTAAGTTTGAAAAGACTCAGGCTGATTGCCATTGATAAATTTTTTTAAATTACTATTATCCATGAAGACTATCTATTAAGACAGAGAGGTATTTGATCCAGATTGATAGAAAGCATTCCAATACTGATATTACTGATCTCTATGTTAATTTCTAGTATAATATTTATATTTAAATATCTTGGTATTGCAGAGATAGGTAGGTGTCTGGGGAATTTATTTTAAAGGACTATTCTGTATGGCTACCACATACGTATAAGTACCAGGGACCTTGGAACTCTAAGGAGTTGAGGGTCCACTACATGAAAAACAGAAGAGATTAAAATACATATTTAAAATAAGGTTACACAAGATGTCTACTTTCAGGATTTCCTTCATTCTTTATGCTAGAGTTGCAAAAATAACCTCAATCTTTGTCCCAGGGATGAAATCAAAAGTCCATCTTACATACTTGAAAAGAACATCTCTAAGGATTTAGAACCAACTCTTGATTATTCAGGAGCAGCTTATTTGGCTTGTGGCTAAGTCAGAGTTTCCCTACTTCTGGGCATGTATGACTATAGGGAGCTCGCCCTCATTTTTATCCCTCTGTCTCTTCTGAAGTGTGTGAAAAACACACAGTTTCATTTTTACTCATGTGGCTTTGGACGAATTCTTATTTCACTAGTCTTCCTCTTCAGAAGAGTAGGGATAAAAAGAAAACAGGTAATGGGGCTTTTGCACATGCAGGGATTTGGGGAGTTCTTCCTTCCCTGTTCCCCATAACTATTCTTCTTCTTACCTGACAGGATGGCTGACCTTGGGCATGGGCAGATTGTAAGGGCTCCAGCTCATTCTTTCAAAATATCCTGAACAGTATTTAGATGGGGAAAAATGGACTTAAGTCCTGAGATAGCTGTAGCTATCAGGACTGGAATTTCTTCACTTTATATAGTGAAAGAAGTTTGGAAGGATGTGTTCCACAGCAGACTACAGCAGGAGCATGGAGAATAATTAATAAAGCAGTGTTTTGCATCCACATAATAAGATACTTAGTGTCATCTATTGAAGAAGAAATTCCAAATCCCTGTACTATTTCTGTGGTCTCCTCTGATTTCCTATATTTTGTCTTCCTCCATCTCCTCCAATGTAATTCAGTCCAGTTTAGCCATCTTTTAGACTGGATTATGTTCTAGGAAGTAAACAGCACTGAATTATTTTAACAGTCACTAGATCACTACATGCTAAACGTAGCAGTGTGTTTCTAACCACTTACCACCACAATTGCTTATGAGAACACCCCTCTAGGCTACTAGGCTTTATCCCTTCCTCTCTCATTGTAAAAACATAGTACCAAAGAAATCTACATTTTGTGGACAGCATCAGCAGATGTCTTCCTTTCCATGCTTATAATCCCCCAAACAACTGTCTACTTCAGGTTTTTCTAATACCTGATCAACTACCAACTGAATGTCCCTATGAGTCTTTCTTTCACAAATACTACATGCCAGGCATCATGCTAAGTACTGAACATACAGAGCAAAAGCAAGAACGATCTCTTCTATTGAGGAACTTATATTCTAAGATAGACAATCTCAATAAATTAGAATGTACCCGATATATACAGAAGAGATGGGAGGTAACCTTAGGAGAGATGGCACTTAGAGTTGGGAGGACCAGAAAAAGGGAGTGGTGTTTAAACTGAGTCTTAGAGAAAGCTGGAGAATTTCTAAGAGTTTTAAGTTGGAAAGGAGAATGTTCCAGGCTCCAGCCTCAGAAGATGAGGTAACCTTTCTTCCAGTCAAAAATCCTTAGCCTGCTCCTCCTCCTTCTTACTTTTAATATCTATCTACTAGCTTCCTCCTTGCTACCTGGAAACATGCTCAAGGCATGACACATCCTACCTAATAGGCAGGCAGCACATTTATTAAGTGCTTATTGTGTGCCAGGTGCTAAGCTAAGTGCTGAGGATACAATGGGAGGGGAATAAATCATGGATGTCTGATGTCTGTCCTCAAAATGGAGCCCCCCAGAAGGAACTAAAAACCTTAAAAAAAGAACTTAGAACTTCTCTTAATTCTCTCATCCTTTCAAATTATTACCCTCTCTGTCTCTCTTTTATCCTTTGGGATCAGACTTCTGGAGGGAGTAGTCTCTACTCTCTAGCTCCATATCTTTACTACTTACTCATTTCCCAGTCCCTTGCAATATGACTTCTGACCTCAGCCTTTCATGCAAGCTAGATTCTCAGATATGATCATTTATCTTTTAACACTTAAATCCTGTGCTCTTTTCCTCAGTCTTCTTCATCATTTACCATTCTGTAGCACTGGAACCTATTGAAAACCCTATTCTCTTGGATGATGAAGAAGATCCTAAGTATGTCTGCAAAGTTTCAGTGGTTGGCACATGTTTCTTCTCTATCTACTGGAGAGCTCATCCATTTTATAACTGAAGTAATAATCTCTATATAGATGACTTCCTCATTATCTATCTAGCCAAATTATTCCTTAAACTTCATTTATATCTCCAAGTGCCTATTGAACTTTTCCATGCAAATAGTTTCATCACATCAAAATTCCTATGTCCAAAACAAAATTCCATCATAGATCATGTATTGGGAATTTGACATACATGCATAGTGCCTCATAGGACTCCTCCATGTGGAGGAGGATGCTGAGGAGCAGATGACATCTCTGCACATGGAAGACTGCTTCCCAGAGAAGGGTGTAAGGAAAATGCGTTAAAAGCTGCAGTACTTGTGAACACTCAGTATTTCAGTTGGTTATAATCATATGCTGAAAGAGAAGCTCTCTGAGTTTGGATGCATTCAAAAAGAATTGTCAACTTCACCTACTTTCTCTTGGTTGCTATTCATTTCATTCCATTCTGCTGCATGCCAGGCTATAAAGGGAAGGGGTTGTGGAATCTCTAAAGCCATAAAGCACCTAAGAATTGTAGCCAAGCCTCCTTGGCTTTTTTGTTCATTCTTTTCCACTTTGGGTTCAGGGAGTGGAGTTCCCATTCTTGGTAGTTTCAAAGACTAGGAGAGTGAGCCATGTGAATCCCTATGTTGGAAACTAGGCGAGGCTTCACAGGAAGGATACCCTGAGGAACAAGGAGAGATCTTTGGGAGTAACCTTCTGGACTCATGCTAGAAAACTGAAATGAGCTATCATTTGCTAGGAAGGCCACATTTGTACATGAATTTGGTGACCCTAATGGTATGTAGGAACTGGATTAAGTTACAAGCCTAATTACCCACCACCACCACAGACTGAAGCAGTATGTGTATCCATGTTGGGATGGGGGTGATTATGCTGCTGAAGTGTTGGGGAAAATGTTTGTGCATTTGTGCTCTGTATAGATGTGAAATAAATATCCCTCCAGAAAAAAGTAGATATTAAGTGGTTAAATGGAACTGGGTTGCTAACTATTGGCCGTGATAGTCCCTTGAATCAACCAAGTCTTGAGCATGTTTTCAATACCTTTTAATGAAAAACTAGTCTAACTTGCATGGGGGAGGGGGTTAGGATATTGAACCTATCACAACTCTCAATGGACATTCAGCTTCTGTGTAAAGTTCTCCAAGGAGAGATGAGGGGAGATGTCACCTCTTAAGATAAATCAATCTCACTTTTTGGATAGTTCTAATTGTTATGAAGTTTTTTTCTTGGCCTCAGTCCTAAACTTGCCTCATTCTAACTTCTATCCCTTGTTCCTAGTTCTGCCCTTAGGGATCAAATAGAATAAGTCTAATTCTTCCTTCACATTACAGCTTTTTAAATACTTGAAGATAGCTGTCATAGTCTCCTGAATCCTCTCATCTCCAGCCCAGACATACTTGGTACTTTCAATGGATCCTCATAGAATGTGGACACGAGCCCCTTCACTATCCTGATTGCTTGTCTCTGGACACTTCAGTATTCTTCTTGAACCATGACACCCAAAGCTAAACAAAGACCTAGGTGGCACAGTGATAGTGGACTGGACCTGGAGTCAGAAAGACCTGAGCTTAAGTCTAACATCAGACATTACTTACCAGCTAGGTGACCCTGAAAAAGTCACTTACCCTCTGCTGCCTCAGTTTCCTTATCTATAAAATGGAGATAATAATAGAACCTGTTGCTCAGAATTATTGGAAGAATCAAATGAAATAGTTTTGCAAAACATTTTGCAAGCTTTAAAGTATTATATAAGAGCTTGTTACTGTTATATACATTGGAATTATTACTTTTCTATTCTCAGAAACTCTGCCTTTCTTAATGCAGCTCAACATTACATTAGCATTTTTGGCTACCATATCACACTTCTGACATGTGTTGAACATAAGTACAACATAACGAAGGTCCAATGAAACCCTCAGATTTTTTTTAGTACAAGTATTATCTAACCGTGATATCTTCATCTTCTATTGATAAAGCTGATACCTAAGAGTAGGACTATATTTTTTCATTCTGAATTTCATTTTATTAAATTCATCCCAATACTCTGACTTGTCAAGATACTTTTGAATTCTATCATCAAATAAGCTGTCCCTCTGGTGAGCGTGCCATCTATACCTTCATTTAAGTCATTGATAAAAGTTTTAAAGAGCACAGGACTAAGCAAAGTTCTTTGTGTATTTTACCAGACATCTCCTGCCATATTGGTCTTGAACAATTACAAGCATTCTTTGAGTTTAGCTATCCACACACTCTTGAATCTAAATAAATATATTATCAACTAATCTGTGTCTGCATCTTGTCAATAAGGGTAGCATACCTTATCAAATGCTTTGCTAGAATATAAGTAAATACAGATGGAAGTACCTCAAAGTCACACATTCTGCAACCATATAAAATCTTGGAATTTGAGGGCAAAAGCAGAGAGGGAGAAATCTCAGAGTCTTCATATGGCTATTTAAAGTGCTCTATTCTATATGTAAAAAAGTAGAAAATATTCTAGACGTAGTTGCACAAATAGGGTCAGCTGTGGATTATTCAAATCAAGAAGAATACAAACTAGGGACCAATTTAAAATATTTGTTGAAATATATTGATTGTGATTCAAACTCTCAAGTAGGTTACACAATTGGGGAAATGGAATATAACTAACCTTCTCCCACAAAATGCCTTAGCAATAAAAAGCAAGCCTCTAACCACTGGAAGAGGGAGAGAAAAAATAGTAATGCCTTTTGCTTACAGAGTACCAAATAACCAGTTTTATTGTTCTGTGCATATGTATGTGTATGTGTGCACTCCTGTGAGCATGTGAGAGCCTTTGCCTTCTCATGACTTGACCAGTTGCTTGAATGAACTAATTCATCCCAAAGCAACAAACCAATTTGTGTTCACAGAACTAACTTTAATTTTCTCTTTAAGCTGAGCTGAGACCTCTGGAAGTTCATATGAATAGAAACATTTGGATATGAACTCAGGAGAAACTTGAGTTGGACTTGTGGCTTTGTCACAAATTGTATGACCTTAGACAAATCACTAATCATCTTGGCTCCCCGATGTCCTTGTCTGTAAAATGGGAGGACTAATTCTGTCATCGTTCTGTGGAGTAGTTGTGAAGAAAGAGTTGCATAAACCTTGAGGAATATTTGTATTTTTTTCTCATTGCTCTGTATCTACATACAAACTTAACTGAAGTATGGAAACTTGCATAAGAATCCATGGCTACTCTCAATCTCAATCGATATGATGCTTTTGAATATAAAATTTTACATTTTGTGTGGTACAATCTTAATTATGTATAAAATTATAATGGTTCTAGGCAGCTATGTCTTTCAGTGAATAAAGTGCTGGACATGGAATCAGGAAGGCTTGAGTTCAAATCCTAGTGCATATTCATAGGTAGCATTTATATATCACTTTAATGTTTGTAACGTGCTTTGCAAATATTATCTTATCTTAGCCATATAATAACCCTGGGAGGTGAGCACTATTATTATATTCATTTTGCAAATAAGGAAACTGAACTTGCCCAGGGTCCAACGGGTAATAAGTGTTTCAGGATGGATTTGAACTCAGGTCTTTCTTACTTCAAGTCTAGCACTCTATCCATTGCATTACCTAGTTCTGTGATACTGGACAAATCACTTAATTGCTCTGTGCCTCAGTTTTGTCATCTGTAAAATTTGGGTAATAATAGCACCTACTTCACAGGGTTGATGTGAGCATGAAATAAGTTAATGTGTAAAATACTTTGCAAACCATAAAGTGCTATAAAAATGCCAACTCATTATTATTATTAGTCTGATTAGAACTGTAACAGGTGGGATGGCTATAATTTTAGTCAAGTCACCAATATTTGGAGAGACTTGCTTCCTTTTTGAATTGGTCCCCACGTCTCAGAGTTTTACTTTATTCAGTGTTCCCATTGGAGTTTGAAGTGGGGCAAGGGGAAAGAAGTGGCCCCAGGAAAAGAGTGGGGGAATAGAGTTGTAAGCCAGCAGGTGTTAGTGCATAAGAAGAGGGAGTGGGTTGCCCACTCTCCCAGAATGACTGACTGCACATGGCTGTAGCCTGCCTCTTCTGACTCCTTTCCTCTTCTCCACAATTCAACTTAATCTGCTTGCCTGCCTTGATTCCAAGCTACAGCTATGGGCCTGATAGATAGTTGGGAACTTATCGTTCATCCATGAGGTGAAAGCATAAGCATAAAATGGATGCCTTTGAACTCCGAAGCAAAATATTTTTATTGTATTATTGTTAATGAAAGGAAAATATTTAGTAGGTGAGGCAGTATGGGACTTAGTCAAAGTTAGTTAACTTTAAGGAGTGCCTTGAAATGCTGGGTTGGTATAGATTCAGTGACTGAAGATTCATTCTTGCTTGACTCAATTCTCCAACCTGTGGTAAAAGAGACTGATGTATAATAAGCCCCCAGAAAGATGCCTATAAAGATGGGAAAAGTGAAAGAAGTCTAGTAAGAGTGAGAGTCTTCCTTTACCCCCCCTCCTCCTTTCTCTTCCCCCCCAGTAAATTACTTCCAAATATCCTTTTTATAAATCTCTGACCAAAGAGCCCTCAAGATTTGGCCAAAAGTAGAATTGATGTTGGTCAGTATTAAATGCCTAATATGTGCCAGACATTGTCCTAAGCACTGAGGATACAAAGAAAGGCAAAAAACAGTCCCTGCTCTCCAGGAGGTCTCAGTCTAATGGAGAGAGACAACATGAAAATTTCTAGGTATATAGGAGATATATACAGGATAAATTTGAAATAATCAGCAGAGGGAAAGCACTAGAATTAAGAGGGATGAGGACAGGCTTCATGCAGAAGATAGATTTTTAGCTGAGACTTGAAGGAAGCCAGGGAAGCCAAGAGGAAGAGATGATGTAGGCCTTCCAGGTACAGGGGACTGCCAGGAGAAATGTCCAGAGTTAGGAGATGGAATGTCTTGTGCAGCAAGCAACAAGGTGGTCAGTGTCGCTGGACCACAGAATATGTGGAAGAAGAGGAGGAGAGCATACATGAAATGTATCAAGAGTAGAAAGGTGGAAGGAGGAAAGGTTATGATGGCTCTGCATGGAATGCCAGATGATCCTGAATGCTGTAATGAAACCAGGTGGGGAGGACAGGAGGGATGACATGGCCATGCTTTAGGAAGAACACTTTGTTGGCTGAATGGAGGATTAACTAGAGTGAGAAAAGACTTGTGGCAGGAAGCCAAGCCAGCAGACTATTGCCGTTGTTCAGATGTGAAGGATGAGGGCCTACACCAGGGTGGTGGCAATATCAGAGGAGAGAAAACATGGTACTAAGCTAAAATACACAGGACTTGGCAACAGATTGGATACGGGAAGGAGTCATGGATGAGACCAAGACTGCAAACTTGTGTGACTGGATTACTTCACAGTAACAGGGAAGCTAGGTAGAGGGGAGAATAGGGGGAGAAAGATAAAGAGTTAAGCTTTGGAAATGTTGAGTTTCAGATGTCAATTGGCCATCCATTGAGATGTCTAAAGGGCAGTTGGAGGCTTGAGAATTATCAGCAGAGAAATGAAAATGGAATCCTTGGGAGCTGATAAGATCACCAAGTAAAATAATGTAGAGGGAAAAGAGAAGGCTCAGCACAGAGCCCTGTGAGACACGGATCATTTACATTGCATTCATATTCTCTGATTTCCACCTCCAAGCCATAACTGTAGATTAGATTAGATAAAGCATTTATTGATAAGCCCTTAGGGCTGCTTTAAGCGCAGCGTTTTAAGCGCTATGATAAGCTATGAGAATACAACTGTAGAATACAACAAGTAGGAAGAAAGACACTCCCGAACTTAATACGGGAAGACAGCACTTAAAAGGGAGCTGGAAAGCTGGTAGAGGGGAGGAGAAGAGATGAAAAAATAATTCAGGAATCTTAAGTCTGAGTCTAGTTTGAAGTGAGCATGGCCAGTGTGGGCACCTTCTGGAGGGAGGCTCTGGGGAGGAACCCCTCCATGGAAACATGAGAGTGTCAGGGTGGAGGTGGAAAATTTGAAGCCTGAGCCAGATTAGAAGTGTTTGATGTCCTTCCTTGGTCTTCAAAACTAGAAATTACCTCATCTCTGGTGGTGTTTTATTTGGATCTCTCCTGAGTTTATGATATTCAAGTTTGTATTATAATGGTGTGTATATTACCTTAATGGCCACAATGCATGACAAAAGTCTTTGGCTCTGTCCTCCCCTCAAATGTAATCAAATGCCTGATTTTATCTTATCAAAAGCAATCTTCAAGACCCAGGAGCTGGCTGCTCCAGCACAACAAGAGTTGAGAGGACAAAAAAACATGAGTTTATATCTTTATCCCAAGCCTCAAAAACACTCAGTTGGAGTTGCTGGCCCCTGGGAACATGAGCCAAAAGAAAGATTTCAGCAGAAGTTCCCAACATCTAGCCTGGTCCATGTAAACACAGAGTGCCAGTTCATGGTCTTGGGTTATATGTGTCACACTAGATCATGAACCTGAGATCTTGGAGTCAGGAAGACCCAAGTTCAGATCTTGCCTCAGAAGCTTGTTAGGAGTGTGACCATAGGGAAGTGGCATCACCTCTGAAAGTCTCAGATTCCTTGTATTTAAAATGAAAAGAGTGGGTTAATTGATTTCAAAGGTCCCTTTTAATTCTGTGAGTTTATGGGTTTGGGATTACCATGGAACATTGCTCCATTTGAGGATTCCAGATCCCCGGCCAGAAATTCTCCCTCCTTACCATTGCAAATGAATGTGTCCAGTAGCTTGGTGTTTCAGAAATAGCCTGAGGACTGGAGTAAGAAAAATATCCATTCAAATTATGGCCCTGCCACCTACTAACTACATGACCTCAGATGAGTCACTTAACTCTTTGAACATCATTTCCTTCATCTCTAAAATAAGAACTTAGAGCTAGCTTATGTTTAAGAATGTTCAAGATCCCATTTCTGGATTCCCATTAGTAAAAATAAAAATAAATAAATGGTTGCATGAATGATCACATAAATAAACGAACAAATAAGTAAACGAATGAATAGATAAAGCTGCTTATGGCCCTGATAATCAGAACAAATAATTGCTAAGTGCTTATATTTCAGATGCTCTATTTTTCTCATCTTAATGAAAAACAGTTTTCCTTTATCAAGCTGAAGGTCATCTATAATTCCAATTTTGAGGCCAAAAAATTTTCATCTAGAGGATAGAAGAATTTGGGGAAATTTTTATTCAAATACAGGCTGGTGTCCCAGTGTAATAGACTTACTAAGATGTGTCCCTTGTGGTCTTTGGACAAAAGTGCCTTCTCCAAGGGCCTTTTGAGATTGCTGAGGAGCTAATACTAAACTTAGTTCCAGGGATATATTATTGACCTCTATGTAGCCAGAGGTACAGATGCAGCCAGTTGTTATAACAGAGAAGAAAATGAACTAGGAAGCATGTTACTGTCATCTTGCCCCCAAGAGAATGTGCAGAAGGGCTTCTGGTCCCCTCCAGCTTTTTTTCACAGGTTTTGGCAATCCTCTCCTAAACGCTTCCCATGGATCTGGGTATAAAAATATTAGGGAAAATGTGATTATAAAAGAAGGCTTTGAAATTTTAAATAAAACATACAAGAAAGAAAAAAGTAGGAGATACATGTGATTTAACTAGTACTTACTTTTGCTTGTATATCATAAAAATTCATCCTCTACATGAGATCCCATAATTCTGTGTATACCTACACCTTATTCATGAAAAGTTCTTAAATGAAAAAAAGGCTTTATTTTTGTATGTTTGTTTTTCCCCCCACTTCACAGGACTTTAAAGATTGCTTTTCCACTCTTAGTTCATCTATTGTTGCATTCAGGGGCATAAGGAAAACACTTGGTGGGATAAACGACTTGAAGTTTAAATGTATGAGGAGCTCATTTTGCCACAGACAACTGCCAGCCATGGCTGTGCCACAGAAAGTCCAATTTCACTGGATTTAGACAAGCTTGCATTTAACCTTTTGGATTTCAGGAGAAGGCTAATACTGCCATAGTGTCTGCAAGTGCTAAGCTAAATGAGTTTGATGGTGTCAGCTTAACTCGAGCCAAAATAAACCTACAGTATATGTTTACAGTCTCTGTTTTATACATGTCTGGAGCAGAGAAGCTATTGAAGCCGACTTACTTCTCACCCCTGGAGAGCATAGTTCTTCAATGTCATAACCAAGGTCATTGACAGGTCACCATGGAGAAGACAACTTTTAGTGAGGGCAATGTCGTTGGCTGAAGTGTCAGTCCTTCACTTTTGCATAGAAAAAAGATAGGAAAAAATATTTAGATGAAAAGAGAAAAAAATATATATATATATATACATACACACACGTATACATTACCATGCCCATGTTTGAAATTCTTATTCTCAGTGAATGTAGAGAATGCTGTAAAATGGGTCTGAGAAGTGTTAATGGATTGTTATAAAATTTATTTTGGCCATAAGTGTCTTAGCTTGAATTTCAGCAATATATTTATGAATCCAATTATATTACTGCATAGAGACCCTGATGTCAAAAAAAATCACAGGGTTAAATGGACTGGTATGAAATGTACTTTATAACTCCTAAAAAGTGCCCCACCCAATTTAAGTGTACATAACATTTGTCAGATCTCTGAACCTACCCTAGGTACATAAAGTGTTTGAATATCATGAAAAAATAGATGAATAAAATGCTTATTGCCTTGAAATTAAATTCATTGCTATTATTTCATATGAATAAGATGATCTTCAAAATGTGAGTTTCCTTTGAAACAGTTAAATTTTGTAAAGGATGTAATAAAACAAAAACAGCACATCTGAACTAATCTGAAATGTATTTTAACGCTCAATATAATGAAGGATGTGCATGATAAGTATATGATCTAATGATATTAATTTAGAATTGATTCAGTTAGATATGTAATTTTTTTGTTGCTGTTGCTATACTGACCTCTGCAGGCTTTGTAAGCTGGGAGCGATTGTTTACTGCACTTAGAAACCTATAGTGGAATATTTTTTTCCATAGAAAAGGTTTCTGTTATAAGTGTTTGAAGGATTCAGGAATTATACCTTAATTTCTTTTAATACTCTCTTTATTGAGGGACTGGTGAAAAGTCATTTGAAATCATGACTTTGAAACTAACATTGGTCAGTTTCAGCTCCTGGACTCTTATCTTGCCTGGGCAGTATGCATTAAGGTAGAAATTTACCCTTGTGAAGGTTAGGAAAAGCACCAATTTTAGATATCATTCCCTTTAGTGAAAAAAACACATCTTAGGCACTTTGTTCTCATTTATTGTTCGGTTTCATTCTACTTTAGAGGTGTCAAGATAGAGTAATATTATTATTTAAGGAAAACTCTTTTTCATTGTGGATGTTATCATCCACATATAACCTACTTAGTGAGAACCAAACAAGATTAACTGTGAATAGATACTAAAAATGGTTTAAAACTCATTTTGTGAGATTTTTTTTTTTTATGCTGGATTCAGTGTAGTAGGTAGAATAAGTGGTGGACTCCTTGTAAGGAGCTACTTCTATTTGGGGAATAAAAATGTCTTTTTTTTCCTCTCTCTTCCCAACCAAATTCTTACTGCCTCTGGAGTTTTGTGTGTTTCTTATATTTAATTAGAGTCTGATACTTTAGAAAACATATACATAGATATATGTATGTATTCATACATGTATGCATACATATATACAGAAATATGTGTATATGTATGTGTGTACATTTATGTACATGTAATTTTGGTAACTTATAGTTCTTTCTGGCTCACTTACAGAATGGTGCCATATACCTTATTTATGTTAGAAACAAAGGCGCCCTGAACTGCAGCTCTGTTTATAACTATTTATGGTTTAACAAATGACAAAATACAGAAGACTTAAAAATTTTGGTCTGGAAAATATGTTTCAGTCTGGTTTATGTTTTCCTTTACTTTACTCATATTTATTGATTTTAGTAACTACTTCATCTTTGTCCTATGGGTACCAAAATTATTCAGGTTAAATGTCATTCTGAGATCATATCTCAGACATAGCTCTCACTACTAATTTTCTACAAAGAAGTAGATTCAAAGTCTGAATATTTCTATCCATTTGTTTACATTTAGAGGGCCTGGACTGGTTGGACTCTTCAGTAATGCAAGTCTATGATTGTTACACCATCTGCTGATCTATAATGGATAGAGTCTTGGAGTCAGGAATACCTGAGAGAGAATCCTGCCTTGAATGCATAGTGGGTGGTATGGTAGGTAAGTCACTTAAATACTCTCAGCCTCAGTTTTCTCATCTGAAAATTGGAGATTATAAGAGCCCCTGCCTTGCAGGCTTGTTGTGAGGATTAAAAGAGAAAATATGCATAAAACACATTGCAAACCAAGTGCTACATATGTTAATTATTGTTATTTTTCTTATTATTCCTAATTATGAAGTTGTTTATTTTAACTCATTTATCCACCCGTGGACATATTAGGATGTGTCTTTCTGAAATTTCAGTGCTCCAAACTTTTGTTAAAACTTTAAATAACTTCCATTCTCATCTTCAAAATTATATAGCTACTGCAAGCTCTGTGGAATGGCCATTTTTTTTCTTAGCAAAAGTCATCAAAAGAGTTTAGTACAATTTAGTGAAGTCAAAATAGTTGTAGAGAGTCACTTTAAAAAAAAGTTTCCCCAAGTATTAATATCGTTAAGTGTAATCAATCTTCAATATAGGTGTGAAGCAGTGTGGTATAATAGGTACAGAGCTGGCCTAGGAATCACATAGACCCGAGTTAGAATTTCACATCTGAGGAAGACTGGATCTGTGATCCTAAGTGACTCTCAGGGCTCTAGGTAACTCTTCCAGGATTTAAGAATGTGCAAAGTACAGAAATTTTCTTAAAAGAAATTTTCTATTCTGATGAAATCACAGGTCCAGTCAAAATACTAATATATATTTGTCATTGCATACCTGAAATTGACTTCCCCAACCGTACCCTGTAGAGGCAATGAGTCAAGAAGATCTCAGTTCAAATCCTGCCTTAGTTTACTAGTTTGTATGACTAAGTGTGTTTCTTAACCTCTCTGTTTCTGTCAGTATTGCCATCTGTAAAATGGATGCACTCAGTGGCCACTAAGGTACTTTCCATTTCTAAATCTATGAACCTACGATCTGCATTCATTGGGGCTCTTGCTGTTTTAAAACTCTTGTCAGGAATGCCTCTTTCATGAATGAAGTCTTCCCTTCACTCAGTGGTAAAAGCAATCAAGTGAGTTTTCCCTCCCCAAATTTCTCATATCACATTTCCTGGAGTTTTCCTTTGCCTTTAAAAAAAGAAAAACAAAACACTTTCCTTTCTTTTTTTTCTTTCATTCTTTTTTTTTTAAATACATTTTACCTTTGTTATGTTGCATAGAATTAAAATGGATGGGAGAGACCATGAAAACAAAACAAAACCTAATACAAGAGAAAATGGTCTGCTTCATTCTGCGATCCAGTTCCATAGTTCTTTCTCTGGATGTGGGAGGCATTTTTCCTCGAGTCCACTGGGGATTTTTTAGGTCCTTGCATTGCTGTGAAAGGCTAAGTCTACCAGAAAAATTCCTCACACACTGTGGTTGTTGCTATGTACAAAGTTTTCCTAGTTCTGCTCCTTTTACTCAGCATCAGTTCATTCCAGGCCTCTCTGAAGTCTTCCTGGTCGTCATTTCTTATAGCACAATAGTATTCCATTACATTTATAGACCACAGCTTGTTCAGCCTTTCTCCAACTGATGGGCATCCCCTCGATTTCCAGTTTTTGGCCACCACAAAGAGGGTTGCTACAAATATTTTTGTACATATGGGACCGCTTCCCATTTTTATGATCTCTTTGGGATATGGTCCTAGAAGCGATATTGCTAAGTCAAAGGGTATGCACATTTTTGTAGCCCTTTGGGCATAGAAAATTTCCTTTCCTTCAATTATATCTACATTTGTCTTTCCAAACATTAGGTTATAAACTTCTTGAGATCAGGATATGTATTATACTGATATTTCTGCTACCTAGTCCAGCACAGAGTAGTTTGTCAATGAATGTTTATTGAGTTGAATTGAGTCCATTGTCCCAAATGTTTACTTTATTAAAACAGTTGAGGCAGATTGCATTTAGAAAGCTCATAACTGACTACTCAAAGGATCAGCAATTTTCCCAGCTTGAAGAAGTTGCTGGGTTAAATCCTTGTATTGCTAGGTAGGTAAATCTAAGGTAGTTGCTTGAGAAACATAAAAGGTTAAGTGACCAGCACAATTAGCAAGTATTCAAAAGGATATCTGAACTCAGGTTTGACTGGACTCTGCACATACCCTATCTGCATTTACTCTGTCATCTGTACTTGAAAGTCCCTATGAAGTCACAATGATTATTTTTAGATCATGTTGCTCTTTTAATAGCAGGCCTATAGGGGAAAAAGGCACCTTAGAGTTCATATAGCCTACCTGTTCCTTCTCCAGAAGAACTAAGGCCCATGGGATTTGCCTAATGACTGTCACATCTCTTTTAAAAATTGGCTCTCTGCTTAAATCCTACAGGGCAGATCAGTTTACCCTATTCTTTGGAATATTATGGATTTCCCACTCCAGTTTTTTTCCCTTTGATGTTGTCTATTCTAAGTAAAATGAAGAATTGAGGCAATATTGTTCATTAATCCATCCAAAATAACCCTTATGAATTTTCAAATAGAAGTTTCATATCCAAATAAAATAGAAGTAATAATGTATGGGAGTGGGGAGAAGGAGAGATGGGGGAAGGACAGATATAGTAAGAGAGCTTTCAAATTATCTATTCCAAGAAAGAAGATTGCCTAAAACAAATCTTTAAAATAATGTTTAGTTATATTTCAGGTTCATATTTTTTTAATGTATAAGAAATATTTTTTCAAATAAATAATTAAATATCTTTTGTTGATTTAAACTGTAGTATTATCACTGTTCATTATCTTAATGTTTGGTTAACATTTCTGATAAGTTTTTTTTGGCCTAGAAACAATTGTTTCTAGATATTACACTAATAGTACTAGATCAAGCTGAGTTACCCATGCAAATATGAATATATGTATTTTTAAACATATTTACATATTTGAATTTCCATGTTTAGTTATTAGACTAAGACAACCATCAGAAAAGATCTGATACCATTACTCAATGTTCTAGGTGGAAAGTAAAAATCAACAGCTAAAGGGTATTGGGAAAATGGGAAGATGAGATTTCACTTTAAAGTATTTTCATGTAATTTCAAATCTATTTAAATAATATTACTATATTATGAACAATTATAATGGTGGGCCATAAAATCTAGGGAACTTTATTAAAATTCGTAAATTTTCAGAAAAAGGAAATGCTATATGCAAATATTTTTAATATAGTAGGTCTTTATGGTGGCACACAGTCTACGATTTAGTAGGGTTATTAGACTGCTACTAAGATGTTAAATTGTCATAGAACACACCGTGTTAATATCAATTGGAAGAGATAGAAGCTTAGTTGCTATATCCATAGAAGATATTATCATTATTCTTTGTTGTCAGTAAAGTTTCACTCCCATAATGTTTGCCATTTAATTGTGATTTTAAGTACAAGTACAGACCTGGCCTTATCACAAGGTGAGTTGGAGTTTATATTCCAGGCCTAATAGAGCTAGAGCCTAATTCAGCTATAAGAAGTTCTCTAGTGCATGTGCATGGAGCTTAGTCTAAGCAGATTCATCCTGGCTTGCATTCCCATTCACTTGGAGGAAACAGAGAAGAGCCAGTGGGAATGCTTCCTCATGGTGGGAAGATAGGTTCTATACCCATTTAATGCTAGCTCTTAGGTATTTCCCTGCTTTGGACTCTTTCTCTATTACCTGGCTGTCATGTCAGCAGTGGCAACAGAAGCAGTAATAGGAAGAAATCAGTGCTGCAGAATATTGGCCCTACTCTGTCCATCCCTGTGATTAAGGTTCTTTCCATGACTCAGTCTAGCTCTGTTCTAAGGAAGGAGTATGTGACATGGAATATAGATATTCCCTTTAAGCACATTCTGATTTTCTGGTGTTGGAGCCTGGAGAGTGAAGGTAAGTAAGTGATACAGAAATCAGATTGATAACAAATCAGGACCTAAGTTATTAACCCTAGAAAGATTGTGGCTTAAGGATTAGAGTTGAATGTAACTTGGGTGGTATCAATTTTGAATCTTACTCAAGGTTTCCTTTAGATAGTGGCATCCAGGGGATGCAGAAGCCAGCTCAGATTGGCTTCTGAGACCCAATTATTAAATTTTTAGTGTGAGCTTTTACTACTTAGCATCAGGAAATCAGGAAGTGCTACAAATCAGTGATTGATTTATCAGTTTATTGTTTGTCTTGACAATTTTGTATTTAGAACAGAAAGGGATTTTAGAAACCATCTTGTCCAACTCCCTTATTTCATGGTTGAAAAACTGGAGCATATAAAGGTTAAGTAAGTTTGCCCAAGATTTCACAGATAGTAAGTAGCAGAACAGTTAGAATCAGGTCCTCTGACTTCAAACCTAGCCCTCTCCATTACATATTTCCTCTCAGCATTCATAGTTCCCTATGGGATTGTTCACCCTTACTTAATGTGAACCAAAACACAAGGGGAAAAAAATCCATTGATATCATGAACACATTTTAATTTTGTGATTTTATTTCTCACTAATTATTTGGTAAATTAACCTATTTATATGTCATGAGAGGTTTTTCTAATGTTAGTTTCCATTGATCACTGGACATTAGTTAATGTCTTAATGCTAATGTTACATACCAAAATACATGCATGTTTTCTAACTATGACAGTTAACAGAAGCTGCCTCTGGAATTAAAAAATGATGGTAAAATGGTATGTATTCAAAACATTTGAGAATGATAAAAAAAAAAACCCATTAAAAATCCATTGGACTATTTATGGGAAAGGCTTTTTTGTGTTAGAGGCCAAGGCCTATGGAGCATGCATTTCCTCAAGGGAAAATGAAGGACTTGGTTGGAAGTTTCAGACTTGTAGTGCCCAGTTGAACCTGAGGACTTTCATCATTGATCTGGCATTTCCTTCCCTGAAGACTGTGCTGTCCTAGTGTCCTCCAAGAGAAATGTATTCTGGGTGTCATCTCAAATCATGATATGATATCATAATATAATCCCTCCAATATCCTATTACTGAGAAAAGTCTCAAGAGTTACAAATATGATCTTTTTATGTAGGAATGTAAACAGTTCAACTTTAGTAAATCCCTTATGATTTCTCTTTTTTCTGTTTACCTTTTCTTGCTTCTCTAGATTCTTGTGTTTGAAAGTCAAATTTTCTATTCAGCTCTGGTCATTTCAAGAAGAATGCTTGAAAGTCTTCTATTTCATTGAATGACAATTTTTTCCCTTGAAGTATTATACTCAGTTTTACTGGGTCGGTGATTCTTGGTTTTTTTTCCTAGCTTGTTTGACCCCTAGAATATCATATTCCAAGTCTTTTGATCCCTCACTGTAGAAGCTGCTAGATCTTGTGTTATTCTTATTGTATTTCCGCAATACTTGATGCAATATTCTCTCCTTGACCTGGGAGCTCTGGAATTTGGCTACAATATTTATAGGCATTTTTCTTTTGGGATCTCTTTCTGGAGGCAATTGGTGGATTCTTTCAATATCTGTTTTGCCCTCTGGTTCTATAATATCAGGATAGTTTTCTTTGATAATTTCTTGAAAGATGATGTCTAGGCTCTTTTTTTGATCATGACTTTCAGGTAGTCCCATAATTTTTAAATTGTCTCTTCTGAATCTATTTTCCAGGTCAATTGTTTTTCCATTTCACATTGTCTGGTATTTTTTCATTCCTTTGGCTTTGTTTCATAATTTCTTGATTTTTCATAGAATCATTAGCTTCCATCTGTTCCATTGTAATCTTTAATGAATTATTTTCTTCAGTGAGCTTTTATACCTCCTTTTCCATCTGGCCAGTTCTACTTTTTAGGGCATTCTTCTCCTCATTGGCTTTTTCAACCTCTTTTGCCACTTACTTTAGTCTTTTTTTAATATTATTTTCTTCAGCATTTTGGGGGGTCTCCTTTAGCAAGCAGTTGACTCATTTTTCATTAATTTCCTAGCATCATTCTCATTTCTCTTCCCAATTTTTGCTCTACTTCTCTTATTTGGTTTTCAAAATCATTTTTGAGCTCTTCTGTGCCCTGAGACCAATTAATTGGCTTTGTGTTTTCCTTATTATCTATGGGGAAAACAAATCTATTTAGCAAGATTTTAGAATATGGTAGATGTCTTAGATTACTTGAAATAAAAGAATATTATAGTTATTGAACCTTATGATCCTTGGACCTTATGGTCCAAGTCTACCTGAACACAACATAATAGTTGTTATTAGTAGTTGTTATTAGCTAATTGATAGTGACAAACTGTATTATTCACTCAATTGATGGTTGAGAGATAAAGAAACTAATAGTGTTAAGAAACTAAAGAGTGGCATCAATTAGTTTTCCTATTCCTCTCTGCTAAGGCAATTGCATTATCAATGCAGTCCCACTACACCACTGATCATTCTTTTAAAATGCATAGGCATCTTGATTTTTTCAGTGACATATATGCCACTAATAATTTCAGAGGGAGCTTTAGTTTTATAGGGATAAATTATTTCAGTGGTATCAGAAACTGTCAGATAAGAAAATCACAATACAGGTAGGCACCTTCCCTGCAATTTATTGTCTTAGTGAGTTGCCTAGGACACTGAGAGGCTGAGGGACTTGCCCTAGGTTACACAGCGAATATGTGTCAGAGATGGGGTTTAAAGTCAGGTCTTCCTGACTTCTTTCTGGCTCCAAGGTTAGCTCTCTCTCCATTCTGGTATTGTCTTTCTTTAGTTGCACATCAAGCTATTCTCCTCCTATGATCATTGAAATACACTCATGGCTATGTATCTTTAACTTCTCAATTTGATGTTTCATCTAAAATTTACAATTAGTATGAATACAGGCAGTCCCCAGATATGACTCATCCTTAAAATGAGATGTCTTTGACAGAATCTATATACATATACCTTCATATATTAATATGTATATACACACATATACAGAGTACATAATATACAATCATATATAGTGGAGGATAAAGCTGATTATAGCTTACCCAGGTTTTATATAATACGTGACCTTTATTTGGATAGTATTAGTATAGATGAGTATATCCTATTAGAATTTATGGCAGGGAAATGGAACTGGGGTAGAAGGATGCAATTGGGTGCATAATATCAGCACCACAATTTGCAATGCTACCTACAGAGAAATTGCCATGTACCATGATTTAACTAGGATTGTGCAAATGTGCAGCCCTCAATGCCATTTATGAATTAATCAGGTGCACAAGCATCTCTTAGGAGGCCTTCATACTGAGTAAGGAAATCTCCTAAGGGGCATAATATTAAAACAGCCCTACAAAACTCATTAGTAGAAACTACATCATCCTTCTTTTAATTTAAATATATAATAGAAAAAGAAGCAACCTCTCTTAACCAATCACTGGACTTGAATTAAAGGCTTTGTAATGCAGAAATTATGAAAGTTTTTGGTTTGGTTTCTGAATAAATGAATTTCATATGCATATAGTATCCAACCACTAAGAAATTTAAAAAAGTACTTTTGACATGGCCGAAAATGTTACTTTAAAAAAAATTCATGATGTCCTACTATTGCCATGGATTGTATGCAATAAGGACATTCTCTTTACTAAATCCAGGCCAATTCCAATATTCTGTGACTCATGAATTATGCTCAAGTATCATCAACTTTGAGAAGGAACCAAAAATTAGGTAAAGTTGTGAAAAGTCACTGTATTTTTTTAACCTAGCTATTACAGAAATACTTTTAAATGCTTTCCAGCAGAGCAAGATAATATAAAATTTCCAATACTGTCTTCAATTCTAGACAAGGGTACACTTAAAGAGTTATTAGCAACCTGCAAAGTGTGTTAAGTCTGACATTCATGATGTCTCAGTTATTAAATAGATACTGGTACATGTACTGATTTTCTTATAAAAGTTAATAATGATAATGACCTTTCCTCTTAGAATCAGGTTTTTCTAGACTGAAAACACAGGTAGATTTATAGAATTGGATGCTAGACACAAACTGCAAATGACTGTTGGGTTTTTAGAGAGAGCTTAAAATGATTTTTCCACATGTTAGGCACTGATCATTGGTATGTTCATTGTGATCATATGGTATCTATGATATCTTTGAATCTTTGCATATGGAATATAATAGTACACACAATGTCTTCTGTGGTTTGTCTTTCTCTCCAGTTGCATCATTCCATTTAGGTGGCTAATATACCACAGGAGTCTATTAGGGAGAGAACAGATAAAACAGTTTCTCCCTATTCATATGTCACTCTGCCTGAACAAATAATTTTCATACAAATGTTTATGACCCCATAGAATAGGACCATGGCAATTTTTATTCACTAGAGTGAGGAGAGTGTGGCTAACATGTTGCTACTGTTTTTTTAATGGGCAGAGAATTTGCAAGCCATATCTCACTATGCCTACATTCATCTTTGTAGAATGTTACTAAAATTCCCCAGCTATAGACCACTTGTATGGACTCTTTATTTTCTATTTAGCCCTTGCACTTGGGTTGTATGAACTCTAGCTTGACCTAGCACTGAATCCTGTTTATTTTACAAGGCTTGGACCACACCCTCTTTACACAAGAGAGTTCTTTCCCTTGGGCTTCTTAAATTGGCTTATAATCACCTGAAAACAAAGATCCAGTGCTCTCCCTAAGGAGAATGACTATAATATTATTATCCTTGATAGACAGATAAGAAACCAAACTCCTTAACATAAACTCCATTCACAGTTCAAGGTTAAGGTCATATCTGGGGAGTACAAATGAACTGACCATTCCTTGGTTAATTTGTTTATTTCAAATATGGTAAAAGCACATATGAGGAGATATCTGATCTTATCACTACATATTACTAAGTCATTGGAAATGCTTGAAATTATAAATTATTATCTCCATAGCCATTTTGCCTATCTTAACCAAATCAGAACCATTTTGCTATGGGACAATAAATTTTAATCAATCATTAACAAGGTTAAAAAGTAGAAGTAAATTATAGAACTGTCAAATGAAGATTAAGGACAAAATGGTGAGGATTAGCATCCTATTTCCATTTTATTGTGTTCCATTTCTTTAAAAAGAAAAGAGACGATCAACTTCTTCATATCACAGTATTTTATCCCTGCAAAAGTCATTCTGGCTAACTCCACTTTAGAAATCCCTGCGGTGTACACTTAGAGGAACTCCAAAGGAACAAAACACTAACAGAAATTTAAAAGGAATGAAAGAAGTCACATTGAACTACAGTATCCTTCTGCCTTTTCAAATACTCCTCCCCCTTAGTTAACATGACCTTTCAACCATTAAGGGGGAACCCTGGAGTGACACTGTCTCTCACTAATACTCTTGGACATAAAGATGTAAGGTAACTACACTTCAGCACTTCTTGGTGACTAGAGAAGATATCTAGTGAGTCCTCAGCAATTGTCGCTGAAAAATCAATGCCACATGACTCTGGAGAAGATGCTTTTAATATTTACTGTTGTCAGTCAATCCATAAACAAGCACTTTTAAAGTACCTCCAGTGTGGTGTAAACACGCCACAAAGACAACAGTGAAATAATCTCTGCCCTGAAGGAGCTGGCATTCAGTTGTTGTTGTTCATATTTCATATTGCAGTCATATCCAACTCTTTGTGGCCTCATTTATGTTTTTCTTCTCAAAGATATTAGACTGGTTGTCTTTTCCTTTTCCAAATGAGAAAACTGAGGCCAACAGAATTGAATGACTTGCCCAAGGTCAGTAAGTCACCCAGATAGTAAGTATCCGAGGCCAGATTTGAACTCAGGAAGATTTATCTTCCTGACTCCAGGTCTGATGCTCTATCCTCTACACCACCTAGCTGTTCAACATTCTAATAGGTAAGACAAAATGTATACCTACAAATGTATGCATAATAAATCAAGGTTTTTAGAAAGCAGCCAAGTACTAGTAGCAATTGGGATCAGGAAAGACTTCACATAGAAGGTGGTGTTTGAGCTAAATTTTGAAGGAAACCAGGCATTTTGAGATGTGGAAATGAGGATAGAGTGCATTGCATGCCTTGGGGACAGCCCATGAAAAAAATTTCTATTATAAAATGGGAGTACCTCTCAGGGTTGTTGTGTGGATAAAATGGGATATTATCTGTAAAGTTCTTTATAAAACTTAAAGCATAATGTAAATACCAGTGATGATGATGGTGATGGTGATGGTGATGGTGATGGTGATGGTGATGATGACAACAGATGGAACACCACTTGGATAGGACAACGAGTAGACCAACATGACTGGACCCAATAGAATGTATGCTCCATGAAGGCAAGGACTATTTTTATCTTGTTTCCCCCAAAAGTATCGGTATTCCTTGAATATAATATAAGATTAACAGATGCTTGCTGGGTCATCTTGTATGTATTTCCATTTTAAAGGAAATGTTTTCAGTGTTGAGCAACATGAGTGTGCCACACCAGCCTCCTTGTACTCCAGATATTCAAGGCACTATGACTTCATCTATGTCGGGAACCCCTTTTGGTCTAGCCTTATGATTCCTAGGAAAAAAATCATCTTTGAGAAAAAGGAAGCAAAGGGAAGGTACAGATAGAGTAGAATCCTAAATATATTCTTTTTTGTCTCAAAATTCCTCATATTGTTCTGATGTGAGAAAATTAGGAAAGGATTTTAGGTTTTTTTAAGCAGTTGTGCAGGCTTATATTATTAAAAGTAGACAGAAAGCAAACCATGTTGGCTAACTCCTTCAACAGTTTGTTTCAGGGTGTTTTTGGTAGGAAACCCTAGTATTCATGCTGTTAGGAGTTAAAGAAGTACTTTTGCCACTCTCCTCTCACTCTGCTCTCCCACAGTATTGGATTATTCACTGTTCTGCTCATGGAAAGCACATTTCCCATGCCCATGCCCTTGCATTGGCTCTCCTGTGCCTGGAACATACTCTTTCCTCACTTCTGCCTCTTGGAATCCTCGTTTTTCTTAAAAACTCAGTAAAGTGTTGCCTTCTTCAGGAAGCTCAATTGTTAGTTCATCTCCTCCCCAAATTGCCTTTTATTCTTTTTGTAGGTACTTGTCTGTGTCTATGTCTCCTTCATTAGAAAGCGAGCTTGTTCAGGGCAGAGACTGTTTTATTTCTTTATTTGTATCCTCAGCACTTAACATACTACCTGGCACCAAGTAAGTGCTCAGTAGATGCTGTGACTGATCAATCAACTGATTAAGACTGAATCAATTTTATGATACAGGTTGAAGCTTCTCTTTTTGGATAATGAGAGAAGGCCATGGTTAAAAAGTTCCCGCCTAGTTAGGGACTACAAACATTGAGTGTTAAGCCAGAATTGGTTGACTGAGATAGAGGCTCATAAGGGCCAAGGCCAGAAGTGGTATCCAGAGGAGAAGTAGAATCAGAAACAGTATGAAGAACAAAGTCCAACTGGGGAAAGTAAAGAGACTTAATCCAGAGTCCAGAGCATTGTACACAGAGGTCAGCAGCAAAGATATGCTTGACAAAAAATTTCCTTGCATTCAACATCCTTCAGGGATGTGTGAGTTTTTGCTTACAACTTCTCTTAATTAGGTCTTGTCATCACTACTTTTATGGTTCCCCAGCTATCAGCTCCAAGTAGTGGCAAACAACGTTAGACCTTCACTTTAACAATTTTCTTAAGGGAGATGAGGAATAATGGTGACACAGGCTCATAGTCTCCTAGATATAGAGCTTAAAGGGAAGTCATTGTGGTAAAGTCATTTCAATCACGTCCAACTCTTTGTGACTACATTTGGGGTTTTCTTGGCAAAGATACCAGAGTGATTTGCCATTTCCTTCTCCAGTTCATCTTATAGATGAGGAAATTGAGGCAAAAAGGTTAAGTGATTTGCCCAAGGTCACACAGCTATTAAGTATCTGAGGCAAGATTTGAACTCAAGTTACCCTGACTCCAGGGCTGGCACTCAATTCACTGTTACGCTGCACTGCCCAGGAAAGGAGGTCAGAAACCAGTTCCCCACTTTATAAATAAGGAAAATGAAGCCAGGGGAGTACTTTATACTAACATTCTTGAGTGACTTGCTCAGCACCACACAGTAAACTGAAATTTAACATCAGAAGTGAAATTTAAAGCCATGTCCTCTAAGTCCAGAATCCTTTCCACAATACTAATCTGTATTATAGCCACATATGTTGCATATAACTAATGAAAGCTGTAATGGACTCAGAGGAGGATTAAAGTGGAACTAAAAGAAAATTCAACCATTTTGATGAGTCTACAATAAATGATAAGTTCTTCATGTGGAATTGTTATGAAAAAAATGACTTCTTGATCAAGGCTTCTTTGTCACTTACCATGGAAAACAATTGCATTTCCATACTGAGTAACCTTGAATGAGCTATATTTTTTCTATATTTTGTTTTCCTATCACAATCAATTTCAGGCCATGAGATGTAGCATTTAGTGAGTTCTTTCATCAGAAAAATTCTCAAATGTGGATCTAATAAACTTATTCTGTAATAATAATGTGGTTTCTCTATAATCAAGATCTTTTATGGGAAGATAACTAAAATTTAAAATTTGAGAATGAATTGTATTTTTCAGGCAGTTTTTCTGTTTGATAAGAAGTGGCTGGGCGGCACAGTAGACAGAGTTCTGAGACTGAAATCAGAAGACTTCTCAAATTAAAATCCATCCTCAGATACTTACTAACTATATAAACCTGGATGAGTCACTTAATCCTCTATGCCTCAGTTTCCCCATCTGTAAAATGAGCTGGAAAAGGAAATGACAAACCACTTCAATATCTTTGCCAAAAAAACCCTAAATGAGATCACAAACAGTTGGATACACCTGAACAACAATATTCCCTGACATGACTTTTTCTATAATGCTGGGGTTACCTGTCTGCTGCATGAAGTCTGCTTCCAAAAATATTTTTCCCTGGTAAGACTTAGTCTAAGGTGTCACTGTCCACAAATTATCTAGCTTGGTCGACTTGCACTAAAAACTATTAACTGCAGTGTCAATTGTAAATAACTGGGTTGGACCCTTCCATTGTATTTCTAAGGCAGAATTACCAGAGGTGTTTCTTTCAATAGATCTACTTGCCAGATTCCAGGTTGTTCAGTGCCTCACCTTGAAGGGGTTTCCCAAAAAAATGGTGTTCAAATCCACTAGTGATAAGACTTACTAAAATTAGTATGACCTGAAGAATCTAATTAAGTTGGCTTTCCAGTATTTATTTCATATGGTGAAAACTGGTGTGAATCTTATGGTGCTAACTTTTTAGTCATAGGGTTATGGGAATAATATCAGGTCAGGACACCTGCAACTCCTATGAAAGAAAGTCTTGAAAATTTCAATTTTATCATACCATTAATTCTTTGTACTTTAGCAAAGCCTGGTAAGTGACATGGATAATGCAGTTTGTGCATATAAAGAAAACTTTTTGCCCAGATCATTGCATGCAATTGTATTCTGTATCTTGAACAAGTGCTGCTAGTTTTACAGTCAGGAAGGAGGCAGCTCTTGCTTATCATTGTTATGAAGACAACAGATGATCTCCATTTCATGAGGTTTCTTATAGCCAGTTTGTAAAAACAGAGTTAATGTAGGCTTCTGGAATGCACTTTTTGACCCAGGGCTAACAATGAAGATCTGACTGTGTTGCTGGAAGAGAGACTGAGAGAATCAGGTAAGATCTCTGCATGACAAAGAAGTAAAACTCAGGGGAGTTTATTCATGTGGGTGACTTTCTCTGGGTGTAGATGTTTGCATTCCCCTGTGTTGATTTATGTTGTGAGGCGAGTATCATACAGTGAACTTCCTGAAAGCTCCTAGAAGTTCTGAAGCAGTGTATGTCAAAGGACTTTGGACATTGCTAATAATGTTAATGGTGGTCATACCTTTGACAAGACTTTCTAAGTCCTTCTTGCTTTGGAATTTCTAAGTCCTTTGTTGCTAGTTTATTCCAGAAATCATGGGAGCCTTGCAGTTTATTGATCATCTGTAAATGGACAATAAAGTGGATTTGGTCACATTTGGGGTATCTAATAATGCTTTCAGTTATCCTACATTGCAGAAAGTTGTCTTTGGAAAACTTGATTGTGGTACAATGGAAAAACCACTGACTGGATTTGGGTAAATGTTTGCATCCTGGCTCTGCTACTTTAATACCTGTGTTATTATGGGCAAGCTATTTATTTTTTCTGATTCTCATTTCCTCTTTTGTAAAATGAGGATTTTCTCCAGAAACCTCAGTTTTCTCTTTGACTGACACTTTGGCACCCAGAGAAACTTCTTCCTTTGGGGTCCTCCTTTCTTGAAGGGTGATTTTCTCTCTAGGGCCACCATTTTAGAAAGGACCCCAGACTTGATTCACTTCATTCATGAGTGAGTTCTTAACAGAAATCTCCCTCTCTACTATATTGCCCTCTGATTAATCTCTTCTTGCCCCTTCCTCCTTTCCAGTTTCCATTTATTTATTCTTACTATATGTTCTCCACTATTAGAATGTAAGCTTTTGAGAATAAAGAATGTCTTGCTTTCTTGTATTTGTATTCACATTACTTAGCATAGGAGCTGGTAGAGTAAGCATTTAACAAATGCTCTCTCTATGTACTATCATGAGGAGATTGGATTAGAGTTTAGGGAAGGGGAGTCTGTGGCCTCGAGGCCACATGTAGTCTTCTGGATCCTCAAGTGTGGCCCTTTAACTGACTCCACATTTCACAGAATGAAAAGGCCACATGTGGCCTTCAGAGCACAGGTTCCACACCCTTGGACTAAATGGTCTCTAAAGATTCCTTCTAGCTCTGATTCTCTGTGTCAGTAATTCCAGTAATGATATTTGTCTATGAATCATGGGACATGAACATAGGTTTGGAGTAAATACTGTCTATGAAAGTATTTCTCTATGAGAAATTTTTAATGAGGTGTAGGCAATAATTGGAAAGGATAAGAAGCATGAATTGATTATGATTTCACAGGTGGAGCTAAGACCCCCAAACTCGGCTGAAACTCCTTTCTTTAAGATCAGAGCTGAGTTCTTTGGTGCTAAATCTATTAGCTTTTTCCTCAGCTTTCTTGAACTCTGGAACTTTGGCACTACTGACCACCCTTTATTAAGCATCACTATCTCTTTCTTGAGTTTTTCCTGCTCTGTTGTGGTTCTCTTCCTATTTTTCAGGCTTTTCTTTCTCAGTCTCTGTTGCAGGTTCATCATCCATTTATTACCCTTTGTACCAGGGGAATCTATCCTGGACTCAGTCTTTTCCTTTTCTATTTTTCTGTAAGCCCGTTTTTTACATTTTACAATTTATTAAGTACTCTTTATTTTTCAGGTTGTATTTCTTTTTAATATAATATATTTATTTTTAGTTTTCAACATTCACTTCCATAAGATTTTGAGTTTTAAATTTTCTCCTCCATCCTCTCTTCCCCTCTCCCCAAGATAGTGAGCAAGCTTATATAGGTTCTATTTATACATTAATTTTAAACATATTTTCACATTAGTTATGATGTAAAGAAGAATTAGAAATAATGAGAAGAACCATGAGGAAGAAGAAACAAAATAAAACAGCAATAGAAAAGGAGAGCAAATAGTATTTCTCCATCTGCATTCAAAGTTCTTTCTCTGGATGTGAACAGCACTTTCCATTGTGAGTCTTTTGGTACTGACTTAGATCCTTTCATTTCTGAGAAAAGGTAAGTCTATCAGAGTCAGTCATAGCACAATGCGGCTGTGGCTGTGTACAGTGTTCTCCTGGTTCTGCTTGTTTCACTCAGCAACAGTTCATATAACTCTTTCCAGATTTTTCTGAAGTTCTTCTGCTCATCACTTCTTATAGTACAAGAGTATTCTGTTACATTCTTATATCACAACTTGTTCAGCCATTCCTCAGTTGATGGACATCCCTTCATTTTCCAGTTCTATGCTACCACAAAAAGAGCTACTATATTTTTGTGCATGTAGGTTCTTTTCCCATTTTTACGAACTCTTTTGTATACAGTAGTATAGAAGTGGTTTTTCTGGGTCAAAGGGTATGCACTGTTTAATAGTCATTTATGCATAGTTCCAAATTGCTCTCCAGAATGATTGGATCAGTTCACAACTCCACCAACAATGCATTAGTGTTCCAATTTCTCCACATCTCCAACATTTATTATTTTTCTCTTTTGTCATGTTAGTCAACCTGATAGGTGTGATGTAGTACCTAAGAGTTGTTTTGATTTACATTTTTCTAACCAGTGATTTAGAGCATTTTGTCATATGACTATAGACAGCTTTAATTTCTTCCTCTGAAAACTGCCTGTTCATATCCTTTGACCATTTATCAATTGGGGAACAACCTGTGTTCTTATAAATTTGACAGTTTTCTATATATTTTAGAAATGAGGCCTTTATCAGAGATACTAGCTATAAAAATTGTTTCTGAGTTTTCTGCTTCCCTTCTAATCTTGGTTGCATTGGCTTTGTTTGTGCAAAAACATTTTCTCTTTATACTCTATTGGTCATCTCATTAGTTCCAATGCACAATTTTCATCTCTTTGCCAGTGACTTAGAAATCTGCTTATCTAGGCGCCATCTTTCTCTTCAGTTCTAGTTCTACATCTCAGCAGCCTTCTTGACATTTGTACCTGGATGTGCCATAACCATCTCAAATTCAACATAGCCAAAGAGAAATCATTATCTGTTCTCTTAAATTCATCCCTTATCTTGCTTGCCTATTTTGTTAAGGGGCACTTCAATTCTTCCATTTACCCATTTTTATTAACCAGGATCCTTGATCTCTCATTCTCTTTGACCCTCTCACATGTCCAAACATTTACCAAATTCTGTCAGTTTTAGATCTCAACTTCTCTCATATTTGTCTTGTCTCTACTCACTCCACAATTATTATAGGTCAGGCCCTTCTGGCCTTGTCTGGATTGCTGCATTAGTCTCGTATTTTGCCAACTTGATATTCTTCATATATGAGCATTTCTCCTCCCCCGTTTGAGAAGCTTCAGTGGTTCCCCATTGTACTTAAGACAAACTCCTCTGTATGGCTTTTTAAGTCCCTCAGTATCTATCTCCATCTTGTATTTCTAGGCTGATTACATATTATTCTCCCTCATACACTAAATAATCTCACCAAATTGTCCTACATTTTAACTCCCCCTGAGAAGGTTGCTCATGCCTGGAATGCTCTCCCTCCTCACCTCTAGTTCTTGAATACTAATCCTTTAAACAGTTCAACTCAAGTGCCATGTCCTTCAAGGTGCCTTTCCTGATTTCCCTGGTGGTTAGTGAACTATCCCCAAATGACTATTTATTTTATTTGTATATTTCTTGATTATGTTTATCTCTGAACATAGTGTAACCCCCTAGTAAAAAGTTAAGTTCTTTGAAAGCAGGGACTATCATACTTCTGTCTTAGTTTCTAGAACATCCAGCAAAGTATCTGATATGTAGCAGGCAATTTTAATAAATTCTTGTTGAATTGGTTCATGAGATAAATGATCATTTTATCACCATGTATGACAGAAGACTTAGAAAGGAGGGAGAGAGAAGGGGCTTCTTTGATAGGTGGTTCCCATGCCCTGCATGTCACATGTCTAAGGAAATTAATAGATTGAATGACTGGCTACCTGTTTAACAGCTAATTAGTTGTAAGTTTCTAGCTGAGATTAGAACCAGATTTTTTTGATTTCTGAGTCTATTTCAACTACAATAATAAAATAGAAATGACGTTTTTGGATTCTTTGTTGTTCCCCCAACTATCCTTTACTTCTACTCCTAGCTCTCCCTCTCTTGCCAGTAATATGCTACATTTTGATATTCCTAACTTCTTTCAAGGTTCACCCCAACTGCCATCTTTCTTAATTCCTCCTAGTAGTTAGTCTTCTCCTCTAGAAAAATATTAATTTGTTGTAAATTTTCTTTCTAGCACCTAGTACGATGGCATAAATGTGGCAGGATGTGATTGTAATGAGTTGTGTTATCCATTGTGCCCCTTTCTTATTTTGAATTTGGGGGCCTAAAGGACTGTTATAGAGAATTTAAATCCACTCCAGAAATGATTAAAGTTACCAATTCTGCTGAACACTTAAACAGTTTGGGCACATTAGTATAATTATTTCAAAATAATATGTCAAAATTTTGAAAGCTCTCAATAGTTTAGAGGAAGTAAGAAAAAAGGAACAAATGATGCTTTCAATTTTAAGTGACTAGAGAATTTAAAAATAGGGAATGTTATCTTTGAGAAGCTAACTTCTTGTTTTGGCTCTAATAAGAAACATTTTGAGATTTGAAACCTTTCTGCAGACTTTGAAAACTGCCAACTATTATTAATCATTGATATTTATATAATGTGTAACATTAGCACATCTTAGAAAAACATGTCTATGTGCCTTACTTTCTGTTATGCCAGATTATTTTAATTATTTCACTCTGACAAAATGGCAGGCTTGGAATTTTAAATTTGGATTTGCTGCTCTTTTAATTTTTAAAAATTGAAGTCATATAACTGTAACTCTGGTATTAAGTTAAGTACAGAGGATAGATAGAAATTTTCAATGTTTTGAAATTTGGTGCACCAAATTTCAGTGATTTGGGAGTTTTTTTAGTCTAATGAGGAGCTACTTAATGACATTTATAACCTGTCTAATACTGATAAGAATGAGAAGACTCAGTAGACGCAAACTTTTTCTGATTGTTATGGCATTAGCAAAAAATTTAATAGGAAAGTGGATTGAGATGTTTGCCAAAAGTGAAGTATAAATCTTCTGATGATTTTAATACTTGCTATCCCTGCTTCCAATGACCTTAGGCAATTAGGAATTGACTGTGTCATGGTGCTGAGCACCTAGACTATAGGTAGTCAGTGATGATAGTGGTGGTAAGGCTGAGAAGGCCTCATGATCATTTATTTATTTTGCAGTTTGCCTACATTGTGCTCAAAAGCATTATACCATGCCTATTTATTTCTGTCTGGTATTTCAAGAGAGAAGGAACTGCTTTGATAGGTGGTTCCTGGACTACAGGCGTTAAGTAGAAGTATGTGCTTGTGCTCTCTTCATTATGTAAATAATTTTTCAAAGCCAAAGACTGGTCTGAAAACTGACCTCTCTTCTGATACTTACACTACCCTGATGCAGTCCCTCATCACTTACAACTAGACAACTGAATAATCTGCTGTTTGATTTCTCTACCTTGCATCTTTCCTCATGCCAGTCTATATATCCTTAAATCAGAAGCTTAAGTGATGTTTCTAAAACATAAGTCTAACCATGTGTCTCATGAGTGAGTGCGTGTGCGCGTCCATTTTCAGATTCCTGCATTTCCACTGGCTCTTCCCCCTCCTCACCTCTTGGTTTCCTTCAAGCCTCAGCTAAAATCTCTCCTGCAAGAAGTCTTTTCTGGTTCCTCTTGATGTTAAGACCTTCACTTTGAGATTATCTCCAGTTTCTCCTGAATAAATCCTATTCATACATAGTTGTTTGCATATTGTTAGATTGTGAGCCCCTTGAGGGCAGAGACATGATTCTGCCTTTCTTTATATCCCCAGCATTTAGCAAGGTGTAATGAGTACATAATAAATCTTATTGATTTAATATACAGAGATACTACTAATGTTATTTCTCATAGGATTGGTTTTGGTAAAAAGAACCAAGACTGGGGGGCGGAGCCAAGATGGCGGAGTAGAAAGACGCACATACACATAGCTCTGAACCCACAACCCATAGAATGGCTACAGGGAAGTAACTCACGGCGAATTCCGCACCCAGAGGCCACGGAACATAGGAGCGAGGGAGATTTCTGTTCCAGAGAGACCTGCAAACCTCTCGCGGGGGGTCCTTCGCGCCGCGGACTGGGCGCCGGGACTGGGAGCTGAGTGCAGCCCTGCCGCGGCCGCGGCACCGAGAGGAAAAGATCCGAGCAGGCTTCACAGACAGGATCTCCAGCGGCCACGCGGGTCCCTCCACCCACAGAGGGATCTGCAAACCTCTCGCAAAAGGTCCGTCGCGCTGCAGACACAAAGCCCAGCCCAGACCCGCTGCAGCCACGGCTGCAGCACCGAGAGAAAGAGATCTGAGCAGGCTTCAGGGTCGGGATCTCCAGCGGCCGCACAAGTCCCTCCACCCACAGGTGACAGGGGTGGGTGAGAGAGTCTCTTTGGCGGGTCGAGAGGGGAGTGGGGTGCCCCCATAATTCAGGCCCCCCCCTGGAGGTAGAAGCTGAGAGGCGGCTGCAGACAGGGGCTCCCCAAGCGGACGGGAGCTTGAATCCATTGCGGAAGGTCTGCGCATAAACCCCCTGAGGGAACTGAGCCTGAGAGGTGGCCCTGCCCCGATCTCAGCACCAGATCATAATCTCATACTGAATAGCAGCCCTGCCCCCGCCAAAAGCCCTGAGGCTGGAAGCAGCATTTGAATCTCAGACCACAAACACGGGCTGGGAGGATCAGGAGGTGAGGTGGTTGTGAGGAAAATATTCAGAGGTCAAGTCACTGGCTGGGAAAATGCCCAGAAAAGGGAAAAGAAATAAGACTATAGAAGGTTACTTTCTTGGCGAACAGGCATTTCCTCCCTTCCTTTCTGATGAGGAAGAACAATGCTTACCATCAGGCAAAGACACAGAAATCAAGGCTTCTGTGTCCCAGCCCACCCAATGGGCTCAGGCCATGGAAGAGCTCAAAAAGAATTTTGAAAATCAAGTTAGAGAGGTGGAGGAAAAGCTGGGAAGAGAAATGAGAGACATGAAGTCAAAGCATGAACAGCAGATCAGCTCCCTGCTAAGGGAGACCCAAAAAAATGTTGAAGAAATTAACACCTTGAAAACTAGCCTAACTCAATTGGCAAAAGAGGTTCAAAAAGCCAATGAGGAGAAGAATGCTTTCAAAAGCAGAATTAGCCAAATGGAAAAGGAGATTCAAAAGCTCACTGAAGAAAATAGTTCTTTCAAAATTAGAATGGCACAGATGGAGGCTAATGACTTTATGCAAAACCAAGAAATCACAGAACAAAGAGAGAAGAATGGAAAAATGGAAGATAATGTGAAATATCTCATTGGAAAAACAACAGACCTGGAAAATAGATCCAGGAGAGACAATTTAAAAATTATGGGACTACCTGAAAGCCATGATCAAAAGAAGATCCTAGACATCATCTTTCATGAAATTATCAATGAAAACTGCCCTGAGATTCTAGAACCAGAGGGCAAAATAAATATTCAAGGAATCCACAGAACACCGCCTGAAAGAGATCCAAAAAGAGAAACTCCTAGGAACATTGTGGCCAAATTCCAGAGTTCCCAGGTCAAGGAGAAAATACTGCAGGCAGCTAGAAAGAAACAATTCAAGTATTGTGGAAATACAATCAGGATAACACAAGATCTAGCAGCCTCTACATTAAGGGATCGAAGGGCATGGAACAGTATATTCCAGAAGTCAAAGGAACTAGGACTAAAACCAAGAATCACCTACCCAGCAAAACTGACTATAATACTTCAGGGGAAAAAATGGTCTTTCAATGAAATAGAGGATTTTCAAGTATTCTTGATGAAAAGACCAGAGCTGAAAAGAAAATTTGACTTTCAAACACAAGAATGAAGAGAACCATGAAAAGGTGAACAGCAAAGTGAGGTCATAAGGGACTTACTAAAGCTGAACTGTTTACATTCCTACATGGAAAGACAATATTTGTACTCTTGAAACATTTCAGTATCTGGGTACTGGGTGGGATTACACATGCACACACGCTCACATACACAGAGACAGAGTGCACAGAGTGAATTGAATAGGATGGGATCATATCTTTAAAACAAAATGAAATCAAGCAGTGAGAGAGAAATATATTGGGAAGAGAAAGGGAGAAATTGAATGGGGCAAATTATCTCTCATAAAAGAGGCAATCAAAAGACTCATTAGTGGAGGGATAAAGAGGGGAGGTGAGAGAAAAACATGAAGTCTACTCTCATCACATTCCACTAAAGAAAAGAATAAAGTGCACACTCATTTTGGTAGGAAAACCTATCTTACAATACAGGAAAGTGGGGGATAAGGGGACAAGCAGGGTGGGGGGGATGATAGAAGGGAGGGCATGAGGAGGAGAGTGCAATTCGAGGTCGACACTCATGGGGAGGGATAGGATCAAAAGAGAATAGAAGTAATGGGGGACAGGATAGGTTGGAGGGAAATATAGTTAGTCCTATACAGCACAACTATTATGGAAGTCATTTGCAAAACTACACAGATTTGGCCTATATTGAATTGCTTGCCTTCCAAAGGGAAGGGGTGGAGAGGGAGGGAGGTAAAGAAGGTGGAACTCAAAGTGTTAGGATCAACTGTCGAGTAATGTTCTTGCCACTAGGAAATAAGAAAAACAGGTAAAGGGGTATAGAAAGCTATCTGCCCCTACAGGACAAAAGAGAAGATGGAGACAAGGGCAGAGAGGGATGATAGAAGAGAGAGCAGATTGGTCATAGGGGCAATTAGAATGCTTGGTGTTTGGGGGGGGAGGGGATAAAAGGGGAGAAAATTTGTAACCCAAAATTTTGTGAAAATGAATGTTAAAAGTTAAATAAATAAATTTAATAAAAAAAAAAAATAAAAAAAAAAAAAAAAAAAAAAAAGAACCAAGACTGAGCAAATAGAGCAAGAACTGTGATGGAGAATGGGAAATCTTGGTGGTGACTACAATCTCTCATTGAGTGTTCAATGAGACACTTCATATTGGGTTGGGGTGACTAAATTTTTTTTTCAGTTCTTCTCATGCTTCTGACAACTAATATCGGAGATTACCCTAGTGCCTTACTTAGTAATATCATACAGTTGGGGTGAAGCTGGCAACTTTTGTCCTGAATTTCTATACCTATGTCCAAACTTCTGCGGTCCTTTAAACCAAAGGATTCAAACGGTGATGCCAGCAGCATTCCCCAGTGCACCTGAACCAGATTTAAATATAATTGGGAAACATTTAACAAGAAGTAAAAAAATACAATAGAATGTAGAGATGTTAATGTGTGGTTTTCTAAATTAGTATGTAGCCCATAGGGATCTTTGAGTACGGTTTAGTGACCTCTGTTTCTATTTCAGTTTGACATTACTTTTTTACATTTTTCTCATGTTTCATTCTAAGAGGTGTCATAAAAATAGGAATTGAAATGGTTTGGATAATAAAGAGGACAAAAGAAGGCACAGGGAGCACTAGTGATGATGTTCTGTTGGCTTTAGAATACTGAACTAGAAATAATGAGTGCCAGTTGGAAAAGGCAAATTATGGCTCTATATAGACTGCCTAACAATTTGGTTGTCCAACTCTTTGTGATCCCATAGACTACAGCACACTAGTTCCTTCTATCCGCCACTATCTCTCAAAGTTTTTCCAATTTCATGTTTGTTGTTTCCATGATCTTATCTAAATATCTTATCCTCTGCTGTCCCCTTTTCCTTTTTCTTCCCTAACATCAGAGTCTTTTCCAAGGGGTCACATCTTATTATGTGGCCAGAGTATTTAAGCTTCAGTATTTGACCTTTGAGGGGATAGCATGAATTAACTTTTTTAAGTATTGGCTGATATGACCTCCTTGACTCTCAAAATCTTCTTCAGCACCACAATATGAAAGTGTCGATTTTGTGCACTTGGCTTTCCTTATAGTCTAACTCTCACAGCCATACATTGCTACTGGAAAAACCATAACTTTGACTATATGGACCTTTCTTGACAAGGTGATGTCTCTGCTTTTTAAAAATACTATACAAATTTGCGACAGCTTTCCTTCTAAGGATCACATGTCTTTTAATTTCATGGCTGTAGTCACAGTCTACAATGCTCTTTGAGACCAAGAATACAAAATCTGACACTGCTTCCTTCCATTTCTTATCCCTCTATTTGACAGTAAGTATCTATCCTAAAGTTACACAGGATGCCACAGGAGGCAGTATATTTCCCTTTCCCTGGAGGGAGGTCTTCAAAAAATACTGGATCTCCATTTGTCTGAGCCATTGTAGAAAGGGCTCTTTTTCGGGCTCAGTTTGGTCAGATGACCCTCTCAAGTCCCTTTTGACCTTGAGATTTTGTGATTTTTTTTTTTTTTGAGGAATCAAACTGCTGCCTTCACCAAGCAAACTTAAGCACTTCTGTGGTTTCCTTTCTGAAGAAAATCAAGAATCTTTTCCATATATTTCTAGGTCTCTAGAGCATTATTAGCTTAAGAAACTTTCTGAGAGTCTATATTTCCTCCATTCTGAGTCTTTTCCTAATGGGAAAAGGCCAAGAATTATGAATGTACTGTCACCTCTAGATTATCTAAATTCACCATATACATTAAGCATTTTCATGATCCTGTGGAGTATCTTGATTCTGACAGGGATTATTGAGACTGAAAGGAGCTCCTAGGATCCTTTATGTTGCAGTAGAGGTGGGCTATTGTGTGAACTGTTCTCATCATTTATCACTGGGCTTTGTCGTCTGACTGTCCTCAAAAGACTGAGCAAGATTTCTCTACTCTATAAAAGTCCAGAGGTCAAATGATTATTAAATAGATATATTTTATTAGCAATCTGTTCATTCACCAATCTGGGGAAAAATAGTAACCCCAAAGTAAGAATGTTCTTCTGCTAATACATTTTGGATTTGGGCCATTTCTATCATGCTCTTTTGATGAGACTCTCAATTATTTTTTTCCTAAGACTTTGGTTCCAATTAAGTTCTATATCCATTCTAAGCAAGAGGTTTTCCTCTTCATTTTAGGAATTTTGCATGTTATAAAGAAAGCACTCATAACCTTTGTTTTTAGAATTGAATCAGAAATACAGATACTGTGTAACTATAAAATAAATACATACATATGTATATTACAGTTTCTAGCTATAAAGAGATGCTGTTTTTTCTTAATGAGATGAAAAAATATTTTACACTGGGGAAAAAAGCACAGGAACTTTATTTTGCTAAATGAAGGTCCCAAGCCACGCAATTTTAGAGTCTAGTTAGAAGCTCTGAACCTGTGAATTTTAAGCTGACTTTTAAAGAAGACAAAACAAAACCACTTGCCTATTGTATTTGGGAAATGGATATAAAGTAGCTTTTTGACAATTCATAAAATATATAGTAAAAATTTATGGCATGCTTCTGTATCAGTCACAGCAAATCCTTGTTTATTTAAAACTTAATAACTTCATTTTAATGTCAACACTAATTGAATTGTCAAGGGAGGGAAAAGCTATTCCTTCATTCTAAGGGTTCTCTTCAAAGAATCTCCCTGTTTCCATCTTCTATAAAGAGAAACATAAATTAATGGAGAACACATACAAAAGCTAATAATTTCAGAATTTTAGAAACTTCCCTATCATGTAGCATCCTTTGTTCTGGGTACTAGCAATGTAAAGAAAAAAAGAAATGGGGGAAAAAGTCTCTATCCTCAAGAAACTTACCTTCTGCTGTAGAAAACTGGTATATATGCAGGTAGATAAATGCAAAATATATATAAAGTCATGGGGAGGTAGAGGAAACAATGACATAGAAATAGTTTTTATACGCAAATAAAGCCTCCTAAAATTGGAAGGGAAAGAGAGTTTCGTTTGCATCTTTTCCCTGTTCTCTGTTTCAGTTTCAACCTGGGGCACTTTGTGCCTCGGGGCCTCTAACCCATGACCCTGACCTTTTGCTCCCAACCTCTCAGTACTTCAGATTGGTTTTGTCTGCTCTTACCAGTGAAGCACCTTAATCTTGTGAGACAGATTTATTTAATAAGAAACACATTATTTCCAAATGGCACTCACCCTCTCAGAAGTTTAAATAATCAACCCAAACTTTACCCTCTCATTGACCTTGCTTTTCCTTGCAAGAGTCCAGCTCTCAATAAAACATCCTGACAATCTGCACCAGAGAGTCATTCTTCTCACCTGCCTATGTAACAGTAGTACACACTTATAATAAATACTTGGTATGTGTGCAGTTGTGAAAGTGTTCAGACTTACATAGAGTTTCTCGGTTTATCTTTCAGCACAGGACTGTGGCTTCCAAATGTTCCTGACACTAAGACAGAGTTATGGTTTGTTTTAATATTTTAAAACATATCTTAAAGTACAACAAACTTTTGGTCATACACATGTGGATGGCCTGTTGTCTGTGGAGTGCTCTTTCCCTTTTGCCTTAGTTAGTAGGGCTTTATTTGAAAAAGAGAAAATTGTACTTTAAGAATTAGATTGCCTTCAAGTCGATGCTCCTCTTGCTAATACAGCTTCCGACTCCTCCATACCTTAGATGGAAATCTTTGTGTGTTGCTGTGTCCACAGAAATTCATCATAGCAAACTTATGTTCACATTAAAATGTAATTTCCATTAGGTTAAATCTGCTGTAATAGTCAGGTTCGTGCAGGTTTTTTGTTTTGTTTTGTTTTGCTTTTTTTGGGGGGGAAGTTCTTTTTTTTCTGGTTTTTTGGCACCTACTCTGTGCTAGGTCCTGTGTTAAGGGCTAGGGATACAAAGATTTAAAAAAACAAGTCCCTGATTTCAAGAAGTTCACAATCTAACGGGGGGGGGGGGGGGAGGGGGGGGACGACAACATGCCGAGCATACAAAATATTGACAGGATAAATTAGAGATAATCCCTTAGGCAAGGGATAAGCATTAGGGAGGATGGGAAAGGCTTCTTGCCCAAAGAAGGTGCTGTTTTAAAGGGAAGCCAGGAGACAGAGATGAGGAGGGAGAGTATTCCAGGCATGAAACACTGGACTGGTGGTTCAAATACTGCCTCAAGCACTTAAGAACAATATAACCTGGTGGAGTCCCAGTGTCTCAAAGGGTTTTATTATCTCCAATTCTTAATTTCCTTGTCTGTAAAATGAGAGAGTTGGACTCAGTAGTCTTCAAGGTCTTTTTTGGCTACTGTATCTATGAGGCTGTGAACCACCCAGGGCTATTCTAGTGAAAGTGGATCAGTTTGGATCTAGGGAAAGAATGCTGTCATTCAAGTCTCATAGGTGCCACTTTGAGTTAGTGCCCAGTGGATTAGAAGTAAGGCCCCCTCTACCAAAGGACCTTCTTGAATACTGAGTTTTCTGACTCTTCCCTTCCCCAGGATAGTGGCTCAGTTGCATTTTTAATAGTATAACTCTTTCCTCACCTTTTCCATTAGAACCTCTAATGTCTCCTGTTGCCAAGTGTTGAAATTCATACCATCTAGTTGAAAGTTTAGCACAGAATAACAGGGAAAATACACATTTTGTTTCAGTTTGGAAAAATTGCTCATAGCCCCTCTGTAAGACTAATCTTTAAACGTGAATCTGGAAGAAAGGTTACCATCCTGAACTTAAACAAAAATAGCTGTTAAGAGATGAATGCAATGATGAGGGCTTTCTGAGGTGGGGTCAGCTCGGTGACTTTTGACCACCTAGAAGGTACAAGCTGTGAAAACACAAGCATTCCTTAGTTTTACTTATCAATTGGATGCCTAAGCCTGGATTCGCTTAAAAAAAAAAAAAAAAAAAACAACAACTTATTTTGGAACCAACAGCAACTGGTAAGTAAATGGATACCTGGGACTGATTGTCATCAGCAGCAGGATCCCCTGCATCTATGAGAATTACTGCTCTTGTTCACAAGAGTATGTTTATAATACAGCTAAAATTGCCTGGCAAAGGAAGCTTTGAGGAGACTGTGGAGCAAGGGTGGAAATAGATAAGAACATGACATGAAAAAGATGATTCTTTGGTTAAAGTTCCTTTGGGGGAAAATTTTGAAAAATATTCCACTTTTTAAACATCTTCCCCACTGTATTAAATGTTTCCCATTCTTTACCTCCCTTGGTTTCGTGTTTTTTTTAAGGACACAGAATAAAGCTAGAAACGGAATTATTTTTTTTTCCTAACATAGCAACTGTCTGCTTAATCTGAGTCTTAGTTCTAAATCTGGCATACTATTTAACCTCAAAATGTAACTTGCTTGCAGTCTGCCTCAGTTTACTGGGTAAAAATTTAAATTATGTTGTATTTTGCTCCCAGCAATGTTAGAAATGAGTAATGATGCAAATAAAATCCTTTAAGCTTTCCAAAAGAAAGACACCCTAGATATACCCACCAGGTGCAACAGTAAGGATTTGTGACCATTTCTACTACAATTCCAGTGTCATTTCTTCTGATTTACTATGGAGACCCAAATCTTAACTTGGGATGAGTTGGTTTAAAAAATGCAAAAAAGTATTATTTCTTTGCCAAATATTCCCACGAGTAGTTCTATTTAAAATGGGTTAGTATTTGAGAAATGAAATTCAATTCAACAAACATGTGTGTGACTGTTTTCCTCACAGATTAACTAAGAGTATCTTCTGTTTAATTCAATGATTAGTCTCCTCCTTTTATACTATCCTTGCCATAGAAAATACTCCAAAGAAAAGAAACACAAGAAAAGTAAATAAGTATAACTACCATGAAAATAACTAAGTAGTGAAGTAAAATAACTAAGTAGTGAAGTAAAACTCTTAAGTTTCTAAGGCTGTTGTTTAAATAAATTAAGAGGTAAAAGAACAAAGAGATCATGGGCTAAGGAGGATTTAAGGGCTAGCCATTTAAGCTGATCTTAAAGTCATAGAAAATGAAGGACAGAATTAACTTCATGTGAACTAAATCTGAGATTCTCCTGTAGGTAAAGCAATATTTTTGGAGGGTATGAGGAATAACAGTGGAGAATCACTGGAATTGGTAGAGGGAGCACAAGAGAAGATGAGCTAGCACCCTGCAGAGAAGGAGGAACAGTGTGTTCTTTAGCCTTCCAACAAGTATTGTTAAGTAGAATAAAAAGAGTTTGAGGAAGGGGTAATGGGTTTGGGAGATAAAATTGGTTTGGTTGTTGTCCTTCATTCTCAAAGAGGACCAAAATGACATCATTATGCTAGAGTCAGGTTACAGTGTGTTTGACTGTGACTGATCAGATCAGTACAACAGGTCGAGCACAAATAGTCCATGTGAACATTTGAGGTGAATTTTCTAAATTTGTGAATCCTGCATTTCCTTTGAGCTGTTTCAGTTGTGCTTTGCTCATAGAGCACAGTACCATCTCTGATGTGGTCCCGTGCCAGTGCCTCTCATGTCACACAATTTCAAAGTTTTTACGAGAGACTTGAGAGTGTCCTTGTATCGCTTCTTCTGACCACCATGTGAACACTTGCCCTGTGTGAGTTCTCCATAAAATAATCTTTTTTTGGCAAGTGCACGTTTTGCATTTGAACAATGTGACCAGCCCATCAGAGTTGCACTCTCTGAAGCAGAGTTTGAAGGGTTGGCAGTTTAGTTAGAGAAAGGACCTCAGTGTCTGTTATCTTATCCTGCCAGGTGATCGTCAGAATCTTCTAAGACAATTCAAATAGAAGCAATTCAGTTTCCTGGCATAGCACTAGTATATTCTCCAGGTTCCATGGGCATACAACAATGAAATCAGTACAACGGCTCTGTAGACTTTCAGTCTGGTAGTCAGTTTAATACCTTTTCTCTCTCATGCTTTCCTTCAGAGCCTCCCAAACACTGAGCTAACTCTGGAAATACATCAACCTCATTATCAATGTGTACATTCCTGGGAAGTACACTACCAAGGTAAGTGTACTTATCCATAGCATTCTAAACTTTTCATTTGATGTAACTGATGGTTCTACATATGGATGGTAGGATGGTGGCTGATGTAGCACCTGTGTTTTCTTGTTAATTATTAGGCCAAAATTAACACAATCAGCAGAGAATTGATCCATAATTTGTTGCATCTCTGCTTCAGAGACTGCACTGAGTGCATAGTCATCTGCAAACAGAAAGTCATGCACCAACACTCCCTCCGCTTTGGTCTTGGCTTGTAGTCTTTTCAAGTTGAAGAATTTACCATCAGTGAGACAGCTGACCTTGATGCCATGTTCATCTTCATTGAAGGCATTTGATGCTGTATCTGAAAACATCAAGCTAAAAAACATGGGAGCAAGCACACAGCCTTGTTTCACTCCATTGGTGGCTGGAAAAACTTGAGAATATCATCCATTATCCAGAACTTGGGCAAGCATGCCATCACAAAATTGATGCACAATGCTGATGACCTTCTTCAGGCAACCAAATTTTGACATTTTCCATAAGCCTTCATGATGGACAGTATCAAAGGCCTTAGTAAAATCTACAAATGTTGTGCACAGACCTCTGTTCTTCTCCTGGCATTTCTCCTGGAGTTGTCGGGCAGCAAACCATATTGACTGTTCCGGAGAGCACTAGCCCAGAGATAGGACATATTGAGTTTAGTAGGAGTGAGTACACTTGTTAAGGACAGAAGGTAGGATTGGGCATCACACCTTGGAATATGCAGTGATTCCTGCATGTCACATAGAAATGGGATAAATGAAATGACTCTAATGTGTATGTACTCTACAAGTTTGGTCCATCATGAAAGACTCAAAGAATTTTTAAAATAAATAACATTTAAGTTTTTAGTCCATGAACAGTAGAATAGAATTTGGAATAGTGTAGAAAGTAATAGAAATAGGGAATAGGGCAAAGTAAGTAAATCCTTCTTGGAAAGGGATGCCACCATAGAATGTTATTTAAGCTAAGGATTTGGGGGAGGAACACACATTCTGAAATACACACTTATTTGGAAGGGTAAGAAAAGCAGGTGAAAGTTAAAAATAAGCATAAATTAATAATATAGTAATTCATACACAAGGAACTTTAGACTTAGCAAGTAATTCTAAAGCAAACAAGCATCAAATTGAGTCAAGTATAAAGGCAAAAGGATAAACCACCAATTACTCGAGTTACTTTACCCCCCTAAGTTAAGTGCCAAGATGCGATACCCTAATCCCCTTATCAGGTAAAAACATATCTTAAGTATTCACTAGGTATGAACAAAGTGACATATGACATTTAAACTAGGTGCCACAGGAAGTAGATTGGCTGAAGGACTTGGTCCTTCATATGCTCTGTGGGGCATATGTAAAACCAGCAAGCTAGTTTGGAATGAGGAATTCAAGTGATTAGCAGCTTATTGGTAGAAGTGTGCAAACAAGTCCATTAGAAGGACTTTCAGGAATGAGAAGTTGTCAGTTATCTCCTTAACACATATATTATCCAAGCTTGAGGGTGCTTTCTCCTGGAATTTGTATGCTCTAGGGAGAAAGCATAAAACAGACTTTTGGAAGCAATATTTTTATACTACTGTATTTTTAGAGTAAATAGTCATGTCTAAAACTTAACTATATCTAGCTGTGCAATATCAGCTGGTAACAATGAGGGGATACTGTAAAAAAGAAATCTGCTATGCTTTAGGGCTAACCCTAGGATGCTAAGGGCAGGTAGTAGCTGCCCTTTGGGGATCCTACTGGTCAGTGTAAGTGGAGATTGGGAGAGTATGTCCAAAATGTGCAACACAAACAAAACTTGTTACAGGGACAGAGTACTACCTTTAAAGTAGAAGGAGATAAAAATTAATACAAAATAATGAGGAAAAAATCTAACCATCTAAAACTTAACGGTGAATGGATAAAACAATATGTTGACATGAATAATAGAAGAAATGACAAGAAAACAAAATCCCAAATCCCTTGCAAACAAAAATCACATTGAAAAAAATAAAAACATACAGAAAAAAATTAGAGGCTAGTGCAAAATGTATCATGCATCCAGAGTTCACTTTAAAAAAAAACCCAAGAAGTAGAGAGTTAATCATGTTATCAAAACAAAACTAAAAATTATGTCAGGGGAGATAAATAGGGACAACATGTTATGCAAAAAGGCACTATAAAGAATGAAGCGTTATTGCTAAATATGTATGGACAACTGAATTATAAGAAATAGATATAAAATACTTCTGGGAGACTTTATTATTCCTTCAGACCTGGATATATCTATTGGAAATAAAATTCAAAAGGAAAATATAGAATTGAACAGACTAAAGAAATTATATTTGAAAGACATATCTTAATGGGAACAAAAAAGAATGTACATATTTCTCAACATCATATGGTACCTGACAAAAATGGTCTATATACTAAGGCCCAATGAAATTATGTGTAAATGTAAAAAGGAAGAAATATTGACCATATTTTTTTACTCTGATAATGCAATAAAAATAATTGGTAAAAAATAAAAAGTAAAATGTATGGGCTTATGTGAAAGCTTACAAATGGAATACTGAATAATAAATGAGTTAAATAATAAATTGTAGCAACAGTTAAGATGTGAAAAAGAATGATAGAAATTACATAACAAAGTATGGTAGGTAAAGTTAAGTAGTCCTGGGTGAAGGAGGGGATGGCAATATACATTAATAAATTGAGTTGGGGCAAGATGACTAGTAAACTGAATGTTTGATATTTTTTAAAAAATGTCTTCAGAATCAGAGAATTAACCAAGGCAAAAGAAGAAACAGTGGAAAATTTAGAGGAAAGATAGAATGGAAAACAAGAGATCAGTGGAAAGGCTTAAAACTAAAAGCTGGGTCATTGAAAAAGTTAATGAAAACTTCAGCGGACTTGTTAAAAAAAAAAATTGTGAAAAATTTAAATTTCCAGAATGAAAAGGATGAGGTGAATTCACAAAAAGGAGCAGCTAAAAGAGAATTATTAGAATGCACTAAATGCAATTATAATCAAATAAAACCAAGAACTAAAAGGATATATATGATTACTTGAAATCATATAAAATACTGAGATTAACAGGACATAAAATTGTGATATTGAGCCACGCAATTGCATGGATGAATAAGCCACAAAAGAACTACCAAAAAAGAGTAGGAAAAAAAATTCAAACTTTGTCAAGATGAAATTACTTGTGAATTCTATCAAATGTTTAACAAGAGTGAGTACTTATATACACATTATTATTGCTAATTGAGAAAGAAAACACTACCAAATGGACTTGAACCAAATGTTAATAGTCAAATCAGCAGAAAGATAAAGCAAAAAATGAAAATATAGAAAAATTTTAATTTTTAAATGAAATCCTGATTAAACTCTCTTGAATTTGTATTGGCAATGCAAGAGTGGTTCAAATTAGGAAAACAAATATAATAATTACATTAAAAGCAAGGCCAGCCAAAGCCAAATGATTATATCAATTCAGAAAAAAGTAAAAAATTTCAACATTCATCGAACCTTGAAACTGCCAGGCTTGTGTGTGTGTGTGTGCGCGCGTGTGTGCGTGCTCAAAAATATTTGAAAGAGAGAAACTCTTGCTCAAGAAATTCCTTTCTCCCACTGTTCTTTGACAGAGTGTAGACATGCTAGTGGTAAAAAGTTAAGGTGTAAATATCATGAAGAAGAAGACAAAATTATCCCCATTTATAGATGACTTAAAGATTTACTGAGAAAACCCCCAAAGAATCAAAACCAAAATTATTTGAAAAAGTATTAGCTTCAATTAAGTATCAGTACACAAAGTGCCTTCCCATTGTCATTTATACATAGCGATAACAAAAATCAGGAGAGAATTATAGGAAAATAAATCTCATTCAAAATAATTATGAATAAAATACCTGGGGAAGAAATAATCAAGACATACCAAAGACATAAACAGATAAAATTACAAAACACTCTTTAAAAAATGAAGACAAATAATTGGTAGAATATTTATTGCTCATATTTGACTCACAGCAATATAATAAAAATGATACTGCCTGAATTCATTTATGTATTTAGTGCTATACTTATCATATTACTAAACTTGTAAAACCAGACGAAATAGAAACAAAATTCCTTTGGAGGAATTTAGATATAATAAAAAGAAAGGAGATAAGGTTCAGCACTTTTAGACCTGGAAGTATCTTATAAAATAATCATCAAACTTATTTGGTGCTAGTTAAAAAAGACAAGTATGGAAAATACTAGACAAGGAAGAATCAAAAACAACAAAACCCTATTAAAATTTCACCTAGTTAGCCTATTACTAAATCACCCAACACTACTTGGGGAAGGATTCTTAATTTGACAATAACCCCTGGTAAACTAGAAAGATTTGTTTTAACAAAAAAGATGTTTGGTGTGAGAGTAGGGGAGTGGTTACATTGGTACGTTATTCCTTCTGTTGTACTAAGTTCCATGTGTACATGTCAAACTTAAGTGTAAGATCTTCCAAGTAAAAATAATTACATATGATCCAAAGGAAGTACCTTTCACAACAGTAGCTATGAGAGAATTTTTAATTAATGAAGAATTTGAGATAGCAAAATATAAAATAGATATGAATTCTGTGGATGTGATAAATTCACCTTGTTCTGAGTCCTCATCACTCCACCTAGGGTACATTCGTGTTCTCTCTCTCTCTGATTAAAGTTAATGATAATATACAAATTTGACTACCTTTGGATTCAGCTAAACCCAGTTTGACCTAGAAAGCCCTTTCAAACAACTACATCCCCCCCTTCCTGACCTCCCCACTAACTCCACAAAACCCCTCCCCTCACTCTATGTTTTCCCCATTAGTCACTGGACACAATTTTTATATAAAAGGATTTAGTGAAATAGCATGATAAGAAAAGTTCTAATTGAACATTCTCTCCATATATCTCTATAGGGCTTATTTTCCCACAAATATGCTATGATTGGGAAGAATGAACATCTTTAGGAATCATACATAAAGAACTTGCATGTATGGAACACATGATATTGTTTTAATGATGGTTTTGGAGCACAAGCTGTTGAGGGCAACTGTCCCTTGATCTCAGATGGCCTTATGGTGACTGGTGACTGCTAGGTACATAATCTGCTAGTTATCATTCTGTCACCATCTCTTCTCATCTCTGCCTCATTATCTTAGCTTTGGTACTAGAACCTCTTCTTCATCAGGGTGAACTGAGAGCATTTTGGTTTATTGAAGTAGGAAATAAATGTTCATATAGCACCTGTTATATGCCAGGCACTGTGCTAAGTGCCTTGCAAATAGTACCTCATTTGATCTTCACCATAGCTCTGTAAGTTAGGTATAGCCACCACATCCATCTTTAAAAAAAAAAAAAAAAAAGCCAGTCAGAATGCCCTGTGTCTAAAATTCTGTCTTTTCTTTTTGAGCCAATGAATAGCAGAAATTTTAATCTTCTGTTACAGATAACTAATTCTGTTAATTATCATTAGGCATTTCCAAGATCCTCTATGGCTTAGCAAGCAAATGAATTTGCCTCATTAATTTATCTTTCCTTCTGACTCAAGGTCATAATTCTCCAGCTAGTATTTATTCCTGCCTTTATTCTGCATATTTGTCAGGAGCAGAGCCCTATTTTGGCCAGTGGGAAAATTTCTATATCCCTACAAATGAATAGGGGAATAGTAAGAAGTAGGCTTTAAAGTTAGGATGGAGCCAGCTCATCAATAACTTCGTATTTTCATTTAAGGATTTTGGAGTTTATTCTATATACAATAGAAACAATTTAAGGTTTTCCAACAGATGAAAAGTATGGTTTGAGAGGGTAAAGACTGGAGATGGAGAAATTAGTTTAGGAGTCCATTATGATGCGTGAGTGGTATCAGAACAGAAAGAGAGTGAGATGTGAGACACATTGTAGAAGATGAGTGTGTAAAACAGGTGTCCCTAATTATCTAACCCAATACAGTCTCAAACTTTTCATACATGAATATAGAATGCAATATCCCCTTTGGATATAAATATAAAGATCAGTTGTCATTAAGTGGTTAATAGGAATATTTGAAAGAGTTCTATAGGATAATCTTGTGGTTTTACCTTACTGAAGGGGAGATTAAAGCTCATTCAGCAAATCGTCACAAAGCTCATTCTATTTTGAAGGTCCAAAGTCTGGCCATAAGTTATAGCCTGAGTTGGATTCTAAGCCTTAGAACAAAGAGAAATTTCTGCTCAACAATTCTCCGTGGATATGTAGATGAGCTGTGAGATGCAGTGTCGCTGAAATATTCAGAAGCTGATACCAATACAAAGTGAAGTGCAGGCATTTAAATGTGTCATTGCTCCTTGCTCCCCCTCTTTCTTCCTCCTCCCTCTACTAATTACTAGCTTTAGGCTTACCTTCACTAATACGTTACCTCCTTGGCTACTATTAACACTCTAAGGGCTGTCTTAACTTTCCACTTATACAGATTCACTGCATTTTCTGGGCTAATTTTTTAACAGTTGTGCTTATACTATGTGGGTTTGACAAAAAGTATTTGTAATCCATTAGCTGATTTTGTTTGTTTGGGGAGTTCCAAATTCATGATTCATCTATCAACCAATCAGCAAACGTTTATTAAGTCCTTACTAGTTAATCCTCAGTATGTGATAGGCAATATACTGTGGTCACAAAGTAAAAGTGAAAAGTCCTTATCCTCAAGTAACTGGGCCTGGCATGGTTTAGAAATTCAAAAGAGTCTGGGGAGCCTTCTTTCAGAAGAGTAATTATGACATGTAATAGAAGCCTTGGATAGACCCTTAGAGCATGCACAGACATTTTCAAACTGGTTCTAGCCTACTATCCATACAGTGGACGGCAACCTCTTTGGCTGAAGTTTTGAAACTGGAACTGGTGACACTCAAAAGGCCTTCATCTCAGTCTGTCCTCTTTCTGGTTTTGACTCCTTCCATGATGATGCTCATCAAGAGACAATACTTCAAAAGGAGAGGCTTTTGGCTCTTTCTATGTGTGGTTAACATGTGGCCTTGTGAATATAAGCCCCCATTCTTTCCCTGTATCAGTGTTTATTATTTACTCTTTCAAGTGAGGTGCAGTGCTGAAAGGGTCCCGAGAGGAAAAAAGTTTAAGCCTTGAGCTAGAGGCTTTGACTTTGTAAATTTCCAAATGTCAAGAGAGTTAGCTACTCAAGTTTGAGAATCCAGGAGTTCAGTCTTTCCTGGGTATTGCATTAGCCCAGCATTGATGCTTAGAGGAGGGATGAATGGCCTTTGGGACCCAAACTAGAATATCAAGATGACTCATCCAGCAGCAGTACTGAATATTGAAGTGAACTTGGTGGAACCAGCACTATGTAGAAAGTGTGCTAAGTCTGAGCCCACTCTTCCCAGGTTTTAGGAAAGGAGGAAAACATGACTGATTTGTTGGATTGAAATATCTGTATTTTTCTGCTTGTTGTATCTTTGAGGTAGATATTCCTTTGTAAATGTTAATCCATGTTAATTGGTTAGAAGGAACTGGGTAGCTAGTCACTAGAAGCTAACAATGAGGTGAGGGAGAGTACACCCAGAATGGGGGCTTGAGGTGATAAAGTTGAGAGAAGTAACATACCAAGTCCCTCAGGATTACCCCTTGGAATCTTAATGGGGAGATGTTAGCAGCCTGGCTCTTGAATAGTGAATCAGAGCATGTGTGTTCATGTGTGGGTATATCATGTAATACATGTACATATATGTAGTATTGTATATAATATATCATAATATATAATTAATATGTATAATATATTCCATACATAATACACAAGTAGACATACATTATGTACAGAGCTGAATACAAGTCAACCTTAGAAAAGAAGATGCAAGCAACTGAATGGCTTGCAGATGATGGTATCTGGATTGAGTTTTGAAAGGAGATGAGTATTCTTAGAGGCAAAAGTGAGGAGAGAGAGCATTCTAGGCATGGGGGATTACCAGTGCAAAGGTTCAGAGGTGGGAGACAGAACATGATGTGTGAAAAACAGAAAGGAGGTCAGTATATGTGGACCATAGAATATGTGAAAAGGGAGTCATATATAAGAATACTATAAAAAATAGAAAGGGATCATGTTTCAAAGACTATTAAATGCCAGCGAATTTTATATTTGATAACTAGGCTAAAATTATGAGTTTGTTCAGTCTGGAACTAGTTAGTTTTTCTGCTGAATGGCTAGAGAATATATTTTTTAAAATTACTTTGTTATTCTGGACTTGGAAAAAACCACCAACGAAGAGGAACATTTCAATATATAAAGAACAAAAGAAAACTATGTATGAAATAATGTCTATACATACAGCATATTTTACACGCATACACACACACACACACACACACACACACACTTAAAGTAAATTCACCAGTTTTAAAGCTTTTCTTTTCTGTATCTCCCTCTGAACTTCTTTGTTCTCTTTTGCACATTAAAAAAATGCTTCAGTGACACTATTCCTTTATTATTTTGGGCATTATTATCACTGATTCACACCCCCCCCCCCTTCTAGCTACCCTCTTCATCTAAAAAAAATCCCTACCCTTGTAACGGATGAGTAAAATATAGTAAAAAAAAAAAAATTCACATTGACCTTGTCCATAAATATATTGTCTTATTCTGTACTTCTAATGTATCACTTTTCTGTAAGAAATTGGGTAGCTTGATGAATCACGGATTACTCATTACATTGATCAGAGTTCCTAAATTTTTCAGAGCTGCTTTGCTTTACAATATTGTAGTATAAATTATTTTTGTCTTTTTACTCACTTCACTCTGCATTAGTTTGTGCAAATCTTCCTTGGTTTCTCTGAGTCCATATTTTTCTTAATTTCATGTTGCTGTTCAGTAGTTTTTTAGTCATGTTCAACTCTTCATGACTCCATTTGGGTTTTTCTTGGCCAAGATACTAGAGTGGTTTGCAATACTCTTTTCTAATTTCTATGGCACAGTAATATTCATTGCATTTATATATCATAATGATTTCAGCCATTCTCCAATGGACACGCACCCTTCTTAGTTTCCACTTCTTTGCTACGGAAGTAGGTGCTCTGGTGAACATTTTTGTACATATGGGTTCTTTCCTTCTTTACCTCTGGAGCATATTTCTCATAATGACATTGTTGGGTACAAAGAAGGCATCCTTAAAACCACGTTCCCTATGTCATTTCACAACTATGTGGGTTATTACAAGGGAATTTGGGCTAGAGAGCATGGCTTTATTAATACAGTCATTAACATCAACAAAGCCATAGAAAAAATCTCACAAAGTAAGATACACATACTAGTTGTGTGCTAGACTCTTAGCCATTGGCTCCATTTTTTTAAAAAAAATTTATAACTCATACAATAATCCATTTGAACAAGAATGTTGCTTTATTTTAAAAGCTCTACAGGACTACCACCAGTTAATTACTAATAGATTAAGATATACCTGGAAATAGTTTTCTTGACATTTCCCTTAAAAAACATGGGAATCCTCAAATGGCCTCAAATACTCTTATCTTTTTCACTTGTTAAATAAATGGAGTTGGACTACAAACCTCTAAGGTCTCTTCCAGTTCTAATATTTTGTGGTTCTACAAACAATCATTCTAGGTCACAGCCTCTAAAATTTGTTTTAATGAGCAGGAATAGAAAGACCAGTGGGTAAGAAATCTCCCTTTGACATGATGCATACCACTTCAGAGGTACAGTGTTCTTGAAATAACTCCTTTTGCTGATTTCTTCAAAATCTGATTTAAAGATTGACTTTAAAAAAAAAAAAAGATTTACTTCCTCCAGAAAGGTTTTCTGGTTGAACCCCACCTAACTCTTAATGCTCTTTTACTCTATATCTCTAAAGAACTTACAAAATCGCTATTAACTTGTACTTTCAATTCCATATTAATACTGTTCTGCCACATATAGGTGTGTATATATGTCTGGTGGTGAGATTTTAACTTCTCAGAAGGCAGGAAGTTTGTCCTTTTGTTCAGAAACATAACTAACACAGAGCTGCCAGAGATTTGTCCCAAGGAAACTCATATAAAATCAAGGTACACACTTCCTCCCTCCCACATCTGTCTTCTCCACTTCACAAACTCACTTCCCACTCCTCTGCTGGTCTGAGCTAAGTAGTAGATCCACTTCGGAGCTGCTACCACCACAATTCCATTGCTATGTCACTTCTCTTCTTGGGTCTTTCTCACCCAAACTCCTATTTGGACTCTCCTTTTCTATTCCTTTCCCCCCTTTCCCTTTCTCCTAGTAAACTAAATTTGTCTGGGCTCTAGAATTCCTGTTATGACTCTGCTTTAGAATTTCCTCTCTCCTCAGTTCCCTCTCCCCCTTGGAATAGAGCATTCTACAAACAATACATGCTTTATAAATATTGATTGATGGAAAGTTTTCCTTCCCTCAGTTTCTAGAAGAATACATTGCTACCATGCACCTAGATTGTAGGATTTAGAGCTGGAAAGCATTTTAGAGATCATAGGGTTCTATGTCTTCATTATATATTGGAGAAGAAAGTGGTATTGAAGGAAATTAAGTAACTTCGCCAAGGTTATGCAAATAGAGAGTAAGGGAATCAAGATTCACACCTAGGGCTTCCTGTCAGTCAATACATGGACCAATCAACAAGCCTTTAATGAATACCTCCTTTGTAAAGTCAGAAATGAAACAGTCCATATCCTCAAGGAGCTTATAATCTATTGGGAAAACAATATATAGACACAGAAATATATACAAAACATCTACTCCAAAGCCAGTGCTCTTCCACTATCCATGCACAATTCTATATTTTACAAATGGGAAAGCTGAGCCTTCTTCCACCCCCAAATAGCAAACCATGAAATGTGGTTAGAACACAAAGCAGTAGTCACTGACAAAGCAGGGATTAGACCTCCACATTTTCAGTTCTTAGTCTTTTGTTCATTCCATTAGACTGTACTGTTTTCAATTAACAGGGAGAAAAAAAAACCTTTAAAGGAAAAAATGATCTTCAAAATAAAAACGAAACTCTCAAGAATGCAGGCAGTACTGAAAGCTTCCAGTATGCTATCTGGAAGGCTATTTCCATTGGAAAGGTGGGGCAGATTTTATTTTTAGAAAGCTGGACCTTTTTAAGGTGGGACGTTAGATCTCTTACCTAGGTATGGCTCTGCATTGATAAGCCTCTTGCTCCCCTGGGCCAGAATTCTCAAAAGAGAATGAAATTCAAACTCAGGCCTAAACTCTGTTAGGCCATCTCTGTACAGCTGAATCAACTGTTTTCCAGTAGTTTCTTATTTCTGCTGTAAAAATAACTGTTAACCTTGTATCCATTTAGGATTAGTCATAAATGACATTCATTCAGGAGCCAAAATAAAGCAATACAGTTATTTTGCTCATTATAACAATCAAGTAGGCTCTATTCCATCAGTTATTGACTAAGATTACTACTAATAATAGTCTGTATTTGTATAATGCTTTGATACACTAATTACATCATTTGATACATACAGCAGTCCTGTGAGGTATGTCATAGGATCGTAGCTGCAGAGCTGAAGGGACTGGAGAGGTCACGAAATACAATCCCCTAATTTTACAAATGAGTAAACTGAGACTGGGGGAGGTTAAGCGACTTGCTCAATGTTGCACAACCAATTATCATCTGAACTCTGGTTTTCCTGCCACTGAACCTAACACTCTGTCCACTATACCACCCATCTGCCTCTAGGTGGTGCGTTCATTATTATGATTTTTTTTACACAGAAGAAAACTAACGTTTAGTCAAGTTAATGACCTACCCAGAATCATTCAGAGAGTGGGTAGTAGAACAGGGAGTCAGACTTACGTCTTTGACTCTTTGTGCTGTGTGAGTTCTACTTTACCACAGTTGTTACATATAAGCTGCATCCCCTAGCAAGATGTGAGTTCCTTAAGAGAAGAGGATATTTTTCATTTTGTCCTTGTATCCTGAAGATGTACCACAAGACCAAACATATATTTTGCTTCATAAATGTTTGGTAGAGTGTTTTAGATTCAAAATTTTTTTAAAAAGTAGAAAATGGTTCACTCCTTCCCACTAAAGAACATGCCAGTATGTTAGCGGGCAAAAGACTTCTAGAGCAAGAATCTGTGCAGTTTTTCATAACAATAAGACAGCCAAATACGATTGAATATAGTACCCCAGTCCCAGCAAAGGATCCAGTTTTGTGAACTACTTCCAAGAGGTAGCTTCGCAAATCCCACCAAAAGGGCAGTTTGGCTCAATGAATCTGGCGATAATACCACAACTGCCTGCATGGTATGAAGAGGTCTGCCTTGTGTTCTTTGGCACTGCCCCCAAGTCCTGTTTCCCCATGGGGAGTATCCTCCCAGGGGCCTCCAGTGTTCAATGTTCTTATAGTTCTAGTATGCCCATTCTGCATGGTGCATACCATCATCCAGTCTGTGGAGAATAAGGGAATGCCAGCAGTTCTTGATGAATAAAGTGAAAGTCTTCATTCTTCCACCAATAAAGCAAGCAGCAGGGATGGCTTTTGCCAAAGGCAGTTTCTAACCTGATGCCTTGGCACATAAATATCTTTTGTAAGCCTTTTCAGAAATAAAAATTTCATATAAAAACAAAGAATTTTTTTTAAAGGAAAGAGATTGTTCTCCAATGACTAGTTGAATAAGAAAAGACAAAGTGAATTTCTTCAACATTTTGGAGTTTACATAGTGAATGCTGAGAAATCTTTTCAGTAAAACAGAATGTTGGTTAAGCCCCTTTGTCATGTTATGAGCAGATTTTAAAATAATAAAAAATGATCTTTAATCCTGATTTTATATAATTTCTAATAAATTCAGACATATATTTGCTCTTCATTGAATTTTCATGTTAGCATTTTTAAATGAAATGCCAGTATTTTTCTAATTGGTTTTCTATTGATTTTTTTTTTCTTTTTTGTCAACTCCATGATACAGTTTGGGACTTCAGAGCAGGGAGTATACAGGAATTGCATTCTGTAGATTTTTTTTGTCCCCTTTAATGAATTCTTAATTACATTATTCAAAAGATCCATTATTCAGCATTCATCTCACTGCTAAATGAAAGTCTTTACCTGACATGTGAATGAAATGAGTCTAAATGCTTTCCATGCCACCTAGGGATTCATAATAGACTTCTAGCTGAACGGCAGCAGTGGGTTTTCTTTCTGTTTTAAATTTGTGTGGATTGTTTGTGGAGATGGGTAGGCATGAAATACTCAACCTACCCCAGCCCCAGTGAACTTCCCTTGAGTGTTCCGATTCACCTCTGCCAGAAAAAGTGAGAGGGAGGTCAAAATATTTGCTCGAGGAGGAAGAGACACTTGACACACATTGATAACCTTTAAAAAAGACTTCAAATGCATTTATGCATCTCTGACAATGCTTGCCAGTTTCATCCATCCGGAGTCAGCAAGCTTCCTTAGAGCCCCTCATTAACTTTTCCTCTTTCATTTCTCACCATGAATAAAAGTGGTAAGTGGTGGCAAGAGGAATTCAGGGCATTTTTAGAAAGGCTAACAAGAACCTTTTCCTTACCCTCCCATTACTTTCAACAGGCTAATGCATGATGCTCCGGTCAGAAATGTGCTCAAGCTACTGGTGAATGTCTCTCAGGGATAGAGCAAAAAAAGTTAGCAATTTATACATATATTGACTGGGCCCTTAAATGGGATGGCCAGTTTGTCCTAAAACTGCCCCTGTTTTCCCTCTTCCAAGACAGTGAGCTACTAGGTATCACGACTCCAACTTTTCAGACTTAATCTTTTATATTCAACACATAGGTAAAATTGGTAATAAATACTAGATAAAGCTCAAATACTAAAAAAAATCTTAAACAAATAGTCCCAATCTTCAGAAAAGCCTGGAGCAGACATAGCGAGGAGTGCGCTAGAGCTAGCTAGAACCGGCCCTTGGAAGCTATGGCTCAGTATGCCATGTGAGCAGTTACACCTCAGACATCAGCAAAGGGTACAAGTTGAGGCTTGATTTAACACTTTGTTGATTATATAAACTTTAAAAAGTGTTAATAATGCAAATTAAAGTTAAAAGTGTGTCATGTATACATGGAGTAACTACAGTTAAACATTTACTAGCATGTTCCTAGAAATATAACAAGGGTGGTATTGCTGGGGTTTTGGGCCAAGGTGCCAGCTCTACCCACTGCTATTAATACCCAGCTAGCAGAATAATGAGTTAAGCTACAAATGACAAGCCACTAGCAATAATCTCTATAAATTCTCTGATGACCTGCTGCTCTGCTTCTTAACTCATGGCCTCCCCAGCAGCATTTGAGGGCAGATTTTATATCTTTTGACCTGGCAGTATTTTGTCTTGGAGCAAAAAAAATGAATTACTAGTTACAACTCTATCAAGAGTTAATACAGATCTATGCCTATGGGATTTAAAATTTAAAGGGACTTTAGAGATGATTGAGTCCAATTGTTCCTCATATAGAAGATGCATTTCATCTGTAAGCTGAGGTCCAAAGAAGTTGTTACTTACCCAGAGCTGCACAAAAGGCAGGATAGAAACCAGAATTCAGTGTTGTTTACACAGAGCTGCCTATCTTCATTCCATATGGCCTGAAACTATGGCTCATCAATAAATGCAGTGGAATCACAGATGTAGGGAAAGAAGGGACCAGAGACTGGGGCTTCCAGTTCAAGCTTCTAGTCCTCATTTTAGAGAGGAAATCAATGCCCAGGGGATTTACGAACTTGCCCAAGGTCACAGAGGCATTAAGCATTTGAAGCAGGATTTGAACAAGTTCAGTGTTCTTTCTCTTCTATCACACTGCCATAGATTTACTACATAAAAGAAAGGGTTAATTTAAAAAAATGAAAATGAAAACTAAAAAATTTAAAAAACCTTGAAGGTTCTGTAGATTGCCTAGACATCTCAAAAGTTTCAGCCTCAGAGGTTCATGCTGAGCTCTTTTATGGTGCTTTCCAGTTTACATAATGGTTACCTGATAACAAACTCCAAAGGGGATTACAAAAATATAATATCCTCTTAAAATTGAGAAACTAAGTCTCAGAAAAATTGCTCGGCTCTCACTTAGGTCTCTTGACTTGAGATCCAGTTCTCATTCTTCTCCATCTTTTAGATGGAAGGGTAGTAGGTTGTGATATATGAAATCTGAGATGAGGCTGCTTTTATCTGCTTTGTAATACTAGTCAGTTAATAAGCATTTATTAAGTACCTGCTAGGTAGATACTGTGAAGTACTAGGAATACAAAGAATAACAGAAGAAAGGCTCTGCTCTCAAGGAGCTGGTTTAATGAAAACGACTCTGTATACAGGAGATGCTGAGTAAATTGAAGATAATCAAGCAAGAGAAAGGGCAACTAGGTGACATAGTGAATAGAGTGCCAGGCCTGAAGTGAGGAAGACTGATCTTCCTGGGTTCAAATTTGACTTCAGATACTTGATAGCTGTGTGACCCTGGGCAAGTCACTTACTCCCCCCCCTTTGTCTCAGTTTCCCCATCTGTAAAATGAGCTGGAGAAGGAAATGGCAAATCACTCTTTGCTGAGAAAACCCCAAATGATGTCACAAATAGTTGGACGTGACTGAACAACGAGAAAAGACATTAATGCCAAGGGAAATTGGGAGGGACTTACTGTAAAAGTGGAATTTTAGTTGTGATTTGATGGAAGCCAGAGAGGCTGGGAGGCAAAGGTGAAGGCAAAGAGGGTCCCAAGCATGGGGAACATCTGGTGAACCTGCTCAGAGTCTGGGGACAGAGTGTTCTGTTTGAGGAACTGCAAGAAGATTGGTGTCACTGGATCCCAGAATATTTGATGGGAAGGGGTAAGATGTAAGAAGACAGAAAAGATGGTAGGGAATCAGTTGATAATATTTGAAGTAACTGTGATAAGGAATTACATAAGAACATTACTAAAAGGAAACACACGTGGGGAAAAGTCCTAGATTGTATCAGCCCTCTGTGATCTTAATTTGAGCCTCCCCACCAAAAGTTAATTTAATCTTTATGCTTCATTAAGCTGTGTGCCTAGAACAAGGCAGGTATTGATCCTACTGTACTTAAACCTGGTAAGACAGCATTCTTCTGAGTGATGTCTTTACCTAGGAACATTGAGAAACTAAAAGAGGTTGGGGAGACAGGAAAGATGAGGTTTAATTGAGATAGTGAACAATGTTCTAGAGAAGACTTGGGGAGAATGGAAGTTGATCATGTGAAAGAAGGGCCATTCCTCATGATCCTAGAGGAGAAATGGAAGTTCAAGTGTAGAAGAAGGAGGTAGATTTCAGTAATGATGCTGATGATGATGGAAGGTCCCTAATGAACCTGATGAGTTACTTGATGGTTAGCATTTCTTGAGAATGTTTCTGTAATTCCTCAAGGAGGTATATGAAGAACTACAGTAACCATAAGATTAGATGTTGCTGTGCATCTCTTATGTTAAGAATGCCTGGAACTTTTCCCACTCTCAATCTCAGGTCTATATCCCTTTTGAAGACAGTCTACAGTATAGAGTAATGTCATTGTTGAAAAAATACTGGTGCCTGGGGAAAGGGATTCATCAGACCAGGAATTATCCACTATTTATGTCCAATATTTGCTTTTTCCATTTTCTTTAGAACAGACTAAAGACTGTCCTGCATCCAATTTATGCATCCTTAGCTTTGAAGATCAAGGGGCCCTTTTACCTACATCTGTAGAAACCATGACCCATGCTATATAAAACTATATATGTAACATTTATGTATGTATATAAATTCTTTCTCTTTAACATTTGTTGTTTTTTTGTAAGTTTTGTTACAAATTCTATCCCTACCTCTCTTCCCCCCTTTCCTGAGACTGTAAGCAATATGATATACGTTATACATCTAAACTGCACTAAAGTCTGAGATTTCTCAGAGTCAACTTTTGATGGGGACATAAGACTAAAAGAGTGATTACGTGGAAGGAGGAAGCCACACATATTGAATCCAGTTCTATATGAACTCAAATTTTGGGTAACTGAGCCACAAGTGTAAAATACCTGCCACTTATATTATATTTTAAAGTTTGCTAATAATCTAACATCTCATTTGAACCTGAAAATGATTGTATGGAGGAGATACTGTAAATATGATCCTCACTTAACAGATGAAGAAACTGAGGCTCAGAAAGTTTACTTCACCATGGTCACAGCCATCAGATGTCAAAAGCAGAATTTGAACCTAGGTCTTTTTGACTCTGATGCTAGCACTCTGGCCACTATGTGAATGCTTCTTCTAATTAGTTTCTTGATAATTAGAGCTGCTCAAAAATGTAATGGGAAGGAGTTTCCAGTCACAGGATAGTATCAAGTAGACTCTTGTAACTACTGCTGGGCATGTTATATAAAAGATGCATACTTGATGAAAGGACTGGACTACATGACCTCTTAGGTCTCTTCCAGTTAAGGATTCTATGAAGAACTCTCAGTGCTCTTGACATTGGCAAGTGGCTAAACAAGTTATGGAACATGAACATAATGGAATGTTGTGCCATAAGAAATGATGAAATGGACATTTTCAGAGGAAAGTGGGAAGACTTCTCTTAACAGATGCAGAGCAAAGTGAGGATAACCATTTGTACAATGACAAAAACAAAGAAAATACCTATACATGTATCCTTTTCACTTTTTGATTAGGACTCCATACTCTACTCACAATAGCTTGAAGTATAGAGGACATTTGGGTAAACTTTTTCTAGATAATGCTTTAGATGCAGTGAGTTATGTGATTTTGCTTTAATCCAGTGAGGTGAATGGCCCAAGAAAGCCTACAATGCTGCTTCTAAATGACAGAATTCTTATTTTCTAGGATTACTTCATTTGGATAATTATTCACATTACATAAAGGAGAAAACTCAATCACAACTTGTTACCATCTGAAAGAAATACTCATGTTTGATGCAGCCAAGATTAGGGCACTAGATAAAAGGATAAGGTTTGGAATGGGACTTTAAAGGACTTTACAGATGAGGAAATTTCACCCAAAGAAATGAGATGATTTGCCCTAAATCACATATAAACTAAATAAAAGAGCTAGGATTAAAACCCAAGTCCTTTGATTTTCTAGAGCTCTTTCCAATACAACACATTGCCTCATTTTTCAGAGCATAAGAATGGGAAGTCATGAGATCCTATTGATATTAAATGAATGCTCTCAAAGGATTCAAGGCGAACTAGCTTTGTGGAGTTTGTCTTTGGGGGAGAAAACTTTTAAAAAAGAATTATTTAGACACTTGTTTATAAGATGGCAGCCTTCTTTGTTGGACCTGACTGAAGCAAGGTAATAGACCAGTTAATATGGGATGCCATCAATTTAACAGTAGCAGAAAGAAGTGCAGGGGTTCAGATCTAGTCCCAAGTTTTCATAGCCTTTCACTTGGCACTGCAATTTACAACGATTCCATGAAAGGGATATCCAATCCTAGGAAAAAAGTACATTTCCGTTCATTTAGAAGTGAAGCTTGGGGGTATAACCATCAGGTCTGTTCGGACCTTTCCCCTTCCCTTACTTCCAACAAGACACAAAAAAGTTAAAATGTCCTTTAAAACCAGCTCCATTTTTTGTAGTTCATACCATGGAACCCGATGTAGAGAACTACCTCTCTGAAGTAGTCAGGCATTGGCTAATGAAGCAGCCACTGCTCTCTAGTAAGCATGCAGTACCGCCTACTGATAAAAAAGGCAACACTTTAGAATGCCTAAGAAGTCTCAGACAAAAACCCACATTAATCCACTCCTCTGATGGGCAAAATGTACGCGTGTAGCTCACGGGGACTTGCATTCACCCAGCTTAAATCTCCTATGTCTAGGAGTGATTGAAGCGGCCCCTGGAAGAGTTGCACCAGATTGTACATCGTTGGCAGAGGACCCCATTCAACTTGGAGTTCCTAGTGACCAGGCCCTCAGAACTTAAGTCAAAATAGATAAAAAGCTCATTTTCTTTTATGCGAAGCTAGAGAAAAGGAAAAATAACCCAATGAAAGATGGAGCATGACAATGAACAAATAAGAAATAAAAATATTAAGGAACCTGTCCTCGGTACATAAAATAACACCTGGTGTAGTTTTATTCGGAATTTGGTACTACATTGTTTCAAATTAAGTTCTACCATTAAAAAAAAGTAATACTGCATTTGGGGATCTTCTTTCATTTTACTGAAGAGTGTGTGACCCAAACTTTGCTCCTAGGGAGAGCATGGCTGAGCTCTAGTTTTAACCTATATAGTCTCCCTGTATAGACATACTGACCATGACTCCCAAATCAGAATAAAACAATTCTTAATCTTTTTTTAAATAAGACAAAAGTGTTTTCCAGGCTTCATCACATACATATGCATGTGTGCACTTGTCAAAAATAAAAGGTATATTGGGGTGGACTGGAGGGCGTAGGTAGCAGGATGGAAGTTAAGAGTGCTGAGGGAGCGGGGCAATACCCCAGATTGAAGTCTGGCAGTTTACAAGGATTTGCTCAATTATTTTTTCATCTGTTTCTATAAAAATACATATTTGCCACAGCTACTGCAGAAACAGATGTTTGACAATTACACACTCTGAAAGAAAGTACCAACTATTTAGTGAAATCTTGCTTCATGTGGTTGTTGAAGGCAGATGTTTCTTTCCATCTTAACATCCTCATTATAATAGCTAACATTTATTTAGTGCTTTAAGATTTGCAAAGCCCTGAATCAGGTATCGTGTACATCAGCAAAAAACTGTTACCTGTTTTCTCCCTAAAGTCAGTGTGTAACACAAATGATTCTCCACCAACTTAACACTGTACTTTAGAAATGTCATTTTATTATAATTTTCTTCAGTGAGAATTATACTTCCCCAGACTGTTCGTATGTTCCTCTTTTCTCTCTTGTTGAATCTACATGAACTAATAATGATATGTTTTCATGTGACTGTTTCTTTAATTTTTAACCATTCTGTGTTGTATTTCTCCTTTTCTTTTGTATGCCTTTTAAGTGGTGGATAGCCTGTCTGCTACAGTGGGATATTCTAACTGAACTGCAGAATATTTTAGCTCTCTGAACTGATCATGGTAAGCAGGAGCCAAAAAAAAAAAAGAGAGACCCATTGTGTATGATAAAAGATATTCCTTTGGCTAGCATGATTAATATTTTTTTTCTCCCCTTGTTAAAAATAATAGCCATTTCCTGTCTGTATCTTTTCATTTCAATTAGAAGGCCTTCAGGTTTCCAACTACAGAAAGGCCTTTTGTCACTAGAGAGTAAGCATTTGAACTTCCTTCTAATTTGATAAGATGGGTCCATTAACATGCTAGGTGTACAATATACCAACATCAAAGGCTACTCACTTGTATTTGTTGACAAGACTTCTGAATGAATACATGCTAATTAGGGGTATGTGGGAGGAGGTACTGTTAAAAATAAAACTTCATTCTGAAAAATAAATGTTGTAAAACAAGAGGTTCAAAAAAAATTCATTGCTTTCCTCTCTGTCCTAGAAAAGCAACCAAAGCATTTGGTTGGTTTATCTTGAAGTATAGAGACATAAAGGCAGGTGTGGAGTTGCACCATTAAGGGGTGAAAGGAGATACAAACTGGAAAGGATCTTTAAGGTTTGACTTGAAATTACTCCTGGGTAAAAAGACACCCACTCAAAATCATCTAACCTTCTTAACTGGTTAAGAGAGCCTAATCCTCTCAGTTATTAGGAGACCTTTGAAGTTAGACATCGAAACTCAGGCCTTCTGCCTGTTTTTCAAATTCTCATTGACTGTAGACTAAATCACAGGCAAGTTTAGGCTGCAGCCTGGGTCTGCATAGAGATCAGTGGATTACTTACTTGAACTTTGCTCCAGTCAGGACTTTGTAGTGCTTATAAATCTTGAATCCATCTAAGTTCACCTTAAATTAGCCTTGCAAAAACACACTCCAAACTTCAGTTCTCTGCCGAGTGGCTTTTGGCCAGATGCCACGCAGAAGCTGGAACACTGATTAATTGTCTTCATTTTTTTCTTTAAAAAAATTTTTTTTAAAGAAATATGCTCGTTATTTCAGTGTGGAAAACAACTGTCATAATGGGATAATGGCAGGCAACAGCAGGTACATTTTGCCTTAGACAACTCCTGTGAAAGAAGGGGGAGGGGGAGGACAAAGCTGACTAGCCTTTTGTACAGTAATGCCATCTACTGCATAAGGAAGCTGGGATTGGGCCAATGAAGCATGCCAAGATACAACAGATTTTTCAATTTTCCAGCAAATAGAAACAAAATACTGGTTTCAGAAGGTGTATTCAACAAACACTTCTCAATATGTTTCTGATTTGTGGTCAGAATGCTTTTTTTTTTTAACCACTGGTGCCCTGCTTTTCTGAGACATTTATTTCCTAAAAGAAAGATTCCTTTCTATAAACCTCAACTGTCTGTTTTTCAAAGCAATTTAAAATCAAACACACAAATAAAATTTTTAACATATGGAAACCTTCATATAGGGTCTTACGTATTCGGAGCTAAAATTGTTTTATAAACTGTAATGCTTTGCAGATGAAAATACAGAGAAGATGACTGTTTTTAGCTGTAATGCTTTTTGACAGCGTTAAACCTTGTTTTAGTAATTGACATCAAAATGTTTGGTGGTTTTAAATGGACCATTAATAAAAATGGCATGTTTTAAGTTTTTAAAAAAAAATTTTTTTTTAGAACTTGTGCTTAATACTATGAAGTTATATAGAATTGCAAATGGAGTACAGTATTTTTATTATTTTTCAAAAATCTTTGTAGCTTAACTTCCCTGATTCTCTCCTCATGACTCTTGAGTACAACACAAGACACCCTCTGAAGCCAAGAAAGGATAAAACTTTCTCTCCAGACAGTTATCTGAATATTTGGCTTTGGTCAACAAAATATCTGATTATTTAGCTGAATGTTTCAGCTTTCATACAGCTATCTGGCAATATAGAAACAACTGGATGCACAAAAAAAAGGAAATATGATAGAGTGGAAAGAGTACTGAATTTGGAACTTGGGTGACAAAGTTCAAATCCTGTCTCTGATGCCCTGTTACTGTGGGAAAGTCATTGGATTTATCTGAGCCTCAGGTTTTTTGTCTGTAAAATGGAGATTACAATATTTGCACTACCTTATTTACAAGATTATAGTGTCAGTCTCTTTTAAACATAAGGTGCTACATAAAGATGAGTTATTGTTATCAAACTGAATTATTCAATTTTATTAACCAATATTGAGTATTCACTGCATGCAAGTCACTATACTAACGACAGTGGAGACACTGTAATATAATTGACAGACATTGAGAGGCAGTACAGTGTGTGGGATTTAGAGTCAAAGGACATGGGTTCCAATCTCAGCTGTGCCACTTACTCGCTGTGCTGTCTAGGGCAAACCTCTTAAATCTCTGTATCTGTTCCCAAAGGTAGGGGCTAACCTATACCTTTAAGATCCCTTCTCATTTTCAACCTGTAGTTTTTTTATTTTAAAAATAAATAAATCATTTCCCCTCTAAAATAAAACAAAGCAACAAGTACATGATAAATTGTTAAATGAATGGTGCAAATAAATACTATAGGTCTTGAGGAAAACTAAGAAGTGAAGGTTTCACAGAAGAAGTAAAATTTGATCTCCATTTTTAAAAAATTAATAGGATTTGAAAATGCAAAAAGGAAAAAAAGAGTAGAAGAAAAACTGAATAAAATTAAAGAGGTGGATAGTAAAGATTTCATTTGGGAACAGTTAATTAAAACAGCTTGATTTGAGCTAAAAATTATTTTACAGGAGTAAAGTACCAGCCTGGAAGGTAGGTTGGTATTGGATTGTGAAGGTCTTGAAAGTTAAGAAATTTATATTTCATTCCATGGACAGTGCTTAATAAATGTTTACCAAATTGAATTAGACTGTAGACTGGCATGATCTTGGTTGTACTTTAAAAAGTCTTATCTAGCAGTAATGTATAGTGTAGGTCAGAAGGAGACACTAGAGATAAGACGACCAGTTCCAGGGGTGGGGACACATGTGGGGTCAAAGACATGTGATCTTAGGATCCCCACCCCAGATTAAACATTCTTGCAGTGGACTGATGATGAAGTGATAAAGATTTGAGCCACAGCAGTCACAACGAATGGTAAAAGTCTTAAGGCACAATGCAACAGAAGATTCCGAAAGACTTGGTGATTGATAGGAGAAAAATGAAGACAAGATTTTGTTCTTGGAATGGCTGTGAGAAGGGTGGCATCAGAAATAAAACCAGAATGTGAATTCAGTTTAGGAGGAAAGAGGAGGCGTTTGATTTTTAGGAAAGTTGATTTTGAGGTGATATTGAGATGTTCAAGTAGAAATGACCAGTAAGCAGGTGGAAATGCAGAATTTGGATGAGAACAATGCTAGGTTTATAGAATGCTTCTTAGGGGATGGTAGAAGATAGGAAAAATAGGTAAGATCTCTGAAGAAGACTGTAGAGAGATGGAGAGTTGGGTGCTGAAGACTGAATCTTGGAGAATGACCACACTTGGAAAGTAGAAGGATAAAGAGACTGTAGGAATAGAAACAAAGGGAGAAACACGATTAAATAAAATATAACCTCTGCACAAGCATGTCTATAACTCTAAAGGCCTACTTCCTTTTGGTTTTTCATCTCCACTAGATGTAAGCCCCAATCTCAAAACCTGGACAGAAATCTTTTTCCCTAAATAATTTCACCAAAGTCCTCACTTTGAAGCCCTTTGACTTACATCAAATATAGAATAATGAAACAAAACAAAAAAGGCAAACAAATATCCACAGGTTGCTTAAAGTGACCTCAAATTTATATAATCCCAGGCCAAGTTATCTGTCTCTTAGAGTCATGTATTATCTCAGTACCAAGAATCTTTTGTCTTCTAAAGACAGCATCTATTCCTACTCTCATTCCTGCTCACATCAGCATCACTCAGTCAATAAATATTTAAATCAGAGGTGGGGAACCTGTGACCTCAAAGCCACGTGTGGTCCTCTAGGACCCTTCGACTGAATCCAGACTTTGTAGAACAAAGCCCCTTAATAAAAGGATTTGTTCTGTAAAACTTGGCCTCAGTCAAAAGACTGCACCCAAAGACCTAGAAGACCACGTGTGACCTTGAGTCTGCAGGTTCCCCACCCCTGATCTAAGGAATACCTGTAGGGTTAAAAGTTTGTCTCCCTTACCAGGTCTCCCTTTTCCTGAAAATAAGTTTATCTGGTTTTTAACGTCAGAGCTTTTCTGTTTGGTGAGACAAGCAGGAGCTTTCCCTTTGATAACATAGTCTCCAAGAACCTAGAGCCATCCCCATGCCATAATCAGAAGAGGATTTTAGTGAGAGGTTCCCCAACCCTGAAACTCTCCATCCCATCTGTATCCCACCTTATTACATGTTTTGTGTCTAGAATATACAAGAAGTAGGATAGTGTTAGAAATTGTATCCTTTTGTAGGTCTGTATTCATGAGGAGAATCATCTCACCCCAGTTCTATCATCTAGTGGTTGTTTTCTTTGCTAATAATAATTGTTGCTTTTGGGAGGAGGGGAAAGAAGGTATCAAGGCCCAGACCTGTAGTCTCATCAATGTGAGGAATTCCCAAAGAGGAGACTGTCCTCTACTAGTGCAGGGATAGAACTTGAACCAGGGTCTTCCTTACTCAGGTAGCACTTTAGAGATTGTAAGTTCTTTTATTTAAAATTTTAAGTAATTTTGATCCTATTTCATCTTGGCCCCAAGTCACTCTCTCTCTACTATAATGCAGTTTTCACTGAGGTTTGCCTTTACTCTGTTTCTGTGGAAGATTGATATGGCAAATTCTGATCTATGGGCTATCCTCACCTAGAGAGTCTTAAAGTTTTTTGGATAGTGTTGACATAACATTAACAATCTTCATTATTGCTGCTGCTGTTTCTGGCGCGGTGGCAAGAGTGCTAGCATTTGGAATGGGAAGACCTGGGTCTGAATCCTAGTTAATAAGGGCTAACAGTTATATACCCCTTTAGGATTTGCAAAACTGCTTTACAAATTAGGAAACTGAGTCAGATGGAGGTTAAAGACTTGGATTTGAACTTGTCCAACTAGATCCAGCACTCTATCCACTATGGCACCTGGCTGCTTCTAGTTCTATCTCTTCCTCTTTTTGTGACCTTGAGCAAATCATTACTTGACCTCTACAAGCCCTAGTTTTCTTTTCTATAAATGAGGCTGTTGGACTAGATGACTTCTAGCTCTACTTATGATCCTCTAAACAGGGAAGAAGGGAGTAAATCACTCCTATTCTATAGGCTTATCGACTTTTAAAAGTCTCTAGATTTCCATTTAGTAAACTAGATTTTCCAGAAGTAATGGTGCTTCCCCTTTTCACTTTCTTATAACTCAGAAATCAGTAGCTTCTAAAAAAAAAAAAAAAAAAAAAAGCAAAAAAGAAATATCCTCCTTGGATGGATAAGATTTGGTCTATTCAGCTCAGTTGTTAATAGGCATCACTCCCTGCCCTCCCTTTTCCTTCATTCTACTCCATTTGTTTAGACTTTCATTGACTGTAGCAGCTTCTGACATGGAAAAGAGGAAAGTATATTCAGAAGTTCCCTGTACTTACTTTGTTGTTACTTTGGCACTTATGAAATTAAGCAGAACCATTCAGGCAGTGTTGCCCCCCGGCTATTTCCTGTTTTCTTTCCCAGACCCTTCCCTGACCCCAACTTAAAACTCCTCTCCTTCTCACCTGGACTTCATCCCCTTCAGGAAGCAAAATGGACAGGCAAATGGCAAAATATTTTGGCCTCATGGGACTATGAAAAGGGTATGTACATTAATGCCAGCCTTGGGCTTCCAAAAGTATGGTTTATATAATTTGAGAAACTTTGGGTTAAGAATGAACATCTCCTTTTTCTGCTCAGGTAATGCCAAGACATTCTTTTCCCATCATACCTATGTTTTTCTTACCTCTTTGAAAATTACGTTGAGAATTCCCTTGTTCCTATGACAGCTAGATAGCAGAGTAGACAGAGTGCTGGGTCTGGGGTCAGGAAGACTCATTTTCCTGAGTTCAAATCTGGCCTCAGATACTAGCTATGTGACTGTAGGCATATCACTTAACCCTGTTTGCCTCAGTTTTCTCGTCAGTAAATCCCAGATAGGGTTGTGAAGAGTCAGATATGACTAAAACAACTGAACGACAGCATTCTCCTTATTTCTAAGGTCCAAATGAACTATATGGTCAAGTCTCAAACAGCAAGAAACAAAAAAGGAGATGAGTATGTTTCCACGGTGGGCTTTTGTGCCTATTGGGGTATAGAAATTAGGTGATGTCAGGAGCATAATTACTGCAGCATGAAGGTCGAAACTAGTTTTCTCTGGCATTCCTTCCATGCCTAGATCCTAGTGCTTCCTGTTCAAAGTAAATACCTCTCTAACTAGTTAATGTTTGAAAATGGACAGCAGTGTTTGGAACATGGTAGGTTGTAACAGAAAGAAAAGGAGGATGACTAGCTCTTCTCCATCTTCACAGTTCCCAGACTAAGATAAAGGATTATGAGAAAACTTGAAGTTGGGGAAGATTGTTGCCTTAAAATATTCAAAGGAGAGTCAGGAAAAAAAAGGATTAAAATTACTGTGCATTGTTCCAGAAGGAAGAACTAAAAAATCAAACAGTGGAAAGTTACAAGGAGGTAGATTTGGGTTAAAAAAATGTGAGTTTAAACAGTTACTCTCACAGAGACTTTTAATATTACTATGTCATTAAGGAAAAGTAGGTAGACTGTTGGGGAGAGATAGTTTAATTGTTATATGGTCAAAGTTAATTGTCATGGTGAGAGATACTTTGTGATACATAGAAAGAAAGGAAAAGGAGAAACTATTTCCTGAGAGAATGAATGGGTTAACTGTCAAAGAGAAAACATCTGAAAAGATATTTGGGGAGAACTGAATTTAATTCTTATTTTATGAAGAGACGGTGTAAAAAGATAAAATGAAATAATATTTTTAGAGATAGCTAAGTGTCACAGTGGGATAGAATGCTGGACAGTGGTTCCAGATGGCATGGCTTCATATCAAGCCTCAAACATTTATTAGTTATTTGACATCGGACAAGTCACTTAACCCCTGTCTGCCTCAGTTTCCTCAACTGCAAAAATGTGTATAATAATAGCACCTACCTCCTGAGGTTGTTGTGGGGATGAAATAAGGTGATATTTGTAAAACACTTAATCCAGTGCTTGGAATATAGTACACTCTTGACAATGCTTATTCCCCTTATTCCTCTTTTTCCCCTTCTCTAAAGAGAATTTGTGAGACTTGAATTACTATCTGGAGAAAAGTGAGTTTTTAAAGTCCTGAAGAGTCAGTGGCAGGATTGGTGAGAGTGTTAGAGTCTTTCTCCTGCTCTTGCACAACACAGACTCTGACCATGAAGTTTACTCACAACAGTATGCTGTAAATAATTATTTATGGCCTTGTTTTATTGTTTGCCACTTTAATGAAGTTTATGAATAGTAATTTTCATGCTGTTTAAGCCTGTGAGATGAGACAGACACAGAGAAACACAGACACAGAGAAGTTAAACGTTATTCATAAAGAGGTTTCTCCAGTTGAAGTTGGGCTGAGGGCTCAAACCTAACTGATAAATTAATGAGAGAGAGAGAGAGAGAGAGAGAGAGAGAGAGAGAGAGAGAGAGAGAGAGAGAGAGAGAGAGAGAGAGAGAGAAAGGGAACGACCACATTTTTCAGCATTTATGAAGAAATATCTGAATGCAAGACTTTATTGCCTTAGAAAGTCATTGTTGTTCAGTTGTTGCAGTCATGTTTGACTTTTCATGACCCCATCTGGGGTTTTCTTGGCAAAGATGCTGAAGTGGTTTGCCATTTCCTCTTCTAACTCATTTTACAGATGAGAAACCTGAGATGAGCAGGGTTAAGTAACTTGCCTATGGTCACAAAACAAGTAATTGTCTGATGCTGCATTTGAATTCTGGTCTTCCTGACTTCAGGCCTGGTTCTCTATCTGCTGCACCACCTAGTGCGCCATATTAAACATATGACCCTTAAAGATTAAAAAATAATCAGAGACCAAAAGACATCATTCCAAAACCATATGCAAAAAAACAAATTGTAAAAAAAAATAGAAAATTTCATTGAAGAAAATTACAATAATGAAACAACATACCAAAAGTTTTAAATAAAGCTGAAGCACGTTAAAGCAGAAAAATTATCTCTAAATTCTTTCTTCAGCAAAAAAAGATAAACAGCACATTAATAAATTGGTATGTAGCTAAAATATGGAATAACATAAAAAATCTCTAAGCAACAAAGTAGAAATTCTGAAAATCTAAAAAGATTAATAAAATGGAAAGCACAAAGAACATTATATTGATAAAGCTGGGACCTGTGTTTTTTGGGGAAAAATAGCTTATCTAATTTTTAAAGAGGGAAAATAAAAACATATTGTTCATAGCAAAAATGTTAAAGGACTTTAAAAAATGAAAATAAAATAAATTAGAAATTGTTGTGCTCAATTAGGTGCTAAGAGAATTGATAACTTAGAGGGAATTAATACTTGCAAAATTTTAAAATGTCTAGATTAACAAAAGGGAAGAGATCATTTCTATAATTCAATTTCAGAAATCAAAGAAATTGAACAAGTCATAAATGAATTCTCAAAGAAAAAAACTCCAGAACCAGATGGATTTATAGGTGATTTCTATCAAAAATTCAAAGAAAAGTTAATTCAGTTGTTAAATCATAATATTAAGAAAAGAAAGTAATCACTCTGTCACTGAGCTTTAAGTACCTACTCTCTACCAAGAAATGTAATAAGTGTTAGGTATGCAAAAAAAGGGAAAGAAAAAGACAGTCCCTATTTTCAAGGAGCTCACAGTTTAGCAGGAGAGATAAAATTAAAACAACTTAGTACAAACAAGATTTAGACAGGATAAACTGAATACCATCAACAGAAGGAAGAAACTAGCATTAAGGGGAAATCAAGAAAGATTTCTTGTAGAAGTGGATTTTACCTGGTACTTGAAGGAAGCCAGGGAGGCAGAGATGAGGAGAGAATTCTAGGCATGAAGAATACCTGTTAAAAACATGCAGTGTTGAGAGATTAAGCATCATATGTGAGGAAGAGGCAAAGAGGCCAGTGTCACTGGATCACAAAGCACATGGGAGTAAGGCATAGAAAGACTAGAAAAATAGAAAGCCAGGTTATGAAGGATTTTGAATACAGGGGGATTTTATATTTGATTCTAGAGGTGATAGGGACCCAGGTGAGTTTACTGAATAGGGAAATAACACAGTCAAACCTGTGCTTTAGGAAGATCATTTTGACTCCACATGAGAAGATAATAGATAGAGTAGGGAGAAATGTGAATCAAGACCACCCAGCAGACATTTGCATTAATTCAGGACCTATAGTAGGGTGATAAAAGTGTCAGAGGAGAGAAGAGGGTACATGCAAATAATATTACCAAGTTGAAATCAACAGAATGTGACATCAGATTGGATATGAGAGGTAAGAGTAAGGAGTTGAGTCTGAAACCCAGGTCAAGAATCTGTGTGACTGGGAGGGTGGTGATTGACTGGGAACAGTAATAGGGAAGTGAGGTAGGGTTTAGTTTTGCATATGTGTTTAAGATATCTATAGGTCATCTAGTTTGAGAAGTCCAATAGACAACTGAAGAAGCCCAGAGAGGTTAAAGCCTGATAAGAGCTGATAACCATCAGTTTAGAGATGTTAATGGAGGCGGTGAGATCATCAAGTGAAATAGCATGGAGGGAGAAGAGAACAGGGCCCCAGGATACAGCCCTGTGAAACACTTACACCTATTGGGCATGGCCTAGATAACGATCAAGCAAAGAAGACTGAAAAGAAACTGCAAAATGTATGGGAGGAGAACAAGGAGATAGTAATGTCACAAAATCCTTATTTGTCCTTTATGAGTAGTTAGACCAAAACTCTTTTGAGTGATAATTGATTTCATTATGAGACAGTAGAGTTTCTGAAACTTGGTGCAATCAGCATAACATCATTCACAAGGAGAATTGGGAAGATCTCCTCATTTATAGGGTACTCTTCAAGTTAGACTGGATATAAGAGAGAAAATAATAAAAGTCCAATAGTGTCCTGAGAAATTTAAAGAATTAGAGATTATTTCTGTGTAATGATTTGTAAGAGGAAGTTGGATTTTGAAGGAAGAGAAGGATGTCAATAGAAGTCTGTCAAATAGGCTTAGATTTGTAAGGAATCTCAGAGATCATCCTACCCAAACAATGTATAAAGGAAGGTCCTATTACAAGTTGTGTCATAGTGAAATTGTGTTGATGAGTGTAGACCTGGTTCCAACTCTGTTGCTGTTATTTACTCATTGTGCTACCCAGGGCAAAGTTAGGGAGCAAGTTGGCTCCAAACTGTGCATCGTTCATTCATTTATTAATTCATTCAAAAATATTTATGTGTTTTCTATGTACATATCTATTCTAGGTGCTATCAGGGGAGTACAAAATTAAGATGTGATATGGTACCTGTTTAATATCTCAGAGAATAATAATAAGATATGAGCAATAAGATATAAGTGCATTATAGAGATGCCAGATAAATTGCTTTGTGACATCCAAGGAGGAGAATCATTTACCAGCTAAGGGAATCAGAGATAACTTGATGTAGAATGTGGCCTTTAAGTTAGGCTTTCAGTTATAGGTAATAATTTGGCAGTCTTCCGAGGAATGAGGGTGTGGTGAATCCACAACTGCTAGGAGATGTTTATCCACTAAGAGTAGAAAGAGATGAATAATAATGATTGCCTACTCCCTACTGAGGGTGTGAAGCCAGCCTTTTGTTGGTTAGCCTAATAATGACAATTGAGAAGACTCTTGTATTTCCAGGGTGTGTATTTAGGATGTAACACAGAAACTTCCAAGAGTTGTGAAACCCAGATACTAAAATCCCACTTTCAGTCATTCCCAAGGGCACTGGTGATACTGTTAGAAGAAGGTCTGGAAAGTATTGCTAAAGATTAGGGAGTCTCAGACAAGGAATTGAAGACCTTAGGAGTAAAAATAATGTTTTTCTCATGACTGCCATGGTATTAGGACTTGGATTACTGAACCACAGCTTAAATTATAGTACTTATGGGTCCTGAAAAGGGATGGAGTCCACATACCAAGGGCTTGACAGCATTTAGCCAAGAGCCATGCCCCCATATATCATTGATCAAAGGACATGAACTAAAAGTTTTTGTAAGAAACGTTAATGATAAACAAGTGAAAAAAATGCTCCAAAAATGCTAATAAGATGAATGCAAATTAATACAACTCTGATGTTTTACCTCTGGTGCATCAAATTGGCAGAGGTTGTGGGAAGATATCTTAATACAGTTTTGGTGGAGCTGTGAAGTAGCACAACTATTATGGATATCAATTTAAAATTATATAAGAAAAGTCTTTAAATTTTGTATATACCCAGCAATCCCATGAGGGGCATATTCCCTAAGGAGATCAATTATAGAAGGAAACATTACCTGTATACCAAAACGTTATTAGAAGTTCACATTGTAGTAAAAAAAAAAAAACAAAAACAAAAACAAAACACCCCAGAAACAGAATAGGTGCTTGTCAGTTGGGGAATAGCTAAACAAATTCTGATACATAATTGTAATGGAATATTATCTTGGTATAAGAAATTATGAATGTGAGGATTCTGAGAAATATAGACTTATGTGAAGTGATGCAGTGTGAAGAAAACACAATGAAGAGTATAGTATAAACAGTGTCTTTGGGAAAATGAAAATACCACTAAACAGCAGCTAAACCCAGAATAGCTATAATCAACAATCTTAGATCCAAGGAGCTAAGAAAGTTGATAAAAACACACAGCCTTCTTCTTGGGGAATTGCAAGTATGAAATGTTGCATATGCCATGAGACATCTCTCTCTTTTCAATCAATTTATTTTGACTGCTTTCCTTAGATTTAAGAATGAATTTAATGATGGGTGGTGTATATCAGGAAATAGTTGTCATATATTTTTGAAAGAGTTTAATAATTTTTTAAGAAATGTATTTGTTAAAGTCTTGCACTTCCAGGCCTTTGAACTGAAAGATAAGGGGGTGGAGAAGAGAAAGCAGCTTATAGTGGGGGGAAAAAAGCATCTCAGTAAGGAAGCCCAAAAATTCATAGGACATCAAATTCAATCAAACTTTTGATCTTAGATATCTGTCCAAACACACAAAGTATGGGTAATAAGCAAGGTGGGCCAGAGAGCGTAATATAAGATGGGATGAGACCCATAACCAGAATATGACTCTGGAAGAGAATACTTTACTCAAAAGAAACAGGATAAATAAGGGTTGGAGCAAGGGGGAAAAAGGGAGTTAAGCTGTACACACACACACACACACACACACACACACACACACACACGTATGTATATGTGTGTATGTGTATATGTATATGTGTATATATGTGTGTGTGTGTGTGTGTGTGTGTGTATGAGGGAAAAAGAACCAGAAAATCTGATACTGAGCATTTGAGTGGAAACCAACTGAGGCAAAAGCAAAAGTGATCTAGTCATTAGCATATTCTACAGACCAGCTGGTCAGAAGGAAGACATAGATGCAGAACTTGTAGAATACAAGCTTGACACATCAACCATCCGAATATCTATTGTATTCTCTTTGTTCCCAAAGCAGAGTAAATGATAAGTTCTTAAGGTGTCTTAATAATAATCACATTCTTCAAAATGTAGAAGATCCAGTGAGGGAAAATTCTCTTCTAGAACAGAGCCTTACCAAAAAAGGAGGAAGTGGTTGCATAGTGGAAATTATGGTATTCTTAAGGGAATTGACCCCTCCAAATGGAATTTGTGATAGATATAAAATGAAAGTGGAGACATCATTTGCATTCTAGATGTAGGGAGATGGAATTTCAGAGTTCCAAGAAAGAATGGGTTTAGAAATAAGATGGGCCTAAAATTGTTTAGTGGAAATCAGCCTAGGAGGGATGAGAAGCTATCAAAAAAGAGATCCTTACAACACAACAATAATGAAGAGGAAAAAAAGAAATTGCCTAAAACATCTGACAGTCTATCTTGCTTAAGAGGCTTGTTCTGCTTGGATCAGCCTATAGAATTAGGAGCTGCGAGTAGGCATTGTAGAGAAGCAGATTTAAGCTTGGAGTAGTAAGAGGCTTATTTGTAATGAGAGTTATCCAAAAGTGGCACAGAATGCTTTTGGAGTTAGTGGATCATCAGGTGAAGACAGAGTTACCATTTTTGTGAAGCATATTGTAAAGGAGATGATTGTACACTCAAAGGATACAGTAATATCCCTTGTGATTCTGGGTGATGGGAGTAAGTGAAGAATGGGAGTTTAGATAAGAGATAGGCTTGATCTTCAAAAAAGACTAGATTTCTTAAGATCCAAATACCCTTTGATAAATTATTAATAGCTTGTTGTTTTTACATTGTGTGTCTATCATATAAGAAAGAATAATTAAGTTTATAGAGGTTTATCACCAGGTTGACAGTAATGTAGAAAACTCATTTGCCATATTTCTTACAAAAACAGTTTACTAAGACAATGAGGTATATATCTATCTAGTAGAAGTATAACCCACATCAGTGAAAAAAAAGATTCTTAAAGAGAAATATGGAACTTCAGAAAGCATCCTCATACAATTTTCCAGGTTTTCCATCAAGTCTTTGCATATTATACTTGCTGGTAGTAATTTGAGTAATTGTGATAATTTTGCTTTCCACACTTTTCTTTGGTATGCATTTAGAGATGGTGTTTCTTAGTGAATAGAGAGCTGGTCTCAAAGACAGGAAAGACTGGATTCAAGTACTATGATCCATACTCATTGGGTGATCTTGGGCAAGTCACTTAACCTCAGAGCACCACAAACATGTCTGCACTGCTACAAGTCACAGAGAAAACACCAACCTTCACTGGTAGAGAGAATGTCTTCTCTAATTAGTAAAATCCTAACGAAGTCTCCGGCTGAAATCAGTTCCCTTCTTTACCCCATGTAATTCACATAGTGTTCTCATATTCCACAAAATAACTCGGTATAGTTGATAAAGTCCCATCCAAAAAGGATGGGATTAAATCACCTTATCATTGTATTTTTAATATTATAAGGGACCATTTCAGCACCTAGTTCCCCTGATGTATCTGCCTGAGCATTGGTATTATTTTTCTTCCTGGACCCACAAATTACTAGGTTGTCTCTCAAGAGAAACATCTACCCATGAGGATACCATTTTTTAGACTAATTCAGCTGAGAATACCTAGAAATGGGTTATTGATGCTTTCAGTGTTCACAATCCTTTTTCAGCAAGGGAAAAGTAGTATAAATGGAATCACTATACTTTAAAATGTTCACTTTATACAATAAAATGTTCATTATTGAGGTTTTCACAAGAAGCTTTGAAGGGTGCAAATGTTTCTTACATTGCATTGAATTCTGGTGAACAAAATCAGTTAAATTCTGCCTTGTAGGAAACAGGCTGTTCCCCCATGTATCTGTGAAGAAAATGTTCTGGAATATAGGACATACAACAAAACATAATAAGAAGGTCAGAGGTTTTATTCAAAGTGTCTCTTACAAACATGCAGTCTACCATTCTGGGGAAAACATTCCACAATAGGTTCAGAGAATCTTTAGCTTAGCTTTTTAAAGTGTAATGTGGCTACATGGAAAAAGTACTTTGCTTTATTATCTGTCCTCTGCCATGGATCTGGGTCACAATAACTAGTCTGTATTTTCCATTGTGAGGCCTAAACAAAATTGTGTTGAAAAGTGGCCCATCCCATGTCTGTGGTGAAAAAGAGAGAGGAAAGGGTCTTCATCTTAATTCAACTGTTCACCCCTATACTACCTCATGTCAAGAATCTGCAATGATCCAGGCTACTATAACTTAGTTCAAAGACCATGACTACCATTATACTTAGAAATTTCAATGGATTCACATTATCATTGATGTGGGTGCTTCCCTCCAATAGTACAGGTCATAGCCCAACTCTGTTTTCTCGTCTCATGTGTTGCTTGTCCATGTACCTCCATATATTATCCACTGAGAGTTCATTCAATGTGCTGGGAACCTTCCTCTTGGTTTCTTAATATAACTAAGGTCCAGTGCAGCATGTAGGCTATTTTCTCTTGCTCTTTTTTCATGACCAGCACACCTACTTTTTCACTCATAAATCTCTTTGATCTCTTTTATACCATTTACTGTTTGCATTCAGTTTTGTTAATATGCTACAACTTGTGGGACTATCCATTCAACTACATGTCATAGTACAAACAGTAAGCATTCTTCATCTAGTTGGTTTTTCGTGTGCTTTGTCAGGCCAAATACTTTTGAGTATTTGTGTAATTTTGTTCAGTGTTCTGGGGCATGAAGAAATTAGAAAGATCTCTGCAAATGGGAGCACTTGGATGCCCTGGAAAAGGCAATTGAAAGAGGATTTGGAGGACCTGTATTCAAATTTCATTTTTAAAAATTACGACCTATGTGACTTCAGAGAAGTCACTTAGCCTCTGTGGGTCTATTTCCTCATCTATAAAGAGCCTTTAAGATCCCTTTGAGTTCTAATCTATGATCTTTGACTTAATAGGAAATTTCTTATCCTGTTGAATTCTGCTTGGTGTCTTCTATGATGGTTGTAAATACCTTTGGTGAGCATATTTCCCTGGTAAATTATTTGCTTTAATATCAATAATAAAATGTTCATTTTCAAGCAAAGTTATTTGTGTTGTTAAATATTTCAGTCAGTGTCTATAAGCCAAGTCTGGATGGTACCAACAGTAGAAGTGTTCCATCTCCATGGGGCCATTAGCCTCTTAATCTCCTTTCACCCTTTAAAATCCCCTTCCATTTCAAAGATGACACTACTTGTCGTTCCACCTTGCTATACTATTTCCTCTCCAACCAGTCCTTTCAATATTAGAATTATGCTAGTACCATCACCTTGGGGACTACCTTGCACTCAGTCTGTTCAATGTCTCACTAAAACCAGAGCCCAGAAAACATCAACACTACATTGTAACCAGAGAATTTTTTTAGGGTCCTTTTGCTATCTTCTGATATAATTAGGACTCTGAAACTGAAGTGTTATGTAATTCAAAGAAATTATTCAGCTCTCTCGCAGTCTTTTTTGACCTGCCCACTGTAGTATTGCCCACCATGGTTGAAAGTTTTAGCCATTAATCCATTACAGTATTTCTGCTATACTGTCCTATGAGTGACAGGAACTCAACCATACCAAACCATCACTTGTGGAGAAATTTCAGTACAAGCCATAGAAAATCAAAATAAGACCCATTTTCATTCTCATCGAGTTCTACCCACCCATATGGCCACAGCAGATCTATGATTAGTCTCCAAAATATGTTCTTCCTTTGGGCTTACTTTGGAAAGAATAGGAATAGTAGTAGAAGATTTATTCAAACCCTTTCTTTGATGAAAAATGGTGGAGGTTATGGATCTGAAAGTTTTAGATCTCAACTAACCACAAAGGTTTCAGCCTTTTCTTCTGAGTATTAAGTGGCCAGATGATGTTACCCTTGAGTACCACTTTCCAGGAACTTAATGATCTAGTTGATTTTGCTGCCTTTAATATTTATGATGCTATATAAAGGCTTACGTACTTGACTTTTTCAGGGCCAAATTTTGCAAATGGCCTTAACCCAATTTCTAAATTTGCAAACACAAACAATATAGGCAAACAATTCTGATGGATGAAAATGCAGTGTTTGAGAGTGCTATTTGATGCATGAAACTGTAGAGGCCACATTGGTGTGAGGTGGGGAAGGTAAAGAAATCCCAGAAAATCTAAAAAGTTTTCTTTATGTACTCACAGAAGAAGGTCACAGTAGGCTTTTTTTATAAGTTCATAAAGCTCAACAGAAGACCTTAACTGTTTACTGTTCAATGCTTTTAAAAATTTTTTTTAAATAAAAGGACATGTTTTATCCTTTTGTCTTCATGGAATTATCCTTCCTGGGCCTTCACTGATTTCTTAGCCCACGGGATCTCTCCTTTCTCAAATCAATCCTACCACTCTATTGATCTCTTCTATATCACTTTGCACATAATGATATTTACTGGTATATTTGTCTCATCCTCTTACTGGACTGTCAGTTCCTTGTGGGGAGGAACCATGTACAATTGGCTACTTGTATTTCTTACTTCCTAAATCGCGGTGCTGCATGAAGTGATGTGTTTAACAAATGTTGCTGGGTAGAATTAACATTCAGTATTAACTAAAACAAGAGACAGCAGTGAGAGTGGGATATATTAGCAAGAAGAGGATACTTTTCCCCTCCTGGCCCCTTACAATTAGGACTCAATGGAGAACTTACTCAATAGTCATACTGGCCAGGACCCTTTTCAGCTAGCTCTTTGTATTGTGCTCCCATTGGGTTTATGTGGACACCAGTCCCTTTCCAAATTCTAGTAATAAAATGAAAGTAAAATGGAATATTTTAGTTCTCTCATTTAACTTGAATTGTAATTTTCTTTTATTTGTATTTTTAAAAGTCTTTTCTAAAGCCCTCTGAGAGGTCCACCCAAAATGTGCTACCTAAGTGTAAGTGTCAGGTTGATTGACAGATTATTTCACAACTACTACTTATTATTCCTTTTATTAAGAACTGAGTGGCTTTTAGAGTAAAAACAATAAGGTAAAAGAGGTCTTTGATGCACCCATTACAAATAGAAAATTGGAAAGGGAAAAAAGTTATAATAAAAAGTCAGTGATTTTGACAGTGTGCACACTTCTTGTGTTGTATGTTAAGTGGCAATCATAAATTGGAACAACTGGACATACAATGCAAGTGGAAAAAGGTTAAAGATGTATTAGGAAATTTTGAAAAGTAATCTGCAGTGGGTAATAATTGATCTTAGTTTTCTTCTAAGTGATGGGTTTTTAAAAAACTAAAATGAATGACTTATGGGAATTTTTACTTCAGTGCTCATTTTCTGCTTGAGACAGTAGAAAGTGGTTTGAACACAGAAGGCAGGTTCTGTTCTTGCTCTGTTGCATTCGTACTAAAAAACAAACAAACAGAAAAGAGTTCATTAAAGGGGCAAAACCCTCACAAAACTTCCTTTTCAAAAGGTAAAACAAAGTTTCCAAATGTGTGGAATGTCTTGTACTTGTAACTTCCTTTCTTCTGACTCTACTTATTCTTAGCTAATATCTGAAGCTTAAAACATCCCCTAATAGTTCAAGCCAGAAAAACCTCCCCATAGAATTCTGATCCTATTACGTTAGCTTTAAATTATTTTCTAGTGTCCAGGAAGATAGAACTTTTGAGTCTGGGAGTCCTTAATGCAGATGAATTTGTTTCAGGGAGCCAGAGACTGTATTAAAGACACTGTCCACCCTCCGACCAAAGAAGAAAAGCTGAAGTTGGCTGGGCTTCAGTAAACATGCCAGACCTGGGCCAAAAGAGTTTTGATGCTTAAGTCATCTGAGGGTTTTCCCTCAGAGGTTGCTTGTCGTCCTAGTGTTAAACAGAGGGTAGATGGACCAATTTAGTTAGACTCTCACTATAGAAGGACATCCGTGTTTCTTTTGCTGGGGGATCCTTTTCAGTGAGGGTATTTTAAGGTGAAAGGACATATTTTCTTGCTGTGTCTCTTGAGCTAAGTCATGATGTGTCTGCTCATAGGAAGTTTTGGACAGTTGCTGGTTGTTAGACTTGAGTCTCCTTAAATGTGCACTCACCTACGTGTTTAGTACTATGTTGGAGATGACTCAGAGGGCATGTATGGCTCAGTGTTCTATGTTGTCTTGTGTGGAGTGACTCTCCCCAAGTGTGAAATGATAATGATGATCAAACTGAGTTCGGATGCCAACAATAGCATAGTTCTTCATTTAATTAAGTTTAAAGAAAATGAGGATCCAGTAAGTAAAGCTCAATATAATTTCTCTTTTTCCCCTAAATTTGCTTTCCAGCAGTTAGTTTTAAGCTCATACTGTGAAATTGGGGTCCTTAGAATGTTTCTTGGGATTTGTGATTAATTTTAGCTCAGAGGGACTGGTTTTGAGCCCCAGATTTGGGGGATACTGCTGAGCTGTTCAGATTTACTATAGGGGAAGAATTGAGTATATGGGCTAGAAATGGAAGTAGATGAAGTAAAGAGAGGTCAAAGCTGGCTGAGAGGCAATGTGAATGATACAGACACAAAATGAGATCATACCCTAAGAGTGCCAAAGGATGAGAGGAAGGGATGAAATAAATTATGAGCCTGAACTAAAAACAAGCTAATGAACAGAAATATGTTCTGATTAACAGAGATGAGTATTTAGAGCAAATTAACTTATTATTAAATGACAGGAAAAGAAAGTAACCAGAGAAAAGGAGATGTCTAAAGCCATAGCTTAGTACTAAGCTCAATGTTATTACTATTCCAGCCATTGTCACATCATAGGAAGGTCATTGTCATGGGGCAACTTTAATAACCTACTCTTTATGTTATTCCTCTCTAGAATGTGAGTCCTTTGAAGGCAGGACCTATTTCATTTACATTTTTGTATACTTTTCACTTAGCACAGTGCCTGGGATATATTAAGCACTAAATGTGTTTCAATAGATGGCTTCCATCACTTACTAACTCTGGGCAAGTCACTTGTGTTCTCTGACTTTCTCTGCTGGCTCATGGTTGGGGTGAGGTTCAAATGATATCATTTCAGTAAGGCACTTTGCAAAACTTAACATCTGTATAATGACAGCTGTTACCATGAATGACTGAAAGATTCTGTGAATACTGTAATGAGTCTCATTTTTTTTATTTAAAAAAATTATGATGAATTAATTCAGATGCTAGGGAGATTAAATTATCTATCCATCAGGGCTTATCTTTTTATTTAAAATATAGATTTTTGTTAACTGCTCCAAGAAATTCTCCTGTATAGCTTTTCTAATTCTCAACTCTAGGAAGAAGCACAAAGAAAGAAAGAATGGGAAAATTGGAGAGAAAGATGATGAGAAAATCTTGTACCCATCCCATGATAGGCTAAGTGTTGGAAGTATTCCATATCCCAGTTCAGTGTTCTTTCTACTCTTACATTATTCATAATAATTTATGGAAATTCAAATTTTGCATTTCCTTTTTCTTTATAGGTACTGCAAACTTCAGAATGAGTTTTTTGAAAAAAAATTTATGAATTTTGGAAAACAATAATGAAAGATATACAAAATATTAAATACTATTGGGTTTTAACAAGTCTTTATGTCGTATAACAACAACCTTCCCATTTACTCCAACAAGTTAATATAAAAGAAGTTTTAGATCTGCCATCTAGTATTATGTATACTCTCACTTAATAATGTGGTGATAATGGAAAAGCACTTGGTCTAGTCAGCATAGTTGAAAGAGGACTGTATTGAAAGCACCCAGGGAGATCTGGTACTACTGTGGGTTATAATATATCCAGCTGTGTAAACTTTGTCAAATTATAATCCCACATATCACATTTCCTCATCTGGACTAGATTATTACTGAGTTTTGTTCTAGTTTTAAAAATCTTACAATACTAGGATTCTACTGTATGGTCTATCAATATAGCATTTAAATTGCCTATATTTTTGCTTTATTCCTTCAAAACTAACCATGTTTCATTGATAAATCTCTCATTCTCATTCATCCTCTGAAGTAATGTCATGTTTCACTAGGCCAAATGGTATAGAGGAAATACATACTTTTTATGTGATCTTGGAAAAGTCATTTAACTTCTCAGTGCTCTGTGAAACCATCTAAGGTTATGAATTATATGAAAGGTTCAGTCCTTTATTGATAATGGGCTTGCTCACTACCAGCTTTCATTTTTGTCATTGTATCTCCAGTCTAGCACAGTGTCTAGCACATTAGGAACTTAATACTTGTTAATTGAAATGAATATGCTTTGTGTATTGCACAGAAAGGAGTTCCTCCCATGTGAACTATCTGTTCTTTCCCCATTTATTTTGCTTATCATAGATGTGTCTATTCTTACTCAAATGCACAGTTTTGTAGTATTTTTTTGACCAATAATTTTCCCTTTTGGGGGATAAGCTAGGGTTAAAAATTGAATCTGAATCCTGTGAATTAGTAGGATTCTGGTGAGGATTGCAATCAACTGTGAACAATGAGAGACTTGGTACATGGTTCATGTGATGAATGGTTAACAATTAAAAATGTTTAGTTGCATGAGGAAGAGTTTCTGAGAGAAGTAGAGATCCTGAAGAGGAAAAATGAGCATGAGAAATTTATCAGTGAAACATGGTTAGTTTTGAAGGAATAAAGTGAAAAGCTTTAAGGAGGTCAACAGAAACAACTTAGGGAAAAAAAAAAAAACCTTTTCAACAAAAGAAGGGGAAGGGGAATTCAGATGTGACTTTTTATAGTAAAAGAAGGAGATTAAAAAAGAAAAGCATTACAAAAAATAAATGAATAGGAAGGTGATATGAACAAATCTAGGAATGATCAGAATTCTCTAGCAATAATCATTATTTTCCCCTGTTTATGGGATTTTAGGCAAATATGAGAAGAAGGAATGGAACTATATTTTGTACTATGTAGAACTTTGCAATTAAACCAATTGTAGTTTATGAAATGTTTCATTAAACTCTTATTTCAAATTGCTATATCCTTATACTTGAAGTCAATTACCATTCAAAATACTTATGGACATTTATGGACATTGTTACATAAAAATATGTGGTTTTGGTTTATTGACCAAGTCATTCAACTTATGCAGAAGGAGGTAAGTAGGTATCATGTAATAGTTCCTTTTGAAGCCTGTAATCTCAATCTTGAACACTATTTGGAGGTACCCCTACTGAACATCTGTGGTTACTAAATCTTTGGACCAAAAATACAATACATTTGGCTAGAGAGACAACCAGGGCAACATGTTTCAGTAGAAAAAAATGTTGGACTTTAAATGGGAAGCCATGGGATGGATTCGAGCATTTTTGCTACTATCTCTATGACCAAAGGTAGGTGAGTTCTAATTAGGGTTTCCCTTTCCTCATCCATAAAATGAAAGAATTGGACTAAATTATATTTAATGTCCCACCTACCTCTAACATTTTGTGATTCTTTAAGTTCATATGGGATCAAAGTGAAGTTGTTAAGAAAACTATCAGTGAGGTTCATCACATGGTGCTCAGTCCAATATCGCTCACTTCTTAGATGTGGAATGAGTGGGAGTGAGACTGTGTAGGAAATAATGCATCTACCATTTTTCTAAATGTATGACTCTGGAGACTATCCAAGCTGAACTTCCATAGTATTATAAGATATAAACCTGAAGGGAACCTTGAAGATTATCTAATTCAAATCTGTAAACCGAAATACATATTCCAATAAGCCTCCATTGTTGCTCATTTTGATGTTTTCTCTAACGAAGCAGATTAGAAGCTATCCATGCCCACCCATCCTGTTTATCTATTTTCCATCTTCTCCAACAGATTTGCAATGTGGGGTTCATCCAAGATGTTTGGGGTCCTGATTTCTTTCTTGTGATTTTGTGAAGATGATAATGGAAAACACAAGCTGTCCCTTGGTTATCCTTCATTCTTACCATGTGACTAATTCATCTTCTTTGATCATAGATTTCTTTGATGGTGTATTTTACCCCTGTTTGTCTTTGCAATTCTTTGTTATGTGTTCTAGTCTGCTCATACGCACAATGTAACACTGTGTTGCTCTCAGCTTAATATTCAGTTTTAATTATTTAGTAATTATAGCATTCCATAACATATTCACCTAATAAAATTGGTAAAAATTTTGTAATTAAGTAGATAGATATTTACTTCTGGGGAAAGTCTGATGTCATTAAAAGGGTATTTCACTTTCTTAAATGCAATCCATCTTGTGTTCTCCTCTTTCTATTTAATTTTCGTTGTCCATTAAAACTCATTGTCCATTTGCAGTGTTCAGTATTTGCCTATCACTTTATCCCTTCATTCCTATACACACATTCATTCTCTAATTGATGAGTTCTGTACATTGTCAATCTAATTTTGCCATAATGTAGACAATGGACAACAGGAATTCTTCATCAATATTGGTTTTTCCTGTATCATGGCCAAACCCTTTGGAATGGTTGTAGGTCTCATTTAGGAGGTTCTATAACACTTCAGGGCTTGATGCAGTAATCACAATGTCAGCTTGAAGGAAGAGTATCTGGCAAATCTCACTATCTTCAGAACTCCCTCTTTAACTTGGAATCTGTGCTGAATATCTTCCATCACAGTGGTAAAGAACCTAGCCAACACACATAAATCATTGGCATTTCTATATATTACTAGCAAAACCCAACAGCAAGAAATAGAAAGAGAAATTCCATTTCAAGTTACTGCAGACATTATAAAATATTTGCCAAAACAAACTCAGGAACTGTTTGCAAACAATTACAAAATACTTTTCACACAAATAGTCACATCTAAATAGTTTGAAAAACATCACTTGCATATGGGTAGACTGAGCTAATATAATAAAAAATGACAGTTCTACCTAAATTAATTTACTTATTCAGCACCATACCAAACTACCAAAAAACTATTTTATAGAACTAGAAAAAATAATAACAAAATTTAACTGGAAGAACAAAAGGTTCAGAATATCAAGGGAATTAATTAAAAGAAATGCTAGGGAAGTTGGCCTAGTCATACAAGATCTTAAATTGTATTACAAAGCAGCAATCATCAAAACTACTTGGTACTGGTTAAGAAATAGAGTGTTGGATCAGTGGAATAAGTTGGTGCGCAAGACACAGTAATTAATGACTATAATTAACTACTGTTTGGTAAACCCAAAGAGCCTGGCTTCTGAGATAAGAACTCACTATTTCACAAAAACTGCTGGGGAAACTGGAAAATAGTATGGCTGAAACTGAGCATAGACCAGTGTCTTAGACTGTGAACCAAAATAAAGTCCAAATGGGTACATGATTTAGATATAAAGGCTGATACTATAAGCAAATAAAGAGAGCAAGGAATAGTTTGCTTGTCAGATTTGTGAAGAATTGAGGAATTTATGCCCAAACAAGAGAGAGAGAATACTATGAAATTCAAAATGGATAATTTTGATTGCATTAAATTGAAAATATTTTTCTCAAACAAGATTAGGAGGGAAGCAGAAAACTGGGAAAGAATTTTTACAATTAGTGTTTCTGATAAAGGCCTCATTTCTAAAATACATAGAGAATTGACTGAAATTTATAAGAATACAAGTTATTCTCCAAGTGATAAATGGCCAAAAGATATGAAGATGCAGTTTTCAGAGGAAGAAATTAAAGCTATCTGTCCATAGTCATATGAAAAATGCTCTAACTCACTATTGATTAGAGAAATGCAAATCAAAACAACTCTTAAGTACTATGTATCTGATTGGCTAAGATGCCAAAACGGGAAAATGATAAATACTGGAGAAGATGTGCGGAAATTGGAACACTAATTCACTGCTGGTGGAGTTGTGAACTGATCTAACCATTCTGGAGAATAATTTGGAACTATGCCCAAAGGACTTTAAAATGTGCATACCTTTTGACTCAGCAATACCACTTCTAGAGCTGTATCCCAAAGACATCACAAAAATGAGAAAAGGATCCACGTGTACAAAAATATTTATAGCAGCTCTTTTTATGATGACCAAGAACTAGAAATTGAGGGGATGCCCATCAATTGGGGAATGACTGAACAAGTTGTGGCATATAAATGTAGTAGAATACTCTTGTGCTATAAGAAATGATGAGCAAGCAGAGCTCAGAAAAACCTGGAAAGACTTATATGAATCAATGCTGAGTGAAATGAACAGAGCCAGGAGAGCACTGTACAGTTATAGCCACATTGTGTAATGACTGACTTTGTTGAATTTAGCCCTTTTCAGCAATGCCCTTTCAGCAATATCTAAAACAACTCCAAAAGACTCATGATGGAAAATGAGTCTTTCCACATCCAGAGAAAGAACTATGGGGTCTGAATGCAGATCAAAACATACTATTTGCTCTCATTTTTTGTTTTGTATTGTTTTTTATTTCTCGTAGTTCCTCTCATTTGTTCTAATTCTTCTATACAGCATGACTTACGTGAAAATATGTTTAATAAGAATGTAAGTGTAGAGCCTACATCAGATTGCATGCAGTCTTGGGGAAGGCAGAGGGAAGGAAGGTGGAGAAAATTTTAAACTTATGGAAATAAATGCTAAAAACTAACAATAAATTAATTAATTAATAAAAGAACTTTGCCAATTTTATTGCCCTTTTTAATGCCTCACTTGGCATTAATGATCAGAGTTCTCAAGTAAGATTATCCCTAGTCATATATCTTTCAAGGAATATTGCATGATTTCAATATATTCATGGGAGAATTCTTGTTGAAAAAGCATTTAAGGCAATATTTTGCTATAGAATTACGAAGCATGGTAGGATCTTTGTATTTCTGCATCTGTCATTCAATTGTGTAGCAATAAAGATATGGTCGAATATTGAGTATAGGTTGAAAAAATTTGCCTTTTCTCTACTAATAATACCTTCATGGAGGTTTGGTTTTGATACATTTGCATATTATGTCATTATTATAAATTTTTAATTGTTATTTATTGTCATTGTTGATCAGTACTCTTAATACTTTGTAGATTATCCTCATAAAAATGATAGATAGAGAGGCATATAGGTACATAGGTAAGTAGTAATTGTTTTGAGAAATTCTTAGCCCGGTCTCCAGGAGATTCCAAGGGGAATCTCAATCATCATGAGATCTATAAGACCAGTAATCAAAAAATGAGTAGCCACATTGAAAGGAAAAGAAATTTATTAGTGCATTAAGGAAGACCACTTCGCCTAGTGAAAACTTACGCTTTTATGTTACAGATTGATTGATCTTGTATAGCTTTTCAGGCCTGCTTAGAATCCAGACAATCAGCAATTTTCCAAGCCAGAATAGAAATAGGAAGTGTGTAAGCCTTTGGACCTCAGGAGTCGGGAAAATACATTTTTCAGTGGTTAGTCTTATCAGAATATCCTGTGTTGACAATAAATTTCTAAGATGGCAGGGGTTTTAAAACAGAACTGTCCTTGTTTATCCTATTGTGGCCAGTAAGTGGGAAAGTAAAATCAAAACCACCATTGCTCCATTTCCTTGGTCTTAGAGGTTATTTCTTCTGGGGAGAAGATTTCCCCCAAACTCACAGTACACAGGCTCATCCACCTCCATGCTGTGGATGTTCTTTGTGTAGTTTATTTTGGTATTCACAAAATCTGAAGATTCTCCTTTCTCCCTTGTTTTTTTTTTCCCTCCTTCAGATACCTTGTGAATTGATCTCTCAGTGCCCTCACAATTGCCTCCAGCATGGATCTCCCCAGTGTACACTTGACTTAATTCAGCTGTTTTTCCTATCTCTGTTCTCTCTTTAGTGCCATTTTGATTTCTCCTATACATATTTTAAGAGTCATAATGTTAGAGTCCAAGTGTAGTGGCTCCCAGGTCTTCAATGTTGGAAAGAGTTACTCATAAAAACCTTTGTAAATCTTTTCTGTCTTAATTCTGTTTGTTGTCTTGCTTCCAGTTATATTCTTAAATGCTCTCAGAGTGACTGCTTAGGTGAGTCCCACCAAGTTTTGCTTAACCTGGATTTATTTCTACTGTTGCTGCTCTCTGCTTTATGTGGTTATTCTGATAATAATCTTCAACTCTCCTCTGTAAGATTTTACAAACAGGTTTACGTTCTCAACTTCTGTTGTTTATGGATACAGATTTCAAGAAAGTTGCTTTTTTGATGGCTGAGGTGCATTTTAGTCTCCGTATTATGGCAATTAATTTACATTGGTAAAACTTCTATAAGAAATGATCTTTATTTAAGTCCTTCCTTTGATACACGTCCCATTTGAGGGCACTAATAACTTGTTGAATAGGTCACTTTGGAGTTATTGTAATTGTATGCTGTGATAGAACTAGCATTTTCCTGGTGCAACTTCCTTCAGACTGTTTCCTTGGAGGCCTATAGCATCAACACGTTATTCACAGCACCTATGCCAGCTATGAATATCCTGGCACAGTTCTTGATTGTGAAGTACAGTAGACACTCCACATGGAAGATAGAACCAAAACATTTATTCAGAACCCAGAGAGCCAAATCTATCATAGTAACAAAAATCAATACACAGTAACAATGCAGAGAATAACACCATCCCCAGGCCTTCCCCCACTAGGCTTCTCACAATCCAGTTCCATTAAACAAATCACAAACAGGCCCCTTAAACAAAATCACAAACAAGCTCGTGCTAGCCAGCTGCCTTGCTTGCCTACATCATTCCCAGCTTTGACTCCCCTCTCACTAATTTCCCCTTAGGTCTGCTCCAACTCTGCCTCTTCCTATTCCACCCACTCAGCAAACTCCTCCCACCACAGGCTCCATGTGACTCAGACTTCCATGAGACTCGGGCAGGTCACATGAACCTATTAATGAATGAGAAAGATCTTCCCATTTAAATTACCATTACAAAGCCCCAGCTTCATCCTCTAGGGTCCATCTTCCCTGATGCAGTTTCCTGGTTGAAAGGCATAAAAAGACCTTACTCTCTGTGTAGTATGGGCCTCTCAGATCTGAGGGGGTTATGTGTGTGTGTGTGCATGTGTGTGTGTGTGCATGTGCGTGCATGCAAGTGCATGTGTGTGCCAGAGACCAGAGACTATACCTGTTGCCATACCTGATGACTTACTGAGCAAACCCATTTCAAGACTGGGGGGTGGGGAGGGTAGTTCAGAGGGAATCTAAATGCCACTGTATTCTTATTGCATATTCTTGCAAAGTTTGGACAAGGTAAATCTTCTCTTTCGTTAAATGTTCAGTGACTATCAAGTGCCTCAGTTGTCCCAACATTGAACCTAATCTATAAGAAGTTGCTAGTATCAGAGCCATACACTTACAACAAATACTGCATCTTGATCTGTTCTTTAACAGGTCTTGATCTGACTGTACACAGACAATTGATTGAGAAATTACTTCTCCAACAGTAACATGAAGTTTCTTTTCCATTAAAATAGAATCATTTTCATTTTTGTGATAATATTTGGTGTTTACCATACGTCTCACCTTCTAATTATTTTCTCAAAGGAAGCACGCCTCCTTTTTACAGATAAAGAAATTGAATCTCAGAGAAGTTAAAAGGCTTCCCCAATGTGACAAAAATAAAGAGTAAAGTACAAGTAATAAAGAATAGAGAACTCAGGTTTTCCAACTCCAATAACATTGTTCTTTCCACTATTCCATATTGTGTTTCAAAAAACTCCTAAGCTAAAACTTCCTATTTCGGTGTGGGGCTTCCATTAACATCAAATGGAACTTTTAGAAAATTAAAGACCATGAACTAATGAACTGCAGCCCAGAATTATTGAGATAATATGAGGAGCTCAATTAGGCTGTATACTGCCCTCTCTATATTAATTCAAAAATGTAATATTGAAAATTATATACAAGTCACTTTTTAGACATCTGTGGGGTAGAACAGTCTCTAAAAGCTGTTCACCACCACAATTGCCTTTTAAAACTAAATATTTTAGTACTTAATTTCATTTAAACAATTTTTAAGTAAGTAAAGTTATCGAAGAACTACATTTTCCCAAGTCACCTAATTCTTAAGAAGTAAAGGTCAGAACAGAGCTTTTAAAAAGAAGCATTATCTTCCCTTTTTACAAAAAGAAATCTATCATTAGCAGAGATATTTTTAAAGCTTCCTTCTCTTGACTTCTTTAAAACACTTCGTTTAAATACTTACCATGTCATACCTAGCGTTCAATGTAAGGCTTTCAAATTTTAAAATGGTAAATAGCTAGTAAATATTTAGTAACACATCTACTTACAAATATCCTGATTTTCAATCCGTATTTAGAGAGGTGGGTAACCAGGTAAGAAGTAAGGAAGGAGGCATCTTAATTAAAGAATATTTTGAAGACTTTTAAAAATTTCTTTCAAATATACATTGTAACTTGACCTAAGGTACAATATGCTCTATTGTCCTACACATATACCAGTTGTTTATCATACAGAAAAACAAGATTCAAAATAAAAAGCATTATCTTATGATTTTAAAAATCCATGTGCAAAGGACCGGAAATCTGGATATTTGCTCTGAAAATTCATTTGAGTATCTTTAGGTTAATGAACCCCCTTTAAGTTTAGATGTATATAAACCTAAGTCTGTATTAAGTAAAATGTTGCTATGTGACTGCTCTAAATTCTAGATATGTTTGATCCAACATTATTGCATTCCCCACTCCCATCTACAGAAACTGCAAATAGAATTTGGAATAGTCAGTTCTTTGTATCAATCAAGAGAGTGGCAATATTCCTATTGATAGGATTTTTAGTCCATACATTATATAATTTAAACAGTGCTGGCCACCATACCTTTGCAAAGGTTTAATTGCTCTTCAGGGGAACAGTGTAGAGCAATTATATGAATGATACCAGATCTCAACGATTAAGTTATGAGGAAAGACAGGGAAAGTTGAGCATATTCTCAGTGGAAAAGAAAAGCCTTCTTGTAACCCAATTGAAGTTTTAAAAATTATGAGAGGGATGGATAAAATTGATCCAAGCAAACTCTTTATGCTTTCAAGACCACAGAAGCAAGAAGATATGATCTGAAAATTAGAAAGTTGGAAACAAGAAAAAAAAGAGCTGAGGCAAAACTATTTTACACAAAGGGTAATAAGACTATGGAATAAATTACTATAAAGGGCCCCTGAAGCAAGGAGCATCATTGAATACAAGAGGGAATGAAATGAATTTCTAAATGAAAAGGGGAGATAGAGAAGGATGAGAAGAAAATAGACAAATGGAAATAAGGGACATGCTACAAAACAAGCGATGAGCAGAGAGACCTTTCATTGGTGTTCTTTCACTTCTTAGTGATAATGTTGTTAAATGGCTGTTGGCATACCCTGTGATCTAAAATAATGTCATAGCATTGTACTCCATGCTGTCACGTTTAGCCAAATATTACTTGGCATTCAGCACACTTCTATCTTCAGGGATTGTTAAACAGGAATCCATATCATTTGACTTCCCCAAAGAGATGATTTGGGAATATTCCCACCTATAAAGTTAATGAAGTTCTACTCTTCTATGGAAATTATAAAAATCAAAGGTATTTTTGTTATTCTGATTAAAAAAAGAACCAAGTATTGCCCATAAGCACCTATATTCTAGTGCATGACTTAATAATGCATGAGATGAGTTCCAATATAATGTGGAGAAAAAATGCAGACGGCATAATATCCATTTATCAACCATTAATAATGGCACTGCTCTTCTTTCCCTGAGCAGAGTGTCCTCAAGTTACATTTGAAAAGAGTCCCCTGCCTTTCTTAGCTGTAAGCGTGAATCTTCTTTGGGAAAGGGGACTAATACAGTATGCAGAATTTCTAGCAGTGGCTAGCTTCAAACATTAATTTCTAAGCTATCACTGGCTAATTATTCAGCAGTTATGTTAGTGTTTTAGATGGGGAATAGGTTACCTTTGGGAGAAAAGATTCAGCTTTCAAGTAAAGCTAACCAAAGTATTATAACTAAAACTTTTCCAGTACATGCTGCTCCCAGTAGGTAGAAGCAAAGATTTAACAGAGAAAGGGCTTACATCAGCAGTGGCTGAGCTGATATAAAATGTCCATTCAATTCCGATTGGCAAGAGAAGAAGGTTTTCCTTAGCTCATGGATGCTTAACCTGGGATCTATGAACTTTTGTGTGTGTAATTGTATTTCAATATAATTGGGTTCCTTTGCAATCCTATGTATTTTATTTTCCAAAACATTACTCTTAGAAGGGAGGTTCCTTGTCTTCATTAGGTCGCCAAGGAAGTCTGTGACACAAAAAGAGTTTCAGAATTCTTGCTTTAGATGAAATTTAACCATTATTCATTTTAAATATTATGTAGCTTATTGTCTACACCAGACTTCTCTCTACCTTTCCCCCTTCTCAAAACAAACAAACAAAGGAACATCAAGGAAGAACAGATTTGGGCAAAAATAGTTTATCGACAAAAGCAGTACCCTTGATGGGTCTAATCACAGTGTGACATTTCTAACTTAAAAGGTCAACGTTAGGGGCTAATCATGATAGGAAGGTTTGTGGTTCTCAGAACTCAGTTCCTTCTTGAGATTTTCCTTTTATTTGTGGGAAATGTGGATGTTATACATCAGACTGATCCATGTTGCCTATCAAAGGTGGACCACAAGGAAGGATAATGGATAAACATTATACAGAAACAGAAAAAAAAAATAAGTACAGTACTGAGAATCAGAATGCAGTGCATTTCTGTTTTAGACCCCTGTAGAATAATTTTGAGATCCTAATCTTTAAAAATAAAATTATAAGCTTGCTATCTTCTACCTAGTTAAAAAACTTTTAGATTTTTAATTAAATAGTGTGTTAATTTGGTTTTGGTATGTTCTTTTTCTCGGTATCATCATTTTTAATATGAGTATTGGGACCACAGTAAAGAAATCCCCTCTAACAGTGCAGATAACAACACAGTATTCTGCAATGTATAGCCTTTGGACACAGAAGTTAAGTGACTTGCCTAGGGTCTCCCAGTCAGTATATTTCATTTTCTATACTTGTACCCAGCTCTTACTGATGAAGAACTGAGACCTCCATCCACTGTCCCATTTTCCCCTTTAATATGATTTCTTTCTGTTCTGCCATCAGGATCTTAGTTTCACAGACTTGAAACTAGAAAGAACCTCAGTTCATTGATTGCAGCTCTATCATTTTTCAGATGAGAAAACTGAGAAAATGAGAGAACTCCAGGAGGAGACGAGTTGACTTGTCCAAGATCACTCAGTTAGTAAACTTCACAGCCAGTAATGAAATCCAGCATAGGCTGTCTGACTACAAACTAAGATTTCTCTCTTTCTGACCCTGTTCAGTGGTTAGGTATCAGAGATTCTATCAGCCTATTGCATGCCTCTGATACAAAGGTGATTGGAAATGGGGAATACAGGTCTACAAAGGTTGGAATCAGAGAATCATTGGAATGGTAGGGAGAACCTACCCATCACCATCTGCTTTGTGCAGATGCATTACATACTTTGTAGATTAGCAATAAAAAGGACAGAAAATGTTTTGTTCTAAATAACATGATATTTAGGGAAATTCCTTGTGCAGATATGACCTCAGAAAATCCAAATTATTCTTTAGCAGCCTTCTTGTTTTCTCTTTACAACATGTATGTATGTGTATATATATGTGGTTATGTGTGTGTAGATATATGTGTGTGTGTGTGTATATATATGTATAATATCACTAAAATTGGTTGGTAGTGCTTTGGGACATTTTAGCTTGCCAGTTATTGTAGAAATACATGGCAAACAATGCCATAGAGAAACATTTTTTCTGTGTTAAAATTTTAGGAGCACTGGATTTGCAACATATCGTTAAAGCAGCACATACAAGTATTTTGTGTATGCTGAGATTAATTTTCAATATGAAGTCTCCCCTGGGATATTTATATTCTTCCAATCAGCATAGAACTGTCCATCAAAACTAACATTATAAATATTTTTTTTCAACTTGGCAGTGCAAATGTTTCCGGGCTTTCTTTTAAGAGCTCTAGACAGATTAGCAATCCTCCTACAAAATGACCTATGTCATTTTTTCCAGTGCCTGGCTAGTTATTTCAATATAGTTCAATGAAGGGGGGGCGGGGTAAGTGTTGTCCCTTCTTTCCCCTTCCCCCACCCTATCAGGTAATTTTAAATTCCCTACTTCAGAGTGTAAAATTATTATTATTATCCCCATCATTCAATGGAAGTACTTGTGTATCTTTTAGAATGCATCATATACTACGTTTCTTTTCTAGAAGTTTACTTCTAATTAGACAAAAGAAAAAAATAAATAGAGATTCCAAAAGGGAAAACACATTTTTACACAAATGGCTTCCCTCATTTCTGAACTCTGCTAAGCATTTTTAATAGATATGTGCCCTTAGCTCCACGTTTGCATGCTAACAATTTAATCTGAATACCAATATAGACACAAAATAAACGATTGTTTCCTGCCAGAGGTATCTGCAGAAGGAATCTTGGAGTAAAACATTGTCTTTGCAGCTCATTGTGTCTCTAATTAGAGTGGAAGGAGGCAGAAGCTTGCTGGTGTCAGTCTGTGTTTAGCATGCCCTGGAGCCTCAAACTCCTGTGGGTATCAAAGTGCACTAATTAAATGAGGGGTCCACAATACAGCACTAAACATCAGAGTGAGAGAAAGAGTCCAGTGTCCTCAGTGCCTTTGAGAATCCATGGCCCACGCTAATTACCCATTGTTGAATTGACTTCCCATTCAGTGAGGAATGAATGGTTCTCCTCTCCCTCCTCCCTCTATAACCCCCCCTCCCTTTCCCGTTTCTATTTTACCATCTTTGCTTTGGCCGCCTAATTAATCTTATGGAAATCTCCCGAAGCCAGATTCCAGCAAGGTTGCCCCGATGTTTATAATTTGATTTGTGATGATAAAAGTGAAGGCACCCGGTGATGGAACAGTGTCATTTTCAACACTCTTGAGAATCGAAGAGGCTATCAATCTTTCCCACGTGCCTGGCAAACTGATATCCTAGAAAATTAACTTCAATTAATAACAGAAATCCCTAGGCGCTCAGGAAAGTGGAGCTGCTTTGAAAGAGAACCTTCAAAGATGTCTCAGGATTGTCTTTTATATGCAGACTTTTATATTATATATGTTTGTATATGTGTGTATTATATGTATAATACACACACACATACATGGATATATTAAAAAATCTCAATGTGGAGATGTAGATTTTTTTAACTTCTATAATTCTAGTTTTGGAAAGCTATGATGTCATTTCATATTTAGTGAAGGAAGGTCTTAACAAGAGGTCTCTGGGTTAAATCAGATTGGGCTCTTCTCTTTAGGCTGAACCTATTTCACAATTTCTGGTTTGTTTTACTGAGGAACACTGTTTTAAATATTATTGGAAAGTTTGTTTTTTTTTTCTCAAATGAGGAAAGCTTTATGCATAGACTCATTCATAACACTTTCCTTTATTTGTGTTGGTGAAGGCTATTCAGATTTCCTGAGTGGTATTCAACAAAACCTTTAAGAGAACTTTTCCTGAGTTCTCATACCTGGAAGATGTGGAAAAGTCATAGAAGGAATTGCTTTTCTTTTTCTATTTCTATTTATAGCAAATATTATTTAAATATCTGAATTGTTAATTATATACTGCAGTTCTGAATTACTCCTACAGAGGCCAATGTTTGTGAGATAAACTAATTTCCAAAAAGAATTAAAAACTATTACTAAAAAAAAATTGAAGTACTAAAACATCCCAGAAATAATGTTCCATCATAACAATTGAAATAGTTCCTCTGTATAGTATTATCCAGTAGTTGGCCCTTAGTTTTTCATGGTATTATTAACCTGAGTAGTAAGCAGAAAGATAGTTGAGATAAATATGACAACTTTTGCCGTGAAAATAATGACTTTTTTAAACCAATAGTAGATAACATTAAACCTAAAATGAAGAGAATAAGTGATTTTTTAATCTGGTTTTGGTCCTTAGTTTAGCAATCACTGTCATGTGATTGGAGTCATGTTGTACCATTCCTTCTTCTCATTATAGCCTTTGCCACCAGACTGACTGAGGTGTTAGGATTTTAATGCCTCATATATTCTGTAAATTATGTTACAGTGCTGTACACTGTATTGACCTTTTAAGTATTCTGTAATTTGATTGGCTGGTGCTTCCATTTCCATTGCTGACAGCTATGCTAACCATTTGAGAAAAGGTCTATTGGTAAATCCAATCAAAATACAGAATAATGAAGGTACTTCCCAAAGCACACAGTATTAGAATTTCATATTTTAAAAGAAATGTTTTCAAAGTAATTTTAATATGAAGATAACTGTTAAGAATTGAAAAGGAGAAGCATAAATTCAAGCCACATTCATTATTATGTCATACTTTAAACAATAGTCCTCTAGTTTTCAGGCTGATGGTGATGAGATTTGGAGATCATACTGTCATTCTATTTAGCATTTCCAGCTGATAACAAGCATACATTTCAGAAAGACTTTCTTCTAGGAAAAATAAATATCTTTCTGTTAGAGTGCTTTTTAGTTATTAATACTATAAATCTATATTTTATTCATAATTATGTAACCTATGATTTCTATAACCAAATCCATTCATTAGCAGCAAACAGTGGTTTTCACAGATGACTGTAAAAAAAAAATCTAAGAAAAACTTTGGAATATAGATTCTAGGAGGAAAAATACGAAGTATTAGAGTTATAATTTTGAAGGGAAAAATAAATGATTACCTATAAACCATCAAGGTATATAATTTCAGCATTTTAGAATACTGCCCAACTTGATGTTAAATATTTCAACATATTAATAATGAGAAATAGAGAAATAGATTTCCTTTTTCTAGCAAATAAGCATTTTAGGGAGAAATGTTTGGTTTTAGACCAAGTAGAAGAAACCCAAACCACACATAAACCAGAAGTACTATGCAGATTCACGAATACTATTAACTAGATTATGCAAAATCAGTCCATGAACATCCTTAAAGAGAAAGAAGCAACTGTAATGCTATTTATGTATGCATTTTTCTGATTTCTAAAAACTGTACCTGAACTATTTTAAGACCTAAATATTATATTTATGATCACATCTATCTAAAACAATGAAAATGTGAAAATGAAAAGTGCACAATGCATGTCACAGAATAGTATTGAATCTTTATGTTATCAGACCATGTTGCCTAATGACCTTCCTTTCTGAGATATATAACTTGCCCATTCATGAAAATTTTTCAAAGCAGACTCAAACTTGTTTCCCCTGTTTTCCATGACTCATGAAGGAGTCTGTAGAGAAAGATTCTTTGATATGGAGAGAGGGTTAAGAAGCTTCAAAAAACCACTAGAGGGAGAATATTATACCTCCTTTTCTGCCCAAATCTTGGAAAAAACTCTTTAACTTGATTTCTGAAGGAAATCACCAAAATCTCACCATTCAGGTTGGAGCTAATCTTACTTTACCTCCACTTCCAGGTAATTCTAAAATTGATCATTTCCAAATCGAAAAGGTTTCCCATTATTTTCAGCACTGGGCTACCACTGAACATGATTAGCTCTCATCTATGAAATTGTTTTAACACATTTCATGTTAAATAAAAAGGAACTTGATGATGTAATAAATGTTTTATATTCAAAAAGATAATCATCATATTTCATACCCTCATTCCTAAAGAGGGCCCACTCTGATCCTTCAAAAATGACCTGCAAGTAGCCTAGCAATAATGTTAACTCTATATAGGCTTTATTCTTTGCTCAGTTAATCACACATTCAATTTACCTATCTTCTTGGCCATGTGCATTATAATGCAAATCAATTCAAGAAGAGATGAGAAAGCTTAGTAAGACCTGCCTGGCAAGCAAACTTGCTTTTTTTTCTTTTCTTAAAGCCAGCCAAGCTCATGAGTTCTAATATGAGATGAGCTAAATTACAATTACAGAAGGATTTAACAACCAGTTTAAACACACACACACACACACACACACACACACACACACACACACACACACACACATACCCCTCCCTTACTCAAACTAAGTATTCAAGCTGAAAAGGGAAAAAATGATCCATAATTGACTAACAGTAACACTCCCAGCCTCGTGGGCTAAGGGGACATTTTGTCCCCAAAGGGAATGTTTCTGCATTTTTATTCTTCTGTCTTCTACCACTGTACCTCCTCATTAAGAAGTGCACCAAATGGGAAGGTGTGTCCTCCTCCCTAGGTTGTGGCCCTACTGCTATATGTAATTTCTGAGTGACATTACCCCTTCCCCTTCCTTGGCCTGCTTCTGTTCTTCCAAACCCAAGCTAGTTCCAGGGATATGGCCTCTTTTAGGATTTGGGCAGGGAAAGTATGTGAGGCACGTTTGGTAGCAGGTACAGTCTCCTTCTGTTATGGCCTGATGTTCCGCTAGCCTTTCACAAAATCCAGCGGAACCCAAGACCTAACTTTGGAATGGGTCTGCCCAACAGCCTGATTCATAGAATGCCTCAAAAGGATGTTTTAAAGGGATGAAACAATTCGGGATCAAATTCCCTCATACAGTTCTGAAGTGCCTGAACATGCCCTTGTTTAAATCTATGGCTGGAAAATAGCTTCAGTACATAAGGCAAGGTGTCCTGCATAACCCTAGGTGTGGTTGCTAGTAGAGTATTCAGTCTTTGCATTACCACTTACCAGGATCAATCATTCCCATTCATACTACTACTAATATTGCCACATATATCACTTTATGATTTTTCAAAAAGGTTTATATATATTATACCACTTGATCTTTACAATAACTCTTTGAGCTAAGTGCCATTATCATCTCATCTTTACAGATCAGGAAATCAAGGCATGGATAGGTCAAGTCACATGATCATTAAGTGTCTGAGACAGGTCTTCTTGACTCCAAATCTGATGCTCTACCAACTACATCATGCCATCTCCACATCTCTCTCAGTATCACTTATACTACTTCTCTTGTGCAATTCTTGGTTGTGTTTTGAAGCCCAGTCATATCAACTATTCATCACAGACAAAATCTTCAATTTTTTTGATTGCAGTCAAAAGTCAAAATGCAAGAAACTGGGAAATAAGTAAGAGGTCAAATAGTGTAGATAACCCTTTATAGACATTTGAAATGGAAAAGAGACATAGGCTAATAGCATAAGAAACCAGCACAATTAAGTGAATTTTTTGTTGTTACTTTTCTTTTTTTTAGAGCCCAGAGGAGACAACATACTTATAAGAAGCAGGAGAGTAGATGGCAGACAAAAAAAGAGAAGGCTTGAGAAGGGAAGCTCTTGGAAGGGTGATGACTGATGTGGATCTGTATAGAGTGACAGAGATAGATTAAGTGACCCTAGAAGACTTTGCTGACTGGTATTGGTATAGGAAGAGTCAGCGAGAGTCAGTGTATATGCTTTCTTCTCCTTTTTGTCCTTGAGAAAAGGATCCCCCACCATTCAAGATGGTGACTATAGCTACAGTCTTCTTCAGCAGTGGTATCAAATTCAAATAGAAATGAGGACCACTAAACTATATATAAGGAATTCTGTAGTATATATTGACTTAACAAATGACGTATTAACATTATCCCTGTTTTATTATACATTTATTTTGTTAAATATTTTCCAATAATATTCAAAGTTGGTTCAGACCATCCTTGGGAATGTTGTGGACCACATATGACCTGCTACTATCTGTGATACTTCTGTTCAATAGTGACCTAGGTTTCTATTAATACAAGAAGGTGAGAAAGATCATAGATTTCATTGAACCTTGCAGGCTGTCCATCATTTACCTCTCATTCCCACTATACAATCAGGCCCATTTCTTTCCCATTGTATTACTACTTAAATTAGCATTACTGCTAAGAAGACAATGACAACTATTACGATATACATATATTGTTTAAAGCTTTTCAAGTGAAAAAAGTATCCAAGATGAATATTTTTAATAGAAAGGGATTCCAATGGATATAACTGAACTGGAGGGTTGAGAAGTATTTGAACTGCAAAGGTTAGGGCTGGAATCAATAGAGATGACATTATGGGGAGAAGTAGGAAAAAGAAAAAATTTTCCTGATTGACTGAATCACATGGATAAGGAGATCAGGACTTGGGATTTTCCTTGATGTGTTGTGATGATAGAACCAGCAATAAAGCAATGTCCCCAACATGTGGGGTTCTTTTATGACAAAGCACATAGTCGGTGTAGGATAATGGTGACAATTTGATTAGCTGGTTACTCTAAATACAGGACAGCTAGGAGGAGAGAGAATGGGTACAAGATCTTATGTCCTGATAACTTAGGAAAAGAAACCACGGCTAACCAATGATAAAGGTCATTTTTAGTTTGAGGCTAACTTGACATTCATTTCAAAGTCTATGCTGGGCAGGTTGGCTCTGTGACATTTTCTTACCATTTAGCAAACTCTTTTATATATTTGTGTCCATTTTAGAAAAGTGAAGAGAGTGTTACATTATAGGAAAATGGTTGGCTAAAGCTTGATGGAAGAACCTACCCCTTAAAGGAAAGTGGGCTTTACTTGGAGAGATAGTTGAAGAGAGGGAAAATTTACAGAAAGAGACAAGAGAACAGAGCAGAAGCAACAAAGAGGAAAGAAATATTCCCATCCCAAGCCCTATGCTTAAAGAAAAGAATGGGGGCACTCCATTCCTCCTCATTTACACTGCTGTGTTCTGGGGCTGACCAGGAATTATATCACAAGAGGTACTTCCACAAAGAGATTCAAGGATATAGAACTGGAGCATGGTACTAAAGTTTAGTATATTCTAGGGAACCAAATCTCTGTATCTTTCTTCAGATGAACCAGTTTCATAGGATACAAACATGGCATCAAATTACTGATGCTTTAAAAGTACAGTGGGGATTGAATAATCAGATTTAAATCAGAAAGCTATTTTATGATTATACCCCCCCCACACACACAGATTTTACAAAGAAGATAACTGAGTCCCACAGATATTAAGTGACTTGGCACAAGATTACACAGATTGTAAGTGACAGAGTCACAATTTAATCACTGCTCTTCTGAGTCCTAACCTAGTGCTCTTTCTTGTTTACTATGCTGCTTTCTCTAAATAATGCTTGGCAAATTCTACATTGGCTTCCTGTTAACTAAGTAGGAGTCAGGCCATCCTGTATTCAAAATGACTTGGTAGGCTAAATGCAAGGAGAGGAAGGTTTACTGCTTGAATAGCTGACCCAGCTTCATTACATCCAAATACTTTACTAGACTCACAGTGGGGAGCCCCTCTCACAAATTATGACACATGGAAAATTAATTTCTTGTGGGTGTCATTTTGTAAAGTGTTCCCTCCAAATGAACTGGTACTTTGGTGTCTTGAAAAATAGAGACCCTGGAGTTTAATTGACAGCTTATTTCTGGAGTGCAAGTCATTCATTCTTCATCAAGAGTAGTTGTAGCTTCTGAATTTTCCATGATGGTCTAAACCTAAAGGACCAATTTTTAAAGAATACTGAGTATCCCAATGGTGCATAGCTGCATTGAGCATGAATATTAACAAAAGTGAGAGCTTAAAGCCCTTGGTGTCAAGTTCCGTCAAGATAGGCCACAGGAGTACATTCAAAATATGACCAGGATTCTATTGTGGGATTAATTAGTAGCAAGCTATGGAGTTAGCATTATAGTGAGGATATTTTTCCCATGAAGCTTTGGTCACAAGATTCTGTCAGTTCCACTTTTTCTCAGCTTGGAGCCACCGTTTGAGGGAAAAGCACCTGGACGTGGTGGAAGAGGAAGGAGACAGAGGAGGAGGATTCTGGATGATCCCACTCTCTTTATCATCCCGCTTTGCCAGCCATCGCATTCAGACTAGTGACTTTCTCTGAGCAAGCCTTTCTCTTTTCCAAGATTGACACCATTATAGAATTCTGTTCTTAAGCTTCCGATCAAGTAAGGTGGCTAAGAAATAAAAAATGAATCTTTTTAAGTTAGAAATTTTTCTATCATTGTCAGTTTGGTAAGAGAGGAAAAAATCCACATTCCTCACAGCAGAAATAAAACTCTCCTTTGCAGAAATCCTATGATGCTTTTCAGTGTGTTGCTTAGAAGTGAAGAAAGGGCTTATTTCATGGATATCACCCTGATTTTCACTGAGATTTATTTTCAATGACACCTGAAGATTACACATAAACCCTCTTGCCAGTGTAGCAGAACAGCCTGCCGCCTGAGCCATTAAAAGGGAACAGAAGCAGCTGCAGATTCCCAGTCACCAGATTGTACAGTATGGAGTACAGTCAGTGGATTCATCACAGACCTAATTAGAAAGTCTTCCTGTTCTCAGCACAGCGAGTGCGGCTGCTGGTTGCCTTCAGTGAAGGAAAACCTTCATTTTATACTCCCCATCTTCCTCCAGTTGATAATATTTGAATTTTTTTCAAATGCTTCCTTTTACCTTCTCTCTTGCTCATCCTTATCTGAGAACACATCATGGAATAAAAGTACATCTATACTAAAATAATGTATTCCACTGAGCATCCAATTATGGGCTAGACTGTTTAATTGGCACATGCTCATTTCTACCAAACTGTTCTCATTAGTCAGTTTCTATCATATTCCAAAGCTGGAAACACATGTTTTCTAGTAGCTGAATCTTCTCTTTTGTCCATCTGACCTTGGATAGAACACCAGTGCAAGAGTCAGGAGGACCTGAGTTCAAATCTCACCTCAGACACTTGACACTCACTAGCCGTGTGACCTTGGGACGTCACTTAACCCCGATTACCTCATCCTGGGTCATCTCCAGTCATCCTGATGAACATCTGGTCACTGGATTCAAATGGCTCTGGAGGAGAAGTGAGGCTGGTGACCTGCACAGCCCTCCCTCACTCAAAACAAAGTCAAGTGCAAGTCATGTCATTATTTCTCTGATGGCATGGTCTTCTTTGGCAACAAAGGATGAACACACACATTTATGAACTTAGAGCTTTGGGATTCCATAAAACCCTCCACCTGGTTGATTTCATTGGTAGGAGCATAGTTGTTTCCCATGGGTCTTCAATATGATCTGGCCTCCTAGACAAGTAAATTGATGGCAAATTTTGTGAGTTTCTTCCAGATGCTATTCAATAAGGAATTCTTCTTTAAAGAAAAAGCATTCTATATTATGCTTGCATTCTGTACAGGCAAACTGCAAGGTAGAGGAAATTAATTTCATGGAAAACGCTATTTAAATTATGGGTGATATCAAGATAAACCAACCACAGTAAGAAAGGTGACCTATCTATCCACCACTCAGAGTTGTTGTGAGGGAACTCACTTTGTAAACTTTAAAGTGTTATATAATTGTGAACAATTACTGTTATTTTTACATTGCTACCTAAAAAACATAATAGTCACCTAATGATCACCTATTAACACATATGCAAAAATTTGATATAAGCATATACCTAATAAATGACAGATGGACAGTCTGAGGGCCCCACTGGGACTCTTTCAGTGTCAGGACAAAATGAAGAAGACCTGTGGCTCATTGGGTGGACCTCCTATGGAGGGGAGAGACACGGACAATAGGATGGATGGATTGTAATATATATTTGTCACTGGACAGAACTTCCAAAATTATGAGGGCACATATCCATATGACCATAATGTGGTAATCTGATGGCATAATAATGATGATGTGGATTTTAGACTGACATCCTTAGTACAATGAAGATAACAACATTCACAGAATCACAGAATATGCCCAGGCTCATAGAATCTCTAAGTTAGAAGGTACTTCAGATAAGTTTATTATACTGTGTAGCTGAACAGAAATCCTCCTTACAACATCCTTCAGTGGTCATATGCATTGTATTTAAAATCGTCTAGTGATGGGAACCCACTGCATGATGCATAAACCTACGGAACTTAATTCAGCTTTTGGACAGTTCCCTATCTTAGGAAGTTTTCCCGTATAGGTAATATTTGCCTCTGTTTACTTTCTACTCGCTGCTTACTACTGCCTTCAGGGGCCTCTCAGAATAAGTCTAATTCTTTGTCCACCCACAACCCTAAAACAAAACAAAATAAAATTTGAAAACATCTGTCATAACCCAGCTAAGTCTTTTATTCTTCAGGGTATCTCTCCCATGTTCCTTTAGTATATTCTTCTGTAGCCTGTTATATAGTAGTCTTACTATCCTCCTGAATATTCTCCTCCAGATCCTTTCTACTTTTTCAATGTCTTGCCCAAAGTGTGACTCCCAAAACTGAATACAATAATCCAGATGTGGTCTCACTGGGAAAGATTAAACCTGGATATCTATCTTGTTCTCGATATGTTTTATCTGCATGAATGTTGCCTAAAATTAGATTAATCCACACAAATACTACTCCACTACTTCCAAAACAGGGAGATTACCTTGTGTGTTCTAGAATCATGCTAGCACTTAGCAAACTCTGATAAGTTTTGTTGTGCTGTGAAATCATCACATACAATTCTCAGAATAAACTGTGCCTTCTGAGGTCTGGCTAATGGAAGTGCTGAGAAGCTCTTAGTCACCTGTAGGCTGGCTGGTGGACAAGTGAGTTTGGGGCCATGCCGCCGCCCTAGTAACCAAAAGTATTAAAGCACAAAGCAACCCAAATCATGCACATCTTGATTCCTCTTCCCTGGAATATTAGTAGTGGGAAGAAGATGTTACTATTTCTTCTGACCCATGACCAAGTACCTCAAACTCGCATTTTGTATGGATGAGGTTCAATTTTAGTGTCAGCCTCTGAGATTTTCTATAGCTGATTCTTGCCTCCACTCAGCATTTCTTTTGGAAACCTCAGAATGTGGCTCATAGGCATAAGAAGCCCCCCAGTTCCTTGCAAGAACTAAAAATATTGATGCATATGGTACAGGACATCTTTGATTTTACCCATTAGAGAGAATGCAGACAACATGAAGGATTATTAATAGTTCATACATAAGTAATACAATTCTCTTCCCTCTCTGATGAGTTCTACCTTTCCCCTCAAGGATCTAAATAAACAGTTCTCCAGACTCATATGTCTTAGACTTCCCTTAAGAAGAAAATGAACCTGAGGCTGCTAGAGCTTGTTCAGGATTTTCTTCACTCTTGAAGCACTGTCTCTTTTGCTTAACTTAAGCCTCCCAAGGCTACAGGACTCCTACCTTATGATATGATTTTAAGGGCTTAAAATGCACCTTGAAGAAAAAATAAGCTTAGGGTTAATAGAGAAGCCATCTTGTTCTTCATTTGACTGACAAGTCTTCATAGATAGCCATGTGCCTTCAGAATACTTTGACCAGAAGGCAAAGTCCAGGGTGTTTTGCTCCATTTCATGGTCAAACTCCTTACAGCCACACCTAGCTCTGAGGCTGTGTTATAGATTCCAAATCCAAATACTCCTGACATTTCTCCCAAACTAAGATTTAGGAACTTCCCTTCAGGCTTGTGGTTTCCCTCTTTGCATATGTCATTTCTACTGCAAAGAAGAAATGTCCCTGACTCTCCATGGCTAGGTCTAGAAGCCCATGAACTTTTCCCCATTTTCTCAGACCTGAGGGTAGGTGAAATTACAAAGTACCTCTGCCATTCCTGGCATAGGAGTAAGGTGGTATTAATGCACAAGCTGTTTTACTCCCAGAGTCTCAGGCTCTCTCTGCCTGGTTTCTGGTCTGTGTTCAGGCTCTGCACAAGGGAGCAACTCTAACCCATAAATCATCCAAGTCAGTCAGTACATCTTCCTGAATGAGGCAACTACCAAGCTCAGAATATAGCTTCCTATTTTGCAGTGAGATGCCAGCAAACACATCCGTGCTGTAGAAGAAGATATGCACAAAGGCTAACCTTCCTAAAAGTTCATCAAGTTGAACAGTTTCCCTGATAAAGGCCCTATAGAAGAATCACAAAGTTTTTTAATGATACATAAACATTAACTTAATTTTTGGTGACCTCAATATCAGATCCTTTTCCAGCAGCCTGTGAGGCAGAGGCAATTGATCAATTGAATCATGACAGTATTTCCACCCTTACTATAAATTAAACCAGGAGATGTAACAGAGGTATAGATAGCTAAGTGGAAAGATGATTCACAGATTTACCTTCTAGAGGCAAGCTCAAGGTTTGGTGGAGCTGGCTTCATTTCAAACAAGAAATATTATTTCATGGGACACTTGATCAACTCATCTTGCAAAGCTTATAGTGAACATTTTTGAATTGTTATAAAATGATTAAAACTTATACAGAACACTTGCTATAGAGGGAAAAGAGCTAGGTAGCTTTTATGAGTATTTAAGTAAGCTGAGTGTTAAAGTATCTCTTTGCTTATGGTCATGGAACAAATTTGGAGCTGGAAGATTGTCTAGTTTAACCCTATTTTACAGATGAGAAAACTGAGGTTTACAAAGTGTGACTAAATTCATATTTATTACTTGTGTTCTTGTGGAAATTGGAGTATTATCCAGAAGGGGAAGCTGGAAAGTACTAAAAAGCAAAAATTACTTCACTTTGCTTTTATAAAAGGTTGTTGTTGTTCACTTATTTCACTTGTATCTGACTCTTTGTGAACCATTTGGGTTTGTTTTTGTTTCGTTTTGTTTTGTTTTTTGCAAAGCTATTGGAGTGGTTTGTGCTTTCATTCTCCAGCTCATTTTACTGAGGAAGAAACTGAGGCAAACAGGGTTAAGTGACTTGCCCAGTGTCATATAGCTAGTAAATATCTGAGGCCAGATTTGAACTTAGGTCTTCCTGACTCCAGGCCCGGTACTCTATCCACTGCACCACCTATCTGTCCCCCCTTGTAAAGCATAAAGACCCTTTTCAATCTAGATATTTCAGTCACCTCAGTGACTGAATCTTACTGAGTACCTGGACATGGTAATCAGCTTGTGTGACTTCATTATCACTGTGTACTCTGGCATGCTCCTCCTTTCACCTTTCTAAACTCCATAAGATTTTCACATCACTTCTCTGAACTAGTTTCCCTACTACTTGGCTTAACCTTCAGGAGAGCATACAGAGCCTTTATTTTTTCCCTGGCCCTTCTTCTTGGGAACAACAGAAAACCCTCTGTTAGATGGTTTTAACTATTACCCTTCTGGCCGATGCTGTTATACTCTGTTAACATTCAATATTCCCTTTTCCCAAAAGAAACTAGAAGCTGGGAAGGTATTCTGACCCTAGAATAAAATCATCAGAGGAACCATTGTCTAAGTAGGGTCAGTTGATGGTCAAAATGAATCAGGAATTAGGATATGAAGTTCCCATGAAGCCCTTGAAGTCTTATGACATCTTGTGACATCTGTAGAAATAAAGCAGTTTCTAATTACCCCTTGAGTAAGCTCCAGCTATGATATCTGAATCATCCTTTAAGACTTGCTTCTACCTTGGAAAAACATGGAAAATTATTCCAAATTTGTTCAGAGCTATCCCTCAATTTGGTCATGTATGCTTATGTCCTTGGCTGAAATACCAAAGACAAGTCATTGTCTAAGCAGTGTTAGATCATAGCTCTATTAAGACTATATGGAGCATAGCCCAGTAGTCCCAACCATTTTCATTCTGATAACTCATTAGTAATACAAGGAGGAGAATCTAACTACCCCATTGACTTGATAAACATCTGGGAGCTCAATTTTCTACTAGACACTCTGGCAGTGTCTACTTATGTGAGTGAAGGGTGAATTTCTTGAAATAAATAGAAAATAATTAACAGAGGGAAGGCACTAGAATTAAGAGGGGTTAGAAAAGGCTTCCTATAAAAGATGAAATTTTGGATCTCTTGAGGTCCTCTCTATTCTGGTTGCTTGAGGTCTTCCAAGATTATAGGATCTGCTCCTTTCATAATCCCCTTCTCTTCTCATAAACACAGTGCTTTTTTCTTAGTTTCTTCCCTTTGTCAAGAGTGACCTATCTCTAGGTCACTTTTTCAATCTACTTTCTGGTCCTCTGTTATCCTGCTTTTATGACAAACATGTTAGGATGTCACAACAATTAAGAAAAAGAACAGCTTACAAGTTAAAGAGTTCTTGTGAGTACAAGGCACAAAACCATATCCCCTTTCTGATAAAGCACTTAGCATGGTGCCTGGCACATAGTAGGCACTTAATAAATGGTTGTTCTCTTCTTCCCACCATAGTAACTGATTCCCTTGCGCTGGTCCTTTTCCATGGAGTTAGCAGACACCTTCTGTTTTAGGGAATTAGAGGCTCTTTTATAAAACTAAAATGTAGCTCAAACTTCAGAGTTGTCTTTCAATTCTGTACACCAAAACCACAGCATCCTAAATTAGATAGGCTTTGAAATGTAATACTCAGGATCATTTCCCCCATGAACAATCTGATCACTAACAGTGACATATCCACAGACATATTCATCAATAATCAAGCTCCCAAAATACCATCAGCTGTGGGGGAATAGAAAAAAATGAGACACTGAATAAACATACACACACACATATAGACATGTACATATTTACATGTACACATACTTGCCAGGGGTTTGTGTCATGTCATGAACTGCCTTGGCACTATAGTGAATATTATGAATTCCTCTTCAGAATAATGATTTAAAATATGTAAAGTAAAATACATGAGATCAAAAGAAAAATAATTCTATTGAAACTCTACCCCAAAATAAATAAATACACAAACTCCAGGTTAAGAATTCCTAGAAAGTATGGGGGAGAGGAAAAGAAGGCGCTCCCCTGCCACTAGACTTAGTGTAGACTCTACGTTGAGTAGAGTCCACCACTGTTCAAGCCTTTCCTCCAGTCAGATCAGCGCAGTCCCATTTCCTTGCTGCTCTGGTGTTTCCCACCCCTGTGAGCAGCCTTGGCTTTCATCTAGCTCTCACTTCTTCCTCAGAAACTTACTTTCCCAAGTTCAAGCTCAGCTCAAGCTGTGGCCAGTGCCAAATCTCTTCCACCAGAAATCCATGTCCCTAATGATGTTTCCTCACCTAGGACATGAGTCCAGGCCACTCTTTCCATCTGCTAAGAGGCACGTTGGAGTCAGTTATTTAAAAAGCAATATCCACTACTGAAAGTCCATGATTCTAAGTCCTTTGCCTCTAGATCATGGTTCTAAATTTGTGATTTTGCTTTAAAAATATTTGATAACAGAATTTCAATATAATTGGATCCTTGTGGAATCCTGTGTATTTTATTTGGTACATTCAAAAACACTATTCTGAAAAGGAGGCCATGGACTTCACTGGATGGCCAAAGGAGTCTATGACACAAGCTCTTTAAAAATCACTGCTCTGGCTGTACACTCTATACTGAGGTAAGGCTCTCTCCTTTTAAAAACAAGCAAACAAACATTGTTTGTGCTCCTCTCCTGTTTTAGATAGGTTACATAGGGTAACACTTCTGTTTTATCTGAGATGTACTGCAGCCAGTTCAAACCTGCTTTCTACAAATGCTCTTTATATTTTCAGTGCCAGCATTTATACTTTGGAAAGTGGCAAATGTTACAGATCAAGGCTAGACTTTTTGTTTTGTTGATTGTCTAGACTTTAAAAAGTAATAGAGAAAATGTTAATAATGCAAATGAACCTGAAAGGTGTATTGTGGATATACTTTTTTCTCAGAAAGTCGGTTGTCAAATGTTTGCCAGTCCACCCTGCTCATACCTTATTTTGTGTGTGTTTGTCCTTCGTTGCCGAAGAAGACCATGCCATCAGAGAAATAATGACATGACTTGCACTTGACTTTGTTTTGAGTGAGGGAGGGCTGTGCAGGTCACCAGCCTCACTTCTCCTCCAGGGCTATCTGAATCCAGTGACCAGATGTTCATCAGGATGACTGGAGATGACCCAGGATGAGGCAATTGGGGTTAAGTGACTTGCCCAAGGTCACACAGCTAGTGAGTGTCAAGTGTCTGAGGTGAGATTTGAATTCAGGTCCTCCCGACTCCTGTACTGGTGCTCTATCCACTGCACCACCTAGCTGCCCCTATACCTCATTTTAGAGTAATGACAAAGACTGAGTCAGAGGTAGAATAAAAGAGCTATAGGAAGAAGAAATGAGAAAGAGGCAACATGATGTGATGGGTAGAATGCTGGACCTACAGCCAAAAAACTGGATCCACATTCTACCTCAGAAACCGACTAGCAGTGTGACCTCTTAGTCTAGGTTCTCATCTGTAAAATGAGGGGGTTGGTTAGAAAGCTTCTAAGATTTAAATCCATGATTCTAGACTCTTAACATATTTCAACAGCACTGATAATCTATTTGGTTTTCCAAAATATGTTACAAGAAAATAGTCTTTCTCTTTGCTTAGAGGATCTGTATTGTCTCTGTTCCTGAGGAATAAGTCTTAGAAAATGAAAATGGAATTGATTCATCTGGTAACTTCTTCTATTCTTCTTCCTCATATAACTCATCCCTTGCCGTTGCTCTTTATACTTTTATCCTTTTTGCTCTCCAGTATCCAACATATCCTTCCATATCACCTGATTCCAACCCTGACTAGAGAATCTATTTTAGTTCTAGTGTTCTTGATTTGATAGAGTTTTCTAAACTGCTTTCTATATTGTTTCTTCTATTTTTCTGTTCTCTTGAGTGCAACATGGCATTTAAGTGCATAATAATGTTACAGAAAATAACTGAGTTCATTAATTGTTCCAAATTGCCTTAAGGCATTGCTGGGATGTGTACCAAAGGATCCCGTGTACCCAAATATAGTATTCAGAATTTGTTGGAAGTATATATTGAGGTAGATAGTTCAAAATGGTCCTTTGAAAAACAGGGATTTAGGAGCGAAGTTAATTCTGTCCAACTAAAAAATCTAAAATAAGAATTTCCACATACCTTGTTTTTCCAGAAAGGAATCTTTAGAAAATGAAGTCAAATCTATCTTTGTAGGTCATTACTCATGCAAACTCCATTGCTCATGGAATCTCAAAGTTGAAGGGGACTCCAGAAGTTACCTACTCCAACCCATCGCTGAGTTAGAAATCTTTTCTAACACATCTCTGACAATTTGTCCTTCCATTTCTGTTTACAGAGACAGATGATGATGAGCCCATGATTCTCATTCCACTTTTGAATAGCTCTAATTGTTAAGAATCTTTTCTTTATGTTGAGTTTAAATCTTTCTTTAATGTAATGCCTAATCATGGGTTACACATCAATACCTTATTCTTTAGGGCCAAGAAAAATAAGTCTAACCTCACATTCCCCAAAAGACTAACTATATTAATTGTTCTGAGGTGCATTATATCTTTAGGATCATACATCCTTACAGACACCATGAATTTTTTTAAACAATACATGCTACTTGGGTGTTTCATTTTTACATAAATCATTACTATGTATACTCTTTTCAACACACCATCCCTGTAGAGCAATAATTGAGTCTTCTCTTGTTTCAAAGCTTAAAATTTAAGCAACAACCGCTGATACAATCTAATAGTGTACAACATTCTGCCCTGATAGTCCCCCAGCTCTTTGCTGTGAGTAAAGAAATATTTTTTCATCATCAGCTTTCTGGTTATTAGCTTTTCACTTAATCAGAGTCCAACTTTCTTATAGTTGCTATTGTCCATGTTGTTTTTCTGGTACTGTTTTCCTAACTGCATTAATTTAAATGGATATCCCGAAGTTTCTCTGAATTCCCCTATTTGTCGTTCTATATTGTATAATGTTCCATTATACTCAAATGCCAGAATTTGTTTAACTATTTCCAAATTATGTTACCCACTTAATTTCTCATTCTTTAATAGCATAAAATTATTTCTATGAATATTTTAATAAACATTGGCCCTTTCTGATTTTTACTTCTAAAGGTCTAGGTCCAGTAATAGAATCACTGAGTCAAAAGTTATGAACAGTTCGGTCGCTTTATTCCATGAATTTTGTTAAACTTGGGTACATAAAAAAAAAAGTTGCATATGTAGAGGTTGAGGGAGATGGGACTAGATACAAAACCATGTGAGAAAGACCTGGGGATCTTGGTAGCCTATAACTTCAACATGAATCATTCATGTGACCTTGTAACCAATATAGTTTAAAGTTATCTAATTTGGAGTACATTATCCAGAGTCAAGGTAATAATTCCACTATTCTTTGCCCTAGTCACACAACAATATTTTGTTCAGTTGTAATTGGAATACATTTTAGGAGAGATAGCAGTAAGATGAAGCACATTCAGAGGATGATGAGGAATTAAAGGCATGTCTTAGGAACTAGATAGTATGGTGTAATTGACACATTTGGCAGGGAATCAGGTGACCTGGTGACTCATTTTGAATTTGTAAAAGTGGGGAAGAGATTTAGGTTTTCTGGGCTTTAGTTTGCATAAGTCTAAGATATCAAGGTTAAACTAGATGATGTCTAAGTTCTCTTGCAGTTCCGACATCCCATGTTTGTTCTAAGACTGGTTTAAAATATGAGTAACTATAAATTAAAGGGAAAAAACCTCAAGGGCAGGGGAACATGATCACTGAATTCAAAAACTGGAAGGTTTTTCAGGAAGGTGAGAGATTTGCAGTGGGGCAGAAATAGGACGTGTGGTAAAAGTTTCAAATAGACAGATTTGCACTTAATATAAAGAAAAATTCACAATTAGAGCTGACAAGTAGAATAAGATGAGCAGTGGCAGGCTTCTTGTCACTGGAGTATGTCTATCCAGTGGCTGGACATCTACATGTAGGGAATAGTGGAAATGAGGTTTATGTTTCAGGTTGGATTTTGGCTGGAGGACCTCTATGGTTATTTTCCAACTTTGAGAAGCTGTAACTTTCAGATAAAGAGTTTTGTTTGTTTGTTTTTCAATTGAGTCATAACAGGAAAAAAACTGTATCTGGAGTTATAAGACCTGGGTCTGAATCAAAGCATTTACCTTCCTGCATATGCGATAATGGCAAGTCTCTGATAGTCTTGGTTTCTTTTACATCAAGGTCCTTGGGCACCTTAAAAGATCACAGTGAGAATCCGTTGAGATAATATATTTTGTCAAGTAAACTGAAAAGGTCCACATAAATTATGTGTCATCAATTTATAGAACCTGTAATTTCATCTGTGTATAGAAATCCTAATGAGGAACACGCTGTACTTATTTAGATATACCATTTTTTTGCAACTTTGTCTTTGAAGAGTTTCCAAAGGCATTGAGAGGTTAAATGACTTGTAAGGGGTCACACAGCCAATATGTGTCAGAAGCAGAATTCGAACCCACATCTTCCTAACTCTGACATTAGTTTTTATCCATTACACTATGAAGCTTGTTTTAAAAAAATGGTAATGTATTTACTCTGCTACTTAAAAGCATGTGAATGTCAAATGCTCAGGAGAATTGTTTAAATGGTCTAGACTGTAATAAATTAATGACATAAAAAAATATTCTACTGTATTAAGCAATATGCTGTGCCCTTAAAAGAGTTAGCATCTCTCTAATGTTGTCTTGAACAGAGAAATTTAGACCTGATAAAGGACTTAGTAATCACCTATTCTGCTGTCCTTATTTTATAGAGGAAGAAGCTTCAGCCAAGAAAGAAGTGGCTTGCCCCTGGGCCTAGCTTTGGAGAACCACCTATTCATGAACAGGAGAGAGTTAATTCTTCTGTACAAAGATTCGCCTTCCTTCTTCCGATCATTAGCTAAGTGTGCAGTGGTTGTGTCAGCTCCTAATTGTCCAGGTTTCTTTTCTTCATTTTTCTCATTAAAGAGTGGTTTAAAAAATGAGTTCAATGTATCAGCGTTTTTAGCAGCATTATTAATACTCGGTCCCTCCTTCATTTATTATTGGGTCTTCTCCCCACCCCCATCTCTTCTTTGCCTGATAAATCTGTAAAAATCTTTTTGGGAAAAAAAATTCTGTAACTTCATTTTGTTAGTAGCTTCTCACTCTTCTTGACTGTCCATATTGCCTTTACCCTTGATTTCTGTGTGTAGAGGTGTGTTCCCCCTTTCCCATTATGGGACAGAGGTTCTATGTTTTAAGCCTTCCTTTGTCAGCCATGTTTGGTGTTGTTGATGCCAGTCTCCTTTAGAGGAATATTAACTTGCTTTATTTTTTATTGTATCCTCCCAAAATCACGGAGTCTCAAGAGTTTGAAAGGACTTCAGAGGCGTTATAGACCAACCTTTATTCAGTCCAGAATCCCCTCTATGATATGAATCTCTTTTATGATAGCTTCTGCTGGAAAATTCCTAGTAAGAAGGAAACTCATTATTTCCTGAGATAGTCGATTCTAGTTTTTGTATAGTTCCACCCTTAATTCAGCTGGCTCTAGTTGATAGCAGGATCTTTCTGATGGCTTTGATGTATTTCTCAGTCTCACTGATTACCTGGGCACTCTTTCTCTCAGGATACCTGTTTACATAAGATCAAGAAAGAATAAGTCCAAAAGAAACACACACCATTGCTTGGGGAAGGGGGCTTGGGAAACGTGGCCAGTTTCCCCCGACTAGAAAGCTCAGAGCAATCATCATCGCTAAAATGCATCCGAGGAAGAAAGGATCTAGGTAAAGGTATTTATTGTTCCTTTGTTATATCTATGGTGTTCTGACTCAGCAGCCAAGTAGAACACTTTTCTACAGTACAAATCAATCAGTTTTCATGACTGACAAGGAATTTTGTACACTCTCTGTATGATCTACCAGGAAAGATGGTCCAAGCATGGCTTTAGGACTGACCATTGTCCTTATACCCATTGCTGTCATGTATCCTATCATCTGCAAATTTGATAAGTCTCGTTTCTATTCCTTCATCTGAGTCACTAATAAAAAAGACTGATTAGGACAGGGCCATAGTAGAGCCCTGGTTGCATTCCTCCAGGGCGCTCTTTCCAAGCTGACCTCAATCCATTGACTATTCTAGATCTTACAATTCAATCTGTTTCAGATCCACCTAACTTTATTATCCTACTACATAATAGACTCCGTGCAATTGATTTTTTAGTATCACACTATACAGTAGACTTTGTCCAATGCTTTGCTGAATCAATCAAGTTATCACTGAATAAGCATTTATTAATGCTTACTGTATGTAAGGTAGTACTAGCCATTGAAGTTAGAAATACAAAGAATGAAATAATGCTTACTCTCAGATCTAGTGGTACTGTCTTGCCTTCAGCATTTCCCCTTGATTTCCAAGTATAGTCAAAAATGGAGATGAGGTTTGCTTGACATATATTCTTGAAAAAATTATGGTAAATTTTAATGATTACCACTTCCATTTCTAAAGCTTGCAGCCTATCCTTTTAATAATGCCCTTTGAGTTTTACCAAGAATCCAAGTCAAGCTTTCTAGATTATGGTTTTCTCCCTCTGTTCTCTTCTTTAAAAAAAAAGAAACAAAAACAAAAAAACCAAACCAACAAACCAAACAGTATTTGTCCTTTTTCAGTCCTATTCAGGGGTGTGCAGATAAATAACAACCAGCTTTCCGGGGGGGAAGTGTACACAAGAAACACTTTTAAGTTTAATCTATATTATTAACACTTCCTTCATCACTTTTTTAAATCTAGGCCATCAAAAAAGCAATAAATCAAATGCTGGATATACAATTTGCTGATTTCTGAAGTATAAATTCTCACACTGAAAATTTAACAATCAGTTTTCAACCATTTGGGATTGGCTTCAGCACACCTTTAGTTTTATTTCACTTCTGCTATACTCTGTGATCTTTCAAGGATCATCAACATCATTGCTGTTCTCTTTCACATTCCAAAGACCATTTTTCATAGAAAGGAAAACAGAATCAAAATAAGAGTTTAGTAATTCTCTTTTATCATTGTGTTCTGTTTTAATCTCCTCATAAATCTCAAGCAGCTAACCTATCCCTTCTCTGATCTTCCTCTTGCCTTCAACATAATTTAAAATACCCTGTCTATTGTCCCTTGCATTCATCCTCAGCTGCTTCTGTTCTTTAGATCTCCTGACACCATTCCTACAATACTTGTGATACTCTTTCATAACCATTCTACATTATCTGCTCTAGCTTCTATTTTCAGTACAAGTTTTTACCATCTGAGTTAATCAATGAGTTCCCCATGGAGTCACATTCATCTCTTTAGTCTCTTTCCTTTCTCTCCTGATTAGGATAAGTTATGTTTGTATCTTCAGAATTTAATTCTTAAGAACTTCCAAATCCTCTAGAGCTGAGTTGCTCTGTTGCATTTCAGATCATTGTATCCAATCTATTCCTTCTCAAGACCCTTTTTAATTTGATTTCTCTGAATTTAAAGTATGTTTTGGATTGTGTCTAATTTTGCTTTTTTTCTTTATGATGAATTCTAAAGTGGGTGTGGGGGAGGTTCTCATAATGTTTACTTTAAGAGCCAGCTCTTCCTCCTGGGTCAAAATCAGATCCAGAACAATAGTTCTCTTTATCATTTCTTCTGCCTTTTAAAGAATGTGAAATTATCAGTGAGGCAAGTCAAGAGTTGATCAGCTCTTTGTGTTTGCCAGAGAATTCCAACATATGTCTGAATAAATGAACTTCATCATCATCATTATGATATCATGCCTTAGTACCTTAGTGTCCAGTTTGTGGCTCACTTTCTAGATTTTCATTTCTTCTTCTCTCCAAATGGTATGTAATATACTTCAGCAGCAAAATGATCACTGTTACACCTCTTTTTGTTGAGTCATACCCAAAAGCTCTCTCAATTATTTTTTACTTTAGATTCCTAGATTTCTTTACATGAATATAACTTATTAATATACATTGCTATTATTTTGCCTGCTTTGTATATTTCATGATTTTTCTTTTTAATTAAAATAAGATATTTTAGTCATTTTTATAGTAACTATATTTCCCTCTTCGTATTTCTTTTCTCCTCAAGAAGGTAGGCCATCCATCATTTCTCAAATATGTAGGGAACTGGGCTAAAATTATAAAAATGGGAATTATTCCCCATTTGATAGATGACAAAAGCACATGGTCGCATGAAAAAATGAACTAAAACTGAATTGATTAGAGAAATGCAAATGAAAACAACTCTGAGGTAACACCTCACACCTATCAGATTGGCTAACATGAGAATTCTGGGGATGATACTGGTCTTTCTCAATTAAGGTCTTAACCCAGGACTCAGTTTGTCTGAGGCCACACTCATTCAAAGACAAAGTGCTAGGTGAGAACTGAAACACAATCTTCTGGAGGGGATGTGGAAAAATAGGTACACTAATGCACCGTTGGTGGAGTTGCAAACTACCATTCTGGAGAACAGTTTGGAACTATATCTAAAGGGCTATAAAACTGTCCATACCCTTTGATCCAGAAATACCACTAAGGACACAAATACCACTAATAAGTCTGTATCCCAAAGAGAGCAAAGAAAAAGGAAAAGGACCTATAAGTATAAAATTTGTAGTATCTCTTTTTGTGGTGGCAGAGAAATGGAAACTGAGAATTGGGGAATGGTTGAACAGTATATAATTGTGATGGAATACTATTATACTATAAGAAAAGTGGAGGGGAATGGTTTCAGAAAAACCTGGGAAGACTTGTATGAATTGATGCAAAGTCAAATGAGCAAAACCAGAACACTATATACAGCGATTATGATATTGTAACAATGATTAACTGTGAAAGACTCCAATAAATGCAGTGATCCCAGATGATACCAAAGGATCCATGATGAAAAATGCTCTCTACCTCCAGAGAGAACTGATGAGCTCTGAATGTAGTTTGAAGCATCCTTTTTTCATTTTATTTTTCCTTTTTTTGCAATATGGTTAATATGGAAATATGATTTATATAACTTTACATGTAGAATTGATATCATATTGCTTGCCTTCTCAGTGAGTAGGAGAGGAGAGGGAAAGAGGAAGAGAGTTTGGAACTCAAAACATAAAGAAGGTTAAAAAGAAAGAAAAAAGAAAGCATGCCATTATAACAAAGTTTTGTTTTGAGGAGAGTAAGAAGAGGAAAAACCCAGCAAAAACAATCAGGACATAGAAAAAATGACATTATATGCAACTTCCTAGATCTGTGGGAACCCTTCACACACTCCTGCAAAGGAGGGGTCTTCTCTCATCTCTTCTTTGGGGTCAGGCTTGATCATTATACTTTGTTATTTTCAGTTTTGATTGTTTTGTTACAGTTGTTCTTTTCGCTGATTTTTCTGCAGTTGTGGAAATTTTTTTTCCTGGCTTTACTTACTTTATTTTGTGTCAGTTGTCATTTAAAATTTTCCTTGCCTCTCTGTATTCATGCTCTTTGTCATTTCTTATAGCTCAGAAATATCACATTTCATTCATATACCAAAAATTTTTTAGCCATTCTGGTTCCTTTTCAGTGATGTTACAATGGCATGACTCTGAGACTTAGTTCAGTCATGAGCTCTACCAAGTGTCAGTGATCCTTATGAGATCAGTTGGCCTCCTTGCAGAACCAGATTCATTACCCATACTTCATACATTTACAGGTATTATACTTATGTTAGGATGTAGTTTTATTTTTTGGATCTCTTTCTCAAATCCTCTCTCTTCTATGTTATAAAGACAGAGAGTTTCGTGGCATATTACTTGTTTTTATTGTTAATAATGTTTGTATTTTTTTTCATTCTATTAACTATTGATCCTTTCCTGTTATCCTTCTTCCTGTTTTATACTTGCTACTCTCTATGACATTTGTTTTGGCAGATATATATGAGTAACTTACTCTTGGTCTCCTCAAATTTCAATTTAAAGCTCTTTTGACCAGATCCACAAAGCTCTGGACAAATATATAACATACAAGGAGATATATATATCCCATGATAAGTGTATTAATAGAGAACAGGAAGACTTTTGTAAGTAATATTCTACTATAGACTGTATCTTTACATGATGTCACAATTTACTGAAAGATATAGAGAATACAAGTTGTGTTGTGCTAATTTTTGATTGATTAAATATAAATCTCATTTGAGAGAACAATCTACCCTTAAGGCTCTCATCCATCAAGGTTTTTTTCATGAGTAGATCAGAATTATTTAAGATCCCATGAAAGATATAATAATAGAGATGACCTTGTTCAGCAACTCTCTGACCATCACAATTGAATGAAACTTTAAATAGTGAATCTGTCACTTAAATGATGAGATCCGCTGCATAATATAAATTAGAGATCTTTCCTAAATATTCCTATTTGTTGATGACATTTTGTTGGATACATAAAGTCCTAGAAATTGCAAAGTCTTCTGGATCAAAAACATTTGTCCTCACCACCCACACAAGAAAGGTCTAGTGAATGATTAATATCCCTTGTACAGACTATAATATGAAATTAGATGAATGACCCATAAAGCTCATTCATCAGTTTTTATGTCTTGGACAGACACAACAAATGGACAGTGATGTGGACCCAAGTTTAAGCAGGTGAAGAGGCTGGATTGCCTTTGAGACAAAACTCCTTTAATGATCCTAAATTTCTTCTGAAACGAAGGCCCATCCTTCTAATACCAATACTCTGCCAGTGTTGTTATATGAGTACAATTCATAGGATGCTATAGCTTCTGAGGAATTATATCAATGTCCTTAGAAGGCAAACAAAAGACATCTAGTGACTTAAGGTGGTTATAACAAGTAACAGGTAAGAAACTTGGAAAAAAGAACCAGAGGAAGAGATTTCTCCAAAGGAATATAAGATCTAAAGAAAGGGACTGGTTATATGGCAAAGGCAAAAGTTAACAAATTATAATAACATGTATGCTTTACTAGTAATCTTCCAATGTCAGGGGAAAATAAGGAAACTGCCAGTAATTTGAATGGCCCCTCTGTGGCAAACTTACAGGAAGAAATGGATACAAGTCACCCAGAGTGAGCAGGGTGGGTTGTGATCTGTATTATGGAAGTGAAGATTTTATTGATGATACCAAGGAACCTTTGAATTATTTTAGTGATCGCTATAGTTTATCTTCCACTAAAATCCTGTCTTGATGTTCTCTTGAGAGGAGCTGGTATGTGCAACTTTATGCCAATGGAAAACAGACTCTGACAATTCTACCAAGTTGGAAAGGCTTAGAGTAGAAAGCTGATGTCAGGTTCTTGTCCAGTTAAATTTGGAGAGGTTCATCACCAAACAGTAGCCTGTAGATGAATTTTATTTTATTTTACCACCACAGCAAATAAAATTCCTCTGTTAAAACACAGTCAGGTTTTGTTTTTTTTTTTTTTGGCAGCTGGGGGAAAAGGAGACATTAACCATATGTCTGAAATTGCAGCTCCTTGGAAATGTTCAAGGAAGTATGATGCTTTATAATGATCTTAAGTAGTAAAATCAGAGAGATTGCAGTATTTACATATAAAACAGCTTTAAATATCATGTCAGCCTTTCTCTCCCTGCCCCACTCCCCCACTCAGGGTCACTACATCATTACAGCTGAAATGAACTTAGAGATCATTAAGTTCAACTTGCTCATTTTGCAGACAAGAAAATGGAGGTAGCATTGGTTCAGTGGAAGGGTAACTGGCTCTGAAGTCAGAGGACCTGGGTTCAGTTCCTACCTCTGACTCTTACTATCTTCAGGACCTCAAACAATTCATTTAGCCTCTTGTATTTCACACTAACCATCTATAAAATGAGGGTATCAGTGGTCTCTGAGGTCCTTTGCAATTCTACAGAAATGATGAAATCTAGGGAAGTGAAATGACTTATCCATAGTCAGACAGGTCCCAACTGGTGTGAGCCAGGAATGCAACCCAGGCCTCTGCCCCCGATTGAGCTGAGCACTCCTTCCATTGCACTACATTGTCTTCTCAGGAGACTGTTGTTTTTCCTTATTGTTGTTATTTTCCCATAAACACAGCCTTAGACTTGCCACGTTGCAGTTTTAACCATCTCTCTCTCTCTCTCTCTCTCGCTCTCTCAGATAGAAATGCAACTTTTCTGAATTTCTGCTTATCTCATTTATCTTCACTTTTATGGCTCTTCTTAATGTTCCATATCCCTCTCTTCTCTTTCTTTGACTTTTTAAGGCAAATTCAAAGGGATGTTGAAGAGGAATCATCACAAAAATATAATCTTAATATTTGTCATACTGTCCTTTAATTACCATATAAGAAGATGAAACTCAGAAAGCCTGTCATACACTGGAACTCTGCCATCATCTCTAATAACAGTGTTGCCCTTCATAAATCAGGCTATCCAACATTTACATTGTACTTTTAAGATTCACAAAGGGTTTTGCATGCATTATCATGTTTGGGACAACATGGTGGAGAAGGCAGAACACGAGATCAGCAAGGACTTGGATTTAAATCCTACACTGAGATACTGCTTGTGTGACCATGGTAAATTACCAAGGCTCAGAATTTTCTTATCTGTAAAATGGGGTTAGTGAAACCTATTATTTTTACTTCACTAGATTTCTCAGAGGATCAGCTGAGATAAGGTGTATAAAGCACTTTGCTGCACTTACAGCCAGGGATTTAATGGAGCCAACTAGTTATGTGGAGAGCTATTGTACCCTGAAAATACTACAGATCATCCTCTGTTTTGTTGTTAATTGTGTAGACTGAAGAAAATGATTGAAAAAATGTTGATAATGCAAATTAAAATGGATTGTTAAACTTTTATTAGCATACCCTTAGTATCTTATATAAATACTTAGTATCTATATAAATACCAATTATTATGGCTTAATTATTACCAGCAGGATTAGCACTGCTCATTTGTTTTTCTAGTAATGGGTTTTGTTTTCATAGCCATACCTTCTTGAGCCCTCCTCTTTGCAGTAATGGCTTGATTTGTAAGCTGGGCTGACTTCATGTACTGATCATCTGGGTATGAGTGATAGACTGTTCTTGATATTCTTATTTTTTATCATGTTTAACAGAAAAATGAACTTCTGGAGAGATTCCAAAGTCATTTCTCTTTTCACCAAATTCTAATACATAGCAAAGTCCAGTAGTAAGGTTCTCAGGACTGTTTTATTTAATTACTTGGAAATAGTACAAAATCCCCCTAAAAGGGATGTCTCAGACAAGAGTCAATCTTCCTAATTCTAAACAGACTGAACTTAGATCTGGAAACATACCAGTCTTTCAGGAATCGTAGAAGCACAATATTCTGGACTAGGATTCTGCTATTTGACTTATTCTGTGTGTTTTTATAGTTGGAAAACAACCAAGCCTTAATGAAATCTCAAGGGTCAATTATATTTAAAATAATACTTAGCATTTAATTGAGGGAAAAGTGTGTTGCAAAAGAAATATTTACAGAAAATAAAGAAGTAGTTATTGAAAGCTCAATTACATTATCTTTAGACAAAATTTAAAACTCTAAGTGAAGAGCTAACAGTAAGAAGTTTCAAAAAATAAAGAATGTTGAGTTCATACTCAGAGGGTGGATCCTAGAAAGTTGTCTCAGTTCAAGAAAATAAAATATAATATCTGTTCTGGGTTCATAGTCATATCTCTAATAGTAAAGTAACTTTCAACCTCTTCACTAATCTTTGTTCCTCTAAACCACATAGCTTCTTTGTGACTGTTTACTTGGGGCTCCCATATAAAATCTTTTGACTAGATTATCCAGTCTTTTAGTTTACACTAGAATTCTTTCTACTTTTTTAAGTATGAAACTTAGAAGTGTGTGTGTGTGTATGTCTATGTATATGCATCCATATACATAGGTATGTGCATATATATATAAATATAGATATATTCTTTTAAAACATATGTGTATATTCATTGGTTTTATTAGTTCAACTAAATAAATATTTATTGAATGTCCATTGTATATCTAACTTGATGTTTAGTGCTCTGAGGGATTCTAAAATTGCTGCTAGAGGCCAAATATACAATAAAACTCTCACGCTGTTGCTTTCATTTGTATTTCACCTGAGCTTTCTTACTCTGGTTTTAAAGGAACACAATTTTTCCCCAATTCTTGGAATCTCAGAAATTGACACAATGCCCCCTGCCCCCAGTCATCCAGTTGAAACCTTACCCAAAGTGTGAGGAAGGGGAACCCAAACTGGATGACCTCAATCTTCTTTGTGAATTGTGTGAAGCATGGGAGTTCAGCTGGGGTGAGGTAGGGCAGGAAAACCAGAGGGAAAAAAAGGGTGCATTAATCAGAAAAAGAACTTTAGAAAGTCCTGAGTGTGCCTCCTAATTTCAGAGATGAAAGTAGAGACATGGAGGGTGAAGCAAGTTGCCTAATTCGATCAGAGAAGAGACAGGACCAGGACCCGAAATCCCACAGCAGTTCTTATTCTTATATACCACACTATACCCTACTGTCAACAAAGTCACTTAATTTAATCCAAATGGCAAGCATAGAGCTTCTAAGCCAACAATTTGTATGCCAATTATAAGCAATCTTTGCTTATTTACTAAAAAAGATTTATTTATCTCTATTTGGTAAAATTTTTGCCATTAGTTTGCATTATTGGACATATTTAAATAGTATGAAATTGGATTTATGGTATGAAGAATTTGCCAATTATTATCACTTATCTGTGCCTAACCTGAAATATCTATAACTTAGTTTAGGTCTTAGTGAATAAGAAATTCCAACAGAATCTTGTATAGATTAAGCTCAGTAACACTTTGTTGATAAAAGACCTCAATTCAGTTTGATCATCTTTTAAATACATAAAACAAAACATAATGGGGTACAAGTATGAGAGCATTGGCTCAGAAGCCAGAAGACATGGGTTTAAACATGCTGATGGCACTTGCAGTGAAACCACAGACATGTCCCTTCAACCCGCTGAACCTCAGTTATAAGTAAAGTGAAGTACTTGGGCTAGAGAACCCTTAAGATCCTTTCTGGATCTAAGTCTATGAAAACATGAAATGTAATCTTTAGGAACTCCACAGTTGATTAGCAGTTTCATCAAAATATTTTTATTGATAACAATCCTATGCCCCATTCACGATGCCTTATAGTTGTGCTTAGTTCCTGCCTCTTCCTCACGCTCCTTTATGCCAATTCTGCTTCAGTAATATTTCTCACATTTGTTGCTTCTTTCCTACTTCTTTTATGACCACCATTATCTCTTGCTTGTAGTGCTTCCTAACTGGACTTTTTAGTTTTTTACCCAATTATTCTAATGTTCTTTCTGCCTGAGACATCTCTATAAATTTTAAAGACCTACATAAATATGAATTTTATAATAGTTATTAATCCTAAGAAACAAGTCTAATCAAAATGCTAAAGTAGCTTCCCATTGCCTACCTTATAAACAGCTTATCTTGTCATTCAAAGTCTTCCCTTTGCACACCTTTCCATTCTTTAAACTAACTCTTCATATACTCTATAACAGCCAAACCGAGCTACTCAATGTCCTTCATTTACATCCTATCTTCATGTGTTATCTGACTTTGCTTATTTTATTACATGTGCCTGCAATGAATTCCCCCTTCTTCCATCTCTTTCCAACTCAACCTTTCTTCCAGATGGGGCATTACACCTCCTCCAAGATGTTTTCCCTGATCTCTCCTGGCTAAAAGTAATCTTTCCCTCCACACATTTCTCATAGCAATACATATAGACTTTGCTTCTATTACATCCTGCCTTGTGTCATTGTTATTTTGTTTGCCTGTTTCAACTATACTATGAAATGGATGGCCAGGTCTATGGTGCATCTTCCATTTTTCCAGGATCTAGAAAAATGCTTTGCATATATTGGGCATTTAGTAAATGTAATGAACTGAAGTAATCTACTCCTTCTAAGGTAGGGCAGCTGGGTGGTATAATGGACAGAGCGCTAGGTTTGGAGTCAGGAAGACTCATCTTCCTGAGTTCAAATTTGGGCTGAAACACTCACTATGTGACCCTAGGGCAAATCATTTGACCCTATTTGCCTCAGTTCCTTCATCTCTAAAATGAGCTAGAGAAAGAAATGGCAAACCCCTCCAGTATCTTTGCCAACAAAACTCCAAATGGGGTCACAAAATGTCAGACACGGCTGAAACAGCTAAACAGCAACAAAAGCTTAATGTCCTGTCTAGACAACATATACAAAAGAACATCTTAGTATCTGAAATTTATTATTGTGTGTTTTTTTAAAAAAAAGCATTTAGTGACTGCCAAGCCTAGAGGCCTGTATTGGGCTACCCGAGTCTTTCTTACCTGTCCCAGGTCTTCGGTTGGCCAAACCGGATAAACGTATGAGAGAAAGGACGTTCCAGAGTCAAACAGGGGTTGAGCTTTATTTCAGGGTCCGGGTTACAAATGCAGGGGCGGTCTTCCTTAGGAGGAAGAGGGGGAGATTTCCTAAGGAGGCTAAGCTTAAGGGATTGGAAGTAGAAGTACAAGCGGGGAGAGAGGGGGAGGGGAGAGAGGAAAGAAAAGAAGCGGAGCCCTACTTTTCTCTTTGGCTCCACACGTGGTAAGAGCAAGCTTTCTGGCTTCCTCAATCCTACTTAATCTTCAGCCACACAGTTTGCATCTCAATACCATGCTGTTAGGTAACTAGGTGTGCTCCAATCCGGGACGACCTCGAGGGCAGGGAGACTCCACCCATCAGGTATCTCCCGGGGAGAGGCGGAAATACCCGAGCTAGCCGAGCTAGCTCAGTCTGACCTTCTCGAACCCCCGCTGTTCATGGAGGACCTCGTAAGACTCTAAGATTTAGAAGTCCCACTTTTACCCGCCCGAGACCGTCCACACGGAATTGAGCTTCCAGTCCCAACAAGTGACAATCAAATAATATGAAAAGTGTGCCAAAAATATGCAGAGTAAATAGAGAAGGAAATGAACTCAAAATATATTGAACCATATTTACTCATCCTCACCCTTAAAAAGAAAAGGTTTGAATGAGAGGAAAGCAATAGACTAAACAAAAGTTAAAGTGTGGGAAAGAGAATTTAAAGGGATGTAACATATATCAGGTAGAAGATACTCAAGAGAAAATAGGACAACTAATGAATGAGGGAAAGCATGAAATTAATGATGACTCTAAGAAGGCTGATATATTGAGCTCATTTTTTAAATGTCTTTAAAAAGAATAATGAAGAAGAGGAATTTAAACAAGGAAGAACTAATGAAGACACTGTAAAAACAGCTAATGAAAAAACACTGAGAAGGAAAATGTAGCTTATGTTAAAAAATGTGAGGGAGAAAAAAGTTTTGTTAATTGAAAATTAAAAAATTTAAAAATAAGTGGGGGCTATTAGTTAAAAAAAATAGGGGATTATAATAGCACCTACCTCATAGGGTTGTAGTGAGGATAAAACGAGATAATATATGGAAAGGGATTTTGTAAACCTTAACACATAGCATTTTTAAAAATCACTACAAGAAATAAGCTTTAAAGAATTTTTAAAAATTGAATCAAAGAGAGCACTATTCGATCAAGAGTGAAATTTCATCCATTTCATAACTTCGACTAGCAATTCTCTTGTTTGCCTTGGAACACAAAAAGGAATGGTATTCTAGAGATGAACTAGAAATGAAGATTTGCAAATCATGTGAGAGCACATTCATTAGATTTAAGTAGCCTGCCCTGGAGTCAAATCTGAGATCACAAGGTAAAGATCAAAGGAAAAATGTTGTATTTGGACTGAGAAGACATGGGTTCAAATTCTAACTCTGCCACTTACTAGTTGTGCGATTTTCATTTTTAGTTTTTTTCTGGGCTTTAGTTTCCTCATCTATAAAATGAAAAGCCTGGACTAAAGGAATTTTGAGGTCTAACCCTAAATATATCATCCTATGATTTTTTAATTTTTATTTCACAAATTTCAGAGTAGCATATTTGGACCTAGGAGGGGTGAATTTTTAAAGAGAATTTTTTAAAAAGAAGAAGAATTTTTTTTAAAAAAACCTGTAGTGGCTTTCCTGTATATTTGAAAAAGAAATGTAGTATGCTTGAATGTTGTTATGGAGAATTAGTGTGATTCAGTTTCCTTCAGTTAGTTGGACTCCTAGACTGAAAACACTGGACATGTAATATCTACCAAAGGGGCTGTCCTGATTGAGTCTGATCATGGTGGGATTCAGTAAAATAGATATAGCATATCAGGATTAAACTGAATTACCTAATACTATGCGTTGATATACGAGAAATGGGAACTTTTTAAACATTGCAACTTTTTTTTTAATTAACAAAGTTTATTTTTTCTCCTCTGTACCCTTCCATTTAAAAAGATAAAATAGAAAAAGTAAAAATAAAACCCCCCTTTTTTTAAACAAGTAAGCATAGTCAAGAAAAACAAATTGCCATAGTGGCTACTCCAAAAATCTGTGTCTTACTCTGTACCTTGTGTTTGTCTTTTAAGAGGTAGGTAACATTGTCCATCATTGGTAGAATATAATTGTGTCTGGGTATTAATTAGATTTCCTGAGTTTTTCAAAGTTGTTTATCTTTCCAGTGTTGTCAGTTTTATACAAATTGTTCTCCTGGTCCTGCTCACATCACTCTGCATCAGTTCATACAAGTCTTCCCAGATTTCTCTGAAGCCATCCCTTTTGTCATTTCTATGGCACAGTAGTATACCTGTCTACCATTATTCAGTAATTTTCAGTCATTCTCTGTTTACCAAGCATTTCCTTAGTTTCCAGTTATTTGCCATAACAAAAATAATTCCTGTAACTTCTGAGGCCCTGGAAATTGTGAAATGTAAAACAAAGTTGATTTAAACTGGTTCAAATTTGATTTAAATTTATCAGTGTCATGTGAAAAAAATCAGTGAAACCAATGTTTAAAGAAAAAAAGGATAGCCTGATAACAATGAATTTGTAATCAGTGGACTTACTCAAAGAGTTATAGGTTTCCTTGTCAAAAATATGCCACAAAAATGCATTTCAGAATTTATTAATTTTAACTATCATTTTGAGCCTAAAAGAATCACTTTTGGTTATTTTTAAAATTTCAATTTAAAAAAACATTCACGTAATGAATTTAGTTTTTCATACTTTTCAACTAACATAATGAGAATAGTTGCATTCACTCTTCTATAATTGAACATGGTATATGTGAACAATGTGTGATTTCCTATGAGTGGAGAACTCTAGATGAGAAACTTCTTCTACCAAGGCTTTATTCTGGATCCAGATGTACATCCTTGCCATCTTCTTGCCATTTGCCCACGTACTATATCTTTCAGGCAACTGGACCACCAGAGACCATGCTTAAAAATGCACTGAGATTTGGACCTCTGACTTTGAGGCTGATCTGTCTTAATAGAAATGTTAATGATTGTAATTTCAGATTATCCATTATATCTATCTAGCTCCAAAACATATCACCTCAACAGTACTTCTTCTCTGATCCAGTTGTCTGCCTTGTTGCCTTTGCCTTCTTGCTATCCCACCTGCCCACTATGTACATCCTATCTCCCTTTTCCTCCTCAGGGAACCAGGATCAAATTAATATTGGCCTTGTTTAGGTAAAAAGGTATGTCAGCTGATTCCCTTATGTTTGCATTCACCAATCTGTTGTCTTCCTATAAAAAGCAAACAAACAAACAAATAAAAGATAAATTTTTTCTGTGACTACATCCCTCCTCTAAATGTTGTCCTCATCCCCTTGGAATATAAGCTTCTTGAGGTCAGAGATTATGTCCCTTTAGTTTTTGAGCCTCCAGTCAGCACTCAGCACATAGTAACAGCTTAATAAAGGTTTTTCATTCATCTGTTGTCCCAGTGCAGAGCAACCTTTGGGTACATTGTTTTGAGAGACAAGACCTAGCTAAGGCACATCAAATGATATGACTTAGGTCAAATGAAGAGTTAAGCTCAGAGGTGAGATTTGAGGTAAAGTCTTCCTAATTTCAAACCAAGCAGTTTCTGTCATACTACCTCTATTAACTATATACATGATTTCAAAATACAATAGAAAATTATTAATTAATAAAGGTAATAAAGTTGAAAGTTTGAATTGTATATGAATAAAATGTGCTTAGGAAAACATGATTTCAAATTTTTCCCATGAAACAAGTTGTGTAACCCAGGGCAAGTCGCATAACATTTCTTAGATTGAATTTCCTTATCAGAGAAAATTGGGATAATGATACTTGGAGAACCTGCCTCTTAAGGAGATCCCGAGGATCAAATGAGATGTTCAGAAAGCACTTCATCATCATTAAAACATTATATAACTGTCAGCTACTATTGTCAGATATATGATAACTGTGATTTTTGGTCTTCAAGGGAACCTCAAAGTAAAATATGTGCAAGATGCGTGCATATAGAGCTACTTACATTTGTGTATGTGCATATATGTATAAACATATACATGTATATATTGTATAAATGTGTAAATATGTACACACATATATATGTATATTCATATATAAGTTAAGAAAGCTTTTCAAGTCTTATCCAAAGAATGGCAGTGGATACTGCAGGGCCTGTTGTCTTCTTTCTTTTCCCTTCAAGGAAGTAATGACATTCTTTTGAATGTTAAGTATTTACACTTGAAGCGTTGTAAAAAGACTAAACAAGAATGAGTGTCTTTTCTCTACATAACCTGGAAACAGAAAAGCCTTTTGTCGTTGGGTTTGGATTGAACTAAAATAGCATCTTTAAGGCTCATGTGAAAATAAATACTGGTTCATATGTCTAGGGCTAAAAGGAATGAGTGAGTTAAATATGAATGAGTTGACAGTATAAATTATAATTAAGGCTTGAGTTTGATAAGAAATATAATACAGTTAGTCCCTTTTGTTTATGCAATAAGTCAACATTTCAACATTTCTTGAATGCCTACTATGTCTCCAGCACAATGTAGACTACTCTGTGGCATTTAGTATACATATGCATACATGCCTGTGTATGTACATTTAAAAATACATACATACATTCAGGAGTAGTACATATATGTGAATAGGCATGCACACACATGTGTGTGCAGAGGTACATGCTCACATATATGTCTATGTACACAGAAGTATCTGTGTGTGCATATTTATATACATGTCATATACATACATATAATAGAGATGGATTCATGGAGCTCCTGATCAATTTGGTGAGTCCCTCAATCAACTTGATGACATTACAAGAAAATTTACCACTTCTCTAATCTCATCAGTTGGGAAGGAAAGGGTCTAGGGCCATGTCTACTTTCATACAAAGGCCCACAGCTTGAAGTTTCATCACATTGCCAAATTAATCATAAGCTTCTTGATCAATCCATGTTATACTTAAAACATAGTCCTAGTTCTAAACAAGCTTAAAATCGTTAGAGAGGTAAGACTAATACATAGCATCAGTTAAAGTAAAGTGGAGTAAGGGTCTGTAGTAGTTGAGGAGAGGTTTTGATTTGGGTCCTGAAGGACAGTTAGGATATAAAGGGACAGAGGGGATCATCCAATTGTTTTTCTATATATTAATCTGGAAGTGAACTCTAAGCATATTTTTAAGGTCCTGTAGACTATCATGGAGTTATATGCTTCTATAAATTGAATAAAAGTTCTGGGATATAAGATCATCATCTTTAAGCTCACTGAAAATACCCCTATAGCCCCTCTAGTAGCTGGCAGTAATGAATTCTCCTTCATTTTACTTTTTCTGATGTACCTTGCCTTCTTTTTGTACCACAGTATTATGAAGCATAATGTGCTCTTCTGTCCTCTGTGACAAGATTATCCTTATGACATTTTTGAGCAGGGTAAACATGCAATACTACCACCCAGTTCTTGTCTTGATTTATAGGAGCAGTTACATCACATCGATCAGGATGTTAGCTTAACTGTGCTTTTGTCACAGTCAAATTGGCTAACAATTCATGGTTCTTTCCAGGCTTTCATAATTGCCATCATGGTTTCAGGACATAGACCTTGTTGTCCATCATTTTGGCTGCTTGACCATTCTCTCCTATTCCCATGTTATAGATAGCCAACTGGGCTTTTAGAGAGTTGTTATTTATATTGCTAATTATTATTATGAATGTCCAGTGCCCTACCTAATAAGTATACAAAGATGAAACAAGACATAATCCATGACCTTAAGGAGCTTACCATTTAGTAGAGGATACTGACAAGCCAAACTCAAGTCATTATAGGAGACAGGGCCAATCCAGTAGGGCAGTCTAGCATCCAAGCCATATCAAGAACCATAGAAAGTGAAAGATAATGTGCAGCAAATGGGAAACAAAGCCTCTGGGGTCTTAGAGGAGCCCTAAAACCAGCACAATCAATGATATCTGTGTCAGGGCCAAACCAAGGGATAGAAATCTCCTGGTTTGGGACTGTGCAAAGAGAAAGAAACAGAATACCTGTCAAAGCAAAAACGTTAAGTTGAGTCACCAGGAGACCAAGTCAAAACCCAGTATCAAATGTAATGTTAAATGAAATGAGACTTATATGGAAAGAACAAGGAGAAGGAGAAGTAAGGGTTTAGAAGAAAAAGTAGAGAATTTTATCTAAGAACTGGACGTCCTGAAAATCAGAATTGATTAAACAGAAGGCAGTCCATTCAACAAAAGTAATAAAAAAACCATAATAAAAAATTAAAAAAAGTAGAAAATGGAAAACTGGTCTCAAAGACAGATCATCAGAACACCTAAAAAGCATGACCAACTCCTCTCTACCTCCCCCAACAAACTCTTGGCTATCATAGCCCATGAAATCATAAGTAGAAACTGACCAGATCTGTTAGAAATTGAGGGCATAGTAAAAATCTAACAAAAGGCAATCCACAAATGAAAATCAAAATTCATTGCTTACAGGACCAAAAAATTATAATGCAGGGGGGCCGGAAAGGAAAACTTCAAATAACAAAGAACCACAGTCAAAATCACATACGATTTGCCTGCTAACAATGTAAAGGAAAGAAGTTTTGGGGATACGCTATTCTGAAAAGCAAAAGATTAAGACTTACAATCAGAAATAATTTACCCTAAAAAAAAAATGAGCATAATCTTCCAGGGTTTCATGGACTTTTAATAAAGATCTTTCAATATTCCTCATAAAAAGACCAGAGTTGAATAAATGCTTTGGAATATAAACATAGGAGTCAAGGGAAAACTGGAAAGATGAATACATTTGGAAGGTACTGTATAATTATGAAGTGCTTTCATTCTAGTGAGGGAGAAGAAATGTGTTCTTTCAGAACCTTAACATATTTAAATGTCATAGAAAGAGAGACAAAAGTCCTGCTTCTTTAATTTTTTTTTTATGTTGGTTGTTAGGTAGCTAGGTGGCACAATGTATAACGTACAGGGCTAGAGTCCAGAAGACTCATCTTGGTGAGTCCAAATCTGGCATCAGACACTTACTAGCTGTAGGACCCTGGGCAAGTCACTTAACCCTGTTTGCTTTAGTTCCTTATCTGTAAAATGAGCTGAGGAATAAAATCGCAAACAACTCCAGGATCTCTGTCAAGAAAATCCCAAATAGAGATCACAAAGAGTTGAACACAATTGAAAAATGACTGCACTAAACTGTTGTTTTTGTCATCTAATGTGAAGAATAAAAGAGAGAAGTGGAATCTACTAGGTGTAATAGGACTATCATATTATATACCAGGATTCATCTTCATCTCCAAGACCCAAGTACTGGGTAGAGACTCACTATTAAACAAAATGACTGGAAAAACTGAAAACCAGTTTGGAAGAAATTAGATTTAGACCAATATCTCACACCGTAGACCAAGAGTAGCTGTCATTTAGATATAGAAGGTCCTATCAAAAACAAGAACAAGAAAGAAAATAGCCTTTATGAGGATGGCTAGGGGAAAGTTCATGAGCAAACAAAAGAAGGAATCTCAGAAGATAACAGACAGTTTTGATTACATAAAATTAACAAACCTTTTGCACAAAGAAATGTTTTAAGATGGTTAAAATTTGAAGGAGAAGTTAACTATGAGAAAATTTTGCAGCAAAATTCTGATTGAACTTCCAGATATGAGGTACATAGTGGTTAGAGATCTAACCTCAAATATAGGAAGACCTGGGTTCAGGCCCCCTCTCTCATGTGCGCTGACTCTCTGACACTGAATCAATCGCTTAACTTCTCAGTGCTCCAGGAAACTACAAGATTGTAAGTTTCAGAGAAGATGCCAAACTGTATTTGTAGAGAGAGTTTACTCACAGGAATAGTCCAATCCCAACCTTATCCAAGATATATTAGGAAATTATTCAAATTCATAAAAACTAAAGCCATTCCCGATTAGATAAATGATAAAATGATATGACCAGGAAGTTCTCAAAGGAAGACATCCAAGCTTACCAACAACCACATGAAAAATGCTCCAAATCACTATTAGAGAAATAAGAGCTCCAAGATTTTACCTCATCCCTATTAGATTGGCAAAGATAGCACAAAAATAAAATTATAATTGCTGAAGGGACTGTGGCAAAACAGATATTTGAAGGCTCTAATAGTGGAGCTATATAATTTGATCTAGGTTCCCTGGAAAGTAATTTGAAACTATGTCTCAAAAGTCACGAACCTGGGCATAACCTAAGGATGCTACTCCTAGGCATACACCTCCAAAGAGATCAAAGAAAGAGGAAAAGGACCCACACATACAAAATTATTTAAAGCAACCCTTTTGTGATGGAGAAGAACTGGAAATTAAAGTGGTTGTCAGTTGGGAAAGGGGGAACAAATTATGGCATATAAACATAACAGTATTCTGTAAGAAATGATGAAAGGGATGGCTGTAGAGAAATCTAAGACTTAGATGAAACTTACATAGGATGAAATAAACAGAGCCGGAACAAGGTATATAACAACAACAAACAACATTGTAAAGAGATGAGGAAAGAAGTGAGTCTAGGCAATGCCACTGCTAAAACTCATGGAAAGAGTCATTGAAGCTTGTCATCCCATTACCAAAACCAACAGGGAAAGACAGTGAAAAGAAGACACTGAGCTTGGGTATACTTTTTTGGGGTGGAGATAGGATATGAAGCTTCTAGAATTTTTGCTGTTATTTGTAAGTGGCTATTAAAGTCAGTTGTTTCTAGGATAGTCAACTAGAAAGAAATACATACAAACAAGACAATTTGAAAGTTACGTGTTGTGCCTAATAAGCAGTAATGTTTTGTATCACTTCACATATGTAATAGGCACCATGCTGCTTGTCTTCTCAATGGGTGGGGAAGGGGCTGGAGGGAGGAAGATAATTTGGAACTCAGAATTTTAAAATGAGTGTCAAAAAATAAAGGAATCCGATCCAAAAAAAAAAAAGAAAAGCAAAAAAGGAATCTATTATTACATTTAAAAGGAAAAGCAAGCTAAGTAAAATAAAGACAGCTTCATATGTGATCATTTTTCTACTTTACTTTGTATATAGAGTTATTCCTTTTATTTAACGTTAGTGAAGTTTAGAATTTAAGAAAAAAATAGAGAGAACCACTGTGGCCAAAGCTCCTCATCCTACGATTGATCAGTCTGGTGATGACAACTCTCTTGCTGACCATTTACTTGTCAGGGATATTACAGAGTAGAATTTTGCTCATGTACTTTGAGCTACTGTGATTCTGTGAGGTTGGTCCTTGAATGACAAGCATATTGTCCAACACTGGGCCCTTACTCAGACTATTCTGGTTTCATGAGACCTGCCATCAATGTCCTCTGCTGGCCTGGCCTTTTAAGTATCCAGGCTTCCCCCCATGTCACAATGAGTTATCAGAGTGGAACTTCATAGTAATGACTCACCTTTAAAAGCAGTAAGTTTGATGAGAGTTTTAAGATTTACAGGTGCTTCCCTTATTTAAAAAAATCAACAAAAATATTATATCTATATGAATACACTGAAGATCCAAGAGCTTGGGCACCTCATATACAGCAAGAAAGGAAGAAAGGTAGCATTCAAACAAAGGTTTTCTGATTCTCAGATAGTAGTAGCTTGCATTTATAAGCACTCTGATGTTTGTAAAGCACATTGTTCATATACATGCATACAAATACGCATTTGCACCTTTATGTAAATATACAGACATGTATTGTCACATTTGGTCTTCAAAACCCTATAAGTATGTGTTATCACCCCATTTCATGGCAAGAGCACCACAAGGTCACCCAATGACTTGCCCAGAGTCATACAGCTAGTAAGTGTTGGAGACTGGATTTGACCTTAGGACTTATTCCAAGTCCCTCACATAATCCACTGTGTCATCTAATTGCTTTTTTCCGTCATACCACATCTTCTAACTCTTGTGTGCCCTTTTCCCACTAGGTACTCAAATACTCCATTTTCCATCAACCACATCAAGTGAATTTTTCACTTTGACTAGATGGTATTAGCCCCATTAAGACAACTCATTTGATTCAACTGACTTTTCTCTCTGGCTTCTGTGTGCAGTGCCTAATAACCTTATGGTTTCTGCTGATTAATAGGAGTTTAAGCCTGAATCCTGAATCCAGGAATTTTCCCAAGAAACATCATTAGCATTCCCCCAAACTGTTTGAAACTAAATAAAAAGAAATGTAGACAGATGAGCCTTAGACAGGATCACCCTCATGGAGGTTTGTTTACTCCAACTGATTCAAGCTCTCAGCTATCAAACACAGGTTTTAAAGGCATTGTGATAAAACAGCCATAATCTCAATATCTTATTCGATTCATTCCCTGGAATCTCAGGGGTGGAACTTCCCCCACCAACTTCAGTGGAGCCTAGTCCGCCCTGACTGCCATTCTTCAATCTTCCATTGTCAGGCAGGGTTGGTAATTGGTTTTTAATTGGTTCATTTACCCGAATGATTTATACTGCCTCAGGTAGGCACAATTTAATGACACCCATTATGGTGCTTAAGTGTATTTCACAAATAGATATGCTCTTGCCCTTCATGTTGGAAGATCCCTGTGTATGAGGGTTATTCTGCAGGCTTCTGCCCAGGGCTGGAAAGACCAATGCATGACCAGCAATCTTTGGGTATGTGAAAATGCTCATATTCTACATAGTGGAAGCTGCAGTTTGCAAAGGACCTGTTTGCAACTCTTTCTCTACGTAGACTCTTTGCTAGAAGTTAGGCATGCCACTTTAAGTCCCTCCATGACTGCTCTGTGGTCCTAAGCCCTGCCTAGCCTTCTGCAGCCATGGTTCGTAGCCAGGGTTTGCACTTCATTGTTTTCTTTTCTTTTCTTTGTTTGTTGTACTCTGTTCCCCACTAAACATAGGCTTAGCTTCCATCACACTCCCCCTCACTCCCTGGCCATCTTACTGCCTTTCACTCTCCACCATGTTCTGATTTTCACTTCTGAAACCATAATCAAATAACTTTTGCAAATTGCTTTTGCAGAGGATATGGTATGCTCTGGTTTCTTTCACTGTCCTTATAACTTTTCAAACCAAAATACTCATCATGGATCAAGACTCTCCTATATATGTTGTTTTCCCCAATTATAAGCAACTTGACATCAGAAACTGTCTGCTTTTGTATTCGTCTGCCCAGCATTTAACACAGTGGTCACCACATACTAACCTTACTAAATTATTTTCATTCATTCATTCACATATATTTTTTCCATCTTTTAGATTTGTTTAGGTAAATCCAAAACTAGAAATGTTTATGCCCAGAATTACTGAGTGCACCCATAAAATATTCCTTCAGATTCATCCATTGTTCAAAGATGAATTCATTTGTAAATGGGGCAAGAGATTCTAAGATCCTACATTATAAATGGTAGACTCTAGGATACTTCGAGGTAGCTACTGAGGGGGCTGCCACTTGAAGCAAGGAGTAGGGTAGGAACTGGTAGAGAAGGAAACCCATCTTGAGTGCAGGTGTTATGGTAGGAAGCATCAGGCATTTTAACTAACTATTCTTGCTCCATTGTTATTAAGCTTGGTTGTTTCTGAGATGCTAAAAGACTTCAAGTATTGTCAGCACTCTCTATATTGTGTTACCCTGGAGAAAATCTCCTGTTGTTTTGCCCTATTTATTTCTTCTTGAATAGGAACTCTCCACTTTAGGTCTCATTTATTAAATTCCCATCTGTCAGGGGTATTGGGGCCTGTACCTGCTAATGATAAAAGGGACTATATGAGGCGAGGAGGAAGAACACTACTAGAGAAAGAGGATGTGATCAAGATCTTAGAGATTAAACCAGAGGTAGAAGCAGGTCAAACAGAAAGCCCTGCAGTGCCGAATCCAAAGGGTGAGATGGGAGGCAGGAGTGGAGTCCCAAAGCTGGGAGGTCTGTGGATTTTGTAAGGGAGAACATGCTATAAAGAAGAGCAATAGGTCCCAACCTGACTTGCCTACTTGAAGGAACATGTTTTCATCGCAGTAACAGACTAACTATACCCCGTGCTAGCTTCCCAACCCCCTACACTCCTATCAGCTCATTTCTATGGTCTAGGCTCCAATGTGAGATTACGTATGACAATGGCTGGGTAATAAGCTGTACACAATCCTCACATACTTCTAGACCAGTTGAGAACTATGTTCTTGAGATCAAGTGTTGACTATGCCAATAAATGTAAAAAAAAAAAAAAAAAACCCACCATGAAACAGTATCTAGTTCAGAGAGTGGATATTTTAGGTAGTTTATGATATTTCTTGGAAATAAATAGTACTTTTTATATCTGATACTTCAGATAGATAGAGCTTTAAAGAGATGAAGTCATAAGAGCAGAATTCAGAAAAAGCAGAAGTCATATAGTGGAAAGAGCTTTGGATAGGGCATCCAAAAACTAGAACAAAGTTCTAGTCCCAACTCCTCTAGCATTGACACCATGTGACCTGGTGCAATTTATTTGCTGCCTTTGGGCCTCACTTTTTTTCCACCTATAAAAGAGTATGGTTGAGCTAGACAAGGTCCCTTCCAGATTTAAAATTCTATTATTTGAATAATTAAAATTTTAAATGAAATTCCTTAAATTAATCCGTTCATGTACTTTATGGAATAACTGAAATAATGTGTAAAAACATCCATTAACTCGAGACTGATTCCAGTGTTATTTCAAGAGAAATAACAAGTCAAAAATGTTTAGCTGAATTTAGACAAATCTAAATAAACATATTTAAATCTAGATTTAAACAAAATTAAATTATTTTGCAAGACAATCTGTGGCAAATTAGAAAAAATCAACTATCTCACTTTCAGAATAACAGTCTTAGGCAAACAAATATTTCATGGTAGGTAATTCATACCTTTTTCATAAATTAATGATAAAAGTTTTGGTGAGTATTTTTATTGTAAGTAAAATAGTTTGTAAAATTTCCAGTTACAAAAAATTCTCACCCTTTCAAATCATCTTTCAGTTTGTCATATTCATCTTCCATTGTTGCCTTGTCCTGGCTCTGCCCAAAACCTTTAATGGATCTTTATGACCTACTACATAGAGCAATGCTCTTTCTTCCCTCCATCATATAATCAGGTGAGTCTGTGATCTCATCAATTCAAGAGTTCCCTCCACAGATGGAACTTACAACCCATCCACGTCTTCTCATCTTGTGTGACTTTTGTCCACCTCCTCCCCAAAGTCCATGACAGGAGACTCTTTTCATATGCTGGAAGCCTTGCTCACTGTCTCCTGACATTACAGAGGTATCATCTGAGCACTCTAGTATTCTGTTTGTCATCTGTTGCTATTGCCAAGTGACCAGCCCATCTTTTTTTTTCTGCTGTGCAATTCCTTGATGAAATACTTTAGTCCTTCAGAGGTCCTCACTCTTTATATGTTGTAGCCTGCTCAGATTGTCCTGAGTGAAGCTCATCTTTGGAGGCAATGGCATTTCAGGTATTTCTACCAAACAGCTTGTATTGAAAGGATAGACCTATGCCCATTTTTATGAGAATCTTGGCTTCAGTAAAGGTGCTCAGCAGTTTCCTGAAAGCAATCTTATCTGTGCTTCCCCCTCTCTTTTTTAATTCCAGGCACACTCATGAACCATGCATCCCCAGATATACATGCCTACTATTGAACAAGCCCTATAGAGTTCAATTCAGATGTACGTTGGAATTTGGTAGACATTCTCCATCTGTTTGGTGTTTCTGCTGTGGATGGACAGGTCAAACTCCTTTGACTGATGATGGATCTCTTCCAGAAGACTTTGCAGTGCCTTAAGGCTTGGTGGAATCAATACATTGTCATACACAAACAAGAGCATCTGGAAGACATCATTATCCATAGAGGGAGAATCCTTCCTCCATACTGACTCTGCCCTTGATTTCCTTCATCAGAGTGGTGAGTGCCTTATGTGTGTCTTACAGGATGTTTAGCAGCCATCAAACAGATTTATTTCTATTTTTATATCTTCCAAGGAATGTTGAATGATTTTGATGTTGGGATGAGAGACATCTGGTTGGTTTTTAAAAAAAAAAAGTAAGGCACCATTACATCCTCCTGGAATCAGAATTTTGTTTTGCTTTGTTTTGTAATCAACAGACAATAATGCAAAAATGGAATCTCATGTTCTTTTCTTCCTATGGCTGATAATGAAGTGGTAAAGATATGTTCCATTTTGACTAGTCATTGGCAAAACTTTTCTTATTCCTTAGTAATTCCCTTATTATAGATGCCCTTGATTTATGCATAAATGTCTGTTATAAAGATTTTGTATAGATGGCATTTAAGTAGGTTTTTAGGCCAGCATTTTATTTTCAGTCAACTTTTTTGGTATTAAAAAAAAAAATCTGAGGTTTTTTTCTTTGCTCTTTTCCCCTCCTTCAGATAGATCCTATATCAGTCTCTCCACACCCTCTTAAGTGTATCACCCGTAGCTCGGTTCTCATGTATGTGTGCTTTGTCTAAGCCAGGGGTGGGGAACCTGCCGTCTCAAGGCCACATGCAGCCCTCTAGGTCCTCAAGTGCAGCCCTTTGACTGAATCCAAACTTCACAGAATAAATCCCCGTCATAAAAGGACTTGTTCTGTGAAGTTTGGATCCAGTCAAAGGGCTTAGACTCTAAGCAGTTTGCTTTTCCTGTCTGGTCTCTCTAGTGTCATTCTTTATTTCTCTAAGCATATCCTAAAATGTGACATTAGGGTCCAAGTGTGCCAGTTCTATTGTAGTTGAAGGAAAAAACTGTTCAAAAGAGTTTTATACTTTTTTTTCTTTTCCTACTTTTTCCTTTTCCTACTGTCTTTGAATGTACTTGAGATAATTTATTTAGTTGATTTTTCTACTCTTTAAATGGGTTTTACTTGCTTCTCTTTGCTAGGGAACAAGGCCTGGAGTCAGAAAAATCTAGTTCAAATCCAATCTCAGATACTTATAAGTTGTGAGACCCTAAGCCACTCACCTATCCTCTATCTGCCTCAGTTTCTCAACTGTAAAATGGAGATGATAATAGCACCTACTTCTCAGGGTTTTTGTGATGATCAAATGAGATAAAATTTATAAAACGCTTAGTAGGTTGCATAGCACTAGACCTGTGCCTCCCTCATGTATAGTTTATTTTTTCTTAATTCAATATTTTCCTTCCCCCAGTACCTTAAAGGGATGTTTGGGGTCATCTCCAGTCATCCTGAGGAATATCAGGTCACTGGATTCATATGGCTCTGGAGGAGAAGTGAGGCTGGTGAAATGCACAGCCCTCCCTCCCTCAAAACAAAGTCAAGTGCAAGTCACGTCATCATTTCTCTGATGGCATGGTCTTCTTCAGCAACAAAGGATGAACACAAAGGGATGTCTAAAAATTACTTTGTAAACTTTGATATTCTATATAAATATATGCTTTTGCTTATCTTTCCCTTTTTCCCTGACCCTTTTTCTTCCCCCTTTCTTTTTTCTTTTTCTTTTCCTTTTCTCCCCTTTATTCATTATGCTCCTTCATTTTCTCTTCCCCTCCTCTCCTTTTTCGAACGAATATTCTTATGCATTTTGGAAATTATGTATCTTTTCTTATGATCCCACCCTGCTCCTTGCTCAAAGGACCATCCTTTGTAATACCAACTTTCTTTGAACAATACTGTATGACTGTGCCACGATTTCAGATGAATAAAAAAAGCAATAAATAGACAAGTAAGGGAAAGTCCTCTTTCTACCATATCCTTCTGCTGAATGGACATGGTTGTATCTATGTACTAGAAATGCTGTTTGTTTTTGCTGACACTTTTATCCGTTCTTGAGTATGGACTTGATATCCCTAATAGCAATGTAAAGGAACATAGTGGACATGTGTAGACTCCACCATGAACATAAGGAACTTATATATGAGAAGTGGCAAAAAAAAAAAAATTACATCAAGGATGTATATAACAGGAAAAGGCTAAGATTTGGTTAGCTAGGAAGAATGAGAGAAAAGAGCTAGAGAACCTAGTATATTTGCATTATGAAAATAGGTGAAGAATGGTCTCCTGCTAACTGGATAGAGACTCAGTAGAGAATGTATGAAAGAACTTGGATAACAATTGCTAAGGATGTAGACATCTGGATACACTGTGGATCTGGTGGAGTGAGTGCTCCTGTTGAAATTATGTAATCATTGAATTCTTGAATTAGGTGTATCTACTCTTGGATTTCACCCAAATAAGGTGGAATCAGCAGAGGTTTCAACAACTGTTCAGTTCCTTCCATACTCTGAAGCCTTAGTTGCTCCTAATTGTACTTGCTGAAGAAGCAATTGTATCAACATGCCAGTATAATTCACCCTACTGTCCAGGCTGATGTTATCAGGGCCTTTCATAACATTAGTGCAACACATCCATACAGTATTTTATCATTTCTGTTGTAGTGACCTGTCCTGCCAGGTAATGGGAAGGGAAAACTGAAGGGCAGTAGAATATCTCCCTTCCTCCAGTAGCTGTGCTGGATTGTAGCAAACCCCTGATGGCCTCTATGGAAGTACAGTGAGTGTCAGCGTGGCATACAGAATCAAGGGCTGGTCTCAGAGTCATGAAGATCTAGCTTTCATTCGTGACTGAACCATGCTGGTTTGGGGATCCAACACACATCCTTTAACTTCTCAGTATTCCAAAGAAGACTTTGAAAGAGGAGGTCCAAAAGCTCACTGAAAAAAATAGTTCTTTGAAAATTAGAATGGAACAGATGGAGGCTAATGACTTTATGAGAAAACAAGAAATCACAAAACAAAACCAAAAAAATGAATAAATGGAAGATAATGTGAAATATCTCATTGGAAACACAACTGACCTGGAAAATAGATCCAGGAGAGACAATTTAAAAATTATGGGACTACCTGAAAGCCATGATCAAAAAAAGAGCCTAGACATCATCTTTCATGAAATTATCAAGGAAAACTGCCCTGATATTCTAGAACCAGAGGGCAAAATAAATGTTGAAAGAATCTACCGATCACCACCTGAAAGAGATCCAAAAAGAGAAACTCCTAGAAACATTGTGGCCAAATTCCAGAGTTCCCTGGTCAAAGAGAAAAGTATTGCAAGCAGCTAGAAAGAAACAATTCAAATATTGTGGAAATATAATCAGGATAACACAAGATCTAGCAGCTTCTACATTAAGGGATAGAAGGATGTGGAATATGATATTCCAGAAGTCAAAGGAACTAGGACTAAAACCAAGAATCACCTACCCAGAAAAACTGAGTATAATACTTCAGGGGAAAAAATGGTCTTTCAATGACACTGGGGACTTTCAAGAATTCTTGATGAAAAGACCAGAGCTGAAAAGAAAATTTGACTTTCAAACACAAGAATGAAGAGAAGCATGAAAAGGTAAACAGCAAAGAGAAGTCATAAGGGACTTACTAAAGTTGAACTGTTTACATTCCTACAGGGAAAGAAAATATTTGTAACACTTGAAATTTTTCAGTATCTGGGTAGTGGGTGGAATTACACACACACACACACATACACACAGACACACACACAGATAGAGAGCACAGAGTGAATTGAATAGGATGGGATCATATCTTAAAAAAATGAAATTAAGCAGTGAGAGAGAAATATATTGGGAGGAGAAAGGGAGAAATGGAATGGGGCAAAATATCTCTCATAAAAGAGGCAAGCAAAAGACTTATTAGTGGAGGGATAAAGAGGGGAGGTGAGGTGAGGGAAAAACATGAAGTTTACTTTCATCACATTCCACTAAAGGAAGGAATAAAATGCACACTCATTTTGGTATGAAAATCTGTCTTACAATACAGGAAAGTGGGGGAGAAGGGGATAAGCAGGGTGGGGGGGGGATGATGGAAGGGAGGGCAATGGGAGGAGGGAGCAATTTGAAGTCAATACTCTTGGGGAAGGACAGGATCAAAAGAGAGAATAGAAGCAATGGGGGCCAGGATAGGATGGAGAGAAATATAGTTAGTCTTACACAACCTGACTATTATGGAAGTCATTTGCAAAACTACACAGATATGGCCTACATTGAATTGCTTGCCTTCCCAAAGGGAATGGGTGGGGAGAGAGGGATGAAGAGATGTTGGAACTCAAAGTTTTAGGAACAACTGTCGAGTACTGTTCTTGCTAATAGGAAATAAGAAATACAGGTAAAGGGGTATAGAAAGTTATCTGGCCCTCCAGGAGAAGATGGGGACAAAGGAACGGAGGGATGATAGAAGAGAGGGCAGATTGGTGATAGGGGCAATTAGAATGCTCGGTGTTTTGGGGTGGGGGGAGGGGACAAATGGGGAGAAAATTTGGAACCCAAAATTTTGTGAAAATGAATGTTAAAAGTTAAATAAATAAATTAAAAAAAAAAGAAAACAAAGAAGACTTTAAGTGGCAAAGCAGATCTTGACACCAATTAACAGAGAATGTTCCTCACTGGGAACCCCCTATACTAAAGGAATTATAGGTTCAGTACCAAAAATTTAAGTGCTGGGTGGTGCAATGGATAGAGCATCGGGCCTGGAGTCAGGAAGACTCATCTTCCTGAGTTCAAATCTGGCTTCAGACAATTACTAGTAGTGTGACCATGGACAAGTCATTTAGTCCTCTTTGTCTCAGTTTCCTCATCTGTAAAATGAGCTGGAAAAAGAAAAGGCAAATTACTTGAGTACCTTTGTCAAAACAAAACAAAACAAAACCAGAAAGCAGTCAGGAAGAGTCTGAAATAATTGAACAACAATAGGGATTTATCCACTTGCACCATCCTTTCCCCCTTGCCTTCTTCTATTTAAGAATGTCTTTGCTGGTAAAGGAAGCCAGAGGCAGGGAGTAAAGGTCAGGTGGGGTGTAAAATTGGAGTCTGTTATAAATAAAATTATCAGTAGATCAAAAGAAGTTAAAAGAAACTTGAATGTTCAGACCCTGTAAATGGAGAAAAAAAATAATCAGCCAATGAAACCCTTTAGAGTTTATAATGAATGTCTCATCTCAACTTGAAACAAATCTATCTGCTCTATTGGAAACATATAATATCAAAGGACAGAAAGGCTGTCCCATAAAGGCATGGTCGCATTTGAACATCAATTTGACAGGTAGTGTAATTTTCTTACTAAAGACCGTGAATATCATATCGAATCCTACCACAGAAAATACTACTCATCTTCTTCCCATAAGTCATTCGAATAGGAAAAGTTTCAGCTCGAGTCAGAGGAGATATAGGAAGAAAGGCTGAGGCTGATGAATTTCACTTATGACCAAAAACCCATGACCTTGACTTATTTCCATTTAATACTAATCTATTATCTCTAACCCAGTAACAAGGGAAGCTGAAATCAGTCTGGAGCCAGAGAATTATTTCTGCTCTAGATTTACTATAAGCAGCGAGGTGTCATCCGCCTACATTTGTATGCTAGTGACAAGAATCAAGGGAAGCTCAGGTCTAATCTATGGCTTTCCTATTATTTTAAGGAAGGGAGCAAGATGATAGTGGTTTGAGCCCCTGGGTTTCCAGAACAGAGCACAGGGAGGAGGCATGCATGTAAAAAGATGAGACAAACATTTTTGAAACTGTCTTTCATTGCCGTCTGCTATAATATATTCACAACCTTGCTTTTTCATACTCACAGAGGCAAAAGTTCCAAAGAGTGTCAAACTGGAATTTAATTTTCCAATATATTTTTTTCCCTAGGCACGAGGTATGCTTGATGTATCAAACACTGATATAATCAGTCAAGAAGGCTATCATGGAGTAGCATGTGGGAAAGTTTTGGCAAGTCACTCCTTTTTCATTTAAACATAAACTTGTAGGAGTGAGGGTAACTCAATGATAGCTATGATGATGTCCCAAACCGCAAATTACTTCTCAGATCAGGTTTGGTTGCAACTCTTGAGACAATAGCCAGATTGCTCAAATAAATATTCGAGGACTTAGCTGCAAGTCTTGCTTCAGCCCAACTTGGTAGGAGTGAGATGAGGTTGTATTTTCACAAGGTTAATAGTGGTAGGTAGAAGGCTGCACTAATAAGGATGATTTATATTCAAAATAAAATTAGCTTCTAATCTTTCCAGTGAAGTTTACTTCTAGATTTCAGGCTCATCCCAATCTCCCGACCTTAATGCAAGATCCTTAAGCCTAAAAAAAAGAACAACTCTACATTGACTATAATAATAATAGCATTAATAATAATTAGCATTTATATAGTTCTTTGGGCAGCTAGGTGATGCAGTGGATAGAGTACTGGGCCTGGAGTCAGGAATACTCATCTTTGTGAGTTCAAATCTAGCTTCAGACACTTACTAGCTTACAGTTTCTTCATTTGTAAAGTGAGCTGGAGAAGGAAATGGCAAACTACTCCAGTATCTTTGCCAAGAAAACCCCAAAATGGATTACAGAGTGTTGGACATGACTGAAAAAGAACCTAATGACAACAAAATAGTCCTTTATTGTTTGCAAAGTTCTATAAAGCTCCTTGCAAAAATTGTAGCTGCTATAACTATCTCCATTTTACAGATGAGGAAACTGAGGCAGAGAAAGGTTAAGTGATTTGCCCAAGATTGTGCAGCTAATGAATGTCTTAAGCTAGTTTGAACTCAGGTCCTCTTCACTCCAGGTTCACTATTTAATAAGGACTTGGAGCACTGTATCACATTACGCATTATTTACAGAGGTCATATGGCAGTGGACAGAACAGTAGATTTGAAGACAGGAAAACCTGAGTTCAAATACCGCCTGACACATTTACTAGCTACATGACCCTGGGTAAGACATCCAACCTAACTCTATGTGAAGTTCTTTGTAAATTTAAAGCTCTGTATATATCTGAACTCTTATAATTACACCTATATTGTTTGTCATTTCAGTAGGTTGTCCAAAATAAAATTAAAGGGCTACTAAAAGATTCTTTCCTGAGAAAGCAGAACATTTCACTCTAATTTTATTTCATTAATATAGGTTTAAAATGGTGTCTTACACGAATTCTACAAAGGATCCATGATGTCACAGGCTCCTCCTCTATTACTACATATCACAGGACCTACGTGACTTTTTATCCTCTGTGATCTTTGTCCATGTCTTTTAATAAGACTCATGGGCTGGAGGCAGTCCACTGGGTACCTTCCTTTTGTTGTTTTTTTTTTTTTAATTTTTATTTTTAATGCTTCATGGGGAACTATTGTTGGTCTCATGTCTGGACTTGCTCTCACTGTATGACCTGCCCCAGCTGTCTTTCAAGTAACATGGTGGGAGGAAAAAGGGCTGGTTTTAGACTCAGCAAACCTACATTCAAATTCTGTCTTTGTCACTTACTACCTCTATGAGCTAGTGACTACTACAACTTGCTTCTCCTCTAATCCTGAGTTTTCTCATCTGTAAAATGAGATTCAATCAAGTGGCCCCAGAGTTGCCTCCCAGCTTTAAGTCTGTGATCCCATAATATTTGAGGATATCCATAATGCTACTTCTCTCACCTCAAGTGCAAAATTCTTCTGTATTTATTTTCCTGGTTTCCACCATCTTTTAAGTTTCATTTCCATTTCTTCATGTCATGCATTAAAACCTGATTTGATATGGCTCTACTGTTATGAAGGTTGAGAGTAGATTGTGGTCAGAATGTTAGCTGGTTTGTCCCATTTTGCACTTAATTGTTGATCTTCTTCCATTTTTATCTGTAATTAAACGTTTTGGGTTGATCTAGCTTAGCTGGGATTCATGCCAAGCTTTCTTCAGGCTCCTTTTCTAGTCTCCAGTTTCCACTGTTTTGTGAGGCAGTTGTGGTTGTTTGTCAGTCCTGGTTGCTGTGTTCCCTTGTTTCCTTCCACAGTATTTTAGAACTCAGCTTCTATTCTAAACTAGTGACAGCAAACCTTGGAAAGTAGATCCAGTCTTTTTTTGAGCACCATGATCATTGCTTTTGGGGAATGATTGAACCTGCCAGATCTGGTGCACCAATGTCATAGCTTTCAAGAGCTAAGGTTCAGTAACATGTGAAGATGAAGCAGAATTTATACAGAAGAAAAATGGTGCCCATGGCTATTTACTTTGATCTCCTTGGCTGGTTTTTGTTTGTTTGTTTGTTTGTTTTTTGGGGTTTTTTTTGCATTTCTCTCTGTCCCCAGAGCTAAATCCAGTGCCTGGCAATTAACCTAGTAGACATTTATTTAACCAATGTTGTTAACTGACTGACTGAAAATGCATAATGTTCAAATTCCTCTTCCAACTTAGAGAGCAAAATCAATATACTACTTTGAATTTATTGTTCTACTTTCTCCTTTAAATGGGGTCATCAGGATGGGTTTAATTTAGATTTTAAGTTTCTGTTATAACCAGTCATTTTAATAAAAGTCATTATTAGAAACACTTTTTTTTGAGATTACATCTCAGTTCTTCAGTCACGTTTCGGTCATGTCTGACTCTTCATGACCCACATTTTCTTGGCAAAGATACTGAAGTGGTTTTGCCATTTCTTTCTCCAGCTCATTTTACAGATGAGGAAACTGAGGCACACAGGGTTAAGTAAGTTCCCCAGGGTTCCACAGCTCATAAGCTTCTCAGGCCATATTTGAATTTAGGAAGATGAGTCTTCCTGACTCCAGGCCCAGCACTTTATCTACACTACCACCTAGCTGTTCCTGTATATTAGATACTACATTAATTTATTTGTTAAATTATTTATTTATTTAAATTTATTTATTTGTAAAATTAATTTATTTATTAAGGTTAAACCTTGATAAAATATGGTTTTCATAATCAATTCTGCATCTATGGGTACATTATCTCTTTAGATGGAATAAGAAATGCTAATTAAAATTTGGTTGATTATTAAAACATTTTCATCATAGTTTAGCATCTTTAGGATTTAGCCCACTTAATATGGTTCAGAGAATGTAAGTGTCTTGTCCATGGTTATTTGAAGACAATCAAGGAAAAAGGAAAATAATTTATATGTTCTAGAATGTTTATAGCAACTTTCTTTAGTGGTGGATAGGGGCAGCTAGGTGGTGCAGGAGTCAGGAGGACCTGAGTTCAAATCTCACCCCAGACACTTCACACTCACTAGCTGTGTAACCTTGGGCAAGTCACTTAACCCCAATTGCTTCATCCTGGGTCATCTCCAGTCATCCTGATGAATATCTGGTCACTGGATTCAGATGGCTCTGGAGAAGAAGTGAGGCTGGTGACCTGCACAGCCCTCCTTCACTCAAGACAAAGTCAAGTGCAAGTCATGTCATCATTTCTCTTATGGCATGGTCTTCTTTGGCAATGAAGGACGAACACACACATATGATGGTGGAAAAGAACTGGAAATTTCAGGGATGCCCATCAATCAGGGAATGACTGAACAAATTCTGGCATATGATTGTGATAAAATACTGTAAGAAATGATGAGCTCAGTGGTTTTCGAAACATGGAAAGACTTGCACAAAATAATGAAGAATGAAATGAGCAGAATGAAGACAATATTGTTTTCAGTAACAGCAATATTATTTTAAGAATGACTTTGAGAAAATAAGTAATTTATAATTTATTTTTATTATATTGTATTATAATTTTATTTATAATTAATAATTTATAAATGCTCAATTTCACTATAAAGTACATATAAGAAAAGATGTTATCTGCATCAAGAAAAAGAACTGATAAATAGATATATAGAATAATTTTACATATATACACCTATCTGTGTCTAATATTAACCATCTCTAGGGCAGAGGTGGGAGGGGGTGAAGAAAGAAAAGAAATTTACATGATAATTTTGTTGTATATTTGAAAGAAATGGCAAGCTGTACCTAACAGATTTATAATTTCATATGCAATCATCATTTCTGTTGTACTATGTTATGGTAATGTTTGTTTTATTTCATAAATTAAAAATAAAATTAAAACAAAACAAAAAGTCCCACAGCTGGAACCAAAAAACCATAACTCCCAGTACAGTACTGTTACATCAAGGTACAGTACTGATACTTGTTCATAATGAAAACAATTATGTTATCATTTAAATAACTTTAAAGAAGAGAGGTGAAATAATATTGGCCAGAACAAACCATGTCCTTTGTCAAAATGACATCAAATAAGTAGTTTGGGCACATTTTAACTTTGAGGATGAACAGTTTTGCTACTTTGTACAGGTATCCCAAGAGGAGGACAATATCACAAGATTTCCTTCACTTTATTCATCTCTAGGCATAATGATCCAGGACACCACTAACTGTAAGCTGTCAGAATTTGGGGATCCTAGTTTCACTCTACCCTATTCTTTTCTCCTTATCAGATCACTAAGCCATGACCTTTACTATGTGAACTTCTACCTTAATAAAACAATTTTAAGTTCATTTAGTTATTTTTATGGAATTAGCTTCAATTCAGTTTGTTGAACATTTACTAAACACCTACCATGTGTTTGGGACTGTGCTAGGCACTGAGAAAACAGTACTTACTCTCAAAGAACTTATATTTTATATGGGGAATATAAAATGTATGAATATGATATGTTTACAAAGAAATACAAGGTAATTTCAGAAGCCGAAGGAGAATGTGCTAATAACTAAAGGCATCAAAAGAGATCTCCTCTGACAAAAGAAAGAAATATTCTATTCGTTTAACCACCTAGTTTGACTTTTTCCGTCATAATTGATTTACTGTCTTGGTCAGTTGACCGGTGAATTAATTTTTTTTCAGGCAGTCAGAGTGGTCATTTAGCATCAAGTAAACAAGATGTTGATTGACATAATCCTTTTTCTAGGCTACTGATTTAATAGAAATACTTTATTCACAAACTATATTAGCTGCAACTTTTAAGGAGAGGTGAGGTGAAATCATTTGAGAGAGAATTCAGTTTCCTTTGTCGGTGTGACTTCAAATACTTAGTTTGGCTGCATTTCGGGTTTTACCATGAAGAGTTTTGATAAAGCATGGAGACAGCCTGAGAGAACAGTGTCATTTCTAGGGCTCTGCTTTACCTTATTCCTTTCTAAGTGTAATTACAGGGAAAAGGAGTTGGTCCTGAGGATTGTAGGCCATTCCCTTTGCCTGCAAAGTTCTTTTTCCTCAGCTCCACCTCCTGGACTTTGTATTTCCCTTCAGGGCTCATCTCAAGTGCCACAGCCTCCCTACGTAAGCCTTTCCTTGCCTCTCCTAGTTATTACTGCTCTTCCCTCTAATATTTCAATTTAATCATTTTTCAATCATATCCAACTCTTTGTGACCCCATTTGGGGTTTTCCTGGCAAAGATGCAGGAGTGGTTTACCACTGAAAAAGAAAGTCAACCAATTATGTGTGAAGATCAAAGGAGAATCAACAGAGAGATGGTCTGCTCCATGGATGTTCTTGTAACATCAAGAGAATGTGAGGATGAGCTCCCAACACATTGTGTGGACACCCCCTGTGCAGAATTCATGGAAGAGCATAGACATAAATGGCACAGGATGGGCAGGCCTGGATTGGTAGGAGTTTGCAACATGAGAGGCAATATATAGATGAATACGATCATGCATCCATTGGAGCATCTGAGCACATACCCAGTATCCAGCCCAGGGTCTCACACATAACAGTCACTTATTAAACACTTGTTGAATTGTATTGCTTGACAAGTGCTAAGCAATGCAAAAAGAAGGGGCAAGTGGAGTAGTAATACAAAGGCAGGCAGGAGAAAGATACAAGGAGTGGAGCAGGGGACAAAATGGATTTTTTTCCAGGGAGCTTTCAGTGCAAAATCATCTTGATCCTGCTACCAGGCTTGGGAACAACATCAGCTAATTAGAAAAGAGTCTGGCTTCTATTTCATTGTTGTCTTTACTGTACTTTTGTGAAGAGTGGCTATCATATGAAGAAGGCACTGCCAAAACAAAGATTTGCGTTACTGAAAAGTGTACACTGTATTCTGAGCTGGTGCATTTCATTGCTGAAAAATGTCCAGAAATTGTTATTAATAAATAGGCAGCTGTCTCTGCTTCTCTTCTCCTTTCCCCATCCAGACTTTGTTTCAAATGCTTGAGTCCCTGGAGATCATTTGGCATGTGAGGACTCGATGAAAGATGAGGGAGTTAGCCACCTTAGCACTATGTTTTCTGTCATGTATCCAGATTGCCTGTGCAGTAATTCTATCTCTAGAAAAGAAATATTGATTGAGTTATATACCAAGGAGGGGAATTTAGGAAAAAGAAGTGATAGAAACATTAGGAGAGATCTGAACGAGGATTCACTGGCAAAACTCATTCCCCTCACCTCCATCTCATTTTGCTCTGCAGCAAGTTTTCGATGGAATGATTCATTTAAGCAATGGTTTTTATTCATATTTTTAAGCTGTTGGGTCTGAAATTGAAGTCTCCCTTGTCACCAGTTAGGCTTACTAGTTTTAATGATCTGAGTTTTAAATGAAGGTCATTATATAATACCGTACATTGCATACAGATTACAAAGTTCCTGCCAGCTTTGCCTTTTAATTAAATAATTCTTTCAAGTGGAATATAAGAAGAGAAAAACCCATTTTCTTTTCATACTGAGACTATGTAGCCAAACTTGTCTGTTTTATTATTGATGTATTCAAAATTAAGTTGTTTCTCTGAAATGACCTTCAGCCAATCCTACATAAGACAAGAATATTGTTTTATTTGTCCAATATAGCTTTTCTCTCCTATTTCAGTTATCCATAAATCATGCACATCCCCCCCCCCCCACATGGCTTTTCTATTTGCCTAAGTGAGAATCTGGACATATACTTTCTGTACAAATATTCAGTTCTACTCTGATCTGTCTGATAGTGCCTATTAGTAATAGGAATGAATTTTCACCTGGGATACAGGAAGATGCTCTGAGATAGACCATATTAAGGTGGTAGACAATTCCCAAATTTAAAGTCTGCCTTGAGAAGTCTGTAATCATTAACTTTATATATAAAACTCATTTATATCGTGCTATATGATTATAAAGAATTTCATGCACATTGTGTTTCTCAATTTATCCTTATAATAGTTCCACGATCACCAATGGTAATCAAGTCCCATATGCTTGGCTAATACGGTGGGGTAGATGAGGGGGAAAAACACATACACATTCATAAATATTTTATGTATATATGTACACATGTAAATATGCACATATATAGTTGTTTGCATGTTGTCTCTCCCATTAAACTGGTAGCACTTTGAGAGCAAGGATTGTTTTTAGTCTCTCTTTGAATTCCTAGCACTTCTCACAGTGCCTGGCACACAGGAGGGGCTTAATATAGATTTGTTGATTTGACTTGATTTGACATAGTGACAATAGTTCTTGAAAAGTATATTCAACCTGTTTTGAGCACCGGTCAGGATGATTGAACTTGTCAAATCTTGTCCTATGTATGCACATATCTACGTATATCTATAGATGTGTATGTATAGTTGGGATGTTCATAACAATCTGATCAGAGGTTTCATAGGCTTATAGAATCATAAATTTAGCATAGGATGACCATCTAGGTTAGGCCTCTCATTTTTCAGATGAGGAAAGCAAGATCTAGAAAGATTAAGTAATTTGCCCACACAGATAGTAAGATTCAAACATTGGTCCTCTGAGCCTAAAAAGGTGCTCATACCCTTGTACTGTGATACCTCTCAGAGATCTCTATTGATATATCAATGCCTTCATGGAATGGGGAGAGGAAGTATATTTATTTCATTTGAGTTGTTTACTTTCCTGAATTATAAATTTTATACCACTTCTTGCAATTAGGTCATCGCTAATTAACATCCTACTTATTACTTATGCCTATCATGTGCCTCACTCTTTCTCTTTGGTTCACTGAAGAGTTTGATTTTTTCAGAGATTGTGCTGTTTCATGATTCACAGAGTGGGAAAAGGAGTCATTTTATCAGAGGTCCCTGTATGGAAAATCCCTCCACTAGTAAAGATTTATTATTTATCTGTAATTTCTAAACATGTCTCTGCTTCTCTCCAGCTAGCCTTGATATGTGGGACATAGAGATGCTAAACAAACTCCCCATGGTCACATGGTAGCAAGAGTCAGAACTAAGACTTGGACCCAGATCATTCTGGCTCCATGGCCAGCATTCTATCTGCTGTCCTACACTATATCTTTCACTAGAAGAATATTATTTGATTTTTTTAGATATATTTGCATCAGTGCTACAGAATTATTCAAATTAAATCCAGACTGTTCTCTTCCTCCTGTTCAGTTCAGGGTTAGTGACAGTGCTTTTCCCAAAGAGATGTATTAATGAAATAGATACTGGCCAGGCATATATGGTGAAGGCAAGGGATTGTTATAGGTGTCTAACCTGAGAGACTTAAAGGAAGGCTTCCAGCTTGCCAGATAGCTCCTCTATGTATGATTTATGAGAGATTGTTAACAAGAGCCACCTAGGATAAGAATCCATGGAAGCATTGTGATCTCCATTGCTGGAGGATGTACCCACATCTCTGAGACCATAGATACCTTCAAGTATTGAACTATATGTCTGCTTTCACCGTGGAGAAGTCTGTATGCATTCCCAGATGTAGTAGACTGTTGTCCTCGGGGGTTGCGTCTTTAAAAGAGGGCTGACTAACATCAGTGTTAGAAAATTTAAAAGTACATGAACAAATGAAATACTCCATAGCAGTGAGAAAAAAACACCTCTTTTCTTCCTTATTTTTGGCCCACCTTGACTTACACCATCAATCTTGGCCAGCAGTGTCTGTGGGATTCCATCTGAATGCTGTTCTGTGCTGCCATTTCTAAAGAAAAGCATCCAATTACCCAACCCACCTTTCTGATCTGTTATTCCCATGGCCTAGACTCTTTGTGATAATAAACACAGTCTTTGGGTGGCACCCGTAAGTCAAAGGACTGATTAAAAAGAACATTAATGTACAAAATTTCTGTGATATCTTCATTCTCTTAAGTAATACTTTCTGCTGAACCGCATGGCTTGACAGACATGAGCCCTGGTCTCTAAGTTAGGTCATTCACTTCCACTTGATGAATAATGATTTTGAACCCCTTGTTTATTTGCTTGTTCTGAAATCAGATCATGTTTATTCTGTACCTCTTTCTAGGTCTGAGATAGAGCTAATTGTTGGCAGATGTGGCAAGTATCTAGGGCCAAGATATATTTGTTTGCACAGTCTGATTTTTCAGCCTTAACCAGTATCAGCCTGTTACAGCTGGTTTTTATCAAGGCTCTATACACTCTAGACTGTCCACCTGGCAAAAACAAGATTTGCCCATGTGACTCTCATCTAAAAGCTTTAAAAATGGGAATTCCATTTAAGTAATGGAAATGTTGCTGAAAATCCCTAATTAAATTAATTGCCTGATTTATAATGGTAATTTGTGTTTATATTCATAAAAAAAGCTCTCTTGTGATCCATAGGCAAGAACATGCCTTTATTATTTATGAATTTTTAGTTTAATATTGCTACACCATTTTTTATATCATTCATAGTCGTTGTGGCATCAGTTATTTGTTTTTGTTGTTACTGATGGCTCAACTGAAGTCATCTTCTTCACTAAAGCATCACTCATGGAATAAAGATTAAAAAGCCTAATCTCCTTTCTCCAGCCTCAGCGCCCAGCATGGATTAGTTTAGCAAACTAATACTGTACCAACATTCCTTTCTCTTCGGATGGGGCCTCTACTTTCCCTCTTCATTCCAGAATTGGCGTTGCGAATTGTTTTCATGACCTTTCTCATTGTTTTAAATAAATAAAGGATTAACATTTTAGCTAACTTGTTTACATTAAGTTACAAATTCCATAAGCCACAGTAGTGTTTGTGTTTTCAACTTTTCATGCATTTTTTCATGGGTGTGTGGGTTCAATTGGTTGGTTTCATCTATCCAAAATATTTTAGGAGAACTGAACTGCAGAGAAGTATTTATTTGAAGTAGCTGTGGATAATTTGCAAACTCTGTGATGACACAGTGGTCTTTACTAATGAAACAGAAAGACTTTTATTCTGTAGACTCCCTAACACTGTGGGAAATAAAATCGCAAAGAGACCCAGGCTGTTATTAAACTGATTTTAGTTTGGGATTATGTCTGCTCCTTGGGTTGTAATACATCTACCTTAATGTGATTCAGAAGGCAATTTCATCTGTTTTTTTGCCATCTGAGCAGTTACGACGTACTTCACAGAGCTGTTGAATAAAGTTGTCTCGGAGTCTGAAAGCCTTCCTAAACAATACATAAAAATTCCATATAGTTAGGATAGCAGAAAGTAAAGCAAATGCAAACTAGAAAGTTGGGGTTTCGGCAAAGTTGAAAGTGGATTCCTTATTTGAGGGGCATTCTTAAAATATTTTTTCCAAATGGAAGTATCATTTCTTTTTTCTATGTTCTGCTACATGTTAAATTTGCTCATTCAAATATGATAAATTATTTAGATAGAACTATGTTTTTAATTTATAAATTAATGGTAATACTAACCACTTGAAAATGTACATTAAAAATGCATTAAATAGCAGCTGCTACAGTATCAATATAAACATAATTAAGTCAAATTGCTGGAGTCACACTGGCAAAGAGCAACTTCTGTTAACTGGCCACTTGAATATTTCGTAAACATCCGTGAAGCAATAAACTAATGAAAAAGCATTTGTTAAACACTTAATCTCTGCAAAGCATGTGCTAAATGTTAGATTTGTATCTTTAAGGATGAACCAAAATTTATAAGACAATTATAAGGAGATTCATAGAAATAAATAATGTTTATGGCTAGCCATGGCACATGCAAGAAGCCTGCCCTTCGATCAATAAGTCAAAATAGCCAGGAATCTTCAGGACCTGGCTCTTCAGATTTCATTGAAAATTTTGTTTTGTTTTGTTTTATTTTCATTGAGACTATAGAAACAATGATTTTAAATTTTCTTTTCTTTTTTTGTATTTAAATTTATTTATTTAAGTTTTCAACATTCATTTCCACAAAATTTTGGGTTCCAAATTTTCTCCCCATTTCTCGCCTCCCCCTACCCCAAAACGCCAAGCATTCTAATTACCCCTGTTGCTAATCTGTCCTCCCTTCTAACATCCCTCCCTTCCCTTATCCCTTTCTTCTCTTTTGTCCTGTAGGTCAAGATAAATTTCTATACCCCATTACCTATCTTTCTTATTTCCTAGTTGCAAGAACTATACTCAACAGTTGTTCCTAAAACTTTGAGTTCCAACTTCTCTTCATCCCTCCCTCCCCACCCATTCCCTTTGGGAAGGCAAGCAATTCAATGTAGGCCATATCTGTGTAGTTTTGCAAATGACTTCCATAATAGTCAGGTTGTGTAAGACTAACTATATTTCCCTCCATCCTATCCTGCCCCCCATTTCTTCTGTTCTCTCTTTTGATTCTATCCCTCCCCAAGAGTGTTGACTTCAAATTGCTCCCTCCTCCCACTGCCCTCCCTTCCATCATCCCCCCCACCCTACTTATCCCCTTCCCCCCCACTTTCCTGTATTGTAAGATAGGTTTTCATACCAAAATAAGTGTGCATTTTATTCCTTCCTTTAGTGGAATGTGATGAGAGTAAACTTCATGTTTTTCTCTCACCTCCCCTCTTTTTCCCTCCACTAAAAAGTCTTTTGCTTGCCTCTTTTATGAGAGATAATTTGCCCCATTCCATTTCTCCCTTTCTCCTCCCAATATATTTCTCTCTCACTGCTTAATTTCATTTTTTTAAGATATGATCCCATCCTATTCAATTCACCCTGTGCTCTGTGTGTGTGTGTGTGTGTGTGTGTGTGTGTGTGTGTGATCCCACCAGCTACCCAGATACTGAAAAAAGTTTCAAGAGTTACAAATATTGTCTTTCCATGTAGGAATGTAAACAGTTCAACTTTAGTAAGGCCCTTATGACTTCTCTTTGCTGTTTGCCTTTTCATGCTCCTCTTGATTCTTGTGTTTGAAAGTCAAATTTTCTTTTCAGCTCTGGTCTTTTCATCAAGAATGCTTGAAAGTCCCCAATGTCATTGAAAGACCATTTTTTCCCCTGAAGTATTATACTCAGTTTTTCTGGGTAGGTGATTCTTGGTTTTAGCCCCAGTTCCTTTGGCTTCTAGAATATCATATTCCATGCCCTTTAATCCCTTAATGTAGAAGCTGCTAGATCTTGTGTTATCCTGATTATATTTCCACAATACTTCAATTGTTTCTTTCTAGCTGCTTGCAATATTTTCTCCTTGACCAGGGAACTCTGGAATTTGGCCACAATGTTCCTAGGAGTTTCTCTTTTTGGATCTCTTTCAGGTGGTGATCGGTAGATTCTTTCAATATTTATTTTGCCCTCTGGTTCTAGAATATCAGGGCAGTTTTCCTTGATAATTTCATGAAAGATGATGTCTAGGCTCTTTTTTTGATCATGGTTTTCAGGTAGTCCCATAATTTTTAAATTGTCTCTCCTGGATTTATTTTCCAGGTCAGTTGTTTTTCCAGTGAGATATTTCACATTATCTTCCATTTTTTCATTCTTTTTCTTTTGTTTTGTAATTTCTTGTTTTCTCATAAAGTCATTAGCCTCCATCTGTTCCATTCTTATTTTCAAAGAACTGTTTTGTTCAGTGAGCTTTTGAACCTCCTTTTCCATTTGGCTAATTCTACTTTTTAAAGAATTCTTCTCCTCATTGGCTTTTTGGACCTCTTTTGCCAACTGAGTTAGCCTATTTTTCAAGGTGTTATTTTCTTCAGCATTTTTTGGGGTCTCCTTTAGCAAGGTGTTGACCTGCTTTTCTTGCATGTCTCTCATTTCTCTTCCCAGTTTTTCCTCCACCTCTCTTACTTGATTTTCAGAATCCTTTTTGAGCTCTTCCATGGCCTGAGACCATTGAATATTTATTTTGGATGTTTGGGATGTAGAAGACTTGATTTTTATGTCTTTCCCTGATGGTAAGCATTGTTCTTCCTCACCTGAAAGGATGGGAGAAGATATCTGTTCACCAGGAAAGTAATCTTCTATAGTCTTATTTTTTTTCCCTTTTTTGGGCATTTTTCCAACCAGTTCCTTGACTTTTGGGTCCTTTGTCAAGAGTAGGATCTGCTCTGGGAATCCATAAGATCTCAGTTCCTCCAAGGTGGCACAGTCAAGCGTGTACTGGTCTGGGTGCAGAGTGGGATTTTTGTGCCCAGAATCTTAGCAGTTACCTCTCCACAGCCACCTGTCCTCCAGTTTTACCAAGTCAGCACTGGGGGATGATTTTCAGATAAGCTGGATGGGCAGGGCTGCCATTCAGTGTGAGACAAAGACCAGCTTCCACAGGGCCTCCCCACAGGGCCAAGGCAAGAATCAGCTCCTCAATGGCTCCAGGGTTTTTACACTCCAACAGTGGATGCGGCTGCTATTCCTGCCAAGGTGGCCGCTGTGGCAGCTGCCTAAGGCCAGAGCTATGGGAAGTCCCTTCTCCCTTCCTGGCCAACTGAAAAAACCCCGTCACTGCCCTTTGGTGCCTGTGGGTTGAGGGATCTGTGAACTGGCTGCTACTTGGACTGGAGATTCCGCCCCCAAGGGCTGGCCAAGGCTGGGCTAGGCTCTGCTCCAGGTCTGGTGCAACAGACATTTCCCATGGGCCTTTCAGGTCACCCTGGGCTAGAAATCTCTTCTACTCTGTTGTTCTCCACTTCTACTGCTCCAGATTTGTTGAGAGTCCCTCTCCACAGGTATTTTATGGGCTGTCCATATCTGTGTCTTTCTACTCCACCATCTTGTCTCTGCCCCCCAGATTTTAAATTTTCTACCAGATTTACCAAAAAGTTGTTTTAGGAGGCTATAGATTCTAGAGGCCTGCTTGTCAGGTTTGTCATAGAGGAAATTTGTTGATTTATAGATTGGACCACATGACTTCCAAAGTTCTTTTCAAATTTCAGACTCTGTGATCTATAATGAATAAGGAATATTTAGACTCATAGAATCTAAGAGTTTTTAGCATGTATTCATTACAAGAGTCTTCTACCATGGTACCTTCAGTGTTATTCCATCCTATGCATTCCATTTAGCTACTTTTTATGCCTTGTCCCTGCAGTAGAATTTTATGTTCCTTAAGGGTAAGGACTGTGTGTTTTAGTTTTTTGGGTTTTTTATATAAATATTCTCAAATCATGTCATAATGCCTAACAACATGGTAAATGCTTCATTAATGCTTATTAATCTAGATAATCCCTAAGCTCATGCTTGCCTAGCTTCTGCTGAAATATTTCATGATAGAGTGACTTGATTCCAGTGTGAGAAGGAAACAAGGTCTGATAAAAGGACTACTGGGATGGAAATTCAGGCCTTGCCTCTACTAATTTTTCATGTGATCTTGGACAAGTCATTAACCTACGTAAAATGAGAGGGTTGGACAAGGTGATCTAAAGGCTTTACCAGGCTTCACATTTCATGATTCTGGATCTTGATTTATGTAGATTATTTTATAACTTTTTGAAATGTATCTTTCAGGTGAGGAATTAATTTTTCCAAAGTTTTAAAAAGCAGCTAAGTGGGGCAGTGGATTCAGGGGTAGAGACCTGCAGCCTTGAGGCCACATGTGGTCCTCTAGGACCACCCTTTGACTGAATCCTCAGAATCCCCTTAATAAAAGGATTTGTTCTGTGAAGTTTGGATTCGGTCAAAGGGCCACACTTGAGGACCTAGAGCACTACGTGTGGCCTCAAGGCCAAAGGGTCCCCACACCTGAGTTGGGCGTAGAATTAGGAAGATGAGTTCAAATCTGGCCTCAGACACTTCGTTAGCTGTATGACCCTGGGCAAGTCATTTAATCCCTGTTTGCTTCAATTTCCTCATCTGTAATATGGTGATAATAATAGCTCCTATATTCCATGGATGTTGTAAGAACTAAATGAGGTAATAATTATAAAGTGCTTAGCACAGTGCCTGGGACATAGGAAGCTATATATAAATGTTAACTATTATTAGTATTGATGATTTTTTAAAAATCTATAAAAATGTTGTGGTCAAATATGGAATTATATATATATACATACCCAAGGGGACCTATAGGGCTGCATGTGTTTTTGAGGCAGCAGGTTCCCCACCCCTGAGCCAAAATCAGTCAGCAACTTCTATCATTCAATGTCATTTTTACCCTTCAGTCATCTCTAATCATTGTGATCTTTTAAAAATTAGTCTCCTTAATTCCTGTCAGTAAGTAATCGAATTTCCACAAGCCTTTAGACTTTGTCAAATCAAGAATACAAGTCAATATTTTCATACACTGTAGTCAAATCATAGGGTCAGTCCTACATGGTGATACTTATACCATATACTATATAGACAATGGGATTCAATCAAAATAATTAACTGATCACTTTGATTTAATCTATATGTTGGACTAAGTGTTTATCAGAATTGATATATCTTAACTAGATGTTTGGACATTGTGTGAAAAAAAGGATAAGAAGCAATGTTCTTTCAGAGTCACTGTAACTACCAAAGAAGAGAAACAACCAGCTTTCTAACAGGCATCTGGATTATTTCTCTATGCTAAGAAAATGAAACAACATATATAGACAAGCAAGGTATATTTATATTATGTTTTCCTTAGCTACTGTAGGATAATTTCTGAATATTTAGAAAAGGAAGCAGTAAAAACCAAAAGCCCGCATGGTCTCACCAAGAGCAGTGTAAGCTCATTTCCTTTTAGACTGATGGGTCAAGGGAATATGAGAATATAAGGTGTCCTAAAAGTTTTAGTACATTTGTAGACTATTAAAGCTTAAACCTGAACTAGGACTTTTGGGACACCCTGAATAAGCATACTTGAATTTCAGTAAACCATTTGACAATGTCATTCATGCAACTCTTGATATATGAGATATATAATAGTATGGTTATGCCTACTTGGAATGTGTTTAAAATCCAAATCCAAAGAGTTGTCAATAATGAGTTGATGTCAAAATGTAGGGAAGTCTCCATTAAAATGTCCCAGGGATCTGCCTTTGGCCGTATACTGTTCAAGATATTTATCAGTGACTTTCTGGATAAAGGCTTAGAACGTATGCTTCCTAATTTTTGGATGACCTGGACCTGGGAAGGAAGCTAACATATTGGATGACAGACAGGATCCAAAAAGATCATGAATATCTAAGAACAGTGCTGTCAAACTCCAATAAAAACAGAGTCCCCTAAATGTATATAAGGATGCTTGTGGCTATATTTGCACACATGTAATGTATACATACATACATATATATATATATATATATATATATATATAATATGTGTGTTAATATTGTCTATGTTCTTTTGTAATTTTATTTGTTTTGTTAAATGTTTCTCAATTACATATTAATCTGGTTCAGGGAAAACCTGCAGGCAGTATGCTTGATGCCTTTCATCTAGTATGCATTGGCTGAACTGAATAAAATTAAATTTCTTAGAGTTAAATGTAAACGTATTTATGTAAATGTAAACATAGGTCCAAAAGACCAAATAGTTCTAGATCACAGATTCTTTAAAAAAACCCCGAAACATCTGGTGTATTAGTGGACACCAAACTCAATAATGTGATACAGGGGATAGAAAAGGCTACTTTTAGAGAGATTTTGTGTCTACAGTGAGGTGTTATGGGAGTCTGTTGTACTCTGACTTCATCAGATGACATTTGGAATCTGGTGGTTATGTTGAGATGCCACAGTTTTCTAAAGAAGTACATGGATAAGAACCACTGTGTACTGAAAGATCAAGCAGAGGCCCTGCCGTGTGAGAATCAGTTGAAAGAACTGTGGCTGTTTAGCCTGGAGAAGAAAAGAATGGAAGTAAGATGAGAGGATGGGCAGGGAGATGGAGCATGAGAACCCTCTATAAGTATGTAAGAGGCTGTCATGTAAAAGAGGGATTTAGAATTTCTCTAGTTGGCCCAGGAGGCCAGAACTGGAAAGGCATAGAGAAAGTCATAGTGGAAGTCATAGAGAAGCAAATTTAGACTTGATAAAAGGAAAATATTTCGAGCAACTGGTTAAGTTGAATATTGGAATAAATTGCCTCAGTGGTCTCATTGGAACTACAAGTCATCAGGTAGAAGCTGGGTGACCACTTTAGAAGGTGGGGGGGGTAGGGGTATGTTAGAGAAGAATATGGCATAAGAGAAAGATATCCTTGAAGACAGGGAGGAATGGTTTCTAATCCTAGAACAGATATTTCATAACTATGTGTCACTGGGCAATTTAATTAACCTCTCTAGGTCCCAGTTTCTTCAACTGTAACATAGATATAATAAAATAACATTATAATAATGTGAAAATCAAATAAGATAATATGTATAAAGCTCTTTGCAGACTTAAAAATGCTCTCAGACTATCCATTATTATTTTATAAACAGTATTCACATATGATCTGAGGTTTCTTTTAGCTCTTTAGATCACAAGAGTCTGTTAACTAGGCTTCTAGCATTTGGAGCAGTCACGTATTTCCAGTGAAATAAATGTTTCCTATGACTGTATCTTACAGTAGGCACTTAATGTTTTTCAAGTTTTAACTGACTCAAACTTACTTGTTTTGAACTGAATTGACTATTCAGGATTCAGAGAATTAGGGTTCTTCCAATAATCGAGACAAAACAAAATTACAATATCCAGTTGGGTTTGAAAAGAACCTCAGAAATCATTGAAAAGACCTGTGACAAGTAACTTTGTAGGAGGGGTAAGGAAACTGTTATTTAAAGGAATCCTATTTCACTATAAAAACCAGTACTTTGTTCAATTATTTTCTTAAGACATCTAATTTTCAGTCATTCTCCTATTAATGCAGTAGAACCTACAGCTTCCATGATATGGAAACCATTATATGGATGATAATTCAGCTACAAGGCTATTTCCAATGAATTGTAATTTTTACATAAAGTCAAAACATTTTGATAATTTTTGACACATTACATAAGCTTTATGTGTATGATTAAAAATGTATAAACTTTTCCCATAGTGTTGAGTAGGAAATGGAAGCTTTTCATCCCCACTTCTCACCTCTCCTCTCGAAAATCAAAGTGCTCAGTTGGTAGAAATTCCCCTACAAATAAATAGACCTTCTTAGGAATTGGAGAAATGACCTACTACATTTTTTTCTTTGGTGTTTTGTCCGAAGTCCATAAAAAATTGATGTTCTCAGGTAAGGTGCTTATTTTTATCTACATGAAACTCATTGATCTTATTCCAATTCGGTGTTAGCCTCTTCATTCCCCTATCGTTCCCGAGGTAACGAATGACATTTTCATAGTCATGGCCAGTAATCGATATATACAAGCTCTGCTCATTGATCTGAGTAACACCTTTGATCTGGGAAATCACCAATTATGGCTATTTAAAGTAGATTCAATTGGCAGAGGAGGAGCTACAAAGAAATGGCAGCTTGTGCAAGTAGATTTGCCTTCATAGTATTAAAGTGAAAATGGACACAAAGTTAAATACAGTGATGCTTAAATCAGAAAGGTTAATTTTGACTCTTTCAATTGTAAATGAGGATTTTTACCACAGTTTAATATAGCTTATTTTTTAAATTTTTATGGCTGTGTAATGCAATGGTGTTAGAAGTGAACTCACCAGTTATAAGGGAAGTAGAAAGTTTGCATCAAGTTTCTACAAAATAAAAATAGGTTCAATTAAAATACTGATATTCCACACATTCATTTTGTTTTTCTGAGGAAGGCAACCTTTGGTTTTCAGCACAATGGCATCTTGGCTAAACTGTAGATTGTTTGTGTAACCTCTCATGGTACTTCCTTTACTCAAGCTGTGATTCAAAGGAAATTATCAAAAATTGCATGACAGGCAACTGGTTTTTGAGCCAGGAAAACCTGTCTTCAAGTCTTTCCCCTGACACATACTAATAGTGTGATCCTGGGCAAGTAGCTTATCTCTCCATGTTCTAAACAACTATCTAAGATTATAAATTTCAGAAAATAATGATGATGATGATGACAATAATAACATGACTAATGTTTATATAGTACTTCAGGTTTGCAAATTATTGTGTGTGTGTGTGTGTGTGTGTGTGTTTTCAAGCTAGAAAATGGAGAAAGGTTCAGATCCTTTACCCAATAAAAGGACTGGTAGTTGACTAGAGTACCATTTATAGTAGCTAAAAGAGAGCAGCCAATGCTGGGTTCCTGACTGTATCTCAAAGAGAAAAAATAGAATCAGCATATTAAATGACCTCCATCTTATCTGACTCTGGTAGATAGACATTCTTGGACTTCTGGTTGAAAACAGATTTCCAGAGGGTCTTATATCTGTGTAGGAAAATTACCTATTATAGAACCTATACATTAATACTTCAGTAGTTTAAGGATCCATATTTTCAACTATGTTGATATTTCTGCAAATGCAGATTGCAATCTTTTGTGCTTTAATAGATGTTCTGGAAATCATTATGGTCAATACACACACACACGCACACACACACACACACACACACACAGAAAACAAAAACAATAACAAAATCCTTCATTATCTGGTAATCAACATTAAAGTGATGAGTATCTCCAAGCTTAATTAGCCTGGATCTAGTAGCAGTATTGGGCAGTTAGGTTGTACAGTGGATAGAGTTCTGGGCCTGAAGACAGGAAGACTCATCTCAGTGAGTTCAAATCTAGCTTCAGATACTTACTAATTGTGTGACCCTGGGCAAGTCACTTAACAACAAAAGAACTCAGTAGAGCATGTACTCCACTTCCACAGCCATCAGCCACCAGGATCACTTCTCTATCATGGTGAATTGTCCAAATAGTACTTTAGTTCTATTTACAAAACAACTTTGTACACTTAGAGGAATGAAATGGGAGCTGGAATCCTTAAGCAGTACCAATTCATTGCTTTAGCTAAGCCAAAGACAAAAGGCTTGGCACCATTCAGGGTCAGGCATGGTCACACGCATGAAGTAGTCAGTGGCTATCTCTGGTACCCTCTCATCATCCTTCTTTTGTTACTCTTCTATCCTCCTAATTCATGCCCTGTCTCCTAGCCAGGAGTCTGTTCTCTTTCCCTTTCTTATTCTCTGCCATCTGCCAGTCAAAAAGCTACTTGGTAAGTTCTTAAATTGCTTCCTTATTCCACTCGGAAGTATCTGCATCGTAATAGTAGAACTCCAAAGGCATACATACAACCCTTCAAAATGGAAAGAAATAATACTCTAATGGTGAAATGATAGGTAGAGTGATTAATCTTTGGGGGCTGCAGGGGTAATGCCTAACACAGCTCTATAATGGGATAGAATGAGAACTGATGATGAAAGAGCTAGATTTAAGGAAGGGTCATGAATGGTTTGATGTGATTGTCAAAGGAGGTCTGCCGTGGAGTGACCCAGGGATCTGTGCCAGTCTCTATATTTGAGGGGAATTTTTTTTGTCTTTTTTTAAAATCACTGACTTGGATAAAGGCATAGATGCTATGCTTATCAAATTTACAGATACGCAAATCTAAGAGACACACTTTACATTCCAGATGACAGCATGCACCATATGTTAAAAGGCTAAAATATTAAACTAATCTGCTTTAATATGATGAAATTAAACAGGGCTATGTGTAATTTCTTATACCTGAGTTTTAAAAAATGACTTTACCAGTAAAAGACAGGAAAGCTAAATAACAAGTTGCCCCAAAATATGTGGGTGTTTTAATGATTTGTAATCTCAATATGAGACTTTCAGTTTTAAAAAAAAAACCTAATGTGATCTTGGGAAGCATTAGAGGAGTATGGGTTCTAGTAATAAAAAGATGCTCATCCTGCTGTATCTGCTCTGATCACACCACGTATGAGGGGCTGTGTTCACTTCTGGAAGGGTATCTATATGTTGAAAAGTGCACAAGGAAATGAAATCAGGAGAGGAAGGGACTTGGGAAGGATGCCATGTGAGAACAGGTTGAAATAACGGGGAAATGTTTAGCCTTGAAAAGAGATGACTTACAGAGAGTGGGCATCATGGACCTGGAGTCATGATAACCTGAATCACAGTCCATCCTCAGACACTTACTAAGTCTGTGACCTTAGATAAGTCATTCAATATTAGTTTGCCTTATGTTCCACATCTGTAAAATGGAAATAACAATAGAGCTGACCTCCCAGGGCTGTTGTGAGGATCAAATGAGATAATAGTTGTAAAATGCTCAGCACATTACCTAGCACATAGTGAGCAGTATACATAAATGCTAGCTATTTTTATTATCATTACTACTACTATGATTATTTGTTATTATTTACTGTAGTAGGGACACCTTTCCAGGTTAGATTAAACTGTGGGTGTCCTTTCTAACTCAGAAATTCTGTGATTCTGAGTAATGTGAAATCAGTGTGGAAAAGTGTGAAGAAGCAGCTGGAGCCAAGTAGCTGTAGGAAAACTAAGAAGGCATAACGGAAAGCAGAGAAAAAAATGTCTGCAGTTGAAATGAAGCATAACATCAAATCCAGGGGCATGTTGAGAAGCAACAGTAAAACAATCAGAATGGTGTTGGAAAACAATGATGTCAGAAAACATTTGAGACCTGAGACGCAAAGGGGAGGGGGTCCAATCAAAGTAGAAACTCCAGTGCCAAAAAAAAAGACTGTCTTTCTCATACCAGTCAGCAAAGCTTTGAAGAGGATGGAGTAAAATTAGCTGTAAGGTCTCTTCCAGCCTCAATAGCCTCTGTCTCTGTGGAACCCTGGTCATATCTCTATCTATACACATAGCAAGAGTAAGCAATTGTTAGCAGACAGGCTATGGGTTCTGTTGGATAGATGGTGGGAAGAGAAAGTGAGGAAGGTTCCCAGCATATTGGACATGCTCCTTTGTGGGATATGTAGAGGAGGGATTAGAAAAGAGTCACAGTGGATTGGCAGGCATGGTTGGGTTGTGAGTTGTGTTATGGGGAGCGGGGGTGGGGAATACCCATATGGATGTTAACCCAATTTTGCTGAAGTATTAGGTAATTTATTATGTATTGTACACTTTTCTGGGTAGTGAGTGTAGGGATAGTAGTAAGAACTAAAGCATGAGCATGGTCCCTGTCCAGGTTAAATTAAGATTTCTGGTATTTTCAGTTGTCAGTGTTCAGTCAGTGAGGTTGATGGCAACGTTGGACAGCTGACACAGTACAAAAGATCTAGGAACAAGGACTTTCCTGCATCAGTGAAAAGGAAGCCACTGTTAGGCTTTTTGTACTGTTTTTATTCCTATTGTTTCCTTTCCTGTACCTTTCAATTCAAGCACAGACACTTCTTGTTAAAACACTGCCATAACACGCAAGAGCCCCATTTGTTTAACTCCCCATTTTTTAAGTTGTTACTCAAAGTCACCTCCATCATGTATCTTAGAAGTTACATGGCATATCTCCTCCTGTCAAAGGATGTGGCCAAGAGCAACAAAATCACCTTTATATTTTCTGCAGGAGATTCATATACGTTAATGGTGCCACACAATGACTTTTAAGAATACATACCTGCTATGGCAGAGCTATATCCTTTATATTTTCTGCAAGAGATTCAGATACGTTAATGGTGCCATACAATGACTTTTAAGAATACATCCCTGCTATGGCAGAGCTATATCCACTCCCCCCGCCCCCATATGGCAATACAATTTAGTCAATAGGAAATCGTCCTCAAAGCCAAGAATCCTTGTGATAGCTAATGTCTGAGTGACCCTGGCCAAGTCATTTAATCTCTCAGTGTTTGAGGGAAATCTCTAAGAGTAGAAAATGCATGCCTGAATCGTTAAAGGGACTTTCTGCACACGGGAGTTCTCTAAACCACTGAAATCACAGGATCTGTTCCCTGGCCCTTATATCTTTTCCACATGGGGAGCTCCTTCTGATATCATCAATACCTCTGATATACATAGAAATAGAAGGACTACCAATTTGGATCATTTTTCAAAAAGCCAGTTAATTGTGTATGAGAATCATGATGCTGGTTGAATCAGAATATTGAATTAAATCAAAAAGAGGAATTAAATCGTTCATTTCTTTTCCAGGATTTTTATTTATCGCATTGATGTTCAGTATTTCTTCTCTTGTCACATTTTTCAAGATAGGCCCTTCTCACATTATGTATGGCCCAACTAAAATCAAAAGAGGGGGAAAAGGTAAATACAGCAGTGTGCAAAAGAAGAAAAGAGCATTCCCTCTTTTAGAGAAATATTGATTTAAAATATATCATTGATAACATCTCCATCATTCAAAGTATCGTACTTTATTTAGATGTCAGGCACTATTTGTGAATGTAGAGCTCATCAGTTTTTTTTTTTCTTTCTCTTTATACCCTACAAAACTCTTCTGTCCTAGCCAACAAAGAATTAGAAGAATTATGAAAAACAGCCTGCAGTCTAGGTCTTTTGTCCTTGAACATACATAACTCCTACTGATGATTGTAACGGGAGTTATTCACATGGCAGATGTATGGAGTCGGACTGGCCCCATTTTTTAAAACTTATGAAGCCTTTCATTACTCTTCTCCCTCTATCACTGAATGCTTTCACTGACACTTTTACATAGATGGTACTAGATATTTGGCCAGAGGACATAGATTGTAGCATTTGGATTTCTTTCTTCTATTTTGAGCAGATTTGAACTGTCATGCTCTTCCTTGGACATTATTTTTTAAAATAAGTTTTATTGATGCCTTTCATTTTTATATCACAGTTTCTGAAAATATTTCTCTTCTCATCTCTCACCACTAACCTCAGAATTAAACCCTTCCTGTAACCCTGTAACTGAAACCAACCTTTTTATTATTTTTTAAGCAAACCTTTACTCTGGACAAGTCACTTAAACTTTCTGTGCCTCAATTTCCCCATCTCTAAAATAAGGATAATAATATCATCTACCTTACAGAGTTATTGGGAGGACCAAATGAGATGATATATACAAAGTGCTCTATAATATTCAGAGTACTCTATATAATTGCTAGCTACTATAAAGAAAGAGTTAAGCAAAACATAGTGAAATATTTGAAAATAAATATGGGGATGAAGTGTATTGAATTATCTGTTCTCCATGTTTCTCTTTTTCTCTTCCATGTCTTGCGTTTGTACAAATTTGGTCACATTAACAAAAGGAGATTGTCTTCCCAAAAATGGAGTCTCTTAGAATTTTAAAAAAGCCTCTTTTTAGAAATATTCCTTTAATTCCTAAAAATGCTTTCAGAAAGGCAGAAAAATGGTAGGCATATTTTATACATGTGAACATAGACATAGACGAGTAATAGAGTGATGGACAGGATTTGTCTTATTATTTCTTCTTCAGAGAGGTAGAGTAAAATTAACCCTATAGAAAGGTAGGTATCAAATATAAAAGAAGAAACTTTTGCTACTCTTTTTTTTTCCAATTGATTTAATGTCAAGACTATGTTCTGGTCAACTAAGGAGGGGATAGAGGAAGGAAATAAACATTTATGTGGCACCAAGTATATGCCAGGCACTATGTTAAGAACTTTACAGATGTTATCTCGTTTGATCCTCACTGCAACCCTTCAGAACTTGAAGAAAATGCTTATGATCATTTCTTGTGATTCACTCCAGTGATCTCCATAACTTTGGCCTCCCTTCCATTCATATCACTCAGTAAATTAGCTGGTTTTCAACAAACAAACAACAGAATTTAATGTTATCACTCATACAAACAAGAAAAGGAAAAGACTTTAAAATGCTCAGCTCCCAGAGTGTAGAGGCCTGCCACTTGAAGGGTACTCTAGGAAACTTTCTTTTAGTCACTGAAGGAGCTCTTCATCATCTCTGAAAAAGATCGGACTATATACAGTAGAAAGCACAATGCATCAGCCATTATATCAAAGTACCTTATTCTAATGTGAAATGTCCACAAGACCTGTACAAGCTCATGGGAGCTTTCTTTCATAAAACCCTCTCATTCTCTGGAGAGATTATTCCAGAGAAGTGAGGACTGTGAAAGCATTCTTTAGCTCTCCTCCTTTTGCCTTCAGTCTTCTTTTGGTTCTGTGTTCATTCTACCATAAATATTTTTGCTCAGCAACACAGCACCCTTAAAAGATTCTTTTAATATTTTACTGCCAATAGTGACTTCAGCCCTAGAAGACTGCACCATTCATTATGGTCTACAGGTGCCTTTCTGTCACTAGATATTTGGAAGATAGCCTTTCATTATTTGGATCAATTTTAGATTGCTTTTGCCCTGGCATCCCTCCCACAAAGATTAACTTTTTATGACATAGGTACACTATACATTATTATACAATAATTATTGTCTTTAGCCATTGATAATCAGCTGAATTATTTAGAGACTATTGCTAAAAGTAGTTCTTTCAAAAAAAACTTCTTCTGTTAGACTGTCTTGTTCTAAATCAGGCCATGAAAATTATAGATCAAAATGTGTACCATTTTTACTACATAACAGTCGGCTAAGGTAAAAAAAAAGTTGTAATCTCTGTTTCTTTGACCTTGTGCTCTTTTACCTCAACAATGAGTCTGGGTTCCATTTTAAAATGTAAATATTATTAGTGCATATAGGAAAGATCACCTCTGTTTGAAAGTGACAGATAAATAGATACAGAGCCTGGGCGAGTCCTAGGCTGAAAAGAATCATTGCAGAAGGGATTATGTCTCCTGTGTTGCATTAACTTTGGGAAAGTAAAGTATTTATATTAACATATAGGAAAACAATGAAAAGGAATGAGCTCACAGTTATAAACAGTGAGTTTATAGTTTAAACAGTGAGTATTTCAAAGTTCATGTCAAAGAATCTCCCTACATGCCTTCTTCTTCTCTTCCTTCCTTTTCCTTCCCTCCTTCTGTCCCTGCTCCCCTCTGTCTCTGTCTTTCTATCTTTTGTCTTTCTGTCTGTCTCTCTGTCTCACCTCAGGTTCCAAATTGCTTGGTTTATATTCAAGATATAAAAAGTGTGCAACAAGTGATTTTTTTAAAAAAGCACAAAGTTCTAAAATGACTGCATCTATTGTTCTCTACCATATTTTCCCCCTTAAATTTCTCACCTAACATTTCTTCAGCAATCTCAGCTAACATTGAAATGACTCCTGATACCTGATACCACCCCCCCACACACACACACACAAAATCTAAGTCATTACAGAGACTCAGGTCAAAACATTTGCTTTCATTCAGGTAAACTGCTGCATCCCATCAAGAAGAGATCCTCTGTGCTTTGGAAGAGTTAAAATAGTCTATTTTGAAAAATTGAAACTAAGGACTAACTTTCACTGTCTTGGTCTATGTGCCTTGAAGTGCTGCAAATTCATTGGAAGAAAACAATGAAAATTTAAATAGTCATGGCTAGAGGAGAGGTGAACTGGACTAGTATTCCATTGGATCAGTCCAATTCCCAAAGACCCATCTAAGGAACTTCATTCTAGTTATTCCAGCTTATCAGACATTGAAACATGCCCATATGTTGGTCCCAGATGAAACAAAGTCACTCAGTGTGAGCATCTTACGTTGATACAAGACAAAATAGAATGACTTCATGAGTCTTCAGTTTCACTGAGTAGACACCTTGATCTTCAGTCTAATTCCACATTTTTGCTTTGTGGTTTGAGACATATGTTCTGGGTTGTTTGGATGTCGTTGTGGGCTTTTAAAGTTCAAATACAGCGGGTAGAGGCTGCAGCCTTTAATGCAAGAGTGATCACTCTCTTCTTGTATATTCTTAAACATGTCTTTTCAGATATTCACCTGTATTTCTCTAATGACTGTATTGTCACAGTTTAGCATTTTTCCTCCTATTTCTTCCCCTTGGTGATTCTGGAGATGCAAAAGGTGTTAGACAATAAGTTCGACAGGATGCTTAGACCTCAGAATCAGAGCTGAGTTAATTAGAGGCTACCATATGTGATTTCAAGAATGGAGAAATTGTTTTAGGTAGTGTTACCCTCTTTTTCATGTGATACATGTTAGCAAATCCCCAGTTATCAGTTCTACTTCTAAGAAGAGGTACCTTGACATAGTAGAAAAAGAGAGTCTCTTTCAGGCTTCTGGATAATTTCAAAATTATATAAACTAGGAAAAAGCAAAGAGTTTTGCTTCTAATAATGTTCATTTATGAATGACCCCAACTCTTCAATGCTCTCTGATTAGGGGCAGAAGCTAAAAGTGGATATTTTTTGCCTTCTGAGCACTACATTAATGAAATTGAAGGTTGGAGGCCTGATGGGGTATGTGTTCTGCAACAATTTGAATTCTTAGCCAGGAATCCCCATGGTGTTGACTTGAAGGGGAAAAAAGGAAGCAAAGTCGTCTCCAGTTTTAAAAGGCAAGAATATTTTTTAAAAGTCAGATATGAAATAAACTACTTATGAGAAAAACGACTGTAATACTACCTCAGTTTTCAATGATAGAGGGATCTATTTAAAACACTCTGACATAAAAAATAAATCAGCTTTGACTTCAATTATGAAGTGCTAAAAGTAGCATTCTCTGATAGAATGGGTTTCCGACTTCTTTTAATGATAAATATGCATGAAAAGAGTAATGTCACCATGGAAACAAAAACCTTCCCATATTTTTTCACAAGGCAAATGTTATAATGGAAACTTGGGATCCTTGCAAAAACAAACAGCTGAAGACCAAACTAGTAGGAAGGAAACATTGGTTTTATACTCTTTAGTTCCAGGTTCCCTTACCTCTTTACATTTATTTAGTGTCCTAGAGGACATCTTATGATGCTCTTATTGATGCCTTTCCCTTATTGCTGTTAGTTTTGGTTTTTAGAAATAGTTCATCAAGAATTACAAAGAATTATTCATAAAATAGTCATGTACTCTTGAGTTCTCATCATTTCAAATGACCACATACTAACTAGAAATCTTGACTCCTTCCCTTTGCTGTGAAATAGACAAGACAAGATGGAACATGTATCACATGGACACACTGAAAGGTATTTGGGCCAAAAAAAAAAATCGTTCCTTCCTATTTCCATTTTCTAAGTGAAGAATGATGGGGAAGAGGAAATAAAGATTACATGCACTGATGTCAGTGTGAGACAAAGGCATTTATCCAATGGTTTCTAAAGTTTTTGATGTTAGAGTATGGCCCCCATCATTCCCATTCCCACTTATTACATAGTGACTGGAAGGTGGAATCTACTTCTTTTAATGAAGACTCCCCTAATTTAGATCTCTTATCCACGGTTGCCTTCAGATTCAGAATTTCAATATTTTCAGTAGTTTCATTATTTTTTTCAAGTGAAGGCTTCTTCAATCCATCTTCCTTCCTAACGTGTATGATATAGTAGAGAGTATGTAATGGGGATTTACAATGTTAGTTTTGGGGTTTTTTTCTAGACCTACTGTGTTACCTTGAGCAAGTTACCCTTCTGAGCCTCTGGCATATGTCCTCCTTGAAGATAGGGACTATTTATTTTTTTCTTCGTATCCACTGTGCCAAGGTCATATTAAATATTTAACAAATGTGCATTGATGTTATCTGTAAAACAACAGTAACAAGAAGAATTAATATGCGTGTAGTACTCTAAAGCCTACAAAGCATTTTACATACATTATCATTAGAGACCTTGGTACAGTAGATGGAGTTTCAGACTTGAAATCAGAAAACAATGAGTTTTTGACAGTATCTATGTGACCATGGACAAGTCATTTAACTTCTCTGAGACTCTGTTTCTTCATCTATGAAATGGGGATCGTAGTCCCTGAAATACATACTTCACAAGTAGTTGTGAGGTTCAAATGAGTTAATGTATGCTTTGCCAACCTTTGTGCATTGTATTAGTAATTGTTCCAATTATTATCAAAAAAATGATGTTCTAGTTGACTTCAGCAAACATTTATTAAATGCCTAGTATGTGCTGAAATGTGAAAATGATGTCGAGTCAACAACTCGTTTATTAAGGTCTTACTAAGCACTAGGTTAAGTGTGGGATACAGAGAAAGACAAGCATAGTCCCTTCAAGGAGTTCATATTGTAATGAGAGAGGCAATGGGCAAACAGCTTCAGATATATGAACTATAGATAGAGTAAGGGGGGAAAGAGTAATGTCAGATGGAAAGCACCAGTGGGTAGGGGGACTGGAAAAGGCTTCTTTTAGCAAGTACGGCTTGAATTGAATCTTGAAAGAAGGCAAGAGGTAGAGTCAAGGAGGAAGAGCATTCCAGGCATGAAAGATAGCTAATGAAAAGACTTGGAGTAAAGATAACACTTAAAGATAAAGCCCAGTATAAATATAAAATCTTATTTGATTGTAGTGCTTTTCTCTCCCAATAAAGACAACTAGTACTAAGAACAGTAACATGGGAGCTTCTATTAGAGACATTTCAAGTATGTTTATACCACCCCAAAATATCATCTGATTGAAATATGAAAAATTCATAGACCCATCTGTTTCCATAACACCAATGGACTTGCAAATTCCTGTATAGTCATTTTCATTTGATTTGCTTTGCATGCTTATTTCTATGTCTGTGTTCTGTCCTATCATCAGAATTATCAGTGATTACGGAGATACCAATGAGGCAATTCAATATAGATCTTCAAATTTAAAACCAGTGACAGACTCTTGCCGCAAGGGATTCTAGCAAGTTTAGAATGGATGAGAATCTAATCCATTCCAGCACCACTCAATCTATGTGATCATCTTGGCAGAAACCAAAGTTTGTTTAATAGAAATAAAGTAAGACACTTCCTACTCAGAGTCCTAAGAATTTAATTCAGGAGAATTCTAACTCTGGGAATATGTATTCAGCCCCCAAAACAGTAGATACCTCTCCTCTTCTTCCTGACAGTGCCTAAATTTGGATTTCAGCCCTCAGTTAAAGTTGGCTTTGCTTGGTAGACTGTAAATGAACTCTCTGAGTACCCAACTTCCTTCTCAGTTTGTTAGAAATTTGCTTTAAATATTTACTTAAAAACAATTATGTATGGACAGAGGGCACTTTCAAAATATTGTTAAGTGGTAATGAAAATATACAATTTGTCTTTGAAGTCTAGAGACATTTTATTTATTATCTTTGAAAAAAGTGTTATTTAAACATAACACTTATGGTCTGTGTTTTAGTGGTAGCTCATTCTCTCCCTTGATTATATTCCCTCTTGTAATGTATTTCATTTTATGTGTATATCTCATCTGAACTAAGCAAGAGCATATTGAAGGTAGGGAATCAGGTCATATTATATCAGCTCATAACTTTCATGTGTTCCACAATGTTGGGCACGTTGGAACACTGTGCCAGACACCTAGCAGGTCCTCCAATTGAATCCATTTAATTCTATATAACAGTGAAAACTAATTCCTTACCTTCATGGAGTTTAAAGTTTACTGGAGAATCCAATAGGTATATAGACCCGTGATAATTTGAAGAGAAAAAGAGAGTGGAAAAAAAAATTCAAGAGGGAAATCAGGCTTCCAAACACATAAGATGAATATCATAGGAAGGAAGAGATTCCAATAGGCAGAGTTGTGGAGGGAGTGCCTTTCCAGGCCTGTGCCAATGCAAGGAGAGGGGAGATAGGAGACAGGACTTGGGGAACAGCAAGTAGACAGGTTTGGCTGGAACATAGAACATAGAATGCTCAATTATTATTTGTGAAGTAGAACAATTCATTTTGTATAATTTGCATAATTACTCAGTTGAAGAAAATATCAAAAAAGTTAATGAATAGAAAATGTCATAAGCTCAGATTCAAAATATAGTTTTAAAAACTGTATCCAGATGCATATTGGTGGTGATGAATATAACATATTTATCATAAAAAGTACACTGATTTGATATTCATGAGAGATGGGTTTGTGTTCAGGCTTTACCACTGAATAGTGTGACCTTAAGACAATCACATCATCTTCCTGAAGCTCCATTTCCCTGTATGTAAAATGGAAAGACTAGTACTCAACTTCACAGGACACTTGTGAAGACCTAGGGGAATAAGTATTAAGTTGTATCTCAGAATATATGTTTTCCATCCAGCTTTCCAGGGCAGCGTGCTTCCAAAGAATTCCTTTTTGAAAGTTTTCTAACTTCTCTAAAAGCCTTTATGCAAACTTCACATGCATGATTCTATGACCAGCAACCTCCCCCTTCAGTGAAATTCTAGAGCACTTATTGTCTGTACCACTCATTAGATAATTAATCACATATTGCCTTGTGCTGTTTTGTAACTTTTCATGTGTATATGGTTTGCCTTGCTGACTAAATTGTAATCCCCTCAAAGGCAGAGGTCATAGCTAATACTTCTTTGGAATTTCCAAAGCACCCAGCATAGTCCTAAGGACAAAGTCCTATGGACACAGTAAGCAGTCGATAAATATTACTTTAATTGAATTTTAAAAGTGAATCATATATGGATGGCCCACTAAATTAAATCCATTCAGACTGATGGAGGAGATGTAACACATGATGCCAATAAAAAGCATGTGCGTACACTACAAAACAAGTGATTTTAAACAATAAAACAAAGGCTGATCTCTCTACCCTGTACTTAATCCCCATTCAACTATTAATTAACTAAATTAGGCTGTTCTTTTGGATTTAGAACTCTCAACTTTATTTAGTACCCTAATGAGTTAAAGGAGTTTTTAAAGTACCTGAATTTTATACTCTCATATGGTACTAAACCTAATTTGCTTGTTTCTTTAACCCTTCTGGTACATACTTTTAGGCAAGTGACTAAAGATGATCAAGGGGAGAGGACACATAGAATGATTAGGCAACTTTTCTAAGGTTGCAATATTCAGTAGTGGAACCTGGCTCCCAATCCAAGGGTGATTTGGGTTATATTATATTTTGTTACATTTATAATTACCAATGTGTAGTGTCTGGATAATTTTTTAAATTAAACTTAGAACCTGATCTTGTATGTTTTCTCTTACTGAATTCCTTATCATTTTCATTAACTGAGTTCCTAAATTAGAGACTCAAATGTTTCCATTTTCATTCCTCTTCCTCCCCCAAATTGTCAACCCTCCACTTCTAACAAGGTACTGGGGGTGTAAAAACAGGAATGACTTAGCTCCAGACATAAAGGAGCTTAGAACATGTGAGAGGGAGAGGGTGGATTAGTGTTATAGTGTCTGGCACATGGTAAGCTTAATTAATGCTAGTTGATGAGCTAAAAGTGTTATATAAGAGAGTGTGGAATAAATGTGAAGCAGTAGTCTGGTCAAAGGCCTATGAAACATTTGAGGAGAGGGAACTAATTTTCCCTTGAGGGAGGACCTTCAGGACCACTCTAAGGAGATGTCACTTTCCATAGGCTTCTAAAGGCCTAGACTAGTGTTCAGTAAACAGAGATAAACAAAGAGTCCAGTTGAGGTATAAGAAAAGGCTTCTGGAAAGATGTAGAGATGAGATAAAACAGGACAGTACAAGACTGGAGAAAAGGCAATTGTCCAATACGATTCCAACATAGAGCTCATAAAGGGAAATTGTCAAACACTAAGTTGGAAACATAGGTTAGAGCCAGATTATATAGGACATTGCTAGAATGAGGACCTTATTGTGAATACTTTAGGCCTATGATGGGGAGCCAATTAATTTTTTTTCACATTAGAGTAGATGGTAAAGATTTGGCTAACCATTCCTTTCCATTATCTTTATACAATAAAATTCCAATTATCTGTTCATCGTGATTAGAGATCTTGGCATTAATGAGTGATTTTGATTTTTTTTTAACCACAAATTATAGCATTTATGTCTCTTTAAGTATTCCAGGTTTTTAGATAAGCCAAATTATTGTCTGCAAGGTAGGAATTTTTTTCATACTTTTCCACAAAAAGGTCATTTTTAAAAAACAGATTTAATCACATCTTTCAGATCTCCTACATGCTTTTTTATTGCAAATAATGCTATATTTTTTTCAACAGTAGATCCTAAGAGCACCTGGAAATAATCATCTTAATAATTTTACACTCACTAGATTGTAGAGGCACTAGACTCTAAGGAGATGGGAAAAGCTTCAGGTAGATGATAGCACTGGAGCTGAGCTTTGAAGAAAACTATGGACTTTTAAAAGATAGATCTGAGAAAGCAGAGAATACATTTTCAGAATGAGGAACATCCTTGCTAGGTAAGGCATGCATATGGGAGATAAAAGGCCATGGTTAAGGAATAAAAACAAGGCAAGCTTGGCGTCATTGGTGAAGAGGACTAATGTTTTCCAAGTCTAAAATTATAGATTGAAGACAGATTATAAAGAGGTTTAAATGCAAGATCAAGGTGTTTGTACTTTATTAACCATTGGAACTTCTTAAGCTGGGAATAATATGGTTAGAACAATCCTTTGGGAATGAATCCCACTGGTGGAAGTGTGGATGATTGGTCAGAGAGGGGAGAGACTGGATGCAAGAAATCAATTAAGAAGCCCTTTACTAGTCCAGTCAAGAAGTTGACAAAGACCTGAACTAGATGGTGCTTGTGTGAGTGGAGAGAAGGGGACACACGTGCGGGGTGTTATGTAGACAGCATAAACAGCTAAGTGAGCTTAGGGTTGAAGGAGAATCAAGAAATCAGGAAGACCATGAGTCTGTAAAACTCTGCGATTGGTAGGATCATGGTACCATTGACGAACAGGGTTTCAAGGAGGAAGGGTATGTTTGAGAGACCAATAATGACCTCTGTTTTGTACATGTTGGAACAAATATTTGGAAATATTGAAATGCTGAGGCAGATAGATGGCAGAATCCAGTGCTGGATCCTGATTCAGAAAGACCTGTGCTCAAAGCCAGACTTTGACACTTAACTGTGTGACTCTGGGCAAGTCACTTAACCACCCTGCCTCCGTTTCTTGATCTGTAAAATAAGGGTGGTGATAGTACCTACCCTTCAGAGCTGTTGTGAGGCTCAAATATTTGTAAAGTGCTATATGCATGCTAGACATCATCATCGTCATTATAATCATGCTGTAAGACTCATGAGAGAGACTAGAACTGGATATGTAGATATGGCAGTCAGATACAGCAGAGAGGTAAAGGAAGATGAAGACTGAGAAAGGTCCTGGGATTAGGCAATTAAGAGCTCACTGGGAACTATGCTAAAATCAGTTTCAAATGAATGATGAAACCAGAAGTCAGATTACTAAAGATTGAGAAATGAGGGGAAAGGAGAGGATTTGGAGGCAATAAGTGTAGATAATATTTTTGTTTGGTTTGGTTTGGTTTGGTTTTCCCCCTAGGAATTTGACTGTGAAACCAACCTGGATATGCCAGGGCTAAAAAAAATTGTTTTGGGGGGTTGTTTTTACTTTTTTTCTTGAGGATGAAGATTGTTTCTGTAAGTAGCTTGGAGGGAACTTATAGTTATTGAGAGATTGAAGATTAGAAAGAAGGGATGAATAAGTGTGATGGGGATTCTGCTAGAGGAGAAATTAAAAAATGGGCTCGAGAGAACAAGAAGTTGGGGCTGGCCTTGATGAAGAAAAGGGTCACCTTTTCATCACAGACTACAGTAAAGGAGAGAAAGGGAGATGTCTGTCGCCAAGGGATTTTGAGAGCTAAGATGTGAGAGAAATGAAGAATCAGTTGGTAAAATGATAAATATTTTATCAAATTAGCTACCAAGGCATTATACAAACTAACACCATATCTATGTATTTCCAAATGTTCAGGTGAAAACTGAAAAAAAAATCAGCACCAAGTCCATGTTTGTTTAACCAATGTCATGAATCTTAACTTTTGTGACTATCCAGATCTCTAAGTAGATTTTTTTTCAAATTTCATCTAGGTATGTCAATATCCAAATGAAGTAATATAATACCAAGAACATAGTCTATGAGTCAGATGGCCTGGGTTCAAGATCTAACTTCAGCTCTCACTATTTTGTGCGACTGAGAAAGTCCCAACCTGTCTCAGTTTCATTTTGTAAAATGCAAATGGTAATACTTCTGCTACCTACTTTACAGAGCTGTGAGGAAATTGATCTGCAAATCTTAAATCGATATAGAAATGTAATGAAAATCCCTTACAACTTTAACCATTTGTACTTAAAGGATCATAGATTTAGAGTTAAAAGGGAACTTACACGTTATCTAGTCTAACTGTTCTTTTTTTGTGCATTGCAAAACTGAGACCCATAGAGGTTAAATGAATTAACCAAAGTCACAGAAGGAGTAAGGTGCCAAAAGGAGATTCAAACACAGGACTTTTGACTACAAATATGCTGCTATTTGCACTCTCTCTTGGTTCTTCCAATTTCTTTTAGTAGCCAAGAAAGTAGTACACCTGTATCATCTTTAAACAAATAACATTGTCAACACTGTCCGCAGAAGTCATCATTTTGACATCCCTTTTAAAGATTTTCTAGAAAGTCATACTAACCCATTGACAAACCTCAGTTTATGTTGAACAACAAAGACAAAAAAAAAACCCTCAATCAATTCTTATTAGAATTAGTTCGGTTCTAGGTAAGTTAAGCTCTAATAGTGGTTTTCATAGTGATTGTATGTAATTAATTTGTTCGGTTAAAAAAAAGTGTTACATTTTTAATAGGTAAAAATGTCAGAATATAAGCATGGTCAAGTGCCAAATCATGGTTTAAAAGAGGCTGTTGTAAGTCTACATAGCATTCTTTATAGGTCACTAAGATAAAATAACGTGTGGTCTATAAAGCCATAACGATGTTTTTTTGAGAAGGAAAACCATTGGGGATATCATATTTCAGCAGAAGGTGTATAGTGAAAATGTGCTGGACTTGGAATCAGGTGAGACCTGGTTTTGAATCTCATCTATCTGATACTTCCTAATTCTGTGGACCAAAGGGATGGTGGAAATAGTGAAAAGAGTGTTAGATCTGCTTTCCAAGGATCTGAGTTCAAGTTTTAGCTTTTCTATTTGCCACTTGTGTGAACTTGGGCAATTCATTTAACCTCAGTGGGTCTCAGTTTCCTCTTCGTACACTGAGTAGCTTTTACTAGAGAGCCTCACAGGTCCCTTTCAACTCTCAAGCTGTTATTCTTTGACTATAGAAAAGTCATTGAACTTCCCTTAGCCTCAGTTTTTTTCATTTATAAAATAGGGATAATAATGTCTGTCTCGCAGGATTGTACAAGAATTAAATGAGAGAGGGTATATGTAAAATATCATATAAATACTCAGTTAGTAGATTACACAGAACCTGTTCGCCTTACCCCTTAGCTCATTTATTAAATACACACACCTAGGAAATAATTTGGCCACAAAGCATACCCCTCTTCCCAGCTAGCTGTAGTTCTAATGCTATCAGTGATCATGAGGAGAGAATGCTGGGAATGGCTCAACAAGAATCCAACACAACTATTTGAAAAGAACAACAAAAAAAATTGAAAGTGTAATTGAAAGTAAGGGTCACACATTAGAAAATTAGGGGATGGTAGAAATAAATGGAGTTATTTGGTACTCTGAAAAAAAGTTCCTTTCATTACAATCATCATTAATGACTACATTTCCAATTGTATTTATTTTCTAATTGCAACTACAACTAATGATTGTCAAATGATTGTCTTTCATCTTGGTTATTCATGGAATATGGAGCAGTCATAGACTTTTGTTGTCGTTCAGTCGGTTCAGTTGTGTCCAACTCTTGTAACTCCATTTAGGGTTTTCTTGGCAAAGACAGTTGAGTGGTTTGTCATTTCCTTCTCCAGCTCCTTTTAAAGATAAAGAACTGAGGCAAACAGGATTAAGTGACTTGACCAGGGTCACACAACTCATAAGTGTCTGAAGCCAGATTTGAATTCACAGAGATAAGCCTTCCAGACTTCATGCCCAGCACTCTTTCTGCCTAGCTGCTATTAATTAAAGACTAGTTTCTTATAAATCCTCAAAAGCAAGAATCACTTCACAAACTTGAACGTAATTAGAATTAAGGAAGATAACCTGAATATCCACATGGTGTAATTTTAGGAACATTAAAAAAAAAAAATGCTTTTCTTTCCAGATCTGCCATCCCCTACTGGCTGATCATTGACTTGCCACTGTTATAACTACTTGTGGTTAAGGTTGAATTCAACATTTTAAAACTTAAAGAGTATTGAAAAAGACAACAGTTTAAGCCGTTATCAGTGGGCTAGCTGGAGAAGGGCTACGGTACCTGAGATGATGCACACAAAGGGACTTTTTGCCTGTTCACCATTTTGTCTAAGTCTAACCTTGGGAAAGAAAATACTGAGCATCTTATTATGAGATTTGAATGACACTAATTATGTCTACCCCACCCGAAGTCTCTTAGGGTACTCTCCAATATTAATTAATAAACAAGCATTTGGTAAATGCCTTACCTGTATCAGACACTGAGCTAAGGGATGAGAATACAAAAGACATTTATGAAACAGTCCCTGTCCTCACAGACCCTGCATTCTATCCTTGGAGAGAACATATATAGTCAATACAAGGTAATTTCCCACAAGAAGACAGTAGCAGCTGGGAAGATCAGCAAAGGTTGGCACAGAGAACAGAGCACTGATCCTGGAATCAGAAAGACCTTGTCCAAATGCTGCCTCAGGCTCTTACTATGTGGCCCTGGGAAATTCACTTAACCTGTCTGTCTCAGTTTCAGGGCAGCTAGGTGGTGCAGTAGACATAGGACCAGACCTGAAATCAGGAAGACTCATCTTTGTGTATTCAAATCTGGCTTCAGACACTAGATATGTGACTGCTGACAAGTCTCTTAAGCCTGTTTGCCTCAGTTTCCTCATCTCTAAAATGAGCTGGAGAAGGAAATAGCAAACCACATCAGCATGTTTGCCAAAAAGAACCCTGAATGGGATTATGAAGAGTCAAACACAACTGAAAAACAACTGAACCAAAAGGAAATCTGTTTTCTCCATTGTAAAATGGAGATGATAATAACTCCTACCTCATAGAGTTTTTGGTGCAGATCAAATGAGATAATATTTTTAAGTGCTTAGCACAGTGCTGGCACATGGTAAGCACTTAATAAATGCTTGTTTTCTTCTCCTGGATCACTTTTTGGCACAAGGAGAGGAAAATTGTTCATTCAAGGGAAGAATTTTCCTGACTCTGCCTCTATTACCCTAGTGGAGCCAAGAGAAGAGATGATACCATGACTTGGCAGACGATACCATGAAGAAACGCTTCAATTTTTTAAAAAATGAATTTTCATCATATATTAGATAGAGAACCCAGCTGTTTGATTGGAAACTTATCCTCATCTTTTTTTCCAAGAAAACAATACTTAAACATCTTATTTGTGATTCAGATTGAAAACAATTTCAACACTTGTGTATTTCAACCAATATGTTTGTTTTCTACTTATTTACAGTCATATTTTTTCATGTATGAAAATTTCCAGAACCCCAAATGCAACTTGTAAATAATTTTGGCTTGGCAATGCCTCGTGTGCACTAACAGATTACATATTGTTCTGATTAGGCAAGGCAAACATGGTACTGAATTTGTGGATGTGTTTTAGCTCATGATGACAGCTTATGTATGATTTACAGCATGGACTGCTCAAGGAGGCTGTCCTAGTTCAGTATTCCTATTTATTTATGCCAGAGTTTGTTATAAACAAAGCAATTTAGCTGATATGTCAGATGGCTACTGACAAAGAGCCTTCAAGAGCTTCACACACACACACACACACACACACACACGTACATTTTGTAAAAATCACATAAATGTATTTATCTTCTAAGAAAACAAAGTTGATGAATTTGAGAGGAAAGTAAAGACACAAGGCATTTTTCAATCATTTCGCTGTACATTTCTTGAGGATTTTTTTTCCCTCTTCATTTTTTTAATTTAGTAAGACAGGTTGCATATAAGTTGGTAATCCCCCCAAACTGAAAACATCATCAACAAGAAAGTTAGAACATTCTACTCTGAAAAGACATCTGTCTCTAAGAAGGAATTTCCTTTTAAAGAAAGAGGAGTCATTATAAGTCAACTTCTGCTCTCAGGTTCACTTATAAAGAAGTTTGACTTCCAGAACTTGCTCCCTTTCCATGCACAGATTTTTGCATGATCTAATTGGCAGAAGGTGGCTCCAGGTATAATAATCATATAAGCCTGATAGCAGGAGCCTTTCTCACCTTCACACCAGTCATAAATCATTCCAACAGGGGAATCACTTGTTAAAAGCTTAATGATCAGAAGAAAAATACAAATTTTTGAAGGGGAAAATGGGGACCCACTCCCAGATTTATCTCATCAACTGCACCTTACATCCTGTTTGACCACACAGGAAGGAAATCTGGCTTGTTGCAGAAGACCAATAAACTGGTTCTTCTGAAGGAGGTTGATGAATAACCTGGCAGGCAGTGGTGGAGAGAACTTTCTTTCTTGGCTGGTATTTTCTTGCAGTATATTCACGCTTTGATCAAATGTTACTCCAGCTTGAAACTTTCACGTTGGGAAGGGAAGCGTCATCAGAAAAGTTCTGTGTACCCCATAAACTATATAAATATTTGATGACTGAAAGGCTTGTTTGTCCTTGGAATTCACTAGAACTTATAGATCTTGTTTTCCAAATGGTTTCTATAGTAGTTAAATTTATGATTTACATATCTGCGACTTGAAGTGGGGGGCCAGAGTAGAGGGGTGGGTCAGGGAGGGAGCGGTGGGCAAAGTAAAATGATTCTATTATCCAATCATGAATTTAAACCTTAGAGGTTATTTAACCAAACCCCCTCATTTTATAGATGAAGAAGCAGAGGCCCAATGAGGTTAGATTACTCCCCCAGTAGTTTATACAGGTTGTAATTTTCCGAGCCAGGATTTAAACAGGGTTTCTAATACCAAAGCTAGTTCTTTCCCCCTGCACTGAGCTTCCTTCTCCAAACACTTTCAACCCCTCTGTCCCTGGGAAAAGAGGGTACGGGGGAAAGAGAGTTGGTAGCAGTCTATCAGAGCTGGTAGTGTTAACTAAGGGAGTCAGGGAAAACTCTGAGATTTGGGTCTGTTGGGGCTGAACTAGAAGAACCTGAAAGAACAGGGTGTTGTGTTTTCCTGAAGCCACCTTGCGACCTCTTCAGAACAACTGTGCAGTGCTCATAAAATTGCTGCTTGGGCAATTCCACCTCACAGGCATTACTCAGTCACCCCATGACCCCTGAAATTACTGCTAAAAGCTCTAGTGGGAATTCTGATGGGACCTTAGATTTTCCTAAACTCACATGGTTGATTGCCTGGAAGGGAGAGAGAAACAGGCAGACAGGCAGACAGACAGGGCAGACAGATATATAGACATTCTTTCCTTCTTCAAAGAGAATTTTCTCTTAGGGACTTAGGCAGAATTTCTGCACTGCTCTAATGATCTGCCGCTGGACTTTTGGATTCTTAATGTTTTATAAAAAAGGCCCAGAGTCAGTCACAAGATTTTCCTGAGTGGCATCATCTTAATGAAAGCACTTTGTTTTTCTCAAATTCATTAAGAATTATTCCTACCTATTGAATACTTTTGATTGAGTAGAGCTATCTGGACCTTCTGTTATTAATTAATTGTAACTGACCATATGAAAACATTCCCCAAGCTGAGCATTGTGGTACATGCCTATAATCATTGCTATTGGGCAGCTCTGGTTCAGTTGGTGGATCACTTGAGCTCAGGTTCCGAATTATAGTAAGACTAAAGGTAATAGGGTGTCCCCATTCATTTTGAAACCAGGACATATAAAGAGGGAAGAAGCTACCTGGGTGGAATCTGAGCAGGTTAACACCTCCGGGGCCAATCAGTAATCAGGACTGAGTGACCCCTGCACTTCCAGTCTTGGCAAGGTAGGGAAATTCATTCTCCAAAAAACCCCCAAAAACTTCAAATCACCAATATCAAAACAAATACAAATTAAAAATAAAAAACAAACCATTGTCAAATATATTTTAAAAATGGGAATAGTCAATGCCATTCAGTACGTGAAAGGACAGGCATTGTTGATTGTAGTCTAATCATTCTGGAAAACAATTTCAAATTATACAAGAACAGTCATTAAAATGTCCATAGACTTTGAAGTAGGCTAAAACCCAAAGGAAGTCAGAAATGGAAAAGGACAAAGTTCTAATATATACTGAAATATTCATAGCAGAACTCTTTGTGATAGTAAAGAATGGGAAACAAAGTGGGTGCTCATCATTTGGGGAATGGCTGAAAAATCTCTGTCATATGAATGTCATGGAATATTATTGTTCCTTAAAAAATGATGACTCTGAAATTCAAAGAAAAATGGAAAGGTTTATGTGAATCTGTGTAGCCCAAAATAAGTAGGACCAGGAGAATACTATACATAATGACTAAAACAGTATAAATGAAAAGACCACTAAAAAGAAGGTTGAATTCTGAGTAACTTAAAAGAAAATCCCCCTGTCTTGGAGGAAAGATAATGAAATATATCCCCTATTCCTTCCCGCAGAGAGGGGCTTCTCACATAGAATAGTGAATATACTATGAGACAAAGTTACTGGAAGAGAGATTTTTGCTCAATTGTTTGTGTATCTCACAAGAGAAGACTGGATGAGCCAGAGGTTTAAAATTATGTGATATAAAGAAAAACACCACTAAAACATAGGGAAAACAAAGAAATTGAGACCCAATGTGTTGAGGATTACTAATGGAGTTATTATTAAGCTAAGGACTATTATTAGCTATCATTATTTATAGGGCATTGTGGAAAATGGTTACAATATGTACTTTTCATTGTTGTGTATAGGCTTACAGTATACTGTTTATCAATACTGATAATTGGTGTTGAGGGTTTGTTTGTTTTCTATTTTTAGCCCCTGGAAAATTTTAATAAATATTTTTAGTCCCTGAAAAGCAAACCATTACAGAGGGACTTTGTAAAGTAAATGGTTGTATGAAGGGATTCTTTGAGTTCTGTAGATTGGATTAGGTGGTTTCTGAGGTGTCTTCCAACTCTGAAGTTCTGTGACTTAGTAGTTAGACAGATGGACGCTAAGGCATGTTGAATCCAGGGGGAAATGGAGGACACAGATTGATTCTAAGGATCCTAAGCTCCCATTCCTGTGCATTTGTCCAGAGACAATGAGAACCTCTGCGGAAAGGTGCCAATAGTGTCAGGTAGTGAAAGCAGAAACAATCTGTTAGCAAGATATAGAGATGCAAAGGAAATATTATTTTAGAAATACCAAGTTTAATATTCCCATATATTTCAGGGCTCAATCTTTTAGAGACAGCATAGTTTTCTATTTTCACTTACAAATCAAATAAATAAAAAAAAAGAACTTTACATAAAAAAAATTCATCTGAAAACGTCAATAAATCCTTAATGGTATTTAATGTGCCACTGGAATTTGGATAGCTTCTATATGGTTTCACCAACTCAACCACTAAACTATCAGCTCTTTCTTCTTGCCCATTATAGCCTGTCACCCAGACGTCTGTCATTCAGGACTAAGTCGCATGATTTCTGAGCCTCGATCTGAGATGCTTTTATTTAAAATATCTTAACAGACCCCCCCCACAAAAAAAGACAAAATTTCTTATCAACCGACTTAAACTGACCAAAGGACAGACCATATTTATAAAACATGCTAAGTTTTGTCAAGTCAGCTTAAAATAAATCAGCTGAGGTCACCACATCATTGGTTCATCAGTGGTGATTGTCTGTTTACTGAGTTGAACAGCCATCTCGGGCACTACATTTGAACTTTCATGTAGAGATGTGCTCTCAGCCACCAAGTATATGGAAACCATTGGTTTAGCGGGAAAAGAAAAAACAGTTCAATAAATTTTAATAGAAGACAGGTGTCATAGAACACCAGTTTGGGATATAGGGAAAAAGTCACAGTATCTGTTAAATAAGAGCATTACTGCTCCTTGACTTTGTATTCTGCAGCAGCACCATAGACATTCACTCAGTGAAACTCTTCCTTCAGTATAGGGCTGAAATTCGTTCTCTAGCTACCCCTTTGCCGTTTTCACAGTTCATACCTTCCCACGGAATTTTCTGCAAAGATTAGAATTTTCTCTTTACTTCCCATCTTCAGAAATTCAAAGGCTCCTCAGAATTCCTAGCTATCTGCATGGCCCCCTGGCTGATGTCGGTGTGTTTCAAACTATAGGACTTCCCTGCCCTATGTTTGAGACATTTCATATTTGTTTTTATTTTAGGTTCGATCTTTTTACTTTAGTAATAAGCTGAACATACTTAATGTTTTTATCTGAGCAAAATACTAAGGAAATAACATGGTTATTGCTGAATGCTCCACACACAATTTTTAAAGCATTATATAAGACTTCTTTTTAAAATTAGCATAATTTTCTTTCAGAAAACGGGAAGAATTTATGCAAGGCTAATGAAGGGTTTGCTTTAAGATAATATTCCATCTTCAGGAAAGAGATAAAGAAAAAAGAGATAAGAAAATATTAAAGCACAAAACATCCCAAGTCATGAGGGAAAACATGCTTTCTTTCTTTTTTAGAAGAAAAAGAAATAGGCACCAAAGGGATCACGCTTCCAGTTTTTGTGATCTAAGTTTTTACTATACCCTCATGTCATCAGAAGGGTCTGAAAGGATGGCTGCTTGTCTCTCAATGGCCAAGCCCTCTCTCTCTCTCTCTCCCTCCCTCTCTGCTCTCTCTCTCTCTCTCTCTCTCTCTCTCTCTCTCTCTCTCTCTCTCTCTCTCTCTCTCTCTGTCTCTCTGTGTCTCTCTCTCTCTCCCCCTCCCTCCGCCCTCTCCCATCTCCCCTCTCCCCTCTCTGTCTCATCTCTCATCTCATCTCTCACATCTGGTCACATTTTGAACCTTAGGGGAAACCAAGGGTGAAAGTTCAAACTTCTTTGCTAAAGTGTAGTCATTGTATAATAAAATATCCAAGATGATTCATTCAGTCAACCTAATATCTACTCATCAAGCAGGAGAACAAGCTAAGGAGGTATTATATCTTTCTCTAGCATAACACGTTAAGTGCGGCATTCCAATCTAAAAGGTAGAATTGTTCCTTTGAGTAAAATAATTAATGAGCCCAACCAAAAGGAAAGCTGTTACGAGAGAGACCTCTAGTGGCAAAAAAATGCAAGTGACCAAAAAATGGGGGTTTTATTGTTCAGCTTGGCTCATCCATAACTTTGCACTTGTATTGGCGAGGGAGGTATTAGGGGAGCATCCACAAAGATGAAAAACCAGATGCCTCTCTCTGGTCAAGCAGGTGGGTCCTTTATACACAAATACTGCAGACGAGAGGCTTCAGAGAGAAGAATCCTAAGGCTAGAGAAGTGAAATTCAAAAAACAACAGGTATCTGAAAGAAAAGCCAGGAGAGACACTCAAAGACAACAGAAAGCCGATGGTGGCATATTTGCTAGGGAATCTGGCAATTTGGCTTAGATGTTGAAATACAAATTTGATTTTAGGGAATTTTAAGATCGTTCGACACCACAACAACCTATCAAAGCAAGTAGAAACAGTCATTTGAAATTCTGGAGGGTGAGAAGGGATTTCTCTGTCCTCTTTCCAATTTAACCCCCTTACCAAATGAAACATTTTGCATGTGTGAAGTTAATTTTATTTTAGCGAATCAATACAGCGTACAAAGGCAGGTAGATAGATGGGAAACACACAAGAGCTCCAAGATTTTTTTTTTTTCAAACTCTCTCTGGATTATATATAGTTTCACTTGACTAAAGCTTCATGGAAGATTAAACTTCTTTTGTTCTCCATACAGTTCCACATAGATCAGTTTATGGCATGCAGAACAATTTTAACTACTTATTAAATAGTACCTAATCTAAAATAATGATAAGAGCAAATATGAGGAGTGAGGAGCATTCATTAGTTACAGATTCAGACTCCTGGGACTGACTTCTAGCTGAGACTCTCCCTCCCACCCCCAAAAAAGTTTGTTTTTTATTCATTACTATTTGCCCAATAGGTAGTCGGACAGTGTCTAAATTTAAATGAGTATTTCCTCCTTCATTTCTCTGAACAATCACCCAGAACCTCATAATTTGAGAAAGTGCTTCGGGCATAGGAAATAAAGCAGGTAAGCGATATTAATCTAGGACTCTGAGCTAATTTATTCACTGAATTACAGCTGCATTTTTTTTCTAAAGAAGACTATCATGGTTATGGGAACTAGTGCCTCCAATTATGTAGCAATATTGTAAAGCAATTCGTTGCCAATGCCAATATATCACACTTCAGAGTTTTCATTCATTACAGTAGAGTTTTACAAACTGCCTTATTTGTTGTACTTTGTTTAAGCTTTGTCATCCTAACTTGAGAACTGACCTATAAGGAAAGCCTAGTTTTTGTAAGGCTATTTTTACATTCCATTTTTGCCCTGTTTCCATCCCCATTTTTAATTTTCCCCAGTGTTTTTAACGAAGCTTCTTCAAGCTCTCCTCAGGATGATGAAATTTTTAGAGCCTATTTGCAGGGCAGGTTATTCACAGCCTTTCCATTCTTCATACTAATATATCTCGGTTAATGCTGAAGAAGGACTATCTTTCTGGTTGTTACCCAAAGTCTGAGCATCCCATAAAAAAGGACATCATAATTCTGAGGAAGTATGGTTCATGAATCTACTGAAATTTGGGGCTAGAAGCTGGCAGTATGTTAAATGAAAACTGGCGAGGGTCGCGCAAATTCTGTCTTCCTGACTTGGTTGCCAGGGTAAAAGTGCTTTCTCAGGAGACTGATAAGAACATGCATTGATTAGAAGTGGTTTTGTTTTTCCTTTTCTTAAAAAAAAAAAAAAGATGAGCTAAATCAAATCTTTAAGTGGAAGTGGAAATGCTTGAGAAGGTGAATTCCTCTGTCCTGATTTGCTGGGGTCTGGCCCCTCTCCACCCAACTCAGTGAAAAACCATCTAGAACTTAAGAAAATCCCAAGTTACTGTGGATTCTTCCTGAGAGAGGGAACCTTAGTGAACAATTCAGTTACTTTATAATTCCCTCCCATGACCTCACACTGTGTTTCCATCAATAGGTACATCTCTCATTCTGTTTCCATTATGCTCCTCATTCTCTCAGCAGGCTACTCACCATTCATTCATGCTTCACAGAAAAAAATTAATAACAATAATTCCCACTGATATAATTGTACAAAAGCAGGGCTAGAGGTAGAAATAAAAAGAATTCAAATGGTTCCCTAACCTTCCACCCATCAGGAAGTTTGGGTTTTGCTGAGATGGAATAAGAACTTGGAAGAGAAAACAGGAGGGAAGATGAAAAGGCAAAGCAGAAGGGTGAGTACCAGGGCATCCTTCTTGGCACTCTCCACTTTGGCCACTACCCCCAACCATTTTCCAAATTTATGTTATGATAGAACAACCCTAGGGCAGAGTTCTACAACCAGCTCATTGTGATTTACTGATCTATTTGGGAGATCTATAAGCTGGCAGCAGCTACCATGGCTCCCCTACTACCTTTCCCCCACATTGGCCATAGTGGAGTCTGCTGGCAGCGACACTCTGAGGGTATTTAACTATCTCCCTATTGGCATTACCGTCACTCCCATTCTCAGAAACTCCCCTATAAGCACCATTCAGATATATACATGAACACAAATGTATACAAACGACCATCATTTGATTTCAAGACTTCAGGAAAGTGCATGAAGTTGGAAACACCCTTCCTCAAGACCGTCACTTTTGTATATACCACTGTTCTTGAGCCTGCACTAGTGAGCAAATATGTGTTCAAATGTAGTGAAATGACCAAATAGGAATGCTGTCCTTTCCACAGTAAATATATTCATAATATGTAAACATTTATTGTATCTGTGTCTGCGTTCTTTGTGTTCATTCCTCTTAGTATTATACAGAGAGACAGATAGAGCTATATATCTATATCTACCTACACATATGTTATCTCACTCTATCTGTCTATCTGTCTGTTTTTAACAGAGAGTTGGAAGAGACCTGGATTCAAGTCCTCTCTTCAGCACTTACTAGCTATGTGACCAGTGACTTATCCAGTTAAGGCACATTGCTAGGCTTGGAGTCAAAAAGATCTCAGTTCAAATTCCGCCTCAGACACTTACTGGCTATGTGACCCTGAACAACTCATTTCATCTCTCCCAGCCTCAGTTTGCTCTTCTGTAAAATGAGGAGTACTTGATGACCTCAAAGGCCCCTTCCAAATTCTATGACTTTTGAGCCTTACTTTCCTCTTCTATAAAAATGGTGTGATACTATCTGGCTCTACTTCATAGGGTGTTGATAAGCTTCCAATGAAATTACGTGAAGACTACTGCAATGCTTGAAGCTCTATGGAAATATCAGATTTTATCATCATCACTCTACCCTCTGTTTTCTGACTGGGTATACTTTTTATGCGGCACTTACGTGAGCTCTTCTCATGAAGTAATGATATCTTCTTTCAAAAAGATATACCTCTACACTCTCTGAATCCTTATTCCTTTCCCCACTTGTGGAGATAAAATGACCTTTTTTTCTCTCAACAGACATTAATTTCTTGTTGAATTCAACAACCATTGTGTGAACAGAGAAAAAGTGATCTATTGGGGAAAAAAACATTTCACTGGGACTCCTAAGACCTTGCATACTATTTTCCCTCGAATTTTCAAGGATTTATTAGCTAGCAAATATCTAAAATGGTTCATGCATTCTTTTTAAACACATAAGCACATATAGACAGACTCATATATTTAGATACTGGCAATACATATATTCTTGGTCCACAATTACATGTGAGAATGAGAAGAGAAGTGAGGGAGGGGGGAGCAAGTCCCAGGCAACTCTCTTGTGATCTCAGGAAATACGGTTGAGTATCCCTTGGAGGAACAATGCTCTGAAGGCCTCGTCTTCTCATCCTGTTCTACCATCAAGGAGCTGTATGGCCTTGTGAGTATATCATTCAGTCTTCTTATTTTCAAAATAAGGATATCAGTATTGATCTTCACAATGTCAGAGGATATCTGTGAGGATGAAAATACTCTCAAGAAATGTAAAGTGTTATATAAATGCAAGGTATTATTGCACATCTGACACAGTCAATTGCTGTGAGGTATTGTTTGGAGCATTCCTTAAGTTGGTTATAATAGGATTTCTCTTACTAGAGGTTTTTGAGATCACTCTACTTTACATCATGCATCAGCTGCTTTGGGATCTTACTGTTGTCACTTTAAATTTCGTGTACAGATGAATGAAGTTGAATTACAGCAGGGACTAAGCAGACTTTTGAATCGACATAACCTAATTTCTTCTTCTTTGCCAATAAAACATCTGTTTCTGATTAGCATTCAGCACCAAGATCTTTTAGGCCCCAAGTGATGCCCAGAATATTTTTTTTGTTCCAGATGCAACCAGAGTTTAAGAGAGATGGGACTCTAAACTCCAAAGAATGTAGGGATTATTAAATCTTAAAGCACCAAATATCATTTGTTCGTACATTTAATAATTGTTGAGGGACCTACTATGTGCAAAGAGATTTCCCTGGTTTGTCAATAGGAAAAATTTATAACAGAAGAAATATTGTGGGATTTTGGATAATAGGCCTGATCTCTAAATGGCTTGTTCAGAATAATTTTCATCAAATTTCTTGCCAAGTAAAGTACTAGAGGGTCAAGCATATTTGCCCCATCTCAGAAGCAACCTTCTCCCAAGCAACATTCAAACCTGCACTGGAAATTGTCATAAGTGGTTTGGCAAGATGATCATGGCACCAACATTAGATGCTAATTCTATGAGTAGAAAAAGAGTCATTCAGTTAAGTTTAACAAAATAACTTTTGAATGGAGCACTGTGAAAGATGTGGGAGAAGAATCAAAAATTAACTAAGTCAGGATCCCAGTATAAAACTTAGAATCTAATTCATAATCAAAACTTTTGATAAAACATAAACCCACAACATAGCTATAGTTTCTTATCTTTAAAAAAATTAGATTACATGATAATATAGTCTTTTAGCTCTAAAATAATTCTATATTCTCATATTATAATTCTGTAAAATTATAGTATAATTCTATAAGTGGTAGACTGAATGGGTTTTTGCTTTTAAATATATGCATATATATTTCTAGAATATATACACATATATTATACATATATATTATGTATACATATATATACATATGTGGATATACATATCATATATACATATTTATAACTGATACATATATACATATATATGTGTGTACATATCTGTATATATCTACATATAGATATATATAACTGATACATGAGTGCCAAGCTAGATACCACAGAAAATAGTAACAGTGAAGGAGGAATACTAGTTAAGATAGAACTCACCATAAGCAGAATCCAAGAAAGGAGTGAGTAGTAAAGCTCATGAATTCAAACATCTTTTCAAATATGCCCAAAGTTTAGGCTTCAGGCAAAAGGATCTAGTGGTTCTGGTGCAAGGAGGCAAATTTGATTTCATTGTCACTGTGACTTGGAAAGAAGCCTATTATTGGAATATGGTTCTGGATTAGTATGCCTTATTTAAAAAAAATAGGATAGAAATGGGAGCCAATATAGTGGTGAAGTCAGGAAATTGCCTGTGCTCTACCCATTCTCCCTTGGAAACAACATTACATCAGGACTCTAAATGGATTCTGGAGCAAAAGAACCTAAAAAATGATGGATTTTGGATGGATATTTTCCAACTTAGAAAGATTTCAGGAAAGTTTTTTCTCACTTGGGTAAAAGGAGAGCACAGTCCAGTGCAGACAGTGTATGGACAAGCCAGCAGGAGGCTCTTAGCTAGAGCACAGCTCAGCAACCAAGGCCTCTTGGTCCTGGCTCATCAGGACAGTGGCATAGCAGGCTATCTGTGAGTCCTCCAGCCCTGGAACCCAGAGCACAACAAGCACGACCAGGCCAGGCCTTCCCAGCACAGTGGTCAAACCACCAGCACCTGAGACACCAGAGCAGAAAGCCAGTGACCAGGCCTCTGACCCCCTAGTACAAGAAGCTTGGAACAGTGCCCCCTGTGCTCCAGGAGCAGAGCTCAACTTTAAAAGTCATGAAATAGGCTAAAAATGATCAAAAATCAGAAAAGTGCACTGACCAAAGAAAGCTACTATGATGATGGGGAAGATCAAAACATAAAGACAACAATATCAAGATACCTACGTGTGAAGCCCCGAAAGGGAGTATGAATTGGTCCCAAGTCCAAAAGACCTGCTCAGAAGAGCTTAAAATGACTTTAAAACATCAAATAAGAGAGGTAGAAGAAAAACTGGGAAAAGAAACAAGAATTATGCAAGAGAGAATCAACACCTCAGAAAAGGAAAGACAAAAATTGACTGGAAAAACAGCTTCTTAAAAAGTATAATTGTCCCAAAGGAAAAGAGGGTAGAAAAGCTAACTAAAGAAAATAATTCCTTAAAAATTAGAATTAGGCAAGTGGGAGTTAATGATTCTATGAGTCATCAAAAATCAGTGAAAATCAAAAGAATGAAAAAATAAAATAAAACTGCCTCATTGGAAAAACAACTGACTGTATCATCAAGGCAATATTCACAGCACCAAGGGTGACCAAAATTATGCTGGTACAGTTCTGAATCACAAAGTATAACAGACTCTCCATATAGAAGGCAGAAGGAAAACATTCATACACCAGAAAGCTGAATCCCAACATCAAAAATCCAAATCTCAACACCAGAAAATCAAATCCATCATAGCAACAAAAAAGTTAATACATTATCACTGCAGGGGACACCTCCATTCCCCAGCCTAACTCTAACCCCCTGGGCCCTTCCTACAGACAAACACTCACAATCCTAGCTGTCTTTTTGCTTGCATCCTCTCTCTTCCTCTTTAACTGCTTTCACTCACTTCCTCCCAGTTCTGCCCCACTCTTCTTGTGCCACAGGTTCAGCAAGTTCCTCCTACCACATGTAACTTAGGGTTCCATGTAATCTAAGCAGGTCAAGTGGGCCTATTAATGGATGGGAAAGCTCTTCAAATTTAGCAAAAATATAGTAGGAATACACTGACCCAGAAAAATAGATCCAAGAGAGATAATTTAAGAATTTTAGAACTACCTGAAATCTATGATCAAAAAAAGAACTTGAACAGCATCTTTTAAGAAATTATCAAGGAAAACTCTCTCAATATCCAAGAACCACAGGATAAAACAGTCATTGAAAGAATTCACCAGTTACCTCCAGAAAGAGATTCCAAAATGAAAACTCCAAGGAATATTATTGCCAAATTCCAGAAATATCGGTCAAGGAGAACATACTGCAAGCATCCAGAAAGAAACTATTTAAATGTCAAGAAGCCACAGTCAGGATAACACAGCATTTAGCAGCTTCTAGATTAAAGGATCAGAGGGCTTGGAATATGATATTCTGGAAGAAAAAGGAGCTTAGATTACAATTAAGAATCAACTACAGCAAATTTGAGCATACTCCTTGGGGGAAAAGATGGACATTCAAAGAAATAGGGGGCTTTCAAACTTTCCTGATGAAAATACCAGAACTGAGGGTGGAGCCATGATGGCGGAATAGAACAACAGACCTGCTCTAGCTCTACCTCCATAGCCCATAAAATACCTGTAAAAAATGACTATAAACAAATTCTAGAGCACCAGAAGCCACAAAACGACAGAGTGAAAGAAATTTCCAGCCCAAGGCAGCTGGAAAGGCTGACAGGCAAGGTCTATTGCACCAGGTTCAGAGCAGAGTATAGCCCAGCCTAGGTCACACCACATCACACAGACAGGACTGGAGCAGGCTCCAAGGCATGGAATCACAGATAGCACCTGCAGTTCCCAGAGTTCTCACCCACAAATGCCAAAGACAGCTTCAAAGGTCAGTAAGAAAGTTCTTTCACCTGGGTGAGAAGGGAGCCTGGCCCCAGAACTGCAACAGCCACTGCCACAGCAGCATCAACTTTTGGAGCCCTCTGCCTAAAGACCCTGGGGAAATTGAGCAGCTGATATGAGTCTCAGTTCTGAGGGGCAGTCCTGGGGTGAGGAGGAGTGCTGGTGGTGGAGCTGGTGGAGGCTCTGGAGAGGGAATTCTACTCATGGATCTTGGGCAGAAAGTAGTAGTTGTGGTTGCTCATAGACCAGAGCACAGGCATCATCTGAGATGAGACTGAGAAGAGGAAACTCCTCTCCCTTGATTGTGCCATCTTGGAGAAACTGAGAACTTACAGGTCCCTAGAATATACCCTCAACTTGACAAAGGACTCAAAAGTCAACTAGCTGGCTGGGAAAATGCCCAAAAAAGGGGGAAAAAATAAGACTATAGAAAGTTACTTTCTTAGTGAACAGGTATTTTCTTCCATCCCTTCAGATGAGGAAGAACAAAGCATACCATCAGAGGAAGACATAAAAGTCAAGGCTTCTACATCAAAACCTACAAAATAAGTAGGCAATAGTCTCAGTCCATGGAAGAGCTCAAAAAGGATTTTGAAAATCAAGTAAGAAAGGTGGAGGAAAAATTGGAAAGAGAAATGAGAGTAATGCAAGAAAATGATAAAAAGTGAGTCAACAACTTGCTAAAGGAGACCCAAAAAATGCTGAAGAAAATAACACCTTTAAAAATAGACTGGCCCAAATGGCAAAAGAGGTCCAAAAAACCAATAAGTAGAAAAATGTTTTAAAAAGCAGAATGAGCCAAATAGAAAAGGAGGTTCAAAAGCTCACTGAAGAAAATAGTTCTTTAAAAATTAGAATGGAGCAGATAGAGGCTAATGATTTTATGAGAAACCAAGAAATTACAAAACAAAACCAAAAGAATGAAAAAGTAGAAGACAATATGAAATATCTCATTGGAAAAACAACTGACCTGGAAAATAGATCCAGGAGAGACAATTTAAAAATTATGGGACTATCTGAAAACCATGGTCAAAAGAGAGCATAGACATAATCTTTCATGAAATTATTAAGGAAAACTTCCTTGATATTCTAGAACCAGAGGGTAAAAGAAATATTGAAAGAATCCACTGATCACCTCCTGAAAGAGATCCCAAAAGGAAAATTCCTAGGAACATTTTAGCCAAATTCCAGAGTTCCCAGGTCAAGGAGAAAATATCACAAGCAACCAGAAAGAAATAATTTGAGTATTGTGGAAATACACTCAGGAAAACACAAGATCTAGCAGTTTCTACATTAAGGGATCAAAGGGTTTGGAATATGATATTCCAGAAGTCAAAGGAATTAGAATTAAAACCAAGAATCACTTATCCAGCAAACTGAGCATAATACTACAGGGGAAAAAATGGTCATTCAGTGAAATAGAGGACTTCCAAGCATTCTTGATCAAAAGACCAGAGCTGAATAGAAAATTTGACTTTCAAACCCAAGAATCAAGAGAAGCATGAAAAGGTAAACAGAAAAGAGAAATCATAAGGGACTTAGTAAAGTTGAACTGTTTGCATTCCTCCATGGAAAGATAATATTTGTAACTCTTGAGACTTTTTCTCAGTATTTTGGTAATTGGAGGGATTATATACATGTAGACAGAGGGCACAGGGTAAATTGAATAGGAAGGAATGATAACTAAAAAAAAATGGAATTTAGGGATGGGAGAGGAATATATTGGGAGGAGAAAGGGACAGATGGAATGGGGCAAATTATCTCTCATAAAAGAGGCAAGTAAAAGCTTTTCCAATAGAGAGGAAAAGGAGGGAAGGTGAGAGGGAAAAAGTGAAGTTTACTCTCATCACATTTGGCTTAAGGAGGGAATAACATGCACACTCAATTTTGTATGAAGTAGGGGAGAAGGGGATAAGTAGAGTGTGTGTGTGAGTGTGTGAAGATAGAAGGGAGGGCATGTGGGAAGAGGGAATAATTAGAAGTAAACATTTTAGGGGAGGGGCAAGGTAAAAGAGAGAATAGAATAAATGGGGGCAGGATAGGATGAAGGGAAATACAGTTAGTCTTTCACAATAGGACTATTATGGAAGTCTTTTGCATAGCTACACATGTATAGCCTATATTGAATTGCTTGCCTTCTTAGTGGGGATGAGTGGAGAAGGAGGAAGGAAGAGAAGTTGGAACTCAAAGTTTTAGGAATGAATACTGAGAATTGTTTTTGCATGAAACTGGGAAATAAGAAATACAGGTAATGGGGTATAGAAATCTATCTTGCCCTACAAGAAATGAGAGAAGATGGGGATAAGGGAAGGGAGGTGTGTGATAGAAGGGAGGGCAGCTTGGGGGAAGGGGGTAATCAGAATGCACAGTGTCTTGGGGTGGAGGGATGGGAGAGATGGGGAGAAAATTTGTAACTCAAAATCTTGCGGAAATGAATGTTGAAAACTAAAAATAAATAAATAAATTTAGAAAATAAATAAATATTTGCAGACCTAAAACAAAGACCAGAACTGAACAGAAAATTTGATCTTTGAATACAGGACTCAAGAGAACCATAAAAAGGTAAACAGGAAAGAAAAGAAAAACATATTGTTCCATAAGATCAAACTATTTGCATTCCTACATGGAAAGATGATACTTGTAACTCTTGAGAACTGTATCTCTATTAGGGCAGTTAGGAGGAGTATACATAGACAGAGGGTGTGTATATAAGTTGACATTGATGTGATGATATAAAAAAATTAAGAGGTGGAAAAAGGGGAGAAGAGGAAAGGGAGAGGAAGGATAAGTAAGTAAATTACATTACGTGAAGAGGTACAAAAACCTTATTTCAATAGAGGGAAAGAAGGGAGAGGGGTGAACATTGTTTGAACAATACTCTCATCTGATTTGGTTTAAAGAGGAAATAATATACACACTCAGTTGGGTATAGAAATTTATCTTACCCTATAAGGGAGGTGGAGCAGAAAGAAGAAAGAAAAAGGGGAGCTGATAGAAGGGAAGGCAGATTGAAGGAGGCAGTTGTCAGAAGCAAAACACTGGTGTGGAGGGAGAGGGTGAAGAGAGAGAAAAGTATAAATGGGGAAAAACAGAATTGAAGGAAATATACAGTTTGTAGTCATAACTGCAAATGTGAATAGGATGAACTCTCTTATGAAACAGAAGCATATAGCAGAGTGGATTAAAACCCATAATCCTACAATATGTTGTTTACAAGAAACACATTTGCAACAGTGAGATATACACAGTGTAAAGGTAAAAGCCTAGAGCAGAATATATTATGCTTCAGCTGAAGTAAAAACAAGCAGGGAGGGCAATCCTGATCTCAGACAAAGCAAAAACAAAAAGAGATCTAGTTAAAAGAGATAAGGAAGGAAACTACCTCTTCCTAAAAGGTGGCATAGACAATGAAGTAACATCAGTATAAGCATACATGTACCAAGTGGTATAGCATCCAAATTCTTAGAAGAGGAGTCACAGGAAGGAATTGACAGCAAGGGTATACTTGTGGGGGACCTCAACCTCCCTCTCTCAGAATTAGATAAATCTAATCACAAAATAAACAGGAAAGAAGTTGAGGTAAATAGAATTTTAGAAAAGTTAGATATGATAGACCTCTAGAGAAAACTGAATGGGGATACAAAAGAATATACCTTTTTCTCAGTTTTACATAGCACCTACACCAAAATTGACCTTGTATTAGGGCATAAAATCCTCACAATTAAATATAGAAAGGCAGAAATATGAAATATATTCTTTTCAGGTCATGATACAATAAAAATTATATGTAATAAAGGGTCATGTAAAGATAGGCTAAAACTACTTAGAAACTAATCTAGTTCTAAAGAATGAGTGGGACAAACAACAAATCACAGAAAGAATCAATCATTTCATCAAAGGGAATGTCAATAATGAGAAAATATACAAAAATTTATGGGGTTCAGCCAAAGAAGCACTTTTGGGAAATTTTATGTCTCTAAAGACTTACATGAATAAAATAGTGAAAGAGCAAATCAGCAAAATGAGCATGTAACTTAAAAAGCTAGGAAAAAAACAAATTAAAATTCTCCAATAAAATACCAAATTAGAGATTCTGAAAATCATAGGAGAGATTAATAAAAACTGAATGTAATTAAATGATTGAACTAATAAAACAGAGCTGGTGTTATGGGGAAATAACAATAAAATAGATAAACCTTTGGTTAATTCAAATTTTAAAAAAGGAAAAATTAACAGTATTAAAAATTTTTTTAAAGTGCATTCATCAACAATGAAGAGAAAAGTAAGTTTTGGAATTATTTTAGGAGATATTTTTGGCCAGCTTCATGCCAATAAATCTGACAAAGTGAAGTAAATGAATATTTACAAAAATATAAATTGCCCAGATTAACAGAACAGAAAATAAAATACTCCATTTTGGAACAGAAATTGAACAAGCCATCAATAAACTCCCTAAGAAAAAAATCTTCAGGATCAGATGTATTTACAAGAAAATTCTACCAAACATTTATAGAGTAATTAATTCCAATACTATGTAAACTATTTGGAAAAATAAGAGAAAGAGGAGTCCTAACAAATTTCTTTTATGTCCCAAATATGGTTCTGATAAACCTAAACCGGGAAGAGCAAAAACAGAGAAAGAAAATTATAGACTAATTTTCTTAATGAATATTGGTGCATAAATTATTAAATAAAATATTGGCAAATAGATTACAGTAATTTGTCACCAGGATAATACACTATGACTAGGTGGGATTTATACCAAGAGTGCAGGGCTGTTTCAATATTAGGAAAGCCATCAGCATAACTGACTATATCAGTAGCTGAACTAACAGAAATCATCCCAGTAGATGAAAAAAACAAAACTTTAAACAAAATACAGCATTCATTGTGCTTGGAAACACTAGACATCATAGGAATAAATGAAGTTTTCCTTAAAATGATAAGTAGTATCTATCTAAAACCATCAGCAATTATCCCCATTATATGTAATGGGGATAAGCTTGGAACTTCCCCAGTAAGATCAAGGGTAAAACAAGGATGCCTACTATCACCACTATTATTCAACATTGTCCTAGAAGTATTAGCTTTAACAATAAAAGAAGAGATTGAAAGAATTAGACTAGGCAGTGAGGAAACAAAACTATCATTCCTTGCAGATGATATGATGTTATACTTAGAGAATCAATTAAAAAACTACTTGAAACAATGAACAACTTTAGCAAAATAGTAGAATATAAGGTAAACCTACATCAATCATTAGCATTTCTATATGTTATCAACAAAGCCCAACAGAAGAGACAGCGAAATTCTATTTAAAATGACTAGACAGTATAAAGTATTTGGAAGTCTACTTGCCAAGAGAAACCCAGCAACTACATGAATACAATTACAAAACACTTTTCACACAAATAAGTCAGATTTAAACAATTGGAAAAATATCATTTGCTGAGCTAATATAGTAAAAATGACAATACCTAAATTAATTTACTTTTTCAGTGCCATGCCAATCAAATTAAATTTTTTATAGGATTTTGAGATAGAAAAATAGTAAAAAAAAATTATCTGAAAGAACAAAAGATCATGAATAACAAGGAAATTGATGGTGGGGAGGGGAGTGCAAAGGAAGGTAGTTTAGCTGTACCAGATCTAAAATTATATTATAAAGCAGCAGTCATCAAAACTATTTGGTACTGTGTAAGAAATAAGAGTGGTGAATCAATGGAATAGGTTAGGTATGTAAAACACAGTGGTCAGTTATCATAGTAATTTGTTTAATAAACCCAAAGACTCCAGCTTCTGGGTTAAGAACTCACTATTTAACAAAAACTACTGAGAAAACTGGAAAATAGTATGGCAGATACTAGGCATAGACCAATATACCAACATAAGGTCAAAATGGGTGCATGAATTAGACATAAAAGGTGAATACCATAAGCAGATTACTAGAGCAAGGAATAGTTTATCTGTCAGATTTATAGAGAAGTAAAGATTTTATGACCTAACAAGAGATAGAGAGAGAACAGTATGAAATGCAAAATGGATAATTTTGATTAAATTAAAAAAGTTTTTTGCAAAGAAAACCAATGCACCCAAGATTAGAAGGAAAACAGAAAGCTGGGAAACAATTTTTATGTCCAGTGTTTCAGAGAAAGGCCTCATTTCTCAAAAAAATAGAGAGAACTGAGTGAAATTTATAAGAATACAAATCATTCCACAACTGATAAATGGTCAAAAGATGTGAACAGGTAGTTTTCAGATGAAGAAATTAAAGCTATCTGTAGTCATATAAAAATACTCTAATTCACTGTTTACTAGAGAAATATAAACTGAAACAACTCTGAGATACCACCTTACTTATCAGATTGGCTAATATGACAGAAAACGAAAATGATAAATGTTGGAAAAGATGTGGGATAATTGGAATAATTGTTGGTGGAGTAGAGAACTGATCCAACCACTCTGGAGAGCAATTTTGAACTATGCCTAAAGGGCTATAAAATTGTACATACCCTTTTATACAGCAATATCACTACTAGGTCTATATCCCAAAGAGATCATAAGAAAGAGAAAAGGACCCACATATACCAAAATATTTATAGCCAATCTTTTTGTAGTGGCAAAGAATTGGCAAGAAAAAAGAGGGATTGCCCATTAATTGGGGAATGGCTGAACAAGTTGTTGTATATGAGTATAATGGAATTCTATTGTACTGCAAGAAATGACAAGCAGGCAGATTTCAGAAAAACCTGGAAAAACTTACATGAACTGATGCAGAGCAGAACTGAGAACATTGTACACAGTAACAGCAACATTGTATGATAATCAACTTCAATAGACTTAATTCTTCTGAGCAATAAAATGACCCAAGACAATTCCAGAAGACTCATGTTGGAAAATGCTATCCATATCCAGAGAAAGAACTATGGAGTCTGAATGCAGATCAAAGCAGACTATTTTCACTTTTTTGTTTTTGTTTTTTCTTTTTCTTGGTTTTTCCCTTTTCTTCTGATTCTTCTTTCACAATATGACTAATGTGGAAATACACTTAACATGATTGTATATGTATAACCTATATCCAATTGCTTGCTGCCTTGGGGAGGATAGAGAGGAGGGAAAAATTTGAAACTTAAAATCTTACAAAAATGAATGTTGAAAACTGCCTTTATATGCAATTGGAAAAAAATACTATTAAGTGGGGAAAAATAGTGTATATATATGTATATATGTATACATATATATGCATATGTATATATGGAGAGAGAGACAGAAATGGGAGGGGGAAGGGCACATGAAATATCATATATTAAGAAGGTAATATAATGTCAGAAAATAAGGAAATGTGATAATATTTTGGGGAAGACACTTGAAGAGAGGACAAGAAGCAAGTGTGTTTTGGAGAATCCTACAAACCATGTGAGCAGAAAAACAACCTAGATGAGTTTGGAAAGCAGATCACAAACCTGGCATAATGTAGCATAATGTAGTAGTCATGAGGGACTTCATTTTATCTTATGATTCTTTCTCTTTGCCAAAAAGTATGGTTAATAACTATTTAATTCCATCCTTTGAGATGTAGATGAACACAAAGGGGGTAAAAATATCCCTCTAGAATTGCTTCTTCCTAACAGCTCAAATTCCTTTTTCTTCAAGAGGCATTTTCTAGCCCCCATCTCCACTTGCCTGCTGATCACTACCAACCCTTGAACCACTAGTGCCTTTCCTCTGAGATTGCCTCTCATACATATTGTATATATTTTGTACATATGTAGTTGTTTGAGTGTTGTCTTTCCCATGAGAATGTGAGTTCCTTGAGGGTAGGAATCATGTTTTTGCCTGTCTTTATATACCCAGTGTTTAGAAAACTCAGTATATACCCAGTGCTTAGTCACTTCCTTCCAAGTGACCACTCGCTGCCTCATAGAGTTTGAAATAGAGAAGAGGAAAGCTGGGTATATAGTATGACATGTACCCTAGATTTCAGGAGAGCAAATTTCAAGGAATGCAGAAGAATCTAGGTATTTCAGTTCTCCAAGGGAAGTAATTTAAGGAGCAGTGAGAAATTCTCAAAAATAAAATGCAGAAGATAATAGAGAAAACAATTCCAGAATGGATTGTTTAAATAAATGATGCAGATGTACCAGTCAGCTTAGATTTTTTAAAGTTATCTATAAAAGATTGAAGCAAGGAGAAATAGCAGAAGATAAGTAGAAGAACCTTGCAGTTGTCCTATTTAAATATGTGTGTGTGTGTGTGTGTGTGTGTGTGTATCAGAAATAAGTGGCAAATATGACCACTGAGTTTGTCAGTGATGTTTGAGGGACTATGGATTATGAGAGAGGTAACTTAGAAGTGGAGAAAAGTACAACTAGTTTCAGTTTTTAGAAGTGGGAAGAAAATAGGATGTGGAAACTACAGGCCAGTGAGATTAAAATTAATTCTTGGGAAAATTCTAGATTATATCATTAAAGGGATGACAAATGGAAATATAAAAAAAGGAAGCATTGTTTATAAAGGAGTATCATGGCTTTGTCAAGAACAGGTCATGCCAGTCTAACCTTATTTCTGTTATGGATGAGCTTACAGTATCTTTCTGCCCAGATCAGAATGCATCTGGAATATTATATTGAGCTCATAGGTTTAGAAGACTGTTGATAAGCTAGAGAACATCCAGAGGAGAGAAATGGGGATGGTGAAGGGCCTTGGGTTCATGTCATTCATACAAGGATTAGGTGATGGAACTGGGGATGTTTAGCCTGGAGAAGGAATAGATTCAGTGGGAATTTGTGGCGGACGGCCTGCATCCCCACATGGCTCGGTGATGTGGTGAAGAAGAAAGACATGGGCAGACAGAAGAAGATAGGCCAACTCCATTTATTGATCTGAGGGTCAAGGTATTTATAGACAGAAACTGCAAGCCTATGTGACATTCTGCTCGTCTTCTGTCCTAGAGATCTGGCCAGTCTTATTGTCTTTAAAGACTGTTAGCCTAGAGGGCATCTATTTTACATATCCCTTGTATTCTGTAGTTTTCTTGTTTGTCTCATCAACACAGCAACATCTGGGGGCCATGGAGAGCCATTCTGGATAATAATGAGCACAGTCTCAAAGAACAGTTTCCCCGGAGGTCTATCCTGAATTTGTCACCCACACTCCATCCTGGCCCTCAATAGGCATTCAGTGTCTTCAAATATTTGAAGGGCTGCCTCAAAGAGGAGGGATTGTTCTGTTTGGCTCCAGATCACAGAATCAAGAAAAAATAGGTAGAAGTTGCAAAAAGAAAAACTTAGGCTTAACTTTGGAGAAAAAACAATTTCTCACAAGTACTCCCAAAAAGTAGAATGGACCATATCAAGACTTAGTGGGTCACTCCTTGCTAGCAGTCACTAAGTAAAGGCAATAAGACTATTTATCAGGTACGTTTTGGAGAGGCTTTGCTTTTAGTTTTGAATTGAATTAGTCAGACATTGAAATCCATCCTACCTGTGTGATTTTATGATTTTTCAATAGAGTAATATAATTATTCACTCTACACTCTTAGAAACTTAGAGTAAACAAGCCAGGCAAGAGTCAAACTTGACCAATTATCTTTCGTGTGTCTCAAACTGGTTCTCATCTTAGAACTGGGTTGGGAAAAAAAATCACTGATCGTCTAGTGGTCTAATTCCTCTCATTTTAGAGGCAAGAAAAGTGCATACCATTGAAGTTGAGGGGTATCTAACATCACATAACTAGTTAGTAGCAGGGCTAGGACTAGGGCTGCTTTTCTTAGATAATATACTGCATGGAATCCTAAATTTGCAGTTAGTAACATCTCAGTTCAGATCTTACCTACTTCACTTCCTTAGTAGCTATGTCAACATGGGCAAGTCACATACTCTAGTGCTGCTTGGAGTCACAGTGAATAAAGGTAATACTTTGAGTCTAGAAGACTTAAGTAAATTTTGCCTTTCATGTTGTCTTTCTTTATGTCTCTTAGCAAATCATTTAACCTTTTTCTGCAACAGTTTCCTCATCTTTAAAATGGGGACAATAATTTCTATCCCTCAATGTTGTTTTTGGGATAATAGTTGTAAAGCTCTTCGCAAACTTTAAAGCGCTATATAAAAGCTAGCTGCTATCATCACTACTACTACTACTACTACTACTACTACTACTACTACTACTACCACTACTACTGCTACTACCACTACTACTACTACTACTACTACTACTACTACTACTACTACTACCACTACTACTACTACTACTGCTGCTGCTGCTGCTGCTGCTACTACCACTACTAACACACCCATATAGGCAAAGTTGTTCCAGTATATGTTTAACAATCTATACTCCAGAGACAAAATTATGTGCATGACAAACTTTTAAGTTTAACCTGCATTATTATTAGATAGGATATTTGTAAAGCCCATGGCATAGTACCTGACACATAATAGGTGCTATGTAAGTGTTAGCTATTATTATTCTTCCTGACATTTTTTCTACTATTTTCTATTTCTACTATTTCTACTATTTTCTTAAATCTACCCCCTGGGGGGTTCTGGAATGATGGGGGGTAATAATCTCAGGTATAACTGAGGAGGCATTGAATAAAAATAAAGGGGCAGTGGAAGCATAAAGAAAGAAGACAAGAAAATTTTGCAAAACCGTTCATACATGTTTCACCTGTTGTGTAACAGAGTTAAAGTTGTAATGATTACATTATTTTCCAAATAGGCACACAAAATGCAAGTTATAACCAATAAGTGGTCAAGTCTGCTGACAGGTCTTAATAAGCAAGTGTTGGCAGAAGAGTGTGTTGCACATTGTTCGGAAGTCCAATATGCATCAGCAGGTATATGTGAGTGTAATGACTTGTTTACAATATGATACTACATGGTTACATGATGCAATATTGTGTAATCAGAATTTCAGTGCAGGGAAAAAAACCCACGAATTTACAACAAATTATTAAATTTAAGACATCTTTTTTTTAATATAGTTTATATATTTTTCAAATTATGCAAATTTTTTTAAAAACTTGTCAAAGGGTTAAAGAAAGTAGACTTCCAGGAGGCCACTGAGTAAATTTTTTTTAAAGGGGGCAGCAAGCCAAATAACTTTGCAAACCTCTGTTCTAGGCAATCAGCAAAACAATAAATCAAACCCTGATTTGTAGCATTTGCCAGTATTTGAGGTGTAAATGACCACACTGAAAATGTTACTATCTGCTTCCCTGAACTGGTATAAGCTGCCTCCAACACACCATGGTCTGTAGGCCTTATTTCCTCATTTATAAAATGAGAGAATTGTCCTAAATGGCTTCCAAGTTCCCTTCCAGATCTAAATTTGTCCCATTCTAATAATCTCACACTAGACAAGTTCAGGTGAACAAACACTATTCAATTAGCTCCAGTGGCTGTTTTGTACCTTTAGGATCAAAGACCTGTTTGCAATTTAAATCTCTTCATGACCTGGCCCCTTTTTGCCTTTTTAACTTTCTTAGATCTTAGTATTCTCCACAAACTGTAATAATCTTATTTCTTGCACGCAGCACTCCATCCTCTGTGTCTATGTCTTTGCACTGGCTGAATCCCAAGCCTGGAGTATTATATCCTTTCATCTCTAACTCTTAATTTCTTTGGCTTCCTTCAAGACTTTGCTTAAGTCCTCTATTTTTTCCCCTAGTCTCTCCATCAACTGCTAACGCTTCCCATTTTGTATCATTTTCCATCTATTCTGCATATATCTTATTTTTTTATTAAATTATTTTATTTGTTTTCAGTGTTCTACAGTCACTTCCATATATCTTAGATTTTTTGCCCTCTCTCTCCCTCCTTCTCCTCTCCCTCCCTACTCTCTCCCTGAGACAACATACAATCTTATATAGATTCTACACGTACATTCCTATTAAAGGCATGTTTCATAGAAGAATTAAAATGAATGAGAGAAACCATAAAACAAAATAAAACATAATACAAAAAAAAATGGTCTGTTTCAATCTGTGATCCAGTTGCATAGTTCTTTCTCTGGATGTGCAAGGTGTTTTGCCTCAGGAGTCCATTGGGAATTTTTTAAGACCTTGCATTGCAATGAAGTTCTAAGTCTACCAGAAAAATTCCTCGCACACTGTGGTTGTTGCTGTGTACAGAATTCTCCTGGTTCTACTCCCTTCACTCAGCATCCATTCATATAAGTTTTCCAGGCCTCTCTGAAGTCTTCCTGTTCATCATTTCATATATCTTATTGGTACCTAGTTATTTGCTTGTTGTCTTCTTCATTAGGTTGCAGGGAGGACAGAGACTGGTTTTTGTCTTTCTTTGTATCCCCACTGCTTAGCATAGTGCCTGATATGTAGGAAGCACTTGATAAGTATTTGTTGATTTACTGACTTATTTACTTAGCACCTACTATGAGATAGGTACCATGCTAGCCATTGGGGGATACAAAGAAAAAAAGGAAGGGAAAAATTCCTATTCTCAGAGAGTTTGCCATCTATTGAGAATAGACAGCATTTACAAAGGTAAGCAAAATACAAAAATAAAATCAGAAACAAAGATCAAACATGAATGAAGCTTCCATGAAGAAATGAAAGATGCAATCCATTTTAGGCATCCTATGTAGCAAAGAAACAAAGAGTATTGGCTTTAGTCCTGGGAAGAATCATGAATCTCCCCTCAGACTCTTCCGTCGCTTTCGTAAGTAGGCATTTTGTACCATTAACGATAGAAGCATTTCAGATGATCTCAAAGGATGTAAAAAGGACACCCAGCTCATCTAGTCCAGCCTTCTCATTTTACAGATGTGAAAAATAAGGCCCATAGAGGTTGGAGGACATGCTCAGCTGTGTTCCTTCAGATAGCAAGTGGCAGTGATTGGATTTGAACTTATGTCCTCTGAATTTAAGTTCAGTTCCCTTTTAACTCTACTGCAATGCCTCTCTCCTACTTGAGTAAAAAACCTCTGACCCTTGTATACTACTGTTTGTTTCCCCCTAACCAAGATTTGTAAGAGATTAGTAGTTTGCATAATTAAAAAAAACAACACTAAAGTTTGGATGGCTGAGTCTCTAAAGTTCTAGCCCAGTAAACTCAGAAAAAAAAATATGTTTCTTCCATTAAGGACTCTTTGGATTGAAAAAGTATTAATTAAAAAAAGAAAAATAACCAAGATGATGATGAATGCTATGGATATCTAGTCCTTGGAATTCTATGCTAACAATAATAAACTCTCTGAAGACAGAGACCATGCCGTATTGATTTTTATATATCTCACAGTGATTAGCACATAGTAGAAGCTCAATAAACATTTGTTAAATGAATTATCATTGAATTCTCAATTCTCACATAGCCATCATAAACCAGTGGGCTTTGTTCTACAATCCTACCTATCTTATCCTGCCTCAAAGAAAGTTTGAACAAGTTGAGAGTAAGAATGACTCATGACAAATCCATCCCTTGCATTAAGAGGTGCAGTCACTCCTAACTCAGTAGTAGGTGCTTAGAAGGTGCTCAGTGATCTTCTGAATTTGTGGATCCAAGTGTATCATTTTCCTGTTTACAAACATTCAGTGACTTCTCAGATTCCTGATGGGAAGGTCCTCTACATTCTATTTCCGTCCTACTTCTCCGGCTTGATCTCCCACTTCTTGCCCCATGTATTTAGTTTACATTCCAGCCCAGTGAGATCACTCCTGGCCAGTCTACAAATACATCCCACATTCTCTTTCCCATGGCTCTAGCACATGCCATTTCTTGGAATGCACTTTTGCTGGTCTCAGTCTAATCAAATCGTATAGATGCTTTAAGAACTAGATGAAAGACTTCCCTGGTGTGATTCATCCTCTCTGAAATCTCATAGCACTTTGTTGTAATTCTTTTATCCAGTTAACATGGACTTTGTGTGATAGTTTTTCAGTGTGTGTTTGTGTTATCTTTCTTACTGGTTTGCAAGTTCCTTGAGAGAGTAAACTATGTCTTGCTCATATTCGTATTCTCCTATATTCCCCACGATGGTCCCACTGCCCACCCAAGTCTAATACTTTGTCCATGTTACTTTTGTTTTTGGAAGCAGCGATTTGATGTAGTGGATGCAATACAAGGCTTGGAGTCAGGAAGACCTCACATTCAGCTTCAGACACTTACTAGCTGTGTGACTCAGCAATTCACTGTCTTCCTTAGCTTCCTTCTCTGTAAAATGGGGATAATAATAGCACTTCCTTTCCAGAGTGGTAGTGAGGATCCAATGAGTGGATAATTATAAAGCACTTGGCAGCACAAACCCTATATAAATGTTAGTAGTTTTTATTATATATTTTTTTTACCAGACCTGTGTTTTCATCACTATAAGGAACTCTAAGTGAGGAATTTTCCTTTACCAATGCAGATTAATACCTTCTTTCAAACTTACAGTCTTTGAAAATTGCCTCCAGATAATAAGACTGTGACTTCTCCAGGCTCAGATAGCCAATATATGTCAGCAGTGGAATCTGAACCCAGGTCTTCTGACTGAGACTAACCTTCTATCTATTCTACCAATGTCCATGGAATGAAAGAACACTTCAGTGGCTAAGAGCATGACTTTCGGATATAAAGCCCAGGTCATCGTTACTGTTTCAAATTGTGTCCTAAGGTTATTAATTTCATTGTGTGACAGATAACACATGCTTTGGTTCTCACAGGGATAACTTACTCCTGTGCTGATTGTATCCAGGGCACGTAGCTTCAATGGTATGTTTGAATTTTATTGGGTTGACAGTATACACTGGATCTTACTCTCACATACTGAAAACCCCATTTGTTTTAGTGTTCCACACATGACATCACTCTTTCGTTCTCTAAACTTGATTGGGTGTTCCACTTTGCAGTGGAAAAATAAGCATGCAAAGGAAACGTCTTGCTCTTGTGCTTTGGTCAAATGTTTTTTATAGTTAGCTAAAGTTAGTATAAACGCTATATCTAGGAATGTTTACAGAGTCATTTTCAATTTAGGAAAGTTGATATAATGAATATGATCATTTCCAAGAAAACCTAAGAGCTCTGTGAAAATGTATTATTTCCTGTTTATGAAATGCATTCTATATCCCATTAAAAGTCTTTGACTTAGTTGTATTTCTACATGATAAAAACCATTATGCTCTTAGTCCTTTCTTTTAAACTTTCAGCATCCAATAAAGCACATTGTTCTGAGGGCATAGATTAACCTATTATAATTTCTACAAAAATTAAGACATTTTTTTCCTGAAACACAGCAGAATCTGGCCGTGAGCTCAATTTCGTTTTTTTCTTGAGCTATAGCCATCACAATGAGGAGAAATGAGAGGGCAGGGAAGGAAACGCAATCTAAATAAAGGAGATAATGGAGAAAAGAGGGACAGGTGGCAAACAGAACTAAGTGTTGCGTATAGGGACAGCTCACTGCTTCCTCTCCCAAAGCAGGTCAGTGTTTCTCAGGGCTATTACTGCCATCCTAATGGTTTATGAGGCAGGCTAACCCTGAATGGATACTTGAAGGTGCCAGAAGAATCTCCTCTAATATAGGTTATTCATAATTATTCAAAAAATAAAAGGTAGTATTTAGACATTTTTAAATACTTTTAGAAAGCTCAGGTTACCACATTCTAGTTCTTGTCTCAAATCACTTCCTGACTTTCCGTTTCCTGGAAAATAGAAAAAGCATTGATTACTGTGTTGATAACTGTGTTGTCAAAAAATAAAATAAACCTCCCAACAATTTTTTTAAAGCAAGGAATCCTCAGAAGTGATCAAAAGAAATGGGCAGGAAATTTTTCTTTCTCTAGATTTTAACTTTTAATTCAACTTAGAAAGATGCATGAGGTGGATTCATAGTTTGAAGCCCAGGGCATACATTATCATCGTAAGTTGAGCCAGACAGGTTTTCCATAGAGATTTCTAAATCAGGTTTGTATATTTGTTTTAAGTGAATGCTGGAAAGGGCAAGGGGCAAAGGTGGGGGGAGGAAGCAAAACAATATGTTGTCCAGGGATATAAAATACAGTCTGTTTAAAGTCTGTCTTCTAGCTGACCCACAACAGAGGCAGTTCTACAGTCCTGATGGAGAAAATTGCTTCTTGTCATATTATAGATATAAGGGATTCCCCCCGCCCTGCCCATTTTCCTGTAGTTTCTAAGATGTTTAAAATAATGGTGCAGAATTTTAGTGACTATTTATTGATGCATTTTACACCATTTGTTAGCTATAATCTTCCATCATTTGAGTACATTGAGCCCTAATCTTCAACTCTGTCAGTCCCCTTTTGCATTACAAATCATTTGTAGTTTTATAACTGTCATTTCCAAGGACATCTGGAAAAGATGGATTTATGAAAGGTTACCGTGCATTCTAAGAAGGCCTCGAATTAGCATGACTTTGTAAAGGTTCTTGTAAATTGAGCAGCAGCCCTTGCTGGCAATAAGGTGTTTTCTGCTCTAGTTAGAGTATATTTATTTAAATATTAAGGCAGGGGGATGACCTTTGGCCTCAGAGATCACTATGACACAGCAATAGCACAATCTATTAGCTGTCAATGGAGCATTATAGCCCTGGCTCTCTCAAGACACCTATTTGTGGACAGTGTTATAATAACCCTTCCATTAGGCATCCCCAAGGCAAATAACCTTGGCTTTAACAGAGTCAGTTTCAAATTCCTTAGAGTCACATTAAGAGAATATCTGGTTTGTGTCAGTTTAGGATCACCTACTCCCTGCATTAGTTCAATTCAGTAAATTGTAAGGGACTGCACTTTTATTAGAATTATTTTCTATGGGCCTACAGGTAACAATTAAATACCAAGATGTAAAAACAATCCCTTTTATCTTTGGCCTTTTTCTAAAATAGCATCTTTAGGAATCACTAGATGATTGCTTGATCAGTAGAGATTAGAAATGTCATTTTATTCTAGTGTTGCTAGCACATGTACTATGTGACACAGTTAAGTGGTAAATTTCACAATAACCAGCGAAACAAGTCCCTTGGCAATAGGAAATAAACTCTCATAAATGGAAGAGAGAAGATAATATTCCCTGGGAAGAAGTCCCACCTATCTGTTTAAATTCAGTAGTGATGACAACACCGGGAGAATAATTTATACAGTTACATCATTGTAAATACCAACAACTTTGAAAACTATAAGAGCCAGGATCGTTGAAATGGCCATCCATGATTCCAAAGGATTAATGATGAAATATGCTATTTACTTGCTGGGAGAGGTAATAGATTTTATAGTGAAGAATTTTAATTTCATATGTGTGTATATGTATATATATATATAAATTTTGTACTGTATATACACATACATATATACATGCATGCAAATAAATGTACATGTGCATATACATAACATACAGCCAATGGAGGAATTGCTTGACAATGTATATTTTTTACATGCAGTTTCATTTTCTTTTTTTTTTTATTGAGGTAAGGTAAATATATAAAGAAGAGAAAATAGATTTCTATTAGTTAAAAAGTACCACAAAATAGAAAGATGAACCATAGCCTATATATACTTTGGGATCAGGGCATGAGATCGTTAGTTTTGCTCAGTTGTTTTCCTTTGTGAAAAGGGAGATCTGGGGATAATTTATAAATGTCTGTAATATAAAAATAAAACAAGTCAATAACTTCTTTAAAAAATAAAGAAAAATCAAAAGTTTTCTTCTTTTAATTTTACTACTTAGACTCCCTCCCACCCCTACTTCACCCTGGACAGATAAGCAAATCTCGTTCTGCCCAGATAAAATGCTTGAATATTTTTTGAATCACAAATGATTACTTCTGTGTCTAATTATGCAGAATCATTATAGAGCTCATAACATATGGGGAAATATCAGATTGAAAGACATTATTATACTAATAAAAATCAAGGTCAAATTCGCTTTAAAATTGCCTCCAAAAATCACAAATTAACATTCTCGGTCTTACGAATAAACCAATAAATATCATATTTAAATTCCAGATATTTTGCCCCAGACATTGATTTTAGTGCCATCAGTATTTTGTGTTTAGATAAATGTAACCCTCACTCTTAAAGAATAAAATCAGTGTGTCAATTGTAAGGAAAGGATGCAAAGAACATGATACTTACAAATATTCATTTGGAAATTTATGAGATTTCTCAAGGATATGCTGATGTTGTTCAGTTGATTCAGCCATGTCCAACTTTTTGTGACTCCATATGGGGTTGTCTTGGCAATAATGCTGCAGTGGTTTACCATTTCCTTCCCCAGCTTATTTTATGGATGAGAAAACTGAGGCAAACACAGTTAAGTGACTATCTCCTGTATCATCTAGGTGCCCTCATGATATGCTACTTCCAAAAAATTAGTTTTATATTTGGAAAGATGAACCTAGAAACTAGCTGGTCTAACTCCTTTTCTTTTACAGATAGGAAGGTTAAGGCCCACAGTAGTTAAGTGCCTAAGGTCACGCAGGCAATACATGATAGAATTGGAATTCAAGCTCATTTTACATTTACAGGTCCCATGATTCCTGCCTCACACTGCCATTATCATTCACATTATTGTCATCACCATCATCCCTCAATGAATATTCAATTGAATTTGAATTGATATTTTGAAAACAACCTGCAAAATCAATCAACAGATATGAATGAAATGTTAGTTCTAAAATCCAAGGACATAGGTCTAGATCAGAAGTCTAAAATCAGAGGTCCTAGGCCAGGAATGGAGAACCTGCAGCCTCAAGGCCACATGTGGCCTTCTAGGTCCTCAGGTGCAGCCTTTTGATTGAGTCCAAGTTTTACAGAACAAATCCTTTTATTAAGGGGATTCATTCTGTGAAGTTTGGATTCAGTCAAAGGACTGCCCTTAAGGATTTAGAGGGCCACATGTGGCCTCGAGATCATAGGTTCCACATCCCTGTTCTAGGCTCTTCTACTTTACTACCCTTGTGATTTCAAGAAAAGTATTTAACCACACTATACTTCAGTTTCCTCATCCCTAAAAGGAGGGTTAGATGATCACTAAGATCCCTTCCAGATATGAATGTGTGGATTTCATTTACTGAGCATTGATTATGTGCATGGCACTATGGTAGACCATCAAATCTTACAATTTCATTTTTTGCTCATACTGCCAACATAAGAAAAATGTTGGAATACAAAATCCTAAAAAACAAATAAACATAACGTATACTTGACCTATCTATGTCCTCAGGCCCTAAGGCAGATATCACAATTATTGATTTATCATGTTTTGCACCATACCTGGTTAATTGTTAAGCAAAAAAGGGTAAAATGATGGCATCCATTAAAACTTCAACCCCCATAAACAATACTTAACTTGTGATTTACAGCCAAATCACAGTTCACCATTTCTACTTGCCTCTGTCTCTTACATAGCATGCCAGACCATAGGGTAGTACATGGCATACTGCATAATATAAGATGTAATTTAAGGGGTTCTATTGATGCCATAAATCACAAGGAGTCTTGCTGAAAGAGTTTATGAATGGCAGTAAAACACTAAGACTGAATTATATCATTAGAATTATGTACCCCATACAGGTAGTATTATTTGTAATTGAAGATAAAGTATTTTATATAAACACACATGTATGTATATATCTATAACATATATAGAGAGAAAGATCCAATTGTTTGAATTATTTTATATTTACAGGATGTCTTTAATCCTAAGGCAAGAAGATATATTTCAAGAACAAAATTAGAAAACAAGAAGAATAAAGCATCTGTCATCCTGGATTAGGAGCAATCACTATGCTCCTAATACAGACCATAATAATTACAATATATTCTGACAGGTCATACATAATCTAAGTACTAGACACACTGAGGAAATTCCATAAATGGGCTTTTTATTTGACAAAACTGGGTGTTTTGTTCAAACAAACTATTAAAAATTTTGGCTCGGCAAAGATTGTTCCAACATGATTCTAACACAAACAAAAGAAAAAAAAATTCAGAATATCAGTCGACATGTTAATTTTGTCTACATGACTCCAAAGTAAATGATCAGATTTTCCCAATGAACTCATTGGTCATTTTGATATCAATTACACACAGCATCACTGTGTCTGAAAAAGTTTTGATCTTCTTGGCTCCTCTGAGGAGGGAGAAGGTGAAATGATAATAATGGTAATGACTTTATCATTCTGAGCACATTTCTTGATCCCTGTAGACTAAATAATTTCATCAGCACTTTACTGTTGTTGTTCAGTCATTTTCCAACTGTATCCAACTCTTCACCCCATCTGGGGTTTTCTTGGCAAGGATACTAGAGCAGTTTGTCATTTCCTTTTGCAGCTCATTTTACAGATAAGAAAACTGAGGCAAACAGGGCTAAATGACTTACCCAGCCTCAGACCATGACTAACTGTGTGACTCTGGGCCTGGGGTCACACAGCTACTATGTGTCTAAAGCTAGATTTGAGTTCAGGAAGATGAATTTTCCTGACTCCAGGCCTGGCATTCTATCCACTGTGCCGCCTCGCTGCCTAGCACCTTAGGCTATGAATTATAGGGTAAGTATAGTTTTCCTACTCCCCTAACTGGATGAGTCTACCCTAATGTGGAACATTAAAGCATTTTGCATCCATCATGTACTTTTTCACTTTACTTTTTATTACATTTATTTCTGCATATTTACCCCATACTAGATTGTACTGATGTATTGTATTCATCCTCTGTAGCCTTCTTGGCACATAGTAAGAATTCATTAAACACTTAGTATGTGCCAAGCATTGTGCTATACCATGGGTTTACAAAAAAAATTCCAAAGTAGCTCATGTACTCAAGGAGTTTATATCCTGATGGTTGAGATTAAATGCAAATAAATGATTGTTACCTACATTTAGAATAGATAAAAGGCATTCTGAGAGGGAAAGTCATTAGCATGTGGGAGAATCTGGAAGTAAAAGCTGGGATTTAAAGTAGGTCTTCAAAGAAGCCAGGGCAGTTAAGAGGCAGAGATGAGGGAGGCAGAGAGATAACCAGTATAAAGGTAGAGAGAGAGGAGCGCAGAGATCAAGGAGCTGCAAGTGACGCAAGATGGCTGGATTTCTTTTTAAATTGTTTTGTGGTGGTTATTCTTTCTTTTTGCCTGGTAAAGATCACTGCATATATTTTCTTGGCTCTCTTTATTTCACTTTGCACCAGTTCATATAAGTCTCTCTTCTTCTTTATATTCATCATTTCTTATAGCAGAGTAATATTCTATTACATTCAAGTACAGTTTATTTAGCCATTTCCCCACTAGAGTAGATTCCCCATCTACTTTTTCTCCTGATTATTTGCTACCACAAAAAGCTTTGCTATTAAAATTTGGGTGTAGTAGGGATTTTCTTCTTATCAATGAACTTCTTGGAGGTCTAATAGTGAAATCTCTGGTTCCAATCTCTAGATATTTTATTCACTTTATTTTCATAATTCCAAATTGCTTTCTAATGAATTTATGGCTCCATGAACAATACATTAGTGTGCTTACTTTTCCACAGCCCTTCCAATATTTTCTATTCCCCTCTCTTGTTATCTTTTCCAGTTTGCTGGGAGTGAGGTAAAACTACAGAGTTGTTTGGATTTGCATTTCTCTTTTAAGTCATGATTTGGAACATTCTTTCAAATGGTTTTTAATAGTGTACAATTCTTCTTTTGAGAACTCTTGTTCATATCCTTTGACCATTTTTGCATTGGGGAAAATCTTTTGGTCGTATTTTTCAATTTGTTGTCCAACTTGGATACCAAATCTCTATCTGAGAAATTTTATTAAAATAGAAGGGAGGGAAGAAGGAAGGGAGGAGGGAAGGAAGGAAGGAAGAAAGGAAGAAAAGGAAGGAAGGAAGGAAGGAAGGAAGGAAGGAAGGAAGGAAGGAAGGAAGGAAGGAAGGAAGGAAGGAAGGAAGGAAGGATTGTTCATTCTAAAATAAGGAGCTTAGATGACATTCTGGGAAAACTGTACCTTCTAGACCTCCATAAAGCTTTTGATCAGAATTTTTGTTCAGATTATTGCATTCAGTGTCTTGAAATATTTTAATTCTATTTCAGGGTTTTGTTTGAGTTGTTTTGTTATGTAGAAGTTATGTCTATGTTTTGTTGTGTTTGTTTGTTCGTTTTTTACTCTCCTGAGGATACCTATTCAAAGAAGTAAACTGATGCCCCCAAACTGCCTGTGGTACTTGAAGGCGCAGGACAGGGGAGATTTCCGAAGGGGATGGAGCGTTTTTTGACAAAAGGATATTCCAGAACCTCAAGAGGAAAGTTTTCAAATACTTACTCCAATATGAATTTTTCCTACGTGTCATTTTGCAAATCCCACCAAAGCTATAATATGTGTAGGCACCCTTAGGACAGGGCCAGTTTTCATCACTTTTGTTACCAGATCTTTTTCATCAGCTGCTGCTGTTGCTTTCCTAGATGTCCCCCAAAGACCTAGTGAGAGACAGTCAGATAATGCAAGGCTTTAGTCCATAGATACTCAGTAACAACAAACCCTTTATAAATTTGAGAGTGTGATGAAAATCACTTTAAAACTCTGTTTACAGGTCTTGTTAAGTTTTCTCTTTAAAAATATTTGGTTCTACCTATATAAGATTGATTGTACGCCGTCTCAGAGAGGGAGTGGGGAGGGAGGGGGCAATCAGGAGGAGGGAGAGGAAAAAATCTAAGATATATGGAGGTGATTGTCAAACACTGAAAACAAATAAAATCATTTAATTAAAAAAAAAATTGTTCTAGAAAGTCTCCATGGAAATGAACTTCTTAAATTGGCTTAAACAGACTAAGCAGGGAATGAACTATCATAGAGGTGGAGAAAATCAACCAGAGAGCTGAGGACAAACAACAGGAAAGGTCTGTGGTTTTGTTCTGGGGATTTTTTGCATATCAAACTGAACTGAAATCCTAAAGCCTTTCAGAGACGGTGATGATGCCACTATCAGGATGCCAGAAAGCATTCTAGTCAAGTTTGTGGGGAAACCAGGGTTACCATTAAGCTGTTATTAATAAAAATGAGAAATATGCCACATTATATCTAGATGTTGATTCCTTCCATTAAATTAAACGCACTTAATAAATACCTGTGCTATTCAGTGGGGACAAAAAGCTGAAATGACCCAATCCCTATCATCAAGGTGTTTCCAAGCTAATACTCGTTCATACTTTATATACTATCTTTAAATCTATTCTAAATTTAAGTTCAACTACTTTGAAGTAGTTTGGACAGATCTGTTTAGGGGGATCTGTTTGGACAGATCTGGAGGCAGTTAGATGGCTCAGTGGATAGAGTGCTGGGCCTGGAATCAGGAAGGCCTGGGTTCAAATATAGTCTTAGATACTTCCTAGCTGTATGACTCTGGGCAAGTCACTTAACTTATGTTTGCTTCAGTTTCCTAATCTGCGGAAATGAGCTGGAGAAAGAAATGGCAAACGACTCTAGTACCTTTGCCAAGAAAACCCTGTGGGTAGTATTGGTGTGCCATGGTCCACGAGGTCACAAAAAATGGTACTCAATTGAACAACAACAGGGTAGAGTTAGGAGGTTTTCCCCCTTTCTACAGCTTATGTTCTTTACCCCAGTTCTACCTGTTGGGGATAAGAATAATCTGACATTTCTATGGTGCTTTAAAGATGGCAAAGCACTCAATATAGATTATTTCACCAGGGCCTCATAAGAACTGTATCATGTAGGTCTACTCCAAGTATTCTTATCCCTATTTTATAGGTGAGTGAACTAAAACTCAAGAGTTTCAGATGACTAGGCATTGCACCAGCCCAGCAAGGCAGCCCTGAGAAGTAAGGGTCTGAGAAGCTATCCCAGTGGACTTTGAACTTGAACTTCCTTCCTCACCTTGGAACATTCTTTCTCTCCTGCGGCACCTTACTGTGATTGATCAATTCTTCCATCAATCTGCATTTTAAAGAAGGGTCCAGGCTAGCCCTGTCAACTTATTCAGTCATCTATACATTTCTGACTCTCCAGATTTCTTTTTGTGCCATCCTCCAATGGTTATCTCCTTCCCTCACTTTTTAAAACCTCCTTTTCTGTGTTGTCTTCTGTTGGAGAGTAAGCTCCTTTCTCTTAATGTCTATTTGAATTCCCAGTACTTGGCTCATAAGTAAATGCCTAATGCTCATTGACTTGACTTGATTTGCTCATGGTTACACAGCCAGAGGCAGGATTTGAAACCAATACCTCACTTTAAGAGCGATACTGTTTACTACTCCAAAGAAGTACAAAAAGAATTTGTTTTTCATTTGACAACTATATTATATCTACTTAAGTCTTCTCACCACGCTAAATAAATATTCCATTTCCTTTAAATGATGCTTGTATGGCAAAGTTTCAAGGCTTTTCATCATCTTGACCATTATCCTTTGGATAATTTCCAGCTTGTTAGTGTCCTTCATAAAATATGGCACTGAGAACTGAACACACAGCTCCCGATGGGATTTTGTCTTTATATCCCCAGGACCTAGGATTTTGTCTTTCACAGAATAGCTACTTAATAAAGGCTTATTGGATTGGACAAAAGAAAAATGGGAAGTATTCATGAAGTGGACTAGCAACTAGGGATATATCCCCTAGTAAATATAAGGCCAGAAAGGTATGTGTAAGGTGGATTAGAGGCCAGAGATTTATTCCTTACTGTCCAGTGGGCCAGAGAGTGGATGGGACAGCTTATAGAAATTGAGTGGAATTTTAATCCCAGATGGAATTCATACAGAATTTGTTTATGGAGTCCTCCACCTGATTTGTAACATACATTGAGAAATTAGTTGGAGTCAGACAGAATCAGAGAAAATCCAATATAAAATTCATCACATTCACTACCCTAGATCAACCTTAATTTTCAGGGTGAAATTGTATATGCACTTGATCTTATCTGGATCCTTTCTCTTAAGGAGCCCATCTAAAGTGAACAGCTTTTAGTGGTGATACAGAGTAGGCTGCTTTTACCCCTAGAGGATAGACGATCAATTCCATTTAAGTTCATCCGATAAGAACAAAGTCAACCGGTTGGAAGTGCTGGTGAAGGAACAAGGATTCTTTGAAATCTCATGGCCCCAGAACGAACGTGTGCTTGAAATCTCACGATCTCAGAGTTGGATGCAACTTTCCTATTTTTATAGAGAAATGATGATTGGAGCACCACCATCCTCCCAATCACCCTACTTCTTTACTTCAGCATTATCCTCCACTCCTAGCTCTTCCTCTTTCCATCATCCTTCAGTTACCAAATCTGGTTGCTTCTACATCCACTGCATCTCTGTTTCCTTCTCTCTTCTGGAGTAACTACTGCTCCAGTTCACACCCTCTTCATCTCTTCTCTGGACTATTGCAATAATCACTTACTTGAGCCTCTTCCCTCATTAAGACATCTTCCACAGTTGCCTGTGTGATGCTTACTAATACCCAGGTCCCCTATTGAATAAACATCTATGATTCCCTTTTGTCTCTAAAATTAAATATTAATTGCTCTGGCATTTAAAGATCTCTGGAACCTGACCCCAAAGAAAATTGTTATTCTTATTACATCATAGTACTTCCCTTTCTGAATTATATGGTATTGTCAAATTGTCTTCCTTGTTATTCCTCACAAATGGTACCCAATCTCGTCTTCATGCTTTTGTACCTTCTGTCCTTGATGCCTAAAATGTACTACTTCCTCACTTCCTTAGAAATCATTGTTTCCTTAAAGCTCAACTAATGTACCACTTGACACAACGAAATTCCCCGATTCTCCTAGTTTTTAGTGCTCTTCTTTCTTTCCTTTTATTTATTTTGTAAATTACCTTTTTATTTATTTTGTAAATCCTTACATGCATAGACAATATATTACCTGGTGGGATTCACACACTCTGAGGGCTGGGTCCATTTCATTTGTGTGTTTATATCTTCAGTGCCTAGTTTAGTGTGTGTTATATATGGGTGTTCAATAAATGCTTATTAATTCATTGATTGATTGACCACAGAGGCCATCTGTCCTTTTACTGTCCTGGCCATTCATTTGATTGTGTCCCAGTTTGTTAATTTTGTCCTAAATTGTATTTCTTAGAACTGAAAATGTTACTCCAAATAGAGTTAGACTTTGAACATCCCATTTGCAGAATAGTTCCATGTGGAATGCAAGAACTGGTAAGACACTTAGGAATTTTCCTGAAGTCAAAGTCCTGTTATAATTTCAATTATTGTGCTTTGGTTTTGTCCATTTTGAAAAGTACATGTTATGAAATCTGTCTATATTTTTTACCTTTTTCTCTTTTCAAATTATGCAGGAGTTGCTTTGTTCATTTGTGTAGACATTCTACAAGTATTTATTATGCATCTATTATATGACTATGCCTAGTCCATTGATAGGTGCCATATGGGAATATAAAAGAAGAGATTATGCTTTTCCTTGAGCAACTTACAATCATGACAAGGAAATAAGATGTCCATACTAAAGAAAATGGCTAAATCAATAAAAGTCACAAGAAAAAAGGAGAGATTATGAACCAAAGAAGCCAGACTGAGCCACAAGATGCATGTTAGCATGCACGTAACACAGCCAATGTGAATTGCTTCCATGGGAGCTAACATGAGCTACTGACTTGTTCCATGACCCACTCAAAGAAGACTTATAATATTTGGGACATGTTTGTGAATTTTATTCTTGTTTTTTTCCTTTTATGTATTGTATGTATTTATGTATTTATATATGTATTTATGTATTTATTTCCTTATATGTATTGTAAGTAGCCGTGTTCTACAGATGGATAGAACCTAGGACTTAGAACTGAAGAGGAGAAGATGAGATGGGAATTCATTTGGGTAATTTCACAGGGCTTTCAAAGACCCTGTTGACAAAGACCATTATTAATGCTGAGTCCCTGCAGTCATGGTATATAAATGTGAGACACGAAGCGGTTCGATTCAACCGATATTTATTAAGTATTTATAATGACAAGTCAGCTAGCATTTATTAAGGACTTACTATCTGCTGGACACTGTTCTAAGAACTAGAGGGGCAAAGAAAGGCAAAGGCCAACCTTATTTTTAACGAGCTCATGATCAAATAGGGAGACAAAAGCAAACAAATATACACAAACTATATACAAGATAAATAGGAAACAATCAACTTAGAGAAGATATTAGAAATAAGTGGAATTAGGAAAGGATTCCCATAGAAGGTGACATTTTAGTTGGGACTTGAAGGAAACCAAAAAAGCCAGAAGCTGCAGATGAGCTAAGGACTGGGATTTAAGGGGACTTGCTTTGAGACTTAAGGAGACTTTTATTGAAGGTTAAGAGAACAGTACTGTGAGTCAAATTAACATCTTATAGGGAAAGAATGGTAGCAAAGCTTTGGTTCAGTAATATGTATCAATTCCCATGACAATGCCCAAATGTCATTTGCTGTAGGAAGACAGAAAAGGTACAACTTCAAATACAAACTGACCACAAAGTCTGACTAGGGAAATCTCATAAGTAGAAGCCATAAGATTCTGCCCATGACCATAGTGGTCAAGGCAATATTACAGACTTCCTTAGGTGATTGGGAGCAAAAGGGTAGTGAGACTGGAAGGAGCTGAATCAGGTGGGGGGAGAGGAACAGGAAGGTGATTAAAAGGGCTTATTATTCCTCTGTTTAGGGCAAATAATCTGTAATGGCACTACAATAAAACTTCTTGAGAAGCAAACTTAAAAATATCAATATCTACATTCTATTACCCTGATCCTCTGTGGGATGTGATTAAAGGGAAATCACAATGGAAACGTATCTTCTAGGATTAACAAAAGGGAGAGTAAGTTTATATCTTCTACTTGATAACTCCTCAGATTCATAAAGATACAAAGTATCTCCTTCTCTAAGCTAAATATCTTCATTATCTTCAACTGAGTCTCCAAAAGTTTGGCGTTTTTTCTTCTCTTCCTTGTTAAAGTTTTCCACCTTCTAACTTCCTTATACATGTCAGGATTCCCTCTGGCTTCTTCACATTTTTTTGTTCCTTGTTTTTTCTTTTAATTATAATTCTTTCTAGAGAACATTTTATTTTCTCTGATATCTGGAATGGATATGTCTTTTTTTTTGGCCTTTTCTAGTAAGAAGACAACTGGTATTTTGAGCTCAAATAGCTGTTACCCGGAACTAGCAGAAATACAGGCAGAGTACACTCTCACAGATATATTCAGAAATTTCCCTTGCTTTCCATACTTGCTGGAATAGACATTCTCAATTCTCTTGTCATGTTTCTTCTAGCTCTTAAACTGCCATGACAGACTACCTGAATGCTAAAACTGTAGCTGAGGGCATTTCACTAATTGTTTTATATGCACATTGGATTTTCCTGCCTTTCTTTTTGGAACTCTCCTTGAATTTAAAGACTACTTGCCACCTTGGTCATCTGCTTTTGAGCATTAACTAGCATAGTCTGCCACAATCCTAATGGAAATAAAGAATTCCCTCAGCTTTTATACCAGCCAAAGTTATAGCTATGTGAGTTTTTCCTTGATCAGGTCAGCAAAGTCCCAAGGTAGAAGTTCCAGAGCTGAAAGCATTAAGTCCTTCAAGGCATGTTCTGTGGTTTGGGCAGCAAGGTTGCTAATGAGATGGCGGGGGAGCAAAGTGAAGCATTTCTGCAGCCCACCTAGATACAGAGGACCAAGTGTTCCACTTACCAGTCAAGACTGCAGGGCCCCAGGCAGCAGTGAACTCTCTCCCCATTCTGAATTTCTACAATACATATATTCTCAATTTTACTTCATATCAGAACCTGTGTATGGAATGAATAAATGAATGAATACACACTTATTATATACACTTATTAAGCACTTACTATATACGAAGCACTGTGCCAAACACTAGGAATACAAATAGGGAAGTAAGATAGTCTCTGTTCTTTCAGAGTTATCATTTTATTCTTACACATTGCTTTGAATTGTTGTCTTTCGTATGTGTTTTATTTCCTCATCAAGCTGTTTCTCAAAGAGGAAGATAACCTCTTCTTTAATATCCTCTATAGTACCTACCACAGGGCTGAGAACAGAATAATAGATGCTTAATAACAGTTTGTTCAATGACTGCATGAGAGAACCTCAGGAAACAAGGCATCTTCTATATACATTGGAAAGAGAATGTGGTCAAGAAATATATACACGTTCCTAACATACTCAGTTCAAAATGGACCAGTGCAATTTCAGTCTTCAGAAGATAGTTTGGCAGAAGTCACATTCTTATTCTCCAACCAAAGAAAATTGGTTATAAATTGTTCTATTAAAGGGAGCTAAAAAATAGTTGGGAAGAAGGATAGAAGGTACCCACTTGGAGCAAGGTAGAAAGTTAATGCAGAAAGTCAGAAATTGAACTAGGTTAGAGGTAAGCATGCCTGGCATGTACACTTCCTCAGATGGAAGCTCTGAAAAATAACTCACCAATTAGACGAGACATGAAATATCAATGCAGTTGTGTGATTTGTTGAACAGATTGCAAGGATTCAGCCTTAAAAAAGTTATAAATACTAAAATCCTGAAATGAATTTTTGATCTTACTGGTTTGAGAGTTCCCTTTAACAAAGATCACAGACTATGAAAGCAATTATAAACAAATGTCTAAAAATTTTTGTTAAAAAAAAGGAATGAGAGACTTTGAAAATAACAGTTTTGCTACACAATCACAATTGATTCCAAAACAAAGAAAAGAAAGAGGCAACATGTGGACCTAATTGATAAGCTCAAATTTTAAAGATCATGTATAGGAGCTAGAAGTAAAGACAGATAAAAGAAAAATATAGAGGATTGAAATATTTATGTAAGAAGTCGTCCCAGAGTTCCCAGTATCTACTCAGGCTCATAATAAGAGTCAAAAACAAGAGAAAGTTTTCTTTTTTTCTTTGTTTTCCTTTCCTTAATCATATTTTAGAGGTGTGATTGTTGCACTTCTGAAAGTAATATTAGAGGAACTGTAACTTCTATATGAATAGAGGCAAGCAATTTTTTTCCATTTTCAAAAAGAGAAGATAAATAGTTGAAACTCTGGGCAGGTGTGATATTGATTTTGATTCCATGCATATTTCTAGAATTAATTATAAATGAGTATCTGATTTGTAAGCACTTAAGAAGGGGAAGAGATTGGTGACCTCTAAAAGTCAACATAGATTCATGAAAATATGCAAGACTATCCTCCTTTATTATTTCTACATGCTTTCTATGTTGAGAAACAAATCACAATCTAAAGATATATCAGAAAAACTGTATTAGATAATGAATTTCTTTAAGACATTTGTGATTCTCATAATATATACATAAAAAGGGAGATACAGACTAGATGAAAGTAAATTTGGATGGATTCAGATTTGATGGGAAAGACTGTTCATTATCCCTATTTTACAGATAAGAAAACAGGCAGAGTGAGTAAGTAACTTTCCAATATTCACATAGCTAATCATTGCCAAAAATAGGATTTGAACCGAGATTTTCCTCACTCCATTAATCAGCCTACTACATGCTGAGACCTAGATGTCTAAGTGGATTCTAAGCTATCTTTCAGTCAGTAACATAATATGGCATCCCATAACATGAACGTACTTTCAAGTTTCATTTATATACATAAAGTCTTCAGATTGAGAGAGGATGGGCTTGTGGTCCTCTGCCTTTATTAGAAAATGTAATAAAATGAAATTAAAAAAAATATAGAGAGTATTATCTATAGCTTTGAGCATCACATTTTAAAAGGAATACTGACAAACTGGAGTATGTTCAGAGCAGGGTGACCAGTAAAGTAAGCATAATTCAAAATTATGCCAAAGGATAAACAGGTAAAAGAAAGTAAGACAATCAGTCTGGAAAAATACAGGCAGGAATACAAACCCTGTTGTCAATTATTTGATAGTTATTATGTAGAAGAAAAATACAGCTTCTTTTCCTTGGCCCCAGAAAGCAAGAACTAAAAGCAAGACATGGAAGCTATATAGAGAAAGATTTTGGTTTGCTATAAGAAAAGTATTTCTAATATCTAGCTAGAGTTCTCCAGAAAACTAGGTGATGTAAAGTGGAGCTAATTATATTCCAATTCATAAGATTCTTTTGTTTGTTCTAGACGTGAATGTTTTCTTAACTCCAAGACCAATCCTCAATCCATTACATATGCTGCCTTTCTTTACCAAAGAGAAATCTACCCTTAAGAACCATAACTCAGAATTCCAGCACCTAGTGTAAAGTTAGTACAGTTTGAAGGTTGACCATTTCTATGTATGGCTCATGTCCCAAACTCTTCTGTTGTGTTGGTTGGCAACAAGAGTTTGGGAGGTTGAAGCTTTGGGAAGTCAGTGTTCAAAGTGGGTAGGGATTAGAGTGGAAAAAAGTAAGTCATATATGAGACAAGATGTCCTGTCTTCAGCTACATGTATTTTCACTGGCTATCTGCCATGCCTAGAATTTTGTCCCTCCTCATCTCTACATCTTGGCTTCTCCTATTCCCTTCAGGTCCCAGCTAAAATTTCATCTTCTAGAAGAAGCCTTTCTCATTCCCCTTTAATGCTAGTGCCTTCTCTCTTAGGGTTATCTCCAATTTAGTTTGCATGTGTCTTGTTTGTACCTAGTTGTTTTCATATTGCTGCATCACCCATTGGACTGTGAGAGCTTTAAAATTTTTGCCTTTATGCCCCTGTTGCTTAGCAAGAGCATGGCACATAGTAGGTGCTTAATAAATGCTTGTTGATTTAACTCGAATTTACTTGAGGAGGAGAGTGATCTCAGGTCCATAGATGACATCTCTCTTGAAGGTTCAACCCAAATGTCACCTCCTTCAAAGAAGCTTTTCGCAGTTCTCTCAGTTGTTATTTACTTAGTCCTTGACCCCATATCACAGTGTATTTATTTAATACAAATCCTGTATTTACTTATTTTTGAATATTTATTATCATACTAAGTAAGATATTAGATCCTTACATCAGGGACTAGGTCCCTGATTAATTAACTAATTCCAACACATAGTAGGCATTTAGCAAATACTTGTTGACTGATTGACTCAACATCTTATACAACCACTTCTTAATCCATCCACCTAACTGTAATTTCATTCAGCCCTCATCATTCTGTTTTGTTTCCTGAAATTTTAGGCAAACTATATCTATAGCATTCTCCCCTGCTACCAGTCTAATAACTCTTTCAGGAGGGAAATTTATTCTGGAATTAACCGTTCTTGATGAAACCAATTGGGTTTACTTTTTGTTGATGCTTCCCTTCTAGGTATTACTATTTCCTTAATGACACCTTCTAGGGCTTAGGAATTGAGGTCAAGTTCACTGGCATGTTCCATTGTCTTCTCTTTTACTGAGAATTTGGACATCCTTTGCCCATCTTCACCCATATGGAACCTCTCTTGTTCTCTGTGACCTTTCAAAGATCACAAATAATAGTCCACTAAATCACGTCTGATAGTTCTATCACTGCCTTGGGGAATATTTTGTATGAGCCTATGACTTCAATTCATCAAGGGTAACATGGTCCTCTCCTGTTATCTTCTTGCTGATCTTGGGTTTTAGCTCCTTCTTAAACATTCTTATGCTTTCCTTTTGAAGTTTAAAATTCATTCTATTTTCAGAGAAAAGAGAAGCACAATAAAAAAATGGAGTAGTTTTACCTTCTATCTGTTATCCATTAACATCATTTCTTCTCTCATGAGCAGATGTCGCATTTGTTCTTAGATTTCTCAGTTTTCTGCATTATCACTTGAAAAAGTTTCTATTATTTTACTTCTTCAAAAGCCCAAACTCCTTCTGAATTTTTGCACTAATGACCTTTCTGTATTTATCCTGCATTAGCTACCTTTACTCCTTCCTTGATGTTTTATAGTTTTTAACTACACAGTGATATTTACTTTAAATATATAGTAAGAATAGTTGTGCAGACATTTCCATCCAATACTTCAGGGGCACACTCTTTCCTATACCACCTCACTCTTTGAGAAGATCACCTCTTGTTGGCCAGAATCAATCTAGAATACCAGTACCATTATTGTTCTACCTTCTGAAGGGTACAACTACCATTTTTAAAGTAATAATCAGCAAAAATCTACCTTCTCTGTACACTCTCCCACTCCAGTATACATATACCCACATATTTTTATACATTTATATTATATATATGCATATAAACCTCTTGTTCTGCCCTCAGATTCCTTAACCTCTCTATCAGGAGGTGGGTAGCACATTTCATCATTAATCCTCTGGCACTGTTAGTCATTAGACTGATCAGAATTCTGAATTCTTTCAGGTTGTTTGTCTTTACCATATTTTTGTCATTATATGAATTGTTCTCCTGGTTCTGTGCATTTTATTCTGTATCATTTCATGCAAATCTTCCCAGGTTTCTCTGAACTAGTCCCCTTCTTCATTTCTTATAGCACATTAGTATTCTATCACATTTATGTATCATTTCCCAACTGATCAGCACCACCTCAGATTTCCATTTTTGCCACCTCATAAAGTTTTCTTTATTTTTGCATATCCTTGGTTAGAGTTTGTTTTGTTTAGAATTTATCCCTTTCTTATTTTACACCCATTATAATTTCCCTTCCCCTCTTTCCCGCATATCAATTGAGGTATTTGTACAAGCACATAGGACAGTGCCTAGCACATAACAGGTGCTATGTAAATGCTCATTACCTTCCCCTTCTTTATTTCCCTGTTGAGTGAAATATATTTCTTTACCCAATTTTGTGTTCGTGTGCACGTGTGTGTGTGTGTTCGTTCTTCCCTCCTTTTCTATCTCCTCTTCCTTATTTGCATAGATATTTGCTAAGACACCCCGATTATGTAAGATAATTTTACCTAACCTTCTTTTCTCTTCTTAACCCCTTCTCCACCCTCAGGATATTTCTCTTCTCCCTCTTTTTCCATTCTTCTTTAATATCAAGACATAACAGAACCACTCCCAGGCACAGTCTAATTAAACTCCCTCTATGACTCCGAATGAGCTAAGGTTCAGAGGGGACTCATGTCATCTCTCTGTATTTGAATGTAAGTAGTTTATCTTTGTTCAGTCGCTTATTATTCATTTGTGTCTATTCTCTTATGTTTCTCTGAACTCCTTTGTTTGAACTTCAACATCTGGTCTTTTCATCAGGATTGCATGGAAGTATTCTGTTTCATTAAAGATCCATTTCCCTCCCTATAGCATTATATTCAATTTTGCTGAGTAAATTATTCATTACTGTAAGCCTATATCCTTTGCCTTCTGAAATATTGTATTCCAACTTTTTTGCTACTTTATAGTGGTGGCCACTAAGTCACGTGTGATTCTGACACAAGCTCCTCCAAACGGAATTCTTTCTTTCATTCTGACTGTTTGTGTTTTTTTGTTGTTGTTGTTTTTTTTGACCTGGAAGCTTTGGATTTTAGCTATGCTGTCTATCAGGGTTTTCATTTCTTAGAATATTGAATGGTATGTTTTTTCAAGATTTCAGATATAGTTTGGGGAACTATAAACTCTCAGTGTTCCATAAGTGGCCTAGGGAAAAGTCTGATTGCTGTCCCCTTAGTCTGAACTCTGCAAGTTCCTGATCTGAGTTTGGGTCTGAACAACAGAAGAGTGCTGCTGGACTCAGTCCTCAGTCCCCCTCTGCCATCTAGGAAGCTCTGCTGATTCAGAGTGACAGAAGTGTAGGAGCATGATGTGGTAATTCGTCTGCAGAAGTCACATTAAGCTAGGTTCTAGAACTTAGTCCCTCCTGTACTCTTGGAGTCTGAGCCACACAGCTGCTGCTGGTTTTTTAACTTGATCCTTTCGAGGTCCGCAGCTCAAAATTTCCTTACCCAGAGAGTTGTATAGCACCCTTCTCCCCTGGATTAGTGATCAGGAACTGGACATTAGTTACTAAACTACTAGTTGATGCCAGTTGAGTGACCTGGTATTTCTTCTCATCCTGGTGCACAGCCTCCCCTTGGATGCTGGAGTGCTCTGTCCAGAGAGTGCTTTTGGCCAGACTGCTGGTGTGCATGGATCTATCTGTCTTTGCTAACCTATTCTGGAAAATGTCTCACTGTGACCTTTTCTGGATTTCCCCATTATGATTAAGCCCTGTCCATTTTTCTAGATCTTCCTGGGGAAGTTTGAAGGGAGCTCACTGTACTGCTTCTTGCTATTCTACCAACTTGGCTCCACCTCAGGATACAATTACTATTAAGAAAATCTAAGAATTTCCTAACTGATCCACTTTTGACAGAAAGAAAGCCAGGCCAATTTATAATCTGTTTCTTCTCATTTATTTTCACCTTCTGTTCAAATATTTTATGGTGCCTGCCAATGGCAATATTGCTTCTGTTTCTCTCTCCATGGACTGTTACCCAAATGTCCCCATCTCTGGTTTTGTACTTTCCCCGTGATTCTGTTTTCTTAAGATATAATTCTACTCTGTCCCACCCTTTATATTTATTCTGATTCTTTTAAGTAACATTTACCCTTTCGGAACTTTCATCTACTCATGAGTCCCATTCTACCAATTTTCGATTATGTATGAGATTACATTTTCCTTTTCGTCTCTGAAATTCTAGTTCACTTTGCTTGTTCTTGGACCATATTTTCTATCAATTAGTGAGCTCTCTTCTTTCTATATTCTAGCTTCTCTCTATGGGACCTGGGGTAATAGAGTTACTAGCCTTTACCTAGAGTAACCATTTTATGAGCCATACAAGATGTACTAGTGGTTGTGACCAAAAGAAACCACTCAACTGACCTGTTCATGAGTTTCTACAATGGCAAAATGGGAATAATGACATTGAGCTATCTAACCTCAAAGGGTCATTGTGAGGAAAATATTTTATGAAACTTAAATCAACAATTATTGTGTACACTCTTTCCCTAGCCCGCCATTCCTGTATTCCATAAATCCACATCCCATTTGTGGATGCCATTTTTTTAATTGTCTGGTCACCTCCCCATGCCTGCCTTCCTTTCTAAAGGCCTTACCTTTGATTGGCAACAGTGGTAGGAAAACACCTCTGCAATTCTTCTAACACATTATTGTTTCTCCAGGATTAAACATCTCTAACTCATACTTGAAAAGGTAAACAGTATATTCTTATATTCATTATATTGTATATTTGTTCCTTTTCCTGTGATATAGAAGAACCTAGGCATACATTTTCCCCTAAAATTATATGAAATATTTTCCAAGATATTTTTCCATACATTGATCTTTCTTGTAAAACATATTATCACCACATTCACATTTATAAGCAAATGAACCCAGCCTAGAGACTATGACATCGTTTTTGACAATGTGATTCACCCTAACATAGCTTCTTATTCCATTATAAGGCTTGAATGATTCTCATGCAATGTTTCTAATCTACTTTTCTAGGCTTGTGAAACTTTTTAACGAAACATTAGCATTTGCAGGCACCAGATGTTTTGACATAAGGAGAAGCAATATGTAAATTTTAATCCATGCTAGGAACAATAGCCTGCAGGCACCTTTTTCTTATTACATGAATCATATACATAACCACAATGTGGTGGATCATATCAAAATCATCATCAACTGGAATACAGCACTCTTGTCTTGTGGTTCCCGATTAATAAAACTGATATATATTTAACTTGATAGGTATCAGTGATTTAGCCAATAAGACTTATCATACTATACTACTGTAACCACTGAATAATTAGGTTGTGTCCTGAAGGTGATTAATATTTTTTAAAATTACTGATGTTCTCCAGTTTCCCATTATTTATCAACAAAAATGATGTAAGCATCACATATGATTGGTTTTCATTTGTCAATATTACCAATTTTAATTTTAAAAAATTTTGATGTTGTTCAGTATCTTCTGACTTGAATCTATATGTAGAATTTTTTTTTCTTTCCAAATAATAAAGGTGACTTGGAGATAGCCTCAACTGTTCCCAATAGTGCAACATTAAAAAGGAAATCTCATGTTAGGATCAAAATCTCTTTTAATAAAGAATTACTAGAAAATAATTTCTTACAGGCTATTTACCCAAAACCCTAAAGTACATGTAAAATATTTATTCAAACACATAATATTATAACCTAAATAATACTAAAATTTCAATTTTTTTTAAACGTGTATTTTATTTTGTCCCCTAAAAGTGACATTTTTTTCTCACAGTGATATGACTAAAGTGGATAACTGTTTTGACATTGGTAAGACATGACCCTGAAATAAAATAGCTGTCTACCAAAGGGAAGGAATAAGAGAAAGCTCACTGAAAGAGAATACTAACCTTTACAAGCTACCTAGGACCAAAACATACTGTTAGTTATTTCTAAGGTGGCTATGCGTCGAAGATATGCATTTATACAAAGCTATGATTTAAGTAGTATAGGGAAATATCAACGTGGAAAAGCCTCCCACCAATACAGATAGGCAACTCATCTATATCTTATAGTTGTAGTGAATTGCCTGGAATACCAAGAGGTTAAGTGATTCATGCATGATACAATTAGTATATGTCAGGGGCAAGACTTGAGCACAAGTCGTCTTGATAAGTAGCCTGGCAAGCCATGTCTACTCTGTCCTTCTGACTCTTAAAGGTATATATAAAATTGGTGAAAACATACTTTCTGATGTTGAGACTAATGTTCTATAGGAAATCTTTATCCATTTCATTTTAAAATGCAATTAAGTACATTAAGTAGCATTCCTTTTGTGTGTTAAAATAGATGGTCCATGAAGTCCTTTCCCATTTTCAAATTCTTTGCTACTGATTCAATGCCTTTAATGTTGTTCAAATACCAGATTTTAAAATATTTTCTAAATTAAAATTAAGTATTGTTTGTCCTAGATTTTGGGGTGTATGGGAAAGGGATGTCTAAACTTGTAAAGGTTTCTTTAGAATTTTGCAATATTTTAGCAGATCCATCACCATGCTGGCTAGTTATTTGGCAACATTTTAAAACATTTGCCATGAATTAAAGCTGTAACAGCAGGAATAAGCAGATGGCAAGAGACCCTATTAAAGAAAATATCAATTATTTTCATTGGAGAAATATTAGATCATGATGTGTTATTATGGATTAAGTATTTATCAGTTGTCAAGTGTTTCATCAGTTTGATATTTTCTCCAAAGCCTTAGCCCATATTTTTCTATTATCTAGCACTATGAATATAGGAGGGGAAAATAAGACAAGTACACAAATTGTTTTTTTAAAAATCTACCATTTAATTGAATAGATATAACAAAACATCAGCACATTATAAAAAGGCATTTTATAAAGATTGCATCATGTCTAAAGGCAATCTATCCTTGTACATTTACTTAGAAAACAACATACTGTGATTTAAAATGAAAAATTGCAATAATTACAAAATTCTACAGTTTTATAATAACATAAATGCTTTCCCTGATCTAACCAACTTAAGTAAATTAAAATTACAGTCACTTTATATCAGCCATTCATATGTATAGCCCTATTAAAGTCAAAGATTTTATAATGGCGTTCTTATTAAGATTAAATGACTGAATTATTTTTAGTCTTTTATGCCATGAGCAACTACATTGCTGTTGATTTAGATGTTTGAATTGGCTCTAGCTTTTCAAACAATAACCACGTGGAAGGCAGCAAAACAATTTGTTTCTCTTTATTGGCATACATATGCATCTCATGAATTAAATGAGAGGATATTTTGATTCTTTTTCTTTTTGTATCTTTTTGGTTTTTGCTCTGTGACCCTTGCTTTCAAACATCTATTATACAACACAAAATATTTTTCTTTTAATATATAAACAATGTCACTAAAAATTCAGAATTATTTCTTCCTGGAGAAACATAGAAACCTTTCACTTCTTAAGTTCCAAGTCATAAATGAAAAAACCACAGTTTTTACAAAGGATTCATCAGTAGAAAAGATACTGAAAATAATTTGGATATATGCTATTGCACATGTAAATCCCTTGTAAGAAAAAGGTGAGAGAAAAAATTCCATTTATATATGTAAAGCAGTAGACAGCAGTATCTCTCATTGCTAAATTGGATGGGTACCAGGAAAGAATTAGCCCACCCCACCTTGGAATGACTTTCTCTGAGAGTTTCTGAAGTTCAATAGCAAACCTCCCTCCCCCCTCCCTCCCCCCCAGCCCTTCCACCTTCATTCTGAATCTCCCAGGGAAAATGTAGTGCAGCACCATTTTAAGGACAGAATTCTTTTCTCACTTCCTGACCAGACTATTCCAGTTTCACCTTAAAATAAATCACACAAGTATTTAAAGAATGGGGATGCACAATGACTAATGAACCACGGAGTAGTTTCTACTATTAATCATAAAGGGTACATAATTTAAAGCATAATAAATCATTCATCAGGTCATATACACACACCAAAAAAAGCTCATTATATAATGTTCTTTCTATAAACTATTGAAATCAGTATAATTTTAGGTCACCCAAATTCAAATTTTAATGCACTGGTCTTAAAAAAGTAGTATATTTCAATATTTTTCAAGTGTAATATTAGTCATTATGAAGGGTTTTTTTTTTTTTTCTGTTTTTGAAGGGTAGGAGATTTCACATAGTGTCACAGTCTGTGATTCTGGTTAGGTAATCCTGAAGATTGTCAAAGTTACATGTGTTTGGAAATATCTATATACTTTATCCTGTTTAGATAACATGAAAAAAAGAAACAGATTTTTCAGATGTATTTTCATCTATTTGTTTGATATCACTATACCATTAAGTTATTAATTTGAGAACTAACAGCCTTATATATGTGTGAATGGCAGTGAAGTCTAGAATTGTAATCAAAAAGTTTGTTGTTCAGTCATGTCTGACTCTTCGTGACCCCATTTAGGGTTTTCTTGACAAAGATACTGTAGTGGTGTGCCATTTTCTTTTCCAACTCATTTTACAGATGAGGAAATTGAGGCAAACAGGCTCAAGTGACTTGCCCAGAGTCACACAGCTAGTCCTGAAGCCAGATTTAATCTCAGAGCTTCTTGACTCCAGGCCTAGTATTCTATCCACTACACCACTAATTGCCCTTTCTGAATCAAAAGGACCCAGGTCCCTGCCTCTAATAAATACTAGCTGCCTGGCTATGGATATATCTTGAAACTCTTAGGGTTCTAGAAATCCCCCAAAGATTACAAATTGCAGAGAAGGTGCCAGATAACCTCTGATGAAAGCCTTTCCCACACTAGGAATTCCCTGTAACAATGAAATCAAAACAGTGTGAACAGACATTTTATATATATGCCTATGGGTGTAGAATAGGCATATGATTAAGAATATTATCTATTAGAAGCCCCAACTGAGCGAGACAAAAAGAAGTTTTTCTTACTCCCCAAAATCAGTGCCTCTTAAATGCTATGAATTGACTTCTAGGCTGTGAAATGCCTCTCTGACTTCAGTTGTCAAAACACAGTTAATGATGTTTACTGTAAATCCTGGTTTACCCAGCCAGCCAAAATCGGAAAATGTACAGAGCAAATCAAAGTGCCTACAGATAAACAGTTTAAGAGGTTTCAGTATTATATTCTCCCATAGGTTTAAAGTCCAATATAGGGAAAGGCAACTTGATAATTTGAGGTAGGAAATGGGAAGAGGAAGAGAAAAGCCTATTTGACCTAACTCTACCCACTTCACCATTTCTTTTTGCTATATATTCTTTGGTGTTCCTTTATCTACACAGTTGGGTTTTCCCTCCCCCACCTCACCATCCCTGCTCTCCAATCTTTCTTCCCCTTTCTCCATTTCACTGGCCTTGACACACCCCCACTCTTCCTTTGCTCCATCTTTAAAAACCCATTACCCATTTTACAATCCCTCCACAGCAATTATAATCCTGCAGCAGCCACCGCAGCCCTGTAGTTATTAGTGCCATCTCCAGCCCTCTTTTGGGCATGCTCTGCTTTCAATTCTTTGTATGCAGTCCTTATTAGTAGTAGTGATTATGAGGAGGAACAGTTGCTAGGACTAGTCCAACAGACTGGAGACTCCTTGAACCAGCAAAGGCAGGAGGGATAACAATGTTTTAATGTTTTAAAACTGCAGAGAATAACAGGTGAGAAGAGAGCAGAAAATAGTCCCTACCTAACAAGTCGTGTTACTCATCATTCTAAACTATGGATTTCCTCCTTTCCACTTGAGAAAATCAAATTAATTACCAGGGGTAGGTTTTCATAGTCAAGATAAATCAACAAGCATTAATTAAGTGCCCACTATGTGACAGATATTGTGTTAAATGTTTTCATAAACTGAAAGACACTTTTGTAAATAAAAATAAGGTCTTGGAAATGATGTTAAGAAGATAGCTTCTTTCTCTCACTTTAATCCTTGTTATCTCATTTTAAACTGAAGATGTAAGAAGGATAAATTTGTCTGTTTTTGAGGTCCTCTGAGCAAATTAAGACCACTGCCTCTAAATCCAGGATCTGAATTAGAATCAAAGAAAAAAGTAAATTTTTGATGGGGAACATGAGTAGAATGGATCATAGAAACTAAGTGTAACTCCTTTAAAATGCCATGATCTCAATTACAGAAATATTCCCATATCAAAACATAGAATAGTATTGTATGCCTGTATTTTCCAGATGAAGAATATACACATTCCCTCAGTACAACAAATATCTATAAAGTGATGAGATAAAAATCTTTTTAGTCATTTCCTAAATGTTTTGAACTATGCTTCCTGACAGTATGTGGTCTAGCATTTTTTATAGAATGTAATAATTTTCTGCTTTCTCATATCTAAATTCTTCTACCTGGTTTTCCAGGTTTTCCATAATTTCTTCTACCCAATCTATGCCTCCTTATTTGCTAGTATTTTCTTAAATGCACTCTTCACACTAATCAGGTGAGGAATGTCATTTTCTTTGCCTTACTCATATTATTCCATCTGCCATCTAGGATGTACTACCCAATCACCACTGTCTTCACTAAAGCCTACACATCATCCATCTTCAAAGTTCAAATCAAGTTTCAGCTCTTCCTTGAAGCCTTCCTTAGACACTCTGTCCTTCACTGATCTTCCTCTCCTTTGACTTTCTGCAGCAGTTGGAATCTACACTCTATATTTCAGATGTTAATTATGTTTTGTCTTATGTTGGCTCCTGTATGTTAGTCTTCCCGCTTAGAGTATAATAATGATGGCAGAGGCCAAGTCTTATACTTCCCTCTATCTTTTTGTGATGAATAAAAAACTGCTAAGCATTGAGCTCTTGCTAAGTACTCATTAAAAAGTTGTAATGAGTTGCTTTCTTAAATGAACTAGGTACACCCTATTAGCCTTTTTTGGTAACTCAGACCTTAAAAACCAAAACGTATTCAGAAGATACAAATTCGCATAAGTTAATATAGGAACTCAAACTCAAAAAGATTCTCCAAGTTCTTTTTAAATGCGATATCTTCCTCAGGGAATGAATATAAATAAGTTGAAGTTTTCAAATCTATTGGTTCACCCAATAATTTCGTCATCATCTCAGTCAATGATTAGTTAATACCTAATGTTAGTCATAATCATAAATTTTAAAAGGTGGACTACTAAAGGAACATTTGAAGTCATAACTTACTGCTAGTCAAAACAAACACCTAATTATAATTTAATGGCATTTCCTACAATCAAGCACTTTTCTGTTAAAGAAAAGAAACAATTTGATTTCTCATGCTGACTACAAAGTCAGAAGGGGAAAAAAACAACAACCGAATAGAGAAAGTTTTTTGAGACAGACATTTTAGAAACGATGCAACATAAGCTCACTTTTTAAAATGTTATCCTGAGTGGTGGAATGCAAAAATTATGTATCAGGCTCTTTGTTCTAGGCCAAAAGCATCTATCATCAACTAAACTGAGTCTTTGAGAACAAATGAAGTGAAAATGGGTAGAAGAATTAAGAACAATTTGTTAAAGTGTGTGGGTATTTTCAGCACTTTGCTTTGGAAAATGTCCAGTGTTTACTGTAGATTTAATTCTAATTATCCAGGGGCAGATGTTCCATTTTGTAATATGCCTCCATTTGGCTATGGGCTCTCATTAGCATGTCCACCAGAGGGCAAGGGGAAGCCAATGAAGCATAAATCTGTCAATCTTGCTGCTCATAAACTGATTTTTTTTTAAATGTTGGGCAATGGGCAAGATTGAAATGAATGACTAAGTAGAGGTTTGTCATTTTCATTGACTATATTCAATTCTGTCCATAAGCATTTAGCTCAATTTCTACTTTCAAACTTCCATGCAGGGCTAACTCCAAAGTAGAAGTCTATATCCTATGTTTATTTCTTAGTTATAATTTTCACACATCCTTTCCTGGGAACCATTTCAATATTGGTTGAAAACTGCAGACGGAAAAAAGTATCCATGCAAATGAGGTAACTTTAGTCAAAAATATTCCTCCAACTTCATTTTGCATCTTCAAGCAGTCTCCTCCTTTGCTTCAACACTCCTTAAAACCAAGTTTGCCATGAACTACTTACTCTGTTACAAAAATTAAGCCTCAGCAACATACCAGATTCAGAGCATAATCGCATAGCACCAGCAGAGAATTCCTTCCCCATATGAAGATTGGATCTGTTCAGTGGTTTTTTTTCTTTTTTATAGCTCATCTCCATCATCTGTGCTAAAACTACTTCTCCTACTGCTGTCTTTGGATACTGTAGGTGAAGTGGCAGATAGCAGAGGATCTGTTCCAAATGGAGATATTGAATCATCCAGTAATATATGATCCAATCTTTGTTCCTCTTTCAAGGCAGCACTAAATGATAAATCAGTAAAGTGTGACAGGGGATAAGAAAAAGCCATAGATCCATCGTAGAGGTCAGATCTTGATCCTTGAGCCAGAGTCAGTTCTTGGGAATAATCTCCTGATATATCCTCTGGATAGGTCTGGTGATTGGTGGTGTGGGCAACCAAATCAGTTGTACCATGTGAAGAGGTGACTGGAAGACCATGTGCCCGAGCCTGTATTTCCAGTTCCTATAGTTTGAAGTAAGAATTCAGTAAGTTTTGTGAAAGTAAATGTTACAGTCTATTAATGCTCCCCAGAATGACACCCATATGGTTAAGAGGTATTCATATTGTGAACTATTATGCTATTAAACATTATCACTATTAAAAAATTGCAATTCTGCCCTCCTCATAAATGATAGAAACCAGTTTATTTCTAACAAAAAAAAAGAAAACATATTAGCTCCAGGCTTCTCACCAATCCTGTTGCTACCTGGAAACCTTAGGAACACAAGATGGTCCCATATTACCACAGAACCTCTTGAAAGCTAGGGAAGAATTGATGATTTATTTCTATTGAATAGCTTCCCACAACAGTCTTGGACAGTTTTACATAAAGTTAGGAAGTACTATACCTGGCAATATGCATGCCATGTTAAGCAGAAGAAAAAAAACCTTGAGAAGTAAGAATTATGAAAATCCATATTCTGGTACCTTGTGTCACATGTACAGGTGATGAGTGACTTAATATTACCTGGCACAACATACCCTGAGGCAAAGTAAACCACAGGAATGTTACTAAAGGAAAGAAATAGGGGAAAAATTTAGCGTCCAGTATTATTTTGAAAAATATATGCCCTACTTAGTACAATACATACACACACACACATACACACACACACGTGTGTGTGTGTGCGCACACCTTTAGGCTGGAAATATACTGTGTGAATGGGATAGTCACATATTCCTAAAATTTTGTAATTAGTTCTCCGGATAAAATATATATTCTCCCTTTAAGGTCATCACAATTTTGGATTTTATGACTATAAACCAACTGAAACAACCTGCTCTGTGAACTTGCAGAGGCATTTCAAATTGTCCTTCAGAGAGGGAGGGGAAAAAAAGTGAATAAGGAAAAAAATAAATGAGGCCAATGAATAAAACTGATGACGGGAAAATGGTGCATAAGCTTCGCAGTTCATAGCAACATTCTTATAAAAACCTGAATTCGAAGCAGAAGCTGTCGGTTAACCAGCTCTAATTTCTTCTGCCTGTGTTCTAATTCTCGGGCTCTGTGTTGTTCTTTTTGTAGCCACTTGATGTACTCCACGGATGCTTTTAAAATAGTTCCTTTGTTCCAGCGCATATCACTGCGGAATGTAGAGATAACCTTTTCACAATTGTGCATGTCAGCAGAATTCATAAGAACTTACAAAATCTTTTACATTAATATGAAATAATGATTTACATGACTATTATTCACTCTTAGATATTATTGCTTCTGAATAGAAATTTTAATAGAATAGTTAAGAAGCCCTTATATAGTAAAATTAATCCCTGAATGAAAATAAGTGTCAAAAGAAAGTAATAAAGTGACTTTTTGTGGGAGAGCTAAATGCAATATCATGATTCTACCTTTACAGTTTTTATATTTTTAGTGAAAATTGCTTTTATTATTAACTCTGAGATTAAAATCTATGTGCAGTATTTCTGCATTAATGAACTAGGAAATGTACATTACTGAGGACTTAAGCCTAAATTTTTTAAGATCATTTCAAATATACTACTCTTTTTACCTGACTTTCTAATAAGGTTGCTTTTATGCTTGCTAGAAAAAAAATGATAAAAAAGGTCTATACCAGTGCTGATTCTCATGGATTGTGGAAAAGACAAAACCACACAGTTTAGTGATTTAGTATTATATCACTAATAAAGTCAAACTTTCTTAAATGATTTAGCAAAACTCCTTATGAAATGCAGCAAAATGGTTGAAAATGCTAGTTGTTTGTTTGAAACCAGATGTTTAAAAAGGCTAAATGGTATAAACACAACAGACTCAAAATCATGGAATTCTAGAGCAATCAGGAGCCATAGATTAGTTTAGCTTGTCCCCTGGCTGAGAAACCTGGGACCCAGGCAGGCTGTGACTGGTCCAAGGTCAAGTACGTTAATTAGTGGAAGAAGGAGCATTAAAACCATGGCCTCCTGATTCCTAGTCAAAATTGCTTTCCATTAAAACACCCTGCTTCTCACTTCCTGTTAATCTTTCAGGTTTGTGTGAAAGAAATGTGCATTTTATTAAAACACGTATATTTTTATTAGAGAAGAAATTCCAAATCTGAAAACATGGAACAGACCATAGATTTTAATTCCTGAGAACATCTATCAGTAGAGTCAATGCCAGCTGAGTATTTGCATGTATGCACTAGAAAGGGGACATACCTTGAGTGTCATATTAAGATCTAGTGGGGAAAATAACTGAATTTCTAGCTGATAGGCAATAGAGATTTTTTTTAATGCAGCATAAATAAGACAATAGTAAAATTGCATTTCTTTCAATGCCTGATTTTTGAGGCATGCTAGGTTTCACTCCCACAGACTATATATGAATCACATTGAAATATAGTGTATAGTCTTTGGAGATTGAGTGGTAATATGTAGAATGCATGCCATCTGGCATGCAAAATGAATGATTTGTGTATTGTGTGTAGACAACATGTTGCCAATGACTTTAGCAGTTCTACAAAGGAAAATGCTTTTAAAAAAAAAAACACTGAAAGTCAAATTGCTCCTAGGGTTCCCTTTTTCGCAGATGCACTGAGAATGTGTTCTCCATCAGTCACATTTAATAAAGGTGTGGAGGGAAGCCACAATTTCTGTCACTTCTTTTTAGAAGCATAATATCTTTTGGTCTTACCACATCAACCCCTGCCACATTCCTACTTGATAGTAGAGGTAGGCATCATGGTACAACACAAAAAGGGCTAGTAGCAGAGAGATCTGTGTTGGAATTTCATTCTTGCCACCTAACACCACCTGTGTGACCTTGGACAAATCACTTACCTCATCGAGTGTTCTTTTTCTAATTAATAAAATGAGAGCATTGGACTGGATAATTGTAAGGTTCCTTCCATCTCTGACTCTATTGTCCTAATTAAGGGAATACTGACCACGTTTATGTTATGTTGGGCATGACCTATGATTGAAAAAAATATGATAGATTCCAGACCTAAAGATGTAAGTATGAGCAGAGAAGCCACAAGATGTTAGCTCCCCTTTCGTCTGTTTGAAAAACAAAAACTCCTTTGCTAATTTAGAGGCTTTATGTTACATGATTTAGATCTAATAATTTCAAAATGGTGGCAGGAACTATGGATAAGAACTATAGATAATTCTTATCTTCAACTTATTATATGGTTATTCCTTATACAGTTATTCCTTACACAGTTATTCCTCAAAAACACTAACTTAAAAATTGATTTAATCCTTGACATCCCTTTCTTTAAAAAAAAAAAAATCCTGTAGGATTTTTTTCAATCTGTTTAAGCAATTTTCACCTGTCACTGAAGGGAATTTTAAGCAGCTAGTTGGTTGGTGGTTGCCCTTTGTTCTGGAGGAGGACCAATATGACATCACTGTGTTGGGGTCAAGGTACAGTGTCTAGCTATAGTTAATCAGACCAATCAGACTATTCAACTCAGAGAGCTCTACCATAGGTTGAATAGTCCATAGGAACATTTGGAATGGAGATGTCTCTAGATTTGGGTATCTCATGTTTTGTTTGAGCTACTGCAATTCTGCTAGCAGCTAGTGAGTGACACCTTATTGCTCTGTAATACCAAATCTTTTTCTCAAATAATGGCTTAGGGTGACCACCAGATCTAGGCATAAATAATTATCCAGGAACATTTTTGAAAAATAAAATATTTCCCTGCTTCCCATCTCTTCCTCGCCCCCCACCAGAAGTTAGAGTATTTTTCAAGATTTAAAAGTGTGGTTACATTCCTGTCACTCTCATCTTTCATATTAAACCCACGACTAAAGTTGCTTATGAAGACAGTCAAGGAAAAAATAAAAATAAATCAATTTCATGGATTTAAACTAATCCATTTTGTAATATATAAATTATAGTGATTGTTTAGTATCGAGAAAAGACCGAGTATACTGAAGGAAGATTCTTTTTGTCCCTACTTTGTCATCATTTAAACAACCTGAGAAAAGAGTGATGGAGGAAAATTCCTAAAAGATTGAAAAAGACTTATTTTTGGTAGGACAGCTTCCACACAACAAATTTAGGTGATAAAGAGATTGTCCAACACCTTTCTGTAGAAGTCCTGCTTAGTGGTATATTCTGCTCCCGTGTCATACTTTTCTGCTTGTAATTCCCTAATTTCTTTCCAGTGAAATTGACTTAGGTATCTACTATCTACATGGTTAAGGGTAAGCATAATTTCTCTGACCTTTCTTTTTGTTACCTATAAAAGTGAGATAAAATGTGTTGCAATGAGGCAGTGTGGCTTAAGTGCATAGAAATCTGGCCCTACAGTCCAGAAAACCTAGATTCAGTCCTTCCTTCTGACACATACTGCCTTGATGACTCTCCAGAGAATCATCACACCCATCAATGCTCCAGGCAACTCCCTCCCCTATTGTGGTTCGGTCATCTCTGACTCTTCATGACCTCTTTTGGGGTTTTCTTGGCAAAGATACTAGACTGGCTCATGATTTCCTTCTTTGGTTCATTTTACAGATGAGGAAAGTGAGGCAAATAGGGTTGAGTGATTTGTACAAGGTCGCATCTCTAGTAAATGTCTGAGACCATATTTGAACTCAGGTCTTCCTGATTCAAGGCCTGGAGTTCTATCCACTGTGCCATGTAACTTCCTATTAAACTAGAGGTTGCAAAAAAGGTTTTTATTTACATCATAGAAATTTTCCACTGGGAACTCTTTACACCAACAAAATCACAGGTCTCTGTGTGTGTGTGTGTGTGTGTGTGTGTGTGTGTATACAGAAGTAGATTTGTATAGACAGTGCATTTTTATGTACACAGGCACATAAATATATGTGAAGTGGGTTGAAAAGGTACTTGGGAATTAAAGCATGAAAGGTTTTGGATGATAGAATAAGGAGGCAACAGAGCACCACTGAAACTTTTTGATCAGGGGATGGATATAGCTATGATTTAGGAATATTACAGAAATAGGAAAATCAGGAACAGGAATTAGTTTGGGGGAAAAGTTAATGAGTTGGGTTTCAATATGTAGGGGTTAGAGGTAGCAGAGCATATAACCAATGGAGATGCCTAATAAACAATTAACAATGTTTGTCAGTATCTTGACCCTTTCACACCTACTTTCTTATTCTTCCTCACACCTGACTCTGTCTTCACTGGCTGTGTCTCATGGCTGAAATGCTCTCCTTCCTTAACTCCATCTCCTGGCTTCCCTCAAAATTCAGCTAAAATCCCATCTTCTACATACAAGGAGTCTTTCCTCAATTCCCTTAATGATAATGCATTTCCTTCTGAGAGTACCTTCTATGTATGTGTATAGTTGTTTACATGTTGTCTCTCCCACAAGAATGGGAGCTCCGTGAGGGCAAGGACATGTTTTTGTCTTTTTTTCCCATCTGCACTGTTTAGCACATACATAGTAAACATTTAAGAAATACTTACCTGGCATTGACCTTTTCCTCTCTAAGAAAAATAAGTCTCAAGATTAATATGTTGACTAACATCTGTTACCCTTTCCTCCCTCTGCTTGACTGTCAAAACATTTAAACTAGATTTAGTCGCAGGCTTGAGTAAGCTAAGCAAAATTATAAAATTAGTAGGCAGTCTTGAATCACATGCCACCATCCTAATTGCATTCCAATGGAACCTAGGTTTCCTGGCCATCCTCCTCATTGAACTTCCTCTTTAACATACGATGTTTCTGTCCTATCTTCTTGCCACCTTCCTCTCCCTCACCTCCACCCCATTCACACCAATTGAAAGCTAGAGGAGAAGCATTCTTCCTCCCCTTTCTAGTCAAACTTTTCTCGTTTTCCCTCCCAAGTAACATGGGAAAATTTTACCACTGACTCCAGTACAACTTTAGATGAGGTTATGGTGATCTTGTAGATCAGGCGTTGGGAACCTGTGACCTTGAGGCCACATGTGACCGACCCTCTAGATCCTCAAGTGTGGATTGAGCCAAAGGGCTGCACTTGAAGATCTGGAGGGCCACATGTGGCCTCAAGGCTGCAGGTTCCCCACTATATTGAAGATTCCTATAACTAGGAGACTTTTTTTGACCTGGCAGAAGTATTACACTCTATGTCAGAGACAGGTATCACGGGGTACATTGTCTGGTAAGTATGGTTTCAAACCTGCCATGGTGGTGAGGAGACACAAAGGTTCCAAGGTTATTTCTGGGCAGTCTGTGTGACTTAGTGGAAAGAGAATAGGAAAAAAAACCAGGAGGAGTTCACCACACCCCTCCACTTGGTAACTTCCTTTTTAAAATTTTTTTTTTGATAATTTTTATTGATGTCTTCTGTTTCCTACTCTACCATAGTTATTCCAAGTATCTCTCCACCTCCCTTCCTTCCAGAGCCAACCCATGTAACAAACAGTACTTTTTTAGAGAGGAAAAAAATTACAAGTGAAGTACACATTGAAAAAGTCTAAAAACATGTGCAATGGGAACTTTCTTTGGATCTCCCACCTCCAAAAAATAGTGAGTTTGGAGTGTTGTCTGATATCTCCCCATTTGATTTCTTACTTGATTTTAATAATTTTGCTACATTCACTTTTTGATTTGATTTTTTGGTATGTAGTTCTTTCCATGTATATTGCTGCAGTGTAGGGACAGTTACAGGTGGTGTAGTGGATAGAGCATGAGCTCTAGAGTCAGAAAGACCTGAGTTCAAATCCAGCCTCTGACATGCTCTGTGATCATGGGCAAGTCACATAACCTCTGTTTGCCTCAGTTTCCTTATCTGTAAAACGAAGATAATAATGACACCTGTCATCATAGGTGGGGGGATCAAATGAGATAATACTTGTAAAGTGCTTAGCAAGGGTTATATAAATGTTACCTATGCTATTGTTATCATCATCATCGTCATCATTACTGTGTATGGTTTTCTTGGTTCTGCTTATTTCATCAGCATGGGTTCATATGGATCCATTCTTCTCTGTATTCATTTTTACACATCATTTCTTATCACACAGTAATATTCCATTACATTCACATACAGCAACTTGATTGACCATTCCCCAATTGGTTGGCATTTACTTTGCTTTCAGTTCTTTGCTATCATAAAAGGTGCTGGCTTCCTTCCTGTTTCCACTAATTATTCTTCCTAGGTGCTAAGCTCTCTTGTTCTATGATGCTAAAATCTTTCAAAAGCTGTTGATACCCTTTAAATTCAGCAACCTAGGGTCCAATTACCTTGGCTAAGTTACAATTTTGCAATCTGACCAAAGAGAAAGGGGTAAGGATCAGATCTACAATTTCATTGGTACAGAGATTCTCAAGTGAGAAGATTCCTCCTTTAATGTATGTCAAAACTGTCCTTGCAACTTATAGTCTTGAGTTTTGTACAGATCACTGACAGGTGGCTTATCCAGGCTTGAACAGCCAGTATGTATTAGGGGCAAGACTTTAACACAGCTCATCCCAGTTCCAAGGCTGGCTCTCTATTTGTTATTCATGTTACCTCTCTAAAGTAAAGGAAATATTTGAGGCTAAACCATGAGGACTTTTAAAATGCCTGACGTTAGTCCTCCATATTGAGTCTATGAGAATTAAATCAATATATTTATGATTAGACTGCATATGACATAATACAACAGAACTAATAAATTTGTCTTCAAAATTTTAAAGATATAGACACCCAGAGAATATTAAAAATGATGTTCCTTCATTAACAGTCTTTCCAGGCATGTATTTCTACATTAAATTTATTTTTCATATTACAAAAATTGAGTTTGAGCCATCGTAAATAGAGCCCTTCACTTTATCATGTCTTGTTAACCATCTACCGTCCATAGGTAAATCTATTTTAAGCCCAGACAAGTCTTTCTATCATGTAGCTTTGTATTTCTTCTGCTTTCTCTTTTTTGTTTCTTCTGAGTTTTCAATTATAAGATAAGGGTTAGGCATATGTAGAGGTTAAAAGGAGTGTGGCATAGTAGAAAGGGGACTTCAATTAGAATCCAGTGTAACCCTGGAGAAAGAAGCCACTTATCTTCTCTGGGCCTCATTTTCCTCATGTGGACTGAGAAGGTTGACTTGATGACTTCTAATAGCTTTTCCAAATTGAAATGTTATAACCCTATTCCATATTCTTCTGTAAGTTCACTAATATTAATTTTTAAAGTTTTCTTTAATTCTCATGGTAATAGGTTATATATACATTCTCTCTTAGTGCAATTTGATTCAATAAACAATTATTAGGGATCAATCATTATATTAGGTGTGGGGACAAAAATATGAAAAATTTCAAAATTCCTACACTCAAGAAACTTTCAAGTAGGTAAGGAAGGAATAGAGGACTTAAAGGCAGAGAAATATAATTTAACATGGAATTTGATAGGAGGAAGGAGAGATCCAGACAAAGTTTTCTTAAAAATAAATTCAAAGAGGCAGAGGTTACTTTTAGCTTGTGTAATTGGAGAAGGCATCTAAGCAAGACCTCCAGGGAAGAGAAGGATTTCCATAGGTGAACTGATAGATCTTCAATCTTTACATGCCTTACATATTGACAATTGTAAAATGAATCCATTTTCTTAGGCATATCATCTAACAATAGCATGCACCAACTTTATTTGTGTAATGCTTCAAAAGTTTTGCATTGATAGTTTCCCAAGATTAGGTATGTAAGTATAGCACCATCAGTTGGAAAGTAAAGACCTGTGTTCCATAAGCAGGCTGCTTGGGTTGCAGAGTACCAAAAAATCAACTGTGTAGTTTCTGTGTAGTCCAACAAAAGGTTTTAAACTTCACTTCATTGTTTGAGCTATAGGAGTTAAACTTAGAAAAATAATAACTTTCCTCCCTTCTTAAGCTCCAGATGTTTGAGACAACTAGACAGTTCAGGTTTTCTCCAAATGGCCCAACCATATTATGTTTTGATGTACAGAATCGCTATCAAACAGGTTAAATCAGTCTGTCATCTGAAAGGCATTTGATTTTCCCACTGAGATTGACAATATGATGCTAGATATAGGAATTCACTAACACTTAGAAGGAAACAACCTACTCATTTCCGGTAGATTTATAAAACAACTCTCAGGGATGACATTGACCATTAGCAGCTGTCAGCCTGGAATGGATTTTTAAAAATAGGTTTCTGTAATATCCTTATCTTTTCCTTGAGCCACCTAGTTTCCTAGTCATTGGTTCTTCCATTTTCCTCCCAGTATTGAAACCATAGACATTATTATAGAAATGATTGTTGAACTCACGGATCATTAGACTTTGGAATAAGAGTGCCAAGCTCCTTGATTCGGTAATTAATATTGTACCTTCTTCTTCTTTCAACTATTAGAAAAGAAACGTTATTGATTATTCTCATTAAAGCACAGTGCAATTGTGACTAGCTGTAAACTTTTTTGAAAAACAGTGGGCAAAGATTATAATTTAGTCATGAAGAGTTATAGACAAAAGAAAAAAATGAATGTAATTGTTCTAGAACTAGAAAGATCTTGATACTGCATTATTTTAAGGTCCCCAAAGTGAATTTTTCCCTTCTTTTTTGTGTATATATAAATGGGTATATATGAGAAGTTTATGATGGACTTGAGAAGGCAGCAATACTCTAAGAAACAACAAATGAGAAACAGAGCTGTTTTCCAAAAATATGTGAACCAAAAAGAAAATAAACTAGTCATGTGATGAGAGTGATAGACAATTATTAGTCAATCTGTGTTCTCCACTGATGTATTCACAATATGAAAAGAAAGTGAGGAAGAATCCTAAAACATTATTAGGCTGATAGCCCATGGTGAACATAGATGCGGAAGTGGAGAAGAATTTAACAGGATGGGCTACCACTTATATAATTGGAGAGACTGCCCTCCTAGATGATCTATTGGAGTACTGACTGTGACTTGACTTGACTGTGACTGTGACTTGACACACACATATTGATACCAATTAGACTATAAACCTCTAGGGAAGCAGGAACCCTCTCTAGAATTGCTTTTGGGGTATTCACAATAACTAAGAAAGTGCTAGTTTCATAGTAGGTGCATGCTAACTACATATTGTTTCAAATCATCATGTTTTTCCATTATTATACTGACTTGCATCATAAGGTTCAATTTTAATTTATAACTTTTCAAAATATGAGGAAGTATTTTATGAGCTACAGTTACTGCAAGCATTTTAAATAGACTAAGTTCTTCAAGTGGAAACTTCTTTGGTATGGATTTTGTCTTCTTCTGGTTTCATAGTCTCTCATAGTGTATAGTATATACAACAGGTGCTTAATAACCACTATGTGAATAAATGGATTTTTCCCATATTAACTAATCTTGGCCCTGATAGAATCTCCCACTGATCATTCATGATTTCAAGCAAATTATTTTATATTACTTACAAACTTGAGCTTCTTAAGAAAGGAACAGGATGGTGTATTGTAGAAATTATACTAGATTTGAAGTCAGAGGCTCTTGGTTCAAATCCTGCCTCTGTCCCCTTACTACAATGGGCCTCTGGGAAAGTCACTAATGCTTTCATGATATTGACTTTCTCAAATTAAAATATAGAGGGTTGTGCTAAATGATCCCTTTCTTCTTTAAATCTGTGATCCTAAAAAGGGGATGGAGACATAAACAAAGGAAAGGGAAAGATGCATCAAACTTCCCAAAGTAGAGCAATAAGACCTTTTAGAATTACTTGGATCTGTTCCTGAGGACATTAAGATAACATAAACCTATAAGATCATTGGCTATCTTAGCGAGCACACTCTCCAAAGCAAACCATGGCTAAAGGATTTCACCTTTAGAAGTACCCAACCAAAATTTCTCTAAAAGTAGAACATAAGTGATTCTCAACCTAATGGTGTTTCTTTTGGGTTTTTTTTTCTGATGAATATTATTTGGAGAAAGCTTAAGTACTACCACTTAAAAATTTGGGGGAGAAGAAAAATTAAAGATAAGCCTGAAAACCAAAATTATTTCACAGTGTATCTTAACTAATAACTATTAGCATATCCCAACATTACCCCCACATGTAAAACAAACTCCAAAGAATAAGATTCATTTCTTTTTCCTTCATCAAAATAGTAGGATGGATTACTCCCTTAAGGTCCCTTCACAATCTATTTGTTTTGCCACTTAAAATCCCCATATACAAAATGTCATCAGTTATTAGAAGGTGCTCTGCAAAATTTCTATTTTGTTCCTCAGAGAAATATAGTTCCCAGTGAGACATGGAGACATGTATGTCTTTAAAGTTGAATGAAGAATATTAGGAAATGTATTATAATTTTAATAATATGTGAGAAGTGTGTGTGTTTTCGATGTTCAAAATAATTTGTTAAATTCATTATATTGTAAAAATGTTTTACTCCAATGGATGAAAAGTTTTCACTCCCTTAAAAAGCAGATAAGGCAGTCAGAGCACCAAGGGTGCCCATTAATCCTCTTAAGAATCAGATACCAATATTGTTTTAAGTTAAATGACTCTTTTAATATCTAAGCTGCCAAGACAGAAGAAAGTTATAAGGAGTTATTTGCTGCCTACCTGATTCAGGATTAAGAGGCAAGTACAGTAATAAGGGAACCAAGTACTTCCCAAATTAAGTCCCTTTCCAATGGATGAAAAAATAATAATGAGATGGTTCAGCTTTGATTTCAATTAGCAGTTGAATAAAGTCAAGAACATATGCTGAAATGAGTCTTCCTTTGTTAGTACTAAAAGTAGAGTCATTTTATTTCAGTTCATGATTCAAGAAATAGCCACTGGCACATCCAGGAGAACTATCCAACAGTAGAGCCTGAATATTGCAAGATCACCTGCTCCTGTGGCAAAGTATCTACTGGGGCTTTGCCTAAGAAAGAACCATTCTATAAAGGCTCCATATATGTCAGTGGGGGCCATAAGTTTCAATGTGATTTCTGAGTAAATTGTAATTTGGATAGGCTGAGTCTATAAGAGGGGTTCAGGAGCCGCCTCTGAAGTATCTGTCTACTCTGGGTTTCTGTGAGTCTGCAAATGGTCATGACAGTATATAAACTGCAGAGAAGGGGGAGGGAAGGTGAGACTGGAGTCGAGAGTTCAAATTTTAATTGAATATACTGAACTGAGCCATAAGCTGCCATTCTTCACTCTAATGCCAAGACTGCAATATGTCACCATTACATTCAAATTTGAAAACTGTTTTGTCCCCATAAAAATTCAAGCACATGACCTTCAAAGAAATAGAAAAATTACTCTAACTTAGAAATAGCCCTAGAATTATTATAATCCTTCCCATTAAATGGTGTCTGAGTTGACTTGGGCCATTTACTAAACCAGTTACTTTTTAAAGAGTCTTGAGTAAGTCAGTGAATATTGAACACATAGTTAGCTGGATTAATAACAGTCTGTCCTTCCTTCTAGTTTCTTTCCTCCTATTTAATGCCATTGAGTTCTATGCTCCAGGTCAATATGAAATAAGATAGGAAGATATCATTCATCATAGCCATGGTACAACACTGAAGTCAGTAGAGTCCCTTATGCTGATGTAATCCACCTCCAACTCCCTTCTAATTATCATTAACACCATTGGGCAACTCACAGTTTCTAGGTTCCAACTCTTTTTTTCTCCTCTCTGAGTTTATTATCTCTTCTATCTACTACTAGGAGCTAGAGAGCTAGCATTTGAGGTCTGCCAATCACTTTACATTTATTCTTATTTGATAAACTGTGCACTAGCCAATCAAATGCATCTGAGAGAAGTTCTAATGTCAACCATCAGCCTTTTCTCATACTCTTAGAACTTCCCAAACTTTCTATCTGCCCTTCAACAGAATTTTTTCTTTAAAAAAAGATTTTTATTGATGTCTCTTGTTTTCTATATCACCATTATTTCCCCATGCTCAACACTATCTAGAGAGTCATCCCATGTAAAGAATGATATTTTTTTTAAAGCCTAAAATAGTAAAAGAGGAAAAACCAGCATGACTGAACAATACATTAAAGAAGTCCAAGAATATGTGCAAATGCCACACTTATGGACCCCCTATCCCTGCAAAAGAAAGTGGGGTGGGGGCATCTTTTCACACATCTTGTTTAGAGTCATGCTTGCTCTTTATCATTTCACAAGATGTTTGCTTTTTGTCTGATTTTGTGTGTGTGAGGAAGAGAGAAACTATTCCTTTCAAATGACATTATTCCAGTTACTGTGTAGGTCGCTTTCTTGCTCTGCCTCAGTCACATAGATCTTTCCACTTCTCTTTGTCCATCACATTAATCATCTCTTACAGTGCAGTAATAATATCCTATTACCTCCATGTGCTATAATTTGCTATCATACCCCAATTGCTGGCTATCTATTTTGTTTCCAGTTCTTTGGTATCATAAAAGTGCTGCTGTAAGTATTTTGGTGTATAAGAAGACATTCTTCTTGTCAGTGACTTCTAGGGAGTAGGAGCTCAGGAATGGAATCTCTGGGGCAAAGGGCATGGACATCTCAGTCACTTGATTGCATAGCTACAAATTGCTTTCCAAAATGATTGTACCAATTCATCACTTTACCAGTAATATTCTAATATTCCTATTTCCCTACAACACCTCCAACATTGACTGTTACCATCTTTTGTTTTTTTTTTGCCAATTTTCAGGATAGGAGGTGGAACTTGAGGTTCTTTTGATTTGCATTTCTTCTGTTGTTAGCATTTTGGAACGTTCTTTCATGGTTAGAAGTTTTCAATTCTCTTTTGAGAAATATTTGTTCATCTCCTTTGACCATGTAGCTACAGGAGAGTGGCTTTTGGTTAGATCTATATTCATTTGCCTATTTTTTTCTTCATTTTTGTTAGTGCTGGACTGGGTGCATTTCTGGGGAATGTCTGTGCTGAGCTTCCTTTTGACATTCCCAAAGTGCTGTGATCCAGGGTGAGGTCTGCTCACAATCCCCCTGGTCTGAGCTCTGCAAGTTACTGACCCAGATTTCTGTCTGTTGACTTGTCCTTGGATGGGAGGTTTAGTAGACAACTCCACTACTGTTAACCCGAGAGGCTCTGCAGGTTCAGATCTACTGAAGTGCAGACTCTACTTTGGTGTGGGACTTCTGTCCTGGTTATTCCATTGAATACTTCTATGCTGAGCTGGAGGCTAAAATTGAGTCTCTGCTGTCCCCTTGGAAACAGAGCCACATACCTGCCTTTTGCTTCTGAAGCTTGTTCCTCACCCTATACACAACAGCTGGGACCCATAAATGCCATTTCTCCTGTCCCCCTTGGATCTGTGACCCAAAACTGGAGAGTGGGTGGCAGAGCTGCCAGATGGCCCCTATTCCTGTACTATATGTTAGTTCAGGGATCCCTAAGATCTCTTTCTGCCTCAGTGCTTCCTGATCTCAATCTCAGTCCTCTTTCAGTCCATGGACATTGTAATGCCAAGCTACCCTGGTCTGGAAAAATAACTCATAGTGACTAATTCTGTTCGGTGTGTTTTTAAGGAGGAAATATAGTAAGCAGGTAGACTTCTTTTTCCACCATCCAGATCTAGTAATTGTTTATACATTTTGGATGCTTATCCCTTGTCAGAGAAATCTGACACAAAGATTTTTTCCCCTCATTTAACTATTTTTTTATCCTAGGTGAGTTAAATTTGTGTAGTAGCTTTTCAGTTTCACAAAATTAAAGTTATCCATTTTATCTTTTGTAATTGCCTCCATCTCTTGTTTGGTTAAGAATACATCAGCTATCCATAGTTGTGAATAATCTACCTCTTTTATAATTTTTTAAAAATACTATGATCTTTAATATTATAGTCACTTATCCATTTAGGATGTATTGTGGAATATAGTGTTGGTCTAAGCTTAATTCTGTAAGATAATTTTTGTAGTTTTCCCAGCAATGTTTCTCAAATAGGAGTTTTTTCTTGTTATTTTTTTCCACTTTACCAAAAACTGGTTCATTGAATACCATTGTTTCTGATTCTCCCTTGTGTAGTCTGTTCCATTGAGCTACCTTTTTATTTTTTAATCTATGCCAACTAGTTTTGATACCAGTAATATAGTTTGAGGTCTGAAAGAGCTATTCCTCCTTCATCTTTACCTCTTTTCATCATTATCCTTGATATTCTACATCTTTTGTTATTCTAAACTATCATTATTTTATCAAGTTATGTAAAATATCCTTTTGATAATTTGATTGGTATAGCATTAAAAGCATAAATTAACTTTGGCAGTTGTCATTTTTATTATATTAGCACTGCGCAGCCATTAGCACCAAATATTGCTCCAACGATATGAAAGTTATTCTTTATTTCTTTATAGAATGTGTGGATAAACCCTTAGACATGCAATCCTAGGACCTGAGGTCAAAAGATAATTTCTTCTATTGAGGAAGGCTTCTCATTGACAAATATTGCAGGGCAGGGTCATGTGATCTACATATAGACACCATCCTACCTATAGCTCACCCCATACGTTTTTCTCATTTTCTTGAATTTGGTTGCTTGGACAATAAGACCTGCTGCTGATTTAGTCAAGCTCACTTGAGAGCTTAGGTACACTGCACACTTATGTGTTATGAAAGGCAATATGCTCTTTTTAAAATTGTCTTTTTTTCCTCAATTTAGCTATTTGTTAGATGATACAGTTAACCAATCTTCATTCATCTGAGTTATATCTGCAAGGATTACACTGGGCAGGACTGTAGTATCTTTAATATTGTCAGAGAGAGCAAGAACAGAAGGAAGAGACTCTGATCTTACTTCTTTTACTTTAGAAGATTTAGCCACACAGTATGTATACTCTTTGACCAAAGAGTGAAAGAAAGGAAAGCGGAAAAGGTCTTGATGTTCATTCTAAGTATCACATTTAATAAAATTCAGGCATATTCTGTACAAAGATGCTAAAACATACATCATTTCACAATAATTTCATTAATGTTTTGGAACCAAACACAGTTGTAAAGTCATTAAAACTTTGCTGTAATATTTTATCTAATCTCCCGCTTACGATCGATTCTCTCCCTTCTACCCCTCCTCTCATGAAAAAACAGCTTCCGGTAATATAATTTTAGCTAAAATTGCTTTTTTATTGATGCAATTAATGATATCAGGCAGTGTATAACAATAGTTTTAAAAAACATTTTCTCAACTGTATGTAAAAACTATTCTTAACATCTTTCAAAATTTTTTTAAGAATTATTTTTACATGCAATTAGGAAATAATACAAATTTTTAAAAAGTGTAGGTGTATTCTGCCTAAAATCATTCATTGAGTCAATAAAAACGCAATGAAATTTGGAGTTCCAATTTTTCTCTTTCCCTCCCTGACCTACCTATACAATTAGTTGATGTTCAGTTGATATGAAGAACCTCACAGAAGAGTCTTAGAAAGGCAGTGTAGTATTTTATTTACAACATATTCCATTTTTATCTAGTTATTTTGATGTTTTTTAAAAATAAGTATACTCACTGAGATTGTGATTGTCCTTTTTTTGCCTCTCTTTTGCCAGAGCCCGGGTATCTGTTTCTGATCAAAAGCAATATTATTAAAATTAAGTTAAAGGATGTTTACTTAGATAACACTTAGATAATCACTCATTTTTCATCTAAATATTTGCAAATTTGAAACTTTTCTAGTAAGTCATAATTGTAATTCATAGACTCTCACATGGGAAGCCCAGGGGATCACAAAACCAATCACCAACAGGGGTATTATCTAAATTTTTCAAATAAATTTAGATTTCTGTATCTCCTTGAGCTGAATTTTATTTGATTTTCAAGATCCTCTTCTTGAAACATTCATTATATCCTCTCTAGTAAAGAACATACTCTTAGCAATTTTAGATAGATACAAATTCTTTTAAAAAAAATAACCCTGTTAATACAATATTTTCACATTTCCTTTAAATGGTCTTATTGAAAGGTGTTTTTAAAAATGCACAGAGAGATCTAATTTATTATATTAGGCAGAATTTGTCTATTTATGGCATTAGGATCCCAAGTGAGAAAAACTGGCATTCCCTAAAGGATTAAATATATTTTTAATGTAAATAGTCTTGAAGATCCTTTTGAGTCACCAAACTAAGGTGTGGTCAGTATAGCCATTTAATTCTAACTGTTTTTTGCTCTTGTAGGATTAGATGAAGGTCAGGAAATTTGCGTCTTGGCCCAGATTTGGGAACATTCCTTAAGTTCTCTGGGTGTGTCTCTCCTATATAATATCATGTCATAACAGAAAACATGAACACTAAATTCTTTTCTAGCTCTCAGAATTAGAAGTGATTCTAACTTCAGTCTTACTCTGTGTTTTAGGTGTAATGACAAAATGCAAATGAAAGTTCCATTTGGAAAGTGGAACAATATCAACTCATTTGCTTATGACACTAAATACTCATTTGGCCTAATTATTTCACCAATTTAATTTGTAGTTTTTAATCTAATATTATTTTGCTATAGCATTGATATAATTGAAAATGGAGAACTTCTGTCAGATTATTTTATGTGACATGGCTTAGGTATATATGGGATTATCCAATGCCCAAACAACCAATAATAGCTCAGCATGGTTGATTGATCAACTGATTATCCAGTGAAAAGCTTGTGTTGTGAGACAAGAGAAAGAACACATTGCTTTTCCCTATTTCAACTGGTTGTGTCAATAGTGTGAACAAACACACATCACATATGGTTTCAGCAAATATATTACCAAAACTTTACCCATTGCTATTTCTAATAGGATATAAAAGTAGCATTGCTGTATTACCTGGGGTTTCCCTTTTCACCGGTAGAGTTCTTGGACAGGAAGCATTAGTAAGTCCCATATTAACTGGTGAAATCCCTTGGTCACCATTGTACACATCCAAGATGCTTCCAGATAACTTTTTAAGGAAGGGGAAGAAGAAAACTTTTTTTAAAAAATTAGACTAGATAAATGAAATCATCACCATCAGTACCACTGCTTCTTCTAATATAGTTTTAACAAAATTTTCATTTATTAAATTTTGGTAATTCTTCATCCCATAGCAATAGAATAGAGATATTTGGAAGGATAAAACATACCTCAGAGCAATGAGTGCTTACTACCTAGGCTAAAAGTAAGCTCTAGTGCTTATGGAAACAGAATTCTAGAATATTTTTAAACATCATGAGAGTTTAGATCTGTTCCCTAGCCTAGCTAAAAGTAGGAACACAAAAGAATCAGAGCTTAGGAGAAATGAATAGGTCCTTGAAAAGAACTGGAAACTTCATTGCAAGTCAAGTTAAAACTGAGGAAGACCTGTTGGGAGAATTACTTTAAATACTATTGTATTTAAAGCGTATAAAAGTATTTTATTAAATATAATTTCTTAAATATTAAATACTTAAAATAGTAATTTAAATTCTAAAGAAATACTATTAAGCATCTCATGTCCAAAAGGAATATCACATAATAAAGTTAAATGAAACACTTTCTATTCTTGAAAGGATTATTTTTCTTGTTCTAAATATTTCAGCTGCATATAAACTCTAGGCTAACATCTTTCCTACTAATAAATGTATGGTTCACCTAAATAGAGCAACAGCATGTTACTTAAGGTACTTCCAAGAGAATGATTCTGTGGAATGCCATTACTTATGCTCAATTTGAAATAGCCACCAAGGTAGTATTAGAAAATCTGTTCATGTATTGGAACGCCTAAGAAAATTAATTTCAAAGCATGCTTAGAATTTGTTCTTATTATTACTGAGGAAAAAGCTGTATTTTATATGCAGGATCTGAAAGTTAACCACACTTCCCATCTTAAATAGCTAGTACTTAGCATAGTTTCTGGCACAAAGAAAACATTTAAGAAATACTTGCTTCATCAACGTATCTTGTATTTTTTGGGGGGGGTGGGGTAAAATATTTAGACATACACATTATCTCCCCCTACACACATGTAAATTCTTTAAAAGCAAGGACTGTTTGATTTTGTTTTTGTATAATTCGTGCCCAATGCAATGCCAGGTACATAGTAATATTTCCTAAATGTTTGATGGTCATTGACTGGAGTTGAAAGGAACTTGAGTGAGTTGTCCAGTCATTGTCATGTAGGTTATAAAGGGAAGAACTAGGATTTAACCCAGATTCTCAGATTCCAAATCTAATGCCATTTCCAATGGTCCATGTTTCTTGGTTTCTGTGGAAAAGTTCTTCCAAGTCTTCTATTTCTTGCACTACCTTGTCATCTTTTTTTGCTTTGTCATTCATCTCAGTGTCTGACCTGAGTCCAACTCCCTTGTCTGCATTCTCTCTTTTGGTGATCTTATCCAATCTCAATAGTTTCAATGACTACTTCTACATAGCTGACTCCCAAATCTTCATATCTAGACTCTATCCTTAATCCTTTCTCTGAAAATTCTCTTCTACCTCACATATTCAGCACCCTTAACAGTGTGCTCAACATCTTTAACTAGATGTCCAAAGATCTCTCAAACTCAAAATGTCCAAAAACCAATTCATCATCTTCAAGGCTCAAAACTGATCATCTTTGACTCTTCCCCAATATCCAGCTGGTCATGAAGTCCTATCAATATTACTTCTATCTACAACATCCCTGGTGTCTATCTCCTTTTCCTCACTCACACTGCCATCATCACTCTTCAGACTTCTATTCCATCTTGCCTGGACTATTGAAATAGCCTCCTAACTGGTCTCCTGTCTCCATTCTCTCTTTTTGTCTAATACATCCTCTACACAGCTACCAAAATAATATTCCCCAAACTCTTAATGGTGTCTGTTTATCTCTAGGAAAAAATAAAAAATTCTTAGCTTGACATTTAAGGCCCTTCACAATTGGATGGCAACAAACCTTTACCATCTTATTTCATGAATTCTACATTCCAGTCAAACGGTGGCTAGCTATTTCTAAACTTCAAAATGTTGACTCCTCACTCTGTACATTTGCTTTCCCTTTAATATAATGCATATCACAGAAAAGTACTTTCTTCTCATTTCTGCATTTTAGAATCCCTTCTTGGCTCATATCAACTGCCTTTTTCTCCATATATACTTCCGAATTCCTCGAGCAAAAACCTCTTGTATATCTTATATTCCTAGAGTAATTTGTCTGGATTTCTCTTTTGTTCCCAACCACTCCCCACTTGTCATTATACTTAGCTCTGTCTATATCATATCCCTCCCAGTTACCAAAGTAGTAGAATTTACTCTCTTTATAAAGAGACCCTGCCATTTTAATCTTTCTCTTCCCAGCACTTAACACAATGCCCTCTACATAGTAGGTATTTAATAAATTTTGTTAATTTGAATTGTGCATGGAGATGATTCTCTATTTTCAAAGTCTGATAGTAATAGAAGTAGCATGTTATAATCAATAATCAATAGAGAGTTCACCTTGGAACCATATTCAAATCCCATCTTTCCCACATTGGTAGCTAAGTGGTACACTAGAAAGAGCACTACATCTGGAGTTAAGAGTTTCAGTCCCATATTTGTTTGCCTCAGTTCCCTCAATCACATAATGAGGATAAAAGGGATAAAACCTATCTCACTACCTTGTTGTGAGGATAAAATGAGAGATTTATAAAGTGCTCAGCACATAGTATAGTAGGTGCTATGTAAATGCTTACTCCCTCTTCTCCTTCCCCTCCTTCCTTTTGACACATATTGCCTTTATGGCCTTGGGCAAATCCTTTCCTCTTATGGGACCCTAGAACTAACTCTCCCAGTTGCCAAGAAGATACTGATCTGTTATGGTAGATGGAGCTTCCTCACCTGGGAACTCCCTATATTAATAAAATCAAAGGTCCAATCCCTGTAATAACAGACAAATATGAAAATAGAGAAACTGTGACTTAGTGGATAGAGAGCTGATGGCAGATCTCAGGAAGATCTGAGTTCAAGTCTTGCTGTGGTACTTACTGGGTGTATATGCAAGTCACTTCATGATGCAGGGTCCTAGGACTATAAGTTGTATAGAAGTTGCCAACCAGAGTTAGAAGAGGAAGTTTCCCAACTGGACATGTATTGTATTAAAGACCTAGTGCAGGAGTGGGGAACCTGTGGCCTCAAGGCCACATGTGACCCTCTAGGTCCTCAGGTGCAGCCCTTTGAATTGACACTTGAGGTTGCACTTGAGGACCTAGAGGGCTGCATGTGACCTTGAAGCCAAAGCTTCCTCACCATTGGCTAGTGTCTACCCAGTAAATTTGTAAAGTATTTTACATGTTATCTCATTTAATCTTCACAATAACCTGGTGAGGTAGGTGCTGTTATTATCCTTATCTTACATATGAGGAAACTGAGGCACAGAGAGGTAAAATGACTTGCCCAAGGTCTTAGAGCTAGTAGTCAACTGAGGCAGAATTTGAACTCACCTCTTTTGATTGCAAGTGCAGTGCTCTAGCCACTTAGGTGCCTTTATATTTTCTTAATTCAAGCTCTACCAAGTCCTTACAGATTTGGAAAGGCTTCAACTATGGGTCTGGCAAAAGACTTTTTTGCCTGTCAACTGAGGTCCAACTTAGATGTGCTTGAAGAGACTTCTCACCACAAGGACATTCGCTAAGTAATGGCTTTTCTACTATAGCAACCCATGAAAAGCACCACCTAAGTCACAGAGAGATTGTGATTGAAATCAATGCAGGAAATATGCACAGTGACAGAGACACAAATCTGAAATATGAAAGCTCAAGTCATGAGTATCTTTGTTTTCAGTCTGTTGCAAAGTTCTCATAATCAAATTTTAAGTTTCTTGATGTAACCTCTTCTTTCACAATCTATATTTCATTTCTCTGTTTCATTTCAAGACTTTTTAAGATATCATCACTATGGTAATACCATGGTTGTGAGATTTTTCAAAAATTATTTCAAACCTAGATGACTCAATATTCAATATTTTAGATTTAGGATGTGCCCTGTATTGGGACAACATAAAATCTGGTCATTAAACCATTTTGCATTTTCTTTCATTTCTGGGAACGGTGCCATGAGCTTCTGGAGCTCCTCAGTGTCTTTCTCATCCTCAACCGAAGGTACCTTTTCTGCCTTTATCTTTTGGTGGAGTGTTGCCTGACTCTTCTAAGTGATGTCCATAGACTTGAGCTATTCAATTCAATAAACATCTATTAACTCTTACCTCAGATTAGTGACTTAAAAAATGCTTGTTGAATAGATCTACCAGAAAATTTTGCCTCAGACAAGAAGTCCTGAGTTCTTGTCTGGCCTTGACATACATGGTTGTTTGGTTCAGACCCTATGGATTCAAGGACCTTAAAAATAGTAATTCTTCCTCTCAGTGAGCTTTCATGCTACTCAAGGAAGACATCAAGAGTGGGAAGAGTAAGATGTGCAGGGATAAATATAAATTATGTACAAAATAATTTGAGGCAGGGGGATCAAGTTCAGGAAAGGTCTCTTGTAGGAGGTGGCACTTGCAGTGAATGTGGAACAGAGCTCAAGATTTTATTAAAACTAAGATGACTAATACATGGTATTCACACCAGTGAAAATTAAAAATAAAAAAACTACATCTCCAAACCTTACCTCTGACATGTGCTGGAGATTAATGTTTCTAATGCTCTACATCACTGGAAGTCTTAAAGCTAAAGATGGATGGCCACTTGTCAAGGCAGGTTTGGGTAAGGTCCTTTCCAACTCTGAGATTCTACAATATGATACAGGACATTTTTTGCTTGAATGTCCCATAAATGCCTCAAAATTAACACGTACAGAACAATTACTTCTTTCATGTCCCCTCAGACCTGTGCTACTCTCACTTTCTGATCTGTCCAGTTGGTTACCTGATACCTTTTTTGCCCTCTTCTCTTTATCTTCTATTGATAATTTGTCACTGAGCTTTCATTCTCAATGTCTCTCAGATTTGGGAGGATAAATGGAAAGCCTTGTGTTCCCCAATCCTATAATATAACTCACACCTAACTTATGACCTGACATATTCTTCCTGTTTCAAATTCTGCCCCCTTTAAACCAATATTGATAATGGAATAGTGTTCTAAAACCACCAATTTCATCTCCTACTCAAGACTAATATGATTCCCTATTGGCAAACGCATCAAATCTAAACTCTTCCTACCTTTCAAGATCCTCTACAACTTGTCCTCATCTGATCTATCCAACCATATCTCCATTTTCTCTCCAACAAGCTCTCTTCATTCTGGTTAGACCTATCTTTGTTTAATGTATTAACCTTGCTTCAAATGTCCTTCATTTTCCCCTTCCACAGTTCAAAATTCTATTCACTCTTTAAGTACCAGTCAGTGTTGGCTGCACCTGATTAAAAGTCTTCCCTGATTACATTAACCCATTGATCCTTGCCTGCCTCTTTTAAACTTCTATTCCATGTACGATATGTACCACAAAGGCTAATGATTTTTGTCATAACACTTTCTGTATTAGTTTTGTCTTACCAAGAAGATGGCAAGGTCTTTAACAAAGACTATTTCTTCTGTTACCTTTGCTTTCCCCAGAACACATAAAGCATAGCTGTGTAGATACTCAGTAAACATTTATTGAATGAATGATTAATTGAAAGGACACGGGAACTTATTGAGGCCTTCAGACATAATGCCATCCTTTGTCTCCCTGGAAGAAGGCTATTTGAGTTTTTAAGACTGTTTCTTGGCTCCTCTGCTTTGCTTTTCCAGTGGAGATGCAGCCATACTATTACAGAAAGGGGTTGATGGGAAAAGTTAGCATGAGGCTATTAGGTAGAACAACTGGGGACATAAAAGGAAGATAAACTACAGGCATAAATGCAAAACTCAGTAGGGGAGCATGTACATGTACAATGTATGCATACATGAAAAGCTTAGCTTTTCAAAGATTAACACATTTTCCTTTGGGGCTCCTATTCATTTAAATGCAGTAGACAGTACTTTTGCAGTTTTAGGATGCACTGTTGAGTTCAATCCTGCCTCATTTCTGTTTGCCAAAGCTAGGCTCTGAGGTTCAGATGATAAACATTGAACATAGAGGGAAAGCCCACTCATTTTTTTTAGTACAAATAATGCAAAAAATTATACGAGAAGCAAATTTTAAAAACCTAGCTATCTCTTAAAGCTTGAGTTGAACAAAAAAAAATACAACATAGGAGGAGAATGATACTTTTTTCACATTTATAGGCATATATACATATATGTACCTCATGTGTACCCAGTATATTTATTAGATATAGCCAATAAAAGGTAACTAGTTTAACATATAAGCACTTGAACAAATGAGCATATAGTTTCTTCCCAAGGTGAATCTGTCCTTAATGTTTACCCTTTAAATGAAAAGGCTAGAGCAACACACTGCTTTGGTTCTAACAATCCTGTAGAAAATAAAACATATAGAATTTTAAAGTGTTCGTAGAGTACACAGCACTAAATTCTATCAACTCAGCTATCAAAGCTTGTTAGTAGATTAGCCTCTGTTTCCATGTGCTCTGATAGTCTGTTTTAAAGATACCTTCTTTTATTATTTCTAAGATTATTAGTTTTTGCTCAGCATTTACTTTACTGTACTTTTCCCACTCAAGACACTGAAAGATATCCAAAATTCACTTGCTCACCAGTCTGAACTTTGGAGAGTCTATAACCTTCACAATAGCAATGGTTTTCTCTTTCTCCTTCATCATTCTCTTGGCCTTATACTTGCAAATAAGAAGCAGAAGGGCTAGGCTAAAACGTCTGCACTGAAGTGAACTTTGAGTCTTCCTTGGACTTTAAGACTGATTTGGTCTAGGATGTGATTGACAACAGCTCCCCGAATGATGTTATGCATATTTTCAAGTCACTCAGCTAAGCAAATGGGGTTGTTAATATTTACTCAGTCCTCATCCCTGGAATGGTTTTGAACTATAACAGTTTACTTAGATTGCCAAATGCCACCAGCATTTATATTTACCTGGCTGAAGAAATAGCTATAAAATAAGATGAAGATATGAGTTACTCAGATCAGCAGAATTACATGTACCTCTGAAAGGGAAGAACATTATCCATTCTAATGTGTGGCAGCTGTATTTTCCTCATCATAACAAAATCATTCTCACTGAGTAATATGAAAGGGAAATAGCTATTTGATATTTCTTTCTAAAAACTATATGCCACCCCCTGGAATCTGGGAGTTAGTAAAACTATTTAACCTCTGTCTTTCATGGATTCTAATTTCTCCATGCATGTGTGTATGCATGCATTGACTGACGATACACTTACTAATCCAGGGAACTGAATTTCTGAGGCAAAACTTTTTGGTCATCTTAATGACTAAGTGAGTGAGTTGGTGCAGTGATTATTTGGTATCTACCATGTAAAAAGTGCTACACCAGCATCACCAAGCGACTGGTAAAAAGCCATCACTGGCAATCTCCTCACTACTCCCCAAATAAATCATTCCTCATTGGAGGCTGGGGTGGAGTATGTGAAAATCAGAACATAGACTTCATGAACAAAGGAAAACTATTCCTTGAGGTCTCATTTTCTTATATGAATTTTGACAAACTAACTCTCTAATGAAAATAATTTATTCCTTCTGAAACAAAAATGAAAATTAATAGTTACGTGGTTATCATCAGGAAGTGGTCATTAAAATCTCTTGGCACATGTTCAATTTATTACCACATGTTCCTTTTTTTAGTGTACTGACACAAACACTTAATCAAATATCAATATTTCCATTAACAGATAGAGGCATGGAGAATTTAGCCTGGAAATAAACCTCCAAAAAACTAAAGAAGGCCGATCCCTAAGGAATGAACAAAGCCAGCTGATCCTATAGCCCCACTGTCAATGCCTCTGTTCTTTTTCACTTTAGAAGACATAATTTACTACCCACATACTCTAATTCCAGCCCCCAATTATATATATGTATACACACATATACATATATATGCATATATACGTAAAACATTTACAATTTGCTATATTCTGTAGTTCTCACTGCAATGTACCAAAATCTTACCAGCTAGAAAGTTGAAAGGAACTTGTCCAATCCCCACCCAAATCACAAATGCCATTTCCAACATTCTCCTATAGCAGTAATCTAATTTTGCTTAAGGAAATTGTGATCACCCTAATGCTCATATGCTTACCTTAAGAGTTATTGCCAGATGAACCACGAAGCCCACTTTTTAGGCTATTAACTTCAAGGGTCCACAGTTTCATCTATAAGGATGCTTCCTCTTATGATGCAGGTCCCAACCCCCTCCCCAACTCAAAAAACAGTTTAATAGAATAGTCCATAGTTTAAAGAATACCTCAGGCAATAAAATTCATTAATACATAAATAACCCTTTGTAAGCAAACCTCTGCAAATGTAGTTATGCTGATCCTTGGACATAGAGGCATAAAGTTTGTTGCCAGCCCCATAGTCAAAGACTTTCCATTTTGGTGGGTCTGGACCTTGTATTCCAGTGTTATGGACTGATTCCCTTTCAGAGGCACAAGAACAGGACTCTGGTGGAGATAAATTGGTGTCTCCCAACAATAGCAGAAAACATCAGAAATAGAAAAAATAATAATTCAAGCTTTTTGAAAACCCATGGAATGCCCTAATATCCAGATTAAGCATGATATCAACTTAAACTATATTCAGTGTAGTCTTTATAGGTCCATAAACAAAATAGCTTAGCTGGATATTTCTCTCAATGAAGCTATTTAACATCTTACCCAAACTTTTTTTCTCCATAGTAATCAATGATTTCATAATTATGAAATCTAATCCTTCATGATCTATTGAATATTTCAAACCATATTTTAAAACAGAAATCGTTATCTTTACTACCCAATCACAGGCACCACCATCCTTCCAGCTTAAAATTTGATGTCATCGTCACCTCTTCATTCACCCCATATTTCCAATCAGTTGCTAAATGTATCTTTTTCTACAATATCTGAGTCCTTCTCTCTCCATTCATACTATCATAGCCCTAGTTCATGTGCTTGACATTTCATGCCTAGATTATAGAAATATCATCCTATATAACATTCCTGCCTCAATTGTCTCTCACTTCTAGTTCATCCTCCAGACAAGCACCAAAGTGAGTTTCCTTAAGCTCAAGACTCTCCACACCACTTTCCATATTGAGTATGATCAAATATAAGCTTCTTTCTTTACCACTGAAAGTTCTTTCAACTTGGTCCCACCACATATGGATGAAATCCTATATGGCGGATTTATGAAAGTTGGAAAGGATGAGAAGACATGGGTGAGTTGTACAGAGCTAGGCAGAGATCACCAGTCAGTAAAAATATTAAAGCAAGAAGAAGCTGACTGGTCTCAAACAGTCAACTGGGTTTAACATTTATGATCCTATGCAATTCAACAGTTCAATTCTACCTCCACTAGGTTAGTAAGGAATGAGAAACTCTTTGAAATAATATTAAAGGAAATTTGATGATTTCTGTATTCAGTTGAAAGTTACACAACTAAATATTTAAACGATTATATTGGCCAGTGAGTGATTCAACCAGTATATTAAGTATTTGCTAAGTAATAGGTAGAGTTCCTGCCCTCTAGATGAATTTTCACATTCCATCCCAGTTCCCACTATTCTAGGTTCTAGCTCTAAGGTTTAGTTAGAGGACAGAGCTTGGCATTTGAGGTTTGTGCCAATGGTCTACTTCATCCAAATTTGTTCTTCTTCCCCCTCCCAAAAAAATATGTTCCTACATTCCAAAAAATACTAGTCAAAGTTATGATCTTTAAAAATAATTTAGAGTTATTGTCAAAAGTATCTAGTTGAATACGGATATGAATTTACAATGGTCAATAATCTCAACTGAGAAAAATTGTTCATCCTCTGAAATGTGTCATATGCATTTAACATAATTTCAATATTGCATTCTGTATAACATATGCAAGAAATGGATATGTTGTAATCAAATCAGTTCCAAAGAAAAAGACAATCATGATGAAAGATATATATATATATATATATATGTTGAGGAACAAGATGTTTCAAATAATAAAATAAAATTCATACATAGAGTAAAGGAGTTTGCAGAAAATTAAGCCCATTTTCTTTGATCTAGAAGGTAAAGAAACAATAAGAAAATAATATTTTCATTCCAGGAAGTTAGATATGTAGAATTTATTATCTAATAACTATTCTACTTTAAACATGAGATGAAACTCAAGAGGTAGAATCTTTGAAATAGCAATCCTCAATAAAGTTGATCATGGAATGCTAGTCCAAAAGAACAAAGTGTGGGCATTAAACTTACAAAAAAAAACCCAACTATGACCAAAGGGCTATAAAAATGTGCATACCTTTTGACCCAGCAATACCACTTCTAGGTCTATCCCAAAGAGATCATAAAAATAAGAAAAAGACTCACATGTAAAAAATATTTATAGCAGCAATTTTTGTGGTGGCCAAGAACTGGAAATTGAGGGGTTGCCCATTAATTGGGGAATGGCTGAACAAGTTGTGGTATATGAAAGTAATGAAATACTATTGTGCTATAGAAAATGAGGAGCAGAAGGACTTCAGAAAAACCTGGAAATACTTATATGATGCTGAGTGAAGTGAGCAGAACCAGGAGAACATTATACACAGTAACAGCCACAGTGTCCAAGGACTGCTTTGAATAGACTTGGCCCTTCACAGCAATACAGTTCCAAAGGACTCAGGATGCAAAATGCCATCCACAACCAGGGAAGGAACTATGGAGTTGGAACTCAGAACGAGACAGGCTATTTTCTCTTTTGTTATATTTTTTTCTCATGATTTCTCCTATTCATTATAATTCCTCTGTGTAACATGACTAATGTGAAAATGTGTTTAAAAGGAACGTATGTGTAGAGCCCACATAAGATTGCATGTGGTCTTAGAGAAGGAAGGGGAGAAAATCTGGAACTTACGGAAGTGATTGTTGAAAACTGAAAACAAATAAATTAATAAGTAAATAAATGATAAATTAAAACTTGATAATTATAATTAAGAACTTAATAATAATAATTTAAAACATTAAAAACCCAAAAAACCCAACTTTAAAATCTCATCAGTGGTAATGAAGTGCTTCAGCAATCATTAAATGGCCAGATTGAGAGTAGGGGTAGAGAAATGTTGGTAGAAAAGAAACTCTCTTCTGGAAATGAAAGGATTAAAGGGACTCTATGAAATTCCTCGAGGATTCAAAATAAGAACTTATAGCCCTCAAAATAAGCCAACATCCTTTGTACTCAAGCAACAAGGGCCATGTTTTCCACAATTGTATAGATTTAGACCTGTAAGGGATCTAGTCCAACCCTGCCTTCCCAGCCCAGCATCAAGAACCTAAGGCTCTGGGGCTTATCCACAGTTAGCAGACAGTATGTGACGTGGTTGGAATTCAAACCCAGCGCTTTTTCTCCTGAGCCATATTGAGTGCCAGAGAGCTCAGAATTCATATCATTAATTTAAGTTGTTAAAAAAAAAAACCAAACCTAACTAAAGTCAGAATTTGAAGTGCTCACCTTTTTTCTCTTATTTTCTGGAAAGATGTAAATTTCTGGAAATCCCCAGAGGAGTCCTGAAGAAGGATCTATATACACTGCATCTGGCATCCTTGCTAATTTTTTAATTAGTAACAAAAAGGTTAAGTGAACAATTACAGATGAGATGCCGTCCTTGGACTGCGCTGCATATTGCTGCAAGTGAAAGAAGGGATCGACCAATCTAGAAGGAATTTGTCCCGATTTCAACATCAGTCACACACGGTGCAGAATGCTTTACATGACCTTGCACTCGCCATAAACATCATTTATGGGCCTCACAAAGAAGTTTCCTTTGCCATCGTGGTAATGCTTACTCTTCTAAATCTCTGTGACTTGGGACCCCTCCCTCCCTTCCAGCTTCAGCTCCAGTGCCATCTTCTCCAATGGCCCTTTACTAACCTGATCAGCTTTACATACTTTAACATATATTCATATATGTATATGTGTGTGCACATATATACACACACATACACATACTATTCACCCTTACCCCTGCCAAAATGCCAAGAATAATAATAATTACTAGCATTTCTATAATGCTTTAAGGTTAGCAAAGTGCTTTACAAAATACCTCATTTTACCTTCAAGATCGCCCTGAGAGGTAAGGTGCAATTAGTATTATCCTCATTTTCCAGATGAGGATACTGAGACAAGCAGAGATTAAATGGTTTCTCCAGAGTAGTATGTAATTCCATGCCTCACCTAGGTTACTACCCTGCCTAACTGGCCTCCCTGTCTCAAGTCTCCCCCTACTTTAACCCAGTCTTCCACCCAAAAAGCTAAAGCGATTTTCCCAAGTACAGGTTTGATCATGTTGCTCCTTACTTAAAATCTAGTAGTTCCCCCTTGCCTGTGATAAAAAATATAAACTCTTCTATTTTTCATTTGAGGCCGTTCACAACTTGGTCCCACAATGCCTTTTTTTTGTTTGTTTCACTATGTATTGCTCCTATTTCTATGCTTTAACATGAGGGGTCCCCTATACTCCCTCCTCAACTCCACCTTCCAGAATCCCTTGCTTACTGCTTTCAAGAGTCAGCTCGAGCTCTGTTGTCTTCTATAAGAAATCTTTCCTAATCTCCCCAAATTAAATTATGATATGTATGAGTGTGGACACATATATGTGTGTGTGTGTGTATACACATTCAATTCTCATCATTCACAGTGGATAGTTTTGATAAAGACACCATGAACTCTGAAATAGCAAATGTTGAACCATTGCTCTTAGAGTTGCTTACAGGATTAAGTTCTTGTGAACCTCTTGTAAACTTTAGCACTTTCTGGAACAGTCTTGTATACAAATTAGAGAATTTTCTCTTACTTTTTTTCTGGATGGACTGTATTGCTGATTTGTGAATATTGAACTCACAGCCAGCAACACTGCATCCTACCTGTCCTAAGATTACTGAGCTTAGGAACACTAAACAACACTTCAACACTATGCTTGGGGTCCATTTTAAACAGCAAAGTCACCTTAAAAATAGCACACAAATGCAGTAATAACAGCAACAAAAAGTGTTACTCGATAGACCAGGGGCAGCCAGGTGGCACCATGGATTGGGCAATGGGCTTGGAATCAGGAGAACTCTTCATGAGTTCAAATCCAGCCTTAGATACTCACTAGCTTAACCCTATTTGCCTCAGTTCCTCCTCTGTAAAATGAGCTGGAGAAGGAAATGGTAAGCTACTCCAGTATCTTTGCCAAGAAATGGGGTCATAGAGAATCAGACACAACCGAAACGGCTGAACAATAACCACAACAAATTATAGGGTGAAAGAAGGCAGGCTATTGCCTTGTTCCAACTTCAGCCGGGACTCATGCATTGAATCACTCAGTATGTCTGTGAATGATGAAAACACCTTTGAATATTGATTTCACAGATACAAAATCTGTGAATAATGGGGATCAACCATATATGCATACACAGTATATGAATATGTACACACACACATATATAAAATTTGGAAATACCTATCTATATAATTTCTCTCTAAACCCTTTCCTTTGGTGATCTCAACTCCCATGTGTTCAATGACCATACTTATGCAGATGACCCCCAAATCCATACGTAACCTTAGTCTACCTGGCCAACTTCAGTACTGACTGGTTAACCACCATTTACCTTGTTTGGAGAAGGAAATGGCAAACCACTTCAGTTTCTTTGCAAGAAAAGCTAAAATAGGGTCACAAAGAGTCAGACAAGAAGACTACACATGATCATCCTCTACATGGCTGCAAAAACCATGCCATTCCCGTGCTCAAAACCCAATTCCTGATGCTTCAAAGATGAAATACAAATACAATACATCCTCAGGATGCCATTTAAAGCCTCCCACCCCCTTTTTCAGCCTTATTTCACACTCTTCTTTTTCCAATAGTCTGCTTTCCAGTCAACCTGTACTACTGAGCTTTTCCCCAAAGCTGACATTCCAGTTTCTCCCTCCCTAGTTGTTTTTTGTTTTTTTAAAAAAACAGAGCCCTGTCCCGTGGCAGGAACGTATGATTTCCTCATTACAGTTTCTCACATTATTCTTAATGAGCTTGGAGGAGGCCTTTCTTGATTACTCCACATACCAATGTTCTTTCTCTATGCAAATTACATTGTGTTATATGTGTCTATATATTGTATCCCTCCAGTAGAATGTGAGTTTTTTGAAGGCAAGGACAGTTAGGTTTTTGTTTTCTTATTTCCAGCCCTTAGCATAATCACTTGCTGAATTAGATTGAATTAGAGGGGCCCAATGACTTGCCCAAGGACACACAATTAAATAGGTTTGAATCCTACTTCTGACAAAGTTTGTTGCTGAGATTTTTTTCTACTATACTGAGAAAAAAATTTTTTTGAACAGAAAATACATTTTATCAGTCACTAAAGAGGAGGAAAAAATGTCATTTGAGTTAATATCTTTATTAATAAGGATGTAGTAATTAAAAATTTTAAGTTTTATTTCTATCCTATTTCATTTTATGACACACAGATCAATCAAAACTTAAAAACACTCACCGTTCTTTGTATTAGGAGTGGATCTTCTGGACAACTTGCTCTTTTATCGTTAAAATTTGATTCCATGCTGATTATGTTCTCAAAAACATCATCCATCTAGCAAAATATAACATACTTAAAATAAATATGCAAGATCATAAAGGCTACCTTATTCCTACAATCACTCAATTGATGAGCATTTGTTAGGCTTTCACTATAGGCCAGAAACTTGATGAATGATTTCACTTGATAAATTAAGTTATGGTGGCATCTATGTAATGGCCCCAACATCTTTATGTGTGAAAATAATGGTCAATCCATACGCTTTATGTGGCTAAAATATTCTCACTGAAAATGAAGATAATTAAGAAGCAACAAAGTGAACCAGAGGCAACCAGATAGAGTATAAAAAGCCCCAACTCAGAAACCAGGAAACCTGTCCCTGCCACCATTTCATTGGATGCCTTTGGATAATGGACAATTTCTTTGTCGTTCTGTTGTTTCAGTCATGGTCTACTCTTTGTGACCCCATTTGGGGTTTTGGTGGCAAAGATACTGGATACTTTTGCCATTTCCTTCTCCAGCTCATTTTACAGATAAGGAAACTGAAGCAAACAGAGTTAAGAGACTTGCCCAGGGTCACACAGCTAGTTCTGAGGCTGGATTTGAATTTATGAATATGAGTCTTCTTGACTTCAGACTCAGCATTCTATTCACTGCACCACCTAGCTCCCTTTAACAATCTCTATTATGTTAAAACAGAGACCAATAAGTAATCACTGGGACACTTCTATAAATCAACTTTCCCTTCTTTGGTCTAAGTGGATTTTCTCCATATTTGCTCCATGATCTACTTGCACAGGTTTCCAGAGTGGGCAATACTGTCCCCTGTGGGGTGCTGGAAAGATGGGGGCTGGAGTAAGTAGCCTCAGGTGCGGTTGGGTGGTGTTGAATAAAAGTAAGGGGGCAGCGGAAGCGTAAAGAAAGAGAAGAAAATTTTGAAAAACCATTTGTACAGAGTTAAACTCATAGTGATTACATTATTTCCAAGTAAACACACAAAATGCAAGTTATAACTAATCAGTGCTTAAGTCTGCCAACAGGTCTTAATCAGTAAGTGTTGGCAGGAGAGCGTATCATGCATTGTCAGAAAGTCCAGGATGCATTGGCAGGAATATGTGCATGTAATAACTTGTTTACAATACAATACTATATAGTTACATGATACAATGTTGTGTCATCAAAATTTCAATGCAGGAAAATCCTCACAAATTAACAAAAAATTATTAAATTTAAGATGCATCATTTTAAAAAATATATATTCCATTTTTTAAAAATGACAGATTAAAAAGAAAAGGTTAAAGAAAGTAGATTTTCAGGAGGGTGCTGAGTAATTTTTTTTTTTAAAGGGACAGGTCAAATAAGTTTGGGAACCTCTGTACTAGAGAGAAAGGCAGCTTGCTCTCTATATAAAAAGGGAACAAGGCTATTACCCTTAAGTACTTCAACCATTCTTTAAGGTTCAAAGTCCAGGCAAATAGGAGCCCTGATTAATAAATCTGTCTATTTGCCCACAAAACCCTCTTTTTGTTCTTGAAAATGGTTGTGTTGCTGCATTATAGCAACACACAAAACTTTTGAACAAAACTTCTGCACGATTAGGGTTGAATTACAATTCTAGTAAACACTCATACAAATAGATACCTGCATACCCAGTCAGAAGACCTAAAAACCTAATACAGCTTACCTCCCCTCTCAATCTATTTCCTTAATCCTTTCTTTTCATTATTATTCCCTTTCTCCTCCTTCCTACAATTTTTTTCTTGTACATGGGAAAAGGGGATATTTTAAAATGCCATTCTGAGTACATAGGGGTAGAGTGTGTGCCATGTTCTTGGCTCAGTCTACGAAAACCAATAAAAAAAAGTGAGTACAAATAGTGTAAGAACATTGACACTCCTGTGGATGGGTCAAAATATTTCATTTTTTTCATTAATTTTAAATCCTAGGCAAGATGTCCTTGGATTTCAGAGAATCAAGAATAATGTGGCTGAAAATGATAAGGAGTCTAGCCTCGGCTAGTTATCTCTACTAGGATTTTCTTAAGAACCACTTAAAATTAAAATAATTATAGATGGTTTGCTTATGATTATCATCTATTATCTAATTATCTATTATCTAGTCTCTAGAAATTTTGAGTTATAACAATGATTGTTATTGTCAGCAGGTTTACATTTTCCAATTTTTCCTTTTACCTATGTAATAAAATTTACCGTTATCCAAAGACAGAGAAAAATGAGTGGTTTTTTAAATGGTGAGGAATACCAAAAGTCACAGTGAACAAAAGATTGTTTTCCTCTTGTCTTTCCTCCAGAAGAAAACATGATATTGAAGCCACTCCAGGTAAATGTTCTCTATTTTTCCCATACTTTCCAGTCTCCTCTGGGACCTTGATCCATCAATTATCTTCTCTCTTATATCTTATATCTTCAGTCTCTCCCTCTTCACTAGTTCTTCCCCTTCGTTTACAAATAAACTCAGACCTCCCTTATGCTAAACAAATAAATAGAAGCTGGTCTTGACCTAATTGCTCAAACTACACATTCTTCATTCATCCATTCGTTTTATTTGTTATGTAAAGAATACCAGTAATGTGGAAGGCAGTTTGAGATTAAGAGTGCCCTCTTAGACATGATCTCCAAATGACAGTGTTTTTTCAGGCCTCATTCTCCTTGACCTGACACTGTAGCTCATTTACTCGTTCCCACTTTGGTTCCAGTGACAATGACTTATTTGGGCTCTCCTCTTATCTCTGGCCCTCCTTTACTCTTTTCACTGGCCTCTTTTCTTCCTGCCGCCCTCCCCCCCTCCCAGGTAATCTCCTAGCTCATCCAGGTTCAGTCATCACCACCTAAGTCTCTACCTTCAGTCCATACCTCTCTTTCTGGATACAGTCCTACATTTCCAGCTGCCCAGTGGACATCTTCCCCTACATATTCCATCAACATGTCAAACTTAATGTCATGAAATGAATTCTTCTTTCCCCAGAAACCTGCTTCTCCTCCTGGCTTTTCCTGTTGTTATTAATAGCACTGTCACCTTCCAAAGTCAGTGTTAACTTGTGATCCCTCCCTATTTTTATGCTCTAAATCAGATCTCGTCAGTTCTCCCTCTGAAATCTGTCGCATCTGTTCCATCATTCCCATGCCGCCGCCGCCCGTTTCTCAGGTCCTCATCTCTTCACGCTTGTACTATTGCTGTAATTTGATAACCAGCTTATTTGCCTCCAGTCTATGAAATAAAATACATAAATAAAGGGAAGATCGATCTATCTTCCTACCACATTGACTGAGTTGCTCAAGAAAGCTAAGGTGGCCCTCGACAGCCTTCAGAGTAAGTTTTGAGCTGTTTGGAAATGAAATGGGTTCCCTTATAAGGCAGCGAATGTTCTGTAACTCACCTTGTTTAAACAGAAACTAAAGGACTACCCATCAGAAGGATGGTGCAGAGTGCTTGCTGTGTTAGTAGAAGGTAGGATTGGATGACCAATATGGAGGACTTCTAAGATTGTAAGTGTCTTTCTCCTGCTCAAAAACATTACCTGGCTTCCTGTACTTCGTTGACTAAAAGCTGTACTTCTCAGTCTGGTATCCAATGTCCTTCCATCATCTGGCATCAATATGTCCTTCTAGCTTCACAGTCTGTTCCCCCCTATGTGCAGCCTATAGTTCAGCTAAAATGGACTCTAATCTTATTAAGCATACCTTTGTCATCTGTTCCTTCACTCAGGCCAGCCCTTTTCCCAGAATAGCCTCCCCCAAATTTCTGTTGTAATTCTACCTATTTTTCCAAAGCCAAGCTCAAATATGATCTCACTGATGACCATTCCTCTTGTACTCCTAAGCCAAAGTCATCCTTCCTTCTGATTTACTGATGAACTCTAAGGATAGCTCCCTTATATCTTTTACCACATTCTTTCCCATAGTTATTCATGGCCCTCTCTCATCCCTACCCCCAATTTTCAATAATTAGAAGGTCTTATTTAATGATTGTATCCCCCTGTGGTTCCCAGCACAATGTCTGACCCGAAGTGAACGCTTAATAAATGTGGTGAATATCTTGAGAAGCTTTCTCTGACTCTTCCCATTGTTCTTCTCAAATGACCTTGTTACATGTTATTCAGCATAACACAAGCTCCCTGAGACCAAGGGCTGTTTCATTTTTGCCTTTGGAATCTCATGATCAGCACAGCACCTTATATATAAAATAGATGCTTAATAAATGTTTAATTGAATTAACTAATGCATGACTGAAAGATAGCCAAGGGAAAAACATCTGCAGTACCATGGGATAATACATTTGCCTGTTTTATAGCCAACAACTTCTAACCAAACTCAAAATTCTGTATGTCAGATAATTCCCTCTGGCCCAGTCCTCTGCAGGTAGGAGTTTGGGGAGTGTCTTTGAATTGTTTATGGCCCCAGGAATCCCTCTGGAGAGGCTGAGTTGTGCAATGTCCTGCTCACTGTGAAAGGCTGATTTGACTAGTGGTTTAAAAAAAAATGGAGTATATTTCAGATTTTGTTTTGTCTTTTGATCAGGACTGTGTTTTCATCTGTGCAGGGAATTTCCAGTATGGAAATTCCTTCTGTCAATGCTAGTCATTTACTTATTTATACTTTGTTCTATTAGAGATTTGTCTTATGGTACTGAGAAATTAAGTGACTTGTCTACAGTCACACAGATGGTTATGTTGAAGAATTTGAACTTGAACCCAAGTCTTCCAGGCTCTACGGCTATCACTATACCATGCTGACTCATATATTTTGCTTAAGAGAAATCTAAAAGTTCATATTCTCAAGTTCCACTCAGCATAAGACCATGCCAATGCATTCTCACCTTCTGTCCCTCCCCACCAAAGAGTCATCTCCTATATCAAAATGCATCTTGAAAGTGAATAGCTATTGGAAATATGTTTAGCATGACTGCGCATGTATAACCTATATCTAGTCGCTTACCTTCTCAGTGAATGAGAGAGAATGTAGAACTCAAAATTTTAAAAAAAACAATGCTAAAAATTGTTTTTTACACAACAGTGAGGAAAAAATTAAATAGAAATAAAAATAAAATCAAAAAAAGGAAAAAAGAAAATGGGTATCTATATATCCTCTTGTCCTTGATAGTTTATTAATAGTTAATAATCAACTTATTCTCCTCATGTGTGTATAGACTTAATGGAATTATAAGGAAGTTCTGAGTTCAAATTCTTCTTTCTTTTTTATCCAAATTCATTTTCAAAAAACAAAAATGATAACCAAGTGGTATGTGAGGATAGTCTGCTTTTTATTTTCAATGAAAGAAAAAGCATACCACCTAAATGACTTTCAGAGTTGGGCTTAATTTGCTGAATAGTTCTAGAACTGCAATCATTTAAAACATCTTGTTTATATGTGTATGTACACACATATATGTGTATCATTACACATATATAAAATTTTTGTAAAACAAAACATTTTCTTCAAATGAAATATTATCATGGATTTAGAATTGAAAGGACCTTAGAAACTTTCTAGTTCACCTCTTGAGAAAACTGAGACCCAGAGAGGTCAAGTGACTTACTAAAAGTCACGAAGGTAGAAAATGGGATTTCAATCCACCCATCTTTTCCATTGTACTACTTCTGATTCCTCTCTATCCTTGCTTCCTGTTCTTAAGCAACCAAGCATAATTTTCAAAGCCATTAGTCATATGCTCCATACCACATTTTCATGGTTCTTCCCAAGAGCTAGCAGCTTGGTGATTGGATTTTCTGTGATCCCGATCTCACTGTCAGGAGGCACATGTCCATTCTGTACCAAATGTGTGGCACCTGTGGCTTGTGGATGAGTCAGCGTGAGGGTTTGATTGGGCAGCTTGGTGTCAAGAGTCAGGTACTGCTTAACTTGATTTGCTTGCTGTGTGTGATACCTAGTTGGGTTTTCCACTTGTGTTTGGACCTAGAAATCAAAAAGGTAAATGTTAATAGGTCACATCATTTGTTAAATCATAATAGCTAAGACAATCCTATTTTTAACAGCCAAATCGTGACATTAAACACATAACATTCTAAAACACTCCAAGCCTTTGGTAGATTTTTTTGTAGTTGTCGTAAGTTACATAAGGCTGTAATGACTTTACGATTTTGAAAAATCAATATGTGTCAGTGAGAGACTACCGGATTTCTTAACCTTTGCTATACATCATTTGATGCCAAAAGCATTGGTCAAAATTAATTTTTCCAAAATATCGTGCTAAAGAAAATGGCATGCAAATGACACAAGATTAATCGTAAAAGTGATTGCCATACTGCAGGGACAGTGATGAAGAAAATGCTTAAGATCGTGCTGCTGTGAGTTCTTTACTCACCTTGTAATAAGGTCGATCAGTTAAATGAGGCATTGCTGAGTTCTGCAAAAAAGAAAAACTTTCAGTCCTAAGGAAAGCCTATCAAATAACCAACGTTTGGTCTTGGGAACCTACAAGTCAAAAGTGAAACTTTTTTTTATAGTCAGTGATCTTGCTTTCAGACCTCTGTAGTGAAAAAGAGGCCTTTTGAATACTCAATGCAATCTTTCCACATTTCAGACCCATTTTCACCAGCACTGAATTCTAGCTCATGTGCTTACATATGCCAACACATGCACACAGTGTTGCTGGCAACTTTGCCCTCTGACTTTTCCTTCCACTACCCTGTGATGTGACTAGTCACCAATTTCTAGTAATAAATTTTCCTCAAGTGGCCCATATGTAAGTGTGTTTAATATGCCCAGCATGTTAAACAATAGTAAAGACTGCAGAACAGGGCTTATTTTTTCTTTTTTATTCCAGCTACACAAACTACTGTTTAATTCCCTTAACATACATTAGCCCAGACAAATAGCCCATACATAGTATTTTGCATTTAAATGATCTAGTTTGGGGTACAATATTGTAGTACTTACTTTAGTTTAATTCTGTTATGCTGACATTTTTAGCATTATTTTAATTGTGTGACCATAAAATAATTTTTCAGTCATATAAAAAAGATTAAGATTGGTAATAAAGATTACACATATTACTAATTATATTGCTACGAGCTTTGAAGTTGTAAAATAACATTTCATTAAAACACCAGTGGGAATTTTTTTAGGGTGGCTGTTTAGATTATTCTACAGTTTTAAGTTAACACTCCTCATTCTCTTCACACATTTACAAAATATATTTCATAAATAGCATTTTCAGACCCACAAATTAGAGTCCTCCTTCGTTATGTATTTTACATTAATATTTAAGGACATTTGTATTAGTTGTTTTTTTTTTAAGAGTGCCTATGGTTCAAAGGAAAAGATGTTGATTTCCTCAGTTCCCCAGATTCATTCACCCCTTCCAGAGCATTTATTAAAAGCCTACTGTACCATTTGGTGTGAGAGAGACCAAAGACTTAGAAGACTCAGCTCAAACCTCCAAGGAATTTTCACTTTGGATAGGTCAACAAGATCAGATAACTCAAGAACAAAATAAAAATGATTCATAAAGCTCTATCAACTATAGCCAGAAGTGAAAATTAACAGAGTCAAAGTTTTTCAGGAAAGTGAACTTTGAAATGAAGTCTTGAAAGAAGTCTGGGCCAGAGCAGCGTGGCAGTTCTCAAGGGCCCTTCGAAGTGGGAGGCCTTTTTAGTGACTCCAAGGGACTAGTGATGTTTTCTTCCTGTGTTGACTTTATATTTATTTATCTGTATTTCCCTAGAAGAACATAAGCTTAATCCATAGCACAGGGCAGCTAGATGGTGCAGCAGATAGAGGGCTGGGTCTAGAGTCAGGAAGACCTGAGTTCAAATTCAGCCTCAGGCACTTACTAGCTCTGTGACTCTCAGCAAGTGTTAACCCTGTTTGTCTCAGTCTCCTCATCTGTAAAGTGAGCTGGAAAAGGAAATGCAAACCACTCCAGGATCTTTGCCAAGAAAACTGCAAATGGGGTGACAAAGAGTCACACATGACTGAAACAACTGAACAGCAAAAACAAATCCATAGCACCTGGTCCTTGAAAATTTTATTTTATTGGTTTTAGAGCTGAGATTTCATTGGTGTGGGGAAACTCCTGAAAATATTACCAATTTTAACAGATAACTATTTTTCAATTTAGAAAATTGATTTCAGAACTGTAAGATTAAGTATCTTACTCGGGATTACATAGCCAGTATGTGGCAGAAGTGAACCTAAATCTTCCTGGGCAGCTAGACGGTGCAGTGGGTAGAATGATAGGCTTCAGGTCGGGAAAGCCTCAGCCCAGATGTGGCCTCAGTTTCCTCATCTATAAAATGGGGATAGTAACAGCATTTAAGTCCCAGGCTTGTCATAAATAACAAATGATATAAAATCTGTAAAGTGCTTTAAAAACCTAAAATGCTACATATAAATGCTACCTATTATTCCTTACTCCATGAGGCCAGCTACAAACATGCCTCTTGCTTCACCTGACCCAATGAAGGGTCATCAAACTGAGTTCAGTGGGATGGATTTATATGAAAAGCATTGCAAGTGGGGAAAATAACCTGAGAAAAAGGAGAAAAGCAATAGTTGGAATCAGTGACAGAAGAGAAACAATCCAGAGGATTTCTCTAAAAAGGAAAGCTGCATCCTCCCCTGTCAACAGAACATGAGACACACGCAAAGATGAACTCCAATGGAACTCTGGTACCTCTGTGTGAAGCATTTGTTCATTTGTAGTTCCAAAGGATGAAACTGTGACAAGAAAGGAGGCTCGCATGTGGATCCATCCAATACAGCAGGCCAAGAAGAAGCAGGTTCACATGGGATGAGAGCACAGTTTCAAAGTATGGGCCTTTAGAGAAGTCTCTTTAGCAGAGGGCTTCTTACCTGTTTTGTGTTATGCACTAAGAATGTAAAAGAAAAAATAGCTTTTTTCATGTGACCCAGAATTGAAATTTGAGGGGAGTATTCGTCAAGTAAGGAATAACTGAACATGTTATGGTATACAGTTGTGATGGAATATGTGTCCTGTAAGAATGATAAAGGAGATGGTGTCTGAGAACCCGAAGACACTTGTAAGAATTGAGCCAAAGTAAAGTAGGCAGATCTAGGAGAATAATTTATTCAATGACAATATGATAAAGACAAAAAACTTTGAAAGGCTTAAGAACTGACCAACCACAATTCCAGAGGACTAATGATGACTCAAGCTTAAAGAATGAAAGAAACACATGCATTTTTTAGACATAGCTAATATGGAAATTGTTTTTACTTGAATATGAATATTTGTATCAGAGGTTTTATATTCTTTCATTCTCAGCTGGGGATATGTGGGTGGGTGGGAGAGGGAACAGATTTTTGCTGATTGAAATAATTTTTTTTTTAATTTTAAGTCCCATGGATATGGAACCTTGCACATGCTTTTGGCTTTTTTTTTTTTTTTACAATGTGTTGATTCTTATTTTTTTTCCTCATCTTTAAAATCTTGTTTCATGGGATGGCTTTCCAAGAGGGAGAAAGTGGAGAGATACTGGGAGAAATTTAAGCAACGTAAAAATTAATGTGTCAATAAAATTTATTTTTTAACAAAGTAAAGCCCATTTTGTGTCCTATTTCTCTGCCTCTACTGCCCCAAGTGCACTATGGTGGTGATCATTTTTTACCTCTGCATCACTTAGGTAAAAGTAAACAGCATTCCAATTCAGGGTCTGAATAACGCAAAATATTCATTAAGTAAGAATGAGCCCTTTTATCCACTCTGCACTTTAACCAACCTTCTCTTGACAGATGCTGACAGTTATGGAGCCCTGAGCTTTCTGCAAATAAGAACAATAAGCTATATTCCCTTGCTGAGGATAAAATTATAAGTAATAGCAGTGCCTTCTAAAAGTCTGTTTACTTGATAGAAAAAGAAGAAACTTCACAGACATTAGAATACAAGCATAGTCACTGGGGTAATACATGTACATAATGACATTCAGTAATTCCTTTCTCAATGACATCAAGTACGTAACTGAGAGGATAGAGAGACTGGAAGGCAGAGAGATCATAGGTTATTGGAATAGTTGAGGTGAAAGGTAATGGAGGTCTGGATGAGAATTCTGTGAGTGGAGAGAAGGGGACATTTATAAGACATACAAAGTAGAAGCAACAAGATATGAAAATAGATTGGATATTGGGGGAGAAAGAAAAGTTGAGGAAGACACTCACATTGTAGATCTGGATGACTGGAAGCATAGTGGTAGGTGGTTCTGTTTTGGACACGTTGAATTTAAGGTTGCTATGGGATATTCAATAAAAGATTTCCTAAAAGCTGTTGGTGATTTTTGCCTCTTTCAGGAGAGAGATTAGGGCTAGATGTATAGACCTGAGAATCATCTGTATAGAGACTACCATTCAGCCCATAAGGGCTCATAATGATAATGGACAGAGTAAAAGGGGAAAGGATCTAGGACAAAATCTTAATAAACACCCGTAATTTGTAGGCATGATAGAGACTGGAGAATCAATGTAGTGGATGAACCAAGTGTAGTTGGACAGGTAGGATGAAAAGCAGGAAAGTAGTGTCACAAGAGTTGAGAGAGAAGGAGGTATCCAGGAGGAAAATATAATTGACAGTATCAAAAGTTAGAGAGAGGACACAAAACATCAGAATTGAGAACATACACACCAAAAAACCCTTTATATCTGATAATTTAAGACATAGCTGGTAATTTTAGAGAGGGTAGTGTCAAGCTGAATGGTAAAGCTAGATTTCGAAGTGTTTAGAAGAGAGAAAGAGGAAGAACCTACTGTTATGTAGATCTCTCTCTCCCTCTCCACATACACCCGCACACACACAGATTTATATTTTTCCCAATTACATTTCCAAACAATTTTTAACATTTGTTTTTGTAAAATTTTGAGTTCAGTGTTCTCTTGCTGCCTCTTTCATCTCCCCATTCCCTGAGACAGTAGGCAATTTGATATAGGCTATGTGTGTGTGTGTATGTGTGTGTGTGTGTGTGCAATTGTGTGATACATATTTCTATATTATTCTTGTTGTGAAAGAAAACACAGATCAAAAACACTCATGAAATAAAGTGAAAAATAGTATGCTTTCATCTGTATTCAGACTCCATTAGTTCTTTCTCTGGAAGTGAATAGCATTTTTCATGAGTCCTTTGGAATTGTCTTGGTTCACAGTATTGCTGAGAATAGCTAAGTCATTCACAGTTGATTAGTAGATGGTTTTTTCAAGGAGGTTAGCCACAAAGGAGAAGGGAAATATCCTACGGTAAGTAGCAAAAAAGTAGGATCAAGTGGGGTTTTTTTATGGATAAGGGAAAAATGGGTTTGTTTATATTTAGTTGAGAAGGAGCCAGCTGGTAAACAGTGATGAGAAAGAGGGGGGAATAAGAGGGGAAAGGAAGGGAAGGGAGGAGGGAGAGACAGAGACAGACAGACAGACAGACAGACAGACAGAGACAAAGAGATGGGGGCAATCTGCCAGAAAAGACAGAAGATGGAATCAAATTACTTCTCCTTGAATTTCCCAGCATGGCTCCCTTTAATAAATTCAGCAAGAAGGGGTAGCCCAGACCCTGAGACCATGTCTTATCATAAAGACTTCCATTCATTCTTAATGGGATGTAGCCTCAACCCTCTCAAGCAGGCGTACCTCTCAAAAAAATGTCAATCCAAACTTTTAGGAAGTTCCATTCAGTTTAGTGAACAAAATATAACATGCAAGGTAGAATTATATAATAATAATTTGCATTAATGAATGATTTTTTTATGTTTACAAAACTTTTTTCACAATAACCTTATAATGAAGGTAAGGTAGATACTATCATCCTCATTTTACATATTAGGACATGGGTGCTCTAAACATGTCAGCCTGTGATCATGAACTGAAACTGGTCTCTCCAAAGTCATCAGTGATCTCTTACTGTCAAATCTAATGGTCTCAGAACTTATTTTTCACCTCATTACAAGTCTTTGACACTTTTAACACCTTTCTCTTGGATACTTCCTCTTCTCTCTATTTTTGTGACATTATTTTTACCTGGTTCTCCTCTTTCCTGTAGGATAATTGCTCTTTAAACTCTTTTACTCAAAAGTCATCCACTGTAGTCCCTAATAGTTGGAATCCTTGAGGTTGTGTCCTAGATTCTCGCCCCCTCTCACTATGACATTTAATCAGCTCACCAAGGATCAATGCTCATCTCTTTGCAGATAGCTCCCAGATCCGCCTATTTAGTCTGAGCCTCTACCCTTAGCTGCAGCCCTGCATCACCACCTGAGTAACGGCCATTTCAATCTAGACATCCTGAAAATATTTAGTCAGCATATCCAAAGCACAACTGCCCCTCATACATGATACTCCATTGCTCTGTTTCCCTACTTTTTGCTTGACTATTCTACACATCCAGAATGAACTCTTATTCTCAGACTCTCTGGATTCTTTCAGGGCTAAGCTCAGATGCTACCTTCTACATCAGTGGTTCAAAGTGTGGTTTGCAGACTGCTGGAAGTGCTTGATAACCTTTCAGGTAGTCCACAGGGCTGAAAGCACAGCATTTATACAATAATACTAAGCATTTGTTGCCTTTTTCATTTTCATTCTCTCACAAGGGTACCATAGTGGCCTGAATAACAGACTTAGCTACAAACATGAAGGCTGAATATTTCAATTGCAGAACTGCATTTTTGCCTTATAAATGGTTAGGTCTACAAGCATGATTGAACTTTGGTTTTACTTGTATTTATCTGGTAGCAGTACCAACTAATCATTAAAGATTTTCTTTTATGTGAATGTTTGATAACAAAGACAAGTAGTGCTGAAATATTCAAAATGCTGAGTAACTTTTTTAATCTGATGATTTATTCTGGAACAAGCCTGTTACTTCAAGGAAAATAACTGACAATATCTGTTGCAAAGGATAAAATTTGAGTTTTCAAGTTAAAAATTTGAATTTTTGAAAACACGTCGATGTCATCATGAGCTTAACAGCTTCCCAACACATAAGGAACTATTTGAAAAGCCTACTAAAATACTCCTGGCTTTTCCACCTACTTGTTTGTGTGAGGTTAGACTTTCTTCATATTTTGTTCTTGTTATTCAATCTTTTTAGTTGTGAGCAACTCTTCATGACCCCAACTTGGGGTTTTCTTGGCCAAGATACTAGAGTGGTTTGCCATTTCCTTTTCCAGCTCAGTTTACAGATGAAGAAACTGAGGCAAACAAGGTTAAGTGACTTGCTCAGGACAATATAGACCCAACACTCTACCCACTGCACTACCTAGCTTGATATATCTCAACCAAAAAAATATATCACAACAGATTCATTGAAGGAGAGTCCAGCTATCTTCTGTTAAAGCCAGACATTTGTGAAAATGTAAAACGACACTCTTCTCACTAATTTCTGTTTTGGAAAATATAGCTATTTTTCATGAAAATATATGTTAACATATAAAGGGTTATTATTGTTACTCTAAATTAAGTATTTTAAAAATATATTGGTCACAATTTCTGTTATGGTAAATATGAAGAGATATGAGATAAAACAAAGGTCTTTGGGGGTTCTCAATAATTTCTAAGAATGTAAAAGGGTTTTAAAATGAAAAAGTTTGAGAACCATTGTTCTCCATGAAGCCTATCTTCATCACCCTCCCCCATTATCTTGTGTCAATTTTGAATGTCTGTATAAACCTATATAAGTGTTGTGCCCTCCCCCAAAGCTCTACCTCATGGAATCTAAGAGGACAGAACCTGTTACAGTATTATCTCAATAAGCAGCACACAGCATGGTACATGTAACACAATAGTCAGGTAATAAACACTTGGTTGTTGATTAATTGCTTAAGAGAAATGAAAGTTTTCCCTCCTTTTTACCAAAAAATTTCTCTATATTAGACATTAATAGTCAACCAACATTTATTAAACATCTACTATGTAACTGTGCTCAGCACTAGGGATACAAAAAGAAGTCAAAGATGGTTCTGGTCCTCAAGGAGCTCACAATCTACTGGGGGAGAAAGCAAATATGTCCAAATAATCTAGGTGTAGGTCTAATAGGAAAATAATTAACAGAGCGAAAGCACTAGAATTAAGAATGGTGGGGAATGGTTTCTTGTAGAAGGTGGATTTTAGTTGGGATGCCAGTGGGCAGAGTGAAGGAAAGAGTCCTACGCATTGGCAACAGCCAAAGAAAATGCCTGGAGCCAGGAAATGGAGTGTCTGGTTCATAGAGCAGTCAGAAGGCCAGTGTTACTGGATCAAAGACGATGTGTTAGAGAATAAGGTATGAGAAGACTGGAAAGGTAGGAGGGGGCTCCATTATGAAGGGCTTCAAATGCCAGGAGGCAATAGGAATCCACTGGACTTTTTTGAGGAAAGGAGTACTTTGGTAAAGTCATTTTGTATGTTCGTCTTTTGTTGCCAAAGAAGACCATGCCACCAGAGAAATGATGACATGACTCGCACTTGACTTTGCTTTGAGTGAAGGAGAGCTGTGCCAGTCACCAGCCTCACTTCTTCTGCAGAGCCATCTGAATCCAGTGACCAGATATTCATCAGGATGACTGGAGATGACCCAGGATGAGGCAATTGGGGTTAAGAGACTTGCCCAAGGTCACACAGCTAGTGATTGTCAAGTGTCTGAGGTGAGATGAAATTTGAAGTCAGGTCCTCCTGACTCCTGTACTGGTGCTCTATCCACTGCACCACCTAGCTGCCCCTTAAAGTCATTTTAATGGTTGAATGGAGGATGGATTGGAATGGGGAGAGACTTGAGGCAGGCAGACTCACCAGCGGCTATTGAAACTATCCAAGTGTGAGTGAGGGGAGGAGGGCCTGCACCAGGGCAATGACTGTGGGATTATTCCTTTTATCAAATACTGTATTAAGCCCCTACTATACAATTGTAATTCAAACTTTTGGACATCATCCAAAATAATTCAATAATTTTCTTTTTCGTTTTTGTTCTCCATTTTCCTACTACCTCTTCATTCGCTGGTTCTGGCTTAAATGGAAAGCCTCTGACAGTGTTTTAAGGAAGTGTGTTTCTGGGGAGATTTCCTTCCTATTTTGGAGACTCAGAACACTGAGAAAGCTTTCCTACTCCCTGAATAGGCAGAATTAGATGGTTCATGTTGCTAATCTCATTTTTGAATCTTCTGAGATTTGCCCATAACTAGTTTAAATTTATACTAAAATATGCCTTTAAAAATAAGATCTTAAAAGATAATGCCTTCAACAAAAAAGGTAAAGGGCACAGGAATTCTTTTGTAGAACTGAAATATTTGAAGGATTCAAGTGAAAAATAAACCTAGCATTTTGCTAGCACTTTAAGGTTTGCTAGATAGTCGATAATACATTTTCTCATTTGATCCTCATAACAACCTTGTTAGGTACTGTTGTTATCCCCATTTTATAGATGAGGAAACTGAGGCAAAGAGAGGCCAAGTGACTTGCCCAGGATTACACAGCTTGTAATTTACGGAGACCAAATTGGAATTCACTTCTTCCTGACTCCCTATCCATCTAGCTACCTCTATAGATTATACTTATAACAGCTTTAGGAGGTAGATAGGAAAACTAGGACCAAGAGATAGTCAGTGAGTATTAAGTGTTCTAAAGCAGGATTCAAATTCAGGTCTTTCTGACTTCAAATCTGGCAAATTTGGAAAGAAGTACTTTGCTTTATAACTAAATTTAAGCAATTTTTCTTCTTCATTTCCCTCCTATTAGGAGCTGATTTCATCACGTTAGGGATCTCCCAGTATAGACACTGCCTTTGCAATACATACATATACACAAGTACCAGAGAGAGAACTTAGAGCCAGTTTGTCCTGATTCCATGATTACCTTGACGTTATCCACTATGATATCCTACCCCTCAAATTTAAACATATCAAAAGGCCAAACTCCTATGGAACCTGAGACTTTGAACATTTGCCTCCACAAATCCAAAATATAGTCTCATAATTTCAACATCATATTATCACCTTGATACTCAATCACAAAATGAAAAAAAATTAAGTTCATAAATTTTGTCTAGATCTACAAATGAACTGTTATTTTAATTATCCTAAATAGTAGTTGAGCCAAAAGGTCAATTTTTAAAAAGTCTTTGGAAAAGTCATTCCATCTCCATTTTAAAATAATGCTAGTTTCCATTTAGAATTGTGTATACTAAAAGTGTCATGATCCTTTAACAAAATTTAGAAGCACCATTATGTGTTTTTAAGACTGCTACAATTGTTAGATGCAAAACCAGCCAAGAGTTATTTAATAAGTAAACCAAGTACTAGATGAAAATCTGAATCACAGAAGTTCTAGTTTCAAAGGGCAAAGAGTAAAGCAACCCAGTCAAGTGGAGGAAAAGCTTTTTCTTAAGTGGGAAAAGGCCACTCCTGGAGGAGTCACACAATGGCTATCTGAAAGAGTTTCAGCAACCTTCGCCTCTCTTTTACTGCTTCTGGCCCAAAGACAAAGATATACTGGAGCCCTAAGAATCCAGAAAGACATACAGGAAGAGGCAACTTAAGGTATTTGCGATGGTGAACAGATAGTAAGTAGACAGATAAAGTTCTCTCACTACAGCAATTTTTGAAATCTGCTGAATTGCTCAAAGTCCCACAGACATCATCAAACCCTGTGAGAGTCCAGCTCTAAGGAAAGGTTGAAATAGCTAGAAAACTGCTCTAGCTAAACCTATCATAAAAATTGGATTAAATAAACAAAGATTGGAGTTAATTGAGTTTGTTTTCAAGCTACAGCATTTATTAACCATGTGGTCCTAGGCAAGTCACTGCACACCTAAAAGCCTCATTACCTTTCGGTGCCAAATGGAGATGATAACGCCTGAACTTACTTCCTCCCCAGGTTATTGTGAGAAAAGCATTTTTTGAACCATAGAAGTATTCTTTCAATTATTTTCCTATTTAGAATGATCTTATTCAGCTCTAGAAAGCAGTTATTTCATCTATACCAGTCCATAGTCCTGAGGCCTTTTCTGTTTAAACTGTATTGAAAAAGCTGAAAATAATGAAATGAAAGATGATGATAAATATTAGTGGACAGCATCTTCCACCAATACAGCATATGCAGAGGGCTCTAAGTTCTTAAGTCAACAGCCAACAAGCCTTTACTGTTTTTGTGGTTGTTCAGCTGTTCCAGTCTTGTCTGACTCTTTTGGGGTTTTCTTGGTAAAGATAACTGCAGTGGTTTGCCATTTCCTTCTCCAGCTTATTTTACAGATGAGGAAACTAAGGCAAAGTGTCTGAGGATGAATTTGAACTCAGGTCTTCCTGACTGCAGGCCTCGCACTCCATCCACTGTACCACCTAATTGCTATGCCCCAGTCATAGCCATGACAGGTATTTGACTAACTGGAAATTTTATTTTAAAAACTGCTTTGACTATTGTTTCATGTAAACAATTAGATGAGTCTGTTAATCAATTGGGATAGGAACTGGACCTGTGATTTCATTGGTAACGAGAGCTCCTGGGTGAGAATACCTCTGTCAATGAAAGTGGACACCTCTCTGCAGTTCTATGGAGAGTTAGTTACAGAGATATGATCCATGTGCTTCTCAAGTAGTCGAGAATCCTTTGACCAGACTTTGATTTATTCTAATAACATTACCAGATCATTTTAAATATCAGAAGAAAAAAAACCATATCCAAATCAAGACAGACAGTATGAAGCCTGAGGTTTTAATGACCACTCACGGCAATCTCGTTCACTGTAATATGACTGTCATTTCATGTTGTTAATGTTATATTCAGTTTGAATTTAATGAATGAAGTAAAAGTTTGGACTTCACAATTGAATAATAGGTTACTATTAATTATGTCACTCGTGTGAGAGGTATGTATAAGAGGGAATCTATTTTGGATCTTAATATCCCTACCTTCTAGATATCTACTCGTAAGAAGGATATGACATTTGTTAATGCCTTGTAGTAAAGTATAATAACTCATTTTTTCAAATCTCACCTTTGGAACAGTAGTCTTTGACAGTGGTATTCTAATAAATCCTGAGGTGACGAGGCCTAAAATCATCCAGTACTGCATGTCTGATTGAGATAAAACTACAAAACTAAAACTCAGGCAGACTTCATCAAAAGTTTGACTTGGGTTTCTGAATAACTGTCAGCCCATTTTAGCTGAGTGAGCATCTCTCGGTTCATTAAAAGGAACACAGATTCAGGATTTGAAGGACTCTTAGATGTTACTCAGTCCAAACTCTACATTTTGCAAATGAGGAAACTGAAACTAAGAGAAATTGGATGACTTGAAAGTGATGTACTTCACTAAGTACAAGGCAAGGATTCGAATCCAGGTCTTCAGACTCCAAACCCAGGATTGTTTTCACTTCAGTGTGCTACTTAGACATAAATCATTCAAACAGGAAGGATTCCAATCAGACCACCAAGGCAAAAAAAACCTTTTTTTAAGGTGCTCCAAAAATTTTCAAATGGGGCCTTTTTGCCAAAATGCACTAATTGGTTGTTCTTTGATTGTGTGACCGTTTAGTAATGGAAAGACTTGCATGAGGCCTATAATAGTCAAAGTTAGACCATTAAGAACTTCCTAAGAAGACTGATTTAATACCTTGCTACATAGATACCTTAGCTTAATTTTGCCCACTTCTGTTAACTGTATGGATAAGCTCTCGAAAGCCACAAGGAAAATATTTCCTGGGTGAATAATTCTATTTAAATGTATATAGTATTTTAAAGCTTACAAAACATTTTTTCCCCACAACAACCCAGTAAGGTAAGAATTTCTGCTTTTTTGTCTTTAAAAAAAAATAATCAGTGTATAGAGGGCTGTGTTATATGGATCAGCATCACGTTTTACAGAGTTGCCTAGGCACTGGGAAATTAAGTCATTATCCATCACTCTTATATGTGTGGTAAGACTCAGATACAGAAGTTTTCCACCCAAGTATAGGCATTAACACACCATTTTACAGAGAGGGTAATTGAGGTTAATCAGCTTTGGCCCTTAACATTTTTGTGTCATGGACTCTAACTAAGGCAGAAACTGGTGTAGTCAACAGAGTGCTGGACTTGGAGTCAAGAAGACCCAAGTTCAAATTCAGCCTCAAGTACTTACCGGCTGTGTGACTTTGAGAAAATCACTCAACTTGTTTGCCTCACTTTCCTCATTTGTAAAATGTGGATAATAATAGCACCCACCTCCCAGCATTGTTGTAAGGATCAAATGAGAGGATATTTGTAAAGCACAATGCCAGACTCATAGAAGGCACTTCACAAATGCTCCTTTTTCCTTCCTTCTTTTGGCTTTCAGTTGAAGCCTATGAAACATAGAACAGTGTTTTTAAATGCACCAAATGTAACACAATGGATTATAAAGGAAACAAATTCCATTAAAATAGTTATCAAAAGATTTTTAGAGAAGAAGAGATTAGAGAACAAGTTTATGGGATGTCTAAATTAAGGACCCCTGGAACCTTAATGGCCAGGAAGCACGAGAGGTTGGATTGAAGCTCATGCTCTTGTCTCTAAGTCCTGTATTCTTTGCATGACCTAATGTCCGCTTTTAAATTTCAAATCTGAACTACCATATGAGACTTGAATTCAGCATCTCTCACTGAGAGGCACTAGACATGACCTGAACCCCTGTGTATAGGTACTCAAAACAAGATCCTGTTCTAGTTACAGAAGAAGAAAGCTGGAGTATTAAAAAACAATGAAAGGTTTATCTACTTAGAATTCATGGAAACCAATCTCATTTTGCTAATAGCACCACAAGCTTAGAAATCTTTATGTACAATTATGATATAATTAGGCTTTTTCCCCCACATATTATTGTCAACATTTCTCAATTGGATAAATAGTGCCTTATTATATACATGGTTTTAGCCCAGGGGTGGGGAACCTGCAGAGGGGTGGGCTACCTGTGGCCTTGAAGCCCCAGATTTTCCACCTCTTGTTTAGTCACTGAGAGAGACACAGAAGCAATTTGGTCCCTGCCTTCCAAAGGTCCGGCGAGAAAGAGAAACAAACCCACGAGAAGAGGTTGCAATCAGAGAGGTGTAAAGTGCTCTGTATTAGTTTAGAAGCTGTGTGGATAAGTGTCTGATATCATCCCTGAACCTGCACCAACTGCCCTGTCTCTTACTTTGCTAACCTTACTAATTATAGTTTAGGGCAAATTTGCTGCCTTTTAGACATTGTTCCTCCGACGGTAAAATCAGCCTCACACAACTGCTGCTCAAACCATGGACACCAACTTTCAGAAAAAGAAAGCTATAGAAGTAGCAGCTTTGGAAATCTGAAAATCAATTTCCTTATCAATCAATAGTCATTTATTAAGATCTTTCTAGGTGTTTGGCACTGTACAGGGTATGGGAGATACCAAGACCAAGTGAAATACTTCCTTCCCTCTGAGAGCTTGCAGAGGTGCCGGTAAGACAATTTGTCAGACACAGGCATATAAAAAGCAGTTATACCTAATATAGGTAGAGCACAATTCATTCCTTAAGGGGATTTAAAATATATATGCACACGCACATATTCACACACATGTGTATAGTTAAGTTTTCCTGCTTATCCTGTATATAGCTTGCTTTGCATGTATTTGTTGGACTGTTGTCTTCGCTATTATATCATAAGCTCATTGAGGGCAGACTGTCTTTTGCCTCTTTTTGTATCCATAGCACTTAGTACAGTGCCTGGCACACAGTAAGCAGTTAATAAATGTTTATTGATGGACAAACACACACACACATATATCTGTGTGAAGATAGATATACACACTACTATACAAACGCACATATAATCTATATTTTTTTAAGATTGATTCTCCCAAACTTGCCCAAGTTGGAAGTGCAGGGGTCACTTAGTCACTCAGTGGGTCATCAATCCCACTGATGACTAGTATGGAAGCTTTTTCCTGCTCCATTTCCAGTCATTGCTGGTTGGTAGTTTCTTTGGCAGCTTGGTAGCCCTTTGCTCCCCAGGCTCACCATATGGGTGCCAGACAGTGCAGACTCACCATCAGCTTTTATCTCTATTGCATCTCAAAACTCCTGAGCTCAAGTATCCACCAACCTCAGCTTTCCCAGTAGCAGGAACTAAAAATGTGTACCACCATGCTCAGCTATAAATTTTTTCTTAAAAGCATGAACAATTACAAATTTCATAGTAAGATAAGAATAAAAAAATTCAAGTGGGGGTAAAATTGTCCACTGTATTTAATCCTTCTAATAATGCATCCTTTTTGTCTTAGAGCATCTATTTGTAGTATATGCCAAGGACTTAACACTTGAAAAGAGTACAAAATGCATTGATAGCATACCAAACACAGAGTTTAATATGATTGCAATCTTTTATAAAATAAGCCAGTTTTTCCTTTATAATTACTTAAAGGGAGATGGGGGAGCTGTGCATCCAACCTAATAATTCCATTTAAAGGTAACACCCCAAAATGAAAGATTGAAAAGCCTATGTTACTGTTACTTGGAGCAGGAAAAGTTCCATCCAAGTGCCCAATTTCAGTAACTGACTTCAAGAAAGATTAACTCTTCCTTTAGTTAAAGTGAATTTTCCAAGGTCTAATGGCATTTTATAGCTGTACTAAATTTAGTGGTGTTTTTAGCAATGGGCTTATTTAGTGATTTAATACCAGAATTAATCTGTCTTTAAAGGTAACAATGAATATTTTCTTACCAAATTTAAAACTTATCAAAGACTGATTTGCCTCAGCCATTTCACCTCCAAAGCATGCCAAAGCTGAAATATGCAAACTAATTATTTCAACTAAACTTAGTAAAACATCTCAAATGAAACTTCCCTCAGAAAACTTTCATCTGGTGCATTAGAGCTTCATCATAAATATGCATAAAGACAGAACACAAAGCAGAAGACATTCTGCTTCAAAAATCAACAATTGTGTTTCGATGATGCTTTACACTATACTGGGTCTTTTAAGTTAAAACAAAGCTTGTGTGTGACTCTTAAATGGATGATTTTTTCATCCAGGCTACGGTGACCTTTTGATATCATATTCATAAAGAAGTTGTGAATGTTCTTTCAAGGATGTAGACAGTGAAGAAGCAATATTGCTGAGTTCTTTACAAAGGTCACATTTGAAATACCTTGGAAAGTCATCAATGTCTGTTCTATTTTGGAATTTAGATGTCCTAAAATAACTCTGAAGGTTATAAATGGGCAGCATTTGGGGGGAAAGACACCCTGAAATGTTCTATCATGCTCAACATTTATTATTAAAATTCTGATGTAAATGTACTGTATTTATAAATTTTTATTATAGCTCAATGGTAGGATTTGGGGTAATATCTATATATTAATATCCATTATTAATAGCCATGAAAAATAGACTTGTCATTTAATTTAGTTGAATATTTAACAATGATAAAAATAAAACTATGTAACTTTGAAAATAAAAAAAGATTAAAAATATTTTCTGTCAAAGAAATTCTTTTTCCTAAACCAGGAGAATGGTTTTTTTTTTAAATAATATTTTTAACCATGAAAACTTTTTTATGTCCTTTATCTACTCATTTTATGGGTTGATATATTGTAATCAATTAATAGAGTCATTTTTATCATAATAAAATGTCATCATTAGAACTGTAGTAGTCTCTTCTAACCATTTCATAAAGTATATGATTGGGACATTTTAAATGGTTAAATATTAAAATAATTTAATTGAAAATGAGACTTTGAGATTACTCATTTTGATTGACAAACTGCTGAAAATAGCTTGGCTTCATAAGTGCTTTTGTCCCCTGTCTCTTCAACAGACTTCAGTAGTCAGTCTGAGGCTGAAATTTGTCTTTCTTTCACCTTGATTGACTGGTAAATATGACTATCTTTGGCTCTCTGTGTTAATTGAATTCATCCAGTGAAAGCATAATTGCTCAAATCCAGATGGTCTAGGGCCATTCTGGATCAACTGGGTTAAAAAAAGAACCCCGGCAAGAAAGGGAAGGTATCTCTACACATCCAATTTTATCAAGTAATAGGCCCACCCTCAGTTCCAGTGCCCATCAGTTCAAGCCTGCCTCTTGAGCAATGAAGAGGACGAAATCTTTCAGGGTCAAAGGGGCAGGAGCTCATTACTTTACTTTTTATTTTTGGAAGCTATACAAATTACATTTATATTGACCTATAAAATAAAGGAAAAAAAATGAGATATCTGAAACAAATTCCATGGATCAAAAGCTGAGAAGATTTAGAAGTAAGACACTAGTTTAGAATCTCTTCATATCCAATAGTCAGTCTGATCAGAGTTCTACCTGTGAAGTAGGTTCAGTGTAGAAACTTCCAGTCAGTTATTAAAGAAACATTTTGTAATGGTCTACTATGTGCCAGACACTGTACTAAAAACTGAGAACACGAAGAAAGGTAAAAAATAATCCCTTCCCTGCAGTTTACAATCTAATCTAACATGTATTAAATGAGTGACTATATTGGTTTAAAGCTTGTCCCAAATGAACAAATGTTGTCTATATCTGGTAATATACAGACAAAAACAAAAACAGAACCTGTCCTCAAAAAGTTTATATTCTCCTATATAAACTTCTGCTTAACAAAATTTTTAAAAATATTATAAGTCACCCCCCCCCATGAATATGTGTTCTTTCTACACAAGGATAACATTGACACACCATTCAGAGCACAGTTATTTTTTAACAATTTGTTCCAATGCTAGTGATCAGTTCAATGGACAGAGTCACATTCTTTTACTTAGTTTCTTTTTGTGTCCAACATCACATTGCCAGATAACTGAGACAGGGACAATGAACACAATTTGTGACCATAAACAGGGTAAAACTAGGTAGGCGATACAAGTTTTCACCTCATTGTCACTGTCCTCTCCTGGAAGATGACATCCCAGATTAATGAACTCAGATCTAATTCCTCACTTCAGGAGGCCCTTTTCCACTTCTACGCAAGTGCTACATACTAAGTTGCACCATCATTATGTTTCCACAAAGGGACTTTTGATTCCTTGAGTGATTTTGCCCACTCTTAACAGCCAGTTGTCTAATGTTTTGTGAACTGAAATAATCTGACAGTTTCCTGACAACAACTACAGTTTTAAAGCCAGTGTGTCTGATTCCAAAACAAAAATAAATCTCGTGACTTCACTAACTTTTAGTGTCTAATTAGAATTCTCATTCGGGAGGATGGTCTAATAGGTGAGGGCAAAAGACTAGAAAGAAGAGAACGAGAATTCTTGTGAAACAGGGCAGTTTCCATACTGCTTACACTGTCTCTACTGGGCAAGATGACTTTTTTTCCTTTTTTAATAAAACAAGGACTGGGTTTGAGTTCCAGTGCTTGCACTGATTGTGTGTGTTTGGGAAAAATCTTTTCATTTGCCTTTGTTCATTTGGGACAAACTTCAATCCAATATGTGGTCACTCATTTAAAAAAAATCATAACGTTACAAGAAGAAAAAAAGGACCATATTTTGAAGTGACTGCTCTTGCAAAGATGGTTACATTAATAGTGTGTGTGTATGGGGAGGGGGCAGGGGGGAACAGTAACCTCAGAATCTGTGCCATGAAATAAAATCATTATTTATTAACTAAATTTCCTCTTTGATGAGGAAAAATGTGTTACTCATCCTATAAAGTCTTCCCTGATTTTGACTAACAACTAGTGACCTAGATTTTTAAAATATTGTATACATTTTGTATTTATTTATAAGTGTATGCTTTCCCCAATAGAATGTAATCTTCCTGAAGGCCAGAATGGTTTAATTTTGTCTACTTGGCCCTTAGATTGGTTTTTGGCACAAAATAAAAACTTAAATACTTGCTAATTGAATGCATTAAAGGTGTCTCTTCTTATGAGAACAGGTGGCTCAATCTATTAGCTTCTTAAAATGACCAAATAGGTTAAGACTGAGCAAGTCTCAAACATTTCTGGGGAAATATGAAAAAGGGTTCTTCAGACTGAACTAAAAATGTTGATCTATTACTCCCATAATTCATTTTAAACTTTTATATCATTTTAAAACTCCTCATACCAGGCCTATGGACTGCCTGAGCCTTTTCTATCACAGAAGCCCGAATTTTTAATCTTTCAAACTACATGACAAGAAAGATGAACAAAGGTGAAAGCAAAGGAATCAAGGAACAGAATGAAACACCTTCCGTTCCTCCATCTTGATAGTTCCTTAGAGCCTGACTTATGACCATCTAACCCTGAAATTCACGCTTGAAAAAGCCATCCATAAAATTTGCCATCATGCAACACAAATGACATGGATGGCAGAAAAGAAAGAAGAGAAGAAGAAAAAATCACAAGCACTTTATCCTCTCTTTGTATAGCACTGAACGTTTGCTATGTGAGAGGAAAAGCAAGGAATAAAAGCAAATCTTTATGTAGGAACTTTGACTAATGGGGACCCAAAAGTAGCCATTTAAAAAATAAAAATCTAATCAGTTGGGTGTTGGCCAGAGGAGAAGCTTTTCAGCAGTCAACCAACCAGTCATCCTCAAATATCCCAATGACACCTTTGATAAAATGACATTTTTAGGCCTAGAATAATCTTTTCTTGAGATATTAATATATACAAAATTTTTACTATGAGAGGTACTTGGTAGAACTCTATCTTTGTCTTCAATGAACTGTAATTACCAAGAATTTTTTTTAAAAACCCATCATAAGTAAGTCTGACAGTATGATCCCCAAAACAAAGTCATAATAAATATCCACTATATTACATATAAAAATAAAATAAGCACAACTGAGCACTTGAAGGTATACAAAGCACCTTAAATACATTATGTTGCTGGATTCTCACAAGAGCCCTGTCACAGTATTATTATCTTCATTTTACCAATGTGGAAACTAAGGCACAGAGACTTTCCCAGGAATCTGGAGCTCCTAGGTTTCTGAGGCAGGAATCCATCTCAGGTCTTTCTGACTTCATTCCAGTCCATTATCCACTATCCTATGTTGTCTCATCAGCATATGGTACCATGATGCATAAAGTGAGCCTTCTAATTGGACTTTTTACATTTCTTTTCATTTTATGCTTTAATCATTTCCTCAGTGGAGATACCATTATCAATGAACAAGATCAGATTTTTCCTTTATTGATAAAGTCACTAGTAGTCATTTGCAATGATGTCTATTATGCCAACTTTACAAATACCTTACATGATCTACCAAGATCGAAATCCATTTTCTACTCTAAAGCAGCTCAACTCAAAGCATGTATCTTACAAAGTTACATAGACCACAAAGCTGAAAGATAAGGAATTTTTATTACCTTTTTATTTATTTGTTGTATTCATTCTTCCTTAGTCATAAAGGTGATTTTAGTTTATCCTATAGATGTAAAACCATCTATGCTGGCAAGCACTGTCATCTGTTATAGATCATTATCATTGAGACTTCTGCCACTGGTCCTAGTACAATGGGTAATGGTTTTCAAGTGAAACTCTACAAGAGATTCAGATAGGTGTATCACACACACACACACACACACACGCACACACGCACACAGGTTGAGTCTCCACTTAGACTCTTTCCAAACATGAACCAATTTGGCCATGCAGACTGTCAAAGAAGTCAAATAAACAGTCAAACCAGGGAGAAACATAGCAAAGTCAGGCAAAAAAAAAAATTCCTGTCAACTGGCTTCCAACTTGATGCTTATTTCTTGACTGATGAAGAGCACAGTCAGTCAAAATGTGTTGAGTTTTTAAATCAAACTACTTTGTGCTCATAGGCACAGCTTTGGTGGTTCATACATTTCAGCAAATGTATGTTATGTCCAGACTGAGGAAATTTTAATAGGTTACATTGGCAGTGTCAAACTAGAAAAGGAGCCACTAGACTGTACATAAGGATCCTATGCAGCCCATGGGTCACGTGTTTCATACCTCTGGGCTACATTATATTTAAGAGAAATGGGTCCAATTCCACTTTCTGAGAGAGAGGTGTGGACTCAAAATGCAGACTGATACTTTTTTTTGACCTGGACAATGAGGGAATTTATTTTGCTTGACAACATATTTAAAATGGGTTTTTCTCTTTTTTCAGTGGAAGACATAGTTTCATTTTTTTAAGTTGCAAATAAAATTTAATTTTAAAGAGAAAAAGGTCAAAAATGTGGTTTTCTGCAGTTAGATCGACTGATATTTAAGGAACTCTAGCAGCAGAAGGAGTTTGGGAATAGCTTTTCCATCAATTGGTAAAAGAGACATTAGGAAAAAAATGAGGTAATATTTTTAAAGTGCTTTGCAAACCTTAAAGAGCTATGTAAATCATTATTAATTATTAATTATGATTAATATTAGCTGAGAGCCTCTCCAAGAAGGCAGTAGGCATAAGACTAATAGTTGGAAACTTTAAAGTGCTTTAAAAGTACCGAGGTACTTTAAATATAAAGGTGTCCCAAAAGTCTGAGTGCATCAAACTGCACTAAGATTTTGGGAACAGCCTGTATTATTTCATGTGATCCTTTTAACCATCCTGTGAGTAGTTGGTTTTCTACTTCAGAGAAGTGAGTTGACTTTCTGAGGGTCTCACAGCTGCTAAGCATCTGAGAAGGGATCAGAACCTAGGTCTTCCTAATTCCAATTCTGGTAGACTGCCCAATAGAAATATTACAGGATCAAGAGGTATCCTGCACTTAACATCTGCTGTACCCTCCTCGCAGGAGAAGACAAGTCACATGACTCAAGTGTAATTTAGGACGGGTTGGAAGGAAACTACAAACTTTCCATCCCCTGGATAGTGCTGGAAGAAATGCACATCCCTGATGTGCTTCCTATTGCTTCCCTAGCAGGGCCATGTCCATTGTTCTGATCTATATATCTCCACTGGCTTCAGATGGCTCTGGAGGAGAAAGTGAGGCTGGTGACTTTGCACAGCCTTGCCTCACTTAAATCCAATTCACTTGCATATCACGGTAACACCTTCCTGATGTCATCGTACCACCTCCCTACTGTCATGGGCCTCTTTGAGGAAGAGGGACAAACTACAAAGGGGAGCTTCCCTAACTGAAATGTTTTCTGAAGTAGCCCCATGTAAATTCTGTTAACTTTGTTTAGTGCCCCTTAAGGATCATGGTTGACTCATATATAATCAATACTATATTGTTTGCCTTCTTGAGGGATGGGAAAGTAGTGGGAGGGAGGGAGGAAGAAGATTTGAAACTCAAATTTGTAAATGAATAAAGTAAAATACAGAGGATTACAAAGGAAACCAATTATACCAGGAAGGTCTATAAATAGGAATACTGCAATCACACACAATTTAGTGAGGGGTTTAATAACTTCTATGGAAGTGACAAGTATTATTGGTGATATTCTGAGATAACGCACCACAAATATAAATGTGATTGCTCTTGGTGCAAGAATTACAAGTGCTGCGAATACTGTAGTTTGTTGCCTACGTTCATAATTCAAGGGATGCTAAATTTCAATTTCAGTTCAGTCGTTTTCAGTCATCTCTGACTCTTTGTGACCCCATTTGGGGTTTTCTTGGCAAAGATACTGATTGGAGCAGTTTGCCATTTCCTTCTCCACCTCATTTTACAGATGAAGAAACTGAGGCAAACAGGGCCCAGAGTTAAAGAGCTAGTAAATATCTGAGGCCAGACTTGAACTTAGGAAGATGGTTGAGACTATAGACATTTAGAAGGAGGGTGACTCACTGATTGATATTCTTATTTTCTTTAGACTTTTATGACTCCCATCTTAAGCTCGAATCCCACAGACTTCATTTTTCAAGTCTCATTATGGCATGAAGATGATCTTGGATCCATGAAAGCTCAATAAGCAGCTGGGAGGCACAATGGGTAGAGTACAAGACCTGGAGTCAGGAAAATTCATCTTCCTAAGTTCAAATGCAGACACTTACTAGTCTCTGTGACCCTGGACAAGGGACTTAATCTGGTTTGCCTCAGTTTCTTCATCTATAAAATGAGTTAGAGAAGGAAATGGCAAACTACTGCAGTATCTTTGCCAACATGACCCCAAATGGGGTTGAAGAATTGAATACAACTGAAACAACTGAACAGTTGCAAAGTGTTCAGCATATTACCTTAGAAACAGGACACAGAATTTGGAGTCAGAGAACCCAGGTTGAAATCGTGCTCCTGCTACTTATTCCAGGTGAGATTGGACAGGTCTCTTAACCACCCCAAATATCAGTTCTTTCAACTGTGAAACATGGGGAGATTCTGACTAGTTGACTTCCTAAAGTCTTACCTGTTCTAAATGTGTGATGCAATGAATTTCATTCCTGGCAAAAGATGATTTGCTTTCTGAGCATTGGTTTAGCTAAGTACTGACTGACTCATTATCAGTGAAGTGACCATTGCAAGCCAGTGAAACAGAGAATGTAAATCAATCTTCAGTCCTATTTAACTCCCTTCCACATCTGTAATGAGATTGGCAGAATGGTGAAAAAGGAAATAAAGTTTGTTAAGAATCACAGTTTTGAGACTATCTATCTACCTTAACTTGTCAGCTCATGTGAGATCTTTTTCTACATGCCAAATGAACATATACTTGGAGGAAATAGATCATCTATATTTTGATTTTCTTATAATTAATGCAACCAAATAACGAAAAGAAACTGCAACCAAATGGAAGAATGATGATAGGATGGCTCACACATGCTCTTTGGAGAAACAAATAAAGGAGTTGATGGAGTTGGTTTTATCTTATATACAAAGACAAAAAAATATATCATTTCCTGGGACATTCAGTCATCTTATGTTACAGTATTTGAAAGAACATGAGCCAGAAAGCAATTACAGTTCATTACAGAGTTAAGCACATAAAGGAACTCCATAAGGGCCTTGGTAATGCAAATGGACACATACTCTACTACTCAGTGACATCAATGAAAAGGTAGGTAGGTCAGGAAAAATGAGCTGAAAAATATGGGTCATGAGGAAGAAGTGAGAGGCCAAAGGCCAGTAGACTACACTGAAGACTCTCATATATGGATTGAGACTGTTTTCTTAAAGAAAATAATTGGGTACGGGCATGCACCCACACACACCCACACACACACATACACACAGAAACTGATTCTGCAATCTTGATCATTAGGAGAAGCCCACTTTACAGGAATGGAGAGGTGATAGTCCTACTATATTCTACCTGGTCAAATTTTAGTTAGATTAACCATGTGGCTGAGGGGCAAGGGGCTATGCTCAATTCTGGGAACCATAGTTTAAAAGGGATAAGAATAAGCTGCCAAGTGTCCAGAACAGGACAATCAAGTCCAGGTAACATGAAGATCACTTGAAAGAACTGAGGATATTTGGTCTGAAAAAAGAGAAGATTTGGGAAAGATGTGATGGCTGTCTTCATGTGTCTGACAGTTGTCATATAAGGAGGGATTAGACTGTCCAGGTCTGACCCCAGAGGGAAGGAAACCAGGAGCAATGGGTGGGCATCAAGAAAGTTCTGTGATTCTTTAAGTATGTTGTCAAAAAGAGAAACATGGCAAGCAAAGACCACTGAATATGGAAATTAATTTGTAAGTTACTTTTAAGAGATATGCTAGAATATTATGAACAATATCATATTACAAAACAGTGAGAAGCAGCAGAGGGGAAAAACAAGCTTAAAGAAACCTTGATGAGAGATGCAACTAATCAGAGTAATCCCAAACATATTTGAGTATGAAACCAGAAGGACAAGAAGCAAAAACCATAAAGAATGACTTTTTTTATAATAAACTCTTTTCATATTCAAACACAACAGAATAATCTTTTCTGGAATCTAATACCACAGTGCCAGATGTATTGCATAAGGAATTGGAAATAACCATGACAAAAATAAAGAAGGGCAAAGCAGCTGGTCTAGACTGAGGATAAACAAAGGACATCTGGGCTGAAGGTGACAGTTTTGAAAGCAATCAGGGAATCAGTTCTCAAGATAACTACAAAAAGAGGATTGTAAAGGCATGTTTTCAAAAAGTTGGACATTTTCACCAAGAAAAGGCCACCAAAGTAATCTCAGTAATGACTGAACCATACACCTACTTTTTCATCTTGACAAAAATGTTCATGAGAATAGGCTATACAGCAAATGAGGAAGTGCATGGAGGAAATGGCACAAAGGATGTCATCCACAAAATTCTCGACCAGAAATCAAGGTGGGTCAGTCCTATAATGAGGACTAACGGATTAAAAGTCTATGTGTTCCTAATGCATTTTTGATGGAGTGGTGAACTGATCCAGTCATTCTGGAGAGCAATTTGGAACTATGTCCAAACTGTGTATACTCTTTCATCCAGGAATACTACTGCTAGGTCTGTATCCCAAAGAGAGCATTAAAAAGGGGAAAGGATGCAATATGCACAAAAATATTTATAGTAGCTCTTTCTGTGGTGGTAAAGAATTGGCAATTGTGGGGATGCCCATCAATTGGAGAATGTCAAACAGATTATGGTATATGAATGTAATGGAATACTGTTATTCCATAAGAAGTGATGAGAAGGTAGACTTCAGAAAAACCTGGAAAGGCTTATATGAACTGATGCTAAGTGAAGTGAGCAGAACCAGGAGAACATTTTATACAGTAACAGCAACATTGTGCGATAATCAGCTTTGTTATACTTAGCTCTTCTGAGAAATGCAGTGATCTAAGACAATTCGAAAAGACTCATGATAGAAAATGTTCTCCACATCCAGAGAAAGAACTATGGAGTCTGAATGCATATTAAGCATACTATTTTCTCTTTTTTTGCTGTTTTTTCTTTCTCAGGTTTTTCCCTTTTGTCCTGATTCTTTCACAGTGTGAATAATGTGGAAATATGTTTAATATGATAATATATCTATAGCTTATGTGATATTGCATGCTGTCTTGGGGAACAGGGAATGAAGGAAGGGAGTAAAGATTTGGAAGTGAATATTGAAAGCTGAAAATAAATTTAAAAAAATTTTAAAGAGTCTAATGTGTCCACTTGGTAGGTACTTAATAAATATCTATTAATAGATTGATCTAAATCATGAGAGATTATGCTTTAATGTATCATAGATGACTTTGACCATCTTGAAATCTAGAGACTTTCCAAAATAACATTTTTAAATGCATGAAAGGGAAGTCAATTATAGTGAAATACAATCATCAAACCTTTTTTTTAATTAAGTTTACAGACTCTAGGTTAACAACCTCTATTCTAAAAGGAAGGACCCCAGGATACTGGGTAAAAGTCCTGCATCAGCTGAGTGAAGTGAGTAGAACCAGGACAACATTGTTCACAGAAACAGCCATAGTGTGCAATGACTGATTTTGATAGACTTAGCCCTTCTCAGCAATGCAAGGAACTAAAACAATTCCAAAGGACCCATGATGGAAAATACCTTCCGCATCCAGAGAAAGAACTGTAGAGTTGGAATGCAGAACAAAGCCAACTATTTTATTTTTTGTTTTGTTTTTTCTTTCTCGTGGTTGTTCCATTTCATTATAATTCTTTTATGCAACATGACTAATGTGAAAATGTGTTTAATAGGAATGTATGTGTAGAGCACATATCAGATTGCATGCCATGCCATCTTGAGAAGGGAGGGGGAGGAACAGGGAGAAAATTTAAAAACTATAAAAGTCAATGTTGAAAATGAAAATAATTTTTTTTAAAAAGACCCCTCCCCCCCAAAATCCTACATCACATTTATAGGACAAAAATCATAAAAAATGGACAGGCTTGGATGGATTACAATCTATCCCTGGAAGAAATATCTACATGGATGAGATCATAGATTCATCAAAATATCAGAGAAAATTCTAGTTCATCTTATTCATATTTTGAGCCTTGTGAATCAGAGCAACTCTCAGAGAAGCTGGTTAAGTGCACTGTCAGACACTAAAGCTGTGAAGATCATTGAAGTAGGGGCTACAATTCAGAGAATTAAATTTCCCCAAAATGTATGGAAATAGTTTAGGTCAGAAGAAAATCTCTAAAACAAACGAAAGGAGTATGAGACAATGCCCACCTCTTAAATTAAATGAAGTCTTCTCATCTTCTAGTCTGTTTAAATTCTACTCTTAAGAAAAGTCATTATTCAAACATCATTTAGAGATATAAGCTTTCAGTAACAAGTTACTTAATAAAAGGAAGGCTGTTACTCCATAGCCTCATTCTGGAGTACACCATATGCATAGATGCGCAACGGAGAAGTGTTGGAATGACTTCTCAATAGAAAAATAGTTTCCAATATGGGTTATATCATAAAACTGAAAGATACTAAGTGAATTTCTTCAGATAGCATCTGGATTGTTAACTACCTCCCATGCTATATGAAGTTCTTGAACTGGTTTTCATTTTTAAGTGCCCTTTCTATCCATATATTATGAATTCTTAATCATTGAAGCTACATAATTATATTTTACTCATAAGCAGTTTATCTTCATAAAAAAGGAGTTAATATTTCTGGTTAAAGACTGGAATAAAGATTCTATCCCTTGTATCTAAAGACAAACTAATGGTTGGCACTATGCTACAAAGGAAGACTGGAGCATCATCTGGAAGAGATGCCCTCAGCTTCAGACACATGACTTCTGGGGCTCACAAAGAATTTTAAAAGTTATGTCTGGCATGAGAGGTAGTATGGATAGAATTCAGTTTCTTCTTCTGACACATAACAATACTGGGTGAGAACAACTTAACCTCTCAGAGTTCTAGGCAACACACAAAGATGACAAGATGCAGAAAAAATGCCAACCTGCATTGACAGGGGGTGTTTCCTCATTCGAGAATTCCCTATTCCAATAAAGTCACAGGTCCAGTCCCTCTCTTTAGGTCTGTCATCTTTAATTCATATACATCTTATGACCTATAAAGGAAAGCAATTGGCAAGTCAAAGGCCACAACATTTCATCCATTTCCCTTCATATTGTCCAGAACCATGACTACTCTGATATGTTGGGTTTTCCCAGCATGACAACATGGAGAGGGAACAGGTTTTCCGTCCCTCCTGATCATACAGCAAGAGGCAACTGTCTACTCTCACCTGGCACTAGACTACGACTTCCAGAGAACTGTCACTGGACTGATTATTTTCTCTCTTCTGTGTCCTGGGAGAGGAGGCAGCTAAATTACACAGTGGATAGACCATGGGCCCTAGAGTGGAGAAGACCCAAGTTCAAATCTGGCCTCAGATACTATCTGTGTGACCTTGGGCAAGTAACTTAACCCTGTTTTTCTCTGTTTTCTCATCTGTAAAATGACCTGGAGAAGGAAACGGTAAGCCACTCCAGTATCTGTGGGGCCACGAACAGTAAGACACAACTGAAGCAACTGAATGACAACAAAGTCTCCTGGGGGAAGGGAGAGAAGGGAGCAGATCAGCATATCCCCTTCCCAGTGCACACACCCATAGCTGGATGTCCTCTGCATCATACTCCCTCTGCAAATGTATATTACTCACTAATACATGTAGAAAATATAGGTAGAATACTTTCATATGATCAAGTATGGTTCAAGCTTCAGCTAAGTCTAGAAACTTAAGAACTGTTTGATTTTGAAGTATACCTGCAACTTCTGAGGTTTTCTGAAGTTAAGTTTAACTCAGTTATTAAACTAGAAGGAAACTTGTGTAGGAAACTAGAAGACTTCTGCAGAATAGGAATGAATAGAACACTTGGGAATAAGACAGGCTACTAGCTACAAATGAGGTTGATGGAGGCAGTAACCAGTAGAGATTTCTCACGTGACTTGTCCAAGGTCAGTTCACCTCTCTGTGATGTCTCATCCTCCAAATGGAAATAAAAACAGTGAACTCTCTCATAAGTGTGCCCTGTAGTCTGATTAAAGATTGAAAAGATCTTTGAAAATCCTCAGTGCTCCTAGGGAAAAATGCTAAATATCATTATCATTATTACACCTAATGCTACAATTTGGTCTCCCCAGATTCCTTTTTAATGCAGATTCTATCAAATTCTGACTTTTGACTTTTCTCCTCTCTGGACAAATCTCCAATGGTAAAGCAAAGGGAAATACTGAAGCAATTAGAGGAAAATTGAAACAATTAATTCTCCTCTTTTTTTTTTTAAAGTGAAGAGCTAGTTTCTGTGAACTGGTTCAATCACACACACAAAAAAAGTCACCAATGACCTTTTTCTATCCATTAGAGAAAGAAAAATCAATTTTGTAACTGTAACTGGTAACCAATAAATCCATTATTTCAATATTAATCATTCTTTACTTTTACTTCCATTTGTGATGTATTGTAGTTTATCTGCATTTTCATGTTACCTCTTCCATTGGGATTTTTGCTCCTTTAACACTCAGAGAATATACCATACACATTGAAGACCAGGTGCCATTTTTTAGCAACAAAAAGTTTCTAATAACTGGTATGTTTCCCCCACCTTGGGATGTTTGTGAAGTTACTCCTTCTCAAGTAGTATTCTTCTGATTTATGGTACTATATACAATAGTAGGTGACAAATGAAATAAAAGAAAAAAGAAAGAAAAATTAAATGAAATATCTTAAAATTATTTTCACCTAAATTCTCAAAGGGTAGTAAGACCATAGATTTGAACTGCAAGGAACCTTAGAAGTCAATGGAGTTCAACCTCTTCATTTTACGGTGAGGTTGAGTGATCACTTTTGAAAAGGTATTCAAATTCAGGTCTTGCCAACTCCAAATCTAGTGTTCTATCTACTATACCATACTCCTCTCTTTTTATCCTGAAAAAAATATCTACTTGATATTGGTCACTGGTAATGAATCAATTCATTGTTTCAGTATTAACTATATCTAACTATGAGTGAAGTTTGGAAAGGGGATACCTTTGGCTAGTTTGGTGGATTTTGCATATAGATGACATCACTTGGGTTTTGGTTGAAATCCCTGACTGATTACAAGGAGTCTTTTCCCTATAGCTTTGTAAGGTATATCCCCATTTTGGAGGCACATGATTCTTGTGCAAGCCTAAAGGTTTGCTCTCAGGAAATTCATGGATCATATAAAATCTTAGAGTTCAAAGGGAATGTAGAAAGGAACTTCTTCTCTGGACTGAACTTTCTTTACCATGTCACAGAAACCTCTTTAGGTAGAAAGTTCACTCATCTCCTATACTTGTCACACTGGAAGTACTCTCCCTCTGATTTCCTAGTTCCCCCCAGTGCCTCCATTTTAAGGAAAATTCCTAGGCCAGCCATGACTTCATTTCTCTCCAAGTTTTACTTGTGATTCTCTAGGACTTTCTCGACCACCATCCTTCTCCCTCTATCCAATATCAGACTTAAACTATTTAAATCTATTTAGCCATCCTGGGCTCCTTCTGATATATTGTGGATGTCAGGATAAGTCCAAAATGGTTAAATAGAATTTGAGACCAGAATTCATTGTGGGACAAAGTGTAAAATGGTAGCTTGGGAAATGAGTAGTCAGACTCTTCTATGCTTATATTTAGCATGTACTCTACTTTAAATAGACTCTTTTGCTTTACTATGATGTCATGATTTATTCAGGTTTGATCAGGGGAGATTCTGTGGAATGGGAGTTGGTAAGCAGTAGGTTAAAATGGATTACCCCCTTGAATACCATGGACCAGACATAGCTTAAATGGGACATTTAAGCTAGGTGCCACAATTAGCTTTGGGATTATTCTCATAAGGATGTTAAGATTAAACATGTCTACAATTCTTAAGTCATCCATATTATAAAATATAAACTTCACTTGACAAGATCTATCTAAAATACCAGAATTTTTTCAGCCTTAGTACTTAAAGTTGAGGTGGAATTTCCCAAGTTCTTTTATATAACCTCCTAAAGTTGTCAAGGATAGACTTTGGATACTTAAGAGGAATCTGATCAATATTCCAACCCTCACTCTTAATTCTCAGTAGGTGTTTAATAAATGATAATTGATTGAATGTCTGATTCTCCTCACTGGCAGACCATTTTCAGCAACAAAAGATCCCATTCATTCAGTTCTTTTCTTTAAGAACTCCCACGATTGTGAAACACACATCCATCTATGGCTCCTGATTAAGGAGTATGCCAGCTAAGACTATTGCTAACAATATCAACCACCCTGTCCAACACTATCCACCATCTCTCATTATAATCTCCTTTCAAATTTTCATTTATTCTTACCTACAAGAACATCCAATTATACTCTGCATTCAGTGAACTCCATGTCAAACCTTTTTTCCTCAAATGGAAAAGAATTTTTTTTTTCTATTTCAAGGAAGTAGGATGATACACTGCAACCCTGCCCAGAGGTGTCTGGCTTACTCAACTCCAATTCTCTAACTCAACAATTATGAAATCCTATAATCTCAAACTCTCAAAAACAACCAGCAGCATTTTTCCCCCTGACTATGGGTACTTCAGGAACATTCTTTCTCATGTCAAAAAACCTTTCCGAGAACAGTGGCAGTATGAATAAGCAAATCAAAAAGCTCTCAACTTCACTTTCATCTCAAACTTTTAAAAATTAAAAACAAAAAAAACATAGGCACTTAGAAAATGAGACTGTTATATTAAAAATTTTGGACCTGATTCTAAGCCAACTTTCTGACAGCTCAGTTTTTATAGAGGAAAGTCTAAACTAACCATACTCATGTTGGACAACATCAGTTTTGTGGAAAAGGAAGAAAGGGTAAGGACAAAAGATTTCAGCCTGGATGCAAAAGGGCAGTTTTAGTGAGAGAGCTACTTAATATCCAAGAATTAGATAAAGGTGAAAAGCAGGGACAGAAGGAAGAGATATGACAAGAAAGGACTAAGAAACGTCACTCTCCAAAAGGACCTCAGATCAAACATGGAGGAATCATCAACAAGGGAGAACAGTGCATGAGGAGGAAAGTGGAGGAGGGGACTGTCATTTCAGTTCCCTGACCAGACCAACCTGCTTTGTGTTAGGAGACCTTGGTTCTATCAATAGAGGTCCCTTAGAATTCAGTGCTTAGCATAATGTCTGACCCATAGGAGATACTTAATAAACTTTTATTGATTGGCTGGAAACTAGATATTCCCTTTGTATGCATTAGCTGACATGAGCATTTTAGGAGATTTCCACCCCAAGACTGGCAATAATCCTGCCAAAGTCTCATCTACAGGAAATCTAAGCTTGTAAAATTACTTCCCTATTGGACGTGTCTCTGGGGAGAGGTGCCTGAACTACGGAGAAAAATGCCTGGTCAAACTCATTTAGCATCAAAACCTAATATTGCTCAATAGCTGTTCAGGGGAGAAGTTGAGGGGCATTTCCCATGCACCTCTAACCAAGATATCAGCATTTTTTTTATTATTTAGTAATCAGCGCTCCTTTCCTTATCTCTCCCCTTGAGATAGTTTAAATTGGGTTGAAAGCTATCAACTTCCCCCTTAAACTCGCCCTGACCTTCAATATTGCAGTTCGTGTGTCTAACCATACTCATAACTGCAACGTTGAGATTATGTGGATAAAAAAAAAGCTGAAAGGAAGCAAAGGTCTCACCTTCGGAGGGCGAAAGAATTTACTACACTCTGCTGCGCTTGTCTTCAGGGGGAAATATCCCTCCTAATTACACAACAGTTAGAAAAGCTGAAACCAACCTTTACTAACCCATGCCTGAGGAGTCAGAGGATTCAACATCCTATTTCTTGCTTCAATAAAGATTGTTGGAAAGAGAAAAAAAAATTCTCATGGCTTTTAAAACATCGAAAATGGAACTCAGATAAGTCACCCATCAAGTTAACTGAATTTTTTTTTTTTTACAAACAATTTATATGGGTACATTTGTATCCCCTAGTAGAGTGAAAGTCTCTTGAGGTTTAGCTTTGTATCCTCATTTTTTGGTATAGAACAAGAAGTTTAAAATACTCCAACACAATAAATTAATTGAACTGAAAAGAAGACTTAAAAGAATGAATACTGTACAAATTATCTGGATACATTTTGTTCCCCAAAGTGTGGCTTCTGCAAGATGAATCAAAGAAACCCAAATCCTAATTGATGTCCCAAATTATCTGTACTTTCCAGCTCTAAGGCTATCTCTTTGCATTCTGTAAATTAGGGATTCTCCCAAGATGATGTCTAGTTACTACATTTATTTAAAACTCTAAATATGCCCAGGTAGAAGTTCTTCCTCACCTTTCCTTCAGTTTTGTTTGCATCTCTCCTTAGCTCTTATCACTTTCTACCATGCAGAGCATTTATTTGTGTGTGTATCTTAATAATAGCTAGCATTTAGAGTACACAGCCCTTAAGGTCTGAAAAATGCTTAACATGTTTATCTCATTGGGTCTTCCCTCTAATCCTGTGAGGTAAGAACTCATGGTTGCCATGAGGAAACTGACACTGAGAGAGGTTGACAGACAACTAGTGAGTTCCAGACTTCTCATGTGCTGTACCATCTAGCTTCCTCTTATTCCTTCACCCAATAAAATTATAACTTTTTTTGAAGGTGGGAACTATGTCCTTTTTCATCTTACTATCCCTAGTCTTTAGCGTAGTGACAGACACATAACTAAGGCTGAATAAATGTTTTGTTCAGTTGAACTAAAGTTGAAAATGCCATCAGGGGATGATGCCTTGTAGGATCATTGAGCTTCTGGCTTGAGCAGTGGGCCCCAATCTGTGACAAGCTATTTGTGATATACCTTATGCTAAAGATGTAAGATGGAAGTATCATCTCCAACTTCCAAAGAGGAAACCCTCAATCTTATCAAAATGAAAAACTAATTTACTGCTAGACATATCCTCAAAACTCTATACTGATCATCAATCCTACCTGCTGAAGACCAAACACAAAATAATTTCCCCCCCTCAATGCAGTGGTCCTCATTTTGCTCATTTTTGTTGGTTTATGAGACAGGGTTTAGGCCTGGAGGAAACAGCTATTGGGAAGTAACAATTGTATTTTTTCTTTTAAAAAAGCATAAGCAATACAAAAAGATGGAGAAAACTAAAAAGCACAGCTTCCTTCTGAACCCATTGTGGGACTGGGTTTGTTAGTCTAATATTTTTCAAAAGCAACAATGATCTTTTAGTTGGTATTCCATCACTGATCACTGCTATAATCTGGTTCCATTCCCTGAGGAAGTGATTCAATACAACATAATGCTTTTTTATATGTTTATTGATGATAGAAAATAAGTAATTACTTCATTTTAACCAATTTCTTTGCTCCATATCACCTCATTTGCTCCTCATAACAACTTTATGATCCTGAGATCAGAGATATTATTCATTTTTTGTATTCTAATGATATGGAAATTAATACTCCCCCCCCCAGATTTTCCTAGCAAATAAAAAAATCAAAGAGCTAGAATTCAACTCTGTTTTCTGACTTAAAGTCCAGTATTCACATTAATATCTGGCTAACATTTATTAACTGCCTACTATGGGCAGACAATGATTCTTATCATTCTTCTATGCTGCGTTTCATCAACAGACTACGTTTGTCTGTGTACCAGACAATATAACCTGGTCGTGAATCCCAGGCTATTTATGTTCCTTCAAAGCCCATATTATATTATATCACAACACCGAGAATTAGACTGTATAGAGAAGATTTTTGAAAAGTGAAATTTGGTTCTAAGGGGTGTCCAAAAAGGTCATTTCCTGGTTCTATCTCCTTTTTTTTAAAATTGTTGATAAATTTGGATGTTATGTCTGTGTGTTTATAGGAAACAGACAGGCATGCTTATCTGAGTTTTAGAATTATAGCCTTTTGAGGTTGGAAGGAACCATAGAGATCATATAGTCTAAATCCCACCTTTTACAGATTTGAGGTTGTACCATGCTTTATAATAGATTAGAGGTGAAGTGGTAATGTCCAAATTCATAGAGATAGATCACAGATTCTTAACCTAGAGACCCTGAAATTATTTGTCTTAATATTTTGATAATTTTATTTCAATTTAATTGGTTTCTTTTATAATCCTATGTATTTTATTTTATGCATTTAAAAATATTATCCTGGGAAAGTATCCATAGGTTTCACCAGTCTACCAAAGGGTTGCATGACACACAAAAAGATTAAGAATTCCTAGATACATAGTCAAGATGTAGTGATTGATCCTATAAGTAGAAAGACCCTTAAAAAACTGCTGAAGAGACTGGCTAATTCAGATCAGAACGAACAGTTTTACATCTAACTCTGCACAACTTAGTCTTTGATTCAATGGGCAAAAAGCTACCCTCATCTAGCAGGTCAGTTCATTTAAGTTACCTACGGAGTTGCTTTTTATCAACATAATTTTGTTCAACATTTCAGAATGCAGTCCAACTCAAAATCAGGCCTCTACAAGCTCATAGGAGAGACAGGATTCTTATTAGGATTCTTTTGGGGTCAAAGTTGTTAGGAGTTATTCATTGTTCAGTTGTTTCAGTCATGTGCAACTTTTTGTGATCCCATTTGGAATTTTCTTGGCAAAGACACTGGAGTGGTTTGCCATTTCCTTCTCCAGGTCATTTTACAAATGAGGAAACTGAGGCAAACAGGGTTAAATGACTTACCCAGGGTCACACAGGCGATAAATATCTGAGGTCATATTGGAACTTAGGCTGGGCATTCTTATTTACTTTACCACATAGATGATTCAAGAGTTATTAATGCTTCTTGAAAATATTCAAGCCCAAAGCCTTTTCCTTTATTCTTCGTGGTAGAAAATTCTAAGTTCTCAACCAGAAAGGATAAGAGACAGTGAAATTGCATGGGAAGAGAATAAGATCTGGAGTTAAGAAGCTGGGCTCAAACTTCAACTTTGATGCTTACTACTTGTATGACTTTGGACACGTCATTTAACCTCCTGTAGGCCTCAGTTTCATCTGTTAAATGAAGAAGCAGGATTTGATCTCTGACTATTGTGGATCTGAATCCATGATTCTACTTTTCAAAGAAAAATTAAAAATTTTGAGGAAATTAAAAGATTTTACTTAACCAAGTGTTTACTCTAGTTGAGGCTACCCCTGTGGATTACCTCCATGCCGAAATGGCATATCCTCTGTCGGGGTGAGAAAACAAGTCAGACTCCTAAATTTTTATAAAAGAATAGCAATTCTTACTTTATCACATCTTTAAGTTAAAGCAATTTTTAATCAATGGAACACAATGTTGACTTCAGGCTGTCTTCAGGCACTTGACAGAGAATTTAACAGTGAATTGACTGTGATTTGCTACTTGCCCAAAGCTTGCTTGAGAGCTTGGTTTTCTGAGACAGCTCCATGGACATGTTACCTTATTCAGTCTTGTAACGCCATTAAACTCCATCCCTACATTGAGTTAGATCATCACAAAATATCTAAGAGCCACAAAAGAGCCTTCATAAGATTTAATGGCAAATCCTCAGTTCTTATATCCCAATGATATGAGAAGTGTCTGTTAATAATTTTTCTGCATGCTTTACAAAACATATTGTGATCATATTACTTGATATCTCTTATATTAGGTTCCACACAATAAATTCCTTCTTGAATCTGGGGTCAGAAAAAAAAGGTTCTTTTCTAAACAAATTGAAAATTTCCTTTGAACAGACAAGAAAAATAACACAGTACAAAGTAATTACCTGTTTACCTCAGTTGCCCCAAAGCGTGGGTAACTTTCATAGAATGCTCACCTGAGACAGATAGGCACAGTGGGAAAACATGTTGGGAAGTTAGGAAGACCAGAGTTCCAGATACTTACTAAGCTCTAAGACCCTGCAGACATAGATAGGCAGTTGTACAAGCATGCCTGTCCTGAAAAAGCCTTTCACTTCTCTGGCTTCCCCCTTAGTCATCCCGTATTTCCTTGTTTCACAGCCAAATTCATAGAATGAGCAGTCTACACTATGGGACTCCACTCTCACTCACTGACCTCACTACGCTACTAAAACAGCCCTCTCTCCAGGGCTTCCAATGCCATCGGCTAAATCCAATGGTCTTTTTTCTTTCTATTGTGGAAGCATATTAACAATTTCCCTTTTAGTTCAACAGAAAATATTAAGAAATAAATCTCTCCAGTCTAAAGTTCTTTGCAGACTTACCAGAAGGAAGGAAACTTGATCAGTACTTAATCAAACTTCTTAGGAAACCAATGTCCCCCATTAAAATCCTTCTTGTACATAACACCTTTTTCTTAGGAAAAAGTTTGTGGACGAAAATGAAAGTTGAAACTGGGTAAAATTAATCAAGAGTGGTAACCAAATTTAGAAGTTAAAACATTTCTAGGTGAAGGGATTAGCGTTAAAACTAAAAGCAGTTTTCCCCATTTCCTGCCTGGATTAAGGCACTGATCAGAATAAACAGATCTTATTGGTTGCTTTAGGTTAGCAGGGACCAGAGGGTGGGGGAAAGCCCTTGAAAGGAGTAATCAAAATAAAATAATTGAGTGGGTTTTAGGAGAATGATTCTCCCAGGGCTTTCTGGAAAGATTAAGGGACTATTGTTCTATCAGTTAGAGTAGAAAGTTAACCCAAAACACTGTTTATCATACATTTTCCTTGTACAAGATTCCTATAAATGTCAAATTCACAAATATTTAAAGTACATCCTAGGTGCCAAGCCTTGTGTTAAGTGACTGGAATACAAAGAAAGGCAAAAGACGGCCCCCTCCTTTGAGGAGCTCACAATTTAATGGGAGAGAGGGCAAGAAAAAATATGCATAAACAATATACAGGATAAACAGCAAATAAACAACAGAGGGCATGCACTAGAATTAAGGACTGGGAAAGGCTTCGTGTAGGTGGGACTTACAGGAAGCCAGGAGGTAGAGATGAAAAGGGAAGACATTCCAGGTTTGGGCAACAGCCAGTGACATGGCCAAAGCCTTGTGCCATGCCAGAGCAAAGGAGGCCAGGGTCATTGAATTGAAGAATACATGGGGGAAGGGTGTTAAGTGTAAGAAGACTGAAAAGGTAGGACATGGACACCCCCAGTAAACTGGAACAATGCGTCTAAAGATCCAACAAGGGAGAATGATCTGACTGGTAGGAGAACCAGGAGAGAATAGTACAGAAAAGCCTAGAGATAAGAGTATCGAGAAGAGGTTGATCCACAATCTCAAAGATTGCAAAGAGGTCAAGAAGGATGAGGAATGAAAAGGAACCATTAGACTTGGTGACTGATTCATTTGACAAATATTACTTCCAAATAGTTTCTCTTATACAAAGATTTCTGAGGTTATGAGGGGATTCTACCAGATTCTCTCCAAGTAGAAAAATATCTACATTAGAAGTAATGCTAAATTAATACAAAATGAGATTTGGATTTAAGCCATGGAATAGAGTATTCATATTTGTTTTCTTCAACACTGTCCTCATTCTACTTCAACTCTCGGTTGAATTTGATACTATCACCTCTTTCTATATACTTCCTCCTCCCCTGGCTTGTGATACTGCTCTGTCCTGGTTCACCAACTCTTATCTGTCTGACCACTCCTTGTGGTCCTTTGCTAGATTATTGACTACCTTTTACCCCCACTAAATGGGATTGTCACTCAAGGCTCTATTCTAAGCCTTTTTCTCTTTTGCTCTTTACTCAATAATCTCTAAAGGATTCATTTACTATTCCTAAGCAGATGCCTCCCAGATCTAGATGTCTAGCCCTGATTCTTCTTCTATATGCTAATAGAAGATAGATAGAAATTTAACATTAGAAAGGACCACAAAGGTCATCTGTTTGCAAGCATAAACTCCCTCTTCAGGATACTCATCAGGCAGGTATACAACCTTCATCCCCAGCTGCTGGACATCTTAACTTAGATGTCCCATAGATATATCATCTTCAATGAATTGAAAATGTAATTCCCCACAAATGTCACCTCTCCCCATTATTGTTCCATGAATCACCAGACCCTCCTTCACTTAGGTTCTTAAGCTCACAGTCAACTTTGAATCCTCCCTCTTCCTTACCTCACATATACAAACTGTTGCCAAGTCTTATGGATTCTTCCTCCCCAACATCCCTTGCATGGGTTTCTCATTGCTACTCATATGACCTTTGCCATGTTCAGGCACTCATTATTTGTGGAGTACTGTAAGATCTGCTTAATTGGCCTCTGTATTTCTTCTTCCTCCCCTACACAGCTGCCAAATTTATATTCTTAAAACAGAGGTCTGACCATTTCATTGTCCTCATTAAAAATCCCTTTAACCTCTATGATGAAAAAAAACCCTCATCACCCTAACTTAAAGCCCTTCACAACCAGGCTTGCACCTCTGAGCTCTACATTATCACTCAGGCAATAAACTTTTATTAAGTACCTACTATGTGCCAGGTATTGGGCTAAGCACCAGGGATACAAAAAGAATCAAAAGACAGCCCCAGAACACATGGAGCTCACAGTCAAATGAGGGAGGTAGCAATCAAACAAATATGTACCAACAAGCTACACATAGGACAAAAAAGAGAGAATTAAGAGAGAGAATGCACTAAAATTGAGAGGGGTTTGGAAAGGCCTCCAATGATGACTCTTATGCCAGTGTGTAGACACCAGGCAAATCAGTCCTTACGAATGCCAAGAAATAGCTTTCAAGTCAAAGTATTGATATTAAATGAAACTGTCTCTTAAGTAAGAATCTACTGCCCAATACAAAGACTCATGAAGAGACTTCCTTCCCATTGCTCTATCCACTGAGTTACCTGAATGCCCTCCCTCACACTAGGGATATATTGCTATTACAGTAGCTGCAGGTGAGTTTGCTTACCTCACATCTCAGCCTTCTCCCATCAAACTATGTCCTCTTACCTCCATTCAAGCTACCGAAATGATTTTCCTAAAGTGCAGGTCAGATCATGTCTCACCCTCACCCCCTACTCAATAAACTCTTGTACATCCTTCTTGCCTCCAGGATCAAGTGTAAACTCCTCAAAGCCCATCCTAATCTAGTCCTCTCCTACCTTTCTGGTCTTCTTACACCTTACTGCCCAATACATACCTTTTGATCTAGTGACACAGGCCTCCTGGACGTTCCACAAACAAGACACTTCCTCCCTCAGCTCTAAGCATGTTCTCTGACAGTTCCCCATTCCTAGAATGCTCTCCCTGCTTAACTCCACCTACTGACCTCCTTGACTTCCTTTAGGTCCCAACTAATTGGGGCCCTGTAGGTCATCTAATCCAAATCCTCCTTTTTACAAATTAGTCAAGGGGGGCGGAGCCAAGATGGCGAAGTAGAAAGATGCACATACACATAGCTCCGAACCCACAAACCACAGAACGGCAGAGGGGACTAACCCAGAGACCACGGAATATTGGAGTGAGGGAGATTTCTGTTCCGGAGAGACCTGCAAACCTCTCACGGGGGGTCCTTCGTGCCATGGACTGGGCGCCAGGGCCGGTAGCAGAAAGCAACCATACCGCGGCAGCGACACCGTGAGAAAAAGATCCGAGAGGGCTACAGGACGGGATCTCCAGCGGCCACGCTGGTCCCCCCACCCACAGAGGGACCAGCAAACCTCTCGCAAAAGGTCCGTCGCGCTGCAGCCGCGGTGCCCAGCCCGGACTTGCGGCGGCGGCAGCCACGGTTCCGAGAGGCACAGATCTGAAAGGGCTCCGGAGGCGGGATCTTCAGCGGCAGCACGGGCCCCCCCACCAACAGGTGACTGACGGGGGTAGGTGAGAGTCTCTTTGGCGGGTTGAGAGGGGAGTGAGGTGCCCCCAAGGCTCGGGCCCCCCCCCCCCAGGAGGTGGGGGCTGAGAGGCGGCTGCGGACGGGGGCTCCCCAAGCGAGCGGGAGCCTGGATCCATTGTGGAAGGTCTGTGCATAAACCCCCTGAGGGAATTGAGCCAGAGAGGCGGCCCTGCCCCTGACCTCAGCACCTGAGCCTAATTTAACACTGAATAACAGCCCTGCCCCCGCCAAAAATCCTAAGGCGGGAAGCAGCATTTGAATCTCAGTCCCCAAACGCTGGCTGGGAGGACCAGGAGGCGAGGTGGGTGTGAGGAGAACATTCAGAGGTCAGGCCACTAGGTGGAGAAAATGCCAAGAAAAGGGAAAAGAAATAAAACTATTGAAGGGTACTTTATCAGAGAAAAAACACTTCCTCCCTTCCTTTCTGATGGGGAGGAACAAGGCTTGCCATCAGGCAAAGACACAGAAATCGAGGACTCTGTGTCCCAGCCCACCCAATGGGCTCAGGCCATGGAAGAGCTCAAGAGGAATTTTGAAAATCAAGTTAGAGAGGTGGAGGAAAGACTGGGAAGGGAAATGAGAGGGATAAGGGAGAAGCATGAAAAACAGATCAGCTCCCTGCTAAAGGAGAACCAGAAAAATCTTGACGAAATTGGCACCTTGAGAACTAGCCTAACTCAGCTTGCAAGGGAGGTGCAAGGGGCCAATGAGGAGAAGAATGCTTTCAAAAGCAGAATTAACCAAATGGAAAAGGAGATTCAAAAGCTCACTGAAGAAAATAGATCTTTCAAATCTGGAATGGTACAGATGGAAGCTTTGGACTTTTCGAGAAAGACAGATATCTCAGAACATACCACGCAGATTCGAAAAATGGAAGATAATGTGAAATATCTTATTGGAAAAACAACTGACCTGGAAAATAGAATCAGGAGAGACAATGTAAAATTTCTGGGACTACCTGAAAACCATGATCAAAAGAAGAGCCTAGACATCATCCTCCATGAAATTATCAAGGAAAACTGCCCTGAGATTCTAGAACCAGAAGGCAAAATAAATATTCAAGGAATCCGCAGAACACCGCATGAGAGAGATCCAAAAAGAGAAACTCCTAGGAGCATTGTGGCCAAATTCCAGAATTCCCAGGTGAAAGAGAAAATATTGCAAGCAGCTAGAAAGAAACAATTCAAGTATTGTGGAAATACAATCAGGATAGTACAAGACCTGGCACCTTCTACACTGAGGGATAGAAGGGAATGGAATAGGATATTCCAGAAGTCAAAGGAACTAGGACTGAAGCCAAGAATCACCTACCCAGCAAAACTGACTATAATACTTCAGGAGAAAAAATGGTCTTTCAATGAAATAGAAGACTTTCAAATTTTCCTGATGAAAAGACCAGAGCTGGAAAGAAAATTTGACTTTCTAACACAAGAATGAAGAGAACCATGAAAAGGCGAACAGCAAAGAGAAATCATAAGGGACTTACTAAAGTTGAACTGTTTACATTCCTACATGGAAAGACAATATTTATAACTCTTGAAACATTTTAGTATCTGGGCACTGGGTGGGAGTACACACACACACACATGCACACACGCACACATACATAGAGACAGAGTGCACAGAGTGAATTGAAGAGGATGGGATCATATACTAAAAAAAAACAAAACAAAAAAAAACGAAATCAAGCAGTGAGAGAGAAATATTGGGAGGAGAAAGGGAGAAGTTATATGGGGCAAATTATCTCTCATGAAAGAGGCAAGCAAAAGACTTATTAGTGGTGGGATAAAGAGGGGAGGCAAGAGAAAAACACGAGGTCTACTCTCATCACATTCCACTAAAGGAAAGAATATAATGCACACTCATTTTGATAGGAAAACCTATCTCATAATACAGGAGAGTGGGGGACAGGGGCACAAGCAGGATGGGGGTGAGGATAGAGGGGAGGGCATGGGGAGGAGAATGCAATCCGAGGTCGACACTCATGGGGAGGGAAAGGACCATAAGAAAATAGAAGTAATGGGGGACAGGATAGGATGGAGGGAAATATAGTTAGTCCTATACAACACAACTAGTATGGAAATCATTTGCAAAACTAAACAGATTTGGCCTATATTGAATTGCTTCTCTTCCAAGGGGAAGGGGTGGAGAGGGAGGGAGCTAAAGAAGTTGGAACTCAAAGTGTTAGGATCAACTGTAATGTTCTTACCACTGGGTAACAAGAAATACAGGTTAAGGGGTCAAGAAAGCTATCTGGCCCTACAGGACAAAAGAGAAGACGGAGACAAGGGCAGGGAGGGAGGATAGAGGAGAGAGCAGATAGGTCACAGGGGCAATTAGAAAGCTTGGGTCTGGGGGGGGGGGAGGGGAAAAAAGGGGAGAAAATTTGTAACCCAAAATTGTGTGAAAATAAATGTTAAAAGTTAAATAAAAAATAAATAAATAAATAAATAAATTAGTCAAGTAAGACCCAGGTTATATAATCTTCCCCAAGATTAGATAACAAGTAGGATGCCTGCAGAATAAAACCTTCCTTTGTTGCTGCTGTTGAGTCATTTTTCAGTCGTGTCCAACTTTTCCTGACCCCATTTGGGGTTTTCTTGGCAAAGATACTGAGAGTGGTTTCCCATGACCTTCTCCAGCTCATTTTACAGATGAGGAAACTGAGGCAAACAAGGTTAAGTGACTTGCCCAGGGTCACATAGTTAGTTGTGTCTGATTTGAACTCAGGAAGATGAGTCTTCCTGACTCCAGGCCCAGCGCTCTGTCCACTGAGCCAACCAGCTGCCCCAAACCTGCCTTGCTCACCTAGAAACAAAGTTATTAGAGGGAAAGATGAGGAGGCTGTTGGTGGTAGAGAAGACTTTAAACAACACAGTACTTTATAAGTGTGTTCTTGTTGTTGCAACTGTTAAATAAACTTGACCAAAAACAAAGATGGAACTTCTTAGTTTAGGACCATAGAATTTGGTGCTAGAAGGGACCTTTAAAACATATCTCATAAAATCACCTCTATCTTACTGGGGACTTGATGAGAGCCTTTGGCCTTCTGAAACATTTAGCACACTGTATCAGAGTCTCTTCCATTTTTTTGCTCATGGTCTTCTTTGGCAATCTGATCCCTTCTTAGAACAATGCTTTTAAGTATATAAATTTTAAAAGGAAGCCCATTATAATGAAACGCAATTATCAAAATGTTTTCCCATCCATCTACATGGATCCCAGGTTAAGAAACTCTACTCCAGATAGCAATCACCATCAGTAAAATACAAGTAGAATTCCCTGGCCTGGTAAAAATGATCTTTCATTCAGTCTTATTTCTTTTTCTCATTTTCAAAAGAAGATCTACTGTTTTGTTTTGTGGGATTTTTTCCCCTTTTGATTTTCTTCATTTCACTCGTATCTTAAACCACTTTCCTATCAAGTCTTTGCTAACATAAACTAAGTGAACAGTGGATTGGCCTACTTGCTCTCCTCCATTGTGTTGTTGTCCAGTAGTGTTTAACTCTTAGTCTTAGTGACCCATTTGAGGTTTTTCTTGGCAAATACAATGCAGTGATTTGCCATTTCCTTCTTCAGCTTATTTTGTAGCTGAGGAAACTGAGGCAAACAGTCTTAAGTGGTTTGCCCAGGATCACACAGCTAGCAAGTGTCTGAGGCCTAATTTGAACTCAGGTCCTCCTGACTCCAGGGCAGGCGCTCCCTCTTCACCATGCCACCTAGCTGCCCTACAAGCTCTTTGACAACAGGGATGGCTTTTTTTTTTTTTAATTTATATGCCCATAGACTTAAATGGTACCTTGAATACAGTAAGTACTTAATATATTCCTGCCAAATGAAATGACTGGAAGCTTTAGGGCATATCATATTAGGTGTGGCTATAAATAAGTGAGGTACATTTCTGACTGTGACTTACATGGACTCAGACTTTTCCATTTGCCAAGTTAACTCGAGGCATCTAAGTTTAAAATAAGGCTGGAATTCTGAAAACAGAACAGGAGCAGGTCACCTATAGTCAAATGATCAATCAGAAAAACCTATATTAAGCCCTTACCATCTGCCAGGCGCTAGGGAAGGAACTGGAAATTCGAAGGTAACAACCAATCCCTGCCTTCAGGGAGCTCCCTTTCTAAAGAAGGAGATAAACATACATACAAAAAGTTTTCAGAGTAAATCAAACGTTATCTCAGAGCAGAAGGCACTAGCAGCTCGAAGGGCCTCTAGCAGAAGAAAGGTTTAAACTGAGACCTGAAGGAAGCCATCCATAGAAACTAGGAGACAGAGGTTTAGATGACGAGTATTGAGACTGAGAATTCTGCTGTGTTATGTTTAAAAAACATCAAGTAAGCCAGTCTAGCTCGATCCTAGATTGTATGAGAGTAGCAAAGTGTAACAAAGATAGAAAGGATCCACTGTATAAATATGAACCTGTATTTTTTTTTATTTCACATTTTCAAAGCAGGTAGGTGGCACAGTAGAAGGATCTCTAGGATGGAATTAGGAAGACCTGAGATCAAATCTGACCTCAGACTTGTCCTAGCTGTGTGACACTGGGCAAGTCACTTAACCTGTTTGCCTCTGTTTCCTCATCTGTGAAATGGAATTATAATTACATCTATCTCATAGGGTCAATCATTGTGAAGATCATGTTGTATAGATAGAAAAACATTTTGATAACTTCAATATAATTGACTTCCTTTTTAAACTCATATGTAAATGAGATAACATTTTAAAGTGATTCACACAAAGCCTGACACATAGTAAGATCTAAATAAATGCTTATCCCTTTCCTTCTATGCCAGAGGATTTTATATTTGTTCCTGGAGATAAAAGGGAACCAGTGAAGAAGGGACATATGCAGACCTGCCAAAATTACTTAGGCAGCTAAATGGAGGCTGGATTAATATTGGGTAGAGACAAGGCAGGGAGAAGATCACTGTCTTAGAAGGCTATTGTAATAATCCAGTTTAGGGGGTAGGAGGGTCTACATTAGGGGCATGGCTGTGTGAGTGAAGAGATGTGTGTAAGAAATGTTATGAAACTGTAAATGACAAGATTTGGGAAGTCATTGGTTAATGTGGGGGGAGGCGTTGGGGAGGGAGAATGACATGGAGGTTAAGCACTAGGAAGGAAGAGTGAGTGGGAAGATGGTGGTGCCCTTGAGAGTAATAGAGAAGTTAGAAAGATGGGAAGGTTTAAGGGGAAAGATTAATGTGTTTCGTTTTAAATATGCTGAGCTTCAAATGCCTCTGGCTGGTTCCCTACCCCTGACCTTATAGGAATCCAGTTTGAGATGTCAAAAAAATGATTGTTGATGCAGAATTGGGACTGCTGAGAAAGGCTGAATGTGTAGATCCAGGAATCATCTGCTGAGATAAGATAATTGAGCCCACTGGAAGCTGATGGGATCCCCAAGTGACATTGTCAAGAAGGAAAAGAAGGGGTCGAAGATTGAGCTTTGGTGTACACACACTGTTAGTGGACTTGACACGGATGAGAAGAACATGTGAAAGTTCAAAAGGCCCATAAAGGAAAGCAAAAGTAGACATTTCTGCCCGAGTTATCCAAATACTTGCCTTTCTCTGCTCTACTTTTAGAGATCTGTCCTAATGAAGATAGATGACTAAGAACCTTAGTCCTTTCTCAGAGATGAAGATACTGAAGACAGTCAGTTTCACTGGCCCCACAGCTATAGTCAGCCCTTTGTAGAACTGTCCAGAAATGGTTATTTCAGAAAGCTGTATTAGAAGTATCTTGGGATGCCCCGAGCATCATATCCCAAAGATGCTGGAAAAGGGGGCAGCGGTATGCTTGGGGTTTGACCAACAAATCCAATAGGCTTCCTGTGGGTATCACAGTAATTCATAGAAAGGGGGAAAAACAAATTTTTTCAGACATCTTGGGGAGACAGACTTTATCACTTCTCCCAGACTGTTCCCTTCCCCCACTAGAAACTATTTCAACTCTTAATATCATCAAGGAAACTCAGACTTATTCATAGTCACATGGCAAGGCTGTGGTTCTCCTGGGACTCAAAATGCTGAATTTCTGACTTCCCATTTCATGTTTTGGTCACAAAGATTCGAAGAAATCCACCACACCAAAATACCTTACAATTTGACCTCTGCTCAGAACATAGAATCTTAATTACTCCATGTCCATTGTAGACATCTCTCTCTCCCCTGGCGCATACCATTTGTCCCTAACAGAAGAGGAAATTTATCTTCCTGCCAATGCTTATGGCCATCACTGCCATTTATGCCACAGCTTTGTCCATTTCCCATGAGCTAGGTCAGAGGTTGTCAACCCAAGACGTTACACCCCTAAAGTTCATGTTGGGCAGCTGGATGGCTCAGTGGATAGAGTGCTGGACAGAAAGTCAGGAAGACCTGAATTAAATTCTACCTCAATGATCTGAGCAAGTCATTTAAATTTTCCTGAGCAACATTTTACTCCTCTGTAAAATAGGAGTAAAAAAGAGAATTTAATCCCACAGGATTGTCATAAAGGGTTTTGCAATCCTTAAAACTTTAGATAAATGCAACTATTATTATTACTGTGATAGCAGGGGTGGGGAACCTGTGGTCCTTGTGGTCCTCTAGGTCCTCGAGTGCGAGTGCCAGTATGGCCCTTTGACCGAATCCAAACTTCAGTGAAGTCAGACCTGGAGGACTCTCCAACCCTGTAGGGTCTGTGCAAAAAAAACCACACTGATCAAGGCCCTGTTCTCTAGAAGGTTATAGTATAGGTAGGGTACATAATAAAGACTTTAAAATATGTGGTTTTTCATGATTGCTTGCCTAAGATGAATAAAATTCAGGGACAGGAAGAGGAAGGTAAAGACTTCATGGGAGAATATCAGAGAAAGAAACACACAAGCATTGGACCTCTTGGTCTCTCTTTCTCCTTACCTTCCCAAACCCCACTCAGGTGGAAGAAGTAGCTATAGCCTGGAAGTAAGGAAAGGAAAGAGAAGAAAAGGAAACCCAGGGAAATCTACTCCAACATCTCATTGTCAATCTAAATTTCAACTAACTGGGCAAAAATCCTTATCAACAGTAATACCAGCATTTATACAGGGCTTTAAGGTTTGCAAATCACTTTACAAAGGATCTCATTTTATTCTCATAACCCTTGATGGTAGGTTATCCCCATTTTATAGATGAAGAAACTGAAACAGAGGTTAAGTGACTTGCGTTAGGTCATATAGCTAATAAAATGTCCTAGGCTGGGTTTGAATTCTGCTGTTCCTGATTCCAGGTCCAGCACTCTTTTGCTTTAATTATACTAATGCCTATTATCACCTCTTATTGCTTTCTAACCTTAACTGCTGTCCTTGGTTTAATTTAATTTTTTCCCCTTTTCTTTCAAAGTAAGGAAACATGAGAAAGATAGCAATTAATGAAATTTTAGGACCGCTAAATTAAGTTCCCTGCTGTTTTCTTATAACAATTAATTTTTTTCTGAAAAAAAGCATTGCATTAGGTTACACCTCATCCATTCTTAAAATTTTACAACTGAGGAGATTCCACAACTTACCTTAAGTTATTTCAATATTTCAACAATGCAGTCATCTGAAAACTCCCCTAATGATTAACAAAAGTTCTTTCATACATTTTTGTCTTAGAACTTTCTCCTACCATGGTTCTGACAAAAAGAGACCAACAGTTTCTTCCCTCACCTTATGATGACTTTACCCAACGCCTCTTAAGGAGAGAGGAAACCCATGCTCTCTTCCAAAGACAACTCCAGCTTCCAACTTTCACTGGTCATAAATTCTCACAGAGAGTATTGATGCTATTTGGATATCTTCACAGAGATTAAATTCCTTGACTTTCCATTGGTTCGTGTTTTCTAGCATCAGGATTTTTTTTTTTTACACTTTTGGAGGTTGCAATAATGTCTTTTTTGTCTCTTTCCCTTTCCTAAAATGAATTAGAGTACTGCTGTTTCATACTCTCTTCATGGGCCCAAATTTTCTCTACTTTTGATTATTCTTATTACTTTACTGAACACCGCCCTATCATTCTGCAGCTGTCCTGCAGTTAGAGAAGCACCGAAATCTAATTGCTTTGTACATAACTCACGATAGTCCCTTAAAGGAGTCCCACATTTCAAAGGACCTTTCCTATTTGTTTTATTTTTTGCAATCATATTGCCTCCATTGGCTTCATAGGTCCATTATTATTCCACTAGTAAATTCAGCTTTTCACTGGGGAATGTTTTTGTTTCCCCTTTGGAAATTTGTTATCTGGCAGACCCATCTGATTTAGACTAGTTTTATATCAGGCCCAGAAAGTATGGAGTTTCATTTTTTTTTTTATTGATTGTTGTATTTTCATTTCTAACTTTGCATTTGTTTCCCCCCCAAAAAAAATTCATGACAAATTTAACCATCAATCCAACACAAAGTGTTTTATCATGTGGTACAATGGAAAGAGCATTGCTTTGGAGTTAGAGGATATGAGTTCAAATCCCAGTCTTTGAGTTTACTGCCTGTGTGACCTAGGGTAATTCAACCTCCTTTAACATCAGTTTCCTCATCTGTAAAATCAAAGGGTTGGATTACATGGACTCTGAAGATTCCTTCAGCTCTAGACGAATAATTATTCTTTGAGATTATCAGATGAGATATTTTCCTTCTCCTCCTAATCCCCCTTTCTTAATTGAAAGCATTTGTGCCTAATTAGTTCTCTCTCATACCAAGCAACAACAATCCTTTCCTTTAAATATTTTCTTTTTGCTAACAATATTTACCACATTCAAGTATGTTTTTAACTCCCTCAGCTATTGAGAAAGACACGCAGCAAACTGTTATGCCAAAGAAAAAAATAGTCAAGACTACTTTCAAGAACATTATTCAGCATGTTTCATTTCTTTTAACTACCAACTCCAAGTTTCAGTTCAACAAAAGTGACCGGTTTCTAGAATTATATGATTTCCTACCCATGAAACTAAGAATTTGACAGTCAAACACAGACTATAAGCCAGACTTTACAGACAGCCCCAACCAGTAGAGTGCTTGACCTGGAATTAGGAAGACCTGCCTTTAAAGCTACCTGAGACAATAATGGGCCTTGGTCAAGTCACTTAACCAGTTTCCACATCTGTAAATGGAGCATAACAACCGAATGTAACATTTGGTGGGTGTGGGGCTGAAATGACCAAGTATTTAAGCACTTTGCAAGGTTAAAGAACTAGCTATACCAATCAGTTACTACCAGGAAATACTGATTTTAAATACATGAAGATCTTTTACTGTAAAAAGTGAATTGGCAAATCGGGAATCTTTTAAAAGTAACTCCCTAAAAAAGGATAAAAAAGGTCCTATTCTTTAAAAAGCGTTCTGAAGGAGTTATTTTTAATGTATTAACCCAGACTCATAATCCAAGTTCAAAGGGATTCTAAATTTTCCAGATAAAAACCTCAGTCTTCTGTTTTCATCTGCCTCTGTTGACTCTGGAGAGAAAACTCCTGAAGTTTCTTAAAAAGTTAGACATTCAGTGAAGTCCATAGTAAATAAATGACTAAGTCACCCAGGAGAAATTAACCATTACACCTCAGGTTTGGATTGGGTCTCTTGTTTAAGCCTTAAAATTGTTATTTCAAATCAGAAATTCCAGGGAAATAGTAATATTTGAAATAGATATGATGGCCTCGGCTTCATATGACAACGAAATTTCAAAACATACTGTATTATTTTTTTAAAATTCCTTGTACTTCTAGCAAAAGTTGTTTCCTAACTATAATATATTAATTAAAAACTTCTCCAATTATAACAATAATCTTACTCTCTAGATTAAAAGCACATTGCTTCTGTACAGCAGTCTGTTGCTATACGTCCCAAAGGTTTTTTTTAATATATCCAAGTGTTAAATACTTTACAAATTCATTAAAATAAATTTCAGAATGATACATAGAATCATCAGTTACCATCTATAAATTGTACTGCCACAAATGAAATGCCAAAGAATTTTCCCCTCAGAAACCAAAGACCTGTAAATGTCAGAATGGAAAAAAAAAATTGCTGCAGTAACCAAACATCTTAAATATCTAGAGATCATCACATTCATGATTATGCCAAGAAACCCAAAGCTACTTACAGGATCAATTTGAAAGAATTATAGGAAATCACAGCTTGACCATTAATATCCAGTTGCCTACTTGACATTCAAGGTGATCCCTGAATTTCAAGCAAGCCACATAGTACAACAACAGAAAACAGGTATTGATCAGAATGGTCATCAGTTTATTTTAAAGTACAGAAAATTAACCGGCCAGTTCAGGTACCTACCGGCACTGATTGGATTTCTATCACTGTTATCACTTCAACTAAGCAGCATCCACTCATAATCCCTGCCACCAGAACGTAAGCAGCAGCATGCAAAAGGGACGGGAGAAAGAAACAACCCACAGCTCAAAACTGGACCATGAATAATGTATGGCATGGTCTTGTTTGAATCCACTTAGTTCAGAAGTCAGAAAAGAGAAGTAGCTCATTAGGGCATTTCCTGAACCCTGGCTGGAATTTCAGTTAAGGGAGAAGAAATGACAAAGCACTTTTAAGGAGGAGGGGGACTTCCTATCTTTGTCTTAAGCGTGTTGGGGAGTGGAGGAACAGTGGCCCAATGAACCCACCTAGATAATGGCGGTGAGGCCCCAGAAAGAGCTCTCTGTGATCCCAGGATTGCCCCATCGTTATTGCTTTTGCACAGAAAACACATTCTTGTTATCAAATTGGACTACGGTCCTGCACTTTGTAACAGCTCGGGGTCTTTCCCTCTTGCATTGCTCTCACCTGCCTGTGCTTTTCGGCTCCAGAAAATTGTATTTCTACTAAAATGATGAATAGATGTCGAGCTTTTGCTTCCTTTCGGCGTAAAGTTTCCCTTATCATGTCTCTTCATTTCCTTAGATCTCATTTTGCTTTCAAAGTTCCTCAATGACCATATGATAAGTCATATTATATCACCTTGCCCAATTTTCACCTTACCAGTGGATATGTGACCCCCTTATAGCAGGAACTCTCAAGCTTTTTTTTTCTTTTTTTTATTGGGGGCAGGGAGGTGTCATGGATGTCCTTGGCAAATCTGGTGAAGTATGTGGATTCCACCTCGGAATAACATTTTAAATGCATAGTATAAAATACATAGGATCACAAAGAAAACCAATTATATTGAAATATACTTGTCAAAATATTAAAACACAAGTTCACAGACCTCAGCTTGGGAGTCTGTATCCTATAGAATATAGGTTCTATGGGGACAATTTCGTTTGTCTTTCTATCCCCCACTATTTGGCAAAGAGTAGAGGGGCTTAATAAATGCTTAGTGGTTGATTGATTGACTAACAGATCCCAACATCATAGATTTCAGTTTGGAAGGGACCACAGAGGTCCTTCATTTATGGATGAAAAAACTGGAATCCAGAGGAGCTAAGTGATTTGCAGCATCACACAACACAACTAAGAAATGTCTGAGGCAGGTTTTGCCAGGTCTTCCCAAACTTCCATTCATTTTTCCAAGATGAATGCAAATAAGGTGAAAACTTCTTGAGGGCAGGGATTGTTGAATTTCTTGTTTATTTGTTTTGAATCCACAATGTTTGGTATACAGTTGGCACTTCAATATTTGTTGAATTGAATGCAATAAAATTAAGAGGTCTCTGGATTTCATTATTCCTTCCTTATCCCTGCTTAATCCTTGTTTTTCAGGGGGTTCACTGATGTGATTTTATATCTTCTAGTACTATCTTTATAGATCCACTTTCCCAAGAGGGCACACTTAATAGTCATCGTACATCCCTCAGGAGTTCAAATCCAGAGCTCACTTTTGCTCACCAACCACAATTTTTGCTATAAGAATTAGCAGGGCACTAGAGAATAGGAGCTTCATCTGCCTTTCTCTGTTTAACCTACATTTCTGATTCCTGAAGCAAGATTTTCATGTTAATGACTGAAGTTTCATTTTCATTTCCAAAGGTTCAGTTCGTATTACGATAATTTTTGTGTTTTAAAAAAAGAAGTGCAGTCAAGTTGACATTTATGTTTGACAAGGAGAGTGATTAGAATGACTGGAGATATCTCACCAAAATACTTGACTTCCTACTCTCTGAAAAAAGATCTCCGTAACAGTCAAATGAGAAGAAAAGTCTACCAGAACAGCTCAGTTCCCCAATCATCTTACATTTCAGATGACATTATCAGCGCCTCACTAAAAATCCTAAGGGAATGATGAGATTTTAATGAAGGTAAAAATTGTTGATTAGGGTGAATATTGAGGGGGAAAAAACTTTGACTACATTAAACCTAGCATTTGAAAAAGGAAAAGTAAAATCATTTGGAATACAATTCATTTCAGTTTAGTCTAAAAACAAAATTTACAAAAAGATAAGAGATGGAGTTAAAAGTCAAGGTGAATATTGTTCAGTCATTCCAGTCAGCATTGATGGTTAAGTGACTTGCCCAAAGTCATACAGCTAGTAAGTGTTGGAGGCCAATTTTGAATTCCGGTCTTCCTGATTCCAGGTCCAGCACTTTATTCACTGTGCCACCTAGGTACCTGAAAGCTAATAGTCACCTTAAAGCAGAACTCCCTTGTTGCTTCAAAACATAAATTTTGCTAGTCTATTAATAGGATACGAAATTTATGGTTTCTCAATCCTGGATTCACTCCTCAAAGCTCTTTCAGTTTTGACCCAAACACAGTATTACTTTTCTTGTGTTGTACCTTGAAATACTTCCTCTTCCACTGTTTGTTATCTCCCCCTTATCTTATTACTTCCCCCTAATCACCTCCATGTTGGAGACACAATAAATTCTGTTTAACACAAAATAAAAAGGCCCAACCCCCTCATTTTACATTTGAGGAAATGAGGGCCCAGTCAGATCAAGGTCTTCCAGGAAATGAGAAACTTGGTACCCAAAGCAGTTAGGAACCAGTTGCTCTACCAATTTCCCCACTGAGACTACTAAATTAATTCTGCAGTTCGATAAAGGACCTGCCAGGTTTTCTGGCCTAATAGGAAAAAGTTTATGGATTCCCACTCCCAAGTACACTTGGCTTGGAGCCAAGTGGTCTCTGCAGCATTTTACCTGGCTGGACATGTTTCTCACTCCCTACCTCATGAGGAATAGGCAACTATTGGACAATGAGGATTGTTTCTTCCAGGAATTCAAGAAAAAATGTGAAAACACACTTTGTAGAATAGGTCAGTCCTTTTCAGGCCCTTCAACTAAGCTTTGTCTTGGCATATACCTGGTTGAACAATTTTTTGAAGGTTTAGTCATGTCTAGTTGCAATGAATTAGCCCAGAGATAAATTGCTAGCAAACTAATCTGACTCATTTTTAGAGACTTAAGTAATATAGGTTGACTTGGACTTTGTTGCAGAGCAACAACATGCCATGGGAAAATAGGGGGCAGGAGTAGACTTCCCCTTTCCAGGGCACTGACATTTGGTAAGTGCAGTTTCCTTCCTGCAGTCCCATTCTCTTTCCTCCCAAGGATCTTGCTGTCATCACATCCCTCTCCTGTGGCCTATTTTCCCTGCAGATCTTGCCCTGGGGACCCATACCCTATATCAATGGCAATAGTGACGCGAAGCATTTTGGTGGTGTCTCTGAATCTCTTTCTCCTTACCCCTAACTTAACTCAATGGAATTTTCTCCAGTACTAGAATTTCCAGTTAGGGTCCTCTCAACTGACAGTGTGACTACAGATTCCCTTTTGTTGTGATGGTAAAGGCCTCCTTGTTCCCTCCAGTTTTCCTCCAGTCTGACCACTATTACCGTAACAGTTGACTTGGGTGAACTTGAAGAGCTCAGGATATCCTACATCTGGTTTGCTCCAAACACAAACCCGGAGCAGGGCCATACCAAGCCCAACTCCTTCTATGATAAGAAGACCATGCCATTCCAACCATTTGCTAAGTTGGAGAAATGTCATATGAAGAGAACCCCAGCCCACCAGACCCCACAGGTTCACCCTACAACCTACCTGCTCATGCTTCTCAACATTGAACTGTCCTCAACACCTGGCATCATGAGTTTCACGACATTCAGTGGACTCCTCAAGACCTCTTTGAACTTTATGAACTTAGCCATCCTTTAGTGAGATGGAGTATTTATAGAATATACTACCTCTCCTATGATACTCAAAATGATCAGTGGACTTTGGTTCAGATTGTATAATTCAGAAAATTATGGCCATGGAAGTCTAGTTGGGGAAGTGTTATGAAATGTTTCTTCCTATCAGTTCTTTGGATCTACTGGATGATTTTATATAGCATATAATTGTATATGTTCTGGTCCTACCACTTTCATGAAAACTCTTCCTGAAAGCTCAGACACAAAGTGATCTCTCCTTTTTCTGAGTTCATGGAGCACTTATTGTCTTCTCTCTTCCCTTAGTATCCATGATATACATCCTGTTTTGTTTTTGGTTTCACAGAAATACTGATGCAGCAGAATGAGGAGGGTTCATGATCAGGTTAATAACACCATGAGCAAAATGTTGTCTTGGACAGGAAAATCATGAAACAAATGACATCCCCCAAGTGACTTACTCCTACAATCATGTAATAATGTTTGACCTGATGGATCACATGTGAACATCCTGGCTTTGGAATCCCTTCTATGAGTTCTCAGGAACCCCACTCTAGTGATATCTCTGCATGGTACCTCTCCCATGCAGACAGGTTTCTGGCTCAGTACAAATGAGTCATGCACCTCTACTCTCAGGGAAACACCACAATCTAAGCTAAAGTGACTTTTACTGCCTCTTAAGAGTATGGGTTGCCTACTAAGTCACCTCTTGCCTAAGGGAAATAGAAAACTCTTGGAAATTAGATAGGAGTTCTTAGAGGATCTCAAGGAGTCTGCCAACTCCCCTCGTTCTCTCAGAAATTGCCACATTCTGAATTAGTCAGCTTGAGTGAGGATAAGAATACTCTAGCTTCTCTTCAGAGAATAAGTCGAGACTTCTGATGGAAAACTCCTGACCTGGTGGGTCAATTTTTGGAGGGTTTAGCTGTCCCCATCCACCATGAATTACCTCGAATGAAGTCATTAGAGGTCAAAATCTTCCCTACTGATGGAATTATGATTTATCTTGGAGCTGTCTTCAACTCCTTCTGGGACCCTAGCCAGCACACCAAATTGGTTCAGGCTATCCTTAAGGACCATGTATTCTAGCCATTTGCCAAGTTGTCAATATGAAGAAAAGGAGATGCCCTTTGGGAGGTATAGAATAAATTACTAGGGAGCCCATATGGATCCATGTAAGGTGGAGGGGACAGTTCCTCAGTTTTGTGAGGTCCTACTATTACTACATCCCTGAGGCTTTTTTTTTTCTCCCAGAAAGTACCTCCAATATTTTCCCTTGAATACACCCAAACTTCCCACAGGACATCTGATGTCAGCAACATATTCATTGATATTTAAAACTTTGCCTTGACCTCCAACAACTCCTTATGGGCATTGATTTTAAAATGACATGGAAGAGTCTGTTCTCCATAGCCTTATGAATACTTACTTCTCCAGCAAGAAGATTCTAGTGGAAAAGAACTCTCTTATGTGAAAGAGGGAGCTCCCCACGGTAAGCCCTACATTTGAGGAATGGAGAGATCATCTTGAAAAGGGATAGGCTCCATCATAATTCATACCATCCAGAATAGCCTGGAAGCACCTAACGATTACTTGTCTGCTCACAGAATTGCAGAGTTGGAAGCAACCTCAAAGATCTTCAAGACTGCCTTGTTTTTGAGGACACCCTAGGTTTGCTTTTTTTTTAGGACAAATTGATATCTAGCCATGCCTGCCCTATCTTGTATTTGTGAAACACATTTTTTTTGCACCTAAGCAGCTTGCCAGTATGTCCAGTTCTATGTATTTGCAAATAAGCTCCCATTGCATCACCTGTTGACTCCTCCTACCCATGGACATTGGTAACTTCCACAGACTTGCCCCAATATTGGGGGTAATCAATCTGAGAATGTTCCTTCCAAATTTAATGTATTTCTTCCCCTCTAATGGATTACCCACCATAGCCAAATCCTCAGACCTACCTCTACAATATATGTTCTGGTTCACCAGTCTCCATTCCCATAGCACTCCTGGATTCTCTCTCATTTCTGTACTGCATTAGTCATATTTTTCTAAGCATAGAGCTATCTAAGACATAACATTCTCAGTAAAAGAATAAAAATATGTCCTTGAATAAAACTATTATACCACTTGCAACTAAGATGACTGGATCACTCTATCACCTACCACAGAATTGTTACTGTTACATTCATCCATTCAAACATCCATCCATACAAAACAATCTATATTATGTAACTTTCTGCTTCTAGTCATTCCCTGGACCTTCCACATTGACCTTGGTTCTTAGCCAATGGTTCATAGAAAATAGTTACCTGAAGCATTTATCCTGGGCCAACTTTCAAATTATGCTATGAATAGTAGAAATAGCATTTCAACGGGAAGTTTACTATCATTGTACCCCTAAAGAGCCCTTAAGTGTAAGGGATCAAAACGTTTATACTGACTGATAGATTTTCCTTGGAAATGGAAGACTGGATGATAGGCCCATTCCCAATGACACAGGTATTGAGGTTTGTTTTCTATTAGCTAACATTACTCTCCTTACTCAATATTCACATCATATTTCATGGGTCTTGCTGGAATGTATCTACTTGAATCCTGAACTATATCTACTACCCATATAAAGCACCTTCATTAACTGGTATCTAAGAATAGTTATAGGCCTATGTAATGGAAATCATTAGGTAATATACATGCCCCAGAGTTAAGTGATTTGGGTAAAAGCATGGTGTCAAGGTATAGAGCAATGAAAATATGAGGCTACTAGGTGGTGTAGTAGATAGGACACTGGACCTGGAGTCAGGAAGACCTGAGTTGAAATCCTGCCTCAGATACTTACTGACCATGTGACCCTGGGTGAGTCACTTAACTTCTGCCTGCCTCATATTTGTAAAATAGGGATGATAATAGCACCTACCTCCCAGGGTTGTTGTAAAGATAAAATGAGATATTTTAAAGTACTTTTCAAACTATGAAGTGCTATATCATGTTATTATTAATATATAGCTTACATATTATATTAAATAATACATTATATTTAAAGGAGTGTGGTTACCAAGCTACTCCCATAAAAGGATGTTGCCTTTGGCAAAGATTTTGACAAACTTATATAGGCAGCCACTAGTAGAAAAGCACAGTACAAATAGAATCAGTATAACATAAGGCCTGGAGTTAGGGAAATCTGACTTCAAATCCTGCCTCAGTCACTTACTGTAAGATACATGACTTTGGGCAAGTCACTTAACCTCTGTCTGCCTCAGTTTCCATATCTGTTAAATGAGGATGATAATAGCATCTCCCTTGATTGAAATAGGAGAATTAAGTGAGACAACATGTAAAGCCCTTTGAAAACCTTAAACAGTTAAATAAAATGGGAGCTATTTTTAGATGTTTTCCTATTGATCCCAGCTTCTTTCACAACTGTTGGTTTTAGCTCTTGGTATGTGTGACCATGGGCAATATTTAACCTCTGTCTACTTTAGTTCTCCCATATGTAAAATGGGGATAAACATAACTACAGCCAAGTGTTTGTTTTGAGCATCAAATGAGATGATAAACATAAAGCATTCAGCACGATTCCTAAGCCATTATAAGCACTTAATACATACTTCTTCCCTTCTCCTTTCTACACAGATGCTATGGGTCCAGTACCTTTCTAAATTCTGGAAAACAAATAAAAAATACAAAGAGAAGCAGGCAGGGCATGCAGTAGATAGAGCACTAGGCCTGAGATCAGAAAGAACTGAGTTCAAGTCTAGCCTTAGATGTTTCACTGGGTTATGACCCTGGGCAAGTCACTTAATCTCTGTTTGCCTCAGTTTCCTTAACTGTAAAATGGGATGATAATGTCACCCACATCACAGGGTTTTGTGACAACCACATGAGATAAAAATTGCAAAGTGTTAGCACAATGCCTAGTACGTAATAATAGGTACTATATAAACATTGTTTATTATCTACTCCTTTGTCTTGATGAGGGACGGTAGGTATCTCCTTAGGAAAAGGATCTGTGGCATAATGAATCCATCTAGTAAAAGTCTACATTTCAGCTTCTTTTTCTTTTTACTATATTTCATGGGAAGAGTGAAAATCAAACATATAAACATTTATTTTTTCTTTCCTACCTCTTTCTGGGAAGTCTTACCCAGTAAGAGAGAAGTGCCACAATGGTGAACATTGTGCAGTTGCCAAGTTCCAGGCTTATCTTTGTGCATTAGATCAATGATCAATAATAGATAGTGTTGAAGTCAGAACTATTGATGAGTCAGGGGGGAAACTGGTGCTTGCCAAATGCAGACTAATGTACCTTTAGAAATAGAATCAGAAAGCAGTTCTCAGAGAAAGAAAAAAGCCAAGAAGAGAAATAATGGCATAAGTGATAGGAGAAAGAGAGACAGAAAGAGGGAGGAAGGGAGAGAAAATAAGCAGAGAGACAAAAAAAGAGAGGGAGACAAAGAGGAGAGAGGGAGATAGAGATTAGAGATAAGATTTTAGCATGAAATGGTGACAAAATCTCTTTGGTTTTGAAGATGTAAGCCCCAAAATGACCAAAAGGAAAGGCTATTGATAAAATCCCTTTTATGTTTAATTCTTATGTGAATAAATGTCTCAGATGTTTAGTTTTTTTTCTTTTCTACATAAGAAAATGTCTTTCCTAAAAAGAAATAGATTGGTCAAAGACAATTCATATATGCCCATTGATCACATCATGTAGACATTCACATACCTGCCCATCTTGGACGTCTCTTGTTCATGTTTCCCCATGTTTTAGCCACAGAGAAGGGGGTGTAAGGTCAGCAAAGTGGAAATTACAATCCTTTACTTCCACCATTTGCTTCCTCTGCACCTACTCACATTCTCCTGAGTGATAACTGTGGATGTTATATCCACTATAAATTTTTCTTATCTCAACTATGCCCCCACATGTAGCAAAACAATGTTTAGAAACATCAGCTCATTAATCTTCACAAGGCCCCTCAAAGGTACACAGGATTATCATTGCTGCCACGACACTTTGGCAAATTGAGACACCAAAAATATGTAGTACCTTCACCAAGCTTCCTCAATCCCTTTTTTTTTTTTTGCAGAACAAGGAAAAGATCTCCCGAGATTTTTGAGAGAACTAACAACATATAAGGTTTCTGCAGAGCTTGTTCATTCAGAGTTTATTCTTTACCTTCCACTTGATAAATTCCACTCACCAGCCATACTAGAACAATCAAGCAGAGTTATTTTGAACATTCACAATCTCTTCTTTGATTGTTTTTCCCCAGATTTCTTAGCACCCTTTTTTCGCCTTCCCTCATTATAGCTATCTCCTCCCTGCTCTCTACATCTGCTCTGAAAACAAGATCTTCAAAATCCATCTGGACAAATCCACCCAAGTATCAGAGATGACTTCATCTCCCATGGGATATTTGCATTTCAACTGGGGCTGGATCCTTACACCAAAGGAAAGAAGCTGATTCAAGCATTTGTTAGTGGCTTTGGGGAGGCTCTGATGGGTGGGGTAGTCAATGGCACTTTCCCAGCATGCCAATTGTTCTGCTTACTCTGCAAACTCATACTCATAGCTCATCACTTACTGGACACAGTGATCCCTGTTCTATTAACTCCCAGGTGAAATTTTGCCTCTCTTCTCTTTAAAGAAGAGAATGACTCTACGGCATGCCACTAAATAAAGTGTCTAGATCAAGTCTTTGCTCTGTGAATAAACCAGTGCATCTTTAGAATATGCTCTCATGGTTTTCTGAAATCCAGCTCTATAATCGCACCTGCTCTCCTTTCGAGACAGGTAAGAACAGTGAGCTCTGTTTCAGATAAATATCAGTCAGCTTTCTCCTTTACCTTCCCATTCACAGAGCCAGCTAACTATTTTCTGACTTCTCCTGCAAAACTACGAAAAGGTGGGGCACAGACAGGAAGCAGGTTGGAATCTACATCTTCCTTCAAACCTTGTAGAGACAATGAGCATGTTTTATCAATTGGAACACCAAGGAGTCAAGCAGGTGCCAATGACACAAGTTTGAGGTAATTGGTATAGACAGGGAGCATCTGTTAGAGGCTAGAATATTGGGAGAAGTAGGAAGTCTTAAAAGGGAAGTATTCTAAGACTGGAGAGTTAGAGGAAGGGACAAAGAGAAGTAAAGTTTCCTTTTTTGTTTTCTTAATTCATCCTATACACAGCTTGGGTTTTTTTTTCATTTTCCTGAGAGATAATAATACAGAGATGGGAACATCTTATATATAAAATTACCTAAAAAGAAAAACTGTGCTTTATTTTAATTTAAGGGAATTTTATTCTGAGTGATAGTGGAAAAATTGAAATAAATCACCCTTCCAATAACTGAAAGAAAGGGAATAGGAATTATACACATTCCTAAAACACAGGACAGTTAATTCAGTTCATAACTTGAACTGGACAAGAAGGGTGAGCAGGAGAAGGAAGGAAAAGGAGATTTCTTGGTAACCATCTATGTCCTTGTTGAGAAAGCAGGATGGTAGTGACCTCCAAAATGAGTTTCCTCATGGTGGGCTGCTTTCTAAGACTGATAGTCAAAGCTTTGTGGAGTACAGCTCTGTTACAATTTTGCTGGGTGATGCCAGGCAAATCAAACTTCTCTGTGCCTAAATGATCTGATCTATAAAATGAAGGGTTTACTGGATCCTCTATCTAGAACAGGAATGGACTGACCTTAGAGGCAATCTGATTCAACTATCTCATTTAACAGAGGAAGAGAGGGAAAGGAAGAGAGAAGGAGAGAAAGAGAGACAAAAGGAGAGAAAGATAGAGCAAAGGAGTAAGTGAGAAGATGAGAGAGAGAAACTGAGGCCACTGACCTGGCCTCAAAGTCACTTGGGGAGTAAGCAGTCCATCAGCTCATCATGTGAATTGTTTAGACTAAAGCACCTATTCCCTCTAGTTCTGAAATTCTATGGTTCTGTGATTCTCTGGTCATGTGGAAATATGATATAAAAAGGAATAATAGGTCTTCATAAATCTAACTGAGAAGCTAGAACTTCTGAGATGGAGCCAGACAGAGATAGAAACTAATCTAAATGAGAGGAAGGAATCACTTCTTAGGGGAGGGGAAGTAAAGAGAAGCAGAATTTTTTCTTTCATTTTGATTTCATTTTGAAACTGTATGTGGGGGTGGTGGTATTTTTGCTTTCTATTTTAGAAATTTGTTTTAACACTAAAGTCAATGCCCTTTTGTTTCTGGAGTCTTGAAACCAGAATGAGTGACTCAAAATAGTCACTCTGACCTGTCTTTTTGAGAGTTTATAAGGACAAGTGAAATAGAAAACAGAAGGGCTTGGAACTTGGCCCTATTTTTTTTCTTTTCTGAATTTTCAAGATAAATCTTTCGTTTTTCATTCCTTACTTTCCCCCTGGGGTTGGATTATATTGTCATCCCCTGGAGAGAATACCATTTCTGATGCAAACTATGAAAAATGCCCAAGACCCTGTAGACTTTGAGCAAATACCCCCTGCTGCATAGAACATCTAGATGGCACCAAGCTCCTCCCCCCTTTCTCTTCATAAGACCCCCAGCCACAGACCAAAATTTGGACTAAGTCTTGGCTAAGCCGTTCTTGGGTTGACTGTAGGCTTATCTTCAGTACTTGAAAGCATTTTGATTTACAAATGCCAAACAATAAAGAATTGGTATTTTTCCTCCTTTTTGACAGAGTTCAAAAGACCAAAGAAACTATATGTAGTGTAGTGGATTAGGAAATTAAATGTGGAAATCTGTCATTATTACTTCAGGTGGCCATCTCACTCAAGGGAAGATGAATGCTTAGCTTCTCGAGCTACTTTGTTCATGCAGTTCTTTTACTGATCACCTGTTATGACACTTATATGAAAAGGATTCATTAAATTTGCTAACTAAAATATTTCTCTAAATGTAAATAACTAGGCATGTCTAGACTAACATTTTAATACACTTTAGTTACTCAGTGTTTGGATGAGTTGTCCATTGATGAAGTATGGCTCCTTTTGTATATTACATCTTCCATGTGATCATGTTCCCATTTGTTTTGGAAGTTAGAAGTAATAAGGCAAAGGAAAACATTAGGCATATAATGAAAATGAAAGGCCATCTAATGAGGATAATGGGGATAGTGTGCAAAGTGTAAGGAAAAACCTACTTAAAAATTGAAAAAAACTATTTTAAAATCAAAGATATATCAGACTAAGACAATCCAAAACTAAACTTATAAGAAGACTGTAAAAATTAAATTCCATAGAGAAATAACATGTCACATCAGAGAAAGGGGGAAATAATTAACAAAAGCAAGCAGAATTAGTATCAGCATACTCAAAAAAAATGTTACCCTCAAATTACTCACACTACTTTATCTGGACTTCTTAGCATGAAACACATTTTTCTTCTACTGCAGTTGTTAGTGCACACTTCTTGTAGCCCCCATAAGATTGTAAGCTTCTTCACATCAAATACCATCAAATACCATGACCTGGCATTTTCAGCTTTGTTTTTCCAGTACTAAACAAGTGCCTTAATTACATGCATGCAGGTATTTAATTAATAAATTACCTATCAGGATGGGCAACCTCTAGTCTTCTCTCATATTCATGGCCATATCATTTATGGTTCTTCTTAGTACTCTCCAAAATAACCCTCACCTTCAAGATTATGGATTTATATACACTTATATGCCTTCTTTGACATAGGGTCTACTCCTTTAACCTTTCTATTATTTAAAACCAGATGGAAGCTTGAGAGATGTTTCATTGGAAAACATCCTTCCATCATATGATTTCAGTTTCAAGTCTGATCCCACCAAAGTTTGTTAATGTTTTTATTGTCAAATTTCCTTAAATGTGTTTGAATTTAAAATTCAATTTCAAAATTGAAAAATTCAATAAAAATAATTTAACATTATCTATGTTATGTGCATTGGCATGTACACATCTGAGATCGTATAAGACGCCTGTTGTATGAGAGAGAAGAATTATAAGACAACTCAACATGCAGGCAGGCAGACCTGAGTTTGAGTCTTGTCTCATCCACTTACTAGTTCAGTGACCCTGAGTAGTTCATTTAATTTCTCTGTGTCTCAGTTTCTTCATTTGTGAAATGTTCTTTGAACTTAACAACCTCCAAATTCCACTCCAGCTCTAGAGCTATGATTCTACAATTGTCTTCTCTGTGATCTTTCTCCCAAGAAATATTGCATATCATCTTTAATATCCCTCCTTCTTTCTCTGCTATACTATCCAATTGGAACAGCTTTATCTCTATTACTCCTTTCACCGTTAAGAGGTTGAGCATAGTGGTCATGAAATATTTATATTAGAGTTATCTGCATTTTTGTCATCCCTTTATTCAACTGAGAGTTCTTAAAGGGAGATATCATGTTGTATATAAGCACAGTAGCACTTAATAAATGCTCATTATAGTACATTTATATTTGTCATACTAAGGCCACCAACAGCCCATACATACTGTTGTTTTGGAGAAAAGTCAAAAAATAGCAACACTTCTATGTTTCTTTTTGATTAATAACAATAATCATGGAGCACAATGTATGTAAAAGGATAATGGGAGGATAAAACAAACAGACCACAATTCTTATCATTGGGTAAGGGCAGAGTAGTACACATGGTTGAAAGAGTAAATGGCAGTCAGGAAAGACTGGGTTCCAATCCTACCTTAACATGGGCAGACTGAATTTGTGTACGTTACTTAATTTTTCAAGATTTTTCAATTTCCTTATCTATAAAATGGGGATAATACCCATAGAATCATTCTAAAGATCAATGAGGTCTAGTGTTTTACAACCTAGAAAAACACTGTATGCCAGCTATTATTTCACAATCGAATAGGGAGAGATAAGATAGGTATTTGGAATAAGGACAGCTTCATTATATATTAACTTTATTGTCATAGGCAACATTTAATCTCTGTGAAATCCCAATTTCTTCATTTGTCCAATGGTGATAATAACAATTGTGCCATCTCCTTTAATAGGTTCCTGTAGAAAAAACTCTGCAAACTTCAAGGAGAAATATAAGTGAGATTAACATTATGGTGATAGTCATGTACTATTAGACCCATTTGTAGCAATATTAGAAGAATCTGGGTGAACAGGAGAGCCACAAAACCCAACATGAACAAATGTCTTGATTTCCAAAAGTTAGTTCCCTGCAGCTTCCAGAAAAGAGATGGATGAGAAAGGCTGTGAATATGCCCTCTGATCATCTCCCAAAATATAGTCATTCCTCCAATAAATTTTTTAAAACGTATATAAGGTGAAAGAAGAAAACAACACAGATAATAAAAGATGAACAAAGAAAAGATCTCAAAAACAATGAAGAAATACTGTAGGATGAGGTAATGTCAGGCACAAGCTAAAGAGGAAGAAAATAATTCTATAACAACAGAACTAGAACCTCCCTTCAAAATAAAATGAAACAGCCAAAGAAACTCCAAAGTGATTGTAGAGTGATTCTTGAAGATACTTGATGACTTTAGAGATCTCAATGAAAAACTTGAAGGAGAACCAATAAGTAGATCCACTGAAAAAGGGAATACAAGAACTCAAAAATGTGATTGTATAACAAGAAATATCAGGGAAGACAAAGTCAAATGCCAGAAAAATTAAAAGAATATGAGATATCTACAATAAAAAAAAAGATTCAGAAGAGAGAGCTGAGAGACACAATCTAAGAATTTTGACTAATGAGGGGAAAAAATGACAAAACAAAAATCCAGAAGCCACCTTTCAGGAAATCATACAAGAAAATTGTGTGAAATGATAGAAACCAGGACAGATTTGAAATTCAAGTCAAAACGCATTTATTAAGTGCCTAGTAGGTGCAGGCATGGTCCTAGGGTACAGAGAAAGGCAAAAACAGTTCTAGGCCTCCAGACACTCACAAGATGCATGCAGCTATGCACAAATAAGATATTTACTGGACAAATTAGAAGTAATCAAAGAGGGAAGGCACTGGTATCAAGGAGCCAAGGAGAAACTTCTTTCAGAAAATGGAGTGAGACTTGACAGAATCCAAATGCTGGGGGCAAGTTTAACTCCAAGGGTCTGTTGGGAAGAAATGAGGCACTTCCAAGTCAATGAACAATTAACAAAAGGAAGTTTATTTTGTTCTAATTCAGAGGCAAAAAGCATTTATTAAGTGACCAGGCACTGTGCTAAGAGCTTGGGATATTAATACTAACAAAAAGAAAGAGAGGTCCTACCCTCAAAGACTTTTTATTCCAATGGGAAGAAAACACAGAAAATAGAGCCCAGAAGGGGATAAGAGAAAAGATACATCTAAAGAGACATGGTAGTAAAGTCTGGACAGACAGAAACACAGCTGGGCCAGGATGAAGTATGGCTGGCCTGGGCCCATTCCCCAAATGCAGGTCCCAAAAGGACTTCAATGATGGGGAAAAAGGGACAACATGGCAGAGGGCTGATCTAAGGTGAGAAGGTCCCAAGTTCTGATGGAAGTTCGAGGATGAGAATGCAGGAGAATCTTGGTTGCAAAGTTTGGGAAGGGAGGGAGCAAGGAAGGGGATGAAACATAGCTAGATGGGGCTCATCCCCAAAATGGAACTCACTTGTATAAGAAGGTGGTCTTCACAGTGTAGGGAAGTTCTAGGATATGAAGGCAGTTCAGTCATGGTGGCACATATGTCCTGGAACCAGGAACCTACTGCCAGAAGCTGAAAGTCTGACAGACTCGCCACCAAAAGGCTCATCAGCACCCAAGAATCTGAAACCTGGACTTTAGAATACAGGTCTGGGTAACTCTACCAAGGCTCTTCAGAGGCCTATGGACTATTCTGCTGGATAGACTGAGGGTGGACTGATTCTTTTGCTCATTCTATTCACCCAATCCACAGTGAAGAGTATCTTACACATGTAAGGTCATGAAGGGGTTGATCAAGGAGGCAGTAGAAAAAGAATTCACTGACAGAGGCAGACCTGCGTTTCAAAAGATCACTTTGACAGCTGAGTAGAAGATGAACAGGAGTAGGAACAGACTTGAAATTTAAGGCAGGAATATGAACTAGAAGGGAATATTCCACTAGTGAGGAAATAAGGAACTGTGCCAAGATTGTGGCTATGTCCACAGAAAGAAGGAGGAGTAGTGGAGATATATTGTGAAGGTAGGACTGAAAGGACTTGGCAACAGATTGAAAAGAAGGTGAGTAAGAGGGAATGGAAGTCAAAGATGATACCTAAACTGCTAGGCTGAATGACTGGGGAGATGATGGTACCTTCAATATTACTGTGGAAGTTAGGAAAAGGGGAAGGCTTTAGAGAAAAGATAATCCATTTAGGTTTTTATATGAAACACATATAAAACAAGGATTTGTACAGATTTATATTAAGAGGCTAGAGTAAAATTTATTATTCCCTAGCTCAATTATTTTTAAAAAGTAGTGACCTCAGACAATGCAACCAAAAGCATAGGCAAAATAGACAATCAGTGAAACTATACTATATCTAAAGACACCATTAAGAAACAAAAATCAATGTATAACCATTAATTTGTAAAGTATCAAGTCCTTAAAGGAAAAGTTTACTTAATTCCAAAAAGATTTAGATAATATAACTGGTGACTTCAGTGTGCCACTTTCAGACTTCAGTAAATCTGACAGGGACATACAAGAAAGATCTCAAAAGAATATTCAATTTAAAAAACGACTATTTGACAGACCTGAGGCAATCATAATTATATTTGTTTTTCAGCATCTTACAGAATCTTCAAAAAGTTCTTATCATATACTGAGGCATAAAGAACTCATAAATGAAACCTTAAAGTAATAACACTGAATTAATCTTTAGAGACCATAAAATTATAATAAATATATGCAAATGACATACACAAATCTATTCCCAAAATACTCTGAAACAAATGTTTTACAGTTGAATTCTGTCAAATATTTAAAGAACAAATTATTCTTGTACTACACAAACTGTTTAACAAAATATAGAAAGGGCTTGACCAATACTATCTATAAGGGAGATGAAGCTTTTCATTGGTCAAAATATAGGACCACAACCAAGAGATTTTGTGGATAACAAATATAAATACTAAAGCCGGGAATGTAGGCTGATTGGGTGGAGTTTATCTCCTCAGTTTATCTTTTGCTCCAAATCAAATTCATTTACTTAGTAAACAGAAGAAAATAACCCTAAAATAGAACCTTATCTGAGGGTTTAGATTTCAGCCCAGAGATAGGAGGCATTTAGTCTCTTAGGGAGCCAGTGGAGCATGGCAATTCTTAAAGAGTTTTCAGTCTTCCCTTATCATAGAAATTTTAGCCATTATCCCTCAGCACACAGGAGCTAAGATGGCCAGGGCCAGTAGGCAGCCCTGAAGAAAACCTAGAGCTGATAGCAGTTAGCCTACAGTAGAGACAAGGCACTCACAAGAACCCTGGGATCTTTACAAAAGTATCCACCCAAAAACAAGACCTAATTTTTTTTGGAATGGAAAACTACTGGAAGCATTCTCAGAAAGATAAAGTATAAGGTAAGAATGTCCACTGTCTCATTATTGTTACCATCATCACCATCTTATTGTTATTATTTTATTATTATTATTATTACTAGAGGCAGTGAGATAATGTAATGGGAAAGATTTAGTACTGTTAGTCAGGAAGACCTAAATTCAATCAGAAAGTAGAGACATATGGCATATAGTGGGTTCATAATAAAAACTTGTTGGTTTCAATTGAATTCTGTTTAAAATAATAATAAAATGCATTATATATTTTGGCATCAACTTATCAAGACACATCTAGGACTTAAATATAACTACAGAAATATTTATATAATTAAAAGACTATCTAGATAATTAAGAAAACATTCAATATTCATAAATGGACTATGCCAATGTAATAAAAATTACATTACTACTCAAATTAATACACAGACTAATTATAAAACCAAAAGAATACTTTATAAAATTGGACAAAATAATAAAATTAATTTGTAGGAATAAAAGGTAAAGAATATCAAAGAATATAACCAAAAAGAAGTAGGATGGTTCAGGGATTTGCATTACCAGGTCTAAAACTAATAGACAATAATAATTTTTTTTTAAATCCACATTGTCTGGTAAGCTATAATACATAGATAGAAATTATATCAGTGGAACAGACCAAACAAGCAATACCAAAAATCAGCATTTGATTAAACCCTAGGAACTCAAATACTCAAATATTAGGGAAGGGACTCTTTAGACAAGAAGAACTGAATGACTTAATTACAAGAGCCATGTATGGTCCAGAAGAGATGAGACAACCTACTCTTCTTTAAGGGCAAGGATTATTTTTGCCTTTCGTCATATCTTCCGGGCTTAGCCTTATGCTTTTCACATAGTAAACTCTTAATAAATGCTCATTCTACACTAACTAGCTCTGTGACCCTGGGCAAATCACTGTTCCTCAGTTTATCCATTTATGAAATAAGGATTATAATTGCATGCATTTCTCTTCTTGTAGCAAAGATAAAATGTGAAAATATTTATAAAGTACTTTGCAAACATTTAAGCACAATATGAATGCTATTAATATCATTGCTGTTAATATTATTAACTGACTGACCTACCTTTGTGGAGGTAGAAAACTACTGATATGGAACACTGTATATAATGTCGGACTCAGTTGATGTATTTGTTAATTTTGCCAAACTTCTAGTGTTTTTTTTCTTTTATTTATTGCAAAAATGACTTTCTGAGCAAGAGAAGAGAAAGTATAGATTCATAAATGGAAGAAATATGAAAACAAAAGATACTAAGAAGATTTAACAGTCAAAAATATGAACATAGAATGAAAAATCTCATCTCTCATAATATTGCATGAGTAGTAAATTGTTACTAATTGTTATGAGATTAAAGAGATAATAAAAGGTTAATTCTATTATTTAATTTTTTTAAGACCTTAGCACAAATAAAATCGATGCAACAAATGCAAGATACGGTTTGGCATAAAATTTCTGTATAAACATATCTAATAAAAGTCTGAAATCCAAAATCTATATGGGAAAGAACATTTTCAAAAGAATAAATAAAAATAATCATTAAATTTCAGGCAGGCAGATCCACAGATTATTGTAATAAACAAGGCACGTGGTGATGAGGGCCTGCACTAGAGTGGTGGCAGTGTCAGGAGAGAGGGGCATACATAAGAGACATTGTGAAGGAGACAATCGACATATCATGGCAGGAGTTTAGACGTGGGGGTGAGGGTGAGAGATAGTGAGGAAGATAGAAGACTCCTAGCTCGTGAGCCTGAGGGCCTGGGAGGATAATGTTACCCTCTACAGTGATAGGAAAAGTAGAAGGGGGAAAGATCATGAGTTGAGTTTTGGACATGTTGGGTTAAAGATGTCTACTTATCCTCCCTTATCCTCTTACTAGAATTGTCTAGGGACAATGAGGGCCCAACTGAAGTTGGGTATCATATAGTTATAGTGGACCAAGTCAGAATGGTTTAACATTTTTGCCTGAGGATTGCCAATTTTCATTCTTTTGTCATTATTATTTTAAAACAATTTTCACAATTCAATTACTGTCTCTAGGTCAATGGTACACTAATCTACCTATTCTGTCCCAAACTCCATGCTGACCTCCAGCCTCACATCTTCAACTGTCTTTCGAACATCTCAAACTGGATATAGAGCAGACATCTTTAACCCAGTATGTCCAAAACTCAGTTTACTAGTGATCCCTTAGTCTTCCAGTCTAATGGCCTTCTCTCAATCCACATTCTCCTTGACCTCTCTGCAGCCTTTGACACTGTGGATTACTCTCCTCTCTTTGATACTCTCCTCTCTCTCGATTTTCAGGATAGCATTCTCTCTTGGTTTTCTTCCGTTTACTTCTTCTCTTCTTCCATCCCTGGGTCCTCTTACAGTTCACACCCTCTAACCTTAGGTGTCGCTCAAGGTGTTGGCCTGGGGCTCTTTCTCTTTTCTTTCTTTACTATTTCCCTAGGTGATCTCTCAGCTTCCATGGATTTAATGACCATTTCTGGGCTACCTATTCCGCCCTAAACTCTATGCTGACCTCCAACCTCACATCTTCAACTGTCTTTCAGACATCTAAACTGGGTATCCAGAAGACATCTTCACCCCGACATGTTCAAAACTGAACTCATGATCTTTCCTCTTAAACCCTCCCCCACTCCTACCTTCCCTTTTACCGAAGAGGGCAGCATCCTCCTCCCAGGTTCTCAGGCTCACAATCTAGGAGTCACCCTGGATTCCTCATTCTCTGTCACCCCTATATCAAAACTGCTGCTAAGATGTGTCGACTGTCTCCTTCACAACGTCTCTCATATGTTCCTCGCTCCGGTGACACTGCCACCATTCTAGTGCAGACCCTCATCACCTCATGCCTTGACTATTGCAATAATCTATGGGTCTGCCTGACACAAGTCTCTCCCACTCTAATACACCCTCTATTCAGCTGACAAAGTGCAGGTTCAGCCATGTCACTATCCCCTTCCCCCCACTCAACAAACTCCAGTGGTTTTCTGTTGCCTCAAGGAACAAATACAAAATGCCCTTCCTGGCATTCAAAGCCTTTCAAACTTACCCTACCTTTCTAGTCTTCTTGCACCTTACGACTGGACACATATTCTTTGATCCAGTGACACGGGCCTCCAGACTGTTCCGAGAACAAGACACTGGATCTCTCAGCTGCAGGCATTTTTTTCAGGCTTTTCCTTATCCCTAGAATGCTCAGCCTCCTCAGCTCCACCTACTGACCTCCCTGGCTTCTTTAAAGACCCAACTATTTTTCCTGTATACAGCCTTTGTTTATATGTATTGTTATACACGTACACACACGTTGTCTTCCTCACTGAATTATAACCTAAATTATAAACTATCTTTTGCCTCTTTTTGTATCTCCAGCGCTTAGCTCAGTGCCTGGGACACAGGAGGCACTCAATAAATGTTTATTGATAGGGAAATACGTTGCTGGAAGGACTAGACTGAGATAGGTTTGCTAGTTTAAGGTAGTACAGCTATGGTCTGGCTCAGTCTTTCTGCATAACAATTTGAAACTAAGGAAGAAAGAAAAGGTACTACATTTTTTAACCCATACACTTGGAGCCAGATTCCAGGATTGAAACTTTGGGCCAAAGGGAGTTTTTAACCAAAAAAAAAAAAAAAAAAAAAGACTTTTCTATACAAATTCTATTACACAAAAACTAACAATATGTGACCAGTGATTGGGAAACGAAGGAACAAATTAAGATTAAATAATGGGATATTACTGAATCATAAAGAGTGATAAATATAAGAATTCAGAGAAACATGAAAAGACTTGCATGAAGTGAGAATGAAAAAACAGATCCAAATACATGCATGCAATGATTAAACAATGTAAACAGAGTCAACCAGGAGAGACAACAAAACTGTTAAACACAACAGGTAGAGTTTCAAAATGAAAGGGCGTAGGCAACAACTGAGAAGTTGTTTTTCAGTTAATGGGTTCCTATAAGGAGATTTCTTTATGTATTAGTTGAGAAATATTGATTGTCTCCATTTTCCCCTCCCCCCATGATGAATGAGGTTATTGGGTAAATGAGACAGCTAAGAGGAAAAGGGGAAAGAACTTTGGAAATGGAGTCAAGCAGACATCAGTTCAAATTCTACCTCACTTACTGCCAGTGTGACCATAGGCGACCACTTCATTTATCTGCTTCAGTTTCCTTGCAAGTAAAATAAGATTAATAATAACACTATGTACCTTGCAAGGTTGTTGTGAGAATCAAAAGAGATATTTATAAAATGCCTTGCACAAAGGAGGTGCTTAATAAATGCTTATTTTCATGTTATCTCCCCCACTGGATTTTAAGCTCCTTGAGGGCAGGGACTATTTTTTTCCCCTGTTTGTATCCCCAGCGTTTACCAGTGTCTGAGACATAGTAGGTACTAATTTATTGTTTGATTGTTCAAAAAAATTATAAAAACCAATAGACTCTGAAGCTGGCCCCTAACAGAGTCTAGAACTTGTCCCTTGTGTACTTTCCCTTTGCCTTATCTTTGACTTCAACAAGACTGATCCTCAATTCTTTGATCCTTTCCTGTTCTGGTTGTCCTTTCCTGTCCTGTTCTGGTTTCATGTTCTTCAGTCTTGACCCTGCAGTTATTGAGCCATGTCTCCTACATTGAAATTTTTCACCTCTTGCTTTTTCTGCCATCTTCATATCCTCCTAGGCATCTCTACCATTTGCATATGCTGCTCCTACTCCTATGCCACTGAAGAATTCCTAAAAGAGGAATGACTCAGTCTTCTACCAACTCATCCTATGCTGTCCATTAATGGGGCCTTAAAATGGTCCCTCACAGCGGCATGGCAATGCTTTTCTTTTCCCTGATTCACTCCTCACAAAGGCACTTGACAGCCTCCAATCTTCCACCTTCCCAATTCATTCCTCACACAGCTGAGAAAATACTCTTCAGACTCTAGTGGTTTCTGTTGACTCTAAGATAAAATACAAGCTCTTTAAGTTGATTTTTAAGACCTTCCATAACCATAACTAGAAAATTAGTTCTAACCTAATTTTCCAAGCTAATTACACATAATCCCATTTACTGTCCCCTTTACTCAATATTCTGTCTCCTATCTCACTGTTTTTGCAAAGGTCATCTACCACACCCATAATACTCTCCTTCACCTTGCTGCCTTTGAAGGCTCAACTAACATGTGACCTCTCATAAAAGATATCTGTTCAATTACTCCTTTGTTACTGCCTCTCCCAACTTTGACCATATTTTTCATTTATCTGTGTACATGTTGCTTCCCCCAGAAGAAAATAATGTTTACGGGGATTGACACACCATTTTGTTTTTTTATTTTGTATGTCCAGGGACTGACTCATGCCTGGCTTAACGTAGGTGCTTAAGGATGTGTGTTGAATTGAATTGATACTGGAATCTGTTCTTGATTCCTTTCCATCAAGTCATTTTCTTCCTCTGTGAAAGTTCTAAAGCTGACTTCTATATCTTCACCTATACCTCTGAAACCCCTGTCTTCTTTCCAGGCATTACCTACTCCACAAAACCTTCCCCACTCCCCCACCTCGCCCCAGTCACAGATTAAAGGGATATCTTCCTCTTCAAATTTTCCTGGAGTTCTGATTTCTCCTTTGCGTCCTATAACATTGTGTGTTATATTATGCTTGCCTGTTCATGGTGTGCACACATATGATCTAATGGAAAGAGCACTAAATTTGGAGTCAGGCATTTTATCATCTTTTTCTCTTTTTTTTTTCTCCAAATTTATTTATTTGTTTTCAGTTTTCAACAATCACTTCCATAAATTTAAATTTTCTCCCCCTCCCTCCCTGAGAAGGCATGTAATCTTACATGGGCTCTACACATACATTCTTATTAAACACATTTTCACATTAGTCATGATGCGTAGAAGAATTAAAACAAATGGGAGAAACCATGAGGAAAACTAAACAAAGCCAAATATAACACAAGAGAAAATAGTCTGCTTCATTCTGTGTTCTGACTTCATAGTTCTTTCTCTGGATGTGGATGGCATTTTACATCATGAGTCCTTTGGAAATGTTTTAGGCCCTTGCATTGCTAAATCTATCAGAAATAGTCCTTGTACACTTGCTCTTAATGTATATAATGTTCTCCTGGTTCTGCTCACTTGACTCAGCATCAGTTCATATAAGTCTTTCCAAGTTTTTCTGGTCTTCCTTTTCATCATTTCATATAGCACAATATTACTCCTTTACATTCATATACCACAACTTGCTCAGCCATTCCCCAACTGATGGGCATCCCCTCAATTTCTGGTTCTGGACCACCACAAAAAGAGCTGCCATGAATATTTTGTACATGTGAGTTCTTTTCCCATTTTTATGATCTCTTTGGGATAGCTGTATCATTTTTTATCCACTTCTTTGCCTCATCCATTCACCTAACAGTGCCTTATACCTAGTAAATGTTTGCTACATATTTGTTAAAAGCTTTATTATAGTTATTAATTTTTATTAAATCATTCATTTAAATTTATTAAAATTATTACATTTTATTTTAAAAAATAAATAAAATATTTGTTAAAGTGACAACGTTAAAAAAAATGATCGAAAGGCAAATAAGGGTTAAGTGGATTTTAAATGGTTGAAGATCAACCCCCAAAGGGTGAATTTATGTCAGTCACAGGGAGGTCTCTAGTGATATTCTGAAGGAGTGTGCCCTCAGGCCTATGCTATTTAATGTTATAGCAACAAGTTGGAATAAGACATAGAAGGCAGAATTATAGATATTTGCATACCCCACAAAACTGAAAAGGATAGCTAATAAATTGCAAGAATCAGGATTTTAAAAAACCCTTAACAGTCTTAAAGGATAGGGTAAATCTAACAGCATAACATTCAACAGGAATAAATGGAAAGTTCTAACATCCAGGTCAAAAGACATACGTATATGTATACATATTTATACCTCTAGGTTAAAAATTCAAACTCTTTTACCCAGTTTTGAGAGTATTCCATAATATGGCTATATATGTGTATATATGTATATACTTGCATAAATATATATGTGTGCACATATACATAAATATATACATGTACATATGTGTGTCCAGCTATTGATAGAAGGTGGCAAAGATCTGGTTTAAAAGCAGTATGGGGCAGGGATGGGGGTGACAGAACTATTTAGTTTATTTTACCATATAAACCCAGAATAAACTAAAAATATAACTTGTAACCAAAGAAAGTTCATATAAGCCTAGGTTGCATTAATAGGAAGAAGCATAGTCTTCAGATCCTATTGACCTGCTCAGAGCAGTGCTTCAATCAAATTGTGTTGAATTTTGAGTGCTACATTTTAAGAAGGCTTTTGGAAAACTTGTCTGTTTGCCAATAGACACGACTGGGAAAGTTGTGAGTCTGGATGCCATTTCATGTGAGAAATAATTGTAGGAATTAGAGACATTTCACTTATAGAAGAAAAAAATATCTAAGTAGCTTATTATAGTTGTCATCAGATATCTGACAGCAGTCATGTGGAAGAGCAATTAAGTTCATTCTGCATGGTTTTTAGAGGGCAGAATTAGAATCAATTGGGTGAAGTTAAATGTTGATTCTCTGTGGATATAGCAGATGAGCTCTTTAATGTGGTCACCTTTGGCTACTCTTGGATCTGCGGTTAACGTCTTCTAGGAGTAATCAGCTATCTCGATCCATCGATCACAAGCCTGGTCCAAGCCAGGATAAAATAAACAATATCATAGGAAAGACTATTTCCTTAAAAGAGAATGAAGGTAAAGAATTGAGTTCAATCCAGCAGCAAGCATTAATATTACGACTTTAGGAAAACGAGCATTTCCCCAAACTCCAAGAGCAGGAGGTATGTAGTTAGACCAATCACTTCTATTCCAGCACTGTAGGAACTGAGGGGGAGAGGTCACCTCCCCTTGCTGCTCCTACCAGAGGCTCTAAAGGTATAGAGAGCAAGATGGACCACCCATTTTCCTCTCTCATTCTTTCTTTGTAGCTTTTCCTCCCCAGGATCCAGCTCAAGGTCTCAGTCCCAATGAAACTCTTGAAAATGGGCACTAATTATTTCAAATTTCAAAATGAGCTAATGGATAGGCTTTTGGGAGATGTATTTCTGAAAATTCTAGACGTCTTATTTAATAAAGTAATTTCTTAAAATTCTAATACTTTCTAATAACAATACAATAATGTACAATGATAGTACAGGCTATTCTATACAGTTGTGAACTCCTTGTCACTAGAAAATCTTCAAACAAAAACTGAATGGATATCTGTCATGGTTATTTCTGCTTAGAATGGGGAAATCATACTAGGTAACTTCTATAGTCCCTTCTAATGCAAAATGTTAGTATAATTTTCTTGTATCTAGCAGATGCAAGGAGCACAACTCGTGTAAATAATGAATGAATGAGAGTTGTAGACCTCTAAATCAGGGTCAGGATGCATATTTGAGATTTGCCCAAGTCACCCAAGATAATGGTGTCAGCTCAAATAGAAATAGAGGTCACTAAACCATATATGTAAGGATCCCTAAGATTGGTATATTGACTTATAAAATCACAAATTAACATTATCTTTGTTCTATTGTATTTTAAAGTTTTACTTTGTTAAATATTTTCCGGTTACATTTTAATCTGGGTGGTTGATACTCTAGCTTGTGTCTACTTGAAATCCCTGAGAATACAAAGTTAAAATATACATAGTCTCTTTTATACACAAAAAGCCTGACGTTTTCCTCAATCCTCATTCCCACCATAGAAAATAATTCAATACTAATCTACTTTGAGGAATATTGCATTAGACCAGGGGTTCATAACCTTTTTTGTGTTACGCTGCCCTTTGAACCCCTTCTCAGAAAAATGTTTTTAAATACATAAAATACATAGAAATCCAATTATGTTGAAATGCAGCTATCAAAAAAATTTATTTGAGTCCACAGATCCCAGGTTAAGAACCTCTACACCAGCCTGAGTCCTGCCACGAACACCTAATCCAAACTTTTTGTTGTTCAGTTGTTTCAGTCATGTCTGACTCTTCGTGACCCCATTTGGGGTTTTCTTGGCAAAGATACTGGAGTGGTTTGCCATTTCCTTCTTCAGCTCATTTTGCCCATGAGGAAACTGAAGCAAACAGATTAAGTGACTTGTCCAGGGTCACAAAGGGTAGTAAGTGTTTGTCCTGACTTGAGACCCAAGACTCTATCTACTGTGCCACCTGGCTACCCCAGTCCAAACTTAGCTATCCACAAAAGGCTTGACTCAGAATCATTCCTGGAATGCTCCTAATTTCACTGATAAACAAATGAAAAGATTCTTGGTTTTGTCCCATGTAGAATGTAGATATAGAATGTATTGATGTAACTGCCCTCTGTAAAAGTCATTCCTCTAAAAGTTCTGCTAAATACTGTAATTACCAACTGAGTCATCATGGTCTATGGGGAGAAATTTCAGGTTATATTCCTCTTGAGGTCTTTTGAAATCTAGGAAAACAGTTCAGGAAGCCTTCCTCTCTCCCCTGATTATCTGCTTCATTGTCATATAACAGAATATAATGCACAATTCTCTAACAGACACAAACACAGAAAAAAGTTATAAAGTGAATTATTATTTGTGTGTTTAAAAGAGGATGCTAATTAACCCATATAACCCATATAACCAACTCTAGTTGGTGAGAATTCAAGCAAGGAAACAAAGTGAAATTTACATTCAGATCATTTGATTGGGGGGGAAAGGGCTGTACATACTGGCGTGGAAGAAGGAATCACCTCATTATTAGATGAGCCTCACCTGGTAGTTTGTCCCTCTGTCAACTTAGTTGTTTCTGCTTTTCATAGCTTCTATTGTTCTGCTACTTTTAAACATAGTTTCAGTAAAATATCTCAAAAGAAAATTTCTACTATGATTCCCACGGCAGTGATGAGGGGATGGATGTCTTGGGGGAGCAGCAGTGTTGGGTGGGAAGGGGAGAGGAAAGGGGCTACAATTGTAGATACAGGTAGATTCATTTTCACGTTAAGGGACATTATCATGTGTTAATGAGCATTAATAGTTTTAATGAAGGCAAAACAGAGTCATAGAGCTGTAATCTAAGAGCTGACCTAAGATCCTATCTTAAAGAACCAAAATTATTAACTTTTGCAATAGAAATGTCCTCTGATGAATTGATTTCCTCTTTGTCTTTCTGCTAACATTATCTAGCCTTCAGGCTAGCCCCAGTATGTAACCCAGGATGCTTTCTCTCTTCTTCTTCTTCTTCTCTAACTTATTGCACCAAAAATACTTGGGGCATAAGATTACACTTTAAAAAAATTATCCTAATTTCAGTTCTACATAATATAATTTGGTTTTAATTACAAAGAGAGTTGGAAAGGAAGAGGAATGTGAACAGGAACACCATCGTCTACAGATAGTGGTCAGCATAAGTCTAGTCCTTCCATCCTATTTGGAATTCTCATTAGCATAAGGGAAACTTGGGCATGACACGAAATAAACCCGTCTCAGATTTGAAGCAAACTTGATCCAGGCTGCTTTAAGAATGGCACAGATTTTCCCAGAAACTTAATGTAAACATTGCCTAGATTTATTTTGAGAGAAATGACCACATTCTGTCAGAGAATAGATTGCCAAATATATGGACTTCTGTTGTTAAAACTTGAATCTTTTTACCTTTAACTCAAACTGTCTTGACTGCTCATGTTTATGCAAAATAGAATTTTTGGAGGAAAAAAGAGAAGTACTGTAACATCAGAGGAAATCATCAAAGAACCAGTGGCAACATCTTAAGGCTTTTATCAAAGTAGTGAGGGAATGCATTAAAGCAACAATATCTGAGACTTACATGTGCTGGGACTGCCAAATGGAATAGTATGTCTAAGGAGCACATGAGGATGGGGTGATTTTTCAATAAGAGAACAAGTTATTCTCATTGATTACTCTCACCCCTCCAAGTAAGAGAATGTTATTTTCATATAGCTGCAATTGGAAATTGGAAAAATTTCCAAAAAATTGGGAAAAAATACCATTATTTAAATAAGTAGTCCATTCTTGAGAAACAGTATACCCCCAATTTTTTTAACCATCTGTTTATACAATATTGTAAATAAATATACTATAAACAAAAATTTTAAAGGAGATTCAAAACATCATTAATTATAATGGCAAATTTCAGACTAAGAGAATCAATTATCAAAAGGGTGGTATAGATGCTGGAAGAGTATAGAGATCTGGATTTGAAGGCCCAGGTTTAAATTTTGGTTCTGCTGCTTATTCACATCACACTTGGGCTCAGTTTCCTTATCTGTAAAATAAGGGAACTGAACTTGAGGGCCACTGAGGTCCCTTCCAACTCTAAATCTATGTTCATGTTATCTTCCTCCAGTAGAACCGTGAAAGATTATTTAGGTGGAATGTAATAAATGTTGTCAGACACTGTGTCAGATGTCTGTGCTTCAGTATTTTTCTTTGTTACCAATCAGATGAATAGACAAGCCTTTAAATAATTGCTTACTGTGTTCTAGGCACTGAAAACACAAAGATAAAAGTGAAATAGTCCCTGCCCTTAAGAAGGGGAAAGCAGCATATATTGATGTTCAGTCATGTCCAACTCTTCATGACTCATTTTGGAGTTTTCTTTGCAAAGATACTGGAGTGGTTTGCATTTCCTTCTCCAGTTCATTTTACAGATGAGGAAATTGAGGCAAACAGGGTTAACTGACTTGCCCAGGGTCACACTGCTAGTAAGGGGCTGAGGCCAGATCTGAATGTGGAAAGAGGACTCTTCCTGACTCACTGTGACACCTAGCTGCCCATATAAACAAAGATATATACAAAAGAAATATGAGGTAATTTTGTGGGGGGAATACAAAATCAAGTGGATTACTAAAAGCTTAATGTATAATGGTGGTGCTTGAATTGAATCTTTACAAAGGCAATATTCTAAGGGAGGGTTCCATGAGACTTATGGAGGGTATATCATGAAATGATTGTGGCATAAAAGCAAGTCATCAACAAAACTTTAAAAATTCTTATCAGGAAATGGAATCCTCAAATATTTATCGTTAAACATTTTGCTGAAGAATAAAAGTTTACCAAAAAGTAAATATGTGATATGTTTAAAGAGCTGAATTTTCAACCCCACCGAGTCCTGCTATCCAACTTGTGATCAAAAAATACCAACTTCTATTTATCAAAATGTGTTCAACATAAATGACTACTCAGCCAGAAAGAGAACCAGTGTTAAATACTATTATATATTAACATCAAACTACCGATAAGCTGGGCGGGTTGGGGGGTGGAGAGGATGGTAAGAAGAAAGAAAGCACATGAAAACCCACCATCAGCCACCCTACTAAGTGTCTATTACTGTATGCTTCTTCCGTCCTCCCAGGAGATCTCGTATTAAAGATACTCCTTCAGACGTCCTGCAGACAGCATGATACTATCCTCAATCCATTTACTTATACACCCACAACACTAAAGAAAGCATATCAACTTCTATGAATATTCACTGTGCTTTGTTCATTAGAAAGAAGACGAATAACCAGCTACTATTTAGGTTGACACCAACTGTTCACCCTTTCTTTCCATTGGAAAAAAATCACAGCACTCTTGAAAGAAAGACTGATCTAGGTACAATACAGGCCCGCATTATGCAAGTCTTCACACCTCAGTCCTGACCTCCAGTGCCACTGTTGTGCAATTGTTGGGCTCTCTCCTGTCTCCGAAACAATGCCTGTACCTGTCAGACTCAGCGCAGTCATTCTCTCAGGAACAGAAATCTCTAAATCCATTTCACATGGCACTGATGGCAGATTCTTCATCTAAGCTGCATAAAGGGAAAGGACATAAAGCTTTTACTAAAATGTCTTGAACCCAGGCCTCTGAAGAAGAGGTCACAGAAGCCACTTGCCCCGAGAGGAAGGAAAGAGCCCAGTGGCATTCATTAGTTACCCAGATCTTCTGGAACTTAAGCCCTTCATAGTGTAAGTGATGTGGGTTTTATTCAAGCGTGTTTACATTGTCTCCACGTTAAATTGCTTTGAGTTTCCAGCAAAATAATAAACTTTAAATAGCAAGGACCATAGAGGTAAGAATTGGATCTGTCATTTCATTGATTTCGGGAATTGTCAGATGAAGAAATTCCCTTTCCTAATGCAGGTTGTCACCTTCTCTGCAATTTGTAGTCCTTGAAAGTTGGTGTTTGTTCTTATAGTTTGCTTGTCTTTCATTCTGGAAGAGGACCATGACATTTGGATTTCAATGAGGCAAGACTGTGCAAAGTCACTAGCCTCACTTTCTCCTCCGGAGCCATCTGGGTCCAGTGGTGAGCTATAGATCAGGACAACTGGGAATGGCCAGAAGATGAGGTTAGAGATTAAGTGATTTGCCTAGGGTCACACATTCAGTATGTATCAGATACAGAACTGAACCCAGGCCTTTCTAGCTCTGAGGCCAACTCCCTGCTTCCTAAACTACAGCTACCTCCAAATAGCAAGAAAGTCGTTCACATTCTAGGTACAAATCAAAGTTTGCCTTTTACTTGGGAAGGATGTAAATCCAAGGTCAATTTTTGCAGGACAACACTGTGTTGTGATTTTCAGTTTTTAATACATGAAACTTTTTAAAAAATCTATATAAATCATAATAGATTGAGGGAAGCCAACTCTAGGAGTCACCTAGAATGAGACTACCTTCATGATCCTAAACTGAGATTCTCCCTTTTGATTAGCATTTTAGATATTTCCACTGATCCCACTCTCTTACTCCAACCAAAGAAGTTCTTCATCAACAATCAGCTTTGACTTTTCCCTTTTCTCCTACTTCATCACTCTTCTGGCTTCATTTATGTGTCCACACATAGCCTAGTTCCCATAGTCAGTAACTTCAACCTTTTGCTCACCAGCACCTCTTAATCTCCCTCTTTTTGACATAACTTACTTCCTACTCTATTTACTCTCATTGTGGTATAACCACCACCATAACAATAAAAAGTCATTCACTGATAAGGCAAACTTATAAAACTATGTTACGGAACTTCCCATGAGCCTTGGCTAATGGTTGGTAAACCTCACCAGCAAAACATAAGCTTCACCATGGAAGTGTTTCATTTTTGTCTTTGTACTCCCAAGGCACAGCCCAGTGCCTGGCACATAACAGGTACTTAATAAAATTCTTGTTTGATTGATTTTATGCAGCTCTAAAGCCTCCGAGTAATTTCCCCCAAAGTGGCTATCAGCAAATCTTTTCTATACTCTTTAGTTCTAGACCCCTAAGCTCTCAGGAAACAATCTCATTTCATATAACAGGATGAAAGACATCTAGTTTTTTTCTCCACAATTCAAAAGTTATGTGTTTTCACCCATCATCTCCTGCCTACCCCCTGGTATTTCAAAGAAAGAAGTGGCTCTGCTCCTTGAAAACTTTAACCCCTTCTCCTGTCTGCTGGTGAGTAGACAGCAGGATAGAGTGGACAGAGGCTGAGATTGTAATTTGGAAGACCCAGGTTTGACTTCAAGGCTCTGACGCTAACTGGCTTTGTGACCACAGACAAGTCATATAATTTCTCTGAAACTGTTTTTTCACCTGTAAAATAGGATAATAATATCCATAGAACACAGTCAAAGATTTGGTATGAGGCTCAAATGAGATAATGTCTATAGTGTGTGACAGAATGCTAGTATGATATATAATACAACTCCTTAATATTATCTCTTTCATTTTTCCACAGGACATTGTTCATAAATCTCCCTTTCTCTTTCATCTTTCCTTCTTCTCTGGTCTTTCTCTGTACAAACACACTAAGATTTTTCCCAGTTCTTTGAAGAAAAAATACTTTTCTTATCTCTGTACTAGATTTAGGCAATTATTCCATCCCTCCTCACTTTCTTTGTCAATTTATTAGAAAAAGTATTCTACATTTGGGTAGCTTGGTGGGACAGTGAATAGAGTGTCAATCTGGAGTCCATAAGATCTGAGTTCAAATCCAGCCTCAGATACTTACTAGATGTGTGACCCTGGGCAAGTCACCTAACCCTGTTTCCTTCAGTTTCCTTATCTATAAAATGAGTTGGAGAAGGAAATGGCGAACCATTCCAGCATCTCTGCCAAGAAAACCCCAAATGGGGTCATGAAAGTGCAGACACAACTGCACTGAGTTGGCTCCCCAACTCAACAGCAATAAAATTCTCCACTTACTGTTACAATTTTCTTAATGACCATCCTGCAAGTCATCCAGGCTCACAACCTAAGTGGCATTCTTAATACCTCATTCTCTCCCATTTCCCATATCCAATCTGCTGCCAAAAGCTGTTGACTCTGCCTTCATGACATTTCTTGCATACTTCCCTTCCTCTCCTCTGATTCTACTTCCATGCTGGTACAAGCCCACATCACCTCATGCTTAGATTACTAAAATCACCTTGTGGTTGGTCTTCCAGCCTCAGGTCTCCAGCACATCCTCCATATCCCACCCACCTCCAACCCCTACTCAAGAAACACCAAGGGTTCCCTATAACCTATAGGATCAAAGGCAAAGTCCCTTGTTTGGCATTCAAAGCCTTTTATAGCTTCACCCCCTCCTACCTTTCCAGTCTCCTTACAATTTATTACCTTCCAAGTACTCCAACTAGTGGCACTAGTCCCCTTGCTGTTATAAGACTTGTCCAAGATTAAGCAGGTAGTATTATAAATGATAGATCTGAAGCTAAGTATTCCAATCCTAAAGTCTTTATGTGCTTCCAGTAACTCCTTAGAATTTATCTGCTAAATAAAAGATGAATTAAGATTTGCATTGGTAGAATTTCCCTTCCCCGGTCATCTTGGACTCTACCCTCCCTCTCTACCTATCTCATCCTGGTCAAACCAGCTTGCTAGGTCCTCTGATGTATCCCTTACATTCCTTTGCTCCTTTCAATTCCCACTACCAAGATTCTAGAACAAGCCCTTATTACTTCTTGTCAAGATTAATAGGAGCCTATTTTTAATAGTGTCCTAATTGGTCCCCCCTCCTCCCCAAGGATTCCTATACCCTAGCACCAGATTAATCTTCCTAACAAAAATCTGATCAGGTCAGTCACTCCTTTCTTCAAAAACTTTCCATCACTCTCTATTGCATACTCAATCAAGCCCAAATTTTTTTAAAGAAAAGATCTTTCTAGATGGCAGAGTAGAAAGACACACATATGCTACCTTCGAACCCACTGCCCATAAAATACCTGTAACATAAAGAACCACGGGCGAATTCTGGAGCAGCAGAAGCCACAGAATGGAGTGGACGAGATTTCTGCTCCAGAGAGCCTGAAAACCTCTTGCAAAAGGTCCCTCGCGCCCTGGACCCGGAGCAGAGCCCAACCCTGCCTCGGTGGCGCAGCGCTAAAAGGAGCAGATCCAACCAGGCTTCAGGGACGGAATCTCCAGCAGCCGCGCAGGTCCCTGCACCCACAGGTGACAAGGGTCAGTGAGAGGGTCTCTTTGGCGGGTCGAGAGGGGAGTGAGGTGCCCCCATAACTCAGGCCCCCTCGGGAGGCAGCAGCGGAGGCAGGAGCAGACCGGGGCTCCCCAAGTAGGCAGGAGCCCAGATCCATTGTTGAAGGTCTCAGCATAATCCCCCTGAGGGAATTGAGCCCCATGAAGTGGCCCTGCCCCCACCTGAGCAGCTGAACTTAATCTCACACTGAATAGCAGCCCCACCCCCGCCCAAAGCCCTGAGGCTGGGAAACAGTATTTGAATCTCAGACCCCAAGCACTGGCTGGGAGGATCTGGAGGCAAAGTGGGTGTGAAGAGAATATTCAGAAGTCAAGTCACTGGCTGGGAAAATGCCCAGAAAAGGGGGAAAAAAATAAGACTATAGAAGGTTACTTTCTTGGTGAACAGGTATTTCCTCCCTTCCTTTCTGATGAGAAAGAACAATGCTTACCATCAGGGAAAGACACAGAAGTCAAGGCTTCTGTATCCCAGCCCACTCAATGGGCTCAAGCCATGGAAGAGCTCAAAAAGGATTTTGAAAATCAAGTTAGAGAGGTGGAGGAAAAACTGGGAAGAGAAATGAGAGACATGCAAGTAAAGCATGAAAAACAAGTAAACACCCTGCTAAAGGAGACCCAAAAAAATGTTGAAAAAAGTAACACCTTGAAAAATAGGCTAACTCAATTGGCAAAAGAGGTCCAAAAAGCCAATGAGGAGAAGAATGCTTTCAAAAGCAGAATTAGTCAAATGGAAAAGGAGGTTCAAAAGCTCAGTGAAGAAAATGTTCTTTCAAAATTAGAATGGAACAGATGGAGGCTAATAACTTTATGAGAAACCAAGAAATCACAAAACAAAACGAAAAGAATGAAAAATGGAAGATAATATGAAATATCTCATTGGAAAAACAACTGACCTGGAAAATAGATCCAGAAGAAACAATTTAAAAATTATGGGCCTATCTGAAAGCCATGATCAAAAAAGAGCCTAGACATCATCTTTCATGAAATGATCAAGGAAAACTGCCCTGAGATTCTAGAACCAGAGGGCAAAATAAGTCTTCAAGGAATCCACAGATCACCTCCTGAAAGAGGTCCAAAAAGAGAAACTCCTAGGAACATTGTGGCCAAATTCCAGAGTTCCCAGGTCAAGGAGAAAATATTGCAAGCAGCTAGAAAGAAACAATTCAAGTGTTGTGGAAATACAATCAGGATAACACAAGATCTAGCAGCTTTTACATTAAGGGATCGAAGGGCGTGGAATAGGATATTCCAGAAGTCAAAGGAACTGGGACTAAAACCAAGAATCACCTACCCAGCAAAACTGAGTATAATACTTCAGGAGAAAAAATGGTCTTTCAATGAAATAGAGGATTTTAAATTTTCTTGATGAAAAGACCAGAGCTGGAAAGAAAATTTGACTTTCTAACACAAGAATGAAGAGAACCATGAAAAGGTGAACAGCAAAGAGAAGTCATAAGGGACTTACTAAAGTTGAACTGTTTACATTCCTACATGGAAAGACAATATTTGTAACTCTTGAAACTATTCAGTATCTGAGTACTGGGTGGGATTACACACACACACATGTACACGCACACGCACACACACATAGAGACAGAGTGCACAGAGTGAATTGAAGAGGATGGGATCATATCTTAAAAAAATGAAATCAAGCAGTGAGAGAGAAATATATTGGGAGGAGAAAGGGAGAAATGGAATGGGGCAAGCTATCTCTCATAAAAGAGGCAAGCAGAAGACTTATTAGTGGAGGGATAAAGAGGGGAGGTGAGAGAAAAACGTGAAGTTTACTCTCATCACATTCCACTAAAGGAAGGAATAAAATGCACACTCATTTTGGTATGAAAACCTATCTTACAATACAGGAAAGTGGGGGATAAGGGGACAAGCAGGGTGGGGGGGGATGATGGAAGGCAGAGCATGGGGAGGAGGGGGCAATTTGAGGTCAACATTCATGGGGAGGGACAGGGTCAAAAGAGAGAACAGAAGTAATGGGGGACAGGATAGGATGGAGGGAAATATAATTAGTTCTTACACAACACTACTATTATGGAAGTCATTTGCAAAACTACACAGATTTGGCCTTTATTGAATTGCTTGCCCTCCAAAGAGAAGGGGTGGGGAGAGAGGGAGGAAGAGAAGTTGGAACTCAAAGTTTTAGGAACAACTGTTGATCGAGTACTGTTCTTGCCACTAGGAAATAAGAAATAAAGGTAAAGGGGTATAGGATGGAGACAAGGACAGAGAGGGATGATAGAAGAGAGGGCAGATTGGCAGACAGGGACAATTAGAATGTTCAGAGTTTTGGGGTGGGGGGAGGGGACAAAAGGGGAGAAAATTTGGAACCCAAAATTTTGTGAAAATGAATGTGAAAAGCTAAATAAATAAAATTCAATTTAATTTAAAAAAAAAAAAGAAAAGATCTTTCTAGCTCCAATAGATTTTTCCAGTACCTTACCATGTTAACCTCTTCATAAACTACATTCCAGCAAAAACTATTCACCATTCTAAAAAATTGCACTGTAGTATGTTGCCTCCCTTTAAGAATCCAATCCTTATTTTCTGACTCCCCAAAGTCCCATGCTGTAGACATCTATAATAAGCATGGGGTACTTGAGGCTCTCTACAAAGGTAGCATCCATAAATTTGTGACACTCCTTTCAATCTGTCTTCCTTCTTCCCACTTTCCAACTTTTACTGGGTAATGAAATTTTTTACTCCCTCCCCCATTTAACCAATATTTTATGTTGATGTTCCAAGGGTAAACAAAAATTAACAGCCTACTCTGGGAGTATCCATGTGCACATACATTTGTGGTTGTTGTTCAGCCGTTTGCTAAACTGTTGATGATGAGCTTTTCCAAAGTGCTGTCAGTCAATTAACATTTATTAAGAACCAACTTTATGCCAAGCATTGTGCTCAGGACTAAGCTAGACCAAGGCATCTGATCCTTAGATGCCAGACATAGTCCATTGGCAGACTTCTAGTCAAAATTTTTCCATTCAGAGCTTTTATTCCACTGGCATAATTTTTGAAAATCCAGAGTCATATCCATGCTACCATGAGGCAATGGAATAGAATTTTAAGTCAAGGTCTTAGCACACATTTTATGTTAATTGATCCAGTCACTTTAGCTAAGGAAATGTATATATGTATACTGAGTGGTACAGTGAATAGAGTGCAGGGGCTGCAGTTAAGAGGACTCATCCTTCTGAGTTCAAATTCTATCTCAGACATATACTAGCTGTGTGATCCTGGTCAAGTCACTTAACCCCATTTGCCTCAGTTTCCTCATCTGCAAAATGAGCTGAAGAATGATATGACAAACCACTCTAGTCAAGAAAATCCCAAATGAGATCGTGAAGAATCAGACATGACTGAAAACAACTGAACAACAACCAGAAATGGAAAGAACATTGATCCTAGAGTAAAAAGACCTGAGTTCAAATGCTGCCCTTGATACTTACAACCTGTGTGACTTTAGGAAAATTACAACTTCCCTGGGCCCATACATGAGTTTCTTCATCTATTGAAAGGTTGGCCTATAGATCAGGTGTTCTTTATCTGGGGAGTTCCTGGATGCCTGGGCATCTGTGAATAGATTTCTGGGAGTCCATGGATTTGAATGGAAAAAAAATACATTTTTATTTTCACCAATTTCTAAATTAAATTTAGCTTTTCCATCAACAATTTTCAAACACCCTAGTGAGTCCATAAATTTTACCAGATTGCCAAAGGTGTCCATGTCACATGCCCAAAAGTATGTGATAGGATGACGATCTAGCAGTACTTCCTCACAACAGGGGTTAGGGCACGGGGGTGGACCTGGGGTGGGGGAGATGTCTAGAGAAGCCAAGAGCCACAGTATCCTTGTTATATACTCTTGTTGTGTCAGAGCTAAGAAAATCTCCTTTGGTTAACTGTTCAGTGACTTGCAAATATCTCATTTGCCCTAATCATCAAATCAGAACAAAGTTTGGGAATACCCAGAACTACATGGTCCCTTGCAGCCCCACATCTTTGATCTCAGGGTTCCAGCACTCCCTGAGGAAAAGGTAGAAGCTTTCAGATCTAGGCCTAGTTGTATTACTAATTCACTGTGTGCTTTTGAGGAAATTACTTATCCTCTTTGGCCTACAGTTGTCTCCTAGAAAATAAAACATAACACTAAAGTTTCTCTAGCTTTTAAATTCTGTAGAATAGAGGTATCAAAAAAATCCTTAGGATGGAGGGTGGAAAAAGAAGAAATGTGGCCCCACAACCCTTCTGAGTGATGCACAACCAGATTAATATGTAATCAGCAGTTATTTAACAAAAGCAAAATTTTAAAACCAAAAAAATGTAGATAACATTACATTCTAAAACTAAGTCAATATGCGGTCTATGGAGGTCCTAAAGTACAGATTAGCAACCTTTGTTTTTATATAATTTTGACATCACACCATTTTTATTGTTTAGTCATTTTTCAATACTATCCCATTCTTTGTGACCCCTTTGGGGTTTTCCTGGCGTAGGTACTGAAATGGTTTGCCATTTCCTTCTCCAGCTCATTTTACAATAGAGGAAACTGAGACAAACAGGATTAAGTGCCTTGTCCAGGGTCACATAACTAGCAAGTGTGGACTGAGTTCAGTCCAGATCTGAACTCAGGAAGATGAGTCTTCCTAGCCACCTAACCACCCCTTCTATACCGTTACCATGGCCAGTACCACAAATCACTTTTAAAAATATAATGTGTCAGTCCCCAAACTCTTTACCCTGATCTCTCAATAAAGAGAACAGATGGAAATGTCAGGGCTCTTGGGAAGGGATAACTTTCCTTCATAATTTATCAAGAGCAAAAATAAAAATAAAAAGGCTAGCATTTATATAGTGCCTTAAAGTTTGCAAAGCACTTTAGGTATATCATGTGATCCCTACAACTACCCCATAAAGTGAATGTTAGTATCATCTCCGTTTTTAAAAATAAGAAAAATGAAAATGGTAGCAGCTAATTGCCTTCCCCAAGGTCACATAGCTAGTGAGTTCTTGAACAAGGATTTGAACTCCTGTCTTCTGAAATCAGCGTCCATCACTCTATCTGCTGCACCACCGAGCTGTCCAATAGTTTAGTGAGGGGGATATATTGTTAATTATTTATACACAATAGAATAAACGATGCACTATAAAACATTTTAAAATGAAATCAAGCAATTAGTTTCTTTGTTTTCCTTAAAATATTACATCTACATAGATGCATAAATACAAAACAAAAATTTTAAATATTTTTTAAAACATTCCAGCATTTCAAAGTGCTATAAAAATGTTGATACAAGAGGATCTTTTTTATGTGGTAGGCTGTTGTAAGCTCTAAGGTTATATAGTTTCTATATAAGATTATAACTGGCAAGTTTATAAGTTTACATATAAAATTAATTTCTAGGTGTCAAATCCATATTCCATCCACTTATATTTTAATTTCATAGATTAATAACTTGATTTCTTGCTGATTTTCATCATGAGTCTACCAGTATTTCACTTTAATCTTATTATTTAAAGGAACAATGAATTATTCTATTTTACCAAGGATTCTTCATGAAGTATTAAGTACCTAATCTGTTTTGCAAATTTAGAATGCTCTATTTGGGGTTTTAAGCTGGAACACAGCTGCATTGTCAAACAATTTGGTAGCTGGAACATCTGTCTCTACAACTTTATTCCTTAAGAAACAAATTCTAAATTAATTTAGAATAATTAGAAGATTAAACAGGAATTTTGTTTGTTTGTCTTGGGAGATTGCTTTTAGTAGGATGGTGACATAATCAGAACCTGAAAGGGATATGTACAGTGAATTCTGAAAGGGGGACCAATATTTTGTCAACAATATTTTCCCCTCTTTCTCTGGTGAGTCCCCCCACCCCATCCCTGGAGACTGTTATACTTCTACAGTCTTATGATAAACCCCTGGGCAGGTTTCCCCTCCTCCCATAATTGGAAATAATTTGGTGTTTGTTCTTAGAGAGACAAATAATCCTTTCCTATGGTGAGTTCTCAGAGATCTGTACAGGTATCATAGATCTAAAAGGTCATCCTCCCTACCAGTGGGGAAAGAACTTAGGAACATGAATGTGTCAACCCCTCTCCTGCTTATCTGCACAGAACCTATTCACATTACCAGTGAAGGGCAAAGTCTAAATCTTCTCTTTATTATGGTTTTATGCCCTTTTGCCCTCTGATTCTGGTTGTTATATATTCAAAATCGAACTTGCCCTTGCCTTGTGGTCCAGCACCTCCTTGTTCAGTATCTATTACCTTTACATGGCATCTTCCCCCTTCCTCTACTGCCATTACAATTTTCTTCCTGCTACTACTACTTCATTGTCACAGCTCCTTCTAATAGGTTGGCTCATTGCAGGGTGATAAGCCTATGGGGCTAATCAACACATTTCCTGTTCTGTTTGCAAGGCCTATATCTACTCCTGGCTAGCATATAAAGACCTCCTTATCCAGGTGTGAGGACCTTCTTAACTAAAGGTCCTCAGCCTTTTCTCTTAGATGAGTTAGAAATATTGAATTCTGCTCATCTCTTTACTACCTTAGGGGACAGAGAGTGTGTCCCCAACATGGTCTTTATTCTTGTTTAGTCTTTTTGAAGCTAGAGAAAACCACAATCCTTTCTATTTGCTTTTCCAATGTACAACATTTTGCTATCACCCACACTTGTAGCTCAGGTCACGTACATCATCCTGAGGTTCTAAGAAGCTGTATAAATATTCCAGGAACACAAGAAAGGACAGAACTGCTAACCAATATCAGGAATCTTGTTATAACAGTGAATATTCCTCTCCTCATTACATTTTTTTCCTCAGGTAAAAAAAATGGTAAGTTCCTACAAATGGCATTTCATACAAAGAAGATACAGTCTATTCTTTCCCCAGTTAAAACCAATCACTTTTGACTTCTGCCTTCTTATCTAGTATTTTTCCTTCTATTAACTATGATCACACTAGAAGCTGACCCCAAAAAAGAAAATGAAACATGCTTCACTGAAAGGGCTCTTTCTGGTTGAGTTGGATTATGGCCAGTTATCCAGGTTAGGATAACAACCGGAAAAATCTAACTTCAAAAACTCCCTTTGACACATGGCTAGGCACTCACTGACAGGTCAATTAACTTAAACTTGATCCCTCCCATCTTTAATATTCACCAATGTCCAAACCGTGTAATATTATTCACCTACTAGGGTTATTGTAATGATCAAATTAGATTTTGCTTTGCAGACTTTAATGTGCCATACAAATGTATTATTATCTTGTTTGATACAACAGTCCCATAAATGCTATGCTTATCCCCATTTTAAAGATGAGAAAACTGATTTAGAGAAAGGCTAAGTGAGTTAGGTCATAGAATTGATTGTTGCTCAATCGAACTAACTCTACATGACCCTTTTTGTTTGGGGTTTTCTTGGTAAAGATACTGGAGTGGTTTGCCAATTCTTCTGCTGAGGAACTGAGGTAAAGAGGGTTAAGTGACTCGCCCAGGGTCATACAGTTAAATAAGTGTCTGAAGCCAGATTTGAAGGCAGGGAGATGAGTCTTCCTAACTCCTGGCACTCTATCCACTGCTCCACTTAGCTGCATGTCTAGGATCACGCAGCTAATAACTGCAAGAGGCCAGCTTCAGACTGTGGTCTTCCTATCTCCTAGTACTGACCTCAATCTACTGTCCCAACCCAGCTGCCACACTCTCCCCTCTAGTGGTCAGAATTTAGAGCACAAAAAAAGAAGATTCATGAAATAAGCCTGAAAAGGAAAGGCTAACATCAGATTATAGAGAGCTTTAAAAGACCAGTTATGAAATTTACTTTTCCTGCTGAAGACAACAGCAAGCCACTGAAGATATTTTTATGTATGCAGATTATCAACAATGTCACGAATTCTTTGAGTTGTCCTTGAGGTTATATAGCAAGGTCAAATTAAGAAATGGGTGGAAATAAAAATATAACATATAATATTTATGAAACATATATAACAATGTGTAATAAAATGTAAATAAATTTAAAATGAATGTAAAACTTTGAAAACAGATTATAAAATGTCCATTATGATGATTTATTATTACCCTACAGTCACTAAGACTCAAGCAATGTTTATAAGTATGCTGATAAATGTTTCATGAATGGGGTGGAGGGTAATGTATACAAACATTTCAACTCAGTCTGTATTTTTAAGAATATGTTAAATCTAGACAAAAAATAAATAAATTAAGCCAAGATATTTAGCAATCCTGAGATGTAAATGATCACATCAAAAATTTAACAACTGGTCTTTCCAAGCTTCTTAGAAAGTCAGCTCTGACACATCCTGATTGTTTTTCACTTTTGTATTTTCCACAGTTCCCACCAAAGTGTATAAACACTAGATAAATACTGGCTGATTTAGTTCTTAGGCTTTCTCCAGAGATTCAGAGGCATTACTTTATCAGAGAATCAAAATCCACCTATAAAATCTGCCTAATAGTTTGACAAATCAATTTTAAAAAATAGTTGCTATCTAATTCTATTAGCAAGAATATGAATATGTACATGCTTTCAAAACTTAAAAAATAAAAATATTTAAGCAGTCAGCAGTGAAAAATATGTATTCTCTTCCCTCATAATTATAATAATTGAGACCAGCGAATATTCACATAATGGTGAAGCTCAAATAGCATACAAATTGTCCTGATACGTATCTTTCATCTTTGGCATAAATGGAAAGACATTCCTTCCAGGAATACAAAAATTAAATTAAAAATAATAATTTTAATCTTATTTTTAAAGTTGTACTTTTACATGCAACAGAAACACCACAGTTTGGAACCAACAGGATAGACAAGCTTATTATTTAAAAATGATTTTTTTCTTTCTTCTTAATGCTATTTCATCTTTAATTTAACCCTTTCACCCCTTTGTAGACTAAATCAAGCAAGATTCCAAGACGAGTCAAAAACATCAAAGAGAAATATAAATCTGAATAACCTCATATGAATAGGGGATTGGAATATTTCCTGATATTATGCTATAACAACTTTATAATAAAGTAATCTTCCAATTTGTATCTATTAGATAGAGACTTTCCCTGTGAAGTATGTAAAATTGGAATATCATAGAGAAAATTCATTATAAAATGTACATTACAATTGCAATGTAATTTCTAAAATTAAATGCATAGTGTACATAAGATATTATCTTTTCCTTATGAAATAAAATTCACACAGTATGTTATATATAATTATATAAAGTACATGCAATTAACCATAGTATATTCACTTGATAACAAGAGCTTGATTCTTATGATTTAGAAGATTTCGGTGAGTACTAAAGATATTCTCTGCCACCACCAGCTGATGAATGATGGCTGTATGATTACATGTTTCTGTGTATATGAATAGGACATATTAAATATATTAGCATTTATAATTAAGATATATTTGCATATAAAAATAATGCACTAACATGTTGACTGACTACAAGCCAATGAGCACATGCTATGATATGGATGCTCAATTATAAATGTACAGATACATAAGTGTATACACATATACACCATAAACTATTTATATGCATATAGATAGAGACATCAATTTATAGTCAATATTATATATATAAACACAAATATTTTATATGCATGTCAATTTAGGGTTAGTAAGGCTATGCTCATGTGATATACAGTGGACTTTACATAAACACATACGCACATAAATGTTCATATATCTTGCATGCATGATATTTTGAGGGTGAATGCTCTAGGGACTTTGTAATAAAATATCTATTATTTTCAATGAGCCAGATAGGCTCACTCTCTTAACTTATTTAGTTTAAATCCTTTGATAAACTATGTTAGTTCTTTTAGACAATTGGGTAATATGTCATATGAATATATCTATACTTACCCATACGTTTGTAAAATCATCTCTGGTGCAGGAAAGTACCTGTTTCTACAACTTAAGGTCTTAGAAAGTTACCTGGGCACTGAAAAGTTAAATGACTTGCCTAGGGTCACGCAGCCAGCATGAGTTTTGAGAAAGCCCTCAGGGATGGATTACAACTAGTATTAACCACAGACGACTTAATATATTGTTCTAAAGTATGGAAGCCTTGTGATCTGATTCTGGGGACAGAGTGTCCATACTAGTTAACTGTAACTCTTTTCAGTACTTAATATAGTTTTTACAAATAGTCAAAAGGAAGACCATACAAAATGAAAGGGTCCAAGTAAGTCTTCAGTGTCATGGTAGATCAAACGAATTACATAATGAGGATGCTAGGTCAAGGATTTAAAGCTTTGAGAAAGGGCTACCTGGCATACAGCAGGCACTTAACAAATACTTATGGGAATTCAGTTTAATCGAATAATATATATTAACCATAAGTGTGTGAGAGCAGTCTCCAAGAGCAGTGGAATCCATGGCTTTTTAGTTTTAAGCAACTCTTGGGGATTGAAAGTTTCCCTTGCTTAGGGGTCCAATGATGATGTTGGGAATGTGCGAAAATGACTTGAAGGTGATCTTAACTAAGAATGATGTAAATGGGCTCTGAGCAATCAGACTAAAATGCTTGTCCTCTTTCTGAAGTTAAAAAATACAAATTCCATGGCTGGGGCAAAAAATACATCTTGGCCTAGAGCTTCATTTCAAATATACATAAAACAGACAGATTATCCCCACTGTGCAAACTACTTCTTCAGTGAGCTGAACGTTACCCCAGTGGTCTAAAAGAGTTAATGCAGCTTACCCAAAAGCCTAAATTATTCCCAGGGCATAGCTTACACAGTGGGAGTATCCGGCTCATTAAAGTCAATGGACATTTTATGTAAGGTCCATAATTTTTCTTTGCATAGTGGTGCATTTCATTTCAAGGAATAGGTATTCCCATTTGAAATTCTATCTCATCAAACAACTATTTATTTTTACATAAAAAGCCAACGGGATTGGATGAGCTATCTCAACACATCTTGGTAAAGACATTTTTAAAATTGCTATTTTAATACTGAAAACATCAGGAAAGCCCATATGTCCGTAACTTATTTCATTAAGATAGAAAGTAATCCGTAAACGTCTCAAAGCAACATATTAAAGCTGACAAGAATCTTCGACCTCCATCTGTTTCCCACTGGTACCATACATTAAAGTATCTATGTAAACTGTGACTCTGTACTTGAAATGAGTTTTTAAAAAAAGAAGAGCCTACCCTGGGTCATCAAAGAACTGACCTAAGTACTTCTATTGCCATGGCACATGGACAGGATATAATTATCATGCCATCCCTTTCCAAAATCAACAGAAGGGTGCCATGCAAAGCTAAACTGACTCCAAGTATTTCAAGTCATCTAGAATTCTTTCCAAACAAATTTCAGCTTTAAAAGGTACAACAGGGCCCTTTCCCTGCCTGATCCTGAACATCCCTGAGTACTCTATTGACATAGCTCTGACAATGTGAACTAAAAGGCTATAAAATGGAGGGAAGATGATATCAAGCCTGCTGCCTTCACGAGACCCAATAAATTGCTTGAGGTGGGGAGGGGGGGCAGAGAGGGGTTGTCCACCTCTATTATCTACTCTATATATAAGGATATCCCTGCCTCTGCTTCAGGTAGCCAGATTCTGCTCCCACACCATTTAAACAATTTATCATGAAGCATTTGTTAAGTACCTATCATGTGCTAAGCTAGGTCTGAGAGATAAAAAAGATAAAACTGAAACTGTTCCTGACCTCAGGTAGCTTATATTCTGTGCAGGAGACAATATACACATGTATATAAAAAGATAACCATAAGATAAATTTTGGCAATGAGGTTCTAGCAGCAGCAAAGGAGCTTATGCAGAAGGCAGCATTTGACCTGAGCTTTGAAGGAAACTAGAGATTTCTAGGCACTGGGAAGTGCCCTGGCTCATCAGAAAAATAGATGAAGAGTTAAATGATAAGACTGATTACTTTAAGTCATTTTGATAAAGTTTAAATACCATCTGACCTTGGGGGAATCTATGGCATGAAAATTACAGGAAGGTAAGTACAAGAGGGTAAGAGGGTCAATAGTGAAAGGTGGGTTAACACAGAAAGGCCCCTGGAGTAAAAAGTACACCTCTGGTTGAAAGGTTACAGAAGCTGAAAGTAATGAATAGGTAGAAACAGTTCACAGGAGGGAACAGGCTGTTTAAAGGGGTGTGAAGGGTCCTTAGAGCAAATCAAGAGCTTTAAGAGCTCATAAGGAATGATTAACCTTGCTATTGAGTAATGAGCAAGTTGGATACTCAGCTGTTTGTCAGGTTAGTGAACCCCATGTAAAAGCTACATGAAAGACTGATGTAAATGTATTTTAATAATATTCTTCCTTCATTTTTATCTTTCCACTCTTCCTTCTTTTTCTCTTCCTTCCTCCTTCCTTATATTCTTTTTACCTATCTGTTCTCTTTCTTTCTATTCTCCTCTTCCTTTCTTTCATTCTCTTTCTAGTCTGTCTTTCTTCCTTTTCCTTCCTTCCTTCCTTCCAACTTTTATTGAGAGTCCACTATTGAAAAGTACTATGCTAGGCTCTATAAAACAACAGTTAAGATATTAAGCTCCTTTAGGAGTAATAAAGCTACCTATTATTAACGGTCTAAATATAGTACACTGTAGCTACAGAAAGCTTTCAGTTAGTCTTCAGTGAAGTTTTTTGTGGTAATTTCCAAAGATCTCTAAAGTTAGCATAATAATTCAAGGCCTATCACATAGCAAGATCAAGGGAAAACCAGCAGATGACCCATGTGCTCTGTAAGCAATGTCAAAGTATTTAGAGAACAGTCCCAGGACGGTGTGTGAATCTCCAGTGAAAACGTTCCCCAAGTCCCATAGAACCTTCAGGCCTGGATGGGTTGGAATCCTCACCACTAGGGGGAGTCCCCTTCTCTTGACCTCCTTATTCCCTCTCTGCTGTATCTTTTTTTAACCATTCATCACAAAATTTCCCAAGAGTGTCCGCATCGATGGCACACAGCTTTTCATCCTCCACTCACTCCTCAATGCACTGAAGTCTGTGAACATCGAAAACCTCTTTTGTGATGATTCCAAAAGCATTAGAAGAATTATTTTTTTATAAGCCCGTATAAAGTGAAAGCCTTTTTGTCTAACTCTGGATTTCTTCGCCTTCCCCGTTTGTTCTGGCCTAATTTGTTTCCCATTACATTCATCAAACCTTTGTTTAGTTCTTTGGATGATAAACTCTCACCCACTTTTGAATCTCCACTTTGCTATCCTTATACTGTTGGTATCATTCCCCTCTCTGTTAACCCCTCATTACCCACATTATTTTACAGATACACAATAACGTGCTGCTCCTTTGGGGGGGGGGGGCTCAGATCTGACACTTCCCTAACATGCCCTTATTTCATTAGGGTAGAGAGCTCCTGGTGACAGAGCTTCCTCCATGAATGCAAATCAGCAACTTCTCATAGTCTTGCCTTACACAGAGTAAGCATTTAATAAATACTTGATGAACTTAATTTAATTGAAAATGAGGAAGCTGAGACTTACAGAGGTTAGGTCCATTATCTGGGTTACACTGCTAGTAAGTGATGGAGCAGGCACTTTCTCACTCCATATCTGACCTTATTTTGAGTACATCGCACCATCTCCCCCACTCCTTTCTGGATACACTGCCACCCTGTGCAGCACAGGGGTGAATGAAGGCTATGCCAGGGGACCACAAGTGCGGGTACACCAGACCAAGATGAACAGGCCTTACACATGAGCCCACTGATGGGCCCGTATAGGTGTATTCCAAGGACAAGACTGGGTAAGGTCAGAGAGCTCATCGCCAGATTCACTATAGGGTGATGAACCTTGGATTCAGGTCTTGTTTCTGACATATAATGTGTGACCACAGGCAAATACATGAATGCTTTTGGTCCCAGAATCTTACAAATACCTTTTACTAAGGTGTGTCCTCTCTGTGTCCCTAGACAATTCTGATCTGTGCTAGATGAGGGCATTAGGAGTTAACAACACCAAGGAAATCATATCTCTGACCCCCCCAAAACCCTAACAAAACCTAAATAAGGGGTGGGGAACCTGAGGCCTTCAGGCCACATGTGGTCTTCTAGGTTCTTGAGGGCAACTTTTTGGCTGCATCCAAGTTTTACAGAACCTATTTGTTCTATTTTATAGGGTAATAAATGTTTTTGGTCACAGAATCTTACAAATTTGTTCTGTAAAATTTGGATTCAGTCAAAAGTCACACTTAAGGACCTAGGAAGTCACATGTGGTCTGAAGGCATCAAGTTCCCCACCCCTGACCTAAACAATACCGAAGATTTTCAGTTGAACAATAATGTTAACATAATGTTAATGTGAATTTTTGTTGACATTTAAATGCTTCTCTATGAGTTTTCAATTCAGTCTATAAGAAATGAGTTAGCTAATAGAAAACAAAAAGGTAAAATAGACTCTAAACTTAAGTGAAACTCCCTTGAAGGGAAGCTGTTCACTTAAGAGAACTCAACTATCCATCATACTACGGGATATACAAAAATACAAATAGGCATTATTTCAAAAATTTGAAGCAAGTTACTTTTAAAGTTATACTTATCTAAGAAACAATTTCTTTAAAATAATAATTAAAGGTATAAATTTATTTTATAAAATGAAATAAATTTAATAAAACTTACTAAATTAAATTAAAACTAAATAAATTATTGCCTTCTTTTTTTTGAGTCATATTTAGTAAACCATAAAATAGCCTCAAATAAAAAGAATCACTCTTGAACTAAAAGAAAGTTTTAAAACATTGCTTTTATAGCTTGAAAAGTCTCTGAAATGTAAGTCTGCCCCGACAGCTATGGCATAATGATATTCTATATATCAAATGAAATTAATTCAAGATGAGATGACTCTTTCATCACAGCAGGAAAACTAAAGGGGGGGAAACTGAATATGGATCAAGGTATTAGATATTTAAAGGCAGTTCAGGTGTATGGCAATGTAGAAATGTTTATCTTGAATCGAGATTAAAATTTACTGTATATTCAAAAATCCTTTCTAAGAGGATTATTTCTTAATTTTAAGGAGAACTGTGAAAATTAAATAATGTCCCTCTTTGCTTTTCATCAAATGTGCAAGTAGAGTTCAGAGACAAAAAGAATTCTATGAGATATTTGTTAACATTTCAATCAATCAACAAGTATTGATTGAGGTTTTCTTATGTGCCAGATACTGTACTAAGCTCTGGAAAAATAAAAAATAAAGGCAAATTAGCCCCTACTATCTAGAAGTACTGTAACAGGGAAGACAACATGTACATAGATAAGCATAAGCATAATGTCTATGAAGTGAACACAAAGTAGTCTGGGAAGGGAGAACACTTGCAGCTAGGGAAATTAGGAAAGGCTTCATGTAAGGTCATGCTTGAGGTGAATCTTGGAGGAAACTAAGAATTCTAAGAGGCAGAGATAAGGAGGGAGTGCAGTCCAAAAATGGAGGCTGGTCAGTACAAAGGTATGGAGACAGAGGAGGGAATGCCATGTCTGAGGAACAGAGTGAAAACAGTTTGGCTGGATCACAGAGTATAAGAGGAGGCAGAATGTCCAATCTACTTGAAGATGAGTTGGATCTAGATTATGAAGGGCTTTTAAAAGATAAACACAGACATTTACATCTGATCCTAAAGGCAGTAGGACGTTACTGGAGATGGTTGTTGTTGTGTTTGTCCTTCATTCTTGAAGAAAACTATGACATCAGGGAAATGATGACATGACTTGCAGTTGACTTTGATTTGAGTGAGGGAGCTGTGCAAGGTCACCAACCTCACTTTCTTCCCCTGAGCCATCTGGGTGCAGTGGCCTGATATTCATCAGGATGACTGGAAATGGTCCAGGATGCAATGGGGGGGCTTTGACCCTGTTAGTCTAAGGTCTTTTCAGATTCTCACTTTGAGTGAAGTAACACCCATTTAGTGAACAAGGCTCTTTAAGAAGTGAGTCAAGGGACGGCCACTTTAATTAAATAAAATTATCAGACTGGGAGGGGACGACACTTAGGGTTGCGGGTCAAAAGATAAACAGTTATTATTGATGTTCATTCACTGAGAAGGTGAGGGAAGTAACATGGTTGGGCATATACTTTGACAAAATCCTTTAGGCAGCTTTTTGTAGGACAGGTTAGAGTGGCTGGGTGACAGGTGAGGAGTCTGTTTCAGTAACCTAGGTGAAAGATGATGAGGGCCTTGACTACAGTGATACCTGTGTGAGTAAAGAAGATATTGCAAGATACGTTGTAGACATATAAATGACAAGATTTGATAACTGACTTGCTGTTGGGTGAGAATGGTAAGTCAAGGAAAACACTGAGATGGTGAACATAGAAGATTGGAAAGATGGTGGAGTATTCCACAATAACAGTGAATTTTAGAACAGTGATGGGTAAGGTGGTGGTTGGGAGGGAGATAATGAGAATTAGAGCGTTCATTTTAAGCACTTGATAAAGGAGAGATGTTTATTCCATCATGAAAATTTTAATTTGGTCACTTCTACCATCAACTCTACTCATTCCTTATTTTGATGACCTTTTTTGCCTTCATTAGTTATAGACCATATATATAAAAATATGTCTGAATTTCTCAAAGTATGCATAAATTTCGCAGGTCATAGCAATAGCCCTTCTTCAGTCAATATTTATATTCTACACTTGTAACTGAGGCAATACACTCCAGAAAACATGAATCCACAGCATTACCTAATAGGGACTCTGTTTGTGTGTGTGTGTGTGTGTGTGTGTGTGTGTGTGTGTGTGTGTGTGTGTGTGTGTACAGTAATTTGTTACTTTATAAGTTTTCCAGTTAAGATGAATATGTTGTTCTTCAGTCATTTTTCAGTCTTGCCTGATTCTTTGCAAATCTATTTGAGGTTTTCTTGGCAAAGACACTGGAGTGGTTTGCCATTTCCTTCTCCAGCTCATTTTACAGATGAGGAAACTGAGGCAAAAAAGTGTTAAGTGCCTTTGCCAGGGTCACACAGCTAGTAAGGGTCTGAGGTCAGATTTGAACTCAGGAAGAAGAGTCTTTCTAACTGCCTGCCCGATACTTCATTCACTGCACCACCTAGTTGCCCCGAGATGAATATAAATGAAATGTTAAAAAATATGTATTCTGCTACATCAGATATCTCAGCTATATCAGGTAGAATAGCGCCATAAAATGGTTTGAAGTCTAGAAGTTAAGCATGGTGTCACAGAAAAGGCATTGGACTTAAGTTTGATGCCTAAATCTACCACTTACTGCTTTGTGGTCACACAGTCTCTTTACTTCATTGATTCTCAGGATTCAAATATGTAAAACAGAGTTAAAAATACCTGCTTTACAGGACTGTGGGAAATGTGCTTTGTAAACCTTAAAACCCTATGTAAGAGCTTCTAGATAGAAGTGTAAGGAACTTCTGACTAGGAGAGTGACATGAAAAGTTGTGAAAAAGTCCAAGTCTTCCTCACTCACAGAAAACCCCAGCAAATATGACAAAAAGATCTCAAGAAAGACCAATGATTTTTTTTCTAAAAAATGAAAAGAAATGTAAATTCCCCCATCCTATCCAGAGCCACAGAGCCACACACACACATACACACACACACACACACACACACACACACGCACAGCCACTAATGAAGGCAAATAAAAGGTTTGTGCCAGGGAACCCTTGCAAGACCCTGCTTTGAGCAGGGCAGTTACAGGCCAGCACATGCTCTAGTAATCAAGGTATTGAACTCAGATCCTGGTCCTGCCACGTTGGAGTGGAAGTGGGGGAACGGAATCAATTCCCATTAGTCACAGCACAGTGGGAAAGGGCCCAGCCATGTAGTTGTTGGAACACTGGAAGCTGCAGCAGAAAAAAAGGCCAATTCAGAGGCTGGATGGTAAGGCCAGGGGCCACTGTACAGGGGACTTGCAGAAATCATTGATTTTCAACTTGCTACTTGAATCAATCAACAAGTGCACATCAAGCACCTGCCACATACATCAGGCACTGTGCTAAGTGAATATAAAGAAGGAAACATCAAGTGGAGAATGACTGAACAAGCTGTGGTATATGAATGTGGAATACTATTGTGCTATAAGAAATGATGAACAGGGGAACTTCAGAAAAACCTGGAAAGACTTCTATGAACTGATGCTGAGAGAAGTGAGCAGAACCAGGAGAACATTGTATACAGTAACAGCAACATTGTGCGATGACTAACTTTGATAGACTTGGCTCTTCTCAGCCACGCAAGGTTCTAAGACAACTCCAAAAGGCTCATGATGGAACATGCTGTCCACATCCAGAGAAAGAACTCTGGAGTCTGAATGAAGATTGAAGCAGACCATTTGCTCTCTCTCTCTCTTTTGTTTTATTTTATTTTGTTTCTTTTCTCTCATGGTTCATTCCATTCATTATAATTCTTCTCTATAACATGACTAATGTGAAAATATGTTTAATATGAATGTATAGGTAGAACTTATATCAGATTGCACTCTGTCTTGGGGAGAGGCAAGGGAAGATAAGGAGGGAAGGGAGGGAGGGGGAGAAAATTTAAAACACAAAAGCTTGTGGGACTGAATGTTGTAAATTAAAAATAAATAAATTTTAAAAAGAAACAATTGCTATGTTCAAGGAATTTACATTCTAACAGGAAAGACAAGTATATATAAGAAATAAAATAACTTTTATATAATGCTTTTAGATTTGTATGGCAGATATCTTCTGACCATCACAACAACTCTGCAAAGCAAACATAGGTGGAATAAATATAGAGAGAATGAATACAAAATAGTTAAATAAAAGATAATTCGAGAGAGAGGACACTACTGATCATAGGAGTCTGAAAAGGCTTCATGAGAAAGGTGGTGTCTAAGCTCTGAACTGACGGGAGCAAGGGACTTCATGAGATAGAGGTGAGAAGGGAGTAGATTATAGGCAAAGAGAAGGTCATGCAAAGACACAGAGATAGAAAATGGAGTGCCAGTCTACATTCCCCACCCCCATCCTACCCTTTTCATTCAAAGATTTTGACTATTCATTGAAAAAAATTAAGCTATTTGATGTGAGTGCCCTCTTCTCTCATTCTCATTTCAAAACATCCTAATATCTTCCATTCCTTCTACTTTTCTTATAGGTCTTTCATTCTGCCAAGATCAAGTCTTCCACATTTACCTTTGGTTAGTTTCCCTACCATCTTCTCCAGAAGATTGTATCCTTAATTTACAGTACCTCCTTTGAATCCTTCCTCTCTTCCAATCAGTTATTTCTTTTCCTGTCTTCAAGTGTATCCACATCTCTCCCATCCTTCACTAATCCTACCATCCCCTCAAACTATCACCCCACATATCTCTTTCTCCTTTTATTCAGTTTCAGTTCTTGATAAAGTTGCCCACATCAGAAGTGTCAAACTCAGAAACATAGGCCACTCAACCATACATAAGGATCCTCGTGGGTTGCACATTGACTTAGAAAATCATGTATGAAAGTTGTCTATGTTTTGTTGTATTTTTATTTCTTTTGTCAATTATCCCAATTACATTTTAATCTGGTTCTGGCTGCATTAGGGAGCCTTGTGGGTTTCCTCGTGCCTGATGTTTAAACCTCTGGTCAACACCCAATGCCTCTACTATTTCTCCTCTCCCTTGCTCAACTCTTTCCAATATGGCTTCTGATTTTGCTCAACTTCTTTCCACAAAGTGACCAGTTGCTAAACTTTTCTCAGTCCTAATCCTTCTCCACCTAATTATTTTTGTATAATTTTTTTTTGGATAAGAAAGTTTTTAACTTTTGCTAAGGAATATACTGCTAACAAATGGCAAGAAGAGACATTTCAAACATTTGCTTCACCTCCACACTTAAGGTCACACTCTCCCCATAAAACTTTAGTTCTTGGAGACACCAGGCACAAACGTAACCCACTCACAACATTGTAAGTTCACTTCTTAGTGCAGTATAATTGTCAAATAGAAGAATCTATGCCTCACATACTGTTGAGACCAGAAGATTATTTCTTAGGATCTCAATGAGGTACTTGCTGGCCACCAAACCTGGTAATGGACTCTGCTTCCAGATCTCTCGGTGACTTGTTTTTCTGACCTTTCAAAGTTCACAAGGTCACAAGCAATTTAACTATGTGTGAATCTTTATTTTTTTATCTGCGTTACTGGTAAACAACATATGAGAGGATTCGATTTTTTACTTCTGAAATCCAGATGAATTCACAAAAGGAAGGGGAGAAATCATGGTTTCAGACAAGGCAATAGCAAAAGTAGACATGATTAAAAAGGATGGACAGGGGAATTGCATTATGCTTAAAAGCAGTACTGATAATCAAGTAATTTAAATACTTAATATTTAATATATCCACTACTTAGCACAGTGCCTAACACATAGTAGCACTTAATGTAAGTTCATGTACTATTACTGTATGTGCACCTAGTGGCATAGCATCTAAATACTTGCTAAAAAAAATACCTCATCTTTCCACAAGATCAAATTAATTTTGAAACTCACACTTGCTCACTACCCTCTATGCCTAAGGCCTCTTACTCCCTCTGATTGGGAAGGATAGAAGGTAGACCTGTCAGATCTCCTAAGGAGGAGGCCCAGGGTAGATACTTCATTTCCCATCTCACTGCAAGATTTGATGATGTATTTTTCTTTTTCCCCTTCCTTCCCCTCACCTCTATCCTTTTTAGCTTCTTTTTATTTCTTGTCTTCCCCCATTACACTGAGAGATCCCTGAAGTGGAGACTTTCTTTGTATCTTTATCACAGTGCTTGAAACATACTAGGCATTTAGTAAATGTTTGTTGACTAAGTGACTAGAAAATTTATTTGAATTGTAGGAGAAGAGAGCAAAACTAAGATAGCATTGTCCTCAAGGATCTCCTGTCAGAACTAGACAAATGTAATCACAAAAAGAATAAGAAGTTAAGGACCTGAAGGGAATTAAAAAAAAAAAAAAGTTAAATGTGATAGACCTCTGGCAATTACTGAAGGGTAAAAGAAAGGAATATACACATAACTTAATAGTACAAGGCACTTTTACAAAAATTAACTAATTGTTAGGGTATCCAAACTTCATAAAATGCAGAAAAGCACAAATATTAAATACATCCTTTACTGTACACAATTCAATCAGCCTAAATTATTTAAAAAAAGGATTTTGAAAAAAGGATTCCAGCTTCAAGACTAAATAATTTAATCTTAAATCATTGGGGTGGGAGAGGGAAAGATAAGAGAACAAACTCTTATTAAGTATATACTATATGCTAGGAACTATGCTAAGCATTTTACAACTATTATCTCCTTTGTTCCTCACAACAGTTCTAGGAGGTAGGTGTTAAGGACAGTTAAGGACACTGAGACAGAAAAAGCCGATGTGACTTGCCGAGAATCACAAAAGATAGAAAGTATCTGAAGTTAGATCTGAATTCTGGTCTTCCTTTAGATCCAGTGCTCTATCTACTATACACATAGCTGATGGGTTAAAGAATAAATAATATAATTGATAATTTCATAAAATAAAATTATGATGAGGTAAAATAGCAAAATTTGGAGGACATAGCCAAACAGTCGTGAGGGGAAAACGTACATTTCTAAACTATATTGCTAAAGGTTCATCAATAAAAGAAATAATTGATGCATTGGTCTTGCAATTAAAGAACTAGAAAATTAACAAATCAGAAAATTTCAGCCATACACCAAAACTGGAAATTTTAAAAATCAAAGAAGAGATAAATAAAACTGAAAAGAAAACATCTTTTGAAGGATTAAAGTTAGGACTCTTTTAAAATTAATAGAACAGGTAAATTATGTATTGATCTGATAAAAATAGAGGAAATTTTACAATTTTAAATTACAAATTTAAATTCACAATTTTAAAAATTAAAAAAGAGAATTCACAATAAATGAAATGATTAGAAACTGCTTTTCCATTTAATTTCCATTAATTGCTAACAAAGTGAATGTCTACACAAATATAAAATCCAAGCTTATAGTACAATAATATAGAAAATGAATTAATTTTTTTTGGAAAAAGAAATTGAGCAAACTATAAAAATATAACCAAGAGAAGAAAATAGGAAAAAAATGGATTCTATCAAACATTCTAAGAACTAATTTCAATGTTAAATAAATTGTAAATATAAGGAAAGATATCATCCTAATAAACTCTTTGTATGAAGCAAATATTGGCAGCCAGGTGGAACAGTGGTTAGAGCACTGGGCTTGGAATCAGGAAGACTAATCTTCATGAGTTCAGATATGGCCTCAGACACCTACTAGCTGTGTGAGTCTGGGCAAGTCACTTAATCCAGTTTGCCTTAGTTGTTCATCTGCAAAATGAGTTGAAGAAGAAAATGCCAAACCACTCCATTGTCTTTGCTAAGAAAACGCCAAATGGGGTCATCTTGAAGAGTGAGACAAATAAAAAATGATTAAACAACAACAACAAACGAAGCAAATATTACTGATACATAAACTGGAAGATATAAAGCAGAGAAAGAAAGCAATAGACCAATGTCATCAATGACTATCAGTGTGAAAATGTTCAAGAAAAACATAAGCAAAATGCTTACAATAACATTTAAATGCTACATGTACTATCACCAAATCAGACTTATACCAGAAATAAAGGTTTGGTTCACTAATCAGATAATCATAAACTTAATGGACCATAACAGTAACAAAATCTAAATCACATGATTACATCAATAAATGTAGAAAAATCTTTCAATAAAACATAATACACCTTTCTACTAAAAGCATTTAAAAAGTATAGGAATAAATGGACCATTCCTTTATTTGGCAAATTATATCTATATAAACCCCTAAAGTTAGCATTATCTGTAATGAAGAAAAGATAGAGTAATTGCCAATAAGACCAGGGATAAAGCAAAGGCATTTGTGATCACTATTATTACTTTGTGTAGTTCTAGAAAAGTTTTCTATAGCAATAAGAAAAAGAAGTTTAGGAAATGAGCGCGTGCAAAGATGAAATAAAATTGCTATCTTTTTGTAGATGGCATGATTGTTGACTTAGATAACCATAGAAAGTCAACTAAAACATAACTGAAACAAAGAGCTTCAGCAAATTGCCAATATATAAAATAAACCCACAAAAAATTATCAATGTTTCATATATAGTAAAAAAAAAAAAAAACATCAGGAACAGATAAAGAAATTCCATTCAAAATAACTACATATGAACTAGGGTGATGACTGTGCATGGAGAAAAGACAAAAAAAAATAAGAAATGTTGTGGAGGTAGAAAAAAAATTGGCAGTTGATTGAGTACAGAGAATGAAAGTCACGAGTCAAGGATAATGCCAAGGATATAGACAGGTAACTAAAAAGATGGTGGCACGTACATTTGAGCACATATTATGTATTAAATTATCTAATCTCTAAGTAAGCATACATGTGCATTCATATATATATATATATATATATGTATATATATATATATATATATCAGAGAAATATATAACCTGAAATAGAAAAAACTAGTGATGGACAACCTATATACTCCATCAAAATCTGCACAATGTCAAGCAATCTAAATGAAGGTCCCTAGAACACTGGGCAGACTCCCTATGATAGATTTAGATGACAGGACATGAATGGGTTATAATCTATATCACTAGAAGCAGTATTCACATTGATAAGATCACAGATTTATTGGCATATCAAAGCATATGTCACAAATGTTTATACGTATATGTAACATGAACCTGGAAGTTATTCCTGTAGAAAATAATTTTCTCAATATGCAGTCCCTGATCATATTGTTACTATGCGTTTTGCATCTGGGAAGGAGCCAGATATGAACTGTTTGATGAAAGTTCAAGGCAAAATCATCTTGCTTCCAACTCTCTCCCAGATTCACAACCAACATTTGCTATATTCAAAAATGTGTCCCCTCTGATCTTTCTTAATTCTAAAATGCTGTGATTCTAATGCTAGGAAGAAAAGTCAAGCTATAGAAAACATAAGAAAAGCATTATACAGAAATGAATGTGTATCATTCTTATAATAAAATCATATCCAAGATTTTAGGTTACTTTTAAATGAGGTGCCTTCTGAGACTATGACATAGAAATAAGAACTACAATATTAATTTGATATTACCACCAAAAAATAAAATAGATTATATTATGTAAAATAATGAACTCAATAAATCAAATCAAATAATCAATGGAAAAATAATTTGCAAGTTTTATCATGATTTTATAATACTATTATCTGAATTAATGATATCCTAAATTAATTTTTCTTACATATTCCAATGAAACTAGTATACATTTTATTATTGTGCACTGAATAGACAATTATACATATAACCTGGAAAAGCCACATTTATTCAATTACAAAAGTAAACCACATTTGAAAGTTTCATTTAAATCCCATATATCATAGTTGAATTTAAGTATTTCAAGCTATTACCTTTTGCCTCATTATTATTATTCATTTTACTACATTCTTTTATAGGTACTTCTCTAAATGTTTTATAATGGATATCATAAGAAATACCAAAAAAATCTAAAATACTTAAGTCTGAATTTCAGTATATCACTTCAGTTTCTCTGACTATGGAATAATTTCTTTAAGCTCACACTTTGATAATAACTGCATATCTTACATTTATTGCATAATATTCATTGAATAAAATCTGCTTTTCTGCGAATTGATGAAGAAACAAATTTCCCACTGAAGAATATAGAAACTATTGGGTGAGGGGAAGAAACTAATTAAAATCGCAAGATTCTTTCATAGACACATAACTTCTTTGATGACATTAGGAAATTTAAGATGGTATACATTGGAGTCAACAGGAAATACTGCATGGTTATCTATGTGCAAATTTTAAAATGGTATAACCTTTCAATTTAGAAAACATACATATTATCACAAACATCAAATAGAAAATGTAAATTAAACTGTTTTTTCCCAGTGATGGAATTTTCATATATGCAAATACTTTTCACTGTCAAAGTGCAAAAGAAAAAAAGAACTTTACCACTTTCTGAACTGAGCTTAGGAAACTTTTTTAAAATGCTATTAATTCCATTAAGAATAAAAGTTCAGTGTTTCAGTCATTTGAAAGTAATATAACACTTATAGTTTGCTGCAGGTTTTAGGGAAATAGATCTAGATACCAAACTCCAAGAACCACCATGTGCCAAGCTGATAGGTTCTTAACATACTTATCTTTAAAAAGTATGTAGAGTTTTTCTATCTTTCCTCAGTGTCAGCACAATGAAAGGAAATTGGTGCAAAAATGACGCTGAAATTTTCCCTAAAACAGGACCTTCCATACAAACAAATTACTAAATGTGAAGTTATGGCCAATGTTTCCAAAGCTATCCAAAGCAGAAATAAGCGATATTTTTCATTAACATGCCAAGAGTAGCATGATTCACTGCACATGTGATGCATGATTGTCAAGAATCAAACTCTTTTGCTGTCCCAACTACCGCGTAAATGGAAGCATACTTACCTGCCCATACCAACTATATTCCAGCATTGTACAACTGGGAAAACCAAGGCTTTCTGTACTCAGCATTAGAGGGTGAATGTCAGTTGTTTCATTCAGTAGGCTCCTTATGGGTTAGCTGCCACTTTTCCTTCCAGAGGAGTGGGCTACCTTCTACCCACTGCTTCTTACTCAACCACCAGCGCTGCTACAATCAGAGCATTGTTGCAATGTTGTGCTCTTACAGCTCAACCCTGTTGATAATGAACCTGAACCCATTATTTTGAGTCAATGAATTGAGAGAAATAGGGCGAAGAATGAAAGCCACAGGGCCAATTACCAGCATTCTTTGATGTATTACTAGCTAGCACCCACCAAATCACTTTGTGTCTTTGTCTTGATCCCCTCTGTTATTCATTAATTATTCTAGAAGGGTTAGAGTTCAGATAGCTAATTGCACAGACAGTCTTACTTGGTGGGGATTCTCCCTACTCTGACACTTTCCCCAACTGTGCCCAGCCACCTTGTATTACGCCAATTAATCCAATTCTTGGCATTTTCACACAGCCTTCCAGGTTCTTTTCATGCTTTGCCTAAAAGATTTTCATGGGGCCTGCCTATGACAGAGGCAAAAATAGCTTTTAAGAGCCAGGTGAAATATATTTTCTAGTTACAGAATTTTTTGTTTTCTTAAAGGTACAATTATATTATTTTCTACACTGTCCTTGTAATTACAGCTCTAGAAATTTTACTAGGATTATAACTCAAAAGAACTTTGTTCACAAACTCAGAAATTCTTCATAATACTGTATTTTTCATTTCAGTCTCCTCCACTAAAGATCATGGGCTTCTCAAATAACAATCACCATCTCTTTGCTGGTACATCAGGATCTGAATGGAGATCCTCTAATAAATTTGGTTATTTCCCTAGTAATTTTGCTATGGATTCCCCCAATTTCTTCCTTATCTTCTGAGGAGACATAGCATATTTTAAATAAACTTGCCATCAACTGTCCAGATTTTTTAAAGTCAACTTGAGAATTTCCTGTAGCAATTGGAGAGGAGAGAGAACTAAAGGAGAGACTGCTATTTCTCTCCACCCCATCCCCATCCCCTCTCCAAAAGCTATCATAGTGCTTTGTACAGAGTAGATGCTTGGTTGATAGAACTTATTATTGGATTACACACTTTGTGGCCACTTAAATTCTTACCCTTGGTGTAGAAGACATTATCAATTTTAATGTAAGAATGAGAAAATGGTATCATTTTTAAAGGAGAATTATAATAGAAACCTAGTCATTAGGGATGCTCTTTGATGGATAGATGGTCTCACTGATGTGGATACCAATGTGACCTGTACGTATCATAACCCAACTTGCTTGTTCACATTCTATGATTCTCATCTTTCTATAAAGCCTCCAAATTCTCCCTACATACTAGAGTACTTCATCTAGGAATTTTAAATGTTTTATGAATACCAGTATAGGCATCAATATATGTCTCTCTAACGAATTGCTTCTACTACATGACTACCTGTTTTGGGCTGGTCCTGACTCAGGCCAGTTCCCAGGTAGGTTTAACAATGGAATAATATGAGACATTGGTAAGTGATCAACATTTAATAAAAGGAGATAAAGATGAGTGTCCTGAAGGACACCATGAATTGATTCAACTTCAACAAGCACCCTTTCCTGACCTGCTCATTGTGGTCCACTAGCCAAGCATCAGAAAGCTCCTGGGGTTCTTTATGGTTGCCTAGTACTCAGGCAATGAGGAAATAACATCAACAGCCTAGGCATCTAGGCCCCTAAGCCAACCAAGCCTCAAGGGTATGTCTCAGTACTTATTAAAGAAGAACTGTCAAAGGAAGAAAGGTTTAGAACATATCACCAGCCTGCCTCACATTTCAATTATGCATTTGCGTGATGACATTTTTGGGACCATGTCTTACATGTAAATCCTCATTGGCAATATATTCTAGCTTGTCTATACAAAAATTTGATAAATCTTCCCAGGTATTTATACTGCAGAAATCCTAAGAAGAAATATAGTAAACCTCTATTTTCAAATCAAGTTTCATACAATATCTTGGCATCAGATATGATCCCATTTACTAACCTCCCCAAGTGGGTCAGTCCAATACCTCACAATCAAGTCAAAAGAACAGCTCTATAACTGCATATCTTACGTTAAAATATGGCTAATACTCCAGAGCAAAACACAGTTGAACAAGATAAAAGGAGAAAAAATTATTTGCAGGTTTTATTTTTTTGTAAGAAGAATATGAGCAGACTCAAGACAAATCTAAACTTTAGAATTATTAATACTACTTTGTTAGACTAACCAATCTCATGCTGTCATTAGATTCCACCTTTAGGTAGAAGTGTGTGTAAAATACACCTGGTTATTCTAGTCAAGATACCATCAATGACTGAGCTTCTTAGATTGACCTTTTGGCAAAGCTAGTGCAAAAACAACCAACCATGAATTCGGTTATTAACTGCATCCTTTCAATCCCTCTTCATAAGATGAGTTAACATTAAGACTACAAAAAAGTAATTCCATGAATTAATTTTCTCCTACATACCTACGTTATACTGAAAACATACATCTTTCAAGGCCTGTGGTTTGCCTGTTCTCCATTTGTTTTAAAAAGGTCAATTACCCGTTTTTTTAATCTAGGTTCTTTCACATCTGATTTATAAATATATCAAGCTATTTTCCCCTTATGAAAATTAAAGGTAAAGGATAACACTCGAAGGTTCTTTTCTTGTTTTCACATTAATGGTTTTCTGCTTTATACCAGCAAGCTCTGTACTTTCGTGGACAATGGTGTTCTGGCCCAATTTTAACCCCCTGAAGCTCCAAAGGTTTTGTTAACCTTGAATTCTTCCTCTTCAGTTTATCAAGTGAAATAAATCTCACAGCATGTGAATATCTATTAGTAGATATTCAAGTTTTAGGAATATTCTCAGAAGAGAGTTTTTTTTGTGGTTGTTCAGTCTTCTCAGTCATGTCTGGCTCTTCTGTGACCCCATTTGGGGTTTTCTTGACAAAGATCCTGGAGTGGTTTGTCATTTCCTCCTCCAGCTCATTTTATAGATGAGGTAAACAGAGTTAAATGACTCTCCTAGAGTCAATACAGCTTGTGTCTGAAAGAGGCTGGATTTGAATTCAGGATGATGAGTCTTCCTGATTTCAGGCCCTCTGCTCTATTCACTGAGCCACGTAGCTGCCCATACTACCTTTCAACTATAATGAATCTCTATAAAATATCTTGGACTTTTCTTTTTAGTCTGCCCTCTCCTCCTAAGGTTTTCCAAACTGTTATGTTTACCTCCAGTGAATCACTTTTGAGATAGTTAGGTGGTAAAGTGGATAGAGTGCTGACTTCAAATGCAGCCTAAGACACTGACTAGCTGTATGACCATGGGCAAGACACTTAACCTCCTTCTACCTCAGTTTCTTATAAAATGCAGGAATGATAATAGGATCAAATGAGGTTATAAAGTGCTTAACACAGTTGCTGGCACACAGTAGGTGCTTAATAAATACTTCCTTTCCATTCCCTTCTCCTAGGATAAATGTAAAATCCTCAGTGAGGTATTTAAGGAGATCTATAATCTTGCTCTAACCAGTTTTGTAAATTTCTTTCTTACATATTTCTTTATAGTTTGTGCTTTGGAGTTGGTTTACATTGAACTTGCGTTAAAATCCCCAAATCCTTTTTCACACAAATTGCAATCTAGCCATAGTCTCCTTTGATTTTCTATGTTTTTGCAGCTCTCCATCATATTGATAGACATATTAATGGTTATACTTACCAATTTCATTATTTCAGTAAGTATCTGTTTAAGCACCTACTATGGACCAGGTAATTGTAAGCTGTGGCAGAGATGGGGAACCTGTGGCCTCAAGGTCAGGTGTGGCCCTCTCGATCCTCAAGTGTAGCCATTTGATTGAATCTATACTTCACAGAACAAATTCCCTTAATAGAAGGGTTTGTTCTGTAAAACTTGGACTTGGTCAAAAAGCTGCACCCAAGGCCCTAGAAGGCCACATGTGGCCTCGAGGCTGTAGGTTCCCCACCGCTGAAAGAATTTGGGGTATTTGGGGTGGGGCAGGAAGAGGGTGGCATGAGGGGAAGACTCGTGATTTCACTCTGTGAGATAGTTTTCTACCAATGGAAATCAGCATTTGTTCAACATTATTTTGGCAAGATATCTGGGGCATTGAGAGGTTATACAGGAACACAGAGGTTGATTCTGAGTCTAACTCTTTATATACTCTGCCACATAGTCTCTCACTGGCGTTACAAAAAGCTTTTAGGAGAGTGACATGGACAGGACCAGTCTTTAGGAAGATGATTTCAGTAGCTGGGGGAGTGTCTGCCACATACAAGAAGGGTAATAAACACCTGTGAACTGAAACTAGAAAAGAGGTTAGAAGGACCGATAGCTCAGGTGAAAGAGGAGAAGAGCTGGAACCAGCTTGCTAGATATAGGAAAATAGTCCATCACAGCCCCAGCAAATACATTGATGCTAGCATTTCTTTGAGAATAGAAAGATATTATGGAAGGAAGAATCAACAGAACTTTAATACTGAAAGGGTTGTGAAAAGCAGGCTTACCACCGGAAGAGCCATGGATTGCTCAAGCCATCCTAGAAAGCAAATTGGAATTATGGTAAAAAAAAAAATTGAATAAGATGTCTATAGTCTTTGACCCAGTAAGCCCAGCATTGGAAAGTCCACCAGAAGGAGATCAATAACTAAAAAAGAATTTCCCACATGCACCAAAATATTTATAGCAAAGAAATCTTCTTAGGAGCTCCAACACCTACATTTCCTTTTGGCTATGAGGTTAATTATTAGTATAAGATCTCCCAGTTAAGAAATTATCAGTAGACATCAACACGGTTTTAGAAAGCCATCTGAGACCCTGAGACTCACCCAGGGCCATGCAGTCAGTATTTGTTTTAGAGATAAGTTTTCTGACTGTATGGTAAGTTCATTTTGTCCCACTGCTTCTCAAGGCCTGCACAAATATTCAGAAAGAAACTGTGTACTCTGAGAGTGATGAAGCACATCAATGAACTTGGCCAGCGGAGAACAGTCCAGTTATATGAAAACTTTTTGAAAGACTTGAAATTGTTCTGTTTGTGGGGTTTATAGGAGAAAGAACACTGAAGCTGGAGTTACACAGCAACTGGATTTGGTAAACTTCTTAGTTGTGTGGCCATGGTTAAGTCACTTAGCTTGCCGGAACCTCAGTTTCTTTATCTGTAAAATAGTGATATTAGTATTTATAGTACCTACCTCACATGGCTATTATAGAATCAAAGTAGATAACATGTCCAGTGCTATAAAAATGTCAGTAATCATTACCTATAATAATCACTCCTCCTAGTGTTCTCAACGTTTTATCTTTATCCTGTAATGAGTCATTCAAGACTTGTACTCAGCAGTGTCTAAGAGAATGGGAGAAGATAGCTGTGTGTGTTAACTAGGGAAGAACATTTATTAAAAACTCAGCATAAGCAAAGAACTGGATCAGGGTTGGGAGGAGGAGTAAATGTCTTTCAGAGGACTTTAGAAGGGCATGACTTTTGTAAAATGGTTAGTTATTAGATTCTGGTCAGACACTTTTTCAATGCCTTTCTCAATTTGTTATATGTATGGAAAGCAGATGTGTGGCAAGGAATTTAATTGGTGATGTTATCCACATGTCTTTTGCAATCTGATTCATTATTAATATTAAGCCTAGGGCTAGTGGATGGTTTGTGAAATGGCTAGTCAATGATGTTAAGGTCAATTCATAATTAAGAGCTCAACCTGTTTTATAACCAAGATTGAGCATGATGTAGTAGCAACTTAGAGCTGGCCTCTGATTAATGATGACATGGGTGCAAGGCCCACCTTTGGCATATATTGGCTTTTTGACCCTGAGAAAGTTCCTGGATCTCTCAGTGTCCCCAGGCAACACTGTAAGTTTTAGATAAGGTGCTCATCTGCATTCTTGGGGGAGAAGTCTTTCATCTAGGACTTCCTAAGCTGATGAAGTCACAAGTCTGAGATATCTATATCTGTATATGTATTTATGTGTATATACACATAGATATAGATATACACATATATATGTATATAAAACTTATGTGTATGAGATATCATATTTATATATCACATATGCTTATGTACAGAGTGTTTGTATATAAGTATATGTGATGTATAAATATATTAACGAATAAGGTGTATGTTTGGAGAGAAAGGGAAAAAGAGGCAGAGAGACAAGAAGAAAGAAAGAAGAGGGGAGGGAAGAGAAGAAGAGAGGAGAGCGAGACACAGGGAGAGAGAGAAAGAGAGGGAGAGAGAAAGAAAGAAAGAAAGAAAGAGGGAGGGAGGGAAAGAGGGGGGGGGGAGAAAGAGAGGGAGAGGGAGAGAGAGAATGAACATGAGAACATAGAGGGAGTGCTGTAGTTGATAGAGAGCTAAGTTAAGCCTCAGGAAAACCTGGCTTCAAACCTTATCTTCGTGCTTGGGCATCTCCCTAGAATTTATCGACTAGGTCATGCAACAGCAGCTCATTGAAGAATTAAATAGAACAGAATGGCCTGTGTTACCCGCTACTGGTTTTTGAAAATAAATTTATTTGTGTAACCATGCTTCATTCTATTTCTTCTAATGTATGAGGCATTAATGAATTAGCACATTCTAAGAGTCAGAAAACTGGACTTTAAGTTCTGCTAGTCTTGAAGCTTCCAAGTCAGAAGGAAGCATGACCCACATTGGCACAAGGTGGTGTAGACAAAGCCAGTACCTGCCATGCCACGACAGATTTTGTGTGGCAAGCAGAATAACAAAAATGGTCAGACTCCTGGTACTTTGAATCTAATGTATACCTCTACTGTAATAACTATTTTCCCTGTTGATATCAGCCTCTTAGATTTTGGTACTACACAGACACACTAGTTAGTATCAGCCAAGTCTAATCACCTGTGTCCCTTTCTCAAAAGAGTGCCTTTTCCCTAAGGGTTGGCCTCATCACCCTTAGGTTGCCCCTATCTGGCTTCTGTATAATTCTAAACTTGCCCCCTACCTTTGATTTCACTATTTCTATTTTCAGTATTATAGCTTACCTTTCTCTTCCATGTTCAAAACCTGAGGGGTATCTTTGACCCTTCCCCTCTCCCTCATTTCTCATTTCCGATCATTTACTAAGTTGTATTGATGATACTTCCATAATATTCATCATTCTGCCCTATCATCTTTATTTACACTGCTGCTACCCTAATACTATCTATTTACAGCGCTGTAATAATCTTTTAAAAAAATTTGTTTAGTTACAAGTAAAAACAATTTTTAACATTCCTTTTTACAACTTTGAGTTTCAAATTCTCTCCCTTCCTCCCTTCCCACCCCACCCTCATTGAGAAGGCAAGCAATTCGATATAGATTATACATGTGTAGTCATGCAAAATATTTCCGTAATAGTCATGTTGTGAAAGAAAACATAGATAAGAAAATAAAACTCAAGAAAAATAAAGTAAAAAAAAAGCATGCCTCAGTCTATATTTAGACACCATCAGTTCTTTCTCTGAGGATGGATAGTATTCTTTATCCTATGTCCTTCAGAGTTGTCTTGGATTGTTGTATTGCTGAGAATAGCTACATCATTCAGAGCTGATCATCATATAATATTACTGTTAGGTATATTTCACTTTGCATCAGCCCCTGCAAGTCTTTCCAAGTTTTCCTGAGAGCATCCTGCTCATCATTTCTTATAGTACAATAGTATTCCATATACCACAACTTGTTCAGCCTTTCCCAGTTAATGGACATTCCCTCAACTTCTAATTCTTTACCCCCCTGAAAAGAGCTGCTATAAATACTTTTGTACATAATAAGTTCTTTTCCTTTTTTTAAAATCTCTTTTGGGATACAGACCTAGTGGTGATATTGCTATAGAATGGCTGAATCAGTTCACAACTCTACCAACAGTGCACTGAAGTCTCATTTTTCTCATATCCCCCCCAACATTTGTCATTTACCTTTTCTGTCCTATTAGCCAATCTAATAGGTATGAGGCAGTACCTCAGAATTGTTTTAACTTTCATTTCTCCAATCAATAGTTAGACTACTTTTTTTCACATGCCTATAGATAGCTTTGATTGCTTCATCTGAAAACTGATCATATTTTTTGATCATTTATCATTTGGGGAATAGTAGAGGACTCTAATAATCTTGTATGAATCAAGCAATAATCAATAATTTATTAAGTACCTTCTATGCAACAGAGAACATATGCTAGACATTGGAGATACAAAGACAAAAATGAAGCAGTCTTTGTCCTCAGGGAGCTTAAATTCTATTAGGGAGAATATATTGCACATGGATATATAAAAAATATATAAAAGGTAATATGTAAAACAGTATGTAAACTGCAATACAGTATGTGTAAAAAATAAAGACAAAATTACTTCAGGAGGAGGCACTGGCCGCTGAGGGGGTGCCATAGGGAGTGTGTTGTAAAAAGTCTTGTGTAGGGGTTGACATTTGAGCTGTACTTTGAAGGAAACTAGAAATTCTGAGAGGTAGAAAGAAGGAAAGAAGTCAGAAAGGTGGAAAGGAAGAAGGGAAGGAAAGTAGGAAGGTGGGAAGGAAGGAGTACATGACAGAAGTCATGGGCAAAGTCAAGCCAGTTTAAAAGTATAGAGACTAGATATGGGTCATATGCAAAGGATAGTAAGAAAGCCAGTTTGTCTGGACCACAGAGTTCATGAAGAAGAACTTGGTAGGGAGGTTGAAACCAGAAAACGAAGAATTTTAAATATTAAAGAGCAGATTATATAATGGCTTCTAGACCTGATAGGGAGATACTGGAATTTATTAAGCAAGACAGAGACTTGATTAGATATGTATTTTAGAAATATCACTTTGATACTACTTACAGGATGGAGTGGAGAGAGAAGAGACTTGAGACAAGGAAGTGACTAAAAGATTCTTACAAGTAGTCCAGGTGATGAAACCCTAAATTAGGGTGGTAGTCACTCAAGTAAAGAGATGGGGACAAATGTACGCATTAGTCTTGGAAGTAGTTTCCAATCTTGGAAATCAGGTGGATGTGTAGGGTGTTGTTGAGTCATTCAGTTATGTCTAACTCTTCCTGACTCCATTTGGAATTTTCTTGGCAAAGATAATGGAGTGATTTGCCATTTCCTTCTCCAGTTCATTTTACAGATGAGGAAACTGAGGCAAACAAGGTTACATGAATTGCCCAGGGTCACACAATAAGTGTCTGAGGCCAGATTTGAACTTAGGAAGATGAGTCTTCCTGACTCTTGACCCTAGTACTCTATCCACCGTGGGGTACAACAAATAATTGAAGATAGCATTAAAGTTACAAATCTGGGTGACTAAAAGGACGGTGATTTCTTGCTAGAAATAGGGAAATTCAGAGAAGATGTAGATTTAGGTAGGAAGAATGGGGGAAACAGGAGTTCTACTTCTGACATGTTGAGTTTCTAATGTCTCCATAACAACTATTCTTAGCAAATGTCTTATGTAGACATTCTAATGTCTACATAACAATTAAATGTCCAATAGTTGGGGCAGGGGCAGGGAAAAGCATTTATTAAATGTCAACCATGTGCCAGTCATTGTGTTCCATACTTTGCCGATATTTCATTCATTCCTCATAACAACCCTAGAAAGTATGTGCTGTTATTACCCCCATTTTATAGTTGATGAAACTGAGTCAGATAGAGGTTAAGTGACTTGCACAGGGTCACACAACTAGTAAGTCCCTGAGACCATATTTAGACTCAATTGTGGCCATTTGACTAAATCCAAATTTCACAGAACAAACCTCTCTAATGAAAGTATTTATTCTATAAAACTTGGACTGTGTCAAAAGGCCACACCCAAAGATCTAGAAGGCCACTTATGGCCTCAAGGCCACAGGTTCCCCACCCCGGTCTAGGGATAAAACTACGAATTTGGGAGTTATCTTCATAGATATGATAACTGAACTTTTTGGAGTTGGTAAAGTTTCCAAGAAGGAGATAAGAGTATAGAAACAAAAATGGAGAGGGCTCAGTACAGAGCTTTGGAGTGGACACAGGTAATAATCCAGCAAAGGAAATTGAGAAGGAACCGTTAAACCAGAAAAACGAAAAAGCAGGGCCATTACAAAGAAAATGAGACAAAAGTATCCCAAAGGAGAAGATGATCCTGAATGTTAACTGCTGCACAAAACTCAAGAAGGATAAAGAAAGGGACTGAGAGATCATTGATAACTTTGAAGAGAGGAGTTTCAGAGTAGTGATAAGGTTGGATGGCAGACCGGAAGGAACTGAGAAGTGAAGGAGAAAAGGAGATGGAGGCAACGAGTGTAGAGAGCTTTTTCCCAGAAATCTGTCTGGGAAAGGGAGTAGATAGGTCATCTCTATATGTATATCTCATACTACAGTTATATCTAACTAATTACTTATAGAGGATATAAGGGATGGTGGGATCATGTGAGAGTGTTTTGTTTGTTTTCAGGATGGAGATGATTTGGGTGGGTTTTTAAGAAGCGGGAATTGAACTAGTACATTGGTTGGGTGATTGTTGTCCTCCATTCTCAAAGAGGACCAAAATGACATTGCTATGTCAAATGACATCACTAAAATGACATCGCTAGAGTCAAGTTACAGTTTGTCCAACTGTGGTTGATCAAACCAGTATGAGATTGGGATGCTCTACCATAGGTCTGGTGCAAATAGTCCATGTGAACATTTGGGGTGGATTCTCTAAATTTGTGCTTCTCAGGTTTCTTTGGAGCTACTTCAATTCTGCTTTGCTCATAGATCCCAGCACCTTCTCTGATATGGACACACCATGCCGAGTGGTCCTATGTCAGTGTCTCCCATGTCACACAATCAATTCCAGAGTTCTTAGAGACCTTGAGAGTGTCCTTGTGTTACTTATTCTGACCACCATGTGAATGCTTGCCTTGTGGGAGTTCTCCATAAAAGTCTTTTTGTCAAGTATACGTTTTGCATTCGAACAACATGGTCAGCCCACATAGGGGTCCATTGCTCATACAAAAGCTGACTGAAATTTTCTGGGTTATGTGGCAAGAGGAGATTTTCCTCCAGGAGTTCAAGGATGCCTCCATTGCCCATCTCTATAAAGGTAAAGGAAATAGATTGTCCTGCGACAATCATGGGCGGGGGAGGTCTCTCTCTTAGTCATTGCTGGTAAGATTCTTGCGAGAGTCCTCCTCAATCAGCTGATCCTTCACCTGGAAGATGGTCATCTACCTGAGAGCCAGTGTGGCTGCAGAAAAGATCGAGAAACAGTCGATATGGTGTTTGCTGCCAAACTACTCCAGAAGAAATGCCAGGAGCAGAACAGAGCTCTGTACACAACCTTTGTAGATGTGACTAAGGCTTTTGATAATTGTTAGTCATGAGGGTTTATGGAACTAGTACATAGGGAGAGATCAAAGATTAACGAGTCTCCCTAACTCTGTTCTGTCTCTTTTCATTCTGTCCTTCCTATCACTCCCAAAATGACACTTCTTACACGTAGTTCTGTTTATCTCTATTGCTTGGCAATAAAAATCACCACTCCTTTGCACATCATTCAATTGTACATTTCACAATCTGGTGCTAACCAACCTAATAACCTCCCTTATCTTATATCACTCCCCTTTACATATCCTAAAACTCTAGTCAGACTGGACTATTGTCTACCCCATAAACAGAAAGTCCTAATTTTAGGAAGATAATAAGCATTTGAAATAGGAAGTTCTTAAGAAAACAAGATTATACATTCACTCAGGAAAGGAAGGCAAGGAAAGAAAGAACTACAACATATATGGGTAGAACTCGTCTGGAACTAAATAGATTTTGAAATTTCTCCAGAGCAGTCAGGGCTTCTGTAAATAAAAGTATACCTCACACATAAGTAAACAAAGCAAATGAGCCAGTCCCTACATACCATAAGCTGCCAAAGTTGAAAATGTCTATCAAAGTTATTTGCAACACATAAACCTATTCAGATGAGAAAAACTAAAACCTTTACTGGATTCTAATGCATTCTTTTCTTTCCCTTTAACCATTAAACAAAACTGGTCACACTGAATTTTTATATCTACACATATACACGCACATATACACACACACTCACACTCTCTCTCTCCCTCTCTCTCTCTCTCTCTCCCCCCCATAGAGGGAGAGAGTGTGTGTATATGTATACATACATACACAAAAATGTATATGTAGTATACAGATATGTATTATATATATAGATATATGGCTATACAGTATGTGTATATACACACACATGTGTGAACATACATATAGGTTATAGCCTGTCTATTTAAAATGGTGCATGTATATGTATGTGTGTATTTTTTATCCTTCTTAAGATGGGTTTTCCCTGTCTCACCCAGAGTAGAAGTAGAGGCTGTTCCCAGACTCATCCCACTCTGATCAGCATGGGAGTTTTGACTGATTCTGACCAGAATCAGTCTTGGGTAACCTAGTGCTCCAACTCCTTCCTCACCTCCTGGGGACTCAACATATTAATATTAAACTTAGCATTGACACCCAATGAGCTTAGTCCCCTGCAGCAAAGACCTCCTGAATGCAAGCCTCAGCCTCTCCAGTAACAGAGATGACAACCTTGTTCCATCACCTCAGGCCAAACCAAATTTCTAAAATAAAACAGCTATTGATCTAGAATATTCCATGCTAAGCTTTGGCAGAAAGCAATAGCATTTGCCCTGGAAAACAGTTTTGTAACAGAACCACTGAGAGGTCTATAATTGTAGGTAAACTGACCAAATCCCCTCAAAAAGTGCTATTTAAATGTCCACCAACCTTAGACTTATTCCCCCTACTAATTGTCCTAAGGTAAGCTGGAGCTCATCACATGTCTCTAAAGCACTGACCATGTGAACTCATAAAGTGATCTTTTACCACTGCTGTGAGTCTCCAGTGGATGTAATAAATGGCCAGACTGTTTGGTTCTTGTTTCATTGATACCAATTACAACTTGAACTTCACCTAGCTGAAAAAGCCTGCAGACTTCACTCAATTAGCTGTAACAGGATTAAAATATAGTTTTGGAACTGAAGACTCAAATAGACAAAAATCTTGGCAAAGTCCCATTTCATGTATCTAAGTAATCCTAAAATAAATATTGTGTTAAGATTAAAGTGTTTCTGATCATCAGGAATTTCAGCATTTTCCTTCGTACCTAAAATAAATCTTGGGAAATTTCTCCCCTATGAACAGCGTAATTTTATTAGATTTTTCTTAAATTTTTCAAAACATGATTTTTATGTCACCTTAAATTTTATTTTATATATACATATTTCTTAGTTGGATTTTTTTTTTCAATTTTCATTTTTCTATTAAATTTTTTTTATTTCAGGCCATGGTCAATCATAAGATCATTAGTTTCTGTAAGCAAATTGGACAACTTCCACCAAATAAGTTCCCATGAGTCCAAGATAATAGGCAGAAGTGTTTAAGGTGAGAGGTCATCAGCACTGCTCCTCCCCACAGGAAAAAAAAATGCAAAAAATGAAGATTGCCTCCCAAGCCACTGAGCAAATACCCACTAGGTCTATAGGCTAATCTCATCCTGAGTGCAAAGGTGAACCTGCAGGACTGATTAGAGACACAGCTATTAACCTCCTCTCCAGCCACCCAGCACTTTTAAAGCCAAACAAAACTCAGATAATTATTTTAACAAATCTTTAGGACGGATTTGTGATGATTCATAACAAATGTGAAGTGGCTTTTATCTCTTCATTCTTTCTTACATATAGGACACTTTTTCTTGAAACAATTTCAAGGCAAAATTGTGTGTGTGCGTGTGTGTGTGTGTGTGTGTGTGTGTGTGTAGGAGCAAGAAGGAGATAGGGATATTTACCTTCACATAGAGAAAGACAGAAGTATATAATAACACAGCAGGAAGGTAGGAGACTCGAAGCCAGGAAGCGTGAGATCAGGTCGGCCACTGCCTCACCTACGTGATCTTGGCCTGTTCACCTCACTTCCTTTCTATGCCTCAGTCTCCTCATCTGTCAAAGGTGGGGGTTGTGCTTAAAGATCTCTTCCCTAGACGAGATGATTTCATGTATGCATGTATATATACACACACATGTGCACGTATGTGTATGTATGCATAGATGTATGGTAATACATGCATTATTTGTGTCTACATGTACACACGCACACACAAATATATATGTATATATAATCTGGAGAGGGAAGAGATGGAGAGGGAGAGGGAGAAATTTTCAATTACTTCAGTGTTACAGAAAATGTCTGGATAAGGCAACTGCCCTTAGTAATGTCTGTCAAACTCAGTGTGAGGGAGACGCCTGGAAGGTGAAGTGGTTTGTCCAGGTTCTCATAAATGTTACATTTCCCAGTAGGGACTTGGACTTACATCTTCCTGACTGGCCAGCTCTGTCTGCTACACCTTTGTTGACTCATCTCTCTCTCTCTCTCTCTCTCTCTCTCTCTCTCTCTCTCTCTCTCTCTCTCTCTCTCTCTCTCTCTCTCTCTCTCTCTCTCACACACACACACACACACACACACACACACACACACACATCAATACTGAAGAAACTCAAAAAAGAAAGATATGAGAAAGTCTAAGAAAAGACTCAGAAGACTTATTGGAAAAATCATACTTTTATAGTAGCATAATATCTTTAATTTGAGAACAATCATGGAACAATGAGAAGAACAATGGAATAGAATCAGACAAAACATGGGTTCAACTCCCCCTTTTGCCTTTGCTCCCTGTGGGATCCTAGGCGTCTTTGAACTTCAGTTTTCTCATCTATAAAATGGAGAGGACAGCATTTATTTCACTGCACTATTTTGAGGATCACATGAAATAATGCATATAAAGTCATATAATTGTCAGCTGTTCAACCTCTCAAAGCATTTTCTCATACATAAGCTCATTTGAAGGTTTGAGTCCAATCCTAGATTAAGGAAGTAGATTTTAGGCACTGCCCTGCGTAGGTGAGTTCTGACCTAAACATTACACCTGTGCAATTGTCATTATCTCACATTGGGCTGGGTGGACTCTAGGCTTCATTGGCATATGTTTTCCACTAGAATGTCAGCTTCTTGGAAGTAGAGATTTTTTTTAAATGTTTTATTTTGAAAATCACAAACATTTGCAGATTACTCCTATTTTGTGAGAGGTGTCTTATAGCTCTATAAAATAGCCAAGCAATAATACAGTGACCTCCTCTGAAAGTACATGCAACATGTTGTGTCTGTAACACCTCTCCCACCTCTTTGTTTTTTTAACAAGTACAGAAATCTATTCTCTCCTTCCCTCATTAGCCCCATTAAAAAAGGAAAGAAAAACAAAGTTCTTATAACAAATATGCAGAGTCTAGCAAAATCAACTCCCTCAATAGCTCTTTGTGTATATAAATATATATATACATGAAATATATATACACACATAAATATGCAATATAATATATACACATAATGTACATTTGTATACATATGTTCACATGTACATATATAACATAGATTTGTGTGTGTGTATACACATACACACATACATATATGTGTACATATGCACACAGAGCCATTATCTCATTTTACACCCTAACTGTGTGTGTGTGTCTCATTATACTTCATTGTTTCTTCAATACCTTAAATCCATTACATCTTTGGAATGCATAGTATATTTCATGATCAATCTTCTGGAATCATGAAAGGTCATTGTTCTGAAATCTACAGCTTTTCAAGTTGTTTTTGTATTTATTGTATAAATTGTTCACTAGATTCTACTCCTTGCATTCTTCATTTTATAGAAATCCTCAAAATGGTTTATTTTTATAGTGCTGATTTTATAGTACAAATTGTACTTCTGATTCTGATTTATCTTTGTAGCTCTCCCGGTGCCTAGCACAGGGCGTTGCATATTATAGATTCTCAATAAATGTTCAATGAAATTTGAATCTGATCAAAATGTGACAGCTAAAATCAACTTGCCTAAGAATGGGCAAAACTGATCACCAAGTTCCTTCACTTGAGTTTCCTTCAGTGTTTCAGGTGATCTGCAATCTCCTCAATGTGAGTATTTCCTACAAATCATACATTTCTTCCCACCATCTTTCATCACTCATCTCTCTCCATCCATCTTTCACAGAAGACCAAGTCAATGTGCCCAAAGTCCTTCTCTAGGTCTGGTTACATTCTGTGGATACTAGTGGAGCATTCAGGTTGTCCCCTGTGTTATCCCTTGCTCCTGACCAGCCCGCCTTCCATTCCCAGTTCTGTTTCTTCATTCATGTACCAATGCCACTTCTTGAGCAGAGATCATTACTAGAAAGAGACAGCACCCCTACGTATCTCTTTACTACCCGTTGTCCATAACTGTGATCTCATCTCTAAGACCAGATACTCACCAGTAAGGTCTTAAGCAAATTACCCTCCCTGGGCCCGAGTTTCCTCATTTGTAAGTGAGGCAGTTGCATTAGATGAGTCTTGAGGTCCCTTTCAGCTCTAGATGTGGTATCCTTTGTTATGATTCCTCATAAGATTTCTATGATGATAAAACCCTGGATTTCAAGTTGGAATTCACCTTAGAGGAGAACTGGTCCAACCCTTTCATTTTTACAGATGAAGAAACTCATAGCCAGAGAGGTTAAATATCCAACCTAAGGTGACAAAGGTAAAAATAAGACATTGGACTTGAATATGGATTCTGTGATTCAAAGCCAAGGCTCTTTCACCTTACTGTGCCGTCCCAGTCAAACTGAGACTTGTTAAAGACCTTAGCTTGAAAAGGTCAAGATCCCTTACTACATCCTGGGTCATTTCTAGTCATCCTGATCTACATCTGGTCATTGGATCCAAATGGCTCCAAAGGAGAAGTGAGGCTGGTAACTTTGCACAGCCCTCCCTCACTTAAATCCAATTCACTTGCATTACCTTTAAAGCATTTTGTAAATGTCATTTATTCCTCTTTGATTATAGAGGCAATCCTTTAAATTAGTATTAGATATTTCTGTTATTATATATTATATGTGTTAATTATTTATACCTTAACATGGAATTATTTAAGCTTTAAATTAAATAAATTTGTTTTAAAGTATTTTCCTGGAAAATGGTTTGAGCTGGGAATTCAGTTTGCCTGCTTCCCTTCTTGCTTTTTGAGATTGGACCTCCTTATCTCACTCAGGCTAGGAGTGCAGTGACCATTCATGGGCTTAACCCGACTGCTGAAGGGCTTGGAAGCTTTGACTTATTCGGTTTCAGACTTGGGTCAGTCTACCCTTTCCAGGGCATCCTCATGGCCTCTGGCTGGAGACATAGCAGAGACAGAGTCCTCATAGCAATTACTGACTTAGCCCTATTGCAACTCAGAACTCCCAAATTCAAGTGATCTATTAGCATAGACCTTAATAATAGCTGAGAGTACACTCATGAGCTGCCGTGCCTGGTGCTTTCCAGTTCTAAATCCCATTTTTTATGAATAAAAATTAAGATGAATGAGTTAAAACAAAAATACATAAGAAAAATTGCCCAAACTTTATTATTGTATCATACATGCGTATTTTTAAAAAGGAGTGTTGCATAAACCACATTTAGATGAGTTGCAGAATATAGAATAATACAGAAGGAGGTTTAAAATGAATTACTGAGATTAAAAATAATCTTGATTTCTATGTAAAGATGATAAACACTGTAAAGAATTTGTCCCTAGCATCTGTTAACTTGAACATTTTTTTTTAAATGTAACTCAGAATTGGTTTGAAGTCAGATGAGTAAGAACAACTGCTATTAAGGTGATTACTTCCCCCTTTCTTGGTCTAGATGTCAATCTTTGGTTTCCATAAGCAACATCATCTTACCATAAAGTATTGTTTAAAAAACAACCCCACACATTGACATATTTTTACATAAATGTGCAATAATTTTGCCACTAATAACCTAACCTGGTGAGCATTATTTCTCTGCTTTTATTTTTTTATTCATGGTAATTACAATGCCCATTACTGTAATGGTACCTCTACTGAGCAGTGATGTTACCACACCTTGCCCTTTACGCAACAAATTGAATTTCAACTGCTAACTTGCATCAAATGTCCATTAAACTAAATATCAGGGGCTTAATGTATGATATTTTGTGATAAATATATGTAGATTTAATGTCCAGTACTTGGATTATTAGTTACGTATACTCATAATGAAAATGTTGGTTATTTAACCAACTTTCATTTACAGGTGCTATAAGTACTTTCAAAAGAATTATTGAAATGACTTTTGGAGATTAAGGTTATAATACAGTATCAGTGACTTAAAACCCCTTCTAGAGTTGTGACTTTTTCAAAATTCAATCTAAAATCCATAAAACCACTGAATCTTAAAATTTTGCTACCTTAATTCACCTTAAATTCCAATGAATAATTATTCACACACCAATCTTAACACCTTCTGCGAAACTACAAACATACATACACATAGAGAAACAAAACCAAATATGCTCACACTCCTTAAAGCAGTACTGATCTTTTCCTACTATGTTCCTTAGTAGATATTTGAAGTTTTAGTGGGATATATTTTCCAAATATGGATATTAAAAGTATTAATAAATGTTATGAGATGATGATATTGATGGTGATAAAATTCTGGAAAAAAAGTCCATTTCTGGTTTTTGAACTGCAAGTAACTAATGATATGGCTAAAATCAATGAAGTTCAAGATCAACTACCATAGTGAAGTGGTGATTTTTGTCAACTTTAATTCAACATTTTTAAAAGGCTTTAATTTTGTTCTTGGTTCTTGTTGTTCCATAGGGTTAGCTACCATAGTGAAATCTACTAACCATGACTGTGAGTGGCATGGGGCTAACCAGTAGAATGCTAAAAATCACCATTTCAGTTTGATAGCTAATCTTGAACTTCATTTTTTTTTTGCCATATAATTAGTCACTTGCAGTTCAAAAGTAGAATTGAGTCAGAAGTTCTTCTTTCCCTATGATACGTATGAGTGTGTATGCCTGTGTGTGTATATGTGTATGTATACACACACACACCAAAGATGAGAACAGTCAATGTTGCAAGGATAATGGAAAGACAGATATAGTAATGTACTACTGATGAAGTTAAAAATTAGTACAACCATTCTGGAAAGTTATTTGGAATTTTAAAAAATAAAGTGGTTAAAAGGGCCATACCTTTTGACTCAGAGATTCTACTGTATATAATATGTACATCTATAAAATGGGAATAATAACAGCACGTACCTCCCAGTGTTGTTTTGAAAACCCAACACATGGTAAAATGCTATATAAATGTTAGTTATTTTTATTATTTTAGGAAATGATGGATTTGGTCAATGAAGACAATCAATGAGCAAAGTGAGCTCAGGGGATAGGATTAAAACACCCCAGATGGAGGCTTTATAATGGGGAGCAGAGAGAAAGATTAGGAAAGATCATTGAGATATGATGGATCACAAGAGGGAACCTAAAGTCTGGAAGAGTCATTAAGAAACTACAGTAAAAATCCAAGATGGAAGTGTCAAGGGACTGAATTCAGATGATTAAAATCCCAATGAAAATCAAGACATATATTTGAGAGAAATTTCAAAGGAAAATCACCAAGAGAAATTGTTTAACATTTGGATATCTGAGGATATAGGAGAGTGAAAGACAACTTCACAGCTTTGAAGCTGGGTGGCTGGGAGAACAGGCGGCATCATCAATAGAAACAAGGAAGTCAGATGGCAAGCTAATCTTAGAAAGAATATCATGAATTCAGTTTTAAACAGCTTTACTTTGAAGATGGTAGAACAGCAAGAATTTAGGAGCAACTGGAGTTTGAATGAGATGAGTGTGACCACATAGACTTGGAAGTCATCTGTACAGGGTGATGATTAAAACCACAAGAAATAATGGCTGAGTATCTCTAATAAAGGTCTTGTTGCTAAAAAATATAGAGAATGGAGTCAAATTTATAAGAATATAAGTCATTCCCCAATTGATACATGGTCAGAGGATATAAACAAGCAGTTTTCATAGGAAGAAATTAAAGATATCTATAGTCATATAAAAAAATTCTTTAAATCATTGTTGGTTAGAGAAATGCAAATTAAAACAACTCTGAGGTACTGCTTCATTCACAGCTATCAGATTGGCTTAATATGACCAAAAAAAGATAAAGTGATAAATGTTGGAGAAGATTTTGGAAAATTGGGACATTAATGCACTGTTAGTGGAGTTGTGAACTGATTCAGCCATTCTGGAGAGCAATTTGGAACTATGCCTAAAAGACTATAAAATTGTACATACCCTCTGATCCAACAATACCACTACTAGGTCTGTATCCCAAAGAGGTCACAAAAAAGGGAAGGGACTCACATATACAAAAATATTTATAGCAGCTTTTTTTGTGGTGGCAAAAAAATTGGAAATTGAGGGGATTCCCAGCAATTGGGGAATGACTGAACAAGATGTGGTATATGAATGTAATATAATACTATTGTGTTATAAGAAATTATGAACAGGTGGATTTCAGATAAAAATGGAAAGACTTATATGAACTAATGCTGAGTGAAGTGAGCAGAAGCAGGAGAATATTGTACACAGTAATAGCAACATTTTATGATGATCTACTACGATAGACAGCTCTTCTGAGCAACACGATGATCTGAGACAACCCCAGAAGACTCAAAATGAAATTACTATCCACATCCAGAGAAAGAGCTACGGAGTCTGAATGCAGATGGAAGCACTTTTCTCTCCTTTTTTCTTTCTTATTGTTTTTCCCTTTTGTTTTGATTCTTCTTTCACAGTGTGACTAATGTGGAAATATGTCTAATCTGACTGTACGTGTACAGCCTGTATCAGATTTCATGCCACCTTCAGAAGTTGGGTAGGGAGAGAAGAAAAAAAACATGGAATTCAAAAATCTTGTAAAAGTGAATGTTGAAAACTATCTCTATGCATAATTGGGGAAATAGAATACTATTGGAGGGAAGGAAAAAAGTTTTCTTAAATAGCTACTTTGTGTTTAAAAATGAATTTTAAATTGTGACAAAGAATTGGTGGCTATTAAATATCTATTATATAAAAGATACTGTGTTAGCTAATGTAGAGGGTACAAATATGTTATCTTCTTTGACCATTAGATATGTCCTCTTTTGGCAGATTCAGTTTCTCAAAGCTTAAAGTGATGAAACATCAAATCGTTTGTATTTACCTGGCAATTTAACACTTTGCCCTTACTTTTACTATTTAATCAAAATTATTATGCTATCTTTAACTCGAAGTAATAATGATGTTTATCCAAATTGTCCAAGTTAATATGACAGCTTTCTGACTGTACTCTCAGATCACTGAAAAGATTTCATCCATTTTCATTTTAAAAAAATCTGAAGCCCATACTGAATTCCCTCCCCTGACCCCACCTCCATCCCCAGCATCCAAAACATTGGAGGACAAAGAGCAGGTTGATCTGTTTTGTATGTCTGTTTTAACAGTTACTGCACAGAAGTGGGTAGTAATCTGTGCTTATGTGTCCAGGTGAATGTGCTAAAAGACAAACAACAGTCTTTTAAGCAGCAGAGAACTGTCAGAAAACTGTGCTTCATTTTAAGAACAATGAACTAAGAAGCAGTATTTTTTAAAAAAAGAATATATAGTATATACCCTTTGGCTCACTATTACTACTACTTCATAGCATATATCCAAAAGAGAGAGGGAAAGGACCTGTATGTGCAAAATACATATATAATTCATACACATAGGCAGATAGATATCTAACTTTTTAAACTCTTTTCACTTCCTCAACTTTTCCCTCTCAGAACTAGATAAATCTAACCACAAAATAAACAAGTAAGAAGTTAAGAGAAAAATATATGGGGACAGAAAGGAATATACCCTTTTCCTCAATCATATATGGCACCTTCACAAAAACTGACTATGCATTACGCCATAAAAACCTCACAATCAAATGCAGAAAGGCAGAAATATTAAATACATATTTTTCAGATCGTGATGCAATAAAAAATTACATGGAATAAAGACTGTGGAAAGAGTGATTAAAAACTTATTGGAAACTAAATAACCTAATCCTAAAGAATGAGTGGGTCAAGGAATAAATCATAGAAACAATCAATAATTTCATCAAAGAGAATGACAATAATGAGAGAACATACTAAAATTTATGAGATGCAGGCAAAGCAGTACTTAAGGGAAAATACATATTTCTAAAAGCTTACATCAATAAAATAGAGAAAGAGTAGGTCAATGAATTGGACAAGCAGAAGCTAGAAGAACAAATTAAAAATCCCCAATTAAGCACCAAACTGGAAATCCTGAAAATCAAAGGAGAGATTATTAAAATTCAAAGTAAGAAAATCATTAAACTAACAAAAAAAACTAAGAGCTGGTTTTATGAAAACCAATAGCAACAATAAAGTAGATAAGCCACTGGTTAAATTGATTTTAAAAAGAAAGAAGAAAACTACCAGTATCAAAAATGAAAAACATGAATTCACCACCAATGAAGAGGAAATTAAAGCAATTATTAGAAGTTATTTTACCCAATTATATGCTTCAATCTGACAATCTAAATGAAATGAATGTTTATAAAAACATATGTTGCCCAGATTAACGGAAGAGGAAATGGAATACTTAAATAACCCTATCTCAGAAAGATAATTGAACAAGCCATCAGTGAGCTCCCTAAGAAAAAAATTCCCAAGACCAGGTAGATTCACAAGTGAATTCTCCAATTAACCAATGTTATGTAACCTATTTGGAAAAATAATCAGAGGAGTCCTACCAAATTTCTTTATGATGCAAATGTGGTTCTGATACCTCAACTAGGGAAAGCAAGAACAGAGAAAGAAAACTATAGACCAGTTTCCCTACTGAACATTAATACAAAATTTTTAAATTAAAATGCTAGCAAGGAGATTACAAAAATATATCACAAAGATCATACATTATGGCCAGGTGGAAATTATACCAAGAATGCAGGGCTTGTGCAATATTAGTAAAACTAATAGCATAATTGACCACAAAAAATAACAAAACCAACAAAAATCATATGATTATCTCAATAGATGCAGAAAAAGCTTTTGACAAAATATAGCATTCATTCCTATTAAAAACACTAGAGAGAAAAGTTATTCCTATGGAGTTTTTTTTTTTAATTTTATCTATCTAAAACCATTAGCAAGCATTATCTGTAATGGGAATAAGCTAGAAGCCTTCCCAGTACAATCAGGGGTGAAACAAGGATGCCCATTATCACCACTATTATTCAGTATTGTATTCCCAATGTTAGCTATAGTAATAAGAGAAGAAAAAGAAATTGAAAGAGTTAGAATAGAAAATGAGGAAACAAAACTATCACTCTTTGCTGATAATATAATAGTATACTTAGAGAATCAATGAAAAAACTACTTGAAATAATGAACAACTTTAGCAAAGTTGCAGGACATAAAATAAACTCACATAAATAATTAGCATTTCTATATACTACCAACAAAGCCCAGCAACAAGAGAGAGAAAGAGAAATTCCATTTGAATACTGGAAACAATATAAAAATTTTGGGAGCTTATCTGCCAACACAAAATTAAGAACTATATGAACACAATTACAAATCACTTTTGCACACAAAATCAGATCTAAACAACTGGAGACATATCAATTGCTCATGGACAGGCTAAGCCTATAAAATACAAAATATAATTCGATCTGAATTAATTTAGTCATTTAGTGCTATACCAATCAAATTACCAAAAAATTTTATAGAGCTAGAAAAAATAATAACAAAATTCATCTAGAAAAACAAAAGTTCAAGAATATCAAGGGAATTAATGGAAAAAATGCAAAGGAAGGTGGTTTAGTCATACCAGATCTAAAACTACATTAGAAAATGGCACTCATCAAAACTATCTGTTACTAAGAAACAAGTGGTGGATCAGTGGGACGGATTAGATACATACTATGCAGTAACACAGTGCTTGATAAACACAAAGACCTCAGCATTTATTGAATAGTATGTTACTATAATCTCTAGGATAAGAACTCTCTATTTCAAAAAACTCCTGGGAAAACTGGAAAACAGCATGGCAAAAACTAGATATTGACCAGCATCTTATACTGTATGCCAAGATGAGGTCAAAATGGGTACCTGATTTTTCCCATCTTAATTGTATTTTATTTTTTCCAATTACATGTAAAGATAGTTTTCAACATTCATTTTTGTAAAATTTTGAGTTTCAAATTTTTCTTCCTCTCTTCCTCACCTCCTCCCACCCCAGGACAGCAAGCAATCTGATATAGGTTATACATGTACAATGATGTTAAACGTATTTCCACCTTAGTCATGTTGTGAAAGAATCAGAACAAAAGAGGAAAATGAGAAAGAAAAATCAAAAACAAAAGTCAAAGTAGTATGCTTCAATATGTTTTCAATCTCCATAGTTCTTTATCTGGATGTACTTAGCATTTTCCACCATGAGTGTTTGGAATTGCTTTGGATCACTGTATTGCTGAGAAGAGCTAAGTCCATCATAGTTACACACTAAACAATGTTGCTATTGCCATGTGCAGTGTCCTCCTGGTTCTGCTAATTTCAGTCAGCATCAATTCTTTAAGTCCATGTTTTTTTTCTGAAATCATTCTGCTTGTCATTACTTATAGCACAATAGTTTTCCTTTATATTTATATGCCACATCTTCACCAGCCTTTCTCCAATTGTTGGGCATCTCCTCAATTTCCAATTCTTTGCCACCACAAAAAGAGCTGCTATAGATATTTTTATATATATGGGGTCCCTTTCCCTTTTTTATGATCTCTTTAGGATATAGATCTATTAATGGTATTGCTGGATCAAAGGGTATGCACAGTTTTATAGTCTTTTGGGCATAGTTCCAAATTGCTCTCCAGAATAGTTGCATCAGTTCACAACTCCAACAGTGCATTAGTGCTCCAGTTTTCAAAATGGGTACATGATTTAGACATAGACAGTGATGCCATAAGCAAATTAGGAGAGTAAGGAATATTTTACCTGTCAGATTCATGGAGAATGGAAGATTTTATGATGAAACAAGAGACAGAGAGCATTATGAGAAGTAAAATGAATAATTTTAGTTTTGTTAAATTTAAAAGGTTTTGCACAAACAAAACCAATACAATCAAGATTAGAAAGAAAGTAGAAAGATGAAAATCATTTTTATAAGAAGTATCTCTGATAAAGGCCTCATTTCTCAAATATATAGAAAACTGAGAAATTAATAATAACACAAGCTCTTCCCCAATTGATAAATGGTTAAAGGATATATAGAGGCACTTTTCAGATGAAGAAATCAAAACTATCTATGAAAAAATATTTTAAAAGGCTCTAAATCAGTACTGATTAGAGAAATGCAAATTAAAACAATGCTATGGTACCACTTTTTCACCTATCAGATTGGCCAGTATAAAAGGAAAGAAAAATCATAAATACTGGAGAAGATGTGGGAAAATTAGTACACTAATTCATTGTTGTTGGAGCTGTGAACTGATCTGACCATTCTGGAAAGCAATTTGAAACTATGCCCAAAGGACTATAAAACTGTGCATACCCTTTTGGCCATCAATACTACTTCTAAGTCTATCCCAAAGAGATCATAAAAATGGGAAAAGGACCCATATGTGCAAAAATATATATAGCAGCTCTTTTTGTGATGGCCAAGAACTGGAAATTGAGGGAATGCCCATCAATTAGGAATGGCTAAACAAATTGTAGTATACGAATGTAACGGAATCCTCTTGTTCTGCAAGAAATGATGGATAGGCAACTTTCAGAAAAACCTGAAAAGACTCAGATAAATTGATGCAAAGTGAAATAAGCACAGCCAGGTCAACATTGTACAAAGTAACAACAACACTATGATAATCAAATATGACTGACTTAGATCTTCTCAGTAATACAATGATCCAAGAATTCCAGGGGACTCATAATGGAAAATGTTATCCACATGCAGAGAAAGAACTGATAGAGTCTAAATGCAGATCAACGCACACTATTTTCATATAAATAGTCCTAATTTTTCATAGTTTTTCCTTTTATTTTGTTTCTTTTTTTGCAACATGACTAATATGGAAATATGTTTTACATGATTGCACATATAAACCTGTATCAAATTGCTTACCGTCTGCGGGAGGAGGGAGGAAAGAATAGGAGAAAGAGAAAATTTGGCTCCCAAAATTTTATTTAAAAAGAATGTTAAAATTATCGTTACATGTAATTGAAAAAAATACTATTTAAAACAAAAAAGAAAAACAAGAGTACAGAATTAAATATCTTAATATATAAAAAATAGAGAGAAACTAAGTTGAGAAGTGTATACAGAAAAGCAGGACAATGTTATTACTACTTTGTTAACTTCAATATACACTTTACATGACAAAACCAACCATTTAACAGAAGTCCACAGTTTTAATGCACAAACTTTTTTGTTCTTTGTATATGGAAAAATTCTGTCTTGAAATTTTCATGCTTTATTAAAAATTATAATTTTAAAATTTAGACAAGTAAAGAGAATATATGTCTAATTTTTTTTTAATTCTACATTTGTACTTCTTTGACAGAATATTCTCACTTACAAGATAGGGGAAATGAAACAGATTAGGTAAACTGCCATGACAGAGAACATATCTAGGTGTTGTATTTTAGGAAGAATACTAATAAGCTGGGAACCATTTAGAAGAAAACAAGCGTGGCAAAGGAGGTTTGGGATGCTTAGCTGGGAGAAGAGAAGAGTTATGGGAAAATGGGAGATGTCTTTCAGTATTTGAAGGGCAATCATGTGGGATGAGTGGGTAAGATCAGAATCACTCTGCATGGCCACCAAGAGTAGAAAAAGTAACAAAGCTGCAGAGGCATATTTAAGCTCAATAGAAGGAAAAACTTCCTAACAATTAAGGCTATATCAAAGTGGACTGAGATGCCTCTCAGGTAGAAATCTTCAAGTATACTGGATGACTATTTGTCAAGATCTTTAAATATTGAAAAGATAGTGCTGGATGTCATGCCATAGTGCTGGTTTTACTAGAGTAAAGCAGAGAATTCACATTGAACATAAGATACTATACAAATATTGACCAAAATGCCCAAGGAACAAGATCTGATTAATATGCCAATTAATCCACAAACATTTAAATTTAAATTTTTATTGTTGAAAAGTTCTCGAAAATGTCTTTGGTGTCCTTAAAATGTTTCTGAGTTGTCTTTTGAACATAAGTTTACAATGTAGAGTAATATGGATGGAAAATGGATAAGAGATCAAGTTGAATGTGAAATGACACACCTATCTAATGTACTTATACTGAATTATGATATATTATAGATCTCTGAATGTAGATTTTTTTTTCCATTAGGTCAGTGTCCAAATATTATCATTGTTAAAAATCTATCTCAGGACCTAATAGGTTGCTAAACACAAAATAAGCCTTTAAAAAAAGATTTACTGACATGAATTGTTGTTGAATTTACTACTTATATAAAAATCCAGAGAGACACTGTAGTTTATTGGATAGAAAATGTTATAGAGATGTAGGTTTGAGTCTTCCCTCTAACACATACCGACAATAGGACTTCAAGTAAGTCAATGAACCATTCAGTTCTATAAGCAATTCTCTAATACTATGGGTTGCAAAGAAGGTGCCAATTTTCATTAGTAGGGAAAAAATTCTCATTTGGTATTAACTATACCAAAGAAATCACAGTCACAGTCCCCATCCCATTATATAAATTCACCTTGTGGACCATTACTATAGTCGCTTATGTAAAGATTAAAATGATTCTTATAGAAGGGGGCAGCTAGTTGCAAAATGTACTCAAATTTGCAAAATGTACCCTTATTCTTACAGATAAAAAGACAAAAAAAGTCCAATGAATATTGAAATTTCTCCAAATCCTTATTTTAAAAAGTGTAATCAACAAAACTCACTGTCACAAAATATTATTTAGGTCATTCAAACAATTTAGTGAGGATATTAATATGAAAAACATTACATTCTTCAGGTATCTTTGCTATACTAAAACAAAGAGACTATGAATCTTCATGCTCCAGGGCATGATGTGATTACCAGCTGGGGTCAGAAAGATATTTTCCCCATTGTATATTATTATCAATTACCATAGGTGCAATATGAGCAAAGGAAAAGTCAGGGGGTTATGCCTGACTCTAAAGCATCTGGTATAGGATACTTTCAGAGTGAGAATCTGGGATTAGATAAAACATTCAATTGTTCCTGTATGTCAGTTCTGATGTTCCTAGGAGCTGCCAATGTGACATTGCTGTCACAAGGGAGGGATTTCCTATGGAACAGATGTCACTTACAGTATTATGTGGGCTATCTATCTCCACAAATAATTGCCTGGCACTTATGCCCTATGGCAAGGGTCTGAAAATGTGTTAGTGAGATAACATACCATCCAAGCAGATGGGCATGGATAAAGGAAGGAAAGAGAGCATACTGTGCCTGAAATGTATTTGTAAAAGCCAGATGGGAATATTGAAACAGATGTCTTTCCTCATCTTCAATGACTAAAGCACATTACGGGGATTTGCCAGTTATTTCTCCTTTTCTAAACTAGGCTACGTTTCAAAAATTATCTTTGATTGAGTATGAGGAGCCATTGGGTCCCAGCTTACTGAAACAAAGGTTCTTTCCTTTTCTGGTCTAAGTAGGCAGTTCCATGTGAAATGATCAAGACAAACTCCTCTATGTTACCTAAAGGCCTGAAAAGGGGGTAGGAATACCACCAAAAAAAAGGTAGACTAAGAGTATGAGAAAAGTAGGCCAGGTTAAGTGAACAGATACAAAGAATGACAATGAGATTGTAGGTGCCTGCATTGAGCTGTAACTTTTAAGAGATTGGAAGAGAGGAGAAAAACAGTCTTTTAAAATTTGAAGTCTAAAAAAAAAGGTCAAAGAAACTGGTTTGCCTTTCTCTGATATAAAAGGGAAAAGTTAATAACAGTTTTGAGATGGCAACATGTTCTTCTTTTAACAAGAGGAAAGGAAATTATGTAAGGGTAGGTAAGGAACCGGGACAAAACCAATACAAGTATAATACTTTGAGTTCATCAGACATTGACCCCAACGCTACAGCTAAATTTTCCCCACACCTTAAAGTACCTGAAATAGCTACCAAAGACAACCAGCATGCTACGTCACTTTAAGAGGCACTAAGCCTAATTTTCAAAAATATTCTGTCCAAATGGACAATAGCAAGCTAAGGACCAATGTCGTCAGGCACCCTCCAAATTGGAGAAATATTGAGTGATTTTTTTGGTCATGCATATCAAAACCAATTCAGAATGATAGTTCATTATGAATAATAGGTATGATGAGTGAAATTGGTTATTCTTTTTAATTTGACAGAAAAGATCAAGGGGATAGGGGCTAGTGAGCACCTTGGACAATGGACTAAGAATTTTAAAATAAAACTTAATTTTAAAAAATGATAAAAAGTATTAACTTGGGGAAAGTTTAACCAAGGAAGGATCAGCAAAATGTATTTAAGAAGAAAACAATATGTATGCAAGAAAAGGAGTAGTTCATCATTCAAATAGTTAAAAACAAAGCAAAACCAAAAGTCTGAGAAGACCTATATGGACTTTTGACTGTACTCAGTACTGTCTTAGTACTATCTATTTAAATTCCTATTCTAAATGATGAGGAAATAAAATAAAAAGGCATAACTCTTTTCATAAGTGGTTGACATCTAAATCATCAAAGTATCAAAATTGTGAGCTAAAGTATAAACTAATAAATGGGAAATTATTTTTCCAAACAAACTGAACACATCAGTTGGCACAGTCAATGCGAGAATAAGTCATCAAAATCTTATCTGATTGGAAGACAAACTAGGATTGTTTCTTGAGCAATGATATTTTTAAATCAGATTTTCCCTTTTTTCCCAAGACTTTAAATTCTCCAAAACCCAGAGACTTAGAAGAAAAAACTGGATCTTCTGAATATATACTTCCTAATCAATGAGCTACTTTATGTAACAAAGAATAAAATATTTTTTAAAAACAGTTTAGCAAAATTACACTACACATCTAAGTCTGATAGTATATCTGATATTCCATACTAATATGTCTTCTGTCCTGCTTGAGAAAAGTAGAAAGGCACGGTTTAAAATTTTTTTTGCCATCACTATAAAAATATATACACCATCATTTATGACGTAAGTATAATGTGTATATAAGTTAAAAAGTGCATTATAAAACAGGATTCAAAGAAGAAACATTTAAGTACGAGTTAATATCATCTCATTGTATTCAACATGTAGTAATGACAATTTTTTTTTTTGGTAGGGAATGACTTCTAGGACTCTGATTTCATGGTATAGGGGATTCTTTGGTAGAGAGACTCCCTCTATCAAGGCTGAGAGACAACCTATCTGTAAGTTAGATTTTTGGAGCACTGCCCTGGGCTACTTAAAAATTGTGAATTGGTCAAAGAATGTGTCCTAGACAATAAATTTAAAGGGAAAGTTCCTATATGTAACAGAATTTCATAAGGTTAAGTCCAATCAACAAGCATTTTTCAAGTGTTTACTATTTGTCAGGTCAAAAGGATAAAATAAAAAAAATAATTGGACTAAAAGGTAAATCACAGGCAAGAACATTTAGATTATGTTGTTTTTTCATGTTAGAACGGATTAACAAAGAAATTGGTCCATGCTTTTATTCTAACTGCACAGAGCTAAATGCTCAGAGCTATATCCATGTAGCACAGTAGGTAGAGACCTCCTTGCTCTCATGAAAACTATGTCTAATGTATTCTGGCTGTGGGATCCTGGGCAAACTGTGTGGTCCCTCAGTGCCAAGGACAATTTTTTTAAGACTTTAAGTTGCAGTTGCTCATCTACATTGGTAGAGGAAGCTTCCTCACAAAGGGAGCTCCCTACATGAATAAAATCACCGTCTGGATGAAAATTAAATTAAACTAAACTTCAGAAAAGACCTAAAAGCAGAAATCCATTTGTTTAAGGTCACAGTTGAGAACTGTGTATTCATATAAGAGAAATAACAAAGCCCCAAGTGACTGTATCTTTATTCTCACAGTTCCAAGGACCAATTTCCTTCCATTCAAAATTTGCTGAGCCTTGAGATTGTTCCACTACATATTACCTCCTCAGCCAGCGTGAAGTTGGTAAGATTTGATCCAGCCTGCACAATGGAACAAGGAAACTTTCTAAGGTCTCTTCAGCTTTATGGTCTATGATTTTAACTTGGATGAATTTAGCGTAAACATCCATGGAGATAGATGCAGGCTCACTTTTAGCTCATCAGACATTAGTCATTAAGTCTGCTCATGCACAGGTTACTAAACCCCATCCTATACCACCAAGTTCACAAGACAGGATTCTACCTCTTCAATTTGTCTTCTAAAAAACTTCACACTGAAAAATTCTAGCAAGCCTTTAAACGTTAAAGAGTATCTCTTTTCCACTTCATGTGTTTTGTCCTTTTACAATTTCTATCATTCTCATTTTATATCCATTCCAACTTCACTATGGAAGGAGAGGCTTTTAGACCATGTGAGTAATAGCATGAGGTTATCTTCCCACACAGAAGGCTACCTCCCCACTTTTTCAAGGAGGGCAGATTCACAGAAGACTTGAGTTTTCAGGAGGCCTTGGTAAAAGTCCCCTGACTCTCTGGAGAAGTTCACATTCACATACGTATACATATATATATATATATATATATATATATATATATATATATATATATATATATATATATATGTATATGTATATGTATATGTATATATGTATATATATATATGTATATATGTATATATGTATATGTATATATATATGCACATACACACACATACGAAATTTGTACTATCTGTAGGAAAAATTAGAAATCTAAAAGACATAAAAAGACTCTTGAAAAAATAGTATTGCTAGACAGAAATATTGAGCATTTCATCATAGGTTATATTCTTTTTGATCCAAATGTTTCATATATTTCAAAGGTTATTTTCAAAAGTAGGGGGAAAAAACTTCATAAACAAAGTTCCTGGCCCATAGTAAGTGTTTGATAAATGTTTTTTAATCTATCCATCTTTTCAAAACTAAATTTCAGGTTCTTTTAAGGGTGGCAACATGTGTTATCCTTTGATCCCCCACAGCACTTAACACAGTACCCAGCACATAGTAGATACTTAATGAGTGTTTAATAAATAATTGACATGTCAGTCAGTATGTGATATGGTACTGCTGAGCAAATCACTTGATGTGTTAATAAAGTTGTTGATTTATATATCTATCAATTCAAAACAAAACCATTCATAAGACTCAGGAAGACAGACTTTTATAAACTGTAAAATGTTCAAATAAATTTGTTATGGTTATAATTGACAGGCAAGTGGGTTTAATGGATAGAGAATTGGCTTCAGAACCAGAGAGATCGAGGCTGAGGTCCTACCTCTGATATGCTTTGGAACGCTGGACATCGTTTTAGTGCCCTAGCCAACTTTCTAAGACTATAAGTTATAAAGAAGATTCCAATCTTTAATGGGAAAAAAAATTCTTACCTATACTGAGGAAATTAGTTCCCAGTTAAAATATTATTAATATCATCATTATTCAATGTGACTCCTAGCAGCCTTCTTGCATATTGACCCCTCTCAACCCTGAAGGTTTTCACTGAAGAATTGAATGACCTAAAAAGGATGACTAGGACATGTGACAAGATTAAGGGATAACTGATGGGCAGCCAGCGTGCTCCATTTGTATCTTCATGATGTCAAGAGAAAGGAAAGACGAATGTGTAAGCTATTGGGTTCAGCCTTCTGTGGCAAACGTAGGAGATGGCAAGGACAAGGGCCTTACGGGATGAACAGGAATGGATGGTCTATAATATATATTATTAGAAAGAACCCTCACATTGACAGATCACAGAATCTTTGGAGTATTTGAGTATTATTGTGTACCCACCTACGCTTTTTCTTTTGAGTCCAACTTCTTTCCAGGGTAACAATCACTAGAAATTTATTAAACACCTACTATTTTTGAATCCCTCTCTAGAAAATGAATTTCGACTGATTTAACATCATCTTCACAACACGAATCTCTAAGGCTCAGAATGTTCTCGGCAGTTATAGTTTCAGATGCTACGCCTATTTCAAGAATCAGAAGTTTTTAAGTTAGGGATACAAGACAAGATTAAAGCTTGATGCGATATCAGCTCTACTTCACATGTACGCAAACATTTAATGGAACATGAAGTTAGTAGACAGAAGTGGCACCATCCTAATAGGAAGACTCAGATTCTGAAAAGGCATACATGATTTCACAGACCAAAATGGGCTGTTTTTTAGGGTATTATACTCAAGGAAAACAAACTTGGGGTTGTTCCAGAACTGAGTGGGTATAACAATGACCTGTAAGGAAGTATTAAAATATATCTCTGAGGACAGAGGCTATTCAGAGAGAATTCATAATGGTCTCGGAGCAACATTTTTTTTGAAGAGGAATAAGGCAGGAAGAAGCTAACCTTTATAAAGTTCCGATAAAAACCTTCTTGGCAAAGAAGACTCTATTAAAAGAGAAATTGAAACAGATATTCCACTAAAATCATAGTTTTATGGACAGCAAAAAGATATCAATAAAGTTTAGAAGAGCTTTTGAAAACCTAATAAAATAAAGGGAGAGATGGGAAAAGAAAGAAAAAAAGAGGGAAAGACATGTAAATAAATATTTTAAAAACCTTGAGTTCACAAGTGAGTTATTTACTCCTAGTTTGTAAACTATGTTATAGGACTAAGCTCTCACTGTTTAAAAAACTATAAGATTCATAGCTATAAATGAGTTGAATTAGTGAGGAGGAAGGAAGTAATTTCTTTGGAATTCTTTCTACTAACTCCTTCCTATGATGTTCATGTCTATTTGATGCTGAATCAACATTTTCCCCTCCCAACTCCATTTTGATTAGAATGTACACCTGTTCAAAGGTAGTTAGTATAACAAGTCCACTTGAAAGTGATGACTGCTCATACATACATGTATTTAATATATATGTGTGTATGCATATATATACACACATTTGTATATATGTGTATGTATATATATGTAATGTATATATATGTAATATATATGTGTGTGTGTGTGTATATATATATATATATATATATATATATGCGCAGACCTTTGAGAAGAATGATTGTGGCTCAGAAGAATTTGTGGTACCTCTGGAAATTGTCCATGACATGTTGGATTGTGTGAAAACAGCATATGGGACTACATATCTTACTCACTGGCTTCTTGGCAGTGCAAGGTTTTCCTTTCCTTTACTGGCATCCGCTCTCAGCTCAAACCAAAGTCCAGTTAGAGATAACAATGCGGGTTAAAAAATTTCCCCCACTCTTAATAGAATTGAAAGAAAAAACCATCGTAAGACATATACACAATAAAATTAGATTCTCTTTACAAATGAGATTCCACATAATGAAAAATAAATCTAGTAAAATAAAAGGGGAAGCATCTAAAACAGAAAAACAAACATAGCCTGTAATGACTACAGTTCACCCATAAGGATATGTTTCTTAATGTATGAGTTTGAAAAAACACACATGTACAAGATGAGAAGGAACAGTTGGCATTCAGTTAACAATTGTGTTTGGAGGTTTGTGACTGACTTTGTTATTCCAAGAGACGCCAGGTACCAGTCTCTTGGGATTATGTACAAAGGCAAGAAAAAAAAGTGGACATGTAGAAACCTCAAAGGTTACTGCTGGGTTAATAAAACAGTCTGTTTTCTGTTCACCCACTCTTCTTCTCAGTGTGCAAGTATATTAAAATATGTCAAAAGGAAAGCCATTTACTGGGCAGAAATAATTCGGCTAGAAGTCAAAATTTCCAGCTGGTGGAACGCCTTGGTGTGTTTAAGTGCGCTAACAAGTGACCCACATGTCTCCCTGGATGAAAGTTGACATCCTCATTAAAGTAGCAACAAACACACAAAATCGGAACAACTGTCACCTAGGAAAACAGACCACAATAGATTGCACAAAGCAGCATTTGTTTCCCTGCTCTGTTTTTGACTCGAGATGCGGCAGGTTGGAGAGCAGCATGTTCTCAGAAAAGTAACCTCTTGTGAAAGAATGGAAGGTAAAATGACAAACCTGCTGGAAGAATTCTACCATCCTTGTTATTATTGCTGAATGTTTAGAAGAAAAAAAAAGCTCTCAGTCAACTTTCCATAAATTTCATACCAAGTAAAGAATTTAAAACATTTAGTAACTGGATTAAATGAATATGCCCTAGGAAATTCAGAATTAATTTAATTCACCCTGATAAACATATTCTGAATCATATCACATTGAGAAAAGGGGAGCAGGCATTTTGTAAGCATGTACTTTGTGTTAGATCCTATGCTAAGCACTTGTCCTCACAACAACCCTGGGAGGTGGCTGCTAGTATTGTACCCATTTTACAGTTGAGGAAACTGAGGGAGACAGAGGTTAAGTGACTCGCTGAGGGTTACACAGCTAATATATGTCTGAGGTTACATTTTAACTCAGATCTTCCTGAATCCAAGCCCAGTGCTCTATCTCCTGAACTACTTAGCTGCCTATAATATGCAAAATCAGATCACTTTCTGCTCTGGTTTTCCACTAGGAGACTTTGTCAGCAACAATTTCCAGTATGCACTGGAACATAGTTTGTGTTTTACAGTCATCATCAGCACCACTACCCTCACAGGAATTATTATTATTACTAGTCAGACTAATATTCAATAAATACTGTCCAGAGTGTTTATTTTATGCTCAATAACACAGAAGATATTAAGAAGTGTACACAAATGTCTCCTCCTAGATCACTGCTTTGTCCTGGTGGAGGGGCTTGCATTGCTCAATAAAGCTATGAGCTATGCTGTGCAGGATTACCCAAGACCCAAAAGTCATAGGGTAGAGTTCTGACAAAAGATTCATTGCAGAAGGAGATGGCAAACCACTCTAGTATCTTTGCCAAGAAACCCCCATAGACAGTGTTAAAATGATAAAAGATGTGACACCAGAAGATAAGTCCCTCAGGTTGGAAGGTGTCCAATATGTGACTGGGTATATGAGTTTTCAGACAGGACCATCACCTCTGGTATGAGGGCTTGCCAAAAGGGCTAACCTTTGGTGTTCACCTTTACCCAACTCTGACCCAGGACTCCAAGAAGCTGTAGCATGTGCAGCACCCACAGCCCAGCAAACCCTCTTGGTTGAGGATAACCAATATAGTGAGTAAGCATGTGAAGACTTCCCATGGCAAAATAGGTGGATGAGAATAACGGGGGGCTAAAGCAGTGCTATGGAGCACTTAGAACTTAGTCAGGCATCAAAGATGCCAAAGGCATTCCTTCATCCTGGGCCACCTCCAGGTATGTTGACTTTTGTCTTGCCACCAAACTTCAATGACTCAGGAAAGGAGAGCAAGTCTGATGACTTTGCACAACTCCACCTCACTTAAATCCAATTCATGCACAAGACATTACCTGTGATGTCCCTGGTATGCTTTGAAAATGAAGAACAAACAATAAGGAGAAGAGTGAAGGACAACTACAAGAAGCTCCAGAAAGAATAAAGCAGTTGGGCCAAAACCTAAAGGCAACTCAACTGTGGAAGTGTCTGAGAAAAAAAGGAAAGTCTGGTGCTATAAAGACTGATATTGCAAAGGAACCTGGAACGTAAGATCTATGAACCAAGGGAAACTAGATGTAGCCAAACATGATGTGGAAAGATTAAACATCAACATCTTAGTTGTGAGTGAACTTCAATGGATGGGAATGGTTGAATTTAATTCAGATGATCATTATATATACTACTGTGGGCCAGATTCCCTTAGAAGAAATGGAGAAGCCCCCATAGTCAATAGAAGGTGAGAAAAACATTACTGGGGTAAAATCTCAAAAATGACCTAATGATATCTTTTCAAACCCAAGGCAAAGCATTCCACATCACAATGCTCCAATTACTGATGCTGAAGAGGTCAAAGTTGCTCAGTTCTATGAAGAACTACAATGTCTTCTAGAAATAATACAAAAATATAATGATATAAGAATTATATACATTACATATATATATATATATATATATATTATTGTTCTTTGGACAAAGATCTTGTCATTTTTAGATAGCTTGCAAATTCCTGGAGGGCAAATACTACTTTATCCACTACTACATTTAATTATAATAATTAATATATGGCATTATTACGCCATTGGCTCCCCCCTCAAAGCCATGGCACAGAGGTGGCAGAGATGGCAATAGCAAAGTAAGGGAATTCCAGTCAGGATGGTGCACAATAGGGATTCTGTCTTTTCTGAGATCATCATGGTAGCTACAAAGACAGGGCAAGGCACAAAGGGGCTTCATTTGCTCTATTATCCATGTCAAGACAACCATCATGACAGTTATGAATAGTGCTAAAGTGAAATCCTCTACCACCTCATCTATTTTTTTTTTTTTTGGATCCTGGCCAACGTACTAATCCGATTTGTGGTGTTGCCAGAGCCCAACTGGCCACTGTTTCAAAAATGAGTGCAGGTTTTCATATCTACCAGAATGATTTCATTGACATGATATGCCAAAAGGTACTAGGGATATAAAAATTAACTTCTTATCTCCTTGGTTTTTACTAAATAAATCACACAAAACACATATAAACCTCTTTTATTGACTAACTCAAAGCCTTGGACTCAGTTCCACACTCATGGCTCATTCATCCTCCGCAAATATATAAAAAAGACCAAAGCATAATGAAAATACTTGAGTATTGGATGTCCACATGGAAAACTTTTCTCCATTTAAACTATACTAATAGTACAATTAGGTTAAGAGCAATTTATAAAAAAACAAAAAAGCAACATCTGGTAGGGAGAAGGTTTCAGCCTGCTACAATTATGCCTATTCTTAAATCTATTATGATTATTCCTCAATAAAATTGAGTATGGTGTTCAAGTCAAAGAAGGAATCATACTCCAATTTCATATTAGTCACATGATACACAATACACCAAGTAATATGGTTACGATGAAAAAAATATTAAACAGTTATTTCATCTTATTGAAATAAAATGTTATTTGAAATTGGTGAGTATGAGATTATTAACACACCCTAAAGAATTATAGATACTAGGGAAGAGCCTTGAACTTGAATCCAGAAGTCATTGCATGGAAGTGATACCTTCTGATATACTGGTCTTCTTCAAACAAGCTATATCGAGCATTAAGCTGTCAAGGAAAAAGCAGATATTGTGTAAGAGATATCTTGAAGTCAAAACTTAATGAGACAAGATCATTTCAAACAACTCATATGTAGTAGCAGTTTTTATCATACAGTACAGTAAAATGGATTACAATGCATCTAGAAAGTATTCAAACAAAAATCCTATATAATATTAACATGGCACATGACTTATCAAATCCAAGAAAACTACAGGAAGACAGATTTTTTTCAACAGAAAAAGAAGAAAAGAATGATAAGATGTTCTGAGAGAACACAAGGCTAAAAATTAATAGAAACAGAATTAAGAGAAATACTTTCGCAGTCAAGCACTTGCTCCACCAAGCACTAGTATATAGATAATATTCCGCTAGATTTGTCAAATGTTGTTCAAAGTACTCATTTCTGCATGAAATTTTAGGAATGACTAAGATAAAAATGTGGAATCAAAAGACGCATGATGGATAACATTCACAATAGCCCAACCAACAATATATGTATATATATACAGACAAATAAACATTAAATAAATGGCTAAGTCATACAGATTTGTTTATTAAAAAACTGAAAGGGTTAAGACAACAATTTAGGCTCAGATTCTTGCCACATTAAATTATAGAACTATCATTCTTAAGAAATTTGGACTTATTAATTGAGTCATTATAAAATGAAAGTATGGAAATGGTACAATATATAACTGTAGTCTGTAAAAATTCAGCATTTATTGGATAACTACAAAGATAAAAGCAGTTAGCTAGAACCATATACATCAGAAGTTCACCACCATTTAAAATTAAAATAAAAACCCCTGTACTACAAAAATAAACTATAAAATATCTATGAGAATCCAACAAATAACATGTTCCAGAATTGAAGTATCTTTACAGATAGAACACTTATTCACAGCCATCTAGACAAAACATGCATCTATAAAAACATAAGAACAACATTTTAAATAAGGAGCTAGGTGGTGCAGTGGATAGAGTGCCAGGCCTGGAATCAGGAAGACCTCAGTTCAAACACTGCTTTCCCCACACCTAACACTTACTGGCTATGTGACTCTGGGCAAGTCACTTGACCCTGTTTGCCTCAGTTTCCTAATCTGTAAAATGAGCTAAAGAAGGAAATGGCAAACCATTCTAGTATTTCTGCCAAGACAACCCCAAATACTGTTGCAAAAATTTGGACGCAACTAAATGACTGACAATTAAAAACAACAAATCTTAGGACAAAAGTACTTAAGGGAGAGGAGGAAAGGGGACCAGGAATACTATCCTACAGAAACTGGGATTTGAGCTGACTCTTCAGGGAAGCCAGAAACAGAGGCGAAAAAAGGCTCTAGTATCTTTGTATTATTATGTATTTGTATTATGTGTATTATTATATATTTGTATTTTTGTAGTATCTCCTTCATCTTTGCCAAGAAAACTCAAAAGGGATCACAAAGAATCTGACATGACTGAAAAATGACTAATCAACTATACCAGATACTCATGATCTTATTCCTCTCTGGATTGCACACTAAACTTCTACCGTGCCCAAGAAATCTCTTCATTCTGGAAATTCACTACAGCCCTGGAATTAACATATTGGAAGTACCTTTTGCCCCTGTGACTTATCCTCTGATTGGAAGGTTCCTCTTACAACCTCCATTTAAGGAAGCCACCCAGGCTGCCCATGTCCCATTCCTCTCCACCAAAAGAGGAACATAACACTCTAGCTTCTCAAAGAGAAAAAAACAACAAAGCAAAGCTACAGTGGCAGGGCCAGATAAGATCCCTAATTACTGGACCAAATGTTTTACAATGGCATATGAACTATTAGCAAAACACTTTATCACTTTATCTCCTCAGCCACAAGCCTAGTGTTTCTCCTCCTCCTCCCCTTCCTTATTTTTAGCAATAGGTATTGCATATCTACTAACAAAAGATAAGAACAGCTACGGCCCTTCTAAATATAGGTCAATTGCATATTTATATACTTTATGCAGGGTACTATATATACTTTGTTCACTAAAAATCCCACAAACTTTTACAAAACATATATGCTGGATGAGGAACATAAAGATATCCCTTTATACCTTTTACAGCAGCTCTTTTTGTAGTGGCTAAGACTTGGAAATCCAAGGGATGCTTATAAGTTGGGGAATGGCTAAGCAAGCTGTGGTATATGATTGTAATGGAATGTTATTGTGTTGTAAGAAATGACAAGCAGGATGATTTCAGAAAAACCTAGAAAGACTTACATGAACTGATACGTGGTGAAGTGAACAGAACCAGGCAGGAGAACATTTTAGACAGTAACCCCAATATTGTTCAGTGAAGAACTGTGAATAACTTAACTATTCTCAGTGGTACAATGATCTAAGACAATCCCAATCATGAAGCATACAATCTGCCTCTAGGGAGAGATGAAGCATGCTATTTTCATTTTCTCTCATTTTTTTTCTTTCATTCAAGTTTTCTTGTACAAAATGATTAACATGGAAATATTATACATCATTGTACATGTATAACCTATATTTGACTGCTTACCCAGGTTGGGGATGGAGAGGAAGAAAGGGAAGGATATAAAGAACTCAAAACTAAATGAAAATATTTTTTAAATGTCCCCCAATGTCCCAGAGATACACAGATGAACATATCAATTCAACAATTATTGAGCAAGCCACTCCAAAGTACAATGTGATACATCTAGTAATCTGTCAGAGTCTGGATTTGATACCAGGCATTCCTGACTCAAAATCCAGAAATCTATGTACCTCTCCACCCTTAATGGACCAATCATTGGGCATAGTCAATTCAATGGAAGATTGTGATAGTGAGTAACCACCATTGAGAACCTAAATAATTTACTTTTATATAGAATCTTAAAACTTGCAAAAGATTATCACATATATAAAAGAGCAAAATGCTACCTCACAGACTCTCCTCCAAGTTTCCTATAAATGTGTTAAAATCATACAAGATTCCTTGAATGATGCTAGAACAGATATCTTTAGCCCTCTGATTACTAATGTCAAGCAAGGTATAACATAGGGTGATGTGTACTGCCCAAAGATATTTGCCACCATCATAGACATTTTCTAGCAGAGATCCCAAATGGAAGACTCCCCTATACATGATGAAGGTTTCCAGATACTCTCATTTTGTATGACATTGTGCTGGCTACAAGCCTCAGAGTAATACAAAGACTCCCAAAAGACATCCAAAAATCACAAAGTCACACAATCTAAGAAGGGGATGTTAGGAGAGGGTAGGGAGTGAATTCAGAATGCTTACTGTTTAGTTGGATGGAAAACCTACATAGATGGTAAATCAATACATATATCTTAGACAGATATGCATATGGACAATGAATGAGGTCCAAAACTTAACAGAAGGGAAAGAGTGTACTTTATAGCAATGGAGAAGCTGTGCAGTACTTCTCCCTGAAAAACTGTCCATCTTTTAAACCCCAGTATTCTTCTGGAGATGCTATATAAATTAATAACAATCACTTACTAAGCATCTATTCTCTATCAGGCACTGTTTTAAGCCCTGGGGATGCAAAAACAAAAATGAAAAGTTCCTATCCTGAAGGAGCTTACATTCTATCAGAGCAAATAACATATTCATATGTAAGCCTATGCAAAATATATCCAAAATAAATATAAGAGGATTTAAGGAGAGGAACTGGCAGTTATAAAGATCAGGAAAGACCTCATGTGGGAGATGGCATTTGAAGAAAACCATTCATTCTAAGAGGGATCAAGGACTGCATTGTAAGCATTGGTGATAGTGTTAAAGCACAGAGATGAGAGATGGAAGATCGTGTGTGAACAACAAGAACATCGATTGGTTTGACTAGAGGGTGCAGGAAGACTAAAGGATAATGAGGCTGCAACTGTAGGTTGAAGACAGGGTGCAAAGGATGTAAATGCTAAATGAAGTTAAAATTTAATCTTAGAGGTACTGAGGCACCCCTGGAACTTATAATTAGAGGAATTGCACTTACCCTTAGGGAATACACTTTGGCAGACATATAATAGCATTTATATAGCACTATGAGGTTTACAAAGCACTTTACATATGTTAACTCACTCAATTTTCATAACCATCCTATGAGATAGGTGTTATTATTTTTTCCCATCTTACAGATTGGGAAGCTGTAGCTGTAGAAAACACAGAAAAATAACCGAATCAAAATAAATAAGATGAAATTTCACTGACAAATATCATCTTGCATTTTGGTTTTAAAAAAATCAATAGCATAATCTAGGGTAAGGGAAATATGGCTTGGCAATAGTTCATGTAGAAAAAAAGACTTACGATGTTTAGTTGACAGCTGGGTCCATATGAACCTACAATTGACATAGCTACCAAAAAGTCAACACAAATGAGAAAAGTGATCAAACTGTTCATACAATTTGACCCTGAATTCCATTATAATGTATAGATTCCAAGGAGGTATAAAATTAAAAGGGCCCCTATGTACCAAAATATTCATAGCAAAAATTTTTACAGTGGTAAAAAACTGGGAACCAACTGGGCAGGCATCTATTGGGAAATAGTTGAATAAATTGTGATACATAAATGTTACATATAAGCCCATCTGATTCTTTAAGCAAATTAAAATGCATGCTTATACAGTGACATCCATCTATGTGTATCTGATTCTTTTAGCCAACTGCAAGACATTTTTATGTCTTGTCTGGTATCTATCATCATCCAACAGTCAAAACACTTTCCATTCAACTTGATTAAGGACATTTCACAACTAGTTTATAATTTTGATTGATTCAAATCAATCAAATTCAAATTGTTTCAACAATTGAATCAACAAATCTGCACCTCCTATGTTAAACTGGGGTGGGGTAGACTACCATACTTGCAATTGTAATGGAATATTACTGCATTTTGAGAAAAGATAAAGATGGAGAATTCCAAGAAACATGAGAAGACCTGTGTGAACTGAGGCAAAACAAAATAAACAGAAATAAGAGAATTGTAAACATGATAACTAAAATATGTCAATGAAAAAGCCCTAATGAGCAGCTGGACTATGATTAAAGATAATGAGCAATCTTAGTTCTAGAGAAGTCATAATGAAACACTCCCTTTTTCTCTTAGTACAGAAGTGGATTATGCATATGGAATGTGTTGATGGTATTAGGTTTGATCCCTTTGTGAGTTAGTTTTGTTAAGAAGTATTTTTTTGTTGTTGCTATTATAATAGAAGGGTCAATAGTGTGGGATAAGGGAGAAAGGCTTCTGTAAAATCAAATATCAATAATAAAACAAGCAAAAAATATTGTGGTTTTAGGTTCTATTAAGAGAATTGTAATGTTCATATAAGAGAGGGAATTCTGACATATCCTGATCTTGTCATATCACATTGGAGATACAGTGTCCCATTCTGAAAATCACAATTTAAGAAAAATAAGTATAAATTTGATTGTCTTGAGGAGAATGATCAAGATAATCAGATCTGCAAACTATGCTATGTGAGTATCAGTTAGTCCAGGGTTTCTAAGCCTAGGAACCACAGACACATAAGGGTCATGGATAGATTTCAGGGGGTTCATGAGCTTGGATGGGAAAATTATATCTTTATTTTCACTAACTTTTGGCTGAAATTTATCATTTCCTTGAATTATGAATGTATGTAACCAGCATCCTAAGAATGTGTCCACAGGCTTCACCAGACCTCCAAGAAGGTTCATGGCATAAAGAAGGCTAAAAACTCCAAGCTGAAGTAACTATGTATAAGTTTAATCTTGAGAAGACCTAACAACATAAGAGCTGCCTTTGTATCAGTATCTAAAAACCTATAATATAGAGTATAATTACTCAGTGGTATGTTACAGGACAAAATTACAGCTACTTGGGATCATCGTATTGAAAGTGACATCTCTTACACTGCAATTCTAACAATCAATATTTTCCAGCAACAGAGATATCTTGCAAAATATTGGAAGTGTTCAAGTATAGGTTGAATGAATATTTGTCAAGGATAATGGTTATTATTAAAAGAATTGCACTAGATGGCCTTGTAAACGCCTTCTAATTCTTAGATTATCTCACATTTTTGTTGTAACTCAAATCATCAATCATTTAACAAGTATTCATTAAATATCTACTATGAACTGAGCTCTCTTCTCTAGACTAAGTATTTGAAATATTCAAAAAACAAAATCAAACAGTTTCCTCCCTCAAGGAGCTTCCCTTCTCTTAAGGGAAACAATATGCTAATACTTAAGTATATACAACATCCATGCAAAAGAAATTCAAGGTGATTTCAGGTGGGTAACATCAGCTGGGGGATCAAAAGAGACCTTATAAAAAGGAGGTGGTCCTTTAGATACTGTACCAAATAAAAGACTAGGTTTCAAATCCCTTCTCATGCTTTGATTAGCTGTATGATCTTGTTCAGACTTGATCAGGGGTTAGTTAAGTAACTATTTAACTTCTCTTGGCTTCAGTTCATCATCTGCAAAATGAAAGGGTTGGATTAAACCACCTCTAAATTCCAGTTCTAGCCTGATGATTCTGTAAAGCAAAGGATTCTAAGTAGAGATGAGGGGACAGAGAATGCATTCCAGCCATGAATATCATAGGGTTAGGGTTATGAACTCAAGATGGGATATGAAATGTGAGGAAGAGGAAGAAAGAGTGTGTGATGAGAATTTACATGTAATCAATATAGAAAGGTTGAAGCCAGTTCCCATTGTCATACACAGAGGTAATTTAATGTCATTTAACTAATCTTCAAATGTCAGTGGCTACTAACACTTGAAGTTTAGATTCCTCTGCTCCCTCCCCATCTTAGGTCCTTCGGTCAAGTGTTTAATGATCTATAAACCAGAATTAATTTGTACAATGAGAGATCAGTATTCAAAGAAAGCCTCTTAAAAAGCAAAGAATCTCTTCACAGAATGAATAATTACATCCTAGTTTCTAAGTTCAAATGCCCTTCTCAGGTTTTTCTTAGAAGTAGTATAATATGCACACAAGAGGGAAAAAATCTTATAAGAAGTGCTTAATTCTTTCCTTTACATGCGTTACAAATAAAGAAGAGACAATTAAAATTCCCTTACAGGAAAAGGAAAGAAAGAAAATCTTAAAGAACCCAGTCAATGCCTTTAGGCTATAGTTATCATAGCTGTCGGTGTAGCATCATTCAGTATTGTCAAGAATATGAGGAAATTCAACCTACTCTCTAGGGAAAGCAAAATTTGATAGTAATCCAGATGCAGAACAGAAAAGACATATAAACAGATATAAAATAGAAAAACCTATTACAGAGTTAATTATCTGGTAATAGTCAGCTATTTGGGACTAACCCAGCTAGAGTCATCAAATAATCCAAAGCAATGAATCCCATTGCCAGAGGTTATGTGAATGATATCATTCTTTCAGGGAAAAAAAGGCTCCTTCCATTGAATTAATAGCATGTATTGTGACTCATTTGATCCTGTGTCATAATATTTAGAGCAGGATATGACCTTAGATAGTCAAGTTGAACTTCATTTGAAAAAGAAAAGAAGACCCAGGAAAATGAAATGACATATTCAAGGTCACACAGGTAGCAAAGCATGAGAGCTCAACTTCAAACCCAGGTCCTCTGACAGCCAATCCAGGGCTCTCTTGACTACACAGTATTTTCCCCTAGGTTTGTAATACCCTGTGTTGTTTTTCTATGTTGTTCAGTTGCTTTTCACTCACATCCTACTCGTTGTGACTCCACTTGGGGTTTTCTTGGCAGAGTTATTAGAGTGGTTTGCCATTTCCTTAATCAACTCACTCTACAGATGAAGAAACTGAGGCAAACAGATTTAAGAGACTTGCCCGGCTCACACAGCTAGTAAAAGTCTGAGGCCAGATTTGAACTTGGGAAGATAACTCTTCCTGATTACAAGCCTGGCTTCTATCCACTTGTAACAGCAAGGATCCCAGCATACACAAGAGGGCCTGCTGTATAGGTTCTTAGATCTACTTTTCTAAAAGGAAAGTAATTTTTGAGGGGTCAACAATCATTTTAATCAAACACATATACCAACAGAGAAAAGACAGGCAGAGAAATAAAGACCTACAGACAGGGCTTCCAACTGTGACCATAAACAATACATATATCACATCTCAACAGAGAGATACAACTTTCTGACCATTACATACATACATAGTTATCAGAGAGAGAAGCACCAACATCTGGGTTTTCAAAGCTAGGGGCTCCTTAGTGGCTGCCCAGAGCCTCTTTGGCCAAACAGACACTTCCAATGAATAAGCCCCAAAGTAAAACCTCACCTCAGAGTATTTGTACACTTTTCAGAGCCAGAGGGCAGGACCCTCTGGCCCAGTGCCTCAATAGAAATAAATAAAATGTATTGAGGCCTATCAATGGGTGGGGAAGATCTTTAACTGTTCCCCCCTCCCACCATTAACCTTGCATTAACATTGCATTGGGCCCCAAGATCTTTCCTGTCCATTACATAGGCAACAGGCATTAACATTTCCTAAGTAAGTACAATATAATTCCCACAAACACATCATTAACTTCACATTTGCAGAATATATAACATAACATCAGTCTTTGGGGGTCAGTCTTTGGGGAGTGAGCAACCAGCTCCTCCTTCCTCAATCCAAAAAAAGTCCTTCTTGGGGGGGTGTCCTTCTTCCCACACTGTCATTGCAGGCTTCCAAGTTCTGAGGGATGGCTGGGCAACAAAGCCAACAGGGTGGAGTCCTTGGGGTATATAGCACTTCCCCCCCTCCACCATAGGCAACTTCACCCCCTAGGTCTCAAACTGTCCACGGAGAAGGCTGCAGAAAAGCACCCTCAGCTCTCCTGTCTTGCCTCTCAGTCTTTATCTTGCCCTGGGGCTGAATTCCAAGCTCCAGGGTTCCTTCTCCTCCATCAGGAGCTATGCTCCTGGCTCTTGCCTAGGTCTGCATGCAAGCAGCTCTCCACTCTTGGAAGTCTGCAACTGCAGAGGAGAAGGACACATTCCCCAAGTAGGACTTTATTTGGACATTTTGTTTTGGATTGAGGAAGGAGGAGCTGGTTGCTCACTCCCCAAAGACTCACCCCCAAAGAATAATGCTATGTTATGCTATGTGTTCTACAAATGTGAAGTTCATGGTGTGTTTGTGGGAATTATGTTGTATTTACTTAAGAAATGTTAATGCCTGTTGTCCATATAATGGACAGGAAAGTTCTTGGGGCTCAATGTAAGGTTAATGGTGGGTGGGGGGAAGAGTTAAAGACCTTACCTACCCATTAATAGATCTCAATACCTTTTATCATTTCTGTTGAAACACTGGGTCAGAGGGTCCTGCCCTCTGGCTCTGAAAAGTGTGCAAATACTCTGAGGTGAGGTTTTACTTTGGGGCATATTCATCAGAAGTGTCTGTTTGGCCAAAGAGACTCTGGGCAGCCACTAAGGAGCCCCTAGCTTTGAAAACCCAGATGTTGGTGCTTCTCTCTCTGGTAACTATGTACGTAATGGTCAGACAGTCGGATCTATCCGTTGAGATGTGATATATGTATTGCTTATGGTCAGAAGTTGGAAGCTCTGCCTGGTGGTCTTTATTTCTCTGCTTGTTTTTTCTCTGTTGGTATATGTGTTTGATCAAAGTGACTGTTGACTCCTCAAAAGCTGCTTTCCTCTTAGAAAAGCAGATCTAAGAACCTGTACAGCAGACCCTCCTGGGTATGCTGGGGTCCTTATTGTTACACCACTGTGCCACCTAGCTGCCTTTATTCTTTTATATTGGTATTTAAAATTGTATGTGTTTCTTCCAAGAGACTCCTCAGAGTGAAAAGACTCCTTATTTGTCTGTCTTTCACAGCATCCCTTACATGCTCAAGAAATACTGAAATAAATGTATGGGTGAAAGTGATTGCCAGGAGTAGTCATACTTTGGCATTCACACACAGAGAAAAATAGTAGCTCGAAGCCATTAAAGAGATGAGTTATATGGGAGACTTTAAATATAAAATATCCCATGATTTCATAAGATTGTGAAGTCTTAAATACAAAACACCCCATGATTTCATAAGCATAATATCAGCACACAAGGGGAAATAGAGCCTACTGAGTTTCTAGAGATTGACAGATACTAGGCAATCTTGAAACCTCAGTCTCAAGCCTGAAGTACCGGGAAACAACTGGCACAAACCACTCAATTTTGGGTTTGGGTTCTTAAGACACAATATACATTTATCTACATGGCCACAGGGAATATATCAGAACTTGAAATTTGCATCATTCGTTGCTATTTGAACTGAGTATAACTCCTTACAACACAAGGCCACCTTGAACTGATTTCAAGGGATTTGGAGAGAAGATAGTTCTAATAGAACCTCTTTACTAAGTAGTTTCATCACTGAGACACTTCCACCCAATCACAGTTATCAGTGAATGTGAATCATCCACTAGCCATTACAGATAATTCAAAGGAAAATAGAATATTTCCCCAGAATTAGCTGACTTGTATATGAGAACAATTCAAAATGAGGAAGTTAAATAGATAGAATTCTCTATGGTCTATTTTTTTTTTAAATTTGTGTAATACTAATGAGATTAAAGATCTTCCCCACCCATTAATGGGTCTGCCCATTAAGGAAAGCTTGATTAGGGGAGGCCCACACCTTTTGTTAATTTCAAATGCACTGGTTCCCAAGGGTTGTGATGCCCTCTGGCTCTGAAAAATGTACAGATATTCTGAGGGGATGTTTTACTTTGGGGATTACTCATTGGAAATGTTTGTTTAGACAGATGAGACTCTGGGCAGCTGCTAAGGAGCCCCTCAGCTTTGAAAACCCAGATGTTGGTGCTTTCGTGTCTGGTAACTGTCTGGTCAGACAGCTGGATCTGTTGATCTATGATTTATGTATTGCGTATGGTCAGGCACTAACTGGTGATCTGGATTTCTCTGAATTTTCTCTGAAATTCAGAGTGCTGACCTTTATCCCTGAACTAAATGAATGATATATGAGCTTGATTAAAATGATTGTTGACTCCTCAAAAGTTGCTTTTCTTTTAGAAAAGCAGATCTAAGAACCTGTGATAGCAGGACCTCCTGGGTATATTGGGGTGCTTGCTTTTACAATTTGTAGTAGAAACTTCCCGGTCTACATTATTTTATTTGATCCTCCCAACAGAGGTTATTCTTGTCTACATTTTACAAGTGAAGAAAATGAGACTGGAAAAGACTAAGTAATTTGTCCAAGGTCATACAGCTAGTGTCTGAGGCAGCATTTGCACTCAAGTTTTCTTGTCTTCAAACCTAGCATTCCTACTCATTGGACCACCAAAGTTGTCTTTTCATAAGCTCTTGTGGCAAGTCAACCTCCATAAGAGATTGAACAAACTGGGAAAGAGAATAAATGCTTCAAGTTTCTTTTAACATTTAATTTAGACATCATTTTCAAGGTCAAATAGTGACTCAGAGAAGACATTAAAACCCAGTCTTGTGATTCCAAATTTTGTGGTCTAGTTGGACTGTTGATTAAAGAAATGTTAAAACATTCTCCCAGTTCCTGAAGGCTGTCATGCCACATAAGTCCCCACAGTACAGTACTATTAGATATGCAAAAAAAAAAAAACAAAACCCTAGATATTTATGACAAATAAAAAGAAGGAGAAGTAAATTGTCATCTTTTCCCCCGTAGAATGCCCCAGGCACTCGTAACCATTATGGATACCATTGGCCTCAAAAGTCTCAGTTCAGAAACAGAAAAAAAAAATCCCCAAACCTATTGAGGTATAAAAGCATAGACAACATTTAAAATTATAACTATTCCATCCCCTGAACACCAAGAGAGACCAACAGATTTTTATTTTTCATTTGGAATTGACCTTTCAGTTAACCCATCGCATGCCAAGTTATAGCCTGAAGCAATTTTTTGTAGTGAATGCCTTGAATCTTTGTACTAGAATAGACATATTCTCACCCTGTCTCAGTATCATCATTTCAGTAACTCTGTGGCTGGTCAGCATACCAAAGAAATAACTCAATTCCATACGCATTAAAAAAAAATAAGTCAAACTTTCTATATGTCTTCTTTTCACCATCACAAAAATTCATAGAACTAAAGATATCAGTAAACTTCTCAAACACTCAGCTTTCATCCTCAAAATTATTTATTGGGTTTTCTCTGGTATATTTGTGCTGAACGCTGAATAAAAATAATAACTATCTTATTGTATCCACATCACAAAAAGCTGTAACAGTTTCTTTTGTTCAATCTAGTACCCACTGGTATTTCTTCCTAGAGAAAATTAACTTCAAGGTATTTCTCCATATATTTAACCTGCTGGCAGCCACATGCTTAGGCACAGCAATGAGTCAGGGCCATTCCACTATTTTGAAAGTGAAAGATAAAGCCGGTTTAAAGGATTTATACCTGATTAGTTAAGTTGATCATTCTTTTTCCAACAGGAATACACTGAATAGTTATATACTATGAAATTTGCCAACACAAAAATGAAGTTTTAAGTTACAGTAGGAGAGATTTAATTTACAGATTAGCAAGGACTTTTGGCCATAAAAGTTGTGAGAAACTTGTCACTGATTAGTGATGGGACCTCTGGACATTTCAATCTGGGGACAGCATGATTGCTAGGATTATTTCAATGCTTTTTTTTTCCTACAGACAGGTAGTAAAATAAAAATAAAATAGTTGTCCATCCATTTTGTACAGCCTACATGTAGTCTAGCCTATTGTAGAGCTATGGAAAGAACTCCATATTTGGAGTTAAAAGACCAGTGTTAGAAACTTACCCTTCTTTTTTCCTATCTGTGTAATATTGAGAAAGTCATGTAACTTTTTAGAGTTTCTATTTCCTTATCTGTAAAATGAGGGGCTTGATCCCTAAGGTCCTATGCCTAGATCTATGCATAGATCTAAATCTGTGATGTTAAGAACACAGGAATGAAGTGTAGGGTTTGGAGCCCTGAAAGTATAGTTTAGCTGTGGCACTAACATAGAAGTCATTGAGTTCAATTCCTCATTTAACAGATGAAGAAACTGAGGCCCAGAAAGTTTGCAGTAATACAGAATTTGAACTCAGGTCTTCCTGACTCCATGTTTTAGCACCCTATCTACTACTTAATGTATGCTGTAAGGGGGGTAGGTTTTTAGAGGTAGAGTTTGAACTGGATGATCTCCAAAGTCTTTCTCAATTCTGTGATCATTCAATAAGCAATAAAACACATCGCCCTACTAGGCTGGATTTGAACCCAAGACGTTGAGGGCAGAATCAAAGTTGCAGACTTGAGATGTACCCTTAGAGGAAGAAGGAAGCACAGGTGGCATAGAATTAGTGATGATAAGAAGTGCGGATGTGGGGAGAAAACATGAGCACTGTCTTCCAATGCACAACACACCCTCTTCTGTAAGTTAGTAGAAAAATCTATCACCTTTGGTTAACCTGATGATGAGTTTCACTGAACTTACCTAGGCTGATCCTTAGATAACAAAGAGGCCATCACCAGGACCATACTCAAAGCCTTTACTGAGTAACAGGAAAATGTCCTAACTGGAGTTCTATTTCAAGAATTCAGGATCTTTCTGCCTCCTCCCATCCCCACTAGAATGAGCCTTGTGAAGGACTTTAGTGACAGATACATATTCCTTGTAATCTAGGAAGAAGGGACTGGCCTTGTGCAAGAAGTCCACTGTTAGGCTCATAGACATTTCAATCACAGGCTGATCATGGGGTAGTGACATTAGAGGTGTACAAAGCTGGTAGTGGGAAAACTGAAGTAGAAAGGCAAGGAGAGACACTAGAAACAGACTCTACGGCACAAGTGCCAAGTATACCAGCCATGCGGTAACCTGCAGCACTCCCAAACTGGGACCAAACCAGAATAAAATATAATTGGAAACACAACAAAATAAATAAAAATATAGATCATAGATGATGTTAACATGTAGCCTTCTAAGTGAATATGCAGCCCACAGAAACTCTAATATATGGGTTAATGGCCCCATTTCTGTTTGGGTTTGATACCACTACTTGCGGCAACCTCTTACAGCAGGCAGACCTGGGATAGCCTTTGTTCCCTATGCTATCACAAAGCCAGGGGCAACTAGGTGGTGCAGTGGATAGAGCACCAGTGCAGGAGTCAGGAGGACCTGAGTTCTAATCTCACCTCAGACACTTGACACCCACTAGCTGTGTGACCTTGGGCAAGTCACTTAACCCCAATTGCCTCCTCCTGGGTCATCTCCAGTCATCCTAATGAATATCTGGTCACTGGATTCAAATGGCTCTGGAGGAGAAGTGAGGCTGGTGACCAGCACAGCCCTCCCTCATTCAAAAACAAAGTCAAGTGCAAGTCACGTTGTTATTTCTCTGATGGCATGGTCTTCTTTGGCAGCAAAGGACGAACACACATCACAAAGCCAAGGGAAGAAAAAAATATCCCTAACCATTAGAGCAATTCAAAAAGTTTAAATTCAAAAGTTAAATGGAGGAAGTCAGAAGGCAGTACGTTCCCCATCCCTGGAGATGTCCAGACACTACCTTTCTCCAAACAGGCTACATTCTGATCCAAATGTAATCCAAAATGCCATTATTTAATGCATACTATCTGTGGGACTTCTGAGATAGCATGTTACCCCTTACCAAGTAGAGGTTGACTATTTGTTAGGTATTAAAGGATTTCACCGTACCAAAATCTGTGTGTGTGTGTGTGTGTGTGTGTAGGCATGCATGTTTGCATGTGCTCATGCCCACATGCTTAGAATCTACATTCTAAATTGACTTAATGTCGGGAATTTTTTATAACAAAAAATACATTCAGATAAATTTCAAGCTAGAAAGAACCTTAGAGGTCATCTTATCTAAATCCTCTCATTTACAAATGGAAAAACCAAGGCACAGAAAGGTTAGATGAGTTGTCTAGAAGCACATAGCTGGCAAGTGAGTGCCTGAGACAGAATGTGAACTCAGATCTTCCTGACTCCAAGTCCAGTGCTTTGTCCTCTGTACCATAATATATGGTAAGGGGGATTTCCATTCTGGTATGGATTGGACTAAGAACTCTCTAAAGTTTTTGATTATTTGATAAACCACATCCAAACATGTCAATTAACCCTGCTAGACTGAAATTCTCATGATGGCAGGGATCATGTGTTTATTCAAATGGGTAGGTCTTGTGGGACCCAGTACAGTGTTTTGCCAGTGCAGTTGAAAAGCAAGTAGGAGTTCTTAACCTGATGTCCATGAATTTGTTGATTTTTGTTTGTTTAATGCTGATAACTGTATTTCAATGTAATTGGTTTGTTTTATAATCCTATGTATTTATTTTGTGCATTTAAAACATTATTCTGAGAAGGGATCCATATGGTTAACCAGGCTGCCAAAGGGGTCCATTGGAGAAAAAAAAAAAAGGCTAACTAACTCTGGTGTAAGAGGTTAAAAATATTACCAAAACTGATAATGGATTATGAACCTTTCAAAAGATTACATTTAACCCTGGTAATGACAGAAAAGAGAGAAGGATCAGAAAAGAGTACACACACAGTTTCAGTCTCTATGTGGAAGGATCCTGATCTAGTATAAAGGGGAAAGTGCATTTGGATGTGATACAACAGTGAATTTTTCTTCATGAAAAAATTCCTTATCAAGACCCACATATCATAATCTTTTAGACATTTCCTCATTCAACTTCTTGGTGCTTCTAATTCGGCTTCTACTTCATTGAGTTTGGTTATTCCCAGGGTTTGGGGGTTCCTGGGAAAAATTTTTTTCAAGGTCCTTGTCTATGTAAACAATTTGATAAAAATTATCTAATAAAATTCATAGGCCTTTGTGAAGTATATATTAATTATTGATGAAGATTTAGAATAATGGGTACCATCTCTTTCTATTCAGGTCCAAAAACCATTTCTTCGTATTCTTTATTGTCAAATGTCCCATTCATGGCTAATTTCTTCTCTCTCATAAGAAAATAGTAGCAGCACTGTTTGTGCTCCCACTCCTTTTCATAGTAAGTACTGTGATTTAAAGTACTGAACTGTGCAGAGCCAAAATAGCTGTCTAAATTTGGATTGTTACCGTAGTCCACGCAAACATTTGCATTAAATTCCATACAATGAGCATCACAACTGATGGTTAAAGAGTGAATGCCACCCTTCCCTCCCCCAATCTTCCTGGTAATTTGCCACATAATTAATCAGAAATTATAGGAAAATGATTTGCACCAAGATGGCTCACTTCACTTCTATGCCATTCATAATTTCTAAATATGTCACAAATGTCCATAACTTCATTTTCAGGAAGTGTTTTTCAACATCATTCAATTGTCAATACCTGGAGATTAGAATCCATCAAACAAACCACTTACATTCCCAGTAAAATACAATAAAAACAACCCTAAAAGTATTGACCTTTTTATAATAGCATGTGTCAAAACATAAAGTATAGTGAATAAAAACTTGGTCATAAATTGGAATTTGGTTCTGGTGCATTTTATGTGGGGGGAGAAAAGGTCCTTCATAGTAGGTCTTGATAACATTTTTTTCATGAACTAAATAATTATAAGGATAATTTTGTTGTATCTTACACTACATTTTTAAAGTATTTGAATTATTATTTGTTGTGCTGGCAGTAAAAATATACCACAAAATGAAATGATGATAAGATCTTTACATTTCATATGCCCTGTTTTTTGAAACTGCAGATACAAAAATTTTTTTCTAAATGATAACAGTTACTTTGTATTTGAATATATAATACACCACAATTGTAATATAAGAAAATTAAAATCAAGTGGAAGCTTATGTTTTTGATTGGTGATACAAACATAATAATATTTTCACATTAAAAATTATACTATGCCTTGGTGGATGTTGGTTTTTTCCTCTGTCACTCAGAATACTTTAAATACACATGAATAATAAGAAATACAAAATTAAAATATTCCAGTTTATACACAAACTATCTAACCTCTAACATAATATATAACAGAAGACACCATACTGCTATATGATGACCTAATGTATACCTAATGTACGATGCCCAATGTAATGGCAACCATTAATTTGCCCCTTCTTTAGTCAACATTTTAAAATTTAAGCTCATTACTGCTATAGTCATGGTATTAACGATAATGACATTTAAAAAAACAAATCTGAATAAACAGTGGCTTATTTTGTGAATGATTAAGAATTTAGGTAAAGTAGCCAATGTGGTTCAGATTAGAAATTCTAAGAAGCATAAAGTGTAAACTGCTCACAGCACAGAGAGCATACTACTATTATCAATATTTAAAGATTAATATTCTCAAGAGGCAATGTAATATATTTTTATGTGGTAAATCTGAAATGTACTTGAGATGTCAAATGAAAATCTGTAGATTCAACAATAAGGTTTTGGTATTTATTTCAGATTAGAAAACCAGACTATTACTGTCAATGCTGTCCATGCTGAGACTAACTCCTAGCAAAACATTAGTGGTTACATCACATTTATCTTACAAAATATTATCTAGTCACAATGCACAAAGTTTCTTGCTCACGTCTTTGTTGCGCATCTTAGTGAACATTTATGTTATTCTTAAATTCATCATCCAGGACAGAGTATTCAGTCAAGAGGACATGTTGTACCTTGAAGTGACTCATGACAGTTAACAATGAGCAATACATCTATGGGCATTTAAGTCATTTGATTAAAATGTGGGGCAAGCAGAAGTTCTGCTGCTGAACACATTGGTAAAATATGGAACATTTTCCAAGAGTCTTCATCATACAGGGATCAGTACTATCAAATTCCAGAAACATTCCATTTAATCCAGGACAATTGACTGGCATTCCCATTTCTCATACAATATATCCCACCAAACTAAGGTAACATTTACTTGGTTTTGCAAGTCAATCATAATTATTTTGTCTTGTCCTGCCTATTTTGTTTTTATCTTAATAATTTTCTGTGTTTATGAGTAAGGTCTTCTGAAACATTAGACCCACTGTGGCTTGAGGTTCCTGGGCAACAGTCTCCAAATGTCCTGGTCTAAAGACGTTAAGGGAGTGGGGATGAAGGGAATTATTATGATATCAACTATCAGAATGAAATCAACACCTCATCTAAAATGTCCAAGCTATGGGATTACTTCCAACTTGTACTTTAAATGACTATACAACCCACTCTATGACAGAGTAATTAATAAAGCAGAAAAGGTAGCCACATGTCACAGCAATCTGTATGGAAGTGATTGGCTAGAAACAGAAAATCTACTTTTATGGGACAACATCCAAAAGCAAATTAGTAGAATATCAGCAAAACAAAAATCGTCTTCAAAGGAATGGTTTTCAGATGAGGTATCTGAATGATAACCAACAACTAAGGCACCATTAAAAAAAAATAAAAGAAAGTAAATTGGTCCACTCTAAAACTCTTGAGGGTAGTGTCTGGCTGATCAAATGCATCTCATTCTGTATGAAGCATGAAAATGACCACTCATCAGAGAGCAGACTTTTCAGTACTGTCCACATTCAGGGACAGCAATGCTGTCAGCAAGGTCATCTTTGAATACCAAGGACAACATTATGCACACACTCTGTATCAAAGAATGTGACATCATAAACCAATAAATCCTAGAAAGGGTCATGTCAAAAATAAATCATAGGGTGAACGTCTCTTAGTGTGTTTTCTTTCGGTGAAAGCATAACCACCTCTATGCATTCCTCTTACAGTCCAGCCAGCTATCTCTTTTGAATCTTTGCACAATGGTCCGAAATCTCTGGCTTCGGCTCTGTGCTAACATACTGGTGGGGACAGCATCTGGGACTAAAAGGCAGGCTTGTTTGACTGGAGAGATGAGAACCTGGGAGAGATTAGAGGAAAATGAGAAAGATAATGGGACAGGCTGCAAGAGAGCCTTGAAAGCACATGGGGGAAAAAACAGAATTTGGTTAGGATGCGATGGAAGTCCAGTGAAGAAGGGATTTTTTTTTCCTTTTAAGAGAAATGTGTGGTCAAAATGGTAGGTAAAAAAGGTAATTGTAAGGGTGACATTTTATACTGATTAGATAGGAGATGGCCTGGAAGCTGGGAAGCCAGTGAAGAGAAAGCTAGGGGAATCTAGTAATGAGATGACCAAGGTCAGAGATCTGGCTGTAGGAATGTGAGGAAAAGAGACCTAAGATACCAAGGAGAGGCGACCCAGCTACAATTGACAGGTAGGTAATCTGAATGTGGAGGGAAAAATTACAGAGATGAATCTCTTAGAAGCTTACATAATCTCACATTCATTTTTAGGAGGAAAACATTTTATGCAGTGTTAGAGTTCATTTTCGGAATTCTTCCTCAGGAAGAGGTATTTGCTCATGAAAAGGAGGAGGCTGCTGACGTTGATTACATGCCTCAGATGTTTCAGAGGATGTTCTCTAGCCTTTCCTTACTAGCTCAAACACTACCAAGCATAATGTGCTAAACACTAGGTTTGGAGTCAAGAAGACCTGGATTGAATCCCACCTCAGACACTTGCTCATTAGATGACTCAGAAAGTCATAACCAATTTCAGACTCTTTTTTTCTCACCAAAAAAAAAAAAAAAGAGAGATAAATCATTGCTCCTTTACCACACAGTTGCAAGGATCAAATTGAATACTGTAAATAAAGTGCTTTTCAAACCTAAAGCACTATCTAAATGTTAGTACATATGCACATATGAAAATCTAATATAAACAAAATATCAAAAATCATTCAATATCCCCTAAATATGTTTGTGTATAGGCTCTCGGTTCACTCTCCCAAAACCATTTGAAATGGCAAGTCAGGTTATGGCCAACTACATCTTCCATTAGTGTTCTAGGGGTAACCTCAAGGGGTTACTATCACTCACGAGCTGCTATCCAGTATGTATCTGTCCATTTTCCATATCTTTTCAACATCACTTAATCAATTTAGATAAATTAACTTCTATGAATGTATATTTACTAGAGCAGCTATATCCATTTGGAGGCTCAGTGGATAGTGCACTAGATCTTGAGTCAGGAAGGCCCAAGTTTGAATCCTGCCTGAGACACTTACTAGATATGTGACCCTGAACAAGTCACGTAACCTCTGTTTGCCATAATCTGGTGGAGAAGAAAATGGCAAGCCACTCCACTATCTTTGCCAAGAAAACCCCACAAGGGATCACAAAGAATCAGGCATGACTAAACGACTCAACAACATTTACTGAGAAATTATGGTAAGAAACAAAATATAAAAACCTAAATTGGGAACACGTTTTTCTACCACTTTGGACCCTGGGAAGAGTGGGTTGCTACTAAAACATTTCCCTTCAACATCATCTAATTCATTTCTCAGTGTGAGAATGGATAGCGCTGTTGGAGCTGATGGAGCAGTTATTCCCTTTTTGCAGTACACAGTGTCTCAGCTGCCATGCTGATCAGCCCCTGGGCTAGGTCAAGTCAATCATTCCTTAGGGTTGGTTCTTTCCCAGGCTCAGTTGATGTGCTTACTACTGGCAGACTCTTCTTAGAGACTCCAGTTGCTGGACCTCTGATATGTTCTTCCAACCTTCCAAACGTCACAAGGCTTGAAGGTTACCTTGTTTGCTGTGCTTCCAAGTAGTCATTAATCTTAGATCTTCAAAGAATAAAACACAGCACAGAGAGAGGAAACAAAAGAACCATGCCTCAAGGCCACTTGGCAATCAGGTAGATCGATAAGGCAGTTTTTAGATGGAAGACCATTGCCATTTCTGTCTCTCTTACTTCTTTCCCAACTCAGAGTCTGCTATCAGTTCCTTCAGAGACTGTCACCACAGAAAAGAGTTCCTTCATTGCAGCTTTTTGTATATACTCAGTTCCCAGTTCCCTTTCCTCACCATACAGTAAGTGGCTAGGTAACAGAGAATACCTGGGCATACTCTGAGGAGAGGAAGAAAAGTGCTCCCTATCCATTGCTTCTAGAAGCAGACTCAGCAGCTTCAATGCGGATTGGAAGCAAGCAAACATCTGTGTGTTTGTGTGCTTACATTCATACTTTGTATGTGACTTGTCAATCATATTACCATAAAACTTCATTAAACATGCACTTTTTTCATTGTCAGTTTCTTTATTCCTTCAGTTTCCATTTTGTTCTTTAATTCTTTAAAAATCAGTTTTTAATTTTCTGCATTCACCTGTAGAAGATTGCGAGTTCTAAATTTTTTCCTCCTCCTTCCTCCCCCACCCCATCTCCCCAACATAGCATGCAATCTAATCTAGGCCATACATGTACAATTATATTCAACATATTTCTACACTAGTCATGTTGTGAAAGAAGAACCAGAACAAAAGGGGAAAACCATGAGAATGGAAAAAAAAGAGAGAGGAAATAGCATAAGCATGTATTTTTTCTTGTAAAATCCCAGTAAAACATGGGTGTACAAAAATGTTAGTTATTAGTAGGACAAAATTTCACCAAGATGACATCATTTTCCCTTTCTACTACAGACTGGCACAGCAACTAATCTACATAAGAAAAATAAACCACAAGAACATATGGGATAGATGTCTATGCTTTTAATAGATATCCAAGGAACAGAAAATCGTTCTAATGAACAGTAATTGGGCAAAATGATAAAGAAATTAAAGCCAAAGAAATTTCATATTTAATGAGAAGGAAGCATTCTAAGCTTCTCTATATTATTATGGATGTATTTGAGTATTCAAAGGAACTATGATTTCCTCAACATCCCTGATGCTACTTTTGGTAAGGAGCATTTTTGTTTCACACTGATTGCAACCTCATTTGGTAGAATTTTAGGGGGTTGTCTAAAGCACAGAACAGCTGAGAACCTTGGCCAGGATTACATGGTTACCTAGTATGAGAGGTGGAATTTGAACCCAAGTCTTTCAGACTCTATGTCAGCCCATTATCTGCTATGCCAGTCTGCCTAAATTACAAGCCTATCCCTCTAAAAATATTAGGCTGGGCATTAAGAAATCAAGGTTTAATTCCTGGCTCATGGTAATATAATATAATATGTGATATGTATTCTGTAAAAATAACATTATGACATAATAATCAATGCCATCTGTAGTAATAAGAATAACTACCATTTCCATATGTTTGCATAATGTTTGCAAAGTGCCTTCTATCTGTTATCTCACTTGATCCTCACAACAATGGCAAGTATGCACTATTATCAGTCTCATCTTACAGATGAGAAAACTGAGACTGGTTGAGGTTAAGTGCCCCAGAGTCATAGAACTAGTAAGTGTCCAAGGCAAGAATCAAACCTATCAGATCTTCCAGACTCCAAGTCCAGCACTTTACACTCTGTGCCACCCAGGTGCCAATAATTGTAAAAATGTTGTTAAGATCAAATGAGATTAAAGGAAAATACTTGGAAGGGCTATATGCTTTACACTTTATTGGTGGCATTATTACTGTATGGCACCAATAGCGCCATTTTTTTATCTTGCCAAAAGAAACTAAATTGGCCACTGAGAAGAGAATTGTACATTTAGAGCCAAAAGAGATCTCAGAGGCCAACTCCATTTAAAGACAGGAAAACTGGAGGCCAAGAGTAGCTTAAGTGGCTTGGCTGAGATCACACAGATAATAAATGTCACAGATAAGAGCTGAACCCAGGGCTGCTTAGCACTTTTACTGATTTCGCTATCCGTGACCAAACAGAAAAGCAAAATCATCTATTTCATTTTTAAGAATTAACCTTGAAAAATGAGGAAATAAAAGCAAAAACCCCATGTTTGCGTGCACTGATGTGTGTCAAATCTTGCCATATGCATCAATCCCTTGTTACGCTCAGCTCTGTCTCCTATGCCCTCTGGCCAGTGTCAGTAGTCACATTAAGTGGTAAAGAGAAAGAAATGAACAGGGGGCAGTAGGGATGACTGGGAGCAACAATCTAGCTCATGGGGGATCCAAGTTCTCCAGGGCAAATATGGAAGAAACAGTAAGCAGAAGCCTGTATACTTACCAGAGACCAAAGAGTATTTGGTTCCTGGTAGAAGGAATGAACACAATCATTTTGATCAAGCCTTCTGTCTCCAAAGAACAAGAAACTAGTTCTTGACTCTGTGGGATTTCTGCTGCCTTTCTCTTCATCATTCCAGGAATATGATTACATATGAGAGAAAATGCATTGTCTTTATAAAGAAATTTTTTCATAATACGTATGCTTTTCTTACACTCTTTGTAATAAGAAATCACACTTGGTAAAGGAAAAATTCACTAACTTAGACTAATTAGGAAAATGTCAGAGGCAGCAAAAAGTCTAAATTACAGAATTATTTTTAAGGAAATATAGCTTAAGTGATCATCGTTTAGTAATTTAAACTAAATGCTAACAAAATGCTAGCTCATAAGAGTCTGTGGGAAACTTGCTTTAAAGAATAGATAAGCATGATGAATAATTAGACATTGAGAGACTAATCGAAAGAATGCTAATCTTAGAAACAGGGAGATCTTACTTTCAAGTCTACTTTTGACACGCTGTTAGCTTTGGGCCTTGGCAAAATCGTTTAACTTATCAGGCAACTCTTTATGATTATAAACAACATGTGATTTTATTAGTAATATTATCATTGTACACAAATCATGTCATTTGGTCAAAATAAGCTAAATACAGTACTGACCATAGAGTTGTACAATCATTGACTTTTAGTATCTTGTTTAATTTTCTCATTTTACAGATAAGGAAACTGAGGACCAGAGAGATGTCACTTCTAGAAGGAAATCCAGATATTAAGTGTCATAGACAGGATTAGAAGTTCCTTGGGAGCAGATACGCTTTCATTTTTTAGAAGTTTTATTGATGTGTTTTGTTTTTGCATTACAAACATTTGCTGGTTTTGTTTCATGTTTTCCCCAGTACCAACCACAGTTTCTGGCACATGGTAAACAATTCATAAATGTTTACTTATTGATAGGTGTAACTCATCCGCATCATTTCTGTATGAGGGGTTCCCTGCACTGATGAAATAAAACTCCAAACTCCTCTCTCCCTCTCCCCCCTCAAAAAATGTGTATTTAGTAACATTATTTGTATTCTAAAAGAATTTCTTCTTCTGGACTACTTGAAGATGCTTGAAAATAATTTGCTAGATATCTATCTTGCAGTCATCTCTCTTGCATGATTACTTTGCACTAGCTTATGAAGAAAGGGTTTGCTTAGCAAAAAAATTTAGTACAGTCAACATATTTATGAGTGTTATATATTGTGAAGGATAATATCCGACATAACCTTTACACTCCAGCTTTCTGAATTCTCCTCAACTATCATTGCCCATTTCGGCAACTCCCAAGGTTTCTCTTTGAAAACATTCCTGTTCGATGCAATAAGAAAGGATCATAGTAATCTCAGATCACATACCAAAGAAACCCAACTTTCAACTTTCTCATTTGTAAAATAAGATCTCATTCGGTTCTAACTCTCTGAGCTGCCCCTCATATCCTGCTGTACAAACCGTAGAATTCACTGGAAGGTATGGCAGGGCCCCTCCAGTGAAAGATAACTTTCTCCCTCTGGAGCAGTGCAAAAGCTATATAACAATTCATTTTAGTAAACATTAAGGGCCTATCATGAGCTAGGGAACTGTGCCAGCACCCTCTTCGTTCTATGAAGATATAACATACTTAGAAGCACCAAATTTCAGACGAATTAAAAAAGTGTGACTAATGTCCAGAGCCTGGAATAATAGCCCTAGAGCTAGAAAGCATTTAGCCCAACTCCCTCATTTTACAGATGAGAAAATTGAGGTAAGGGGATTAGTGACTTGCCCAGGATCACACACAAGTGAAAAACACTGAATTTAGGTCCTCTTGTTCTCAAGCTGGGATTCATATCCCGGCCCTGTGAATTTGTTTTGTTAATATTTTGATAACTGGATTTCAATACAATTCATTTCCTTTTTAACACTTTGTATTTTATTGTATGCATTTAAAAAAAACACTGTTGCAAGAAGGAGTCCATAGGATTAACCAGATTGCCCACAGAGTCCATCATACAGAAAAGGTTAAGAAATCCAATGTTCATTCCACTGCACATTTCAACCAGCATTTTTTTTTTTTTGCCCTCAGAAACAGAGGTTCTGGAGGAGAAAAGAAAAAAAAACAACTTACATTTGAAAAGAAAATGAATCATTTCAGCCTGAAAAATTCCACCCCAGAAGAAGACGCTGTTAAGTGAATAGGAGTTTCTGTCAGTTCCATTAGGGGAGTAAGGGGCAGGAAGATGATTAACTCATCCATTAACATTTCAGGTAGGACTCACAACTACCTCTCTTCAGTATGCATTACATTTCATAAAATGAAATTATTGCTCACAGCTGTTCTTAATTTTACAGAGCATCTACTTTAACTTTATTATCTAACTTGGGTGTTAAATATGTCTCATAATAAACTGAAGTGATTTCCTTTTATAAGAGTAGGAGTTTATAGAAAGAGCGATTAGAAGCATGGCATTATGACAGCATGCATCATTTCAGATCAACATTTGAACAGAGTAGGATAGAGCGTCAGTATCTGAAAGAAACCTAAAGACTCTTAAAAATAAGTAAGTGGAAATTATCATTCATTTTGCATGAGTGTTCTTGTAATGAATCCTTATGTAAAAATTATGCAAACATAATATATACAATTTTAAAGAGATTTTTACATCAGCCTTTCATCTCCTTACTGGTTTGTCCTTTTTCAAAATGTAATCCTGCCTTTGTAACACCTAGTAAGTACCTTTTAATTTTTCTTCAAAATATTTTATCGATTAGATAACAAGTTGGTCATGAAGAAACCAATTATTTCACTACTCAAAAAAGAAATAAATTTCTCTCCTCTAAAAAAACTACAGTAACTCCTTAAAGTACTTAGGTTCTGTTGTAAGAAAAAAAGTTCTGTGAATTTTTTTTTAACATTATTATGAAAGAGTTTGGTTAAATGACTATTTTTTTTTAATACAGAAAGCTTACATTTAGATACTTGATAGAAGTTTCACTGACCAAATAATTCCTATTTATCACAATAGCTGTCATTATTTATGCACTGAATATGTATAAAAGTCAATGCTTTTACTTGAAAATTCACTAGCCAGTAACTGTGTGCTGGTGTTTTGACATCATGGCTTATCCATTGAATAAAAGGTGTTTTAATGCCCTTACATTTATTTTTCAAAACTAACACTTGTTGCCCTTCCTGCCTGAGATGTACTTCGAGACTATCAACACTGACAAGTTTCATATTTGTAACTCCCCCAATCATTTTTCTTATGTTTCTTGTTCAGATCTTTGCTTATGATACTGTAACAAATAGTAGCTAAAAATTCTCTATAAAGCAAGCAACTGGCTGTTTAATACATCTTCTGGAGAGGAGTGGAATGGGATGTTATTTCTGAGAAGAAAAAAGCAGGAAAATGGGTCCTGCAAAAAAAGAGAAAAAAAATCTGAGATCAATTCAAACTCCCAAACCATAATCACTGACAAAACAAGCTAACAAATCAAGGTAAAGCATTCCATCATCCCATTCAAACCAGATTAAACATTTAAATTGAACAAAACAAATTTATTAGTCTTTCTATAAAAATTTGACATTGCAGCTTTCTAAGGAAAGAAACAACTAAAAATGCCTGATTTATGAATACTTATTCCAAAGAACATATATTTTAGAAGAAATGAAATTTCAATATAGGATCAGGTCAAGAAAAATAGTCTGCGTAAGATTCAGAAACTGCCAACTGAACAGTTCAAAAGCTGTTAAGACTTGAACTTCAGCTCGTTTATTCTTTGCTTTATGTGAAATAGAATGTGTATCTGTCTTCTGTTTTGATGCAAAAAAAAAAGAAGAGTGGGGGGGAAAGGCAGCATATATGTCTGTTAATCAATTTAGCTTTGTACAACTTATAACATTTAGAAGACCATTTAAAAACATAGAAATGTTATACATGAAATTTGACTATCATATCTTATAATCAATTTATAGCTGCTGCCTTAGTTATATACAGTGAAATATTGTGGAAAAATTTTTGAAATTACTGTTATTTTTCAGGAGAAAAGACAATGTTCATTCATTAGTATTTTTTGAGGGTGAGGGAAGAAACTGCAACAAAACTTGGAAATCAGCAAGATTCTGAATATTCCTAGCATAATAAGAATAAAATTTGGGAGGTTAATACTATTTAATTATAGATATTTTTTAAAAATCTATGTATATTTATATATATACACATGTGTATGCTATAAATACTACACTACAGAAAACAACAGAGCGGTGGTCATGTTTTTTTTCCGAGTCCTCGATTTGCTTTATATCAATATATACTCATAGCCTTTTTTTTTTTGCAATACTCATCTTTGATACTAAAATAAAAGTCTTATTTGTTAAATAACAGAAAAGCTTCCTCAGCCTCTGCCAGAACATACAACATAGTATGTAGCATATTTGAATAATGCCAGTCTCCGTAAGGCTTGATATTGGGCTATGAATATCTGACCTAGAATGCCATTAGCTTAACTTATACATTTTAAAATCACGTATTGAAATGCTGCAAAACTAAGATTGTAGTGAATTTAATTTCAAAGCCACACTGGCGGTCCTTTTATACTCTATGTGGTAATCCTTGATTTCTTGCACTGATGCTAAATGGTAATGAACAGAGCCACAGTACACCGCTTCACCTGAAGCAGTGAAAACATTAAAATCTCTTCAGAAGCCTGAATAAAACTTTATTTTATAAATATAATCCGCGGTGCAGCTCTACCATTTCACTGTACTTTTTTGAAATAAGGGCACATGGAAAATATGGAAGAGTTTCCTTTGAGATCGCTAACTAAAGCCACAAAATGAGCCCGGTACGGCATTTCCAAGAAACGCGGTTCAAAAGTTGTGCGATTACTACTAAGGTTGTTTTATTCTCTCCCACATTTGGAACAGGAAGTCTGTGTTGTTCTTGAAGAATTCTGAAAAGCAATGTCACAGTCTGATGACCTCTTCTCCTCATTAAAACGTTCCCAAAGACAGCTCTCTGCGTGATGTTTTGTAGCTTCAGCAGCCATGAACTAATTTGTACCTCTTATTTTGATCATGCACTGGTGAAAGCACCAAACAATATTTTTCTTTAAACACAGAGAGGGCTTTCAACAGCTCAGCATGCACTTCTACCCTCTTTTTAATCTTGGAGCACCTATTTATTTGCTCTTTTCACCACTAAATCTTCTTTGCTCCTTTTTGCCCCCCGCAAAGCGGCTAGTTAAAAATCTTCAGTGTTTTTTCTTCATAGGCTTAAACCACTAAAAGGGTATTACCATAAAAAGGGAGACAAGGATTTACAGAGAGAGGACAGGGAAAATTTGCATTTCTAATTTTTAATCCAATTAAATTGAAATAATATTTATTTAGCTACAACCTTTATATAATTTCTATGACCTCACCAAAGTTAATGGGGGGAAAAATTCCTGCTTGGGGAAATTACTTAGAGGTATTCCCTGAAAAGATTGATTGGGTCTGGGTTATTGAATATTTGAAGATTTTTTTTTTTACTTTAATAAGTATGCATGTGGCTCATTTGCTTACTTTGCATAAACCTTCATTCTTTCCCCCTAGTCCAATTATACACATCATTTTAAAAATATAAATTTGAATCTTTTGAATCACAAAGACTGTTAAGATTTTCATAGGTATCACATGAGGGCTGGGGTTTTCTGCTATACATTTTATGAACCTGTAAAAGGAACTACAATAGAATGGCATTTTAAAATTTCCATGACTTTTTCCAGGTTGTGATATCACTTTTATTAATAAAGCTCAGGTTCAAAAATGTTAATAATTCCAAAGTATTCCATATTAAAAGATCTATATCATAATCCATGGAAATAACTGGTTCATATCATACTAGCAACAAAATAAAAATAAAATTCAGTGTGCTTCATCATTTAAAAACTTTAGCTTTAAACATACCTTTTTTATAAATACCAAAGTGTCTCTAAATTGACAATGTAAAAGTTCTTATACAAAAGGATTAAATTTTGATGTTTTCTACAGTTGTGCTCTAAAAACCAAATTATGAATAAGAAAATATAAACACAATTTTTGGATATTTCTCTTAAATGTCACAAATAAAATTAAAACATTTTACCAGGAGCAAGTCTACTTGAGATTATTGTGAATACATTTTAAAGTTATTAACAATTTATCAACTCACTAATAAAAATATTTTTCCCAAAGCTTGAATGTACAGTAGCCATTTCAAATTTTCTCATATCTCTAAATAATACCATTTATCCAACTGTTTCTTTATTTCATTATGTTTATCATGAATTTATTTTAAGGTAATTAAAACACTGACTTCCCATAAGATAATTATTTGTTACAAATAAAAATACATATAATCACACAAAATTACCTAAACTACCACAGTGACAAATCTATTAAAGGTTTAAGATTCTAGCTGAACATCTTTTCCAACTCAAACTTGCCTCCCAAAGTTTCTTACCCATTCTTTTGCTTGAATTGATAGTCAATGAATTGGAGTGATTTAGGAGAAGAGAAGGGATGGTAATTTAACTGATCTTATAATATCCTAGAAAGGATATTAAAAACTGCACAATATAAGCACTTCACTTTGAGGTCTAAGGAGAGGAAATGACTAATCCAAGATAACTGGGTAATACCACAGCCAGGATTCAAAAAACAGGTGTCTGGTGGTGGTTAAGTTCGGTGTTCTTTCATTAATAAGTTCACTAAATTGAACCAATTTGAATAAAATGGAATTTTCTCTATTTCATTCTGCCTCTCCCAGCAAACTTCCAAGTCTCATCAAAATTTTTCTCCCATTCGCTTCATTTTATGTTTTCACTTTTGATTACATTTTTCTCTGTCTCCATCTCTTAAACATTACTAAATAACCACGATTGTACAGATACATTTATATCTAATAGAACCTAGCAATTGTCTATCTTTTCACCATCATGTTTCCCCAAGCCAAAAAGTTTCAGTTATTTTAAAAATAACGAATCAACTGATTGTCATCTTGAAATTCAAACTCTGAGTTGTCTCATGTGCTCATTGGTAAGCTGGGCCAAAATTCTTCAAATTTCCTGAATTTTTTCAATCTTTAAGAATGAGAAAAAAACTCCATGTACATGCACACACATTCCTTCTAAAAAAATATGAGAGCTCTGCCTTCAGTTTTTGAGTCATGAATACGGTAAACATGTGGCACAATGGAAAGGACTGGGCGAGGTATTATGGGAAACAGGCCTATTTCCAAGTCTAACTCATGGAACTATTTTACTGAGTCTCTTCTCTTAATTGAGGATAAAACTTCTAACTACCAGGATGCTGTGAGAACTAAATGACCATACATATGAAATCAATTTGCAAATCATGAAGGACTCCAAAGATATAATAATACTAATAACCAGAACATATAGTGTTTTGTTTTCAAAATGATTTATATGTTGTATCGTTTGATTTTATTCAATTTAGCAAACATACATTCATTATCAGGGGTGTGCTGCAGGCAGCTCAAACTGAGGCAATTATTAAGTTTTCATTGTGAGCATTTATACCTTGGAAAAATTGGCAAACACTACAAAAAGAGCTTGATTTATTCTTCTGTTGAATGTCTAAATATAGAAAGTGATGGGGGAAATGTTAATAAAGCAAATTCAACTTAAAACTATGTTGCATGTAAATTTTCTCAGATACCCTATTGTTAAATATTTACCAGCATACCCTTTGATAACATCATAAGAGTATATATTTGGAGCCAAAGGTAAATTTAAAGATTATTTGATTCAACTCGTTCCTTTTATAGGAGGGGAAACTGAGGCTCAGGGTCATGGTCATATAGTTAGTTAAATTAGGTATTCAGGGATGGGGCTTAGAATGTGTGGCTGGAGGGAAGAGAAACTATGTTGACCATTTCTCATTCTCTAATTAGTAAATTTATATTAAAAAATTAATAAATTTCTCCTTCTCTAGCCTGTATTGACTGAATCAAATCAGTTACTATTGCATTCTATCCAAAAGAAAAAGCAAATAGTAGGACAAAGGCCTGATCCAGTATAAAATGGTGCATGACTTTTCACATCCTCAGAAAAGCCTACTGGAGTGTGTCCGTCAAGTAAGTAAATACTTTTAGGATCCTCTAGAATTTTACACAAAGGTTAAAGTTCTTGTTTAAAGGGCCCCCTCCCAGAAAAAGCTAAGGCTCGTACCAGGTTTATAGTCTCCCATTCTGCATTTTGTCCACTAGATGTCCCCAGTGTGACACATTCCAAGCTCTGATCTCCCAGCTAGACAGACCCTTGTTAATGTGAATCCATATGGATTGTTACTGTTTGAAGTGAATCCTAAGATACCTTATGTAAAAGAACTTTCATTCTTGACTTCATTTCATCCCTAAATTAACAAGCTAATAATCTACAAGAGAAATGTAATCACTTAAAGACTTTGCCCATGACACGGCCCTAGCGTGGCCAATTAAAGAGCATGTATATCTTCTTGTCTGAAACAAGAGTAAGAAATCAAAAATGGAAATACGTGGAAAAAAAATCCTTAGAGGAAAAGTTCTTACCCTTGAAAGAAGGGATCTTAACACAACTTTTAATTGTATTGCTTTCAAAGGACGAATAATAGTTACACAAAATAGTTCAGAAAACTCTGGTGACAGCAGGAACCTTGTTTAATTCCAACTTTAATCAATTAAAGAAAAAATTAGAGTCAGAGCTTGAATGATCCCCAGAAGTGCCCCTCCTTTTTCACACAAAACCTCTGTAACAAAGAATACAAGGATGAGCTCTTAGAATAATTGAACATAGAGATGTTGAGGGAGAACTCAGCTTGTAAAAGCATTAGCCTTTCTTCCCCACCACCCCTCCCAAATCCCAATGAAACCCACAGTAAATGAACCTTCTGCACTAGCTGTAAGCTATCACCCTCTGAGTTGCTATGGCAGTTAGAAACACTAGAGGGCTTAGAGCCGGCTGTTCTAAAGGAATTCAATAAGGATTTCCTACAAGGTGTCTCAAAATGGAACCACTCAGGCAGCATGTGTCTGGCTCTTGGGGCAAGAGGTAAAAAGTTCAGCCTGTGAAGTCGAACACTTTCTGGCCCAAAGAGAGCAAGGATGAATTATCCATTACTCTGAAGCTAACACTGAAACAATGGTAAACACTGACAGTAGGTCGCTGGCTCTGTTCACTTCTTGGCGGGTTATCCTTCCAATGTGACTCATCAATCATCTCTTCATACTGTTTTCCAGACCTTTTCTTCAAATGTAAGAAAGCCTTTTTTTGCCTGTTTCCACATTCACAAAGCCAATTTCCAACCTTCCTGACTTGCCTTTAAGGCTTATAATTTGTCCCATCTCTGCCTTGAAGTCTTTCTTAGTTAAGTTGGATTTATCCATCAACAAATATCTATTGCCCTCCTACTATAGGCTTATCACTGTCCTGGACACTATATAGGAACGTAAATGAAGCGCAAGACTTTGGGGCCAAGGCAGATTTTAGTTGGGGGAATAAAACTGTGATATACATGAGATATTAAGAGGACAAATGAGAATAATCAAAATAAGCTATAGTGGTTGGGGCATGGTTGGTTCATGGAGGAGCTGAATCTTTAATAAAGGGTAAGAGATAAGAGGGAAAGCAGGAGAGAAGTGAGAATATTCTGGAAGAGGCATGAAAGTAGGGATGAGCATGGCATGAGAAGAGAACAGTCAGGAGGTGAAGCTGACTGCAGCAAAGGATGCCATTAGAGAGAAGTGGGAAATGCCACTGGAGAGGTATATTTGGGTGAAAGTATGAAAAGTAGAGGAAATTCAGTTGTAGGAGTTTCTACTTAATCCTATAGGCAATAGGGAGTTATTGTGGACTCCTGAGCAGAGAAATAACACAATGAAATAAGGCAATCCAGCTAGCTGAGTAATTAGTATTGATAGTGTTTCAAGGCTTGTAAAATACCTTATAAATATTCTCACTTGATCCTCACAACAACTCTTGAAGTTGGGTATTATTATACCCATTTTACAGATAAGGAAAAGGCTTATAGGGGTTAAGTGACTTGTGCAGAGGAGCTGGATGACTTAGTATATAGAGTGCTGGGCCTGGAGTAAGGAAGACCTAAATTGAGATCCTACCTCAGACACATACTAGCTGTGTGACCCTGAGCAAGTCATTTAACCCTATTTGCCTCAGTTTCCTCACCTGTAAAATGAGCTAGAGAAAGAAATGGCAAACCGCTCTGGTATCTTTGTTAAGAAAATGGGACCATGAAGAGTTAGACATGACTGAAATGACTCAATGACAATGACAACTTACCTAGGGTTACACAACAAGTAATGATGTGCGTGTCATCTCCCTCCTTGAGGGTTTGAGCTATTTTTTGCCTTTCTTTGTATCTCAGCTCCTAGCATGGTGCCTGGCCTGTAGTAGATGCCTAATGAATGCCAGCTGACTAACTGAAAAGAGGATAACAGCATCCCCAGCTATTGTCAATGAGTTCAAGTCTCCAGGCAAACTACAGCTCAGGATACTGAAGAAGTCAAAACAAGCAGATGGCAGGATATGAGCTCTGAACTGCTGTCTGGGATCTCTGGGGGAAAAAAGTGGAGAATGAGAAAGCTGGTACAAACACAACTGGGAAGTGGGAATGTGTTATTCCCATCTTTCAAAAGGTAGATTCTTCAAGTTAGAGGCCAGTAAACTTAGCTTTAGATTCCTGACATAATTTTGTAACTTACTATTAAAAATACAGTTGTAGCTCAGAAGCAATGATCACCAAGATCCAGCCCAGGTTCATCAATAACATATTGTGACGGGTTGATTATTTCCTTTTTTTTTTTGGTATTAAAATAGTAGATGAGGGGAATGTCATAGATTTAGTAGATAACTTTCAACAAGGCATTTGACAGGCAGTCATGGACAAGAGATGGAGAGATGTTTGCTAGATACTAGTACAAAAAGATTTGGTATCAGGTGAACAACTGTAACCCAGGATGCTGATTAGTGGTACTGAAAAAAAGTCTCTGGAAGAATAGTCCAGGGATTTGAACTTGGAACGGTGCTGTCCACTTTAGGTGGTTGTTGTGTGTTCTTCATTCTCTCCTCAGGAAGGAGATGTCATGACTTGCAAGTGAATTGGATTTAAGTAAGGGATGGTAAAGCAAAATTTGAGTCCAGTGATAAGATATAGATCAGGATCACTGGAGATGGGCTCAAACACAATGGGAGGCTTTGGCCTTTTTAAGCTAAGGTCTTTCCATGGTCTCAGTTTATCTGAGGCAAGTCCATTCGGTGATTAAGCCTAGGTAAAAATGAGTCAAAGAATGACCTCTTTTAACTAGTCAAAAAAAAGAAGAAAATCACTCTTGGAGGAGAAGACCCTCAGCTTTTTGGGCCAAAACAGAAACAATTACTATTTGTGCTCACTCTGAGCCATCAGAATCCAAACAACAACCAAGTGAGGGTTGGACTGGGATCTATTGTTGGCCAATCGATGAGAATCAGAATGATTTGGGTTTCCATAAAAAAGAAATCTAGCCCATAAACCCCGAGTTACCTTGCTAGGTTTTGGTACAGGATGATAAATTTAGAATCCCAAGGAAGCCCTGAGGTCAACTGAGGCCTAAATAGGGAATGATAAGCAGAGTGGTACACTGGCCCATTGGCTCTGGAATTAGAGAATCTGGGTTCATGCTCTAGCTACAAGGCTTGTAGTGACCCTGGCCAAAACTCCCCTGCGTCTGATTTCCTCATCTCTGTAAAGGAAGTGTTTGGACTATCTAGGGAGCCTTTGAGGTATCTCCTATCTCAAAGTCAATAGTCCTATATGAAGTTGCAAATTTAAACTCAATAAAAGTCAAAACTTTCTAAAATTTTTGCTGTTGTTGTTGGGTCATTTCAGTCACGTCTGACTCTTTGTGACCCCACTTGGGGTCTTCCTGGCAAAGATCCTGGAGCAGTTTGCCATTTCCTTCACTAACTCATTTTACAGATGAAGAAACTGAGGCAAACAGAGTTAAGTAACTTTCCCAGGGTCACACGGCTAGTAAGAGTCTGAGGCCAGATTTGAATGCAGGAAGATGTCTTCCTAATTCCAGACCAGGCACTCTATCCACCGAGCCACCTAGCTGACCCTCCTAAAAAGTTAGAGCTATCCAAAAGTAAAATGGGTTGTCTTTATTCCTTACTAAGGATCTTCAAACAAAAAAGTTTGTTTATTGAAGATCAGGAAGAGGAAGTTCCTGATCAGTCCCAGTCAGACTAGATGGCCTTCAAGTTCCTTTCCAGGTGTATGATTTTGTGAAAGAAGGGAGGGGTAGTTAAGTTATTAGGTAACAGAATCAAGATCAAAAATGACCTTTTGACTTTGTCCAGATCAGCCCCTTTGCCTGGAATTTACTATAGGTTCACTCCTTTGTTTACATGCTGTTTTATCCAGTAGAATTTAAACTCCTTAAAGGCTGAGACTAATTGCTGTTTCTGTCTTTGTGTTGTCAGAGCCTAGCCTTGTGCCTTGAACACAGAATAAGCACTTGGTGAATTGAACTGAGTTTAAGCAAAGAGAATATAGACTTAGAGGTAGAATGGATTTTGGAGGATGTCTAACCCAAGGCTAGATTTTACAAATGAGGAAACTGAGACCCAAATAGGGTAAGGAACTTTGACAAGGCCACATAGCTAGTGAGGGAGAGAGAGGAAATTCAAACCCAGAACCTCTGATGCTAAATCTTGAAGACTTTCCCCTGTTCCATTTATGTCCCCTCTACGCTCATATGTTAGTTTTTGTTTCATACAAGGACCTTCACCAAACAGCAGCACCATTGTCTTTATCTTCTGTTGGAAAAGCAATATGGTATCCTGGAAGGAATGTTGTTCATAGAACAGAAAGAGTTTAGTAAGTGCTTATTAAATGATTGATCATCTCTTTTCGCTTAGATTCCAGTAAACCTGTAATAACTTAAGAAGAGTTTGGACAACAAAATGGGATCAGGAAAGACTGCGGAGCCTGTGACATGAATCTTGAAGAAAACTGGAGCTTTTAAGAGGCAAAGGTGAGGAGGGGGTAAATTCCATGCAAAGGGGTCCATCAAAGTCAAAAGTTCATTTTGGACTTCAATTCTGTTGTCTAATAATTTAGCTACCCTTCCCTTCATTCACAAAATCATACACCTGGAAAGAATCTTGGAGGCCATCCAGGAAAAGATTCACTTCTTTTATTGAGGAAGGCCAGTATCACTTTCAGTACCATATCCAGTATCAGAATGGAGAAGGACCCTCATCTGTTTTCACTTCATGCAGGAAGGAATCTAACACTTTTCAGAATCATTAGGGTTTGCATCATTTCTCCCTAGAATAGGGTGGGGAACGTGCGGCCTTGAGACCACATGTGGCCCTCTAGGTCCTCAAGTGCAGCCCACATACTAGCTTATACGATTCTGGGTAACTCATTTAATCCATTTGGTTAAACTTCTCTAAATTTCTCAACTCACTTATAAACCAAGGGATTTGTTTTGTGAAGTTTGGATTTAGTAAAAGGGCCACACTTGAGGAACTAGAGGGCCACATGTGGCCTCAAGGCCCCCACCTCTATCCTAGGAGAAGAGTCCAGCAGCCAGGGTCAAAGATCTTTCGGAACACAGAAGAACCAGTTAAATTAAGCCTGTAGGCATCTAATGAACCAGGACCTCCTGTTTAGCAGAAGAAAGGTAGAAGAAAGAAAGCCTCTAGAGAGTTCATCTGATTTAAGATTAATTTCTTCCAATTCCTGACTGCCGACCTGTATTCTTTCATAATGGTTTTAGGGTTCAAGGGCTTTCTGGATCTTGAGTTCTCCATTTTCCCCTCAATGCCCTTCTCTCTCTTCTTCCTTCTCCACCCCCCACCCATAAATTCTTGGTTTTCCCATGAAAATAACAGGAAAAGGGGGTAAAAATTCTCAAAGAACAAGAGAAGCGTATTCACCTCAATTCCATGTTACAAATTCCTATCTTAATCATGTATAGGCAACATACAAAAATGAAATTGACTATCGCAGCAGAAAGGATGTAGCTATGTTCTTTTAAATAAATGGTCATTCAAATCCATTGTTTTTATATCACCTTCATTTTCGAATTTATTCCTCCCCTTTTGCCACTCCCCAAAAGCCCATTACTTAAAACAAATAATTTCGAAAGAAAGAAAATGTAGAGGCAGTTCAATAAAACTAAAAGCAATCAAGTTTGACAGTAAATGCAGTGTTCTGTTCCCATAAATCCTCCTCCTCTGCAGAGAAGGGAAGTACATTTTCTTATTTCTTTTTTAAGGTGATATTTAGTACTTTACAAGTCAGCTGCCTAGGTATTATCAGACCATCAACTTATTAAAGAAAAAAATCAATAACAAATTTGAAGGAGAAACATAAGAAGATAGAGCTAAACCTGACTTACATAAGCCAGCTACAATCTGACCTATTTAACCCAGATTTGGTACTGAAACCAAAAAATAGGAAATAAAAGAACAAACACCTTCATAGACTATCAACGTTTCCTAAGGAAAGTTGTAATGTGAAATGGAATGTAAACTAGTCATCAGAAAGAAGCAGCAAATAGTCTCAGCCAGTAAACACTTTACATACTTACCTATTAGAAAGATATAAAAGGAAAAAATACTGTTCATATGTGTGTATATGTACATATTTCATATATGTACATATTTATGTATGTGTATATGCACCATACACACACACACACACACACACACACAAACATATGGCTTTGGCTCTGAAATTCCTACTCTTGGACCTATAATGTTCTATTCGGTAAGCGCCTCACATGGTTAACTTTATCTGGTTGACTTCATACTTCAGTGATCTCCTCATCCTATCCAGCAAGCAGAATTAAAATCAAATCAACACTACTTCTGCTTTTGAAAATGGTTGTACCAGTCTTCTCTCCCATCACTCCAGTCACCATCTCTGTGAATTTCTAAACCAAAACACCCTTCCCCTGATCATCACTCCTCTATATGGGTTTTCTCCCTTACTAGAAAATTAGCTCTTTGAGGGCTGTGACTGTCTCATATCTGTATTCACATATTCAGCATATAGTACATGCTATGCGCCTAGCATATAGTAAGCATATAACAAATGATTTTTCATTCATACACATTGATTTAGAATATAATTATAAATTCTTAGAGGAGGTTGGTAAGCCATTATGGACAGGATCTCTTCATAAAATATGAAGACATGGTCAAAGGAAAAACCAGTATGCAGAAAGCTTGAAGAGAATCAGTTGTACCAGATCACCCCAGGAACCTTTAGGGACAAAACTGAGAAGACAATAGACAAATGAAAAATGTAAAAGGCTTGTCATGACTTTTATAATAAATTGTTTTTCCATCAAGAAAGGGGAATAGATCATTTGGTCACATTTTGACCCAGTCAGAGTCCCCTGTTCATATCCTTTGAATGAAAGTTTACACTACCAGGCATGTGCCCCACAAGGCTGTCCAAGAAAGGCTCCATATACACAAAAATATTTATGGCTGCACTTTTGGTAGAAGCGAAGAACCTGAAGCAAAGTAGATGTTCACGAATTGAGGAACAACCAAATAAATGGTGTTAGACAAGTATAATGGAATATTTCTCTCTTGTGTGAAGTGATGAAAACAATATGATACAACAATGTAAATGGAAAGAATAACCACAAAATAACTGAAACAGAACGCTAAGAAATTTGAATGACCAAGCTTGGTTCCAAAGAAGAGATGTGGAAAGGAACATTGCAAATAGCGTCAGATGTCTTAGATGTGTTGGTGGGCTTTGTGTACTGTTTGTTGTTTATGTTATAAAGGATGGCTCTCTTGTGGAGGAGAGAGGGTTACATTAGGAAAGGTAAGTTACAAAAGATGTCACTAAAATGTGTATCAAGTAGAAAATGCATAGAAAAATATTTGTTGAAATTTAAAATTATTTTAAAAAATAATCCCTGAAAAAATGAGAGAGTGGAGATAGCACCAAAAATTAAGAATTAAAAAGTACTTGGACCAAGTCATAGATACACTCAAGAGCTCCACACGGGAAGCAATGCTGTTAAGGTCTTTGAGGAGTAATTTTTCAAGATATTTTTAAGAAAGGAGAGTGTCAAATGTTTTGGGGAGAAAATAACAGGTGTTACTTTATCTCCCCCATTAGGTAATTGAGAAAATCATATGAAGTACAACCTTATATGAATACAGCTGAACTTATTTGCTAAAGGTCAGCAGTCTTAATCTCTTTATTAATATGATTAATCTACGTATACCAAGGAAAAGAATAAATGACAAATATCTATGAAAATTTTGTGGACCAGAGATCTTTTTTTCCCAGAGATAATGACTTTTGACAACTTTCTCAAAGGCTGATCAATAGTTTCTTAATGAGACACATTTTCAAGTGGTATACGCCACAATTCAAATTGAGGTTTTAGGGAAGAAAGGGGAATAAATCGTTTGCTCTATTTTCTATATCAAAAAGATCCAATGTGATTTTGAGTCATACTCACGTGGTCTCAAACTGCTTTTGCTCTATATCTGACCTCTAATGCACAAACTCAAAACACCTTCATGTGAGTTTGTAAAATTAGTGTCACTTCCTGGCAACGCATGTCATCAAAAGAGCCTATAATGAAGCAATAGCTTCTCTCTAAGGCACAATAGCGATGAAAAAAAAAACTCATAACATATATGGGAAACTGAACATCTTCATGGAACTTAGCTTGGATAACGTAACACCCACATCCAGTGATAAGATCAGATAAGTAAGGACATAGCAATCAGCTCTATGACATTTGAGTGTCATTCCAAACCCTGATAACGCCATTAGATATACATTAAAACTGAAGGGTTCAGTAAAAAGAATAATGAATTTGGCATTGGAGGTGCTGCATTCAAGTCCTACCACTTCTGCTTACTACCTGTGTGACCTTGAACAACTCATTTAACTCTGCTGGGTATCGGTTTTCTTATCTATAAAATGAGGGGGTTGGATTTGATGACTTCTAAGTACCTGTTCAGCTTTTAAATCCAGGATCCTATAATACTATAGATATTAAGAGATAGACCAGTGCTAGAAGAGAGATTATACAGCAAATTTAAGACCCTTTCATTAATACTAAGCAATCTGAAAAGAAACTTGGTTGAAGCTGTACAAATATAAAAGACAAAAAATAAATATTAATTCAAATATTTAAAAAAACCTTTTGATTAAGTAGTAGATAAGATCATTTTGAATTTCAAAATTTCAAAACCTCTCTACATGAGTTAGTTCAGTTGAGGAGAAGCACTTTTATAGGTTCTAACTCATCTGTAACTTATACCAGTATGTAAAGCCCTGGTTTAGGATTCAGAGGAGATGGGTGGTGAACTGAATAGAGTGCCTGGCCTGCAATCAAGACGACTTATCTTCTTGAGTTCAAATCTGACCTCAGACACTTACTAGCTATGTGATCCTGGGCAAGTCACTTAACCCTGCTTGCCTTAGTTTCCTCATCTGTCAAATGAGCTGGAGAAGGAAATGGCAAAACACTCCAGTATCTCTGCCAAGAAAACCCCAAATGGGGTCACAAAGGGATGTGACTGAGAAAATGACTGAACAACAAAATCAGTTCTAGAAGAAACCTCTGGAAAAAAAACAACCACCACTTAGAGGGATGGATGTTGTGGGGCTAACCGGCAATTCCCAGTTATTCAGAAATCCCCCCCACTCCTCTGGGAAATATTCAAGGACACCAGGAAGAACTTAATTGCTAGTTCCCTTAGGACAAAAAGGTACAAAAGTGAAAGAATTTTCTCAGACCCTTGACAGGACCTCAGCCACACAGCCCCCAGAAAACCCCTTCCAAAAAGTACCATTTGGCTTTATGCAAATTGTACCACAGGATCTGGGGGGAAATGAAATTGCTTCTGTAAAAAACACACCTGAAATTTTGTTAATGCCATAAGACAATGTTGTTAGGCTGAGTGTGTCATGAACCTTTTCTTGGAATAATGTGTTTTTTTAAAATAATTGAATGAAAAGGTAATCTCAGTTAAAAGGTGAATGAAAATAATGATTTATTATTTTTTTTTTCCAATCCAAATTCACAACCCCCCTGAAATGGACCATACTTCAAGAATCTCTGCTTAAGAGCAAAGAATGATGGATATAGTGTCCCATGTAAATGAGACTATTTTGTTGTTTCATAGTTGTCTGATTTTCATAAACCTTGAGGTTGAAATAGGTGTATATACATATATATGTGTGTACATATGTGTGTCTATATACTTGTGCATTAATACACATATGTGTATTATGCATGTATGTAAATGCACATATATGTAAGTTAAAAGAATGATATTTTTTGTAGAGAGTCAGATTGTTATAACGGAGAGTGTTTGAAAGAAGGAAGGAAACCTTGCCTATAAACTTCCTAGCTGAGGACTGTGGTGGCACGTGTCTGTAATTCTCATTACTGGGGAGGTCAGACTGGTGGGACATTTGATCTAGGATCACCTGAACTGAGTAGGCTATACTAAGTAGGCTATACTTCACTGGCACCAATATGGTCAGCCCCAGGGAGAGATAGAAGGGTAGGGATGAACACCATATTAAAAAGACCAAACCAGCCTTGCAAAGAGGAGTAACAAAATCAGCCTGTGCATGCAGTGGCACCTTCCCACCCAGGAAAGACAGGGAGACCCATGCTCATTTAATTTAATTTTTTTTAGAAAGGAAATTCCCAGGTAGGTGACCACAAATAACTTAAAAATCTCTGAGCCTTAGGCAATTCTCTAAAGCCAAGTTATAGATGGCTGCAATTTGCCTCTGTGGGTGTTTCCAAGACAACCAAACCACAGATATTTATATTCATTTCAAGTTATTCCATTTACATGGACAATCTATAGAATCTGGCACTCTGAGGGTCCTCGGAAACTATTTAATCTTCTAACTCAAAGTATATTACCTTGAGTCTTTTGTTGATTTTAAAAAATAATCCCATTTTCTTTTAAATTTCTACTATTGTTATGTTCATAGTTCTTTTAAAAAATTTTTGAAAAAAATCCACTCTTTCCTTCCCCATTAAAGACTACAGCTCTAGGGGCAGAGACCAAGAGTCAAGACCAAATGGTTCTCAGGGGAAGCAGATTAGTGAAAATCCATGAGGAAAGTAGTAGGAAAAGAATGATTATTTTTTAAAATTTATAAGTTTAAAGAAAGTCCTCTATGGTAAACAAAAAAAAAATAGTTTGCAAACTAAAAATAGCTTTAAGGGACTAGTAATAGTTTATAGACCTGTTTCTAGTCTAGACTTATTCTGTCTAACCCCCTTAATCTGACAGATGAGGAAACTGAGCCCAGAAAAATTAAGTAATTGGCCAAGTCTACTGCTAGTTCTAGCAGGGTCAGGATTACAACCTGAGATCTCCCAGTTCCCGGATCAGGAATCTTTCATATGCATAATAGTGACTCCATTAAATATCGAAACACCTAAACTGTACTTAGCATCATGAAATCTTATCGCTGGAGAAGGCCTTAGAATTACCTAGTGATAGAATCATGGAATAGAGTTCTTGAAGGGACCATAATGAGAGTCTAATTCAACTTCCTTCACTTCTTAGATGAGGAAATTGAGGCATGGAGAGTAGGGTCACACAACCTGCCAGCCCCTGGGGTCTCCAAACTCTTTTATAAAGTACTTTGATAAGGATGTTCTCGTTTGAACTTTGCAATACAGGTTCAAGAGAAGTACTATTTTTATTTTACAGATAAGGAAACTCATATGGCCAAGGTCCCAAGGCCAGTGAACGTGGAGCTAGGACTGTAATTCTGGTCTCTTGATTCCCTAGAGCACTGATATCTCCACTGTACCATATAGCCTCCCACTATACTACACGGTACAAACCCATCATTTTAAACAGGTGAGGAAAATAAGAGAGGAAAAAATGGCTTGCCCAAGGTCACAATGCAATGAATAGCAAAACCTTTGACTCTGAACTACACTAAATAGGTTTTACATGATAATGATTTATATTTTTTTGAAAATGAAATATTCTTGGTTTTTTTTCCTTTAACATCCAGGGTTACGCCTCAGAAATTTCAGTTTTCTGAACTTCCGATGCTGTACAAATCAACCTCCTACAGGAAGTCTTCTCCAACCCCTCCATAGTAGTGCTTTCCCTGTTTTAATTACTTCCTGTTTATCTTAGATCTAACTTGCTTCGTATATTTGTCTGTGCGTTGTATCCCTCTTTAGTTTGTAAGCTCTCTGAGGGTAGAGATTGTCTTTTATTTCTTCGTCTCCCTAGTGCTTAGCACCAAGCATGGCAAATAGACACTTAATAAATGCTTATTTCATTGCAATTAAAAAGGGCCTATTTGCCTGAGTACAGAATCACCTGTCAAAAGTCTTTAGATGGGCAGTTAGTTTGAGAAGTGACAAGGTCTCTATATTTTGGAGGAGGCTGAATCTAAGCTCCTAAAGCTGTTCTCCAACAATTCCTTGTCTGCAAAATGAGGGCTAGGTGACTTCTAAACTTGCGTCCACCTCAACATATTTGATTCTATGCATTCATTCAACCAAGAATCACGTTTCCAACAATTTTAACTCTCCAACATGTAGATTAAGAATAGGAAATTTTCACTGCCCCATTTCAAAATAAAACAAATTAAACAAACGAACAAACAAATCCTGAGCAGTTCTGACCAATGCCACAATATCCATGCTTTACAGTCATTGATGTCCCCCATAGATGAGCCTGAGTTTTCAAGAAAGGCGACATGATAGGGTTAGATCTAGTAAATGGCATGTTACTATCACGCGTTCTTGACATTTATGCCAACAGAAAACAGGCTCCAGTATGTCCCACCAAGCTGTAATGACTCTGCATATGAACCCAGTGACACAGGCTGTTTCTGTCTAATCAGAAGCCTCACATTAGGAATACTTTCTTCAAGAAGATAGTTGGAAGACTCTTCCTAGGATGAGTACTGAATGGTGTCACAAAAGGAAATAACATTGACTACATCTTGATGGATAGGAAGCAACTCTGCACAGATGTACAATCACTTTAACATCATCTCCCTTTGTGCTAATGACCATGGTCCTAGGAACACTGGTTGCTAGGTTCCTCCAGCATTTGATACAGGCAAATTAGAGGGATCAGGAAGGGTTTGGAAAGTAAGGTTGAGAAGGCAAATGTTATCCATCTTGTTGCAAAGAATCATCATCGTTTGGTTCTTTAGTGTTTTCTGTGTGCAAGGTCTAAAGCTGGCTGAGGTTAGCTCATGAGTAAGGTTTTCCCCAGGCATACTCGCAACACAAAAGAATGCTGCTGTTCAGTCATATCCAACTCTCCTTGACCCCATTTGGGGTTTTCTTGGCAAAGATACTGGAGTGGTTTGCCATTTCCTTCTCCAGCTCATTTTATAGACAAGGAAATGGAGGTAAAAAGGGTAAAGTGTGTTTGTCCTTCATTTTCAAAGACCATGACATCAGAGAAATTATGATATGACTTGCACTGAACTTTGTTTTGAGCGAGGGAGGGCTGTGCAAGGTCACCAGCCTCACTTTCTCCTCCTGAGCCGTCTGTATCCAGTGACCAGATATTCATCAGAATGACTGGACGCAGCCTCTTTAAGAAGTGGTCAGGGAATGGCCCTTTTAATGAGCAAAAGAAAAAAATAACTAAATGAAGCTGGGAGGGAAAGATTTGGAATTACAAATTACAAAAATTACTATTGATAATCACTCTAAGCCAGTCATTAAGTGGAACTTGGTCATTGAAAATGAAAAGCATTTTTACAAGAGATCTCTCCATGGACTCTGCCTGAAACTAGAGTGTCTAATGAACATTGTATGTGCACCCACAAGTGTCCAAGGACAAAAAGTGACAAGTCCTTCAGAGACCTTAGAGTCTAAATCCTTTATGTGATTTGAAAGGAAACTGAGTCTTAGAAAGCCGGATAGCTCAGTGTAATATCACTAATAAGATTTGAGGATTAAAAATGTCAGGGATTCAAGAGCTTTAGAGCTAGACCCCCTACTGTGACCATAAGAGAAACAGAGGTCTAGGGTGCTTTAGGGATCTGTATGTGAACAAAGACAATTTCCTGGATCTAGAGGTAAGAAGACCTTAAGATTATTTAGACTACAAATGCTCCTCCCAGGTATCTTTCTGAAATTGAGGCCTAGCGAGCCAAATGACCATTGTATGATCAGCCAGAAGGATCCAAGGAGTAAATGTGACTAGTCCTTCAGAGGACTTAGAGTCCAAGCACTTCATGTGCCTCTAAAGGAAACTGAGTCCTAGAGATCTGGATAGATAAGTATAAGATCACTCCCAAGTCCCTAGGATGAAAAGTATCAAAGCATTCAATGGCTGTAGAGCCAGACTCCCTGCTATGACTATGGGGGAGGTGGGGGTGGGAAATTAAAACAAGGGAGCTTGAGGGACCTGAATGTGATCACCTACAGGTTCCTAGGCCTAGAGCAAAGAGGACCATAAGGGCATTTATACTAGAAGTGACTTGTACAGGGTCACACAGCTAGTGTCTGAGGTCAGTTTTGAACACAGGAAGATAAGACTACAGGTTCCATGCTCTATGCACTATGCCACTTAGTTTCTCTGAACAAAATAATGCAAATGAACAAAAAGGAAAGCTCTGCCTCCCCCTGACACTAAGAATGTCAGCAATTTAAAGCTGCAATACCTCCTACAAATGGGTCCTGGACTTACAGGTTTATAGAGAAACGAGACCTTAGAGGTGAATAAGTGCAAATACCTCATTTTAAACATAAAGAAACTCAGGCCTGCAGGGGTTAAAGTGGTTAAATGACTTGCTTAGGGTCACACACCTGGTAAATATCACTAGCCCTACGTCTGCTGTTCTTCCTCCTTCCAACACATATAACTATGCAGTTCTGATATATTCTCCAGCCTGAAATCCTCTCTACAATTTTTGGATTTCTCTGCTTTTCTATGTTGCCTTTAGGCAGCCTTTTTGGTCACAGCCTCTATGGTTAGAGGAAAAGTCAAAGGAAAGATAAAGCTGAAAAGTCACCACGTAGAATTTTAAAAGCTCTTGGCTGACCAGTTTAAAACAACCTATTTACTCTTAATGATGGGAAATGGGGAAAATGTAGGGAACTGACTGATTTCCTTAGGTACGTTTAGCAGAGTTAAAAAGTTGTCCCACCAACAAGGCCAAAATGACCAAAAAGCGTGCTTACCAAAAACAACAACAAAAAAAACCACAATCTGTTTAGCAAAGGGAAGAAACAGAGTCAATACCAATATAAGGGTTAGTTCAATTGCAAAGTACTAAGGAGGAAGATGGAAAATTAAGACCAACTTGCACAAAAGAAAAAAAAACAAGGAGAAGCAAAGATGCCAAGAGACTGACACAAGATCTAATGCAGATGATTCCAAGCCAATATAAACATGAAATTCTGAGAAATAAATAGATATAAAATAGAATAGATGTGACATTTTTATAGCTAGTTATTCTCATGAATAATAATAGTTGTATCACTTAGATATGCATATACATGAAAAGTTTAAGTATCCTTTAAATATGTATATATAAATTTATAATAATTGTTCCTATAAGCAACACACATACATATATGACATATATTTGAAGAGTGGGATAACAAGGGTGTAAGAGGCCCCACAGCAATTAGTACTCTCTGTATTAGGCTCTTCATAATAATTTTCATAATATCCATTCTAATTCGGGACCTTAAGTTTTCTCCACATTCCTTTGTCTTAAAAATTTTCATAATCTCATAGATTCTATACTATCTTTAATAATCTCTTCCAGCACAGCTCTCATATTTTTGTATTTAAACTCCCTTTAATCTCTCAAGGGACTCACAGTCATCAATGTTTCTTTTCCTGAGTTTCTCACAACCTTTCAAGGTAAATTAGTATTATCATTCCTGTTCTGCAGGTCTAGAGAGAAAGTTAAAAGGAAAGTTGGTGATTAATTTCATGGTGCATCCAAGCAAATAGTAGAAAAAATTGTAGGATCAGCTTTCTATCTTTCCCTTCCTCTTTACCTATGAAATCCTACAGAATCACAAGCATTATTACTCAATCAATTTGCTAATAGAATACTTCAGGAATATACTGGCATGAGCCATAGGCGCTGGTCTGAGGGAGTCCAGAGAAAATGTTATGACCCTCAGAATAAACAGGGATCAGGGAAATCTTGGAACAAGGTAAAGAGAAATAAAGCTTAGTTCCTACCCAATATCCTGTACGATTATTTTTTTGAATGTATAATTTCATTTTCAGTATTCTAGCAAAATGAAAATTATCTCATGGAACCCCTTGGCAGAACTCTAAAATTCCATAGAAATATTACCCCCAAATATTTTCCTAACCCATTTCCTATCCTTTGGGATTTTTCTTCATCACTTCTCTATCACATCTTCCCCATCATTACTGAGTTACATCTGTTGAAGCTCCCTGGTATGTGCAATATAAAAGAACATAAAGTCTACATCAGGTTAAGTAAATTATTTAGGTGTGTTAAAATTATGCAGATGCTTCAAGTGTCTTGTCTCTTTTCTGCACCTTTACTTTATGCGTCTAAATATATCTTCCCATCATAATTATGTTCCCTTAGCATTTTCCAAAAGGTTTAAATTTTTAGTACAATAAAAAGAAAGGTATGCTAATTGAAGGTTTCGTGTGATACAAAGAAAAAAATGAAATCAGCTCTGATATATAAAAGAAAACATGAACTCATTTGCATTTATATTTTTACAATGGCACGCTCCTATATGGTGTCATGTAAGCTTAAATAAAGCCTGTTTACATTGTATGGTGATTCATATACATCAATTTATACTATTTGAACTAGAGAGTACTTATAGTTCAAAGACTTCTTCAATATTTACTCTTAACACAAAGGTAAAATGGAAAAAAGTTATAATTAAACAAGTTCTCTTTTCATCTTTACTCTTTTTACCATTATGGGATATTGTGCTGGTTCATTTAACAACAACGTAACCTAACATTCTCAAGCAGCAAAATGAAAATCACCCTTATATTACATCCTCCCAAGCAGTATCGAATTATCTGGTATTTCATTATCCGTTTACATACTGTATTCCCCCAAAAGAATGTAAACCTATTGAGGAGCCTTCGTGAAATGGGATGGAATTACTACATTATATTTCAATTAATCAACAAACTTTAGTTAAGCCTATTACTTTCAGGCACTGTACTAGCTGCATTAGATAAAAATGCAAAAATGAAAAAGTCTCCACCTTGAAGGGTTTACATTCTATCTTAGGATGCATACAAGCAATCATGTTTTGATCTCTCTCTCTCTTATAGATAGATGACAGTGTGTTAGGTTGGAAAGCTTTCCATAAATTGGTTGGGCAATAATAGGTCCCAGCTCAAGCCTCCCTTGCTCATTGTTTGCGTTTTGATGTCTCAGGGTGAGTGTAAATAGCAATTGTGTCTTCTGCCCAGGAAGTCTGAGTGTCTTCCCCTCCCAGGCTGATTCTTTTGTGAAGGCAAACAAGGCCATCTTTTACCTCCACTTTTACCTTGCCTTCAATTCCTGAATGAGTGTTGGTTCAGACAAACTGAGACCCAGGAAAGACTGAGCTGAGAAAGGCCAAAGCTTTCCACTGCATCCTTCTTGTCACTGGATTTCAGTGACCCTGGAGGAGAGAGCGAAGCTGATGACTTTGCACAGCTCTGCCTCACTCAGATCCAAGTCACTCGTAAGTCAAGACATCACCCTCCTGAAATGACTGGTCCTCTTCCAGAATGAAGGGTGAACAAGAACATAGGTATCTGATCAAATACGGTCACTCTTCTCAATATCATCATTTTTGAGCATCATTCTTCACATCACAAATAAGAAACGGAGGTGGTAGAGTTAATATCTGCACTCCACTGACGCCCAAGTCTGATACTTCAACATCGGGTCAGAAGACCCTAGTTCAATTCCCAGTTTCACAATTTTGTAGCTAGAAGAGCTTGGATAAGCCACTAAACCTCTGACCCTCAGTTTCCTCATCTTGTAAAGTTCTCAGTCCAGCACAATATTCACAAAGTCAAACAACAACAACAAAAAAAATCTATCAAAAGAATAATGAACTTTTCCTGTAATTCTGTTTTAAAAAACACTTCTCTCCTTCTGTGTCCCCAACACGTCCAAGGGCTAACTGACCTGCAGACTGTTTGGATATAAAGCTTTCTTTCTTAATGCACTATCAAATGCAAATTCAGTCACATCCTGACTTTAAGAAATTCCATACAAAGCACATTAAGAGGTAGTTATTTGCTTTCTGTACAGTATTCATCAAAGATTTGTTTCAATCAACCTGCTCTCCTGCTATATTTTATACATGATTGAAATTACAAAAATTTTATTTGCATGACATTTTTGAGTATGTATATATATACATATGTAAAGTGAGGTATACCTGTAGGGATATACAATTGCTTCTATGGGCAGAATATTAAAGTCTGGTTCCTATATTTAACCCCTATCTGAAACCACAAACCATCACCATATCTGGCAAAAAAATCAAACAGCAGCCACCCATCCAATCCATATTTGCAGATCATTCAGTACTACTCATCTTCCCTTGCTCTAATGTCCAATCCAGAGCTGATATTTTAAAATTAAGCCAAAGTAAAATGACCAAAATATTAAACTCCATTTTTACAAAATGCAATTCTGATAAAAATTCATAATCATCTGAGACTGATTTGAAGCTGACAGCTCTAATTTTTTGAGCATTTAATATTATTCCATCTATTCCTGGAATCCTTTTAGATTCAGAGATAAAAGTTACCTTTGGTAATGCATCAGGCATATGTCTTGTTAGAATGCATATGTCCATTTTCTTGAGGTTGCTTTTCTCTTCCCAGTCAGTGCCTTCACTGTGTCTTCTAAAGGAGGCCAAGCTTTATAAACTGGGAATAGTTCCTCTTTTTTGCCATTACATTCATCTCTCATATTTCTGACTTAATGTTAAAGAAGCTGAGTAATATCTATCATTAGCATGATCTTGGTAAATTATAGTAAGGACCAAATAAGTTTTCTTTTTGTTTTTTTGGGGGGGTTTTTGGTCTATTTCCCCTAACTCTAGATGACAGCAGAGTTTCTTTTAAGATATGCAGAGCAGTTATAAGTGCTATTTTCACAACTTGCTGGCCCCTTATTATCCTTGTCTTGAGAAGGTGTATATTCTAGTTACCCTGCATGCTTGCAGCTAGCTATCTTCCCAACACGGGGAAATGTAGCTACTGACTTCAACAGCAGGGCATCCCTACTTTTCCTTCATGGTCCTCAGACCTGCTGCCACCATCTTCAAACTGAGTTCTACCTTTCTAATTCTAGGGATCCTTTATTGCCAGGATGCTGGGCTACACTTACAATTCTTATGCCACTCACAATGAATTATGTAGTTTATCATTAACATATATAGCTAATTAAAGGGCTCCATCTGAAAGTACAGCCCAGTTAGCAAATTAACTAATTAAGGTCATGTTTATATTGCAATGGTTAAAAATGTTAAACAAAGTCTTCTGCTGTATATCAGTGTCTCTATAAATGAAAACTCACATGTAGCTCCTGTGTTTTGCAACAGGGACAGACCGTCCACATTTTTAGATAATGAATATCTGCATAGGTTGCTCTTTGCAATTCAAGAATCAGGTCTGACTTTGGAGAACAAATGGATGTGCTTTGAAAAGACAGATAAAAAGAATTCCATTGCTGATCACCGTTTAGTCCTTTCTGCCAAATGTACATAACATTATTATCATCCAGCTCAACTTGGAGAAGTATGATATGTTGAATATTTTATCTGAGTACCTATCATCTGTCTATATATATACATATATATAAAACGCATAATAATATATACATGAAAGCATATAGTAATACATGCACATACTTATCATATATATATGTATAGACATGTAAATGAGCACCTATCCACATATGCATATGTACACAAATGTGTAGTATATGCATATATATTTTAATTTTATCTGCTCTATCACCCTCAAGGCCAACCTCAATGCTTAACCAGAGGATAGGCATGAATGAATGAAAAAATATGTATGTGTATGTGTGAGTACTTATGAGCTCCAGAACTTCAAAAACTTTACAAAGATCTTTTGCTTCACTGCTGAAGACATGATAAGCCATCCATTTGAGCTTCCAAGACAAAATATGACAATTTCACTTCCTGTGCGTTAGTATCTACTGTAGACTTTAAACCGTTACTCATACATGAGACGTGAATGATAACAAAACGCTTATGTGATCTGGAGAATGGAATGGTCTGGCATTAAAAACAGATATGGCATTTTGGAAAAAATGATATTGAAAAATGTCCCTTGTGTTTGCCCTCTACATGTTGTTCCTCAGGTAGCTGACTTGCCTACCCTCAGGCCTAGCTCTACCAGCTGCAATCTCCTTGATAAGCAGATGGATGACTTACTTTGATATTCCCAAAGAAAGGTTCCATGTAGATATATTTTTTCACATCTATGTTTTTTTGTATTCACAAGTGATACTACTATATCCTAATTTATTCCTTTATATTCCCTTTATGATATGAAAAACCCTCCTTGATGCAGAACAGGTGAAGCAACTCTAAGGAAAATATCAGCCATCTAGGCTTCAAAAGAAAAATAATTTTTAAAACATACAAAGAGAAATATGAAAATGAAGTTTTAATGAGAATTTCCATTTCCAATACGAATGAGGAAATGCATATTCACAAACCATATGCTAAGAGGATTTAATTGAGAAAGCATGAGAAAAAACTTCAGTGCCTAGTGAACTCAAAATCAGTCTGTTATTGGTACTGTATGAAATTCTACCATTTGAGATTTATTCCTTTTGGTTAATCCATTATCTCCATCAAGCATAAATACCCCTTGGGCAGGTTCCACATTAAGACATCATCTAATAATATCATCTAAGAAAATATCAATCTAATGTTATATTCTTTCCTATCTGAAAGCTAGTTAAAAGTAGATTTTAATAGGTGAGAAATGTATATATAGAGAAAAAAATCCATATGGGTTCAGTTGGAAGAGGTGCCTAGACAGGGAAGTTGAGTAAAAAGCTAAGGCTATTCTGAGGTGACTATTTCAAGGACATTTAACAAGTTCATGGAAGAGCTAAACATGATTTAAAAAAAAGATCAACTGAAAACAACAGCTGTTTGATCATTCCTTGAAAATCACATAGTGTACGGTCAAAGGGCACTGCTGATTGAACTATTATAACTTATTGTCATCATTCATTAACAACGAAAGAAAGTTTTCATGACTTATCTTCTGCACGAAAATTAAACTCTTCAAACTTTATTTCTGGAGTATTTCTTGTTTTTATTCCTCAAGGCAGAAACACCAGGGCAATATCTGATTGTTCTGGGTTTCAGTTTCCGTAGTATAACAATGAATGGCACACGGCTTTCATGATCATCATCATTGTTGTATGATCCCCCCAAACCAGCAGTCACATTTTCAAGCATTCGGCCAAAAGTCAATTTTCTTGATATTTTTCATCCTCCCAAACAACTCTTTTTATTACAGAAATAAAAACTGTTAATGGTATGTATCATGATTTGGGAGAAGGAAAAAAAAACCTCTATCAATATTCCTTCTTAACTAGCAGATCCCTTCTTAAAAAATAATAGAACCAACAGCACAATGGAGGGGGTTTTACAGGCTTTAGAATCGGAGCTCGTGGGTTCCAGTCCCAGCCTTGCCATTTACCATCAGTGTGATCTTGAGAAAATCACTTAATCTGTCTATGCCTCAGTTTTCTCATTTGTAAAACAAGGAGTCTAGACCCAGTGATCTCTAAGTTCCCTTTTAACTCCAAATCTGTTCTCATACTTTAAATAATCCATGAGTTCACCAGGGTTCACTAACTTCACAAAGCTCTTCATGAATTGTTGTGTTCAAAAAACATATCACCTAGTGACCATCTTCTAGCAAAGGGCTTCTCCAAACTTAACTAGTTTTGTCCTCAATGAGTACACATACAGTAGGTTTCCAAGGCCATGGTCTAACCTTTCCGTTTAGGGGGTTGGGTGAAGGCTTGTTCTCTTGGTCACCTCCACATCATCAGGATAATAATTACTAGCATTTCTATATTGCTTTAAGGTTTACAAAACAATTTACACAAATTGGCTCATTTGACCCTTACAGCAATCCTATGAAGTGGGTGCAGTTATTATAAGTATTATATTTGTTTTACAGATAGGGAAACTGAGGCTGTTTGATTAATTATCTTGCCCAGGGTCACACAGAAAGTTATGTGAAGCAGGATTTGAACCTAGGTTTCCTAAGCCTCCTAGGCCTACCCTATCTACTGTGTTGCCCAGCAATGAGGAAATGAAAGAGGATTTTAGTGAAAGAAGGGGATAATAAAGGAGAAAGAAACACAAATTCTGCTTTCAGGAATAGGTTTAAGATTGAGACCTGGAAGGAACCTTAAGGTCATCTAATCCAGGCTTGTCATTTTATTGGTGAGAAAACTGAGGCCAAAAAGGTTGAGACTTGCTGAAGATCACACAGGTAACCAAGGGGCAGGGGCAGGATTTGAAGCCAAAACTTCTCACTTCAAAGCCAGGGTTCTTCCCACTGTATCACAAAACAAAAAACAAAAAACAAAACAAAAACAGGAAAAACTCTACTGAACTGTTAAGATTAATATAAAAGAGGAAGATGAAGAGGGGAGAAGGAAATCAGAGAAAATATAAAAAGGATATCTTGAATAACTAAATTAACTTATCCCAAAAGAATTATGAATTGTTCAAAGTAATGGATAATTGCTCCTTTTTATAGAAAGAATTTTTTAATAAAAAGAATTAAATTTGGAATGACTAGAGAGCTGGCTTCACAGTGAAGAAGGCCTGGGCCAAGTCCTGCCATTGAAACACACTGGCTGTGTGATCCTGGACAGCTCAATGACCTCTTGCTACTCCCAGAGAATTCTTTTTTTTTTTAATTTAATTTATTTTATTCTGAACTTAAGAAATAAAACAAGTATTTTCGATAACACAGTAGGATAGGAAAAAAGATAATTGTACATGAAACTGCATATCTATTATGAACAACTTGCTATTCCTCTTTAATGTATAATAAAGTTATCATTTAACTTTCTTTTTTTCCTTCCCTCCTCCCACCTTAGAGATGGCTTTAGGCATGTGTGCGTGCGCATGCATGTGCCCATGCATGTATGTGCATGTGCATACATGTTGCGTGCATGTGTGTGTGTGTAAAATCATTCTATACATGTTTGTAGGTATCACTTCTTGTCTTCCTTCATAGGTCTTTTGTAATTAATCTGGGTATTTATAATAATCAAAATGATTTAGTCAGTCAAAATTGTTCTTAAGACAACATTGCTGTTACTGTGTACAATGTTCTCTTGGTTCTGCTTATTTTGCCTTTCCTTATTTTGTGCAGCTCTATTCATGTTTTCCTAAAATCATCAAGTTCTTTTTTAAGACCCTAAGCTACAGAGTCTTTGAGTCTTTGCACATTGGTGAAAAGGAGCACTGTCATTAGAAATTCCTCATACTAATGAAATTGGGGTTCACCTTCTACCTCCCCACCCCCCAAAAGAACTTAAATTCCATTTCTGAGATCGAGTAATGTAAGAAGTTAGTAAATTTACACAGGAAAAAGATGTGGGTAAGTGGGAATTAGTCCCGTGAACACTGACTGATCTGTAACACTCTACTTGCACTCCTATTTGCTTTGTACTTGACTCTTCCAAATTAAATCAATGTTCATTTTCTACTTACCTCTATACTTCAGTAGAACTGAGTTTGTCAGGTGCAGGTCCTTCCAATGAAGCTTCAGAGGAATCCACCTCTGCCTCCTTGTCCTTTGTGACTGCGACACAGGGAATCCACTCACTATACCGGGGTCTTCCTGTGACTCTGTTGACATTTTGCGGATAGCCAAAGACCATGCAGAGTATGGACTCAATTACTTCTCCCTCTCCCTACATTATTGCCAGAGTTCCAATATCTGTTCACGGAGACTGGAATACAATTTCAGCTTGTGTAAATTAGGAATTTCACTTACGAATGGCTAAATATTCAGGTTGAAAAAGGAAGCTTTGACCCACTTCCTCCATTTGCCCATCATCTCACCTGGAGCCTACCTTCCACCAACATGAAAAGGCAGAAGTGAATGCTTTTATAAAGAAGAGTCATTACTAGGCAGTCCTGGGTTACTCCTGCCCTGTCGTCCATTGTAGGTCAGGATTGAGCCAGGCAGGCCAGAGATTCTCAGCCACAATAGTTCACTTTCAGACAATATGACAAGCATTAAAGCATTGTATTAGATGGAAAAAAGAGATGGTGCAGGCTCAATAGAGAGGCACATAGCAAGAAGTAGTGTCCAAAGAGGCAACAAAGACCAGAATTCAGGCAACCAAGCTTTACTTCAAGAAAGATCATCAGTTGAAACTCATAAAGGCAAATCATGGGGCAGAGAACTACGGTATTGAGACCTATCAAGGAGAGCCTATAGTGTGGGGGAGTAGAGGTCAAATCAGAATGATATTCCAAGGCTGCAACCAGGATCAAAATGAAACCTTAGCTAGCACATCTGTGTTAGGGTGAGATGTCAGACAGCTGTGAGAGAAGGCAGGCTAGCCAGAGGACTTGGCTGGAATTTCAGCCCTGACCACTTGCTACTGTGTGATGCTGGATAAGCCATGTAACCTCTCTAGGCTTTGGTCACTTCATCTTTAAAGTGAAGTGCTTGGAACAGATGACCTATAACACCCCTTACGGTTATAAATCCCTAATTCTGTCATCTGGGAGATTCCAAGTCTAAGCTGTTTTCTCTTTTGTACAGGAGCGAACAAGGAGTCTTTGAGAGGTATCACCTGACCTGATAGTAAGACTATCGTAAACCATCACTACTGGATCTTTGGACAAATGCATCATCAAGCTGAACGGTCAGGGTCAGGTATTAAAGAGGCAATAACCAGATGGGAAATAATCTCCCTATTGAACAAGGGTTCTTACCTTTTGTGTGTTATGTTGGCAGTCTGTCAAAACCTATGGAACCATTCTCAGAATAATGTTTCTAAACGCATAAAATAAAATATGTGGAATTACAAAGAAAACAAGATAGAAATATGAATATCACATTAAAAAAATAAAACAAGTTTACAGACTCCAAGTTAAAGTCCTCTCTTGCCACTGAAGATATTTCTATTCAGATGGGCAATTAACAGCTTGAATTGTCGTGGCTAATCCTTAGTTTTCCATAGAGCCCACCTGTCCCTGAAAAGGTACATAAACCCAGCATGTTTCATTTCCTACAGTGGAAGCACTTAAACTACTGACCGCTTAATTGAATACTATGCACTTGACCTTTTAATGATCTGACCCACAACACCTGCCTGATGCTTCCAGGCCTAAGCAACCTGCTCAGCCCTGTTCTCCTATTGTCACCTAACTTCTTTCCGGGGGCTCAGACTGAGAACTTGCATGGTCCAAGTGCCCTTTTGGCTGCTATGTGGAATAGTGGATAGAGTTCCAAACCTGGAGTCAGGAAAACCTGAGTTAAAAGCTGGTCTCAGACAACCATTATCTTTGTGACTCTGGACAAAACACTACCTCTGCCGGTCTCAGTTTCCTTATCTGTAAAATGGAGATTAATGGTACCCATCTCTCAAGGCTCTTTTGAGGATCAAATGATATATCTGTAAAGCACTTTGTGAACCTTAAAGATCTGTACAAATGCTTATTATTTTTATTATTATATGTTTCCCAGAATGCTGGGATAAATAATGCCTTTATGCATCCACCTTCCACCCTCTGTTAATGCAATAGAAAGAAAGCTGAATATGGAATCAGAGGGCTTGCCTATAATACCACATTGGGATGCAGTTTCATAAGGGAGAAGGAACTCTGCTATTTATTCCCTTTGTGACCTTGGGTAATTCACTCAGCTTCTCTGGGTTTCAGTTGAATCATCTTTAAAGTGAGGGGCTTGCAATATCCTATGATAGCAGAATACTAATAATTTGGGTTTGAAAAGTCTATGTAACCAAGAGGGTTTCCAAATAGGAATAAAATAGAAAGCAGAAAGCATAAGAATGAATACTACTGATGGGTTGAGGAAGTCTGTTAACTTGTACTTACTGTTCAGGCCACTTTCACCACAATGTTCCATGGGGTACCTGGGACCTTTTTTTTCCCTCAGTCTAAACATGTGATTTTATCATTGGTGAAAAACTCCCTCCCCTGCCCCTAATGCAGAATGGCAAAATGCCTGTGAGCTTAATAATCTTAAAGAGATGCCTAGGAAAGTCGTTCAAGCTGCAGTGAGTAGAGAGGTCTTAGTAGTCTAAAGTTGAGCCCTCTTGGTTAAACAGACTGTTTTCAAAGCTTCAGATTATGAATGTTAAAAAGAGAGCCTTCACAGGGCATGTGCTTTAGTTTCATTTCAATCCAGATGCAGACAATTGGTACAGTCTACTTCTATATTCTACTATCATAGTTCCTCTTTATTTCCCTGAGGTAAAAATAATGCTCATAACAAAATTGGTTCTTGTTAGAAAGTCCCTGGGGGTGGTGGCAAGGTAGGTGTTGAAGCCTAACTGCTGACTCACTATCATATGACTGCACCATTATGTGCTAAATTTTTTGGGCGCCTGTTTACAGTACTGTACCAAGTATATGGTGTAGTCACAAGGAAGCAGGAAATTAGCAAGTAAGCATCTTACATCTCTGTGGAATTCACATGAACCCCGTAACTGAGCTTTAATCGGACGTGATGCTTCTATCTCAGCCCATAAAGGAATGCCAGTAAACAAGTCACCATTAAGTCAATGATTCTGAAGAAAAAATAAAGTTTTAGGGAGGAAGACTTGGAACAGAAGACAATATGCAAAACGGTATAATCTCTATTTTTTTAGTGGGGAGGGGAGGTGGTAAAGCATTTTTAAAATTCTTTATCTTTTTTAATGGTATCTTTTACCTTTCTATTACCTTCATTTCTAAATAAATCCCACCCCCACCCCTACCCCCACCACTCACATGGCATCCCTTGTAACAAAGATCTTAAAAGATGGCAGGGGGAGGGGGAGGAATTCAGCAAAATTTTCCCAAATACATTTGGTAGTATATGCAGTAATCTACATTTGTGGTTTTCCAATGTTGCAAAGAAAGGAGGGAGGTACATTTTCTCAAGTGCTTTCCAGGGCCAGACTTAATCATTGTAATCCCATAAGACTCAGTTTCATATTGTAGTTCTTTCCTTTCACATTTTTCAGTGATTGTACATAACATTTTTCTGCTTCTGTTTACTTCACGCTGTTTCAGTTCATATAAAGCATTCCCATGCTTCTCTGGATTCTTCATATTCATTTTTACTTTGGTGTTACTATTTGGTTATTTTCCAGAGGTTTCTGACTCTTCATGACCCCATTTGGGGGTTTTTTTCTTGGCAAAGATACTGATGTAGCTTGCCATTTCCTTCTTGAGCTTATTTTACAGACTAGGAAACTGAGGCAAAGACAGTTAAGTGACTTGCCCAGGGTCACACATCTAGTCAGTGTCTGAGGTGAGATTTGAACTTAGGACTTCCTGACTCCAAGCCTGACGCTCTATCCACTGTGCCACCTACCTGCCCTCATTTTTGTTTACAATGCAGTAATATTTTATTACATTCGACACTGAAATTTCTTTAACCCTAATTTTTATTTTATTTCCACATTCTACCACTCCCCACCTTCCCCCACACCTTGAGAAGGCAAGAAATACAATACACATTGTACTTATACAGTTATGCAAAACATTTTTCTATATTAGCAATATTTTTTTTAAAAAACCCAAGAAAAATAATAAAAGGAAAAAATATGCTTCCATCTATACTTTGAGTCCATCAATTTTCAGTCTGGAGGTGAATTGTATTTTATATCATGAATCCTTTGAAATCGAGATGGATCACTGTATTACTCAGAGTTCCTAAGACTTTCACAATTGATTCTCCTTACAATATTGCTGTTACTGAGCAAATTGTTCTCCTGATTTTGCCAACTTTACTTTGCATCAGTTCATGTAAGTCTTTCCAGGTTTTTCTGAACCATCCCTTTCATCATTTACTACAGCACAATTGTATTCCACCTCACTCATATAAATTGTTTTGTACATGTGGGTCCTTTGCCTTTTTCTTTCATATCTTTGAAGAATATAGCCCTAGTATTGGTAGTGCTGGATAAAGGGGAAAGCCTGGGTTCAAATTCTGCTTCAGACCCTTGTTAGCTGTGTGACCTTGGGCAAGTTCCTTAACCTCTCTGTGCCTGTGTCTTCATCTCTAAAATAAGAAGATTTAGTTCAATAACCTTTAAGACCCAGTGGATGGGGAAAAAATGACTTCTTTATTTTCACTAATCTTTGATTTGCTTTGTAAATTTATAAATTGTATTTTATAAATTAAAAAATATTATTTTACAAAGGATTTCATTGGTTTCAACAGGCTGCTGGATGGGTCTAGGTAAAGATGTGCTGGTAAATATTTAACAACTAGCTTTCTGTACAAAAATGTCCATAGGACACATTTTTAAGTTTTATCTGTGTTATTAGTTTTCTCTGTTGCTTTCCTTAGTTGTGGTTGTTCTGTGGCTGCAGTCATGTCGGACTCTTTATGACCCCATTTGGGGTTTTCTTGGAAATAGTTTGGAATAGTTTGCTATTCCCTTCTCCAATTCATTTTACATTTGAGAAAAGTGAAGAAAACAGCTAAGTGACTTGCCTAAGGTCACACAGATAACAATGTATCTGAGTCTCTCCTAGTCTAGGCTTAATCTGAACTCAGATCTTCTTGTCTCCAGGTCTAGTACTCTGTGTACTATGCCAACTAACTTTCCTATATGTCATTATCATTATTATTTTTCCTGATATATAAGACAACACATTTTCTAAGATTTCTTCTACCTCTGACATTTGGTTAAATTACATTATAGCAAAAGACTGACTTTACCTTCACTGAGGCAGAATTAGTTTAACAAAAATATTCCATGGGTCTAAATCACTTATGCAAATCATTATTCTGACAATGACTGAGAAACTGAGTCTAAATGTTTGCTGATTAGATTGGCAATATTCGTATGCCCCAAAACCGACAAGGTTCCTGTAGAAAGCTGCTGCCTTTAAAAGGGAGAAGTTACCTGGCTAGGTGGAAATCAGGTGTACCCGGGGCCAAGTGTTCTGGAAACCTTGGGGCTTGGCTTAGTCCTGAGTCAGAAGATACCCATAGCTGGTCCCAAATCATTTCTCATCCCTTCCTTTAAGCTTCATGCCTGAGTGATGGCTCTCCCCTGGATGCACCAATTTCCTTTTGATTCCCTCTTGGACTGGCTAGAGTATGAGAAGATCATTATTTAAAAGAATACTCCCTATTGATTTGAACAAAAATCCAGTTAATACATTAATGTGAAGTAAACCCTGTTGCACCTTGATTTGTTTGCCAAAACTATGATGTAGTAAAGATGAAGTAGCTTGACAAAAAAAGGGAGCAGTTAAGTGGCTCTATGGGTAGATAGTGCCAGACCTGAAGTCAGAGCGACTCATACTCCTGAGTTCTAATCTGGCCTTAGACCCTTATTAACTGCATGATCCTAGGCAAGACACTTAACACCCTTTGCCTTGGTTTCTCCATCTATAAAATGAGCTAGAGAAGGAAAGGACAAACCACTTCAGTGTCTTCCAGGAAAATCTCAAATGGGATCAAGATAGGACTGAAGTGACCGAACAACAAGTTTTAAAGGGCATTCTGCAATCCCCAATGGCAACAAAAGCAGGTTCCCAATGTGCCATTCAAGTTAATTATCCTATAACCCCACTAATTCCACCACAAGTTTCCTACAGTTCCTCTTCTAAAACAATGTCAGGAAATTTCTTAAGAAGAGGAAGAAGGGAGGAGGATTGAGCACTAAAGCTCTCTGTAGCCTTGGAAGAAATGACACTAATTCTATCTACTGCTAGTATTGATTAATATTGATTGATACAATATTACTGATATTGGAGCAGGAGCTCTGGAGAATAGTGGGATAAAGGAGAGGGTCCATGCCCTGGAAAACTGTTGGTGTTAGATTCAAATATAATAGGATTCTTTGATTTTGGAAAGTAGCTTGGACGTCAATAGGTGGAGTAATTTGCCTTTGATCACTCAGTATGTGTGAAGAGGCTGGATTTGAATCCAACTCTTCATGACTCCAGAGCAAGGCCAACCCTCTCTCCATTCTGCCAAGAAGTCTCCATGTAACTGTAGGGTAAAGGGGCAGAAGATCATTACAATCTAGTTGTTTCTCTAATGTTAATTTCTAAATTCACCGTGACGCAAGAGGATAGATTTAGAGTTGCAATAGCTCTTAAAGACCATGGAACTAAATCTCATTTTAGAAATGAGGAAAGAGTCATAGAGATGGACTTGCCCAGGGTCACACAGCTAACAAGTGGCTGAAGCAGAATCTGAACCCAAGACTTCCTCACTCCAAGTCCAGCACTCTGTTTACCCTGCCATACTATGCCTTACACAGCTTTAGGTAAAGGGTTTCCAATGTCAATTCCTGGAGAGAGGATTAAGCAGGAAAATCCTTTACAAAGAATAAGAGAAGGCAAAAGAAAAGAGATATTGTTACCTAGATGCCATGGCAGGAAATTCAGAATAAATAGCACAAATGCTAATAATAACTGGTACATATGGTACTTTAAGATTTGCATAGTACCTTGCATTCATTTGAACCTCATATGACTGTGAAGTAAGCATGAGACTGGACCTGCATTCTTATCAATACGAGGAATTCCCAAAGGAAATTCCCTCTACCAATGCAGATAAACACCTGCTCTGAAAATTATAGTCCTAGAGAGCTACCAGGGTCACTGAAAGGTTAAAGACTTTCCAGGAGGAAGCACACTGCCAACCTCATGACAGACAGGTGATTGACTCAAGATGCAGAATGAGACAGACATTTCTGGACTCAGCCAGTGTGGGAATTTGTTTGGTCCTATTATGCATATTTATTACAAGCATTTTTCTTTGCTCTCCTTGTCCCTCCCCCCAGCCCAATGCAGGGAGGTAGCTTTGAGAAAAGGATCGGGAAAAGGGGAAAGGGAAGAAAATAAGTATTTATATAGCCACCTACTATGTACCAGGCATTGTGCTAGGTACTTGACAAATATTATCTCATTTAATCCTCACCGCAGCTCTGTGAGATAGGTATTGGTATCCCCATTTTACAGTCCAAAAAACTGAGGTAAACAGTGGTTAAGTGACTTGCCTAGGATCACACAGCTAGAAAGTGTCTACAGCCATATATGAACTCAGGTTGTTGCTGAGAGTAGGATTTCACCCCCTCACGCTTCCCCACCCCCAAATGAGAAGATAACGGAAGATCAGAAAAAAGTGAATCACAGATGAGGGCAGTTTTGAAAGTCTAATGCTGAATTTGTTGTATGTATCCTTTTTTTCAAAAGCAAGTTGTACGTAACAGAGATTTACAGTTTTGTGCACAATCTTCTCGTGTTCCAAATTGTATACGGAAATGCTTGTTTTTGTTTGCTATGTGCTAAGTTCAGAATAAAAAAAAATTAATGGGAAAAAATGATTTGCTCAGGATCACACAACCAGGTATGAGGATGAGGCACATATTAAACATAGGTCCTTCTGACTCCAAAGTCAACACTATTTACTATGCCAAGATATCTATGTGCTACAATAATAATACTAAATGTGTTCTTATTTTCATTTTTCCAGAGGATGAAACTAAGTCTAAGAAAACCTCAATAATTTCACCAATATTGACCAATATTCACAGTGTTGAAAGGAGCATTTGCATCTAGGTCTTGATGATTCCAAGTCCAAGTACTTTCGCCTACACCACAGTCCCAACACCCAAGACAAGTTCCAAGTGGAATTCTTATAAGAGAGAGGAGGAGGAGACAGATGGGCACTGATGGGAGGATGGAACAGGTAACAAGACTCATGGCAAGTGGGGATGAAGGGAAAGAGGAAGGAGGCACAGGCAAAAATGAGTCCAGAAGTAATAAACAGAGATGAAAAGCTAGAGACAAATGCATTAGGCCTACAAAAACCTAATGAATACTACTCTGCCTTTTCACATGGGCAAGAAAAATCCCTATTTAGTCCTCAGAATGTCATCTGGACCATCCACAAGCCCAACCTAGTATATTGATCTTCTGTCATGAATTCATGGCAATGTGATGATAAAAGCACTGTCATGGGAGTCTTGGAGACTGGAATTTCGCTCCTAGTTCTAATTAACCAGAGGCTTTGGCCAAATTCCTTCACCACAAGTCTTGGTTTCCCCATCTGTAAAATTAGGCTAGACTACATTAGTTCTACAATTCCTAGGTGAGGTGGTGTTAATTCCATTTTAGGGGGGGTGAACTGTCCTCTTCCAAAGGAAAGGAAAGCTACAGATTACTTATTTGGGAGAATCACATCCAAAGGATTTTTTTACCTATCAATGTACCACAGAGCCACACTCATGGTGACTAGGTTTAATAGCCATAATACTTAGAGTCAGGCTCACCCAAGGCCAGCTTAGTAGCTGGAGTACTCTCCTAGGTGTCTTGATAATCCTGCAGGTGTTTTAAGGAAATCTTGTGGCAATATAAGTGCTCGGCCAATTTTTTTCCTGATTGCAAGACAGTCAGAGTGCTCTGAGAATGGTGAAGGAGGTCCATATTACCCAACACAAAGATATTTACTAAAGTTATCAGCATTCAAGTGGTAAGAAGGGAATGACAGCTAGAGGTTCCATAGTCTGTTGGTCTTGGATGGTGTTCTCGGGAGCCATTACTCTTCAGAACTCCATACTTCCTCCTGGGGATACACTGGTCAGTCACATCTTAGAGAGATCACAGACTAGCAACAAGTACAGGCCTGAACTTCAGAGTAACATGCCAGCCAAGATGACGTCCCCCTATGGAGTTAACCATTCTCCATATAAATGTAAGTTAGTCAGGGACAAAACCCTGAGATCCTCATTAGCCAAATGCCTTATAATACATATGTCAATCTAAATCATCTAGAACAAGCAACTGAATCCCAATGTAGGTGACAGAGATCATTCTAAAATATGCAGGGCTATGTGATTCAGAAGATGGATAGGTGACCCTGACCATCCTAGCATACAGAGTAACACCTTTAAGTTTCAGCTTGAGAATCAAGCCCAGAAAAATACTTTTATCCCTTATCAGGGTTTGATTCACACAGAGCAATAGGACTTGTCTATAAATGGTTCCAATGCAAGGTGATTTTTCCATTGGGCTTGGGTTTGCCAAACTCCAAGATGTTGGCTTGACTAATAAATGCTAACAAAGAAGCAACCAATATTAGACATTCGATGGGATAAAACCTCACTCATTCAAAGCAACTGAGGTCAAGCCAGTTAGGGAAAGGTATGAATCAAAGGACATTTTAAAAGGAAATAATGGTTATTACAGATACAGATAGAAACATGAACTAAGCTAACTCAATGGGGCATATGCAATCCCAGCTTTAGAACTAGAGGGAACCTTAGAGATCATTGAATCAAAGCATGGAAGAAGAGCAGTGTGGCACAAAAGGGAAAGGGCTCAGGAAGATGTAATTATAAGCTCTGCCTCTGGCACATACCCTGGGCAAGTTAACAAGCTTCTCAATGTCCAGGCAACTCTTCCACATCTGAAGTCAAATGTCACTCATAGGATTCTACACTCATGAAATTTCAGGTCCAGAGCAAAATTAAATGAGGGAGGAAGACTGGATGAACTGGGAGATCTCTTCTAGTTCTAATATTCCAGAAATCTACGAATCTAAAATTTATAAAAGAATCTTCTTCACTGTCTTAATCTATTAATGATCTAATTATTATTCAAATGGGGAAAAAGGAACAAGGATTTTCTAAGAACCTACTATGTGCAAGGCACGAGGCTAAATTCATTAAAAATATTACCTTATTTGAACTTCTCAACAACTCTGTGATTTAGGATCTCTTATTATCCCCATTTTATAGTTAAAAAAAACAGAGGCAGACAGAGGTTAAGTGACTTGACCAGAGTCACAGAACTAGTCATTGACTGAGGCATGGATTTGAACTCAGGTCTTTTTTTCCTGTATCGTATAACTTGGCATGGGATGCAGTGGAGAACAAGATAGTTAAAGGCCATGCTTGAACAGATACACAAGCTGGTCTTTTATCACTGTGAGTCAGCACTTCTTAAAAGGTAACCAACTCTAGTATTTTAAATTCTTTCCCATGAGGTTTTGACTGACTGGAAAGAGCATTCATTAGTTCCTCTATCAAAATGTTGTCTAGTGTTGTAGTGTAATTTCATCACTCATGATTTTCAATATATGTACCCTATGGGTATCATTTGCAGACGAATGAAGACTATATGGTTTCATATCCCTCTTACTGCATTCAATACAGTTCAATATTTCAATTCAACTACCATTCATGAAGTACTTAATATGTGGCATACTGTATAGAGGAGGAAAGAAAGCCTTCTTTGTAAGACATATTCATTTTGTACTTCCAACAAGTAGATTAACTTTTCATAGGCCCTAGACAACTTTCCCTATACTGATGAAATTGCAGAACACTCCCTTCAATTATCATTATTGTTCAACACCTTATGCAATGCCTTGGGAATATATTACAAGTTCTGTTTCCTGTCTTTTGTTGGTATTCATTTTTTTTCAGACCTGTCTGGTTTTTCATGACCCCATTTGGGGGTTTTCTTGGCAAAGATACTGGAGTGGTTTGCCCTTTCCTTTTCTAGCTCATTTTACAGATGAGGAAACTAAGGCAAAGAGGGCTAAGTGACTTGGAAGTGTCTGAGGCTGGATTTGAACTCAGGAAGGTGAGTCTATCCACTGTGCCACCTCGCTGTCCTGCCTTTAGGCATGAATAATTTGGTGTAATAAAAATGACAGAAGTACATATATAATTTCAAATTTCATTCATTCAACAAAGATTTATCAACAGCAGGGCACTATGCTAGGTAGAGATATGATATTTGGTAAGATGAAGTGCTAGCCCAGACTACAACCTAAAAGACTGATGGGAAACTAAGACACAGATTCAGATGTCGATAATGCATGATAAGTATATTAGAGCTGTGGAAATACTCTAAGACAACCAAGCAGGAAAGTAATTGGAAGCACTGGGAAGATGGTATGTCAGGCAAGAGATGGAGAATAAATTCGAATTTTGAATTCAAGAAGCCTCTGCTTGATCATCTTCACTGACAGAGAGCTCATTACTTAGTTTCACCATTAGTCAGTAACAACAAGGGGGGCAGCTAGGTGGTACAGTGGACAGAGCACCAGTGCAGGAGTCAGGACGACCTGAGTTCAAATTTCACCTCAGACACTTGACACTCACTAGCTGTGTGACCTTGGGCAAGTCACTTAACCCCAATTTTCTCATCCTGGCTCATCTCCAGTCATCCTAATGAATATCAAGATTCAGATGGCTCTGGAGGAGAAGTGAGGCTGATGACCTGCACAGCCCTCCCTCACTCAAAACAATGTCAAGGACAAGTCATGTCATTTGTTCTCTGATGGTATGGTCTTCTTCGGGCAACGAAGAATAAACACACACACACACACACACACACACACACACACACACTCACCAACAGGGATGCCCCAAATTCCAAAGCAGATTATTATTAAGTTACCTATCACCAGATAATTTTAATTCACTTCTTGATTTTAAAAAGACTAAGAGGGGAAGTGAGGAGGGTCGTTTCTGAGATTGCTGAAATTTTTTACAAATGTGAAAGTTATTCTGAAACTAAAATTCAAATAGTGGCTCACACTGTCCTAGCATATCTCAGGCTACAGGTGCTTATCTCCCAACCATCCTGTAAAGTAAGCAGTGCAAGTGTTCTTACACTGCATTAGTAATAGTTGGCCCCAACCACAGTGTTGGCTGAAATTCTCTTAAGTTCTCCAGTGCTTTGCAATCAAACCTAAAAATATATTATACCATGTTCTGGAACTTACCTTTCACACCTACGTCATCAAAAATAAAGTGACCCAGGGAGGTTAGGGTGTGGAAAAAACTTAGCACTTTTAAAAAGTTGAGGTGTGATGGAAAAAAAAAAAGACTTGTTCAGGCATTTTTCAGTCCTGTCTAACTCTGTGATCCCATTTGGAGTTTTCTTGGCAAAGACACTGGAATGGTTTGCTATTTCCTTCTCCAGCACATGAGGAAACTGAGGCAAACAGGTTTAAGTGACTTGCCCAGCTGGTGTCTGAGACCAGCTTTGAGCTCAGAAAGATGTCTTTCTGACTCCAAGACTGGTGCTGTATCCACTAAGCCATCTAGCTTCCCCTTTGGAGGATCTATTACTTGGAGTTCAAGTAAAATAAACATATATAATCAGAGGAAAGCTAAACAAGTTATTTTAAGTAGTAAGAAGTTTGTGAATCAGCCCACATTCCCATTCTCAAAACAATTTTTCATTTCATTTCATTTCACTTGCTCTTCTCTCTCTCTCTCTCTCTCTCTCTCTCTCTCTCTCTCTCTCTCTCTCTCTCTCTCTCTCCCTCTCCGATCTTCCTCAAATAAATACTTTATCTGTATTTAAAACTACTAACCATTACTTTTATTTTCAGAATTGCTTTAAAACTCTATAACAAGAAAACATTGTGTCTAGTCATAGTACCTCATAATTTTATTTAAAGTTTTACAAAGTAATAGCACCTCACAATTATTTATGATTTTACAAAGTGATTTGTATAGAGTATCTCATTTGATCCTTCCAACTACCTTGTGAGATGGATGCTATTATCAGACCTTTTTTAAAGATGATGGGGAAACCGAGACTTGGAGACAAGTGACTTCCCCAGATTCCCACAACTAGGGAGAACTGGAGGCAGCATTTGGATCCAAGTCTTCCTGACTTTGGGGTTAGTACCTATCCATCAAACTGTATGCTAAATGACAGCGAAGGAAAAACATAGCTACTAATAAGCCAAGTGAATTTGGTATTGCTATTCCAAAAGACACATGTAAAGGAATCATGAGGCAAAGCCAACGCTCACTTCATATTATCGGATAATGAAGATAGCCCTTTGGTCCAGCAGGTGGCAGCAAACCTCTTCCATAGTTAATTTTTAGTTAATTTTTCCACCTCTTCAGCCATGGCAGGTTTGGTGAGCTAAATTAAAATCTCACAGAAAAAGAAAAAAAAAAGACTATGGAATTCTGACCTTTCAGAGAAGGGAAACACAAATTCTGCAGCCTCAACAGACTGAATTCAAGGGCTGATGATCAGTTAGAGAAGATGAGGGTATCATTTTACTTAAAAATGTTCTTTTCTTTGTTTTCAATTCAACAGTTGATTTATTGAGTGCTTGCGAGAGGCCAGTGTTGTACTGAGTGCTTTCTGCTGCCACAGAACTGGTTCAAAGGTGATGTTCCCTTTGGAACCAATGGATACCTGGGATAAGTGAGAGGAGGGAAAGCATGTCGTACAATCTCAACTTGAAATCTTTGGAGACTCCGCCAGTCCCTGACTCAAGATCAGACAGCATCACCAGATGAATTTTAAATGTTAGAGAGATGGCCCTTTGTTTCTGGGAGACTCTTGAGTTCATTAAAAATCACTGTATAACTTCCCAAAGATGATTCTAGAGTTTGCAAATATGGGGCTTTAAAGTTATTCTGAAATTAAAAATTCATTGAACAAATGGTAACATGATAGTAGCTCACATTATCCTTGCATGTCACGGTGTATAAAATACTGGACTCCCAACAACCCTGGAAGTGAGCAGTGCTGGTGTTATTATTCGTATTTATTGCATTATGTTTTTTATTTTTAAAATTTTACTTGGAATTTATGTACATTATTTAAATATGACATATTTCACATGACTTCCCTTTTTCTTAGGAATGTTATTGTTTTAGGGTCATTTTTCACTACCAACTAGTCCATACGAGCTAGGAACTGGTTCCTTTTGGATGTTCATGTACACACACCAATTTCAAGACTCCAAAGAAATTTTAAATAGTTTCACATATACTCACATACAAGATTACTCAGCCCCTACAATATCCCTGAAAAGTAGCCAGCCAACCTGTGCTTGAACAACCCCATTGGCAGGGGATTAATTAATTAATTAGCTGGAAAAATGTAACAAGAACAAAATGCAAACTGAGTTACAAAAACACATAGTACACCAGATTTTGTTTTTTGTTGTTAGTGGTCAGTCATCTCAGTCATTCCCAACTCTTCATGACCCTATTTGGGGTTTTCTTGGCAAAAATACTAGAGTAATTTGCCATTTCCTTCTCCAGTTCATTTTATGGATGAGGAAACTGAGGCAAACAAGGTTAAATGATGTGCCCTAGAGTCACACAGCTTGGAAGTGTCTGAGACCTCATATGAACTCAGGAAATTAAGTTTTCCTGACTCCACACCCAACACTCTATCCCTGCACCACCTAGGTGCCTTTCTTTTTTCTGTTTCAATTTTAAAGATTAAAGGGAAGGTGATTGGGATAGTTTCTGAGATTGTTAAAATATAACCTATTTTATACTTTAAAGTTATTTCTTATTTTAAAATTATATTTTAAAAATATTTTTAACAAATTCAACGATAATAGCTCACATATGTATTGCATTGATCTATCTATATGAACATGCATACCTATACAAAAAACCACATATACACATATATCTTATACAGTTGCTGTAGACATTGAGCTCAGATTCAGAAGAAGAGCAAGCTGAATTGCCTTGGGGGGACTGCACAGGGCTTTCAATAATCTCAGGCATCTCCCTGGTTAAAAAAAAAAATCCCATCTTTGTAACAACAATATTTTTCTTATGATGCAGCATAACCACAATAAGGGAGTGTTGCATTCTCAAAAAAATGCATGTGGAAAGCCTCTCAAAAGGTATTGGTAAAGCATAGGTGGGGTTGAAAAGGGTACGATACATTACTAGCCAAAAATTATATAGACAAAGCCAAGGGATAAAGGATATCTTATTAAACATGAGGTATGACTAGAAAATAAATTGAGTCAGTCATATAGTGAGGAGAAGGAATGTTGATGGATGGCCAACCTTCTTGTTCCATTAATATCCATCCAACATCAGTAGAACTAGAGAAAGGTTATTACACGCGGGGTATTTAGAGGGAGCTATCCAGTAGCATCCCATAGGATAAACAATGATAGATGGATTGTACTCTGAACTATTTAAATTGGTACCCTTATTTGTCAATAAGATAGAGCTATCAAGTTATCAAAGTTCAAGCATAGCGTGTATGTGTACATACATACATACATATTATTAAATCACTATATTTAAAAAATTATGAGAAATACAGTAAGCCTATGGTAGTTTGATTCAAGTAGAAAATCTTCTCTTTATTGGACCTAAACACTCCAGATCTTTAAAGTGATTTTCATTTCATATGGTCTTGAGGGTCTTCACCCCCATTTGCCTTCTTGATGGTCCCCCAGATTAGAATTATGCTTCCTTAAAGGGGAACCCAGGATTGAACACAATACTCTAGATGTTTGTCCTTCGCTGCCGAAGAAGACCATGCCATCAGAGAAATAATGACATGACTTGCACTTGACTTTGTTTTGAGTGGGGGAGAGCTGCGCAGGTCTCCAGTGACCAGATATTCATCAGGATGAATGGAGATGAGCCAGGATGAGGCAATTGGGGTTAAGTGGCTTGCCCAAAGTCACACAGCTAGTGAGTGTCAACTGTCTGAGTTGAGATTTGAACTCAGGTCCTCTTGACTCCTGCACTGGTGCTCTATCCACTGCACCACCTAGCTGCCCCAATAGGAATTTACCAAATGTGCGCTGTGTGCAGAGTATACTTTCATTATTAAGGTCCTAGCCCTGAATACTGCACCATTCTTAATATAACATAACCATTTTTGATGGCCATGTAACAGGTTTGACTCATATTATTCTTATGATTAAATAAAATTTCCAGATCATTTTCAGATAAACAGCTGTCTAATCATGCTTCCTTCATCTTGCATTTATGAAATTCATTCTTTGAATGAGTATTATACTACCTTTATGCCAACTAGATTTCATCTTTATGACATTTGAAATAGTGTTCTAGGCTGCTGATTTTTTTTAATTCTGTGATTTGGTGTCCTCAGTTTTGTACCATCTGCAAATTTGATAGCATCTCATCTGTCCTTTTATCTGAGTTTTCATTTAAAAAAAAAATAGAAGAACAAGACCACCACAGATTCCTGAAACACTCTATTAGAGTTTTCTTTACAAAGTAACACTAAAACACAAGTTCTTTAGATCTGACCAATGATGTTTTAATTTTTCTCATTATACCATGGTCTAGCACTTATGAATTCCTATGATGTTCTCCTGATCTTCCAATCTAGTGAACATGTCAAAAAAAAAAAGGATAGAGTTAATGTTCATGACGTATTGTTGAAAGTCATGCTGGCTTTTTGAGATCACTAGTTCCTTTTCTAAATGTCCACTAACCATTCATAGGTTCTAGAAATTCACTAAAAATGAGGATCAAGTTCATTGACCGATAGAGGTCAGACTCTATTATGCTTCTTTTTTTAATTGAGAGAATATTTGCCTTTTTCTAATCCTTTATTAACTCTCCTACTCTCTACAAATCTTGAAAAGAATATTAATAGTGGCTCAGAAATCACATTTTTCCATTTCTGCTGTCTACTGGATCTTGAAAGCTCTTTCCTAAGATAGGACAACAATCTTTATGTCTTTGTAAGGATTCCTTGACACTGTTGAAAACCGGTTGAAATGGAAACCCATGACAAAAGTTAAAGTCCAGGGAAAAAGTGATGAAAGGGAATGGGTAACAGAGTACAAAGGGGCAGGCTAAAAAAAATTTAAGATAAATTTCTCTTTTTTCCATAATTTTACCTAGAGTTGACTGATCTTAACTGAATGAATGAATGAAAAAGTAGTTATTAAGTGCTTACCCTATGTCAAGGTACTGTGATGAATGCTTGACATAAATAAAAGCAAGTAATACAGATTAGTTGTTTATCTCCAAGTAAGTAAATGAGTTCTAGGTCCACTATCCTTGCAGGAACTCTGTAGAGACCAGACTTTTTCTCTGAATGAGAAGATTTGATTTTCTTTTTCCCCTCTTCTGTTCTTTGTGGTTTATTCTTTATGTTTTAAAGGCAGCACCTAGACCCATCAGCAACCTATAAAAATTTTGTAAAATAAGATCTGTTTATTAAATTAGGCAATCATGAACTAAGGAGCAAAATCCCCAAGCCCACCAGCTATAATAAGCCTGCACTCTCAAAGCGGAATGAATTCTAAATTGGTTAACTGCGACTAGCATAAGGTGCTAGGGAAAACACATGAAAAGAAAATGACTGAGTCTATTGGAGTCACTAGAGAGCTATCCAGTTCATTCTACGAAGTTTACTCTCATCTACTTACTTACATATTGTCCCCTCAATTAGCATCTAAGCTCCTTCAGAACAGGGACTGTGTTTCTGTTTCTGACGTCCTTTATATCTCCACCAGCTTGTACTGTGCCTGGAAAATCATAAATATGTATTCAGTTCTTGTGAATTGCTTGCTTGATTACTAACTTGATCTAGAGGGTATCAGAGGTGGTTGGTCTCTGAGAAAGTGATGCTTGGAACTGATTTTCTTCCTTATTTCCTGAAATCACAGAAAGGGACAGACATCAAGGTTTGAAACTAACTATAAAGGTTTGGATATACCTCATAATTCCTTCATGAAGTGAGAGTTTCTCACTGATGATCAGTGATCAGGACTGTTAGCCTTGGTAGCCCTCTACTGAATATGCTATTTTTATAAATGTTATTGTTTTCTATTGTGCCTATGGCCTGATCGTTACAGGGAAGCTGTCTGCTGGGGGCTCCAGAGATGTACCTTTAGAAGTGCAGATCCATAAATTACCCTAGGAATAGCAGCTATCTTCTTGGGAACTAACCTATGAAAATAAACACAAATTGGGAAAGTAGCCCAGAGGCAGTGCTACATATATAAAATACACATAAGACAATTGGGGGTTGGGGCAAAGGAAGAGGCATTAGTCACTGAGGGATCAGGAAAAGCTTGATATAAGAGGTGATGCTTGAGCATGTTTTAAAGGAAGTTTGCTACCTTAAAAGGCAGAGCTGAAAAGAGAATAAATTCCAAGCATGAGAAACAGCCTGTGCAAAGGCACAGAGACAGGTGAGATGGAATGTTGTGTGTAAAGTGCAGTAAGTAGACCAGTTTGGCTGGGTGGTAAAGTGTACTCATATCGTAAATAGGAGTTAGATGTGAAAAGCTGGGAGAGGTAGGTCGGAGTCAGATTATAAAGGACTTTACATGTCAAAGAGAAGTGTATAGTTTTTCCTTGTAGCAGTAGGGATTCACTGGAGCAATTTTTACATTTGTAATTACTGAATTAGTTCTTTTCAGGTACTAAATTCTGACTTCCTTTAGGAAATTGCTGAGTGCCTTTGAAGAGTAAATGTGGTGTTTAAAAATGCCTGCTTTACTAACAGAAGTAATCTACTTCTGGACAGAAGCTCTGCATAGTGGAAAGGGTAGCAAATTTGGAGTCAGAAGAACTAGCTCTCTTACAATTGTTTAACTTTGAGTAAGTTACCCTCTCTCTCTAGATGCACACACATACACACACGTGTGTGTATGTGCATGTATGTGTATATGTATATACACACATATATACATATATATGTTTCATCTATATAGTAAGAGGTTTGAGATGGATAGATAAATACATAATGGATAAGATAGATGGACGGAGAGATATCAGACACAAAAAAATCTTTATTAGCAATATTATCCCTAGAGTTTTCTGTCAGTTCTAGAGTCTTCAGATTCTCTGATCAGGCTAATTGTGTGTCCTTGAATAAATCACATGACCTCAATTTACTTCATCTGATATGAAAATAAAAGCCTTGCTGAGTGAAAAATTGGATCTCATGATCACTGATACAATTATGAATGACAATAATTCTCTCATACCTCAAATCCATTGCATCTATTAATAGAAATGCTAATTTCCCTCTACAGGATCAACTCATTACCAAAAAGATTCTAGGCTGGCTGGCAATTGTCCATTAAAAGAAAAGATAAAATAAATTTAAAAATTTTAGTAGAGAAATTTAAAAACCAATTCAGGAGAAAAGACATAATATATACTTACAAACTACATGTAGCGATATAAGTGTATTTTTGAAAGCATAATTATGAACTATTTCAAGGAAAGTGCATCATTAAACATAAAGGAGCAGAACAAAGTGATGATATAAAATTAGATAAATAAAATTTTGTATTGATTTTATTAGCATTGTAACCAGAATAGACAAATCACTACGGTTGTATTCCAGTGGAGGGAAATGACAATGAAAATGTGATATCTTTTCTACTCCTAATGGATTTAATTCCATAAAGTAATACCTTTCGGAAATGTAGCTTAAGGCCAAGATGGACTTTGCTCTTAGATCTGTTTTGAGCCATTACGGGGCTTTATTTATTCCTGAAATGCATTGTCTCAGCACTGCCTCTTAGAATCCCTACCTTTCACTGATTTAAGTAATGGGCGGCCCCTTTAGGAAGACTTTCCTGGACCTCCAGGCTGTAGTGCTCACTTTCTCCTCAAATTATCTAGTATTTACTTAACTCTTGTGTGTGCTACATCTCCCTGGAGAATTTAGCTCCTCAAACCTAGGGATTGCTTATTGCTTTCATCTTTGTGTCTCCAATGCCTAGCACAATGGGACAATGGCTTCCATATTGAATTCAGAGTCACAGGATACAAAATCTAAGGGGGTTATTGTGCCTGAGGCTTTATGAGAGTCCAGTAATATATATATGCATGTATGCATGTATGTATACATTTCAACCTCTGTCCTCTGTCATGATCCCATTTGCTGACTGACATCCCAGGAATTCCCATCTCAGAGGAATACTATTGATTTAGAGAAAAACAACATTAATCCTCTTAGGTGGCCAGGAGAGAAACCTTTAAAACTAACATTAAATTAAAGGGTTATTGTTATACTGTGTAGGTGCTGCCTAACACCAAGTGGGCTTCTTCCATTCCTATTGTAAGTTACCCTCCTTTGGATAATGAATACAAGAGAAATGGATTTCCCATTAGTGTTTTTCTTGGCAGGCCTGTCCTAAGCTATGACCTCATTACTTACTACTGCCCCTTTGGTCTTCTTGGATAGCTTGTATTCTTAAGAAAGGTTAATAAATTTTGCAGTGACTAATTGGCCCTGTTAACCAAAGGCCATTACTTTGGGGCTTGCTGGAAGTGATGCTGTTTCTTCATTCAAGGGCTGGGTGGTTTTATTCATGGGCTGTATTGCTTCGAACTTTGCTCCAAGCTATTTCCAGGCATGAATAGAGGAATGAGAACTTGAAGCAATTTTTTTTCCCAGGTAATTCACAGAGTTGAGCATCTTAAGGATTGGAAAAGGACTTCAGAGGTCATCCAATCCAATTGATGCTTCAACTGTAATTTTTATAATGCCCCTCCCCCAAAAAAGTGGTCATTCCACCTTCTTAATAAAGATATCCAGCAAGGGAGAAGTAGCTATCTCCAAAGGCAAGCTCCTTTACTTTTGGATAGCTCTGATGGTGAGGAAACCATTTTACTTATATTAATTTAGAAATCTGCCTAGTTCTGTCCTCTAGGAAGAAGGGGAAAAAAAGACTAATTCTTTTTTAATCATGAGAGCTCTTTAAATACTTGAAGCAAAGTTTTTCTCCCCTAAGTATTCTCCAAGGCTTGCTTTCTCAAGATTTCCCCTGTTCCTTCAGCTGATCCTCCCACTGAGTTTTGTCTCTAGCCCTCTCACCGTCCTCATCTCCATACACTGAGGTTATCTAACGCCTTCCTAAAACAGGATCACCATATTTGAAAGAGCAAAGGGATTGGGATCTGGAAAACAACTTTTAAAAAACTGCAACATTGTAAAGACAGACAATTCTGAAAAGAATTGAACTCTGATCAAAGCAATCACCAATCATGTCTCTAGAGGATACTTGAAGGAGCAGCTAGGTGGTGCAGTGGATAGAGCACCAGTGCAGAAGTCCGGAGGACCTGAGTTCAAATCTCACTTCAGACACTTGACACTCACTAGCTTTGTGACCTTGGGCAAGTCACTTAACCCCAATTGTCTCATCCTGGCTCATCTCCACTCATCCTGATGAATATCTAGTCACTGGATTCAGATGGCTATGGAGAAGTGAGGATGGTGACCAGCATAGCCCTTCCTCACTCAAAAACAAAGTCAAGTGCAAGTCATGTTGTTATTTCTCTGATGGCATGGTCTTCTTTTGCAATGAAGGGTGAACATACACACATAGAAAACACTTGATGAAGCATGTTAGCTACCTCCAGTGAGGTGGGTGAAAGAAAACCCAGAAAGAGACAATTTGGAGCTTAGTCACAATGTGCATTCCTTTTTTCTTTACCATATTTATTTTTACAAGGCTTTTTCTTCTGTCTTTAGGTTTTTAATGGTAGGAGGAGGGAGGGAATTAGGGTGATTACAGTGATATCCTGATAAATGCTGTTTTAACAACTAGCTTTCCCCACACAAAAAAAAAACCAACATATACAAGATATACTTTTAACTTTAATCTGAATTGTTAACCTTTCCTCTATTGCTTTCTTAAGTCTAGATAATCAGCAAAACAATAAATCAAGTTGATGTAAATGCTCCATTCAAAATTTAAGAATTAGCTCTTACAGGCTAGTTCAAGCTAGTTCTGATGCACTCCTGGGTGGTTAGCAACAGTCATGGGGAAAGAGAGAGTCACACACACACACTGTCACTGTCACATTTTTTTAATACACAGACGAGAAGTGAAAGAAGTTCAGAAGGAAACACAAAAATGGAGCATTTTAAAAAGTAACATGTAAAACTTATTACATGGTGTGTTTTTTTTAAAGTAAGTGGTATAAAAGGGAGATTCATGGTTTCATATTAAAAATGTGATTTCAAAAAAACCTTCAATAATTCAGATATGATTTTCCAGGGCACAATTTAGCAATACTATCAAAACTCCCTTTTTTTGGATACCAGACATCAAATGGCTACTATATCACACTTGGCTCATTAAGCTTGTAATCCACTAAGCCATTAGCTTTTTTTCTAATGAACTGTTGCTTAGTCAAGTATTCTCCATTCCAATCAGTGATTTTAAAAAATCAAACTGTAGGAAGTTACATTTATTGCAATTAAAATTTATCTTTTTTAATAGCCTACTGTGATGCTTCCGGAAGGTGACTCAGCTCTCAAACATATGCCAGCAAACCACAAACTCTGGAAAATTATCAAGTATAGCTTCAAGAAAAAGCTACTTATAAGACTGCTTATAGAGTATAAGTAAAGAGACCACTAACAGTACACTAGTCATCTGATGCTGAATTACTTGGCCATGAAATTCTATGAAACCGAGAAAAAACATAAAATGGCCTTCAATTCTTTGTGCCCTTTTCTGCTTCTTCACTGATGATGGCAGAGAAGTGAAAAGGGGAGCAGAAGGTACCAAATATCACGCACATAGATCACTAATAAACATTAGCTAAATAGCTGGGATGCTTAGAGTGATATTTTCATCTGGTTACCAACTCATGAACATATTACTGGTGAAGCTGAGTTATATGAATCTTAACATTCCAAATACCAAAGACAAAAGGAAGTTGATGCTAAGTGAAAGTGTGGCTGAATGAAGATATTGACTTTATTTGCACCATCCAATGCAAAAAAAAAAAAAAAAAAACCAAGAAAAAACATCATTTCATGGGATGTTTGGACTTCTGTTGAGGTGCTCACAATAAGCATTTTTTAAAAACTACCATGAATTTAACTGATAATTATTCAGTTGCAGAGGATGATGGAGAGAAATTCCATAAAGAACTTTATAAGACCTTTAAAATTAAATAAAAATATACTTTAATATTTAGTGACAAGTACAGAGGTGGGAATAGGGGATGATGGTAAAAAGTGTGTTGGAAAACATGACTCAGAAGAGGGGCCAAAAGCTCATAGGCTACATAAAAACTTTGGATCTGTATGATATGAATATGTTTTCCAGGAGATGCTGGGCATGGCAAATATCTAATAGTATCAAACGAAATTAATTCTATTCTAATGGAAAATATAAACTATTGTGCATGTTGTGAGAATTGGCTAGGTCCTAGCCAATAAAAGTGACACCATGTTTAACCACTGATTAACCTATGTTAATTTCCTATGTATCCAATACTGGCTTGATCATCTTCAGTTAGGCAAAAAATGTCAAGTTGTTCTGATTAAAATCAATTTAACAAACTTCATGTAATCCATGTATACAAATGTTCTTAATCACAATGCCTTTGTAATCAGTAAAGTGGGAAGGGGATTATAGTCTGGGCCACTCACCACTGCCTCTCCTTCAAGTCTCCCTCCTACTCTATCCTTGTGAATCTGCCCAGCAACGATAATTAGACACAAGGGCAAAGACCCAGTATTTTGTCATCTTGAGCAGAGCTCACATCCTATCATATGTTAGTGCTTATGCACAAAGCAGAAGGCTGCTGAGCCACATGCTTGCATGCAAATTGGTCTGTGATCTTTAGAGTTCTTGCGTTCCTTCTCAGTGCCCTACCCACCATCTCCTCTCAGTGCTATCAGATTGTCAACATTTTAGAACAAAGATCAAAATAAATACCAAATGTGAAGAAAGAATGAAATTGAGTGGATGTGGCATGCCATCAAGGCAACTTCAACATTTACATAAGCTCTTGATGCTGAAAAAGCTAAAAAATAGAAAAAAGATAATAAACAATATTCATTTTAGTTTTATTTTTATTGCAAACTTGACAAACATGAATATGAATATTCCCATGTGCAAGGAGAAAAGAAAAGGAGATTGCATATGAAACTATGAATTTCTAACATATATAGTTTTGTATATGTGTATAGAGCATATGTTAAATTTAACATGGTGGTACCAACACTGTTCTGCTTGTCCAGGTCCCTTTCTGAACTTTTTTCTAGTCTCTTCCATCTATTTTAAAATGTTTCTTTGACACACTTTTATTTCTTTTTTTTTCTATTGCTACCATGCTCTAATCCTTTTATAAACTCTCCATCCATTACCCCTCTAAAAAATAAAGCATATAACTCCCTTATAACAGATAAGTATAGTTAACAAAATTTTTTTTTACCCATTGGTCATGTCTGAAAATGTATTTCTCATTATGTACCTATAACAAAACATGAGGTGGGACTTTCATCACCAGTTTTGATACAATTACCATTTCATAAAGATATTTAAGAGAACAGTGAAGAAGCCAAAAAAAAAAACCCCTAGAAATCACTTTATCCACCAAACACTTAAAATTTTATCATTATTAGGGTAGTTAGAAAGAGTATACAAAGATAGAAGGCTTAGATTTGAGTTACTTATAACGGGATAATCCTAAAAGATAAAATTGGGTGGAGAGAGGCAAAATGGAGCAAAGTATTTCAAGCAAAAGAGGTGTGGATGGAAAAACTTTTATATCAGAGAGGAGGATAAGGTGGAGGGCTGGTGATTTTCGTTGGGACTAGGTTAAGAGGGAATAACACATCTAGTTGAGTAAAAAAGTCTTCTTAACTTACAGAGATATAGGAGGGCATGGGGATAGGACAACGGAAGGACTCTTAGAAGGATGTGTGGTTTAGGGGGGCAGTAGTCAGAAGTAAACTAGACTTCTGAGGAGGAATGAGACAGAGAGAGAGAGAGAGAGAGAGAGAGAGAGAGAGAGAGAGAGAGAGAGAGAGAGAAACAGTGGGAGAAAATAAAATGGAAAGAAACACACAGCTAGTAATTACAACTTTGAATGTGAATAGGATGAACTCACCTATAAAACAGAAGTGATAGCAGAATGGATCAAAATCCAGAACACAACAATATTTGTTTACAAGAAACACATTTAAAAATGAGAGACACATAAAATAAAAATAAAGGTCTGGAATAGAATTTATTATGCTTGAGCTATTGTAAAAAAAAAAAAAAGAGTAGTTATGACCTCAGAAAAAGTTAAAGCTAAAACATATTTAATTAAAAGAGATAAGCAAGGAAACTATACTATGTTAAAAGATACAATAGATAATGAAGTAATATCAATACTAAACATATGTGCTCCAAATGGTAGAGCATTCAAATTTATAGAAGAAAAGGTAAATGAATTATAAGAGAAAATAGACAGTAAAATCATAATAATGGGGAACTTCAATTTTCCCCTCTCAGAATTAGATAAATCTAATAAAAAATGAATAAGAAAGAAGTCAAGGAGATCAATAGACTCTTAGATAAGCCAGATATGATAGAGAACTGAATCAGAATAGAATATACCCTTTTCTCAGTGGTACCTGGCACCTTTTCAAAAAATTGGCTATATATTAGGACATATAAACATTATAATCATATGTAGAAAAGAAGAAATATTAAATGTATCCTTTTCAGATCAAAATGCAATAAAATTGCATTTAATAAAGGACACGGAAACACAAATTAAAAATTAATTGGAGACTAAATAACCTAATCTTAAAGAACGAGTGAGTCAAAGAACAAATCAAAGAAAAAATAAATAATTTTATTAAAAAGAACTATAACAATGAGACAACATACCAAATTTATGTGATGCAGCAAAAGCGATAATCAGAGGAAAATGCATACTCTTAAATAATTACATCAATAAAATAATAGAAAGAGAGAATCAATTAATTGGCTATACAATTTGAAAAAGCTTAAAAAAGAACAAATTAAAAATCCTCAAACACCCAATTGGAAATCCTGAAAACTAAAGGTGAGATTAATAAAACTGAATATAAAAACCCATTAAATTAATAAATAAAATGATGAGCTGTTTTTATGGAAAAAAAAACTATAAAATAGATAAACCATTGGTTAATATGATTTTTTAAAAGAGAGAAGAAAACCAAACCACTGGTACCAAAAATACACCACTAATGATGAGGAAATTAAAGTACTTATTAGGAGTTATTTTGCTCAATTACATGCCAATAAGTTTAACAATCTAAGTGATATGCAAGAATACTTACAAAAATGTAAACTGCCCAGATTAACAGAAAAGGAAGTAGAATATCTAAATATACTTATTTTAGGAAAAGGAATTGAACAGACCATAAATGAGCTGCCTAAGAAAAAAAGCATCAGGACCAGATGGATTTGCAAGTGAACTCTACCAAACATTTAAAGATCAATTAATCCCAATATTAAATAAATTATTTTAAATAATAGGCAAAGAAAGAGTCCTACCAAATTCCATTTATGAAACAAATATGGTGCTAATATCTGAATCAGGAAGAACAAGACGAGAGAAAGTTATAGACCAATTTCACTAATGAATATTAATACAAAACTCTAAATACAATACTAGCTAGGAAATTGCAGGAATATATATGTCATAAAGATTATACATTGTGACTAAGTGGGATTTATACCAGGAAGGCAGGGCTGGTTCAACGTAAGAAAAACTATTAAAATAATTTATTATATCAATAACAAAAATCATATGATTATATAAATAGATGCAAAAAAAAGCTTTTGAAAAAATATAAAACTCATTCCTGTTAAAAACATTTGAAGGCATAGATAAAAATGGATTTTTCTTTAAAATGAAACCATCAGCAAGCATTATCTGTAATGGGGATTAAGCTAGAAGCCCTTCCAATAAAATCAACAGTAAAGCAAAGATGCTCATTATCAATCATGACTATTATGCTATATTGTACTACCAACAGCAATATGAGAAGAAAAAGAAATTGGAGGAATTAGAATGGGCAACGAGGAAATAAAATTATCTCTTTTTTGCAGATAATACAATGGTATACTTGGAAAATCCTTGGAGATTCAACTAAAAATTAGTTAAAACAATAAATAATTTTAGCTAAGTAGTGAGATATAAAATAAAACCACACAAATCAGCAGCATTTCTATGTGTTACCTACAAAATTCTTCAAAAAGAGATATTAAGATATAAGATATTAAGATATATTAATATATATTTCATTTATAGTAGCCATAGACAACATACAATAGCTGGGAGTATATCTGCCAAGACAAACCCAGGTACTATATCAACACAATTATAAAACTTTTTTATACAAATAAAGTCAGATTTAAATAATTGGAGAAATATTCATTGTTCATGGATAAGCTGCCAATACAATAAAAATGAAAATGCTACCTAAACTACTTTACTTCTTTAGTGCCATCCCAATTAAACTACCAAAACATTATTTTGTTGAAATAGAAAAAATAATAACAAAATTTTTTCAAAGAACAAAAGGTAAAAAATATCAAAGGAATTAATGAAAAAATATAAAAGGAGGTCTAGTAGTATTAGATTTTAAAATGTACAATAAGGTGGTAATGTCAAAACCATTGGTACTGGCTAAGATCAGTGGAATCGAGCAGCTATATGATAAACATAGTAGTGAAAGACTGTAATCATCTTGTGTTTGATAAAGGCAAAGATCTAAGCTTTTGGGATAAGAACTCATTATTTGGTAAAAAAAAAAAATAATAATGCTAGGAAAACTGAAAAGGCAGTCTGGCAGAAACTACCAATATCTTACACTATTTACCAAGATTAAGTCAAAATGCATACATGACCTGGAATAAAGGGAGATATCAGAAGTAAATGAGAGGAGCATGAAACATATTACTTATCAGATTTATGGATAAGAGAAGAATTTCTCAATAAACAAGAGATCAAGAGTATTGAGGGATATAAGTTGGATAATTTTAATTACATTAACAATGGTTTGTACAAATTAAACCAAAGTAGCCAAGATTAGAAGGAAAGTAGAAAATTGGGGGGAAATGTTTATAGCCAGTTTCTCAGATAAAGGCTTTATACCTCAAACATATTACAGGCTGAGTTAAATTTCTAAGAATATGAATCACTCCCCAGTTGATAAATGGTCAAAGGATATGAACTAGCAACTTTCTGAAGAATAAATTAAAGCTATATATAGTCACATGAAAAAATGTTCTAAATCATGGTTACTTAAAGAAATATAAATTAAAATAACTCTGAGGTACTACTTCATATCTATCACACTAACTAAAATGATAGAAAGGGAAAATGGCAAATGCTGGAGAGGATGTGGAAAAACTAGGACACAATACACTGTTGGTGGAATTGTGAAACAACCCAACCATTTCTGGAGAGCGATCTGCGATTATGTCCCAAGAGTAATGGAACTATACCCTTGGACATATACCAATGTTAGATCTTTTTCCCAAGGGGACTAGGAAAAAAGGAAAAGAACGTATATGTTCTACAATACTTAGAGCAACTCTCTTTGTGGTAGCAAGGAATCAGAAATTGAGAGAACGTTCACCAATTAGGGAAAGGCTGAATAAGTTGTGATGGAATATTGCAGTGTTATAAGAAATTATGAGAAGGTTGATTTTAAAAAACATGAAAAGACTTGCATGAAATAATACAAAGTGAAATGAGCAGAACCAGGAGGATGTTATATACGGTAACAAGTATTATTGTTCAAAGAGTAAGGTAAATGATTAAGCTTTCTGAGTAACAGGATCACCCAAATAAACTACAAAGGACCTATGAGGGAAAATGCTGTCTACCTCCAGATAAAGATATATATATGGAAACTGAAGAATGTATTGTATGATTCCATATGCATATAACCACATGAATATATGTATGTAAATATATATTTATACTTATATATATTTATATATGTATGTAAATATACCTATGTACATGTATACACACACCAAATTTTGCTCATCTTTAATGAGGGTTTGGGAGACAGGGAGGGAAACATCTTGGAACTCAAAATGCAACAAAAAATATAATAAATAAATGAAGGAATGAGTGAATAAAACAAATAAATTAATTTTTTAAAAAGACTGACCTATAAAAAATAATAACTAAAAAGAATCATTGACTCGAATGTTGTTTTACTGTAACAAAGAACAAACATCAGGAATTCAGAGAAAATGGAGAAGACTTGGAACTGATACAGAATGAATTTTTTAAGGAGAGTGAATAGTATGTTCAATAAAGAAAACCATGTAAATGAAAACCACATTAAAATGTACCCATATGCATATGAACTGTAATCATTGATCTTTAGTCTCAGAAAATAGATAGATGATACAACTTCATTCCCTTCTCTGATTACAGAGATGAGGTAATGTGAATAAAATAAATTGCATAGCCCTCTCAGTTGGCTTTATGTAATTGTTTTTCTTTGATATATGGAGGGATTCAAAGGGTGTATATACTGAAAAATGATACTTATGCAAAAATAAAAAAGCATCCAAAAATGTTTTGACTATAATGAGCAACAATCCTCCAGTTCCACTTAAGATGGAAAAAATAATTTGAAATTGTATTTGGCAGGAGAGATCTTGGTTCAATAAAAGACAGGAAATTAACATGATTATCAAGTATAGCCTCTTTCAAAAGCACACAAAGATGGGACATGATATGTACCATTGGAAGGAGGGCCCAATGTACTGGTGACATTCTTCTAGGCCTTTTCATATTCCCTGGGCATCAATTCAGGTCTCAGGTCTGTCCATCTGTTTTCCCTCACTCTTGCCATATGACCAGACCACATCCTTTTTCTGATCATACATTTCCTGGATTTCTGGATGTTTATATATATGACAAAAATAGTTTTATGTGCAGTCTTGATTTAAGGTACAGGGCTGGTTAGGATAATCATTTGAGGTCCCTTTCTGGTTTTGAATTGTAGATAAAACACTGCTTTAAAAGTTGAATAATGTGATCACATTTTAAAGGACAACTGAGCATAAATATGTAATTAGAAGGACTAGAAACTAAATACTTTTACGTATGTATGTATTCATACTTTACATAGTAGAATTTCATTATTCCTTCTCTAATTCCATCGTGTTAAATGTCATTAATTTTGTACTTCTTAACAAGGAGAAAATTATAATTATGACAAGCTTAACTTTGAAATGTTGACAGTAACAGAGCAAGCATAATATAAATATATTATGTTTTTAAAGTCATACCTTATTACCAAAAATGATGATTGAAGAGAAATGAATAAGTACCAACCTTAGGCAAGTCACTTAAATATTCACAGCTTTAGTGTCCTCATTGGTGAAAGGTGGAATAATACTATTATACATCTATCTCACAGGGTTGTTGTAAGTATCAAATGAGTTAACATATATAAAGTGCTTTGTACACCTCAAGACACTATATAAATTCTAGCTATTATTCTCATTTCCAATCTCTACAAAACATTTTTCTACAAAAAAAAATCTACAGACAAATCAACAGCAATACTGCAAGCACATTCTATAGCAAATGACAATCTTTACAGTCATACAACTGCCTGAAAGTTACAAAAATACATAAATTCCACCATGCTCATTTGGTTGTTGACAGTAAACAATATTTAAAAAACCATAATTATGTGGCACATAGTACACATATATATGAGAGATAATCTTGTCGGAGAGAAAACTATTATCTCCCATATAGTGTTAGACTAAGGGAAAAAGGAAAGGGTATAAGCATTTAGTAAGTGTGTACTACGTGGCATGTACTTTACTAAGCACTTTTCAAAAATCATCTCATTTGGTTCTCACAATCACTCTGGAAGGTAGGTGTTATTATTCTCATTTTACAACTGGGGACACTGAAACACACATTGTTTAGATTTGCCCAGAGTCACACAGCCAGTGGGTAAGTATTTGAGGCCAGAGTTAAAATCAGGTCTTCCTTAATCCAGGTCCAGTACTTTATCCACGTTGTCACAAAACTACTTCATTAAAGATTATTAAAGGATCATCAAAGATTCATTGAAGATATAACAACAGAGAGAATTCTGTTTTACGATCCACTGATAATGCATATCAAGTGAGATTTAAATCAGGGAGATGTAAGGAAATTATTTGCTACTGTCAAGATGGATGCAAAGAACAGAATCCAAATGGAAGAGGGATTCTTTGTAGAATTGATGGAGAAGTCCTCCTGATGCACCTGTTGGTAAATGGTATTGTCTTGACTGTATCAAATTCCAGCACTTGGAAGGCCTCCTACATGAGGTCTACAATCATTCCAAAGAATTCAGTCTAATAAAACAAACCAAAAAGAGTGAATGAAGAATGCCAATTATCAATATTTTGATAGATAGCTGGATGGATAATTCATGGATCTGGTCCATCAGTACACAAATCTTAAACAGACAATGCAGACAAACAATGAACTCAGAACTGAACTGAACAGGAAGAGTTGAACATGGAAGAAAACTTGGAGAAATGAAGTGATTTTAATGCCTCTAAGTTTATCTCTGTAACAAAGGCTCATTTTAAAAAATCAGGCCTATGAATCATAGAATACAAGTGTTCAAACAAATAAAATTGCATATCACCCAAAGGGAGAGGCACAAAGTAGATTTAATTAGATTGAAGTATATTAACATCCATTAAATATGGGTGCCTCCCAAAGTCAGTCCCTCTGTATTATTTCACTTGGTGATTCATCCATCACCTATGCATTCAATAATCATCTTTATCTTTATAATTTTCAGATATATTTATCCAGATCTACCCTCTCTCTTGATCTCCAGCCTTCCTCCACCATATTGGATATCTCACATTAGATGTCCTGCAGACATATTAAACTCATCATGTCAAAAATGAGTTTATCTTCCTCTCCAAATCTTCTTCTGTTTTTAACTATGTCTACTACTATTCCTATTACCACCATCCTCCCAATCACCTAGGTTCAAGACCATCTTCAGCATCCATTCCATTGTCAAGCCATGTCTAAGCATCTGTAGTATATGCCCCCTTCTCTGCTCTGATATTGACAATACCCTGGTGCCTAGCTCCTTTCATTCCTAGATTATTACAATAGCCTCCTGCTTGAACTTCCTGCCACAAGTCTCTCCCCATTCCAATCCATCCTCTATTCAGCTATCAAATCATTATAAAGTTGAAGTCTGACCATGTCATTTACCCTAGTCAATAAACTCCAGTTTATTTGACAAATTCCTTGTTATCTCCAATGTCAAATATAAAGTACTCTAGCTTTTAAAGTCCTTCATAACCTGACTCCTTGCTCTTATAGACTCCTTACACTTAGTCCCCTCCTGGGACTGCAAGTCTTACTGTTCCTCACAAGATTTTTTTATCTCCCAAACCTATACAGTTTCACTGACTCTCTCCCATACTTGGAATGCTCTCCCTTCTTGTCGTCACATCTTGGCTTCCGTCAAGTCTCAGCTAATTGTTAAAAGATATCAGCTTCAGTTATGACTCCTAAATCTTTATCACCAGACTTGATATTCCTGGTCCTGGATCTCCAACCCTTTCCCGAGAAAGCGACAGAATGTAGGAGAAAGACTACCGAGCATGGAATCAGGGGATCTGGATTTTAAATCTTAGCTCTAATACTGCTGGGCTGACAGATCCTGAAGGAGTCATTTCTCTCCTCAGCATGTCAGTGTCACCATCTGTAAAATGGGGATGAAAAGAGGTACACTGACTACCTCACTGGACTGTTACACTAATATCACTCTGTACATTTTAAAGGGCTATTGAAATTTAAGTTAGTGTGCCTGGACAATTTCACTTGCTCCCAACTCCAAAACTGAATAGTTCTTCCTCTCCCAATCAGTTCAATTCCCTCTTTCTATCAAAAGCATCTCTATTTTGGGGGGCTAGAAATCTTGGAATTATCTTCAGTTCCCTTTTCTTTTTTGCCTCATATCCATTCAGTAAAGTTCAATTATTAAAATAAGAGAAATGCACATCAAAACAGTTATGAAGTTTTACCTCATATAAAGCAAATTGGCAAAGATAACAAAGATGGGAATGGTACATGTTGTAAAGGTTGTAGAAAGAGAGACACACTAATGAATTCTTGGTGGACCTACAATTTAATCTAAGTATTCTGCAAAGAAATGTAAAAATATGCTTATAGTGATTAAACATCCATACCCTGACCCTAAGTTTCCCACTTCTAAGTATGTAATCCAAAGGATCATAATAAGAACATAAAAGGCCTGAAACACTTCAAAATATTTATAGTAGTATTAGCTGTGGTAGCAAAAATTGGAAACAAAGCAGCAAGGAAAGCAAAAATGTCAGGTGATTGTCAGGATCCAAAAGTATCATGACAGGCTAGAGATTTGGACTGAATTTATGAAATGAAATTCATTCAGGATAAATTTAAAGTCTTGTGCTTAGCTACCAAAAAAATCAACTTCACAAAAACAAGATAGAAGAAGCATGGATATAGAAAGCAATTAGAAAAAAAACAATCTAGGAGGCAGTAGTGTAATATAGCGGTAAAGAAGCTCATATAATCTCAGGCTACAGTAAAGGAACATAACTTCAAGGAATAAAGAGATGATAGTTCCACTGTACTCTCCCCTCAGCAGAACTCATCTGGAGTAATGTGCTCATTTCTGGATATCACAGTTTAAGAGGGACATTGATAAGTAGGGAAGGATCCAGAGGAAGACAGTGATGGTGGGCCTTGAGTTCATACCTGTAATAGTAATTTAAATGGGAAGATCTTTCCCATTCATTAATAGGCCCATGTGACCTGCTTGAATCACAAGGAAGCCTAAGTAACGTGGTGGGGGGAGCTTGATGGATGGATAGAATAGGAGGGATGCAGCACCAGTGGGAGGAAGTTGGTGAGAGAGCAGTGAGGGTGGAGGTAGGAGAGGACACAGGCAAGCAGGCACAGCTAGGCTCTTGAGTGTTTGTGGGAAGGTTTCTGCAAAGGGGGGAAGGGAGGGTGGAGGCTTGGGAATGGCTTTGTCCCCTGCAGTGCTAATGTGTATTGATTTCTTAGTTACTATGATGGATTTGGCTTTCTGGTGTTGGGATCTGGCTTTCTGGTGTCTGAATAAATGTTTTTCTTCTGCCTTCTATATATAGTCTGTTATACTTTGCAATTCAGAACTTTGCCAGCATATTTATAGTCACCCTTGGTGCTGTGAATATCGCCTGGGTGATACAATACCATGTGAGGTTTGGTTGAAGGAACCAGGCATGTTTAGTTTGGAGAAGAGAAGATTTAGGGGAGACATTAGAGCTGTCTTTAATTATTTGAAGACTGTCTCATGGAAGAGGCAGTAATAGCATTCCATCTGACCCCAGAGAGCAGAATTAGGTGTAGTGGGTTGAAGTTACAAAGAGTCCAATGCAGGCTTGATTTCATGAAAAACTCCCTAATAATCGGAGTTGTCCAAAAGTAGAATGGTGTGCCTTAAGAGGTAGTAGGTTTGGCCTCCTTGAATGTCTTCAAGCAGAGGCTGTTCAATCACTTGCCACTTATGATGCAGGGCGGTCACAGATGGGTGGGACTAGATTCTATAACTAAATAATGTCTAAGGTCCCATTCAGACCTAAATCTATGATCCTATGATTTAGAGTCCAAAGACCTTGATTACTAGATTGACTTAGGCAAGTTGCTTAACTTCCAAGGCTCAGTTTTCTCACCTATAAAATAGGGATAATAAGACATACTACCTAGCTATGAAGATTATTCTGAGAAAAGCATTTTGTAGATTTTGAAGTGTTTTGTAGATGTGCTATAATTATCACAGTAGAAACTCACTAAAAATTTTCAGAGTCAGGTAGAATTTGAGGTAGCCTAGAAGTCAGTTGGGCAGCAATGGTATGCTAGTAAACTCCTGCTTATTTTAGATAATCCCCAAGGGGAGAATTCATTAATTAATTCAAAGTCAACTACTTATATGTACTCTGACCAATAAAATTATTCTGTGAGTCGGAAGAGAATAGGAATACTGATTTTTTAAAAGTGTAAAAGAAATTAGACTGGTTGTATTTTTTTATTAAAAAATCATCTTAGATTTTCATGTGTATATAAAAACATCACTTCTATGACCTATCAACATCTAGATGAAATATGATGGAAAATATTATTACAAATTTTCTTTCCACAGAGCCAAATATACAGTTCTGGCCTTATTTGGAATCTTTTTCACATCATTATTTTGGCTAGTCTATTTGTTTAAATGATAAGACTCTGAAAGTTGCTCCATCCTCTTACACTAGAAGGCAGCATTATGTGGAGTAGCCCCAGCAGCTCCCCTATAAATGTGACTCAGATTGTTATGAAGGGGATTAAAAGCCTGGAATGCAGCAAGTGAATACATTCTTTATCCCTTTCAGGACCTTAATTGATTTCTCGGCTTAGCCAGCTGTGACATCAAGGGATACACTTAAATAGATCCCTAAAGGCCAGTGTCATCCCTTTTTAGGGCTGAATTAACTCATGAAGAATAAATTAGTGTTTTTACTCTTATGGAGGCAGACCAGAGACCAGTGTTTATGTTATACTTAAGAAATCATCTCAAAAGCACAATTCTGTCACTAGACATGACATATCGAGCTCTTGGGGAAGTCATAGCAAGAGAAAATCAGCTCTAAAAAAATGACATGGGTGCACTGTGCCCATGTTTGAAGTAGAAGAAATTATTAAGCACATGAGACGGTCATTGTAGGTGGTAAGGACAAGATGCTGCTATCTCCTTAAGGTGGTTACCAAAACCTTATGATTGTACACTTGTAGGAATTGAGCCAAGGCTGTTGTAAAATTAAACCTAAAGTTTGATTTACAACATTCCTATGTCACACAATACTAACTTCTCCTTTTATGCACAAAAGTTCTATCTTGACTATCAAACAGAATGTTATGACCATATGACTTGGAAAATATATGGTGAGTACCTTCCTTCCCATCCCCTACTTCCAAAAAAGTTCAGTTATTAAGAAAATTCCATTTAATATAAACTGCATTCATTATATACTATCTGGAGAATGTTTTAGTGATTATTTCAGCTGCTGGATAAAAATGGGAGAACCCTTATGGCTTGCTGTTAAAAGTGATTTCTTCATATTTGAAACTATGTCATCCTTCTAAATAAGTTTGCTACCATAGAAACTAATTCCACAAATACTGCTCTGAGCTCAGTGCGTTCTTGCAGAAACATGTGTTTTTAAAATGCTCCATGAGTTAGGTCTCTGTTCTCCAAAGAGCATGTTTTTAAGCAAGCTATTCCTTTTCTGAATGAATGAATGAACATGTAATAGGAAAAATATTATACAAAACTTTCATTTTACACTATTCACTCAAGTTTACTTTTTCAATCATTGGATAGGTCTGTATGAATCAAAAGTTATTATTCATGAGACGCAGCCTAGAAGAATGGATAGAGACCAGTCTTACCTACATTAGATCACTTACATGGATGTCCTGCCATTTACACACCCTTTGCTGGATGATCTTGGAGAAGTCACATAACTTCTCAACGTCCCCCAGACAACTCTCTAACACAGTAAGTTATAGAATTGCCAGACTGTATTGGTGATAGTGATTGTGGTGGTGATGGTAGTGGTGGTTCTACCCTAGGAGTTCCACACATTGATGAAATCACAGGTTTGCCCACATATACATGTACATACACATACATATTCTTAATATTAATGTGGAGGGGCAACTTCATATTTTCATAAAACTATGCAAATTCTGGGAAGGTCCAAGTGATGTGCAAAGACTTTAAGGACAAGTCTGCAGGTACCAATATTCTAAGGAACTAAGAAGTTCCAGAAGACTATTTTATTTGGTCTGCACTGGTAGAAGAACTCAAATGGATAAAGTTACACATCCTTGAAATACTGAAATGTTCTCTTGTGGAATAAACAGTGACCTACACTGTAATCTCTACTTCATAGGGCTATTTTAAAGCCCAGATAACACAATGTATTGTTAAGCACTTTACAAACTTTAAAAACGTTATATAAATAACAGCTCATTCATTCATTTAACAATCGCTATTCATACTCTTTCTATGTGCCATACAGCATGCTAGGCACTGGGGGTACAAAGATAAAAAAAAAATATGAAATGTATAAAGAGTCATTTCCAGGTGGAGGGAGGGAATGAGCATTTGTGGTTGTTCAGTCATTAAGTCATATTCAACTTTTCATGACCCCATGGACACACTAGGCCTTTCTGTCCTTCACTATCTCTTGAATCCTGTCTAAGTTCATGTTCACTGTTTCCATGATATTATCTATCCATCCCATCTTCTGCCATTCCCTTTTCCTTTTGCCTTCAATCTTTCCCAACCTCAGGGTCTTTTCCAATGAATCCCATCTTCTCATTATGTGGCCAACGCATTTACATTTCAGTATTTGTCCTTCCAGTGAATAGCCTGAATTAATTTCTTTAAGTATTGACTTATTTAACCCCTTTGCTACCCAAGGGACTCTCAAAAGTCTTCTTAGCACCACAATTTGAGAGTGTCAGTTTTGCAGCACTCAGTTTTCCTTACGATCCACCTCTCACAATCATACATTACTACTAGAAAAAGTATTTATTAAACACCAATTATACTCCAAGAACTATACTAACCACTTTACAAATATCTCATTTGATCCTCATAACAACTCTGCAAAATTGTGCTGGTATCATCCCCATTTTATAGTTGACAAAACTGACAAACAGAGGTCAAGTGACTTGCTCAGGATTACACAGCTAGGAAGTGTCTCAAGTTGGATTTGAACTCAGGTCTTTCTGACACCAGGTCCAGCACTCTATCCATTGTTCCAACAGCTGCTTATACTGTACTATGACACTAATTACTGGTAGAGATGAGGTGGGGGGCATAAGAGGAAGAGAGCAAAGATAGAATGAGAAATCCAGGATATGCTTCCAGAAGGAGATGGTATTTGAATTCATCTTTGAAGGAAGAGAGGGATTCTGGAGGTGCAAGGTAAAGAGGGACAAGTTGCATCTCAGGCAGCAGAGGCAACCCTTAAAACTGTATAAAGATGGGAGATGGCAAGAAGCCTTGGTTGGATAACATGTAGTCACAGGAATTATTATTATTTCATCAAATCTAAATTTCTCTCCAAACATCATCATCTTTCATTTATCTGGCAAGTTAAAAGAGACCATTACTAGGTTTAATAACTTTGGTTAATACAGAGTGCTGGCGTCAGAGACAGAGAGACCTGTGTTTAAGCCCTACACATAATGGCTATGTAATTCTCAGAAAGTCCCTTAACCTCTCATTACCCCTGAAAAACTCTCTAAGACCAAGTTTTAGATGTGTCTGTCTATAGTGGTAGAAGATGCTTCCTCCATGGAATTGGTCCTTATATGTTAAAAAACAAATTACAAAACCAACCTAAAACAATAAAATACAAAAACAAAAAAAATCTATAGCAAATTAGTAGCAAGAGCATATTCCTTTCTAAGTCAGACAAAAAAAAATGCCTTATTCCCAGGGTAGCGAAGTGAGTATTTCATGACAGTAATTGACCAAATAAGAGTTTTTATAAAAAATAAACATGAATAAGTCCAAGACTGGCTAGTCTCATGGGATAGTAATGCTGCTGCTTCTTCAAAACAAAAACAAACAAACAAACAAAACTACACCTCATTGAAAACCAGTTGTTTTAGCAGGGGTTTGGAGGTCATCACTATCATTCATTCAGGCTAAAACAGCCAGGGGATCACAACATTTAAGAAAAACATCTGCATCAATAATAATCAATTTATTGACTTTAGAACGACCAAAGTGAATCGTGTTATGATCTTTCCAAAATCTAAATAATCAGGCGAATTTACCTGTTTAGGCAGGATACTTCAGAACTTGGTAGTCTTCTTCCCTTTACGTGATGTGCTGAGACAGCCTAAGACAGCATATTCTATAATAAGATTTTATATACACACATTTGTTTACTGAATAGTGAGAGGCAGCATAGTATAATGCAGTGGTTCTTTAAGTATGGTATGTGGAATCCTGGGGAGTCCCAGAGATCCTTTCAAAGAGTTCTTGAGGTTAAACCTGTTTTTATGATAAAACTATGACGTTATTTGCTTATTAAAATACAGCTCCACCCAATTCCTGCTACCCTTTTCTAGCTACATATCTGTGTGAGGTCAGATTTTCTTCATACACTTCAACCAAAACAACATATCACAATAGAATGAAAGCAGAAAAAGATAAAATATTAAAGAGATGTATACAAATATGTAAAGCAATGCCACTCTGGTATTTTTTTTGTTTTGTAAAAGTTATTTTAAATAAAATCTGTTATGTTAACATTGTTTATCATTGTTATTCTGAAATGAGTTAATAGCTATTTCAAAAATTTTATCAGTTTTCATTTGTAATGTGGTCCATATCAACAGATATAACCCACTTAAACAAAATTTTTTGGGGTCCTCCATAATTTTTAAGAAAGGTTCAGAGACCAAAAAAGTTTGAGAATCAATGGAAGAATGAATAGATTATGAGCTCCTCAACTTTTTTGGTCCCTATAACCTTTGACTTTTAGTAAACCTTCTTATATCCCTTATTTAATATGAAAGGAAACAAATTCTAGAGTTTACCATGCATACGTTCATAAGAAAAATGTTCTCCTGTGTTCTATTCAGAATAAAAGGAAATAAAATCTAGAATTTACCATGTACAGGCAAAAAAATATGTAAAATAAAATACATTGACTTTGTTTGGACAATATAGTTATATTTTCTCCTACATCCTTGACAAGCTTCTTATAACTCTTGCAGGTACTTAAACCTAGAACCCTTTATGAGTGAGCTCAGGATCAGCATAACTTGGCCTCAAAGCCCATCTCTGACCCATACTGTCTATGTCATCTGGAGCAAGGCACTTAGTTCCATAGGGTCCCCAGGTAGCTCTAAATGCATAACAACTGCCACTCTGCCTTGCTAGCACTGTCCTCCTCAGGAACTCCTGACACCAATGAAGTCACAATTCCAGACCACATTCATAAGCATCCCTTTTGTCTTGAAGAATCAGTTTCTACAGTGACAGGTGGTTAGAATTCTAATTCTAGCTACCATTCTATTTTGCCCTTCCATAGAGAAGGTTTTGTGGAAGAAGAAGCAGAGGAAGGTCTTGAGCTGAAAAGTATGAGGAGAGAGAAGAAAGAGCTTTGGTGATTTAGATGACTTTGGAATTGTAAGGAAGACCAGAGATTGAATCTGAGGAGTGAAAACTTGAAAAGAAGGGCTAAAATCAAAGAAACAAAGACATTAGCAAAGAAGCAGGGGAAGAACTCACAAAGAAGAGGAAAAAAAGAATGAGGAAAGAGACCTGAAAAGTAGAAAGAGGAGGAGCAAAAGGAAAATGAGAAGGACTCTAGCTGAAGGAGAAGGACCATTCAAAGAAGAGAAAGTGGAAGAGAAGTAATAGGAAGATAAGACTTAAAGGAAAAGGTAAGGTAAATATGACAAATTATTAAGACAAAGTAAGGAAAGGGTTAGTAAATCATATAAAGGGAAAAGAGAAGTTAACTGGGTAAGAAGTTGAGTGATGACCCCAGGTTTAAAGAAAACAATCCTCCTGCTGTTCCCCTCATCAAAGAAGTATCCTACAGCAGTTATTCAGGGTAGCTATTATCAAGAAATATAAGGGATGGAGATTATACCTGTTGAAATACAGAGAGCAGGGAGAAATTTATAGTAAAATACATTCAGAGTTATAACTAGAAATTTTTGTACGTATGGCAAAAGTCAGGAAAGGTCTAAAAAGGGTGGAAGGAGGAAAGGAAGGAAAATAAAGGCTGTAGGAAAATGACACAATGGCAGGTGAGATGCACTCACCCTGTGGGTCATCTGGTAGCATCTTCTATTGATTTGCAAAATTATGTAATAGGTTGTACATTTCCAGCCCCAAAATTAGAGCATTAGGGAGAGAATCTACTTTCCAACAGCTTTCTTCACATGCCCACATGTTCCTTTCATTATCACCAACCTGGGCCACCCAGGTATGAAGCACTCGCTTCTTTTAATGATGACAGTGCATAGTACGAAAACCAAGCCCAGGCATTCTCCTCCCCCTATGAGAGACTGAGAAGATTTCACCTTGCAATATGACTTCGTGTATGGGGAGTGGGTAGAAGAATGGCATACATATGTGGTCACAAGTCTGGCACTATGGATGGCATACCTTGATGTATGTACATGGCCCCAGGGAACGGGAGTTTATGGCAGTGATAGCTCTCAGTGCTGACTGAATGTCCACTCCCCCCCTTCTACCTTGGTCCTCCGACTTGTCTCTGTCCACATCTATTTAGTTCTAACCTCTTTTCTAGTGCTGGAGTAATTTGAAAAAAAATTCTCAAACTTAATATAGTAAAATATTTGAATACAAAACAGTTTTAATGATTACCTCTTATCCATCAATATGGAAAATACAACGAAAAACAAGAAAATTCAATACTAGCAGAATTCTGGAAAAAGAGTTACACTAATTCTTCAATGGTAGAATTGCAAACTTGTGAAATCTTTAAGAGAGAAATCTGGAAAAATCCAATAAAAGTTACAAAAATATGTATGCACTATCATTTCATTGTTGTGAAACTGCTCCAAAGGTCTTATAAAAATAAATATTATGATTTGAAATTTTTTATAGCATCATTATTTATTGTTGCGAAAGAAATGGAAGAAAGCAATTTTCCCCAAGCGGGGAAAGCTTGAATAAATGCTAGTACATTATTTAATGAAATACTATAGTAAAATTGTAACTGGCAAATATGGTGATTCTAAAGAAACCTAGAAATATCTTTACTAAAGGGGAAGAAGAAGGAAAAGAGAAAAAGAAAAAAAATGCACACTAACCACATAATAGGGAAAAGTAGAGATTGATTCAACAAACATAAAATATATATGAAAACCAAAAGGGAATGATTGAAAAGATGTCATAATGTATGCTGGAAATAATGTACATGCCTAATTGCAAAGCATATTTAAGTAGTGCCAATAGCTAAGTTTATAATAAAAACATGTTTTAAGAAAGAAAGTCTCATTTTGCAAGGAAATCCAGCAACCAGAGGGAAAAAGGATGATGAAAAAATCAGTTGGAGTGTACTACAGACAACATAGGCAGGAAAAGGAAGCAGATGATGAGCTTGGGAAACAGATCGAGTGCTTTGCTTATTACATAATAGTGATAGGAAATATCAGTTATCCAGATATATACTTGTCTCTGAACCAAAAATACATCTATTAATTAAGTATAAGCTTAATTTCATAATTCAAAGGATGGAAGAACCAACAGGGAAAGATTTCTCTTCTTTTCTTTTCAATTAACAACTTCTTTCTCTCTATTCCCCACCTCCTCCCCAAAATAATGTAACGAATATTTGTAGTTAGGAAAAACAAATTGCCATATGGCCAGTGTCAAAAACTATGTCTCATTCTGCATTTTGAGTCCAAAGCCTCTCTGTCAGAAAGTGGATAGTATCATGGTTAGTTATTGCATTAATCAGAGATCTTAAATCTTTCAAAATTGGTTTATCTTCACATTATTTTTGTTGTATCAGTTTTTCTCCTGGTTCTGCTCACTTCACACTGTATCAATTCTTACAAGTCTTTTGAAGTTTTTCTGAAACCATACTTTTCTTTATTTTTTAAGCACAATAATATTCATTGCATTCAAATACTATTATTTGTTCATCCATTCTCCAATTGATGAATACTTCCCTTTGTTTCCAATTCTTTGTCATTACAGAAAGGACTGCTAGAAATCTTTTTAGTACATATACTTCCCCCTTTTTTGGAATAATCTCTTTAGGAAATAAACCTGATAGTGGTATCACTGGGTCAAAGGATACACACAGATTCTGATCTGATTTTGAGAGCAGAGTTCACAACTGGTATATGGAGTTGCTGGACCAGTTCATAGCTGTACTTGTTTTTGACTGCTATCTTTTCAGCACTCACCTTAAGCCAACTATGAGGTTTACTAGTAGTATACAAACCACAGTTGGTTTTTTCCCCCCTTGATCTATGAGTTCATCAGTATAGGGAATACCCTAGTGAGTAAATTTCCTCTAGCAATGCAGATTGGCAACATATCTGCATTATATAATTTTAGAAATCTGCCTGGGTCCTGAGAGATTAAGTGACTTGTCCACTGAATGACATAGCATCTAAGTACTTAAAAGAAACTCTAATAGAACTAAAAGGACAAATAGATAAACAATAGTTATTTGGGACTCCAATATGTTCCTTTCAGACCTAAATACATGTAAGAAAAAAAATAAAAAAAAGAAGTTGATTTGAATCGAATTTTAGAAAAAGTAAAGGATAGATTTTTATGATGACTATTAAGTCAGAATCATAAGAATATATGTATTTTTTAGCTTTTGCTGTAACTTTTCAAAAATTAGGCATGGTTTAGGGCAAAATTCATAAATTTTAAAATCAAATATTAAATATCTTTTCCTGAATACAACTCTTTACTGACCAAAAATTATAATCAGTCTAATCATGTGCCTCCCTTAGCAGACTGCTCTCCAACTATTGATATTGGACTTACTTCTCAGTGGCTAACATAGTCTCATTTTCTTATATTTTCCTTAACCTAATGATTCTGAAGTTCCAGCTGCTTCTGTATAACTTACTTTCTATCCTCAATTGGCCTCAACTCTATCACCACAATGTCCCACTTCATCAGATCTATTTATAGCTTCCACTGTGCTCTTTGGAATGCTTACTGTGTAACTAACAAATTTCTTTACCTCTTAAACCACTCCTTACTCAATCCTTACATCTTCTTACCCTCACTAAGATATATATGCTTCCTGATGACACCTTGTCATCCTTTCTAGGACTGGCTATAATTTCTCTCATATTCCCCTGACTCACTGGCCATGGTGAAAGTCAGAATACTCTTTATTTTCCACTGGCATATTCTGGCACTTCCTTTACCACCTTCACTAAGCAAACTTGCTTCCTTTACACTTCACACAATCTATATTTATCATCCAATTGTCTATCCCCACCATTTGGTATATGAAATCAACTCTATAATATACTCTACTCTCAAATCCTCATGTCCCTTGTCCTATCATCATTCATACTTTTCTAAACCCCCAAACTGTACTGCTCCCATGTTTTTACTCCTTAGCAACTATGTGCTTGCTGCTTAAAAAAGTTATAAGAAATCATGAATTAATGCCATCTAAATTCAACTGAGTCTCTACTACTCTAAAGCATAAATTCTATTTTCCTTTAATTAGTTCTCTATCACACTCTGAACAGAATCTATTCCAAACCTTTTTGTGTCTCCTCAAAACTCCCATGGTACCATTTCCTCCTTTCCCCCTCACCCCACCAATTTGTACAAGAACTTGATCTCATACTTCAAAAACAACAACAGATAAGACCATTTTCAAAGAACTCCCCCTTTCCCTTTTCCCCTTTCTCACCTGACATAATTCAGATTTCTCCCTCCACTACCTCCTTCCAGTTTCAGATGAAGAAGCGACCTTTCTCCTTGCCAGGGCAAACACCTCTACATGTACCCTTGACCTTATACCTTCTGTACTTCTCCAGCAAATTGTACTCTCTATCATCATCATTCTCTCTCTAACCTAATCTTCAATCTCTTCCTGTATACTGGATGTTTCCCTTACCTTTAAAAGTAAATTCTCATTTCACTCACATTTCCTGAAGCAACAGTAGAATTCACTGACTTCAGAGTAAGAGGTGGAAAACAGAAACTCCAGTGTGCATAATAAAGATATCTGGGGTAAATGGCTGGATGTAAAACTCTAGTGGTCTGAGGTGGCCTTGCTAGGTAGAGTAAGATAGTTCGATAACTCACGAATCATTAAGCTCCATCTAGCATTCCAAAGTTAAGTGGGAAAAATATTTTCAAGCACTGGGGTCATTATGTCCTGATTTCTGGTCAGGAGGGCTCATCTAGAGAGAGAAGCAGGCAGCAACAAAATTGACAGCAAGAAGGGTGGAGGGCTAGATTTTTATGGGAAGCATGATCTGGTCAAGTGATTTGGGATAAGTTAGATATAGCGAGCTAGTTGAATTGGTACTCAGTCTCTCATCAAAAAATGTCAACTACTAAGAAACCTCATTCTTATATGTAACAAATACTTCACTTAAAAAGAAAACCAGAAGGTATTCCATACTTTTCCCTAAAAATAAAATACCTAAATCACTGGGAAATGAATTTAAACTCTACCACTTTCAAACAAATCACTCTTGAGCACATAGGTTTTTTTTATAAAATACCCTAAAATACATACATACAAATCTATATCTTTTGTATATACGTATACTTGGTGAAAACTGACAGCACAAAAAATGAAATTGACTATATCTTAACAAACAGGAAGTGACTGTTTACTGACATAGGGATAATATCAGAATTGACTGTCTGTGTACAGTCAGATTACATCTCCACCCCAAATGTTCAAGCAGACTATTTGTGCCTGACCTGTGGTAGAGTCTTTCAACATTGTACCGGACTGAGAAGCCACAGTTGAACACACTGTACCTTGACCTCACCATCATGATGTCATTTATCCTCTATAAGTATGAAGGACCACCACCACCAACAATCAGAATTGATTCTCTGTATGCAATCAGATTACTTTAACAGTAGGGCAGACATCAAAATCAACATCAAATTAGATTCAACCTGTGCTATTCAAACAAGCCATTGATCTAAAAAAAAATGGGAATGAAACGAGGTAAAGACACTGACCTTGATAATCACCATTTCCTACAAAAAATTAACTAACCTCCTTAAAGCTTTCCTTCATATGCTCAGGTACAATTAACCTATATTTTCATCAAGCCCTTCCCTGTTAAATTTATCATAGTATGTTTACTGGTTTTACTCTTCTCACATTCTACCTTGCACTCTTTGTATTTGATATGTGCTACATTTAACATGATAGGTTGTAGGCTCCTTGAAAGTGGCAATAGTGTTGCTTTTGATCTTTCTATCTAGAGTATTTTGTACATAATAGGCTCAAACTTTACATGTAGTAAGGGGAGAGATAATTTGACTACAGAAAGACAGGGTGAGGGATTCTATTCCAAGTATGGCTATGTATATGAACAAGGAAAGGCACAGGAAAAAAGAAGGAAGGATGACAAGTTTAACTAGAACACAGCTTACAGACAGATTTTCAACAGCCTTCAACTCCAGGTAGATTGAGAAGCTCAAATTTTATTCAGTAGTCAAGAGGGAACTAATAAAAATCTTTAAATACAAGACAGGCATTGTCATGGCAATGCAATGGAAAAAGATCATGGACAACATTATAGAGGACATATTGGAAAGGGGGATAGATAAGGAAAGAAAGACAGTTAAGTTATTACAAAAAAAAGATAAAGGTGTGAACTAGGACAGTTGAAGGGGATAAGTCTTGAAAAAATGCATAAAATAGTTTCAAAGTTAGCCTAAACACAATCCAAAGATGATCAAGCAAAATCAAACAATAAATCCATTTAATTCAAAAGGGATTTAAGTTATATATCACCACAAAATTGGCATTTAAAGGAATATGAATGATATCTTAACAGAGTTAGGAAAAAAGGAGGATGGGAAAGAAAGATGGTGAGTTTGACTAATTTGAATGGAACACAAATTTCAAAAATACCTGTCAAATTTCAGACTGCAGAGGTATCATCTTTAATGCACTTTCCAAAGCCTGCACCCTTTCAAAAGTCGTTGGAAAAGTGGTCAATCCCATAGATAAGATCTATTTCATTTCTAATTTCCATTTAAGGGAATATTCAGTGTAACAAAACCTATCAGCTTAATCAGGCACTCAATCAAAGAATTAATAAACATCTTTTAGAATAGTTAAAATGTTTAGTGGAAGAAATAACACTGTTTGGAAAAGAGAAAGAAGGTTCAGGCCAGAGGGAAGACAAGAAGACAGCTCATTTGTCATAAGATACACACTATTACACTTCCAACATTCAAATGACACTGCCATAGGCCCCAGAGTGGGATGGTTGACTCATAATGTCTCATTTCACTATAAAATGGACTAGATAGATTCTGAGGGAAACAAAAAGCCAGCCGGCCTTCATCCACTAATCCTGCTGTTCTAATCTCATGCCTTGTTTGTGAAAGGGTTACTAGTTTGGTATGTCAAGAGAATGTTGTAGTTATAAATTACCTAGATTTTTACAAAGCGTTTGACAAAGTCATGTCATTGTCTCTGAAAAGGCATGGGCAAGAGGATATTATGATAAAATACCTTCAAAAATAATTTAATGGTCAGGCACAAAGAGTATTTGTCAGTGATTGGATGTTAAATAAGAAAGTGCACTGGCCCTGTGATACTTAACGTTTTGTCAGAATCTTGGATAAAGGCCTGTATGAGGATCAAAGGAGAGAATAATTCTAAAGTGCTTAGCATCGTGCTAGGTGCGTAGTGTTACATAAATGTTAGCTGTTATTATTAAAAGTCAGGTCTAGGTGTCACTTTTAACTTATTGGTCAGCATTAACCGTATGTTTTACTGTAGGCTTTTAGGATTTAGAACTAGAAGATCTTAGGGTTTATCTGGTCCTACTCTCCTCATTTTACAGATGGGAAAACTGAGATCAGGAAAGGTCAAGTGACCTCCTAGATTGGGGTGGGGAGAACCTGCAGCCTCAAGGCCACATGTGGCCCTTGGCCCTTTGACTGAACCCAAACTTCACAGAACAAATCCCCTTAATGAAAGGATTAGGATTGTAAAACTTGTACTCAGTCAAAGGGGCACACTCGAGAACCTAGAAGGCCACAGATTCCCCACCTCTGGACTAGATAGTAGAGGTGGAATTCAAACCCAAATTCTCTGACTCCAAATTCACTGATTGAACTACTTACTAGTCCGTAAACATGCTTTGTCATCTTAATAAACTCTTTTTTAATGATCTATACATACATGGAAGGTATCCTTAAAGAAAACACAGGATGAAACAGGCAAGCCTTTGAAAACATGAACCAGATATTGCTCCCTGTGTTGTTTTCTGATTTTAACAAACCAGTTGACTGCATGAACTTTTCTCAAAAAAAAAAATGTCTCCCATATTTATATTGACAAGATCTCCTAATATTCAACAACAGAAATTACTTTGTTCAGTGACTTGATACTAACATTGGGACTTCTACACAAAGCATGCTCATCAGTATTTAGGAGGATATCTTGCACTGAGTCCAAGCAAAATAAGTTTTTCCTATGGAGGATTATATTCTCAACATGTTACTATTTGCTAATGACATTGTATTAATTATACTGAGTCCTGGAACGTTAAAAAGTTCTCTCAGCAAAATGCATAATTATTCAAAGGAAATTGTTTTAACAATCTACACCAGAAAAATAAAGTGGATGAAAATGAATATTAGCTCTGATAAGCAGGTAGAAACATAATTCTTTTAGTGACTGGTATGTATATATATATATACTTACATATTTTGTATATATACATATATATGTATGTACACACAAACACCAATATGCTATATGTAGCATAGCAGTGGATAAAGAGTTGACATTGGAGTTAAGAACTTTATTCACGCCTCTAATGTCTAACATATATTATCTATATAATCTTAATGGAAAAATCACTTAGCCTCTCATACAGCTCTCTAAGATTATAAGTTGCAGAGCAGGTGCTGATTTGCCCTGGTAGAAAGAATTTCTCATTGACATTTTTTTTTACCAATGAAATCACCTGTCCGGTTAAACAAACAAACAAAAAAAACTGTGTGTGTGTGTGTGTGTGTGTGTGTGTGTGTGTGTGCATGTGTCTGAGAGAGAGCTAATAATGTACAACCATAACTTAAGCTGGTGTTGTAGAAGGACAATTAACTAGGAGCCAGGATTACATAAAATGGGGAAAATGAGGTTTATCACATTTTACTGTGCTTTCAAAAATCACAAGTTACCCACTATTCCAAAGTCCCTCACTTCAGTGTCAACAATAATGAAGCTTCATGGTTGTGAATCATACAATTCCACAGTCTCAGAAGACAGAATGCGATCCAATAGGCACTGACAATATGATTGGGGAAAATTGAATACTAAAATGTAATTTTATTGTAACAGTAGGAAACTCATAAAAATTATAAGTTCTAGGAAATTATATAGATGTATAATGTGTATATTTTATACATAATATATAGATATATTGATTCTGTATTCCTAGATGGTAAATATACAATCAATACATTTATATAGATAGATTGGACAGTTCCCTGAAACTTGTAGTTTCAAAACTGTAAATGGTTAGTTTGCACCGTTTGTGCAGCAATGTATTTCGGCCAATTTGTGTTTATTTCTTAGTCATTTTCTTTGTAACTGCTGTTTGCTATGCAACTGTCCTTGAAGTACAATCAGACCTTCATCTCTAAACTGCTAATGAGCAGTCAGCAGGTGCGATAATAAAACAGCAAGGTCCCCAAAGAAGTGTTAATACATACTTAACACTTTTCCAAGCAGTCTCCTAGGGCCAAACTAACAATAGGGACTTTGTCAATATATATAATAAGGAGCAAACATGCTTTCTTTCTTACCCTACAATATTGCCACCTATTTCCCAGGTGCCAAAAAATTATGAAACTATGTTGAAAAGTAGCAATTATAATCATTGCAGTCTTAAGGCCGGCAAATTTAGGATGTCAAGAGCTGAACGCGACAGAAACAACTGAACAACAACATTTATATGGTGCTTACTATGTACTAGGAACTGTTTTAAGTATGTTATAGTTATTATATTTCTTGACTTCTCACAACAACCTTGGAAAATGGGTGGTCTTGTTTTGCAGATGAGGAAATAAAATTAAAAAGAGAGTTAGTGACTTGTCCAGGGTCACATGACCCATGTCTGAGGCCAACCTTGAACAAGGCTGGTACTCTAAGCACTGCACCACCTAGCTGCCTGCAGAGGATTCCCAAATCTCTTTCCTCAATTCGAACCCACCACCAAACCCCCATAGTCATCTGCCTGCAGGACACATCAAACTGATTACCCCACTGGCACCTCAAATTCTATATTAATTAAATTAAATTTATCTTTAAATTTAATTAACACATTAAAAGCAAATTCTCTTCTCTCCTAATCCTACTTTTTCTTCTACTGTCACCATTACTGTGTTACTATTATGTGTAACATGGGTGTTATCTTTCTTGCTTTTCTTTTCCCTCACATCTCTTATCTAAGTAGTTTAGTTATCAGCTTCAGTGGATTCCACATCTACATTTCTTGCACTCCATGACTTTTTATTTCCATGGTCACAATCCTAATATAGGCTCTCATCATCAAAACTTTTGTAATATTCAGATGCTTTGGAGGTATTCTTGACCCCACTCTTTCCCTTCTAGTAGATCCTTCACAATTTTTCCAGATTGGACCATTATGTGACTCCTTTACCCAAGAAAATCTCCATGACTGCTATTACCCAATGACCCATTGAGAAATGACATTTAAGCTTCTATATAATTTGGTACCATTCCACTGTTCCCTTCTCATCTCAAATATTCCCTTGTTGCACTCTATATGCCTGTCAAACTAGCCTACTTTTTGCCCAACAAAACATACTGCATCCCTACATCTTTGTGCCTTTGCTTATACTATTCCTGATGCCTAGAATGCCATCTTTCCCTCTCCTTACCTATTAATTTGCTATCTATCTTTTAAAGTAAAACTCAAATGCCATTGGCTCCAGGAAGCCTTTCCCCACATCAGTTAACAACCTTCAAATCAATTTAAGAAGAATTCATTAAGTCCCTTTGAAGTAGCAGCACTGTTGTAGTAGGTATTGTCAATACAAAGACAAACATGACAACAATTCCTGAGTTCAAGGAGCTAACATTCTGAGCTCATTTAGCACTTAATTTTGTTCCTCTCTAATACTCTTATAATGTAATACTTCAAAAGCCTGTGATTTTGTTTCTGTTGGATTTTCTTTATAGCAACTCATTCAACAAACATTTATTAAGTGCCTAGTATGTGCCAGGTCCTGGGCTAAGTGCTGGGGGACAGAAAAAGAGGTAAAAGACAGTCTCTGTCCTCAAGGAGTTTATAGTTTAATGGGGGAGATAACATGTGAACAGATACATGCAAAACAGTTATATAGGATAAATAGAAAATAATGAAAAAGAAGGAAAGCATTGGAATAAAGAGAGATTATGGAAGACTTCCTGTAGAAGGGAGGATTTTACTTGGGTCTTAAAGGAAGTCAGGGAGATCAGGAGTTGGAGCAAAGAAGGCAGAGCATTCCAGGCAAGGGCAGACAGCCAGAGAGAATGCCTGGAGCTGGATATTAGGTCTCAAAGATTCATTCATCTGTGGCCAACCTGGTGATAGCCTCTCCAAAGTCAGCCATACTTGTCCTTAGACAACCTCTCACCATTCCCACGTGCTAGGACCTGTCAAACTTTAAGACTTTGTGGTTTAGCATTTGTTTTCTCTATACACACATCAGTGTGCTGGTCACTGGATTATAAGGCTTAATTAAGATACAATCTCTCTGCAGTTAGAATCTACAGTCTAGCCACACATATCACATAATACACCCAAATAACTACATGGAAGAATAATATTTTATTGTGTAATATTGTATACTATAAAGCTCTGTGCTGGTATCTTTACTGGATTATTAACTGCTTTAAGGTAGGGCCATATTTTATCTAAATATGTTATCTCCCTCAGTGTCTATCATAGAGTAGAAGCTTAATAAATGTTTGTCATACTGGGTTTGCATGATTTCTCCAGAAAAAGGTGGAAAATTCTCATAATTGTCACTTTATACCTTCTCAGTTCTCATGGCTTCAGGAATATATTTGGTCATATAATTGGCAAAGATTATAAGAGACTTGTGAAGAGTTGGTCAAATGGAAAAAAAAATCCTCAGAAGAAAACAACTTCTTAAAAAGCAGAATTGGCCAAATGGAAAAGGAGGTACAAAAGGAAACTGAAGAAAATAATTCCTTAAAAATTAGAATTGTGCAAATGGAAGCTAATGACTTTATGAGACATCAAAAACCAGTCAAACAAAATCAAAACAATGAAAAATAGAATCAAATGTAAAATACTTCATTGGAAAAACATCTAACCTGGAAAATAGATCCAAGAGAGATAATTTAAGAAACATTAGACCACCTGAAAGCCATGATCAGAAAAAGAACCTGGACAGCATCTTTCAAGAAATTATCAAGGAAAATTGCCCTGATATCCTAGAACCAGAGGGCAAAATTGTCACTGAAAGAATCCACTGATCACCTCCTGAAAGAGATCCCAATATGAAAACTCCAAAGGATACTGTAGCCAAATTCCAGAATTATCAGGTCTAGGAGAAAATACTGCAAGCAGCCAGAAAGAAACAATTCAAATATCAAGGAACCAAAGTCAGGGTTATGCAGGACTTAGCAGCTTCTACATTGAAGGATCATGGGACCTAGAATATGATATTCCAGAAAGCAAAGGAGCTTGGATTACAACCAAGAATCAACTACCCAGCAAAATTGAGCATAATCTTTCAAGGGAAAATATGGATATTCAATGAAATAGAGGACTTTCAAACTTTCCTGAGGAAAAGGCCAGAGCTGAATAGAAAATTTGATCTTCAAATATAAGATTCAAAAGAAGCATTAAAAGGTAAACAGGAAATAAAACAAGATGCTATTCAATAAAATTTAAAGTTTTCCCTACATGGGAAGATGATACTTGTAACTCTTGAGAACTGTATCTCTATTAGGGCAGTTAGAAGGAGTATTCATAGAGAATATGGGTATAAATTGACTTTGAAGTGATGCTACTCAGCTCTCTCACCTGTGATTCCATGAAGCTCTAGCAGGCACAGTGGCCATAACCCAGTAAACCATCTCAGAAGATGGGCTAAACTAGGTTGAAGGTAATCAACTGGCCTCAAACCCATCAATGAGTTGGTGAAGGGTGTCTACCCAAACATGTGAAGACTTCCCCTGGTAGAGTAGGCAGATATGAACAATTTGTGCCAACAGTCATGAAAGTAGCTGAAGCAGGTACCATGGAGCACTTAGAGCTTGGTCAGATAGCAAAAAATCCAAGGCCGTTTACTGCCTCCTGGCCCATTGCCAGTTATCTTGACTTCTGTCTCCCCACTGGACTTCTATGGCTCAGGAAGAGAGAGTGAGGCTGAAGACTTTGTGACTCTGCCTTAAATCAAATTCACTTGCAAGGCAAGACATCACCATGGGATGTCATTGGTCCTCTTTGAAAACAGATAGCAAGTAAACAGCATATACATATACATACATATACAGCTACACAATACATATTTTATATATGTGTATATATATAAGATATATACATATACATATATAATGTCCCCCACCTTAACCAGGGGGAAGATGTAGGAATGAGAGTTCCACTGACAGAAATAGTAAAGTCAGAAGGAAAAGGTTTTAGAAAAAGGTAATAAGCTTCTTGGTTTTGTCCCAACTGTGATATGTACTGATCTTTTTGAATATGGGCAAATCATTAAACCTGACCGTGCCCCAGGTTATTCTCAAGACTCTAAGTTGCAAACTAGTGACTGATCTGCAACGGTGTCACAAGTCGCTTCCCTCTACCAAAGAAATCACAGGTTCAGACTTAAATATACAAACGAATAAATACATGAATGACCTTGATTTTGTTTATAATCATTTGGAAGTGCTGGCAGGCCTTTGAGTACAGACCTCATAGAAAAAATAAAGTATTGAAATAAGAAGTTATCTACTTAGAAGGAGATTGCCAAGTGAGAGAATATGGAGAAAGAGGAGAAAAATGGAAAGTAGTATTTTACATGATTTGGATGAGGATGAGGCCACAATACTCATTCAGGCCCTTATCACCTCTCTCATCTGGACTATTGCAATAACCTTCTAATTGGTGTCTCTACCTTTTCGTCTCTTCCCTTCCAATCCATCCACCCAGCTATCAAGATTATTTTTCTAAAGTATAGGTCTGTCTGTCTGTCTGTCTGTCTGTCTGTCTCTCTCTCTCTCTCTCTCTCTCACACACACACACACACACACACACACACACACACACACACACACACACACACACACACACTTCCCCCGACCCCAACAGATCTTTAGTGGCTCCTTAATGAATGCCATCAGGATTAAATATAAGCATTTAAAGCTCTTCATAATTTTGCCCTTTCTCAGCTTTTCATATGCTCTGGCAACACTGGCCTCTTTACAGTTTCTCAAACATAACAGTTTATCTCCCATCTGCATTCTTTTTTACTAGGCCTAGATTGCTGAACCTCCTCATTCGCTTCTCTTTTATTCCCTAAATTCCTCTAAGACTCACCTCAAATCCCACCTAGTTCAGGAGGCATTTCCTAGTCTCTTTCCCCCCTCCTCCCACGGCCAGCTGCAGGAAGCTTAACTTCTCAAAGGCCTTCCAACAACATGTAGATATCTTGTATCTACCTAGCTGTTTACACTCTCCCATTATAATAAAGTAACGTTTTTTTTTTCCCCTTTCTTTGTGTTTTTGTAGTACTTAGCACAGTGCCAGGAATATAGGCAAAATTAACTATAAGGACTTTCATTTCTTACTCTGAAAGAACCGGAGACCATTTTCCTGGAAACTGCCAAATAACTGTCATGTATGGAATATGTGTTAATTGTACCTTGCTTTCATCCCTAAAACTATCTGAGGTTTCCCTACTTTTTCCTGAGGATAAGCTCATGAAGTATACTTAAGGGCTTAGAAGCTCCATAATACCTGTCATCATAGACTGTCCACATCCCCCTTATTAGCTAACCTTTGCTAACTCGGAAAAACATTCTAGTTTCAAACTCTCATTCCCTTCAACCAATTATTATTTTCAAAGATCCTGAAGGATAGGTCTGAAAGCAGATATAGCATATAACACCTTGCTTCCCAAAAAATGATATCTTGGAACTCTCCAAAATTTGGGAGCATGTCTGTACTTATCTTGATACAGATGGGACTTTTCCTACATAAAAAGCTAACGCTGAGAAGTTGTCTTTAGATTTGTCATAGACCCCAGTTCGGGGAACTGACAAACTATCACCCCAATATGGACATAGATTTGGAGGCTTGTAGCATCCTGTTCCCATCTCCAGACATCTGTAAACAATATACTTTAGTTAATTTAATCTCCTTTGAATTCTTAAATCTTACACATGGGTTTCCTTTTCCTCTTCTGGGTGCAGATGCTTAGGTTATCCTTATTAATCAGACATTTGGAGAAGCATCTGCCAGCAAATGAAGTAATTAGAATAAGTAGGCAAAAATGATCAAGTTTCCTAGTTCACTATTAAATTCCTCAAGCTTATGGGGCTCTTATTGCAACTGATGAAATGAGTGGTCCTTTTTAGAAGGCTCTTCAGTGCCAGACTAAAATGCATGGAATTATCAGAGTCAATAAAGAACTTCTGAAGGCATTTGAAAAGTGGACTGAGATGTCAAGAACAGTGTTTCAGAAACATCAGTCCTGCTAGGGGGTGCAGCACCAACTGAAGCAGGGATTCTTCATTTTTGTGTGTGTCACGGACCTCTTACGCAACCTGATGAACTCTATGGACTCTTCAGAATAATGTTTTCAAATGAACTTACTATATAGGATTACAAAGGAAACCGGTTACACTGAAACAGTTATTTATAAATAATATGTATATATGTGTTTGTGTATACACACACACACACACACACACACACACACACACACACACAAAGACAACCCCCGGGTTTAGAAACCTTTGATGTACATGGAGAAAAGAAGAGGGCCCCCAAGAGAACTTTGGAGAACTCCTAAAGTTATAATACTCACGACCCATATGAGGGTGTCAAAGAGAAGATTTGATTACAGGTCTTTCTAACTCCCAAAACACCATGACACCACAGTACTTCTCAAATATTTACATAATTAAAGGTAGGGTGAGGGGAGAAACTAATTTATTGGATTCCAGGATACTTCTTGGTTTCACTTTTCCAGTACCCCTAATTCCCTTCTCTTTTAATCACAATGAGTTAATGGTTCTTTTTTTGTAATCACCAGAACTTTGCTTTTCTGATTGTTTTGCCCTAGTGGACGTCGCTTTGTTGTTTGTTTTACATCACTGGATTAGGACATAGCTTCTACAGAACTGGTAAGATACTAGTCACACACTGACCTGGGAAAGTTCAGTGTGAGTATTTTCACATGAGAGCATCAGGGACTTGGGACAAACATTACTTTCCAAGGCAGGGATACTTTCTCTACAGAGAAGTTCATTTTGGGCTACTCTCCCGGGCGTCCTTGTTACAAAGTAACAATCTTTTTGTTTTAAGAAACGAAAACATAACTTAGTCCTTCTTGCTTCCCGAGCAGATTTGCACAAAGGTATCATACTCTCCCTTCCCAGGATGGGTATTACGGAACAGCAGCTTTCAGGGGATTTCTTTCCCGGGGATAATAAATCTTCTCATCTCCTTTGTCTTTCTCTTTGTTTTCCAAGAATGCATCTTTTATTAAACTAATGACCTGGAAACAACACAAGTCCTTGCAAAAATTAGGGCCCCAGGGCCACCAACAGAGCAATCTGTCAGAGGAACCCTCCCCTCCTTCAGCGAGCCTCTGGGGCTGCATTTCAACTCCCAGGAGACCGGCTAAACCGAGGTTCGGAAACAGCCCGCAGGGGCCTCCCAGGTAGCCCCAAGTCATCTGCCCGAAAAGAGGCAGGCATACAACCGACCCGCCCCGCACCTTCCCAGCCACAGCTGGCCTTAGCCAAGGAAGGTATTTGAAGCGCAACGTGATTGGCGCGCCCTCGCAGCCCGCTGGGCAGTCATTGGCTGTCCCGCGCCTTTGTTTCCTTTTTTCCACTCCGCAGTCTGAGCCCCTTCAGGGCAGCGGAAGTTTCACTGCTTGCAGGGTAAGCTCGCCTCTGGGTCGGGACTTGCGTGGGAGCTGCAGCCCACACCCGGCAGATCTGGGCGCCTCTCCCAGGAGAAACCAGCCGAGCCAAGCCAGCTAAGGTCCCATCCCTTCATTCCCTAGGCTGGAGGGAGGAAGACCTGGGCAAGAGAACCATGGATCTGGAGAACAAAATGAAAAAGGTAAGGGAGGCAGGAAATGCATTCACCTGAGCTGGGCAGCGCCCCTGCAGCATCTCACCTCCGCGTCTCCCCCAGCCCCGGGCTTTTGACCAATCTCTTGCTCAGGGATAAAATCGCAGGGAAAATGCCCCCTGGAAGCTTGAAAGCCAACAGCACCCAGGTGTCCCGCCCGACCCGGCTTCAGGTACCTCTTCTGCTGGGGACGGAGGGAGTGGCTGACCTCTCGCTAACTTCCTTGAAACAAAAGGCGAGACTGGGAGGGAGAGAGAAAGGGAGGAAAGAAAGAAACTTCTTGGTTCTGCCTAACCGCATTCCGGTTGCTCGCAAGTGGCCATCAGCTCCCTAAGCCTTACGGGGGGAGCTCATTGGAAAGGGGGGTTAAGAGGAGACGCCCCGAGACCGGGGCGCATTCTTTTCCTGCCTCAGGAAATCTGTCTTGAGCTTTCGTGGTTTTCAGGGCACTGGTCTGAGAAGCCTGCGGAAAAGACTGAGTTTTTGATTCTTGTTCAGCCTCACGCAGGATTCCGGGACGGGGGCACTGATTTTTCATGAAACCTGCTTCTTGTCCCTCTCCTGGTTCATTTTTGGAAACGTGTCGATGGCTTGGCGCCCGCTGTTTAATTCTGAGTTTGATATCCCAGTGTTATCTTCAAAAGAAACCATGCTACCCTTTTTCTCCCGCTCCACTTGATGACAGTATGCCACAAACAGAGATTGTTAAGAAAGTAGCTAAGGGCTAGCAACTTTTTTCCTTTGGTTGAGGCAGGCTGTCAGTGATAGACTGGCTATAATCTTTCCAGACACTCCTGCCAGTACCAGTCACCTGAGAGGAAGAGGGGTGGGGACCAGCCCATGAGTCACAAAAAGTGGCAGTTCCAGGTTAAGCTCTCATTTGCACTAGGTGGAAGATACCATCTTTGGGAGTCTTAACAGTCTTTGTGCATTATAAATGTAAAAGTAGTCCCAAGTAGGGGGATTTCTGGGTGGAGGAGAAAATGGAAATTTTAGAGACCTTAATATTCTGCCTATCTCTCTGATCTATCCGTAGCAAGCAGTGTTATCTTTATTTTTAAAAATTAAATTTCTTTTACAATCAGGATTCCAGAAGTTTTTTTTTTTAAGTTTAAGGAAACCAAAGAAAATAACAACAGAACATTGCACAAACTTGTACATTCTGTGACTAAGCCACCACATAAATGGGAACATGAGAAACAGGAAGGCATATGAAAGACCTTGGGGTGTCTTGACTATGCTGATACCTTCCAGTATAACTACTTCTTTCAATTGTTTTAAAATCGATATTGATCTCTGCATTTACCTTTCTTATTGACAAATTTCTGTGCATGCTGGAAAGTTTTGCATGTCACTGAAAAAAAATTTACTAGTGACAAGGATATCTACAAAGCTTTTATTTTTGAAGACAAAAGCTCAGTTTAAAAAAAAAATTTTTTTTGCATTTTTATTTAAAGTTTTGAGTTACAAATCTGATCCCTCCCTCCTTTCCCTTCCCCTTCCCTCTCCCTGAGACTATAAGCAGTCTGAAAAAGGTTTTATATGTGCAATTATGTAAAACATTTCTATATTAGTCATTTTGTTCAAGAAGACTGGAATAAGAGAAAAAAATGAAAGTAAAAAATAGCATTTCAGTCTATATTCAGTCACTATCATTTCTTTCTCTGGAGGCAAATAGTATATGCTTTATCATTAGTCTTTTGGGATTGTCTTGGATCATTATATTGCTAAGAATACCTATGTCATTCATAGTTCTTCATCAAACAATATTGCTGTTACTGTGTACTATATTCTCCTGGTTCTCACCTCTCTATGCATCAGTTCATGTAATTCTTTCCAGTTTTTTTTTTTTTAAATCAGCCTGCTCCTCATTTCTTATAGCACAGTAGTATTCCATTACAATCATATACCACAACTTGTTAAACCATTCCCTGATTGATGGGCATCCACTCAGTTTCCAATTCTTTGCCATCACAAAAAGAGCTGCTATAAATCTTTTTGTACACATGGGTCCTTTTCCTTTTTTTTGGATGTTTTTGAGACATAGATCTAGCAGTGGTATGACTGAATTTTGCACACTTTTAGAGTCCTTTAGGTATGTACAGTTTTATAGTCCTTTGGGAGTAGTTCCAAATTGCTCTCCAGAATGTTTGGATCAATTCACAATTCCACCATTAGTGCCCCAGTTTTCCCACATCCCCTGCAACATTTATCATTTTCCTATTTTGTCACATTAGCCAGTCAGAGAGATGTGATGTGGTATGGCAGAGTTGTTTTAATTTGCATTTCTCTAATCAATAGTGATTTACAGCATTTTTTCATATGACTATAGACAGCTTTGATTTCTTTGTCTGAAAACTGCCCACCCATATCCTTTGATCATTTATCAATGGGGAACGACTTGTATTTTTACAAATTTGACTCACTTACCTATATGAAGATATATATATATATATATATATATATATATATATATATATATATATATGAGAAATGAAGCCTTTATCAGAGGTACTTGTTGCAAAAATTTCCCCCCAGTTTTCTGTTTTCCTTATAATTTTGGTTGCATTGGTTTTGTTTGTGCAAAAACTTTTTAATTTTATATAATAAAAATTATCTATTTTACATTGTGTAATCTCTATATCTTCTTTGGTCCTAAATTCTTCCCTTATCCATAAATCTGACATAAACAATTCTATGCTCTCTTAATTTGCTTATGGTATCACCCTTTATGTGTAATTCACATACCCATTTTGATGTTATCTTGGTGTGTTGTATGAGATGTTGGTCTATACCTAGATTCTGCCATACTGTTTTCCAGTTTTCCCAGTTTTGTCAAACAATGAGTTTTTGTTTTGAAAGCTTGGATCTTTGGGTTTATTATATACTAGATTACTATGTTCATTTAGTATAATGTAACTTGTACCTAATCTATTCCACTGATCTACCACTCTATTTCTTAACCAATACCAGATTGCTTTGATTATTGCCACCTTATAATACAGTTTGAAATCTGGGGCAGCTAGACTACCTTCTTTTGCATTTTTTTCATTGATTCCCTTGATATCCTTGAGCTTTTGTTCTTCCAGATGAATTTTGTTACTTTTCCTAGCTCTACAAAATACTTTTTAGATAGTTTGAATGGTGCTTGTCTAAGCTCAGAGAATATCTGCTACTGACCAAAGCAATACAGTAATCCTGTGTTTTTGTCAGTAAGTAAGATCATCTAGAGGGGGAGCACAAAGGATTGTTATGCCAAGCTCAGGGCACAGCTTTCTTGCTGGGCCTTAGCTCTGGAAGACAGTGTTTCCTAATAGTATCTTGACAGCTGCTCGTGATACTTTTCCGTGATCTGTGAGTTATGATTGTTTTGGCTATGATGTTCCTAGGAGTCTTTATTTTGGGATCTCTTTTAGGTGTTGAATGGTAGATTCCTTCAATTTCTGTTTTGTTCTCAGGTTCCAATAAATCAGAGCAGTTTTCTTTGATAATTTCTTGAAAGATGTTGTCCAGGCTCCTGTTTGTTCTATTTGCTCAGTTGCTTTCCCAATGAGAATTTTCACATTTTCTTCTATTTTTTTCACTTTTTTGATCTTATTTTTACCATATCGTGATGTCTCATAGAGTCATTTGTCTCCACTTGTTCAGTTCTAATTTTTAAGAACTTATTTTCTTCAATGAGCTTTTGTACTTCCTTTTCCATTTGGCTGATTGTGTTTTTGGGGGGAGTTACTTTCCTCTGTAAATTTTTGTTTATCTTTCTCATACTCTTTTTTCATGATTCCTTTGAATAACTCTCATTTCTTTTTCTAATTTTTCTCCTTCTCTAATTTGCTTTAAAAAATTCTTTTTTTTTTGGGTCTAAGAACAGATTACATTTTTCTTTGAGGCTTCACTTGTAGCCTGTAGTGCCAATGTGGTACCCACAATAGCTGCTATGGGTATGCAGGCATATTTCCAGGGTACAATTGTACAATACAAACCTTTTTCCTCAAAGACAAAACCAAAACATTTATTCAGCTACTAGAAAGCCAATTCCACCGTGACAACATGGAAGTTTGTACACATTGCCAATAGAGAGAGGACCACCATTCCCAAGCCTTCCCTCCTTCAGGTTACTCCCAAAACAAGCTCCCTTGGGCAAAATTCTCCCTTTTCATCCAGGCTACCTGCTTTGCTCTGCTCTGTGTGCTGCCTCTCTCTCAACCCCACCTCACTTTCTCTTCTTGCTGTACTCTTTCACCAAGCTCCTCTCTCCTTGGGCTTTCTGTGACTCAGGCTGGGGCTGGGCCAAAGCTCAAAGCAGGTCACATGACCTATTAAGGGGCAGGAAAGATCTTCAAATTACCTTAACATTACATAGCCATTTTGACAGTATTGCCCTTTTCTAAGTTTATGCCTTGATCCTTCCTGTCACTATAGTATCTTCCTATAGTCAAAAGCTCCCCCACAGCTTTTTTTATTTTGCTCATTTTTCTCTTTTGTGACTTACTTAGTGTTTTCATGTGAGTCGTGTTCTGGTCCAGCATTTTGTGCTGGGGCTCTGGATCTTATTGCCTTTCACTGGGCTTTAGGGCTTAGATGCTTACTTTCTCCATAAGGTAGGTTTCCCTTCTGGCTTGTACCGGGGGTTGTACTTCCCTGTTGGCCTCCCCAGAATGCGGGCTTTAGTTGCTTTTCTGAGGTGAGGGCTTTGCTGCTACACTGCTATGGGTACAGAGTCTTTCTGGTGATGGCCTTGGAGGAGTTATTTTGTTGTGGATCTGCCCGAGGGGCAGGGCCCTGCTGCTGAGTTGCTGGTAGGCCCCAGGGGTGGGGTCTTGCTGCTGACCATCCCCAGGGTGAGGCTTCACTACTGGTCAGCAGTGGGGTCTAGGCTTCACTGCTGGCTTGCCCTAGGCCAGGCTGCTGCTGTTCTTGGATCTTGCCTCCCCTTCCACTCCCGAGCTTCTATGCCTGATCCTAGATCAATTCAGAGGTGGTTTTCCGGTTGTTTGAAGGGGAATTTGGGAGGGCTTCAGAGGGTTCCTTCCTTACTCTGCCATCTTGGCACCAGAAGTCAAAAAGATCACACATTTCTGTGGTCTTATTGTTGGCCAGATATATTGACTGAAATAGATAGTAATATATTTTTTTTATAAATATAAACATCTAAGGCATGTTTTGAAAACATTTTAGAACAGATCCAGTCATTTGGAGGGCAAATATCCAGTGTATTAGTAAATAACTGAACCAGCCACGAAGACATTGACCTGTTATTTATAAACAGCTAGGTAGCATTACAGTTTTTTGAAGAAAGATTTACAATATGGACCCTGACACCACATAGTGTCATGGTGTGGTCAGTTTTTTTCCTCTCTGGTTCTCAACACTCAAAACTTACTTTTTATACTCTGAATTCTTTATTGAAAATTGTACAGCTTCAGAAACAGTTATTGAAGTAGCCCAAGGTTGAAGTTTATTGCCAAACTAAGTTTTCCTGATAGATCCCAGAAATCGTTACTAATAGATTTTTCAAGCTACTTTGCTTCCATCTTTTCCATACCTAAACTCCCCTCTGCTTTCTTAGTTTTTGAGACTTCCAACTGGGAAAAGAGCCAAACCCACAGTGTCTTGCATTCCCATTTGGAAACAGAAACCCCGCATATCTCCAAAAAGTTTTTAAGAAAATGGAAAGTAACTCACAGGTTGAAGACCCTTGGCTTAGGTGAAGGGGCTTAGTAGGTTCAACTTTAAACTCAAAATGTGAACCTACATTCCCTAGGGGGAAGTTTTCTTTCAGCAGAACTCTGGTCAGACTAATCTGTCACCATCAGTGCCTTCTCTTCATTCTATTTTTTGTAGCCCATCAATTTCACAGTATTGCTTCTTGACTTAAATGCATGAGAAACAAAGCAATTTTATTGTCTTGAGGAAAACCAGCGCTGAAGTTGGCATAAATTATCAAAACAGTGCTACTGCATCATTATAGACTCAACTTGATGTTCCATTTTAAGACACTTTTGACTTTCCTAGGCCAAAATAAGAGGACCAGCATCAGTGATTCCATAAGGAATCTTGATCAAACCATGGAAGAATCTACCTTCTTTTTTCCATTAACCTTTTTGTTCAGATGAAGAGCATTTAGCCTGGTGTTTTATTTTGTACACCTCCTAAGTGGTGTAAAACAGACATACCTTAGTATTCAGTGTCACAGAGTTAGAAGCTGAGCAGTAAAGTGATTCTCTCATGCTAGGATTAGTTAGAAGCCTAAACCCATGGCCACAAACTCCAGATTCTTTAGTTCTCCTGGAATTTTGTTGCATCTTGTATCATGTTTAAAAATTAGTTTGGAGAAATCTCAGTTGTATAGAGATTTTTTGCTATAATGGTATGTCATAGTAGGATTTACCATATGCAACTTGCCCATTTTATGCCTTTTGGCCTCTTTGTGAGGAGTTTTTTTCAGTCTCATCAATTTGTGTAAGCACAGTCCACATCTGATTGGAAAAAAAAAAGCCCCTGACAAGTCAAAACCAGAGCCTCATTTTGTGGTAAATAGAAAATTATGGCCCACATCCAGATGCTTCCCCCTTTTTTGTCTAGACTATCTTTCCCTGGGAGCCATTTTTTAAAAAAAATACAAGAAAAGAGAAGGAGATTCCTTCCTTCATACTAGCTGGAATGACTACAGGTTTTTTTCTCCTATCTTGTACCTTCCAATTGCATTTCTTTTTAGCTTTTTTTTTTAATCTACTTCCTCCTCTCTTTTTTTCTTAGAAATGGAGTTTTAGAGAAAAACATTATCATATTTCAAAAATGCTATAAGCAACTTGATATTTTACAGTTTGAGTTTCATTTGGGATACCCCGTTATCAACATCTTGTGTGCATTTCCTAGCAATTGCCCAAAGTGGCACAGGTGGCACAGTCTGTATTTGAATTCTCTTACCCCGAGTCTGGCATTTTACTGTACTCTGCATGTGTGCTGTCTTTGAACACATTGAAGTATTTATTTTTCTATGTGAATTTGGGTAAATCACTTCCATTCTCCTGATCTAAGCCTCTTCCTTTGTTACATCATGGGGGAGGAGGTATGTCTAAGTTATTTTAAGTTTTTTATGTTCCAACATCCTAGAGAGAAATTAAAAAACAAGAATGTAATTGGAACTTCTTATTCCTGCTCCCTTGTTTTGGGAAGCAGGGAACCATAATTACTAGGACACAGATCCCAGGGGTTCCCTATTTCCCCTTCAGGCTTGACTGTGTCAATGATATGTAAAGCAAAGAAGGAATTGAGCATGCCCTGTTACCCATCCATCTTCTTTCTAACACAAGCATGGACAGCCTGAGGAAAAGATTCTACCTTGTCATGTCTACTGAAAACATCGTTGGGGTCCAGGTTTTTTTTTCCTCATTGTCTTTTGGTTTATGATGTTCCTCCTCTTTTCTACCTACTGACTACCTTTCTTGGCATCCTTCGAGACTCAGCTTATGTGCCAACTTCTTAGTGTCCTCAACTAGGAAATGAAGATATGAGGGGTTGGACTAGATGACCAATGAGGCCCTTTCCAGCTCTAATTCTTGGATCCTTTGACCTTAAAGCAAAATATAGGAACTTTGACTGTTTTTTTAAAAAAACTGGAATAATTTTTAGTCATAATCTGTAAGACACAAGCTTAGTGATAGGGGTCTCTCACAAGCAAGAATGGAAAGGAATTACAGAATCAAGGGTCCAAACTGTTGTATACCTGGTTTAGAAGGTTGCCAAAACTAAGATAATATGGTACAACTGTAACTTGGGAAGCCTTGAAAGGAAATCACCCCTTTCAGGATTAAGACTCATTCAGTACTTGCTGTACTGTGCCCTTATATGGGAATACATGAGGTCTGTGTAATTTAGAATGGTGGAGCTCACGTCATGATTTAGTATATCTCGATTATTGTTTGAAGCATGTAAAGTTAATTAAATTGTTCATGATTATCCAGCTAGTTCATGTAGGAAATGGGATTGGAACCCAGGTTTTTCGGATCTCAAATTCATTACTGTCTTTATACCAGGCTGTTTCTGAGCAGGTCCTTACACTGGATTTTGAATATAGTTTTATTAAATTAATTGCTGCCTTTTTTTCCTTTCTATATAGTAACTTATAGGTGCAGGGCACTCAGCTGTGCAAAACTTGAGACTCAAAATGAAATAGCAACACACAGCCCATATTTTTGCCTTGTTTCCCAATAAGGACTAGTTAAAAGATGCAAAGCTGAAAATGCCCATGTTTCTTTTATAACATAGCTAGAAATAGAGTGGAGATCGGTGATAGCCAAGGTAGGCAACTACCTTTAGAATGAGGAACATGTTTTAGCAATACTTTATGAAAATATACATATTTTGAAGTTCAGAATGTTCTCCGTCGTGTTTATTTTTTGATAAATCAAATTTCATGTGTTATGATTGAAGGCTGAAAACCTCCTGTGGACATAGTAAACCTAGAGAATTCAGTTTTTAAACTTTGCCACAGAGACAACCATATTCTTTGTTCCAGCTTTGCGTAAAACAGAAATATGATGTGAGGTCTGGGTTTCTGGACTGAAAATCAAGGGCTTGAGATTCTGAATCATTAGAAATCTGAAAAGTCTATTTAAAAAGAAATTAAACAGATTCTATGTAATGTGGCCATTCTAGCTTTTACATGTTAACTTTTTTAACTAAAGTATGTTTCTGCATAGGCTGAGTAGTCAAGAAAACTTAAATTCAAATCCAGCCTTAGACACTTGCTAGTTGTGTGACTCTGGACATGTCTTTTAACCATTGGCTGTTTAACAGCATTTACCACAGAGGGGTGTTGTGAGGATCAAATGAGACAATATATGTAAGGTATTTAGCACAGTGCCTAGCAAATGTGTACTTTTTAAATGCTTTTTTCCTTGCTTTTTTTTATTCTTTTATTTAAAAAATTCATGACCAGCACTGGGTTCCAATCCCTCATAATCAAGACTCTATAAACTACAATGAGGAAATTAGAAAAAAACCAACTGATTATTATAGTATTTTCATAGTGTGAGATGATTTAGAGTATAAAGAAAGTAGATTTAGAGTAGAGTAGAAAGTTATCTTGGAGATCATTTGATCTAATCCCCTCATTTTACATGTTGCATCCCAAAGCTCATAGAGGTTAGGTGACTTGGTCAGGGTCACACACGTGTTAAACGGCAGAGGAGAGATTTGAATCCAGGTTTTCTGTCTCCAAATCCAGCATTATTTTTTCCCACAGTTTATACTGGTTTTCACAACTGATTTTGAAAGTTCTCTTTAATGTTTAGGAGGGTTATCATAGATAATAACAAATACAATTTACTCATAATTTTTTTCTAAAATTTTCAGCAATGATATCTTTATAATGTTATAAAGATTATGTAGGAGGTATTTTATTATATTACATATAAAATATGTATTATATAATATATAACACATTACATATTATTATCTCATTATTATATATTATATTATCATGTATACCATAACATATCATATATCATAGTATATATTAGATATAATATAAAAGTTATAATTTATATAATGTAACATATATATTATATTATACATGATCAAATCATTAATTAACTGATTTATTCTTCAAGACAGCAATAAGAGGGTTGAGTATTTTACTCACAGAATTTCTGTTCTAAAGGAGCTTCAGAAGTTATTGCACCAAGCCTTCCACCCTTAGGCATTCACAAATTTAGAAGAATATCTTATTGACTGGAATTTAGTTGGGCAGTTTGCGCCATCAATTAACTCTTTTCATTGAGCTTACTAGCTCAATGTTCTCAGTGTTATATTGCAAATCATATTTTTTCTTCATTTGACTCAAGCCTGATCACTAGCGGTTCAGTTGGTGATTCATGCCCTTAGCTCTTTGTTATAGGCAGGATATGATACTTTATTTAGGATATCTTAGTAATCAAGAAGTTATATTTTTTTTGCTACCCAAAATGAAATTGAAAATAAATGAGGCTTTAACAAGACTGTCAAAATTTCAAATAACACATAAGTGAACAGATCTTATCAACGAAGCTCCTATTACGTGTCAGATGTTGTGCTATCTATAGAGTATAACCTCACACCCACAAAGTATATATCCCAGGAGCAAGGTTCATTTTATCTGAAAATGAATACCTTACAAAGGAGTCACCAGTCACTTTGGGGTTACATTTCCTGTTTGCAACCATAATGTTTTTGTTTGATTTCTACTACCATGGCAACTGAAATTATGATAAAAAAATCTGCCCTCTGAATCTTCAAAGCACATTATAATTTGGGTCATTTTTGGTTTAAAAAGGTAATGACAGAGAGCTGTGTAATTTCTGAAGAGTAGATATATTCTTAATTTATGGGAAAGTAGAGACTAATAAGGGAATTTTTTAAAAATTCAGAATATTTTCGTTGAACAAAAATTTGATTATTTCTCATTTTAGCCTCATTCTTTGAGGGAACCTTCAAAATCAGGAGAGTTTTCTCAAAAGTTTTTAGTAGAAATTAGATCCTGAAGAGTTCAGGCCTTTTAGCTATTCATACTAAAATATTCTGGTTTTTTTCTACGAATAGATGCACTAGAGGCTAGACCATAGAGAAGTTTCCACTCATTTTCACATAAGCCATATCTGCATGTAGAAAATAATAGGGAGGACATAATACATGGCCAACATGTAGCTTATCTGGTCTTCAATTTCTTCCTGTGTAAAATCAGCACGTCTAGATGATCTCCAAAAATGCTTCCATTGTGAATGTGCCATATTTGGCCGCATCCTGTATCTACACAGTCTGTACAAGCTGTTTTATTTTCAAGTATTTTTTAAAAACTATGTTCAATTTATATCTCCTTGATTTCCTTACATTTGCCCTTCTCACCTACTACTCACTGTGCTTTACACTCCTTCTATGCCCATGAAGAATATAAGCTTTGGGGGCAAGTAGAGTTTTGTTTTCGTCTTTATGTACTTTTGATTTAGCACTGCCTTGCATTTAGTTGGTACTTAATAAATTAATTGACATGAATCATTCAGTAGTCAAGAGAAGGGAGAAAAAGGACCCTTAGAGATCTTTGCTTGTTCCCAAATTGTCTCTAGGGGATTATTTAGAGAATACTGCTTATGGATATAAATGTATCATGTGTCATAACATCATAGATTTAAATCTGGGAGAAAGCTTAGGGTTCTTCTAATTCAATCCTCTCCTTTTGTAGATGAGAAAACTAACATCAAGCGATGAAGTGACTTTCCCAAGGCCACACAGAAATCTTAAGTGGTAGAGCGATGGTTAGAACTTAGGTCCTTTTACTCAAAGTATCCCACCATTTCCTTTCATCTTGGGAGTTATTGGATTTAGAGCTGGAAGGGAAGGTAGAGAGTATCTGATTCAAACACTTCATTTTACAGATGAAGAAAGGGAGGTCTTCCCTAAAGCCACAGAAACATTAAATAACAGATTATATTAAATAATTAAATAATTAAATAAATAAAATAACCGAGCAGGCATCTGAATCTTGTTCTTCTGATTGAAATTCCACTACTCTTTCCATTATGCCTTGTAAGTTCTTGATTGGTGGAAAATAACATTAAGAAGCCATTTTGGAATTCTCATTGTTTCGGTCTCTCAATCGGGTAGGAGAGACAAGGAAAGAGCTTTGTGAATTCTTGGGGAGAGGTGTAGAAATCTTTCTCTTCTTCCTGGTGGCCTTAGGGCCCTGCTGCAATTAAGTTTGCAGGGATCATTGAAGCACTTATTGAGCATCTAGTACTGTTAGATATGGTGTTAGGCCCTGATGATCTCTGAGATAACCAGCTTAAAAATATTAGATTCTTGGATTGTTAGAGTTGGAAGGAACTTTAGATATCATGTAATACAGAGGCCATTAACCTGGTCCACATATCCCTGTCCATGGACAGATTTCAGGAGGATCCATGAATTTGGGTGGCAAAAAAAATTTAAATTCAGTATAATTGGTTTCCGTAGTAATCCTGTGTATTTTGTTTCATGCATTTAAAAACATTTTTCTGAGAAGGGGTTCAGAGACTTTGCCAAGCTACTGAAGGGGTCCATCACACACACACACACACACACAAATTAAAAATCCTCAGTCTAATTCAGCCCCTTATTTCACAGATGATGATACTCCAGCCCTAAGAGGCTGGGACCTGCCCAGACTGTACCTCTATGAATAGATTTGTTTCCAGATTACTGAAAGGGTATATATACATACATACATACATATATAAGTATATATTTAAAATTTATGTACTTATCTTCAAAATATGCATATGTGATCTTATAACACCATGGAATTCTGACCACAATGGAAAACTAACGAAAAAGGAATTTTCAAAAAATCAAACAACTTTTTTTTTTTGTCAAAACAATGAACTCAGGAAGGGTTGCCCCTGCAGAAAGCTTAGTATAAACTGTTAATGGTGTGCCATAGTGAGTCAGTGCCTGTATGAAAAGGCCCTGGCCTAACTACTTCATGGGGTATTTGTAAGATGAAGGAATATAGATTCATTGCATCAGGATGGGCATCTTGAATCCGCAGTGACTGGATTACTTACTTGAGCCAGAGGAGAGGGGATAGAAAGTACTTTGTTTGTTTTATTGTTGTTTTTAGATATAATTGGGTGGCTAATGAATGTTGAACTCGGAATCAGGAAGAAGCAAGTTCAAATCCTTCCTCAGGCAAGTTACTTAGCCTCAGTTTCCTTAGGGATCATAATAGTATTAGCATCTGCCTCCCAGGGTTGTTGGGAGGATTGAATGACATAATATGTAAAATGCTTTAGTAAACCTTAAAACATATATATGCACGTATGCCAGCCATCATTAATATAAAATGATCTAGTTCTTTATTTGTTTAAAATGAGTATTAGGGAACATAAAACTATAACACAAATCTATCAAAGGACATAATTTAATCATTCTTTCATTCAGTAAATATTTGGATGCTCATCATATGTGAAGCAATATACAAGGTTTTGTGGGGGATGAGGAATAAAGTTAAGTCATTTTAGAAGAAAATGCAAAGGACATTGTGTGATGTGATGGATTCAACACTGGATCTGGAGTCAGGAAGACTTGGGTTGAAATATGCCTCCAGACACTTAGTAGCTTCGGTGTCCTTATCTGTCAGATATGAGGATAGTAATAAACACCTGCTTTATGGGACTCTTGAGGCTTACATGGAATAATGTGCATAAGGTGCTTTGTAACCTTAAAGAGTAAAGTGGACTTCAGCTATTTTTATTCAAAGAAAGGAGGATAAAGACAGATTTTCATGCAGTTACATAGCCTTTTTTCCCCACATTAGGCATACATGGTACTTGTTGGATGTGCCAAGTGAAACTAAACTTGGAATCTGAAGCCCTAGGTTCAAATCCTTTATCTGTCTCTTACTGCCTTTGTGACTAAGGGACAAGTAATTCAATCCCTCTGGTAACTGGTTTCCAAATCTGATAAACAAATAGGTTGGGTAATTATTGAATCTCAGTCTTGGAAGGACCTCAGGGGCCCTCTTATCCAAGAGTATCTAAAGAGCAATTCTTTCTACAGGATATCTATCAAGTCATTTAGTTCTTTCTTGAAGACCTTCAAGGAGGGGGAGAATCTATTACCACCTCCCTAGACATCCCATTCCACTTTTTAAGAGCTCTAAAAGTGGGGAAATGTTTTTTTTCTCTCTCTTCAAGCCCAAATTTGCCTCTCCACATCTTCTGCCTACACCGCTCCTAGTTTTTCCTTCTGGGACCAGGTTGAACAAATTCACTTCCTCTTTCATGTGCCAAACTTTGGGGTTGCAAAGCAGGGCAAAAACAGTACCTGTCCTCAAGGAACTCACATTCCAGCATTGGTGGACAGAAACGTGGTAATAACTAGGAACATACAAGATAAACACAGAATAGCTACGATACAAGATAATTGAGGGGAAGGTTCTAACAGCTGGGGGGTACTAGGAAAGGCCTCCTGCAGAAAATGGGATGCAAGCTGAGTCTTGAAGGAAGCAAGGCATTTGGAATAAACAGCCAGTATAAAGGAAAGGAGTGGTATATGTGAGGAATGATGAATAGGTGAGTGGCCAGATAACATGGTGTTGGGAGAGGATTAAAGTCTAAAAAGTTTGTAGGAATTGTAGAAAGGTTGGAAGGGTCTATGAGGAACTTTAAATGTCAAACAGGACTTTTGATCAGATCCTGGAGGTAATGGGGAGCCCCTGGAGTCTATTAGGTCAGGAGGAATGGAGGGGACATTTCCAGACTTAGGTTTTAGGAAAATCACTTCAATAAATGTTGGGGAATATGGATTCTGGGGAATATGGAAGAGGCATGAGGCAGGGACACTAATTGAATTAGGCAGATTGCCTTCCTCACTTTCTCTTTGGGTTATGTTTGGGACATACCAGATGATATTTTTCATAAAGGAAGAAACATTGAATTATGGGTAGGGAAAAAATTAGATATTCTAGATTAAAGGTAATCCTTATATGCTATAGTTATTCTCATCAATGTGTATTAAAACATTCTGTACGTTTCCATGGGGCATCATTGAGAGACATATTGGGCATCTGTAGATTTGCAGTATTTTACCAATTGTGCACAAGATGTAACTAGCATAAAGAATAAGCTACTAAGTGGATGATCAGAAAAGAAAGTTCACTGCCAATGTAGAAAGAGTAAGAGTGCAGATAGACATACTGTGTGCTCCCCTGAGACCCAAAGGAAGGGCCTCAGGATGTTGGATAGATCTTCCTGAGGAGGATATTGGGAAGCATGTGGACAAGAATCATATGGCATGAGACTGAGTAGATAGCTTACTGACAGTGCCCATGTCACCTTAATTGCAGAATCGAGTTAGCATTAAATATTTACCTGATCGCAGTAATAATGCTTTTCAACAAAAATGTGTAGCAAATGAATGTGAGCACCAGTATTTCATTGATTGCAGTTCTTTATATTTTTGAAGTCCCCCCAAGTCTTTTAAGGTACATCTTAAATATTACCAGAAAAGCATCCTTTAAAAAAAAGACATTTAAAATGCATAGCTTTACTATATTTAAAATGAGAAGAGGAAGATAATGGAAATATTTTGGAATAAAAAGCCAATCATTATAAATGCCTTAGAGCTGCTGGGCTTAGCATTAAGATGACCTGAGTTCAAGTCTTGCCTTTTACCAAGTGACCCAGGACAAGTCCTCTACCCTCCCTCAGCCTCTTCCTTTATCAGTAAAATGAGGGAGATGGCCTTTCCCTTCCATATTCTCTTGAGCCCTTAATTGATGATCCTGTAATCTATTTTTTTTTTGCCTTAGAAATTTCTCTCCAAGACTTCTGAATAATGTGAAATGATTATTGTCAAAACTGTCAGGAATCATATCAGTAACAATAACCTTCTTTTCTTCCCTAGTGTTTTCTGAGAACATTTTTCCCATGAACAACACCTGTTACCATTGATGAAATGTTTATATTATATTTTTATTATGTTTATATTCATAATATGTATTTGTATTATATATTATACATTGTCATCAGTACACACTGCCTTCCCCCCCCCATGTTACCTGTGATTTAGTTTAGTATGTAAAGTAATAGGAACAGAGGGAACTCAGCTTTGTGTTTTCAGTTCCTGTGTTGGCCAAATACAATACTTTCCTTGTACTTACCCAGAGTACTTCAGTTTTATAAGGCTTTCATTACTTTTAAATTGCCATCTGAATGAAGACACTCAATATGAACTTTTATTTTCCCTTAAAGTTTTCTGGAATGCCAGTTTTCAGTAGTATCATTTACAAAGGGCAGAACTGAATACAGAGTTCAAGGGTAAGTTTGGGGGGGCAGGAGAAGGGAGAAAGGGTAGGTTCCTTATGTAATATGGATAAGATAAGTGCTGTTACTGTAAAGTGCCTTTCCTCTTTATATATGTTTGGCCTCTTTCCCTTAATTGATGAAGGACTAGCTATATCAAGTCCATTTATTGAAGAAATTTATACTGGGAAGATAGGGAAGGAAAAGGAGATTATGTGAGAGTTTTAATAACTCCTGGATCATTTAACAGGGCACTGGATAATCAGATCACCATTTTATAGAATATCCACTCTGTATGGGGAAAGCACAGCAGTGCCTGGGCGCTGTGGGTAGGGAATAAATCAGTTCCAAAATTGGGCCCCTGTTCTCTAATTGTGTGCTAATCACCTTGGAACGGAGTTATAGTTACACCTATGTTGAACTTCCATAACCACGAATTTTATTGATCAACGTGCAAACAGAAGTGGGGAGGAGGAGGGGTGTGCAGTATTGATTTACACAAAAAAGATGTAAGAAGACATAGTTGGGCATGTCTGGCTGCCATCCTTCTGGTGTCCAAGTTTCCATCTTAATGTGCCCCAGGAAGGAGAGAGAGAGAGAGAGAGAGAGAGAGAGAGAGAGAGAGAGAGAGAGAGAGAGACACACACACACACACACACCCACACACACACTTCAGTGCTGTCTCTCTCTCAGAATTAAGGCACGAAATACAACTAGCCTATGTAGGTGTCCCAGAAACATAGGACAAGCGCTCGAAAGGATCTTGGCTGAAGTGAATCAATTAGAATGCCGGCTTCTGGGATTACAGTTCTTCTCTATGGGCAGCCGGGAAAGCCACTCAAAGAGGAAACCTTTATAATGATGGCGTTTTTTACTACAAACATTTACATACAAGATAATTAACATGTCCTGTCTTAGAGTGCTTTAAAGTTCACAAAGCACTTGATATATTCTATTTCCTTGGATACTCACAACAGTTCTGTGTGGGTGGTAACATTATTATTTCTATTTTATACATTCACAAATAGAGACTGAGAGGATTTTAGTCTGTCTTGTCCAGGGCCACCAGCCTGTGTGTGTCTGGGGCAGGATTTAAACTTGGCTCCTCTGACTCCAGATATGGTGTCACATTTCAGTACACAAAGAATAGGAAAGAATATTGAATTAGGGAAGGGGAAGGTATTGGAGGCACCTTAGTGTATGACCTTCTCTTGATGCCTCTATAACCAGGCCTCTTCTCTAGCTTGAGTGAGTGGGGGCAAGGAGTTGGGGTGGAGAAAAAGCCCAAAAAACCCCGGGTGCACAGCAGCCTGTTCTTGAAAATAATGAAATTAGCTCCTCCGGGGTTTAGTTTGGGCCAAAAGATCCTAGGTCAGTGTGGCTTCCTTTTGTTGTAATGCTAGAAAGCTTAAAAATGTGGACTCTAAATAAAACTCACAAAATGCTCTAAGCTCACATTGCCAAGCCAGGAGAATGGTCTCCCAGGGGAGTTTGGTATAATCAGTTTTCCACCCATCTATGTCCGTTACACTAACTTGGGACATAATTAAAATTAGCTTCATTTAGATATGCATGGTTTAAAATGCAAATGAAAGATAAGCAAAATTTAGAATGGTAGAGAAACACTTAGTAATGAACTATGCTGCTCATTAAGTGCAGCTAGGTGGTACAGTGGGTAGAGTGGTCTTGGAGTCAGGAAGTCTCAGTTTCCTGAGCTCAGATCTGGCTTGAGACACTAGCAGTATGACCTTGGGCAAGTTAGCTAGCCCTGTTTGCTTCACTTTCCTTATCTGTAAAATAAACTGGAGAGGGAAATGGCAAACCACTTTAGCAGCTAAAGAGCTTAAAGTCAGGCTCTTGGAAATCATCTTCTATCTGCCTTAAACTCAAATCACTCTGGCTTTCATTGATTGGGCTAATTGGTCCCAGCCCAAGCCTCATTTGTTCATTATTTGGACTCTGATGGTTCTGAGTGAGTGTAAATAGCAGTTGTTTCTGTTTTGACCAGAAACCCTGAGGGTTTTCCCCTCCAAGATTGATTTTTTTTTTTTTAAACTAGGTATAAGAGACCATTCTTTGCCTCATTTCTTACCTAGCCTTAATCACTGAATAGGCCCTGCTTCAGACAAACAAACCTGGAAAAGACTTAAAAGGGCCGAGGTCTCCCACTTTAAACCGGGGCCATCTCCAGTCATCCTGATCTATATCTTGCCACTGGGCCCAGATGGAGGAAAAAGTGAGGCTGGTGACTTTGCACAGCCCTGCCTCATTTAAATCCAGTTCACTTGCAAGTCATGACATCACCTTCCTGATGTCATGGTCCTCTTTGAGAACAAAGGACAAACAGCAGCCATCTGCTGCTGCTTGCTATTCCTGCTCTGTCACTGCCCCTTAATATATACTTTCCTCTCTGCAGAGACTTAAATACTAATACTGTAGGGGGAAGTATGCCCTCCAGTTTTGATCCTTCCATAGCTTCATCTCTTCCATAACTGGTAAGAAATACAACTCCCAAGGGTCTTTAGGGACTTCAGTGCCTTTCCCAGGGCAGTCAGTCCAAGCCTTGCCACACTGACTATTTACTAATGAAAGACAACAAAATAAGTAGTCTGTGTAGTTTTTCAGAGGTTTTTTTTTCTCCTAAGCCACTATGCAAATCTGAAATGCCATTTGAAGGTTGTTTCTTTAGTTGTACATATTTCATTCTACACCCCAAAGGACAAAGGATGATGGGTCAAAATTGTTATATTCATAAGATATATACAGCATTTAATTTTTTGTTACTTTCTTTGCTTTCGAAACTCACCTGGTACAACAGGAAGGAGAAAAAGATAAGGTAGCTAACAATAGATTTCTTCATCTTCTCCTTCCTTTAGATAAGACTAGTAGTTTCTAAGCTTTTTAGGTTGCTGTGCCTTTACTGTTGTTGTTTTTTTTAAAGATGTTACATAAATCTGATCTTCCAGCCCTAAGAAAAATTAGACATTTTGAAGAATTCATATCTCTATATAATATATTTCCCCTTAATCGGAGCCTTCTTGGGGGAAGGAAAGAGGAGGACGGGGAAAAACAAAGAAAGAAGTATACAGCAGAGAACAAAAGAAAACTTACCAGGAAGCAAACAAAAGATGGACAGCCCCGAACACAATGTGCAGTATTTATTTTATAGGCTTTTCTTGAAATGGAAATTTATTGCTCTCTATTTTGGATGTTCTTTTATATTCTGTTGTGCACATGGCAGTGCTCTTGTTTCTTATTTTGTATTTTAATATTTAAGTTTACAATATGTTTTTATTTTTATTCAAGTTTTATTAACTTTAAAATAAATTAAGAAGAAAAGAATTCACATCAATAAGCATTAATGAAGTACCTGATAGATGCAGAATGCTGTTCCAGGCATTGTGGAAGATAGAAACTAGAATTAAGATATAATTTCCTGCCTCTTCCTCTTTCTCACCTTCTCCTCCTACCCTGGAATTTGCACCTTAGTGGGGAGATAGGATGCAGATAATTAGGTATAGTACATAATAGGTGTGTGATAAGAATTGTCACAGTATAGGGATTAAAGACTAATGTCTGTTTTATGCTGAGAAGGTCATTTAACTCCCAAGTGCTCCAGGCAACCCCCAAGAAGGTGTCAGTCTGCATTTGTAGCATAAGTTCCTCAATAAGTATAATAAATGATTAAAAAATTCAGAGACATAGTTTCTGGGTAGTTTAATAATTTTATTCCTAAGTCCAGCAAGTTTATTAATAAAAGGATGGATATTGGGCCATCTCTCTTAGACCAAAGACACCTCCTGGTGGTGGACTCACAGTTTATATGTTCTTCAAAGAGTAGGTATCCCTGAAGGGTATCAATCAACTCTGATTGGTTAACAGAATGGGAGGGAAGCTATATCATAATGACGATCTTGAGATACATGACTTGGGTACCCAAAACCTGGTCAAAGAGACATCAATTTCTTTATCACCTTTCTTGACAAAAGGGAGAATCTACAGTTCCCCAGTAAACTAATGAGTAGGAGTATACCCATTAGTCCAAACTTAGAAATTCTTTCATTGTCTGATTAGATCTTGGCCTGGGTAAATCTTTGAGATTTCCCACACCGATTGGTTTCAGAATGAGAAAGTAGGAAAGGGGAAAAACTTTGGTCATGATTCAATAATTAGGCATTAAACAGAAAAGAGAAAATATTCATTTCTCACATAAGTGATCACTATCCATGAACTCAAAAGCCCATTTAAAAAAAAAAAGCATGTAGGAGAGAAGCTATGTCCTTTAGATTTCCTTTAGACTAATTAAGTTATTAATATGTATTGTGTTACTACCTTGCCGCTCTCAAGCATTCATTTCTCAAATTTTTTCTGAGGTATCTTGGGATTTTTTCCAATTTTATAATTTTATAATCTGGTTGGAGTTTTGGCAGAGGTTTTTGGGACTCTAGAAATCACATCTCAGCTGTGTATCTTACATAGGAACTAAGTTAGTGTCTAATGCAATTATTAAAAACCATGCTTTCTTTTTTGAGGCCTCTTATACACTATCGTTATTCATCACACTTAGCTTCCCACTGCCCAGAAAATACTTTCTCCTGGCTGTGGGGAAAAATATTCCTATAGCCTCTCTCCCTGTGCTCTGGATCCCACCATTTCCTCACCATGACACGGACATAAGCATAGTCTTCCCCTCCTCCCCTCTATACGCTGAACTCTGAAGCCTGGATCCTTTGATAAGTGCTGGATCGTTTTCAGTTATGTCCAACTCTCAATGTCTCCATTTGAGTTTTTCTTGGCAAAGATACTGGAGTGGTTTGCTGTTTCCTTCTCCGTCTCATTTTACAGGTAAGGAACCGAGGCAAACAGGTACATCTCAGCTGGTGTCTGAGGCTGGATTTGAAGTTTGAGGCTGGATTTGAACTTAGATCTTTCTGACACCAGGTTGAGTGTTCTATCCACTGTGTTACCCAGCTGCCCACTCTGATACGTGAGCTTTCCACTTACTTGGCTGTTGCACCACTTCCTAACCTCCCTACACTATGACTGCTCCCTTTTTTCAGCTCCACCTTAGGGGTTGTCTTCTCTAGTTACAATGTAAGCTTTTTGAGGGCAGGGACTGTCTTGCTTGTTTGTATTTATATCCCTAGAACTTATTCCAGTGCCTGTGACAGAGTGTTTAATACATAGTCCCCCTCTCTTCCCTCCCCTTCTACCTCATTAATCTCTTTTCTTCCCTCTTTTTAGCCAAGGTACTTAAAAAAACCCCAGACTTTCCACATCGGATGCTTCCATTTCCAAAACATTCATACTGTTTTTAATTCCCATCACTCTACTAAAATTACTCTCTCCAAGATTACCAGTGACCTTGTAACCAACACCAGTCTCCTCTCCTCAGTCTTTATCCTCCTCCTTCACTTCTCCGTTACATATGATGCCCTTGTAGATCACACCGTCTTCCTAGAGACTACCACTGACTCTTTGTGTGGCTTCTTGGCTAGAAACCTATTAGATTCTCTTATTACCTTTAACAGAGTCTCCTCAGTCTCTTTTGTGGCTTTCTGTTTCTACCACTTCAGGTGAGTGTTTTCCAAAATCCAGTCTTTGACCCTCTTCTCTGTTTGCACACTCTCCCCTGACATGCCTGTGGTTTTGACTAACATTTCTGCAGAATGACTCCTAAATCTTTATAGTTTTGATTTCTTTTATTAGTTCCAGATTCATTTTTCTTACTGCTTGGGAGAACATTCTACCTGGATGTCAAACTCAACGTGTTGAAATTGATACTATTATTATTAACTTTTCCATAAATCTGCTTCTCTAAGTACCATATTTTGAAAACCCTGTGGTTATTTTTGTGTCCTCCATGACTTCTATTCACTTGCCAAGTTCTTTTGATTTTTTCTCATCTGTCCAAGGCTTTCTCTTCTCATTATCGATATAATTGCCTTCACCACCACTATTTACCTATATTTCAGTAACTTCCTCCACTTTCTTCTCATTCCAGTTCATCCTTTGTCTAAATAATCTTTTCCATGCAGCTTAGGTGGTAGAATAGATGAACTGCTAGACCTGGGGTCAAGAAGACTTGAGTTCTAATTCTGCCTCTTAATAACTTTGTGACTTTTGACAAGTTATTTAACCTCTCTCAAGCTCAGTTTCTTCATCTGTAAAATTGGGATAATAGTAGTACCTCCCTCCCTGGGTTGTTGTGAGGATCAAATCAGATTATATATGTGAGAAGGGGGAGAGAGAATAGGGAATAAGCATTTATTAAGTAGCCACATGCTAGGCACTGTATAAAGCTTTACAAATATTTACTGCTTTAGGAATATCACAAAATGTAAAGCACTTTACAAACCTGTAAGTCCTAAATGAATGCTCGCTCTAATTGTTATTATATACAGATTTGGTTATGGTTCATTCCCTACTCAAAAATCTTCCATCACTCCTTATAGTCTTTTGAATCAGCTCAGCTCCCTCCACAAAGCTCGTCCATAATCTGGCGTCACTTTATCACATATTAGTCCTCCTCCTTTTTTTTTGTTTTTGTTTTTAGTAGCAGTACTTTCATTTTATTTGATTTTTTTTCCTTCCAGGGAAAACATACATCTTACAGTATCTGTAAACATATCACTATGTTTATACTGATTTGTGAACTCAGTGCATTTTGGAATGTTGGAATACTCATCAGACCCAATGCAGTGTGCATCAACAGCAAGAAGGGGAGGAATGCATTAGATTAGGACATTTTATGGTTAAAAATGCTCATAGCAGCAGCATTTGAAAGATGATTTTATTAAATGAAGTCATTGCACTTGGTCATTTTATTGCTGCAGCAAAACAAGACCATTTTATTGTTAACATCTTGCATTTCTATTTTTAACTGATTAGTTTATTCTGCTCATGCATTGTAAGTTTTCATGTAGACAAAATGTTTAAAAATAATTTGCAGGACATTTCTTTGTGTTAGGATCATAGTGAGAAATATGGAAAATAAATTTGTATGACATCAGGCCTACTTTTCTATTTTTATCATCAGAGAAATAATTCTAAAGAAAAAATTAGACAACAAATATTTTTAAAATTGGGAGTGTTCATTTTTGATACCTTCAGAAAGGTTAAGTGAATACTGTATCAATGCATTATGTTTCAAAAACTGTGGCTTACCTGTATATGTAGTACATTTCAGATAATTCAGCATTATAATAGCTACTACAGATATCACACAGTTGACTCAAAGCTTTGTATTTATGGACACATTAAAAAAAATAGTCAATGCATGAAAATTGTACTGCTTTTCAAAATGTAAATTCCATATTCCTACATATAGTATTTCTGCATAAAATAATATGACATAGCTCTCATGCATAGGAATTTCTGGTGACATCCTGTTATATACCAAAACTGTACTGGTGAATTGCCATACTGAAGATTTTTCTTCTTTAAATGGAGATAGATAAGTTGAAACCATTTAAGGCAATTACTTTTCTTTTCCTTATCTATTCAAGAAGGAAATTAGGGAAAGGGCAGCTAGTGGATACCAGGGACTTTCCTATATATATATTTTCTGCAAATCTCATATTTAAAACAATGTTTGTCTTCCTGTTGTATTATAATCAACATCTGAATGATCTTAACTACTAACAAACCAAGGAAAGAATATTTAATTTCTCAACTTTTTCCCAAGAAGAAAAAGGAAAAACTTTCCCAGATATACTTTCTAGTGAAGATGATTCCTAGAATATAAAGAGCTTAAAATTTTCCCCTTTAATATTGTCATTAAAATCAGGTGGGGGTGAAGGGGAGTTTGGGGAAAAGGTTTGGGTGCAAAACTTCCCAAAAAACCAAACCCTAAAACTTTAACTTTCTTGGTTATTTTAAAAATGCATGAATACTGGTCGCTAATTTTGATTAGTGGTGATTTCACTGGGACAGACATTTGAATCTACAAAATAAGCAGAGAAAGAAAGCAAAAAGACTGGTGTTTGCATGTTAAATGTGCTGTACTTTCTAGGCACAATGAACTGAAGGACAGCTTTTTCTGTCTTCTTAGCTCTGACAGATTTAAGAAAATCTTATTCTTTTAAAAATATACTTAATGGTTATATAGTTTAATAAATTCCTTTTATGAACCCTACAGTGCAAATGGCATGAAATATTTCAGCTATCAAATTTATTTTATTTCATAATCTGCATGTGATTGATTCATCTGTTTTATAGCTAACACATTCCTACTTTGTCACCAGATTATAAACAGCGCTTTACACATATACGCACAACACTGTAATCTTGGGTGGGAAAGTTAAAAATAAAAAAATATATACATGCGTATATATGTATAATACACACATACAAATATCCTATATCTTTTTTGCATTATGGGAAAAGTAATTACAAATTAGGGATTGTTAAGCTAATATGTCCCTTCCATAGTCTATTTTACAGATTACCTGGAGATATATCAGCATATTTATAGTATAGACCTCTTTTAAAAGTACACTGTCAGTATTTAATAAAAATCTATTACCAACTTCCTCTCCCTTTTATACAGATTCAGTAGTATTTTCAAGCAAACCAGAAAAAAAGTAAAGAATAAGAAAAAAAAGTAAGTAATAAGGTCTCTTTTTTCATATTGGCAAATAACATAAAATAAACCATTTTTATTTTTCCCCTTCTGTAAGATATGAAAACTCATGTACTCATTTTTTCCCATAGCACACCAAAAATTTTTGTTACTTGAAAGGGAACTAATCAGTTTTCGGTTCATATTCTCTTTATGAATTCCAGGGCAAAAAAGAACACTGAGTCTACTTCACACCTCCTGCAAGTAGACAGGACTAGTTTTTTCAGCTTTTCTGTTCTCACCTCTAGGTTACTTCTGATTACCTTCTCCTTTTCCAGTTCTTTCCTTAGTTTTTTTCAGTTCCCTCTCATGTTTCCTTTTGATTGCTTCTACATCACACAATAACTCAATAACCTGTGTGCTGAGGCTATCTTGTATGTTTTTCTTTCCATCATCAGTTTCTTCTTTTGTTTTGGAATCTACTGAATTGAGGAAAGTTATTCTAGGAGATGCAGCTGAAGAAGTTGCAATGTACACGGATGTCTTTTTAATTTCAGCTGTCTTTAATTTGGCACTTTCTTCCTCACTTTTCTGAAACTTCAGGGTTTTTTCTGGACTTTGAATTGGATTGTGATCTCCATTGAAGTGACTAGGTAACCTTTCAGGCATCTTTGGTTTATCTGCAGTAAGATGTAAAAGGTTTTTGGAGGAAGCTGTTTCATGAAAATTTACAACATCTGTCTCTTTAGAGCTCCTTGTTACAAGTGAATCTAGGTCTATTGATCTAGAAGGTACTTGTTCAGATTCTAACTTTGGTTTCAGTGCTGGCTCATTTTCTGACTTTGATGGGAAGGTAGGAGCTTACGGATAGGAGGTGGTGATGGTGGAATTGTTTTTTTCCAATTGCTTTGGCTACGTTTTCCCTTATGATCTTGATAAATTGTTGACTTTGTTAGGAGTAGTAGGTTTCTTGGGTGGTATCTGAGGAGCAGCTGGTTTTGAAGGTTTCTTTTCCAAAGCTGACTTTTCATCCTTTTCTTCAAGCTTAGAAGTAAATACTCCTCTAATGCTGTAGGTTCAGGCCTGGGAGATGGACACTTGGAAGGGGGTGGTGGCTTCTTTGGTTTTGGAAAGGCCTTATCTTGTTCATGTATGCGAATAGCAAAGTTGTCTGGAAATACTCTTTCTTTATCATTAAGTTCACCTTTCCACCATCTTGATCTCCAGTGTCCTTACTTACCACTGCACCATCAAACTGCCCAGACTCTTCTTAGAATATTTAAGTGCATGACAATACATAAGATTACAAAGAAAACAGTTTAGATAGTTATCAAGATATTTTTTAGAAAATTTCACACTCCAGGTTGAGAACCCTTGCTCTTGTACACATCTTTCATTAAGTACCTCAAGGGTCCACTCAACATGCTTTCGGGCTTTCCCTGTTTTCTCCTGACAAAGAGAGGATACCAGACGGACATTTTTCCTTCTTTAAAAGAAAGTTCATCGCCATTAATAACACCTTTGTAGGCAAATAATGTTCTACAAAATTCCTTAGCTTTATATCTGCCTTCAGTTTCTGCCTTTGCTTCTTCTACTCTGTGTTCTACATTGTATTGGTCTGAATCCTAGTGTGTGTGTAATTAAGGACTTGTCTGGTTTTCTTTCATCTACTTCATTACCAAACATTCTTGTCCAGAACTTTACTGAACCTTCTTTAAAAATATCTCCAAATTCAACTCCCCGAATTTTCTTTAGCTGTGTGACTGATTCAGCTTCAATTTTACTCTCATTTCCTAGAGAGGCTAGGGGTCAGGTAGGGCTAGTGAAAACAGTTTCTGATTCCTCTAAAGCTTCATGGGCTTCTCCATCATCTGCTATCTCTAATTCTTTCACAAAATTTGAGGGAACCGATCTTGACTTGTTCAAAGTTTCACTCCATCAGCTTTCTTCTACCTCTTCATTAATATTGATAACATCTCCCAATCTGAGATTCTAATTCACCTTAATTTTATGAAAAATACTTATAGAGACTTTTACACTGCCGCTTCCTTGCTTCTTAACATTTTTGGTTAGGGAACGTTCCTGAATTCCTCCTGCAGGAAGTTCATAAATACTTGTGCCTTGTACAAGATCGGCTACATTTCCAGGTTTATCTCATTTGAAAGGAAAATTTTCCTCCTTGGGTTTGATCTCTTTCTCAATTTTCTGAACAAAATTGACCTGAAAAATCCCTTCTTACCATTTAGTTTTCCTTCTAAGCATCCTTCCTCTTTTAGTTTTTTTCACGTTTCTGATGATATCTATCCCCCACTCTAATGGTCAATTCATCATCACATACTGCATCACAGTCATATTCTGCAATGTAGTGAGCCATGCTGGGGGCTCCGGAGGGGAGAAGCTTGATTGTGGCAGCAGCTCCTTCTCTTCTTGGGGTAGTGGCTTCAGGGAGCAGTTGGTGTGGTCCATCCACCAGTGCATTGCTCCAGCAGGTCTAGTCAGTTACAGAATCTGAGGAGGAAGAGGCAGTGGTGGTGGTGCAGGTGGTGGTGATGTGATGGGGTAGTGGTGTGTTGGAGGTGCTGGTGTAGTGGTGGATCCTGCTCTTTCACACCCTGAGCCAGGGAGGTGGGGAGCTAGCTGGTCCCAAACCCAAGGTTGCCACCCCCTTCCTCTCCTCTCCACCACAATTGGAGAGGAGCCCACTCTTGGGCTCCACTGACTTGAGAGCAAAAAGGCAGCCGGAATGTGGCCCGGGGAAGGGGGTCAGGGAGTTGTGGAAAGTGAATATTCTTTTTTTTATTCTGTGAAAAATGCCTGTTGGCTGTGATTACATTTGGATGGACACTGCATGGAGCCTGTTGGTCAATATGTACATCTGGGAAAACAGTGCAATTAAATACAAAGTTGAGTCCAGAGCTGAATAGAGAGAAGAGATAGGTTGGATTGCCTCTTGGAAATCCCGGGAGAGATATAACAAGCCCAGACTTCTCCTGGAAAGAGATCCATGCTCTTGATACAGGATTCTGTTGCAGTTGCTATGTAGCAAGAAATGGAAATTGTAAGAACTGGGATCCGAGTATCACACAGAGGCCAGTGGGGGAGAAAACCATTTCCTGTTAAGAGGCTAAAATGTATCCAGTGAAGAACTTGAAAGAAGCGCCTAAGTTCAAGTGAAAAAAATGTATGCTAGAAAGCAGAGAGGGATGGTCGAGTGATATAGGGTGACAGGTGAATGGCCAGAATGCCCCTCTGGTATCCTCCCTTTGTCAGGAGAAAACAAGGAAGGCCCAAAAGCATGTTGAGTGGACCCTTGCACTTAATGAAAGATGTGTACAAGAGCAAGGGTTCTTAACCTGGAGTCTGAAATTTTCTAAAAAATATCTTGATAACTATCTAAACTTTTCTTTGTAATCTTATGTATCGTCATGCACTTAAGAGTCTGCGCAGTGATGGTGCAGTAAATGGGGGGGAATCTGGAGTCAGGAAAACCTGAATTCAAATCCAACCTCAGACACTTATTAGCTGTGTCTTGACCCTGGGCATGTCACATCATCCTGTTTGCCTCAGTTTCCTCATCTGTAAAATGAACTGGAAAAATGGCAAACCATTCCAGTACCTTTTCCAAGAAAACCCCACATGGGGTCATGAAGAGTCAAACATACTGAAATAACAGAACACCACCACCACCACCAAGGGGTCCAGGCTGCCTAAGAAAGGAAGGAAGGAAGAAGGAAGGAAGGAAGGAAGGAAGGAAGGAAGGAAGGAAGGAAGGAAGGAAGGAAGAAAGGAAGGAAGGAAGGAAGCATTTATTAAGAAACAACAAGGTGCCAGGCACCATGAGAAGCTCTTTACAAATATCTCCTCATTTGATCTTTACATCAGCCTTGATTGGTAAGTGACAGTTGAGGAAACTGAGACCCAGAGGCTTAATGACTTGCCCCAGGGTCACAAAGCTAGTGTCAGGTCTTACTCAAGCTCCATGTCACCTAGCTGCCTCTATGATACACAAAAAGTGTACTGAGTCACATAGGATGGTCAGACATCTTTGGAGGGAGTCTGAATTGAGACCCCAGTTCCATTTGAGTATTTGAGCACATGTACTATTGTCCAAACACACTTCATGCTTTCATATCCTTGTTTACAATGTTTCCTGCTCTACGAAGGCTAACCCCCGCCTCCATAAATCTTACCCATCATTTTAAAGGCTTATCACCTATTGCCATCTTATGTAGTATTTTATTTGAATTTCATTTATGTACTTGTTATGTATTGTTTTTCATATTCTACTATAGCTAGTTCAATAAGAACACTGGACTTAGAGTCAGGAAGACCTGAGTTCAAATCCTCCCTCAGACACTTATTATCTGTGTGACCTTGGGCAAGATACTTTACTTCTCTGCCTGAGTTTCCTCATCTGTAAAAATAGCATAATTACTGTACCTGCCTTTTTTTTTGATTTGCAAAAAGTTTATTTGTTGCAGTGCTCACAAATCTTTTATACTAAATAAATATCAAGATTACATTTACGAAGTCCTGTTTTTCCCCTAGAATTTCTCAGGCCAGCTCCTTATACTATATGCAGTATTCCTTAATGGAGAAAAATAGGCACAGTAAAGCAACTCCTTAAAATACTATTCCTGTCTCTTTAAACTTTTGTAAGGATCCAAACAATTGACAAACATGTATTTAGCACCTACTATGTGCCAGACACTGTGCTAGGCCATGGTGCTTTGCAAACCTTAAAACACTGTTATAAATGCTTGTTAATATTTTTTTTTTAATCTGTTCCTCTACTAGAGTGTTTTCAGTTCTTGATGACAGGAAGTGTCTCATCTAAGCCTTCTTCCAGACTTGCACATAAAAGGTACTGAATAAATGTTTTTGAATTCAGGAGGACCACCCCTGGAAGCTGGGCCCCTTTGTAATGGAACACATACAAATGAAACATGTCTGGCCTGTGATTTAATTCTCTTTCCAGGAACTAGAAAAAACAGGACCCGGACTGAAAACCCTTCAGAACTAGATGTTAGTAACTCTATACCAAGAATCTCTGAGGGGAACCAAACTTTTGCCAAGCCAAGTTGAAGGATTGTTACTGAAGAAATTACATATTGTTAATTGTGATTTTTTTAAGTACCTGAATTTCTCTTCTCAGAGCCTAAAAACCTTGGAGTCGGGTTTGTTTCTGAGGAGAAGCCACGGGAGACGTATTTTATACATTGTACTTTAGCGACCATTTGTTTTTAAGTAGCTTCCTCTTACAGAATCCTAAGTGGTTTAGAACACAGTACTCTGACTGATAGTTTGTGGGTAACCTGGAAAGTCCTGTGAAAACTGAATTTATCTTCTTCTTATCTCCTTTACTTAAAATTAACATAGTCTTCGAAAAGAAATATGGAAAGGCTCTTCTTCCTTGAATAAGGTTGAGTTTTATTGTTGGGTTTTGAGTAGTCATTCTTATCCTTTTTAGACTAAGAAGGGTAATGGGATTGTAAACTAGAAACTACCAACTAATTTGCATGTCAATTAATTTGCTTCCTGAGAACACCAAAAATAACTGTTTCTTCCCAATCAATGCCATCCCCAAATTTATAAGTAACTAAGGAAATGTGGAAACTATTGCCCATTTTTGTAGTATTCCATATTCTTGACAATGAAATGGATTATGGGATTAAATCCATACATTTTAGCCTCAAAACTTTCTTCACAGATAGAATTTTTTTTTTTTTTTTGGAAATTCCCTATCTGTCAAAGAGTTGTATACGTAGGTATGTATGGGTGGGTGGTTGGGGGGCATGGCAGACCCCTGCTAAGTATGAAGGGCATACAATGAAGGGAAGCAGTTAATGTGACTCTGAGTTTATGCCTTCTGGAAAAGTTCTAACTCACATTTTAGAATCATAGTTTCAGAGCTGAAAGGAACCTTAGAAATCATCTCCTCCAACCCCTCAGTTTACAAATGATGCAGTGGCAACCACAACGGTAAAGTGATTGGCCACAGCTCACAAAGGTAGTAATTCAGTTCAACAAGCATTTATTAAGAGCTTATTATGTAGAAAACATTAGACATTGGAAATATAAATAATGACAAGGAAAAACAGTCCCTGCCTCTTAATAATGATAATGATGAGACGGCATTTCTTTTGTGATTTTACCATTTGTAAACTACAGGGCACATCGTATATATACTCTTAATAAATATTTGTTTCCTTCCTTCTTTATATTAAAAACAAGCATTTATTAAGTACATAGTTTGTGTGAAGTGTTTTGCAGATAGTGTCTCCCTTGGTCCTCACAACAACCCTGCGAGGTAAAATCTCCATTTTACAGTTGAGAAAATTGAGGTAGGCAGAGTTAAGTGACTTGCTCAGAGTCACACAACTAATCTAGGTCCCTCTGACCCCCAAGTCCAGCCCCCTATTCACTGTGCCACCTAGCTGCCTCTTAATAAGAGCTAGCATTTCTACATTTTACATGTTATCTTATTTAATCCTAGTAGTAAAGCTGTGAGGTAAGGTGTTAGCATTATGTCCATTTTATAGATGGAGAAACTGAGGCTGGGTGAGTTGCCCACAGCTAAGTAGGCAAATATCTAAGACAGAATTTGAACTCAGAATTCCAAGTCCATTACTACCTAGCTGCTCTTAAAGAGCTTATATTCCTCTTGAATGTTGGGCAGGTACCTATCTTCTCTCTCTCTCTCTCTCTTTCTCTCTATCTATCTCTGTCTCTCTCTCTCTTTTTTCTTTTTTAAGCAAAATGGCATGGTGTTGGTTGGCCATGATTCAATGTGGTCTGCAGTAGTGTTCAATTGCTAAAATGTAATGAAAGTCTTTCCACCATTCTTTCCACAAATGAAAGTCGTTCCACTGTTCTTCTCATTATTTCTTAAGGACAATAGTATTTCATCACATTCATACATATACCACGATTTCAGTTTGTTAATTGAAAAAAAATACATCACAAAAGAGTCTTGGCTGGACAGAGTGGTGCAGGGACAGAAAAGACTTTGAGGTTTTTAAGGTGTTTATGGTCATATAATACATAGCAAAACTAGGACTGATGGGCTTTTCTGGGTGCAGAAGGACTAGTAACCCCAAGGAGGTAGGAGATTAGGCAAAACAAAGTTCTACTACATTAAGCACTTAAAACTTTTGGTTTAGAGATCCTGAAAGATTTTAAAAGTCAGAAAAGGCATTAGGTCATAGCCATTTTAAACTTAACCACTGTGTTACAAATCAAGAGAAGTGTGTAAGTGATTTAAAGTAAGAAACTATGTTTCAAGCCTTACCCCCAAATCCCTCATAGGATATTCCTGCTGAATAAGGAAAAAATTTGACCACTGGCTCTTAATTTCCTTGTTTTGAGTAGTCTCTTTGATGGGAAGATTTAGTCTTTCTCTGTTTTATTTCAGTGGTATGACCAAAAAAGAAAAAAAAGCACAAAAGAGACTCTTTCATTATGACCCTACAGAGTTGCCAATAAATCCAGTGCCATTTTTGAGGGCTCTTTCAGTGTGACTCAGTGACCTTGCAGTCACAAGTGTTAGTACAGCTGGTCTTCAGATACAGCAGCTTCATACAATAAATAGCTAATTCATATAGAAAAGAACTACTGGCTTGGGATGAACATCTGTCTTTCTAATTTAAAGCTAGTCTTTTATAAGGGTTTCTAGATGATAAAAATCACTCATCCAGCCATAGATCAGTGGCCTCTACAGTAAAAAATTTGGAAGGGATGGCATTGTAGAATATTTTAAAAGGACATTTTGTCACAAAGACCTATCAAGTCAGTTGTTGATGAGAAAATGCTCTTATTAGTATTTCAAGACCTAAACTAATAATTTCTCCTTAAGAAAGGCAGCATAAATCTAACTCAGGGCCTCTTCATAACTGAGATGATGCGATATTTTATTTCTTAGACATCCCACCTCTGCTGCATTCTGGCAGTTTCACTTTGATGATAGTTAGTTCCCTGTTTTCTGATCTGTTTTAAGGACCCTTGGTTTTACTTGTCATATATGAGGAAGAAAGGGGGCTGGGTAGCATGGGAAATTGCATATGTTTTCAAATCACCCTCAAACTTTTCTACAAAAACCTGCTTTCTTCAGAAGAATCAGAATTGCAAGTTACTCAGAGTGCAATGGATGGGTCTAAATAGCCTATGACACATCACTACTCTTTTAAAAAAAATTATTTTGAACTTAAGAAATAAAACAAGTATTTCCATAATATAGTAGAATATCTTTTAAGAAGATGATTGTACATGAAACTGCAAATCTATTAACGTATAACTTACTATTCCTTTTAAAAAATAAATATACAATAAAATTATAATGTAATTTTTTATTTTCTTCCCTCCCTAAAGATGGCTGCCACTAGACACAGATGTGTGTGTATGGATGAAGTCATTCTATACATACTTCTATTTATTATTTTTTTTTGTATGCAGATAGCATCTTCTTGGGTTCTTTGTAGTTAATATGGGTATTTTTAGTAGTTAAAATGACTTACTTAACACTCAAAGTTGTTCTTATTGGTTTTTACTGTCTATGATGTTCCCATCACTATTGCTTGTAGAAAAGTGGCATAAAAAATATGACTGGAGAAGGAGGTATTGGAGGTAAGCTACTCATATATCAAGAACTAGAGATAACAGACGGATGGTATCTTTATTATACTGGGACCCTTATAATGTCAGGGAATTTTTAAGTCTCTCCACAACTTGGGTGCACCCCTGCCAAGAAATTATAAGTCAAAGGTCTAGAATGAGAAGACATCAAGGAGCATCTTATTACACCCCTTCGTTTTATAGAGAAGGAAACTTAAACTCAGAGAGGAGAAATGATTTGACCAATATCACACAAGTTGGAGCTGGCAGCAAGAGCTGGGATATGGACTCAGGTTTCATAACCCCAAGTTTAGTGGGGAAAATTGAGTGCTTCTTCCCTTATTTTATGCTATGAGAAGGCATGCGTGGATGGCTTTCCACACCAATGTAGGGAGTTTACAATATTTATGTTCTCAGTTATGTTAAAGTTTTAAAGTATGAGAATAAAAAAGTGGTTTTCTGCGTATTTGCATACCAGTGAGTTTTTTTCTAAAATATTAAATATGAAAGTATGTTTCTCAAATTCTTCATCCAACTTTCTAGGGAGTATGAGTTTTCTCTTGGTCAAAATTTTTCCTGACTTACCTTTTTTGCAGTGGTATTTCATCGATATGTTTAAAGCTTGTAGTGTTCCATTTCATAATTAGTTTGAGAAATGCAAGTCTTGGTGTCTTACACCTGCAACCTGAGGGCTGGTCTAATTCTGGGCCAGCTCTAAAAAGGGCAGGTACAAATTTGGATATCTGGCTTAAGGGTAGAGGTGGAATTTTTTTCAGGGCATAATGATCCCAAGGGTCAGCTGGCTAATTAGTGCAATGGATAGAGCACCTGGTCCACAGTGAGGAAGACCTGAGTTCAAATGCAGTCTAGACACTGAATAGCTGTGTCTAGACCCTGGGCAAGTTATTTAACTCTGTTGGCCTCAGTTTCCTTATCTGTAAAATGAGCCAGAGAAAGAAATGGCAAACTACTCCTGTTTCTTTGCCAAGAAAATCCCAACACAGAGAGTTAGACATGACTGAAATAACTGAAGAACAGTTGTTCCAAGAGGCTCACTCAAGGATTTGATTCAAGATTTCTGGAAAATATTGTATACGGTATGTAAACTAAAAGAATTACCAGTTTCATGGTACTTTATAACGAAAGATCTTTCCAAAGCAAAATGCTATTTGTTATTGCTACCATGTGAATCTTAGCCAACAATACTTCAGTTACTTTGGGATGAGATTGATAAAAGTACACTTCCCCTGGCTTAACTACCTGCAGGCTGCCTCACTAAGGATGTAATACAAAGATTACAAGGCACTATGGTGGTTAGCTTTAGAATGGATACTGGAAGATATGGAATAGTCTCTTGTTCAATAATTCTTACTCTAACGCTGCTTCTTCTTAGTAAAATCACCTTTATTTAACAAAGATCATTTGCTTTAATATCATTTTGAAGCTATTTAGAATAAAGTTGTTGCTTAAATGCAAGACAATAGTTTCTAACTTGAGGCAGCTAAAGTGGCACAGAGGAGATAGTGCCTGGCCAAGAGCCAGGAGACTTATCTTCCTGAGTTTAAATCCAGCCTCAGTTAATTACTAGTTGTGCAACCCTGGGCAAGTCACTTAAGCCTGTTTGCTCGATTTCCTCGTCTGTAAAATGATCTGGAGGAGGAAATGGCATCCCACTCCATTATTTTTGCCAAGGAAATGCTAAATGGGGTCATGAAGAGTTGGACACGATTGAAACAAATAAATATTTTTTTGTTTGAGGAGGAGGTTTGTTTGTTAGAGGAGGTCTTTTATGCATATGTCTTGATTTAAAGGACTACAAATTTGAGATCATTGGTTTAGAGCTTTAAAGAGACCACTGAGGTCATCTTTGTAGCTGAGAGCAGTCAAGTCACTGGCTTATGGTCACACCAGTAATTAGGGACACACCCAGAATTTGGAATCTGGTCTTCTTATTCCAAATCCAGCTCTTTGCCTTTGCTGTATCACACTGCCTCACCAGCTTTGGACATTTCTGTTTGAGATGTATTGATATCAGTATTTATTAGTATCAATTAGTTTATCTTCGGCCCTACTGGAAAATAAATATACCATCCTTCATTCATCTTTTGAAACAGATATATGGAGGGGGGGGAGTGTAAAATGACTTTCTAATTCTCATGAGTAGTTTCTCCATGGTTTCGCTCAAGAACACTGGCAAGATGTTTCGGAGTTTAAGAGTATAATTACTAACCTTGTGTAAACAGATAAAAGACACTGGTTTTCCATGTAATTCATTTTCCCCTTGTATTTAAGGTATACCCCTAAAACACTTGAACATCTTGTCAGGCCTTATTTGAAACATGAAAAGGAGAAAATTAACTTTATAGGAATTAGAGATGGAAGAAACAAGTGGACCTAACCGTTTATTTTACCGGAGAAGAAGTTTTAAGATCTTAGAAGCATAATGAAGTACATAACTTGGTTATACAGAAATAAATTGCAAAGTTAGTGTTTGAACACAGGGTAGATAATTCCAAATATAATGTTTCTCTTTTGTTTTTACCCACTGCCCCGACATCTTTTCCCCACTTCACAGATGAGACCAGTTTTTAGCCACAGTTAGGCTTCTTTCTTTTGGAGGGGCGTGGGAGGGAGTGACAAATCTGACTACACAAGTAGAGATTATGATTAAAATAGAAATGCAGATCAGGTTTGGTGGCACAGGTTTGTAATCTCAGCTATCTAGGAGACTGCAACCAGTTGTACCTCTTGGTCTTGGGAAGTTCGGAACTACAGTAGATTATGACTAATCTGGGGTCTACACTGAGTTCAGCAGAGGGTTGAACTGGCCTAGGTTAGAAACAGAGTAGGTCAAAACTCTCATGACTATCAAAAATCAGAATGGACATATTTAGTAGCCTTTACACTTCCAGCTGGATCAAGATGGGGTGGGGGTGGGGAGAGAGAGACAGAGGGGAGGGAGACAAAGTAGGGGGGAGGAAGGATGGGAGAGAAACAGAAAGGCACAGCTATGGTGTTCTACATAATCATCCACATTGCTTCAAAAACTTAAGGTTTCATAAAACCAACTAAATAGATAAAATATTGGAAATATTTTATAATACAGATAGTCCACCTTTGAAGGTTAACCTCATTCCAAAATGATTAAAGTAGTTTTTAGTATTACTTACTTGTTTGGTAATCATGTATGAACCTTTGCTTTGGAAAGAGAGTCAGTTATGAAAGCAGCATGAAACAGATTATGATCTCACCCTAAATTCTTTATAATATCTTCCAGACCCAAGTTGTCTATAAATCAGCCCAGGGCATATTTGAAATACCAGATGTTTCCTAGCCGCCTTTTTGTTCTTTAAAGGCACTCACAAGACGCCCCCCTCCCCCTTTTCCTGGGTCATATGAAATGTTGCCAGTCTATCTGCTTACTTGGAAGTTTTCTGTCTAAAGACATTATATTGCATTATTGTTTTGCCCTCTTAAGTATGACAATGTTTTTAAATGTAATATTAGGATTCTGGCAGTAGAGCTACGTGGTTTGGAATGACAATAGCGAGTATATTTTTTAAAAGCTCCTTCTTTGTGGGGGATTTGATTTCCCTCCAAATAAATTCATGATTCCTTTAAAACCTTTAAAAGGAACTGGCTTGTGTCTTAGATTTGTAAGCAGAGAAGCTTCTACTCCACATCTTCATTGTATCAGTAATTCTGCAGATTTTGACCTAGTGACAAGTCTCTTATCTAGCTTGATTCTTATCTGGGTGTCTCTGTAGGTTCTTCAGAGAGGACACACCAAATGGACTGGATATCTTCCTCTGCTTCTTTCAATATTTTGTGAAGTCTAGTGTAATACGTGGGCTACCCGTCTCTTACTACATGATCGTACCATTTTGGATTTTGGTCATTCATGTTCATAAATGTCTTTTATAGTATTTAATATCAATGCTAATTTATAGCCTCTTTATTTGTATCATGCATCTTTTAATGACCTACAGTTCAATCAGCAAGCATTTATTAAGCTCTTACAATGTGCCAGATACTGTGCTAGGTGTTGGGAGTGCAAAAAACGTAACTGAAAATAATGTGTCCTAAAGACATATACATTCTATAACAGATGCCAGTTTTGTTGTGTCCAACTCTTCATGATCCCACTTGGGATTTTCTTGTCAAATATACTGAAGTGTTTTGCATTTTTTTTCTCCAGCTCATTTTACAGATGAGGAAACTGAGGCAAACGGAATTAAATGCCTTGCCCAGGATCACACAGCTAGGAAGTATCTGAAGCTGGATTTGAACTCAGGGAGACAAGTGTTCTAGACTCAAGGTCCAGCACTCTATCCACTGCACCACCTAGCTGCCCCTAGGGGAAGTACATATGAGGCAATGTTGTGAGGGAACCAATCACAGTTGGGTTGGAAGACAAGGAACGACCTAACTAGGACCTGGTGGCATTTGAACTGAGTATAGTAAGAAGCTACAGATTTTAAAACATGGAGTGTGATCTTTCTCAGATGAAAGCTCATGATTTTATGCCATAAATTATTACCAGTAATATATTAGTGTTAGATGGTCTTTTATGGTAGCATGGAATAATTTGTCATCATTGAACATTCTTTTGGGTTTTGAAATGATGACTCATTCTTATATTTTCCTATTTTAATTCTGAGTCATTGAATGACTTCAATTTGAAGTCATTGCACCTCTAGCCAAGAACTGTACTCATTGGTGGCCTGTCCAACTGCATGCCATAGTGGGCAATCTGTGTTTTGTAGTTAACTTCTAATTTTTTGAAAGTTTTAGAAATTCCACTAAATCAATGATTATGTTTGATCCTGAAACAAATTAAATTTTTTTCTTATCTCGGATTAGATCTTACATGAGCAAAAAACTGCACAGTGTGAGAATGTGAACAGTATTTAGTGTTGTAAGGAAATAAAGGGAGGAAGCATGACATAGAAGACAGAATGCTGCTAGCCAGAAAGGCTTAGCTTCAAGACACATACAGTAGACCAGTCCCTTAGCCTCACCGTGTCCCCAGGCAAGCTTCTAAGACTATAAATTGTAGAGTGGTGGTGATTAGCATTGATCCTGGGTTTTCCTCTCTGGGAAGAACTTGTTGCAATGAAAAAATCACAGGTTCAATTTCCTTCAGCTCTACTCCCCACCCCCAAAAAGGGCAAATAAAACAAGGTAATCTAATATATGTATATATACATTCATATTTATAGGCATATGTGTGTATGTATATGTATATATATACATATACTTGCAGTTATATAATCATATATATACATTACCACTCAGGTTCATTACAATACAGACCCTCGCTCTAACTCCCAAAGAGCTTTAGCTCAGAACCTGAGATTCTTTGAAGGTTCCTATTTTTTCCTTTTATTCTATGCTTTTCTCTTCCCCATAATACCCAAGGAACCCATGAACCAGACTTTTCAACTGGTCCTTGGTTCCTGTTATTCAGTCTAAAAGACCCCAGCTGTCCAGGATGTTGAAATAAAAGGACCTTTGAAACATGAAATTTTAGGTAATGTGTGGACTCTGTCCCGGAAGCCTTTTCTCCACTCTGTTCTTTTTTGTGGTTAATCTCCACAGCTCCTAATGTTAAATTACCATTACACATATGACTCCTATATAACTGTCTCTCCAGAGCTCCAGTCCTGTACTTGCTAGACATTTCCATTTGGTTGCTGAATAGGCATCTCAAACTCAATATCTTTTTTAAAAAAGAAACTAACATAAACTCGCTCTTTGGTATGTTTTGTTGTCAAGCATAGCACCATTCTTTCAGTCACCCAAGTAAGTAACCTTGGAAATCATTCTCAACTCATTTTCCCTGACATCGCCTCCTTCACCATATGTAATCACTAGCCAATTCTTATTGAGTCCCTTACCACACTATGGCTTCTGCCCCCATGGACACTGCTGCAGTTCACGCTCTCGTCATTTGGCATATGAGCTGTTCCAGTACCCTCCTAATTGTACTCCCTGCTGCTGATTTCTCCTCTCTCCAAACTACCCTTCACACAGCTGTCATATTGATATTCCTAAAGCACAAACCCAATCATATCATGCCCCTGTTCGTTGAACTTCAGTGCTGCCGGGGGGAAAGAAAACCTTTTTTGAGGGGACATTTAAACCCTTCCACACTTTATCTTCAGCCTCTTTTCCCACACTTATTTTACATTAATCACTCTCATGCACTCTACATTTTAATCAAACTGGCCTACTTTCTTTTCTCTATACATGTTTCATTGCCCATCTCCATGCCTTTGTCTCTTCCTTTCTGCCATGTGTCTAGAATTCTCTCCTTTCTCTTGTCTATCTCATAAAATCCCTAGTTTCTTTTGATGCTCAGCTTAAATACCACCTTCTAAATGAAGCCTTTTTGGAATTTTGAGCTCTTCTCCCCCAAATTACTTTGTATTTACCTGTGTATAAGCAGTATTCTCACTAGAAGACTATCAGCTCCCTAAGGGCAGGGAATATTTCATTTTCATTTTCACATCCCAGTATCTAACACAGAGTATGCCCTTAAGAAATGTTTATTGAATTGAATTGACATCATATTACAGAAGCAAGATAATTTGACCTAGGAGGTCAGATTTTGGTCACAGATAGTAGCATGGAGGAAGGGTTAGGAAGCATGTGGAGAAAGTACTCTGGATGCTGAGGCATTTGAGAACATGGAATGGATAAAGAGAGAATGGATGAGGAGGAAATGAGCTGGAAAAATAGAGTTTGCTCAGGTTAACTGGACTATAGAATTGTGACTTAGGAAAGCTAGTGATCTCCAGATAGATTTTCTTATGTCCAAAGCAGTTTTTGGGGGTTTTTATTTCTATCAGGTACAATGCTGTGTACTTTATTCATTCATTAATGAGTAAAAAAAAAAAAAAACTTATCTAGCTTCAGTCTTTGATCTGATAGGTTAGGGGGAACTAACAGTATTGGCTTCCTAAGGGAGAGAAGACAGAGGTAAAAGTAATTTACAGTTTTTGCCCATACACTGATGCTATCACTTCCTGTCGCCATCAGTGTCACTGTGTCCTTGATATGATCCTTCGTTTGTACCACATCTCTTTGCCTATTAACTGGAAGTGCACTTGTAGGTAGGAGAAAAACAAACTCATGTGGAAAGGGCCCTGAAGGCAGGTCTGATTTCTCTTTCTTACTGAATTACTAACAGAGCAAGTATGAAAAAATGGGATGGGAAATTATATTTTCAGTGCCAAATAAAGTATTTCAGGTCAATATTTGTTTTCATTGTTTTCTCCCAAACCATGCTTTCTTTAAGGCAAGAGGCTTGTTTTCTTCATTATCATACCTCAACCATGTTTTCTCAGTGGAATTCCTTGTGCTCCAGGGCAGCGGTGGTCAAAATGGGACACAGAAGGTGGTCCTTAGGGTGTGTGGGAAGAAAATATTCTGTTTCTATTCTGTTTTATTCTGTTTATATTTATTCTAAAATATTTTCAATTCTTCTATTTATATTTTATTTTTATATAAAATAAGAAAAATTAAACTTTTCAAATATTTAATAAGGCAGGGGGCATAGTAAATGAGAGAGCTGGTTTCAGAGCCAGAAAGACCTGAGACAAGTTGTGGTTCTGACACATATTAGCAAATATTCCTGGAAGAATCACTTAACCTCGTAGTGTTTTAGGCAGTTCTCTAATACTATGCATTACACAGAAGATATTGACCTACAGTGTTAGAAGGAGTTTTATCAATTTAGAATTCCTCGTATCAATGAAATTACAAGTCTGATTCCTAGCTCTAACATTGAATATCTATATTGTTGGATAACCTGGTATTGGATAATAAACACTGACTGTGTCTCTAGGTCCCTGGGCTGGGTGGTCATATATCATGTAAACCCTCCCCACATCACCAATGGTTATGAAAACTGGGAGAAATTGAGTATCATGGCAGTTCCTTAGTAATTTGCAGTGAGATGGAGCATGCTCAGAAGCTGGGACAGGTTTGGGTTATTCAAGTAGTAAGCTTTGTGCTTGTCAGATGCCCTGCATACCTGGGCAGTGGGGTTAATATAAATTACTCCTGTTTCCTCAACCCCTTAAAAAGCAGGAGAGAAGACTATCTTGACTCATCCCTGCAGTTCTCCCTTTTTTTAATTAGAATTTTTTCCACTTAAGAAACATTTATTTTTTCCCTTCCAAGAAAAAGAAAAGCAAAGCTCTTATAGGAAAGCTATAGCAACGTCATACATAGTCAACTAAATCAAATTCTCATGCTCTAAAAATGACACATTCTGCACCCCGACTCTATCCCTTAGCTGGCACGAGGTGGTAGCGTTCTTTAACATTTATCTGGAATCATTGGTACTCACTGAATTGATTATAGTTCTTAAGTTTTTCAAAGTTGTTATTTTTTGCAGTTCTCTAGTTACTGTTTAAAATGTCCTGATTTTCCTCCCTTTACTCTGCATCAGTTCATATTAGCCTGCCCAGGTTTCTGTGAAATCATCTCCTTTGTCATTTATTACAGCACAATGGTACCTATGCATATGTCATAATTTGTTGAGCTATATCCCAGTTGGTGTCTCCCCTCATTTTTCATTCTGAATACCTCAATTCCCTAGGACAGCAGTTGGGGAAGAAGGAGATGGGTCTATTCTGTTTATATGAGGGAGGCACAGTAAGTCCTTTAATTCTGAAATACAGAGCCAATGTTGATTTGTTTCAGGAAAGTGCTAAGGGATATATCATTTGGGGGAAGAAATAGGAATAAGGAAAGTTCATGATGTGTCATCTTTGCTTTACCTAATTCTGCTCTCAAGATAGTCCCTAAGGGCTCATCTTCCCCTTTCCTTCCTCCATTTACTCTCCTCCTTTCGGTCCACTCTAACTAACTCTACCTGCTTAAAAAGATGAGCTCTGTTTTCATGACAGAGAGTAAATCCTGGCAAAATTCTTCTGTTTTCTGCTGCCATTGAGAACTAAAGGGGCTAAACTGTTTAGGAGGCAGGAAATTGACATGCAGTAGTAATTAACATGGGTAGACTGAAAGGCAGGAAGTTCAGACTTCATCCTCTAGCAATCTTGGGTGTGTTGTGAGACTTTGCCCTGGGTCTCTCTTCTCTCCCTCTGGACTACTTTCTCATCAGCTCCCATAGATTCAGTTTTTATGTTGTAGCAGAACTTTGGCCTTCATCTCCCACAACAAGTCTGGTTACCATCTCTTTTTTTTCTTTCAGGGGTCGTCTATGGGTAGCCCTGAAGGGTTGGAAGTGGGGGAGAAGGAGGGGTGTCTTTTCTGTAATGCTTTCAGCTTGATTCCCCCATTCCAGGGTGTTTTTCTCAGTTTGCCGCCATTAATTAACACTCTAATTCCTTTTAGTATCAACTTTTACAAGGAGATATTTACTTCACAGATAGGGCAAAAACAGAAGTACAGACACTACTAGATGAAACTTGGGGTGGGGCTGGAGAGAGTAGTCTCAGACTAGGTTTTACATAGAATTTTAGCGTCATAGAATTTAGTTTCTACATATCATTAATCCTACCAAGTCACCTTCCAAGTACAGCTAAGCTGCTAGATGAGTCTATGTCTTAACTAATGGTGGGCTTTTGCTCTTTTGAGCCCATTTGGTAGGATGTTTCACAGTTACTGCCCTTTCAAAGAAGGGTAGACACTGATTATCCCTTGGTGTTCACAGGCTTTTGTTTCCTAACATATGAATATAGGCAAAAGTTGTTCATGATAGAGAAGGAGGTAAACAAAGATATTTCCATTAGATATGACAGCAGAATAGGGCCTGCCTTTGGATAGCTTACATTTTACTGAGGGGGAAGTCACACATACAAAAATAAGTAAATATAAAAAATGTTTCAAACAAATTGGGATAGGGGATTGGAGAAGGAAGACTAACACCAGAGGAAAAACCTGAAGATTTCTTGAAGGAAAAGACATTTCTAATAAGTGATACTTTTTTTTTTGAGTTGAGTTAGTAATGGAGAGTAAAACAATACATTTTTCACCTATCAATTATCCTGTTCTCTTTAAGACTGGTGATTTGTGGAATTACAGTGTGTCAAATGTGCAGCGAGGTACAGAGTGGATAGACTGCTGGACATGGAATTTGACCTCAGTCATTTACGAGTAGAGTGACCCTAGGCAAGTCACTTAACCCTGTTTGCATTAGTTCTTCATTTATAAAATGAGCTAGAGTAGAAAATGGCAAACCACTCCAGTATCTTTGTCAAAAATACTGGCAAATGAGGTCACAAAGATTGGACACAACTAAAAAACGACTGAACACCGCCACATAGTTTGTAAATCCTTCCCATTTCATCTGTGACAGCCATTACAACCAAGTATTAGAACTGAACCTATCACAAAGTAACAAAGATTTTTAAAAAATGAAGCATTATTCACCCATATTGTTCTAACTAAAATGTTATTTGTGCCACTAATAAAGTGAAATTTATTTTAAAATATCTTTCATCTTTTTAGATTTAGTTTCGTTTGTAATATATAAATTGGTATAATATATATGTATTTATATAAGTAATGACAATATGTCTGCATTTCAGGAGTCATGCTCAAAAACGTTTTACTAATAGAGGCGTGGGATCAAATAGTTTGGAGGTGACTGCTGAGGGCATCGTCCTTTTGTAGTATTTTCCTTTTACTTCTACTGACCTGTTAGCCACAGCTCAGTTGAAATTGTGTCTTCCATTTTTTTTAACACTATACATCACTAAATTCATTTTAATTGGTCTGGAAAGAATCCTGCTAATTGAGAAAGGGCCAAAATAGAAAACAAGGGGCAGTTAAAAACAAATTTTACTTACCTGACATGCCTGATATTCTTCTATGTAGAGTGTCTTTACATAAAAATCTAATTATAAGAAAATTTGGCCTCACTTACCTTGACTATTCTATCACTTTTTTCTTTCTTTGTATAAACTTTATTTTTAATATGTGTATTTATTTGAGCAACTAAGTCATTTTGACTATTATAAATAAAAGCTGTCCTTGGAGATATTGTCCTTGGAGACATTTGAGGTTATGCTTGCACACAGTTTAAAGGGAACATTGGCTGGAACATAAAGTCAAATGCAAGATACCAATAAAATAATAAAAAAGACAGGAAGTTGGAACCCAAGGGGAAGAGTACCCTAATATTTATCTTTAGTTGTTGGAGAGTCATTGTGGCATAGTAGACAGCCAGGAAGATGCGAACAAACTGGCCGGTTATTCCTGGGCAAGTCACCTAGCCTCTGCGTTTACTGGCACTTCTCTCAGACTAAGCAAGATGGTGAAGTCTTGTCTGGTTGGTAGAGGGAGTTTGCTTTTCTGGGAATTACTTAGACCCATGAAATCACAGGTTCAGTTCCTGTTTCTATCCTTTGGTCCTTTGTCTTGAGGCAAGGGTGAACTCAGGCTTCTGTTTAGGGAAAAATGAGATGGTTTTACATTTTGATTCATGTTTGATAGCTGCTGAGGTTGGTCAGATATTTTGACTGCAAGAGTGAAGTTTCTCATTACTCTTGCTTTACTTTTAGGAGGGTAAAAAGGTGATGAAAAAGTCTTTTAGGATATTTACCATTCTGCGAAGATGACTTAAAATAAATTTATAATGAAGTCATATACACAGTAGGTATTAATACCTATTCTTAAGAAATCAGTGATACTGTCCTCTTCCAAGAGGAAGGGTTCTCTTAACAACGGGTGAATGACCAAGCCAAATCCAGAAGGAGAAAGGGAAAGGGAGGTGTTAGATGGGTTATTCGGTTTCACCCATGTCACAATTGGATTTAGGTGCCTGGTATAAGCCCCAGGCAATCAGATTTGAGGGTCAGACTGAAATGGCTTTTCCTTGCAAAAGGCCCTTCATAATTCAAGGTCAGAGGATTTCCTTCTAGATGCCATCTAGGCAAAGTGATTTAGTCAAGCCTTATTAAAGTATTCCCCTTACCCTCTCTCAGGGACAGAGCTGAACCCGAGATAAGAAGATATTATTAAAGCCAATGGGAACAAAAACCTAAATAATCTAAAATAATAATAGCTAACATTTATGTGGTATTTACTATGTGCCAGGCACTGTACTAAGCACTTTAGAATTATTTTCTCATTTGATCCTCCCAACAACCCTGGGAGGCAGGTTACAGATAAGAAAACTGAAGCTAACAGAGGTTAAGTGACTCGCCCAGGGTCACAGAGTTAAGTGTCTGAGGCTCGATTTGAATTCAGGTCTTCTACTCCAATAGCATTTTCACTTTTTTTTAAGAAAAGGGAGAAGAAAAATGAAGAATAGAGAGCACTTATGTACTGACTATTCATACCATAATGGAACCTGTAATGCAGTATATTAAAGACAATTCTGCTTTACACAAATTCACCTTATATGCAAGGTAAAGAATTCTGAAAGAAATTTATATTCCAAAAAACACCAATATTGTGCTTTCTCCTTTTGATCCTGCCCCTCCAGTCCTGGCTCTGAGGCATCCTACTCCCCTCAACCCCGCCCCCAGCCCCAAACAGACAAACAAACAAAAAAACACAAAACCAGCCATCTAGATGAAAGCAGAACATACAGGTGGAGAGCTCCCCCTCCCCCCATGTAGCTGGATCAGGGGCTTGGCTTGAGACCTCCAGTGCCAGGAGAGGAGACCTTTGCCCCACTCTGTCTGCCTGGGACTTGATGCTTCTGATTCTCCGTCCCTGGCCCTAACATGTCCTAGCCCCCTCCCTCCACCAGGATGTGGTCCCCTGTCTGTGTCCTCCCTTCTCCATGGCCTGGACAAATTCACCTTACGTAAGGTCTGTCCAAGCCTCACTTACATAAAGCAAGAACTGTCTGGATCCTTCTACCCATATTCTTGCCAATTAGAAAGTCCAAATAATCAGATTTTTTCCCCTTGCACTCTGTATAATGATCATGGAAGATCCTCACTGTTAAATGCCAGAGTCCCTAAGAGATAGCCTTTGGAATCATTAAAAACAAAAAGATTAATTTATGATCAGGCTAGTTTTATTGTCAAATGTATAGTCTAATAACAAAACCCTTCTGCAGATGTTAAAACAGAAGTATATATACATACATATATATATATACACACACGTGTGTGTATGCATATATAGCTGTATACAAGTACACATATATACCTATACATACACATACATAGATACACTTACATACATATATAATATATGTGATATACATGATAACTACATATATAAACATGCATGTAATATTTATATAGCATATATACACCGTTTTTGCTTTAAATGAATGTACTTTTGGGTGAGAAAAGGCACGAACTTTATTTCTTCTAACACTTGCCTTTTATCAAATTTTTGATCTTTTAGTGATTGTTACCCCACGGTTTTGAGTACACATTGATAGGAATAGCAGTGGAGGGATGCAGACCCCAGTTGAGAAGTTTCTGGTTTAAGAGCTGTTTCAAGTCCTGTCACTGAGAGCTTTAGAATCCAGAAGAATGCCAGGGCTGCTGAACAGCCAGAGTCAGTTTGCCTCCTGTTTCATAGATAACATGCAGGAGGCACTGGACGTCTTGGACTCCAGCCTCTAACAGGTTCACTCTTGATGTGGTCAGACAGACAGCTTTGGAGGGCTTAATCAGCTTTATTCTAGCCTAGTCTTCTCAAATGGTTGCTGGGAGAACCAGTTACTACAGCCTTCCCTAATCACCCCTCTCACAGGGGCTAACAAGAAAGGGAGTGGACACGACTACCCCTATGTCTCGAACGGGTCAATCTCAAGACAGGCACACTTGTGCACTCCTCCCCTAAGTCCTCTCAAGCCTCATTGGGAGCCAGTTGTCCCCCACTATGGGTATGGTTCCCTGTGGTTTTCCTCCTGGATTCCTCCATGGATTTCCCCAAACAATGACCAATGCCTACTTGCTTTTATAGGGCAATCAGACATTAGCCAACATTAAGACCCAAGTTAACTTTAGCCATAACATCATTCTGTGCAAGCATAGTAAATATCAATTATGTTACTCCCATATATGCAGCCTCAGTAAGACTGTCTGTCACTATGATTCTAAGAACTACTATCTAGGATCCTTGAGACGATTCGGGGAATTGTTATCTAACACCTGGAAACTAGACATTTCCATGACCATGGACCCTGAGAAACTAACTCTTAAGAAGGATAACACATTTATCTTTATATATATCCCTTTTCTTTCTCATATCTGTACTTAAGTAAAACAAATTTCTAATATCCACTAGGTTCCAGCTGTTCACTTCCCCTCCAACCACTTGAACTTCCTGTTTTCCAAGGTAGAACTTAAGTAACTTATTATTTCATACAGCAGTAGCCAGATAGTGATCAATCTGACCACTCACTGATAAGGGACTTTATGGTATTTTCTTGCTTTAAAAAAATATAGTTTTATTTTTATGTTGGTCATTGCTACATAGCCTCACCTCATCCCTAATTTAAATCTTCTGTTGTAATTAAAGAAAGCAGAAAAGTTGTGCAAAAACAAAGACTACAACAACCCTATCTATGTATTCAACATTTCACCCAAATGAGGAAGGAGAGAGTTGCACTATCTTCTTGTTGAAGATTAGTTATTTCAGTTACTCAGTCTCACCTCCTTTTGGTATTCTTTTCATTTGTATTACTGTCACCCTCCTCCGTATTTTTCCTCTGGTTTGGATTACTCTGTTTTTTGTGCAAATCTGGTTATTCTGAATTGTTTGCTCTAGAGCAGGCCTGCACAACTGTGCCCCCTGAATCCCCGCAGAGGATTTTGGGCAGCCCTCGACACATGGAGAGGATGCTTTTCCTGGGCTGCCTGAAGGCCTTTGGTGTGCTGCAAGTGGCCCATGGGCTCTAAGCTGTGCAGGCGTGCTAGAAGGTCCATGAGCTTGTATAGCACAGTGCCTTCATTTCTCGAACACAGAGCATAAAAAGAGTTGTTTAGAAATATTTGGGCACATGTGAAACCTTTCTGTCTTGTAGTATTTTCTGTCTTTCTGTATAGTCTGCGTGTCTATCCCCAATGTGTGTATATATGTGTGTGTGATATACATATGTAAAAATGTGAATATATGTGTGTAACTACCATTTATATAACACTTTAAGATTTGCAATATTTGGATTCTGTTAATTGGTTGTTTGTCAGGCCTTATTTTAGTGTCTTTTTTATGTTCAATTGGTTCTAAAATAAACAGTTTTTATTCAGTGTTACTCAGTATTACTCAGATCTACAATTCACTTTCTACTGGATAACATCACCTACCAAGGTGATATTACTGTTTAAATGGTATGGTATTCTTTCTCTTCCACTCCCTCCCCAGAAAAAATACTTTTTAAAAGCTATAAATGGAAAATTAATGGTAGATGAATTTTTTAAAATTTAGTTTTAAACTCTTGCATTAAAGGTATATTGTCTTGTTTTCTCTTGAACAGATGGGCTTAGGCCATGAGCAAGGATTTGGTGCTCCCTGCTTAAAATGCAAGGATAAATGTGAAGGATTCGAGCTACATTTCTGGAGGTAATGCTTTTTAAAAAAACTAAGCACTACATTAGAAAGTTCCTCTTTATGGCAGTAATTCCTTAGCATTTTTGTACGTGAGAGAGTGCCAAGTCGTCTGGCATGATTGCTAATGTGGATCTATCTTTCTTTATTCGGAGATGTGAATAAAATATAAAGCTTTCCTTTCCCCCTGTCATTATGTTGAAATGAGCTAATTAGACCACAAAACTATATTTTAAATAAGGATTTGATTTATTCATTTTCCTTTTAGATTGCCTTTAGGTCTAAAAAGTGGGATCTGATATTTTTTGAGTAGCGAATGAGTTTGTTTTATTAATCTGTGGGGATTACATCTTTATTTCAGTATTTTAGTCATATTCCACACCACAGTGCCCCAACTGCTATCTTTTCTGCAGTAACATCATTGATGGTATTATAATAAAAATATAGTAAAAATTTGGGGAAATCCAGTTGTAACCTCAGTGGAATTGTTAGTATGAGATGCAAACCAATTGATCAACAATAATATCCCGGGGCCTCTAGCCATCACAATGTTCCTACGATATGTAACTGAAAAGGTGATGGACTGAGTGTCAGGAGAACCGAGTTTAAAATTCTGGTTATGCCAGTTACTAGTTGTGTGATTATGAGCATGCCACTTTATATTCCTGACCCTCAGTTTTCTCATCTGTAAAACTGGGATGAAGATAATGATGTTCCCTGACTCTAAGGCTGTTTGAGAATACTTTATAAACCTTAAAGCCTTATATTAAGGCGAGCTAATTAATGATTAGCGTATTGAATGAGTGCCCGTGATGTGCCAGTTATTACTATGTTAGACACTTGGGACATAGACGGAAATGAAAACTTGCCTCTGCTTTCAAAAGGCTTACATTTTACTGGAGGGAGGGAGGGTAGTGAAACATGTACCCGGTAAAGATATACAAAGAAAATAAAGATAATTTTGATGGAAGAGGAGAAAGAGCACCAGAACTAGGGACAATTAGGAGAGGTCTCATGTTGAAGCTGGCATCTAACCTGAGGGGGGGACAAAGGCAGACATATGGAGGGAGAGCTTTGTGGACATGATGGGGACAGCCTTTCTAAAGGCATTTGAGGCTAGGGCTAGAACGCCAGGTTTGTCCAGAATGTAGACAATGTGATGGGAAGGGAGTCTGGAAGGGTGATCAGTTTATGAAAGGTATAAATGCCATACATGGGAGTTTGTAACATTCTTTTGGAAGTACTAGTGAGCCACTAAGGTTTCTCGAGCAGGGCAGTTGGCATGGGCAGACCTGTGCTTGAGAAAAACCTATTTTGGCAGTGGTGTAGAAAGAAGAGAGTGGACAGAGGGAGACCAGTTAGCAGGCTACTGTGGCAGCCTAGATGCAGGTGAAAATGGCTCACACTAGAATGGTGGCTTTCTGGGTGGAGAGATGGAGAGATGATGTAGAATCAACCTGATTTGGCAGCTGACTGGGTAGGTGGCAAGATAACTGGATAGAGAAGAGATTGTGAAGATCTAGAATGATCTGGGAGGACTTCTCATAAGAGTTAACACCTCAGCTGAGGTTTGAAAGAAACTAAGAATTCTAGGAGAAAGGGATGAGAAGAGAAGGGAGTACATTGCAGGCATGGTGAATAGCTTGTGTTGTATAGGCAATGCTAGGGATGGAGATGGAATGCTAGGTTTGGAGAATGAGTAGGATAGTTGAGCTGGCATGTAGTGTGTATATAAAAGGGGTGTAGTGTGAAATAAGTTAGGAAAGGCTGGTAGGAACCAAACTGCTGCTAGCTTTACATTTCATGTATGTGAGTGTTGTATTTTTATCGTAAAAAGAAGTAGGAGCCACTGAAGATTTTTGAGCAAGGGAGTGACTAACCTATGATGCTTCAGAAAGATTATTTTGGTAACTGTACAGAGACTGCATTATGGAAGTCCTGACCCTGGAAGCAGAGAGACCAATTTAGAGCCTATTACATTAGTCTAGGAGAGGCAATGAAGGACTGAGCTGGAGTGGTGGCCATGTGATTAGAGAGAAAGGGATAAATATCATAGATGTGGTAGAATTAGAATTGCTAAAACTGCATTGGTATGGTAGGGGGGAAGGAAGAGTAAAGCATGTTTCTAGGACTGCTAACCTGGGTGACTGGAAAGATGGTGGGATGGTGGTTTCTTCACCAGAAATGGGGATGTTTGAAAGGTTTAGGGGCTGGGGAAGGTTGGAAACTGTGTTTTGATTTTAAAGTGCCCATGGTGCATCCAGTTGAAGATGTCCATCAGGAAGTTGGGGAAGTGGCATTTAAGAGAAAGATTGGGCTGCCTTTTTACAGATAAGAGAATCATCCGCATAGAAATGGTCATTGAACATATCATATATAAGCTAATAAGATGAAAGGGTGTTGAAAGAAAGAATTGAAGGAGGTCCAGATCTGACCTTTGGAGGTTAACCTTTAGTTAAGGAATGGGAGATAGAAAACTGAGAGGAAAGAGCTGGAAAGAAGAGGTTAGAGAGAGCCACGTCCCAGACGCTAAGGGGGAGAACAGAATTTTATTAAATTTTTAGTGATTTTGCCAAATTTTTCCCAATTATATTTTAAATATGTAAATATTGCCAATTATATTTCAGTCTGGTTTGGACCTCACCTGGGAGGAGTACTTACAGCGTACAGACAGCTCACAAACTATAAAGACTGAGAAAAGGCCACTGGATTTAGCAAATAATATATAGTTGATAATCTTGGAGAGAGAACTTTTGGAGATATAGGGGTGGTGGGAAGTAGAACCTGCTAGTAGAGGTAGCAAAACTTTAGTTATAAAAAATTATAAAAAGTCAGAATGGGAGGGTTTGGCAGGGTGAGTGGAAAGGTTTTTGTTTAGTTTTTAAGAATTTCAGAGACGTGGGATTGTTTGTAGGCACAGGAAAGGAGTCAGTAGCTAAGACAGGTTGAAAATGAACAAGCCAGAGAAAATAATCAAAAATGGCAAGCTCCAGGAGGAGCTGGAAAGAGGATAATTTGGAGGGAACAAGTAGAAAGAAGAGAGAGCATCAATTCCTCAGAGACTGCAAAGGAGGAGAGAATGGGAGATGGTGGGGCTTTGAATCCTAGTATAAAGAAGAAGTGCTTATGACAAATGGTCTCACTTGCCTCAATAAAATACAAAAGATTACAATTAATCTTATTGTTTTACCTATTTGCATGCTTAATGAAATGGGTCATTTAAAAAAGATTAAATTGTGGTCATACTGTACATATTTCATGAGTGGTGGAAGGCAACCAGCTATATGTAGTAGCTGGGATTAGTGACTGTTGTTTCAGGCCACTGAAAGTTTTTTAGCAGGACATTTAACTGCTAAGGAAAAATATGAAACTTTATAGCAACCTCTGAAAAGGAAGAAAACTTTATTATGCAGTATGCTGGCATGAATCACATTCATTTATATAATGGTTAGACTCATCAAAGAATGATGTCCAGATTTTCCTGGGGAGCTCTTCTCAGTCGTACGTGGTCATCTGACAGTCTTAGTTGATTATTATAAAAAACACAATCTTCTAAGAGCACAGTGCTTCTCAAATTTAAAGATTCTCAGTAGTAACTCAGGGATAGAAACAGAGGCCACCAAGCCCTCCACTGAAGATCCCTCCAGGCCACATATTTACTTAGTTTTAAAATGCAATATTATCTGTGTTCCATTGTATTTTTGTTTATTTGTTAAATATTTCCCAGTTACGTTTTAATCTGATTCAGACAGGCCACGTGTGCTATCTCTGCCTCAAGAGTATTATTCTTAAGAAGTAGCTTATTCCAGATAAGAAGAGGGAAAGAAAAGAGAGTATTATCAGAATGCTTGAATGTGCTATTCACAGCATGAATATTATTTGAGAAGCATCACAGCATTCCATCTATTTTTTAGTAGCTAGCCTATGGGATACACATTTTCATCTCTGCCAACGTGTGAGCATTAATGTTTCTGTTTAAAACAAACACCTTCCAAGGGACTTTACTTCCTTATGTTCCCTTCCCAAGGAAGCCGTGTTTCTAGGATGCTTTCGAAAGGTAAAATCTGTAAATATGAAGTTGGATGTTGGGAGTACTTCAGTTTTTTAAGGTTGGTGGAACATTCCATGAGAGGAGATTTTGCTTGCTTTGTGAGAGGCTACACTGCCCTCTACTGGGCCTAAATGTTCTTGCCATCTCACAGTCCTGGGGTTCATATCCTTTCTGGTAGGCTATATAGATACCTCACCTCTGACCCAGACTAAGTGAGAAAGGTCTATGGAAAAAAAAAACGTTGGCTTCTCCAGGAAAGAAAGAAAAGGTTTGAGACTTCTGTTTTAGTAGTTTAATTCTGCATAATGAGAATTTTCAAACTGTCTCCCTACTCTGAAGAGATAAATGATTTGGGCACAGAACTTGGATTTAGATACTGAACTGATGTCAGATATAATATATTTAATACATGAGACCCTTGTCATTTTATTGATACTTTTTTTCCAGGTGAACTTGAATCTTCTGCCTTGCTTAGCTATGGAGATAGGGTGGAGATGGGATTTTCATAAGCCATACACACATGCATATGCTTAATATGTAAATATCTTTATATATCAATAATGTATATGATTGATAATCATAACAAAATAGGTAGCTGAATTAGTTTTACGTTGACTTGCCAATAGAATTGATAAGAAACTTCAAAGACCTAAGCTGGAGCTATTTTTGGCTTCTTCTCCTACCTTACAGCTTCACAAACTGGCTCACCTCAAATGGAATTACTAATTTAGCCTAAATCTTCCCTAACACATTGTGATTTTTCAAAGCTCAACAAGGGCAGATCTTTGATATGTAAAAAAGGATTGTTCAGTTCCATTCTATTATACAAAAACTAATGATTTCACCCAGATGTAACCTCAGAATTTATTAATAACCATAAAATACAACAAGCCTTAGACAAGCCCTCATATGTAGCAAGATTTTTTCTAAGGTCATTTGAGACAAGAATCCATCTATCTTCCTTCTGATGTGAGTCAGAGACAAGTTTCCCTCTGGTTCTGTCCTTTATAGTCTGGACTATCACAAAATGTGTAACTTATTCTCTTAACTTCTAGGACTAGAGATGGAGCTTGGGGCTCTTTTCGGGTGGTAACAGCCTCTTAGACCTATTTTTCCCTTTCTCTGTACCCTTCCCATACTCAACCTTGTAAAAAAAAAAAGTGTCACTACCAACTTACTGTAGACCATACATCTGGCTGGCAGCAAAATCACCTAAGCATGAAAGTATGATCTTACCCACACAACTGGGCAGTTTGAGGCACCCAGAAGAAACACAGAACTCAGCTTTGTCCTGCTCCAGTGATTCTTATTTAGAGATAGCTTAGTTTTGAGTACCTCTGCCCAGGCAGTCAAGAACAGATAGTTCCCAGCCCAGGGCCTTTTTCCCCTGAGTGTATTAGAGGTCTATTTTAACTTGCTAGTAGCAAGCTTTTAATCCCAGGTACAAGCTGAATTTTCTCTGAACACAAAGGAACAGTAAGTAGCTCATCTGGGCTTAATAGTGTTGGAACTTGGCAATTCAAAGGATATGATGTTTTATATATAATCTTAAATTGTTTTTCAGAGCAGCTGTTCAGATTGAAGCAGCTAGATGGCACAGTGGATAAGTGTGCTGAGCCTGGAGTTAAGAAGACCTGAGTTCAAATTCAGCCTCAGATACTTATTAGCTGTGTGACATTGAGCAAGTTACTTAACCTCTGTCTGCCTCAGCTTCCTCATTTATAAAAAGGGGATAATAATAGCTCCTACCTTCCATGGTTATTATGAGGATCCAATGAGATAGTAATTGTAAAGTGGAAAACACTCCCTTTTCTCCTCTGATACTACCAAAACTCTAGTTCAGGCCCCTCATTAATTATTGCAATAGCTTGCTTGTGGGTCTGTCTGTCTTAAGTCTCTTCCCACTCCAATTCATCCTCCATTCATCCACTAAAGTGATATGTTCCCCAAGTGCAAGTCTAATCCTGTCATTCCCCTACTCAACAAACTCCAGTAGTTTCCTGTTGCCTCTAGGAGCAAATACAGAATACTTTGGTTCAAAAGCCCTTTATAACCCAGGCCCCTCCTACCTTTCCAGTCTTCTTACACCTTGCTCCAGGACGAATACCCTTTAATCCAGTACCACTGGCCTCTTTTAACCCACTAACATTGGCGTCTTGACTGGTTTAACAATCTGCTCCATCTCTCTGTTCTGGCTGTCCCTGATCTGGAATGGTTTCCCGCCTCAGCTTTGCTACTGACCTCTCTGACTTGCTTTAAGTTCCAACTAAAATCCTATTTTCCACAGAAAGCCTTCCCTAACCCCTCTTAATTGTAGTGCCTTCTCTCTGTCAGTTATTTCCTAGGTGTCTTATACATAATTTTTGATTATATTTGTTTGCCCATTGTCTATTCTATTAGATTGTAAATTCCCTGAGAGTAGAGACCGACTTCTATCTTTTTTTGCATTTAGTATAGTGCCTTGTACACAGTAGGCACTTAATATTTATTGATGGATAAAACTTTAAAGGACTCTATATGCACATATTACTATGTCTGTCTTCATCTAATCCTCCAATATTGGGTATTATCAGTTCTTTATCATCTTTGATAATTTAATGGGTATGAGGTAAAAATCTCAAAGATGTTTTAATTTTCATTTCCTCATAAGTAATTTAGAGCCTTTCTTCAAACAGGCATTGAACATTGGCATTTCTTCTGATAAATGCATATGTGCTTTGACCCTTTATATGCTGTGGAATGGCTCATGGTCCTATATATTTGGGTCAGTTCTCTATAGCTATTTAAGACTTTTTTTCAGAGAGATTAATTGCCCCCACAGTTGACCCAGGGCAGCACTGACTGGAAAAAGAGTACTGGCTTTTGGAATAAGAGAATATAAATTCAAATTCTTCTCAAGTTAATTAACTACTTGTGTGACCTTAAAGCATGTCATTTAACATTTTGAGGTCTTTTTCTTAGTTGTAAAATTAGGGGATTGGACTAGATGGGTTCTGAGGTACCTACCAGCTCTAGATCGGTTGTGATATAATTGTTTCCTTTTTAGACTGCAGTGATTTGGGGCATGAAATTTAAGTAATCCAAATTGGTGATTTTGGCTTTTTTTCATCAGCTCTATGTCTTGCTTGGTTAAGAATTCTTTCCCAACCATTGATTGTAAAAGTACCACTTTCGTTTCTTCTCTTTTTCTAAAAATGCTATGACCTTTTACCTTTAGATGAAATATCTACTTGTAGGAGATTGTGGTGTATGTTATAAGATGGTACAAACTTTTCTGCTATAAGTGGAGGAATTGGAGTCAGGAAGATAGATTTGAATTTTCCTTTGACATTAGCTTGCTGTGGACTTGGGCAAATCACATAACTTTTCTAAGCCTCAGTTTCCTCATCTGCAAAATTGGGATAACAACACTTGTAATATTTACCCCACAGGCATTTCAGAAGGCTCAAAGGAGAGAATGACTTCAAACATTTTGTAAATGTTGGTGGCTGTGGTGGTGACTTGTTTCTCTTAATACTTATTCTCCACTCAGGCTTAACTTTGGCCTAACTCTTATAATACCTCTAAGTCCCTCAGTTTGAGTTCTCAGTTTGCATAGAACTTATTAGCATTCTGTTACCTACTTTTTTGCCTTTTCCTTGGATATCCCAGGGTTTTTGTTTTTTGCTTATGCTCTTTTGGTAAAGTTGAATCTCAGAGCCACCCCTCTGACCCCTTAGATGTAGCCTTTTACTCTTTTATTATCCCTTAACACTTAAACATAGTTAATAACTTTTATACAAAAAAAAAATTAAAGAGCAGGCAACATCCTTAGTTGAACACAGAAATGGAACATGCTCGCACAAAGGGTACTGGGCTCTTGTGATGTCAGTCAACCAGCAGGAAATGTATTTAGAGTAGTACTGTTTTCCAAATATAGTGAATGATACATATATTATTATGTATTATATATATATATATGTATTAACATGTATATATTATGTATCAGGTGATTGTTGTAGTACCATCTGAGCGGTGCTTTTGACCCTACTCTCATTGATGGGTTGCCACTCTAAAAGATAAGGAACACTGGCAGGAACCCACACAGATTATTGAACAATATCTACCAGAACTGATTTATACTAGTGAGTTGTACTTTGGAAATGCTACTTTGGCAGGCTACTTACATATTCCCCCAAAGTGGTGCCATTCCTTTAAACATAGAGGCTTCCTCTTTAGACATATTGTCCTTTTAGCCAATTTATTAATCACACTATCAAGAAGTTATCATTACTTTGTTTTGGTCTTATTCATCTTAAGTTCAATTTAAAAATAAAAAAAAATAACTCATTTCATATGTCAAATTTAATTCAAATGATCTGGCTATTTCTGAAGATCAAATTGACCTTCAAAGGCAAATTTGACATCAACAAGCAAAGTCAAAAGTATCGTGGTGTGGCAAACCATCCAGGTATTGGCAGCCCTCTTCTTTCCTCTCAGATCAAGAGCATGGTAAGTAGAGGAAAAGACTAAAACCTGAATCATCTGGTTATAAAATTGTAGAGGTAGAAAATCCCTTAGAGATGATCTAGTTTAAGTTCCTTATTGTATAGATAAGGCAAAGTCATTTACTCCAGGACCTAAAGCCCTGACTAGATTGTGGGTTTCCTAATTTGCTACATTCTTTCCATTAGTTTCTTTGGCTCCCTGTCATTTGATCTTCTCAGGAGTTCCCAGCCCAGAGTGGGCATCTGTGGATAGATTTTTCAGGACATACTAGGTAAATTTCCAAGCCACCTCTCTGAAATTTGCCAAAATAACCAATGGAGAAGGGGCAACAGCTGGAAGTAATGGTAGCCGCTCCCTTCTTCCTTACTTCTCATCCTATCTTCTAATGATTTGAAGGCTTTAGGGAAGTAAAAACCAGGTCTTCCATTAGGAAGCTATGCATTGTGGCAGGAAATGTGCCAGATCTGGAGAGAGCAGAGACCGATGCCTCTGAGGCTCACAAGTTGTAAGGTAATGAGTAAGTCCTTTATGAGTATAAGTCTCTGGGCCTCAGTTTCCTCATCTGTAAAATGGAGTTGAAAGTATTACCTATACTGACAACTTCATAGAACTGTTTGAAGGGTCAGTGAGTTAAGTGCTTAGTTTTATTATACATTTTAGTATTGTTGTCACCACCATTACTACCACTTCTCATTAAGAGACTTCACTGTCTCTTCTCTCTTTACCAGTACTATATCCTATCCCTTCAGTGATACAGAGAATTAAAAAGTAGCTTCCTGAAAATTGGGGGCGTCCGATGGATATCAGCCAACCAAGAGATATTTACTGAGGGCTGAGCACTTAAAAATAAATACTAAGCACAAAGGTCTAAGGGTATGTATTCTTACAAATACCCAAGTATAGTCATCTCATTTCAGCTATACTTAATGTGAAGTTCTTGGGATTATTAATACAACAGTAAAAAACAGCTCTCAATTATTAGGAGAAAAGTTGGGAATATAAAATATGCTTCTGTTCAAGCTGGTTTTGAGCAGACAGAACCCTGCTCATATAAAAATGGATTAATGCATGTGCCTCTGTCAGATTCAGTAGCAATAACAAAGCTTTCTATCCATATATGCACATACTTGTTTCCAAAGACCATCTCCTAACGATTTAAAATTATAGTTTGTAATCATGCCCTGGTCAGGTCTTTAAACCACTGTCACTGTTGGCAGCATTTCAAGGATCTCCTTTCTGCAAACTGAAGTTCCATGTACTTGTCTCAGAAAAGCTGCTGCAGAAGTTGTCTTTTTGATACTAACTGTAAAACAGGAGAGATGGAGGAATTACAACCAGGTGTTACAGTGGATCAAGTATTGGACTTCGAGTCAGGAAATCTTAAGTTCGAATGTTACCTCAGACACTAGCTTTGTGACCCTGACTAGCCCCTGCTCATCTCTCTGTTTCTCAGTTTCTTCATCTGTAAAATGGGGATTATAATAGCACATATATCACAAGATTGTTGTGAGGATCAAATGGGATGATTTATTTGTAAAGTCAAAACTTAAAGTGTTATTTGTTTTTCAGTGGTGTCTGTCTCTGTATGACCCCATTTGGGTTGTTTTTTTTGGTAAAGATCCTGGAGTGGTTTGCCATTTTCTTCTCCAGCTCATTTTACAGATGAGGAAACTGAGGCAAACAGGGTTAAGTGACTTGCCCAGGGTCACATAGCTAGTAAAAGTTATACTAGGCTGTATTTGAACTCATATCTTCCTGACTCTAGGCCTAGCACTCTATGCACTGCACCACCTAACTGTTATTTAGATATTAGCTGCCGTTGCTGCTGCTACTGCTGAATAGCACTATATCACCCCTCTCATTTTGGGCATTTACATAATACTCTATAAAGGTAAAGTCAGTGACATTGGATTTTATATATTTTGCTATGTACTTCTTACTGAACCACCAGAGTTGGAACATGAAAAGTATGAAGTTTACGTCTGCTCTGTGAACGTGTATTTGTTGTGAGGGGCAGCCTGGAACAGGAAATACAGGAAGGAAGTCTTGGGTTCCTTTCCTTCCTCTGACACATATAAACTGTGGGGTTGTGTGAAGGCATTTAACCTCTCATTGGCCTGGTAGCTTTCTAAAACTATTAAGTTAAAGATCAGTAAAACAAGGAAACATTTATTTAGTTAGATGCTATGTACTGAGGATTCAAAAGCAGAAGTGGAACAGACCCAGCCCTCAAGGAGCTTCTATTAAAAAGAGGGAAAATATATACAATACAGGTATGCATAAATATATATTGTTTAATATATAATATATATTACAAAGAGAGAATATATACATGTTAGTATGTGTTTTGCATACAGATAGGTTGATAGATAGATAGATAGATAGATAGATAGATAGATAGATAGATAGATAGATAGTATCATTGGAGGGGAAGGCCCTGGGGGACCAACAAGAGCCTCATTCAGAGGGCAGAACTGATGCTGAGTCTGGAAGGAAATCAGGGAGACCGTCTTGGACATGGAAGATAGATGGTACAGTCATGGAGTTTGGGGAAGAATAAGGAGGTTGTTATGAAAAGACTATAATCATTATGTAGGAAGGGGATTACTATTGTGTTAAGAAGGCTAGAAAGGCAAGATGAGGCCAGGTTATAAAGGATTTAACTGTAAAACAGATTTTAAAAGCTTTTCAAAGAGATTGAAAAGAGAAGTGGGGTCATCGAGTGTAGACAACTTTTTTCAGGGAATTTGAGAAAGGGAGAAAAGATATAGGATAATGTCTAAGAATTAGAATCTAGTGAGTTTTTTTTTTTTAAGAATGGGGGAGACTTGGGCATATTGACAAGGAAGGAAGCAATAGCTAGAGGAAGTATTGAAGATTGAGGAAAGAGGAGGGAGGCAAGCTCATTTGCTTGCTGGATCTAAGGTACGTGTAGAAGGCGGACTTTGTTGAGAACCATCTCTTCATCAGAGTCTAGATTTAAGAAAGGAAGGGTGGGTGATGTCAGTATGGGATCAAGGCAGGAAAAGAGCCCGTGGGGAATAGCCTGAAATTTATCATTAAGTATAAGGTGAGATTCTCAGCTGAGATTTTTAAGGCAGATTTAAGAAAGTTTAAGAAAGAAAGAGTGAAATGATGGAAAATAAGTTGTGGAAGAATAAAAAAGATTGCCTTGATACAGAGAAGACCTAATTGAGATTAAATAGCAGAAATCTGTAGTTGACCCAGGGAGCGTGGTTGGGAGACTTGTAGGTCAGTTCATAATATTTGAGTAGAGGAGAAGATGGATGGTGGGAGCAGCTGACTGTTGAGGTTGGCAGAGCGTGCCAACAAGAGGACAAAGGAAGCGAGGCATTCAGGCATAGAATGGATAAGATTGACCAGGTTCCCTAAGGGATTGAGATAATGAAAGGAAGAGAGAGAGTAGCCAGTGTAGGTCATGGAGTATTGGAATTTACTCTGTTGTTGGTTGTCGTCCAAATGATTTTCTTTTATAAAGACCTCAAAAATATTTTCAAGTATAAGGATAGAGATAATAACTAGTAGATAGGACCAGACCTATGATTTCACTGGTAAAGGGTAAATTCCTGGGTGAAGAAATTCTGTGAATGTGAATTCCCTTTGGTCTTAGACTAGAGGAAAGGTATCTTAATCCTGGCTGCAAAACTCCTTTGGTGCCTGAACCAGATTAAAATATAATTGAGAAATGTTTTTTAGAATAAATTAAAAATACAAAAACATAGGTACTTTTTATTTGCAGTTTTCTGAGTTTTTTATGTTGCTGTCAAGGATCCCTTTCTTGTGACTTGACCCAGCAAGTAAGTGTCAGAGGTAGGGCTTGACCTTGTCTCTCTGACTTTAAGGCCAGCTTTCTATCCATTGTGCAACATCGTTTTCTCAAATATAAAGCCTTTCATTGTGAATTTGAAAAGGTTAAAATTTAAAATAGAAGCATCTGTATCTCAGGTTTAAGAACTAGACTTTTCCCTTCTACTGCTTGGAGTATAATGTTAGTGCTAAAAAGGATTCATTCCAGTCATCCATCTAATCTTAAGAGCCTGGTTCTACTTGTAGTTTACCTTCTGACTACTACCAGTGGCCTGTGGGCTGTGGGCTGCTCTCCATTTTACCCACATTCTGAAAAGATCTATTACAAGTCTGACTCAAAGTCTTACAGTGCACATTCAGCCAAGGTTATACTGCTTTCTCTTTCACTGAGGTTTAAGAAAGGAAAGTGTGCCCATTGGCAGAACCTATAGATTAATTCATCTGTCGTTGATGATAAATTTTAAGTGACAGAGCCTTTTCCCTAAGGCATGGTGAATGCCTTATGTTATTGACTAAGGGCAGAAATGGAGGAGATGATTCTTGGTGAGGAGGTCATGTTCTGCCAGCTACTGTTCTTAGAAAGGCAGAAAGACAGAGGGTGAAACATTATGCACCTATGCATACCATCGGACCCTAAACCTTTTAGACCCCAAGTGAATTGTCTTCTGAGTTTCTTCCCTTCCCTACTCCTTTTGGCTCCAGATGCATTTTTGTGATTTCATTTCTACTTGGATATTCATTGTAATGAATTAACCTTGGCTCTTAGGAGCTAGGATTAGCCACACAGGATCTCTATGTACCTCTCTAAGGACGACCTGGACCAATGGACAGAATGGTGACACCTAGATGTAGGATCTGTTGGCAATGTCTGCTTCCTGGATAGAAATGTCTTTGACAAAATATTACATATTTAAAATTTTTTAAGCTTTAAAGCCTTTTTTACATCTCCTTTTCAGAGAAACATTCTTCTTCCATTAGGTCCAACAATAATGTATTTAAACAGTATCAAAAATCCCTTCCTGAGCATTTGCAAAAGACAGAATGAAATGTAGAGAAATCTCACAAAGACAACTTGCTCTTTTTTCCACTAGATGGGAGTGTAAGATAACAGCCAGAGCAAGAAATCTTTGAGAGCCAAACTGGCATGTTTGGAAACTAACTGCAAAGTGCAGAATTCAAACCAGCATTGTATGGATAATAAAAGTAGTTTGTACTCCCCTGGAGCCCTGAAGTTCTGGAATAACTGTTTCAGTATATATGCCTTGCTTTAAGGCAACACTCTGCACAAAAATGCAAACCTCTAAAATGGGAAGCTGGAGGCGTAGAGGCAAAGTAGCATCAGAAGCTGTGAATGAAAGCCACTGGACCTCTCTGGGGTTTTCCTTTATGCAAAAGAGGGACTAATCATTCATGCTGTAACTAAGATCATAAGGTTGTCTACTATCATGAGATTCACATGAAATTGTCAAAAGTTTTTTTTTTATTTCTGTAAAGTGCTACGTAGATATTCGTTATTATGGAGCTATGTAGAATCATTTGTATAGCTCTCTAAAATGTGATTTTTATATACACACTTCAGAATAGCAGCATTTCTCGTAAGTTAACTGAAACGCATCAGTATCAGTGACCCTAAGCTAAATCTGAAATCTTTAACTACCAAACTGATATTCCTACAGGTATGAGGTCTGACCAAATCACTCTGTTGAGAAACTTCAGTGGCTTACAGCTGCTTCTAGGATAAAGTGTAGATTCTTCTTTTTGACATTTTAAAGCTCTTTAAAGCAGGGGTTCTTCACCTGGAGACCTGGGTCAGATTTCAGGGGATCCATGAACTTTCTTTATTTTCACTAACCTTTCACTGAAATTTAACATTTCCTTAAGTTCTTTTTTTCTGAAAATGGGCCCATCCAACAATTTCAGCAAACCTCCATAGGGTCTGTGACACAAAAAAGGTTATGAACTCTAAAGTCTGTCTCCAATTTATCTTTCCAGACTTTGCATAGCATTGTTCTTTAGACATTATATTCCATCTATCAACTTGGAAGGTACTTAGTGAGGACACTTGGATTTTATAGATGAGGAAACTGAGGCCCAGACAGGTGATATGACTGGCTCTGTTTCACATAGGAGGGAGGCAGTATCACAGAGGGTTGGTTCAAATCCCACCTCTAACACTTATTCCTTGTATGACCTTGGGTTTAACTATTCTCTTTTACACAAAGGAAAACTTCAGAGACATCCAGTGGTTTGCCTTCACATCTTCTGATTCTAGTTTCCCACTAGGCCTCCAGCTCCTTATTTTAGAGGTTTGCATTTTTGTATAGAGTATTGCCTTAAAGCCAGGTGTATATATTTAACTGCCCTCATTTTCTTCCTTAGTCATTCAGTAAATGTTTAAGGCCCTACTATGTACCAGGTGTGGACATACAGCTAGGTGATGAAGTAGGTAGGAGTGCTAGGCCTGGAGTCAGGAAGACTTATCTTTCTGAGTTAAAATCTGGCCTCAGGCACTTAGTGGCTGGGTGACCCTGGATGAGTCACTTAACCCTGTGTGCCTCAGTTTCCTTATCTGTAAAATGAGCTGGAGAAGGAAATGGCAAAACCGCGCCAGTATCTTTACCAAGAAAACCTCAAATGGGGTCCGTGAAGAGTCAGGCACTGAAAGCAACTGAACTTGCAACATGTGCCGGGTACTCTGCTAAGCACTGGGTTTACAAAAAGAGGCAAAAAATAGTCCCTATGCTCAAGGAGTTAATGCTTGAAAGAGGTAAACAAGCAATAAATGTGTACAAACAAGTTATGTACAGGATAAAAAGAAAATAATTAACCAAGGGTTAATTAAGTATCTCCATACTTAAATGGAGAGGGATTGAAAAAGGATTCCTATAGAAGCTGGGATTTTAGTTGGGACTTAAAGGAAGCCAGGAGACAGAGATGAGGAGAGAGAGCATTCCAGTAATGGGGACAGGCAGAGAAAACACCTGGAGCTAAGAGATAGAGTATCTTATTTGTGGGACAACCAGTGAGCCAGTGCCACTGGATCAAAGAGTACATGATGAGGGGAGTAAAGAGGTAGCAAGGGGATTAGGGTAAAAGGGCTTTGAATACTAAATGGATTTTGTATTTCATCCTGGAAGTGATAAGGAACCACTAGAGTTTATTGAGTATAAGGGTGATAGAGTCAGACTCATGCTTTAGGAAAATCACTTTGGTGGCTGAAAGGATGATGAATTCGACTGGGGAGAGACTTAAGGCAGATAGACCCACCAGCAGCAAGGCTGTTAGAATAATCCAGGTTGGGGTTGATGCACCAGTAGTGGCAGTGTCTGAGGAGAGAAGGGACTGTGTTCTAGAGATGGAAGATGAGGGGACCGGACTAGATGGTTTCTGCAGTGCCTTCCTACTCTACATCTGTGATCCCATGACTACTTCTGTCATGCCTTTTCCTCTTTATGCTTTGTCTCTCTTCACTTAACATAGGTGTGGGCTGCCCCCAAAAAAGTAGAATGATAAGACAGTAATAAACCTCTTTGTGCAACCTACAGTTAATGTTAATTGTTACTAGGTAAACTGTACAAGTAGCCACCATACTCTGATTGTGTAAACCAAACAGATTTACATTATGTACTCCTAGCCAAGATATCTGCCGACTTTTCCATGGTTTCAGGTTCATGACTCATTCTCAGATGGATCTTCTGGCTCCCTTACTTACCTCTTCAGGAAGTGGTCATAATTTTCTTCTTCTAGTTCTCCCCTCTCCCTTTCCACACATATACACATGTAATTGGAAGTAGTACTAAATTTGGAGCCAGAGTGCCTGTATTAAAAGCTTTGCTCTGCTGCTTGCTATCTCTGTGACTTTTAGACAGGTCACTCAAACTCTTCAGCTCTCAGTTTCCTTATATATAAACTAGAGATTGGGTAGAAATTCTTTCTAAGGTTCTTGTAGTTTTCAGTCTTAATTTGGTATTTTATCCTTGAGATATTAGGGAGCCGGCCATTGACAATTTATGAGCAGGGGAGAAACACAGTCATCCTTGTGTCTTAGGAAGATTGTTTTGTGAGAACGAAGTAGAAAGGGGGAAAAACTAGAAGCAGAGGAGCCTGCTTTAGTAAAGCAGATGGGAAGCAGGAAGGACCTGAACCTAAGGTAATGAGTGAAAAGAGAATGATGACCAACCTGATCACAAGAGGTGTGTGGAGGTAGAATCAACAAGAACTAGCGATTCGTTGTATATGTACTATGAAATGGAATGGGTCAAAGACGTCTGAAGTTGCAAACCTGCATGGTGGTTTCTCTAGCAGAAATAGGGAAGTTTGGGGGAGGAGCAGCTTTAGGAGGAAAGATAATGAGTTCCATTTTGGATATGTTGGTATGACTTAAAAAAAAGAATGTAGAATCTTAATATTTTCATTTTAAAGGACAGACTATGAAGAAATGTCTTTATGCATTTCAAAATAGCTTATATTGCTAAACTTCAGAGCCATTCTTCAGATGCTTTCCTTTTACCCTTTCCTGTTACTACTTTTCACCAGAGACCCAAGAGAATGTTCGTTTCTCTCCTACTTATTGGACTGGGAAGACCTCCTCCTTTGAATGAGACACAGCTAATATTTTAAAAACCCTACTTAGAGAAATAAGCTCATAAAAAAAGGAGAAGTTTCTTAAATATACAAAGCTAGAGAAAAGATTAGTTAGTTAGCACTGTTTGACCCCATCTAGGCCCAATCTCAGAATACCTCTTATTCACCTTGACACGACCCATATGTATTTCCCAGTGGTCTCACCTTGCTTTTTCTTTCCTCCCTTAGATGAAACATAGCCTTTTCATCACTCACTTAATGTAGCCGCATAACCAAAGTCCATTTTACATGATGCCTGATGGCAGTTCTGTTTTAAGTTCTTTTCACTTCTATACCATGGGATAATATTAATATGCACACCTCGTAGTGTCATTTTGAGACTGAAATGGTATCGTGGGTATGCACAGAGTGTATACACATAGTTCATTGTGCACACCTATGAATGAGAGTGTATAAAATGCTTTGCAATTTTAAATGTTTATAGATATGTATGGTTGGGTTGTTTGGTTCAGAGTGTTTCTTCAGATTGCTTGATCTTTTGATTTCATAACTCATTTTCTAATGCTACCAATTCCCAGATTCTGCTTCTGAAATAACCTCTGAGCCTATTTACAAAGCTGGGATAAATGAGAGTCCATCTTTCCATCTCTGTTCTCAGGTAGAGCCACCTTACTCTCATTAGACATATCTGGAGTGTTGTGATCAGTTCTGGGTACCACATTTTAAGAACACTGTTGAATGAGGAGATAGTCAGAAGAAGGCAACCAGTATGGTGAAAGAGCATTGAGGATGTGTCCTATCTGTTGAAAGAATTGAATATGCTTATGCTTACCCTGAGGAAGAAAAGACAGTGAGGGCATGATAGGTATCTTCAAGTATGTGAAAGGCTACCATGGGGAAGAGGGATAGATTTGTTCATAATATTTGGCGGGAGGCAGAAGCAGGAGCAACTGGAAGTTTCAGAAACTTCAATATAAGTTTGATATCAGAATAAACTTAAAAGTAATTAGAGCTGCCCAAAAGTGAAATGGGCTACCTTGAGACAGAACAGCTTTCTGCTTCTTGGAGTTCTTCAAGCAGAGGCTGAAAGACCAATTGTTGGGTGTTGTATAATAGGGATTCCTTTTGGATTGGGCTTGCACTAGATGGCCACACTGGGCCTTTTCAACTCTCATATTCTGAGTCTTTTGTTGACTCATTCCAAGGTTGTTCTTTGTCTTCTCTATTCCAACCCCCCACCCCCACCCCAAACAAGTACATAGTCCTCATTTTTTTCTAGTAGTCGTAGTTTAAGTACGTATTGACAAGTGGTTATTTCCATAGAAGGGATATTTCAGTAAAAGGGAATTCAGTGAAGGACTTCTTTAGTCAAGCTGGAAAGTGTGATGCGGGAAGAAGACCCTTGAGGACCCTTGCTATAAGAGGAATATAACCTCTAGATTGTAGCCAATTACTTGGATCTTTCCAGGGGCTAAGAGGTCTTGTATTTGGAAGTATTAAGAAAGGCCGTTTGGTGATTGACTTCTGCTGAATGTGATTTATATGCAGAATGGTCTTATTGTAAAGTTTATTTGTGTCTTTGAATTAAAGGCCTGAGGGACCACAATGTGTATAGGAAAAGGAGAGTACCATTGGAGAAGAAGTAGGGAAAGACTGAGAATGCAGGGCTTAGTATTTGGAAGACAAATCTCCCTTTTTGCCCTTACATGGTGGCAGAAGAGTGTTAACCTGAAAACAGAGAAAGCAATGGTTTTGGCTAGGATATTTTGTTTAGGAATAGGGGGAGGGGAAGAACACATTATTCAGAATATATTTCATAATAAGGAGTCTGCTATTAAATGAATCATACAATGTGTTCTTTATGCCTCATGAAAGACAGCAAAAAGTTAAGTTTCCACGGAAGTTATTAATTGATGAAGTCAGTGGGAATAAGTCAGATAATAAGAAAGTCAGCAGACTGCAGATGGATTCAACCAATCAGGAGACAGACAATGGCCTTCAGAAAGTCACAAAATTTTTTTATAAGAAGATCCAGGCCTGAAACCGGCCTGAACCAGTCAGGGAATATGACTGGGAATAACCTGGAGAAAGCTTGCTTAGTGAACCTCATGTATATAAGCAGACACACCCTGCATAAAATTATCCCTCCATTTTCTGATCATGGGTACTATGTTAAAGCATGTTTGGGAGGGGGATCACACCAGGGGTAGCTATGTGATGGGCATGTAGAGAAGATGGTGACCTAATGAAGAAAGGACCAATCTGTCTCCTGGTGGGGAGGATAAAACAGTATAAAGCCAATCTCGATTCTATATCCAATTCTTCCTTCTCCTGAAAAGAGGGTGAGGGTCTGCTTTGGCCAAAGTGTTCAGTTCCTGCTGAACTCTGCTGTAATAAATTTTCCTTGATGCCTTTTAGTGTCAAGTGTGTTTCTAAGAGCCTCTATTCTGTGTATATGTATTTGTTAGAAACAAAAACAGGGCTATCCCACACTACTTAATATTGCCTACTTTCTTCCAAAATTTTATAGGAAAATATGCCGCAACTGCAAATGTGGCCAAGAGGAGCATGATGTTTTCATGAGCAATGAGGAGGATCGAAAAGTGGGAAAACTTTTTGAAGATACCAAATATACTACCTTGATTGCAAAGCTGAAGTCAGATGGGATTCCCATGTATAAACGCAATGTTATGATCTTGACCAATCCTGTGCCTGCCAAGAAGAATGTCTCCATCAACACTGTTACCTACGAATGGGCTCCCCCTGTCCAGAATCAAGCATTGGTAAGTAAAAAGAAAGGGGTGTGTGTGTGTGTGTGTGTGTGTGTGTAAGAAAAGTGGGAGGGAGAAAAACGGAGGAAGAGAGAGAGGAGAAGAGATGAGATCTCTATATATGGAGAGTGTAAGGGACCTTGTTCATAACTGATTTTTTATGGGTTGGGGTTTTCTTTTTTGACCTTTTTGACCAAATTGTAAGGAAACTGATATCAGTCACTGTTCTTATGTGCTTTTTCACATTTTCATTCTTATCATTAGTAGCCTAAAGTCCTTAGGTCTGTTATCTTATAAAGTCTTTTAGGAAATTCCATTGCTGGAACTCATAATTCTTTCTATGTGTTTCAACTATGCTCTGTGTGAATAAGTTAGGGAATATTTCAGGCATTTCTGAGTCAGTATTTTTAATTCCTTGTGCATACATTCTGCTTTTATTAATAGGGAGAGAAGAGTGTATACTTCGTGTATGCTTTATTATCAAGCTTACAAATCTTGAACCTTTCCCGTTTATTAAAAGGCCATAAAAGATAACTTCTTTAATTGTAAATGCCACTGATGCTGAGGAAAGCATCCAATGGAGCCTTTCTATTACTGTATAAGGCCAAAAAAGTGAGTGTACTGTTCATACCGTGCTCCAGTTTTCTTAGAACTACAGCCAAATTGGACATCTTGAGAAGTCTTTTAGGAGAGTTTCTTTGCTGAGAAATTTAGAACAGATTGAAGGCAGCTTTGTGAAAACATCATGAATTAATGTCATTTGTATGTGTGTGACAATGAAAATAAAATGCAAGAAAAAACATTTATACTTCACAGTTCTTTAATATTTGTGTTGCCTTATAATAACTGCTTTTGTATGTAATGTAAAAGAAAATGTTACATGGACTCACTTTAAAACTGATCACGAAGTCAGAAATAAATAGGCTGAACTTTGAAAAGAAGATCTATTTAGCTTAAAACTTTATAGACTTCAGTCTACAATAGTCAATACCATTCTCAAAGTTTCCTTTTTTAAAAAAATCCTTGGATTTATTTATATTGGGAGCCTTTATTGTTCTTTTAGATAAAAACGAAAGCTTGCCGAAGTGAAACGGAAAACTTGGCTCTAATGTTTTGCTTTAGTGTTGAATTCTCTTACGGCCCTGGTTCTTTATGTTTAACTCTAGGCTCGGCGATATATGCAGCTGCTTCCAAGGGACAAACAACCTGTGGCTGGCTCCGAGGGGGCCCAGTATCGGAAGAAGCAATTAGCTAAGCAACTCCCTGCTCATGATCAGGATCCTTCCAAGTGTCATGAGTTGACTCCCAGTGAGGTGAAGCAGATGGAACAGTTTGTGAAGAAATACAAGAACGAGGCTCTGGGTGTTGGAGATGTCAAACTTCCCAGTGAGATGGAGATAAAAGCTTTTGACAGAGGTCCACCTGATGGTGGGCACAGAGGCACTACTGCTTCAGTGGGAGCCATGGTGGAGGATAAATCAGCAGATCAAAAAGAGGACTATGTGAGTATCCAACGGATAGATTGGTCCCTGTTATTCTGAGACCATGAGGTGCATCTTTATTTTAACTCAGTTTCCCTATGACCACTTATTTTTCTACTTCCTCCTACTTCTCCAAGAGAACCATGAGCAAGGGAAACCTAAAGGAACCAAAATTGAATTCAATCAACTAACTTAAGTGAGAAGTGACTTTGAAATTATATTGTTATGGGCTTCCCCGCTTACACTAAAAGATTAAGAGATTAATGGAACGACAATAGTGAACCTAACCTCTTAGCTTTTTTTTCTAAATATAATTTTTAATTATAGAAATATTCAATTATAGAAAAATATAGAAAATAGATATTATAATGGTATTATAATAGAAATTATAATGGTATTCATCCACCACCAAAATGTCTATATACTAGTTTGTATTTTGGTTCAGTTGCTTTTTTTAACTGTGAAAGTTAGACAGAAACTTGAGCATTTCCATTTATACTGATATCAACTACATATAGTAATAATGATTACATGTTTATGTGTTATACCCATGCCTGCCACTAGAGGCAGCATAGTTTAGTGTAGATAGAACTGGCCTTGAAATCAGAAAAGTAGGGAGTTCAGGTCCTGACTCAGATTTTAAAAGAAGCTGAGTTGTTTGGCTAGCCTGGAGAAGAAAAAGCTAAGACTACTTAATGACTTCAGTGTTTTTGTTTTCTAAAGGAGTATCTATCTGATCAGTCTGTGTCTGTGCCTACAGATGACTGAACAAGAACTTAATATGAGAGTTTTGGAATGGGCTATGAGATAAGAGTGGCTGCAGCTATGGATCCAAGAAGATGTTTAAGAAAAAATGGAAGCCATTGATATTGGCCTGTTTTTTAAATTAATTGTTTCTTTTTAAAAAAATTGTTTCTAGACCATTTGATGTCTTTAATTCCCTCCAACTCAGATTTTTTTTTTTCGGGGAGGGGCACAAGGAACGGAAGTCATGCAGGTACATTAGAAGTATAAAGCAGGTGTCAAACTCAGGTAGAAATGGGGCCGTTAATATCTGTCTATAAGGATCCCAGCAGATTGCATATTAACTTAGTTTTAAAATGTGAAATTATTATGTTTTACTGTATTTTTGTTTATTTCCTTAACTATTTCCCAATTACATTTTAATTTTGTTCTGTAGCACTCAGAAGTGTTGTGGGCTGCCTGTGGCCATGTCTTTGAGACCTCTGGTAGAGAAGATAGAATTCTAGGCCTAGCATCAAGAAAATCAGAGTGTGAATCCTTTCCACCCACCCCCAAGTCACTTAACTTCTCTGTGCCTCAGTTTTCCTTGCCTGTAAAATGAGAGTGTTAGACTTCATGGCCTCTAAACTTCCCTTCTAGCCCTAAGTCTGTAATCCTAGGATAATTAGGATTTCTTCCTGTAACTTTATTCAGCATAATAACTCAGTTCTTAAAAAACAACTATGAAGTATGAATCATTTCCTTTATCTGGAAAAACAAAGGATTGGGGTGGGGGGGCAGTTCCTGAATCATTGTTCATGTTTAGTTGAATTGACCTAAAAAAAATGAAATATGAAAAATAGTTTATAATGAAATTCTTTTAACATGCTCCTAATAATGTGAGGAACCTTGACAATATCGACAAACCCTCCAGGAAACAATATTATTTATTTCACTTCATACCAATGACCTCTTAGTTTTATGTAACTTTCCTTTGAAAGGGTTCAGAGTGTTTTCAGAAATGCCATCTGATTTTTTTCCTCACAAAATTGCAATGACAGAGAGGGAAGAAATGGAGAAATGAAAAGGGAAAAATAAAAGCACATAGATATTAAATTACTTTTCCTAGGATTTCAAAGAAAGCTAGCAGAAGAGCTAGAAATATAATCCTAGTCTTTTAACTTCTTCCTGTCTAAAAGATGTTGATTTGAGTCTATAATGGCTTTTTAGTATAGTAATGGAATTTGGGGCAGTTAGGTGGGGCAGTGGTTAGAACCCTGGTCTTGGAGTCAGGAAGACCTGACTCCATATTTGGTCTCAGACTCTTACTACTGATATGATTCTGGGCAAGTCACTTAAACTCTCTCTGCCTCAGTTTCCTCCACTGTAAAATGATGTAAGAATAAAATATTTGTAATATAATGTTTGTACAGGGCTTTATAAACCTTAAAACACTATGCAAATGCTAGGTGTTAGGAAGTTTTTGGACAAAATTAATTTTTTTTTTTGCCTATTGTCAGTAAACATTTATTGTCAGTAAACATCTTCTGTGTACCAGGCACTGTGCTAAGCCCTGAGTATACAAGAAAAATAATGTACAATCCTTTTACTCCAAGAGAATTACCATGTAACAGAGGAGACACCTTGCAAACTAGATGCAAAAATACATACAGGAATAATTGGAAATAATCCATAGAGGGAAGATATTAGAATTAACAGGATTGGAAAAGGTTCCCTGAGAAAGGGAAGTTTTAGCTGGGACTTGAAGGAAGCCAAGAAATCCAAGAGGCAGAGATGAAGAGGGAGAGGGTTTCATGTATAGGGGTGGTGGGAACAAGTGAAAACGCCTGAGACAGGACATATGGAGTGTCTGGTTTGAGGAACAGTAGAGGCCAATGTCACTGACTCATAGAGTATGTGATGGGCTGTAAGACTTGGATGGAGAGGGGAAGGGAAGGGGACAGTGTAACATTTGAAATAGCATTTGAATAAGTACTTTAAGTTGGATGAAGTTTACAAAAAATAAAGCACTCTCCAATACGGTTTTTATGATGAATGTGAAATTATTTTATGTTGAAGCTTTTTGTGACTGGGAAAATATTGCATTAACTCAAACCCCAGGATGTCTGGAGGATGGGGTGAGAGTACAAGCTGGTCCCTATGACTCTTTAAACAGCCTGTACTGTTTTCAAAGAATATTAGCAATTGAGAGCAATAATGGAACCCAAGAGATCATGTATTCCAGGAGTTAATCAATCACCTTTTTTTCTATCATGGACCCCTTTGGCACTTTGGTCAAGCCTGTGATCCCCTTCTCAGAAAAATGTTGTTAAATGCATAAAATAAAATAGGTATTCAAAGGAAACCAATTAAATCAAAATATAGTTATCAATATATTTTTTAGAAGTTCACAGATTCAGGTTTAATACCTAATTTAATCCAACCCATTTGTTTTACTGGTGAGAAAACTGGGACCCAAAGAGTTTAAATGATCGGTGCAAAGTTTTGCAGAAAATTAGGAGGAGAACAGAACTTGACTTGGGTCTCCTGATTCCTGATCCAAGAGTTTTACAGTTATTTAGTTAAATAATTTTAATTTTGATGGGCCTATAGAGATAAAATCCAGATAAAACTGAGGTTTGGAGTAAGTAAATAGGAAGAAAGGAAATAAGCAATTAATAATCGCCTATTGTGTGATTAGGACTATGTCACTATGTATCTTATTTAATCCTCAAAATAATCCTGAAAGGGATGTGGTATTATTATCCCCATTTTATTGTTGAGTAAACTGAGGCAGATTGCGGTTAAGTGACTGGCCTAGGGTCATACAACTGGTAAGTATCTGAGGCTGGGTACAAACTCTGTCCTTCCTGACTCTAGGCTCAGCATGCCACCAGACTGTTTCTAAATTAACCCCTAAAATCATTCATATTGCTAATTAGTGACAGAATAAAGAGTAAAATTCAAATTTCTTCATAAGGGTCCAGTTCCTTGAGTGTTGATTTGGAGTCGGAAAGACCTGATTTTAACCCCTATGTCAGATATTCAGCTGTGTTGTCCTGGACAAATCACAAACTCTCAGTGCTTCAGTTTCCTCATCTGTAAAATGGGGATAATATCACCTACGTCAAAGAGTTGTTATGAGGATTACATGAAATAGCATATGTAAGGCTCTTTGCAAACCTTAAAGTGCTCCATAAATGTTTTCTTAAAAAATAGTTTATTTTTAGTTTTCAGTATTTACTTCCTTAAGTTCGAGTTTTAAATTTTTTCCCCATCCGTCTCCTTCCCCTCCCCAGTAAATGTTAGTCGTTATTATTTCCACAGTACATCTACCAAATGTAGAAAAAGATGTCAGAGAAAAATAAATTGTATATTTTTAAATTCTACTAATAAAAGTGCTGTCAGTATACTATAGGGGAATCAGGAATACTTGGATTCAAATCTTGTATAAGATGTTTATAATTTTTGTGACTCAAGGCAAAAAATTTAACTTTTCTATGCCTCAGTTTCCTCATCTATAAGATGAAGCTGATTGGCTTTATGACCTGTATGCTCTCTTCTAACTAAATCTGTATGATTTTGTATTCTAAGAGTAGCAACCTTCCTAGTATCATCTCATTACTCTTTCCCAATAAATTTCATGCCTTATCTGTAGGATTTTATAGAGATAGACAATGATTTTCTATATAATGGTGGTTTTTTCATCATAGCTGTTAAGAGTGAAACAAACTTCCAAACAGATATAATGTTTTAAGATTTTTGAAGAAATTTGCAAATATTCATTACTTTTACCCTCACAACCACTCATTTTACAGGTGAGGAAACTGAGGTGGATCTTTCTAACTTTGTGCTGCTTTATCCTTAGGCCACCTTCCTAGTATTTATTTAATTCCCTTTTCCAATAAATGTTACAGTATATCTATACCGTAAGATTATATGTACATGAACAGTGAGAATTAAGTAAGCAGACCAGTTGTTAATCTTCTATCAGGGTGGGGAACCTGTGACCTCGAGGCCACAAGTGGCCCTCTAGATCCTCAAATGTGGCCCATTGACTGAAGCCAAACTTCAAGTTTAATCCAACCCACTAGTTTTACTGGTGAGAATTCAGTCAAAGAGCTGCACTTGAGGACTGAGCTAGAGGGCCACACGTGGCCCGAGGCCACAGGTTCCCCACTTCTGTTCTGCATTCTGCTTTTTTGTAGATTTCCTGCCTACTTTTGCAGGTGATCCGAGTTTTTTATCCTGTTCTTCCTTTCACCACTGACTGTGTTAGTGTTTAGTTTTACTCTGGCTACTTTTCTTTTTCTATCTCCATTTGATCCCTGCTGCCACTGTTCATTAACCAGCTTCTTCATTTGATGCTTTTTATTTCTTACTGTTTTCTCTTTAACCTACCTAACCTTGCCCTCAGTTGTCAGCAGATTATGTAACAACTTGATCTTTTTTTTTAACAGAGACAAAAGAAAGCTCTGACTCAACCACTGTGCTTTTCAATGTGTAAAAACAGATATAAGCATTTAATAGGGAAATCGTGTATGAGTTAAGTCTTTTTATAAGTTTATTTTCAAAAATATTAGGATGTGAATTATCTAAAGAAGTCGTAGGTGAATCCTTTTCTATAATCAAGAACTCTTTTTATAAAATGAATAATTACCTCCTAATTATATGGAGCAGACCTGTGTGATGAAATTTCAACTTCCAATGAGGAAAGTCCCTCCATCCATGCAAATAGACAGACTTCTAGTCTTGGAGAAGTTGCCTGGGACACAGAGAGATTAAGTATTCTGCATAAGGTCACACAGACAGCCATATGCGTCCAGAGAAAGGTTTTTGGTCACGCTTTTACTCCAAGGCTGCCCCTCTATTGACTTGACCAGAGGTTCTCAAACTTATTTGGCTTACCACTCCCTTTACAAAAATAAATTCTCAGTGTCCCCTAGAAATGTACTTTTTCTTTAACCCTTTAACAATTTTTTTTTGGAAATTTGCATCATTTCAAAAAAATATAAAATGTTTTTTTAACAATGATGTATCTTAAATTTAATAATTTATTGTTAATGTGTGGGGTTTTCTTCCTGCATTGAAATTTTGCTGACCGAAAATTGTATCACATAAGCAATTGTAAACAAATCATTACATTCATGTATTCCTGCTGATATACGTGGACTACTTGACAATGCCTAACACGCTTGCCTGCCAACAGTTGTTTGTTAAGACCTGTTTGGCAGACTTGACCACTCATCAGTTATAACTTGCATTTTGTGTGTTTTTTTTGAAAATGATGTAATCACTACGACTTAACTTTGTTAAACAACATGAAACATGTACTAACAATTTTTCAAAATTTTCTTGTCTTCTTTTCTTATGCCTCCACCCTGTCTCTTATTTTTATTCAACGCTCCCCCAGTTGCACCTGAGGTTACTAGCACCTCCCCTGGATCACTCCAGTGCCCCCACCGGGGGCAGTATCACCTGCTTTGGGAACCTATGCACTAGACCCTTGCTGCCTCTCTCATTTGTGGGATGGATTTTCATTTGTAATATGTCGCTTTCTTAAAGTTAAACACAAAAAGGATGAGGGCATCTCCATCTAAATCTCTTTTTTGTCACGGAACTCTTTCGCAGGCTGCTGAAGCCTGTCAGAATAATGTTTTTAGATGCATAAAATAAAATGCATAGGATTATGAAGAAAACCATTTATATTAGAATATGGTTATGGAAGTTTTAAAAAAATTATTGACCCCCAGGTTAAGAATTCCTAATATATTACAAATAAAAGCTGTTTTGTTTTTTCATAGCAGAGTAGTGATGTGGGATGTGAATGAGATGGGATTGTTTAATTTCACAAACTTTGTTAAATTGTTTTTTTCTTTGGGCCTAATGCTGCTCCATTACTAGCTTTTTGGTAGGTCACTATTTTTTGCAGATATGTTAGTAGGAAGATGTAATGGTCCAGTTGTTTGGGCAGAGGTGAAAAGAGCAAGACACGGGATATCAGGGATATTCCATAACTCTTTGTTCTTATTGTATCAAGTGACAGCAGCCAAGAATATATGAATGAATGAATGACGTGAACTCCTAGTAAATCTGATGTGTTTATTAGCATTGTGAGTAGCATGACTTTAATTTTTCCACCTGGTGTCCATTTCAGTCCTGCTATTACTGCAAGCAGAGTATGAAAGAAGGTGATCCCGCAGTTTACGCCGAGAGAGCTGGGTATGACAAATTCTGGCACCCTGCCTGTTTCGTTTGTAGCACCTGCAGTGAGCTTCTGGTGGACATGATCTATTTTTGGAAAAATGGGAAGCTGTATTGTGGCAGGCATTACTGTGACAGTGAAAAACCCCGGTGTGCTGGGTGTGATGAGGTAAGAGATTCCTGGGACTGACTGTGCACATGCACATGCACACACACACTCACACAAACACACACTCACACACTATCTACTGTAGTCCCAGATTGTCCTCTTCAGTGATATAACCGTAGAGAGAAGGTATTTTGAATGTGTTCAAGTTAAAATGTGCTTTATTTACCTACCGAAAAATTGATACTTAATGACTTCTAATTCATGCTATGAATTAGAAGTCACTGAGCTCCTCCCAAGTCACATAGATGAGAGAACTTATGATAGATATTTAATAGTAGAACATATAAAGAATTCTGTCTTATTGTGTACTGGGATGACTGGTCAGACTGTAGACTTTATTTTTCAAGGTATGAAACATAAGAAACTACATTTGGGGAATTGAGGGGCTAGAAGGACAGGGAAAGCAAACCTTTGGGGAATTTCTGCTGTGGAAGCCGTCACACACTGGCAACTTAAAATCATAGAAAGTCGATTAGCCAAGGACTGAAAGAGTTTAATCAACTTGCCTATCATCACACAATATGTGTTAGGGATGGTACTTGAACTGACTTTCAAGGTTAACCCCTCTATGGTACTGCTTATCAAATTGATCGTATTTAAGTGCTTTATTGGGTCAGTGAATCCGATCATGAGTGCTTTGCCAAGTGGATTTTTTTAGAGCAAATCAGGACTAAAGGGAGGGAAATGACTTTTTTCTTTCTTTTTTTGTCATCTTTCTAGTTGATATTCAGCAATGAATATACCCAGGCAGAGAATCAGAGCTGGCATCTGAAACATTTCTGCTGCTTTGACTGCGACTGCGTTCTTGCTGGGGAGATCTATGTTATGGTCAATAACAAACCCATATGCAAGCCTTGCTACGTGAGGAACCATGCTGTGGTGAGAGCTCTTTTGGAGACACAATTGCCCCTAATATCTTATAGCTCAATAAAGTATTTACATACAGCTATAAACCTAGGAACAGAAAGCAAAAAGGTTCTACTGAGCAGGAAGCATGTGGCTTCCCTAGGAGGTCTTAATATGAAGTGTTGTACCCAAGGAACTTAAGCAGAATAGAACCACTGGAAAGTTCCTTCACTTCACTTCACAGTAGAGTCTTAATAAGGCTTGATTTAAAGACTATAATTCTGCTCTTGGAACCCAGTTATAACAGCTAATTCATTCATATACACATAAGTCAGAATCTGATGACCTCAAAGAGTTTAATTACTTTCTTTGATGTTATAAATGAATTTTTACATATGAATTCTTATCTTTTACTATATCTGTACCATCTGGAATGTTCATTTCTTTTAAAAAATTAAGTGTATTTTTTTCAATTAACAAGCATTTCTCTTTCTTCAACCTTCCCTCATGACAAAAAAAAAGCCACTTTTGCAGTTAACACCAATAATCATACAAAAATAAATACATAGATGTCTCGATCTCAAAACCTTGAGCCTTAGCCTCTTTGTTAGGACCACCACCTGGAATCTGAAAAATAATTTAGCTATGTACAGATTTTTCCTTTGTGATGGAAGAATTTGAAGTATGTACTTCAAGTCTACATTGGGGTGACTTAAATATTTAAATGTCTTAATTCTATTGTTATCTCCAAACCACTCATTTATTATGGCTTCATCATTCATTATAAGGGTAATATTTTGGATAGACTTCTAATAATAAAGGTTACTAACTTTAGCTTGTTTCAGATAATACATCCATTCCTGGAACACACATGAACGATGAGATAAGGCTCCGTTAGAAGCAGATAACTCAGTCAGTTGCTTTTGTTAAGAGGTTCAATGCCGAACAAATTCAGAACCTTAAGGTAAAGAGAAGGAAACAGGCTATTTCTCTTTCCCCAGAATGCAAAATGAGGCTTTCTTGAAGCTCCATCAGTTTTCTATCTCCTGTTATGGACAAATGTCTGGGGCAGCTAGGTGGCCCAATGGATAGAGTGCTGAGCCTGAAAGCAAGAAGACTTATCTTCATGAGTACAGATCTGGCCTCAGACACTTGCTAGCTATTTGACCTTGGGCCAGTCACTTAACCCTGTTTGCCTCAGTTTCCTTATTTGTAATAAATGGCAAATCACTCCAGTAACTTTGCCAAGAAAACTGAAGATTTGGATACAACTGGAAAACGACTGAACAACAAATGTAAAATAATGAAAGTAGGGCAATAACAAAAAAAGAAAAGATATTAAGGTAGCAGAGAGTCAAGAAAAATTGAAGGCCAGGAAGAAAATAATCAGATCCATATTCCTGATGGATTCTATAGCTTTCCTAGGATGCTACCAATGGTTCTTCATGACATTAAGAATTTTCCACAAGCCAATCGTCATAGTCCTCCTCATTATCGTGCTCTCAGCTTTTGTTTGTTTTTTAAGCAACACGTAAAGGATTCACATTCCATTCATCATGAAGGGAGAGCATTCAGGCTCTTGAATGCATGAGAGGTCTCTGCTTTCTGTTGTAGAACAAAGGGAGAAAACCAGGTGGTTTTTTTTTTTTATTATTGTTATTAGTATTTCTTTGATGAAGAAAGCATAAGAAAAAGCCTGTATAAATTTAATGTCTTAATTTAGGCACGTGATTTTCAAGCTTTCTCAAAGAAGAAAGATATTCAAAAAAATGAGAGAAAACCTGCAGACTGAATTATTACCAAAAACTTGAACTAATCATGCCTGTTTGGTCATTTTCATGAAATCTTCTTTATTCAATCCAGCAAACATTTATATTAAGCATCTATTATGTGCAAGGCAGATCTAGGGAGCCCTTGAAAATAAAAGAGAATAGGCAGGTTTTCACAGATTATAATCCCTAGTAGAAATCATCTTCAGTTACATTTGATTAAAAAAGTGGAGTGCAAAATCTTTCTGTACTTATTTTTTTATATAACAAAACAGTATGTGCAAAACACAGCATTAAAGGCTCTTCTCCAACAAGATGCCTCTCATGAACATATTAAGATTATATGGGATTCTTTTTTTTTTCTAATTGACCCTCTAATTATCAATACCAAGTAAAAACAGGAATGGAAGGATTCCTTAGAGATGGCAACACAAATTTGGAACTCAAAATTTTAAAAACAAATGTAGAAAATTGTTTTTACATGTAACTGTTGAAAAACAAAATACAAAATACTCCACCAAAATAAAATGACAAAATACTCCAAATGCTCCTCTTTGCAAATGACATCATGGTTTCCGCATCAGTCTCCCAAATAATGTGGGTTCTTTTCAGTGAGATTTATAGCCCCACCAAAAGGTCAGGCTTACAGTCTACACAGGAAAGAAACAGCCAAGTATGACATGCAGTTGGGTATAAAGTTAATGAGGGGCAAAAGCCTGTCCTAGATAACTACATAATTTTTCTTGCCCAGCCTGCAAGCACAGTGACTATTTACAGCTGGATCCCAACACTGATTAGCACAGAAGTTTTAACCTGTTTTATGTTTCAGACCTGGATTGGTTCACCCCATCTTAGGTAGGGCTAGAGGCCCTCCATTTCCAGAGGTTCACCATATTTTTGCTAGATTTAATGGAGACATACAATGAGTTTTAGCCATATTGTAGCTCTAAGCTTTTAAATTAAAGTAACCCACTGCCTTCAACCTCCCTCAGGAGCAGGGAGTATAGGTATGTGTCACCATGCCTGGCTACAAAGCATTCTTAGCAGTCCCTAGCTTCTCTTTGAGATAAAAGCTCAGAACTCACTATTGTTTAAAAAAAAAAAAAAAGTAGCAGTGTATTGGTAACTACCAAGCCTATTTTCTTATCTCTCCAATATTTTCCTTAGAACACTCTCCACATACATCTGAGACAGTCTAGATGAAAGGTATGATAGGGAGCCAATAGCCTTTTTGCTATATTACACATCAGACCACATCAGTCATCAAGATTTGATAGAGAAACAGGCTTCCAACGAAGCATCTTCCATGCATATGAGAAAAACATATAAGAATCCCTGGTAGAACTTTGACGGTCTTCTGATTATTCATATCAAATGAGACACAAAACAGGGAGACTTGCTCACCAAAGGTGTTTGCTACTGTCATGGAGAAGGTCCAGGACAGATGACGAAAAAGGAGATGGCAGAGTCTTCCAGACGCCCCTGATTGTGAATGACATTATGCTGTTTGTGTTGAGCCCAGGACACTGAAGTGCCTCCCAATTGAAATCCTTAATTGCCCAAAGAAGTTTGGCCTAACTCTTCTTCCAGGGAAAACCACACCACCAAAGAATGCCTATTACCTAGATGATGCTATGCATAAATAAACCATTAAAATACTCTGAGGGCATATGTCTTATACAGATGTTACACATAGACAGTGAAGAGATCCCTGAATTAAATAGGCGGAGGAGATACTTGGGCTGAATTGCATTTGGGATATTGTCCAGTGCTTTGATGACCATCCAAAAAACAAAGACTCATCTTTTAACATTAGAGTTCTTCCATGATGCCATATGGCTGCAAGTTAGGGATATCCAGTATCTGAAGAATTAAAGTTGAAGATCACCCAAGAACACATTAGAAGCACACGGCAGGCATTTGCAGGATGCAACAGATTATAAAAATTGTATAGGACAAGCAGCTTAGAGGCTATGATCAGAAAGAATATGTACAAGACCAGGAAAAAAATAACCAAGCAAGGAATAACTGGACAGAAAATCTGCTCCATTAGTATCCAAGCTGTATTAGAATATATATACATGACACACACTTAATACCCTAAGCCTGTCAGGTGGGCTCCCTATGGAAGACTCACAGAAGTTGGGCAGACAGAGAGAATGCCACCACCTCTCCTGAGGCTTGCTCTATCCAGAGCCATCATCCCTGTATCTCTGTGACAGTTGTTTCTACATCCCCAGCTCATGCTCCCTCCTTTTTCAAGAAGTTCAGTCAATGTTCCTTTCCACCTTAATCTGTTCCTTTGTACTTGAGGTCATATGTATCCTCTGCCTCTCTATCACACCCTTACACCACACCACTGTACCATGCACCTAGTATCTGAGGGGAAGAGTAGACATGCATTACATGAACCTGGCAGGAAAGCACATGAAGAAAGAAAACCCTGGATATGTTTTGGATAACTCACAAGTCTGGACTGCATTGGTCCATTCAGGAACGTTTCCATTGTGTGAAACCATTTCTCTGTTAACTTCTTGTCTGTTGGTCTTCACTGTTCTCCAGTTGGACAGATCCTTTTCTTTACTGGAAATATAGCATTTACAAAGTCTTTTGATGTGTAAAAAAATCATCCTTAAAATAATATTTAGACAGTTACCTTCTACTGTTCCCTTTAACTCAGAGAATTGAAAAAACTCATCAGGCAGGCAATCTGTGGGTTATACCAGCCATCCCAGGCAGTCATTCACTCACCAAGGATATATTATCCATTCTGAACATAACTCACAACAAAGAGCTTTGGTTGACTCTCTGAGCAAAGGAAATCAGCCTAGCCAGTTTTCATTTTTTATACTGCAGAATCTATAGCCAAGCAGCTACAGTACTGGTCTTTCTTATTAAGTAGAGGAGGCAAAAATAAATTAGAAGCTGTTTTGGGAAGTTTCACCTCTCTTAAGTGCTAGATGATGCTAAAAGTCATTAGCTACACTAGCTGTCTTCATTCAGCCAGTGGAGAACTAGCGCCTTTCTTTGTCAGAAGCAGCACCTGCCACTGGTCTCTTAAAGGAATTCTGACAAGGTGTTTTCGCCCCCTGCTGTTTTCCTTCCTTCTCTTTTAGGTTCTTTCGATTCCTCAGCACACCTGCCATATCTTCTGTCTTCTCTACTTCTCGGTCTCGAAAATCAGACCTTTCTGCCTCTGACTCAAACGCTCCCCTTTCACTTAAAAGCAGCTTGCCAAATTTCCCTGTGAAATCAGTTTTTAAAATAATACTCTTGTCTCCAAAATATATGTGTAATTTATTTTATATTTTTATATTACTTTTGCAAAGCCAATTATTCTCGAATATTGTCGGTCCTTTTAAGTGAAGTCTTTAATCACCTTTAATATCATCATTCAACATTGTCTATAAGAACTACAGGTTTTAAGATGTATTCTTTGTATAGTAGGTGAGATCTGCCTAATTACAGCTCTAATGAAGCATGAAAATTCTTTTTAGACTGGCACTACAGTTGATAATGAACTATTGTGCATCTTAATTGCATGTAATAGAACCAAACCCAATATATTCAGTCGGTAGAAGCCGGTCTACTCAGAGCACTAGTGGGGAGTATTTTCCTAGAAGAAGCAGAAAGACTGACTGAATAATGCTTTTTCTCATATTTGTCACAGTGATCAAGAGCTCAAGGATTTTTTTCATATTTCTTTTAATTTCATATTGATTTCCAGATTCTTTCCTCTATCCCTCCTTCCTTTCCCACTCATTGAGAAGGCAAAAAATATGATAAATTATACGTTTAAAATCATACAAAACTTTTCCCTTTGAGCCATGTTGTGGGGCAAGAAAGCAAGAAAAAATAGTGACAAAAATATATCTTTTACTTTGCCCTTAGAAATGTTCATCGCTTCTCTTTCTGGAGGTAGACATCATTTTTCCACCTTGAGTCATTTGGAATTTACATGCATCATTGCATCGAGTCATTAAGTCTTTGCACAGTTGAACATCATTACAGTATTACTGTGTACAGTGTTCTGGTGCTGCTCACTTCACTTTGTATCAGCTTATAACCGTCTTCCCATATTTTTCTGAAACCATTTCCTTCGTCTTTTCTTACAGCACAAGAGTATTCCATCACTATCATATACCACAATCTGTTCAGCCATTCCCCAGTTGATGAACATCCTTTCAGTTTTCAGTTCTTTACCTCCAATGAAAGAAAAGTGCATGGAATTTCAAGAAAAGTGTTTCTAAGCCCAAGCTTTTAAGATCCTTATAGGTGGATATCTCCTGCATCTAAAGAAGAGAGATATTTAATATATCTCTTCTAAAATTTGAGTCAGAAACGTTTGGTTTAAGATACTGTAGTATTATTTGGTTTGAATATTTTTTTCCTCTTTATTCAACAGATTTGTCAAGGATGTCATAATGCAATTGACCCTGAAGTACAGCGAGTGACTTACAACAGTTTTAACTGGCATGCTACTGAAGAGTGCTTTCTCTGTTCCTGCTGCAGCAAGTGTCTGATTGGTCAGAAGTTTATTCCAGTAGAAGCAATGCTTTTCTGTTCAGTAGAATGTAAAAAGATGATGATGTCATAATGAGAAAGCACTAGATAATTCTGAGCCATTGCTAGCTTCCAAAGTGATCTGCATTTCTACTGTAAAATTTGGGCATTTGGAAAAAATAAAAAAGAAGAAAAAAAACCTAGAATAAGTTGAGAAATTTTTATTCTCTTTCTGTTCTTGCTTTCATCTTTTAGAAATTGTATTAACTACTTATTCATATGTAAAAACAGGAAATGGCATGTTTGATTTGGGAAAACCAAGTCTTTCTGTATCTCTTTTTTCCCCTTCACTTTTAAAATGGAAAGGAAATAGCTTTAAAATTAAAGAAAGAACATGTATGTATTTTCTCTCAGCCCCTCTTCATTCAGCTGTACATGGTATGTAATGATGAGCTTTTCTGACAGTGGAAAAGGGGCTGAAGGATACAAAGCGCTTATTAAACAAGCATCTCAGCAAAATCTGTAGCTGTCTTTTATTTCTAGCCTCTGTGTATTCACTGCCCAGTGATGGAAGGAGATGATGTATCATTTTCTTTTTTGTCTTGATCATTAATTGTTATTCACGTGGAACTCCTCAACCTCACATCTCTAGTGCAGTAAAAATTCTTCTAGGCAAAGACCTGCCCTTGATCTGTAAATATCATTTCTTTTGAGGTTTGTGTATGTGGTACAGAATTGTCCACTCTACACTTCTTTATAGATGGGCCTTGGACTTTTTTTTAAGGTGATGTGGTTTGAATTTCAGATTTTCAGCTACAGCATATGTTGTCAGTTCTAAGAATGTCCAAATCTCAAGGTATATACCGTGGAGCGAAGAGAACTTGTGAAGAGTGTTAATTGCAGTTGGCAGATTTGGGGTTTGCTAAACCCTTAATGCTTCTCATTTTTTCCCTAAATGATAACTGTTCTGTGGCAATTTATAATAATGCTTTGTATGCCTAATCTCATTTTCCTTAAAAGACCCCCCCCATCTTATATATATTTTATATAAATATATCAGTTATCTGGAATATTATTTACAAAAGCATCCAAATTACACATACCTTAGAGGTGTGTTTGTGCATGTATATTCAAAATAAAAAGACAAATCTTTGATCACTTTAAGGATTGTATATATTTTTATTCTCATTTTTTGAAGTAGGAAAAATGAATCCTGCTGCAATGATGCTTGTTTTACAGCAGGGGGCAGTATCTTCAAGGATTAAAGACATCTTGGTTTTTAAGAAGTATGAGCCAAGCTATTACTGTTGCTTAAAACAGGGCAATACCTGGATTTTTCAAAGTGAGAAAGTATCAAGTTTAATAACAAAAGAGCAAAGGACTCAGTCATCAATGTTGGGTTAGTTGGGAGTTGTAATTATCTTAATTAATTAATACCTAATACTGATATTAATTAGTTAATACCTAAACTTCCTATTCAGGGAGCTAGGGCACAGGATTTTAGAATTGAAAATGAATTTAATAAGGTTCACTGGTTTTCAAACTTTCTGTTCTCAGTACTCCTTTGGATGCTAAAAAGTTGAGGCTCCCAAAGAAGTTTTGTGTACGTCATACCTATCCATAAACTGCATTTAGAATGAAAATATCTTAATATTATTATGAAAAGAGTTCTGACCTTGTGGATCCTTTGAAAGGTCCCTAGACCATACTTTGAGAACCACTGATCAGATTTAACCTCTTCATCTGTAAGATGAGGAAACTGAGGCCCATTACCTAAGGGGGTACATAGGTAGTAAGTGGTAAAACCCTAGATCTCATTCCAAATCCAGGAAGATCTGCGGGTTCTTCTCAACTATACTATCCTAGCTCCTCACTAACTGCTACTTTTATACTATAGTGATAGCTTTGCTTCTATAAAAGACTTTTAAAATGGCTTTTCAGTATTTTTCCTGTCAGGTTCCAAGGCAAAGAAAGAAAAATAGAAAATCTGAAGGTCTATTTTGAGTACTTGACCTTTCTGCATTCTAGAATGTTAGAACTATAAAAGACCTAAGAGACCAGTTAGTCCAACTTGACTCATTTTGTAGATTAGAAAATGTGTCCATAATGCTGAAATGATTTTCTCACATCAAAATGGGCTACACCTCCTATAAATTGATTTCTACCTAGTAAAATTTTTGGGAAATACATCTAAAGGCCCCTGTGTCTCTGGGCAAAGAACAGAAAACTGGCTTTATCACTAGTCTCAGAGTATTTTTCTTGTGTTAATTGAAGCATCTATCTCTCTCTGAATATAGTGAGGACACTTTGCTTCTGCATCAGGATATCACAAAATTAGTTTCCTGGAAGGAACCCTGCAGGCCATTTTATTCAACTAGCATCTGACTAAGAATTGCTTTTACAACAAAAGTTCTTAACCTGTGGTCCATGAGTTTTAAAAACATTTTAATAAAGATTTTAATATAATGTATCTCCATTATAATTCTGCATATTTTATTTTATGCATTCCAAACATTATTCTGAGAAGTCCTCCAACCAGACTGCCAAAAAAGGTCCATGATAGAAAAATAAGTTAAAAATTTCCATTCTACATCTCCAACAAGTGAAGAAGTATTAACTCAAAAGTGTATGAAGATATTTAGTTACAATTGACAGTGTCAGAATAAGTGGTTAACTTAAACTGATTATATCATATGATAACTTTTCCTATCCACCTACCACATCAGTAACTTGTCTGTGACTTGTGACCTTAGAGAGTTTCCTGGGCATTTGACAGGGCGACTTGTCCAAGAACACATAGCTTATCATTGTCAGAGACAGGACTTAAGCCCAGGTCTTTCTGATTCTGAAACACTCTCTCTTTTCCACTGTGTCAATCTGTGTACTACTTGCTGATACTACTGAAAAATCATAGCCGGTCAGCCCATACATACATCCTTACACAGATGGTGGCAGAGCCCTGTTGGTCTGCTGACCCAAACTAGACGTTGTGGCAATAAAAATCTGATGTGCTCCCTGAGTAAATCTATACATTTAGCATGATACTCAAGTTAACTGAGGGGCAACGAGGTGGCACAGTCAGGAAGACTCACCTTCCAGAGTTCAAATCCAGCCTCAGACACTTACTGGCTATGTGACAGTGGACAAATCACTTAACCCTGTTTACCTCAGTTTCCTCATCTGTAAAATGAGCTGGAGAAAAATATGGCAAACCTCTGCCATATCTTTGCTAGGAAAACCTCAAATGGGGTCATGAAGAGTTGGACAAGACTGAAGTGCCTGAATAACAACATAACAAGTTACCCGAAGGGTCATTAGGTACATGACTAATACTTGTTTATCCCTAAAGGTGATTACAAAAAAAAAGTTTTTACAAATTAATTTTGGGGTTTGCAAAAAGTTTTTTAAATTAATATTCTTATTTTAGTTTGAAGTAACCTGTTCCATGTGGTTCATTTTGGTTTGGAATTCAAAAGTGTAGGTTTTAACTATACTATGAAAGGAAACTGTTGTTTGTTTTCTGTTGTTGTGAGTAGTTTTTCAGGCATGTCTGGTGTTTCATGACCCCATTTGGAGTTTTCTTAGCAAAGATACTGGAGTGGTTTGCCATTTCCTTCTTCAGTACATTTTACAGATGAGGAACTGAGGCAAGCAGAGTTAAGTGACTTGCCCAGGGTCACACAGCTTGTAAGTGTCTGAGGCTGGATTTGAACTCAGGAAGATGAATCTTCCTGACTTCAGGCTCAGCACTCTAGTTACTGTGTCACCCAGCTGCCTTGTTTGTTTTTTGTCCTCTATAGCAAAAAAAAATGATATTAATTTACCTATATGCAATGCTTCAAGGTTATAAGAATTGAGATATATAACCATTATTAGCTCCATTTCACAGATGAGGAAATGAAGGCTTACTAGCTATGTGACTTGCCAGAGTCTCACAGCTAATATCTCAGACAGAATTGGAATCCAGGTGTTCCTCACTCAAAGCCCAGTGGTTTGTCCAGTGTGACACATAATTGAGCTAAACAAAGCTTAGTGATGCCATGTGAACTATGGTCAAATAAGACTTGCCTCTTGTAACAGAACCAGTTCAGTCCCAAAATTCTCTAAACCAGAGTCTAAATCTCATTTTCATTTAGTCCAAACCCTTGAGAAATACAAGGAGAATAACGGTATCATTGGAAAAAAGTCTTTGTTATCATTTTTGTCGTTGGTTTAAAATGCTAGTGACCGATAAGACCATGTGAAGTGGCATAGTTCACAAATTCAGCTGGGATTGAGGCACAAGCCACCAGAAATATGAGTAGGTAAGAGGGTTTATTTTTTTGCTTATGAAATAATATACTCTCCTAAGCACAGCTACCTAGAAGCAGCAAGTTTCTTACAACCTGTGACCAGAATGCTTTAGATTTTCTATTTCATAATCATGTTCATTTGGCTGACACTACTTTTTTCTCTTTATTTTTCCTTCTTACCCTAGGTTTCAGGTACCAGATTCTAGATTTATCAGGGACGGCTATGTCAGGCAGTCCCAATCAGGTATATGTAGGAGCAAAAGAGAACAGCGACGTAGCTCCTTCTGATTAAAGCAGTTACTGCTTACCATCCATACATTCTTCTAGTCATCCAACACACACCCACTAAGTCATAGACCTGGCAATGTCATTGCCCTGTGAAATACCATTCTGCTTTTCAATGGCACTAATTATTAAGAAGTGCATACTTAAATTGAAATGAAATTCCCCTATCCGCCACTTTTATTCACTGTTTCTACTTCTCACATCTAAGACCTGGCGGAAAAAATTTGATCCTTTTTCAGTAAAGCAGCCCTTTAAATGCTTGGAAGTGGCATCATGTCTTCTCTCCTACTATTCCCTTCTCTAGGCAAAACCAAACCAAAAACCCTTAGAAAGTACAGCTTTTCTTCATGGGGCATGGCCTCTAATACCATCCTCATAGTATTCCCTCATTCGAATGCTCTCCAACTTATCAACGTCCTTCCTATGATGTAAAACCCCAAACCGAACACAATAATCCAGATATCTGATGAGGCAAAGTCCAGTCCCTCCCTTCCCTCCCCAGTTCTGGAAACATATTTCTCAGTCCTGAGATTTCATTCCTTTTTTTGCCTGCATAGCACTCTTGTGACTCATCCTGGATTTGCAATCCACTGAAGTCTCAGAGCGTTTTTTTGTACAAACTCTTCTCCAGTTAGGCCCCGCGCCCGACTTGTCTGTGAATTCTTTATAATATAGATCTTTACATTTATTTTTTGGCATCCTGTCATCTACCATACTAACTACCTTTGCAGCTCCCAGGCTTGTGTCATCTGCAAATTTGATAAGCATGCCATTTTGGCCTTCATTTAAGTTACTATAAAAATGTTGAACAGGACAGGGCCACTGTGCTAGTTTGGAGTGTCCCAAGATCCTATGGTTGTTCCAGATGATAATGTGGTTTGGTTTTGTTCTGTTTTTAATAACTTAGGTGAAGGGGAAGGATCTATCTCTGACTGCTAGGGTATGAACCATGAGAGTATTCTGGTCAATGGCTAACGAAAAGCAAGTTACCCTCTATTAATAGAAACAAAGCAAATATTTTCAAATGTTGGCTCTTACTGTGTATTCATTCATTAAAATATTTCTTTACACCTATTCTATTCGAGGTTCTATATGAGGCACGATGGCAGCTAGGTGACAGAGTGGATAGAGTACCCAGCCCAAAGTCAGGAAGACTCATCTTTCTGAGTTCAAATCTGGCTTCAGACACTTTTCCAGCTGTATGACCCTGGACAAGTCACTTAACCCTGTTTGCCTCCAATTCTTCACCTGTAAGATGAATTGGAGAAGGAAATAGCAAACGTCTCCAGTATCTTTTGCCAAGAAAACCCCAATGGGGTCCTGAAGATTCAGATATGACTGAAATAACTAAACAACAACAAATCAGGCACTGTAAAGAATAAAGAGGAATGAGATCATGTCTTTGACATTATGCAGCTTACCTTGGAAAGATCATATGCTCATTGACTTAGAGCTAGAAGAGATTCACAGGTTATCTGGAAAAACCTCATTTTGCAGATGAGAAAACCAAGGTACAGAGAGGTGGAATAAATTGCACCAGGTCAGGCAGTATTGGAACCCAGGTCCTCTGATTCTTAAGCCATTTCTTATACAGAAATTCTCATTTCTTATACAGCCTTCTATAAGTCATACCTACAATAAAAAGGTACAATAAAAGAAGCACACAATGTCATGTGAGCTAAAAGAGGAGATATTACTTCTGTTTGGGCTTGGATCAGGGAAGACTTCAAGAAAATGATGTATTTGAGCTGATCCTTGATATTAGGCTCAATCGATAGACAGGCAGAGCCAAATAGTGTGAGAAAGCAAGTGTGGAGACCATGAGCTCAGTAGGATGCTTATAGGACAGCACATGCTCTGGTTTAGCTAACCTAAGGGGTCCCTGGGAAGCATAAGTGGGAGATAAGTTTGGAAATGTAGATTGGGGACACATTATAGAAAGCTCTTGAATGTCATAAGGGTGAAAGTGGTAGTTAATTGGGGAGTAATGAAAGATTTTTGAGCAGGGGTTGGGTAGAACACTTGACATGATCAAGGCATTCATTGCCTTTGGAAGCTTTTTTGGGTGAGAGATAATGGCTGGAACAAGACAGTGACAGTTACTGGAATGATTCACAGATTTTTCTTAGGATACTTGGATTCCAAATACCACTGGAGGATTGACAGGGTTTTATTACATAAAATCTTATATAAATCCTTAGATTTATCAACCTTGATATTTGGCATGATTTAAAGTGGTATGTGGGTAGTTGTTTTTTTCCCTTTATTTGAACACTTTAGTTGCCAAGTAAACATCTCCTAGTTCAAATTTAGTGAAATGGGACCAAAGTATTTCAAAGGCAGGAGCTTCTTCATTTGCTTTTCCAGAAGGCATTTTCAGTTCATCCAATCAGACGATGGTTAGTAGGGAGAAAATCTTCAGGATGAAAAATGACATACCCTTTTCTTGATCTACTGGCAGATTTCAGCTTGTCTTTGGGACATTTAAGTACCAGACAATATGTATGACTATATGTATGACTATTGCAGTGTCTGTGTAGAAAATAACAATGGGTTTAAAATCAGGGCATCTGGGTTCAAATCCCACCCTTACCATTTAACTGTGTGATCTTGGGAAATTCCCTTGTACTAGGCTAGACTTCGTTTCCTCATCTGTAAAGGGTTGGACTATGTGGCTACTAAAGTCCCTCCCAGCTCTAAATTGATGAGTTTATGATCCTGCTTTCTGCTTACTGAGTATTTTGCTCCCCTGCCAGACTTATCTGTTCAATTAATGATTTTGATGTATTAATGATGAATACTCAGACTTAAATGAGATAATGCAAATAGACTACCTTATAAAAATGCCATCTAAATATCATTAAAATTATCATTATAATTATCATTTTTAAACCTAGAGTACCTTCCTTGGTGGATGTATTTGGGAGAAGTTTTTCACAAAAGTTGGAACACATTTAGTTTTGATCAATGTAATTCATTTAATACATTCATGAGTCATTATTTTACACATTTATGTGAGTTCAAAATTAAATTTTTGAGCTGGTTTATATGTATCTCAGGGAAAGGTTGAGAGCTCAAGAAAATTGTGAAAAGTTGCCCAGATATTCTTTGCTCAATTATTTTCATGATTATTAGAGAAAAGATGCCATCATGTTGTTCAGACCCTTAAAGAAAGATACTCTCAGCACTATTCTATTGACATTTGTATTTGTGTTTTGAAGCATTTCCTTAAAAGACTATTTAGTGATGCTGACATTTACCAAGAGCTGCTATGGATTTTTTTCCCCATTGCTACCCCTCTCCAGGGTGTCTAGACCTTCAGACAAAGAAGGGAAAACCATTCCTAATTACCTTTCCAGGAACTAACTGTTGTTGAATAAGGAAAATGAGTTGAGCTTTCAGTATATATTTGGATAAGTGGCAAGGTACATTGATAAAATGAGCACATGCCCTAGGAGTTAGGAGACCTGGGTATTTGTCTCAGTTCTATACTTAGAAAAATCAATAAATTTTCCTTGGTTTCAGTTTTCTCCTCAGTAAAATGAAGAACATGGAAGTAATGATATTTTAATTCTTTTCCAACCCTATTCTTGTTTATGAATGGATGTTTAGATAGATGAGGAACCAGAAAACAATTTAGGAACAGTCACTAACATTTGTATGACCTTCAGCAAACAACCTCTTTAAGAACTTGTTCCTCTATGAAATGGGAATAGTAATACTAGCACTGCCTACCTCACAAAGTTGTCAGAAGGATCAAGTCAAAGCATTACGTGAATGCTTTTAAAGCTCCAAGTATCATTATTATTACCATTATAAAATCTTGGAATTATTTTTTACCACTGAATGGGCAGTGACCAGAGGGGAGGGGCAGTATGGGTGATTTCACTGGGACTTTGTAGAGTTTGCTTTGTTTTGTCTTTGGTTTTTGCTATCCATCAGCTCAATTATTCAAATAAACCTCCCACTTTTAATCCAGATATAGCCTTGTAGACTCAGGGAGCTCCCATGAAGCTTGTCATTTGCTCTGACCCCTTGCTGTAGGACATGTACTTTGAAATGATGTGGTCACTCTTGGAGTCATGAAGACCTGAGTCCAATTCTGACATCAGGTACTTATTGGTTTTGTGACTCTGGAGGAGTCACTTAACCTCTGTTTCCTTCAGTTTCCTGGCATGTAGTAAGTACTATATAGATGCTAGCTATTATAGTACAAAAGTATCTGGAAGGGGACAATGCTGCTAGAATATGGCTAAAGGAGGGAATTTCTTATTCAAAAGCTACATAATGAATAAAAGACACAGTGGAGTAACATCGTACACAAAAATAATGCTGAGGAAATCCAGGGATCAAAGTGGAGCTAAGAATGGTAGAGAGAGTTTGGATAAGGATACATGGAGGTGAGGAAGAAGCAGTGTTTTGGTGGGAGACCACATGATCAGAAAGAAGAAATAGACAAGGAATTTAGGAACGAGATCATAAGTCTAAAATCCAAGTCAGATGGAGCTCTTCGACCCTCTGTATTTCCACAAGAATTCTCTTTCTGCTGAAATCAGAGTAATTGTTAAATCGTTGACTTTCCATAACTACAATTTCGTCCTCAAAAAGTTGGAGGAAGTGATTAGGAGGAGATACTGAATAGGTTCACCCCATCTTTCTAGCTTTATTTCATAGGATCATAGATTTAGAGATCACTTTACAGATACAAAAAAAGATCCTGGTTCTTTCCACTAAGACAAGTTGCCTCCACATACTCTATGGATACTCGGGTAGTGATCACATATGGTCTTTATTTAAAGTCCTCTAATGAGGAGCAACTAACAATCTTCCGAGGAAGCTCATTCCACTTTTAGATCAGCTCAATTACTAGGAATTTTTTTCTTGCATCAAGTCTAAATCTGCCTCCCTGTGATTTCCTTCCATTCTTGCATAATGGTGATGAGGATAAGGATAATTAAAATGGACATTTCTATAGGGCTTAAAGGTTTTCCCTTTTTAAAGTGTTTTCCATGTATTATGTCAAGTGATCCTTGAAAAGTAATTCGTATAGATACTATTATGACCACGTTAGAGATGAAACTGAAAATCAGAGAGGTTACCTGGATAGTGATCCCATAACCAGCAAGTGTTAAAAGACAGAATTCTACCCCAGTTCTACCTGAGTCCAAATCCATCCCAACATACACTCCATCAGTCAGAACAAGAATTCTTCTTCTATCTGTCTTCAAATATAGTGTTTTTTTTTTTAATGCAGCTGTCACATTCTCTCCTGAGTCTTATGTTCTCTGGAATCAACTTGCCAAACTCTTTTCACCTGACCTGTGACTTCTCCCTCCCTTGTATAACACATCCTTTTTTTAGGTTGTCAACTCTATTTAGAATGCAAACTTCTTGAAGGTTGGGCCAATGTCACTTTTGTATTTATTACCCTAGCACAGTATTTGAAACATAGTACTTAATGTTTTTTTTTTCTATTCATTCATTCATTCATTCAACCAGTCTTCATACACATGACCTCAAAGCCCTTCACCATCCTTGTCAAGTCCCTTTGGATTTTCTACATTTTCTCCTAAAATGTGGAATATACTTCAGATGTGCACTATTTAACATTAAGGGTGTAGTGCATAGCCATGCTCCCTGAGGTCATAGTTGAATTAATGCTTGTTGACTAATTTACCCTGCAGCTGCTGAGATCTGGTGGACACTTTAGAGTACAGGATCTTATACACGTACAACTAGAAGTGTCTGCAATCAATTGCTAAGAAGTCAGATGCACAAGTACCTCTTCATCAAGGCCACACACATTCCATTCATTTTTAACGGTGTAGGAGTACCATGTGGGATTTCAATACCTGGAAAATGTTATTTCAAGAACAAGTTTGTTAATATTTAAAGTATTTAAGTTGGATTCCCTGTGGGTAATGGGGTCTGGGCAGGGCAGCTGTAGGACTGAAGGATTCCCTTCATTAAACCTAGCCACTGCCAACATTCACTGCATTATTTTCAGCACCATCTAGGTAGAGTGATTCAGGAGGAGACTTGCCACTGAACTATGATAACCTTCAGTTACAATTGTGGCAGGATTAACAAGCTATACAAATATTCAGACTGGCATTAAAGGGGGAAAAAAGAAACAACCATGCCACTACCTGTCCACGCGTAAAGAAAACCAAGTTAAGATTTATGTGAGATTTACACTGGCTGACGTATTTATATAAAGTGTGACCATATTATCTACTTTTTATAAATTTTAAGTTAATCCTAATTCTCAAGTCCACCTTTACCACCATTTTCAATAATAATAAGTTTCCAAATGTGAAGTATTATATGGAATCTTACAAACTTCTCCATGACTTAATCGACTTTCACAAATTCCTATGGCCAAAAATGCATTACTTGGCAGCATAAGCATGCATTACAATATGGCCAGTTCACACCCTAAGATGTACTAGGACACACTGTAATACTCAGCCCATGTTCTATCCATGTCTATGCCTTAAAGCGAAGCTCTGGTGGAGAACATCTCTGAATTTGCTTATCCTGTTCCTTGGGAGGCGCAGTTAACTGGCACAGTGTTTACAGCTTTGGACTTTGAATCAGGAATATTTCTCTTCATGAATTCAAATCCAGCCTCAGACACTTACTAGTTGAGTGACCCCAGGCAAGTCATCTAACCCTGTTTATCTCAGTTTCCTCATCTGGAAAATGATCTGGAAAAGAAAAAGGCAAATCACTGCAGTTTCTTTGCCAAGAAAACCCAATGGGGTCACAAAAAGTCAGACACAACTGAAAGGACTGAACAACACTTCCTTGGGTGACGTGTTGACATTCTGTCTCCAAGTCTACGCTTGAAACAGTTCCAGCTAGTAAGTCCTACCTAAACTTGATTGATAAAGCCTGATTCATAAAGCTCTATTGATAAAGCCTGTCATAATGCTAATAGTTCTTCATGCCACTACCAGGCACTGAAGTAGGAATTAAGTTGAGTCAAGTATTAATATACCTTTTTTTTTTTTTAACAGAAGAGCAAATTGGAACCTATATTTTGGAGGTTATTCTCACACCCAGGTGTCTAGACTTTAAATTGAGTGCTCAATCTGCAATATCTCCTCTAAGAAAATCCATTCTATTTTGGGAAAATTCTAAGTGGAATTCTACCTCTAATAATACAACTCATTTATAGAAATTTGGGATTTGTAAAGCACTTCTAAAATATTTCATTTTATTGTCTCATCAAACTTGAGAGAGTGATACTCTCATTATCACCACATTATAGATGAGAGGTTACCTGACTTACCCAGAGTCAAACCAATATTAAATGTCTGAGACCTGATTCGAACTTACATCTTGACTTCAGATCCATTGCACTATCCTCTGAGCCTCTGAGGTTACCCTCAATACCTTCCACTCACTAGTCCTAGTTCATATCTCTAGAACCATATAGAATAAGCATAAAACCTCTCTCACTATTAGCCTTTCACATACTTGAAAACAGTGATCTTATTTCCTCCAAATCTCTCTAACAAACTAAATAAATTCCTTCAACAATTCCTGATCTGATACACTTTCCATCCCCTTCTCATCCTGCTCATTCTCCTCTGGATGTGTTCTAGTTGGTTAATATCCTTATGAAAATGTTTCCTCCAGAAGGGAACAGAGGTCCAGATAAGGACTGGCTATTAAGGGATGAGACAAGAACCTCCTTTCTTGGAATGGAAACTTCAGAACTTCATTGGACCCATGTCTTCACAGATGAAAATATTCCCAAAATTGGTACAGGTCACAAACCATCTATGCCTTCTCATGTTTGTGATTCTTGACTATGATGTCTCATAAATCCTTCAGATTTTCCTAGGAAAATCCCTCTAAATCCTTTTACATTCCATGGGTACCAGTGTAATAGTTGGGCTGTCCAGCTGCCATCCCTGCTTGCCACACAAACAGTCCATCTCCTTTTATGATCAAACTTTCCTAGAAGACATCCCTTAAACCATTCCTTGTGCAAAGGCCACTCTTGGGAATGCGTCTCCTTCTACTTCTGTTCATCAACCATCTCTCTGTTATCCTCTGGGTCATCCACAACTCTGATTCTTTGAGTATGTTAGTGTTCTGTTACTTACAACTCTTCAATATCAATAGGAGTATTAGTGCTAAAAGGATGGACGTTTGTATCAGAGAATAGCTGGGAATTGTTAAAGATACTGTTAAAGAATTTCATTTCAATGAAATTCAGTTCACTTTCTTTGTCCCCTTAAATGAATGTCCCCTTCAAATAATTTGTTGTGGCTGTCATACACACACACACCCCCATATATGTATATATATACATATATATGTATATGTGTATACACACATATGTATGCATATATTCACATATACACACATACATATATCCTCCCATATATACATAGATATATACATACACATTTGTATATTATATATTGTATGAAAATATATATATATATATATATAATACACATACTGATATATATATATATATGGACTCAACAAACTGCCATCCAACTGCATGTCATAGTGTCAGTCATATTTTTCATTTATTTGTCATCGTTGTTCATTCCTATATATATATTCCTATATATAAGTCTGTTCTCCTTTGAGAGATCATAGATCTTCCTTAGGAGTTTCATAGCATTCTGGGACTTGATTCAAGTATCACAATGTTATCCAAAAGCAGGTTTGTCCCTAGGAAATAAAGAATCCTTCTTCTATTTGGAGTCTTTACAAGATATCTGCCATGACATTACTAAACATCATTAACAATATCATTCTCCTAGTGTTATACTTTGCTTCATTTTGATAAACAGTCTTTGGAAAGAACCATTCTTATGGTTGCATTTATCAAGGAGTATTGTTGGATCTGGGGCACCTAGGTGGCACAGTGAATAGAGTGCCAGGTCTGGAGTCAGGAAGACTCATCTTCATGAGTTCAAATCTGACCTCAGACACTTACTAGCTAGGTGATCCTGGGTAAGTCACTCAACCCTGTATGCCTCAGTTTCCTCAACTGTACAATGAGCTGGAGAAGGAAATGGCAAACCATTTTTAGTGTTTTTTTACCAAGAACTCCCCCCCCCATAAAAACTTGTCACAAAGAATTGAACATGACATTAGACAGCAACATTGTTTGATCTTATGAATTGGAGATGTCTTGATGGAGGAAAGCCTTTAAGGTTGCATCTTGTTCTACTAGGGATAATCAACAATCCATAAACAATGCTTTCTTTACATATTTTAGTCAATCTTGTAACTATTGATATGAAGTAGGCTATACAAAATAATTTACAAAAGCCTCTCTATTTCTTTCTAAAATTTTTATAAAAGATTCCTTCATTCTGTTAACGGATTCCTCCCACAAAGGGTTCATAAATATGAGAGAACAGAAGTATGGGAGGATCATCCTTGGTGAAGTAGTAACACTGTGATTTTTTTTCCTGCTTCTAATATTTTACTTTCCTTGAATTCTCATATAAAGTGAGTCTTTAGTTGTGTCAAAACATTACCTCTAGCACAGATTTCTTCTCTGTGGACTTGGACTGAATTAACTGCTTTTTCCATCCTTTATATGTGTCATTAAATTTTCTTTATGTTTATATAAATTTGTAAATTATATGTATATAAATATTTACATATATGTGTGTATATATACATGTGCACATATACATATATACACACATACATATATCTATATATCTCTATATATTTGTATCTGTATCTGTAGACATATCTACATATATCTATATCTATCTATCTATCTATCTATCTATATATATACACTGAGATAATCAGAGGTCAGATGTGATGGTTCTGCTATTATGGATAATAGCAACAATGTGTGATAGCACTACTTATAAATCTGTTACATTTTCGATTTGCTGTTCTCGCATTTTCATCTAAAAGTGTTCCTGAGATGATATGACTTAGAATATGCTCGGTGCACTAGAGACTTTGTTGTAGTGTCTACTGCTTTGTTCTGTTTTATGAAGCAAGATTGGTCATAATCTTTTTCCATCCTCTTCCATACTGCTTTAAACATGAGTTTGTATTCTAAACTTGAATTATACTTGGGTACCATGTCTCTTTGACACAGCAGTCGAATGTTTGATGGATGCAATGACTCAGGTTCTTGTAGCCTCTTTATGATGTCAAGTGTTTTACATTGGTTAAACTTCTGAAAGACATGGTAATCTTCAGGACTTTTACTTTTTTCTTCCATTTTGGCAAAAACAATTTACTTTAGTAGGTTAGGCTGAAACTATTCTAATTGTACACAGATTCTTCTTCCTATATCTTACTTTCCTTCTAATTTAGTGTTGATTTTTACCTTTGCTAGAATTATCTCCATGCAGGCAATGGATTTTGACTGACCTCCACGTAAGCAATCAGTCAACTTTTTGTGTGGGATACTATTTAGTGTTGGCCAATTCCCTTGTTGAAGAAAGTATTCATACTGCATAGGAATAAGGTTTTTGAGAAGTATACATGCTTTTGAATTCTTTTGTTTCCTAAACCTAAACCATATTAAAAGAAAATTAATAAGAATTCGCTTAGTTCCTACTATGCCCCAGACACTGTGCTAAGTGCTTTACAAATATTATCTCATTTTATCCTAACAACCCTAGAAGATACATTAGCCTCATTTTGCAGATCAGAAAATTAATAAAGACAAATTAAGTGACTTACCCAGAGTCACATGGCTAGTAAGTTATTTGAGGTCACATTTGAACTCAAATGTTCTTGAATCCAAGTCCAGGACTCTTTCCACTGCACCATTTAGCTTTTAAATCATCTTTCAGTGAACACTTTCAAGGACATTATATTTCTATTAATGCATCTAAAACTACATTAACTTTTTTAGTAGTGCTATTGCACTTGCATGGAGTTTTTAATCCACTAAAATCCATGTCTTCATATAAGTGTCTTTCTAGATGTGTTATATACTGTTTAATTAATGTTTTGCATCTGACGATAGTACTTTCAAATATTATCTTGTTAGGGAGGACAATGATCCAACTCTCTTATAAGTCTTTAGGATCCTGATTCTGTCAGTCAAATGACTGAACTATTCTTCCTAGCTCCTGGTCATACAAAACATTAGAAAAAACATATCATCGATGTCTTCTTTCAAGTCAGTGCCAAAAATAGTGACCAAAACAGGACTGAAGACCCTAAGAGATCTCCCTCTAAATCATAGGTTCTTAACTTTTTTTGGAGTGTGTCATGGACTTACTCGACAGGATTATATGTGAAGTGCATAAAATAAAATATGCAGATTACAAAGGAAACCAATTATACTAAAAATTATGCAAATATTTTTGAAAATAAGTTTATGGACTCCAGATGAAAAAAGCTTGATTTAAAATGATGCTGATACGTTGATTACCACTCTTTGGTTATAATTATTCAGAAAATTTTGAATCGATATAGCTATACTATCGCCCAAGTCCATGTTTAATCATCTTATTCCACAAGAATATTTTGAGGGACTTGTTGAAAACCACATACACTTTTCTGAATAATTAATTGCATTTCCCCTCAGTCTAACTTGTATAAACATGTGAATGGCCAATAATTGATGTTATTTTCACACACATATCTTTTCAAAGATATCTCATTTCAGGGGAATCACCTATATTTGGAGGTAATTTAGACCAGTAGAGGTATTTCCAGAATCCTCTTGATTTCAGAGGCAGCTAGATGGCATAGTGGACAGATCACTAGATCTGGAGTTAAAAAGAGCTAAGCTCAAATCATGAGAATTATTAAATATAATGGCAATTATAAAAAATAAATAACTAAAAGCTTATAAGAACTACAATCAATATAATGAGCATTCATTATTCCACAGGACTAATGATGAGACATGCTATTCATTACACAGAGGTAATAGATTAAGGGCACAGAAACACATGTACTATATATCTATATACACACATATATATATCTACATCTACTCATATACACACATACACATATATACATACACATGTATCCTCCCCATATACAGATGTGTATATATATAATATTGATATATACATACATACACATGTGTGTGTGCGTGTGTGTGTGTGTGTGTGTGGCTGTGTATGTACAGTCATTTAGGAAAACTGTTTTGCCTGTGTTACATGAAATTGGTTTTCTTTTCTTCCTTTTTCCATTGGGACAGGGGGTGGGAGGGAAAGTAAACAAATTTGTTAATTTTTTTAATAGAAAGATGAGGGGGGAGTTCTTATAGATGTGAAATATTATATGCATTTTTGAATGAAGTAATTATATTCTTACTTTTAATTGACTGTCACTTTGTTTCAAGAGAAGTCTCCTGAAGCAGGAGTAAGCTGAAAATGTAATGTAATAACAAAAAATAGAAATAAAACTTTTTTAAAAAAGACATTTTACTGTCTGTATGACCTTGGACAAAGCATTTAACTTCTGCTTCCATTTCTTCATCTATAAAATAAAAATAATAGCACCTACCTCCCAGGTTTGTTATGAGGATAAAAATGAGATAATATTTGTAAAGTACTTTGCAAATTCTAAAGCTTTATGTAAATGCTAACCATTATTACCTACTAGTCTAATAACCCAGTCAAGAAATCAATCAATTAATAGGCACCTGTTAAATATCTATGTAGCAGGCTCCATGTTAATGCTAGAGATACAAAGAGTGAAATAACAACAACAAAAAAAGAAAATTAGTTTAGTCTGGCACGATTTTTTTTATTGATCCTATATTGGCTCATCATAATCAGTATCTGTCTTTGTTAAGTATTCATGAACCATCTACTTAATAATGTATCTTGTGTTTTCCCCAGTAATTGACATCAAACTTTATTTTAAATTATCTTTCCTCTACCGTCTTGAAAATAGGAACATTTCTTATCTCCATTTTTGCTGAAATTTTAAAGAAATGGTATCTGCTATCACTGCTAATATATAAATGACATGTGACCATGGAACTTACTCCAGCACACACACACACACACACACACACACACACACACACACAGATACGTACATACCAACATTTATATCTTAGACATTTATCCCAGTATGAGCCTCAGACACTTCTCTGGGGCTCTAAAATTGCTAATTCACAGTTATACAACTACTAAGTACTGGAGGCAAGATTTGAACCCAGATCTGAATCCTAGAACTGAACCCAGATGCCTAGCATTCAATCTACTTTGTCACACTGCCCCTCTAGTAAGTATACAAAAATGAAATTCACCAAGGTAGTGTTTCTTTTTTGCATTTTCCATTTTGTAAAAGTAAAGTAGAAAAATCACAGAATTAACATTTTTTCCCTAAAAATAAGTCTCAGCTTATCAGCCCAGTTTACCTTCATAATGTGTGTGCTGAATATTAAAGAAAGCCATAATAAATGACATTCAGAAAATCTGTGCACTTGGGTTTTCTATAAAGACTTGGCTTTGGATCATGGATGTTGGAGCAAAGTGAAGTCTCATATTCACACAAAATAGATGAATTGTCAGTTTCAGCTTCTCTGAGCTGGAAAATTAAATCACCACCACCAAAGATGCCAAGGAAAAACACCTTTTGATATTGCTAAAGATTTATAGAGGAAAGAAAAGGAGCTTAGAATAGAATAAAAGCTATTGTTCATTCTTTGAGTCCCGTGAAATAGATAGCCTTTGTTCATCAATACTCATATATTTAACAAGGAAAAATGAAGTGGGGGGGGGGAAGGGCAAGCTGAAGTAGTAGAAAGAAACAAGGAATCAAGAGAGTTGGGTCTTTGTCTCTGCCCTAATTAGCTGTGTGACCTTGAGCAATAATAAAGCTTACATTCATATAGTGCTTATACTGTACCAAGTGTTGAAGTCAAGACACTTAATCCTTTTGAGCCTCCATTTTTTAGCCTGTAAGATGAGAAAGTGAGACTACATCATGTCTGAAGTCCTTTAAAATTCAAACTACTGATGTGTATAGTTATTTCTAGTAATTTAATATACAGACTGGAGATAAAACTTTTTTTAATAAAATAGATATTGATAGTTTGTTTCTGATTGGTTACATATGACAAAATTTTAGGCAATCATAAAGGCAGTAGGGAAAAATGAAAATCCATCCCAAAAACATGAAAATAAACTTGCTTGTTCAATGAATTAAAAGCCACATGCATTTATAACCTTTGAATATCAATCCTTTAGCATCTTTTACAAATCAGGTGATAGGGAAATATAATGTTCCTTTTATCCGAATGCACAAGTTTGATAAGGGTGAAATTGCCCAGATGTTTATCACTCTTTTGAGTGATATGGATGTCATTAGAAGGACCTATAGTTGCTGGGGCTTGATGCTAACAGCACAGTGTCATTCATAAATAATAGCATCCAGAGGGTCACTGCATGCACACAGGATGGGCAAAGCGAGCATTGTCATTGATTCTTCCTCTAAAATTCACCTCATGGTCTGGCATCAAACACAGTGTATGCTCTATGCACACACATGCATTACATGTGTATCTCTATACATACATATAGAGATACACATATATGTGGAACCTTGGATTCTGCGCAAGACAACTGGATGCATGACAGTGGCAAAACACTTTTGGCTAATATGGTTCCCTTTATGTTAATAATAATCATATAGGCTTTGAATTGAGTTTTTGAACATGTTGCTGACTCTGAGATGAATGGAGAGACACATTTTGGGTATAAGTAGACTGAATCATATTTCTGATGACATCCAGCTCATAAACACAACTTGGGAAGCACATTTAGAGGATGGGACCCCAAGGTGCCAGGTGAAAATGGATTAAAGACTGAAGCCTCTGATCTTAACTGATATTTTTCTATACAAGTTTTATGCATCCCCAGTGTTCATTTACTTGGATCTTGGCTCACATATCTTTGATGCAAGTGGGTACTACTCTTGGTGTAGGTACTTGTTGACCCAGTTACATTTCATTGAGGATGACTGCTTGAAGGAATTAGTTCCACCTCTTTTCCATGATTTGATTGTCAGCACTATTGGAGATAAGAAACTCACTGTAAAACTAGGACATACATGAAAAAGAGAACAATGAGATCTTCCATGGTTGAGAGATTTAGAAAGAACAGGGACCAGAAATTAGGGAGCAGAGAGTGGCTTTAGGTTCTGGGGAAAAAGCATTTGCTTACTTGTGCAGCTTTCTCCAGAAGTCCATACAGCTTCAGAAGTGGAAACTGTGAAGAGGCAATAAGAGAGATTTTCTGGAGTCCCTGAATTGGGACCATGTGGCCTTTGTGGCAGTGGTGGGGGGGTGGGGGTGGGGGTGGGGAGGTGTCACATATACATATATATCTATAGATAGATAGATGATAGATAGATAGATAGATAGACAGACAGACAGACAGACAGACAGACAGACAGACAGACAGACAGACAGATAGATAGATAGATAGATAGATAGATAGATAGATAGATAGATAGATAGATAGATGATAGATATGGTCCAGGAGTCGGCCAGAGCCAGCAACAGTCATAGAGTGGCAAGTGTATATGAAGTTTAGTCTTCTGTAGGAGTGCTGAGAGTTCCTGAACCCCATTTTCTGGAGAGAAAAGAAGGTCCTGGACAAAAGCTTCCTTGGGAGAAACAGTAGTGTTTCTACAGTACCTCCTGGAGACAAGAGAGCAACTATGTGGCTACAGTAAAGCACAGAAACATGTACTTGACTCTTCTAATCCTATGAAGGAATCAGTTGATAGAGGTCTGCCAGGAACGAAGTTGTCTCTATGGCATCCTCAAATGTATTGCATGGTCTGGGGAAGTCTTGGTCATGTGGAAGGAGGGAGAAAGGTGAGTATAAAGGAGGAAGGTGGGACTTTCTGGAGGGAAGAAATATAATCTAGATTAGTCATAAAGTTGTCTATGTTGATACATTTGACAAGGAATCTTATATCATTTTGATACATGTGAGTCACTTTGATAGAAAAAAGACTTTATGATAACATTTTGCTCCACTCAACCAATTATTATAATTGTTTGTAATCAACAAACAATAAGCACAATGAAATCTTTTGTTTTCTCTGTCTTTCAGCCATTTACGTGACTCTAAAGTTGTGGTCTGTTATAGGATACTATTTGCAAAAGGTCTATATGTTCCCTTTTCAAACCTTCATCGAAGATTCCCTCAATGTGTATAGATTATTTTTTTTATAAAAATGCATATAGACCATGCAAAAATGTGATATCCTAAATGAGAAAGTATTCATGTGTCTGTAGTTTTTAATATTCTCTTGGTCTCTTTTATTTGGTAATAACAATATGCCAAACAATGTTTGGTAGTAACAATTCCCCTCCTGCAAGGACCTTGAGAATCTATTCCTCTATACTGCCCACATTTTGTTACTCCCACCGTGGTGCTTCTCCATAGAGACATGATCCAGTAGAGCTGCTCTTCTTACCTTTGTTTTCTACGCTACCATTTCCTCTTCTGCATGCAGCACATTCCAGACTGTAATGTTAATATCCAAACTTGATGGTTTCATTGTCATTGATGGTGAGTATATAATTCCTAATCACCGGGAACAATATTTGGTCTTAATTTTACCTTTCCAAAGGGAAACTCATAAATGAATCCCTATCCAATTTGCATGTATTACATGATATTCACATAAATAGACAATACTGAAGGTCATTTTCTTCTGAACTCTTCCATGGAAAATTCTTCCAAATACTTTTGTGTTTTGTTGAAAATTTTATCTTCTATGGGATTTACTTGGTCCTCTGCTGATCTCTCTTCTCTTTACATTCTCTCTCGGGTATCTTATCATGGGTTCAATTACTATCTCTGTGTATACTTCATCACCTCACGCCTAGATTATTGCAACAGCCTGCTGGTGGGTCTGCCTGCCTCAAGTCTCCCCCACTCCAGTACATTCTCTATTCAGTCACTAAAATAATTTTTGTAAAACACAGGTCTGATCATGCTACACCCTCCCATTACCACACAATAAACTCCAGTGGGCTTCCTATTGCCTCTAGGAGCCAATACAAAATGTCGTTTGGCATTCAAAGCCATTCATAACCTAGCCCCCTCCTTTCTTTCCAGTCTTCTTATACCTTACTTCCCAATTTGTAATTTTTGGTCCAGTTGTGTGATTCCATGAACAAGACACTCCATTTCTCAGCTCCGGACATTTGCTCTGGCTGTCCTCCATTTGTGGAATGTTCTCCCTCTTTCTCTCTCGCTATTGACCTCTGACCTCCTTTAAGTTATAACTTAAATACCACCTACAGGAAATCTTCCCTAACCTCTCTTCATTCTAAGGCTTTCTCTTTTTTCATTACTTCCCATTTATCCTATAGATAGCTTGCGTTGTATATAATTGTTTGAATGTTGTCTATGCCATCACACTGTAAGGAATTTGAGGGCAAGGATGCTCTTTTACCTCTTTTTTTTTTTTTATCCCTGGTGCTTAGCATATGCTCGTCACACAGTAGGTGCTAAATAAATGTTTATTGAATTGTTTACTGAATTGGAGAGGAACCCAAAATTTAGGTGTCCTGGCTAAATGTCTCTCCAGAACTCTGGTTCTGTATTGCCTGATGGGATTGAATTGAAATGAGGGTCAAGCTTTGCTTCTATTAAGAGGAAACCATCACCAAAGGTTTAAATTGGTACAATTCAATTTGAAGCAACATCATGTTGGGTTATTAAAGACAAAACTCTTTGTTTCTTGATGAAACTCCCCATACTCTTTGCTGAAAGCAAAAAGAAATATCATGTAGAGATGCCAAAGGAAACATGCTTACATTATGAAGTATTCTTAACAAATATTTGTGAATATAAAAAGGAAGCAATTTGCTAAATATCCAAAGAATCTCCAGGCCATCCAGAAATTAGTGCCAGCCTTGAAACAGAAACACTGCTCGATGCTTTCCACAACAATCTCTCTGAAAACCATCACAGCTGTTGCAATGCCCATTTATCAATCTGCTAATAAGACAAAGGAATCCTTTCTAGGGGAAAATTAATCTTCGAAACAGAGCTCCAGCTCTTTAGCTTTTTAATGTATACTTTATTGTCATCTTTCTGGTGTTCCCATGAAGGATTTCAAAGGGCCAGTAAGAGCTTTATGTTTCTAAAGCTCTCTAATTATTCCAGTAAGTGCAAGAAGTTTGGCAGAACTTGGAAAAACTTAAAAGTGGTAATAAAAGGTTAGCAACAGGAATTCAGAGCGACCTTGTATGGTAATACAATTTTATACTAGAACATTCTTTTCCACTCTAAGTACACTGCCAATATCTGGGAATGTGGCCCTACTGTATAGCTGTGATGATGTTTAAAAATGCTAAAGGAATATGCGAATTATCATCGGAGGATGTTTTCGAGTGTTCCTTGTGCCTGAGCTTTGAAAATACATGGCAAAGATGGGGAGGAAGGGATTTGTGTTTTCCTGTGGCAGTTTTATGAAGTCCCCATCCTTCTAACTGTCTTGTTCTTAGCATAATAAGCTCCAACTTGCTTTGCTGAACAATTGTAAAACATATTCTTAAACTAACCTGGAATGCACACTATGTTCCAGTACGGTGCAAGTTCAGTCTGGGTCCATGCCCTCCCCAGCCCTGGTATCCTGAGCACTTTGATTTATGGCCAGATTGCATGAGGGGTTTCCTAATGAATCATGCAGTGTGGGTGGAGACAAAGTGATGCACAAGTACCCTGGACAGGATTCTGCATAATTCATCTTACGATCTGTGCTGAAAAAATTTAAAGTGGCAAGCAGAGGTTTGGAGTTTAGTTTTATATCTGACTTTATTCCCCCTATTCCTAACAGGGAGGTTTTGTATCACAAAATATGAGTAATAAAAGATAGAAGTAAATCAGAAATTTGGAGCTGGAAAGGACCTTAGAGGTCATCTAATCTCATTTTGCAAAAGAGGAAACTGAGACACAGGCACAGACAAGGTGACTTTCCCCCAGGCCACAAAAGGAGTGAGTGGCAAATCTGGGATTGAAGCCTGGATCTTCTGACTCCTAACCCAGCACGCACTATAACACTTGTCCTCCATTAGCTGTGGAAAAGAGAAGAACACTTTTTGCCATAAGGTTAGCTTGGAGTAGACAGCATTTCTAACATCCAGACTCCTATTTTTCTGATGAGTAAGGGCTCCATTGACTTCTTCTAAGAACAATTGCTGGCATTTATACAGAACTTATAGGTTTGCAAAGCACTTTACATACATAGATCATAGGTCTCAAACTGGAAGGTACCTTAGAGATCACTAAATCTAACCCCCTCATTTTTAGTGATAAGGAAATTAGCACAGAGTTTGTTGACTGAACCAAGGTTACAAAAGTAGTAAGTATCGGTAGGAGGAACCAAACTCAGGTCTTCCTGACTCCAAATCCAGTGAACTATCCACAATACAACACTGTCTCAGCAGTCCTTTGAGGTAGGTGCTTCTAATGCACGAGGGTTAAGGTTTAGCTGTGGGTTGAAGGGTAGGGTAGAGTGTGCCACTCCTCAGGGAAACTCCCCTAGAGTGCACATCCATCCCTCACCAGGGAACCACCTTAGAGTTGGCTCATCTGCACACTGGATCTGCCTTATGGTTAGCTTATCTTCATACTGGAGCCCTACTGAGGTTGATTCATCTGAGGTATGTTGGCTATTAGAGCCACAGAGCATAAGCAATACCATATTGACCTTATTAATATTGTTTTTCAGTCATTTTGCAGTTGTGTCTGATTCTTCATGAACCCATTGGGGATTTTCTTGGCAAAGATACTGAAGTGGTTTGCCATTTCCTTCTCTAGCTCACTTTACAGATGAGGAAAATGAGGCAAACAGGGTCAAGTGACTTGCCCAGGGTCACACAGTATCTGAGGCTAGATTTGAACTCAAGAAAATGTCTTTCTGACCCTATCCTCAGCACCCTATCCATTCAGCCTCCTAGTTGCCCAATTATTAGTATTATTACACAGCATACTGCATAATAATCCCACAACAGTGCTGTTATTGTTATTATTCCTATTTTCCTGATCAGTCAACAATTATTAAGTGCATAGATGTGCCAAGAAAAGTGCTCAGTTCTGGGGATCATAAGAAAGATATAAATAGTCCCAGATCTTAGAGGACCTAATTTTAAATAGGGAGACAACCAGCTACATATTTGCTAAGTAAATGGAGTGGCAGGAAGACAGTTTCAAAACAGAAAGCATTAGCACTTTGAGGGCATCAGAAAAGTCTCCTGGAGAAGGTAGAATTTGAACAAGTCTTAAAGAGGGCAGGGAAGCTAAGAGGTAGAAATGAAGAGGAAGCCGATATCACTCAGAACAGGAAGAATATCTGAACAGATATGGATAGAGTCGATAGTAAATATCCACAAAGAGGCAGCTAGAGGCCACAGTGGATAGAGCACTGGGGCCAGGACTCAGGAAGACTCATCATCTTCATGAGTTCAAATCTGGCCTCAGATATGTAATAGCTGTGTGATCCTGGCCAAGTCACTTACCCCTGTTTACCTCAGTTTCCTCATCTGTAAAATGAGCTGGAGAAGGAAATGGCAAACCACTCCAGTATCTTTGCCAAGAAAACCTTAAATGGGGTCACAAAGAGTTGGATGAGACTGAATAATAAAATATATCCACGTATACAGTCCCTGAATACGAAGCCTACTTTTAGACTTCTCTGATGTATTCATGATTAGTGTATTCAAAGGAAGCTGAGTTTTGCTTACTTACTTTTTTTTGCTACTTACTTTTGCTTACTCTAGATTGGAGCATCCAATATCCCTTTGTCTACCTTAGAATAAACTTGCCCAGTCTCAAATATCAGCAGGTGATCCAAACTGCTTACTGTTTAAGACTGAACCAATTGCAAAGGCCCTGGATTTACACGCATATAGCTTCATTTTTCTAAACCAGACTGAAATGGAGTCAGAGAATGGCAGTGAAATGGTGTGTATTTGGTGTACAAGTATTTTTGTATGCATGACTATATCCACTGAATCATAGTGTGTATTATCACTAAATCCCTTGGTTAGATCACGTAACTAAGTGTGAGGCTTTGTTTATGTTCTCTTGAAATCCTAAACCTGACTACCACAACTGCATCTTATTCCACTATAAAAGAAATTTAAAAAATGTTACAAGACCAAGTGTGTTCTTCATACGATAATCAAATGGAAACTGTTGGAACAGCTGTCTTGCAACAAATTTCTTCACTGCTTAAACATATCCCATGGCACCCTAGCAGTCTGTAAACTGATGAAAAGGGGGTTTAATTAGCAATAATGCTCATGTCTTGTTAAGTATGTTGAAAATGACCATTCAAGCTGTAAACTTTGTTTCCAGTGAACCACACATGAAGCTGTAAACAAATCTTATTTTCTTAGCATCTGAACTAAGAAAGGAAGGGAAAGTAAAAGCTCTGCTTAGGTGAAGTTTTTTGAAAGGAGGAATGATCAGAATACCTGGAAAATATGGATGCAAGCTTTTAAGTGGGAGGAAGAATTCAGGTGGCTCAATTAATATATTCCCCTCAAGACTCATAGGATAGAATGTACTTGCCCTGAAAAGTTTTCCTAAGTGTTATGAAACAAATATTATGTCCTAAGTAATATTTATAAATTGCATATCCACAAGAGAAATAAGCCAGATATCTATTACTTTCTTTTACCTGCAAATTGGAAAAAAGTAATCAGATTCTTTTTCTCCTGAAACAGAGATTCACAAATTTAGAAGTATAGTTTGAGCAAATGGATATGAGGAATCAATAACTTCTGAAGAGAGAAAATTAATTACTTGTATCAGAATAAAATGCTAATACTGTTAGTTATAGCAATGCTATCTTCATTATCATCACCTTCATTGACAAAAGATAATTTATCAATTGCTTCTACTGGGAGTTTCATATCATTGATTGCTCCATTATGAAGGGCTATTAAGAAGAAACAATAATTTTGTTATAAATTATATTAAAACTGTTACAGGAGTTACCTCAAACTAAAGGGTCCCTTTCAACTCTAGTATTCTGATTCTAAGACCATTCAAGGTCAATAATTGTCACAGCATTATTGGATGAGGCATAATTACAATTGCTTTTTGTGCTTTGTTTTTGAAGAGGGACAATGACATTACAATTGATGTCTTGATGAAAGCATGAATTGGATTTAAGTGAGGCAGAGCTGCACAAACCCATCAGTCTCATTGTCTCTTCCTGAGTCATCAAAGTCCAGTGTCAGGACAAAAGTCATGACGGCTGGCGTTGGCCCCAGGATGCAGTGGATGATCTTGGTGTCTCTGATGTCTGACCAAGCTCTAAGTGCTCTCCAGAACCTTCTTCGGTTACCTTCATAGTAGGTAGAACAAATTGTTCTCATCCATCCATTCTGCTGGGAAAAGGTTTCACATGTGTTGAGTAGACATCGCCCTAAGTCACCATCAGGTTTGAGACCTGTCCGTTACCCTCAGTGTGGTTTAACCCATCTGCTGAGACAATTTACTAGAATGTGACTGCTGCATACGCTAGTGTCTTGGAGCCACAAGTGGAAGTTGGGTGAAGATGAACGCCAAAGGTGGATGAGCAGCTCTGAAGAGAGCTCAGAAAGTCCTCACATCAGAAATGTTAGTCCTCCCTGAACACCTTAAACACCCCAATAATCATAAATACCCTATGTAGTAATACTAATAATCAGCCACAATCAGTGAATTAAAATAAATAATACTTCTGTCATTAATCTGATGGTTCATTTCTTAAATAGCTTCTTTCTTCATTTGGAAATATTAATATATGTTTTCAAAGCACAAAATGAAAACAATGAACACTGGTAATGGAACAGATGACAAAAAGGGATGTCATGAATGGAGTTAATAAAGTGAAAATAACAAAAATTCTGTCATTTTCCTGCTTCTTCAGCTTTAGCAATTTTAAGACAATTCCAATAAGTTGTCTTTGATGTTTATTTTAATGTCATACAAGATTTCTTGAAAAGTACAATAAAGACAACTTTATTTGATGGCTGATTATTATTAGCAAATGAGTCTACATAGGAAAATCAAGATGGTGAAGACTATTGTCCGGACCATGATATACAGTTGCATAGATGTATCTGGTCCATCAATACATCTATTTTAGATGGACATTTTCTGTCTAATCTTATTATTTTCAAATCCTTCTCCAATTGTTTAGAGATAGAAACAGTTCTAGGATAAGTCACTATTTATATTTAGAGCTGCATACACCACTGTACAGACAGATAAAGTAACCAGTCTTCCTAACTGAATACAAGTATTAAGATGTAAACACATATTTTATGAACTCACTAAAACATCTTTGGTACAGCTCCTGTAGTAGACAGTACCTTAGGGATAGTATGCATCTCATCCTTTTTCCCACAGAATGTCTCTATATTTAAAAAAAAAAACAAAAAACTTTTCTTTCCATGCAACTTATAGATTAGATATATTTACTATGATGTCTGTCAAAAACATTGTTCATAAGTTTTTGTGAATTAGTATTTTGTCGGGGAGACTGCAGGCAACAGCTCAGTCTATAATAACAACATAGTTCTAATAAAATCTTACTGTGAAGTTCTCTAAGATATGTAGAGATTTGGATTTATGAGATGAGTATTTGTCATTTGTCAGCCCATGAAAAGTAGAGAGTTTCTGTTATATAATTCTAAATTATAGATCATGCCTTGCTAGGTATTAGACAGGTACCAAATTTTTGTAACCTTCAGTGATGTGTTACATAAGAGTTACTATCATATTCTTGCATAATCTACACTGATCATTAAATCCTGACTCTTTGATGACCCTTCTGTAATTTCTGGCAGCTATGACCTGGTCCTAAATTGCTACTGAAAAGCTCTCTATTCCCTCATCAAATGTACATGACCCAGTCATTTGCTTGGCACTTGATGAGTTCACATGGATAATGATAATAGAGGCTTTTTAGATTTTGCTTTTGAAGCTTAATCATTTCATAGCTTGCATTTGGAGATACATAATTTTTGTTTACATTTGGTAAATCCAATGGTGCATAATTATTAGCTTTTAATACTGCCTAGTTAAGTAAAGAGTATTTTTTCTAAAAGTATTTCTATGGGGGTTTTATCTGCTTATTATATATTCTAAGAAGGTTCATGAAACTTCTTCCTCTGTTTTAAAAAGGAAGTGTTAATCTTACAATAACTAGGTTAGGGTAATGGGTCTTGTGTTCTGCTAATATACTGTGAGTTATGAAGATATTTTCCAAATTAGTTACAGTTAATTTTACAGTTCAAAAAGTATGCATTAAGTCTAGAATTGTATTCATTACTTTAAATATGTTCTTCCCATTAAGCTTTAAAATTTCAAGATGGCAGTAAATTCTTTAACATATTAAACCATGACCTTCTCTTTGATACCTTTTTCCTCAATGTATTTTGCCCAGAGGATTACAAGGTATTTATAAGGATTGCCTTCCTCTAATATTCACTAGGATCTCCACATTCAAGCTCAAAACCTTCAACCTTTATTTTTGGATGATACCTTTGAGGTATTCTTTGATAATTCCACTTTTCCTCCTAAGATTCTTACTATGGTGGTGGTTACCACATTACCACATGTACTGCTGTATGAAGATCCTGAATTATTTTTCCATTTTCAAATTTCAAATATAACGGGAGAAATAATTTCTAATAGCTATAGCAGATTAGTAGCTTTAAAAATATTATTTATTTAGTTAAAATTTCTCAATTATGTGAAAAAATTAACAATCTTTTAAAAATATTTTGAGTTCAAAATTCTCTGTCTCTCACTTTCACTCTCTTTCTCTCTCTCTCATACCTCCCCCTCTTTGAAAAAGCGATGAATTTGAAATTAATGATACAAGTCATGCAAAACATTAGCCATGTTGCAAAAGAAAACAAAGATAAAAAATAAGATAGAAAAATAAATAAACATTTTAAAAGCTTCACTCTCTATTTAGAGTTCATCAGTTCTCTCTCTGGAGGTGGATAGCACTTTATTGTCTTGGAATATTGTCTTGATCAGGTAGCTAAGTGTTTCACAATCAATCATTCTTACAATATTATTGTTATTGTGTACAATGTTCTGCTGATTCTGCTCGATTCCCTTTACACGAGTTCATGGAAGTCTCCCTAAGTTTTTTCTGAAACATCCTGTTTATCATTTCTTACAGCAATATTGTATTTCATCACAGTCATATACTGCAACTTGTTCAGTCATTCCCCTGTTGATGAGCATTCCCTCGATTTCCAGTTCTTTGCCACCATAAAAAGCCGCTATAAATATTTTTGCACAAATAGGTCCTTTCCCCTTTTCTTTGTCTAATACTGGTTGAAATAAAATCTGACTTCTAAGGAAAATAGGATATTTTGATTGTTTTTCAAAACCGAGTCATAGCATTTGACTCATTACATCACAGAATGATAGAGATGGAAGGAACTACAGAGATTACTAGTCAAACTTTGTCATTTTACCAAGAAACCGAGTCTCAAATAAAATTCCCTCCAGTCTACAATGCTGAATCATCTTCACCAAACTTTCTGTACCATGTGATAGAAACCTCTTTGCCTTGGAAATTCACTTCAATTCTGGACAATTTCTCATGTGGGAAATATCCTCCCACTCCTGTGACCTCTCCCTCCATCCCCTCCATTTTAAAGAGGAAGACCAGGACAACCAACCATGTCTTGATTTTCCTCTAGGCTCTACTGATGACTGATCTCCATAGAATTTTGAGGTCACAGACTTTCTTTCAGCTTATGTTTGTGTTCCCAGCACTTAACACATTGCCTAACATATAGTATGCATTTAATAAATGCTTGGTAATTTTGCTTTAATTCAATTTAAAAGACATTTAATACGCAACTGATATGTACAAGGTACTGTGCTAAGTACTAATGACTTATAATGACAACCTATATTAAACCCCCCAAAATCTGATTTAAGGGAAATGTAGTGAAAGATATGCCATATAAGGAAGACATAAGTAAATAAGTAGCAAATAGCATATAGTAATAATGATAGCTGGTATTTATTGCTTTGAAGTTGCCAAAGCCCTTTGCATACATTATGTCATTTCCCCAGAAATATATAATATACATTTTAGTTCTAGTCTACCAGATCTTTTGATATCTGTCTATTAGCATGCATGTCCATGGACCTGGCACTCATAATTTCCATAGAGAAAGTAGTGAGGGTAAATTCTCTGAACCTCATGAGCTATGATAGTTTGGAAAATAGGTACACATCTATCAATGGAGTAATATTTAAAGTCTTTCTGGTTTGATAGGATTTAACATAGCTTTAGCTTCATTAGTATAACCTTAATATGCCCAAGGACACTGCCATGTCAAAAGACATTGGGCAATGAATTTCTTAACCAGAGTAACTCAGGAAAAATGCCTTCAAAGATTTGGAGGGATTGTAATATGTGTCAGTGGAAAGGGGTACCCACATTATTAAATCATGATCCTTATTAATTAATTCTAATTAGGAATCTAATTAATTCGTTAGATTCCTAACTTCAGGAAAGGTTCTCAAAAAGAAAGTGAGAGAGTCTCCTTCAGTGGGCAGAACTCTGTAATAAAAACCAGGTCACAGTGATGGAGACCAAGAGGATAGTGTGCTCTGTGGAGCTCTGTTAGAAAGAGTAGAAGGCCATTGTCCTGGGTAAAATTCCATCATAAAGTACTAGACTAAGACAAAATGTACTGAGACTGCTCTGAGACCATGACCAAATTAAGATCCTGAACAGATCCATGCATGACCTGGAATGTTTGGCTTACCTCTCTTCATCAGAGGAGCTTCTCCCATTCATTAATACTCTGCCTGAGATAATTTCCCAATGTTTACAATGGTCAAGAGTTTGCTGAATACCACCTTCTTTTACTCTTTCCATCTAAGTGATATTGAACCTCCAATTGCCTAAGAGTATAAAATACCCATCTCCAGCCCTCATTTTATGTTTTCTTAGCTCTATCAACCTAAATCCTATCCCTCCAGTGTCTCATTTTAGATTTACCTATCTTTTTGACTATGCCCCTGGAAGTTACAATGAACATATTTCTCCTCAAATTTTACTTCTCATGTTCCTTCAGCCTTCTGGAACTTGCAGAATCCTAGCTCCTCCCATGACACTACATCTTTGCCCACCCTTTTCAGAACTGGTTACCCCTTGACTTGATTCCCTCCAACTAAATTGTCCTGAGTTTAGGTGGGTGGGGAGTTGTAATACTCGTTGCTCCCTGTATTCAACTTAGGTATGATTTTAAAACAAAATGAAACAGTTGTAAATCACATGGCCAGTCATTTCTTAGTTGTGTCTGACTCTTCACGACCCTATTTGGGGTTTTCTTGGCAAAGATACTGGAGAAGTTTGCTATTTCCTTCTCCAGCTCATTTTACAGATGAGAAAACTGAGGCAAAAATGGTTAAGTGACTTGCTCAGGGCCATACAATCAGTATGTGTCTGAGGCCAAATTTGAAATCAGGAAGATGAGCCAGCACTCTCTCCACCTAGCTATTCTGTAGGTCATACAACACTTAAAAAAGAAGAGGTTTACTAAGCCACATCAGGAATGGGATATTCTACAAAGTTAGGCACATCTGAGTTACTCCCTGGTGATCTACCGTTCAAGCATTGGAGAGCTCCTGGAACTTCAGATGATGAGGAAATGACATCAATAGTTCAAACCCCTGAGTCAACCAAGTCTTTTTTTTTTTTTTTTTTTGAGCCAGCCGGGTCTTAAGGAACTTCTCAATGTCTTGTAGGAAAAAACTAGCCAAACTTGCATGAACCCAGGATATTACTCCTATCACACTTCAGCCCTTGGTGGTGAAGTCCTTAAGGTATTCTAGAGGACCTCCCACCACGTAAATGATCTTACTACCACTGTTATTGGTCAACCCTGATCTTTGATATTCAAGGAGACTCATGAGAGAAGGGAAGGAATAAGCATTTATATGGTACCTCATGTGTGCCAGGCACTGTGGTGTGGTTTTTTTTAAATTTTTAATGTTTTACAAATTTTATCTCATTTCATCAAGACAACACTAAAAAAGGAAAAGAAACACTAGAATGAAAATGTAATATATGATGATCATCACCTAATTGCCTATAAGGGGGAGGCTCCTGAAAAGAGGACTTTACCAACTTTAAGGAACTCACATTTATGTCAACACTTTTGTTTTGAATGATTTTTTGGAAATAATAAAGCGGCTGAACTAGCAGTCCTCAGCACTATAATGGATATGGATATAGACAAAGATATAAGCAGTCAGCCGTTAAGGAGTAGGATAAGGGAACCCAAAGGTAAGAGGATGAAAACCAAGAGAGATCCCTGGAATTTTAGGATTCTTTAACAATTGTGCTGAAGAAGCTATTTGAGTTTTATTTGTTTCTAAAATTTAGAATTTGAGAGATGAATCACAATTTTGCCACAAGGATTTTGTTGTGATTCTTTGGTTCAGTCCACTGGAATAGATGCTTACAAAACAATGCTAAATTCTCCCTAGAAACACAGAGACATTTTCCAGAACTGGGGATTTAGGTTTGGGACAAATGTGACCATTATTTAATCTACTGAGGACAGGCAAGGGATGCTGTATCAGATTCTTCTCATTTCACATCTCATTTACATGACCCTCTTCTATCTCCTTCTTTACTCTGACAAAGAGGTCATCTTCTTCTTTCCCAGGGCTAGCCTGTCTACCCATGTCTTTGATCTCCTCCACTCCCATCCTTTCCCACATCCTTTCCCATGCTTTCAACCCTGCCCTCTCTAATCTTCAGCCTCTCCCTCTTGCCTGATTTCTTCCCTGCTACTCACAAATATGCCTACATGTCCTCTATACGTAAAAAAAAAAAAAAAGCAACTCCTTGACAGATCTGACCATTCCTGCTGTTATTTTCTGATATTTCTCAGTTAGACTCTTTGAAAAAGTTGGTTATAATCATTATTCCATCTTCTCCTCTCTCGCTTTCTTCAAAACCCTTGGAAATTTGGCTCCTTCCAAAGAGATCAACTATCTCTTAACTGACAAATCCAATGGCTTTTTCTTTGATTCTAATCTTCCTTGACTTCCCTGTAGAACTATTGACCACTTTTTCCTCCTGGATACTCTTTGGCTTCTGCGGCTTTGTAAGGTGGCACAGTGAGCAGAAAGCTGGGCCTAGAGGCAGGAAGACCTGAGTTCAAATCCAGCCTCAGATATTTACTGCATGACCCTGGACAACTTACTTACCTTCTGTCTACCTCAGTCTCCTCAGTTGTGAAAGGGTGATAATAACAGCACCTTCCTCCCAGGTCTGTTGTGAGGATCAAACAAGATAATATCTGTAAAGTGTTTCACATAGTGTCTAGCACATAGTAGGTGTTTAATAAATGGTTGTTTCCTTCCTTTCTTTCTCTTATGGATCTCTTTCCTACCTACCTGACCATTGCTTCTTAATGTCTTCTCCTGGATCGTGCTCTAAGTTACGTCTCCTAATTATAGGCACAGCTCAAGGCTCAATTCTAGACCCTCTTCTCTATTCCCTTTACACTCTTTCACTTTATAACCTTATCAGGGCTCATAGGTTCAATTGTCATCTCTTTTCAGGTTATTTCCAGATCTATGTAACTATCTGTAATTTCTCTCCTGTTCTTCAGCCTCATATCACTAATTGCCACAAATAAAACCAAATGTCCCATAGGCATCTCATACTCAGTGTGACTAAAAAAAGACTTCATTATCTACACGCACGCACACACACACACACACACACACACACACACACACACACACACACACACACACACACACACCCAAACCCACCTCTTTTCTGAATTTCCCTGTTAATCCCGTGGATACCACCATCCTTCCAGTTACCCAAGTTCCCAACCTCAGCTTCACTCTCATTCAGATACATTCCACCAATCGATTACCAAATATTTTCTTTATGTCTGTATTTGGTGTCTTCTCTTCATTACTAAGCTGATCCCACTCCTTACAGATACCAAAGTAATTGTCCTTAAGTACAGTTCTCACCATGCTGTACCCATACTCAATAAACTCCAACGGGTCCCTACGACCTGGATCAAATACCAGCTTTTGCTTGGCATTTAAGCCTTCACAACCTAACCCCATTCAACCTTTCCAGATTTGCTAAGCATTGTTTCTCATCACATATGCTGTAATCCAGTCATATTGACCTCCTTGCTTTTCCTTACACAGGACATTCCATCCCCCATCTCCACACCTTTGCACTGGATGTCCCCCATGCTCTTCCTCATCACCTCAAGTACTTGGACTCCCTAGTTTACTTCAAGTTTCAGCTCAAGTGCCAGCTTCTCAATGAGGATTTTCCTGGCTACCGGCTCTGTATTTCCCATATTATCTTGTACCTGCTTTGCATGTATTTTGTGTATAACTATGCAGATTCATGCACTCTCTTGCTCTTCAAAGTTAGGAAAGTATATCAATTTTGTCTTTATATCCTCAGATCATGACTTGTACAAAATTGATATAGTATAAATTAGAATATCATAAATGCATAAGGGAATTAAAAATTGGGGTCAGCTGGGGGAATGAGGCTCTGCAAATTTATTTAACTGAGTCAAATCACAGGAAATCCTATTATTTGTTCAGGGTTTTGTATTAATGACATTCTCTGAGACCTTTGTATTGCCATAAAGCAATGCTGATGTTTTATACCAAATGTACAAACTACAGGCAACAATATGCCCCTAAAAAAAACTAAATGTTTACCATTTTTTGTAGAAACTTGTTGATTTTTGTCAAGGAACATCTTGCTCTTGGAAATACTTTTGACAGATGTTGAGCTGTTGGTGCTTTTTCAAGTTGCAGAAAGAGTAAAAAATAAATCTTCTATGAATGCTTCATTGTCAAAAAGTGTCAAAGGTTGGCATGATTGGTGGGTGTTGCTAAGAGTGCTGTTGCCTTGGTATTCTGGAGGAATGGGAGTACAGCCCAGTCTGACTCCTTCACATGCTCAGTTTTCCTCATATTCTACAGCTTAGGTTGTAGTAACAGGCAATGGAAGACATACTAGATGGCATCAGGAATCTGTGACATTCCTTGGGAAAAGTGTCCTTCTCCAGAAGGTATTCTCAGTCTTTTGTTGAGGTTGGAGCAACTGCTAAAGGAATTTTATTCACTCCACTACCTACTTTCTAGCTATCTTCTCATCTACCCTCAGGTATTCTTTTCTCGTCTTCTCTCTGTCACCACCTTCTGGAACTATGAACCATGATCAAATCAATCTAGCCACTTTTCCTGAATTTAGTGTATCCATCTGCCACCCATGCATGCCCCACTCACTAACTCTGTAGCTTTCCAGACCAAAGTACCCTTCCCCGCCCTCCTCTTCCTCTTCTCTTTCTCCTTCTCCTCCTTCTTCTTGTATAAATTCGCCATTAGAATAAAAGTTCCTTAAGGGCAGGGACTGACTTTGCTCTTCTAATTTGTATATAGAGAGCTTACCATAAGGCTTGGTACCTAGGCCTAATGCATACTTTTCCATCTATCCATCTAATCAACTACCCATCTATTCATTCATTCATTCATTTTAGCATCTTTTTGCTCACTTCCATTCTGTAACCTGGTTCCACATTATGATAAAACAAACACAGTTCTTCAAACGTAAATCACATCATGGCACTTCTCTGCTCAAATGCTTTCAATTCCCAAACTTTATCACAACTTAAGTGAGGGTCCATGAACTTCTAAAAAATATTTTGATAACTCTATTTCATTATAATTGGTCTCATTTGTAACCTTATGTATTTTATTTTATTCATTTAAAAACATTAATAAGGGGTCCATAAGTCCAGAGAAGTCTATGATACAAAAAAAAATGTTAAGAACCCTTGATCTGGGGGATAGAGTTGAAAATCTTTAGCTTACTTTGACTTTTCACAACCTGGCCCTCAAACCATCTATATAACTATATTTCATTAAAGTCTGCAAAACTTTTATATAAATCATTTATGGTTCACAACCACTGCAGAGTTGGTATTACTGTCCCCATTTTACAAGTGAAGAAAATGAGACTCAGGGAGGTTTAATGATTACTTGTTACTTAATGGCCTAAGCAATATTCCTCACAATATGACAGTCATTATGGTCTGAATTAAAACCTGTGTGACCCATCTGGAATGTTCTCTCCCACTCCTATCTTCCTATCCAAAGTCTACCTATCCATCAAGACCCAGCTCAGAAAACTTCCCCTGACCACCCTAATCCACAATGTGAGATATGAGCTCAATGACTGTCTGTACCACTCACTCGACATTTATATATTATAGCAGGAGCTAAGTACCACAGTAGATAGAGCACTGGACCTGGACTTAGGAAGATCCGAGTTCAAATCCAGTTTCAGACACTTACTAGCTAAGTCACTTTACCTCTCTCTGCCTCAGTTTTATCATCTGTTAAGTGAGAATAGCAATAGCATCTTCCTTTCAGGGCTGTCGTGAGCTTAAAAATGAAATAACATTTGTAAAATGCTTTACAAAAGCACTTTACTGCATTATAAATGCTAGCTGCCACTAATAAGCTTCCTGGAATTAACAAGCAGATTAACTTTTCATGTGTTGTCTTCTGCCCCCACTGAGATTCTGAAGTTCTAATTTCTATATTGCCCCAGGCCACCTCTCTGTGCCTTGGCTATCTTTTTGGATATCAGCTGTGTAATTCATCATGGTAGATAATCATTCCAGCTTCATATCCTGTGAAAAGCTGATAAGATTTTCCTAGACGCTTTTATTCAAGTCACTAATAAAATGCCTACTGTCACTGGACTAGCAAGTCAGTGGGTCCTCTACTACAAGGGCTAACTACAAGTATATATCTACCCAATGATATTATTCTTTGTATTAAAACAAAAGTTTTACTGCTGCCTTTCATGTTTACACCAAACTCACGTCCCTTTAATACTCTCCCCGCAACAAATGAATCTTCCCTTAAAACAAAGACAAGCATTTAAGTCAAACCAATGCAGTGATTAAGTTTAATGTCATGGAGACATCTCCTTTGTCCCTCACCTGCCTACTGAGAGAGTAAAGATCCATCCCATCTAACTTCTCTAGACCTGAGATTGGTTGTGGCAATTGAGTTGATTTTAATAATTTGATTTTCCTTTACATCCCCAGAGTTAATTGTGCATGTTATTCGCTGGCTCTTCTTGCTTTTCTGCTTTGCATTAAAGCATGTTTTTCCTATATTCCTTATCATTTCTTACCTGTGCATAACACTCCATTTATTCTTGTGGTTCTGTTATGTCCGACTCTTCATGACCTTATGGACCATAGCACGCCAATGTTGTCTATGGAGTTTTCTTGGCAAAGATATTGGAGTGGTTTGCCATTTCCTTCTCCTGTGGACGAAGTCAAACAGAGGTTAAGTGACTTACCCAGGCTCACACAATTACTAAGTGTTAGAGACTGGATTTGAACTCAGTTCTTTCCAGACCTAGTGCTCTATCCATTGAGCCACTGGCCTCCTCGTATTCATATAAATTCCAGCATTGATAGATCCCCATTTTATTTAGTTGTGCTTTTTTTTTTTTTTTGGCAACAAAAAGTCCTGCTGTAAGTATTTTGGTATCAATAGGACCTTTCCTCCATCTATGAACTTCTGGAACTCTGCCCAGAGTTCCAGAGCCCAGAGCCCAGTGATATAATTGGGTCAAAGTATATTAAACAGCTTAATGACTTTTCTTGAGGATTTTTCTTGAGTCCTTCCCAAATGTCTCCTAAAAGAGTGGAAGACAAAAAGCTTCACTAAAAGTGCATTAATGTACCTGTCTTTCCACAGGTCCCCTCAATCCTGACCATCTTCCTTCTTTCCTTTCTTGCTTCTGGCTCTCCAGACTTTGCCCTCATGCTCCACCACCTCCACTTTTCAGCCCTTTTTAATATGTTGTCTTCCTCCATTAGAGTTTAAGCTCTTAAAATGAGAGGACTCTCTTTTTGCTTGTATTTGTATCCCCTGAGTTTAACATAGTAACTGGAATGACAGCAGACATTTCCATCGTACTCTAAAATTTGCAAAGTACCTTACAAATATTTCTCATTTGATCCCCACAACAACCCTGGAAAAGAGGTGCTATTACTTCCAAATTATAGATGAAGAAACTGAGGTAGACAGTGAGTGAGGCCAGACTTGAACTTGGATCTTCCTGATACTGAGTCCAGCATTTTATCTACAATGCCACCTCGCTCCCCTCAAATCTTGACTCACCTTGTCAGTCAGTTGGTACACGTTTATTAAGTACCTATTATGTGACAGGCATCGTATCAAGCACTGGGGACACAAAGAAAGGCAAAAACTGTTCCTGTTCTCAAGGAGTTCACAATATTCTTTTTAAAAATAATCTTTGTCAAACTAGAACGTGGAATGAAACTTCACAGGTTTCAATGTGTATTTCTCTTATTAATAATTTGTGCATTCGGTTCCATCTCTTGAGATACTTTCTGCTTTTCTTTCTCACCAAAATTCTTCAAGCTTGTTGTTAGAATTTCATTCTTCCAGGTTTCCCATCCCAATTGGCCTAACTTGACTATAGAATTTTGGGCTGTGAAATCCTACCCAGTTCTGCTATGAACTCTTTGATATTCCCTCTTCCTCAATCCCAGATGTTTGTTTGTCATCAGGCTTTACCCTGGTTAGCTCTCCTTCTGTAACATGAATACTAAGATGGAAGGGTCACCTTCTCCTGAGGTTCCTATCATTTCTACTTTAGGAACCAGGTCTTCATTATGATAGGCAACCAGGTCTAGAGAAGCAGCTCCCTTTATCTCCTTTTTATCTCTTGCAAAATGAAATTATTTCATACTGCAAATAGATTGTTCTGATCTTTTCTAATAGCTCCAGCTTTTCCAGAACATATGCACATATACAAATTCATTACATATAGACATATGCAATACACATTTACAAATATAACAATTCACATTTATTTAGCATTTTATTGATTTCAAAGTGCTTTATGTATATAATGTCATTTTGTCTTAATAACAACACTGTGAGGTAGGTGGTATTATAATTCCCATTTTACAAGTGGTAAACTGAGGCTCAGAGAAGTTAAATAAGTTGGCCAGGGTCACACAGCTAGAAAGTCCCTTCGGTGATATTTTAATCTAGATTTTTTTAACTCTAAATTCATAATTCTTATATTATTATCATCTTGTATTATTAACACTAAGTTCTATAATTCTTATACTATTAATGTATTTTTGCTTAATTTGAAGATCTTTCTCATCCATTAATAGGCCCATGTGACCTGCTTAAATCACATGGAACCCTAAGTCATAATTAGTGGGAGAAACTTGCTGAATGGGTGGAACTGGAAGGGTGGAGCAGAACAGGGGGGAAGTTGGTGAGAGCAGTTAGAGTGGAGAAAGAGAGAGAGAGAGGACATGGGTAGGCAGATAGCTGTGATTGTGAGAGTTTGCTTGTGGTAAGACCCCAGCAGGGGTGAAAGGGTGAGGTTGGGGGAGGGAAGGCTTGGGAATGAAGGTGTCCCCTACAGTGATAATGTGTATTAACTTCTTTGTTGCTATGATGGATTCAGTTTTCTGGTGTTGGGATTCGGCTTTCTGGCGTCTAAATGTTTTTTTTTTTCTGCCTTTTATACGGAGAGTCTGTTATATTCTGTGATTCAGAACTAAGCTGGCATATTCATAGTCACCACTGGTGCTGTGAATATTGCCTTGATGACATTGGAGTAGAGGGGAAAGAGAAAAGGAGGAAAGAGAGAAGGAAGGGAGGGGGTGAAATGAGGGAGAGAGACAAAAGAGGAGAAAGGAGAGAAAAGAGAGGAGAGAGGGAAAAAAAAGAAGAGAAAGAGGGAAAAAAGGAGAGGGGCAAGCAGAAGGAAAAATTGCCATGGAACACCAGTGGTCTACCAAAATTACACCACCCCAGGAAGCGTTTGGGTAAAGTGCATAAATAAAGAGCCAGTGGAACCTCTCTGAGACCTTCTACTTCATGGCCAATAGTGGTGCCCCTTGTAACACATCTTATTTTCACTTTGGTAAGGGAAGTACGTCAGCCATTGGCTTCTCCAGTCTTCAGATTCCAGATGCCCATGGAGAAATCATTAAGAACAAGCTGTTAACTTAGGAACACACCCTGAAGAATGAGTCTGTTCCTGGGATAGGAACTTTGGCATTACTCTCAAGTAATTGATTTCCAGATGATCTGGAAAGGAGTTCTATTGCCTAAATTAGCCTTATTTCTCTCTCACACACACACACACACACATACACACACAAACACACATATACACACATACATACACACATACACACATACACACACATGCACACACACACATACACACACACACACACACACACACACATTGAAGCCATTACTCACAGAACTGCTTCTTCTCTACTCTAACACTCAGGCGTTTTCCCTCACTAACTTTTCCTTCACTCCTATTCACATCAAACAGGATTTGCCTTCTTACCAAGGCAAAGCCCTCTCCATGGCCTCTCCTTCTATCTATACTGTCTACAGATATGTCCATGATCCCCCCAATCCTAAGAAGACCTCATTTGATTTAACCCCCTGTGCTAGCTGCTGTCCTTTATTATTCTTTCCCTTCTTGGATAAGCTCATTATATCAGATGTCTCCACTTTTTCTCTTCTCAGAAACTTCTAATCTCTCCAGCTGACTTCCAATATCATCATTTAACTGAAACTGCTCTCTCCAAAGTTGTCAATGAACTTCTAGCCATTTCCAGTGAAATCTTCTCAGGCCTCATCCTTTCAGACTGCTTTATTGCTGTTGACATCTGAACACCATCTTCTCCCTTGGATATTTTCTCTTCTCTGGATTTTTGTAACACTATCCTCTTTTGGTTCTTTTCCAACCTGCATGACCTCTCCTCTTCAGTCCCTTATGCCGGATATTCATTCAGATCAAGCCCAGTAACCATGGGTCTCCTCAAGGCTTTGTCAAGGGCTCTATCCCATGGATTCAGCTATGATCTTTATAAACAGAGGATTTCCAGTTCTGTATAATCAGCCCCAATTTCTTTCCTGAAATCTCTTAAATCACCAACTTACCTTTCGGACATTTCAAAATGGATATCCTGTACTCATCTAAAATTCAGCGTATGTGAAATAGAACTCATTATCTTTTTCCACTAAACTTTCTCTCATTCCAACATTCCTATTGCTAGTGAAGATTCTACTATCTTGTCAATCAACCAGGTTCACTCTGATGTTGTCCTCAATTCCTCACTCACCTCACATATCCATTTTTTGTCTGCCTTCACAATACCTCTTATTTACACCTCTTTCTCTCCACTCAGAACACCTAGGAAGGTGTTCACTACCTCTTGCCTGGACCACTGTAAAACCCTTTTTATTGGTCCCCTTGACTCAATTTTCTTCCCACTTCAATCCACTCTCCACTCAACTGCTAGAGTGATTTTCTCAAGTCTGATCATATCAGCTAATTTACTTAATAAACTCTATTAGTTTTTTATTACTTCCTGAATCAAATACAAAATTCTCTATATAGCATTTAAAATCATTCAAAACATCACCCCTTCCTACCTTTCCACTCTTCTTAAACTTAGTTCCCTCCATAAATTTTAGGATCTAGCTATACTATCTTATTTTTTATTTCAGATATATACAACACTTCTACTCTTAATTTCATGCATTTGCATCCACTCTGCCCCATCTCTGGAATGGCCACCCTCTTCACCTCTGTTTTCTAGTTTCCTTGATTTCTTTCAAGACTCAACTCAAATCCTACCTCCTTCAGCAGACTTTTCTCCATCTCCCCTAAGCACTCCACTTACTACTAGTAGCTTCCCTCTGAGATTACTTTCCATTTATACTCATCTATGTCCTGAACATATATAGCCCTTTGTATATGGTCTATTCCATTAGAATATGAGCTCCTTGGAAACAAGAATCACTTTTTTACCTTTCATTGCATTCTCAGAACTTAGAGCAGTTCTTGGCACATAGGAAGCACTTTTTTTTGACTTACTGAGCAGGAGTAACATGTTTGACAAACCATATGTAGTTATAGGATTATTTATTTAGAGCTGTAAGCAACTGTAGAGGCCATCTAGTCTAATCTCATAATTAAACCAATTATGTTATAATCTTTTAGTTTTATATATTAAGCAGATACTGAGTAAGTGAAAGGTGGGACACAATTCTGAGAGAAAAGTGAGGAAGACTTGGGGAAAGGACCTACCTCTGCCACCACATACTAATTAGATGATGGATCCTGGACTAGTCATATAATCTCTCAGTGCCCTTGGTAACTCTAAGGTATGTAAAAGATTAGGAGAATTAATGAAATCACAAATCTGTTTTTTTTTTCTTTTTACAAAAAGTGTGAATATTTAATATGACTGAATACACTACATATGACTGAAAAATAATACAGCTAGTTGAACAGGCAGGTGCAGCATATTGTATCAAGTTAAATATAATGAGTGGCAGGATTTCTTTTATAGAAAAAAAATAAAAAATCTAGAGACCTGGGTTCTAGAACATTCTTCCTCTCGCTATCATAGACCCTCAACAAGTTGCTTAATTTCTAGTCCTTTATCAGTTTTCTTAGCCAACATATGAGTGTGTTAGGACTACATAGCTGATAAGATAAGATCCAACTCTAAGATGATGGATAGGTTCATTTTTAAAAATAGCTGGGTTATTTTTTCCCCTAATTTATTTATTTATTTTTAGTTTGCAACATTCATTTCCATAAGATTTTGAGTTTCAAATTTTCTCCCCATCTCTCCCCTCCCCCAGATTACCCCTTCCCTCAATCTACTCTCCCTTCTATTGTACCCCTCTCTTCCCTTATCCCTATCTTCTCTCTTTTCTTTTAGGATAAGGTAGATTTCTATACCTCATTACCTGTATTTCTTATTTCCCAGTTACGTGAAAAATCAATTCTCAACATTCTTTCCTAAAACTTTGAGTTCCAACTTCTCTCCCCTCCTCCCTCCCCACCTATCTCCACTGAGAAGGCAAGCAATTTAATATAGGCTATATATGTGTAGTTTTGCAAAAGACTTCCATAAAATCATGTTATGAAAGACTACCCATATTCCCTCTATCCTATCCTGCCCCCCATTTATTCTATTCTCTCTTTTGACCTTATCCCTCCCCAAAAGTGTTTACTTCTAATTACCTCCCTCCACTTGTTTGCCCTCCCTTATATCATTGCCCACACCCCAGTTATCCCTTTCTCCCCTACTCTCCTGTAGTGTAAGATAGATTTTCATACCAAATTGAGTGTGCATGCTATTTCCTCCTTAAGCCAAATGTGAGGAAAGCAAGCTTCACTTTTTCCCTCTCACCTTCCCATTTTCTCTTCCACCAAAAAAGTTTTTTCAGGCCTTTTTTATGAGAGATAATTTGCCCTGCTCCATTTCCCCCTTTCTCCTTCCAATGTATTCCTCTCTCAACCCTTAATTTTATTTTTTAGATATCATCCCTTCCTATTCAACTCACCCTGTGCCCTCTGCATGTATATGTGTGTGTGTGTGTGTGTGTGTATAATCCTTCCAATTACACAAATACTGAAAAAACTTTCAAGAGTTACAAATATTAATTTTTCTTGTAGGAATGTAAACACTTCAGCTTCAGTAAGTCCCTTATGATTTCTCTTTCCTGTTTACATTTTTATGCTTCTCTTGATTCTTGTGTTTGAAAGTCAGATTTTCTATTCAGCTCTGATATTTTCATCAAGAAAGCTTGAAAGTCCTCTGTTTCACTGAATGACCATTTTTTTCCTTGAAGTATTATACTCAGTTTTGCTGGATATGTGATTCTTGGTTTTAGTCCTAGTTCCTTTGACTTCTGGAATATCATATTCCAAGCCCTTTGATCCCTTAATATAGAAGCCTGTGTTATCCTGATTGTATTTCCACAATACTTGAATTATTTCTTTCTGGCTGCTTGCAATATTTTCTCCTTGACCTGGGAGCTCTGGGATTTGGCTACAGTATTTCTAGGAGTTTTTCCTTCCGAATCTCTTTCAGGAATTATCTCAATATTTATTTTACCCTCTGGTTCCAGAATATCAGGGCAGTTCTTCCTTGATAATTTCATTAAAGATGATGTTTAGGCTCTTTTTTGCTCATGGCTTTCGGGTAGTCCCATAATTTTGAAAATGCCTCTCCTGGATCTATTTTCCATGTCATTTGTTTTTCCAATGAGATATTTCATATTATGTTCTATTTTTTTCATTCTTTTGTTTTGTAGTTTCTTGGTTTCTCATAAAGTCATTAGCTTCCATCTGCTCCATTCTACTTTTTCAAGAACTATTTTTTTCAGTGATTTTTTTGTACCTCCTTTTCCATTTGGTTAATTCTGCTCTTTAAAGCATTCTTCTCCTTGTTGGTTTTTTGGGCCTCTTTTGCTTTTGAGTTAGTTAATTTTTAGAGATATTAATTTCTTCAGCATTTTTTTGGGTCTTCTTTAGCAAGCTGTTGACTCACTTTTCACGATTGTATTGCATCATTCTCATTTCTCTTTCCAATTTTGCCTCCACCTCTCTTACTTGATTTTCAAAATCCTTTTTGAGCTCTTCCATAGCCTGAGAACATTGCATATTTGTTTCTGGAAGTTTTGGATGCAGAAGCCTTGACTTTAAGTCTTCCTCTGATGGTATGTGTTTTTCTACCTCATCTGAAAGGATGGAAGAAAATACTGCTCACCAAGAAAGTAACCTTCTACTGTCTTATTCTTTTTCCCTTTTTGGGGGCATTTCCCCAGCCAGTTACTTGACTTTTGAGTTCTTTGTCAAGGGGAGGGTATACTCTGGGAACCTGTAAGTTCTCAGTTCTTCCAAGGTGGCACAATCAAAGGAGAGGAATTTATTCCTTTCCTGGCCTGTGCCCTGGTCTATGAGCAGGATTCCCTCTCCAGAGCCCCCACTAGCTCCACCACCCCAGTACTCTTTTTCACCCCAGGACAGCCACTCAGGGCTAAGATCCAGATCAGCTGCTCAATTCCCCCAGGGGCTTTAGCCCATGGCTCCAACAATGCAGACTTTCACTGCCTGGGGAAGGGGCTAGACTGATGCATTCCCTTCTCACCCAAGTGAAAGACCTTCACTGATCTTTGAAACTGTCTTTGGCATTTGTGAGTTGTGGAATCTCAGACCCACAGCTACTGTCCATGGCATGGTGCCTCAAAGCTGCTCCAGTCCTTTACTTGCTGCAGCATGGCTCACACTGGGCTGGGCTCCACTCTGTGCCTGTGCTGGTAGGTTCATTTTTGCGTTTGACTACCTAGCACTTAACCAGGTAGCTGGCACAGAGGAGGTATTTAACAAATACTTGCTGGTTGATTGTTGGTTCAATAATGGTTCAATTGCAAATTATCAGGGGATCATGAACCATAAGGTCATAGATTTGGAACTAGAAGGGATCTTAGAAGGCATTGGGTTGAATGCTCTAATTTTACAGATAAAAATCATAATGAATGCCTAGTATTTATAAAGTGCTTTGAGGTTTACAAAGCACTTCACAAGCATTATCTAATTTTATCCTCATAACAACTCTGGTAGGGAGGTGTTATTATTATTGTCATTTTACAGAGGAGGAAACTGAAGCAAGCAGAGGTCAAATGACTTGCTTAGGGTACTGTTGTTGTTTGTTCTTTGTTTTTGACGAGGACCAAGGGTGTCCTGGGGTGATGTCATGACTTGCTCATGTAATGGATTTAAATGAAGCAGAGTGCACAAAATTGCTGGTCATTAGAGTCTAGTAGCAAGACAAAAGTCAAGGGGACTGGTGATAGTCCAGGATGCAGTAGATGACCTTGGCATCTCTGATGTCTGACCAAGCTCTGAGTGCTCCACAGTACCTGCTTCAGCTGTCTTCATGACTGTTGGAACAAATTATTTTCATATGCTCATTCTTCCAGAGGAAGTCTTCACATGGTTGGGGTACACACCCCCACCAACTTTTTGAGACTTTGAGGCCAGTCCGTTATCCTCAACCTGGTTTAGCCAATCTGCTGAGACAATTTACTGAGGTGTAGTTACTGTGCAAGCTAAACTTCTTAGAGCTACAGATGAGAGCTGAGTGCCACATTGACACTGGGGGGTAGATAGGCAGCCCCGAAAAGGCCTCAGTAAGCCCTCATCCCAGAGATTCTAGTCCTCCTTGAACACCTCATGCACACCCAGCAGGACAGAGATGTCTGAAGCCTGATTTGAACTCAGGAACTCTGAACTCTAGGCCTAGCATTCTAACGACTCTATCTGTAGCACTGTCCTAGAAACTGAGGTATAGAGTTGACCGATTTGACCAGGGTCACCCAGACAGAAGATGTCTGAAACAGGAACTGAATCCAGATTTTGTACTCAAACTCACTCTGTCCACCATGTCACACAATCTATTAAAAATTAAAAAAAATTATGACTGAATATACTAAGTCAGGTCAGAGCTTTGCAGCTCAGGACATCTGGACTGACACCAGATCATTTCAACTCCAGAGAAATTCAGAAAACTTGACTGACTCTTGCATATTCTTCTCTATCTTCTGCTATTTTTTGCCTCTATTACCATTCTCCCTACCCCCATATCCATATATCTCCTTCAAGTTTATTGGCTAGGACTTGGGGACCATGACAGCCCAAGGATACATCTGGGGTTTTAGGTTATAACCATGTCATCTGTCTTGCTGTTGAGCATGGTATCCTATGAAGAAATGCTGGTACAAAATTGATTCATTCTTTGTAGATTTATTAAGATTCGGGATGATCAGTGCTCATTTATAATTCTCTCTAGCACTAAATCTTTACCCCCTAATGAGAACAGACAGCTACAATCCACCCAAGAGACAGTTTATCACTTTCATGATCTATATATTGCTAGCTTCTGGTAGAAATAAATATATTCTATGTTGTTTGGTATCTTTCAATTTTAGAATTACCAGGAGCTTTCTTTGAGAAAGGCAAAACCTCCACTTTCTAGAATGCCTGGCCTAATAAAAGGGAAACCTCCCCATCACTATTAGCACCAACCACCATATGTTACATTCCAAACCAATGATTCACAGATACTAGAGTCTAATACGATCCAAAGCTCACTAAGTCAATTTGGTTGGAGAGCTGGCAGATTTTGGGAAGGGACAAACAAGAAACATCTTGGCAGCAGCTGTGTTCCCGGGACATTGGAATATTCCTTTATTAGGTGGGAGGGCCCTTCTTCTCCCCATAGAGCTGTGGCTTTTTTTAACCTACTGGTATGATTCATTTTGGGAAATCATTTTTGGAAACTCTCATGCAGGGATTGTGCTGCTCTCCTACTTCATTTAATGTTGGTAGAACAATAGCCCAATAACCGTCTCTAGGGCATCCAAGAAGTGTGTGTGTGTGTGTGTGTGTGTGTGTATGTGTGTGTGTGTGTGTGTGTGTGTGCGCGTGTGTGAATGAGTTAGAGAGAGAGAGAGAGAGAGAGAGAGAGAGAGAGATTGGGCAATGGATTATGCAAGACTGTGCTTCATATGACTGGTACAAAGTTATATCCTTCTTCTCTGGAGAACCAAAGTTGCCTGGACTACCAGGTAGTTCTATGTATTATAATTAGACTATTTAACTTTATCACTAGTTCCTGCTTGGTGTGATAGGATTGACCACTCCAATTCAATCAAAAGCATAAGAGCTGGGAGTTGTTTTCAGTCTCCATCTGCACTCAATTGTGCTACCCGCCAAATGATGAATAAATCTACCCCTATCATTTCCATCATCAGGCAGTCCATGGGACTATGACTACAGAAAGGGAGAGCTAACAAACATAATCCCTGTTCTCTGAGGAACTGTGATCTAAGACAAATAGTGTTAATGTTCATGACAAACAAAATTAATGCAGAATATAATTAGAAGAGAAATCAGTAAATAGGGGAAATATTTGCAGGAAGTTTCTCTGGCAAAGATCTTGTTTATGATTATAGAAATAGATTCAGATTTATAAGAATAAGAACCTTTCCCCATTTAATAAATGATCAAAAGATATTAACAGGCAGTTTTCAGAGAAAGAAATTAAAACTATCTATAGTCATACAAAAAAATCCTCTTAATCACTAGTAATTAGAGAAATGCAATTTAAAACAATGCTATGGTTCCATCTCATATCCGTTAGACTGACAAAATTAATAAAAATGGAAAATAATAAATGCTGAAGGGACTGTGGAAGACTAGATAACTTAACACATTATAAATGGAGTCACCACTTATTCAACCATTTTGGAAAGCAATTTGGAACTATGCCCCAAATATTATTAAACTGTGCATGCCCTTTGATCCAGTGATCTTTCTGCTAGGTCTTTATCCCCAAAGAGTTCAAAGAGGAAAAGGATCCATATATACAAATGTATTTTGAGGCAAATAATTGGAAATTGAGGAGGTGCCCATCAAGTGGGGAAAGGATGACAACTTATGGTAAATGATTGTGATGGAATACTATTGTGGTATAAGAAAAGATGAGGCTCATGAGTAGGAAGACTTAGAAGAACTGACGCAGAGCAAAGTGGACAGAACCAGGAGACCAATTTATATAATACTACTAATAATATAAAGACAAGCAACTTTGAAAGACTAAGGAACTCTGATCAATACAATGACCAACCACAATTCCAAAGGGAATCCTTTGATGAATTCATGCAGCATGCTACTCACATTTTAATAACAAGGTGATAGTTTCAGAGTGCAGGTAGAATTACCTTTTCTGTCCAGAAATGACTGATGTGAGAATTTATTTTGCTTGACTGTACATGTTTGTAACAGGGTTGGGTTTTTTTTCATTCTTTCTCAATGGAGGAAAAGTAAGAGGAAGAGAAGATGGATTTGGATTTTTGTTGATTGAAAAAAAATCAATCACAAAAATCCCACCCCTCCAAGGATCTTTTTTTTTTTTAATGTGCACAAGCAGAAAACATACAGCAGGATAAAACTTTAAAATTAATACATGAAAGAATACATGTGCCTTCCACTCTTTTGATTTATATAAAACACTGGGTGTAATAGAGATTTTGATCATGTGGAGTTTTAGGGCAGAGAGTCCCCATGCTTCCTGTAGTGAGAGTTTATTATATTCTCAATAGTAGGAGAAAGGGAAGGGCTGATAGGCTATAAGTGTTAGATTCTAAGGGGCAGTCACAGGGGCTGTGGTTAGAGACTGCTAGAAAAGGGCATAACTACTTTGTGATCATCAGCTGACTTGGCTCTCCCAAACCATTGCTTGGAGACCCTTTGTCTAGGATCTAATAGACCCCTTTTCCCAAAAATTAGGAACAAATTCTTTTGGGGTGATTTTAGCAGTTATTGTTTTAATTTACCATATTCAAGATGCAGGGCTGCAAGATGGCACAGGGGATAGAGTGCCAGACCCAAAAATTGCGAAGACTCATCTTCTTGAATTCAAAATTTGCCTCAGATATTTAGTAACAATGTGATCCTGAACACGTCACTTAACTCTGTTTGCCTCACTTTCCTCATCTGTAATATGAGCTGGAGAAAGAAATGGCCAGCCACTCCATTATCTTTACCAAGAAAACCCCAAATGGAGTCACAAAGAATTGGACACAATTGAATAGCAGTTTAAGATGAACAGAATCTCATTTTTTGCTTGGTGGCCATCATGAAGCACATGTCAAAGAATAATTTGGAAATTCTGGTTTAGATTTGACTTTTTCTCTAATTTAGCAATTTCTAGCTATTGCATTTAGCCTACAACAGCATTTCACACATTTGGAAGTTCAAGAGACTTAAGGCAGAGATCAAAGGAGACGACAGGGCCCTCTGAGGCAGCATGGCAGATGTGGATAGTGACAGCAGCAAATGAAAGACCGATTGAACACGGATGGCCTGCTCAACTTCTGGAAACTTAGCTCTGGCTTTTCACATGTGTGGTACCAATAGTGGCAAGAACTGAGTAATGAACTTTGTGCCATTTCCTCCTCTTCAACATCCTCCCACTCCTCTACTTTCTCTTCTCCCTCTTCCTCCTTTTTTTCTTATCCCTTTTCTTTCTCTCCTTCCTCTCCTTTTTCTATTCCTTCCTCATTCTTTTTCCATCTTTTTCTTCTTAATCTCATCTCTCCTTTTAGATTTCTCTCCATTTACTGGCTATTTCTCCCATGTTAACAAGTACATATGCCCCTCTCTTAAAATAACCTTCCCTTGACCTGTCACTCTTTGAAGTTATTGTCCTATCTCTCCTTCCCTGAATATCTAAACTTTTAGAAAGAGTTATCCATACTCACTGCTCCCACTTCTTCACCACCCAACCATTCTGTGATTTATTTCAGTCTCATTCAGTGCCCTTCCCTCAAAGTATGCTGAAGTTCCTCTTTTCAAGGTAATCTCTTCATTGCCAAGTATCAGCCTTTTCTCAGATATCACATCCCTGGATTTTTCTGCAACATCTGATGTTGTCCAACACCTTCTCCTAGCTTCTCTCTCTTTTTTGACACTGCTCTCTTCTTGTTCTCCTATTTATTTGGACACTGTATCTCACTCTCCTTTGTTGGACCTTCCTTCAGGTCACACTCACTAACCATAGGTATCCCAATGATGATGTCCTTGGTCACTTTCTCTTCTCCTTCTGTACTGTCTCATTTTGTGATCTTATCAGTACCTATAGATCCAACTACTATCTCTATGCAACTGATTCTCAGAATTCTTTATATAGCCCTAATCTCCCCTAACTTCTGTTGTCGAATCACCAACTTCCCCCTAGATGTTTAGAGTTGAATGTCTTGTAGAAAGTCTCAAATTTAATATTTCCAAAAGAAAACTAGCTCATTATCTCCCTCACACCACCCACAACCCTCTTCTATTTCCAACTTTCTTATTCCTGTTAAAGCTACCACTCAGGCCTGTGTTGACCCTCAACTCTGTACTCTCATTCATTCCACAGATCCAATGTGTTGCCAAGACTTGCCATTTCTGCCTTCACAACATTTCTTGTATATGTCCCTTTGTCTCTTCATACAATTTCCACTGTGGTAAAAAGCCTTATCACCTCATGCCTAGACTGTTGTAATAGCCAGTCTCCTTACCTCACACCTCTCCTCACTCCAATCTCTTTCATTCAGCAGTCTAAGCAGTCTAAAGTGTCAGTCTGACCATATCATTCTCCCATTCCCCCACCAGTCAGTTAACAGTAGTGACTCCCCATTACTTCAGGATCAAATAGAAAATTCTCTGGTTGATTTTTAAAGCTCTTCAAAACCTGATCCTTTCCTAATTTTCTTATTTTTTTTTCCCCACTCCACTCACCTTCATGTGGTCCACAGCCCAACAGGATACATGGACTCTTTTGCTGTTACTCACATAGGACGTCCTTGTCTCCTGCCTCCGTGCTTTTTCAAATATTATGTCTCATGCCTGAAATGCTGGTTTCCTTTACCTCCATTTTCTGCTTTCCTTGGCTTCCATCAAGACTCAGTTCATATCTCACCTATAGCCAGTCACCTTTCCTAGTTCCCATCCCTTTTCCAGTCCCAGTGCCTTCTTGTGATATCTATACACATGGATATATATGTGGATATACATGGAGAGAAACATACACATATTTGTTAGAGGAATTTATATGTATAGAACACATACATATGCATACACAGAGGACACAGACATGCATATATCATATATATATATATACACACACACACACATAGTGCTGTTGACTCATTTTTCAGGCGTAACTGTGAGGTTTTTTTTGTGGGGGGGCCTTTCTTGGTGAAGACACTGGAGTGATTTGCCATTTCCTTCTTCAGCTCATGATGAGAAAACTGACACAAACATAATTAAGAGACTTGCCCAGGGTAATACAGCTACTAAGTGTCTAAGGCTGGATTTGAACTTATGAAGATGAGTCTTTCTGACTCCAGGCCCAGCATTCTAGCCACTGTGCCACCTAGCTGCCACATACTTATAGATATAGAGTAAGATATGTATATATATATATATATATATATATCATAAACAGATCTACGCATACATGTAACTGTTGATACATGTATATAACATGCATGTACATAGTGGTTTATGTGTAGACTCCTCTATTACAATGTGAGCTCTTTGAGGGCAAGGACTGTTTTTTGCTCTCTGTGCATCCCTAGAGCTTAGTACTGTATCTGCCACATAATCATTGCTTAATAAATACTTGCACTCAGATGTTCATTGACCGATTGCCTTTTGTTTTTACATTTCATGAGGTCTAGATTTTCTAACCTAGCCACAGAATTTTTTTTGGCTTCAGCTACGGAATGATCCAGATGTTGGTCATCTTCTTTCCAGGGAAGAATGCTGTTACTGAAATACCCTGTATCTGGTCAGCTGATGTTTAAAGATGAAACTCAGAAATGTATACCACCAAGTAACCACCCCAGGCTTGAAACAGCCACTTCTCAGGATCTCTATCCAATGACCTGCACTCAGAGAAGGAAGCAGAAAGAATGGCGTTCAAGTATTCAGGCTTACCTCCACAAACATGTAAATGCCGGGGAGGAGGAAGGAATGGAAAGAAATCCATTCTTCATACATCTGACAAAATAATTTTCCCTATGCATGGCTCTGAACGTGTTATTCCCTCATGTAAAAATATTTAGCAAAGTGTGCATTTTCCCTCTGTATATAGGATATGATTATAACCTTCTTAGTATGACATTCAGGTCCTCCACAATCTGACTTAATTTTTCTTATGTTATTTCAAACATTCTTCTCCATGTACTCTAGCATACCAGTCATTTCACAGTTTTTCTCAGATCTTTCCAGCCTTCATGAATGAATGTACATTGTCCTCCATACCCAGAATACAGTCTCTTGACACTGTCCATGGTCGAGGAGTCTTCCTCCTGTCTTATCCTGACCTATGGACTCCTATGCATTACTGTAGGTAGTCCTCCAATACCTAAAACACTATCTCCACATCTGCCTCTTAATATCCTTCTTTTTCATGTTCTCAACACAAGTCAGCCACCTCAGGTGGCATGTATTCAACACACACTCAAACAAGCTTTTCTTAATCACTTCCTCTGCACAAATCTCTTTGGTAAATAGGAAGAGAAAACCAAAAATGAAATGATCTCTGTCCTTGATATTTACGTTCTTTTGAGAGAAGACAACATGTATCAGCAAACAGATCAGTTTAACTATTTGATTGTAGGTGAAAATAACATTTCAACTCCTCAAATTTTTGATGCCACTTGGGACCTCTCTTTTGCCTGTAACACATTCTACTTTGTAGCATAATTTTTATATATGTCTTATGGTCTCTTTTAGATTGTAAATCACTTTAAGCCAGAGACTTTTCATTTTATTATCTTTGTTTGTGTGGCAGTTAGCACAATGTCTTCAATGTACTAGGTGTTTAATAAGTGTTCATGGAATGAACTGTAGAAGTGGCTATTACTGCATGTGGATGGACATTCCTTATCACCATCATCATCTACTAGTCTCTTACTGAAGTCACCAAAAAAAAATTGTATTTCTGTTGCTTGGACCTAATAACTTCCTACTTTACCCCCTGTACCTATGCCTGCCTTTCAAAGTAGGATTTTTCTTGTTTGTTTATTTTTTGGGTTTTTTTGTGTGCCATTTTTGTATATTCCTCAAACTTAACATGATACCTGGCACACAATAAAATTTTTAGTAAATGCTTGTTGATTTGTTAAGAGCCTACTACTACTACTACTACTACTACTACTACTACTACTACTACCACCACCACTACTATTACTACTACTACTGGTACTATGATTAGCAAATGAGGTTCAAAGACAAAAAGGAAAATTCCTAGTCCCCACAGAGATTACTACTGAAGTGAGAGTAGTTGTAACAAATATACAGATAAATAAAATCAAAATATATACCACATATTTACAAAGTAATGGTGGAGGAGGAAGGGAAAGGAATCAATAACATGGTAGGGAGTCAGGAGAAGATCAGTCACTTGAGGTGAATGCTTATTAAGCACCTACTATGAAACTGGCATTGTGCTTAGCCTTGGGGGGATGCCAAGACTTTTTCTTCCATCATGGAGTTTATACTTTACTGGATGGTAAAAAGAATGAGGTTTCAGGGACACGCATAAGTAATCCAGAGAACAAAACAGAGAATTCACTACAAAGCTCATACAACATTTTATTCCAGTTTGGTTGAATTTAGAATGAAATGAATAAATAAGCTGATGTGAGTGTAATAGTGATGAGGCCATTGCTCTGTATGGTACTTTTTAATGTGTTTTCACGTTGTTTTTCTACTTAGAATAGTGGTGTCATTATTCCAAAATATATTAATTTTTATGGGTTAAAGATCTAAGAAAAAATGTGAGTCATCGTAAGAGAGGTTCAGCATACCATGCAAAGGTTTGTCTCTGTGTAAACAACACACCCTTACTTGGCCTCTATGAGAGTTTGTGAGAAGAGGAGAAAACATGAGAAAATGCATGAGAAGGAGGAGGAAAAGCCCCACAGGCTAAGGAGTTCAGTAGGATATCCAATAAAGAGTCTGTTATCAATTTAAAGTTCAAACAGCAGGGAAGAAAAATCTTCTAAGATGAGCTACAATTTCCACATCCCCAGGAAGCTAAGCACAATCATCACCATCACTTTGAGCTCCCCTCAGGAAAGCCTACTGACCTGCTGATGGGCTACTTGGACTACCCTGGCCTCCCTACAGAAGAATACACTGACTTTTATCCTTCTCCCATGGAGCAAATCTAAAGATAGGAATCATATGTACTGAAAGACTGTGTTATTTCTACTCACAGGTACATTTACCTATACACATAGGAAGAAAGATTGATTCAGAGGGGGGGGAGGGAGAGAGGGAGGAAGAGAGGGAGAGATAAGAGAGAGAGAGACAGAGAGAGAGAGGCAGAGAGAGAGAGAGAAAGAAAGAGAGAGAGAGAGAGAAAGAGAGAGAGAGACAGAGAGAGACAGAGAGAGAGACAGAGAGAGAGAGAGAGAGACAGAGACAGAGACAGAGAGAGAGAGAGAGAGAGAGAGAGAGAGAGAGAGAGAGAGAGAGAGAGAGAGAGCAGGAAAGACAGAGAAAGATATAGGGATTTAAGAATTCAAGTCCTGCCTCTGACTGTATGGAGTGACCTGGGCAAGTCACTTAACTTCTCCGTGCCCCAAGCAGTTCATCAAAACTATACAATTGCAAAGCAGTTATTAGTGGGTATTGGTGAGACAGTTTCCACACTGAGACTTCTCTACACCAAAGAAATTCCAAGTCAGACTACATCCAATACTTCTATGTGACTGACTGGGCTGGGTCTTGAAGGAAGAAAAGAATGACAAGAGACAGAAGTAGAGAAAGTGTGTTCTAAGTACAGAGGACAGCTTTTGACAACAATATGCACCAGAGAGGCTGGAACAAAATGGAGAAAGCATAAGAAAGTCCCTGATCACAGAGAGTTCAGAGAATTGGAGGAGACAACAGGCAAACAGTGGTGTATACCAAGATTTATACAAGATAAATTAGTGATAATTTAGAGAAGGAAGGCCCTAGCATTAGAGATCCAAAAGGCTTCTTGTGAAAAGTGAGATTTTAGCTGGGACTTGAAGGATGCCAGGGTAGCCAGGAAGCAGAGAGGTAAGGGGGGAGAAATTTAGGCATGGGGGGACAGCAAGTGAAACTACTTAGAGCTGAGAAATGTAGTATTTCATTTCAGAAACAGAAAAGAGGTCGCGGTCAACAGATTGCAGAATATGTGGAGGTGAAGAAAGTGTAAGAACTCTAGGAAGATAGGAAAGAGCCCAATTATGAAGGGCTTTAAAAGCCAAAGAGGATTTTCTATTTGATCCTGGAGATGACAGGGAATCACTGGAGTTTATTGAATAGGAGCATGACATGATCAAATCCATCTTTAAGGACCATCAGTTTGACAACTCCATGGAAGATGGGTGGAGTTAGGAAATTCTTGAGGCAGGGAGACCAACCAATAGGTTTCTTTAATGTTCCATGTGGAAAAAGTGATGAGCATCTGCTCCAGGGTGATGGTAGGGGCAAAGAGAAAATGGGGCATATAAGAGATTTTTCTGAAGGTAGAAAAAATAAGCATTGAGTGAGGAGTTGGGGATGACACCTCAGTTTGAGAAAGGTGGTAGTAATAGGGAAGCAGTCATAGAGAAGTTAGTAAGAAAGGAAAGCTTTTGGGGAAAAGATAATGAGTTTGTTATTGGACATGCTGAGTTTAAAATGTCTTTGGAACACTGAATTCAAGATGTCCAATAAACAGTTGTAGAAGAGTGAACAGAGGTCAGGAGAGAGGTTAGAACTGGACAAACAGATCTGAAACCATCCATATAAAGATGATAATTGAATCAATGCAACAAGCAAAAGTATATAGAGTGGGAAGAGGGTCTAGGACAGGACTCTGAGGGATAGATATGGTTAGCAGGAATGATATGGAGGAAGATCCAGCAAAGGCGATTGAGAAGTGGTCAGACAGGTAGGAAGAGAACTGAGATAGAACAAAACTAGAAAGAAGAAATAATCAAGGACAAGAGGAGGCTCAACAATTTCAAAGTCTGCAGAAAGAATAAGGATTGAGAAAAAGTCATCAAATTTGTCAACTAAGAGATCATTGGCAACCTGGAAGATAGCGGTTGTGGATGATGAGGTTGGAAGCCAGATGGCACTGAACAATGAGCCTTTCTGAACTCTGGATATCCCAAAACTCCTGAGGCCATTTTAAACTGTTAAGTTTAGTTTAAGCTTAAACTGCACTGACATTGTTGGAACACTCATTCTTTTTGGAGACATCTTAAACTCAACTTTTCCAGAACTGAACTCACTATCTTTCCCCCTCCACCAACCAACCAAAAAAAAAAAAAAAAAAAACCTTCTCTCCTCTTCAAAACTTCCTTATTATTGCTGAGTGTACTAGCATCCTCTGAGTCATCTATGATTCCAAATTAGGTATCATCCTCAACTCCTCCATGTTACTCCCCATATCCAGCTAGTTGTCAATTCTTATTATTTGTACCTTGTAAAATCTCTCCTATATGCCCCCTTCTCTCCTCTGACACTGCCATCACACTGGAGTAGGCTTTGATTGCTTTTTCACATGGACTGTTACAACATTTTACTGACTAGTCTCCTTGCCTGGTCTCTCTCCACTCCTGTCATCCATCCTCCCCTCGACTCTCACGTTGACTTTCCTTAAGTAGCTCTGACCATGTTATGCTTCAATTCAGTAAAAACCAAGGGCTCTCTTTCGCCTCTAGTATCACAGAGAAAATTTTCTGTTTGGTGTTTAAAGCACTTCCTAATTGCGTTCCTCCAAGCGTTCTTACATCATACTCCCCTCCATGAGCTCTAGTGCCAATGGCCTTCTTGCCTTGAACAGGACATTCTTCTGAGTCCAAGCACTTTCACTGGCTGTCCTCCATGCCTAGAACTCTCTTTCTGCTCTTATTTGCTGCCTGGTTTCCCTGAAGTTACGTCTTCTGCAATGTCTTGCACAGTCATCTTAAACCCTAGTCCCTTTCCTCTAAAATGGTCTCCAATTTGTCCTGTATATACCTTGTTTGTAAATAGTTGTTTACCTATTGTCTCTCTCATTAGACTCTTTCATTAGTTCTTTAGGAGCAAGAACTACATTTTTCTTTTCATTATATCCTCAGCATTTAGCACAGTTCCTGATTCATAATTAACTATTAATAAACACTTATTGATTGACAGACTGACTGATATAGCGGACATTGAACTTTAGATAAGGAAGAGCTAAGTTCAAATTTCACCTCAGATACTGGGCATGTCACCCTAGGCAACTCTCTTAGCCTCAGTTTCCTTATCTGTAAACTACACTAAGAATTTTAGGACAGTCTGTACAATATTATTGTTATTACCATTATTACTTGGTATTTTAAAACACAAAACCAGTATAACATATCATTGCCAACCAAAGTCAGGGAAAACCACCTCCTGTGTTTTGTCCCAGAGTGATAATTGCTTCATGAAAAGAAAGCAGATAGAGGTAGATTTTGAGGTGAAAGTATTGTCAACTATATTTGGATAGCTCAATAGATCCATGGTACTCTCACAAAATGTGGGCACTATCTCAAAACCCCTTCTAGTCCAAGGGAGATGTAGGCTGCTACTGTGTAGTTGGGACAGTCAACCCCTCCCAGAACTTGGTTTGTAGTCTCTCTCTGGCTGTGAGCTCCCAGTTTTCCCCTTCTAGGCCATGGTGCACTCTGCTCCTACATCTGGCTCTTTTGCAAGCAGTCCTAGTCCCCAAATGACCTGTGTCAGCATCCTGTATCAGGAATAGGAAGTAGGCCAGTTTGGTCAGATCATAGAGTGGGAACTAATGTGTAATGAGACTGGAAAGGTAGAGAACTAAGACAGATTGTTAAAGGCTTTAAAAGAGAAGTTTGCGTTTCATTCTAGAGACAAAAGGGAGCCCTTGAAGCATCCTGAGCCGGCAAGTAACATGGCCAGTCTTATGCTTTTGGAACATCCCTCCAGCAGCTGCACGAGAGATGGATTGTAAAGTGGAGAGATGGCAGACAATAACTGGAAAAAATGCTCATAAAGAATGAAAAGTTGTCAAATTTTTAGGAAACTAGTGGGGAGATTTAGAATGTATGACATCTTCAACTCTAATTAGTGCTAAGGCAAAAGGTGCCTGACTTTATGAACCTCCTGCTTGAATGATTTATATTGTCTTACCAAAGTAGGGCTAGGGTAACCATCCAATATCTTTCATTACATGAGGCCTGGAGTGATTGTAATTTATTTTTTAAAAATTCTATTTTATTTGGGCCAGAATATAACTTCTTGGAAATCTCACAGTGCTCTTTTGACATTATGCTCTTTTTCCCTCTAAACTACGTGTTTGGCTCTTATGCCCTTCTTATCTCTTCTCAATTCAGAGCCTGAATTACTCACAGTTCTTGCAGCTGTACCAAGGCCCTTCCCTAGCCTGGCAGACTTCACTGTGGAATTTGAAATCTATGCCTCAGTAAACTTTCTTTTTCCCTGAACACTAGTAGTGATGTCACACTCAAAGCCTTTCCCAGCCTTGAGTTAACCCCTTGGGTTTTAATTTGTTTTATTGTTTGTATCTCTCTTTTTTAACTAGTTTGGATTTTTTCTACATTTATATAATTTTAACATAATAAACATCACCTAAAATGAGCAGCTCCGTAGAACAAAGCGCAACAGAGTGCTGTACATGAAAGCATGAATCTCTCGCAGCCGGCTTTTCTTTTTAACATATATGATAAATTCAGTATATTATTTTCAAAACTCTCCTACTTGTCTGTGATTTCTTCTGGCTTCTGTTCTCTTTGGTATATTTCAAAAACTGCATTTCAAAGTTTCTCTTTTCTTCTTCTTTCCTTTCCTTTCTTTATTTTAGTGGCAATCATAACCCTAGTTCCCTCCTCCCTCCATATCCCACCCCCATTGAGAGAAAAGAAAAACAAAACTTTTGCAGCAAATACACATTGTCAAGCAAACAAAATACTCATATTAGCAGTGAATGAAAATGTATGTCTCATTCTTCAACTTGAACTTTTCATCTCTCTCTCTCTTTCTCAAGAAATGGTTAATATGTTTCTTCATTGGTCTACTAGCATCATAGTTGGTTACTGTATTAATCAGAATTCTTAAATCTTTTCAAAGTTTTGTCTTCTTACATAAATTGCTCTGATTCTATCAACTTTCCTCTTTATCATTTTATACAAGTATTACAAGTTTCTCTGAAACTATATTTTTCTTCATTTCTTATAGTGCAATAATGTAACATCATATTAATATATCACAGTTTGTTCATCATTGTTGAAATGGACCAGTGACATCATGGGGTGATATCTTGACTTGTCCATGAAATGCATTTAAGTGAGGCAGATTTGCACTAAGTAGTCAACCTCACTTTCTCTTCCAGAGTCATCGAAGTACAGTGCAAGACAAGAGTCAAGATGACTGGAAATAGCCCAGGATGCATCTTTGATGTCTGAACAAGCTCTACATGCTCCACCATGCCTACCTCAGCCACCTTCTTTGCCACTGGAACAAATTGTTCTCATCCACACATTCTACTGGGGGACTCTTCACATATTTCAGGTAGACATCCCCTAACTTCTTGACAGGTTTGAAGCCTATCACGTACCCTTGATCTGGCTTAGCCCATCTGTTGAAATGCTCTTACCAGGGTGTGGTCACTTCTTGGAGTCACAGGTGAGAGAGATGAGGAACTATTTGAACACCAAAGGCAGATGAACTTAGTAAGTAAGGCTTAGTAAGTCCTCATACCAGAGGTACTAGTCCTCCCTTAATACCCCATATACCTCTCTTCAGCATTATCCCCTTGATGGACCCCCTTCCCCATCTTAGCTTTTAGTTTTTTGCTATAATGAAGAGAATTGCTGAATATTTTTTAAATGTGGAAATTTTTTCTTTTTCTTTGATCTCCTTGAAATGTATAGGTGTACTAGTGATATTATTGAGTTAAAGGGTATGGACAGTTTTGAGGGCCTCAATTCCTAACTGCTTTTCTGAATGGCCACTTTTACCAAAAGCACATCAATAGGACTATTTCCCCATACTCCAACCAACAACTGTCACTTCTCCGCTTGTACCAATTTCTTCCATTTCATACTTAAGAAAGGTATTTTCCTTTTTAGTCAGTAATCACTAAACAATTATTAAACAACTGCTATGTGCCAGGCACTGTGCTAAATGCTGGAGATACAAAAACAAGCAAAAGACCCTTCTTGCTCTCAAGAACCTTACAATCTAATGGAGGAACTTACAACCTCTAATTTGTTTATGATGATCGTTTATTTCTGGGACATGTCTCTATTTGGAGCTTATTGTGGGATATGCAGTTAGATTTTGGTTTATACTACACTAACCTCAGCCAGACTGCTTTCCAATTTTCCCAGGAGTTTTTGTCAAATAGTGAGTTCTTACTTCAGCAGTTGGGGTCTTTGCATTTATTAAACATTTTGCTACTATGCTAATTTTCTTTTTGTATTCTATGTAACTAATCTGTTGAATTGATCAACCTCTCTGCTTGCTATCCAGTAGCAGTATGGATTCAAACATATGCAACAACTTCACATAGTACATGGTACATTACTGACTCTGGTCAGGAATTAGTTTGCTCATTTTCCCCCACCTTTGGGGGAAACTATTACCAGACACTAGAATGTATATTGACTTCATTTGGAGATTTTTTTCAGGTTTTTCAGGGAATTTCTCTACCATTTAATCCTCTACAACCAAAGGTGATGTGTAAACTGCAATTATTTTCCAAGTTGTCTTTTTACAAATAATTACTAATATTACATAGAGGAATTCCCTGAAGAAAAAATAATAGTAGGCAGCTGGGTAGTGCAATAGATGAAGCACCAGGCCTGGAGTCAGGAAAACCTGAGTTCAAATTCAGTTCAAATTCAAATTCAGACAATTACCTGCTATGTGACCCTGGGTAAGTCACTTAACCCTTTTTGCCTCAGTTTTCTCATCTCTAAAATGAGCTGGAGAAGGAAATGGCAAACCACTCCCATACCTTTGCCAAGAAAACTCCAAATGCAGTCACAAAGAGCCAGACGTGATTGAAACAACTGAACAATAAAATTGGTTGAGTTAAATTAAATTATCTAACATTGCATGTTGGCATTTGGAGTTATGGAAGAAACTGAGGAGGTACAATGGTGAATGGATCAAAGGGAGGGAAGGGAAAAGGGAATAATTTATATATAATTATTATAATGACCTAATAATTTGTATAGAGGGAGTATTTATATAGCACCTTCTATGTGCCAGACTCTGTTGAGTGCCTGGAATCAAAGATTAAAAGCTAGAAGGGATGCTAGAAGACATTTCATCTGATTCCCTCATTTTGCAGATAAGGAAACTGAGGCTAAGAGATGTTAAATAACTTGCTCAAGATGATATTGAAAAATGTTGGGTTAGTTACTACTAATAATGTCTTTTTTCTCCATGGAAACGTTGCAACCATCATCAATGGTGGTGGCATTAGCATCTTTTGAGTCTCATTTGACACAATAATCATTTCCTTCCTCATTAATATGGTTTATGTTTGCTTCATTAGAGATTTGTACTAACGAAACTCTGATAACTCAAAGGCAGATGATCTTTGATAAATAGTGGATAATGGGAAATGTGTTATAGGACTGAAGATGGGTGAATAACTTGAGAGATATTTTTGTATGATTAAAAACACTGGATTTGGAGTAAAAATACTCATATTATTTTCAAGCTTAAAGTAATCTTAAGAATGATCCACTCCAACTCTCATTTTATGAAGGGAAAACTAGGACTCATAGGGTTTAAGTGACTGGTCTAACATCACCAAACTACTTTGGGACAGAGCTTAGGTCTTCTGATGCCCAGATCAATGATGTTTTTAAGACGATATGCTGCCATACTCTGAAACAATCAGTCCACTTTCATCAGACATTATTTACCTATTGGTCCAGATAGATTTTTGAGAATCTGAATTCATTCACTCTCATAAGTACAGAAACAAGTAAAGTCAAATACTATGTTAAGAAATAGTAAGAATCTTCCTATCATTTAATTCCTATAGTAAAATTTGGGCATACAACATTCAAAAAATGAACTTGACAGAACTGCTACTGTATTTGTCAAAACAAGCAATACTTGGGACTTGATGTTGAATGCTGCAAAAGAAAAAGAAAATTTTCAGGTGCTTGCTCTAGAAATGTAGTCTGAAATTTTATGAAGTGTATTCCTATCATAAATAGGAGACAAGACTTTTTTTGTCCCCCAGTGTCTCACTGTGTACTACTGTTTTTTTCATATTTTCTAGCATACTATTTGGAAACTTGCCAAAATACACAAACACACACATATGTAGTGTGTGTGTGTGTGTGTGTGTGTGTGTGTGTGTGTGTGTGTGTGTAGGAAATAAAGTAACTATAACCAGCAAAAATACAAAAAAAACTCATCTCTACCAAGGAAAAACTTCATGTTGCCCAAGACCTCGAATACTATGAAAATGAATCATCAAAAGAAGTAGAAACATCTGATAACCATAGCTCAGAAAAGGAGACATAGAACAAGATTACATGTGGCAGAAAAATATATTCAGTGAAGTTTCTGATATTTCCCTGATACATTAGTGTACAATTGTGTACTTTAAGACTAGAAAATCCAGGAGATCCCTTTGTTTTACTAAAATGTTAAGTATGTTTTTTGTCAACTTGTTTCTCACAAACTGACAAAAACTAAAATGCTACCTTCCATAAGACTCTGTGGCTCAGAGGTCCTTCTGAAATAAGCACTTCTATAGTCTAATTGTTGCATAAATACATGATATTTTTAAATTGAATATATAAAATATGATTATTTTAGGAAATCAGGTGATATAAATGGATACTTATATTCCTTAATTAGTATAGTAACTTTAGATTTGTATTAGGCAACCTTCAAAGAAGTACTGCATATATTTCAAATTTTTCCAACACTTCATTTTAATTTTCCCCAGAGGAAAAAAGCACTGATGCTTTGTTAATGGCTACAACTTTTCCATAAATTTAATATTTTCTTTGTTATCTCTATTGCCTACAACCAGACTTCAATCATTCTTATGAGTAAAAAAGATGCAGACTTCATATAGGTTTGTGTTTTTCAAATGATGCAGTATTTCTTCCTAGACCTAATGGAAAGAGCCATCAGTTTATTACTTAACAGGCAAATGCTGGCTGTACCAGGCACTGTGCAAATGTCTGGGGTTACAAAGAGACTTTTTTTAAAGTTTCTTCCCTCAGGATCTTCATTCAGGTTTGTTTTAGAGGTGTGATGCTATAGACATGTGAATTGAAACTGGCATTGTCAAAGAATTAAAGCATGAGAAAGAAAGATGGATATGATTTGAATAGTTTTGGAATGAAAACCTGTAGGTCATTTTCATGCTACCGCCTTCATTTAGTTAAAGTGCCACTTACAGAGATAAACAAAAAAAGCTATTGCAATGAAAAGTCCAGTCACCCATAGGTTTCTGGATATGGAAAGAACCTTGGAGATCACTGAGCCCAGGCATCAGCATTTTATAGATGAGGAAAATGATGCTTGATTACATTAAGTAACTTGTCCCTGGCCATACAACGACAGAGTCTGAACAATAGAGATCAGGTCCCATGTTATTTACTACTGCACCAAGATGATATTTTTATATTAGTTTCTTTAACTGAAGTATTATGGGTTAAGTTCTGTAAATAAATCATTTCAAAGTGCTTATTTCACCAAACTGAGATTGTAGTTATTGATATATATATATATGTTTCTTGCATATTTTAATTTGGATTTGTCCTATCTTTGCCATTAGAAGGTAACTTTTTAAAGATAGAGGTTGATAGGTACAGTGGGAAGAACACTGACTTTGAATCTGTTGGATCTGGATTCAACTGTGGATTTTGCCACTTACTGCTTTTATAGCCTTGGAAAAGTTATTTTAACTTACTTTGTCCTCAGTTTCCTTACTTGTGAAATGAAGCTGTTGGATCAGATGATTTCTAAGTTCTCTTCTAGTTCTAGGTCTATCATCATCTTATATCTTATTCTGTTATCTCACATTATTCACCCTCCAGAATTTAGGGTATTTGTCAGTCATCAGATTAGAGACAGACAGAATTAAAGAGATTAGCAGAATGAGAATTTCCTAGAGTTTTCTTTATTTTCAATCCTCTAACCACAGACTCATAGGAGTGAGAGGAGCTGGTACATTGGGAAAGATTCTTGAAATACAATAGTCCAAATGCACATTGGCAAAAAGCAAAAAATTCTTCATTGCACAGGCTAAGTTTCAAACTATCCAAACAGACAAAGCCAAGACTATGCGGTCACATGTCTGCTTATTTAATAAGCATTTACAAATGGATAAATGGATTCAGAAACTGACATAATATTTTTTTAAAAGAAACAGTTTACTATTTATTTTTAGCATAAGCATGATGTGTGTGTCACCTAATGGTAACATGATTATAGCAAAAGAGTTGGGCATTGAAAAATCTCACATTTCTCACAAGTGGAAGAAAGAAAGGAGCTTAGAAGGTCATCTCCACTGAAGGGTGGGATGGCAAAGGGACAGCATGGGGAGGGGGAAGTGTGCTGGAGTTAAGTTCTATTTAGTTGCATTAGAACAGAGTTATTTTTAACTAAGGCACACAATATTTCATATTACCCTCATGTAACACAATTGGCATGCCTTTCCAAATAGTAAAAATCCAACTCATTGTTACTTTCACTTTTTCAAAATGTGGCACAACTACAAAAAAATGTTTAATTAGGTCTAAATGTTGCATCTACCTGGCCAGGGCCTTTGTTCCCCTCTTCTTTCAGCAAGGTATTTTCCAATGATATTTGGATTAATATACTTTGTTTATCTGATGCCTCTGTGGTCCCCTTTTTCATCAAGCTTGGGAATTAAATTTCACGTCAAGTACATAACAGTAAAAAAAAGTTGAATGTAAAAGGAATCCTAATTTTTGTCAGATCTTTTAAAAATGTATAATTTTATTAAGTAGTGTACAAAATTAAAAAACTCTGGTTCTAAACACAAATTACTAGCCTCTAACATAATACAACAAAAGATACTTCACTATACAATATAAGCTAATGCACATGCACACTTCAATAGCAATCATCATTCTGCCCCTCTTTTAGATGGAGGAATTTCAAGTTTAAGTTTATTATAGTTAGAGCTATAACATCAATAATTACAACATATTTTCAGAACAATTGTGAAGGAATAAGGACCTATTTTGTGAGTTAGTAAGAATTTATTTAAAGAACCTGGAATTTTAAGCAGCCAATGAAGGTTTATTAGAAATTTAAAAAGGAAATAGAAGGTATCAAAAGCATTTCACTGCTCAGATCCTGGAAGGGGTGGGGCAAGAGGAATAGGCGTTTCTATAGTGCCTACTATGTGCCAGGCACTACGCTTTTCACAAGTATCTCATTTGATCCTCACAACAACTCTGGAAGGTAAGGGCTATTATTATCATCCTCATTTTACAGTTGAGGAAACTGAGGCAAACAGAGGTTAATGAATTGCCCAGGATTAAACATCCAATGAGTGTCTGAGGCCACATATGAACTCCAGGCCCAGTACCCTATACACAGCACCACTAGCTGACTGAAATACATATTTTTTAAGTTTTTAATTATTTACTTCACATTTATCTCCTTTTTCATGTCTATTTTTGTGTATATTTTACATTTGTGTACACATAAAGAAGAGATTCTTAGCCCAGTTATCTAAGGATGAAAGTAAGTTCAAGGATGTTTGCTGTCATATTGACCTGGCCATGGGTGATGAATTTTTAGTTACAGAAACTTCTGGAAGGTCTCCTACTAAGGCATGGTGGGATTGTGATCTGCACTGGAGGAGATAGTAACCAAACCAAAAAAATCATAGATCCCTTAACTATGTGAACTATGTAAGAAGTATTTTAAAGTTGAACAAGTAATTCTCTTGCACAAAACCGGTAATGAACCTCTTGAACAGGATCATTTGCAAATTTTCTTTTCTCAAATTAAAGTCTTCTCACTTTCCATGAAAACTTTACTATTTTCATTGGGACCTGGTCTCTGAAGAAGACATTACTCTATAGGAAATTTTGCAACAATATTTAATGGTTTCCATATTTTCACATGGATGGACTTTGTGTTTTCCTGAGATAATTTTAGGAAATCCTGTGCCTATATTCATGAATGTTACTTTTCAAATCACATTTTTTTTTTCAGGAAAATACCATGACTACAGACAGGCACAGCCAGTGGTTGCCAGATTATATCTTGCCAAAGATCATTTAGAAATCCCAGATTGAAAAAGCCTGAGGAATGAGTACACTTGTGGCAGTGAAATGAGTTTGTTGGCACCAACTTAACCTATTGCAGATCATTTACAGATTTCAAATGTCTGACTGAGTCCAGAACTCCAGAGTGACTTTCTTGTTTTCTTTCCCCCAGGACATGGGTTTTAGTGGAACAGCAAGACTAATGAATTGAGCCAAAGGACCTCATTTTTACTTCTGCTATGTTGGCTCATAGATTTAGTGCTGAGAGATAACAGACAGTCATCTTACTCAATGCCCTCATTTTTCAGATAAGGAAACTGAGTTCCATAGAGGTTAAATGACTTTCCAGTGTAAAACGGGTAGTGAGAGTCACTGCTGAAATTGAACTCAGGTCCTCTGATTTCAATTCTGGTGCTCATTCTACTTTACCCTTGGCATTCTCTCATTTACTTTGGTCAACGTCAATAATTTCATCACCTTCCTTAGGCTATCAACATGGTCTCTCATATCCATTTGCTGTCTGGCCTTGTAATGGTTCCAAATCAGATGTTTGGTATGGTTTACTTTTCTTCTCCTTCATTTGCATCAGATTCATTCATCCTCTGGCAAAGTCATTTTTTTCCAAATGGCCTGCTCGCTATAAACAGCTTCTTACTGGCTATTTCACAGTTGGATACAAATATTCATTTGGGGAAGATGCTAAGTCTTTATATTGGGGGAGGGGGAAGTATTCAATAAAATACCCACCCATAGGATATAAAAATTGTCTTCTGGAGGCTGAAACCAATTTTGTCTATATGAAAATGGTTTTCAGGCAAAGGGGAAAAATAGATCCTGCAGACTATCAGAGGGTGATGTGGCACACAGATATGTTCGGAATAATTGGTGAAATGGAGCACTCTGTAGCCTAAAGTTTTGCATTGTTCTGCTAACTTTGCTATGCCAAAATCACTCAGTTGTTCCCTTTCACCAGCCTGTAAGGTCACAAGACAGTTCCTTCTTGATTACTCAAACAAACACCAGTCTGATTCACAGAGGGGAAACAAGGATTTGCCAACAGTCAAACCCTATGAAGGCTAAGCCTGCTTTCACTTTTTGAGCCAACCTGATGACTCACCACCCCTCTGACTAACTGTGGTGAGCATTAAAATGTACCCAATTACAGGGCCTCTTTTTTTATTGCTAAAGAGAAAGCTACCTAAGGGGATGCACAGAAGATGCAGAATTCAGGCATGCAAGGTACTGCTGGGGAAAATTAGACCACCCAGATGCTTTTTAGTAGCAAAGGTTTAATAAATCTGATTTGTTTGAAAGAGTAAGAGCCTCAAAATTAAGCACTAGAAATAGTGAATTCAATCTTAAAACTGCATTGAGACTTTTGGGATAGCTTGTATTTGCTTTCCTAGTGTTTAGCATAGAGCTTTGCACATAATAAGTGCTTAATACATGTTTCATTCATTCATTCATTTATCCATTCTTTTAGAGAAGGAAATGGCAAACCACTCTAGTATCTTTGCCAAGAAAACCCCAAATGTGGTCACAAAGAGGCAGACAGGATTGAACAACAACAAATATATGGTATTTTCCATAAATCCTACATATAGAATCTATTCTATATTCTGAAATTCTCTTGTTATTTTAGTATCTTGGGGCACCAATGTATCATCTTATTTTTGCAAACTATGACCATTCTGTATCCTTTTCCAGTCACACATATCCTCCAATGGTCTTTAAATCAGTTCTTAGGTACACATCATTATTGGTAAAATTCTGCAGTCTTGTAATAGGATCACGATATGTCTTTCACTGCTGTTTGGTTTATTTGAAATTTTAATTCTGGGACTACAGAGTTTCAAGCATCAAAGCCACATAGCATCTCTTGCACAATATCACTGTGAAAGCAATGCATTTTTACAATTACAAGCTGTTCAGGATCATAGCCCTTGTACTCCTCAGACTGCAAGGAACTGGGCATACACACATATGTATACGTGTGTATAGATATACAGACACACACGTACACACATATGCCGGGTGGTCCAATAAGTCTCAGTGAAGTTTTAAGCATTAATAGCTTAAACTACATTTTATTTCAGCCTATTTAAGTTAGACCCCAGTAATTTCATAATGTAGCAAATGAAATCACATACCCCCAAGCCCCAAGAGCAAATGGCTACATTCTTATCCTGAGGGTATTTTGGAACACAATTCCTGATGACTAAAAGTTCTCTCCTGGAATGAGTTATGAATAAAGCTGTGAGTCACAGGCTAAGAATTCAAGTTTAACATGCCTAATAAGTGGCATTAACTGCTTTGGCCTAATGCTTTTTTTTCTTTGAAGTTTTCTAGCTTAAGCAAAAAGCTACTTCCAATCAGGAGATTTTTCACATAAGCTCTTTTATTTCATAAGATATAAAATATAACAGTTATGAGTCAATGTAGAATTCTTGGGAATGGTAATGTTAGAAGATTTCTAATGCCTCAAATTTTCTCATTTCATATTTCATTTTGGGGCAGGGAATGTGGAACATGATATAGTGTTTGACTTTAAATTTGAAAGAATCAGAACAATAGAACTCAGCAATAAATATGATTTCACAGACATTTATCAAAGGCAACTGTTATGTCCAAGGTCCTGTCCAAGGTGCTAGAGATACAAAGATCACCCTTGAAATCATCCTTGCCCTCAAGGAGGCTTTGATTTCAACTTGTGAGATATATCACATACACAGATAAGCATAAGGTATATATAAAGTAATTCCAAAAGGGGGAGAAAACTAATAAATGATTTCCTAGCTTTTCTTCCCATGAGATACTCCATTACTTGACTCAGAGCATTTTCATTGGTTCTCCTCTATGTCTGGATTTTTCTCTCTCCTCATTTTGACCTCCTGGCTTCTCTAGTTTCCTTCATATCTCAACTAAATTCTCACCTCTTTCAAGACATCCTTCCTGGTCCTCCCTAATGCTAGTGTCTTTTCTCTGAGGTTATCTCCAGTTTTTCCTGTATGTCTTGTTTGTATATGGCTTTTTGAAATGTGTTTCTCCTATTGCATTGTGAGCTCCTTGAGAGCAGATACTATTTTATCTTTGCTTTGTATCCTCAGAGTTTTCTCAGTGCATGGCACATAGTAGGTGCTTAATTAATGTGTGCTGACTTGATTTGACTTAGAAGATCATTAAGGACCATTTAAAAATACATATCCAGAAAGGGAGAGAGAGAGAGAGAGAGAGAGAGAGAGAGAGAGAGAGAGAGAGAGAGAGAGAGAGAGAGAGAGAGAAAGGTGATACCTGAGATATTCTTTGAAGAAAGCTGAGGAATCTATCAGGAAGCAATGAAAAGGAAATTCTTTCCAGACACCTTCAGGGATGAGGGGATGACATTTTTTGTGTGTTCATCCTTCCTTGATGAATAAGACTGTGCCATCAGAGAAATGATGACATGACTTGCACTTGACTTTGTTTGAGTGAGGGAGGGCTGTGCAGGTCACCAGCCTCACTTCTCCTCCAGAGCCATCTGAATCCAGTGACCAGATATTCATCAGGATGACTGGAGATGACCCAGGATGCACTGGGAGACCCTGGGCCCTTTAGGCCAAGGTCTTTGCAGGTACTCACTTAGGGTGAGACAACGTCCATTCATTGAATAGGCCTGTTTAAGAAGTAGCCAGGGCATGGCCCCTTTAATGGGGCCAAGAAAAAGAAAGGCATCACGCTGGGAGGGAAACAGCAACAGTTACTATTGATAATCATTCTAAAGCTAGGAGGGTCCGGGATGACATTTATCTATAAAAACAATCCCAAGAAAAAGTCATAGGAGCTACCTGACTGGGTAATCTTGGTTTCCTTTTTTTATATACATTGTTCTTAATTTTGAAGTTTAACACTAAATGCAGGGGTACTTTATTTAAAGATATTTCACATCAAATTTCTTTTTCTCATCTAATCCCCTTGTTATTATGAAGCAAAAGTTTGTTTGAGATGAGAGTTCATCTGTCCATGTTTCACAATACTGAAAAAAGTAAATTGATTAATGACCACTGATAATTTGCTCCTTCCAACTCCATTAGGGAAATTACTTTTCTAGTTTCTTAAAAGCAAATTTGAATCCTGAATTATCTGCATTCACTAGCTGCAAGGTCTAAGTTTATTTATTTAAATTATTTGATTTATTACAATGAACAGAAATCTTTTTCCTCCACCCTTGTTCCTCCCTTAATGAAAACAAAAACAAAAACTCTTGTAACAAATATGGATAATCAAGCAAAATAAATTCCCATATTTTCCATATCCAGAAATGAATGTCTCATTGCAAACCTTAACTGCATCACATCTTTGTCAGGGGGTGACCACTGTCAGTCATGGCACTGGTCAGAGTTCTGAAGTCTTTCTGTTTGGCTTTACAGTCTGTTGTCTTTGTATAAATTTTTCTCCTGGTTCTACTCATTCCATTCTTCATCAGTTCATGCAAGTCTCCTCTGGTTTCTCTCCAACCATCTCTTTCATCATATCTTATAGCACAGAAGGATTCCATTACATTCACAAATCATGCTTTTTCAGTCATTCCCCAATTGATGCACACAACCTTAAGTTACCAGTTCTTTGCCACTAAAAAAAAATCTGTTAAATGTATTTTTGTACACATAGGGTCCTTTCCTCTTCCTTTGATGTCTTTGTATAATAGGCCAAGTATTGGGTCAAAAGGGGATTATTGTGCCTTGGTTTAACAGATAATGGAGTTGACCAAAATTGACTTCACCACTGATATAACATTCATATTTAACAAATCTTCATAAAGATAAGCAGTGACTATAATAAGTAGCTCAATCCAACAAACACTTATCAAATGATAACTATGTGCAAATAACTATATTAGGTTCTGAGATTCAAAGACGATGATAAACTTGCAAACTATGAAGTGTAAATATGATAATCTGAAGAGAAGGAGAGAGATCTAGCAGCTAAAGGTATCAAGAAAGGTAGATAGATAGATAGATAGATAGATAGATAGATAGATAGATAGATAGATAGATGTCAAGTTAAATAACACTCAGTTCCTGCCCTTATATAAAATATAAGGCTTATGTTCTTTGAGAGAGAATATAGACTATCTTAGAAATCCACACAGTGAAATTCAAAGGCAATAAATATTGTTGTGGGCTGGCACTGACATGTTTGTGAACAAAAGTTATGTAAATTAAAAAATTATGGAAAGAACTGATCTAGCAATAACTGTTTTTCTGTGGCTACATGGATAGTAGTCTACTTCATTCTATGAATGAGACATATTTAAATTTAAAAGTTATCATTAGAATTTTCATCATTTTTTCTTAAAACATTTCCAATGAAAGAATTTGGGAAAGCCATGGTGTTCTTTATTTGAGAGGGGGAAATCAAGGTACATAAAAACTTTAACTGAATATTTGGAAGAGATGAGAAAAATGAACTGAAAGCATTCAAAGCAACTTTGTGAGATTGACCAAGATTCCTTTAGGACTTCATATTAATAACCAGATAATTTGGTTTACTTTTTTTAAAACAAACAATCTCAGTCATAAAGGGCACCTTATAAAATTCTGGCAACCCACATGCTACCGTGCCAGAAATATTAGCTATTTACATAGAGTACAATAGAAATTGTTAATTATGCACTTTCAGCATTCATCCTATTAAGCAGGCAAAATACATGGCAGATTTGAGAAGAGGTGTAACTTAAAATTCAATGCGTAAATTGATTTTTGATCATAATTATCTCAATTGGTTACAGACACTCTCCCAGTTCCACAGATAATGGTTTAATTGTGTTATTATATTCTATTGCCTTGATGTTTCCTCGTGTACACCACAACACTTAGCAGGATGCCTTGCATGTAACAGAATAGAGTAGTTGATTATTTCCTCATTGAAAAGTATTCAGATTGAAAAGAGAAATAGGATTGTAAACTAACCGCTAGAGGGCAGTGTCATACATTTTGGCATCCCATGACTCAGCTACACTTTTCTCCCTTTGAGAGACATACATAGGACTAGAGAAAACCAGAATTAATTTTTAAAAAAGTAAAGTAGGCATATTTTATGTTCTTTACTCTCATTGGATGATTATTTACTCACACCATTAGGCATCCAGTAATTTTCTTTCTGTTAGGCCTCCTTTGAGGAAAGATTCTATATCTGTCATTTACACGTTAGTGTGACTATAAGTCAATGGATTTACTGCCTTTTGAAAGGTCATTGGTGCCTAATACTTTAGGATTAATGGTGGAACAGAAAAATGTATCCTGGTAAAAGTAACTTAAGTCATTAGGGAATAGGTGGGAAAGACATTTTTCTAAGCAAAGAGTCTTCCTTACCAATATTATATCAATTACCAATGTTATACCACATTGTTGTCTGCCTTCTCCAACTATGTATAAAGATCAATCTTCATGCTAGCCAATAAAATGTTGCGAAATAATAAGTAGAAAGAGCTTATACTACTGCTTTGTGTTTTTTCCTCCTGAAACGTCAGGACCAGCTAATACTCTTGACACACTAATATTCAGCCATAAACATTCATGTTCTTAGTAAATTCTAATTTAGAAATATTTACCAAAGAAAGGCAATATAGTCATAAAATATGGGTCATGCAAAGGTATAAATTTCTTTACAAATAAGGCCCACTAAGAGTGTTTGTTGATATTAAATGGTACTTAGGCCTAAGGAGAGGGAGTTGGTTGCTAATAATATGGCTTATCTCTGAGGAATATACTAGCACAACCAAACATAAAGCTATGGCATGGGGCCCATTTTAGCTATTTCCACAGCAAATGATTGCGTGCTATGATTTTTGTCTGTGGAATCACCAGCATGAGAACTCCTTTCACAATGTTGATTGCATCCTTTCTAAAATTTATAGATTTAGGGTATTATATATAGGAGGCTCAAAGAGGTTAAGGGACTTGCTAAGTGGCAAATGAGGAACTTGAATCCTCCCATTTCCCTGAATTCAAGCCCATTGTACCATCCATAATTCCACTCTAAAATGTTATGATGAAAGACCATTTTCTACTGAGTGAGTGTGACCTTATTAGATGAAAGTTTATTAGAGAAGAGTTGTTAGGCATGCAGATATTCCCTGAGTAGTACTGGGAATTTGTGTGTATTAAGTACCTGGATTTATCAATAGGTGCTTGTTGGATTCCTATAGTACCTTTTCTGCAGTCTAAAGGCACCATGCTGGCAATATTTAATAAATCACGCAGGGAGTACAATAGGAGGAATACAGAGATTCTGCTTTTTAGTTCTCATACACTTCAGGCATTATAGAGTAATGAACTTGTATCACCATATGGAAAATTATGATGCTGCAAATGTCTCTTACTAATCTGTAAGGCATGTTGCTCTTTAAATTATTTGGAGGTGATTCAAATGAACCTATTAACAGTCATTTTAATGATATTAATGGGGGTGGTTAGGTGGTACAGCCCATAAAACAATAGGTCTGGAATCAGGAAACACTGAGTTCAAATCTGGCCTCAGACACTTACTAGGTCTGTGACTTTAAACAAACCATTTAACCTTTGTCTCAGTTTCCTCGTATAAAAGGACCAAGTGAGGTAATATAGGTAAAGCATTTAGCACAGTGCTTGGCACATGGCAACCACTTTATATTACTGTTAGCTATTATAATCATCCTCATCGTCCATCATTACATCATGATCATCGTCATCATCTGTTAGAGGCTTCTCTAGAATCAAATTATTCTCTCAGGTTTCTGTCCTTGGTCCTCTTCTTCTATGCTGATTCACTTGGTGATCTCAACAGTTAATTACCATCTCTATGCTGATACTGAAGTCTGCCTATTCTTCCCCAATCTCTCTGCTGACCTCCCTCCAATCTCATATCTCCAACTGCCTTTCCTTCATCTTCAACTGGATGTGCAGTAGATGTTTTAAACTCAGTATATAAAAATAGAACTCATTATCTTTCTCCCCAAAACCTCTGTATTCTTACCTTCCCTGTTACTGTAGAAGGCACTCCCCTCCCCAATCCCTCAGGCCCCCAACCTAGGAGTCATCCTGGATTCCTCACTATCTCTTACTCCACTCTCTCTTGACCCCACATTTAAGCTGTTGCCAATAGCTATTGATTTCACCTTTGTAGTACCTCCAAAATAAACTTCCTTTTCTCTTCTGAGGCTGCCACCACTCTGGTGTAGGCTCTCATTACCTCACACTTGGATTATTTCAAGAGCCTGCTGGTGTCTACCTGTCTCAGATCTTTTCCCAACAATACACCCTCTATTTGGCCACTAAAGTTATTTTTCTAAAGTGCAGGTCTGATCATGTCACACACACACACACACACACATACACACACACACACACCTATTCAATAAACTTCAGTGGTTTCCTATTGCCTCCAGGAGCAAATACAGATTCTATTGCCTGGCATTAAAAGTCCTTTATAAGTCCTCTCCTACCCTTTCAGTCTTCTTCTGTCTTATTGCTCAACACACACTCTTTGGTCCAGTGACACTGATCTCCTATCTGTTCCACCAACAAGACATATCTTGGCTCTGGGCATTCTTGCTGGCTTTCTCCCGTGCCTAGAATGCTTTCCACCCTTATCTCTGACTATTGACCTCCCTGGCTTCTTTTAAATCCCAACTAAAATTTCACCTTCCACAGGAAAACTTCCCCAGTCTCTCTTAGTTCTAGGGCTTTCTGTGCCTTAATGATTCCTGTACCTAACTTCCTTTGTGTATGTTTGTTTATATGTCGTCTCCTCCATTAAATTGTAAGATTCGCAAGTGTTAAGGACTGTCTTTTGCTTCTTTTTGTATCTCCAGTGCTTATCACAGTGCCTGGAATACAGTAGATGCTTACTAAATGTTTGTTGATTAACTTGCTAAAGTGTATACTTGTGGAATCTATATGTGTTTAGCTAGTTCCTGTAAGTTTTGTCTGGAGGGCAGGGGGAAGCATCATAGGATGTTTTTAGAAGCTCTAGACTATGTAGAGTGGATCACTATTCTAAAAATTCTGAATTATAATTTAGAAACAAAAATGAAAGCATTTGGATAGTGCATAGATTATTTTGAAGGCTAATATTTGAAGGATAATGGTATTTTGAAGGAACAAGAATGATAATTATATAAACTGTAGTTTAAAATAAGGTGAGGAAAATGTGTTGTGTTTCAGAATCCATTTGAACTTCACGATTTTTACATAGGTTAAGAAAAAATTTGATCTTCACATTTTTTTCTGGCTATATTTGATCACCACAGTTCTAACAGCCCCAAAGAAGTCTTAGAAAGGTCATTGGACCTCAAATAACTCTTACAAAACTTTTGGATGAATTAAGTACAAAATAATGAGGAACACATGGGTTGAATTTCCCTTGAGATTTAAAATCTAGGGGGAAAATGCTGGAGAAGCTGTGTTTGAAGTTTTAATAGGAAATATTTGTTAAAAAAAAAAAAAGATTTGCTGAATTCCAAAATATTGCTAAAGTGCCCCATACCTTCATACTTTTAAAATAAGATGAAAAATTTTCCTGAAGTCAGGCTTTAGGAAATTTGTTGCTTTAACTGTTCTAGAGATGAGAACATCAACACAGGATCAGCATACCTCAACACAGAGCCTTCAGACTATTTGTCAGTCCTGCCATGCAAAACTCATTTTGAAAGTTATCTTGCTAGAGAAACAACTTCATTACTTTCTCTTGTGACCCAAGGCTCAAATTTGCAGGTTGACTGACTGAGGTTAAGAGCATACTATGTAACCATGAAACAGATGAAATTTATTAGTCTCTACAGAGATAAGGTTTGAGACTTTGGCTTCACTAACATTTACTAAAAAATATCAGTGATAAATGATAAATAATAATAACATCCTTTTTTCACCAAAAACCTTCATTGTCTCAAAGAACTCTTACTTCTATGACTTATTATTTTTAATATTTTTGGCAAGGTTAGTGAGCCACTGAACAGATGATCCATCAAATATTCCAAAGGGCATTTATATTTTGTATTAGAGGTACTCTGTGCTGCGCTGGCAACAGAATTACCTTCTCCATTGTATTTTCCTAAAGTTAATGTGATAGAGAGCTTATATTCTGTACACACGCTATCTCTCTGACCCTATGTAAGTCATTTATTTTATTTCAGTTTTCTAATCTGTAAAATGAGGATAATATGAACACCTACTTTTATTAGCTATTGCAAAAATCAAATAGGGATAAGAGACATAAAGCACCTTGTAAGCCTTAAAATGTTATATCATGTTATTACAGCATTAGGAAAAACTAACCCAAGATTACATTCACTTAGATAATAAAGAGCTCATTATACTGATATTATTTTTTGTGATCATTATGGTCTTCCCAAAAGGCCTACTGATCTTCTACCTCATGGTGAAGTAGAAATAATCCTAGGTTTTTGAAGGCAATATTAGTGCAATTTAAGTTGTGGAAATACCTCCCCCCCCAAAGGTGGAAGAGTTTCATACTTCTAAACCTGATCATGAATTATATTTTTGTCATTTGGGAACAAAGGTAGCTAATTTCACAGTGATTCATCACTAGCTTGGCCTTAGGGTGACACATTTTTGGATTCTAGAGATTTTTTACTAAATCCTAGAGGGTTATTATCACTGGAAGGAAATGCTATACAGAGGAGTTTTTTTTTTAAATCATCATCATAATAAAGTTATAATAGATATTTGCATACTGATGGCAATTTGCGGCAATTTTTGAAAGAGAATTGAGAGAAAAATGCAGATTAGAGTGATGGAAGTCATAGGCAATTGGAGGTATACAATTTTCAAGTTATGTTGCATCCTTAATAAACAGCGCAGTTGAGACCACTACACAATAGAGTTAACATTTATACTAATTATGCTTCTATGTCTGACTTTCATTTCTGTGAGATTTGAATGACAAGGTAAGAAATTTTTATTTTATTCTATAAGCTACTGTTTACTATTTGTACAACCATGGGAAAACGATTTAACCTCTCTGGGCCTGCTTCCTCACTTGTAAAAAGAGGGGATTAGAACTGATGACCTCTAAGGTCCCTTCTAGTTCTAAGTACCATAAAAACACCAATAAAGAAAGATCATTTCTTAAACTTTTTTGCAGTAATGGGACCATCTATTAAGACCATCTATTTTTCAGAAGACCTGGATTCTAAATCTCACAATATTATACATAGGATATTCAGTGAGAAGGATGTCTACCTGGTAATATCTGTTTAGGAACAGTTCTAGTTGTGATAGCTGACCTTGTAAGGTGAATCACAGCAATGCAGGTTATATCTTTTTCTTACAGTAATCAGTATTTGCGAGGTGGTTTGAGGCAGTAGAAAGAGTAGACTTCGTTCAGAAGTCAAAGGATCTGGATCATGCCTTGCCTGTGATGCTTGTTACTTGTATAACTTTGAGTAGGTGATAAAAGTCTTACTTTTAACAAAATAGTGACTAAGAAAATAATATTAACTATCAATGCAAACATCTTTTTTTCCCAACTCCACAAATCAAGAAGATTTGGGAATGATATTTCGCAGTCCTGTTACCATCACCCAATTTACCCAAAGATGTAGACAATACAACATCCCATTGCACTTATTGTTTGTTGAGTTTGAAAAAGCATTTGATTTACAAGAGCAAAATGTCACCTAAAAATTCCTTTCCAGAAAGGTGTCTCTCATGCATACATCAAAAATATGTAAGATTGAAATTGAAGGAAATTTCCCTGTAGATAAGAGATTCTTAACCTGAGGTTCAAGAAAAATTTCAGAATGTCTTTGAACTTGAATATAAGGAAAAATATATCTTTATTTTCATTAATCTCTTACTAAAACTTAGAATTTCTTTAATTTTGAATATAAGATTTTGAAAGGAGGTCTACCAGAGGTTTACCAGATTGCCAAAGGGCTCTATCACATACATATATATATATTTGTATATATATATACACACACACAAATGCACACACACACACACACACACAAACATGTGCTCCAGATGTTCCTATTTGCAGGTGATATTGTGTTCATTTCAGCAAGTCCTAGAACATTTCAACACTTATTAGGTAAGATCTCTAACCACTCAAAAGATTTTGACAACCATCCAACCTGAAGAAATCAAGTAAACTGATTGTCTATCAACCAGATTATGATATGTAGTTAGAGAACTTGTAATAGTCATCATTCTATGTGTTTGCATTTGTGTGTATGTATAAAATATATGCATATGTATATGTATATATGTAGACATAGGGTTAGATAGAGAGAGGTAGATAGACAGATAGAGATAGATAAATCATCTTGGACAGGCACTACAATGGACAAGTTTAGCCCAGAATTGAATAAAAGGAGAGTGGATTGGATTTTCTTAAAATGCTACCACAATAATGTCTAACTTCTCCCTCAAGCAAAGGCCCATCTTTTTAAAATTTTATTGCCATTATAAGAAGGGCTTTTTAAAAATGATTTTCATTATAGTATTATAAACTTGATAAACATTTTTAAAAGACATGTAAATGTCCATAAACAAAGAACAGAAAAAGGGGTTAAGATATGCTGCTTATTGTTGTCTTTTAAAAATGTAAATTAAATTCTCCACGGGCCCTTTCCTTATGTCTTTGACTTTTCTAGAATCAGTGAGTAGGCACATGGCAGTGACTTTTCAGATTTAGTTCCAAATTACTTGCAATGGTTTGACCAATTCACAGCTCCATCAACAGTGCACCAATGTGTAAATTTTTCACACAGCTCTTTAATTTCCATTTTTGTAACTTTTGACGAAGCAATGGGTAACAAGTAGGGAACTTCAGCTATTTTGTGTGATTAGGATCTTGCCTAGTAGATGTTCCAGTGTTCCAGTGCAATAAGTAAAAATTTCACTAGCAAACAGGGGCAACTGAAGGAATTCATCATTTTCTTCCCAACTTCAATCCCGAATTTCTCTTCATTCAAAACCATACCTCCTCTACTGCTGGCTAATCCAGTAGTATACAGAGTGCTTGGTATCAGGAAGGCCTGGGTTCAAATCTTGCCATGGATACTTATGCATTATGTAGTCACAGGGAAGTTATTTCACTGTTCTGTATCTCAACTATCAGATCTGTAAAATAAGGGACTGAGCTTCATGACCTCTCAGGTACTTTTTCAAATCTGAACTGAAATGATTCCCCCTTTCTAGTTTTCTTTGCTGTGATAATTGTTCCATTCTTTCAAATTTTCTAAACTGTCAATTATAATTAATTTTCCCTCTAATAGATAACAATGCTCCCCTGATGTCTATCTGGGGCATGGAGATGGCCCTATGCTTTTAAAAGCTATGTTATCAGGGTGCAAGCTCTGGCACAGTCCACAAAGCTAGAAAAATCTGTGAGTAAAATCTGACAATCAATTGCATACTGGCCATGGCTGGAGACACCCTCTCACTAGGTTGGACACATGCCGTTAAAGTTGCTAGCTAAAGCAGCTCTTGAAGACGATCTACTACAGTGTGGGGTGCTTTTGATCTCCATAAGTGAAGAGGAGTATACATGCTTATGAATTTATCAGTTCCTGGAGTTCTGAAGTAAACATCAGTCATTATAGAGATGATTTTTTTCCCCTTTACAAATCAACTAAGAAGCAACATTAAAATGGAGAGCTGTTGCCCCCGAATGAGATGATGCTTTCACCTTGTTACTACATATAATTCCTAGATATGTAAATTGTGGTGGAGCTGGCTGCCAAAAACCATAAAAATATGGACATGTCTGATTCTTGCTAATCGCTGAAAAATAACAAATGACACAAATAAAATTATAAAAAAGTATTCTTAGAAGTGAATAAACTTTCAAAGTTTTATTTCATTACTAACATTTATACAAATGTCTCCAGTGAGTTTACATATTCTGATTCCTTCCTTGAAGCTGTTCTTTTCTAGGCCATAACTTGGGAATATGCAGATAGAAACTGACTCAGCCTATCTAAAGACATGGTAAGAATCATGCCATATTACTTTAACAAAGAGGTAATTAATTTTCCATTCTAAGAAGCCAAATTCTCTGAGAATCATGTTATGTTATTTTAGTGTTTAATTATTTAATTATAAGTTGTAGGCATCTGGATCACACCCTGTTTATCTTGAAAAGCAAATAAAACTCCTTTGCCCGATTTGTGATAAAAAGAGCTTTCTTTAGTCAACCCAGCTAAATCAATCAATTCAAAGGCAATTATAGGTATACAACCCCTTGTGGCCTTGACTGATACCACAGAAAAAGAACATCAGGAAACGATGTGGCAGAGGGCAATTATGGGAGCAACAGTCTCAGGTAGAAGGTGGCCAAAGTAAAGTAGATCTCAGCGCAAGGCTAAGCCATTGGGATTGGGAGGGAAGGCCTGGTGAAGGGGTAATAGCTTCTACTGATTGGCTAAAAGATGAACAGATGTTACTACTAAGACTGGTCACAATCCATTAGAGCCAACTTGGTGAAATGCCATTGACTGGGGCAATGTTACTTAGGGTTTGCCTGTATTTAAAATGATGGAATGGTTATTTTCTGTTTGTCCTCCCATGGTATTATTATTCTACACTACCACACTATAATAAAAAAACCAGGAAAGGATGAGGTTTCAGTGATGACAGGATAAACTACCCAAAACCCAAAGTTTTGATTTACACTCAGTTACTGACATAAAAACCAACCATTGTGACCACTTTAGAAGTTTTGTGGGCTTTTTTTATCCCCTTTCATAGGCGTAAGGGAGCAAAAGCAGTGTGTGTGTGTGTGTGTGTGTGTGTGTGTGTGTGTGTGTGTGTGTGTGTGTGTGTGTGATTGAATTTGGGTGGAGGAGAGAAGGAAGGAAGAAAGATTGTTTTAACCTAAACTGATAACCAAATTGCTTTTCTTATCCACGCTTGTTTTCTTCATTTGCCCTGTTTAGTGGGGGCTTGGGGGGTGGAATGCCAATAGTTACACTGTTAGTCACCAATCTTTTGTTTATTCCAGTCTTGGCAGGTCGACATGATCCTGGCTAGGAGAGCACTAGTGAGTAGATAAAGTCAGGATTTTAACATGGTTTTGGACATGGCCCACCATGCACGATGCCAGGTGAGTGCAAGGGAGGAGAATAACAATAGATTATCTAAAAAATGGCTATTATTTTACCCAAATAAATATTAGATTTGACATAATTCTCTTATGCACTTTATCTGGCTCGAGTTCACGAACAAGACTAAGGTTGATACTTGCCAACCTTAACACACTAATGTGTATTTTAAAATTTAGAGGACTTTATTCAAATAATCTAGGATCTATACCTTCCTACTTATATCTTTCAATCTGTAACAGGTGCAGTGATTTTCCTTATTTTACAAAAAAACATATTGAGTGAAAAGGTCGGCAATTATACCGAGTGACACAAAGATGGAAGCGGAAATGAGTAATCAAGGACTCTATAGGGACAGCAGCAGCAGTAGTAGTGGCAGGGAAACACATGAAATCCCTGCAGTTACCAATAGGGAGATCATACGTACAGTAGCTAAACAATGATAAGAGGAAGAAATCAAAATAAATTACACATTGTTTAATACCTCCCTACACTATGGTGCTTGTGTGTTTTTTTTTTAATTTACCATGTTCTTTCTCTGAATTTGCCCCTCTTCCTTTAGGGTGTCCTTCTGTAAGTTTTATCTGTCAGGGCAGACTTTTAACTATTATATTATTCAACTTGGATAATAATTCAGGGTTAGGAAATTTATAGCTGGAGCACTGGAAAGGACTTCCTGTTTGGGGTACCTCCTTTTTCCTCTTTGGTGAAGTGTTTATTAATTCTTTTAAAAATAGCCGCGTGTGCTTTAGATTGTCTTCTAAAAATTTTTGAATTCCTTTCCTACTGTAGTCAATAAACATTTATTAAATACTTACTATGTGCCAGGTATTGTACTAAGTACTGGGGACACAGAGAAAGATATATAACAGTCCCTGACCTCAAAGAACTTACAATGTAATACATGAGATATCTCAAAAAGAAGTTGGAAAGCAGGGGTGGGGGAACCATAGAGGTCAAGGAATACAGAGGAAGCATGAATTTCAATGTTAATTTCATTTTGAAGAATGAGGAGTTTCTGGAGATCATGTAATCCAGAAGGTCAGTCAGGTGAGAAATATGAAAAACTGTAGAAAATCATGTCTCATCTTAATGTTAATGGTCAATTAAGTGAAATAGGTTTAGTATCAGGAGGGAAGCATGGGAGATACAGTTCATTGACCAGACAGTAGCATTGTTGTATGAGAAAATTAACATAATGTTCCACCCCCTTCTGTGCACTCGAAATACTGATATGCATACAGAAGCTATATGGTGCAGTGTGTAAAGTGCTAGATGTGGAGTAGGGAAGGCCCTAGTTTGAATCCAGCCTCAAAGACTTACTAGCTGTGTGACCCTGGGCAAGTCACTTAACCTTTGTCAGTCTCAGCTTCCTAATCTTTGAGTGTCTTCATCTATTGTTATCATTATCTTCCCAATGGGATAATAATAGCACCTATTTCCCAGGGTTATTGTGAGAATAAGATAAGAAAATACATAAAATGTTCTTTGTAAACCTTGAAGTATTATAGTAGCACTTCACGGTGATGTTTATTTTTCCTCCTTAATTTGAATAGAGTAACCTGTAGAATTATGGGAATAAACTGTAACAACTGGAATAGCCAAGCAACCCCTGTTTTCCTAAAGTGTGGTCTCTTGGGGAATAATACTTCACTCTTTTCTAATTGAGTTTGAAAGGATGTTAAGTTTCAAGAGAAACATATTTCTAATGCTTGAGCTTAAGAGTAGGGATCTGCCATTCTATGAGGAGACACAGAACTTACACACACACACACACACACACACCCAGACCTCTCCCCAATTTAGTACTTTAGAACCTAGTCTATGACCAACCCATTTTAGAAGTAATAGAAATACAAAGAAATGAGATATACACAAGGGCAGGGGTCTCCCATTTTGGCTATTTAGTAGGATAGCAGATATTTTGCAGGACAAGTTTAATTAAACAGTTCTACTCATTGACTAAATCTGAATGGAATCACCCAAAGCGTCTGAGGATAACTGTCAAAGTTAGATGACTTAAGGAATGCAAAGAAGACCAGAAGACCACATGAGATCAAGTTTCAACTGAGGGTAGTAAGCAGTTGATGTAGGGACAGCCTCAACAGAAAGGGAGAGAAAAACATTTGGGGATATCAGACTAATGGTGAGCCAACAGTGGATTCCAACATAAAAAAAAGAAATCCTTGCTCTAGGAATTATTTAGCAATTCATAATTATGAGTATTATAGAACTTTTTGTTGATGCTCAGTTGTTTTTCAGTCATGTCTGACTCTTTGTGACACCATTTGGGGTTTTCTTGGCAAAAATGCTGGAGTGATTTGCCATTTCCTTCTCCAGCTCATTTTACAGTCCAGGAAATGGAGGTAAACATGTTAAGTGACTTGCTTAGCTAGTAAGGGTCTGAGGCTGGATTTGAACTGAGGAAAATGAGACTTCCTGATTCTAGACCCACTCTATCCACTGTACCACCTGTATTGCCTCAATACTTAATAAATGTTGGTATTCTTTTCTCTTAATAAAAATTTGTTTTGGCATGTTGTGGTCATAATATTTGCTAGTGGGGAGCTGATATCAGGACACTGTGCTATCTGCTGAAGGGACATCCTCAGATTTCTCAGTCAGATAACTATAAACTAACTTGTGTGTGTGTGTGTGTGTGTCTGTGTCTGTGTGTGTGTGTGTGTTCATCCTTCATTGCCTAAGAAGACCACGCCATCAGAGAAATAATGACATGACTTGCATTTAACTTTGTTTTTGAGTGAAGGAGGGCTGTGCAGGTCACCAGCCTCACTTCTCCTTCAGAGATATCTGAATTCAGTGACCAGATATTCATCAGGATGGCTGGAGATGACCTCAGGATGAGGCAATTGGGGTTAAGTGACTTGCCCAAGGTCACACAGCTAGTGAGTGTGAAGTGTCTGAGGTGAGATTTGAACTCAGGTCCTCCTGACTCATGCTCTATCCATTGCATCACCTAGCTGCCCCATAAACTAACCTATATTTTTCCTTTATGAATACTGAATGGAAAAGTGACTCATTATTGAAAGTAGTAATATTTTTGGGTTCACTGGTGTTTGAATTACCTTTTGATGAGATTTTTTGTTGGTTTGCTATAACATTCAGGATTTATTACTAGATTAATCACTGGTTAACAGAATCTTTGGAGACATCTATATGGTTCAATAGATAAAGTGTTATGCCTAGAGTCAGGAAGACCTAAGTTCAAATCCAGCCTCAGACACTTACTAGCTGTGTAACCCTGGGCAAGTCACTTAACTTCTGTTTGATTTAATCCACTAGAGAAGGAAATGGAAAATTACTCCAGTATCTTTGCTAAGCAAAGATCATAGACAGCATTGGTGTGTTTTGGTCCATGGGGTTACAAAGAGTTGGATATGACTGAACAAGAACACAATAACAATGGGACCTTTGACTAATTATGTCTTCATTCATTCATCCAATGCATATTTTTGCATATCATATTATATACATATATATGTATATACATATGATCAAGCTACTGTGCCAGGCTAGAGAGGATACAAAAACATGACTATTCCTTGTCTTTAAGAAGCTAATAATGTAATAAGCAAGACCAAAAAATTATATAAATATTGTAACATAAAATAGAATGTAACAGAAAAGAACTTCCTATTTGACAAGAACTGCTAGAACTTTTAGAAAACAGATCAGCAGGCATTACGTTTAAACCAATGCTTTTTGCCATTTCCCATAAGTTCAAAATAGATACTCAAACTGAATGTGAATGATCGTGTTATACAAAAAAATTGGAATACTAGATCACTTAATTTTCAAATTCTTAAGGTAATGTTCTTACCCAAACAAGGGACAATGATCACAAAGGATAAAACAGATAATTTCACTTCATAAAATAAAAAGGTTTGCACTGACAAAAATTTTTTTAATTTTTTACTTTTTAAAAATTTATTTATTTTGTTTTCAACATTCACTTCCACAAAATTTTGAATTCCAAATTTTCTCCCAATCTCTCCCCTTCCTCCACCCCAAAACGTGGAGCATTCTAATTACCCATACCACCAATCTGCCCTCTCTTCTGACATCCCTCCCTTCCCTTATCCCCATATTCCTTTTTGTCCTGTAGGGCAAGATAAATTTCTGTACCCCATTATCTGTATTTCTTGTTTCCCAGTTGCATGCAAGAACAATACTTAACAGTTGTTCCTAAAACTTTGAGTTCCAACTTCTCTTCCTTCCTCCCCCCCCCCCCCCCATCTCCATTGGGAAGGCAAGCAATTCAATATAGGCTATACATGTGTAGTTTTGCAAATGACTTCCATAAGTCATGTTGTATAAGACTAACTATATTTCCCTCCATCCTATCCTGCCCCAATTGCTTCTGTTCTCTTTTTTGACCTTGTCCCTCCCCAAGAGTGTTGACTTCAAATTGCTCCCTCCTCCCATTGCCCTCCCTTCCATCATCCCCCCCACCCTGCTTATTCCCTTCTTCCTCACTGTCCTGCATTGTAAGATAGGTTTTCATACCAAAATGAATATGCATTTTATTCCTTCCTCGAGTCAAATGTGAAGAGAGCAAGCTTCACATTTTCCCTCTCATCTTCCCCCCTTTTCTCTCCATTGAAAAGTCTTTTTCTTGCCTCTTTTATGAGAGATAATTTGCCCCATTCCGTTTCTCCCTTTCTCCTCCCAATATATTCCTACCTTACTGCTGAATTTTATTTTTTTAGGTATCATCCCTTCCTATTCAACTCACCCTGTGCTCTCTGTCTCTGTGTGTGTGTGTGTGTGTGTGTTTGTGTGTGTATGTGTGTGTATAATCCCACCAACTACTCAGATACAGAAAAAAGTTTCAAGAGTTACAAATATTGTCTTTCCATGTAGGAATGTAAACAGTTCAGTTTTAGTAAGTCCCTTATGTTTTCTCTTTGCTGTTTACCTTTTCATGCTTCTCTTGATTCTTGTGTTTGAAAGTCAAATTTTCTTTTCAGTTCTGGTCTTTTCATCAAGAATACTTGAAAGTCCTCAATTTCATTGAAAGACCATTTTTCCTCTCAAGTATTATACTTAGTTTTTCTGGGTAGGTGATTCTTGGTTTTAGTCCTAGTTCCTTTGACTTCTGGAATATCATATTCCAAGCCCTTTGATCCCTTAATGTAGAAGCTGCTAGATCTTGTGTTATCCTGATTGTATTCCCACAATACTCACATTGTTTCTTTCTAGCTGCTTGCAGTATTTTCTCTTTGACCTGGGAACACTGGAATTTGGCTACAGTGTTCCTAGGAGTTTCTCTTTTGGGATCTCTTTCAGGAGGTGATCAGTGGATTCTTTCAATATTTATTTTGATCTCTGGTTCTAGAATATCAGGGCAATTTTCCTTGATAATTTCATGAAAGTTGATGTCTAGGCTCTTTTTTGGTCATAGCTTTCAGGTAGTCCCATAGTTTTTAAATTGTCTCTCCCACATCTATTTTCCAGGTCAGTTGTTTTTCCAATGAGATATTTCACATTATCTTCCATTTTTTCCATTCTTTTGGTTTTATTTTGTGATTTCTTGGTTTCTCATAAAGTCATTAGCCTCCATCTGTTCCATTCTAATTTTTTTTTTTTAATGAAGTTGCAAGGATTTATTATACAGGTGTGCTACACTTGGCCACAAAGAAAACAATCAGTCCACAACGGCCACGGCCCCACGGCACAAACTCCAAGAGGCGGGCAGGTCGGTGGAATCGGCCTTCAAAGATGGCATGTCCTTTGGTCGGGAGGGCATCGGACGGTGGAGCAGGTCGTCAGTCGGGGCTTCGCGGGGAGGGAGGTCATTCTATCTCTGCTCCCGTGGCTGCCGTGGGCAGTAGTCTGCTTACTTGGACCTCTGCCTCATCTTTCTCCTCTTGCGTTTCAGCCTATGCATTCGCTTCTTCCTCCACTTGGCTCTCATGGTGCAATGGGAGTCGACAAGATGGCGCTAGGAAGGAGAGCTCCATTCTAATTTTTAAAGAATTATTTTCTTCAGTGAGCTTTTGAACCTCCTTTTCCATTTGGCTAATTCTGCTTTTGAAAGCATTCTTCTCCTCATTGGATTTTTGAATCTCTTTTGCCAATTTAGTTAGCCCATTTTTAAAGGTGTTATTTTCTTCAGCATTTTTTGGGTCTCCTTTTGCAAGTTGTTGACTTTTTATGATTTTTCTTGCATCTCTCTCATTTCTCTTCCCAATTTTTCCTCCAACTCTCTTACTTGATTTTTAAAATCCTTTTTGAGCTCTTCCATGGCCTGAGACCATTGACTATTTATTTTGGATGTTTGGGATACAGAAGCTTTGACTTTTATGTCTTTTCCTGATGGTAAGCATTGTTCTTCCTCATCAGATAGAATGGGAGAAGATATTTGTTCACCAAGAAAATAATCTTCTAGACTCTTATTTTTTTTTCTCGTTTTTTGGGCATTTTCTCAACCAGTTACTTGACTTTTGGGTTCTTTGTGAAGAGTAGGGTATACTCTGAGGATCTGTAAAATCTCAGTTCCTCCAAGGTGGCACAGTCAAGCAGGTACACTGGTCTGGGAGTAACAAGAAACTTTTGTGCCCAGAATCTGTGAATAGTAGTTTCCTCTCCACAACCACCTGGCCTCTAGTTCCACAAAGCCAGCACTGGGGGCTGAGATTCAGATAACCTGCTCAATTCCCTCAGGGGCTTTGGGGGGGGGGCAGGGCAGCCATTCAGTGTGAGATAAAGATCAGCTGCTCAATTCCCCCAGGAGCATTAGGTAGGGGCAGAGCAGCCACACAGGGCTGAGGTAAGGATCAGCTGCTCAGTTCCTCCAGGGGTTTACAATTCAACAGTGGCTGCTATGGGAGCTGCTGCCTCCCAATGATGCCTCTGCTGCTGCTTGAAGCCAGAGCTATGGGAAGACCTTGATTCCTTCTCAGCCAGCTGAAAAAACCCTCTCACTGACCTTTGGCACCTATGGGTTGAGGGATCTGCAAACCGCTGCTACTGCTGCTGGTGTTTCTGCCTCCAAGGCTTTGTTCAGGTCCTCATCTTGGACCAAGGCTGGGCTGGGCTCTGCTCCACATCTGGTGTGACAGACCTTTCCCATCGGCCTTTCAGGTCACCCTGGGCTGGAAATCTCCACTCTGTTGTTCTTTGGCTTCTGCTGCTCTAGAATTTGAGAGTCTTTCTTTACAGGTATTTTATGGGCTATAGGGGAAGAGCTAGTGTATGCGCATCTTTCTACTCCAACATCTTGGCTCTGCCTGCACTGACAAAATTAATGCAACTAGGATAAGAACGTAATCTAATAATTGGGAAAATATATGTGTCAAATGTCTCTGATAAGGCTCTGAAACCTAACATCTTTAGGGAATTAACAAAATCAAATGAAACCAATAGATATTATCCCATGAATAATCAATAGATATGAATAAACACAGGAAGAATTATAAATTATTTATAATCATATGAAAGATTGCTCCCATTTACTAACTGTAAGAGAAATACAAGTCAAAAAACTCTGAAGACTCACTTTATGGCCTGCAAAATGGCATAGAAAACAAAAGATGGGAATAGATAACATTGGGGCTGAAAAGATCCTATGGAAAGAGAGATGCTATTGAAAAACAGATAGGTGACTGCATTAGAGTAGAACTGTGAATGAGTTTACCTGTTATGAAGGCAATGTGGAAATATGCTTAAAAAGTAACTACCATAACCTTTGATCTAGACTGCTAAGCCTAAATCCCAAGTAGGTGAAAAATTAGGAGCTCTTTGACCCACATTTGTGGATAAGTAGACACAAATGATATTTGGAAATTTTACCAGAGTAAATCTAGGGTAGGGACAATATAAGTCAAGAACTGAGTAATCTTTTTCAGATCTTCTCAGATCAAACACTGTTGGTCCAACTCCAAAGCTTGTTAGTTAGATAGATCATAGGTTACGACTGTAATTCAAGGTAACACATAACATACAGTACTAGTTTCCATCTGCTTTTGAGTATTTTGGCTTTCTACATCAGTGTCATTGTTGAGTATCATTTTTCATTGGCATCAACATACTTCTCTTGAGGAGACTCTACCCTGCTTCTCCTTTGTGGTTTCTAATTTTCAGTGGACTAGGAAAACAAATAGTGAAACTTGCTAATAGTATGAGATAAGTAAGCATTAGTGAAACTCAGAGAAAGGCTAAGGATTTGGCTGAGGTGCATGAGGCTTTTTAGGGAGTTATTTTGGATGCTCAGAGGTCTCTTTCATTACTTTCTGGTTCGGGGCTATGCTCCAAAACTGGGATTGCCAGAAATCTGGCTTCCAATTTTTTTTTTAACTGGGCCTATAATTTCAACAGTGCATGGAATTCTTGGGAAGGAAACTCCCCTAACAATTCAGGTCAGTCTCAGTTAACAAGAATTTATTAAGTGCCTACTATGTACCAGGCACTGTGGTAAAGAGTGAAGACACAACAAAAGAAAAAAGAAAAAACCCCTGCCCTGAAGGAGCTTCTATTCCAATGAGGGGGAGAAGGAACAGGACATATAAGATATAGAGAGAGTAGATGAAAATAATATGAAATGAGAGGTCATTACAACAACTAAAGAGTGATGATGATAAGAATAGGAATAATGATGGCTAACATTTATATAATGCCTACTATATGCCAGGCATTGTGTTATCTCTTTTGATCCTTGCCATAACCCTGGTAGATAGGTGCTCTTATTATACTGTTTAACAGTTGAGGAAATGGATGCAAACAGAGGTTAAAAGGCATATCCAAAGTCAGCAGGCAATAAGTATCTAAGGCTGGATTTGAACTCAAGTCTTCCTGACTCCAGGTTTAGGGTTCTACCCAATGAACGACCTACTTGCCTAAAAGATCAAGAAAGGTCTCCCACAGAAGGTGAGAGTTGAGCTGAGTCTTGAAAGTAGCTAGAGAATCTATGAAAAAGAAATGAAGCATGAGAACATTCTAGGCATGTGGGACAAACTATGCAAAAGCATGGGGAAAAGATAATGGAATACGTTTGAGAACATATGTTCAAGTAGGACAGTGTCACTGGACTGAAGAACTTATGAAGCAGAATAAGATATAAGAAGGTTGTGTGTGTGTTCGTCCTTCGTTGCCGAAGAAGACCATGCCATCAGAGAAATAATGACATGACATGCATTTGACCTTGTTTTAGATGAGGGAGGGCTGTACAAGTCACCAGCCTCACTTCTCCTCCAGAGCCATCTGAATCCAGTGACCAGATAAGTCATCAGGATGACTGGAGATGACCCAGGAAGAGGCAGTTGGGGTTAAGTGACTTGCCCAAGGTCACACAGCTAGTGAGTGTGAAGTGTCTGAGGTGAGATTTGAACTCAGGTCCTCCTGACTCCTGCACTGGTGTTCAATCCACTGCACCACCTATCTGCCACAATAAATGACAAAGGGATGACTTTGTATTTGATCTTGAGAGTAATAAGGGAGGTAATGGAGCTCACTCAGCAGGGAGTGAGAAGGTCAGACTTATGCATTAGAAAAATTGCTTTGGCAACTGAGGGGAAGATGGATTGGAGTGAGGAAAGACTTGAGGCACTGAGATTGTTTGGAAGATTTTCGTCTAGCAAAGAGGTGATAAGGGATTAAATTAGTTTTGTGGTTAAGTGAATGGAGAGTCTTGAAGCCCCAGGTACTATAATATTAAGTAACTCGGGACCTGAATCCAGGTCATTCCAACTCCTGTTGTAGCTCTGGGTCCACCAGAGCACACTGCCTTTCAGTAGTACAAATCACTCACAGAGGATTGTTTCAATATCCTCAAGAGAGATGATTCTCTATTTTTTAAAAAAATGTACTTCTCATGGTAATTGAAAAAAGCAATTTTAGTATTAATATTTTAAGTTAATCAATATGGTTAAAAAAAGAAAGATTGATGAGAGTGTTACTGTAGTCTAAGTGATCATGACTTACTTAGAAAAACAATCTTGGTAATGCAAATTAATATAATGGGAATCATAGAATTAGAAAAAGTAAGATTCCATAATATAAAGCATGTGAGTGGAAACATCAACCAAAGAGTAGTAGATGGTTCCAGGGCTTTGTGAAAAAAAAGAGAGAGGTCTTGTGGTTATCTCAACTGGACATGAAAGAGAACATTCCAGGAGAAAAATAAATGAGTTCTTTCTTCTTTGCTATGCTTAGTTTGAAGGAGCAGTAAAATATCTTAGTGTAAGATGTTTATGCAACATGGGAGCTAGGCTGGGGGGCAGACCTTAGGGTTATATGCTTGCGAGTTTTATATGTAAAAATGATATCCCCCTGGAATGGCCTGGAGAGAAAGAGCAAGGATCCCAGGTAACCACTGAAATACTGGAATAGTTCACAAAAGGACATGGCTGTAAAGAAAAAACTAAAGGAATTTTTGGGATAGGCTAGTGTTGTTGATGCAAACTGCATGGAATTTCCGAATACAACTATCAAAAAGATGACCATGAAACTTTGACCTTGGGATACCCAAGAAAAAAATGTTCTGCTTTTTGTATTTAAAACTGATATCAGTGACTTCACTATCAGCACATGTATAGGTTGTTTGTTTGTTTTTTCAGGAATTGTGATGTATTTGCTCTAACCAGTCCGTTAAGTCAGTATATATTTATTAAGGGCCTACTATGTACTAGGCACGGGGCTAAACACTAGGGCTACAAAGAAAGTCAAGGGACAGTAACTGTTCTCACGGAGCTTGCGCAGTCTAATGAGGGAGACAGCATGTAAAAAACTAAGTACCAATAATCTATATACAAGATAAATTGTAAGTAGTCCCAAGGAGAAGGAAGGCACTAGAATTAAGAGAGGCTGGGAAAGACTTTCTGTTAGAAAACAGAATTTTAGCTGGGATTTGAAGGAAGTCAGGGAAGCCAGAAGGTAGAAATAAAGAGGGAAACCATTCCAGGCATGGGAGATAGCCAGTAAAAAATGCCAGGAGTTAGGAGATGGAGTTTCTTGGTGGAGAAATAACAAAGAGTCTTGTGTCACTGACTTGGGAGTACTAGGAGAGCTGTAAGGGGTAAGAAAACTGGAAAGTTGTGAAGACCTCTGAATGCCAGAGAATTTTATATTTGAACCTGGAAGTGATAGGGAAATACTGACGTTTCCTGAGTTGGAAGGTAGCATAAGTTAGATCTGCCCTTTAGGAAAAGCAGTTTGGTAGCTGTGTGGAGAATGGGGTGGAGTGCAGAGACTTGTGGCATGGAGACCAACCAGCAGTCTAATCAGGGCTATGCCAGTGTCAGAGGAGAGAAGAGGGACTCTGCAGAGATGTTACAAAGGGAAAATCAACGGGGCTTGGCAGAATATCAGAAATGGGCAGTGAGACAGTGAGGAGTCAAGGATGACACCTACCTGGTGAGCCTGGATGACTGGGAGGATGGTGGTAATCTTGACTATTATAAATATCCAAATTAACTACAAAGGACCTGTAAAGGAAGACACTGTCTACATCCAGAGAAATAACAGATAAATAAAAGTATATATAGGATGTATGTAAATATATTTATATATTCATACACACACACACATTTGTGTTTAGTGATAGCCATGGGGGAGGAGAAAAAAGGGAAAAATTGTTACATGATAACTTCATTATATATTTAAAAGGAATACCAAGTAGTACATAATAGATTTGCAATTTCATGTGCAATCATTTTTTTTTTATTCTTCTATATTGTGGAAATGCTTGTTTTATTTCTTAAAGTTTAGAATGAAATAAATAAAAAATTTAAAAACAGTAACAGGGAAGTTAGAAAGAGCAAAGGGTTTGGGGGCAAAAATAATGAGTCCAGTTTCTTCATTTTGAGTTTTAGACAGCTACAAAACAACCAGTTTGAGGCATCCAATAGACACTTAGAGATCCAAGACTGGAAGTCTGCAAAGAGGTTAGGGATGGATAAGTAGATTTGAGATTTGTCAGTACAGAGGTGATATTTGAATCCATGAGGTCCCTAAGTGAAATAATATACAGGGAGAAAAGAAAGAGGCCCAGGACAGAGCTCTGTGAGATACCCACAGATAGTGGCCATAAACTTGATGAAAATCCAGCAAAGGAGACAGAAAAGGAATCATCTATTAGGTAGGAGATAAATGAAATTCTCTTGTGACTGGGATGACATATTTGCAAGATAGCTAAAATAAAGATTATCAGTCTGTGATTATTACCTTGGGAAATTTAAATTAATCTCTTATAATAAAAGTGTAAGAAGGGCTGCGCAGCTCAGGTGAATCCCTGATTAATTTGAAGAAATCTTGATCAATATAATGAAGTTTTGGGACATGAGTCTTTTTTTTTTTTTGTTAGGAAAGCACCTGTTCATGAAGAGTATGGTTTTGTCCCCTGGTGTTTTATTTAGAAAACACTGCATCATTCCTATTTATTTTTCAGTGACTGGGACTGCCTATAAGATGATTGGTTGAATGAGACCTAGGAGGACAGATTATTGTTGGAGGAGCTGCCCCTTTGCCATAGTTCAGAGGTTGGGAACCTCCTACCTTAAGACCACATGTGGCCCTCTGACTGAATACAAACTTCGCAGAACAAATCCTCTTAGGTTATAAGTGAGTTGAGAGGCCAACTTTTGCCTTTTCCATGTTCAGAAAATAATCTAACAAGTAACAGAAAAAACTTGAATTCTTTGCAGGCTTTCCTGTATATTTGCATAATCTCCCAGTCCCCTCACTCTCTTCACAGTGACTATTCTAGGGCAAAAACTCTTGGGAGTTATATGCATGCTCAACCTCTGAACTCCCATTAGAAACTAAACCTCTGTTGAGTGGGCTTTCCCATTTCAAAAGATGAAAGCAGACAGAGCACTGAGTTTCTGTAAAAGCACATGGTAAAACCAGGATGATATTTACCCCTACAAAGGTAGGTTAGTGACAATGTCCCTGAAGCCTGAACTCCTGTGTAAAGAAGGCTATTTTTTTTTTTTAAATTCCTAAGTAGTATGATCCAAGAATCTGTGCTTTTAGCTAGAGAAAAGATTTCCTGGGCAATATTCACCATGGGAATTGCCTCATGGATGACCCTAAATTCCAGAGTTTGAAAATCTGAAAACTTGGCTTCTAGAATGGGAAAAAGATATGCTGAAAAATATAAATGTAACCACTGAGAAAGAAAGAAGATTACCCATGTGGCCTGTGTGTCTGGAGGAGCAGTAAAGGCACCTTGTGATTTTGGAAAGTCAATGACATAATTCTGGCCAGATCCTACCATTTAAGTGAGTAATTCAGATGATATAGCTCCAAAGGGAAGCAGTATTTGTTGAACAGCTCCAAAACAGGATTACTTCCTGGGCAGTCAATTTGAGTGCTTGATGGATTTTCTGTATTTGCATATTACCATTGAGTGTCTTGTTTTCTATATATGTTAGTGAGATTAAGGGTTGCAGTAGATAGAGCACTGGGTCTGAAGTTAGGGAGACCTGAGTTAAAATTTGGCAACTACCTTGCAGGGATGTTGTGAGAATCAAATTAGATAAATGTTGTAAAGCCCTTAGAGCAGAACCTTATACACAGAAGGCACTATAGAAAGAAAGACTTTCTCAGTTTCCTTCCTATTTTCTGAGCCCTTTGGGTGTTCTTCATTTTCTGTAAGTTAATATAAAATCTGCCTTATCATCAGTTGGCGTTTATTGCCTTCTTTAATGGGAGCTGAAGACCCTGTTACCCATATTAGAGGAAGTGTATGGTCATGAGCTATACCTAAGCTATGTGTATAGATTTGGGGATGTGGCACTAGAATAAACTCTAGAGGGGAAGGGTCAACAAGTCACAAAAAAAGAAAGAAAAGAAAAAAAGAATCTGAACCTTCTTAGATGGGTCCCTAGGATCCAACCCAATCCATATGAGCTCAAAGGCTTTGGAGGGTCTTTGGAGGAAAAAAAATCCTGTAGTAAACATGGAAACCTCATAACCCAAAATTCTCATAGAGTATTCCATAACACAAAGGACCTAGGATAACTCTGAGGAGGAAAGGCATTATATTTTAATGGAAAGAGCAATGAATTTCAAATTGGAAGATCTCAGTTTATGTACTGGTTCTGTTACTTATACTTTTACAATGTTGAATAATTCTCTTAATGTCTCTGAGTCTGAATTCCTACAGGTCTGCCTATGAGGTTATCCTCACACACGATAAATAAATAAATTCCTAGTGGCTCCTTATCAAGATCAAATCCAAAATGTTCTCTTTGACATTCAAAGCCTCTCAAAGCTCAGCTTCCTCCTACCTTTCCAGTCTTCTTACACCTTACTCCTTGCCATGTAGTCTTTGATCCAGTGACATGGGTCTCCTGCCCATTCCACGAACAAGGCACTCCATCTCTTGGTCTCAGGTATTTTCTCTGGCTAATCATCTTCCATGCTAGGAACACTCTCCTCTTCCATCTCTATCTCCTGGCTTCCTTTAAGTCCCAACTAAAGTCCCATCTTCTATAGGAAGCCTCTTAATTCTAGTTCCTTCCCTTCATTCATTATTTACTTTTTATCAGATATTTAAACCTGTTTGAATGTATTTCTATGTTCATTGTCTCACCTAGTAGACTGTGAACTCTTTGAGAGTAGGGGCTGCCTTTTGCCTTTCTTTGTAACCTCAGGGCTGAGTACAGAACCTGTCATATAGCAGTTTCTTGAAATATACTTATGTATGCATGCTTATGGACTGACCGAGTTTTTCTCATGTAGAAATGTAATGGGTTGGACTAGATGACTTGTAAGATCTCTCACAGCTCTAATTCCTAGAGTTTACACTTTGATTTTTATCTTATTTGTCCCAGCTGGACAACCTAAGAAAATGTCTGAGTCGTGATCACAAATTCATTTCCCATTAATTACCATCCACCTCACAATTATTACAGAGGAAGCTTTATCAAAAGGAGAAAACAAAACAAAAGACTCTGCATCAGTAACCATTAGTCCCAGAAGTCTATATAAATCTCCTGTGTCTTTATAGTCTCAAAGATCAGTGCAATTTGACTAGGGGTACTTCAAAGTGTCGGATGCATCTTCTACTCTCTGCTGGTCACAAAGGACAAACAGGAAATGCTTTGCCTTCTTTTTCATTCTCCATTCTGCCTTTGTTTTAGCATTGATTTCCTCACCCAAACCCCATAAGGTAGACATTAATAAGCTGATATTCATCATAAATATCACCACCACAAATGCCATCAATCTGCAGTTACTGAAACTCTGTACTTATCTAGGTTAGTCCCCAGTCATCAGGTGCAGGATATTGCTTGGACTAAATTTCTTTGTGGCCCCTAATACCACAAATGGTGCTAATAGTCACATTGTTCTTCAATGCCTGTCATAGACTGGGCATTTAATAGATGCTTATGGATTACTCAGACCATCTACAAGCATTATATAATATGACTCCTGATCTTTGCAACCATTTCATCTCCCTCTCTAAATGGACAGTGAACCCCAAGGCTATTTTAGCAAAGGAGGCTGGAGTTGGGGATGATTAGAATATATTCTTGTAAGAAAATAATTAGAACAGAGAGGTTCCCAGAGCATGTGATATAGAATACAGGATGAGCAAACCAATGGGGGAGCTGATTAACAGAGAGACGAGGTGGTTGCCAGCATGTGCCCAGTATCTTCCTTGCCTTGGAGTGTATCAACTAGTTTTAATTTCATCAATTTCTCTTTAATGAAACTTTAATAGTGCAATAGTGGAAACCCTTTGGGCATGAGCCAGATGTGTGGACATACAGTAAATGCTTGTGAAACTGAACAATAAACAAACACATGCCAAGATCAGAGCTAACAGCTGCATTAGTAATAAAAATGATAGTTAATAGCTAGTATTCCTGTAACAATTTAAAGTTTACCAAATGCTATACGTGTATACATGTATACATTTATATATGTGTGTATGCACATATCTAGATCGACATTTTCACATTTATTCCCCCCAACAACCCTGGGATGTATGTTCCATTATTTTCTCCATTTTACAAAAGGGGAAACTGAGGCAGATAGGAGTCAAATGCCTAGACCCAGCACACAAAGACAGTAAGTGTTTGAGATCATATTTGGGCTCAGGTCTTCCTAATTCCAGGTCCACTGCTTAGACCAGTGATGAAGAGAGTGGAGATCAATGAGGAAAAGCAGCTCTATGGTAGAATTTAGCCAGTATCTAACAAGGAGTGTCTGATACCTCACCAATCCCCAAAGCAGTAAGAGGAAGTTGCTTGAATTTGGGCACCCAAACTGTGTGTCTTGGGTCTGGAATTGCTTGCTTAAAGGGACAGGAGAACCACTCTGAGGAGTATTATAAAGGCTGAGGACTCAAGGTGTATTAACATATTTTTTAAAATAATTTCTGATGTTAAAAGATTAAAGAGCTTCATCGAATTATGCCTTTGTAAATAAACTCAAATGAAATGTAGCAGGTATGGCAAAAAGGGAAACTAGGCAGGGCAGACAGAGCCAAGAATCTGATTCAATAAATCCATCCCAAACTATAGACTGCAATAAGGAATATGGGACAAAACCTTTGAGGGTGAGCCAATTCTAAGAAAGGCCTTGGGGCTACAGAACTTGTTACTGAGCAGCATCAGGCACTATCCTCAATTTATCCTGTCCTAATATTGCTTGCACATTAGTCAAATCAACGACCATCTATGAAATCCCTAATATGTGCCAGGCACTTTGCTAAATACTGGGCACCCAAAGAAAGGAAGAGACAGTTCCAGCTCTCAAGGGGCACACAGTACAATGAAGGAGATAACATTCAAAGAACCATATAGGAACAAGATATACACAGGATAAATTGGAGGTAATCTCAGACGGAGGGCACTAAGATTTAAAAAAAAATTTAAAAAGCATTTTAATTTAAAGTCTGTTTCAAATTCTATCCCTTCCCCTCCCTGAGATAGTAAGCAGTCAGATGTAGGTGCTACATGTGAAATTATGTAAAACATTTCCATTTTAGTCATTTTGTACATGAAGACTCAAATAAAAGAGAAAAAGAAAGGAAGGAAGTGAAAAATAGCAAACTTCAGTCTGTATTCAATCAATATCTGTTCCTTTTCTGGAGGCCAACAGTCGGCTTCATCATTACTCCTTTGGGACTGTCTTGGATCATTGTGTTGCTCAGTATAGCTGAATCATTCACAATTCTTCATTTGTTGGTATTGCTATTACTATGTATAATATTCTCCTGGTTCTGCTCACTTCACTATGCATCAGTTCATATAAGTCTTTCCAGGTTTTTCTGAAATCATCCTGCTTGTCCATTACAATCATATATCATAGCTTGTTTAGCCATTCCCCAATTGATGGGCATCTCTTTGGTTTCCAATTCTTAGCCACCACTTAAAGAGCTGCTATAAATATTTTAGTACAAATAGGTCCTTTCCCCTTTTTTTAGATGTCTTTGGGATATAGACCTAGCAGTGGTATTACTGGATCAAAGGGTATGCACAGTTTTATAATCCTTTAGACATAGTACCAAGTAGTTGGATCAGTTCACAATTCCACCAATAATGCATTAGTATTCCAATTCCCCCACATCCTCTCCAACATTTATCATTCTCCTGCTTTGTCATGTTAGCCAATATGATAGATGTGCAGGCAAAGTTTTTTTTTAAGTTGCATTTCTCTAATCAATAATGATTTATAGAATTTTTTCCATATGACTGTAGATAGTTTTCATTTCTTTGTCTGAAAACTACCTACTAATATCAAAAGGCTCTAAGATTAAGGAGAACTAGGAAAAGCTACTTGAAGAAGGTAGGCCTTTAACTGAGTCTTTAAGAAAGCCAAGGAAGATGGGGGCATAAATGAAATGTGTCAGAGCATATCAGGCATGGAGCACAGTGAGTAAAAATGAAGAGTTGGGAGATGGAACATCTTGTTCAGGGAATAGAACACAGACCAGTGTCACAGGATCAAAGAATAGGTGGAAGATAGGATGGCAGGGGTGGGGGGTGGGGGCAGGTGATAAGGTGCAGAAAGTCTGGAAAGACAGGAAGGTGGGATTTAGAAGCCAACTAGAGGATTTTATATTTGATCCTAGAGGTAATATGGAACCACTGGAGTTTACTGAAGGGAGAGGGAGATGAGAGAAAAGGGTATAACCTGATCAGATCTATGCTTTACAAAGACCAGTTAGACAGCAGAGTGGAGGATGAACTGAAATGGGAAGATATTTGAGGCAGGGAGACCAACCATTACCTTAGCTTCCATTAGATAGAATTCAGGTTCATTGAGAGCAAGAACTGTTTTTTTGCTTTTCTTTGTATTCCCAATGCTTCCCACAGTGCCTGGCACACAGCAGGCTTAATAAATGCTTGTCTACTTGACGTGCTGCACATTGGCATAATTAATTGAATCATTAGAATCTAATATGTGAGAGGCCAAATAGTATAGTGGATAGAGAGCCAAGAATCAATCAGGAAGCCTTGGTTTAGAGTCTTGCCTCTGACCTCTATGAATTTTGTGATACTGGGCAATCACTTAACTTTACTGTAGCCTCAGAAATTCTCTAAGACAATAAGTAACAGAATAATAACTGATCTTGGTTGGTAGAGGAGGTTTACTCATGGGAAGTTCCCTACACCAATGAAAGCATAGGTTCAGACCAAAATAAAATAATAGGTTCAGACCAAACTAAATAAGTTTTGATAATCCCAAGAACTTGATATACTGCTGGAAGAAATGAAACATTCTTCTTAATATTCTTGTTATAAATAAAATAAAAAGTTAAAAGAAGTGGTAGTTAATTGGAAGGATGACTCAAAGATTCTCCTCTGAGAAATAAATAAAGAAGTTAGGGAAGCTGCTTTCATCTGGCACGCCCAAGTCAACAAGGAACCACATTTCATGGAGCATTTGATGATGGTGAATATGAATTAACCAACCAACATGTAGGTAATTACAGCTAGTGGACCAACATCTTTTTCCAAAGGATGAATAAATGCAAAAATTTTAAAAAGAATTTGACAAGATCTACTAAACTCAACTTATCTTCGCTTTATATTTGGTGACTCAAACAAAAAAAAGCAATAAAAAGGCAAACACATTAGATACTGGAAAACATAGTTTAATCTCAAGAAATAAAAAAGGCCAAAGTTTTGTGGACCTAGCACCTAATATCTTTAGTACTCTCTTTAAGAAAGAGATCCGAAAATGAAGGATAAGCTATTAACATGACCCCAAAATGGAATTTATATTAAAAATAAAGGAAATAATGATAAAAATAAAAGTTATTCCAATTGTCTTTGTAAACGGAAATTATCATTTGAAGCTATCTCCTCCTCCATCAAAGGAATATTCCAAAACAATGGAAAAGTATTGTATACAGTATTGGGTAGAGAGAGAAAGGTAACCAAAAAGATGTGAACAACTATAGACAGGTAGATAGTATATTGACTAGAATACTGAACCTGGAGTCAGGAATATTTGAGTTCAAAACTGGCTACAGATACTTACTAGCTGTGGGAGCCTCTGTCAGCTTGTTTCCTTATCTGTAAAATGCAGAGTAATAATAGCGCCTAGCTCCCAAGGTTATCTAAGGATAAAAATGAGATAAATTTGTAAAGTGTCTTGCACCTTAAAGTGCAACCAACATACATGCCAATTATTATCACCAAACTATACAACTATGGAAAATAAACAGGAAAGTTTTCACAAATGAATTTCTATAATATGCTACATCTTAACAGGGATCATCACATAACAGAGAGAGGCATAAAGAATATAACATCTCTCTAGGTCTATTTTTTGATTACTAGACCTGCCCCATCCCAATATTGACTTGGAAGGAAAAAAAAAATCAGTCTTAAAGGTTGTTCTCAAGGAACATGCCTCTTACACATGTATCAATCATGCAAAACTCCCTGACAGATACAAACCTAAAGATAACTGTCAAATGATAGGCTATGTGCCAATATGAAGCAACACATAAATCCATAAAATGAGAACCATAAAATCTCCAAAGATGTTTGCCAGACTTATGGAGGTTGTCCATGGCAATGTCCAAATAGAAGGATTCCCTTTTGACAGAGAGGTTATCCAGATGGTCCTGTTTGTACATAATAATGTGCTAAGTATATCAAACCCTGGAATATGATATTGTTCCTTTAAAAAAATCCATGGTTACTCAAAAAAGATTGATGTAGTCGCATATACTGGCAAAACAAAATGGATTAACAAAGCACACTGTTTGGATGAAGACAGTTGGATGGAGATAATCTATTTGTATGCATGTTTTAGATGGGAACTGCAGATGGACACTAAATTGGGTTCTTAATCAAACTGATGAGGAGGATCAGCCTAGATTACATTGGGGAAAGTATGTTGTGCTTTCACTGCTCCCAAGCAGTTCATTAACCATATCTTTTTAGCAGCAATGGTAATTGCCATATAGTCACAAACTGTGAAATGCCACAATTTCAGAGGACTGTATTTCTGGTGCCCCAATTCAAGCTATATTAATTCAGTTCTTTCATCTTTTCACTTTTTCCCTACCTTTGGGTAAACTAAACAATCATTCTGGATCACAGGCTTTCCTCATAAAGGCAAAATGAGCTAATTAGACAAGACAGTCTCCATGGTTGTCTCCCTCTGCACCTCTATGATCCTAGTCTTCCTCATTCTTTCATCTCCACATTCATTCCTTCTTCTAGGTCTAGGATCTTTCTTTATCCTCCTTCATGAAATCCATCTATTAATGTTTTTATTTTGTTATCTTAATGACCATCAGAAAAGGTGAATGTTTCCTCCTTTTCCAAGTCTATAGGAATGTGATTCAGGATCCTCTATTCAGGCTGCCTTCATATCTTTCTACTTCTTTGATTAAATGACCTTCATAGGCAACATCCCATCATAAGACATAATAATCTATTCTATTTGGAACTATGCCCAAAGGGCAATCAAACTATGCATGCCCTTTGATCCAGCAATACTTCTACCAGGTCTACATCCCAAAGAAATCATCAAAAAGGGAAATGGACCTACATGTGCAAAAATATTGCTAGCAGCCCTTTGTGTGGAGGCAGAATATTGGAAATTGAGAGGATGAGCATCATTTGGGGAATGGCTGAATTAGCTGTGGTATATGAATGTAATGGAATACTACTGTGCAATAAGAAACGAATAGACTGATTTCAGAAAAATCTGGAAAGACTTGTATGAACTGATGCAAAGTGAAATGAGCAGAACAAGGAAAATGTACACATTATTAGCAACATTGTGCAATGATCAACTGACTCACAGCAAACAACTCACTTCTTTTCAGCAATACAATGATTCAAGAAAGATACAAAGGTCTCATAAAGGAAAATGCTTTCCATATCCAGGTAAAAAAAATGATAGACTCTGAATGCAGATTAAAGCATACTTTTTTCATTTACTTTATTGTTTCACATGGTTTTTTCCCCTTTCATCTGTTTCTTCTTTCACAACTTTGACTAATAAGGAAATATGTTCTACATAACAGCACATATATAACCTAGATTAAATTGCCTGTCATTTTAGTAAGAGTGGAGGGGAGGAAGAAAAGTTTGGAACTCAAAATCTTGTAAAAATGAATGCTAACAATTATCTTGACATGTAATTGGGAAAAATGCTATTTAAAAAAGATTAAGGAAAGAAGAAAAAATAATCTAATGTTCTCCTTGCCCCATTTCCTTTCCTCCTCAATAATATTTTTATTTGATCTCCATGCCTGAGTTTCACGAAAAACAAATTCCATTTTCATTCCCTTAATCACTTGAAGAAAAAGTGAAACTGGGGTGGAGCCAAAATGGCAGAGTAAAGGCAGGGACTCAGTTGAGCTCCAAACTCTCAAAAGACTTTTAAATAATAATTTTAAACAAATCCTAGCATGGCAGAACCCACAAAATGATGGAGTGAAATAATTCTTCAGCCCAAGACAACTTAGGAAATTATCAATGAAGATCTGTCACACTGGGATGAGAATAAAGCACAGTGCAGCACAGGCCAAGCCAGCACAGGAGCAGGCACTGGGAGTCACTGAATCAGCAGTGCCAGCAGCTGTTTTCAGAGCTCTCATCCCACTGATAGTAAGCAGGTCAAACAAGTGGTCAGAATGAAATTACAGGGGTCCTTTTGCTAGCACTGAGGCAGGACTCTACAGCTTTGCCCATAATTGGATCCAGGTCACGGTTCTGGTTGGCAGTTCCGGGGCAAGGAAGAGCATTAGCATACCACTGCTTGCTGCAACAGTGGAGGGGGTCCCTACTCACAGTTCTAGGGCAGAACAGAGTGCTTGTGGCCATGCACAGAGTAGAGCGTAGGACAGGAGAGTAGTAAACACCTCTCCTTAGATCATACCACCCTGGAAGAACTGAAAATTTATAAGTACCTAGAATTATTTCTGAGTCTAACTGCAAAAAACCCTTGAATCTTAAGACAGTACATCCTCCACCCTTGAAGCAGAGATCTGTTTTAACAAAGAGTTAAAAGTCAAATAATAGGCTGGGAATATGAGTAAGTAACAGAAAAAAATTATGACCATACAAAGTTACTATGGTGACAAGGATGATCAAAATAACAAGAAGATAACAAAGTCAAAGCTCCTACATCCAAAGCCCCCAAGAAAAATATGCAATGGTCTCAGGCCATGGAAGAGCTCAAAAATGATTTTGAAAATAAAAGTAAGAGAGGTGGAGGACAAATTGGGAAGAGAAATGAAAGTGAGGCATGAAAATCATGAAGAACAAGTCAACAGCTTGGTAAAGGAGGCACAAAAATATGCTGATGAAAAAAACAGATTAGGCCAAATGAAAAAAAGAGGCATAAAAATTCACTGAAGAAAAGAAAAATAACATGAAAAGTAGAATTGACCAAATGGAAAAGGAGGTACAAAAGCTCACTGAAAGAAATGGTACCTCAAAAATTAGAATGAAGCAAACGGAAGCTATGTGACTATATGACAAATCAAGAAACAATAAAACAAAACCAAAAGAATGAAAAAAATAGAAGATAATGTGAAATATCTCAATGGAAAAATAACAGACCTGGAAAATAAATCTAGGAGAGATAATTTAAAAATTATTGAACTCTCTGAAAGCCATAATCAAAAAAACAGTCTAGACATCATCTTTCAAGAAATTATCAAAGAAATTTGTCCTGATATTTTAGAACCAGAAGATAAAATAGCAATTCAAAGGATCCACTGGAGCCACAGTTAGGATAACACAAGATTTAGCAGCTTTAACACAAGATTATAGGATCAGATAACTTGGAATATGATATTCCAGAGGGCAAAGGAGCTGGGATTACAACCAAGAATCACCTACCCAGCAAAACCAAGTATTTGGTTTCTCCCCTTCAGGGGAGAAAATGGATATTCAGTGACACAGAGCACTGAGTAGAAATAAATAGATAAATAGAGAGCTGAGTAGAAAATTTGATTTTCAAATATGACTAAATAGAAGCATAAAAAACATAAAAACAGGAAAGGGAAATCATAAGATAATTGGTAAGATTAAATTGTTTACATTCCTACATGGGAAGATGATACTTATAACTCATAGGAACTTTTTCACATTAGGGCAGATAGAAGGAGTATATATGAACAGAGGGCACAGGTGTGAGTTGGCTATGAAGGGATGATACCTAAAAAAAGCACAATTAAGGGTTTAGAGAAATGTACTGGGAGAAAAGGAAAGGCAAAGGTAGAATGAAGTAAATTATCTCACATAAAAGAGGCAAGAAAAAGATTTTATAGTAGAAGGGAAGAGGCAGGAAGTGAGGGAAAACCTTGTCTCATCAGAATTGACTGAAAGAGGGGAAAACATACACACTTAATTGGGTATAGAAATCTATCTTACTCTACAGGAATGCAGGGGGGATGGGGATAAGAGATGGGGAAGAGAATAGAAGGGAAGGCAGACTGGGGGAGGGGGCAGACAGAAGCAAAACACTTTTGAGGAGGTACAGGGTGAAAGGAGAGAGAGAATAGAATGAACAGGCTCGGGTAGGGAATAGGATGGAGGGGAATACAGTTAGCAATAGTGACTAAAAAATTTGTTTTGAAGTATTTTTCTGTTAAAGTCCTCATTTCCCAAACATATAGAGAACTGAGTCAAATTTATAAAATAAGAGCCATTCTCTAATTGATAAATGATCAAAGAATGTGAACAATTTTAGTTAAATCTGACTGTAGTCATATGAAAAAATGTTCTAATGCACTACTGATTGGAGAAATGCAAATTAAAACAATTCTGAGATACTATATCATACCTAGTAGATTGGCTAATAGGACAGAAAAGGAAAATGACAATTGGTGGTGCGGATATGGGGAAAACGGGGCATTAATGCACTATTGGTGGAGTTGTGAACTGATTCAACCATTCTGTAAAGTAATTTGTAACTATGCCCAAAGGGCATACCCTTTGACTTAGAAATACCACTACTAGGTCTGTATCCCAAAAGAGTTTTAAAAAAAAGCAAAAAGGAAAAGGATCCATGTATACAAAAATATTTATAGCAGCTCTTTTCTCATGGCAAATTGTTGGAAACTGTGGAGAATAGTTGAACAAGTTGTGGTATGTGATTGTGATGGAATACTGTTATGCTGTGGGAAATGATGAGTGGGATGCTCTCAGAAAAGCCTAGAAAGACTTTCATGAGATAATGCAAAGTGAAATGTGCTGTGTACAAAGTAATATCAATATTGTAAGATGATCAGTTACAAATGACTTAGTTATTCTCAACAGTATTATGGTCCAAGAAAACTCTGCAAGACTTATGATGAAAAGTGCAATCCATGTCCAGAGAAAGAACTGATGGTGTCTGAATACAGACTGAAACTCTTTTTTTACTTCCTTTATTTTTCTTGAAAGTTTTGGGGGTCTATATTTTCTTTCACATCATGATTTATGAAAATGTTTTTGCATGATTACAAATGTATAACCTACATCAAACTGCTTGCCTTCTCAATGCAGGGTCAGGGGTGTGTGGAGGAAGAGAGAGAATTTAGAACTCAAAGTTTTTTAAAAAATGAATGTTTGAAATAATTTTTGCATGTAACTAGGGAAAACAAAATACTAAATAAAATTCAAAAAGAAAGAAAAACTTCAGAAATATAACAGTGCCACGCATGACTGCAGAACATTTTGTATTTTATCTGTTTTTCAGGACACCATGTCTAAAGAATTTTTCACCTATGGGCCCACCTTCTTTCCGATGAAACTTCTTATTCTCATGTAGTCTGGTCCTTGGACAACAGACATTGTCCGTAGCCAGAAGCATATTTAAAGCCATTTCATCTTGGAAGAACCTATTTGCTCTGTATTCTATTGACACGGTCTTTGAGGACCCCAAATCACTTCTTTATTTCAATATGACATAGGATTAGGACTTTTGGAGTCCTATTTGCCTTATAATAATAGAGTAGCTAGAACAATGTATTATTAGCAGGGTTATACTTAACTGGAAAAAAGATCAAAATTCATCAATTCCTGTTTGTCCTCTGCTATTGTTGTCCACGTCCTACCATAATTTCTCTACACATGATCTAGACATCATTTCTTTTCTTTTTTTTTTATTTAACTTTTAACATTTATTTTCACAAAATTTTGGGTTACAAATTTTCTCCCCTTTTATCCCCTCCCCCCCCAAACCCAAGCATTCTAATTGCCCCTATCACCAATCTGCTCTCTCTTCTATCCTCCCTCTCTGCCCTTGTCTCCGTCTTCTCTTTTGTCCTGTAGGGCCAGATAGCTTTCTTTACCCCTTAACCTGTATTTCTTATTTCCTAGTGGTAAGAACATTACAGTTGATCCTAACACTTTGAGTTCCAACTTCTTTAGCTCCCTCCCTCTCCACCCCTTCCCTTTGGAAGACAAGCAATTCAATATAGGCCAAATCTGTGTAGTTTTGCAAATGATTTCCATACTAGTTGTGTTGTATAGGACTAACTATATTTCCCTCCATCCTATCCTGTCCCCCATTACTTCTATTCTCTTATGATCCTTTCCCTCCCCATGAGTGTCGACCTCAGATTGCATTCTCCTCCCCATGCCCTCCCCTCTATCCTCCCCCCCACCCTGCTTGTGCCCTTGTCCCCCACTCTCCTGTATTGTGAGATAGGTTTTCCTATCAAAATGAGTGTGCATTTTATTCTTTCCTTTAGTGGAATGTGATGAGAGTAGACCTCATGTTTTTCTCTTGCCTCCCCTCTTTATCCCACCACTAATAAGTCTTTTGCTTGCCTCTTTTATGAGAGATAATTTGCCCCATTCAATTTCTCCCTTTCTCCTCCCAATATTTCTCTCTCACTGCTTCATTTCATTTTTTTTTTTAAGATATGATCCCATCCTCTTCAATTCACTCTGTGCACTCTGTCTCTATGTATGTGTGCGTGTGTGCCTGTGTGTGTGTGTACTCCCACCCAGTACCCAGATACTGAAATGTTTCAAGAGTTACAAATATTGTCTTTCCATGTAGGAATGTAAACAGTTCAACTTTAATAAGTCCCTTATGACTTCTCTTTGCTGTTCACCTTTTCATGGTTCTCTTCATTCTTGTGTTTGAAAGTCAAATTTTCTTTTCAGCTCTGGTCTTTTCATCAAGAAAATTTGAAAATCCTCTATTTCATTGAAAGACCATTTTTTCTCCTGAAGTATTATACTCAGTTTTGCTGGGTAGGTGATTCTTGGTTTTAGTCCTAGTTCCTTTGACTTCTGGAATATCCTATTCCATTCCCTTCGATCCCTTAATGTAGAGGGTGCTAGATCTTGTGTTATCCTGATTGTATTTCCACAATATTTGAATTGTTTCTTTCTAGCTGCTTGCAATATTTTCTCTTTCACCTGGGAACTCTGGAATTTGGCCACAATGTTCCTAGGAGTTTCTCTTTTTGGATCTCTTTCATGCAGTGTTCTGTGGATTCCTTGAATATTTATTTTGCCCTCTGGTTCTAGAATCTCAGGGCAGTTTTCCTTGATAATTTCATGGAAGATGATGTCTAGGCTCTTCTTTTGATCATGGTTTTCAGGTAGTCCCAGAATTTTTACATTGTCTCTCCTGAATCTATTTTCCAGGTCAGTTGTTTTTCCAATAAGATATTTCACATTATCTTCCATTTTTCGAATCTTCTCGCTATGTTCTGTGATATCTGTCTTTCTCACAAAGTCCTTAGCGTCCATCTGTGTCATTCTAGTTTTGAAAGAACTATTTTCTTCAGTGAGCTTTTGAATCTCCTTTTCCATTTGGCTAATTCTGCTTTTGGAAGCATTCTTCTCCTCCTTGGCTTTTTGAACCTCTTTTGCCAATTGAGTTAGGCTAGTTTTCAAGGTGTTAATTTCTTCAACATTTTTTTGGTTCTCCTTTAGCAGGGAGCTGATCTGCTTTTCATGCTTCTCTTTCATCCCTCTCATTTCTCTTCCCAGTTTTTCCTCCACCTCTGTAACTTGATTTTCAAAATTCTTTTTGAGCTCTTCCATGGCCTGAGCCCATTGGGTGGGCTGGGACACAGAATCCTTGATTTCTGTGTCTTTGCCTGATGGTAAGCATTGTTCTTCCTCATCAGAAAGGAAGGGAGGAAATGTCTGTTCTCCAAGAAAGTAGCCTTCAATAGTTTTATTTCTTTTCCCTTTTCTGGGCATTCTCCCCAGCCAGTGACTTGACCTCTGAATATTCTCCTTACACCCACCTCACCTCCTGGTCCTCCCAGCCAGCATTTGGGGACTGAGATTCAAATGCTGCTTCCCGCCTTAGGGCTTTTGGCGGGGGCAGGGCTGCTATTCAGTGTGAGGATTAAGTTCAGGTGGTCAGGTCGGGGCAGGGCCGCCTCTCAGGCTCAGTTCCTTCAGGGGGTTTATGTACAGACCTTCCACAATGGATCCAGGCTCCCGCCCGCTAGGGGAGCCCCTGTCTGCAGCCGCCTCTCAGCTTCTATCTCCTGGGGGGGCCTGAGCCATGGGGGCACCCCACTCCCCTCTCGACCTGCCAAAGAGACTCTCTCACCAACCCCCGTCACCTGTGGGTGGAGGGGCTTGTGCCGCCACTGGAGATCCCATCCCTGAACCTGCTCAGATCTGTACCTCTCGGAGCCGCAGGTCTGGGCTGGGCTCCGTGTCTGCAGCGCGACGGACCTTTTGCGAGAGGTTTGCAGGTCCCTCTGTGGGTGGAGGGACCCGCGTGGCCACTGGAGATCCTGTCCCTGTAGCCCACTCAGATCTTTTCCTCACAGTGTCGTGGCCGCTGCAGGGCTGCCCTCTGCTCCCAGTCCCGGCGCCCAGTCCTCAGCGAGAAGGACCCCCCGCGAGAGGTTTGCAGGTCTCTCCGTTACAGAAATCTCCCTCGCTCTACTATTCTGTGGCCTCTGGGTGCAGAATTCACCGTGAGTTGGTCCCCTCTAGCCATTCTGTGGGTTGTGGGTTCGGAGCTATGTGTATGTGCATCTTTCTACTCCTCCATCTTGGCTCCTGAACTGCCATCATTTCTTGACATAAAAAAAACCCACCCAACAAACTAGTTATGTATTAATTATCCATTACTCTCGTTACTCTTTTCAATAGTAAATTTTATTGCTATCCTCCTCCTTCACAATTCCATAGTGTCTATGACTTCATATTTCTTTAAGGTAGCTAGGTGGCACAATGATACTGGGACTAGAATCAGGAAGACCTGAGTTCAAATCCAACCTTGGAAAAGTACTAGTTGTGTGACCCTCCACAAATTGTTTAACTTCCATTTGCTTCAATTTCCTTAACTGAGAATGGAGACAATAATAGTACTTCTCTCCCAGGATTAAATAACATTTGTAAAGTACTTAGCACAGTTCCTTGCACATATTAGTTGCTAGATAAGTGCTGATTATTCTTCTTATCATTATGTATCTGTAATATGTAACAGTCTGCTAATATTCATCTCTCTGTTGCCATTTTTTGTGGTCTCTACTATTTGCAAATGACATTGTACTGATTATATCAAGCCCTGGAATACTGAAAGGAACCTCTGAAATGAGATTCATACTCACTCCAAAGAGTTTGACCTAACTATCCACACAGAAAAACCAAGTGGATAAAGAATATCAATTGCCCAGATTATGGTACATATTTCAGTGAACAACTTATAGAACTTCTCCATTAGTATTTCTATCTTGGAAAGATACTACAAATAGAAAAAGAGTTGGACTTACAGTTGAGTAAGAGGAGAAAAGGAGCAGGACTGTCTTTGGAAAATTTCACAGTTATTTTAATGACCATGAAAGTTTCCCTGAAGCAAAAACCCATCTTTTAAATATTTATATTCTTCCAGTGTTGTATGCCTATGAGTCATGGAAGACTATAGCTGCCAAATAATTGAAACCGAGGATCTTGCAAAGTACCACCATATCATACAATGTGTCACTCCAGTTCAATAAACATTTATTGTCTCTCCAACATTAAAGCATTGTATAAGAATCCAAAGAAAAAGACCAAAGGAGAAAAGAGTAATCAGGAAAGATTTTAAACAAAGGAAGGGTCTTAAATGAGCTTGGAAGGATGGATCCTGTTTGCATAGGCAAAGGTTCTTTCCTGGAAAGGGGGAGAACAGGAAAGAATAGACCTGATGCATGTTTGTAGGTCACTGAAGAGAATGATTTGACTAAAGTGGAAGATTCACACTGGGCAACAATAGGAAATAAAGTTGGACAGTTAGGACAAAATTTTGGAGATTCTTGAGAGCGAGATTCATAGACTTCTTTGTCACGGTATCTCAGTGACTTTAATAACTAAAACATAGTTTTAAAAAATGAGGCCATCTCATTTTGATTAAGTATTCTAGGAAGCACTGAAATATCATTCCCTCTCTCCACCCTCATAAAGCACCTGCTTATAACAAACAGTCAACTTACTTGCCAATTTCTGCTGCAGCTGACGGTTTTGGACATGTGGAAGCCCACGATCAACTTAATTTTATGCATGCCTCAAGAGAAGTTGGGAGTTTTGAAATGCGTTTAAACATCTCTTTATTATTTTAATCTGTCTCATGGATCCCTTGGCATTTAGAAAATAAGGTCTGATGACTGTATCTTTAAAAACTGAACTAGGTCACTGGCCATAATAGTATGAATTACGGTACTAGTAGCTAGAAATACATGACTTTCTAGCACTAGTCAGTAGTTGTAGGCATTATGGATAACAACAATAGTGTGCCGTGAGTTGTTATCAACAACCTGGAAGAATGACCTTCAGTTTCTAAATCTTCTGAAACTCTTCTAGTCCAAGTCCTCAGTTCACTCTTCCATCACTAAGGTTGGCCCAGAATCGACTTCTGCACACTGGAATCTTCTCTCCCTTATAACATACCAGTGGAGAATTGTTACAGGTCAGCTGAATGATGCCATTACTGTTACCTAGTTGAATAAGAGAGGGTGCTTAGTGACTGCTCAGCTTACCCTCCTGGCCAGCATTTCCACTTCTTAGCTAGAATCACTTTAAGGAGCATGTAAGGTTCCCTCCTTAGAATCGCATGAGGGGACAGCCTGTGCAAACCAATCAGCCCCCATACGTCAAGCAGTGTTTGTATATGTTTCAGCGTATCCAGGCAAAGTCTTTTAACTTTCCATCCTACGGGCTGGAGCTGTACTTTCCTGAATGGCAGCCAGGAAAAATTTTGTAGATTTGGCAGGAAGACTGTGGGAAGCCTGGTGCAAGACCAGCCTGAGAGCTGGAGCAGGCTTTCTACAAAGGACAGACCATCGAAACACCTCCCTTTGTTTCACCCTACAAGGGAACATGAACAGAGCCCCAAGATCACAATCAAGACCTATTGTATAAACTTGGGGTTTCCATGACCAGGTTGCATTTTTTGGCACCAACTGCCTTATTATTTTTCAACTGGAAAACTAATTAGAAAGGATTCTTTTTTTATCTGGGTGTTAATACTATGGCTCTGGCCCATTTTCTGGCCCTTGGCCACATCGTTGTAGTCCCTAGGGCAATGCCTGACAAATTAAGATAAAACCGTTACTTAATGTTTTCCTACTAAGAGAAAACAAAAACTGTTTCCTGCTCTTATTAATTGGATGAAGTCAATTTCCAGGTTTAAAAAAAGGGGGGAGGGAAGAGGTGTAATCAGGGTTTCAACCCACAACTCTTATCTTTCTCTCTACTGGTTCCTTTGCAGGAATATGAAGAGGAGGAAAGGTTGTCAGGTTTGACCCCAAGCTTCAGGTGTCTTGGGAAAAGTCCTCAATGTAAACAGAAGGATTTTTCACATAGGTTGGCTTTTGCTCCCCCAGGTCTCTCTCTAGACTCTACACTGCCATTGTGAGCTGATTTACCTGGGGATGGGAGGAGGGGGCAGGAGGATTTTTAAGAAACTCAGAGAAGATTCCAGCCATGACAAGTCGATTAGTCATAGCAGTCCGGAGGGCACTGCCCAGTTTGAGAAGAATAAACGAGCCAAATTTCCTCTGTTTTGAAAATAGGTTAAAAGGAAACTCACACTCTGGTGATGTAGTTTGTGATTAGGATAATATGTATTTGCCTCCTGGCTTAGGACCTCAAGGTGAACGTGTAGAGGAAGAAAAAAGACAGGGGGAGGGCCCATAGTGGTGGTGGTGGTGGTGAGGTTTCTATCCTTTAAATTTTTCCTTATGATAAACAGTCTTTTCCATGGTAACCCCTGCTGATGCCACAAATAAAAGGAATGTGAGGCCTCCAGTGAGCAGGCCACAACTTGGGAAAATATCCAGGATGATGCTGAATATTTAGAGGGGAAGCTGAAAGCAAACAAAAAAAAAAAGGAAGGAGCAGCAGCTTCGTTGCTGTTTAAAGTCTGCAGCAACAAGACATGAAAACAGAACGTGGGTGTGTTTCTAGTGGGGGCTTTGTCTTGGGTATGAAGGGTACATCTCCTAGGGCTAGAAACAGACCAAGAAAGGGTCTGCTGTTTCCCTTCCAGTCTTTCTTTGTAAATTGTGGGCGGTGGCTGGTTTGGGCTTTAAATTTTTTTAAAAATATAATCCATCTAAAAGACTACCATGCCATTTTGTACACCCCCCCCCCCATAACAACAAAATCTATTCTGGAACAAAAATCTATTAACAAGAATGCTGTGTTCCTAGTGTTCTCCAGATTGATTATGCAAACTTTGCTGGTCGTTGCTATGTTTGGTCCTAAGATTTAAAAAAAAAAAAAAAGGTATTTGTTTAACCCTGGGAGAAGGCATTATTATTCAGCGATGGAAGATTAGGATACATTTGCTTAGCTTTTAAAAAACTATTCCCATCCCAGGCTCCCCAGACCCAGAGAGGAAGGACTTTCTGTCACTTATCAGTTGAAAACCAACCTTAGTGACCGCCTGCCCATGAAAGTGATCTGGGAAAATGTAGCAAAGGAAATACAGGGGGCGCCATCGTGCCTAGGAGACTGGCCAATAGTAACCTGTAGGATTAAAATCACCTTAGCCCAACAAGACAAGGAGGACAAAGAATTATGGAAAGGAAACCACCAACAACCAAACCCGTCACCTACACTGTGCACGATATATTTGTGTGTGTGAGTGTGCGGGATGAGGTTGGGGTGGGGAGGGAGTAGAGGAAAGAGTGGAAAAGACTGGGGTTCCTTTGGGATAATGAAAAATCAGTTTAAGGATGTCCTTCCTGAATGTGCGAACGTCCACCACCTGACTTTTAGATCTCTGGATCACGGCTGTTATGAGTCAAAATCTATGCAAAATGATTCTTTGTCAAGTGTAAGCCACGTTTTCACTGGCACTGGATGGCGTGCTGCTGTCTCTAAGACAGAGGTATGTATTGTCTCCTTTTATGTGCAGAGCAACTGAACAGGCTTTGCCCAGGGGATTCCAAATCAGAGACTTGCCATCATTTTATAATGCCACTAGCTATACTTTGGATCAGCTATTTGGATCAGCATGAAAACTCTTTGATCTCTTTTTTATCTATTTGCCTGTGAGCTGGGCCAAAAGGTAGACTAATTTTGGCAACTTCCCTTGTATACTTTTATCTAGAGATAAAAGGAACCCTTGGAAGCATAAACAGAAGGTGAATTTCCTGAGGCCCACCAGGAACCAGTGAGACAAACAAAGAATATTGAGGTGTGTACTGGCAGTTAGTACAGTACTGTTGTGAACTCTCCAGGGTTCTACTTCACTGACAGGAGAGAACCAGCTAATTCCCCCGTAATCTCCCCAACCCCTCCATTTTCTTCATCCTCTCTTCTAAAAATATCTCTGCTCCCCCAAAGGCAATAGCAGCCCACACTCCTTTAAACTTGGGAACTGCCTCCTGATAGTTTGCAAATGTGGCCATAGATGACTAGCTACCTTGCCAATATTTGTGGTTGATCACAGCAGGGACTGGACAAGGTATTTTGGAATGAACACACATTAGTAAAAGGCAGTTACCACAAAAGAAAAATAAATTCAATATTCATAGTAAATGAATGAATGAGTGATATTCATATAGTGATTTAAGGCTTATAAAGTGCTTTACTTAGGATAACCTACAAATTGATCATCAAGAAACATTTGTTAAGGACTTATTATGTGCCAAACAGTGTGTGAAGCTCCAGAAATACAAAGAAAAAGTAAAAACATTTGTTATTCACATTCTAATGGAGGAGCAATATATAAAATTCAGAAGTGAAATAAATACAGTATGACCAGGTTCAGGTGGGATTGATACCAGGAATGCAGGGCTGGTTCAATACTAGGAAAACTATCAGCATAACTGACCATAGCAATAAAAAAAATAAACCAACAAAAATATTATTATATCCATAGAGGCAAAATAAACTTTTGACCAAATATAACAGGCATTCCTATTAATATACTGGAAAGAACATAAAAATAAATATAACCTTTCTTAAAATGATAAGTAGTACCTATTTAAACCTAGTACAAGCATTATCTGTAATGTAAACTAAAAGCCTTCCCAATAAGACCGGAGATGAAACAAGGAAATATCACCACTATTATTCAATATCGAATCAGAAATGATAGCTGGAGCAATAAGATGAGAAAAAAAGAAATTAAAGGAATAAGCATAGGCAATGAGGAAACAAAACTAGCACTCTTTGCACAACATGATGCTATACTTACAGAACATTAGAGAATCATCTTAAAAATAAGTTGAAATATATCACAATTTAAACAAAGTTACAGGACATGAAATGAATCTACATAAATCATCAGCATTTCTAAATGCTACCAACAAAATCTAGCAGAAAGAGATAGAAAGAGAAATTCCATTTAATGGCAGCCATTTTCAGAAAAAGAAATAAAGACTATTGACGGTCACATGAAAAAATATTGATCAGAGCAATGCAAATTAAAACACTTATCAAATTGGCTAAAAAGATAGAAAGGAAACAACAAATCTGGAGGGGTTTTGAAAAAATAGGCACACTAATGAACTGTTGGTAGAGTTGTGAACTGGTCCAACCATTCCAGGGGACAATTTGGAACTATACCCAAAGGTCTATAAAACTATGCACATCTCTTTTACCCAACAATATCATTACTAAATTTGTCTCCCAAAGAGATCAAAGAAAAGGGGAAAGGACCTACACATGTAAAAATACTTATAGTAGTCCTTTTTGTGGTGGCTAAGAACTGGAAGTGAAAAAGATGCCCAACAATTGGGGAACAGCTGAACAAATTGTGGTATATGATTGTGTTAGAAAACGACTGTGCTGTAAGAATTGAAGACTCACATGAACTGATGTAAAGTGGAGTATATCGAATCAAAACACTGCACATAGTAATAGTAACATTGTAACAATAATCAACTATGAAAGACTTACCTATTTTGATGATTCAAGAAAATCCCAAAGGATACATGATGAAAAATGCTTACCATTTCCGGAGTGAAAACTGGTAAGCCATGAGTGAAGACTGAAGCATACTTTATTTTGTTTTGTTTTACTTTATTTGGGGGTTTTTTGCATGTGCATTCTCTTTTGCAACATGGTTAATATGGAAATAATATTTGTATGACTTCACATGTATAACTGATAACATACTGTTTTCCTTCCCATGGGGTGAGGGAGGGATAGAAGGAAGGGAGAGAATTGGGAACTCAAAATTTTGAAGAAGTGAATGTCAGTTTTAAAGAATGTAGTTGGGAACTACTTATCAAATTATTATATATAAAAAACAAAAAATAATGAAATAACTGCAAATGATGTAAAATACTTGGAGTTTACCTGCCAAGAAAAATGCAAGGACTATGTTAATGAAAATTACAAAACCCTTTTCACACAGATAAAGACAGACCAAAACAATTGGAGAAATATTAACTGCTTATGGATAGGCTGAGCCAATGTAATAAAAATGACAACTCTACTTAATTTACTTATTCATTTTTATACCAATCAAAATACCAAAAATTCTTTTACGTAGCTAGAAAAAATAATAAAATTATTCTGAAAGAACTAAAGGTCAAAAATATTGACGGAATTAATTTTTTTAAAAATGTGATGGAAGGCAGTCTAGAAGTACCAGATTTCAAACTATATTGCAAAGCTGATTTTACCAACTCTGCCTCACTTAAATCCAATTCACATGCAAGTCAAGACATCACCCTATGATGGCTCATTGGCTCTCTTTGAAAATGAAGGACAAATAATAACAGCAAGCGGTAATCATCAAAACACTCTGGTACTGTCTAAGAAATAGAGTGATGGGTCAGTGGAAAGATTACGTACACAATACATGGGAGCAAATGACCATAATAACCTTGTGTTTGATAAACCCAAAGATCTAAACTGTCAGGGCAAGATTTCACCATTTGACAATAATTGCTGGAACTGGATAGCAATTGGGCAGAAACTTGGTATAAACAAACATCTCATCTCATATCCTGAGATAAGCTCAAAATGGGCACATGCCTTAGAAATAAAAGGTGATATCATAAGTAAATTATGAAAGCATGGAAAAAATTATCTGTCAGGTCTATGGATAGGAGAAGAGTTTATGACCAAACAAGAGATAGAGAGGATCATGGGAAGTAAAATGGATAGTATGGATTACATGAAATTAAAAAAGTTTTTGTGCAAACCAATGCAGTCAAAATTAGGAGGAAAGTAGGACACTGAGGGAAAATTTATAAGAAATTTCTCAGATAAAAGCCTCATTTCTCAAATATATAGTGAAATGAGCCAAATTTATAAAAATAAGAGCCATTCCCCAACAAATAAATGGTTGAAGGATATGAACAGGCAGTTTTCAGGACAAGAAATCAAAGCTATCAATAATGTTCTGAATGATTATTGATTAGAGAAATGCTAATTCAAATAATTATGAGGTGCTATCTCTACCCTATAAGACTGACTAATACTAATCTTAAGAGGGTTTGGAGAAATTAGTTAATTAGAATGTAATTAGCAGTAGTAGTAATTAGAAATTACTTAATGCTGGTAGAGTTATGAACTGGTCCAACTATACTGGAGAACAATTTGGAACTATAGCCACACCCTTTTACCCAGCAATACCATTATTAGATTTGTATCTCAAAAAGATCAAAGAAAAGGGGAAAGGACTTCTATGTACAAAAATATTTATAGCAGCCCTTTTTGTGGTGACAAAGTATTGGAAATCAAAGGGATGCCCATCAATTGGGGAATGGCTGAACAAATTGTGGTATATGATTGTGTTGGAATACTATTATGCTACAGGAAATGATGAACAGAATGGTCTCAGAAAAATCTGGAAGACTTATTTGAACTGATATAAAGTAAAGTGAGCAGAACCAGAACATTGTACACAGTAAATACAATACTGTAACGATGATGAACTATGAAAGAAAGATTAACACTCTGTTTCAAAATATTCCAAAGGAGCCATGATGAAAAGAATTCCCAGAAGCCATCACTGACTTTCCTTCCATATAACAGTAATAAAGTAGGAAAAGAGTCTATTTCACCACACCTTGCATAACTGATCAAGCTAATATCAGAGATATTAGCATCAGAAATTATCTTGATCTTCTCCTAAGAATGACTTTCAGCTGCCACTGTCCCTTCTCCTATCTCAGCACCCTATTTCTTCTTCCTGGGCTTCTCCTCTTCTTGAAGATTTCTTTGATATATTCAGTATCTTGGTGGCTATGATTTCCAATTCCCTCATTCTCAAGAGAGAGGAAGAGGGAAAAAAAAAGATGCCTCCAACCCAACAGGTGGATAATTCCTGTACTATTGTCTTTTCCTAACATGGTACCATGGGGTGTGATATGGCATGAAGTATCTACCAATAGATGAAACAGATGAAATAAAATAAAATATAATAAATAATAATAAATAAATAAAAATAAAATAGATAAAAGTAGTCCAATCTGGTTTTCTTTTCTTTTTTCTTTTTTTCTTTACTGCTCAAGGTGACAATTAACAGCATTCCCATCACTTTACAATTTCAATTACTTTCTCTCATCTTGTTTTTCTAGTGGCATGAATTTATGCTAGTCTAAATGGAAAACACAGGAATATAGAGCAAAGGTCTACCTACATAAACACAGGTGCTACAAATGGCTTGATATTAGTTTGGAAAAAAGTCTCTTGTAGAATGCACTAGGAATGTGCGCTTGGTCTAGTTCTGTTAAACTTTTTAAATTGGTGATTTGGATTAAAAACAACTAAAATTGCAGGTGACACAAAGCTAGCTATACATATTGTGATATGACAGTCAGAAAATTTTAAAAAAGTGTCTCAACAGGTTAAAACATTAGGTCAAATATATTAAGGTGAAATTTAAGAAGGGTACAGGTAAATAATGTCTTACTTTATTTGAAAAAAAAAATCAGTTTTACAAGTACAATATATGAGAGGTATACTTAGGTAGGAGTTTGTTTGAAAGAAAAAGACCTAGGGGTTTTAATGGATTGTAAGCATAATATAAGTTAAGGCAGTCAAAGAAAAAACAAGCCCTAATGGGATCTTAAGCTACATTGAGAGTCACAAGATACTGGAAATAAAGAAGTAGTAGGCCCACTATACTCTGCCCTATTCAGAGCAATGTAGAGTACTGCATTCAATAATAAATGCTATGTGTTATGAAATTTTTGAGAGTCTCTCAAAGGCTATACATTGCACACTAGCAGTAAATTCCATTGGTAGAGATGATTTTCTTATCAAGAGTTTCCTATATCAATTAAATCATAGGTATGAGGGGAAAATGTTAGGAAGCATTCATAGGAAATTGACCCAGAATGGTGAAGGACATCAATATAATGCCAAATGTCAATAATGTCAAATGAAGATTAACTGAAGAAACTTGGGGTGTTCAATTTGAAGAAGAGGAGACTTGAGTGAGATAGGAGAGCTGTTTTTAGGTATTAGAAGGACTATAGTTAAGAATGGGGGTGGGGATTGGACTCTGCTACTCCATCCTGGTGAGTAAAACTAAGAGGAATGGGTACCAAGAGACATCTTTAGATTTGATATAAAAAGGAAACCTCTCCAAATAATTAGAGCTATTCCAAAGTGGAATGAACTACTTTAGGAAGTAGCAAATTCCCCCTTACTAGTAGTTTTCAAGCCAAGGCTGGATGACCTCTTGTTGGTATGTTACAGAAGAAATTCTTGTTCAGACTAGAGAGCCCCTGAGGTTCCTTCCAAGTCTGAGGTTTTGATTTTTATTGTCATGTTTTCCCAAATTTCTGGTACAGATCAAGTATAATTTTCTTCTTCAGGGATTTTATATTCTGCGCTGGAAGAGGAGCAGATTCTTTGATTCAAAAGATATTTTCCATCCTAATCATCAGCAATACAACACTGAAAAAATTTAAAATGAAAACTAGATGAATCAAAAGACAACAACACCCCTATCATTATCCGAATGACAGAGGGAAATCATTTTCAGCTTCACTGCTTCCACACAACGAATTTCTATTCTTAGTAAACGCTGGACCTCCAAATAATATTGAATACTCAGGGTCAGGGTTTTCTTCCCTAGAAACATGAACACAGGGCAGCAGATTTCCTTTTGGTTTCTAAACTCTTCAGGTTACATGGCCACATTTCCCACAGGAGGGAATTACCAGTGGCAGAATCCTTTAAAAAAAAATCCGCCTCAGAACTTGTTACTTCATGTCGAGCTTCTCTTTCTCTAGTGCTATTAAGTCCAAGGGAAGACAGAGATAGGTTAAGATTGTGGTGATCTGGTCTTTCAAATTCTCACAATCAAAATAGCATTTTCCCCAGTTGTATATCTATGTTCAGCATACTCATTTTGGCAATTCTGTTTGCTGATTTTTTGTTTGTTACTAAAGATGACAACATCACTCCAGTTTATTGATAGTCCCTTCAAAGTTTGGTATCCAGAGGCCAATACAATATTCTAGTTTATCATTTCCTTTGTTGTGCACAATCTACTTCAATTAACTCAGTCTAAGGTTAGCTTTTTAGCTGCCATATCAAAATCACGACTATTTTGAGCATGCAGTTAAATAAGAACCCAAAAGGTTTTTTTTCCACATGAACTCCTCATAATCCAGATCTCCTCCATCCTTCACTTCTGCATTTGACTTTCTGAACCTAAGTATACAGCTAGACATTTATTCCAATTTGATACTGACCTATCAAATCTAAACTCATCTCACCCTGTTGTGATTTGGAGTATGCATACATACTATAACTTTATTCAAATTATTAATTAAAATGATGATTGAGACAGGGATAGAGATATGTTCTATTAAACACTTCCCTCCAAGTTGACAAAAATCCACACTGTAGGGAAGGATCTATCAGGTGGCACTTCCCCAAATGCTTTACAGATATTAAGATACTTTAAGCCGAGAGCATTTACAAAATCTAACTAACAATCACACCATTAAAAATGGAAAATGAAATTAGTTTATTTTGACTCACTGTTATTGATCAAACCTTGGTTTGCTCTGTGGTACTGTAGATAGAGCACTGGACCTGCAATCAGAATCTTCTGAGTTCAAATTTAGCCTCAAGCACTTACCAGCTGTGTGATTTTTGACAAGCAATTTAACATTAGCTGTCTCAGTTTTCTTGTCATAAATACCAGCTACCTTCCTATGTTGATGTGAAGACATAATGAAGTAATAATATTTGTAAAGTGTTTTGCAAACCTTAAGTGCTATAAAAATGCTAGCCATCATCGTCAGTATCATTAGCTTCTTTTTTCAAATGTTCACAAACCAATGATTTTGAAGTCCATTCAGGAAAATTTCTAAGTATTAATGTCAAACTCACCAGTCTATGTTCTCCAGAATTATTTTCCACCCTTGAAAATCATGACATTTGCTGTCTCAAATCTAGCAATCCTATTTTCCAGGATTCTTCAAAGAGTATCAATAGTCAAGAATCACATCAAATTATTTTTAGTAAACTGTAATGTGTTATTTAGATCTATTTTCTTGAACATATTTAAAATAGTTTTCTTATTATCTCCATAGACCTAAGCCTTCAGTCTTCTGACTACAAATATTCTAACCTACTTATAATAATATTAATAATAATCACTAACATTTATATAGCTCTTGAAGGCTTGGAAAGCACAAGTATCTCTTCTAATCCTCAAACAACTCTGGAAGGTAAGTACTATTAATTATCCCCATTTACAGATGAAGAAATGGAGGCAAATAGAAGTTAAATGACTTTCCCAAAGTCACACAGGCATTAAGAGTCTGAGGCAAGAATCTAACTTAGGGTTTCCTTATTCGAGGGTCTTATTCACTATGCCATCTGTCACCTTGGAGTTGAGTGGTTGTGTGTGTGTGTTTTCTCTGTGTGGTAGACACCTACCATTTATTCTTATGGGGACCTAGAATAATATAATCTCAGAACAAGAACAGATATCTGAGATCAACTAGTCCAAACCAAACTTAAATAGGGAAAAGGTGAGGGATAGGGATTGGCCTATTGGATTCTAAAAGTACAGGAAATTCACAGGTCATAAAGTTCCCTCTACCAATGGATGTTGGCTTATTCTTTGCAATTATTAGTCTTAGAGGGTTACCTAGAGCACAGAGGGATTCTAACTCTTCCAGAATCACATAGTCAATATGTGTTGGCAGTCATATTTGGACCTAGGTCTTTCCAGCTTTGAGAGTGACTCTATCCACTGTGCCATACTTCTTCTTCAAGCAGGAATATCACAATATATTTCCAGTAAATATCTATCCATACTCTTCTTATAGACCTCCATTCTACAAAGAGGAACTTAGTATCTCCTGAGTAACCCTACTCCTAAATTTTAAGAACTTTTCTATATGTAAGTGGCAGAATGAATAGTATTGGACTTGGAGTGAGAAAAACCTGAATTCAACTTCTGATTCAGACACTAACTAGCTATGTGACTTAACCTCTCACAGCCTCAGTTTCCTCATTTGTGTAATGGGAACAATAATAGCTTGTCATAGGGCTGTTGGGGAGATAAAATATTTATAAAGCATTTGGTAAACCTTTAAGTACAAGGTATAAAGCACTCTGAACCTTAAATTGTAACATAAATGTTAGCTTTTATTATCTTTAGTTTTATGTATAGCTGAAATCTGTCTCTACAAATTTTGTCTCTCATTGTTTATAGTTCTATCCCCTTGGGCAAAGAAAACAAATATAATTCTTCCACATAATAGTCATTTAGATATTCAAAGACTGTAAATACACACATATACCCACACATAGGAATCTTGTCTTCTTGGGGTTCATTATCTCCCATTTCCTTAAAATGAAACTTAGATGGCATTATTTCAAGTATCATCATCCTGATCAATCATTCAATCAAAAAACCTTTATAGAAGTATCTATCATGTACAAGATAAGTGTTAAATGCTTAGGGTGAACATCCAAAAATGAAATGATCATTGCCCTCAAGGAAACTACCTTATATAAAAAGAGAACATGTATATAAACATAGTTGTATAAAAGGTCATTTTGGGAGGGCACTAATAGCTTTGGAGAATGAAACATATTTCATGTAAAAGATGCTTGAGCTGAATCTTGAAGGAAGTAAGGGATTCTGGGAGACAGCAGTGAGACGGAAGGAATGTATTTCAGGTACAGACATAGCTAAAAAGGCACAGAGGTGGGGGAGAGAATATTATATGTAGAGTAGGAAGACTAGTTTCGCTGGAACATAGAGGGGAGAAAGAAAAATAATGGAAAATGAAGTTGGAAAGGTTGGTTGAGGTCAAATTCTAAAGAACTTTCAGTGACAGAGGAGTTTGCATTTTATCCTGGGGCAACAGGAGATCACTGGAATTTACTGAGAGGAGAATGACGTGGTCACATCAGAACTTAAGGAAATTCTCTTTGACATCTCTCTAGAGTCTGGATTGGAGTGGACAGAAATTTGAGGCAAGTGAGGTACCTATTGTATCCGTCTTCTGAAAGTTCAGCTTATCAATGTCTTTCCTAAAATGTGAGACCCAGGACTAATACTACAGATGAGATCTAAGTAGGGCAAAATTCAGTGGCATCATTGAGTCCAACAGTGATTTATGCTATGGGTTTATATTCTCCTGGGAATGGAATATAAATTTGTACACAAATGAGTTTAATGGAATATAGGCTTGTTGGAGCAAAGAAAAGATACACACTAAGTGCTCTACATAAGGGAAAGAGAGATTTAGGTCTATGGCTAATAAGGATAGAAGGTTCTAGTAAAGATTTTTTTAATGATAGGGGAGATGAAGGGATGCAGGTGGGCAGGAAATATTCACTAGGAAGAGAGTGAACATTAGGAAGAAAGAGAGGACGATAGTGGGACAGTTTTCTGGAGAAGAAATGAGAAAATTAGATCACTTACTAAGATTCTATTCTAACAATACCAATAATAATTGATCATTTAATCTAGGATCTTCTTCAAAATGTCACATATAGGGAAAACCAACTCCAAGAGCAGACCATTCTACTTTGAGCTCTAATTTTTCCTTTCATCCAACATAAAATCATAAATTACCCTCCCTTCCATCATTCCCCCAACCCTGCTTATCCCCTTCTCCCCCACTTTCCTATATTGTAAGATAGGTTTTCATACCAAAATGAGTGTGTATTTTATTCCTTCTTTGAGTCAAATGTGATGAGAGTAAGCTTCATGTCTTATTTCTCACCTCCCCCCTTTTTCCCTCCACTGAAAAGTCTTTTATTTGCCTCTTTTATGAGAGATAATTTACCCCATTCCATTTCTCCCTGTCTCCTCCCAATATATTCCTCTCACCCCTTAATTTCATTTTTTTAAGATATGATCCCATCCTGTTCAACTCACCCTGTGCTCTCTGTCTCTCTCTCTCGTGTGTGTGTGTGTGTGTGTGTGTGTGTGTGTGTGTGTGTATAATCTCACCAGCTACCCAGATATTGAAAAAAGTTTCAAGAGTTACAAATATTGTTTTTCCATGTAGGAATGTAAACAGTTCAATTTTAGTAAGTCCCTTATAATTCTCTTTCCTGTTTATTTTTTCATGCTTCTCTTGGTTCTTCTGTTTGAAAGTCAAATTTTCTTTTCAGCTCTGGTCTTTTCATCAAGAATGCTTGAAAGTCCTCTATTTCATTGAAAGACCACTTTTTCTTCTCAAGTATTATACTTAGTTTTTCTGGGTAGGTGATTCTTGGTTTTAGTCCTAGTTCCTCTGTCTTCTGGAATGTCATATTCCAAGTCCTTTGATCTCTTAATGTAGAAGCTGCTAGATCTTGTGTCATCCTCATTGTATTTCCACAGTACTCAAATTGTTTCTAGCTGCTTGAAATATTTTTCTCCTTGACCTGGGGACTCTGAAATTTGGCTACAATGTTCCTAGGAGTCTCTCTTTTTGGGTCTCTTTCAGGAGGTGATCAGTGGATTCTTTCAATATTTATTTTGCCTCCTGGTTCTAGAATATCAGGGAAGTTTTCCTTGATAATTTCATGAAAGATGATGTCTAGGCTCTTTTTTTGGTCATGACTTTCAGGTAGTCCCATAATTTTTAAATTGTCTATCCTGGATCTGTTTTCCAGTTCAGTTGTTTTTCCAATGAGATATTTAACATTATCTTCCATTTTTTCATTCTTTTGGTTTTATTTTGTGATTTCTTGGTTTCTCATAAAATCATTAGCCTTCATTTGTTCCATTCTTATTTTTAAAGAACTATTTTCTTCAGTGAGCTTTTGAACCTCCTTTTCCATTTGGCTAATTCTGCTTTTGAAAGCACTCTTCTCCTCATTGGCTTTTTGAACCTCTTTTGCCAATTGAGTTAGCCTATTTTTAAAGGTATTATTTTCTTCAGCATTTTTCGGGGTCTCCTTTAGCAAGTTGTTGACTTGCTTTTCATGATTTTCTTGCATCTCTCTCATTTCTCTCCCCAATTTTTCCTCCACCCCTCTTACTTGATTTTCAAAATCCTTTTGGAGCTCTTCCATGGCCTGAGACCCTTGAATATTTATTTTGGATTTTAGGATACAGAAGCCTCAACTTTTAGATCTTTCCTTGATGGTAAACATTGTTTTTCCTTTTATGAAAGGATGGGAGAAGATATCTGTTCACCAAAAAAGTAACTTTCTATAGTCTTATTTTTCCCACTTTTTTAGGCATTTTCCCAACCAGTTACTTGACTTTTGGGTCCTTTATCAAGAGTAGGGTATACTCTGGGGGTCAGTTCTCAGTTCCTCCAAGGTGGTGCAATCAAGTGTGCACACTGCTCTGGGAGCAAGCAGAAATTTTTGTGGCCAGAACCTGAGTAATAGAGTTTCCTCTTCACAACCACCTGGCCTCCAGTTCTACCAAGCCAGTACTGGAGGCTGTGTTTCAGATAAACTGCAGGGGCAGGGCCACCATTCAGTGTGAGATAAAGATTAGCTGCTCAAATCCCTCAGGAGTATTAGGTGCGGGGCCGGGCCTCTACACAGGGTTGAGGTAAGAATCAGCTGCTCAGTGCCCCCAGGGGTTTTATGATTCAACAAAGGATGTGGGTTGCTCTAGGAGCTGCTGTGGAAACTGCTGCATCCTGCCTGATGGGACCTCTGTGGGCTGCAGCCACAGGCCAGAGCCATGGAAAGGCTTTTCTCCCTTCTTGGCCAGCTGAAAAAACCCTCTCACTGACCTTTGGTGCCTGTGGGTTGAGGGATCTGTGAACCGCTGCTACTGGGACTGGGGATTCTGCTCCCGAGGCCTGCTCTCATGCTCCTCCCAGAGCCGCCATGAGGCCAAGGGTGGGCTGAGCTCTACTCTGCATCTGGTGGGACAGCCTGTCTGCCTTTCAGGTCACCCTGGCTTGGAAATCCCCTCCACTCTGCTGTTCTGTGGCTTCTGCTGCTCTGCAATTTGTTGAGTCTTTCTTTACAAGTATTTTATGGGCTGTGGGAAAAGGGCTAGTATATGTGCATCTTTCTACTCCACCATCTTCAGCAATTTTTTTTGTGTATAATTTAAAAATGCTTTTCAGAATGGTTGTTCTGTAAATATTTAAATATGCAAAGCTTCACCAGCACAGTGTATCAACATGCCTGTTTTCTGACAGTCCTCCAGCATTTGTCATTTTCTTTTTTGTCATATTTGACAAACTAATGGACTTGAGGTAGAACTTCAGAACTGTTTTAATTTACATTTCTCTAATTAGTAGTGGTTTGGAGCTCTTTTTTTCCCCCAAAGCACCATAGATAGTCTGAGTTTCTTTCCTTAAGAACTGCCTCTTCATGTCCTTAAACCATTTATCAACTGGGGAATGGTTATTATTCTTATAAATCTGAATTTGAGTCTTATATTTCAGAGATGAGAGCTCCAATGAAGAAACTTGCTGCAAAAGATATTTTCTCAGTTAATTTGCCACTTTTAATCTTAGTTTTAGCGGATTTGTTTGGGCAAAACTTTTAAAATTTTATGTGATCAAAATGATTGGTTTTGTCTTCTGTGATCCTCGCTATCCTTTTGTGGTTATGAACTTTTCCTCTATCCACAAATCTAAAAATAATTTTCCTTGTTTCTCCAATTTGTTTTTAAAAGGAATTTTTATATCTAGTTCAAACATCCATTTGAAGCTTATCTTGATGTAAGGTATGGGCTATTACTTTCTTCAATAGTGCTGTCCAGTTTTCCCAGCAGCACTTTTTCTAATAGTGAGTCTTTACCCCAGTAGCTGAGGTCTTTGTGTTTAATGAATACTAACTAGGCTCCTATGTTCATTTGCCTCTGTACCTAATCTGTTCCAATGATGGATATCTGTATTTTAAAAACAATTGTGTCAAATTGTCTGTATCAGATTATTTTGAGAATTACTGCTTTGTAGTATTAAGATCTATTACTGCTAAGCCCACTTTTTCCCATTTTTTTCCTTGAGATTCTTGAGCTTTTTTTTTTTTTTGGTCTCCATATGAATTTTATAATTTTTATGCTTCTATAAAGCAATTGCTTGGTAATTTAATTAGTATTGCATTGGATAAACATATTGATTTGGGTGGTATTGTAACTTTTATCATATTAGCTAATCCTACCCATGAACAAGCAATTTAAATTCTTCCAGTTATTTAAGTCTGTCTTTATTTTTAACAACAGTGATTTGTAATTGAATCAATGTCATTCTTACATACGTTTTGGTAGGTAGACTCCTAAGTATTTTGTATATTCTGTATTTATTTTACGTGGAACTTGTCTTTCTATCTCTTACTGCTAAATTTTATTGATATTATATGGAAATACTGATAATTTGTGATTTATTTTATATCCCGCAACATTGAGGAAATTATTTATGTTTTCAGTTAATTTTTGTTAATTCTAGGAAGCTCTAAGTATACTAACTACCATGTCATCTGAAAAAAAGTGATGATATTGTTTAACTATGCTTATTCTCTCAGTTTCCTTTTTTGCCTTTTTGTTATAACCAGAATTTCCAGAACTAGATGAAAAAGAAATGGTAGTAATAACATTCTTATTTGACCACTCATATTACTGGGAAGGATTATAGTTTATCAATTTGAACTTATAACAATAGTTCTTAATTTTAGATATATACTATTTATCATTTTTTAAAAAGGTGAATTTATTCCTACATTCTTGTATGTGCGTTTGAATAGAAATGTGTTACATTTTGTCAAAAATTTTTTCTACATCTATTGATTGATATATTATTTTTGTTGATTTTGTACAGCTAGATAGCACAGTAGAGCACAAATCTAGAGTCAGGCTCAGACACTTAAAAGCTCTGTGACCCTGAGCAAGTCATTTAACCTTTGTCTGCCTCAGTTTCCTCATTTACAAAACAGGCATAATTATAACACTCATTTCCCGTGGTTGTTGTGTGCTTCAAAGATAATATATGTAAATTAGTTTACAAATCTTAAAGAGCTATATAAATGGCTAGTTAATTTTATTAATCTTGATAAGTTTGTAGTTTCCCTAAAATTAGGCCAACTCCACATTCCTGGTATAAATCTAACCTTGTCATAGTGTATTGTGTTGTGATAGGCAAGTTTTAGCCTCTTCACTAATATTTTGTTCAAAATTTATTGCATCAATATTTGTTATTACTTTATCATTTTCTTTTTTGAATTTATCAACTAATATATTAACTCAGCTCAACTTTATCAATGACTGTAAATTCTGTGTAAGCAGGCAGATGAAGTTTCAATGGCCTATAAGAGGCATCAGTTGCTCTAATTGATTTTCCAAAAGTTTTATCCCTCTTATAAACAACTATTTTCTTTCTATTGTGCTATTCTTTCAAAGGAATCCACATAATTTATTTTCTTGTTCTCTTTTTCAAATCACTTTCTTTAAAGTGTAATATGTATTCACTATGTGATCGTCTTTTCTGAAATGCTAGCTTATTTTGCTTTTTTTTCTTTATAAATTTCACTATTGATTTATTTGATTAGGAGCTGGGCTTATATAGAATTTTCTCTCTTAAACATGACTTTCACTTTTTTCCTTGTATACTCATAACCTAGCACCTAGCCTGGCACATAGTAGGTACTCATTAATGCCCATTGACTGATTGATTCACCTTTTTCATCCTTTCTCAATTATTTGAATAAGTTTTTCCTCCACACTCTTTGAACTCTCTTCTTATGATGACCAATGTCTACATGTTTTCTCTTGCCCAAATCGGGGGGGTTGAACAGGCTCTGCCTCTTCCATTTGGGGATGTATATGAGTCCAGGAGGGTGTCTCCTATATGTAAACACCACCCCACAAGTAGAGAATGGCAGTGAACTTTATAGATCCCTTTCCCTGAGGCATAAAAACATCTGCCCTCTTTATTTTGTGTTGTTGGGAGCTTGTTTTTGCCTATTGGTGTGTTTTGGAATTTATTTAAGTCACTGCCTTGTGACAACAGATTATGTTCCACCATAGGCAGAAATTGAAGTGAAAGCTTATCATGTTGTCTGTTGTCATTTTTACCAGAAGTCAGATTTGTGTGGTAGTTAAGTGAATAGTACTTCTCAGTAGTTAGATGCAAGAAGTGTAATAAACAGTCAACTAGCAATAAATTCATTGAAGACAGAGACCATATCTTATTCTTCCAAATTCATGGCACAAATCTTTGCCTGTAGTGACAGTAAATAATTTTTTTTATTGATTCTTTTGTAGTGGGGTAGAGCCAAGATGGTGGAGTAAAGGGAGGAATTTTCCTGAGTTCTCACAAATTCCCCTCTAAACAACTTTAAAATAATGTCTTGAAATGAATTCTGGAGTGGCAGAACCAATATAAGGAATGTGAAACAACTTTCTAGCCCAAGATAAATTAGAAGGTAAGCAGGAAAGGTCTATCTCACTGCGTGAGAGTTGAGCACAGCTCAGGCCCTGGCAAGTCACTCCAGGCCTTGGGGGCAACTGAACTGGCAGTGGTGGCTTCCAGAGGTCTCAGCTCACAGATGATAAGGGATTAGACACCTGGTCAGAGGGATATTACAGGGGTCCCTTTGCTGGCACTGGATATAAGACTGCTTCATTACTCACAAAGATCTAGGTCACAGTCCTATGTCAGAAGATGAGGAGAAGCTTACTAGAATGTGTGGTCACAGGGAAGGGGGAACCTTAGTCATAGTTCCAGAGCAGAAAAGAGTAGTTGTGGTCAATCATAGACCAAAGAACAGGATAGGAGAGAAGAGATTGCACTTCCCCTTAGATTATATCACCTTGGGAGAATTAAAAACTTACAGACTCTCAGAACTAGTTCTGAAAGCAGCAGCATAAAAAACCTGCAGTTTAAGACAGTGCTCCTTCTACCTCAGGAGCAGAGCCCAACGTTAACATAAAGTTAAAAAAATCAAAGAAATAGATTGGGAAAATGAGCAAACAATAAAAGAGAACCTGACCATAGAAAGTTACTACGTTGATGGGAAAAATCAAAGCACAAACTTAAGAAAAGGACAACAAAATCAAAACTACTACATTCAAAGCCTCAAATAAAACTATGAATTGGTCTCAGGCCAAAGGAAAAAGAATTCCTAGAAGAACTTAAAATGATGTTAAAAAATTAAATAAGAGATGAAAAGAAAAATTGGGAAAAGAAATGAGAGCAATGCAAGAAAATCATGAAAAAGAGTCAACAGCTTTGTGAAGAAAGCCCAAAATACTGAAGAAAATAATACCTTAAACAATAAAATAGACCAAATGGTAAAAGAGGCACAAAAATTCACTAAAGAGAAGAAATCCTTAAAAAGCAAAATTGACCAAGTTAAAAAGGAGATACAAAAGTTCACTAAAGAAAATGATTTCTTAAAAATTAGAATTGAACAAGTGAAGCCTAATAACTTCATGAGACACCAAGAAATATTAAAACAAAATCAAAATAATGAAAAAATAGAAGAAAATGTGAAATATCTCATTAGGAAAACAAGTGCCCTAAAAAATAAATCCAGAAGAGATAATTTAAGAATTAGTGAACTGCCTGAAAGACATAATTAAAAAACCCTAGACATAATATTTTAAGAAATTATCAAGTAAAACTGCCCTGATATCCTAGAACCAAAGGGTAAAACAAGTTGAAAGAATGCAGCAAACACTCCCTAAAAGAGATACCAAAATGAAAACTCTCAGGAATATTATAACCAAATTCCAGAATTCTCAGGTTAAGGAGAAAATATTTCAAGTAACTAGAAGGAAACAATTCAAATACTGTGTAGCTACATTGTGTAGCTACAGTCAGGATAACAAAAGATTTAGCAGCTTCTATATTAAAGGTTTGGAGGGCTTGGAATGATATTCCAGAGGGCAAGAGAGAATAACAACTAAGGATTAGCTACCCAGTAAAACTGAATATAATCCTTCAGGGGGGAATGGAATTTAATGAAATAGAGGACTTTCAAGCCTTATTGATGAAAAGATCAGAGCAGAATAGATAATTTGGCTTCCAAATACAAGACTCAAGAGAAACATAAAAAGGTAAATTTGAAAAAATAATCATAACAGATTCAATATGGTTAAACTATTTACATCACTACATGAGAAAAAGATACTTCTAACTCCTAATAACTTTATAATTGTTAAGGCAGTTGGAAAGAGTAAATATAGACAGAAGGCATGGATATCAGTTGACTATGATAGGATGATATCTAAAAAAATAAAATTAAAGCATGAGAAAAAGGGATGCACTTGAAGTAGGGAGAAGGGAGAGATAGAATGGGATAAATTATTTCATATAAAAGAGATGTGAAAGAGCAATTACAGTGGAGGAGAAGATGGGGTAGTGGTGGCCGACAATGCTTGAATCTTACTTTCATTGGAATTGGCTCAAAGAGGGAATAATAAACACATTGAGTTAGGAATAGAAATCTATCTTACCCTACAGGAAAGTAAGAGGGGAAGGGCACAAGAGAAGTGGGGGAGTTGATAGAGGGGAGGGCAAATTGGGGAAGCTGGTGGTGAGAAGAAAAATACTTTTGAAAAGTGTAAAAGGAGAAAGAGGGAAGGATAAATAGAGGGAAATAAGATGGAGGGAAGTACATAATAATTATAACTGGAAAAATTACAGAATAAAAATCTCTTAATAAAAATCTCATTTCTCAAATATATAGAAAACCAAATCTAATTTATAAGAATATAATCAATAAATTTTTAAAGGATATGAACAAGCAGTTTTCTAAGAAATCAAAGCTATCTATAGCCATTCAAAAATGCTCTTAAATCACTTGATTAGACAAATGCAAATAAAAAAACTTTGAGGTACTACTTGACACTTATCTGACTAATATGACAGAAAAGAAAGATGACAAATGTTGGAGAGGATGTGGGGAAAATGGAACACTGATGCACTGTTGGTGGAGTTGTGAACAGATCCAACCTTTCTGAACAGAAATTTGGACCTGTGCCCAAATGGCTATAAAACTGTACATAACCCTTGACCCAGCAATACCACTACTACTCTGTATTCCAAAAAGATTTTTTTAAAAAGGAAAAGAACCTATATGTACAAAAATATTTATAGCAGCTCTTTTTGTGGTAACAAAGAATTGTAATTGTGGAGATGCCTATCAATTGGGGAATGGCTGAACATGTTGTGATTATGATTGTGATGGAATACTATTGTGCTATAACAAATGATGAGCAGAATGTTTTCAGAAAAACCTAGAAAGATTTAGATGAACTGATGCAGAGCGAAGTGAGCATAATCAGGAGTACATAATACACAGTGACAGCTATACTGTATGATGATCACTGGTGAATGACTTAGCTCTTCTCAGCAATCCAATGATCCAAAACAATTCCAAATGACTCCAGTGAAAGAACCAATGGAGTCTGGGTGCAGATCAAAGCATACCTTTTCTTAAACTTTCTTTTTCTTTGGGTGTTTTTGGTCTACTTTCTTTTACAACATGACTAATATGGAAACATGTCTTGCATAATTGCACATGTATAGTCTATTTCCAATTACTTGCTTTGTCAATGAGATGGGAAGGAAAAGAAGAAGAGGGAGAATTTGGAACTCAAAATCTTAAAAAATAAATGTTAAAAGTTGTTTTTACATGTAATTTTAAAATGTTTTTAAAATAAGTGAAAAAGAAAAAAAAAGAATTCTTTTGTATCTCTTGGATCAAAACAATTATGATTATGCCAACTAAAAGCATTTTGGCACTGGTGGATCAATGAAAAAGCAGAGCAGGATTATTGTTCCCCAGTTTGAGTGTTCAGATATGGTTTGGAGCATAGCATAACCAAAAATCAATTTATCCTTTTTTCTGTATTTCCCAGATTCCTTATGGCCATCTTTTTACTGGAATGAGGTTCATTCTTTCTAACCACCCACTGCCATGATTCACAATGAAGAAATTACACTGTCTTCTTCATCAGAGACATGTTGCATAAATGCAAGAGGAGAAAATGAGGTGTGGGAATTCCCTGGGGAAATCATCCCTAGGGAAATCATAGTTCCCGAACTATGATCATGACACATCTTAAGATACATCTCACACAAGTTCACATAGCAGTTTGAGCCAAAGAACAAGTTTCATATTCAGGCTTCATGTTTTTTTTTAAGATAACATAAACCATGCAATGTTCCCAATTAAACTGATTTCTTATTTTCCTTCTTGTAATGATTTCCCCAAGATTGTCTCAATTCTATACTTATCAGCATCGCTTTCTTAAAGTATTACTAATGAAAAACGAATTTTTCAGATGCCTTGATTTTTCAACTGTGAGCCAATAACTCAGCTGGGCCCTCACTTCTAAGGCCCTGACCCAGTGACTTAGAAGGCAGTTTACTCACATGAGTTATATGGGCTGAAAGACAGATGAAAAATTGTTTTTTTTACAATGCTTGTCAAATGACGTTTTAAAGGATTGAAGTCTTGTCATATTACATTAAGATGGTCATATTTTTAGTCATATCCATTTTTTACTGTCCTTGAAATAATGACAGAATATGCATCAAAGATTTATATTTCCACACAATGAATGATATGCTGTGTATGTGAAATGTTTGAAGTTATTAGTTATTAATAAATGGTTACATTTTCTATGAAGATAAGAAAAGCTTCCCTGAGCTTCCACTATGGTTTTCTCTGGTGTCTTCCAACTAAATCATTACTTAGGACTAAAAACACCATTTGCTTAGCTTTTCTTTATGTTCCACGAACATTTCAATAGTAAAATGCTCGTTGGTAGATATTATTGTGTAGTGGACAGAGGGCTATTCTTGTGAGGCAATCTGTGTTCAAATCCCAGATCAGGCAATTACTAGCTTTGTGACCATAGGGAAGTTGCTTAACCTCTCTGTAAAATGAAGAAAACAATAGACCAATTCAACAAAACCTTTTAAAGCACCTACTGTGTGCAAGGTTCTTTGCTAGATGGGGCATTTGGTTACTCTGTAGCTTACAGGTTTAGAGTAGCTTGGGACACTGACAGGTTAGGTGACCTGGCCAAGGTCATATAACCAGGATGTATTGGAGTTGGAGCTTGAATCCAAAATTTCTTGATTCTAAGGCTCTTTCTCTATCCCCCTGCACCATCCTGTTTCTCACACTAGGGAACACAAAGATAGACAAACTGTCTATTTTCCAACATATGCTTATATAAATAAATATCAGTAGACACAAAGTCAAACAGTCGTTTCAAGAGACAGAAAGAATGAACAATTGAAGGAATCAGAAATGGCTGTGGAGGAGAAGGAAGCACTTGAACTATGCTTTGAAGGAAGCTAGGGAATCTAATAATGTTTTGATTAAAGTACATAATTTTATAACTAGGTGTTATTATTAGCAAATAACAGAATGGAAAACATAAAGTGACCAGAGAAATAATCTTGTTCTCCCCACTCACATTTTACAGATAAATAAATCAAGATCCAGGCAGTTGTCTAAAGCTAAACAGCTAGTTAGTGCCAAAGCTAGGACTAGAACCTAGATCTTACTACTCTCAGTCCAGTGTTTTATTTTCTTTCATCAAACCATATTTCTTTCTATTGTTTGTGCTACTAACAGAATTCTAAACTTATATACAGGGTGTCCCAAAAACTTAAAACTCTAATAGCTTAAAATAATAATAAGACTTTTGAGATACCTTGTACAAAAACAGTGTTTTTTGTAGTCTTAGACTTCAATCAATAGGCTACTACTACCCACTATGTACCAAGTACTTGTGATTGGTACTAGGAAGAGAAATGCAATAAATGGAAATTCTTACTAGGAGGTTAAATTCTGGTGAAGGAGACAGTCAGAACATATCTAAGTATATACTGGATAAAAATAAAGGGAATAAATACAAGGTAGTTAGATCCAGATAGTTTGGAAAGGAGGGCATTACCAGTGGGTGAAATCAGGAAAAATGGTGCTTGAATTGTATCTTAGAGGAAGACAAGGAATCTCTGAAGTGAAGAGGCATTGGGGATATCCAGGGCAAGCCACAAAAAAGTGACAGTTTCATGTGCAAGCAACTCAGAGAAGACCAGTTTGACTAGATTGAAATATGTGTTAAGAAGAGTAAAATACAACAAGGCTAAAAATGATAGGTTGGGGCTATGTTGTGCAGGATTCTTAAAGCCAAATAAAGGTATATTTGATCTTTGAGATAACTGGGAGTTACTGGAACTGACAAGTAGAGGAGTCACATGGCAAGATCTGCATTCAAAGAAAATCACCTTGGCAGCAGTGTGTAGGAGGATGGACTGCAGTGGAGTGAGACTTGACACAGTAAGAACCATTAAGAGGATGTTGTAATTAAGGAATGAGGTGATAAAGGCCAAAATTAAGGTGGCAGCTATGTGAGTAAGGAGAAGGGACAAGATGTAAGAGATGTGAATGTAGAAATAGCAAGATTTGGCAACTGATTAAATATATAGGAAGAAAGAGAGTAAAGAACTGAGAGGAACATTGAGGTTATAAACCTAGGAGACTTGAAGAATGATAGTGCCTTTCACAGAAATGTATTTTGTTTGGGATATATTGAGTTAGAGATATTGCTGAGGCCATCTAGTTTGAAATGTTGAAGAAATAATTGGTGATGAAGGAATAGAAGCTCAAGGGAGAGATTGAGGCTGGATACAAATATCTGGGAGTCATCAACATGGAGATCATAAACTATAGGAGGTGATGAAGTCAAGAGAGAGTGTAAAGAGAAAAGAAGACGGTTCAGAACAAAATCTTGGAGAATACCTACAGTTAGGGAGCATGATAGGGAAATAAGGGAGAAAAGGAAAGTCATAAGGAGTAGTTAGACAGCTTGAAGAAGAACCAAAAGAGAGTATATTCACAAAAACCCATAGAGGAGGCAGGACTCAGGAGGAGCGGGTAGTAAATAGTATCAAATGTATCAGATAGGTTGAAAACGATAAGCATGGACCTAACACTGTAAGATTTAACAATCAAGAGGTAATTGGTAACTTGTATGTTAGCCTGTGAGGTCTTGGAGATCAAGGACTACCTTGCCCTTCTTTATATCCCCAGCAGTTAACAGTTTCTGACAAATAGTAGGCACTTAATAAATTCTAGTTGACATGTGTATTTAGCTTTTACAAAGGACTATTTACTGAAAAGACATGGCTAGAACCAAAGAACAAATATGTTCCCCCAACCCAGGGCACATTCTCTGCTATTCTGCTTTGGCTTTTGGTAGCTTTAAAGGGAGTAGTTTCAATTGAGTAATGGAGTTGGAAGCCAGGTTGCCAAGGGGTGAAGAGTGAGTGAGAAAGAAGGAAATGGAGACAAGAAGGGTAGATAGCTTTTTCTTGAAGTTTGGCTGAGAAAAGAAGATTATCTACTGATAATAATATGAGTCAATAGCATTTCTATACAGACAGAAATGTCAATAATACATTATAAACATATTATTAATGCTTATTAATTTGTTAATTCCTATTAAAATAGAAATATTTCTGGTTAACTGGGGGAAAGATAAGGCATAGCAAAAGAGACATATAAAACAGCGACTCTCCTAAGTAGATATAATTACCTAGAGAAATATTACATAATACTAGTATCCCCAGTAACCTAAGTATACCAAAGAAAGGGCATCTGCTGTGGGGGATGTTACCCAATCTAAGGATGATATAGCCTACCAGAAAGGTTACTAGTGCTGGAAGATGTTTATACTGGGTCATCACTCATAAACGCAATCATCACTTGAAATATCTCAGAAACGTTAGGGTAGATTGATATTTTAATGTTCAAGTAAATCAGTCTATCTAATTTGGCAAAAATATTTAGTTCAGTCCTCTCTGGTCAACCAGGGTGGTTAGTGACTTAAACGTAACTGTCTACCATATTGCTTTACAAATGTTTTTAAGGCACCTGAGGAAATCTGACTGACAGTCAGATACCAAAATGTGAAAATGCCTGTGTACATACATATGTCTCTGTAGACTTATTTTATGTCATCTCAGTGTATTCTGGGTCTAATCTCAGCTCACAAACCATTACTGGAATCCAATGTGTATTTGTTAAGCATCTACAACCCCGATGTCATCCTTTACTCCTCATTCTCTCTCTTCCTCCATACCCAAGTAGTTGTCTGGACCTACCATTCTAACATCTCTCGTGTACTCGCCCTTGTTTCCTTTGACATTGCCTCCATCCTGGTGCAGACTCTCATCACCTCACACTTGGACTCCTGCTATGGCCTGCTGCTTGGTTTCCCTGTCTCAGATCTCTCCCCACTATAATGTATCTACATTCAGTGTTTTCTGACCATATCACTTCCCTATTCAGTAAATTCCAGGAGGTCCCTATTGTCTCCAGGATCCTATGAAATACTTGGTTTTGCTTTTAAACCTTTCATCATCTGTTTCCTTTCCATCCTTCTCGTCTTCTTATACCTAACTTTATTCCATGTACTCTGAAGTCTAGAGATACTAGCTTCCTTGCTCTTCTTCACATAGGACAGTTCCTCTCTGGACTCCAAGCACTTCTACTGACTGTCCCTGGTACCTGGAATATGCTCCCTCCTCATCTCTGCCACCTGGTTTCTTTCAAATCTCAGATAAAGTCCTTTCTGCAAGAAACCTTTCCTAATCCTCCTTAATCTTAGTGCCTTCCCTTTAAGACTAACCCCAATTTATCCTGCATATTAATTGTTTGTACATAATTGTTTGTATGTTGTCTTTCTGATTAATCTGTGAGCTCCTCAAGAGCAGGAACTGGTATTTGTTCTTTGCAGGTACCCCTCCCCCCCAAAAACCTCCCCATTTCTCTACAACCAAACAGGCTACAGTCTGTATACAATACAGTGCCCGGTATACAATAGGTGCTAAATAAAATCTAGTTGACTGATTAATTACTATCTGATAGGCATTGTGCCAGGCTCTCAGGGTACAAAGGAAGAAGAGACCTGTGATTTCACTGATAAAGGGAATTTATGTTTGCAGAAGCTTTCTCTAGTAATAGAGCATGGACCTTTCAGAGACTCCTACATTTTTAGAGAGTTGTTTAGAGCACTGGCAGGTTAAATAACATATCCATGGTCACCCCTGTAGTATGTGTCAGAGATGGGGTTAAGCCTAGGTCTTCCTTTTTCTGAGGACAAGAAACAGTCTCCTGTAGCTTATATCCTATTGAAGATTTACTAACTTTTTAAGTATCTCATAAGCCGGGTTGATTTATAAAAGGAGCTTCCTCAACCACCTCTTGTTACTCCCCAACACCCTTACAAATACGCTGAGGGAAGTTGTCTGTCTACTTGCTCTCAGACTTGGAGTCTCATCTGGACAATGGTTCTTGGACACTATTTCAATTGGTGGCTTTTAGAATGATCTAATGATATTATTTCATCTGACTAGGTAACATATTGTGGAGATGACATAGAAATTATAACTAAGTGATGCATTTTTTCAAGTTATTTCTATAGTGAACATATGAGTTGTATGTTTTCTACAAATCTGGGAAGCATTCATGTGTTTGGATGTCCAGACGGTATGCTCTCTCATGGCCTTAAATGGACCTAAGAAGAAATTTCTCAGTTTCCCTGAGTTTGCTATGAGTTTGTTATTTTTAAAATGTATATATATGTATATGTATATGTATATATGTAGATGCAGACCTGTAGTGTCACACATAGAAGGATGCCTAGAAGGCACAATAACTCAGATCCAATACTGCCTGAGCAGCCACATTTACCCTTCTGAATTATTTCTTAGAGTTATACAGCCCCAGAGAAACAGCAATCAATCAACAAACATTCATTAAATGCTTCATATGTGCTAGTCACTGTGTTAAGTGTTGGGAATGCAAAAAGAAGCAAAAAGACCCTCAAAGGGCTTACAATCTAATCGGGGAGACAACATTACACACACACACTCACAGACACACATACACGCACACACACACACTCACACACTCATATACACACTCACACACACACACTCATATACATACCCAGACACAAAGCAAGTTACATGCAGGATAAATAGGAAATAATTAGCAGAGGGAAGGCACTAGATTTAAGAAGGGTTGGAGAAGGCTTCCAGTAAAAAGTAGAATTTTACCTGAGATTTAAAGAAAACCAGGGAAGTGGTTCGGCAGAGCTGAGGAGGAAAAGCATTCCAGGAAGGAAGGACAGCCAGAGAAAATGCCCTGAGAAGAGAGGTGGAATGTCTTGTTCATGGAACAACCAGGAGACCAGTGCCACCGGAACAAACAGTACATGATGGAGAGTAAAGGGCAAGAAGTCTGGAAAAGTAAAAGGGGGCTAGATTTTAAAGGGCTTTAAATGCCAAGCAGAGCATTTCTATTTGATCCTGAGGGCAGCAGGAAGCCAGTGGAATTTACTGAGTAAAGGAGTGACATGATTAGATCTGAGCTTTAGGAAAATCACTTTAGTGGCTGACTGGAGGACAATTGGAATGAGGAGAAATTTCAGGCAGGCAAAGGCTCCCTCCACCCCAAAACAGGCTATTGCAATAATCAAGGCACGAGGTAATGAGGGCCTGCACAATGGAGAGAAGGGGACACAATCGAGAGATGTTGCAAAGGTGAGATTAATAGGCCTTAGAATACATGGGGTTGGGGGGAAGAGGGAAACATAGTGAGCACTCCAGAATGACTCCCAGGTTGTAAGCCTGAGGGATTGGGAGAAGGGTGTTGTCCTCTATGGTAACAGAGAAGGTAGAAGAGGTGGGGAGGATTTCGATGGAAAGACAGTGAGTTCAGTTTGGGGCATGTTGGATTTAAGATGTCTACTGGACATTCTGGTTGAGATGCCTGAAGGGCAGTTGGAAAGGCAAGAACCGAGGTCATCAGAGAGTTTGGGGAAGGACAGGTAGAACAAAAATGATAATTAAATCATGGGATCTGATAGGATCATGGAGTAAAGTAATCCAGAGGGTCCAGGACAGAACCCTGAGAGATGCCTATGAATATACAATATACAGTGATGCACAAGGTAATGACAAACCATGTTTTCCAAAAGCCCAAGTTTGAATGTGTTTTATATGTAGCTTTTAGCACAAGAAAAGTTTGATAGAACTGCTTCATTTTTGAAGTTAGAAAGGATGCTAGAGATCATTTATTTTAACCTCAGCATTTTATAAGTGAAAAACTGGTGCCAAAAGATGTGAATTGCTCAAGGTCTTTCAGCTGGCTAGCTGCAAAGCTGAGACTCAAACCTAGGTGTCCTGATTCCCAGTCCTGCTACAACATGCCTCCTTATTTCCAGAGTAGAAACGCAAATGTGTCTTCTGCAGACTTGACATTTCTAGTTGTTTTAATTGACTTATGTTTAATTTCATATATGATGGGTATATGTATACATGCATATGTGTGCATGTTTGTGTGTATGTATAGGAACCAAAGTGGGGTAGTGAATAGAGAGGAAGCTTTGAAACCAGGAAGACCTGGGTGTAAGTCCCACTTTTGATGCATAGTAGGCAAGTCACTGAACCTCTGGGTGCTCTTGGAAGCTTTCAGAATTACAGAGATGACAGTGACCAGCATTGACAGAGGAAGTGCTTTACTCAATACACCAATGAAATCACAGGTCTCTATCTAAGATGGGTAAAAATATCTAGTTTCATTCTGACACATTACTAAATAAGTTACTCTTTCTTTGTACCCACCGTATTCATGTATTCTCCCTGCTTAACTGATTTATTTCATGGAGATTCTCCATGATTTGTGTGGGTTACAGTACAAAGCAAAAAGCACTCAACTGCAAAATAGTGGAAAGACACTACTACATCAGAATTTTCCCATAAAAACATTCGAGTGCAAAAGCTTCTAAGATCTGGCAGCAGACTTTTCCCCCTCTCCAATATGCATAGCCTTTCTCTCTTTTTTTTGCATCGCTTAATTCTGTATTTCCATTTTCTTTTCCTGAAAGGAATCTTGGATTTTGCCTACCATTCGGCTGTTCTTGGAATCAGACGTTTGATACTATTGAAAAGAAATTCCTCATTATCAGTTCATGATCTGAGTTTTAAAAAGCCCACAACTAGAGGCAAGTGTGTGGTGGAGGGGAACCCTTGCAGGATTGAGTGTAAAAGGACATGCATTCAAATCTTGTTTCTTTGACTCACCTCCTACAAAATGTGAGATGTCACAAACCTCTTTGAGCTTCAGTTTCCTCAGTTGTAAGATGAGAGGGAAATTTCCAATGACTTCCACAGTCTCTTCCATCTCTATACCTATGATTCTGAGGAAGAAAAGATTTGTCTGCACTAATGTGATGAAACATATACACTCAATCTCAAGAAAAAAATCTTATATTAGAGTACAAGTTTATTAAGGACAAGTGATGTCTCACTTTTGTGTTTGTATCCCCAGAATCCAGCACTTAGGAGGCACTTAATAAATACTTTTTCATTGATTGGTTGATGCTATCCTTAGAATTTGTGCTGTGGAACCACTTTATAAGAGAGAGCACTACTGTCAATGTATGATGGATTATTTTTTTAAAAAGACCTCCTCAGATGCAGTATAAGATGGTCTAACCTTATGCCTAATTGTATTCAGACTATTCTGACCCATAATATAACATAAGTAATAATATGATAACTCTATAAATAAAAATAAACCTTGTTTCAAACGGTGCATCAATGTTTTCCAGGAATTACATTTAATTTCCACTGATGATTAAAGACTAAGTGGAGAGAATAAAGAAATGTAAAATAGAGAAAATTTAGCCTGGATCTCCCTCCTGGGCCCTTCCCTGGTATTAGAGATTTCCAGTGATTCCAGGAAACAGCTTCCTTTTACCTCATCAAAAGTGGCGTAAATAAACTGAAATGTAAGGAGGTGTGTAACAATACTTCTCTTTCCTCCTTCACCCTCTTCTAGCTTTGGCTTCTCTGTTAGTAGAACCTGAATCTATTCTATTCCACAGGGCTTTCCTGCAATTAGGACTTCTTAATCCTCTCTCTGCTACCCTTTCAATTGTGAATCAACTAGAAGGACAACAGATGTCATCTCTGAGCCAATCAAAAAAATTAAGTTGTCCAAGTCTTTGCATGTCCTTAACCCTGCTAAGGAAAATATCAAAGAAAGTAGCCTTATGCACAGCAGCCATTTAGAGAACTTCTAATTAACATATATTTATGGCAGGCATTTGTAATAATGGCATGGATTATATAATAATAAGCCAATTTGAAGGCACAGCAAACTGAGTAATCTGTTTTATGCACAGCTTTAAAAAAAATTCCTTGTAATTATGAGAACTATTTCCATGGAAATATACACATTCAGGCAGAATGTAGAGAACTATCTGCATGTTAGATCAGTTTTGACATTTAAGAACAACACTGTCTTACTATTATTCATAGCTTAATTTCATATTCCACCTACCTAAAATTTCCATTCTATAAGAAATGGATGTTCCATAGTATATTTATGCACATTGTTTTTACTTTTTAAAAATTGTTTTCATTTATGCAGTTTGATGATTTATGCAGTATTTATGATGTTCTGATAGGCTTCTGAATTCTATAGTGGTTAAAATAGTTATTCTTTAATGTGCACATCCTAGAATCATGGGGTTGGAAAGGGCCCTAAAAGATTACTAAGTACAGAATTTTGAATTGTAAAGGACCTTAGAAATCACCTGGTCTGAAGAAACTGAGACTTAAGAAAATGAAATTATCCCATTTTACATTATCCACTTTTTTTCTAGTTGAATGGAAGGTTCACTGTGGAAATACACTAGTGGAGATGAGTGTTACAAACAGGCGGCCTTAACAAATATGAGTGAAACAAGAATACACTAGGTACAAACTCTTAGAGTACAGGGAGTGTTTGTTTTTGTACCCTACTCCCTAGAGTCTAGAATACAGTAAGGGTTTTGAGTTGAATGGAATGGCCCAAGGTCACACATCAGTTTAGGGACAAAATATGGGTGCTTTTAAAGTCATGGGACTTTCAAATGGAGAGTATGCCCACTTCTTCCGAGTCCAAATGCACAGCTTTTCCCATTACACTCTGATGTTGAAAAACTAAACTGACACTTAAAAAAACACACTCTTTCACTTTAATGCAATATTATCAGTATGTTCCCTGAGATACTTTGGAGGTATTTCTTCCAAGCATGTCAAAACACAAATGTCTTTCTGATAACCTGGGAAAATATCCTGGTACTTGATTAGATAGCTAAATGTTATGAAACCAGTGAACAGTAATTTCACAGCATTTTTCTGCCTTGGTTTTCTACTAACTTTTTTCATTAAGTTATTTATTAAAGGGTCTACATGCACCTGCACCTTTTGGACTTTTGCATGATTCCAGAGATGCCTTCTTTCCCACAACTCAGGACAATGAGCTTTTGTTTTGTCTCCCTTGGTTCACAAAAATCTGATGAACTCCGAGTTAGTTTGAACACTTGAATTAAGATCTGAGGAGATAAGCACCAAATGCCACACTAAAATCCAGATAAATCAGATCTTAAATCATACCTTTCTCCTCTTCTCTCCCCTGCCCCAAACATTTTTATGCAAATGAACTGGCTGAAATGAAAAGTCAAGGGCAAATATATAAGAAGGGATAAGAGGGCAGCAAATGACCTAATGGAAAAAATTTTCCTTGTTAAGGTGATTTCTATCAGTGATCTACCTCTGAGGCTCCTTACAACTTGAGAATCAGTGTTTTCAAACAGACACCTCCAGTCCCTTGGTTGTTGATGAGAGTATGTATGTATGTATGTATGAACCAAAATCTTACATGTGAATAAAACTTCATATTGTACAAGATTTTTTTTATCTTTTACCTCACTGAATCCTCACCGGTGTTGTGAGGTAGGAAGTACAAGTATTTTTATCCCCATTTTGAAGATGAGGAGATTGAGGTTCACAGAGATGTAGTGAGAGTATGATACATTAGAGAGATTCCTGAAGGAGAAGACATGAGTTCAAGTCCCACCCCCTACACTGGGCCACACTAGTCATGTCACCTTGGACAATGAACTTTCTTGATCTCAGTTTCTTCATCTTTCAAGGGAGGAAATTGGACTAGATGATCTCTGAGGTCCCTTCTTATTCTAGTATCTATGAATTTGTGACCAAGAAGAGGAAAGCCTGGGAACAATCTATTAAAAAATCTGTATTATGGGGCAGCAAATTTCAAAAGTTTCACAGGGAAAAAGTTTCAGGTGGGATCCTATGGACTAAAATTCTTTTTTTTTGGTGGTTTTTCAAATTAATTTATTTTTAGTTTTCAAGATTTACTTTTATAAGATTTTGAGTTCTAAATTTTTCCCTCTTCCCTCCACTCCCCCCATCCCAAGACTGCATGTAATCTAATATAGCCAATACATATACAATTATATTAAACATATTTCCACATTAGTCATCCTGTGAAAGAAAAAAGGGGAAAGCCACAAGAAAGAAAAGACAATAAAAAGGAAATAATGGTATGCTTTGATTTGAGTTCAGACTCCATAGCTTTTCTCTGGATGTGGATAGCATTTTCCATCATGATTCCCTTGGAATTGTCTGTAATCATTGCATTGCTGAGAAGAGTCAAGTCTATCAAAGTTAGTCATCACACAATGTTGCTCTTACTTCTTTCAGTGTTCTCCTGGTTCTGCTCACTTCACTCATCATCAGTTCATGTAAGTCTTTCCAGACTTTTTTGAAATCTGCCTGCTCATCATTTCTTATGGAACAACAGTATTCCATTGCATATATATATATATATATATATATATATGTATGTATACACACACATACATACACACACACATATATATACATATATACACACACACAAATATATATATATATACACCACAACTAGTTCAGCCACTGAATTGATGGGCATCTCCCCAATTTCCAATTTGTGACTACCACAAAAAGTGCTGCTATAAGTATTTTTGTACATATGGGTCCTTTTCCCATTTTTATGATCTCTTTGTGATATAGACCTAGTAGCAGTATCGCTAGACCAAAGGGTATGCACAGTTTTATAGCCCTTTGGGAATAGTTCCCAATTGCTTTCTAGAATGGTTAGATTAGTTTACAATTCCACCAACAATGCATTGGTGTTCCAATTTTTCCACACGTTCTCCAACATTTAGCATTTTCCTGTTTTGTCATGTTGGTCAATCTGATAGGTATGATGTGGTACATCATTAGAGAAATGCATTAATTTGTATTTCTCTAATAAACAGTGATGTAGAGCATTTTTTCATATGACTATAGATAGCCTTAATTTCACCATCTGAAAACTGCTTGTTCATATCCTTTGACCATTTATCAAATGGGGAATGACTTTGGACTAAAACTCTTCAGGGAATTTCAGCCAAAAAAATATGAGAAGCTTTCAATTATGAAATTCTGAAAGCACCCAGAAAAAAGATAGAACAATGGGATTTGTGACATGAATAATTTGTCAGCCATTACCTTCAGAAGCTTAAGTGAAGAAGTTATAAGCAAGAGCAGATAAGAGAGAGTGAATACATATGTATGGCATGGTCTAAGCACAGTAATGATGGAAATGCGAAAGCCCAGAGTAGGGTGAGGGAGATAAAGGAAGCTAACGATGACAAAATTGGCTTGCAGATCTTATTTTGGGATATGTTGGGTAAAGAGAAGGAACAGATGAAGGCACTGGATCACTGCTTGGATTGCTAGGATAATGATAACCAATAATAGGTAGGAGAAAGGGCTTTTCATTTCTGATGATACTTCTGTTTTCTCTGCCAAGAATAATGACTTTTGGACCATACCATTCATGGATTTGTTATAGTACCTAAAAATATTTATGTTAGGCAACAGAAAATTTAGAAGGAATAAGATAGCTGTGATCAACATTTGAAAGCCTGTTACCTGGAAGAGAGATTAAAATTATGGCATATGGCTTCAGAAAGCAAACTAGAATCAAGGGGTAGAAGTTGCAAAGAAGTAAACAGAGGTTTTATGTAAGGAAAGATTTCATAACAAGCAGAGATTTCCAAAATTAAAATCAGTCAATTAATAAGCATTTATTAAACATACCTTTTCTTGCTCTCAATAAGCTTGAATACTAATGGGAGAGACAACATATAAATAAATCTGAAACATATAAGCTATATATAGAGTAGAAAGTAGGAAATATAAGTATCTAAGGTGGGAGTGGGAGGGATAGAATGGGAAGGTTTCCTGCAGAAGGTGTCAGTGGAAGTAAGGCATGAAAGAAGTGAATGGAAGAATGGCTACGACTTCAACAGTGAGGGAAGTTCAAGAGAAAGGAGAATTTGGGTGGAGGGTGGGAAAGACAGAGCTCTGCTTTGAATATGTTGGGTTTGAGATATTGACAGAACATCTAATTCAATATGTCCAAAAGACATATGAATGTAGGATTGGAATTCAGAGATGAGACTAGGATGTTATATAGATCTGGAAATCATCCTTAGAGAGATGATAACAAAACCCATGGAACCTGAAAGATGACAAAGGGAGGTAATAATGAGAAAAGAGAAAAGAGCCCAGGGTTTTGGTGGATACCCATATTTAGAAGCTGTGGTAAAGATGAAGATCCAGCAAAAGACAGTAAGAAAGAACAGTCATACAGGCAGGAATAAAGGATTCAGAAAGAGGTGAACAACAGTGTCAAATACTGCATAGAACTTAATTAGGAGGATGATTTTTTTTTTAAAAGGCCATTCGATTTGGCATTTAAGAGATCATTGGTGTTTGGAACAGGCCTGACACCAACACCCTGTTAATTCAGGTTTGATGCTGGGATGAATAAAGACACTTGTAACCAGTTAATGAAAGAAGTTTACTTAACCCTAACATAGCAAGGGTATCCATATATATTACTGTAATATAATAAGCATGAGTGTTGCTTGTATGTTACAGAATTGGTCAAATGCCCATGTTCAAAAAACTGTAATTTCCGGTTCAGGGTGGGAGTTCAGACTATGTGGCTTCTGAGGTAAAATTCATCTCTTGAGATCCTGAAATGCTGTAAGTCTTTTAGCACCAACTGCCTCTCTAAGTCACAGCCCATCAATCTGATTTCTCAAGCTACATAACACTCTCAAAGTATAGGGTCTAGAGCAGTAGCCCCTGATTGGCTATATAACCTATAGATGACATTACTGAGACTATCAGAAAACAAAATATCTCAGAACTTAGAGAGGTGAAAAGATGGGGATAGGAGACAGGAGGTACCTACTCCAGGAGGCACCTACTCCAGGAGGCAATATCATCTTCTTTTGTTACCACAACAACTCTGAGACGTAAGTGCCATGAAATATTATCCCACTTTAAATCTATGGTTTTATTAGAGATTGAAATCTTCTTCCTCATGAGAGAATGATGGAAGAATTAAGAAGTAGGCTTAAACCCATGGTCTCTACTCAGATAGACAGACAGCACAGTAATGTAATTGATTCTCGTAATAAACCATGTGAAGAATACTTTTTATTCCTTTATGGTGACATCTCATATAGTGAGGTCTGCAGTTGGGAGAGAGTAAACAGAGTAAGGCTGGAAGATTCACAAAAGCTGAAAAGTATGAAAAAATCAAGATGATCTAAAGGCTGAGAAATCTTTAATACAGCCGTGAACAGAGGTAACCCAGTGGGTCTAGAGCACAGAATTCCAAACACTTGCTATATTGCCTGTGTAGCTTCTAGAACACTGCTGTTTTCTAGTTTAATAGATGTGGATTGTGGGTAGGTTAGGTGAATTGTTACTATTACTTGTTATCTCTATAAATACTTGCTAATTGATTGATTTATTGCTGGTACTTGTTAACTGCCTTCCAAGGATGTAGGGATGATGGCCAGATTTTTTTTTTTTTTGCAAAGCACTTAGAGTAAATTGGAAAAAAAGTATGTGGAAACTCAATCATTAAAATAACTTTGACTTTATCTTTTTTGGACCAGCAGGACAAATTCAGTGATCCGATTCAGTCTGTTCTGACTTTGCAGTCCATAGGAAAAGGGGTATTCCCTGAGATTCAAAAGGGTAGTAAACAGCGTGTGGGAGTTTAAATAATAAAGAAAAACACCAAGTTTTTTGCTTTGCATATTCTATTACAGGAAAAATTCTAATACATGCCATTTCCCTGTCCCACCCTTAAAGAATAATAATACTTTATAGGCTCCTTAAATCTGTGGCCTACATTCCTAAAATACTGCCCAATCCCAACAATACTTATAAATAGGCATTTTCAGACAGCAAGAGAAAAAAATACTTATAAATAGGCATTTTCAGACAGCAAGAGAAAAAATACGGGTTATTGCCTTAGTTTGCAAGTTTTCCCACTAAAAGAAGCTAGTGTCCTGTCTTTCGATGGAATGACTTCAAATCACAGAAAGTCAGAGCTGAAAGGCACCTTAGTAATCATCTAGACCCATTTCTTTGTTTTACAGAAAATGAGACCGAGATCTCAAGATGAATAAGAAGGACATGGTCTCTAACTTTGGGCAAAGTGACATACGTAGCTAGTGGTATTTTCTGGACTAGAACCTAGATCTACTGAGATGAGTGGCAAAGATTGTTTTTAGAGCAAAATTCTAACTTGCCCTTATAGGTTTAGAGCTAAAACTACTATATATCGTTTTTGCTTCCACTTGCACTGGCATTTACCAACTTAACAAGCTCCAGGGGGGAAACTGAAGCCCTCACATTCCCCTCTGAGTGTTCTTTGGAGAATCAGGTCAGTGTTTTACAGAGCTGAGTAATCTAAAATGAGATTTGGCAAAGGATGCTTGCCAGCTGTTACACATTTACCAGCTTAACTACATTTTTCTCTAGGCTGCAGCATCATAAAGGGAAACTCTTAACCTTATTTGGATTAAAATTTACACCATTCACACAACAGGGTATTTTTAAAAAATTGCACATGTTTATTTTTCTCTCTTCAGTACTTATATTGGAACCAGATGTCTGTAATATCTCATCTTCTAACTAGCATCAAGTGCTACTATTATGACAGTGGGGAAAGAAGAAAGTTGTGTCTATTTGCTTTCTTATCACAGTGTTAGGGAAACAGGCTTCACAAAGTATTCAGAAATCAATGGTTCTGAATATATCTGCTTCTCTTTAAATTTAGTCCAAGGTTTGCTTTAAAAAGCATTGGGTGGAAACTTTCTTTTTAAAATGCATTGCTTAAAATGGATGCTAAAATTATTTTATATGTACTGGGGGAGAAATAAAATATTTTTAAAAGGCACTGCTTAATTTTAGAAAAGATTTCTACCGTACATTTTCCATGAATACTCAAATAGGTTCTCCTCAATTACTTAAAGAATCAGATTAGGAAACCTGGAGATGTGCTGAACAACGTATTTCAATATCATCTTTCTTGATCTGTGTAGGATTTGGCATTGTTGAACACCTTCTCTTTCTGTATACTTACTCCCTTCTCATTGGTTTTTCATGACAATGCTCTTTCTTGGATCTCCTTCCATATATGTAATTGTAGTTTCTTCATGTCCTTTGCTGGATCATTATCCACATCATGTTCTCTAACTATGAGTATACCTCAAGCCTCTATCCTCTTCTCTCTTAACACTGTCTCAGGGACAGCCTTCATGGGTTTAACTGTGTGTAGACAGTTTCTAGGTCTACTATACGTAGGGAGAGTGTTCCAAAAATCTTAGTACAGTAAACTTTTGGGACACCTTGTATATCTTGTCCCAGTCCCTCTCCTAAGGTCAAATACACATCACCAACTGACTGGTGGACATTCTGAACTTCATGTCTTGTGGGTAACTCAAACTCATAATGTCCAAAATAGAACTCATTGTCTGTTGTCAAAAAATCCACTCCTTTTCTGAACTTCCTTGTCTCTCCTGCCAGTCATGAGGTTTGCAACCTCAAAGTCATCCTTGAATCATCTCCCATACTCCATGGATCCAATTAGCTATCCAGTTTTGTCAATTTTGTCTCCTCAACATTTTTCCCATTCATCCCTTCTCTTCACTAACATGGCTATCAGCCTAATTCAAGTCCTCTTCCTCTCTGCTGGACCAGTACAAGCCTCTTAAGTGATCTACTTGCCTTAAATCTCTTCTCTTATCCTCCACATATCTCCAAAAATGATTTTCTTAAAGCACAGGTGTGATCATGTCATTTTCCTAGTCAATAAGCCCCTGTGACTCCTTGCTACTTATAGGATCAAATATGAACATATTGGGGCATTTAAAGCACTTCACAACCGGGCTGTGACCTACCTTTCTAGGTGTATTTTATTCATTCCTTTTTTTCACATATTCTTTTGTGCTCTAGCCAAACTACCTTCTTGCTGCTTCTCACTGGATTTCTTATCACTCCGTCTTTACCTGCAATGCACCCTCACCATCACTTCTAGAGCCCCTCATTTCCTCCAAGACTCAGCAAAAGAGTGACTCTCCCCCTAAAATTTTCCTGATACACCGAGGTGCTAATGGTTCCTCCCCAATGATGATGTCTTAATTTTTGGTAAATTTACATATGTATATTCTGCCCCTTCTGATATAATATAAATCCCTGGAGGGCGAGGAGTGCTTCATGTTAACACTGCTCCTAGAACATAGCAGGCACTTTATAATTGATTCATTGATGGACTGATTGCTACCAAATATTGAGTTAACGTTTCAGACAAAGACAAAGCACTTGATAGAGGATTGTAGCAGAAAAGGACTCTGAAGTGAAAGGATCCAGGCTCCAGTTCTCACTATTCTACCTACAGTATTGGATATCACCTAAATGCTTTGACTCTTCATCTTTAAAATGAGGGGGATGGGTTAGATGACCTCTACAATCCCTTCTAGCTTGCTTCCCATGAGCTTCTTTGGCAACCATGTATTTCTTTGGTGACATCCTTTATAATGGAGTTCTTTTTTAAATTCTATTTTTAATTTATGGAATAAAACATGCATTTTCATAACATGGTACAATAAAAAACATGATTGTCTATGAAACTGCAAATCTACTATGCACAACTCGCCATTCCTTTCAAATATAGAATTCTTTGTTAGGTTATAGCTTGTCCCCACCCAATATGTTCTCATTCTCTCTCTCTCTCTCTCTCTCTCTCTCTCTCTCTCTCTCTGTGTGTTTCTCTCTCCTCTCTTCTCCTCCCTCTCTGTCTCCCTCCCTTCCTAATGGATGAGTTATATAAATTATGCATATTATAGTGTAGACAATGGTCATATTTTAAAACATGTTTTATTGTTGATCTTTTTCCTTTTACATCGCAGTCACTTTCCACTGACTTCACTCTCTCTCACACACACATATACATTCCCTTATCCAACCTTTTCTTGTAACAAATAAGTTACATCAAGCAACACAGATCAATATATTAGCTACATACGAAGATGTATGCCTCATTCCATATCCATAGTCTATCACCTCTCTGTTGAGATCAGAAAGGCATACTTTACCATTACGGTTACTTATTGCACCAATCAGAGTTCTCAAGTCTTTTGATGTCTTCCTTTACATTTTTGTGCTAAGTTTACTAATAGAACTCCTAACTCTTCCTAGGGAAATAGAGTGATGTAATAGAAAGAATGCTGGTCTTGGAGTCAGAGGATAACTTGGTCAAGTCATTAAGTCTTTAACCTTCTTGAAGTTTATGCCTAGTAGGGTTATTTGGGTATGGGCCCCAGAACTAAAAGCTATATACATATATATATCCATATACATATGTATATGGATATATACATATATACATGTATGTATATGTATATAAAATTAAGTGATATTTTTAAATAATTGTAAATCAATTTCCACATAAATCAGACCAATTCATAGTAACACCAATAGTGCATTAGTGTGCCCACCTTCCAATAGCATGTCCACATTGGACATTTTCTTCTTTTTGTCAATGTTGCTAATCTAATGACTCTCAGTTGTTTTAATTTGCAGTTCTATGATGATTAGTGACTTGGATCATCTTTCAAATGGATAAAAAATAGTCATTCTTTATTTCTTTTCCTGTGGGGATGATTAGGCCAAAACTTTTTAATTTTTGTGGATATCAACCAATCAACATACATTCATTAATGCATCTACTATGCACTCAAAGTGCAAAGTGATAAAGATCAAGTATGAGAGTCAAGAAAACTTAGATTCAAATCATATAACCTTCATTTCTCAGGTTGATTTGGGGTTTTTTAGCTATCAATGTTTATTTTTCATTTTTTAAATTTTTATTTTTAGTTTTCAACATTCACTTTTATAAGATTTTGAATTTCAGATTTTCTCTCCCTCTTTCTCCTCCCCCTCCCCAAGATGGCATGTAATCTGATATAGCCCAGACTGTTGATTTGATTTCATCCAAATAGTAGAAGTGTCCTTGCTAGGATTAGCCCATATTGATGAAATAACAGGACAGAACCAAAACAAAGAGTTTTAAGCACTATGTTAGTAGCTGAGGAAACAAAGTCAAAAGTGAGAATCCTCTCCTTCAAGAGAATACATTTTAAAATAACAAATTTTCATTGTTACCTTTTGTTTTTATATTTTTTCCAAAATTTTCCAGTGTATTTCCCTCCTTCTCTTAGAGATCATCCCTTAAAATAAATAATATAAGGAAGAAAAAGAAAAACATATTCAGCAAAACTAATCAACATAACAAAAAAATGCCTAAATTTACATTGTTTTCCACTCTCCTACTCCCACATCTCTACAAGGAAGTGGGGAGAAGTGGTTTCTGATCTCTGTTCTTTGAGGCTAAACTTAGTCATTATAAATTCACAGTCTTAACTTTCAATTGTTTTGTTATTATTGTTTCCAGACGTTGTAATCATGCATATTGTTTTCCTGGTTCTGAGTACTTCATGTTGCATCAGTTCCTGTGATTCTCCCTATATTTCTCTGGATTTATCACAGTCATTATTTCTTATAGTAGGATAATATTCTATTGCATTCTATTGTATTTTTATCCTTAACTTTTTTGAGGCATGTGCTTAACAATGTAATCTCTGAGTCAAAGGGTATGAATATTTTAGTCACTCTTTTCCAATAATTTCAAATTGTTTTCCAGAATGATGGACAGCTCTATCAATAGTATATTAGTGTTCAATCTTACCCCAATCCCTCCAATACTGATTATTTCAATCTTTTGTCATCTTTGTCAGTTGCCTTGGTGTAGAGTGAAACCACAGAGTTGCTTTGATTTGCATTTCTCTTATTAGTAAAAACAATAATTTCACAGGGTTGTTAATGTTTTTCAACTCTTTGGAAATGTATTTCTTTGTATTCTTTGACCATTTCTCTATTAGATAATGACTTTTGGTCTTACATATTTCTGTTTGTTGGCTATGTATCTTGACTAACAGCGACAGTTGATATAAAGATTTTTTTTTCCCATTTGCACTTCTTATCTTAACTTGCATTAATTTTGTTCATGAAATATTATTCAACTTCATGTAAACATGTAAATTATCAATTTTATCTTTTATAATTCCCTCTGTCATCTCTTTTGTTAAGATTATTTTGGCATCAACTTTAATATACAAATCATATATCTGTTTTGAATTTGTTATTGCTAAGTCTAATATATGCCATACTGTTTTCCAGTTTTTCCAGAAATCCTCATGAAATAGGCAGTTCTCTCTTACGTAATTTATTTTGTTTCATGTATAGCACTCTATGTAAATTAATTTTATTAATACTGTTCTTTTTTATTATATTGCCGTGGCCCAGCTATGAGCACTGATTATCTCTCCCATTGTTTATTTTTCAAGGGAGATTTTTTTGTAATTATATCTCTAAAAGTATTGAATGTACTTTGGCAGATAGGTTCCCAGATATCTTGTGCACCTTGTAATTACTTTATATGGGACTTCTCTTTCTATTACTGCCTCTTGGGTTTTCTTATAGCTGAATGGAAAGGGGGCTGTTTTTTATGAGTATATTTTGTAGGCTAAAACTTTACTGAAGCTATGAATTGTCTAAATCAATTCCTTGACTTATTTTCTGATCTAGATTTCCTAAGTAAACTATCATGTCAGTAGCCAATAAGAATAGTATTATCTCCTCTTTACCTGTATCTATACCTTTAATCTTTTTCTTGTCTTACTGCTATTAGCATTTCTAGAACTATGCAAAAGAGTGGGAAAAGAGGACTCTTACATTGCTGTTGTACGTAGCAGGGAAACTTCTGATGCCAGAGTTTCTCACTTTTTGTGTGTCATAGTCCTGTTTCATAATCTGTGAAGTCTGAGGGTGTCTTCTCAGAATAATGTTTATAACGCACAAAATAAAATATGTAAGATTAAAAAGGAAACCAGCTATATTAAATAGTTATGATAGTTTTGAAGTTCACATAGCCCAGTTCAAAAAGTCCTGCTACGGCTTCTCCAACTGCATATAATATTCAGAACTTATGTTCTATTTCTGGGATAGAATGTGTCCACAGTTGAGAAAATCCAGAATATATACAAAGCTATTTGGGGGTAGGGAGGCATTAACAATGAAAGGAATCAGGAACTACTGTGTCTTAAAGGGGGAGGCACTTAATTTGAACCTTGAAGGAAAGTAGGGATTTTAAGTGTGTGCTCATCCTGCGTTGCCCAAAGAAGACCATGCCATCAAAGAAATAATGACATGACTTGCACTTGACTTTGTTTTGAGTGAGGGAGGGCTGTTCAGGTCACCAGCCTCACTTCTCCTCCAGAGCCATCTAAATCCAGTGACCAGACATTCATCAGGATGACCAGAGATGACCCAGGATGAGGCAATTGGGGTTAAGTGACTTGCCCAAGGTCCCACAGTTAGTGAATGTCAAGTGTCTGAGGTGAGATTTGAACTCAGGTCCTCCTGATTCCTGCACTGGTGCTCTGTCCACTACACCATCTAGCTGCCTCTGGCGATTTTAAGGGAGAGGTGAAGAGGAGTATTCTTGACCTAAAGGATCATCTGTGTAAGAGCCAGAAAAGGACAATGGAACATCACGTACAGGGAATAGCAAATAGACCCATTTTGGCTGAAGCATGAGAAGGAGTCATGTGTAATCAATTTGGAATCGTACTCAAGGACAGATGGAGGCAGCATGGCATAGTGAAAAGAGTGCTCAATTTGGTATCAGAAGACCTCAGTTTAAATCTAGTGTCTCCTACTTATTACCTGTGTGGTTGTTGGTCTCTCTTATACTCAGCTCCCTATTTTGTAAAATGGGGATAACAATAACCCTAATACCTACCTTAGATCCCACCTTGTATCTATTTGTATGTATCACATTAAATAACTTTCATTATTATGATCATTCTAGTAGTAGCAGTAGTAGTAGTAGTAGTAGTAGTAGCAGCAGCAGCAGCAGTAGTAGTAGTAGTAGCAGCAGCAGTTGTTCTTTTGAAGTGATTGGCCCATTTATGACACCTTTTGGACTTGGTCAATACATCTTACAGGTGTGATATGTATTCTTTGTCCCTTATGCTTTTCAGGAATCTGGTGACTGCATGCTATACAAACATAGCTTCCAAATAGTATTCAAAGATACTGACATATTAAAACAACAAACACACCAATAACATGTACATTTTAACATGAAAAAACATGACCCAGAATTTAAGATAATAACCCATAAAAGATTATGCAGAAAAAGTTTGCTTTCTGATATAGCTGTAACCAATATGATAAGTACATAGGTTTTTCTTGATTTCACTTGAAGTTAGGATGCTTTCCTCTTTATATGGCTTTTTCCTATTGCCTTTCAGTTCATCATCTGTCTATAATTTGTACCCCCTTTATCACTTCCAATGTCTTTCTCATTTTTACTGCCTTTATCATTCTCAATTTCATCAAACTTGAGCAATACAACTTTGATCCCATCTACAGTATTTGAAATGCCATATCTTTTAAACCATTTTGCTGGAACTTCTAGATTTATGTGATGCCATTTTATATTAGCCCAATCATAATGCAATGAGAAAATATACTTTTTTATTTTCCATATAAGAATTAAAGCATGATTCCTTGGCAAGCATAAAGGCTTTAGGTTATTTTTAAAGGATTTGTTCCTTTTGTCCTATATCAGTCCTGAATTGACCACAAGATCTAATTACTTTCTCAGTGGAATTAAAAGGCTGTGTGATATAGTGAATACAGTCTTAGTCTCAGAGTTAGGAAGAGACATTCATTAAGACAGGCAGGCTATTTAGCCTCTAAGTGCCCTATGGCTAACTCTCTAAAACTGTGAATTACAGAAAATCTGTTGAATTTCATCAATGAAGGACATTTCAATAACAGAAATTTCTCCACCCTGAATAACACATAAGTCCTTGGGGTGGAGTGAAGGATGGTGCAGCAGGAAGACATTTTTCTGTTAGCTATATTGTGAATATATTTAGGACGATGATTCCTTTTCATAACAATGCACTGTTTGATCAATTCATCAAGTATGTCATCAACTGATCGACAAATTAAGCACCTAATAGGTACCAGTCACTGTTCAGTTCTGGGAACATAAATATAAAAGGAACAAATTCTTTTTCCCTTGAAGCTTACATCCTACTAGAAATTGATTCTTGGTTTTGACATCTAACAATCAGGTCAACATTATTTTATGTTTTAAGATCACAAACAGTGGCAACTTTAAGCACTGACAACAACAGTGACAACTTTACTCTACACAGTTTTTCCTTCCCCAGAGTTTTTAAGATGATGAATTTTGAACCTGTGGTGTAACTGAATGACATGCAAAATAAACTAGTGTTTCTCCTATATTATCTGTTTCACTCAAGAAGTAATTATCAGCTTTATGTATTATATATTATACCCCACTTCTTCCTAGAATGCTAGGAACTTTTCAGTCTTGTTTTATATAAGGAGCACTTTAATCAGTTGCGAAAGAGCTACATTTAGACCATATAATACATAGATACCCTCCAGCTAATTGATTTTTATTCACTCATTCATCATTCAAAAAAACATGGTTAACCATCTATGTGCATACTCTTATTTATGTGTGCCTTGTTTCCCAGATAGAATACAAGCCCTTTGAGGGTAGGGCATCTTTCATTTTCTCTTCATATCCCTAGCTAGAACAGTGCTTGGTGCAGAGTAGGTTCTAAATGGCTGGCTGTTGGTTAATTGGAAGGAAGACTATACAATAATAAAGCCCCTCTAAAATGTAACTCCCCAGCTCAAAAAATCTTCATTGGCTCCCCAGTTGCTTATAATATAAGCATGGGAGGGACAGTGACAGACTTATATCTTAAGAAACACAGAAGGCATAAAGTAGAGTAATAAGAGGTCCGAGGTTACTTGGAGAAATGTGGAGGATCTTGAATGTGAGGATATGGAATTTTTACTTTATTCCTTCTACTTCATATACCTAGTTAGTGTTCTAGGCAGGATTTCAATCTATTTCTCTCTTTATTTGAGGTCTAGAACTTCTTACACTTCCCTTGGTATCTTCCTTGAGTAAGAGCCTACTGGCCACTTGTGTTATGGCAGTTGACATGCTATTAGACTCTAAGGGAGTGCTAAACATCTCAGTTCATAATTCATTTATTTCTAAATCTCAATTTTACTTACCCTCTAGAAGCTTGAGGTCCCTTGTCCTGCTTCATGTTTTGGCAAAGTGGATTCCTGCAGAAATTTCATGGCAGCAGCACAACCACCTAAAATGTATATTTGATGGTTAAATGATTAGTAGTGACTGGATATGAGTGAATATTTCACCATTTACTTATCTTTCATGGTATGGTCCAGACCCATAAAATAATCACTCAGCAATGCCTCAGCATTTGAGACCCTCCATAGCCTGATTCCTAAATACCTTTCCAGTCTTATTTCATATTGCTTTCCTTCACAAAGTCAGCCAAACTGAGAGAATGGCCAATCCCTAACTCAGTATTCTACCTCTTGCTTCTACACAATCTGTTCCCCAAGGTTGAAAATGAATTCCTTTCTCCTCACCTTCTCCCCAAACCTTGTTTTCTTTCAAATTTTAAACAGGTGTCACCTCTTCCACAAAACCTTTGATGATCTCCCCAGTTGTTCGCATTCTCAGTCTATCCAATTTTCTTTGTGTTACACTTATTTGTGTACATGTAATAATCCTTCCCTCCAGTAGAATGCAATGTCTTGGAGGATAGGTACTGTTTATTTTTCTTTGTAGATTCAGCATCTGGTACAGTGTCTTGTAACATGCTGTTATTGTTGTTTAGTTATGTCTGATTCTTCATGGTCCCATAGGTCATTGTACATCAGGCCCTTCTATCCGCTACTATCTCTGTCTATCCAAGTTCACATTCATTGTTTCCATGACACTGTCTATCTCGCCCTCTGCCATCCCCTTTTTCTTCCACCTTCATTCTTTCCCAACATCAAGGTCTTTCCTAATGTGTTTCATTTTCTCACTATGTGGTCAAAGTATTTAAGTCTCAGCTTTACTATTAGACCTTCCAATGAATTAATTTCTATAAGTATTGACTGATTTAATCTCCTATCTGACTGTCCAAGGGACTCTCAAAAGTCTTTTCCAGCATCACAATTTGAAAGCGTTGATTCTGCAGCACTCAGCTTTCCTTTTACTCCAACTCTCACATTCATACACTACTACTGGAAAAATCATAGCTTTGGCTATATGGACCTTTGTCATCAAGGAGATATCTTTGCTTTATAATATGCTGAACGGATTTGCCACAGCTCTCCTTACAAGGAGCAAGTTTAGTTTTGTGCCTGAAATTACTGTCTGCAGTGATCTTTGAGCTCAAGAACATAAAATCTGACACTGCTTCCATTTCTTCTCCCCATACTTGCCAAGAAGTGATGAGGCCAGTTGCCAAGATCTTAACTTTTTTGGTGCTAAGCTTCAAACCAGCTTTTGCAGTCCCCTCTTTTACCCTCATCAAGAGGCTTCTTAAAATTCTCCTTCACTTTCTACCATCAGAGTGGTATCATCTACATGTCCAAGACTGTTGATATTTTTCCCAGCAACCTTAATTCTGGCTTTGGATTTATTCAGCCTGGCATTTCACATTAAATAAATAAGGTGACATAGTTAGGCACTTAACAAGTGTTGAGTTGAAATGTATTATTCCTAAACTAGACTATTCTACACCCCTCATCCTCTCTGTCTTTTTCTAGAAGTTTGGAAGCAAAAGTGAAGAAAGACATATGGCAATAGCTTGAGGGGATAACAAGAGAGGTGGAAAAAATTTTTTAAAGACTAGTGGAAATCTGGGCATATTTATAAGCAATAGAAAAGAAATCAATAGATGAATGGGAGAGAGATGGAAACAAAGACAGAGAGAGAGAGAGAGAGAGAGAGAGAGAGAGAGAGAGAGAGAGAGAGAGAGAGAGAGAGAGAGGAGAGAGAGAGAGAGAGAGAAGGAAAGAGGTCATCAATGAAGCAAACTCATGGAGTAAAAAAGGACAAGACAGGAGAATGGACTTGAGGATCATGTTTTCCTTGGGTGTCAGAGCAAAGGTAGACAGGACAGGAAATGAGATTAAGGTGTTTAGGAATACAGTATCAGGGAGAATAGAAAGCACACAAAGAACGATTTTTATTTTCTTGGCAAAATAGAAAATAGTGTCTAGAAGTCTAGAAGAGGCTTTGTCTGGAATGTGATTTTAATCAAGGAAGAATAAAACAATTACCAGTTGCTACTCAGCAACATAAATATGTAGTGAGTCAAACTGGAGTGGAGATGTGACTTTCTACAGCAGTGATGCACTGTAAGAGAATAGGAGTGCAGGAGATAGATGGCAGGAGTTACCAATGGTTGGGATTTGGATTGGCATAAATGACAAGGATAAGCAGGCAAGGAATTAGTGGAGTATAACAGTGTAAAGCTAAACTAATTGATTAGAGGACCAATATTTCAAAGGAAAGAAAACGGGGTCAAAGCAGGTGACAGACTGGGAAAATATGGAGGTGTGAGGTGACTAGAATCATTACAAAGAGAAAAAAAAAACCAGGGAAAGTACGGCAAAGGGCAGGATAGAGAGATAGGAAATTGTCATCAAAAAAGGTAAATAATAGAATTCTGGTTCAAAATTACATGTGACGTTAAAATCAAAGGTAAGATCATCGTTGTATAAGGCTGGGATGAAATAAAGGTGCAGATCACAGAGATTGAGAGAGTTTATTAATTGGGATTCAAGACAAGTTGAAGAGATGTTAACCTGTATGTTGAAATTCTAAGGGTTTGGGTGGAAAGGAAGACTGTGATCCAGGTTCTAACTTCCTTGAGAAAGGAAGAATGAGCTAGGGGTCAATGAATCACAATAACCAGGATTCTCCCTCTCACATAAGTTTCATTTCTAGTCATTTACCAAGTCATATATACTCTGTATCCTCATGTCACCTACATTCATCCCTTTCTTTCAATTTCCCCTGCCATTGTGTTGTATTGGTTACTATCCACATGAACAACTACAATCAGACTCTAACAGGTATTCCTGTCTCCATCATCACAGGCAATAAATCTTTGGATCAAGAGCTAGAAAGTACTTTAAGAGATCATCTAATCCAACTCCCTTCTTCTATAAATGAGGAAACTGAGATCCAAAGAGGTTAAGTGATTTGCCCAAGGTTCTAAACTTAATGTCAGAATATGAATTAAACTTCATTCCACAAAATAAACATTCTTTTTCCTCCTTCCAATCTCTTCTTTATAACTTGATCAAACTAATGTTTTATATCAGTTCATGTCACTCTTCTCTTCAAAATTCTTCAGGGGCTCCTTAATAACATTCATTGTGTCCCAGATAGCATTCAAACTCCTTTGCCTGGCATTTGAGTCCCTACGCATTCTGAAACCATCCTACTTCTCAAACCTTATCTAATATTACTCCCTGCCTATGCCCTGACATTTCAGCCAAACTGAACTTTCTTATCCTTGAAGACAATGTGTATACACACACGCACACACACACACACACACACATATATGCAGATATATATATAGATGCAGATGTGTGTATATACATATATATATGTACTCTTGCCTTCATATCAATGTATAATTCTTATATCTGAAGTATCTTCTCATTGCTTTTACATCCCATTTATCATTTAAATTTAAACTCAAATGCCACTTCCTCCAAGAAGGCTTTCTTGACCTTCTGCTTAGAAATGTTCTTCCTCCTTATACATTATATAACACTTTCTTTTGCACCTCTCTGATGCATTATCTGCTATGATGCATTATACTTATCTGCATTTGTGTCGTACCTTTTTTTTCTAGACTGTAAACTCCCTATGGAGAGGGACCAGGTTTTATATAATCCTTTATTTTTGTCCCACGGAGACTAGTATAGTTTCTTACATAAGAGTAGGGTCTTATGAAATTATTGTTTAATGTTGTTATTTGATGAATAGTTAGGTGATAAAATATCTAAGGTCAATGATCTGACATTCTTGAACTTGAGGCAGAAGTTTATCAAGGGTAAGAGGCATGTGAAAGTTAAAGATCTGGATTCCTACCTTAGCCCATCCCTACAAAAACAACCTTCTTCCTCTCCAAGTAAAAGCAGATTTGGAACATTAAAAGGAAGTAGAACCTTTAGATATCTAGCAGAAAAACTCAGCCACTACTTCCAGATTATGGCTTATGAAGTAAGGAGACATGCTAGAGAAGGGACATAGAATACATTAGGCTGTGAGATTCACTGATTCAAGTAAATACTCAATCCCTGAACATTCATTCCATTTTACATACACAAATACCTATGTTACTAGTCCTGTTTGATTTTATTTTCCAAGGTTGTTTGCCAATACTATTCCAAAACCCAATTAAAACCTCAGAACTTAAGCATTTGCTTTAATCATCTTAATGTTGGGTTAAAATTAATTTGAAAAGTTTTATGCTACTAATGTACAAATCTATCAATAGAAGAGATTCAAAATGTTCTCCAGATGTATGCTAAACATAATTACTTACATATTGCCCTACTCATTATTCATGGCTAATTCAAAGAAGAGCTCTGACTTAAAAGAAACATGACTCATTGAAGGACATAACACCATATATGTCAGATTAGATCATTGATTGTATATTTATGGAAAATCTGACTTTTCCAGAAATTTGAAAACCAAAAAGCTGTGGTATGAGCCAAAAAAATTAAGACCATTATTAGTCCCCAAATGAACCACATCGTACATGCATACTTTTTAGAAATATAACACAAACTCATAGTTGTTTAAATATTGTATCACTAATGAGACTCCCTTACATAAGTTCCTATGGCAAGGAGTTATTCCATTGGTCTCCTCAAATAATTAGATAGGTGAATGATTTCTCTCTCACTTGCATTGATTCTACAGTATGATACTAAATGCAGTCCATCCACTGGTTGTCTAGAAAGAGGCAGTTTGTTACAGAAGAAAGAGTATTGAAGACACTGTCAGAAGACCCTGGATCCAGTCCCCACTCCAAAATTTCCTAGTTATAGAGTGAAGAACAATCATGTACTCATCTTCTTTGCTACAATTTCTTCATCTGTGAAATGGAGATAATGCTATTCAGTACTCACCTCCCTCACAGCATTGATAAAGTGTCTCATAAATATTAAATCACTTTATGGTTTCTAAAGTGTTTGACTTTGGGGGAAAGGGTGATAAATTTGGTGTCAGGTGAGACTTGGATTCAAATTCTGCTTATGATTAGCTATGCAACCTGAATCTAATTTTCTTCTATAAAATGAAAGAAATAATAGCTAACCTAGTTATCTCACAGGGCTGTTTTGTAGCTCAAAAGATCTCACAGATCAGCTCCTTCAATGACCTTGTCTGAAAGATGAGGAAACTGAGGCACATAAAGTTTGAATGACTTACCCAGGCTAACACAAAAAATAACTAGAAGATCCAAGATTTCAGCTTATGTCTTCTGACTCCAAATTCTGTGCTCTTTTTACTGAGTCATACAACCTTCTCTAATTCAGCTGTTTTGACTATGCAGGCTTATTTAAGTTCTAGTTAAAATAGAATTTCATGATAAGAAGCATATTAGGTGGTCACATCACAGAAAATTCAGGCTCTCTGTTGAGTTAAAATCCTTTTTAAAGAATAAATAGAGGGAGGGAATTATGGGAAGATAGAGGAATGAAGCAGGGAATTACTTGGTTATCCCAAATTTCCTTCCCTGAACCAACACCACCAATAACTTAAAATAGTACCACAAAGGGAAGATAAAAGTAGAAGAAAGTCAGGGTAAAGTAGTTGTCCAGCCTAAGACAACTTGGGAGGACATTAAGAGAGATCTGATCTCTTGGGGTGGTGGTCTGGCCTAGGGAAGAATAGATACCACAGGGCAGAAACCTTGGAATCAACAGTCTTGAGGGCAACTTCAGGAACTTTCACCCCACAGACAGTGGGGATTGGGTGGCTGATGAGGGGAAATTGAAGGCCTTCCACTAGCGCTAGACATGGTGTCCAGGCATGCTGACAACACAAGGTCCCAGGCTGTGACTGCAGAGTGCTTAGTGAGTGCAGTTGCAGAGAGGATAGAATTTGAGGGGATAAGGAAAATGCTGATTGTGGTTATAGTAGTATAGTCTCTGGTTTCAGTTCCAATTCAGAGGGGAGAGCTGATGCTTGCAGCTGCCTGTGGGATCACAGTGAACAAGAGTGCTTGACATAGCAGGGGGTTTACGGGTCATGGCTTAGGGGTGGAGAGGAGCACCTGAGGTCACAAATAAACCTAGACATGAGCTGGAGAAGCAGTGACCACACCTGGCCTCATGTCATAGAACACTGAAAGAACCAAAAAGTTACCCCCCCAGAAAGAGCCCAGAAGACAAGAACACAAAAAACCTGAAGCCTCAGACATTACCTGCTTTCCCACCCACCCCCACACACACCTGAGGAATAGAGTCTGACCTTGACATAAAGTTAATATCCAAGAAATAGGCCATTCAAAATAAACAAACCATAAATAGCTATTATGGTGATAGAAAAGATCAGGATTAAAACTCATAAAAAGACAGTGAAATCAAAACAACTATGTGTAGAGCTTCCACGAAAAATGTAAAATATTCACAAGCCCCAAAAGAGTTCTTTAAAGAGCTTGTAAATCAAGAGAGGTATAGGAAAAATGAAGAAAAGAAATGAGTAATACAAGAAAATTATGAACAACTAGAAAAAAGGTCTAAAAACTTGCCAAAGAAAATAACTCATTAAAAATTAGAATTGCACCATAAGAAGCTAATGACTTCATAAGACATCAATCAGTAACAAAACAAAATCTAAAGAATGAAAAAATAGATACATGTTGCAGGGCGGAGCCAAGATGGCAGAATAGAAAGACACACAAATGCAGACTCTCCCCACACAACCCATAAAATACCTGTAGAGAGGGACTCTCCACAAATTTTGGAGCAGCAGAAGTGGAGATCAACAGAGTGGAGGAGATTTCCAGCCCAGGGTGACCTGAAAGACCCACAGGAAATGCCCGTTGCACTGGAGGCAAAGCAGAGCCCAGCCCAGCTTTGGCTGCAAGGCTCAAGGCTCTGGAAGGAGGACATTTCAGGGGCGGAATCTCCAGTCAAGGAATTTCCAGTCCCAGTAGCAGTGGGTTTGCAGATTCCTCAACCCACAGACACCAAAGGTCAGTGATGGAGTTTTTTCAGCTGGCTGGGAAGGGAGAAGGGCATTTCCATAGCTCCAGCCTCAGACAGTGGCCCACAGAGGCCACATCAGCAGCAGTCCTCACCTCAGCCCCTACAGCAGCCTGCATACTTTGTGGGATCGTAAAACCCCTGGGGGCACTGAGGAGCTAATTATTACCACGGTCCTGTGAAGAGGCCCTGAGAGAGCTGGTCTTTGTCTCACACTGAATGGCGGCCCTGCCCATCCAGCTTATCTGAAAATCAGCCCCCAGTGCTGACTTGGTGAAACTGGAGGCCAGGTGGCTGTGGAGAGGTAACTGCTAAGATTCTGGGCACAAAAATCCCACTCTGCACCCAGACCAGTACATGCTTGATTGTGCCACTTTGGAGGAACTGAGATCTTACAGATTCCCAGAGTATACCCTACTCTTGACAAAGGACCCAAAAGTCAAGTAACTGGTTGGGAAAATACCCAAAAAAGGGAAAAAAATAAGACCATAGAAAGTTATTTTCTTGGTGAACAGATATCTCCTCCCATCCTTTCAGATGAGGAAGAACAATGTTTACCACCAGTGAAGGACATAAAAGTCAAGACTTCTGTATCCCAAACATCCAAAATAAATATTGAATGGTCTCAGGCCATGGAAGAGCTCAAAAAGGATTTTGAAAATCAAGTAAGAGAGATGGAGGAAAAACTGGGAAGAGAAATGAGAGAGATGCAAGAAAAATCATAAAAAGTGCATCAACAACTTGCAAAAGGAGACCCAAAAAATGCTGAAGAAAATAACATCTTTAAAAATAGGCTAACTCAATTGGCAAAAGAGGGTCAAAAAGTCAATGAGGAGAAGAATGCTTTCAAAAGCAGAAATAGCCAAATGGAAAAGGAGGTTCAAAAGCTCACTGAAGAAAATAATTCTTTCAAAATTAGAATGGAACAGATGGAGGCTAATGACTTTATGAGAAACCAAGAAATCACAAAATAAAACCAAAAGAATGAAAAAATGGAAGATAATGTGAAATATCTCATTGGAAAAACAACTGACCTAGAAAATAGATCCAGGAGAGGCAATTTTAAAATTATGGGACTACCTGAAAGCCATGATCAAAAAAAGAGCCTAGACATCATCTTTCATGAAATTATCAAGGAAAACTGCACTGATATTCTGGAGTCAGGGGCAAAATAAATATTGAAAGAATCCACTGATCACCTCCTGAAAGAGATCCAAAAAGAGAAACTCCTAGGAACACTGTGGCCAAATTCCAGAGTTTCCAGGTCAAGGAGAAAATATTGCAAGCAGCTAGAAACAATTTGAGTACTGTGTAAATACAATCAGGATAACACCAGATCTAGCAGCTTCTACATTAAAGGATCAAAGGACTTGGGATATGATATTCCAGAAGACAAAGGAACTAGGACTAAAACCAAGAATCACCTACCCAGCAAAACTAAATATAATATTTGAGGGGGAAAATGGTCTTTCAATGAAATAGAGGGCTTTCAAGCATTCTTGATGAAAAGACCAGAGGTGAAAAGAAAATTTGACATTCAAACACAAGAACCAAGAGAAGCATGAAAAAATAAACAGGAAAGAAAAATCATAAGGGACTTACTAAAGTTTAACTGTTTACATTCCTACAAGGAAAGACAATATTTGTAACTCTTGAAACTTTTTTCAGTATCTGGGTAGTTGGTGGTATTATACACACACACACACACACACACACAGACAGTCAGAGAGACAGAGAGCACAGGGTGAGTTGAATAGGATGGGATCATATCTTAAAAAAACGAAATTAAGGGGTGAGAGAGGAATATATTGGGAGGAGAAAGGGAGAAATGGAATGGGGCAAATTATCTCTCATAAAAGAGGCAAATAAAAGACTTCGTTGGAGGGAAAAAGTGGGGAGGTGAGAAATAAAACATGAAGCTTACTCTCATCACATTTGACTCAAGGAAGAAATAAAATGCACACTCATTTTGGTATGAAAACTTATCTTACAATACAGGAAAGTGGGGGAGAAGGGGATAAGCAGGGTGGGGAGAATGATGGAAGGGAGGGCAGTGGGAGGAGGGATCAATTTGAAGTCAACACTCTTGGGGAGGGACAGGATCAAAAGGGAGAATAGAAGCAATTGAGGGCAGGATAGGATGGAGGGAAATATAGTTAGTCTTACACAACATGACTATTATGGAAATATTTGCAAAACTACACAGATATGGCCTATATTGAATTGCTCGCTTCCCAAAGGGAATGGGTGGGGAGGGAGGGATGAAGAGAAGTTGGAAGTCAAAGTTTTAGGAACAACTGTCGAGTATTGTTCTTACTACTAGGAAATAAGAAATACAGGTAATAAGGTATAGAAAGTTATCTTGCCCTATGGGACAAAAGAGAAGATGGGGATAAGGGAAGGGAGGGATGTTAGAAGGGAGGGCAGATTGGTGATAGGGGCAATTAAAATGCCCAGCATTTTGGGGTGTGGGGAGAGTAGAAATGGGGAGAAAATTTGGAACCCAAAATTTTGTAGAAATGAATGTTGAAAACTTAAATAAATAAATTTAAATTTAAAAAAGAAAGGAAAAATAAGAAAGAACATGGAATATGTCATTAGAAAAATAACTGACTAAGAGAACAAATCAAGGAGAGATAATACAAGAATTGTTGAAGTACCTGAAAATTATTATCAAAAAAAGAGTCTAGACACTATACTTCAAGAAGTTATTAAGAAAAATTGCCTGAAACTCTAGAACTAGACGGTAAAACAAAAACTGGAAAAAAAATGCAATATTCACTACCTGAAAGAGATTCCAAAATGAAAGCTCACTGGAATATTAGAGCTAAATTTCAAAGCTCCCAGGTCAAGGAGAAAGTATTACAAGCAAATAGAAGGAAATAATGTAAATATTGTGAACCTACAGTCAGGATAACACAGGATTTAGCAGCTTCTACATATAAAGATCAAAGAGCATGGAATATGATATTCCAAAGACAAACGAGCTGGGTTTGCAACCAAAAATAATCTGCTCAGTAAAGCTGATTATAATTCTGCAAGGAGGGAAATGGATATTTAGTAAACTAAAAGATTTTCAGATACTTTTGAGGAAAAGACCATAACTGAACAGAAAATTTGACATACAAGAATCAGAAGAAATATAAAAAGCTAAACATGAAAGACTAATTATAAGAACCTAATAAGATTAAACTGTTTACCTCTTACATGAGAAATGATATTTGCAAGATGAAAGAATATTATAATTTCTAGGGTAGCTTGAAAGAACAAAGAGATAGAAGGCTTGTCATTGAGTTGATTATGATAAGAGGATCCAAAAAGAATAAAATTGGGTACGGAGAGGTAAAATGGAGCAAATTATCTCATACAAAAGAGGCGTGAATGGAAGAACTGTTACAGTGAAAGGGAGGCTGGAGTGGAAGGTGGGTAGTGTGGTAGCCTTCTTCTCATCATAATGGGTTAAAGAGGGAATAACATATGCACTTAGTAGTGTATAAAAGTCTTCTTAACCTGTGGAGAAATTGAAGGGCAAAGGGATAGGATAAGGGAAGGACTCTTAGAAAAAGTGTGCAGATTCAGGAGGTAACAGTCAGAAGTAAGGTAAACTTCTGAGGAGGGATGGGAGAGAAAAAGAGAGAAAGAGAGAGATGGTGAGCAAAAATAGAATGTAGGAAAATACATAACTACTAATTGTAATTTTTAATGGGAAAGGCATGAACTCACCCATAAAACAGAAACAAATAGCAGAATGGATCAAAAAACAGAATCCAACAATTTGCTATTTACAAGAAACACATTTTAAATGAGACACACACACACACACACAAATGGATACGTACAGTAAAAATAAAGGGCTGGGGTAGAATTTGTTACTCTTCAGATGATGTAAAAAAACCAAGAGTCACAATTATGATTTCAGGCAAATCTAAAATAAAATAGATTTAATTAAAAGAGATAAGCAGGGAAACTACATTATGGTAAAAGGTACCATAGATAATGAAGTAATGTCAATACTAAACAAAAATGCACCAAAATGCTAAGATAGCCAAATTTATAAAGGAAAAAATAAATGAATTATAGGTAGAAATAAACAGCTTTGCTATTATAGTGTGAGATTTCAACCTTCCCTCTCAGAACTAGATCAATCTAACAGAAAAAAAAAGTCAAAGAGATGAACAGAATTTTAGATAAACTAGATATGATAAACATCTGGAAACAAATGAATGGGAATAGGAAGGAATATATCTTTTACAGTTAAGTGCAGAAAAGCAGAAATATTAAACACATACTTTTCAGATCATAATGCAACAAAAATTACATTTAATAAAGGATCACAACTGAAAATTAATTGGAGACTAAATAAATCTTAAAGAGTAAGTGAAACAATAGGAACAATAAATACAATAGAAATAAAAACAGAAAAAAATAAATACTTTTATAAATAAAAGAAAATGTTAATGAGACAACATATCAAAACTTATGGGATGCAGCAAAAGCAGTACTCAGAGAAAAATTTATATCTGTAAATGGATGTGCAATTTTAAAAACTAGAAAAAGAACAAATTAAAAATCCCCAATTAAACACCAAATTGAAAATCTTGAAAATTAAAGTTTAAATTAATAAAACTGAATGTAAGAAAAGCATTGAATTCAGAAACAAAAGCAGGAGTTGGTTTTATAGGGAAAAAACAAACAAAATAGATAAACTAGTGGCTAATATACAAAAGAAGAGAGAAGAAAACCAAATTAAAAGCATCAAAAATGAAAATGGTTAAATATACTACTGGTGAAGATGAAATTAAAATAATTATTAGGAATTATTTTGCTCAATTACACAGGAATAAATTTAATTATTTAAGTGAAATGGAAGAATATTTACAAAAATATAAACTAACTAAATTAAGAGAGAGGAAATTGAATATATAAATTAACCTGCTTTAGAAAAAGAAATTGAACAAGCCATAAAGGAGCTTTCTAAGAAAAAAAGCACCAGGGACAGATGGATTTATAAGTGAATTCTAACATTTAAAGATCAACTAATTTCAACATCAAATAATTTGGAATAATAGGCAAAGAAAGAGTCCTACCAAATTCCTTTTATGAAACAAATATGGTACTGATAACTAAACCAGAAAGAACAAAAGCAGAGAAACTTATAGACCAATTTTACTGATAAATATTGATGCAAAAATCCTAAATAAAATACTAACCAAGAGACCATGATAGTACATCACAAAGATTATACATAGTGATCAAATTTGATATGTATAGACATGTAGGGAAGGTTTAACATAAGGAAAATTATTAACATAATTAATTATATTAATAAAATAATAAAATTCTATTATATCAATAGATGCAGAAAAAGTTTTTGAGAAAATACAACACTAATTTCTATTAAAAAGGCTTGAAAACATACTTATAACTAGGTATAAAACTACAACTCAACTCTGAACTCTTTTTTTTTGAGTCCCAAATTTTCTCTTCATCTCTCCAGTCAGCCCAACCACCAGTGGTGTGTATTCTGATTACCCCTTCCTCCAATGTGCCCTCCATTTTATCTCCTTCACCCTTTTCCCCTTCCTCCTTACCTTCTTGTAGGCAAGACAGATTTCTATATCCCAATACCTATATTTCTTATTTCTCAGTTGCATGTAAAAACAATTTTTAGCATTTGTTTTTAAAACTTTGAATTCCAAATTCTCTTGCTTTTTCCCTCCCCACCCACCCTCATTGAGAAGGCAAGCAATTCAATATAGGATATACATGTGTAGTTATGCAAAACATTTTCATAAGTCATGTTGTGAAAGACTGTATCTCCCTCCATCCTATCCCACCCCCCACTTAGTCTATTTTCAACTTCGACCCTGTCCCTTTTCAAAAGTGCTTGCTTCTGACCATCCCCTTCCACAATCTGCCCTCCCTTCTATCATCTTTCCCCCTTATCCTCTTCTCCCTTACCTTTCTGAGGGCTACATATCAAATTGAGTGTGTATGTTATTCTCTCCTTAAGCCAAATCCAATGAGAGTAAAGATCACTCATTCCCTCTCTCCTCAACACACTTTCCCTCCACTGTGAAATCTTTTTCTTGCTTCTTTTATATGAAATAATTTATCCCCATTCCATCTCTCCCTTGAACGTTCTCCAATTATAATCCTCTCTGACTCCTTAATTTTATTTTTAGATATCATCCCTTCATATTCAACTCACCCTATAACATCTATCTATCTATCTATCTATCTATCTATCTATCTATCTATCTATCTATCTATCTATCTATCTATCTATCTATCTATCTATCTATCTATCTACCTGTCTGTCTGTCTGTCTGTCTGTCTCTTCCAAGAACCCTAATACTAAGCAAGATCTCATGAGTTACAAATATCATCTTTGCATGCAGGAATGTAAACAGTTCAACTTTAATAAGTACTCCACTTCTCTTTCTTTCTTGATTTCCTACTTCCTTTGCTTCTCTTGATTCTTGTATCTGAAAGTCAAATTTTCTATTCAGCTCTGGTCTTTTCAGCAAGAATGCTTGAAAGTCCTCTATTTCATTGAATGATCATTTTTACCCCTTAGGTATTATACTCAGTTTTGATGGGAAGGTGATTCTTGCTTTTAATCCTAGTTCCTTTGACCTCTGGAATATCATATTCCAAGCTCTGTGATCCTTTAATGTAGAAGCTGCTAGATCTTGTGTTATCTTGACTATTTCCACAATATTTGAATTGCTTCTTTCTGGATGCTTGTAATGTTTTCTCCTTGACATGGGACTTCTGGAATTTGACTAAAATACTTGTAGGAGTTTTTCTTTTGGGATCACTTTCAGGGGGTGATTGGTGGATTCTTTCCATTTCTATTTTACCCTCTTGTTCTAGAATATCAGGGCAATTTCCTTGATAATTTCATAAAGGAGGATGTTTAGGCTCTTTTTTTTATCATGGCTTTCAGGTAGTCCACTAAATTTTAAATTCTCTCTTCTGGATCTATTTTCCAGGTGAGTGGGTTTCCCCATGAGATAGTTCACTGTTTTCTATTTTTTTCATTCTTTTGGTTCTGTTTTATAATTTCTTGATTTATCATAAAGTCATTAGCTTCTATCTGCTCCATTCTATTTTTGAAGGAATTATGTTCTTCAGTGAGTTTTTGGGCCTCTTTTTCCATTTGACCAATCCTGCTTTTTAAGGCATTCTTCTCCTTGGCTTTTTGGACCTCTTTTGCCATTTGGGTTAGTCTATTTTTTAAAGTGTCATTTTCTTCAGTATTTTTTGGGTTTCCTTTAACAAGCTGTTGATTCATTCTTCTTGTTTTCTTGCATCACTCTCATTTCTCTTACTAATTTTTGCTCTACTTCTCTTACTTGATTTTCAAAATCCTTTTTGAGCTCACCATGGCCTGAGACTAATTCATATTTTTCTTGGAGGCTTTGGATGTAGGAGCTTTGACTTTGTTGTCTTCTGGTTGTGTATTTTGATATTTGTCACCAAAGTAAGATTCCATAGTCTGACTTTTTTTTCCTCTGTTTGCTCATCTTCCCAGTCAAATACTTGAGTTTCTAAGTCTTTGTTAAGGTAGGACTCTGCTTCTAGTGGGAGTAGGGGTGGGGGTGAGTGTACTGTCCCAGACTTCAAGAGTTTTGTGTCAGTTGCTTGATCCCCCACCATCTGTGGGCCCAGGGCTCTGGAAGCTGCTGCTGCTGCTGTTGCCATGACAGCCAACACTGCCTCCTCTTCCTCTGCCCAGGGCTTGGGTCAGACCCCAGTGTACCACACCTGTTCCCCACTTAGGTCTGACAGAGTTTTCCCACTGACCTTCTATGCTATCTTTGGTGTTTGTGAGTTGAGAAGGCTAGAAATTGCCAGACCTGCTAGAGATTCAGTTACCTGAGGCCTGCTCTGGCCCTGTCTGTGCTGGCATGGCCCTCTTCCAAAAGTACTCTGTTCTGCTTTCAGCCCAGTGCAATAGACACTTTCTGTCAACCCTCTAGGCTCTCTTGGGCTGCAGATTTGTTTCACTCCACCATTTTGTGGGTTCTTCAGTTCTAGGGTTTGTTTAGAGTTATTTTAACAGGTATTTTCAGGGTTTCATGGAGAGAGCTCAAGCAGGTCACTGCTTTCACTCTGCCATCTTGGTTTTCCCCCCTATTCTGAACTTTCTTGAACTGATTCTCCAACTCCAGGACTGACTACCTCCTTCTGGGTCATGGCTGATGAGGAGAAGAGGGCAAATCTCTTTCTTTACCTCCCCCCCCCAATTCCACCAAGAAAAGAAGTAAGTTCTTTTCCAACTGTCAGCTTCTGTCTCAACTATGTCTAGTATTCAATGATCTAGACTCTGATTTTGTCTTTTAAGGGTCTCCCGAGGTGTGCCTAATCATCATTTTTCTAATAACAATACTTCTTTCTGACTTACTCAAGGGACTTCACACTTCATAAAGGGATTAACTAGGTGACCATGTTATTGTTCTTCCTTAACCATCCCCTTTTCTGAGACTAGGTCACTGGCTTTCCAAGATTAGAGCCTATGTAATTTAATTGTATGGGTAATTTTCTCTGATAGTATGTAATCTCCTTGGGATTTTTTTTCCTTTTTGTCACTATTTTTTCAATACTTAACAAAGAATATGTCATATAGTAGGTACTTAGCAACTTGCTTGTTGAATGATTAATTGATGATAAGCCTCTCCATAGTATGTCACCAGGTCCATACTAAACTTTCTTCCATCTTGGTAAAACCTGTAAGAACCTGTACCACACTGACAGCCCAAAGTTACCTCAAGAGCATAATACATAAGGCATCAGAAGAGGACTTTATCAAAGCAAAATATTTGATGTTGCTTTATTATAGTTCTACGTTGATTAACCTATTGAAGGAATTCTCTACATTGATGCATTTTAGGGAATTTTTATTCCTGGGTTACGAGGGTTTCTTTTCTCTTGAGTGCTACTTCAATGCTTCATCATATCATGTAAGTGAAAATGGGTATCAGAGGGGATTTTAACATAATACAGTCTCAGGTAGACACTAGAGAACTGCAAAGATTTTGTTTCAGGACCAGTGCTGGACACATGCTATCCTAGTTAATCCCAGAGAGATATTTCACTAAAATATTGACTATCAGATTTTTGTGTATTTGTTTTCTAACTCAGTAACTCAAAAAACTATTAATCAAAGATGGGGGGGTTTGCAGTTTGCTTAAATGAAGGGATTTAGGCTTTTTGTTGTAATTTCTTTTTCACAGTCTAGAAATATGAGAATCTAACAAAAGACATCATGTTGTTCCCACCAGACTACAACAACTCCTTTTTACTGCAAAAAGATGAGCAAAGTTCATGCAAATTTTGTCAATTCAACAAGAAGGCCTTATTAATGCACAGTGATCACTATTCCAAAGACACAACTTCCTCTCTCCTATTGACAGGATATTCTGCATCTTGTCTGAACATCACTTGGTCACAGGATAAGTAGCCTAGTGGAGCAGCTGCATAGCAATAGCTGGAGAGTTTAGAAGGAAAACAGTTTTATAAGGTGATACTTGGGGAAGAATATGCTTTGGGCAGGGGAAGATAAAATATAAAGGTGAGGAAATGGTGAGGAATTTTTCTGCAAGCTATACAAAGAACACACATGTGAACATATAAGAAAGAAAAAAGAAAATACTTATCAAGGAGAATCTGGAAACATAGCATAGGAAGTGGTGTGGGTGAAATCTGCATAGTACAGTTGAACAATAAACACCTTCTCTTCAACAAATCTTAGTCATCTCTTGAATAGTTAGATTTATGTAGCTGAGTCAGGAGTCAATTTTCACAGGTTTCCCTTTACTCAGCTGCATCCTTTTAAAAAAAAAATGTACATATTAATCTTCCACAAAGGTTGTCATCACAGTATTTAGAGGGATTTTATGCTTCATAATTTAATGTTTACTGTAATCTAAAAATTAAGGAGACACCAGTCTACAGCTAATTTACTTTCTTCTTGGGGTCTGCATTTATGTGGTTATCACTAAAATTCATGGGATTATTACTTCCCTGGAAGACAAATTTTCATAATTAGTATCATGGCTCTGGCTCTCCTCAGTTCCTCGCCTCAAAAATAATAGGGTTGGAATAGATAATCTTAAATGTTCCTTCTAGCTCTTAATCTATACTTCCACAATTCTATGATCCAATATTTCCAGGGCCTTACCTTATTATACACATATGGCACTAACGGGATTAATCCTAAGACATGACTCCTTGCTCTTTAGGAACTAAAACCTAAGATATTTTATGGTACAATAGCTCTGGAGCCCTAGGAAATTAGTGACATGAAAACTAAAATATAAGTGAATAAGATAAACAAAAAGCCATGTTAGGAAGTTCTTTTGTTGCCTTCTAAACTAGTATAGCTTATCAGGAACCACAAATTCCTGAACTGATGGCTCAGAACCTAAAGACAATAATTCTAAATGTGTTTTATACACTCAAGGTGTGATAAAAATCGCTGAGACTCCTGGGACACTGGGATTTGCAAGTTCTATACCTTGAAAAGTACCAGCAGTAAAAAAAAAAAAAGATATATGGCTTAAATAATAGACCCTTCACCACAATTCTGTCAGGTGGATAATGCAAATATTATAATGTTTATTTTAAAGATGAGGAAATTAAATTTTAGAGACTGGAAGGGCTTGGGTTTTTTTGGATGAAACAAGAAATTTATTGAATTCTCAACCAGCTTCCAAGGCATAATAAACATCTCTGGGGTGAGTTATTTAGCCACTCTCACCACCATCAAATGGAGAGGACAAGGGAACCACAAGGGTAAAGGCCAAGTGTGCCATGATCTCAGGTGCCTCTTAAGGCAGAGACTACCCCACTGCAGATTATGGTTCAGTCCCCTAATCAGAAGGGACATGGCCTTGGGCCATCAATATAGGCTAGAGATTGTCTATAAGACTAGATAAATAACATGATCATGGACAGCATTCAAATTACCAGCCCCTACATGGGCATCAGAGATGGCAAGGAAGAGAGTAGGAAAGGTAGGGTAGGAGAATGGCTCCCAGGGGATGCTGATGACAAATGTCAAACAGTTTATAAATTATAAAACCTGCTGCTAAGTGGCTCAGTGGGAGTAAGGAAGACTCATATTCCTGAGTTCAAATCTGGCCTCTGATACTCACTAGCTATGTGACCCTGGCAAAACTTGCTTGCCTCAGTTTCCTCATCTGTAAAATGAACTGAAGAAGGAAATGGCAAACCGCTCCAGTATCTTTGACAAGAAAACCCCAAATGGGGTCACAAAGAATCAGAGACAGCTGAAGTGACTGAGCAAAGAAGTGAATGAACTCAGGGCTTCTGATTTGAAATTCGGAGTTCTTTTCACCACACCCGACTGCCTTCTGGTATCAGTGATGTTACACTTTTTTAATAGTCAAAATAGTTTTACATATGACCATATATTTACCAGTGCAAATCTTTGCCTGGGGAGGCAGAAGTCTAAATGACTTTCCTCAGATCACACAACTACTATGTGATAGATTCAGGACTTGAAATCAGGTCTTTCTGCCTAGAAAGACAGCTCTGTATCCACCATGCCATGCTGACACACATATGTCAACACACATATAAACACATACACATACACGTACTCTCTACATACATGTATATATGTGTATGTGTGTATATATGTGTGCATGTGTGTGCATATGTGTGTGTACATATATATATGTTGCTTCTGTTTCCCCTATGAGAGATAAAAATCAAAAGTAGGAGTTTTTATTTTGAATAGTAGAAAGAAGGGCGAGCTTGAGCATTTCTATCTGGTGCTTTGATCACTAATAGCAAAACAACGAATAAAGAAATCCCCAAACAAGTGGCATATGAAGCAATGGTTAGTTTCTGACCACAGTCTTGCTGCTGGAGCTCCTGAGCCAGGATTCTGGAATCCCCTTTGCTTCCAGCAGCTGCACTAGCTTTGAACGCCTGCTTCTCTAAAGGCTGGACTGGTTTGTATTTGTCCTTTTGTGGGAGGCTCTGTAGATCCTGTGGTAAGCCAAAGGCATCCCTATGCTTCTCCTCCTCTCTCCCCTCCCTTCCTCTCTCCTCCTCCCACTGCTCAGCCTCCCACCATCTCCTTCCCAACAGAGTCTGTCTTGCAAGTTCCATCCGAGAAAATTTAGATTACTACAACAAGCCAAGGGAACATCAGTGACGATCAAGTGGGAATTCACTCTTCAGTAAACAGCAGCCAAATATGAAGAAACAAGGAAGGCTACAGGGGAAATCTAGATAAAATTCCATATATAGAATCTGCCTGGTGGTCTAACTGTATCCCAGGAGGTCATCCAGCTTGACCCAGAGCTGTCCAGCTGGCTGAAGTAGAGAAGACTAGAGAAACAGAGAGCTAAATCACAGGGGAAGAGGGTGCCTCCCATCATTCTCCAGCAGCTAGGTTTAGGCCTTCCCTGAGTAACATTAATAAGCCCCTTGTTTAAAGAGGAACAGATAGTTTTGACAGAGTCCAGCAAGTGTGGGAAATAAAAGTAGTTCTATATGATCTCTTCACGTTATCCATGGGAGACAATCTGATTTGGGATTCATTCATACAAAAAATCTTTTCACAAAAAGGATATTTGTTTCTCAAAGGCTAAATAAAGAAAAGGTTGTTCACATGACTATTTCTTAAGGACAGGAAGATGGCAGGATAGAATATAGCAAACAGTAAAAGTTTTGCCTTTCTCTGTTTCTGGGAAGGAACTTAATTCCTTATGAATATCAAGGCATTTGCATAAACTAGTAAAGTTCCATACTTACTGAAGCCATGATAGAATTCTGCCAATTATTCATTTTCAAAAGGGTTTCAAGGTTAAAATAAAAGGCAATCTAAAATCTCTCCAATTCCAAATCATATCATTAATCAGCTGGTTTTAATATGATTCTTATGGATTTTCTTTGGACCAATAATTACTTAGTATTCAAAATTCCAATTAGTACCTTCACTATGTAACAGTCATGAATATTAGATTAGTTCCTTAGGATCATGGCCTGAGAAAGTCAGACTAGGTCTAATGGATGTGATAACACTGGGAAGTATTTTAAAGGAGAAAACAGAAACTCAATCCAATAAGCATTTCTTAAGTACCAACTATATTCCAAGTACTTTGTTAGATGTTAGAAATAAAAGGAAAAAAAATGCCTCCCTTCAATGCACTTATATTAAACTGGGAGAAAACAACATCTTCACAGATAAGTAAATGTGAAATATACTCAAAGTAAATGAAAGAAACAAATGATGCATAAAAAACATGAGGAGTGAAGAGATAGGGGAAATCAGGAAAGACCTTGTGTGGGAGGAAGCACTTAAGCTGAGCATTAGGGATTCTAACTCTAGGGAGCAGGTAAGGACGGGGTGAATTCCACCCTTGAAGGACAGTCTTTTCAAAGGAATGGAATGTTCTATCTTGTTGTATAAGATATATCATTATCATGATACCACTATGGTGCAAGGGGAGAATAAAAATAAGGATTGAAATTGTGGTGTAGTAGAAAGGGTGCTTAATTTGGAATTAGATCTTGGTTCAGATTCTAGACCTACTACTTACCTTTGTGACCTTAAATAAGATATTCAAGCCATCTGGACCTCCATGTCCTCAACTGTAAAATGAGAGACCTCTAAGTTTCCTTCCAACTCTTAACCTATAATTTTGGAGACCACTAATAGGCTTTAAGATTTTCTCTATATAATAACTATTCTATACCATGGTTAACCAATATAACCATAACCCCTGCATCATAAATATAAATCCCTATAATGATAACTTGGGTTTGTCTCAAAGTCAGCCTGTTACAAAATATATCAGAAAATAAATGATGAGAATGTTCTATTCCACATTATAGCAGTGGGTTGTTTCATATTCCCTATCAATTCCTGCTATCATTTTTAGTAGACTTATTTGAAGGTGACAGAAAGTTGGGGCTGGCCAAGAGAAGATTAAATTAAATTAAAATATAGCTTACTTAGTCATAGTATTATTTGTATTTCAGGTGTGATTTTTAACCAGAAATTGATCTTTAAAAGGGATATGTCATAAAAAGGGAGGGTATATGAGGAAGGAAGTGATCAGAAATAAAACTTTTGATGAGGGAAAGGATGGGGTGGTAAGCGAGAGGAGGGATAAACAAGGGAAATATAGCACAGAGGGAAATACACAGTTATCATCAATATAACTGTAAATAGAATGAACTCACCCATGAGATGGAAAGAGATAGCAGGATGGATTAAAAACCAGAATCCTACAATATATTGTTTACAAGAAACACATCTGAAGCAGAGGGATACACACAGAGTAAAGGAAAGGGACAGGAGCAAAATCTATCATGCTTCAATTAAAGCAAAGAAAGGAGGGGAAGAAATCATGATCTCAGACAAAGCAAAAGCAAAAATGGATCTACTTAATAGGAATCTATTTAACGTAATTTAATCTAACTAATAATCTAACATAACACAGACAGTAAAGTCATATCAATACAAAACACGTGTGTACCAAATGGTATAGCATCTAAATTTTTGAAGAAGTTGAATGGGTTACAGGAGGAAACAGATAATAATATTATACTAGTGGGGACCTCAACTTTCCCCTCTCAGAACTAGATAAATCTAACCATAAAATAAACAAGAAAGACGTTAAAGAGGTGAAAAAAATTCTGGAAAAGTTAGATATGACTAGATCTCTGGAGAAAACTGAATGGGAATAGAGACGAATACACCTTTTTCTTAGCAGTACATGGCACCTACAGAAAAACTGACCATGGATTAGGACATGAAAACCTTACAACTAAGTGACGGGGGTCGGTCCTAGGCGCCTGGGCGGATAGGGGCCTCCCCGGGAGTGGCAGCCCACCAATCCGAGGGAGACACGGCTCCCATAGAGGAGTTGTGAGCCCACGGGATTGGTCGGGTGGGCTGGATCCAATCGGGTGGTAGGCCTCGCCCTCGGGGCGGGTTAGGATGGCAGCCCGGAAGAACCTCCCTATATAAGACAACGCCCTGAACTGCTCGTGGGACTCCTCCATGCAATAAAGCTATGAACCTCCTGCGCATTGCCTGATTATTGCCTGCCGCCGTGTCCCCCGGGGTAGGTCCGGAGACGTCCGAAGCGGTGCCCACCGAAGGGAGATTCTCACTCGAAGGTCCCGGGGACAGACCCGGGACAACTAAGTGCAGAAAAGCAGAAATAGTAAATGCAACCTTTTCAAAACATAATGCAATAAAAATTACATTCATATCAAACAATGGAAAGAGAGATTAAAATTATTTGGAAATTAAATAAAATAATTCTAAAAAAAACAAGTGTGTCAGAAAACAAATCGTAGAAACCATCAATAATTTCATTTAAGAAAATGACAAGACAACATACCAAAATTTGTGAGATGTAGTCAAAGTGATACTTAGAGAAAAATGTATATCTCTAATTGCTTACAACAATTAAATAGAGAAAAGCAGATCAATGAATTGGGCATGCAACCAAAACAAAAAACAACTAGAAAAAAGAATTAATTAAAAATCCTCAAATACCAACTTAGAAATTCTGAAAATCAAAGAAAGATTAATAATATTGAGAGTAAGAAAAGCACTGAACTCTAATAAATAAAACTAAAAGTTGGTTTTATGAAGTAAAAACCCCAGATAAACCACTGGTTAATTTGATTTTGAAAAAAAGAAAGAAGAAAACCAAATTACTAAGATAAAAAATGAAAGGTGTGAACTCACCACCATTGAAGAGGAAATTAAGACAATTGCTAGGAGTTATTTTGCTAAATTATATGCCAATAAATTTGACAATCTAAATGAAATGGATGACTATCTACAAAAATATAAATTCACAAGAATAACAAAAGAAATAAAATATTTAAATAATCAAGCCTTAGAAAAAGACATTGAACAAGCCATCAATGAACTTTCTGAGAAAAATTCAGTAGGACTAGATGGATTCAAAAGCAAATTCTATTAAACATTTAAAGAACAATTTATCCTAATACTACAGAAACTATTTGAAAAAAGGTGGAGTCCTACCAAATTTCTTTTACAAAACAAATATGGTGCTGATGCCCAAAGGAGGAAGAACCAAAACAGAGAAAGAAAATTATAAACCACTTTCCCTAATGAATATTGATACAAAATTTTTAAATAAAATATTAGCAAAAAGGTTACAGTAATTTATCACCAGGGTAATACACCTATGACTGGTTGAGATTAATACCAGGAATGTAGAGCTGATTTGATATTAGGAAAACTATCAGCAAAATTGACCATATCAATAATATAACTAACAGAAATCATGTGATTATCTCAATAGATGCAGAAAAAAGCTTTTAACAAAATATAGTACCCATTCCTTTTAAAAATACTAGAGAACATAGGAACAAAGAGAGTATTAATTAAAATAAGTGATGTTTATCTAAAACCATCAGTAAGCATTACAGAAACCTTCACAATATAATGGGGGTGAAGTAAGGATGCCCGTTATCACCTCTATTATTTAATACTGTACTAGAAATGTTAGCTATAGCAATAAGAGAAGAAAAAGAAATTAAAGGAATTAGAATAGACAATGGGGAAATAAAACCATCACTCTTTGCAAATGATATGATGTTATATTTGGAAAATACTAGAGAATCAACTTAAAAAACTGCTTGAAATTAAGAATAACTTTAGCAAAATTGCAAGATAAACCCACATAAATCAGCAACATTTCTACTTATTATCAACAAAATCCAGCAGCAAGATATAGAGAAGTTCCATTTAAATTAACGGTAGACAATATAAAATACTTGGGAGTCTGCCTGCCAAGACAAACTGAGGAGAACTATATGAACACAATGATAAAACACTTTTCACACAATAAAGTCAGATCTAAACAACTGGAAAATAATAATTGCTCATAGGTAGGCTAAGTAATTTTAATAAAATGACAATTTAGCCTAAATTAATCTATGTATTTAATGTCATACCAATCATGCTATCAAAAATTATTTTATATAGTTAAAAAATAGCAAAATTCATCTGGGAGAACAAAAGCTCGAGGATATCGAGGGAATCAACAAAAAAAATGCGAAAATATAGTTTAGCTATATCAGATCTCAAACTATATTATAAAATGGTAATTATCAAAACAATCTTATACTGGTAAAAAATAGAATGGTGGATCAGTGGAATAGATTAGGTACAAATTACATTATAGTAAAAGATCACAGTAATCTAGTATATGATAAACCCAAAGAGCCTAGCTTTTGGAACAAAAACAATGATTTGACCAATTTGACAAAAATTTCTGAGAAAATTGGAAAACAGTATGGCAGAAAATAGATCAATATTTCACACTATATACCAAAATATGGTCAAAATGGGTACATTATTTACACATGAAGGGTGACAATACCATAAGCAAATAAGAGAGCATGGAATAGTTTATCTGTCAGAGTTATAAGTAAAGATGGAATTTAGGACAAAAGAAGATATAGAGAGCATTACAAAATACAAAATGGACAATTTTGATTATATAAAATCTAAAAGTCTTTGCATAAACAAAACCAATGCAAACAAAATTATAGGGAAAGCAAACAAATGGGGAAAAAATTTGCAACAAGTATCTCTGGTAATGACCCTATTTCTCCAATATATAGAGAACTGAGACAAATTTATAAAAATACAAGTCATTCCCCAATTCATAAATGGTCAAAGGATATGAATAGGCAGTTTTCAGACAAAGAAATCAAAGCTATCTGTAGTCATATGAAAAAATGCTCTAAATCACTATTGATCAGAGAAAAGCAAATTAAAACAATTCTGAGGTACCATTTCACACCTTCAGAGTGGTTAATATGACAAAAAAAAAAAAAAGATGTTGGAGAGGTTGTGGGGAAAACGGGACCCTAATTCACTGTTGGTGGAGTTGTGAATGGATTCAACCATTCTGGAGAGCAATTTGAAACTATTCCCAAAGGGTTATAAAACTTTGATCCAGCAATACCATTGCTAGGCCTATGTCTCAAAGACATCCAATAAAGGAGAAAAGGATTTATTTGTTTAAAAATATTTATAGCAGCTCTTTTTGTGGTAACTAAGAACTGGAAATCAAAGGGTTGGCCATCAACTGGGAAAAGGCTAAACGAGTTGTGATGTATGATTGCAGTGGAATAATATTGTGCTTTAAGAAATGGCAAGAAGGATGACTTCAGGAAAACCTGGGAAGACTTAGATGAAATGATACACAGTGAAGTGAACAGAACCTGAAGAACACTGTACACAGTAACAGCAATATTATTTGATGAAGAACTGTGGATGACTTCGCTGTTCTCAGCAATACAATGATCCAAGACAATCCCAAAGGACTAATGATGAAGCATACTATTGGCCTCTAAAGAAAGAACTTATATTGATTAAATACAGACTGAAGCATTCTCCTTTTCACTTTCCTTTATTCCTTTGATTCGAGTCTTTTTAAGCAAAATGACAAATATGGAAATGTTTTATATAACTGCACATGTACAACCTATATCTGATTGCTTACCATTTCAGGGGAGGGAAGAGAAGAAGGAAGGGATTGAATTTGGAACTATTTTAAATAAAAATGTTTAAAAAGTTTTCAAATAAATAATCAATCAATCAATCAATCAATAATACCATGTCCTCAAAGGAAAAGGTGATGCTGGTGGGAAATGTGTCTCTTTGTCAGATGATGCTAATTTTTCCCGCTCTTCCAAATTTCTCAGTGGAAAAATGGTGGGAGGGGGGGAGGGAGTCTCTGATCCACACCATCTGTTTGCCTCATACAGCCATGCATTCCATTCTCTGTGGAGCAGAGGGCTCATGACAATCCGCCAAGAAAATTCTGGGGATTACAAAGTGACTGGATACTTGCTCAAAAGATTAAGATAAGGTTTTTTTCATGTTTGGAACACACACACACACACACACACACACATTTCCTTCTTCAGCACAGCAGTGGCTTCAGCAAACATTTTCAGGTAACTTCAGGAAATGCAACACACAGAGAGCTTTATTTACTCCACAGACAGTTAGTTTGTTGTGCAAGAATCCCTGACTGACTCAGCAGTGGGATGGAAGTATGGTCTTCTACTCCAGTTCAGTTAAGATGAAATTAGCTGGCAGTATATCATGTGCAACTTACAACATTCCATAAAGAAAGGAGTGGCAACATTGCCAGGGAACACTCTCCAGGCTGAAGCCATAGCAATCACCCTTTGTGTTGAACCCAAGTAAACAACATAACAAGAAAAACATGTGAGCTCCTTGCCATCTCCTATCTCCCATGCAAGCTGCTTTCCAAAGCAGAACTTAGGCATTTAGGGCTATGCTCCCTAGACAAAGATGGCTCTGCTTATCCATCATCATCCATGAGTCTTTTTGCCACTTGCTGGTCATTTTACCTGTCCTTCCAAATTTCTCAGTGGAAAAAATGAAGGCAGGGGTACAGTGGAAAGGAAGCTGAATTTGAAGTCAGAGAACCGAGGGCATGAATCCTGACTGCTACTGCCAATTTGTGTGGCCTCAAACAAGTTCTCTGACCTCCCTAGGTTTTCACATCTTCATTTCTAAAATGAAAGGCACATGCCAGATGATCGCTAAGGTAGCTTGGAGCCCCACATCTATGACCCTATAAGGTTAAAAATGGCAATCCTATAATCCATCTTGAGGTTTTGGGGGTGTGCTGCTGTTTCTTTCCCTAGAGGTAGAAATAAATGTTTGGCGAACACAATTCCTGTGGATAAATTTGCACTCTTCCCTTTCTCTCATTCAGTCCTGAAGCAAGCTTTTGTGAAAGTAGTGGAAATAGAGGCATCTATTGTGGTTACGTAAGGGAATGCCTCCAACTGTCTCTCAGGGGCATTGAACCTACAGTGTTGGCTATATGAGCAGGAGGCCTCAAAAGGCTGCGTCAGCTAGTCGGACTGGGAATTATTATTGTTGATATTATGTCAGCTTGGCAGAGGCCACACAATGTGATATTGGTTGTTAATTAAAAATAATGTCCCTGTCTTTATAATATATGCAGAGAAATCCCTTAATGGTATTTTCTCAAGACACACACACACACACACACACACACACACACACACACACACACATTTATTTTGAGATAGTAAATGTTCTATGCTGCTAAGTACTAAATTCCTGCCATTTGTAATGCAGTCCCCTACAATTTGGCATCTCTTCTCAGAAATTAATGAAACTCTATGATTCCTCCATAAGATAAGAATGTGTACCTACTCTCCTTAAAGGTGAGCAGCTAGGTGGTCTAGTGGATATAATACCAGGCCTGGAGTCAGGAAGACTCATCTTCCTGAGTTCAAATCTGGCCTTGGATACTTAACTAACTATATGAACCTGTTTGCCTCAGTTTCCTCACCTGTAAAATGAGTTGGAGAAGGAAATGGCAAGCCATTCCAGTATCTTTGCCAAGAAAATTCCAAATAGGGTCATGAAGAGTTTGACACAACTGAAACATGACTAAACAACAACAACAAATCCTTAGAGCAGGGAGACAACCTGCTTTTTTGCCGTGGATCCCTTCGGCAATCCAGTAAAGCCTATGGAACCCTTCTCACAATCATGATTTTATATTTATGAAATATATAAGAATACAAAAAGAAATCAAACATACTGAATATATCAATAAAATTTTAAACAAACTTATGGACCTTAGGTTAAGAACTCCTGTTTTAGTGGTACTCTTTTTCCCAAAAATGAAATCCCTTTTCCATTGAGAAAATTCTGGTAGGTTTCTTTGATGAGGTAAATTAATAACAACTTGAGGTATCAAATTTGGTATAGCGATATCAGAGGAACTAGGTTCAAATTCCACCTCTGACATTTTATAATCATATGACCTTAGATAAGAAATTTAATTTCTCTAGTTCTCAAATTCCCAATCTGTAAAATAAAGTAGAGGTCTGGAGTAGATCTCCTGTAAGGTGTCTTTTAGCTCTAAATAGATGAGCCAAAGATCTGAATTCAAAACCTGTCTTTGTCACTTACTATGTGTGAGCTTAAGCAAAGTACTTAGTCTCTTTGGGTCTTAGGGGCTAAACTGTATGTTCTCTATTCCCTTCCCATTCTAAATCTATGATCCTCTTACTGTGCTATTACAGATTTGTTACTATTGTTAAATATCAAATATGGAGTAATATGCCTACTCATTCATTAATTACTCTTAATGCATATTTCCCTTTCATTTGTGCCATTTTTCCTAAATCAAAGAAAAATTCAAAAGAAGTTTTGTCTTCTGAAGTATATGTTTCATTTTGTGGGGGCTTTTCCCGTGCTGAAGTTGTTACTGATGAATCAATCATGCATTTGCCTGATGGCTATCTAAAAAAGAATCATTTCATGGGAATCATTCCCAAAGTGTAAAATATGGCCTGTGGTTTGGCATTGTGCCTATTTAGCTTTCTATAAGTAGGCCAACTCTTTTTGGGTATACAATTGCATGGAACAGACTTCACTGCCATCCCATGAAACCACTGCTTGGAAAGGTAGAACTCAAAAGCAATTGTGAATGAAAGAAAAGAGAAAATTTAATGAATACTGAGGAAGAAGATGAACCTAATATTTTGGAACAATTATTAGATGGAGGCCAGAAACCTTTCTTATTCTATTCAATAATATGGCTTTAAACTATAATCTCTAAGGTAAAGGAAGAGGAGTATACATTTATATGACACCTACTATGTGCTGGGTATTGTGCTAAGGTTGTTTTGTTTGTTTCTTTTTACAAATACTACCTCATTTGATCCTTACAACAACCCTGAGAGGTAGGAAACTGAGGCAAACTGAGGTTAAGTGACTTTTCCGGATCACACAGCTAGAAAATATCTGAAGCTAGATTTGAATTCAGGTCCTCCTGACTCCAGGCCCACTTCTCTATCCACTGCACCACCATCTGCCTTTAAATTTCTTCATTCCCACCTTTCCTAATCTCCCAGGACATCTCCAGTCATCCTGATTTATATCTGGACACTGGACCCAGATGACTCCAAAGGAGAGAGTGAGATTGGTGATTTTGCACAGCCCTCCCTCACTTAAATTCAATTCACTTGCAAGTCATGGCATCATCTTCCTGATGTCATGGTGTGACAATATATGACATATATTATAAATTTCAGTATTCAATTCCAAGTCCAGGAAGAGTATTAGAAAATCATGTACTTTACTTAGTCTCTTACCAAATTTATTTTCTCTTCTTTTCTAGCTCTGCTTAATCACCTAGCACTGGCCTCCCCAACCTTGCTATTTATTATTGACAAAAAATATCCTTGCGTTTATCCTATAGTGTTTTGCCTCTTTCACTGACTAAGACACCCAATCGCTTGCTCCAATAATTCTTGAATTATACTATAGGATGTCAGGAGCAGAAAAAGACATTTGGAGTTATCTGGTCCAATCTGCTCATTTTAGAATGGGGAAAAGTGAGGCCCAGAGAGATTAAATGATTTAACCGAGGTTACACAGCTATTTAGAGGCCATGCCAGGAGTACAACCCAGATCTCTTGACTCTGAGTCTAAGAAGTACTTCCTATTGCTCTATACAAGATCCAAATATTTTACTATTGTTTGAAATTTGTCCGAGTATTTAATAAAGATATAACTTAAAATATGTATGCATGTACAGTTCTGGGTATTAGTTTACAGAAGACACTGTTTTAAGTGCAGTTGTTTTATACTCTGGCTGTTTTCCAATTTCCTCTTCTACATACAAAAGAATGATAGTGAGCTTGCTTTTCTTGTAAATTGTTTCTGCGCCACTATGGTATCACCAGATCCAGTGAAACTGAATACTTGCTTAGCAATTGATGGTTATCATCATGCAAGAACTGAACACATTAAGCAAGGGCTAGATTTCAAACCACAGTGGTTTGTTTGGGTCAACAACTGATGTTGTATTCCAAGAGTACCAATGCTTCAGTTAAGTGGGAAGATAATGTTAGTATCCTTGACAATGTCAGCATAAACATGCCAATGGTTATTCCAAATAACATGGCTAAAATTGTTCAAGACATGCATTTAACAAGGTTAAGCTGTACTGTTCTTTGCTTCAATTTAAGCGCTTGTAAAATAATGACACAACTATTCATATCATTTAAACCCAATAATATTACTCCCCAGTATGACCAATGTTATAATCTCACTATGTCTATGACAATGCCCTCTTTTCGAATCAAAACAGAACAAAGGAAAAAATTAATTGTCCTAATACCAATTAATATGTGCTCCTAAAATAAGTGGCATTAACAAATATTTACAGCATGTTTAATTTTGGGAATATTGACTACTGACTTCTGAAAACATGAATGAACTAAAAATTATGACAATTGCAAAAGTATTTTGAACAAACTAATTACCCTATTACAAATGCAAGGTAGCTTTCTGTAGATGACAAGATTTTCTACGAATTGGCAGTACATGTTCTTTCCCTTGCATTAGATTATTTGTGAAAGGCATTACTCCTCAACTTTCTTACTCTACAATGTGCTATATAAGGAGGCTTTTGTTGGTGAAATGAAGCCCATGGAGATATTTCCCCCAGGGAACAACAGTAGATAGGGGTTTAAGATTGCCTAAATCCCACATTAAGCTGATAACACTGTAACTATGGAAGAAAAGGCCCATGGCCAAGTGGAATGCCTATAATATGCATATCTTGAAATTGGATACTTCAATGGATTCAATACAGGAGGCATTCTAAACTGCAAGGAACTCAGAAAAGCAATTTATAAGCATTTGAAATGCTTCTCATTTTCTTCAAGTTACTGGCATTTGGACCAGTATCTTTCTACTAGCCCTAGCTGTTATTAATTCAAGAATTTAATCTGTTTAAAATAACAACTGGTTTACCACTGTTCTTAAGGTGTACTACTTGGATAAAACTTGGATTTTTATCTCCTTTTTAAGTGCTGAAAAAAGCAGCACACATTAACATTTTCACAACTGAACAACCATTTTGTCTTTCAGGGGTGGGGCCAATATGGCAGAATAGAGGACTCAGATGAGCTCTCCCAATATTCCCCTTCAAACAATTTTAAGATAACTCTTCAAATTGAATTCTGGAGTGACAGAGTCAACTAAAGATTGAGTGAGACATTTTTTCCAGTCCAAGACAACTCAGGAGATAGGAGGGAGATATCTGTGACACTAGGGTGGGACCTGGCCCAGAATCCGCATGGCAGCAATACCAGCTATGTGCCTTGGAGGTGGCGATAGCAGCAGCAGCACTTCAGGAGCTCTCAGAGATGGTAAGGGGAACTGGCAACAGGTTAAAAATAGATTACAGGGGACCAGGTACCCTCTGAGAACTTCCATGCTAATACTTAATTCTGAGTCACAGTTCTAGGGTGCAGAGAAGTGTTTATAGGCCCAAGGGATCAGGAACCTTTCCAAAGTAAAGACCAGAGTGCAGGTCAGGAGAGCAGGGACCACCCCTCTCCTCATGTCACATCACTTTGGAAGCACCTAAAACTTCCAAACCTCCAGAACTAGCTCTGAAAACAGCAGCGTGAAAGTCTGAAGCTTGGGGCAATCGTCACAACCTCCACCACGGAAACAGGGCCCAACTTTAACATAAAGTTCCGAGACAAGAAACAGGCTGGAAAAAGACGCAACAAATAAAAACAGCAAAAGAATTTGACCACAAAAAATATTATGGTGACCAGAAGATCAAGACACAAGCTCATGTATGACCTATATTGAATTGCTTGTTTTCTCAGTGAGGCTGGGTGGGGAAGGAGGAAGGGAGAGAATATGGAATTCAACGTTTTAAGAATGAATGTCAAAAATGGTTTTAGCATACTACTGGGAAATAAGATGTACAGGCAATGGGGCATAGAAATCTATTTTGCCCTACAGGAAAATAGAGGGGGGGGGATTGAAGAAGGGGAGATGATAGAAAGGAGGACAGACTGGAGGAAGGGGTAGATGGAGTACATGCTGTCCTGGGCTGGGTGGTGGGGAGAGATAGAGAGAAATTTTTGAATTCAAATTCTTGTGGAAGTGAATATTAAGAACTGACAAATAAATTGTATATTAAAAAATAATTGCATGCATCAGTAGAAGAGAGAAGAAAAGATCAATGAACTGGGCATGCAACTAAAAATACTAGAAAATGAGCCAATTAAAAATCCTTAATTAAACACCAAAATGGAGCCAAGGCTGTGGTGGCAGTGCAACCAAGGAGGTGCAGTTGGAGGGACACACTTGCTGAGGCAGCAGGAGGTTTTCAGCCTGAAGCCCCTAAAGGAACTTTATCCCCATGACTGGCCCAGCACCTGACCAAGTCTTGCTCACCTATCCACTGCCAGCAGCAGCAGCAGAGGCCTGGGCAGTGGCATAGGCACCACCTCCTCCTCTCACCCTGAATATAGCAACCAACGATGATAAACACCCAGGACAGTAATGTTTTATCTTTGAGTAACTGTTCCCAGCTTCAGTGCTGCAGGCACATTGTTCCAGGGCCTCTGTAGTGCTCATGATGCCCCTCACCCACTGTTGAAGACCCTCAGTGGGTGAGGGGGCGGCAAGGATCCTTCTCTCTCAGTTCTAATGTATAAGGATGAGAAGCTCACTGTGACCCAGGACCTCGCAGGACATGATGGGAAGCCTCACATTGTCCTCTTCTAGTATGAGTTCCCTGAGGTGAAGGTTCCTTCCTCGGATGCAAGACTGTCCAGCCAGAGCCTGCTTGTGGAAATTTGAGATGGGTTATTACCGGATAGGAGCAAAGAAGGATGGAGTTTGCTGAAAGAAGCTGAAAGTGAAATATGTCTTCATCTGCTTCAGGAAGGGCGGGGAGCACAGAGCTCCTCTTCTGAAGATCTTCAGCTTTCTGGACTTTGAGATTGTGCATCCAAGCCATCCTTGTGTCACCTTGAGACCAGACATGTTTACCCACTGGACCAAGAACTCATCTGACGAGGACTGAAGGCAATGGAGAAGGCCACTTTGACCAGGAGCCACAGAAGGGGATTAGTGGAGGGACAGGAAGCCTTGGGGTGAAGGGGGCTCCTTGCTGCCAAGGGAAGGACACTGTAGGGCTCCAGGTGAGGGTCTCCTAATTGTGTTCTTGGAGTTGACTTGTTGAAATATGTTTTCCATAAAGAAGAGTATAAACATATTATCCACATGTAATCACCCATAGTAAATGGAGATGTTTATCAACTGACATTAGAAGCTTTTTAAACTGCGTTGTGTGGTATATCGTAGCCTATGGGAGGGCATTACTTATCCAGGCACAGGCGCAAGCCACATGGAAGGCCGGTGGGCATTACTGTAAGTCTCTAGCTCCCCTGCTTTTGGTCTTTCTTCTTTTTTTGAAAAATTTGTATATCTTTCTTTGCTCTCAGCTCATCACTTCTGGGGGCTCTTGGGGGATGGCCCCCTGATATATCCCTTGAGATGCAGCTAAGTTTTTTTTTAATGACACTTCATCACAATCCTCTCTTCATATGGAATATACATTTACCTTGGAGTAAGCAATACCAGTCTCTGGTTTGACCTTTCTTTACAGCTTGGTGCTGTTCTGGCTTTTGGTTAAGCAGTCTTAGTCTGTTCAGTGTTACCACTGCATTTGATAAAGGGGCATTCAAGTTCTCTTCCACCACCAGGACTTCTATTTAGGGCCCAGGCTTCTTGGCTCTCAGTTCTTTTGCCAGTTCCAGGAGTTTCCACTCCTGGACACTGGACTGGGATCCCAATGTTTCCTTTCTAGGCTTGGACGGCTAAGAAAGCAACTCATGGCCTGGGAGTAGGGAAAAATCATTCATCGGGGCTGGGTGATACGTTGGATGAAGCGACATACAGGGTTCTCTGCTTCTCCCCCCACTCACATTCCCCAGAGCAGAGCCAACTATAGTCCTCTGCCCTACCCAATCTGGGGAAGGTAGGAGTAGAAGGGAGTAAGTGGCAGAGAAGTGGCCTGCACCCTTGTTTTCATTTAACAGCTTGTTCTTAGGGAGAAGGGGAGGAAGTAAGCCAGCAGGGTGCTGGTCTGACCCATCCAAGCTGGTGAACTGGGTTGGTCCTTTGGGGGAGATGAGGGGGTAAGAGTGTGTTGTGTTACTGTGTCAATAAAATGGTTTAAAGTTGGGGGGAAAAACACCAAAATGGAAATCCTGAAAATCAAAGGAGAGAGTAATAAAACTGAAAGTTTAAAAAGACAAACCACTGCACTAATAAATAAAACTAGAAACTGGTTTGTGGGGAACAAACAAACTAGATAAACCATTGCTTAATTTGATTTTTTAAAAATTTTTTTAAAAAGAAAGAAAACCAAATTACCAGCATCAAAAATTAAAAGACTGGCTATTCCACCAATGCTGATGAAATTAAAGCAATTATTAAGAGATACTTTTGTCCAATTGTATGTTAGTAAACTGACAAACTAAGTAAAATGAATGAATGTTTACAAAAACATAAATTCCCCTGATAAAAAGAAGAGGAATTAGAATACTTAAATAACTCCATCTTAGAAAAAGAAATTTAACAAACCATCAATGAGGTCCTTGAGAAAAAATGTCCAGGACCTGATGAACTTATTAATGAATTCTCCCAAACATTTAAGGAATAATTAATTCCCAAATTATATCAACTACTTGAAAAAATAGGCAAAGAAAAAACCCTACCAAATTCCTGTTATGACACTAATAGGGTTTTGATACCTAAATCAGGGAGAGCAAAAGCAGAGGTGGAAAACTGTAGAATAGTTTCCTTAATGTGTATGGATGCAAAAAAATTAAGGTGAATACTAGCAAGGAGATTATAGCAGTATATCACAAAGCTCATACACTATGATCAAGTAGGATCTATACCAAGAATTCAGGGCTGATCTTATACTACAAAAACTTTAAGCATAATTGACCATATCAACACACACACACACACACACACACACACACACTTCACCACCACCACCACCCAAAAAAAAATCATATGGTTATATCAATAGATGCGGGAAAAAAAAACTTTTTGACAAAATACAATATCCATTATATTAGAAAAAAATTAGAAAGCATAGGAATAAGTGGAGCATTTCTTAAAATAGCAAGTAATACCTCTTTAAAACAAAAAGGAAGCACCATCTGTAATTGGGATAAGTTAGAAGCCTTCCCAATAAGATCAAGGATGAAGCAAGGATATTCATTATTATCACCATTATTGATTATTAGAAATGCTGGCTATAGCAATAAGACAAATAAAAGAAATAGAAGGAATAGAAATAGGCAATGAGGAAACAAAACTAATTGTCTTTGCAAATGATATGGTGGTATACTAATAGAACCCTAGCAAATCAACTAAAAAGCTAGTTGAAACAATAACTTTAGCAAAGCTGTAGGATATAAAACAAATCTACACAAATCACTACCAACAAAACTCATCAGGAAGAGATAAAGAGAAATCTCATTTAAAATAACTATAGTCATATGAAATACTTGAGAGTCTACCTGTCCAGACAAACCCAGGGAATTACATGAGCACAATTATGAAACACTTTTCACACAAAGCGTGAAACATTGTTTAAGGGTAGGACAAGCTAGTATAATAAAAATGATAATTCTGCCTAAATTAGCAATAAAACTATCAAGGAATTATTTTATAGAGCTAGAAAGAATATATTTTATAGAGCTAGAAAAAAATAAAAACAAAATTCATGTGGAAGGGCAAAAAGTCAACAATATCAAGTGAATCAATGCCAAAAAAAAAAAATGTTAGGAAAGATGGCCTAACCATACCACATTTCAAATTACAGTGTGAAGTGGTAATGGGACAGTGTGGTAGTGGCAGTTAAATAGCTCCATAGACAGATCACTGGGCTTTGAATCAGGAAAACTCATCTTCAGAAGTTCAAATCTGGCTTCAGACACTTACTAGCTATGTGACCCTGAGCAAATCATTTAACCCTATTTTCACAGTTTCTCACCTGTAAAAATGAACTGGAAAAGGAAACAGCAAACCACTCCAGTATCTTTGCCAAGAAAACCCCAAATGGGGTCATGAAGAGTCAGACATGACTGAAAGATGATGGAACAACACCGATCATCAGAACAATCTGGCACTGGATGAGAAATAGAGTGGTGGGTTAATGAAATAGATTGTGTACGAAATACACAGTGGTAAGTGACCATAGTTATCTAGTGTTTTATAAACCCAAGCTTTGGGGGGTAAGAACTCACCATCTGACAAAAATTTCTGGGGAAACTGGAGTGCAGTTTGTCAGAAAGTAAGCGTAGTCCAACATCCCCCATCATATATCAAAATGAGGCCAAAACGGGTAAATGATTTGATATAATTGGTGATATAAGCAAATTATGGGAAAATTTACCTGTCAGATCTATGGATAAGGGAAGAGTTTATGACCAAACAAGAGAGAGAAAGAGAGGATGATGAGAAATAAAAATGAATGCTTTGATTACATGAAATTCAAAGGGTTTCACACAAACAAAACCAATGCAGCCAAAATTAGAAGGAAAACAAAACTGGGAAAATATTTTTACAGCAAGTTTTTCTGATACAGATCTCATTCCTTGAATATATAGAGAACTGAGAAAATTTATAACAATAACACCCATTCCCCAACTGATCAAAAAATATGAAGTTTTCAGAAGAAGAAACAAAGCTGCAATAGTCACATGAAGAAATGCTCTAAAGCTCTATTGATTATTAAAATGCAAATTAAAACAGTTTTGAGGTACCCCTTCACACTTATCTGATTGGCTGACATGATGAAAAAGGAAAATGATAAATGCTAGAGGGGGGGGCATGGAAAAATAGGGACACTAATGCACTATTGGTGGGGTTCTGAACTGGTCCAACCATTCTGGAGAATAATTTAGAACTATGCTCAGAGGCCTATAAATCCATGCATGGATTGGACCTGCTAGTGGACTGAATTCAAAGAGACCAAAGAAAAGGGAAAAGGACCTTTATGTACAAAAATATTTATAGTAGCTCTTTTTGTGGTGGCATGGAATTGGAAATTGAGGGTATGTCCATCAATTGAGGAATGGCTGAGCAAAATGAGGTATGTGATTCTGATGAAATAGAGTTGTGCTATAAAAAGGAGAAGCAGATGGCTTCAGAAAAACCTGGGAATACTTATATGAACAGGTGCAAAATGAAGTGAGCAGAACCATAAGAGCATTGCACACAGTAACAGTAACATTGTAATGATGATCACAAGTGAAAGACTTAGCTACTCTGATCAAAACAACGACCCAAGACAATTCTAAAGGACTCACAATGAAAAAAGCCATCCACCTCCAATGAGGGAATTGATAAACACTGAGGGCTGATTGAAGCGTACTTTTTTTTCATTTTCTTTATGTTTCTTACTTTTTATTATTATTTTTGCAACATGGCTAATACAGAAATGTATTTTATATGACTTAATATATATATAATTGATATCATATAGCTTGCTTTCTGAGAGAATTTGGAACTCAAAATTGTTTTAAATGAAAGTTAAAAATGTTAAAAAATGAAGCAGATTTTTCTATACATTTTAGTTATTCCTAAAATGAAAGTTTTCATTTTTCAAAAAGAGATATAATATAGATGATGCATTCTCATCTAATGCAACTGGGTGTCAGGTACAAGCACTAATCATATGAGTCAGGAGATTTGGGTTCAAATCCCAGTTCTAACATTTCCCAACTAGCTATGTGACCAAAGGCAATTTACTTAACTTCTCTAAGCCTCAATTACCTTGTGTGTGAAGTAATATATAATTTTATAACTCCAGTAAAAGATAAACATCATAGTTATGTTATTTGCCTCATAAGATTGTAAAGATATACAGTACATACTATGTTTTCTCTATTTATAATTATCTTATTTCTTTTTTTGGTGCAGGTCAGAAAGAAATGGCCATAAGATAAATCACTATCTTGATATTTATTATTCTTTTATATTTAATGTTCTGTTTCTTCTTGTACAAGTGGGCAAATTACCTCTTCTTTTTGTAACAATAAAATTATTGGGAAGTAATCTCACTTTTTGTGGACACGCTGATAGGATCTTCAAAAAAAATCCAGTAATAGGCAGTACAACAGGTTTGATATGTACTTCTCTCATCACACCCGGTTTTCATTTCTTCCCCTAACTGGGCCTCTTTGTTTTGCATAGCAATATTTATTTTAAAAAGTTGTCTTAAATTTTTATAAAGTAAATATAACTATATGCAAGGCAAATGCAAATTAATTTACATGGTGGGGAGCTTCAATAACTGACTGAAACAACAAAGGTTTCCCATAAAATTATGAACTTGAGCTAAGTCTTGAAGGAAACCAGGAAGCCAAAGCCAGGCATGAGAAAGTATTCTAGGCATGGGGAACATTCAGCACAAAGGCATGGAGGGATTCAGTAGTTGGAGTTTTATGTGTGAGAAATAGTAAAAACTCCAGAACAGCTGAATCATAGAGTACGAGGAAAGACATAGAGTAAGAAGACCAGAAAGGTGGGTTTTAAAGGATTTAAATGCCAAATAGAGAGATTTATATTTGATCCTGGAGGTAACAGTAAACCCCTGGAAATTTCTGTATTGGGTATGCATGGCATAGTTATGCTTTAGCAAAATCACCCTATAGCTGAGAATATGGTGGATTGGAGTGGGGAGAATCTCGAGGCAAAGAGATTTATTAAAAGACTTTTGCAAGAGACCAAGTGAGAGATGAACAAGGTGGTGGCTATGTGCCCAGAAACAAGAGATGTCAAGAAATGTCACTAGAGTAAAAACGAAAAGATATTTTTGTCTGGTATAAGTTGGACAATATGATCTCTGATGTACTTCAAGCTCTGAAATTCTATGATCCTGTGATTTAAGCACCAATTCAATGTTCTTCAAACTAGGCACCTCTTCTACAATTTTCACCATAGGGTCAGTGCCACAATTCTATGTTTCCACAAGATCTATCAAACTAAAAATGGATATATAAAAGACTAGGGGGACTCAAAGAGTAGAATGTTTTTTTTACCAATATACAACCATCCCTCTCCCATATATATACAAAGAGATATGGAAACGTCATTATATCCTGCTGTCCAACTGAAATTCAACCTTGATCTTAGACAAAATTTCAGCTGAAATTATATCAGAATCTCAGAATGTTAGATTTAGAGGGAACCTAAAAGATCATTGAGGCAACTAGGTGGTGCAATGGATAGCGAACCCAGCCTGGAGGTAGAAAGACTCATCTTCATGAATTCAAATCTGACTTCTTACTAGCTGTGTGACCCTGGGCAAGTCACTTAACCCTATTTGTCTCAGTTTCTTCATCTGTAAAATGATCTGGAGAAGGAAATGGCAAACAATTCTAGTATCTTTTCCAAGAAAACCCCAAATGGAGTCATGAAGAGGTGGACACAATTGAAACAACTGGTCAGCGGCAATAGAAGATCATCTAATCCATCCTGCTCATTTTAAAAATAAATAATCTGAGGCTATGGGGGAAAGTGAAGCAGTTGCCTAAGATAATCTTGTGAATTAGTTACATAAAATATTTACAAAAATCCCAGGTAAGTATGTGATGGAGAACTGCTCTCCTCATTTCACTCTGCAGCAGCAGTGGTTAATGGTGTCCTGCTATGGCCTCACCATCAAATACAAGACATAAAGAACCATGAGTGTTTTCCCTTGAGCACACTTTGCCTATCTTAAACCTTAGTTAACGCAAAGAGTTTTCATTTACATGCAAAATGATTGAGTTAATACTTGTGCTATTTACCAGCTCAGGATTTATTTTAAGAATACATGTGATATAAAATGATTAATATGGAAATGTTTTACATGATTACACACATGCAACCTGTATCAGACTACGTACTGTCTCAGGGAGGGGGAGATAAGAGAAAGGGGGATAGTATCTGGAACTCATTAAAAATGAGTTATAATTAAACATTTAAAAATTTAAGATTGTTTTTACATGTAAGTGGGGGGGGAATAAAATATTATTTTAAAAAAGAATACATGGGATAACAAATGTGCAAGTTAAATAAGTTATACAAATAAAAGGTAGTAGTAATTGTAGTAAAATAAATGTTGCATTACAAAATCAGGTTTTAGTGAAGATCCTGTAAGTATATATTACTTTGGATGTATCATCTAAGAGAGTCAGTACAGTGTAGTAGATAGAAAGTCATCTTAGCATCAGGAAAACCTGTGTTGGAGTACAATGTCTAATGCAGGAATTCCAAGTTGTGTGACCCTGGGTCATTCATTTAACTTTTAATGCTCTAGGAAATTCTTTAAGATTTTAAATTGCTGAGAAGTTGATGATATGCACTGGTAAAGGGAGTTTTCTTACTAGGAGTTCCCTGTACTGATGAAATCGCAGGAATAGTTCAATAGACATGTCCACATACAAACATATATCCATATACATGTGCATATGTGTGCACACAGATGCACATATGAATTTATATTTATGTTCTCTATTCATCTCTGTGCAGACATATATACATACATAAATGTGTGTATATACACACATATATACATATTAAATCATTAACTCTAAGCTATGCTAGAAAGTTCATCAGACTGGAAGTCAGGAAATTTGCATTGTATCCCAGGTCTTACAAGCTGTTTATTTATAGATAAGCCACTTAACCTCTATGAGCCTCAATGATCTCCCCCACAGAATGAGAAGAGGTTGTACTAGGTGGCCCCTGAGGTCCCTTCCAAGCTGAAAATGCTGTCATCCTTTCCTTTCAGATTCCCAAACCAGATTCACTACTTAGTCACTTTGTCGGTCGTTCTGGTGAATGTCACTCAATAGCAAAGCTGCTTCCACCTTACCGCGTTCATTGGCTCCAAATGAACAGGCAGAAGGGTTAGTTCAAACAAAGGTGACAGTGTGACATTTAAATGAGGATGGAGTTGAATCTGGTCCAGAAGAGAAGAGGAAAGAGATACAGTGGCTGATCGTTTTGTTTTCCTTTAAAAACGGCCTCATCCTTGTTCCTGGTTTGACTCCTAGAGCTTTGAACCTTTCCAACTGTGTTGAACAGTATTTCTGTTTCCTTTTGGGAGCAACAACGAACCATGGTAGACCACAAGAACTAATGAAAATACCTCATCCTATTTACATTGGGTCACATCATACAGATCCTGACAGAGGCTTTTGCAAAAGAATGTAAATGACTAGGGAGAGGGGAATCCGCCATTTGGGAGAGACTAAGTAAATAAACAAGTCATATTTAACAGAATGAATAACTGAATTTGTAAAGTTCTTCAAAGCCAGAGGAGGTCTCTCTTGTAACTTTGTTCATTTTAGGACAATAAAGTTTAATTCTGTAAAATGCTTAAAGCCCATTAGTTGGCTACTTCTCCAAGTCAGGCCCAGTCCTCTGCCTTTTTCCCCCTTACCTTTTGGTGGTGTTTTTTTGATCTTGCCCTAGGCTCTTGTACCCATATAACATGGGTATTCTCTTCCTTTGAAATTCATGCTGCACCTGTCAGTTGTACACTGAATGAAGCTGGTCTTTAGGAATGACTTATTAAAAAAAAACGTTTCAAAGGAAGTCAAAGTAGAAACTCCACAAAGGTGAATGAGGTTTTTCCCTATGGTTCTGACTTGGGAAGGAGCAACTGATTTTCCCATACCTCCCCTGGAATCCTCCGGAGGTACAGGGTGTAAATTCAGAGTATCCACCCTAAATGTTCATATGGACTATTTGTGCCTGACCTGTGGTGGAACATTCTGAGCTCACGTTGGTCTGATCAGCCACAGTTGGGCATATTGACTCTAGCGTAGTGATGTCGTTTTGGTCCTCTTCAAGAATGAAGGACCACAACCAACCAACCAACCCTGGGGTCCCATCTCCACAGTGTCTCTCTCCCTGGGCCTGTCTACTCCCCCACCCCTAATCCCTACAGAGGCCAAGGCTGCAACTCTCACAGACAGAACTTCAAATGGGAAGTGTCTTCCATACCCACATGCCTCTTAACTCCCTTCCCAACCACTGTGTCAGATCATCAGGCCTTCAGCTCCTCCAACTCCAACCCCCACGAAAATACCCCAGGTGCAGTTTCATCTAGTTAAATCTCAGCAGGAAGAAGATTCAATCAGCAAAAGATTTATTGGGTTACTTTTTCTGTGCCAGGCACAGGAAATACAAAAACAAAAATAATTTTTTTTTGCTCTTAATAAACATTCATTTCATGGGAAGTAACAACATATACATATAAGTATAGGTGTCACCTAAGGCCTGGAAGAAGGTATTCTCTCCCATAAAAGACTCACATGTATGAAATTAATTCCTAAAAGAGTATGATGCCTAAAAGGAGGGATCGGTTATTTTTTTAATACTCTGGCTCTTTTAGCTCTTTACTCCAGAGTCTTAGGGGGAAAAGATCTCTAAAATAAAGTCCAAGTATGTCTAATTTCTAGGATCCCCTTCAAAGGGGATTAGCAGGGTACCTTGTGGAAAGGTATTCACTATGTCATTATTTAGTCATGTCCAACGCTTCATGATGCCGTGGACCATAGTACACCAATACTGTCCATGGATTTTCCTGGCCAAGATACTAGAGTGGTTTACCACTTCCTTTCTCGATGGATTAAGGCAAACAAAAGTGAAATGACTTACTGAGGGTCACATAGCTAGTAAGTGTCTGAGGCCAAATCTGAACTCAGTTATTCCCGACTCCAGGTCCAGCTCTCTATGGTTGCATTGAAGTAGTAAATATCTGGTATAGGACAAGTATTTATTTCCCCTACTGCTAGGGTTGGAAGCTCAATTCCATGTGAACAGTCTCGGGCGGGTAAAGGTGGGAACTTCTAAATCTTAGAGTTCTCACGAGACCCCCCAGGAAACGGCTGGGAATCGAGGTGAACCGAGCTATCTCGTGTATTTCCGCCTCTTCCCGTGAGAAACGGGATGGGAGAGAGCTCTCCCCGCCCTCGAGATTGTCCCAGATCTGGGCACACTATTGTTATCTAACAGCACGATATTCAGATGCAAACTATGCTGCTGAAGAGTTTAAGTAAGATCAGGAAAGCCTGAAAGCTCTCTTGGGCGGAGGGGCGCGGAGAGGACAGGACAACAATGCTCCGCTTTTCCTCTCTCTTCTCTCCCCTCCCCCTCTCTCCCCGCTTATACTTCTACTTCCAATCTCTTATTGTAAGATCTTTGCCTCCTTGGGAGATCTTTCTCTTTCCCTCCTAAGGAAGAATTCCCCTGCACTTGTAACTAGACCCTGAAATAAAGCTCAACCCTTGTTCGACTCTGGAACGTCCTTTCTCTCATACAAGCATCCGGTTTGGCCAACCGAAGACCTCGGGAGGTGAGGTAAGAAGACTCGGGTAGCCCTCAGGCCTCTAGGCCTGGCACCCTACCAGGAAAAAAAAAGAAACAACTCATAAGGGCTCATTAGCACATATTTAAAACAAACTATAACCAATGACTTCTATTATATTCTCCCTGTAGGTAGGAAAAATCAGAACTGATGAAAAGATATTTCACGTCTTTTGCCATTGAATGGCAATTCAAGGTGCACGTCTTTTGTCCAAGCAGGAATAGATGGCTTATCCTTCTGGGTTAGCCATTATCTCCTGCGAAAAGTATCTAGTTGCAGAAAGTAGTTCTTGCTGTTAATCAGCACACAGGCACTCCTGACCTTTATCATATAATATAGATAATATAGATATAGATAAATAGAATTTATCATGTAGCCACTAGGATTGAAAAGGTAGGTCTCTCAGGATCACAGTGCTATCTGTACCCAGGGAAAGAAGCCCGAAGCAGAAGACATAGCCAGTGACTTAGGCACCAGGCTTACTTAGACTGGCCCAGGTTCTTTCTGTCAGATCTGTAGGGGAGGGAGATGCCCTTTTTATGATCCCCTTTCTAGAAGTCTGACAGAAAACTAAGTTGATAGAGCCATCTCCCATTCCCAGTCGTGGGAACCAAGGAATCAACCAGATCCTCAGGTAACTCATGTCATTTGGCAAGCACATTTATCACCAGAAGGGTCCCAGGTCTGCAAAAGTGTTCCATTTCACCCAACTCTCCTACATAAAAATAGTATACACAAAATAAGTGGGAGGCTAGGAGATAACAATGGATAGAGAGCAGGCCTGGAGTCAGAAAGACTTCAGTTTAAACGTCACCTTAGATACTTACTAGCTGTGTGACCCTGGGCAACTCACTTGACCCTATCTACCTCAGTTCCCCCTCTATAAAATGAGCTGGAGAAGGAAATGGCAAACACTCCAGTAGCCCTGCCAAGAAAACCTCAAGTGGGCTCTCAGAGTCAGACACAGCTTAAAACAACTGAACAACAACCCTACAAAATGAAAACAAGGCAATTTTGGTGATGAGGCGCTCAAAACTTAGAAATCAAGGAACGCATCATGAGGTGGCAGTGGGGCTGTGAAGGAACCTCAAGATTCTAAAAGAAAAAAGGCAAGAATGCGTTGTAGGTGCTGTGCTAGACACAGTGAGAACAGAAAGAATGTGTGTGTAAGAACAAGATTCTAAAATTCGTCTTCAGCTAGACCTCCACATTTTCTTCACATGCGAAAAACCACCAGGGATAGGGTGACTGACCAGTGGTGCCAAAATACAATCTTTTTATACACAATATCTTGAAAGGCTAAGAACTCTACTGATTGGGCTGATTAGAGTGAGCGCCTATAGTAAGTATCTCCAATGAGAACTGGAAAGATTTATATGTGCAATCTGAAGTGAGACATGACCCATTTTATATGAATCCATTCTCTGTATGGGTGGCAAGGACACTCTTGAATGCAAGGGTTGTGTAGATGTATTCTGTGTCAGGTAAGGAGATCAGAATTCATTTGGATTACTTTACTTTTTCTAACCTCTTTGAGGACAACTGTGTTATTGTTAAGCTGTAAGAAATGAGTCATAATTTTGCCTGATAAGGCTGATGACAGAAGGGATTCCTGTCTGGCTACTTTGTAAGGCACTATTTTTTTTGTTTTGTTTTGGTATAATGTAGAACTTTGGATTGTGTGTAGAAGATTAGCAATTAACTGTAAAAAAGCCAAGTATTCCCCAACAGAAGCTCTCTAGTTTGCAATATAAATATATGTGCAGTCATCTGTGAGGAGGAATAACAATTACTCCCCATAGAAATGCACCATCAGTGCTGCTGGAGGGGTTTTTCCAACAGACGTCAGGAGGAAATCCCAGGAATAAGAATGAGACTGCAAAGGCATGAAATATGTAAAAAATGCTAAGGATACACAGTGCGTGTTAGCTTTGCTGTTTTAGATACCAAGAAACAAAAAGTTAAGTCAACACTTCAGACTTTCATCCAAGAAAATGAACTATTTTCAAGAGCTCCAAGGTACAATACTTGGAAGGAAATACACACACACACACACACACACACACACACACACACACACGTGTATAGAAACTCCCTCCCTCATTTCAAATCATCTCTAACTTAAAGTCTTAGTGAGTTGCTTGGGGCAAAGAGAGGTCACAGAGCTAGTGTCTGGAAGCAACATGGTACAGAGGATTTGTCGTTAAAGGACCTACGCTCAAATCCCGGCTCTCCTTCATATAGTTGGGGCTCTTGGGCAAGTCACTATACTTCTCTGGGTCTCATAATACAGTGGAAAGATTGACTCTGGAATCAGAGACCTAAAAATCTAATACCCCTCTTTCCTCTTACTGCCTGTGTACGACTTTGGGGAAGTCACTTCAATTTATGTGAACCTGTTCCTGTAGGTCTATCTTCCTTTGGTGTCTACTTTTATTTTCTGTGTAGGTGGAAATGATTTCCCTGATCAGAAGGTTATGCAGAAGTGTCTTGTGTGGGTCTCACTGGGCCTCAGTTCCTTCATCTGTAAAATAAAGGAGTTAGACAAGATGGTCTCTGAATTCTCTTTCAGCTGTAGATTGGTGATCCAAAAGATCCTGAACCCTGAATTCCTGATTGTAAGGCTTGCTCCTCTATCCACTCCAAGTGACATATTTTCCAAAAAATATAAGAAATTATGATAGATGACTACATTGTAAAAATTAAACTCTGATGGAATGAGGCAGTTTTGTTTTGTGTGTGCATGTGCATGTGCGTGCGTGCATGCATGCATGTGTGTGCGTGTGTGTGTATGCAGTTAAGTAAGTGGAATTCTATGATTGGCTTTGTCTGCTGAGACCTTTCCACCAGAAATGGCAAGGTCTGGGCACAGCTGGTGACAGTCCAAATTCAAATGTGAATCTCAAGTGATTAAAGTACTGTACAGGAGTAACAAACTGGAACCAAAGCTGCTAATTTGTGAGAAAAGACCAAGAAAATGAAATATATGTGACTTGGCAAAAGAACAACTAGGAGCAAATATGATAACTATATGAGAAAGATTTGTAGAGGGGAACAATGCCAAGAGAATGAGGAATCACTTAAGATAGCTCACAGAAAAGAAGAGAAGTTAAGAAAAAATAATGATTGGAAAAAATGAAAAAGGAAAAGTGAACATGAATAACACAGGAAAAATTTCCTGACTGGGAAATCTTTCACCTCTCAAGGGAGTCAATGGAAACCCCATCAATTAGGTCATGTCAAACTGAACTGGTCAAGATATAAAGCATGTCTTGCATTTCCTCATCTCCTGGTTGCACTTGGGGCAGAGGTCTGTGCTGAGATCAGAATGCTTCTGGTTGTAGTTCATTTTCCTGGTAAGTTACTTCTGTCACAACTTTTGACTAAGCTGAAGTATAAAGGCATAAAATTACTTAACCCATACTATGCAAGTGGGTAAGAGTGAAAATGAGCAATGGTGGATACAAAGATGGATAGGTAGCCTGATTTAGTAGAGTGCTAGACTTAAGAGTCACTAAGAGCTGAGTTCAAGCCTACCTCGGACACTTAACAGCTGTGTTACTGTGAGCAAATTGTATAAGTTTGTTGCACCTCAGTTTCCACATATGTGAAGATGAGGGGACTGGGCTCTGTAGCCATTAAAGCCCCTTCCAGTTCTAAATATATGATTCTGTGACCTATGATCTGATGGTCTTCAAGGTCCCTTCCAACCCTAGACCTATGATCTGCGTTCTACAGTCCTATGTATCCAATATCCAATAGACAACATGGTGCAGTAAATAGTGTGAAACTTGGACTCAGGAAGGCCTGACCTTGAATCCTATCTCAGACACTAACTGTGTGACCATGAGTAAATCACTTAGAGTCTCTGGGACTCAGTATCCTTATCTATAAAAATTATGATGATAATAATAACAGTACCTACTTGATAGTGAGATAAAGCTTCTGAAGTATTTTTGAAACCTTAAAGTACTATAAAAATAGCAATTATTGTTATTATCGTTAATAAGTTAGTCCAAATTGGTCCTGACCTGATTCCATCAGTGTAGAAACTCCTGTAAGGCGGAGCTCCCTATATCAATATAGATAAAAAACTATTCTGCAATTTATAGTCTTAGAGAATTTCTTGGGGCACTGAGAGATTAAGTTAGATAACCAGTACATGCCAGAAGAAATGAACCCAGGTCTCCTGACTCAGACATCACCTCTCTATTCACTACTCCATGCTGCCCATCCTCCTTCTCCTCCTCCTCCCCATCACTCCTGAAAAACCAATAAGATAAAAGCAGGCAATTGTTAATATGAAATATATCTGTTCATATCACATATAAGTAGGAAGGGAGCAGACCATTGATAGTGAGATATAATCTGTTAGAAATACTCAACATACTAGTTTGTCTTACCTGTATTTTGTTACAACAGAGACTTCTTCTGTTGGGAGATGATGTCTGGGAAGTCAGCATAATGTACTTTCCATAAAAAACCAAACGTGTAAATTATAAGTGCTCATCACATCCCAAGGGAAGCTAGGGAGCACGTGGTAAACCTTAGCTGTAGGAAACAGCAAAGACCGCGGTCAGCAGGGGAACGCCAGGTAAGATGATTATTATATCCAGTCATTTTTTCTTAAGCTTTCCAAGGAGAGCTTCAGTAATCAAGAAGAGGAACAGAAGGACACGATAGCAATAAGAAAAGCAAAAATATACCAAGGCCAGATGACAAGGGAATCTGTAGACATGAGGAAGCAAAGCGGAGTCAAGGAATGGCAGAAAGGACAAAGGGGGTGATCTTGGCAGCCGAGAAGAGGGTGGAAAGTGAAGGGCGGTCCACGTATGGGAGACAATTTTTTCTTACCAAAAGAATACAGTAAAAATGGGAGCTACTCTCTCTCCCAATCTCTAAACTCAGAGAGAGACTGAGAGGCAGGACTCTTGGGCTCCCCCTCACCTCCTCTGCCTGGCATTCAAAGCTCTTTACAACCAGATACTTTCCTACTCGTCCAGCCTTCTTACATCTTACTGGCCACCACATAATCTACAACCTACCAGCTCTGGCTTCCGTGCTTCTCTTCCTACGAGATACTCCATATCCAGACTCAGGGCAATTTCACTGGCTGTCCCTCATGCCTAGAATACTCTCCTTCTTCATCTCTGCCTCCTGGATTCCTTTGAATCATAGCTAAAATCTCACCTTCTATGAGAGACTTCCTTTATTCCCCCTTAAGGTATAATATATATTATCTGCTATATGTACATATAATGGATAATGTATATAATATATAGAATAATATAATGTATAATATAATGTATTCTTTTCAACGTAATTGTGTCCAATATATTTTTCATAGTTGTTTTCATTTTATCTCCTCCATTAGACTGAGCTCCTTGAGATTCTTTAATTTCCAGTACTTAGCTTAGTGCCTTGCACCTTGTAGGCACTTAATAAATGCTTCAAGACTGACTGATAGATACATGAAATAGCAGCTGGCAGGACACCAAGGGCAGCTATTTATAATTACTCTCCAACTTGGTTAGTTGGACCAGGATCATTTGAGACCTAACGGAATCCAGTATACATCCTGGTGACCACTATTTCTCACATTAGTTCTTCCATAGTAGTAGGGTCCCAGCTCAGGAAAGCAGGACAGATTCAGAGCTTCTAGGAAGCTCTCACAACTATGATTGGTCTAGTAGTTCTTTCCATTCTATGACGTCCTTGTATGAATGATCATAGCCTCCTATGATTTCTTTTCCAAAGGTTAAAAGACCTTGGTCCTATCGTACTCAGTGCTGTTCAGACTATATCTGGAATATTGTGCCTAACTCTACACCAACACTTCTTAGAGGGGATATTGTCAAGTCAGTCACAACATGTCCAGAAAAGCATAACCATGATAGTAAGCATGTCCAGAAACCACATCATATGGGGATCAATTTAAGGAATTGGAAAGGTTTGGACTGTCAGGGGTTAGAAGGGAAAGAAGAGGGATGGAAAGGAGGCATGATAGTTGCTTCCAGACATCTGAGGGAGAGATAACAGTGTAGAGGATAAGTGACTGACCCTTGGAGGAAAGAAGATTGGAATTCAAGTGCTACATTTAGTACATACATCTTTGGCCTTATCTTGCTTAGATCCAGCACTCACCAGACATCTCCACCCACCACCATGCTAGCATATGTATCCCTTTCTCTTATCTTTTTCCACTTTTCTAGGGACTATCTAACTTGTTTTTATTTATATCCCCAGAGCTGAGGATGATGCCCAGCACATAGTAACTGCATAATCAGTGCTTTATCTGTCTGCTAGGTGTTTGATCATAGACAAATCTACTTCTGAATGTCCCAGGCAATTCTCTAAATTAGGAAGCTAGATGGTACAGTGGATAGAGCACTGGGTCTCGAGGCAGGAAGAACCTGGTTCAAATCCAGACTCAAGACACTTGCTAGTTGTGCAACCCTGGCCAAATCGCTTACTCTTGTTTGCCTCAGTTTCCTCATGTGTAAAATGGAGATAATAACATCTACTCTCTAGGGTTGTTGTGAAGATCAAATGAGATAATATTAGTAAAGTGGTTCACATAAGACCTGGTACATGGTAAGCTAATAATATTTAGATATATAAGCACATTCCCCATATAGACACACATACACATACATACTAGCTATTATTATTGAATCTATAAGTTGCATTAATCTGCATTAGTGGTGTTAATTTCTGCCCTAGGAGTTAGACACACTGATGAAATTGTAGGTCTGAATATTTTTTAATCATGTAAGCTAAGGGTTATTCTTGTTCTCTTTGGCTTTTGGAGCCCAAATGGGACCAACAGGTAGGAGTGATAGGGAGAGTTTTGTTCAACATAAGGAAAAACTTCCTTAAAAATTGAGTTGTCTGAAAATGGAATGGGCTGCTTCAGAACACAGTGACAATCACATGAGGTCTTCAAGAAGACACTGACTCATATAGAGCTGGCTAGGTCACTATAACCTCTAGGTCTTTTTTACACAAACTGCTTCCTAGCCACATCTCTCCCATCCTGGATTTGTATAGCTATTTTTTTTTTTGAGCTGAAGGAAAGGATTCCATATTTAGCTCCTGTTTAATTTCATCTTGTACACTTAAGTCTACCATTTCATTTTGTCTAAATTTTCCTAAATCCTGATCCTAATCCTGACATCTATTTCTGCCAACATACTTTAAGGCCAAACCTCCAAAAAGTTCTGAAACCACCTAACCGCATTTGGGGCAGTAAGTTAATCCAGTAAATAGCATGCTGGACCTGGAGTTAAGAAAATCTGATCTCAGACACTTACTAGATATGTGACCTGGGCAGGTCAGTTAACCTCTGTCTGACTCAGTTTCCTCATCTGTAAAATAAGGATAATAATAGCACCTATAACACTCCCCCAGGATTGCTGTGAAGATAAAACAAGATATCTGTAAAATACTTTGAAAACCTTAAAGTGCTATATAAATGCTATTATTATAATTATTATCTAGTACTCTCACCGTCATCTATCTCATATCCTTCTATGTTATCCACAAAAAGAATTGCGGAATTACAGAACTTCATAGTTGTTAGGATCCTCAGAAGTCATCCAAACTCTAGTCAAACCATGAATGCCATCTACCATATCACCATAAAGTGGTCAACCAGGTTCCATTTGAAGGAAAAAGTCCTAGAAGCTGATTAAGGTTGGACAACATATGGATCAATCCTAGCTTAAACAATTTCTTTTAAAATCTGATTGTCTCTCATAGCCCTGATCCTCATGGCACTTCAAGTAACTCAACCTCCCCTGGGCCCAATTCCATTTCTAAACTCTTAGACTATCTGTCTCTAAAATTAGGTCACCCCATTATCACAACATAGGACATTAAATTAATAATTTCAAATGTACTAAACAAACAACAGATTATGAAACTGAACATACATCGATAGCTTGATGTTTTTCATCAAAAGTTTCTCTTTCAGGTACAATGTCACCAGGTACCTGCTGGAATCCCCAACTGGGTACACACTCCAAACTCATCAAGTCCAAAAAGGAACTCATTATCTCCTTTCCTAATTCATCTTCTTCCTACCTTCAGTATTTTAGGTGAGAGTATGATCATATTTCTAGCGAACAGATTTGCAACTTTACCCTCCATTCTTCTCTCTCTCACTCCCATTTCCATTAATATGTCAATTCTTGTTGATTCCAGTATTTCTCTGTTTCTTACTTCCTTTTCTCTACCTTCACAGGCACAATGCTAGTCCAGCACCTCATCATCTCTCACCTGGATTATTTGAATTATTTAATTAAATAATTAAATTGCTTAGTTAGTCTCATTTCTCTCTCTAAACTCCACACATCTGCCCAAGTGATATTCATACAGCACAAGTCTGGCTATGTCATTTTTTTGATCAAATAGCTCCAGTGGCTCTCTTGCTGTTTGTCCTTCGTTGCCGAAGAAGACCATGCCCTCAGAGAAATGATGACATGATTTGCACTTGACTTTGTTTTGAGTGAGGGAGGGCTGTGCAGGTCACCAGCCTCACTTCTCCTCCAGAGCCATCGGAATCCAGTGACCAGATATTCATCAGGATGACTGGAGATGACCCAGGATGCTCTGGAAGACCATGGGCCCTTTAGGCCAAGGTCTTTGCAGGTCCTCACTTAAGGTGAGGCAACGCCTATTCACTGAATAGGCCTGTTTAAGTAGCCAGGGCATGCCCCTTTAACGAGGTCAAAAAAGCAAAGAGGTCGGGTGGGAAACAGGAACAGTTACTTCTAGGATAACATGAATTTCTCTATTCAAAATTTAAATCCCTGCATAGCCTTGCTCCAACCTGTCTTTCCAGCCTTACTCTGAATTGCTCTTTTTCATTTGGTCTAAATTCCAGGCAAACTAATATGTTAGTGTTCCTATCCATGACATTCTACCTCCTATCTCTGTGCCTTTGTACAGGCCATCCCCTTTCCTGCAATGCCGCAAATGCTCTATGAGATCTTTCCTGATTCAGTCAGTTCTTGATACCTCATCATTGAATTTAATTTGTATTTATTTTATGTTTTGCATTTACATATATATATACAGATGCATCTATATATGATGCATTTAAGTTGTGTATTCATACATGTACGTATTGTTTCCTTATTCATACATGTACATATTGTTTCCTACCAGTAGAATGTAAGGTCCTTGATAGCAGGAACTATTTTGTTTCAATCTTTGTATTCTTAATGACTAATATAATGCCTTTCACTGCTGTGTACAGTAGAAGCCTAATAAATGCTTACTGAATTAAATGTTATTTTACCATGTCATAGAACAAGGACCATAATTTATTCTTTGGTATTACCCATGATATATTGAATATAGAAAACATTCCATAAATTTTTGTGATAACGGTGATCAATCATTCATCAAGTATTTATTAATAACTTACTATGTGGCAGGCTCAAATTCAAACGCCAGGAATACAAAGATAAAATTAAATAATCCTTACCCTGAAGGAGCACACATTCTTTCTGGGAAAACCACAGGAACCTAGATAAGCAAATACAAAGTAATGCAAGGTAACTTGGAGGAGGGAGGCAGGAACCCTGAAGGGATTGGGGGAGATATCACGTAGGAGGTGGTACCTGAGCTGAGGCAGGAAGGAAGCTACACCTTGTAAAAGGTGGAGGTGGGGAAGCAGGGCTCCTAAGCATGAGGAACAGCCAATGCAGAGAGGATTTTTGTGTGAGTAAACAGAAAATAGAACAATTTGGCTGAAACATACGGTGAATAAAGGGCAGGGATGTACAATAAGAAAAGAAATATAGGCTAGAAACAGACAGTAACAGACTTTAAAAGCCAAATTTTAGGCAATAAGGAAATACTTAAAGCTTAGGAAGAAAGATCTGATGGCCTGTAAGGTGCCTTTCAGGTAGCTAAGTGATACAGTGGAAAGAGTGCGAAGCATGGAGTTAGGAAGTTCAAATGTGGCCTCAGACACTTGCTACCTTTGTGACTCTGGGTCAGTCATTTATCTCTGTCTCAGTTTCCTCATCTGTAAAATGAGCTGGAAAAGGAAATGACAAACCACTGTAGCATCTTTGCCAAGAAAACCCCAAATGGGATTTGAAGAGTCAGACATGACTGAAAACAACTGAACAACAACCAGAACAAGGTGCCTTTTAGCTCTGAATCCTAGACGCTGCTGAAAAATAAATTGAAAAAACAAACAATATATAAAGGCAGTAGTGAATGAAAAATATATTACTACATTCTGGGCACTGGGCTAAGCACTAGGGTTACAAACAGAAAAGGAATACATTTCCTGCTCTCAAGGGACTTACATTTCTTTAGGGGGAGGTACATATAGAAAAGTTCTGAAAGTCAAATGGAAAGACCCCATGACCCTTAAGGGGCAGCAGCAAAGTTGATAGTTGATGTCTTTTGCATAGACAGTAAGTGTCTATTCTAATGTTGAACCACCTGACAGTGCCAAGGACTTGGGTGACACAGACTTTCTTTTCCAGATCTTTAGTAGCCACAGCTGCTGAGGAATCAGGGGCTACAGCAAATGAGGAAGGAGATGGGAGGTCACATTTCCACAGGAGTTGTTTAAGTACTTTTTTACTTTAATGGAGGCTTTTGCTAATTTGTAAGTACCTATTATATAGAATCTCTTAGTTTCAGAAAAATCTGGGAAGACATATGAACCCATGCAAAGTGAAATGAACAGAACCAGGAGAACATGGTACATAGTGATAGCAATATTGTAAAGATGGTCAACTGTGAAAGACTCTACTACTCTGACCAAGGCAATGATTCAAGACAATTCCAAAGGACCTGATGAACAAAATGCTATCTCCCTTGAGAGAGAGGACTGATGAACTCTGAGTGTAGACTGAACTTTCTTTACTTTCTTCATTTTTTCTTGGGATATTTTATCTGTGTTTTCTTTCACAACATGGTTAATATGGAATTATGCTTTGCATGATTTCACACGTATAACTCATATCAAATTACTTTCCTTCTGAAGGAAAGGAAAGAGGGAAAGGGAGAAAATTTTTAACTCAAAAATTTTAAATATGCATGTTAAAAATATACATGCAATTAGGAAATATTTAATAAAATAATAAAATATAATTTAAAAATAATAAATGATCCTTAAGATGATTTTTTGAGGAATGATACAAATGCCCTAGGGGAATACCCATGAGAGTTCATATTTACCTAAAAATTTAAACATATATGCATATCTTTAAATGTATATGTATACACAGAAAACATATAGATATATAAATCTCAAGAAAAACATTCTGTTCAGAGAAATGTACATTTTAAATGTCAAAATAAAACTATATATGTGTATATATAGTTGCATATATGTATATATATGTATATATGCATATATGTATATACATAGCTTGTTGTTTTCTGACATATAAAATGTATATATCTCTATGAACAGAATGCTTCTTTGAAGATTTTTACTAAGTGACTGATACGTGATATGTCTACCGCATGAAAGTAATGTGGTACCATAGAAAGAATATTGGGGCTCTAAAGTCAAAGGATCTGGATTCACATCTTACCTCAAATATTAACTGCCTATGTGACCCTGAGCAAGTGACTTGACCAGCTACAACCTCAGTTCCTTCATCTGTAAAATGAGGAGACTGGACCAGATGGCCTCTAGACTTCCTTCTGGGAGTGGCTACTTAGAATTCCCTTCCTTAAAATATCAACTCCCCAAATATAGAATTGTAGAACTTTAGAGAGAACTTCTTTAGGGAGCATCTAGTTCAGCCCTTCCTCTTTTTATGGATTTGAAACCAATGACCCAGAAAGTTGAAGTTGCCCAACAACACGCTCCTACCAGAGCACCTAGAAGAGGAGAGGCTAGTAGAGTGAACAGCAGAAACTAGACCACTGGAGCTCTAGCCCAGCATTTTTCCCACTCTATTCTACTGTCCCCTTAACTGTGTGTATTGATTTGCTATTACAACACTCATTAATACTAATACTGTTATAGAGAGATGGAGAGGTTTTTCACTAGCTAGAATATAACATTAAAACAATGGAGTTCTGCTGCTGACAGATGTGAATAACAAAGGCAGAATATAAACTAGACAAGTATAAAACAAGAAATGATTTGCTTTAGTTTACCTTTTGCTCTGGCTCAATTCATTTATATGCTAAGCCACAAAAGAATTTGGCAAGTGTAGCCCTGAGTGATGCAATCATGGCTTAACAGTAGCCTAGAAGCATTTGGTTTGTTGTCGTTTATTGTTGTTAGGGTGCTGTGACGATGGCTAAAGAACCATCAGCAATAGCTGACAGTTCTCTTGCTAGAGAAAGTTCTAGCTGTTAGATACTAGGAGGAGAGAGGTGTGTTCTGAAAAAATGAGGAGCAGAATCTGGGGACAGAGTACAACCACTGGCAGAGACTATTTATGAAAACATCTGAGACCAAGAGAGCAAGGCTCAGCAGAGACTACCCTACCTGGCAAAGGCTACCACAACAACTATGTCTAGCAAGCCATACTACTATGCTTAGTAGCCACCCTAGGTCCAACACAGCAGTCTTCAATTGAGACTATACATACTGCAGGCACTAACAATCACTAGGAGACAAATAGGGTAAGGTGCTTGAAGGAGACTCCATCACTGGCACACCCAATGAAAGCAGTATGATCAACAATCCTGCAGCATTGGAGATATGAGTTACTCCACCATTCATCTATTGTGACCACACATGTTTCCTATATGCACCCCCCATATGTAATCCCTATGTATGCCCTTTCTCCCCACTGATAGTATGTGCACTTTTTGGAGAGTGTATTCATTACATTTATGGTAAGAATCCTTGTTGTTATGCTTCATGCTATGTTTTTTCATTGAATATCTTTGCTTTAGATGAATTATATACTTTGGCTGCCTAGAGATAAAAGTGAACATATCAGTGAGCTCTCGTGATCTATGATTTTATTAGGTGGATATAGACTCTTTGAGTATCTTGAACTTCAGGTACCCACTGTGTTTCTGTGAGGATGAGTTCTCCAGGTAAATCACTGTTAGTTTTGTTCCTATTATCCGGGATGGGATTGCTATCTCAGGAAAAAATGGAGCAAATATTGATATAAAGATATGAATTAAGAGTTTGGGAAGGTAATGGGAGGAGGGAGTAAAGAGAAAGAATATTGGGTATGGGATAGGGCTTTAGCAAGTCAAGAGTTTGATGGAAGGAGCTTCAGTGGAATTATAAGAAGACTTTGAAGATAAGAAAGAAAAAGCTATGGTCATGGCTGCTATATCAGAAATTAGAAGTTAGGTATGAGAAGGAAAGCCAAAATATTTAACGTGGAGCAGTTTACTTCCTTTGGCAGCTTAAGTATCATTTTTTGTATGAAGACTTTCCTGTGCCTTCACTTGCTAGTACCCTCCTTCCCTATACTATCTTGAATTTATTTCATCTTTATTTTCTATATACTTATCTAGCATAGAGATGCTTCTAGACTGAGACTCACAGAGGTAGTAACATGTACTACTCGCTTTCTGTAATTCATTAATGCAATTGTGCTAAGAGTTCAGGGTTAGATGAGCCTTCTTCTAAGTAAGGGAGTTAATCTTCATATTCTCACATTTATTGGCTCATTAAAACTCTATTCTAGCTACCTCAAGGGAAAATTGACTTGGGTGGAGACAAGATGGCAGAGTAGAAAGACTCACACACACTAGCTCTTCCCCCACAGCCCATAAAATTCCTGTAAAGAAAGACTCTCAAATTCTAGAGCAGCAGAAGTCACAGAACAATAGAGTTGAGGAGATTTCCAGCCTAGGGTGTCCTGAAAGGCCGATGGGAATGGTATATTTCACCGGACATGAAACAAAGCCCAGCCCAGCTTTGGCTGTGAGGCACAGGGTGCCAGTAGGAGAACCTGAGCAGGCCTCAAGGGCAGAATCCCCAGCAGCCGTAGGCAGTTTGCAGATCCCTCAACCCACAGGCGCCAAAGGTCAGTGAGAGGGTTTTTTCAGCTGGCTGAGAAGGGAGCAGGGTCTACCCATAGCTCAGGCCTCAGGTGGCAGCAGAGGCCACATAGGCAAACAGCAGCTCCCACAGCTGCTCACATCTACTTCTTGATAGTAAAACCCCTAGGGGAACTGAGCAGCTGATCCTGACCTCAGCCCTGTGTGGCTGCCCTGCCCCCGCCTAAAGCCCCTGGGGGAATTGAGCAGCTTATATGAATCTCAGCCCCCAGTGCTGTCTTGGTGGAAGTGGACACCAGGTGATTGTGGAGAGGAAACTCTACTACTGACAGATTCTGGGCACAAAAGTTTCTTGTTGCTCCCAGACCAGTGTACACGCTTGATTGTGTCACCTTGGAGGAACTGAGATCTTATGGATCCTCAGAGTATACCCTATTCTTGACAAAGAACCCAAAAGTCAAGTAACTGGTTGGGAAAATGCCTAAAAAAGGGGGAAAAAATAAGACTATAGAAGGTTTCTTTCTTGGTGAACAAATATCTTCTCCCATCCTTTCAGATAAGGAAGCACAATGCTTACCATCAGGGACAGACATAAAAGTCAAAGCTTCTGTATCCCAAACATCTAAAATAAATAGTCAATGGTATCAGGCCATGGAAGAGCTCAAAAAGGATTTTAAAAATCAAGTAAGAGAGTTGGAGGAAAAATTGAGAAGAGAAATGAGAGAGATGCAAGAAAATCATAAAAAGTGAGTCAACAACTTGCTAAAGGAGACCCAAAAAATGCTGAAGAAAATAACACCTTTAAAAATAGGCTAACTCAATTGGCAAAAAAGGTTCAAAAAGCCAAGGAGGAGAAGAATGCTTTAAGAAGCAGAATTAGCCAAATGGAAAAGGAGGTTCAAAAGCTCACTGAAGAAAATAATTCTTTAAAAATTAGAATGGAAGAGATGGAGGCTAATGACTTTATGAGAAACCAAGAAATCACAAAACAAAACCAAAAGAATGAAAAATTGGAAGATAATGTGAAATACCTCATTTGAAAAACAACTGAACTGGAAAATAGATCCAGGAGAGATAATTTAAAAAATTATGGGGTGACCTGAAAGTCATGGTCAAAAAAAAGAGCATAGGCATCATCTTTCATGAAATTATTAAGAAAAACTGCGCTGATATTCCAGAACCAGAGGGTAAAATGAATATTGAAAGAATACACCGATCACCTCCAAAAAGAGATCCAAAAAGAGAAACTCCTAGGAACATTGTAGCTAAATTCCAGAGTTCCCAGGTCAAGGAGAAAATATTGCAAGCAGCTAGAAAGAAACAATTTGAGTATTGTGGAAATACAATCAGGATAAAACTAGATCTAGTAGCTTCTACATTAAGGGACTCAAGGGTGTGGAATATGATATTCCAGAAGTCAAAGGAACTAGGACTAAAATCACCTACCCAGCAAAACTGAGTATAATACTTCAGGGAAAAGGAAGACTTTCAAGCATTCTTGATGAAAAGACCAGAACTGAATAGAAAATTTAACTTTCACACACAAGAATCAAGAGAAGAATGAAAAAGGTAAACAGGATAGTATCATATCTGAAAAAATGAAATTAAGGGGCGAGAGAGGAATATATTGGGAGGAAAAAGGCAGAAATGGAATGGGGCAAATTATCTCTCATAAAAGAGACAAGAAAAAGACTTTTCAATGGAGGGAAAAAGAGGGAAAGTGAGAGGGAAAACGTGAAACTCACATTTGACTCAAGGAAAGAATAAAATGCACACTCATTTTGTTATGAAAACCTATCTAATAACATAGGAAAGTGAGGGAGAAGGGGATAAGCAGGGTGGGGGGATGATGGAAGGGAGGGCAATGGGAGGAGGGAGCAATTAGAAGTCCCTCTTGGGGAGGGACAAGGTCAAAAGAGAGTATAGAAGAAATGGGGGGCAGGATAGGATGGAGGGAAATATAGTTAGTCTTATATAACATGACAATTATGGAAGTCATTTGCAAAACTACACATATGTAGCATATATTGAATTGCTTGCCTTCCCAGTGGGGATGGGTAGGGAGGGAGAAAGGAGGAGAAGTTGGAACTCAAAGTTTTAGGAACAACTGTTGAGTATTGTTCTTGCATACAACTGGGAAACAAGAAACACAGGTAATGGGGTGTAGAAATTATCTTGCCCTACAGGACAAAAGAGAAGATGGGGATAAGGGAAGGGAGGGATGTTAGAAAGGAGGGCAGATTAGTGGTAGGGATAATTAGGATACTGAGCATTTTGGGGTGGGGGGAGGGGAGAGATGGGGAGAAAATCTGGAACTCGAAATTTTGTGGAAATGAATGTTGAAAACAAATAATTTTTTTTTAAAAAGAAAGTACTACTAAGAATTTTTTAAAAATTTACTTTTAGTTTTTGCCTAGGGTTTTCTCAAAAGGAGAGAGTAACAAAGAGTATTCGGGATAAAATATCAATCAAATATAGGGTAGGTCAATTATTCCCTCACAGTAAACAGTGAAAGCCATTAGAATCACAATGTACACTACAGAATGATTCACACAGGGTTCAGTGAGTTATAAAAATAGTTTGTCTTTGAAGAGCTGTTAATTAGCCATTTTAACTTTGTCTCTAATGAAATTGTTCAAATCAACAGCCAAGTTTGATCATTCTGGTAGCCTCTCTCTCTCCAAAGCTTCCTTTGAGACGACTGCAACAGCAGCCTTCTTGGTAGATATTGCTGAGGTCTTTTAGAGTTCTCTAAAGGGGACAAGGTCTTCCACTGAAGGAAAGGAGACATAAAGAGAGGCAAAGGCAGCTAGGAACCTTGCAAAGGCTTGCCTGATTAAATCCCTCAATCCTATCTGTCATGTGGATGGGCTGACCATGACACCAGCATAAGAGCCCTCTTTTCTTCTCCCTCTATACTATATCACTTGGCTATCACATCAGCTTCCATGGATTTATTTACCATCTCTGTGCTAATGATTCTGAAATCTACCTTTCTTGTCCCCCAATCTTTATGCTTATCTTGAATCTCACATCTCCAACCGCCTTTCAGACATCTCAAGTTATTGTCTGGTAGACATCTTAAACTCAGTATGTCCAAAAGGGAAATTGTTATTTTCCCCCTTAAACTGTCTCCTATTCCTTGTACCTTCTCTATTGTTGTATTTTTCCTTTGTTCTCAAAGAGGACCATGACATCAAGATGATGACATGACTTGCAGTTGAATTTGATTTGAGTGTGGGAGGGCTGTGCAAGTCACCAACCTCACTTTCTCCTCCAGAGCCACCTGGATCCAGTGGCCTGATATTCATCAGGATGACTGGAGATGGCCCAGGATGCAATGTGAGACTCTGGCCCTTTCAGGGTAAGTTCTTATCACAATCTCACTTTGAGTGAGATATACCTATTCAATGAATAGGTTTCTTTAAGTTACTCAAGGGATGTCCCCGTTAATAAAAAAAAAATCAAACTGAGAGGGGAAGACCTTGATGTCATGGTCCTCTTTGATAACCTTCTCTATTACTGTAGAAGGAAACATGATCCTCCTGAGACATTTAGACTCACAAACTAGGAGTTATCCTGGACTCTTCACTACCTCTCATTCCCCATATCCAAGATATTGCCAATTCCACCTTTTCAGCATCTTTCAGATATGGCCCCTTCTCTCCTTTGATACTGCCTCATGCCTAGATTATTGCAAGAGTCTCAAGTGTCTACCTCCTCCAATCCAACCTCCATTCAGGCACCAAAGTGATTTTCCTAAAGCCTAGGTCCAATCATATCACCTTCCTACTCAATTAACTCCAGTGGTTCCCTATTGCCTCCAGGAGCAAACACAAAATATTCTGGTAGAATTCTAAGCCTTTGATAACTTTTTATATAAGACGGGGGCTCCCCCTTACCTCTCTGGTCTTCTTACACCTCACCCTGGAAATGTACTCTTTGATACAGTGACACTGGCCTCTTGGATCTTCTACATATAAGACACTCCGTATCTTCACTCTAGGCACTCTCCCTGAATGTCCCTCATGTCAGAACTGTTTTCCCTCCTCCACTATGAACACTGACCTCCCTCCCTGGCTTCCATTAAGTCTTAACTAAAATTTCACCTTCTATCTTCCTCAATTCCTCTTAATCTAGCATCTTTCCTCTGTTAATTATTTCCTATTTATCCTTTGTATGCTGTTTGTCCTTCACTTTCAAAGAGGAAATAATAAAATATGTGATATATGATATGATATGATGTATACATATATAAAATCTTCCCTAATAGAATGTAAACTCTTTGAGGACAGCAGTTGTCTCACTTATTGTCTGGATATTTCTAGCACAGAGCCTGTCATGCAGTAGGTAATTAATAAATGCTTGTTACTTGCTTGTTTGCTTATTAGGTAAGGAATAAGAAGTCTGAATCCAGAAGGCTGGAACTGTCCAATTCTGCATGTTTATCAATGACATATAGACAAGTGTATCTCAGAGAATTGGAGAGTGAACTAATAGTATTGCTTTAGAAACAATTTAGAGTTTAAAAAAAGATCATTGATATACAGTATCACTATTCAAAAGTCCTTCACTGCAGGCAAGTTCATAACTCATGAGGTGACGTGTTCTGTTTACTCTGTCATTCAATCCCTTGATTTCTATGCAACTTTTTGTTAATTTCAATATTTACAATAAAAAATTGGCTTCATTTGATATGAGGAAGGGTTATAAAAATGTGACCTTCTCTTCCCCATGGCTTACAAATGTACCTATTATCAGGTTGGAAAGAAATCTTTTTGAAGTTTCTGCAAGGAACAAAGAATTCCCTGTTCTGATGTCATATCCGGAAAACAATTCATCTCATCTTATTGAATTGCAAAACAAAAAACAACATAACTTCAAAAGTCAATAATCAGGCTTTCATAAATATTCGGTAGAAAAAACACTACAAAATTCAGGTGAATTTTCAGTCCAAAATTGTGATATTTATTAATTTTTTATTTCTGTTACTTCATAACCCCGGAAAGTCAATTTCTTGTTCCAAATGACACCTTAAAATGCCATGAAAAAATTAAAAAAAATTACCAGATTCACAAATTGTGCATAAGTGTATATTTCTCTTTCCAAAAAGGATTGTTTGCTTTTTAAAATCCTGGGCCTTGATAATTTCCCTCAATAAATAGAAGTGTTCACTGAGCCTTCTTACTTTCTACCTTGAAAGATGACATAGGGAAGAAGGCCAGCTCCTTTCTTCTCTTAAAAGATCATGTTTCAGCTAAGGAGCAAAACAAACTGCCGATTGGCAGTCTTTACCCTGTATGTTAGTTTGCCCAGTTCCAGGATCTGTTTATTTCCTTGGTTTGCGTGACTTCTTGTTTTCGTTTCTGATAGCATCTGTTATCATCACCCCTCAGACACTGTGTGGATACTTGTATTTACTGTTTACTTTTTGCATTGTTCTTCTGAGTATACATTAAGGGCTTGTTACCTTGACTATATCCATTCTACTCTATCTACTGAGACCGATTGAAAGTCTGGAGGGGTGAGAGGGGTTGAATTCGCATCTCTGAAATGCCAACAAATTTTCATTTACTATCACCTATAATTCCTTCACTAAAATTCTGCTGCAGTCCCTCATGGTGATTGTGGAGATGGCCTTGGGTACTCCAAGGCTTTGCTAGCTGTGTATAAACTCTGGCAGGTTCTGGGAAGTTGGAAAGACTTTAATAAGGGCTTTAATGAATAATTAAATATTTAATATTAATAAAATACTGATCAGTGTTGTCTAATATAACTGACTACCAGACCAGTTGATGAATATTTTGTCCCTAACAATTCATGAAATCTGCTTACCAAGTTGTAGATGTGTTGCAATCTACACAGGTGGAGGAATTATCTACACCTATGAAATCATAGGTCCTTATAGCATATCTTTGAAGATATAGGGTTTTTTTATACAATTAAAGCAGTTAACATGTAGTCTGAAGACCACAGGTAGCCCATCTGACCCTCAAATTCAGCCTAAATTAAACATTTTACCTAATTAGTTAGCACATGTAATTAGTTACATTATTAGTTACACATGTAAGTTACACATCTAATTAGTTACACATGTAAGAGTAGGGCAGTGGGGCCTACTCACTCCTTTGATATCACCACAGTTTAAATGACAAGTGCCAGTTTTCAGATGAAGAAATCAAAGCTATTTATACTCATATGAAAAATGCTCTAAATCACTATGAATTAGAGAAATGCAACTTAAAACAACTTTGGAGTACTACCTCACACCTATCAGATTAGATAATATGACAGAAAAGGAAAATGATAAAAGGTGGAGAGGATATGAGAAAATTGAATTATTGCTGGAGTTATGAACTCCATCAATCAACCATTTTGGAGAGCAATTTGGAAATGCCCAAAGGGCAAGCAAACTGTTCATACCTTTTGACCTAGCAATATGACTAATAGGTCTGTATCCCAAAGAAGTGACAAAAAAGGAAGAAAGAGAATCAAACATTTAGAGCTGACATGAGCATTAGAAGCCATTAAGATAAACTCCCTCATTGGACATATGAGGAAATAAAGGCACACAGAGATTAAATAGTAATGTTTAAAATGGAACTTGAAGCCAGGTCTCCTTAATTCCAAAATCAGCATTCTATGCTCTAGGGCACACTGCACAAGTAATATAGTTAAATTCATGAGACTGCACACGTATGGATTTCTGCTCATGTTGACAACTATTGAAAAACAAAGACAAAAAACCAAAAAACTTGATACCTCTAACCTATAATCAGGGCAAAAGGTTTCTCTTTAATTCAGTTCCGCATCCTGATTTTTCCAATATTTTCCAGCATCAACAATCTCCAGCTCTCTTGAATGATGTCCTGGAATTTTCAATAACAAAAGGAAATTTCAAGCCAAAATCACTTCAGTTCACTTTCATTTAAAAAGAACAAATAACTGACATGTATCTAACAGATTCTCAGGGGAGTATGAGGGATTAACTAAGGCTCTTAATACATTGTCCAGAGCAGGTCACATGAACTGAGACCCAGGGGGGACAAAATCTTACACCAGCTTTGCTTACTGGGATAGGGATAGGGATGGGAGAGAGGCTGAATGAATACAGGAAACGATACAGGAAAGATAGTACGAAGAGTTAGGAGCCAAGCTGTACCTAGAGAGTGAGGAAGATTAAGCCAAGAGATAAGAAAAGATTAAGGTCCTGTACAAAGCCTGATGAAACACAGGATCCTTGATGGGAAATTTAAACATAAGAAACATTCTTACTATGTTACCACAGGCAGGAATTGGGGTTATCTCAGTTTCAGGAATAGGTGGAGTAATTGGATGAGATCGGGTACAGGGAGAGGCTAAAATTATATAAAAAGAGATGGAATGCAGGTGCTTCCATACAAACTGTTGGGTTTTTTTTTAACCATGAAAGATGATCTGAACCACTGAACACACGCCTTTTGCTTTAGCCTGTAGCCAGTAACTTTATGATTCTGGAACTATGTTGTAAACAAGGAAGCAAATTTGGCAAAGTTCAATCTTTCCCCTTTTACTGCTCTTTTCCCCACCCCCTCCAGCAAAGAGTTGTATTTCATCAGCATTGATACTGGAGTTTAGTTTTTTCCTAGATAATTCACCTGTTTGCACAGTTATCACATTTGCGATTTCTCTTCATGTTTATTTATTCTGATTTTATAGTAGAGCAGTATTATTTTTCTAAACAAAGAGAATGGGCCAGGGTCTTTGCTGACCAAAGACCTTCTCCTATAAGCTAAGTCCCCTACTGTTTCATGATTACTCTGAGAATATCTCTGTGACCAGTAGAAATATTTCAAGGATTTTGGAGACACATCTGGTGGTTTTGGGGAAAATGTTAAATCTGTCTCTTTTGATTTTTTTTTTTAAATTAAAATGAAAAAGATATGTAAGGACCAAGAAAAAAAAACCTAATATATCAGTTAAAGAGATTCATGACCAATTTCTCTTTATTTTATGTGTTTTTCTTACCCCTAGTCAAGCTCCCCTCACCCATATTTTTGCTATAAGATAAAATAACTTTTTGCAGGTTCAATTAAATAATAAAGAGGAACAATACAAGAAGACCTCTCATTTTCTATCTATTTTTCTTAATTTATTAGGAAAAACTGTATTCAAGGCAACATAATCATTAAAATTCTTGAAAGCTAAGTTCTTTTAGCTCTGAATATAGTATTGATAGTCTTGCCCTACCAAATATAGATTGTGCTGAAGTTTTCTTTGGCTTTACTCTATCCCCTTTCTAATCTGTCCCCCATACCAGGCAAAATTGATGTACTTAAAACACAGATTTTTTTTTTTCCATTTTACTATTGTACTAAAAAAATCTCCATTGCCTCTAAGCATGCAATATAAATTACTTAGATGTACCTTGAAAGCCCTGTGCAATATGGCTCCCACCTAACTTTCCAGTAATTTCTTCTTACCCCCCAAGTCACTTTGTGTGTATATATATATGTGTGTGTATATAATGTGTATATACACACATATATATGTTTTTGCACATGTATGCATACACATACATTTTTCACATATATGGAACATTTTCATATATACAAGTGTATACATACATACAGATACACACATACATGTGTGTATTTTCAGTCTCCCCCAATATAAAGTAAGCTCCTTTTGTAACCCTTATATTCCTACAATATTAGTTGCTGTTCAATCATTTTTCAATCATTTCTCTCTCTTTATGAAGAGTTTTCTTGGCAGCTAGAAGGGTTTACCATTTCATTCTCCAGTTCCTTTTATGAGCAAATTTATGAGACAAATAGACTTAAGTGGCTTGCCCAGGGTCACACAGCTAATAAAGGTCCGAGGTCCGATATGAACTGAAGAAGAGGAGTCTTTCTGACTCTAGGTCCGGCACTCTATCCTGCACATAACAAACACTTAATAAATGCTTGTTGAATGATTATTTATTTTCTCCATTCCTGCTATACTGGCCTGTTAGCTGTTCTCATATACATATTCTATTATGTTTCCATAATGTTCTGTGTCCTTCTGCCCCAGTTGCCTTGAATATCTGGAATACACTTCTTCCTCACCTCTAGATCTCATAGAATTCCTAGATTTTCCTAAGGCACATTTGAGGTACCACTTCCTACATGAGGTCTTTTCATAGCGGTCCCATGACTAGTGTTCCTTCCGTGGGGAAATTACTTACTATTACTTTACTGATGAGTTTTCCTTCCTCATCTCTGAACATATGTCACCCCAGTAGCATGCAGTATCCGTGAGGTTTAGGTGGTTTAATTTTTGTCTTTATATCATTAATGTTTTACGCATACTAAGTGTTTCATAAATATTACTACCTTGATGATTTTCACTCATGATGCAGCCAATTGTGAAAAGAGAGTGCTAACTCAGAATCATTTTCAAATGATAACTGTTTTTATAAGCATGTTAAAGATGAGAAGTTGAAGTGTTTAAGTAATAATACTGTCATTTATCTATGAAGATGATGCACTTTGGGATATTTTTCTTCAAGTTTGGGCTAATCTTTTCCTCCCACCCCATTCCCTCATATATTTGCCAGATGGTTGGCTGGTGCTGGTGATCAAGTCTCTGTCCATGAAATAGGGTAAAATTAAGTAGCTCATATAAGGGAGCTAACCATGGTCTAACAATAATTGTGTTTTCACCAAGTGAGTGAACAAGTTTCCCTAATTTACACCACCAAATGAAGTCTTGTCTCTTTTTTTTGATATATAGGAATTATTCTGTCAGTACTTTTGTTCCTTGAAAAGTAAATTCTTCCAATTGCTTATCTGAAGATTCCTCTTAGTGACTCATCTTGAGGTAGGGAGGGATTTGTGAATAAATCACAAAAGCAGCACAAAAACTGATCAGTTATCTAATATGCACATGTACTGTGCCAGGTATTAGGAAGATCACAAAGCATTACAGGGCACAATACTTGCCTTAAACCAGTTTTTAATTTATGTAATGGACCAAGGTACAATTTTTTTTCTTGGGGTGGGATGGTGGGAGGAAAGAGAAGAGTTCACAAAGACTCTCTGATTCATGTCTCTGTCCACAGACATCCTGGAAACATCAGTATCTGGCTCACTTTCCTCTCCTGAAAGGGTCCATCCTTGAGCAATCAGACTAACAAAACATTGACTATTGGGCAAGTTTTAATTAATTCAGATCACAAGACAGGTTCATACCTGAGCTAACTGACTTTCATAAAAATTCTTCCCTTTCTAGAAGGCATTAACTCTTCCTTCAGGAACTATACAGTCTACAGTCAAAACCAAAATGGTCATATAGTTTAAAACTCTAAGAACTGCATGCATTTCATTGTTATAAACTCAGTGAAAGGTGATCTTTAAGATGTCATGTCTGTCACTTGTTTTTGATAACAAGGAAGGAGTTACTTGAGAAAGCAAACTTTTCCTGGTAAAAGCTAAACAACAACAACAACCAAAAACAAATAAAACCCAACCGCCAAAACATCTTATACCTTTCTTTCCACAGTAAAGTAGAAATTGGACACATTGTTCATTATTAAATTTTTAAGTCAAATCAAAAGTAGAAAAACATTCCCTAAATTGTGTACATTCTCCCTTAATACAATAAGCTATATTTAGGGTTCTTGCAAAGCCTTCTGTTCTTTCTTACTATCCAAAGTTTTATAATAAACCAGTCTATTGGAGAAGATTCTGGGAAGATGGTAAAGTAGATCAGAACAATTTGTCATAGAATTGTGGCTGAACATTTAGATGAATTAGAACTACCTGGTGTACAGCTTACCTACTACATAGATGACGTTATGATACAGGGAAAAAATGTAAAAGAAGTGGAGAAGAGTTTGATGCTTTTAATTGAGCATATGAAAAGCAAATTGTAGGAAATTAACCCTGTTTTTCTTCTGCCTTCTGTATGGAGAGTGTGTTATACTTTGAGATTGAGAACTACCCTGGCATATTCATAGTTGCCCGTGGTGCTGTGAATATTGCCTGGAAGATACACCACTCCAGTCAGACTTTTTTTTTTCCCATTCTTTTACATTCATGTGACAATGGCAATGAGAGCATTGTATCAGTATGTTTAGTTATTCCCCAGTTGGGCATCTGCCTTTTTTTTTTCTAGTTCTTTGCTACTACACAAAGTGGTGCTGCAAATATTTTGGTGTACCTAGTTTTTCTTCTTGCCAGTGATTTCCTTGGGGGCTTAGCAATGGAATCTCAAGGTTGAAGTAAATGGAGGTTTTAGACACTTCATTTACGTGATTCCAAATCACATTTCTGAATGCTTGTACTGATTCCAAATGTACCACCAATTTTGTGTGTCTGTCTTTCTATAATTCCTCCAGCATTGATGGCTTCCATCTTTTGTCATCTTTGTAAATTTGCTGGGTGAGAGGAGTAGCCTCAAAGTTTTATTAATTTGCATTACTCTTATTATTAATGATTTGGAGCATTCTTTAATATCATTGTCTGTGGTTGTTGTTCAATCATTTTAGTCATGTCCAACTCTCTATGACCTCCTTGGGGTTTTCTTAGCAAAAATACTGGAGTGGTTTTTCCAATACTTTTATAGATAAGGAAACTAAGGCAAACAGGATTAAGTGACTAGCCCAGGGTCACACCTAATGAGTGTGAGGCTGGCTTTGAAATCAGGAAGATGAGTCTTCCTGGGTCCAGGCCTAGCACTCTATCCACTGTATCACCTAACTGTTCTTAATATTACTGTTAGTAGTTCACAATTATGTTTTTGAGAATGGATTCTTCTTATTCTTTCACTAACTCCCCTGGAGAATCACTTTTGGACTTTTAAAGTTCTATTGATGGCTCCATTGAGTAAATCTTGCAGCAAGTCCCAATCACTATAGTTCAGTAATTGTTCTTGCCTTGTTCCCCTGTGATTATATTCTCACATTCAATCTGAGTGCCATATAATTTGGATTCCACTTCTTGTTAACTTGCATTCCAAGGCTGTGTTTACAATCTTGCCAAACCTAAATTCCCTATCCCTAAACTCCAGCCACCATCTACCCAATACTTATTGCTAGATCTCTTTGACACTTGGTAGGTCATCTGGCTCTACCTACTTAACTATCCATCCTCATCTTTCCAGTCACCATGGGTCTATCAGGCTTCTAGGTTCTTATTCAGTCCTATTTAAGTGATGAACTTGAACTTATCCTGGTGTCTCTTCCTGACTCTATTATCAACTAGGAGTATGATTTTGAGGGAGTCATTTAATTTCTGTAGATCTCAGTTTCATTATCTATTGAATCGTGAGATAATAGAGGGTTCAACTGCATTCAGTAAATATCAGATAAGTACCTACTAGGTTCAGAGCATTATGCTAGGCACTGGAAATTACAAAAATAAAACAAGACACAATTCTTAAGTGAGGTAATGGATTAAGTGTTGTCCTTGGAGTCAGAAAGGTCTAGGTTTGAAGCCTACCTCCAAAATTTGCTAAAGTTGTCATCACAGGTCAGCTGTAAAACGAGGAGTTGAATTAGGTGGCTTCCCAAGATCCATTTAGCTCTAAATCTGGGCTCCAATTGTCTGCATGACCTTGAACAAGTCACTTAACTTTCATGGGCTTCAGTTGTGGGGCTATATGGTGTCTGTGGTCCCTTTCAGCTCTAGTTCTATGATCTCTAGTGATCTAGTGATAGTTTATGAGCCTCACTGGATTGTTGAAAAGCTCCAGTGAGATAATGTATACAAAGTCCTTGGCAAGTCTTAAAATGTGACATAAATGTGACCTATTATAATTATCTTTACCTCCAAAGACTTTATAGTCTGGTGGGATGGAATAGTTAATAGTCAACAAATGTTTATTAAGTACCTACTGCCAGGCCTAGAGGCCTGAGGGCTACCCGAGTCTTCCCTTACCTCTATCGGAGGTCTTCGGTTGGCCAAACCAGATGCTCGTATGAGAGAAAGGACGTTCCAGAGTCGAACAAGGGTTGAGCTTTATTTCAGGGTCTAGTTACAAGTGCAGGGAAATTCTTCCTTAGGAGGGAAAGAGAAAGATCTCCCAAGGAGGCAAAGATCTTACAATAAGAGATTGGAAGTAGAAGTATAAGTGGGGAGAGAGGGGGAGGGGAGAGAGGAGAGAGGAAAAGCGGAGCCTTCTGTCCTGTCCGCTCCGCGCCCCTCCGCCCAAGAGAGCTTTCAGGCTTTCTTGATCCTACTTAAGCTCTGCAGCGGCATAGTTTACATCTGAATACCGTGCCTGTTAGGTAACTAGGTGTGCTGCAATCCGGGACAATCTCGAGGGCGGGGAGAGCTCTCTCCCATCCCATTTCTCACGGGAAGAGGCGGAAATACATGAGATAGCTCAGTTCACCTCGATTCCCAGCCGTTTCCTGGGGGGGTCTCGTGAGAACTCTAAGATTTAGAAGTTCCCACCTTTACCTGCCCGAGACTGTCCACACGGAATTGAGCTTCCATCCCCAACAACCTACTAAATGTCAGGAACTATGCTAAGTTCCAGGGATACAATAAGGAAAAAAAGAAGGATATTTCCTATCTTTGTGAAGCAGCATGGGAGGAAAAGACAAGAAGAATATAGAAACAACTGCAGTGCACATTATATTATGATAAGTGCAAAAGAAAAATCCAAACTGAAAAATATGAATGACTTGAGAATGGGGAGATTCTAGAGTTGGGGAAGCTCTTCAAAGATTTCATAGAAGTATTGGCACCTCAGCTGAGACCCAAAGGAGAGTATTTTATTAAGAAGAGATGAAAAAAGAATTCATCTTTTCTAGGAATGCAGAGCATGGGGGATGATCCAATTTGGACTGGAATATAATGCTGGAGGAAAAGGAGTATGATATAAAGTGAGTGAGGTTGCTGGGTATGAACTTGGTGAAGGCTCTGAATGCCAGGGATATAATTGCTTACATTTGGTAAGCAATGAGGGACCAATGAAGATTTTTGAAGAGGAGAATGATGTTCCTGGCCTCTCTCCAAAGAACTTTCCAGGAACATCTATTTTAATGAATTCTTCCAAAAGTCTCCCAAATTGCAAGCCTGTGTAATGCCACAAGAGTGTCATGCTCCTAGTTGTCCCTAGCAACCACCAGGAATTGGTTACACAGTAATTTTCTGTTTTGCATTGCCTTAATTCTCTACTTTCCATTTCCCCATTACATGACTCTTTGCCTTGAAGGGCAGAAAAAAAAGCCTAAAACCAATGGCCACACCCAATTTCTTTTTCTTCCAAGAGTTGTAAATATAAGATGCAAATTATGTACTTCCAAATCATGTTTGAAGCAGGGAGGGATACATAAGACTGAATGACTACCCTGCTAAGACCTGTGGCAGAGTATTTTATTCCTGACTCAATTAGTACTGATTGTTTCATTTATCATCCCCAATTCTACGAATTTTCCGGGCAAGTTGCCCAAGTTTCATTTACTTGAAATGGTTCAGAAAGATTAGCTTTTCTCTACCCAGAGACGGAAGATATGCATATTCTGCTCAAGAGATCAGTCAGTGCTATAAAGCAAGAATCAAAAACCCTTTGTCGGAAATCCACTGGCAACCAAATACTACTTGGAATTGTAAAAAGAAAGTCTAGTTCTGCCACTAAAATTACTAATTAGAAGGCAGATGAATAAGTTCCACAGTGACTGAAAAAAAAAAACCAAGTCAATTCTTAAATATCACCTAACAGTTTTTCACTCTCATACTCATAATGAATTCTTTTTATGTGGGGAAATGACATAAGCCATTGTAGCACTTTGTGAATATTTCAAATAAGACTCAGAAAAAGAGACAGCCTCACTTGGTGGACTGTGAATTTGAAATTGGAGTTTGAAATTGTGAATTCCAATCTTCATTCTACCATGAAATTTTGAGTCAATAAAATGTTTATGCCACAATTTGTCTTCCATAAAATGAAGGGAAAAAATGCATGCCTGTCAATTGAGGGGAACACTAGAACACTGAATGGAAGGTTGCTATTAAAAGTAGCAAGAAATCTAACAAGACTGACCATGACCTTTTCTTATTGCAGAACCAAGACACGTTCAGATTTCAAGGGAGGCTTTTGAGGTCAAATATTCACATATAGAAATACGAAAAATCAATAGCCATTCCAGTCACCTTTTCTATGGGCATGAAAAAAATTCAAAGAAAAGCAGAGATATTTGAAATAATCTCTTCTATCCTAGTAACATCACCATGAGTACTAATACTACAAAGATTTCATATGGAATACATATATTAAGCCTAGTGTCTCTCACCATGAAGAGTACATATTTTTCATATATGTAGTTATTTCATATGTATATATCATTGCCACTAATAGAATAAAATCTTGAGGGTAGGGACTGTTTCTTTTTTTGTCTCTGTATCACCAGCATGTAGCAAAATGGACACACAGTAGACATTTAATAAGTGCTTGTCTCTGTTAAAGGAAAAAAAATAAGAGCATGTTTTCACATATTTGTGGAGTGGGGGAGGTGCAACACTGGGCACAACAGTTTCACCTAGTTTGATATCTGGTATTTTCCTGTTTTAATTATTTTAAAATATGTTTTTGAATGTATTTTTAGTCTAGAACTAATACCAAATAACACAAGCATTTTCATATACCTAATAGAATAGAAAAAAAAGGTTTATACATAAAACAGCATAATTCCATTATATACAATTTGCTTCTCTTTTTAAATATATGATAAATTCAGCATATCACTTTTGAAGGTGTCCTGCTCATTTTCCTTCCTTCCTTCTTTTCTTTTTATCTTTCCCCCCAAACCCTCCCCTCATCCTAACTTCCCTATTAATGTGGAGGGTATAGCCTCTCCAAGTACAGGTCCAAGACTAGGAGCCAGTAGACCTGAGATTTATTCCCCACTTTGAAAGCAACTTTTTAGTCTTGTTTTCTCTTCTGTAGAGTGAAGGCGTTGTATAAAGTGGTTTCTAAGCTTTCCTCCAGCTCTAGCAGTTTATGAATCTATGATGCTTGGACTATCAGATCTTGAGCAAGTCTTTTCCCTCTTGTCCCCACTCTTCCTGCCAAGATTTTGCCCTGCTACCACTCTTAGCCCTAGGTAATGTTAAAGGAATTTGAAGATCTTTCCTGCCCCTTAATAGACCCATGTGACCTTCTCTGAGCTTTGGCCCAGCCACAACTTGAGTCACATGGAGCTGATGGTGGGAGGAGCTTGCCAAATGGGTGGAACAGGAAGGGCAGAGCTGAGAGAGAGTGAGGTGGAGCTGGGGGAAAGCAGGTGGAGCAGAGGAGAGCATCTAACTTGAGTGAGAGAGGGAGTGATTTTGCATAAGGGAGCTTGTTTTGGGGGAGTCCTGATGGAGAGAACGCTTGGGGATGGCCGTGCTCCCTTTATTGGTAATGTGTACAAACTTCATTGCTACCATGGTGGAATTGGCTTTCTAGTATCTGAATAAATATTTTGGTTTTACCTTTGAGGAAGAGAGTTTATATTTTGTGAATTTACCCTGGAAATATGCATGCATATTCATAGTGGCTGTTGTGGGTATCACATTGACATTACACCTTGCCCCATAGTCAGGTTTCATGCTCCATCAGCAGCCTCCACCTTCTCCACCCCTCTTTTTTAGTAGAATATAAGTAGCCCTTGAAATATCCCACTTTGGCAGCAAAGCCCTGGTTGCCCTGCCTTACTTACAATTCTGAGTCTTTCCATAGCCTCAAAGAAGATCATAACCTAAAGTACTTAGCTATAGCCATGACTCTCAGTGATTGAAAAACTGTAGGGATAAAGAATCAATTAAAGACAACAAGGAGGAGACAAGGGTTCAAAACTTCAGAGAAGATACACTAACTATGGACAGTCACTAAGTTTTTGTTATTGTAGGTCTTCTCTTTTCTCTATTTCTCTCTCCCTCTTGGTAACCTCATCAGATCCCATAGGTTTAATTACTCTCTCTACACAGATGTCTTCAAGATCTATATACTAGCTCTACTTTCATCCCTGAGCTTCACTCCCAATTCACCAACTCCCTGATGGACATTTCAAACTGGATGCCCCACAGATATGTCAAAATTGGTATGTCTAAAATTATAGTTAGCTAAAAAATCTAAAAATATTATCTTGCACCCCCAAACCTTCTCTCTCCCAAACTTTCCTCTTGCCATTTACAATCTCCCATATTGAGCTACACTGCCCTTCCAGCTCTTTCTCACGCACAACACTGTAACCTATCTCTGTACTTTGTCATAAGCTATCCCCATCTCTCAGAATCCCCAGTTACCTTCCAAAAGCAATTCAAATTACTCCTTCTACATATATTGAGCCTAGTGTCTCTCACCATGAAGAGTACATATTTTTCATATATGTAGTTATTTCATATGTATATATCATTGCCACTAATAGAATAAAATCTTGAGGGTAGGGACTGTTTCTTTTTTTGTCTCTGTATCACCAGCATGTAGCAAAATGGACACACAGTAGACATTTAATAAGTGCTTGTTGAAATAATCTCAGAGAAATTTGGGAAAGCTCGTATGAACTGAAGCAAAGGGAAATAAACAGAAGAAAACAATTTACATGAAAACAACATTTCAAAGAAAAGCAGCTTTGAAATAATAAATTTTTTTTATGCTTAATGGCCAACCTCTATCTGATTTGTACATAGTGGTCTACTTGTTGTCTCCTCCCCATTAATCTATGAGCTCCTTGAGAACAGGGAATTTTTTGCTTTTGTTTGTGTCCCAACACTTAACATGGTACATGGCATCTAGCAGTATTTGGCATGTTCCAGAGGACCAATGTTAAAACATACTACTCACCTCCTAAGAGAGATGATGGACTAGAGGTGTAGAATTTGTTTTGATTACTATGTTTATATGGTACAAAGATGATGGGGATTTTTTCATTTTCTTTTCCTTTGAGGAGACTGGGGCAGGAAGAAGACAATAGCAATAGCGTTACCAAAAAAAACATAATTTCTAAATAAGAGGGCTACATAAGCATTTTTAGAATGTACATAAAAGAACAGAAGATAGGTCAGAAGAAAACACAGATAAGAACATCTTGGAAAGTAATGTGTTAAATATATTATATACTTTTTTAAAAAGCAGTTTCTATGTAATAGAGAATTGATGTTTCATGTATAATCATCTTTTTTCTGTTCTACTTTGTGCTGAGAAATGTTAGGCTTGGAGGAGGGCAATTTTTGTGACATTCAGATTAAGTAATCTGAATAAATAAAATGTCTCATTTTAAGAATCTGAATGAATAAAATGTATAAATAAAATAAATTATTTATCTAAATCAATTGTATATGTGTATGTTTAATTCTTGTTAACTGATTGCTAATCAGATGTTCTAGATTTTGGCAATCAGTCCTGAACCTGGTTCATTCTATGTAGGGATACCATACCTCAAAGGGAGCCAGCTCTTTCTTCTAACCAGTTCAGTCAGAAATAGGACCATTCAGACCAAATGATAGTGCTGGCCTGGGTTCTGTGACTAGACAAGGATTTCATGAACTGATATTATTGTCAGTCAACATTTAGTAAATGCCTACTGTTTACATAATAGAATCTAAGGATCATAGATTAAGAGCTCAAAGAGAACTTAGGAGTCATGGAATCCAACCTTCTCATTTCACAGGACAGCAAACTGAGGCCCAGAAACGTTGTGTGACTTGTCTGAGGTATAAGCGGCAAAACCAGGATTCATTTCAGGTTGTGTGACTATAATTTCAGAGTTATTTTCAATGTACCATCGTGCCTGGTGCTTAGATAAAGACAAAGATGAATGAAACAAGGTTGCTTTCCACACAGTATATGGCATCCAGTAGAGGAGGCAGTAACTTAGAAGCTAGAATGTGGGACTTGTAATCAGAAAGACCTAAATCCAAATCTTACTCTTCATACTTCCTAGCTGTTTGACCATTGGCAAGTCATTTCATCTGACTTTTTTCAATTTTTGCTTTTTCCTTCTATAAAGTAAGGATAACAGTTACCTCAAAGAATTGGTAAAAGGCTCAAGTGAGATTATGCAATGTGTTTTGCAAAGTTTATGAATGAAAGTATTTACTAAGCACTTATTATGCCAAAAGCACTGTGCCAAACACTGGGGATACAAACTGAAAAGTTAGTCAATTCTTGCTTTCAGGGAGTTGACATTCTAATGGAGGAAATAACGCATATGGAAGGATTCAGCTGCAAGTCAAATGGAAAAATGTCTTGTATCCTTAAGGTACAGCAATAAAACAGATGTTGATGTCTCTTTAAGGTCATTTCCACTGATAAAATAATATGTTTCTGATAATTGGTATATAAATGGCAATGAATACAAATGTAATATAAGATGAAACAACTGCATAAGAAAGCCATAAATCAAGCCCTAGTCATCATAATCGTCATCAAAAACTCACACTAACCATAGAACCTTAAGATTTATAAAATATTTTCCTCACAGAAACTCTGTGAGATAGGGAGTATAACTAATTACATATATTTTAGAGATGGGCTTCCTTTCTGGGCATTAAATATGAGACGAACCTAGGTACTCAGTAGAATAAACAGAATCATTTTTCTATTTAATTAACAACATCTCCAGTTTTTGTTGATGAGTAAATTTAGTTGTGTCCAAACATCTCTAGTCCATGGCCTTTATTTACCTGGGAAAAAGCAAGTGTCATGACACCTTGGAGCTTAACCAAATCAGTTAGTCTTCCTTCTTCTACCAATATTGAAGAGTAGAAAGGAAGATTCAAAGTAAGAACTTTCTGGGGAGAACCCAACATATGACAGAATGAAAGAGGTTGGGTTGGGGAATGAAAATAACCCTGGACTCATCCAGGAGAGATCACTATTTGAACTCTACCTCCAGTGCTCACTAGTTCTGTGACCATTGTAAAGTTACTTAATTTCTTTGAACTCTAGTTCACATTAATACGAACAGTACAGGCATAACAGTGTATGCGATGTTTATCTCACTGGGTTTCAGTGAGGATCAAATAAAATAATGCACACAAAACAATAACAACAATAATAGGTAACGTTTAAATATTTCACAAACCTTTCAGTGCTGTATAAATGTCAGTTATCCTCAACCTGGTCATCACCACCACTATTTATCATCATCATCTTCATCATCATCATTATCAAGTGGTTTCGGGACAGTGGTCCTGAATACCCAGCATTACCCATATATTAATTCCACCACCAGGCTGGCCTTAGGGTGAAAAAGAAATATGTTAATTCTGTATCAAGGTAATAATGATAAGGTTTCCTCTGAGAAATAATGATAATGCTAATAATGATAAGGTACTTCTGGTTTAAAAAGCCCTGAGTCTAGTTGGGAAACTGTTATAGCTTGTGATTCAAGTCTAGGTGCAAGAGTTGGCCATTATATGGGTAAGATGTAAACCATCAACTTTGTAATTATTCATCCTACAGTGGAGCAATCCATTTCACCCTTGATTCATTATATACTCTAGGGAGGACAACTGCTGACATAGTACAGCAGAAATGAACTTCCAACCATTAAGCTATTGCATCACTTTGGTCTTTCAAAAAAACCCTAATGCAATAATAAAGCATTTTTTGCCAAAGGGTAAGATTAAGTTAATAACAAAATGGTTCTATGAATGTTTGAAACTAAGGAAAAGGTAAGAGCTTTAATGCCAGCCAACTGAGTTGCTCCTAAAATGACATTTTCTCTTGTGCAACTTTTACAAATAACAAATATTAAGAGGATTATAGAATCTCAGAGTTTGAAAGGACTTCAAACATCAAGTCTTACTTGTACCTGAACAGAAATCCCTTTTACCCTGTGAAAATAATATCATACATTTAGAAAGCACTTTAGGGTTTTCCAAGTTCTTCACATATTATTTGATTCTCACTACAACCCTGTGAGGTTGGTGCTATTATAACTCTCATTTTTTAAATGAGGAAATTTAGGTTGACTAATTTGACCAGAGTCGCAAGGCTAGTAAGTATCTGAGGCAGGATTTTGATTCAGATCTTACTGGTTTCAACTCCAGTATACTGTTCATTTGAATCACCCAGTTCCCTTCCCAACAAGTTGTTTAGTTTTTCTTTCTTTGAAGGCCTCCAGGGATGGAGAACTCATAAACTACTAAAAGAGGCATATTATACTTTTCAAAAGCTTTAACTTGGAGAAAATTTTTTTTCTCATGAAAACCAGATTATTTGTAGCTTCCATACATTGCTTCTGATTCTCCCCTTTGGATAAAAGCAAAGCAAGCTTCATTCTTCTCCATGACCATCCTTCAAATATTTTAGGGCAGTGACCACATTTCCTTTAAGTCTGCATTTCTTCTGGATAATCATACCCAATTCTTTCAATTGATTCTAAATGTGACATGGTTTTGTTCACTCACTACACAAGTAGCTCCTGGATGTAGCCAGTGAAATGATAAAATGGAAAAGTGAATCCAAAGGCCCTCATGGCCTCTCCGGCAACTTAGACATGAACTCAGCCAACAATATTTCAAGAAGTGTCATTTAAAAAAATGTCTAACACTGATTTGTTTATGGAAATGGAGGAATTAAGGATGGAAAATCAGGACCAGATCATCACCTCCAAAAGTTACAGGAAGGCTATTTGGATGGGCGCTAGATTTAGGGGTTAATGTAATTTATGCAAGGAAGTGGTAGAAATTGTTAGTGAAAAATTTAGCACCTATAAAATACCTAGCCAAACATGACCTGGTGGCTGGAATTATTCATCAGAACCTTGCTATTTTTCATGGACTGACAATTAATAAATCCCCATACTGCAAATATAGTGTCAAAGTTTTCATGAGAACTTGACCCAAAAAGCTATATTAGAATTAGATCATTATAGCAACAATCTGTTGCCCAAAATCACAACTCATCCATAAAATGTAAGGACAACATTTATAATAGATCTTACCATATCAGTTTTATGGTTAATATGGAATAAAAAACTTTCAAAATACAGAGACATAGCTAAAGAAATAAAATCATGTGAGGGAGATGATGGAGTAGATAGCATTTGATTATCCTGTCTGCTACTGCAGGTGTATCAAGGATGCTTTCATATGAGCTTGCAAATGTTAAGCTTACATCCCAGTATTTTTATATGACTACAAAAAAACAGGTATTTTATCCATTTGTTCCATAGGACATAGAATATTAAATATAAAAGAATAATACTCAATTGAGGATACCAAGCTGTGGTATATGAACGTAAAGGAATACTATTGTGCAATAAGATGTGATGAACAGGCAAATTTCAGAAAATCCTAGAAAGACTTGTCTGAACTGATGCAAAGTGAACTGAGCAGAACCAGGAAAACATTTTACATAGTACCAGAAACAATGTGTGATGATCAGCTCTGAATGACTCAGATCTTCTCAGCAACACAATGATCCAAGGCAAGTACAAAGGACTCAAGAAGGAAAATGCTATCCACAGCCAGATAAAGAATTGATGGACTCTGAATGCAAATAAAAGCATACCTTTTCATTTACATATTCTTTTTCATAGTTTCTTCTTTCACAACTGTGACTAATATGGAATTTATTTTATATGATAGCACATGTATAAACTATATCAAACTGCCTGCCATTTTCAAAAGAGAGGAGAGGAGGGAGGAAGAAAAATTTGGAACTCAAAATCTTGTAAAAATGAATGCTAAAAATTTTCTTGACATGTAAGCGGAGGGGGGGATGAATACTATTAATAAATAGATTAAAGAGTAATATCTGGGTAGCAATTTGTCCCAAAAGTCTCTGAACTTCAAACAAGATGAAAATGAGAAAAATAGGTACGTTTTCTATGTCATTTTGCCCAGAACCAGACCACTACATCATTTCTTGACTATCTTCATACAAGACTCAGGTACTCTCTCATTTCAAATTCCCCCTTTATGTTGTCTTTTTCCATTGGATTGTAAGCTCTTTGAGGTCTGGCTTGCTCGTATGTACTTTTATCCCACAATGCCTGGTTTGCAGTAAGCACTTAATAAAAACAATAAAAACATCCATCCATCCATTCATCTATCTATCTATCTATCTATCTATCTATCTATCTGTCTGTCTGTCTGTCTGTCTGTCTGTCTGTCTGTCTGTATGTCTATCTTCCTTCCTCCCCTCCCTCCCTCTCTTTCTCCCTTCCTCCCTCCCTTCCTTCCTGCTTTACTACTGCATGGCTAGATCAAACAGTGGATAGAGCACTAGCCCTGCAGTCAGGAAGACCTGAGTTAAAATCCAGCCTCAGACACTTACTAGCTGTGTGACCCTGGGCAAGTCACTCAGCTCAGTTTGCCTCAGTTCCTCATCTATAAAATGAGCTGGAAAAAGAAATGGCAAACCATTCTAGTAGCTTTGCCAAGAAAACACCAAAAGGGGTCATGAAAAGTCAGAAACAACTGAAATGACTCAACAACAATTTCTATCTATCACCATTGTATACTGTAATTGAATAGCGCCATGCCAGGAAACTGAATCACTTCCATTTGAGTTGTCTTAGGAAGATTCTGAAGATCACCTGGCAGGATAAGGTACCAGACACTGAGGTCCTTACTTGAACTAAACTGCCAAGCATTCAAACTATGCTTCAGAGAGTGCAGCTCCGATGGGCTGGACATGTTGTTCAAATGCAAAATGTACACTTTCCAAAAAGCCTATTTTATGGAGATTTTGATATGGCTGTCAATCACATGGTGGTCAGAAGAAATGATACAAGGACACTCTTAAGGTCTCTCTCACAAACTTTGAAATTGATTGTGTGACATGGAAGACACTAGCACAAGACCACTCAGCATGGCATGCCCACATCAGAGAAGCTACTGTGCTCTATGAGCAAAGCCAAACTAAAAGAGCTCATAGGAAACACAGGATGAGCAAATTTAGAGCATCCACCCCAAATGTTCACATGGACTATTGGTGCCCAATCTGTGGTAGGGCATTCCAACCTCATATTGATCTGATCAGCCACAGTCAGATACACTGAAACTTGACTTTATCATAATGATGTCATTTTGGTTGTCTTTGAGAACGGACAACAACCAACCATTTGACTTGATTATTTTTGCCACATAGTGTTGTCTTTATTTCTCTATCAATGGTTTCACTGTGAACAGTATTTAAAAAAAAATACTTCTTTGGATTTTAATGCTTTCATTGCTCAAGTAATTACAAATAAAAACATAAGGAAAACATTTAATTTTAAGTCAGTGTATTTACCTAGCCATAGACAAAGGAAAGATGGAACCCTTTACCACTGGGTAATTAATTTCAACTGCCAGAAAAGTCAGGGAATCCCATCCTTTTACAAACATGTTTTCACACTCCCTCCTGAATAACTAAGTGGTAAAGTACTAAGGAAATAGAACTTCCTGTTCTGCCACATGTGGATAATGAGCCAGCTGTATCTCCAAAATAAGTAAGGATAAAAAGTTATTTCAAAGAGCTCTTTGCTGCTGAATATCAAAGAAAACTTACATGTCTCTGAAGCCACTGCTCTCTTTGGGAGTTATCAGGGCTTTGCTATTTTGGTAGCTTAATCCAAATATAATTCAATGATTTGGAACTGTTAATAAGTCCCTATGATTTTCTTTTTTTGTTGTTGTGTGTAGTTAAGCAATAAATAAACAAAAAAAAGTATATTGTCAACTTTACTCAATTTACAGAAATCTGAAAGCAACCTTAGAACCTTATTTACTGTTTGTATTCCACACTATTGACTAGATTTCAATTTTATGTTCTCTGCATTCCATTAAATTCTATTTTTAATATCTTTCAGATGCCATCAGAATTTCAAGGTTGAGTGTTCATCCAAAAGGGAGATGGATACTGGACCTGGGATTTCATTAGCATAGGGAACTCTCAATGAGCAAACTCTCCCTACTAGTATAGGTGGATATTTTCTCTGCAACTTCTAGTCTTAGACAATTATGTATGGCCCTACAAGATTAAGCAACTTGCCCAGGTTCACACAGCCAGTTTATATTAGAAACAGGGTTTGAACCTGGGTATTCCCAACTGAGGTCAGCTTTCTATCCACTCTGCCATACTTTTGCTCCCCTCCAGACTGTACAGAAGAAATCATATTTAAATAATGTCCTAAAATATTCATTTGAAATTCAGCTATTGGTAAGGTAATTAAAACTAAGTCAATATTTATATAGGACTTAAAAACTGTGATTCTTAGACCCTTTTGCCCCCTTTTCCTCTGTTGTATTATACTACCACCTGGAAGCAAAAGAGGAGGACCACATTGGATTGCAGGCAATTGAAATGTTATCTTTGTTTCATGTCTTGTCACAGCCAGACTGTTCATCATCTAGTTATGCTGCTCTTGGCAGTGACAGCTAAAATTTATATAGCTTCTTAAGGTTTGCAAAGTACTTTACATATGTAAAGTATGTAAACCCTTCTAACAACCCAAGGAGGTAAGTGCCCTCATTTTACAGATGAGGAAATTTAGAATAAAAAAGGTTAAATGATTTGTCCAGGGTCACATCCAAGGCATTAGGATACTAACCCAGGTCTTCCTGATTACAAGGACAACTGAGGCTGGTCCACAGAAAGGACACTTAACCCTTTACCAAGACCAAAACCGAAGCTTTTCTAGCTTACTGGAGTCTGCCAGATGTCATGGTCCTCTTGCACAGCCTTCAGGAACATACTTAAGGTCACCTTCACACCTTATTGAGACTACAGAGTACATTTTGTGGGAGATACCATCAAAGAAAGATATAATTGATAAAGAAGGTGGGCAAGTCATGAGTAAAGAATAAAGGATAACAAATGGGGAAGCACAAGTATACTTCACTGATATAAACAGAAGAGAAAAAGACCCAAAGGAAGGCATCCAGGAAATCCTTACTTCTCCCCCTCAGACCCTCTTGTTTCTTAAAAATTCAGTTCAAGGACCACCTTCTATATGGACCCTTTTCTTTCTTTTCCCCTAGCTGCTAACTTCTCCAAAAAAAAATGAACCACTTCATGTTTATTTTTTCCATATCTTATTTGATATGTGCATCTTGTCTCCCCTGATAGAATATAAGCTCCTGGAGGGCAGAAACTATGTCACTTTTGACTTTATATTTCCAACTAAAATAGTGCCTGGAACACAGCAGATACTTAATGCTTTTTGATTGACTGATTATGTCGAAATGATCCATTGTGGAGAATCTATGGAAGAACACTACTAAGGAATGGTTTAGTTTGTTTAGAGTGTTAATACTAAATTGGTCAATTGATTAACAAGTATTTAATATGTGTCTCTAGGCACTAAGAATATAAATACAAAAAAACCCAATCCCTATTCACAACGAGCTTGCATTCTTAGGAGGGAGACTAGGATATACAAAATATAGATAGCATAAATAAAAATTTGATAAATACAAACATAAAGAGTAATTAAGTATACAAGGCTAGTTGAAGGGAGGGCACCTAGTAGGTGATGGGATCAGGAGAGGTTTTATGTAGAATATGGGACCTAAACTTGGATCTTAAAAGAAAGGGGGACTCAATGAAACAGAGGTGAGGAAAGAAGGCATCCAGGACAAAGGCACAGAGATAGGAAAGTGTCATTTGTGAGGAATAAAAACATGCAAGTTTGGTTGGATCTTGAAGTATAGAAAGAGGAATAATGTCTAAGAAGGCTGAAAATATAGGTTGTAGTTTTAAAAGCTATATAATATCAATAAAACCTAGCAGAAAAGAATTGGAAATTAATACAATCCCCATCAATTGGGGAATGACTGAATACGTTGTACTATAGGAATGTAATGGAATATTATTGTTCCATAAGAAATGAGGAGCAAGCAGATTTCACAAAAACTTGGAAAGACTTACATGAACTGATGCTGAGTGAAGTGAACAGAACCAGGAGAATATTGTACAAGGTAACAGCAACCTTGTGCAATGACCAACTTTGATAGACAGCTCTTCTCAGCAATACAATGATTTAAGACAATTCCAAAAGACTCATGATGGAAAATGCTACTCACGTTCCAAAAAAGAACTATTGAATCTAAATGCAAATCAAAGCATATTACTTTTTCTTTTGTTGTTGGTTTTTTCTCATGGTTTTTCCTGTTTGTTCTGATTCCCAATAATGTGGAAATATGTTTAATATGATTGTACATGCATAGCCTATATCAGATTGTGTGCCCTCAAGGAGGAGAAAAAATTTAGAACTCAAAATCTTATAAAAGTGAATGTTAAAAACTAAAATACATAATATATATTAAGAAAACAGCAAGAAGTGATAGAAAAAGTGAGAGAGACTGTTTGTGTCCCTCTGCAATAGTGTTGAAGACAGGAAGGCATGGTTGGGAAATGAACTTGAAGCCTCTTATCTCTAAAGACATAAGAAATAGTCATTGAAAAATGGTTGATAAGAATGCTTATTCCTTGATATAATTCATTGTTATTTACCTTGCAATTCACTTATATTGGCAGTATACTTTCCAGGGATGTACACATTGACAATGAAGTTGACACACACATTGCCAGAGCTAGCTCAGTATTTTGGAGGCTCCAAAGGAAAGTGTGGAAGAGAAGAGGTATTAGACTGACTGAACTGAAGGTCTACATAGCTGACCTTATAGTTGTATGCCTGTGAAACTTGGATAGTAGGGGCGAATCCAAGATGGTGAAGTAAAAGCACAGATTAGCTAGAGATCTCCCCCTAAGCCCAGATAAAAACATGTAAAAAATAACTCTAAACAAATTCTGGAGCTATAAAACTCACAGAATGACAGAGTGAAACAAATTTCCAGCCCAAGACAGCCTGGAAGGTCGAAAGGATCATGGTACGGTGGGAGCAGAGTGTAGTCCAGCTTGGGGTGAGCCAACACAGATGGGACTTGAGTAGGCCTGGGGGTGGGTTGGGGGAGACTGAATCTCTGGCACCTGTGATGATTTCCAGAATTTACGACCCCAAAATGCTGAGGACAAATTGGAAGGTCAGTGGAAAAAACCTGTGGGACCTATGTGAGAGAATAGGGTGGTCCAGCCCCAGTCCCAGGACAGCAGAGGGGGTGGAGGAACCCGTGGCAGCCACAGCAACAGCAGAGACAGTGGCAGTGGCAGTAGCAGCAGCAACTGTTTTTGGAGCTCTAGGACCACAGATTGCGGGGGGATTGAGCACTGACTGACAGTACATCCCCCCTCACCCCTATTGGAAGCAGAGAACTATCTTGACAAAGAGCCCAAAAGTAAATTGTCAAGTAAATGGCTGAGGAAATGAGCAAACACTGGGAAAAAGAAACAAACTATGGAATCTTACTTTGGTGACAAGGAAGATCAAAATATAGAGACAGAAGAAGACAACAATGTCAAAACTCCTCCATCCAAAGCCTCCAAGAAAAATATGAATCAGTCTCAGGCCATGGAAGAGCTCAAAAAAGATTTTGAAAATCAAGTAAGAGAAGTAGAACAAAATTTGAGAAGAGAAATGAGAGTGATGCAAGAAAGTCATGAAAAACAAATCAACTGCTTGCTCAAGGAGACCCAAAAAATGCAGAAGAAAATAGCACTTTAAAAAATCGATTAACCCAAACAGCAAAAGAAATCCAAAAAGCCAATGAGGAGAAAAATGTTTTAAAAAGCAGAAATGGCCAGATGGAAAAGGAGAACCAAAAGCTCACTAAAGAAAATAATTCCTTAAAGATTACAATGGAGCAGATGGAAGATGACTTTATGAAAAATTAAGAAATTATAAAACAAAACCAAAGGAATGAAAAAATAGAAGGCAATGTGAAATGTCTCATTGGAAAAACAACTGACCTGGAAAATAGACCCAAGAGAGACAATTTAAAAATTATTGGGCTACCTGAAAGCCATGATCAGAAACAGAGCCTAGATATCATCTTTCAAGAAATTATCAAGGAAAATTGCTGATATTAGAGAACCAGAGGGCAAAATAGATATTGAAAGAATCCACCTATCACCTCCTGAAAGACCCCAAAAGAAAAACTCTTAAGAATATTGTAGCCAAATTCTAGTGCTCTCAAGTCAAGGAGAAAATCTTGCAAACATCCAGAAAGAAACAATTCAAGTATTGTTGAAACACAATCAAAATAACACAAGGTCTAGCAACTTCTACATTAAGGGATGGCAGGGCTTAGAATATGATATTCCAGAAGTCAAAGGAGCTAGGATTAAAACCAAGAATCACCAGGAAAATTGAGTATAATACTTCAGGGGGGAAAACGGTCATTCAATGAAATAGAGGACTTTCAAGCATTCTTGATGAAAAGACCAGTGCTGAATAGAAAATTTGATTTTCAAATTCAAAGCATGAAAAGGTAAACAGGACAGAGAAATCATAAGGGACTTACTAAAGTTGAACTGTTTACGTTCCTGCATGGAAAGATAATATTTGTAACTCATGAGATTCTTCTCAGCATTAGGGTAGTTGGAGGGATTATATCCATATAGACAGAGGGCACAGGGTGAGTTGAATAGAAAGGAATGATAAAGAAAAAAATAAAATTAAGGGGTGAGAGAGGAATATATTGGGAAGAGAAAGAGAGAAAAAGAATGGGACAAATTATCTCTGATATAAAAGAGGAAAGAAAAAGTTTTTTCAGTGGGGGAGAATAGGGAGGAGGTGAGAGGGAAAGAATGAATCTTAATCTCATCACATTTGGCCTAATGAGAGAATAACATGCAAACTCAATTTGGTATGAAAATCTATCTTACACTACACGAAAGTAGGGGGGATGATATAAGGGAGGGCAAATGGGAAGAAGGGGTAATTAGAAGTAAACACTTTTGAGTAGGGATAGGGTCAAAAGAAAGAATAGAATAAATGAAGGGTAGCATAGGATAGAAGGAAATCTAGTTTTTCACAACATGACTATTATGGAAATGTTTTGCATAACTACACATGTATAACCTATGTTGAATTGCTTGCCTTCTTGCTGGGGATGAGTGGGGAGGGAGGAAGGGAGAGAAGTTGGAACTCAAAGTTGTAAAAATGAATGTTAAAAATTATTTTTACATGCAACTGTGAAATAAGGTATACAGACAATGGAGTGTGTAAATCTATCTTGTCCTACAAGAAAATAGAGAGGAAGGGGATGAGAAAAGGGAGGGGTGTGATAGAAGGGAGGGCAGGTTGGGGGAAGAGGTTATCAGAATGAATATTATCTTAGGGTGGATGCAGGGGAGAGATGGGGAGAAAATTTGGAACTCAATATCTTCTAGAAGTGAATGTTGAAAACTAAAAATATATTAATTAATTTAAAAAAAAAAAAAGAAAAGAAAAAAGAAACTTGGACTGTAGACCAGGGCCATGCCAGGAAACTGAATTACTTCCATTGGAATTGCCTTAGGAAGATTCGGAAGATCATCAGACAGGATAAGGTACCAGACACAGAGGTTCTTTCTAGAACTAAACTGCCAAGCATTCAAACTCTGCTGTAGAGAGTACACCTCTGATGGGTTGGTCATATTGTTCAAATGCCAAATGCATGCATGCTTAAAAAACTATTTTATGGAGAACTCACACAAGGCCAGCTCTCACATGGTGGTCAGAAGAAACAATCCAAGGACACTCTCAAGGAATTGACTGCATGACAGGGGAGACAGTGGCACGGGACCACCCATCATGGTGTGCCCTCATCAAAGAAGGTGCTATGCTAAGCAAAGTAGAATTGAAGTTACTCAAAAGAAACACAAGGTGCACAAATTTCGAGAATCCACCTCAAAAGTTTCACATGGACCATTCATGCCCCATCTGTAGATCTGTGGTAGAACATTCTGGGCTCATATTGGTCTGATCAGCCACAGTCAGGCACACTGTAACTTGGGTCTAACGTAGTGATGTCATTCTGCTCTTCCCTGAGAACAAAGGACAAGCACCACTGCCAATTTATTTTGCATTCTGCTTAAGTAAATGATTCTCTGGGTCTTCCATTTCATTGGAAAACTGAGAGTATTAGAGCGAATAAAGTATTAGACTTGGAGTCAGGAAATCCTGCATTCAAATCCCATCTCACATACTTAATGGCTATGTGACCCTGTGCAAGTCACTTAACCTCTTTGAGACTATTTCCTTAACTGAAATTCCCATCCAGTTCTAAATCTATTATTCTATTACCTTATGATCTCTAAGGATCTATCCAACTCTAAAGCTATGCTACTATGATCTTTTGCTTTACTATAATGTCATGCATTTTATTCTGGCTTATTTTGGTAGATTTAATAGCAAAAAAATGGTTTGTGAGCTATCTGTAGTTTGAGAAAGTCAATAATCACTCCATTTCTTTCCTGACTCTCCAGACTTTCTCTATAATGCCTGAGAAACCACTTCACCCTGAAAGCTCCCCTCATCCTTGGACTTGACATGCTGGAAGCATTCTCAGAGCCTCTGGCCTCTCCCTCTGGTGGGCTGCCTCCTCCCAGATCCTCTATTTTAAGGACAACGACACCCAGGTCAGCTCGGTCTTCATTCTTCTCAAGACTGCACTCTTGACTCTGCCATGCCCCTACTGGTACCTTCCTTTCACCTTCTCTCCCACACCTTTTCAGCTTCCTTTTACGTGCTGTTTTCCCCCATTGAGGACAAGGAATATCTTTCTTTCTGCTTGTAACTGTTCTTCCAGGGCTTAGTATGGTGCTGGGCACATAGCACGTACTTAAGAAATGCTTGTTGACTTGACCTTGAATGCCATAGACAGGAGGGATTTTGGAGGCTACACAAGGAAAATTTATAGGTGAAGAGCAGGGAGGAAACAGTTTAAAAGATTAACGTAGAGGACCTAGAGCTAGAAGGAACTTAAAGCAATCTTTTCATCTTAGAAGATCCTTGGAGACAGAGGGTGAGAAAAACTAACAACAGTAGTTTTCATTTATAAACAATTTTCATATTTTTAATTTCATTTGATCCTTATAGCAATGCAGTAAGGCATAAATATAGACAAATTTGGAAGTTTTAAAATAATGTTTTTCTAATAGAAACTAGAAATGCCTAAAAGCCTTTAAATTTTAAAAGATCCAAATGAAAGATTACATTAACACAAAATTGGAGGGACAAAAACCAGAGGCTAGAAGAGAGAGATAACAGGACAGAAGAGCAAGGCTGTGCTGATGAACTAAAAGTTGGCATTGAAAGAGTCAATTTGGCATCTGAGACAGAGGTGAAGGAGGAAAGGGAGTGCATATTTTTTTCCACAAACACTCCCACATCAGGAATTTATGTGACTAAGACATGAGACATGACTGAAGATCAGGATGTAAGTCTAAAAAGAAGCTGCTAACTTCTGTGTAATTCTTTTGTATTTTACTTCTAAGCAATTATACAGTGCTGACTCCTACTCTTTAAGAGTTCAGAGTTTTCCCTTCAAACAATACAGAAATCACTTACTCTGGTTCACACCCATCTCTTGCCAAAAGGAGGAATTTACAGTGTTGTCCAGTATGAGATAGCCCATGGGGGACTAAAGAATAGAACTCTTACAGTATAGCTAGAAAAATTTCCATAAGCATCAAAGCATGACCCCACTTGACCATGGCTTCCATGTCTGTGAATATGATATGACCTTCAGAGCAAACATTGACTTCTTCCAATGAAAAAGATGTGTACTTGTTTCTCCAAGCCATATTCTATAGAGACTCAATGGACCACAGGCAGCATACTGAATTCACACATCTCAAACAAATACATATCTGAACATATGTCATAAAATTTTTGTCACTATACAATACTCTCAGGGAAAAAAAAATGTGCCTTAAAGAGTATTTCCCTCTTCCCTAAGTTATGGCATGCTGCAACACCCAGTGTAGCCACATGTGATGGTTTAAGCCAGCTCATCTCGAGCTTTGGCACATCTACACTTCCTGTATCCACAGCTGTGGATGAATCCCAGTAGGATTAACTCAGAGCTTCACAAATAGATAAATCAAGCATATGGAACTTACCGTGTGAGATTTTTGAGATGGAATGCTAATTATAAATCAAATGCCACCATAGTTTTTCTTTTTTCTCAACTGAGTTTTTCTTTTTTTCTGTTTTATTTTTGTTTTCACATGAGGTCCATTTCAGGGAAATAGACCAATGATGTCCCCACAAACAGTGTGTGTGTGTGTGTGTGTACATGTGGGTGTGTGTGTGAAAACTGTGTAAATGCACTCTCCAAGTGTTTTGATCCATTATTTTCCCCCTTTTCAGAGAATTTAAGCTCCTTGAGAGCAAGGATATTTTGGCTCCCTCTTTGAATCCCCAGAACCTAATACAATTCCTTGACATAATAAAAACACTTGTTGAATTGAACACACTGTAAAATGAATCTTTTTAAAGATAACAGATGAAAAGAAAAAATTACGTGGCATAGTTCAGTTGGGTATATTTGTTGAATTGTATTGAAATTAATTGGTAAATATCTTATGCAGAATCTAGACCATGTGTTTTATGGAATAACTGACATACTATGTATAATGTTCAGGTACTTCAATCATGTCTGACTCTTCTTGACCCCATTTGGGATTTTCTTGGCAAAGGTATTGGGGTGGTTTGCCATTTCCTTCTCCAGCTCATTTTACAGATGAAGAAACTGAGGCAAGGTAAAGTGACTTGCCCAGGTAAGTAAGTGTCTGGACCTAGACTTGAACTCAGAAAGATGAGTCTTCCCAACTCTTGGCCCAGCACTCTATCCACTATGCCACCTGGCTGCCCAATTATACATAAAAGCACACAGTGATATGACTCTTTCCCCACGATAGCCTTAAATGTAAATGGTATCATCATCCTCATTTTACAGATGAAGAAACTGAGATTCAGTTACTATTTATTAAGTGCCTACAATGTGTCAGTCATTGTGCTAAGTCCTGGAGATATATAAGAAAAAAAAAACTACAGTGCCAGGTCTTAGGGAAAATAGCATGCAAACAATTACATACAAATAAGATATATGTAGGATAAATTGAGAGTAGACTCAAAAAAAGGCCCTGAGATTAAGGAGGACCAGGAAAGATTGCTTGAAAAAAATGAGACTTGAACCCTGGGAACTTGGGAGGTGAGATATGGAGAATGACCATTCCAAACATGGGGAATGACCAATTCCCCCAGCTCAAAATTGAAAAAGTTGACTTATATGTGTAATGAGCCACAAGGAAGTCAATGTGATTGCCTTGTAGAGTATAGTTGTAGAGGGTAGTAAGGTGGACAAAGACTGGAATGATACAGGAAAGGACCAGATTAGAAGGAGATTTTCTAATTTTTATGGGACTTTTTTCTAAACTACAGATTTGAACCTGGAAGTGATAGGCTTTAAAAGGAGAGAATATAGTGTCTGTCTGTCTGTGCCTCTCTGTTTCTGTCTGTCTGTCTGTCTCTTCTTCTGAGAAGGTCACTTGGTATTGCCCCTGGAATTTTTATAGGATGACAGGAAGGAATTTCTTTCCTTTTCCCTTCTCCAGTTGCATCCATATTGGTTTCGTGCACATGGCATAGAAAGAACACAAACTTGTCTCTGTGAGCCCAAGTAAAACTTCAAGTCCTGGGCTGCATCTTTGCATTTCTTTCCCTGAGCACAGGTAAACAAAGAGTGATCCTTAGAGATGATGTTTCTAGTCCTGATGACTATGTCAGGAGTTCAAGATACTGGGAATTCCTAGGTGCTGACCAGTAGTAGGAGGTGCTGTATGACACTGATACTTCTCAGAGGAAGAGATGACCATTGATGGAATCATTCTAGAATGTGAAAACCCAAGACAAACTAGCTAGCCAGAAGATCTGAATGTTTGAATTATTACCCAGACAGTACAAACTTAGGTAAAAGTGAAATCTGTTCAATGGACCCACAAGTCCCCCAGGAATCTTACCTACGTCCTAGGAGAGCATAAGAGAAGTAATGATTTACAGTATATTTTTTAAACAATTAAAGTGAACTTATGAGCATGTATTTCTTTTGCAGTCAATGAAATAAATGGATATCAAAATACTTGATATCTACTTAGCTATTCTCAGTAATATAACGATCCATGACAACTCTGAAAGGGACTTAGGATGAAAAGAGCTGATGGTGTCTGAACACAGATTGAAGCAACTTCTGGGTTTTTTTCCCACTTTATTTTTCTTGAGTTTTTTTTAATCTGTTTTCTTTCACAATATGGCTATTATGGATATGTTTTGCATGACTACACATATATAACCTACATGGAATTGTTTGCTTTCTCAATGGGGGCAGGGGTGAGGAGGGAAGAAGGGAAAGAATTTGGAATTCAAAGTTTTAAAAACAGATATTAAAAATTGTTGTTTAAGTGTAACTGGGAGAAAATTAAATAGTAAATAAATACGAAAAAATACTTGATGCATATTACTTTGTACAGTGAGTAATTTTCTGAGAGTGGACACTTTTATTCCCTTTACTGGACACTCTAGATATGAAACACATCTAAATTTTACTTAAAATATTTTTTTCTCAAGTCTCCAGAGTTGAAGCATAATGAATCAGAGGATGTGAAAAAAAAAAACCAACTTGATCCCACCCTCTAGAAGTAAGGCTCCCTTCAAGACTAAATTTGGTTCACTTGAGCCCTAAGCTAAAGGCCCTCTTCTGGGAAAAAGCCTCCCACAAACCTTCCTCCTCACAGATGATAATAAATAAACAGAGCAGAAAAAAATTATATTAATGAGTTATTAATGATTCACAGATCCAGAACTGGAAGACCTCAGAAACAATCTTGTAAAACCCCCTCACTTTACAAATAAGGAAACTCATCTGAGGAAACTCTGAGACTGAAAAAGGAAATTATCAAGGACTTTAAAAGTTAATGTCAGGAAATCAATGACATTCTTCATCATTTTTCCTCTGGAATCATGGTTGGTCATTTAGTCTTTCAAAGCTTTTGGTACAATGTTGTTTTTATACAAATTGTCCTGGTTCTGCCCATTTCACTCTCATTAATTCATGCATGTCTTCCCAGAATTCTCTAAAACTGTCCCTTTCAGCCTTTTTTGATGGACTCAATAGGCAGAAAGAGACATACAGTTTTGGACATGGTCAATGTGGGAATTGTTTTGCTTGACGATGAATATTTATTGCAAGGTTTTTCATTCTTTTTAGCCTTAAAGATTCATAGAAGCTCTGTCTTGGATTGATAGACTACCTATGTCAATTAAATTTTAAATCATGAAATTACAGGAGCCATTAGATTTTTGTTTATCAGCTCACTTTTCTCTTTAACAATAAAACTTTTGGTAAGAGAAAAAAAGGAGAAGAGATTTAAAGAGGATATACATTTGTATGAGAAAGAAAGTGCTTAAGGGAGAATTGATCAGTTGAGCTTTAAATGGTAATAGACAAACAGGTAGGAGTAGAGCCTGTCACCATTTCCCTTAAGGAAGAAAAAAAGAAAGGAAATAGTCAAAAATATAATCCATATTGGTCAACAAGGTTGTGTAATCAACCGAGGACATCTTGGTAGCTATCCAGTTAGTTTACATGTCAGTCAACAAACATTAATAAGTAGTTGCTAGGTGCCAGGCACTGTGTTGAATGCTGGGGATACAAAGAAAGACCAGAACATAGCCCTTCCTCTTAAGGAACTCACATTCTAAAGTGGGAGATCATATACAAGTTGTTATGTACACTAAGTTTCATGAACTTTTCAAAAAATATCTTATTTATTACATATAATAACATTATGATACTGTATATCATAATATAATATTGCATATCATAATTAATAATAGTATAATAATCAATAATAACATATTCTGTATTGTATTTTATACATTTAAAGACATTTTTTCAGGGAAGATGTCACAGTGTTACCCAGATTGTCAGAGTCCATGACATAAAATAGGTTGAGAACCCTGTGTTAATAGAGAGAGTGCTAGGCTTGGCACAGGGAACACCTGAGATCAAATTCTGCCCTTCATACTTATCAGCAATGTAACTGACCAGATCTCTAAAATTTCTGCTTGCTTCAGACAACTCTCTAACACTGATTCACTAAGTCATAGAATGACTACCATAGGGAGGTCCTTATGCTAGTGAAATCACAGATCTTTATATATTCCAGTATTCCTATTTAAAAACTCTCTTTCTTCTCTGACTACTAGCTTTGAAAAGAACATGAAAGGAATGGGAATTTGAGTAGAAGAGAAGGAGGTGATAATTCTGCAGCACACTGGTAAAAAAAACAATGACAGGCCTGCAGCGGCCATGAGCAGCATGACTCTACTAGGCGCAATGGGGTCAGGATGTACAAAAGAGGAATGGAAGCTGCAAATTTCCACTTAATAATTTTGCCTGGGGCTAGTCCTGCCCTTATATTAAATGATTAGGGCGTGAACAGAATATCCCTAAATGATTAAGACACAAAGCAACATTTGTGCAATTTTCTTGTAGCCGAACGACTTCATTGGTCTATGGCATCCTGCCATGCTGCCCCAGCACTGTAAACTACTTACAAATAGCCACATGAAAGTGTTCTTACAACCATGTAGGAACTGTAGTTATTGCAGGTAAAGTGCAATAACATGTTTCCCTTTGTAACAATGGAAATTCTTCTTAAGGTGAAGTCCAACTGATGAACGGATACTGTGCTTGTTTTCTGTTTTGTAAGATCTCTTAAAAACACACAGAAGAGTCCTGGCAGTGCACCATGCAAATCTGATTATATGAGAAGGGAAATAAAAGAGCTCATGAGGCACTTTTTCCAAGGTTATTATGTTTGTGCAATCCAGAACTTGGAAAAGCATTAGAGAACAAATTTGTTAACCAGCTGCCTTTATGATATAACAAATAGACATGTAGCAAAGGTGCCTTTGTGCAGATGGTCAGCAATGAAGAAAGTCATGTCACATTCTTTTCTTAGTAAGGCAAAAGACATGGATAACAGAGGACGGTGAAATTCAACTCCCAGAGAAAAAAACGATCATCTCTGAGCACTAGCACTTAGCCAGAATTTGAAAGGGAAAAGTGGTAGTTGCCTATGAACCCCTACCCTCCTTCAAGGCTCAACTCAAATGGCCAACTTCCAAATGAGGTCTTCCTTGTTCCCCAGGGCTGATAGTGCTCCCCCCTACTCCAGAAAAAATATATTTCATTTGTTTTGTATATATTTTGTATTGTTCTTACTTCCCTAATACATATTTTTTCTCCCCAAACAAAATGTATGACATACCTGGAAGCAGTTAGAATATCGTAGTAAATAGAATGTTAGTTTGGGATGAGGAAGACCTGAGTTAAAATCCCACCTCAGATACTCACTAGCTAGGTGATCCTGAGCAAATCAATTAACCTTTCTAACTCAATTTTTTCATCTGTAAAATGGGGATAATGGTTTACTTCACAGGATTGTGGCAAGGAGAAAATGACAAAGCATACATAAAACCCTTTGCAAACCTTGAACTGCCATGTAAATGTTAGTTATTACTGAGAGATGGGACTCTCATTTTTGTCTTTGGGGTCCCAAGCATACTTCATGTATTAGGCATTTTATAAATTTTTGTTGAATTGAATTGATGCATTTCTACACAACAGAAGCCATTGCAAATAAAACCCTAATAGGTGAGGAAAAACAATGAGGAATGCATATAACAGTTCTGCAATTAATGGTATGAGGAGGTAGAATTATTTTAATTATACAAAAAAAATTTCGTGTGGACATGTACAATTCTGATCACCAAGAAAATAATTTTAGCCTATGTGCCAAAAATAAGGTTGTAAAGGTTGAGGAGGCAGGGATAGTCTGCATTGAACTTGAAAGCATCCCCCACCCCAAATAAAACAGCATGTACTTTACTATTGGATGACTTTATTGCAAAGGTGAATAGTGAAAAATATACTGGAAAATACAGTTCAAGATCAATAAATTTTTTTGGCCTTTTGGGCATCATAAGCTAAATTTTCATGAGTTTTCAGGCTGTATGAGTGGTAGAAGCACCTATACTGACAAAATCACAGATTCTTGAAGTTCTACAGTTTTGAAGTATTGGTGAACTATGAAGTATTGGTGGAATCAAATAAATCTTCAAGCATGCAATGAGTTATTACAGTGCTCCACTCCAGCTGGGTACTGATATCACCTTGCTAGATGCTCAAAGAAAATGGTATGAAAAGATGGCCAAAGAGAGATTTGAAATGAGATCAAAACAAGAAGCCAGTGGAGCTAAATTTATTGAGACATGCATTATTCCTAGCTTCATGTTGACCATTTTAAATTCAGCATCTGATTTTTAAAACATTTATATTCTTTTTAAAAAATCTCTTTCTTTAGCTCTTCTAGGAATCCTTGTTGGGCTTGTGAAAAAAGTTGCATTTTTCTTTGAGGCATTACTTGTAGATGTTTTCAAGAAATTGTCTTTTTTCTATGTTTGTGTCATGATCTTCCCTGTCACCATAGTAGCTTTTTATGGTCAGGTTCTTTTTTTGCTATGTGATTACTTTTTCCAATCACTTTGTACTTTATGTTAGAGTTGGGCTCTGTTCACCTTGGTAGGGATTGGTGGGGGAGGAAGAAGTGAGAGATAGCTGGCCTAAACTTCTGTCTTCAATTCCTTCATCATTATGACTGCTTCTCTCCACCCTGGAACTGTGACCTTGATCTGGGCAATGGGTAAAAGATTACCCTGGAACTATGATCCAGAACTGGATAACAGAGCTGCTAAATAGCATGAAATCCTACTCTCAATGCTTGAACAGGGGTTTCCTAGGATCTCTTTCTGACCAGGTGCTCATTGCCCTTACTGTCTCTGGGCACCATTTCAATAGCACACCTTGTGCCATTTCTAACACACAGTACTGTGCTCTCAGCCAACCTCAACCATAGACCTCTTTTTGTGTCTTAGTAACTTCCATGGGCTAACAAAATGGTTCACTGTAACTTTTGGGGGCATTCCACTCAGAATTCTGTTTGGTGTTTTTCTGTGATGATTTTGTAGGAGAGGATTTGATTGTAACCTTTCACTCTGCCATCTGGACTCCATCCTCTAACTTTGGTATCAAAACACTCAACATTCTAGTAGCAAGAGAGGTTATTATTTTCTCCACGTTGGTCCACTATGGCCAATTCAATTGCATAAGCCTTTATTAAGTAGTACTCTGTGCTTAGTGGAGTAGCTAGATGGCACAGGAGATATAGTGCTAGGCCTAGAATCAGGAAGACTAATCTTCCTGAGTTCAAATCTAGCCTCAGACACTGTGACCCCGGCCAACTTTGTCTCAGTTTCTACATCTGTAAAATGAGCTAAAGAAGGAAATGGCAAAGCACTCCAATGTCTTTGCCAAGAAAATCCCAAATGGGGTCACAAAGAATCAGACATGACTGAAAAAAATGAAAAACAACAACTCTGCACCAGGAACCACACTAAATGCTTGGAATACAAAGACAAAAAAAAAATCTCCTGGGGAAAAAAGGGGAAATGTATAAATAGGTAAGTAAATGCAAAAATATATACTAAATAATTTGGGAGGAAGGGAGCACAAAGAACTAAAATGGGGTAGACATAAGGAAACGTCTCATGTAGAAGATGGTACTTGAATTGAGCTGGAAGGAGAGCCAGGGGTTCTACAATGTGAAGATGAAGAAGCAAGAATTTTTTTTTAATGTTCATTTATTTATTTTTAGTTTTCAACATTCATGTCCACAAATTTTTGAGTTCCAAATTTTCTCCCCATCTCTCTTCTCCCCCCACCCCATAACACCTTGCAATCTGATTATCTCTTCCCTCAATATGCCCTCCCTTCTATCACACCCCTCCCTTCCCTTCTCCCCATCTTCTCTCTTTTGTTGTAGGGCAAGATAAATTTCTATACCCCATTACTTGTATTTCTTATTTTCCAGTTACATACAAAATCAATTCTCAACATTTCTTCCTAAAACTCTGAGTTCCAACTTCTCTCCCTTCTTCCCTCCCCATTCATCACCTCTGAGAAGGCAAGAAACTCAGTATAGTCTATATATGTGTAGTTTTGCAAGACTTCCATAATAATCATGTTGTGTAAGACTAACTATATTTCCCTCCATCCTATCCTGCCCCCCATTTATTCTATTCTCTCTTTTGACATTGTCCTTCCCCAAAAGTGCTTACTTCTAATTGCCTCCTTCCATTTGCCCTCCCTTCTATCATCCCCCCACCCCACTTGTCTCCTTCTCCCCCACTTTCCTGTAGCGTAAGATAGATTTTCATACCAAATTGAGTATGTTATTCCCTCTTTAAGCCAAATGTGGAGACAGTAAGCTTCACTTTTTCCTTCTCACCTCTTCCCTTTTCTCCTCCATTGAAAAAGCTTTTTCTTGCCCCATTTCATTTCTCCCTTTCTCCACCCAATATATTCCTCTCTCACTCCTTAATTTTATTTTTTTAGATATCATCCCTTCCTACTCAACTCACCCTGTGCCCTCCATCTGTATGTATATAATCCCTCCAACTACCCGAATACTGAGAAAAGTCTCAAGAGTTACAAATATTATCTTTCCATGTAGGAATGTAAACAATTCAACTTTAATAAGTCCCATATGATTTTTCTTTCCTGTTTACCTTTTCATCCTTCTCTTGATTCTTGTGTTTGAAAGTCAAATTTTCTATTCAGTTTTGGTCTTTTCATCAAGAATGCTTGAAAGTCCTCTATTTTAATGAATGACCATTTTTTTCTGCTGAAGTATTATACTTAGTTTTGCTGGGTAGGTAATTCTTGGTTTTAATCTTAATTCCTTTGACTTCTGGAATATCATATTCCAAGTCCTTAGATACCTTAATGTAGAAGCTGCTAGATCTTGTGTTTTTCTGATTGTATTTCCACAATACTGGAATTGTTTCTTTCTGGCTGCTTGCAATATTTTCTACTTGACCTGGGAACACTGGAATTTGGCTGCAATATTCCCAGGAGTTTCTTTTTTTGTATCCTTTTCAGGAGGTGATCAGTGGATTCTTTCAATACTTATTTTGCCCTCTGGTTCTAGAATATCAGGGCAGTTTTCCTTGATGATTTCATGAAAGATGATGCCTAGGCTCTTTTTTTGATCATGGCTTTCAGATAGTCCCATAATTTTTAAATTGTCTCTCCTGGATCTATTTACCAGGTCAGTTGTTTTTCCAATGAGATATTTTACATTATCTTCTATTTTTTCATTCTTTTGGTCTTGTTTTGTAATTTCTTGGTTTCTCATAAAGTCATTAGCTTCCATCTGCTCCATTCTAATTTTTAAAGAACTATTGCTTTTAGTGAGCTTTTGAAACTCATTTTCTATTTGGCTAATTCTGCTTTTTAAAGCATTCCTCTACTTATTGGCTTTTGGGACCTCTTTTGCCAATTGAGTTAGCCTATTTTTAAAGGTGTTGTTTTCTTGTTTTTTTTTTTTTTACTTTATTTTTTTTAAATTTTTTTTATTTTTTATTTTTTTATTTTTTATTTTTTAATGTTTAACAATCACTCCCATACAATTGCGATTTTATCCCCCCCACCTACCCCCCACTACCCCCCTCCCTCCCCACGACTGCATACAATTCTGTATAGATTCTACATATACTTTCCTATTGAGTATATTTTCACTATAGTCATGCTATGTAGTCAGACTAAGATGAATGAAAGAAATCGTATAACAAATCAGAACATGATATACAAACACATACACATACACAGACATGATCTGCTACATTATGTGAGTGACTTCCATATTTCTCTCTCTGAGTGTGGAAGGCATTTTGCCTTGAGAACCGCCAATGGGATTTTTTATTTTTTTTTTATTTATTTTTTTTTTTTGTAAGAAGTTCTTGTGTTATTACAAAAATCTAAGTCTACCAGAAAAAACTCTCACACACTGTGGTCGTTGCTATGCATAAAGTTCTCCTGGTTCTGCTCCTTTCACTCAGCATCAGGTCATATAAGTCCCTCCAGGCCTCTCTGAAGTCTTCTTGTTCATCATTTCTTATGGCACAATAGTACTCCATTACATTCATATACCACAATTTATTCAGCCATTCCCCAATTGATGGACATCCCCTTGACTTCCAGTTTTTGGCAACTACATAGAGTGCTGCTATAAATATTTTTGTACATGTGGGACCCTTTCCCATTTTTATGATCTCTTGGGGATATAGTCCTAGTAGTGATATTGCTGGGTCAAAGGGTATGCACATTTTTGTAGCCCTTTGGGCATAGTTCCAAATTGCTCTCCAGAATGGTTGGATGTGCTCACAGCTCCACCAACAATGAATTAGTGTTCCGACTCTCCCACATCCTCTCCAGCATTTATCATTTTCTTGTTCTGTCATGTTTGCCAATCTTATAGGTGTGATGTGGTACCTCAGAGTTGTTTTGATTTGCATCTCTCTAACCAATAGTGATTTAGAGCATTTTTTCATATGATTATAGATAGCTTTAATTTCTTCCTCTGAAAATTGCCTGTTCATATCCTTTGACCATTTATCAATTGGGGAATGACTTGTATGATTATACATTTGGGTCAGTTCTCTATATATTCTAGAAATGAGGCCTTTATCCCCGAGCTTAGCTGTAAAAATTCTTTCCCAATTTACTACATCCCTCCGGATTTGGGTTGCATTGGATTTGGTTGTGCAAAAACTTCTCAGTTTAATGTAATCAAAGTTATCCATTTTGCATTTCATAATGCTTTCTATCTCTCCTTTAGTAAAGAATTCTTCCCTTCTCCATAGATCTGATAAATACACTATTCCTTGCTTCTCCAGTTTATTCATGGTATCAATCTTTATACCTAAATCATGTACCCATTTGGACTTTATTCTTGTGTACGGTGTCAGGTATGGGTCTATGCCTAATTTCCGCCACACTGTTATCCAGTTTTGCCAGCAATTCTTGTCAAACAATGAGTTCCTATCCCAGAAGCTGGGGTCCTTGGGTTTATCAAACAGAAGGTTGCTATATTCCTTGCCTACTGCATCTTGAGTGCCAAGTATATTCCACTTGTCTACCTCTCTGTTTCTTAGCCAATACCAAGTGGTTTTGATAATTGCTGCTTTATAGTAGAGTTTGAGGTCTGGTAGCGCTAGGCCACCTTCCCAAGCATTTCTTTTCATTAGTCCCTTTGATATTCTGGACCTTTTGTTTTTCCAAATGAATTTTGATATTATTTTATCCAGCTCTAGAAAGTAATTGTCTGATAGTTTAATTGGTATGGCACTAAATAAGTATATTAATTTGGGTAGAATTGTCATTTTTATTATATTAGCATGGCCTACACATGAGCAACTAATGTTTTTCCACTTACTTAAATCTGACTTTATTTGTGCAAAAAGTGTCTTGTAATTGTGTTCATATAATCCCTGGGTTTGTTTTGGCAGGTAGACTCCTAAGTATTGTATACTGTCTACCTTAGCGTTAAATGGGATTTCTCTTTCTATCTCTTGCTGTTGGACTTTGTTGCTAATATATAGGAACACAGAAGATTTGTGTGGGTTTATTTTGTAACCTGCAACTTTGCCAAAGTTGTTTATTAATTCAAGTAATTTTTTACTTGAATCTCTGGGATTCTCTAGGTAAATCATCATATCATCTGCAAAGAGTGATAACTTAGTTTCTTCTTTGGCTATTCTTATTCCTTGAATATCTTTATCTTGTCTAATTGCTACAGCTAACATTTCTAGTACCATATTGAATAATAGTGGTGATAATGGACAACCTTGTTTCACCCCTGATCTTATTGGGAATGCGTCTAGCTTATCCCCATTGCATATAATGCTTGCTGAAGGTTTTAGATAGATACTGCTTATTATTTTATGGAAAGTTCCCTTTATTCCTACGTTCCCCAGTGCTTTTAGTAGGAATGGGTGTTGTATTTTGTCAAAAGCTTTTTCTGCATCTATTGAGATAATCGTGTGGTTTTTGTTAGCTTTGTTGTTGATGTGATCGATAATGCTAATAGTTTTCCTAATATTGAACCAGCCCTGTAGTCCTGGTATGAATCCTACCTGATCATAATGTATTAATCTCGTGATAAGATGCTGTATTCGTTTTGCTAAAATCTTATTTAAAATTTTTGCATCTATATTCATTAGGGAAATTGGTCTATAATTTTGTTTCTCTGTTTTGTCTCTTCCTGGTTTGGGTATCAAAACCATATTTGTATCATAGAAAGAATTTGGGAGGACTCCTTCTTCCCCGATTTTCAAAAATAGTGTATGTAGTATTGGAATTAACTGTTCTTTAAATGTTTGATAGAATTCACTTGTGAATCCATCTGGCCCTGGAGATTTTTTCCTAGGGAGTTCATTGATGGCTTGTTCAATTTCTTTTTCTGAGATGGGGTTGTTTAAGTATTCAACTTCCTCTTCTGTTAATCTGGGCAATTTGTATTTTTTAAAATATTCATCCATCTCATTTAGATTATCGAATTTGTGGGCATAAAGTTGGGCAAAGTAGTTTCTAATTATTGTTTTAATATCCTCCTCATTGGAGGTGAGTTCACCCCTTTCATTTTTAATATTAGTAATTTGTTTTTCTTCTTTCTTTTTTTTAATCAGATTGACCAAAGGTTTATCAATTTTATTAGTTTTTTCATAAAACCAACTATTGGTTTTATTTATTAATTCAATAGTTTTCTTAATTTCAATTTTATTAATCTCTCCTTTGGTTTTCAGTATTTCTAATTTGGTATTTACTTGGGGATTTTCAATTTGTTCTTTTTCTAGCTTTTTCAACTGCAAGCCCAAGTCATTGATCTCCTCTTTCTCTATTTTATTTATGTAAGCATTCAAAGATATAAAACTTCCCCTAATAACTGCTTTTGCAGTATCCCATAAGTTTTGGTATGTTGTCTCACTATTGTCATTCTCTTGAATGAAATTGTTGATTGTTTCTATGATTTCTTCTTTAACCCAACCCTTCTTTAGAATTAGATTATTTAGTTTCCAATTGATTTTTGGTTTCTCTTTCCATGGCCTTTTATTACATGTAATTTTTAATGCATTATGATCTGAAAAGGATGCATTGATTATCTCTACCTTTCTGCACTGGATTGTGAGATTTTTATGTCCTAGTACATGGTCAATTTTTGTATATGTTCCATGTACCGCTGAGAAAAAGGTATATTCCTTTCTATTCCCATTTAATTTTCTCCAAAGATCTATCATATCTACCTTATCCAAAGTTTTATTTACCTCCTTAACCTCTTTCTTGTTTATTTTGAGGTTGGATTTATCGAGTTCAGAGAGGGGGAGGTTGAGGTCCCCCACTAGTATAGTTTTGCTATCAATTTCTTCCTTCAACTCCTCCAACCTCTCCTCTAAGAATATGGATGCTATACCGCTTGGAGCATACATGTTTAGTAATGATATTGCTTCATTGTCTATGGTGCCTTTTAGCAGGATATAGTTTCCATCCTTGTCCCTTTTGATTAGATCTATTTCTGCTTTCGCTTTGTCTGAGATTAGGATTGCTACTCCTGCCTTTCTTACATGAGCTGAAGCACAATATATTCTGCTCCATCCTTTGACCTTTATCCTATATGTATCCCCCCGTTTCAAATATGTTTCTTGTAAGCAGCATACTGTTGGATTATGGCTTTTAATCCATTCTGCTATCCGTCTCCGTTTTATGGGAGAGTTCATTCCATTCACATTCACAGTTATGATTACAATCTGTGGATTTCCCTCCAACCTCTTTCCCACCATTTGTGCTTTTAGCTCTCCTGTCTCCCTTCCCCTCCTCAATAGTATTCACTTTTCTCCCCCTCCTCCTGCAGCCTTCCCCTCCTTCTTTTAGCCCCCCTCCCTTTTACTCCCCTTTACTCTTATTGCTTCTTTCCTCCCTTTTAGCCACCCTCCCCTTTCTTCCCCCTTCCCCTCCTACTACCTATAGAGCTAGTTAGCATTATCTACTTAAGATTATTGTTCCCTCCTTTGAACAAATCAGATGAGAGTACCTCTCAAACAATGCTCATCTCCCTCCCCTCCTTCCCTCTACTATAGTTTTGTACTTCTTCCTGTGATATAATTTGCCATTTTCTGCTTCCCCCTTTCCACACCTCCTATTACGTTCCCTTCTCATACTTCAATCATATTTTTGACGTGACATCATTTACTTTATGCCCGTTCCCTCTACATATATCCCTTTTATCATAATAGCTGCACAGTTCTCAAGATTAACAGGTATCATCTTCCCTTATAGGGAGGTAAACAGTTTGCCCTAATTGAGTAGCAAGTTTTTGTTTTTGTTTTTTCCCCTCTGTTTACCTTTTTATGATTCTCCGGAGACCTTCATTTGAAGATCAAATTGTTTATTGAGTTCTGGTGTTTTGGTCAGGAAGCTCTGGAAATCCCTTATTTCGTTGAATGACTTTCTCCTTGCCTGAAATGTTATGCTGAACTTTCCTGGGTAGTTGATCCTTGGTTGAAGTCCCAACTCCTTTGCCTTATGGAATATTGGGTTCCAGTTCTTTCGATCTTTTAATGTAGAAGCTGCAAGGTCCTGTGTGATCCTGACTGTGTGTCCTTGATATTTGAATTGTTTCTTTCTGGCTGCTTGTAGTATTTTCTCCTTCACTTGATAGCTCTGGAATTTGGCAACTATATTTCTTGGGGTTTTGAGTTTGGGATCCCTTTCGGGAGGGGAACGGTGGATTCTTTCGATGACTATTTTGCCCTCTGAGTCTAGTACTTCTGGGCAGTTTTCCTTGATGATTTCCTGGAAGATGTTGTCCAGACTCTTTTCTTCATCATGGGTTTCTGAAAGGCCAATAATTCTTAAATTTTCTCTCCTGGATCTATTTTCCAGGTCAGTTCTTTTTCCAATTAAATATTTTACATTTTCTTCTATCTTTTCATTCTTTAGATTTTGTTTGACTGATTCTTGTTGCCTCATTGAGTCATTAGTTTCTACTTGTCCAATTCTAATCTTCATCATATTGTTTTCTTCAGTTAGCTTTTGCATTTCCTTTTCCATCTGACCAATTTTTCCCTTTAAGGAGCTATTTTCTCCATTTAATTTTTGTATTTCTTTTTCCATTCAACCAATTTTACCAGTTAGGTTTTGGGTTTCCTTTTCCATCTGATCAATTTTCCCAATTAGGTTTTGGGTTTCCTTTTCCGTTTGATTAACTCTTCCTTTTAGGGAGTTATTCTCTCCAGTTAATTTTTGAACTTCCTTTTCTATTTCTTCAATTTTCCTTTTCAGAGTGATGTTCTCATCAGTGAATTCTTTTTTCATAATTTTAAAGTCATTGGCCAGTTTTTCTTTTATATCCTTCTTCAGACGTTCCAGGTAATCTAGTTGTGCTTGTGAGAAATTCATAGTCCCATCTGAGGTTTCAGATGGAAGTGCAGTCTCAGCTCTGACCTCTTTGGTGTTTGTGTTTTGGTCCTTATCCCCATAGAAAGATTCTATGGTTTTTTCACTTTTCGTCTGCTTTTTCTGATTCATGATGTTGGATGAGTGTTGTAGCTTTTGGTTCTTTCAGTCAGAAGATACAGATCTTTTAAGTTGGGCTGCTGTGTGTCTAGACTGAAAGCAGGCTTTTTTGTTGTTGTTTCCCAGATCAACCCTGGGGTTAGCTTGTTAGGTGTGTGGGAGGGGTGGTCTGGTCTCAGGAGATCTCCTCAGCTGACTTGAGGCAAAGGCAAGGTCAGGGGATGGTGATCCCAGCTTCCCTATTGTCTTCCCTTTTCCCCTGGAGGGCTGGGGTACGCCTAGAAGTTAATGCGTGTTCCCACCCCTCCTGGGGCTTGTCTCCCAGCTCTGAGGCTTGCCTGGGTCTCAGCACGAATTTTCTCTGCCCTGGTTCATCTGTCCCTCCAGATCGCCTCCGCCACAGTAGGAAGAATACCCCCTTGCCACTTTTCCAGCCTCTGGTGTTATGAGACCACCCGCCCCCTTCTGCTGTTCCCGCTGATTCAGGATTAATCTGGGGAAGAATTTTATGGTTCCCTCACGGTCACCAGGGGGGAGGAGAGAGCACTTACTGATCACTCCGTCATCCCAGCTCCTGGAAGTTCAAGTAGTTGACCCACCGAAGTCCAGTCTTCAGGCTGAAGGTTTTAAGGGCTGCTGCGCTGATATCTGGCGCTCAGCGGCTCTCATCTGCTCGGCCTGGCTTATCTCCTGCTCCGCTGGTCTCGCCCGCCACTCTCGGGCCCCTCAGGTCCCCTCCGCCCTGTCGCGCCGACCGCGCTGCGCTGTCAGGTGTTGTTTTCTTCAGCATTTTTTTGGGTCTCCTTTAGCAAGCTGTTGTCTTGCTTTTCTTGACTTTCCTGTATCACTATCATTTCTCTTCCCAATTTTTCCTCCACCTCTCTTACTTGGTTTTCAAAATCCTTTTTGAGCTCTTCCATGGTTTGAGACCATTGCATATTTATTTTGGAGGTTCTGGAAGCCTTGACTTCCTCTGATGGTATACATTGTTCTTCCTCATCCAAAAGGATAAAAGAAAATACCTGTTCACCAAGAAAGTAACCTTCTATAGTCTTATTTTTTCCCTTTTTTGGATATTTTCCCAGTCAGTTTCTTGACTTTTGAGTCCTTTGTCAAGAGGAGAGTATATTCTGGGGACCTGTAAGTTCTCAGTTCCTCCAAGGTGGCACAGTCAAGGAAGAGGAATTTACTCCTCTTCTGGCCTGCACACTAGTCTGTGAGCAACCAAAAACTTCTCTGCCCAGAATCTGTGAGTAATAGAATTCCCTCTCTACAACAGCCTCTAGCTCTACCATGCCAGCCAGTGCTCCTCCTCATCTCAGAGCCATGCTCAGAGCTGAGATTCAGATCAGCTGCTCAATTTCCCCAGGGGTTTTAGTTGGAGGGCTCCAAAAATGGATTCTGCAGCTGCAGCTGCTCTCCTCTCTTGGGTGAAGGAGCCCTCCCACAGACCTTTGAAGCTGTCTGTGGTGTTATTGGTACAGCAATCTGGGAACTGCTGCTGCTGGTGGCTCCCTGAAGCCTGTCCTGGGTCCTGTCCCTGCCACACTGTGCGGCCCACACTGGGCTCTGTTCCATGCCAGGAGTGACAGATCTTTCCTATCAGCCCTCCAGGCTGTCCTGGACTGGGAATCTCCTTCATTCCATCGTTTTGTGACTTGTACTGCTCTAGAATTTGCTCAGAGTCATTTTTTACAGATATTTTAGGGGCTATGTGGAGGAGCTTCTTCAGGTTCTTCTTTCTACTCCGCCATCTTGGTTCTGCTGCCAGAAGCAAAGATTTTTGCCAGGTACTGTGCTAGGTTCTCTTGACTCTCAATGAGCTCATAATCTAATGAGGGAGGTAATATTAAAAAAATTTCACACAAAACACATCATGATAAATTTCTGTCCACAGTGTCTTATTCTTAACACCACATTTTAAGAAGGATGTCAAAAAATTGGAGCAAGTCCAGAACTTGCTAAGTCTAAGAACTATTCCAAAACATGTCTGAGACATACAGACAGAGAAAGACAGAAAGAGACAGACAGAGAAAGAGAGAGAGAGAGAGAGATACAGAGAGAGAATAAGAAAGACAGAGAGATACATAGGCAGAGGGAAAGAGAGACATGAATATATATATACATACATACATATGATAACTATGTGGCAAGCACTGTGCTAAGGACTGAGGAAATAAGTATAAACAAGCAAGACAGCCCTTACCCTCACAGAGTTGACAATTTAAAGGGAAACACAACCATTGTTAGGGGAGAGAAAGGAAGGGTAGGGAATGAGGAAGAGTATTGCTGGAGAGCCTCCTGAAATAGTGTCCCAAACTGGTGATCCCCAATCAGAAGAGTGGGCCATTAGGGTGGAGATTTCTCCAGGGTTAAAAAGCTATTGGTGAAACAAAAGAAAAAGAGATCTGGATAACATATGAGGTTATATTAGTCAATATGTATCATCTACAATTATTTTGTCTTCATATGAAATTCTATGCTATGAAATTTCATATTACATTAATTCAATTATGGTTATATTGAAGTTATGCTGATTAATTGATTTCAACATGTATATATTCTAGTTGAGGTCACTATTGTATTCTTCATCATAACAAAAATGTCACCCAGAATAAACAGGACTCTATGTTTACATTATATAGTAACTTGTTCCAAGGGATAATTATAATTGTAAATGTCTTCTCAAAAGGAAAGTACATCACTATCTTATCCTGCAGGGCTGGTGATGATATCAAAAAAGGAAAAGCAAGAGAGCAATGTCATAAACAATATATGTGAAGAAGAAATTGGACTGGGAATCGAAATACTAGACCAGTACATGAAAAGGGCTTTTTTTCATTGTTGTTTGAATTTATGTGATTATTAAAGGACAAAGTTCAATTTAAAAAATTGTCAGCATCCTTTATTTTGACTTCAAAAGTGTCTCTCCTTATAATTTGCTATTACATAGGGTTTTTTAATATTGAAAACTTTTTTCTTTTCATTTAAACCAATACTCCTATGCTAACAGGAAAAAAGAAAAGATAGCATATATAATATAATTTTGAATCATTATTAAAGGAGCAAGTGACGATAACATTGGATTTGGAATCAGATGTCCTGGGTTTGAATCTTGGTTTTCCCACTTGTTACTTGAGCAAAATATTTTACTTTTGTAGTCTCAGTTTTCTTATTTGTAAAATAAAGAAATTGGAACAGAAAGCTTCTAAGGCCCTTCCTTGTCCCTCCCCTAGCACCTGGAACAATGCCTTGCTCATAATTTTCATGTTCTCTTTCCATATTGGCTGCTTAAGGTATAGCTGACCAGAGTAGAAGCCCCCTCTACCAATGCAGACTGGCAAATGTTTTCCAAATTGGCGTCTCAGAAAGTTGCCTTTGATGAACAGGTAATGAAGTCTAGAAATCTATCTTGCCCTACAAGAAAGTGAGGGGGGAGGAGAAGAGTGGGGGAGTAGAGGGGAGGACAGACTGGGAGAAGGGATAATCAGAATGCATGCCATCTTGGGGTGAGGGGAGGGGACAGATGGGAGAAAATTTGAAACTCAAAATCTTGTGAAACAAATGTTGAAGACTAAAATAAATTAACTAGCTAAAAAAAGGAAGTTACCTTTGGCACTGAGATTTTACATGGTTTGCCTAGGCTCACTTAACCAGTACTCTTCAGAGGTGGCACTGGATCCTAAGTCTTCCCGATGTCAAGACCTGAGCTCTCTTTCCATTATGACAATACAGCATTCATTGACATAAGAAGGGCAGTCACAGAAGACACAGGAAGAGCAGACTCATCTTGACCAGGACTAAATTCTGTTCCATGCTCTAAAATTAGCTACCTCTGTGATCTTAGGGAAGTCACAAACTCCCTTGGCTTCATTTCTCTCATTTGTAAAATTAGAGGGATTGAATAGATAATCTTTTAGGTCCTGAACAGGTCTAGAGCAATGATCCTTTCACCTCTAAGGTCCGTTTCAGTTTAATATCTGTATTTCTACTACTTTGCTTCCAATTCTGCCAGTCTTTCACCCTGAGTTTTTTATATTCTCTTCCAATTTTTCTCTTAGTTATTCATGGCACCAGGACATGGCAGTGTAGCAGAATGAGTAGAGTGTTAGACTTTCAGTAGGAAATGCAGAGATTCAAACCCTGCCTCACTCATTGGCTATGTGAGTCCCTTAACCTCTGTGAACTTCAGTTTCCTTATCTATAAAATTAGAATAATAACAGGACCTTTCTCACAGGGTCATTGTAAGATCAATGAACATAACGGACATAGATGGACATAAATAATGAACATAAAGTGATTTGTAAACCTTAAGGCATTATATATATGCTAGCTATCAAAGGTCAGCTTGCCCCTATGAGTAGTCAACCAGATATTTGACATTGTTTCATCTCCATTAGACAGTCACAGAGTCTGTTGTTTGGCTCTGTTTCTGGGCAAAGATAAGATTAACCTTCATGCCTATTCTTTTCTATTCTAGTCAATAGAAGTGCTATCAGAATCTCTGCATACTCAATACTTAAATGGACCTGTGATCTCACAGATTTAGAAGTTCCCACCAACAATGCAGATGGCAGCCTACCCTTGCCAGCCTCTCCTGTCCTCATCATTCCTTAAAGATACCCTCTCAGATTCATCCATCATGTAAGAGGGCTTTCTTGCTTTATCCCGAACATAGGAAAGGTACCAGTGGAGACCTCTGGCTGTCTAATTGTCATCCTTTATGCATACTCTGTGATCATTCCAACTTATGTTCCTGTTATACATTTCCCTGATGCCACCTTGCAGGACATTTTTCTCTAAAATTGGGTATTGGGGTGAGAACTGTTAGAAACTTCAAGGCATGAGCAATTCATATTTCCCTGTAAAACTGAAGCTTAATTTCCTTTACCAATAGCACAAGCAGTGATATTCTTCAACTAAGAGGATTTAAGGTATAAGAGGTAAATGTTCTTAACTGAAAATAGAAGTGTAAGCAAAGTCATAATGAGTCTGCCAGCTATTCCTTTTTTAAACATTAGCTCAAATATATGATATCTAACCAGATACAAAAAAAAACTTAAAAAATAAAATCAAGCATGTACTGGATGCCATAAGCTGAGGGAACTCAAAGCTCAGTCCTGAGCCAGAACTTGAAATATACATACATACACACACACATATATGTATGTATATTTATATACATATGTACACATGTATATGTATGGACTTTAGCATATCTATATACATACACATATATGTATATATACACATAAACATCTACATAGTATGATGTAAAAGTCCATATAGAGTTGGATTCATTCATTATGAGAGGCAGCATGATATAATGGATAAAATGCTGGTCTTGGAATTATCAAGATCAAATGACAAGTTCTCAGAGCATAATTTTTCTCATTTGTCAAATGGAAATAATAACCATAACATTTCCCTCACAATGCTGCAATGAGGATCAAAGTAGATAATGTATGTATAGCATTTTGCAAACCTTAAGATACTTCATAGCAAATTTAACACAGAGAAAATCTAAGATATGATGCAAGACAATTCAACTTACCTGTAGACGTCAATTGAATATGTTCCTATTTTGTTCTTCAGTTGCATGGCGACTTTTGCCCCATGCAGTATACTAATGGGGAAGTAAACTGGAAGGTCATGCAGACTGTGGAAATAACACAGAGACCCAGGGTGTAGGACAAGGAAGACCAGTATCAGCATGGTGAAAAGTCCAGCCAAGATCACATGGAAGGGTCAAATGGAGAGTAATAAAAGAAGTTCAATAGATTTGATGAGAGTAAGTGATGGAAGGCCTTTGAATGCTGGGGTTGCAGGGTTTGAGACAGTTTTGTTTGTTTTGTTTTTCCTTTTTCGGTTCAGATCTATATTTATATTGGTATAGGGAACTTCATGTGTAGAAATTCCCTGCATGTAAACCAATCAGCAATTTGTCTGTAATCTTTAGGTTTGGAAAGTTATCTCATGCACTGAAAGGTCACAAAGCTAGTAAACGTCCAGAAGCAAGGAGGGCAGCTAGGTGGTACAACAGAGCACCAGCCCTGGAGGCAGAAGGACCTGAGCTCAAATCTGGCCTCAGATGCTTACTAGCTATGTGACCTTGGGCCACTCACTAAGAAGAAGAAGAAGAAGAAGAAGAACAAGAACAAGAAGAACAAGAACAAGAACAAGAGGAAGAGGAAGAAGAAGAAGAGGAAGAAGAAGAAGAAGAAGAAGCAAGTCTTGAATCCAGGTCTAGTGAGTTTATATTTGATCTGATAAGCTTTAGGGGGTCAGTTTAAGTCCTGAAAATGCCATATTGAAATATTGTCTAATTCCTGGGCAGGCAGTTGTGAGCAAAGTAGATCAAGGAAAAGAAGACTTAGAAAGAAGCAGTGCAGCTGAGAAGCTGTAGCAGCAATCCAGATGTGAAATGATAAGAGATAGGACTAGGTAGCATTGAAAGTGGAAAGGGGCCTGACTTAGGAGGCATAGTAAAGGAACAATGATCTCCAAAATAGTCTACCATTCAAACTGTTTGAATGCTGAGAGCTTGAGAAAATGTCACTTAAAAAAATGGAAATACTTTCCCATTCAACATTAAAGAATTACTGTTAGCACTGTAAGTTTAAAATTCACTGTGACCAACACCAAGAGGAAATATGGTAGAGACTAGAGAATAGGTCAGTCCTGGTATCAGAAGATCTGGGTTCAAGCCCTGCCCCAATACATTGTAGCTTCATGACTATGAGTAAGTCACTTAAAACTCTGTGTCTCAACTAATTTTCCCCAAATGTCAATTACAGGGATTGCCATTTATCTGTATTTAGGGAGGGAGTTTCCACAACTGGAAGTTCCCTAAACTGATGAAACCACAAGTCCAGATACCTTACTCTTCCCCTGTGAAAACACCATGAACCACGCCCAAACTTAAGGACACTCCCATGTATACTGTATCTTGTTTTACCCATTTTATTGTGATTTATACTGGTGCACCTACAATCATTCCCCTTTGCTTATGCTGAGCAAAGATGGTTTATTTTTCCTCTTACAGGATACATTTCTTTGAACACAACCCTGAATCAGAGTACAAGTGGTTACTGGATGCGAAATATACAGTAATCGTAGGGCGAGACTGGGTGGAGTGTCTCTGGTAACTTTATTCAGAAAGCATTACCTTGAGCAATGTTTTGTAATTAAAATTTTAATGTTCCACCAAGGACATGTACTATCATGTTCTGTCAAGTTGCATATGATACTCTGGACCAAAACCGAAGTTTAAAGGTCCTAACCTCGTAAAACAAGGCCTATGAAAATTTTAAATAAGCTTAATATTTTTATTTTACAATAACTGTAGCATTTCACCACTGAAAAGTAAAATTGCTTCAACTACATCTTTAAGAAGTAATATACTGGATAGCACTGAAAAGCTATTCCCAAGATTCTTTTTAATGAAAAGAAATTAATCATACTCTTTGCAATTTTGAAAGTCACTGTACAATCAATTCATAGGACCATAAGTTTAGAACTGAAAGGGACCACAGAGGCCATCATAATGGCAAGGAAACCCAGAAAACTTAAATGACGTGCTCAAAGTCACAAAGGTAGTAAGCATCAAAGGTAGCATTTAAGCTCAACTCCTCGGAATCTAAGGCTAAATACTTTTTTATCCCTATAGGATCCTGTCTCCCTTGACCTAAAGTTCAAGTTCATCGTATCATATATGATGACTTTCTATTTTAAACTTAATTTCAAAAATATTAAAAGCAAAAAGTGAATACTGACCAAAGCTAAGATAAATTATAGAAAAATAGGAAAATGTAGTTTATAAAGAATTCGGTCAATTTTTTCCAGAAAATATTCAATTCAAAAGAATTCTTTTAGCATACTTCTCCCATTAACTTTAATAATGTTTGGACAAGTAAGGCTATTAAGCAAACTATTTTCAATTATTCAGCACAGAGACAAGTGAGTATAGAAAATGTTACCAATGGCTTTCTTTTACACTCTCATAAGCCTGAATAATCTGGAAAGACATGCACACAAAAAAATCAGTTTGAAGCTTATTAAATCTCAGGTTGTAGCATGAAAAGGAATCAAAATTGACAATAAGCTCATGGAAGAACGAAAGGGAAAAGAAGATAAATTTGAATTCCCCTGGATGTACAACAGGACAGTATATCTCATACTGCCCTAAATGAACATGTGTAAAAAAATTTATCTCTAACCTTAAAGTATTTAAGGATCACAATAAAAGGTACCCCATCACATTGGCATTTCTAATAGGTTTTCATGGTCCAGTTTGTCAGAGGTGGAAGGGTGAGGGGGGATGGAGGTGCATGGACAATGAGAAAGCAAGAGTGGATATAATCATGTCAATGGAAATGAGAAATGAACAGGACTTGGTGAATTCACAAAGTACCACTATAAGAAAATATCAAAAGCTGTTTTTTAAAAAATAAATTACCAAGTTTGCTCTCTGACTGTTAAAGTTAGTTCTAAAAAAGTTGTGAAGTAAACTTTGAGAATCCCTACTTCTCTTCTGGGTGCCATATTTGAAGATTCAAGATAGGGGGAGCTTCAGTGCTGTGATGTTAGGCAAGAGCTACTTTAACAGTCTGGGTCCAGATTTCATTGTCTCTTTGATGCAGGTCAACTGTCTAGTTCCTTCCAATTACTCACAAATAGTATCAAAAGACAGGCTTTCAGGTAGGCTACTATTTCAGGGGTTCCCCTATTCAGCTAGAAATATGCAGACTTGACAATGTTTTTTAAATCCAGACTCAAATCAGCAAGTTTTAAGGGAAATAAAATTAATTCACACAACTGAACATTGAGCAGAATTCTAACATTTTGATCTCCATAAGAACTGTGAAATTCCTCATCTGATCATAACCCCCTTAACACTTCCATTTCTCACCATTGCCTCATAAATCTATTCTCCATCCTCCCTGTAGCCTCCAATCACACAACCCGACTTCCCATGTCCATCACCCCTGCTCTGACTTCACTTTCTTCCATTGAGAATCATGAAGCTATGTTGTAGTTAAATGGTTCACCATTATATTATCCTCTAATTTTGAGGGTTTTGAGCCCTTGTCCTATCATCATTCATCCTTGACCAGCCCCAAATCTGAATTACCCACAACCCAATGCCTTCTTTGCTCCAACGAATATTGAATACCACTAAAAGAAGCTACATTACTATGCTGACTGGATCTGCCTTAAATTTGCATACTCTAATCATACCCAAGTCCTCGCAGTTGTACTACAATCCTTTTTTTCTTCCTAGATTGAATCTTCTCTATCATATCACCATGGTGTTTGTACCAAACCTTCTCTCCTCTCCTCAAGTTATCTCTCCCCTTTTCAGAGGAGGACCTTGCCTCATGCTTTGCTAAGAAAATTGAGGCCATCTGCCATGAACTCCCATTTTTCCTCAGTCTACACCTCAAATTCTCTCAATGACATTCCTCATTGTTTCTTCCTTCTTTTCAATCTTTGAGATAGTGGCTGCCCTTTTCCTTGCCAAAGCTTAATCCTTTGCTTGTTTCCTTCATCCCCTCTGATTCCAGTTCCTCCAGTTGTCCTTTAGATCATTTCCTCTCTGCTTTCAATTTCAAATCTTTCAGTTTCCCTTGACTCCTTTCCTGCTGCCTATAAACATCTTCAGATCTCTCTATCCTTGAAAAACTTTCATCTCCTCAAGCTATTATTATCCTGTGCCACCTCTTTCTTTCATAGTCAAGCTCCCAGAAAAAAAAAAGTCATGTTCATTCACTATTTTACTCCTTAATCCATTGCAATCTTGCCTTTGTCCCCTCCCTCCCATCTACTCCACTGAAACTGCTCTCTACAAGATTATAAATGATGTTCTGATTCCTAAATCCAGTTGTCCTTTCTCAGGCTTCATCCTTTTTGATAGTTCTGCAGCATTTCATACTGCTGATCACTCCTTCTTGGATATTTTCTCTTCTTTGGGTCTTTGTGACACTGCTTTGCCCCGGTTCTCCCCCTGTTGTTCCTTCTCAGTCTCTCTTGTGGAATCATAGGCCATGCCCTGATCCACATAGGTGGGTGTGATTCAGGGCTGTCATAGACCTTCTTTTCTTGTCTCTTTCTCTCTCTCTACACTCCATCACTCAGCAGTTTCATTATTTCTCATTGGTTCAGTTATCATCTCTCCCAATAGAGCATCTTTAGTCCCATATCACTAACTCTTTTGGACATCTCTGCTTGGATTTCATATAGGCATCTCAGATCCAAGGGACTGTGAATGACTTGAAGGCAGGGATTGTCTTTTGTCTCTTTTTTATCCCCAGTGCTTTACATGCCCCAGATACTTCATAAATGTGATTGACTGTCATGTCAAAAAGAGAACTCATTATTTTAAACCCTGAACTTCCAATTCTTCCTAAATGTCCCATTTCTATAAAGAAACCTTCCATCCTTCCAGTCATTGAGGTTCAAAATTTTGATATTACCACTGCCTCTTTACTCCCCCTCCCCCTCCCAATCTAGTCATTTGCCAGCTCTTGCCAACTTATAGACCTTCTTGGAATCAGATTGCCTGGAAAGGACATTCATTAGCCTTCTAAAGGAAGCTGCTTCTTCTGCATTCTTCCTGTCTTCTGAAGGAATCACTTCTGATTAATTCTGAAAGGGAAGTGGTGGTGGTATCAGTGACCTTAGTACTCCATTCCTAACTCTGCCACTAAAGGTCTCTGCCCATCTCAAATCTCTGTCTCCTTATGCTTGACAGTCATCCTTGAATACATATGATTTTAATTATTCCTTGTCAAACACCTCCTCAAGACTACTCATCCAATACTAACATAGTAAAATTCTGTCTTTTATATACATCTTCACTCCCATTGTAGGTACCATAATATTTTCTTTCCTGCCCTCTTCTTCCTCACTGTTGCAAAGTATTTGTATTCTGTAATCTAGCTGCCTACCTGACCTCACTGAGATAAAGCTATCCAGGCTGGACCTTAGCAATATTTGAGCCTAGAAACTGCCTTGTTTGAGTTCACTGGGCCATGGTGTACAATACCACAAGATCTCAAGATGAATAGCCCTGAGAAAATTTGAGAAAGGGTAGATAAACTCTAGTTGGCATCAGAGAGGATGCAATACCTGAACTGAACCTTTAAGGAAGAGGAGCTCTTTCACAGGTAGAGAGTTGGGCATTTCATTCAAGGAAGAAGATCTGCATAACTACATAGAGGTGAAAGATGGCAGATCAACATAAGGTAAAAGCTGGAATGCAGACGAGAATTATATGAAATGAGCCTAGATGTGTAGGTTGGATTAAAATTGCTAAGGGTTTTAGGTATCAGTTAAGGACTTTGCATTTGATCCAAGAGGTAACAGGGAACCATAGAAGGTTCTTGAACGATGGAGTAACATTAAAGATTATTTTGGAGGTTTTATAAAGAATGAACTGGAAAGACTAGAGGGAGGAACACCAGTCAGCATGCTGTTATAGGATATCTGAAAGATGTGAGAAAGAACTGACTGGCCTGGTGTTTATGCTGGCAGAAAGAATAGAGAACAAAGATGGATATGAGAGATATTTTCCTCATCACAATTATCACCCTAGGAACAAACTCTTTCCTCTTGTTACCTCTTATATCCAACTCTTATCCATACCCATCTCAGCTCTACTTATTGAAAGTCAGTGTCTTTGGAGACCCCCATTTTTATGGAAAAAACACCCTTCAACTTCTACATCTCTGACATCATGGGAATCCATGTCAGACATTTGTGTGGTGACTTATGATTTACATAGAGCTTCAGAGGACAACCACAGGGTTGTTAAATGTATCATTTCCTCTCACAAAATTGGCTCCCACTCATAACATCCATAGTGCTAATAATGGAAACACAATAAAACAGTTGTTCAATATGAAAAACCTGGGTCATGCTTGACACTTCCCTTTCCTTCATTCTAAACATCTAATTACCAAATTCTGTCAGTTCTTCAATATCTCTCATCTCTGCTCTATCCTTTTAATTTTTAAAAAATGCTTTTTCTACATTTTTGCAATTTCTTACTACCATAAAATGTTGTGCTATAAACATTTCTGTATATATTGGAATATTTTTTCTCACCTTTACCTCCTTTGTGTATGTGCCCATTCATAGAAATGCTGAGTCAATGCATCGAGTTAAGTAATTTTTTAAACATAATTACAAATTATTATCTAGAACTAGATTTATGATTTCCTTGAAACAGGGAACTGCTGCACCAATGGAACTCTAACCAATGCAAAGAACTCAGCTGAGGAAACTTCCATTATCAGTGCAGGTCAGCATCTTCTTTGCAACTTATCCCCAATAGTTAGGCCAGCTTATTGTTCTCCAAACCCTGTAGACAAACCTGTCTTCCCATAGTCGTCCAACAATAACTTGCCATTTTTTGTCATCTTTGACAATTTGCTGGGTGTGATATAAAAACTCAGAAATGCTTGGGTTTTCATGAGTGTTTTGGAGCACGTTTTCATATGGTCATTGATAGTTTAAAATTATTCTTCTGAAAACTATTTAAATTCTTTAATGACATGTACTGGAAAGTGACTCTTGGCCTTCTGTATTTGTGACAATTCCCTAATACATCTTGGGTGTTAGTGAGATATTATGCAAAGCTTTTTCCACTAGACAGCTTCTATTCTTATTATATCTACATTTATTTCTTTAAATAAATGGTTTTTGCTTTTATATAATCAAAACTGTCAAATTTGTCTTTTATGATCAGCTTTATTTTCTTTGTTGGTATGAATTCTCTCCCTGTTCATAGTTATAAAAGGTATCTCCTTCTATTCTCTTTTTTTTCTGATTTAATTTTTTTACATTGAAGTTGGATATTCATTTGGAGTTTAATTTGTTATATGGTATAAGAAATACCATTTGGGGATATAGTGCCAGCCTAGAGTTAAGAAGACTAATTTTCCTAAGTTCAAGTTTAGGCTCAGACACTTACTAGCTATGTGACCCTGGGCAAGTAATTTAACCGTTAGCCTCAGTTTCCTCATCTGTAAAATGAGCTAGAGAAGCAAATGTCAAACTGCTTCAGTATCTCTGCCAAGAAAATGGCAGAATGGGGAAACACCGGCATAACTGAAAAAATGACTGAATAACAAAAGAAACTATTCTAAACTTAATTTCCTCCAAGCTGCTTCCAGTCTTCCAAGCAGTTTTTACAGAAGAGGGAGTCCTGGTTCTTGCTTATCTACTCCTTTCAACTGGTCTACTTTTCACAATTTAAATCAATTCCAAGTAGTTTTGATAGTTATTGCTTCACAGTATAGTTTGAAGCCTAGCAATGTTATGCCTTTGTCATTCCAACTTTTTTTTTGCACTATATCTCTTAAAAGTCTAAATTTTTTGCTCTTCCAAAAATATATTTGTTACTACTCCCTTCTCTTTATTACTAATGTCACCATTCTGGTATGAAATATTTTTGTGTCACGCTTGAATAATTCTTTAAGTGGTCTGAAGGCTTCCTTAAGTGCTTTCCTTGTCCCTAGCTGCTCCTCTCTCCAATCCATCTTGATCATGCCAATCACACTAATTTTTCTAAAATATTACTTTTGTCATGACATTCCCTGAATAAAAAATCTTGAATAGCTCCACAATGTCAGTAAGATAAAAGCTAAATTCCTTTGACTGACATTTAAAGGTCCTCTACAATCTGCCTTTACCAGATTTATCCCCAAAACCCCTTTAATCACTTATTTAGGAAATCTATCTAACTCTATTTCCCCACCCTCCCCACACTACTCTTAACATGAATCCTCAGCTCTGACCAGATCAACATATGTACTTTCTCTCACTTCCAAAATCAAGTTCATGATGTTCTCATCCTCTGAAAAGCTCTCCTCCTCTCTCCTCACTGCCAAGCCAAACCCAATCCATTTAGTTTTAGTCAGGAAGCAAAGCTTATCTCTCTTTATTCTGTCCTCTTCCAGCACCTATTATGTGTATTAATCATAATATAAATACTTAGCTTCATAGTATTATCTGTTTCACACATTTGTAAATTCTCCCTCAGTTAGATTTGGAGCTTCTTGGGGAGAGTACAATCATTCACTCATTCATTCAGTAGCATTTATTGGTGCCTACTATAATCACAAAATTTTAGAGCTAGAAAAGTTCTAGTTTTAACTGTCCATTTGATAAATGAAGGAACTGGGGCTTACAGGTCACAGGTATTGCCAAGGTCAATCACCAAATACTGGAAACAACCAGTTCTCCAGATCTTCAGTCCAGGGTGTTTCTAATCTATCATGTTGTCACACATATACTTTATTTTTGTTTACCTTAAACAGCATGGCATAATGGATGAGACAGAGTTTTTGCAACCAGAAAGACCTGAGTTCAAATCCTGTCCCAGGCAGTTGCTTGCTCTGTGACATGGGCAAATTACTTAACCTCTATGTGCCTCTGTCTAATAAGGACTTACTATTTATTGAATAAATTAATGAACACGTGATTTTTTATGTCTAATAGATCACTTTTTTCTAATGAAGTCCTGCTCCTATGCATCTTCATGTCATAAGAGTAACCCTGGATTCTCAAAAGCTACAAAGCAACACACAGAGTATAATAGGTCCTACCAAGTTGAAAGACTTTTTAAAATAGGGCCAGGTAATGGACTAAAACTAGATGTTTGTTGTCTAAGGACTTGCTCAGTTAGTTTCAGAGAGGGTTATCACCATTGTTGGATACATGGAGGCTAATTTTCCGGCCACAGCAATTTCAGAAGACCACCGAAATGTATGGCTACATATTTATTCTTGTTAAATTTCATCTTATTGGTGTGGGAACATTCTCATAGGCTATCAAGATCATTTTTGAAAGTCAATAATTCATAGTGGATAGGGTGCTTATAAGTGGAGTCAGGGACCAGAGTTCTAATACTGCCTCTGACATGAATGAATGAATGAATGAATGAATGAATGAATGAATGAATGAAGTATTGATTAAGTGCTTACCATGTGCTAAGCACTGGGTATACAAAACCAAAAAAGTTAAGCAGTCTCTACCATCAAGGAGGTTATATTCTAATGGAGAAGGCAATACATCAAGGAGGATATGGAAGAAGGATATGGAAAATATGGAGAAATTAGGAGTGGTGTGATTTGGAAATGGTGCTCCAAAGGTGGTGTGGGGTCCAGTTCCGGGCAAGACAAGGCAAAAGCTCACCGATCAGATCCCAGAATAGCTCCAGGGTCTGAGTCCAAAGTTCCAGTGGGAGAGGAATGAGAAAAATGAGGATGACTGTGTGTAATCACCTTGGACAAATCACTCGACCTTTTTGATACTCAGTTGTCATAAGCAAAATAGAAAAATGATACTCATCATACATATATATATGATATGTAAATATGCAAATTCAAATCTGATCTCACTGGGTTGTTCTGAGGCTTCAATGAGATAAGATAGATAATGTACTTTGCTAATTTTAAAGCACTATATGAATGATAACTATTGTTATTTCAGACCTTGATTCTGTCATTTACCACATTAAAAACCTTCACCAGCTTTGCGTCATCTTCAAATGTGACGGACACATAATCATAAACCAATAGTATGAAGATGATCAATCCAATGGACCTTAGAGGTCACATAGCTTATCTGTGGCAACCAGTTTGTCCAGTACTTATTCCCTGTACCACAATTCTATTAAAGAGGCCCTCCCCCTGACTACCTTTTAAAGAGGCCTATTCACTGAATGGGCATAGGTCACTTTAAGTGAGTACCTGAAAAGACCTCAGCCTAAAAGGCCAAGGTCTCCCTTTGCATCCTGGGCCATCTCCAGTCATCCTGATGAATATCTGCTCACTGGATTCAGATGGCTCTGGAGGAGAAGTGAGGCTGGTGACCTGCACAGCCCTCCCTCACTCAAAACAAAGTCAACTGCAAATCATGTCATCATTTCTCTGATGTCATGGTCCTCTTCGAAAATGAAGGATGAACACAACATGTGAGTAGACCAAGCTGCCTAAATGGGGACCCAGCTGGCTTCCCTTTCCTTCCTTTCCTTTCCCTTCCTTTCCTCCTTTCTTGTCTCCCCTAAAACCTTGGACCCCATGCACTCTGAAACCCATGGATTGAACAGCAAAGGGTCCCTGCCTAACCTCCATTCAATGGCTGGATTTGGACCCTCCTGGCTTAGAATGAATGTCAATAGTAACAGTTTCTCTTCAAAACAACAACCCTGAGGCTCCTGCCCCTCCCAGAGTGATTTATCTATTTATCTTCCCTTTTCTGTTAAAGGGGCCATTCCCTTGACTACCTTTTAAAGACATCTATTCAATGAATGGGCATTACCTCACTTTAAGTGAGTACCTAAAAAGGCCTTAGCCTAAAAGGCTAAAGTCTCCCATTGCATCCTGGGCCATCTCCAGTCATCCTGATGAATATCTAGTCATTGGATCCAGATGGCTCAGGACAAGAAAGTGAGGCTGGTGACCTTGCACAGCCCTCCCTCACTCAAAACAAAGTCAAGTGCAAGTCATGTCATCATTTCTCTGATGGCGTGGTCCGCTTAGGAAACGAAGGACGAACACAACCTGTACCACATGATCTCCGTATTTTTATCCAATTCAGCTCTGTGTGGATAATGAAAGTAGTTAACTTATATAAGGAGATTAAAAATTACTGAACCATCAGATTTAATATGTAAAATTTGTTTCATTAGGCAAAAAAATCAAACTTACAAAAGAAGAAAGTCTATATGCTATAGGACTAGCACTGGAGTTGGAGTCAGAAGACATAGGGAAAATCATTTAACACCTCTATGCCTTAGTCTCCTTACCTGCAAAATGGGATTAACAAGAGCTAGCATTTCTATCTCCCTTGAAGATTTGTAAACTGCTTTACATTTATTAATTCTTTTGAACCCTACAACAACCCTGTAAGGCAAACACTGCTATTATCCCCATTTTATAAATGCAGAAACTATGGCTGAGTGATTGCTCAGGTCACATAGCTAGTATCTGAGAAAGGAGGTGAACTCAGGTCTTTCTGTTATCGAGCTCAGGACTCTAGTCTCTGTATCACCTAACCACCTACAGAAATAATGCATGCACTGAGTGTCTCACAGACCTAATTGCTTTCTTCTTCTTTTTTATGTTTTTGAGGCAAATGGAGTTAAGTGACTGGTGCAGGTCACACAACTAGTAAATATTGAGGTTAAATTTGAATTCAGGTCCTCCTGACTCCAGGGCTGGTACTCTACCCATTATACCACCTAGCTGCCCTTCACAGACCTAATTTCAAAAGTGGTTGCATTTTGTAACCAACCATTATTATACAGATATAAATTGTATGAGATCATCATTAAATTTTAAAATAAGGACTTACTTTGAAATAGACTTTCTTTGACCAGACAGTTCACCTAAAACATTTAAAATGCAATTCTATATTCTCATTTCTTAAAAAAAAAAAAGTCATCAGAGCAAGCTAAATTCTAAATGGTGTTGGTAATTTCTCACTAAAGCCAAAGCTGAGTATTATATTGAGTATAATAGAAGTTAGGAAGTATAAAACTTCCTAACTTAAATTGGAAAGACTTGCCTTAAGGAGAGAGTGGGTTTCCCTTCACTAGAGATCTTTAAGCAATGGTTTGTTGACCATTTGTGAGCTTTTTTTTTTGTAGAAGGAATAGATGGCCCTTAAAGTTTCTTTCAGTTCTGAGATTCTGTGGTCAAGGAAAAGAACAAAAGCACTGACTAGGAGAAGGTCAAGGATGGAGTCCAGAGGAAGTCTTTTGAGCTCCATCTAGGTTACATTGATTCATTAAGCAGTAAATACTCTCTACTTTGTGTGAACTTCTTTGCACTTATGTTTTATTTTGAATTATACTTTATTTTTTGTTTGGTTTATTTCAAGGAGAATTTATTCAGGGAAAATAGGTCATCTCTGCTCCTTTCCCTCCCCCACTCCCTTTCTCTAAGCTGACTTCACTTCCAGATCTCCACTGTCTTCTTTTTTCTCATCTCCTTGGCCAGTTACCCAAACAACATCCAATATTCATGGAACGGGAATTCAGAATCCTGATCACATCCACACTCTTAATCTTCTCATCCAAGAAGTTCACATTCTTGAGGAGATGGGGCAGCTGCTAGGTGGCCAATTCCTTTCCTTCACTGATTTTGAGGCTGCCTTTCTTTCTTTCTTTCCCTCATGGGCAGAGAAGGCGAAGAAGGTTCTCACCAAACTTTCATATGTAAGTAAGAAGATAATTAAAGAACTCCTACATGGAGGCTCCCCTGGATGGATTCCACACTTAGACAAATCAGAAAAAGGAAAAAAAACCTGGTACGTGATGAAGCATTGTTAGTGACCTTTGAAAGGTCATGAAAAATAGGAGAGATGTCAGAGTATGAAAGAAGGGCAAATGATGTCCCCATTAAAAAACAAACAAGAAAAACAGTGGAGTCTGCAAACAATAAGCAGCCACCTCAAAAAAAAACAAAACCCTAAAATGTATTATTAAATATACTATTAATGAACATCTAGAAAAGAAAGTAATAACCATAATGACCCCACCATGGTTTTACCAAGAACAAATAATGAGAAGCCAACTCACTACATTTTGGTTTTTTTTTTTTTTGCTTTAAATAATATTTTATTTTTTTCCCAAATTATATATCAAGAAAATTTTTAGCCTTCATTTTTACAAGATTCTGAGCTTCAAATTTTTTCCCTCCTTCCCTCCCTCTCCTCCCTCTTCTGAAAATGGTAGGAAGTTTGATATAGTTTATGTATGTGCTATGATGTAAAAAGTTTCCATCTTCATCACAGTTGTGGAAGAAGAAACAGATCAAAAGGGAAAAAAAACAATGAGAAAGGTATAAAATAAGTGGAAAAAATATATTTCAATTTTCATTGAGAATCTATCAGTTCTTTATCTGGATATGGACAGCATTTTCCTTCATGAGTCCTTTGTACTTTTCTTAGATCACCGTGTTGTTGAGAAGAGATGAGTCATTCACAGTTGATCATCACAGGATTTTGCTGATATCTGTACAATATTTTCCTGGTTCTGCTCATTTCACTTTGCATCAGTTTGTATCAGTCCAGGTTTTCCTGAAATCTGCCTGTTCATCATTTCTCATTACACAATAGTATTCCATTACATTCATATTCTGCAGCTTGTTCTGTCATTGCCCAACTAATAGGCATCCTCTCAATGGCCAATATTTTGCCGCCATGACTAAGGCTGCTATAAATATTTTTGCAAATGTAGGTCTTGATATTGGAAGTCAAAATTTTGGTTTAGTTCTGGTCTCCTCCTTGAAATTCTTCCATTTTATTGAATGATGATTTTTTTTCCTTAATTTTTCTAGGTGAATCTTGGTTGTAGTCCTAGCTCCTTTGCCTCTGGAATATCATGTTCCATGGCCTCCAATAGTTTAATGTCGCAACTGCCAAGTCCTATGTGATCATGATTGTTTGTGATTCTCTGAAATGTAAATTATTTCTTTCTATCAATTTGTAGTAATTTTTTCTTATCCTGATAGTTCTGAAATTTGACAATAATGTTCCTTGGGATTTTTATTTTGGTATCTCTTTCCTGAGGTGATCAGTAGATTCTTTCAATATTTATTTAGCCCTCTGGTTCCAGGATATCAGGGAGGTTTTCCTTGATAATTTCTTGAAAGATGCAGTACAGGTCCTCCGTTTGATTCTGACTTTCAGGTAGTCCAATGTTTTTGATATCATCTCTTCTGGATTTATTTTCTAGGTCAGTTGTTTTTTGTTTTTCCCATGAGGCATTTTATTTTTTCTTCTATATTTTCATTCTTTTGAATGTTTATGATTGATTCATGATGTCTCACAGAGTCATTAGCTTCCACTTCCATAATTCTAACTTTTCAGTGGTTGTTTTCCTCAATTAATTTTTGTACTTTCTTTTCCATTTGGCCAAATATAAAGGAGTTGTTTTCTTCAGTGGATTTTTGTGTATCCTTTTCCATTTGGCCAATTCTACTTTTTAAGCAGTTTTCCAGGCTGTTGACTCTTTTTTCATAATTCTCTTGCATAACTCTTTCTTCTTTTCCCGATTTTGCTCCTACCTCTTTTATATGATTTTTAAGCTTCTTTTTGAGCTCTTCCATGAGTTCGTTCTGGGCTTGAGACCACTTCCCACTTTTGTTTGAGGTTTTGCCCATAGCTGTTTTGACATTGTCCTCTGCTGAGTCTGTGTCTTGGTTTTCCCTGTCACCATAATAACTTTCTATTATCAAATTCTTTTTCTATTTGTTTTTTGCTCATCTTTTCTTTTCTTTTTTTGTCATTTTTCCTTTCTTTTAAATTTGAGCTCTGTTCCCAAGGTGAAAGGGGCACTGTCTCTGGCTTCCTGTGCTAGTGACTACAGGTCCTGGCTGTTTACCTGGTGCTGCCCTGAGGCCCAGCAGTGATCTTCATGTCTATTGCTTTGGTTACAAGTGGGGGAGGGGGGGCACTGCTGGAGGCTATACAGTTCTGACAACTTCCCTAGTGCTGAGCTGGGGTCCTAGTGGTGGTGTCTTAGTGTGTGCTGAGGTGGCGTATTTCTACATTTCCTTGTGGTTACGCTAAAGCAAGGTCTTGCTTCTGGAGGCTGCCTGTTTGCTTAGGCCCTCATAGGGTTGGCATCTACCTGTTTGCCTGGGACTGTGCTGAAGCATGAGGTGGTTCTCAGAGCTGGAGTCTGCCCCATTCCCCTGGCTATGCTAAAGCATTTGGGGAAGCAGGGTAGTCCTGGTGTTGGCATTTGCCTGCTGCACCACACTAGGGCTCAAGATCTCTTACTGGTTTGCTGAGGTAGTATTTGCTGCTGACTTGCTGGAATACTTCCTGTCCTGTACTGGAGTCCCCTTTGACTCAAGTGAGACAGACTTTTCTTGCTGATCCTTCAAGTTTCTTGGGCTAAAAGATTATTCCACCCTGTTTTTGTTGGTTCTGCTGTGCCAGGATTTGGGGGAGGGGAGCTGTATTTTATGGTTGTTTGGAGTTGAGTATGGGAGAGTTATGGAGATTTGCTGCTTACTCCAGACATCTTGGCTCCTGCAAGTCTATATACATTTTGCTTTTTGAGAGAGTCAATGAACTGATAAGTCAGGACAAAGCTGTAGATATTTCTTACCTAGATTCCTACACACAGCACAATCATTCTCTCCCTCTGCCTTGATCTCATCCCCTTTTAAAAATCTGAATCTGTGATTTACTGGCACTGAGATTTCTTAATCAGAAAAGCAATGTAAATCAGATCTGTAACTGATAGTCTTACAAAGCTTCCTGGGATGCTGAAAAGTTAAGTGACCTGTCCAGGGGTCACATCATCACCGTGAGGCAGAGTTCAGATCTTCTTGACATAAAGGTCAGTTCTGTATCTACTATACTATACTGCCTTAGACATCATGTTATTTGCTAGAAGGAAAACTCTGATAAAACTTTAATCTAAGAAAATTGTTGAATGAAAACTACCACAAAAAATCAAAGAGAAATACAATCCTGGATTAGATATAATTTGAGGGAGTCATAAAACTGTCAAATGGTCTAAATTAGAAATAAAAATATTATAATAATATTTAAACACTTCAATGTCACTAAAAGTTGTTTAATTCTCACATAACAGGACTTCATGAGTAAAAATGTATAGAAAATAAATTTCCATTTGCTATGCAGAAATGATATGCACAGAAGATAAATCAAAAACTAAACACAGACATATATGGCTGGACATGGGTGCCTGAAAAATTGACCATATTTGGCCAACTAGATGAAAATCTTGCCCAGAGTTAGATCTTTGTGTAGGAAGTTTCCAAAACAAACACTGTAGTAAACTAAGCATCTTGCAATGCTTTTTATAGTGTATAAATATATCTACTTCATGAGATGTTACCCATTTCCATTCAGATACAGCTCAGTCTCCCTTCTATCTTGAACAGATATAAAGGAATTGGAAAGGTTGGATAACAATATTTTTCATATTAAAATTTATTTTTTTTCACAACAGGAATTTCCTGATATATCCCTACCTTCACTGAATCTTTCCTTGTGACAAAGGAAAAGAGTTAAGTAAAACCAATCAATACACCAGCCACAATTGACAGCTTTTGCCTCATTCTGCAGCTGTGGTTTTTAATGTCTCTACCGAGAACATGGAAATATGTTTTATCATCTACTCTTCTAGAGCAAGGTCTCATTACAATTAATCTGAGTCCAACTCATTTTTTATTGTTCTTTTCATTTGTATCATTGTAGTAATGGTATATGTTATTGTTACTTCACTCTCCATGAGTCCATAAGGGTTTTCCCATGCTTCACTGAATTTCTATTGTTTATCATTTCTTATGGTGCAGTGGTATTCCATTAATACACAGCACATAGGTTCAGTCATTCCTTAATTGATGGGTACCCTTTTTGTTTTAATTTTTTAATGTTAAGACATTATAAAAAGAAAATTTTACAGAAGGGAATAAAAAGTTGTCTCCAGAGATCATTGAAAGAGGAGAGCTTCATATTTATTGGGTATTATTTTGGAGTAGTCTTGCTAGGGCATATTATAAAACCACAGATTTAGAACTGGAAAGAGGCCTAGAGGTCATCATGTCTAATTTGTTCATTTTACAGATAAGGAAACTGAGTTCCAGAAAAGTTCTGTGACTTTCCCATGCTTACCTAAGTAACAAGTAGCTGAAGTGAGATTTGAAATCAGGTCTTACTGATTCCAAGTCCAGCAATATATATGTGTGTGCATGTGTGTGTGTGTGTGTGTGTGTGTGTGTGTGTGTGTGTGTGTGTGTGTGTGAGTGTGTATATATATCATCACTGCCACCACAGTCTTGATGACCACCTCAGGTAAGGTATGATTCAGAGCAAATTATGTTAATAAATGGACACCAATGGGATCCTTCAGGGAGGTAAGAAATTATAAAAAGGCAATCTGAAGAGTTTGTCAAAGTGGGAAGAGGCAGTTTCATCCTTTGAAATACTTAAATAAATTATGTCATCCTCAAAATAAGTTGTATACATAGTAGCACCCCAGGCAAGAATGAAATATGCAATAGTACCTAAATTATTTTCCTTGAGGAATCCATATTTCTTTTCTACTGTTCTCCTAAATCAAGAAATAGTTATTAATTTCTTTCTGCTCCTATAATTACATTTTACTGACCTCCTGCTGATCTTCTCTTGCCTGGAGGTATTACTCCCAAACATCTTGGAGATATTTACTTGTACATATGACTCCTTGGGTGGTCATTTTCCAGCCGACCTCCTTTGGATATACATGTGCTCCTCCTGTATTTTACAGTATTTCAACTATTTTTGTTTCCTTTGTTGTTGAAGAGATAGCAAAGTCCTTATCATCAAATTCTAACAGTCTTGTGGTTAATACTCAATTTATCACAGATAAAACATTGCAGATAATTCCAATGGAATTATAGTGTGTACTCCAAAACTCATTTATCTGGCTTTGGAATGTGTCATCCATTTTTTAAACTGCAGATTTTCTTTCTTATTTATATTTCTACTAGGCCACCATTAATACTCCAATGTCTCACTATGGTTCTATTCAGTGATAGCAATAGTCTAGTGATCCATGCAAGCTGGACTAATTTTTCATTAAAAGATACTGAAACTATCTTTAAGATGCAATTGACATGGGCTAGTAGAGCTGTTGACATTACTTCTGGACCCCTGTGAGTCTGGTTCTGAGAACTGACTGGTGGACCATACTGGGCAACTGACAGGGTAGCTTCACTCACCGCAGTCAAATTATGGTGTCCCCAACGTGTGTCTTTTCTGACTATCCTCCTCCTGCTATGGCTAAGAAAATTTCCTTTTGTTAACTGCTGTATAACTTACGAGTGTCTCGTTTTATTCCAGTATAAAACTTAAATAGCCTGGAGCCCAACCTGACCAAGGCCCAACCTTGTAACACCAATGGAGTTCAAATTCTGATAAGTCTGGGAAGTTGGAAAAGCTTTATACATGGGGCTGGAAATTGATAATATACCCTCCCATTTGAGGATTAATCTAGCTAAGTGCATAGATGTTCATCATTAGGCAGCTAGTCACTAGATAAATTAATTTTCTAGCCATAACAATTCATGGAACCATCTGCCAAGGCATGAAGGGGTTCATATTTGTGCTGGGGAACAACTAACCTCACCACTGCGATCATTGGTCTTTGCACTCCCTGAGTACTCACCAACTGAACAAAAGGGAAAAACTAGCTAAGTGCTTGGAGAATAAGCACATCCAGAATTAAATTTTTTCTTTGGATGATTCTTAAATGGCATAATACACATAAAAGTACATAAGCATTTGATTACACCTACCAGCAGTGTTTTGACATGAAGCCATTGTCTACAATCACAGAATCTGAGTTGGAACACAACTCAGAAGCCATGTCATCCAAACAGTACCTGACCCAGAACCCACCCTACACCTTTCTCAACAAATGGTCTTTGAATATTACCAATGAAGGGGAACCCCCTACCTTGGGTATAACCACTGACCTTGGGTATGTCTCTTAATTTCTCTGAGCCTCAGTTTGCTCAGACATGAGAGGAGTGGGCAAGATGGCTTTTGACATTGCAGCCCTAAATTCACTATCATGCCACATTCCTTGGGATATAAAAAACTGATCCTTCTTGAGAAATAGGAAGTATTCTTCTCATTAAAGAAAGAGACTACAACTTCCAGAGGTAGTTCATTTCACTTTTGTGAAATGATGAAAGGTTTAATTTCAGAGAAACCTGGAAAGACTTGTATTAAATGAAGCAGAGTGAATTTAGTGGAGACAAGAAAACAATTTGTACAACATTGTAAATGAAAATGACTTTGAAAGACTTAAGAACTGTGATAAATGCAATGACCAACCATGAATCCAGAGGAAAAATTATAAAAAATGCTACCAAAATTCTGATAGAGAAGACAGAATAAGACACATTTTAGGGCACGTCAGTATGGGAATTTATTTTGCTTGACTATGTATATCTACTACAAGAGTTTTGTTGATCTTTTTTTTTTTTCTTTGCAGTGATTAGTAGGGGAGGAAGTAAGAGGAAGAGGAAAATGTTAATTAAAAAATATAAAATTCAATGAAAAAAGTCATGGGATTGATAGCATGTACTTCATCCTAAAAGGTTAGAATCAAATGCTTTGCTAAAATCTGGGCAAATGATTCCCCTGATCTGATGGTCTGTTTTAATTTATCAAAGAAAGAAATAACATCAATCCAACATAACCTATTCTTGATGAAATTATGCTAACTTTCAGGGATCAACTCTTCTCATTTAAATATTCCTAAATCATCCATGCAATAATGTGGTCCAGAATTTTTGCCAAGAATCAAAATCAAGATCCCCTGTCTATTGTTTGAGAATACTACCTGACCTTCTCCAGTCTTGGGGTCCCTCTGCTATTCTCCATAATTTTTCAAAGATTACTAGTACTAACTCAACAACCAAGCTTGCAAGTCCATTACCCTACAATATATATCCCAAGATAGTTCTGCTTCTCTCTCCATTGATCCTCATACAAATGTATTTAATATGAGGAAATATACAAAGATATTCCCTCCCTTTTATATATTCTATTCCTTTCGAATTATGTATAAGTATACCTCTGTTGATATCATGTTGACCATGTCCTGGTACCTCTTAACAAAGCATCACTGATCACCTCTAGTCATCTCTTCTTCCTATGACTGTTAATGGGTGATTTCTCAGTTGACGGTACTCATAGAGCCATATCACCATGTCCTGGAATTTAAAAATGTCTATGTTATTCTTGAAATGGTCCAGGAAAAGAAACTCACACTGATTGCTTGATTCCATATATTCAGGTATCCTCCCTATTCCCTTCTTTCTCTGTCATATTCATCTATTTTCCAACCTCCTGATATGATTTAGGATTCTCCTCTGCTTCTTCATATCCATTTTCTTCTTTCCTTCCTTCTTCAAACACTCTTTTTTTTAAAGAAATATTTAATCACCCCTGGTAACCTGGAAACTAGAAATGTATGCCTCCCATTCTTTTACCTCCTCCTTTAGGACAAAATCTAATTTGCATTTTTGGAAGAAAAGAAAAGCATGATGCATGTTCTGCAGGATACAGAAAATTCTTCTTGTCCTCCACATCTGATTTAAGTGAAATCCTTACTCCTCTGCCTTCTTGTTAATAGCTCCTTTGCCTCACCTTCACAACTGACAGTTGTTTATCACATCTGTTTGCTACACTGAGGGAAGGCGTAAACCTGTGACTACAGACAAACCAGCTGTTTCATAAAATTCAAGCCAGTGAATATATCCTACTGAGCAAAATTTAATACAACAAACAACTTGTAGGATAAGCTATCTCCATTTGGTTGTTTAGACCAGTGGTGTCAAACTCAAATAGAAACAGTTCCTTACTACTGTATATTGTCTTAGAAAACCACAAAATAACATTGTCTATATTGTATTATTGTAAAATTATTCTGTTAAATATTTCCCAATTACATTTTAATTTAGTTCTGCCTCTCAGGCTTGACACTTCTGGTTTAGATAGTTAGGTGACAGAAAGAAGCAAGGGAAGAAGGAAAAGTCTTACTATAACTCAGAAGACAGTGAGTTATAATATTCTCACTCATATATATCACAGATGTTTTCCTCAACATACCTGATTCCAATGAATACAGTTATTTTAATGAAAATGTTGATAGTCTTCAGGTACAAGAAGTGTGCCCTCCCTCTCCCTAACCTAAATACGATGGAAGTTTGAGAAAGAGACAGATAGAATTATAAGTATCCTGATTTTAGGGATTTCAATGAGAGTCACACAGCTATCACTCAAATCTTGCTTATTGATTGACTCATGTCTTTTTTCATCTTCGGAGACTTTAGCACACAGCATAATTAATAGCTGCAGACAGTTGTTCTCTCTTTGGGCCTCAAGTGACAAGCCAAACATCCTTTTCCAACATCCTCAGACAGACATCTGAGATAGTAACATCGGTATTGGTCACAATGACTCACAATTAGGGGACAGAGAGAAAACAGTGTATAGGCAAGACTGAAGAAGCAAAAGCAGAAGGAAAAAAGAGAGTCATCAATACAGGAATGAAGATTTGTACTGCACATTGGCTGGAAAACAATTAACAAGCAAATAATACCAATTAAACTACCATGTTTAAGCTTGAATAATTCCATAATAATATGTAATTATTTGCGCTATGTATGTCTACATGTCTATATCTGCTGCAGGGTACCCTTCAATACAAATGGGAAATCAAGAGTTAGTCCCGTTGGCTCCTTCAGGGTGGTAGCATCAAGCAGAATTTCACCACAGTTCTCATAACTTGGTTACTTTAGTAATGTTAGTTTACAACATTTCTGGATTCTGGAGTGATGTGAGCCCCGACCTCTAACCAATACAAGTATTTGTGAGCATCCTCAGGCCCCCCAGGGAAAACAAGATCCAATCAGCAAGTATTTTCATCAATTGTTCCCTCACTAGCACACGTTCCACTCACTCTCCCAAAGCTATACAACATGATCTTGATTCCAAACCAACAAGTACATATTAAGCATCTGCTGTATACTAAGGACTGGAGATACAAAGACAAAATGAATAAGAGTCCCTTCCCTTAAGAAGCTCATATTCTGCTGGAATTTTTAACATATAGACAGAAAAAATTTGTACATGGTGGGGCAGAGACAAAATGGCAGAGTAGAAAGATGCACATACTCTAGCACTTCCCCTACAGCCCACAAAATACCTGTAAAAAATGACTCAATGAATTCTAGAGCAGCAGAGCCACAGAACAGAGTGAAAGAGGTTTCCAGACAAAGGTAACCTGGAAGGCAGACAGGAAAGGTCTACTCCATGGGATGCTGAGTAGAGCAGAGCCCAACCCTGGCCATGCGGCACTGGGAGGAACAGGACCTGAAGAGACTTCTGGGGCAGAATTCCCAGCAGGGAAGGTCCCAGATCCCTCAACCCACAAGCGACAAAGAAAGCTACAAAAGTCAGTGTGGAAGGGCTTTTCTAGCTGGGAGAGAGGGGAGCAAGTTTCCCACAGCACTGGCCCCAGGCAGCAGCAGAGGTCTGTGGCAGCAGTGGGAGGCAGGCAGCTATGGTGGTCAAGGAAACAGCCTGGGTCCACTGTCCAGGTAGCTCAGCTTAAAGCCTCTGGCAGACTTGAGCAGCTGGTTTGAATCTCAGCCTTATACTGGGGAGAGGAGAAGCACTAGGACCCTCCTCTTGACAAAGGATTCAAAAGTCAAGTAACTGTCTGGGAAAATGTCCAAAGAGGGGGAAAAAATAAAGCCATAGAAGGTTATTTTCTTGGTGAACAGGTGTTTTCTTCCATCCTTTCTGATGAGGAAGAACAAGGTATACTGTCAGAGGAAGTCAAGGCCTCTGCCTCCAGTACCCCCAAAATGAATATGAAATGGGCTCAGGCCATAGAAGAGCTTGAAAAGTATGTCAGCAGCCTGCTAAAGAAGAACCAAAAAAATGCTGAGGAAAATAACACCTTTAAAAAGAGGCTAACTCAGTTGGCCAAAAAGCCAATGAGGAGAAGAAGACTTTAGAAAGCAGAATTAGCCAAATGGAAAAGGAGGTTCAAAAGCTCACTGAACAAAACAGTTCTTTAAAAAAGAGAATCGAGTTCAGGGAAACTAATGACAATGAGATAAACCAAGCAGTTAGAAAACAAAACCAAAAGTTTGAAAAAATAAAAGATAATATGAAACATCTCAGAGGTAAAACAACTGACCTGAAAAATAGACCCAGGAGAGATAATTTAAAAATTATGGGACTACCTGAAAGTCATGATAAAAAAAAAGAGCCTAGACATTATCTTCCACGAAATTATCAAGGAAAACTGCCCTGATATTCTAGAACCAGAGGGCAAAATAAATATTGAAAGAATCCACCAATCACCTCCTGAAAGAGACCTGAAAAGAGAAACTCCTAGGAATATTGTGGTGAAATTTCAGAGTTCCCAAGTCAAGGAGAAAATATTGCAAGCAGCTGGAAAGAAACAATTCAAGTATTGTGGAAATACAATCAGAATACCACAAGATCTGGCAGCTTCTACATTAAGGGATTGAAGGGTTTGGAATAGGATATTCCAGAAGTCAAAGGAACTGGGATTAAAACCAAGAATCACCTACGCAACAAAACTGAGTATAATACTTCAAGGGAATAAAGGGTCATTCAGTGATATAGAAGACTTTTAAGTATTCATGATGAAAAGACTAATACTGAATAGAAAACTTGACTTTCAAACACAAGAATCAAGAGAAGCATGAAAAGGTAAACAGGAAAGAGAAATCATAAAAGCCTTTCTAAAGCTGAACTGTTTACATTCCTACATGGAAAGACAATATTTGTAACTCTTGAGACTTTTCTCAGTATTTGGGTAGGTGGAGGGATTACACACACACACACACACACACACACACACACACACACACACAGTACAGGTTGAGTTGAATCAGAAGAGATGATGTCCATTAAAAAATAATAAAATAAAAATTAAGGGATGAGGGAGGAAAATACTGGAAGGAGAAAGGGAGAAATGGAATGGGGCAGGCTATAACTCATAAAAGAGATAAGAAAAATCCTGTTCAATGGAGGAGAAAAGGGAGAAGATTAGAGGGGAAAAGTGAAGCTTATTCTCTTTCCATATGGTTTAAGGAGGGAATAACATTCTCACTAAATTTGTATGAAAATCTGTCTTACACTACAGGAAAGTAGGGGAGGAGGGGACAAGTGGGATGAGGGGGATGATAGAAGAGAGGGCAAATGGGAGAAGGGAGTAACTAGAAGTAATAACTTTTGGGAAGGGACAAGGACAAATGAGAGAATAAAAAATAAAAGGGGGGGGACAGGGTAGGATAGAGAGCAATACAGTTAGTATTACACAACATGATTATTATGGAAGCCTCTTTCAAAACAACACATACATGGCTGGTATTGAATTACTTGCCATCTCAGTGGGGATGGGTAGGGAGGGAGGGAGGGAGAGACATTGTAATTCAAAGTATTAGAAACAAAAAATGGGAATTACTATTACATATAACAGGGAAAAAAGAGACACAGGTAATGGGGTATAGAAATTTATCTTGCCCCACAAGAAAAGAGAGAAGATGGAGATGAGAAAAGGATGGGGAATGATAGAAAGGAGGGAATTGAGGGATACATTGAGGGAAGGGGTAATCAGAATGCAAGGTATTATGGGGTGGGGGGAGGGGAGAGATGGAGAGAAAAATTGGAACTCAAAATTTTGTGGAAATGAATGTTGAAATCTAAAAATAAATTTAAAAAACCAAAACAAATTATCATATGTGAATGTAACAGAGTATTGAGGAGTCACCAAAAGAAATGAAAAACCAGTGGATTCAGAGAAACCTGGGAAGATTGGAATGAAGTAAACAGAACCAGGAGAAGAATGAGTATAATTTTGTTTTAAAAAAATTAGACTTAAAAACTCTGATCGGTGTAATGACCAACCATGACTCCAGAGGATCACTGATAAGGCGTGCTAACCAACTACTGACAGAGAAGTGATGAACTCAATGTGCCACATGAACTCATAGACGGCCAATTTGTAGATTTATTTTGTTCCATTATGCTTATATGTAACAAAGGAGATTTAAAAAAAATTTGTAAGGGGAGGATGGAGAGACTGTGACATGGGGAGGAGTGATATTAAAACAAGAAGAAAGGGAGTCATTGAAGCTTTTTATTATTATTTTCATGTCTAGAAGAGAACAGAAAGAAGTTTAGAGAGATGCACAAGTGGGATAGCATTGAAACTAATACACTGAACTTATATACTTAAACAACAGGCTGTAATAGTCACAATTTCATATACAATTCTTTTTTTTTTGTTCTTTGATATGAAAATGCTCATATTTGTTATTTTTCATCAAGTTCAGTAAACCAAAAAATAAAAATTATATTTTGAAAAAATAAAAATGGGTACACAATAATTCAAAGATGAAGAAGAGGATACTAGCAACTAATGGAAATAGCACATGAACTAGGCCTTGAAGCAAGCTAGTGATTCTAAAAAGTAGAAGTGATCATTTGATCCAAGAAATCCATCAGCTGCCCAAGAATGGAAACTATTTGGGGAAGACTCCCAATTCCCCCAAAATTGATGGGATACCTGGAAAGCAGCTGGGAAAAAAGACATTCAGGTGATCTTTCTACATCCTACACTGCTATAAGCTCCAAATGGATGTAGGACCTAAGTATAAGAAATTCACATCATTTTAAAAATTGGAAGAAAATGGCTAATGGTACAATTTACAACTATAACTAGGAGGAAAATTCTTAATTATACAAGGGATTAGGGCAATTACAAAAAGAAAAATTCCTAATTTTGGTTACATAAAATTGAAATGATTTTGCACAAATTTTATGCAGCTAGAATCTAAAAAGATATTGTTGATTGGAATAAAAAAAGTCTAGCAACTAATGTCAGTGATAAAAGTCTGATATACAAAATATGTAAGAAATTAATTGAAACACTTAAGACCAAAAGCCATTTTCCAGTAGATAAGTTATCAAAGGGTACAAATGACAGTTCTAAAAAGAAAGTTACAAACTGTAAGCAAATTTATTAATAAATGCTCCAATAAATTTATTAATAAATGCTTAAAAATAAAAGAAATACAAATTAAAACAACTGTGAGGTTCCATCTCACAGACAGAATCAGAATGGATGCTATAAAACTGACAAAGATGACAAAAAAATGAGAATCGACAAGGTTGAAAGGTCAGGCACAGTAGGGAGCTATAAACTGAACCAACCATTCTGGAAAGAATTTGAAATTACACTCTTTTTAATGACTAAAATATCACTCTTTGACCCAGAGATCCTACTAGTAGACATATATTGTGAAGAGGTTAAAAAAAAGAAGAAATGTCATTTTATAACAAAATACTCAACGTTACTTTTTGTGACAGCAAGACCTTGAAAACAAAATGGGTGCCCATCGATTGAGGAATAGAAAAACAAGGTATTTGAATGTAATAGGATATTATTGTACCTTAAGACTGATGAATGTAAAGACTTCAGAGAAAACTGGGAAGGCCTGTATGAACTGATTTAGCCTGGAGAAAACAGAAATGGGAAAATAATGTGTATAGTGACCAAAATAATGCAAATGAAAATATTTTAAAAACTGAATAAAGTTAATTAACAATAACTAAACTTGACCATGGAGGAGAAATGAGTATGAATGAATGAATGGAAAGAATGTATTAAGAACTTACTGCATGCCAGAAATCTAATCATTAAGGAGAAAATAAAAGAAGCAATAATTTCTACTTTCAAGGAGCTTACATTCTAAAAGGGAAGGACAACATATATAAGAGACTAGTGTGAAGAAGAGTGCTTTGGCCTGGAAAGTAGCACGGTGAGTGGAGTCATAGGGCAATTAGTTGACATATCCTTTCCAGGAATAATAGTGTTGATTTGATTTCTATTTTGAGAGCAAGATAAGCAAGTGAGGACTTGGGTTAGGATGCCAGGGTCATTCATGTAGTGTCATGGCAGGAGGATGGCCACAGTGCATTATGCTAAGTCTGCAGCCCCCAAATATGGTACACTGGGACTACTAAAGGACACCAGGCCCTGGGCTCTGGGTCAAGAGCTGAAGTTACAAGGTGGAAGATGGAAGCAGCTGGAGAAGAGAAAATGCCCTTCCTTCTTTCATTGAAAGAAGTAGAAAGCAGTGAAAGATGGACTTCATCAAAGATGTCGTTGTTTATGCTGTCCGAACTGGTCAATGTGGGTTTTGCTTTAAGTTTTTTTTTTTTCCACACTTTAATAGTTATTTCAAGGGAATATGATACAAAAATATACCATGTCAATGCAATGATAAACAACCAGTCCAGAGAATTAAGGATGAAACACTGCTCTCACCTCCTGCCAGAAAAGTGATGAGATTAAAATGCAAAGAGAAACATAATTTCAGGCATGGCCAATGTAGGAATTTGTCTTACTGGATTATGTAATACTCATGATAAGGGTTTTTGTTTTCTTTTGTTGTTTTCATGGGACACAGTAGTGGAAGGGACAGATAATAAATGCATGTAAAAGCAAATTAATCTTTTTTTTAAGTCACAAGTTATCCATAAACTTCTAAAAGAAAAAAAAAGAAACCTATCAGAAACCTTTTCATTATCTGGCTCCCCTAAATATCCTGGAAGCAGTGTCAATACAATCAGTTGATATTCATTTCAACTGTTTCCCCACAGCCTTGATGCTCCAGGGAGGATCCTAAGGTCAGCTCCCACCCACTGCACCAGGCACCACCTGATGTCTCTTCTACCTCCTCTCCTAAAAGCACCCTTTTCTCTCTGCTGTATTAACAAAGTGTATTGACACATTTCCTCTTTCCTCCTTTGTGTTACTTTCCGCCATGTAAAAAAATTGTAACAGAGTGTCCTTTCTTATTGTAGACATAGCCCTAACATATTATCTTCCACAGAAATGTCAGAAAATATCTATCTTTTCAGAAAAGGCCCAAATGGCACAAATCTTACACTATTCATGATTATAAAATGTTACATAAAGCTCTGAATTTTGCTGGACAAATCTCTGTGAGAACATAAAAATCACTATTAACACTAACTCTAGGACTATAAGATCCCAGAGTCAAACCTAGAGGATAAGGGACCAAGGCAAATCACACCACACTCACAAATCTCACTGTGTGCATGTCCTATGTGCTCAAAGTTGTATACGGGTGAAATCAGATTAAAATGAACATCTAGGAGAGCCTTAAAATGGAAGTAGCCATTTTTTAAATAGCCTGAAGGGTAGATATAAAAGACAGAAGCCATTTTTGCCTTAGTTTTAGTTACAGGATTTATGGATTAGTGTGTGTGTGTGTATATTAGTGTGAGAGAGAGATAGAAGCAGAGAAAGAGACAGAGAGGAGACTCTGATTAAAACCTATGTATAATATAGTATTAGAGAGTTATCTGAGGCTCAAAGAGTTTAACTGACTCAAATCATGGTCACAGAGTAGTAACTCAGAGGCAAACCTTGAATTCAGATCTTTAGCCCAAGTTCATCATCCTATGTACTATACCACCATGGCCCTGGGTTAGTACATAGGTACGTGCAAAATACGTGGAAAGGAAAAAAGGAAGGAAGGGAGGAAGGAAGGAAGGAAGGAAGGAAGGAAGGAAGGAAGGAAGGAAGGAAGGAAGGAAGGAAGGAAGGAAGGAAGGAAGGAAGGAGGGGACAGAGGAGGAGAGGAAGGGAGAGAGAAAGGGAGGGAGGGAAGGAGGGAGGACAGAAGGAAAGAGGAAGGGAAGGAAGGAGGGAGGAAGGAAAAGGGAGGGAAGTTGAGAGGAAGGGAGAATGGGAGAAATAAGATATCAATATAAGCAAAGAGACAGTACCTGCGCTCAAAAGAGCTACACTGTAACAGGAGTTGTCACAAACGGGAGCTTGGAAAGGGGAGGGGGTAGGAACACAGTTCTGAAGTCCAAAGAAAGTCAAGTGGATGGGGGGGAAGGGGGAAGCTAGAAGCAGAGACCCTTTTGTCTTTGTCCCTCCACCAAATGGAGGCTGCAGAAAGAAATCACCAATGAGAAATGGGGGTGGGCCTTGCAGAGGGATGGGCTATGAGTGAGGGGCTCCAGGCCTGAGGGAAGTTCCAGGCTCAGGTAGCAATGAAGGAGGCCTGGCTTTAAAGTTTGGTGGAAAGTCAGGAGCAGAGCTACAGAGGACAATTTCACTTTTATGTTCGGTCGGGAATTTTGTTTCTGAACATATACATCCATTTTGGAACAGTGACTTGGACTCTTTGCAAGATACCTATTTAAAATAAAATAAAATGGAGAAAATCTTTCAGATTGAAATACACAGTATCATAGATTTACTTAAAGCTAGTAGGAACTCTACTGATCCAAACACCTCATTTTACAGATGAAAAAACTGAGGCTCAGAGAAGTTACATTTGATCACACAGATGACAAATGGCAAAGGTGGGAATTTGAACACAACTCCTGAAACTCCAAATTCATGCTCTTTCCACTAAGCCACACTGTCTCCACACCTTACCCCTCTGTCATCTGCCCTTGTATCAGATTAAATTCTGTAGTGAATTATAAAATTGTGCATTTGAGAATTGGAAGCAACTACATTCTCTAGTATTCTGAATTCTATTTAAAATGCCTATCGGATAAGTGTGACCATAAGATGTTATCATCACCAAATAAAAGAATGAACCCAAAGCAAAAACCAACTTTAGAACCCAACTTTTGGATTCTTCAAGGAGGAAATCATGTGGATTTAGATTAGAGCTCATAGAAAATGGAATCTTAGGAGTCTTAATGGATGATACTTCAGGCAATTACAGCTCTCTAAAACTCACTTTTAATAATGAAAGAACAGAAAAGGACACTAACACAGAAGATACTGGAGCTAGAAGAGAAGTCATTATCAAGATTGAAAGAAGCACGTGCACTAACTATAACACTAGTTCTGTGTAGTCATTTGTAAATCAAAGAATGAGCAAGAGCTAAAAGGTTTTCTTTTTTAAATTCAGTTCTATTTTAAGTTCTAAATTATCATCCTCCCTCCTCCTACCCTCTAACTCATTGAAAAGGTAAGAAAACAAAACCCATTATAAATATGTGCAGTCTTGCAGCAAAAATTCCCATATTAGCCATGCTAAAAAGAGAGAGAGAGACAGACAGACAGAGAGAGACAGAGAGAGAGAGACAGAGACAGAGACAGAGAGAGAGACAGAGAGACAGAGAGACAGAGAGAGACAGAGAGACAGAGAGACAGAGAGAGACAGAGAGACGGAAAGGAAAGGAAAGGAAAGGAAAGGAAAGGAAAGGAAAGGAAAGGAAAGGAAAGGAAAGGAAAGGAAAGGAAAGGAAAGGAAAGGAAAGGAAAGGAAAGGAAAGGAAAGGAAAGGAAAGGAAAGGAAAGGAAAGGAAAGGAAAGGAAAGGAAAGGAAAGGAAAGGAAAGGAAAGGGGAGGGGAGGATCAAGAATTCCATACACTTTAATCAGTATTCTGTCTGGAGGTATATAGCATGTTTCAATGAGTCCTTTAGAATCATGGTTGGTCATAATGTTAATAAGAATTCCTTAAGTCTTTTAACTATCTTTACAATATTATTGTTATTATATAAATTTTTCTCCTGGTTCTGCTCATTTTAATTTGCATCGGTTCATACAAGTCTTCTCAAGTTTGTTTGTTTTTTTAAACCATCTCCTTCATCTTTTTTGTAGAGCACAATAGTATTCCATCACATTCATATATATGAATAACTTGTTCAGCCATTCCTTAATTGATGGGCCTCTCAACTACAGTTCTTTGCTACCACACAAAGAGCTACTATAAACATACATATGGATCCTTTTCCTTTTTCTTGGGGTTTAGACGTAGTAGCAGTAAGTCAAAAGGTATGCACAATTTAATTGAAAGACTAAAATATTTTCAATCCAACCCCTTTTCCCCAAAGAGGCTTATGGTTACTATAAAATCATGGAGCATGGAACATACTAAGAGCTGAAAGGACCCAGTCGAGTCATCTTTCCTTATCAGGAAATAGAGGATGCATTCTCATTTCCCTAAGATTACAAATATTTTTAAACACCATGGATTTAAAGGAGTATTAGAAGATCCCCAGATCCTCATCCTCACTGTAAAGGAGCAGAGGATGGCAAAAGCCAATCTATCTTAGGTGACAAGTATTAAAAAGAGGTCTCCTCCCTGCCCCCATCACCATTTATACGGAAGTATAGAAGACTGTTTCCACCAGTGTAGACCATAAGCTCCACTTTTGTATAGACAGGTTTCCCCACTAGGAGAAGTGGTAATCTCTGTCTCACTGCAGAGGATTTTAGTTGACTCCCAGTCAACTTGTTAGGACAATTTCTCCAGTCAGCTTGGTAAGTCAACATCTCCCAGTCAGTCAAGTTTTGGTAAGAAAGGTCCTATTTCCTTAGCAGGCATAATAGAGGCATACCTCTTTTTTTTTTTTAATATATTCATTTTATTTATTTTATTTTTAATGCTCTACAATCATTACCATAAAACTTAGATTTTTTCACCCTACCTACCCTCCCATCCCCTCCCTCCCCCAAGACGGCATACAATTCTATATGGGATCTACACACACATTCCTATTGAATACATTTTCATTATAGTCATGCTGTGTAGAAGAACTAAAATAAATGGGGGAAATCATATAGCAAACCAAAACATAATACACGCACACATGCAAAAATGATCTGCCACATTCTGTGATTGAATTCCACAGTTCTTTCTCTGAATGTGGAAGGCATTTTGCCTAAGAAAACCATTGGGAATTATTTTTTAATGTCCTTGCATTGCTATGAAGATCCAAGTCTACCAGAAAAAACTCTCATCCTCTGTGGTCATTGCTATGCACAAAGTTCTCCTGGTTCTATTCCTTTTGCTCAGCATCAGATCATATAAGTCTTTCCAGGCCTCTCTGAAGTCTTCTTGTTCATCATTTCTTATGGTGCAATAGTATTCCATTACATTCATATACCATAATTTATTCAGCCATTTCCCAATTGATGGGCATCCCCTTGATTTCCAGTTTTTGGCCACTACAAAGAGTGCTGCTATAAATATTTTTGTACAAGTGGGACCCTTTCCCATTTTTATGATCTCTTGGGGATACATTACTAGAAGCAATATTGCCGGGTCAAAGGGTATGCACATTTTTGTAGCCCTTTGGGCATAGTTCCAAATTGCTCTCCAGAATGGTTGGATGCGCTCGCAGCTCCACCAACAATGAATTAGTGTTCCCACTCTCCCACATCCTCTCCAACATTTATCATTTTCCTGTTCTGTCATGTTAGCCAATTTAATCGGTGTGATGTGGAACCTCAGAGTTGTTTTGATTTGCATCTCTCTAATCAAAAGTGATTTAGAGCATTTTTTAATATGATTATAGATATCTTTAATTTCTTCCTCTGAAAATTGCCTGTTCATATCTGTTGACCATTTATCAATTGGGGAATGACTTGTATTGTTGTACATTTGACTCAGTTCTCTATATATTCTAGAAATGAGACCTTTATCCTCAAGATTAGCTATAAAATTTTTTTCCCAATATTCTACATCCCTCTGAATTTTGGTTGCATTGGGTTTGGTTGTGCAAAAAATTTTCAGTTTAATGTAATCAAAATTATCCATCTTGCATTTCATAATGCTTTCTGTTTCTTCTTTAGTAAAAAATTCTTCCCTTCTCCATAAATCTGATAAATACACTATCCCTTGTTCCTCCAGTTTGTCCATGATATCAATCATTACACTTAGATCGTGTACCCATTTGGACTTTATTCTTGGGTAGGGTATCAGGCATGGGTCTATGCCTAGTTTCCACCACACTGTTATCCAGTTTTCCCAGCAATTTTTGTCAAACAGTGAGTTCTTATCCCAGAAACTGGGGTTGTTGGGTTTATCAAACAAGAGAGTGCTATATTCATTGCCTACTGTGTCTTGAGTACCTAGCATATCCCACTTGTCTACCCTTCTGTTTCTTAGACAGTACCAAGTGGTTTTGATAATTGCTGCTTTATAACACAATTTGAGATCTGGTAGCGCTAGGCCACCTGCCCTAGCATTTCTTTTCATTCGTCCCTTTGATATTCTGGACCTTTTGTTCTTCCAGATGAATTTTGATATTATTTTATCCATCTCTAGAAAATAATTATCTGATTGTTTAATTGGTATGGCACTAAATAAGTAAATTAATTTAGGTAGAATTGTCATTTTTATTATATTGGCTCAGCCTATCCATGAGCAACTGATGTTTTTCCACTTACTTAGATCTGACTTTATTTGTGCAAAAAGTGTCTTATAATTGTGTTCATATAGTCCCTGAGTTTGTTTTGACAGGTAAACTCCCAAATATTTTATAGTGTCTACCCTAGCATTGAATGGGATTTCTCTCTGTATCTCTTGCTGTTGGACTTTGTTATTAATATATAAGAATGCAGAAGATTTGTGCGAGTTTATTTTGTAACCTGCAACTTTGCCAAAGTTGTTTATTATTTCAAGTAGTTTTTTACTTGAATCTCTGGGAGTCTCTAAGTATATCATCATATCATCTGCAAAGAGTGATAACTTAGTTTCTTCTTTGGCTATTCTTATTCCTTCAATTTCTTTATCTTGTTTAATTGCTACAGCTAACATTTCTAGTACCATATTGAATAATAGTGGTGATAATGGACATCCTTGTTTCACCCCTGATCTTATTGTAAATGCATCTAGCTTATCTCCATTGCATATAATGCTTGCTGATGGTTTTAGTTAGATACTGCTTATTATTTTATGGAAAGTTCCCTTTATTCCTATGTTCTCTAGTGTTTTTAATAGGAATGGGTGTTTTGTTGAAAGCTTTTTTTTTTTTTGCATCTATTGAGATAATCATGTAGTTAGTGTTAGTTTTGTTGTTGATATGATCGAAAATGCTAGTAGTTTTCCTAATGTTGAATCAGCCCTGCATTCCTGGTATGAATCCTACCTGATCATAATGTATTATTCTCGTGATAAGATGCTGTATTCATTTTGCTAAAATCTTATTTAAAATTTTTGCATCTATATTCATTAGAGAATGGTCTATAACGGTCTATAATTTTCTTTCTCTGTTTTGTCTCTTTCTGGTTTGGGTATCAAAACCATATTTGTATCATAAAAAGAATTTGGGAGGATTTCTTCCTCAATTTTCAAAAACAGTCTATATAGTATTGGAATTAATTGCTCTTTAAATGTTTGATAGAATTCACTTGTAAATCCATCTGGCCCTGGAGATTATTTCCTAGGGAGTTCATTGATGGCTTGTTCAATTTCTTTTTCTGAGGTGGGGTTGTTTAAGTAGTCAACTTCTTCTTCTGTTAATCTGGGCAATTTGTATTTTTTAAAATACTCATCCATCTCATTTAGATTGTCAAATTTGTGGGCATAAAGTTGGGCAAAATAATTTCTAATTATTGTTTTAATTTCCTCTTCATTGGAGGTGAGTTCAACCCTTTCATTTTTTATATTAGTAATCTGGTTTTCTTCTTCCTTTTTTTTTAACCAAATTGACCAAAGGTTTATCAATTTTATTAGGTTTTTCATAAAACCAACTATTGGTTTTATTTATTAATTCAATAGTTTTCTTAATTTCAATTTTATTAATCTCTCCTTTGGTTTTCAGTATTTCTAATTTGGTATTTACTTGGGGATTTTCAATTTGTTCTTTTTCTAGCTTTTTCAGCTGCATGCTCAGGTCATTGATCTCCTCTTTCTCTATTTTATTTATGTAGGCATTCAAAGCTATAAAACTTCCCCTAAGAACTGCTTTTGCAGTATCCCATAAGATTTGGTAGGTTGTCTCATTATTGTCATTCTCTTGAATGAAGTTGTTGATTGTTTCTATGATTTCTTCTTTAACTCACTCCTTCTTTAGGATTAGATTATTTAGTTTCCAATTGATTTTTGGTTTATCTTTCCATGGCCTTTTATTACATATAATTTTTATTGCATTATGATCTGAGAAGGATGCATTGATTATCTCTGCCTCTCTGCACTGGATTGTGAGGTTTTTATGTCCTAGTACATGGTCAATTTTTGTATATGTGTCATGTACCACTGAGAAAAATGTATATTCTTTTCTATCCTCATTCAATTTTCTCCAAAGATCTATCAAATCTACCTTGTCCAGAGTTTTATTTACCTCCTTAACCTCTTTCTTGTTTATTTTGAGGTTAGATTTATCAAGTTCAGAGAGGGGAAGTTTGAGGTCCCCCACTAGTATAGTTTTGCTATCTATTTCTTCCTTCAACTCCCCCAACCTCTCCTCTAAGAATTTGGATGCTATACCACTTGGAGCATACATGTTTAGCAATGACATTGCTTCATTGTCTATGATGCCTTTTAGCAGAATATAGTTTCCTTCCCTATCTCTTTTGATTAGATCTATTTCTGCTTTTGCTTTGTCTGAGATTGGGATTGTTACTTCTGCTTTTCTTATATCAGCTGAAGTGCAAAATATTCAGCTCCAGCCTTTGACATTTACCCTGTGTGTATCCCCCCATTTCAAATGTGTTTCTTGTAAACAACATATTGTTGGATTATGGCTTTTAATCCATTCTGCTATCTGTGTCCATTTTATGGGAGAGTTCATTCCATTCACATTCACAGTTATGATTACAATCTATGTCTTTCCCTCCATCCTCTTTCCCACCATTTGCGCTTTTAGCTCTCCCATCTCCCTTTCCCTCCTCAATAGTTTTCACTTTTCACCACCACCTTCTGCAGCTTTCCCTTCCTTCTTTTAGCCCCCCTCCCTTATACTCCCCTTTAGACTTACTGCTTCTTCCCTCCCTTTCAGCTTCCCTTCTCCTTTCTTCCCCCTTCCTCTCCTACTGCCTATAGAGCTAGTTAGCATTACATACTTAAGTTTATTGTTCCCTCCTTGAACCAAATCAGATGAGAGTACCTCTCAAACAATGCTCATCTCCCTCCCCTCTTTCCCTCTACTATAATTTTGTACTTCTTCCTGTGATGTAATTTACAATTTTCTGCTTCCTCCTTTTCACTCCTCCTGTTACAATCCTTTCACATGCTTAAATCATATTTTTAACACGACATCATTTACTTTATACCCATTCCCTCTATGTATATCTCTTTTATATTTCATAATAGATGTACAGTTCTCAAGATTAACAGGTATCATCTTCCCTTATAGGGAGGTAAACAGTTTGCCCTAATTGAGTAACAATGTTTCCCCCCTGTTTACCTTTTTATGCCTCTCTTGAGACCTGCATTTGAAGATTGAATTTTCTATTAAGTTCTGGCATTTTTGTCAGGAAAGTCTGGAAATCCCTTACTTCATTGAATGACCATCTCCTTGCCTGAAATGTTATGCTGAACTTTGCTGGGTAGTTGATCCTTGATTATAGTCCCATCTCCTTTGCCTTACAGAATACTGGATTCCAATTCCTTTGATCTTTTAATGTAGAAGCTGCAAGGTCCTGTGTGATCCTGACTGTAGCTCCTTGATATTTGAACGGTTTCTTTCTGGCTGCCGGTAGTATTTTATCCTTCACTTGATAGTTCTGGAACTTGGCAACCATATTTCTTGGGGTTTTGAGTTTGGAATCCTTTTCAGGAGGTGAATGGTGCATTCTTTTGATAACGATTTTGCCCTCTGGATCTAGCACTTCTGGGCAGTTTTCCTTGATGATTTCCTAGAAGATACTGTCCAGACTCTTTTTATCTTTGTGGCTTTCTGGCAACCCAAAAATTCTTAAATTTTCTCTCCTGGATCTATTTTCCAGGTCAGTGATTTTTCCAGTTAGATGATTTACATTTTCTTATATCTTTTCATTCTTTAGATTTTGTTTGACTGATCCTTGATGTCTCATAGAGTCATTAGTTTCTACTTGTCCAATTCTAATTTTTATCAAATTGTTTTCTTCAGTTAACTTTTGCATCTTCTTTTCCATCTGTCCAATTTTTCCTTTTAAGGAGTTATTTTCTCCAGTTAATTTTTGTACTTCCTTTGCCATTTGTTCAATTTTTCTTTTTAAACAAATGTTCTCATCTGTGAATTCTTTTTTTATACTTTTAAAATCACTGGCCAGTTTTTCTTCTGTTTCCTTTTTTCAGCTGTTCCAGGGGAGCTGTTTGTGCACGTGAGTAGTTCATAGTCCTTTCTGAAGTTTCAGATGGAAGTACAGTGTCACTACTGAACTCTCTGGTATTTGTGTTTTGGTTCTTGTCCCCATAGAAAGATTCTATGGTCTTTTCACACTTGTTTTGCTTTTTGTGGTTCATGATGGTGATTGTGTGTTGTGGTGTCTCGTTCTTTCAGTTAGAAGCTGCAGAACTTGGTGCTGACTTGTGTGGAAAATGCTAAGAGCAAGTGTCTTTTTATCTTTTTGTTTTGTGTTTCCCTGATCTGCCCTGGGGTTAGCTTGTTAAGTGTGGGGGAGGGTCATGGGAGATCTCTCCTGAACTGAGACAAAGGCAAGCTCAGGGGATGGTGATCCCAGCTGCCCTGTTGTTTTCCCATTTCCCCTGAAGTGCTGAGGCTTGTCTGGGTCCTAGTGAGAGTTTCTACCACCCTGGGGCCCCTCTCCTTCTAATTCACCTCTGCCACAGTAGAAGGAATCCCCCTTAGGTATTTTCCTAGCCTCAGGTGTTATGAGACTATTTGCCCCCTCTGTTGTTCCCTCTGATCCAGGATTTTTCTGGGGAAATATTTTATGATTCTTTCAAGGTCATCAAGAGGGGAGGAGTGGGCATTTACTGATCACTCTGCCATCCTGGCCCCTGGAAGTTCAAGTAGGTGACTTACAGATGTTTAATCTGCAGGCTGAAAGTCTCAGGAGCTGCTGCAGCTGATATCTGGTGCTCAGAGCCTGTCACTCACTTGGCTCTGCTTGTCTCTCATCCTGGGCTGCCACTGTGCTGGTTCTGCCTGCTGCTATCTCAGGTTTCCCCGGGACCCTCTCGCTCCACTGCTATGGACGTGCTGTGCTGTGCACTGTGGGCTCACCCCTGCAGAACAGATCCTTCCCGTGGACCTTCCAGTCTGTCCTGGGCTTTGAATCTGCCACAGTCTGTCTCCTATTGGATTCTGCACCTCCAAAATTAGGTCAGATTCTCTTTTTAGAGGTATCTGAAGGAGTTTATCTAAGAGCTTAGGTGAGTCGTTGCTTTCACTCCGCCATCTTGCCTCCTCATACCTCTTTTTATTACACTTCTCTTTACTGAACTTTGCAGATACTGAATTTTTATGAAGGTTTGTGGTAACCCTGTATTGAACAAGTCCAACAGTGCCATTTTTCCAACAGCATATGCTTACATTATGTTTCTCTGTCACATTTTGGTCATCCTCAAACTATTTCAAATTTTTCCATTATTATTATATCCATTGAGTTGATTTGTGTCCTTTGAGGTTAGTATTGTAATTGTCCGGGGCCTCCACAAATCACACCCATATAATATGACACAATCAATAAATACTGCGTGAGTTCTAACTGTTTCACCAACCTGCCTTTCCCCCATCTCACTTCTCCTCCTGCCCCCTTATTCCCTGAGACACAAAAATACTGAAATTAGGCCAGTTAATAACCCTATAATGGCCGCTAAGTATTCAAGTGAAAGGAAGAGTGAATCTATGAAGCAAATTTTATTGGTGTCTTATTGTAAGAAATTGCTACAGCCATCCCAACCTTCGGCAACCACCAACATCAAAGCAAGACCACTACCAGAAAAATGAGTATAACTTGCTGAAGGCTCAGATGATGACCAGCATTTTTTAGCAACAAAGTATTTTTAATTAACGTATGTGTATTGTATTTTTAGACATAATACTATTCCATACTTAATAGACTACAGTATAGTATAAATATAACTTTTATATACACTGGGAAATAAAAATAATTTGTGTGGCTTGCTTTGTGGGGATATTCACTTTAATGAGGTGGTCTGGAACCAAACTCATAATATCTCCAAGGTATGCCTGTATAGCAGCCCAATAAACCAAAAGGTCGATAATGATTTTTATGCTAGGATCATAATGCCTGCTGTAAAAAACATGGGCATTCATACAGACAAGTTATGTGCTTGCCATTTTTATGTGCTGTGGAAGTATGAACCCATCTCCCCCAAAAAATTGTTACAAAGATTTCTATGGAAACATATTTTTACAAATATGGAAAAAAATATCCACAAGAACATGCACAATGAAGGATAAAATTCAAGTAGGGGGGAAAATAAAACTCCTAAGAAACAATCATGTCCTTTCTGAGTGGGTCTCTAAGGTCCTCAAGATTCCCCCTAATTTTTCTCACAACTAAAAGTTCATCCTCTAACTGGACTAAAATCCAACTCTGACTCTTCTCTCTAAGTGAGAGATACTTTCATAAAATAACTTTTTGCCATCTCTCATTTCTATTATATTCTGCTTTTGAATGAAAAGGTCTTGGAATAACATATACGTCATGAAATGGGGCTGGCTTTTGCAAAGTAACAAAATAACCATTCTATTTTGAGCTGAAATGTTTGGCAATTCGTGCTCTACTCCTTCAGAAAATACTTTGCTTACAAAGTAAGAGTCTTCAAAACGAAGTCAATTGAGTGGTGTGGCCTTTACAGCAACATTCTACAAATTCCCTTATTTCCAAATAAAGTCGTGGGCATTTTTTTCCAGCACCACAGTGCTTTACTATAAAAGCTTATTTTCAGTCACTTGGTTATCAGAAAGTCTGATAACAGTATAAGAATAAGAGTTCCTTGGAGCCCTTCTCCAGAATAAGATCTTAAAAGCAGCAATAGGAAGAAAACAGTAGAACAGAATTTTAAGTAGGGGCTATTCAATAAAAAGTCACAAAATTAAACCCGAAAAACTATGTGCAGAATCTTCTCACCAGATCATTGTGAAAGGAATCCATAGGGAGAGGTAACATAGCACCTGGAGTAAGTAAAATCTGAAATCAAATCCAGCCTCAGACACTTAGTTATTGTATGTACCTGGGTCAGTAATTTAACCTTCATCTTCCTCAGTTTCTCCATCTGTAAAATGGGAATAATAATAGCACCTACTTCCCAGGACTGTTGTGAAGATGTGAGATATTTATAAAGCACATTGCAAACTTTAAAGTGCTGCAGAAATATTAGTTATTAATTGTAAGATATAAAAAATGTGGATGGTATGGAAAGAGCTGCATATTTCAATGAATAGGTGTGTGTGTGTGTGTGTGTGTGTGTGTGTTGTATGTTTTAAGGTTAGCATTTGAAGAATGATCTGAATGTTCTAAAGTAGAACTGGCTGTCTTTTCCAGATAATGCAAACATGCCCCAAGTTTACTTTTGAAATTAGTCATTTATCTGATTAGAACTACCTCATTCAGACACTCAAGAATGCCAATGACCCTGTTTATATTCCAAATATCTAATATTGCCACTTCTCTAGTTACACACCTTTGAATCCACTTCTCCAGTTATGCTAGACATGTAACCTTGGAGTCAACCAGAGGTTGGCAGGAAAAAGAAGGACTATTAAGTCTTGTGACAACTATCTGAGTTAATGTACATTTCAGGCTCTTGAAAGAGTTAACATGGTTTCCCAAAGTGCCTAATTTACTCCCAGGAATTCCCTTATGCACTGAGGAAATCTGGCTCAGTGTCTTCATAATAACAGAACAGAAATAGACAAATGTTCTTTAAGTAAACTCCCTGGAAACTGGATTATTTTTTTCTCCAGATATTTATTGATGGGAAAAAAATAACTTTAAAAATGCCTTTGCCCTACCCTTTGGCTATTCCCCTAGACTCACATCTGCTTACTCTTACCTGAACAGTCAATTCTCTCAAATGCTGGAGATGGCTCAGGAGGTCATCTGGTAGACCACCAGAATAGTGCTTTCAGAGTCCAGTGGGAGTTTTTATTTTTTCACTTGCTCTACTATTGGAAATATGAGGTTGGGCTGAAAACTTGGACAAATATCTCCACCCTTTGATCCTCTTTTAATGAAGGAAAGTCATATTTTTGTTCGAGAAAATAGTTGTTAGCCCATGACTATATTCACAATAGTAAAAGAAAAGGAATGTTTATAAAATCAGTATAGAAAACAGTGTGTTCTAAAGCTACATGAGTATTTATGGAACTTTAGGCAATAAATAAAACAGGCTATACCTGTGCAGAAAGCACCCTAAGTTCTGTTTTTGTAAAGAATGTTAAGTTAATCGGGTCCCAAAAAACAAAACAAGAAGAAAATAGAAAGAAGACCAGAAGGAATCACCAATAAACAGGACAGCTTTGAAAGTTACATGGTGAATTTATCATATACCTAAAAAGAAAAGCTGTGCATAACAGATTTGCAGTTTCATGAATAAGTCTTTCCTTCTCTTCCATAATATTTTCAAAAAGCTCATTTTATCTGCTATTTGTTAGGTTCAGAATAATTTTACAGATTAACTTCATTGAAATTTTTTACCTGTATACTTAACTGTAGGGGAAAGAGGCAACTTGGATTACAGCATTAGACATGAATCAGAAAGACCAGTTCAAATCTTGCCTCAGATACATACTAGTCATGTGACCATAGGCAAATCACATAACTGATCTGTGCCTCAGTTTCTTCATCTTAAAATTAAAGTGTTGGACCTGATGTCCTCTTGGGCCCCTTCCAATTCTAAAACTATGTTTCTATCATCTATAACGTGTGGTTTAGTGGAAAGAGCAAAGACTATAGAAATCAGAAGACCTGGTTTCTTGGAATTTAACCATATCATGGCTTTGGATTTAACCAAGTCACTTAATTTTACTGGGCCTTAGTTTTCTTATGTGCAAAATAACTATATGAAGCAACTTCTAATATATAAAATATAGTTGAATTTACTTCTATGCTTAGCTTGGCAAAAAAAAAAAAAAGGAAATTCCCATTTCAACATGGGAGAAGTCCTACTTCTCAAGTTCATCTTGAAAAGTTAATGCCTACAAAGATTTTAAAAGCACCTATTTTGTGTTCCAGCAAGATAAAATATTAACATCCTAAGTTCATGTCTTACTAAGCCACAAAGTAGTCTAGAAATCAATGGGAGACTCAAAAGATTAAACAGAGACATCATTCCCTCACAGAAAACAGGATAAAATAAACTCAAAGTTGTGTCACTTGTTGTTTTAAATGAGGACAGAAATAACCATACCATAAGAACTAATCATGAATTTTCAAAAAGATCAGAGTCTGATTATTGCTAATAGCAAAATGTTCTAAAACACATGAGCTCTGTGTCCAGAAAGCAGCAATGGGTCTTGATTTTCTTTTGCCAAAAATAGGGGGGGGGGGGGGGGTTAAAAAGAGTTTCTTGGCCTGAGGCTGTACTATTTGAAGGAGGCAAAGATTTAAGCTGGCATGCATCACAACAAGCTACTATGAAACCATAAATGTCTTAATCCACTGATCCAAAGTCTACTCTACACACAATGTGGACAAAATCAAGGGACACAGAGAAAAAAATGCACAAAACTTCCATTCAGGCTTCAGTAATGAGCTTCACATGGGAAATTATTTTTTAAAATAAATTTAGTAGCATACATTTATCTGAAGGCTCCAACTACCAATACGGTGCTGCAATTTTTTGTTAATTGTTGTTGTTAATTTTCAGTCTTTAGTTTGAAGTCAGATGTATTTGATATTCTACATTTCTGCATGAGCCATATCAAGGGACAGAGAATGGGAGAATGTGAACAGTTCAGCAGCTGAGTGCCTATTTTCAGTTTCATAGACACTTGCAAAAATGCCTGGATGTTTGTAATGTGAAGAGCTTATTTATTAGTGTTCTTTCAATGATCCCAAGTTCTGGTAAATATATACTTTGGGATGTCCACGTTATCTGACAGAATGAACAGTGAGAAGAATGTTGTATTTAGAATTAGGAGACCTGGGTATGAAGCCCAGTTCTTACTGTATAACCTTGGACAAATTACGTAACTCCTTTAGGTCTCAGTTTTCCCATCTGTAAAGTGAACAAGGTCCCTTCCAGCTCAAAATCTGTGTTCTATGATGATATGATAGAGATAAATTCTGAAGGAAGACATTGCATTATTTAGCTTGTTTTATGTGTACCATGCACCACCTCCATGTAGCTACAACCATGGCTCATTCATTCAGCTAATCTGTATGTGATGCTGTCTTTGCAACCCTTCTTCTGACCTCTGTGTAAGCACGTGCAACTTAAGGCAAATGTTAACATAGAGATCAGAAGTAGTGGTATCAGGACACTCTCAAGATCTCTCTGGAGAACTTTAGCATTGATTGGGAGACATGAGAGACACTGGCAGCAGGACTATCTATCAAGGCATGCCTGCATCTAAGAAGACACTGTACTCTATGAGCAAAGCAGAATCTCAGCAGCACAAAGGATATGTGAGTTGCACAAATCCAGAGACATCTCCATCCCGTTTATTCAAACAGACTGTGCCTGTTCAGCCTTCTGAGCTTGCATTGGACTCACCAGCCACAAGTGAACACACTGTACCTTGAAATTGACATCATGATGTCATTTGTCCTTTTTGAATATAAACAACAACGTAATGCTGTGAAAACAGCACTAGATTTTGAGTCAAAAGACCCAAGCTCAAATTCTAACTCTGCTTTTACTGTCTATACAATCTGGTTCACATCTGTAAAATGAAAGAGCTGAAATAAATGATCTGAATGATCTCTAAGCTCTAATTCCTAGGCACCAATAAAGATCAGTCAATCAATCAATAAGTATTTACTGTGTGTCTGGCACTGTGTTAGAAGCTGGGAGGAAAATACAAGGAATGAAACAATCCCTGCTCTCAAAGAGCTTACATTCCAACAGAAGAGACAACAAGGACATGCAAGTATATGCAGAATAAATAAGAATAAATACAAGATAGTTAAATATAACATAATTTGAAAGGGAGAGCACTAGCAGTTGTGAGGATAAGGCAGTGTCTTGGAGGAAAAAGAATTCTCTGAGGTGGCAATGAGGAGTTCTAGTCACTGGACATTTTAAAAAGTTAGTAACAAGAATTCTGACTTTAAGGAGATGGTAATCAAATAATACAGTATGTCTCAAATTTTACTCTGCAAGAGGAGAGCCATAAAGAAAAATGCTATAATAAAATATGTCAATTGGAAAGCTATATGGAATAGCTGTAAAATATACCCTAGACCAAAGCAATCTTACAGATCATCCTAATCTGATTTTTCAGATGAAAAAACTGAGAACAAGAGAGCAGAAGTGACTTTTCCAAGAGCACACAGGGACTAAGCAATAAAACTGATCCCACACTCTAAATTTTGAGCTCTTCCTACCACCTCAAGCTTTCTCTGACAGACAAGCCCATACAATAAAACCTTCTGCTTTATTGTTGGTATTGGTAGCACAAAATGGTGGCTGATTGGCCATGTTAGGGAGCAAGCAGATATTGGTCAAAATTCATTATGTGATCTAAAGTTTGACTTCGTGTTGGTCTAGAATCAATATTTGACTCTTTTTTGATGAAATAATACAACTTTCATTTTGGAAGAACACTCACAAAAGAACTGGTGGTGTCTGTTTTTAAAATTAATTGTTATGACAGGTCATTATTTATTCTACTATTTTTTAAATGTCCACTATGGATGATTGAGTAAAGATGGGAAATGAGAAGAGAGCAAAAGAGTTAAGAGCCAAGAATCTGAGGATAAAACAAATATCATGAACTAGTTCAAATTGTTCCAGAAATGCTTTTCCAGGTTATCAGGGACAATAAAGAAGGCTTTTACAATACAAATAGAACTGAAAGACTTCTGTGTGAAAACCAAGAAAAAGGATCTGAAGAAACAGTAGGGAATCCTGGCCAATGTCAGGAAGTTAAAGGGTGGGGAAATGCCACAAAGAGGAGGAGGGAAGGATTAGACACCTGGGGCTAAAAGACAAATTTGCGGTTCCTTCTGAAGAGGAAAGAACTAGATGCTCTGAGAAGGAAGGAAGCATCTGCAAGGCCTATGAGGAATGATAAATTAAATAAATGATAAAATAAGTCCATAGGTGCTGCCAGATGAAGGATCATTCAGTATGCCTCAGAGGAAGAAGAAAAGAATAGTGGTGGGTGGTTGATGCCTCTACTTAGTTAGAACAGCTAACAGTCAACTTGATAACAACAGAGAAGTCACTGTCTTTCCAGGGCTTATATCCAGGATGTGACAGAGAAACTTCCAAGACTTGTCAAACTGGATAACTAATACCCACTTCTGGCTACTCACATGGGTATAAATGATATGACCAGAAGGAATCTAGAAAGCATTGCAAAGATTACAAAATTTTGATCAAGATTTTAGAGGCACAGCTGGTGTTTTTTTTTACTCCTAGACACCAAAGGCAAGACTTTCAGAAGAGAGTAGCTGATTTGGGAAATGATTAGCTATATTGTCTATATTTATATATGTGTAAGTGTGTGTGTGTGTGTGTGTGTGTGTGTGTGTGTGTGTAAACATGAAGAAGATTTAGTCTCAAATTCATAGTGATTCTGCACTTCAAAGGGTAGTTATGAAATGACTTGTGCTTATGCCTCAAGTTAGAGAACATGACCCCCCAAAAGTGGGCTGGGAGCTAGGCTCTCAGTCCTGTTCTAGGAGAGTTAGCTCTCTCCTGTGAGGCTCCCATTGAGTCCTCATGCCATGAACAAAGGGATACCTAGCAACATAAGAACAGGGTAGCCCGCAAGTGTTAATGACAATATAAAACCTGTCTAATGTTTTCTTTAAGAGAATAAATTTAAGAAAAACATAAATGTTGGGAAGGCTTGGATATGGCAAGGCCCACTCATTGTCCCCCTATGAGGGCATGTTGTTGTCTTAGCTCCTGCTCCTGGGGTTTTACAGAAGGAAACTGGAGGTGGCTATGCCAGCTCCTGTTCCAATCTTTTACTACTGCTAAGGGATGGATATCACCGCTTCCTTCATTCTCCTCAAGAATCTCATGTGATCTATACCTGTGAGTGAAACCTCTCTATGGCCCTTGGAGGGCTGATCTCTCCTTAATTTCTTCTCTTCTCAAAGATCACTGATGTCTCTGTCTCTGTCTCTTTCTCTCTCTCTCTCTCTCTCTCTCTCTCTCTCTCTCTCTCTCTCTCTCTCTCTCTCCTCTCTCTCTCTGTCTCTCTCTCTCCACACACACACACATATATAGTGTGTATGTGTATATATATACATATATATAATGGGTATATACACATTTATGATACGTAGCATAGTGTATAATATATAGTATGGATTATATCATATAATATATAGTATACACATCATGTATGTGTATATATCTTATAACAGATCCACATATAATTTCTGAGAGTTTTGTGGCCAGCCCATCCCTTGTCCTGGGTGATTATATATGTATATGTATATATATAAATGTGTGTGTGTGTGTTTGTGTGTATGTATGTTTGTGTATATATTCTGTAGGCAATTTCCTAGATTGTCCTTCCTTTTCAGTTTAAAATCCTTTTCATTAGATTTGCAAGATACAAAACAAATATTTTCTAAATAGTCCTTCTTAGGTCATTCCATCCCTGGCTAAGAGTGTGTTGTTCCTTCACTGCAAGCCATGCATGGCCCAGAAATTCATATCTCATGCTCAAAACACCATCTTTTCAAGTAACTGTAATCATAGAAAGTGTCTACAATACAAGAGTATAGCAGTGGAGACACCAAGAAGTTTTCCAATATTCCAATGCATAAACAATTTGAACAATGTTAAATAATCCTTCTGATGATGCAGCCCACCCATATAACTCTAGTCTATATCTTCTTAAAGATTTGACACAGGAGTTCCACCCAATACATGGATCGCCCTGCTAGAATTCTTTTGATACTGTAAAGATACCAATGGATCCCGCCAACTGTCCATTTCATCTCTCTCTTTTGTTATATGACTAAATGATTTTTTACAATACATTTCTTTATGAAATACTTTACATCACTTCTCTGTAGTTCTTTTCAATGTGTTACAGACTGTTTATCCCTACCATATGTCTCTCCATTTCACTTTGAGTGGAACTCCATTTAAATTCTCCAAAAACTATACTATAGTGTCCCATAACTCAAAATCAGACAACATCCATAGAAGTATATTAGCCTAAAAAGATAGGTCTTTATATCCAGAAGATGTCTGGGGTCATCACTGAAAGAACTTTAAGATTTATCCAAAGCAAATCAGCCTGATTTCCTATGCACTTCTGGGCCTAATTTACTGTTTATGTGTAATAGCTATCATATTTATATGTATACATGCATCATAAATGCCACATCATGGTCTGGGTAGTAGGATTTCTTCATCCACTTAGTTCTCCTGCATAGATATTAAAACCAATCTTTTTGGAATTATTATACATCTGGTTTAGGAGATTTTGAAATTTTCTGGGTTTCCATGCATTCAGAGCAATGTGTTCTATAAAAAAAAAAAATCATCCATGAGATACATCTGTTTAACTTGAACTCTTTACTAGAACTACTATGTGACCTTGGTGAACACCTTTGATTAAGGTAGGGAGAAGGAATAAACATTTAAACTAAAGCCTTATTGATTCTGCGTCCAGCACACTCTATCCAATGTGTCACCTAGCTGCCTCCATGTTTAATGATCATATATTTCCCTCTTTTCTATCGCACTTGGTGATAAGGGGGGAGATATAAAAAACCATTCAAATATCGTGGAGCCACAGTCATGAATACACAGGTTTTGGCAGCTTCCACATTAAAGAACCAGAAGGCTTGAAATATGATATACCAGACAGCAAAGGAGTTAGGATTACAAACAAGAATTAACTACCCAGAAAAATTTAATATAATCTTACAGGGAATAGATGGATATTTTAGTGAAATAGAGGACTTTCAAGCACTCCTAATTAAAAGAAGAGAGTTGAATAAACAATTAGGCCTCCAAATACAAAACTCAAGGGAAACATAAGAAGGTAAAAAAGAAACAAGAAAGAGAAAACATAAGAAATTCAATAAGGTTAAACTGTTTAAATTCCTGTTATAATGGAGGGGGAAATGGAGGGGGTAGGCAAAGCTTAAACCTCACCCTCATCAAAATTGGCACAAAGAGGAAATAACATACACACACTCAGTTGGATATAGAAATCTATCTTTCTATGCCCTATAAGGACATAAAAAGGGATGGAGATAATAGAAAGAAGATGAGGGACTGATAAAAGGAAGGGTAGATTGGAGAAGGCTGTGATCAGAAGTAAAACATTTATGAGGAAGGAAGGGCAGGGGAGGGGATTTAAGAGCAAGAGGGAGATGAACAAGGGGAAACTAATATGGAGGGAAATACACAGTTAGTTATCATAACAATAAATGTGAATGAAATGAACACGTCCATAAAAGAGAAACAGATAGCAGAATGGATTAAAAACCAGAATCTTATAATGTATTGTTTACAAGAAACACATCTAAAACAGAGAGATACACACAGGATAAAGGCAAGGGGCTGAAGCAGAATCTATTATGCTTCGGCTGAAGCAAAGAAAGCAAGTATAGCAATCACGATCTCAGACAAAGCAAAAACAAAAATTGATCTAATTAAAAAAGATAAGGAAGGAAACTACATCTTGCTGAAAGGTACCATAGACAATGAAGTCATATCAACACTAAACATGTATGCACCCAATGGTATAGCATCTAAATTTCTGAAGAAGTTGAATGAGGTACCAGAAGAAATAGATAATAAAATTATTCTGGGAGGGGGGGAACTCAACTTTCCTCTTTCAGAACTAGATAAATCTAACCAAAAAATAAAAAAAGAAAGAAGTTAAGGAGGTGAATAAAATTCTGGACAAATTAGATGTATAGATCTCTGGAGAAAACTGAATGGAAATAGAAAGGAATATAGCTTCAGCAATATGTGATGCCTACACAAAACATGACCATGTATTCGGACATAAAAACCTCACACACAAATGCAGAAAAGCAGAAAAGTAAATGCATCCTTTTCAGGTCACAATGAAAAGAAAATTACATTCAGTAATGACCAAAAGAAAAAAAGATTAAAAATTAATTAGAAATTACATAGTCTAAACCTAAAAAACAAGTGGGTCAAAGAACAAATCATTGAAACAATCAAAAATTTCATTTAAGAAAATAATGAGGCAATAAACCAAAGTTTATGGGATGCAGCCAAAGCAGTACTTAGGGGAAAATTTATATCTCTAATTGCTTACATTAATAAAATCGGGAAAAAGCAGATCAATGAATTAGGCATGCAACTAAAAAAAAAACTAGAAAAAGAGCAAATTAGAAATTCCCAATTAAACACCAAATTGGAAATCCAGAAAATCAAAGGAGAGATTAATAAAATTGAAATTAAGAAAAATATTGAACTAATAAATAAAACTAAAATCTGATTTACAAAAATAATAGATAAACCACTGGTTAATTTGATTTAAAAAGGAAAGAAGAAAAACAAATTGCTTGTTTCAGAAATGAAAGGGGTGAATTCACCACCAATGACAAGGAAATTAAAACAATTGCTAGGAGCTATTTTGCCCAATTATATGCCAATAAATTTGGCAATCTAAATGAAATGGATGAATGTCTACAAAAATATAAATTGCCCAGATTAACAGAAGAAGAAAAAAAAATATTAAATAGCCCAATCTTAGAAAAAGAAATTAAACTAACCATCAGTGAGCTTCCTAAGAAAAAATCCCCAGGACCAGATGGAGTCACAAGTGAATTCTACAAAACATTTAAATAACAATTAACCCCAATGTTATATGAACTATTTGGAAAAATAAGCAAAGAGGGAAGTTTACAAAATTGCTTTTATGACACAAATATGGGGTACATACCCAAAGCAGGAAGAGCCGAAACAGAGAAAGAAAAGTATTGACCAATTTCCCTAATGAATACTGACGCAAGAAATTAAAATAAAATACTATCAAAGAGATTACAGCAATATATCATAAGGATCATGCACTATTATCAGGTGGAATTTATACCAGGAATGCAGGCCGGATTCAGTATTAGGAAAACTATCAGTATAATTGGTCATAACAATAACAGAAGCAAAAGAAATCATATGATTATCTCAATAGATACATAAAAAGCTTTTGACAAAATACAGCACACTTTCCTATTAAAACACTAAAGAGCATAGGAATAAATGGAGTTTAACTTAAAATGATAAGTAGTATCTATCTAAAACCATTAAGCAAGCGTTATCTGTAATGGGGATAAACTAGAAGCCTTTTCAATAAAATCAGGAGTGAAGCAAGGATGTCCATTATCACCTCTATTATTTAATATTGTACTACAAATTTTGACTATAGGAATGAGAAGAAATTTAAGGAACTAAAATAAGCAACTAGGAAACAAAACTATCACTCTTTGCAGATGACAAGATTGTACACTTAGAGAATCCTAGAGAATCAACTAAAAAATTATTTGAAATTATTAACAACTTTAGCAAAGTTTTAGGATACAAAAATAAGCCCACATAAATCATCAGCATTTCTATATCTTACCAACAAAGCCCAACAGTAATGGATAGAAGGAGAAGTTCCATTTACAATAACTGTACACAATATAAAATATTTGGAAGTCCACCTGCCAAGACAAATCCGGAACTATATGAACACAACTATAAAACACTTCTCACACAAATAAAGTCAGGTCTAAACAACTGGAAAAATACTAATTGCTCATCAGGAGGCCAAGCCAATATAATAAAAGTGACAATTCTACCTAAGTTAATCTATTTACTCAGTGTCATGCCAATCAAACTATTAAAAATTCTTTTATAGAGCTAAAAAATATAACAAAATTTATCTGGAAAGAACAAAAGCTCAAGGATATCAGGGGAATCAATAAGAAAATGAAATGGAAAATAGATCCCAGGGAGATAATTTAAGAATTACTGGACTACCTGAATGCCATGATCAAAGAAAGAGCCTAGACATCATATTTCAAGAAATTATCAAGGAAAACTGGCCTGATATTTCAGATCCAGAGGATAAAATAGAAATTAAAGGAATCTACTGATCACCTCCTGAAAGAGATCTCAAAATAAAAGCTCCTAGGAATATCACAGACAAATTCCACAGCTCATGGATCAAGGAGAAAATATTTTCAGCACCCGAAAAGAAAAAATTCAAATATAATGGAGCCACAGTCAGGATAACACAAGATTTAGAAGTTCCTACATTAAAGGATCAGAGGGCTTAGAATATAATATTCCAGAGGGCAAAAGAGCTAGGATTGCAACCAAGAATCACCCACCCAGCAAAACTGAGTATAATTCTTGACATTTAATGAAATAGAGGACTTCTCATTCCTGATGAAAAGATCCAAGTTGAATAGAAAATTTGACATTCAAGTACAATACTCAAGAGAAGCATAAAAAGATAACCATGAAAGAGTAATCATAAAAGACTTGATAAACTTAAGTAAGTTAAGCTGTTTACATTTCTATATGGGAAGATGATACATGTAACTCCTAAGAACTTTATCATGAGGGCCATTAGGAATTTATGGAGACAGATGGCATGGTATGAGTCAATTGCACTAGGATGACCTCTAAAAACAATGAAAGGGTGAGAAAGAATGGGGAAGGAAGAAGCAGAATGGGGCCATCTTCTTCTTTCATCTCGTCTTCCTGAGTTCAAATCCAGTCTCAGACACTTCCTTACTGTGTGACCCTGGGGAAGTCACTTAACCCTGTTTGCTTCAATTTCCTCAGCTACAAAATGAGCTAGAGAAGGAAATGGCAAACCACTCCAGTATCTTTACCAAGAAAACCCTAAATGGGATCATGAAGACTTAGACAGGACTAAACAACAACAAGAAAGAGACAGAGTGCCTAAGGAGGTGATAATCTGCTGGGATCAGGCCATTCTTGGAGTACACAGTCAATTCTGGGATTCACAGGACAGACAAACTGGAGGATATCTATAGAAGAGTGATTAGAACAGTGAAGGATCTTAAGATCATCCATAAAGACACTGAGGTCATTTGCAGTTAAGAAAAATAGATCAAATTCTTCTGCATGCCAAATTTTTGCTGCTTGTATTCTTAGTTATTCTGAAGTGGATGGGCTATCCTTGAGGTAAAGAGATCCCTTTTGGGGAGGTTATAGAGGATATTCTTGTTCAGTTATGTTTAGAGTAGATGATTTCTGGAGTCTATTTCAATTTGAAGATTCTGGGGAAATGTACATTGTTGTTGTTTTTTAATCCTTCAGTGGGGAAGAATTCCAATCAATTATTATTTTTTTTTTTACCAAGGAACAGACTCTTTTATTTCTTTTATTTATCCTATATACTTGTAACACTTTCATTATAAATCATCAAAAAAGTGTGCTCTGTATTCAAAAAGAAGGCAGGATTATGTGGTTCAGGGGAAAGAAAGCTGATATTAGAAGCAGTGGACTTCATTTCAAATCTTGGTTCTATTTCTTACTAGCAGTGTGAAGGTTACTTAATCTCTCTAAGCTTCAGATATCTAATCTGCAAAATAAGGAGAATAATATATTTCCTAAACGTGGTTTTACAAGGAAAGCAAAGTGTTATATAAATATGATTTTTAATTTTTTTTCAGTCAGGCAGCCACTGAACAGCCTATGACTTGACTAAACAGATCCTCATGTTAACTGAATAAGGGCTATTTATAGACCATTGCCACAGATTTCAAGGTTTGCATTAATATTGAATTTATTCACAATATTTGCCTCTTACAAATTTGCAGGGTCTGTCTACCCAGCCCTACTGATTTGAAGCCATAAAATGCCAGATTTAGAAGGGACCTTAACTATCATCATGATATTGCCTAATCAAATGAAGAAATTCAAAAACAGTTACTCATTATGGCTTTAGTCTTGATGTACAAAGGACAAAAAGCAATGAAAAGAAAGCAAGAGTTTAAAAAAGGAGAGAAGCCCTGCCAATTACCATTTTCTTATCTTACCAAAGATGTACAACCCCATGGATTAAACTTGCATTGCAGGTCTGATTATTTTGTAATTAACAAAGGATAAAGGGATTTTTCCAACAATTTCAAATTGTAGACAACTACAGTTAGCTTAAGAGACAAAGACTTAAGAGTATCTATTCACATTTACATAGTTTTATGTCTTAAAAAGTGCTTTATGTACAATGGCCCTATAAGGTTGATATTATTTTTTCCATTTTGCAGATGAGGAAACTAAGATTCAGAGAAGCTAAGTGACTTTCCTGAGGATATACATCTAGTAAGTGATAGACTAGATTCAAATCAGGTTCCACTGCATTTTGCAACGCATCACACCCATCACCTATTCTGAAGTGCCTGAGAAACTGGCACAGCAGTTTTGAGATTTGTTTTATTTTTGCCTAATGAGGCTCTTCAATTAAAGTCTTCTTGTGATAAATCTATAATCTGGGGACCAACACCCCAGACTCTAAGTTTATACTAATCCAGTTCTCCAAAATCATAACTCTTTGACTTTTCCTGCATCTAACAGAGTTGCCTATGGAAAATCTTTGAATATAGTTACAATACAGTGTCTGTCTAGAGCTTTACAAATGTGGATATAAGCACTCAAGGTAACAAAGCAAATATGGGGTACACAGCAGCTTTTGCTGAGATGGATAAAAGGGTCAATACCATAAAAACACTCAAAGTAACAATACAAATGATCAGGTACAGGACAGCCTTTAGTCTCCCCCAAAAGAAAATTTAAAACATAAACAAATGGAATTCTTGCTTTGTGGTGAGGTCCACCTTTCCCTAAAGTCTTAGAAATCTCTTTACTTATAGCAGTATTCTATGATTTGGACTCTCCTTGGAAGAGAAATGTATTTGGGACTGCTCATAAGACAACACTCTTCCACCCCTTCCTGTGCCACTCCCACCAATTTTCACTTCTGGAATCCCATATAGCATTCCTTATGGCACTGAGGAAATCGCGGACTCCCTTGGAAAGAATACGAACTTGGTTTTATTATCACTAGAGATGGAATTTTTTTAATTGAATATATGCTGTTCAAATAATTGACAGTATTAGTAGAGATAAAAGTATAAATTTCTCCCATACCATTGCTTAAAATTCCCTGATACTCTTCAAGTTTCAGGAGCCTATGTACAGTCCTTTTGTCTGTCCAAGAGGTTGGGACTCCCCCAGAACAACTCCTCTCTATAGAAGGCTAGCTCCCTTTAGAGAAAACCCAAGGTTGATGTTATTCAGAAGTCCCTCCTCTTTCTAGTTGGATTCTGGGATTGCATTACCCAGAAAATCCTCCCTCCTCTACCCAAGAAGTTTGGATTACAGAACTTTCAACACTGAGAGTATCATGGGATCATAAACTAAGAACTGGAAGCAACATTAGAAACCATTTAGTCCAGCCCCTTCATTTTAAAGGAAACTATGACTCAGGACTATGTTCACAGTACTAGTAAGTTTCAAAGGCAGAAGAATCTGAATCCAGATTTTCCTGTCTCCAAGTCTATCATTCTATCTACTACTTCACACCATTTATTCATAAAGTCAAAGTTTCAGAAGTACAGCCATATGTTTCCCCTCTTCATAGCAGTCATGTGTGAAAATATTTGTGCCCTTGCTACTGCCTGTGCAGGAATAGGTTTCATTACTCAGAGTTCAGGAACTTGGCTCAGGATCTCTCAATACTTCATTAGTGGCTCCAGACACTGTAAGCTCTTCGTCTAAGAGCCTACCATCTGAAGGGATGGGAGGATGGCTGGTCTTTTCCAATAATGCTGTGCCATTGCACAGGTGCTCTCCAGTAACCAAAATTCACTTGCACATCTCTGTCTTTCATCTGTATTGGGGAAAAAGGAAAAAAACACACACACAAAATGGGTCACTGTGCATGTCTAGAACCTTCATTGGGAAATGTCATCAAAGTCCTAGTCAAAGATATGCAATCCTGTAAACCCATCAAGTTGGTCAGGGAACTTCTTTTGATCAACCTATACCTTATTCTGGTGTGAGGATGGCATTGGGTGATGTCAATAGGGTGCCAATTCTTGCAGGTTCTATCCAAGCAGAAGGGCTTCAAGTATAGGTCCAGCAATGTAGTTTTCACATAGGTTTTCTTAGATTCATTTTAGCCAAGTTCAGGGAGGTTCAACATCTTTGGGCTGACCAAGAGTCTCTGAAGATTTTTTAGCTACAGTAGTTCATTAAACCCCCTGCTAAGGCATTGATCATGGCAGCTCATGAAGCCTCCTGCTACAAACATGAAGGGGAAATCACCGAGGCAATCATGGATCCTTGAAATATTCAAGAAGTGTGAGGTTAATGAAGCTTCAGACTCAGTACAAATCTTTCTCCACAATTTCCATTGTGCCTAAAATTTGAGGATTTTCTGCAAGGTGTGAAATCCTAATGCAATAATAAATGAACCAAAGTAAGTATATTAGTCATCATTCCATCCCATTAATTAAGTTCCACTTACCCAATTTCCAACAAAGCGATTTAGAGAAAAAGCTTCACATTCCATTTCAGTTATTTGCCTCCTGCCAGTCTGGTTGTGACTTTGTGTCGCCATGGGCTTTGTACCGAGCCTGGAGCATAGGCAGAGCTAAATAAATGCTTGTTACATTAGGTTGAATTTTCGGAGTTAGTCTAGGAAGATTCCTTGGAACTAGAAAGAATAGGAACCATGGAAGAAGAATTGTCTACCTTTCCCAGAATAAATCATCTACAGGCAAAGTCTGTCTCATGTACTATGACTCTGCAAATAGTTTTATTTAAGCGATCCATCTAAGGTTGTTCCAAATTTGGTTGCATCTTAGTGAGGGATGAAACATTCAAGGGATCAGAACAGGAGAGGGAGGAATTTTTAAATATATATTAAGAAATAGAAGTCGTGAGGCACTGAGAAGTGCCTACTACCACTATCCTTCTGCAAAAGGAGCTACCTATTGGGGCTCCCTGGGGCAGGAACCACACCCACTTACAGAGCCTTAAGACCTGTGGGCACTGCTGTCCCATAGGCCAGGCCTGGATGTCTTTGAATACCTGTGACTTTCTACCTGTCACCAGATTTCACCCAAGTTATTGGCGCCTGAGAGTTTTTCTATGGAAGACCCTCAAAGTTCAGAGGGACTCCGGGGGTGGGTGGATTCAAGATGCCTGTGAAAGGTGGGGGGTGTGAAGAGTCATTTGGCTTCCTCTGAAAAGCTCTGCACTTGACCCAAAGGGATGGTCCCCTTCCCTCCCCGGCCTGAAAAAAAAAAAAAAAGCAACCCCCACCAGGAGCCGGGGCGGGCGGTCCTGGAGGCAGGGAGGGGCATCCGCGAGGGCACCGGAGGACCTGGGGCCTTTCTCCCTCTCTCCCTCTGTCTCTGTCCCTCCTCCTGTGACTGACCCGGGTGCAGGGCGGGGCTCCGGGACGGCCCAGCGGGAAGCCAGGAGGGGGAAGGCGGCCTCCGCCCGCCCGGGACCAGGCAGGCTGCAGAGAGGCAGGGGCAGGATACGGGCAGGCTGGGGCCGCAGCTCGGAGACCCGCAGCGCCCCGGAGCCGCGGCACCCCGGCCAGGGAGGGCAGCGATGGGGCTGGAGACCGAGAAGGCGGACGCCCAGATCTACATGGACGAAGATTCCTACAGCCGCCACAGCGGGCCGGACTACCCGGGGCCGGAGCAGGGAGTGAAGTCCGTCCAGGATCGCGATCCGCGGGGTCTCAACACGCACCTGAAGGTAGCAAGCGGTGGCGGGGCTGGGGGGCTCGGCGGCAGGGGATGGAGGGAGAGGGAGGGTACCCCGAGGGAGGGAGAGAGAGAAAACGAGGGCTCCCGAGGGAGCTGCCAAAGGTCTCAGCGGAGTCCGGGGAGGGGCAAGAGCCTGGGAATGTCCAGCGGGACGAGTGGTCCCTGGCCCAGGCACAGACGCTCACTCCTGGTTACCCGGCCTCCAATTCAAAAAGAGGAAGAACAGGCTTGGGGGTAACTTTTGTAGCCAAACCCCAACTCCGATCCTAAGATGGGGGCTCCGTTATGATCTCCCGCCCCCAGCCCCATCCCCGCGAGCCCCAGCGAGGAGCTCCTAAGGGTCTGACAAGGGGGGCTCTTGTTTCCCCAGCTGGGCTTTGAGGATGTCATCGCGGAGCCCGAGTCCGCCCACAGTTTCGATAAAGTCTGGATCTGCAGCCACGCTCTCTTTGAAATCAGCAAGTACCTGATCTACAAGGTCCTAACTGTGCTCCTGGCCATCCCCTTGGCCTTTGTGGCAGGAATTTTCTTTGCCACTCTCAGCTGCCTGCACATCTGGTGAGAACCCTTTCCGCGCCGGTGCCGCTGTTTGCTGAAACCTTAGGACAGGTTTCCCTTTCCCCACCTGCTCCCCGCCCCCCGCCCCCCCCCCCCCCACACACACACAAATACACTTGGATCCAGAGTAAAGAACAACATATTTTTACTCTTCAAAGTGGGAATTGGTAGTTTAAAAAGAACACTGTAGACTAGGATTCTGAGGCAGGATCTTAGAATGTGATGGGATTTGTAGTCCTAGTACTGACCTAGAAAGGGGGTGTGACGGCGCCCTTTGGGTGGGGGCTGGGGGTGGCATGGGCAGAGGCCGTGCTTCCTGCCACATGCCTCTGTTGGGCAAATTTACAGAGCCATGTCGGAACTTGTAGAAAGGGTTCTAGGCCTGACTCTCCTATCATCACCCTCTTTTTCTCACTCACCACCCCATCCTACCCCTCAAACATTAGCTCTAGACAGACTCTGGTGACAGGAATATACCCAGATGTCTGAACCTGCTTTCTGGCATAACTGTGGTAAGGAGTGAACGGTCACAGTAAAAAAGAGAAACTGTCAGAGGAGGAACCTATACATCATGACAATAAAGGACTCAAGCTCCGGCAAAATGAAAGTCTCTCCTCTCCATCCCACCCTCAGTACTTTTCAGCTATAATGCAACAAAGGGAAAAAAAGACTGGGTAAAAGAGAGAAGAACATAGTGACCCATTGAACATGAGTAGAGTGAGGGGATACCCTTATTCACATTCCGATTATTTCTGTGTCACGAAATCAGGTTTTTTTAAAAATCTCCTTTAAAAGAAACTCACCAGCAAGAGCGGGAAATGCATTTTACCTAGAAGAAAAATAGTTCTAAGTATCTACTTTGTGCTGAGAGAAAATAATAATTCTGAAAGAATCCATCTATATATTTCAAACATTATCAGAAAAGGGCAGATGTACTAAGGTTTTTTTTTTTTTCAGGTCAACCCTGTGAGGTTAGGAATGATTGATAGTCTAAAACTGGCAGCAAGAAAATGTACCCTAAGCAGGAGCCCTTCCATCTGAGGTGGTCTGGTCTCATCAACATGTTTAACTACTAAGTATGATCTCATCAGAGAACAGTTGCTCCTTTACACTTTTCTTTTTAAATATATGTGCCACCATGTTTGTTTTTCACTCTTTTAGCAAAACAGGTGATGAATGTTTAACATGTTAGAACCCACCTCTCTGCATCTTTGTGTGATGATAAAAGTTGTTAGCATCACTAAGAAATAGAACACTTCAAATGGAAACTGAAGCTTGGCCTTTCAGGTTGAGGTTCTATGGATATTTATAATACTGTGTTTGCCTCAATAGCAACAGAATTTCCAAACACCCTTATAAGATATTAATGCCATGAATAGAGAATTTTTTAAGACTTTCTCTGTGTTCTTTGTCAAGTTACATAGTACTGCTACCTTCTACAGTGTGTTCAGGGTTCATAAGCAGTTTCTGAAGTATTACAAGTAGACACAAGGTCAGCCTATCTCTTTCCTTCTCTTTCCTTCATAATTTGAATTTTAATGGTCTGTAAAGAACACTGATTCAGTTGGCTCACTAGGGTTCTTTTTTAGGGAATTTAACTTTGCAGGACTCCAAAGTAGCTATGGAGATGAAAAACTAGTCTTGTATGAAGGACTAGATTCAGAAAAACATGAATTTTCCTGGTTATCAAGAAAAGACATACCTGGTGGAAACTTTTTGGAAAGTCTGATGTTAGCTCACAAATTGATTTGCTCAGTTAAAATAATATAGAAAGACAGAAACAGATTCACCAAAGTCAATACAGAATAAGAATTATTTCTGTAATTGGGATACAATTTTATTCTACCCCTTTAACCTCTTTGTCAGTTATTCCCTGCTATAAAATGTGAATAATAAATAAAATTACTATAATACTATATACTATATGACACCATAATAATAAAATTACAAATAAATAAAATTATCTATTGTGACATATTACTTTATGGAGCATTTTGCAAATATAAATTTCAAAAGTTATATATAAAATGAGGAGAAGCTTTGTAAAAAGCTTTTGTGATAGAGATGAACTAAGTTAAATGATAGAAAGATGTAAATAAAAATATAATTAACTAAATGATGCTTCTCTACACCTGGCTAGCCTGCAAAAGGGATATTGTTTCATTCATGAGTCATCCTGCCAGTTTTTAGCCCTGTAATATGTATTATTTAAATAACTGTTTTTTTAAAAAATTATGTGCATAGGAGGCATTAATATTTAATGGTGCCACACATCTGTCATCAGGCAGCTGTGATTGAAAGTAATGGGAGTAATTTCAAAAAAAATTGTTTAAAGGTTAGTTCACACTTAGAAAAAATGGCTTCATTATTAATGACTTACATTACCATCACACAATGCCTATCTGTTCTACAGTATCTGAAGCTAGACTAAAGGAAGACCTTGGGAAAAGAAATTAAGATAGATACATTTCAATCAGTTTACCAAGAGAATGGTAGGGATGGGATGGTAACCTAGAGTCAAGGCACAACTAACTAATGTGTATGTGTGTATTTTCTTTTTACATGTTAAAATTGTACCTATGAGGCCAAGATCAAAAGCACTAGGCCAGTTAGCTTTTCTTGATGATATAGCACAGAATGGACTCAGGCAATCCACCTTGCAAGTGTGTGTCATTGGACATAAGGAAACTAAAATTTCACAGAAAATGGCTAAATTATTGAAAATTCACCACTCTTTTTGGTCAGCTCAAATCCATACTTACTAATAGTTATACAGCAACATCATCTTCATGTCTAGACAAGAACACATTAAACATTCTAAGTATAGTACTTGTTTGGCGAAAATAGCTGCCAAAATTCATGAGCTTGAACAGAGCTTTTAGTGAGCTCTAGGTGATTTGGTCACTTGGAGGGAAACCATTTGGGAGGTTAAGTGTTAAATTTACTTTAAGATTTGGGAAAGATTGAAACTGTGACATTCAAAATCAGAAAATACTTGCTTTCCCAAAATAAAACAGTATACGTACACCCCATAAACAAATGCCCTCAGATAGAGTATATGCTATATTGATGAATTAGAAAGTTAAAATTTATTGTGTGACCTTAACTCCCATGTAGTTTGGTGAAGAGATACATGCTATATGGGCAGAGGTAGGTCCCCAGACAACAAGGAAGCTCATATTTTCCAATTTAATTGTGATACTGATTGATCTGTCTTATAGGCTACCAGTTGGAAGTTGTTATATATAATTTTTCACTACTGATTGATTTAGAAATCAACAAATATTTCTTGAATGACTAATCAAATCAACTAGCATTGTGCTTGTCACTGTATTGGATATACAAAAAAAATCCCTACCCACAAAAAGCCTGCATTCTAGTGGAGAGACAGCATGGAAATAGTAATGTAAAAAATAGTACAAAGTAGACAGAAGGTGACCTTTAAAGAGGGGGGGTCTAGAATCTTGAGGAACTAGGTAAGACCTCCAGCAGAAGATAGCATTCAATTGAGAAATAGCCCTAATTTTTGCAAATGATGAAAATGGCATTTTTCTGGTGCTTAATAAATGCTATCCATGATAGCCAGGTCTATGTTGTTTTCCCCATTCATTCCCATTGCCCAGGGCCACACAGTAAATGAATAATATACTGGGATCAGAACTCAAGAGTTCCCAACATCAAGTCCTTTATTCATACTGACATTACCCTGTAATTAATTGTCCGTGTAATTGCTTTAAGTGTTTACCACTTTGGTAGATTGCAAGTTGAATTTGGGTTGTATAGACAGGCAAACTGAATGGCTCATATCAGAAAATAAAATACAGAAGTTCTTTGGAAAACCATCAGTTTTCCATGTATTTTATGCTATATAGAACTAGCTAAAGACCAACCTCCCTCTCCTGTGCAATGGAATAAATCTTGCATTTAGTATTAGCACATTTAGAGTTAGCACTATAGCCCATGGGCACTAGCCACTGTGCATATGACAACACAACAAGGTGTTCAGAAATACCTATGTACTCAAGGGAGCAAAATGAAAGTTAATTAAGAGCTTATTTTAAAAGTAATCCAAATTTGGAAAAATAAGTAATTGCAATCATACAAAAAAAGATAAATAGCACATAATAAGATTGGTTAAAGCATAACCTAGTTTTTCAGGTTAATAGTAATTCAATACTTCAATAATGCTTAACATTTCTGTTAATGCTTAAGGCATATTTAGGGATTAATATTTGGAGCTATTTGAAATGATTGCTTTATACACCTCTTCAAGGTAGGTCAGTATAATAATAATTATCATTGTTGTTATTACATATGCAAAATGGAGCAATACCTAATGTCAAGAGAATACATTCAATTCAATTAAGCACTTAATAATTGTAAGGCACCTTGCTGGATTTTACTTACTGTAGCTCCATTAGTGTTGTTCCAATTTGCTTTTCCTTTTTCTGTTCTCTACATGTACTTAAATAAGGAATAAAAACATTTCACGTTTATCTAGGGAAAAATATTCATATACTTTATTATGATATATTCCCTGTTCCGTTAGGGTTTATCAAGTATCAGCAAAATGTAACACATTGCAAAGTATATTGTATGTGGTTTGTCTTCTGGTTTCAGAAAGACAGAGAGAATTTTATTTTTTTTACATCATTGTTTTATTTTGAGTTTCAAATTCTCTCCTTCCCTCCAGCACCTCCCTCATGCATTGAGAAGGCAAGCAGTAGGACACCCATTACAATGTGAAGTCATGCAAAATAGATTTCCATATTATCCACGTTGGAGAAAAAAATCAGGAAAAATAAAGAAAGTGGAAAAAATATGCTTCAATCTGAACTCAGAGTTCATCAGGTCTCTCTTGGAAGTGGAGGACATTTTTCTTCATATGTTCTTTGGAATTGTTGTGGTTCATTGTTCTGATCTGCGTAGTTGTCTTTTAACAGTCTTTTAACAATATTACAGTATTGCTATCACAGTATGTAATGTTTACCTAGTTGTGCTCAACTCACTTTGCATCAGTTCAAATGAATCTTCCTAAGTTTTTCTGAACCCATCCCCTGAAAAATTTCTCATAACACAATAGTATTCCATTACAGTTCTATATCACAGCTTGTTAAGAGAGTTTTAGGAAATGAATCTTTTTTAAGTTCTGCTGGTTTCACTGATTATGATTTATAGACATATAAGACAAGTGTTGAGGAATTGAATTAGCACCTGCCACTACTAATTGTGTTATATCAAGCATGTATATGGTCATATTTGCAAGGTAGTTGGAAGATGACATTTTCTGGGGACAGGGAGCAATAAACTACATCATTAAGCGGTAACATAACATTTTTCACAATCAACCTTGATTCATTATTATCATGGAGCCCAATGGAAGGTCATTAATAAAAATACTTTATAGAGTTTGATATTTGAACTTTTACATTTAAAATTTTTAGTGAACATTTGTGTTGCCTTGTGTTAAAAAAGCTAAACAGAATTGCCAGTTAAAAAATGTAGATGGTTAAAATCATAGGTGTATTTAGCTACTTTGGAAGGTACCTCCATAAACCAGAGGGAAATTTTCTTACATTATTTCTTTAAGTTAGCACTGAAGTTAGGACACTCAGTATACCTAGATACATCCATGAGTTCATAGATTTTGGTTCTTTTACTCTTCACAGTATAGATCAATATCTCTTTATGCTTTCCCATCTTATGTTTTTTTTTCCCCATAAATCCTTCATAGAATACCTACCCAATGCATTGGAAGCCTTGCTTCTCAAGTCTTACAATCTCAGGGGCACCAAGATGCCACCTGAGTGGTCTCTCTGTTGCCTCTTATTCTTCTTAAATGACCAGCCTATTTCCTTTTTTCATCACACATCTCTTTTATGATTCCCATCAACTAGCTTTCCATTGGCCTTTAAGTAATTCATACTTTTGATGCTTCTAAGATCATGGCATTCTATGATTCAGGACCATATGGCAACACCAGAGGCATATTGGTGTTAAGAGAGTGGGCTCTTGTGGTAGCAAACAGTTTAGGATCATTTAAAGAACTACACCATTTCCCAAATGTTATACATCCTAATTTCCTCCCACTACTTTCTCCTGGAGCCAGCTCATTGTCTATCCAGCTTCTGTTCAAAATAGAAATACCTGTATAGATAGAACAACTCAACAGGCTACCCATTCAGTTGTATGATATAATCTAGAAAATATGCAGTCTTCCTCCACTTAGGTTCTAGAGTATAATTAGCAGATATTCTTATTACTTAAAAAGTACAGTATTTAAAAGCTAACATGCTTTGTGGGTATTTTGATGCTAGTACACATATTGGTATAGATATAGATATAGATATGGATATAGATATAACTATGAAAGGGACAAACATCACTTTTGTTTAAGCCTACAGTGCAGATTAACATGAATTCTTATCTGTTCTGTTTTGTGAAGGTATCCGTGGATGTATTTGGTAACCTATTTCGCATCAATATATCTTAAAACTATTTGCTTACTTTCTAGGTTTGTGGTGCCTTTTATAAAGACCTGTTTAATGGTCCTGCCATCAGTGCAGACAGTATGGAAGAGCATTACAGATGTTCTCATTGCTCCCGTGTGTAAAAGCATGGGACTCATTTTCTCTTCAATCAGCCTGAGACTAAGTCCAGAGTGAATGGTATGGACCCTGCTGCTGGAAACCTGATATACTGCAATATTTTAGGTTGTTGTAACATGGAAACACTACTGTTCATTTCCAAACTGTTCTATTTAAGATGATTGTTTGTTTATTTTTAAAGGGGAACAAATGTATTTGGGACTTTAAAAATTGAAATTAATTTCTTCCTGGGTAATGGTTTCACAATTTATTAGCCATGTACTTTGTATCCAGCATATTTTGCCACAGTTATACAAATAATTGGAAACATCTACTTTTAATGGAATACAATTTTGTCTTAAGACAGAAGTTTACATTTTGTGGCAATCATTAATTTGAACCATGAGTAATATAGTTGAAATATTTAAGTGTATAATTCTCAAAAAGTTATGGCAATCAGAGAGAGACACTATAACTATTATAAGGTAGAAACTACAGAAGCTCAAGCAGGGAGTGATGTATACTACGATAATATGAAAACATGGAAATGTGAAAAATAGATTCATAAAAAGGATGAGAGGGAGCACGGTGTGGTGGAGCGGAATATGCACTTCCAGTAGACCTGTGTTCAAAGTTGCCTTGGCCATTTGTTACCCAAGTAACTTTGGGCACGACACTAAGTCTCTCTGAGACCTCGCTTCCTCATCTAAAAAGGAGAATTGCATTAGATGACGTCGAATTCCTCTTTAAGCTGTCATATGATACTGTAATGACATCTCTTACATTGTTACCTGATTCGGGCGATTATTCTTTAATCTGCTGCCCTATTTAAGAAGAGGTTCTATTTTATTGTATATTTTGTACTTAATGTAAATGTTGCTCTATGAATTTTCCATAAAGCACTTTGATTGTTATTTGTAATCTTATAGAGTTATTAACCTGAATGGAGTCATCCATATGTGAATCACAAAAAAAGAAAGAAATTTAGATGAGGAAGATTGCACTGAAATGATTATATAAAGCATATATTTTTCTTTAAGAATTTAATGTAAAAGTTTGGTATAAAATGCGTTCTTATTGGACAATGTAGGAAAAAAAGAGTCTGAAATATGTTTTATGAATAATGCTTATATGCAGATCGCAATAAACCCTACTTATTATAAGTCATAATATAATATTTAAAGTAATCTATGCCCAAAGGATACTCTTGCATTCTAATAATTACTAAAAAAAAGAGCTTTCTTGCTTGTGTTCAGACATTAAACTTTTTTTGACATTCCTATTCCCTATTCATTTTTCCTTTAAGTAATTATGGTGCTGTTTGACATACTTTTTGTTTTGCTGAAAATTTATCATAAAAATGTAATTTCTACTGCACTTAGCTATTGCTGAATTTCTTCTTTGACCAGAGTGATACATATATACAGTAATGCATGAGGGTTGCATGGATTGTCTACTGAGCTATGTGCTGCTGAGCTTCACATGCAGATAGGCAAGTGAGAACAATGAGTTTTTTGTGATATGTAATGCAAAGTGGAATAAGGACCCATTTGGTGGCACAGTAAATAGAGTGCTAGGTCTGGAGTCAGGAAGACCTGAGTTCAAATCTAGCCTCTGACACATACTAGTTATATGATTTTGGACAGGAAACTCTGCCTCAGTTTCCTCAACTATAAAATGGGGATAATAACAGCATCTACCTTGCAGGGTTGTTGCAAGGATATAATTTTTGTGAAGTGCTTAGCATAGAGTCTGGCACACAGTAGATGTTTCTGCCCTTCCCCCATATCACTTGGGAACTAGGTAGCTCAACTTTAATGCTAAAGTTTGAAGGGGAAATACTTTCATTCCGAAATGACAGGCATACTGGAGGCATGTGTCACTAAAATCATGTGACTGATTTTCTCATTAAAAACAAAAAAAACCAGAGCCTATGTGAGGAGGTCACTACAGTATGTGGTCTCTTCTTTAGGACAGTAGCCTTGACTCTTCTCATTTTAAGGCTCTATAGGGTGTTCCAGAAATTTTATTGAAGTTTACAGCTTTAATGGCTTAGAACTTCAGTAAGACTTCTGGAATACCTTGTGTTTTTCTTGTTCTTTTTTAAGGTAAGACAACATAATGTGATAGAGAGCTGGCCTTAAAGTCAGAAAGACCTAAGTTCAAGTCTTGCCTATGACAGATATCTGGATGTGTGATTTTAGGCAAGTGATGTAACCTCTGCTTCTTGAGAAACTCTCTTAAGACTTTTAAGTTGCAGGATGGTTGCTGATCTGTATTAGTCAATAGGGTGTTTCCATATTGGAGGAACTAAAGGAACACAGATAGATAAAATTTTTAATAATACAACCAATAGTGACAAAAATCTTTATCCTTTGAGGGTCATTTTGGCTTTTGCAGGCAATCAGAATAGTCTGGAACCATACTTACTAAATACAGCTGGCTAGTACTATTTGGGGTTAAAAACAAATGATAATTATAAAGAGGAAACACTGCATTTATTAAGTGGTTATTAAAGTTACTTTTAAGACAATTCTAGATAGGCTGTATAACAGATAGAGCCTTGGTCCTGCAATGAGGAAGAATTGAATTGAAATCATGAAAATGAGTTCAAATTCAGATCATAAGTGATGGTCAGGTTGATCTCAGGCAAGTCACTTAACCTAATTTAGCCTCTGTTTCCATATCTGTAAAATATGGGAATTGGACTCAGTGACCTCTAAAATCTCTTCCAGTTCTACATTTGTGATTTCTGATTCAGAAGAAATATAAAAATATGTTGGACAATGGCAACATTACTGGTATATGTGACTGATTCGAAGTCAATATGCATACACATAAATATTCTTACATATTTTTAAGTCTTTTCACTTTATAATCACAACTGAAAATGCCTCTGAAATTTGTTTGGAAATACTAAATAATCTAGTTGGAAACAAATAAATATATCCATATTTGTCTCACTATTTAACTTATTACTATAAATCATGATGCTTTTCTATTCTTTCAGATAGTTATTTGGAATTTTTCTTTTTTACTAATCTCCACAGTAGAGATTTGCAATAGAATTACATTTGGACCCACTGACTAACGAAACCGAATTAACAAATGGAATAAGCACAATTCCTGTTTCTAACAGCATTAATTACTTCCAAAATATAGCATATTGGAGTATTTTGTTAAGTACCATATTTTATGGAAATGAGGTAGATTATTTTAAATGTGAGTCAAGGCAAATATGCTGTCCATAATAAACTTTATAAAACTCAAAAACTGTGTTGAGTAATTTTATTAGTGTAAGTATTGTTTATCAAAAGAAATTTTTGTGATTGAAAATAACACAGAAAATGGGAGAAACGTATACACAGATATAGATACAGTAGATTATTTTGGAGCTGTTACTTTTCAAATAGAAGGGGATTGGTATTATATCCAATTTCCCAATACTTAGAAAATATTTGGTGTATAAATTTGCAGCCACTAAGTGAATGGTTATTGATTTCTATAGATGCTCATGCAAAATTCACCCACATTTCAACTACCTTCATGAAGTAAACATTCTGTTCTTGTGGCTGATGGTTTCTTGAAAGGGGTTAAGGGAGAAAAATGCTTAATCTTGTGTTTAGGCCCCTGGCCCTTGGGCTTGGATTGAATATAATCCAAAAAGCTTCCTTTCATGATATTGCTTAATACATAGTATTCTTTGGTAGTGGCACAGTTAGTGTTAAGCTGAGAAAATCACCATTTAGATAAATAGCCTCTTAAAAAAAGAAAATATACCCATACAAATAATTTCAGACAATTCAACTCTATTCAGATAAAAAAGTAATTTTGTCAAGTTGGTCATATGTTATCAGATAGAGACAACTGCTAACTGACAATTTTTATTCTCTATTTTTTTAAACTAAGATGAATCTGATTTTGATAATTTTGTAACATCTCTTAAAATAATTAAGATTCCTTGGAATGTTAAAATGGAATTGGAAATTTATAAATATATATATACATTTATTGGAATTATGTTTTATCTTCCCTGTGGTAGATGAATTTGATATGTTCAATAGATATTCTAAATTGAAATAATATTATTTCCTTCTTCATTGCTTTTTTTTCCAAGACTTGGAAAGTCAGAAAAAGCAAAATGACACTGGGCAAGTGGTTCAACTTCCTCATCTATAAATTAGGAGTTCTTAACTGATGACTTCTAATGTCTCTTTTAGCACCAAATCCTATGAAAGGAAAATGTGACAATGGCATAATCAACCTTAAATTGCTTTTTAAAATCTATTTTTAAAAGTATTCAGTAAAGGAAACCCTAACACTCCTAAGAAGCATTCCTGTACTAAACACGCTTATAAGTACACTAGGAAATTGTTATTTCTCAAACTTTTCTTACTTTCTCATCCCCAATATTACATGTAATTGAGAATCCCCATATTTAGCTTCCTTTAAGTCAGCAATCTAGAAGGAAATTATGACAATAAGAAGAGTCCAGAGAGTGTTTATCACATTAGCTCTTATACGTATTACTTTGGGAAAGAAACAATTAGTCAATGTGCTCGCAAGGAGGAATCCACCATTTTTATTTAGTGATTTTCTCTTTCATGTGGAGACAAAACTATAGCCATAGGACATCACTAGGGCAGGGTCCCATCATTCATCTCCACCTCTGCCCTTTACTGGCACGGTGATCTATAGGAGTAAATTCCTAATAAATCTTCATTGCATTGAACTAAATGAAATGATGCCTGAGTCAATTTTTTTCAGAAGAAAAAAACCTTTCACTTACTTAATCCCACTAATGTGCTGTTACCATCTATATGACTTCTGTGCTGGACTGGTGTTGGTCTTTGTGTAATTTTCATAGGAAAGGTGAAAGAATGGAGTTGTGATTTCCTTGCCATAGAGAATTCCACCTACCAATATAGGTTGGTGCTTTCTTTGCTATTTATAGAATTAGTTCTGTAGAGAACAGAGAGATAAAGCTACTTGCTAAAAGTCACATTGCTGGCATGTGTCAGAAGCAAAACTGGAAACCAGGGCTCCCTAACTCTAAAGCAAGCTCTCTATCCACTATCTCACACTGCCTTCTCTCTACAGATTAGACACTTGCCTATAAGATGTAATTTTAATTGCTCCCAAGAAAGCCATGATTCTCACCTCGCCCCCCCCCCACCACCACCCCAAATCTTCCTATAACATGAAATTCTCCTGAGAAATTCTCCTGAGAATTTCATCCTTTAAAAAAAAAGTGAAGTTGGGGAAAGGCTAGAAGAACTCCATCACAATAGCTTAAATCTATACAGTGGTTTACACTTTATAAAGTGCTTTAACTCACAACGCTATGAAGGACTGTACACTTTTTCACAGTGCTTTCCCATGCGTTATCTCATTTGATCTTGGAAACAATTCTGTGAGGCAGAGACAGGATAGATATACTTACTATGCTCCATAGATGAGTGATTTTCCTGAATAAAGGTGCTAAAGATAATCTTTAACCAATTTAATTTCACGATTTTGCCTGTTGTTGTCCCTGCCAAAGGCAGAAATGCAAACACACTAGAGGTGGAGGAAATTGGAAGGAGCTGGAGGAAGGTTCACCTCTCCTCTATACTCAAAAGGGCACATTGTTTAAGTCTTCTTAAGTGGAAAGTGAAGAAATAAGTATACTGTGTGTAGCAACAAATTCTGTAGCTAGGGTGGGGACACGGGCCTTTGTCCCAGCGTTGAAAATTTAGAGGGAGCTGAAAGCACCATTTGGAGATCATGGGCATACTTCCTGGTACTACCCTATAGAAGCAAGAGAGTGGTAGTGTGTTTACCTTAGGGGTGCCTCCTTCCCTTTCAGCTGGTTAGAAACCTCAGGATAAACTGGATTGAGGATCCTCTCCCCAGCAGTTGCACACTGGGTAACCCTACTCCTCCCTACAGAGGCAGCTGGTGGCAGGGTAGATAGCCTGCTGAACCTGGAATCAGGAAGATTCAAATTCAGCCTTAGATGCGTGACTATATGAATGTCACTTATCTCCATTTGCCTTAGTTTTCTCAACTGTGAAATGGAGATAACAATAGAGCCTACCTAACCAGAGTGTTGTGAGGATCAGATGAGAACCACTTGCATGACAGGACAAAAGTTGCTATTTAAAGATATGGTAGCAACAGAAGCACGACCAGAAATCAAAATCAAACTACAGCCTGCCACCGTGGCTTTGCTATGCATGTTACCAAAGTGACTATCTGTGGTGTTGACCATTACAACCAGGCTTTGGCAAAGAAAGAAGCCTATACAGCAGACAGGGGAAAATCAGATTGCATTTAAAAATAGACTAGGGACACCTATCTGTGTTTTGCACAGTTCTGGGACTTATGTTATATCACTTAGTTTGCAGTGTAGCTGTAGAAGTCATTTTGTCATTATTCTAAGAAAAGGTAGGGGTGGGGTATAATGAGAGAGAGGAAGAGACACAGTCCGAGTGGGAAAACATCACGTAGCCAAGGGCACATATTTCCCTCCAACAGAAATGAATCAGGAAGAGACAGGAGCAATAGGTCTTCTTTGAGAATGTTCTTCTTTCATCCCATCTGAGTCATGTTTAATCATGTGCTAGCTGGTAAGTAAAGGGGGCAGAAGGGCAATAACTAATTCTTGTTCTTGGGCTGGATTCTGAACTAGTTCTAGCTGACAGCTATGTTGTATATCTGAGACTGGGAAATAAAATTAATGATAACAACCCACTAAGGCAAGATGGACAGATAATAAACATTTATTAAGTACTTATTATGTTTCAGGCATTGTGCTAAGCATTGGAAATACATATATATGTGTGTACATATACATATATATGTATGTTTACATAGAGAGATGTAGATGTCGATATAGATATAAAACAAAAATACAAATTAAAGAAAGAAACAAAGAAAAGAAGACCATTTTTTGCCTTCAAGGAGCTTATAATCTAATAAGGGGAAGACAACACACAAAAGAAAGCTGTAAAGGGGGTGGGGATTGGGTGGAGCAGAGACAAAATGAGTAGTCTAGAAGAATATAGCTAGATGAAAAATGAAGAGATATTTGGCCTGAACACCCTTTTTAAATGGATGTTCTGAGAGGAGCTCTCTGTCTCCACCTTTCCAATCAATGGGAGGGATCCCAGGGGCAAAGGATATTAGTGAGGTAGGAGTTCCAGTGATCTGACCCAATGATGAGGTTTGTAGGGCACTCCAGAGGAGTTGCAGTAAGGTGGGAAAGGAAGAGAATGTATGACAGAATTGTTATGGAAGCCTGGAGGAATTTACTGTGAGAATAACAATATTGGTCAGATTCAATTCTTCCCTTAATATGACTGCCCTTGCCTTTGGGATTGGATAAGGAACTCACATTTACCAAGAGTTAAGTTAAAGTTTATAGATCATCTAAAACCCACACGGTGTTATGATCATTAGCACACAGCGGTATAATCCTTCCTGCCACCCTAATGCTGCCACTGCAGAATCAGAAGTGGGTCATTTGTATAGTCTTCTTTGTTTCATTGGTTATCATGAGCCCATCGTAATTCATTATCATATGTATGTGCTCGTCCTTTGTTGCCGAAGAAGACCATGCCATCAGAGAAATAATGACATGACTTGCACTTGACTTTGTTTAGAGAGAAATAGGGCTGTGCCGGTCACCAGCCTCACTTCTCCTCCAGAGTCATCTGAATCCAGTGACCAGATATTCATGAGGATGACTGGGGATGATCCAGGATGGGGCAATTGGGGTTAAGTGACTTTCCCAAGGTCACACAGCTAGTGAGTGTCAAGTGTCTGAGGTGAGAACTGAACTCAGGTCCTCCTGACTCCTGCACTGGTGCTCTATCATGTGCCCAGCTTACAGGTGATCAACTCCAAGTTCACTCAATTCCTCATTAAGCAGATACAGTTTGTTGCTAGAACCATCCTCAAACTCTTTCCCAAACTGAAGAACCAGAAAAAGTTTTCATTCCACTGGCATAACATTGAAGAACCCAAAACTTCATATGAAAAGTGGCAAAGCTTTGATGGAAAACAGGGAATCTAAAAGGCAGAGATAAAAAGGGAGTTCATTCCACTCGTGAGGGACAGCCAATATAAAGGTATGGAGGTGAGAGGTGGAAGGGAAAATGAAAGTAAATCAGTTTTGTCTTGCTGCCAGAGAAATTTTAGCTAGCAATAGGCCTGGGATAAAAACACTTCTATATTAAATATGTTAAGATGTTCAAGAACACAGAACCAGGGTAGGTGCTTGAGCCTTCTTCTATGAAGATTTTTTTAAGAATAAAGATGGATAGAGATGTATCCAGGTGGATTAAAATGATTCAACCTATAGACAGAATGATGGATTAAATGATCATTTGCTGCATGCCATGCTAATTACTCTAAATATATCGAGTGATAGCCATGAAAATATGGTCCATTGGATTAGGAAATCAAGAGATCCAAGTTCTCATCATAAGATAATAGGTTTACAACTAGAAAAGCCTCAGAAGCCATCTAGTTCTACCCTCTCATTTTACAAATAAAGAAACTGAGGCCTAGGGAGATTCAGTGATCTGCCCAAAGTCACAATAATAACAAGTACCATAGAGTCCAAAATTGCCCAACCTGCAGTAAAAGAAACCAAGGCAGAGCTCTGAAACAATAGCACTTTGCTAAAGGGTTCATGGCCCCTTCTATTGAAGAGGACCTTAGATCTTCCTCACAATCTAAGACGTCTCCTTCCTCCAAGGCCTTAGTTTTATAGTGCTTGAAGCCCAGATGGTACAGATGAGGCAAAGTAAAATATAGAGTCTCATTGGTTTGACAGACCTTGACCTTGACCTTGACCCTCCATGAGGGTCTACATAAAATTCAGAATACTATTAGTTGACAAATGAGCTGATGACAGACCAATCTGGACTTTTCAGGAGTTCTTACTGTGTTAACAAGCTGACCCATGGATTGGGCTGATAAACACATGTCAAAACATGGGCTGATGGGTCAGTAGAAACGCAGGCCATGGGCTGGCAAACAGGGTCATTTATTAGCCAAATGCTCATGTTCATCTCCCCGTTTTGGGCAATAAAGGGATGATAAGGGATGGAGGGGCAACAAAAATAGCTGGAGGGCTTTCCATGTCATTGCGTCATGTCTGCCATGCTGGGCTTGGTCACCATAACAAGGTAAAAACAAGCATAGAGGTCTCCAGTTAGCCTCCTATGATTAAGCACGTGCACTTACAGTATGCAGTTCACATCTCTGGGGCCTAATATATAGAACTTATACTCACTACCACATTAATCATCTATCACACATCAGAGGTGGGGTTTTATGTCCGTTCTTCTAAGTACTGAGACTGTGTTCTTTCCACATTGCCTTTGTAAACCCAAGGAGCCTCATCATCCACTAATCTTATAGCCAGAGAAAGTAATTTAACCTCTTGATTTTGGGTTCCTCACCTACCACAGGAAGTCAGACTAGATAATCTCTAAGATTCCTTCTGAAAGACCCTATTATTTTATATTCCACATCCATGACTTCTTTTCCCCAAATATAGAAAATGATAAATGCACAAGTGAAATCTGATCAGTCCAAAGCATCTAGCTCAAGACTTTTCAACTCATCACTAATCTTAGTTACTTTCTGGTGCATACCCAAAGAAACTTATCTGGCTTCTGGGTGTGGTCAATGAGAAAGTTTAATATAGCACTGGCCCCTCTTTAGCAAGACTCATACTGGCAGATGGCCAATTTATAATTCTGCAGTTCATGTTCCAAGAAACCTTCAGACTTTAGAAATGGAAAGAACTGCCAGTTCTCTTTAAGTCTTTTGGCTTGCTTTACATGCAGGATTCCCTCTTTAGGAAGCTTCCTTCCATTATCTACTAAGCTTGCAAATATTTCTTTAATAGTATACTGCTTCCCCTTGTTGAGTAGGGATTTCCCTGTAGGTCATCACCAACTGAAGAGCTACTGTTCTCCCAATGATGTAAAGTCTCTTTTTGTATTTTATTTGTTTAATTTCTTTTTCTCTGTGATTCTGACGTAGGAGAATGGTATTTGTTGGCATCACCTCTGGCTTTTCCAGATGCCTTGGAAAAGCCTCCATTTTTTTAGTTTCCTCTTGATATTTATCTTAAGAATGAGATAGAGAAGGAGGTACAGATGGACACAGGAAGGCAGTTGGTGGGGAGGCAAGTCATTGAAATGAATTAGATTTGTGACATGAAGAGATACTATATTTCTTCTAAGGATTGGAAACTTTTTGTTCCAAAACCATGACTTTGTGGAATAACTTTGCACTAATGGGACTACAAAAATAGTTGTTGGCCATTTAAGAATGTAAGGAAAGGTAGAAGCATAACTAGGAAAGGGCAACTGGGGATTTGCTTCAGAGTACTGAATTCAAAGTCCATTGTTAAGAACTTGAAGTGCTTCAGCAGCATAAAATAATAGATCTTAAGATACCTCCTATACTCCCAACTGCTACACGCCTTGGCCTTACCTTCCTTCTCTACTTCCTACATTGTCTGCCATTGTCTAAGGTTCTTTATCAGAGAAAGAAAGAGATGAGGGACAAGTACATATACATACACATACATACATATATATCTTATATGTTCATGTGGAGTTGGTATACAGAGAATGAATGAATGAACAAATAGGAATTTTTTAAGAGCTTACTACTGACTAGGTTGTATGCTAAGCACTTGACTTGGTGAGGCCACGGTATTTTAGAATCACTGATCGTTGGGGAGTTAGAATGTGGCTGTAAAAGAGAAAGTCCAATTTTCTTTCTTATCCACACACCCATCCATCATTCCCTTCACTTCGCCAGTGTTGAATTTGAATATTTATGACCCTGGGGATTCATCTATGACACTTTGACCACCCTTCTTCTTAGACCTCAGTAGAGGCAACTCAAGACTTTGAACCCAAGTATTAGAAAATAAGCGATGCTTCCAGCCCATTACCCACAGCTGTCATCCTAGGAAGCAATCCCTGTGAATATGCAGACCAGCAGCTGTTCCTGAAGATACTGCGGTTACAGATACTGAAGATCCAGAAAGCAAAATATCACTACCAAAGTACTTGGCACTCAAATAGTTCAACATCAGAAACTGACATGATTTTATCAATAGTAATGATGCTAAGGAAAAGGCATTACTATTTGCTTTGCCATTCTATACTACAGGCTATGGGATCTTTCCATATGACTTGAAGTTTAAATCTTCCATATATGTTGTATCCTCACTTAGAATGTGAATTCCTTTGTGAACAGGGACTCTTACTTTTCAGCTTGTATCAGTAGAGTTTAGCAGTGCTTTGTGAAGTGCTTAATAAAGATTCAATAATTGTTTTTTTCATTCATTCATCTATTCCTCTTTGCACTTATGGTTGGTCAGTCCTGGCAAATGATAGCAAAGAATTGGACCCCTCTGCTGAAGTGTGAAGGTATTTCAATCTGGTGATTTATGCTGGGCAAATAACCAAGGACAATCAGATGCATTCCCCAAGTGAAACATGCTCATCCTCCCCACCCACCTCCAGAAAGTAGAAAGAATCACCTACACATGAATGGTCTTCCTCTCACTGGGTGTTGGGGGCACTGTAAGGGATAAGGGGATGATAAAAAAGGAGGAAATATGCTTACCCCAGGGCGGGACCATCATCATAAGCATAACTATAAAAAGTTCATTCAGGAAGATGGTGGAGTACTGGCTGGAACCCAGCAAACTCTTCCCAAGTTCCCCTCCAAAAAACTTTGAAATAATGCCTCAAACCAAATTTTGGAGCAGCAGAGTCAACAAAAGATGACAGGGAGACATTTTTCCAGTTTCAGACAATTAGGTGGTCCACAGAGAGGTCTGTAACACCAGGGTGGGTATAGGCCTGGAGCTTGGCAGGAGGAGCACCAATGGTGGGCCTTGGATGTGACTGTGACAGTGGTGACAGCAGTAGCTGCAGGTTCAGGGCCTCTCAACCCAGAGACAATAAGGGGGTCTGGAAAACCGGTCAGAAAGAGATTAACAGAGGAGTATTAGTACTTGAAGAAGAGCAAGGACCTTTCTTTGGTAAAGACCAGAACACAGACCAGGAAATGAGTGATCACATCCCTCCCAGGATAACACAACCTTGGAAGCAACAAAAATTCGCAGATGCCCAAGAACTGACTCTGAAAATAACAGTACAAAAAACCTAAAACTTGGCACAGTACCTCTCCACCTCTAGGGAAGCAGAGTCCAACTTTAACATGAAGTTCAAAGTGAAGAAATAGGCTGGGAAAATGAACAAACAAACAAAAAAATAACAACCATAAAAAGTTACTAAGTGTCAGGGAAGACCAAGATATAAACTTAGAAGAAGACAATAATGTGAGAAAACTCTAAACAAAGACTCATAGAAAAATGCTGATTACACCTGAGACCATCAAGAATTCCTGAAAGTGATGAGTGACAGAAGAAAAATTAGGGAAAGAAATTAGAATGCTACAAAAAAAAAATTATGAAAAGACAATTATCAGGTTGGTAAAAGGGACACTAAAATAATGGAGAAAATAATATCTTAAAAACAGAATTCACCTAATGGTAAAAAGAGGCACAAATATTCACTGAAGAACTCCTTAAAAAGCAGAATAGCCCAAATAGAAAAGGGGGTACAAAAATTCACCGAAGGAAAGAACTTCTTAAAAAGAATTGGTCAAATGGAAAAAAGAGGTACAAAAGCTCACTAAAGAAAATCATTTCTTAAAAATTAGAATTGGGGGAACAGCTAGGTGGCATAGTGAGCCCCCACCCTGGAGTCAGGAAAACCTGAGTTCAAATCTAGCTGCAGTTGACACTTACTAGCTGTGTGACCGTAGGCAAGGCACTTCACCTCAAGTAACTTCCCTTACCCCCCTCAAAAAAGGAAAGAAAAATACTAGAATTGGGCAAATGTAGGTTAATGACTCCATGAGATATCAAGAAACAATAAAACAGAGTCGAAATAATAAAAAAAAGAAGAAAATGTTGAATATCTCATCAGAAAAACAACTGACCTAGAAAACAGATTGAGGAGAAATAATTTAAGAATTATTGGATTACCCAAAAGCCGAGATCAAAGAAAGAGCTAGACATCACATTTCAAGAAATTACCAAGGAAAACTGTCCAGATATTTTAGATCTACAGGGTAAAATAGAAATTGAAAGAATCCACTGATCACTTCCTAAAAGAGATTCCAAAATGAAAACTCTCAGGAATGTTATAGCCAAATTCCAGAGTTCCCAGATTAAGAAAAAAATACTTCATGCAGTCAAAAAGAAACAATTCAAATATCATCATGGATCCAGTCAGGATCTTACAAGATTTTGCAAATTCCATGTTACAAGAGTAGAAGGCTTTGTACATGATATTCTAAAAGGAAAAGGATCTAGGATTATAACCAAGAATAACCTACACAGCAACGCTAAGTGTAATCCTTCAGGAAGAAAATGGATATTTAATGAAATAGAGGACTTCCAAGCATTCCTGATGAAAAGAACAGACATGAATAGAAAATTTGACACTCAAACACAAGACTGAAAAGAAGCATAAAAATGTAAACATGAAAGAGTAATCATAAAGGACTTAAACTGTTTATATTTCTATATGGGGAAATGATACTTGTAACTCCTAAGAACTTTATCATTATTAGAGTAGTGATAAGGAGTTTACATAAACAGATGGCATGAATATGAGTTAATTATGTTGTGATGATAACTAAAAAGTGGAGTAAGAAAGAGGGATACACAGAAAGAATGGGAAAGGAAGAAGTCGAATGGGGCAAATTTTCTCACAGAAAACTTTTCTAGTGGAAAAGAAAAATGGTGGTGGGAGAAATGCTTGACCCCTCACTCTCATCAGTATTGGTACAAAGAGCAAAGAATATTTATGCATATTCAGTTGGGTATAGGAATCTATCTTAACAAACAGAGAAACAGGAGGACAAGAGATATGGGAGAAGGGGGTAATAAAAGAGAGAGCAGATTATAGGAGGCACTTGTCAGAAGGAAAAACAGACTTTTGAGGAGAAATGATAAAAAAGAGAGGATAAATAGAAGAAAATAGGATGAAAGGAAATACATAGTTAATAATCATAGCTGTGAATTTAAATGGAATGAGCTCATCCATAAAATGGAAGCAGGTAGCAGAATGGATTAGAAACCAGAATACAACAATATATTGTGTACAAGAGACACCCTTAAAATAGACAAATAGACCTAGAATTAAAATAAGGGATTGGAGTAGAGTCCATTATGCTTCGGCTGAAGTGTAGATGGTAGGGATGGTGGTCGCAATCTCAGATGAAGCAAAAGCAAAAACAGACCTAATAGAAATAGATAAGAAATCATTGAAAGAGATAAGAAGGAAAATTACATTCTGCTAAAAAGGAACTATAGACGATGAAGTAATATAAAAAAAATCTTACAGCAAGTTTCTCTGATAAAGGTCTCATTTCTCAAACATATAGGGAGCTTAGTCAAATAAAAATAAGAGCCATTCCCCAATTGAAAAATGGTCAAAGAATATGAACAGGCAGTTTTAAGAGGAAAAAATCGAGTTTTCTGTAGACATATGGAAAAATGCTCAAAGTCACTAATGATTAGAGAAAGGCCAATTAAAACCATTCTGAGTCATACCTATCAGAAACAACAAATAACAGAGGGAATGAGGGAAAACAGGTACATTAATGAACTGTTGGTGGAGCAATGAAATAGTTCAGCCATTCTGGAGAACAATTCTAAACTATGCCCAAATGGTTGTAAAATTGTAAATATCCTTTGATCCATTAATACCATTAGTAGTAAAAGGAAAAGGACATATAAGTACAAAAATATCTATAGTAACTCTTTTTGGGGTGGCAAAGAATTGGACATAGAGGGGCTGTGCATCAACCAGTGAAAGGCTGAACAAATTGTGGCATACAGCTGTGATGAGGTAAATGACAAGGGGTTGGTTTCAGAAAAACATAGCAAGACCTATGTGAACTGACTCCAAGTGAAGTGAGAAGAACAAGGAGATGATTGTGCATAAGTAACAACAATTGTTGCAATGATGATCAACTGTGAAGGAGTTGGTTATTACAATGATCCCAACAATCCCAAAGAACTCATGAAGAAAAAATTCCATCCACCTCCAGAGAAAGAACAGATAAACTCTGAATATAAATTGAAGTATTATTTTCTGGCTTTCTTCATTTTTTTTTTTGCTTTTTTGCAATATAGCTAATATGGAATATATATATATATATATATATATATATATATATAGTACTATTTCACATGCATAATTTATACAATATTGTTTCCCTTCTCAGTGGGTGAAAGGGAGGAAAAGAATCTGGAACTCAAAATTTAAAAAGTAAAGAATGTTAAAATGAATATATAATAAATTTTTTAAAAGGCCTAAGTATGGTTTATGTTGCTGCAAGTATAAAAAATTCCTAGCTATAGCACTGGAGAAAGTATATTATCACTTTTTAAGTGGTGAACTACTCTAACATTAAAGGAAAAAGTTTGCAAAGAAAATGGTGATAAGGAGAAGCCAAATTCTTTACAGAAAAGATCTAATAAGATTAAAATAAATTTAATGAGTAAGCTGGAAAAAAGCAAGGTATTTTGTGGCTAAGTAAAATAGGTGAGTTTTATTGCCTTAAAGGGAGCTATGTGGAAATCCATTTCCCTTCAGCTAAAGTCAGCTGTTAATCAGTTTATCATAGGGGGAAGAGCAAGAGGAAAGAGAGTTTTCTTTGTTAAATATTTGAGCTCTGACTTAAAGGAAGATGGGTTGTTTATAATACAAGGTCACCTTTCCTGGAGCAACTCCTCCCAAACATCTGTATTAATACGAGGAAATTCTGGAAGTTGAATATGTTCCTAATGATTTTGCTTTGGCTCTTCTCTGCAAGTGAAATTTGATTCTCTTTCACTCTTTATTAAGTTTTTCAAAATAAGTTTAAAATAAAATACAATTGGCTAGTTTCTTTGACTGTTAAAGCATGTTGTAGTGGAAATAGCAGTGTATTAGCAGTTTATATCCTAGGTACTTCCACTTATTATCTCTGATTTTGGGCAATTCACCTCAAAGCTCAGAGCCTCAGTCTCCTCATTTCTAAGGTAGGGACAATAATTTCTATACTAAAGACTTGCATACATTAGGAAAGATTTCTGGAAACACATGGACAGAAATTGTACAGCTTGAGAAAGCATAGAAAGGTTTTGTTCTCCATTATCTGAGGGAGTACAGATAAAAGTATGTCTCTAACAAAGTGCTAATTCTATTTTAATAATACTTTGCATATTATGTATATATGTAATCTTATATATTACATATAATAAAGTTATTAGCATCACTATGGGGGCCTTCCAGAATGGGAACTCCCCTCCATTGCTGCAGATTTCAACCAGTATAAAAACCTAAGCAAATAAGTCCCAGGAAGTTTCCTGAGGCCCATCAAGGCTAAAAGACATGTTTTTAGTATCACAAAGCCCATAAGGGTTTGAGATGGGGTTTGAACCTACCTTTCTTACTCAAAACCCAATACTCTGCCCCACTAAGGCCACGCTGACCCCGCATCAACATGGACAACATGATAAGCTTGTCAGACAAGAATGTAACATTGTATTTTGATATCTCACTAAAAGTTCTGTGGGGTTTAGTCTTGGTTTGGGTAAGATTTACAGTTGTAAAAGGCCTAAGGCACATTTCTGAAGAACTGCTGTGCTCCTGATTAGGCCTAATCAGGAAATGTAGTCATTGCCAGCCTATCAAAACATTTTCCTTCTTGTAGCTTGAAGCAGTGCAATATCCTGCTTGACTTTTTGACCTAAATTTTTCTTCAATGCTACTATGCCCTGGTGTATATTATACAATTCCATCCATGGAATGATTGCAGAACATAATTTTTACTTTTACTAGTGCCCAAATCATTCTATGTGAGATCATGTCAAATGCACTCTGATTTGAGGATGTATTAACTTTGAATGTGTTATTGCTTTGATTTCAAATGTGTACAACAATACTTTCCATAATTTAAAGATGGTTAGAGAAGTGGTTTCCAACCATTATGATGGTTGGTTTTCCAATCAAGCAATCAATTTGCTACAGTTTTTATTTTATCCAGTAAACTATCAAGATGGTCAAAATACATGGGTCATACCAATCATTTTATAGTGACTATATTCATGTACTGTATCTTACCTATGTTTATTGACAAGACCTTATATTGAGAACTATTTTTAAAAATTGTTTATCAAGTGCCTACTACGTGCTAGACACTGTGCTGAACATTTTAAAAATTTTGTCTCATTTAATCCTCACAATCTTGGGAGGTGGGTGTTATTGTTACCCCCATTCTACAGTGAAGGAAGCTGAGGCAGACAGAGGTTAAGTGACTTGCCCAGTTATACAGCTAGCAAGTGTCTAAGACAAGAGTTGAACTTTGAACTTTTTGATTCGAAGTCCATTGTTGTATCTCCTGAGCCACACAGCTGCCTTTAGGACTTGGAGGACTTTATGATTTAAAGTACTCTACCAATTTGGTTGGCTATTTTAAAAAATCTATCTTGAATAAACAGTATCCAGAATTTAGATGAGATATAAGGATATTGTTTTTCTGCTGTGATAATCACTATTTATTAAATTCTTTATTCAATATGGTAAATCTTTGACTCCCTAGATTTCCACTTTCTGGAACCTCAAGGCTTCCAGATATAGAAATAGTCCAATGATAGTAATAAACACTCTTTGGATGCAAAGAACAAGGCCCTGTTGTGCTATGATTAGTTGATTCACCATGTGAAAGTAAAGAAAGAGCATGATTGACTGGGCTGTCTACGAAGGACTAGGCTTTCCATATAGAAGCAGAAAAGAATAGGATAAATATAAAAATAGAGAAGAGGTAAGAAAAACAAAGAGTGGAGAGAAGAAGTATTGGTGGAGGTCACAGAGGTGGCATCAGATGCTTTTAGAAGTTCTTTGCTGAGCACTATGTGGCAGATTCAGTAAAGACTAGCCAGACTGTAGAATCTGTCATCTCTAGCTATTGAAGCATTACCATACAAAGCACCTGTTGAAATTAGAGCTCCTAGACGGTGATTCATAAGAGTAGCTTTCACAGGCAAGATCTGAAGGCGCTCTTATTCCTCTGATCTAATGCTTCTGCAGAGGTCAGATGTTCTTATGAGCAAAGCAGTCAGCTGAATTGTATATTTTCTGAAGAGTGGGTTGGGAATTTCAGAGACAGAATTAGACGACTAGACATAAATGGAGAAAAAGAGTCCACAACTGATGATATCAGGTAATTACTTTTGTCTTTTTCAGATTGGACACAGTCTATCCATGAACAGTATTACAACAGTGATGGAACTAGTGATTGACATGAGTCTAGAGATACCAGTGAATCAGATTCTGAGCTGTTATGACAGGTTGCCATTTGGCACTTACTGAATGCTGGTTGAGTGGTTGATTGAAATCTTCTGTAGAGGTTTTCCAAAAAAAATGTCTTAGTTGGAATATTTCATAGTCCTAGAACTTTCATGGTTATCATATGTGTACTTATAGCTTTCAGAGGAAAATCTGATTTATATTTGTACACATAATTTAGAGGTTCCTACACACACACACTCAAATTGATTCTATTAACTTTTTATACCTTTGGTAAAATGTCACTTCGAAACCCAAGAAAATTGAGACCTCAAATGGCTAAGTAGCTAGCCCAAGAGTGAGCCGCCTCAAAGCCACATGTGGCACTAGCTCAAGTGTAGACCTGTGACTGAATCCAGACTTTACAGAATAAATTCCCTTAATAAAAAGATTTGTTCCATAAAACTCAGACTCCGTCAAAAAGCCACACCAAGGACTTAGAAGGCCATACATGGTCTCAAAACCACAGGTTCTCCACCCCTGAGCTAGTCCAAGTTCACATAGCTAGTAAATGTAACATTTAGAACTAGAACCCAGATTTCTTATTTTTTTTATTTATTTTTTTAAATTTTTTTTAATATTAAATTTATTTATTTCACTTTTAACATTCATTTTCACAAAATTTTGGGTTACAAATTTTCTCCCCTTTTATCCCCTCCTCCCTCAAACACCAAGCATTCTAATTGTCCCTATGACCAATCTGCTCTCTCTTCTATCATCCCTCTCTGCCCTTGTCTCCGTCTTCTCTTTTGTCCTGTAGGGCCAGATAGCTTTCTATACCCCTTTACCTATATTTCTTGTTTCCTAGTGGCAAGAGCATTACTCCACAGTTGATCCTAACACTTTGAGTTCCAACTTCTTTACCTCCCTCCCTCCCCACCCCTTCCCTTTGGAAGGCAAGCAATTCAATATAGGCCAAATCTGTGTAGTTTTGCAAATGACTTCCATAATAGTTGTGTTGTATAAGACTAACTATATTTCCCTCCATCCTATCCTGTCCCCCATCACTTCTATTCTCTTTTGATCCTGTCCCTCCCCATGAGTGTCAACCTCAAATTGCTCCCTCCTCCCCATGCCCTCCCTTCCATCATCCCCCCACCCTGCTTATCCCCTTATCCCCCACTTTCCTCTATTGTAAGATAGGTTTTCATACCAAAATGAGTGTGCATTTTATTCCTTCCTTTAGTGGAATGTGATGAGAGTAAACTTCATGTTTTTCTCTCACCTCCCCTCTTTATCCCTCCACTAATAAGTCTTTTTCTTGTCTCTTTTATGAGAGATAATTTGCCCCATTCCATTTCTCCCTTTCTCCTCCCAATATATTTCTCTCTCACTGCTTGATTTCATTTTTTTAAGATATGATCCCATCCTCTTTAATTCACTCTGTGTATTCTGTCTCTATGTGTGTGTGCGTGTGCATGTGCATGTGAGTGTGCGTGTGCGTGTGTATGTGTGTAATCCCACCCAGTACCCAGATACTGAAAAGTTTCAAGAGTTACAAATATTGTCTTTCCATGTAGGAATGTAAACAGTTCAACTTTAGTAAGTCCCTTATGACTTCTCTTTGCTGTTCACCTTTTCATGGTTCTCTTCATTCTTGTGTTTGAAAGTCAAATTTTCTTTTCAGCTCTGGTCTTTTCATCAAGAATGCTTGAAAATCCTCTATTTCATTGAAAGACCAATTTTTCCCCTGAAGTATTATACTCAGTTTTGCTGGGTAGGTGATTCTTGGTTTTAGTCCTAGTTCCTTTGACTTCTGGAATATCCTATTCCATGCCCTTCAATCCCTTAATGCAGAGGCTGCTAGATCTTGTGTTATCCTGATTGTATTTCCACAATACTTGAATTGTTTCTTTCTAGCTGCTTGCAATATTTTCTCCTTGACCTGGGAACTCTGGAATTTGGCCACAATGTTCCTAGGAGTTTCTCTTTTTGGATCTCTTTCAGGTGGTGATCTGTGGATTCCTTGAATACTTATTTTGCCCTCTGGTTCTAGAATCTCAGGGCAGTTTTCCTTGATAATTTCATGAAAGATGATATCTAGGCTCTTTTTTTGATCATGGCTTTCAGGTAGGCCCATAATTTTTAAATTGTCTCTCCTGAATCTATTTTCCAGGTCAGTTGTTTTTCCAATGAGATATTTCATATTATCTTCCATTTTTCCATTCTTTTGGTTTTGTATTGTGATATCTTGCTTTCTCATAAAGTCATTAGCCTCCATCTGTGCCATTCTAATTTTGAAAGAACTATTTTCTTCAGTGAGCTTTTGAATCTCCTTTTCCATCTGGCTAATTCTGCTTTTGAAAGCATTCTTCTCCTCATTGGCTTCTTGAACCTCTTTTGCCAATTGAGTTAGCCTACTTTTCAAGGTGTTATTTTCTTCAGCATTTTTTTGGGTCTCCTTTAGCAGGGAGCTGACCTGCTGTTCATGCTTTGACTTCATGTATCTCATTTCTCTTCCCAGCTTTTCCTCTACCTCTCTAAGTTGATTTTCAAAATTCTTTTTGAGCTCTTCTATGGCCTGAGCCCATTGGGTGGGCTGGGACACAGAAGCCTTGCCTTCTGTGTCTTTGCCTGATGGTAAGCATTGTTCTTCCTCATCAGAAAGGCAGGGAGGAAATGCCTGTTCACCTAGAAAGTAACCTTCTATAGTCTTATTTCTTTTCCCTTCTCTGGGCATTCTCCCCAGCCAGTGACTTGACCTGTGAATATTCTCCTCACACCCACCTCGCCTCCTGATTCTCCCAGCCAGCGTTTGGGGTCTGAGATTCAAATGCTGCTTCCAGCCTCAGGGCTTTTGGTGGGGGCAGGGCTGCTATTCAGTGTGAGATTAAGTTCAGGTGCTCAGGTCAGGGCAGGGCAGCCTCTCAGGCTCAGTTCCCTCAGGGGGTTTATGCACAGACCTTCAACAATGGATCCAGGCTCCTGCCCGCCCAGGGAGCCCTGGTCTGCCACCACCCCTCAGCTTCTGCCTCCCGAGGGGGCCCGAGCCATGGGGGCACCCCACTCCCCTCTCGACCCGCCAAAGAGACTCTCTCACCCACCCCCGTCACCTGTGGGTGGAGGGACTTGTGCGGCCGCTGGAGAGCCTGTCCCTGAAGCCTGCTCGGGTCTGTTCCTCTTGGTGCCACGGCCGCAGCAGGTCTGGGCTGGGCTAGGCTCCGTGTCTGCTGCGCGAGGGACCTTTTGCGAGAGGTTTGCAGGTCCCTCTGGGACAGAAATCTCCTTCGCTCCACTGTTCTGTGGCCTCACTGCTCCAGAATTCGCCATGAGTTACTTTATACCGATGTTGTATGGGTTGTGGGTTCAGAGCTATGTGTATTTGCGTCTTTCTACTCCACCATCTTGGCTCCACCCCCCCCCAGATTTCTTGACCCCAAATACAGTGCTCGTTCTAGCTAAGAAGGTATGTGTATATCATATTCAGCCATGTGTCACACCATATTCAGTCTGGTTTTAAAGAGAATTACATCAAAAGTCATTTAAAATTAAAGTTATAACACTTAAAAGAATTAACCCTTACCAGTCTGTGCAAATTAACTTATACCTTGAGAGTTCTGGATGGCTAAGGTTGTTTCTGAGAGAAGATGGTGACTCTTCTCTTGAAAGCTTTTAGAAACATATTAGGTTCTTATCTATCTTAAATAATTTAAATCAGACTTGCATTAAGGCAAGGGAATGACCTTTCAAGAATCTTTGAATTCTAAGACTCTATAGTCTTAAGGTCTTATGGAATGGCCTTTCACATAGAGAAGGTTTTCTCTATGTTTCACATTTAAAGTTTAGTTTTGCTTTTTTACCAACCTGCCTATTTACTAGACGAATTCTTTTTAAATGAGTTGAGAAAAAGTTCACTAAGAATAAATGACTATAAATGGAGTAAAGATGGAAGTAAACTGTAGTGTATTAGCTGGATTAAAATTTGGAATATTGAAAAGCTCTAATATCTTAGAGTCACTAATACCCAATAATGCTTTCTACTTTATCGATCAATCAGTCAATCAATAAACATCTATTAAGTGCCTATTATGTGTCAGGCACCTTGCTAAGCACTGTTATGTATAGATTGCTTTTTTCTATATAGAACTAAAACTGGCCATCAATTCTGTTTTTGTTTTAAATCATATAAATTCAATAAAGAAAAGAAAGTCAGTCAAGTAGGTTAGTAGTCCTGAGTTGTTAACTTAAATGGCTTATTGTTTTACCGATTTTGCTTTTGCTTTTTGGATAGCTGTTATGACATGCTTTGAATAATTATTCCAAAAACACATCTTTCCTGAGAACCGGCAGTCCAATCCTGTCCTCTACCGACTTAAAGAAAACAAAATAATTAGACATACATACCTTGATCATATAGTCATGGATTGAATCATATCACAGGATTTAAAACAAGAAAGTATTGTAAAAGTTGTCAATTCCAAAAAAAAAAATACAGATAAGGAAACTGAGGACCAGAAAAATTATTATTTACTTTCCTTCTCTCTTCATCTCCCCAGCTAATAAACATTGTTTGGATCACTAAGAAGTAAAGAACCACTGGAAATTTTTAAAGAAAGTAATACTTACCAATATACAAGTCAGAAAGATCATTCCACTGATGGCATTTTGGAATGATTAGAAGAATAAAAGACTGAAGGCAAGGAAGTCGTTGAGGAGAAAATGCTGATGGAAGTTCAGAATTTTAAAAGCAGGACTTAGGTCTGAGAAAGGGAGAGAGAGATTTTAATGATGCTAATGGGAGAAGACTTGGGAGGACTTGACTGCAGTTTGACAATAAAAAAGGTAGTTAAATGAATTGTAAGAGATGATTCTGGAATTGCCTGCTGGAGGGATTATGGTTTCTTGTCCTAGGGAATCAGAAGTGTATAACAGCAGGATTTCAGGTAGCAGGTGATCAGTTTAATCTTTGTTGTTCTGAGATTGAGGTGAAGGTAAAAGGGCCAAGCAGATATTCTAGTAGAACAGTCTGGAAGGATGTTTGGAAAACTTATCATATATGAGTCAGTTTCATACAGGTAAAGTAAGAAGAAAGAACAAATTGATGGAAAAGGATAAAGAGCTTAGTACGACCCTGGAATACGCCACAAGAACCTCTGAAGAAAAAGCTCAAAGGCAGAGATTAGTAAGAATTTTCAGGAAGTGCTTGGAAGAGAAACCAGAGTGAGAAAGGTGGAAGGAACTAGTTAAGAAAACTGGAAACACTAGAAATAGGTGAGAAACTTCAGAAAGCTGAATTTTTAACGAGAACATATTAGCTAAAGTTGATTTCTTGAAGATAAAAGAGACATGAGGAGCCAGTCTGACAACTCCAACTAGTCTATTCACTTTGAGAATTCTGGATCTTGATTATTATGAACACCTCCCCTCATCAAGCCTATTTGTTTGGGCCTGTTCCATTTCCTACACAGCTATTTTGAGTGGTCTTCCCTTTAAGAAGTTCAGAGGATAGTTTAATTCTGATGTAGTCCTGGAATTTATCCCAGAAATGGATTTTACCTGTCTTCAAAGAGTCAGCACAGCAGAGTGAGGGGAAGGCTAAACCTGTACTCAGTACCTGGGGTCTGGATGCCATTTCAAATGTTCATTCACTAGGTATTGAACTGTGGGTAACTCATACAATCCTGGACATCATCATAGGCTTAGGGCCAGAAGATCTTTAAGAGGCTATCTATTCCTACCCCCTTATTTTACTGGATATACATCCGAGGCTCACGGAGTTTAAATGACTCCATCATGCTCATAAATCTTGTATCAGAGGATTTGAACCCAAGTTTTTCTAATGACAAAGCCAATACTCCGTCCCCCTATGCCAATTTCCCTTTCCTAAATCATCTCACTCCTCAGAGCCACAGGTTCTTCAGCTTTCAAATGAGGTTAATGCTACTGTCAGTGTCTACTGTTGTGAAGAAAGTGTTTTGAAGACCTTAAATCATTATGTAAATGCATTATTATTTTGTAATCCAACAAACTTTCAGAGCTGGTGTGCCAAAGCTTTTATTTCCAATTTTGTATCTACTCCCTTAGAGAATTGGCTGAGAATGTGTGAAGCAAGCCGGGGAGAGGAAGATAGGGGTTGGCACTTCTCCTTTGTGAACTGAGGATGTAGACAATGGGAGCCAATCCTGTGATAAAGAAGCCTCCATGGTGCTAAGTAGCCCTGTAAATAGGGGATTCCTCAGGGAAATACTTTCTGAGCCTCTGACTTTTGATCAGTGAAGTAGTATAGTAGGCCCAAGTCAGACTTCCCTGAAACCCTCCCCCAATTTATTATCTCCTTTAAAATGCAAATATTTCTGGGAGTAGTCATGCTTTAAGCTCTCAACTAACAGTTTCATTTTCGGATAACATTTTGGCAAATTTTACTTGATCCCAACTTAGGACAAGAAAGTAATGCTGAATATGTAGGGTAAGATATGGAAGAGAAAGTTTGGGTGGATAAAAGGCTTGGTGGGATACCAAAGATTAGAACTACCAAACAACTTCACCTAAATCAGGCAGGCTCCATTACTTAAAAATAATCTCCATAACTACATTTAGCATATGTACTCAAAATTGTTCACCTCTTTTATAGTCATTTATTGATGTACATTTTTAAAAAATTGTAATAGTGGCAACATGGCACAGTGACCTCAAAGTCAGAAAAATCTCAGTTCAAATTCTGTCCCTGACATTGATTGTGACCTTGTGTCCCTCTTGGAGCTTCAGACAATTCTCTAAGATCATAAATTGAAAAGAAAGTGCCCATTTGCATTCACAGAGAATGAAATATTAACCTCAGGGCCTCAGTTTCCTCATCTATATGAGTGGGTAGGAATAGATGATGTGGGAAGTACCTTTCAACTCTAAAATCCTGTGATCTATGATCTATGGTGCTACTGCTTATTGAAAACAAAGTTGGATCTCCTTTACAAATCAGCTGCCATCTATTCATTATTCAGTAATCAAAAGATACCTAAAGTTATCCTTGTGGGTTTTCAAGAAAGAAGAATCATTCCAGCTCTGTAACTTTAATAATTCATCAAACACGGTCATGCTCTCCAGTCATAAGCATTCTTTATCACAGCCTCTTTTCCCTTAAAAGGGTGGAATTATTTAGCAAAGTTTTTGATTATAAGGAAAGTAGGGTTTGTCTTCTGCAATTTATACACACCTTCAACTTCTTCTTGTTGGGGCATGCTAATCAGAGTTCAATATTTTTTTTCTGCTCATTTGTAATTCACTTGGCATTGACAGTGCTTCACTGATCATTATCATGATTTCATGGCTTGGCTATTTATGACTGTTTTGCATGGGCTTCCCCAGTCAGATTATTATTCTTCAATTTTGTATTACTTAAACATTCACTAAGAGGCCCTCCCAGAAAGCAGAGTTCCTCTGTTGGAATGCAGGAACAGGCTCATTTCATGTTCCTGTTGACTTTTTATAACCAAGATTACTCATCACAGCTGAAGTTTGGGGAACAATAGATGGAAAATGGTTTCAACATTTTTTCCATTGAACATTATTTTACAAAAAAATGTGTTCGAAGGAACTATTAGTTCTGCTATTAGTACTGATATTAATTTAGGAAATACTATAATAAATAGATAACATTACACATTTATGTTGTTTATGCTAAATATTATGTGACACATTTACATGAACTAGATATGATTCTTTTACAGCAGCTTATACACGTTTGTGAGAAATAGACAATTTGGCCATGCAGGAAAAGATACAAGGTACAAGGGTAAAATTAATAAAGCCTAGGATTTAGAGAAATCAGAATCATTTAAGAGATTATGCAGCCTCACTCAAGTAACACCTCCTCCTAATAACATTCTCCATGAAACCTTTCCTAATATCCTAGACCCCTCTGACCTCTTATTTTCCTGATGTAGTTGTTTTTGTTGTTGTTGTGTTTGTCCTTAGTTCTCAAAGAGGACCATGACATCAAGATGAGGACATGACTTGCAGTTGACTTTGATTTGAATGAGGGAGGGCTGTACAAGGTCACCAACTTCACTTTCTTCTCCTGAACCATCTGGGTCCAGTGGCCTGATATTCATCAGGATGACTGGAGGACGCCAAGCAAGCAAAGTGAGACCCTGGTCCTTTCAGGCTAAGATCTTATCACATTCTCACTTTGAGTGAGATACACCCATTCAATGAATAGGCTTCTTTAAGTAGTTACTCAAGGGATGGCCCCTTTAATAAAAAAAAAAAATCAAACTGGGAGGGGAAGACCTTCAGGGTTCCTGGGTAAAAGAGAAACAATTACTATTTAGTAATTACATTCACTCTGTGCTGGGTGTTGGGGATTAGTGATGGAAGGAATTCCCTTTGTCCAGTTCCCTTCTCTTACATTACTTTATCATGGGGTTTGCTATTTGCATTCCATATCATCTTGTATTATTCCCTGATTATTACATGTATAGTAGTATCCTCTTCTTTCCAAATAGATGATAATCTACCAGAGGGCAGTATATGGATTATATATTCTATATTCTATAAGTGCTATTTCTTTTATAACTTCCCATAGCACCTAACTTGGATGCTGAGCACACACTCTCAATGACGTGGTTTCATCAGTGAAGTTCAATCACCAGGACAACCCATCTAAAAACTGGAAAAGTTGTCTTAGTCAATAAAAGGTTAAATAACTTGCCCCGAGTCACACAGTATTAGCAGCATGATTTGAATTCAGGTCTTTTGACTTCAAATTCAGCATTCTATGCACTTAGGACATGTAGTCATTTTATAATATTGCACTGAACTGAATTGCATGTACCTTTCTCTAGGTAGTATCCAATGGAATTTTTTCTTTCAGTTAAATATATCACTCTTACTTTCGCTAAACTGGGTTTAAATATGTAAGCACGCATTTCTTTCTAGTTTTTGCAGCTGAGTTCTATTTATTGCTTAAGGGTCCTAAAGGTCTTAAGAAAAAAATAGCCCAATTTGGATGACATCATTATTTCATTTCTTATAAAACAGTAAAGTATCCTTCTCTTAATAAATTAGGGAGATGATAGATTAGATAGATGACAGATAGATAGATAGATAGATAGATAGATAGATAGATACATAGATAGATACATAGATAGATACATAGATAGATGATAGAAGGGAAATGTATTTTATTTGATAAGTAGTGAACAGTCTCTGACTCTTCCTGGTTGTATGACTCCTGGGCAAGCCATTTACCCTCTAAATGCCCTAGGTCTCTGTCTTAGACCATAAAAAGGTGTGGGGCTGCTTTTCTCAACAGAAAATTCCCTAAACTAGTAAAATCACGAGTCCAGTCCCTATCCTAAATCGTAACCATCCCTCCATCCAAACTCTAGCCCAGCAATAAAGTCGCAGGTTTTATTTTAATATTATTTTAGTTACGACTAATACTGTAATATATCGTACAAACATAGCATAACCTGTGGCGTGTTTTCCCCTTCATTTAGAGAAAATCAGCAATAAAAGTAAAGAACAGTTCAACATTTGCATCACTTTGAAATGAGCCAGGGGGGACATATATAGGTTCGCTCTACAAAGTGGTACAAAGGTACCAAGTTTCCAGACGAGGCTAAACATATGTAAACGAGGGTCACCGAAAGCATACACACTCTAACACCCCGACTTTTTGCTTCAGTTTAGGAGATGTAACTAAAATTTTCCACCCCTTTTTCATCACCTTTCCCCTTCCAAGCTGCTGAACAACGCTTTTTCCTGGGGGAGGAGAGATAAAGGGGTGGGGTGGGGGTAGGACCTTGCATTTCGCCCCTCAGAAGTGGTCAAGGACACGCTTAAAGCCTTCTGCCTCTGCCGGAGGTGCCCTTCCCTCTTGGGAATCCCTCACTAAACTTGTTCCACTTCACACCCTCCTGCTGGTGTGATGCACCAGGAAAATATTCTTGTTTTTCAAGCAGGCTCTCTTGGATCGCCTTGGTGGCTACACGGCTGGGAAAATGTTGCCCCAGGTTTAAAATAAATGCCTCGGTAAAACATGGATAAAAAGCTCGCTCGCTCCTACTCCCCCCTCCCTCCTCGGGCCCTCCCGGCTGCTCCCGGAGTCATTGGGGATGTGCCTAGACCCAGCACCGCTGTCATCCTGGCCAAAAGCAAGCCGAACAAACCCCTGGCCCGCCGCCAGCTCTCTCACTCGCAGCTACCTCCCCTCCCTAACCTACCCCACCCCCAACCCCCACCGAGATGTTTTTTCTTTCCTTTTTTTTTCCCTTCCCATAATACAGGATCTTCCTTCCTCAGCTCCCTTAAATTATAACCCAGGGAAATCTCCACCAGAACCTCCCTCCGTCAAACCCAAGGCAGAATGTCTAGTGGCAAATACATAGACTCCGAGGTAGGATTTGCTTCGTCTTCGGGGAGTTTCTCAAAGCCCCAAACCCCCACCCCCACCCCGGGCACGAGGTGCCCTGCGGCCGTATGTCCCTCCCTGGGAGCGCCCGCCGGCCGCGGCCATCTCCAACCGCTGCTGGGAGCGCTCCCACTGCCTTTCTTTACCGCTCTCCCTCTTGACCTCCGACAGTCACTGCTAAGGAGCGGGCGTCGGTCCGGGGAGTTTCGGGGAGGAATCGGGGCTGGGGGGAGGGCAGCGCCCAAACTGGCTATCTGCTCCGTTTGTGGTTGGCTTTCTTAGGGAAATCACCGAGCAAATTGCTGGAGGGGGGGGGGGTGGAAGAGGTGGACGGGATAACCTTGGGGGCTCCCCGACTTTACGTCTGCCAGAACAGAGATCCACCTCCTTGGAGGTTTTTCGTTATTTGTTTTCTCTCTTACACCCCCCCGCCTTTTACCAGCTGCCCGGCTGATAGCGCTGGGGCGGGAGGCTGGAGTGTCTGGGAACGCGGGGGGACGGGAGGGGCTGCGGGGGCTGTAGCTTCCTCATCCAGCAGTTCTGGGCAAGCACTACCCGAACCCAGACCCTGGCGTCTGGAAAAGCTTAACTGGGGCGTTGGCGCGCGCTCTGTTTGCTCTCCCCCAAGTCCTTGATCCCTCTCTAAAAACTCCTTAGGAATGGAGTTTGCAAAGGGGAGATTTCTCCCAGCTCATCCTCCCCCCAGAACCCAGACCCACATTTATGCAGAACAATTTTTTCCCCCAAGTCAGTGGCCGCGGCGCCTATCAGAGTTAGCGGAAGGGGGAGGGGGTACGCTGCTGCTAAATCGGGGGAGATGCGATTGGAATTTAGGGGAGACGGGTGAGATGTGGGGAGGTGGGCTCGATCTTGAGATTCTGTGAATTCTAGGAGGTGAGGGTGGGAGTAACCTCTTGGGGTGAATGGGGTGAGAGGGGGTGGGCCGCAATAGATATCTCTAAGCTTTAGGGCTACCTGAGAGCAGTCCAGAGAGCGCTAAGGTGGGATGCTAGAGGAGGGGCCGCAGGTGCACGGTTTAATGGGGGCTGGGGTTTGGGACGATGAGCAGTGAGTGACCCATCGCTCTATCGGAGAAATCCAGGGTTAGGGGAGGAAGCTACAGGTGTCAGAGACTGGGGGGAGGCGACCGAAGCAGGTAAGGAAATCCCGGTAAGGTGAGGCGCCCTAAAGTGGGGCCAGGACCAGGGTTGAGCCCAAGGCTGCCGGAGCTCTCTGGGCCAAACACGGGGCGCTGAATACAGGGAAGGCGAGGGAGTAAAAGGGGGGGGCAGTAGGAGAGATTTGGGAGCCGGACGTTTGGGCTGCGTTTGCAGATGACCCCTGGCGGCAGGAGCGGGAGTCGGGCTTCTCCGCCTGGTACCGAGGGGTGTGGTGTCGTCTTTTCTATCCTTTTAAAAAGCCAGTCTCCCCGTGAAGTTGACTTTGCTCTGAGCAAGTCGCAGTACTTGCCGCAGCTGCAGCCGCCGCCTTTCCAAAGAATAAGAATCACCCTTCTCTCTTCCTTAAGCTTGAGAGCTTTCCCAACCTCCGGTTGACTTTTGTCCGCTTGTTCTGCTTTTTTTTTTTATTTCCAACCCCCCCCCCCCCCCTCCCCGTCCCTACCATCACCACCACCCCCACCCCTCCTCCCTAGGGGCTTCTCTATTCGGCGCCCATCCGGGAGCAGGGAAACATCTACAAACCCAACAATAAGACCATGACCGACGAAATGAACGAGAAGCAAATGTACGATGCGCACACCAAGGAGATCGACCTGGTCAACCGAGACCCCAAGCATCTCAATGACGATGTGGTCAAGGTAAGGGCTGGGCTGGGCTGGAGGGAAAGTGACCTGAACAGGTCCTTCAGGCAGGACCCCCTCAGGGTCGCACTGATGGATGAGGGCACTGGGAGCCCAGGTATCAATTATATTATATTGCCACCTCTGGGACTGATAGGAGTAATCCGCTGAAAGCTCATGGAAAAGGCAGAAAATGAATTTTCCCCTTCTCTTTGCCAGGTGATTTCAGCCTAACCCTAACCCCTTAACTTCCACTGAAGTCTACTTGTAGCCAGGCATCCTAACTACAGAGAACTGCATAGGCAGGCTGCTTCTAGCTAAGGCAAGGCTGTCTGCATCCACTCTGATGCCTTGAAGAACTACTTGAACATTGGTACTCTTAGGACGCTACTGTAAATACCTATAGGCATGTGGAATACAAACACAAAGTTGACAGGATCCTGAATTAAAATAAATGTTTTTCTTGAAAATACTAGAATGGGTGAAAATGCTGTGAACCAGGAAGGAGTGAGTGTTCCAGTGAAATGCCAAGCTCTAAGTTTTTAATCACACAGTAAGTGTGCAAAAATCTCAACAGCCTGGAGTCCATCGCACTGGGGAACCAGCTACTTTGTAATCGGTACTTTCATTTATGATTTCTTACATAAATCTGCTCCTGAATCTCATGGACCAAAATGAATCCTTCCGCATATACATGCAGAACATTAGTTAAAAACCAGTGAGCTGTCAAAACTTTTATCAACAGTCGGCATTGTTTATTACTATTATTGCAAACTTTAACCACATTTTAAGCAAATGTGGTCAGAAGACTGCATCGTTAGGACCCATTTGGATTGAGTAATTGTGCATATTACTGTTACTTGGCAAAGGGCTTACTTTTCTGGGACCAAGAAGGCCAAGGAGACCTCTTGGCTCAAGATAGTAGAATCTAAAGCCACTGCCCTGCAAAATCCTGTGACTGCAAACCTGATTAAAATAAAACCATTTCAAGTCATCCAGGACTTGTTACATGAGGATCGGAGTTGGGAGGAGTGAGATTTCTGTAACTCTTTGTGTTTATGAATAGCATATTTTAAAAGGGGAACATTTTATTCTGTACATGTGAGGAAAATGAGCATATTGAACTTAATTCCCTTGGCATGAGGGCAAAAGGGAAGTAGTAACTGGAAGCTTTTAAAGATTTTGCTGGTAGAGCAGAGTATGGAATATTAAAAAAAAAAGCAATTTGCAATAATCTGAAAATTAAAACTGCTAAATTCTGAATAAATTGAAGAGAACGTAAACCCACTTATCTCAAATTATTTTAAAGAGGAGGATAAAGATAAACTTTATTAAGTTTTTCTCCCTTATTTGGCTTTTGATAAGAAGGTCAGTTGCTAGGTAGAGCACTAGCACTGTAGAATTCAGGAAGGAGGTGCTTCACTGGTTATTTTTTTCTGCTCATTTGCACTGTTAGTAGGAGTCCCTGGAGCAACCAAACTTTCTGAGGATGAGTCAGAGCTCCCAGGCTGTATGGAATTTGGGTCTCCACACACTGCATGACTAAATAGAGAAAGATCCCACTGGGAAAAGAGACTTAACATAGATGGAAAAAAAACATAACGGTCTTAGAGGAAATTGAAGTTTACAAAACAGGACTCCAAAGGGCAATTATTAGGAATCCTCAGACCAAATAAATTAAAAGCAGGTGTTAATGTGTGGCCCTGCCAGCCTCAGAATCTTGTGTCCCGCTTACTTGCTGGTAGGACTGAGCAAAACACAGTAAAGAATTCACTATCATAATCATTTGTCTGATCTTTATGACTTCAGGGAGGTAAATAGAAACTTAAATGTGTGCATCTAGAAATTTAAATTTAAATACTGCCTAAGCAACAACTGGTCAAAGTTGATCCAGGACCTTTTTTTCAGAGTATCCAAGATAGAAAACTTTAAGATCACCTGATTACCTACAGCACAAATTCCTTCTTTGGCATCTCTGAATCAAGCCTCCAGTGATAGGGTCTTAGAGTCAAGAAAGAGTGACTCTTTTAAGAATTTTTGGGGCCAAGAATTTAAATGTGATTATGAAGGCTGGAATAATCTTTTTCCTGTTACCTTGACCCTAGAACTTGAGTTTTTCTTACATCAGAATAGGCAACCCATCTCCCAACTTTAGAACACCTGAGAAGTTCATGTTATCATTACGCTAGCCAGCCTCATATTAAAAATGGAAACAGGTGGAATGGAAACAGATCAAATAAATCTATTGTGAAAGGTAAAGGACTTAACAGGGCAGAGGGAAGCAACTCTACATTCAGAAGATTCTCATATCACATTTTAAAAATAATTCTGGCTGATGAGAAACGAAGGAAACAGCTCTGATATAAAATGTAAAAAAGTTACACAGTTACTGAATATATACTTAGTATACTTTCAATGCCCAAGCTAAGCTACATAGAAATCACAAGAAAAATCAGAATATTTTAAAAAAGAAATTAGTTTTCTAATCTATTCCTAAGTTCAAGGGCCTAGTTACCTGGCTGTATGAGCATAAGCACTCAATATCATAGAAACTGGGTTCTTGACTTCCTTCAATAAATGAGCAATTATGTTTGCTCATCAGATATTATAATCATAAAATTTCAGACAGCATTATCCAAAAAAGTAAAACCTGCTGTGTCAAGCTTCTGCTAATTAAAAGGGATGTAAATCAACGTGAAATTTTGGCAGATGACATTTTTCTAGCCTTCACACAACTGGTTCAAATGTTTTATTTGCACTCAAATATGGAAAGGCTCTGTGATATTCTGGGTACCAGGGATCTCTTTTCATTAGATTACCCAAATTAACCTCTGATTTTTCATATGTACTAGAAAATGGAAGGGATCTGTGATTTTATGGTGGTGGGAAGCCTTCCTCTTCTTGATTACCTAAACAACAACTCTTATGTGGGATTATATAGTAAGTCCTGGGGAGTTGCTTAAGGCACATAGTGGTTAATCAATACACCCTGGAACATAGCACTAATAAGTGTCAGAGACAGGATTTGAAATCTAGGTCTTTCTGCCTTCAAATCCAGCACTCTATCCACTCTACCAATTGGTATTATTTGAGTATTCTTGTAAGCCATCAATTTATAAAAGCTTGCCTAGAATTGAAGAACTAGTTGTCCTTATAATCAAATACAGTGGACTATCTCCAGAGATAGTCAGTAAACATTAAAGTGCCTGCAGGCACTCTGTGTAAGGATATTCATCCTTCAGTAGCCTGCATTGGGCTAAACACTGAAGAGACAAACAAAACCATCATCTCCAGACACTCACTATCTAAGGTAGGAGCTGGCATGCAAAGAAAGAAGGATACATATTTTCACTTTAATGTGAACATTGAACTTCAGAAATATATTGAAAAATTAATCAAAAGTGAGGCATTCCAATCACACCCAAGTGCCAAGGCATGTGTTTCTCAACATTGTTAAGTTTGTAATCTAGTCTGTTTTCTGTGAATTCAAGCATTGTAAACCAAAGAAAAGTTTTTACCAACACCATGGGTTTTGCTTTGATGAAAATGGATGAAATTATCCATGGCCAATTATAATAGAGCCTTATACAAGAAACCTAATGACTTTAAAAGATAGAAACTGTAGTTGTTGACCAAGAAACCACTTTATCTTTCCCTCCCTCCACCTTAGCACAAGGAATGACCATGGGTTGTCTATCCTGGAATGCCTGTGAAGTGAACCCTTCACTATAGCTCATGGTAACTCTGTGTAAGGACATTCATCCTTCAGTAGGCAGAAAAGCAGCCGTACTCATGCCAGTAATTGAAAAGTGAGATCATTCCACAGCTGTACCACAGAGATGTTAGAGGTCCAACCCATCACTGAAGATCAAGATTCAGAGAGAGATCCGTTAGGCTGTGGGTTTTTCCACAGATTTTTTAAAACCATCTTTGTGAGTTAATTGTGTATGTGGTAAAGTATGTTTCAAGTTTGCTATCTGGAATAACAGTGGAGTGTGTAGAAGTGCTCATCTCCAAACTAGAAGTATGGGTAAGCATAGGCCAGGATTTATTCACCTATTAATTTTTTGCTTCAATGCATTCCGTTGAATATGTGTCTATTTCCCAATTTCTATTAATTTGTTAGGGTACAATGACTCCAAAAGAAGAGAAATTTACCGAGGTGTATAATATTCAAAACAATTAGCTGCTCAACATGTGGTATTGATTCGCCCTTACCAGGTGATTTGCTATGGTTAGGCTGCAGAAGAATTAATAACTTTACCATGAACATAGCTGAATCACCAAGGACTGGTTGTTCCTCGGATATCAGCAGCCAATTTCCTCAGTGACTTTAGGTTAAACTTATTTGAATAGCTGGATCCTTTTTAGATTCAGCAGCCAGCTTGTATCAGCTCACAGGAGCTAATGGTTACATTTTCAACAAGCATTCACACCTTGGAAACTGGGTAAATGCTGCAAATCAAGGCTTGATGTATTGTTTTATTGATTTTTAGATTTAAAGTTATGGAGAAAATATTAACAATGCAGATTACACATAAAAGTGTTCTCCACCCCCAGGCAGGTGTCGAATATTTACTGGCACACTCTGGCTCTTTATCGTATACATGTTCTTCCTCAGCTAGTAGTGATTCTAGAGTGGCAAATAAGATGAACCGAGCAGTGTCTAAATAATTTAAATTTTGTGAAAGTGTTCAGCTACAGCGATGTAGTTAATACAAGTTTTCATATGTTCTTGGGCCGTGTAGTCCAAAAATGATTGAATTTAGTCCCTTGCTTAAAGAGCCCTTGCAACAAGAATTGCTATTTTTTCTGAAAACTCATTGTCAGTTCTTGAAAAAGCTGCATTACCTCTTCTTATAGCAATTTGTATCCAACTCTGGAAAATTATTCCAAACTTTATTTCTGAGACAGGGAGCTAAAACTACTATTTATTTTCTATTCAGATGTGTTATTGAGTGGTCCATATGAGAAGATGCAAGTCACGCTTGCATCATAAAAATATCATTGCTTATATTTTTAGCATCTACAGTTTTTAACTTAATAAAGGGCCAGCAAAAAGCTCATACAGAACATTCCTGGGTGGGACATTTATATCATTTTAAGGTCTACGATGTGCGTTTTGTAGATTATACGTAATAGGCACATACTTTCATATATATTCCTGTAATGGTTTTAAAAATTCAGGACTAGATGAATACATTGTCGATACTGGACACAGGTGAGGGTGAGGAGGGATTCCAGCTTATTCACATTTTGTTGTAGTTGGAAGGGACTTTGGAGACCTTCTTATAACAAATCTAGTTTTCTTTCTCTTATATCACGGCTACTTTCTATTCCAATGGAGGATTCATAGAAAGGGATAATGAAATGTAAAGGTATCACAGAATTTCAGTGTTTGAAAAGACAGAGATTTTCTTTTTTTTCTTTTCTTTCTTTCAAAGATTGTGTCACCCATCTCACCCAGATTAGAGGTACAGAGACTATTCATGGGCCCAATCCCACTACCCAAACTATTTCTGACCCAAACCAGTTTCCCCTTCCTTAGGTAACCTGGTACTGGTTCGTTAATATTGATACAAATTTAGTACCAGCATTGGGGTGTCATAACCCATGACAAGTCAAAATTCCTGAGCTCAAGAGATCCAAGAATCTCAGTCTCTTCAATATCTGGGATTACCAGAGCGTGCCACGATGCCCAGGCTCATCTAACCCAACTATACCCAAATAGGAAACCCAAGTACATCATCCATAATAAATAATCATTTTTTAGCATTTCTTTGAAGCTTTCTGGTGAGATGGAACCAGGGTTGTGCTGGGCCAATTCTGCCTAGCTCCTGAGAGCCTCTTATTAAATTTTCAGTGTGAGCATTTTCTACCTCAGAAAATGGCCAACGGAATAGTCAGGACTATAGTTATTCTTTTGTTGCTTATGTAGACTTAAAAAAATGGTTGGTTGGTTGTTGTCCTTTGTTCTCAAAGAGGACCAAAATGACATCACCATGATAAAGTGAAGTTTCAGTGTGTCCGACTATGGCTGATCAGACCAATATGAGCTCGTAATGTTCTACCACAGATTGGGCACAGATAGTCAGTGTGAATATTTGGGGTGGTTACTCCAAATTTGCATATCCTACATTTCCTTTGCACTGTCTCACAGAGCACAGTACCTTCTCTGATGTGGCACACCATGCTGCGTGGTCCTGTGCCAGTGTCTCCCATGTCGCACAGTCAAATCCAAAGTTCTTGAGAGAGAACTGGAGAGTGTCCTTGTAGTGCTTCTTCTGACCACTATGTGATCACCTACCCCATGTGAGTTCTCCATAAAATAGTCTTTTTGGCAAGCATACATTTTGCATTTGAATAACATGGCCAGCTCATCAGAGTTGCACTCTGTGAAGCATAGTTGGGATGCTTGGCAGTCCAGCTTGAGCAAGGACTTCAGTGTCTGGTACCTTATTCTGCCAAGTGATCCTTAGAATCTTCCTAATACAGTTCAAATGGAAGCAATTCAGTTTCCTGGCATGGCACTGGTAGACTGTCCATGTTTCACTGGTATACAACAATGAGGTCAGCACAATGGCTCCATAGACCTTCCATTTGGTAGTCAGTCTAATACCTCTTCTCTCCCAAACTTTCCTTCGGAGCCTCCCAAACACTGAGCTAATGCTAATGTGTGTGTCAACCACATTGTTAATGTGTACATCCCTGGAAAGTACACTACCAAGGTAAGTGAACTTATCCACAGCTCTTAGAACTTCTCCATTTGTTGTAACTGATGGTTCCACATATGGAAAGTGTGGTGGTGGCCCATGGAACACCTGTGTTTTCTTAGTGTTAATTATTAGGCCAAAATTAGCACAGACAGCAGAGAATTGATAAATACTTTGTTGTATCACAACTTCAGAGGCTGCATTGAGTGCACAATCATCTGTAAACAGAAAATCATGCACCAACACCCCCTCCATTTTGATCTTGGGTTCTAGCCTTTTCAAATTGAAGAACTTACCATCAGTACGGTGGTTGACTTTGATGCCATGTTCATCCTCATTGAAAGCATTTGACAACATGGCTGAAAACATCATGCTAAAAAGCATGGGAGCAAACACAGAGCCCTGTTTCACTCCATTGGTGACTGGGAAGTTACAACAGCATTGTCCACTATCCAGAAACCAGGCAAGCATGCCATCATGAAACTGATGTACGATACTGATAAACTTCTCCAGGCAACCAAATTTTGACATAATTTTCCACAAGCCCTCACGACTAACAGTGTCAAAGGCCTTGGTCATATCTACAAACATTGTGTACAGACCTCTGTTCTGCTCCTGGCATTTCTCCTGGAGTTGTCGGGCAGCAAACACCGTATCAACTGTTCTGTGGCCCTTTCTAAAGCCACACTGACTCTCAGGTATATGACTTGTCTTCCAGGTGAAAGATCAGCCTATTAAGGAGGACTCTAGCAAGAATTTTGCCAGCAATGATTAAGAGAGAGACCCCCCTGTGATTGTCACAGGACAATCTATTCCCATTACCTTTATAGAGATGGACAGTGGAGGCATCTTTGAACTCCTGAGGGATAACCTCTTCTTTTCATATAATCTAGAAAATTTCAGTCAACTTTTGTATGAGCAATGGTCCCCCTACCTTATAAATCTCAGCTGGAATTGAATCAGCACCAGGTGCTTTGCCACATGAAAGGAGCCTAATGGCCCTCAAAACCTCTTCTTCAGTTGGAAGTTCAGCTAAGGAGGGATTCACTTCAACCTGAGGTAAATGGTCAATGGTCTCAGCATTGATTGATGATGGTCTGTTGAGAACACTATGGAAGTGTTCAGCCCATCTCTCTAGGATTATGTCCTTATCACTAATCAGTGTAGTTCCATCAGCACTGAATAGTTGTCCATAAATAGCTTTCAGGGAATCATGGAAGTACTTTGGATTGTTACTATCAGCATAAAACTGAATTTCATCTGCCTTCTTACTGAGCCAGGAATCCTGCATGTCTCTAAGCTTTGCTTGTACTTTGCTTTTGATGGAATTAAATGCTGCCTCCTTAGAGGTGGATGACCTATCCTGCTGGTAAATCCTGTGGAGTTCTCGTTTTTCATTTATCAGCTTCTGAATTTCCCCATCATTTTCATCAGACGAGTGTTGGTGTTTGCGAATATTCTGACCCAGATGAGCAAATGCAGTGCTATACACCAAATCTCTGAAAACTGCCCACTCCTTTTCTGCTCCATTGTTACCAATTGTATGTTGGCTCAACTTTATGTCCAGGTTAGCAATAAAATGTTCATGCTCAGAGAAGAGATCTAATTTGTTGACATTAACTCTTCTGGTAGTCATTTTGCCTTGGGGGCAGCACTTTTGATGAATGTGAATATTTAGCTTGGAAAGAGTAAGTCTGTGATCAGATGTAGACTTGTATGTGTATTTGTCCTTAGTTGCCGAAAAAGACCATGCCATCAGAGAAATGATGACATGACTTGCACTTGACTTCGTTTTGAGTGAGGGAGGGCTGTGCAGGTCACCAGCCTCACTTCTCCTCCAGAGCCATCTAAATCCAGTGACCAGATATTCATCAGGATGACTGGAGATGACCCAGGATGAGGCAGTTGGGGTTAAGTGACTTGCCCAAGGTCACACAGCTAGTGAGTGTCAAGTGTCCGAGGTGAGATGTGAACTCAGGTCCTCCTGACTCCTGCACTGGTGCTCTTATCCACTGGACCACCTAGCTGCCCTAGATGTAGACTTAAGAAAGTGACAGAGAGTGGATAGAGCACTAACTCTGGAGTCAGGAGGACGTTAGTTCAAATTTGACCTCAGACATTTGACACTTATTAGCTATATGACCCTGGGCAAATCGCTTAACTCCAGTTGCCTCCAAAACAATGATGGAAAAAAGGTTAATAAGGCAGATGAAACTTCATGTACCTTAAGCTGAATGTACTATCAGCTGAATGTACCATACATACATTCCCCCTCACCCTCCAAGAACCAGCACATCCCTGGCATGATGTGGGATTAGGCCACACTATGTGGAGGAAATCTATTCTACTTTGGGAGCACCAGTTGTTAGGAAGTTTTGTTATTCTGAATATTTCTGTCTCCCTGCAATATCCAGGCATTGCTTTTAGTCCTACCTTCTGATTAGGTCACATGATCATAAAGCTAAATGATCGGAACCGTATGGGTAAAATGAATTTAATCATATGATTAGTCAAAATAGCATAAATTACAGTTATTCATTGATCCAGGTTATGTGGCATGAAACCCACTAGCAATCAATTACGTAATAATAATGGCAGGTTGATGATTAGACCCCGCTAATCATCACACTAGTAGGGTTATTAAGCCTACTACTTAATGTTAGAGTAAATAGAAAATACTTTTTTGTAATTAGAAATCTCAACCATATTGAGTCTCCAAACATTTGTTTCAAGAGTCTAAAGTTGGATATTTGGGATCTGGTCCAAACCACTCATTTTTGCAAGTGATGAAACTTGAGACCCAGAGAGGTTTCATGACTTCCCTAAGGCCATGGAGCTAATGAATGGCAGGAAGAGACAGATTTGGGATATATTTGGAAGTGAGAAGCAATAAGATTTAGTGATGGATTTGCTGTGGGGTTGAGGGAGAGAAATCTAAGATTTTGAGGTTCCCCATCTGTATAATGGTTTTTAAAAATTAGTTATGTATTATTTTCTTCTCTGGTAACACAAAGGTAACTTGCATAAAATGCACAAACATTACATTTGCTTTCAATGAGAAAAATAAATATACAGAGCAACCTCATTATTTTGATTATATCTTAATGGAGCAATACCTATGCGGCTTCTTTCATCTTATAAGCATTGATGGTTAATTAATATTTACACAATCAACATTTTTTAAAGATCAAACCCTTTTGTATATGTGGAAGCTAAAGAAGAAAGTTAAGAGACTTTTTTAAAACCAAAAGGCAGTCAGTATCAATGGTTTATGTCGGTTTTTGTTCTTGTCAAAATAGGAGTACAAACCTTGTACTCCTATGGGCACCAAAGGATTGGCACCAAATACAGTGTCTGTATTTTCTTTTGTTCTTAGGTTGGACTTGAGTTTCAATTTTTAAGACTAATTATGTCATCATGGATGGTATTGTCAAACATGGCACCATGCATGAAAAGAAAAGTCCCTAGGTTTCCAAAGAATGTTGGTAGTGGCATAAAACTACCCTCTGGTGACTATACAAAACATAGTTGTTGTATAGTTAAGTATAGTTAGTAGTTATGTCTACAGCAGTTAGTAGAGATGTCATGGTGGAGTGAAAATAGTTCTGGACTTAGTAGACTGAGGACCTGGGTTTAAGTCCCAGCTTATCTCTATGGTCTTGGACAAATCATTTCATTTATCGTGCTTCAGTTTTCTCATCGATGCAAAGAGTAGGTTGGACTAGATTTCTTCCAACCGTGTCTTTAGAAATATAGATTCTTGGCCACTTGTTAAACCACATTTGAAATGCTTTCAGCCTGAAATGATACATGAAATGGCTGATTATTTAAAATATGATGATATTAGGAAGGCATTTTGTAAACCTTAAACCATCATATATAAGCTAGCTATTGAGAAAGCCATACTTTGCTTCTAACTCACTTACGTAGTCTGAGATTATTGAGCAATTAATATGGTATTATTTCTGAATTAACATGGCTTCTCAAACTTGCTTTGGCCAAACAAAAGTTTCATTTTCTATTCTTCATTAAAATTTAAAACTACTCATTCCAAAATCATCTCACTGAATTTTGAAAATATTTCATTTATTTCCTTCCCTTTTCATTATAACCCTTCCGTTTTAGCATTAGGCAGTGATTTTTCTTACCTTTGAAGTTGTTATTCTTTCATGGGAATATTTGTGTTTGCACTTTTATCACCTTTCTTGACCATCTTATTCTTTAACCCAACCATGTCCCCTGTATCTCTTCACATCATGTAGACCTGCTATTTTCTTTCCATTTTTCCTGGATTCTGTGAATGTTCAGAAACATCCACTTGCAAGATTTGCCAGGACTAGCAACCACTCTAGATAGTAGATGTAAATTCCTAGAATGCAGGAATTACTTTGTATTAAGCACCCCATAATAGGTGCTTAATATATTCTTAGTGAATGACTATAGCTTATATATACTATATATATAATATTTATGTATATACATATATGTGTGTATATATACATTTACATATATATGCATACATACACATACACACACACACACATATATATATATATATATATATATGAAATGAAGAACATAGTCATGGCTGCCAATTCCATGGTAGTGGGCCCTCTGCTAAAGAATGGTGTTTTTTATATACTATAATAAGTGCCATTCCAGGGTCACAAGTTTGTTCCTTTAAACACAGTCTTAGAAAGACAAGGGGGAAACATTAACATTCTGAAAGAGAGAATTTGGAGTATGAACAGCTGCAGTGTTTCTCAGCAGCTACAAAAATCCCAACTGTTGGATCACAGACTAACTGCTTTTATACCCCTTCAACTCTTACCTATTTCAACCAAAAATGCATCTCTTTAGAGAAGCATCCTTTTTCAGTTTAGTTCAACATTTTTCCTTGTACATGGGAATCTTCATGAGAAAATGCCCAAGTATGGATGCTTCCCAAGAGTGTGGGATGAGGATACCCTAAAGTAGAATGTCTGGATTATTAGACTAATGCATTATTTCTCAGCGTCAGGTTGCTCAGTATGAATTTCAGGATTTGTTATTTTTAAGAATGCTATTCCTTTACAAAAAAAATTGGTGATTGGTTTATGTTGGTTTTTGTTCTTGTCAAAATAGGAGTACAAACCTTGTGCATTCTTCTGGAGTCTTCCATTTGAATAGCTATTTGGAATGGCAAGAAGGCTTATCATATACTGACTTTTATTATTGGTTGTCTTTTTATTATTTATTGTATGATTAAAAATTATAATTTGTTATTTTATACTAATTCAGTATAATAATGAATATAATTTAGAATATAATTTAGAATAATTATCAACAATTATAATTATTAGTAATTAACATTTATTATTGGCTGTCTTTTTTATTTGTAGTTAGATGCTATGAAAATAGAAAATTTTGTTTTGAAATTAACACATGAAAATTTTTAAATTGACTTCACAACTAAATCCTAAACTCCTTGAACAGAGATAATGCCCCATCTTCCACAATACAGGGTCTTGCTTATAGTAGGTGCTCACTTAGAAGCAGTATAGCCTAGTCCAAAGGTTCTGCTTCTTTTTTTGTTATGGGCTCCTTTAGCAGTCTGTTGAAGGCTATGGAAAATCTCTCAGAATAATGTATTTAAATGTACGAAATAAAATACATAGAAGCACAAAGCAAATGAATTGGATTGGAATATAGTTCACAAATATATATAATGTATTTAGAGTTCTCAAATAGTATGTATAATTCTCAAGTATATATAATTTATATATGTGTATCTATATATTAGATATACTTCTTATGGAGTTTTCAAGTATATGTAGATTGTCCACATATAAATAGATATAAACATATAGCTTATCTCCCTCCACATAGATAACACATACTTGAAAACTCTATATTAATTATACATAATATGCACACACATAATCTATATATGTGTATATATGTATATGTGCATAGGTGTATGTATACACACACACACACACACACACACACATAAAGTTCACGGACCTGAGGCTAAGACCCTCTCGTGTAGCAGAAAGAGTACACTGCCTCAAGAAGACAGAAGGCCCACACTTTAGTTCTTTTGCATTATCTGCTATGTGACTATGTATTGACTAATCTTTCAAGGACTCATTTGTAAAATGGAGATCAAAATACACACAGTCCTTACCTCTTAACCACTTCCATACTTGGGTAACGTCTCCTATTTCAGTCCTTGATACCTTTTCCCTGTAGAAACTATGACAGGCAACTTCAAATATATATTCTTGGAAACTTATTGTATAGGCCGTTCTACGAAAGGGGTTTTTTAATTCCTCTCTATAAAGTAGGGGTAATGGTCCAGTAAATATTCTTACTGTTTTTCAATTCAATGTGAAGGACTTAATTATAATCAAAGTATTAAGCTGGCCCTAAGCCCTGAGCATTGTGCATGGTAGGTGAAGTCTGAGAATCAGATGACCAATACTTATTGTTTATGGAGCCTTTGCTCTTATATGGAAATGTTGCACTATAACTGAACAGAATGAGGTGGAAGTGGGAGAAGGGAGAGAAAGAGAGGGAAAGAGAGACACAGAGAGAGATACAGAAAGAGAGAGAGAGAGACGGAGAGACAGACAGACAGACAGACAGAGGAGAGATTGACTGATTTATTAAGTACTAGTTCACAGAGAGTATATCATCAGTTCATAATGTCAATAGAATAATTTTCAGTTCTTCTGCTTGCCAAGCAGAAATTTTTTAAGAGAAAAAAAGAAGCACTCTAAAGTTATAGACTTTTTTGGACAACGTCTTCCAAGAAAAGATCTAAATAAATCAGATTTCCAAGAAAACTTATTTGAATGAATGAATGAGTGAATGAAAAAGCATTTAAGTATTTATGTAAATGGGGAAGCTAGGTGGTGCAGTGGATATAGTGCTAGCCTTAAAGTTCAAATCTGACCTCAGACACAAATCACATTATCCTGTTTGCCTCAGTTTCCTTATCTGTAAAATGGGCTGGAGAATGAAATAGCAAACCACTCCCATATCTTTATTAAGAAAATCTCAGAAAGAATCATGAAGACTGGGATATTACTAAAAAATGACTTAACAAGACCTAAGTTCAAATTCAACTACAGACACTTACTAGCTGTGTAACTCTGGGCAAGTTACTTAACCTCTGTTTTCTTTCATTTTCACTGTCTTGCAAAGTTGTCATGAGGATCCATTGAGATAATATTTATAAGGTGCTGAGCACAGTGCCTGGCCACATAGTAAGTGCTATATAAATGCTTATTCCCTTCCCTTATTCATCCCTACTATGTGGCAGATACTGTAGACACAGAGAGAGAAAAGTGAGATGATGCCTGCTCTCAAGAAGGTCAATTTTATGAGGACAATACATGTAGAAGAATTCATTTACAAGGTGGGTAGAAAAGCCGAGTTCTTGGGTTGCTTCAACAAGTCAGATGGCAGTATGAGGGGTGGGAGAGGGCACAGCTGGGAGTATAGCCTCATAGTTGGTGACAAAGCCCAGTGGTCCCCCATTTTACCAAACTCCTGAAAGAACAAATGAAATAGCAGTGAGATGTTTTGACGAGTCGTTTGTTGTATTTGTTTACAAGCTTTAGGCGATGTAATAGATGCAGTAGATTCATAGACTGGTAGAGTTCAAAGGGTCCTTAGAAATAATCTCTTTTTATAAAATTTTTATACAGTTTTATCATATTATATTTCTGGGATATATGGACACTGGATTAATGAATAGAGAGTGCTGGTCTTGGAGTCAGAAAGACAAGAGTTCAAATCCTCCCTTGGCTACATGTTGGCTCTGTGACCTTGGTCATGGCACTTTACTTCTCCATGACTCTAGACTCTCTACACTATAAATTGCAAAGGAGGTACTAGTCTCCATTGGCAGAGGAAGGTCCTCATCAGGAGATTCCTACAAGGATCAGTGTAGTCCCAAAAAACCATAGGTTCACTCCAAAAAATATACACATGATAGTACATTATGGCTCCTTCTATATTGTATATTTTTCCCTGTTTTAAAAGGACTTGGGATACAAATGTACTATTTTCAATCATTATAGTGAATGATAACTGCGCATGTGAATTCCTCCCCCTCCCCAAGGGGTGTGGGTGTGTGTGTGTGTGTGTGTGTGCGTGTGTGTGTGTGTGTGTGTGTGTGTGTGTACATAATTTGCAACTTAGGTAATATAGGCAACTAAATGGTACTGGAGCACTGGACCTGATGTCAGGGAGACCTGAATTCAAATACAACTTCAGAAACTTATTGGCTATATATGAGTCATTTAACCATGCCTCAGTTTCTTTATCTGTAAAATAGGAATAATTATAGCGTGTTTTCAAGGATTGTTGTGAGGATGAAATGAAATGATATTTGTAAAAAGCTTTCCAAATCTTAAAGTACACTATAAATTCTAGCCATTATCTATCTTTGATTATATCTTAAGATTTATTTGATTCAAGATCCTGGGTCAGAAATCACTCCTAATTACAACATCCTTCCTACAAGAAAAGACTGTCTACTTCATAATCTACTTTTATGATGTGGTTTCCTGAAATGTCTTGGGGCAAAAAAGTGGAAACAGTTTATAACCTTACCTGCCTGAAGGCTGGGAACTGGACCAGCTGTTTTCCTTAAGTCTTTTCCAACTCTAAAAGTCAATAAACATTTGCTGACTGATTGATAAAGGGAAATGGCATACATATTCATTTTTAAAAGGAAGAGTTAGAGGAGCAAAACATTACCATAGAAGAGGAATCAACAGCACTCAATTACGGGATGTTAGATTTTAACAAAAAAAAAAAAAAAACTACATGCACAAGATCCATCATTTTTCTATGAACCATTTCTCCCAGTGCCACACCAAATGGAAGGAATCTCTTGTACTTTCGTATTCATTAGCTCCCAGGTTTCTACTAGATCAGGTCCCTCTTTTCAAGACAATCCCCTAAGAAAAGAAGGAGGTAAAAAAGAAATCAGCTTTTCAAAGCCATGTAACTGTACTGGGTGGTAGAAAGAGCTGACTCTGGATTTGGCGTAAGAGGATAGGAGTTTGAATTCTATTTCTTTTTGCTTCTTACCTTCATGAGCTTAGACAAGCTATTTTTTTAATTGTAAAATTAATGGATGCCTGGATTGTTTTTAAAGGTTCTGTCTAGTTCTTCATCCTAGACCTTGGCATTTAAGAGGCTATTGTATATGGTTTTTTTTTTTCAATTAGATGCTGCAAAACACTTGGATGGTCTACAAGGTCCTCCTTAGATCTGAAGGCTCTAACTAGGGATAGACATGATGGGCAGCCACTTAGGGTGCTACTTTGTGGAGTAGGCAACAAGAGGCCACTTTTAATATTACTTTTTTATAAATGAAAATCTTTAATACCAGAAAATTCTATTCTCCATGGTACATAGCCATTTCTTTTGTGATATGTCAAGTTGTATATATTACAGCAAAGATTCAAAGCCTTCTACACTAGGTGGGACTGGGAGGAGGGGCTGAACATCAGAAAGAGGTGGCGGGTTAAATTCCAAATCTTCCCCGAAATATCTAGTCCCAGTTCTGCCAGTCCCAGTTACCCTTTTTTGAAAGTGACCCTGCACAGACCTCTTGTGTAGCTTTATACTTGCAGAGAGTTTATCTAAGTTTCTTACATTTTTGGATATGGTCCCAAGATGACATCACTTCATTGTGTGAAGCCTCCCTGAAGGGACAGTAATAGAACGAGCATGTTCTGTTGCTCCTAAATTAAGAAGAAATGTGACAGGGGTACAGCTGGGGGTGATGTTAGGCATAAAAAGCTTTCTTCATAAGGATAACTACAATATCAGTTTTACTTTACTGTTCTCTTAACTGGGGGAAGCTAGGTAGTACAGTGGATAGGATGTCCAACTTGAAGTTAGGAAGATTCATCTTTCTGAGTTCAAATGTGGTCTCAGACACTTACGGGCTGTGTGACCCTGGGCAAGTTACTTAACCCTGTTTGCCTCAGTTTCCTCATCTGTAAAATGAGCTGGTGAAGGAAATGGCAAACAATTTCAGTGTCTTTGTCAAGAAAACCCTAAATGGGGTAACAAAGAATTGGACACGACTGAAAAACAATAACAAAAACTCTTAACTGGGTCATGGAGTGTATGTGAAAAACACATTTTTCACTAAAGTTTCTGATATTTTTATCACGCAAATAGAACTTAAACTTTTTTAAAAAGGAAAAAGAAAAGAAACACTTAAGCATATTCAAAATAAATAAATCCTTCCTAATGCTCACAATTCTGAATGTTTTCTTTCTTGGTCCAAGCCTGTGATTTCTTTGGTGTAGGTAGGTAGGTAGGTGGTTCAGTGGACAGATCACTGAACCTGTAGTTCAAATACAACCTCAGACTCTTATCAGCAGTGTGACCCTGGGCAAGTCACTTAACCAGTTTGTTTCAGTTTCATCAATTATAAAATGTTGGAGGTTTTGGGGGCAGGGTTAAAAGAAAAAATGACTGGTGCCTAGGTGGCACAGTGGATAGAGTAATGAACCTCGAGTCAGGAAGACTTCAGTTCACATATAGCTTCACACACTTGCTAGCAAGGTGACCCTGGTCATGTCACTTAACCTTTGTCTGCCCCAGTTTTATCTGCAAAAATTGAGATGGTAATAATACCTACTTCTGAGAGTTGTTGTGAGAATAAAATGAGATCATATTTGTAAAGTGTTTTAAAAACTTAAAGTACCATATTAATGCTGTTATTATTATTGATGTAGATGACCTTTTACCCTGAACAAACTTATCAGAAATGCTAAAAATATTTTTTAAAAATATGTGTTGACTTTTAGTTGCTATAATGTTATCCACGCTATTTTATTATGCTAGTAATCTACCAAATCTTTCTGGGTAATCTAACTTTTCTGCTAATGTATTTTTATTAATTATTTTCTTCTGCAGCATGACTTCTGAAAGATAAGAAAACATTCTTTGGTGTTTAGCATATTAAGGAGGCAGAACTCTATATTCTGTTCTCAACTAATCTAAAAGTTGTTGAGACCTCAATTTGTTTTCTTTTATAGAGACTTCCTCATATTCAGTTTTGAGAGAAATTTCACAATCTAATAAATTTAAGATGGAGCTTTCAAACGATTTGACATGTTCAACAGATAGTTCCACAGCATCTAGCACATAATAAGCACTGAGTAAATGTTTGTTGATTGACTGATTGATTGCAAAGTAATAAATTCCCTATGCCCCTATTTTATAGGGTCAATGACATCATGGACAATGTCTTGACTTGTGTGTGAATTGGATTTAAGGGAGGCAAAGTTGTTAGCCTCACTCTTTCTTCATGGGTCATCAAAATCCAATGGCAAGACAAAAAATCAAGATGACTGATGATGGCCGGGTGTATAGTGGATGACCTTGGCATCTGATGCCTGACCAAGCTCTAAGCTCCAGAGCACCTGCTTCAACCACCTTCATAGCCATCCTGGGCCATCTCCAGTGGTCCTGATCTATATCTGGCCACTGGACCCAGATGACTCAGGAGGAGAAAGTGAGGTTGGAGACCTTGCACAGCCCTCCCTCACTCAAATCAAAGTCAATTGCAAGTCATGTCATCACCTCCCTGATGTCTTGGTCTTCTTTGAGAACTAAGGACAAACATAACAACAGCAAGCCATTGGAACAAATTGTTCTCATCTGTGGAATCACCAGGGGAAGTCTTCACATGCTTGGGGTAGACATTCCCCTAATTCACCTATGGGTTTGAAGACTATCAGTTACCCTCAACCTGGTTTAGCCCATCTGCCAAGATGGTTTTACTGGGGTGTCACCAGTATGTGCTTGCTAGAGTTTCCTGGTGCCACAAATAAGAGTTGGGTGAATCAGGTGGACACCTGATGAGCAGCTCTGAGAAGGGCTTGCCACAGAGGAGGTTCTAGTTCTGGAAGCTGGAGATTCTAGGAGGGTCTGCATAGCAGATGCAGGGGACATTTACACAGAGGCAGGAGATGAACTGTCCCATCTAGGGAGAGCAATGTCTTCCCTTTCTAATAGCAATGGCACACATTTATAGAGTATTTTAAGATTTACAAAGTACATTTTTCACCATAATCTTATAAAGAAATCAGAACAAACATTTTTGCCATATTTCACAGTTGCAAAATCTCAGGCTCAGAAATAGGAAAGATTTGCCAAGGGTCACACAACTATTAAAATGTCAGAGTCCTGGATACGAGTAGGGATCTTTTGACTTCAATTCCAGGGCTCTTTCCATTAAAAAGAAAAGTAAAAATGACAAGCCTTATTTCAAGGGAAAATATTTTGTTCTTTATTCTCTAAGTCTAGAGGACTTCTAAGATGAAAAGGATAAAGGAATAGGGACTAGGCTGTGATGTCCTTGGTATAGGCAGACTGGCACCATCTTGGCAACTTTTAGTCTTAGGGAGCTACTAGAGTAGCACTGAGAGGGTAAATGATTTACTTGCCCAAGGTTACATAGGCAGCAGCAGCATTATGAGTCTAATGTGACACTTGAATGTAGGACTTCCTGGCTTTCTATGGTCCACTAGCCACACTGCCATTTGGGTGACCCTGATATGAAAAAAGATAATACCTAGTACCATTTATAACATTATACTAAATGGATTATAGTGGGTTGTAGGGAGATAATTTCCTCATTATTGGCCATAGAAACTAACTTTGGAATTTAGTAAAATAGTTATCTCTTTTTAATTTGTTGCGAACCAAGTAGCAGGAATATTCCATAAAGAGAATATAAAGAAGAGGGTTTGCACTAAGTTAAGATATACCCCAGAACATACTTTGTTCTGCGCTTGGAGATCTACCAATAATCAGATCTCCTCTCACTGGTTCTGCTTAGGATAGATGAATTGCTTAGCTCCACTCGCCACCCCTCTTCCCCCCCTCCCCCCCATTATTTCCATCTTATTACCTTCCAGCTTTTTCTATTCTGTCTTCAGGTATTATGAAGACACATAGAACTCATTGTGGGAGTTCTTATGTTTCAACTTTCACCCAGTCTTAGGGTCTCAATTCTTTTTTTTTTTGTAAAATGGGGCTAATAATACAGATGTGTGCCACACTGGTTGGAATATAGGCACTACTTTTCCCTAAAACCTCATCTAGGGTGTGGCTTTTCATTACACTCTTTGTAAGGGAACAACAAAAAGATGATAAAGATGAAGAAAGCAGTAATGATAAGAATGAATAAAATTTTGTATTTGAGTTGAAATAAATGTCTAAAAAATTCAGTAAATTAATTTATATGGTCATTTTTTTATATTATTTATTTTTTCAATGTTTTTTTCCTTCTGAAAAAGATGTTATTTCAATGGGCAATCTACATTCAAATCAACATGGCATTTCTCTAAGATATTTTGTCTTTCAGTTCGTAAAAGACTAAAAGGTATGAAAATAATTTTAACTCTTATCCAGATAGTTCAGGAAACATAAAATGGCATGGTTTTACACAAACCATTGTTTAGGGTGGGGGAAATGTTTTTAATTTTGTCTTAAAGGAAATCTGCATGATTTGTATTCTATGACAATACCTAGGGAATTAGCTGGTAGAACACATTTGCACCTGCATAGAACACATATTTCCTGTCTCCCACAGGAACTATATCAATGTTCATGACGTGACATGCCTTTGCTTTCACTATTGTACCCAGAAAAAAAAATGTCCCCCACTGCTAATTATTTAACAAGAAAGGAAATATATGTCCCTAAAGGAACAATGTCAGCTTCCCTCTTATCCCTCCAGCTGAATGTTACCTAAAAGAAGGGCATTTATCACACTGTGAACAACTAATATGCCTTTTATTGTGATCATATGTATTTAATCAGAAATTAAAGGCAAAATCTGACAAAAATGTGTCAGTGCACATCAAGCAATTTTATTTTTTTTAAGAAATATAGTAAAAATATTGAAATCTAAGCTATCTCAGTGAAAGTCCGTGTAAAAAAGATCTAGAGACCTCTAGAAATTGCACAAGGCAGTTTCAGAGCATCTTCAGGAGTGGGGAACCTGCAGCCTCAAGGCTTCTAGGTTCTTGGGGTAGCCTTTTGACTGAGTCTAAGTTTTACAGAACAAATACTTCTATTAAGGGGATTTGTTCAGTGAAGTTTTGATTGAGTCAAAGGGCTGCACTTGAGCACCTAGAGGGTCACACGTGGCCTCAAGGCCTCAGGTTCTCCACCCCTGCCATATACCACCATTAAATCTGGGAAACTAAGTAGTCACAGGCATTTGGCATAATTGGAAAGGGGAAAATTAGACAGTTCTTCTCATGAAAGATAAATACAGGCAAAAATGTTATGTTTCATATTCTGAGAATTTTTTTTAAAAAGTAAATCTTAATTAAAAATGGAAAAATTGAGTATTAGATTTGATGTCATTTAGATCAGCATATTGCCTGTATTCTTCCTCTCATCTTTAAGGTAGCAAAGTTCTGCTTTTTTTTTTTGGCAACATACAGGGGATACTACCATGCTTAGATCCCAGGGCCACCTTATTCTGTCAGCACCATTCGTCCAGTGTACTTTCCTAGGGAGAATTCCTGGTCTCTCTACACCCATACTTTGCCAACCTGTCATAGTGACTTAGGGACTTGTGCATATTCACATATGCACTTACTCATTGTGCATCACTAATATCTTTTAGGGACCTGAATACATACACATTTCCTATCTGGAACCAACTGGTCAGTTGCCCTTACTCTGTCCCTTCCATTTTCTTTCCCTACACAGGAAGCTGACCAAAGAAAGCCTTGTTTTCATTCTAGGGGGAGAAATTCCATGTTAATTCTGAGAGTCGTTTCTCAGGCATTTGATCCCCAGGAATTGTGCGTGTTCTCAAGCACAAATGCCAGAAGTAATGAACAAGCCCAAGAGCACAATTTGAAAGGTATCATTAATCTTTCAAAAGAATGACAACGTTCTCTAAACCATGGGTCATTGTTGTCTTTTTCCATATTATTAGTAATAGTGTGCAGCAGGAAATGTACATACCAAAATGTCATGGAAATGAATTGCTTTTGGTGAATTTCACTCACGTTTTGGGATATCAGATCTCTCCTCCATTACTGTTTCTGAGAAACCAAGCTTATAAATAGGGAACAAATTTATTTAAATAAAAAAGCTAGGATACCTGAGGACTAACTTTACTAGACTTTGTTTCTTGGGTACTACAATGATAAAAGAAAAATCATACATGCTCTGATCCTTATCTGACAATGAAATAATTTTTAATAATTAAAGACTTTTTTTGTGAGGAGGGGTTTACTTTTTAATGATCTAAGTAAGGTGGTATTGTTGGGTTCCTTCATAATGGTAACTTTTTTAAAATGTAAGTAATAATAGAGGAAAAAATAAATCCAGCCCCCTAAACAAAAAAAAGATAAAACAAACCTTCTTTTATAGAGAGAAAACAAAATTTATTCCTAATGAATCCATTGTTTTTTCAAGTTCAAGGTGGCACAGTGAGGCCCCAAAGCCCAGTCTAAGGCACCTAGAGTATAATATTGGCCTTTCCAGAAAATATGGCAAGCGGACAGGAAATTTCAGTGGTGCCATTATTGTCAAACAGTTTCTAGAGGGTCAGAGCAATGTTGCTCTCTGCTTGTTGCTTTAAATATAAAGGATTGTAGTACATTATTTATTCCACAGGTGAGTAGGCAAAGGGCAACTAGGTGGTATAGTGGGTAGAGTTCTGGACCTAGAGTTGGAAAGACTGTTCTTGCAGAGTTCAAATCTGGCCTCAGACACTTACTAGCTGTGTGACCCTGGGCAAGTCACTTAATCTTGTCATCTGAAAGATGAACTAGAGAATGAAATGGTAAACTACTCTAATATCTCTGACAAGAAAGACTCAAATGGGGTCACAGAGTCAGACACAACTGAAATAAATAAGCAAGCAAGAGCAGCTAAATGAATAGTCAAGAGTAAGATGGACAGAGCCTCTCCCGATATTCAGGTTAATAAGTACTGCCCCTCTATCCAGTGCTTTTACTCTAACATACTTTGGCATTTATGAGATTTACAGAGGCATTAAAACATGGTGTTATTATGGCTATATAGTCTGTGGATGACTTCTTAAGGATGCTACAAAGTTCACATGTTCTTTAGGAGACAGATGATTCTTAGATCTATCCTGAAGAGAGAACGTGTTCTAGTCTGTCCCCAGAACATAATGTAGTGGATATGTAACCCTTGGAACGTCACTCCAATCTCTGAGTCTCTTTCCATATCTAGAAAACAGAGATAATAGCGCTAACCATGTCAATGAGGATTAAGTGAGACTGTGTAAAGAGAATTTTGAAAACCCTAAATTTCCATATAAATATTAGTTATTACTATCTTGTCCTTGTCTTTTTCAGTTGAGATCAGAGCAAGATAATCCTGAGACAAGTCTCCTTTTATACTTAATGTTCAACAGATTAGTGTAGAAAATAATTTTTTGGTAGTTGAATAAAAGTATTCATTAGGATGTAAGTTCATCTCTTGTAGGCTCAGTGAGACCAAAGCATCAGTGGCAGAAAGGATAACAGGGATATGCACCTTACCCTGTTCCCACATGATTTTGATCTCCTCTGCTAGATCTCTATATATTTTTGTTGTATGTAGTCTGGAGATTATGAACATTGGGTATTAGGACATCTATCTCAGTGTTGCTGGTTAGCAGCTGGTTCTGGTCAGTTACCTATGAGTGATTGTGGTCAACAGTTCAATCTGTGATAATGGTCTACTTCCAGTACAATTTCGTTCAATTCTTTAGGATGTTCATTATTATTAATTAGTAATACAGTAACTAGAATTCATCTCAGTGTCCTGCTCTGTATTCTAGTTCTTCATTCTTTACTATTATTCAAGATATGTCTGTTCTCACTTTCATTCTTTTTATTTTTCCTAACTCATATTCCTCCTCCTTATATTCAAATCAAAATAAGTATAGGAATGGTTTATTTAAAATGAAAAAACATTGTATGTATTAAAAGAGGCTTGGTTTGCAGAGCCAAAGTTCTGGATCCACCTACTCTGAATGATAGGTATCCTCAGGACCTTTCACACTAACTTTGACCTTATCCAGGTTTCAGTTCACTAAATTTAGATGACTAGGTAGTTTAAAATCAGTTGTACTCCTTCCATTTGGAAATGTGTTCACTCTATTGCCACTAAAGTCTATGATAGTGAAAGATTATCATGAGACATCCTAGTTTCACCCTGAAAGTTCTTAAGAACATTCCATTCCATTGCATTTGCTTCTTTTCTCTTCATCAATTTTGATACCTCTAGGTATAGAAAATAAAGCTAATATTTTATTTATTAGGGATTGATCATAAGTAATTCACAGTTCAGAGAACTGAAAATTACAAGGAGCCTCAACATCTATCTAGTTCAACTTTCACCTGTAGAGAAACCCACCAGCTGTTGAGGCACCCATTGTACTTTTGAACAACTAATTAGTATCAATAAGTTCCTTCCCTGAAATCAAGCCAAAATTTACTTCTTTGTAACTTCTACCCATTGTTCCAGATTGAACAAGTCTAACATGGCATAGTGAGGAGTCAGAAAGTGAGGCCTTGGAATCATAAAAACCTGAATTTATATTCCTGCCTCAGATACTTATAATCTGTGTGCCCTAGTTTTCCTTCATCCATAAAATTCAATATCACCCTGTGTCATTTCCAGCTCTATATGTTTCAGTGATCCTCTTCCATATTACAAATCTTCTAATATGAAGATAGAATTCATTCAGTATGTTTTCTTCTCCAGTCTAAACATTCCTAATTCCATCAATGGACCTTCATATAATGGACTCAAGGCCTTTTGCTATTCTGGGTACCTCTGAATGTTCTCCAGATTATCCTTCTTCAACTTTAGTATACTTCAGATATGGTCTGACTAGGGCAGAATACAGAAGGACTATCCTTATTCCTGGGAACTATGCCTCTGAAGGCAACTCAAGATTACATTAGCTTTTTTTTTTTTGGCTGCTGTTACACACAGCTGATTCATATTGAGCTTATGGCTCCTTAAAATTCCTAAATCCTCTTTGGACTAACTACTCTGTAACTATTTTCTACCACTACTGCTTCTAAATCCTCTATGTGTGAAGATGATTTCTCGTGCCCAAATTTAAGACTTCAACTTAATTTCTGTTGGATTTCATCTCATCAGATTCAGTTCAATATTTAAACTCATTGAGATCTTTTCTAGTCCTGACTCTACCATAGTGTGTTAAGAATATCTTCCACCTTTGTCTCTTCTGCACAATTTGATAAGCATGACATTTGCACTTTTATCCAAGTAATTGATAAAAAAGACAAATGGTACAGAACCAAGCACAGATCACTGAGACATTACCCTGGTTGTACCTACCCTGAATAATATGTCTCTTCAGGACCCTCCATGGCCTCACCCAGATGTATACATACATATATACATGCATGCATACATGCACATACGTACATATATACTCACATACATATATACATATACATGCACATATACATATGTGCGTTCATGTACATACATATGTACACACACATACACACACATGCACACACACGCACACATATATATAATTCAGTTCAACAGATTTATCCTACTCGATAGTACAGAATCAGTTGTACTTGTTCCCTTTGGAAATGTGATCACTATATGGCTAGTTAAGTTTACCCAGGCGAGCTGACATTGCAACATTAACAACTACTCTGAGTCTGGTCATTCAACCAATTGCAGATTCATATAATTGTCTTCTTATTAGTTTCCCCTATGATTTTTCCAGTATTGGTGTATGGCTGTGAGAATTTGAATATTAGAAAAGCTGAGTACCACAGAACAAATGCTTTTGAATTGTGGTGCTGCAAAGGACTTTTCAGAGCCCACTGGACTGCAAGGAGATCAAATCAGCCAATACTTAAAGAAATTGGTTCAGATTATTCACTGGAAAATCAAATACTAAAACTGAAGCTTGTATAGTTTGATTACTTGGGACTCATTGGAAGAGATCCTGATGTTGGGAAAGATTGAAGGCAAAAGGAAAATGGGATAGCAGAGGATGGGATGGATAGATAGTGTCACGGAAACAATGAATATGAACTTGGGCAGACTTTGAGATATAGTGAAGGAAGAAATGGTCTGGTGTGCTGTGGTCTCTGGGATCATGAAGAGTCAGAGACATAACTGAATGACTGAACAACAACAACATTTCCCACAAGAATAATTTTTATCAAATGTTTTACTAACACCTAGGAAAACTCTATCCACAACACTTCCCTTATCTATCAGTTCATTAGCCTTATCAAAAAATGAAACAAAATTAGCCTGTTTGACATGATCTATTCTTAATGAAGACATGTTATAGTTCCCATTTCCTTTTCTAGTTATTCACTGACAATTTCTTTAGTGGAGCAGCTAAGTGATGCAGTGTATAGAGAGCCTGGCCTGGAGCCAGGAAGACGAGTTCAAATCCAGCTTCAGATACTTATCAGCTATGTGATCCTGTGCAAGTCACTTAGCACCTGTTTGCCTCAGTTTTCTTATCTGTAAAATGGAGTTGATAATAATAGCACCTAACTCCCAGAGTTGTGAGGATCAAGTGAGATAAAGTACTTAGCAGAGTGCTAGAAACGTAGAAATATAATATAATATGGAACGTATTATAATATATAAACGTATGATATAATATATAAATGTTAGTTTTTGTTACTGATCTGTTCTAAAATTTTCCCAGGGATTGAAGTTATTGAGTTATCATTTGCATATTCTGTTCTTTTGGGGGGCATTTGCCCTGCTCCAGTCCTGCAATTCCTCTGCTATTTTCTGTGGTCTTTCAAATATCACTGTAGTAGCTTAGCAGTTATCCCTTCAGAAAACAGTGCTGCTACTCTCAAAACCAAAATGGGACTCAGATTTTTTTTATTTTATTTGTTTTCAGTGTTCTACAATCACTTCCATGTATCTTAGATTTTTCCCCTCCCTCGCCCTTTTTCCCCCCTCCCTCGCGCTCCTTTCCCCCTCCCTCCCTGAGACAGCATGCAGTTTTATATAGGTTCTACCCATACATTCCTATTAAATACATTTTCATCTTAGTCAGACTCAGATGTTTTAAAGATGTTTTAAAACTCAAGATGTCTTAAATCTTGTTGGAGATTTGCTTTACTTGGTGCTGATCAAGTCTCACTGGAACACTGCTGGCTATTTTGGCTTTCTGCATTTTATGATGAACCTGTACATTATGAACATTCCAAAGAAAGGAACCAAGGAAAGCTAAAGAAAGGAAGCTCCCCCATCCCTGTTGACCTGCAATAGTCATAGAAGGGTTCTAAGAACTGAAAACTTAAGTGACTTGTCCAGGGGTGCACAAACACTATGTATCATTTGAACCCAAGCCAGGTTCTAGCTCCCAGGCCAACTATCTGTCAACTGTCAAACTGCCTCTCCAAGGACAGAAAGATAATGGTTAATGGATAGAGAATATTTAACATAGAGAATCGCTTTGGTTTTAGATTATGTGAAATAATAACTGTTTATATATGTCTATATGTGTGTATACGTAGACATATACAGGTCTTATTCTCATGTTGCACTTGTCGATAATTATGTTTAGAAGTTGATATTCATTTGAAAAGTGTGTGTTGTTTATACTTGACAGTTCATGTGATAAGCCTGTGGAAAATTCCAAGGGCTATAGGATAAAGATTGGAGCCACAGAAGCACTTTATAGAGGCTAGACTTATTATTTGTCTGACTTTAGGGTCATTCACTTGACCTCTCAGGTTCTCACGGTCCTCATGCATAGTCTGGACAAGATGACTTCTAAGGTCCCACCCAGCTCTAAAATTATATAATCCTGTTATTCTGTGACTTCAGTTATTACTAAAGCGTTATTATGAGAATTCAGAAGATGGAACTGTCTAGGTGTAATTGATCTCCACATAAAACAAATTGAGGAATAATCATATTGTAAATTTAGAATTGGATTGGACATTAAAGGCCATCTAGTCTAACCCCCTCATTGATGAGGAAACTGAGGCACATGCATGTTAAGTGACTTGCTCAGTCATGTAGCAATTAAGTGTCTGAGGCAAGATTTCAATATAGGTCTTTTGCACTGCAGAGCTAGTGCCTTGTCCATAAGGACTAGGCATAAATTAGAACTTTCCAGCCATAAATAAGTGTGATTAAACTCAGATGCAGTTTGCCAAAGGAATTCCTGGGTTATCTAGTGGTTGAAATCTCTATAGGAAAGCCCCTGTCTCTATCTAGCTTCCTCAGTACCTCACCATTTCAAAGCATTGAATGAATTCTACTTTAACAAACATTCTTGTAAAGCAAAATGACACTTGTCTTTGTTGTGGGATAGTCAGTCAGATTCGTTGTTTGGGTGAATTCTTCTTTCTTAAGATAGAAGGTGGTTGATGAAAGAAGTCTCTGCTGAGCAGGCGTTCAGAGTGTGAGTAGCAAACATGGAGAAGTTGAATTCTGTGCAAAATGCTCATATTGTAAGTACCCAAAAGGTCAGCATAAAATGTTTTTATGGCAAGCCTCACCATCTATTCCCTCCTACACATTGCAAATTCATCCAGTCTTTCATAAACCCCCATTGTAATACTACATGGCTTAGGAATAGTGTGTTGTTTTTTGGTTTTTTTTTTTTAGACCCTCAAGTAAAATTTAACCTATATATCCATGACTTGGTTGGGGAGGGGGACATAATCTGGTTCCAAATTTCTGTACTGGTTAAGACTATTGGGAAGACCATTCATTAAAGAATGGTATTTGTGATTTGTATCCTAAATATGACAAAAATATTCCTTGGAATTTTGCTGTGGTGACAATAAAAGTCTTAGTTAAACTTTGAAGGCAAGGAATTTTTAAAAATAATGTCCTAATATATCCTGTAATATCCATTCATCCTGATTCTGCAAACTTTCCTTTCTGTGCCTCTTTTCTTCTCTGTCTCCCTAAGAGGGAGATGAATAAAGCTGTTAGAAACCCAAGAAGAAATGTCCTTTGCAAGGTTTGGGTTTTGGGGGTGTTTTTTGGTTTTGGGTTTTTTTGCAAATGAGATTCTCTTTTCCTACCCTCTGTGCCTGGATTTAAAAGCCTGGCCAGAATGGAATGAGCAACATACATAAGTAGGTAGTCTCTTAATTGTGCAGCAGCCACTATTGGAGCAAATTTCCTGAATCACCATGAGTTGTAAAGGCCATGAATTCCAGGGTGGTATTCCAGGTTTAAGGTACAACTTCAGACAATGGAGTCAGAAGTAGGAAAGCGATGATTGGATAGATAAAGACATCAAAGCAAGTTTACTGGAAGAAATGTAGAAGACTTAGAAGGGAGAAGAAAAGAGAGGCCCTCCAAGGCATGTTGTGGGTAACTTCAGAGTAGCAGGAGGCGAATCCTATAAATAGAGAATCTGTGGACTAATTGGCTGTAGTAGTCTAGGTGAGGAGTAAAAAGGAGCTAGACTGGAATCACAGAGGCACATTTGGAAGATCACAAAAAGCCAAGGATGCTATAACAATATTTGGCACATAGGACACCTTCCACAAGTGTTTGTTGATTATTTGATGTATTAGTTGATTTGGTAACACAATATGTATTTGGAATAAAGGACTGGAAAAAACTGAAAATTATTTCCAGGTTTCTTGCTTGGGAGGTCTGTGATATGCCTCCTTTTCTTCAGAATAGTTGGATGTAGGGAAGGAATCAGAGGGGAAGGATGAGCTGCTTTGTTTTAGTCACACTTAATTTGAGTTGGCAGTGAGGCAAATCGTGTACTGAGAGGTAATGTATCACAGTGGAAAGATTATTGGATGGGGAGATCTCTTGGGTTTTAGTCCTGGATCTGCCATTTAATAGCTCCGTGGCCTTGGGCCAATCATTTAACCTCTCTGGGCCTCAATTTCCTTATCTATAAAATTAGGAGTTTAGAATAAATGCCCACTACAGTTCCTTCCAGTTTTAAAATTCCATTCTTCTATTTATATTGGACTCTAGGAAATATTCAAGACTATGGTAACTGCATAATTATCAGAGGCAGGGGCATAGAGAATTGCCTTTAGCATTTTTATTGTTGTTGATATTATCCCAATCATTATGCAGGCTTAGAATCTCGCCAATAAATAACAATGCCCTTAGAGACAGACTTTTCATGCTCAAAACTATAAGATTTCATGAAATCAGTCAAGAAATCTAGCCATTAATAGATCATATGCTGACTTTAAAACTGCAAATATACTGTGAATAAACACTTGGTACTGTACAAGAGTAAATCATTGAAGTTCATTTCCCCTCTTGATCTTTTGCCCAAATCTGAGTTCAAAGTTATGTGGTTTTCCTTTTTACTGCTCTTGCCTCCAAACTGACTGTTTGCTCTTTAAGTTGGAGCAGTTTCTGTTCCAACATTTCTATTTCATTTCTTTATAACCAAAGTGAAAGACCTTCAAGGATGAAGTAGGCAATCTCTTAGGGCTTCACTTAAAAACAATGATCTTCTTTAAAAGTCTAGCAAAAGACCACATGCTCCAAATCCTCCGAATACTGACAGTCGTCAAAGACAACCGACCAGTGTGGCGTTTCTGTTTTACAGCCCATCTGTAAGCAATAGGACCAGATGACTCAGAGTTGCAGCTAGTAAGCAGTGCTGATGAACCCCCTACTTTTTCTTCAGGGTTACTTTGAGTCAGATTTTCCCCTCTTCCTATCCTCAAGAGTCCGTTTCTTTCTGGTCTTTACAAAGTCTGGCATTCAGGACCCTCTGTGTTTTTTTATGTCTTACCACTAAATCCCCACACAGGATTCTGGAAGTAAATGAAATAGCATTTCATTCCTCCACCATCTTACTGTTCTCAGGAGCTTCATTTTAGTGATAATATTGGTTAGATTTTGAAGCAAAGTAAAAAAGAATCAATTGATTGCTTCCCTTGACTAGTCAAGTACATGGAAAGAAATGAATATGAAATTCATGAAATGAATTGCATGAAATGTTATATCTGTGATCCTATGAATTCCTATGAGTTCTCCCAACCATCTCTGCCCCAAAGTGGATATACTTGGCGTAATGGAATATAAATTAGAAACACAGAAGTATGACACTGGCATATTTTGAACCTGTATTTGGAAAGAATGTCATGATAGTCAGATATATCCCTCATCTGACGTATGTAGACCAAAAGTTGAGTTTTGGTAAAAATGATTTCATTGATTCAAAATGGCAGAATATGGAAAATCACAATTCAAATGATACCAAAATGAGAGGATTCTCCAGTAAGAAGTTGTTTAGTATGATAGACTTAATGGAGCAATTGGATGTAGAGGAAGACAGATCCAAATTCCAGCAGCTGTATTAAGTCACTCAAATTACTTCCCTCTTTTCTCACATAAGCAAAGAAGTTTAAGGAAACATTTGTCCTTTTCTAATAATGATTCTAAAGCACAGTGGGTATTGATTGGCTGCCTTTCTTCTATATCCCTTGCCCAGTCTCTGCAGTGACCCTCCCGTCACTAACCCTCTAACACTCCTTCACTATTCCCTCATTTCTCCCTTTTCAACTTCTCTTAATACTATTTGAATGCAAAAGAAAGGTGCTGGCCGGATCATATAATTAGTAAAACTTTATTGCAGCTTGCAAATGTATCTAGCTTTATAATTTTTATAAATATAAAATTAATGATTTTATCATTTGAAAAATATCTACGTCTGTTCTATTTGAGTTGGATGTGCTTTTCTTTGCTCATCTAACTAACTAGAGCGTAGAGATTGTGTCTTTTGAGTAATTATCACAGCTGCAAGTAGGGTGAGTCAGGTGAGACTTAGCTGGAGGAAAGTAGCAATTCCTAGGATACTTACACATTTGTCAATGTGCTTGTATCTGCTTTGTGTAACTGTGCTCTTTCCCAACAGTGGTTTTGAGCATGGTCCTCTGGCACGCACATACACACACAGACACACACACACATTGAGCATGGTCCTCTGGTCTGTGTGTGCCTGCAGAGGGAGGTGTTGTGCACACACACACAGACACACACAAACACACAGACACACACAACAGAGGTTGCCTTTTGTGCAGGACACACATTGCAGTGCTTTCCACAGTTAGAAAAAAAAACCCTACTTAAGCCTCTGGTAATTTTTTAAAAGTATCAAGCAGCATCACGCTCTATCTGCCTCAGTTATGTTTCAAAAGTAGCAGCTATCTCTCCACAGACCTCACAAGAATATAAGTGCCAAGCATCATTTCCGTCACATGCCACGCTGTGTTCAGACCTGCAGAGATTTATTTCATTCATTCACTATTTGTTTAATAAACAGACCCAAAGCAAAGGAGGGGAACATATTCTTGCGATGAAGGAAGATTAAAACTCTTAATAACTCTGTCTTTACTGAACTGAATGGTAGGAAGCAAAGACCCTTGGCAGTCAGGAAGTGCATTGTAGACAGCTAACAGAAGTCGGGAGTGTTTAAAAGCTTTAGGCCAAACAAACGAGTGTGCAGACCAACCTCTACCCTGAAGCAGGGAAGACGTTTCCTTTCCTCGTGTCCTTGTTAGAAAGGAAAGAGCTTTTATTTGTATTAGCATTATAATCACTCATATCTGTTTCATGACACACCCAGCAGGTTGCAGCATAACAAATTCTCTAGTATAAACACAGACTATAGGGAGAGGGGTCTCTGGCTTGGGCCAGACCTTACGTGATTGCCAATACTTTGTAGAAAACAAGGTTTAGACAGATAAAAGTGATGCCAATGAAATTCATCCCTGAGTAGTTTTCAGTTTTTTGAAGGTCTGAAGTCATTCTGTGCCTATGCATAAGATGGTTATTACATATTTGCGTGCACACTAATGAATGTGTACACACGCTCACACACATATTTGTGGATCTGAATAATTAGACTAAGTTGTGCCCTATCCAACCCAGTTTCTATCTCTCAGTCTTCCCACTATTTGCTCTCCAGCAGCCCATTATAGAAAATCTGACCACTACATAGCCTATTTTTACACTGTTGACCACTCTTTGTTTCTTATCAGTCTGATGACACTCACCAACATTAAGTGTCACCCAATTGACACCAGATGCCTAGGAGAAGGGAGGGAGATAAGTAGCTTTGTACAGAGCAAAGCCCAATGAGCTACCCAATAAATGTTTTTTATGATCATTACAAGGACACAAGATAAACTATTCTCTTTAAGTTTATAAAGAGACGTGCTATCTTGTGGCTTAAAACTAACTAGTTCTGGCTTTTATGCCCCTTGACCACCTTTAAAAAAAATACAAAACAGTGCTGCTATCTGCCCTGGGCCCTGAGAAATAAAAATGGTCAGGAAATTAGAAGAGCCATATCATGGAGAATAGTTCTGAGGAATTTAAAAAAGCCTGAAACCTGAGAATGAGGATCGTGGCTATCATATGAAAATAAATACGATTTAAATCTTAAAGGTATGAGTATCCCATAGTAATTCATTTTTCCACTCATTTTGTAGCAAGGAGAATCAAAGCGTGAGAGCTAGGGTGATTGTCTTTAAAACCTAGCAGTTCAGCAAGAGTCACTTTCAGCTGGGGTCACTGTTAGGATGCACTGTCCAATAATGACATACGGCCACTGGGGCTTCAGTAGCTTTTGTGTATTTGGCCATTGTATGCACAATGGTGATGAGGTCCAATGCTGCTCTACTTGCCAGCAACGAGCTAACTCTATTTGTCAGAGTCCACACTCAGCCTCATTAGTAAACAGAGTAGGTAGTCATACACATAGTGTAGTTTGAAGGGTACCCAAAAGTCCCTCTGTCAAAGGGCCAGAAATTCTTATCAGTCATTCCTGTGAGTTAATACGTAGGTACAGAAAACTCCTTTTAAAATGTGAGATTATATATGTATTTGTGTGTGTGTGTGTGTATATATATATATATACATGTGTATTATATGTGCATGTTTATGTCTACATATAGACACATGTCTACATGTGTGTAAGTATAGAGAAGGAGGGATTGTAATTGTTTAGGACAGCAACACATTGATAACAATACTAATAACAGTAATAATCATTCTCATTAACACCTCAACAGAAATAATAATCATTCTCATTTATATAGGAAAGTGACACATTGAAAGCAATAATAATAATAATAATACTTATTCTCATTTGTATAGGAAAACAATATATTGAAAGCAATAATAACACATTAATTAATAATTTGATTATTATCTTTAATGAAATATTAATTTTAATATTTCATAATTTTGATAGAATATTAATAATTGATAATAACACATTGAAAACAATAATACTTATTCTCATTCATATAGCTCTTGGAGGTTTGTAAAGATTTTTTTTCATAGGATCATAGATTTAAAGCTGTAAGGGACCTTAGAGGTGATCAGGCGAACCCATTCATTTGGAGATGAGAACACTGAGTCGTAGAAAGGATCAATGACCTGCTGATGGTTTTAAGAGTCAGGAACAGGATTTGAAAATGGGACTCCTTGACTCTAAACCAAGCACACTATCCATCAGACCATCCTGCCCTCTCATTTTCCTTGTAGCAACCCTGTAAAGTATAAATTGGGAGTTGAGGATGAAGGGGGAGAGGCGAATGCTCTTCTAATTCCTTAGTGCCCAAATTACTTTAGTGTAACAGATTAGCTTCCATTAGTTTATCAGATTACCTAATTAATATCTAGCTCTCAGTGCAGTTTTTTAGGGGACACTGCATAGGAAAGGTGAATGAAGCTTGATCATGAGGAATAAGAAGATAGAGATCTAGTACATGTTACATAGAGATCTAGCCAAAGTTAACTACTAAAGTTTCTGGGGAATAAGGTCAGCAAAGAGGGACATCATGGAAAGAATGTGCTAAAGGCATATGTCACATTAATTTTGCTGTGAGCTGGCTCCAATAATAATGTCTTAGTGGGAATATAAATGAATCATTAAATATTTATCAAGTGCCTACTATGTGCCAGGCACTGCTAAGTGCTTTATCAACAGTAGCTAATGAGCTGAGGTTTGGGAAACAACCCCCACCCTTCTTCCATATGCAGTTCTAGAGTTGGATCAGTCTAAGTTATTGTATTAGAGGTATCTAGATGGCTCAGTAGATAAAGCACTGAGCCCTGCACTCAGAAAGACCTGAGTTCAAATCTGGCCTCAGACTTCACTAGCTGTGTGGCCCTAGGGAAGTCACATAGCCTCTGTTTGCCTTAACTCACTGAAAGAAATGGCCAACCACTTAAGTATCTTTGCCAAGAAACCCTGTACAGGGTCACTAAACAACAAAAGCTCCTCTCCCCTCTCTTTTCCCTTCTCTCTTTTATTTATTTATGCTTTGTCCCCATCTCTTTCTCTGTTTCTCACACATAATGATAAACATGTATCGTAGTCAGTGACTTCAAAGAGAATTCCATATGTTGAAAAGATGCCTGGCAAATATAGGAGGAAGATTATAATTGGTTCAAGTGTTCTTCTTATGATTGGCCTTGAAATACTCTAATAAGGTAAGTGTATATGTAAACTTTTTAAGTTTTTTTTACATTGCAGTTTAGAGGTCTTGTGCCAGATTCAGCTTATTCTGTGATTAGAATACTTAAAAATAAATCAGCACTATCTATTGCTGTTTTTCAAACTATCTGTGATTTCTTAGGGTGAGAGCTCCCACAGAATTTCTTCCATCAACACAGATTACAACCTATTTGTTACTTACTAGATAAGCTATTCTGTGTGTTTTCATCCTTTGTTGCCAAAGAAGACCATGCCATCAGAGAAATAACAACGTGACTTGCACTTGACTTTGTTTTGAGTGAGGGAGGGCTGTGCAGGTCACCAGCCTCACTTCTCCTCCAGAGCCACCTGAATCCAGTGACCAGATATTCATCAGGATGACTAGAGATGACCCAGGATGAGGCAGTTGGGGTTAAGTGACTTGCCCAAGGTCACACAGCTAGTGAGTGTGAAGTGTATGAGGTGAGATTTGAACTCAGGTCCTCCTGACTCTTGCACTGGTGCTCTATCCACTGCACCACTGGGATCTAGGCATGGAAGGAATGCCAGAGAAAATGAGTTTCAACCTTCATGCTGCAGTAATTATGCTCCTAACATCACCTAATTTCTATACCCCAATAGGCACAAAAACCCACCTTGGAAACATACTCATTTCCTTTTTTGTTTCCTGCTGTTTAAGACTTGACTGTGTAGTTCATTCACACACAAGCTAAATGAATTACTCAGGGTTATAAAGTATTGGAGTTAAGATCTGAACCCAGAGCCTCTTGACTCCAAGCCCAGTATTCTACCAACTATGAAACACTGCCTTTAGAGTGTTTGTCATAGACAATAATATGATCCATACTAGCACTGGTACCACAGGGGAAGTAAAGGACATGAGTGTAGAAAATGAGCTATTGTAGAATCACAAATGCCAGTATATAATCAGTGAATAGTAATAATTATACTAGTCATTTGCATACTCATTTTCTTTTTCCATGGATAGAAAAATTGGCTCAATTTTTAGAACAGTAATAGCACAGTCCAAAATAATGGATTATAAAATAATTTCAATTTAGGTTCTCCACACAGCAAATTATTTATTTCGCAGCAGGTTTAGCTCCCTAATAGATTATATTGAATAGAATATTCACACTAATTTGTATTCCCTGAATACATTAACTAAACAGTACTGGGATGGGGGTGGCAGGAGGTGACCCAGAAGCATTCTGTGTAGGAGGGAGAGGCTCCTTGAGATTAAAAATTTAACAGAGATGATCCACATGAAATTCCCAGATGACAAGAGGCACACCTACTGTAGCAACTGGCAGAGATGTTCTCTGTCTACATAGGTAGAATTAGAGGTTGTTGGTATATGTTCTATACCTCTTCCATAGTCACATTTTGCCAACTGCGTTTGGAAAGGAATCTTTTCCCATAGAGATGCAATGTGTAGGTCTAAGTTGCCAGTGAAATCCCAGCTGTACTTAAAGCTTCCTTCCTGAACATTCCTTATTCAGAAATGAAATATCCAGATTCTGAGACAACGAAAAATGGTCTGATACTGTTTTTTTCATTCTTGTTCATGTATAAACCATTTTTAAAAATATTGCCTTCAGATGTATTTAACAGGATGCAATCTTCTGAGATTGGCCACATTGGCCAAATATTATCAAAACATACCAAGATAGATTACTTTCCTTGACGTCCACTGCTAGATTTCGGTAACATGTGCGTCTGAATTGTAGTATCCTGAGCCAGTATGCTGCACAAAGGTATTTATTATAAAGACCAGAAGTATAAACTGTTGATTCCTTATAAAGCATCTCTGAAGACAAAGAAATATCATCAGAGCACATTCATTCCTTTGATCTTGTAGAATTGTAGACTGATACTTGCCAGCGGAGCAGTGTGTTCTATCCATTATAGTACTGCAAATGAAGGCATTCCACTAAAGGGCAGTGTAACCTCCTACATAGCTGTTTCTAGGCCAACTTACTAAGTGGCATGTGCAATGGGCAGTCCCTTAGCAATGATAAAGAGATGCCCTGTTTCTGCTACACATGAGCAGAGAAACTGTTTCCAGCAAGGCCATCTATACCCAAAAGGGTGCTCGGAAATCTCCGCCTGCCCCAAATGTCCTCACCAGTCAAAATTGCCACCATTTTGGTGCCTCCTTTGAGTTACGGTATTTTACTGGGAAGTTCCCTGTTGAATAAATATGACATCTTAAAGAGGCAAAGGACATTTTGGGGTGGTGAACAGAGGGTAAGGTATTGAGGAAGGAACAGCTGTATTCAGCTCTCATCTCTAAGACAGAATAGCTGCATGACCATAGATAAACCATTCAGCTGTCTCAGACTCTAAGATACAAATAATTTGCCTGTCTGTGTCAGTGGATGAAAGTTTACATTCCGGGAGTTCCTTCTACTGAGGAAATTACATGTATGGGCCCAATTTGGCTTTTAGCTATGACCATAAACATGTGCTTGAGTGTGTTTGTAATTTTCGCATATCTAACACACCATCAGAGTTCAGTTAATTAAGTTAGCTGGCCATCTACAGCTTGGGAGTTCCAAGGGATATAGGACAAGTTGTTTGTATGAAAGTGAAGGGGATAAAATAAGTCTGGTGCTAGATAACAAGAGCATGCCTGAATAAGATACCATAGGAGATGGAACTTTGGAGGGCAAGGGATGATATAAAAATATAGCCCTGATGCAATATTGGGTTGCTTAAAGGGAGGGAAGGGAACAAGCCTTTACAATTTTGCTTAAGGCTAACCCCTAGATCCTGATGTGGAGATAATAAGAGATTCGGTACTGGCTGCCTTGTTCTTTAACCATAGTGTTTAAACATGAATCCTGTGCCAGGAATACTGCTAAATTGGAGAGTTGTCCTTGATGACAACTGCTGCTAATGGAAGTGTGCAAGATCAGGCACAGATTTCCTGAATATCTTACAGCATGTACCTGTCTTAGGCTTTCATAATTCTAGCATTATATAGGTAGCATGTTCATAAGATGGAAAGACCATTTTTTAAAATAACCTCATGCAGAACTATCTTGGAAGTCTCTAGGATATTTGCATGAAGCTGCATAAGCTTCATAAGGCAAAGGTTTTGGGGGTTTTTTTAGATTTATTTTTTCCCCTTAGGATGAGAGATCTCAACATACTTTTAGGAAGAGGAGAGATAGAAATTCAGGAGAAAGGGGGGAATGATCGTTAGGGGGAGAAAAGGCCTATAAAGAGATGGAAAAAGATGAAATCAAAGACAGGTGATAGAATTAGCTTCTGCAAGGAGAAAGACTATAATTTCCTCTGAGACATTAAAAAAAGGAAAAACAGTGAAGGAAAACATAGGGAGTATTTGAAGTTCAGAGGAGCAGAGTTGAGAGAGATCATTTTGGTTGACCTTAAAGGAGAATTTAAACATCTGCATGAATGTTCTACTTCATAGTCCCCTTGGGAGTCTAAACACTTATTCCGAAAGATGCTTCCATCACTCAAGACATTGTTGGATCTTTTTTGGGAGGGAGGGGGAGAACTGTTTCTTTCAGAGTCAGCACATTATTAGTAATATACTCAAGGGTGAAAACTATTTATCATTTATGGGTGAAGTAGGTTTTCATGTAAAACTCAATCGTCATTTAGATCCAGTGCACCAGTGGGTGACCAAACTGGGTCATACTCTTCGGGCAAATGTGAGATCTGACTTGTTCTGACTAGCACATCAGGCATTTTCAAAAGGGGAGTTCAGCAAGTCCTTAAATTAATGGAACTATTATTGGAAGAAGTATATAGCCTCCTATGATGGAAGTATAGCACTAATTTGGTTGCATAAATTCTAGTACATATATATATAATGCATATATACACACATATACACACACATACACATATGTATATGTACATAAGTATATATGTATATATGTACATATATATGTGTGTATAGAGAGAGAGAGACTAAATACATTGCTTTATTTTCACTTCCCATATCCCTGTTGACATCTACTTCTTTAGACACTTGATCCATGACATAGCATACACAGTTATTAACATATTGTCTCCTCCATGCGCATTTTGGTGCCTTTACATTAAAGAAAGTATTTTTGCCTTTTTCTTGTATCCCTGGCACCTAGTAAGAGCTTAATAAATATTTGTTGACTGATCATGAAAGACATTTATATTTACTTTCTGAATACTGAAGGATATGAAAGACTTGAAATGACTTACTCGGATTTATAGCTCCAGAAAAGTCCTACCCTAATCTCATGACAGCTGTAACAGATTAGGTCAAACTTGGAAGGGTTTGGAATATGGTCTCAGTGTTTCTCATCCAAGAATCAGCTTAGTTAAGTACAAAGAGGCATGTCACCTAAAGTTTGGCTACAAGGTGATGAATTCTTTGGCTATCATAACTCAGAAAACAGTTCATAGGATAATACAGCTGAAGGGGACTTCAGAGATCAACTTATTCAACTCACCCACTTTATAAGGAGAAAACTGACTCCCAAAATGTGAAGTATGGGGACAGGGCCTTCATGAAGTCTTATCACATGAGTAATAAGTAACAGAGCTAGGATCTCTACCCTTATATTCTGACTCGAAACCCATCATTCTTTCCATTATTCTAAAAGTTTCTTAAAAATATATTCATTTGTTTGTTTTTTTTTCTGAGTGTGGGGACCATGCTTTATTCATCTTTCCCAGTGTCTAAAATAGCAACATCTTTGCGTTGGAAGGGATCTCAGAAGTCATCTACTCTAATCCTTGCCTGAAGCACCATTTCTCCTTAAAGACTTTGCTGGAAGATTTCCTCTACTACCCAGATGCCCTAATCCATTGCCTTTATACGTTGCTTTTTTGTTAAAAAATGAACAAAATCTTCCATGGCTTCCCACTGCTTGCATATAATGTGTAACTTTTTTTCTGGCATTCAAGGCCCTTCTCTATCTATCCTTTCTATTCTAGCTCTCTCCTGATTTATTTTTCATGTACTATATGTTACAGCCAAACCAAATCACTCCCTGGTTTACAACTTCTCCAAGGCCCCCCCCTCCTCACCACCATCTTTTCCTGCCCACACTCTTCTCCATTAGATTATAAACTCTATGAGGGTTGAGATTGTCTTTTGCCTTTTTTTTGTATGCCAGTGCTGAGCATAGTGCCAGCACATAGTAGGTGCTTAATAAATTGATTGGTTTACCTTGCTGATTTTCCCTTGAATAGATTCCATTCCACACCAGTGACTATCAAAGTACTTCCTTGAGAGCCCAATTTAAGTGCTTTCTTTCCTATGAAAGCTTCCCTCATCTCCACAAGGAGAAGTAATCCCTTCCTCCTCAAGGAGGTCTTATTCTTGCAGTTATCACATTCTGCCTTATATTATTGTTAAATGTGTCTATTTCTTAGCCTCCTTCACTAGATTGTAAACTTCTTGAGGAAAGGGATTACCATTGTATTTGGTCTTTATATTCCCACTGTCTTGCATAGTATCCTACACATAATTGCTTAACAAATGTTTATCAAATTTAATTTAGCCCATTCACAGGTTCAGGGAATGTAGATTTTAAATAGTCTTAGAGGTCCCACAATCCTACCATCTCTTATTTTACAGATGAGGAAACTAAGGGTGAGTTACTTATCCATTATAGCACAGACTGAAAGTAGCAAGTCTTTATGAATTTGAAAGTCTGATGCCAAATCCAGTGCTCCATCCACTAAGGAAATTATAAAATAGCCATGTGTTAATAAATACAACTAAGTCTAGGTCTACATAAATACCTCCTTTAAAATCCAACTACAATTAATCCATTTCAGTCAATTCCATTCAAACATTTATCTTTTATAAACTGGATTTTCAGCATCTAGGAAAAGAGTAAATAACAGTATTCATGGAAATAGAACTTAGAAACTTGAGAAGTGACATCTTTTTTTCAAATTTAAAAGAATACTTCTTTTCAAAAATGGCTTGGTAATGATTTCTTGGTTCTTTTCCCCAAATCCGCTATCCTCTTTGAGGTCCTAAGCAAGAACTGTATCCTAATTTTTCGCTGACAAACCTTTTTTCATTAAAAAAGGGTCATTGTAGGCTTTCAGCTTCACCATCCTTGAACTGAGGTGAATCAGGGACAGAAGAGGCAGCAACTTATGAGGCCATGTCTTATTTTTGTGTCATGGCCCTCTTTGGCAGTCTAATGGAGACCATAGACCTCTTTGAAGAAGGAGAGGGAGACATGGAAATTCGGAAGAAAGGGGAGATGATTGTTGAGGAAAAGGCCTTTATAAAGTTGGGGAAAGATGAAACCATAGAAAGAGATGACAGAATTAGCCCCTGAAAGGAAGAAGTCCATATTTTCCTCTGAGACATTAAAGAAAGGAAAAGAGATGGAGGTAGATATAAAGGGTATTTGAAGAATGGAGGAATAAAGTAGAAAAAGATCATTTTAGTTGACCTTAAATGCTTTTAAATGAATAAAATAAAATGAATAGGATTACAAAGGAAACCAAGCATATTGAAATAAAGATATAATTTTCCCATTAAAATCCTGGGCCCATTGAAATTTATCCCTAGTTATGACTCCTACAATAAGATACAAAAGCCTGCTTCCATGTCCTGGCAGAGATTTGGACCTCCTAAATATAATTTCCTTTTAGCCAACTACTTAGGCTTCCCCTGACCTATTTTTTTCTCAGGAATTAGACTAAGTCAAAATATGTGGGTTTTAAAAAAAATACAACTCAAATTGATGAAAAAAACTTTAAGCATCTAGATGACAAGTTAATAGAGTTTATTAAGCATTTACCATGTACCAAGCCCTGTCCACGAGGCTACTGAAGGTTTAATGTATCTTTCAAGAGGATTCCTCAGATGTTGACTTACTGTTCTATACCTATTTGTTGACCTGTTTATGAATCTCATTATCTGATTGTAAAATCCTTCAGAGAAGAAACTCTGATTTATCATTGTCTGTCATCTAGTTAAATGTGTCTATTTCTTAACCTCCTTCTTAACCATATTAAATGTCCTATGTCTCTCTTCAGTGGTACGTGCTCTTCATATGGTAACCTCACCAATAAAAATTTAAAACTGGACTTTTTCATGTCTTTCCATCACTGTGGCTTGAAACTTGAGTTGCTTATGATTCTTCACTCTTTTTTATTGCCCTATCAACAGTCTTGTTGTAATCTCAATCCCTTTTGTCCATTCCCATGGTTATCGTCCTACTTACAATTCCTGCTACTTCAAACTGTCTTAGTGTGTGTGTGTGTGTGTGTGTGTGTGTGTGTGTGTGTGTGCATGTCATTCACACCAGTCCATAGTCTGGCTTCAACTTGCCATTCTAGCCTAAACTGTATGACTCTCTTTCTTGTCTAGCCATATTACTATTCATTACCACTCCTCACCTTACCCCCAAATCCAAGTGTCCTGGATGTGCCTCTGTGCATCTGTTCATGTTACACTAGATGTAATCTTCCCTTTTGTCTCTGCCTGTGCAAATTCTTCTTAATCAATTGAGCTCCACAGTTGTCCCAGCCATGCCCATCCTCTGTGATCTCTCCTTATGGCCCAGAGTGAATTACTACTCATTTGGCAATTAGCAAAGTACTGCTTTAAATCATGTTTTGTATTACCGAATTGCTATGTAAGAGGTCAGAGGGGTGGGGGAGGGCGGGTCATCTACCCTAACTAGATCCTTGCCATTGGGGGCAAGGATGATACTTTCACTCTTATCACTCAAAGTACCCAAAACAGTGGTTCCATATGCATTATAAGCACTGAATAACATGCTGTAAAGGCTAGAGGTCCTTTCCTTTTCACTTTTCGCCTAATTTATCTTCTTCCTTCCTTTTAGATTGATTTTGAAGATGTGATAGCAGAACCAGAAGGGACACACAGCTTTGATGGGATCTGGAAGGCAAGCTTTACCACCTTCACAGTGACAAAATACTGGTTTTATCGCCTGCTCACTGTCCTCTTCGGCATACCAATGGCACTCATCTGGGGCATTTACTTTGCCATCCTTTCCTTCTTGCACATCTGGGCAGTTGTGCCATGCATCAAGAGCTACCTGATTGAGATCCAGTGTATCGGCCGGATCTATTCAATTTGTATCCACACCTTCTGTGACCCACTCTTCGAGGCTGTGGGCAAAATATTCAACAAGATCCGGATCACCACGCAAAAGGAAATATAAATGACATTTCAGGGAGAAAAGTCCACTTGATTCTTTCTTGTTTTTATTTCCTTGGTGCCAATTTCAAGTTTCCAGTTGCTTGTACAACAGCAAGTTATTAGTATCTCGACCCAGAACAAAGAAATCACTTGCTCAGTTTTCATTATTACCATTTATCCCACTTGGAAACTCCTCTGTACTTCTTGGCAATCTGCATTTCTTAAACCAACCCTAACTCCTAAACCTTTCCCATTCCATGTGCATGCATTATCATTCCACTAAGAGACCAACAGATAGGAGTGTTCATTCTTGTAAGAGAAATTGATGTTAATATAATGAAGAACTACAAAATAAAAAATAAAGTGCTTTCCCACTGTAGAATGTTGATCATTGTATTGTGGGCAGAGTTTTAAGCTACTATTGCAGAATATACAGGGTATGTTGGCAGGTCTTTAATAAATGTTCTTTTTTTCCATTGTCCACTGTCAGCGGACTGCAGCTGTTCACTTAAATGTTCTGATTTTGTCTACCAACAGACAGGGATGGAGTTGACAAGAATTGTTCATTTCTACCTACGTTTGTGCTTCCCAACTAATACCATACTGATTTTGAAATTTTGACCTATGTATTTTCTGTGCCTTAATGTTTATTATCCTCATGAAAGAGACATATAAAGTGCCTTCCTGTTTTTTTTTTTCTTCATAATCTCCCTCTTGAATGCTGCCTATTTGTCAGCTTTTATTAGAAGGTCAGCAGCCTCAGTGAAGATCAAAGTGAGAAAATCACATTACCTTGTTCATCTAGCCTGCTTCTGACTCTGAGCTACAGTGTTTGCCTAAGGTAATGTCTGTGCCATCAGCTGCCACTTCTCTCCAGTTGTTCCTAAGTCAGGGTCAGTCCTAGGAAGAGAATCAAGGTGGATGACTGGGACCAGGTCCACTCTGAGCTGTCAGTGGCTGAAGCCAGCTTTTAGTCTCTTACCAGCCAAGCAAGGTCAGCATGCTGTTTAGCTCACAGTTTATTTTCAGGAATATTCACGCTTTGCTGAGTCCAAACTAATTCATCACAAGGGTGATTTAGCAAGTCGACATTGTCCTCTGCTCTTTTAGCTGATCCATAGGCATCAGGAAGTGATGTCTTAATGGAATCTATTATGTGAGACTGTCAAGTGTTGCAAAATGTGACCCCTTCAAAATAAAGCATGTGCAACACGTTGTTATGCTGTGATACCCCAACTCACCCCCGCCCCAGGAGCTTTTGCCCATATTCAAACATTACTGTGTTTAGAGACAAGCCTCTTAAAGGCTGACAAAAAGCTTTGGCAGAGGGTGGGGAAGGGAAAAGGGGGCAAAAGGCATCAAGGTAATTTTGCTGGAATAAGTTCAGCTCCTTCTGAACTCAAACTGAGGAATCTCACCATTAATCTGAATTGTACGGAAAGCTGCCTGGTACCGTGGAAAGCTTTGTTCCTAGAGCTAATAGCATGCTTTTGCCTTTTGAGTTATTTGTGCTTATACTGGTTGAGTTTTTCCCCCCATATATACATTGGAAACCTGCTTGACCAAATGCAGCTTCCATTTTTTTCTGGCACATAAATTACCAACCCATTAACTTTTTTTAACATTTAAAACAGACACTGGCATGGATAGAGTTTTACTTTTTTACTATGTACATAATTGAAAGTGTACTATTTTAGATATTTTGCAGTATAAGAACACATCTTGTCAAGAATGTAAACATAAAATATTTTATCTTCATATGATGAAAATCACTTTGGAAATAGCCTTGCTGATTCTATGTATAAACTGTTTATCCTAAGAGATGTCTGTTTCACATAGATCTGTAGTCCCTAATAAAAATGGACTGCTGATCCAAGACATTTACAATACTATATGCTTACTGACATATTTTACACTTTTTTATCCTGCATGTACTGTAAAAGGTTACATTCTGCACAATAAAAATGTTTAACAGTGATTCCAGGACAATACTCTGTATTATTTTCTCCTTCCCCCAAAACCTTCCCATTTCATTAAGAAAAAAACAGTCATATTCTTTAAATATGCCTTAAGTCTCTTAGCTCTAAAATTTTATGATTATACTATGATCGTTTATTAGTTTACTGTATGCAAAAAAGTAGTTCCTGAGAGATAGAGCACTGTGCTAAGTTCTGTGAATGCAAATACAAGCAAGTAAGATTGTCCCCTGCCCTGCCTTCAAGGAGCTTGTCTCCTAATGGGAAAAGAAGATGCATAAAGGAGAGCCACAAAGGGGTAGAGATATATGCCCTGATCACCATCCCTTGCAGCAAAGCTCTTCTATTGGAGCCAAGATACCAGGGTGCGGTCCAGATTACTAGTGGAGAAGTAGTAGTCTAAGTAGAGAAGGCAGGGGTGGGACAGGCTGGGGAAGAGTAGGTACCCACTAGTACAATCAACAGTTGTTGAAAAATAAAATTTTTTGTATGTATATATTCATGTAGATGTACATGTACATATACACATGTATGCATATATCAACTATTACACACCAAATATATCCATTTTTAGAGAATTTTGGACTCAGGACAGTAGAGATGTAATTAGCCTTAATATTATCAATATTATTAATTTCTTTAAAGGTTTTTTGGTCATGATAGAATGCCTTATATTTGTTATTGCACATGGTTTTTTTCTGAATCTAGGTCTAATCCTCACTCCACTGCACCATCTAGCTGCCTTTGCCTTGACAAAGAGAAGCATCATTTCTTTACGAAGGCCAAAATAAAGGCGATAATAAGGGAAGATGTCTGAGTAACGTGAAATGAGGAGAAGGAAGGAAAATGGATAGTTTACTTTTTCATTAAATTAGAAAGAGTGAGCCTTAGCAGAGATGGTTAGAGGACAGGGTACCATAGGAGGTTTGAAGAGAGATGAGATGGCCTGAGGCTCTCACTGTAGAGGGCAACTGTGCATGGATAAGGCAAACATGAAATGCTTGCCCTGCTACAGGCCAAATGAGACTGGACAAAATAAATTCATAGTGTACTCCAGAACTTCATTTTCATGATTTCCTCTCTCTCCATTCAGCAGCTCGTGAATAAGAGTAAGGGCTACAGGTGAGCAGTCATAATCTAGAGTCAGGATTTGGCAAAGTGTGGGCAGTGAAAACATGAAGACACAAGAAAGATGAGGATAAAGGACAGTGCGAATTTGACTTGATTCACTCACCAAGAGCTCAAGGTAAGGAAGGGTGGTGGCCTGGGGAAAAATACCTGAAAGGTGAAGGGAATGGAAGTCACCGTGAGGATAAAGCTCTTACCCCCCACCCCATCCCACCTCCAATCAGGTTTCGATGTCTTTTGTTTCTTTCCACTTGGCCTTAACACCTGGATATCAAGAGTGGTTAATTTTATTTATTTGTTTATTACAATTAATTTGATAAATTTAATTAATTAAAATTTTGAAAACAAGGAAGCTACCACATGGTTCACTTGGAATGGGGTGGAGAGCTTCCCCAGAGGTTGCCTCATGGTGCTCTGGGGTCTCTGTCCCTCCTTGCATGGCAATGTTCAGCCATCCCATTTATTCTCTTTTCCTCCATAGATGAAATGAGGGTTCCTTATTTGCTGCTTGCATTAAGCACAGTCTGCAGTGTTTGCCAGAGTTACAGAGGTGACTAGTTACAGCTCTGGGTCCAATTCTTGACCCATACTCAAACCTTAATAACTTGGTTGAATCTGTCATACTTCTGACATAACCTTCAAAAACCTGGGTTATCTGTACATATGAAGAAGTATTGAAATAGGAGTTCAGTGAGGAAACTTTTTTAACCTTGAGAGGACATAGTTGTTAGAGCTTGTAGGGACCTTAAAAGCTATCTTTTAATGGACCTGAGGTCCATTGAGGTTAAGTGACTCCCCCAAGGTCATGAAGGTAGTAATCATGCAAGGCAGAACTGGAGTCTACATCCTCTGAATGCCGAGCCAGTCCTTTCCATCATAACTCATATTTAAATGCAAGTCAAATCTTCATCTTAGTGCTATTTTGCAAAGAGGACTTCCTTCCTGCCTATCTCTCCTAGAAACAATTTTACTGTTCACTGGGGATGTCTCTCCTTTATTGGCCCTATAAAAATTCATGAGGCTGCTTGGGCAGCAGGTGGGCCAATGGTTGTGTTATGTCTAGGTTATGTTTTTTTTTTAGATCATTATTAGCATATGTCATTAGGATACAACTGAAAAGAGTTCAGGGTATGAGAAAATCTTATATAAATGACATCACATATTCTATTAAAAGAGAAGAAATCATCCTAAACAGTGATGATCTCCCCTTGGAGTTTATTATTTGAACTCTGGACTAAATTCCATGATAAATATGAATAAGGTTATGACTTTTCTATCCACAAATCTATTATACAGACTTTTAAAAAAAAACTGAATCTGGGATCTCAGAAAAGGATGTTATCTTCCATAGTTTACATTCCAATATTAGACATGGAATTGTAATCAGGTTTAAAAACATTTCCTGAAAAAAATGTCATAAAAGTTGCCTAAATGAAAGTACAAGATACATGAACAATTTCATAAGACTCCATGAAGAGATCATTATTGCTATTTTACTGTTATTGTAATTTAATTATTAGATATCTTTATTTGAAAAGATTACTGAAAGTTGAACTAAAATGGCAGTCCAGATATTCATAGCTTGTTAGTTTAAAAAAAAACTGTACAGAACCATAGATGTTTAAAATTAGGAGAAATCACAGGAGTCAACTAGTCTACTACCCACACACACCTCTTGACTTTTCCAACCCATATGAACATTTAACATGTCAGTTTCCCAAAGGCAGGCTGGCTAAATCTTTCAATTAGGGATCTAGGGATCACCTCAAGGACTTGGATATCTTTTTCTAATACTATGAGTTGTAACTTCCATTCTGACACATTTTCCCCACTGTTAGCTACTAGTGATTAGTACTCCAGTTCCATCTAACCAATTAACCTCAGTGAACTTTTACGAAGGGTTATTTATTTCAGACATATGGTAAGGGTGGAATTGTAAACATTTTACCCCAACACCTGGAGGCAGGGAGCACATTCTCCTCTATGCTACTTCAGTCCCTGGGGAAATGGGCTCAAACTTAAAGTAGTTTTAGATGCATTGCTCCCACCAAGTTTACTCCAAATGCAGCATAGACACTAGATAAGTTCTCCTCTCAATTACCTTTGGGCTAGATCCTAAAGTCAGTCCTCAAAGTCACTCCTTTTTGACTAAGTCCTGAAGGTTATTTTTATAGGACTTGGGTTGGCTGGCAACAAAACCCAGCATAGACCACGTGCAGCTCCTGAACCCCATGCAGCTCCTGAACCCCTGGTGGCTCATCATTCTGACCTACTATTTAGTACATGAGATAATAAATGTCTCCAAAACTCCTTCACTTAAAACTGGAAAAAACAAATGCAAAGAAGCAAAAAAGCCAAGGTTCATATTCACTTGCACCTTATCTCTTTACATTATTGTACTTCTCACTTAAGCATTACTGCCATCTCTCAGCCTCCTCTTTGCCACGTGGGTGGCCCATCAGAACCAGTTACAGAATGTCTACATGTGCTCCAAAGTCCATGTGGGAATTTGCATTAGCTGAATGTACTGGTCCCCAGTAGTCAAGAAAAGGAGAAAATGATTAGAACAGAATAAGAAAGGGAGGTACAGGGAAGTAGCCATATTGGAAAAGATGCACCAGGATAAGAGACTGAAGGCACATCTTTTCTCTTCCCTAGAAGATGGTATAAAGGCAATTTTGTTCCTTAAAAGAGCAGTTTATTTCCAAGTTGGGAAACGAAAGTTACAAAATAAGAAAATCATATCTGCTTCCATATAGTAACTATTGCAAATTTAATTATGATTACCATTCTTCTTTTAATAATTAAAAGTATAGATTACATCATAAAAATCAGCACACTTTGCAACATCTTTTGCAATGATTACACCATCTGTAGTCACTATGTGTCCCTTATCTCTACAAGTCTTTTTCTTTCCATGTGAAAATACATCTACACATTGTGATGAGACAAAAGAAGGACATGGTTTTCAAAGTTTGCCTAGGGCACACAAATATCTAAGCCCAACTCATGGTATTCCAGGGTCTTTTTTCCCATTTGGACTGCTGCTTTCCCCTCTATACTTCCATTGTTTACTCTGTCCTGATCATTTTCACCTTTTCTTGCAATGGGTAGGTATATAGTTTACAAATCAGCTGTACCTCATTTATACTGGGTAATACTAGAAGTATTGAAGTAATGAAGTTACATGACAATCAAGTAGAAGCTTTAAGATCTCATTGCTACACCTGCAACTTGACTTACTAAGATAATATCCATGCATCATAGAGAATAGAATTCTCTAGCATTAAAGATATGTAAATTATAAGTAACATTAAAAAGTTCTTCTCATGAATGTCCCTTTAGGCTTACCATGCTTACCCCTAGAACTAGAATTGGCCTTCTGTTAAGAGTGCAAATCTCAAATTATAGGGAAAGAAGTTAAAGTCTTTGGATATTTAATTAACCTTGAATTAATAATTTTATTCTTAAATACTACATTAGTCATATTAAAAATAGTATTATCAACAATTAACATTCCTCATTTTAAAATGGAGATCTATTTTATTTATGAAGTTATTGTCACCAACAACCTTTCTCATCTCACATTACACAAATATGTCTCTGTCTGATGAGTGTAAGAAATGGTTATTGGAATCTAAAGTTTAAATACTTTTTACTACTAATTTATAGCCTCTCAGATCATCACTTTGATCCTGGGACTTTGAAATCTTAATGGGCTCTAGAGTCAATATTAAGAAACATAGTAGAATCTTAAAATAGGTTCAGTTGATTCTTATTCATCTATACCCATAAGGTGGAGTAGTGCCACAGATAAACCAAAAATAATTTATATTTTACTTTGTAACGTTTTTATAATTCCCTTTCCGTCAACTTAATTTGACAACCTTTTGTTTAGTATCTACCACACTGTGCTACGTAGTAACCATGCAAATGTATAGATCTCTTTTCAATTTTTCAGCAAAACTCCTAAAAACAGTAATCTACACTCCATTCTTTCACCCCTTAATCTCTTCTATATTCCTTGTAAACTGGCTTCCAACTCAATTGCTCTAAACTAAAAGAATGGATTTCTCTAGTGAACATAATTTTACCTGATAAGTCTAATGATTTTTTTATCAATTTACATCCTTCCTGACCTCTCTGAAGCATCTGGCATTGTTGATTATCTCCTACTTCTGTACAATCTCTCTTCTCTGGGTTTTCATAACAATAATTCTCTTCTAGATCTCCTCCTACCTGCCTGACCACTCCTTCTCAGTCTCTGTTACTAGATTTTCATCTTTGCAAATCATGCTAGATGTGGTTGTCCCCCAAGCTTCCAACTGGACCCTTTTCTCTTTCTATACTCTTCCTAGGTGAGGTCATCTGTTCCTAGGGGTTCTATCATCTTTCTGCGTAGATGTTTCCCAAATCTGCATGTGTGACTCTAATATATCTCCTACATTACCAATTACCTGCTGCATATCCCCACTTAAATATCTCACAATCATCTCAAATTTGACAAAACAAAGCACATTATATTCCCTTCCCCCCCAAAAAAAAACCTCATTCTTGCACTATTCTTCCCCTTTCATGTCAAAAGTACCATCACCTATCCAGTCAATGAGCTTCAGAACCTCAAGACCAACTCAAACTCTTCACTTTCCCTCATCCCACATATTCAAACAATTGTCAAGTCTGTTCAATTCTACCTCCACAACTTTGTCCCATTCTTTCCACTCACAGAACCATATGATCTCTACCCTAGTTACAGAACTCAGAGCCTCTTATTTGAATGATTGCAATAGCCTCTTTCTAAATTCCCCCCCCCCAAAAAAATCTATCTTCCAAAAAGGAGTCAAGTTGAAACTTCCAAAACACAGATCTGATCATAATACTTCCCTACTTAAAAAATCCTGAGTGTATTTTTATGGCAAAATACAGAAGAATCCTTGACTGGGCATGTAAAACTGTCTAGAAAGGGCTCCATGTTACATACCTTTCCATATATTAATCTCTTTCATGCATTCTCTGTTCCACTCAAAGTGACTGGCGAGTTGTTCTCCACACATGACATTTCATCTCCATATACAAGTGTCTAAAATGTTTTGTCTTTCTTCACCTCTGCCAGCTCCAAGAATCAGTAGCTTCCTTCAAAGCACAATTCAAATGATGCTACCTACAGGAAGCCTTCCCTGATCCCCCTAGTTGTCAGTACTCTCTTTATCACAAAATAATTTCTATTTACTTATCTGAGTGATGTTATGCTCCCTGAGAACAGGGACTGTTTCAATTTTGTCTTTGCATCATCAGAATCTAGAATAAGAAAGGTACATAAGTAAGCATGTAATAAATGTTTTTCAAATTGAATTGGAAAGACTTAAAACTTAGAGCTAAGAAGACCTGAGTTCACGTCTTTCCTCAGATACTTCCTAGTTGTAAAACTCTGGGGAAGTCACTTAAGCTTTTTCAACCTCAGTGCCCTTATCTGTAAAATATAGATAATAATAGACTCTACATCACAATGTTATTGTGGGTGTCAAATGAGATAATACATGCAAAGCATTTTCTAAATCTTTATGCACTTTAAAATTCTAGCCATTATTATTAATTAAATCGTTCTTTCTCTTAAGAAGTTTACATTCTTCTGAAAGATACATTTACACAGATAAGTACAAAGTATATATCAAATAAGTACCCAAAAAATTGTGAGCAGAGACTTTCAACAACTAGATTGGTTGAGCAAGGCTTCTTCTAAGAAGTAGACAATGAGCTGAACCTTGAAGGGAGCAAATGATTTCAAGAGACTGAGGTGAGGAAACAGAATATTCTAGCATGATGGACAAAGATGCAGAGGCAGGAGATCAAAATATATTTGAAGTTAAAAGCATATTTATATTCTGTGATTTTGCAACACTTCAAAGAGAATTATCCTTCTTTTTTCCTTCTTGGAAGAGCTCAAATAAGACTTTATTTTATTTATTAACATATTTATTTATTTATTTTTGGTTTTCAACATTCACTTCCATAAGATTTTGAGTTCTAAATTTTCTGCCCTCCCTCCCCTCTCCCTTTCCCAAAATAGCATACAATTGATATAGGCTTTACATATGCATTCATGTTAAACATATTTTCATATTAATCATGTTGTATAGAAGAATTAGAACCCATAGCAGGAACCATGAGAAAGAAGAAACAAAACAAAACAAGGGGTGAAGTCAAGATGGCAGAGCAACTGCACACATTTTCTAGAGCGCTGCCCCCAAACCCAGTCAAATACCTGTAAAAAAGGGCTCTAAACAAATTCTGGAGCTGCAGAACCCACAAAATGACAGAGTGAAGCAAATCTCCAGCCCAAGACAGCTTAGAAGGTTGCCAGGAAGTATCTGCCATGCCACACTAGGAGAAGAGCACAGTCCAGTGTGGGCCACGCTGAAACAGACAGGACCTGAGCAGGCCTTGGGGGGACTGAATCTCTCACACCTGTGGCAGTGTCCAGACTTCAGTACCCCAAAACACTGAGGACAAATTGGAAGGTCAGTGGAAAAAACCTGTGGGAACAGTGCAGGAGAGTGGAGTGGTCCAGTTCAAGCCCCAAGGTGGCAAAGGGGGGAAGGGGCAAAGGAACCCACAGCAGCCACAGCAGCAGCAGGGGCAGAGAGAGTGACTGTTTCTGGAGCTCTAGGCCTACAGATTATGGGGGGATCTAGCAACTGACAGTACATGCCCCACTTCCACCTTGACAAAAAGCTCAAAAGTCAAGTAAATTGTTGAGGAAATGAGCACAAACCAGAAAAAAATCAGACTGTAGAACCTTACTTTGGTGACAAGGAGGACCAAAGCATGCCAACAGAAGAAAACAAAGTTAAAGCACCTCCGATGTTGGGGGACAGCTCTGGACCAGGGTCCCCCGTGAGGACCGTGAGACTCCTGAGGGTCCGAACCTGCCCCCTTGTGGGGTACTGGGATGGCCCTGGTAACAGGCTGGCTCCACCCACGGGGAGGCACTTGGGAGGAGCTCGCCCGTCCATGGGAGGTACGGGGGAGGAGACAGGGGATAATAAAAGGGGATGACCACGAGAGCTGGGGGAGAAGAAACGCAGTAAAGCTTGCTGGCTGCAACTCCTTTCGGGTGCTCTGCCTGTTTATTCCCCTCCCCCAACAGGGAGAGGGAATTCCCCTTCCCCAACCAGGAGAGGGGCCGGAGACGTCCGAAGACCAGGGATAGGTAAGTAGAAGGCGAAGGCCCGGGAGTCGCCCCGGGCATCTGGCGCCCAAACAGGGACCGCCGTAGGGAGAGGAGAATCCGCCTTGCCCCGCAGTAGTAGCCTTGCTCCGCTACTGCGGGAAGATTCAGGCAGCCTCAGTATTGAGAAGTGGCCTTGCCTCGCTACTGTGGGAAGATTCAGGCAGTCTTAATATTGGGAAGTGGCCAGGATGGGTCAGGGAAATAGTTTTCCCAGTTTAAAGCCCAAAGATAAAGGAGTACTTGCTTGTCAGCTGTATAAGCTTTGTAAGATCCATGGGCTTAAGCCCCACATTCGGGACTGTAGAGCATTTGTGGAAAAGATCTGGGATGTCTCCCCTTGGCTAGAGCATTGTGGGTTACTCCCAGCTAAATGGGACATAGTGGGACAACAGATGGTTGCCTATGAGAGGGTGAACCCGGGTGTATTAACAGAGGAGGACTTTACGTTCTTTCAAGTGGTCGCCGCACTTTTGTGCTCGGATCCCCGTCCCCCCTGGCGATCAAACGGCGAGACCCAGACAGGGCAGTCCCTTCAAGGGACGACAGAAGAAGAAGAGGAATCCGATGAGGATGATCCCAACCCCAAGCCTTTATATCCATGGGGTATGTTAAGAGAATGTGCAGGCAGGGACCAGGACCGCTCCCTTCAAGGTGGCGCATGGCTGAGCAAGGGGCGGGACTCTAGAGCCCCGAGGGGAAGAACAAAAAGGAAGTTTGATGAGGAGGGAATGCCCAAGAGGGAGTGGAAAGCCCCCGAGACAAAGGGAAAGTCTGATGAGGAGGGAACGCCCAAGATGGAGTGGAAAGTTCCCAAGACAAAGGGAAAGTCTGATGAGGGAGGAACACTCAAGAAGGAATGGGAAGTCCCTGAAACAGCAAGAGAGGGCTGGGGAACTCGCAGGAAGAAGTTTTAATGGAATTTGGGAACTCCCAGTCCTCCCGAGGTCGGGCTGAATGCCCTCTCCTTCTCCCCAGCCGCCACGTCCTTGTCACAATCATCACAAGGAGCGCGGTCATTTACCTACCAGCGGTCCGGGCCCTCGGAGCGTCTGAGTGTACTCACTCAGAGCCTATCCGTAGCTTTGGCGGAGGGACAGGAGATAGATTTAGAGGAGTGGGAGGGGGCCTGCGCTTACCCTGTCATTGTGGAGCGGGATCCGATGGGAAACGAGAACCGTTTCCATCGACCGGTGCCCTTCAAATTATTGAAAGAACTGAAGGAGGCCGTTTCCAAATATGGCCCTTCGTCACCTTATGTGAAGCATCTCTTTGCGAATACCACAGCCACTTGGCCGTGGGCCCCAGCTGATTGGAAGGAAGTGTCGGGGGCTATCCTTACACCAGGACAGTTAGTGGCTTATGGCGCCGCCGTTAGACAAGAGGCGCTCAGATATGTCAAGGAACACAATATTGCAGAGACAGAGGACACTGTGAATATGATAACAGGGGCAGGGCCATACTCGCAGCTTATTGACCAGCTCCAATTCGATCCTCAGGTGATGGCTGCAGTTCAGTATTGTCATATTAGGGGTTTTGCCAAGATTGACGCCCCGGGGACTATGAGGGATAAGTTGGTAGGGCTAAAGCAGAGGGCTAGGGAGTCCCCCACTGATTTTGTGAGTCGGGTCCAGCTTGCGGTCCGGCAGTCTCTTGGCTCGGGACCAGGAACGGATTCCCTGATAGCTCAGCTGGTCCGAGATGGTTTGCGTCCAGAATGCTCCCAAGCCCTAGCGGGCTTGGGACCTCTCACCTCCCTTGAAGAGATAGTAGAGAGGCTGTTAGACATTCCACCTAAAGACACCCACCAGGCCATGGTGACGGCGGTGGCCCAAGGGGTGACCCAGGTCCTTCAGGGTGCCAAGGACCAGAGGCAATGCTATCGCTGTGGTCAGATGGGGCACTTTAAGAGCCAGTGCCCTGCCGCTAAGGTGGGACCACTGCCCACTTGTTTTCGCTGTGGGAAACCAGGTCATATTGCCAGATATTGCCGCCCTAAGCCGCAGCCTCAACCACCTCGGTCGGGAAACGGGAAAGGGGGCCTCCCTCGGGGGGGCCCCCGAACCCAGAAACATGTCTTCCCAGTGGGGACCGTAGGCCCTGCCCCTGCCCCCCAGCCCAGGAATTCTGCACCCCTGTCGTATCCACAGCAGTACCAACAAGCCCTCCAAAAATTACAACCTTAGTATGCACATCTGCCACGGATCCCTCAGACACTGATTTAGTTATAAGGCCTTGGCATACTGAAGGGATCGACGTGCCCCCCGCTCCTTTCCCCCGTCTGGTGGTGGGACCCTCTGGCTATGTGCCATTTATAGTCCATACTCAATTGTTGGCTAGCGGATCCTCTACCATTTATTTGAACAATCCTCATTGTTATCCCATAAACATTGCCCCAGGAACTCCCGTTGGGAGGGGTATCTCTCTGCCTTGGGTTGAAGAGTCTGGGCAGGAAACCCATCAAGTTAATTGGTGCTCTCCCATTGTGGGCGATCGCCCCATGGTACAAGTTTTGGTTGAAGGACGCCCAATCATGGGTCTGCTCGACACCGGAGCAGATATTTCAGTCATCAATGCATCCCAGTGAGACCCCAGTTGGGCGGTGAACGATGGTGCTGCCCAGGTTGCTGGAGTAGGGGGTGCCAGTTTGGCACTACGGGCTGCTAAACATTTGAATTGGACCTTTGAGAATCATCAGGGATATTTTAGACCCTTAAAATTGGCCGGTCTTGCCTACGCCCTTTGGGGGCGCGACCTTCTTGAGCAACTTGGGTTACACCTTACCACCCCAGAACACCTTCAATTAAACATTCCGGGGCCACTGTGACGGTGAGCAGCCCACCTATAACATGGAAAACCGAGACCCCTGTGTGGGTTGAGCAGTGGCCCCTAACCCCTCAAAAGCTCACCGCCTGACTCTTTATAGTTGCTTCCCTTTTGGAGCAGGGCTGCATTGAGCCCACTACAAGCCCTTACAATTCTCCTGTTTTTGTTATAAAAAAGAAAAATGGATCTTGGCACATGCTCATAGACCTTAGAGAGATTAATAAATGCATGCTGCCTATGGGGGCGCTACAACCTGGTCTCCCTAGCCCTGCTGCGATCCCCCGAGATTTTAGTATGACAATTATTGACATCAAAGATTGTTTCTATAGCATTCCCTTACATCCACAAGATAGAGTCAAATTTGCCTTTTCCATTCCCTCGGAAAATCGCCAGCAACCATATGAAAGGTATCATTTTACCGTGCTCCCTCAAGGGATGGCAAACAGTCCTACTATGTGCCAAATGTATGTCCACACCATCCTCTCCCCACTCAGACAGTGCTTCCCCAAGGCCATTATCATTCATTATATGGATGACATTCTTATTGCCACACCTAGTCAGTATTTCACGATGGCGCTTACTCAACTTATGGTCGATACCTTAGCTGCCCACGGGCTAACTGTGGCTCCAGACAAGGTACAGACTACACCCCCTTTTCAGTATCTTGGCCATGAATTGAAACAAGGACGGATTGCTCGCCGTCCTCCAAGCATTGATCTTTCTCAGCTCACCACTCTCAACGATTTTCAAAAGCTGATTGGCGCTATACAGTGGATGTGGGCAGTTACCCCTATCCCTGATGGTGAATTATACCCGTTGTATGATTTGCTGCGAGGGGATCCCGCTCTGCTTTCGCCCAGACATTGGACATCCGAGGCCTTAATGGCAGCCAAGAGCATCCTCAACAGATGCTCCACAGTTGTTGTGCGGCAGGAACCCAACCAACCCATTTATGCCACTATATTAAAAGCCAGTACTTTCATTGGGTGCCTCTATCAATCACATGGCACTTAGGAGTGGCTGTACCCCCCTCGCAACAAAAAGGCCCTTCCACATAAATGGCGAATGGTAGCCCAATTTTTTCTTTTAGGTGCCGAGCGCTGCCTATTGGCTTTTGGCAGATTTCCCATTTTGAATTTAGAGGCATCAGAGGAAGCCTTAAGGTGCTTCTCCGATGAGATTCCAGAATGGGCCTCTCTTTTACGTATGTGTAATACCATAAAGCTTCCGCTCCCCCCAGCGCTTAGAGGATGGGAAGTCCTTCCTATCCATATGCCTTTTACTATTGTATCTCTACAGCCAGTTACGGGACCCACTGTTTTTACGGATGCTACTAAAAACCATAGGGCTGCGGTTTATATCCCTTCCAGGCAATTCCTTAAGGTGTACACCACCGAGCATTCCTCAGCCCAGAAAAATGAATTGCTGGCAATACAATATGCTCTCTCCATATTACCTAATGAGAGCTTTAATCTTGTTACTGATAGCTTGTATTGTGCAAATGCTATTGCTGCTTTACCTTTTGCCCTCATTAATCCCCATGCTTCAACTATAGCTCAAATCCTATATGATATTCAAGAGTCCATGTTACAACGCTCTACTCCTCTTTATGTATTGCATATTCGCTCACATATGTCCACCATAGGACCCATTTATCAGGGTAATGATATTGTAGATAAAGCCCTTATATTCCCTCTGCATTTAGAAGCACAGGCAGCCCATGATAAGTATCACCTATCTGCCCGATCTTTGCGACACCTTTATGGATTGTCCAGAGAAAACGCTCGCCAAATAGTCAAACAGTGTATCAATTGTGCCCCATTTCGCCCTCTTGCCCGAGACACTGCAATTAACCCTCGTGGTGATCTCCCTAACGATCTTTGGCAAATGGATGTAACACATTTTGGCAAAGTTCTTATACATGTTTGTATTGATACGGCCTCCAATTTTATTATGGCCTCTATACAGCCTAAGGAAACAGCCCGTGCAGTGATCGACCACCTCTATGGTTGCTTTGCCATGGTTGGGGTGCCTCAAGCCATAAAGACAGACAATGGGCCAGCTTATATTTCCTCTGCCTTTGCCGCCTTTTGTAGAGAATTTTCTATTATTCATATTACTGGCATCCCATATAATCCCACAGGTCAGGCCATTGTTGAGCGTGCTAACCGCACTATAAAAACTCTTCTGTTAAAACAAAAAAGGGGAGTAAGGGCGGCGGGGCGCCTCTCCCGAGGTGATCTGGCACAAGCCGTCTTCACTCACAATTTTTTGCAAATCCGAGACGATGGCACATGCCCCGCACAAAGATTTTATCTCCACGAGATGGGAGGCAGAAGGGAAAGGCCATTAAAGGCCCCTACTGCCTGCCTCACCGGAGCTCGAATCCGGTGGAGGGACCAAGAAGACAAATGGCATGGCCCTGTAGTAGTTATAGCGAGAGGTCAGGGGTATCTTTGTGTCCAACCAGATGGAGCCGACCCAGGGACGGAGATCTGGATCCCCACACGATGGGCAGTTGAGCTGCGAGAAGCCGAAAGCAAGGAGGAGACGAGGGTGGAGAGGAAGGCACCGTCCAAAGCGGGTGTGCAAACAGCATGAGATAACCATGCTCACACTTTTGATGGCCTTACAACAGTTCCTTCCTGGGTCCGAGGCTCTCCAGTCCAAATGGTACAACGCCACCCCCGCAGAGCAGCGAGCCGCGGATCAAAGGGGCGACACCTACTGGGCATTAGCACAGGGACTCCCCGCCTTATGAAGAGTTTCAGATTCAACAACTAATAGAGGAAGGACAATTATTAGCTTCCGCTCTCCAATCTTTCATGAAATCAGAGGTAGCAGCGTGGCACCGTCAGGACCACATAGACCATCTCCTCCAAAGCCAAATCACCGCCCTGCAAGACACGGTAATTTGGCTAGGAGACCAAATGGCGTTACATCAATGCTATGAGATGTTACAATGCCATTATAAATATCGCCTGCTTTGCGTGCTTAACCTCCCAATTGATTCCTCGACCTTCCCCAATCAATGGCCGGCGGTCCGCAAAGCCCTCCAGGGGGCTATGCTGGCTTACAACGCCACAGATGACATCCATCAGTTGGACTTGCTTATTGATCAGCTGAATAACCTTTCCAGAATGTTTGAGGAAAAGCGTGAACAAGAAGAGCGTTCCATCTTCGATTGGTTACAACGAATCCTGGACTTGCATTGGCTTCCAGGGGTGCTCTCCTCCGTTGCAGTTCTTGTCCTTATGTGTCTCGTCCTGCCGTGCCTCCTGAAGTGCCTCCTGCAATTATTGACACGGGCACTGGAGAGTCTTAAAGGCGATGTCTTGTCTCTGAGACACCACGAGGGCAGGTCCCCATGGGGGGAATCGCCCAACCTACCCGTGTAATACAAAAAGGGGGAGATGTTGGGGGACAGCTCTGGACCAGGGTCCCCCGTGAGGACCGTGAGACTCCTGAGGGTCCGAACCTGCCCCCTTGTGGGGTACTGGGATGGCCCTGGTAACAGGCTGGCTCCACCCACGGGGAGGCACTTGGGAGGAGCTCGCCCGCCCATGGGAGGTATGGGGGAGGAGACAGGGGATAATAAAAGGGGATGACCACGAGAGCTGGGGGAGAAGAAACGCAGTAAAGCTTGCTGGCTGCAACTCCTTTCGGGTGCTCTGCCTGTTTATTCCCCTCCCCCAACAGGGAGAGGGAATTCCCCTTCCCCAACCAGGAGAGGGGCCGGAGACGTCCGAAGACCGGGGATAGGTAAGTAGAAGGCGAAGGCCCGGGAGTCGCCCCGGGCACTCCATCAAAAGCCTCTAAGAAAAATGTGAATTGGTCTCAGGCTATGGAAGAGCTCAAAAAGAATTTTGAAAATCAAGTAAGAGAAGTAGAGCAAAAATTGGGAAGAGAAATGAGAGTGATGCAAGAAAATCATGAAAAATGTGTCAACTCCTTACTAAAGGAGACTCAGAAACATCCTGAAGAAAATAACACTTTAAAAAATAGATTAACCCAAATGACAAAAGGGATCCAAAAAGCCTATGAGGAAAGGAATGCCCTAAAAAGCAGAATTGGCCAGATGGAAAAGGAGATTCAAAAGCTCACTAAAGAAAATAATTCCTTAAAGATTAGAATGGAGTAGAAACTAATGACTTTATGAAAAATCAAGAAATTATAAAACAAAAGCAAAAGAATGAAAAAATAGCAGACAATGAGAAATATCTCATTGGAAAAACAGCTGAACTGGAAAATAGATCCAGGAGAGACAATTCAAAAATTATGGGGCTACCTGAAAGCCAGGATCAAAAAAAGAGCCTAGACATCATCTTTCATGAAATTATCAAGGAAAACTGCTCTAATATTCTAGAACCAGAGGGTAAAATGAATATTGAAAGAATCCACTGATCACCTCCTGAAAGAGATCCAAGAAGAAAAACTGCTAGGAATACTATAGCCACATTCCAGGGTTCCCAAGCCAAGGAGAAAATATTGCAAGAAAGAAACAATTTGAGTATTGTAGAAATAAAATTAGAATAACACAAGATCTAGCAGATTCTACATTAAGGGATCAAAGGACTTGGAATATGATATTCCAAAAGTCAAAGGAGCTAGGATTAAAACCAAGAATCACCTACAAAGAAAAACTGAGTATAATACTTCAGGGGGAAAAAATTGTCATTCAATGAAATAGAGGACGTTCAAACATTCTTGGTCAAGAGACCAGAGCTGAACAGAAAATTTTACTTTCAAACACAAGAATAAAGAGAAGCATGAAAAGGTAAACAGGAAAGAGAAATCATAAGGGACTCACTAAAGTTGAACTGTTTACATTCCTACTTCAAAAGATAATATTTGTAACTCTTGAGACTTTTCTCAGTATTCAGGTAGTTGAAGGAATTATATACATACAGATAGAGGGCACAGGGTGAGTTGAATAGGAAGGGATGATATCTAAAAAAATAAAATGAAGGGGTGAGAGGGGAATATATTGGGAGGAGAAAGGGAAAAATGGAATGGGGCAAATTATCTCTCATAAAAGAGTGAAGATAAAGGTTTTCAATGGAGGGGAAGAGTGGGACAAGAGAGGGAATAAATGAACATTATTCTCATCCCATTTGGCTTAAGGAGGGAATAACATGCACACTCAATTTGGTATGAAAATCTATCTTTCACAACAGGAAAATAGGAGAGAAGGGGATAAGTGGGGTGTGAAGGAGAGGATAGAAGGGAGGGCGAATGGGAGGAGGGAGTAATTAGTAATTAGTAAACACTTTTGGGGAGGGATAAGATCAAAAGAAAAAATAGAATAAATGGGAGGCAGAATAGGATGGAGGGAAATATAGTTAGTCTTTCACAACATGACTTCTATGGAAGTCTTTTGCATAACTATACATGTATAACCTCTATTGAATTGCTTGCTGTCTCATTGAGGATGGGTGGGGAAGGAGGAAGGGAGAGAAGTTGGAACTCAAAGTTTTAAAAATGAATGTTAAAAATTGTTTTTACATGCAACTGGGAAATAAGAAATACAGGTAATGGGGTATAGAAATCTATCTTATCCTACAAGAAAATAGAGGAGATGGGGATAAGGGAAGAGATGGGTGTGATAGAAAGGAGGGTAGATTGGGGAAGGTGTAATCAGAATGCACAGAGTTTTGGGGTGGGGGAGGAGAGAGATGGAGAGAAAATTTGGAACTCAAAATCTTATGGAAAGTAAAAATAAATAAATTTTAAAAACTAGCATGAGCATCGTGAACACAAATATTTAATGTAAAAAAAACCCCAAACAGGGATTGCATATGAAAAACAACAACAAAAAGAGAGAGAGAGAATAATATGCTGTGATCTGCATTCAGACACCATAGTTCTTTCTCTGGATGTGGATAGAAATTTTCATGAGTCTTTTGGAATTGTCTAGAACCTTGGATTGCTAAGAAGACCTAAGTCTGTCAAAGTTAGTCATCAGACAATGTTGCTGTTACTGTGTACAGTGTTCTCCTGGTGCTACTCACCTCACTCAGCATCACTTCCTATAAGTCTTTCCAGATTTTTCTGAAGTTTGCCTGCTCATCATTTCTTATAGCAGAATAGCATTCCATTGCATTCATATACCACGACTTGTTCATAAATTCCCCAATAAATGGGCATCCCCTCAATTTCCAATTCTTGGTCACCACAAAAAGAGTTGCTACAAATATTTTTGTACATATGGGTCCTTTTCCCATTTTCATGATCTCTTTGGAATGCAGCCCTCAAAGTGATATTGCTGGATCAAAGAATATGAAAATTTTTATAACCCTTTGGGCACAGTTTCAAATTGCTTTCCAGAATGGTAGGATCAGTTCACAACTCCACCAACAATGTATCAGTGTACCAATTTTCCCACATTTTCTCCAACAGTTATCATTTTCCTGTTTTGTCATGTTAGCCAATCTGAGAGGTGTGATGTGGTACCTCAGAGTTGTTTTGATTTGCATTTCTCTAATCAATAGTTATTTAGAGCATTATTCGTATGATTATAGATAGCTTTAATTTCTTCATCGAAAACTACCTGTTCATATCATTTGACAAAGAAAATTATTCTGAAACACACTATAAACTTAATACCATCCTATCCAAGACCATCACTTCCCTTCCCATTCCTACCATTTATTTCTTAGACATCTCCACTCCCTGCTAGGGAATAACCACATCAAGTCCCAAGTTGATATATACAGGGACAGCTCCCTAAGTTTACTACCAGCATTCCAGATTACAAATACAATGACTGGAATGTCTGAAGGAAGTTTTATTAACATGGGGGAAAGAATCTTGGCATTGTAAAGGACCTTAGAGGTCTAAGCTCCTGACCAATGCATAAATAACCCTCAACATCTGAGTACTTTTTATGATAGAGAATTTTATAGTTTTGGGACAACTTGTTTTTATTATTAGTTCTAATAGTTAGAAAGTTCTTATTTATGGTAACACAGAATCTTTCTCCTTATAATTTATACCTTTTGGTCCTAGTTTTTCTCTTAGAATCTGTGCCCAGTAAGACTGATGCTTCTTTCATATATGTATAGATAGATAGATACATACATACATATGTATATATAAATACATACACATACATAAATATGAATTTTATTTTCCCCCAATTATGTGTTAAAACAATTGTTTAATATTTTTCTTAGGTTTCAAGTTCCAAATTCTATCCCTTCTTTCCTTCCTCCCTAAGGTGGTACACAATGAGATATAGGCTACACATGTTCAATCATGTAAAACATTTCCATATTAGTCATTTTGTACAAGAAGACTCAACTATGCAAGGAAGAAAGTGAAAAATAGCATGTTTCAATCTGTATTTAGGCAGTAGTTCTTTCTCTGGAGGTGGACTAATGCTTCATCATTAGTCCTTTGGAATTGTGAATACCCAAGTAACTCACAGTTCTTCACTGTGCAATTTCACTGTTACTACATACAATGTTCCCTTGGTTCTGCTCACTTCACTTTCCATCAATTCATGTAAGTCTTTACAGGTTTTTCTGAAATCATCCTGCTTGTCATTTCTTATAGCACAATAGCATTCCATCACAATCATATACCACAAATTGTTTAACCATTCCTCAATTGATCAGCATCCCTTTGATTTCCAAATCTTTTTTCTTTTTTTTATAATTTGCCATTTATTAACCATAAAATATCTTCATACACATGAAAAAATAGTAACACAAATGTATGTTCATTTTTTACAACAAGTCTTTGGTGGGACAACAGCTGGGCCTACTTTGCAGCTAACTAAAACTTTTTCTCAGTTTTTGGTGCATCTTATAGCCAATGCCTTCTGGTTGTTTATAATTTCTAGCTTTTAATTATTGTTCCTCATAGCTCATAACATCACCATTTTGGAGAATCAGGTCAATACGCGCCACCACAGGGAATCATTCAGGAAGGAAAAAACATAGTCATGTGGGGAGTTCTGTCTACAAGGTTTCATAATGGGCTTGAGGCCAAAAATGGTTAAGCCTAGAGAGCTGAGGTTCCTATATTCCTTGTTCAGGATCATCCAACTACAAAAGCTCATCCAGGGCAAGCTTGGCCACATTGGATCAAGACTTTTTTATTTTGTTCCAGTCCAGTTTTATATTGAATACCATCCACCTTAGCACAAAAGGCAAAATAAGGACCCATAACATTATCTATTGTTACAGTTTCCTTAACGTCAAGTTGCACATGTCTACATTTGTGCAAACTGATGGAGTGCTGACACTGGACTAATCTTTTCATGTGCATACTTTGTGATGGATTTCTTGGAAATCTTCTTTAGAAGAAGGACAGTATTTGAATTAGGCAGGCCTATTTTGGAAAGCAGTAATTCTGTGATTTCTGTAAACTTAGAAGCTAAATTTGACACACTGTAATCCTCTGAGGAGAAATATCCTGGAGGAGGATTCACTGTTGTTGAAGAAGGTTGAACTGGCAAGTTCTTTTTCCACATTTGAGCAAAGCAAGGAACCCCAGGACTCTGAAACCAATCCATGCTATCACACATTTTCTTGGGCCTCAGAGGGACCTCCTAAAATGCTGCTACCGCTACCCTTGGTAGCAGGATGGAAGGTGGTTGGAAGGAACTGATTTCCAACTCTTAAAGGCTAATGCTTCTTGCAAATAAAAGCCCTTCAAATATTTGAAAAGCTTTGTTATGACCCCTTTAAATCCTCTAGTACCTTAAACCCTTCTTCACAGAACAGCTTTTTGAGTCCTCTCATTGCCCTGGCAATCTTTCGCTTAACTTTTTTCTAAGTCATGGGTCCCTCTGGAAGGCTGGTAAAGCCTATGGATTCTTCTCAGAATAATGTTTTTAGGATTACAAATTAATCCAATTACATTGAAATAGTTATCAAAATATAAATTTTAAAAGTTCAGAGATTCTTTGTTAAGGACCTTACCCCATGTGAGACCTATGCCAGCTTCTACTCCTACAAGAATCTGTCTTGAATCTCATCTCACCTCTCTTAGCCCCCATTGTTAAGGGACTCATCCCAGAAATTACTTTGCAAATTACTTTGACTTTCTATATACATGTTGTTTCTCTCCCAATGGGATGTAAACACCTTGTACTCAGGTACAGGTTATTTTCTCCCCAGCATCAAGCACAATGCCTGGTACATAGACACACATGTTGTTACTGCTACTGCTTCTGTTCAATTGTTTCAAACATGTCTGACTCTTGGTGACCCCAATTTGGGGTTTTCTTGACAAAGATGTTGGAGTGGTTTGCCATTTCCTTTTCCACTTCATTTTACAGATGTGGAAACTGAGGCAAATCAGCTTAAGTGACTTGTTCAGGGTCATACAGCTAGTGTCTGAGGCCAGATTTGTCCAAGCCTGGGATTCTATCTACTCTGCCATCTCACTGCCATAAAAATTACAGTAACAGAAATACTATTGTGCTATAAGAAATGACGAACAGGCAGACTTCAGAAATACATGGATAGACTTATATGAACTGATACTGAGTGAAGTGAGCAGAACCAGAACATTATACACAGTAACCACCACAGTGTGTGAGGACTGGTTTTTTTTTTTTTTTAATAGACTTAGTCCTCCATACCAAGGCAAGGACCTAAAACATTTCCAAAGGACTCATGATGCAAAATGTCATCCACATCCAGAGAAAGAACTGTGGAGGTGGAATGCAGAATGAAGCAGGCTATTTTCTCTTTTGTTACATTTGGTTTGGTTTAATTTTCCACATGCTTTCTCCCATTCATTTTAATTCTTCTATGCAACATGACTAATGTGAAAATGTGTTTGATAAGAATGTATGTGTAGAGCCCATATAAGATTGCATGCCATCTTGGAGAAGGAAGGGGAGAAAATTCAAAATTTATGGAAGTGGTTGTAGAAAATTGAAAACAAAGAAATAAGTAAAATTGAAGAAAAAAAGAAAAGAAAACAACAAAGGATATATTCTAAAAATAAAATACAAAAGGCTTCAACTTTTAACATTTACATCCCAAAAAAATAATTATAGTAACAACAACAATAATAACTAATAATAATAGCTAGCATTTATATGTTTTAAGGACTGCAAAGTGCTTTGTAAATATCTCATTTTATCTTCAATAAACCCTGGGAGACAGATGTTATTATTTTCCCTATTTTACAAATAAGAAAACTAAGGCAGACAGTAGTTGAGTGACTTGCCCAGGGTCAAGCTAGTAAGTGTCTAAGATCAGATTTGAACTCAGGTTTTCCTGACTTCAGCTCCAGTCCTATGTCCAATGTACCACCTAACTGCCTGTTAGTGTGTGACATTGCTGTAATAGATAAATAAATAACGATATCACCAGGTGATGATCCTTTCCATGATCAGGCTGACTGGTTTCAGATCATATGCATGCTGTCTATTCATGAACCCCTACTCAAAGCCCTTCTCATTTGATAGAATTTGCCATTGTTTATACTCTGCTAGCATAACCTTTAAGAAGCCAGGGTTATGTTCATGCTACAAAAAAAAAAAAAAAAAAAAAAAAAAAGACATCAGCGCAGGATTCACCTTTATTGGCAGTCATATAAATCTGCAGATTGTGCTTGCAGTTAGCTGAAACCCAGAGTTTTTCACATACACTGCTATAGCCATGTCTTCCATTTTTATACTTGTACTCTTAAATTCTTTAAATTATTATTACTTCCTTTTTAAATGTTCAGAAACTATCCATTTAATAATTTATTTTAGTTTTGCCAAGGCTTGACATTAAATTCACCAATTAGTTTGCAGAATATACATTCTTCTAAATTTTGAGCATCACTTAATCAATCAGTAAACATATTAAGCACCTACTATGTGCCAAATACTATGTTAACCACTGACAATACAAAACAAGGGAAAAGATAGTCCATGCCTTCAATGGGCTTACAATCTAGTGGAGGGGACAAAAGGCAAACAAATATAAACAGACAAGTTAAACACAGGATAAATGGGAAAAAATTAAGAAAGGGAAGTCATTAGAATTAAAAGTAGCTGGTAAAGGCTTTCTATAGAAGAAAGGCTATTTACCTGTCTATGAATTTCTAGGATTTCTCCTGATCGCTACTATATGTGAAGATTATAGGCAGCAGTTCAACAATCAAATCTGAATATCCTTTCATTACCCTAGTTTATAATCTCATACAGTTCAGGAATCCTATACACCTAACAGGCAGATGCCTTCTTACTATCATCTTACCCATTTTGAGTTTTGATGATCTCAATCACATTCATCCCACCCTTTCGTGTCTAAAGTTTGTTTTCCTTAACAGGAACGCAGAAGTAAAAAGCAGTTAAATAATGAGTGTTTTCCTCCATCATCTTTAATCATCTTCTTGGTTCATTTTCTGGCCTCAAATAGTTTTGAAAGCCTTTTATGTTGACTTTAATACTCTTACAAACCTCGTCTTAATCTGAACTTTAGTCTTTCTGTTGCTTTTATACAAGTTTGAACAATTCTTCTGTATCCATCCTTGATTATCTCTATTTCCAACTTTTGTACATGTTCTTTGTAAGTCTGAGCTTACTCATGAGTTCTCTGTGAAACTACATCAGTCATCTCTCCTCCACAGCTAAAGTTCTTGAAAAATTTGTCTATATACATTGTCTTCTCTCTCTCTCTCTCTCTCTCTCTCTCTCTCTCTCTCTCTCTCTCTCTCTCTCTCTCTCTCTCTCTCTCTCTCCTTTCTCTCTCTTTTCCCTGTCTCTGTCTCTTGCTTGTCTCCCTTCTTTGTCTCTCTCTCTTTCTGTTTCATTAACCCTTTGTAATCTAGATCCCACATCCATCAACTAATGAAGCTACTTTCCCAAAGGTCACCTACTATCTCCAAATCACCAAATCAATGACTTTTTCTTCAGTCTTCATCCTCTTTCATCTCTTTGCACCATTAATACCTATCTTCTATTGAATACTCTTTTCGAAAGATTCAATAAATGGATCTATCAATAATAATTGCTACTCTGCCCAGGGAACTAAACATTCACCCCATATCCCTTCTCTGCTAAGAGGCACTTCTACCATGAACTCTGATTGTGCTGGAGGAAACTGACTTCCCTAAAAGAGAGTTTAGATTCCTTTTCTCAAAGTATTTGGTTTATTAATTCCTCAACCTTTGTTCCTGGGCAGAAAGGTTAGGTATTGGTTCATGTCCAGAGGAGAATAGACATATATATATATTCAATGTACAGTTTTAAGTCAGGTATTTATTTCTTCAAGAAAAAAAAAAGTTAAACACAAAACGCACACACATACATTAAAAGCAAGACTTAAGACAAGATTAAGTAAATTAACTTATAACTATAGTTATACTTTCCTGGGAGGGATGCATGGATGTCCAGGGACGACTAGCACCTCTTGTGTGAGGGCTTCAATGAGTCCTTCTCTGCTCATAGACCTTTGGTGTCCATCTGACTTCCAACTCCCACCTGTGGTTCTAAGAAGCTGTAGCATATGCAGCAACCATACCCTGCCAAAACCATCTTGGCAGACAGGCCAAACCAAGTTAAGGACAGCTAACAGGCCTCAGACCCATTGGTGAGTTACAGCGATGTCTACCTGTAAGAGCAAGGATCCCAACATACATAGACTGGCCTACTTACAGGTTCTTAGAATTGCTTTTCTAAGAGGAAAGCAACTTTTGAAGGGTCAACAATCACTTTAATCAGCACATATATAATTCGGTTAGTCCAGGGTAAAAAGTCAGCGTCCTGAACTTCAGAGAAAATACAAACAAAGAAACAAAGATCAACACACAGGGCTTCCTACTGTCTGATCATAAGCAACACATTCAACATAAATCAACAGACAGATCCAGCGTCTGACTGTTACTTACACACATAGTTACCAGAGAGAGAAGCACCAACATCTGGCTTTTCAAAGCCGGGGGGCTCCTTAGCAGCTGCCCACAGTCTTGTATGGCCAAACACTTCCAATGAGAAAGCCCCAAAGTAAAACCTCACCTCAAAATATTTATACACTTTTCAGAGTCAGAGGGCATGGCCCTCTGACCCAGTGCCTCAATAGAAATTAATAAAAGGTATTGAGGCCTATTAATGGGCAGGAAAGATCTTTAACTCTTCCCCCCACCTACCATCAACCTTAAATTAACATTACACTACCCTAAGCATGCGCAGAATTCTCCTGGTAGAATGGGTAGACAAAAACAATTTGTTCTGATGGTCATTAAGGTGGCTGGAGTAGGTGCTGTGGAGCACTTAGAGCTCAGAAGTTGAAGATGCCAAGGTCATCCATTTCAACCAGGTCTTTACCAATCATCTTGACTTTTCTCTTGCCATTGGACATCACTGACCCAGAAAGTGAAAGTGAGGCTGATGACTTTGTGCAACTCTGCTTTACTTAAATAGAATTCACTTGCAAGTTAAAACATAACCATGGGATGTGATTGGTCTTCTTCAAATAACGAAGGATGAACAATAACTCTCCTGGAGCTTGATATTTAAACCTCATCTAAGTAGGCACTTTATATTTCACCTGGGTTTAGCACTAACTCCTGAGGGTAGGTGTTCTCTGGCAAGCCAGGCCAGGACTTGGGCTCCTCATCTCTGTGTTAATTATCTGCTCCAAGAGTCCTGGAATAATTGCCCTCTTTGCTTCCTTGCTGCCCTTATGAACTCAAATGGTGGCCTCCAACTGGGGCATATTCATCTTGGACATTGATATTCATTCACCTAACATCAGGAAAGAATAAACACAAGAAGAGGCATTCTAAAACCTCAGGGTGGTCTACATAAGACAAGGGCTTTTGCTGCCATATGTTCATAGACTGATGGTGCCTAGGATGGGAGAATAGGGAGATAGAAAACAGAGTTCTTTCCCCACACCTTGGCTCACAGGAAGAAATGTCATCTGGAAGATTGAAAGAAAAGAGATTTAGAGACAGAGCCACTGAATCACTGGCTTGTACTACCAGTAAGGGGAGTGAATTGACATCTCAAAGAGCCAAGAACCCTTAGCACAGAATAATGCACACATAGCTAACTGGAAGCAAGAAGGTTAGCTCTACAAATGCTCTGGGCAAACTCCACTCCCACGCCCCTTCTTAAAAAGTGATAACATTCAAAAATGCCATCCACATCCAGAGAAAGAACTGTGGAGTCAGAATACGGAATGAAGTAGACTATTTTCTCTTTTGATGTGTTTTGTTTTTCTCATGGTTTCTCCCATTCACTATAATTCTTCTACGCAACATGACTAATGTGAAAATGTATTTAATGGGAAGGAATGTGTAGAGCCCATATAAGATCGCACACTGTCTTGGAGAGGTAGGGGGAGAAAATTTAAAACTTATGAAAATGAATTTTGAAAACTGAAAACAAGCACATTAATAAATTTGGGGAAAAAGTGATAATATTCAAAACAATATTAGATTCTATGAAGTTATATTTGACAGATCATATTACTAATTGCATTTCAAACACTAAATAATTCTCTTTTGCCATTGGTCCCATCTTATTTCTCAAAAAATAATGCTCATTCATAAGTTTTTTTAAAAAAACTTCTGTTTAGTTTTAAGTGATAATAATCTAGAATAAAAAAATTTCATTAGGATATTTTCATTTGTTAGTTCAGTGATCTTTGCATAAATAGGTTATTATTATATGTCATAAAGATGGTCAGTTGCCTGGAGAGAAGTTTTAACTTTTTTACTTTAAATTCACAAGCTTCTGAATTTAGTAGTGGTTTGATTTCTTTAGACAAAAGCTGATTTTTTTGTCTCAGGCAGACAAGAGAAAAGTATAATGGATATAATTACTTCGGCCACCAACTCTCAAATCATTTGTATTTTTTAATAGTTTTAAAACTAAAACTTTACAACATGTTTTGTCTCTTCATTTTTCTTTTCATTCTTATCCATCTTTCCCTCTCATTCCTTCCATCTCTTTTACACACTGAAATATTTTTGATATGCAAACATGTGTGTTCTCTAAATAAGGTTATCCACCAAGACTGTCACAGATGTTTTTAGATATGTTTTTCCCAATCCAGTAATTCCACACTTATGTTTATACAGCTGTTTAGAGAAGAGACGCTATTTCAGCAGCTGTTGACTGGTTTTCCACGGCTTGAAGGTTCACTCAACCTGCCATTGGGCCAAAGGTTACAAATAATGGGAGTGAGAATTTAAAATGTGTTTGGGGATGAAGTGGTTCTTCGGGCAGATAAGTAGAGAGGGACAGGTTAGTGGAGAGAACAAGATCTGATATTAAAGAAAATATCAAAACATTTTCAAATAAGATGAGAAAATGCAAACTTCTACCTAGCACTTTAACCTAGCACCTGAAAACTTAATGGGAAAATTTCATAAGGGGTACAATGATTGAAACAAAGAGGAGGCCACTAGGAAGAGGGGCAAAAACTACCAGTCCTGGACATTTCACAACAAAAAGAACTACGCCCTCTTTCCTTCCTGTTACAATGATTCCAATTAGTTAGCTGTATGGTAGGCATTCCAAGTGTCAGTCAAAGACTTTCTTCAGAAGAAAATTGTTTGAATCCTACATCGTATTTCACAGAGCCCTGGAAAAGGTGAGACAAAATTAGCCAACAATTCCAGACTAGCAAATCCTGTTGACAATATAACACAGAGGAAATGCTTTCCGGACACTTATCATGTGTTATTAACATTTGTAATCTGTCTGTGACATATCCTTTACCACTTTAAAGTACTTTGTGTTCTTTTGCTCAGTGTTTTCCTGCCTCCATAAATGTATGCTGTTTCCCATGCCTTGGATATACTTATTACATTAAGAGAGGCCTACTGCCTCATTTCTCAGAGAATTGAGTCAAATTTATGAAAATAAGAGCCATTGCCCAATTGATAAATGTTCAAAAAAATATGATCAGCTTTCAGATGAAGTAATCAAAGATATCTATACCCATATGAAAAAATTCTCTCAGTATTGTTTGGAGAAATCCAAATTAAAACAATTCTGAGGTATTACCTCATACCTATTAGATCAGCTAATAGGACAGAAGAGGTAAATGACAAATGTTGGAGGGGATGTGGGAAAAAATACAGAAAAACAGAGACCTAATAGCTTCAAAATAAGAAGGTACTCTGTGCAAGTCAAACCATATATACAGTATTGTATTTAGTGGGGTGTAATGGATGTTCCAGGAGGACTAGCACCTCTGGTGTGAGGGTCTTGCTGAGAACTTTTCAGGGCTGCTTGCCCACCTATAGTGTCTACCTGGAACTCCTCTAAGAAGCTGTAGCAAGTGCAGCAGTCACACTCCAATAAATTGTCTTTGCAGATGGGCTAAACCAGGTTGACAGTAATCAACAATCCTCAAACCCATCAGTGAATTAGGAGGCGTCTACCCCAAGCATGTGAAGACTTCCCTGGGTGGAATGGCTAGATAAGAACAATTTGTTCCAATGACCATGAAGGCAGCTGAAGCAGGGGCTGGTGGAGTGTTTAGATATTGGTTAGGTATCAAAGATGCCAAGGTCGTCTACTGCATCACGGGCCATTGCCAATTGCCTTGACTTTTGTCTTGCCCTTGAATTTATGATGACTCTGGAAGAGAGAGTGAGGCTGATGCCTTTGCACAACTCCACCTCACTTAAATCCAATTCGTGCATGAGTCAAGGCATCAGGCTGCCATGTCATTGGTTCTCTTCAAAAATGAAGGACAAACAACAGCAATTGTATTTAGTTCTGGGTACCACAAGTTAGGAAAACTATTGAAAAATCAGAGAGTATCCAGAGATGGAAAAGGAAAGGAAGGAGATAAGTATTTAAATGTCTGCTATGTATGCTATGTACTTTACAAATATTATTCCATTTGATCTTTACAACAACCCTGCAAGGGAAGTATTATTATGCCCATTTTACAGATGAAGAAACTGAAACATTGAGATTAACTGACTTGCCCAAGATCACAGAGCTAGTCAATGTCTGAGACTGGATTCAAACTCAAATCTCCCTGGCTCCAGACCCAGTGCTCTATTCACCGTGCCACCTGGCTTCCTAATGAATCCATGCCGCTTGGGGCTTGGTTGTGGGGATGGAAAAGGTTAACCTGGCAGAGTGCAAGTGTCAGCAGAGTGGGATTTTGTTGTTGTTGTTGTTTTCCTGGAGTTCAGTTTCCTAGACTCAGGCTAAACTGTAAACATCTGAAGAACTGACTCATCCTCTGAACCCTAATAATTCACAACTGTGCTGTCACGTAGATTTTGTGCCTTCTGGCTCTAAGACAATCAGGGACCTAGGTTTCGTCATATATTCTGGGAGGTTGGTATTTTGCTTTGGGGGCTCACTCATGAGAAGGACCTTTGGATTCCCTGGACCGAACTCTGGATAGCTGTTTGTTAAGAGTCCCCCAGCTACTCAGATGTTGGTGCTCTCTCAGTCAGGTAGTATATGTAGGTGGTTGTATTACTTTGTTCAGACAGTTGGAGCCCTGTTGGGCTCTGTGCTATTTTTCTCTGCTTGTATCTTCTATGCTCACTTCTTTCTACTTATCTGTAATTAAAGTAAGATTGTTGACCCCTTTAAACTTGTGCTTCTCTTAGAAAAGCAGATCAAAGAACCTGTACTAACAGCCCACCCTGTGTACTAGTGTGATGGCTATTACATGGAGAGAAAACTCCAGGAGTGGTGTGGTGATGGTTGTGGGAGATAACTGTTTGAGTATTTGAAAAACTGTTTTGTGTAAGAGGTTTTAGACTTGATAAAGCAGCTAGGTAGCACAGCGGATAGAGTGCTGAGCCTGGGGTTGGGAAGACTCATCTTCCTGAGTTCAAATCCACTCTCAGACAATTACTAGCAGTGTGACCTGGGCAAGTCACTTAACCCTATTGGCCTCAGTTCCTCATCTGTAAAATGAGCTGAAAGAGAAAAAGGTAAACCACTGTGTCAACAAAACCCCAAATGGGGTCATGAAGAACCAGACAGGACTGAAAAATAACTAAACAATAATATTAGACTTACTCTGTTCTCAGAGGGTAGAACCATGGGTAAAGAAGGAAATTTAGGCTTAGCATCAGTAACAAATATTGTCAAAGAATGGAATGGACTGTCTTGAAAAGTGCTGAGTTCCCCTTTATTGGTGATCTTCAAGCATACGCTGGAGACTATTTGCTAGTTCAGTGATTTCTCCTTTCTTTGGCGGAACTCTTCACATGCTTTAAATAGATATTCCCCTCACTCATCAATGGATTGCAGGCCTATCAGTTACCCCTAAACTTGTTTAGCCCATCTATCTAAACAGTTTGACAGAGTATGACCACTGCCCATGCTATGGTTTCTTGGAGCCACAGGTGAGAGTTGGGTGGAAGATGAACACCCAAGGTGGATGAGCAGCCCTGAAAATGGCTCGGCAGCCCTTCAGCCAGAGGTCATGGTCTTCCCTGACATCCATACACCCCACCTTTTCGTGAAGTTACTTATCTACATGTGACTCTAATGCCTCCCCCTATGGCATCACAAGATCCTTAAGGGTACAGACAATGCCTTATTCTTTCTTGCATCTCTGTGACTAAAATGTACTCACCCTTCATTTCTCCCTCTTGGTACTCCTTGTCTCCTAAATAGCAAAAGTGACACCTACATTATACCTTTCCTGATTTCCCTAGCTGCTAGTGCACTCTACCATTAATTAATAATGGTAACCTCTCTGTAGTACTTTCAGATTTGCAAAATGCTTGACAAATAATATCTCATTTGTTCCTCCACGACAACACTGAGAGGTAGTTGCTGTTATTGTCACCATTTTACAGATGAGGAAACTGTGATTTGCCCAGGATCAGATAGTTAGCAAGTAACTGATGCTGGATTTGAAATTGGGCTACCTGACTCCAGCTTCAAAATGCTATCAACTGTACCACCTGACATATATATATACATATATATACACATATATATGTATATATATATGTGTGTGTGTGTGTGTGTACAAAAATATATGTGTATGTATGTATTCTCCATATGTGTATATACCCATTTCTAGATATAGTTACCCATAAATGTTGTCTTTCCTTTTAGAATATAAGCTTGAGAACAGGAGCTGTTCATTTTTGCTTTTATATCTCCAGTGCTTAGTACAAAAGACAGACCAGTGGTATAAAGGACCTGCTTTCTTGACCAATATATATATATGTATCTCCATAGAACTTAAGAACAAGCAGATATGCAGCAAACCTCTGTTTCATTCAACATACATTTATCTCATGCCTATTGTGTGTAGAATCCTGTGCTAACTACTAGAGGAAATAACAAAGTTCAGAAAAGGTGAAATCCTTGACCTTGTAAAGCTCATAGTATGGAAAATGAATAAAACACAGAAAATTATATTTAAAATTCTTTCTTGTAATCCTTATTATAATTATTACATAAATGCATAAGAAAGTTGCAAAGCGAAGTGCTTTGTGCGGATTGAAAAACAAACAGGTTACATCACTCCCTTCCACCTCTCAAGCTTCAGTGGAAAAAATCAGCAGCTATGTAAGGATTATTAGACTTTGTACCTGCTGAGTCTCCATAGTAATAAATGCTGAAGAGAACAGAGAGAAACTCGATACCTGATCAGTACGTAATGGCACTATTCTGGAACCATCTCTAAGTACAACAACCTTGAATGCCCTTTTTGGTATGAAGCAAAAGATGCCATTAAAAGATTAAAAGTGGTAAGCAAAAAAATAATAGAAACTTATTCTCTATATCATCAAACCATCTCTGAGGTTAATACCAAGATTAAAAGATTATTTTATTACCTTGCCACAGCGCAATCTAATTACCTTTAGGAAGGTTAAGAGTTATTGGTAATTTTTTTTTACTAGATCTGTTATTTCATTGAAGTATAGTGCTCTGGGTAAGGAACACTCTGTACCAGGCCTGCACAACAAGCCACCCACAGGCCACCTGTGGCCCACTAAAGGATTTCAGGTGACCTGTGAAAAATGGAGAGCATGCAAAAGAAAGTAAAGATGTAATAAGCGCTTTGTCTACGTCCCGCTTAACCCGCTTTCCACTAGACGCTATTGTTTCCATCACATAACTTGACGGGTAGGATGCCACGGGGCACTCTCTCCCATTTGCCACGTGAACTGCAGCAACCATCATCAATGGTTTCTCTAGTCTGAGAGAAGCAATTTCCTGATAAATAAAAATCTTAAGTAATAAGTGCAATTAATTGATATTAAATGAAGTTTCCCTTTTTAAAATATGGTTTATTTGCAAAATAGTTTGAACATTAATTATGCCTTTACCTGGAAAGTGAACTGCTCAAAACCTATCTGCAACTTGAAGAAATTTAGCCTATTTTAATTTTGGCCCCTACTTACTGCCAAGTTGTGCAGCTTCCCCACATCTCTCTTGTTTGTAGTCAGTTGCCTGGGGTAGTAGGAGGTCCAGTATCAGCCAGTATGTGTTAGAGGGTGGACTCTACAATGCTGCTTCTCAGTATGTTTTATTATCTCTTATAACTTTATGTTGTAAAGATGATATCGCCCCAGATCTTTTAAATGGAATTTCTTCTTTTTGTGATAACACTTCAAGTAACAATGAAACACAACAATGAAAATATCCAATCCAGGCTAAATAATCACTTTGAGGATGGACAAAGTCCTACAGAGGGGATTCATACTTCAGATAAGGTCTGACCTCAAAGACTTCCAAGGCTCCTCCCACTAGAGAATACTGTAATTCTGTTTCCACTTTCCTGAAGGGGAACATGACAATTCATAATTATAACGGATTGCCAATTAAACATACAAGTTCTACTGTGTGTAGACAAAATTATAGCTCAATAATTTGGTCCAAATAGAATATTATTTTAAGAGCTATAGCTTGGAATTCTACAGCCTGTAGCAAATCTGTTTTGAAGGTAGGTGGGTCTTAAACAAGTGCCTTAACATTGCTCCCTTTGAGCTTGTTTTTTCAAATATTTCAACAACTATATTTCAATATAATTGGCTTCCTTTATAATGCTATGTATCTTATACATTTAAAAACATCATTTTTTGAAAGGTCTGTAAGCTTGCCAAAGGGGTCCGTGACTCAAAAAAAGGTTAAGCATCCTAGTCTAAAGATATAACCACTTCAGCGAGTGGTTAAGCATACTAGAGATGGAGACCATAGGAGTATCAGCAGCAAAGATCTAGACAGAACAGAATAAACTTTAAAGGAAGAAAGGTAGTTTATAAGCACTGATAGCAGAAGGAGGATGTCAAAGTAGCATTGAGGATTAAGATCTATGTCTATCCCCTGGGAAGCAACATGGTGCAATGGAAAGATGGCTGGACTTGAGAAACCTGGGTTTGAATCTCCACCCTGATATTTACTACCTAGATAAATACATACATGTTACTTGATCTCTCTGGGCCTCAGTTCCTCATCTATAAAATAAGTAAATTGGCTCAGATGACATTCATGATCCCATCTAGTTCTGTGTATATAATTCAAGGGGCAGATAGGCACAGGAACCCTAGAGTGACAGCATTCCCTTGACCTAGGTCCAGTCTTGCTTCTAGCCCAACCTTCACAGATGTTATACGAGGAAGGCAAACCTCTCTGGAGCAAGGACCAGTCATCCCCACCAAGTACAGGCAAGCCAACAAGACCACCAAGAGGAAAAGATAGAGGTAGCATGTGGCAAACCACCACTGCCATCTTGACTATCATCTCCTTTCAAGTCCTGATGGCCATAGCCCTGGACCCTTAACTACTTAAGAGCCTTGAGAATAGCACTATTTTCAGCCCAGGAACCTAATATATCAGATCGAGAAGCAACCTCTGTGGAGATAGATCCTGGTATCTGCTCCTACAGACGCCACAACCTCAACTACTGAAGACCCAGAAAACATGCTCTTGACACCCGAGCCCTTGACCCTGTTAAATGGTTCAACAACAGAAACTGATGAGTTTAGCAGTGGAAATAACATTAAAGGCAAACCATTAACATCTGCTTTGCTGCTTCACTCACAGGACCATGGGACTTTTCCATTTCACTTGCAGCTGAAACCTTCCATTAGAATATGAGCTAGGATTGACTTAATTTTCTACTTGTATCCTCAGTGTGTAGCATAGTACTTTACACATCGTTAGTACTTAATAAATGTTTTATGCATTCATTTACTCACTTCTTCAACAGAGTAGTTTAGACAATAAGCAGTTTCTGGATCTGGCACAAGGGAGGTAGTGCAAACCCACCTGGGCTGCTACCAAACGGGCAGGAAGGACCAAGGGATGGGAATATGTTACCACTCTAGGGACAAAACAGATGGGGAGGAAGTACCTCCCAAGGCTTTCTGAACAGACTTTTAATTCCTAGCTTAGTTCTGGTTGCCTTGTTATGGTTACACTTCTGAAACAGTTGACTAGATATAGAAAATACCTGTTAAAACCATCAAGCAAATGTTAACTCTAAAAGAGCCTTGCAAATTGCCATTTCTTCTTCACAAATAGAAAATGACAATTATTTCTTTCATTTTCTTGAAGAAGCAAACCACCTAGAGAAGCTCCTGGCAGGGGGAAAAATACCTGAGAGAACCTGGGTCAGAGCTTAGGGTACCTTTAATCAAAATGCCTTTGGTCAGTATCAACATTCTGCTATCAAGGTTTCTTACCCTGGGGTTTACAAACTTTTAAAAATAAATATTTTGATAACTCTAATTCAAAGTAATGAATTTCCTTTGGAATTCTATGTATTTTATGCATTTAAAAACATGCTGATCAAGGATCCATAGACTTTACTAGATTGCCAAAGGGGATCGAGTCCCCCAAAAGTTCCCTATTAGGCAATCATCTTCAGAAGCAGTTCCCATTAAATTTTAAATTAAAATACATCTTCCTTGTGGAGTTTCTGTCTTCCAGAGAACTCAAGGTTCTTCCATAGTCATTATCTCCTCTGTCCTCACAGCATTTTTGTGACAAAGGTAGAGATAATAATTATTATAATGGATACACTGAAACCCAGAAAGATTAATATAGATACTCACAGTCCCATAATGAGTCAGTGATGGGCTAGGAGGGACAGAAGCCTGGTTGTTTGACACACACATGCACATATTTTTGTGTATGCATACTTAATATTATTATTACAATTTTTTTTTGTTGTTCTGGACCTGTTGTTTCATTGATATAGGGAACTGCTCATGTAGCAGGGAAATTTAGGGGATTCTAAATTCTGCTCTGCCATTTAGAAAATTGCTTAGGACACTGAGAAGTTAAGTGACTTGCCTGAGGTCACATAGCTAGTCTGTGTTTGAGGTAGTATTTTAGTATAGGTTTTTCTGATTCTGAGGCCAGATCCCCACTGTGGAATCTATGACATCTTCAGCACATAAAAACATGCTTTGAGTATATCCCTTTGTACACCATGAGACAAACCACATTTGTAAAGAAGTTAATAACTTATGGAACGCTACTGAGTAAGTAAAAAAACAAGTTGGACATAGAGTTCTGCCTTTATAGTACTAAACAACATTCTCTCTGTTTAGATGCTAGTCAGGGAATAACCTGAGGGCTAGATCTTTGGCACAAACCCCAAAAAGCAATGAATGTCAATTTTTATCATGATTAGAACTAGGAGATACAACTATTTCTTTCTTGTAAATATGGAAAAACACTTCTAAATCTCAACTACTATTCAAAATGAACGAAAGGGATTTATCTCATAGTAAGAGGTTATTTTTTAGTAAGAATCAATTCAAGGGAGATATGCAACAAAGTAAAGAAACATAAAATACCTCTTTCCAGGTGTATCAATAAAGTTATTGAAAAAACTGTCAGTTACAAAGTATTTTCAATTTACAAAACACTTTACATGAATTTTATCATTTAATCCTCACAATAAATTTAGTGCTAGAGCTATAATTATTCTAATTTTATAGATATGGAAAGTGAGCTTGGGAAGTGTTAGTTAAATTGTCAAGGGTCACATAGTAAGTCATTGTCCGAGGTGGGATTCAAACCCATTTTGAGACCAGATAATCTGATTTTCCAAATCCTGTGGGCTTTCCAATAGAATGAACAAAAGAACACATAACACCTTGGTAATAAAGGTCACCTGAATGCCCAATATCTGTTTATACAATAAAAATTTATCAAAGTATTTTCACTATATTAGACATGCAACAGATTTTCCTGGGTACTTTTCGTGTTAGTTAAATCCTTTACTTTTTCCAAAGAGTTGTGAGTTCGTTAGTATGAGTATTCCATCCACCAATGAAGATCACAATCTGTCCGTTAGAAGACAGTTTTCATGAGTTGCTGTGGTCTAAAAATAGAGATTCAGACACAGACATAGACATATATAGATATAATCACCTGGGAGCCAGTTCTCCTCTAAGGTCTTTCTACAACACGATGAGTAATACAATTAACATTTACTACCTGTGTGACCTTAACTTCTATTAAACTTCCTTGAACCCCAGTTTTCTCATCTGTAAAATGAGTTTGGGTTAGATAGTCTTGGAGGTCCCTTTTTAGCTCTAGATTTATCATTTTATAATCCTACTTTAGTGAAGGATGATTAATAATTAGCAATTGGTAATAATTCCACTTATTCTCTGAGATCTGCCATTTGGAGGCCAGTGTCCATTCTAAGCAGTTCAGGCTGAAGCAATCCACTCATGGAACCACAGTTTCAGGGATGGAAAGGACATCAGAGCCATACATGAACAAGAATTCTCTCTACAGCACCTCTAATGAGTAGCTATTCATTTGTTGCTTAAGGATCTCTTTCTAGGGGAACCCACACTCTCCTAAAGCAGTCCATCTCCTTTCTAATAGATATAATTGGTAAGAAAGATTTTTTTTCTTTTTGTCAAGACTAAATGTGCTTCTTTGGAATTTCTGCTCCTAATCTGCCAAATGGGGGCAAATCTAATTCATTAGATTATGAGCTACTTGAAGGCAAGGACTAATTTTTGCTTAGAACAGTGGCTAGTATATAGTAGGTGTTTAATAAATGTTTATCTACTGACTGACTAATCTCTCATCTACACAAGAGAAATTCAAATGCCTAAAGACAGTTATTGATTCCCTCTGAAATCTCTTCTCCAGACTAAACATCTCTAGTTCATTCAACCAGTTCTCATATGTTCGTTTTAACCTCCTTACTTATATTACTGTATGACCCTAACTTCTCCATTTTTTCCCCACAAGAATAGCATGATATCTTATCAATGGTAATGTTAGCCAGGTGTATATTGTTTTTGATGAGTCCGTGATATTTCTAGTTGATAATTGCTTGTTTTTCACTAACTATCCTTTTAATAATGTATCCTAGAATTTTGCCAAGAATGAAAATCAAAGTCACTAGCATATGTTTCACACTCCATTTTATTCCACTTTTTTTTTAAATTACACAATTTATGCTTTTCACTCATTTTATACCTCTTCTTTTTTTTCACAACCTGGCTCCAACCTAATTTTCCAGATTCAGTATACATGAAGTGCTTATTATACATTAAAATGTGCATTCCCTGGTACTGCCAAACTGGCCTCTTTGTGCTCCTATGAAATTGCATCCCTCCTCCCCTGGCCTTAGCACAAGCTGTCACTCATTTCAAGAATGTACTCCCTCCTCACCCCTGCTTCTCAGAATTCTTCATTTCCTTCAAAATTGCACAAACACAAGCTTTGAGAAGTCTTTCCTTATCCTCCTAGCTGCTATGCATTTCCCCAAAAAATTATTCTGTATTTATTCTGTATATATTTTCTATATATGCATAAATCATTTGTACAATTCTCCCCCAAGAGAATGTGACCTCATTGAGGGAAAGAGCTATTTCACTTCAGTACTTCCCACAGCCAAGATGGTGGAACAAGCAGTAAACCACTGCAAGTCTTCCATGCTCACCTCAAAACAACCATACAGTAGCACCCCAAAACAAATCCTGGAACAACAGAACCAGAAAAAAGACTGCTGAAACACTCTTTGAGTCCAAAAGACTTGGAGGATCAGCAAGAAATGTCCATCTTACTCCAGTGAAAGGGGAGCACAGCCCAGGATGAGAAGCATCCCAACAATCCAGCAGCAAGTCACACCTCAGCAAACCAGGGGCAGATCCTGAGCCCCAGTGTTGTGGAGCCAGCAAATGCCAACACCAGAACCTCCAACATGACTTAGCATAGTCAGGGGACCAGCAGACTCTAGCCCTGAGAATCACCGTCTGCTTCAGCACAGCCCAGTGCAAACAGGTAGAATCCTACCCTATGGATGCCACTAGTCAGCATTGGCCCTGTTATCCTTCAGTATAGTGCTGAGCAAACAGGGAGCTTCCAGGGGCCCAACATGCTTCAGTATAGCCGCTGGGAAATAAGAAACACCCCACCAGGCTCCAGCAGGCACCAGACACGATGACTAAGACACCAGCTCAGTACTTGATAAGCTGCAAAATGCCTGTATTCTCCAGCAATGTCAGCCAACCCCTCACTGCATCCCCACAGCACAGCATCAGACTGTGAGGTGCCTCACGGGCCTCATGGCAACATCAGTGCAGCACCAGGTAAGCAGTCTGGGCCACTAGCATAAGAAGTGGGAGACAGTGCCCCTTCCACATGGAAGCAGAGTTCAAATTCAAAAGAAAAGCAAAAGACCAAGAAAAGGGAGGGAGCAGTAAATAACAACAAAAAAAGAATCTGACCATAGAAAGTTATTATGGTGACAGAAAAGACCAATACACAAACTCAGAAGAGGACAACAATGCCAAAATACCTATGGGCAAAACCCCAAAGAAAAACAAGAAGAAAGATCCAGAAAGATCTCATGGAAGACCCAAAAAAGAGCTTAAAATCATATAAGAGATAGAAGAAAAACTGGGAAAAGAAATGAGAGTGATGCAAAAGAATTTTGGAAAAAGGGTCAACAGCCTGGAAAACTGCTTAAAAAATAGAATTGGCCCAATGGAAAAGGAAATACAAAAATCCACTGAAGGAAACAACTCTTCGAAGAGGACAGCTGGCCAAATTGGAAAAAAAAGTACAAAAGCTAATCAAGGAACACAATACCTTAAAAGTTAGAATTGAGCAAGTGGAAGCTAATGACTCTATGAGATATCATGAATTAATCAAACATATTCAAAAGAAAGAAAAAAATGGAAGAAAATGTAAAGTATCTTATGGGAAAGGAACTGACCTGGAAAATAGATCCAGGAGAGACAACGTCAGATTCACTGGAATACCTGAAAGCCGTAATCAAAAGAAGGACCTAGATGGCATCTTTCAAGAAATTATCAAGGAAAACTACCCTGATGTCCTGGAACCAGAGGGCAAAATAAATATTGAAAGAGTCTACTAATCATCTCATGAAAGAGATCCCAAAATAAAAACCTCAAGGAACATTATAGCCAAATTTCAGAACAATCGGGTCAAGAAAAAAAAATACAAGTGGCCAGAAAGAAACAATTGAAATATCAGGGAGTCACAATCAGGATCACACAGGACCTGGTAGCTGCAATATTAAAGGATTGGAGGTCTTGATATTCTGGAGGGCAGAAGAACTAGGACTACAACCAAGAACCACTTACCTGGCAAAATTAAACATAATACAGCAAGGAAAAGAATGGTCATTCAATGAAATAGAATGATATCAAGCCTTCATAAGAAGACCAAAAATTTGATCTCCAATATTAAAACCCAAGAGAAGTACAAACAGACAAAAAGAGAAAAGAAAACATAAGGGATTCAATAGAGCTAAATGGTTTATATCCCCACACAGGAAAATGGTACTTGCTAACTCTTAAAAATTGTATTTCTAACAGTACAGAGAAAAGGAATATTCATAGAGGATATGGGTATAAGGAGAATTTGACAGAATGAAGTACAAAAATTAAGAGATGAGAAAGAGGAGTACAAAAGATGCTGAAAGAAGGGAGAGGTAGAATGGGGTAAATTATCTCACATGAAGAAGCAAAAAAATATACTATAAAGGAGGAGAAGATGCAAGGGTAGGTGGTGGGCATCACTTGAACCCTATTTTTATACAGTAAATTGAATATAGAAATCTATCATACTGTACAAGGAAGTATGAGAGAAGGAAATTAAGTAAAGGTGGGGGGGGGACTGACATGAGGGAGGGCAAATCAGGAAATGTGATAGAAGCAAAACACTGGTGAGGTGGGAAAGGGTGAAAGGAGAGGGGACAAACAAGAAGAAGAATAGGGTGGAGGGAAAGACACAGTTAGTAATCATAATTGAAACGTGAATATGATGAACTTTCCCATAAAACAGAAAAGGATAACAGAGGGGAGCAAAATCCAAACTCCCACAATATGTTGTTTACAAGAAACACACTTGAAGCACAGAGAAACACACAGAATAAAGGTAAGGAGATGGAGCAGAATCTATTATGCTTTAGCTGAAATGAAAAAACCAACACCATGGGGTAGCAAATGTGATCTTATACAGAGTAAAAGCAAAAATATACCTAATTAAAGAGATAAGAAAGGAAACTACATTTTGCTAAAAGGCATAGACAATGAAAAATTAAATTAGAAGAATAGGGATAGTCTACCTGTCAGACATAGGGGGAAGGGAAGAATTCATGATAGCATTATAAAGTGTAGAATAAATAATTTTTATCATATTAAATTGAAAAGCTTTTGTACAAACAAAACCAATGTAACCAAGATTAGAAGGAAAGCAGAAAACTAGGGAAACAATCTTTATAGCATGTATCTCTGATGAAGTCCTCATTTCCCAAATATGTAGAGATGTGAGCCAAATTTATGAGAATACAAGTTATTCTCCAATTGATAAATGATCGAAGGAGATGAAGAGGCAATTTTCAGATAAAGAAATCAAAGATATCTATAGGCATATGAAGAAGTGCTCTAAATCACTTTTGATTAGAGAATTGCAAATCAAAACAACTCTGAAATACCACCTCACATCAATAAGACTGGCCAATATGACAAAAAAGGAAGATGATAAATATTGGAGAGGATGTGGGAAAATTGGGACACGAATGCACTGTTGGTGGAGTTGTGAAATGATTCAACTATTCAGGAGAGCAGTTTGAAACTATGCCCAAAGGGCAACCAAATGATGCACACCCTTTGATCCAGTAATACCACTACTAGGCCTGTATCCCAAAGAGATCAATAAAAAAGGAAATTGACCTACATGTGCAAAAATATTTATAGCAGCCATTTTCATGGTGGCAAAATATTGAAAATTGAGGGGATGCCCATCAACTGAGGAAAGGCTGAACAAGCTGTGGAATGTGAATGTAATGGAATACTATTGCACAATAAGAAATGATGAACAGGAAGACTTCAGAAAAACTTGGAAAAACTTGTACAAACTGATGCAAGGTGAAATGAGCAGAACCAGGAAAGCACTGTACACAGTATCAAGCAACATCATGTGATGATCAGCTATGGATGACTTAGTTCTTCTCAGCAACACAATAATCTAAGACAAGTACAAAGGACTCCTGAAGGAACATGCTATCCATATCCAGAAAAAGAACTGATGGACTCAGAATGCAGATCATGCATATTTTTTCACTTACTTTATTCTTTTTCATGGTTTTATTTCCTTTTGATCTGTTTCCTCTTCCACAACTGTGACAAATATGGAAATATGTTTTACATGATAGCACATCTATCAACTCTACCTGCCTACCACTTTCAGAAGAGGGAAGGGGAGGAAAGGAGAAAGAAAAATTTGAACTCAAAGTCTTGTAAAAATGAATGCTAAATATTTTCTTAATTTGTAATTGAAGAAAAAATAAAAATAGTATCAAAAAAAACTGTTTCACTTCACTTTCGTATACACATATACTCAGCACCTAACACAGTGTCAAGGTCACATATAGCTAAGTATCTAAGGCAGGATTTAAACTGAGGTCTTTTTGATTCTAAGGCTAGTGCTCTATACATTGTGCCACTTAGTCCATGTGTCACTTTGCAAACATTAAAGCGTTATGTGAATGTCAGGTATTGTTATTGACAACTTTCTCGGATTTTGTTTCCTGTGAATTTCTAAGTGTCTCAACTATCATTCTTCCTGTTTTGTAGATGCTCACTTGACAGATATCCATGGACTGTTTTCTTTATCACTCCTTCTTTCCATTTTGAAACCCTTTTGGCCAGAATGACAAGATTCCAAGGCATCTCTGGAAGTTTCTCTCATAGTCAGGATGTTAGATGTGATATTTGGGGAAAATAGGAACCACAGCATTTTTTTAGAGAACATTAAATAAGTAGGTAAGATATCTAACACACTGAGTGAGGCTTTTACATGAAACCATTGTAGAATTATGAAAAAAGAACAGTGACATGAACTGAATAGAAGGAGGAGGAGGAAGAGGAGGAGAGAGGGAGAAAGAGAAAGGAAAAATGCATAATAAGATTTTATTAACAATATTTTAAACAAATTGTAAAACGAATCCAGAGACAGGCTGTCTGACAAAGAGAATATGACAATCTCTTTTTGTTTATTCACAATTGGGTAAGTCTTTCAATGGCTTTTAGCCAAAAGCAGTAAAATTTTGGCCATTGATATGCCACTAAGTTTTACAACAATATTGTACACTCCTTCGTCACTCATAAATGCTAATTGACTTGATTTGGTCCAGGCAAGATTTTTTTTTAATAGACTAAAGATTTTGTTACTACAACTTCATGGGAAAAACAAGACGTGGAAATTCAAAGAACATCATAAAAGGGGCCATTTGTGATTAATTTGTAACATAAATTGTAACACAAACCAATCAGTCGAGGAGATGAAACATTCAAAAAGCCAGATTTCTGCTCTGATACTACTGCATCATGGAGAAGTGGAAAGAATTCTGGGGTTGGACTAAAATCTGTAATCTAGTACTGACAGTGCTTACTGATTATAAAAGCTTGGACACATCGTTAAAGCTCTTGGTCTACAGTTGCTTCATTTGTAAAATGGAAAGATCTTATCTGTTCTCTTACCTCCCAAGATCACTGTGTACTGGAATAGATTGTCTCCTAGGGTTGTGGTGCCTATCGGTGTATATGTAACCACTTTGGAAATGATTTTTTTGGATTGGAGCTGTGATTTCCCTGATGTAGGGAAACACTCAATGAGGAAATTACCTCTACCAATGGAAATTGGCAATGATTCTGCAACTGATGACCTCATTAATTTTTTAAATACCTAGTCATTTTAGTGGTTGAGAGTCACAGAATACCACAATGCCTGAGGGTATGAAAATGGAGTGACTTGCCCATAGAAACTCTGTGTTCAGAGAGATGACTTCAACCCAGATTATCTTGACTCCAAGACTATCTCTCTCTCCATTCCATCTTACTATTCGTATTTCCTTTATTGTTTGAAAGCCATAAATCTTTGTAAATTGTCTTTAAACCATGACTTCTTATTAAACAAATATAAAGTGCTATCCTAGAATTCATTTGGAATTAAACATTTTTGAAACAATCAATAATTAACAAATAATATTTACCATATTAAAAATTATAATTTTTCTTCCAATGAGAACTAGTTCACTCAGAAAAGAAAAGGGTTTATATCCCCAGCCAACAATATTACATAAGTGATGAATAAATACATATGATATCTTGTTTCAGTTAAGGAAAATTATCTGGTATGTGGTTTGGGAAGGGAATAAGCACATATTAAGCACCTACTATGTGCTAAGTGCTTTACAAATATTATCTTATTTGATCCTCACAAGAACCATGGTATGTAGGCGTTATTATCCTCATTTTACAATGAGGAAACTGAGGCAGGTGGCAGCTAAGTGACAAGCCCAGGATCGCACAACAAATGAGTTTATCCTCATGACTTCAGACGTAGTGTCCTGTGCTTCTTGGAACCAGAGCGTGAGATTTAAAGTCAAAAGACATGGGTTTGAATAACAACTCTATTACTCACTACTTATGTGACTGTGGGCAAACCATTCAACCTTTCTCAGTATCAGTTTCTTCCTCTGCGTTAGAGTAGACAGATAATGTCTAAGATCACTTCCAACTCTAAATCCAAGGATTCTGCTTAGGGGGCTTGGAATAGAAATAATGGCTCTGTTCTTCCTAACCTGCACCCCCACCACTTGTGTGGTGAAGGACTGTAGCAGAATGGAACCACTCATAACATTTTATTAAGGGATCTACAATTTAAAATTATGCTCTATTTCAGTGACAATATGTTTTAGTCTATTTATGCCCATCATATATGTTTTCATTACCCTTTGAGTCACTAGCAATTTTAATTCTCCAAAGACTATAAATATTCCATGATTCTCATCCATATAACATTACTAGGTATTTTTAATTTGGGGTTCCAGTGAGAGAGTAGCTTACAGTCTTTAAAAGTACAATGAAATTTCACTAATAACATATAGCCAGCTCTCTTCTCCTAGTCAAATCTGAACCATCTCAGTGTTCCTCTGCATTGCATGTCCTAGGTAAACATATTTATGCACAGATCCAATTGCTTGCCTATCCAAATGCATGTCAAAGTGAGAAATAGACATTTATGTCCTTTTTCTGTGTGGATTGTTACAGCGATAGATTTTGAGTAACTGTGAATCTTGTTGAAGAAATCTTTTAATATTCTGTAGCAGAGAGAATGCTATGCACCAATAGGAACAAATGAAACATTCCATCCTCTGCATTATAAAGGTTCCCAAAGGTTATTTGACCTACCACCCCCTTTTAAAAAAAAAAATTAGTGGTTTCCTGAAAATCTACTTTCTTTAACCTTTTAACTTTTTTAAAATTTGTATCATTTCAAATATGTATATATTTTTTAATGACATACCTTAAATATAATAATTTATTGTAAATTTGTGGAGTTTTTTCTGCATTGAAATTTTGATGACTAATTGTTTCATGTAACTGTAGAGTACTATACTGCAAACACGTCATTACAAACACATGTTCCTGCTGATGCATGCTGGACTTGCTAACAATGCTTAACATGTTCACCTGCCAACACTTGCTTGTTAAGACCTGTTGGTGGACTTAACCACTGATCAGTTATAACTCACATTTTGTGTGTTGACTTAGAAAATAATCTAATCACTATAACTTTAATTCTGTTACACAACAGATGGAACACATATGAACAGTTTTTCAAAATTTTCTTCAATTCTTATGCTTCCATTGTCCCCTTATTTATATTCAATGACCCCCAGCTGTACCTGAGGCTACTACCACCTCCTGAATCTTTCCATTGCACCCCAGAGGGCAGTATTGCCCACTTGGAAAAACTATGATTCCACAAGGAATCCCTCTTTCAACTGGACTCTGGGTAAGATATTCTCCAAGCCAGCAATGAATAGGGCTCCCTACCCAGGGATATGCTAGAGCCAGATCAAATTGGCTTACAAGAGTCAATTGCTAAATTCACAGTGGGAGCATTTACAAAGCCAACCTTGACTTCTTGTTTTGTTAATTGTCTAGAGTTTAAAAAGTGATGGAGAAAATGTCAAGTATGCAGATTAAACTAAAAAGTGTGTTGTGAGTACATTTCCTGGCACACATCACCCCCCAATCTGGTTGTTAAAAATTTACCAATTTTTCTCACTTTATATATCAATAATCAAAAGATTGTTAAGCTGTTATATTGTGGATGCCTATATTAAGAAATCTTGTATGACCTTAACATATGCGTGAGAGACTCTTTGCTGGAGAAGAGCATTTAAGGCTACATTTTATTCTAAAGATGTAAAGTTTGTGGTGAGGGGTATTTGTTTTTTGTTGCTGTTTTATTGACACATGATATCCAGAGCGGGCTATTGTAGACTTTACACTTTGTGTGAAGTTAAAGATATGGTCTGTTAACCTATGTAAGAAATGCAAATGGTTAAGATCATTACATTTACCATTTTGCTTCCCATTTTTGGCATGAATGCTGAATGTAAATAATATGATGGTATTGATAGTAAATGAAAATAATATGAATGATGTAAATCATCATTCAAACAATTACAATACAACAAAACTCAGGTAAAATACAATAGCCGATATTGGTACCATGCCCTCAAAGTTAAAGCCCTCAGCCTTGCTTTCTGTTAACAAGCAGCCAGCTGCCAAAGATGAAAACTACCTATTCTATCAGTCTCAAGCATGCTAAAAATCCATCATGTTTAGGACAACAGTTGTGATGAACTGGTTTGGGGCAGCCAGATGACATAATGAATAGAGGTCCTGGCCTGGAGTAAGGAAGGCTCCTCTTCCTGAGTTCAAATTTGACCTCAGACACTTACTAGCTGGGTGACCTTGGACAAATCACATCACTGTATTTGCTGCCTCAGTTTCCTCATCTGTCCAATGAGCAGGAGCAGGAAATGGCCAACCACTCCCATATCTTTGCCAAGAAAACCCCAAATGGGGTCACAAAGAGTCAAACACAACTGAAAAAGGCTGAACTGGTTTGGGGAAATGTACTTTGTAAGGGTATTTGCTTAAGTAGTAATAATGATAGCTAGCATTTATATCCTGCTTTAAGTTTCGCAAAGCACTTTAGATATGCTAACTCACTTGCTCCCCAGAACAACTCTGCGAGGTAGGCACTTTTCTCACCTCCATTTTACAGATGAGGAAACTGAAGCTAAGAGAGTTTAAGTGACTTACCCAGGGTCTCAAAGCTAGTAAGAGTCTGAGGCGAGATCTGAACGCAGCTCTACCTGACTCCGGGGCCAGTGCTCTATCCATAGGCATCTGTCAGGAAGTATCCATTTGTCAAAACAAAATGTATCAATAAATTTTTTAAATCTTTATTTTATTTTTAATTTATGGAATAAAACAGCATTTCCATAATAGTATTAAAAAAAAAGATGACTGCACATGAAACTACAAACCTATTCTGTATAATTTGCTATTCCTTTTAAATATATATAATAAAGGTATCATGTAAATCAATAAATCTTTTTTTAACTTTTAAATAAAGTCATGAAATGTAGGCAAGAGACCTCTGAATAAACTACAAGCCTTATACTTTCATTTCTTAAACCTAAACCATATTTTTCAACATTTTTTTTAGTTCTGTTTTTTGCATTGAAGTCACCAACTAGAAAGTGACTTACTTTAGAACATCTTGTCAAGTTACTTAGAAAATTTTTCTTTTCTCATGCTATAGGTGACATAGAAACTATAGAATTTATGATCATGGACGCCTTCCAGCTTATTTTCATCCTGAGCATTGACAGGAGAGATAATGAACTGACCCTACATGAGGCATTCTCAGTAAGTCAGTTCCCCACTCCAGACCTCAGTCTCTTCATTTCTAAAATGAAAGGAGTGGACTATATTGCCTCTGAGTCCCTTCCAGCCCTAAATCTATGGTCCTCTGACTCATGAAATGGTGTTTCTTTTTATCTTTGCACTCAAATGAATTTTCTTTATGGGAAACCTATGAGATGTTCTTCCATTTAGTGGCAACCTCTTTATGTCTTCCAGTTCCATTAGTAGTGAGACTGTCAGCAATGGTGTGGCTTATTTCTTCTAGTAGTGTGTCTGATTGTTGGTCATTGAATAAATATTTATACATAATCTAATTTTTTTTACTGAGCACTTTTCACTTACTTTTCTTTTTTTATACTTTTAAAAAGTTTTATCGATGTATTTTGCTTTTGGATTACAATATTCATATATTACTCCCAATTTGTTCTGTTTTTTTACATTTGATTTTTATTTTTTTCTTAATTACATGTAAACAAAAGTTTTTCATATGTCTTTTAAAATGTTAAATTCCAAGTTCTCTCCCTACCTCCTTGAGGAGGCAAACAATTTAATATAAATTATACATGTGTAGTCACGCAAAGCATTTCCATATTAGCCATGTTGCAAAAGAAAACACAGAATAAAAAACAATAATAATAATTTTTTTAAAAAGTTTGATTTGCTCCGTATTCAGACTCATCCCATTGTTTTTGTCTCTGGAGGTGGACAGAATTGCTCATCTTGAGTCCTTCGGAATTGTCTTGAATCGTTGTACTGCAGAGAATAGCTATTTTACTTGCTTTTCTTTCTTTGCTACAGATGCTGTGGAAACAGAATGGCACCACACTGAATTAGGGGCTACTTTTCCCCTTGATTTTTTGGGTCTTCAAGGCCAAAAAATTCATGACCTAGTACCAAATTATTGCAAATGAATCCTTGCTAGACTGAACCTCAGCAATTACTCTCTCTCCACAGGTAGCCTTTGTAGATATTTTGTTGACCTTGTCAGAGCCTGGGTTCCATTTCTACTGTCTTCCAAAACCGAGGCTTACTTCCTTATCACTTTGCTGAACCACAGGCGTAGGACTTTGTATTTGGAGAGGGAGGGAGGTTTGCACATAGTAATTGCTTAATAAATGCTTCTTCAACTAAATTAAATTCAAAACAGGATCCCAGGCCGAGAACTAGAAGTCACTTCAAAACCACCTTGACCAATTCCCCTCAAATCAAGTCAAAAAGCATTTATGTGCCAAGAACAACGCTAAGTGGTGGAGATCCAAAGAAAGGCAAAAATAATCCCTGCACTCAAGGAGTTTCAACCTAATGATTTTTAACAGATCATCATCAGCTATTATGGTCTGGCATTTGTATAGTGCTTGAAGATTTGCAAAGAGTTTTCCCTATGTCACCTCATTTGATCCTCACAACAATCCTATGAAGTAGATATATTGTCATCCACAATCTACAGAAGAGGAATCTGAGATCCAAGAAGGTTAAATAACTCACCCAAGATCACACATCATCACTGGTAGGATGTGAGTCCAACCCCTCTGACTCTCGAGGCTCTACTTCTTCCCCTTGTGCCACACTAATTCAACTGTGCGTATATCTCACTCTCTTTTTAAATTTTTTTTTACCAAAAAAAACAACTTTATGTTCCTATCAACAGGATTAGACTATCTCTAGAGAGCAAGTCAAGCAAATTCCCATGATTTTAGGCTAACAGAAGGTCTTTTGGGGATGAGCAGTCACTACTATTCCTGGTTCCTTTTGGAAAAATGCAAGAACTTTAAGCTTTTTTTGGGAAAATGTTCAGTTGCCCTTCAGGATAATTTAACTCACCCTATAGACATGATTTTGTATGATTTTTTATGTAGTCTCAGAGTACAAACATGGCAAAGTAAGCATTAGAGGTCTTTGAATCAATGAGACAAAAATCTCTCTACAACAGGGACTAGAACAGAACTTTTCAATTTTTTAATATCTTTCATCCCTTTATTAATCTAATGACTGCTATGGAGTAAGCCTTCTCAGAATTACGCTTTTGAATAATTGAAGGAAATGATAAGTTTCTGTTTAGAAGTTAGTAAAAATAAGGATGGAATTTTTTCCCCTCCAAGTTCATGAACCCCTTGAAATCTGTCCATGGTGGAGGCAGAGGGACAGAGGTCTACGGACCTCAGTTTAAGAACCTCTGGTGGGGAAGGACAGAGTTCTGTGCCTACAAGCCTGATAGTGGAATGAGACTTTGTGTACACATGCTTAGGATCCTATCTTCTAATTCAAAATTTAGAGAAAAATTTCAGTTCCTTAGTAACAATGAGGAAATTTAAAGATCAGATAGAATTTCTTTTTTCCTTCTAAATATAGCATCTCACTAGGTTTAACTTATCAGCATGAGTATGTATTTAAAAATATGCCATTTGGGGTTTTCATTTGGAAACTATGCAAACCAAGTAGCTTTTTAAAATGTCATCTACTATGTTGTGACCTGTGTGTACTCTCCATATGTAATAGCTCAGTCTCACCAATGCTATCCATAAAGTCAGCAACCAGAGAAGTAGGTTAGAGAATGGGGGAGAGGGGTGGGAGGGCCACATCCTCACATGGAACTCCCAGCTCTACTATCATGCCCCCATTTTCATTATACTGGCTCATCTTGGCATATTCACTGCCTTTAGGGAAAAAAATTGTATGAGTAGCATCCATGTTTTGCATATCCTTGGAGCATTTAGGAAATCTTCATTGGTCTGGCCCCAAGGAGTAAAATTCCTCAGGACAATGTGAAAGGCACAGCCCTGGGAAAGAGGAGGAGGCCCATGAAATGTACCAGGCCTCCACGTAATGAGTAATGGGAGTGCGTTGCTCAGACTATATTTAGTTTATACAGCTACATCTCTGTCAGCCCAGCCCCATTCTTCTTGTTAGCAGGGCCCTGGGAGACTCAATTTTTTCCCCTCATTTTAGCAGGCCTCTGGCTCACATATAAAAAAGAAAATTACAAGAACAACAAAACTCAAGGGGATACCAGATCTATTAAGGGAAAAAAAGAAAGAAATGTTGAATAGAGCACTTTTGTAGACTGCATAAAATTAAGAATCTGGAAAATTTTCCAGATAGTCTCTGTTCAAATACCACATTTTATGCCATATCACAAGCTCAAATTGTACCAAATGTGAGTTTGTCATTTCCAAAAAGAGTAAACTTGCTTTTCCCATGAGTATAGCAGAATCAGAAACTGTAAGTACTAATTCTAAACTAATTTTGGTCTCATAGATATCCCTGGTCTATTCTGGTAAACTTCAAGTAAATTCAGTTCAATAAGAATAATTATTTATTATTTACTATGTGCCAAGCTATGCACTAAATTCTGGGGATACAGATACAAAAAATGAGTCAGTCCCCTCCCTCAAGGAGCTTTCTTTCTACTAAAAGGGAAAGAGGTGAGATATGTACACAGATAAGCCAACTCAAAACATACACAAAATTAGAATTGCTGCTACCTTATTTCCAAACAAAATGGTGGCTTATCTTAGGTTGAGATTTAAGAAATCCAAAAATTAGACCCAAGGTCTATGATTTGAGTCTTCACCCAGCTCCATTCTATATCTGAGGTTAATTCAGTTGATTAAGCAGGGGTCCTAATGAGGACATGTTCATTAGTTCGATCCCCATAGTTCACTAGGACTTCCTAACTCCAGGCCTAGTATCCACTATACCACTTACTTGTCTCTGGAATCAGAGGACAAGGTTCAGATTCTGCCTCTGCCTCTTATTAATTGTATGACCTTGGACAAACATTTAACTCTTCTAGGTCTCAGTTTCCTCATCAGTCAAATGAAGGGTTGGAACAGAGGCCTTCGGAGGTTCTTTCAACTTTAGATATACGATCTTATCCTATAATCCATTATCCACTAGTGGTTAAAGATCTTCAGTGATCTCCTTACTCTCTTGTTTCACCCCTTTTGTGACCAAGTGTAAGCATATTTTAGGTAGCTGGCCAAACATAGGGTCACCACTGACTCTGGTCATAAAACAAAGAATCTGCAAAGTTCTCCTAAAGAAGATGCCTGAGTCTTGAAGGAAAGAAGGAATTTTAAGGGCTAGGGATGAGAAGAGAAGACATCACAGGCATGGAGGACAGTCAATACATAGGCCAAGAGAAAGGACATAGTGAGTCACATATAAAAACAAGAAGGCTAGTTTAGATTGGCTAACATGACAAAACATGAAAATGATAAATGTTGGAGAAGATGTGAGAAAACTGGAACACCAATGCATTGTTGGTGGAGTTGTGAATTGATCCAATAGCAATTTGGAACTATGCACAAAGGGCTTACCCTTTAACTCAGAAATCTCACTTCTAGATCTGTATCCCAAAGGGATCATGAAACTAGGAAAGGACCTACATGTACAAAAATATTTATAGCAGTCTTTTTTGTGGAGGCTGAGAATTGGAAATTGAGAGGATGTCCATCCATTGGGGAATGGCTGAACAAGGTGTGGTATATGAATGTAATGAAATACTACTGTTCCATAAGAAATAATGAGCAGTAGACTTCAGAAAAACCTGGAAAGACTTATTTGAATTGATGCTGAGTGAGGGGAGCAGAACCAGGAGAACATTGTACACAGTAACAGCAACCTTGTTCAATGACTAACTTTGATAGACTTAGCTCAGCAATGCAAGGATTTAAGACAACTCCAAAAGACCCATGATAGAAATTGCTGTCCACATCCAGAAAAAGAACTAGGGAGTCTGAATGCAGATTGAAGCAGACTATTTGCTCTCTTTTTTTCTTGTTTCTTGTTTCTTCTGTTTTCTCCCATTGGTTTTAATTCTTCTTTACAATATGACTAATGTGAAAATATGTTTAATATGAAAGTGTGTATATATACATACATACACACACACAAACACACACATATATATTTGTATATGGTACTCAATCTGATATAGGATATATCTGGAAATATATATATATAGAGAGAGAGAGAGAGAAGGATATATCTGCAGATATATATATAGATATAGATATAGATATATATAGATATATCTATATATATATCCTATATCTGATTGTGCACCATCTTGGGGAGTGGGGAGGAGAGGAAGGGGGAGAAAATTTAGAACTCCAAATCCTATGGAAGTGAATTTTGAAAATGAAAAATAAATAAATTATTGTTCTCTTTTAAAAAGGTCAGTTTAGCCTTCACATAGCACATGAAGGAGAGTAACATATACTAAGTCTGGAAAAGTAAGCAGAGGCCAGGTTGTGAAATCTGTTAAATGCTAAACAGAAGAGTTAGAATTTGACAGTAAAGGCAAGAGGGAGCCACTGGAGTTCTCAGAGGTAGGGAATGCTGTGGTGAGACCTGTTTTAGGAAAAATCACATTGACAGCTATGTGGAAGACAGGGATGAGGTTTGAGACAGAGAGACCAGTTAGTAAGTTGTTGTAGTAGACTGGACGAGGTGGTGGTAATCATTGGAGTACAGAGAAGGGATGGGTGCAAGAGGTGATGTGACTCTAGAATCAATAAATTTTGGAAACTCAGTGGATGTGTGGGTTGAGGGAGAAAAGTTGAGGATGATTCTGAGGTTGAGTTGATTGAAACATCAAAAGGTTAAAGAACTTGTTGATGGTCACATAACAGGTATGCACCAACAGGTCTAGTTTTCTCAACTCTAGCACTACTGTCTATCTCTATCCACTAATACCATGCTGCCCATGACTCCAGGTGCCCCTACGTTATAGATGAAACTCTAAGAGATTAAGTGACTTGCCCATTTTCCTAGGTAGGATTTGAACTCAAATTTCTTCTAACTTTGAATCAACAATCAACAAGCATTTTTAAATACCTTCTTAATGCCGGGAAGTGTGATAGGCATGGGTGGTATGAATATAATAATGAAACAATTCCTCCCCTCAGAGTTTACATTTTACTGGGGTAATGGGAGTAACATATCCATATATTTAGCATTCTTGTCGTTACCCCCATGAAAATTCATGCCTGGAAATCAAACACCACTTCGCACTGCTCTGGCAGATTAAAATAACTCTTAGCAAATGTGTTTACTTCCTTCACACAAATCAGTATTTGTGGATATTTTCTGTTTTAAGTGGCTTTCAATCTGCTGTTTCAAAATTTCTTCAAGAAAAATAAAGCAACCACGACAAAAATATATTTTACATTTGAGCTCTTTAAATTAGGTGTTAATTTAAAGAACTCCAAACACTCCTAACATCATTATAAGAATTTGTATACAGCATTCCTTGGGTGGGGATCAAAAATCCTTGATTTTTAATGCCATTCTTTGTGAATTCTAGTGCCTAGACTGCCATCTATTGGACATTTCAGATCCAAGTAACTAGTTCATATGTGGGGAACAAGTAAGGCTGAAATTTCTGTTTATAAATATTTTTACAATTTGTATAGGAAAGATCTGGACAGCTACACAGCAGTCATATGAAGGATAACTAAGATATCATCTAAACATAATAATACTCTATCTGAAAATAGCACCAGGGAGTTTTCATTTCCACTTACATAGTCATGTTTGTTTGCCACTGCACACTGGGGAAACAGTCCCTCTGCATTCATGAGAGTTAAGTGACTCTCCAAGAGTAGTCAATTACTGAAAAAAGGAAGACCAGAAGAGAGTCATGCATACTGGGGATACAGTCCCCTCTGGTCCGCTAAGGAGAAGAGGAAGACAAGAAAAGTCATCCGTACTCCGTGGACAGCTTAACTTTTCTGTATAGGGTACTGGATAAGGAAGTCAGGAAGCCCTGGTTTTGAATCTTGATTTCAGTACTTCTTAGCTATGCAAACATGGTCAAGTCAACATCTCTCAATATCATCATCACTAGATCTACGATCCTATAAATATATGACCTATATATAGTATCTCTCTGAGGAAGCAGAGTAGATAAAGGAAGGACTTCAGAACAGGAAGTCCTGCCTTTCACGCTTTCTGGGAGGAAACAGGAGGAAAGCACTTAAATTATAATTCTCCAATGAGAATTACATTTGCAAAAGCGTACGTACATTACACACTGAAGAAATCAGAGGCAGACTACCAAAAAATACATACTTTACCTATCTCTAAAGATTGTTATGAGTAAGCATCAAACGACATTTGATATCAAACACTTCCTAAACTTCAAAACACTTTTTTTGCTCCGTCATATCTGGCTCTTCATGATCCCACTTGGGATTTTTTTGGCAAAAAATACTGGAGTGGTTTGTCATTTCTTTCTCCAGCTCATTTCATAGATGAGGAAACTAAGCCCAATGGGTTTAAGTGACTTGCCCAGGGTCACACAGCTAGTAAGTGTCAGAGGCCAGATTTGAACTCAGGAAGAAGAGTCTTCCTCACTCCAGGTCCAGCACTCCATCCACTGTGCCACCTTGCTGCTGTTAAAATACTATACGTATAAGTTATTATTATTGAATGAAGGAAAAAATAATTATAAGTCAACTGCCATTTGCCCTGAATAGTTGAAGAATGAGCTTTTCAAATAATCTACTTAGCCTTGAATTGCCAAAGATATATTATACATAAATTTCAAAGGAAGAATTAGCTCTGCCATAAGACCAAAACTGTTGAATCTAAATAAAACGTTTATTCAGAGGACATTTCAGTATGCTGCTGCTCCATATTATTTAAAATGTTGGTTATCTGAGTTTCTTTTTTTTAGGATTTTATATGAACAGGAGTTCTGTTTTCATTACATTGCAGAAATAAATACACATTATTGCATTTGGAAAGTGTCAAGCACATGAAGGCCTAAAAATGTGAGGAACACGTGCAAAATTAATTTTTCCTGCACAGCAGATGTTGAATGATGGGGCATCAGGGAGGAATCAGAAGCAGACATGAAACAATTTCACATAAATATCATAATATCATTTAATAATATCATAAATGTCATAACTCTTCAAAGATATCTTTAGTATGAAGACAGTATACAATTGTAGATAGCCAGGAACAATAGGTTCAATAGGCAAGATACTTAAGTCTTCTATGCCCCAGGCAACTTCTTATCAATTAATTAATCAACAAACATTTATTGAGCACCTACTGTATGCTGAGCATTGTAGTAGATAGCGGGAATCCAAAGATAAAAGTGAAAAAATCTCCTCCAAGAGCTGAGAGTCTAGCTGAGGAAAGACATAACATGTACACGTATAAGTACAATACAAGATAGACTTAAATAAAGATTATCACCTGGGCGTAGAGGGTGCAAAATAGAGAAAGAGATCAGGAAAGGCTTCACATTGAAGATGTATTTAAACTAAGCCTGGAAGAAAACTGGGGATTATGAGAGAAAGAAGTGAGGAGAAAGAGCATTCTAGGCAATGAACTGTCAGAGCAGAGTAGAGTGCTGGACCTGGATTCAGGAAGGCCTGAGTGCAAATGTGGTCTCAGACACGTACTGGTTGTATGACCTTGGGCAAGTCACTTAACTCTCTCAGTCCCAGTTTCCTCATTTGTAAAATGGGGATAATAGCATCCCAGAGTCATTGTGAGGATAAAATGAGATAATACTTCAAAAAAGAGCTTTGCAATCTTAAAAGTGTCATCTTATTATTATGGATATATGGATAATATGAATAATAATATGGAATATGGAAGACCGCAAGAAGAAATGGTAATCTGCATCGGAAGTTAGTTGCTATACCAATAAAATCATGGTCTGAACTAAATATAATAATATTAACAAAATTAACAAAAAGTATCATTACATTCCTTTTATACTTAGGGACAGTGTCCTGAAGAAAAGCGACTTTCAAGTCAACAATAATTTATTAAACACTTATTATGTGTCAGCACTGTGTTAAATATGGAAGCTACTTTAACTTTAAGGCCACTATGAATGAATTCTGCATCCTAGAATCTGAGATGTATGGTGGGCTAATTGTCATGCCTATGACAAGCTGCTTGAGCTCCCATAGAACCAGGAGATGGAAATCAGAAATTTTACGTCCCTGTGAATTAGGAAATGAGGCAAATGATTCTCTAAGGAAAGTAGTTTCACATTTCACTGGAAAGACACCAAAGAAAATATAAGTAATGCTAAATAATCTGACAATCATAGATAGGGGAAAATTTCGACTTAAAATCCATGAGCTTTGTTTGTTTTTTTAAGAACTAAAACATTCGATTGTTCTTACTAGCTATTAAAGAGAAAGATTTTTAGAAAAACTTTTAAAAGATCTATTCAGTTGGAAATGGTTTCTCCATTTCATCTCTTCTTGAAAAATAGGGAAGAAAATGAAACTGTACAATTATAATAAACAAGCTTACCCCTGAGAGAGAGATGAGGAAATATATTCTTTTACCTTCGTTTACAGAGGTGGGGGCTATGGATATGGAATAGTGAATATACCCTCAGACTCAGTGGATTGGTTTTAGTGAACTGCTTTTTTTTCTTTTAAAAAATTATTTGTTACAGGGCTGGTACATGGGGTGGGGACGCATTTGGAAGAGGAACTGACGTAAAAACAAAGATCTCAATAAGTAATTTTAAAATAAAAGTATGCTGAATCTGAGACACAGTGTGTGAAAGTGGATAGGAAAATGGCTTCAAATCAGGAAAATCACGGTTCACATTGCACCTGGTGACACACAATGGTTTGTTACCCTGGACAAGGCACTCAATCTCTCAGTGCTCTAAGCAGGGGTGGGGAACCTGCAGCCTCGAGGTCACATGTGGCCCTCTAGGTCCTCAAGTGTGGCCCTCTGACTGAATCCAAATTTTGTGTCAAAGGGCCATATTTGAGGACCTGGAGGGCCACATGCGACCTTGAGGCCACAGGTTCCATTCCCTTGCTCTAGACAATTCTCTAAGACTCTTAAGTTGAAGAGAATTATTGTGCTCTCTGGTACAGGGAGTTTCCCTAATTGGGAATTCCCTATACCAAATGAAATCATAGGTCCTCTCCCTATACCAAATCTAAAAATAAAAATAAAAGACAACAAAGTCTCTGTATTTAAGAGGAAATCTTAATATTTCTATGTATGACTCATTGTACAAATGCAGAATCGATTTAGTAAAATGATTTATAAATTCTAAACTCTGAAATATAACCCTACTGAGCATTTTATCCTATTTTTCTTCTACACATCTGTAACATGGTTATGTAGTTTACTCACCATGACCTAAAGAAAATAAGAACTACCTCTGGGCTGAGAGGGGATGGACTCAAGACACAGAATAAGACATACATTTCCAGACACGGCCATTATGGGAATTTGTTTGGCTTGACTAGGCACATTGGTTACAAGGGTTTGGTTTTTTTCTTCTGTTTTTCAATATGGGGGAGGGAAGAAAGAGAAGGATAGAGTAGGGGAAGAAAAAAGAAAAGGAGGAAGAAAGATAAAAAGAAAGGAAGGAAGGGAGAGAAAAATGGAAGGAAGGGAAGGAGGCAGGAGAAAGAGGAAAAAATAGAAGCCATATCTACACTTTCTCAGAAACACATAGGAAAGGGTGTTACAGTGAAAGGTATATTGTCTTTAGAGTCAGGATCTTTGTTCAAATCTCACCTCTGCTATTTGTTACCTCCATGATTTAAACTCTGAGTTTCATTTTCCTTACCTATAAAAAATGAAAAAGAGAAGAAAGTAGGACTAGATGATCTCTAAGGTGGTTCTTACCAGAATTAAATCTTGTCCACAAGCAAGAGCCATGGTAGATTTCACAATCATTGGTGATCCAATTCAATGTCATTTGCATAGCCACCATGATTCATTCAGGACAAAAGGGTATAATTTGCCAGAACTGACTGGACTAATGAATCTAGATATAATTTATTCACTCAGGTGAAATATAAAGCTTGGCAGAAATTAAAATGAATTTCTGGTCCATAATTACCTTGAATAATAAAGGGTAGCTAACCAACATTGACAAAGTACTTCACAAATATTTTTCCTTTGGTCCTCATACCAATTCCTCGCTTTTCAGATAAAGAAACTGAAGCAGAGATAGAACTTGTTTAGGACCATACAGGTTAATAAATGTCTGGAAATGGATTTGAACTCAGGTCTTCCTGATTAAAGGTCCAAACCTTTATATACTGTGCCACCTAGTTGCTTAAAAAATATAAATCCTAAATTTACTAAATAATTTCATTATGCACTAGATAATATCAATACTTTATGGACTCCCAAAAACTAGAAATAACCATTACTAAATGTATCCAAAGGTATACAAGGCAATAATGTATTTGCCCTAAATGAAAATAATTTCTTTGTTAATTTCTTTTAAATTTTATAGGTTACTTGGGAAAATACACAAAATTTGGGCTTCACAAAGCATATTTTTTATATTGTCATTTTCTAAGTATCCTTTGGTTAGAAAGATGCGATCATAGTGCACAGAATGCTAAAAACGGAAGGAACTTTAAATATATCATCTATTTCAATATTCTTATTTTTCAGGTGAGATAATCAGGGCATGGAGATGAAATGACTCATCCAAAGCCCCATGGCTGGCTAGTGTAAGATCCAGGATTCCTGATTTCCAGTTCAATATCATGTAATTGAAAGATGAAATGGTAAAATCATAGAATAATGGATTCACAGCTGAAAGTGATGTTAAAGATAATTTTGTTCAACCTCCTCATTTGACAGCAAGAATAATGAAATGTAGAGCCAGGATATAACCTCTCAATCTATCCTGAAATATATTTGATTTAAGTAAAGTTCTCAACTATACAGAAAAGCTAAATGCATATAGGGAATGACTATTGGAAAGCCTGAATAGTTTTTAAGGTCTCTTCCAGCTTTGAAGATTTTTTTTTAAGTTCTTGATGTAGAATCAAATGACCTGGGTTTGAATTCTAACTCTGGAACTTACTCTATGTGCAACTTTGGGCAAGTTACTTCATTTTCTTTGGCTCAGTTCTCAGCTGTAAAATGAGGGGTTACACTAGCTCACTCCTTCTGGCTATAGATTGATCATCACTTTTTTTTTTTAATCCCTTTCTGCAGAAAAATCCATTGCAGTACTCAATGTTAAACACTAGGTGTCAGATAACTAGATCTTAGGAATACACTCACGGTAGAGTTTCTGTCCTCACTCAGAAATCCATCTTTCAAACTATGTAGCAAAAAAGGACATATTGGTGATTATGTTTGACCAGTCAGTCTCTGTGGAATGGGATGACATAGTGAATTAAGTCCTTGATTTTTCCTACTGTCTCTAAGAAGGAATTAGATTAAAAAGATAAAAAAATTTTAAAAATGGATTAAAAGGGATCTTTTAATACTTTTAAGAAGGCAATGATAATTTTTTTTAAAAAAGTCTTAGAAATTGTATAGCTTTACTTTCCTACATTTTAGAACTAGACAATGTGGAGCAATATGGGCAGCAAGGTGATACAGTGGACACAGTGCCACACCTGGAGGAAGATGAGTCTTCCTGAGTTCAAATGTGATATCAGACACTAGCTGTGTGACCTGGGCAAGTCACCTCACCTTGTTTGCCTCAGTTTCCTCATCTGTAAAATGAGCTAGAGAAGGAAATGGCTAACCACTCCAGTATCTTTGCCAATAAAACTCCAAATGGGATCACAAAAAGTTGGACACAACTGAAAAATGCAACAATATGTAGCAATATTCTTTCTGCATATAGAGTTTAGAATCTGCTCTGTACTTCATCCTGTTTTTTAAAATATATGTATATAAATGAAGATAGCTAGAAACGCAATTGTTCAGCTACTTCAGCTTACACAGCTAGTAAGTGTCAGAGCAGATTTGAACTCAGGAAGGTGAGCGTTCCTGACTCCAGGTCCAGTGCTCAATCCAGTGTGTCACCTAGATGTCCGAAGAACTGCTGTACTAAGAGAGAATTTCTCCCCTTAGAGAATTTAAGGACTGAGTAACATAACAGTAGGAAAGCAACATGAACAACTTCAACTTGAGGACAGAAGAAGGCAGCTCTTCACAATATCCCCCTCTCTCCTTGCCTCCTTGACACATTTTCTTATACCTTACTCCTTTCCACACATTCCATGATCTGGTAGCACCAGCCTTCTTGTTATTTCTTGAACAAGGAAATCTATCTCCTGACTGTGAATTTTCACTGCCTGTCCCTTCTTCATCTCCAATTCTGGCTTCTCTGGTTTCCTTCAAGACAAAAATCTCACCTTCCACAACAAGCCTTTCCTAACACCCCACTGGACTCTGCCTTTCACCTGCTCTGTCTGTAACTTGTCTGTACACAATTGCTTGCATATTGTCCCTTCCATTAGATTTCGAACTCCTTGAGGAAAGAGACTGTATCCCCAACACTTAGGACAGTGCCTGGCACATAGTAAAAGGGGTAAGGTAGTAAGTAGTTAGATAGCACCTACTATCTGGTGCACTGTGTTAAGCATTTTACAAATATGATCTCATTTGATTCTCACAACAACCCTGCAAGGTAGGTACTGATATTATACCCATTTTTCAGCTGAGGAAACTGAAACAAATAAAGGTTAAGTGGCATGCTCAAGGTCCCATAGCTGATAAGTATCTAAGTATCTATATTTGAACTTGGGTCTGCCAGACCCCAGGTCCAGCACTCTATCCACCCAAACCACTCAGCCCTGAGAAAAATGCTTATTGCCTTGGTGCTATATCAGGGATTTTAATACAAGGTCTGTGGAAAGATTTGAGAGGGGTTCATGACCTTGGACAGGAAAAAAATTAGATCTTTATTTTCATTGACCTCAACCTGAAATGTAACATTTCCTTAAATTAGAAATTTTTAAAATATTATTCTAAGAAGGCGTCCATAGGCTTCACCAGACTGCCAAAGGAGAGCATGACACCAAAAAGGTTAAAAACCTTTGCACAAAGGTAAATACTTATGGATGACGGGAGAAGGGTGGGCTTTAGAGGCAGGAAAGCAGAATTGTAGAGCAGTTATTCATCAGCTGCCTGATTTTTACATGAAGGACACCCAACTAATGAGGTTCCGAGTCAGGAACAAGTTGAGGGATGGAAGGGCCAGGGGAAGAGGGAAGTTTGGCAGGAGGAAGGGAACAGGAAAGTGTGTAGGTGGAGATAAGAGGAATGGGCTGACCAGCCAGCTCCATAACTCTGCCCTTCCCTCTAAAGGTGAGAACTGTGTAAGGAAAAAGGGAAGTCAGCAGGCAAATCTGAGAGACAGGGACAGAATGAGGACTGGGACAGGAAAATTAACTGGCCAGCATAATTCTGGATAGAATGGAAGGGATAAGAGAGAAGGAAAAAGAGTTCAGAGAGCAAGCTAATATGAAAACAATCAGACCAGAAAGGAATGTCTTTATGTTTCCACTTTAGGGGAATTTGTAAAAGTAAATAAAAGAATATAGGAACTTTATGGAGAAAAGGAGGGTAGTGTTACTACCCTGAATATACTTATCTTACACTCCATAGCAGCAGGGTATGGTGAATTTGGAGAATGCAGGCTTTTCATATTGTAGATGTATTGCTTACTAGCCTAAGATATTATCTGTGTGACCCTGGGCAAGTCACAATCCTGTTTGCCTCAGTTCCTAGCCTGTGAAATGAGTTAAAGAAGGAAATGGAAAATCATTCCAGTAAGCTTTCCAAGAAAATCCCAAACAGGGTCACAAAAAGTCAGGCACAACTGAAATGAATGAATAATTAAAAAAAAAAAACCAACCCCAACTCTGGACCAGTTGACCTCTGGACAATTCGATTCCTTCATCTCTGAAATGGAAGAGGATTGAACTAGATCAGTTGTTCTTAAATATGACTGAATCTCCTTAGATCTTTTCAGGGGGTCAAGGAGGTCAAAACTATTTTCATAATAATAGGCTGTTTTAACTTTTAGTACAGTAAATTGATAGATATGATCCATACAAACAAAAACTCTTTGAGAAGGGATCCTCAATAATTTTGAAGAGTATAAAGGAGTCTTAAGACCCAAAATATTTGAAAACTACTGAACTAAGTCATCTCTAAAATCACTTCCAACTCTAGATATTATAACCCTTAGTGGCTTCTGACTCAATTCCACCTCTCATACTTAACCTCTGTAGGGCTTATTTTCCTCTTCTATAAAATGAAGGCTGGAGTGGGTGACCCCTGAAGTCCCTTACAAATCCTTATAAAAATCACATGAAGTAGGTAAGGAAGGTATAGCTACCTTCATTTTTCAGAAAAAGAAACTGAGGCTGAAACATCACACCGCTACTAAGAGGCAGTGCTAGAATCTGAGTCGAAATCTTTAATCCCTAGCACAGTGTTCTTTCAAGTGAAGCACACCAACTCCTATGTAGTAATAGTCTTAGCTATTCCTTAGATTAACCTAAGCAAATACAGGAAGAGTAACGTGGCTAATGGTGACACCATCTGACACCCCTCACTCTCTACTTGTAAATTTCCTTCCCCTGCATATTGGCAGCTCTGGAGTGCCATCTAGAGGGAAAAATATTATGTCTCTTTCAAAGCTATAGGCACAGCAAATAGATCTGGTCCCACCTGTGATTAGAATTTCCCTATGGTATCTTTGAGCAGTACCATAGTTTAGCAGGCCTTGCCCCAGGCAAAATTACTGAATAGGAAAAGTATCTCTTCAGCATCTCCCCTACTTCCCCCATAACCCCAGTTTCTATAACTGGTCCCTTGCCATTTTCATTCTCCCTTCAACACTCTACAAAACCCATTTACTAGGTACCCTATTTCTGACTGCCTTCCTGGCCTTCTTAACATCCCCCTTATTGAGTTCTCCCCTTCTGTTTTCTTCTTACTCCCTACCTTATTTCACTCCCCTCTCCCCCAAAAATACATATTTTTATCCATTCAGGAGCAAAGGTATCCACTAGTCAGTCTAGGAAATTACAGTGATGCACTAATGGTCAAGGACTTTAAAAGCCCTTTATCATATGTTACCTACTCCTGGCCCTATTGGTCAGGCAGAATGAAGAAATTTTTAAATTTATTATGTGCACCACAAGGAGAGGAAGCTCATAAAGAAATGACACCATGAATACTTACTATAAGAGGAAAGTTACTATTTCCCTATCCAAGTTTCTTGAAATTAGAAATCTGATTTCTAGTGTGCTCAAACTATTCAAACTATTTTTTGCTTTAATTAAAACAAAAAATTCACTTAACATTGAAGAGAATGCTACTATTCTCCTACCCAGGAAAATGGAAATAAGAAGAAAAACTCCCATAATTTAGGTTAGATAAATCTAGAGAGAACCATAGAGGCCTCCTGGCCAACCTGTCATTTTATAAAAGAGCCAGCCAAGGCTGATAAAGGGGAAGAAGTAACTTAGCAAAAGCCACATATACGGTAAGTGACTAGAAACCTTATCTCCTGACTCCCAGGCCAGGCATTTTCTGGACTCTAAATGTGTTTTGCAATCCACACTACTAAGGTTTCCAGACTGCATTAACCAGACAGATTCTTAAAGACATAATATTTCCGATTTAAACTTTCCTATTTATGGCACTGCAGTGGTAGACAATAAAAAAAAGTCAGAAAACTTCCATCAAAAACTTATACCTTCCCCTTTAGAGGGTTGAAAATTATAGGTCTTTTCTAGTTCCTAGACTATATTTGTGATTTCATGCATGACCTTTAACTGCTAATACTGACCAGCACTGGAGCCCATGTGTGACTCATAAAAGGAATAATGTTCATAGCAAGGACTGCAAGTCTTTCCTCATTTTCACATATTGGGAAGAGAAAGGAGAGAGCCTCTGTGGTAAAAGTCAAAGGCCTCCTGCAGTCTGTGCCTCACACTGTCATTTTCTGCAAGTTGTTATTTTTTCCAGTATTTTCCACTTGTGCTAATGAGAGGTCCTTGGATAACAGCCCCAAATAATGAAATCATCCGTAGCCAAAGCGGGACCCACCCAGGTCATGCCAATAAAATTCAAATTCCACACGCTCAGAATGACTTTTGATTTGGGTACAGTGAAAAACCCACTAGGTACTAGGAATCAAACTAAAAAATAAGACTACAGCCATAGTCTTTATCCCATATTTGAGGAGCAGGAGTGAGTGGAATGTAAGCTCTTTGAGGAAGGACCCATTTTTGGACCCATTATTTACTTATATCCAGGACTTAACATGCAGTACACCTTAATAAAATGTAGTTGATTGATGGTATCCCCAGTCTTGCATCTATCATATACTTACACATTTGTTGAGTCAAATTAAATTAGAAAATCAACTATTTGTCATAGTTCAAGAAGTGCCTCCTTATTCAATTACTTCCTCAGTGGTTTAGAGCTTAGTACATTGGTGGCCAGTCACTGAGTTCTCAATCCTGTTGAAACCCCATGCTGGAGTTCCTACTGCTGTGAACTTGAGATCTGCCCTCCCCTCAAGCCATAGCCTGGTTATAGAAGGCTCCCAGACCTCAGACACAAACGATCAGTGGACCTGCTGCCATGATAGGACTTCAATTTCTGGTCTCCATCCAAAGGAGCCCTGGAATGTGGGGATAAAGGGCAGGAAGATTCTATGGTAAACTCTGTTCTTAGGCTTAACTATCTGACCTCCAGGAAGGCTTACCAGTTCAGAACTACCCAATATACACTGATCATGGCCTGTGCCAAAATGCTCAGTACTTCTTAAAGGGTCTCCAAGTGCTCTAGTACCTCTTCAGGGTTCTTATACCACATCCTACAGTCTATAACATGATGCTAGTGCAGAGATGGAATTTCTAGGACTCCCTGAAAATCAGTTTGTATAAAAAGGGTTAGTCCTGTGAACTATTTTTGACTGATGGTTCTCCTGAGGCAGGAACTGATATAAGGTGTGGAATAAACCAAAAGTAAATAGGTTCAAATATGCAGTGGAGTCTCAGAACAACACAGTATCAAAATCCAGGTGGGGCTCTACATGAGTATCTTTTTCCTTAACACGGACCCAGTCCTTACCAGAAGTTGATGCTCTACAACCAAGAGAGATGCCAAGTGTTGCCACAACCACAAAATGCAAAGGGAAAACCCCAGCATAACAAGATGCTTTCCAGCTTCTCCCCAGCTGGGAAGCAGAAGGAATAAGTGACAGACATGGCAGCCTCAGGGACACTTCCTAGACACATCAGGTAATGCAACAAAGCCTTGAGGCTTATCTAAGTCTGACTGCTACTCTGTGCACAACCCAAATGATTTAAATGGCCCAGGGTTGTGACTGGCTTAATTATTGACAACCAGTGAGTATCATTTAAGCTCCTTGAAGGCAATACTATTTTGTTTACCTAGAAAGGCAATCTGGCAAATGCACAGAACTCATTAGCTTGTTCAACTGATAGGATCTGCTTCACAGGGAAGAGGCTTCCAGAAGAACCCTGGTGACACATAAAGGAAGAGCTATGGAAAATCTGTGGAGCATGTATGGACATTCTATATCTTGTACCAGTTGGCTAAATGGTGGAGACCTTTTTTAAAAAAAAATGAATGCATAACTAGAACTGTCAGGGTCTTCAAAAAGGCCTGGGTCACTTTGGGCCTTCTCTTTGCCTCATATGCATATGGAGAGAAGTGTAGTGTTCAGTGAGAGATTGTGTGAAAAGAGTAAGGCCCTTGGGGTCTTCCCCTTCTGAGGATATATAGCCTCTGACAAATGAATGTTGATCCTTGGCCTTTTCATTTATTCTTTTCTATCCTGTATAAAGGAAGTTTCAGAGGTTGGGAAAGTGAGCCACAGGGATGCAGGAATTAGAATGTGGAGTTTTGCAGCCAGTGCAGCAACAGTACCCCAAAGAACAAGAAGTGGCCTTCATGAGTGACCTTTGGAACCCCAACCCAGTGCAAGAATTTATCTGGAAATTGTGCCATATCTGGACACAATTTTGGAGGACCAATGCTATATAGGAACTAAGATAAATCTTGAATCTACTCCCTGAAAGAAGGTGATGTAGGAGAGAGTATGCCCCAGGCATGTTGGAGAGGGGGTATAGAATGTTTGTATGTTTGTTCTTGCTATATTCTTCAGGACAAATATCCCACTGTAAGTGCTAAGTGGTTAAATGGGAATGGGACACTAGACCCTAGGAAAGTGGGGGCAAGCAGGAAAAGGTTGGGCTGATAAGCAATAGAGAAGAAACACCCCATCAACTCTTCAAGGTACCCTGGAACTCTAAAAGAAGATGTCTGGGTCTGGGAGAAAGAGCCAAAGTATACATGCTGTATCTATATCCCCACAGTCTAGCACAATGCTTCACAGAGAGGAGATGTTTAGTAAATGCTTCTTGAGCTGAATCATTCCTTAAATATTCCAGGTAACTCTCCCTCTCCTTCGGTCAGCACCTCCGTGGAACTACTGATGTTCACATCAACCTAAGGCTTCTCCAGCCAGCATCATTGTTAGCATATCATGTATCTGTAGTCAGAAAGGAGAAAGGAATCATAACATCCTAGATAGGGGTGGGAGAGGCCTTAGAAGTCATCTAGCTCAACCCCCTCATTTACATATATGGAAACTGAGGTCCAGAGAAGTTGAGTTGATTTACCAAAGATCACACAACTAGGAAGTGGCAGAATTCGTATTTGACCTCAGGTCTGCCAACTCCCTACTGTCAACCCTCTCCTCGTCACTGATTTTGCTGTGGCACCCTGAAGAAAATTCCACCCTGGGGCCCCCAGCCCTGATTGGTGAGTGTTTGTCCTCAATAACCATTTCAGGAAAGCTCCAGCTACCACACCTTATTTCAGTCCTTATTCTGGCACCTCTGGGACCAACGGGTCCTTCCCTACCCACCACTCCTTTCTGTGTGCTGTGTTGTATCTCCATTGGAATATAAGCTCCATGAGGGAAGGGACTTGTCTTTACCTTTGTATTTTTATTTATATTCTTAATCCTTACCACACTACTTGGCACATATTAAGCAATTAAATTCTTTTCATTCATTCCAAATCCAAAGCACTTTGCCCTGTACCCCATTTGCCTGTGTTTGTGTCTTCAGTGGTGGAGTTAGGACCATTAGATTTGAAGAAATGTTTCCTATTACGGACTGGAGGAGATAGTCAAGACTAGCATCCATTAGGAATCCCACAGAACCAGCTATGGAATTCTCCTGGAAACTAGAAATACAAGGGCAATAATTTATGAAGAAAATAGTTTTTGCAGTAAAGGGGAAAAAAGGAGACAGATAAAATGAGAGGAAAATGCAGATGAGAGTGTTCTTTGAGAATAAAATGTGACCCCGAGTGGTATTTTGAAGGGGAAAGGCTAGGAAGGCTAGATAAAAAGTCAAAATACCTTGAAAATGGCATATGGCCACTTGAAGTGAATGACTAAAAAAACAGCACTTTCTCCAAGATTAGCCAGGTCTGCTAGGGGGATGATCCAAATGTTGGAAAACACATCTTGCCTCAGAAGTCATCTGAGTGCAGTGGTCAGTAGAGTTATAGCTTTGGGCAACACGCAGCATCTGTTGAGTTATTGTTAACACCTGTTGTTTATGCCATGCAGTTAAAACCTTTACTTTTGACAGTGGAACATTTTAATGTGGAATTCCAGACTTTCAAGGATCCAATTCCATCGCAATGGAAAATATAACAAACACACACAAAAAAAAAAAAACTGAAAAACACTGATCATCTGAAAAACACTTTATCATTTACTTACTGAGACTACTGATTATCTTCTGAAGCATAAACAGTTCTCCCTTAGGCCTAGCTAATATTCTGAACTTTCAGAAAACAGAAACCACTGTGCAAATAACATAGTTTACAAAAATGACAATTAAAACAGCGTGAGGGAAATACAATTTAAAGTAAAAGACTGCTTTCATATTAGAGGAGTATGTAAATTAAAAACAAAACTCTAATAATATAAAAAATGGAAGAACTGGCCCCACTAAATTAGCATTTTGTTTTTTATTAATACGAGATAATTCCCTAATAAGAAAAAATATGCAAAATCAATATATAATGGCTTCTGAAATGGATTGGAACTTTCTTCTGCTAAATTTTTTGGGCTCAGTTCATCTCAAATATAAAAATTTACTATTTTGATACCATTATTTCTCATCATTTGAGATAATTTATGTCACTCTCTACCATGACAGCAGCTGAAATCAACCAGGGCTTCATTTCTAACCTAAATAGGGACTGTGAAAAAGTGCATATTTTTTTGTGCAGTATCTAGCTTTGTTTTATGAAGGGAATAAGCCCTAAAGTTGGAGTCAGAAGCTGCCAAAATGTCTCCATATTTGTGTTTCACCCCACCTACTAATTTGTAAGACCTTAGGAGAAAGGGACTATGTTTTAATAAAATGGGTTTTGTGTACACTATTCAGAGATGGGTCATCCATAATACTGACTTTGAGGGCCACCAATGGGAAGAAGCAATGCCCATGGATGTCACTAAAAGTGACATAGACAACACAGAAGAAGGCTAAAAAGAAAAAGAAAAATTGAGGAGATACTTATGATAGAAATGAAAAGTGAAATAAGGAAAGGAGAAAAGATAAACAAGGGGAGGGGAAAATAAGAGGAGAGCAAAGAAAGCAGTGCATAGTTTCAGAGTAGATCTGGGGATATATGTGAGGGAGATAGCGTGACATAAGAAAACTAGGACACAGAAGCAAGTTTGCTAAGGAAACCTGTAACTTTGAGTTTTGAAGCCAAACCTGCCAGGCCTAGAGGCCTGAGGGCTACCCGAGTCTTACCTTACCTCTATCGGAGGTCTTCGGCTGGCCAAGCCGGATGCTCGTATGAGAGAAAGGATGTTCCAGAGTAGAACAAGGGTTGAGCTTTATTCAGGGTTCTGGTTACAAGTGCAGGGGAATTCTTCCTTAGGAGGGAGCGAAGAATCTCCCAAGGAGGCAAAGATCTTACAATAAGAGATTGGAAGTAGAAGTGTAAGTGGGGAGAGAGGGGGAGGGGAGAGAGGAGAGAGGAAAAGCAGAGCCTTGTGTCCTCACACATGGCCCCTCCGCCCAAGAGAGCTTTCAGGCTTTCCTGATCCTACTTAAACTCTCCAGCAGCATAGTTTGCATCTGAATACCGTGCTGTTAGATAACAATAGTGTGCCCAGATCCGGGATAATCTCGAGGGTGGGGAGAGCTCTCTCCCATCACGTTTCTCACGGGAAGAGGCGGAAATACATGAGATAGCTCGGTTCACCTCTATTCCCAGTCGTTTCCTGGGGGGGCCTCGTGAGAACTCTAAGATTTAGAAGTTCCCACCTTTACCCGTCCGAGACTGTCCACATGGAATTGAGCTTCCATCCCCAGCACAAACCACTACTTATTTACCTGCAAACATGCTCTGCATTTGCCCTTCTTTGTCTATCTCATTCCCTACACCTTGAGCCTACTGAACTGTGAAGCTCAGACACCACGGGGTCCCTGCCTCCTGCCTAAATGTTCTCTTCTGGACCCTCCTGGCTTCAGAGTGATTATCAATAGTAACTGTTGCTGTTTCCCTCCCAGCCTGATGTCTTTTTTTTTCTTGGTCTCATTAAAGGGGCCATGCCCTGGCTACTTCTTAAACAGGCCTACTCAATGAATCCGTGTTACCTCACCCTAAGTAAATACTTGCAAAGACCTTGGCCTAAAGGGCCCAAGGTCTCCCAGTGCATTCTGGGTCATCTCTAGTCATCCTGATGAATATCTGGTCACTGGATTCCGATGGCTCTGGAGGAGAAGTGAGGCTGGTGACCTGCACAGCCCTCCCTCACTCAAAACAAAGTCAAGTGCAAGTCATGTCATCATTTCTCTGATGGCATGGTCTTCTCTTTGACAATAAAGGACAAACAGAACAATCCTACACCTGAAATTCTCTTCCTTCTCCTCTAATATATCCAAATGCAACCATCACCCAGCCAAAGTGCCTAGCACGTTGTTTGTTGTTACTTGGGTATTATATTATACTCCTTGAGGGGAGGAACCTTATCTAAGATATGAGTCCTATCTAAACTTTGTAAAGATCCCCCCTTCCCAGTACCAAACAAAAAGCTGTGTACAAAGAAAGGATAGTTGGTATATAACAAATGTTCATTGAATGGATGAACGAATTTCTATTGTCTGCACTAATAACATGTATTTAGTATACTCTTTTATTTTGATAGGAGGAGGCTAGGATAGGGGAGGACTGGACCAGTGATTTCATTGGCTTAAGGAATTCCAGGAAAGGAAATGTCCTCTAATAATGCAATTCTGCACCTGCTCCATTAATCCTCTTAGGGAGTTGCCTGGGGACACAGAAAAGTTACATGACTTGCCCAGAGTAACACAAAGAACTCAGGATGACAAAGGCAGGATTTGAACCCAGGTTGTCCTAATTCAGAAACCATATCTCTCTATTATGTGATTGCCTACCATTATGACATTGATCATGTACTGCCCTATGGTACATCTGACTATGTCTTTTAAAAATTTAATGTAGTGGAACTGTTTTCTTTAGTTTTGCTTGTTTCTCATGTCCAATCTATTCAACTAGATTGTAAGCTCCCTGAAAGCAAAGGCTGTATCTTATACTTCTCTGTATTCCTCAGCATGCCTAGCACAGTACGGACAAAAGTAAGATTTCAGTAAATATTTGCTGATTTGAAGTGATTTCTTTTTCTTCCCGGAAGAGAAGTTGTCTATCTACAATGCTTTAAGTACAAAAGAGTAAACACCAACAGGGAAATGAACTTTCTCCTTTGGAATTCCATTACTTCTAATGATAATAACAATGGATTTCATCTGTAAACAATCTTTTTCCCAATGAATTCTAAATACCTTGTATACAATTTTTTTGGGGGGGAGGGGGAGTAAGGAATTAAAGTGATTTGATCAGGGTCAACGTTGGTCAATGAAAATCTCAGTCTTTGATTCTCTTTATCAAGGTACATAGTATGTAACTGTTTTGCCCCCTGTGCTCAGAATGATCTGTCTCCTCATAATCACTATCTTCCTTAAAGACTGAGTTTACATGCCAATGCTTCCATGGAACTTTCCCTAATGTCTCCATGTATCTACAAATGTAGATCTGCCCCACTGATTTAAAACATCCGCTTATTGAATTTATTACTGAGACCATTAACTGCTAAGCTCAGAAGCAAAAGGCAATTGAGGCCATTAAGGTGAATTCAAAGATGGCGGTAAAAGAACTTAGATCCCATTGTAAATTTGCTGCTAAATTGCTATTGTCACCAGCTAAGTCTCATCAGAGTCCAAGTCATTGGTTTTTATTATGAGCTACTAATAGGTAGTGCAAGAAAATTAGTATTCTATTAGAAAGTTCTAAATGCAGTGCTTGTACCTCTTCACTAGACCTCGGACCCCATGAGCAACCTCCATCATGATCATCATCAAAAAACATATATTTATTAGATAACTCTTTACACCTAGTAGCTGCTGTGCAAAATGAGTTAGACTAGGTTAAATAATCCTAATTGAACTTAGGTTCAATTCCAAGGAAAACCTCTTATCTTTACTCTGTTCCATACTGACAGCCTAAGCCCACAACTCTGGCCAGCCATCTTGAAAATATGTATAACTGATTCTGAAGGGCACCAAGTCAAAGAATAGGGCATATAATCTAAGACCGAAGATAGCTCTAAAAGGGATACAGAAAATTATACCCAAGATCCTGTCAGGATATGTCTTGGGACTCCCTTTTCTCCTTTAGTCTGGGGCTTCTACACTTGATTAAAGCTAGAGAAAGAGTTGAAGATCTGCAAGAACAATGAACCTAATGGCCTCTAGAGTTACTTGAACTTTGGAAAGTGGTGAGATCTATTTCTAAGTGCCCTGGAATCATGAAATTTTACAAAATTGACTTCATGGAGATTATTTAGCAGCACAACATTATTTCAGTAGCACAACATTCCATTTGCACTGGCTATCATGTCTGGAATACATATTCTCTCTTTATCTCCTCTTTTAAGATCCACCATCAGGCACCATTTTCTACTCATAGGTTTTCCTGATCCCTCCAACTCCCAGCACCTGCCCTTCCAAACTACTTTGTATGTTTGAATGTGTTTATTCTGTGTTTCATATATTTACACATGTCCTCATTTTCTCTCCGATTAGAATGTAAATTCTTTTTGAGTAGGGATTACTTATTCTTTATATTTATACACCTAGCATAGTATTTGATATAAAGTGCTTAACGAATATTTGATCTAGGAGCATCAGTTTCTTAATCTGTAAAATAGGCATAACACCCTTAGTACCTATCTCACAGATTATTATGATGAACAAATGAAATGGGGCCTGGGACAAGGAAACTCTGAATTCAAAGTGACCTCAGATAGTAGTTGTGTGACTCTGGGCAAATGACTTAACTTCTGTTTCCCTCAGTTTCCTCAACTGTAAAAGAGAGATAATAATACCACCTACTTCACAGTTTTTGTGACATGATAATTGTAAAAAGCACTTAGCACAGTGCTTGGCATATAGTAGGTGTATAATAGATGCTAATTCCCTTTCTTTCAGAGGATAATAGATATCTAGCTGGAAGGGATCATTGAAACCAGATAGCCCAGCCCCCTTATTTTTACAGATGTGGAACTTGGGTCTCAGAGGGGTTACGGACTTGCTCAAAATCACAAAGAGACTACATATCAGAGCCAGAAGTGAAACCAGTGTCCTCTGACTCCAAAACTGGATCTTTTCCCACTGTACCATAAGTGTAGGTAAAGTCACTTGTCAACGTTAATGTGCTATGTAAGTTAAATGCCAATTATATTGTATTTAGCCCTGGGAAAACTAAAAAAAAAAAAAAAAAGGCTAAATAATATTAAAGCTTGAGCCTATTTTCGTTTCATGACAACTACTCTTTAAAAGAATTCTCTCAGTGATTTGCCTTTGATCTCTTTGTCAGGTATTAATATGATCCAAGTAAACATTGGACAGAATTCTGTTCCACCATCATCGCCATTTATTATTACTAAGGGATCGGCAATTTATCAGGCACTAGCTTACATTTCAAAAATCAGCAGTGATCTGAAGAAGAATGATTTGCCTGTCCTGATCAAAGCAAATTTCATTAGGAGAAATTGCTTGACATAATTGGACTGTAATTTAGCACTGAGAATTTTTTTTTTAATTCAAATAACAATTGTGAGTGAAGATGAAGTTGCATGTGTGTATGTATGTGGGTGTATGTTTTCTAATTGGAAGAGGAGAGTTGGTAAACAATTTCTTCTCTAATCAGACAATTCAGTGGCCAAAGGAAAGTTATGTAAATAAACATTTATTAAGCACTTGTGTGTTAGGCACTATGCTAAGCACAAGGGAGATGAAACCAATTCCTGCCTTCAAGTTCACATCCTAACTGCAGTGTATGTGCAAATGAGTATGTACACTACACACACACATACACACATACACACACACGATAAATAAGATATAAATCTCAGAAGGAAGACACTAATATTAAGGAGTACTGAGAAAGGGTTCTTGTGGAAGGTAGGATTTTAGCAGAAACTTGAAGTCCCAATTCCCTATAAAGCATAACATAATTAATTCAAAATGTAATAACATAAACAGATAAACATGTTTAGTGTGTGAATGTTTCATAAACTATCTAGACAAATTGACTCTCTTCAAATCCTCAAAAAATATTCAATCACAGCCAACTCCTTCTGGTTCAAGGATTGATTAGCATACCTGTAAGTTTGCCTCAGTTTCCTCATCTGTAAAATGAGCTGGAGAAGGAAATGCCAAACTACTCCCAAGATCTTTGCCAAGAAATCCCCATGGAGTCAGACATGACTGAAAAATGACTGAACACAAGTTATACATGACACTAGCTTCTCCTGAAAATACTTTCTATGACATATTCTATTTTTTGTTGGGTTTTTTGTTGTTGTTGAGTCTGACCAGGGACAAGGAAAAAAGACAAAATTGAAAGAGGTCAGTCTTGCAAACACACCAGGTGGAAGTTAAAATAGGCTTTGTGGGCTCTTTGGAATCCATTACTCATGATTTCTTCATCTCCCACTGAGCCTCAGACTGCAAGTCAGAGAGCCTTCATTCAAATCTCAGCTCTGCTCCTTTGCTGTATGAGCCCAAATGAGTCATCAGTCCTCTGTGGGACTCAGTTTTCTTATTTGTACAACAAAGTAGTTGGACTTGATTATTTCTAAGGGCCTGCTCTGTTCTAAATCTTATGATTCTATGAACTATTTGCTGTGATAATAAGTTTGCAAGTTTAAGCAATTTTCAAAACTGGTTCAGTAAAAAAGTTGATTTTCATCTCAGCACTATTAAAAATCAACAGTTTTACAGAATAACTTTATCTATCATATGAAAATATTTGATCTTTCCCTATGTAGGGAAAATGAAGAAGAAACTGGAGCAAATATCCAGATAAGTCAATCAAGATAAGCATTTAATGTGAACAATTTACAGAGGTAGGGAAAGAGACATTTCCCCAATTTTTATTTTATGGATTATTTTTAACCTATATCCATGATTCATTTCATGTATGAGTTGGACTAATTGACCACTAAAGTTCCCTCCAACTCAAAATTCTATGATTTCATCAATGTATGGATTGACTATATGAAAATATTATCCTCTTGAAGATGTGGACAGGTAATTTATTTATAATTTATAGTCTTAGAAAATATCTTGGAGTATGATCAGATTTGTCCACAGTATCATGGGTAGTAGCATTTGTCAGAGATATCTCTCGGACCCAGGTCTTCCTGACACCAACATTAACCCACTAAACACAATGCCACCCTGTCTCTCTTTTCCTCAATATAAATGCTCCTTTACCTAAAATTCCCTAGCAATTATCTTGGTTCTATACCTCACTTTGCCTATATAAAATTTATTAGTAACACTTGAGCCATCTTTTTCTATGTGAATTATTAATAATTAGTACAGTAGGACCATTTGCATTATAGCCACTCAGCTTAGCATGATGCGAACATTTCAGTAACTGTGAATAATTATAATTGTATTCATTTTCAGTTACCATTTCCCAATTTAATGTTTTATTCAGTAATTAAAATAACTCTAAACATTAGTTATCCTAAGATTCTGAATCTGTATAATTATTCTTTTAGCCTAGATTTAGATTACTATCCACATTTAAACATATCACAGTGATGAAAGAGATATATTAGTTTTAAAAGCTAATGGATAATAAGAGAAACACTTTCGAGTTAAAATATAAAATTTTGTGATCAAAGCATTTTATTTTATTCCACTTTACAACTCACTTCACATCTTTTTCCAAAGGTTGTTAATAATATTTTCTAAGAATACATTATTCACTCACTTAAAGATATTAATACAGGTTTTAAATATTTGTACATGATGACAACACAATTGGGTAATAATGAAAATTTTAGTTAAATGATCTTGGGTTTTTCTATACTATATCAGTTTGAATCATTTTTGCACTAAATAGAGAAGATCAAGTGTTGGCCAAAAGGTCATGTATTCATCCATTCAATAAATAGCTACTGGTTACTGGGTATGTACCCCTAGGGAGGTCAAAGACAGAAGGGCCTCACAGACACCAAGATATTTATAGCAGCACTTTCTATAGAAACAAAAATGAAAACAAAGTGGGTGTTCATCGATTGAAAAGTGTCTGAACAAATTGTGATAAATGAATGTAATGGGGTAATATTGTTCTGTAATAGATGACAACTATGAAGAATTCAAAAAACCACAGGAAGGCTTGGATGAACCAACATACAATGAAGTAAGCAGAAACAAAATAACCTACATGCAGCTAGCCAATTTTAAAAGACTAAGGTTAAGATGAATGGTAAGTACAGTCAATTTCTGCTATAATGGGAGATATGCATTACCAAAAAGCACAATGCTATGCAAAATTGTTCAATAGAAACCACAGAGCTTATAGGGAGAACAAACTTGAGGCACAATGCTCAAAAACTTTGTCAGTAACAAATTTTTTAGAAGACAAGAACCTAACAAAAGTGGTAGCATAGTTTTATACTTGTGAAATGGCTAAGAAATACATAAATACTATAAAAATGGGCATGGTCTTCATGATCTTGGACTACTGTTTGACCCACTTACCCTGGTTCCCACATTGAAGAGTTGGCAAAGTCTCCCACAAGTTGAACATTATGCAACTCCTGGGCAGTAGCATAGGGCAACTTAGGGCAGAAGGCTATGATGGAAGCATTTGGGAGGAGTAGCCCACAATTCCTACTACACCAGAAGATAAACACTAAATATGGTACTTCTCCTTGACAAAAATTTGAAGTTTGCTTGTGGAAGGGTTGCAGCTTGTGAACTATGGTGAAGTGGTGTAGTTTTCTGTGTCCAAGTGTTTCTTAAAGAAAGTTCACAGAAGCAAACCAGAATTGAGTAATGGAAGATGGTGGAATAACAGCACAGACTCTCTAGAGTGCTCTCCCCAAGCCCAGTCAACTACCTGTAAAAAATGGCTCTAAACAAATTCTGGAGCTGCAGAACCCACAGAATGATGGAGTGAAGCAAATCTCCAACCTAAGACGACCTGGAAGGCGGCAGGAGCTGCACCTACACAGACGGGACCTGAGCAGGCCTGGGGGGGGCCGAATCTTGGGTACCTGTGGCGATTTTCAGACTTCCTGACCCCAAAACATTGAGGACAAATTGTAAGGTCAGTGGAGAAAGACTGTGGTACCAGAGTGGGAGAGTGGAGTGATCCAGCCTCGGCCCTAGGGCATCAGAGGGGGAAGGGCAGAGGCACTCACAGCAGCTGAAGCAGCAGCAGGGGCAGCCTTAGAAACTGTTTCTGGAGCCCTTGGCCCACAGATAGTAGGGGAATCCAGAGGTTGACAGTACAATCCCACTGCCACTGGAAGCAGAGATCTACCTCGACTGAAGCTGAAAAGTCAAGTAAATGCCTGGGGAAATTAACAAAAACTGGAAAAAGAATCACTATAGTACCTTATTTTGGTGACAAGGAAGACCAAAACATGCAAACAGAAGACAACAAAGTCAAAGCTCCTCCATTCAAAGCCTCCAAGAAAAATAAGAATAGGTCTCAGGCCATAGAAGAGCTCAAAAAGGATTTTGAAAATCAAGTAAGAGAAGTAGAGGAAAAATTGGGAAGAGAAATGAGAGAGATGTAAGAAAGTCATGAAAAACAAGTCTACTGTTTTCTAAAGGAGACTCCAAAAATGCTGAAGAAAATAACACTTTAAAAAAAATAGACTAACCAAAATGACAAAAGAAATCCAAAAAGCCAATGAGGAGACAAATAGTCTAAAAAGCAGAATTAGCCAGATGGAAAAGGAGGTCCAAAAGCTCACTGAAGAAAATAATTCCTTAAAGATTAGAATGGAGTAGATGGAAGCAAATGACTTTATGAAAAAATCAAGAAATTATAAAACAAAACCAAAGAAATGAAAAAATAGCAATGATGTGAAATATTTCATTGGAAAAACAACTGACCTGGAAAATAGATCCAGGAGAGACAATTTAAAAATTATGGGACTACTCGAAAGCCATGATCAAAAACAGAACCTAGATATCATCTTTCAAGAAATTATCAAGGAAAACTACCTTGATATTCTAGAACCAGAGGGTAAAATAAATATTGAAAGAGATTCCAAAAGGAGAACTTCTAGGAATATTGTCACCAAATTCTAGAGTTCCCAGGTCAAGGAAAAAATATTGCAAGCAGCCAGAAAGAAACAATTCGAGTATTGTGGAAAAATAATCAGGATAACACAAGATCTAGCAGCTTCTACATTAAGGGATCACAGGACTTGAAATATCATATCCCAGAGGTCAAAGGATCTAGGATTAAAACTACAAGTCACCTATCCAGCAAAAACTTGGGGGGCTGCGGGGGGGGAAATGGTCATTCAATGAAATAAAGGGCTTTCAAACATTCTTGATGAAAAGACTAGAGTTGAATAGAAAATCTTACTTTCAAACACAAGAATCAAGAGAAACATGAAAAGGTAAATAGAAAAGAGAAATCATAAGGGACTTACTAAAGTTGAACTGTTTACATTCCTACATGGAAAGATAATATTTGTAACTCTTGAGACTTTTCTCAGTATTTGGGTAGTTGGAGGAATTAAATACATATAGACAGAGAGCACAGGGTGAGTTAAATAGGAAGTGAGGATATCTAAGAAAATAAAATTAAAGGGTGAGAGAGGAATATAGAGAGAGGAGAAAGGGAGAAATAGAATGGGGCAAATTATCTCACATGAAAGAGGCAAGGAAAAGCTTCTTCAATGGACAGGAAGAGTGGGGAGGTGAGAGGGAAAAAGTAAAGCTTACTCTCTTCACATATGGCTTAAGGAGGGAATAACATGCTCACTCAATTTCCTAGGAAAATCTATCTCATACTACAGAAAAGTAGGGTAGAAGGGGATAAGTGGGGGAATGGTAGAAGAGAGGGCAGATAGGAGGAGGGGATAATTAGAAGTAAACACTTTTGAGGAGGGATAAGGTCAAAAGAGAGAATAGAATAAATGAAGGGGAGGATGGAGGGAAATATAGTTAGTTTTTCACAACGTGACTTTTGCATAATTATACATGTATAACATATATCAAATTACTTGCCTTCGCAGTGGGGATGGGTGGGGAGGAAGGAAAGGAGAGAAGTTGGAATTCAAAGTTTTAAAACTGAATGTTAAAAATTGTTTTTACATGCAGCTGGGAAATAGAATATACAGGTAATGGGGTATAGAAATCTATGTTGCCCTGCAAGAAAATAGAGGAGATGGGGACAGGGGAAGAGAGGGATGTGATAGAAGGGAGGGCAGATTGGAGGAAGGGGTAATCAGAATGTACATTGTCTTGGGGTGGGTAGAAGGCAGAGAGGGGGAGAAAATTTGGAACTCAAAATCTTGTGGAAATGAATGCTGAAAACCAAAATAAATAAATAAATAATAAAAATTTAAAGAATAAAATATTTTACAAAGTTACAAAAAAAGAGAAAGAAAGAAATGAGTTATGTTCAAAAGATTCCCTGATATATCAATAAGCATTTATTAAACAACTATAAAGTTCTGGGCACTATACTCAGCACTGGTGATAAGAAGAAAGGCAAAAAACAGTCTTTGCCCTCAAGAAGCTCCCAGTCTATTGGCGAAGACAACATGCTAACAATTATATACAAACAAGATATATATATATATATATATATATATATATATATATATATATAGGATAAATTGAATATAATCTCAGAGAGAAGACACTAAAAGGGAAACCAGGACAAACTTTTTGCAGAAGGCAGAACTTTAGTTGAGATTTGAAAAAAGCCAAAAAAAGAGGGAGGGAGAACATTCTAGGAATGGGGGACAGCGAGTGAAAAACAGAGTCAGAAGATGGCGGGTCCTGTGAGAAGAGCCAAAAGAAAGTCACTACTGCGAGAGCTACAGAGAACAGGAGTAGTCATGTGTAAGACTGGAAGGGTAGAGAGAGGCCAGGTTCTGAAGAGTTTTAAATCTAACAGAATATTTTATGTTTGATCCTGGAGGTAATAGGAAGTAGAGGAGTTGATAGAACTTTTGGAAGATATTTGAGGCAGGAAGACCAACCAACAGGTTTTCGCAATAATCCAGGCTTGAGGTGCTGAAGGCTACCAGGGAGTATCATGATCAGAGGAGAGAATGGAGTGTGTAGGATGGATGCTGTGTAGGTAGATATAACAGGATGTGGCATGTGATTAAATATGGAAAGTGAAAAAGAGTGATGAGTCAAGAATGATACACACCTAGGTTGCAAGCCTACGTAATGGTTATATCCTTAGCAGTAATAGAAAAGAGAGGAAGATGAGAGAGTTTAGGCAGAAGGGCTAGCAGGAAGAAATATATGCAGAAATGATTGCGCCATGAAAACTAAATATATCAATACAACTAATTTTTCAATAAAATTAAGTGAGACTATTGGATTATTTTTAATGGCTAGTGATCACCTGCTGTTTATAAGGAATTAAGCTATGCAATGTAAAAAGATACAAAGAAAAGACATAATTCTTTCCCTCATAGGGTTATACTCTATAGGGCAGAAAAGAGGTATATAAATAATCATAATAAAGAGAGTATTTGATAAGTACAGTAAAAGTGATAGATTCAAAATATTATAGGATTTTAGAGGATGGAGCAATCAATTGTAGTTTATCAGGGAAAGCAACAGAGAGGAGGTGGCCTCTGTGTTTGTCCTTGATGGATGTATGGTTAGAATTTCAACAAATAGAAAAGGGAGAGGCATCCCAGGCTAAGACAGCAGCTAGGGCAAAGGTACAAACAGGAAAGGCAAAGGTACTTAGGGAGAATAATAGTGAGACATTCAGTTTCACTTAAGCATAGATTCTTAGGAATTTCCCCATCTAGGAACTGCATAACAAAACATTTTATTACTGCAGTTTCAAACTGAATCTTTGGATCAAGCTGAAAAGGCAAGTTGGGGCTGGATGGTAAAGAATCTTAAATGACAGGATTTTGAATTGCACTGGGGGATTCTAAGGTCCCTTTGAGCTGGAAGTTGTCTGATCCTCTGATCTTTTCAGCATGATTTGATTCAGTAGGTGATGAGGAGTCATTGAAGTTTTGAGCAGAAGGATGTGATCACAGGGTTCAGGTCAAAGTTCAAAGGACCCAAAGTCAGGAGATTTGTGTTCTTCTTTCAACTTCACTTTCATTATCTTTGTGGCCTTTTTGAAAGTCATTTAAACTTATCTGAACCTCACTTTCCTCATCTCTTAAAAAAAGTAGGTTAGACAGTGATCTCTATAATACCTTGCTCTTCTAATTATCTAATGTTTCAAAGATTAATCTGACAGAATTGTATATTGAGGTGAGAAGTGCTATGGCATTAGAAATGGCAAGATTTGGAAACTGACTGAATGTGTGGGATAAGAGAAAGGGAAAAATCGGGTATGATTCCAAAGTTGTGAATGTGCATAACCACGGGGATGGTGGAGCCTTTGACAGAAATAAAAAAGTTAAGAGAGCTGGGGTTAGTAAGAAAAAGAATGAATTAGGTTTTGCACATGTTAAGTTTCAGGTACCTATGGGTCATATAGGTAGAGATAAGTAGCTAAGAGGAAGAACTGGAGCTAAGGAGAGATAGACACTGGATGTATAGATCTGGGAGTTATCTGCATGGAGATGTCAATTGCATCTATGGGAGCTGATGAAATGATCAAGAGAGTATGTAGAGAGAGGTGAGAGGAAAGAAAAAGGAAAGAGGAGGGGAAGAGAAGACAGAGGGAAAGAGAGCAAGAAGAAAAAAGGAAGGAAAGAAGAAAAAGGAGGAAGGAAAGAAGGAAGGGAAAGGAGAATGGAAAGGGAAGAGAAGGGAAAAGAAAGAGAAAAAAGATAGATGCTGGGTTGAAAAAAGATCTTTTTTTCATTAAAGATTTCTATGATATTTTCTGGGCCTTTGCACCTCTACATATGACAAAACATGTTAGAACAAATTAAATTATAAATAATAGATTTTTATTTTACTAAAAAAACTGAGCTTCATATTCTTACCTACTACAGGTAATTTAATTTTATCAGAACTTAATTTTAAAAAAGAAAAAAACTACTTTTCCCCCATGACTTCAAAATTACCTAAGGTTTTATACTGGGCCATAAGCTGGAGGGAGTTAATGAATGCTGACTCAGCTGATGGAAATGTGTTGATCAATTCACTTTGTCTCAAATAAATCAAAATTATGCCTTCTTGTTAGGAAAATGAAACAAAAAGCTTTATTGTATTTCTCGGTTTCACTGACTGGTATTAGAGGAAAGAAAGGGAAGACATAGGAAGGACATAGTGCCAAAAAGGGGCTCTAGGAGGCACAATGTGTGGAGAGCTGGACTTGGAATCCGGTAGATTTGACTTCAGATTTGATCTCAGATACTTCCTAGAAGTGACCTTCGGCAAGTCACTTAACCTCTTTCTACCTCAGTTCGTTCACTCATATAACAGAGATAATAATGGTACCTACATCCCATGGTTACTGTGAGGATAAAATAAAATACCTGTAAAGTGCTTTGCAAACCTTAGAACATTAAATAAATGATAACTCTCATTACTATTAATTAAGATATTGGATCTGACCTAAGCAGGAGTTTAGAATGATCCTGGCTTTAGTACTTCTAGATGTGGAACTCAGTAGAAATCATTTCACCTCTCTGAAACTCAGTTGTCTTCATTCGCAAATGAATAAAGAAATTGGATTAGCTGACTCTTAAAATCATTCTTTTCATTATGAATTGAGTTGTTTTGTCTACATTATCTTACCCTCTCCGAGAGATGTGGCCAGGAGAAAATAAACAAACCAAGCCGTGTCATCCTTGGAAGTCTAAGATTTACAGCAGCCTACACACCACCTATGGATTGGCTGCATGTGAGGAATGATGTGAGTGAAAATATAATTGAATTTGTACAACTCTTATCAAAAGTACATCATCCAAGCTTTGTCTACATTTCAATTTTGTTTAAACAAGTGTATTTAACTCTCTATAGACATATATATGCATATACATATATCTCCAATTTTATATAGCTATATATCTCCAGTTTTCTATATAAAAATATATATCCAATTTTACACATACATACATAATATATATCTACATCTCCAGCATGGTATACATATGTATACACATATATTTAGTTAGATATATACATATATACATATATAATATATATATTTAATTATAGATATGTCAAGTTATAGATAAACACACACAAACAGTTGTGTGCATGTGTATGTACATATATCCAGTATACATATATACACACATATGTGTGTAATCTATATGTGTGTATATATATTTATATATCCCCAGTTACATATTGAGTACATGTAGACATGTGTATATATGTGTATATAGCTGCATGTTCATGTGCGTATATAGACATATATGTGTTATGTATGTATATGGGCAGCTAGGTGGCATAGTGGATAGTGTGCTGGACCAAGAGTCAAGAAGATTGATCCTCCTGATGTCAAATCTGGCCTCAAACACTTCCTAGCTGTGTGACCCTGGGCAAGTCACTTAACTCTGTTTGCCTCAATTCTTCATCTGTAAAATGAGCAGGAGAAGGAAATAGCAAACCACTCTAGTATCTCTGCCAAGAAAATCCCAAATGATGTCATGCAGAGTTGGACACAACTGAAAACTATTAAACAATAACAAAACTACTTGATCTCTGGGTTTGTCAAAGTAGGAATCTCATAGCCAGGAACTTCTTGAAGCAATATAAATCATCACTTTCTCAAATATTGTAGAACTAAACTCTTGGGTTCTTGCTAACTTGGTGTTTTAGATATTTTGTGTATTGTTTTATTCTCTTTGTTGACTCAATGCTAGACTAAAGCCTCATGTACATGGTCTGTTTTTTTCTACGTGACACTATTATACTCTTATTACATAACTAGAATTCAGTAAAATATCTCAAGTTCAGGAGAGAGGTAAGGGTTTTGTTAAAGGGTAGGAGCTCAAAGATTATTCTATTTGATTCAGTCCATATCAATCTATAGTTCCTCTAGATCACATCAGAAAGGTCACCCAGAAAAAAAGTGAAACTAGGGAATAAAAGATTTCCTCTTCTCTGAGAACAATATAGAGTGTGACCCTCCTTCTCTAGCATTTCTATTAAAAAGCCATAAGTACCAAAGTAAATGCCAGTCTCTCCAGTGCCAGAACCATTTTGCTAAGATCTGCTTAATGACTAGGTATCCCCGTTTCATAATTAAACCCACAGACGTTTAATAAATGTTCATTTCATTGAATTGATTTGAATTGAATTGAATGTTATCAGGTACCTGTGTACTACCCTACCAGCTACCACCTTTCAGGTTTTTCTTTAATTTGATTTGAAAATGTACTGTCAACATTGACTTCAGTGTTTTCTTGACTTTCTTTTGTTGACATATCCCCTCTCAAGAAGCTGGTTGTCTAGGTAACAAATACTGCACACCACAATAAAATAAATTGCTTTTGAAATAAACACTAATTAATGCACTAGCTACAGAGATCTAACCTTTCCTCTTTGAAACAAATAAAACTCTTCCCAGTCTCTAGTCATCACTCCAGTAACCCTGTGTCTCCCATTCTCGATTACCACCAAAATAATTCTCAACATAAAAATACTTTTAGCAAGCTATATTTTCCTAGGCCTGCTAATCCTTCCCAAGTGTGTGTTTGTATAAACTGGTTGTAAAGGGAAGCATTTGAGCAATTCTTTATATTTCTTGCAAAAATCACACTTGAATGATTTCTTAGGCATGTACAGAGTCACATTCCGATTAGCCAACCTTGTTCAGTTTCAGCATAGGCTCAAGTCTTGTCCCAACCTGGGACTTTTACATACCAGCTTATGTTTATCAACCATTCCATCAGGTGCTAGCAGAGATCATTCTCAGTTCGGTGATTCAGTGACAAGTATGAGCTTGAGAGAGGCAGTGAATACCCAGCATTCTAACAGCTAATCCTTTTATATGTTTATAAGAAATGATGGAGAAAAGAAATCCAGAGCATTAGCGAAACAAACAGGGTTAAAGACAAGAGGTGGCTTTGTAGGTTAAGACATAAGCTTCTACATTTCAATCCAGGAGCAGATAAAAAGAAGGTGCTTTGGTTCTAACACCAAACTCTAAAAGACAGCTATGGTTTAAAGGCTACAAGGCTGGAACTTTGGAATCAGGAAGACCAGGGTTTGAATGGGGCCTCAAACACATTTTAGCTGTGGGATCCTAGAAAAATCATTTTTCTTCTCTGGAACCCAGTTTCCTCAACTGTAAAATGGGAATAATAGCGATATCTACTCCACAATATGTCTATGAGGATCAAATGAGATAACAAATGTAAAGCAATTTGCAAAACATTAAAGCAATATTTAAATGTGTAGAGATAGTATGACACAACAAGCATGCTGGACTTACTTAAAGAAGGCCCTGAGTTCAGATCCTGCCTCTGATGCTAACTGGCTTTGGGACCCCATGATAGTTATTTGATTTCTCTGAGGCTCCATTTCCTCATCATTAAGAAAGGGGTTGAACAAGATGGCCTCTAAGATTTCCACTAACCCTAAATATTGATCATTTGATTAAAATATAATATGTATAAAATATTTTCAAACTTTACAGTGTTCTATAAATGTGAGTTATTATTAATCCTTTATTTTCCTGCACAGAAAAATTAGGGAAGGAATCATTCAGTAAAGGACAAGATGGGGAGGAGCAGGGGTACATTCCATAGCAAAGCTGCCCAGAGAAAGACAACTATGGAAACCATACACTCTATGTGCTTAGCTCCAGTCAGCACAATTAAAAATTGCTATTTATGGCAAATTTATCACACTAACACATTACTAATGAATTTTAAATAGTTATTAGACTTTGAAATTATTTAATCATAATACCAAACTGAATCTCAACAATTTCTGAATAAACAAATATAGGCATTCATATACAAATGCACGTATATGAACGTGTGAGTATGTTTATATATATATGTTTGGTTTATTCATCTGCAGAAATTATTGAGATTCGGTTTGGCATTGTGATTATATATGTGTGTATGTATTCTGCTAATTGCTAAGAACATTAACTGGTTCCTGGCATTGATTGGCTAAATCTTAATTCAGGGTATGAACTAAAAATATCAATCCACAAATTTATCATTCTCCTTAATGGTCAATACAACTCTTGATGAATGGTTCCACATAAATTCTTCATCTTAACATTTCTGCTTGGGTTGATCCGATTCTTCCACCTCATTCATGTATCCCCCTCCCCACACTCTCAACCTATATTTTTCAATTCTTCTGACAAACTTTCTAAGGTACTGGCAGCATCAGTCAGAGAAATTGAGACTATGACAAATGCAGACTAATAAATCCCACTTAGTTTATGAAGACTCTGTATGACTGGCATGCTGTGCTTAGGATGAGGGGTCCCGGTGAAAGACAGAAATAATTGTAGGCCTACTCATTTAACCTTTTATTTTTCAATCAACATGATAAATTCTATCTGAGAAGAAATTTTAGCGGTGTCATTTTTAACCAGTACAGTACAGGGGAGAGACTGATGGATTTAGGGTCTGGGGACTTCTATTGGGGTCCCAGCTCTGCCACTATGTTGTACTGGTCAAGTTACTTCATCTCTTCTGCCCTCAGTTTCCTTTTCTGTAAAATTAGGAAAAAGGGAGGTTATGTTAAATGACTTTTACAGCTCATTTCGCTCTAAACCTAAAATCCTATGATCAAATGTTACATTTTACAAGCACTCAGTTTTATGTGATTGAACACATTTTCTTTCAGTTTCTGTGTCTTATCTGATTTTATGAAGATTCCATTTGCCCATATGTTGGGAGAAATGATACTAGTCATGGAAAGTAGTTGGTTGACCACAGGAGGTACCTAAGGGCCTGAACCTGCAGTTTTTCTAAGCACAGCCAATAATCCTCCTACTGAACTCTGCAGGGGCAAATGACTAACAAATCTCAATTTTACAGCAGCTAATGCTATCAATCCCACTACATACCAAAATCTTTTGGAAAAGAGTAAAGAGGTAATTGTTCTTCAGAAGGCCAGATACTTTAATGACGATTCCATTTGAGTTACATCAGGACAAATAAAATACGCCTTTGCCAAAAGGAAAGGCAAAATCGTTAGGGGAAATTATGTTTCCTTGCTTCTGAAACAATATTACCCATGGCAGAGAACAGGAAACAACGAAAATAAAAATTCTTGGAAAAGTATTTGTTCACTTAAAAGATGTTAAGAATTCTTGGCAAACATATACTGTATGCTTTTTAAAAAAAAATCACCAATCACTACAATTTGTATGGCTACCATTTTCCCTAATTCACAGTATTTCCATCAGGATAGAGTGGTCTTTCTAATGATAATAACAGCTATCCTTTTGATAGTGCTATAAGGTATCCTTTGATGCTCACAACAACTCTGTGGGTAAATGCCATTATTATTCCCATGTTACAGATGGAGGAATTGAGATTGAGAGCCATATGGCTAGGGTTCAATAGCTAGTAAGCGTCTAAGCAGCATTTGAACCTAAATCTTCTTAATACTCTTACCACCTATGCCACGCTGGCTTTTTTTCTAAAAAAAATATAGACTTCTCTTTTGTTGTCTGTAATTTTCTCCTTACATATGAAAATATGCAGGAAAAGAATGAAGGAAAAAGTATATATTAATGAAAAATAAAGCATGATGTAAGGGACTGGAATCAGCTTGAAATGTTCCACATGCGCTGATTGTTAAATTTTCAGTGTGAATCTTTACATCCTTCAAACTTGTTAATATTACAAATCAGTGCAAAATTTTGATCTCATCTGTATTGTGTACAAATGTTTGAGGCAACAAACTGTATTTTAAAAAAAAACAGCAGTCATTTATTTTATAAGAGTGTATCTACTCTCTCAGTCCACTAGAGGTATCATTTAGTACCCCTTAGCATCCCTCAGTTACCTTCTTTCTCTTTTCCTTCCTTCTTTTCTCTTCTTTCTACAAATTTTACTGAACATCATTTATTCTACAAGATCATTCCTTTCTTTAAGAACTTACAATCTAGAGGTAAGTAAAAAAGACAGAAAGTATCCATCTAAATACTCATTTTTCTATTTTTGCATCAGGTACAAAATTATCTATTTGTGATGCTGGGTACCACTGAAGCACTCAGACTGAAGACAAGCATTTAATAATTGTAGCTGCCATTTCAGGCTTGAAAAGTGCTTTGTAAAATATTACCTCATTTGATCATCATAACAATCCCCATTTTACAGATGAGGAAACGGAGGCAGGCAAAGGTTTAGTGTCTTGTATAGTCACACAGCTAGTAAGTGCCTGAGGTTGGATTCGAATTCAATTCTTCTTGACTCCAATCCTACCATTCTATCCATTACACCACCTAGCTGCATCTAGTTATCTGTTTATCGCTCAAGCTTCCTACATAATGAGATTGCCTCCTTCCTAGGTCATACATGAGGGAATTGAGGGGATTAGGACAGCCAAGTGGTTAATTGTGGGAAATGAATGAATTACACTGACTCTATCTTGCAACAATTACGAAGCTAGCTCAGTACCCTTTCTATTCAGTTATGAATTTAGTCCAACTTCTGTCTTGTGAGAAAACTTTATTCAATTGTGGGGAATTGGGAGAAAACCTTATTGCATTGTTTGAACCTAACCCTTCATGGCTGGGAAACTGGACCACTTCTACCTGCTATTTAGAGAACTTTAACCGAGGAATTGGGTTATGCTGATCAGAAACCCAGTCAGATCCAAAGACTTGATGCAAGGAGTTTTCTCACAATTGTACATCTTAACAACCCATATGCCTTATCTGAAAACTAGTCCCATTTCCTTTTAATTTATTGGTCTTATTTGAATAATTGTTTTTAATGTGTAAAAGTCTGTCTCTCTTGTATTTGGGGTCTAGACCTAGTTTGTTAGGCAGTTGGCATACATTAGTTAATGAAATTGATAAGCTCAGAAGATCAAACATTTGTTTGATTGTTTCCTTAGTCATTTCATCTTTCACTTGACACAAATATGTCATGAGTAATGACACACCATTTCTCATAATCAGGCCATTATTGGTGATTTTCTACAGCCATATAAATGCTCTAAAAGACTTTACTGTTTTTTCTTTGTTACCTACAATTGGGTCAAGTATATTGTAGTTTAAACAGGATTCTGTGTTTTGATCTTCTGATGTTACCAACATATGTAATATTCTAATAGAAAAATCGGGTTCCTAGTTCCAGGCAACCAGCTTTCAAGAGAGCTTTGGGAACTCAATCTGGTCATGAGATGGGGGCTACCCATGCAGTGCTTTTGCAGGTACTCTGGTGGACAGAAAGAGTTAATACACTTCTGCAAGAGCCTCACAAAGCCTATGAAATTGGGAGAACATGTATTATCATCCCCATTTCACAGGAAAGGAAACTAGCACTTACCATGGGCAATGTTGCTAGTAATTGTGGGAGCCAAGTTTCAAAACTAGGTTTGTAAACTCCAGGTCCAACACTCTTTACCACACAAATGGTGTGGACAATGGGGGAGTGATTTAGGCATGGGGGAAGAACAGACTAAATGTTTTCTAATTTCTTAAGGATTAATTATCATTTTCTTTGAGAGGTCCAGAATAAACTTGGTTACACTAAAAGGCTCTCACTATTAGTTGAATTAATGCTGATGGCTTCAAAGAGCCAAACCTCTCACCAAACAGCCGTGAGCTCCAAATTTGGCCTCATTCTCTTATATTTCCTGTGAACCCCTTTAATTTACCTTTGTTATCCATTGTAGAAGACATTGCCAATGATGACTCTATCATCTACATGTCTGTTTCCTAATGAAGGCTCCTATGATAAACTCTGAATAATACAAATTTGGGGTGAAAGAAAACCTAAAGCCCATCATTTTATATCCTATTGAAAATCATGTGGGTGTGTCTGTCTATTTGAGTGAATCAATCTTTAACTTAGAAATCAGCACTTATGCTCTGAAATCAGTGGTTATCTTCACTGTGCCAGATTTGGACTTAGTGAATCTTATAGGAATAGGTGTGTGTATATGTGTGTTTTTAAGGGACAGTCTAATGTTACTAAATTGTTTACCCTCGTGGCAGTGTCTGGTAAGGCCATCTAAGGTGAGCAAAACAAGAGACATCAATAAGTGCCAGGAGGCACCTCACAATTCATAAAATGTTAGTGTGGAAAAATTAAATCTATGCCCAACTACCAAGAGCTATTAAACTAACTTGGCATTGCAAAAAAAAAAAAAATGTAAGAAAAGATTCAAAAGGTTAGTGAGATATTATGTCTAGTCTTTGGCTATTCAAAGATGAAACTTTTATTAGTGTGCTTTAGAGCATACACAATTATAGCGTATTTTGTCCTCATCTTTTTCTATGTAATTCAGAGAGAAAGGGTGCTGGGATAAGATGCTATTTCAATGATCCTTATTCTTATGCTGAAAGTTCAATGCCAGTATCTAAAGAGCTGGCCTAGAAGCCAGGAAGAACCAGCTCCCCATACCAGGTCCCACATACTGACATGTGGTAGCTATAAGACTCTGGGAAAATCACTTTGAACTCTCTAGACATCTTTTAAACAATAGCAATAATAACAGTAGCAAATGTAGCTTTACGTGTGTTATCTCATGTTGTTCTCACAACAAAGCTGAAAGGTAAGTACTATTATAATCCCATTGTACAAAAGAAGAAATTGCAACTGAGAGGCATTATGGTTTGCCCCACAGTAATATTACTAGCAAGAATCTAAGGAAGGGATAAAATACCTGTAAAAAATGACTCTAAACAAATTCTAGAGCAGCAGAAGCCCCAAAACAACAGAGTGAAAGAGATTTACAGCCCAAGGCAGCCTGGAAGGCCAACAGGAAAGGTCTATCATACCAATCACAGAGTGGAGTGCAGCACAGTGTGGGCTGTGCTGAGACAAGGAGGATTGGAGCGGTCTTCAAGGTGCCACCAGCAGCAGCTGCGGGTCCCAGATTCCTCAACTCACAAATGCCAAAGACAGCTTCAAAGGTCAGTGAGGAAGTTCTTTTACTTGGGTGAGAAGGGAATGCCCCAGCCCCAGACAGCAGTAGCTTCCATTGTTGGAGCCCTGGCCTAAAGCCCCTGGGGGAATTGAGCAGCTGATCTGAATCTCAACCCTGAGTGGAGACCCTGGGATGAGGAGGAGTATTGGTTGGTGTGGTAGAGTTGGTGAAGGCTCTGGAGAGGAAATTCTGCTCACAGACCAGAGCACAGGCCAGGAGAGGAATAAACTCCTCTCCCTTGCCATGTTGGAGGAACTGAGAACTCATAGGTCCCCAGAGTATACCCTCTCCTTGACAAAGAACTCAAAAGTCAAGTAATTGGCTAGGAAAATGTCCAAAAAGGGAAAAAGAATAAAACAATAGAAGGTTACTTTTTTGGTGAGCAGGTATTTTCTTCCTTCCTTTCCAATGAAGAGGAACAATGCATACCATCAGAGAAAGACCTAAAAGTCAAGGGTTCTGCATCCAAAATCTCCAAAATAAATGTACAATAGTCTCAGGCCATGGAAGAGATCAAAAAGAATTTTGTAAATCAAACAAGAGAGGTGGAGGAAAAATTGGAATGAGAAATGAGGGTGATGCAAGAAAATCATGAAAAGCAAATCAACAGCTTGCTAAAAGAGACCCAAAAAAATACTGAAGAAATGAATATCTTTAAAAATAGACTAACTCAAATGGTAAAAGAGGTCCAAAAAGCCAATGTGGAGAAGAATGCTTTAAAGAGCAAAAGTAGCCAAATGGAAAAGGAGGTTGAAAAGCTCACTGAAGAAAATAGTTCTTTAAAAATTAGAATGGAGCAAATGGAAGCTAATGACTTTATGAGAAACCAAGAAATTATAAAACAAAACCAAAAGAATGAAAAAATAGATGACAATGTGAAACATCTCATTGGAAAAACAACCGACCTGGAAAATAGATCCAGGAGAGACAATTGAAAAATTATGGGACTACCTGAAAGCCATGATCAAAAAAAAAAAAAGAGTCCAGATATTATCTTTCATGAAATTATCAAGGAAAACTGCCCAGATATTCTGGAACCAGAGGGTAAAATAAATACTAAAAGAATTCACTCATCACCTCCTGAAAAAGATTCAAAAAGAAAAACTCCTAGGAATATTGTAGCTAAATTCCAGAGTTCCCAGGTCAAGGAGAAAATATTGCAAGCAGTCAGAAAGAAACAATTTGAGTATTGTGGAAATACAATCAGGATAACGCAGGATCTGGCAGCTTCTACATTAAAGGATTGAAGGGCTTAGAATATGATACTCCAGAAATCAAAGGAACTAGGACTAAAACCAAGAATCACCTACCCAGCAAAACTGACTATAATGCTTCAAGGGAAAAAATGATAATTCAATGAAATAAAGGACTTTCAAGCATTCTTGATGAAAAGACCATAATTGAATAGAAAATCTGACTTTAAAACACAAGAATCAAGAGAAGCATGAAAAGGTAAACAGGAAAGAGAAATCATAAGGGACTTACTAACACTGAACTGTTTACATTCCTATATGGAAAAATAATATTTGTAACTCTTGAAACTTTTCTCAGTATTTCTGTAGTTGGAAGAATTATACACACACACACACACACACACACACACACACACACACACATATATATAGACAGAGGGCACAGGGTGAGTTGAATAGGAAGGAATGATATCTAAATAAATAAAATTAAGGGGTGAGAGAGGAATATATTGGGAGGAGAAAGGGAGAAATGTAATGGGGCAAATTATCTCTCATAAAAAAAGGCAAGATTAAAGCTTTTTCAATGGAGGGGAAAAGGGGGAAGTGAAAGGGGAAAAGTGAAGCTTACTCTCATCACATTTGGCTTAAGGAAGGAATAACATGCACACTCAATTTGGTATGAAAATCTATCTTACACTACAGGAAAGTAGGGGAGAAGGGGATAAGCAGGGTGTGGGTGAATGATAGAAGGGAGAGCAAATAAGAGGAGGGGGTATTTAGAAGTATACACTTTGGGGAAGGAATAAGGTCAAAAGAGAGAATAGAATAAATGGTGGAGCAGAATAGGATGGAGGGAAATATAGGTAGTCTTTTACAACATCACTGTTATGGAAGTCTTTAGCAAAACTACACCTGTATAGACTATATTGAATTGCTTGCCTTCTCAGTGGGGATGAGTGGGGAGGGAGTAAAGGAGAGAAGTTAGAACTCAAAGTTTTAGGAAGGAATGTTAAGATGTTATTTTAATGTTAATGTTTTTGCATGTAGCTGGGAAATAAGAAATACAGGTAATGAGGTATAGAAATCTATCTTGCCCTACAAGAAAATAGAGGAGATGGGGATAAGGGAAGGGAGGGGCATGATAGATGGGAGGGTATATTGGGGGAAGGGGTAATCAGAATTCACTGTCTTTTGGGGTTGGGGGAGGGGAGAGATGGGGAGAAAATTTGAAACTAAAAATCTTGTGGAAATGAACGTTGAAAACTAAAAACAAATAAATTGGAAAAAATACTCATTAAAAAAATCTAAGGAAGGATTTGAACTTAGTTATTCCTGACTCTAAGCCCACTGCTCTATCCACTGTGCCACCTTGCTGCCCATAGTTTATAAAACTAGGAGTTGCAGAGAATGTCCTCATAAGCACTGACAGAGAAAGACTGCTCATCTGGGAGTTCCCAGGGAAATCAAAGGTAAAGTCTTTATCCTTTATATCATATTTACTGATTTCATACTTGAGACCAACAAATAAGAATTTGGCTTTAGGAAAATATATGCAATTATCCCATGCCAGCTCCAGTAATCTTTCAAGTTACTGTACCTGAAAACTCACTGCTGACTATGAGCTCATTCTTAGAGACTTTAGGGCAGGTTCAATGCATGTCTTTACTGATACTTTCTATTATCCACATCAATCTCCCTCACATTTGTGAACGTAAATAGAGTATACTGTATTAAATTTGACTAGAGGAGACAGAGGATAGAAATGCAAAGCTTGGCTCAGCTGCCGAGTGTGGGGTCAACCCTGAGGTCAGCTTCTTCTGCCTGCAGCAATTCCAGGAGCCCTCTAAGGAGAAGAGAGTTTCACTAAGGGCATACTTAGAAATAAGATGGAGTGCTTTTTCATGGGGCAGTGACTGGCACTGGGAGTCAGGATAATTTGCCAACTACCACTCAACCCCACGCTGAATTTGTGAACTCTTCATCTTCCCCTTCAGAGCTTTCATTCCTCTCTCCTTTCTCCCCCTGATCCTTGCCCTGGTGACTCTTCCTCACTAAGTAGTTTTACTCATTTCTAAATAGGTCATCGTGTTAGGACAATATTAGCTCTCTTATGACAGCTCACAGGGGCCCCATGGGGGAAGATAGAGATAGCTCAACTCAACATTTGTTGAAATGTTCTCTGTGTAAGGCTTTTGAAGGTTTTTTGAAAAAAGACACTGCAAAAATCTAAAAATAAATAATGGTGGTATTTCCAGTCTGAACCTTGCAGGATCAATAAGGAATAAATGACAACACATTTATTAAACACTTACTACATGCCAGGCACTCTGCTAAAGACTGAGGATACTGCTAGCAAGCTAGACTGTAGCTGACAGTTTACATTCTAATAGGGGAAAATAACAGATAAAGGGGAACTAAATAGGGTATGAGCAGCAGAAGCATGATTTTAAAAACAGGGTTTGCATTTTTTTTTAATTCAGGCTTACTAACCTGAACAGTGTTAATGGGTTCTATGAAAATATCATGGGAAATAATGTTGGGAATGATACAGTTAATTTTATAGGAGGAAAGCTAAGCAGAGCAAAGCCACTAGCAGGCCTAGGGGAGACTGGCAGGAAGAGAAATAAAATAGGAGCTGATCTTGGTTGACGTTGACCTATTGACCTAACACCATTAACTCAATCTTGGGACTTTATAGTGGAATTTGGTGATACTGTTTTATAACAGACTTGCTGAAAAATGGTTTTTATCTACTTCAATAAACTAAATTGTATGGTAAAGACAGATTAGGTTCATGGGAATGGTGAAAGAGTTTGGGTACACCAATGTCAAAGATAATACAAAGACCTCTTTAGGGGTTGTTTTCTCACATAAAAAGTCACGATTTTGATGCCTGTGATTTCTTCTCAAAGAGTGTACCTAATTAAATTTTTATGATACCTATCATCTTTGCTATAATTTTATCATTTTGTAAATGATTTTGCCTAGTAAAGAAGCATCTCTGAACATAGATTGAGGCAAGACTGATCTTACTGGACTTGTGCTTGTGGAAAACCACCACTGCTGTTTATTTGCTTGCTGGGCTCAGCAAGTAACATCTTTTGTATATGTGTGCAAGTATGTATATGTATATGTATGTGTGTATATACATATATGTATAGATAGATACATATTCTTGGCACTGCTTCATCAAGCCAGTTTTGTATTTGTAGTGTTGTACATGATGAAATGATCAGAGTCCAAAAAGAAAAGGCAGCATGGTGTAATATAAAGCATGCTAAATTTAGACTCTTAGGTTCAAATCCTAGCTCAGCTGCTATAACAGCAAGCAGCCTAGCACACCCAGGATGGCCTGCTAGCACAGGTTCTTTGATCTGTTTTATAAAGGAAAAACAACTTCAAAGGGGTTAACAATCTTTCTTTAATTAAACATAGATAAGTCATTCAGTAGTTCAGGGGAAAAGTTAACACCCTGAATGTAGAGAAAATACAGAGAAAATATAAGCAGAGAAATTAGAACCAAAATCAACAGACAGGGCTCCAACTGTCTGACAAAGTAATAACAACCACCTACAAACACCACCAAATGGGGGAGTACCAACAACATCTGAGTAGTTCAGGGGCTCTTAACAGACAACTACTCAGAGTCCCATCCAGGGAATCAAAAGGTCCTTCTCATAAGCAAAACCTTCAATGCAAAACACCAGCCTCCCAGTACATAGAGTTTTCAACTAACAGACTCAGAGCCAGAAGGTATCACAATCCATGTAACTCAGCACAGCTGTGAACTACCAGGGTTCAAAGGATATTGAACCTGCAGGTGTTCACATTTAGCCTGAGCTTAGAAAACTGAACTCCAAAAAGAAAACAGCAAAAAATCTTTGCTTGCTCTTACAGCTGCTCACTATCTATGTGTCTTTGGACACATAGAACTTAAGTTACCTGGGCTTCTGTTTCCTCATATGTAAAATGAGAGGGTTAAAAGAGATGACCTTCAAGGTCATCTTCCAGTTTTAAATCTATGATCCAATCTTTCCCAGTGTCTGCTCCAGGGTGGTTGGTGACCTGGCTCTCGTGGGTACTAGTGGGACCATCTTCGCCCTCAGGGGATGGAGTCGCCACCACCGTTTTACACTGAAGGAGATGAAGAGGTTTGAGTAATCGTGGCTCCCTTCTCTGCAGGGTGGGGGTCATTAAACCCCCTTTCACAGGCTAGGAGAATGGGGAGGGGCAGAAGCCATAGTGCAGCTCCTGCTCCCAAGTCTCAGTATTGAAACGATGTTCTCGACCCGCTTCACAGGACAGGTTGGACTAGGGTTTGAATCCCAAACCTGCAACTGATGAGCCTCGGGATAGTGGGTGAGTCTCCTTCAGCTTCTAGGCTTGACTTTTCTCAAAAATGTAGAAGGAGAAAGTTGTACTAGGCAATCTGGAGGCTCTTCTGGCCCTAACATTCTCCTTCACAACCTGCCCCTTTCCTACTTTTCCAGGATCCTTGCATTCCTTTTATCACATTCCCCTCTGAGTACTCTGCGATCCAGTGACAGTGGGCTCCTGGTGGTTTCTAGAATGCAGCACACCATCTCCCGACTCGGGGCATCTACCCTGGCTGTCTCCTATGCTTAAAATTCTCTCCTTCCTCATCTCTGCCTCTTGCTGACCTTCTGCAAGAAGTCTTTCCCAGCTTTCCTTAATATTGGTTAATTATCTCCAGTTGTGTGTGTGTGTGTGTGTGTGTCTCTCTCTCTCTCTCTCTCTCTCTCTGTCTCTGTCTCTGTCTCTATCTCTGTCTCTGTCTCTGTCTCTGTCTCTCTGTCTCTCTGTCTCTGTCTCTCTGTCTCTGTCTCTGTCTCTCTGTCTCTCTGTCTCTCTCTCTCTCGTTGGCATGGTGTTAGACTCTGAGATCCTTGAAAGCAAGGACTTTTACTTTTCTTGACACTCACTAACTGTGTGACCTTGGGCAAGTCACTTAACCCCAGTTGCCTCATCCTGGGTCATCCCCAGTCATCCTGATAAATATCTGATCACTGGATTCAGATGGCTCTGGAGGAGAAGTGAGGCTGGTGACCTGCACAGCCCTCCCTCACTCAAAACAAAGTCAAGTGCAAGTCATGTCATTATTTCTCTGATGGCATGGTCTTCTTTGGCAATGAAGGATGAACACACACACCTGATCCAATCTAGCAATATATTGATTGACCTTGCAAATTCATTAATAGAATAGGTTTCTTCTGTAGAGTACACATCTATTTGTGAGAACCAAAAACCAAGTCATTACTAAAAAGTAATGGATTCTCACACTTAGAGTACTGAACCAATATTTAGGGCCCTGAGATTTTATTTGTGTCCACATAACAACTGCATATAGTGCTGAGATACAGTAGAAATTAGTTATTCCATGTTTACTTCTACTTTTCATCTTAGTAATGACTTTAAGTGGCACAGTGGATAGAGTGCTGGGCCTGGAGTCAGGAAGACTCATATTTATGAGTTCAAATCTGGCCTCAGACACTTACTAGCTTGTCTGACCCTGGCCAAGTCACTTAACCCTGTTTGTCTCAGTTTCCTTATCTATAAAATGAGTTGGAGAAAGAAATAGCAAACCACTCTAGTATCTTTGCCAAGAAAACCCCAAGTGGGGTCATGAAGAGTCAGATACAACTGAAATGGCTAAGCAACCCCAACAAATTTCCCTTCCTCCTCCTAAAAAAGTCTCCTGGATCATTACGTTAGATTTTGATCCTCTATTAACTTTAATATCATTATTATCATTCTCTAAAGGTGAGACCTCAGTTCCATTCCCATTCAGGATAATTAGGTTTATAATCATTTATAGACAAGAAACTACCAGCCTCAATAACTAAGCTTCCTTGACACTTTAGATGATCCACCTACCCTCCCAAAGTCACTTCACAGGAAGGATCCAAACTTGAGGACTTCTGTTCCATTCTAGTTATAATTCAGGTTATTATTGCTTCCTTTCTTCCCCTCTCCCCCAACCCCTGTGAGATGAAGTTCTTTAGCAAAGCCAGATCCTTTCTAGTACGGCAGTAGTATCCTTCTGCTAGTAGTAGGGGCAGCTAGGCTGTGCGGTGGATATTATCTCTCAGGCCTGGAATTGGGAAGACCTAAGTTCAAATCCAGTCTCAGACATTAGCTGTGTGACCCTGGGCAAGTCATTTAACCCTGTTTGCCTCAGTTTTCTCACCTGTAAAATCAGTGCTGGAGAAGAAAATGGCAAACCACTAGAGTATCTTTGCCAGGAAAACCCCAAATAGGGCAATGAAAACTGGCCTCAAACACTTAGTAACTGTGTGACCCTAGTAACTGTGTGATCTTCGCCAAGAAAACCCCAAATGAAGTCATAAAGGGTCAGACACAACTCAAACCACTGAACAACAACAACAATCCTATTGGCCCAGAAAGCCTCATAGTAAAATTAAAAAAAAACAAACTGCATAGTAAAAAGAAAAGCCTCGTAGTCTTATCAGAGCAACTTGCTAAGATTCTTGCCTAGCAATTATCTCTAACCTATTGAATCCAACATAATTTCTACCCATCTAACCAATGATTTCCTATTAATGATTTTTTTTATATTATTCTTTTAGTTTATCTGTTACCTCTGCAATATATCCTGGTGCCTGCCGGCTTGGACTTGAATTCCTGGTATGAAACCTGGGTCCACCTACAAGATAAAAAGCCTGTTTAGACCAGTTGTAATTAATCTGCTTGCTCCCTCTCAGGTCCAGCTGTGTTTTCTCTCCCAACCGCCACTGTTCCTGATTTCACCCATTCTACCTGCTATTTACATTCACCTGTGATGAGCAGCTCAAGGGCATCTTTATAGTTCCACCCACTACCCAAGAGCAGCCTAACTTTCCAGCCACTTTGGCCTGAAACTGGAAAGAAGGTAAACCTAGGACAGAGATTCATAGGATCATAATTTTAGAGGTGAAAGAGACCTAAGAAGTTCAACAACCTCATTTTACAGATAAGGAAATTGAAGTCCAAAGCGGTGAAGTGACTTGATCCAATTCATCCAGTTAGTAAGTGGTAGAGTCAAGATTTGAACTAATATACTCTGACCCCAAAGGCAAAGGTCATTCCAATGTCCCCAAAGCAGCAACATTATTGGCAAAAGGCTGGAGGCAGGACTTGAACAATACCAGGAAGATTAATAAATCTTTTTATTTGGTTATATAAACATACATGCTAGATACATTGCTATGTATGTATACATATACATTTGCAATATAATATAATTACTAGGAAAACCTTTTAGGTTAAACAATATGGTACATTTTAGAAACATTGTCCTTGTATACATACAGTATGATCCTTCACTTTGACATTGAATTGAGATTGTTTATGTCATATCTATTCCAATTTCACTAAAGAGATTCCCTAAAAATAATTATATATGTGACAAGAACATATGCCAGAGTAGACCCATAAGATTGGGGAATGGAATATTCTAGTTAATTTTGTTTTTCCAGATAGATGAAGATGTATCCATATATTCAGTGCAAGTGGCCAAGGTGGGTTTTTTTCACAAGGGATTTAGGAAACTGAGTTCAAAACTCTTGTCTAGAGTACACAACTCAATTACTTATATCTCAATATTTTTAGAAATAAAACATTTGATCAACCACAAATCTACTTGTAGCTCGACTAGAAAATGCTGTGACAATAGTTTGAAAGAGCCTTCGTAAAAATGCAAAGGGACTTTAAGTAAATAGGGAAGGAAAAAACAAACTTAAAGAAAAATGAAATCTTTTCTTCCAATAATCTCACAAGGAAAATGCAAAAAAAAAAAAAACCATGTCAATTATTTTTAAAATAAAGCTGTTTTAGAGCTGAGACAGTAACAACGGCACTAGAGAATGAGGGCAGATACCAGATATGAAGCACCTGATAAAGCTTTAAAGAAATAATCCTAGACCTATAAATGTGAAGTTGTCTTTGCATCTCAGCTAGTAAAATAAACCTTGTCTAGAAGCTGTATCAACCTTTCCCCTCAAATCAAAACTATATGATTAAGAGACATAACTGATAGGTATCTCTTTATAACAAAGATTTTATTACATGTAAAGTAGGTCCTCTTTCCTGACTTAAAGTCCTGGAAGACGAATTAACATCTGCAAAATCTTTCAAGTATGTTTCTGAAGCTTTTTAATTTTATCTGAAAGTGTCAAAAAGATACCCTTTGAGTACAAATCTCTAGATCTTCTGGGGATCTTGTACCTTCCAGTCTCTTCCTACAGGATTTTAAGCTGACAAGAAGGGGTGGAGGGGAGATTGGTGTCTGTTATGTCTTGATCTCAAGAAAAGAATGGAAAGAGAGAGGGAAAGGAATACACTAGGGGAGTTGAGGGAACAAGGGAAAGAAAGATTAAGGAAAACAACCTCACATAATTAGGCTGCACAAGTAGTTACCTATACAAACAAGAAGAAGATAGGAGCAGTATCCAACACTTCAGCCTCATTCTTATATGAACTGGTTAAAGGAAGGAAGAACACACACACACATACACAAACACACACATGAATTGGGTACAGAAATATATTTCGTTCAACATGGAAATGGAGAAAGGGAAATGGGGAGGGGGATTTAAAGAGACGATAGATTAAGAGAAGGATTAGTAATAAGCAAAACAAATTCCAAGGATATACAAAAATATTTATAGTACTTTTGAGGTGGCAAAGAAAGGGAATCTGAAGGGGTGCCCATAAATTGGGAAACAGATGAAAAAGTTATGGTATATTAATGTGATTGAATACTATTATGATCTAGGAAGTGATGAAAGGGATAGTTTGAGAAAAACCTGGAAAGACCTGTATGATTTTATGCTGAATAAAGTGAACCAAAAAGAACCAAAAGAAAAATAATAAAGTAATATAATAAAGGCAAATCACTGTAAAAAAAAATTAGGAACCTTATCACCAAGCAGTGTCAGAGGACTAACATTACCCACCTCCTGACCAAGAGGCAAAGGACTCAAGAGTGTAGAATGAGAAAAACAATTTTTAAGACGGCTCGTGTGGAAATTTGTTTTGCTGAATACATGTTTATAATGGAGTTTATCATTAATTCTCAAGTTGGGAGGGGGATTAAGGTATTCTGGGAGGGTGAGAAGACAGATTTTTGTGAACTGAAAAATACATATGTATATGATTTCCATGTTTGTCCCAATTTTGGTTGTTTGAGGGTACTGGTGCCAGTAACTTGATATGTTATTCTAGTAAGAATTATTGAGATAATTTAGCAAAGTGTTTTGAGATATAAGGAGGCCAAAATTCAGTAAATATTTTTTGAAATCCCATCCCCCAAACTATCTACAACAAGGATTCTTAACATTTTAGTGTGTCATGGACCCCTTTAACAGTCTCATGAAGCCAATGGACCTTTTATCTGAATGATGCTTTTAAATAAATAAAATATATAAGATTGCAAAGAAAATTAATCACATTGAAAAATACGATTATCAAAATATTCAGAAATCAAGTTCATAGAATCCAGGATAACTGGAACTATACAGATAGAAACATCATTGGTGTAAAGCTAGAAGAGACCTCAAAGGTCAACTTGTTCTACCCCATCACATTGCATATAAGGAAACAGACCCAAGTGGGTTAAGTGACTTATCCAAGTCCACGCAGCTAGCAAGTATCAGAGATAAGATTTGAGCCCAGGTTCTTTAATTCAAGACTCATTGCTTTCTCAGAAGACACTGCTTCCCTCTCTAAGGAACCTTAAAGATCCTAGTCTAGTCATTATTTTACATTAAAGGTCAATGAGGGAAAATGACATTGCCCGAAATCACAATTCTAGGTTGCGGGTGACTTGGGACTTGAATTCAGGTCTTATACTTCTAAAGCCAGTGTTCCTTTTACTCTAACACACATGTTTCTGAAGAGAAAACAGGGACCAAGGAGGGTTCTTCCATATTTGAAAGAAACCTAAAGCTGAATAATGCAAATATATACGAGGGTTATATAGCTATGAATAAAGCCACTCTCCTAATTAAGTACAAGAGAACAGGCCAATCTTTAAGACAGAAATTCTTATCCTTGTTTAAATATATATATATTTCATTAACTATTTCAATGTAATCATTTTTTTGTAATCCTAAGCATTTTATTTTATGTATTTAAAAACATTATTCTGAGAAGGGGTCAGTACCTTTCACCAGAGTGCCCAAAGCATCCATGACACCAAAAAAGAAGAACTGTTTTAATGTGCACTATGGGCCTCAAGATAATAATTTTCAGGTAGTAAACTTGTCTAGAGGTAATATCCACACTATCTCTTAAGCTTGCCTGGGATCATCACCAGGGTTTAGAAACCAGCCTGTAATAAACCCATAAAAGAGCAATTATGTGATCGATGTTGATGTTTAATGAGAACAAACAAAACCTTTATTTCCATCACCTTATACACCAGTATGTATTTAAGAGTCAGAATGTGATGATGTCAGAAATGACAAGAAAGCAAAAGTCATAGCTTAAATTTACAGTAAAAGGAAATATGAACAATTAGGATAGCATGGCTAATATAAGTAAAAAAGGAAGAAAAACAATATTATAAATGTCATAGCTGCAAATGAGTTTGCCAAAAGTTAAATGTTTAGATTCTGAGAAATATAAGTAAAGCAGTTAAATACTAATTATTCATTATTTCAAGTGCCTATTAAACTGTGCCTACTTTAAGCAGCATGAATCACTGTCTGACTCTCACTACAATAGTGGAGTAGGACTGGCTTATACTCACATCATATGAATATTGTGAGAATTAACCAAGTGCAGATCTGCAGAGACCTTTGTTGATATTTCTAGCTAAAAGCCATTACCAGAATGTTAAAGACCTTGCATCAGTATTATAGATTGACTTATTAATTTCCTATGAAACTGTCTGGGCTCGATTCCACTCTGAATCTGGCAGAGAACTATTGCTATTCCCTCTTGAGAGGAAAAGAGACATAGAAGTTTTCATAGATTTTTCTTATATAGCCATGTTTGTACCTAAAACTTATGAAATAGAGCTATCCCTAGAGTAGACAAAATAAAAACTGTCACTCTGGGCCCTAAACCTTGGGGACACCTAGCTGCATCCATGGCTGCCTAGTGATTCATAGTAAAAGAACAAAGTCTAGGAACCAAGAAACCAGAATACAAGTGGGTTTAGGAAGTTAGCTTCCCCATCACTTCTTTCCAAAGCCAAAACACAGCACACATCTCCCACTTTTCATATACTAAGCCACAATTTCCCAGTCACCTTCTCTCCCCACTGCTAAAAGTTTATTTTAACCAGATTTGTCCTATATAAAAATATACCCCTCACCTCCATATACTATAATTTGCCCCAATACTACATACCTCCTAAGAGTAGTATTAAAAGTGAAAATAATTCTCTGTCTTATCCAACCACCATCAGAGTCATGCTCTGACCCTTAATGAAAATAAAATGATCAAAAGATCATTTTAAAGTTAAATTAATTTAAAGTTAAGTTAAAAAGATATAGAGGCCATCTAATCCAATTCTCTCTTTTTAATGATGAGATGACTGAGGCCTGAACAGCTTAAGTGATTTGCACTGGAATATACAGGTAGTATTTAACAGAACCAGGGCCTGTGATTCCAAATCCAGCATGTTTTCCCAGTCCACCACAGGAAATTGACTTGGGAGAGAGAAGGGGATGGAGATAAGAGATTTTGTGGAGGTCGAATGAAGAGAAAAAGATGTGGCAGCTGTTTGGATTGGGAAGAGAAATTACAAAAAGTGAAACTGAAGATGATTCTGAGATGATGAATTTGAGTGTCTGGAAAGATGGTGACACCAGTGACAGAACTAGGGGAGTTAGGGAAAGTCATAGGTTTGGGGAACAAGATAATGAGCTCTGTTTTGGACATGTGGAGTTTAAGATGCCTATGGAACATTCTGGTAGAGATGCCTAGCAGGCAGTTGGGCAATATAGATTTAAAGAGACAGGGGCTGGAAATATAGAGGTCCTAGGATAGAGTATTAGTGTAAACTCATAGTTAAGGATGGTGATGTCACAAAGATGGAGGCAATCCAGAAGAGAGCTGTGTAATGAAAATCTAGGGAGGAGAATTTAGAAGGAGAATATGGTAGATAGTGAATGCCAAGAATGTCAAGAAGAGTGAAAACTAGGAAATGGCCATTAGACTAATCAATGAAGGCAAGTTTGGAGAGAGTGGCAGAGTAGGTTTAAAAAAGGAATTCTTAACCTTTGTTGTTCAATGGACCCCTTTGGTAGTCTGAAGAAGCCTGTGGACCTTTGCTCAGAATTCTAATTAAATGGCATGAACTAAATAGGATTATAAAGGAAACCAATTATATTATGTAGGTCACAGACCATCCAAAGTCTATTTGTGAACCCCAGGTTAAGAACCTCTGACTTAGAAATAAGATTGTGAGGAAAGGAATTGAAACTCAAAAGACTTTTCTCCTATTCTTTCATTTAGCAGTCTGATCAACTCTCATAGATTCAATTATCATCTATACTGTGACTCCATTTGTCCAGCCCTAATCTCTCTTCTGACCTAAACTCACATCTACAACTACCAATTGGATGTCTCATAAACACCTTAAACTCAACACAACCAAAACTGAACTCATTGTCTTCACACACACACACACACACACACACACACACACACACATTTCTCTCTTCCCAACTTCTCTGTTACTATTAAGAGTACCACCATCTTCCTAGTTATCCAGGCTGGATAACTCACTCTCCCACCCACCCCCCATACAAAATCACAGATTCTTATAATTTATGCCTTTGTAACAGCTTTTATGTATGCCCCCTCCTCTCTTCTGACACTACCAACTTTCTTCTAGGCTATTGCAACAGTCTACTGGTTAGTCTCCCTGACTCAAATCTCCCGCATTCTATTCTCCACTAAGCTATGGATTTGATCTTCCTAAAGCATAGGACTGACCATATCACTCCCCTCATTAAAGAAATGATATAATGAATCTTGATTACCTCCAAGATCAGATATGAAATCTTCTGTTTGGCTTTTGAAGACCTTGAAATGTGACTTCCTCCTATTTTTCAGACTTCTTACACATTACTCTCCACCAGGTACTCTTCATTCCAATGACACTGGTCTCCTTGCTTTTTCTCCCTCTTGACATTTGACCTCTCGACTCCAAACATTTTCACCAATTGTTGCAAAGTCCTGGAACTCTCTCCTCCTCATCTCTGTCTCCTAAATCAATCAATCTCATCTAATATCCCACATTTTGCAAGAAGCCTTTCCTGGTCCTCTTTAATCTTACTGACTTCCCTATAAGATTATCTACAATTTATCCCATATATACAGTATGTGTATACAGTTATTGACATGTTGTCTCCTCCAATAGACAAGAACATGGGTTGTTTTTTTGCCTTTTTTTATATCCCCAACTCTTAGCAGATTACCTGGCCCGTAGTAGATACTTAGTAAATGCTTACTGATGACTTAGATGTGAGTCTCACGAAAAGGGAGAAACTGGTTGCTTAAGTGGAAAAAATGGAAATCCCAGGGGGAAGTGACCAATCCATCCTAGAAGTTGTGATAGAGGAGAGAAAGTCAGCATATTCTGACATGTAACTGAGATCTAAAAAGGCAAATTTAAAGGGTACATAAGAAAGAAGGTATGATTGAAGATGCTGAAAAATGAGATTTTTAAAGACCCAAAAGGAAACAATTGCATTGAGATGGAAAAATGAGACTTATCTGAAAAGACTGATGAAGATATGCAGGAAATTCACCAACCAAATTAACTTTTGAAAAGAAATGAAGTGAATATGGAACCAAGGGCAAGTAATAGAAGATGAATATAACTTAATAGAACTTCTATAAAAATAGTGTCAGGAATACTAAAGCTCAACATGACCCGAGGTTGACCAGGAAAGCTAAGGACAACAAAAAGGATTTTAAAAAACTATATTAGGAGTAAAAGGTTCAAGGGAGAGTTAGAGTACTTTTACTTGGGGGTAGATGGGATGGCAATAGCTGACAACAGAGAAAAGGCAGAACTGGTAAGTTTAAATTTTGCTTCTGTTTTCCCTGCAAAGGAGAATGACCTTTACCCTAGAAATGACAGATAAAAAATGACTAACTGAGAGTTGATACCCAAGATGAGTAAAGAGATAGTGAGAGAGCTCCTACCTGCCCTTGATAAATTAAGCTCATCTGCCCTCAGATGAACTACATCCTTTGGTGCTGAAAGGACTAGCAGATGTGCTTGCTGAGACACTGTAAGTGATATTTGAAAGAAATAGAAAGATACCACCAAATTGGAGAAAAGCAAATATTTTCCCAAGGTTTCTTTTGTTTTGTTTTGTTTTTAAGAGAACTGAGTCTGCAGACTGGTGAGTTTGAGTTTGGGTCCAAGGAAAATTCTAGAATGGGTCATTAAATAATAAATGAAAAACATTTATTAAACACTTACTGTGTGTGAGACACTGTACTCAATACTAGGGATATAAATACAAGTAAGTAAGACACTGATAAAGGAGGGGAGATAACTCAGGGGCTAGATAGGTACCTACTGCCAGAATCTTGATAGGACCATGTACCTGGATGGAGGGAAAATCAAAGGAGAAGTTTCTGAGTTACATTGGAAGGGAATGTCTCTGAGAGGATCAATGAGGATCAAAGAGTAGATGTGCTCCCCCTCTTGAACCACTGCTGGGGTGGGGGGAGAGTGGGAAAGGGGCAAAAAGAATTTAAAAAGCATTGAGTACTAAAGGAAGTAGGCAGATTCAGTATCTTCTAGGAGTCAGGTTTCCCTGACTACAAGAAAATAAAAGGACTGTGACATGGTGTCATTTTGTTGATAACAGAACATGGTTACAAAGGGCACAATGGAAGGAGAGGGTAGATCCAGATAGAAAAAAGTGATTTAGGATTATATGGAGGAGAATGAGAGTGAAGTGGGAAGTGGTAACAGAGAAAGGGAGTTTTCACCTCGGAATCAAAGGAATTCAGAGAGGTGGAGGAAGGGCAGATTTGCTAGCCAACAAGCAGAGAATCAGTCCCAGATTCCACCTTCAGTATTGAAAGGATTATCACACACACACATACACACACACACACACACACATACACACACACACATACACACACACACACACACACACACACACTAGTGGGCAAGTGGGAAGGGGACAATTCCTGTGTCTGAGCCCTAAGTTATCACCAGTAGCTCATTATACCTAACTAGGAAAAACATCACTGATCACATTTCCGGGCCCTCACCAGTTAGAAGAACCATGGAGGATATATTGAATAAAGAGGATATGGGATTATGTCATGGAAGATGAAAAGTCAAGCAGTTTCATTTAAGTTTCATTCTTTTTATATTCCAATTTTATATCTTTTGTTTGTTTGTTTGTTTCCTGGAAAAGCCATCACACCAGATTCTAACATCACTTAGGAAAGTTTTACTTCAGTAAGCTCCTCCATAAGAACAACGGTGGGATGTTACCACAGTTGTTTAAAATCACAGTAGAGAGCTGGCTTCAGAGGAGAAGTGGCAAAGCTTCTATACATATTATTACAAAGTCTGACTTCAGGGAGTCAAGCCCTTATTCTTTGTACTCCTTTCTTTCCATCAATGCTAGTCAGCAGCATTGCTTTGAGGAGGAATGTTGAAGAAAGCAGATTCTGAGCAGTGTATGAAGGCTTACAGCCAAGTTGGAATCACAAGGTCTATCCAGTCCCTACTTGCCCCTTTCCTTTCAGTCACTCATGAGTCACAGGACACGACGTGTGCTAAGGAAAATTTTGAGAGAGGAGTGGCACTTCCAGACTGAGTTCAATTAGCAAGTTTCTTTTCCTCCAAACTTTTTAGAATCCAAGTTTCAAGCCTTCCTCCTTAGAAAAGTATCCTAACTAGAAAGATCTGTGAATGTGAAGGCTTCCTCCATACAACTACCTGAAGATGGATGATCCTTTCAGTGTTCTAGGGGTAAACCTGAGGGGTTGTGTTTTCTAACACTGTCTCTTATAAGCCCCCATCAGTATGTTCCTCATTAAAAATCAACCTTTTCCCATCAGTTAATTTTTATAAAAAGACTGCCTGAGACAATAAGATACAAAACAGTTCCCCCTAAATGGCTGTGGAAGTCTACACGCTGGTGGTGTTCACACAGGGCCCCTGTGGAGGGTATTCAAACTTGTATAAATGAATAAAGTATATATGTACATGTATACATATATAAACATGTATCAAGAACGCATGTGGTGAAGAGATACCTGCCTTGGAAGTCCTTTTCTACCTTCATAGTGTTCCCATGAAGTCACTATTAGGTATGTAGATGAGTAGCCTAGTTAAGCATAGAGGATTTATGCCTCAGTTGAGTCCACAGATGGCACTTGTTTCATCTTTTAAGGCATCTCATTCCCTCAAGCTATTGCTGTACTCAGGTGACTACTTTTCCAAATATACCTGTATCTCACTTCCATTGTCCTAGATCACTACTGCTCATGTGGCTGCTGCTACTGCTTGCAATTGCCACTGAGACCTCTGATCAAACCTCTGTATCTCCTGAACTCATGAGATTATTGTCTGGATTATTGTTCACTTTGGAATATTTGTTCTACTAAGATCAGAAAAGAACAAATGCCAGAGTCGTGGGTGGGCATGTGCTCACAGACACCGTAGCTAGGTAAGAGAAGGTCCCATCTTTCTTCCTACCACCCTGGAGGTCAAAATATTCCTGTCTCCTCAAAAATGCGAAAGAAAGAAATTGTGTGGCACTTATGCGCATACTCAGCTCTGGCTTAGACACTCCTGAGTCATCACGATGTCTCCATAATCAATTATAAGACTTTTTGGCATCACATAATAGCAAAACCTGAGTCACTCATGGCAGGAAACAATCCCCCTCCCGACAAAGTTTCCACATGGTTGGATTGGTAAAAAGACAGAGTATCTGTGCATGCTCAAAGAACTTAAACCCTTGAGGAATATCTGCATATGCCTCAAAGCCTTGCCTTGCATAGGTTAATGCACCCCATTTCCCTTAGATGAGCAAAGTTCCTATCTCCCTGTCCCTGCATATCCAGCTTCCAATAAGTCTTCCTCATTGCTACCAGAATCATCACATATTGATATAACTGTCACTCCTCTATTCCAATTCAATTTAATATACCTATATTAAGCACCTGCTTTTATGTAGGACAATGTGCAAGGCATGGAGATACTAAAGATAGGTATAATAATAGCCCTGCTCCTAAGGATTTTATTATCCAATAAAGGAAGGACAAGTCCACAAATAATTAGAGAACCAGGGATCCTGAGATAAGTGCAAATGAGAGACTCAGATAAAGCACTCTGTGGCATCTGAAGAGGAAAAGATTGCTTTTTCCTGGGCAGGTCAGGGAATGTTTCATGAAATAGCTAGCATTTGAGTTGGGCCTTGAAAAAATGGAGGGACTTACACAGAAAGAAAAGAAATGAGGAGGGGATGGAGTTCATTCAGGACACAAGGAAGAGAATAAGCAAAGGCACAGAGTTATGGGAGAGAAAGATGAGAATGAGGGATGGAAAGTAAACCAGTAGGATTAGAGTATACCATATGTGAGTGGTAATAGTATGAGATGAGATTAGAAAAGTAGGTTGGACCCAGGCTACAGAAAGTTTTAGATGGCAGTTAGGAGTTTTTACTTTATTCAGCAGACAGCGGGGAGTCACTGGAGGTATCTGAGTAGAGGAGGGGTATTATTATTAATAATAGAGGTATCATTAGAGTTCTTTTAGGAAGATGAGCGGTGTGGATGGATGATGGATTAGAGGAGGAAATGAAATAAAAGCATGAAGACCAATGATAAGCTATGACAGGTCTAGTTTAGAAAAGGTGAGAATCTGAACTAATAATAAAAAAATTATCACTCACACTTCTATTGTGCTTTAAATTTTATAAATCACTTTCCTTACAACCAAGTTTTAAGGTAAGTGATACAAATGATATTCTCATCCCCATTTTGCAGAAGAAGACGAGACTGAGTTTCACAGAGGTTAATCAGTTAAACCAGGTTCATAGAACTTAGAAGATTGCGATGGGAGCAGGATGGAAGGCTTGGATGTGAAAGATATTGAAGAAGTAGAAGTGACAGAACTTGACAACTGATTAGATGTATAGTATGATAGAATGGGAAAACCCAAGAGGATACCAAGGTTAAAAGCCTAGGTGACTAGGAGAGTGAGGGAGCTATTAACAGAACAGAGACATTGGGTTGAGGGATAAGTTTGGAAAAGAAAGTGGTGAGTTTAGTTCCAGACATGTTGAGACTGAGACGTGGGCAGTGAGAACTGACACTGGGTGGCACCTTTGCACCTTCCTTTCCCTTCTCCCATACCCTAATCCTTTACTCAGACCCCTTGAGATGACTTGTGGGAAAAATGATATGGCAGCTCCTATCATTTGAAAGAGGTAACAGCTACAGTCTTTCTACTGAGGCAACAGATTAACAGGCCTTACTATCTGTCTTGCCACTGTATCCTAAGGTTCTCAAGCAAGGCCTTACCATGTGACCTACCGCTATGCCCTCCAGGTCCCCAAACACTGCCATTTGACAGTGAAACCCTTAGGGTTTCCAGGCCTTTCTATCTTTGCTGAAGCTGGATTCCTATACATGTTGTTTCCCCCAATCAGAGTGTGAGTTTCTTGAGAGGCAACAGTGTGAGACAAGAGAATAATTTTTATTAAGTGTTTACTATATGTGATACGTTGTTCTAAGCATGAGGCCTGATCTTGTGCCAAAGTAAAAAGGAAATGATACTGTAGTTTTAGACATAAATTGGACGTAAAGTTTTGGGTGTAATCAGCATGGAGGTAATAATTGAAGCCATGGGAGTGAATGAAATCTCTAAGGAAGAGGGTACAGAGAAGTAAAAGAACAAAGACAGAACCTTGGAGATCACGCATGTTTAAAGGGTTGGAAGAGGAAGAGAATCCAGCAAAAGATACAAAGAAGGATGGGTCAGAGAGGTAAGAGGAGAATCATAAAAGTAAAATATCATAGAAACCAAGGAGGAGAGGATGGTAAGAAGGAGGGGAGTGGCCAATAGCATCTAATCCCACAGAGAGGTCAAGGAGGATGAGGTAGAAAAATGACCAATAAATCCGATGAGAAGGACATCATTTGTAGTATTTATTTCAGTAGAGCACGGGGATAAAAGCCAGGCTGCAAAGGCTTAAAGAGTAAGGGCTTTTCTTATCCTCTCTACAGCTAAATACAAAAAAATTGCCTTGTATTTATTTTGTTTGTAGTTATCAACTCATCTAAATATTCCCAGGATGAGAGATAGAAGGGACCTCAGAGGTCACCAATTCCACCACCTTATTTTACAGATGAGGAAAGTGTACCCCAGATAGGTGGACTGATTGTCCAAGGTCATATGGGTAGTAAATGTCAGGGGTAGGATTTGAATCTGGAGTGCCCCCACTCCAAAGTCAGTGTTCCTTCCATTGCACCATGCCATTTTGTTTATTTATGTACATAGTGTCTTCCCATGGCAAATTTTTTGAGGGCAAAACCTGTTTCATTTTTGTGCTGAGATAACCCAGTACCTAGCACATAATAACTACTTAATAAAAGCTTATTGATCTATTGATTATGATAGACTTTAAGTGTCACAAACAGCAATCCTAAGAAATATGTTATTATATCTGTAGTGGCTAGCACAATTCTTTGCAGTAGAAACTTTTAACAACTGTTTGCTGAATAAATGAACATTCTGTATATTTACTCCTACTTAGTGTTTTGAGTATCACATCTAAGACATTTGACATCTTCCCATCATTTGGAAGCTGCAGAAATTTCCAGCTTTTGGTTATAAAACTAAACTTAAAAGAAAAAAATTCTATGTTTCACAGAATTTTGCTTCATGACTACATTTCCTAAAATAATTATGATGAAACTGCAAGTTGATTATTCCAACTAATCAGCTAGGTAGTACAGTGGATAGAGTACTGGGCCTGGAGTCAGGAAGACTCATCTTCTTGAGTTCAAATCCAGCCTCAGATACTTACTAGCTGTGTGACTCTGGGCAAGTCACGTAACCCTTTTTGCCTCAGTTTCCTCATCTGTAAAATGATCTGGAGAAAGAAATGGCAAACAGCTCCAGTATCTTTGCCAAAAAACACCCCAAATGAGATCACAAAGAGTTGAACACAGCTGAAAATGATGCAACAGAAACAATCATTACTCATTCTATTTACTAACAATCATTAAAAAAAAAAATCTTTTAAATTTGCTCTCGAATTTGTGTGACCTTCAGCAAGTCAAATAATGAGTGACTCAATTTTCCTTCCCCCGAAGTAGAGCTAAGACATTCACATGTTGCTCATGACTAATATGGAAATAAGTTTACATGACTGCACACATATAACCTTATAAAATTGTTTACTGTTAAGGGTAAAGGGTTAGGAAGAGAGGAAGAAAATTTGCAACTCAAAATTTTTTTAAATGAATGTTAAAAATTGTCTTTACATGTAATTGGAAAAATTAAAATATTATTATAAATAAAAATAAATATGTTTTTTAAAAATATAAAAACACTTAATGTTACTGGTGAAATATGGCAAAATCTTGTTCTTTAAGGTCTTGGTAAAGAGCTCTGAGACACAATCAACTCTTATTCATCCATTGATCATATTAAGTGCATTAAAAACCCAACTATTTCCCTTGACTTCTGGGAGGATACATAGCCCTTTATACCCCATGACAGATAGGTCAGTCAGGGATAGGGAACCAAAATGATCCCAAATCTAATGCTTTTTCAACTGTCTACTCCCAACTTCTTGATATTATTTTATTTATCTTGACGTCATTACAAGAAAAAAGGAAATGCCAGATTTTCTCCTCTTCAACTTTAAAAATATATTTTGAGTGTTTTTACCAAAATATTTGCCAGAAATGCTCCTTGAATACAGCAGATGGCAGTCTTACAGTGACCTTGCTTTGCTGTTTGCTCTTCGAAATCTTTCCCTCCTAAGAAAACACATCAGGAAGAAGTCACTTTGAAATAGGATCAGAAGCATGGAAATTAGTGTCTCAAGTACTTTAAAGGGCATCTTCTTGTACTTGGGGCTCTGTAAGACATCATACTTGTAAAGTCACTGTGAAGGCAGTAGTAGATTTCAGAAGAAACTAGTGGTAGGTAGGAGTAAGCCCTGACACCTGCAAATATTTTTCAAACTGTCAATTTTACTAAATGTTTGAAATGTAAAGAAGGGAGGTGGAGGGAAACAGTCCTTGCCTATCTTACACTAACGAAAGGCTCTGCTCCAAGTTCAAAGTTTGCACTAACCTTGAAAAGAGCTTTGTGTGCAGGTCAGCTGCATGCCGAGGGACAGTAAGGGAAGAATCTAGGTCAGCATTACTTACGCTGACAACACTACAGTTGTAAAATTGGTGTCATATGTTTTGGCTTTGACTGACATTTTTGATGATTTATACTTTCCCCTTCTTCTGTAAAATGAATCTCTCACTGAAAATCAATGTTTGGTCACTTCCCCAGACCTCCTTTCTAAAAAAAATATAGTAGTTTGTAATTCTACAATAATTTAGGTCATGGGATTCAGGACCTGGAAACTTTAACACATCTTTTCTTCAGCAGCCTTTCACCAAGTCAAATCTATTTGACATCTCACACTGGAGCTTGACTTGAATAATACGTTCCTAAATGTTCGTTGAATATTTGCATTACCAATCATCCCTTTCACCTATATGCATTTACCCTAGGAATAATGAAGAACAGGACTAGATTCTTTCAGCTTTTCTCTGACCTAGTACTTACTGGTCCTTGCCCATGACCCTGACCTTGACCTTGATCCTGAATTTCTATACCAAATGATCTGGTCCAATAGCATACATTATTATGAATGCCTAGAAGGAAGAGCTTTTATAACATGTAATATTACAGTAACTATACTATTTTGGGGAACACAGTTCGATTCTAGTATATTCAAATCATCAAGTTGAATTTTAACAGAAATCTACTGTGTAACAGTTTACCTCCATTTAATAAAGTAACATTTCTTTTGACTTGATTGGTTGGTGGATGAACATGAGCTTATAGCCCACTATATCTAACCAACCTCAGACTCCCCAACTGTTTCACTTCTCCCCACATCTTCCTGAAGTGTTTCACTGCTATTGCTGATATACTCTTACAATTTGAAATCCAGATACCATGACCTGAAGGGGTTAAATCACTCGACCTTGAATTTCCTACCCCGGGACCAAGCTGTCCTGATTAGAGAGTACAAACATACAGATAAAGGTAAACATATCTAGTTGGCCCCATATGGCTCCTGCCACCTTTGCAGTGATCACACCTCATCCTCACCATCTTCCTGCCATACTCTGGCTTCTGTACATCATCTACCCAATCCCCATTCAAACACATTTTTTACTTCTTGCCTTGGGAGAAGTAACCAAATCAATACCAGCCTTGGTTCTGAAGAGGATATGTCTGAAAGATCAATAGAATTTTGAGAAATAAAATAAACAGTTGTCTTATAACTAGTCATTTTTTTCCCTCCCATCTTTCAAGAATTCTATATAAAAAACATAGGGATGAACACAATATGTAGCCAAAGAAGAACTGGGCTGGGAAATCAAGAGATTCAGACTCTAGCCCTTCTGCCACTTAGAAGCTGTGGGGCCTTGCATAAATCATTTACTCTTTCTGGGCCTCCATTTCCTTATCTGAAAAGATAAGGTTTTGGCTTAGATGATCAAGGCCACCTCTAAAATTCATTGTTGCTGTTTGCTAGCGTCTGACTCTTTACAACACCATTTGGAATTTTTTGGTTTGCCATTTTCTTCTCTAGCTCATTTTACCGAGGAGAAAACAGAGACAAACAGGGCTAAGTGACTTGCCCAGGGTCACATAGCTAGTGTCTGAGACCAAATTTGAACACAGGTCTTCCTGACGCCAGGCTCAGTGCTCTATCCACTAGTACCATAATTCTAAAATTCATACTCTTTTATAATAATAGCTATCATTTATATAGTACATTAAGGTGAGCGAAGCACGTTGTGTATTTTAGCTCATTTAATTCTTATTTTACATCCTTTCTGTAAGTGGCAACACCACTCACCTAGTCCTCCATGTTTTGAAACCTTTGATTCTTTGATTCATTTTTCTCCTTTATCTCTAACATTCTTGTACCAACACACCTATCAATTACATTTCCACAATATCTTTTCCATCCACCCCCTCTTCATTTCCACTGGATTAGTCAGGGGTCAGCAAACTACTGCCTAAAGGCAAAATCTGGCCTTCTGACTGCTTTTGTGTGGCCTACAAGCTATAAATTTGTTTTCATATGTTCAAATAAAGTATAGTATACAAAAACAGTTGGATGGAATGGATTTGGTACTAAGGTTGTAGTTTGCCCACCTCTAGACTGGAAGAAAAAGTCTTCATGCTCAAGAAATTCCTCACCATGGGCATTAAGCCCTTTGAAACCCAGAGTTGCTTCAACTCAATAGTCCTTCAGAATTAAATCTCTTTTCAAACTCACATCCTGCTCTCCTAGAGTCAATCTTCACTGTAACTTAGGGTCATGAAGTTCGTATAACTCCCTAATTAATGTTCTAATATGGGTTCTTTTCCCTCAAACCCACTTAGGGGATCTCTACCAAATAAACTCCTCAGAGTTCTGTGTATATCAGTTTTCCTGGTTACCCAAAATATTTTTATTCTGCTATATAAATGAATATGAGCAAGTACAAAAGCTAAGGCTGAAGGATAAGGTCATTATCTGCTTACTTCCTATCAATATTCCTGGATTTAATATGTATGTGTGGCTGGCAATAAGAGTGCCTTTAGCTTGTATACAAGGCTAGTCTCATCCTTTCAGACTTTCAACCCACACCCTATATACTTATTCTGAATTGTTTAGCACTACAGTTATCTATGTGTGACATAGATAGTAAATATTGGAATATGGAAAGTAAATATTATGAAGGCAAGGATTATATCTTATCTAAACTTTGTATCTCTGTAACCATACTCTGGATATAATGGGTTCTCAATAAATGTTTGTGGGATGGACTGTAGTGGAATAGAATTGACTAGACAGTGTAAACTCAGATCGTAGAACACAAGGGCACAAAATTCACCCATTCATTCATCCAACAGATATTTACTGATCTCCTACTATGTGAAGAGAATTACCTATGTTAATCATATTCTATACTGTTAGTTCTGGGCACGTCCATTAAGCCTGGACTGTACACCAGAGAAATCACTTAGACAAGTATAGAGGAGAATTATGCAGTAATAAGTGTTCTTTGAATTGAATTTGTTTGTTGAGCTGGAAAACTAAGCAAACAACACTATGTATTAAGTGAGCATTATGTTAATGAACTGATCGCTTTCAACATCTAATTTATTTTATGGTGTTTAGTTTTATTTCCCTTTTAATTGTATAGGTACTTCAGGGAAACTTACCATAACTAACCAAGACAAGCTGCAATCCCTTAGTCTCTAAGAATTTATTAAGTATCTATAGCCTATGGAGTAATGGACTTAGGAAGATCTGAGTTTAACTACCAACTCTGATACCTAGTATCTGTGTGATTCTGAACAAGTCATTCTACCTCTTTGAGACTCAGTTTTCTCATCTATAAAATGAATCAGTTGAAAGAGATGGTCTCTAAGGTATGTTCCAACTCTAGATTTGTGATCCTGAATGAAGATTTACTAAGCACTGATATAGTGGTTTTATGTCTTTATATTAAAGTGATAAAACAGTAAAATAAAATGCCATCAAAGTGACAACAATAAGGTGTATGATGTTAAGGATATATCATGTCCTTTAATACTAAAACTATTTATTTGGAATGCACCCCGATGGTCAGATGTCTCTTGCCAGCAGTATTTTAAAATTACAGCCCTGCATGACTTGGCTTTGAGAATTTAAACTGCATGTGTTATTTAGCTCTGATCCTACCACCTCAGATGTTATGTTTGTAAAGTTATACCTCCTGCTTCTTTTTATAGGATGCAATTAAATGGATAGCTGCAAATGGTATTGATACAGTCATATATTTTAACATGGGAGGTTGATTTAAAGCTATTGACGTGTTTGTTCAAAGTCTAGAAGGCTAAACCTTATGCTGGACATAAAAAAGGTGAAGCCATAAAACCAGACAGCAAAAAAGTACAACATGCTCTATATCAGTCACCAATGCTCAAGCTTCACTATTTTTTTAGAAGAGATTGAATAACTCACAGAATATTGCTTCCCCTGCTCAAAATCAACAATAAACTTTACTAAGTCCCTAAGTCTAAGTACAATATATGAATTTAAACTGTGATTTGGATAAAGTCAAAAGGGTTTTAATTTTTAAAAAGCATATCAATTGTATTTAAATGAAATGTTCTAGGGAAATTGTTAATATAGAAATACTTCAAGAATTACTCTGTCTATGTATTTAATATGCAACTAGATTACTTTTACAGATTATAGAAATTTATTTGAATTACCCAGAGCTCTCAATGAAGCATTTTTTTCTTGTTCCAGAATTCTGCTTAAAGTAAAAAGAGGTTAAATCATGAATAAGTAAACATATCAGAAATTTATTCAATTATCCCATTTCTAGACTATGTCTTGACCTCAGTATACATTCACTCTAATCTATCTGTGGTTGTACAGTGTGTCCATCGTTCTTGAAGAGGACCATGACTTGAAGAAGATGATGCCTTGACTTGCAAGTGAATTAGATTTAAGTAAGAGCTGTGCAAAGTCCCCAGCCTCACTTTCTATTCCAGTGCCATCTGGGTCCAGTGGCCAGATAGAGATCAGGATGACTGGAGATGGCCCAGGATGCCATGGGAGACCTTGGCCTTTTTAAGCTAAGTTCTTTCCAAGTTCTCACTTTAACTGACTCCCCTATCTGACAACTTTCTGAATGATCAAACTGTGCCATTTCCAAATCCTTAGGCCTTTACGATAAAATTATGCTTCCTACATTGCAATTTGTTAGAGAATACCTCAAAGACAGGCACACCTAAGGGTCAATTTTTCTGTCTACCACTTACCAGTTGGGCAAGTTACTTAAACTCTCAGTCCAAGGCAACTCTCTAAGACTAAGTTGCAGAGAAAGTGATGATTTATATTAATTCAAGAACTTCCTGGCTATGAGATTCCTCCTTATCTGACTCTCTATGATCCAATTTGGGGTTTTCTTGGCAGAGATACTGGAGTGGTGTGCCATTTCTCCAGCTAATTTTACAGATAAGGAAACTGAGACAAACAGAGTTAAGTGACTTGCTCAGAGTCACACAGCTAGTAAGTGTCTGAGGTCAGATTTCAACTCTGGTCTTCCTGACTCCAGACCTGGCACTCTATCCACTGTGTCACGTAGCTGTCCTAATCTAGTAATTACATACTTGCATGCATGTATATATATATATATGTGTGTGTGTGTGTGTGTGTGTATGTACATACATGTGTGTACATATATGTATTTGTCTTTGTGTGTGTGTGTTATATGTGTGTATGTATGTATATCCTGAACACCCACTTCCTGGATACTTTCTCCTCTCTGGAATTTTTTGCTGCTTCTCTCTCTTGGTTCTCCTTCTGCCTCTCTGCCCATAGTCTCCTTTGCTGGATCACCACGTATATCATGTATAACAGGATGTACCCCAGGGCCCTGTCCCAGTCCATCTTCTAATCTCTCTCTACAATCTATCTTGATGAACAGCTCCCATGGGTATAATAATCATCTCTGAGCTAATGATTCCAAGATCTATATATCCAGCCATAACTTCTCTCTGGAGGTCTAATCCTCCAACACCAATTGCTTATCAGACATTTTGAAATGGATTTCCAAGAGTGTTCAAATTCAATGTCCAAACCTGAATTGATCTTTTCCCCAAATTCCACCCTTCTTCACTCTCATCCCTACATATCCAGTAAGTTGCCAAATCTTATTCTGACTTGCATGAGATTTCCCACAGCCATCCTTTTCTCTCTGCCTATATGATCATTATTATAGTTCGGGCCCCATCACCTCTCACCTGAACTTCTCCAATAGCCTCCTAATTGGACTTCCTGCCTCAAGTTTCTTCCTGTTTCAATCTATCATACATACTGAAGTGATTTTCCTAAAATATATCTTTGCCTATATTACTCGCATAGTAAGCATCAGGAGTTTCCTATGACATCTAGAATCAAGTATGAACTCCATTAAAAAGTATCTGGTTAGCTGGATCATGAAATTTGAAGATATCTGAGATTCATTTGGAACCTAAGGAGTCCATTTTAATGAAATGAAGTAATTTATAGTAGTAGGTTGGCAGACTATGATGAATATGGTGAAATATATGGACCTTAGACATGAAGTATAGGCTTATCATGACTTGTCCATGCAAGACTGTGAGAAGATCAAGGCAGCCAGTATTTCCAGACTCAGTCCCTAAGCTCAGGGACTCCTACCAAAATAAAGATACAAAAGCCCAAATGCAGAAGATTGCTGAAAATTCTGTAAAAGAGGTCCTAATGACACTTACTAGTTATGTGACTTTGGGCAAGTTACTTAACCTCTCTCTGCTTCTGTTTACTCATCCCTAAAACGGAGATAATAAAAGCACCTCAACTTGGATATTGGGAAGATCAAATGCGATATTTGTCAAGCACTTTGCAAATCTTAAAGTGCTATATAAATGATAGCTATTATTAGAAGTGGGACGCGAATTGCTAGCAATAACTTGAAAAGCCCAAAAAGTGCTAGAGATCTTTAGAACTCAAGAAGGACTTCTAAGTGAAGACAACTTTGAACTTATATGGATTTATTCCAATGGAATCTGGGCTTTGTTGGTTATTGTCCTTCATTTTTGAAGAGGACCAAAATGACATCACCATGATAAACCCAAGTTTCAATGTGTCCGACTGTGGCTGATCAGACCAATAAAAGCTCAGAATGCTCTACCACAGATTGGGCACAGATAGTTTGTTTGAACATTTGGGGTGGTTACTCCAAATTTGTGCATCCTATGTTTCCTTAGTGCTGTCTTAATTCTGCTTTGCTCATAGAGCACAGTACCCTTTCTGATGTGGGCACACCATGCTGAGTGGTCCTGTGCCAGTGTCTCCCATGTCACACAATCAAGTCCTTGAGAGAGACCTTGAGATTGTCCTTGTATTGCTTCTTCTGATTGCCTGCCCCACGTGAGTTCTCCATAAGAAGACAGTCTTTTTGGCAAGCATACATTTTGCATTTGACCAGTGTGGACAGCCCATTGGAGTTGTGCTTTCTGAAGCTTGACAGTTTAATTTGAGCAAGGACCTCAGTGTCTGATGCCTTATCCTGCCAGGTGACCTTCAGAACCTTCCTAAGACAGTTCAAATGGAAGCGATTCAGTTTTCTGGCATGGCTCTGGTAGACTGTCCATGTTTTGCAGGCATACAATGAGGTCAGCACAACAGCTCTATAGTCCTTCAGTTTGGTAGTCAGTCAGTAGGCAAGGCCTTATCTGAATTAGGTGGGAGCACATGAGTCTAGTTTCTTTTAAGAAGGAGGAAGGGCTTTACTGAGTAATGTTTTGTCCTATGTCCCTCATGGGTTTGGGACAAAGAGCCAGTGAGTATCAAAGATTAACAGGTGAAACAGACCCTAACTGAGCCTAGTAATGATCCAAATGGTCAATGACTCAGTTTTGTTTTCTCCAAAGTGAAGGAATTTTAATATCAGATGATTCTTTCCTATAAGCTTTCTTATTAATTTTTATCATGCAGGCACACTATGCAAAAGACATGGCGGTCCCCTCCCATGATCACTTAAACATGTTAGAGGTAGTTGAAAGCTAAGCAGGCAAATCACTACAATTAAAAGAAGTAAGTTCTGATGAAAATAATTGAGTCATAAAAAGGGTCAGCTCCCTGGAATTCACTGTATTTTTCTCTTTTACTTTCATCAGCTCTAAATTCTTCTCTTAGTAATTGCTTAGCTTATTCCTCTCAATCCCTTAGATCTCACGTGTCCAAAGACACTCTGATACCTGCCACAGCTGTCCTTGGCAGATATCACCTCCTCTGCTCCTAACACAAAGCCAGCCTCGTCACCTCCAGGCAAAGATTACCCTTATTCCACTCCACCCTTCTTGGGGGTCTTTCTAATCACTAGCACATGTTGAACCTGATTTCCAAAGGTCAGTATAATTTGCCTTGTTCCAGGGAACACCAGTAATCCAGTTCAAAGGTCAAAGCCATCAAGTCACACAGTAGCGGATCCAGCAGACTGGAAAGGAAATATGGTCTAACTTTGGGAGCAACAGATCTAAACCCAAGCTGAGCACAACAGCAGAAGAACAATGTGGAGGAAGGCATGTGAAGGCAATTCTTCCTTCAAGGAAGGAAAAAGGCATTTATTAAAATCTTACTATGTACTAGGCATAGTGCTAAGCACTTTACAAATCTTATCTTATTTGATTCTCACCACACCTCTAGGACATAGGTGTTATTATTATCCCCTATTTTACACTTTAAGAAACTGAGATAGATATTTAATTGACTTGGCCAGCGTCACATAACTAGTACATTTATGAGGCCAAATTCAAACTCAGATCTTCCTGATTCCAGGACCAGCACTCTATCCACTATATCTATCTGCCTATGACCATTTTTTTTCCTACAAAATGTAAGCCTGAGACATACCCAATTTATATTGAGAATATGTGAGTCAAGCACTGTCTTGCCCATCCCCAATACACCAGCTCAACTGGAGGTAGAGAAGCCATGGGTTTGAAAACAGTTTCAAAGTCTTCCTGTCTCTGGTGGTTTGGGTCTGCTGTCCTGACTGCTAACCTCTTAAGTCTCTTCCCATTTCAATTTATCCTCCATATACCTGCCAAAATAATAGGTTTGATTATATCAGCCCCCACTTGATAAACTCCAATAGCCTCCTAATAATCTCTAGGATCAAATATAAATGCCTCTGTCATTTAGCTATTTACAACTCTTCCTATTCTTCTTACAAATAATTCCTTTCCATTTACTCTATAGTTCAACCATATTGGGCTACTTTCTCATTCATACATGATGCTCTACTTCCTGTCTTCCCAAGTGTCCACTGAGTTTTCTCTATACCTGAAATGTTCTTCCTTCTCAACTCCCACTTCTTAAAATCACTGGCTTCCCTCAAGATTCAACTCAAGTGCCACCTTCTATAGGGGGCCTTTCCCAATTCCTCTAGTTGTTAGTGTCTTTCCCTCTGAAGTTAAGACTTTGTATGTATGTACATATTGTCTCCCCCGTTAGATTGTAAACTCCTTGAGAGCAGGAATTGCTTTCACTTTTTTTTTTTATATTTCTACTGCTTAGTAGAGTGTCTGATATATAACAAATGACCGATAAATGTCTGTTAATTGATTGACTGGCTTTTGACTCATTCCAGCCTCCTACGCACTTCCAAATTCCTAGCTACTGACCTGGCTTCAAACCCTGTTTTGATCTGTAGTTTCAGTACCATGGCCAGCAATGATGTTGTTATGATGATGTTCATTCAATGATAGAGTGGAACATCATTATTGGATATATTTAAGGAGGAAGAGGAATTGACACTAAAGTCAGTGGATTGAACTGTTCTGACTCATATGTTTCTGTCTCTGAGTTGTTCACACAAAGTAAGACTGAAGCGAGCCTTTGGGTCACTGTCTTGAATTTTCTTAGGAGAAACTCTCCATCATGTAGTACTGTTTGCATTTCTTCCCTGATGACTGACCAGCAAGGAAGCATTACGGAAAGAATACATGGTCTACATGCCTCTTCCTTGGGTTTCTAGTATTTGTAGCAATGTTTGGTACTCTATCCACATGAGAATTGGTGAGTATTGTATAGCAAGGGTTGAGTCTGTGATTAGAAGACTTTTCAGAGACGGTTCTGACAGCATTTCTGTTTTGGTGTTGATTCTAGGATCAATCCTTAGTATCCTAAAGATAGGCTTTGATAACCCAACTTCTTTACAGTTTGAAGATCTAAACTGTGCCTTAGTTTAGTTTCCACCCTTCATCCCTAAACTAGTCTTCATACCCTCAGTCCTTTAATACAGTGCCACTCCTAGTTCCAATGTGACCTCCCACCAAAAAAAAATCACAAATCCATTTCCTGGATTTCTAATAGGAATTCCAAATATTCCAACAATTATCTTCAAATACATTACTTTCCACTTAAAAATATAACATTCAAGTACTTAGAAATCCAAGTTTTAAAGATGAAGAATTGGTAACTATTCTGTGGAGGTTATCCTACAGCCAATATGACCTATCTATCTTACAGAGTTATGAGGATCAAAAGAAAATATACATATATGTAATTTTAACTGTAAATGACTAGATGAATGTAAAAGTTACTTTATTTTATTATTAACAATTAAAATCCTTCTCAAAATGCTGACATATTAAATTATATATCTTCTTCCTCCTTTATATGATCTATACTCTATTTTTGAAACCATGATTGCTACCAGGGTTACTTATGTTGGTTACTACCCATTATCTTTTATGTCTATTATAGAATATCCTCATTATTGGTCTGAAATGTTTTCAATTGCTTCTGTACATAGGAATAAACTGGTTTCAATAGCGCCATATTGGAATGTTAGGGTGGTTATGTCCCTGCTTGTCATCATCACATTGCAGAAAATGTAAAATCCTCACAAATAAGTTATTAGAGCTTTTTTTAATACTAGGCAACTTTCTCAGGCTTCCCAGTGCTCCCTGAGATTGTATTAATTATTCAATATTTTAGTGAGTATATCTGAAAAAAGAAGACATATTTCATTTTGAAAATTTTATTGATGCCTATCTACACAATTGCAAAAAAAGAAAAATTCAGAGACAAAGTTTTATTAATTTAAAAAATGCCTTTTGTTCCAGATCTATAATGCTATCAGTATGGAGAACCCCCAAGTATAGAAATTGCTTTGGTTGACACAGATCAGCAAGTCATCTTAGAGAGGCTTAGAGAGTTTCCTGGGTCACATAGAAGTTAAATGACTTGCCCATAGTCACACAGCTAATATGTATTATGGGCTGCATTTGAACCTAGCATTTCTCAACTCCAAAACTGACTGTTTATCTACTATCACAGGCTACTACAGGCTATATGTACAATGTCTGATGCAGTCTTAAGACTGAAAAAAAATTAGAAGCTCTTTGAAGGTAGAAAATATGTCTGTTTCCTCTTTATATGCCCCATAGCAAGTAGAAAAAGTTTCTTATACATCATAGGTATTTGATAAATATTTGTTAAATGAATGGAGATGCTTTTAGTGCTTAAGTCTGAGCTTATTACATGTAACAATCATTGCTGATGAGCTTTGCCACACTTCAGTCAGATAAAGCCACTGGACTCTCAGGGCAAACAGCAATCCAGTATGCTACTGGAAAAATTGGCTTGTCAGATGTACTATGCCTAAAACATCTACTTACATTTTAAACGTTTGGGGTTGAACTAATATTGACAAATCACTGACTGTCAATTTTTCCCTTTTAAAGTATTTATGCCATGTAGAAAGATATAGTCTTTTCAAGGGCTATTAATCAATTTGATGATACATTGTAAGAAATGTTACCCAGTCTGAGGTAATACACATAATCATAAACTTTTCACACATACAATAATAAACTTTTTATATGGGCAGAATATCAACAAAACGGTTTACTAATTTTCATGTGGATCTGGTCGTTAAGTAAATAATTTATCTTTAATACTTCCCTTTGTGTGTGCTTGGTAACTTCCTAAGATACTAAGTTGCATAACAATTGCCTCACCTGCACTAGAAAAGGGAATTTCCTCACCAGGAATTACATATAGCAAAGAAATGATGGTTCTAAACCAAACATATGGTTCAGGATCCAGAAATAAAATTATTCAAAGATTTCATAGGAACATCACACCTATGATTACTTTATGAAGAAACTGGACATCACAGTAAATGAAATTAACTGTTTAACTATATATTAACTGAAGAGTTTGCAGAAAAATTGTCAAGAGATTCAATTTAACCAGAATCTATTAAGAACATTTGAGGATGAAATTGGAAGAAAGGCAGAATAGAGAAACAAATAGAAAATGTCTGTTAACATTTCTGTGACACACTATTTCTCAGTCAGTAACAGTGGAACTACCACATTTGGACCTTAACACCACAGTGTCCATGTGGTTCTGGAAATAGTGTAAATGATGCTACAAAAAAAAAAAATCAGGAACAGCTGAATCAAACCAAATTTACAGAGAAGTTTGGGCTAGAAGTGACAAAATTTTGAGGGCATTAATACACAGTCTACTTTCTTTAACCCTTTAATGGTTTTTTTTTTGAAATTTGCATCCTTTTAAAAATTTATAATTTTTTTAAATGACACATCTTTAATTCAGTAATTCATTGTAAATTTGTGGGGTTTTTCCTGTATTGAAATTTTGATGATGCAATATTGCATCATGTAACCATATAGTATTATAAACAAGTCACTACATGCACATATTCCTGCTGATGTATGCTGTACTTCCTGACAATTCTCCACATGCTCACCTGCCAGTACTTGCTTATTTAATACCTGATCACTGATTGGTTATAATTTGCATATTGTGTTAATTTAGAAAATAATGTAATCACTATGACTTTAACTCTGCTACACAACAGATGAAACGTATGAATGGTTTGTCAAAATTCTCTTCTCTTCTTTCCTTGTGCTTCCTTCTCCCCCTTATTTTTATTCACCACCCCCCAACTGCTTGCAAGGCTACTACTGCCCCCTGGATTGTTCTAGTGCCCCCCCAGGGCAGTATTGCCCATTTGGGAACTTATGTAAGGACATTCTTGATGAAAATATGGGGAGGAATTAGGCTCGCACAAATCGAATTTTATGACAGATCACATCTTTAAGCTCAGCCAACTGACTGAGCAGCTCAGAAAATAAAAGATACTGCTTTGTTTATATGTTATTTTTTTCTTTTAAAATAGCAATTTATTGAATAGAGCAAAAACCAACCTCAAAAGTTGTCTTCCAACAATGCATCTTTCACGCACATGCTGAGATCATAAAGATTCCTTGATACATGGGAAATAAAGTTAACAAAATAAATAAATGTGAAAAAAGAAAGAAAATAAAGATAACTTTAAGAGATTCTGATTATTAAAATCAAGTGAAGCATAAAACAGGGCAATGCATGCTTATATGCTTTGCAAGTTGCACAACGTGCAATGGAGAGACATATGGTGAATGTAAATAGACTGCAGCATATTGCCAGTGATGAATCATGTACAAAAAATAGTGTAAAAGATATCACCAAAGGAACATATGACTGGAAAAGGAGATGAGTGGTCATGGAGGGAGAGTGAGGGATAACCTGTGTACCATACTATTACTGATTAAAAGTTAAAAGACCTAAAAGAAAGTCCTCATCACTTTGGAGGGATATCATTTGGAGGATTTATAAAAGGACATGGACAACCAGCCCACAGAAAAAGCAAGGGTGGATGGGTTGCAGTCTGCATAATAAGATTATTATCTATATCCCACTGATGAAATCATAACCACTGAAGTACTAAAGATCAGCATTCTAAGATATTTGTTTATCTTATTCCATCGGTGGGCATGTTTTTTGGCTGAATCAATAATTAAATTTTCTCCACTGACATTTCTTTTTTTCTATTATATCCTTGAACTGGATGTTCCGCACCTATTTGGGATAACCTTTGCTAATTTCAAACCACATACATGGTGATTATAAACAAATAAGATAAGAATTTTTTTAGCTGAACTTCCCTAAAGAAATATAAGATTATTCTTCTACTGTGAAGTGAGATGATGACTCTTAGGGTTACCTTTATGTACTTGCCATGAAATGCTACAAAAAATGAAAGAAACATGAAGACATTGGTGTAGATGTAGCCACTAGATATGACTTTCATCTTTCCCATGCAGCATTTCTTAGAGTGTTATACATATTTGCTATTTATATAATTTTCACTTACAGAATGTCTTTCAACAGACAATATCAGAAAGCTTTTATAAACATTAATTAACTGAGTTTCACAACACCCTAGAGCATTAAGTATTAATACATCCATTTTCATGGCAAGCAGCCAAATGAATATAATAGTCCAAAATCTATAAAGTCCATTTAGTTTCAAACACAAAGAAAAACTAGACTATCTAAGAGATTCAAGCTACCCAGGAAATTCAACACTAAGATTTGAAATGGCAGATTAGCTATCGCTATAGTGGTGAATGATCATAACTCCCCACTCAGTGTAAACAAACCAAAACAAAAAGCTGTATTTTGAATTTTAGTTTCTGATTAGAAGGAACTAGTGGGCAATTTTCCATCCACTGGGAGCTCCAAAGATAATATTATAAAATTGCAGACTTTAATCAGATAGACTTTTAACACAGGGCTCAATGCAATCTGTTTCCAGATCAAATTTGGAAAAACGGCAGATGGGAAAAAAATTCTGTTGACACGTCAATAAATGATAACATCTTAGAATCAATCAAATTATGTATGCATGTATATTATGTGTATTTCACAACCCTATCAGGGTTATGGTGAATAACTAATAAAACAAGTGTAAAACATATATGATTGCTGTGACTGCATTATCTAATGTCATCTTACTTCAATATAGAATGTACGTTATCTTAATAATATTTAATATCCCAGAACTTTTTTGCGATCCTGTGGACTTTTCCATTTATTGAATGAATCTTTTGAATATATTTTGTTTACTCCAAAGAGAATTCTGGAAATATATGAAATGAAGAGGAAAAAGTAGGGCATTTCTTCAGATTGTACAATTATTAACACTCCAAAAAAAAGAGAGTTGAAAAGGTTTTGCTTTGTTTTAGTGATCTGATCTATCATTTCTCAGTACACAAACTGTCAGCATCAATTTCCTGGAAACTAAAGTATAAAAGTAATTGAACATGAGGGTGATATTTCAAGGGAGCGGGCAAATGTTCAGTGTGAAATTTACCTGTGATAAGCAGCAGTGGGCACTAATGATATATGGACCAGTGACTTTATTTCCACAAGTCAATTATTTTTTTCAAAATAATTCACTAGTTCAGACTTTTATGATATTTCAGGAAAGCTCCTTAGTGGCATTTCATTTCCCTCACAATTTTCTTTTTCAAATAAAACTCAACTTAAATTCAGATTTAGGCCAATGCCAAAGAGAATCAGTTGAAGCTGGAGAAAAAGTAAAAATGGGCGCATGTACTGAAACAATTTTAAACATTTGCCCTTGGCTTACAAGTTAGACCTCTTACTTTTTTAACTCCCTTTTATGCCTTTAATGGTAGAAAAATAGAGATTGGACACACTCAAAACATAAAGGTCTTAAGCTAGCTAGCTAATCAGAGCTGTTAGGAAGTTAATACCCTAACCTTCTGGGGTTTTTTCCAGAGAAAGATCAAATTTAACTTTAATGACTTACCCAAGGAACCTAATTCCCGTCATCAAGCTCTGCTAAACATGGAAAGTGACTCTTTAGATGATAGAGGGAGAGAGGAAAAGAGACTAGTTTGTCATATCATCTGAAAAAGACAAAGTTCACACAGAATTATAAGAACCAGGAATTATTAGAACACATCTAAAGAAATATAGGACAATATCCATGTTTTTATAATACGATCCTTTCATTGAACATATAGTTACCTTGCTTTAAGGATGAACCTACAACTTTTTTCCATAGAATTTTATTTCGTGTAAAAAATTTTCATGCCTTCTTAAAGGGACTAAGTAGTTATTAATTTAAGATTTATTATATATCTGCTATGCTATTCTGCTTTATTTTGCCTTGAGAATTCATCAGAAATATAGTTCTTCTAACTGAATTATATTTTAAGAACTGGTTCCGTGTATTCTTAAGATGTTTGTAGCTTAGATGACCGATTACCAAAGAAAGCAGGGAATTCCTTAGGCAAGTATGGGCTATATATTATAATCTCAAAGTTTATAATGAGGACATCTGGAGAGATTGTTACTGTCATGTAACTTGTTATATTCATCAAAGAAAACACATTTTGGATAATAACCATAATAATTCATGTTTATATGATGCTTTGCAAAGCAATTTCATAACAATAACCCTTTGAGGTAGCAAGTACTGTTTCATATTATCCCCATTTCACAGAGGGGGAAATCCAAACTGAGAGAGGCCATGCTTTGCTCAAGGCCACATATTGAATTCATGGCAGAGCCACAACTAAAATCCAGATCTCCAACTTTTAGTCCAGAGGTCTTTTCACTTTGCCATGCTACTGTCTTCAACAAGTGTAAAGCAAGATGTTGTACTGGTTACAGATTAAAGAAAGACATTATATTTGTTAAATATATGCCTCTGAGGAGGAAAAGAGACTATTGTGACCCTGGCTTCCCTAACTACTACACATATAATGTTGCTGTGGTGATGTCAAATTCTGGAAATAGGGAACAGAGTGATACTAAAATTCACCTTTGTTGCTAACCCTTTGTACCTGTCTTTGGAGGATTTGGGGAAGAAGAAACCAGAAGAGAGCTCAGTCATCTATTTTGCATCTTAAGTTGCATAGAGGATTGAGTGTTGAACTTGGAGTCAGGAAGACCTGAATTCAAATCCGGCCTAAAATATTTGCTAGCTATATGACCCTGGGCAAGTCCTTTCCTCTTCTGGACAAGCCTCAGTTTCCTCTTCCATAAAATAGCAATAATAATAATACCTATTTCACAGGGTTATTGTGAGAATCAAATAAAATGACCTATGTAAAGAGCTTAAAGTTATATATGAATGTTATTTATTATTATTATTGTAATGATGATGATGATGATGATGATGATGATGATGTGGAAGGAGTTCCAGTGATAGAATTAAACAACATCTGATTTCTAAAAACTGCTCCTTTCTTCCATCCTACCAGTGGAGGAACACTGGTTCCTAACAGCTCTGATTAGCTAGCTAGCTTAAGACCTTTATGTTTTGAGTGTGTCTAATGGTTAAATGAGCTGGAAGATTAATGGCACTTGGAACTGGTGAGATGCTTGCTCCTGGCCCCAATATGCTTCCTTTTTCTTTGGAGAAAGAAGCCACAGAAGGAGAAGCCAAGATCTGACCTACAACTAGAGCAAAGGTCCAGTGTTCATTTATGCATTTTTGTCTTCTAATTATTTCCTCCCTTCCCTCAACTTGTATTGTCATGTATATCCTATGTCCAGTTATAAAATACACCAACTAACTCCTTGCCTAGTATGATTAATTCTGATGTGGATAGAGATGTCAGGAGAGATTTAGCCTTATCTTGGACTGAGAAGTAAGGTAAAGAGAGAGTGGACATTGATTCCATATGAAAGGTCCATGAGGTTGGGAAACATATTAATATCATACCCTTAGATGAACACAAGTTCCCCCAGGAACAGGAAAGTCAATAGGCAAAAAGTCATAATTTCATAATCACATTCCTAGACTTGAGATAAACTCTTGAGGTAAACACAAGTAGGACCAGCCTCCCGTAGAATAATTATGTTCCACAGAACTCGGACTTCCCTTCATCTCATTTACAGATAGTGCACATCATATTTTGCTATTCCAAGTTATGCTACACATAGGACACCACCCCCTTTACTTCCTTTCAAATATATAATAAGCAGGAAATCCAACCTACCTTTCGTCTATTGAATCACCTATAAAAATTTTATTCTGATATTTAGCAGATGTTCTGAATGACAGAGCAAGTTCAAGTGTATGCATGTTAGAGAAAACAGGAATTATTTCATTAAGCTAGGATTTTTTCTTAATATTTCTACTCTCAGTACTTTTGTCCTGATCAAGGCATTCCGCCTTGTTCAGAGCAGCTTCCATGGCCAATAAGAGATATAGAATCTCTTACTTGAGGGAAAAGAGACATAATTCTGAATTTGCTACTAGTTCTTGCCTATTACCTCCCTTAAAGGGTGAGGACAGTGTGGACTTGAATTCCAAAGTTAAACCTCAAAATTCATTATAGTCATTAGTCCTAGTTTCTTCTAAATGTTTTCTGAGTTTCTAAACAACATGGTTGAATGATTTAAGTCATACTTTATCACTCTCCTTCCTATCTTCCTTCTGGTGGAAGTGCTAAGAAGTAAAGTATATGGGAGGCAGTCAATAGGGTAAGTAAGGGAAGCCAAGAAAAGGGTCATATCATAGAAAATCAGTCAAATGGAGGTAATCTAGTGTAGGCATATTATATCTTCAATTACATTGTAAGCTCATACAAAGTCAACTGCATCATATTTTTTGGATCCCATGATACCTCACCCAATGAGAGGTTAATACTTGTATACACTTGTTAGCTGATTGATTAATAACAATTTGTGGGAATTCTACTGATTCGCAGAGGCACCATGAATTATATTTGATAAAAGATACCTGTATTGTATCTTTTGTGACTTTGGAGTCTCCAGAGAGAAAGTTGAAGGAACTGGGAGCAAAAGTAGTACTTTCATCTCTTCAAATTGAAAGTTCTAATTTGGAAAAAGAGAAAAAGATATTATAAGTGAACAACTGGCTAAGAACATGGTTCTGTGAACCAAAGATTAGAACAGAGTAGAGGTTCCACCAAAGGAATACATCTCACATAGAGACAGGGAAAACTTGTTTGGTACAAAACTCACTAGACCAATAAAAAAAAAAAGATCAAAGTAAGAGTTAAGAGGAAAGGGAAATGTCCAGATAAATATGTAAATATACTGTTTCAAGCAATCAATAAACATTTATTATTAATATTACCTATTATGTGCCAAGTACTGTGCAAGAACTAGAGATTCAAAGAGGTAAAAGACAGTCCTTGCTTTCAAGGAGCTTAACAAACATATACAAAGCAAGTCACATACTCAAGAAATAGGAAGTAATTAACAGAAAGAAGTCACTAAAAGCAACAGGGGTGGGGAAGGCTTCCAGTAAAAAAGATTTTAATTGGGACTTAAAGGAAGTTAAAGGTCAGTAGACAATTGTTGTTCTTCCTTCCTTCTCAAAGAGGACCAATGACATCAGGAAGGTAATGTCTTGGCTTGCAAGTAAATTGGATTTAATTGAGACAGGGCTGTGCAAAATCCTCAGTGTCACTCTCTCCTCCAGAATCATCTGAGTTCAGTGCCAAGGCATAAGTCAGGATACCTAGAGGTGGCCCCAGATGCAGTGGGCACACCTTGGCCTTTCTAAACTAAGGTCTTTCCCAAGTCTCACTTTATCTGAGGCAATATTACATTCAGTGATTCAGTGATCTAAGACTAGGTAAGAAATGAGGCAAAAGATGACTTAGTTTATCTCCTCCAAACATAATGTATCTGCCAATAAACTTCAAGGTTTATGGGCAGAGCAAAAGTAATTGCTATTTACACTTACTCTGAACCATCAAAACCCAAAAAAATGACCAAGTGAGATGTGGACTGGAACCTATTATTATGTTTGTGTTTGTCCTTTGTCCTCAAAGAAGACCACGACATCAAGATGATGACATGACTTTCAGGACCTATTATTGGTCAAACAGCGAAAGTCAGTGATTTGACTTTAAGGCATAGTCAAGCAGTTCCATTTGAATCCCAATGGGCTTTATCAATCCCTGGTTTTACAAGGCTCTATTTCAAGAGATCATAAATGAAATTACATAGGATGAAAGAGTTAATTGTCCCAGTTTTTTTTAATAGAATAAATAAGTAGGGAAGAGGAAAAAGAACTAGCCCCAAACTCCAAGATATCCTACAAGGTTTAAGTGATCAAAATTTATATTCTTTTGGGGAGACTACCCACATGTAAGGGTATGATTCCCCATGTGCACACAGGGAGAGGAGGAAGGAAGGAAGGAAGGAAGGAAGGAAGGAAGGAAGGAAGGAAGGAAGGAAGGAAGGAAGGAAGGAAGGGAGCAGCATTGCCCAACCAGAACTGACCAGTAGACAGTGAAAGAGGGAAAGCATTCCAGGGAAGATAGTCAGAGAAAATACCTGGAGTCAAGAGATGGAATGTCTTGTTCATAGAATGGCCAAGAGCCAGTGTCACTGGATCAAAGAGTACTTGGGGAAAGATAAGGTATAGGAAGACTAGAAAGGTAGGAGAGGGCTAGTTTATAAAGGGTTTTGAATGCCAAATAGCATTTTGAATTTGGTCCAGCAGGCAACAGGAAGTCACCGGAATTTATGCAGTAGAGGAAATGACATGGTCAGACCTACACTTTAAGAAAATCACTTTAGTGGCTGAATGGAGGGTGGATTGGAGCAAGAAGAAAACTGAGGCAGGTAGACCCACCACAAGAAAAAAAAAGTCAAGTTATTGAAGAATCTTACTTAAAAATGAAAAGAATCTTATTGTCCACCTCTAATTCATCATCCTGGGGCAACTAGGTAGCATATAGAATACCAGTCAGGAAGACTCCTCTTCCTGAGTTCAAATCTGATCTTAGACACTTACTAGCTGGCTAAGTCACTTAACCCTCTTTGTTTCAGTTTTCTCATCTGTAAAATGGACCAAAGAAGGAAATGGCAAACCACTCCAGTATCTTTGCCAAGAAAACCCCACATGAAGTCATAAAGAGTTAGACACTATTGAAAATGACTAAACAACAAAAAATTCATCTTCCTGCTCCTATCTTTCTTCAATGGAAGCATAAAAAAGTGAAGTCTAACAATTTTTCACATAATTTTCAATTATATCACAAAAGAATCAATGATTGCATCTCAGAAGAGAGGTTGTAGGTAACAGATAAGGTGTGTATTACATACTATCAGATTTGTCTCTATGTCAGTTGGTTCTGATTAAATGTTTTTGATTGTGACAAAGAAAGGCTCTTGGGGAGGACAGAAAATTTCTAAGGGTTGGGAGAAGAGTGTGGAACAAAAAGTTGTCAAAATTCTTTAGAGGACAGCAATAAAAAAAAAGGATCATGAAGAAAGAACCAAGTCACTCTCCGAGAATAAAAATGAGGAAGAAGGCCAGGAATAATATATAATGATCTCAGTTATGTATATATGAATGAATGGAATGTGTAGAATTAACAGAGTAAACTTAAAATTTTAATCCTAGAAGATAAATATAATCCCATAGATTTCATCAAAATTTGTGGGACAGGATTATGACTAGAGTATTTTAATAATAGAATATACCTGTATCAGAAGAAACATCTAGGAGAAAAGAAGAGGTCGTGGCATTGTATGGAAAAGGAGTACATACATGTTTGAAAAGCCATGAACCTGAGAGTGGAAAGCATGTGAGTTAAGATGAAATGAAAGAAATAGAGGTGGTACTATTCTGACATACTAAAAAGCATCTAATTAGATAGCACACGTATATGATGTTTTATATTCAATATAAGTGGAAATATTTATATTTCAATATAAATTGAAAGACTTGCATAATATAAAGGTATGATAGTGATGGAGAATGTCAAATACCCTTATGTACCTTAGAAGCATGAAACTACTAAAAGACAGACATCTAATATATTTTGCCTGGCTAATTTCATCACTCTAAAGACACTGGAAATAGTGAGAAAAATGACTATTCTAAACTCAATTCTAGACAACAAAGAACTGACTGATAATGCAAAGGTGTCAAGAATCTCAGTAGAAAATGACTACCTCATCTTGGAATTCATAACAAGAAGAAAGGAAAATTCTGAGCATAGTCAGACATATCCTAGAACTTTGAAAAGCAATTTAAAAAAAAAAACCACAGAGAAGAAATAGTTATTATCTCCTGGGAAGAGATTATTAAAAAGAATTTGCCTCAAAAAGCACTGGAGGATTATGGAAGTCATTTGCAAAACTACACAGATATGGCCTATATTGAATTGCTTGCCTTCCCGAAGGGAATGGGTGGGGAGGGAGGGATGAAGAGAAGTTGGAACTCAAAGTTTTAGGAACAACTGTCGAGTACTGTTCTTGCTACTAGGAAACAAGAAATACAGGTAACGGGATATAGAAAGTTATCTGGCCCTACAGGACAAAAGAGAAGATGGGGACAAGGGAAGGGAGGGATGACAGAAGAAAGGGCAGATTGGTGATAGGGGCAATCAGAATGCTCGGTGTTTGGGGGTGGGGGAAGGGGACAAATGGGAAGAAAATTTGGAACCCAAAATTTTGTGAAAATGAATGTTAAAAGTTAAATAAATAAATTGGAAAAAAAAAAGCACTGGAGGCTCTCAAAATAACATTCTGACTTTAATAGAAAATAATTATAATAAGGAAGCAAGAGGTGGGGACTGGACTTGTGATTTCATTGGTTAAAGAGAACTCCCAGCTAGAGAGGCTCACTGTATCAATGCAGGTCATGCCCTTCTCTACAATTCACTGAGACTTTCAGTGACTTCTCAAAGGTCCCATAGCCAGTATCTATCAGAAACAGGACTAGTACCCAGGTCTTCCTGGCTTCTTGGCCAGCTTTTTCTCTACTAGACCATAGAGCATCAGAAGAAAAAGAAAAAAAAAACCACAAAAAGAAAAACGTATGACCTTTGATGATCTCATATTCTAACAGCACACATACTTGTACTCCACAAAGTCTCATTCTGTTGCCTCATTGTAGTGTGAAGGTAATACTGTCCACCAACAGAGTGGGATCTCCAGCAGGTTTTTCCTTGCTGGAAAGATTTGCAATATTCTCTTGGCAATTCTTATTTACAAGAAATAACCTAACTGACCTAAGATGACCTACATAATAATGAATTCTTTGGCCGTAGTAACACCATAAGAAAGAGAAATACAGAATATAACCATTAACCCAGTGCAATCTTCTGCTTCTGCATTGATGATGACAGAATACCAGAAAAGAAGACAGACAATGCTAAGAATCTCTCTGTTTCTAAATTATTGAAAAACGCAAACTTAACTTAGTTAATGCGAGATCCTTGCCCAAAGACCACTGAAAGGACACATTATTTGAAGTTACGAATATATCAGCCTTTAAATTCTTACTAACAAGAAAGACCAGAAGAAAAAGGGAAATTGTATCTAAATGGATGGATGATCCATAGGTTCTCCCTGTGAAGATACATAGAGCAGTTGATGGAGAAATTTTTATCATGTGGTCAAATGAGAAATTATCAAGAGAGGTAGTGAGTCACGATCCTACTTAACCAATAGTCACTAGGATAATCTCATGATAAAATATCTCATAATATCTCAATATCTCATAATAAAAAAAATTAAGAGTATTGAGGCTCCAAATAGATCAAAGAGGAAAAGAACACACACACACACATACACACATACATACACATATACACATATATGAAAATATTTACAGAAGTCTTTTTTTGTTATGGCAGAGAACTAGAAACTGAACAAATTATGGCATATGAATGTAATGGAATACTATTATGCTGTAAGTAAATTAAGTAGATAGATTTGAAAAACCTAGGAAGACTTGTATGAACTGAGCCAGAGTGAGGTTAGCAAAACCAGGGGAACAATTTATGCTATCATACCAATATTGTAAAAATAGACACTTTGAAGAGACTTAAGAACTACAATCAATAAATCACAATTCTAGAGGTATGATAAAGAATGATACCCAGCTACTGTGAAAGAGGTGGCAGATTAACATGTAGAAGGGGACATATGTTTTTGGACAAAGCCAACAGGAGGATTTATTTTGCTTGACTGTGCTTATTTGTTACAATGTTTTTTTTCCTTTTGTTCAGGGGTGGGGGTAGAGCAGTGGAAAGGAGAAAAAATACATGCTTAATCACTGAAAAAATAAAATTTTGATTTGAAAAATACCATTCAAAAAGATAATTGTGGTTTAAGGTCCAAAATCTATTGCAGGTGCTAGGAAGTACAGATATTTTATGGAGAATTTTTATGAGACCCTCAAAATTAAACTAGCATATAATTTAATGGTATTAATTAATTTTAATTAATTTAATTTAATTAATTTTAATTAATTAATGGTGACTTGAATGCAAAGGTAGGCATTGACAAGATGGGGAAAATGTTAAAAATCAGGGCCAAGGAGGAAAATAAAAATAGAATTTAAAAGCTTGCAGACTGTTCACACCTATATATTATAAATACTTTCTTCATAAAGACAGTTAACACTTACTGAACATATAAAGCAAAAAATAATCTCACTTACTCTTCCATGACCCCTCCCCCAAAAACGAAATTGATTATATTCTATGAAAGAGGAAACAAGTTGTTACTGATGAGGGAATCATCTAAATCATCTATCTGTCTGTAGTCAGATCAGTAACTTACTAGAGTAAAAATAAACATCAACAACAAATTAGAAGACAGGACCAAAAAAGCGAAGATAGACAATATTGTTGTGCAATTAAAATAATTGTATCCTAACCCTATTTAAACAAGCTATTAATACTGAAAAATGGTAAATGTATAGAAGAATAGACGTTGAAAAAGACTATCACCATACTCTTGGGCAAAGGAAGTTTGCCCAGTATCAACCAATCACCTCAAGGAAGAGGTCAAAAAGGCTTAGAAATCCCCACTGACAGCAAATACTTGAACTAGTTGTCAGGAAGTGAGACATGGCATTGAAAAAAGGTAGGAAAACCAACAAGACTAATGTCTCCTTCTCTATCTGAGCTTAGGAAGCTAAGGCAGAGGCAAACATGTGGAAAAGTTGGAATCAAATCTCTCCTTAGATCTTCTGTTGGCCGCCTGGCTAGAGGTTTGAATCTGATTCACCAAGTAGTCAAAACAATCCCCAGGGCTATTGGCTAAGAAGGATTGTGACTCACTCCTTCTCCTAATAAGAGGCCATAATAGCACAACTCAGAAGGTCACCAACAGATGGAAACAAAGAACCAGCAGAAAACAACTCAGCGGTGAGACCCCAGATAGTAGTAGGGTGTTGGGTGGTGCTAATAGCCTTCGTAAGAGATCTTAGTTCATCCTTGCCCTTTAAAGTATGGAATTGTAAGGGACAACCAAGCTCTTTTAGAAAAAGTCCTCTGTTGTCATTAAAATAGATAGGATACTGTGCTGAATGGACCATTGGCTTGATGTTTCTTATACTCAATTAATTTCATTTCAACAAATATTTAATAAGTACTACTCAAATGTAAAACCCTGTGCTGGATGCTAGAGATACAAAGATGGATGAACCAGGTAAAACAGACTTTACCCTAAAGGAGCTTAGAATAGCAAAAGTACGTAGACAGAGGTAGGTATAAATACAGAGCTTTTACAGTATATATGTATAGAGAACACTTTACAGTTTAGAGAGTGCTTTTCTAACAAAATTCCTGTGAAGTAGGTGTTATAATACTAGTATCATTTAACTGTAGAGGAAATAGAATCTTAGAGAAATTAAATGGTAACCTGGATAGTAAGTGGCAGAACTAGTATTCATATCCAGGTTTCTGATTCTGAACACTTTGCCTTTCTTACATCTTTCTTTTTGAAAAAATGACAGATAAAAAAAAGGAATCTTTTATTAAAAATTAGAGATATATGGGTAGGAAAAGTACAAATAAATTGTGATGAGAAATCTGAGGATGGAGATGCTTATTTTGCCCAGGGGGAGAACTGTCAAAGTAGGATTCATAGAGTATTTAGTCCCTGGGCTTGACTTTGAAAAGTGGAAAGATATGAAATACTTAGAATTAGAAAATAATTGCTATTGTTGGATCATTTTAGTCATGGATGTAATGGCAAGCAAAGTGGCATTTTTTGCTGTTTTTCTGTGGGTGTTATTCAGTTTCCCAGCCTCAGTCTTATAAACCTCTGCACTGAGTCAATCAGACATGTGCCAGTGGGCTCTAACCAATCAGATATGTACAAGTGGTCTCTAGTCAACCAGATGCTGAGTAGAACTGTATATGAAAAGAGCCAGTGTTGAGAAAGTAAACATTAAGAGAGCCAACAATGAAGGGGCAAGCCAGTGTTGAGAATAAGAGAATGCAGAAAAGAGACCTCTGAGAGCTGAGAGGAGACTTATGAGAGCTGAGAGGAGACCTCTGATGGCAGAGACTTACTGAAGGAGTCTTTAAACTTTGAAAGGGAGTAGAGCTGTAGGGCAGAAACTTGCCCATGGGAAGGAGGCTTAGCTTAAGTCCCTTTTGAGAGCTGTTAAAATTATGACAGAGCCTCTGGACTCTGATGGTGGATTAAGATGATAGTGCTGGTGGTGTGTATCAGTATTGTTGTTGCCTTGTTGAACTTTCTGAGAGGCAGAAGCTTCAGGCAGGAACTCCTAGAGACTGCTGTCAGACAGGAGCAAGGAGAACTTGGAGTGGTGCAGTCCCTCTGAGCTAAGACATGGAGCAGGAGTGGAGAGCTACCTACATGCTTACGAGAGTAGGAAGTGGTTGACCCACAGAGGAAGAGCCATGGGACTTGAAAGTCAACCTTGAGTTAAAATGAAAGAAGACTTTGCTTGGACACTTGGTATTTATTGGGGAGATTATTCTTACTGTGACCTAGGGGTAGATGGTGTGATGTTTTCTGCTACCTGTTAAGGATGTGTTGTGCTAGAGAAAACTCTAGCCTGGGACCTCCTGATTTGGGGGATGCAATGACAAATGCTGTGTAGTGATGATGTTCTCACTGGGACATAAGGGTGGATGGTATGGTATTTTCTGTAACCCCTTAAGGACGTATTGTGCTAGGGAAGAACCTGGGCTGGGACACCCTGATGGTGTAAACAAGTATTTGGGGGAGTGCTACTGAATACAATGATATATGCTATGTTCCATACGATATAGTAAGTGTTATGAGATAGATAGATATACATACATATGCATATACACATATATATATAATGATGTGTTTTTGCGAAGGATGCTGCTAGGAATGTTATACTTTGTTGAACAATTTGTAGTTCTGAATAAATAGAGAGCTCATTTCACTATACACACTTAAAATTATTCAGAGCAGCAGTTCTCAGGCGTGCTGCCATGATTGGCACTACAATGGACAATTCTTTGTGGCCCCATTTGAGGTTTTCGTAGCAAAGGTACTGGAGTAGTTTACCATTTCCTTCTCTAGCTCATTTTACAGATGAGAAAACTGAGGCAAATGGTGTTAAGTGACTTGCCCAGGGTCACATGGCTAGTATCTGAGGTTGGATTTGAACTCAGTTCTTCCTAACTCCAAAATCAACATTCTATCCACTTCATCACCTATCTAGAAATTAAGCAGGATATCAAAATATGTGCGACCAAACATCTCAACACTTCTTGTCCTAGCTCACCCTTATATCCCAACTTAATATAAATTTGTAGACTCATTTAGGATGATCATTTGAAGAGGAGAAACATATTAGATATGGTGGATATTTATCATATCACTCAGAAAGAAGGAGGAAGTAGACAATGAGTTCCAGAAAGAAATTACCAACTTGGAACTTCCTCTCTGCTAAAAATGAAGAATTGAGAAATTCTTGATGACCTTTAATGACAATTTTATTCTTAAAAAGATAGAGGAATTCATGAGGTGAACTGTTATCCTGGGCCTCATTGTAACCAATTAAAAGAAAGTATTTGTTGGAGCAGAAATGATAGTTACTTTGGGAAACAGTGGGAGGGAAAGGAGATAATGTGCCATATTAGAATTCATAATAGGCAGTATGATACAGTGGAATATATGTTGGAGTTGGAGTCAAAGGATTTGGGTTTAAATCCTGATTCTTCTCGGGTCACTTGTGTCATTTAACCTCTGTGGGACTGTAATTTCCTCATCTGTAAAAGATCAATGACCTCTCCAGAACTAAAAAAATATACTAGTAGCAATTTGGGGAAGTAATAACATCAATGAGCATTAAATTCAGTCATGATATTTTAGTGGCCAACCAAGGCAGGGAATAGAGAATGATTCCAACTGAGACTTTATTCCAGGAGCACAAGCAACAATATAGATGCATTCTCTACATGATCTCTGTAGTGAAGGGAGAAAGTAGTAGAGGGAGGATCTGGCTGTCTTTCAGTTATGGCATGGGAAGCTGAGAAAGAGTATAGCCCTTTGTGTGTGGTGGGGGAGGTGGAGGAGGAAGGGTTTCTTGTCAATTATTTTGCTATTTGTGTTTAATTAAATGTTTTTTGTTTTGAAATAATACATCTTCTAATTGTTCTGTTATGAGGAATGACAGTTGGGGCACTTGAGCTGTGTGTGCATGTGTGTGTGTGTGTGTGTGTGTGTGTGTGTGTGTGTGTGTGTGTGTGTGTGTGTGTGTTTGATAGAGTCTGATCTAATGCTCACATTAAACAGGGCGGAGGTTGCATAGAGCCCATATTTGAGGGATGGTCCAGGCTGTAAGGGCAGTACCAGTCTATAATATAAGCCCATTTTAAAATATTACAGAGGATAATAAGCAATGAATGTAAAAGTACTTATAAAGCATTGTGTCATAATAATAGCTAACATATAGCATTTTAAGGTCTGCAAAGTACTTTACTTTTACAGTTTCCTCATCTGTAAAATGAGCTGGAAAAAGGGGATGGCAAACCACTCCAGTATCTTTGCCAAGAAAGCCCCAAATGGGGTCACAAAGAGTCAGATACAGCTGAGAAAAAGGTTGAATGAGAACAACAAAAGTGCTTTACCTCAGTGATATGATTTGATCCCCACAACATTCATGGCAGGTGGGTTCTCTTATCATCTCCATTTAACAGAGGAGAAAGTGGAGAGTTATAGAAGCTGAATGACTTGCCCAGGGTCACATAGCTAATGAGTGTCTAAGGCAAGATCTGGTTTTTCTGACTCCAAGTCCAACACTATACCACTTAAACTAAGTGCTGAAAATAAAAGGCAGAGGACAGACAGCCCCTAGAGGTGATCCTGGACAGGACCAAAAGTTCAAGCCATGGCAACCTTGAAGCCAGGATTGCAAGTGGGATGATGCTGCCAACCAGCCTGGTGTAGAAACCCTGAGAAACCAGGATGCTTGGGGGCTCAAGCCAAATGAGGGGTTTTTGACTTGGAAATGGGACTGTGCTCTAAGGTAATTGAACTAAACTATAAACCTAATCCCCTTCCTCCTCACCAGGGATTTAGGTTTAAGGGAAGAGGGGGGATTATGCCTCCCATATGTTGGGGGAATAAATTTACATATTTGTGATCATACCTTTGGAGTAAATAGTACTGTGTAAAAGCTTCTTTGTTCCACATAGAAGAGAATAACAAGCAAATTTCAAAAGTAAAAGATCTGCCAAGATTCTTATAATAAATTATTTTCTCCATTGATAGCATTTCGACCCTAAAATGATAATTCCCAATATGCTACCAAGGAAATAGAAATGCCACGAACAGAATGAAGATAGAAAGCGAATTTCAAGTAGACGAAATTAGACAGAGGAAGTTCATGTTAAGCAATGAACAAAAGGATAGGAAAATATCCCACATGTGTTCCTAAGGGATTATTGTCTATTCCCCTAAACCCTCCCCAATCCCCCAGTAAATGGAAATAGGCAGGGAGGGAAAAATGGGAGAAAGAGGATTCTAGAACCAGTCTTTCCAGAGATTCATATGCTAGGGTAAAGAAATTGCCTCTTATGCTGCTGAACTGAGTGGGAATTATATAATTATTCTGTACCTCTTTCCAGCTACTGAGAGGGTGGGAAAGTTGTACCACAACTGGTTTCACCCAGACGCATAGTCCTGCTTTCAGGTATTTGCAAGAGCCAGATCAAACCATTCTCATAAAAGCCTATTGTCAAATTTTCACTGGAAACATTTTCACCCCAGAAATCAGCAAATGCTATGACTTAGGACTTAATTTATTGTTTTGTTGAAAATAGAGAATATGTTTACAGCAGATTAAACTTAAAGGTGTTGTTATGCCTATTTTTTTTCTCAAGAGTCAGTTGTCAAACATTTATCAGCACACTCCTGCCCACTTTTCACATTGATTTGGGCTCTGGAAGCAGTTAGGCTCTCCAGTTGAGTTGCGGTTTCCAGTCTCTGGAAGCAGAATACAAGAAACATAGCCTGCAATGTAGATATCTGTGCTTAGCAGATGGCCAACATCCCATGACATCAAACTTCCTCACTTTGGCTCCCCAACTGTATTAATTCAGGAACTCCTTTTCTTGCTCTGTGGGCCTCAGGAATACCCCAGAATTGCTAGACTCCTGAACGGTGCCTTTTGAGACTCCATATGGCTTCCTCTTTCACCATCTCCAAACCCCATGGCAAAATTCCACACATCTCATGAGATTTCACTTCTGGCAACCACAATCTGGCATCATGGGAAATCAAGTCGGATGGGAAATACACACTCAATACAGTCCTATTACATCAATAGAAGACCACTCCTCCAAAATGAAACTGGGTTTCAAATCTAAAATGTGTTTCTTAATGTGTCCTATATCAAATTGTAAAGTCAAAGATTTTAAAATATTTAAAATGTAATGTTCAGTGTTTATAGTCTAAGGAAGGGTTCATTCATATGTCTTTCTTTTTTGGCCAGATTTGGTTGTTACCTTTGGTTAATTATCTGGTTAATCACATTGATGTTGATAGCCAAGACAGGTGATTTGAGCCCCCCAAAATCAATTAGAGTCCTACATTTTCTGATTTGACTGTCTACATTGATCTGGTTAAAGAGAAAACTGTCAGATCTCCTGTGCTAACTATGTTAACATGAGAATAAAAATAAAAAACAAAAGCATCTGTTTCTTCTTTAGAGTGAAAATTCATTTGATAGCATGAAGACATCAGAGACTATGTACATATATATGTATGTATATATGTGTATTGTGTATACATTCATGCAGTGACTATATAGGAATATGTGTTTATATGTGTCTGTATATATGCATGTGTATATTCATATACCTGTACATATAGATGCATACGTATGTGTATCTAGGTCAGATCTGTAGTTTCATTGGTTCTTGGGAAAAAACCTCCTCTATAATGCAGATCAACAACCATTGTACTTTTAGTCTTAGAGAGTATCCTTGGGCCTCTGGGAGGTTAAATAACTTGCAAAGAATTATTCAACCAGCGTTCATCAGGGTCAGAACTTGAATCCAAGTCTTCCTGACTGGGAGGATCACCTTTCTGGCTGCTATGCCAGGACTGAATCAGAAGCTTTAAGACCTGTTATTGGCAGCTCAGATCATATCCTGAAATACGCTAAGCTTTAAAGAGTAAACCTATAAAAGGACTTGTTTATTTCTTTTTCCTAGTTCAGGGACTTGAATAATTATTACACACTCCTGCTTAATTGGTGCATTCCTTCAAGAACAGAATAAAAGTTTACAAGCATAGTTTTATTAATACTGACAATAATTATGTTTACAGATTAGCATGATTAAGAAATATTTAGAAATTAACATTATTCCTTCTAAGGAGTAGTTTGGCTTGCTTTTTTTTTTTTTTTTTACTTTAAGTTGAGAATATTTGTTGTAGTTAAATCATTGAATTGGGAAGTCTAGGTGGTTTGCATCATCAATTACTTTCTGAATGACCTTTGACTCATTCATTACATAGACTCTCCATGACTTAATTTTTCCTTTCTTTATTTAAAAGGCAGGTAATGTTTCAGGTTGCCACTCACCTCTCATGAGTGTTGGGAAGATTCAGGAACAATAATGTGACGTATCCTGAAGTTTTTAAAAGAAAAAAAGAAACTGAGTGAAAGTAAATTATTAGTTATTTTTTGTCCATACCTATGATTTCATTCACATAAAGTAGATATGTGGAAACATGGCAACACTTCCCAGTGCAGCTCATCAAATTGAGATAAATTTGGGACATATTTAACAAAATAAATTAAAATACAACAAAACATAAATGATATTAATATGTGGTTTTCTAAATCATTATGCAATAGCAGGGATCCTTATATAAGGTTTAGTGACTCTCCTTTCTATCTGAGTTTGATACTATTTGGATGAACAATTCCTGGTGAAGAAATTCTCTCTACCAATACAAATCAGCAACTACAAGTATGTGAGAAAGGAACTGAACCAAAGTATTCATGACTTCTATCCACTACTCCAGGCTGACTCTCAAAGTGAAGTATAATTGCTAACTCTTTAATTAGCATTAACTAGCATTTTAACTAGATACCAATAGCATTTTCATATTTCTGAATATATTACACTCAGTTGATAATCACAACTATAATGATAATCGGTACTTTCCAAATATTACTTGATCTTCCAGAGGCATTAAGACCAACAGTAGAAAGGTTAAAATCTTTCTTTTTTTAACAGTTGGATTTTACATTGGTATTCTTTGAATACTCACACTGACTTTTGGCCATATGATCACCAACAATCCTAACTTAATTCTTTATCCTTTTATTTGTGTCTAGATCTATGATTTCATAAAAGTGGGAATTCTCTGGTATGGAAACTCCCTCCTCTGAAACAGATGGCCAACTCATCTGAAACTCAAAGTCTTCATTATTCTTACTGGAATAGAAAATGTAGAAATCAGATATGTCTAAGTCAATGGCTAAACTAAATCACACACTAGAATGTTTTTTCTGAAATAGATGTCTTGTAAATACAATATTGAAGAGAGGGGGATTCATCTTGAATTCAATGGGACATTTTCCCTAAGAAAGGAACTTAAACCACTGACACATCTCCCCTCTTGTTATAAAATGTGGTGGTTAAACTTTGGATTACCTTTTTGTATTTTTATTCCTTTTCAGTATCCTGTAAAACTGGTTTTATACATACATAAACTGAGCCATGGGTTAAGCAACTTAACCCCAAAACACCTAACAAGCTGATGGGAGAAACAGAATTTACACAGCAATCAAATGTACAAATATCTTTTAAGGGCATCATCCAGAAAGGAACATTGGTCAACAAGGAAAACACATTATTTTTTGTCTGAGAGTTGTCCTCCAGTTAGACTCTAGTCTTTGTAGCGAAGAGTTTAGATGAAGAGATGGGATGAATGTACAAATTGTCAAATACTTTGTGTTATGTATGAGTGGTAGGTTTCCTAACTGTTTTTTTTTCCCTGGAATGCTTCCTGATCTCTAAGGATAAAGGGCAGAAAAATGAAAAGAATGAGTTAGAATTGGGTTATTAAGAGAAAGGGAAGATTGGGGTGGGGGTGTGGGGGGAAGGCAAAAGCAAGGAGGTTCATCATTGTAGTTCCTTATTAGAGGACTAACTTTAAACCAGCAGCAGCTAGACAGATGACACAGTGGATAAGAGTGCCACTACGGGAGCCAGGAAGACTCATTTTTTTTAGTTCAATCTGATTTCAGACACTTACTAGTTGTGTGACCCTAGGCAAGTCACTTAAACCTGTTTGCTTCAGTTTCCTCATCTGTAAAATGATCTGGAGAAGGAAATGGCAAACCACTCCAATATCTTAGCCAAGAAAATTCCAGACGGGGCCATGAAGAGTTGGACATGACTGAACAACAATAAACTTTAATCTACTTTTCTGTACAGGGAAAAAACCATTCCAGAACATCATCCAAGGAATTTGGCCTCCTCCCTTAATTTTTTGTGTTTTCTTTTTTCTCCATTTACTCTTCTCTTGCCCCCCCCTTCCTTCCTTAGGGTCCCTGAGAGAGAAGACAGATGCAAAAAGTAATCAGGATGAAGGGTGATGAAAAAGTAGAGGTAAAATTATCGTTGTCTGTTGTCCCACAAGATTCAATGCAGTTCTGAAGCTGTTGCACCATTATCCTGCTCTAACACCATAATTACTTTTCAGTTTAAGTCACACTAGCTCCTATGTAACCCATCAAGGGTGCAAAATATGAGTCATTCTTCACTGCTAAATATCCCCTTATCCCACTCTGCTATCCAAAAGAGAATGCCCAAATTTAGAATGTCACTTGGATAATGGGGGCTTACATTGGAAACCAGTCCTGTGGCTACCACCTAACCCTGCCACAGTTACCACTGATTGAATGGCATAACTAACAATATATGTTATTTGTGTGGCAGTGGTTATAAGGCCAATATCTACCAGGGTTCCTCCTTCCCCACCCCTGCTATGTATTAGGCTAGATTTTCCCAAAAATCGACAGTCAGGATTTGATTAGCCCATGGCCGGGGCTTGGCTCAATCTGTGCCTCCTTGGACTCAGGTGTCAGGGCACTTCATACTTGATAAATGTCAGAAGATCGCTCAGGTCACCACACCCCGCCCTGCTGAGAAGACCCATTTCCATAAGAAGAGGGAGGCCACATCTATAAAAACTAAGTGATCAAATCAGATAATATTTGTAAAGTGCTTAACACACTACCAGCCATATAGTAGATGCTTAATAAATCTTTGTCCCTTTCCCAACTGTATCCTTGTTGAACTTGTTAGAGTTACATAAATCTCCCTTCATTAACTGTTCAAAGACATCCAAGTGCCTTATTTCTTCCCAACATCATCCCTAAACTAAAAGGCTACTTGCTATATTCAGGCTTAACCCCCAGTAGCAATGTTGATACCAAGAGCATTTGTGATGGGAGTAAAGGAGGGGAGAGGAAAGCAGAAAGTGAAGTAGACCTATGATCTAGAATTACTTCCCTAAGAAATTGAAAAGCAACCAGCAGAGTTAATGGACATTGAACTGTTTCCCAAGCACAATATCTTTTAAGATAGATTCAGCAAAGGAATGCACATTGATTGGGCAGGAAAATGAATTAAATCCCTAATGAAATAGAAGGGTGGAAAGATTTTTTTTTCTGTTTCTACTTATACTCTTTCTAATTAACCACAGAACACTATCATTCCAAGAGTATGTCACTTCAGTACCTTTCACTGAAACTGGATGTAAACAGGATTTTTTTCTGTTTTTCTCACAATAATCCCCAAAAGCAATATAACATAATTATTCCCATTTTGCAAATGAGGAAGGTAAGGCTCAGAAGGGAGAAATTACTTGCCCAAGTTAACCAGATACCGACCAAGTTCTTTAAACTTCAAGTGTAGAGCTGCTTCCAGATTATAACTTTAAAATATAGGCTTTCCTTTTTATAACTTCAACCACATAAAACTGACTCATGAAAAATAATCGTAAAAGCCCTATTTACGCTTAAGAAACTTGTTTCTAATCATATATAGGCGTTCTTTATATTCTGTAAGATTGCGTTGCTTTTTTTTTTAATTTCAAAAGTAGTCACATTAACACTTTATATACAATAGGGATCACAACTGAACCTGTGATTTCATTGCTTTTGAAAACACTCAGACAAGGTAAGTCCTTCTACTCATGCAAGTAGACACTTTCTCTGCAATTTATATTCTTAGGATACTGAAAGGTTAAACAAATTGCCCAGAGGCAAAAACTTAGGCTTTTCTGACTCTAAGGTCAATTTCCTAGCCACTACACCACACTATACCTCTCCAGTAAATATGGCATATAGACTTAAATGTTGGCTGGCCCCAAACATAAGAAGCACTCATAAAATCACATCTTTTTGAAAGGAAAAAGAAAGGAAAGAAGGAAAGAAAGAAGGAAGGAAGAAAAAGAAAGAAGACAAAAGGAAGGATTGCAGAAAAAAGAAAGAATAAAAAGGGAAGGTAGAGAGGAAGGAGAAGAAAGAAAGATGGAAGGGAAAGGAAGAAAAGGGAAGAAAAGGACTTACCCAGGATCAAATAGGCAGTGACAAAATAATACCAACTATAGCCTACATTTGGGTTTCATGCAAGTCATATTTTTAAGAAAAAAATGGTGTCATATGGTACACAAAGTCCTGGATTTGGACTACTTGAACTCAGGTCTCACCTCTCATATTTACTAACTGTGAGACTATGGGCAAATCACAGTCTTTCTGAGAATAGGTTCCTTACCTGTGAAATGAGGATAGTAATACCTGTAGTATCTATCTTACAGATTTGTTGTAATACTGGAGTGATACTGTACATATAAAGTACTTTGCAAACTTCAGAGTACTAAATAAATGTCAGTTGTGTTTCTATTTGGACCCATACAGTAAAAGCCTATACTTGCCCTAGGGAAGGGCCCATGTTCAGGCCAGAAGAAGAGAACAGAATAAGCAAGACACATTCATAGAATTGTAAGCTTATACTTGGAAGAGACAGTCATCCAGTATATCCTCTCATTTTAAGGAGGAAGAAACTGAGGTCCCACAAGGTGAGGTGCCTGACCAAGGTCACACAGGCATTAATGAACAACCTAGGTATTCAAACTCAAGAACTCTGACTCCAAACCTAAAGCCCTGTCCATGGTGTCATATTGCAAGATGCGAGGCTGGCCCTAGAGCCAGGAATACTTCAGTTCTATTTGTCAGTGCTCTAGGCAGCTAAGATGACAATATACAGAGAAGGTATCTACCTACAGTGGAAGGGATTTCCTCATCCAGAAATCCTTTCTATCAATGATATCACAATTCTAGTTACTATACAAACAAATATAGCATACGGAATAGGACCTGGACCTGTGACGCAAACCAGAGAAATGTCCATACAACCCCATCTTCTAATACAGTGAGGAGAAAGGACGTGGTCAATATATTTAAGGAAATGGGATTCTACTATTATTCCCTTTTCCTGGTCAAACCACTGGACCAGCTTCAAAATAAATATAGTAGTAGTAGTAGTAGTAGTAGTAGTAGTAGTAGTAGTAGTAGTAGTAGTAGTAGTAGTAAACAGTATAATACTATATGCTACAGAAAGAAGTCCCATGAAAGATGACTTTTCCTTGGTTTTGTCCATAATAACTTCTTATGAGTTGGGTCACCCATAGCATGAGCCCCAAGAATGATATAGAGAGGTTCCATCAGGGAGCTTCCATCTTGGATGATTCCTGCAGGACTATCATTGGAGTGGATGACTTCCACAGCTTACCTTATATACTTCCTCTTCAGGTTTTCTGTTTCTTCCTGACTCCAAAGTATGGAAGTATGGAACATTTGTTTCTATCTGTCTTCTGGCAAAGTCTATCTCTACAGGAAACAACAAAAAAATCAATCAACACTTATTAAGCACCTACTAAGTGCAGGCACCAGGGAGACAAAAAACATTGGGGAGATTAAAAAAATGGCAAAAGACAGTCATCCCTCAAAGAATTTTCAATTTAATGATATGAAATTTGATTTCAACACACTCTAGTGTTTGGAGATTTTCCTTTTTAAAAAATAACACTACAGTTTTGTCATTCATTTTTAGTAAACTGAAATTATCTCGTTACATACACGTTGAAAATGTAGAATACTAGAAATATACTTTCACTACTGAAAATTTGTTATTGGTTATAGGTAATGCTCTACATCTTTTTGTTTTTTACCACAGGCAGCTAGTATGAAGTAGATAGAGTGCTAGGCCTGAAGTCAGGAAGACCTGAGTTCAAATGTGACCTCAGACACTTAATAGCTATGTGACCCTGTAGAAATCACTTAACTTCTGTTTACCTTAGTTTCCTCAACTGTGAAGGGGATAATAATAGCAACTATTTTACAAGGTTGTTGTGGAGATCAAATGAGATAATATTTGTAAAAGAACTTAGTACAATACCTAACACACAGTAGGATGCTATATAAATGTTTATTCCCTTGCCCTTTCCCTAATTAGCATTTCCATTTTCTATTTCTATTACTTTAACTGTAATTTGGTTCTTTTGTATTTATACATTGGCGCTGAAACTCAAAATACCTGCCAAGTCTGTGTATATAAACCTTAGGTAACTATATAATACAGGCAATAAAACTAGTCAGTATGTTGCTATGGAGACCACAAAATGGAAAGATCTCTGATCCTACCTTTGGACAACGATAGCCATTCAGCATGCTATTCGTTGACTATTAATGGATATAGAACCCTGTTAGTTAAATTGAATAGTAAGGTAATGCTGTTCACTATTAATCATAGTCATTTTAAAATTATGGTTTCAATGTCTTAGAAAAATTTCAAAAAAGATTTCATTGTTTATTGGCCTTGACTCTTATAGTTATGTAGAGACAGGCTTTCCTATTCTAAGATAATACTGTAAATATAAAGCCAATTCTACTTTGTCTCATTTGAATCATTCTGACTCTAATAAGACTCTATATTATATTATGGTTGAAATATGCCCTTTTGCAAAATAGCAAACAAAAAAAATGTCTACCAATGTAACATAGTCAGAATCCTATTATACCATCCTTCATTATTAATTTTTTTTTGTTACACTGGGTAAAAACATGTGTTCCAAACATGACTGAAGAAACATAGTACACTACAGTTATTTTACAAAGTAGATATCTAATACCTAACACCACTGTACAAAGGGATCTAATTATACTTCAATTTTTGTTTTGTGTGCATATACACTACAAATAGGTGCACGTGTGTGTGTGTGTGTATGTGTGTGTGTCCTGCCCTTTCTGTTGCTCTTTGTTTCTGTAAGAGAAAGGTGAATTGTGGGAGAGTGAATTGAGCAAGGAGAAAGCCCACTGGAAGGGGGAGGAAAGTAGAGAAGAGAAGAGTTTTTGTTGTCAAAAACTGTGTGTGTGTGTGTGTGTGTGTATGTGCGTGTGTGCACTCACACTTCCACATGTGCATACAGATAGAATTCCGGGTTTGGAATCAGGAAGACCTGGGTTCTAATCCTACTTCTGATCCTTACTGGTTGTATGATCCCTGGAAAGTTATTCTACTAAGTCATAGTTCACACAACAGAAACTCCCAGTGATGAAATCACTGATTCTTCCTATATGTGTTATCATTATATAAGTAAATACATTATTAACTTTTATGGACAAAATTTCCATCATATTTCTAAAGATTTCCAAATGATTTTGAATCTATGTCTCCCATTCCTTTTCCTTAATGAGCTTCAGTGAAGAGAGTGGTGAGGAAGAGGGGAAAATACTCAGAGGAGGGTATGGGGTGCAAATATCATACAAGCATTTCTTTCCTTGTAATAGGGCCAGCAAATGAATGGTCCTTTATCCATTGAAAAGCCCTTTCTCCATACCTTATCCATCCACCAAAGGGTAAGAATTTATTTTCTTCTTCCTTGGAGACTGTCGGGGACTGAGGCCCCCCACCTGTACCTCCTCTAACCTGCTTGCTTTCGTCCCGCCTGAGAAGAAAAACCGCACCCCACGATCCCGTGGAGAGATAAGAGAAGGGACTGCCTGAGGCTATGCAAACATACCAATGCGGGACCTGGTGAAGCAGTAGATGTTATGTAAACACAGATAGCCAAAGTACGATGTCCTAAGATAGAGCTGGCCCACCACGGAATTTGCTTGGAATCTCTTTGTCTTTTCTCTATATAAGTTTGCAACCCTGATAATAAAATCAGACCTTGCTTACCACCCCTTTGGTCTCACTCCTCTTTTCACCCATCCCCTTCAGGTAGGCGTTCTCCTCGATCCCCCCACTCATACTGGCCCTGCAGGTCAGGGCAAGTGGCGCCCAGACGTGGGGCTCGAGGTCCGGACTTCTGCCAGGCGGACCAACATTGAGAGACGATTCGTCGCGACCCCTTCCTTCTCATCGCTCATGAAGAGCCCCTGCGTTTTGGTAAGTTGAGTTTCGTCCGCCTCATTCTAATCATGGGTTCCAACCTTTCCAAGGAACAGGTCTTTATCCATGACCTTAAGCATGCCCTTAAGGATAGAGGAGTTAAGGTTAAGAAAAAGGACTTAGTGAACTTCTTTCTTTTTGTTGATGAGGTCTGTCCCTGGTTTATTGTTAACGGGCCGGACATCCATCCGGGCAAGTGGCAAAAGGTTGGGAGAGAGCTTAATAAGAAATTGCAAACTGAGGGCCCGGAGGCCATCCCCCCTTCTGTCTTTTCCTATTGGGGAATCATTAGAGACATAGTGGAATCCGCCTCCAGAGATCCGGGTGAGCGACAGCTCCTTTCGGTGGCAGAATTTTGCTTGCGCCCTTTGTCACGGGCCGCCTCTGTTAAGTCACTAGAGCGCCCCTTACCACGGGCGGCTCCTGTAAAATCACTACCTTCAATAGCCAAAAGTCCCCCAAGGCCCCCGTCCGTGGTCATTGATATTCCGCCAGAGCCACCAAAGCCCATTTATCCTCCCCTCCCTACAGGGCCCCGCCCTACAACCGAGTCCCTAACTTTCCCTATTATTACTAAACACAAGACCCCTCCCTTAAAGAATCCTGACCCTGATACGTTAGATCCTGGGGATGAAGCGGAACTTGAGGATGAGGCCGCCCGATATAATGATCCCGATTGGCCTGCTCTTCAACATTTGCTTCCTCCTTACTTATCCCAAACCTGCGCCCCTGTACTTTTGCCCCCTGTTCCCACTCCCTCGGTCCTTACCAATGCTAGACACCAACTTTCCACCCAGGTTAAGGAGCTCCGAGAAGTCTTAGACCTACAAAAGCAATATGTACAGCTCTCCTCGGAGTTGAGTTCCCTGCAGCACTCCCTCCAGAGCTCAGTCATTCTTTCTCCCAGTAAGCCTCAGTCGACCAAGGACCCGTCCAACAGGACTGGCGCTAAGACTAAAAACTCAAAAGAAGCGCAGCCCATGATGTTCCCCGTTATAACTCGGTCCCGCCGACTTGGGCCCCCACAAACCCCTGGGGCGGGTGAACTTACAGACTCCTCCGCGAGTGAGGGAGAGGAGGAGGAAGAGGAAAAGAATAAGGAGGAGGAGGAGGAGGAAGAGGAGGGAGAAGAAGGGCAGAGCAGTAGGAAGGCGGAACGGGAATGGCCGGAATACCGAAAATTGCATTTCAAGGGGCTTAAAGATCTCAATGCCGCTGTTAAGGCATATGGCCCCAATGCCCCTTTCACCCTCTCCGCCCTTGAGGCCATGTCCCGTGGAGGGTATCTTTTGCCGGCGGAGTGGCTCCGCGTGGTTCGAGCTGTTCTCTCACGGGGACAATTTTTGACGTGGAAAGCCGACTTCTATGATCGTTGTCAATCCACGGCAAAGAGCAATGGGAAGTCCCCCAACTCCCCCGCTTCAAAATGGACCTATGAAAAGCTGAGTGGTCAAGGCAAATATGCAGGTGAGGCCAAGCAACGCCGCCTTCCCATAGGTCTCTTGGCGCAAACCGCCAACGCGGCATTTGCCGCCTGGCGCGCTTTACCAACCCCTGGTTCTCCTCTTGCCCCGCTTAATAAAATAATACAAGGGACTCAGGAGGACTTTTCTGAATACGTTAGCAGGCTCCTGGAGGCCACCGAGCGGACCCTCGGTCAGGAGGCCTCTAAGGATCAGCTTGTGAGGCGTCTGGCATATGAGAACTCCAATACTGCTTGTCGCTCTGCCTTGCGCGGGAAATGGAGGGATAAAACCCTAGAGGAGATGATCCGCCTCTGCAGAGACATAGATCCTTTTACTACGAAAATATCCCAGGCTGTACATTTAGCTGTCGGGGCGGCTCTCCAGCCGGGGGACTCCCAGAAGGAGTGTTTCCGCTGTGGGCAACCCGGTCACTTTGCCCGGCAGTGCCCCAGCTCGCCAGATACCCCCCCTCCTCCAACCCAAAATAGGGGTTCTCAACCTTCCACCCTCTGCCCCAGATGCAGGAAAGGGAAGCACTGGGCGAACACTTGTCGCTCCGCGACAGATGTCAATGGCCACCCCCTGCAGGGAAACGGCCGGAGGGGCCAGCCCCGGGCCCCCCAGCCGATCCCCGTCCCGCGGGCCTCGGGGACCAGCCCGCCCACACCCAACTCTACAGAGCCACTTCAGGAAGCGCAGGGGTGGACCTGTGTGCCGCCTCCACCACAATATTGACCCCTGAAGGTGGGGTGCATATAATTTCTACAGGCATCTTTGGCCCCCCGCCCCCCAATTTTTATTTTTTTATTCTTGGTCGTGCTTCCACTACTATTAATGGCCTTCTAATCCACCCCTCCATTGTTGACGGTGATTATATGGGGGAAATCCAGATACTTGCTTCAACCCTACAGGGACCCCTCACTGTCTATCAGGGGCAACGCCTTGCACAGGCTCTCCCGCTCCCCCTACAAACCCCATACCCTGCCCTCACCACCGTTAGAGGCCACTCCAAGCCCGGGTCCTCAGACATCTATTGGGTTCAGGCCATTTCCCAGGACCGCCCCATGCTTATGCTTACCATTCAAGGCAGATCTTTTGAAGGAATATTAGATTCCGGAGCTGACTCAACTGTTATTTCAAAAGATAGCTGGCCGCCTTCTTGGCCCCTTCAACCATCCATGACGCACTTACAGGGCATAGGCCAGTCCCATTATACTCTACAGAGTTCCCAATGGTTGCCCTGGCAAGACAAGGAGGGAAATAAAGGGACTGTCCGGCCTTTTGTGGTCCCCGGCCTACCTGTCAACTTATGGGGAAGGGATATTCTTTCTCAGCAGGGGATAATTATGTGCAGTCCAAATACAGTTGTAACCCGTCAGATGGTCTCCCAGGGATTTCTCCCAGGGAAAAGGCTAGGCAAAAGAGGGCAAGGACAACCATCCCCAATTGTTGCTGAAGGGAGGAAAGGGCGAGCAGGCCTTGGCTTTGAAGGCCCAGATAATCAGAACCATTTTTCGTGAGGGCCACGGGTCCTCCTGCACTCCAGGCAGATAGGATCTCGTGGAAAAATGACCTACCCGTCTGGGTAGACCAGTGGCCCTTACCCAAGATAAAGCTGGAAGCAGCGTTCGCTTTAGTGCAGGAGCAATTAGCTGCAGGGCACATAGAACCGTCCACATCCCCGTGGAACACACCCATTTTTGTTATCCAGAAAAGGTCAGGTAACTGGCGGCTCTTACATGATTTGCGGGCCGTCAATAAAACTATGGTTCCTATGGGGGCCCTTCAACCTGGGCTCCCCTCTCCTGTAGCCATACCACAAGGTTTCTCTAAGATTACAATTGACCTTAAGGATTGCTTCTTTTCCATTCCCCTCCACCCCTCCGATTGCCAGCGCTTCGCTTTTAGTGTTCCTATTACCAATTGTGTGGGCCCTTCCCCGCGTTTTCAGTGGAAAGTCTTGCCACAAGGCATGGCTAATAGCCCTACGCTGTGCCAAAAATATGTAGCACAAACAATTGACCCTTTTCGCTTGCAGTATCCCAAGCTTTATATCATCCATTATATGGATGATATCCTCCTTGCAGGTTCAGATGATGAGGAATTGACCCAGGTATCACAGGAGCTCATTAGGGCATTGGAAAATCGGGGCCTTAAAATTTCCCCCGATAAAATACAAACCTACCCCCCGCAGCTCTTCTTGGGGTTTGAACTTTTAACTAATCGCATTCTCTCCCAGAAGGTTCGCTTGCGAGTAAGTCACCTTTGTTCCCTTAATGATTTCCAAAAGCTTCTGGGAGAATTGAATTGGCTTAGGCCTTATCTTAAGCTCACTACGGGGGAATTGAGACCCTTGTTTGATATTCTAAAAGGAGACTCCGACCCAAATTCACCCCGTTCTCTCACGCCGGAGGCCCGTAAGGCCCTTGCCTTAATTGAGCAAGCTATTCATGATCAACATATTGGGTATTACGCTCCTCTAAAACCTCTTTGGCTCTTAATTTTTTCTACCGCTTTTTCCCCCACTGGATTATTGTGGCAGGAGCATCCGTTGTTTTGGATTCATATGCCAGCCACACCTACAAAGATCCTCCCCTCCTACCCGCATTTAACGGCTGGCCTCCTGCGCCTAGGGCGAGAGGCAGCCCTTCGGCTTTTTGGTCGGGAACCAGATCATATTGTCTGCCCCTACACCGCTTCACAGATTCAATGGCTGCTTCAGAATGATGACGATTGGGCAGTTAACTGCATTTCCTACCCAGGGATTATAGACAATCATTATCCCTCAGACAAGCTTGTCCAGTTCTTTCAGAAAACACCTGTTGTCTTCCCAAGGATTACCAAGGCGGAGCCCATCAGAGGCGCCCATTTGGCGTTCACTGATGGATCCGCCACAGGGAAGGCAGCCTTCAGTGTTAATGGAAAGGCCACCTCTTTTGACACACCCTTCATCTCTGCGCAGCTGGTGGAACTTGCAGCGGTCATCAAGGTTTTTGAATCTGTTCCGGGTCCTCTCAATATTTATACTGATAGCTCCTACATTGCACATTCGGTCCCTCTATTGGAAACTGTCCCGTATATTCGTCCCTCCACTAATGCGTCTCCTCTTTTTGCCACTCTTCAGCTTCTAATCCTCTCCCGCAAGCACCCCTTTTTCATTGGACATATTCGTGCCCACTCCGACCTCCCCGGTCCCCTTTCTGAAGGGAATGATCAGGTTGATCAGGCAACTCGTCGCATTTTACTTGCGCTGTCTACCTCTCCTGTTGCTGCTGCCACGCAAGCCCATAAGCTGCATCACCTTAATGCCCATACGCTTCGTCTCAAGTTCCCTATCACCCGGGAACAAGCCAGACAGATCGTGAAACAGTGCCCTGGCTGCCTGACTCTTCTCCCTGAACCTCATACTGGCATCAATCCCCGAGGTCTCATTCCCGGGGAGCTTTGGCAAATGGATGTCACTCATTACCTCCCTTTTGGTCGGCTTAAATATATTCATGTGTCCATTGATACCTTCAGTGGTTTTATCTTTGCCACCTTGCAACCTGGAGAGGCCACCAAGCATGTCATTAATCACCTCATTAGTGCCTTGGCAGTCCTCCCGCAGCCCAAAATTCTTAAGACAGATAATGGCCCCGGCTACACTAGCTCTTCTTTCAGATCCTTTTGTACACAACTACATATTAAGCATGTAACTGGCATACCCTATAATCCTCAGGGGCAAGGAATTGTGGAAAGGGCCCATCAAACATTGAAAAACATGGTCCTGAAATTACAGTCAGGGGGGGAAGTTCTTTATCCCAGAGCTGGCAATGCCAAAACGTTGCTCAATCACGCCCTTTTTGTTTTAAATTTTCTCACCCTTGACGCTGCGGCAAAGAGTGCAGCAGACCGCCTTTGGCATTCCTCTACGGCCCAAACCTACGCTCAGGCAAAATGGAAAGATCCCCTTCTTGGCAAATGGCAGGGCCCTGATCCTGTGTTAATCTGGGGCAAAGGCCATGCTTGTATTTATGATTCAAAGTGCCAAAATGCTAGATGGTTGCCTGAAAGGCTGATCAAGTTGATGGACAAGCCAGATGCTTACAATACCGTCCAGGGGACTACACCTCCCTGAGACACATCTGTTTTTCTTTTCCTGTTTTTCAGGAGATGACGCAAAGAACTTTTCGAAAATCCCCTCTGGAGTGGCTTGAATGGAGTCCTCCCATATCTCCTCCCTCTCCTTGGACCCTTGATTGGTCTCCTCCTACTTCTTTCTTTTGGGCCCTGGGCTTTTAGTAGACTAACCTCTTTCATTAAAACGCAGATTGAGGCTTCTCTTAAAAGCCCTATCAATATCCATTATCATCGCCTGGCACTTCTGGAGAACCCTGCAGACAACGAGGAGGACGGACTTCAGTTCTCCAAGCTTGTGCAGTCAGAGTCCCGTTGCATGCGGTGGTGGAAGGCCTTTAGGGGATAAACACGGAGCGGCAGCTGTGAGAGTGCCCATGACGGGAATATTGAGGCCCCATATATCAGGATCATAGGCGCGGCTGCAGTTGTTCCCTATGACGGGAGTAGAGCAAGGCCGTGGCTGTTCGGCCACGTAGATCCCCTTGCTTAGCCTAAGACAGGGTCATCTGCCGAAAAAGCGCTCTGAATATGGAAACCAGCCTCATAGCCTAAGACAGGCCTCTCACCCGCCCGCATATTTTAATTTCAGTCCGCCCGCATGTTTTAATTTTAGTCAAAAGGGGGACATGTCGGGGACTGAGGCCCCCCACCTGTACCTCCTCTAACCTGCTTGCTTTCGTCCCGCCTGAGAAGAAAAACCGCACCCCACGATCCCGTGGAGAGATAAGAGAAGGGACTGCCTGAGGCTATGCAAACATACCAATGCGGGACCTGGTGAAGCAGTAGATGTTATGTAAACACAGATAGCCAAAGTACGATGTCCTAAGATAGAGCTGGCCCACCACGGAATTTGCTTGGAATCTCTTTGTCTTTTCTCTATATAAGTTTGCAACCCTGATAATAAAATCAGACCTTGCTTACCACCCCTTTGGTCTCACTCCTCTTTTCACCCATCCCCTTCAGGTAGGCGTTCTCCTCGATCCCCCCACTCATACTGGCCCTGCAGGTCAGGGCAGGAGACCTAGAATTTAAATCTAAACCAAAGTATCACAAATTTAGAGGTGGAAAGAACCCAGGAAGTAATTTAGTCCAGTCCTCTCACTTGGCAGATGAGCAAATGGAGGTTTAGAGAATTCACACTGTGACTTGTCCAGTGAGGTCACATTGGTGTCTCTCAGAGCTGGGCACTGAAACTAGGCCCTCTGACTTCAAATCCAACAAGATTTCCACTATTCAACACAGATGGATGCAAACAAATCTCAATCATTAATCTTATGGCCTAATTTATTCCTTATTCACCAAATGAGTGACAGAATCTCTAGAGAAGGACAAATGGTGGTCCTGCTTTATGTATTAATATAACATTATTTGGAAACTATACATACATAGCTTTAGAGCTGAAAGAGTAGGCAGTTCCAAACCACATATTTTACAGACAAGGAAAATGAGGTCCAAAGAGGATAATTGATTTGCAAGGTACTAAATGACAGGCAGGATTGGAATTGTCATCTGGTTCCACATCCAATGCACTTCCACTTCTGCATACTTCTTATCAAGCATGCAAACTGAAGATACAGCTGCACAATGAGTGGAAAACAGTAACCTTTACATTCACACTTTAAAAATGGGAAGATTTCAGTGGCCAAGAATTTCATTTCATATTTTTGATTCATTGGTATTTTCCTAGTTATTTAATCACCCTGTTTTCTTGCTGAGAAAGCAAGTAAAAGAAATTGGAGTCTCCTCTGGGCTCAGTACTTCAGCAGTTGTTGTTCCTTCTTGAAATCAGAGTTATTACAGTGGGGGCTAAGCGTTGCATAATGTAACCGTTGCAACAACTTGACTATCCACCACCCCCTGGACAATAAATTCCTTGTTTCTGTAGTGCCCAAATCTTTCCCTACCCCCATCCCCTCCCATAGGTCAGTGTTGGACTGCAAAGGGAAAAGTTGGAAACAAACTACAGAGATAAGCCTTGTTTAGCTTATTCCTAGGGTAGTGAGTGAGTGAGAGTGAGTGTGTGTGTGTGTGTGTGTGTGTGTGTGTGTGTGTGTGTGTGTAGACACTAAGAAGCCAGAGAAGGGGGGAATGAGAGGAGGAAGAGGAGGAGGAGGAGGAGAGAGAGACAGAGACAGACGAGAGAGAGAGAGAGAGAGAGAGAGAGAGAGAGAGAGAGAGAGAGAGAGAGAGAGAGAGAGAGAGAGAGAGAGAGAGAGAGAGAGAGAGAGAGAATCTTCTGTCAGCAATCTCAACAAGCATACCAGGAGGGGGAGACTCAACCTTGCTTATTACCAGCTGTGCTAACTCCAAGCCGACCGAGGTGGGGAAAGGAGAAAGAGAAGGAAAGAGAGAGAGAGAAACAGAGGAGGAGAGAGAAAGGGGAAGCGAGAAAACTCCTTTATCTACAAAGTTTCTCTTTTCCATGAAGGTTACTGGGAAAAAGGAAAAGAGATCGGCCAAAGTAGCCAGGAGATGAGCGGCGTCCGGGGCTAGATTTGCCCTTCTGGACAGCACCAGTGCCCACCTCTGCAGCGCTTTGGGTCCCAAAGGAGAGAACTAAAAGGGGCACGTGCAGAAGAAGTGTTGGACAGTGCACCTCCCCGCCCCTCTGGAACATACACACACACAGACACACACACACACACACACAGACACACACACACACACACACTCCCTCACTCACACTCACACAGCCGCACACTCGCACACGCGGAACCCGATGCCGGGGTGAGTCACGGGCAGGTCAGGACCGCATGTGGAAAGGGGCGGAGGGAGCCCTAGCACCAACGATTTGCCTTCGGGAGCTTCCACAGCGCAGCGGACACCAGGCACCTAAGAGGGGAGGAGCGCTTGCTGGCTTGTTCTGTGCCAGGGCTGCCAGGTGACCCGGGAGGGCCGCTCACCTCCTCTCCCGCCGTACCCCCCTCCCCTCCGCACCGCTCCGAGCGCCTTTGTGTCCAGATGCAGCGGAGACCAGCTTGACTGAGGAATCCAGATGCGGGACGACAGCTGAACAGCTGCGAAAGCAAGGGGGGAGGGGACAGGGCGAACGCCTGCGGGTGGTCTTTTACCCCCTGAGCTGCTTCTCTGTGCGGACCCTGGCACCTCCAGGTAAAGACTTGAACCTCTCTTCTAAAATACACCCCCGCCCTAGCCCCTTCTCTTTGTTTGTGAGACAGGAGTGGTGGGTGAATTGGGTAAGGAGAGGGATCGCTAGAGAAGGGTGGAGGGGAAGGGAGAAGAGTTTTTCGTTGTTAAAAGCTAAAGTTGTATGGTCAGAATGAAGGTGAAAGCAAAAACTGTTCTTTTACCATGGGGGGTGGGGAGGTGTGTGTGTGATGACACCCTGGATAATTACCTGGATGACTCAGAGTAGATCTTGTGCCTAGGAGTAGGGAGGGAGGCTGTGAAGTGTGTGTGTGTGTGTGTGTGTGTGTGTGTGTGTGTGTATGTTTGTCTGTATACCACCGCTATAGATAAGTTTCAGTTGGTGATCTGACTCAGCCTGTACAAAGGGATGCAGTCACTCTGACCCCAGGCGATGCTGGGAAGATCTGGGCAAAGCTGACTCCTTACTTAATCGAAACTATGATTTGATAATCTTGGAAGGGGCAGGTGCATGTGTACACCTTTCTGTGTGGGTCCCAATTTTCCATTTCTTTACAGCAGACCACACTTGTGCCAATTAATAATTCCTCAGTCTCCAATCATACCTTATGTCATTGTTTAGAATATAAAGGAGAAACTGCTTATAGCTAGCATTCAGGCAACTGTTGCTGGTATTGGTAGAGAGATGATTACTGTTTCAATAATTGACAAGTACTTTGTGCATTTTATAAATAAAAGTCATTCCACTGAGCACTTCTACAGCACAGAAATCTATATCAAGGATGATTTCATACATCAGACCTTTTAGGTTAAAAAAAAAATCCACTGACTAATTTGACAATTGGAAACTGTTCCCATGATGGTGCAGGAAGAGTTATGCTGGTGTAGCTTACCTTTTTTCCCACAGTTTTATGTTTGAAGAAGCACTTTGGCAAAATGAAATACTATCAACTCTTAGGCAAAATAATCAAGATCCATTAATTGCCTAGATATGATAGGCAATGAATATGAGGTGATAGTAAAAACTGGCATTGCAAGGAATATATGGAACTCTAAATTACTCTCCCCAGTTTTAAGAAATGATCACATTTTAAACATTGCATTGAAGGCTTACTTTTTAGTTTCTATCATCCAGACACATATGCCATGCAAATGGATTCAATAAAACATTATTTTCCTTTACAGCAAAACTGTTTAGGCTAACTAATAAATTTTTTTCTGCAGCATGATTATCTAAAAAATGATGTACATTATGTTTTTCTGTGCTACTGGAACATGAATTGTGCTCTTATGTAAACAGTGTAAGTGGTGCCTGGATTATTTACAGATATATAGCCTTTCCCTTTTTATCTCAAAGCTTATTGAATTTTATCTAAGTACAGAAACTTCCATAGTCAAATCTAGTAGAGAACTGAAGAGCATTTGTATTCATATTTTGTTTTTATTCTTAATTACTTTGCAGTGTTTTTATGAGCTATGCTTTTTGAATTGTGTGATGACAATTCAAGGAAGATCCTTTATACCATTCGTTAGAACTTTTCACAGTACTCAAAATGTGTCTAATCTTTTATAAAACATACAGGTGTTTAGGATAATATTCTGTTCAAAACTTTAAAATGCAACAGAGTTGTTGTTAACCTAAATTTCTTTTACTTCTGACAATTGGAGTCTACTACATGTATGTTCCATAGAAAACCTACTTTTGGGAGGACTTGTTTTGTTTCTTTAAGCAGCATCATAGGGTACATCTAATCTGTGTTAGATGTGCATGCCTTCAGCAAACATGGGTGGGTTTATCTAAGTGATCGAAAGGGTCTGAATCAAGTAGACCAAGTCAGAATAAATGTTCATAGCTAATGTTTACAGGACTATGTATTCACCAGAAGAAAAAATGCCACTTTGCGAAGGCATGAAAGGGGAAAGAATTGAAAGGGGCTATTCTGTTCTTTTCTTAATGTCTACCATTTCTTCTATTATATTTATTGATATATAATCCTATACCTACTTTTACTCAAGAAAGCCTAGGATCAGAAATTACTCTGTTAGTTGCAGGTGAAATCTATTTTAAAATGGCAATATTTTTGGTAGAAAAACTAAATATCATACTCAGTATTATTTTCTCCAATCTCATTTTTTCTTTCAAAGCAAAACTGAGTAATTCAAGAGTGGTTCCTTTAAGAAGGAGAGTATTGGCTCGAGGGTGGCCTTTGCAGCCTGACTGAAACCTAGTAGTAGTCACATAGACTGAAAAGAGTAAGCTTGTTTGATATTGTTTATTCTAGCTTCATTATTTTGATTTAGCACTATTTATTTATCACCCATCTCTCTACACATCTTCATGTCAGACGCTCTGGTTTGTCAGAGATTCTGAGTCCAACAGTCTTATTTTTTCTTCCAGTTTCTTCTGTTGACCTCAGGTTTGGAGGGCACTGCCTATCCCTTCATGCATCAGAACTAACTAGTCTCTTCCAGAATCTTCTTCATTTTTTTCCCTTTGCAGCACTGCCTTCATATGACAGAGTGCATTTTCGGACGTGCTTTTTCTAGGCTTCCAGTTGTTTCTTTTTAAAGGGGAAGTAAGTAAATCTAGGAATCCGTAGGCAAGGAACTTTGTACCTTAGTGAATTAGCCACGTTTTCAGTGGCTTTCTCTGTGACAGGGCAGAGTGTCATCAGCTGCTTTAGGAAGGTAATAATAGCAGCAAATGAATAATAAAGGTTACTATTAACTAATGTCACTTTAGGCAGGAATGCTTTGACTTCCACTTTCTTCTCTAGTTAACCCCAATCTGTGGCAGAGTGGATTGCATGCATCTGGACCCCTAGCCAGCCACACTCTTGCACAGTTTTATTTAGCAAACATTTGTTGAGCACAGCGTGTGCCAGATAGCATGCTAGACTGGCAGGGGGAGGGGATCTAAAAGATAAAGTTCTTATCCTTAGTTATCTTTTAATCTAGTACAATGGTAAATAACACACTGTAGATTTCAAATTCCAGTTCTACAAATATACCAATGCAGTGAGAGACACTAGAAGGGATAGAAAATATAGATAAGACAGACACAATACCTGCCCTCAGGGGGCTTACAGACCAGTAGGAGGATATGACCTGGCTAGTAAAAGGATATGATACATATACAAATAACTGTAATATAAAAATAAAATGGCTTGGGAACAATTGTAAATTGCCTTGGGAACAATCGCAAATTACAAAAATGAGAAAAACCTTGTCTATGAATGCTCAGTGTAGGCAAACATTTAGAGTAATCCTAAGTGCAAGAAAAAAAGAGGGATGGGATATTTTAAAAATGTAATTAAATCATATGACACATAAAAAGATAGGGTTAGGAACTGGATCTGTGATTTCAGTGATACAGAGAATTCCTGTATGAGGAAAAATTCTCTACCAGAACAAGTTGGCACCTTCTCTGCAATTTACAGACAGAGCACTTCCCAGAGAACTAAGACACTAAGTGACTTCTCCAAGGTCAGACATCTAGTACCAATCAGAGGTGGGATCTGAACCCAGATGTCCTTGGTTGTGAGACCAGCTCTCTCTCTACTATGACATATTGCCAAATATAGAGACATAATGGAGATAGGTACTTGACCTGTGATTTCACCAATATAGGGAACTCACAGTACCTAATACAGGATAATAGAGTTGGAACTGTAAGGAAGGAAGTAAACAAGCCTTTAATAAAGTGTCTACTATGTGCTAAGCACTTTATAAATATTATCTCATTTGTACTTCACAACAACCCTGGAAGGTAGGTGGTATTTTTATCCCTATTTTACAGTTGAAGAAACTAAGGCAGAAAGAGGTTAAGTGACTTGCTCAGAGTCAGCTGGTATCTGAGGCAGGATTTGAACTCAGATCTTCCTGACTCCAGGTCCAGTGCTCTGTCTCAGACATTTACTTCCTCTGGAAGGAATGCCGGAGGTCATCTAGTCTAACCCACTCTTTTTTATAGATAAGGAAACTGAAACCCAGAGAGAAATTGCTCAAGATCACACAGGTAATAAGTGACACACCGGCATAGAACGCAGGCCTTCTCATTCCTAGTCCAGTGATCTATTTACTACACCATGCTGCCAGCAATCATAAATTTTGGAATTTTTGATCTTTCCCTTCGGTGAACTAGCCTATGTGAACTATGTGAACCATGTCACTTGTATTTCTATCTTGTCACCTGCTGCCCTGCAGCATGCTGGGGTTAGTTTTTGGTTTGGTTTTGATGTGTTTAATTTTTTGTACATGTCCCATTTCCCAGACTGGAAACTCCATGAGGGCAGAGACTGGCATTTCTCTTTGTACGTTCCTTAGCACCTTGCCTAGAGGCTTGCACATAGAAGGCACTTACTAAATATTTGTTTAATTGAATAGGACCATGATGAACTAGGAAACTTCATTTGAAAATAACTAAAAGTTATGTCAGAATATACTGCGTACATTTCCAATCAATCAATAAACAATCAATTAAACGAGATAATTTTGTAAAGCTCTCAGCACAGTGCCTAGCACACAGTAGAAACTTGATAAATGCTTGTTTCCTTCCTACACCCCTCCATGTCTAAAAATAAGGTAAGTGATTAAAATGAATGATTTCCTTGTGAAAGATCTTAGATTATGACTTGGAAGTAAAAAACTGACCCACACATCAGCACTTTTCAATATTGTTTCATGCTATTTCACCTTTAAATTTCTTAATTTTAACTTTCTTAACCTCACTATAGTTGCTATTGTTGGCCTTTAGATGGTTCTGTGGATAGTGCTAGCCTGGAGTCTAGAAGACCTGAGTTCAGTCCAGTCTCAAACACTTATTACCAATGTACCCCTGGACAAATCACCTAACTTCTGTCTACCTCTTTTTTTCTCTGTTTACCTCTTTAAAATGGGGATAAAAATAGTACCTATCTCCTAATTTGCTGTGTGGATCAAATGCGATAGTATTTGTAAAGTACTTAGCACAGTACCTGGCACAGGATAGACTTGTTCCCTTTTCCTTTCCTCCCTTCAGTATTTCAATTGATCTACAAGCTCCTTTATGAGGATAATCCCTCCCTAGGTGAAATCCATCCCTACCTTCTTATTCTGCACAATTCTTGGTCAATGTCCTCACATGAACAGGATATACCCAGGGCTCTAGAGACATGATGCTAGATTTTTTTAACTTGGTGATATTCCAAAGGTGGATGTTCCACAAGTTGTGTAACTAATAAAAAGGCATTTTTATAATAAGAACTACATTTAGCCATAAGTTCATGTGAGGCAAATGCATATCAAGAGACAAAGCACAGTAGATGGACTGCTGACCCCTGGAGTCAGGAAAACCTGGATTTGTGCTCACTTGTTGAACATAACTTTTCTTCTCAGTGTTCCCAGGCAGTTCTCTAAGACTATAAGTTGCAGAACAGTAACTGATCTGCACTGACTGAAGGAGTTTTCTTAATGGAAGTTTCCTACACTGATGAAATCATGAGTCCAGAAAAATATTGAAAAACTTCATAAGATTAGGACTATAAGTCATCTGGCAAACCTCCCTCATTTTACAGAAGAGGAAACTAATGCTCAGAGAGTGACTTGCCCCAGGTTAGTCACACAGCTACTAAGTGGTAAAGACAAGGAAAACAAGACAGATGTGATCTCAGCTCAGTATGCTTTCTTCTGTATCATACTAATCTCTCAAAGAACATCAATAAAGGTGATAAGTTTTGGCCTTTTCTATTTGGAGATGGATTTAGATCTATGGACTAGCTAATAATGAAAGGCTGAAAAGGGCATATCCAATCCCTTGAGTATCATCCACTTGTCTCACATCCACTATCTGTAGCACAGCTGGCCAGAAGACGGCTTTGTATGTGGAGAGCTTTCCGCTCTCATTATCAGTTTAGGAGCTGTCAGTAATTTTGTGCTCTATCATTGTGTCAGAAACCCGAAACACAGAAATCTCTTTAGTTGTGTTTTACAGTTTAGTTAATGCATCCCAATTGGGACTGGTTACAACAAAAGTATACATTAAAACCTGGCTACAATTGGTTTTTGAGGGGCTAAATAAAGCATTTTTATAAGCAGTAAAATGTTTAATTGAAAGAAAATCATGTGTATAGGATTTGCAGCAGAGCTTAAAAGTGAGAAAGCATTGTGAGCTGACAGAATATATTTTATAATAATACATAATCAGGAATGTGTCATTTGTCACTAATGATTATGAAAACTATTCAAAAACATGGTTTATGTAAACTTCTGGTAGTTTTTTTAACCTTCATTACTGCAGCACTATGACTATTTGCTATAAAATGTATAATTTACATATGTATGTATATATGTGCACACATATGTGTGTGTGTGTGTATCTTACTGCTCATATCACTAAAGAGATCAGAAAATGTGTCCCTTGGAAAATCATGTTTCTACTGGTATATACTATTGTCCTACAATATTGAAACATTCTCACTCTGGCCTTTGGCATATTGTATGGTCAGAGCCCTAAAGATTAGATGGGAATCAGTGTATCGATGGTTTAGGAATGAGATCAAGGATTCCTGTAGCCCTTTAGTCCCATATTGAAAATCAGGGTTATAGGGGTGGGATAGGCTTACTTTTGCGTGAGGCACACTCACTCTCAGCTTTTGGATTGTGAAAGAAGTAAACACATATCCTCTGGCTACATTTCCAAAGACCTCCAAACCACCAGAGTCTCTATTCTATTCTCATAATGTTTAGTCTCTTCATAACCCAAAGAGAAATCCCAGCTAAGAGAGATTTGAGGCTTATCGTTAATATTTTCCTTTCATGTAAATCAGGCAGCTTATGGTACTGATCATACTAAAGGGAGTGCTAATAGGGCTGTTGTACCACTGTCCATCATATTAACCATTGTCTTTTCTTTTCTCTGTTGCTTCTTTTTCTTAAAAAAAAAAAACCTACTGCCTCTCTTTTTCCTCTTACTTTCTTCCACTCCTTTTTTCCACTTTTCCCCCTTCTTTTCTGTCTAGACTAGCTAGTAGGGCCCCAAGAAGATTGCTTAACCAAATAGCATATAGAGCTAAAGTGCTTGCTGTCCTTTCTATGATGTGTTCTAATCAGCCTCTAACAGTGTTTTGGCTTAAATATTTAACAAGAATCATAGATTCATTGACATTAAAAAAGAAAAGAAAAGAAAAGTTATTCTGTAGTATTTCACCCCTGGGAGCCTTTTCTTGAGTACCCAAATATATAAGCTTATGTGCCTCATATCAAGTTCAAGTTCCATGTAATAATCTTAATATTGTAAACTTTTTATCTTTTTCTCAAATTGAAGCAATTATTTAAGGTATCAGAAGTGTCTAATTCTGTTCTACATTTATGTCTAGATTTTATATTCCAAATTCTCATATTTGGGGGAAGTCCTCCTTTTTGTAACATTTCCCTAGCTTTAAAAAGCTGTCTGAAATCCTCCCAAGTAGTTATTCTTGTCTGAAATTCAAGACTTCCATTGGCTTGCTTCTTTCAAGTGTCTTTAAATAAGTCAAATCAGTGTGGAAATCTATTTTCCAAGGAATAAAAAGCTCACAGGTTGTGTGCTAACTTGTTTCCTTTAGTCTTAAAAAATCTTCAAAATGCCCAGGCTAGCTGCCTTCAGGAAGACCATTGTGTTAGAGAGGAAGATTATGTTCTGTATTTCTTCCTACCATTTTAAATGCAAATAAATAATATATCATGAAGCACAGTGAATATGAACATCAGTGACCTCTTCCTGTTTTGAAAATGAACTTACTCCCTCTGATAGTCAGTGTTTAAGATAGCACCCAGGATCCAAGGTCAAAACTAAAAGCAGGTGACTGACAGAGAAAAAAAAAAAGAAAGACTTTATAGTCATTCCAAAAAACAAAAAACTTTAAAGAATGGTTGCTTAATTTTGAAGTAATTTGTTTTTAGAGAAATAATAAGACATTAAAAGACTAGGGACTTTTCGAAAAGTTCAACTTTTCATCAGTCAGAGTAAGAGGAAGGTAAACTGGTTTGTTTTGCAGCAGATAGGTTGCACCCTCCTGTTCCTAATCAGAAGGGAAAGGGAAACCCAGCCAAGCTTTGGGTCCATAAGACAACTCAAACTGTCTTTAAAAACATGTTTTGGCTTTGCTGGGCCCCAACATGTGTTTTGGCCAGCACTTTAGCTCTTCAATTTTAAACGTAGGGGTCTTTTAAGGGAAATTTAATCCATGTGTTTCTGATGCACTTAAACTTAAATCATTACCCATAAACTGTATGTCTTTCTAAACACTTTGATTTCCAAGAAATCTTTGAAACCATTTAAGGACCTTTTTTTTTGTTTCTGAAAATAAGAAATTGATCATTGCCTGGGTTCTGTAAACAGGCTTGCCCAAAAGTTTGAATTGTGTCTGAAATCATGCAACAAAATGATTATCAGATAGGTTCTTTTCTTGGCAGAATAGATTTTCCTCTGAGTGCTAATGAGTTTTTCTGATGTGACAGGAAAAAATCTAAGTATTTTTAAAGGCTTTGTTTCTGAATGGCATTCAATTATAATCATCTCTCCTCTACCCCTCCCCAATTTATTTTGTGCCACAGAAATATTTTTTACACAACACTGAGTTTTGCTGTGGCTTGTTTATACATACACACACACACACACACACACACACAGATGGGGGTATGTAGGTATGTAAAATCATTGTCATGTAAGACCTATGTCCATATATTTGTCAATTTACTTCTCCAAAGTGCTTTCTGTTAATGTCAGTATTGCAAAGTAGCATAAAGGTTCATCTGCAATGTCTTGGCATGAGTTCTCTGAATCAATGACCTGATTTGACAAATTTCAAAAATAGGTCATAGAACTTAATTCATGACATTTATAGAAATTCATTCTTTGCCAGGAACTCTTTTTTTTTTTTTTTTAACAAAAAGCTATACTGAGAATAGTAAGAGATTTCAAAAGCAATTTGACTAAATCTGCAAATATTACCATTTGCTTTCCAAAAATTCATTTGCCTCCTCTACCTTCCTCATCATCTTTCCTGTCTTCATCCTACCACCTCAATTCACCCCTCCCCACCACTTTAACATTTTGACTGATGAAAAACTAGGAACCAGAAAAGGGCAGGTAGTATGAGTTGGAATCTTTAACAAGTTCTAACAGGCTTAGAAGTCAGGATATAATTGTAATGTGTAGGGTTTTTTGTGTTCGACAATAATAGTGGTCTTGCTTTTCAGCTCTAAATTACATGATGACACATCTTTGAACTCTATTGTGTGAAGAAAAACACCTTCTTACTGAAGCTAGATTTCCTGTTTGTGCATGCGTCTTTTCTGGTAATTGAACTTCCCATATGAATGCTGCATAAAAATATAAGGAGAGTTAAGAAGGACATGAGTAGTTTATTTCTCAAAGTCAGCAAAGTTCTTTTTTTCTTAATGAAATAAAGTTGTATTTAAAAGAAGCAATGATGACACATGGGGCGTAACACTTGTTGATGCTGTTATCAAGTCTGGGGTTCCCAATTTCCACAATGATTTGATGTCAGACAACTTTGCACATTCAAAACTGTGTTCTTTTGTTGCCAAATGTTACCCTTTGGGGGGAAGGAAAAGCTTCTGTATTATCGTTGGCTAAAAATAGCTATTCTCTATATTTAAATGCTCAAAATGAATATTCTTTAGTGTGCATATCTTCACCAACATTTGATTATATATAACACACTACATTAGGTATTTACATATCTAATTTTAGTTAGTTTAGTTTGAAAATTTTTGCTGAATTTATGTTAATATTCCTCACTTCAGTAGTTAACCCATGCTACCTTAACAACCACAAACATGTATATTTTCTGTTTCTTTGGGGTTTTGTTGTTATTTTGGAGACAATCAGGGATAAATGACTTGCCCAGGGTCACAGAGCTAGTATGTGTCTGAGGCTACATTTGATCTCAGGTCTTCCAGACTCCAGGGCTCTAAGCCACCTATCTGCCTCCAGGTGTGTATTTTCAATAAATATTTACATAAAAACTGAAAAGCATTTCAATTAAATTAAGAGGTCTTATCACTTGACAAATGAAAAATCACATTTCTCTTTAAAAGGCAAAACTGGAGACATCTCATCAAAGTTAAATAATAATTTTATGCTTGTCCTTCTTGCCATGACAGTAAAAGGCATGTTAAAAATAACTCACTTGTATTTAATTCTTTAAGGTTTGCAAACAACTCTCCTCACCACAACCCAGTGAGTTGGGTACTAGAAGTATTATTATGCTAATTTTTACAGCTGGGGAAACTGTACTCATGGTCATACAGCTAGAATTAAAATTGCAGATAACAGAAACAGCAGTAGAAACCTAAGGAGACTGCAGCATATTATTAGTGACAACTTGTACATAAGAGGCAGACTAAATCCTGGAAATGTGTGGTGAGAGAAGGAGGTAGGCTGGCCAAATGCTACATTTGCACTCAGTTAATATTAAAAGATTTAGAGGATGGCCTTTAGCACAACTGCTATATCCTCTGTATAGGATTTATGAGAAGGCAAAGACAAGAACCAAACAGGATAAAAAGGTGTGGATGGATTAGGATGCGTATCAGTATAAAGTGTACCCATATCAACCAGTTAACCCATCAGTAGCAATCGAGATCTCCCTGTGCCTCATTCCTCTCCAGTCCTATTCTGTATCTACCTCATGATCTCTAGTAATTCGACAGCTCAGAATTCTTCCAGCACGTCAGCTCTGCTCCCACTGCCCTTCCCTTTCCTGGTCTTGAACCTTTATTTAACCAATTCAATTTTACATCATCATCTTCTGTCAAATCCCTAGCTCCTTTGTCCTGTCACTAGCTATGCCTTGCCAAATGCAATCCTTGGATTATTCCCATGATTTCCCTCCATAGCTTTTACTCACAGTGCTACTGAACAGTATTAGAGGTACAACCTTGCTAACTGGAACCACTAAAAGTCTCTGTTATCTAATTTTATCTGGGTACTCAGTGCCATAAGGCAATACTTTTACACTTCCATGAATGATTCTATTTCCCCATAGTGGTTGTTCCAAATTTTACCTTCTCTCCCCAACCTCCCAAACCATTCTTTCAAGCCTCTCTTTTGGCTGAGAACTTTATTGAGATAATAGAGGTCATTTGCCTTGAGCTATCTCTTGTCCCCTACTATACTTCTCAAAGCTCCTCGATGTCATCCCTGTTTCTCTGCTTCTTCACTCCAGTATGTGATGAAAGACAACCTTTCTCCTCAATAAGTCCAATTCCTTTATTTGTGCCCTTGATAACTATCCTTTCCTATCTCTTCTTTCAGAACATTTGTCCAACAATCATCTCTCTGATCTTCAGTCTCTCTTTGTGTACTGTCTCCTTTCTCACTGATTGCAAACATGTCCGTATCTTCCCCCATCCTTAGAGTACCTTCATTTGACTCTACCATCCATCCCCTTAAGTACTCATCCAGCATCTCTCCTCCCTTTCACAGCTCAGCAGACAAAAAAAGCTATTCATACTCATTACTATTCATACCTCACCTCTTCTCCAACCTTTATCTTCTGATTGCATCACTCAATTTAAATTTCTCTCCAAACTTACCAATGGCAAATCCAATGACTTTCATAGCCATATCCTTCTTGGCCTCTTGGCAGTATTTGATGAAATTATTGAACATCTTTTCCTATTGGATATTCACTGCTGCCTGGGTTTTCATAACACTCTCTCTGCTTCTCCTCTTACCTCTCTGGCTGCTCCTCAATACCCTTTGCAGCTATATCATCATGTACCACTCCCTAAATTAGAGGTGTACCCCAAGAATCTTTCTTGGACCCTCTTCTTTCTTTCTCACCTTTCTCTACCTCCCCTCCCCTAATTATCAGTTTCTGTAGGTTCAGTTATCATATCGGTCCACATAGTCCCCATGTCTATTTAAACAGCATAGCCAGGCATTGTGGTGCCCTACTGTAATCACTGCTGCTAGAGGGGATCATGTTGTTAAATCTGTTGAGCTCAGGAGTTCTGAGTTGAAATCAGCTAAGGCAATCATGCAACTACATTAAGTCTGGTTAATATGATGAGCCCCTAAGAATGTCAGACCACTAAGTACCTAATGTAAGGTGAACCAGCCCAGGTTGGAAAATAGAGCAGATAAAATCCCCATACTGACCAGAGAAGGACTGGGATCATTGGTAGCCCCTGTACTTCCAAATGAAATTAGATAGGAAAACCCAGTCATCTGTTTGTCATTTGTATAGGTATCAAAGGTGAAAATTAAAATAAGTTATATTTAATGAAATGCAAAACCAAAGTGTGAGTACAAACAAAGCTTATAGCTGAGTAGAAATCAAATATTATAGACTTCATCCAGGTTTAGTTTCTGTAATACTAAAATTAAAATTCTTTTAAATTTCACTTTTAATTAGTTTATTTGAAACTAGGTATATCACACTATATGAAATCTTTCAATCTTCCAACAACTAACAGATATATACATATATGTATATGTTTGCATATATTTCTGTAGGTCACATCAGAAAAGTGCAGATAAAACCTCAATTTTATTAAAGACAATGAAAGGTGACAGTACTTTAAACCATCATAAGTTGATTAATTATCTATGAGTATTAACTTCTAAATGAATTACTGGACTTGCTATTCAATACTCAAGTACCTTAACAACTCCTAAAAAAGGAGCTTTTATTTTCAGTATTCCATAACTATTATATGCATATCTCTTCTTTGGCAACTCAAAACCACAGATTTTCTCAAAACTCAGAAAATGGCATCTGTTTATATATGTTTTGTTTTTCTAAAGCCGATCCCCACAGATGTCCATAAAGTAACTAAAATTACACAGTGTGAAGATTTTAGAAAAAAATATATACAGTATATTCAATTTAAAATAAAATAAAATGATAAAATGCTAGTGTTATTGCTAACGTGTGAAGCCAACACAAATGACAGATATGAAGATTATGATGAATAATTTTAGGGCTTATCATAGCTTAAGCTTTTTGATGATGACTAACCTTGCTGCCTATTTAGACATTCTCCTTGGGCAGTGTACACAAAGACAAGTATTGTATCAGAGTGAATTTTATTCTTGTTTGTATTCCTCGTTTCAACTTACAGTCTCCTTGAGAGCAAATAGGCTGATATGAGCCAATAAAAAAGGAATAACTGATTAAAAATTTTTTTAAAGATCAACTTCATTTTTTCACTGAATTGACCAGTTGTATAGACATAGGTCTGATCTTGGCTACATTCAACTTTTTGGACTAAGAAGGTTTAAATAGTTCAGAGTGCTTATTGAGTTCTATCTATCCATAGAAATATGGATTTATATGTATTTGTATGTATTTATATGTATTTATATATGTATAATATGGATTTATATGTATTTGTATATATTTATATGTATTTGTATGTAAATATGTATTTATACACATATATACACATGTGTGTGTTAAATGTGTATATGTATACCTATGTACCTATATGTATATGCATGTATATATGTATAAGTATCTGGTTTATATAGGCAGATATATGCATTGTATATTATATGTGTATGTAAAAAACATCATGGCATAGTAGATAAAAAGGTATCCTCACAGACAAGGAGAACTGGGTTCTAGTTTTGCCTCTGATGTGACCATAGGCAAGTCGGTTAACTTCTCGGTTCCTAGGCAGCTCCTTGAGACTCTGAATTGCAGAGGTGCTGCCAATATGCGTTAGTAGGGGAAGTTTCCACATCCGGCAGTTTCCTATACCAATGAAATGATCAGTCTAGTCCCTTTTGCTTATCCTTTGATCTGAACCTATAACGATCCCAATTTCATTTGTGTAGGGAATTCCTAGTGCATTAACTCCCTCTACTAATTCAGATCAGCATTTCCTCTATTAATGATGATCTTAAACAGTTGTCTGTAGAAATTGAAAGATTAACTGAAACTGACTTACCTATGATCATATGGATAGGAATTGAGTCCAATTCTTTCTGATGCTAAGTCCCATTTTTTTATGTCATACACCATGCTGCCTCTCAGACCTTAGATATTACAGTTATTTTTCTATCATGTTTATGCTCAGTATATGTGTTCATCATCCATGGAAAGTTCTATTTAATCCTTTACTCACTAAAGGCATAGTAATTTGGGAATTTTACGTACATATCTGTATATTTGTGTGTAAATATATACATAGATACATACACAGACATACACATTATATATGCGTTTATTACTTTTTTCCAAAAATTCTTAAAACCATATTATATTTATCTAAGAAATATGAATTCAAAAAGTAAATATGTCCACAGTTAGCTACTCTTTCCTCTTAAAGTATTACAACTGTGTTAAATGATATTATAGGAATGTATATTTGTGCATACTGCCAAAATTATTTGTTAACTATAAAACAGTAAGTCAGACTCATTGCAGAGAAAAAGATTCTGTTTGCTGACTTTGAAGATATTATATTGACCTCAAAGAAAGATAGATAAGCTGATACTAGAACTCAGAAAGAACTATCTTAGTTACTAATGAAAATAATTTTGTGGGTAATTATTCTCTTAATGTGGACACTTGATACCCCCTATGGACAGCTCCAATTTTTGTCTGATTTTCCTACATCTTGTACTTAGGACAGTTTCTATTTTAGGGATGGATAGGGGAAAACCAGGTTTCTGTATGCCATGAGGGTGATCACTCATGGGAAAAGAGAGAAGAACAGTTTCCCCAGCATGGCATCATATTTTGTTTTATGGATGTGGAAGGATTTTTGAACTCTTAGGAGAATATGTGATTCATCAGTTAATAATGTGCCAGCTTCCTTTCTATTGTACCTCCTGTAAGTGGTTCAGAACTATGCCTGTAAAAATCAGTTGTGCTCAGTTCTAAACATTTATGTTTGAATAAACCCAAAGCAGTTGTTGCAGTTATCTTATCTTACAAATATAGAATGGGAATATTCAAATTTGAATTGTAGATCTATGCAAAAACATGTTAATTAGGATGTCCCAGAGTAAAGGGGGGGAACTCTTGTTCTTATGTGCAAAATTAGTATTCAGGAAAATTGCATGCACTGGGCTAAGATATAAGGAAAACATTTTACTCCTATAATATTTATAGCTTTTCAGCACTTTCTTAACAGTGGCAGTCACCCTTTATAATTTCCAACATAATAGAAGATTTCTCTTTGAACTACAAGTTATTAATAGAACTAAAAGCTTATTAATCATATCACCCATAATTCAATGTGTTTTCTTAATAGGATTTTCATGATATCTAGAATGATTTTTTAAAAGTGATCACCAGATACCGTTGCCTAGAAATGGTATGTTTTTTGCCCATCCTTAAGAGGACAATTATAGTTGTTGTGTACAATGTGTGAGTTGTGGAAAACTAAGAATATTGGAGTCCGATTCTTCAGGTCACCTTTGCCCTCTCCATCTCACTGTTTAGCAATGACCTGTATCACACATCACGGCTAAATAATGCAATATTGGGGTCTCTCTCATGTAGAAGTTTAGCCTCCGTTAGACTTTCAAGTATTTAGGAAGAGAGGAGAAATGGTCTGTGCAATAAAGGGTGTAAGAGTCAGAGGAGGGCTGTATTGATTTCTCTCAAAGAAACATTTGTATCAAAAGTCAGAAACCTAATTTAGAGCTGCCCATGGAGACTTACTGACTGATCATATTAAATAAAATGCACACACTAATTAGGTATGTGTCAATTTTAACTTATTTGGTTCTTTAGTGAGTCTTCTACGTTTTAGTGTCTTCAGTAACTTTATTTATATAATAAAAGATCCCAATTAATTTAGGAACACCCTTTCTTTGTCAGACTCTTTGTGATTCGATAAAAAGCTGCCATGTATAATAAATCTTTATCCTGTAGTTATGTATATTTCTACTTCGTTTTTTAGAACAAAGAAAATTTCTTATCATAATTCCTATGTGAGTGAATTGGGTCTCCTCATGATATTTAAAGCTACCTGAAGTGACCATACTACTAATACTGGTGATTACTTTAAGGATATTCTGTAATAAAGAAGCATGCTATAAATACACAACCATAAAAGCAAAATAGCAGCAAGAATTTTTTTCCAACTCACATATGTGATAGAATTCTTAAAAAATAAATTCGAATTAGAAAAAACCATGAACAGGCTTTGCCCTAATCTATCTGATTTGCTCCCCTTTGCAGAATCATGTTGGCAAATAAGCTATTGTTCCCTTTATTCTTTCCCCTCCATTTGCTGACACATGCCCAGTAGGGGGAAGGTACTTATTTTGGTTTTGTTGAGAGGCCAGCCAGATTAGATATGGTGGGTAGTGGTTCCTTATTTGTTTTTCTTCCCTACTAAGGAAGGCTGGAGAGAGGGCTATTGTCCTGAAGAACAACATGAGACGGCCGTGGAGAACCTAGAGAGCTTTCAGAGAAAAACCACAAGATTAGTAAAGACATAGAAAATACAAACTATGAGGAAGCTTTTTTTAAAAAGTGTTATGTAATCAGGAGTAGAAAGAGTTGAGGTGTCACTTAACGATCTTCAAGTTTTTAAAGAGATGGTGACTAGGTCTTTATTCTTGCTAAAGTAAATGGGCTTACACTCCAACATGGGAATTTACATTAGCTACAAAGAAGAATTTTCTAATAGAGGTTTTAAATATTGACTGGTATAGATGCACAGGTAAGGTTGGTAGTCTCCTGGAAAGATTACCAGCAAAATTGACTCTCAGATGTTTAAGATGGTTTGAGCATAGGCAGCGTGAAAGGTTGAACCGGCCAAATGAACTTTCAAAGTGACCTCTAAGTCTATGATTCTGTTCTCATAAATCCAACATACATCTTTTTATTTTCTAAAACTGGTTTTTGGCTCTCTTAAAAGTTATTTTCATTCCCCACAAAGACTCTAAAAGCTAGAAGGGGCCTTAAAAATCTATCCAGCCCAATCCAAACCTGAACAACATACCTGTCCCTTGGGGAGGGGAAGCAGAGCTAAGCTAATCCTTATTCTACCTGGTAGACCTTCAAATACTTGAAGACAGCTATGATATTTCTCCTAAATTTTCTCTTCCCTGGGATAAATATCCCCCAACTTCTTCAACAATTCCATCATGATTGCCTTCAATTGAACAGTCTTCAGCTTATCAATGAAATTCCTCAAATATGGCACCAAGAACTTAATAACATACTCCAAATGCAGGCTGACCAGGATACAGTATATACCATATATATGGTATATAAAGGCTAGCTGATCACTGGTCAAGTGCATTGTAGAGGGATCATAAAATCAGAGATTCAGAGTTCAAAGGCACCTTAGAGGCCATTGAGGCTTGGGTTCTCATTTTACAGATAAGGAAACTGACACACTGAGAGGTTAACTGAGAGATTAAGTGACTTGCCCCAGGGCACAGGGATACTAAGTGTGAAAAGTAGAATGTGAACCCATGTTTTCTTGACTCCAGATCCAGTGCCCTAGTTACTATATCACACTGCCTCTGTATAGTCCTGGACAATATGCATCACTTAATGTAACCCAAGTTTACATTTGGTTTTTTGGCTTCCATAATATAGTGGATATATTATTATATATTATATATTGGCTTCCATAATATAGTGACTCAGATCAAGCTTGCAATCCACAACTCTTTTTAAGATGAGACTAAATACGCCCTAACTAGTACTTGTCAAAATAGATTTTTGAACCCAGATATAAAGTTTAACATTTGTCCTTATTAAATCCAACCCAACATTCTAGCCTGTTAAGATCCTTTGGAATTCTAACTTTCCCATGCATTATATTTATTATTCTTCTTAGCTTTGCCATCAATGCAGTTATCAGATTTTGGGGATGATCCACTAGAGCTCTCCTTCCATGGTGACATTGAACCATTATGAACTATTCTTTGGGTCCAATCATTCATCTAGTTCAGAATACATACACACATACACACACACACACTAGTCAACCTATCCAAATAAAAATGAAAGAAATGCAGTTACTCTGACATGACCTATTCTTGATGAAACCATAATGGTTCTTTGTGATGATGGCTTCCCTTTTTCCATAGATTCAATAACTATCCCTACAATTTTGCTAAGAATCAAAGTCAAGTTTACTGGCCTACAGTTTGGCTCTTCATGGAAAACCATGCCCCTACAGTTCCACAATACTGTTCCTCCTCTCTATGGTCTTTCTCAGTGACTCAACATTCATAACTGCTAACTCTTTCCGTATCCTGCAATGTCATTTTTCTGGTAACTTGAGGATTTGACTCTGGTTTTGAACCACTTAATGACATTATCTGTGTTCCATTGTATTTTTATTTATTTTGTTAAGTATTTCCTAATTACATTTTAATTTGGTTTGAACCACATCTGGTTGCAGGCTACCATTGTAGGCGCTGGGCCACATGTTTGACCCCTGTCATCTAATTCACTGAGGGCAGCTAGTGGCTATTTTAATTATCTTCCTACTTATCTTGAGGATCAAGTCTCTGTGCAATTTTTGTCCTATACTTTATAATCTAAAGATCATTGTCCTTGGCAAAGAACACAGAGACAAAATAAAAATGGAGTAGCTCTGTCTTCTCTCCATAGTCACCATCTAGTCCACCATAAGCAAAAATCCTATCCTTCCTTTAATTTTCCTTTTGGTCCCCAAAATAACTTTAAAAGAAGACTTTTGGTTGGGTTTCAATGTCCTCACCAGTCTCGACAGATTCTGAGCTTGAGTACTCCTGACACTATTTTTGCAGGACCCCCTTTTGCATTTATCTTCTATTGCACGACCTTGTTTCTATCTCCTCTGTATGTCTTTTAAAAAATTAAGTTGATCGATGAGTTCCATCTGCATTGGGATTGTTTCATATTTTCAGAATTTCATTCTTGAGAGTTCCCTACTATTCTATAGAATTTTAGGTCATGGAATCCTTTCCCTTTGGAATCTGCCCTCATCAAATCTAAGGTGTTTGTCAGGCTATTCCCTGATTTCTTCTCTTTTTCTGTCTCAGACTCCAAGATGGAGTAGTCATACCTCTTCCCCTTGGTTCCCCCATCATTTCCACCCCAGCAACCATTTCCTCTTTGTTGATGAGAATTCTGTTAAGAAGTTTCTCTACTTGGTTCTTTCTCACTGGGTGATTTCATCAGCTCGCATCAGTTCAGCTATTAACTCTATGCAAATGATTACCTGATCTACATATCCAAACCTAGTCTGTCTCCTAAACTACAATTCACCCTCACTCACAGCCTCTTGCATATTTTGTACTGGATGTCCTAAAGGAATCTCAAGGTCATATAATCTTTCCCTCAAAATCCCCTCTTCTTCTGAATTTCCTTATTTTTGCTGAGGGCTTCACAGTCCTTTTAGTCTCCCAATTTCACAACCTCAGCAGCAGCATCTTCTCTCTCTTAACTCACACATCCAATCAGTTGCCAAATCTTGTAATTTCTCTCTTTTTGATGCATCTTATATGTGTCCTTTTCTTTCTGTTCACTCAACCAGACCCCTATTCAATCAACTCCAAAGGTTTTTTTAATACTTCTACAATCAAATATTGGGCGCTTAAAGATCTTTACAATCTGACCTGTCCCTATCTTTCCAGATTCTTCAAACATTACTTCCTTCTAGGCATTAGGATTCTATGGTTCAGCCATACTGATCTACCTGTCTTCCTCACACACATTCTCAAGCTGTCCATAGTATCTGAAGTACTCTTCCTCCAAATATCCAGCTTCCATTAAGACACAATTCAAGCACCACTTTCTGTAGGAAGACTTTCTTCCACCCATCTCAACCTCCACCTTCCTCTCTAATGCTAACTTCCATCTATATCTGTGTGCATCTTGTATGTATGTATGTATATATGTATGTTTTCTCTGCCGTGAGAATGTAAGTTCCTTGGGGTCAGGAATGGGTTTTTGTTTTTTGTTTGTTTCTTTGTTTCTTTGCATCTCCAGTGTTAAGCACCAGTGTCTGGCACTTGGTATGTGCTTTACTAGGACGTGATTGATTGATTGATTATGTTACCTAAACGTTGAAAATCCTGGGATTTATCATGAGTAATTAATAGGCAATTTCCTTGACTCCTAAATTACATCTATGTATGCAAAATGAAGTGGAAACTTAGAGTAACTATCTAGCTAAGCAATCACTTTTTCTTCAACTACATGAGTATTTTAGAAGATTTTTTTCTGATCTGGATTATACAGATAATTATATCATTTTTTCACTTTGCACTTGTAACTGCAGACATTTTTAGTTCTAGCTGACCCTTCAGAAAACAGATAGGAATCACAGGGATGGGTAAATGAGGGAATGTCATTGATTTGCCTCGTTGCAAGAAGCATTCACCTCCGTGAGATCACAGATCCATGGACTATTGGAGTAAACCTTTAAAATATGCGTAGTTCTAGACAAATGCAAAGAGAATATAAGGAAAGTCCAAGAATCATGTTTTTTTTTCCATAGGAAAAGCAATCCTAAGAAAAAACAGTCTGAGACTATCAAAGTACAAAAAGTCCACTTTAACAGTGTTCATCTTATATCTGGGGGTTATATTATTGTCTTATCTTTCCAAGCTACTACTTACTGGCTTCTTATATCAGTACTGTACTCAAGAAAGCAGGTTCCCTGCCTAGCAGGGAAAAACTTCTCTGCTTTCTTTTAGACTAGAACAATGATAATGTCTACTCAGAATTTCAGTTGTCCCCTTTTAAACTGTGCTAAGTACTTATGCATATGTATATATACACACTTACATATATATGCATACTTGTATATACATATATGTGTTCATGTGCATATGCTTCCTCCAGTGAGGCAGATCATTAATATCTCCTCATGCCTGCCCATCACTTATGATCCTGCTCTGTTTTCTGAAAGGTTGCATGGAACTAAAATATCTATGACTACAAATACAAAGTGAAGTAAAGAACTGCAGCATATACACATGTGTATATGTATATACATAGACATCCCACATATGTCATGTTAAAGCAGTTAGGTAGCAATGGATAGAGTGGTAGACCTGGAATCAGGGAGACCTGAATTTGAATCCTGCCTCAAACACTTACTAGCTGTGTGACTCCGAGCTTCTCACTTAACCTTTCTCAGCCTCAGTTTTCTCATGTGTAAAATAATAATAGCACCTCCCTCAAAGGTGGATATGAAAGACATATGCAAAGCATTTTGCACACTTTAAAACTCCATAGAAATGCTAGCTATTATTATTGCTAACACTTCTATATTATCTACAGACGCATAAAAACCAGTTTCAGAGCCAGGTCCCACCTCAGATGCATACTAGATGTGTGACCTTGACCAAGTCATTTACTTTCAGTACTTTGAAGTCACTGGTATAGCCCCTATTCTTCTCATATACATCCCATAGTTTTAAAGGGGGTAGAAGAAATTCAAAGCAGAGACGTGCATATATATGATAGTATTGATAGTGATGGTGTCTTTGCAGAACCAGACACATCATTGGGATCTGTGCTCCTAGCCCAATAAATGAATGAGTGGAAGGGGTAGATGGAGGACTTGCATCACTGATGTTAATGGAACATAAGTCTAGCTAATATAACCAGACCATACAGAAAGTCAGTTAATGGAAATAGTGCATCAGAAGTTTAAAGTGGAATACCATTGAGAAGATAGAATCCCAGGAAGCATCTTGCCAATGAGGTTATTTCCACTCTACACTGAAAAGAAGTAAAGGAATGTTTTATGACTAATTCAGTTTCACTTGTTATGTGTGCAACATTTTAAGAGAATGAATTAGTCTGCTTGAATCATCCTTATACATTCCAGGAAGTTTAAATTCAGAGTCAGTTAAATAACCTTTTGCTACAAATTTAAAAAAATGAGAGGGTCTGCTTAATATCTGGAATCTAAATCCAGGCATACCACAGGGTCAAGAATATATCAAGACAGAAATTTGTAAAAAGTGAAAGTATTCTTTTTAGTAGCCACATGAATAACTATAAAAAACACACCCTGATCGCTAGCTGCCAACTTTGATCTGTGAGAAATCAAAAACAATGTGCCAAATAAATTAGATTTGTGGAGAAAGGAGGCAGGGAATCATAATTGTAGGAAAAATGAGACTCAAAATCCTTCTCTGAGATTAGGGTTGAATTTTATAAACAAAGATAAGTATAATATGCCAAACATCATGTGTACCAAAGCATGAGTGATTATACCTATTCAATTTAATCAATATTTATAAAATATCTTCAGGTGGTTGGCCCAATCCTTGGCAGTCTTATAAAATTTCATTCTTTTTGAAAGATATAGAGCATTTCCTGTAGCTAGCTGTAGAAAGCCCAGTCTGAGTAACACTCAAGAAATGTTCTGTCACCTTTGGTAAATTCATTTTATCCTTGATTAATTGGAATACTCAGTAGAAAGAGGTGTTCTGGTTCAGAAAATTTTCTTTCTGTATGAGAACTAAAAGCAGAAAATCCCTTTTACAAAAAATGAAAGACCCTTGCCATTTAAATTTTACTAAATTCACTACATTATTTTCCTGCCTTAGTAGATAAAATGAGATTTTACACATGAGAATCACTCAGAAGGCAATGGAAAAGTACATGGTGGGTGAGAGCAGGCTGTAACATGTAACAAGTAAGAAACTTCAAAGAAGTGACATAAAGAATTTCACAAGGAAATGTATGAGCAGAAAAGAAGGGCTCTTCAGGTGGAAAGAGGAAGGAAGGAAGGAAGAAAAGAAGGAAGGAAGGAAGGAAGGAAGGAAGGAAGGAAGGAAGGAAGGAAGGAAGGAAGGAAGGAAGGAAGGAAGGAAGGAAGGAAGGAAGGAAAGGGAGGGAGGGCTCGCTGGTTTATTATCTGCTCTGTGCTAGGCACTATGCTTTAAAGATATTATATTATCTCATTTGATCCTCCCAACAATCCTGGAAGGCAGGTACTATTTTTTATAGGTGAAGAAACTAAGGCAGACAGAGAGGTAAAGTGACTTACTCAGGGTAACACAGATAGTAAGTGTCTAAGGCCAAATCTGAACTTCCTCACACCAGATACAGTACTCTATCCACTGTACTACCTAGATACCTGACAGGTAGGCAGTCTGAGTGTTCTACTAGTCTCCTTTCAACATAAGAAAGAACACACACACACACACACACACACACACACACACACACACACACATACGCCATTCCAGCATGTTGACAAGAGCCTCCCAAGATGGGCAGGTATGGATGGATTCAGATCTGCATCACTGGAGGAAACATGTGAATTAATGAATCCTCTTAAGTAATTGAATACTTGAGCATATAAAACATACATAAGATACATTCAGTTCTTTTGGATAATTCAAAATCATGGTGTACTAGAAAGAGGATTTGGATCTGGAGGGAAAGGACCTATATTCAAATATTACTTTAGGAGACCTTGGGCAACTCAGCGTCTCTGAGCCTTTTTTTTGCATGTAAATAAGGGGACTGGGGTGGGTAACCTTTAAGGTTCTTTTCAGATCTGTGATCTTGCTGGACCTAAAGGTCGCCATTTGGCACATCAGTGATTAATGCACATTATATGTACACAAGATCTAGAAGACTAGTCTTAATGGGCATCTGCCTTAGATCATACGTTAGAAACCTTCCTTTTTTTATTTTTCTGAATACATCTTTATTATCTTCTTTCTGCCTTGTGACTTATCTATTTCTCCTCACAGTAGCACCAAGACAAAGAATCCAGTTGTGTTCTGATTAAGTGGATTCCATTTAATTGACATTTCATTGGACAATACCTTAAGCATTACCATAGGTTTAAGATCCACAGCAAGCTTAATTAATATGCAACGTGGTTGGTATTTTTTTTAAGTTCACCTAAGTCCATACATTTTTGTCATTGTTCAGTTGTTTTCAGTTGTGTCCAACTCTTCATGATCCCATCTGGGGTTTTCTTGGCAAAGATATTGAAGTCATTTGCCATTTCCTTCTCCAGCTCATTTTATAGTGTTCAGTGACTTGCCCAGGGTCACTCAGCTAATAAGTATCTGAAGCCTTGTTTGAACTCAGGAAGACTCATCCTCTTGCCTCTAGGTCCCGCACTCTATCCACTGTGTCACCTAGCTGGCCATAGGTTTTTATACATATACATATATGTGTGTACATGTATATACATGTATGTGTGTAACAGATATATATATAATACATGTATATGCCTACATATACATATATACCTACACAGATATATACAAGCTAATTTGAGAACAGGGAGGGATCACTAACAACTGAGATATCAGAAAATTCTTCTCATAGGATGACACAAAGTTGAACCTTGCTGGAAAGTAATGATTCCAAGAGGTCAAGTTAAGTAGGGAGTACTTCCAAACTCAGAGGTACTTCCTGTCCAAGGGCACAGATATGGGAGACTGAGTGTAGAGTTCAGCTAACAGGCAGTAGGCAACTAGCAATGGAACACAGAATGCATGATGAAAAGTAATATGAAATGACTCTGGAAAGACTGGTAGGAGTCATAATGTGGAGCTTTTTAAATGGCAAGGTTAAGGAGTTTGTGTTTTATCCTAAAGATGCTATGGATCCGTTGAAGTTTTATGAGCAGGGAAGTGGCACAGTCAGAGCTGTTTTAGGAATATTAATTTGGCCTGAATGGAATAGACAGAAAAACACTAGCATAAATTATGAGACTTAATGTAAAACGTCAGGCTAGAGGTGACAAGGACCCCAACCAGGATAGTGGTCATGTGTGTGAATGAAGAGAAGGGGACAGACAGATTCCAGAGACTTGGAAGTGGAATACACTGGAGATTCAATCTTGGCTCCTTTGCTGTTATATGGAGAAATATATGGCACAGAGTATTCAGATCATTTGAGTAGGACAGTGTTTCCATTTCTTTCACATACTGGTTGAGAAGTTCATCCAATTTCTAATTCAGTATAAGCCTTATAGGGACATTTTTCGTTCACAGGTCCATTTCATGAAGTTTAAACAATCTGTAGTTTCCATTAGTTGAAAATATCCCCACTCCAAGAAAGCTTCTAAAATATTCTTGCTATTTGGCACAGTGGATAGAGCACTGAACCTGGAGTCAAAAAAAGACATGGGGTCAAATCCAGCCTCAGACCCCTAGTAGTTTCTTGACCTTGGTCAAGTGGCTTAATCTCTATGTACCTCAGTTTTCACATCTGAAAATGAAGGTAATAATAACACCTATCTTATAGAGTTGGTATGAGAATTAAATGAGATTATATTTGTCAAGTGCTTTGCAAAGCTATAGCATTATACATGTGTGTATACTATTAGAGTTCTACTATTATTATTTGAAAACAATGAAAATTAAATACAGTGGTGGAAAGTACCTTTCATTTGGGTAGTGCCTTGCAGTTTTCAAAATGCTTTTTTGTCACTCTAAATGTTATTCATGTGTTCTGTTTTTTTTATAATCCATACATTTACAGATTACTCCTGCATTATGAGAGATCTTTTGTAACAAAGTAAAACAGTTAAGGAAAACTAATAATATATTGACCTCATCTGAAAGTGCATGCAACATTCCCATCTGTAGCATCTCTTGACCTATTTTTTTAATTAAAAGAAGTCTATTTTTTCCCTAAAAGTTCCTACATATGCATTATCTCATTTTACCACTGGCTTACCTTACGGGAAGAAGTCAGGATCTGTGTCACTATCTCCACTTAACTAATGGATAAGCTGCAAATCAGAGAAACTTTGACTTGCCTAATACCACCTAGTTAATAAATGGCAGAACCAAGTCTGTAACTCAGATGAAATGAGATTATATTTGTAAAGTGTTTAGCACAGTGCCTGGCACATAGTAGGTGAGTAAGAAATGCTAGTTCCCTTTCCCCCTTCCTAATATAGTGCTTTTCCCACCCCATCACATGGTCTCTCCTTTCTCACACTTACTCAACCTATTTTGAGCCCCTATCAGGAGTACCTCCTTAGCTCTAGCTTCCCAATCCATCAGCCCTTTTCTGGCTTCATTTGGACCCCTCCCTAACCTGGATTCTATGGTTAGGTGGTTTGGATTCTTTCCAGGCAAGAGCCCCAGGATCCCTTGCCACTTTGTCCACTGTGTTCCACTCCCATGTTTACTTTCTGCACTCTTGCTCCTGGAGGATTGCCAGGCCTTGAGAAACTCATAAAACTGTGCCAGCTGACTCCACTGCAAATTCATGCTAACTTCAATTACTTAGTGCACAGGATAGGACACAGAACACTGGACTGGAAGTTAGGAGGCCTGGGGTCCAGTCACACATCATACACTATGTGATGAGGAATAAGGCTTAGTTTTCTTATCTGTAAAATGTAGCAATTGCTAGTAATGTTAGTATTTTGATAGCATGATCAGTGATGTTGTTTAGTTGTTTCAGTCACGTCAGACTCTCCATGACCCCATTTGGGATTTTCTTGGCAGAGATACTGGAGCATTTTTTTTTCCTCCAGCTCCTTTTACAAATGAAGAAACTGAGACAAACTGGGTTAAGTGACTTACTCAGGATCACCCAGTTAGCTAACCATCTGAAGCCAGATTTGAACTCAGCAAGAGGAGTCTTTCTGACTCCAGCACTTTATTCACTGCTCTAGCTTCGCCAGTATAATAATAAATTATGTAAAATTTAATAAAGTAAAAAATTATAGTAATTACATCATTTCTCTTACAAAGAGGTTCTTAACCTGGGGCTGAGTAACTTCTAAAATACATATTTTTGATAACCATGTTTTAGTATAATTGCTTTTCTTTGTAATCTCATGTACTTCATTTTATACATCTAAAATATTATTCGAAGACAAGGTCTTGTTGGCATTAGCAGACTGCCAAAAGGATCCATGATATGAAAGAGCTTAAAAACTGCTCCTTAGAGAATTGCAATGAGGAAATGGGAGTTATAATCTGAATTGTTGACTCCCTTTCAAATTTCCCACAGTGGTGAGTCCTCTTTTTTTCAAGGGTTCACCATCTTCAAGTGGCCAAATATCACCCTCACCCCCTTTTTTCTTCTCAGCAGGTAACTTTCCTTCCTTCTTTGTTAAAGGATCCAGTTCATCCATTGCACACTTCCCCTACTCTCTCCCTCACTGCTTCAAATTTCTTTCTTCTCTTGCAGTCTAGTCACTGAGGGAGAGAAACACAAGCTCCTCTCTTTGAACAAGGCTTCCATTAATTCAATTAAATTAAAAGGCAGCAAAGTGGCACAGTGGGTGGAGGCTAGGCTTGGAGACAAGATAGACCTGAGTTCAAATCCAACTTCACACATTTCCTGGCTGTGTGAACCTGGGCAAAGCACTTAACTTCAGTTTCTTCATGGGAAAAAGGATAAAAATAGAACCCACCTCCCCGGGCTGTTGTACGGATCAAATGAAATACATGTTAATTATTGTTATTATTACTAATTGTTTTAAGTGTAAGCAATTCTCCCACAACATGACAATATGCATTCCCAAACAGCACTGTAAGATTCAATATTTAGCAATAAAAACTGCAGAGTTTATGGAGAAAGTGGGATCAGGACTACAATGCTCAAAAAAATCCACAAGTAATGCATAAAAAATAGGAACCTAATTTTTTAAAAAATTTAACTCATGATAAATGACTTAGAACTACATAAATACATCTATAGAGGCCACATAGCCTTAGGCTGGTGGTCTAGGCCACACCTCTGGAGCTTCCCTTGTTCCCTGAGGCCACAGGGGCAGGGGACTGGGGGCAGAGGCCAGTCAGAATGGTTTGGATCTGTGAAGACCAACCCTTCTCAGACAACATCTCCTACTACACGGGATGTTAGCAATAAATATGGCTCTTTACCTTGACAAAGACCTGAAGTTTGCCTGTGGAAGTAGAGGGTCACAAGGTTTGCTTACTGCCTGTGAGTTCTTGGGAAGCTGCCCACTGTTCTGTCCTTTGACTGTTAATTGAGAAAGAAATCCCCCAGAAACAAACTCAAAATTCCTATTATGTTAAATATGTTCCCTAATATAACAGTCACACTGGAATAAATTCACATTTTCAAAACATACATTACAGAATACCTGTTTACTCTGTGTGAGGCACAAGGCTAGGATAGAGAAATGAAGAGAAAACTTAAAGTCCTGCCATCAACAAGCTCACATTCTACAAGGAGGCAGCTAAGTGGTGCCATGGATAGAGTTCCAAGTCCAAAGTCAGGGAGATCAGAATTCACCTCCAGTTTTAGACATTTACTAACAGTGTGATCCTGGGCAAGTCATTTGACCTCCGTCTACCTCCGTTTCCTCATCTGTAAAATGGGGATAATAGTAGCACCTATCTCCCAGGGTTGTTATGAGGATCAAATGAGATAATAAGTATAAAGTGAACTGCTCTTATTTTTGTTGTTTAGTAGTAGTAGTAGTATTCATAAAAGTGAGTCCTTAGGTTCTTGATCTTGTCTCTCCATGTTCCATCTATTATGTCCACTCTTTTGCATCTTTGGTCACTTTTTCTCCACTGGCTAAGTCTCCTCTACTTATAATTAAATCTCTTTATGTTAAAAAAAGAAAAATAAACTTCCTGCCTCATTTCTGGGTTAAGCTTTCATCATCTCTCTTTCCTTTCACTTTAAAGAGTATTCTACTACCCCTTTCTTCCCTGCATCAACCATTCATTCTTTGACGCTTTAAAATCTGATTTTGACTTCCAGTACTCTTCCGAAAACTCCTCTCTTTAATGTAACCATTGAACAAATCCATTTGCCTTTTCTCAGTCTTTGGATTTTTTGTAACTCTGTCTGCAGTGTTTGATACTGTTCACCATTTCTTGAAACATTTTCTGTGTCTTTCAGGAAGCTACATTATGCAGGATCTTCTCCTACCTCTCTGGCTATTCCTACTTTGTTCTCTTAACTCAGCTTTTTCTTCTTCTTGCCCTTCCCTAGAATCATAAGACTGAAGAACTGGAAGGAATTTCCTAGTCCAACCCCTTACCAAAGAATGAATGCTATCAACAATATCCCTAATAAGTGGGTATATACCCTCAAATTGAAGATGTAAAGTGATGGGGAATTTATTGGTCCATTCCATTTATGGAAGTTCTCATTGTTAAGTAATTTTGTCCTTATGTTCACCAGAAGTCTTTCTCTCCATCACTTTCTAGCCATTGAGAAGTGCTGCAGGACAATTTATGCATTAGCTGGGCTTTGTGTGGAGTGATATACTGAATGTATGTACAATTCTTATGTACAGAACTAGAGTAATAATGACTTTGATTCAAATCCAAATGGAGACACTATGACCCTTGGCAAGTAACTTCACTTCTCATGACCTCAGCAGAATGAGGAGACTGAACCTAGTGACTCCCATTCTATGATTCTGTGATCACATGGCTCAGATTGATAGAATTTCAAACTCAATGAAAAAAACATTTGGGGGTCTAAAGGAATTGGTGGTATCTCTGAAATTATATCAAATAGTCATATTTGCTATATAGCTTAGATCTATTTAAAGTAAATTGTGTGACTTCGGATATAAAGAAAAATAGATTTTAAAAAATTCTTGAAGTTTTTTTAAAGCTTCTTAATTAGAGCTGTTCAAAAGTAGAATAGGCCTACTCTTCAAGTAGTGAATTCTCCATTCCTAGAAACACTGTCAAGATTGATAATGATTTGACAGAATGTAGGGGACTCCCGCTTCAGGTATGGGTAGACTAGAAAATTTCTCAAGTCTGAGTTCTTATGATTTTTTTTGGTATGTGTACTCTAAAATTAGAAAGGGAATGCTAATAAAATAAGTGTTCTTTCCCAGCAGAGATCTTGACCTTGTACATATAATTACATTGTAGGCTTCTCTTATAAATAGTGTTATGATTTTAAAATAAATAATGTATGGTTTTTCCCTGGGAAATCATTTTAGCACTTGATTTATAAAGATTTTTTTGTATTATCCAAGCTTGTTATTTTTAGATCCCCTATGATCTAATGTTAACAGGAGCATTTGTCTGTCGGTAACAATAGGCTGACTATAGCCAAATTATAAGTATACCTTCCCTCCCCCCAAAAAAAAATCCTGTGAGCCGCATATGATCTTATTGCTTTTAGAATTTGTGATTGTTTTCTTCCAAAAGAAAACTAAATTTAGCATAATAACCCTTCAAACTTCCAAGAAAACAATGTATTCTGTGACTTAGAATATAATGTAGATGCTGATTCAAAAACCCAACCTAACCACAATTCACTTACTTAACTGAGAACACTTAAATATCAGTCTAGTCATTAACCACAAATACTAAAGTCACAAGAAGTTAAATAACAAAGGAAGTTTCTATGTATACTATTTTCATCATTAAGCAAGTCTAATTTAGCTGGTATTTCTTTGTCTTTAATATACAACTTGACTTGTATCTCAGAATGGAAAAATAATTGTTTGTGGTAATAGATCCAAAATTAAGCTTCATACGGTCATGTCCAGCACACAATGCATCCTTCCATACAGTCATTCTGTCTCAACAAAACAAAATTACAGATTCAGTCCCATTTTGAGGAGTTTGTTCTTATTTTTCTTTTCAGTTCTTACCTTTGTTTCCCATGAAGCATAAACAACTTTTGTCTTGCATGTGTTTTGGCAGATCAGCGTCTCACAATGAAGCCTTCAGCTGCGCTTGTGCCCAGGATTATAATGATCTTGCTTACCTTGGTGCCCAATTCCAAAGGAGAGTGTAAGGAAGCCTTAGTTAAGTCTGAGATGGACGTCAATAGGAAGTATCCACTTCCCAACTTTATTGCAGAAACCCCAATCCAGAATATCGTTTTTCACAATCATCATATCTTCCTGGGGGCAGTCAACAAGATTTATGTCTTAAATGAAGATCTTCATAATGTTTCTGAGTACAAGACAGGACCTGTGCTGGAACACCCTGATTGTCTTCCATGTCAAGATTGTAGTCACAAAGCCAACTTATCTGGAAGTGTTTGGAAGGATAATGTCAACAAGGCCTTGCTTATTGATACCTACTATGATGACCAGCTGATTAGTTGTGGCAGTGTCAATCGAGGGACCTGCCAGCTCCATGTGTTTCAGCCCAATAATGCTGCTGACATACAGTCAAAAGTTAATTGTATATATTCCCCACAGATGGATGAGGACTCCTTCCAATGCCCTGACTGTGTAGTAAGCACTTTAGGGACCAAAGTTCTGCTGACAGAAAAAGACCGATTTGTAAACTTCTTTGTGGGCAATACCATAAATTCTTCTTATTCTGATCATTCCTTACATTCAATATCTGTTAGAAGGCTAAAGGAAACACAAGATGGTTTTAAGTTTTTGACAGACCAGTCCTATATTGATGTTCTACCTGAATTCCGAGATTCTTATCCCATTAAATATATACATGCCTTTGAAAGCAGTGACTTCATTTATTTTCTGACAGTCCAAAGAGAAACTCTTGAGTCTCAGACTTTTCATACAAGAATCATCAGGTTCTGTTCAGCTGACTCTGGATTGCATTCATACATGGAAATGCCTCTTGAATGTATCCTTACTGAAAAGCGAAGAAAGAGATCAACAAGGGAAGAAGTATTTAATATTCTACAAGCCGCATATGTGAGTAAGCCTGGTGCACAACTAGCTAGGCAAATAGGTGTTGGACCCAATGATGATATTATCTTCGGGGTATTTGCACAAAGTAAACCAGACTCTTCAGAGCCAACCAGGAGATCAGCAGTCTGTGCATTCCCAATCAAATTTGTCAACGATTTCTTCAACAGAATTGTGAACAAAAATAATGTGAGATGTCTTCAGCATTTTTATGGGAATAATCACAAGCACTGTTTTAATAGGGTAAGTCATTTATTTATTATGTAATTATGCATATATAATTATATAATTTTGCATACAATACAATTCTCTATATAATAATTATACAATTACATTTATTAGGAGGGGAAATTTTATGCTACTACTGATCTGAAAATCAAATCAACTCTTTGGGTCTTAATAAATGGCCATTCATTCAACTGAAAATTTGTAAATATATTGGAAAATGTTTGCTTTGGAATTTTTATTAGAACCCATAAGACATAGTTTGGGGGGAAACTGTGCATACCCTGGGGAGAAAAGAGAAATAGAATATTTGAATTCATATTTTTGTACTACAATTTCTCATATTAACTATTGTAGCTACTGATTTGGTCAGATTTACAGAAGTTTAATCTCTATAAAACGATGGCTTTTATGAATTGAAATGTAGACATCTGTATGAAGAGATGAGTAGTACTTAGAAGGAAATGTTTAAATTAGTTTAGGGGGTTAAATAAACAAGAGGAAAGATTCCTTCTGAGATCTCATTCTTCAACTGATAGGAATGATTCCATATTCATACCTTTATTATTAAAAGGGCTAAGAAAAAACTCTCTGAAAATATATGTAATTATATATTTTAAAGATGAGTCCATATATTTCCCTAAATAATTTAGGAAAATTGAGGGAAAAATTTCTGCTTTTAGCTTGTTTCAATGGATTGTGACCTCACTTGCTTTCTTGGACATGCACATATGTATGTGTGTGTGCATGTGTTTATATCCACATATATCCATACATATAATTGGAAGTGTACACACACACACATATTTGCATGTATTACTACAAATAACTAGAAGTCTGGGCATGTCCCAATCAGATTTGTCCATGATTTCTTCAGTAAGAAGTCAATAAGTTCTGCTAATTTCCAGGGGACAGACAAAAGAACCAGAAGTTACAGGAGAGGCAAAGTGTGCTGAGCCAACTGGCATGAGTTCTTGACCAATTGTTAGATTATTATTGTGAGCGTTTACACCTCAGAAATTGGCAAATTCCACAAATGAGGCCTTGCTTTATTGTTTTGTTGATTGTCTAAATTTAAGAAAGTGATGGAGAAAATCATAATAACAACGATAGTAATACAGATTGAACTTTAAAATACATTGGGCATAATTTGGTTTTGCGGGGAGCTGATTGTTAAACATTTACCAATAAACATTGATCATAAGAATAAACTTCCTATTAATAAGAGCTGTTCAAGAATGAAATAAAAGGCAGTGTGAAGTGGGCAAATATTAAACTTGAAATCAGAAGATCTGGGTTTGAGTTTTACCTTGGCTTTTTACTAGCTGTGTGATCTTAAACAAGTGAATGCATTCTGTGCCAACAGTCTAATCGAAGACTGTAAGCCATAAATGGCATGATTAATCAAATGTATATAGAATGATGATATTAAACCAGGAGGAATAGCTGATATATTGGATAACAGATTTGGAACTCAAAAATATCTAAACTGTCTGGAATAGTACAATAAAGAGACAAGATGAAATTTAATAGTTATGAGTATTGAATCCTGAATGTGGATTCAAAAAAAATAATAAACAATTTAAGTAAAGAATGAAGAATGGATGTCTAGAAAGCAATTCATGCACAGGGGAAAGAAAGAGCAGGAGGTTCTAATGAACAATTGTGTTCAATATAAGTCAGAAGAGAGTTGTGATATGACTGCCAGAAAACTAATGCAATCTTAAAATGCATAAATAGACATATGATGTATAGAGCCAAGAAGATGAGGGCCCCACTGTACATGTCCTGGTTGTCGTTGCTGTTGTCCATTCTCAAAGAGGATCATGACATCGGGGAGGAGGAAGTGATGCCATGACACGCAACTGAACTGGATTTAAGTGAGGGACATCTAAAGTACTGTGTTCACTTCTTAGTGCCACATTTTAAGGAGAAAATTTATAAACTGGAGAGAATATAAAGGATAGCCACTACGGTGGCTAATGGTATGCCATATGAGGATTAATTTAGGGGGAATGTGTTTGTTGTCTTTCTCTATATTGGACCTGTTCCTTTGGTCCCAGCAGGAAAAACTAGGAGCCACAAATGGATTAAAGTGCAAAGAAGTAGATTTAGGCTTGATGAAAGGAAGTCCTTCTTAACAATTAGAACTGTGGAGACATGAAGATTGTGATGGTTTTTCCTTTCCATGAGGACTTTAAGAAAAAAAAGCTAACTGATCACTTTGGGGGGTGTATTTTAGAGGAGATTTTTATTCTGCCACAGTTTGGGCTGGATGTCATATGGATTCTCTTTCAACTCTGAGATTCTCTGATTCTGTGGTACAAAGAAATTTGTATTTAGGATTTAAAATTATCATTGTTATACGACTGTAAATACAAACATACAAATGTAATAGACAGAGACAGATGGATGGATGGACAGATGGACGGACGGATGGATGGATGGTGAGACAGAATGAGAGAGAGAGAACCTCTGTTTAAGAAAATATACTATTAAGAATTCCTAGAGGGCTTTCAGACTATATGGCCAGTAGCTGGGAAAGTATTTGCTGGACTTTACCTCACTGTAACGTTTTTCTCTCTTGCTACAATTAAAAAATTTACTATTTTAAAAAGCTTTTAATCTCCAAGGCAAAAATACTTATCTATTCTAGAGACTCTCCAAAATAAACCTAAATAACTTCCCATCTCTTTTGACTCTGCTGATATACCTTTTGGAACTGATAAAACTGAGGGTCTGGTGAAATTCAAGACAGAGTTACTTTCAGGAAAAATTTCCAAATGTCATCTCTTCTATATTAGCTACACCTAAAAGCATTAGTGCTCACTACACAGAAGTCACTGAGGGAAACAAGATGGAGCTTGCCAACACACTCTTCTTACAAAATAAGCCAAATTTATATTGGCAAAATTCCATAAAACAAAATACCTTTAAGCCATCTGTTGTGTTTCCCCTACGAGCCTGCTTGATATAATTCTTTGGCTGTCTTAGGTAGAAGTCCTCATGAGACTAAGAAGTCTCACCTTATCTATTTTTATATATACCCATGTAAAAACTCATCAGATATTTCCAATAACCAGATCACACTCATTCCCCAGACTCCATTTTATGATGATGACACTCAGTAAAGTCTTACTTACAAAAGCAAAATAATTTCCTAAATTAAACCAGTTTGCAAAGGAACTAAGTGAAAAATTGTTCCATATAGCACCAGGGCAGGTGACAAAATATCAAGTATGATAAATGGCACTGATTTGTACTTGCAATTTTCTAGGATATTAGCTAGCTGATCATTTATTATTTAAATATACAGTTATACACAATGGTACATGGGAAAATAAGAAGAAAAGAAATCTATTCTGTCCTCAAATTCTCGAGCGTTGTGATGCAATATAAAATATGAATAACTAACCAAGAACTCTGAGACCCAATTTTATTATTATTTATTATTCACTTTGTAACATCAGTTTACTGTGATTGGTTTGTCACTTAAACTCTCTACTTTGTCTCTAACATGCTACCAGGTCTTTGAAAGTTGAAAATTGCCAGATTCTTTGAAATCCTTGGTCAAAAATGCTATACAGAAACAAAAACTATTAGAATTATAACACAACTTCCCTTCTTTCTTTTCAAAGACAGAGAATTATGGGTGTCAGATTTGTCTGATGCCTTGGTTAGTTGCTTGGCTATCTTTACAAATCTTTGTTAAGAAGCATGGCTCACTGGATAAGAGAGAAAGAATATGTTCAGAAAGTTAGATTATATTAAGACAGAAGCTATCGATAATTTTTAAAAGAATTATAGTACAAATGACCAACTTTGATAGACTTAACTCTTCTTAGTGATACAAGGATCTAAGACAATTCCAAAAGACTCATAATGGAAAATTCTAACCACATCCAGAGAGAGAACTGTGGAGTCTGAGTGCAGATCAAAGCACACTGTTTTCTCTCTCTTTTTTTGTTTCTTCTTTCTCATGGCTTTTCCCTTTGGTTCTAATTCTTCTTTACAACATGATTAATGCGGAAATATGTTTAATATGATTGTATAGCCTATATCAGACTGTACGCTATCTTGGAGAGAGGGAAGAAAAGGGAGGAGAAGAAGATTTAGAATTCAAAGTCTTATAGAAGTGAATGTTGAAAACTAAAAACAAATAAATAAAGAAATATTTTAAATTTTTTTTAATTTTAAAAATAAAATACAAATAAAAAAGAATTGTAGCACAGCATAAGTTTTATCAGTCCAGATTAACGGACATACAAGATGCCAGAAAGACATACTTTAACCCTGCTTTTCTAGGGCTGCCCTCAGTTCAATTGGACAGTTTTACAATTGTTGTTAGTAAAATTTAGAATATAAGTCCTTCATTGTGTAGAGACCTTCACCTAGAAAGGCACCTGTTGAAATGATACATCTCCTTTAATCCTAATGTTGCCCAAGCAATTTTGTACAAACTTTACTGATTGTGACTGAAGTGAAGATGATGGTACTTGGTGCTATGGTGACAAGTAGCAGCCTCCCTTGACATGTAAACACTATTAGGAGTGGTCATCAAGAAACTGACAGCCTTGAAATTGAAGCATTATGTTCTCCTTCCCTTCCTTTCCTTCTCTGAGTAAACCATGGAGCAGGTTGTGAAGTGACTGGAATTGCAGGTGCAGAAGTCATTCTGTTCTTGATTTGATTTTTAATTATGCAACATCCACTCAGGCATTCATCTGTGTTACTGCAGTTCTGAATTCTACTGTTATACATTTGATTAGTATGAATAAAAAACACCACCACCAACAGAACAGTCCTCTCCTGGGTGACATTCTACTTAACAGAATCTATACTTAGAATATGTTGTAAAAAGTGTATACTGACGTCACAAAATCTTATCCCTAAATGTGTTTTATGTTTATATAAATATAAAAATTTTAAATAATATATTTTAATAATATAAATATAAAAATATATATTGTCTATATGTGTGCTACTTAGGAATAACTGTAGGTATCAATTTCTTAAAAATATAAACAAAATACCTCAGCATGAGTCCACTTAATATTAACCGTAGTGCCTTACTGGCATCAAACCCACCTTTACTTAATGCCAGAATGTCTACTAGTCAAATTCATGATCAGCCTAATAGACCATAGTCTCTAGACAATATTAAAATCAAAACTCTGGCAAGTCTTTAAGCTTTATGGATCGCATTCCTTTTTCTTTCCCAATGCTATATTGTGTGTATATGTTTGTATAAGCTCAAGCTTCCCCAAAACTCTTTTATTATTTTGTGTATACATATATGTGCACATATTGTCTCTCCTAATAGAGGGCCCCTTGAGGGCAGAAACTGTCTCATATTTGTCTTTACATCCCTAGTGCCTAGCACAGTGCCTGGAATATAGTAGGCACTTAATGCTTATTGATTGATTTGTTGGTGTGTGGACATAAATGAAAGGTGTACAAGAAGGAATGATAATACTTTACCAAACTGTTTTTTGTAAATTGATTTTTTGTTTTCAATTTTCAACAATCACTTCCATAAATTTTAAATTTTCTCCCCCTCCCTTTACCCTCCCTTCACCCTCCCTGCCCAAAATGACATGCAGTCTTATAATGGGCTCTACATTCTTATTAAACACATTTTCACATTAGTCATGTTGCAAAGAACAGGAATGGTAGAAACCATGAGAAAAAAACAAAACATACCAAATGTTTTAAATTTTACTATAACCTGCTTCCCTTGCAAGGCTTCTTCTTTATTCTTGCTTCCATGACTTGCCAAGTCAGTATATTTCTCTACTTCTTGAGCTTCACATAGCTGGCATCACCTCCCTAAGGATCTTACATGGTACATTTGATGCCAGAGAACTATAGGCAGAGGTGCTATCTTTATTGGGGTCATGACTTCACACTTTTTGAAAATATTTTAGCCTATTTAAAAATCAATCAAAGCAATAAATCAGCAGTCATTTATTAGATGTCTACCATGTAGAAGAGGCACCATTAAAGTCAAAGGACCCAAGTTCAAAATCTAATTCTGCTACTTGGGACTTGTAGCAAATCATTTAATTGCTCTGGGATTCACTTCCCTCCTTATTTAAAAATAAAGGGATTGAACTAAATGGCTTCTAAATTCGTCACAAAATGCTCCTCACTGGAACATTTTATGATTTTTTCATCCATGGTTAGGCACCAACACAATAGGGATTCTGGTGCTGTATTACTTCAGCTTTTGCAGCTTATTGTTGTGGGTTCTTTAAGAACAGAGCCTCAGTCTGACAGTTTAAAAGAGGAAAAAGCAATTGAAAGAAAGTTAAGAGCCTCTTTCTGTCTGGGGAAGGTACTGAGTCTGGAAGACACTGAAAATCAGAGTGCCTGGACAGAACAAGAATCCTTTGAATCTGTAGCTAGGGGTAGAGCTAAATGCTGCAGTTTGAAAGATTATAGACAGCTATTAGGGCAACTACTATTCTGTACCCTTGTGGTCTGCTGCCACAACTGTGAGCAAAGGGGGCCATGGTTCAGAAAGGTATGTGGCATTAATTGTTCTGTAGACTTTCTGAATGCTGCCTCAGAATACCCTACCTAGTGCCACACACCCCTCTTATTCCTTACCTAGCAATGTGGCTTTACAATAATTGATCTCACTTATCTGATCATGTCCATAGCACTTGACCCTTCATCAACCATCTAGTTGACTCAAGTGCAGCAGTTGCCACAAAGTAGACTGACAAAGAGGAAACCAATCAATCAACAAACATTTATTAAACCATTTGCTAAGCACTGTGCTAAGTACTAGGGATGAAGAGCAAAGGGGAAAAAACTCTCTGCTCTCATGGAGCTTATATTCCAAGAAGGTAAACAATATGTACACAAAAACACGTGCAAGGTACAGAAGGTAACCATAAAAGAGAAGGTACTAACTGGGAGCTTGTGTTCATCCTTTGTTGCCAAAGAAGACCATGCCATCAGAGAAATGATGACATGACTTGCACTTGACTCTGTTTTGAGTGAAGGAGGGCTGTGCAGGTCACCAGCCTCACTTCTCCTCCAGAGCCATCTGAATCCAGTGACCAGATATTCGTCAGGATGACTGGAGATGACCCAGGATGCACTGGGAGACCTTGGGTCCTTTAGGCCAAGGTCTTTGCAGGTACTTACTTAGGGTGAGGCAAGTAAGTAAGCCAGGGCATGGCCCCTTTAATGAGACCTAGAAAAAGAAAGACAGGAGCTAAGAGAATGGGGAAGGAGGTGATACTTTGGCTGTGTCTTGGAAGAATACAGAGACTCTGTGATAGAGATGAAGAATCATTTTCCAGGCAGGGAGGACCAAAGGCAAAGAGATGGGACATGGAATGTATGTGTGAGGACCAGCATGTAGGCCAGTATGACTGAACCACAGAGTTCATGGAGAATAATAATATGTTGGAAAACTAGACAGATGGAGCAGGTTGGGAGAAGCTTTAAAAGATAGGAGAATTTATTTATATTTGATCCTAGAGGTAATTAAGTCCAGGCAGCTGGTGAAACTATCAGATCTATACTTTAGGAAAATAAGCTTAGTAGTCATGTAGAAGATGGAATGGCAAGAGATTTGAAACAGGCAGGCCAATTATAAGACTCATGAAGTACTCCAAGTGAAAGGTGATGTGGGCATGAATATGTGTGGTGGTTATATGAAGAAAGAAGGGGACTTGTGTGAAAGATGATCTGTAGACTACACAATCTACACAACTGAATGGATATGTGGGATGAGTGAGATGGAAGAATCAATAATACTGGAGTTGTGAACCTGAATGATTGGAAGAACAGTAATAAGGAAGTTTAGTAGAAAGAGGGGAAAGATATGAATTCTGTTTTGAGATGTTGAGTTTGAGGTGCTTACAAAAGATCTAGTTTGAAATCTCTAATGGGAAATTGCTAGTATAGTTTAGGAAAGAGACTAGATTTGGATGTATAGATCTGGTAATCACATGCATAGAAATAATAATTAAAACCTTGAAACTGATGCAACCCTCAGATGAAAAGGTAAAGAGAGAAAAGAGACAACAAAAGAGAGCATAAGGCAGCCTTGAGGAAAAACCACAGTTCATGAGACAGACGTAGATGAAGATCCAGCAAAGAAAATGAGGAGTAGTCAGACAAATAAAAGGAGAATATGAGACCTCAGGGAGGACAGAGTATCCAGAAGGAAAACAGTGTCAAGTGCTGCAGAGAGGTCAAGGATGAGGATTGGAAAAAAATGGTCATTAATTTAACCATCAAGAGATCACTGGTAACTTTGATGAGAGCAGTTTCAGTGAATGATGATGTCAGAAACCAGATTACAAAGAGTTTAGAAGAAAGTGAGAGGAGATGAAATTGGGGTACTTAATATAAGTGGCTTTCTGCTCCTTAGCTAAGAAGGGAGGATAGATATTTCAGGATAGCTAGTGGGGATGGTATTAAATGAGGGTTTTTAAAGGTGAAAACAATGAGATTACTTGTAAGTAGTTGAGAAGTCAATAGAAAGGGAGAGACTGAAGATTAGATAAGGGGGAGGATAATCATCTAGGGAAGGTAAAAGAGGGGGGAATCAAGAGGAAATACTTTTCTAATCTCAGAATAAAAAGATAGATGAGTTGAAAAGAATACTATTAGTACTATATTAAAAATCTTAATCAAATGTTAATTAACAATAACCCTCAATTAACCTGACCTGTTGTTCCTCTTGTCTGCTTATACCTTATTCCCAATCACTCCTCTGTCCTAACAAAGCACTTTGGAGATAAATCACAGACAAATAAGATGATGACTGTTGGGTTGCTTTTTATTTTTTGATCCAAGGCAATAAACAGCCTAGGAGCAGTATGCATTCCCTTCCAGTCTTCAACATTTAAATTGCTCTGCAATGAGAATCAATGTTGAATGCTGACTCTGAGGCATTATGAGCTGTCCAATCATCAAAGAAGGATTAAATTATCTGATGTATGTTATATCACTAATACAGGGAAATGGCCGAATGCATGTTGAAAGGATTTGCAACAAGTTAAAAACAAAAGGAATCATGCAGTAATTCTCATTAACTAGAAAATGCAGTTAGCCACCGAACTCTCCAAGTGTTCCAGTTAATCAAAGGTTTTCTCTATAAATATCTTCAAAAGTGGATAAAATTCTATGCCTAGAAAATATCCTTAAGAAACATAGTTACTTTGGTAAACAACCATTTTATTTTATTTCATATAATTCAGTTTTACTTAGTTCAGTAAGCATTTATCAAGTGTGCCAAAACCTGTGCTAGAACATTGAGGCTACAATGACAGAAGTGATAAAATTCTTGTCTTCGAGGAGTGATTCTGTTCTACTATTAGGGAAACAAGATATTACACAGATAATTAAATACAAAATACAAAGTAATAATAAGGAAGTACTGCCTTGATACTTTCTTGTGCTGTATAGGTGACCCTGGATTTTTGAAAATTTATCTAACAAGACACAAATGGTAGCAGGTGCTACCAAACTCGAAAGGTTTCAAAAACAGGTCTAGCAAAGAACCATACACCTTTTGTGCCAAGGATCAGCCTAGCTAAATTCAGAGAAGCTCATCAATTGCTAGACCCAAGTGATAATTATTTCTTAGCCAAAGCAACTCAAGGATATCTATTTGTGATCCCCATCGTTGGAAAGAACGAAATCATATGACTGAAGAATTGACATAATTACGCAAAAAGAAATACAAATTTAGTGCATAGGACCAGTTTGTGGACACAGGTGACTTGTGTTCTGTTAGCCTCTGGTGATGCCTACTTCACTTGATGCCTCTTTCTTTCAATGTGCTTAATTTCTCCCAATAGCAGTTGATTTGTGGGCATCCTTCCTAGGACTGTGCTTCTAACATTTCGAGGATTCCTTATTTTATCCCTTAACTAACAGAGATCACAAATCTTCAATAACATAGTTTTAATGAGTTCCTGTGACAAAAGAAATCCATCACCGATAGCCCTACTTCTCTGCTCATGAACCTTTTTCAAACTTTAGCCAGGGCAGTCCTGAGATTACAGGTTACAAAGCATTTCCTGGTTGACAGGATCTATCAGGGCTTTCACTCTACTGGTATAGTTTTTCAGAATGCATTATCACTACAATGAGACATCAGGGCAGTGTTTAATGGAGAGAGGAGAACAGAGGAGAATATTAAATGGGGAGAGGAGAGGAGGGCAGGGGAAGGGAGAAGAAGGTTAGGGGAAAAGAGGATATACCTACATGGTCTTATCCACCAAGCTAGCATGTATAATCACAAAATTGTTCTCTTTCCTCCTCTCACTCCAACCACCACCACCCCCAACTAAAAAAAAAAAACAAAAAAGACATTCACATTGAATGTTTTTGCCCATATCTTTGCATTCATATGTGTAGTTGCTGATGAGGCATATATGCAAATCCTCTTCATATTTTAATACAAAGTAGTTCAACTTTATTCTAATATAAAGGAAACTGAAAGTAGAGTTTTTTCTACCACAGTGCAAGCTGAGTATTTCAGTGGATGCCAAAGTTAATTGGTCATTGCTATAGTCCTGTCAAAGGAAAAAAGCAAAATAAATTAAAATAGTTTTGGAAGGGAACACAATCAAAAAAGAGGTCAACAAGGAAGAATAGGAAGAGACAAGAAAATAAACATATGGTAATGTTTCTTTATTATTATTATTATAAAGATGATAGATGGGTAAAATTAGGTTATGTTTAAGCTGTAATGGAAGAAAATAATTGCTGCTTTCCATCAGGAAACCACAAGATCCATTATTGATCTCTCCTCTTGAGGGGATGTCTAGTGATATTTAATAAAATAAGCAAAGATAAATAACTTTATAGGTCATGTAACAATAGTCACTCACACCATTTGAGCTGCTAATTTTTGGCAATATTAAAGATAACATAGGCCTATAATTATAATGGTTGGAGGTAGCTCAGTTAAACAATCTGGCACTCTCAAGAAAATGGATTTTATGTTAGTGATGAACAATGTGCACCATGATTTCATTCTTTCTATTTACTGTGCCCAGAAATATGAGAATATACTATTACATGAACAAATACCATCAAGAATTTTTCATTCTTAATTTTAGGCAGTTTTCTGAGTCTAAAATCCAAAAATATGAGTCACATTCAAAATTTAACAACTATAAAGGCAGCAATCTTACATAAAAATATCCTTATTTCTATATGACTAATGTTTGATCTTTTTACCCAAATTGAAATTTGTTATTTTAACACTTGATGCACTATAATACTATAGCAATCACATGAGTCCTAGGCTAGGAGTCAAGAACACCAGGTCTCCCATCTCAGACACTTTATAGCTATGTGACCCTCAGCAAGTCATAACTTGGGTATGCCTTAGACAATTCTCTAGGTCTTATCTAAGTGGTTATATTGGCTGTCTCCATTTATGGAAGGTGTTCCCACACTGGGATATTCTTATGGAGCTGAAAATTCATATGTATGTTTTATACAGTATGTGTTCTTTTAGCTAGGTCAGTGATTCCCAAATGTGGGATGATTATCATTGTCTATCTGACTTCATTCTACCATCTCTTTCTTATATCTCTCCTTCATATAAGCATATGACATGTTATTTTTAAATAATGATTTTAAAATGGAAGTCACACATAAAATCTATGTTTGAGAATTTTGGTACATTTGAACTTGAAGGGAGACTGCATGTCAGGAATGGGGAGCTTGAGTTTACATGTGAGTGAATCAAAGATTGTGAGCATTGTGTGAATGAATTTGAGGAGTAAGGGAAAGTATATCAGGGACAGAAAAGCAGCATAGTATAATAGATAAGGTACTAGACTTAGAGGCAGGAAGACCTTCAAGACATTTGATAACTATGTGACCCAGCACAAGTTATTTAATATACATCTCGGGGCATTCAAGACAGACATCTGTGTCCATATCTGTATTTTCCAGACTGGGTGACCTGTGACAAGTTACTTAACATCCATCTCTGGGCTTCCCTTTCTTCAACTCTAAGATGAGGGGGTTAGACTCAGTGGCCTCTAAGTTCCCTTCTAGCTACCAATCTATGGTCCTCTGATCTATGGCTCTTTCAGCTCTAAAACTCAGTGATTCCTTGAGTCACTGGGAGGCTTTCTGGGGGAAAAAAAGGCTGCAGAAGATAGACCACTGAAGTCAGGAGACCAAGGTCTGGTCTAATTGACTGCTGACATTTTACTTAGCCTTGCTAAAGTTTCACATTCCTCATCCGTAAAAGAACTCTTCCAGGATTATCATTCTTTTATCTATGAAAATCACTGATTTACTCTTTTCCCCCTCTCTATTCTACTTTAACCCTCCTTTAGCCTATTTTATTGTTCAATAGTAATTACATCACAGTATTAGAAAGACAAAGCAAAGGAGTCAGCTTTGCAGCATGGTATCCACCATGCTGTCTATTTAAATTATGTGTGTGTGGAAAATTTGAAACTGTTATATAAAGGGGAAGCTTTGGATTACCTATGGATTACATTGATCTGTATTACCCATATCTCCCATTAGTATGGATAATTGAGAACTAACCATTCTGTTTTCATTTTAAATTCTTCATTTTTCTTAATGTCTTCAGAAGCAAGCTCTTTGATCAAAAAATATAAACATATTAAAGGTCTAACCTGAGTTGCTATAACAGTGCTAAATTCATTATCAGGTCAGCATGTATTTGAATTTGCTTTCCTAAGGACCAGAAGAACCTCTTTATAATAATGTTTTTCTTATGACTTATTTTTACTTGTGACTTATTACTTATGACTCCCTATGATCCTTCAACATTGAACCCAAGGAATAAGGTTGCAGTAGAATTACATTTTCAACTAATGTAATAAGTGCCTGTGAGAAACACGTTATGACCAAAAATGTTGACTCAAGACTTTCAAATAAGCCAGAATTTGAATGGAAGTCAACTATGAAGGTCATTTTAATAAACATTAAAAATAATGATCCCAGTGCTAGTATAGCTTTTCTTTCACTTCTGTCATAGACTTAAAGACTCATGGAATTTTGAGGGACTTTGAATTTTGAAGATGAAGTCTTCATGGCTCTTAGCTGAATATAAAATAAAATAATGCTGCAAATCTATTTACATATTCATCAATATGTAACAAAATTATAAGCAATGAAACACGCTAATTTTGAGGTACATGACTAACATTGGCTTATTTGAATACCTGGATTATGCCAGACTTTTGTCTAAGCAATTGTTGTTTCAAGGAATTTCATTTTAACTCACAACATAAATAATATCCAAGTCCGTTTAAAGACAATCTAGGCAGCAATGGGTCATCCAAACAATTATTAACTACACTGTAGCCTTCCCACACAAACTTTCTGTTTTTTATGGAAAGGTTGGGATTCCATAATCTTAGCTATATTCCAGATTGCTTATTAAATGCTTTCTAATGATAATTCCTATTTATGTGAATCAATGCTGTATAATGCAATGAGTACTGGACTTACGGTCAGGAGACCTGAGTGTGAATCCAGCCTGTTGCATGACCATGGGCAAATCACTTTACCTCACAGAGCCTTAGATTCCTCATCTGCAAAATTAGATAATACCTCTATTACCTGTCTCAGAGAGTTGCTGGGAGAAATGTACTTCCCAAGATACAACAGCACTATATAAAAATGAGTTATCCCTTCTACTCATGTTGAGGTGTCCTTATCTGTAGGTCACAGGGCTTTCAATCTGATCCCATCATTTCTCACAAGAGAACCAATAATCTTTCATGCTTGAGTTAGAAGGCCTACCAAGAATTTCCAACTATGTGTTATTCATTGTTGGCGGAAATGTTGAGCACACACTTCCCTGTGAGTCAGAAGTGATTCACTGAGCAGGTATGGCCTTCAATGGGGAAGTGATCTCTGAAGTGACTGAGGTGTGGTAAAATATTATATTTATATGTGGAGTGAAACCAAGGCCTCCACTATTCCTAAATCATTAAAAATCCTTTTGTGTTTTTCATAAAAGTAGTAAAGATGGTAACTCTAGGATCCTGGCCATATTCCAACTTGCTAATTATATTCTTTTTAAGTATAATTTCCAAGTAGTTTCATTTGCATGTTAGCAATTTGGAGAAGTCTTCACTTTCCAGTCTAGAAGTATGGCTCTGCCTTATTAAACAGTTTGCTGCATTTCTCTCCCTTCACAGGGTAAATGTGAGTGAATGAAGTAAGGCTAGTTAATATCAGTTTTTTAAATGTGTTTAATTTCTTCAGTAAAAGGCCCAGAAAGTGTTTTCACAAATGCATATTGGCATAGGATAAATGTTAGTTTTAAATCATGCTTAACATTCGCATTTCAGGAAAAACATTTCATGAATAATATAGCTATAAAATAATGAATAAATTCTGAATTGAAGCTGAAGTAGTGCTTCAATTGTCTGGGCATCTGTTTAAATCAACAAAATTTCCATCAATCAAAGGACATTAAAATGGTAGATGATATTTCATATCCTATTCCTAGGTACAAAAGGATGAATTGAGGTCAGTTCTGATTTGTGAAGTGTTTTTTCTTAGAACTGATATTATGGAAATTAAATTTTCTGGCTCGTCATCTAGAAATACATAGCCTATGCTTGATTTATTTCCAAATCTCAAAAAGTGTGACTTTGAATAGTATTTAAATTTCCAATATAAGCTTAAACTTTTAAGCAGGTTAACATGTGATTTTATCAATCAGTTTACTAACTTAACTGTATGTGAATCTCTGCATAGGGAATAGGAAAGATGCAAAGATTAAATTGGTCTATTACCTCTGACTGAATCAATAGCATTTAGTGCTAATGCACTGAGCAGATTACAAGTACTCATGCAATAGTAGTCAATTGCAAAAACAAATAACTCTTAGAATTATCTTGGCAATGAAATGTGAAATATTTTCAATGTGTATTAACTAATTACACTACAAGCTTGTCCTCTTATCTTATTAATTAAAGCAAAGTGCCAGAAGTCTAACCTTTTTATTTGTCAGAGAAAAAATAATCAACATGACAACATTTAAAGAGTTACATGAAATGTTTGTCTTTGGAACAGGACCTGGAGGAAAGGTTTATTTAGTCATACTGATGTTGTGTGAGGTTTGTTCATGTTTATCATAAAATGGAATATTTTAGAATAGGCAGTATGACTTAATACATAGTCAAGAATATTACTGACAATAAACTAATAAGTATTGTCTATTTCAAAGGTTTTTCATCTTTATCATAAGGCACCATTTTCACAGAATCATGAAATTTTAGAGCTGAAGTCATCTAAAAGATTGTTTAGTTCAGTATCCAGTTTCCACTTACGAACAATTTGAAGTATAATGCCCAGATTCGACTCCATTCAAATCAATTCATTAAGGATCCAGTCCGAACAAGGTTCACTGAGCCTGTCACCATGAAAACAACAATAGATAGAATACAGGCACTCTGATGCGAGACAGAATGGAATAAACATAAAGAAGAGGTCCAGGCAAATTTCCATGAGACACTTGAGAAGAAAGAGATCTCTCTCACATTTGCAATAGGAAAGGGGAGTGGCCAAGGAGGCTTCACTAAAGACATCTTTATTAAGAGATTGAGATGGGAAGGTAAAGAATACATTTCAGGTCTAGGGGATTTTATATATACATATACACATATATATGTAAAAGCAATGAGATGGAAGAGAGAAAAACAAGATGGAACAAAAAGTGGTACAGTATGGCTGGAGTATGACGTGTGAAGGATAGTATAAAATAAGACTGAAGAAGTGGGTTAGGCAGATAGTTGAAGTCCTTGAATGACAGAGATAGGAGCTTATATTTTCTTCTGTAGGCAATGGGAAACCAACCTCTAATGGGTAGGTTTGAGTAGGGTATTACATAATCCAAGTTGTACATTAGGAAATTACATGGACAGAAGGACAAAGATGGATTGGAGAGAGAATAGAGTGGAAGCAGAAAGGCTAGGTAGGAGGCTATTATAGGTAGGTCCTCATGTTCTCATCTCAATCCAAATGGATTCAGTCAAAGGGCCGCACTTGAGGACCTGGAGGGCAACATGTAGCCTTGAAGCCACAGGTTCCTCACTCCTGACCTAGGTGATAAGAGTTGAAAGCCTGAACTAAGATAGCTACAATGGGATTGGATAAGAAGGGATGGAAGCAAGTTACTGTGGAGGTAATATCTATAGGAGTTCACTGAGTTGTGGAGTAACCCCAAAATTGTGAATCTGAGAAATGGAAAAGATGACAGAGCTAGAAACAAATATAGAAAAAGCTGAGAGAAGAGTCCATGTGAAAGACTAGGGGAAGAGTTCAGTTTTGTATATATTTGAGTTTCTGTTGCCAATGGAGCATACTGATGGAAATGTAAAGTAAGTGGTTGAAAACATAGTACAGGAGCTCTGGAGAAATGAGGTTGGAGCAAGGTAGATTTAAAGATTTGGAAGTAATCTTCATAGAGATAATTATTAAAGCCGTAAGGTCACTCAGAGTAATGGCATAGAGAAGAGAAAAAGAAGGTGAAAGAAAGACCCTTGGAGGGTATACATATTTAAGAGAGTGAAGGAAAAGGAATATCAAGTAAAAAAAGAACGAAGAACAAGCAGCCAAATAAATAGGAGAAAGAATTTTAAAATTCACCATTAGTAAAGAGAGGAAATCAATAAGGAGTGGGTTAGTCAACAATGTCAAATGTGACAGGAGCATCAAGGAGGATGAGACAAGAATTGACTCTCTGATTTACCAATAAGTAGGTCATTATTGGCATTGGAAAGATGTGTTCCAGGAGAATAGTCGGGACAAAAGTCGGACTAACAAAAGCCAGGTTAATGATGGTGTGAGTGGTAAGGAAGCAGAGGCAATGAGTGAAGGCTATGCCTTCTCTAAAAGTTAAACAGTGAAAGAAAGGAGAGAGGTAGGATAATAGTCTGAGAGCATGGAAAAATCAAGGGAAGGGCTGTTGTTAATGTCATTGGTCTTACAATAAACAAAACCTTTGAAGTCAGAGAGGCTATGGGTTATATATTTAGTTAGTGTCAGAATAAGGACTAAAACCTAAAGCTCTGGTACCATTTCCTTCTTCTAGTTCAATAAATAAATGGATCTGTGAGTTCATCAGTATGAGTATTCCCTCCACTGGTGTGGATTGGAACCCATCCTTACCTCTTCATCTTATGTAATTCTTGTCCATCTGATACTGGATGAATAATTTTACATTTCATGGGTACCAGTGAAACACATATGTGGGCTTTCCACTTCTCATCCTATAAGATCACCTCAGCTCCTTTCTCATTCATACATTTTCTCAGTGCTCTCTCCTATGCCCTTCTCAAATATGGATCATCACTGGAAATATTCTATAGCTTACTTATTCTCACCATTGGTCACCTTTAACTTTGATCTTTCAGAGTATGGTGTTTCAAGATGAACAACCATACAATTTGACTGGGAGAACATTTGTGGGTTTTTTTAAGATGCATCTTTGTGCTAAGGAATAGCTTTATTCAAATATGGTTCATCTCATTCACACCTCCTCTTTAAATCTAGCCCAATTCATTGTCTCTCTGCAATACCTATCTCAGACACATGCACTGATGGGCTATCACAATGGAATGGTAATCCAACTTCATGTTATCATCTGAACAATCCATTTAGTTTTACTGTAAGAATTATTAGACTAATCTCTTTTGAATAATCATGGATAATATTCTAAGCCTTGATGCCATGAGAACACTATCATTAAAAAACAGAAACAGCTAGAGAAACTCATCCTCTTCACAAAGTATTACTTGGTTATTCCCAGAACATTCTCTGTGGCAGTGACAAACATCTTTGGCAAACATGTATCTCCCTTTTTTATGCCTTGTTTGAGACTGACAACCTAAGGGTTATAAAACAGAATTTTCTACCCATGACCTTAGCATATGCATGAGATATTACTTACTGGAGGAGTGCTTTGAAGGCTGCCTTTTGATCAAATGCTTTTTGTTGTTGATGTTGTTCATTAACAAACAGTAAACACAGCTGGTGTCACAAGGATTCTCTGTGTCTCTCAGTCAATTATGCTACTATAAAGATGTGGTATGTGATGAACTACAAGAAAAATCTTCCTGTTCCCTTCTTGTATTTTCATTTTGGTATTTTTCCTTCCTGGTTTTTGCTTCATTCTTACCTTTGTTATATTTGATATATGTGTTGATTATTTCCATAAAGATTTTAAAAAAGAAGAAATATACAGACCAGTAGTTATTAGTGTTCTTTTAGTTGTTTTGGGGGACATTAATAACATTTATTATTTTTTCCATTACTTTTGCTATTTTCTTCTTCATGAAAGATGTTATAAATTATTCCTTAATGATTTTAAAATTGTGTCAAATCTAACACAGATTTCCAAGATTCTGCCACCAGTATTGTGGAAGAAGAAAGAGTCCACATAGAACTGAGGATCATTTTTAAAATGTTTATTTGGTTTATAGGCTTTCATGGCTATAGAATTCATCACCTCTTGGTCAATCTACTGGTGATAAGCCTCTTCATATATCACTAGGTCGGGTCTTTTGACAGAAGACTGAATCTATTTTCTACTAGCTTCTAAACTTCATCAGTTATGAACATCATTTCATTGAATGTTGATAAAATTAAGATCCAAAAGTATTCTGTGCTTAAAATCATAAGCTTCTTGAGGTCAGGAACTTTGCTTATTTGTTCTTTAAATCTTTAATAACTAGAACAAATGCTTTGCCTATAATAAGAACCTACTAAATATCTTCTGAATTAGTTGAACTTTAATTCATCCCCAAGAGTTCTTGTTTATAACTTTGATTAAAGTTTAAACTGTCATTTTCCCAATTTTTTTGTCTGTATTTTTCTGTAAATTATGTCTTGTAGCTAGAGAAAAATGCATAAATTTTAGAGTTGAATAAGATTCCACTTGGAACCAATAATAAGTTATAATCAGAAATTCTACTATTGCTTCTCCAAAGTTACATTTCTTACATTGATGGGTGATTCCTTCCTGTCTTAATATCATCTCTCCTTGGTCAGTACTTCTTTACTGGCGACAAATATACCCAACAGTGAAAAACTAGTGGAAAACTTAAAGCATACAGTGTAAGTTTTTTAAATAATCAAAACCAGATAACAAGTAATAAACCCAAATATACAAACAAGTAATAAACCCAAAGTAGCTGAGACTTAAACACCATATGTGTGTGTATGTGTGTACATACTTGGCATTTATATATAGATACATATATATGTATATATATGTTCTCCATAGATATATACACATACTCACACTTATGTATATACATATGTATATTTTCTACTTCTATTTACTTGGTATAGCTGCATCCATTTTTAAAGAATTTCACGTAAAATATATGTAGTTCAGAGTGAAATGAGGACCAGATTTTTTTGAGGGACTCAACAAGTTTCTGTAGATGTCTTACCTTGTAGGCAACTTTCTTTTCATCTCTATCATAGAGTTTGTATTTATCTTCTAGTTTAACCATATTTATGTACTTTAAAATATGTATAAATTTATAGAAGGAAAGAAATAAGTAAGTCTGCTTTGTAGTCGCAACCTCACACTGCCTGACAGTACCTTGAATTTGGTAGCCACTCAATAAAAATTTGCTTTTATTGAATTGAAAAGTCTCCTTTCCAGCCAAAAAAAACTGCTATAATCTGTAATGACTACATAATCTCCCTACCCCACCCCCCATAAAAACGATTACAAGTATAAATGTGTCTTCAAATTTTAATGACAATGCCATAAAAATTGTATTTTGGCCACAAATACTGAAGATATATGCATGTGGAAAAAAAGAGATGTATGAGGATTTCTCTGTGAACTGAAAGGAAACTTCATATTTCTTTACATTCACTTTTCATTAGTCAGGAAAGAAGCTATCTTTTCCCAAAGAAAAAGACAAAGGCTGAGAAGAGGAGGCTTTTAATCTTCAATACTGAAACTTGTGCCTGCATGTCAGAAAGGCCATTATGTTTTCTGCTTTCTAGTCTGTAATTACAAGGACAGAGGTATTGATGTTCCATTAAATTGAAAAGAATTTGAATACAGGGGATTTGGTTGAGTCAATACTTCATGTGTTAGTTACACGAAACATTAAGAAGGGAACAAAGTAAGATTTATTTCTTCTTAATAAAATCAATAATGAGAGAAGGTTCAGGCGTCTGCATACTCTCTAAAGTACAGTATTAGAAGAGAGTATCAAACCAAGTTGGGTAGCTCCAAAAGTTTCAGGATATCAAAATGAATTGAATAAAAAAGAAACCTTCAAAATAGAATATGTTAAATCCAATGATTCATTCAATGTGAACTCATTTGTGGTTCTAATATGCTACTTACAGTAAGTAAAAATATATTCATAAGGATTGTTCCAAAGTAATTATAACTTGAGAAATACCACAGGAAAAAGTGGCCAACTTTTCTTCATCGTATGCATACTCTTCCTATAAGGAAGTCATGTCTGTGTAGATAACTCAAAGATCTATATATCTAGTCTCTCCTCTGAGCTCCAGGCCCACATCATCAACTGCCAATTGGATATTTCCAATGTCCAGTGACATCTCCAAAATCAACATGTGGAAAACAGAACTAATTATCTTTCCCTCCAAACCCTTCCCTCTTCAAACCTCTCTTCTCTTGAAGAATCCATCATTCTTCCTGTCTCCTGGGTTTATAATCTCATTATTATTCTTGCCTCCTTACTTTTCCTCAGTCAGTCAGTCGTCAAAACTTGTTAATAATTTCTCCAGAACATCTCTTACATATGGCCATTCTGTCTACTCACACAACCACCCTCTTAGTTCAAGCCTTCAACACCTCTCACTTAGATTTTTGCAATGGCCCCCTAATTGATCTCCCAGCTTCAAGCCTCTCCACACATCTGCCAAAGTGATTTTATTTAAATGTAGACTTAGCTATGTCATTCTACTGTTCCAAAAACTCTAAAAGTAGCTTCTAAGATCAAACATAAACTCCTCTGTTTAGTAATAAAAGACTTTCACAACCTGACTTCAACCTACCTTTCCAGTCTCATTATATAGTATTCCCCTTTCTGCATGCTAATTAAGCAAATTAGCCTTCTCTGTGTTTCTCATGCATAGCACTCCATGTTCCATCTCTGCACATTTGCACTGGTCATTTCCCATGCCCAGAACGTACTTCTTGCTAGTCCTTCCTTAGAAAATCTCTCTTCAGTCAAGAGATAGCGCAAATGCCAGCTTCTAAATGATACTGTTCTTGATCCCAGGAAGTCCTAGTGTCGTCTCTATTGCCCTCCCTCCCTATCTTGCATGTAACTGCTTTGTATTTATTATGTATATATGTAAATGTATGCATACATATTCATCCCTATAGCTATACATACATACATATACACATGCATATATATACATACATACATATGTACTTATATGTATGTGTGTTGTTTCCCGCAATGGAATATATAGGAGAGCATAAATTGTTTAATTTCTTTTGGTATCAGTGTTCCTCACATTTAGCATACTGCCTGACACATAGTAGGCGCTTTATAAATGTGTGTTGATTGAATGGAGGGTAGGATAAGTCACATAACTTGGACTTGGAAACAGACAATGTTGTATTCCAGTCTGTGCCGTTCACTAGATCTGTGACCTTGGACAAGTCACATTATGTTTTTTAGCTTCACTTTCATTACCCATGAAATGTTATCTCACAAGGTTATTGTGAAAATTAAATGAAATACTGAATGCAGAAGTATTCTGTAAATATCAAAACATTCCATAAATATGAAGAATTATTATTCTGGAAATAAAAGCTTTCATTTAAAAAAAACATGTTGGATTCTACTACCTACCACGCACTGCTTACATTGCCTGACAATTTCCCCACACTTAACCAAAGAAAAGTTTTTATCTATTTTTTTAAACAGTCATAGAATCTAGGGTAAGCCTAGTATCAGCTATCTTTGATAAGATAGCAATCCAATATCACACATGAATTCATGCATTATGAAATAGGAAAGTAAACACCCATCTTTTCTTAAGTAAATACAAATTAAATATGGCTGTTAGACACCTGGGCCTAAAAACTTGAATTTCCCCTTCGTACACTAGATTCTTTGGTTCTTCTTGCAGTTACATGTCTCTTTTAATTGACTTTTAATTGTCCTAGTGTAGTCATTAATCCCTTCTGGAAACAGTGGAATGAGCATAATGACCTCCTGAACTCAATTCCAACCCCAATGGCTCATTCACTACTCCACACTATGAACACACAATAAATATTCTTCACTCGGAGGCCAAATGATCAGTTTTCCCTGGCTTGCCACTTTATAGTAAAATCTCATTTGTAGTGAATGAACAAGATACCTCTCCTAAAGCCCTATTTAACTAGGTTTCGTTTTATCTTCCCTAGGCTTCATATTACACTTCAAGCTGGAGGTATACCAAAAGTTAAACTGAGCTATTGTTTGTTTAATAATCTATTTCCTTCTTAACTTTATTCCTGCCCATAACCTCAATCCAATTCCTCAGTGGTTTAGGAAAGCCTCAATTGAGATTGGATAGTAGTTTGTACAATCTCTTCCATTCATTAACATATGCTGACATTCTCTTTCTTCGAAACCAATCTTATTTTAGGGCTTTAGTAAGCACCTTCTCCTGTTGTTGGTTTTGGAATGAGCAGTCGATAGCACCCATTTTAACTTGGTATTTATTTCTAAAGGACTCTTCAGGTATGTTTCTCAACCTTTTTTAGCAAGCAGCACACTTTAAGGCTCAATACTTTCTATCTCTCATATCCTTTCCTTTGGCAAAGGGGTAGGGAATTTTATACCATTTATTATAAATCTCTGTCCTTTACAGTTTTTCAGTTCTCCCAATTTCCACATACATAGGCCAGAAAGTGACATTAAGATATTTTAATCACTGACAAGTGAGTGGGAAAAAAAATTGTAGGCATCTACTCCAACCAACTTTTGCATTCTTAATAAATAAAGAATGTAAGTGAGGTCCTTTTTTAGTCTGTTTACCAAGATCATGAAGAAATAAAAGAGGGTAGAAAATAGCGTTCAATTTGATTTTCAGTTCTGACCCAAACCACAAGTTGACAAATCAGTGGCTAATTTAATAGTTATTGATAAAAGAAAAAGATATATTTTAAATGAAGAAAACTTAATCCATCTGTCTCCTTCCCCCCCCAATGAAATTTTTAAAACTGAATTATAAAATGGAGGATTATTCTTGAGTTTAACTTGATATAATGGAGGTAAAGAGAACTTGAATGATTTCTCCCAATCCTGACCATGCCAATTCACCAATACTTACCAATACTTACATGCCAAGGGTGCATTGGGTTAAAAGAAGGATTAGATAGAGAAAAAGAAGAGAAAGGGAGGTGCACGTGGGGCAGGAGTAGGTATTTTTATATATGCTAAAAAGAAGGGAAATTAAATCAAAGCATTAAAAAAAAAAAAACAGGGAGTACCACTGTCCTCTGCAAAGTCTGTTAAGACCTTCAAACAGTTAAGTAAGTTGGGGATAACGGTATTCTAATCTTTTGATGTGTGATATATTCCCACAAAAGGTGCTTTAATCAGTGGGTATCCAAAAAACATTGCTGCATCAAGAGGACCAGGAGAGAGGCCCTTCCATTAAGACTGTATTTAAAACCTTGGGGATCTCTACTTAACCTATCTCTGTTTACAAACTGAGGTAGTGGTAGCAGGGGAAGGATTATGTGTGGACTTCTTTGCAAACACCAATGAAAATACAAACACTTTACACAGGGAGTAATTGTTCCTAAAACTGTGATATAGATGTAGATTAGATGAGTGGATAGCCATGCAGATAGTTAAGTAAGTAAGTTTGGGGACTTTGTGGATTGAGAAGGACTAGCAGCAGTTCCAAATAACTGGTCAAGCAGGACAAGCTGAGAACAATCAAGAGAGGAAAGAAAAAGGAATTTACTTAGGAAAGGCAAAAAATGTTTCAAGTCTACCTACATTAAAGAAAACCCAAGACAAATAAACCAAAAACGGAATCATCTCCAAATAAAATTTCCATTTTGATTAAATCTATAATAATAGCATAGTACAGTTTTTAGGATAGGGGTTAGACTTTTTATCTCAGTGGCAAAGGGAGATTCCAGGTGAGAAATTCCCTCTACCAGTATAGGTTGGGACATTCTCTGAAATTTTAGTCTTAGACAGTAATTTAAAACATTACAAGGATAAATTACTAGCCTAGGGCATAAAATGTGTCAGCGGTGAGACTAGAGCACAGGTTTTCCTGCTTCAAGACCAGTTCTCTATCTTATTCATCACCATTCTTCGCTGATATATTTTTTTAAATGCAATACGAAAAATAAGAATACAACTTCTTTGTGTCTGTTTTCACAGAATGGCAACATAAGGAAACTGAGAGTTTCAATTTTGGACAACTTTTTAGGGTCATTAGTCACAGACTCAGATTTTTTGTGGAGGCAGATTGGGGTTACATGACTTGCCCAGGGTCACATAGCTAGTGGGGGTCTAAACTCAGGTCCTCCTGACTCCAGAACCAGTGCTCTATCCACTGTGCTATCTAGCTACCCCTCGGATTCAGATTTCTTCACTGTTTTCTCTTTTACTTTCCTAGGTATGTATTTTAAAAGATAAACATCCTTGGTGGCATCACCATCAACAAATATTTATTAAGCATAAAACTGCTGGACATATCAACATACAGTTTAAACACATAACATACAATTAAAGTATCTCATAGCAGGAGCTATTTTTTAATGGGCCAGTTCAAGGTAATTAGTACCTTTGCATCTGCTCTGTGAGTCTCAGCATTCTCTGAGCAAGTAAATTGGAATTTATTTTCCTTTTGCTTGCTTAATAAAGATGAGCAGAAAACCACCTCACCACAACTTGAAAAAAAGAAGAAAAAAACTTCCTCTATGAATCACTCTTTCAGTCCTGGCTATGAATGAACGGCAATGTGAATGCTACAAACTTAGACAACATACGGGCTTAGTTTATTTTAGAACTGATTCACCTGTGGAATTTAGCATTCAATGATGAATTTTTAACTCTTACCTTGCTACATCTTACAAGTGTAAATCAAAATTTCAGAAGACCATTAAGATAGAGGCGATATTCTATTTTCATATAAATACATATGGATTGTGAAAGGGTATATGTAATATTCTATTTATTCATTCAATAGGATTTTAATTAAACACTACTATACATTCCACTAAAATTGCACTAAGTGTTTCATCAGGGTGAGGTGGTGGACTTGTGTTATTACAATAAGTGTGTCACAACCATGACAAACCCTTTCCATCTAAGAAGGTGAATTCTAGGCTTAGAATTCCCTTTTTTTCAAGTCCTGACTTTGGGAACATTTCAACATCATAAGGAACTATAGTATAAATATGTCATAAACTCTGCTCCTAGTTGAGGAGAGAAGTTCTCTAACAGCTGGCTGGGAACTGGAATTCAAGCCCCTTGATTAGGAAAAAAAAATTTCCTAATCAATTTCTTAATCTGCCAGAGTTATCCCACTATCTTACCATGAGCCAAAGGAGTCAAGGAGTACACATGTCTGGGTCACTTTTTTTAATTTTATTTTTTTTAGTGAACAGAAATATATTTTCCCTTCCCTTCCACCTTCTCTGCCTCCCTGAAAAGAAAGAAAAATAAATCCCTTGTCATGAATGTACAGTTAAACAAAAACAAATTCTCATATTGGCTGTCTCAGTCTGCACCCTGAGCCCATCACTTCTTTGTCAGGGGGTGAGTAATACCTGACCATACTTTTAGAAGGAAAGAGGAAAAGCCCGTATAAAGCAGGGAGTTCTTAACCCTTTTTGTGCTGTGGACCCCTTTGGAGATCTGATGCAAAATGGACCTCCTTTTCAGAATGATGTTTTTTAAATGAATGAAATACATAAGTTTAGGAGAGAAAATATCGAAATAGTTATCAAAATGTAAAGAAAAAAATTCATTGACTGCCAAGTTAAGAACTTCTGGATAAAGGAAACTGCTTAGCTCATAATACAGAAACCTTGCAAACCAATTCTTATTAATGACCCTAGCAAGTAGAAAGGGAAGGAGAGTTGTATAAAGACATTTCAGATACCCAAAATGCATCTGCCCTGACCAGTATTTCCCACAGTGGCGAGCTGCAACAAAAGATTTAGTCTTTACCCTTCTCCCCATGGTCTGAGGTGGAAACTGCCTTTAGCCAATGCCTTTGGCATCCTCCCCTATTAGAAAAACTCCCCAATTGTCTCCCGTTCCTTGGGATCTACATCCCTGTTCCCCCTATCCACTCCCCTCTTGTTCCCACTCTTCTGTTCCCTCCCCCCACTTTCCTTTTCAAGTTTGAGTTCCTCTGCTATTTATGTTGTGGAGTAGTTCTTAACTTAGGAAGAAAAGCCAAAAGAAAAAGAAAAAAGAAAACCCAAACCCCAGAAAGCTTAGTGGAGGCTTAAACTACTTCCCTCTCAACTCCTAAGCTTTTAGCAGAGCATCCCCCTATGGAGGAGATCTGATCCAAACAGCTGGGATACACCGATATATCCCACCAAGCTGAAAAGGCTTTGAAGAAGTGCCGAGTGATGGCTGTGTTTCTGTTCTCTGAGATCCAGCTTTTCTAAGGATTTTCATGATTTTAGCCCAACAACATCCCTCAAAGACCTGTTAATTCACAGAGGAGTTCTGATCTATTTCTGTGGAAGGAGTAGCCACACCAACACAGTCACAGATGACTGAAATCTACTGATGTGAGCACCATGATTGAAAAGTATTAGACATGACTTCTGCCCCCTAGGAATTTTTCATATCCTTACACAGACAGTTATATAACAATACAATGTGTTGTTATCTCAATCAACCAAAAACATTTATTAAGCACCAACTCTTTGTGGGGAACTGAGGTTACAAAACCAGAAAAGAAAACAGCCTCTACCCTCAAGGAGCTTATATTCTGTTGAAGAAGAAAGCACATAAGTTTTAAAGTCAACACAAAATTATACAAAGTACAAAGTAATTTCAAGTAACAGCTGAGGATCAGGAAAGGCTTCATATAGGCATTATCACTTAGGCAGAATTTTAAGAGAATTGGGGAATTCTAAAAAGGTAAAGATGAAGACAGAAGGCATTTCAGACATGGAGATAGCCAATGTAATGGCATGGAGATAGAAGATGCAAGGTTGTGGCTAAGTAAAATTGTCCAAAATATAAAGTATGTAATAATACTGGAAAGTAGCCTGCAGACAGATTATGAAGAGTTTTAAATTCCAGATAGAGGAACATGTATTTTGTCCTAAAGGAGTAGGGAGCCATAAAGAAACAGGATATTTGGAAGGACGATAACTTTTGAAGAAAAGATGGTAAGAGTAGTTTTGGATATATTGAGTTTAAATTAACGGCAGGACATCTGTGATTACCGTGGCCTTAATGAGAGCTCAAGAACACTGCAGGGCTCTACAGATGCTTATACTAGTCACTGCTCTGTGCCACTCCCTGTCAAGGAAAGGAAATAAGAGACAGGGAGTGGCATGGAGAGTCAGTTGGGCTTAGTGTATAGGAAGTCCTGGGGTATTTCTGTGCTGTCAAGAGACCTTCTGTTAAGGGAAGGGCAATTTCTGCGTATTTCATACATCCAAGAGGAAATGATCTGTAGTCAGAAGCCAGAAGATCTAACTTTGAATCATCTCTGTTTCTATTACTCCTCATGTGTCTGTCCTGAAATGATGCACTTTGGGAAAGAGGATGACCTTCCTCAGTTACTGTTCACTCACCTGTTCAGTCAACAATATATGAGCATTCACTTATTCAAAAATCAATTATTAAGAATTTCCCTTGGGCAGAGTATTCTGCTTTGTGCTAGAGAAGATAGAAAGTTTGGATAAGAATTTGGTAAGAGGATGAGGTATAAACAAGTTAATATTTGCACACCATTACTTGATAAGCAAATTAGAAAGTAGTAGACAAATCAAAGAAGCAGGTCCTCACCAGTAGGGAGAAATCAGAGAAGGTAACAACTGAGTAAGCCCTGAAGGATATGAAGGAATTCAGCAGTTGAAGAGGAGAAAAGAAAGAAAGCCATGGACAGAGGTAGGGAATAAGGTAAGGCAAGAAGCAGGGGCAGAAAAATGCAGTCTGTGTTCTGGGTGCATGGCCAGCACCCACTTTGTTCAAGTTGAATGTTGGGAAGTACTCAAAAGTCACTGAACATTTAACAAAGGAGAAGGCTTACTGTGCCCTACCTAACCTGGCAAGCATATACGGTAAGGAGACAGTGACACTTCTCCTCTCTAGATCTAGCCCCCTTATTTCCATCTGCAAAAGAGTCAGGCCAGTCATTTCTCAAGGTATAGCAGCTCACATGGTATTAGACACACACCAAGTCTGAAAGACCCAGACTCCACCTGACTGGGATATTTTATGTCCTTAGATGATCAGGAAGCTGCATCAGGGAAGCTCAGGCCAATCAAGTCCCAGGGGCAACTTTCTAAATCCTAAACAGAGCTTTGTCCTGGGCCTAACCGCTTTGACTGAGGGTGGGGAGTGAGGAAGGAAGCTGCATCACAAAAGATGAAGACAATCCAGTGCCAGAGACAACTTTGTTCTATCACAGGAGTCCAAGAGAACTTTAATTTAGACGGCATAGAGTACATAGAAAGGAGTCTGGAAAAGTAAGGTAGGGCCAAATTATGAAGGACCTTCAATATAGATGCAAAACTTTGTTGTTCAGTTATTTTTTAGTCAAGTACAACTCTTTGTGACCTCATTTGTGGTTTTCTTGGGAAAGATACTGGAGTGGTTTGCCATTTCCTTCTCCAGTTCATTTTAGAGATGAGGAACTGAGGTAAACAGGATTAAGTGACTTGCTCAGGGTCACACAGCTAAGTAAATATCTGAGGCCAGATTTGAACTCAGGAAAGTGAGTCTTCCTGATTTTCAGGCCTGGTGCTCTATCCACCGCACCTCCTAGCTCCCTCTTATATACACTGTTTCCTCCCAATAGAATATAAACTCCTTGAGGACAAGAACAATTGCATTTTTGCCCTTGTGTCCTCTATAGCTAAGACATTACCTGGCACATAGTAGGTGCCTAATAAATACTGATTGGTTGATTTTCACTCAGAGGAGTGTTGTAATTAAAGTATTTTTTAAATCTTAAAAATACTACATCACCCATTCAGATTAATATGAACTGTGAATTTGGTGTTTTTAAATGAAATATGCTTTTCTTCTTTGAATAACAGTGATACTGGTGAAAGAAAATTAATCCATGTGAGTATGCTTGTGAAAATGGGCAGGTATATTTTCTAAAAATCTTATCTGCAGGGCTGATTTAAATTATCTGTGGGTGACTTAAATTCATCCTACAGGTTGAACAAAATGCATCACTGTTTTAAATGTACTGGTTCCTTAATTATGCTTAATTAAGTGCAATTACACATTCGTGGAATGCATCATTATGTGAATTAGGTGAAAACATTTTGGATCAAATATATAAAGGTATTCTATAATGTGCATAGGAATGCATGTAATCCTAAAAAAGTAATTTTTTAAATGCCATGAATTTAGCAGATGGACCCCCTGTGAAGCACTTTTAGGACAGCGTGGACAAAACTTGCACAGGATTAAGTAGGCATGGATGGGTTGTTGGAGAGAATTGCCAAATATACATTATTGTAGATCTATATGAATATAATATTTGAGTATTGTAGAACTGACTTATGCTATCAAATTTGTAAAGGGTGTCAAAACATAGTACTACTAGTTGAGGAATACCAACTAAATCTACTTTTCAAATTATAAACCTGGTTCTATTACAAGTTTTATGACAATGAGTAAGCTTTAGGGTTTGGTGACTAAGTTCCCTATTAGTGAAAAATGAGAAGTTTAGTATTCACTGAGCTCAGAACTGTCATAATATGTAATAAACTAGAAAACTAGTGCTAGATTTCTTTTAAAAATCGTTTTGTGTATAAATATATTGAGAGTCTCCCGCAGCGCTTCTTAAATTTGGCAACAGTAAAAGGTTTCTGAACGTGCAATGACCAAAAAATTAATTAAAATTCAAACATAATGAATCTGAGCTGTTTCTGGCAGCACTTGCCCCGTGTTGCATTGTACAACTTTACTGCAGCCTTGGTTCTGAACACATAGCATGCATACTTCGCATTTCACAAGCGGTCATGCCATGCAATGCCATTGAATGCTGCCAAAATGCAAAAAGGGGTCACACGTGGAAAACGCTGAAGAAGCCCGCTTCTCCAGAATGGGAGTGAATTGTTGAATACTGGATGATCACCAGTTGTATGTACAAGTGGCCACTTCCAAATCATTCCAAACAATAAATTTAACATAATATGTGATGGCTTCCAAGCTATGACATTACCAAATCATTGGAAAACCCCGAGATATTCTGGGAATAGTGTCCTGAGCACCAAGGCCAGGAGTGCCATGGAACCTCTGGAGAGCCTGCATTTTGTAGGCTAGACCTGAAAACACTTTATACTTCTCTCTTACTTTCTTCACTGGTCCATCTAATTATTCACTCAGTAAGAGGCAGAGGAGGAAAGAGAAGGAAACAAACATTCATTAAGAACCTACTATGTGCCAGGCTTGCGTGCTAAGCACTTTGCATTATCTCATTTGATCCTCACAACAGTTCCGGGAGGTAGGTGCTACAATTATACCCATTTTACAGTTGAGGGACCTGAAGTAGGAAGAGGCTAAATCATTTCCCCAGGGTCACACAGCTAGTTAGTGTCTGAGGCTAGATTTGAACTCAGGTCCTCTTTGACCCCAGGTTCAGTGCTGTATATACTCTACCACCTAGCTATCTCTATATTTGCTATTGCTAAGCAAGGGCCAGTCTTATATTCAGGCTTCAATTAGATCCCCAGAGATGTGGGTTTACGTCTGAAGGTCTGAAGGACTTATGACAGTTTTTTACTCTTAAAGGGGGATATGCTTCCAGACAATTTCCAGAGATGTATGTCACTGTTTATTTATCAGGACCTGTGATGTCATATGATATAGAGACCTTCAGTGAAAAAATTACTACCCAATTCAGATCAGCAACTGTTCTTCAGCTCACAGTTTTAGAAAATTATCTGAGTAACTGAGAAATGAAATGAATTGACGAAGGTCACCTAGCTAGTATGCGTCAGCAGCAGGATCTGAACCAGGGTCTTTCTGACTCTAAAGCCAACCCTTGTTGCTACACCGGTATTCATCAACCTGATTCTCATGTTTGAGAAGGATGCTGTGTGGGCAAAGGAATTTCAGAGGAGATCTCTAGTTGGCCCAAGAGAGTTGTAGGGCATAGCATATAAATAAGCCAAAGTCGAGAACCAAATGTCTGTCCAACTTATGAGAGAACTCAATCAACATGAGGTTAATATAACAATATCGCAGTTCTATATTGATGCAAAGAAGATGAATATGAAGGAAATGCTAGGTGGCACAGTGGATAGAGCATTGGGCCCGCACTCAGGAAGACTCATCTTTCTGGATTCAAATCTGGCTAAAGACCCCTACTAACTGTATGACCCTGGGCAAGTCACTTAACCCTATTTGCCTCAGTTTCCTCATCTGTAAAATGAGCTGGAGAAGAAAATGGCAAAGCCCTGCAGTATCTTTGCCAAGAAAACTACAAATGGGGTCACAAAGATTCAGTTACAACTGAAACAATTGAATAACATATGAATGTGATGAAGTACTGTTGGGAAATTATTTCTAAGAGATGGACAGACTTATAAGAACTGAGTCAGAGTGAAGTAAGCAGAACCAGAGGAATAATTTATTCTATAACATCAATACTATAAAAATGGACAATTTTTGGACTTTTATAAACTGATGAAGAATGAAAAGTATTTTCTATCATTATCATCAGTGAGCCATTGCGGTCAGGGCGAGGATGCAGTTTGAATCTTTGATTTCATTAGTGTAAGAGAACTTGCTTTAGAGTTAGCTCACTTCACTGATGCAGGTCACAACAGTTCTGCAACTTACAGGCCAAAGGAGGTGCCTAGGATACTGAAAGATGAAATGATTTGCCCAAGTAACTCAGACAGTATGTGCTACCGTCAAAATGTGAAACCAGGTACGCTTGATTCTGATGGCAACCCTGTCTACTATGCCATAAAGAGCTGTTGTTGTGGTGGTGTTTGTCCTTCATTTTCTAAGAAGACCATGACATCAGAGAAATGATGACATGACTTGCACTTGACTTCATTTTGAGTGAGGGAGGATGGTGCAGGTCACCAGCCTCACTTTCTCCTCCTGAGCCATCTGGATGCAGTGACCAGATAGTCATTAGGATGACTGGAGATGGCCCAGTATGCAATGGGAGACCTTGACCTTTTTAAACTAAGGCCTTTTCAGGTACTCACTTAGAGGGAGGTAACTCCTGTTTAGTGAATAAGCCTCTTTAAGAAGTAGTCAGGGAATGGCCCCTTTAATAAGCAAAAGAAAAAAATAACTAAATTAAGCTGGGAGGGAAGGAGAAACAGTTGCTATTGATAATCACTCTAAACCAGGAGGGTCCAGAGACAGTCATTAAGTGGAGCTTGGGTGGGACCTATTGTTGTCCAATCATTCTTTACATCAGAAGTATCAAAGACTCCTGGGCTGTCAATATTCCCAAGTATAGCTCGAATCAGATTAAAATGTAATTGGTAAATATTTAAGAAAACAAATAAAAATGCAGCAAAAAATAGATAATGTTAACACATGGTTTTCTAAGTCAATATGCTACTGGCAGAGATACTAATGTATCAGTACCCTCATTTCTATTTGAGTTCAACTCCACTGATACACATCATGCTTCCATTTTGTTTAAAAGTCCAAAGAGCTTTACTGGATTTATGGGCATGAGCAAGGGTCAAGTGGCCTATAGGATAGGAAAGCATATTCTGGATAGGTCCCTTTAGAGTAAACCTTTTCACAGCCTCAATAAGATACACAAATCATATTTTTGTCAAGATCAACTGGATCCTCATGGCCATGCTTTGATAACAAAATGAAAAATAAATGTTCTTATGTCACATTTATCTATAAAATCTTCTAATTGGGGGGATAGAAAAAGGAGGGAACAGGATTTCTTACACTTGATACTAAGCAATAAGGGATAACACCTGCCTGTGTCTATAGTGTATATCTCAAAGCTGCAAAAAAAAAAGTTAAATTATAATCTTGCCTCTCTTCATGTTAGCTTCAGTTATGTATTAACAGTCTTTCCCCTCTTTGTTAGTCCTTTGGCCTCTCTCTCAGATGAGGAATAATTTGGTTTTGAAGTACTATGATTTCACAGTTTTCGTGTAGGGCCGTAACTACAGCACATGCTCCAATCAGCTTTCAAAGCCTATCGTATTAGTAGGTAGCACACCATCTTCTAAAATTGGATTAGGAGTTGCAAAACTATTTATTAAAAAAATCAAACCATTTGGAAACCTATCCCCTTCTGAATTTTTCCATTATTGTTGGTGGTATCACCATCCTTGCAGTCAGTCAGGCTCATAACCCTGGTATCATCCTCAACTCATTTCACTAACACTCACCCCCACATAACCAGTTAGTTAACAAATGCTGTTTATATCTGCTCAACAGCTCTTACTTATCTACCTTTCTCTCCACTCAGACAGCCAACAACCTAGCTCAGGCCCCCATCACCTCTTACCTGGATTATTGTAATAGCCTCCTTACCCATCTCCCAGCCTGTAACTCTACTCCACCCTCTACTCAGCTACCAAAAGCATAGTTCTACCTATGTTGTCCTTCAACTCAGTAAATTCCAGTGATTCCCTATTACCTCTTAGATAAACAATTCTTCATAAACTGGCCCCTGGCTACCTTCCTAAGCCCTTTTGTAAGTCCAAAGACACTGGTTTACTTGCCAGTAAACAATGTAAACTTGCCATACAAAGTAAACTGCCATAAACAATCTTTCATCTCAGTGTAGTTGTGCATTGGCTGTCCACTGTGCCCACTTCCTTACCTCTTGAAATCTTTGGTTTGCTTCAATCACCACCTTCTTCGTAAAGCTTTTCATCACCCTCCCTTGTATCTCATTTGTGTATATTCTAAATAGACCTTATGTCTATTTAGACATAAAATTATCTCCCCATGTTAGAATGTAAGGTTATTGAGGGAAGATACTATTTAATTTTTGTCTCTGTATCCCCAAGATGTAGCATGTTCTTTAAAGATGTTTGTTGATTGCTTCATTCCTTCATTTTAATTTTCTTTCTCTTCTACTTCTCAAGTTAAAAATGTGAAGTGACACTGATTTATAACTCCTCAAACAGAATTAATTTTCAGGGTCAAAAAGTTCCTCAGCAGTCATCTAATCCAATGCTTTTATTTTATAGATGAGGAAACTGACATGTAGGTAGGTTAAGTCACTTGTCCAAGATGTAAAAAGAATCTAAGGCAGAATTCAAACCCAAGTCCTCTAATTTTAGAGCAGTAAATATACTTTCCACCATACCTCTGCTGTCTCTCCCATACTTGGGACTATAAAAAAGTGTAGCAGTTGATATGATAACATTTAAACCGCTCCACCCCTACTGAGGATTTACCAGTCTCTTAAGAGGGTTTTGAATTTCAAAGTCTCTGGAAGTACCCAGACTTCTGCCTTCAGTAACAAAATACCTTAGGGTAGTTTTAGCCAACTAAAAATGGCTATAGTTATCTAGTACCTATGTCCTATTCCCCTTTGCATAATTGGGTGGAAAATCTTGCATTTTCCACTAGAGAGAGTATTCTTAATAAATTAAAAGCTCTTTAAATATTTTATGACCTGGTGCAGCAGTGAGGAATATGTCTCAGATTTATTTTATAGATCCTCATTTCCCCTGGTTTAGTGATTCACACAAATGAACCCCTAGGAAATAACTGAGTTATTAATGAAAAGACAAGAGGGTGCAGGAGATACGACATGGGGCTAGGAATCAGAATTGTAGAGTTGGACATTTCTTAGGGATTTTCTAGCTCAATATCTCACCCAGGGGGACAGGGATGCAGTCCTTTCTATGGTACAACTGGTAGATGAGTGTTCATCTTCTGTCTGAATACTTTCAATGACAGAGAGCTCTCAGCTTCATGAGGCAGCCCATTTCATAGTCAGAAAGCTCAAATTATTGATTATAGTTTAATCTAACCCAAGTTCTTTCTATCGCAGGATTTGATCAGAATGTTCCTTATGTAACCTCAGTCATATATTAGTCATATCTTCCTAGAACTTGTCTTGGCACTCCAAAATCTTTTACCCTACAACCTCTTGCTTCCTGCTTCTCATGTAACAAAAAAAAAAAAAAGAAAAGAAAAAGAAAAAGAAAGTGTCTCCTAATGCCTTTCACAACAGCTGCAACACATCAAGCAGGACAAGGAGGTATGGCTAGTTCCAAACTCCCTAGCTAAAAAGGAACTAACAGGCTTCTGTCAACTGAATGAAGTAAATTGGCCCTTGGTTACTGATACTCCAGAAATGCCTACATTTGAATCCTATTCCAGCATACCTCTGAAATGACAACCTATTGCTCCTACCCTGGACCATGATTTAGCTAAACCCCTTTCAGATATGTTTTTTTTCTGGTTTACTAACTTCTTACTCCACTACTAAAATGAGATAATGTAATTAAATGGATTTGCAAATCTTAAAGTGCTTTATAAATGTTAATTTTTATCATTAACATGTGATACATTATATTATACATTCCTTACTTCTGCCCTTTTTGGATATTATATTACTGAACCCCAGAACTAGCCTTACTATTGCATCTGAGCAACAAGACTTTGATTCTCATGCTTGGATATTGATTGATATCTGGATTTTGATCCATGAATCTGTGCATTGAGAAGTCCCTGATTCCAGCTCTCTGGCATTGTTTGTCCAACCTCCAATTGTTGGACACTCCTCTCCCCTATTACTTCAATGTTAATTACTACCTAACACCCAGCTTCCCTTTCAGGTGGTGTCATCAATCCATTGAAAGTATAAAAGAATTGTTTTTGTTATTGCTAATTAAGAAGGAAGTAACTAAGATGAACTAATGAAAATGAAAGCAACTTTCCACTTGACCCTTCATCTATAAAATAAAACATACCCTTTTATGCTATTTGCTCTTTGAACTAGAGTTAGATATAATTCAGTTTTATCTATATAAAATCTAAAAGCTATTTTCTTTTCCCACATAATATTGTAAATTAATTTAAACAAAGTTTGTGAATATATGCCTAACTAACTACTTTCATGGAAGAGACAAAGAGAGAAATAAAAAATGGTTCTAAATTTTTAAGCTTACCACATAGAATGACTGTAGAGATAAAGAAATTGGAAAGATAATGAGTTTTGATCTTCAATATGTTAAATATAATATAGGTACAAGTTATGTAAGCAGTAAAAAAAAATATGGTCCTAAAATATCAAATGGAATTTGCAGTAATAACACTGATACAATAGCAGAAAGAAAGAAAAAAGTCATATGAGAGCTATCATTAATAAAAGATACGAGGCTAGAGAGGAGGGTTTTATGTATAAAGAGAATGCAAAGAAAATATAATTACCATTTCCACTGCTTTTCATCTTTTTCATCCTTACTTCTCCCCTCATTTTGTCCAAACCACATCCCATAGTGTCCATCCTCCTCATTTGGATGATCCTGTGAGTCAAGCTCACAGTCAGTAGGCCAAGAGTGGGCACCTGTGGATGATATCCCCAAAGGGATAGAATGACTTGGCTTAAGGACAAAGAGAACGGCAGCAAAGGGAGTTAGGGAGCAAGGAATCCATAGAGAGCTATCTAAAAGGTCCGTGCTGATATCCATTCTGGTGTCCTAGCTAACCATAGCCACCAACCATATGTTTATCCTTGTTTTTAATCACATTTCAGTAATAACTACAACAATGTGGGATACAAACATTATTTCTTACCTACCTGAAAGAGTTGCTATAAAATAAAAATTAAGAAGTGCTTTTAAAAGGCTAAAGCTTTATATAACTATAACTAACAGCAACATATTTGTAGCTTAAGGTTTCCAAAGCACTTTCCTCACAAGAACCTCTTTGGATTGGCAATATAGTATTCCAATATGATTTTAGGGTAGACAACAGCCAAAGTGAGTAAGATGAAAATTAATAAGGCTAAAAGTAAAGTTCTACAGTTGAATACAAAAAAAATTCCTCAAATACAAGATGAGGGGGCATGGCTGGACAACAATTCTTGTGAAAAAGTTTTGGGTTTTTAGCTCCACAATGTTCAACAGTTTGGCACAGCAAGCAAAAAGAATACACAAAGAAATACACAAAGGAAAGCTAGCATCTGGAATGAAATCATTCAACTATAGTTCATCCTAAACAGGCCATATCTGAAGTAGCATGTACATTTCCAGGCACTACATTTTAAGGAATCCATAGTCTAGAATGAGCATGGTCAGAAGATGACCAGAATAACGTAAGGACTAGCGAAAATATGCCATATCAGGAACAGTTGGAGAAAATGGGTCATTTTAACTTGGAGAAGAAACAATTGAGATGACACACATTAACTTTGAAGGGATATCATCTAGAAGGTTTAGGATGACTCCACTTGAACCTACAGCACAACACTTAGACCAATGGGTTGATTTTTTCAAAGGGGCAAATTTAAAATTGATATAAGGAAAAATATTCCTAATAAAAAGGTGGCATGGCAAAGGAGTTCGTTCTGTCTCACTAAATGTCCTCAAGCATACTTTATGGGTATCCTGAACCAAGCTTAACTCAGGCCAGTCCAGTGTTTCAGGCTTGGACTTAGAATGCAATGAGATATTCATGGACCATAAAATGCAGTAAAGATGACTCTACTAATAACAGAAGATTAAAAGGATACAATTCCTAAGTTTAAAAGGGATACTAATCCAGATAAAATGGTTATTCTCTTATGCCTCAACATCCACCAAAGCAATGGGCCAAGTCAGGTCAGAAAGGCATTCCCAAAGGGCAGTGGAAATTCCATTAAAACATCCTGCTCCAATTCCCCAAAGTCTGTGCCTTTTAAGCCACAAGTAGGAAGAAAGCCAAACCAATAATGATGATTCTGAGAACTGCCTTATAATTCCCTTACAGGGAAACTAGCCCAACCTATAATCAATGTTTCTTCCACAATGGGGATCTTACAAAAGGGATTCTTGGTTGGACTAGATGACTTCTGATAGCCTTTCTAACTATAAGATTCTGTGATTCTGCTATCAAATTGTTCCGCTAACTACTACTATCACTATCAATATTATTAATTAGGATCACAGATTTATAGCCAAAAGGAACCTTAAAGGAAACAGTTCCACATTCTCATTTTGATGATAAGGAATCTGAGGTCCTAAGATGTTAGGTGATTTCCTCAGTATCACACAAGAGGTATAAGTAGTAGAGCCATGATTCAAACCCAGGTCTTCTGACTCCAAATCTAGTATCCTTCCATTGTACCAGAAGGGTTTCAAAGGAAAAAGTATGGTGAGAAAGAGGATCCCGGACTCAGTGTTAGGATATGGCTGACAAAAGAAGGGAGAATGAAGAAATAGCCCTCATTTACAAAAGAGGAAATGGTCTACTGAACGAGATGGAAGAAGGACCAGGCAGTGTTTCTAAAGGCAAAGCCAGGAACAGCTTAAAGAATGAAAGCATGGGATTGAGTGTGGTAGCACACAGGTACTTGTAGACCCTGATTCTGGGGAGGCTGAGACTGGTGGGTTATTTCAGTTTAGGAATTCCACACTGTCTTAGAGATAAAGCCAAAGTTGGGTGTTGATACTAAGTATAGCACCAACTTGGTGAGCCTATGAGAGGACGTGGTCACTGTGATGCATGAGAAGGATCAAATCAATCCATGTCAGAAAGTGGAGAGAGGGAAGGAAGGAAGGAAGGAAGGAAGGAAGGAAGGAAGGAAGGAAGGAAGGAAGGAAGGAAGGAAGGAAGGAAGGAAGGAAGGAAAAGAGAGGGAGTTAGGAAGGAATTAGTGGCCAGCAGAGGCAAAGGCAATATAAAATTCTAAAGGAGGCAAAATAATAAATATATTATTCCATTTGACTAGAGAAATTTGAGGAACCTGGATTCAGAGAATAAAAGTAATATAATTTGGGTTCTAGTATAACCATTTTAAGCCTCATTTTCTATATCTATAAAATGGGAATAATGATACCTGAATTCTTGTGAGGATTCTTGTGAGAATCAAATGACATCATGTACATGAAAGTGCTTTGCAAACTATAAAAAAGCATGAAAACTCAAGCACTCCAATGGATCTTTGATCTCATCATTTTGGATGTGTCCTCCAATGATGCAAATTGGAACCCTTCCACATTTGTCCCTGCTTTGTGATTCTTTTCCACATGCTCCTATGAATTCATACAAGGGGTCCACCCAATGTACTGAAGGCCTTCTTTGTTTTTTTCTGACATGGAAAGCATACTAGTGGAGCATTCTGACTATCTCCCTGTGATCCCTCACTCTCACCAACACGATAACCCCTCTTATTTTTCCCTTATACATTTCCATGATATGAGAGGAAGTATTGTAAGATAGATAGAGTCAGCCTTCTAATCAGGAATACCAACATTCAAGTCCTGCTACATGACCCTGGACAGATCATTTAGCCTCCCCAGTGTTCCTGGCAATTCTCTAAAACTATATATCTCAGAGAAGATGCTGATTTTCATTAGTAGAGGAAATTTCCTCATTGGGAATTCTAGGCATTAATGAAACTGGAAGTCAAGATCTACTTTTCCCTGATGACTTTATTACCCTTTGCCCTTACCCTCACTTATATCCTTAACTCCTTCATGGCATCTTCTGTGCAAGAGAATACTGCTCCCACTGAACTCCCCAAAGTGCCATTTCTGCCCATCCTTAGTGTTACTGTGGATAAGCATTCTCCATGGCCCCAATGGAAGTAGAAAAATAAGAAGACTTTCAGTGAGAGCTATTCTTTAACTATGGCCCACCTGCATGTCGGATGCCCAAGGCTGACAGGCATTCAGGTTCCACAATGACTGTCCATCAGGCGGGAAGTGGAGAAAGACGATTTCTTTGTCCCTTTATGGATACTGTTAAATAATTATGCTAGTTCCTTTCACCTTCACAGAACAAGGTATTGGGCTGAATAATGGTAATAATTTGCAGTGCCTTTCATCTGAAATATTCAGTATAATGGACAAGCCCCACAAACAATAGTGTAGTTATCTTTTGCTAAATTTCAAAATTTTACCAAGTAGTCCTCTGCCATCAAGCACCCTATCTTTGACAATCAGCCCCCTATCCCTGATTTCTTGGGCCTCCAGTTGACAATGGCACCCTACCACCAACTCCACTCCAATCCAATCTACCCCCTTGGCAATCTCAAGGATTCAGGGAATCAAAAAGTAGGTCCTCTTCACAAATGTGGATCTCTGGCTTATGCAATATAAATAGTACTTAAACTTGACCTTATATTTAATTGTGTTTTCAGCCAAAAATTGAACTGTTTTGCAAGATTGTGAAGTAAACATGTAGACGCTACTTCAACATTGTGCAATCTTTCTGTACTTAGTGATTTTGTCTTTCAAGAAATGAAAACATAACCTAATGCTATCACCCCATGAGGGGATATTGTTTAGGTCTTTTGCAATGCTCAATAACCACCACATATATTACATCTAAAGGAAAGGTTAATAATTTTACCCTTCATTTACAAATGAGGAAACCAAGACAGGTTTTCAAATCAATCCAACAAACATTTATTAAGAATATTCTTAGGCATAAGACCCAGTGCTTATCTTGGTATCGTCTTTATGATTTCTTGAGGAAAGTTTCTAAAAGTACACCCAGAAATTGTGATCTTCATTGTACCTGTGATTCTATATTCTGGACCTCTTATTAGGGCATTAACTACAAAGGGAGTGGTGTCAGGAGGGAGGAGAGTTGTCCTGGGCAGCTACGGGAATAAGGGGGATAGGTAGAGGTGGAGGTGGGAGAACGTCTACCTCAAACACACATTTTGAAAAAATGCATGAAAGTAAGTGGGAGACTGATGATACTGTCATCCCATCCACACTCCAGAAAAAATTTTTGTGATCCATTGAATAACCATCCTCAAACATCACATACACACACACACACACACACACACACACGTGCACGCACACACTGCCTCATCAGACATTGATTCAAAACAAAAGTAAATAAACAAAAAAAACCCCCTAAGTTCCTAAAGACACAATAAATAACTGCCATTCTTAACCAGAATAAAAGTCACTGATAGAGAAATAGTATACACATACTATTTGTGTGGGGTGTGTGTGTGTGTGTGTGTGTGTGTGTGTGTGTGTGTGTGTGTGTGTGTGTGTGTGTGTGTGTGCCAAACAGCCTGAAGAACATTTCAGATGACTTCCAGTTTAAAACTAGTCCCAGCTGATTTATGGTCCTTTCGCCATTTCTCTGAATTCTCTTTCTAAAATGAAAAATGATCATCAATAGTAACTAAATTACCAATTAATGGATTACTATTGAATTTTTGGTACAATTCAGTTACCTACTTCTCTAAAGAGTAATCTATAGAATCTTGGTGAAGAAAACCTTTTAATTAAAAATCCAAATACCATCCAGTAACATATCACAATAAAAGTTTAGACCTCCAAATTGCCATTCTGGACCATGCCCCCCTCTCCCCATCCACCAAATAATCACTGTTATTTAACATTAGAGGCAGTATGGTACAATAAAAAGAGTTCTGCATTTGGTGTCAAAGGACCATAATTCAGATCCTTCCTCTGTTACTTAATAGCTCTGTGATTTTGTACAAGTCACTTAACTTGATGAGGATTCAGTTCTGTCATCTGTGAAATGAGGGGGTTGGGTTTGTTAATCACTAAGTTCACTTCCGGTTCCAAACCGATGAATCTATGATCCTGTGAACCATACTTTGCTAGTAATACTGCAATTATTACATCTGACTAATTTAAAATAAAATTGTTCATTGATTATAGAAACTAGCCAAGAAGATAAAAGCATAAACCAATCAATATATAGAATTGTGTTTTGATCACCACTGCCACCTCTGCCTCCAGAAAAAGAGGTAGTTTGGTAAAATGGATATGGTGTTGAGTTCAAAACTTATTCAGATACTAATGGAAGGACATGTCTCTTAAGGCCTCTCTGACGGTTAGGCAACTTTAAGACTAGAGATTTCCAAACTTATAAAAATTGCAGACTTTTGATATTCATAACAAACCAATTAGAAGTGTGACTGATAAATTTTTTGCCTTGTGTGGCAAAAGGATAATCTCAAAGAACAGTCACTAAAAATTAAGAAGTTCAATTCACTTAAAAATTCACTTTAAAATCATTTTTGTGGAGATAGTTTCCTTTTATAATACTGTTTTTTAATTAACTATAAATCTGATGGAAAAATGCAGAAATTCTAATGTCTAAAACTTTCTTGTTTTCATAGCACCAAAAGAAGGAAGAAATAAAGTATTCCTTTTGTTTCTTCTAAAATAGGTGGATCCTAAATATTTACATAATTATATGTGTTTGCTATAAGCATTTCAGTTATCTTCTCTGTCTTAGAATGTGCATTCTTAATTAAAAATCATCAGCTTTTAATGATCTTTTGTGCAAATCCGCCAAGCATTAAGCTTACTGGGCGTTTAGTGAACCTGATTTTACAAGTATGTGAACTGTAATAACATATTTTGTGTTGAATGTTAGCACTCTTTATCTACTCTGTAAAATCTGGTTAAATGTGAGCAGTTTAAATAATTTCGAAATATTTCTGCTGCCTACTTGGAAATATCTGTCATTTATGCAGTCCTACTAGTCATCTCCCCTAAGTATCCTTTTCCTTGCAGCACATCCCTGACCTATTTTCACAATAACTTTATGATGATTTTTTTTTATTCCAGACATTTTTAAGAAACTCGTCAGGCTGTGAAGCAAGAGATGATGAATATAGGACAGAATTTACTACAGGCTTACAACGCATCGATTTATTCACAGGACAATTCAAGCAAGTTCTTTTAACATCTATATCTACCTTTATCAAAGGAGACCTAACTATTGCAAACCTCGGAACATCAGATGGTCGATTTATGCAGGTAAATACTATCTTGGTAGTAAATACTATCTTCTTCACTATTTTGGCCAGTGTTATCTTGTGTGTTTTTTAGAAAGGGATGTTTATAAGGAAGTATACTATATAGTGAGAAGCTGCAGTACTTATCAATGAAGATAGCCCCACAATTTTGCACAAATTTGCTATGTTTCATTTGTGTATACTTTGGTTTTAATTTTCCCTTTTTGTTTTGGGATCTTTTTTTTTTTTTTTTTTTTTTGCATTCACAATTTCCACTACAGGAATGGAAAATAACATGAAACAATTAAAACATTTCCAAGCAACATTTCCTATTTCAGGGGAAGCAGTGGATCAAAGGAAAGCTATTGTGTGAACTGTGTGTCTCCTTGAACAGAAACATTCACATCATTGAATAAAACTGGCTGGAGTTAGGAAGGGACATTATCATCAAAATCCCATTGTAACACCAAGTGTCTACTGGGTCTGCAAAACAGTAAAGTCAGATACAACCAAAAAGAGTGGGATCGCATAATGCTCGTTGAATGAGTTCATGAGTTGATGAAGGAATGAATGAACACACACATAAAGTTCTCATTTCAGTAAGAAAACTTTTCATGCTTATCTAGTATTTGATAAAATAAAAATGCACATTTCAGGCTTGAATAAAGGTACTCTATCTCCCCAATATGAAAATCATATTTTGCAGAAGTTAATAAACACTTAAGTTATATCTGTTTTACTCCTAGAATAGTAATTTGGTTAGTGCTTCCAAGCATGTGCTCATTAGTAGATGCTCGACTAATGAAGAATGAAAATGAAGTTTCTATGGAAATGCTGGCGATCTGCAAATAATGGAAAGTACATAAATGGGCATGTTTATTTTCAAATATTATAGTAATCTGCTATGTTATTAAAAAGGAGAAAATATAATCTAGTATATAACTAATACCTTAATCAGACTCTGACGATGATTTCCAAGGGACCAAAAGGTTACAATAATGTTTGTCTTTGTGTGTGTGTGTGTGTATGTGTGTGTGTGTGTGTGTGTCTGTACATTCTATCCACACTTTCAAACAAAACATTTTTTCCAGGACATTTTCTCAATGCTGTAGCAGCACTTATGCTGGAACTTGTTGCTACATTTAAAAAACTGTTCATCAGAGACCCATGGGCATGTTGAAGATGGTAGAAATTTTTTCAAAAATTTTAAAAACTCTTCTCTAGCTCAAAAGGGATCATCCACATGGTGTTATCTTAAACAGTTCCCTATGGTCCCATCCTCTTGGCATTGCTTCCCCGTTAATGATACTTCTCTTTCCATTCACTGCCCCTCTGAGTCCACATTCTTATTTATCCATCTAATCCCTTGTCACTGTTTAGCTTTGTCTTTTACTCTTTTTAATTGCTTTCTTTATCTTCAAATTTAGTCTGCTTCCACTTTTTCTCTAAAGTGTCTAACTATTCCCTAGTCAGTTTCAAATTCTATATGAATAGTTGTAGTAAGCTGAACATAGGTCTATTACTGCTTAAATTTTTTTAGTTCCCAACTTGGCCTCTTGAAGGATTTTAGAATCTCAGTAAAAGCCACTCTCTAAAGCACCTTGACATTGCTAGATGAGGCTATGCTTTGTAGCATATATATACAGATATATTTTACATATGTAATGTAATGCCATCCACGATGACACAGTGGATAGAGCATTAGAATTAGAAAGACTTTTGTTCAAATCTGGCCAAATGACCCTGGGCAAGTCATTTTGCCTCTATCTGCCTCAGTCTCCTCTCCTGTAAAATGGTTAATAACACTGTAAAAATAATGATATTATCATTCATCTGTGTAAATAATAATAGCACCCTCTTCCCAAAATTGTTGTAAGGATAAAAAGAGATGATAATATCTGTAAAGTGCTTTGCAAACCTTACAATAATATAGAAATGCTAAGCTATTATTTTTGTAACAAAGCATTCTTAAGACAATAGTGCCATCCTTGTCCCCAGCAGCAAACAGGATTATAAAAGGATTTGCTGCATCGAACTCCTATACTGTGGAGACCTAGCCAGAAGTTTGAAGGTAAAAATGTGTAGATACCAATCTTGCGCAAGGCATGGCTCTTAAAAAGAAAAAACAAACTCATCCATCTTCTTTGGCAACACACAATGGACTTTCATTAAACAACCCATAAAGGATTTATTTCTTTGACACTAATCTAAGTGAGTTCCATGCAGTTGTGTTTTATTCAAACAAACTGAAAACTTTTTAAATGATAAAACAAGAACCAGCATCCCTGAAATCCAGCAGTTTGTTTACAGCAAATAATGGGAAGACAGGCAAAAAGCAAGGAGAAGCCATGTGAGTGTTCTCTCTTAATCCATGAAAGCGGTTCCTACCTATCCAAGAATGGTAAATATTTTGACTGTGCAAAAGTGTTTTAAATCTGTGAAAGACCTTGAGTAACTTGCAGCTCATATTTTAGTAAATACTATGGAGTTTCTATTACAAAATAGAATGGTAATAATTTTTTTTTCAAAGACAGCTGCCATGCATAAAAAGGAATAGAAAAATTGTTTTACTTCCTTCCTAGGCTAAAGTCTGAAGGCAAAGCTGATTTGCTATTTTTCCCCCAGAAAGTTTGCAGCTGTTTCTGCCCTTCCTATTGTACTTGTTTTCAGTATGTAGCTGGGAACATAAGTTCGAGCTCCAGCTGTTGGGTGCAAAGTGAATCAGGTATTTCACAGTGGTTATTTGATTAGAAGGAATTATATTGTTTAACTAGTAGTACTGGGCTTGAGAGAGAGAGGACACTTCTTGACATATTCTTGATTTTTAAGCATAACCCATCTAAAAAATTATTTACTCGTACATGCCAGCTGAATTTTCTCATGCACATTATCAGACCAAGGACTTTTTTTTTCCAAGTGTAGGTTTTGAAGGTTACATACTAATATGTAAACCTATTTAGATTTATAGAAACATGATATCTTAGCATCAGAAAAGACCTTAGAACTACATAAAATATGGCAAAACATTTGGGATCAGAGATCTAAAAGGATTCTCAGAGGCCTATTAGTCTAACATATTGTAGATGTTGAAGAAACTGAAGTCCAAGTGACTTGTCCAGGATCACACAAGTAATAAGCAACAGAGTCAGATTTTGAACCCAGGGTTTTCGATTCCAGAATAAATATTTTTTTCTTCTATATCACACTGCCTCTCTTAGATCTTTCTTTTATATATACATATGTGTGTCTCTGTGTGTGTATACATATATGTATGTATATATATATATAGAATAACATTTCACACTTCCTAAAAATAATAACAATTTTGACAAGTTAAAAAAATTACGTGTAGAAAATAATAAAACTCTAGAACATTAACTCAGTGATGAACTTCTAAACAGAAAAGGAAGAAAATCTGTTTAAGCAAATTAGAGTATTGGTCGAAGGATATGCCTCTGTCTCTCCTATTATACACGTGTTACTGGTCTTGTGTGGATCACCATCCTAATCCAAAAATGATGCTCGCTCATATTTTCTGTAACCCTTTTGTCAAGTCTTTATTTTCTATATTTCTTAATACAAATCTGAGTGATAAAATTGTTGAAAATGTCACCACTATGTTTAGAATGAGAGCAAGAATATCGTGATTCAATCACCTAGGCAGTGAATGTAGCAGGGAGGCAATCATGACACCATCCATCACTGCCTCCTGCCTAGAACTAGTGCCATTACATTCCTATGTACTACTTTTCTTCCCTCCCTCACTCCCTTTTGTTGTTACATCACTTCTGAATACTGCTATCATATATCATTCCCCCATGTTGCTTATTCTGTCCAGTTGCCTCTTCTAGATTGGACTGAAATCTATTGGTAAGTGAGGATTATCTGAAAAAGTCACCCTGGTCATTGTTTACAAGATTATGTTAGTCATTGGTGAACATAAAAATAATTACTTCCAGTAATGAAGAATCAATTCATTTATTGACCTTCTATCTTTAAAATCCATCAGCTCCTATACCAGTGTGGAAACCTATACCATGTAGTATTGTTTGGGATCACTGTTGTTATTTATTTTACAGACACAGATTATTAATTCATCATGAAGTGAAGAAAACTTGTGTCAGGAAAATAGAAACATCCTAATAAAACTTCAGTTCCAACATTAGCCTTTCTTTGGGGAAGGCTAATTTACACATCTCCTTTGTAAATATTACTAAAACAAAAATTTCTCTTGAATTGATGTTTAAATCATTATAGCAATTATTCATTAGATAGATAAACATAGATAAAACATCTATTAAGTGCTTACTATGTGCCGGATATTGGTGATACAAGTATAAGTAAATGAGATAGTCTCCATACTCAAAAAACTAACATTCTAATGAGGGAGGAAACACATAAAGGAGACCTGGGAAGGGGAAGGAGAAGGACATGTAGGGAGCATAGTATGGAATGGGCAGGAAGTGACAGGGAAGACCTAGTTCCAGGCAGGTCAAGATGAAAAATTTACCTATCAGAGCCCAGTGTCCCAGAGGCAGAATCCAAGGTCCCAGAGGAGGGAGGATTAGGATGATGAGTAGGGTATATTAGGCATTAAATCACTAAAGTGGTTGTTTCTTCAGTGTGCTTGCTTAGAATAAATTGTGCATAAGTTCTGAAACTTGAACTGAGAAGTAGCAATCTCCAACTTGGGAACAAGTTCTATCCAAGATTTCCTTTGTAAGTTGAATGAGTTTAGAATATACTTTTCCATTGAACCTATATTGTACATCAGAGGTATCAAATGGACAGTCCACAGAACATATTGCTGCCACAGTACTTCCAACCACAGCCCAGATTAAAATGTAATTTAATAAAATAAAAATACAATGGAGCATAGATAATGCTAATATGTGGTTCTCTAAGTCAATATGTGACCCAGAGAGATCTTTATGTGCTGTTTAATACCACATGAGTTTGACATCACTGATAGTTCATTTCTCAGACCAGCCTATAGAAAATAACAACCCACAATGTGCTCTGCTGTTACTGTGGAATCTAACTACGATCTATAACAATCTTTCTATGAGAAACCAGACTCTGGTTTCCAGTTTGGGATATAGTAGTGCCTGCTAGTTATCAGATAGTGTGCCTTATAAGCACTTTACAGTTACCTCATTTGATCCTCAAAACTACCTTGGGAGATAGGTGCTATTATAACCCCATTTTACAGTTGAAGAAACTGAGACAAACAGGAGTTGTCATTTGCTAGAGTCACACAATTAATAACTGTCTGAGGCTGGTTTTGAACTCAAGTCTTCCTGACTACAATCCTAATGCGCTATCCATTCCTCCACATAGCTTATTCTGAGGATGGGAACCTAGGGGACTGAAAAAAATAGTAGTACCTTCAACAGAAATAATTATTTGTCATTATCTTACATAATCTGCCACCTTATCTCTAGTCTTCTTTGGCCCGTCATGGTTTCCTAATTCCTTCTATTTTTTCTTCCAGTGTCCCTGGGAACTGACCTATTTCCCCTATCATGACCATCACTGGTTGACCAAAGTTCTCTCCTTTCCTGGTCAACAGCACCATAGGACATGGCTCATGGTTTCTCTCTGACAGAAGGCAAATAATCATTTTGAGGGTTTCTACTGATAATGGGGAAAGAAATAGAGATTAAAAATTAAAGAGATTTTTACAAGGTTTCAAGAAATTTTGAGCAGATGCTACAGAGTCCCTTCTGATAAGAAAGAAAAAAGTCTCCTTCTGTTCCCCTTGCTTCCTATTTCCCTCCTCTCCTACAACATGCATCTTTGTTTTTCTTCACTCACTTAGACCCTGTAAGAAAAGACAAAGTGAATACAAGCAATGCTAGTAAGTCTTTGGGTAAATATGAGGGAAATAAGATTCATCTGCATTTCATAGGTAAGCCAAAGCTTATCTCAAGGTCTTCCTTCTTCACCAAGGACAGTATAACCATCCTGGGAATTCTTAAGTGAGGAACAAGATGCAGGGCGGGGAGGCATTGAAGAAGTTTGGAGAGATGAGATAGGGAGCTGGGAATAGTCCCAGAGATGTCTCTCATATCATAAAGTTGGTCCAGCAGTGGGTAGGAGAGAGGTGCTACCATGGATGTCAAGAGGGGAAAGGAATTAATCTCTTCCTTTCCTCTCCCTCTTCCCTCTGGTCATTGCTCATCCTGCCACTGGATAACAACTCTGAACCAGTTCTTAACTAGCTCTTGAATGGGCTAAGAATTGGTTACCACAGAAATCTGTAGCATCAGTAATAATACCTCACATTTATAAAGCCCTTAGAATTGCATAAAGTGCTTTCCTTAGAGAAGGTAGCTAGTACCAATATTATTGGTCTCATTTTACAAGGGTTAAGTAATTTACAAGGGTTAAGGTTGTGATCACAAGACCTGAGGCACAAGTCAAATCCAGGGTCCCAATTCCAAGTCCAGTACTCCATTCACAGAACGACAGTGCTAGAAGATGTGTAGGCTGAGAGGAGGGAAGGCAATCAGCATCAAGGAGTTATGGTTATTTGCCTTGAGCTACCCTTTATATATAATCTTTGTAAGTCAGGGACTTCATGATGATATTTTGTATGTTGTGCTTACCAACCAGAAATCTCAGTCAAGGACATTTTTTTGAAATGAATAGCTTAAATGAGAAGTTTTCAAAGGCAAATTCACAATCGTACAAACTGTATCTGTTGCATTTTTAAATGCTACACATATACTTAGAGGTGTAAAATTTCCAAGATAAAATTTTTCCCTCCACCACCCCATTTTTGAGGGTAGCAACGGAATTTTTTTTATTAAAGTGTGTACCACACTTCTTAGTGCTATTTGCAGATAAATTTAGTTTTGTTAGCCTAAATCTAAAATATGTTTACAGAATGGCTCATTAAGCTGGTTCGTAAAAATAGTTCATGGTTGTTTTGCCACCTCTAGACTGCCCTGCATTAGCACCATATGCACTTGTGAGGACACAGGCAATAGAAATTACAATGAGGAAGATGGGGAAAGCATCTGGCCTTGACAACCCAGATGCAGAAGAAAGCCCTATTGGACGTGACTCAATTTCAAAGGCACTCAGGGAACAATTTTCAACATCTCTCAAAGAAAGAAAGAGTATGAAAGAATGGATAAGATAATGGACAATGTTATTTTCCAAAGGGGAAGACCAAGAAGACATAAACAATTACCAGCAACTCTCCAGACTTTCTCATCTCTATGAAATTGGATGAGAATGATAATGTAACAAAAAGATTCTTGATGAAAACATGAGGAGACAGATGGGCTTTCATAAACAATTCTCAACAGCAGACCACATCTTCTCAGTCACTACTGATCAAGAGGGACAAGGAATCTAAGACTCCAGTGGATCTGTTTTTTGTTTCCTATGAGAAAGAATTGGTCATGGAAGAGCAAAATGCAGCCTTAAAGACTCATCAAACTAGATGTCTTCCCTCATGTCTTACGAGTACGCAGGTGTCCGTAACAGACACAACAATTTGTTATCGTTCCTCTGCATGTCAGAATAAAGCAAGGCAGGCATCAGACAAAGAGTCTTCCTAAAGACCTACCTAAAGGTGTTCACTGTTAATACTACTACTTAGCAATAATAATTAATAATAATAATAGCATTTATGTAGCACTTTAAGATTTGCAAAACATTTTATAAATATTATCACAATGTATCCTCACAACAACCCAAGAAGGTAGATACTATTGTTATCCCCATTTTACAAATGAGGAAACTTAAGTTAAGTGACTTACCCAGGGTCTCACAGCTAGTGTCTGAAACTGAATTTGAAATCATGTCTTTCTGTCTCTGATTGCAGTGTTCTATCCACTGTACCACTGTGGAAGAGATATCTTCCACAAAGGCCGGGTGGAAAAGGTTTTCCCTATTGATGAGACTATACACTAAGACCCAGAACTCGAGCCAGTTTCTTTCAAGGGTGGCAGAAGATTAATGACCTGAAGCACAGTGCCTAGCACATAGTATGTGTATAGTAAATGCTAATTAACTGATCATCAGCTCAATCAGAGGAAAAGCAAGAGAGGTCAGAGTTTCCGCCATGATAAGACTTTGCCCTCCTGTTTCAGGAGTATGTTAGGAAGAACACTTGTCCTGAGACTCCAACTCATGTAATAGATCACTCAGAGCCTGAAGGTTCAAATAAATAATCTATTAAATATTAAAATACCCTCAGATAAAAGCAGTCTCCAAGATGGTTAAAAGACTTCCCAAGAAGGTAAGAGCTACTGGTAAGGAGTTGAAAAGCAAGACTCTTAGAGATGACTTTCTATCTTCCTTACCCCAAAGAGTTCCCCTCCTCACCAACCTGGAGGCACGGTTAACTCAAAGTGCCTCAGGTCTACTCCATAACCACTTTGCTAAACAATCACAATTGTTGTTAGATAAAAATGGAAGGTTAGGCTCACAACAAAACCAGACAGCATTATTTGCTCAGATTTCTGAAGTCTTTCCAAATTTTATTCTACAATGTTTGAAAGTAATTTACCAACATCAAATCCTAATTACTCTCCTTGCTTCATAATTCATTCATTCTATAAATATTTGTCTGCTTCTTATTATATCCAAGACATTATGCTAGAACTATCTACCTTGTGAGGGACAAAAAAATTAATATAATATGTTTTCTACTTCAAAGATTTGATAATAAGGAGCAATGGTTCTCAAGTGTTTTGTTCTCAGGACCACTTTATATTCTTAAAAGGTATTGACGATCTCCCTGAGGAGCTTATTTACCTTTTTAAAAATTAAAATATCTTAGTTTTATTATGAAAATATTTTTTTATCTCAATGACCCACTAAAAGGGTCTCAGGGCCTTCAGGCAGGGATTCTTGGGCTACACTTTGAGAACCACTGATATAAAAAGTAATTCAGTAAATCTCAGTGGATATAATTGCCCTAATTGAAATTACTACCTTCGCATCTTGATTCAAAGTAATTTGCAGCACTTTGAATTGGCTGCCGGTAAAATGATTCCCATTTCCTAATAAAATCTTTGATTTACCTTTTTTCTGAACATATGAAAAAAATAATATGACAGGCAAGTGTGATGTAGTAGAGAGATAGCTGGCATTAGTAACTAGGCTTTGGTTCGGGTTCTGGATCTGACACATCCTGTCTGGCTGACCCTTGACCAGATCACTTACCCTCTCAGTGCCACAGGCAACTCCTTTAAGACTATAACTTGCAGAGCAAGTAAGTGATGATCTGTATTGGTAGAGAACATTCTTCACCAGAAGCTCTTATTCCATTAAATCACAGGTCTGTTTCAAAAAAGAAGAAAAAAATATAATGAGATTTTCAAAACTAATTTAGTTTTATCTTTGCTACTTGATAAGGAAAGACAAAATTCAGATGATCACATTTTAAACAATTTTTATTATTATTGCTTTTTATAATAATTCAGATATTACTTCTTATTTGTTTATTTAGATACTATTTCCATATATAACTTCATATAAAAACCTTCCTATACCATAGATCTTTGAAATAAATTGTGAGGAATAAACACCAGGTAGCCATGGAGCACCTCATTTTAATCTTATTCACCATCTTTAAAAATGTTAATAATCTAAGTTTTTTATATTTCAGGAAGGTGAGAGGGGTGGGAGACATGTGTATTCTAATTTTTCCCCCAAACTTAACATTTTGTCCTAGCCTACATAGTCAGAATTATACAGACAGCTCAGACATCCCCCCCCCCAAAAAAGTCTGTTTTTATGAAGCTGATGAAAAAACAGTAACGTTAAGACCTGAAGTCTACATATCACCTGTCAGCACACAGAAGCTTCAACCAATTGCCAGCTTTCTACTTCATGTAAACTGGTGCTGTTAGGTGTCATAAAAACTGAATGTGGAGATGAGGCCCAGACTTCTGTTCCTTTCTGTTCCATTTCTGTTACAACTAAAATGAATCCCCCAGTTTCTCATGAACACCGAAATACTGCTTCAGGGTTTGAAAGGGTTAATATTATTACTCAATGAGAAGGAATTCTGGCAATAAGTGAAAGTAGAAAATTAAGGATAGAAAAGCATTCTTTGCATTTTAGAGGGATGGGTATTCTTGAGGAAACATGGATAATGATCAACTAAAAAGGTATTTGCAGCTGTGGTCCTACCTCTACTCATAATTCCAAACGTTAATCAAGCTTGTTCACTTGGCTTTGCCTAGCTTTCTGTTGTTTGTCCCCTTCTATATAACAAACAAAACTCATCTGAGATCCATTAAAGGCATGGAGCTTTGTTTAATTGCTAGCTACTTAACAATTTCCTTAGAGTATTTCCTTCTATGCCTCTGAAAACTATCTAGGTGGGCCAGCCTTTTACCTGCTGAGGCTTTCCCTTAAAGGCAAAAAGGTTTGGCCAAAATTGCCGAAATGAGACTAGAAAAGAGACTGGGAAGTTTATTTCCTTCACTTTCAACTTGTCTGTTCATTCTTATTTATCCCATTTCCTTTTGGAGCATTGTCTACATAAATAAGCACTGTCAAAATCAGAAATGGAATCTTAGCTAAGGGCTCAAAGTCTCTGTGGAATGAATTTTTTAAATAAATCAGATGACCAGCTTCACACGATGATGCTAATTAAATCCCAACAATGGGAACTTTTTATTTTCAAATTTTAGAAAAGGGAGAGGTTTTTTGGTTTGGGTTTGGTTTTTTTATGGGAATGTAACTCTAAATGAACTTTGTGCTTGTAACAAAGACAGAGATAGTGGCCCAGGAATCCAGAAAGAGAGATTCTTTCAGTCATAGGAGCAAGGTTAGAGAAAACATCAGGAGAGGAGAAGGGAAAAGGGGTGGTTAAAGAGGAACTATTTTATACAGTGCTGGAAGAATCAAAAACCAACATTAAAGCTGCCAGGAGATATATCAACAATCTCAGATAGGCAGATGATACCACTATGGGGGCCTGAAAGAAGCCTCTTGATGAAGGTAAAAGAGGAGAGTGTAAAAACTGACTTGAAGTTCAACATAAAAAAATGAAATAAAACAAAACAAAAACCCCTAAGATCATGACATAGGTCCCATCACTTTCTGGCAAATAAAGAGAAAAATTAGAACACTGTCTGATTTTGTATCTCATACTCAAAGATCATTGTTAGCAACTGCAGCGGTGAAATTAAAAGATGCTTGCTCTTTAGAAGTAAAGCTTTCGCAAATCTGGACAACATACGAAAAAGCAGAGACATCACCTTGCCAGCAAAGGTCCATATAGTCAAAGCTAGGATTTTTCCAGTACTAATATAAGGCTGTGAGAGTTAGACTATGAGGAAAGTTGAGCACCATAGGATGGACGCTTTCAAATTGTAATGCTGGAGAAGACTTTTGAGAGTCCCTTGGACACTGAGGAGATCAAATAAGTAAATACTTGAAGAAATTAATCCTATCAATTGGAAGGCCAAATACTGAAGCTGAAATTTAAAAACTTTGGCCATATAATGAAAAGACAAGACTCATCACTGGAAGACTCTAATGCTGGGAAAGATTGAGGGCAAAAAGAGAAAGGGATGATGGTAGAGGATGACATGTATGGATAATGACATGGAAGCAATGAATATGAGTTTGGACAGATTTCAGAAGATAGTGGAGGATAGAAGGACCTGGCATGCTATGGTCCATGGGATCACAAAGAGCTGGACATGACTAAACTGAACAACTTTACATAATGGGTCTAGAAGAAGTTATTAAGTATCATAGAACCACAGAGTTGGAAGGGACCTCTGAGGACATATAATTTAACTGTACTTGAACAAGAGAGGCAGAGTGGTATAGCAAGACTACAGGGGAGAACCCCTTCTTCTTGGTTTGCTTGGAGTCAAGAACACTGGGTTCGAATCCCACCTCAGACACTATCTCCTGACTCTGGGTAATTCTTTTAATTGCTCTGTATCTCATCTATAAAGTGAGGAGGTTCGACTCAGTGATCTCTGAGGGCCTTTTAGCTCTAAATTTGTGATCCCATGACAAGAATCCTCTTCACAATGCAGTCTGTTCTACCTGGGGATGGCTTTGTTTTTGGTTTGTTTTTTTTTATAATGCTTTCCTGAAATCAAGACTATCTCTGCCTCTTAACAGCTTTCATCCTTTGTTCCTAATTTTTCTCTCCATAGGAGCACAGAATAAGTCAAATCTGTTTTCCACAACAGTCCTTCAAGTATTTGATTTTTCTTTCATGTAACTTTACCCCATCCCCAAGCTTTCTCTTCTCCAGACTAAATGTACCTTGTTCATTCAACTGATTGGTGGAGCACATAGTCTCTAGTCCTCTCATCATATTGATCACCCTCCTCTAAATTTGTCCCAGCTTGTCAACATCTTTCCTAAAATGTGGTGCCTGGAATGGAACACAATATTCCATAAGTGGTCTCACTAGGGGCAATGTACAAAAAAAATACCACTCCTCTTATTATAGATACTTTGTATCTATTGTTGTTCAGTTGTATCTGATTCTTTGTTATCCCCATTCAGGGTTTTCTTGGCAAAGATACTAATTTGCCATTTCTTTCTCCGGACCATTTCACAGATGAGGAAACTGAGGCAAACAGGGTTAAGTGACTTGCCCAGGAACACATAACTAGTTAAGTGTCTGAGGCCAGATTTGAATTCAGGTTTTCCTGACTCTAGGCCTGGCTCTCTATCCACTGCACTGCTCCATTACAGATACTATGCTTGTCTTAAATTAGCCTAAGATTACTTTATCAATATGAATCAGCTAAATGATTCATAAGGCAAGAAATCCAATAGGAATTTAGGTTCTATTTCCTTTATTTGCTTCTGTTTTGTATACAAGTTTTTCTTTTAATCAAAGTTGATCATTGAACCCTTTGTGCATTCCTATCACCTCTTCATTTGTGTGTGTGTGTGTTCATGTATGTATATACATGTGTATGAGAAGAATTTAGTTCTGGAAAGAAACTGATTCCTCTCAGGCTAACTTTTTCATTAGAATTTTAAAGCCAGGGGAACTTACCTATTCTTTCTCTGAACTCTGTGAAAGTCACTGCCCCTACTTTGGGGCTATTTAACGTTACTCTCTCTTCTGTCATAAATTCTAAGATTACAGTAAAAATCCTAGAAAGACTTTTTTTTATTTTTCTTTCTGAAATTATGAGAGGAAAAAAATTGGAAAGTGAGGCTTCAACATTCCCACTCTAGAATCACATGTAAGAAATACGAAGAGAAATAAATAGTGGTGATGTCCTGGAGAGAGTGAGGGCAAAAAAAATATAGGCTATGAATTTGGAACACAAATATAAATTGTTTAGAAAACAAGACACTGGTCTGAAGTCATGGCATCAGAGAATCTTAGAGTTGGTGGGTCTCTTAGAGTCCTACCTACCCCAATCCTATATCTGAAATACAAATCACCTCCAGCAAGAGGTCTCTTTAACACTCTTTTGTATTCTGTATTCTGTAAGAATTCACTACTTCCTTGGGCAAAATACTAAGGTTCTCACTCTGGAAACAACACACAACAAATGGGACAAATCATTTAACCTGTTCTCACTTTACATGAATGATTTCATTTGTGTGCTTTTCCCAACAATTGTGCTGTTGTCTTGTCTCTAACGTTTAAGATTGAAGCAGTAAGAGTTCCTATCCAGAATATCCTCTCCCACCCAAAACAATCCCAAACAGAGTGACCTTTGTTGCATCACAATTTCCTGATATACAAGCATAATCAGTCTGCTTAAGGTGATGTTGTAGCATACATTATTGTCGAGCATTTTGGTAAATGAATGTTAAACAAATGCCCAATCAAGTGTGAACTCTTAAAACAATAGGTTCTGTGTGAACTCGATGAGCTTCCCTATTCATATACCACTCCCTTGGAGAAAATTAGACCATTTTGGAAGCTTCCCAAATTGTTTCAGGCCATTACAATACCATTTATTGCACTGAAATAGAGATTTACTAATGATTCCCTGGAACATTTATAAATTGCTTTGTGGGATTTATTCAAGGTAATTTGCAGTCAGTTAGTTACTCCTATGAGACGAATGCACATTCTCATTCCTTTTTCATAGATGAGAAAGCTGGGGGAGTCAATAGGCCATCCCTAATAGCATAAAGGCCCATGTTGGCCCAGCTTTTTCCTTACCTATGCAAATGAGTGAAATTTTTCGCTGAAATGCAGGTGGCTACAAGGGAAGTTGCCCAATTCTACAAAATAACACAGAGACTAGGACATGGTGGAGAGTAGAAAGATCACTGGGCTTGAGACAAGAGGGACCTAGGTTCAGCAACTGCCTGCGATAGTGTGTGACCACAGGCAAGTCAAATATGATGTCTCAACTTTTTTAGTTTCCTCATCTGTAAAATGAGGAAAATAACATTTTTAAACCTACCCCCCAGAACTTAAGTGAAATAATCTGAAAAAACCTTCGTAAACATTACAGTGTCCTATGAATATCAGCTACTTATAAATGTCAGCTATGTAACAGCAATTTTCTGTCACTATGTCATTTGATCTTCACAGCCGGGCAGATCATGAGTATGATTCTCATTTTACAAATGAGTAAATAGAAGCTGAGGGGATTCAAATGATTTGCCCAAGGTAACTCTAGTAAAGTAATAGAATCAATATTCAAACTCCAGTCTTTTGACACCTCCTTCTGCACTTTTTCTCCACCATGGTGAAGTAGATAAGATTTGGAGTAAAGAATGCCTCAGTTCAAATACTGCCTCAGTTGCTCATGAGCTACATGACCCTCTCAGACTCAGTTTCCTCATTTATAAAAACACCAACACCTACTTCACTGGATTGCTGTGAGGATCAAATGAGTTAGAATATGTAAAAGACTTCTCAAAACTCTGAGCTATAGAAATGCTAGCCATTATTATCAGTCTCCTACACCATGCTGCAGCTGTTTGAACCCAATCACCTTATTAGTAAGGGCCTTGAAAGTCCCCAGCCATTATTCTAAGATAGTGATCTTGTTTTGTTTCTGGCAGTTGTTATCGACCATAATCCCTGGCTCCCTAAAAATTTAGCACTTTACTTAACACTTACAATGCCCCATTCTACAATGTTGTAAGGAAAGGGAATAAAACCTGCTATCCTAGAGACAAGCCAGCTAGGGGAAACTCTTCAAAATTACACTGTCTGTTAACAAGCATTTGTTAAGCACCTGATGTGTGTCAGATACTGTCCTAAGTGCTAGGAATGCAAAGAAAGACAAAAAAAAGAAGTCCCTCCCCTCAAAGAGCTCAAAGCCTAGCATGCAAACAACTAGGTATATACAGGATATATGCAGGATAAATTGGAGATCATATCAGAAGGAAAGCACTAAGATTAAAGAGAATTAGGAAAGGTGGTATTTTTCCCCCAAAAGGTAGGATTTTACATTTTTTTTAATTTTTAGCCTTTTTTTTTTTTAAGTTTGAGTTCCAAATTCTTTCCCTCTCTCCCACCTGTCTCCTTCCTATGGAGAAGGCAAGCAAAATGATATCAATTGTACCTATGGACTCATGAAAAATACATTTCCATATTAGCCATATCACAATAAAGCAAGAAAAATCAAGAAAGCAAGAAAAGTATACTTCAATTTGCACTCAGAATTCATCACTTCTGTTTCTCTGAAGGTGGATAGCATTTTGTCATCATAAGATGTCCTTTGCAATTGTCTTGAACCATTGCATTGATCAGAATAACCAAGTCAAAAGGTAGGACTTTAGCTGAAACTTGAAGGAATCTAGGAAAACCAGGATATAGAGACGAGGAAGGAGAGAGTTCCAGGTGTGGGTTAGAGTCACCCAAAATGCACAGAATCTGAAGATGAAGTGTCCTGTTATAGAAAAAAGCAAAGAGGCCATTTCATGATATTTCATCGTAACAGAGTGGAAGGATTGGGGGTGCAGGGGGAGAGGGGGCAATGAAGAGTATGATGAATAAGGAATAAATCTTCTGGTTTAAAAGACTGGAGAGGTAGGAGGTGACCAAATCATGAAGGGCTCTAAAAGTCAAACCGAAGACTTTATTATTGATCCTGGAGACACTAGGGAATCAGTGGAGTTATCTAAATAAAGGAGTGACCCATGGTCAGACCATGGTCAGTTAAGGAAGATCACTTTGATAGCTGAGTGGAGAATGAACTAGACTGGGGAGATACTTGAGGCAGGGAGATTAATCAGGAGGTTATTATAAAGACTGAAATGAAAAATGGGAATTATACAGATAACTTCAGTGATATTTTCAAGACATTGTTTCAAACATCATTGTTACAAACATCAGTCCATATTTTGAAGACAAGTAGGAAGTCAGAAATTTGTGTATAGGACAATTCAAGTAACAATATGTCACAAGAGCACAAAATGGTTTGAGGATCCAATTTTAGCCACTCCAAAGTTTTAAAAATTTGGAGGGGATCTAGAAGAGAACAATTAAAAATAGTTAAGGATCTAGAAAAAAGGGGAGATTGAAATTAGACTTTTTTTAGAAGAAAAGTGAAAGAGAATGTTTAGCATCTCCAGTATGGCAATATATCTATTGATGAATCACAAAATATTTATTAAGCACCTGGGTAAGACCTTACCTTAAAAGGACAAAGATCTCCCATTGCACCAGGGCCATCACCACTCATCCTGACCTATGTCTCAGACTCTGGAGGAGAGAGTGGGGCTGATGACTTTGCACTGCTCTACCTTACTTAAATCCGATTCACTTGCAAATCAAGACATCAACCCTCCTGATGTCTTTGATCCTTTTCCAGAATGAAGGGTGAACAACACCAACAACATCCCAGGCACTATATTCATCTCCACTGAAGTTGGAATACAGATCATTGAATGTTAGTGATGGGACGAACCTGAGATGCCATCTACAACAACCTCTTCATTTTATGCGAATAAACTGAGGTCCAGAGAGGTGGTAACTTGTCCAAGGCCACAAACTAGCTGTGTGGCAAGGCAGCTAGTTCCAAAGAGAGAAAAATGGGTTCAAATCTCACCAGTGACCTTTAAAAAAAAATCAGAAGATTGGATTCGATGATCTCTGAAGTTCCTCCTATTTCTATGACTCCTATTTCTAAGTGGGAAGGATTTCAATTAGAAATAATGATTCCTTCATAGCTACAGTTATGCTACTAAGTGAAGAAGTCTTTTGTCTTTCATTTCTTTTCTTTCTTCTATGACATTTTGCACACAAGTAGAGACGTTGCCTCCTCAGGAGACTTCTGTAAATTATGAACAACTGATTATCTCATGCTTTTTAGTAGGCTTTCCCAGAGGCAGAGGAGTAATTTTAAAAATAGATTAACTATAGGCTATTCAGATGTTAGACCAGTCATATAAGCTTTCTCTTATTCTCTTATCAAACTTCTCTAGGATTGTATTGAATTTGTTGATTTAAAGGCTTTCTTTTTCCTTTTCCTTTTCTTTCAGGTTGTTGTTTCTCGAGGACAGTCAACCCCTCATGTGAATTTTCAACTGGATTCCCATCCAGTTTCTCCAGAAGTGATTGTTCAGAATCCATTAAATACAAATGGCTTCACACTCGTTGTCACTGGGAAGAAGGTTAGACCTTTCCGCATTAGCTGAGGTTCTTTGCAGAAAGATATTTACAAGTTTCTTTGCTCATTTGTAACTTTCCAGTTGCTTTTGGATCTATGCGCAGATAGCTTCTCCCAAGGAGATTCCAAAGATCAGTGAAGTCGATTTACATTTTTTTATACCAAGATGACTGAACCTGAGGGAGCCCTTTGAGCCACCACTGCTTATGATCTGTTTTGCTTTCTATTCTTTATGAGAAAAACAAACAAAAATGAATATTAAAACCCAATAACAAAAATGTGGTCCAAAAACCAGGAAATAAAAATTTGGAGCTTGTGTTAGAACTTCCTGGGGGTCATGATTCATTTTCCTATAGCTTGAATTTTTGTTTTTTTCAAATTTATGACAGGCAGGGCGGAATAACTATCAAACAGCAAGTATATCATTGCAAAGAAAGTGCTAGTGAAGAATGTCATTATCTTTCACCACAGTTGCACATAGCAAAAGTATAGGAATGAATGCATTGCATCTAATCCTTTAATCATCATGAGGAGTTTTAGAAACAAAACTGTCTTGTGTAACTAATATGATAATAGATGCTAAAAAGTAATCTGTTTAATGTACTTTTTCTATATTTGATCTGTGTTTAATGAAAAGTTACAATTGTCTTTATCCACAGATAACCAAGATCCCATTGAATGGACTAGGCTGTGATCATTTTAAGTCCTGTAGTCAGTGTCTCTCAGCCCCTCCTTTTGTGCAGTGTACCTGGTGCCATAATCAATGTGTGAAATCTGAGGAATGTGTCATTGAGCTAGGGAACCAAGATATTTGCCTGCCTACTATTTATGAGGTAAAGTTTTAAGTTTCTCTGTCAAATTTTTTTGCTTTTTCATTTTTTTTTAACAAACTCCTGTTCCAGCATATATATCTATATATCTATACCTATATATCTATAGATATCTATATCTATATATATCTATATATCTATATCTATATATATATATGTATATGTATAAAGTTTGATTTCAGTCTGTATCTTGTTGTTTGAAAAAATACCATTGAGCTTGGCACTTGAATTGACTAGCAAGGGATCTCTTTTGACAGCCATATTCTCACATGTGTTATCTGTCTGGCAATTCAGTTCAATACACTAGGCATTTATTGAACACATATTGTGCTAGGCCTCAGGGATAAAAAGATTAAAAAAAAAATTACAGTCTCTGCCCTCAAGGAGCTCACAGCCTAATAAGCAAACAAGATACACGTTAACTCAACAAGCATTCATCGAGCAGCCATTATGTGTCAGATACTGTCAGGTTCTGGAGATACAAAGGAAGAAAGAAAGCTTACATTCTACTGAAATGCAATATGTATCCAAATAATTAGAATAATACAAAATGGAGTGTGAGAAGGGCGTAGGAAAGGTAAAAACTGAAGAATGAAAGACTTGGGGAGGAAGGAATCCTAGGGGACAAGGCTTAGTAACTAGGAAAATGAAGTACATTCATCAAAAATAAGGCAGTATGGTGGACAGCGCAGGTTTGAGGGGGAAAGACAATAATTTCAGTTTTCAAACATACCCAGTTTGAGGTCCAGGCAGGACATGCAAGCAGAGAGTGAGAGGAAAAACTGGAAAGGTAAGATTTCCTTACTTAAGAGGCAGGAAATTGTGAAGAGAACCAAGAGGAAATAAAGACAAAAGAGGAGAACCAGGATCGAAAAGTATCATGGAATCCAAAGGAAAGTTGGACAAATGCTGAAGAAAGAACAAAGAGGATGATAATTAAAAAAAGGCCATAGTTTGGGGTATCTAGGAGATCAATGGTGACCTTGAAGAAAAAAAGTTCAACAAAGTACTGGGGACAAAATGCAGATTGCAAAGGATTAAGGAATATTGAGGGCTGGAGACAAGGAGTATTACCTCTTTACAAAAGGAAGGTTGCATCAGGGATGAGGGAAGGGCTCGAGTTGTTTTAGAAAGAGAGGTCTGAGCATGTTTATAGACTAAAGGGAAGAAACCTAGAGGGAAAGTAAAGACAAGAGACACTAGGGAAGGTTGATAGAGCAAGGTCAGTCAACTGACCCTTACTATGAGCCAGGCACTTTGTCCTTATCATGAAGACTCAGGAGGCTTAAGCACCAAGGTCAAAGATGGAAGACTTAGCTTTGTCAAGAAGAGCCACTTCACTGAAAGCAGAGGGAGGGAAGAGAAGCTGAGTGAAGGCAGAGAGAAATGTTGCCATATCAAAGAAAGAAGGTAAGAGAGCTCATGGCTAATGTCTTCAATAAATAAAAAGGAAGAAGCCAGATCATTAACTGAGCTCACCTGCTGCTTTACTGAGAAATCTTGGCTAATGAGCACAGGGTCTATTCACATAATGGGCCCCATTATTCTTCTCCAGTTGGCTACATACCTTTTCCTTCCTGCATCACTACTGCCTTAGATTCCTTGTAACTCATTTCCAAGTGACCAGGAGCTCTGTTCACTCAGCTGCCAGACAAGAACCCTTTCCTAGTAACTTGTAGAATGGGTTGGAATGTTCCATCCATTCATTAAGGTGACTGATAATTGAAGACATTCCTAGTCATTTTGTGGACCAAAAGAGAAGACCAACTGGAGCCTCCCTATCTGACTACAGACTAGTTGGGGTTTTACAGACAATTCTTCGGGCAAATTAGATTTCTTGCCCAATTTTTGTACAGTGGCTATCAGTCAAGTACACACGGAAGAGACCTTGTGGGTGATATCCACAGACCTTCCACAACAGCTTTTAGAGCAAGGGTAAAGAATAAGGATGCAACAAGTATACCTACCTACTTTAGAGAGCCATTACTGTCATGACCACATTGTCAAACTGTTGTTTTGCTTATCTGAGCGTAATATTTGAGTATATTTCCATAAGAAAATTTACTAAAAAAAAAAAACCAAAAAAAAAAAAAACACCTCACCACCACCCCCACTGCGAAAAATTAAAAAATTACAATCACTTTCCTGAACATGACTAAGTATGTATTTTCCTTGTCTGGAAAATTCATTTAGTATAGAACAGTTGGACTTCACCAACTCTAACTCCTATGAAATAGGAAAGTTATAGGTTTCTATTGTCTGGATCAAATCCATAAGTAAACAAAGTTTAGAAGTCAGAACAAGAGCTGGTATCACAGCTCATGGCTGTTTTCATTTAGCTATGGTTTGAAGCAAGATTCATACTGGGTGATTGTTCATTTAACCAAGTCATTTCCTATTAAGTATAACATAAATATTAAGACCAAGTTTGATAAGGCAATGAGTAAACTAAAAGCAAGTAGATAAATGAAGAACTACCCTTCTGTATTTGTGCCCTTTTGTCTTTACTTAATGTGCTTACTCTGTAACAAGGAACTTTACTCTTTTATGAACACTGGAGCATGTAAATAGAGGTGGTGATTTGAAACACTAGAAATCTGAGCTCAGTCAGTGAAAGGCACAGTGTGTGTGGGTGTGTGGGTGTGGGTATGTGTGCTTTCAATTGTCACCTCTACTTTATTTAAAAATTAGACAAGGTGATTTTTAAAGTGAAGGAAGCATGTTGGTAAAAGGGTGACTTGTGTAAATGGAATATTTAAGACTTATAAGTATGCTTCTCATATCGTCAGTCATAAAGGCTGCACTAGAGTGGTAAAAAATAAATTAAACTTTTTTGAGTCAAGTTGAACAAAGTGACTAAAATGTCCACTTCTCTGGATCCAGTTTACCCAGATAGTGTTAGAAGTGCTAATAAAATTTGTTTTAATCCCCTGGTGCTCATAAATTATAAAGCCGTGATGTCTAAGTGCACTTTTCTTCATTGCTATTGTATTTCAGCTCCAGAGAGCAAGAAGCCGAAAGGTTTTTAGTTATCCAGGATCTTTTGATAGCACAGTATTTTATTGTGTTCTAAATATGAATAATGTTTATCATAAACATTATATAAATGTTTATATACAAATATGATTATTTATAAAATATGTCTATATATAAACATATCTAAATATAAATATAATTTCTTTATTTCACTACAATGAATGAGCTTTCTTCTTCCCTCCTCTTGCACTTTCTATAAATCCACTACTGATATATTTGAAACTTCTAAAAGATTGAATTTATAGCATTCACAGGTTTGTAAAGCTTTCTTCAGGACTGTTGGAAGGAAAATAATGCAGCTGAGTATATAAATCCCTTTTGCTTCATAGTTGTTAGTGAGATTTCATGCTCTGCTAGACCATGACGTTTACATTCTTGCTGGGAAAAAAAAAAAACAGATTATTCATCTTTTTCTAATCTGCTTAAAGTCCATGTGCATAAAATCCAACTGATGTATTGAGTTTAGCTCTCCAATAAACACAGGATAGGCTGCTTTACAGAATATACAAAGTTCAATCCCTAAAATCTTTTACAATTCCACATAGGAGAGTTTCAGGAATGCAAGTCAATTAACTTATTGCTTGGAGCACATTGTCTGATCTTGAATTTAAAGACCATACAGAAAAGGCTTTTAAATATGAGCATTTTTTCAATATATTCTATATAGGTATTAAGAAAAAAATCAGCATGTCTTGTAGGATTGAACTCAATTCCAGGGAGAAATCAAAACTGTTCCTTAATAGATCAGAAAATTTGAAGATAACAAGCTACTGGTAAAAAAGGTGGCCTGTTCAAGTGAAACATTTAATACTTATAAATATACATCGTACATGACCATTTGCATCCTAAAGAGAGAGGGAAAAGTTGTTTTCTTATAATGAGCCTGGAAAAACACATACACATATGAGTTAGAGAACTCTTTTTAATGAACTGAAGTGTATTTGATTTAAATGTATTATTTGAAAATGAGACTTAAAACATACAATTCTTAGACGGTGGGTAAAATCAGTGGTGCCATTTTTATGTATCAAAAGGGAAAGTGTAGATTTATTGCGGCTTAGAGATGGAGGATTCAGCCTACAAAACTTCTGATTAGATAACCAATCCCTGTATACTGAGCAATTTTACACCCTCCTCCCCCACCCCCAAGAAAACTGTCGTTCCCAAATTACTATACATGTCTAGGGTCTGTAGACCACTACCACTTTTTCCTTTACCTTTCGTTCCAAAGTTAACTACCTACTCCCCACACTCCAAAAAAGATTCAAGGAACTGCCCATTTAATTGACTTTGGGGGAGAATGATTAATTCAAACTTTAAAAAAAGTTTTATTGATGTGGTTTGGTTTTTTTTACATAACAAACATTTACAAATTACCCTCACTATATAAGTCTCTTAAAATAAAATAAATAAAATAATTAACCAAAACTAACAATAACAAGGACTTCATTTGAAAGTCCACACCTACATATCATCACTACCTATTTAAAAAAAATTAATGAATAGAAATCTATTTTCCCTCCCTCCCACTCTCCATCTCATTAAAGAGAAAAGGAGAGAGGTAGGGTGGGGGAAGAAGGGAGAAGGAAGAAAACCACAATCTTTACAGCAAATATGTATAGCCAAGAAAAATAAATTCCTTCATTGGCTATATATAATTCTATTCCCATTCTGCGTGTGCATGTTCTCATTTTGCATCCTAAAACTATCACCTCCTTATCAAGAGGTATCAGGAGATTTAATCATTGGTCTTCTGGAATTATAGATGGTCATTGTATCGATCATAGCTCTTGTAGCTTTCAAATGATTTGTCTTTATAATGCTGTTGTTATTGTATAAATTGTTTTCCTTGTTCTGTCCATTTCACTCTTCATCAATTTATAGAAGTTCTCAAAATTATTCATTTTTATAATATTGATGTTACAGTATAAATTTTTCTTCTGGTTCTGCTTACTTCTCCCTACATCAGTTCATATAAGACTTTCCATTTCTCTTTGAAATGATTTGTTTCATCATTTCTAACAGCATAAAAAAGGGCAAAATAAAAGACAGCAAAGTTGAGGTTTGGGGCTTAGATTGTTGAGAGGGAGGGGAAAAGTTTCTATATGGTTCTACTGTAGGATGCACACTCAGCTAAGAGCTTTCCAAGTGAGCCTCACAATCACCTTATGAGGTAGGTACTGTTACCCTCCTTTTACAATTGAGGAAACTGAGATAAACAGAGGTTAAGTGATTTGTTCAGGTTCACACAGCTACTAAGTATCTGAGGCCAAATTTGAAATTAGATCTTCCTTACTCCAAGTCCACCATTCTTATCTACTGAACTGTGGTTAAGCAGGAGTGGTAGTACAGTATCCATCCTTAGAGTATGAACTATCCAACCATACTTCTGATTATCAGATGCTAGAGAAGACTCCTTCTCCATGATCATCAAACTCTCTTTTGCCTTACATGGTACCTGCAAAATAGAAAGGAAGCTATTTCAGGTACAGGTAAATCTAGGCAGCAGTATCAGTGAAAATGAGCTCATGGCAGCTGTTTTCAGTAAAGAAAAAGCTTGCATTAGAATAGGGAGTAGCAGCTGCTGTGACTGCTTCAGGCTGAATAGATCCCTAGGAGGCTTGGATGTCTTGTTCTCTCCTACTGGGTTTCTAACAAAATAGTAAATGCATTTCTTTAACAGTTCCCACTTGGCCAGAGATGGAAGAGGTAAATCTTCATCTAAAAAAAAAAAAAAAAAAGCACCAGTAACTGTGAGTTGGATTTTATGGTTAAAAGAGCTATCATTAAAGCATTAAGCTAAGACCTTAAAGAGGGTTGGTAACAAGTGGAAGTTAAAATTTTAGTTTGCGATTATTTACTTGGGAGGGTTGGGAATGTTTGCATATTCACATTTTATTGAGAGTCCATATAAATCATAAAGTAATAGCTTTTAGACTTTTACCGAGTATGTCTTAGCAAACACCTTTACTGCTTTTTGTATGGCCTCTAGAGTGGAGCTCCGCTTTTCCCACCATTGTTGTATTTTACAGCACAATTTACAATATAACCCCCAAAAGAGCATTTCCTCTTTAGATTGTCACAAGGCTATTGACAAGCTTATTTTTGACTTGGAAATAGAAGGGGTTTATTGTTATTGTTTAATTTTAGATTTAGCCAAAGAAGTTTTCCTATAAACTTCAACACTGCCTGAGTACTCCGATGTCAGAGTTGCTGCAGTTTCATCGGTAGACTTAAGGTTTACTTTCACCAGGACAAAAAAAAAAATGAGTCCACCTTAACTTTTTTGGGGGGGAAGGGGTATTATGTACATATTGTTCCCAAATATGCCAATAGTAAATGAATATATTGTGCTTTGAGTATTGTTCAGTGAAATTTTAACATTTCAAATTTTTAATGAATGATAAGCTTTGGAAGAAAATTATGCCACTACTAATGTTTGGCACTCATTCAACGCTTGCATTTGCTATTTTAAAAGTCCCTACTGGGAGTTTTTATTTGTTACTACTATTAGAAGGAAAGTTTTAACCTGATAATTATAAAGTATTGAGTAAGATGATCAGAATTTGAAGATTTACAGAGGACAAAAATTCCAATAACCCAGTAAACTATTTGTATCCTTTCGAACTCTTCTGTTTCTCTGCCTTTCTTTGCCCATTATATCTTCCATGCCCAGAGTAAACCACTCTGTTGCCCCCATCTCTATTAATGTCTCTAAGAAGTCTTTCTTGCCCATCCTTCCCACCTGCTGAATTTCTCTCCTTTGCCCTGTCACTTTTCTATTTAGGTACATGTATATGTTTTCGCACCACTTGAGGTTCCTCTAAGTGACCAGTGTCTTAGCTTCCTCTAGCTCTCTAGTGTTGCTGGGATATTTGCCTCCATAGCTCACAGCCTCCTGCTGATAACTTGCTTTGCCAGTAAAAAAACTGATTAAACAGAATTACAAGGCAGGAAGAGGAAATCGCAAAGGGTATTAAACACTATCAATGATAATTCCCAAAGGACTGCCACCTCTCTACATGTCTCACACAGGGCATAAGTTCTTCCCTAAACAATAGCAACTCAACGAAGGGTATTAAGGAAGGTTACCATAGTACTAGAGAGCACTAGGCTTCTTGGCGTTGCACTGAAAGCTAGTGTTGTGGGTAGCAACACACAAAATTTTATCTCCAATCTCTGTACCTTTGCAGTGACTATCTCTTCAAGCCACTGCTGCCTATTAGAATCCCTAATTTACTCCAAAATGCATGACATTTCTACTTGAAACCCAAATGATATTTTGCTGCCCCTCCCATCTCCCATTTCTTACCTTTTTTTGTTGGGGCACCTAAGTGGTACAGAGGGTAGAGCACTGAGCCTGGAGTCAGAAACTACTGAATTCAAATCCAGCTTCAGATACCTAACCTCTCTCTTCCTCAGTTTCTTCATCTGTAAAATGGGGAGAATAACAGCAACTACCTCCCAAGTTTATTGTGAGGACCAAATGAGATAATAATTTTAAATACTTAACAAGGAGTTTGACACACGGTGAGTGCTACATAAATGTTGCATTTTATTATAGGATTATAGATAGGATATTATAGGATCATAGGCAGGATATTATAGAGTCATAGATAGAGAACCATGGAAGGGGCCTTAGAGATCATTTATCTAGTTTACCTTCCCTCCCCATTTTACAGATGAAGAAACAACCCTAGAGAGATTAGGAGACTTGTAAGTGGCAGAGCTGCTGTTGTTCAGTTGTTTTTCAGTTATGTCCAATTCTTCATGACTCCATTTAAGGTTTTCTTGGCAAAGACACTAGAGTGGTTTACTGTTTCCTTCTTCAGGTCATTTTACAGATGGGGAAACTGAGGCATAATAGAGTTAAGTCACCTGCCCAGGGTCATATAGCTAGTAAGGATCTGAGGCTGGATTTGACCTCAGGAAGATGAGTCTTCCTGTCTCTAAATGCTGTGTTATCTAGCTACAGGTAATTCTAACTCAGGACCTTAACTCCACGTTGATCTCTCTCTCCATAACTCCGTACTACTTCCTTTATAGAAGTATGTGTTATCTTTTCCATTAAAATGTAAGCACCTTGAAGGCAGAAATTGTTTCATTTTTGTCTTCATAGTACCAGTGCCTGGCATGTAGCAGGTGTTTAATAAATGCTTCTTGATTGATCATTGAACATGTAATCCATGCCCAAACACATCCCCTTGCATATCACATTTTTCCATTATTGAATTGTAAGGTCCTTGAGGACAGAAGTTGTTATCTTTCAGCTTTACATGCCTAGTGCTTAATACAAGCCCTTACACACAGTAAGCTCTTCGTAAATGTTTGTTGCCTGAATTAAACTTTACAAATAGTAAATGCAAAAGGAGATATTTCAACCTATACAAATACTTGTGTGAAATATATGTCTGTGGTTGAGATAATGCTGTCAGAATGAACTAACACTCCTTGACCTGAGTCTAGCTCTCACTCTAACCATTTGGAAGACACTTCGCAAACTTGTTGGCTGGTCCAGTTGGGATCAAAAGACTCTAATATTCTGCAACCTAGTCTTCTCCAAAAGGCTTCATTGAAGAGATTTCATTTTATCCAAGTTACCCTAGCTACATAGTTTATCCCTGGAGTGTGGTCCCTGAGTATGCTATGGCTTCTTGGAGCCATAGGTAAGTCTCTGCAGATGGACTAAACCAAGTTGAGGGTAACTGACCCCCATAGATGAGTTAAGGGGATTTCTACCCCAAGCATGTGAAGATTTCCCCCAACAAAATGGGCAGATGAGAACAATTTGTTCCAATGGCCATGAAGGTGACTGAAGCAGGCGCCGTGGAGCGTCCTTAGAGCTTGGTCAGACATTGAAGAGGCCAAGGGCAGCCAGGGCATCCTGGGCCATTACCGGTCATCTTGACTTTTTTCTTTGTTTTGCCATTGCACTTTAATGACTCAGGAAGAGCGAGGGAGGCTGATGACTTTGTTCAACTCTGCCTCATTTAAATCCCATGATGTCACTGGTCGCCTTCAAAACAAAGGCCCAACAACAAACCATAACAGCAATACGTTTATTCCCATAAAGGTCCCAGACCAAAGTTAATCTACTTCTTCCCTCCTTTTATTGGAAGTGGGGTCCTAGGTCTATCCATAAGTATGTCAGCATATTGTGTTATTTCTTCCAGGTACTTGCAAATTTAGAATCACTTCACCTTTAACAGAAATTGTATTTCAAATATAGGGGGTTATTGAAAGGAATCTAGAGCAGTCATGTCAAACTCAAGTAGAAACAGGGCCACTAAGGGCCACATATTAACATTATGTTCTATTGTATTTTTATTTATTTTTTTAATAATGTTAAATATTTCCCAGTGACATTTTAATCTCATTTGGTAGACCTACCAACTGTTTGAAACTTCTGATCATGGGGAAGTGGGGAAAGTATTGTACTTAGCCCCAGAAGATTTGGGATCAAGTACAAGCTTCCCTACAAACTAACTGTGAGACATCATTCATATCACCTAGACTCTCTGAACATCAGTTTACTCATCTTTAAAAGTGAACCAGTAATACTTTTGTTATTTGCCTTAGAATAAGGAAAAGACTTTACACATATGTCCAACTATTGTCATTCTCTGCTCTTTTCCCTGTTCAGTTATTTCATTGTTGAAAAGAAATGTGCAAAAATGCTAGTCATAAGTATGCAACCTTAAATAAATGTTCATCACATATTTGAAAGCCATATTTTTAGTTTTTAATGAAACATATTTTTTCTACTTTGCAGATTCTCCCAATTAGTGCACCCCTGGAGGGAGGCACAACATTGACAGTGTGTGGCTGGGATTTTGGATTAAGAAAAAATAATAAATTTGATTTTAGAAAAACCAAAGTTCTCATTGGAAATGAGAGCTGCATACTGAATACAAGTGAGAGCACAACAAATAAGTAAGATCACTAAGTTGATTTCCTGTGTACATGTTCTTGTAAAGAGTGAGTCTTTGTTTTCAGATGAAGTTTTGAAAAAATGTCTAGTTAGTACAAAGGAAGAAAAGAATCCATTACTTCGGGGTAGTTTTAAGTACTAGCATGACTTCTCCATTGATATTTCAGGTTGATTTTTAAAAAGCAATGTTCATGTAGGGTGAACTGACCTTTGGAAGAATTTATTAAGGATTTCAAAGGAATTTTCCTTAAGGGGAATTTTTTTTAAAAAGCTGCATAAATTTAGTAATCATCTCTCATGTCTGTGATGCTAAACTTTTTTTTATAAATGAAATCTGTCCTTTTCTAAATTTCTTCCTTTAAAGCTGAAAAATTGAGTTCTACGGGTAGATTATATTGTCAGCTCCGTTTAAATCCAGAACGTTCTGTAAGCTATGCATCCCATAATGCATCAAGTACTCCAGAACTTGTAAGTTGAGTAATATAATGAAACCTCTGAAAAAGTGGGGACATCTGGTTAAAACTCCAATTTGGCAGACTGCCATTTTAAGCCCCATAAATTGAAAGCCTAACATAATTTGTTCGAAGGAAAAGTAAAAGGTTAAGTTATCCACATTACTAAGATGAAGACATCAAGTAGGATATTTTGTGTGTTTAAATTCTTGTCTCAGGAAAAACAAATTCTCTGTGAAATCCTTAGTAAATACTACTTATACCGTTTTACAATTATGATTATGTTTATCATTACATTCTAATTTTCTATGACATTAGGACAGGGAAATCAACTTTCTTATAATGTTTGTACAGCTGTTGTGAGAGTCAAATTTAATAATATGTAAAGCTTTCAAAGTACAATGTAAATGCCAGATATAATAATAATGATAATTCATACATGTTAAAGCACTATACATCCATTACCTCATTTGATGCTCACAACTTGTGAGGCAGGTGCTATTATTATCCCCATACTGTTGTTATAAAACTATGAAATCTAATTCACAGACTAATTGTGTATTAAATGCATTATAATTTAACTTTTATTATGTACGGTAATATAAACTGTTAGCCCTGCTGTTGAGGAAAAAGCTATGCCTCACCTGATTGAATAAACACTAGATACCATTCATCATTAACATATTGCTTATCTGAAAATAGATCATGTCAAAGTTCTTTTTTTAAAAATGTCTTCTTAGATAAAAGCAATTCCCTTGCCTATTCGTGACCAAAAAACCTTCTTTCTTTCTAGACAGTACAGAGTGATATATCTCAATCTGCATCTGAATTATAAATTTTGAATAATTTAGTTTGAAGATGTAAGCTTTTATTGTTTTAACCTAAATTATCTGTGCATTATTTTTATTTGCCCAATATTTAAGACCTTGTTATTTTTATATTGCAATAATCTTAAAGAACTAGAATTCCATGATTTCTGCTTTTATGCATACCCTATCAAGATGCAATTAAATGTGCTCAGATTGAAGACTCCATAATATGGGGTTAATATTTTTGAGATAGAAACTAGAAAATACCTGCCCTGTGTGCAATCTCTTGAATTTTCTTTTTTAAAGGTTGAAATGTACTGTTGGTCCTGCTATGAATCTGCATTTCAATGTGTCCATCATTATTTCAAATGGTCGAGAAGCAACACAATTTAATTCATTTTCTTACGTGGTAAGTCCAAATATTACTCTTCTCAGAAAATGAATAATCAGATTGATTGCTGTTCAAACTGGTTTGCTTCTGTTGACCATTAGGGGTCTAAAATTAATAAGTATATTGTTTTAATTGTTTGTTTTGCATTCAGGATCCTGAAATTACAAATATTTCTCCAAGCTATGGTCCCAAGGCTGGTGGTACATTACTTACCTTAACTGGAAAATACCTGAACAGTGGAAATTCTAGACGTATTTCAATTGGTGGAAAACCATGTATTTTAAAAAGGTGCTGTAAATAAATTTTCATTATTTTATTTATTTAGTCAAATGAATTTGTTTCTAAATTAGAATAAGTTAAGCAATTCTCAAAAGGCAATTTTTGTTCAGAAAATTGGTTTTAAAAGTTCTATTTCCTTTTATATTAAGCAAATTATTCTTTCTATGTACTCTATATACTTTCTATATACTTTATACTCACCTACTCATCTTTTTGCCTTTATTACTATTTTTATTGATTTCCCCCTATCTTTTAATTTCAGTTTTTCTTATTAATATGACAGCTGTATAACCACCTATAAGACTGTGGAAACCAATAATTATGTAAATAGGAATAACTAGTTCCTTCAGATTTATAACTAAGCAGCCTAGATCATTGCAAAAAAAAGAGGGGGGATAGAGTGCAAGAAGATACTTCTTCTCAGTGAAATTATAATAGTTCTATTAATTAAATACAGAAAAGATGTGAATGACTAAGGGGCTTAAGACACCAACATTGCAAGAAAGTACAGCTATACATACCATATCATCAAGTTTTGATTCCACTGAACCATGATAAGCCTAGAATGAGGAGGTCCTTCCTAAGCACTGTGAGAGGCAGCAATGCTCACTGGGAAAAGTAATAAACTTGGAATCATGAGAGCCCTGGGTTCATATCCTGCTTCTGACACCTAATAGCATTGTGACCATGTCCAGCACTATAAAGTTTCTTCTCTAAGTCTCTGTTTCTTCATCTGCTAAATGAAGATAATTTCTTGCTTTTTATGAGCACCAAATAATACTTGTATGTAAAATACTCTGTAAAACTTAAGGTGCTATATGGATGTTCACTGTTACTAACCAGATGACAAATTATCTTTGAGAAACCCATTGAATGTAGCCAATATTCACATTTATTCATATAATTTGAGAACATAGTATTTAAAAGTATTTGTTCACTTTAAAGATAAAAATCCATCCCTTCATTTTTTTTGTCTAGTGTGTCTCATAGCATTCTAGAATGTTATACTCCTGCACAAACCATTCCAAATGAGTACCCCATTAAAATGAAAATTGACTTAGCCAATCGAGAAGCCTACAGTTTTACATACAAAGAAGACCCCATTGTTCATGAAATTCATCCAACCAAATCTTTTCTTAGGTAAGTAAAGTAGATGTGAAAAAAGAAAGACATGCTGTAGAATAATCAAGAGAAACTTCAATTTTATCTCTGGCTTTGTTGCTATTCCATTTATTTTGAGGATGACCTTCAATTTTTGAAAGGATTTTCTTCAGTTTCTGAGCACTGTTAAATTTTTTTAATGTCACTTTGCATCTAGGAAACACTTCCCACCTATTCTATCGAATGTTTCCATTGATTTCAGCAAAACAGAGGAATGGAATATTTATATACATATTGTGTATCTACCAGTTCACATGTATTGTATGAATTTCCTCACAATAATTTTACTTACACACTAACTTGAAACCACATTCATTTTCCCACCTTTCAACATATACTCACCCTGCCTGTCCTGAACCTGTCTTTTATGCAGACCAGCTTCCCTTTAAATCAGTAGCTCATTGAACCAAATCAATCAAACTCATTTCTTTTGAAACTCTCTGGCTCTGTAAATCAAATAACAATGAAAAGTAGATTTATTTTAGTTCCCTATCATGCAAATGCCTGAAAGCTATTTTTAAAAGTTTTCTGTAAAAAGCTGAAATCCAACCTATTTTCAGAGATAATTCTTCCATATAGTCCAACAAATAAAAAAGAATATACAATTTTGAAATTTATGAACTATAATTTTAGTTATATACACGTCGACACATACGTTTTGAAGAAGCTAAGAAATGTGTTTCTATTGAACATCTTTAATCTTTTAATTAGACTCTGACTTTATAATTATTCTGACTTCAAAACATTATCTGCCCGAATTTGCCTCTAAACGTACTGAAGAGTAAAATAAGAGGTGGTAGTTTTTTTCAATATTATCACTTTTCTATTTTATTTTTACCAGTGGAGGAAGCACAATAACAGGTCTTGGGAAAAACTTGAATTCTGCTAGCGTTCCCAAGATGCTAATAAATGTCCCAGAAGTAGGAAGGAACTTCACAGTGGTGAGTACCTTTTAGTGCTGCTTATACACTATACTGTATCTTTCTCTGCTTTTTTTTTTTTAAAACCAACCTGGCTGTTTTTTAGTTAATATAAGGACTTGGGATTTTGCTTTTAAAATACTTTGTCAACAATTATGTTTTGTGCAGCTTAAGCAGAATTATGAATTTGTGATGCAAATTACTGAAATTATTGAATAACTTGGGTTTTGGTTTTATAAACCTACAATCTTTGGATACAAGTGGTGATTACAACCCCTAGGTGATAGTTTTGAAAGACAGTTAACAAAAGAAAGGGTAAGAGTTAAAGATTATATTTTTTCTTTTTCTTCTCCTTTCTTTATCTCTTTCTCTCTCACTTTTGCTCTCCCCCCCCCATCTCAAAGTGTTAGAAAAAGGTGTCCCTTTTGCTCCAAGCAAGGTCTTGGTGTGAAGTAACCCGATCTCATCACAATTTCATTAATTCTAGCAATGGAACAGACACATTGCTTCTTGATCTCTCCGCCAGCCCTATACCCCAGTCTTCTTAATATCTCATGATGGGCTAATCCTAAAGAGCATCCATCTTATCTGATTTTATTTACAGGTGTATGCAAAAACACAATGATCAAATGAGGTGCCCTCTTAAAAGTTATTGACCCATTATTTGTATTGCAGCCAGATGTATTTTTATACGTCAATTCTTCTGTCTGTTTCATCCTATATGGGACACTAAATCCATTAAATTTCTATTAGGGCTACAGTAGTGTTAGTGCTGATTTTAATGTTTTAATTTCTACCACAACTTTCACAATAAACCTGAAATGAAAGTTAAAGGTGTTGCCTTTTTAGCTATATTTTAATTGAGAATTACAGTACTTTTTCTTAGATTCTCTATCCCGGCATTTTTTGTAGACTAAAACCATCATATTCTTCAATTACTGAAACCAATTTTGTGCTAAATATGTCAAGTTGAATTATAAAACAATAAGGTCATCTCAAATGAGATTTCTCTTGACCTCCTCAATCAGTCACATTGCATCACCTCTGAAGTATTATTAGATTTCTATTATACTCCTGAGAGGCTGTACTATGCCAAATGAACAAACAATTGAAGTGAAGTATTCAGAAACCAGTTCCAACATATAGCCACAGAGTTCTGAGTACCATTACTATTAACTTAAAGAATATTTGTGTTTCGTATCAGAATAGAAGATTAATGAATTTCCATTAGCAAATAAAAATAAGTCTATCCTTATACATTCATGTACATATGTGTAGAATACATGTGATTTTGTGTAGAGGTCTAGGAAATTATAATCAGGTAAAACTATAGTCTAGTTTATTAAATAGTGGCAAATTTTCCATCTTTTTCATAACCTATCATTATACCTAAACTGAGATTACTCATCGGTTTCTTAAGGAACTGCCTATCAAAAAGAAAGATAGATGCCATTGAGAGATGAGATTCTGGGCTGTTTTGTATCTGGGGGGAAAAGTCAATTAAATTTCTACCACTTCAATGACAAAAAATGGTAGCGTAGTGCAGGCTAGATCTCTCTATATAGTCATCAGACTTAGGGGTTAAAAGATTCACTTGGTCCAGTTTTTGGCTGTTTGTTAAACTGCCTTACTAATAGCAGATATTTTACTTCTGTATTGTTTGTTGCCTGTGGAAACTGAGGCCAGTGATGATGAATTGGATCTATGGGAGCTTTTGGCCTCTGATGCTATGACTCATGTCATGAGTCATGTCAATGTCCATACACATTAACCTTACTATGCATCTATATTGGCAATCATTGTTTAAAAAAAAAAAAAAGGCATGCACTTTCTAACCAGACTGTGCACTGATTTATAAATGCATATTCTCCTTCAGCAGTCAGCATTTCAAAATGTAGTTTTCAAATTCCTCAGTTTTATATGTGAAATTATTGTGATGACAGTAAAACTGCTCATTTGTAGTTAATTCAATTTCACTTCTCAAGCTGATGTGAGTAAAAAGCTTTGAACATCATGATGCTAATTTGGCAGAGAGCTAAATTGTATTGTATATATTTAGAAGAGGAAAAAGCAAATTCATATCCCAGTATTTTTACAGTAGAGGAAGCATAGTGGTAGCCAGAATGTTGAACATAGATTCAGAAAGTCCTTTACTTTCCACCTCTGACATTAAGTTGTGTAGCCATGGGCAAGTTTCTTTACATTAATATTCCTCCTTAGAAGTTAATCTACTAAATTATAGATGGTCTGCTATCTGGATTGGTATATGGAATTGTCTGATCTAAGAAACCACAGATGTAGAGCTGGAATCAGGGGTTCTTGATCTGAAATCCATGAACTTTTTTTTTAATTTGACAACTGGATTTCAATATAGTTGGTAACCTTTCTTTATCCTGTGTATTTTTTGTATAAAAAAATTGTTCTAAGAAGGGATCTATAGGATTCACTAAACTGTCTAAGTGTTCCATGACACATAAGAAAAGGTTAAGAAACCTTGTCTGGAATGTACCCCAGAAGCTATATAGTCTAATCCTTCTCATTTTATAGATGAGGACACTGAGGTTCAGTAAAGTTCAGTAATTTGCTGAAGGTCACAGAAGTTGTGAACTGAAGAGACAACATTAGAAACCAGGTCTTTTAACTACGGAACCAATGCTCTCACAACCTGACCTCATGTACATATCAATTCTTCAAGGATCTCTCATTCACTCAGTATTTATGAATTGCCTACTAAATCATGCACTGTACTAGGCACTAAGATATAAGTACCAGGCATGAAATGATCCCTATTCACAAGATGCTTATATTTATAAAAGTTTGGTGAAGTCTGATGCTAGTGGCAGTGGAAATTAGTATATGGGTCCATCTTAAATATATCTTTTTAAAAATTTTATCATATATGATTTTTAATAAATTATGAGTTTAACTCCAAGTTTCTTGTCTGTGATTTTTATGTATTTTCTGTGTCTTTCTATATGGGAATAAAATATTATTTTGCTCATTATGCTTTTTTAGCAGAAATTAAAAGGGATTGTCATTTGTTTCTATCGTCCTTAGGAAAAATCAGCCACTTTACCCATAAATATGCCACTTCACATAGCTACTAGCAAGAATAGGAAATCACATCTCCTAAGATGTCAGAAGTCAGGATTCAAAACTCCCATTATTTACAGTACTGAAAATCTGAAAAAAATCAGGACAAGATTTGGAATATAGTCTGAGGGGGATACTTCTTCAACGGTAGCAGTCAGTCAATGAATAGCCAGACACTATGCTAAATGTTGGAGATACAAAGAAAGGAAAAAAAGAGTCCCTGCTTTCAATCTAGTAGGGGAGACAACATGCAAACACTGTGTACAAGGAGTTATAGACAGGATAAATTGGAAGGAATCAATAGAAGGAAGGCACTAGATTTAAGAGAGATCAGAAAAGACTTCTTGTAAAAGGTCAGATTTTAGCTAGGACTTGAAGGAAGCTGGTGAAGCCAAGAGACAGAGATGAGAAGGTAGAATATTCCAGGAAGGGGGGACAGCCAGTGAAAATGGCACAGACCTTGGGAAGGGAACATTTGCCAATATGCAGAATTCTCCAGTAGCTTTTATTTAAATAAGGGAAGATGAGGCAATATCCCCCTATGTGTCCCTATCCTATTTTCAAAGGAATAGAAAATAATGAGGTAAATCTAAACAGGAGGTCTGGCTTCAGAAATGACAGCATGTATTATTCTAGGCAGGTGAAACATCTCAGTCTTGGGTAGAAACACCCCACTCTATCTAGATAGAATTTAACATTACATGGTAAATTTGGGGGCTTTAAAAAAATCACCAGCTTTTAAGTTTTATATGGTAGTAAAATATGAAAGTTATTATTGATATTGCCTCATTTTTTGACCTGTTTATTTACAGTGGCTAATTGTTTCTCACTACAGGCATGTAAGCATCGCTCTAACTCAGAGATTATCTGTTGTTCGACTCCTTCCTTACAACAGCTAAATCTGCAACCCCCCCTGAAAACAAAAGCTCTTTTCATATTTGATGGTATCCATTCCACTTACTTTGATCTCATTTATGTCCATAATCCTGTATTTAAGCCTTTTGAAAAGCCAGTGATGATCTCAATGGGCAACGAAAATGTACTGGAAATTAAGGTAAGAAATGCTTAAATGCTCCCTTAAATCACCAACTTGAGCCTAATTGGCTTTTTAGTTATAAGAGTGAAATGATTGCATTCTTTAATTATAATACATTCTACATCAGCAAATATCTAAGCTCTGAAACACAAATCTTTTTGGCATAATATTAAAGGAAAGTGTTATTAGTGGGCATCTCTTTGTGAAGAATTGGGAGAAGGAACCCTTTCTCATTATGTACATATAAAAAAGTAACAATAAGTGTTAGGCACAGATCCACTGAAAGCTCCCTGTGAATAGTAATATATTTTTCTGAAAGATAAAATTTGACATTCTTGGTAAGTAAATCCATCGTTTATAACTATCTACTTCCTTATAACCATTGAATTTTGTAGTGAGGTGTGGTCATGTCAAAACAACTAATTGATGAATGGAATTTTAATTCCACTAGGAATGCATGATACCCTTCATAGGTGTTATCATCTCAATAGAAAAGAATTGTAAAATATTGGCATTTTTAAGGCTAAAGACATCTTAGCAGTCACTTAATCTAAAATGCTCTGTGGCCCTCAATAAATCACTTAATTTCTCAAAGCTTCAGTTTCTCATCTATAAAATGGAAATAATTATATCTACCTTACAATGTTGTTGTGAGGCTTAAATAAGATAATATATGTTATATAAAGTACTTTGCAAGCTTTAAAGATTTACAGCTATCATTGTCATCATCATTTTATTATTTATTATACTTATATATATCATGCTTATATATACTTGTTTTATACATATATGTGTGTGTATATATATACATCATACTCATTATTTATTGAGAAGGAAACTGAGGCTCAAAAAAACTAAGTCACTTGACTAGTGATAGAACTGGGGACAGATCTCAAGTCTTCTTATGTGGTTCTAATTGTTTGGTCTTAAATAAGTAAACAAGGTGACCATAGTGGCAGTACATTTTTATATTACCATCTGTGACCTCTGTTGTTGGGAACAGCAAAATATGTAACCATCAGCAAATTGACTTAAATAATTAGAATTGATTTTTCCAAAGGATTACCTGGATTCAAGTATGGACACGAGGATTATCCTCTTTTGAAGTAAAGATAAGCTATATTGGTTCATCTCCATCTAAGGATTGAAAATATTCTGGAACCAGAATTCTTTTCTAGCATTATTCTCTTATCTACACCACCGTATGTGCTCTTAGATATGTGTACATGCACACACACATGTGTACATCCCTGAAAATCATGAGGTTTTTTTTACAATAATTAAACAAGCACAGCATGAAATTAAATGGTGGCCTGCTTCAGTGAACAAACTGTTCTACCAAACCAAAGTTCTTTCATCTCCTTCTTTAATTAGTTTTACAAAGGGGGAAAGAGCTTTTATCACATCTTTTTTTTCAATAAAACTAATCTAGTGTGACATATTTTGCATTCAACAAATTACTGTATTTGCCATTTGAAAGAATCCATTTGGTTCCTCTTAATGAAAACAAGAAGTTTTATGTGAGAATATTTTTACACTCAGGAAAATTGTATTTTTTTTTTAGTTGTTTCATCTACAATTTGGGGATTAGAGATAAGTGGCCCCGTTATCTGTCCCTCTAAGCAAAATTTTATAGAAAAGAGAAGTCCTTTCTCCCTAAATTAATACCTCTCACTCAGGGCTCCCAAAACTTGCTTGACCAAGAAAAATATTATATGACATAATTATCTTCAGAATCATTTAGCACTATTTCCAGTATGAACAAAGTGATCCATACAGATTGACAAAAGGCACTTTCATCTCTTGTTTCCATATAGAATGGCTGTTTGGCCTCCCCATTGTTGAAAGAACCTTCATTCTCGTGGGATAAGTCAAGAGAGATGGCTGGGGGTAGCAGGAGGCAACAAAAAAACCTCAGGGATGTGTTCGAATGTATGATTTTAATATCACAGTATTACCCTGCCTCCCATATACTTTCCCTCATGTGAATTGAATTGAATCCAATTGAATTATGCTTACATGGAAATTTAGAGTGAAAGACAGGATTCAGCTGAAGTCTCCTTATTCTAATACTAATCTTAGTATTAATTAAGATCTGTGCCTCTGGAACAGGAGAGGTGAATGAATAGAGAGAAAGAAAATAGAAGAGGAAGCAATGTTTGCTATTCCCAGGGAAAAATTCAACTGTTTTATTATGAAGAAAAGGCTTTCATTTCATGCTGTGCTTCCCAGTTAGGAAGTGCGTGTATTTGGAATCAGAGACAGCATTTGGCACATAGTATGTTTATTTTATATTGCAATTATATTGATATGCTAATGTATTCATTCATGACATTGTTATCTATGGAATCAGATCAAGAAAGGCTGTAGGGAATACGGAGAGCTTTGCATTTGCAATCTGAAAAGAGTAAGTTCAAGCTCAGCTCCAACTTTGTCTTGCTGTGCAACCCTGAGCAAGTCATTGATCTGCTGAGTAGCAGTTTTCTCATCAATGAAAGTGGGTTATAACTACCTGGCTTACTATTTTCCCATGAGGAACAACTTTGTAATCTTCAAGCAACAGGTAGCTGGGAGTGCCTCTTATCAAAGTGGGATTTGCTCATTGTCTCTGGGGAAGGCCATAGTATTCAAATAGGCAGGAATGTCTTGGTGAAAGAGGTGAGATAGTTGTTATCTTTGTGCTTAGTCCAGCAGTGGCCACACAATGATGGCACTGTGTCCACAGAGATCCCAACAGAATTGCAGGCTCAGCTGCTCCTCTGTATAGCATGAAACTTCAATGATATATTCGATAGGTTATGACCAAAGCTGGAAATTAGCCAATACTGACAATGATCAAGAAATATTATTATTATAAGAAATAACTGGCATTAATACACTCTATATACTTATGCAAATTTAAGATTTGCAAAGCATCTTTTATATATTAGTTCATTTGATCCTTACTATTATTATACTTATTTTGTAGTTGAAGAAACTGAGCCAGACAGGTTTGGTAATTTGTTCAGTGTCACATAACCAGCAAGTGCCTGAGGCTAGATTTGAACTCAGGTCTTCCTGAGTTCAAGTCCAATACTCTAGCCTCTGTGCCACCTACCTACATTTCTAGTTTGACCCTTGAAAACATATAGTATGCTTTTATCATCATGCAATTTTTAAATTATACTAATTTTATTTAAATAAAATGCTATTCCTAATAGTGAGATTTCATAGTTATGTCTCAGGTAATTCTAGTATTAATTCTTTAAGTGAAATTAATGTTCACAAGCTTCTGGCGATCAAGTGAAAATAAAATAATGCCCAAGCAAACATGATCTTATTTTTTCTAATTCTCTGATTCGTTACAGTTATGTTCCTCTGTTTTGCAAACATCAGTATCTTTTGTAGCATATCTTGCTGGAATTTGTTTCACAACAGGGTAAGCCCAGAGGGGAAATACCAGGAGTTTGGCTAAACAAAAATAAAATTCAGGTATTATAAATCAAATGGCCTAGCAAGAAGTCATATGTTCAATTGTTGAGAAGTCAACCAAGTTAGAGAGAGCTAGGCAGACAAGTAATCATCCCCCCTTCCCACACCCCACATCAAAATTCCAAGGGATTCCCAAGTCCTCTAGTTTAGTTTTACCTTTGCTGGAATCACTTCTGTTACATTTCCAACAGGTAGCCATCCAGCCTCCCCTCAAAGACCTCCAGTGAAGGGGAGTCCACAACCCTAAAAAACAGTTAGTTTCCCTCTGAGACAGTTAAAACTTTTAGAAAACTATGTTGAACCCAAAGTGCCACCCTTCTAACTTCACCCCATTATCAATAATTAGTTCTTCCCACTAGGACCAAGTAAAACAAGTCAATTCTCTCTTTATCGTGATATTCCACATACTTGAGGATAGCTCCCATGTGTCCATATCTCTTCTTCTTCAGACTAAATGCGCCCTCCCATTCCTTCAATTAATTGTTGTATAGCATCATCTCAAGGTCCTGCATCTTCCTGACCATCCTCTTCCAGAATCACTCCAAGTTCATGGCGTTATATAGGATCATAGTTCTAAAGTTTGAAGAAACCTTAGTATTCATCTAGGTCAACCCTTCATATTACATGAGGAAACTAAATGTTAGAGAGGTTGCCTGGGTTGTCAGAGACCACAGAGGAAGCAAGTGACCAAACCAATATCCAGACTCATGGTTTCTGATGTTATCGTCTTTCATAAAAATGTGACATCCAGAACAGACCAGGGTGGAATGCAGTGGATTTTCTGTCTCTGTTGAGCTGGAAATTATGCTTCAATTAATTTCTAAAATAGTCTAAGATAGCATTAGCTTTTTTGCCTGGCCCTCCAGACTCTCTCTCCTATGCCCTCATGTTGCCCCATACATTCAGCTCTTCTCCCACCCCACGCCCCATCTGAACTTCATTTTATGTGTTGGCTTCCCTCATTAGGATGTCATGCTTTTGAAGGGCAGAGATTACTTCTACTTGTATTTGCCTTTCCCACACTTAGCACGTAGTAAACACAATAAATACAAGTTGAATTTTTGTATTACACTGCTGATCTTTTATTGAGATCTTACATTGGACCAATACTCTTCTTTTCCAATATACCCTTTTTTCCCTTCTCTATTCAGAGAGGTGTCCTTTATAAACAAAGAATTTAAAAAAAGAAAAATCAGTTCAGCAAAGTTAACCAGCACATCGGCCAAATGTGGTAGTTTATTCAGGGTTCCATACCACAGGCCCCCAACTCTGCAAAGAAAGAAGGGAGGTGTATTTTATCATTTCTTCATCAGGGTCAACCTTGGTCATTGTAATTACATCATAGGCACTTTCTTTTTGTTGTTGTTGCTTTTTCCATTTGCATTGTTATAGTCCTTGTGCATGTGGTTTTCATGGTTCTGCTTATTTACATTTTCATCAGTTTATACAAGTCTTCCCATTCTTCTATGTATTCTTCATAGTCATTGTTTCTTATGGAACAGTAATATTCAATTACATTTATGTTGAGACGTTACTCATTAGCCTGGCATCTATTTTGTTTCTACTTCTTTGTTACTACAAAAATATTGTAGTGTATATGAAATCTTTTTATCTATCTTTGATTCTGTGGGATACATAGTTGACTGCTATTTTAGAATAGGAAGTAGACCTTCAATTCACTTGGTGTAGAGAACTCCCAGCTGAAGAAATTCTCTCAGTTGTGCAGGTTGTAGCATATGTTCTGGAACTTAAAGTCTTAGTTAGTTACGAGTTAGTAAGTCAGTTACCAGTTAGTTACTCATCAGTAGCACTGAGAAGTTAAGGAACTTGCCAAAGCAGCCAGGCAGTGCAATAGATTAAGTACTGGACCTGGAGTCAGTAAAACTGGAGTTGAAATCCAGCCTCCGACACTTACTAGCTATATGATCCTGATCAAGTCACTTAACCTCTGTCTGCCTCAGTTTCCTCAGCTATAAAATGGAGATAATAATAGCATCTCCCTCACAGAGTTGTTGTGAGAATCAAATGACATAATACATATAAAAGCACCTAATATAATGCCTGGTGCATAGTATGACCTATATAAATGCTTATTTCTTATGCTTGTCCCCCAACCAACGGTTACCTGGCTTGAACTTGAACCAGAGGAAGAACTTGAACCCAGATCTTCCTAAATCAGAAGCCAGCTTTCAATCCAGCATGCAATACTATTTAATATATGTTTATTGAATTTCTGACATAGATAACAGTGTAAGCAAAAAATACAAAGGTAGGGCAATGTGGGAAACCCCAAGGCACGTTCCAGCTTGGTTGGAATATTGGGTGGATAATGGGGAAAGTGTGACATAAGACCAATAGTGTAGACTAGATGAGGGCAGGGGTTGTTTGAACAGTGTTGGGTAGGTAGTAGGAAGACATTAAACATTTTTAGGAGAAGAGTGACATGATACTATAGATTACCACAGGTGCAAATGGGTGGACGTCTGGTAAGCAGAGTTTAAAATTATACAAAGAATTCAGGCCAAAAGTGGGTGAGCAGGGATGGGAGAAGAGAGGAATAAGTTGACTTGAAGAGGAGATAACATGAGATAGCTACGTCAGTGGCTAGATGGAGCAGAGCAAGGACTTGTCATCTTAACCTTAAAGAACCTCTTCTTACTCAAGGGTTACATCTTCCAGTCATTTACAAACAGAGTCCCTGAATCTGATTCCTCTTCACTGGCTGACTCTTGTGAATTGAGCAGGTCCCTGAAAGGGCATTGTTATATGGGGCTAGAGAAGACATGTTTCAGAGTGGGATATTTCCCAAGCTGAAGGGAGAGTAGTAATCTATTCTGGGACCTAAGAACAGAGATAGTGTCTTAAGCCCTAACGAACAGGGATTCAGAAGCAAAAATGGAACTTGATGCTTAGCCGAAATTACTTGGGTTTAGGAATTCATAGGTATCTGTTAAAACTGGTCTCACAGTGTAAGTAGGTATCAAGAATAGCCTTGCTCCTGATCCTCTCACTCCCTTGCTCTACCTAAATCTATCTACTTGCTTCCACCTCAACGTTCAGGCCAACCTACATGGAAATTCTAATCTTAGGCAGGCTGTGTACAAGGAGTGTTTGTATCAAAGGATATTGATGAATGTAGAGTAACACGCCAAATTCTTGCTGCTGACATCCCCATGCTTCTTTCTCAGATCCTATCCATGGCTCCTGACATAATCCTGCCCACTCTTTGGCCTAATCTCTTGACCCTGTGCTCTCTACAATCTCTTTAACATATAGTCCTGGATTATTATTCTTATTCTATACCTTTTTTCCTAGATGCAGAGTATCTCCCTCTTCCGCCATACTTTAGGGGCCTTTCTGGACTTGAGCTCTGACTTTCAGGAGCTTACTGGTCTTATCATTGGACCTTTTATACTATTTCAGTTTAAAGTCCAAGCTTCCTTGGTTTACCCAGTTCTATGGCCACCCAAATCCTAGCATTACAGTGGTGAGACCACTGTAAAAAGAGACAAGCTAGCCAGAGTAAGAGATGAGAGAGCGATTTCTAAAACAAGGTGAAGTGAAATTGATTTCTGTTACACAAACTATTCATCTTCACATTACATGTAACTCATTGTGAGCAGGGAAATGTCCATTATATCACACCATACACCCCCTCCATGGGCACTGAAGTTCAGTCTGCAGGAGAGGTAGTTCTTATGGTTGTTCAGTCTGAGTCACATGATGAATTGCATCATCCTGTTTTTAGACATTAATCACTTTAGGAAAAAAACCAACTGTTGGTTGTTTTTCAGATATGCGACATATTTTCTGATTTCTGCCTGTTTTTCATACTTTAAAAGCAATTTAATAAGTACCTTTTCATTTTTGCTTCTCAAGATTGGGTGGAGATTTATGTTGTTTGCTTATCACATTTTCTTGGTTTTATGTGGATGAGAAAAAGTAGCTCTACCCAGTCTGGGATTCATTTTTTCTTTTCTTTTTTTTTTTCTTTTTATTTTTTAATGTTTAACAATCACTGCCATACCATTGAGATTTTATCCCCCCCCACCTATCCCCCACTACCCCCCTCCCTCCCCACGACTGCATACAATTCTGTATAGATTCTACACATACATTCCTATTGAGTATATTTTCACTATAGTCATGCTATGTAGTCAGACTAAAATAAATGAAAGAAATCGTATAACAAATCAGAATATGATACACAAACACATACACATACACAAACATGATCTGCTACATTTTGTGAGTGACTTCCATATTTGGGATTCATTTTTTCTTAATCTGGATGTTTATTTGTCAGTATTATTTCCTTACTTGAAGAGTTTTTGGACCTCAAGGAATGAGTATCTGTAAATGTAAATGGGACATAGTCTTCCCTTCCCCCACCTCAGCTATTATCTAGCCAAGAAAGCCACATTTTAGTTCTTCCCTCATAAATCAAGCCCCTTAGCTCTTTAATCTCCTCCATTGCCTTCCCTTCAATCTGTGAATGCATACCTCAGCCTTACTCACAGCTAACCAACAAGTTGTCCTATGATGGTGACCTGTTAGATTTATGGATCTCTTTTTAGATTGCCTTCTCTATCTGTCCTCGTTCCATGAAATATTCACATTGCCTTATGTTCACCTCACACTTATGATCTTTTTCTTAGCAAGAGTTTTGTTAATGTGCATTTTACCTAAATCCTAGTTTCCTATCGCAAAAAAGTATCACTTTCTCTGAATTCTTTTTTCCTAAGATAATAATAATACCTGTCCCATCAACCTATTAGGGTTGCCTTGAGATTGAAATGAGAGTATATGTGTGTGTGTGTATATGTATGCATGCAAATACACACACACATATTTATTCACATATATATGAAAGCACTTTTTATAGTTCTTTATTCTTTTCATAGTTTTTTTCATGTTTGCTATGATATGTTTTTGTCACATTTAAAGTCTATTAACTGACATACATATGTAAAGGTTAAGAAAAGCAGTAGTTTCTGAATAGTAACACATCTTTTCTCAAATTAATAGCAGTTTGTTCATTCAGTGGATGGCTGCTGCCCTCAGTTCTGCTAGTCTGATAATGTGATAAATTGGGCTTATAGCTATGCCATTTTTCCCAAATCTAACTTTTAGTTCCATCAGTATGTTGTATAATGTGCCCACATGGCATATTGAATAGATATTCAGCTCCAAATAAGGAAGACTTGGGTTCCAATCCTGCCTCTAACATGCTGGCTGTGTGACCCTGGGCAAGTCATTTTTATCAGTGTTCTAGGCATACCTCCATGACTATAAATTGCAGAGAAGGTGTCAACCTGCATTGGTAGAAGGGGATTTCCTCCCCTGGGAATTCCTTATCTCAATGAAATCCCAGATCTAGTCCCTATCCTAAAATAGCAGTTAGGCATATACCCCAGAGTCAAAGATAGAAAGTACACGCACACACACACACACACATTGGAAACAAAATGATCCAGTCTTAGTTCTCTCAATGAGTCAAGTACTCTTAATGATGAAATAACTAAACATGAGTCACTGAATTGAATGGGGTCTTATAGTAATTATTTCAAAAGTGAACTTATAGGAAATGTAAAACTGCTAGTTAGCAGAAAGCTTGTCAAGAAGCTTCCAGGCTTAAACAATATTGTCTGCCCTCTATTAGGTTGAAATAAGCCCCCAAACTATTCCCCAAAAGCAAAGATCATGCCTATATAACTTGCTTAGTATTTCAAGGATATGCGACTTCATCAGTATAGGTGCCCCTATCATTACCACAGATTAAAACCTCTCTCCACCTTATTAGACAATATGTATAAATTGCTGTGACCAAAACATTCCTTCACCCAATGGCCAACTTTCCATTGATGAGAAGATCTATGAGGTTCCTCCCAGGTCCCAGCTCCAGAGCTATGATTTTAAAATAGATATCTTCAGACTTAGCTAGGCTTGTCCTCAAATTGTGTGTGTATGTGTGTGTGTGTACCCAGGCCATCATAGAAACTGTGTTCAAATTCTGTTATGGCCACTTGCTACCCTATGTCACCTTGGGCAAAACACTTAACTTCTCTATTCCTCAGTTTCTCCACCTACAAAAGGTGTGGTTTGAACCAGATGAACTCTATAATCCATTTCAGTTCTAAATCTATAACCCTTTGATCCTCTCCTTGAAGCCTTTCCAGCATGGGAGAACCAGAGGTTATTTCCCCACTAGCATAGTCTTTGAAAACCTAGAGTGCCCTCCATGCCACAATAAGGCAGCAGAGAGAGTTGAAATTTTTGTTTTATAATTGCCCTTTAAAAAATACCATTCAATGATGGTGATAGAATGGTTCTTTTTTTCAAAAGGATTATGCCAATTTGCCCTTAAGAGAATCAAGTGAAGAAGAAAGTATACAGATATCTAAAAGCATTGTTTTCATTCTATTCTAAGAACCAAATAAGTACAGCAGAGGCATTGTGGGGTAGATAGCTAGGACGCATCACAGAGTGCCAGACTTGAATTCAAGGAGATCTAAATCCAGCCTTAAATAGTATGACACTGGATATGTCACCTTAACCTCTTTGAGCCTCAGTTTCCTCATATGTAAAAATGAAATCATAATAACATCTACCTCACAGGGTTTTGTGAGGATCGAAGGAGATAGCATATGTAAAAAACCCCTCAAACCTTGAAGTCCTATATAAATGCTATTTCTAATAATAGTTAAAATTGTAGTAGTAGTAGGAAAAAGACTGGAGTTGGTCTCAGGAAAAGTCTGATTTTGAATGCTGGCTTGTATCACGCATTAGTTATATGTTTGTTCCCAGGCAACTCATTTATGATCCCTGAGCCTTCATTTCCTCTTCTGAAAAGAGGAGATAATAATCTTATAGGGTTGCTATAGGGAAACTCCTTTTTAAAAGAGTCATAGAAATGTGAGCTGTAGCTACAAGTATAGAATAAATGCTTTGATTTCTGGAATGCTGATTTAGAGTTAAAGTGCTCACCATGAATAAATGAATTGAATGAAGGAAGGAAGGAACGAAAGAAGGGACACTAATATAATCCACCTGTGGGCTAAGTCCAAAAAAATAGGCCTTAATTTTACAGTATTTTCATAATATCTCTCAATTGTGACCCTTCCCGGTAGTTGTTGAAGATCTAAAGGATACTAATGAACAATATCTATTTTTCTTTTCTTCCAGGGAAATGATATTGACCCTGAGGCAGTAAAAGGTGAAGTGTTAAAAGTGGGAAATAAGAGCTGTGAGAATATCCGCTTGCACTCTGAAGCCGTCTTATGTACGGTCCCCAATGACCTGCTGAAACTGAACAGCGAGCTAAATATAGAGGTGGGATTCCTGAATTACTTTCATGTTTATTAATAAGGATGCCAGCGTAATTATGTCACTTGCTGCCTTAAAATACATCCCAAAAGCTCATTTGTATGTTAACTTAAGTTCATCAAGACAGCCTGGATTCTTGGTTGTGACTTGACAAATGGTGGATTTTGGTTACATTGTCCCCCTACCAGTTAAGCTCATTTTCTAGAGGCCTGGCTGAGGCAACATTTCCAAACAGTAAATAACAAGATTTCTCAGACAATGGCAGGATCTGTCAGCAGATCTCAAAGTCTCATTAAATGGACGACCTCCACAAAGCCTTATTTAATAGACCTCCTAGCTAGTTCCTGACAGTCTAGATCAGCCACCACCACTCCCCGCCCATGTTCTTCTCTCTGTGGATTTCTGAGATATACACCAGAGGGAATGCAACTGACAGCCCCAGATTCTCCTCATGACTTCTTCCCCTCCATAGAGCTCTCCTAGTATTCTGTTTTTTCCTGTTCTATTCCTTTAGCATATTCTAAATTATATTATAGTTTTTCTATACATTTTATCATTTCTAATAGATTATAAACTTCTTGAGGGCAAGGAGCATTGCAGGCTGTGGAGGATTTTGAATGTCGGACTAAGGTTACCTTGAATTTAGCTGCCAACATATTCTATCTCTATCCCCAGCCATCTCAATATGCCCAGGAAATTAAAAGCAGACCCTCTCAAAAAGAATATAAATAAAAAGTTAGGGACCACTGGAAAATAACATTAAGATCTTGCCTACACAGTTTAAATTCTAAAATGGAAAATTTATATTTATGCAATTAATTTATTCTCAGTAAAGAGAGTGAATGTCTAAATATTCTTAATATCTTTTAGAAAAGCAACAAACTGAATAAAATGTTAAGAAAACAAGAAAAAAAGTACTAAAGGTTAGCACATGGTGTCACAGATTAGAATTCAGTAGCCCTAAGTCTTTCCAAGCAAAGCATCTGGACTAGAATTGAGATTTTATTGGTGTGAGCATCTCCCAAGTGAGGAAACTCCTTCTGCCATTATAGGTCAGTAGTTTGTCTGCAACTCCAAATCTTAGACAGTTGCCTAGAGCACTAAGAAGATAAGGACCTTCCCAAAATCACACAGTCCATATGTGGACAAGAGCTTCAAGGCACGTTCCCTATGCACTATTCCATGTGGTTAATAAACATATTTCTCAAGTTTCTACAATGTGCAAAGCATTGTGCCAGTACCAGAGGAAATTCAAAAATAAATGAGAGGGCTAACAATTCAGTAAGGGAAATAAGAAAAAGTGACTAATATAAAAATAATATACTTAATTCATAGAAAAGGTACAAAAGAAAGTGCTCCAGCAGCTCTGAAGAGAAAGGCATTACTTCCCTTCTGAGCAGATGAGGGAGAGATTCCTAGAGAAGGTAATAACTGAGCTGGACCTTAGAGGACAGACTACATTTCAAGTGGGTGAGGAATAGGGAGCAAATACATTCCAGCTATAAGAATAGTACATGAAAAGGGGGAGGGAGGGGTATAGAGAGAAAAAAGTACAGAATAATAAGCTCAAGAGCAATAAGTGGGTCCAGGGACAGAGGCACAGAAGACAAACAAAAAAATAAATAAATAAATGAATAGATGAATGCATGAACAAACGAACGAATTAATAAATAAGTGAATGAGTGAATGAATGAGTGAACAAATGAATGAATGAATGAATGAATAAGAAGTAAGGTGTCATAAGGCTAGAAAAATCAGATCATACAGAGTCTTGAAAGCCAGACTAAGGATTTTATATTTATATTTGCTAGGTGAAAGAGAGCAAGTAATGGGAATGAGCGGAAAGGTAACCTGACCAAAGCTATAAACCTTTATCATTTGTTGAGCTGTAATGCAATACACAATGATGATTTAGCAACATGTAAAATGCAAATGGGCCAAATAACACATAATACAAAATAGTCTTTCAGTTCAAAAGTTAAACTAAGGCCTTTCAGAGATATACATTCAATGACTTACTTATGAAGACTGAAGAAAAATTGATGAAACCTACCTTCTTAGTCTGAAGGAGATACCACCATTGCCAGAAGTAATTACAGTAATGTTCATGTACCATATTACACCAAGAAATAATCAGTTCAGCTCATTGCCTGTATTGTAAGCAAAATGCCATGTATATTATGCTATTTCTTTATTTTTTTCATTGTAGTGGAAGCAAGCATTTTCTTCAACTGTCCTTGGAAAAGTGATAGTACAACCAGATCAGAATTTCACAGGACTCATTGTTGGAGCTGTCTTGCTAGCACTATTGCTCTTGCTACTACTGGGGCTTTTTCTGTGGCTGAAAAAGAGGAAGCAGATTAAAGGTGCATCAGTTTTTTTATTTTCTTTTTTTTTTAAAGAGAGAGAGGAAAAACCTTTAAATAGTACTCTTCATATTTACGGCAGTGTTCCTCAAAGCCATCTATGTTCCCCTCACTCCAAAATGTTACTGAGAACGTACTACTTCTATTGAAAATGGTCTGTATTTAGTTTTGGAGTTTATCATCATTGACCCAGGATAGAGAAGTCTTTAACAAACTCTTTTTTTTCTATTTGTTTTAAGATCTGGGCAGTGACTTAGTTCGCTATGATGCAAGAGTACACACTCCTCACTTGGATAGGCTTGTAAGTGCCCGGAGTGTAAGCCCCACCACGGAAATGGTTTCAAATGAATCTGTAGACTACAGAGCAACTTTTCCAGAAGGTATATTTCAGTTTATTGTTCTGAGAAATACCTATATATATATGCACTTCAGTGTGAATTTTTTTTCTCAGTTTTTACATGCAGCCTTCCTGCAAGAGTTTAATGGATTTTAATTTGGAACCAGACCCATGTCTCATTATATTTTTAGGGCCTTTCAGCTATTGTCCCCCAGATAAGTGAACCATGAAATCACAAGGGAACAGGTATTTCATTTGTTATTTGAAAAGTACATTAAAAAGTTGTGAGGGTTCTCTAAACTAAATTGGGAGCATTAGAGCTGGTCTCAGAGTCAGGATAACCTGGACTCAAGTTGCCCACAGAGGTCTCATGACCCTGAGCAAGTCACTTAACTCTTCAAATTACATAACTTCTATAAATTACAAAATACTTGCTGATTTTTTTTCTTTAATTGGACAAATTAAGTCAGGAGAGGTACGATGAAAATGCACATTTTAGTCAAAGGTAACTTGCCACTACTTGGCTATTTCTTTTAGACTGCTACATATAGGAATCCAAACATACACATAGTTCCATCAAGGCATCCATAACAAACACTATGATTTATTAAGTGCCTTGCATGTGCAGGGCACTATGCTAAGCCCTGGGGGAATACAATATACAGATAAGAGATAGTTGCTTTCCTCAGGGAGCCTCCTGTCTAGAGGGTGGGTCACAAACTTTACAGCCTAGCACCTAAAGTATTCCAGGACTTTTCAGTCTATTTTGAGGTCTAATCCAGAACAAACATCCGGTTGTGCTGAGAAATAAAGAAATGTTCAGTATCATCTGCTTCAAAAAAAAAAATACTCTCACCAAATAATGGTCAAATTAACTGGAGCATTTCACATTGTTTAACTCAAAATATGTTGGCAAAAGTACAGTCTCTACATTTTATCAACTTTATTACCTTTAGAAGTTTCAGGATATGAGTCAACTGTGAGCATTTTCCTGGTTGAACATTTACCACTGGACAAATATAGTGAAATCAGACTTAGAAAATACTTACAAATCTTGAAACTGCTCATCAAGTCAATGGGTGATGGTACTAAAACAACTCATATCTTTATAATTTTGCACTAATTCCCTGATATTTTGAAAGTTTTATTCATTCACCCCAGTATAACCAAGAGAAGTCATGACTGTATTATTTAATTTCCTACATGACCTTTGCCCCATGTAATTCCATGTATGAAACTAGTTTCCATGACAAGTTGCTGCCATTTAATTTGTATGAACAGGAACATTACATTATGCTTTTTTTCAGTTTTTGTTGTTCTTCTATCATAAGCAAGAAAACTAAAATCCACAGATAATCCCAAAGATTTATTTTAACCCAGTTTCAATGTTCTTTTCCCAGCAAAACTTTTATTATAACTGCTTGAGTTTCAAATGCTTGAACCTCAGATGTTTAAATCTTATCTTTTATTTATCTTATCCACTGTTTACTAATATTAAAAAATAAAGTAGCCAACTGACAGAATAATCCACAATCAGCTCCCAAAAATTTGAATCGACTATATTGCAGCAAATAATTCCCCTTGTGTTCTACCAGTGGGGACATACATTAAAAGAGAACTTTATAAACTGAAGAACCAATAAGGGATTCCATGCCAGAGAACTTTTTCTTCTCGAAGGCTCAATGGTTTGTTAGTTTCAAACTAATCTAGATTCAGCAGCAACCCCCTGATCCATACTACCAATGTAAAAATTATCCTACTACCAAAAGGCATAAGACAGCTGTTCTGATTGCCAATTGTAAATGAAACTCCTATCCATAGTCTCAGCCTCTAGTCTCAGGCCAACATCAGGTGAAATGCTTGAAATGTTGGTAAACAGCGGCAAAGTACTGTCCTGAGAGGGACTGTTAGAATCTCCAGGTCCAGTGGGGAGGTTCTATGTCCTGGATCCCCAGGAATTTGGGAGATCCCTTTCTAACCTAAACCCATCTAATCCCATTCCTTTCCCTCCTTACTTTTTTGAGCCAATATAATTCCAAAATTCCTGTACTGCCTCCCAGTTTGACAACTTCTCTGGCTGTAGCATCTTTGGCTCTCCTTGGCCCACTGGTCCAGAGCAGATGTGATCAAAATGACCCACATGGAAAATATTGAAATGTGTAAAATAGATTGGAATGAGGCAGTATTCTATTCCATTTCTTCTCAAAAGGGCCTAATACCAATACTCTGCCTTTCAGCACCTAAGACTGGACTATATATAAGCCAACTCACATCTTTATTTTTCCAGTGAAACACTATACAGGGTGTCCCAAAAGTCTCAGTGTAGTTTGGGGTTTAATAGTTTAAAATTATTAAGGATAAAAATATTAATAGCTAATATTTATATAGTGCTTACTACTTGCCAGACAGTGTGCTGAGTACTTTACAATCATTATCTTATTTGATCTCCATAACAATCCTGCAAGATAGGTGCTATTATGATCCCCATTTCCCCGGAAACTGAGGAAACAGGGGTTAAGTGATTTGCCTAGGTTCACACAGCAACTTAGTATCTAAAGCAGGATTTGAACTCAAGTTTTCTGGACTCTAGTCCATTCATTGCACCACCCAGCTGCTCCAAAGCTATTTAAAAAGCTTAAACTGCACTAAGACTTTTGGGACATCTTTTATAGAGCTGTCACTTTTTTTTTTTTTTGCCCCTCTTCAAGAATCATTTATCCTGTTCATTAACAAACAACTGATATTTTCTCTTGGTTCCAGTACCCTAAATCCAGGAACGCCTGAGTAGCAAGAGATGGTGAAAAGAACATTGGACCCAAGAGTTCAGAAATATAGACCTGTCTCTGCTACCTCTTAGATGCATGACATTGAGCAGAATCACTTAGCACCTCAGTCTCAGCTTCCTCACTGGAAAAATGAGATTAATAACTGAATCCTTTAATAATGGATCATAACCAGATCACGCCCATGAAAAATTACTGTTAAGCACTATCGAATTGTAATTGATTTTAGGACCATGACCACTTAATATCTGAGCCTCAGTATCCTCATCTACAAAATGGGCACAAGGCTTTTAGGTTCTGCTATAATAGGGCTGCTGTGATGCTAAAGTGAGATAAGGCCAGTAAAGTGCTTTGTTCATTTTACCCCATTATTATTAGAAAAACTCTTTTCTTGTACAAGAATAAAAATTTATCCTACCTTCTGTCTCAGTGACCATAGATGTAGAACTAGAAGGAAATTCAGACATCATCTAGACCAGCTCCTTCCCTTACTTGTGGGGAAACTGAGTCCAATTATTGTCATCTTTAGATCAAGATTCCCCTGCCCTTATACCCATTCCTTCCACAACTGTCTCCTTTATTTGCTAGAAGAGAAGCAAAGCTCCCCAGCTGGAAAGGGCATTCCTTCCACTCAGAGATTTTATTGTCAATACATTCCTTTTGCATCGCTGACTGCTCCCCAGGAACTCACTGCCAGCAACCCCACCTCCTCACTCAGGGATTTCACTGTACAGAGGAGGGGGCAAGGAGGGAGAGGGAGAGACAGAGACAGAGAGTGATCTCAAGGCACAAAAAGTTTCAGGACCCCCCAACCTAACCCCTTAGAGCCTCTTCCCTGAGAGGGGGGACTGGGTCTTAAAGATAATTGGGCAGGGATCTCTTAAATTCTTTTTGGTCTCTTTTCCCTCAAAGAAGATTTTCAAGTGCATTTAACTTGATCACAATAGAAAGGCCCAGGTGGTAATATCAGACAGGCAGTTCTAACCTGTCTTTTCAATTGACCCTGAACCCTTCCTTGTAATGGAAGAGCCAACACTGAGGCCAGCAGTTCCCAAGTGTGTGAATCCATCTGTTAGATTCTCTCCAATAGATTCTACTGTCCTCTCCTCTCCTTTGCTCTCCTTTCTCTCTGTCTCTGTCTGTCTGTTTCTCTCTCTCTCTCTCTCTCTCTCTCTCTCTCTCTCTCTCTCTCTCTCTCTCTCTCTCTCTCTCTCTCTCTGTCTCTCTCTCTCTCTCATCATTGGCTGGAAGTGAAGGTTTGCATTTCCAGGGAACTGATTCCATTGATAAAACAATCACTCAACCAAAAGCTGTTTCTCCTTTTCCTTTGTGTGAGTTAAGCTTTTGCAAGACAGGAAAATCACCCAACTGTTTGCATATATAATATGTATATTCTTCATTAGGGTTTCTCAATACAGTAGTAATCTTTAGTAAAACTCCTTGGCTCATTTTCCAACAGTTTGATATGCCCACTCAGAGGAAGCCGTGTGTAGCAGAACTGAAAGAACCTGAGCTCTGGAGTTACAAGACATGGGTTCATATTCCACCTCTTACATTTACTACCTGGGTGACAGAATCACTTGACTTCCTTGAACTCAGTTTCTCCACAAGGAAGGGAGGGAGCTGGACTAGATAACCTATGAGGTTCCTTCTAGCTCTAAATCTATGGTCACTGAGATAGAAGGTAGAATAAATTTTATTCTTTCACCAGAAAAGAGTTTCTCTATTAATAATAATATGATACAATGTGCAAAACACTTTGCCAACTTTATCTCTCTTTAGCTTCACAATAACCCTATAATAGTAGAGCCTAAAGGGCTTTTGCCCATTTTGTAGATGAGGATACTAAGGCTCAGAGATTAAGTGATTTGGTCATGGTCCTAAAATCAATGTAAGGCTTCTTTAGAACCTCACAATAATCCAGTGAGTTGTTATTTCTAGATAAGTTAACAGTGTTTTTTCCAAGATTTCCAAACAAATAATTAACCAACTTAAGAGAAAAAACTTTGAGATGTTCAAAGTGTTTATTTGCATATAATTGATTTGTTTATCTCAAAACCTTCTTATCTGTTCACTGAATGAGATATAAGGATCTTATCTTGGCAAATCTCTTTTTTTAAGGTAAAATCAACTATAAATGCTTAAAGGAATGAAGCAAAAGGTTTTTTTTAATCCTACAATTAAAACTTTGTATTATTTTAGACTATCCCCGTGTCTCTTTGCTTCTAATAAACCAAGTTTTTCCACTGTCTTTTAAACATATGCTAATAATTCAGGTTCCTCTTGCAGATCAGTTTCCAAATTCTTCCCAAAATGGATCCTGCAGACAAGCTCATTATCCTCTGACGGATTTGTCCCCCATTTTAACCAGTGGAGATTCAGATATATCCAGTCCACTGCTTCAGAATCATGTCCACATTGATATCAGTGCCTTAAATCCAGAACTGGTCCAAGCAGTTCAACATGTGGTTATTGGGCCCAGTAGCCTGATTGTGCATTTCAATGAGATCATAGGAAGAGGCAAGTATTCCAACTCTGATTTTGTTAGTTTTCTATAGAAGTGTTTTATGTTCTCCTTCAGCAAACAGATATATATATATATACATACAGAGAGAGAGAGAGAGAGAGAGAGAGATGTATAGCAAAGGTAATGCAAATGACAAAAAAAAAATAAGAGCTTTTGTTTTTCATTGTGCATACATTCTGTGTTGAAAATCAAATCTCCTGGGATGTGGCACCCCTGTTACTGCTATAATGTGGTCATCTCCAAAGCAGGCAGAAATAAATCACATTCCTCCATCACCCTCTTTAATAATGACAAGAACATTTTAATGGAATTTTTTACTGCTTTTAATTGCAGCCATTTTCACTGATGTCACCCTCCAATGTCTCTGTACATGGAAAACAGTGACTAACTCTCTCCAAAGCCCTAGTTCACAGCACCTCATGCCAGCATTCTTAGGAATGGTAATTTATATCTTTACCTTGGCCTTGATCAACATATATCATTTTTGCAATGTACTCTAATTCCTTTACACAATGGAGAAGCAGTGTTATAAGGCAGTCTGTCTGGGTAGCAGTAACAGCTAACATAAACAATGGTTGAGAAAATGTTTAGTGGGAAAATAAACCAACCAGAAAAAGAAGATATAGGTAGAAAGTGGATTCCAATCTCCTTTTCCTTTCTAAAATCTTTTATCTCCTTCCAAATTGAATCTTGAAACCCTTCCTCTGAAGATGCTGCCAAGAGGCATCAAGAGCCTGTGTTGTATTCCTGTTGAATCAGTTGGTGAGATAATTTACATTATATGAACAAAGGATCACATTTTCATTTGAGGTGACTCTTGAGGAGGGAAAAGGAGAAAACTGGTGAACAGAAAGAATTCCTTTTCATTTTTTAATCCATTGTATTCCCTTCCCTTCTGCCTTATAAATGCAGGCTATGTTAATAATAATAATAGTTCACATTTGTATCGCACTTCAGAGTTGCGATGCACTTCACATACATTATTTATTTTGATCCTTACAACAAACCTTAAATAATAACAATTTTATATAATTACACCAAGAGCTAGCATTTATCAAGTGCTTTAAAGTTTACAATGCACTTTACAAATATTATCTTATTTGATCCCCACAACATTGAAAAGTAGGTGTTATTATTATCCCCATTTTACAAATGAATAAGCTAAAGTTAAGTGACATACCCAGAATCAGAGAGCTACTCAGTGTCTAAGGCTAGATAGGAACTCAAGACTTCCTGATTCCGTTGCACTGGATAGCTCCTTATATTTATAAATACATAAACATGTGTGTGTATGTGTATACATATATGTGTATAATAAACATGTACGCTCATATGGATATTTATACTGTATACACATGTTTACAATACATGTGCTATTTTGTATTTATGTGTGAGTGTGTGTATACATATATCATCTACATAACATATATGTTTTAAAGTTTATAAAGCCATTTATAGATGACCTCTCATATGACCTACCAGGCAGGACTTACAGGTATTATGTCCATTTTATAGATGAGGAAACAGCCTTAGAGGATAAGTGACATGGACAGTGTTATAAAACCAGTCAGAGGCAAGTGTTAAATCCATGGCTGTCCCAAGTTCAACTCCAGTGTTCTTTCTACCCACTATACACCACACTGCGCAAATCACTGTGATTTCATTGGGGTTCATGGGAAAGGGTTTTTGTTTGTTTGGTTTTGATCTGGACCTGTGATTTCATCAGTGTTGAAACATTTCATCACTGATACAGATCAGCAACCCATCTGCAGTTTGTAGTCTTGGAGATTTACTTGAGAGCCCAAGATGGTAAATGAGTTGGCCAACCAGGGCCAGAGTGGTATAGGTGAAAGAGTACTTTTTCTGACCCCAGACAAAGACCTGGATCACACACTACCTGGGTGACCTTGGACAAGTCACATATCAGATCTGATTCAGAGGCTGTATAGTCCAACCTTTCCCTCCTTCATTTTACCAATGAATAAACTAAGGCCCAGGGAGATTGTGACATTCATTGTCACAAGTTACCATCAGAGGCAGGATTTAAACTCACTTTTATATCTGTACCTCATTTAATTCCCCTCCTCCCCCCATATTTCAGCTTCCTCAGCTGTAAAATGCGTAAGGTTGAACTAGATAGACTATTCTGTGTTTTCCCCAAACAGAGTTAGATTGACAGTGATCCTTTGGAAAAACAGGCTGGGCTGTGAGGTTTCTCATTCTGCCACTTGCCTGAGTCTTAATCCTAAAATGTTTGACTAAGCGGTCAGACTCTTGGCACCTATGGTGAAACTGCCTACATGACGGCCGCTTGGAAAGCAATTGGCTTCCAGTGAGTGGGAACTTAGTGAAATGAGTCTAAAGTGAGTCTACTTCATTCGGTCTAATGACTTGGAACCCCTTCCAATCTGAATCATGTAGCCAATGGTGACGAATTGGTGAAATTCCTTATTCCACAAAACTAGTCTCTTATACCCTTTCCTTCTCAAAAGCTGTGTTTAACATTATTTTTATTTTGGTGATTCTGGTTCTGTTCCTTAGAAGTTCGCTTTCTAATGTTTCTTTATCTAGTCTTCCTAACTAACCGGCAGTGCTCCCACTCTTTCTGTATTAACCTTCCTTATTTGAAGAGATCTGATTATATCACCTTCTGATTAAGAACTCTTTAATCCATGGCCCCATTTAATTAAGCACCTACTGTGCGCCAAGCACTGTGCTATGTGCCACAGATACAAAAACAATTATCAAAAGACCCCTACTTACAAAGAACTTATTTTCAAACAGAGGAGAAAAGTTGATAAATAAGTATAGGCAGAATAAATATAAAAAGAATAAATACAAAGTAATTAACTGTAAGGTAGTTTGAAAGGGAGGGCATAAAGTAGTTAAGGTGACCAGGAGAAGTGTCATGTTGAAGGTGATGCTTGAGCTGTACCTTGAAGAAAGAGGGGTGCTGTAAAGTAGAGAGAAGGAGAGAGCATATTCCAGGCACAGAGGAGAGCCAGGGCATAGGCAGAGCAAGGGAAAGATGGGGGAATTCTGTGTGAGGAACTGAGAGAAGGCCAGATGAACTGGGCGGGGTTGCAAAGTGTATTGAGTGGGAGTGATGGGCAATGAGGCTGAAAAGATAGCTTGAGCCCAGGTGGAATAGGGCTTAAAAAGTTAAAGAGAGAATGTGATTTCAGTTTCTCCTTATTGTCTAAAATCCAGTCCCCTTAGCCTGGCATTCAAGCTTCCTTCCCAGATTTATTTCAAATTGTGCCACTCCAACATACTCTAAGCTTCCTCCAACCTACTCACTAACTACCATAGAAGATGCATTTCTTCTCTACTTATATTTTTTCTCACACTATTCCCTTATTCCCTATGCCTAGAATTGCTTCCCCTTCATCTATTGAAGTTCTACCAATTCTTTAAAGCCTGGTATGCATGACACCTTCTCCATGATACCTTGATTCTCCTTGACGTCTGCCCTCAAACCTCACACCATGCATTGTTGACCTTTCTCTTAGGCACATCTGTTATCTTATATTGAGGTAAATAAGATTGTAAGCTCCCTGTCTGTAATAAGCTTTGGATCTTCTATGGCATTTAACGCAGTGCAAGACACCAAGTAGGTGCTGAATAAATTTGTTGAACTGAGTCATGTTGAATGGAACAAAACTAAACAAATCAGAGTAAGAAAATTCTATTATCTAATAGACCCTGTGGAATGAAAACGTTTCACTATCACACAGACTTGTCATAAGTTCATTCATGTCCCTGAAACCTAGCTACATACAGTAAGAGGCTAATGACATGGCAGCTAAGTGGTGTAGTAGACAGAGCATTGGACCTGAAATCTTCCCAAGTTCAAATACGCCTCAGACATTTACTAGCTATATGACCCTGTCTGCCTCCATTTCTTCATCTGTAAAATGAGCTGGAGAAGGAAATGGCAAATCACTCTAGGATCTTTGCCAGGAGTCAAAGTGGAGTCAGAAAGTGTCAGACATGACTGAAACAACTAAACAACAATAACATGGTTCACATGTGATATAGGTTTTAGGTTTATCAGTGACAACCATAAAGATCATATCATATATATGTGTGTGCCATATACATACATTTATATATGTATAAATATCAAAGGACCATGATTTCATCAATATCTCATCAATCTCATCAATCCTCCCTCCACTTCTTTAGATTGTTGAACAATCCCATCTCCTTTAGTATGATTCTCATTCAGATTTTTCTGTAATTCTTCCACAAGGAATCACAAAACACTGGAAGCCTTCCCTTATTTCTTTTAATAGTTCATGGATACCAATGTAGCACTTCAACTGTCTATTGATCATACATCATTCTCACAACATTACTGTCCCACTTCCTTTCCTAGCAGACTTGTCCATGATTACATAAAATAACATGCAATGTTTATTCAGTTATTCAAACATTAAGATATATAGATATATATTGTATTACCAAAAGAAAAAGTAATGTGGCTTTTACCATATGTTCCTTAAATCATTTCATTAATAAAAGTCTATACTATACAAATCTGCAGCCAAGGAATTTAGAATCAATGGGATTCATAAAAGTTAATTAGTGATTGCTGATTATTGGGAAACAGTACAGTGAAAAAGTTAATATTCCTTATTCTTCTCATAGGGCATTTTGGGTGTGTGTATCATGGAACTTTATTGGATAATGATGACAGGAAGATTCATTGTGCTGTGAAGTCCTTGAATAGTAAGTTAACAGTTTAATTGTAAAGTAATCCTTCTGGTTTTTTGTGAACTGAACTTATAGTTGCATTGTTGTAGAACCTATCTAGCAATAGAGAACAGCACCTGCTCTGCAGCTTATGATCTCTGAGACATGCTTGGGGTACTGACATGGGAAGCAGCTTGTCCGCAGTTAGGGGGCAGTACGTGTCACAGGAGGGCTGAATGCAGAACTTCCTAACCCTGTGGCCAGCTATTCTTCCACTCTATCATACTGACTCTCAAAATTATAAAATACCAGATAACTTAGATAAAGTATTAATTTACACTCCTTATAGAAATAAGCAGTTACTATGGAAATTCATGGATCTAATCCTGAAAATATGTTCAAGTTAGACTGTCACTAAAACGTTTTCATTAAACAATTACTTCTTATACCCCTGATAAACAAGGGTGTAGGTGAAAGGAGATGAGTATAATTTGACTAAGTCTGGCAGATGATGTTTGTTTTGTAAAAGATGATCTTTGGAAACTATTGGAAACATGTTGGCACATAAAGTAAGAATGACTCATTTCATGCTCAGGCATTAAAGTAATTTTTAAAAAACACAACTCCCATTAAAAAGGAGGGAAAAGAAATAAGATAAAGAAGAGAAACTATGCCAGTAAAAAACTTAAAAATATTACAGTAGCAACCGTACCAACAGTTTAACCAACATTTAAGGAAGTTATGCTGTGTAAGTTGAAGTTTTACATAAAGGAGATTAAACTTAAAAACAGAAGAAATTACTTGAGCATGGGGTCCACCTTTTACAAGCTACATGACTTTAGGAAAAAATCATTAATGTCTCTGAGTCTTAATTCCTCCATTTGTAAAAATAGGGATAATTATGATGCTTGCTCTACTACTACTACAACTCAAAGGGTTGTTCTAACTGTCAAGAAAAGTAATACATTTTTAATTTTTTAAACCACAAAACACTATGTAGATGAAATATATTATAACAGATAATTTCTCTAATTGAGGTTTAATCATTGAAATGCTAATTTATTTTAATGATTATTGATTGAGATATCCTAAAATGTTTTATAATTCTACACTACTGTAAATGGGATACATAGAATATTAAGTAGTTTTTTCCTGATAACTCAGAATCAAAATTGTTGTAGTTGTTGTTCAATAGCATCTGATTCTTCGTGACCCTGTGATCGTAGTTTGCCAATACTGTCCATGAGGCTTTCTTGGCAAAGATACTGGAATGGTTTGTCATCTTATTCTCTACTAGATTAAGGCAAACAGAAGTTAAGTGACTTGTCCAGGGTCACACAGTAAATTAAATGTCTGAGGCTGAATCTGAACTCAGGTCTTCCTGATTCCAGGCCCAGTATTCTATCTATTGAGCCACCTAGCTGCCTTCAAAATCAAAATACTGGTAAATCAATTATTATGTTATAGCGCAATATAATAGGTTTTCCATTTCCTCCCTTGCTTTTAGCCTGTTGGCATCCTTATAGTTTCCTGCTTCTAAGCTGCTATGGTCTGAGAAATCAAATAAACAAGGTTAGAATTATATATAAACTAAACTAATCAGTGATGAATGGTAGACACAAAGGCTTCATTGGACAGGTTTTAGGACAGATATAGGGTTTCAAGGAAGTCAGTGAAGTTTTAGCTTAAAGAATTTTGGGACACCCTGTATTTCAGAGAACAAAAAGTTTTCTCTGGTTTTTGTTTTTTCTTTCCAGGTTCTTTAGTTCTTGGCTTTTTTGTTCTGGGTTTTCAGGATTCTTAGTTAATTCTGCGTGCTAAATTGCTAAAAGTGTGACCTGAAAAAAAGCCATGTTTTGTAAGCCTAAAACATGCAAATGATGCATTCTTCAATATGTTTCTAGTTATAGCTTGTATCAAGAAATACAACATGCCTAATATACTCAGCACATCACTGGGCTCAGAAAAATATTACTCTGCTTTTTGTTCTGGCACTGGCCTGTTCTGCGACTTTGAGCAGACTATTTAATTTTTCTGAGTCCTAGTTTTCACATCTGTAAAATAATGGCAGTCCTGTTAGGTTAACCCTAGAGTAATTGTCTTCAGATCAATTATTAGATTCGATTAGAAATTAGAAATCATGCCATCTGCACAAATGCTAAGTATTTTACCAAATATTTCATTCTGGAAAATATTAGTATTCCATTCAAGCACATCAAGTTGATAGGCCATCAGCACTGTGTCCTGTTTTCAGAGAGAGATGTATATCCCCAGGAATTAGCATAGTACTTGGTATATAGTAGGGGCTTGATAAATGCTCACTGATTTGACTTGATTCTTTTCTGTAGATGAAAAACCTGAAAACTACATTCTGTTTATTTAGTTTCAGGGGGGAAACTATAACACTATAATGTGGTTGAGGAGGAATTATGTCATTCATACTTGGATGGGCATTCAGAAAATATAGTAGCTTTAAATTTCCATTGATTTTTCTGATTCTGACGAACTATTCATTTTATACGTATTGAATCCTGATTTCCCCAGTTACAAGTACCTTTCCACCAAAGTTGCCTTGTGTTTATTATATATATATATACAATTTTATATTTATAGAATTACATAATGACATATTATATATTATTATTATATAATATATACATATTTGCCATTTCTAGGTATATACATGTTGTCCATCCCATAAAACATAAGCTTCCAGAGGGCAGAGACTGGCGATACTTTGTATCACCAATAACTACCACACTGCAGTTCTTATTGACTGATTGTTAATTGGTTAATCAATTATTCTGCAATGAAATTTGATATTATTTTCTACCACCGGATTTCACAGGAATTACTGACCTAGGAGAGGTTTCCCAATTTTTGACTGAAGGGATCATCATGAAAGATTTTAGTCACCCCAATGTCCTCTCACTTTTGGGAATCTGCCTTCGTAATGAAGGATCTCCGTTGGTGGTCCTGCCATACATGAAACATGGAGATCTTCGAAATTTCATAAGAAATGAGACTCATGTAAGTATTTTACTATATATACCAGTTGAAGAATTAGGTTAATGCAAAAGCCATCAAAATAGGTCAGATTCAAAACTTTTGTGGTTAAATATTTTAAGTTTACTTTGTCAAGAACCTTGTATTCTACTCAGAAATACAACATATATGCATATTATAGGTATATACATGCATGCATGCATAGAAGGAGGGATACATATTAAGCACTTACTATGTGCCTTGTACTAGGTGAGATGTTAGGGATGCAAATGCATGCAATCAAGATAGGTTGTTGTTGTGTTCATCCTTCATTTTCGAAGAAGACCATGACATCAGAGAAATGATGACATGACTTGCACTAGACTTTGTTTTGAGTGAGGGAAGACTGTGCAAGGTCACCAGCCTCACTTTCTCCTCTTGAGTCATCTGGATCCAGTGACCAGATATTCATCAGGATGACTGAAAACTGCCCAGGATGCAATGGGAGACCTTGTTCTTTTTAGGCTAAGGCCTTTTCAGGTACTCACTTAGAGGGAGGTAATGCCCATTCAGTGAATAACAATCAAAATAATCCCTGTCCTCAAGGAGGTTATGTTGTAATAAGGGAAGACTACATATATAAAGGGACTGAAAATCAGGGAGTCATTCCATAGTGGAATGGTGAGAAGTTCAGAAAGTATCTTAGAGATCTGGACCCCAATTATATAAAATGAGAATATACCTGTAAGGATCAAGACACTCAGAGGAGTCTAAGTTCCTGGTGGGGAAATATGTGACTGTTTGAAACGAAATTACTGACAACCTGGGTAAGCTGAAAAAGACTTCCCAGAAGTGGCGCCTGAGTCAAGATTTGAAGAGACCCCTTCTGTCTTCCAGCCACAGAAGCTATTCCCCAAACTCTACACTCATCTCTCCTCTCTGTGCCTCCATATGTAGCTTGTCCCACATATATTCAATATATTCCCTCCTCTCATTTGTCCCTTATAATCCCTAGCTTCCTTCTAGGCTCATCAGGTTCCACTTTCTACACAAAATCTTTTTTGATCCTCCAGTTTTAGGATTCTTCCCCTCCTCAAATTGCCTTGTATTGATCTGTGTATCTGTCATATATCCCAAGAGAATATAAGTTCCTGGCACAGGTATTGTTTTTGTTTTCTCTTTGTATTTCCCAGCACATGGCACAATGCCTGGCACGTGGTAGTCTCTTAATCAAAAGTTATTTTCTTTGCATGACAAAGATCCTGAAAAGTGGAAATGAGAAAAAGACTGATATCTCAAGCATGGGGAATGAATGGTTTGTGCAAATACGGAGAGGCTGGATTTGTGGTATACAATTCTGGGAACAGCAAGCTATCCAGTTTTGCTGTAGCATAAGCCTGAAAGAACAGGGCAGTAGGAAATGGGTCTGAAAGGGTAAATAAAACCAGATTGTGAAGGGCTTTCAGTGCTAGGCTGAGGAGTTTGTATTTTATCCTGTGGGCAATAGGGAGCCACTGAAACCTTTTGAAAAGGTAAGCAACATGATCATACTCATGCACTAAGAAGATGATTTTGGAAGCATGTGGAAAATGGTTAGGGTAGGGGAGAAACTGGGAGCAGGAAGACCAATTAGAAGGCTAATATAATAGTTCAAGTGTGAAGTAAAGGGGCTGCAAACTAAGGTGGTGACCACAAGAAATATTGTGGCCGTAAAATTGCTAGGACTTGTCAAATGGATATAATGTTAAGGGAGAGTAATGTAGAGGAGAAAGTCAAGAATGACTCTAATGTTACAAACCTGGTAAATGGGCAGTTAGTGGTGAAAGGGGAGGATAAGAGTGGAAGTTTGTCAGTTCTATTTTGCACAAAGAAATACATACAAGACATCCAGAAGAATATATTGGCAGGCAGGTGATGATGTAGAACTGGAGGCTAGTAAAGATTTATACTAGATGCATAGATTTAGGAGCTACCTACATAGAGTTAAGTCAACAGCAAATATTTATTAAACTCCTACTTTGTGCCCAGAACAGTGCTAGGCATAAATGTGTAAATACAAAGAATAAAACAATCTCTGCTCTCCAAAAGCATCCATTCTAATGGATGCATGAAACCCCAGCAGGCTCAGAAAGTCTTGGACCACCCAGTGGGATTAAGTGTAGGCTCACTTCATGGTCTCTCCTGTCAACTCTTTGGGTAAGACTCCAGCACCAGAAGAGGTTTAGTCTTCATCCACTTCCATTTCCAGATAAAAGGCATAAACTTATTAGCATGATATCATGAAATGAGAGTTGATTCCAAGGAAACCAAAGTGCAGGCGTTAGAAAAGATCCTGTAGTCAGACAAGAGGAGAATGAATATCTAGCCTCTGGCCTTCATATGCTCATATAAGTAAGGTGAATTCACCTGTCAAGCAGCAATGATTTCTTTTGGTACCCTGCCAAAGTCAAACAAGCAATTAATTCTTTGTGTCTACTATGACAAGGTAATTCACCCCCAACATGGTGAGCATGATACTCCGAAGATAAATATTAATCTCCAACCTTCATCACAGGGTTGAGTTCATCATGGTTCCATGAAAACTTACTGTGAATGAATTTGTACTTAGTATTTTGATTTTTTTTATTTTAAAAATGGTGCTGATGATGATGATCTTGTGCATAAGAAAAGTTTAATGCATTCCTGGCAGTCCTCCACTGGGTCTGAAAAAAGACTATTCTTTGACTAGAGGTTACAGGCATCATTGCAAAGTCCACCTCTACATTTAAAATTTACAAACCTTGTGCTATCTTCAAAGAAGCTACCCTTTCTGATCATAACCTACTAGTATGTTTAGTCTTTCTGTTGTAGCATACAACTGTGCTCATCATTTCAATTTGTGATTTTATTTTTCAAAAAAAAAATTTATTTTGATTACCCCACTTCATTTTACCCTACACAAGCAAATTGAGGAATCCAAAATCCTCTGCCCATATACAATCTAGTTTTGAGAGTAAACATTTCTCAACATGAGTCTACCCTGCTTGTTAACAAATAATTTTGGATCACAAGTGGCACAAATTGTTTTGTACCCAGTGCAAAAACAATCACTATTACAAAAGAAATTCAGAACCCTTGAGATCAGAACTTATGTTGATTTATCCTCTTATGTCCTATGTATTATAGAACCCAACAGTGAAAGACCTTATCGGTTTTGGTCTTCAAGTAGCCAAAGGCATGAAATATCTTGCAAGCAAAAAGTTTGTCCACAGAGACTTGGCTGCAAGAAATTGTATGTAAGTATAAAATGCTCTGTCTATATCTTCCCAATTATTTAGAGACTAAATGAAACAAGCAGAAATGTAGTGGTGATTTTTGCCATACGTTTTGTTACTGCAATCATGTTGTTGTCATTATGTAAAAGGTCCTTTATTTTTGTTGCAGTTTCAATTGATGTATAAGCATCGTCTTGTAAGAATGTGGGTGGAACTTTCAGGATTTATCCACCAGAACATTAAAAGGGACTCTCTGGAGGGGGTCTTGAACAGCTGTTATATACACTTGCTTTTCTTGGTCCTTCCCACCAGTAGCCCCTAATGTTGTGGTTTTATGCTACGTTAACTTACAGAAGGGAGAACTTGATCTCCAGCATTCTGCATTATGAAAGAAAAAAAAACTGGTAGGCGAATACCATTTCACTGAGGCTGCCCAAGACTTGATTTGGATTTAGACTGGCTCAGTCCTACCAAAAATGGTATTTAGGAATGAATATACAAAGAACTTTATTTGTGTCTGGCTGCCTGGGCTGTATAATACAACAGTCAACAGTTAGTGATTGATTCAGTAGTTTCCCATTTTATTGTACTGATTCATGATATATGGAATGAATGAATGAGTTTTGTTATTAATTGCCAGCCTTGGTTTTCTGCAAATGGAACAGTTTAAGGCCCATTTTTTTAAAAGCAACACACCCTAGATATTTGGAATTAATTTTTATTGAAACTTGATATTTGTCTTATGTACTGTATAATGTATTGTAATAATCCTTTACTAGGAAAAAGGGATGATATGTTCTCTCCGTACTAAACAGACTAGTCCTTGGCCAAATTGAGAATAACATAAGAAAGATGGCACAGGATACACCTACTGCAGTGTAACGTGCTCTTTTAACCTTAACTCTCGATGTTAGTATTAATTAAAAATGACCTGTGAGAATTAATAATTGCTTTTGTGTCCAACATTGACGTGCCAAAGTGTAAAACAGCACAAGATACAATTCTATGCAATGTCAACATCTAAGCAGCAGCAAAGTGATTTTCTTGGCGCCATGTGAAGAGTACTGTCATAGAGGTGGCAGGGTCAATCCATTTATGGATTTGTAATACCAATGTCATATGTACTTACTCAAGACTTCCATTTTAATTTAGTGCTAGTTAATAGATGCCAGATATGAAGAGCTCATTCCAAAAGTCATAGATTTCAAATGCAAAAGCTGCTTGCTACAATCCAGAGAATATTCAGTATCACTATCAATCCATTTTTACCATTACAGATAATAATTTTTGTCATTTCTGTAGGCTGGATGAAAAATTCACTGTCAAGGTTGCTGATTTTGGGCTTGCCAGAGATGTGTATGATAAAGAATATTATAGTGTACACAATAAAACAGGAGCAAAACTGCCAGTGAAATGGATGGCTTTAGAAAGTTTGCAAACTCAGAAGTTTACTACAAAGTCAGATGTGGTAATGTACACTTTCTATTTAACCTGATTATACCGTTTTTCTTATGAAATTTACATGATATATTCCTGCACCTCAGTAACTCAATTAGACTTGTCCATTGTTCTGTTAAATACAAACCAAGATTATAAATCTGAATTGAAATAAGAATGGAGATACATTGCTAGAAATATATGTATGAGGGTAAGTTGTTTGATAAAGACCACTTCTTGTACCTGATCGATTCATTCCATTATATGTAACAGTACTGTCCACATGGTAGGTTTAAAGAGTCTTTGTTTAATTTAATTCTAAGTTTCTTCATATATTACCTTGTTCCTCTCTGTTGCTGAAAGAGTTTCAAAGAAAATTACATTTGAAAACATCACTATTAGAATAATTGTTGGTCATGTTTCATACTACAAGGAAGCAGACAGCCTAAAGTAGCATAAATAAGTACCCTATAGTTTTGATAGATGGTCAGAGATGCGTATGTAAATTAGCACAGGGTTTGGCTTCCCTTGCAAACCAAGCATTTGAATGTTGACATGGTATTATCACTATAGCATGTGTTTGCTTAGGCTCTATGTATTTTATGGTTCATATACAAAAATTAACTCATTAGCAGGGAAGTAATGCAAATGACTACATAGAAAGAAGACAGAAAAGGAAATAAACATTTATTAAGTGCCTGCTATATGCCAGGTACATGTTAAGCGCTTTACAAATACTATCTCATTTGAGACTCATATATAACCCTAGGAGAAAGGTATTGTTATTATCCCCATTTTCAGTTAAGGAAACTGAGACAAACAGGGGTGAGATGACTTGCCCAGGATTACACAGCCAGTAAATGTCTGAGATCAGATTTTTAACGCAGATCTTCCCAACCCCATGTCTAACACTTAGTCCACTGAGCCACCTAACTGCAAGATAAGCCTTGCTAATACTTATTCATTTAGATTAATTCCAAAACAATTGAAGTGTCAGCAAAATGTCAGATTTGGAAAACTTCACTGTGATGATTTTGAAAGCAAGCAGAAATGAGTTAATTCCCACTTGGGACCAGCTTGGCTCTTTCTGATCACATCAAATTAGAGCTAATGGTCCTAAAACGTTTCCTGAAGATTTTTTTTTTCAAAAAACCTGGGCAAAGTCTAAGTGGATAGAGCACTGGGGCTGGAATCAGAAAGACAGGAGATCAAACCTAGTCTCACACTTATTGACTGTGTGATCCTAGACAAGTCCCTATACCTGTTTGCCTCAGTTCCTTCATCAGTAAAATGGGGATAATAATATAGCACCCGCCTCCCGTGAGTTTGTGGGAATTAAAAGAGATAACATATACAAAGCACCTTTGCAAACCTTAAGGAACTTTATAAATTCTAGGTATTAGTATTATTGTCATCATTATTACTCACAGATAGGTCTCTTATCTGTAAGTGGGAAGGTGAGAAGGTCTATGATGGAATGCTACTGGCCACATTTGGCTTCTTTTCTTCATTTTACCTAATTCAATGTTCATTCTATTAACTTACTTACTTCATTCTATTTACTTAGAGGTATAGTAAATGTGTCTTTTATCTCCACATATACATCCTTGCCTGTAAGTTGCCTAACAAGTTTACTAAGCAAAAACAGATTTCTGGGTACTCTGTCTGGTACAAGGATGCCTTGAACATTCTGATTTATGCCCATTTGAATGTCTTTTTTACCCTAGCATATATCCAATGGGAGAAATATGACCTGGTGTATTCTTGAGTTTTCTATGAAGCACTTTGATCTCTTCTAATCAAGAAATAGTATATTATCATAAAGCCTGGTAGACCAAACATTATCTTAGGATCAAGAACTCTTGAATTTTTAATCCCAGCTTGAATTCAGATTTATTGCTGGATTTTTAGCAAGTGACTTAACCTCTTCATGTCACTATTATCCACAGTTCAAAGATGCCAACATTCCTCATAAAAACTATGATTTAACTACTAATGAAATGCATCAAAAATAATAAGTTAAATAGTATTGCGTTTCTTGAATATAGGCTTCCACGTATAGTCTGAACACTTAAAATCAGATATCCTTATACCCAAGGTTGCACTGTCTCTATTGAAAGAAAACAAATATATGGGTGTTCCCTGGAAAATAGATGCAAAAAATAACCATATTTAAAATTTGAGAAATTTTTAAATCATCATGATAACTTGAAAAGAACATTTGCTGAATGAGCAAGGATTCTTAGACTTTGTATTATGGACTCCTTTGGTAATCTAGTGAAGCACATAGATCCTTTCTCCAAGCAATATTTTTAAATATATAAGATAAAATGTATGAGATTGTCCAATCAACATTTATTAAGCACCTACTATGTGCCTGGCAATATACTAAGCACTAGGGAAACAGTTAATAAAAAGCAAGCCAGTCCTTGCCCAGAAAGAGTTTACAATCTGGTGAGAGGAGACAGCACAGAAGAGAAGGTAGGAAATGGGCAAAAGGAGAACAGAGGGTATTTTGTTCCATGGAGTTTAAAACTAGGCAGAGCAGCAGGTGTTGAGTAGAGCTGAAAAGTTCAGTTTCTGCCCTCCATATAGGAAGGCATTGGGAGGAGTTTGTTCTACCCTCCAACTCTCCAATCAGAGGCAAGGGGAAGCTGAGGGAGATTGTGTCAGTCAAAACGCGAGTTAGCAATGGTGAGGTGATGAACTTAATCTGATGGAGACACCTTGTTCCATGGAGTTGAAACTAAGTAGAGTGGTGGATGCAAGAGTAAAGTGAGGATTACCAAAGAAACCAATTACACTTAATTAGTTATCAAATTTTTAAAAATACAAATTCACAGTCATTAAATTAAGATCTTCTAGTCTAGAATCTCTGGGTGTCTTGCCCTTCCATAATTGGTAGGGATGAAGACAGACTGTGCTAGCAATGAGCAGTAAACAGTAGGCTCTGAAAGAGAATGCCCTGGTCCAAGAGAGTAAATTGGATGCCACACCACGACAAATTCATGGAACTTTGAGAGTTGACATAGATGGTAGTAAAAGAACTCCAACCAGCACCTGAAAGCCTGAGTCTGATCAAGAACAACCCCTAACAAAAGGGTGCCACAGAAGGGGTACCATAGAATTTGGGGAGATGACTCTCCTGCACAGCTTATCATCTAGCAACAGAATTCTTTCATAATGAAGGCATACTAGCCAAGCCCCATCTGTGTTCCTGTTTCCACACAGCTGTGGGCCAAGACACTGGGGAAATTTAGAATGGCAAAAATATGAAAAAGAAATGCCTTCAACCTAAACATTTAAAAGCTTGTACTAAAGCACTGCATAATGACTTTACATAATTTTAAAATTCAATAAGTTCATTTGATACAGCTTCATGCAATAAAGCTTCCAGATTTCCCTGTGCATCAAAGTACGGTGCTGGCCATTGGCCAACAAATGGCAAGGCTTTGGATTTCTCAAATTATATCATATTTTACTGTATTTTGATCGAATTTGTGTGTGTAGTGGCATAACACTTAAGAACTGCTTAACAGAATAACAGAAAAGCGAAGAAAATAAAAACTGGCCCAAATCAACCGACTTGTGAGAAATCTCCAACTCTGGTTTTCATTTCATATCTGTACAACAGCGTGATAGAGTTCTAACAGCACTGGGTTCAGAGTGAGAAGACACGAGATCAAATTCCAGCTATGCTTCTTACTACCTTTGTGACCCTGAGAAGGTCACTTGGACATCTCTTAGAGCCTCAGTTGCATCATAACATGATGGGCCTGGACAAGATGATTTCTATAGTCTCTTCCAACTGAAAAAATCTTTGTTGGCCATTATTCTTGTCACACACACACACACACACACACACCCCATATTTTTGGTAAACAGTTGAAATTGTTTTTTTCAACAGATTCATTTTCTCTTCAGAGCAATGGATCCCAAAGTGTCAATAAATATAACGTTTTTATATAATATACATTTAATTTAAATAAATAGTATATTATAAAGAAGCTATGTCAAGGATGAAAATTGAGCATGTTTTAGAGAGGTAAGGAGTAAGGAATAACGTGAGAGCTTTGAGACAAAATGATACCATTCAGCTGCCCACATGAAGTAAGAGTTCTTTCATGACTGCACGCATGACAGCAAATGGCCAGAAACAGTTGTCCACAACTGAAAGACTGTTGGCCACTGCAAGCAACAAACTCTGGTGTTATTTACCTACCAGAATAAAGTAGAACTTTACCTACAAGGCAAAATGCAAACTCTTTGTGGAAAAAAACTCCTGAAGATCCCTTCCTCACTAGATTTTTCAGTTTCAGGCTTTTAAAAGATAACATTTAAGAAATCCCAAGGAAAAGAGAGTGTCCTTGTGTATCTTAGAAACCCAGTTCTACCAGCTTGGCAAGTCTATACATAACAATAGATCTCTTTTCCTTCAAAAATTTACCATTTCTAATAGAAGAGCAAACAACTTTGTAGTTTGTTAGACTACTGTAAGCATTTAGAACATAAAGCAGTCCAATAAATGGGAAAACTGGTAAGGAAGACTTTAGGTACAGGTAAGGAAATCTTTTTCCACATAGCTGTATCTGTCATATTCCCTGATCCATCCACATCAAGACTGTATACAAACAAAAGGTATTTTAAGAGTCAAAAGGTGGCAGACAGATGCATTTTGAAAAATAAATTTCTTACCAACCCCTCCCTCCCCCCCACCTCTGATGGCCCCAAGAATATGGCAGTGAGGAAATGGTGAACTTTTCCATCCTCCCATTCTTTGAATGATCTCGTGGCACCTTCCTGCCCTGTTTTAACCCCAACATGGGAAGGGGAAAGGGAAGAAAGAGGGGAATAAGCATTTATATGGTACTCACTATGTGCTGGACACTGGACTAAAGCTCTTTACAAATTTATCTCATTTGATTCTCACAAGAACCCTGTAAGGTAGGTGCTGTTATCTCCATCCAGGGAGATAATCCAGGGTTACACAAATAGTGACTTTCTAAGGTCAGATATGAACTTGGGTCTTCCTGACTCCAGGCCTAGCCCTCTGTCCACAGCACAGATAACTCTCCTCTGATAACAAATACAAACTACTTTTTCTTGGTAGCTCACTACTTCCCATTCTATTAGGGGCAGTGGAGTGAGGGCTGAGCCTGGAGTCAGAAAGACTTGAGTTCAAACCTAGACTTGGACACTAGCTGTGTGACCCTGAGCAAGCCACTTAACTTCTCTTTGCCTCAATTTCCTCATCTATAAAATGGAGATCATAAAAACACCTACCTCCAAGCGTTGTTGTGAGGATCAAATGAGATAACTGTAAAGCCCTTAGCACAATGATGAACACATGTTAAGTTGTACGTAATAGTTTGACATCCACACTTGCTTGGCAATTCAAAGTGAAGCATGATAGTCCCCCCCCCCCCCCAAATACCTAGCTTAAACACAAAGCGTACTAGGGTCCCAGGACTTCAATAGGAGGAGAGTAAAGTAATTAGAACTGCATGTTCTCCAATCCCCTTTCTCTCTCCTGGAGCAACCCCATATGCATTTACAAATCTCAGATTCATCGTGCTATCAACTGGTCCAGCTCTTCTGAAAAGTCATTTGGAACTATACCCCAGAAGTTCCTAAATACAGCATTCCCTTTGGCCCACAATACCACTACCAGACCTGTAATCCAAAGAGATCAAAGAAAGAGGAAAAGGACCTGTGTCACAAAAATAATTAAAGAGCACTTCTTTTAGTTATAATAGTTACAGCAGTTCTCTTAGTAGCAGCAAAGAACTAGAAACTACACAGGTGACCAACAATTGAGGAATGGTTAACAAATTGGGGAATGATAAACAAATTAGCTGTATGAATATAATAATATACAATATATTACACTGTAAGAAATTAATAAAGAAATGGTTTCAGCCAAACCCAGACATATTTGTATTAACCAATAGAGAGCAAAGTGAGTAGAACTGGGAGAAAAATTTATACTTTAACATCAATATTGTAAAAAAAAAATGAAGTATGCCAAAAGGCTTAAGAATTCTGATCAACACAATGATCAACAATAATTTCATAGGTGTAATAATGAAAAAGTCTGTAAAAAAATGAAAAATGACAGAGAGGTAATGGACTAATACGCAGAATGTGACTTACTTTTGAACATGGCCAAAGCAGAAATTTTTTTTTTACTTGATTATGCTTAACTATTTCAAGGGTCTTATATTTCTGTTTTTCCCACTGGGGAGAAGGGGAGAAAGGAAGGAGAAAAAAATTAATGCTTCATAATTTAAAGGGAGAAAAATAAACCTAGTAAGATTTGTATAAACTGATATAGAGTGAAATAAGCAGAGCCAAGAGAACAATTTATAAAATAACAACATTGTAAAGAAAACAGCTCTGAAAAACTTAAGATCTCTAATCAATGTATGATCAAGTATGAATGATTCCAGAGGATCAATTAAGAAATGTGTTACCTACCTCCTAAAACAGATGTACTCAAAGGTGCAGAATGAGACATACTTTTGACATGCCCAATTTGGGAATATGTTTTGCTTGACCATGTACATTCATTGCAAGGGTTTGGTTTTGTCTCCAATGGAGAAAGGAAGATGGAAGGGAGAGAGAATAGACTTTTGATCAGAGGGAAAAAATTTTTTTTAAACAGACTGCTCCATGGGATCTACCATGCATGCCTTCCCCTCATCCTTCCTTCTAACTGCCACTGCAAGCAACAGTCCTGGTGTTATTTATCTACCAGAGTAAAATATAACTTTACCTACAAGGCAAAATGCCAACTCTTTGTGGAGGATCCCTTCCTCACTATTTCTCAATCTCAGAGATGCAAAATAGGGAGGGCCTGAAAGCTGCAGTGCGATATCAGTCTCTAAGGGATTGGGGCCAGAATGCAGAGAGTTGTTTAAAATAGCAAAGTGGGAAGAATTTATCCCACCTCTCTTCCAAGAAGCAGGGGGACTGGACACACTGTCTTCCAGATAGCTGGTGTTATGGTTTTTATTACTATTACCTCTGTTATTGTTTCTATTGCTACAAAACAAAAATGAAACAAAAAACTCCAGGGGTTTAAGGGCATGATTGATGGACTGACCAGATTTGGGGGCGAAATCCTATACAATACAATACATATGCAATCCTATATATGGACCAATCTAGAATTTACTTTTAACCTAATGTGGCTAAGATTAAAATTAATCTTAACAGTTAAATTATACCAAAGCTGAAAACATTAATATTACGTAATTGATGTAACTGTATCCCTCCAGACTAAGTCCCTAAAAGAATTTAGATTATTTTGTACATCCTAATACTGCAATTGCTTTTGAGAAGTTTTTATTGTTTTATTCTTTTGCTGTATGATCTAGAATGCTGTTGAGTTATTCTAGGGGGAACATGTTGGTGCATTTACCAGATAACTGCTATCTTATCACAGGTGATATTTTAATTATTGTTTAGGCTTAGAACTTTTTGAATACTTGACAAATAAATGTATAAGATATAGTTCATTTTGCCTGATTCTAGTTCAAACATGCCATGAAATTGGTATCCTATTTTTCACCCTCAAAGAAAATCCACTCCTAACACAATGTGCTTGAAATGGGAGAGATTGTATCATTGAATGTTTAAACTCATTCTCTCATCACTGAAATCTGATGAGTTAGCTCACATTTCAAGTTGCATGTTCAAACCATTCTAACCTGAATTTCTTTTTCCTGTTTTTTTTTTTTAGTGGTCTTTTGGAGTGCTTCTTTGGGAACTAATGACTAGAGGAGCACCTCCTTATCCTGATGTTAATACCTTTGATATAACAGTTTACTTATTGCAAGGTCGAAGGCTCTTACAGCCTGAGTACTGCCCAGATGCACTGTAAGTCCTCCTTCAGAATCTTTGGTGATTGAGGATCAACTTAGGGGGGTGGTTAGGAAGTCTTCTCTAAATGTGAATTTTTATGTTGTTGATAGAAACCATTGCTTCAAATAATCTTTCTTTGGTTTCTCTCTGAAATAGGTATGAAGTCATGCTAAAATGCTGGCACCCAAAAGCTGAAATGCGTCCCTCCTTCTCTGAACTGGTCTCAAAGATATCGGTCATATTCTCCACATTCATTGGAGAGCATTATGTTCACGTGAACGCAACTTATGTCAATGTAAAATGTGTCGCCCCCTACCCTTCCCTTTTGTCATCCCAAGACAATGTTGACAGGGAGGTGGACACCTGACAGGGTGTACTCATACTTCCCTATGTGTGAAAAAGCTACCATTGTGGTAGTTCAAACAAAAGCAGATGTTCTATCCACTGTTTTTTCTTTTTCCACTGCCTAGGGAAAAACACCATCATTTGTTTGTTGTTTTTGCCCAATATTGCACTACTGTAAGGATTTTATATTGTGTTATTTAAATCCATGCAATTCTAGGGAGTTTTCTAACTCATCAAATTATCTGGACCAACTGCTGCTGCCTGGGATTGAAACTAGCATGACATTTGAGACATAAAGTCTGACCCATTAAGTGAAAGTGTGTACAATTGACAAAGAATCACTGCTCAAACTTGGCTTTACATTGCTGGTTACATTATGAGAATTAAAGTGACAGATTTTGAAAGTCTAATGGACCATAGTCAATCCAGAAAAGGAACTGTCTTTGGGACATAAACACAAACATTGAGATCAGACTACCTATTTAGAAGTCCAGTATTTCAAAAGGTGTCTTTTCATGTTGTATAGGTTCTAGCATTTTTTTTTTGTTCTTAATCTTGACATTTTTGCCCATTAGGCAAAAGGGTTCATTAAAGGACTGTTGAGTAAATTCCCTTTCTTAGGGGAAGAATCATATATAATGTAGTCAAAATTTCAAAACAGCATGACACAGAATGCTTTTTATAAATGTTTGCATATTGTATATAGACAACTTTTAGATTATTTTCTTAAATAAAAATAGTCCTAATGGCATATTCAGTTATCATGTAGACCTCAGCTCTCAAAAAATGACACTGTTAAAATTGTGACTTAATTAATCTGGACATTTTGGATGTTTTTTTCTGTATTTTAAGAAATTATTGTTCTCTGAGAGTAAACATTTGAGTTGTAATGATAAACATTTCTAGAGTTAAATCAATATGTATCCTGAATAGAATCAGTCTGAATTTTGATAATTGTGCCCCACTGTGGCCCTCGTTTACAGCAATTCCTAGGAGTCAGTAACCCATAAATATTAGTCCCTGACGTCCAGGTGGCTTGTTCTCCATTAACACCACTAACTAGTGACACAAGAACATCCATTCAGTCCAGTTCTGCCACTGTGCATGTAGATTTACCCAACTTATGGCCAGGAAAGTACATTTAAGAAACATATTCCTAAAGTTCTGGCCAGTTAGAATGGAATCCAGTAGCTCTAGATTGAACCCTGGTAATGTTTTGTTCTGTGGAATCTTGTGCCTACTACTGTATAGTGCATGTGGTATAAGATGGTTTTGTCCATGTTAACACAAAGTATTATATTTTTATAAAAATGTATATTTTTAATGACATACACAATGTTTTGTTAAGGCCACAAAATACTGCACTGTGAACATTTCAGAAAAGGTATGTCAGACTTGGATTTATACCTTGGGGTGACTTTTTTTTTTAATGACTGTAAATAGTGATAAGGAAATGCACTGATTGCCAGTACACCCCACCCTCATGACATCACCTTCACTTGAGGCCAAGGGTTAGTTAGCATAGCAAGCTAGAATGGAGGACATGTTACACTGAAACTAATGAACAGTTTTACTGTTCTTGTAAGAATTATTATAACCAAAAGTTCTTTGGGGAGGGTAGTAGGCATCATCAGGTCCTCTGTAGTGCAGACACATTTCACTTCAGAGGTACGTGTTCTATTGTATATAGTGTAGATTCAGTGAGTGTCTGACAGAACTCTGCTCTGGGACAGTAATGTATCATCTCTACCCTTCTCTTGGCTACAAAAGTACTTGGGACATAAGGAGCTTGTGGGAGTGAAACCCACTGACAAAGACTGCACACTTGTACATATACACACATGCTTGGAAAAGTTACAATGTGAAAATCATGTTTACTATTTATGAACTCTTTGTTTAATAAAGTTAACATTGTGTCTGGCACAGCCTGTAAGAGTAAGCGATTCTTGTAAGAATCTGATACTTTTCCGTGCATATATACCTGCAGACGATCTGAATGGTACTTTGTATGTTTATAATTGTTGTTCTGGTATAATCATAGGAGGTGAATAAAGAGATTAACATCCTGTGTCTTCTGAGTTAGTCCTTGATAGTCACACACAGCTTCTACTCCATTTACATAATGACAGAGGAATCTTAAAATTGACTTAGGATTACAAAATCAAAATAAGGTGGTTTTTGTGTTTTGCCATATGTAAATACAAGAACTTGCCTTCTTGAGCCACAATCCATTGCTTTACCTGCAAACTAGCATGTAGCCTTTCAACTTTGAAGACATATGACTTCACAGAATGAGGACACTTCAGCGGATCTTATCCTGGGTTACTGAACTGACTATATTTCTCTGTCAGAAGGTGAGTCTCTGGGTCACTGGTTCCTACCCAAGTTCCTCATTCAAACACAAGAAAAGTATGAATTAAATTATACAGGTCATAGTCTTAAGGTTGTGATGACTGTAAGCAGAGAGACCCTCTGGTTTGAAAAGAAAAAAAAGCTCATTACTCCCATAAACACTATCTCCGTCCTGAAGGGTCCCTAGTTTTATTATCCTTCAAACTGTAGGGAAGTTGCCAGTGACTATACGCAGGTGTTTTCTATGCTACCTTGGAAAATGGAAATTACAAGGGAAAGCTTCACTTGCCCCTTTTCAGTAATTTGAAGCTTCCAGCCATCAGTAAGCCCATGTTGAAAACGCAGTGAAATGGTGGAGCTGACCATTTGCAGACTCCTGAATACAACATGTTCCTTATTTGAGAAGTGAACCTTAAATTAGGAGGACTTTTCACTCCTGAGTGCATCGTCTAGTACTCAATTCTAATGGTGCTTTAGTGGCCCACCAGTATACAAGAAGATAGATTGCACTGTAAGGAAACTTCCTTGAAAAGTTGTACCTGGAGACCTGAATTTAATCTTATACCATCAATTTCATTCCAAAAAGTATGTAAAGTAATAGAATTGAGTATATTATTATACCTAAAAGTAATTATTCTTGGCCATAGTTAAGGTATCCCAAGAAGGGCAGATGTGAAAAAGCATGTATTTTTGTCTCAAACTGAGTATTGTTTTATTCCAGATGACAAGCTCCAAAAATCTATTTTAACTATTAGTACAGTACTCTTTTAAAAAATATCCTGGAAGTGAAAAGTAAATCTTATCTACATGATTACAGAAAATAAAATGGCGACAATTAATTTAACAAAGTGTTAAGTTGAATTAATCTTCTCAATTTAACGCTTTGAGGTAAGTTATTATTGTAAATAAGACCAGGGGAAATAAAAGAGCTAAAGGGTTTCCCCAAAGTTTACCAAACAAGATTCAAAACCAGAACTAATTAGACCCATAACTAGCAATGTAAGTACATAGAGCAAACAGCAGATAACACACCTGGGCAAGCAGCAGGGAACATACCCTGAAATCATCTTTGTAATTCATAATATAGAAATAATACAAAAAGCAATTAAAATCAGATGAACTTAAGTGTTAATCTGATAATTCAGCTTTTCCTGATGAAGGCATGCATGTCAAATTTTTGTACTTCTAAAACTTTGTGCTCTGGAACAAAGCTTCAGTTATCGTGCCCTATCTTTTGTCACTTTGGAACTATTAGCTTCTATCCTACTTCACTAAACCTGTTGCCTTAGCTGGGAAGATGTAGTAAGGGACAGAGTGTGGAAATATAGAAAGTGCAATGGATTTGGATCTAGAGCACTTGGGTTCAAGTTCTAGCTCCTTGAGTAACATTAATTTCTGAACCCTCAGGTTCTTCATTTTAAAATGAAAGAGTTAAAATATATGACCTCCAAAGTTCCTTCTACTTCTAAATTTATGACCCTGTAGTCCTATTCTTTTCTTCAATGGCTCTCTCTCAAGACAGAGATTATCAGATTCACCTTTTTGTCAAAATAGGCAGCAGAAATCAAGTCTAGAAGAAACATCTTCAGGGTTGAGTGAGGGAAAAGAAAGTCTACCCCAAATCAACTTTAATAATGCTGGAACAATAGAACTGACTGATGAATGGATGGATGAGAATGAGAAGCCAATCTTCTTTGGTCAAGGAATGTGGCACCTGATTAAGCCACATTACAAGATTATTTGCCCCCTACTTCTCTTTCCCCCTTTCTGCACCCCTGCCACCATTGTTTTCTTTCAATACCATTGACTATAACTTTTCCCCTTTTCCTCCTCCTTGGGCTTTCAAAAGAGAAATAAAGAAAATCCTAAATTATAGAAAATGTAAATTGAAGAGAAAAGGAACCACTGAACCATTCTTTCGAGTTTCGTTTCTGTTTCATGCTGTTTGTAAATGGGTGCTTAAAACTATTGTTTTTATTCTGAGAAAACGTAGCAAAAATGTGTCATTGTCCTTGCTAGGTCATATGAAGATAGATGCTTCATTTGCATTCAGATCAATATGGATGAACCTCTTAGCTGTTACAAAAAAAATGCATAAAATTTTAATCAACTTAAACTTAATCAACTTTTATTTGTCTTGCACCTATAGCAGATACAACCCAGCATTTGGTACTATTGTATAATTTTCAGATAATACACAGATAGTCCACAAAAAGAAAAAAAAAATAGATTGTTCTCAATTCCTCAATATGGTTTTCCCTTTCTCGCTTGACTTTTAGCTTCAAAGCTATTATTAAATACTCATCTATTTAAAAATTCCGAATAACCTTAGTCATAAAACCAGTGAAATATTTCAGTTGGAGAATTGAAGGTAATAAAACAGAGACTTGCCCAAACTGTCCTTTGTTGTAAATTATACCAGAGGTCTAGATTACGTCAGCCAAAGGTATTGATCACGTCGCTGAGGGGTTTATAACTACTATTGACTTGTCATCTGACCTGGGAGCAGAAACCAAGGAAAATTGCAAAAGCATATCTAAGATAATGAAAAGCTCATCATTAATACAACTTGTTATCCTGTCAAACAATTACTATTGTGTAGAGTTACAGATAAGTATTTAACAAATAAGAAGGACTTAGGAGACCCTGAGTCTAACTTCTTTTTCCACTATTGCATTATTATGGTGATGGTCTTCTTGATGCAATATAATAAACAAGTAATTTCTTCCATGATAGCAAAGTGTCAGTTAAGCAGAAAGGAAGATTAAAAAAAGTAGTTTATTATTCCAGATGCACCAAAAAAAAGTATGGTATTAAAAGAAACACCAGATGCTTATTTCAGATAAGAATTTTTGCCCAGATCTCAGCCTCAATGTAGAGGAATCTAGAGTGACACTTGGTCCCTGTTCAAGCCTATATAGATTGCACCCTATTCAAAAGAACAGTTATATATTCTGGAATTGAGATTGAATGCAAGAATCAGCCTTTAAATAAATACATACGCAGTTAAAATGCATACACTTAACACAAGCAAGGAAATTAAACTGAACTAATAATATCTCTTTGGACACAAGTTGCAAAGGACAATGTTCATGTATTTCAATACAACTCTTTTCTGGAAAAGGCTTTTGTCTTTGTGTATTCCCTTTTTCACTGTCCTGTGGGTGCATTCTTTGTACTACATGAGTTCCAGACTGGCACAGACATCTACTAATCCCTAGACTTCTTAGCTGTTACCAAAAAAATGCATAAAATTTTAATCAACTTAAAAAAAAATCTCTGGCATCCAAACGTGCCGAAACTGAATTTCTCAATGACTTCGCCAAGCAGTCAGTGTTCCTCATGAAGATTCCATCCTGGCTGCGGGAAGAGTGGGAGGGGACTGCTTGTGGATTGTGCCACTGCAGTTTCCTCCTCTTTGTCCTGGTCCAAATGGCTTGTACAAAGATGACAGATTTCACTTGCCCTTCCTAACTGCCCTTTTGAATCTGCCCCATTATATTGTGCATCATTTTGCTGTCACCCTCAGCTTTCCAAAGTCAGAAAAATATCAACATACAAGGGACTTTTCTCCATTAATACATTCTAATTTTACTTTAAAAAAAAAAAAAAAACTGTGTCCTTGTGTCATACGCTCTTTCCATTATGACCAACCCAGGGGTTTTCCCTTGGTAGTACTGTGACTCAACAACCACCATATTCATCAGCAGCGGCAGTCCCCATAAACAAGAACCAAATTCAGAGGTTTTATAAACTCTGGCCTCAAGAGCTTGCACTTTGCAAATCAGTCACATGGTTCCAACAGATTTATTTCTGAAACTCCAATTTAAAAAAAAAATCAGAAGAAGATATTCTAGTGTTACTGTGCTATTCCTTCTAGTAGTCCTAGTTAAATATTCCTGTAAAAAGCCAAATAATCAGAATTAGCTGCTTCAAGAGCCATTCTTTCTACAGATGCTCCTGAGGGGAGAGATAGCAAACCATCACCCCAAAATCCATTCCAGGAAATTACAATAGCAAAACTCTGGGTGTATGTATATATACATGAAAGTATTTTTCTAAATATAAAATGGGTTATTATAATTATTTTTATTATAATGATCTCATCCCAGAACATGTCTTAGGGAATTAATGACTGTCTGGAGGCTAATGCTTTAAGGGAATGCTTTAAGGAATTATCCTGGACTAATGAAACACTGCTGGTTTAGTAAACTAATATTTTAAATGCACAGGAAGTTAAAATTGGGGCTGACTCCATAAAGTCATTCTCCTCTATTCATGTGCTTCCCCACTCAGTAGAGAGGATAAAACAGGTCCATTCATAAAATGTGGCATATGCTGGCAATGTGATCTTACTCCTTTATTTATTCATCTAGGATTCAGAGAATGCAGATCCCTCTCTTTTTTGGGTACATTTCTATTGCTTGAGTAAACAGGACAACCCTTTTTCTGAGCAGCAGAATAATGTAAGTGTACTTCATTTCCAGTCAAATGACTTGAGTTCAAACCCTGGTTCTTACTAGTTACGTGAAATTGAACAAGTCTTTTCATGTCTCAGTTTCCTCCTCTCTAAAATAGGGATTATCAGACTTGTACTGCCTGCCACAGAGATTTAATGTGAAAAGAGTACTTGGTAAAATGTTATATAATTGTGAGTTGTTCTTGTTACAGACAAGTTGTTAGTACAATAACTCAGTGCTCCCATTCTACCTTAATCAGGAAATATGTTGATAATAGATCACATTTGCCTGCAGGGTAGTCAGTATTAGCCCTTCTTGCTACTTGACAAATTAAAACTATTTGACATTCCATCTGTGTATATCAAGCTATTGACTTCATGAAAGTCCTGTTATAGCATGGCTGTGGGATCTCAAAGTCTTTGCCTGAAAAATACAATCTTTAGCTGAACTAAGCTGGAAATACAGGCCTAAGAATGGATTATGAGGGGCAGCCTGGTGGCACCATAGTGCATCGAGTACTGAGCCCTGGAGTTCAAATCTGGCCTCAGACGCTTACTAGCTGTGTGATCCTGGACAAGTCACTTAACCCTGTTTGCCTCAGTCTTCTCATCTGTAAAATGGGTTGGGGAAAGAAATGGCAAACCACTTCAGTATCTTTGCCAAGAAAATCCCAAATGGGCTCAAGAAGAGTCAGACAAAAATGAAAAATGACTGAACAGTAATCCAACAAAAATGGACTATGGGTCTGTCTTTCAAGTGCCAACCCTGCTACATGCCAAGAGACTTCACCCCAGGAGATGGCCCACCAGCATAGGTAAAATCTTTGGGGAGGGGGGGGGGCAGGGGTGAGTAAGGCAGTTCAATAAGTCAAAGAGGAGTGGCAATCTGCATTAATGAAGGGGACCCCCGCATCATTAAAATCATGAGTCTTCCACCTCTTAGAACAGTGCCTGGCATATAATATGTGCTTAAATAAATGCCTGTTGACTCACAGGTTTTTTTAAGTATTATAGTATTTAGCTACTTGGGATGTCTTGTATTCTTTCTAAAAGCACATTAATGAATGGGCCCTTCTACTAACCTCAGTGGCTGAAAAGCATAACTTCCTTTAGGGTGCATATACTGAATTTCCTTAAAAGTTTTTATCAGCCTTAACACCTATCTAACAAATCATGTGATAAGACCTTAGCCTGCAAGGGCCAGGGTCTCACATTGCATCCTGGGCCATCTCTAGCTGTCCTGATGAATATCAGGTCACTTGGTCCAAATGGCTCAGGAGAAGACAGTAAGGTTGGTGACCTTGCACAGCCCTCCTTCACTCAAATCAAAGTCAACTGCAAGTCATGTCATCTTGATGTCAAGGCCCTCTTCAAGAACGAAGGACTAACACAATCTGTGAGTAGCAGTTCCTCTCCTCTCTTTTTACCTTGGGGTTTACTGGCTACATTTCTTGTTCGAGGATCAAGCCTTAAACCCAATTCACTTTGGAGCTCATAGACTGAACAAGTTCCCACTCACCTAGTACAGAGTGAATGTAATTACTAAATAGTAATTGTTTCTCTTTTGCCCAGGAACCCTGAGGGTCTTCCCCTCCCAGTTTGATTTCTTTTTTTTTTTTATTAAAGGGGTCATCTCTTGAGTAACTACTTAAAGAAGGCTATTCATTGAATGGGTGTATCTCACTCAAAGTGGGAATGTGTTAAGACCTTAGCCTGAAAGGGCCAAGGTCTCACACTGAATCCGGAGTCATCTCCAATCGTCCTGATGAATATCAGACCACTGGACACAGATGGCTCAGGAGAAGAAAGTGAGGCTGGTGACCTTGCACAGCCCTCCCTCACTCAAATAAAAGTCAATTGCAAGTCACGTCATCATCTTGATGTCATGGTCCTCTTTGAGAACTAAGGACAAACACAACAACAACCAACAACAACTAAAAAATTATGGCCTATAATTGGATGTGTATCAAGTTAATATGTCAGATAATTACTGACTGTTAATGTTAATGTTAACATACAGTTAATACCAGAAATTTTACCATGTGGTAAACTAGAAAGAGCTGGTTGTGGAGTCCAAGGATCTGAGGCCTAATCCTAACTCAGTTATTTATTACTGAGTATTTAACCTCTTTTATATCTCTGGGCCTCTCCCTTTTATATCTCTGGGCCTCAGTTTCCTTGTCTATAAAATGGATGCAAAGGCCTCTGAGATCTTTACCATCTGTAACTATAATTAATCTATGTACCATAGTAACTAGGTAGCTATTTTTCTATATAACTGGAAGCTCTATACCTGTTGTTGATGAGTCATTTTTCAATTGTGTCCAACTCTTTGTGATCCTATTTGGGATTTTCTTGACATAGATACTGTTGTGATTCATCATTTTTTTCTCCAGCCAATTTTACAGATGAGGAAACTGAGGCAAACAGGATTAAGTGATTTGCCCAGAGTCACACAGCTAGTAAGGATTTGAACTCGGGAAGTTGAGTCTTTCTGACTCCAGGTCCAGCACTCTGTCCTCCTAACTGGACCTGTAATAGGTGGTAACCCTCAGTGTGGGGCATGATCTTCAGTGGAAGGAGTATAATTTTTCAAGCCTTGCCAGAGACGTATAAAGTCTCTTGTCATGATTCTAAGTCTAACTACATCTTTAATGTATCTTTATATTTAACACATCTTTAACTACATCTTTATATTTCAAATAGATTTTGATAACATTTTAGATAAAGCATTTTTTTAACATTAACATTAAAGAATAATAAATAAGGATTTTTATTGAGGGGAAAAAAATTTCATCAGCAAAGTGCTGCACTTCAGGTCAGGAAGATTTGAGTTCATATCATTTCGACACAGGTATGTTCATCCCAAATCTACTAACCATAGACAAAGAAAAAGAATCTGATCACAAATTCTGATTATTCGATAGTTTAGAATGTGTAACAAAGAGAAGCTAGGTGGTGCAGTGGATAAAATACTGACCCTGGAGTCAGGAAGACCAGAATTCATACCTCGTCTCAGGTGCTTACTAGCTGTGTGACCGAGGCAAGACATTTAATTTCTATTTACCTCAGTTTCTTCAGTTGTCAAATGGCAACAACCTTGAGGCCAGATTTGAACTCTGGTCTTCCTGACTCCTAAGATAAAATATATAAAAGCACTTTGTAAGCAGCAAAGCACTATACAAATATGGAATACTATTATTTTTCATTAAAACATGCTCCCTTCTCCTTCAAAACTCTGCATAAAGCTTTTTCTAACCTGAACACCTAGTTTCACTTACAGGTAGCTTCTATATTACACAGAGATGTGTCTAGGAAAATCTAGGAAAATGTGATTTCATCTGGGTAGGAAACTCCCAGTATCAGAACTCCCTCCAACAAAGCAAATAGCAAGCTGCCTATGACTTAAAGAGGTAAGTCAGAGGATTGTAGATTTAGAACTGAAAGCAACATCAGAGACTCTTCTAGTCCTATTTCCTCTTTTTACAGATTAAGAAATTGAGACCCAGAGAGGTAAGCTGACTTGCCCAAGTGTAGTTCAGTGATTTGCCCAGAGCCACAAAGCCAGTAGTGTCAGACACTAGCAATCAGTCATTTGGAAGCTAAACCCAGCACTCTAACCATGGTACCACACTACCTCACTGTTAGAATCATAAAATCCAAGAATTTTGGAGTTTAGACTTCAGTAATCATATTCTAATCAGTTCCAGTTATGAATGAGGGAGAAAATGGAATTGAAAAGATTTTTCCTAAGGTTCTCTTAGCTAACCATCTATTAATATGGATTTTCCTTACCATAAGCCTATAGTATAATGGAAAGAACACTGAGATTGGAGTAAGAGAACTGGTTTCCAATCTCATTTCTGTCAATTATTATATATGTGACTTTGGGTAAGTCAGTTCTTCTCTCTAGACCTCCATTTCCTTGTCTGTAAACTGAGGGAACTAAAGTAAATGGACTTTCCAATGCTAAATCTGTGAGCCAACTCTTTTGTGGAAGCAAGGGCCAGTATAGGGCACTATTCACTTTTACTCTTTTCTGTTACCTGTCTTCATAGTGCCCAGCACAGGGTTCACTCCATGGAACAATGTTTGTGACCACTTGCCTGCTAAATAGTTCAAGGTTTATGGATGAAGTCCTGCCCTTTCTCAAAGATAAACACCAAGAAGACCTGAGGGGGCCACCCTGTACTAACACAAGCACTGTTGCGCTTGGGTCTAGGGAGGTTAGTGTTTTTCCAACATTATAAATTACCCTTTGTTCAGTCCAGCCGCTGAATTCATTTTATTTTCCAAAATCTACTCTGCCAGGTTTCCTTGATTTAATTGTGTCTTTTTTATCTGCTGACAATGGAAAGCTGAAGAAAATGGCCTTTCGGAGGAAACGAAATATTACCAAGAAAAACAGGCATTCTCACACTGTATGAGATGGCCTTTTAGCACATTCTGATCTAAACAAAAAATCCCTGCTCTTTTAAATAGTAAGGCTTTGCCAGCTGCTCTGAGATGAGGGCTATAAGTCTAAAAAAAATGAAAGGCAGAGTTCTTAACCACTGGAGATGGGCCTGGGCACTGTTTTCTCAATTTATCTCCAGTTTTGCCAGAAACAAGTAGTCAGAGTTATATCTGCAAAGAAGAGTGGGGATAATTATTCAGAATAATTCAAGCAAGAAATACTTTCTCAGCATTATCTTAATTATCTGAAGAGTTGAGATAAAAGCATTTGGGAGGAAAGGAAGAAGAAAGAATTATTTGTATAGTTCTTCCCCTCCCCCAATCTCCCAGCATTGGCAGACACCATCCCCCATGCCAGGACCAGATTCCTCTGCCCTGAATTTCTACATATTCACCTGTAGAAATCCTCTTCCTTCAAAGCCTAGCTCAGACACCTCCTTCATGATCATTCCCTTCATAATCAGTCATGTCCAACTCTTCATGACCCCATTTGGGGTTTTCTTGACAGATACTGAAGTGGTTTGCCATTTCCTTCTCCAGTTCATTTTATAGATGAAGGAACTGAGACAAACAAGGCTAAGTGATTTGCCCAGGGTCACACAGGTAGTATGTATCTGAGGTCAGATCTGAACTTAGGAAGATGACTCTTCCTATCTCCAGGCCTAGCACTCTATCCACTATGTCCTCTAGCTGCCCTGTGTTCACTCCCAGAAGTGATCTCTTGCTGTTCCACTCTCTCATACTATTTTCCTTGGCCACTTCTGAGTATTTAATCATATTTTAACTTACACAGGATGACCCTGCCAATCTCCTGCTCAAAAATGTTCAGTGGTTCCCTATTGCCTTCTCCTTCAGCCAGAGGCCCTCCATAATCTGACTCCAACCTACCTTCCCAGGCATTTTTAGTGATTACAGCTAATACTCCAAATTCTGCAATCCATCTTCCAACCCCAGGCAGTCTTTTAAGGCTTTCAAGATACATCTCTGTGTAATACAAAAGCTACCTGTAAATGAAACTAGGGTTGGAATGTGCCCCTTCTTTATTTCTTCCTCTCAAAAAAACTTGTCCTCTTTCAAGGCTCAGCCTAAGTATCACCTCCTCAAAGAAGCTTTCTCTGATCACCTTGAGTTGTTGGAGCTCACACTTTCCTTCAATTACTTATCTATGTATATGCTTTATCCTTGCAGAGGAAGTCAGTTTCTTGAAGGCAAGAGCAGTCTAATTTATTTTTTTTGACTTTATGAACTCAACACTTGGCATAGATAGTATTTGGCACTCTGAGAGCAACGTCTCCCTTGCAGCCTAGGCTAGGTTTTTTTTTTCTTAAAAGGTATAGAATACATTAAATGAGAATTAATTGGATGAGCAGACTAAGGTTCAGGTTACTAGCATAGCTTTCTGGTCTAAGCACAAAAGCAGGACCACAAAGAAATAAAACGAGGTAAGAGTTTCTCCTCCTTCAGGCTGTTGGCCAGCAGACCAACAAGGCCAATACAGAAGCTGGGGAGCTGTGAATAACTAAGTACTTCACTGCTATGGCTAATTAAACCTCCTTTTATTAACTGTTGGATGGCATATGAGTGTCTCATTTCATTCCGATTTCAAACATGAAGAACCAGACTGGCTTGAGTCTGGCTGAGTCAACAGCAGCACTTTGTAAATGTGTCTTGTATTGAAATATAATTTTTGATATATCTTATTGAAAACTGCCTGGGCATAGATTTTGTCATTTATTTCTTATGCATATGTCATAGCACAATACTTTGCACTCAGTAAATATTTAACAAATATTTATTAAATTGAATGATGCACTTCATTTGACTAGGTTAGCCCTGGCTTTAATCACAGAAGAGGAAACTGAGGCCTAAAAATAGCTCACTTGAAGAGGAATACTAGTTGAACCAATAATGAAAAAATAAAATAGGGGAAGATTCCAGAATACCCCCTTTCTTCCTTAACCATATGTCAATATATCATATCTTTCCTTTAGCCCAATCCATCTAAGCCTCAACTAGAAGACCCAAGACCAGAAGTTAACAAATTCTTATGAGCGCCAAAAGTTTTCTTTCTTCCTACCAAAGAAACCAACTTCATACAATTTAAAGGTTTACCTTTAGCTTGATTTTTAATTCTTCCTGTGCCCTGTTTATTTAGAAAACATCTAATCTTATTTACACATAGCTGACAAACTTTTGAGCGTCTAAGTAGGTTCCTACAAATGTCTAAAAAGAAAATAATGTAATGGCCCACAATGAATCTAATCTATTGTGCATGTGTGTTTGTCCTTCGTTGCCAAAGAAGACCATGCCATCAGAGAAATAATGACAGGACTTGCACTTGATTTTGTTTTGAGTGAAGGAGGGTTGTGCAGGTCACCAGCCTCACTGCTCCTCCAGAGCCATCTGAATCCAACAACCAGATGTTCATCAGGATGACTGGAGATGACCCAGGATGAGGCAATTGGGGTTAAATGACTTGCCCAAGGTCACACAGCTAGTGAGTGTCAAGTGTCTGAGGTGAGATTTGAACTCAGGTCCTCCTGACTCCTGCACTGGTGCTCTATCCACTGCACCACCTAGCTGCCCTAAATAATTGTATAACATTTAACACAATACCTGACACATAGTAAGTACTATGTTGTTACTCAGTCATTTTCCAGTCTTATCTGACTCTTCATAATCCCATTTGGGGTTTTTTTTGGCAAAGATACTAGAGAGGGTTACTTCTCCAGCTGATTTTACAGAAGAGGAAACTGAGGTAAATAGGGTTAAGTGACTTGTCCAGGATGGCACAGCTAATAAGTATCTGAGGCCAGATTTGAACTGGGCAAGATGAGTGCTTTTGACTAGGCCTGGTGTTCTATCCACTGTGCCACCTAGCTGCCCATATAAGTGCCAGATACTATTATTTCAATGAGTTCTCTAATAGTGGAATAATTAGATTATAGGCTTTGTTGTATTGACAGTGCTTTATACAGTGATCAGTATATAGCAGGCACTTAATTGTCTTACTGAGTGTTGCATAATACTAAACTTTGAGCCACCTTCAAAGCCAAAAGGACCTAGGTTGAAGCCCACCTCTGATACAAATCTCACTGGATAATCTAAATCACTTAAACTCTCAGTGCCTTAAGCAACTCTCCAAAACCCTAAGTAGCAGATACAGTGTCAATCTGCATTAGTAGAGGAAATTTCCTCACCAGAAGCTGCCTGGGCCAGTGAAATCCCAGGTCCATTCTCTGTATATTTACTAAATCATCATTCCATTACACTGTGAGCTCCTGGAGGACAAGCACTATCTTTTGCCTTTTTTTGTTTCCCTGAACACTCAACAAGGTGCCTGGCAATTGGGAGGTGCTTAATAAATAATGATTTATAATTCAATAATCATTCAATAGCAATAACTCAAAAATAATTCAGTATTAGTAAGTCTGAACTCTATGTATTTAATAATTCAGTATATAAGTAATAATAATAACTAACATTTATAAAGCACTTGCTACGTGCCAGGTATTGGGCTATATACTTTACGATAATTAGCTCATTTGAATGTAAGTTCTTTGAAGACAGAAAGCTGTTTGTGGTTTCTATCTTTGCATCCCTCATACACAGGCACAGGGCCTGACACTTCATGGATATTCAAAAAATTTTGTTGATATTACACATACATACACATATATACATATATTATAATATAATACATACGTATACATATATAAATATATGTATATATAAAATATGCATATATAAAAATGTATTCATTTAAGTGGGCATATATACACACACTTTAATATGTTAATGTATGTACATATATATATGATATATACCTAGGTATAAATGTAAAAATGCTCACATAAAATAAGCGTTTGATTATTTATTCTTAGTCCTGATTTGTGATTTCATTATTGGGGCAGCTAGACAGTGCAATGAATAGAGCAGGATAAGGCCTGGAGACAGGAAGATATGAGTTAAAATCGAGATTTTGACACTTCCTACTGTAACCCTAGGCAAGTCACTTAAATACCTATATGACTCAGTTTCTTCAGCTGTAAAATGGGGATCACAATAGCACCTACTTCCTAGGGTTGTTGTGAGGATCATATGAAACAATAATTGTAAGGCACTTAACATAGTTCCTGGTATGTAATAAGTCCTATATAAACATTATCTATTATTTTTCATTTCATTATTTTGAAGAATTCGTTATTGTAATCTGCCTTGTAAGGCATATTGAAAACTATTTTGTAACTTAGAGAGCTGTCTCATGCACTAAGAAGCTAGGTGCTTTGTCTGTGACCACACAGCAAGCATATATCAAAGACTGGTTTCAAATCTAGGTGTTTCTGACTCCAAGGTTGACCTTCCATCCACTGTACCATGCTAACTCTCTAGTATTTCTAAGAAATAAATAAATGATAACTGTTTTCCTCTGGATCTGGTAAGAAGCATGCCTGTGTATATCTTGTGTTTATTACTTGGAGCTAGATTTGTTTCAGTTATCCACTGTTTCCACTTTGCCATGGTTCCTCACATATATTTTCAGTCATTTAATAAGGAACAATGTCCCTGGGCAGGTCACTTAACCTCAATTAAGGAACAAGAAATTTTTAAGGACCTACTATGTTCCAGGTAGGAATTGTGCCATGTGCTGGGGATATAAAGATAGAAATGAAATGATTCTTCTCCTCAAGGAACTTATAGTCTGTCAGAGATGTAGTGTATAACATATGTGAGTGTATACTGAAAATTGGGGGAAATGCTATTATTGGGCCCATCAGAAAAGGCTGCATATAAGAGGAGGCACTCAGCCTAAACTCTGAAGGAAGCCAGGAATTCCAAGAGGCAATAGTGAGAGTACATTTAAGGCAAAGGTTGAAGATTTAATACATTCAATCAATCAGAATTTATTAAGCACCTACCTATTTTTTAAGCAATCTGGTGGTGGGATGTAGGATTTGTGAAGAAGAATTATAAATAATAAGCCTGGAGAGTTAGATTGGAGCCAGGTTGTGAAAGGTTTTAAACGCCAAAGGGAGAAACCTGCATTTAGTAGCAGAGGCAATGAGCAGGCATGCGGCTTAGGAAGCAGGAGCGTGCCGTGGTCACTACCACATTTCAGGAATATTACTTGGCAGCTGTGTAGAAGATGGATTGAAGGGATGTTTTCTGTCTCTAAAAAGTAAACATTACAAAAAATGAAGAGAGCTTTTGGGGGTAGGGGAATTGTTTCTCCTTTTGCATTTTTCTTTTTGGTCACAAGCATGCAGACCAACAATTCATATGCATTATAGCATATAGCATTAGAGATGATGGGCCAAGGGATTTGATTGGGGTCAAACAGCGTGTGTGTGTGTGTCTGTGTGTGTCTGTGTCTGTGTGTGTGTATGTGTGTGTGTGTGTGTGTGTGTGTGTGTGTGTGTGTGTGTCTGTGTCTGTGAAGGACAGAATCTTAGACCAGTTTGTCCTGAGCTGTAGGCCAGCTCTCTCTCCATAGTACAGAACCACAAAAACACCAGCATACAAGAAAGGCCCAGGGAATCAAAGAAAAGCAGGCAATGGTCATCTTGCCCTGCTGCTCTGTGATTAGTAACAGTGTTTGATGGCACAAATATGTGCAACCATAAATGTCTCTCCTTTACTTCCCTACCCTATCATTGTTTCTTTAGAATGAATGAAGCCTGTTCTATCCATTATATCCACCAACATTTGATCTCCCCATGGACTGAAGTTAAAAATTAATTACTCTTCCAACATATTGATTACATGACTGTAAAAGTAAAAACAAAAGTCAAGAGCGATGGAGGGTGACCCTTTGTTTAGAGAACATGTTTGCTTTCCAAAGCAAGTAATTAAAAGTTCGCAGAACTCTGCATGCTAACAGGTCAGCAACGCAAAGCAAGGGCACCATCTAGTGTCCGTAGCGATGCATTTCAATATCTACCCAGCCTCTAGCTTTGCTGAATAAGGGAAATTACTCAGATTTAGAGCTAACTGGAAGGGACACAGAGGTTATTTAGTCATATGAGGATTAGCTCTTAGGTCTTAGCGACGAAACACACCTAGATCACCTAGCCTGACCCCTTCATTTTATAGATGAGGAAACTGAGTCCAGACAAGGTTGAGTCATTTGTCCAACATCGTGAAGGTAGTTATGGGAGATTTAAACCAGAGATGTCAAACTCAAATAGAAATGAGGGGCGCTAAACCATATATAAGGATTCCTATGGGCTGCATATTAACTCAGAAAGCTACATGGCTTTATATGTATATATATGCACACATATATATGCACATATATATACATATATACTGTATTGTGTACATATGTGTGTATATATACTGTATATATTATGTATTTATATGCGGTATATATATATACTAATATACAAAAATCAAATTAAAATTACATTTTAATCTGGTAACGGTTACTCATTTAATATCTCTGATTTAAACCCAGACCTTTAGACTACAAATCTAATGCTCTTTGCCCCTTCCTTTACATACAAGAAAACTGGGGCCCAGAGAGTGCCTTGCACAAGATCTCACAGTAAGAAGTGCAGCCACCAGGGGCTAGATGCCCACCTGTAGACCTGGGGGTGGGGATAGGGCTGAAGCAGGTGGATGGGCTAAGCTGATTAGGTGTCTGCATTGTCCAGAAACAATATGATGAAACCCCAGGAACCAAGGGTTACCAGACTGCCTAAGGGGGAGCAATCAGTTCTGGTCAGAAACCAAAAGGGTCAAAGTTCCTATACTATTTAGTGTTTGAATTGGCCCAGTGAACGTCTGCCATCTTTTTAGTCTGAGTGAGACAAGGAGAACGAATCTCAAGAAAAAAAATCAAAGTACAACTGAGACTCAAACCTTGGCCCTCTGATGCCAATTCCAATGTTCTTTCCATTGTACTGAGCAAGCTTCCTCATCTATAAATCACCAGCATAAGACCTGAATATAAAAACCAAATTCTTACCTGGACTCGGCTTCCTGCCCTTGGACTACAGATCCAAGTTCAGAACTAACCAAACTGTCATTTTTAATTTACAAACAAGTATGAGGTCCTGAGAATATGATAAATTCATGCAATTAAATGTCATTGTTTTCTGCTTGAAAGTGAATGGGATTCCTTACCTAGCTGCACTGCTCTGGGACTTCTCTGGCTGACTTGGCTAACCTTTCCTAACTTTTCTGGAAGCTAAATATTTGTCAACTCATCACTCCCTTCTGCCTCTCTGATTGGAGGGGGAGAGCCATGAACTCAGCCTCCATCTAAGGAAAGAGCACAACTTTAAATATCTTCTCATTTCTCACTTGGTTTCACTACTTGGGGGGGGGGGGGTCTGTTCTGACTGATTTCTCTACCATATCCCCTTTGTCAGGTATTTCCTCCTCCTTACTCCCCTACTTCTCTCTCTACGCCAACATTTCAGATTCCTTTTGTGAATTGTCACCCTCCCCCCCCAATAGACTATAAGCTCCTTGAGAGCAGAGACTGTCCCTCTTTGTTCATATTTTTATCCCCAATGTTTAGCACAGTGCCTGGCGCATAGTAGGTGCTTAATAAATGTTTATTGACTAACTGACTTGAACCAGATCTATGATTTCATCTGTGTAAGAAACTCTCTCTACCAGTAAAGCTGTCACCTAGGCTGCGAATGATAGTCTCAGAGAATGAGCCAGCACACTGTCTTGGTTAAGGTTACCTAGGACTTTTTTATTTTTCTTAAATGCAATGCCCACAGCACAATGTAAAAAAAAAAGCAGAACAGCCAAAAATAAGCCTATCCTTTGAGAAAAGCCAAGACATAAAACGATTTGGTCAAATTTCTTTTCTTTAATAGACATAGAGTATGTTCTTACTTACCTTGGTCAACCAGTTCTGTAATAGAGAGAGGAAGACAGCCCCTACTTTGATTCCCAGAACAAGTAATGGAAATTACCTAATCACCCTGAGATATACAATAGAAAATATCCAGTGTAAAATCACATTCATATTATTCAAAATAATGTTTTTACTACCCCTGGACAGTAGAAATGAGGATGGAGGATGGAAAGTCCTAGATAGAAGGTCCAAGAATAAAGTTGTGTTGGGACCTGAATGTGGACAGCATGACTGGAGGCCAACCCTTGGGTCCATTCTCTTCTGGGGCTTCAATCTGCATCCTCTGGGCTCTAGGACTATTACAAGAAATATTCTCATATCTGATGTTGTGAACAACAGAGACTTTCCTGGTTCTACTTTGCCTGGGTTTAGTCTCCACTGCAGCACAAGGCAAATCTGTCATGATCCGAAGTGGCAAATGGAGCTCAGGGAAGCTCACTTTTATGGTGAATTTGGTCAATCAAGTTTTTTTCTAACGTAATCATTGGACAAGGTTGTTTGAACCAATATAGGAATATATTGACTTCATATTTCAGGATCTAGACAACCTGACCAGTACAAATAACCATTTGGTAAAGTTGATTGTTTTGTTGTTTTTCAGTTATGTCCAACTCTTCATGACTCCATTTGGGGTTTTCTTGGCAAAGATACTCCGTGGTTTGCCATTTCCTTCTCTAGTTCATTTTACATGGTGAAATGGAGGAAAATAGGATTAAGGTATTTGCCCAACTAGTAAGTGTTGAGGCAGATTTGAACTCAGGAAAATGAGTCTTCCTGACTCCAGGCTCAGCCTATCCACTGCATCACCTAGCTGCTCTATTGTTAAGGTTAAACCAATATTATTTTCACAAGCATCTGGTTATAAGAACTTTATACTCAAGCTGCTTACATGCTTATATGCTTGGAGTGGGTATGCTTATTACAAATTCAAGATAGAGTCACTCACATCAAAGGAGCTTCTATGAGAGGCATTAAGAGATTAAGTGACCTGAGCAGGGCCACACAGTCAGTACATGTCACATGTAGGATTTGGGTCCAGGTCTTAATGATGCTTATTCAAGCTCTCTAACCACTAGAATGGTACTTCCCTTGTAACCTTCCCAAAATGGTCTCCTACATTATTTTTTGGTAAAAAGTTAATCCCATCATAACTTTGGATTTCGATCCTTCCTTTTCATTCCAGAGGCTTTGCAAACTTATATCAACCTTATTAAAATTGAATTCATGAAGTTTTACAAATTAACAGATATCATGGGAGGGGTTTTGATCTGTTGTTAACATTTTCTGCAGTTAAACTTCATTGTTCTGGAGGTGGCTCATATATCAGAGCACTGCCTTTGGTGGACATTAAAATTCACTTTATTTCACATCGCTAATACTGCCCAGTTGCCAGGAAGCACGCTTCTGACATTATAGGAGGCAATTCGTACTAACCTAATAACTCAAAACTATTGTCACTGGTAACTTAAAGTGACTCTCCTCCAGGAGAGAGAGTGTCTAAGGTCAAAGTTGTAAATCTCACCACAGGAAGATCCAAGATTATAATCTTTGCAGGATTGCTGCAAATTCCTTTCTGCTGAGGAGAATCACATTTCAAAGAGTTATATAACACATCCTGCCTATGCTAATCTAAAACCTATAGGAAGTTAAAACTAAGCAGATAGGGTTTAAATAGCATCAAACACTGTAACTCAACAGCTAACCCCAAATCAGTTTCTTAGCCTAACTTCTAAAACTTCTATTTTAACCTCCACGTTTTGCTAGATACCTAGAGTTAAGGTTACTTTGAAAACTAAAAAGTAGATCATTGGCAGCAAGTTTTTATGAACTCAAAAAACCTAATTATTCTCCCTATCTCCCAAGAAAGAGGAAAAGGCAAAACTGGCATGTTTAACTGTAGATTAGAGATCCAGACCTGGGAATTTAAACTGAGAGCAACTCTTTGAACTTATTATCAGCCCACTTGTTTATTGCAGGTGCAAATGAGGTCAACATCATAGTGTGGGTCCTCAAAGGAGAGACTTGCAGGGACAGTAAGCAAAAGTATCAGTAAACCTATCATCTCTACTAGTCAGGGGAAAATATTTCCAAGCATATGGTCTATGGATGGTGGCTCCATCTTTAGGTACAAAGGCTGGCATTGTATTATTATTTGCATTCTGCGTACTCCAAAGGGTATCTAGAATGTATGCTCTTGCCAAATTCCTATGAGACAAGTAGGAAGTAAGCTTCATTTTTTCCCCATTTTACAGAGACTAAACCATAAAATATAGGATGTTTCCAGTGTCTTGGACTTATGGATCAATTACCAGCTACATCAAATTGGTCCACAGTCCAAGGACAGGGATTTATCCAAAATGAGTGGTTTGGAAATTAAGGGTTCTGATGGTATACTGGAAGGCCTTTCTAGAATGGAGGAATATGGCAGTAACTATTTTCTTCTCTGTGGTGCCAGATTCCTGTAGGTTTTTTTGGCAATTTGGGTCAAAAGAGTAGTAAAAAAACAATTGCAATTTACATTCAGAGGATCATAGGTCATAGACTTAGAAGTGGGACATACCTTTAAGGTCATCTAATATAATAATAACAGTAACAATCATATTAGCTAGCATTTGTGCAGCACTTCAAGGTTTACAATGTGTTTTACAAATGTATCATTTTACCCTCACAATAGTGCTGGGATGTAGGTTCTATTATTATTCCCAATTAACAAATGAGGAAACTATCAGACAGAGATTACGTAACTTTCTCAAGATCACGCAGCTATTAAGTTAACAGTGGCTAGATTTGAATTCAGTTCTTTCTGATTCCAGATCACATCAAAAATACTATTCAGTGACCCACCTAGCTACCTAGTCCAACCCTCATTTTACAAATGAGGAATCTAAGGTCAAAAGGAGTTAATTGACTTGCACAAAAACATTCAGGTAGCAGAGGAAGGTTTTGAACACAGATTCCCTGATGCCAGATCTGTATATGACAACGCTCTCTAAAATTCTTGACCATCTAAAGAAAACCGTTCCAACTAAGCCTATATGATAATGCAAAGGAAAAAGTTTCCTCTCCACTGTCTCCTCTATTACTCTTTCCTTCTCTAAAATTTTTTTTTGTTTTTAGGATGTTCAGGTTTGGTGGAAGACAAAATTGACAGCTCTAGGAAGAATAAATGAAATAGAGAGCAAGAAAGTGAAAAAAACAAGAAAAAAAGCAAGCAGGTAAAAAAAGAAATGAAGGAAGGAAGGAAGGAAGGAAGGAAGGAAGGAAGGAAGGAAGGAAGGAAGGAAGAAGCCCTAATCTAATAAACTGTTAGTTGATAAAGTCACAGTGTTACTTCTTTCATTTGCATTTTAAGAGACTGAAAAGCTTTTAAGAACCAAAGGAATTTCTCTCTACTGATGAAATTTCAGATACTATAAGAAGTGTTAGGAAATATATTTCTCATCAAGCAGAATTTCCTGCCTGCATATGCACACACTCACATACACACACACACACACACACACACACACACACACACACACACACACACACACACACACACACACACACACACCTAAAGAGCCATATCACTAGACCACTCAATATTCTTGCTGAGAAATCTGACCTCACATGCATAACAACTATGGAAAAGTCAGCAATCATACATTTAAACATGGAAGCAACCCTCCCTTTACAGGTGAGGAAACTGAGGCCCAGAGAAATTCACTTGCCCAGGCTCACACAGCTGGTAAATGTCTTTCTAATTCTAAGTCCAACCCATGAGCACTACACTATGAAGCCTCTTATAAAGAAGCATATGTATGCTGTGTGTTGGAGATAGTTGTGATGTAACAGAAAGAATGTTGACTCTGATGTTAGGAGGCCATGTTGGCAGTCCTGGTTTTGCCATTCAATTAGCCCTACAGTCTTAACTACTCTGAGCCTCAGTTTTAAAATCTATAAAATGGGGATAATAACATCTATTCCACACACCTTGAACAGTTGTTGTGAGGAGCAGTAAAATAATGTACAAATATCAGTATAAGATGCTGCTATAATAACAATAGACTTACCCAAAACAAAAATAGCGATAAACACATAGACCTGAGAACCAAATAGTAGAGGAGAAAAATGAGAAAACTTTGAGAGAGAACCCTAAAGACAACATTTTAAGAGAGGTACATAAGGACAGAAAAAGATAGGAAAACTTGAGTTCAAATTGAGCCTTAGATACTCACCACCTGTGTGACCCTGGGTAAGTCACTTAATTTCTGTTTACCTTAATCCACTGGAAAAGGAAATGGCAAGTCACTCCAGTATCTTTGCCAAGAAAACCCTATGAACAGTATGGCCCATGGGGCATGAAGAGTCAGAAGTGATTGAACAATAGCATAAGGACAGAATCATAAAAACAAGGTTCAAATTTCAATTCTGTCCATGCATTTAGCCTTCTGAAGCCTCAGTATCCTTTTCCATAATGAGGCTATTGATAATAGCTAGCATTTATACTTTAGGTTTGCAAGGTGCTTTCCACATATTTTCTCATTTTGATCCTCATTACAACATTGCGAGGTAAGTATTATTATTAATCTTGTTTTATGGATGAGAAAGTTGAGGTTCATCCCCCATTCATAATGCAAAATAAGAGACTGAAGCAAATTTTCAATCTAAGACCATCTGGAAGGTCTACAGGAAGGATCTATCTTACTGGGCTGGATGCAGAGCCATCATGGACAGAGCCAAACCAGGCCTTAAGGGACTGAATTGCTGGCAGTTGCAGTAGTTTCCAGACTTCTCAACCCACAAATGCCAAACAGCTTAGGTCAGTGGGAAGGGTCTCTCACCTGACTGAGAGGAGAGCCTGGTCCAGCCCCAGTCCTAACCTGCCCTGGCCTTGGCCCCAGGGTGGTGGCAGAGACTGATAAAGTTGCTTCTGGAGCCCTCCATTTAACAAAGAGCCCAAAGGTCAAGTGACTGGCTAGGAAGATGAGGAAACAGGGAAGAAAAAAACAGACTATAGATTCTTACATTCTGATGAAAAGATATTTTCTTACATCACTGATGATGAGGAAAATCAAGGATGCAACCAGAAGAAGACAATAAAGTTGAGACTCCTGCATTCAAAGCCTCTAAGAAAAATATGAATTGGTCTCAGGCCATGGAAGAGCTCAAAAAGGATTTTGAAAATCAAGTAAGAGAAACAGAAGAAAAATTGGGAAGAGAAATGAGAGTGATGCAAGAAAATCATGAAAAACAAGTCATGGAAAACCTCCATGCTGAATCATTCTATGAGATTATTATCTATATTTTTGTACAACTTTTCAATAGACAATTTATCCAACACACTAGATGTCTTCCTCTACTCCTTTAACTACATTGCAAGTACTAATACTCAGACATCTTACTGATTCTTGTCTACTATATAAAACTAGCCCCTTCTTTTCATTTCAATAATATCTTTTATGACACTTCTCGTGTGTTAGTCATCTTGGTAACTAACCAACAGATCTTTCCATTGTCCTTTAGGTTACTTGTCATTTTAATTCTTCCGAGGTCATGCTGTTCCATTGTTCCCAGTCACCTAACTACAGAGAATAGTGGCATCAAGTAAACTTATTTTTCTATGGCACCAGGGAAGAATTGGGAATCATTTAAATCACTGCAATTCACCAAATATAATCCTACTCAAGGGAGTCAGCAAGATTTAGTGGATAGAGAGAAAAAAAGATCCCAGAACAAAATTATGTTGTCTATATCCTGTAAATATACATATCCCCTGACGTGTTACATATTATCTTTCCCAATATCATGTAAGTTCCCTGAGAGCAGGGAATGCTGTATTTCCACCTTTATATCCAAGTGCCCAGTATAGTTCCTGGCACACAGTACCTGACTGATACACACTTGTTGATTGGTCAGTCAAAAGTCATCTAAGACACTATATAAAAAGAAAGTCATTATACTGCAGCTTCTTCAAAAAAAAAAAACAAACATCTGTAGTCATGGAAATTGTATTCTCTAGGAACCCTGGAAAGACTTTGAGAATAGGAGTTTCTCTACCAGTAGTTCTCTAAATGAGTGAAATCACAGAACCCTGTAACACAGTAAATGCTACAGAAATGTTATCACTATTGGTATATTATATTATAATAATTATACCATAATATACCATGATTATATACACATATTATTTGCTGGGTAAGTCACTTAACCTATATGTGACATATGATATGATATATGATGATATTATTTATTATATAATTTTGCATCATATGTTATATATTTTTATGTATTATATAATATACAATTTTATATTATGCTATTACATTGATGATGCATATATTAATTTGTTGTTATATATCATATATTCTTATTCCTCTAATGAGCCTATATCCCAAAGAGAGCAAAGAAAGAGGCAAAGAGCCAAATATATATGTATATATGTGTGTGTGTATATATATATATATATATATATATATATATATATATATATATATATATATATAAGCCATATATATATGCATACACATAAAAATATCTATAGTGGCTCCTTTTACACTGGCAAAGGATTGCAAACTAAAGGGATGCCCATCAACTGGCTTAATAATATAATGGAATACTACTGTGCCATAAGAAGTAAGAGTAATAATAAGAACAGTTTACCTTTATGTAGCACTTTGAAGTTTCCAAAGTGCTGTATAAATACCTCACTTTATCCTACAACAACAAAGATCGTAGCTTACATTTCCATATATTTTTGCAGCTCTAATACACTTTCATTTCCTGAGTTGTCCTGGGCTCAGGTGCCCTGAGATCAGGTACCCTGATAACACTCTTTTTGTTTTCTTTTTTTTTATAAAAGTAAACTTCAGAATTTGGTTATTGGTGCTCCTTGTTGGTTTGTTGTCCCCTCTCTGGACTGGGTCCTCCATCACTAGCTTAGATTTGGGGAAGAAGACAAGAATAACTGATATTCATAAAGCATTTTAAAGTTTTCAAGGTGCTCTAGATAATTATGTCCCTTGAGCTTCACAGTAAACCTCTGAGGTAGGGAACAGCACTCTTGAATGATTATTATCCCCATTTTATAGGAAAGAAAATTGAGGTAAGTAGAGGTTAAGTGACTTACCCAGCAAATAAGTGTCTATGATGTTGTTGTTGAGTTATTTCAGTTGTGTCCAATTCTTTGTGACTCTATCTGGGGTTTCTTGGCAAAGATACTGAAATGATTTCCCATTTCCTTTTCCAGGGCACTTTACAGATGAAGAACTAAGGCAAACAGGATTAAATGACTTGCCCAGGGTCACACAGTCAGTAAGTGTCTAAGGCTGGAACCGAATTCGTAAAGATGAGCTTTCCTGATTTCAAGTCCAGTGCTCTATCCATTGTGCTGCCCAGCTGCTGTACATGATATTGCTGAAACTGAAAAGACAAAAAAGGGAAACTTGGGAAAGTTTGTGTGAATCGATGCAGAGTAAAATGGACAGAATTGGTAGAAAAAAGTTCTACAATAACAATATTGTAAATTCAAACAACTTTAAAAGACTTGAGATTTCCGATAAATGCATGTTTAAGAATGGTTCCAAAGAAGGAATTTCACACACACACGCGCGCACACACACACACACACACACACACACACACACCTCCTTATTACTGTCAAGGGCACCACCATCCTTCCAATCACCCAGGTTCACCATTTCAGGGTCATCCTTGAATCCTCTCTCTGCTTCATCCCATATCACTGGCCAAAGCTCATTGTTTCAACATTTGTCTCATCTCTCATCTCTCCCTTTCTCTCTCCTTATGCTGTGATCCTCACCCTAGTTCAGGACCTCATCACCTCTCCCCTGGACTATTGCAATAGCTTCTTAATGAGTTCCCTTGCTTTAAGTCTCTACCCTCTACAAATCCATCCTTCCCTGTACTTCCAAAGTAATTAAATGTAGCTCTGGCCATGTCATTTACCTACTCAATAAACTTCAATAACCCCCTATGAACTCTAAGATCAAATATATTTCATCTGTGTGTCTTCTGCTTTTCTTTGTAACCCCAGTGCTTAGTATAGTACCTGGCACATAGTAGATCCTTAGTAAATGCTTATTGACTGACTATATCATAGCATATAAACTCCTTGAAGTTAGTAACTGTGTTTTTCACCTTTTTTTTGTATCACCAAAACCTGACATATAACGCCTACTTAATAAATGTCTGTTGGTTGATTGATATTGACCATCCTCTTTTAATTTTGGTTTTTGTGTTTTTAGTGTATAAAGTTATGAGTACAGTAGCACATGCATGCAATTTACAAATAAGCAAATATATATTGGGTGTTCTCTTTTTTTTAGGTTTCATAATCAAAAAAGTTTGGCAACCGCTAAATTATACCATGCTGCTTCCTTTTCCCTTGAAAGAAACACTTCTATAGAACATATGGAATAAGGATTATCAGAAAGAGATGCAGATAGCATCACCAGGATACAAGTGATAAGACCCTGAGCATCTCACAAAATTTTACTTTTGTTTATCGTTTTATTTCCCTACATCTACCACTCTAGCACATAGAGGTAGACTCTTTAAGGATGTCAGATGAAGAAGATTTGCATGCAATTTTTAGGTAGTAGGGCAAGGCAAAAGGGAACAGGATGGCAAAAAATTGGCACAGGGAACAGAGATAAACATGGAGTCAGAAAAATGTGGGTTCAACTCCTTCCTCTGACATTTCCTTGCTTTGTGGCTATGGGCAAATTTCTTAATTTCCCTGAGCCCCAGATCTCTCATCATTCAAATGGTAATAATTATACTGATTGTACAACCTACCTCAGAGGGTTACTGTGAAGCTCAAGAGACGTAATTGCCAACAGGACCCTGAAAATTTAAAGTGCTTTATGAATATCAGTTGTTATTATTATCCCTTCCCCAAAAACTAAGCTGGTAGTGAAGGACCCAGTCCAGGGCAGACAATAAATCAATAAGGAGCCCTCGCAGTTAAGTTCTGGAGTTTACTCTTGTCAAAAAAAAAAAAAAAAAGAATGTTATCAGACTGGATCTCAGGACACCTCAGCCCAGGGCATCCCAGAAAATAGAGCTATAAAGATCTGTGGGAATGTAATCTACTATTGTTGAATTTGTTTGCCATTTTGGAAAAGCCTTTAAAAAAGAATAGCAGGAGGTGTAGAAAGGCTTCCAACATGGGGAAACCAAAAAACAACAAACAAACAAGGAAATATTCAACCATGAAATAAATACTCAGTTTACAAGACGAGAGTGTCCTGAATCAGCTGCATTTCTAAGGCAGATATGAATAAAGGAGAGTCGTAATTTGCTTGCAGAGAAAAGAAAAAGACATACTAAGAAGAAAAAGATACATTAAAAAGGCGATATATCAAAGTCAAAAAAGAAAGAGAAGATCCCAGTGCTCTTAAAGAAAGAGAAGTTCCCCAGCGTCTGTCCTGTTTGTTCATTCTATATAACACACAGTTGGGATCCCCTCACTACATTTTGGGTGATTCTAACTTTGCCAGTTACTCCATCAAAGCCAAGTTGGACTTAATGCCATCAACAACGGATTGTCCGTATGCCAAATGCATACATATTAGGCAATATTATGCATATTCCCTGCATAAATGACAGTGTAATGGCTGAAACTGAAAAGTTGGGACAAAAGTACTAAGAAGCCTTGAGGATTGCCAAGATCCCATGATAGGAACGATTGCTATTCATGCACAAAGTCATACATGCAGAGGATTCCTTAATCCAGAGGGTCACTCAGCACAGGCGTTACCTTGTGACTACAGTCCATTGGGACCGTAAGTGAGGAATCATAAAGACTCCTGGGGTTCCCATCACGTATAACCATTGGTATAACATTGTGAGAATGCCAGATTATCATGGAGCCCCTTGATTTTCACTTCAACAGACAGTACTTCCTCTGATGCCAGTCTGCAAAATATAAATGCTGTTAACAGAGAAACACCATTCTAATCACTTACTTGTACTTTTGTATAAAATAGGGTTATAGTGATTTAGGTTTTTTTTCTGTTCCTAATGAATTTTGTATTTTAATGAAAAAAACTCATTGAATTTATACATAAATCGATTTTGCTCAGGGAAAAAAAGAGAAAGGCAAAATGAAAGTTTGTTCATTACTGGAACATTTCATAGTTACTGGCTCAAAAGACACAAATCTGTGTTTTTGATGGGCCTTGAAAATAGAAGGATAAATATGCAGATTCCAAAATTAATCCAAGTACTCAGTGTACTGTTCCTTTCTCTTGCCAGGCCCCTGAAGGTTCTTTCTGAAAGCTGTTGCCTAACAGGTCTGCTGTCAATGTAGCAATGCACTGAATACACTGGGTCTCTTTGTGCCTCTCTTTCTTCTTAAGGCTTCAAAAGGACAAAGCTATTGTGCTAAGAAGCATCACAAGGACTTGGGCCATCCCAAAATATCTCCTCCACCCATCAGGACCCAAAATTGATACTGTTAAAGTCCTTTGGGTAAGGTACTGTCTTCATAAGATCCCTGTTAAGATATATGTATGTTATGGGAGAGAGGAAGATTATCTCATAAAACATTAGTGCCCATTAGCACAATAGCTGTTATTATGTCAAATTAACATCAGCTAAATTCCTAGTGTAACATATGATAAAGGTAGGCAGTGGTATAGTAAATAGAATCCTGGATTTTCAATTTAAAAACACCTGAGATTAAATCTCAGCTCTGCTGCTTATTAGTTGTGTAACCCAATCACCCACTTCCACTCTAAAAGTCACTTAACTTAAGGTAAATCACTAGGATTTCTTTAGTTATATGGGGTAGCAGTCTGTTTACAAAAGTTCCCACACCTAGGGTTTCCCATAAGAAATAACATGGGGCAGCTAGGTGGTGCAGTGGATAGAGTAGGGAAGACCTCAGTTCAAATACAGCCTCAGACACTTACTGAGTGACCTTGTACAAGTATGACGGCAAAGAAAATAGGATCTTTTGCTGTTTTTGTTTTAGTATAATCAAGAAGTATAATGCCTCTATTTGAATGTGACTGAGGAGGATCTTTCCCACTCATTGATGGGTCTGCCCATTGTGGGAAGCTTGGTTAGGGGAGATGTTTTGTAGAAGGGGCCCAAGTACCTTTTGTTTTTTCTATTGAGGCACTGGATCAGAGGATTATGCCCTCTGGCTCTAAAAAAGTATATAAATACTCTGAGAGTAAGATTTTATTTTGGGGGCTTAGTTTTTGTAATAAGGTTTGAGGATCAGAGAAGGATTGAGAAGCCGGTAAGGAGCCCCCTGGCATTCAGAACCCAGATGTCATGTTTCCCTGTTTGGTAACTATGGTCAGATAGTTGGGGTCCAACTGTCTGTTGAATTCAGGCAGAGGAAGTCATATCTGCTGATCTTTTGATTTCTCTGTATTTTCTTTGAAGTTCAGGGATCTGACTCCCCTGAAATAGGTGAATGATATATGTGCTTGGTTAAGAGGAATGATACATGTGCTTGATTAAAGAGATGGTTAATCCCTCAAAAGTTGTCTTTCCTTTTATGAATGCAGATCTAAGTACCTGTGATAGCACATCCCCCATGTATGTTGGGGTGCTTACTGATACAGAAAGTCACTTAACCCCAATAAGAAAGGAAGGAAGGCATCATGGATACTTCCTATATTCTAACATTATCAAATTTAAGTAACATAGAATAAGGTTTTCCTATAAGTCTTTCAACATTATATGTCAGTTTCAGTACCACAATGGGACTTTCTTTCTGCTATGCTTTACCCTCACTATATGCCTGGCCATGAAGGGATAGGACTTGGTGATAAATACCCAAATTTTCTGGCTCTTCCCCTATCATTCTCTTTTCCCATGAGACTACTGCTAGGACATCAGAACAATACTATTAACATAACGAGATCTTCTGAGGATCCCTCCACAGTGATCCCCAAATACTGACGTAAGTATCATGTCATAGACTTCCTTTTGGCACAAAAGTGACTGAGTATATTTGGGAGACCTCTCTCAATTCTGTAGTTCATTGACCCTATCTAGGTGGAACCTGAAAAGATCAGTCTCTAGTCATTCCTTGAGAGTAGCTAGTGCTCAGAGGCTCAGGGCCTAAATAAGGTTCAATAATGCAATAGAACCATCATCTAACTGAAATGGGTGCTCCTTGATGTGGTACAAATGCAAAACTACACGTGCCTTCTCATTCTGTACAATGCTTTTCCATGTTGTACCAAAAATAATTCATAAGGATGTTCAAACTTTGAAAGAGTTTTCTCTAGGTCTTTCTACTGCATGTTGATACCAGTATGGTATCATCTGGGCTACCATCGATTATCCCTTACTCTTAATATATGAATGGTTCATCTCTTTTCAACTTATCCATTAATTATATCTTTTATACTACTTCTTGGACACAAGTCATTGAGATGATGACAATGATTGAAACATAACACAGTTTTATTTATAAATTATGGAAACAAAAAGGACTTGAGTGCGACATCCTAAAGAAGTGATGCCAAACTCAAATACAAACAGACCTCATACTGACTTAGAAAACCACAAATTGACACCATCTGTGTTACATGGTATTTTTTATTTATTTTGCTAACCATTTCCCAATTATATTTTAATCTGGTTTCCACACTTGAGAGTTTTGCTGCTCAGAGGATCTCCAGTTTGACACCTCTGCCCTAGAGAGTCAAGGGTGCCTCTCTCATCCTCTGCCACCTACAGAAGGCCATCTTCCCCTAGAGATCTGTACATCTCTATAACACACAGAACTACATTAGGTCAGAATTTGCCCCTCCCCCATCTCTTTTCACTCTCTATCTCCTGTGACTACCTTTACCTCCCAGGGAGGAACTAGATGCCTCAAAGTTTCTTTTAAATTCTTCTTTCATACAACTGGATTCCACAGTCATTCAACAAGTAATTTATCATGAAGTTTCTACTACATTCCAGGCACTGTTCTCAGTCACAAAAGATCTCTTGGTCTTGGACCACTCAAATGGCTCTCTGTTTTCCAGTCCTAGCTGGTTTATAGTGGATCAGTCCTATTTGCTTCCTTCTCCCTCCTTCCATAGATAGATAGATAGATAGATAGATAGATAGATAGATAGATAGATAGATAGATAGACAGACAGACAGACAGACAGACAGACAGACAGACAGACAGACAGACAGATAGATAGATAGATAGATAGATAGATAGATAGATAGATAGATAGATAGATAGATAGATAGATCAAAGTTTACAAAGCATCCTACATAGACTAGCTCATTGGATCAATAACCTCAAGAAAACTCTCCAAAAGGGGGAGGGCCCTAGGGGAGAAGGAAATTAAAGATCTTGGAATTTATAACCAATACAGGCTCAGAGTGAAAAATGCTTTTGAATTATACTGGACTTTCTCGATCAGTTCTACTACTCACTCCCTCTATGTCCCCCAAATACAAGCTTAACTCCCCTACTCTAAGGGCTACTAGTGATGTTTTTTTCAAAAAAGAAAAAGAGAAAATAACATCAATGAATCATTAAAAAATTAATAGAAGCAAACGCAATGAAGTTCAGAAGGAGTCAAAGAAAATTACATCAATGTTGGAACTTGTTACTCAGTCATTTTTCAGTCATGTCTGACTCTTCATCTTTTTTTTTGGCAAAGATACTGGAGTGGTTTGACATTCCCTTCTCCAGTTCATTTTATAGATGAAGAAACTGACACAAACAGGGTTAAGTGACTTGCCCAGGGTCACACAGCTGGGAAGTGTCTGAGAGCAGATTTGAACTCAGGAAGATGAGTCTTCCTGACTCTAGGTCCAATGTTCTATCCATTGTACCACCTAGCTGCCTCTATGTTGGGACTATGTTAAATTTAAAATTAATGAACAAAACCCAAGCTGCATCTACTGAAGATTCAGTTTCATGAGAAATCCTCCTTATCCATCCTTCTTTGTAGAAGGAAATGTCAACCTTTGCTTTGAAGTCCTCAATAATAGAAAGGAAAATTGGGGGGGGGGGGGGGGTGAAGCCTATTCTATAATCTGTTAGAAAAATATCCAAGGAATTAATCTCGAATAATCAGACCAATTAGTTCAAAGGAACCATGGATACTCTTTAAATAGGGCCAGCTACAAAAACCCTTTTCTTTCCCATATATCTTTCTCTTTCTCCAGGGTTCTCAATCTTAAGCCTAAAATGACTATTTAATTCATTCATTTATTAAACAAACATTGATTAAACAACTTTATCATATACAAAGAGGCAACTGGTGGTAAAATAGATAGAGCCCTGTGCCTGGAGTCAGGAATACCTGTGTTCAAATCCATCCTCTGATACTTATGAGCTGTGTGACCCTAGGCAAGTCTCTTTAACCTATGTCTCAGTTTAATGAACTGTATGTGGGCATGATAATAGCATCCACTTTGTAGAGTTGTGGAGATCAAAAGAAATAATATTTATTTTAAAAGCACATAGCACAGTCCTGACACATAGTAGGTTCTATAAAAATGTTTAATCCTTTTCCTTTCCTCAAAGTATTTTGATAAATGTTTAGAGAGATATAAAGCGTGGTTCATGGTCCCTGCTCTCATTGAGTCAGGTGAGACTTAAGCTATGGAGTACATAAAACTTCCTGGATGGAGAGGGTTAGGTGGGATGACAATTTGTTGTCACTAGACAACAGAAAAGCACCAGGACAGGGATAGAATAGAATGTAGCAAAATAGAAGGTAAAATACTAAGAATGAAAAAGAGTTGAGAACTCAAAGGGCACAGAACACTAATGACAAACTTTTGACCTTTCACAATTTTAAGGGCTGGCCCTGACTTTCCCATGAAAAAGACTTGACCCACTTTATCTGAGGAAGCCCAAGTTTGATTGTTTCCTAAAGGAACTCAAATTTGAGGTCAAACATTTAACATTCAAACCTCAAAATGAAAGCAATCGTTGTTTCCTGCTTCTTTGCTGTGTAGTTCATTAAGAATCCATTAATCAATGACCTGGAAGTTCTGAACTTTTAACAGCATTGAAAATTGCAAACAATTGGCAGTATGACCCTCTAAGAATAGGTTCTCTTTATAGCTTTGTGCCATTATGTGAGACCAGCTTTAAGAGCATCTACCTTGTATTTTGAATCAAAATGGAATCCTCTATTTAGAGGTAGAAGGGACGTCAGAGGCCATTGAGTGTAATTTCCTCATTTTAAAGCCTAGGGATTAAGTGGCTCATCCAGAGTTGAGAGTCAGAAGTACCAGGAGTCAGAAATAAGACCTGAACCCCAGTGCTTTTAATACAAAGGCAGTGCTCTTCTCACTGTGCCAAATGCATGAGGAAGGCATTTCAACCGGAGAAAATTTGAAAAAGCTAACAATTTCTATCAAAATGTTGGGGCTATAGGCAATAGTCATAGACAAAGATGAACTTTGGGTGATTTTGAATTTTTTAAAAGTAAGAATGAGAACAGTACACCTGTTATGGTCTAGGGGTCTTGGAAATCCTGAAATGCAAGGGTAAATGGCATGGGTCTGTCTTGAAAGAATTCTACCATTCAAGCCTTCTTTCAGTCCAAGTAGTAAGTTTATGAAAACACTGGTTAGGGTGGGTGAGATTCCTAGGATTAGATTGATGTTTTTATAGGAGAAAAGATTGTGGAAAGATTTGGATGGGATCTAGGAGTGGCAAGTAGCCTGGGGTGGTCTGGAGGTAACAGAGAATGGGAGGGGGGGGAGGGTTGGATGGGATTAAGGAGGGTCAAGTAAGCTAATTAAGTAATTGAGGTGGGCTCAGGTGGGTCAAATGCTTTGGGCAGAGGCACTGGTGACTGAAATGTATGGGAAAATTCAGGGACTATGTTAGAGGTAACAGAAAATGAAGGGTTGGGCAAGGGCCACAATAAAAGAAGAGTTGAAAGAATTATACTGGGATGAGCCCAGTGCCTAAACCAGGAATCTGAGTTTGAAGTCTGGGTTCCTGAAATTCTTGGGAAAGTGGGGGGGGGAGGGGCAGATCCCATACCCCATCACACACTTAAACCTGGTTGTCTATGCTGATAGACAACCAATCCCAAAGAACAAGATGAAGTCAATGGGAAACACCATGAAGTCAAAATTTCCAGTCCTAATGAGAGAAAACTCATTTATTGAATATTACTCTTCTAAGAGGGAAAGAGGTATCACTAGAAGTTGTGAAAAATAAAAATAGATTCACCAAGAAAACATGGCTATTTTTCACTTAAGTCATTCCAAACCATTTCCTTTGGGCAGAGCACCCCACAGGTAAGTGAGACTGGTGACTTTGCACTTAAATCTAATTCACTTGCATGTCATGGCATCCCTTCCCTGATGTCATGGTCCTCTTGGAGAACAAAGGACAAATAACAACAATGACTTTCCAACTCAGGATCTCTCTAAACAAAGGCTTATCTTCAATAAACAGACAGACTACAATCTGCAGCTTAATATTTGGAGGTTGCTGCCAGAGCTAGATCAGAATTTTCCTGGTAAGTAAATGGATGAATGCAGTCAGTATTTACTGACTAGTCATTGATTGATATCTGGAAGGGATCTTAGAGGCCACCTATTCCAATTCCCTCCTTTAACCAATGAAGAACCAAGACCCAGAGCAATTGTGATTTATCCAAAGTCATACAAATATCAATTGAGAGAGTTGAGATTTGAACCCAAGTTCTCTGACTCCAAAGCCAGCATGGATTGCCCTACCAAATTGCCTTCTCATCCTTTCCCTTGTAGAGTATTTTATTTTATTTACTGGTTAATACCTAGGATGAGGGCTTCTTTATCTACAGTCTACAAACCCTCAAGAAATCTGTGGATAGATTTCAAAAAACAAAATATTCTGCCTTGATTTCAACATGATTGACTTACTTTGTAATCTCACATATTTTGTTTTATACATTTAAAAACATTGTTCTGAAAAAAGGATCCGTATAAGTTTTATCAGATTGCCAAATGGGTCCGTGACCAAAAATAAAAAAAAGTTACTAACCTCTGCTAAAGAGGCTACTAGGAAACAAATGCTATAAAACAGTCAAAATATTCCACTCCAAATAGTGTTGGATGTTTTGTTTCAATTCCTATGGTAAATTTTTGAAAAGTTATCTTGCACTATCTGGATGAAACTGACCTCAAATCTCTTTTTATTGCTCTCCCTATAGTATCTTCCACTGCTCCTCTCAAACATCCCTACTAAAGGATCTCTTTGTTCATTCTGAACTTTAAACTTTTCCCCAAGGCAGTATCACATGCTAGAAACTCACTCCATTCACCCATCTCTACCTGCTAAATCATCTTGGCTCTTAAAAGGGCAAGCACCTATCTAGTTTCCTGGTACAGGAGGTGCCACATGCAATCAGTTGTTTAATCAGTGCTTTTTAATGATAATTAGGTTTTAAAGACTTACTAAATATACATTGGAAAAATACTCATCTGACATTTTTAAGGTTGTTTTAGATCATGACAAAGCCATTCTAGCTTTGGTGGGAGAGGGGGAATATAGGAAAAAGAATAAGACAGGAGCTGAAGAAAAAAATTTAGGGAATTGTAAATAAATATAAAGGTTGAATTTGGGGAGGATACATACATTTAGGGGTTCTTGAATAAGGAAAGAAATCATCAGTAAAGAAGAGGAAGGCTACAGTTGTAGTTTACCAGCTGTCATTAAGCAGCCTCAAAATATTTATTCAGCAATATTAACTTGATGTTTCATTTCTTGTACATAATGAAACTTAAAATGAAGTAGAATTCATTTGATTTGCTAATGATTCCGTTTTGAGCATGGTATCATACACTATGAAACTTTCTATTTTAGTAAATTAGCTACTAAGAATTACTACTTTTAGATTGGCCATGTTGGGAAATTGGCAACATACTATCAAGAGAAGTAGGCTTCTTATTAGAATTTACATTTTTTTTTATTTATACACACAACATGTGCTGATAAATGTTAAACAAGCAAATGTCCAAAAAAATGTACATAAGACATACTTTTAGGTTTAAGCAGGATTCCTAGCATTTTCTGCATCATTTTCTTAAGTCTAGATAATATACAAAACAAGAAATCAAGCCTGATTTATAGAGCTCACTTAATTTGGAGGAGCAGTTGCTTACACTGAAAATTTAATAATTTATTCTCTTAGGCTTGGTTGAACTGGCTCTACCATTTCTCTGAATATTCATATAGGTAGGATGAGATCTATAACTGGAAAGCATCTCTAGAATGGTGTGCCTTTCTCAAAAGGCACAGTACAATTCAGGGATTCTTAAATTTGTCTGTGTCATGGGCCCTCTGGCAGCCTAATAAAGCTATTGTACCCTTACGAAGAAGGTTTTCAAATGTATAAAGTAGAATACATCAGATTACAAAGGAAACAAATTACATGGTCATAATTATCAAAAAAGAATTTTAAGTAAGTTTGTGAGCCCAGGTTAAGAATTCCTGGAATAATCAGGGGAAGTAGAGCAAAGTAACATTATCTATTAAAAAGATAAACACTCATGAGGAAATCCAGTGTGTGGGATGGGTCTTCAGACCCCCAAAAATAATCGATCAGAGACTTGTCTTAGGAAAGGCAAAAAGGAGTTTATTGCTTTCTCATGAGAAAGAATACCCCACCTTCGTCACACTAATAGTGCCAGCCAGGAAGTACAGAAAGCAAGGTCGATTATACCTTAATGTGAGCTCCACTTCCCTAATCCTTCCCCTTATCCCGTTGGCTGGGCTTCAGGAGGTACAATTTATTCACAGAAATCTTCCCCAGCAACAAAGAACAGTTTTGTAAAAGTATGCAGTTTGGGGGGGGGGGGGGGGGGTAGTGCATAGACAAGGTCAGGACAAAAAGGGAGTCGAGCACAGAACAAGATATGTTACAAAGCATCCTTCTCTACAAGGTCAGCTAGCTACAGATGTAGTTTTTCAAGGGAGTGTGTTTCAACAGTACAACAAACAATTAACTCTTTGAGGAGGCTTCACTTCTGAGAGATCATCTCTCACAATCCCCCCTCTTATTTCTTACAATTTGAAGACTTCTCACAACATTGCTGGAATATTTCTTCCACTGTAACCTGGTGCATAGCAACAGAAATGGCTAAGGCCTAGTGACCAGAGACAAAGGAAAATGCCTGCTGCAAAGCAAAGAAAGGTATAGCAACAAACAAGAACAATAAACCCACAACAGTCTTTTCAGTCATGAATGGATCGGATCCTTCTTCAAAGTGAATTTTAAGGTTCCAGGATCTTGTGACATCACAGTCCACTGAGTCAGAGCTGGCACCAGTCCCTTCATTCGGGTATGAGGCTCACTGATCCACTGACAAATTACGAGGTGGGGAGCAATCCCCTTCATGAGATTTCACTAAGGAGTCAATAACAGGCTCCAGTACTTACATAAATATAATAAATAATCATTTTTAACACAGTACAACAACTTCTGGTCATGTGATACTTCTTTTCAAGCATTTACAAAATAGACCACAAACCATTTTTCTTTTAACATTAACCAACTGAGACAAAAATAATAATGACTATGTGTGTGTTGGTCCTTCATTGCCAAAGAACACCATGCCATCAGAGAAATAATGACATGACTTGCCCTTGACTATGTTTTGAGTGAGGGAGGGCTGTGCAGGTCACCAGCCTCACTTCTCCTCCACAGCCATCCAGTGACCAGATATTAATCAGGATGACTGGAGATGACCCAGGATGAGGCAACTGGGGTTAAGTGACTTGCCCAAGGTCACACAGCTAGTGAGTGTCAAGTGTCTGAGGTGAGATATGAACTCAGGGTCCTCCTGACTCCTGCACTGGTGCTCTATCCACTGCACCACCTAGCTGCCCCTAATGACTATGTATGCTAACCTCAGAGACCCTTGGCCTGATGATCTCCATACTAGTACTAAGATTTAAAGGACCCTAATTTATTGTTATTGGTCTAAAATCCTATGCCTAAGAGCACAATTTTTGGACTTAACCCCAGATGTTCCTCTACCAACAATCTATTAATAGATCTGGTATTATGTTTATGAAACTTTTGAATACAGGAAATTGCCATTAAGATTAGGGACATTTCAGGGGAACATCTCCCTAACTTCATGTCAATTCCAGGCAAGAATAGATTGTCAACTGGCATCCAGCCAGGCTTAAAGTCTGCCAGGTGTCAGTAGGGAAACTGAGTCAGGAGAATTCTACCTCAGTCCAGGTTGAACAGCCATCCTCCCAACCTTCCCATGAGGTCATCCCTTTGCAGTTCATACCAGCATCTCACAGACTCACTGGCATCATGGATCAGTGGCTCAGACAGTCTTTCTTGCTATCCACACCTGGAGTTAGAGTCAGAAAAAGTCACTTAATAGTCCCATAAAATCTTAAAATAGCAAGCTCCAATAATCAGTTTCAGATATGACTGTAATTTCATATTGGCTAAGGAACATCTTTTGAAGCAAGTCTTAAGTAGCTTACATGCCTTTCTATATGTTCTAGTTCCTGATTAAATAACAATCATAAAATCAAACTTACCAATAAAACCATAAGTTATTGCTCTAATAGATTTACATCTGTTTTCCAAGCTTCTCTATACCTTTCTAACCGTGCTCAGTCTAAAAGAATGAGCTACACATATGATAAGTTCAAACACTAACTTCAACTTATGTTCATGAAATGAATTCAAACTTAGACTGAAATTCTTTTTCCCAAACTAAAGATGTCTCTGATTTAGTCTCAGTAATTAAATTCAGTCAATTGTTTTAATACCAATTTCTTTTACATCATTTTGTAATAGGTAAAGACCTTATTCCAAGTTGGGACCTTTGTCCTTTACTCCAAAGGAATTTTAGTCCCATTTGTCTAAAAGGGCCCTGGAAAATCTCACCTTGAAAGCTCCTTAGATTTCTCTATTTGATCTGGCTCTTTAGAGGCCCATGAACTTTTAGCTATCTACCCAATTAATTGAAAACAGCAAGATTCCACTACTTGCTTTGTGCTTACATCTTAAACTATCTGCTTTGATCATAGAAATATGCCATGAAGATGAAAAGCAAGGACCTAATTAGATATCATTTCCACTTTATAGTCAGACTCAGAAATAGTCAAGTGGGAAAACATTCCTTTTCAAAGGAACACAATGGGGAAACTGAGTCAGAAGGATCCCATCCCAGGCTAAAGACAGGATTGTCTCCTGAGGCAAACTTCTGCCTGTAATAGTCACATTCCTCTCTGAGTATGATCCCAGAGACTTATACATTAGGTGACAGGTTTCACTAATCAAAAATTTTACCAGAACTCATATCTTAAATCTTAAATTTGTCCTAAAAATCAATCACTGAAGATTATCACCAACAAAAATTCCTTGTTTAAGAACTCTGTATACAGTTTACACTTTACATAAGAGATTATAACTTCAACAAAGCAAGGCGCCACACCACTTGGGTGATGATTTTAGGCTTTTCAAGTCTTAGGGCCCCAGGATGGGGCTGGCACTCCTGCTTTCCTTTGGCAATAGGAAAGAATTACATCTTTTCTCTGAGCAGTTCTGAATTCAGATTACATTTTAAGATTACATCTGTAATGACTGGACTTCTAAAGGAAAGGTGGATGGGGCCAGGAGGCTTTTTGTCTTAAAATTATCACAGAACTTCCTGGAGCCATAAAATTCCTGGTCTCCTTTATCTTGTCCCTTATCTTCCAACCCCCATAAACCTTTAGTTATAACAAGATAGCTTACAAACATAAATTTTTAAGTAGGTCTTTCAAAAATCATACAAAAGATTTTACAAAACATTTCTTCATACAACAAATATCTTCCTTGCTTAAGAACAGTTTACAATTTATTGACAAAATGACAAGATCTAAAACTAAAGCCTTTGCACATTTGTCTATAAGCTTCCTTTTGCAAACATACTTTTGTAAATGCTTGATTCATGGCAAAAACAATTTTATTTTTATTTTTCATTTTTAACACAGTTCACATCACATAACACAATTCCAACTTTTGGTCAAGTGATATTTTTCTTACAGCATTTACAATATAGACCACAAATGGATTTTTTTTTTTTAACATTAACCAGTTGAGACACAAACAATAACTATGTATGCTAACTTCATAAGCCCTTGACCTAATGGTCTTCACAGTATTACTAGGAATTAAAGGACCCTAACTTATTGTTGTTGGTCTAAAGTCCTAAGCCTAATAGCTTCATTTAAGACTTGACCTCTGATGTTCCCCTATCAACAATCTATAATTTAATAGATCTGGTATTAAGCTTACAGTCCTTTTGACTATAGGAAATTGACACTAAGAGAAGGGATATTGCAGGGAAACAATATCTCCCCAACTTCATTTTAGTTCCAGGCAGGAGTAGATTGTCAACTTGCATTCAGTGAGGCTTAGAGTCTGCCAGGTGTCAATGGAGAAACTGAGTCAGGAGAATGCTACCTCACCCCAGGCTGAACAGCTGCTCTTCCATCCTTCCCAGGAGATCACCTTTTTCAGTTCATACCAACATCTCACAGGCTTACTGGCATCATGGATTGGAGGTTCAGACTGCCTTTGTTGCTATCCGTACCTGGAGTTAGACTCAGAAGGACAATCACTTAATAGTCCCATAGCATCTTAAAATAGCAAATTCTAATAACCAGGTTTCAGATATGGCTATAATTTCAAATTGGCTAAGGAACATCTTTTGAGGCAAGCCTTAAGGGACTTACCTGCCTTTCTATACCTGTTTTAGTTCCTGTTTAAATAACAATCATAAAATCAAATTTACCATTAAAATCTTAACTTTTCCATCAATGCCAAATTTTACCCGAAGTTACCCGCTCTAGGAGACTTAGACTAAAATTCATTTCCCCAAATTAAAGATGTCTCTGATTTAGTCTCAGTAATTAATTCAGTCAATTGTTTTAATACTAATTGCTTTTACATCACTTTCTAACATGTCCAATTTTTCTCCCCTCCCTCCACCCCCTAATACCTTGCATTCTGATTACCCCTTCCCTCAATGTACCCTCCCTTCTATCACACCCCACCCTTCCCTTATCCTCATCTTCTCTCTTTTCTTGTAGGGTGAGATAAATTTCTGTGTTTCTTATTTCTCTGTTATATGCAATAATAGTTCTCAGCATTCATTTCTAGTACTTTGAATTCCACCTTCTTTCCCTCCCTCCCTCCCTACCCATCCCCACTGGGAAGACAAGCAATTCAATACAGGCTATATATTTGTCGTTTTGCAAAAGACTTCCATAATAATCATGTTGTGTAATACTAACTATATTGCCCTCTAATCCCACTCTGTCCCCCCTTATTTTTTTATTCCCTCATATGACCTTGTCCCTTCCCAAAAGTGTTTATTTCTAGTTACTCCCTTCTCTCATTTGCCTTCCCTTCTATCATCCCCCTCACCCCACTTGTTGCCTCCTCCCCTACTTTCCTATAGCATAAGATAGATTTTCATAACAAATTTAGTAAGCATGTTATTCCCTCCTTAAGCCATATGAGGAAAGAATAGCTTCACTTTCCCCCTCTCCCCTTCTCCCTTTTCTCCTCCATTAAACAAGATTTTTCATTATATCTTTTATGAGTTATAGCCTGCCCCATTCTATTTCTCCCTTTCTCCTCCCAATATCTTCCCCCTTCACCCATTAATTTTTATTTTATCTCTTTTTTTTGTGGATATTATCTCTTCTGATTCAACACAACCTATACTCTCTGTCTGCGTGTGTGTGTGTGTGTGTGTGTGTGTGTGTGTGTGTACAATCCCTCCACCTACCCAAATACTGAGAAAAGTCTCAAGAGTTATAAATATTTTCTTTCCATGTAGGAATGTAAACAGTTCAGCTTTAGAAAGTCTTTTATGATTTTTTTTTTCCTGTTTACCTTTCCAAGCTTCTCTTGATTCTTGTGTTTGAAAGTCAAATTTTCTATATAGGTTTGGTCTTTTCAACATGAATACTTGAAAGTTCTCTATATCATTGAATGACCATTTATTTCCTTGAAGTATTATACTCAGTTTTGCTGAGTAGGCGATTCTTGGTTTTAATACCAGTTCCTTTGATTTTGGAATATCCTATTCCAAGTCCTTCGATCCCTTAATGTTGAAGCTGCCAGATCTTCTGTTATCCCGATTGTATTTCTGCAATACTCAAATTGGTTTTTTTTAGCTGCTTGCAGTATTTTCCCCTTGACCTTGGAACTCTGAAATTTGGCCACAATATTCCTAGGAGTTTCTCTTTTCTGGTCTCTTTCAGGAGATGATTGGTGGATTCTTTCAATATTTATTTTGCCCTCTGGTTCTAGAATATCAGGACTGTTTTCCTTCATAATTTCATGAAAGTTAATGTCTAGGCTCTTTTTTGGATCATGGATTTCAGGTAGTCCCATAATTTTTAAATTGTCTCTCTTGGATATATTTTCCAGGTCAGTTGTTTTTCCAATGAGATGTTTCACATTATCTTATATTTTTTTTATCTTCTACTTTTTTCAAACTTTTGGTTTTGTTTTCTGTTTGGTTTATCTCATAGTCGTTCATTTCCCTGAATTCAATTCTCTCTTTCAGAGAACTGTTTTGTTCAGTGAGCTTTTGAACCTTCTCCTCCATTTGGCTAATTCTGCTTTTTAATGCCTCCTTCTCTTCATTAGCTTTTTGGACCTCTTTTTCCAATTGAGTTAGCTTCTTTTTAAAGGTGTTATTTTCCTCAGCATTTTTTCTGGTTCTCCTTTAGCAAGCTGCTAATTGGGTTTTCAAGCTCTTCTATTGCCTGAGCCCACTTTAAGTTCACTTTGGAGGCCCTGGAGGCAGGGGTCTTAGCTTCCTATGACAGTAAGCCTTGTTCTTCCTCATTTGAAAGGATGGGAGGAGACATCTCTTCACCAAGAAAGTAACCTTCTATGATCTTATTTTTTTTCCCTTTTTGGGTCATTTTCCCAGCCAGTTACTTGACTTTTGAATCCTTTGTCAAGAAATTAGACTCGGCTGCTAGGTTCCCCTGGGCTTTGGGTGGGGGTGGGACCTTCACTCAGGGCTGGGATTTAGATCAGCTGCTCCTTACCATCAGAGGCTTTAAGCTGGGCTGCCTGAACAATGGTTCAGGCAGGTTGCTTCCCAGCCCCTGTAGCTGCCTGCAGTCTGTTGCGGCCTCTGCCATTGCCTAGGGCTATTGCTGGAGAAACTTCCTTCCCTCTTGCCCAGCTGAGAAAGCCCTCCCCCACTGACCTTTGGAGCAGGTTTGTGGGTTGAGGTATCTGGGACCTTCCCTGCTGGGAACTCTGCCCCAGAGGTCAGTTCAGGTTCTGTTCCTCCCAGTGCCACATGGCCAGGGCTGTGCTCTGCTCTGCTCAGCGTCCCATGGGATAGACCTTTCCTGTCAGCCTTCCCGGTTACCTTTGGCTGGAAACCTCCTTTGTTCTGTTGTTCTGTGGCTTCTGCTGCTCTAGACTTTGTTGAGAGTCCTTTTTACAGGTATTTTGTGGGCTGTGTGGGAAGCACTAGAGTATATGCATCTTTCTATTCTGCCATCCTAAAAACAATTTTAGTTAAAACTTCCTTGTTAATACCAGAAATAAACTTTTCATCTACTTAATACATCCTTAGATGGAACAGGATTGAAAAATCACACTCATATGTATGTATGTATGTATGTATACATATTTATGAATATATGTATGTATTTTTTAAAGATTCTCATTTTCTCAATAGGAATTCTACAACATGAAAACTCTTACACAGAATTCATAACAAACTTTTTTTATCCAATTCATCATTAATTTAACAATGCAATTCCTAATACATTTAGATTTACTTAAAACTAAGTTTACTTAAAATAAGCCATTACTCATTCAGGTGAATGGATTTCCACATCATCTTGCACAGTAATTCATTTCTTTACCATCACATGGGCACTCTCTATCACCTGATCAGATAGAGTTATCTCAAATTTGATTGAGCTATGAATTATCAAATCAAGTTATATGATTTTTCTGTCTTCTTAAAATACTTCCTCACACTTACTAAAACCATTTGAAACTGACACAAAGGTCCAGAACAACTATATAGGGACAGGCGAGGTTTGAATAACCCCCATTTGTTCCCAAACCTTATCTGTCTTCCATATTTTCAATCAAATCTTTATTCATCTTTCCTCCTATCTCTCAATCCTATTACTCAGATTATCCAGCTTTCCTTTATATCTTAATCATAAGACAAGATAGCTCATAAGTTAATACTTTTTATCTAAATTCAATTTAAATAACTTATCTCCTTCTTTTCTTGAAAAGTTTAAAATTATGTTAACAAAATGTGCTTAAGTTAACTGTCTTTAACCTAGGTAAAAGAGATCTTAGTAATTCTGAACCAATGTTAACTAGGTGTGCTTGACTTACCCTCCAAGCAGGGAACTTGGAAACTTAATAATTCATTGAATTATAACAATTACCAATCACAATAATTTTCTCTCAGTTTCCCAATCAAGTTACAAAGGTTCATTTTCTCAACATACTCAAATCTTCTGAACTGATATGGGGAAGGGAGTGGCTGACAGCATATGGTCCATTGCTCCTCCATCTCTTGTTTTTCTTTAAACCACCCTTTTTTTTTTCTTTTCTGCCTTTACTCAGACTACATTTATTCTCCTTTACATTCCAAATAAAAATAAAAATTCCAAAAAAAAATAACAATTTTATCCTACCCCAAACCTTAAAAACTAGAGGGAGTTAAATGTCTAACAATTTACATACTAAGAAAGCCACATTTCTTCCCCTCCCACTCCACAATAAATAAATAAATTAATTAATTAAAACATTTTTCCTTATCCTAAAGTGATCACTTTTTAAAAACAGAAAAATCTAAACTTATTTTTTTTTTTGCCACTTTAAACACATTGTCTGGCATCAAATATATTGATCTAATTTGAACATAAAGTGCAAACTTTAGTTTCAAGACCTACTTAAACCTAAATTCAAAACTCTCAGCTCTAAGTTGCTTACTTGAGATTTTTTTTTACTTTCTAATCTTTCACTTATTTCCACCAAACTTTAATAAATCCTAACCTATCTTAAACATTAAATTAAGAGTGACACATTTCACTTATTCACAATTCCAAATACCACCAGAATGAATTCAATTAACTTTCTGTTGTTTCCCATTACACTAAAATTTCTTCTTTGGGTGAGGCAGGAAATGGTTAAATGCTTGCTAGCCTGCCTTTCTTGGGTCTGAGCGAAAAAGATAAATTCCCTCCCTCCCTGTCCCTCTGCTCTGAGAGGGTCAAAGAAGAGAAGTAACAGGAATTTCAAGGACAATCCAGCTCAGCCTTTCTGCTCTTGCTGGCTGGATAGCAAAATTTACAATTTTACGAAGTGTCAGATAAAACAGAGACATAGACTTTCATTCACACAGAAATATCAACACAACACAAACAGACAAGACATTTGACAAAACATTAAAGAGTGTCCTTGGAGGATCTGTACTTTGGCCAGAAGACATTTCCTCCGAGCTGAGTTCCTGCCCAAACTAAGCAACAATACTTAATAATTTTCTTCTTATCTTTTCCCTGATACTTTGATAATTCCCAATTATTCAGCCTATTATCTAAAGGATTGTCTTCTGGGATATTTGGAAGACTATTGTCTGGAGTTTTGGAGAGACTTTTTTTTTCTTTTTGAGCTTTCCCCATGGTTCACAAGTTCTTGCCTCTCTTTAAGACAGAAGCTCACTGATCTTGCCTAGGGACGCAGGTGGAGACTCACAGTTCCTGCCCCCTTACAGAGACTCACTGATTTTGTCTCAACCCTAACTCTATGGTCACCCAGGAGCTCCCTGGTTTGCCATCTAAGAGGACTCACAGGTCTTGCTTACCTGGGTCTGTGCACAAACTTACATGACCTTCTTAATTCAGTCTCTCCTCCTCCATGGTCATTCTACTTTCATTTTTGCCTTTTGAGATTGTCTGTCATTGAGTTCTATTACTTAAAAGTGGAAAGAAACCCCCAAAACATTCCAGGACCACTGGCAAGTGGACAGCGGGGACCTGTCCTAGGACTGGCTGAGAGACCCTTCCCCAAATAAGGGGGAGTCCCAGACAGCCCCCAACACTGTGTGGGATGGGTCTTAAGACCCCCAAAAATAATTGATCAGAGACTTGTCTTTGGAAAGGCAAAAAAGGAGTTTATTGCTTTCTCATGAGAAAGGGTAACCCCCCTTTGTCGCACTAATAGCTCCAGCCAGGGAGTACAAAGGAGTACAGAAAGCAAGGTCAATTATACCCTAATGCGAACATCCCCTCCCTAACCTCTTCCCCTCATCCCATTGTCTGGGCTTCAAGGGGTACAGTTTATTTGCAAAAATCTTCACCAGCAACAAAAAACAGTTTTGCAAAGGTATGCAGGTTGCACGGGGAGGTGTGGTGCATAGACAAGGTCGGAACGAAAGGGGAGTCGGGCACAGTACAAGATATGTTACAAAGCATGCTTCTCTACAAGGTCAGCTAGCTTCAGATGTAACTTTTCAAGAGAGTATGTTTCAATAGTACAAGAAAAAATTAACTCTTAAGAAGGCTTCAATTCTGAGAGATCATCTCTCACACCCGGAACCAGAGAGGAGAACTGTGATAGAGCATGTGGGTAAATATGATTAGAGGCAGAAATAGAAACAGTATTGTTATTAGAGTGTCCTTCAGGCCATCTGGGCAGCAAGAGGAAATAGATTAGAATTTGGAGATACAGATGCATGATATAGTAGTAACAGAAAATATCAGTTATCTGAAAAATCTGCTAGAGCTTTCTTTCTGACACAACGAGAGTAGCTAATAATTTCTGATTTGACTTTAAGGATAATTTCATCCTTCAGAAGTTGTAAAGTTCACCATAGGGATTCTCTTTTCTGGATCTGATTCTAAGGAAACAACTAGAAAAGAGTTGCTAGAGGGAAAAAGATTGGGAACCTTGAGAGAAAAAAGTGAACTGTCAATCTTGGATTTTGTGAATGAAAAGGAGAGGAAATTTGAGCACAGTCTGATACAATCTTTACCCTAGGGTAAAAAGGCTAGGTACAATTTTATGGACTAAAATTCCAAGCCCAGAAGAATGGGAAGTTTCCTGCAATGAAATTCTGCAGATACAAAGGCTTCTGGTGAGGACAAAAATGCAGATTTGTCTAGAGCAGTCCTGTACAACATATGGCCCACCAAAAGATTTTGGGCAGCTATCACGTGACCCTCGGCAACCAAACATTGTCAGTCTACTGACACAAGTCATGTGACAACCTCCAAAATCTTTTGATGGGCCACCTGAGGGCCATATGTTGTGCAGGTCTGGTCTAAAGATACCAGTGTGAATGTACAGAGAATCATCTACCAACTTAGATTTTAAAAATATATGTACAGAACACAGATAAGGGCAAAGGACTGATAGAAAAAAATGACAGTCAGTCCTCTTGGAATCATGTCAGGAGTACTAAAGCTTAAAATGAACTGAGGCTGGCAATGGAAATCAAAAGAAAACAAAAAAGACCTTAAAATATATTGTTAAATATGTCATATATTTTAAATATATTTCTGTACTAATATATTATATATGTACACATGCATATTACATAATATGCATGTGTATCTCTGTATACACACACACACACACACACACACACACACACACACACACATACCCTCCCCCAAATGATAAGTGGTCAAATGATATAACACAAAGTTCTCATGGGAAGAAATCCAAGCTACCTAAAATGTTCCAAATCATTAATAATTAGAGAAATGCACATTAAAGCCACTCTGAGGTTTAACTTCATACCTATTAATTTGGCAAAATTGACAAAAAGGAATAATGACAAATGTTGGAAGGAGTTAGAGGAAAAGTTACATTGACAAACTGTTGCTGGGGCTATGAACTGGTCCAGTCATCCTGGAAAGCAAGTTAAAACTCTGTCCCAAATGCCACTAGCAGACCTACATACTCCAAAGCAATCAAAGAAAAAGAAAAGAGTCTTATCCATTTAAAAAATATCTTTATAAGTTTTTTTGTGCAGGTAAAGAATTGGCAACTCAAGGGTTATTCATCTACTGGGGCTGAACAGCTGAACAAATTATGGTCTATGAATGTAATGGAATATGAGTGTGCTATAAGAAATGATAAGGGAGACAGTTTCAGAGAAACCTGGAAAGCCTCATTATCAACTGGCAGAGAATGAAGTGAGCAGAACCAGGAGAACAATTTATACAATATATTATAAAGACAAATTTTGAAATACTTAAGAGGACCTTGCAAGTCCTAGAACATTTAACAAAGAAGGAGGTTTTCTTTGCCCTGACCCAGCAAAGATAGGCAACAAGGATATAGAGACAATAAGCCTCTCTGGACATGGCCCCCTGGTCCCCATCAGGAAATCATGAGTGGTCAGTCAGTCATCAGTATGGTGACCCCTAGGCAGAAAACTTTATACCTTCAGTCCAGGAATCTGCATCAGGGAAGCTGGGGCATGGGGGAGTGAGAGGCAGGGTGGGTAGTCAGAAAGCTAGGCCATGGGCAGGGGAAGGGTCAACATAATCTGGAAGTCAGGGAAACTCGGGCCTAAGGTAGTTGTGTTAGCAAAATGCCGGGCCTCTCACCCAGAGGAAATTACCATCTTTATTAATCAAGGTAATCTTCTCACTGAGTTCCCAATCTCAAAGAAATCTCAAGCCCAGTTTTTGTTCTGTTTTTTAAGGGAATACCTAGAAAAGGATGTCAGCGTGGCTTCATCTAGAATAGGTCTTGTCAAACTAAGTTCATTTTCTTTTTTGACAGAGTTTCTAGATTGCTAGACCAGGTGAATGTCAGAGATTCAATTTACCTAGGTATTAGAAAAGTATTTGACAAAGTTTCTCATGTTATTCTTGTGCTGAACCCAAAAAGTAGTTATTAGAGGTTGGATGTCAACTTAGAATGAATGTCTTGTGGCATGGCCCAGGAATCTTTGCTGTCTGTGTATTGTCCAACAGTTTTGTCATTCACTTATATAAAGACACATGATATATTTATCAGATTTATAGTTTACACAAAACTGGGACAGATAGTTAATATACTAGATAACTGTCAATATCTAAAAATATCTGTACAAGTTGGAACATTGTACTGAACCTAATAAAATGAAATGTAATAGGAATAAATGCAAAGGCTTATACTTGGGATCAAAAAATCAACTTCCCAAGTGTAAACAGGAGGAGTTATAGATAGATAAAAGTTTGTTTAAAAAGATCTGTAAATGTTAGAGACCCACAAGCTCAAAGCAAATCAACACTCTAATATGATAGTCAAGAAAGACAATGCAATCTACACTGAGGGATATATTATCTAAGCTATGGTCACACTGTAGCCTGCTTGATCAGATCTCATCTGTGATATTATATTCAGTTCTGGGTACTTCACTTTTAGAAAGGTCATGGATAAGTTGAAGAGGTTGCAGAAGAGGGCAGAAAGAGAGATCATGTTCCTCAAGATTGTGCCATGGGAGGACCAGTCAAAAGAACTGAGGATAGTTAGCCTAGAAAAGGGAAGATCTAGGGGACACATAGTGACTGTCTTCTGCTATTTGAAAAACAATGTGGAAGAGGGAATAGAGATTTGTTCTGCTTGACCACAGAAGACAACACTAGAAAAAACCCAAATTTAGGTTTGATGTAAGGTAAAAAATTTCTAATCAGAGTAGTCCAAAAGTGCAATGGACCAATGGAGTTTCAAGTTTTTGTGATAATTATACATTTTATATCATCTGATGTCATATTGTAATGATAGAACTCCCATATGGAGTGACTCAGGTGAAGTGGTCCTAAAGCCCATGGAAACATATAGGCAAACCAGACAGTTTGTACTTTTCCACTGTTAATTCTACCAGACAGATAAGGCTTATGATTTTTGGTTGGGGTGGACCTAACCTGCAGCAAGGGTTGTGAGTCATTGATCTTCTGCTGCCTTAGTTAATATAAGATCTTTGATCAGTTTATGATTCCGATAAAGAAACTCTCTCTACCAGGGCATTATCCAAGCATGGTATCCTAATTCCATCACATCTAGATCTGATTAAGAAAGCCACTTACTATATCTAGCACTGATGATTTGTGCTCAACCAAGCCAATTTTTAGCATATATAAGTTTGCCACTTGAAACCCAACTTTGAGCATGTTCCTTCCCCAAAACATCTCCCTCTTTCTCTGGCTAGGGTTAGTTTCCCGAATGTGGGGAGAAACCTCTGTCTATTTATATTGCCATATATATATATGCTTTGTTTGTCTGTGTGTTGTGTTGAAAAACAATAAAGCTCATGACTGTATCATGTGCCTGGGTATCAGTTTGCAAGAAATCGTGAACCCAGGAGTTTGCTTTAACCCAAGCCTTCAGAGGGCAAATAAAACAGCCTTCAAGAAAGGACTAGAAATATCCACTTGTCAGAGATGTTGTAGTAGCAATTTTTTGCAGGCATGAATTGGAATAAACAGTTTCTGAAGTTCACTCTGTGATCCTTACCCCTATTACTCTAAAAAAAATCAATACATTTTTATTGATCAAGCAATCTAAAAAATTAGGAATCTAATATGGATCCAACAATGTGCTAGGCAGCATGGGAAACAGAATAAATCAGTTTCTCTCTTCAAGAAATTTATAGCTGGCATGAAATAATTAGAAAAGAATGCCACAAATATGCATAACAAAGGGTTAAATGGAGTAATCCAGACAATACTATAAAAGTTGGAAAATTTTAGCAGGGAAATTGAGTTTATAAAGAATTAATATTGGTAATGCTTCACGAATTTGCATCATCCTTGCACAGAGGCCATGCTAATCTTCTCTGTATCATTCCAATTTTAGCATGAGCTCATCCAACCATTCTGGAGAGCAATTTGGAACTATGCCCAAAGGGCTACAAAAATGTGCATACCCTTTGACCCAGCAATATCGCTACTAGGACTGTATCCCCAAGAGATCATAAAAATGGGAAAGGGTCCCACATGTACAAAAATATTTATAGCAGCACTCTTTGTAGTTGCCAAAAACTGGAAGTCAAGGGGATGCCCATCAATTGGGGAATGGCTGAATACATTATGGTATATGAATGTAATGGAGTACTATTATGCCATAAGAAATGATGAACAAGAAGACTTCAGAGAGGCCTGGAAGGACTTATATGATCTGATGCTGAGTGAAAGGAGCAGAACCAAGAGAACTCTGTGCACAGCAATGACCACAGTGTGCGGGAGTTTTTTCTGGTAGACTTGGAATTTTGTAATAATGCAAGAACTTATTTAAAAAAAAAATCCCAATGGTGGATTTCTAAGGCAAAATGCCTTCCATACTCAGAGAAAGAAATATGGAAGTCATTCGCAGAATGTAGCAGATCATGTTTGTGTGTATGCGTGTTTTTGTGTATCATGTTTTGATTTGTTATACGATTTCTTCCATTTATTTTAGTTCGACTACATAGCATGACTATAGTGAAAATGTACTCAATAAGAAAGTATGTGTAGAACCTATACAGAATTGTATGCAGTCGTGGGGGAGAGGGGGTAGTGGGGGGTAGGTGTGGGGGGGATAAAATCTTAATTTTATGGCAGTGATTGTAAAACATTAAAAATAATAATAAAAAAAAGTTGAAACCAAAAAAAAACAAACAAACAAAAAAAAGAATTAATATTGGTAAAATGAGAAGAGAGGGGCAGAGCCAAGATGGTGGACTAGAAAGACACACTTACTTAGGGTCCCCCCCACAGCCCATAAAATACCTGTAGAGAGGGACTCTCAACAAATTTTGGAGCAGCAGAAGTGGAGAACAACAGAGTGGAGGAGATTTCCAGCCTACGGTGCCCTGAAAGGCCCACGGAAATGTCAGTTGCACTGGACATGGAGCCAAGCACAAGCCCAGCCCAGCCTTGGCTGAGCAGCACAGCACAATGAGACTCTGGGAGGAGGACACCTCGGAGGTGGAATCTCCAGTCCCAGTAGCAGGTCCTCAGATTCCTTCAGCCCACAGGTGCCAAAGGTCAGTGACAGGATTTTATCAGCTGGCCAGGAAGGGAGAAGGGCCTTCCTATGTCTCCAGCAGCAAGCAGTGGCCACAGATCCTGCACAGCAGCCCATACGGAAGCTCCGTTGTTGGAGCACAAAAATCCCTGAGGGCATTGAAGAGCTGAGTCTTACCTCAGCCCTGGGTGAAGGCCCTGGCCAAGCTGGTCTTTGTCTCAAACTGAATGGTGGCCCTGCCCATCCAGCTTATCTGAAAATCAGCCCCCAGTGCTGACTTGGGAACTGGAGGCCAGGTGGCTGTGGAGAGGTAACTGCTAAAATTCCGGGCATAAAAATCCCTCTCTGAGTCCAGACCAGTACATGCTTGATTGTGCCACCTTGGAGGAACTGAGATCTCACAGATTCCCAGAGTATACCCTACTCTTGACAAAGGACCCAAAAGTCAAGTAACTGGTTGGGAAAATGCTCAAAAAAGGGAAAAAAATAAGACCATAGAAGGTTACTTTCTTGGTGAACAGATATCTCCTTCCATCCTTTCAGATGAGGAAGAACAATGCTTACCATCAGGGAAAGACATAGAAGTCAAGGTTTCTGTATCCCAAACATCTAAAATAATATTCAATGAGCTCAGGCCATGGAAGAGCTCAAAAAGGATTTTGAAAATCAAGTTACAGAGGTGGAGAAAAAACTGGGAAGAGAAATGAGAGAGATGCAAAAAAAGCATGAAAAGTAAGAAGAGAAAGAAAAACATGCTCTCATAAAAAATTTCTGATCTTCACCAAAAAGGCCCCTTCCAGATAGATTTTCTAAAAATTAAAAAAAAAAATGAATCTCTCATCTGCTCTCAACTAAAAGAGCTTTTTCATCTCCTTTCTCACTTTCTAAAAAAATGTAATGTTAAACATCATTATTTGTTATTATTTCTAAAAATAAGAGGTTTATCTAGTTGTTGCTATAAATTTTACAGGTAAAATTAAAACAAAAAGAGAAACAAAGAGGTTTAAAAAAAAGATTTGAAAAAACTAAAAATAATGGGAGGAAAGCACTACTTGTCCAAAAAGGACAGAAAATAAAAGAATAGAAAGGGGGGACAGTAATCCAAAACAACATACAAAAATATGTTATCCTTACATACAAAGTATGTAGCCATTTTTCCTCTCAACAGTCAATTGGAGGAGGCTGGTCACAAAATGAATCTCAATTCCCTGAGAATACCCAAATGCCAGAAGAAGCAAATCTGAAAGTGCTAGATGGTGGGAGAAGGCAGTCAAAGATTATATCTTTGCCACATTGATCCATGTGTGAATAATTGAGATTTGGCCTTTGTTGTTAATGACTGGTGCCCTCAGATAGGACATCAATAAAATGGGTTTGAGGTTCTCTGAGAAGGAATCTTGAGGCTATGAAATGTGTTTGTGAGGGGCAGCCCAGAAACTTAGTCTTTGGGTTCACACTGATTAGATTTAATCATGAAGACTTTCAATAAAATTCAATAATAGCTCTTGCTCCCATCTAGAATTTATTCTGGGAATACAAAAAAATGGTACATGTCTAGATCTTCTCCCCTAAAAGATACGGGCCCTCAGTCCCCATCCTGGCTGTACTTTTGATTTTCTGGACTTTGCCACTATGCCTCAACTGATATCTAACCCTGGAACTTCCCTCAGACCTGGGGCTCCCTCATGGAACATCCCTTATCATGTCAGTCCCTTTTCCTGCTAGGGAGTGCCTCCCTTTTAAGAAGGGGTCCAGACTGACCCTCTATTCCCCTCCTGGCTCTGCTTCTACATTATAGCCTTGGCGTAGATACCTTCACACCACCACCCCTTGACTTGCAGGTGACTTCTGTATGTTGGCTGAAATGTGAGCTCTTCACAGGAAGTAACTACCTTTATTTTTGCTTGTATTTATATCCCCAGTAATAAGCACAGTGTCTGGTCCATTGTAAGCATTTAATAAATGCTTGTTGCCCTATTGCTTTACCTATAAAAGATGAAGACTTAACAAGACATCAAGTAAAAGATCATCTTTATTTCATCTGACAAAACAGCGCAGAAAGGGCTCATACAGAAGACATTAAAGAAAAATTGTTTTCATCTAGGTGTCTAACTTTCCCTGAGGATCTCTATACAACTCACAATACCAGAAAATAAATAGATCTATATTGCTCCCCTTATGGTTTTCATTTCTCTTTTTTTCCTTAGGGCTAAATAAATATACATACCTCACTCCAGGAAATGTCTATTCTGGCTCTTTTCCTTAAAATTATCTTGTTTCTGCGCCTCTATTCTTGCTTAATGGGTCTGTGTCTCCATGTGTCTTCCTAGTTGTAGGTATTTAACAGCGCTCTCTCTTCTCTCTCTCTCTCTCTCTCTCTCTCTCTCTCTCTCTCTCTCTCTCTCTCTCTCTCTCTCTCTCTGCCTTCCTCTTTCCCTCCTCTCCCTCTCCTCATCCCCTTTCTTCCCTTCTTCCATCTCTCTTCTCTCTTTTTTGAGAAAGAGCCTTTTTTCTCCTTCTTCCTATCTCTACTCCAGATAAATTAGTCACAGTCACAGAATTTCAGAATTAAAAAGAATCTCAGAGGCCATGCAGTCCAAACACCTAAAATGTATCCCTTCTAAAACTTACCCAATAAATGGTCATCCCTTTTGAAGACCTCCGGTGAAAGGGAATTTACTCCCTCCTCAAGCAACACATTCTACTTTTGGATACCTCCAATTGTTCGGATGTTTTTCCCTCACCTTAAATCTAAATGTGTTACTTTTACAATTTTCACCCTTTTATTCTGGCTATGCATTCTGGGACCAAGAATAAGTTCATTCTGTACTCACTAGGAGAGCCCTTCAAATATTTGAGAATACCCATAATATCCCACCTCAAATACACTCTTCAGAATACAAAGATCTCCAGTAGCAGGTCAATAAGAACCCAGCACAAGTTGAATTGATACCTTGCCAAAGAGTTACTTCATCCAGTGCATTTCACACTTTGTTCAGTTCAGGAAATGGAGAGATTGGGGTCTACTCAGTTCCTCTGCATATATATCTTGGCATGCCCTATGACAAGTATTCTTTCCGTTGCCCCAACCATTCTTTGGAAAGAAAAAAAATTCTCTATTAATAAAACTCAGCAGATTTTGGTAGAGATTTTTGTGTAGAGCTGTTGCATTAAGATTAGCTCAAACTGGCATTTTTACTAATAAGAACAGCCTTCCCTTCTGTAGCAATCAGATGGGTGATATTTCCTGACTCTAAGAATGGAAAGAAAATAATTCACCATCAGGTAGTTTCATATTTTCAAAACTGCTGTCAGGTGTCTAGGAAAGAGTAAAAAAAATTCTATAATTTGGCAAATAATGGCAAATAATTTGATGGCTTATATTTCATTGCTTAATAGACAGTAGCAATGGATAATAAACAGAGTATTGGACCTAGAGTTAAGACACTAGAATCAATCCACAAGCATTTATTAAGTGCCTACTATGTATGAGGCATTATACTAAGCTTTAGTGATACAAATACAAATATAATGAAATAATCCCTGCTCAAAAGAGGTTTGCATTCTAATAGAGGAGATAAGAACATATATAAATAGCTGTGTGACCTAGGCAAGTCATGTTAATTTCTCAGGGCTTCAGTTTTCACATCTGTAAAATGGGAATAACATTTACAAAATCTACCTCAAGAGGTTGTTATGAAGAAAATACTTTACAAAACTTGAAATCATATATTATACACGTACATATGTATAATGAGTTGTATGTACATTTATGTGAGTTGTTATTAATAAAATTCTATTCTGAATTCCTTATTTACTTTTGATAGCTCTGTACAATTTATTTCTATAATTTCAAACGAAAACACACCATCACTCTAAGGCACTACTCCTTTCACACAGAGGATCATTAGGTGCTAAAAGGAGAGAAAAGAGTAGTTATGTGTAAAGGCAAAGATTTAAATCAATTGGTAAATTATATAAGATGTTGCCTTTGTTGTAGATGATCATTTGATGCATGAAAGGATAAGAAAAATAACTTAAATTTAATTTATTTTTTTAAAATAGCTAAAACAGGGGGCGGAGCCAAGATAGCAGAGTAGAAAGATGCACATATGCTAGCTTCAAACCCACAGCCCATAAAATATCTGTAAAAAAAGAACTGCCAACAAATTCTGAAGCAGCAGAAGCCACAGAACAACGGAGCGGACGAGATGTCTGTTCCAGAGAGCCTGAAAACCTCTCGCAAAAGGTCCATCGTGCTGCAGACACGGAGCGAGCCCAGCCCTGCCATGGCCGCGCGGCACCGAGAGGAGCAGATCCGAGCGGGCTTCAGGGATGGAATCTCCAGCGGCCACGCGGGTCCCTCCACCCATAGGTGACAAGGGTCGGTGAGAGGGTCTCTTTGGCGGGTAGAGAGGGGAGTGGGGTGCCCCCATAACTCAGGCCCCCTCGGGAGGCAACAGCGGAGGCAGGACCAGACCAGGGCTTCCCAAGCAGGCAGGAGCCCTGATCCATTGTTGAAGGTCTCTGCATAAACCCCCTGAGGGAACTGAGACCTGTGAGGCGGCCCTGCCCCCACCTGAGCACCTGAACTTAATCTCACACTGAATAGCAGCCCTGCCCCCACCCAAAGCCCTGGGGCTGGGAAGCAGCATTTGAATCTCAGACCCCAAGTACTGGCTGGGAGGATCTGGAGGCCAAGTGGGTGTGAAGAGAATATTCAGAAGGCAAGTCACTGGCTGGGAAAATGTCCAGAAAAGGGAAAAAAAATAAGACTATAGAAGGTTACTTTCTTGGTGAACAGATATTTCCTCCCTTCCTTTCTGATGAGGAAGAACAATGCTTACCATCAGGCAAAAACACAGAAATCAAGGCTTCTGTATCCCAGCCCACTCAATGGGCTCAGGCCATGGAAGAGCTCAAAAAGGGTTTTGAAAATCAAGTTAGAGAGGTGGAGGAAAAACTGGGAAGAGAAATGAGAGACATGCAAGCAAAGCATGAAAAACAAGTAAACACCCTGCTAAAGGAGACCCCAAAAAAATGCTGAAGAAAATAACACCCTCAAAAATAGGCTAACTCAATTGGCAAAAGAGGTTCAAAAAGCCAATGAGGAGAAGAATGCTTTCAAAAGCAGAATTAGCCAAATGGAAAAGGAGATTCAAAAGCTCACTGAAGAAAATAGTTCTTTCAAAATTAGAATGGAACAGATGGAGGCTAATGACTTTATGAGAAACCAAGAAATCACAAAACAAAACCAAAAGAATGAAAAAATGGAAGATAATGTGAAATATCTCATTGGAAAAACAACTGACCTGGAAAATAGATCCAGGAGAGACAATTTAAAAATTATGGGACTACCTGAAAGCCATGATCAAAAAAAAAGCCTAGACATCATCTTTCATAAAATTATCAAGGAAAACTGCTCTGAGATTCTAGAACCAGAGGGCAAAATAAGTCTTCAAGGAATCCACAGAACACCTCCTGAAAGAGATCCAAAAAGAGAAACTCCTAGGAACATTGTGGCCAAATTCCAGAGTTCCCTGGTCAAGGAGAAAATATTTCAAGCAGCTAGAAAGAAACAATTCAAGTATTGTGGAAATACAATCAGGATAACACAAGATCCAGCAGCTTCTACATTAAGGGATCGAAGGGCATGGAATAGGATATTCCAGAAGTCAAAGGAACTAGGACTAAAACCAAGAATCACCTACCCAGCAAAACTGAGTATAATACTTCAGGGGAAAAATTGGTCTTTCAATGAAATAGAGGACTTTCAGGCATTCTTGATGAAAAGACCAGAGCTGAAAAGAAAATTTGACTTTCAAACACAAGAATGAAGAGAAGCATGAAAAGGTAAACAGCAAAGAGAAGTCATAAGGGACTTATAAAAGTTGAACTGTTTACATTCCTACATGGAAAGACAATATTTGTAACTCTTGAAACTATTCAGTATCTGGGTACTGGGTGGAATTACACACACACACGCACACGCACACACACATAGAGACAGAGCGCACAGAGTGAATTGAAGAGGATGGGATCATATCTTAAAAAAATGAAATCAAGCAGTGAGAGAGAAATATATGAGAGGAGAAAGGGAGAGATGGAATGGGGCAAATTATCTCTCATAAAAGAGGCAAGCAAAAGACTTATTAGAGGAGGGATAAAGAGGGGAGGTGAGAGAAAAACATGAAGTTTACTCTCATCACATTCCACTAAAGGAAGGAATAAAATGCACACTCATTTTGGTATGAAAAGCTATCTTACAGTACAGGAAAGTGGGGGATAAGGGGGTAAGCAGGGTCGGGGGGGATGATGGAAGGGAAGGCATGGAGAGGAGGGAGCAATTTGAGGTCGACACTCATGGGAAGGGACAGGATCAAAAGAGAGAATAGAAGTAATTGGGGCAGGATAAGATGGAGGGAAATATAGTTAGTCTTATACAACACAACTATTATGGAAGTCATTTGCAAAACTACACAGATTTGGCCTATATTGAATGGCTTGCCTTCCAAAAGGAGTGGGTGGGGAGGGAGGGAGGAAAAGAAGTTGGAACTCAAAGTTTTAGGAACAACTGTCGAGTACTACTCTTGCCATTAGGAAATAAGAAATACAGGTAAAGGGGTATAGAAAGTTATTTGGCCCTACAGGACAGAGGAGAGGATGGAGACAAGGGCAGAGAGGGATGATAAAGGAGAGAACAGATTGGTGATGGGGGCAATTGGAATGCTCGGTGTTTTGTGGTGGGGGGACGGGACAAGGGGGGAGAAAATTTGGAACCCAAAATTTTATGAAAATGAATGTTAAAAGTTAAATAAATACATTAAAAATAATTTAAAAATTAAAAAAATAGCTAAAACATGGTTGTAAAAAGAACAGTTTTTAGACAGGATTTGAGAAGTTTGAGACAAAACGAACCTTGGCATATAGGAGAGTTAAATCACATTGCAAAGTATAAAGAGTGATGCTTCATTTGTATGTGAACAGTTTGATGGTTTAGGAATAAAGCACTTTTATTTATTTGAAAACTGTTCAAATATGATTACAAAAAAACATAGTTTCAGGGATACATGATGAGATTGTGGACCATGATGAGAACTTAGAGTTTCAGAGCATTATAGTCCTTTAGCTTATTTATATATGACTGTTTTCAGTTGTTGTTATTGTTCAATCATTTTTTAGTTGTATATGATTCTTCATGTCCCCATTTGGGGTTGTCTTGGCAAAGATATGGAGTGGTTTGCCATTTCCTTCTCCAGCTCATTTTATAGATAAGGAAACTGGAGCAAACAGTGTTAAGTGACCTGTCCAGGGTCACACAACTAGTCTAAGGCCAGATTTGAACTCAAGAAAATGAATCTTCCTGACTATAAACTTGGCACTCTAACCACTGCACCACCTAACTGCCCAACTGTTTTAAGGCAAGATGTTAAATTCCAAAATAAATGAGAAACCATATAAGTATTTGGAAATTAAGGTATGATTAAAAAAGGTCTATTTACTTCATAGGGGAGATTTGGTGAGTTTTTACTTTATGAGTGAAAGGTGAACCATAGAGTTCCATGAAGCAATAATTGTAACTAGTTGAGGCTGAGGTTGGAAGTGAAGAACCAGGTAAATGAAGATACAAGAAACAGAAGGTTGAAAGCATGTGGAGAAGGGGAAGCTGAAATAATCACATGACAGAAGGCTTTAAATCACTGATTCCTAACTGGAGGGAGAGAAGCTCAAATCCACTGGGCAAGAACTTCAGATACCTATATCACTCATCAGTATCTCCTAAAGTTAAAGGGAGGTAAACCCTCTCAGAAGTACCTGCTGTCCTTTGCTCCCTGCTCTGGTCTGAAACATCAACAAAGCAGCTGTTTTGTTGTGTAGGAAGGAATGTTAAGATTTAATTGGAAGATGCAGAGTCCAGGTAAGTGAAGAGCTGGCTAGGTTGATTTGCCTGTGAACTCTGTTCTGATTGGACAGTGTAGCATCATGATAAGTAAAGAGCTGGCAAGTTGACCAGTCAACCTCTATTGTTTTTATTATGTGCTCTGTGGGCTACATTTTGATTGGACAACTCACCATGCTAGTAGTCTAGTGTATAATAAATTAAACCACACAAGCTACTGGAATACAAACCCATTAATGGATGAAAAATATTTGGAAAGCAATCAACCATATACTGGATATCTAGAAACCAACACCTCATACCTTATACCAAGATAAGCTCCAAATAAATACATGATGTAGATATAAAGGATGGTATAAGTAAGGGGGATTTTAGTGTAAGTAAGGTGGATTTTAGTGTAGGTAAAGTGGATTTTGGTTATTATTTCTGAGTTCAGTTTCTCAGGATCCATAACCATAACAATGTCTCGTTCCCAGGTATTAGATATGAGTTCTCATAATTGTGGTTCAAAACATCTCCACCATGCTTGTGCAGCATTATAGAATGCAAACATTTGTGCTTAAAATTGTAAACATCCATTGTAATTGATATGTGAGATACAGGAATGAGGTGATGTAAACTTGTGAGGTTATTGCTGGCAATATGTCTTCTTTGTCTGTTGCCCTACAAAGCAGATGGGAACTAGTCAAAGGGAAGGGAACCTTTAGGGCTGAATGCACAAATGCTGTATGTGCCTTGATTGACCCCTATTAAGGCTGGGGGGGAAATCTGTGTTTGCCTCAACTGGCCCCCATTGAGGCTTGAGGGGGATTTGGGGGAACCACAAGCTGTGCCTGTCTTGATTGACCCCATCAAGAGGTAGGGATAGTTGCCCCCCTTCTCACTGACCCCCATGAGAACGGTGATTAGGGAATGCTATAGGAGTTGCAGTCCTCTTCTGAAAAAACTAGATTAGAATAAAGTAAGATTAATAACCCTTTCTTAGCGTCTTTCCTGTCTGGCCATAGAGTTCCAGGAAGCAATAATTGTAACCAGTTGAGGCTGATCAAGAGTCAACCTGTGCTAGCAACCATCCTGTGTGCTGTGTTTATCTATCTTACAGGAGGTATCATAAATCAGAGGAGTACAGAAGAAATTATCTCTCAGATCTATGGTTAGGGGAAGAGTTCATGATCAAAACAAAGATAAAATGGACAAGTTTGATTACATAAAATTAAAGATTTGCACAAAAGAAACCAATATGAGTTAAAAGTAGAAGGGAAGTAGGTTCCTGGGGGAAATTTTTTTGCAATAAGTTACTCTGACAATGGTTTCATTTCCAAGATATATAGGAAACTAATCCAAATTTATAAGAATTGCATATTATCACAATTCCCCAGTTCATAAAAGGTCAAAGAATATAAAAAGGCAGTTTTCAGAGGAAGAAATACAAGCTACCAAAAGTCATGTAGGGAAAAATAAGGGTAAATCACTAATTATTAGAGAAATGCAAAACAAAGCAACTTTGAATTTCCACCTCATACCAATCAGATTGACAAAGTTGACAGAAAAGGAAAATGATACATAGTGAAGGGGTTGTAGGAAAACAGGAATATGAATGTACTGTTATTGGAGATGTGAAGAGGGCCAATCATTCTGAAAAGCACTTTGGGACTATGCCACAGAAGGTATTAAATTGTGGAGAACCTTTGAACCAGCAATAGGCCACTATTAGGCTTATACTGCAAAAAAGATCAGAGAAAGAGGAAAAGGATCCATATGTACAAAGATATTTTTGGCAGCTCTTTTTTTGTGATGTCAAAGAACTGGAAATTAAGGGTGTACCCAGCAATGGGGGAACAGATGATAAGGAGTGGGTTGGTGCCTGGGAGTGGCCACTGTACTTCCATTTCAGGCAAGAAAATAAGAACTAGACTTAAAAAAATGGAAATATAAACTTACACAAGTTCTTCACATGTAGGAAATATTCTAAGGGTGTTGTCAATCATTTTATTTTTGAGTTCTGTTAGCTCCTCTTCCCCTAGGAGGAACAAATGGTGTCTTTCAAAATGATATTATTTGAAAGCTACTTGAAGTCTAACATGTCAAATGCTTGATGTAAAGACCTGATAACTTCAAAGATACAGTCCTAGTGCTGAGATTACCTGTGATCCTTTTGGATGTTTTGCACCCAGTCCTACTCTGACCCATCTGACCTGTATCACAGCTACTTTGAGCATCATATGAACCCCTGCCGTCCTAAAAAAAAATTAGTCATCTGGTTTGTCTGGGCTGGTGGATGTAGGTAGATAGAGGCATTTGGGGGAGATGGGGAGAACAGTAACTTAAAATAGTTTTCAGGTCACAATGGGTTGAAATAGATATCACTAAAGGTGACATAGGAAGGAGATTTTTTTTTTTCCCAGAGAACATGAGATGGCCCAAGTCCTGTGAAAGTTAAAATAGATTCACAATTCAATGGAAAGGAAAAGGGCTGAAAAAAATGGTCTGAACATGCATTAATGTTTCTAAACATATCATAACAGAAGACAGAAGGCAAAAAGCCAAAGGCTCAGAGCACAAGATTGAAGTCACTATGGGAAAAAAAAAAAAGAGAGAGATTGACTAGAAGCCTGGAGAAATGTGAAATTCAGTTCAATTTTTAAAAATGTATATGAAGTCTTCTAAATATAGAGCACTATACTGAGCACTGGAAGAAATAGAAAACTATACCTAGACCTTAACTTTTGTAGAACTTACAGTCATAGAAGGTAGCCCCTTTATAAAAACCAGCCACCATTTGTCTATTCATGATATTTTGTAAAGAATAACTGGTTAGTAAAAAGGTAAAAATTAAATCCAAATTTTCATCTTCACTGAGTGTCTTATCATGACTTCCTGGGAATTGGAGATGGTACTTTCTTAGCTCAAGTTGGATGCTGAGACAAAATGAGGCACTCACAAGACATAGAATAGTTAACAAATGAGGTTTGCTTTGCTCTAACACTAAAAGGAGATGCCACAAGGAAACAGTGACATTTAGTTTTTCTGAACTCAGCCTTCTTTCTGTAGACCTTTCCTATGGAAACTTGCCTGGTTATCAGGATAGGAAATGGTAACCGGTATGGTCTTCAGAAATCCACCAAGTCAGAGAGGTCCCAACTGGATGTGAGTGGGACTTTTTATGTCTTTATGGGGGGGAAAGGGCCCAATCAGATCCCAAGACATCTTTATCTCATTTAGGGAAAATTAGTCCCTGTTTTTGAAGCGATAGAGAAGTGGAACTAATGCATATTGTGGAGAAATGCTGGTAGATACACATACTACCTCTTGGCATCAGGGGACTTTGTACCATTTAAATGCTTTTAGAAGTTTTACTGGACAGTCCTCCTGGTATGGGCAGTATTAAAGAGAAAAGGGAGTAGGAAGAAGAACAAAATAACACATAAAAATTTACAGTCCCCTCTTCCTCCAAGAAATAGCAATAATGAGGAGAAAAAAAGAAGAAAAATGTGGAAAACCAAGCCAGAGATCGTAGGCTTTTCTTCCTCCCTTCAGAAGGACCAAATCTCAATTCTCAACAGTCTGATCCATGTGATAGATAATGCCAAATCTTTTCAGTTCATGGTGGGTCTCCTAATGTAAAGTGATAACAATGAATGAGAGCAATGCCCAGGTATCTATAAGTCATGACACCTCTTCTGTCCCCTCACCCTTCCAACTTCTCTGTATGTGTTGTCTTCCATTAGAATGTAAACTCCTTGAATGCACGCACTGTCTAGCAAGTATCCCCTTTATGTGTTTGGTGTATATCCCCAGTGCTTAACACAGAGCATGACACATAGTAAGTGTTTAAGAAATGCTTCATCTATCCAACAATCAAGCCTATAGAAATAAGGTCTGGAAGGGAACATCTGACCATCCCATCATCTTCTATGTAGTACTTATTTCCTACCCATGGGGTGCATGGGGTATTCAGGGAGGACTACCACCTCTGGTGTGAGGACTTGCCAAGCCCTTTTCAGGGCTGCTTCTCCATCTTTGGTGTCCACCTGATTCACCCAACTCTTACTTGTGCCTCCAAGAAGATGCAGCTTGCACAGCAGCCACACCCCTGGAAAACTACCTGGGCAGGTGAGTTAAGACAGATTGAGGGTTACCAACAGGCCTCAAACATATTAGTGAGTTAGGGGGACATCTACTCCAACCATGGTAAGACTTCCCCTCTTGGAATGGGCAGATGAAAACAATTTATTCCAACGGCCATATGACTGAAGCACTTAGAACTTGGTCAGACATCAAAGACTCTAAGGTCATCCATTGAATCCTGGGCCATCACCAGTTGTCCTGACTTCCCAATAGATTTCAATAACTCAAGAAGAGAGAGTGAGACTGACCAACTCTGCCTCACTTAAATCCAATTCACTTGCAAATCAGAACATCACCCTGTGATAACATTAATCCCCTTCTAAATAAAAGATAAACCAGTCCCTGCCCAGGGGCAGAACTAGTTCAACAGAAACATTTATTAGACTTAATGCATACAATCGAACTTTATCAATCAAAGCGTAAAAAAATAACTTCTAAAAAAAGAGACCACCATAACCCTGATGTTTTAGGGGTTCTAACAGGCTTCTTTCTTACCAGAATAGATAAGCTTCCTTCTCTGCCCATGCCTGGCCAAAGGCCAAAGGCTGCCAGGTGATTTTCTACCAACTTTCCAAAAGCTCCATCAGCCAATCAACGGTGCCCTCCAGACACATGAATTCATTCTGGTCATAAGTGTGGGAAAGAGAGGAACCTGACCTACTGGAGACTTAAGAAAACTGATGACTGTGATCCCAGGTGGATTGTTATACTTTTAGCTAAATTACCACATAATATGATTGTTGATTTACTTCCAAATTACCAATAAAGTTGTTTATACAAGCATACTCCATTTTATTACATTTTGCTTTATTACTCTTCACAGATATTGAATTTTTTACAAAGTGAAGGTTTGTGGCAACCCTGCATAGAGCAATTCTATTGAAGACATATTTCCAACAACTTGTGCTCACATCACATCCCTATGTCACATTTAGTGCACTATTTCAGCCTTTTTCCTTATTATTATTATATCTGTTATGGGAATCTATGATCAGTCATCTTTGACGTCACTATTGTAATTGTGTTGGGGTGCCACAAACCACTCATATATAAAACAGTGAACTTAACTGATAAATGTTGTATGGGTTCTGAATGCTCCATTGACCAGCCATTCTCTCTCTTCCTTTGCTCAGTCCTCCCTATTCCTGGAGACACAAGATTAAAAGTAGGCCAATTCATGACCCTACAATGGCCTCTAAGTGTTCAAGTGAAAGGAAGAGTCAATCAATGCGGCAAGACTGGCAGTCTTATTTTAAGAAATTGCCATAGCCACCCTAGCCGTCAGCAACCAACATCCTGATCAGTCAGCAGCCATCAACATTGAGGCAAGAGTCCCTACAACAAAAAGATTATGATTCACTTAAGATTCGGATGACAGCATTTTTTAGCAATAAAGTATTTTTTAATTAAGAGAAGTACATTTTTTGACATAATACTAATGCACATTTAATAAGTTACAGTGGAATGTAAACATAACTTTTATATGCACTGGGAAACCAAAAACTTTGTGTAAGTCTTTATTTTGATATCTGCTTTATTGCCATGATCTTGAACTGAACCTGCAGCATCTCCAACATATACCTGGAATATTTTCTTGTTGATGGTCTGTCTAATTGAAAAGTCTACATATCAGTTGTTTTAAGAATACATGCATGTTGCTTACTATATCACACCACACATGTATTTATCTTTTTGTTGAAAAACAGTTACAAAAACAACTTACTCAGGACAGCTTGATCACAAAATAGAGGCTTAAAACAAAATGTAACCAGTTATGTTAAGCTGATGAACTATCTTATTAAGATAATAAAACCTGTTTTCTCAACCTATGTTATCAGATAGAATAAATTCACAAACTATCTTATTAAGATAACTTATATTATCATTTATACTACAATGACAAACTTATTCCTACGATTGTACTGAGGTACTAAAACTTACTCTCACTACACCAGGCCCACGCAGTCCAGGAACATGCATGGACCCCATCTAACAAGGACAGGATGATATGAACAATGCGACCTGTGCTTCTCATCCCTCTGCCATATTTTCATAACATGGAACAGCTTGGTGGAGCAAGGGATAGATTGCCTGGCCTGGAGTCAAGAGGATTCCTCTCCCTGAGTTCAAATCTGACCTCAGACACTTCCTAGCTGTGTGACCCCTGAGTCAGTCACTTAATCCTATTTGTCTCAGTTTCCTCATCTGTAAAATGAGTTGGAGAAGAAAGGGCAAACCACTCTAGTATCTTTTTCAGGAAAATCCCAAATGGGGTGACAGAGCAGGCTATGACTGAAAACTACTAAACAATGTGTGCTATACAACACCAGAGGGAGCTGTGGAAGTGTCAGCCAATGAAGATATCCACTCTTATTATTTAGGATGGCCCCCATCCTACTTAAAGAAACTCTTCCCCTTGCATCCATTCCCTGGAGCTTTCATCTCAGAATGAGATCGTTTACAAAAAAGACAGTAGTAGACATCTCTTTAATCTCTCTATTATAAATAATTAAAACAAACAATATCAAATTAATGAATACATACTCTTCCCTGGACTAGTACATGATCTTCTTAAGACCCCAGTAGCAAGCAGATAAAAGATCCTCCAGATCAGCTCCCATTAGATGCTCCCAGATGGTCAGGGTGTTATGCCCAAGATTCTTCCACTCATGACAAAATAAGTCAGTTACCAGTTTATTTAATTAACTCAGAAAGTCAGAACAATTCTGGTTTTTCCAGAAGCAACGTGAATTCCACTTCATCTGATGCCAGTCTTGCATCCAGGTGGCTTCAGTCTCTACTTCTCTGTCCCCAGATCTAACAGATGCACTCACTTGATTTGCATTTCAGTTCTGGAAGTTCTGGGCTGACTGCCAAACTGTTGAAGTCTGGGCACATCCCCCCGCTCAGGGAATTCTTAACCTGGAGGGGAGGGGGGGGGCAGTCTGTGAACTTTGATGGGGGAAAAAATTACATCTTTATTTTCACTTAACCTCTAACTGAAACTTAGTAGTTCCTTAAATAATGGAGATATGTGTGGATGTACATGTGTATGCATATACACATTTATGTGTATGTGTATACATACATGTATGTGCATATGTGTACATATTATGAGAAAGTATCTATATGTTTCACCTGATTGACACAAAAAAACTAGAAAAGTAAAGCTGACCCTAGAAGGGGAGCTCTTTGAGTATAGTTACTTTTCTCCTTTGTTTTTTATCCCCAGAGCCTAACACAGCGCCAGGCTGGCCCACCTTAGTAACTCAGTAAATATTTGTGGAATTGAATTACTGCCCCAGAGCTACTAAAATCCCTATTAAAAACAAAAAGACAAAAAAAATTTTTAGTCTTGAATCTTTGAGCAATATTTAGAAAAGAAATTGTTAAAAATTAAATGATAATGATTTCAACTCCAACTACAATAACAATTTTATACTTCTTTGGAAAGATGAGAAAATGTGGAAACCAGAAGCTTCTGAGGTTTCCGTTAACCTCTTCTCTTACTCTCTTTGACTAGTGAAATATACTTCCCACCACAGGTCTTCAGATTAAAATCCTTCTCTTTCTTCAACGTCTAGCCCAGGTATTATCCCTTCTCTGTGAAATCTCTACTGATCTTTTGAACTCATCCTCCCTTCCTCCCCACTACATTTCCCCTCAGATGAAAATGACATCTCCCTCATGTTTATAAAAGCATTTTTTTATACACCTTTTTTTCTAGGAATATAAAGAGAGTCAAAAACATATAAATAGGATATATACAGAATAAATTGGATATGATCTCAAAAGGAAAACACTAGCATTAAGGAGAACAGGGAAAAGTTTCTTACAGAAGGTGGGATTTTAGAAAGCCAGGAGACAGATGAGGAAGAAGAACATTCCAAGAATGGGAAACAGCCAGTGAAAATGCTTTGAGTTGGGAAATAGACTATCTCGTGAGAGGAGCAGCATGTGTCACTGGATCATAGAGGGGAGGAAGGTGAGAGAAGACTAGAAAGGTTGTAAAGTTCCAGATTACAAAGGGTTTTAAAAGCCAAACAGATTTTATATTTGATTTTGGAGGTGAAAAGAAACCACTGCAGTTTATTATATAGAGGAATGACCCAGTTAGGCCTGTTTAGGAAGATCATTTGCCAAGTGAGTAGAAAATGAAGTGGAATGAGGAGAGACTTGAGGCAGGAAAACCAAGCAGAAGGCTATTGTTAAATTCCAGACATGAAGTGACAAGGGCCTTAACCAGGATTATGGCTAAGACAGAAGAGAGAAGGGCATATATATGAGAGATATTTTAAAGGTAGAATCTACAAGACTTGGCAATAGATTGAATATGGGGGTTGAGAAAGAGTTGAGGATAGTAATACGTTTTGAGCCTGGTGACGTGAAGGATAGTGATGCCCTCAACAATAATGAGGAAGTTAGAAAAAAAGGAGGGTTTGGAAGGGGGACAATAATGAGTTCACTTTGAACATGGTGAGTTAAAGATATCTATAAGATTTCCAATTTGAGATTTCAATAAGCAGTTAAAACCATAAGAGAGTTTAGGGCTAAAAAAGAAATAGATCTGAGAATCATCTGCAAAGAAATAATAATTGAATCTACTAGGCTAAATATTATAGAGGGAGAAAAGAAGGGGGCCCAGAGCAGAACTTTGGGAAATACTCATGACTTGCAGATAATGCCTGGGGCAAGCTCTAGCAAAGGAGATTGGGAAGGAATGGTTAGATCAGTGGTTGCTATTGATAGTAATTTTCAAAGAGGACCAATGACATCATAAGTGACTTCTTCTTGCACTTAAATTCGATTTCAGTAAGGTAGAGTTGCATAAAGTCATCATCATTATTCTCTCTTCTAGAGTCATTGAAGTCTACTGGCAGGGCAAAAGTCACAATGACTGGCCATGGCTCAGCATGCAGTGGATGACCTTGGCATCTTGATCAAATGCCTGACCAAGTTTCATATCACCTGCTTCATGGACACTGTAACAAATTGTTCTCATCCATCCATTCTCCCAGAAGAAGTCTTCACATGCTTGGGGTAGACATTGCCCTAATTCATTGACAAGTTTAAGACCTGCCAGTTACCTTCAACCTGGTTTAGCCTATTTGCCAAGAGGGTTTACCAGGGTGTGGCTGCTAAAGAATACTACAGCTTCTTAGGGACACAAGTGAAAATTGGGTGAAGGTAGACAACAAAGATGGACACGTAGCCCTGAAAAGGGTTAGGCAAGCCTTCACATGAGTGCTGCTTGTCCTCCTTGAACACCCCATACACCTTAGTAAGGAAGGTAGGAAAACCAGGATAGAAGAGTGTCATGAAAATCTAGAAAGTTTAAAGATCAGTGATATAGGGATAATAGAGGAGGAAATCTGCCTAAGATAGGATAGAATGACATCACTTTTGTATGTACATTTGCCTTGATAAGGGGAAAGTCTACCTCTTCATATGAGGCTGGTAGTGGAGAAAAAGGAAGGTAGTAGAGAAAGGCATTTGAGTGAAATGAAATAAAGAAGAGGGGAGAAAAGAAAGATTTCAATTAATGGCATCACTTTTTTTTTCAGTGAAATATTAGGCAAGGTTCTCAGCTGAGAGATTGGGGAGAGGGAAAATCATGGGAAGTCTGAGGAGAGATGAAAATGTTTGTAAAAGGCACTCTGGTGAGTACCATGGGAAGTCATCAGAGAGGTATAAAAGGATTACCCTGCTTAAGTGGGAGTTCTGTTAAAGGTATGTGACATAAATTCATAGTGAATACAGTCAGGAGCTCCATGACTTTCTCCTGCTTCATTTAGTAGCATGTAGATAAAAGGGAAGGCAAATGGATAGTGGGTGTAACCCAGGACTGGGGCTTGGCAAGACAAGATTGGTGATAAGATGGGGGCGGGGGGGGGGGGGGGGGGGGGAAGAGGGGGCGGGGAGGGCAAGGAATTCAAGAACTGGATAGTGTAGAGTTCATCCATGGATTACAAAGGGGAAAAAGAACACAGCCAGCACAACAGGGATGATTAGCTAGGAAAGATCTGAAGGGTGGTAAGATTGGAGGTCATACGGGGATTAAAGAACAGGGTTAGAAATTGTAAGACAGATGGAAAGGTAAAACAACAAAAGATTGTTATGTTTGTAAAATGAGGATGGTAATCTTTTATTCTCATTGTAAGACTTATTTCCTTTCATGAAGTCAGACCCTGTCCTATACCATTATTAGCTGAGTGACTGTGAGTAAATCCCTTAACCTCTTTCAACTTCATTTTCCTCATCTTTAAAATGGATTAATAATAGCACCTATGTCACAAGGTTATTGTGTTAGATAGATGGTGAAGTGGATAGAGTACTACACCTAGTCAGGAATATTTGCATTCAAATCCAGCCCCAGACACTTCCTAGCTGGGTGACCCTGGGCAAGTTATTTAACCTATCTGCCTCAGTTTCCTCAACTGTAAAATGGGGATAATAACAGCACATACCTCCCAATGCTATAATGAGAATCCAATGAGATAATGTTTATAAAGTATTTAACACAGTGTCTGGCACATAGTAGGCACTTAGTAAATGCTTATTTCACATTTATTTTAAGGATTAAATGAGATAATATACAAAAATTGCTTTGTAAACCTTAAAGGACTACATAAATGCTAGCTAATTACTATCATTTCCTAGTTACACATATCTTTAACAATATGTTATGCCACTTTTCCCACACAAGACAACTGTGATAACATCCTTTAACCTGTTTATCCTCACTATACATCATTCCAGGTTATTTATCATTTTAATGTTTTTGAGAATATCAGTTTAAAGTCATGAGCTTTGGCCACAAAATTTTACCCAAATTTGGCCCAAATGACTAAGAAAGAAAATCTTTTCCAATTTAGAATCCACTGGTTAGTTTCTTCTGCTTAGTTGTTCATTAATAAATTTTAAAAGCCTATTGAATCAAGAGAGTGACAGCTTGAACATAGGTATTTTGCTCTTGGATAATTAATAATATATCTTTTATGTTTTAACAGGGGGGCATCTATGGTTTTAAAATACAACTTCTACTAATCCCTTTGTCTCCCAGTCTTTTACCTGTTAGAACAGTTCACAGGATAACTAATCCCAAGCCTTATCAAATGGAGAACTAAAAAGGGACAGCATAAATGCAATAGATTAAGTGAAACCCTGATTTTAATTGGTTTAACCATTTCTTTCCACAGTCACTAGTATCCTTTTAATTTTCATTTCTTTCTTTTTCTCTTTCTAGTCTTCTAGTAGAGGTGTTAATAAACAGGGAAGAGAAATAACAAGTACCTAGATAATGTTGAAATTATGTGATCAGGACTTGAACTTTTGGAGATTAACATTTGTAACATGTCTCAAAATTGTTATTACAGTTTTAAATTTTAATAACTTTAAAAATATAAATGCTACAAACATACAAAAATGATTTAAAAGATTAATTATTTAAATTTTTAAATGGTGATGCTTCTTATTAAAATTCAACATAACCACCATCTTGTGCTATACATAACTAGTCAGTTTCAGACTTTGTAAAAACTTTTTTACCACCCGATGTGATGATCAGTGACTTAAAGGACTGTACGTGTAATCGTAGCCTTAAGCACATCTAAAGAATGAGTGCATACATAGTAGCTTTAATAAGACTTTATTTTAAACAGTCTAACGGAGATAGATCAGGTTACAGAGGTGGCCAAGCGAGAAGACCTCCTCTGTTTCTCCACCATGCTAAGAAAGCAGTTTTCCATAAACTGTTAAAGAAAATTTTCAAATGGTTTTTGTTAGTATGTAATAATTATATACCTGAAACTATTAAAACCTAAAACTGCACTAAGACTTTGGGGCATGCTATATAATAATAAATGACAAACTCTTAAAAATCTGAATGATTCAATTCACTTTAAAAGAACATTAAATATATTAAAAATAATATTTTAATAATATATTTAAAGTAATTAAAATATTAAATATATTTGTGTTAGCTTTTCATTTAAAAATACAAGAGTGAGCAAAAACGTATAAATGTCACTCTGAATTTTGTAAATTTGGCTAGCCTAGCCCTCTCTTCTATAAGTGACATCTAGCATGGAGCTCTTGATCTGAGTGACTCTGGTTTAAGACTGATTCTTTTGATCCAGAGACTTCAGAAGCTGCTTTGGGTATGTAACCACAATTCAACTACTGACTCCTGGAGGAGAGGAAATTCTTAGCAGTGGACTGGAGAGAAATCTAGTATATAGGAGTTGTCAGACAGCATAATATATAACCCTATTCTTGGGCTATCCTTTGAACCCTTACTCTCTAAGAATTTTGAGTCACTCTGTAGATACCACTTGAATATTAGGAATGGTTCTCACAGAAGGCCTATCTGACTGGTCAAGGTGAATAAATACTAAAATATTCATAAAGCAAAGTATGTGCCCATTGCCTAGGAAAAGGCTGGACAAATTATAATCCATATACATAATGTATTGTAAGGAGCAATGGATATTAGAAATTCAGAAAACACTTGAGTAAACAATTTGCACAATAGCCACAACAATATAACGTAAAATGACATTCAAAGACTTCAGAATTCAGATTCACATAATGACTAATGTTGATTCCAGAGGTCTTATGATGACACTCAAGACAGCAGTAGTAGGCTAGGAAGGCTGAATGTTGTATATGCTCTTAGGCAGGGTTGATATTTCAGTTTGTTTTTCATAATTATTTTTATTTGTTAGAAGATTCCCTGAACTATAGTGTCAGAAAATGGTAGTAATGTTTTTAAAAAGTTTCAATCAAACCTTTAAAAACTGACAGGCAAGGTGAATGGTATATGATCATCTGAGGGGAAATACCTTTGATTAAGAAAATTATGGGAAAAAAAGGAGGTAAAAACTTCTCAAATTCTCTGATAAGCATTGAAAATGGTGTATAAAGGAAGAAGAAAATTAATTTCCAAGGAAAACCTCATAAAGAGGCCTGAACTCAATAAGAAGGAAGTTTAATGAGTACAGAGAATTTATAGGAATTCTTTGAGGTAGAACTACCAGTACTCAGTACTCCTAGTGACAAATTTTTCCAGAGCAAAATTTTGGGTTTAGGAGTTTGTATCATCTATACTCCCATAATTGAGCTAATATTCTTTGCTTGAAGAAAAAACAAGAAGCTGAATCTATGAAAATCACTTTTCTACAAAAATAAAGATTATCTATATATTACCCTCAGCATAATGCTAATTTAGGATTATGGTGTAAGTTTTAGGAATCTCACACATTTTTCCTTCCTAAGCCCCTTAGACTGAGGAAAAATTACCATATGGATTCTTTATGAGAATAGAATTGACTTTCTTAATTGTCATAATGGAAATCACACAGCCTTGAGTGAATGGTTACGCTCTCTCAAGACCTTTTGTCCTCATTTTACTTGTATTTCCTCAGTTCCACTTTATAAAAAAATGATTGTTAATTGTTTTTAGTAACAGGAATATTTTTAATTCTTAGAAAATGTATTTTAATGATATATAATGACATTTCTATACTTTTCTCATTCCAAATTTGACAGTAGAAGGGAGATATGTAACAGATGCTATCTCCAAGTACTATCTCTTATTGGGTTTCCGGTTCCCCCTAATTCCCCTTTCCTTTTTTTGACCTTTCATGACATTGCCTCATCCCTTTCTATAACCAGAAAAACCTTCTCCCACAAAAGTCTGGAAGTATAAAAAATAAAACAAGAAAAAAACCTAAATCCTCCTCTCTGCATCTGCCCTTAGTTAATAAATTTAATTGCTTAATAATGGGGAATTTCTACAACCAGAAGTTTTAAGAGCACAATCCTTTTACTAATGTAATATTCCTAATGTTATTTTATTGGGTGTATTGGGTAGGTTGGAGAAGAGACGTAAAGGCAGCAAAATCAATCATAATCCTCTTCCATGCTCAATATACCTCCAAAGTACAAAGGAAATCCCTGATCAAACGAATAGTTACTAAATGCTTTTAAGCCATTTAAAATACTTAGTATTTTAAGAAAATCTATCAGAAGCAATTTTATTTAATTTATCAGTAACCTAATATCTAAGTCAATTCTATCTTAGAGAGATCTTTAAACTGACAGTTCTCCCATCCCTCCAATATATCCTTCTACCTCAATACAATTTGATATAACATTTCTAAGGTGACAATGTGTTAGAGTTCAAAATTTCAGGAGAGTTGAGTTTAAAAAAAAGTCTCATTTCTTCCTGAACTACTCTGGTCAAGAAACCAATGGGACTCCACACCAAAACTGATACAGGACAGTTCTTAAATTTTTTGGTTTTAGGACCCCTTTATATTCTTAAAAATTATTGAGGATCTACTCAATGTACTTTTGTTTAAGTGATTTTCCCAGACTTATAGATAACTATATTTACCAAAATCAGAACACCTTAATATTATTATGAAAATTATTTTGACTTCATGGTTCCCCTTTTGAGAATTGTTGAAGAACATCTCCAGAATAAAAGAGAACAAATCTCTTCTGAATAATAGAAAAGGGTGCTTCCCTTTGAAGTCTCCAGGGTACTTCCCCTGGGAACATCTAGGGCTAATCTTTTGAGAGATAATGAAGGAAGAAAGGGAGGAGGGAAGGAAGGAAGGAAGGAAGGAAGGAAGGAAGGAAGGAAGGAAGGAAGGAAGGAAGGAAGGAAGGAAGGAAGGAAGGAAAAAAGGAGGGAAGGAGGGAGGGAGGAGGAAGGAAGGAGGGAAGGAAAGAAAAAAGCCATTTTTAAGCTTTTGCTATGTGCAAGGCGTTGTACTAAGTCCTGGTGATAGAACCTCACATTTTAATGGGGGAAGACAACACAAGCAAAGTTTCATCTGCAAGCCTGATGGAAAAGTCAAGCAGATAGTAATGCCTCATCTTTAATGTCTCAGACCACTGATAGTCATATCAGCTTCTGATATTGAACCATTCAACATTGCCAAGGACTTTGACGGTAAATAAAAACTTTCTTTTTTGGGTCTCCAGGAGCTACAACTATAGTACCTTCGAGGAGCACAGTTGACCAGGCTACATCTGGTTGCTTCAGGGGTGATAGTTGTGGCCACTGGGCTGGAAGTATTGCTATTCCCAAGGCTCTTGGATTTATTTAAGATCCTGGGTTATCTCCATCAAGGTATGAGGAGAAATAGTGGCCAGATCCCTAGTTCTGATTCCTAATCTGTCTGTCTCTGTCTCTCTCTCTCTCTCTCTCTCTCTCTCTCTCTCTCTCTCTCTCTCTCTCTCTCTCTCTCTCTCTCTCTCTCCCTCCCTCCCTCCTTCCCTCCCTCTCTCTCTCTCTCCCTCCCTCCCTCCTTCCCTCCCTCTCTCTGTCTCTCCCTCTCTCCCCTTCTCCCCCTCTCCCCCCTGTCTCTCTCTCTGTCTCTCATAATTTTAATAGAATAGGGTAATTTTCTCACTTGCTCCCTCTTAAATGGATCTATGTGAAATGAACAGGCAAGATTGGAATATATGACTCATAGGTTGAGCTGAAGAGAGAAACTATAGAAAATGATCCCTTTCCCAGTAAGATACTAACTACCTTAAGGTTCTGAGTCTGGGACCCTTAATTATATAGTTAGATTATATCTGCGTGAGTTCAGAGTCAGTTCTTAGACAAAGATATAGACTCATTTAATGGCATGTTTCCCAGGCACCTCACTCCCTGGGAAATGAGAACTTTCTGGATTATAGGGCACAATTTAATAACAATAGCCAACATTTATATAGAGCTTTAAGGTTTACAAAGAGCTTTACATGTACAAAACCCTGTGATGTAGATGCTACTGGAAAAGGAACTGGATCTGTGATTTTTCTAGTACAGGGGATTCTCATGTGAGGAAAACTCCTCTACCAACGTAAGCCAGCACCTTCAGTGCAATTTATGCTCATACAATTGGTGGTTCAGCCCTAAGTGTTCAAGTGACTTTCCCAGGGTTATACAACTAGTATATGTCAAGAAGCAGGACTTGAACCCAGGTCTTCTGGGCTTCAAAGCCAACTCTCAAATCTACAGACAAGAGCAAACAAGTTGAAAGTCCAAAGGGGCATTCTTTACTTGACTCTTTCCCCAAATGATCAATAATAATGAGAGACAGCAGAGTACAATGGGGAAAGAGCTACATTTGGGGTCAGAAGGAAGAGCCTAGGTTCAAATCCTGCTCTGCAGCTTCAGAGCTCTGTGACCACACAGTTGACCAAGTCCGTCAGTCTATAAACATCAGCCTATTTTGTGATGTGTTGGAGATACAATTAAAAACAAAGGTAAGTTCCTGCCTTTAAGGAGTTCATAATTGAACCAATGAAGACACTGCACCAAAAAACAAAAAACCTGAAAAGGCAGGAGGAAACACAGATCCGGACAAGGCAAGAAAGTATTCTTCAAGGGAGCAGGATGATTAAGTCCAAAAAAAGACCAAAAGCAGTGATGCTGGTGGGGTATTGAGAGAAGACAGTTCTGGAATGGAAGCTCTGGAGTCCAAGGCCTTGTCCTCAGACTGTCTGAGCCTTGGATTCCTAATCTATAACATTAGTTATCTAAGCAGTAAAGCAGGTTAATGAATGGAGCTCTGACCTTGGAGTCAGAAAGACCTGAGTTCAAATCTGGCCTCAGACACTTACTAGCTGTGTGACTAGCAAGTCATTTAACTTCTGTTTGCTTTAATCCAATGAGAATGAAATGACAAATCATCCCAGTATCTTTCCAAGAAAATCCCATGGACAGCACTGGGGAGCTACAGTCACGAAGAGATTAAAGATAGCATCTTTAGAATTATGGACAGAAAGCCAGTTGGAATCAGGAAGACCTAGATCCAAGTGTCAGCACTTGCTTACACCTACTGATTCTGACCCCAGATGAGTCACCTAAACCTCTCAAATACCCTAAAACTACTCTCAAAGCCTGCAAATTGCCCAGGAGGTAAAGGGCTACTTTGGGAGAGAGAGATTCTTGATCTGGGAGTTCCCAATTCTAATGAAATCTTTGGTCCCGTCCCTTCCCTCTATCTCTTTTCTTATCTCTAGTGGTTTGGAGAATTTTTTAAAGTAATTGTTGGGAGCTTCAATTTCTTTAACACTGTTTAACCATTTATCTGTTTGATAGTTTCTCTTGTTCTTATATAGGGTATCCCAAAAGCGTTAATGTAGTTTTAAGCTTTAATAGCTATTTTGTATTTAATCCATTAAAGCTTAAAGATGCACTGAGACTTTTGTGACACCCAGTACATTTCAATCATTTATTGATACGAGAATTTTTATCAGATAAACTAGCTACAGATAATTTTTCCTAATTAACTGTTTCTCTTCTAATTTTAACTTCACTGATTTTATTTGTGCAAAAGCTTTTTCAATCTTTGTTGTCGTTTGGTCATTTTTAGTTGTGTCTTACTCTTCATGACCCCATTCGGGGTTTTCTTGACAAAGATGGTGGTTTGCCATTCTCTTCTCCAGCTCATTTTACAGATGAGGAACTGAGGTAAACAGGGTTAACTTGCCCATCTAGGACAGTGTGTGAGGCCAGATTTGAACTTAGGAAGATGAGTCTTCCTACCTTGAGGTCCAGCACTCTATCCACTATACCAACTAGCTGTTCAATCTTATGTAATCAAAATGTTCTTTTTTTGTGATCTTTTTTATTTCTTTTTTAGTTAGCCTCTGTTTTTCTCAGTTTCCTTAATTGTAAAATGGAAATAATAATAAAAGAACCTCCCTCCCTCCCAAAGTTGTTCTAAAGATCAAATGAGATAATAATTGCAAATCACAACACAGTGCATGGCACATAGTAGGTACTATATAAATCCCAGTGATAAGGATGGTGATGATAATATCTTCCCCCATCTAGAGCTCCTGTGTGTCTCTTAGTAGGTGCACTCCAAAATATTTTATGTAGTATGTAGTTATTTGTAATGAAATTTCCTGGGTTTTGTTGGCAATAGATAGAAAGGCAAATCATTAGGGTGGGGACCATCATGTTGTTTTCAAAAACATGATATAATAATCTATGGAGGAAGAAGATTCCAAGACAAGAAAGCTGAAAGTACTTCAGCCTTGTAAAGAAACAGAGGAAATGGTAGAGAAAAGGGAAAATCAGTTCTTATACACAAAGGACTTCAGTAGTTGATGAGTATGGACTTATAGAGTTAAATCAGGTCAAGACAGCAAAACTCATGCAGTACCTACTAAGTATCAGGGCCTGTGCTAAACACTGGGCTTCCAAAAAAAGGAAGAAACAGTTCCTGCTCTCAATGAATTCATAGTGTAGTGGGAGAAACAACATGCAAACAAAAATGTACAAAAAAACTAGCCTTGATGTTCAGAAAGATGAAAAAGGGGAGCATTTTTTTTAAAGAATTCCATGTCTTTAGGGGGTGAGTGATGGCCAGAACGGGAAGATAAACTAAAGAAGACAATCAGGAGTGGAAAGTAAGTTTCCAAATCCAGATAATAATTTGGACCAAGATCAAACACTATCTTAAATTCCTGTCCCAGAGTAGCTTTGTGTACCTGCCCAGTACAGTTTAAAGTAAACTTTACAAGAGTCGGAAGAGAAGGCAGACTGCATTGGGAGCATGACTATTACAGGATATCACAAAGCCAAAACTCCAAATTCTCTTTTTTCTTTCATTTACATAGAAGGTCTCAAGGCCCAAACTTTCCTTCTTTAAGACTAAATCTCCACAAAACTGTTAATTACTAACATAGTTCTAAGTTACACATTTCAAGAATATTTCAAATCTAGCATTCAGAATTTTTTCCCAGTTTATATACGTAAATATTTCTTCAGCAAACTAATAGAAGTGAAAGCTAGGCCAAGTCTAGCCAAGACTACAACTGTACTACTATTGTTTATAGTCACTCAATGTGGCACAGCCGGACCACATTGTTTCGCCTGAGTATGCAGTTCATGTATGTTATATGTATGCATGGCCATACTTATCACCAAAACCATTAGCAAGATTCTTTATATGAACATATGCTTCTTTTATACAAATTCCCAGAAACTTTTCTCATGAGCATATGCTTCTTTTACATTCATCCCAAGGAATCTGCAAGCTTTTATCCTTGGCAATAGTGTGTCATGGCAATCTGCTTGCTTACACAGGTCTTTCCTTGAAAACAGGAGTGCAAATTTGTTAAGCATCCGGGATTAAAATATACCTTGGTCATACTGGGGAAATTTTAGGTCAGGCAAATAAGCAAAATGTTCATTAAAATAAGAATTAACTCAAAGAACTACTTTGCACTAGAAGCTTAGCTTTAACAACTTAGTAGAATAGAGAAGACACAAAGAAAGTAGCTAAATGGGGTAAAAATTCATGAAAAGGAGAAGACATACACATATATGCACAGAGAGAAAGAGAACATATAAGACATGGGGATACAACAATTTCTGGAATTGAAACTGGAATTTATGGGAAGATAATGCAAGGCAGTGAAGACTAAGTCCTAGACTTAGCTCCCGTTTGATGGTTACTGTTGGTGTTTGTTGGGGCTCTGTTTAGGACAAAAAGCAAGAGAGACCCTGAACTTCTCAGCTCTCAGGAAAAAGTAAGAGTTCTGAAACCAGTTCAAGAGTGGGCAAAGGTAAAGGACAAGTGTCCTCAAAGCTCCTCTCCAAGCCAGAAAACAATAAAAATAAACAATGTAAAATTGACCAAAACACACAACAGCAGCAGGAGTAGAAAAAAAAGCTGACATTAATGTTATCCCTTGCCAAAACAAGAAGCAGCAGTGAGACAAATGAGAACAAAACTGGCCTCTACTCTTCAGTATGTGTGCGTGTCCTTCTACATATAATGCATGTGCCTATAGCTTATGTGTACATGTGAACATATACATATTACTCATATAAGGCTATACTGTATGCATGTGTATATATATGTGTTCTGTAGCACATGTGTATGTCTTGCATTCTGTGTGCACACATGTACCCATGTATTACAAGGAGGCAGTATATATACAGACATATTGTGAATATTATTCACAGGTATGTATATATGTACTGTATATGTATAGGAACACAGTGGTTGATTGGGAGGGAGTGGTGTTTGGCTAAAGTAAACAAGTAGCTACTCCCTCTTGGCCTTCAACCCTGTGTGAGTAGAATCATCTTCCTCCTCCCACTAAATGTGACTTTATCTATAGTCACCACTAGCAGCACCACCTCACTAAAGATGCTAGAACACCAGTGCTTCTGAAGGAACTTCCTCCAACTTTCACTCATCAAACTTCCCCTCACTACTTAAAATTTATTTGTGGCTCAAATCTTGCCTAGGGTCATAGGTCTAGATTCACCTAATCTTTCTCCTTTGGGGAAGTTGTAGAATTTAAAATCAATAATTATTTTAATTTAACTTTAGAGCCCCTCCCATCAGGACAAATACTAGTGACTTCTGTCAAAGTTTATATTCTCTATCTCGTTCTCTCTCTCTCTCTCTCTCTCTCTCTCTCTCTCTCTCTCTCTCTCTCTCTCTCTCTCTCTCTCACACACACACACACACACACACACACACACACACACACACACACACACACTAGTCACTGCCCTTCCCTGTTTTCCATTCCCCAAAATGAAATACATAAAAATCTGAAGTTGGTACAGTTGAGTATATTTTTTATCTTATGCCAAGTTCCCATGCAAATTGAAGGAAACGTAAACAAACTTCAGCAAATAGGCAAGCTTGGATCTTAAGATCCTCCCAGCCAGAAATAAAGGGGAGGAGGAAAAGGCAAAACTCACCATCTGGTATCATTTCTCCAGAATGGACAGCTGTAAAATGGTCCTCCCTTACATGCCTCTTCTCACTTGCCTCTCGCTGTTTGTCCAGCAACTGCAGGCAGAGTCAGTAGGTGTCAAGGTCCGCCCCAGGGACTGTCACTTCTATGCTTCTCCAGTGTGTCTCCCTTGTCTTTCTCCTCACTCATTCCTGCACCTATCTCTCCTCTTGTGAGATATCTCCTCCAAAACAAAGGGAAGGTAATATTACCTTTTAAGATATAGTCAGTGGATCAAATAAACTGAAAGTTTCTGCCCTGACTAGCATCTCCAGCATATATATTGCTTTAGCAGAGGGCATAAAAGGGGAAGTACATATAAAATATATTTCAAACTGCAAAATACATAAGAACATTCCCATGGAATATATACTTACACACACTTAGGTGTCTGTATGCTTTGTTCTAGTATATCTTTTTCTGCTTATCAGGTAAACTTTTGTTATTTCTCTATGTATACATGTTATATGGATACATAAAATATTATTATAAGCCATTTAGGTATCTTCTTCAAGGAACTATCATGTTTAGGAACTGGGTAAGAGGAGCACCTGTAGTGACATACCATAGCTTTTGTCCTACCAAGTTTTGAACTGGGAATTACAAAGTGGCCTTGCATAGTCTTTCCTGTGCCTCTTTTCTTGTAATACTGGACCAGTCTAGTTTCAAAACTATTGATTTGTGCAATATTTCTTCATACAGAAAAAGGGGCAAAATAATCAGTTAAGTGTGGACTGCCCCTTTCAAGGAAGGGAAAACAATGGAGTCTTCAGAAAAGTTCAACTACCACTACATTGATAGGACTGTTTTTTTCATCCTAGGCTCAAAGGAACACAGACCTAGAACTAGAAGAAATCTCAGAGACAGTTTAGCCCAACTCATTCATTTTACAGGTGATAGAACTGAATTCCAGAGAGATTAAGAGACTTGCCCATCTACTTGAAATTTCAGTATTCAATAATGCTACACAGAACTATTATTATTCAATTATGCATTCTAGTAAGTAACCTACCCACCTTGCAGAATTAGGCAGTTTGGCATGATGGATAAGGTTCCTGGCTTAAAGTAAGGTTGTGTTTGAAACTCTCCTGTATTTTCTCTGTGATGACCCAGAAACTGGAGTTCAATTCATCCTTGGATTTCACACACTGAAATACCCTTAATTCTTCTTATTTTTTTTGTGAGAATTTTATTTTGTTTTACATTTTAAATGATTTACTATTAACTTAATAACATACAACAATGCAACAAATTAAATGTGATTTGAAATTATTTACAGTTAAACAAAATAATTCCATATATATTAAGGTGATTTCTAAAGTACTATTATTAGATATTGTTTGTAAAACAGAATAATTTTTTAAAATATCCTTTTTTTAAAAATTTAATCAACAATCAGCAAACTCATTAATTACCTGCTATATGCTGTTGTGCACCTATTACTTGTACACTTAGACTATGCCAAGTGTCAAAGATAAGAAAAGAGATAAGAGAATCTCTGTCTTCAAGGAGCTCACAACCCAATGAGGGAGACAAAAAACAAATATTTTTTAAAATAATATTTTGTTTTTTCCAAATACAATTTTTAACATTCTTTTTTTAAATTTTGAGTTCCATATTTTCTCCCTCCCTCACCTAACCCCTTGCTAAAGCAGCAAGTACATTTTTAGCACTTTTTTCACTTAATAGTATATTTTTTTCCAATTACATGTAAAGATAGTTTTCAAAATTCACTTTTATAAGATTTTAAGTTTTTGGCCTATCCTTCTAAAGGAACTGAATTGCGGAGAGGTCAAATGACTGGTCCAGGGTTTTTTTAATTGTTCAGCTGTGTCAGACTTTAAAACCCCATTTGGGTTTTTCTTGGCAAAGACACTGGAGTAGTTTGCCATTTCCTTCTCCTGTTTATTTTATAAATGAGGAAACTGGGTCATACAGGGTTAAGTGACTTGCCCAGGGTCACACAGCTAGTAAGTGTCTGATTTGAAGTTAGGTCTTCCTGACTCCAGGTCCTGTACTCTATATATACTGTACCAGTTAGCTGTTCCTCTTGTAATAATAAAATAAATATAATAAAATAAATAATAAAATAATAAAAAAAGAAAATATTTTAAATGCATGGGATTAAGGAGAAATAATGAAATGGAAGAAGCAGGGGTTATTAAGTTGTTATTTCTTGAGTTTCGAAAAGTCAGTTCTCAGAAGGGTTTATTCAACTCTCAAAAAGTGGTCCCTGAAAAAAAAAGTTGTCAAAAAAAAAAAGTGATCCCTTAAATGTATGTAGTTGCTATCAAGGGGCAGTCTCAGTGTAGACTGGAGAGGAAGACACATGATTATGCAGTGTTCTCAGACTTTGGCTTTCAGATCAAGGTTTAATGTAGAATTTCCTATTTCTTTTTAAAAATTAAAATAATTTTGTTTTATGTTTAACTGTTTTAATAATTACTAGAGTCCCCACATTTAAAAGAAATAAACAGTAAGGTACAATATGGAAACTTGCTCATTAATCTTTAATTTTTCCTTTATCAGGTTGTTTTTTTATTAGAATGCTTCATAATAATTCACTTGTCTTCACTTGTGGTCAAACCTTCTGTGGACTTGTACTTGGCTTTGCAGGTTTCAGGATAGTTTATTGTACACGATTAAGGGATTTAGACCTGGGTTGGATATTAGAGATCCTCCCTTCTTGTCCCCTTGTTTTGCCAATGAAAAAAAGGAAATTGCAGGAGAAACAATTTCTGAGCAGCTTCCAGCATCTACTAACAACTTTGGCTTCTCTAGTCAAAACCCTCATTCTGACTTCCATGGGCTTTCCGCTCAGTCTGTGGTTTCTGCGCATTTTCGATATCTATTTTTATAGCTCTCACTGTTAACAGGAAGAAGAAACTGTCAGGAAAGTATGGTGTGAGGGAAGGAAAACTCTGCCCTTTCTCTTTTCTGGTTTCTCCACATCTGTCATTTGCTGTTCTCTCTCCAGACCTACCCCAACCAAGGACACCTTTTCCTTTTTACCTTCTCCTTGGCCAGGGCTGGCCCAGAACCCAGGGCTGGATTGTTTGACTGCTCATATTGGACAGGTGAGTCACCAATTCCATTCCTTCTAGTGATACTGAAGACCACCAAGTCTTATTATCTGCCCTGCTACTGTACCCTGAAGACCCCTAGGACTCTTATCTAACCTATTGACATAACCTAAGGACTCCTGGTCCTTGCTATATATCCCACCACTGAACCATTAGGACTTCTGGGATTTTCATACACCTTGAAGCTTACTCTGTGTGTGTGTGTGTGTGTGTGTGTGTGTGTATGTGTGTGTGTGTGTGTGTGTGTTTTCATCCAATTAAGGTATGAGCTCTTTGAGCTCATCTATACACCTAGTGCTCAGCACAGTGCCTGACACATACTAAATGTTTAATAAATGCTTTTTTATTCATTCTCTCCTTTATCTGGAGAGGTAGGAGACTAAGAATATGGAACACTGCACATATTGTCACTCAGTTAATGTATTAGTTCTGCTGAAATGCTTTTTTTAAAAAAAACTGTTTGCGACCTTTTGGGTAGAGAAGGAGAAGATATCAGAAATAAAAAATATGAAAAAGAAAGATATCAATAAAAATATTTTTTAATATGGTATATTTATTATACTATATTCAGGTACAGAGTATTCATTTGAGGAATTCAGCTATGAATAACAATAGAAGGGAGTAGGCTGGGCTTGGATCAAGGTGTAATGTTAATTGAAGATCTTCCCACCTATTAACAGGCCTCACTTGAAGTCCATTAAGGGGAGCTTGATTAGGGGAAGATTGTTTTGTAGGAATGCCCCCACCTCTTGTTAATTAAAGAGGCACTAGGTCAAGAGGGTCCTGCCCTCCATCTCTGAAAGGTGTATATATACTCTGAGATGAGGTTTTGCTTTGGAGGACTTGGAAGAAGGTTTGTATGTCAGGTCTGATTCTGAGTAGCCATTTCTCCTCTCCCTCACTCCCACCCCTGCTTTGAAAACCCAGATTTTGGTGCTTCTCTCTCTTTGGTAACTATGTATGTATGTAATGGTCAAACAGTTGGATCTGTCTGTTGATCTGTGATGTATGTATTGCTTATGGTCAGATAGTTAGAAGTCCTGTCTATTGGTTTTTATTTTTCTGCTCGTACCTTCTCTGTTGGTGTATGTGATTAAAGAACATTGTTGACCCCTCAAAAGTTGCTTTCCTTTTAGAAAAGCACATCTAAGAACCTGTACAGGAGGCCCTCCTGTGTATGCCAGGGTGTTTGCTGCTATTCATGGCAATTGACATTTTCCTTTCTAAGATCATAAATTATATAATTATATAAATTATTATAGATAATATAATTCCTTGCAAGCACAGCAGCAAAATTCTTAATCTTACTAGGCTCATTTTGGGGGCATCTAAGTAGCACAGCAGATAAGAATGCTGTGTGTAGAGTTAGGAAGACCTGAATCCCACTTCAGCCCCAGATACTTACTAGAGTGCCCCTAGACAAGTAATTTAGCCTCTGTTTGCCTCAGTTTCCTCATCTGTAAAATGGAGATAATAATAGCCCTTACCTCCTATGGTTATTGTGAGGATCAAAGGAGATACAACTTATAACCACTTAGCACAGTGCTTGGCAAATATTAAGTGCTATATAAATGGTAGCTATTATTATTATCATTTTCTTTAATTTATAATATCCCAACTTGTAGTTATATATTTTTATATGCCTAAATTATATTTCTTATTTTAAAATAAAAATTTAACCAAAAGATTTGAGTGTTAGATCTAAATATACAATTGGAACATTCAGGGTGTTCCACATTATTTGCTTATATCAGTATTCAAAAGGAAGTCATATAATTTGAGGATTATTTGGGCCCACTGTGACTCTTCCCAGTCTTTAACAACTATTCATATCAGAAAACTTACAGTAAAAAAGAAAACAAAAAATTTTGACAGGCATTTTTTTCCCCTTATATTAGTAAAGGCTTGGTTAGAGGTCAAGGTTCTGTGAAATAGGGTTTTGAGCTCTGCTCAGTTTCTTTAGGGGCTATTGTAAAGCATCCTATGAATTTTTTATTTTCAGAGTTCTCAGATTATTTAGCTCTATGATTGAATTATCCTAAGTACAAAATAACTAATATGAATTATATTTTAAAATGAAACACCCATCCATTAAGATGGATAAATTAATAATTACCTAAGATGAAAACACCTGCTCCCAATCTGTATTTTTTTTTTTTTTGGTCCTTTGCCACCTCTTGGGTATTGGCCCATGTCTATGGAAAAGGAAAGTAACTTATTAGCCAGAATTGTGCTTGCCACACAGGTGAATGATAGATAAAATAATATTTATAGTTTTCAAGGAAAATCATTTGTTCAAACTTCAATCCTCATCCTTTTAATTTATGTACAAGGGATCCTAATGTTAAAGTGATTTCCAGGCTATTAATGAAGAACCCCTGGGTACAATGGAAAGACCACTAGACTGGAAATAAGACGACTTGGGTTCCAGTCCCAATTCTGTCATTGACTCACTGATTTGGAGCAAGTTATTAAACCTTTCTGGTTTTTTGGTTTGTTTTTCTTACATCTGGAAAATACAAGAATTAGATTAAATGACCCTGAAAGTCTCTTCCAGCTCTTGTTCTCTCATTATGAGGTAACTTCCCCTTCAGGAAAATGGGACCACTCTTAAAAAAATGAGAGATCTAGGAGAGATTAATGTTTTTCCTGAAACCTTACAATAATAATGTTCATTGAAAATAGGTGAAAATCCCATGTATTTAGGGAATCAGTAAATAGTTATTATAGGTGAATTTCTCATTTATGGGGTACTTAATAGTGAAAATAGCCATTAGCACACAAAGAATTTAATGCTCCCTTCCTTTTTAGTTCTAGAGAGAAAGACCTTTCTTTCTCAGTTCCCTGATTTTGGCACCAGTTTGATGAGAGAAGACAGAATAATAATCTCACCCTCATACTGTCTCTTAAAATTCAGGAAATTTATACTACTAACTCAATATAAATGTATTCTTTTCTTATTGGTAATGAATATAATTTTATATGAATACAAATTTTTCACAGTTAAAATGCAGGCACCTGAAGTCTGGAATATTTTCAAATCTGTTTTACTGGTGTCCAGAAGAGTTGATTTTAACATTCACAACTGGTCTCTTAATCTGGATATCCCATTAAGTACTCAAGCTCAATGTGTCTGAAATTGAACTCATTATCTTTTACTTTAAATCTGCCTTTTATTCCATATTTTCTGTTACTGTTGAAGATACCAACTTCCTAATCACATAGTTAGTCTCCAGGTCATTGATTATTTCAATCAGTCAATAAATAAATATTTATTAAGTGCCAGGTATTATGTTTGCTCTTCTTCCCCTTTAAAATGTAAGTACCTCAGTACTTCCTGAGGATACAAAGAGAAGCAAAATATAGTCATTGCCTTCAAGGAGTTTACAATCTAACGGAAGAAAACAATACACAAAAAGAAACAGAAAAGGGTAAGGAGGGCATTATAGAGACAGCCAAAAGAGTTCGTCTGGGTGGGAAATGAAGAGATGGCTCATCTGGTCTCTCTCCTTAAATGAAGGTTCTGGGAGGGAGAGGTCTCCAACTAGAGGGAGGGAGGAGCCTCAGGGGCAGAAAGTAGTAATGAAGAGTTGAATTCTAGAGCTGATGCAGATTTGGTCTTACAGGATAAAAAGTTTCCTGGGGTTTGATGGAAAAGTCAAAGACTGTAGCTAGGTGGGAAATAAAGACTTCTTCTCCTTTACCTCTTATATCTAAGCAGTTGGCAGAAAATTTACCTCCACAATATATTTTGCATTTGTTCTATCCTCTCCACTCATGTGGCTATCACCTTAGGACAGACTTCCATCATATTTTGCCAATATTATTAGTCTCTTAATAAATTCTCCCTGATTACACACACACACACACACACACTCCTACCCCACCCACCCCTTACAATCCATCCTCTATACAACTTCCAAGATTATCTTTCTAGTGCACAAGTTTTATCATGTTATTTACTATTGAAAATTGTTCAATACTCATTCTTTATGAGCTACTGTATAAAATAAAACTCCTAAGCATGACATTTAAAGTCCTACAAAATATCTCCAACCTACATTTCCAGTCTTATTTCACATTACTTCCTTTGAATATAATACTGTACTTGAAGTCAGGAATATGTGAATTTTCAAATCATATCTCTGGCACTCATGGATTATTGGCAAATCACATAATCTGAGCTTCACTTTCTGTGGTGGTGGAGGTGGTGGTGGTGGTGGTGGTGGAGGTTGTTCACAGGGCTACTTTTTGGAACTTCACAAACCTTAAAGTTCTATATATAAATGTTAGACATTATAAATGTCATTAATATATTCTATATTACAATCAAAATGAACTATTACCCAATTTTCTCGCTTTCTCTTCCACCTTGGTGAATCCAGATAAGCTAAATCCCATTCTTGTAATATGGTCCTTCTAAAACTCCATTTATTGAAATCCTTCTTTTGCTTTAATACCCAATTTAGGTGATAATACCACATTCCTTCTTCTACATGTACCAGTTCTACCATGAAACCTTCCCTGGTTTCCCCAGACAAAATAGATTTCTTCCTTCTCAGAGATTTGTCTAAATTTCTCTCTTGTCCCTATCATATTCTACCTGGTATAATTTTTATCAGGAGAGGGAAGGAAAAGAAATTAATGTCTGAATCTCTGACAACTAGCAAGTTGTAGTGTGCTTTAAAATGTTTGCTGAATTGAATTAGATGAAAATTTATCCTAATTTAAAGATATAGGCAGAAATTGACTTCAAATTAGTAAACAAACATGTATTAAGCACTTACTACACACCACAGAGTATACTAAGTTCTGGAGATACAAAGAATGACAAATTCATGGTTCTTGAGTTCATATTCCAATGGAGATCAAATGATTTAAGTTTGATGATATTTGTAAGCTCTTATTTGACCAAAATCATGTCAAACATGAAATCATGTAGTGACTAAAGTATTGTAACCTTGCTGCCATGATTTGGTTGTCAGAAATTTGTGACTATAGCATTTTTCTTTGTAAACTCTTAAATAAAAGGAGTGAAATGGCCTGCTTTAAAGATGGTGAGTTCTTCCTTGAAGATCTTCAAGTAAGAGCTGGACAATCGCTTGTCTGGAATGTTAGAGTGTGGATTCCTTTCCTATATAGATTGAAATAGGTAGCCATTAATGTCACTTCCAACTCTTGTTCTGTAATAATTTGTCTATTCTTTGATGCATAGTTATATCATGATTTTCAGATGAATATTGTTTTGTTTTTTGTAATATCTGAAAGTGAGACAGTCAACAAAGCTTTAAAGTTTCAGGAACAACCAATATAGTCCAAAATAAGGATATCTACTGGACTAAGTCTATAATAATGCTAGCTATTAAATTTGTGATAGTGTTATAAATTTCTAGCAAATACACTTTTCCACATAGAATTCCTATGTACAAAAGGTTTCAACAGTCCTATTTCCTGTTCTAATTTTATGTAGACTTCACAAACAGTAGAATTTCAATCAGTAGCATTTCATGACCAGAAAGTTTAATAGTGATACAGTTTAAACTTCATTTTATCATTTATCATTTCAATAACTTTAAAAATGCTAATTATTGCTATACTCCAAATAAGAGAGAGAATTTTGAGAGAAAGGGTCTATATAATCATTTCAGAAATGTTCTTCGTATAACTATCCTTTAAAAAAAATTTTCATGAGCTATGAGTTTTATTCTGAAAGTCTCATGTAATAATGCCACATTCTTTTCTGAAGAAATTTTTTTTTAATTTACAAGGATTTGGGAGTAGCTCAAAACAATTTGAACACCTAGGGCAACCTCCTCACTTGCAGACCAGAGAAGGTTATTCCAGGTTCAAGGTATTCTGTGGATCTGGATTACCTGAAAACATTGCTCACAAGCCCCCACCAGTGTGTATATCTTAAGAAACAGTCAGAAGACACAATTAGTTCAAAACAAAGGTATTTAATGAAATAGCATAATACAAAAATTAGTAATAAAACATTTTCCCATTAACCTGAGGAACATGCTTTGACAAATATACAAAGCATCAGTAGGAACAGCACATGTAGAGAACATGCTGGAGAAAGACTCATAGGAAATCCTGGTGGACAGAAAAGATATATGGTGGGACATAGTAAGCATGAGTGGCCAGTATATAGACAACTCATACCTCTGATGCTGAAGGGTCGAGGAAGCATTCTAGTGATACAAGCACACTGCTCCCAGAAACTTTACTGCTGCTGGATGCTGCTCTTCTGGACAAGTAGATTTCACCAGATACTGTTCTTGCTGGAGGTATAGTTTCTGGTAGCTACTGTCAGGCACAGCCCCAGTGTAAATTTTTGGTTAAAAAAATATTTTACATAATTATCTCTGTCATAGTTATCAGTATCCATCAGAGTTATATGTGTGTGTGTATATATATATGTAATGTGTATATATATATATATATATATATATATATATATATATATATATATATATATATATATGTATATATATATATGATGAGAGAGAGAGAGAGAGAGTATATATCCCTTCCACATCATGGGTATTAGGGGTACAGTTCTCCTGCAATCTGGAAAAACCACATAAAATTTTTTGACCTTCCCTTTGTAGCTGAGAAGTTTGATTTTTTTCTTTGTTTTTTATTATATTTATTCTAAAATTTGGGTTGACATTATATAATACTATACATATATTTTATGCATTTCTGAACTTCTAAACTTTTTCTGTGCTGTTTGCTAGCCTTCTAGTGTCATCTGTGGCTTCCATAAAACTCCCATTTAATTTCTTATGCCAACCTATGATACATTGAAACCATGATGGGAAAAGTTGTAATGTGGAAGGGATAACTTTATGTTAAAATAAATGTGGTGCTCTCAAGCAAAAATATTACACTATTTGTGTAGCATTCAAGACAAATGTTAAGCTAGTAAGATCAAAAGATGAAAGAAAAGTCAAGAGGTAGTTTGGTGCAATGAAAAGCAGTTTGGATTTGGAGTAAGAAGAACATGGCACAAATCACAACTCTGTTAACTGGTACCTATGTGATGTTAGGCAAGCAAATCATGCAACCCTTCTGGATCTCCTCTTATTCTTTATTTTTAAAACAAGGGGGTTGGATTAGATGGCATTTAAGGTATCTTCCAGTTCAAATCTATGATCCTAGGGTCATAGGAAACCAGGGGGTTGAAGGGTATCCTCTAAAAGAAGCCAATCTATCTAGTAAATCTTATTTAAGAATCCAAATTAAAAGAACCATGTCTATTCTTTAGACTTATGAGTCCTTCAACAGTATTATTTCAAGTAATCTGTGGCTTTCCTCAATGAAGATCATTACCCCTTCACACCTTTAATAGAAGTTTTTGTGAACTGCTGCTGCCAAAAGATGATAAATCATTGGTGGCCAATCCATTTGATAAATGCCTTTTAGCTAGGCTTTATTTTGTTGCTCATTTGCATCCAACTCTCCATGACACCGTTTTGGGGTTTTCTTGGCAAAGATACAGGAGTCATTTGCCATTTCCTTCTCCAGCTCATTTTACAGGTAAGGAACTGAGGCAAACAGGGTTAAGTGACTTGTCTAGGGTCACACACTAGTCATGTCAAAGGTCAGGTTGAAACTCATAAAGATGAATCTTCCCAATTTCAAGCTCCTAACTGCCCTTCAGCTAGGCTTATCATCTACCATCTGACACAAAATTTGGCACCAGGTCCATGCTTGAAGTTTTTCTCCTTTGGAAGGATCTGCTAGCCTTATAGTCTGCTGATATAACATTTAAAAAGTCAGCATTAGCCACCTTTTACAATGAGGCATAAATGTAGGGCTTCAGAGAGGGTTTGGCCGTATTAACATTGATATTTAACTGTGAAATATATCTTGAGCCCTTACCCGTCACTCATGTGAATAGGTATCCTACAGGTTTATAATGAATGCTACAAGATTGATTAGTCTTTACGAGGAGTTTGCTATATCAATGAAATCGTAACCAACTAGCCATTGTCCCTCAAATACACTCTGAACATTTCTTTGTGCCTTTGTTAAATTTTCATCTCACCTTCTGCTTATTTATTTCATATGCAAACTTTCAGGACCCAATTCAAACCCAACATTTCCCATAAAGTCTTTTCCCTAAAGATCTCAGTTCTCATTTCAATTCTTATGATCTCTATTACTTATTTAGCACTTATCATATTTATCAGATACTACCTGGAATTATTACCTAACTTTCTATGCTTATGCATCTTCTCTCCTCTGACTAGACTATAAACTTCTTAACAGCAGGAGTCAAATGGGTTGATGTATTTTGTCTGACTATATTTATTTATTCCAAGGTAGAATTTTGTATGAACAAAAGGGGAAATTAGTGGGTCATGCTAGAGATACAAAAAAAGAAGTAGAAGAAAAAAGAAAACATCAACAAAACATTTAATAATACATAGAGGAAAACAAAGTTCAGAAGGGGACACTAAAAGGACAATTTTCTTTCAACTTTATTAAATTTAATACACACTGATTTTAAAACAAACAATATATAACAAGTTCATGGTTTCACATAAAGCTCTCTTCTTTATCTTCTTTTTATATTGAAGTGTTTGTGTTATTTGACTAAGTTAAAAAAAATTTTTTTTAAAAGAGCAACAGTGACCTTCTGCATTTCTGTGCAATCTCACCACTTTGCACATAGTAAGTTTTTTTAAGTGTTTGTTTTGACATCCTGACACTACAAAAAGTGCTACTACTATGCAATCCTATAAGTCATTTTATTTTCACAAATCCCCAAAAATGAACTTAATAGCTTTAGAACTAGGAATAAAAAAGCATTGAAAACAACATTAAAATAACATTAAATCAATCCAGTTGTTTGAAGATTATCAAGTGATGAAAAAAATGACAAAGAAAAAGCAGGTAGTTAGATTAGAATGATCTTTTGCTGAAAGACTCTTTGATGGTTACTTTTGTATATTCATATAGCTTTGACTTGATATAAAGATTCTCTGCTGTTAATAAAGCTTTCATTTATGTTCCCAATCAAAAACTAAACTAAGAATATTTTGTGAAAATGGGACTGTTTCTGGACAAAGAAAGAAAACACTTGTCTTTATTTCTCCAACAGATGATCAGCAGTTATTTAACAAATTTCTTATCACTAACTAGTCATCTCTTTACTAAATAGAAGAACTTGTGAAAAGGAAAAAACTTCTGAGTATTCCTTTAACATCTTATATATTCCTGCCTCTGAGTATGCCAGTCTCCCCCCACATAGAAAGTATTTACCCCTCCTTTTTACCAATCCATCACCAATCACTTTCACCAACTTAAAGTACTTCCACCAAATCCCTTTTCCTGAATAATAATTATTATATCTTGCATCTAAATGATACTTTACAGTTTGCAAAGTACTTTCCCTTTAATAACCTTATATAGAGTACATATTCTATTCTTTATTTTCCAGATGAAGAAATAGAGGCTTAGGAAAGTTGTGACTCATATGGTTATATAGATACTGTGTCTGAATTTAGTGGAGGCACAAGCCCATTCAAAGTTGTGTCAAGTCCTTTCTCCATATTCCAATCAAAAACTACAGTAAAATATAGTTTGTAAGACTTTCATCTTTAGATTTTTTGTAAGTTGGAAATTATATAGATTAAAATTAACATCTCCTAATTCCATATCCTTGATCCTTGATTAAATGTAAACATCCCTTAGGGAAATAATTCTTCAAGATAATGTATTCATGAATGCAAATAAAACATCCGAAGGCAAGGTTTTGGTTTTTGTTGTCTTTTTTGGGGGGAGGGGGAACGAGAGGTTAAGTGGAAAGCAAGGCATCACTAAAACGGAAAGGATATTAAACAGAGAAGTCAAGGACAGATTTTGCCCACTTCAAAATTTTCCCTACTGCCCCCTACCTTTGCCATCTCCTTCCCTTGGAATGAAAAAAGTGAGGTTGGGAGATACAAGTCTCCAAAGTAACTGGATACTTACGTTATGCTCTGTTGAAAATGCTGTCCTCATGATCTATGAACCAGGCTTCTGCTGTATCTAAGGCTTCATGGCCAGAGTCCTGGGAAATCATAACTAAAGGACTTGGCTAGTTGCCATGATTTCATATCCCAGAAAGTTCTACAGCTGAGACAGCTCTATGTGTTGTCTCAGATAGGGTGCTACTCCAAGTATGTGTTCAATAAATTACTTACTGGTTAGCTGATCTATAATTTCAATATTTCAATCAAACTTTGCCTGCAACTCCTTAGAGCTCTTGAGATGCCAAAGTATTATACTTTAAGAAAGGTATTTTATCTATGCAATAGCCAAGAATGCTTACTACCACCCTTCCCAAAGTTTTGGACCCTATCATGAAACTCAGGGAAGATGAAGGAACCCATAGATAAACCCAGTCTGAAAGATTTCTTCTTCCCTCATCCTATCTTCAAGCAAAAAAAGTCTAAAGTTAACATAGGAAACCTTTAAAGAGGACAAGGTAATAAGCAGGGAGGAGATACAGACCCACAGTTCTACCTAGGTGTCTCTGGAGCATCTTAAGCTTAATAAATTCAAAACTGAAAGCATCTTCTCCCTAAAACCTGCCCCTTCTACTCATGTTCTTATTTTTGCTAATGTTACCATTAATTCTTCTAGTTGCCATGGTTCCAAATCTCAGAGTCATAGGGTCATAGATTTAAAACTTAGAGAAAGACTTTAGAGGTCTAGGCCAATCCCTGCAATTTAGAGATAAGGAAACCGAGGCCCAGAGAGACTTAAATGATTTGATACACTGTTCCTTAATAGTGGAACTGGTCTTCAGTTTCTCCCTGCCCCATCTGTCCCATTTCTATTGCCAAATTCTATTGCTCTCATCCCACTCTGGCCCTTCTTATAATATGTAGCTACATGATTTGTTGTATTCACATGAACTTACTTTTGCTTCCTACTTTTTTCATGTCTTCTAAACTGCATCATGTGCATCCATGTGGCACAGATCATATCCATCTTTTAAATTTTATTTTAAAATACATTTTTGTCTTTCATCTTTATGTTATGGTCATTTAAACTTTTCCCCTGCACCAGACTAAACACTCACTTGTGACCAAAAAAAAAAAGGAAAATATTCCACATAACAACCACACCTGACCATGTATTAGTCGACATTTAGAACCAGTAATCCCCTATTCCTCTGTCATGAGGGAAGAAGTATATTTCATTATGTGTGCTCTGGGATGTTCACTGGTTTTTCTATTACTAAAAGGTTGACTTTCTTTTAATAATCTTTTTATTTACATTGTCATATACATATTATTCTCTTGGTTATGCTTATTTTTCTCTATCAGTTCAAATAAATCTTCTCATCTTTCTCTGAATTCTTCATATTTGTCATTTCTTATTGCATAATAATTTTCCAATCTATTCAAATGTCACAGTTTTTTCACGCATTCCCCAACAGATGGATACTCATTTTATCTCATTTATTTTCTATTCCAAAGAGTCCTGCTATGGATGATTTATTGGACATATTGACCTTTGACATACTGGACCTTTGTTTTTGTCTTTGAATCTCTAGGTCAAAGTATGTGCAAATTTAGTCATTTTTCTGACTTAAGTCCAAATTAATATTTAGAATGGTTAGAACATTTCATAACTCTACCAATAGTGTATTATTGTGTCTATCCTCCAGTAGCCCTTCAACTTTGATTGTTTTCATTTTTCAAAAAATATCTTTGCCAATTTGCAGAGTAGGAGGTGAAACCTCACTATTTCTTTTTTTTATTCACTGTAGTGCCTAGCATAGTGCTAAGCACATAGGAGATGCTCAATGAAATGTTTGCTGAATTAATTAGTTAGCTAATTAATTTTGCCTATCATTTTTAGTTATTGTTTATATAGTTCAAATTATCATCACATTTCAATTCATCAGTTTTTGTGGTATATGATCACCAAATGATAGAATCATAGAGTTGGGAGAGATCTTAGAGGTTATCTAAATCTAACTCCAACCCAAAATATGAATTGTCTCTGTAAATTTCCCATAAGTGGTGGCCCAGCCTCTGCTTGAATACCTCTAGTGATAAGCAGCTAATTATCCAGGGAAACTGTCCAATTTGGGATAGCTCATATAGCTTTGTATATATAATTCTAGACTGCATTATATGCAATCTGTTAATTTTTAGGTCACAGTACTTTTTACATTCTTTGTTTACCTCAAAGTTGGTTCCTTCACTTGTATTTCCATTGTCTACAATTTTCAGTATGACAGAGAACTTTCTTTGGGTTACAAACATACATTCCAAAGTCATCCTTTGCTTCCCGAACAATTAAACTGGTTTTAGTGAATGTGATCTGATTGAATAAAACTGAGTATTCTCTCGTTCCTTTAGACCCTTGATCTAAGTATTTAGGCAGAGTAATTTCTTTTAGAAATTACTCAGTTACTTTTCCTGTATCTCATCATCACTTTAAAAAATGGGGTAGGGGGGATAATGACTATTTTTTTCTAATTTTAATGTTTAAAAATGAAAAAGTACTGCTCTCTAACCTTCCACTAGTCATTCCTTTAGCAACTTCTATGAAAGGTAGAAGAGAAAGTAGAATAAAACTATGTCCTATGTTACCTCACATTTCCTTATCAATAACCTGACTGCCTGACTCCATTACACCCACCCCTGAGTCATTCATATCTATATAAGCTGCCACATGTGGAAAGGAAAAACAAATGTCAGGGAGGAAATCCTACCCATAGGGCATTTCCTGTTTCTAAGTTGGAGAAAGCCCCAAGCAAAGAAGCTGTACATGATAGTTTATTGAATTAGGTGTATTAAGTGTCAAAGTAACTTTTTTTTATTGTTTTATGCACTCAACCTAAAGTCTACTTTCATAGATCCTACCTTAGTTTCTTCTTATGTATTCTGTATGTTTGCTAGCCTGACTAAAGTCACATTTTCTCTTTCATATTATAGAAAACTCTTTAAAACTTAGTCTATTTAAATTAGTTTCTAGTTTCCTTCAAGGAAACATGGATACATAAAATAAATGGTACAGCAGAAATATTTCTGGAGTAAGAGGAAATGGGTCTGAATTCTAGTTCTTTTACTCCCCTGTGAGACTTTGGACTGACACTTAATCTCCCAAGGTCTCAATTTCCTCATTTGTAAAATGAGTTTTCCTGGATGACCTCATCTAAAGTGCCTTCTAGTTCTAAATCTATGATCCTAAGTCTTACGCCTAGTTATTTTAGCTTGGGAAAGTTCTAAATGTTTTTATGCTTGTCATTCCAAGTAGGACATGCATTTTTATTTGATGACCTGATTCTTTTACCGTATTCATTCAACTTATAATAAATGTATCTACTTTTCAGGTACAGATCTGATAAAAAAAATATTCCTAGGTTGCCTGTAGGTTAAAATCTATGGATTTTAATTTTAAATGTCAAATATTTATTTTCATAATATTTAAAAATTTCCATTTCCTTTTTTTTCAATCTCTTGACTCAACATTTAGTGATATGAAAAGATTAAGTGAGTTATCAGGGTTTATAATCAGAAAAGGTTTCCTGGAAACATATTTGTACAAGGTTTTAAAAGTAAATGTAGCTAAAAAAAAATCCCCCTTTGACAAGAAAGAAGTTATGTTAGCTTGGTTTTTGTTTTTTTTCTGTATCTCTTGCTACTATGTCTACTTTTAAGGGGGTAGTTGAATTTCCAGTTACATAGTAGTTATTCTGCGGGACTGCCTAGTAGCCTGTGTTTTGTCGGCATGCAGCTGATGTAATGTGTTCCTAAAAGACACACTGAAGCCATAATAATGGTGATGAGTGACTCATTTGACTGCTAAATTGGTCCTAGATGGATATGTAGAAGGAGGAGGGAAGAACAAGAGAACTGGCCTCACAAAAGTGGTGATATCCATCTTCTTTGAAGTCCTCCTTATTTCTTTTCCTTCAAAGACAACCTCAACTTGGCTACACAGACTGGCCAGACTACTATACTCAATTAGATGTTCCTTTCTATGATGCAAATCATAATCCATGTCTTACAGCCTCCTGTGGGACTCTAGTCTAGATCATCTCATGATTTCCCCACCAGGAATCCATTCGGTATGCTGGAGGCCTTTCTTACTTTCTCCTTTTCATATCAAGGATAACAGTGGAACATTGTTAACGCTGGTCCTCTCCATTAACCTGTTTTCTCTTCTTGCTGTGCATTTCCCTAATGACATCTTCTACTTACATTCTTCTACATTTTGTGCTAATTAGGTGTTGTATCCTGATTATGCTCCAGAACCCCCCTGTCCATTGTCCTCTGTAGAATAGTCACTTTCAATATTTCTGAGACTGTTGTACTGCCCTGCAGTCCTATGAGAAAATGATTAGACTATTTGTATTCATTTATACCTTTTTTGTCAAGACAATTTTTAGTATTCATTTTTACAAGATTTTAAATTCCAAATTTTTCTACATCCCTCTTCTCCCCTTTTCCTAAAATGGCAGGCAATTTGATATAGGTTATACATGTGCAATCATGGAAAACATATTTCCATATTAGTTATAGTTGTGAAAGAAGAAATAGATTAGAAGAAAAAAACACTAAAAAGAATAAGGTAAGTGAAAAAAGAATGCTTTGATCTGCATTTAGAGTCCATCAATTCTTTATCTGGATGTGGACAGCATTTTCCTTTTGTTAGTCCTTAGTACTTCTCTCGGATCATTGTGTTGCTGAGAAGAGCTAAGTCATTCATCATTGATCATCACACAATGTTGCTAATAGTGTGTACAATGTTTTCCTGGTTTTTTCATTCAATTTTGCATCAGTTTGTACAAGTCTTTCTAGGTTTTTCTGAAATCTGCCTGGTCATCATTTCTTATTGAACAACAGTATTCCATTACATTCACATACCACAGCTTGTTCAGCCATTCCCCAATTGATGGGCATCCCTACAATTTCCAATATTTTGCCATCACAAAAAGGCATAAATACTTTTGCTCATGTAAGTTTTTCCCCCTTTTTAATAATCTCTTTGGGTTGTGTGTGTGTTTGTCCCTCATTGCCGAAGAAGATCATATCATCAGAGAAATGATTGACATGACTTGCACTTGACTTAGCTTTTTTTTGAGTGAGGGAGGGCTGTGCAGGTCACCAGCCTCACTGCTCCTCCAGAGCCATCTGAATCCAACAACCAAATGTTCATCAGGATGACTGGAGATGAGCCAGGATGAAGCAATTGGGGTTAAGTGACTTGCCCAAGGTCACACAGCTAGTGTCAAGTGTTTGAGGTGAGATACAGACCTAGTAATGGTATTGCTGGATCAAAGGGTATGCACAGTTTGGTTGCCCTTTGGGCATAGTTCCAAATTGCCATCCAGAATGGTTGGAACAGTTCACAACTCCACCAAAAGAGCATTAGTGTCCCAATTTTCCCACTTCCTTTTCAACATTTATCATTTTCATTTTTTGTCATCTTAGCCAATCTGGTAGGTGTGAGGTGGTACCTAAAAGTTATTTTAATATGCATTTCTCTAATCAAAAGTGGTTTAGAGCACTTCTTTATATGCCTATAGATAGCTTTGATTTCTTCATTTGAAAACTCCCTACTTATATCATTAGACCATTTATCAGTTGGGGAATGACTTGTATTCTTACAAATTTGACTCCATTCTCTATATATTTAAGAAATAAGGACTCTATCAGAAATACTTGATGTAATTATTGTTTCCTAGCTTTCTGTTTTCCTTCTAATCTTGGTTACGTTGGTTTTATTTGTGCAAAAGCTTTTTAATCTAATATAATCAAAATGATCTATTTCACATTTCATAATGCTGTCTTATCTCTTGTCTGGTTATGAAACTGTAACTCATTTAACTTCTTTAAAAATCTGGATGCTATACCACTTTGGTGCATATATGTTTAGTATTGATATTACTTCATTGTCTATTTGAGCAGGCAGCTAGGTGGTACAGTGGATAGAGCACCAGTACAGGAGTCAGGAGGACCTGAGTTCAAATCTCACCTCAGATACTTGACACTCACTAGCTGCGTGACCTTAGGCAAGTCACTTAACCCCAGTTGCCTCATCCTGGGTTATCTCCAGTCATCCTGATGAATATCTGGTTGTTGGATTCAGATGGCTCTGGAGGAGCAGTGAGGCTGGTGACCTGCACAGCCCTCCCTCACTCAAAATAAAGTCAAGTGCAAGTCATGTCATTATTTTTCTGATGGCGTAGTCTTCTTCAGCAATGAAGGGTGAACACACGCAACTTTGAGCAAGATGTAGATTCCTTCCTTATCTCTTTTTAATTAGGTCTATTTTTCCTTTCACTTTGTCTGAAATCAGGGTTGCTACCCCTGCTTTTTTTTTTACTTCAGCTGAAGCATAGTAGATTCTGCTCCTGCCCCTTACCTTTACTCTGTGTGCCTCTCTGCTTCAAGTGTGTTTCTTGTAAACAACATATTGTATGATTCTGGTTTTTCTCCCCTCTGCTATCTGCTTCTGTTTTATGGAAGAGTTCATCCCATTAACATTCACAACTACAATTATTAACTGTGTATTTCCCTCCATCCTATTTTTCCTCTCCTTTCACCCTTTCTCTCCTCATCAGAGTTTTGTTTGTCTGCTGCCTCCCCCAGTCTCCCCTCTCTTCCGTCTGTCTCCCTCCCTCTCCCCCTTTATTTAATTTCCTCCCCTCCTACTTTCCTGTCAGGTAAGACAGATTTCTATATTCAACTTATTGTTTAAATTTTCCTTCTTTGAGCCAATAGTGGTGAGATTAAGGTTCAAGTGATGCCCATCATCTGCTGTCTCATCTTTCCTTCCACTGTAATAGATTTTTCATGCCTCTTCATGTGAAACAAATTACCCTATTCCACCTCTCCCTTCATTCTGTACCCAGTGTACTCCTCTTTCCCATTTCTTAATTATTTTTTTAATGTCATTTCCTCAAATTCACCTTATACCCATATCTTCTATGTACATTCCTTCTAGCCGTACTATTAGTGGTACAATTTTTAAGAATTACAAGTATCATTTTCCCATGTAGGGATGCACACAGTTCTGCTTCATTGAATCACTTATGTTTTCTTTTTCCTTTTCTACCTTTTAAGGATTCTCTTGCATTTTGATATTGGAGATCAAATTTTTTTGTTCAATTATGGTCTCCTTATCAAAGCTTGAAATCTTTCTATTTCATTGAATGATTATTTTTTCCTTTGACATATAATATGTCAAAATATAATATGTTTAATTTCATTAGGTAAGTAATTCTTGGTTGTAGTCCAAGCTCCTTTGCCTTCTGGAAGATCATGTTTCATAACTGTTGATCTTTTAATGTTGGAGCTGCTAAATCCTGTGTAATCCTGATTGAGGCTCCCTGATATTTGAATTGTTTCTTTCTGGCCATTTGTAGTATTTTTTCCTTGATGTGATAGTTGTATAATTTGGCTATAATGATCCTTGGAGTTTTTATTTTGGGAGCTCTTTCCTGAGGTGATTGGTGGATTCTTTCAATGCCTATTTTGTCCTCTGCTTCCAGGATATCAGGAAAGTTTTCCTCAATAATTTCTTGAAAGATGCTGTATTAGTCCTCTTTTTGATTATGGCTTTCAAGTAATTCAATGATGCTGGCCTTGTCTCTCTCCTGGATCTATTTTCCAGGTCTATTGTTTTTCCAATGAGGTATTTTACATTTTCTTCTATTTTTCATTCTTTTGAATTTGGTTGATTGATTCTTGATGTCTCATAGAGTTATTAGCTTCCATTTGCCCAATTCTAACTTTTAAGGGGTTGTTTTCCTTGATTAACTTTGTACTTCTTTACCCATTTGGACAATCATACTTTCTAAGGAGTTGTTTTCTTCAGTGAATTTTTGTTTCTCTTTTTCCATTTAGCCAGTTCTACTTTTCAAGCTTTTGTTTTCTTTTTCCAAACTGTTGACTCTTTTTTCATAATTCTCTTGCATCACTCTAACTTCTTTTCCCAATTTTTCCTCTACATTTCTTATATGATTTTTAAGCTTCGTTTTCAGCTTTCCATGAGTTCTTTCTAGGCTTGAGACCACTTCCTCTTTTTGTTTGGGACTTTGCACATAGGCGTTTTGACACTGTTGTCCTCTTCTGAATTTGTGTCTTGATCTTCCCTGTTCCCACAATAACTTTCTATTGTCAGATTCTTTTTTTGTAGTTTTTGCTCATCTTTTTTGGCTTTTTTCTTTCCTTTTAAATTTGAGTTCTTCTCTGGGATAGAAGGGGCACTGTCTCAGGCTTCTTGTGCTAGGGGCTACAGGACCTGAATAGTTAAACACAATCTAACAGGCTATTCATTTACCAAAGCTGAAAGACTGGACAACTAGGTTGTGCAGTAGATAGAGTGCCAGGCCTAAAGTCAGGAAGACTCATCTTCCTGCATTAATGTTGCCCTGAAGCCCACAGGGGATCCTTGAGACAGGTGCTGTGCTGAGGGAGTGGTGTAGGGGGGTGGCTGGCACTGCTGAAGGCTGTAGGGATATGGCAGCTTACCTTGTGCTGAGCAAGAGTTCTAGTGCTAGTGTCTGGCATGTATTAAGACTGATGGGATATTTCTGTGTTTCCTCAAGGCTTCACTTAAGCAATTGGTAGTATGGTCACTGGAGGCTGCCTGTTTGCCCAGGACTATGCCAAAGCAGACTAGCTAGTCAGTGTAGAGATTCTCCTGGTGATTCTTAAACCTAGAAAATGCCATTCCCCTAGGTGTGCTGAAGTGTTGGCATTTGCCTGCTCTACTACAATAGGGTTCAGGATGTCCTGCTGGTTTACTGAGGTGGAGCTTACTGGGACATTTCCTGTCCTGGATTATGTTCTCCTTTAACCCAAGTAAGACAGACCTTTCTTGCCAATCCTCGAAGTTTCTTGGACTAAAAAATTGTCTCACCCCATCTTTTTGCTGGTTGTCCTGGTTCTAGGATTTGTTTGGGGGAACTATTTTATGGTCATTTGGAGGTGAATATGGGAGAGTTATGGTGATTTACTGCTTACTCCACCATCTTGGCTCCCAGAAGTTACCAAAGATCTCATTTATACCTTTAGTATAAAAATAAGGACACATAGCATGAATTGACAATTCTAGGGCCAAACTCCCCAACATCAAAACAGGATTAAAAGAAAGTAGGTCATATAGAAAGTCCATCTTGTAATTCTCAAGCCAGTAATTGACCATTCACAATCTACCAAATGTCTCCACAGGCTGTCTTCTTTCTCCTACAGTATGTTCTTCTGGTCTTTAAAAAAAGATACCTTAGAGCTCTAGAGTGAACTTTTATGCAGATAGTGTAATGGTAATTTAAAAGGGGAGATCTTTCTCATTCATTAATAGGCCCATGTGACCTGCCTGGGTCACAGGACATCTGAGTCCCATGGAGCCTGTGATGGGAGGAGCTTGTTAAACAGGTGGAGCAGGAAGGGTGGAACAGGAAAAGGCAGAGCTAGAGCAGAGCTGAGAGGAAGTTAGTTATGAGAGCAGTCAGAGGTGGGAAGGATGCAGGCAAGCAGGCAGCTGGCTGGTGTGAGTGAAAGGGATTGTCTGTGATTTGTTTAATGGAGCTGGTTTGTGGGAAGCTTACCGGGGGAGGGCTTGGGGCTGGTGTTGTCCTCTGCATTGTTATTGTGTATAGATTTTTGTTACTATGATGGATTTGGCTTTCTGGTGTCTGAATCAATGCTTTGGTTCTGTCTTCCATGTGAAGAGTCTGTGGTTATTTCACAATTCAGAATTGTGTTGGGATATTCATGGCCACCGTAGGTGCTGTGAATATCACATTGGCACTACAGATGACTAACTTGAATATGTTGGAAAGAAATGTTTACAAGGCCAAATTGATGAACAATGATTTTTGCATACTTTTCTGTGAGTTAAAATTTCATAGGACCATAGACCTAGAGTTGGCAGGCATTTGAGAGGCTAAGCAGTCCAAATCCAACATTTCACAAATAAGGAAACCAGCACCCTGAAATGTTAATTGACTTGTTCAAGGTCACATAAATAGTAAATAAAAGAACCAATATTTGAAATCAGGTCTATGACTCCAGTTCAGCACTCTTTCCACTGCACATGTGATTAACGTTTCTGTCTGCACGCTTCATACATTTACGTTCCTGTGAGAACTCATGAGAACATGAATAGTTAAATACAACTGACAGGTTGTTCAATTGCCAAGGCTAAAAGATTGGATAGCTAGGTGGCACAGTGGATAGAGTGCCTAGCCTTAAGTCAGGAAGATTCATCTTTCTTAATTCAAATCTGTCCTCAGACACTTACTACTAACTGTGTGATCCTGGAAAATCATTTAATCCTGTTTGCCTCAGTTTTCTCATCTGTAAAATGAACTGGAGAAGGAAATAGCAAACCACTCCAGTATCTTTGCCAAAAAAAACCCAAGTGGGGTTACAAAGAGTCAGGCATGACTGAAGCAAGTGAACATCAACAAAAAGATTCTAAGTTCAAGAGACTCTTGGAACATATTTGTAAAAGAAACACAAGTCCTTGGGAGATCCATTTCCATCTCTTCTGATAGAGAATACCAGCAGGGAATGTTAAAGGAGAAGAATCTTACTAATAATGAAGAATGCTTGGGTGTGTTGCATCTCATGAGCCTCTTTAATTCTCTGAGAGGGGTAGGAGTGGTCCTGTTACAGAAAAGCTTGCTAAGAACTATATGTTACTGCTGGTATCACCATGGAAACCAGAATGCAAAGTCTACACACTCTCTGACTCAAATTATTGCAAAATATTATCAGATATGGGTGAGGCTGCTAAGAGGAAGGGAAGTTAGTAAAAATTTACTGAAAATTTGCTGGGTAAAAGACATTGATATTACCAGGCCCTTGTTAGCTGTGATAAGAGAACAGATCCAATGGGGGAGATAAGGAGTAAAATCTAAATACAAGAGAACAAATGTTCACATCTTGGATATCAGAGAAATACCATAAATGATCTGGGGGAAATGTCCTTGGTGAAAATCCTTTCCACTCTCTTAGTTTAGATTTACTGACAGAAGCAATAACTTAGGTACCTGCCAGACAAACCCTACCATGCTGGGTAGTCACAAAAAGAGAGACACATCTGTCACTAAACATATTTTTGGCTCTATCTGAAGTTTGTAAGCGAGAGGCAATTAGTCTTTGCTAAATTTAATTTTAGAGGAAAGAATAGAATTTAGCTTTATTTCTATGACTGACCAAAGACAGAGTGGTAATTTTATCCACCAACATAAGCTAATCAATCTATAAGTATTTATTAGATACCTATTCTGTAGCATTATTCAATGAATCAAATAATCCCTATTCAGAAGGAGCTTACATTTCAATGTTTTCAAGACAAAAAGCATCCACTTTCTCACACTCCAACCAGTATCATCATGTCCTCTCCCCGAAGTGTCCCTATCAAAACTTGTTTTCAGTTATTTGACCTTCTGGAGAGTCTAATAAATGTGTTCACAGAGTCAGGATAGCAGCACTGGATTTGGAATTGGAAGATCTGAGTTCGATTCCTTGTTCTGCCACTTACCACCCCTCGGACCTTAAGCAGGCAGATTGTTCAATGACCTTCTGGGTCTCAGGTTTCTTGTCTAAAAAGTAAGGGGATAGACTCAGTGATATATAAGGCCTAAGCCTATGACTTATGATGTAGGTCCAAGACCCCATTACTTGTGTGACCGTGAGCAAATTACTTAATCTTTCTGAGCCCTAGTATGTATATATATGTATACAGTTAGATAATTATATAATACATAATTAAATAATAAAGATAATTTATTGTTGTTATTCAGTCATGTTTGACTCTTTATGACCCTATTTTGGTTTTTTTGGCAAAGATACTAGAGTGGTTTGCCATTTCCTTCTCCAGCACATTTACAATTGAGGAACTGAGGCAAACAGAATTAAGTGACTTGTCCAGGGTCACACAGCTAATAAATGCCTGATTTGAACTCAGGTGTTCCTGATTCCAGGCCTGGCACCACCAAGCTGCTCTTAGATTTTATATATCTATATGCATATAGATATGTAAGTATGGTTAGACATCTAAACATACACAAATATAATAGTGACAATAACATTTACATATACCTCACACAGTTGTGAGAAGTGAGTCTGAAAAACACCATACAAGTGTGAGTTATTTTAAAGGATAAACAATGGTTTGCTCATTTTTTACTTTGTATTTTTACCTTTGGACAAGTAGGTCATTTAGTTGGAGCATAGAGCTAAGTTGTGGTTTTTGAGCCCTCTGTTGGCTAGTTAGTTTTGCTTCCTTCTTTTCTTGTAATTTCACTCCTAAAAGAAGTCAGCTGCTCACAAGAGGGGCCCCATCATCACCATCACAGAACATGTGATTTGAAAGAAAAATCTTCAGGCAAAGCAATTCTAAATCCATGCCCTGTTTTCAGTAGGTTCATCATTAAGTTAAAAGGTACAATTGTGTTTAATTAAGGCTGTGACTCACCAATGGTCATGCAATCAATATGTGTCAGAGGTAAGACTTTAACTGGGACTTCCTGACTTCTCCAAGGTCAGCCTTTTATCCATTACACCATACTGTCTCATACAACATATACATAAATCTCCCTCTTTCTCACTCCACATCCATATATATGGGGCACCAATGCTACCTGCCAATAAAGATGATAATAAATTAGAGCCCAGTGCTAATAAAGACAAGGTTACAGGTTTCAACATTTTGTGAAACAATTAGTCTGCTGTTAATTCTGTAGCTACAGATCTCACTCATAATCCTGGTCAGTTCTTCACAAGTTGTTAAGAGCACATATGCGTCGCTATAAATTCCTCACTTCTATTATGACAACATCTATCTGTACTCTTACAGTTTACACAGTGCTTTCATTGTAGCAACACTGGGAGGTATTATTTATCCCTATTTTCTAGGTGAGAAAACTGAGACTCAAGGAAACTGAAATGATTTGCACAATCTCATACATCTAAAAATGGCAGGCCCAAGACTTAAACCTCCATTTTACAATGAAAAGTAAACTAAAAAATGAAGACATCAATGGCAATTTATCAATAAAACACTCTATAACCTCCTCTGATACTTACGTATGTGTGTGACCAAGGAATAATCACTTTGTAATTATAATGATAAACCTGTTTGAGCTTGTTTCCTTATCTGTAAAATGGAGAAAATAATATTCTATGCACTTCATAGACTTATTATAAGAAGTGTATTTGCAAACCTCAAAGAACTACGCAGCTGTAAATTAAAAGTTGGATGCTGAAAAATTTTTAAGTGCTTTTATACATATTATTTCACTTGGGCTGAGTGAGATATACATTGTACAAATGTAAAAAATGAACCATTGTTTATCCTTTAAAATAACTCACACTTATATATGAAATGTATGTCAGTTTCCTTGCCATATGTTATATGTCAGTGGTGATGGATTTTCATTGATCAATCATACTCTCTTCTCAGGACCCCTGCCCCACCCCTTTTGAATAGCTGGCTGGAGTAATGAATGAGGTCTGCAGCCAAAGTTAGCTAACTTTGTAGCAAAGCTAACTGTCCTACAGTGTTGAAACTTTTTATCCTTATTAGCATTATGTTCTAATTTATCATCAGCCTAGTCATCCTTTGATGCCTCCCTCTCCCTCACCCACCTCATGCAATCTGTCCAAATCCTGATCATCTTACCTTTAAAAATCTGTTCCCTCCTCATTTATCACCTACCTAGTCTAGTCCTTATATTGCTAGAATAGTCCCCCTAGCTAGCTTCCTGATTCCCTTTTTTCTCCCTCTAGTCCATCCAAGAACCTACTGCTAAGTCCAAAAGTACAGTCTGGTTGTATCACTCTCCTACAAGTGTAAACTTCTTAGACTGTCATTCAAGGTCTTATGCAATCTGATTTCAGACTACCTTTATAGCTTTATTTCAAACTGGAGGAGATACTATTTACACAATGCTTTACAAATAGCAAAATTTTTATCTAAATTATTGCATTTGATCCTCACAACAATCCCATGAGGTATTTCATTAGTAATCCCTGTCGAATAGTGTGAAAACTGAAAAATCAGAGAAATTAAGTGACACTTATGGTCACATAACTATTAAATACTGGCTGGCTGTTGTCCTTTGTCTTTGAAGACAACCAAAATGACATCCCCATTGTAAAGTGAAATTTCAGTGTGTCAGACTGGGGCTGATCAGACCAATACAAGCTTGGAATGCTCTACCACAGGTTGGGCACTGATAGTCCATAAGAATATTTGGGGTGGATATCCCAAGTTTGCGCATCCTGCATTTACTTTGTGCTGTCTCAATTCTGCTTTGCTCAAAGAGCACAGCACCGAAATTTTCTTATGTGGGCACGTCATGCTGAGTGATCCTGTGCCAATTTCTCCCATGTTGCACAGTCAAATCCAAAGTTCTTGAGAGAGACCTTGACAGTGTCCTTGTATCATTTCTCTTGGCCACTATGTCATCACCTGCCCCATGCAAGTTCGCCATAAAATAGTCTTTTTGGCAAGTGTACATTTTGCATTCGAACAACATGGCCAGCCCATCAGAATTGCGCTCTCTGAAGCATAGTTTGGATACTTGGCAGTTCAGCTCGAGCAAGGACTTCAGTGCCAGGTACCTTATCCTGCCGGGTGATCCTCAGAATCTTCCTAAAACAATTCAAATGGAAGCGATTCAATTTCCTGGCATGGTACTGGTAGACTGTCCATGTTTCACAAGCATATAACAATGAGGTCAGCACAACGACTCTGTAGACCTTCAGTTTGGTAGTCAGTCTAATACCCCTTCTCTCTCAAACCTTCCTTCTGAGCCTCCCAAACACTGAGTTAGCTCTGGCAATGCATGTATCAACCTCATTGTCAGTGTGTACATCCCTGGAGAGTACACTACCAAGGTAAGTGAACTTATCCACAGCATTCAAAACTTCTCCATTTGTTGTAACTGATGGTTCCACGTATGGATGATGTGGTGGTGGCTGATGGAGCACATGTGTTTTTTTTGGTATTATTAGGCCAAAATTAGCACAGGAAGCAGAGAATTGATCCCCACTTTGTTGCATTTCAGCGTCAGAGACTGTACTGAGTGCACAACCATCTGCAAACAGAAAATCATGCACCAACTCTCCCTCCACTTTGGTCTTGGCTTGTAGCCTTTTCAGACTGAAGAACAATACCAGATATGGAATAAAGGAACAGAAATAAGAACCAACAAAATGGAAGTTGCAGAGAGGCAGGTTTAGTCTTCTTTTGGGGAATCCTTAGAGGATAGGGGGTCTAAGTAACTTGCCCAGGGTTACACAGATAGCAAGCAGCTGAGGCTGCATTAGAACCCACCTGCTCATGACTCCAGGACTAGTGCTCTATTCAGCGCACCACCTAGCTGCCCCTAGATTTAATCTTGATAAAAGAAAAAAACCCACCCTTAACAGTTACAGAGCTGTCCAAAAGTGGAATGAGCTTCCTTCCAGAGGAGGTAGTGTAGATTTCCCTGCACTACAGGTTTTCAAGGGAAGGCTGGATTTTTAAGGGCTGTTGTATAGAGGGGAGTTGTAATGGGTTCATTGGACTATCTGGCCCCGGAGGTTCCTTCTAACTCAGATGTGGTGAGAATGTTCCTGTGAGTTTTCTCCATCTCCTTACACTCTGACCTAGCTTTTCCATTCACTATTCTGGGAGTAGAGCCCAGAGTCATTCTTACCCGCACACCTTAGCACATTTGATTTCCTAGGCTTAGAAACCTATCTCCTTTTTCCTCCCTGCCCCAAGACCCAAGTCAGTCAAGACAACAGCATTTATTTCAGCTCAAATGCCACTTCCTGAATGTAGACTTCTCTGCATGGTGGCCCTCCCCCTTCAAGAGTCTTCCCTTCTGTGAACTTTCATAACACTTGTTTGTACTTCTCATACAATTTTCACGTCCCAATAGGAAATGTGTTTATTTGCAAACAAGTCTTATTTCCTTATTAGGCTGCCTGGGAGTCCCCAGTCTTGCTCAGCCGAATTTCCAGTTTTGCACAGAATAAGAGCTTTTTGATACGCTGCCCCCTGGAGAATGGATGGTCCCAGGGGGAAGGGACTTTATTTTTTTAGTTCGTTTTAAATCCCGCTGTTCCCGGAGCTTCCTACATGCTTGTTGCCTTTGAATCCTCCTTAGTGCTAGGAAGACTATCTTCTCCGAGCTTAACCCCAACTTACTCGGTTTTACACGGTTATTTGCACGCGAACTCGTTAGGGCCAGGACTGTGGTGGGGTTTTTGTTTGGTTTTTTTTAAAACAGCAGAATTGAAGCAAAGTTTGGGGAGATCTAAAGTGGTTGCTATTGTGGCAGAGAGCCGGCCGCCAGCCTCCAGACGGGGCCGGGTCCCCAGGGGGCCCTGGGCTCCAAAGAGCCCCCGCAGCGGGTCTGAAGAGCTGCGGACGAAAGCAGCCTGGCTCCAGCGGTCCTTTTATGGCCATGGGCGCCTCTCCGCCACTCCCGGCCAGCTCCCGGCACGTCCGCCCTCGGCGCTCGCCCCATTGGCTGAGCCGGGGGAGGTGGGCAGGGCAGGACAGTTCACTATCTGCTTTCCGAGGGAAATCGGGAAAAGGCAGCCACAGATAGTCCTGCCCGGCGGAGCCTCGGTTTTCCCTTTCCAACCTAGCCCCGGGGCACGAGCGCCCGCCCGCGCCGGCGGTCACTGGCTGGGGTGGGGGAGGGGAAGGCGGAAGAGGGCGCAGGCGCAAGCGCGCGACTGCGGGCCGCCGGCTCCCTGGCCCCGCCCCTCGCGGGGGCGCGCGGCGCCTGGGACCGTACGGGAAGAGGGAAGTCAGGTGGCCGCCGCCGCCGCTTGTCGCCAGAAGAAAGATGGCGGATCTGGAGGAGCAGTTGTCGGATGAGGAAAAGGTAGGAGAAGGGAGGGCGGCGGGGCCCCCTCGGAGTCTGGAGACACCCGGGCCGTGGGGACGGGGTAAGGGAAGAGGGGTTTCCCCGAATCCGACAGCTGGGGAGGAAGGTCCGCCGCCGGTCTGCCCGCCAGACTCGGCCGCTGCCCCTGTCAGTCACCCGGAGGCCGCTCGCCTGCTCCCTCAGCTCCTTGTAGGGTGTGTGAGCGCCGAAAATAGGAAGCTAGAGCCGGGGCGGGGGCGCCTCAGCCCGGGGAAGTGGCCCGAGGCGGGGGTTGAGGGGCCGCTCCGCCCTGCGGGGCCCCCCACGCCTGCCAGGGCCACGGGCGGAGCCCCGGGGCCGGGGACAGAGGGGAAGGTGGCATCGGGAGGGGGAGAGGCCCGAGGGCAGTGCCTGCCGGAAGAGGGGCTGCGGGGGCCCCCTCCCAGCCGCACTGCCAGCCATCACCCCCACTTTTTTCTGGGGATCCTTCTTCCCCTTCCTCCTCTCGAGGGGTTGTGTTTTCCTTTCGGTCTCCCGGGTGTGCCGGGCAGACTTGGACTTCCCTACTTAGAGTTGCTGTGGGGGAGGAAGGTGTGGGGCCCCATCCACTTTCTAGAGGATCCCCCACCCCCATTCTTGCGACCTCTCCAAAGCCCCTCCAGCTCCCCCGCAGGGTACTGATGTGGTGGTGCCTGATGGTCCTGCAGTCTTGGAAATGGGGGAGATTGAGCAACCCCTCTTACTGTGTTTGGCTCTGGGATGATGCAGCTTAGGAGTTAAGACCAGCATTTGATTTTTCAGACTTTTAAGTAACTAATAGATCGCCGTACTATAGACGGTGGCATTTTGCAAAGATTTAAATGCTTTGCAATTATATGGCCGTTTGGGGGAACTGACAGGCTTCCCCTCTGCCCCACCACCCAAAAAAACTACTTTTGATTGTTTAGGGTAATTGGGGAGAGTATTGGTAGGCTCTCTCTCGAATCCAGAACCAGTCAGTGTAATGCACAAATAAGGAAATGATTCCATTTCAGAAGTCTCTATTTAAGCCATTCATTTAACCAATTATCCTCCAGATGGTGTGAATGTTCCAAAGCAGAATAAAATTTCATCTTAGGGTGTCATCTCATCTTCCTTGCTAGTTCTTTGGTGGAAGTGATTAATGAACGACAAAAGTGTGGGGGGGGGGGAAGAAGTAAAAGATTTATTTAGATAGCTACAGAAATGCTAGTCTGTCACTGAGGACTTGAAGCTTTGCATTATCTGTTCAGTATTTGCAGTTAGAATATTTGGGGGGGCGTTGGAGGAGTTTGTCATAGAAACTGTTATCCATGTTGTATCATGTGAAAATTAAGTAGAGTTAAAAGGAGTGGAAAGACCCTCAATTTGGAGTCAGAAGAGCTAAAGTTAGAATCTTTACACTGTAGTAATCTTCAAATATATTCTGATTTCTCAGAAACTAAATAGTTAAGGATCTTGTAATGTGGATGGTTAATATAGAACTGCCAGGCATTCTAAAGATGTAAAAATAGCAACTTTCGTGTACGATTTTATGACTGTGTGTCCTTGTGTGCAACTGGCATCAGAAAAGAAACATTTACAGAGTTTGGTATAAGTAAATTTAGTCTTTCCATTAGAAAAAAAACAATTTCCAGTTTGTTTAAACCTAATTTTCTGTAAGTAATTATATATAAACTTGCTTATACAGATGCGCGATAAACTTTTGTCATTGTTCAGACTCAATTAAATTCAAATAAATGTTTATAAACAAAATTGGTATTTTTGTTTCCAGATCAGTTATCTGACTCGCCTCGTCATTTTTAGCAAGATTATTGACTTTATGGGACTGAAGGTTTTTAAAGAAAGAATCAGAAGTTTTCTGTATCGTCAATATTGTTTATAGGGCTAGGGTGGCTCCTGAGTTTCAGTCCTACCTCTGATACAAACTAGCTGTATGACACTGAACAATTCATTTAACTTCTTAGTGATCTAGGCAACTCTGTAATTGCAAAGAAGTTGCTGCTGACTTGCATTGGTTGAGGGAGGTCTGCACAGGGAGTTCCTTACCCTATCTCTTGAGTTATTTGATTACTTTGCTACTGTTGCTTCTTTAATTTTCAGGAGTTTTTCTTCCTCTGAGTTTCTTTTATCCTAACTTTTAAATTTAGAAGATACTATTGTAACAGTAATGATAACTGATGCGAAATCAGCACAATTCATAGCTTAAAGGCCTAAGTAGTGTAGGAGAAAAAACTTTAGATAAAGATCTGATCCCTAACTTATGGAGTTTACAGTTCAGTGAGGGTTATTACATACATGAATCACTGTAATATATGACTATATCAGAAAAGTACAAAAAAGTGCTCTGTAAGACTCAGGGAAATTAAAGAAGGCCTAATGGAAGTTTTAAACTTGTCTAGGGCACTGAAAAGTTAAATGGCTTGTCAGACACAGCCTGCTACCCTTACATGTCAGGTTTGACTTGAATCCTGGTCTTTCTGACTTTGAAGCCACCTCTCTGTATGTACTAGAACTAGGCTAGACTGCCCCTCAGAAGTTATCTTTAGTTCTAGTCTAGACTGCCCCTTAAGTTATCTTTAGTAATTTGAGGTTCTTCCTTTTTTTTTTTAAATTCGTTGTGAGTCAGCTGAAAACAATGCCTTTTTCTTTATCTGCTTTTATTTGTATTGCCTTATGTTGGCAAGAGAGAAAGCAGTCTTTTTTTAAAAAAATTCATAAGTAAAAACAAAGTTCTGCTTTCTGTAATTAGTAACTTAGTTATTTTAGAATTGTTTTCAAAGTTACCCTTTAAAATGTTATTTGTGCCAACATTGTAACTTTTGTTTCAGGTTATAACAATATAAGTCTTACTTGGGGGCTTTCAAAATACTTATACCTCTTTGGATAACTTTTCTTTACAGATTTGTTCAGTAATATCGATGTAAAATATAATGTAAAATGTAATATAATGTAATGTAAAAATATAATGTAAAAGCACAAGTCCACTGGGGGCCATTACTGGAATTAAAAGGCCTTCACAGAATTAAAAGATCCAATCTGTGATGAAAGACTTAGGTCCTTTTTCTCTTAGCAGAAGAAATTCTAGGAAAGGGACTAGCAAGTCACTGATTCTCACACTTAAAAGATTTTCATCTCCAAACTAAGGCAGCTCCAGTGTCAATGACCAGTACCCCCATTTCTCACATCCCTCCAAGTCTCCTAGGAGAGATGCATGTGCTATGAGTAAGAAGAGCAAAGAAATGAAGCTTATACTAAGGATGTTATCAGGAAATCTCAGGCAAGATGATCTTAATGCCATGGTAGGAAGACAGAGTTTAGATCGTTTTTGTAAAAAATTGCATCAAGCTCTTTACAAGGATTCCTAGGTCCACTTTCACTCCATGTTTAAGGGCTATTTAGGTTCTTCATATGGCTAGTAAGAATATAACTTGTTTCCTACCTTGGAGGTACCAGTAAATTAGGAAACTGGAAGTTATCTAGCTTGGAATTTTCCAGGTCTACAGTATCCACATATCGGGAGGTTTCAGAGAAGGGACAGGATGCAGGAGCATGGGTGGCCATGGCAAAGACAGCTTATTGGATAGAAAAGAATATGACGTGGAGTCTTCGACTGAGGGTCCATGAACTTGTTTTTTTTAATATTTGTTATAACTGCATTTCAACATAATTTTTTCCTTCGTAATCGTGTATGTTTATGTAAAATGTTATTAAAATGTTCTGACAGAGGGTCCATAGGTTTCACCAGACTGCAAAAAGAAGTCCATGACACAGAAAAGGTTAAGAATCCTTACTTTAAAGGGTCTCTTATAGTTGCTACAGGGTCACAGAGGGATATAATGTATTCTGGGAATGCTTTATACCTAACCAAAAGTAACGGCAGAAGTATGAGGGGGTATGGATCATATTGATGGGAATACTGACTAACTCCGTTTGCTAAAATCAGTGCTGCATTCAGATGGAGAAATTAAATACAATTTTAACCCTTCAATTTCTAGACTATCAAGGGTCAGCTCTACAATTTTACGAGAACTTCAATTCTTTTGAAGGTTTGTGACTAGGTTTATAAGAAGAACCATGCCAAATATTTAAGGTCATAGATTTAGAACTGGAAGGGATCTTCAAGGTCAGGCCCAAAGAGATTAAATGATTTGCTCAGGGTTATATTGTTAGTAAATGTAAATGTCAAAGGTGGGATTTCAAACATAGGTCTTCCTGACTTGTATATCAAGTCCTCTACCCTTTACACTTCTCTGATATTGATAATATTGAGAAAATCCTACATTTTCTCTCAGTGATCCTGTCCACCTATATCTTTAATTATCATTTATATGCAGATAACTCCCAGATTTTTGTATCCACCTATATCTTTAATTATCATTTATATGCAGATAACTCCCAGATTTTAGTATCTTTTCTCATGGAGCTCCTGTCATATTTAAACTGTTTAGGCAATTTTACATAAATAGCCTTCAGGTATCTTAAAATCAGCATGTCTAAAAGCAAGTTCATGGTCTCCACAACCAGTTCTTTATCCAGAATTCCTAATTTCTATTAGTGCTACCAGCCCCTCAGACTAATAAACTTCAAGTCATCTATGATGTGTCCATTTGTATCCAATCTCTTGTATCCAATTAATGGCCAAGTCTTGTGTCATTGTCTCCTTTTGAATTGTATTCCTTTCATTTCCATTGTCTACTATCCAAGTTCACATCTTTATTATCTCATGCTCTACTGTGATGATAGATAGCCTCCTTTCTGGTCTCCCAGTGTCTAGTCTCCTCATCTTCATGCTGCCACCAAATTAATCTTCTTAAAACAGTGCCATGATATGATACTCCCTTACTAGATCCTGAGTAACTGCTAGTCTCCTTAGGCTGGCAGTAAAACCTGTACAGAATCTCTTACCTTTCTAACCTCATAACTTCGTCACTAGTCACACATAGTACTTTAAGGTTTATAAAACACTTTCCTTACCCCTCCTGTTGTGAGAATACTGGACATTTACTAATAAGCATGTTTTGTACTTTCTCCTCTCCACTTGCTAACACTGTTCCTACACCTGGGAAGTTTTCTTACTCTTTACTTCTTGCCCTCAAAATATTGTTTATGAAAATTTAAATCATTCTTTAAGAACCATTTAAAATATTTCCTGCATGGGGCTATTCCTGTTCACTCCAACTAGAAGAAAAATCTGATCCTCTGAAACTTATATTTCAACTTCAGCAAACATTTATTAAATGTCTGTACGTATGCTGGAGATACAGAGACCTGAAGGAAGGAATTCTACAGACTAAATACACTTGTAAGATATAGAATATGTTACTCCTTATTGTAATATTGCTGCTGCCTTTTATTGTCCGTATTTATGTCCATACTTTATCTTCCCTGCTAGTTTTTAAGCTCCTTGAGGGCAAGAATTGGCCACTGATTTTTCTGTTCTTAAATGCCTTTTTTTGTTTTTTTTTTTATTTTTAGATTTCAGCATTCACTTCCACAAAATTTTGAGTTCAAATTTTTCTTCCCATCTCTCCTCTCCCCCCACCCCATAACACCTTGCATTCTGATTACCCCTTCCCTCAACATGCCCTCCCTTCTATCACATCCCACCGTTCCCTTATCCTCATCTCCCCTCTTTTCTTGTAGGGCAAGATAAATTTCTATACCCCATTACCCGTATTTCTTATTTCCCAGTTATGTGTAATAACAATTCTCAATATTCATTTCTAATACTTTGAATTCCAACTTCTCTCCCTCCCTCCCTCCCCACCTATCCTCACTGAGAAGGCAAGCAATTCAATATAGGCTAATATGTATCTTTTTGCAAAAGACTTCCATAATATGTTGTGTAACTGTATTTCCCTCCATCCTACCCCATCCCCCCTTTTTTTCTATTCTCTCATCTGACCTTGTCCCTTCCCAAAGTGTTTACTTCTAATTACTCCCTTCTCACATTTGCCCTCCCTTCTATCATCCCCCTCACCCCACTTGTCCCCTTCTCCCCTACTTTCCTGTAGTGTAAGATAGATTTTCATACCAAATTTAGTGAGCATGTTATTCTCTCCTTAAGCCATATGTGAAGAGAGTAAGCTTCACTTTTCCCCTCTCACCTCCTCCCTTTTCTCCTCCATTGAAAAAGATTTTTCTTATCTCTTTTATGAGTGGTAGTCTACCCCATTCCATTTCTCCCTCTCTCCTTCCAATATTTTCCTCTTTCACCCTTTAATTTAATTTAATTTAATTTTTTAATTTAATTTAATTTTTTTTTATGGATATTATCTCTTCTGATACAACTCAACCTGTACTCTCTGTCAATATGTGTGTGTGTGTATAATCCCTCCACCTACCCAAATACTGAGAAAAGTTTCAAGAGTTACAAATATTGTCTTTCCATGTAGGAATGTAAACAGTTCAGCTTTAGAAAGTCCTTTATGATTTCTCTTTCCTGTTTACCTTTTCATGCTTCTCTTGATTCTTGTGTTTGAAAGTCATATTTTCTATTCAGTTCTGCTCTTTCCATCTTGAATGCTTGAAAGTCCTCTATATCATTGAATGACTATTTTTTCCCTTGAAGTATTATACTTAGTTTTGCTGAGTAGGTGATTCTTGGTTTTAATCCCAGTTCCTTTGACTTCTGGAATATCCTATTCCAAGCCCTTCGATCCCTTAATGTTGAAGCTGCCAGATCCTGTGTTATCTTGATTGTATTTCCACAATACTCGAATTGTTTTTTTCTTGCTGCTTGCAGTATTTTCTCCTTGAGTGTGGAACTCTGAAATATTCCTAGGAGTTTGTCTTTTCAGGTCTCTTTTAGGAGGTGATTGGTGGATTCTTTCAATATTTATTTTGCCCTCTGGTTCTAGAATATTAGGGCAGATTTCTTTGATAATTTCATGAAAGATAATGTCTAGGCTCTTTTTTGATCATAGCTTTCAGGTAGTCGCATAATTTTTAAATTGCCTGTCCTGGATCTATTTTCCAGATCAGTTGTTTTTCCAATGAGATGTTTCACATTATCTTCTATTTTTTCAATCTTTTGGTTTTGTAACTTCTTGGTTTATCGTATAGTCATTAGCTTCCCTGAAATCCATTCTCATTTTTAAAGAACTATTTTGTTCGGTGAGCTTTTGAACCTCCTTTTCTATTTGGCTAATTCTGATTTTTAAAGCCTTCTCCTCCTTGGCTTTTTGGACCTTTTTTCCATTTGAGTTAGCCTCTTTTTAAAGGTGTTATTTTTCTCAGCATTTTTTTGTCTCTCCTTTTGTAAGCTGCTGACTCACTTTTTCAAACTCTTCTATGGCCTGAGCCCATTTCATATTCATTTTGGAGGCACTGGAGGCAGAAGCCTTGACTTCCTCTGACAGTATGCATTGTTCTTCCTCATCTGAAAGGATGGAAGAAGATACCGGTTCACCAAGAAAGTAACCTTCAATAGTGTTATTTTTTTTTTTGCCTTTTTTGGGCATTTTCCCAGCCAGTTACTTGACTTCTGAATCCTTTTTCAAGAGGAGGGTCCTATTGCTCCTTCTCCCCTCAGGACTGTGCTCAGGGCTGAGATTCAGATCAGGAACTTTGGGTGGGGGCAGGGCTGCCACTCAGGGCTGAGGGTCATATCAGCTGCTCTATTCCCCCACAGGCTTTAGGCTGAGCCACTGGAACAGTGGACCCAGGGTGCTTCCACTCCAGCTGCTGCCACCACCACCTGGGGCCAGTGCTGGGGGGGGGGGGGGTGGAGACCCCGTTCCCCTCTCACTCAGCTGGGAAAGCCCTCCCACACTGACCTTTGAAGCTTTCCTTGGTGCTTGTGGGTTGAGGGATCTGGGACCCTCCCTGCTGAAGATTCTACCCTGGAGGCCTGTTCAGGTCCTGTTCCTCCCAGTGCTGTGCAGCCAGGGCTGGGCTGCAGTCAGCTCAGAGTCTCGTGGGATAGACCTTTCCTGTTGACTTTTCAGGTTACCTTTGACTGGAAATCTCTTTCACTCTGTCATTCTCTGGCTTCTGCTGCTCTAGAATTTGTTGTGAGTCATTTTTTACAGGTATTTTGTTTGCTATGGGGGAAATGCTAGAGTATCTGCATCTTTCTACTCCTCCATCTTGGCTCTGCCCTATTAAATGCCTTGTATAAGATGCCCAATTTTTTTTTTTAATGAATTTTGAATTTATATTTGAAAGAATAAGATAATGTAATAGATAGGGCCTGAAAAATAGTTGCTCTGTGTGGCCAGCTTTTAGGTGAGAATAGGGATGGGAAGAATCAATCTATTTTTCCTAAATTGTTTTATAACCAAAAGAACCTCATACACAGTCAAATGAAGTGCCTCATACATTTTGAGATGCAGATGGTGATGCTGGTTACAGTCCAATCGCTAACATATTTTCTGTTGCTGTGAAATCATTCACATCAGTAGAAACTATTTTTTGAATTCTTCTGATTATTCTAACCAGCATTTTATATATCATAGAAAGTAGGATCAGGATCTTTTCAAAAAGTTTAATCTTCATTTTTAATTTACCTTTGAATATACAAGTTCTATAACCTAGGCAGACAGAAAATCAAGATACTTTGGTTTTATCAATAGGTTATGTTTAATGGAGAACACACAAAGCAAGCAATCACATGGTGGTCAGAAGAAGCTATACAAGGACACTCTCAAGGTCTCTTTCAGGAACTTTGGCATTGATTGTGTGACATGGGAGACACTGACACAGGACCGCTCAGCATGATGTGCCCACATCAGAGAAGGTGTTGTGCTCTATGAGCAAAGCAAAATTGATACAGCTCAAAGAAAATGCAGGATGTGCAAACTTAGAGTATCCACCCCAAATATTCAAATATACTATTTGTGCGTGACCTGTGGTAGAGCATTCTGAGTTCAAATTGGTCTGATCAGCCACAGTTGGACACATTGAAACTTGACTTGAGCATTGTGGTGGCATTTTGGTCCTCTTCTAGAACGGACAACAACTGACCAACCAGTATTTTTCACAAGTACATGAAGAGATTTTTTGAAGACCATTTACTATTAAGTGTAGTTTTTTTATTAGTTGATGATAAATAATTTGTAGTTAAAGCTTGCAAAGTGCTATCTTTGTGGTAGCACTGTGATTTAGATAATGCATGCATTACCTTTATTTTATACTAAGGTAACAGGCTCAGAAAATTTCAGTTTGGGTGCATTCTTTATTTTCCCTGTTGTCTTTGAGGGCAGGAACAGGTCTTAGCTACATAGACCTTTGGGTCTATTCAGTTGTGTCCAACTCTTCATGACCCTATTTGGGTTTTTCTTGGCAAAGATGCTAGAGTGGTTTGTCATTTCTTTCTGCACTTCATTTTACATTTGATGAAACTGAGGCAAACAGGGTTAAGTGAATTGCACAGGTTCACACAGCTAGGAAGTGTCTGAAGCTAGATTTAAACTCAGGAAGATGGGTCTTTCGAACTTCAGGCCCTACACTCTTTCCACTGTGCCACCTAACTGCCACATTTACATCTATAGAAATGATAAATTTATTAAGGAAAAAGTTGGTGGTATTGATTTTAGGTTTATAATTAAGCCCTGTATTTGTTAAACCTAGATAATCATACTGTTTATAATTATCATTCAACACAGTTAATTATCAATGATGGCTTATTTACAAAGAAAATTAACCCTGAAGTAAACAGAGGTTTTTACCACTGTCACATATACATCATGACCTAGGAATTTATGACATACATAAAAATAGTAATCCCTCTGATACCCTCATATTAACATGATGCATGATATTAGACTTTAAGACTCTTTGTATGGGTGTACTCATCCACCCTTCATACATTCTGTAAATGCCTACTGTGTGCATACTTGACCTTTAAGAAATAAGAAGTTTGGAGGCAAAGATCATGATCCCTCTTTAAAATTTCTTCTCTACCCTAGCTCTTTTCTCTGCTCTCTGTGAACATGTCTAGCCAAGTGTCCCCAATCCTTAAAAAAAAACTCTTGACTTTGCCTTTCTCTTAAACTGTCCATCTATGTGCCCTCACTTTCACTGTCAAGTGCAGGCATCACCACCCACTCACTTCTTGAAATCTGCCTCTTCTGCACAATCTGAATGAAATAGCTCCCTCTAGGGTTACCAGAAGACTTCCCTGGAGCTATTAAATCCAGGAACCTCTTCTCAGGCTTTATTCTTCTGGACCTTTCTCCTATTTCCCCACTGTCAATTAACTTCTGAATACATTATCCTTCCTTGGCTTCCCTAATACTTCTAATTCTCTTCCTATCTGCCTGACCATTTTTTCTCAGTCTCATTTACTGAGTCTTCAGCTTCATTATTGTGTATGTGTCTTGAGGACTTAACTAGAGAGTGCAAATGAAAGTTGAGGAGGTTGTCTCTCCCAGAGAGAAAGTCTGCATCTTTCTTGTACATCAGTATATCAGGTATATGTAATTTCTTTAGTGTGTCATTATGCCCTCTACTGAAGCAGATCATAATCCCTCTATTACTTAAGAGGTGATCTTTTATGAATTACTGTGGCTAAAAACATTCATCATCCTGCAGCCAACCTAGTGTTGATCCTCTCGGCATTAGATTGAGTACAATGGAAAAAGTGCTGGATGTTGTGTCAGAAGACTCAAGTTCAAATCCTGTTTCTGCCAAAGTCAGAGTGAGCAAGTCACTTAACCTCCCTGGGCCTTGTTTTCTTTAACTATAAAATAAGGGGGTTGAACCAAATGATCTCAAAGATCCTTTTCATTTCTAAGAGTATGATATGTACTTGTGAGACTTTATGGGAAGTTAAATATCATCCTCAATATCAAATGTAATATTGATGATTGCTTAATGTTAGTGTATTTTAATAGTATAATTTATCATACAAGTTCATATTCTCAACGACTCTATGTTCTTAGTGGATTATAAAGAGGAATGTAAAGTGTTCTGCTGACATGTAGCATTAGATAAAGAACAGATGGTCAAATTATGTGTATGTCCTTGACTTTTTTTTAACCAAATATCATCTCCCACAAAGAATAATAGATGACCTGGCATTCTTAAAAACAAACTCTAAAAGATCTTTTCAAGATAAAAATATTTTAATACAGCCTGAAGCCAAACTTTATGCCTATAAATTCAAAGATCAGCCTAGCTAAGCTTGGAAGATTTCATCACCAATAGATGAGCCCCAGCAATTCATTAAGATTATCTTTACTAAAAGTGTAGAGAGAGTATGATAATTTTAGGAGAAGGGTGTTACTCACAAAACTATAAATTCATAGACTCTTGGAGTTAAAAGAGGTCATTTAGGTCAATAATCATTTACTAAATGCCTAGTATGTACCAGACACTATGGTAAGTATTGGGAAGACAAAGGCAAGAAGTCCCTGTTCTTAATCTGCAGACAGTCTAAAGGTGCAGCACGTAAGCAGTTATGTACAAATAAACTATATACAGGATAAATTGGAAATAATCAATAGAAAGAAGACCATAGAATAAAGAATTATCAAGGAAGGCTTCCTATTGAAGATGTGATTTTAGCTGTGACTTGAAGAAAACCAGGTGATAGACATGAGAAGGTAGAACATTTCAGGAGTAGGCATGAGACATTGAAAATTCATAGTGTCAGGAAATGGACTGTCTTATTTGAGGAACTATACTCCAGTGTTACTGGATTGAAAAGTTAGGGAAGGAGGGGTGTAAGGTATAAAAAAAATGTAAAGGAGGGTAGGTAATGAAGATATTTGAACTCCAAAGAAAGGATTTTATATTTGATCCTGGAGGTGATAGGGAGCTGCTATTTTTTGAGTCTCACTAGAAGCATGAACTTAGTCCTTCCCCAGTGGGTACTTATCCAACTTCTACTTCAAGCCCTCCAGTGATAGGTCTTCATTACAAGCAACCATTCCATTTTTTCTTAGTTCTGATTGTTTGAATTTTTTCCCCTTTAATGGAATCAAACTGTAACTGTCCATTAATGTAGAAACACATTCAACCCTCAAATGTTATCTAAAGATATTTCGACTACTCACTGCTTTTTTTAATTAGAAAAAAAAAGATATGATATAACCAGTATTATCAAAGTAGGGATTGGAGAAAATACAAGGAAACAAACTAGACCTGACATTTTACTTTGGGGAGAAAAGTAGAGACAGAGAAACTTTGAAGATATGGAAACATTGGTGTTAGGCATGAAATTAAAATTTGTGCAGTAGGCCATTGTTTATTCAAAATATTTTATTAAACATTTATAATTTAGTTACCAGAATCATTAAAAAGTCAGCTTGAAAGTCTGATTTATGATTCACAGGGGTTAGATTTTTAAGAGCTTTGATTCTTGTTAGTTTTATAGATAGATATCAGCATAAAGGGCAAGGTCAACAATATGAGATGAATGAGGCTGTTCTCACCTATTATCAGTGTACATCTGAAGGGATCGTGGAACTATGTAAGGAGTGTGAATTGAGGGGAATTTTTGATGCTCAGGGAAACCCTCAGGAAACAGCAGCTACTGATAAGAATTGGTTCCATTTCCTGTATTTGAGTCATCATTGGATTCATGGATAATGGAAGTGTAAGTGTAGGAGGGGATTAATATTGCTATTTTAACTATTTTGGAATTTGAGTTTGAGGAGAGGAAGGAAGGAGATGCTAGTATTCAGAGTAGTATATGAGGAGAGGAAGGAGGGAGATGCTAGTATTCAGAGTAGTATATTTGTACAATTAACATTTTTAGATTCCTTAGCCTCATTATAAAGTCAACTTGAACTTTATCATTTTTGCAAAGGGGGAAAACTTACCAGCCTACTTTATAAGATTTCTAAAGTCAGAAAGTAATTTTGATACTCAATAGGAAAATGGTTTGAATCTTTTGAGAGTAGCTTCAAATAACTTACATAATGTCATTTTGACTAGATAATTTTTGATAGTAACATTCAATAGTGAGCTGTTTGTGAAAGTTTAGTGTTTCTTTTTAATAGATTTTACAAATATGTAGGTGGAAGTAGAAGTGGTCTTAGCCTTGAAACCTGATTTATCTCCAGTGTCTTATGTCACTTTGATGGATTTTGAAGAAAACTAAATATTTCATCTCAGGCATTTCCTTACTACAGTAGCAAAGACATTTTACTGTCAAATAAGGAAGGCCAATACTAGATAATCTCTTAAAATCCTGTTTTCAAAATTTTAAGAAGTGTAGAGCTTAGCTCTTTCACTTAGTAACCTGGCCCCCTATTTTGAATAACAAATAGGCTTTTTCTTTAAAATGTTGTCATAAATTTGTTTTTATCTAGAATCCAAAGAGTAATTTAAAAAATTGAGATAGAGTACATGGCATAGTTCTGTGAGAAAAATATAAATGACCAACTGTCACATTTTAAAAAATAACTTTCAGGGCAGAGAGGACTAATACAGAATCAAACCAATGTGCATATTCTTTTACATTTCAGTGGAACTGTAATCCTACCAAAGTTGGGTACTCCTTCAGGCAGTGCAAATCAGAACCTATCTACACCTTCTCATCTAAAGATTATTGCCCTTGTCTTCCCATAATTCTTTTGGAGACATTCTTTGGATACTAATTGAATATCAGTGTACAACTTGTCTGTTATCACAGAATCTTAGATTTAGAACTGCAAGGGATTTCAGAGGTCATCTAGTTCAAACCTCTCATTTCATTTTACATATGAGAATATCTGCCCATGGTCACCCAAGTAATAAAAGGAAGAGCTGGAATTGAACTCATTGGGGTCCCTGGTTCCAAATGTAGCTCTTGTTTTGTTGCATCACTATGTCTTGTTCTTGTTACATGACCTCCAAACTCTTGCTATATGACCACCCTTCTCCTTTATGGTCATACACATCCTAGGTAAAGCCTTTTATACTTCTTACTTACAAATTATTAAAACCAGCATGAATGTTTGCATTGATCTTGAGTGACATATAGTTTTGATTCTTCAGATTCTGACATATTCACTCCTTTTTTGAACTTTCCGTTCTTTTGAGTATACCATCCTTCCACTGTTGCTGGTTTGTAACTTTGGAGGCAAACAATTCCTCACTTTCTTCACCTGACATATCCAATTAGTTGGAAAATCTTAACAGTTTTACCTCTATGTTTTTCTCATCCATTGCCTTCAAGCAGTGCAAATCAGAACCCATCTAAGCCTTCTTCATTAATGGCAGTCTAGTCAGTTGGCTTTTCTATTAGTCACATGTACAATTTCTTGCCCTGATACGTTGAATGCCTTCTCTTCACCTTTGCCTCTTAAAAATGACACCATTTACATAAGCCTTTCCCAATCCCAATAGCTTCAAGTACTTCCTCAAGTTATCATTTGTGGATTTTCTATATTTGAAGAGGTATATTTTATTTGATGAGCTCACCAACCCCCATTAATTCAACAATCATTTCTGTGCAAATGATTCTCAGATTTATTTGTGCAATATCCTCTCTCCCTTCCTATAGTCTTGCATCTTCAGCTCTCTATTGGGCATCTTCAACTGGATAATCTGATAGACATATTAAATGAAATGTTCAGAATGGAATTAGTTTATTTGCCTTCAAAATGTTCTTCTCTTCCTAACTTTCCTACTGTTGTCAAGGGTACTACCATTCTCTCAGTCACTGAGGCTCATAGCCTAGGTATAATTCTCCATTTCTTTCACCCTGCCCTCTCTACCCCCACCTCCTAGCAATTCTACCTTTATAACATTTCTGTATCTATTTTCCTCTAACATTCATTCAGGGCAGGCCCTCATCACCTCATACCTGGGCTATTGAAACTGCCTGATTTTTTTTTTGTCTTTCTTTACATCCCCAGAGCTTCCTACAGTGGCTGGCACATAGTAAGCACTTAATAAATGCTTATTGACTTGGTTTGTATATATACTTTTCATGTGTACATGTTGTGTCCACGTATAGAGTGGGAGGTCCTTGAAGTCAGGAACTGTTTTTCTTTCTTGTGGTTTTTTTAGCCCTAGCACCTAGCCTAGACTATTGGCATATAGTCTGATGTGTGCAAATGCTAATTGGCATACCATCACCAGGAGAATATTGGTTTTTTATTTACATCTACAGTGCCTATCCAAGATATAGGGGCGTTAGCATTTAGGATTTAGCATTTAGGATTGACTCAAAATATTACCCATTCATTTATTATGAATTCATCTACTTGGTTTTTCCTGTTAAGCTAATCTCTTTAAATTGACTGTGGATCTCATTGAGGCAACCCATGGATTGTACAACAATAATAGAAGTTCATAATGATGAGCTTAAAGGGTACAGATAGGATACAAAAATACCTCCTGGGTCATCAAAGAAAGATTTAATTGTAATCTTTGTAGTTTTAATGTTAGATATATATTTTATTAAATTTGGTGTCTTTGAAAATTAATAATCTATGTACCATCCAATTATTTATGGTAACTTTTGACTAAAATAGTCCTTTAAAGAGATTCTTGCACTTGACTTAAGAGTCAGAAGAAACCTACATTCAAATGCTACATCTAATTTTTATTGGTTCTGTGACCAGGCAAATCACTTAAACTTTATCTGACTTTGCTTTCTTATCTGTAAAATGAGGACAATAACTGTAGGGCTTATATCACAGGATTGCTATAAGCATCAAATATTTTGTAAATTTTACAGTGCTGTAGAAATGCTTATTAGTATTTGATTAAAATAACCCACTTAACCTACATGTTCCCTTGATTCATACATTTAAAATGTTAGAGAATTTAATAGTTCTATGTAAAGTGAAAAATTTGTTAACCTTTTCCCATTGCCAATTTATAAATATTGAAATATAAGAATAATTCTTAAGAAGAAATAAAACCTCATAAAGACTGCAGTAAACATTTTCAAAAATCACCTATCTGGAAAACACAATGTTCTAATAGAACACTAATAGAGCTAATGAAACATTAATAGAGCACTCTGACTAAATTGCAAACTAACAGGATTAATATTATAATTTGTACATAAGAATTGGCTAGGTATTAAAAGAAACATTATATATAGGAAATTCATATTTTTCCCAAAAGTGCAAGCAAACAATCCATTGATAGAATTTGGCCCAAATTCACCTGTTCTTCCTCATAACTGGTCATGAGATTTGTAATCATTATGATCCTAGTTTTTTTGTTTCCTGGTGATATTTATGTTTGTTTCTTACATCTACGTAGTTCTGCTTAATGTAGTTGCTTAGGCTGTAGTTTTTCATATGCTTGTTTTCTTAGGCATTTTGTTAGTTTTTTGTTGTAATTTATTTGTACAAAATCAGTCTTTATCTTTTATTGTGGTTTCCTTTCATCTTGGCTTATCATTCTTTTCCCTCAAAGAATTGTCTAGCTTTCATGATTTGCTTCTTTTTCCTGATGGAAGAGCTAGTCTTCCTATCTATTTTTTTCTGGTTGACCTTTTACCCTGTTAAAAAAAAAAAAGCCTCCTTCCATTACTGTTGGGCAACACAGAGTTGCCTTCTCAGCTGCACCCTGGGCTGTAGTATTGTTGGATTATTCATTTATCATAATCCATACCACAGATACATAGGTACTTGAGGGAAAATACTGTTTTGAATTTTTTTTTTTGCCTTTATTATCTCCAAGGCCTGATATACATGGAGATTCTTAATAAAAGCTTTTTGAGTTAAACGAGTCCTTATTGTCACTTCTTTCACCCAACCGAACTAGATGACTATCAAAGCAAAAGACAATTAAGCACAATAACAAAGAAGGAGAGAAAATTGAATCAGATAGTACTGCTATATACTTCTTTTCCCAAATGGCTACCTTTTCTTCTCACCTTCCCCCCGCCTCCTACCTCCAAAATCTCAGGAAACACTGAGATCTTTCTTCAGAATATATACCAAGTGAAACAGTAGATAAGAACCCTGGGCCTGGAGTCAGGTAACCCTGCGTTCAACTATGACCTTAAACATTATGTGACCCTAGGGAACTCAACCTCTCTCAGCCTCAGTTTCCTCAATTATAAAATAAGATTAATAAGCATACTTATCTCAAAGGGTTTTGTGAGATTAAAATGAGATTTATGAAGTGCTTAGCACAGTTCCTGGCACACAGAAGTTTAATAAATGTTTGTTCCCTTTCCACTGTCCTGAATAGAATCTGGCCCAGAGAATATAGAAATTATTTATTGAAAGGTGCTATAAAATTCACCACAGCTAAAGAAAGCATGGGGTTTCGTACACCTTGACAACTGGATGATTACCGAAACCCCAAGATAGTCTTGAGAGTGCTGATTGTCTCAGCAAGGGATCAGGATAACAGTCAAAACCAAGGGCTGTGTGAACCAGGCATCTGCAAGTTCAAGACACAGCTGCTGTATTTTGCCCATCTCCCTGCTGGACTTCTCTAGTCTCCTTCATAAGTTTCCCCACTGTCCTTTACAGATCCTGCCCCTCAGAGACTGCTCATGTAGTAGACTCATAGTCTTCTGCATTATATTGTTCCAAAGAGAAGATAGGTATCAGGGACCTGGCTCACTACATGCTTATACTATGGCTGGCTGTAAAGTTGGGAAGTGAATCTTTTTCTAGTGGATCTAAAGGAATCTTGGGACCTTTTTCTAGATATTTAGAAATACTACTTCAAAGTATAGCATATTTCATATCTTTTATTTAATTGTAAAATACTGTAAAAGCTTCCAAAAATTCCCATTTAAATAATTAATAACTCAGTTCCTCCTGTCAGTTCTTTGGATCTGTTTATGTTTAAAAAGGAAGAACAATTGAATCCTTTGACTGATGAACAAGGTTAAGATAACCTTTCTTGTCTTCAACTCCTTTGGTAGTCTGGTAAGTCCTATGGAGTCAGAATAATTTTTTAAGAATTCTTAAGCCAAGGAAATGTTAAATTTCACATAGAGGTCAATATTTTTTTTCACCATCCAAGGTTATGGAACCTTTGAAGATACCTATGGGCCCTTTTGGGGTGTGACTGGACCTCAGGTTAAGAACCCTTTGCCCACAAGGGCACAAAAATTTTATTCTAAGGGCTCTTAAAAGTCTCAGTGTATCAAATGGTACCAAAGAAAAAAGTCAACACACTTATTGAAACACTTTTAAATGTGTGTTTATAGACTTTTAAATATGTAAACATATTCTTAACTATAGTACATGTGTATGTGTACTCACTTCTTATATTAATAGATGATATCTTGCTATTGTGGTAGAAATAAACTGCAAGAAAAGGAAAAATGAGGAAGAGGAAGAAAAAAGTGAGTGAAAAAGAAGAAGCAATCAGGAGAGGAGAGGTCCATTGAAAGTAGAAAGGAAGAAAAGATGAGAAGACTAGGAAAAGAATATGGAGAAAATACATGGTTAGGTGAGTGAGAGAGTGGAGATCCTTATGGTAGGTGTATTATATAGGTAAGAATGGGTGATAAATACAGAAACTGATAATAGTTTGTGTTCTATTTGTTACCTTTCTTGATACTTCTAACCCATATGAGATAGTGTAAACATTGCCATATCCGTTTAAAGATGATTTACTTGAACTACAGATTAAATGATTTATAATTCCAAAACTCAGACTCTTTTTACTACACCACAGCTGCCATGGGATACTAATACATATATATGTCCATAATGTAGTTGTCTTTAATTATTCTTCAGGAATTTGCTGTGTAGAATGTCTCAAATATTTAACACTGTTAAAAGCAGTGATATAAATAATTTTATTGTGAATATATATTCTTTAGCCTAATACTTGTCACTTCAGTAATGGATAATACTTTTAAAAACTCATTTATAACATGAAATCTAAATATTCTTTGTTATTTTTTCCCATTTTATCATAAATTTTCACAGAAATTAATTGTATTATTTTTTAAAGTCTTCGTCTGGAGTTATGAATGTAAATTGTTCAGCACAAATATATTAGGCTTTTAAACTTTTGTTCAGCTTTTTAAAAAATTAATTTATTTGTTTTGAGTTTTCAACAATCACTTCCGTAAGTTTTAAATTTTCTCCCCCTCCTTCTCCCTCCCTCCCCGAGGCTGTATAACCAAGGCAATATTCACAGTACTGGTGATGACTATGAATATGCCCGACGTAATTCTCAGCCACAAAGTATAACAAACTCCGTATGGAAGTAAGAAGAAAAACATTTATTCAGATACCAGAAAGCTAAATCCCAGAACCAGAAAGTTAAATTTGTCATGGTGACCAAGAAGTTAATAAATATGATCACTACAGAGGGCAAAGCCATTCCCAAGTCTCCCTTCTCCTGCCCGGGCCTCCTCACAAACAAACACTCAGGGGTGTAAACTCTGCCTGCCTGACTTGTACTCACTCCTCTGTTTCCATCATGCTCACTCACTTCCTCCAGGTTTTGCTCCACCCTTCCTGTTCCGCCTGTTCATCAAGCTTCTCCCACAACATATGACTTAGGCTTCCAAGTGATTCAAGCAGATCATATGGGCCTATTAATGAATGAGAAAGATCTTTCCATATAAATTACTATTACAGGAATGCAGTCTTATATGGGTTCTATACAAATGTTCTTATTAAACACATTTTCACATTAGTCATGTTGCGTAGAAGAATTTAAACAAGTGGAAGAAACCATGAGAAAAACCAAAACATAACACAAGAGAAAACAGTCAGCTTCATTCTACGTTTGGATTCCATAGTTCTTTCTGTGAATGTGGATGGTATTTTGCATCGAGTCCTTTGGGAATATTTTAGGTCCTTGCATTACTGTGAAGGAGTAAGTCTGTCAGAAACGGGCAGTTATTATGTATAATGTTCTCCTGGTTCTGCTCATTTCACTCAGCATCAGTTCATATAAGTCTTTCCAGGTTTTTCTGAAGTCTGACTGTTCATTTCTTATAGCACAGTAGTATTCCATTACATTCATATACCACAACTTGTTCAGCCATTCCCCAGTTGAGGGACATTCCCTTGATTTCCAGTTCTTGGCCACCACAAAAAGAGCTGCTATAAATATTTTTGTACATGTGGGACCTTTTCCCATTTTTATGATCTCTTTGGGATACATCTTCAGCTGTTTTTTTTTTTTATTTTTTATTTTATCTTTGTGGTATCTAATAGAGGAAAACACTCTATAATGAAAAGACCTGAACAAGAAAAAGCATGATAAATTCAAAAAAACTAATATTTTAAAGTCTTAATATTTTCAAAATTAGAGTGTTTCAGACATTGAAAATCAATCACAAAATTTATTTGTGATGTGCATTTTTAAATTGCAAGTTTCAATATACCCTGGTCTTCTCTCTCTGAACCTTGGTTCTGACATACTTAACTTAGGCCAGAGATTAGTAATGTCTTTTTCATTAGAGTAGCAGAAGTCACTCTAAGGTGTTACTAAAACTGTGTGTGATATTTTTAAAAAATCCTTTTTATTCCATAGTGCATATAAACTGGGACAAACAAAAATTTGCAATTCACATCTGCCACAATTAAAAATACAAAGAACCCAACCAATTTAATGGGGTTTTTTTGCCTTTGTTAATCATTAAGTAAGCTAGTCTTTTTGAGTGAGTACCTCTTTTTAATGTCAAATTTTCAAGGCTCCCCTATAGAGTAGTTGTACTATTATAGTCCATTGAATGACGAACCCAACAAAGAAAAATTTTCTGTACCAACCACTGTACTTTTATGTTACCATTGGAGATAAAAGTACAAAACCAAAGAGCCCCTATCTTAAGTTACTTGCATTCTAATGGCGACCTTGGTTGGGAATCACTGATTCAAACTGATTTGCCTTTGGTTACAGTTGATCTTTTAAGTAAGCATCCATTGTGATCAAAGCTATGTTTTTAAAGGCAGGTAAAAGTATTAACTGATATTAGGGCTCTTAAGTCACATAAGACTTACAGTGAAATGATTTTACTCTGTTGGGTGGAGCTGAATTGCATCAATGGTAAAGGAACAAAAGGTTGATCTATAAAATTCTAGAAAAACCACAGAGCTCTTGTAATCAGCTTGTCTGGTAAAGGACCAGTGATGAATTTAGATTTGTAGTAGTTCATGAAAACTGCTAAGTTACAGAGAGATTGTTGTCTGCATTGGTAGAGGTGGGTACTGGCACCAATAAAATCACAATGCTTGAAGCATTCAGGGTTGTGTATAAGCAGATATTAAAAAAACCATTTTGAAGGCTATACGTACACCTTAGCCTTTTGAGGAGGGGTACAAAGAATCTTCAATGAGAAGAACGTGTGTTGTTGCCTTAACCATCTTAGATAATTATTGAAACAAATTGTTTAAAATAATTTTCAAGTTACTTTATAATTGTTTCATATTTCCTTTCTCCTTTCTTATTTTACTAGAGGAAAAATATTTTGTTTTAGTCCTTTAGCTCAGTTGAAATTCTTAAAAGGTATATAAAAATATATCATATTTTCTTTATCTTTGTTCAACACAAAATAATTGTAAAGATACGATTATATTTTGGGGGAAGCTAGTAAAGATGAGATAGTGAAGTGCAAAATATAGATCCCCTTTGTTATATAAAGTTCAAAAAATTTCCATTTTGTACCAAAATGTTGGTAACAGCGTTATCACTTATGTAGAGGTGTGGATAATTTCTTCAAGTATGCTGAAATGATGTTTCAGTTACGGTGTTCTTTGATTCAACACTAGTTAAAAGTATGTCAGAAGAGGTAGAATTGGAGAGAAGACCCTGATTCTCTTTTCCTTCTCAGAATAAATCATTGACAGACTTTGAAGATTTTGAAAGAAAAAAGCAAAAGGGTGGAAAGTTAGAATTTGTTTTAAAAATGTGTAGGAGAGAATTTATCTGATTGTTAGAAGCATAATAAACTATCACACCATAATTTTACCACCATCAGAATGGCAATATAAATAATAGAATTGTTTTTCCTGAAGTTACAATTTACTTTCAATAAATATATTTTTAAATGAAATTAAAGTTAAATAATTAGTTTATGGAGGGAGGGAAAGGGAAAAGTACTGGGCTTAAATAAATTGTGTATTTTTGCTTGGTGGATACTCTTGGTTGATTCCCATTTGTACCAACTAGGTCTCCTTACCTTTCATGATAAGAGGTATTCTGGCCAAGTCAGTAAATATTTAATAAATGCCTACTATGTGCCAGGCCCTGTGCTAAATTTTGTGTCTTAGGCATGCCTAAGTGCTGTGTGGTAGTTTCCTGGGAGTGATAATTATGGGGCTTATTTAGGAACATTAATTTAAGAAAGTTAAGCTCAATGGCTAACAATTGCTATTACTGACTAAATTTCTTACCAAAATTGAGCCACAGTTTTGTTCTCAGGTACTGTACACTGATTGTTAGGAGAAGAATACTTGTAGCATAAAACTGAACAAGGATCAATCACTGAAGGCCACTCTGTGCCAGGCACTGGGGATGAAGCAATCCCTACTTTCAGGGAGCTTCCATTCTCATGAGAGAAACAAGTACATATCTAATTACAAATATTTAAAATATTTAAAATGAATAAATATAGATATATACAAAATAACAAAAAATAAGATTGTTTGGGAGAAAGAGAATTAGTATTTTGGGGAAACAAATTAAGGCTTCTTGAAAAAAATGGTATTTAAGCAACATCTTAAAGGAAGTCAAGGACTCTCCAAGTGAAAGGTAAGGAAAGATGAGTTGGGACCAGATTACGTAGGGCTTTAAACGTTAAACAAAAGAGTTCATATATTTTATCTGTGAGGAAATAGGAAGCCACTTGATTTCAGAGAGGAGTAAGTTACTTTGTCCGTATTGCGTAATAATATCAGCTAGCATTTATATAGTACTTTATAATTTGCAAGGGACTTTACAAATATCTCATTTTACCTTCACTAAAATCCTAGGAGATAATAAGTTCTGTTATTGTCCCTGTTTTACAGATGAGGAAACTGAGATTGAGAGAAATGAATTGCCCAGGGTCATGTACCACTAGTATATGTGTCTGATGCTGGATTTAAACTGAAGTTTCCTGACTTCCACTCTCTCCCGTGGTGTGATACTTGAGAGAGGGAGACTAATTAGGAGATTTAGAATTATTAGTCCAGCAATTCTCAAAATGTTTGATCTCAGGACCCTCTTTACCCTCTTAAAAATTATTGAGGACCCCAAAGAGCTTTTTTTTTAATGTGGGTTGTCTATAAATATTTACCGCATTAGAAATTAAAATTAATTTTTAAAAGGTTTATTCATTAAAAATCATAGCATAGCAATAAATCCATTACATGCTAACATAACATGATAATCCATTATACGTTAACATAACATAAAAACATGACATTTTAATGAAAAAATAAATTTTCCATTACAAAAATCAGAACTGCTTAAAAGAAAATTTACGTTATTTGAACATAATCACTATATTCTTAGTAATAAATAAAGTACTATTTGGTAACAAATAATTTCCTAATAAGAGTTTAAAGTGAATATTAAGTTTCTCATGTAATACCTGTCTTTAATTTGTCTTTTCCACTACTAGAATCAAAGTTTATTTTATTTATATGTCTAACCATGCCTAATACATTGCCTGCTAACTTTTCATAAATGTCAAGTGCCAGTCACCTACGGTGTTGCTTACATGAATAGTTTCAACCCCTGTCCCACCCCTAACATTTGCAGAACTTGTAATTTAGAAAAACAACAAAAGTTGTTCTTCCCTCTTTAGAGGTAACCTAGAGGAGGGCTATTGGTGAGGGCAAAGAGAAGTTTAATTAAGATATTGAACATCTGTTCAAGGTGTATCTTCCAGTCAGCCTCAGTCCTCAGGAACAGAGTGATGAGAGAAACTACAAAAAAACTAATGATTTCTCCTTGGGTCTCCTTTCCTCCCTGTCACTCCTCACTCATTTTACTCCTGAGACTATTTGTAACTGCCCCATTAGAGCCATTTGAAATGTAATTTTTGCAAATCTCTAACAGCTTGTGGATCTCCTGTTTGGAGAGAGAGTTTGGCTCCTATTTATTACACAGTAACCATAAGGCTTGTAGAAAGTTCTGACTTCTATTTTTTCTCACGTCCTTTGAGACATTACAGAGTCCTCTATGAATCAGTGAACACCACCCGTGTATTGGATACCTAGAAAGCTTTTATGTCTGATCTGGTTGATTCAGGGATGTTTTGTGGAGCCTAACATCCTAGGACTTTGCTTCACAAGACACTCTCTTTTAACTGAATATATACTTTGGACCTTTAGAACAGTCACATAAATGACAAGTGCCAGAGTTCTGTGCCTTCCTCCTTTTGCATGTTCTGTTTTCCAAATAGTTCAGTTTAGAACTTCTTTTTTACTTTGAATACCCTTCCTAACCTCTCTGCCTTCTTATACCTTACTCACTTCCACATATTTTGTGACTCAGTAACAATGGCCTTGTCGCTGTTGGTTTGTTGTTGGCTTTCTGCAAGTCTTAACTAAAATCCTATTTTTTCAAGAAGCCTTTCCTAGTCTTCCTTAATGTAGTGCCTTCCCTCTTTGGTTACCTCCTATTTGTTCTGCATATATTTTGTTTGTATGTCGTTGTTTGCACATTATCTTCCCCATTAGATTTGTGAACTCCTTGAAGGATCAGTGTGGTACACAGTAGGCCCTTTATTAAGTGCTTGCTAATCAGAGCCCAAATTGTAAAGCTATAGATAATGTGTTGAAATTTCAGGTGGAGTTTTATGTTTGGCTGTTTTTTAAACTGAAACTTTAGTGGTGATATGATTTTTGTGTCTTTAATTTTTGTCAGATATATAAATAGTTACCTTAAAATTCCACTGGCTCTCCAAAGAGTATTTTACTTTAGTTATCTTGTCATTGTGTTACTTTATCTATTTTTTTGGTTGATATTAGTTTATTTAGGCTATGCTTCTCGTAATCTTGCTATAAAAATTATTCCCACAAGCATAATGGGTTCCTGCAAATGAACCAGAAAATGTACTGGTTGATGGAGGTGTTTTGTTTGCCTTCGCCTCTTGATTTCTTGCCTTCACAAATACATAAATCTTAATTGTGATTTATTATTAAAAATGCCCAGATTAAAAAGGGACTTTTAGATCAAAACATTTTAATAAAAATGTTTTAAAAAAACTTTAAGGTACATCAAGATAAATTTTTTTAGAAACATTTCAAAGGTAGTATTCCTGATATTTTAATAATCTTTTTAAAAATTTTCTTTTTTATTGTTATGAACATGAATGTTTGGCTTTAATTCACTATTTTAGGTTATTGTTGAAAATAACTTTTAAGTCTATTCTTGCCTGAAATATGCTTCATTATTTATGTTAATGCTGTTTTCCCTGTCATTTATTTTGTGGCTGAAACTTCTCAGCTCTTGCACTGGCATTGTTTGTATCTTGCATACCTTGATACCTTTTTATCCCCGCTTCCTGTTTAATTTTCCACAACTTTGTAACAGGTCCTTTACAGTCTCTGAATCAGTAGATTTTTTTTCCTAAAAAAACCAGATTCTTTCATATGCCTAAAAACATACATCTGTTTATGAAAAGTTCACATTTCTTTGCTTTATACTCAAAAATATTCTGAAATATTTAAAAAGTTGATGGTAAGAATGAATTTTGATTATTAGACAGCTTTTAGCATTCAGCTTCTAAACAGCATGTTTTATATAGAAGTTATGTGTTTTAATCAATATTGATTTTTAAATGGCAATTAAATTTGGAACAAAATTTTTCTACTTCCATTAGAGCATTCTAATGGTATTTTCAATAGGGATCTAGTTTTTAAGGTTTTGCTGGTGGTATGCCTTACTCAACTTTCAAATTAGGTGTTCATTTTCATATGGTATAATATTAATATTTTCATTTCTATTTCAGGTGCGCATAGCAGCAAAATTCATCATCCATGCCCCTCCAGGAGAATTTAATGAGGTATTTAATGGTGAGTGTTTTATTACTTACTTAATGGTTAACATAGTAAAAAGCACACTATGTTTAGACTTAGAAAACCTGAGTTCAAATCCCAACCTCTCCTCATTTTTAACCAAGTTACATCCACTCTCTAAGCCTGTATCTTTGTGTTTAAAATCAAGGGTTTAGATTAAATGACCTTTGAAGTCCCTTTGGACACTAAATCTCTAGGTTATAATTTTGTCACTTTATGGTTTCTAAACTAAAATATAATGTAATTGTGTCCTGAATGACTACTAGATTATCTCCATGTATAGTTTTCACTGAAAAATAATAATTAACTGCTACCAGTATCTGGTGGATGAGCCTCTCTCAATTTAGACCATCACTAATCTGAGTTGCTGTGTTATATAAGTTGATATGTATTAGTTCTAAGAAAAGTCTTGAACTCTTTCTACTAGCGCAAGTCATCACTTTGTCTAGCTTATAAAACAGTTGCCAAGAGCGCTGAAAAGTTGAATTGACTTGAGCTGATATGTGTCAGACGCAGGACTTAAACTCGGTTTTTCATGGCTGCAAAACCAGGTTTCTATCCATAACTCCATATTGCCTCCATAAAGTTAGATAGGGCTTAACTTAACATATAATGCTGTTTTCTGCTCTTTTTTTATTTGTATACTGCTTTGGTACAAATTAGTTAAGTTTTACAATAATGGAAAAACAGAATTGTAAAATATTTGAGATCATTTTATTTGTATAAAGTTTTAAAAATTGCCAGATAAGAAGTTACAGAATTTTTTAGTTGTCAATGTAACACATAAGAAATTACCACTGTCCTTATAGAGATCTGATAATGGTAAGTTCAAAAGACCCATCTGTTTTCTCTTTCTAGAAGAAATAACTGCCGTTAGCAAATTATCTCATATCTGGCTCCTTTACTTAGTGCATGAAATAGTAATTATTGATTTTACTTATAAATTTCAAAAGATTAATACAGGACCAGTTAGCATACTTAGTTTGTTCCAGAACTTGTCAGAGGAATAGAGAAAAAAAGTGCTAAGAGTTTCAAGTTAAATTTCTGCTGCTTTAGACTTTTACTCTTTGAGAAGGTAGTAGATTTGAATTGATTTAAATCAATGATCAGGAAGACTCAGTTTAATATATTTCTTCTACCAGGCATTCTTATTTAATATAACTTTGCTTTATATTCTTAATAACAGATCTGTGTGTAATTTTAGACAGTAGCACACCTTACAAAGAAGTCTTTTAGTTTAATTTTTTAGTTTTATGCAGATGGTGAATGATGGTTCAATTTTTACTTAATATAACAAATTGAAGGTACATGCTTGTGAAACTGTCTCCTGAACAAATTAGCAATAAATATTTTTAACTTTCTTCTATTTTTGCTTTTCCTTTTATCCCCAGCATTTAGCACTGTGCCTGGCTGAGGTAATAGGTGCTTAATAAGTGCTCATTGACGTGACCCTTTATTTTAAAGACAATAAAAAGGTCACTTTAGATTGTTTTATTTAAAAAAAACTTTTGAGTATTCCTAGTATGGATTCTTCAACAAGAAATTTAATTAGTTTAACAAAAATAGTTTTTAAAATTACTGTATTTTAATTAAAAATGAGAAATGCATTTCCTTTTATACATATGCTGAAATCAAAATCAAATGAATCTTTCCAGCCTGAATAAGAGACTCCAAAGGAAGACAACATTTTTTTCAACAGAATCTATCAACTAAAAAAACTGGACTTTTCCCACATCACTGATGTGGCTTTTTTTTTTTAAATAAGCTAACAATCATGTTTTCTAGAAGGGTTCAACCTTAGGTCAGAAAATTGAAATTAGTATTGTAAAAGGGTAATTGCAAGATGACCATGTCACAGAAGCTTTTCTCCCATAGTTAAAGATAGTCAGTACCTGGCTATTAATTATAATCAATTAAGAAAGGTTTTTCTGAAAAAAGATTATATAGTTATGATCCCAAATAACTTGTGGTACAAATTAGTCCATATTTTGTGGTATCTTGGAGTTTTCATGTATTTTGAAGTAAAATGTATTTAAATGTGGTTTGTTTGAGTTTTTAAACACAGCAGCTCACCCTCCTCCCTGACTCCTTGAAAATCGAAAAAATAATTAAAATGTAATATGATAAATCTTTTTATACTTTCAAAAATCATTAATCTTTTTATCTACTCTAGAAAGTATTAAACAGTTGTGATGCATGCATAGTCAGTTGAGGGGTTTTTTTTTGAATTTTTTTTTTCAGATTTTAAAATTTAATGGGTTGGGTTTTTTTTCCTACCTTGAATATATTTTTCCTACCTTGAATATATTTCCTGCCTTGAATTTGGCTGTGTAACATTTTTAGGCTTAAGATGTATTAACACAACTTTAAAATATATTAACCTAATGCTTGGATGGGAAATACTTGCCATTATACTTAGGGACTAGGGATAGTGTTAAACAAAAATAGATTACATCAGTCTTTGTTTCATAATTTTAAAAAGTGACTTTATTTGGTCACTTATCCTGTGGAACTTTTGCTAGTGTCACATTTAGTTGAAGAATTCTCATTTTTTAAAATACATTCTTTACTATGTGAACCATTTGATATTATTAAGAGGAAAATACTACTACCACTGGCACTTTTCATGGAACTCTTATTCACTTGTAAAGTAATAGGGTTTTGTGGAACACATTTTGGGAAATGTGTCATACAAATAATTTACAATATGCTTAAGAAGGCTCAAAAAAGAAATGGAAAGTGATAACTTGTCTAGATACCTTTTGAAAATTTATTGTAAATTGACTTTCTTTAGGTTATCACCAAAATTTGGTCTTCAGAATTGGCAGAAAAATAATTTTTTTCTCTTGGGGAAAAAAGGATGTGATAGTCATTAAATATGAGCCATACACTGAAATATGTATTTGAAAGGTGGAATCATTTCATTTTCCATTTTCATGACAATCTTTTTCTAAAAAACGTTTTTAACTAGGTGATGAGAGTGTCTCTTGCATTTTTTTTTTTTAATTTTCTCTGCTTTCAGTTTTTTTATTTGTTTCTTCGTTTTCTGGTACCTGGGTCTCTATCTTATCTAGGCCGAAAGTACAGCACCCACTCGTAGGTCAGCTTCGCATGCTGAAGAGCACCTAAGCTTGGATAAGCTGTCTTTTTCTAACTTGGGCTGGTTTGCCTCTCCTTAATGTATCATAAGCTTCCACTTGCCCAATTCTAATTTTTGAGGAATCCTTTTCTTCAGCGAATTTTTGTACTTTTTATATTTAGCCAATTCTTCTTTTCAAGGTATTTTTCTCTTCATTGGATTTTTGTGCCTCTTTTGCCAATTTGCTTATTCTGTTTTTTAAGGTGGTTTTTTTCCCCAGTATTTTTTGTGCCTCCTTTACCAAGCTGTTGACTTTTTTTTTTTCTGATTTTCTGGCATCACTCTCGTTTCTCTTCCCAGTCTTTCCTCTACTGCTCTTACTTGATTTTTAAAATGCTTTTTGAACTCTTCCCTGGCCTGACACCAATTCATATTTTTCATTGAGGTTTTGGATTTGGAGTTTTGACTATGTTGTCTTCTTCTGAGTTTTTATTTTGATCTTCTCTGAGAGATAGAATGTCTTGTTCATGGAAGAACCAGGAGGTCAAAATCATTGGATCAAAGAAAATATGTTGGAAAGTAAGGTATTAAAAGACTGGAAATAAATGAGGGATCTAGGTTATGAAGGGCTTTGAATGCCAAGCAGAGCATTTAGATTTTGATTCTGAAGATGATAGGGAGCTACTGGAGTTTATTGAGTAGAGGTGTGACTTGGCCAGGTCTGTGATTTAGGAAAATCATTTTAATGGCGGAATGGAGGATGGTTTGGAAGTGAGCAGACTATTGTAGTCCACTCATGAGACCCTACCCTAGAGCAGTAGTTGTGTCAGAGGAGAAAATGTGGAATAGTTTAGGGAAAAGATAATGAGTTCAGTTTCAAATATGTTTAAGATTTCTGTTGGATATTCATTTCTGAGATGTCTGAAAAGCAATTGGAGATTGAAGATCAGAAAGAGTTAGAGCAGCATACGTAAATTTGAGAATTATCAGCATAGCGATGATAGTTAAATTCACATGGGAGCTGAGATCTCCAAATGAAATATAGAGAGAGAAAAGAAGAATACCCAGGATAGAACCCTGAAGGGTACCTGTGGTTAGAGAGCATGATTTAGATGAGGATCCAGCAGAAGAGACTGAGATGTGATCTGATAGGTAGAAGAAACAGGAGAGAGTAGTGTCTCAAAAACCTGAAGAGTAGAAATTGTTGAGGAGACAGAGAGTGATCAAGAGTGTCAAAGGCTGCAAGATTAAGGAGAATTAGGATTGAGAAAAAAAACCATTGGAATTGGAAATCAAGAGATCGTTGTTAACTGGAAAGAGCAGTTTTGGTGGAATAAAGTCAGAAGGCTGATTGTAAAAGGATAAGAGACTAAGGAGAGAAAGTGGAGGTGCCTATTATAGATGGTCTTTTTTGAGGAATTTAACTACAAAGAGCAAAAGAGGTAGTAAGTAAGAGATAGTAGTAAGCAGGAATGGAGAGAAATTTTAAAATGGAATCCTCAGGTTCTCTTTATTTCAATAGGGAAGATTCTGATTTATATCCCTAGATTCTCATGAAGACTCTTATTTTAAAAAGAGTTGCATAAGAAGCCTCACTTGTCTAGTTCCAGTAATTTGAGGCCAAATACTATTCTGAGCAGTTAGGTGGTGCAGTGGGTAGAGTGCTGGGCTTGGAATCAGGAACACTTGTTTTCTTGAGTTCAAGTTTGGCCTTGGACACTTTATAGCTGTGTGGCCTTGAGCAAGTCAGTTAGCCCTGTTTGCCTCAGCTTTCTCATCTGTAAAATGAGTTGGAGAAGGAAATGGCAAACCATTCCAGTATCTTTGCTAAGAAAATCTCCAAAGGGGGCACAGAGTCAGACACAACTGGAAAACAAAAACCACCACCACCATTCTATAGTCTATCTAGATAAATCAACCAAATCAAATTAAAGTAGGCCTCTAGACCCAAAAATAATAGGCTGTGGCTTGGCAATAGTTTTAATAAAACCAGTTGCATATAATATTCATAATTACATGAGGAGATGAGGTAAATATTAGTGACAGTATTTTTTTTATTTTTTTTAATTATTTTTTAATGTTTAACAATCACTGCCATACAATTGAGATTTTATCCCCCCCATACCTACCCCTCACTACCCCCCTCCCTCCCCACTACTGCATACAATTCTGTATAGATTCTACATTGTGACAGTATTTTTTAACTGATACAGCCCTCATAAATCCATTTATAAAACCATAATGATGATTAATAGCAGAAATATTAACTGACTTTTTGATATCACTCTTGGGTATCTTATATCTGTCACCAAAATGGGTAGGGCAGTTGTCCAAAAATAAATTAATTAAATACATGGTAGCATGATTGTGATATTCCAAAGGTAGGGAAGGAATACTTGCGCGAATGTCAAGCCTTTTCCTTGTCTGATCACTTCTGTACAGTGGTTATCTGTAGAATTGATGCTAATGTTGTCATATAAAATGGTAGAGTGCTTAAAGGGTTTACTACAGTTGTTATCACATCATCTTTCTGTTGTCCCTCCATTTGTCTAGTTATTTGGGGACACATTACATTCCTCGTCCACCTACTTGCAGTTTTGTTCTGAGTATAAAATATATGTTAATTTCCTTTGCTTTCTTTTAGAGCCACTTGGGAATTGACTTTCTCCTAGTCAGTTTCTTCAGAGGGGAAAAGCAGAACAAAACCAGTTTTCATTGTTTTCTGTGATTAGATGTAATCTTGGGTAAACTTTTCAAATATACACAAATAATGAGATGCTTTTAATAAACTTTTTTTCCAGATGTTCGGTTACTGCTTAATAATGATAATCTTCTCAGGGAAGGGGCAGCTCAGTAAGTACTGAATATCATACCTTCCAAATGTAAAAATACTTAGAAACAAAAATGTTTTAAATATTGTTTGTGTTTACAATTCATTGAATAGAATAGTTGCTCTCATGGTTTAATTGTGATTTGGTGTCTTTAGACAGCTAAATGAATTGGGATTTTGAGTCACTGATGGTAGTAAAAAACTTCCATTCATTCATTTCATATTATATCTATGACATAGGGCCATAAGTTCTTTCCAACATTAATGATATTGGACATGCAAACTAAACCTTATTTTTAAACTTAAAGTTTTGTAAAAGTCACAAATATTTTGGCTCACAGCATTGGCATTCTCTCCCTCCTTCCCCCCACTTTTTTAAACCTATACCTAAGGTCATTTCAAAAACCTGACACAAGACAATCAGCCACTACCATGTTTTCCTCTTCAAGGTTCAGGAGCATTTCCATCAGGGAAGAAGGGGTGATTATAGAAGCAACCATAAAATTACCAACTTCACTCTCTTAATAGCTGTTGTCATTATCTCTAGTTCCTGTCAATCTTTATAAAAAACTTTGGAGAAATGAAAAGTAGAAAAGGTTGAGCATCACTATACACTATCATATCTTGTTATAGATTGAGATTTTGAAAGAACCAAATACAAATCACGCTAAGGATACGTCTTAGATACCTTTACAGATAATACTAAGGGTTTATACTTAGCCTTTTTTTCCTGGCAGTATTCAGTCAAGTCCACACATATAAATGAAAATTAAATAGTCTCTAGAAGTTACCTTGTTTTATGTCTCTGGTAATTCTAATATCAAATGCTATATCATTTGTTTCATACTTGTTGACTCTAATTATGAATTTCTTTGAAATTTGTCAGGCTTGCTTCTTGTTCTTTTTAGCCTGAAGAGAGAGAGAGAGAAAGAGAGAGAGAGAGAGAGTGTGTGTGTGTGTGTGTGTGTGTGTGTGTGTGTGTGTGTGTGCGTGCATAATACATGGTATGTTTCGTGATCCTTAGCTTTCATAATGCTATGGATTTGATTTTCATGTGTTGTTTCTGGAATGTACATCTCATAGATGTTTCATATGTACATTTCTAGAACATACTCATAACATGAATATTTTTGTCATCAAAACTTTAGTATTGAATGAAAAATAGAAAAGTAGAATACTGGAGCAGGCTAGATAAGGATAGATTGAGATGAGAGAATCCTTAACTAAATGGGAGATAGAGGTGATCACAGAAGATAAAATAAATAATTTTTTATTATATGAAATGGGATACCTTTAAAGAAATGAAATCAACACAAATAATATAAGAAAGGGTTGATTGAGGGAAAATTTTTTTGCATCAAATATTGTTGATAAAAGGTTGAACGTATACATACATATGTGTGTATATCTATATATCAAATTAATTCAAATGTATAAGACTAAGAACCATTAAACAATTAGTAAAAGAATTGCAAACTACTAACTACCATATGAAAGTCTCCAAAATTACTAATAAAAAATGCAAATCAAAGCAACTCTGAGGTTTATGGGAATAGTTAGTGTTGAATGGGGTTGTAGAATGATAGGCAAACTGACATGCTATTGTGGAGTTGTGAATTAGTCCAATCATTTTGGAAGTCAATTTAGAATTATGCAAAAATGAGGTATATTTCCCAAGAAGAACATTGACAAAAAGAAAGCTCCATATGCACCATTTTTATATATTTATATGTAAACAAAGTAGTTTCCATTGATTGCTAAATAGCTAAACTCGTAACTCATGAATGTTATGACTAATACTGCACTTTAAGCAACTATGAATATGATAGGAAAGAAGCATGGAAACTATCAAATGAAACAATGGAAAATGAACTAAACAGCATCAGGAGAAGAGTTATACACAGTAATTACAACAATGTAAATGGAAAAAACAGAAGAAAATTTGAAGTGATCTCTTTATAACTCTGCAAACATATAAACCATTTATCCCCCCATATATTCTCAGTTGAATCCCCCACAGATTCTTGAAAATAGATAAGAGAACAAAAACTGGGTTTGGGACAAAGGAACTTAAACTTTAGTAGCTTTGCTTCTTAAAAGGACCATCATTTACAGTTGTCTTCATTTATATGGAATAATTTTATTTATTACTTTTAGTTACTTTTTTATTCTCCATCATTTAAAAAAAAAAGTCTTCCCTATTTTTAAAAAATTTTATCCATTAATAGTTTGTTCACTCATTCCCCATTCACTCTTCCTTCAGTTTTAAAACAAATTCATGGAAATTGAAAAATAAGAAATATTAAGAGAAAGATTTTTTAACTCAGAAAGTTTAAAGAAGGTACCAGAGATATCTTTGATTGTGTACAAAGCAGTCATTCAGTGACACAGAACAAATCAAAATGTCCTGCAAAGATAGTGGGAGATTTGTACATTCAAAATGTCCAACTATAAGAATGACTGAATAGTCAAATTCCAACAGACATTCATTCTAAAAAACTGTTTAGTTAAGTTTATATGAAAATATCACACAGTTTGAGTGAACAGAAACATCAAAGTCTTCATTTATTTAGATTTTACAAGGTGGAAAAGGATATTTTTGAGCAAAGTAATTACTCTGTGAATCTGGGACCCAAGAATGTTCAATCCAAATCACATGAACAAAATGTTTATTTGTTTCTTTAACATTAGTTTAATTGTGCAAATTTAACTCATAAGATCAATCACTGTCTGATTCATTAAGCATTTGAGAGAACCAGAACTGATGCAGAAAGGGACAAAAAGTTTCCATTTTGCTGCTTCATTGTGATAGTGCTTTAGGAGACAGAAAATTCTGTCAGTTTTTGACTGCAAATATTAAATCACCCATGTTATTTGTCAAGTGTAATTTTGAATATCCCCTGAATTTTTTAAAAAAGTCAAATCCACCTTAAAAGTATAAAAGTTATGTGCCACAGGTTCTCAGCATTTTCAAAGGGGGTTCTAAAATGTTGTGACCAGGAGCAGAATGATTAAAATAAATGTTATTTAACTTCATAAGGTAACTGCAAAAATATATGCCTTGATATTTGTCTAAATCCTAATAATGTTTACCAGATTTTTACATATACTATAACAGTTTATATTTTGCTTGTGTCAATGTAATGTGTTTGCAATATCACAATTTTTTTTCTTAATTCGGATTTTATTTAGGGCTTCCTTAAAGGATTGACATAGAAACTTGTTTTCTCCATTTGGCCATTGGTGGCTAGAGACAGAAAGGTTATCAGTACTCACCTGAGTCACCATCTTATGCCTTGAACCACCTCCATACTCATAGCTTCATTTCCACCTAGCCCCAAGATGAGTTCCAGTACCCCACACTGGACTGGATTAAATGCCACCCAAATTGAGCCTGAGAGTAGACATAGACAACTAATGGTTCCTGTGCCAGGCTGCAGGGAACTGTACCTAAACCAAATTCATATGACTTCATGCAAGATTGGACTAATCAGAACAACGTTGGGAACTGGTTTGTAGAGAATCCTGGTTCTCCAGAGACAAATGGTTTCCTCCAGGGAAATGACAAGAACTCCCAAGGAGAGGCCGCCACTCTGGGGATTACTGTTCTGGTCTTCAGGGAGTACCAGTCAGCACCAGCCCCATTCTTTCTCATAGTCACCAAACCAGGCAGAGAACTGGTTATAGTTGCTTATATTTTAATGGCAAATTCTGTTTTTACAGAAAAATTTACAGAAAATGATCCTTTCTCATTTAAGTTTTAAACAGATCAGAAACAAGTTATCTAAATTTGTTTTTTATTAAAAGATTTATTTTAAGAGTTTGCTTAATGAAAAAAATTTCAAGTGAAAAAATCACCAAACTTCTTTAAGATAACAGTATATTTGGAAATCGGATCATTTATAGTAACCTACTACTAATTTTTAATGTTAACTTTAGTTCTTTTCCTGTATGAAATATAAGAATGCATATTTATTACATTTAACCTGAAAAAATGAATGGAATGAACTGAAGTGACTTGTCTTTTTCCATTTTTTAGTGCATTTGCACAGTATAACTTGGACCAGTTTACTCCAGTAAAAATCGAAGGCTATGAAGAACAGGTATGATAATGATAGCTCATTTATACTGCTATAAAGGCATAATAAGAGTAAAAATATTTAACTAAATACTTAGCGTTTCAGTATTACTCATTTGGAAGGGCACAATCTTTGAAAAATTTGGCTTCCTATTTTTCGTGAAGAATTTAATTATTCTAGTATATATGTAATCATTGATGATATTAAGGATGCTATGAAATGATGAAATTAAAAAAATTATTCTGAACTTAAATACCAAAGAACATTTTGATACATACAGCAAAACCCCAAAAGAGGGTGATGCTATAGATCTCCATTTCATATGGCTTGCTTTTAAAATTTATGATTACTGTCTTTATTAAATGTTTACAATATATTAAAATACATTTTTTAAAAGCAAGCCATATGAAATGGAAAGTGTGTGTGTATGTGTGTATGTTATATAGATTACTTTTGAAACTATCCTGCTTGTTTGTGCTTCCTTCTCAGATGCTTTCTGTTCTCTTCCGTGCATTTTTTGACAGCTTCCTTTCTTGACATCACTATTGCTAACCTTCCCCCTCTATTTCTATTAAAACTTGGGGTAGAAAGGTTTAAAAAAAGCCACCCTTCCTAGAAGTAGTCATAGACAATTAAAACAAATCTATGGACCATGTTTTGGCCACAAAAATGCATGCCTTTTTACCTGTTATCCATCTCTATGAGACAGGAGAACATTTTTACATTATAAACAGAGATGGAAAACAGTTTTTATCCTATGTCCACAGGTTTGATAAGTGTTGCTATGTTTTTTAAAGTTGTTTTTCTTTATAATGTTGCTGTCTTTTTATAATTGTTCTTCTGATTTTACTTCACTGTGCCATTTTGTACAACCCAGCATTCTCTGAAATTGTCTGTCTTCACTTCTTTATGGTATAATAGTATGCCATTTCCTTTATGTAATGATTTGTCTAGCTATTTCCCAATTGTCTATGGGAAAATCTAAGGTACTCTTACTTAAGTTGCTCTTCTTTGCTTTTTTCCTCTCCCCCTTCTCCCTCAGTCATTCCTTCAGAATTAGGAAATTTGTTTTATTACTGTTCGCTCCTCAGTATTATCCTCCTTCGTACCTTTCCCTTTTCTGTCTGTTTCCCTTTTGAGTTTGTATTTCTTTTGAGAATGAGTAGTAATATCTGAGCAGCCTTTATTTTTTAAAATATTCTTTTAATTTGTCAACTCAGCTGGTGTACTTCATTTTAAAGTTTTCAGTATTGAATTGTGTAGGATTGGCTTTCATGAAAATAGTTAAGTAAAGATATATTTAAACATGAAGTAATACATTTTTTTCGAAATTTATTCTTTTATTGAAGGTATTAATAACTGAGCATGGTGATTTAGGAAATGGAAAATTTCTGGATCCCAAAAATAGAGTCTCTTTCAAATTTGATCATTTAAGAAAGGAAGCTACTGACCCCAGGCCCTGTGAAGGTGAAAATGCCATTGAATCCTGGAGACATTCAGTGGAAACTGCCATGAGAGCCTATGTAAAGGAACATTACCCTAATGGGGTCTGCACAGTAAGTAAGCAATAGACAAAATAATCTTTAAACAATTTTTTTCATAAGTGACAGTAGTATGGTGAGCTTTTTATTGATCTTTAAAATAGGTCCATGAAATGTGTGATTTTTCATCACAATTGAAATTTCTTGTTTTTCACTTTCTGTCACCATGAATTAAGGTCATATTCCAAGTCATTCATACTTATTTGCTGAGAAATTCAATTTAACAAATATTTTTTAAGTACCTGCCATGTTCAAGGGGCTGTGTGTATACAGAAGAAATAGATACAAAGATAAAAGGCCATTGAGCCAATTGGAATTTTTAAATGGTGCCATTGTAACCTCTTTGCCATCTCTGTTTTTTTCCTAAAAAGCGTAATTATTTAGTCATGCCTTCCTATGAAGACTTCAAAAATAATCACTGTACTTAATTGTTTCTCAAGCTATTCATTCTAAGTTCAAGTGTAGTCTGTAACATTTTTCAAATGCAACATGAACATATATATATACACACACACATACATTGAACATAAAAAGGGAATGAGACAAGTACATACAATAAACATGTACATTTTAAATTTTGTGACAGGGCATAATTGTTTTCTCTTTTTACTATAAGAATTTTTTTAAATTACCAGCTTTTTGTACCATAAGTTATTTTACAGCTTTTTTGATTTTTTGTAATATTTTGTTTTCACAAGCATTTATTGAATAAGTCAGAAGATCTACTTTGAGATATGTGTTTTCCTTTGGCCAACTATATGTGAATAATAATTTCCTTTATTTAATATGTAACTACCAGCATATTATGCTTTCTGTGAATAATTTAATAATTGCTTAGTGAGTGATATTCTGTTCTAAACTGAGACTTGCATGTATTTTCTTTGCAACAAAGGTTTATGGTAAAACTATAGATGGACAGCAAACCATTATTGCATGCATAGAAAGTCATCAGTTTCAAGCAAAAAACTTTTGGTAAGTTCAACTTATGTCTTTAATGTTTGAATCCTCTTCATTGACTGCCTTAGTCCTTAACCACACTTTTTATTAGTAAGAGTGACTAGCAGCAATCCAAGTAGGGTATAAAACTTCAACTTAACCAGAAAGAATATAGATAGGTAGATAGATAGCTAGATGGATGAAGATAAAGATATATATGTGTGCATGTGTGACAGCATTATTATGTAATGATGGCCATAAATCCTCAAAAAATATGTTTATAGGCAATGCCCTTGGGGAGGTCATAATAAATGATTGAGTATATTTAGCAAGAACTACCTCCAAATGGAGATTACACTAGGAGGAGAGAAATGAAGCCATTTTTTCCCAAGATGAAAAAAAAACTAGGAAACATCAAATTTTAATTCCACAGCAGTTGTTAAGTTTCTATTGTATGCATTGTAAGATGGTGGTACTGATGAGGAAATTGTAAGGTAGTGTCATTTCTTGTTTTCAGGGAAATGTTTTCTAGAGAGATGCAGTATAAGATGAGGAAAACTGATTCTCTTTTAACCTTTCTTTTGTGAATTACTGGCCTCTGTTCTCAGATCTTTTATTCCAAAAGGACATTTCCGCAGGAGGATTGGGTTGTTTAATGATATGCTTAGACTAATATCTCCCTGGGTACCCAGGTCATGAAGGAATCAAATATCTATCACATGCTCTTGAGGAATAACAGCTTTTCTTGTTGTCATAGTTATTTGCACATGTCTTTCTTCTAAATTCCATTCCTTTAGCATGCAGTCCTTGTGAGTTAGGTATACAGCACATTGATCCCTGTATTACCAGTGTCTAGTATGTGCTTTGCCCAAATCCAACACCAGGAGAATATATTAAATTGGAAAATATGTGGATTAGATTGGATAACTCTGCCATTTAGCCTCAAGGTCTACTTAAACCTTTTTAAAAAGATATTTTAATATATTTTACATTTTTTAAATGTATAGGCTTAATGCACTTAAGTAAAAATCATTATTACATGCCTCATTTTTTTGGTTAATTCATAATGTATTCAAAAAAGATTGTACTTGTCATCAGGAGCCTTGTTTTTGCATCTTCCTTTTCAGACATTAATTTTTTTAATCCAAATTAGTTCACCTCTTTGAACTTTAGTTTCCTCATCTATAAAATGGGATCATAATATTTTCAGTACCCGCATGAATAAGGATTGTTATGAAGGAAACATTGTAAATCTTAAAGTGCTGCATAAATATAAGCTAGTATTATTCCTATGGTGTCATTGCACATTTAGAAACAAGTGAGCTTTTTTTTATTTATTTGAAAAGTGTTTATTAGTTAACCTATTACATTGTAGACCAAACATTCTGTTTGTACTGATCTTTGCCCTCAAGGAGTTTACTTTTGTGGGGAAAGCTATCTATATGTATGCATATATGCATCATGAAGTAAAATATAAAATTTATCCAAAGTAATTTGGTGGGGAAGGCCAGAGTCAAGGAGGGAGAGATCAGAATAGGCCTTCTGTAGGAGGTGGTACATGAGCTGAGCTTTGAAGGAAGTGGAGTATTATAAAAGGCAACCTGGAGGCCTTAACTAACCTTGATCAGGGGAGACATGGTCATACTTGTATTTTAATAATATCCATTTGCTAACTGAGTGAAAGATGGATTGGAGAGGGAAAACACTTAAAGCAGGGAGGTCATCTAGTAGTGTTATTGCAGTCATCTAGGCAAGAGGTAATGAGGATATGAACAGGAATACCAGATTATGAATCTGACTGGCTAGAAGAATGGTGGTGCCCTCAGTGAAACAGGGAAGTGAGAAAAGGGTGATAGTTTTGGAGAAAATATAATGTGTTGTATTTTAGATATGCTGAGTTATAGATGCCTACAAAATTTGCAGTTCATTACTAGAGTTCAGGGGAAAGAGGCTAGGGATGCATCTATTAATGGGGAATCATCTGCATAGCGATAATAATTGAATGTATGGAAGCTTATAACATCAACCAAGAACAGTATGAGGAACAATATGAGAAAGAGAAAGAGGTCTCTGTCCAGAACCTTGGAGTACACTCATAGAGCATGAGAAATGAATGATATTCAGCAAAACAGAGTAGGAAGGAGTAGCCAGACAGGTAGGAAAAGAACCAGGAGAAAGGTTATGTCACAAAAATCCAGGGAGAAAGAATATTTAGGAGGAGGAAGTAACCAACTACATCAAATGACCTACAGGGATCAAGATGAGGACTTGAAGGATAAAGACTGAAAAAAAGCCATTATTAATATTGGTAACCTTAAGAAGTATAATTGTGGCATTTGCTTTTTGGCATATTAGTTTTAGTTACTTGGGCACAGGGTTACTGAGATTAAGGCTACATGTGTTGTTATTGGTGTGGAATCATTTCAGTTATATCTGACTCTGTGACCCCATTTGATGTTTTCATGACATTGATACTGGAATGGTTTGCCATTTCCTTCTCCAGCTCAGTTTTACAGATGAGGAAACCTTGGTAAATAGGGTTAAATGACTTGCCCACGGATACACAGATAGTGTCTAAGGCCAGATTTGAACTCAGGAAGATGACTCTTCCTAATTCCAAACCCAGTACAGTATCCAGTATGTCACCTAGCTGCCCCATGAACCATGTTTTCTTTTACTATCATAGCATCATTCTCGTCTCCCACAAATATGCATATTTCCCCTACACATACGCACACAACCCATTTAAGCACAAAATTAATGTTTAAAACATAGTTTATGTAGTTATTTTCCCTACCATATTTACAGCTGCTGTTTTTATGTTTAAGGAATGGTCGTTGGAGATCGGAGTGGAAGTTTACAATTACTCCTTCTACGACACAGGTGGTTGGTATCTTGAAAATTCAGGTAGGTTTACCATTAATTAGCTAAGATAACAGTTAAAAATCAGTATGTTTAGTTTTATATAAAGTGAAAAAACTCTTATGTTAATCTTATTAGGTGTAAGTCTCTAGTGTCAAACTCAAATAAAAATGATCTAATGGGTAGCATATTGACTTAGAAAACCACAAATTGATACTACCTATGTTCTATTTTCTTTGTATTTATTTTGTTAAACATTTGCCAATTAAACTTTAATCTGGTTCAGCTATAGGCATTTTTATAGACCTTGCCTCATCTTCCAAGTTTGACACCTCTGGTATAGGTTAGTACAGAAAAATAATGTACATTCTTAGCTGCTTACATTTTTTTTATATTAAACAATATGATGTCAGTCCTTTGTTTTGGGCATAGCTGGCAAACTCTAAAACCCATAGAATTAACAACTACTATTTGTTTTCTGCTTTTCATATATTCGTAGTAGGATCATAAGATTTAAGGCAACAAAGGTAGGGTTGGACCTTAGAGATTACCTGACCCATCATCTTCCCCAGTTGTATATATAGGAAACTTAGAAAACTGAAGTCACTTTCCTAGCATTACACACATAATTCTGGAACTGGGACTACCATGCAGATCAGGCCCCTATCCCACTGTTCCTTACATTATAATATACAGTTTTAAGCATTATGCCTTGGATAGTTTCTCAGTTATAAAATATTTTATAACTCATTGTGAATGTTTTGCTAATTGACTTTTGGCATTTTAAATGCCTTTGGTTTTTAGTGAAATTTGTAAAGTCTGTAGAATATTATGAGAACTTTTTCAGAGAATTATATTTTTTTCTATGCTCATTGTAAAGTGCTTGAACTACAGTTGTTTGTGTTACAAATAATAAAGGATAAAATGGACTCTTTCCTGTTTTGATGGTACTGTGATGCCTGTGCTGTAATTTCTTTCAATAGGTTCACTATTATGAAGATGGTAATGTTCAACTAGTGAGCCATAAAGACATACAAGAATCTCTAACAGTGTCTGTAAGTAGTTATATTTTAATACTTAATGGATCCGTGATCTTATTGGTGTAAGTCAGAGGTTGACAAACTGCGGGCATGGCTCTCGTTTCTGCTTTTATATAGCCACAAGCATAGGTAATCCCTTCTTTGTTTAGTTCATAGTCTACTTCTGCTTTCTTATCCTGGGTGATTTCTGTCCATGTTCTCCCAACAGATCTTTAGATCTTCCTGACATACTAAAAGCCTTCCTCTAGTATTTGTACATTTTGTGCAATGTACAAGAAGTTAGTCTAACTCTTGTTTTTCTCTAGTACTTGATAGCCCTTATGCCTCTCGTTATTTGTCATGTTGAAAATTTACTGCAGCTTACTTAAGCCCATTGAGCATCTTTCCATTGCCCTTCAGGCCACTTCCAGTTTTTGGTCTTAAAATATTGTTCTGGTTCAAGATCCATGATCCAACTGAATCACTGGGAGAATCTAGGTAGTAAAAAAGATGGGCTTTTATATCAGACAGCAAGCAGCATGAGATAATTGAGAAAGTGTAGCATAATTTCACAAATGTGGTTCAGTATACATTTTTTCCTTATAGTCATTTTTGGACCCAGATTATTATCTATCTGTAGTTCTTATCAATATATATATGGACAAGCCTTCTAGATGCATATCTGTCTAGATAACTGCATTTTTACATCCATTTTTTTTTTCTGTATGGATTATTAGGGTAATCTCTTTTAAATCTCCTATATGTTACTTTTAATCTCCTGTATCTTACTGCAAAATTTAAAACTCTGTAATTGTGAGCTCCTGCTGCTGCTATAATGTAATATTCTGAATGTCATTAGCACAATATCATCTACTAATAGAAGCATCTGCAGAACTATATAATCTATAGATATTATAGCTGCTTCCATTTTCACCTTAGGTAAGACATTGTCTCTAACAATAGATAAACACTTTCATATACACTAAGTGAACATATCTGATGAATTTCTTTCTCCCTGTTTTATGTTTTAATCTATAATAGCTAATGATGCCTGACATTTATATAGCACTTTTAAGGTTTGCACAGTGCATTACATGTTATCTCATCCTCACTGTAAACCTGTGGTATATATGCTATTATTATCCCCATTTTATAGGTGAAGAAACTGAGGCAGAGGACAGTGAAATGATTTGTCCAAAATCACCTAGCTAATAGCCGTCTAGGCTGGATTAAAGCTATTTAGCCTGGAAAGTAGCCTGAAGCTGAATTGTAAAGAGCTTTGAATGATAAACAAGATTTTGTATTTTATTCTAGAGGCAGTAGGGAGCCACTGAGTCTCCTTACATGGTAAGATCTTTGCTTTAGGATTATCAGTTTGGCAACTACGTGGAGGACAGATCGGAAGGGAAAGAGACTTGAGGCAAGGAGATGAAGTAAGAGGCTATTGCTGTGGTCCATGAAAGAAGAGATGAGAACCTGAACTAAGTCTAGCTTCTGTCATGATGTTATCATCTTAAGAGCCATTTCTGTCTCATTACATAGTTTATTAGATAGGATAGTAACATCTGGAGATGGTCCTTTAAAGTTCTCTTTGATAAGAATAGATTTAGAAAGAAACACCAGTAATCCTGTTCCATTATACTGCTATTTTTTTGTTCATCCTTTTCTGTCTGTGAACGATCCGGCTTAAAGTTCAGTCATTAGCCAGGCATTTTCCTGTCTTCATTTTCTCTTCTATTGTTTTGCACTGTTTTATAAAGCAAAATTACCCATATTTTTCTATCATTTCTGTCCGTAACGTTTTGGAAGTGTGCTTGTACTCTAAATGGATGTTAGTTACTCTTTGCCACTTAGCAAAGTGACTACTTAAATAGCAGAGATATTGTTTCATTGGTAGAAGGGGATCCTCTGGGTATTTTGGTCTCTTCATTGTTGTGACTGACTTTTCATTGATTAAACTTCTCTAAGAAATGGTGAAAATTATAGCTAACTTTTACCTTTACCCATTTTCGATTTTTCATTGTTAACATTATGTTTAAATAGGTCAGGTTGGGACTACTGTAACTGCACACAGTATGTTCTTATCCTTTCATTTTATGTTCTTTTTCACCTGTGTACTGACTAGTAGCACTACACATGCACACACCAGTTACCTTCCTGTTAAGATAAAATCAGTTCTGTTTTTTGTAACATTTGGTGCTTATGCAGTACAGAACCTTCCAGCTCTCTTTGGGAGGGGAGGATTAATGATCAGTGTGAGGCTTCTAAGTAATTTTAAAAATGTTTTATAGAAGTCAATAATTGGAAATTTTTCAGCCATATTTTTAACAGTTATCACTGTTTTCTTTTTCAACCTTTATATATTTAGAGGATCTTGTCAGGTTTTCCATAGGATTCCTCTGTAAGAAATTTGGTTGCCTAAGTTTAAGCGATCTTGATAATAGTCTTGCTTATGATAATTTTTGGTGCTAAAAATGAAAAGTGAGGTGAGCAAGTGCTGACCCATGAAATGTTCTGGCCCACTGTCTTTGGGTATGCAGTAAAAGTAAATCTATTAATGCCTTTATTTGTCTCATGAAAGAAAACCAACACATAAGCCTTTTACATTTAATTGTAATTTCTTTGTGTACTCTAACTTCATTTATAACAATAATGTCTGTGAGCAGGTAGTTCTGTTTCCTTTCCTAGCACAGCAAGATTTTGTTCATTAGGTAAAAATTGCACATTTAGTACAATTAGTACTAAGTTAAATATTTGTAGACCATATGATCTTAGTGCTGCCATGCTTAGCACTGTCTTCACCATTTTCAAAGGGGCTGCTCAGGTCTGAGGACCATCCTTGTGGTGGAAGCTACTCTATACTTCACTAGTCTGATACTGGGTTTTGTACTTTATTTTGTACATAATTTCTAAAAAAGTTTAGTTGATTTTTTGTTGGATAAAATAAAATACTGTTATGTGAAAGTCAGTAAGCTAAAGTCAGCAAGTTTTTATTAAGTGCCTACCCTATACCAGACTCAGTGCTGAGCTCTGCAAACCATGAAGGAAGGAAGAAACAACCACTGCTCTCAAGGAACTCACAGTCTAATGTATATATCACTTTTAGGGTAGTTAACTTCATTTTATGAAAAGAAAATATCTTTTTTATATTTCATTATGATGGTGAGTTAACCAAAGTATAAAATTTATATTAATATTTGATATTAAGTTATACTGTGTAGTTAAATGATTTTATTTTATTTTCTGATGCCTCTTCATCAGTAAAACTTAAGTTATATATAAGCATCTGTGTCATGATTGTTATGTAGTCTTCTAAAAATATTTCCTAATACAAATCAGCCAGTGATAATACCTCATTCTTTGTACTATTCATTCTTTTAACAACTATTTGTTGAGCATACTTCTTGTGCAAAGTTTCGTGGAAGATAACAAAGAAGGAATAATCCCTTTTATTTATTTGCCATTTATTCTGGTATGGTGAGTAAAACTTATTAAGAAATAATTCTAATTCAGGATAGAATGTGGAAGTGTAATAAGAGAACATAATGCTCTGGAATTTCAGAGTGAAGGAGAGAGAGCCTTAGAGCTGATCTGCTTGCTAGTGTGTGAACAAATGTCCATCAGGATGGTTTGTTGAGTCATGTTGAGTCACTCATTATTAACTAGAGTCAAATATTTTAACTCATCTTCAGGTATAAATGGCTGATTTTTAAAGCTTGCTTTATTATTTATTTTTGTCTTTAGAATGAAGTCCAAACAGCAAAAGAGTTTATAAAGATTGTAGAAGCAGCAGAAAATGAATATCAGGTATGATTTTTCAGTATAGCTTAATACCTTATACTTACTGTTGAATAAGGACATTGAAAATGAGAGCCCATGTTGCATAGTGGTTAAGGGGACAGAGTAGGAGTCAGAAAAACCTGTATTCTAAGGTAGGCCTCTGATACATCCTTAATTTTGTTACTATGGTGAAGGTACTTAATCACTCAGTGCCAGAGGTCCTGTAAGTTGCAAAGGGAGGGGCTGCTGTAAATCTAAAGAGTTGCTGTCTTAGGAATTCCTTACATTAACAAACCCACAAGTTCAGATTTTTTTAAAAATAGGGATATTGGGGAGTGGGAAGTGGTGTTGAAACCTAGTTTTAATTTCCAATTCTAAATTGCTTTATGTAAGTGGATGCCTTTTTCAGATATATAAGCAAGTTTATGTATTTATCTACTCAAAAAATAGAGACCAGATAATTCTGATATTAATCTAAGATCCTTATACATAAGGATTGAAGTTGTATCTCTGACACCTAGCATGGTGCCAGACACATAGTATAGGTACTTATGCTTATTCCTTGAGATTAAGATATTATTTTCAAAGTAAAAAAAAAAATTGTTACCTTTTTAATTCATCCTAATTTGTAGTTCAAAAGAAGCCACAAAATTCAAGTTATTCTATTTCATGATGACCAAATTATTTTAATTTTGAAAATCTGCTTATGGACAATTCCACAAAGTATTCAGACTAAATTTGTACCCCACTTTTTACAGTAATTGATCAATGTCCTGATCAATGTCCAAACATCAAACTTTTACTTTTGGTTTATAACTTAGAAGTATTATATGCAGATAGAATTTAAAATTCTTTTCAGGAATGAAATTTTGAATTATTTATATACAGAATTAGAGCCAGGAATATTGTCTATTTTTCCATAAATTTATTATTCAAAATAGGAACACAGTTTTCTTTTGCTTCTAGAGCTGTTTTATAATGTGTTACTTTCATTCTATCACTTTTTAAAACATTTTGGTATTTTAATGCAATCACTTAGGAACAATGAAACAATATGCTAATATATGAACAACACAAGTATTTTTCTGAAAAAAACTTATGTTTTGTAGACTGTTCTGTTCCTTTTATTTTCTTCCATAACTCTAACTCTTTTCTGTTTTTAACAGACTGCCATCAGTGAGAATTATCAGACCATGTCGGACACTACTTTCAAAGCCTTACGTCGACAGTTGCCAGTTACACGCACTAAGATTGACTGGAATAAGATCCTTAGTTACAAAATTGGGAAAGAAATGCAGAATGCTTAAGATGAACACTGCATGACTGGATCATTTTAGTGTCCATGTATAAAAATATTACAAAAGTATTCAAAACTGTCAAGTTGCCCATTTAGCATGGGCTTTTGCCATTGAAAATCACTGTAATTAAGTAGTTTGGTTAGAGCACGAGGCTTAGCTAATCAATCTTTGTTTTTCAATTTTTTGTTTCCTTATGTTCAGAGAGGGTTGCAAATCACATTAGATAAGAAATATTTTGTTTCTTATACTGAAGAGAGGTGATGCCTCTAGTTTTTGGTTAAGAAAAAATTAAAGTGTATGAAAACTATATTTGCTTGATTGTAACCCTTTAATTGATGTCTTTTATGAAGTGGAAAACTTTTTTGAAATTTGCCAGATTCTTTTTAATGGGGTCCTTAATGGCCATTTCTAGTTTAAGGTGGTTGATGGATTTAGCCATATATGCTGCTGAAGAAATTGTCTACCTTTCCCCCTTTCCTCTTCCATGTATGTAAGATTGAGTTTAGAGGGAAAGTATTTTCTATATTAATTATGTTTAAACCTTTCAAGATAGTTATTTAGCTAGCTTAGTGTTTAACTAAACTTTTTTTAAACAAGGCCAAGATCTAATGCTATTTTGAGATTTTGAAATTAAACAAAAATACTTACTTCAGAATTGTATTTAATGCCTTCTTTCCTGTGACAGTTACTCAATTGAGCCTGGATTCTATCTGCCCTCAAGTTACATTTTATCACACAGCCACAAATGTATTATAGCAAGGCAGATTGTAATATATATAACCTTGTACTTATGACCATGTTCTGGTTTTTTTTCCCTTGAATTGAAATGTACTAAAATTCAATGTGACATTAAAATGAAAATTTTCCTATTTATTTGACTAGGAAGTCACTTACTGGTGAGTCATATACTATTTTAAAATACTTTCTCTGGATGTTGTGGCTCTTCACTGGTTGTAAATTAGAAAAGCTGGGAGTACATATGGTGTGCTGTAACATTCTAAATTTTTCCATCATCCTGTGCTAATAAGCATGTTTGTAATATTAAAAATACAATTATTGATGCTTTGCTACAGGAGTTTCAAGCCTGTGGTGACTATTAGCATCTGCTGTAGAGAGTGGGATGGATTATGATTTCATCGACTAAATTAATACTCACTTTGCTTGAGAGTGAAATCCTTTCCTCCTCTTCTTCTGCAGATGTCCAGGAGCTGGAAAATGTTTTTTAAGAAACACCACTTTTATTATGTACAATAAACTATTTCATTAGCTTGAAATGTATAGATGTTTTAATTCTTTCTAAGCATACCAAATATTCTCTTTTTTCCCTTCCTACCTACCTCTAAGAGGATTTCAAATCAACAAATGTGTATTAAATACCTACAGTGTGCTAATAAGTACTGGGCATTCAATTTGTACATAGGTAAGTACAGAGCACTGACAACTGAGAGAGCAGGTTTGAGGAGGAGAAAAGACTTCCAGGAGGAGGCAGCAAATCAACTGAAGATAAATGGTGGGGAGGAATTAATTCCAGCCACATATGCTAATAGATAAAGAATGTTGAGTTTAGGGAATAACGAATGGTCCAATTTGTATTCAATAAATAGAATACATAAAGCTGAATAATGTTAAATAAAATAAGAAGGAAATTGACTGTATGGGTCCTTAAATGTCAGAGTAAGTAGTTATATTTTATTCTAGAGGTAATAAGGAGCCATTGAAGGTTTTAGAGCAGGGAAATTACATGTTTGGAGATCTCTGTGTTAGGGAGATTATTTTGGCAACTGTGTAGAAGATGGATTAAAGAAGGGCAAGGACTGCAAGCTGAGAGACCAATTAGGAGAGTATTATAATAGTGCAAGTAAGAGTAAGAGCTAATAATATCTTAAAACAGGGTGGTGCACCTGTGAGTGAAGGGGGAGAGGATGTGTTTTAAAATGCTAGCAAAGTGGAATTGACGAGAGAATAAGAGAGTCCAGGATGACGTAAGAGTTATGAATGTTTGTGATTAGGAGGATAGACACCAGAAAGCTTGAGAGGAGAGTTGCTTGGTGGGCAGATTAGTTTTGCTTTGGGCATTTTGAGTTTGAGATGACTCATGAAAGCATTTGGTTATGTCCAACAGACAACTAAGTGTATAACTAGTTCAGGAAAGAAATTTATGTTGTAGTCATTTGCACAGAACTAGTTGAATCCATGGGAGTTAATGATATCACTTAGAGGAAAAGGGGGCCCCAGGACTGAGGATCTTGGGGATGAGGGAGGGTGAGTGATGATCCAGCAAACTAACCTGAGAAGGAGCAGCCAAGCACAAGTAGATAAAAATATCACAGAAGCCAAGATAGACCAGAGTATCCAGGAAGAGGGAGTGATCAAACAGGATACAAGAGCAGAAAGGTTAAGGGGGAATAGACATGATAAGGCTATGGAATTGAAAAGCAAAGAGATAGTTGGTAACTATTGATAATAGTTTCAGCAGAATAATGGGGTTGAAAATTAAAATTTTATGGGTTGAAAAGTAAGTGGAGGCAGTATAAATCAGAGGTGTCAAACAGGCATTGGGGGTGACAACACAATAATTTGGAAAATATTTGATAAAAATACAGTAGAGTATAGATAATGTTATTATGTGGTTTTCATTGACTTACAATGTGCCACTGAAAAGATCCTTCTATATGACTTAATGGGCCCTATTTGTGTTTGAGTTTGACAGCCTTGGTGTAGGTGACTCAGAGTTTGACAGTGTTGGGGAGGAGAAAAAGAGTGCTATAGGTTGAGGAGGATCAGGAAGATCTGTGTGTTTTTGTAAGTAGCAAAGAAGGAGAGTGAAAAGGAGGTCTCATGGGTCACTAATCCTGTGCTGTGTAACAACCTCTTCATTACAGTATGCCAGGAACTTGGTGCTAAGGCCAGGAAAGTCATGTGGTGAAGGCCTCCAGCCTTAGGCTATAACTGGTCATTTTGCTTTACCACCCTTCTCCAGACAATGCTGATGAGGATCCTTAGGTATAGTAGAATTTTGGAGCAGAACATTGATACCTTCTCCCTCCAATTAGTAATTCCAAGATTGCAGTGACAGCACACAGCAATAGGAGAAAAACTAGCTTCTGCCTCCACAAGAGCAACTTGGAGGATCCTACAGAAGCAACCAGGAGACCAAGTGTGGAAAGCTCTAGTTCCTGAGAAAGAGCCAAGTCTGGAGCTCCTACCCTCCTGGATACAATAAACTTTTATTATGTTGAAATGTCTAGCTCTTTTCATTCTTTCTAAGCATCCAAAGTGGTTTTGATTTTTGTGAGAAACACGTTGGGGATGCCTCCTGAATCTTCTTCACTGTTAATGGCAGTGCCCTACTTGGAGCACTGGCAATGGTGCAAGGCTGATCTTGATTGTTTCACAATATGAACTTGGGGAATTCTAAGATCCTTGGGCTTTTATATCTTTGTAGCTTTAAAATTTATTCTGCACTTGATTTTATCTGAAATTTATGAAGAAAATGAATGTCATAGTATGTCATTATTGATTTTTTTTTGAAAGACATAACCAAAAGCAATGAAAATAAGGGACTTAGATGGCCACTATATGAGTGCATAGATTTTTAAGCTTAGTTGGACAATGTTGTAAATTATCTTGTGTGATAGGTAGACATTCAAAAGCTAACAAAGTGTTCACTTAGCCATAGCCTAGAAAGGATGTTCAGTAAGCATACTATTGCACTTAGCTTGTGTTGTTGGGCCCCCCTCACCTGTATATAGAAATGAGTATGGTCAAATGGGCAAAAAGTAATGACTTGTATAGTCCAGGTGCTTCTGCCAACTCTTAAAGGTAAGGTTTCCACATGAGTGGACCATTTTATGCCCTTAAACCAGCAAGAAGCTGTGTAAGGAGAGGCAGCTTGAGTCTTTGCCCTTTGAGCCAAAGTCCCTGAGAGCTTTGTTAGTAGGAGCGGAGATGAAGGAAGAACCAGGATATATACTAATCTTATCACTTGCTAGGACCTTGGGTTTATGACCAATATAAGCTAATTAATGTGTCTCTATTCCATTACCACAACTACAATTTAAATCTTTTGTTGTTCAGTCATTTCAGTTGTGTCCAGCTCTTTGTGACCCCAGTTGGGGTTTCCTTGGCAAAGATACTAGAATGGTTTGACATTTCCTTCTCCAGCTCATTTTATAGATGAGGAAACTGAGGCAAACAAGGTTAAGTGATGTGCCCAGGTTCATACTGCTAGTAAGTATCTGAAGTGGGATTTGAACTTGTCTTCCTGACTCCAGGCTCAGCATTGTATCCACTGTGCCACCTGTTTTTAGCCAGCTGTTTTGAACATGTAGGCTAATCATAATTCTGGTGGGAATACATCAACACCAAAGAACAACTGATGATGGAGTTGAAAATTAGAATTTTATGGGTTGAAAAAATTAGTGGAGGCAGTTAGTGTAGATCAAAAGTGTGAAACAGGGGCATTGGGGTTGACAACATGGTAATTGGAAAATATTTGATAAAAATACAGTAGAATATAGATAATGCTTTTGTGTGGTTTTCATTGACTTACAAGGTGAAAAGATCCTTCTATATGATTTAGTGGTCCCCATTTATATTTGAGTTTGATAGCCTTGGTGTAGATGACTCAGTTTGACAGTGTTGGGGTGGAGAAAAGGAGCCCTATAGGTTGAGGAGGATCAGGAAGATCTATGCATAACAGTAACTATAACAATATCAGTAACTATCTTTGCATATGAACCTCAGCAAAAAAAGTAGAAGACTGCTTGATAACAGACCTTAAAATTTTAACTTCCAGTTGTCCTCCACAATGATACCAGCAAGAACTTCTTCAAAGCAGTAAAATAGGAAATGTCTTAAAAAACATTACATAATGAGAAATTTTCCACTTGGCTTTTTTTTTTTTTTTAACACTATCTCATTGTTTTCACCACCATGATAGCTTTGGTGAGTACTTTGCTATAAAACTGAGTTACTTTGAAATTTAAAGAGTGATTTTGGCCTCTTAAAACCCTCTGCCTTATATATATTCATATCCCTGTAGTGAGGATAGGGAAGCATCTTAATCTCATTTTTAAAAAGAGGAAAGGAAGAAATATGGTATAAAGAAAAGCACTAGATTTGGAATTAGAAGATTAGGTTCAAGTCCTGGTTTGAAATATTTACTTAGTAATGTTGGGTTATGGGATCACAGAGAGCTACAATAGACCTCAGAGGTCAGCTAGTCCAACTCCATTTTACATAAAAGAAAACCAAGATGAAGGGAGATTAACTTGTCCAAAGTCACACTGTTTAAGTTTCAGAATTTGAATCCAGGTCCTCTGGCTCCAGAGCCATTGTTCTTTCCACTACATCACAGTCACCTCTGCATCTCACTTTCCTTTTGTGTAAAATTGGGGTAATACTATTTGCACTACCTACCCCAAAAGATCTTTCTTCTCAGTGCCCCTTTTCCAAGTCATACCTAAATAGACATTTGTCTTATTTCAGTTTGAAGAAACTGGAGAACCTGTAAGGCCTTTATGAGACTTTTCCCCCATAAAATCTTGGGAGATTAAGATGTCAATAATGTACAGGAACACATTGTATAACCCTATGCTATTTTAGTTGAGATCAAATGTGATTCAGTGTAATAGATAGAATATTTGACATGGAGTAGGATATTTTTCTTTATTCAGTTGTATCCAACTCTTTTGTGACCCTTATTTTGTTTCTTTTTTCCTTTTTGGCAAAGATACTAGAATGGTTTGCCATTTCTTTCTCTATTTCATTTTACAGATGATGGGAACTGAGGTAAACAGGGTTAAGTAACTTACCTAGGGTCATAAAGCAAGCAAGTTTCTGAGGCTGGGTTTAAATTCAGGAAGATGAGTCTTCCTGAATCTAGGTCCAACATTTTATCCACTGTGCCACATGGCTACCCCCACTAGAGGGAATATAGCATATAATTCACAGATAAAAATATACATAATTTGAGAAAGGAGAGAGCAAAAGTAGGAATAGGAAAGGCTTCCTACTATAGGAAGTGATACCTGGTCTGAGAGGCAGGAAGAAAAGACAACACTTTCCAGGCATGAAATACTGAGGTAGGAAAGGGAATGCAAAATCATTGGCTAGAACATAGTATCCTGCATAAAGAAAGTTATTATGAAATGAGCATGGAAAGGGAGGCTAAAGCAAAATGGTAAGACATTTTAAATGTCAAGCTGAGGAATTTATATTTATCCTAGATGAAAGAAGGAATTACTATAAGTACTTAAGAAAGGTTAGTTTTGCTTTAGGAAGATTTTTCTTTTTTTTTTTTTTTTTTGTCAGCTGGGTATAGGATAGATTACCGAAGGGAGAGAGGAGAAGTTACAAGGCTGTTGTAATAGTCTAGGCAAGTGATGATGATGTCTTAACAATGGTGAGGTTGCACTTGAGGAGACATAAGAGAGAAAAATATACTGCGTAAGTAATTTGGATTTTGGAGAAGGTAAAGATGAAGGAGATAAGCCAAGGATAACTAGGGTTTTGAACCTTGATGAATGGGATAGTGCTGAGCTCAATGGAGAAAGGAAAGTTGGGGGTGGGGAAGGGGGAATGAGGAGTTCCATTTTACACATTTAGTTGATTTCCAACAGGCCTTGAGATTGATCACCCAAACTTAACAGCACCCCCTTTCCCTAGCACAATGCTAGAAAAATTGTTATTCATGGACTCCATGACGATAATTTGCTATTCTACCCTTGTATCACACATTTCAAAATACTCTCATTAACACATTTTAGATTGACTGCTCCCTGATAAAGTGTACTTAGACATTGGAATCTCTTTATAAATTTTATTTATTGATTTTATAAATACTAAGTTGCTTTTATTCTACCTGTGAACTGCCGTGGGAAGAATTAGTGCTTCTGTCCACCCAACCCCCATTTAACTATTCCAATTTTACTTTAAACAGTGGAGTAATCTTTGCTTAATTTCTATACAATAAGGCATTTGGATAACTTGTTAGAATTTCCCTATATAATGAAAAATGTGCATTTTACATCTTAATAAAATATAGACATCATGGTAAAGGATAGTTGGTCTGGAATCTGGAAAGTCTGGATTAAAAACCCACTTCTCATTCTGCATGACCCTGGAAAAGTCACTTGACTTCTAGGTGTCTCATGTAATTCTGTATGATTTTCCTAAATAGATCTGCCTTGGTGGAAGGGGTTCCTACACATGGGGTTCCTCAGTGATAGCATAAGCAAATTAGGAGAGCAAAGAATAGTTTACCAGTCAGATCTATGGGGAAGGGAAGAACTTATGACAAAACAAGATTTAGAGAGCATTATAAGATGAAAAACATCATTCTGATTATATTAAATTAAAAATATTTTGTACAAACAAAATCAATGCAAGCTTGATTACAAGAAAAATAGAAAGCTGGGAAACAATTTTTACAGCAAGTATTTCCTGTAAAGCCCTCATTTCTCAAGTACATAGAGAACTGAGTCAAATTTAAAAGATACAAGTATTCATATCAAAGGATATGAACAGGCAGTTTTCAGATGATGAAATCAAAGCTATAGTCATGTGAAAAAGTGTTCTAAGTCACTACTGATTAGAAAAAATACAAATTAAAACAACTGAGGTACCACTTCACTCCTATCAGATTGGCTAATGTGCCAGAAAATAAAAATGATAAATATTGGAGAAGATGTAGGGAAATCGGGACACTAATGCACTTTTGGTGGAGTTGTGAACTGCTGCGACCATTCTGAAAAGCAATTTGGAACTATGCCCAAAGGCAATCAAACTGTGCTTACCCATTGCCCCAGCAATACCACTACTAGGTCTGTATCCCAAAGAGATCCAAGAAAACGGGGAAGGAAGCTATTTATACAAAAATATTCATAGCAGCTCTTTTTGTGGTGGCAAATAATTGGAAATTGAGGGGATGTCCATCAATTGGGGAATGGCTGAACAAGTGGTAAATGATTGTAATGTATTACCATTGTGCCATAAGAAATGACGAGCAAGTTGATTTCAGGAAAACCTGGAAAGACTAACATGAGGCAAATTGAAGTGAATTAAACTTTGTACACAAGAACAACAGTATTACATGATCTACTGTGAATGACTTAGCTATTCCTAGCAATACTACAATCCAACACGGTTCCAAAGGACTCATGATGAAAAAATGCTATCCACATTCCAGAGAAAGAACTGATGTAGTCTGACTACAGATTGAAACACACTATTTTTTGTTTTATATTTTATGCTTTTTTTTCTTTTGGTCTGTTTCTTTCACAACATGACTAATATGGGGAAAAAAATTTTAAAAATGTAAGTGGAATTTTTTAAATGAATGTTAGAAATTGGTTTTACATGTAACTGAAAAAATAAAATACTATTTCAAAATAAAAAAGGGATTCCTCATAATGGAAGAAAAACCATGGATTTCTCATGTATTGAGTTAACATGGCAAAAGCAAAAATCATTGACATGAAGATAATGTTCTGTTGTTTCAGTCAGATGTAACTCTTCATGACCCCATTGGGGGTTTTCTTGGCAGAGACACTGGAATAGTTTGACATTTTCTTCTCCAGTTCATTTTATGGAAAAGGAAACCGAGACAAACAGGGTTAAATGATTTGCTCAGGGTCACACAGTAAGTGTCTGAGGCCAGATTTGAACTTGAGAAGTCTTCCTGACTTCAGGTCTAGCATACCTACCTGCCCTGCTATGGTATGAAGAAAGTCCAAAGGATGTCTTGCATCTGCAGCAGTTAATTATAGGTTAAACCATTTCAGCAGTAAGCATAGATATTAGTATTTCCAGTATCAATAATTTTGTTGACTACAGTATTTCCTCCACCAATGCAGAATGGAACCTGTGGAATCTTTCTGTGCCTTAGTCTTTAAGAGTTGCTATGGCTGAAAATTCACCACCTGGTAGCCACCATGGTAATGGGAATAAGCTACTCTTCAGACATTGTTCATCACAAGGCATGGAGTCAAAGCCTTTCCCTCTTATGGAGGTTGTTCTCTCCTGGCCTAGATTTCAGAAGCCTAGGGCCATCTTTTTGTCATCATAAGCCTTCAGAATAACACTTTATAGTTATGGACAATAAAAGTTAAAAATGATTTAAGTGCTAACTGGACTGCTCTGGTCTAGGAAAGTAAATCCTTATAGCTTTATTCCTTGACTGCTTAAGAAAAAATTTCAAAACATATTAATAATGACTAATCTTTTGGGTGAGAGGTGACAATATCAGAGACTTGCCCATAGTCACACAGCACAGCTAGAATAATTCTAAAATAGGATAGAATTCAGGTATATCTTACCTGGGGCAGATGGATGATGATCTTTGTGAGTTCCAATCTGGCCTCAGACACTAGCTATGTGACCCTGGGCAAGTCACTTTACTCTATTTGCCTCGGTTCCTCACGTGTAAAATGAGCTGGAAAAGGAAATGTCAAACCATTCCAGTATTTTTAACCAAAAAAACCCAAATGAGGTCATGAAGAGTTGGACATGACTGAAACAAATGAACAACAAAATTCTCTCTGATAGACTGTAATTTCCCTAAAGACAGACTTGTCTTTGCAATTTCCGATACCTAGCAGTGTTTTGCACATGATGGCATAACACTCATTGGATTGGATTGGCTTGGGCTAGACTGAAACAGATGTTATCTCTAAAATGCAGTACTTCAATTTAATTTGTTAAATATGTGCCTAGCACCACAGGACAATACAAAATAAATGTATGGTACAGGCTCTACTTGAAGGAATCTTATATTCTTATTGAGGAAAGTAGACATAATAAAATCATATCCTGTCATAAACTGGTAGAGACCACAGACAATCTAGTCCAACCCCTTCAATTTTTATAATAGGAAACAGATCCCAAGAGATTAAGCAATTTGCTCAAGGCTACATAAAACGGTCAAAGATCAAATGCCAGCATTTATAGTACAGGCAAATGCTCTAGGAGGTCAGGAAGGAAAAGGATCAGTGAGAGCTGCTTAATAAGGATATTTTGATGCAAACCCCAAACAGGAAAGGCAGCTGAAACTCTCCAATCAAATACTATGGAGGAGTAGGATTTCAGGAATCTTTCAAAGAATTGGAAAGTTCATTTATTCTCTAGGCCTATTCAAGAATAGTAGTTCATATCTGTATCTTTTAATGGTTAACAAACCTCCCCCCTTTTTTTGATCATCACAACACCCTCTGAAATAGGTAGTGTACAAATTATTTTCAAGCTTGGCCCCAAAGAAGCCAAGAATGTTCTCATCTCTCTTTACAAAAGAGAGGACTATGGGTATGAAAAACTGTATATGCTGTCATCCTTCGTTGATAAGTTAGTTACTTTTGCTGAATTACTTTTTCTCCCCATCTATTTATTCTTTATTATAAATTATATTTTAATAAATCTATTATTGTGCATAAAATTATTTTTAATAAAATTTTTTAAAATGTATAATGTATATGAATATATTATATATAAATATATTATAAATTATTCTTTATTATAAATAAATCTTCCAAATGTTCATATTTGTGCCCAACCTGTGATAGAGCTTTCCTGTTGATTGATCAACCACAGTTGGACACCTCCAACATAGTGATGTCATTTTGGCCCTTCTTGAGAAGGAAGGACAACAACCAATTATAAATGTAAACATTACTTGAAGGGGAAGCAAAGATATTTTGTTAAGTCATTCACATTTTAGTGTAAATTAATTCTACTTTATTGCTTTCCTCCAAATGGCTAATAGGGAGAAACTTCTAATGGGATAGGAATAACAGAGAGTAGATGCTAAGGAAGAAGGAAAATACTGGAGCAAAAGCATCTGGAATGGAGGTGTAGACTGGGGAATAATTTGTACGAGAATGATCATTGAAACCATGCGAGGTTCACAGGAATTGATAAATCATCACTCTTTAGGTCAACTAATTCAAAATCTACCTAACTACAGTTATTTATTTACTTCATAATTTATCTCCATTGTTTACAAGGACATTGTGAGAGACTGTATAACGCCTTGCTTAAAAGCAGATATTCATGGCATTCCTCTTAATTGGTTAGCTAGCCTAGTGTTTGCTTGTTTACTTTCAGAAGAGAAAAACACCAATAACTTCAGGGAATTAGAGCTGGCTGGAGTCAAAGTAGCATCGGATTTTTAGAGTTGGAAGACCTTACAAAGGCCACCTAGTCCATCTTGTTTTTAGAGATAAGAAAAAGGCTTCTTTAAGAGGTGAAGTGACCTGCACAATATTCTAATAACTAACATTTATGTCACACTTTACAAAGCGCTTTACAGCTATCTCATTTGCTCCTCACTACAACTCTGGGAGGTGGGTGCCGATATTATCATTTTACAAAAGTAAAGATTAAGTTACTTACCCCGGGGCACATACCTGGTAAATGTCTGAAGCCACATTTGAACACAACTCTTCCTGTCTACATATATGTACAGTATTGTATTCACTCCATAACGTAGCAGCCAAACAGGCAGGAAATGGCAGAGTTCAGCTATCCTGACTCCAAAATTCAGTTTTCTTTCCACTAAACCATGCAGCAATCCCACATAATCTTCATGCAGGATGGCACAGTGCATAAAGAGCTGGCCTTGAAGTTAGGAAAACCTGAGTTCAAATCCTTCCTCAGATAGGATGTGAGCCAGGGCAAGTCACTTAATCACTGCCTGCTTCAGTTTCCTCATCTATAAAATTATGGTAGTAATTGTACCTCCCTCTCAGGATTGTTGTGAGGTTCAAAAGATAAAACGAAACGCTGTGTAAGCCTTAAAGTGCTATGTAAAATCTTGTTTATATTATTAATTATTATTATATTAGTATATATAATACAATCATATTTTAGTTATGTATTATTACAATCATTCTATATTGTTATATTATTAATATTATTATTCTCTCAGTTAAGAATTTATGGAGGCCTAAACAGGCATAGAATTTATTAGGACCTTCTTTCTACATTACCAAACTCCAAAGAGACAACTTGGAGGATCTCCACAGTCAAAGGTAAGGAATAAACTGTGCATGTTAGGTGTTAGGGCAATCAGTTCCCTCTGTTGGGTATTCATATCTTCTCTGTTATTCAGTTGTTTCAATTGAGTCCGGCCCTTTGTGACCCCATTTGGGGTCACAAAGAAAATTCAAAAATAAACTCAAATATATTCAAATATATTCAAATAAAATATATTCAAAAATATACTCAAAGAAAGGGAATCATGTGGAACAATCAGGCTGTGCCTTCACTATTTATGGATCCAGATTAAAAAGTTAAAGGCAATTTCTAGCCATTCTGAAGGTTACAATTTATAATTTCTATTTCAACAAGGGTAATGGGAAGCTTTGTTGATAATAAGTACTTTGAGAAGTAGAAATAACTGGGAATAGGAAAAACGACCCAACACATTAGCTTTAAAACTGAAACCTTTGTTTGCTTTGTATCTGAGGCTTTAATTAATATAAAAATAGTACCTAGAAGTAGAAAAGTCAGGTTTCAGTTCAATACAAGGAAGAACTTCCTTAATAATGTTAACCAAGCAAAAGTAAATTGGACTACCTCAGGAAGTTACTTATTTGTGGAGAGCTTATTTGACAGCCCTTTTATGAAGGGGATTTCCCTCTTCTGTAACGGGTTGAATTAGAGTTCAGCCCTTAAACTGTGAGTTGCAATCCTGTATGGGGTCAAGAAAAATTTGGCAAGAGTAAAAGGTATCTGCACATCCAACAACCAAAATTAATTTTAAAACATGTAATGAATTCAAGGTGTTTCTGGCACCACTTGCAAGGGTTGCATCTCAGCTTCACAGCAGCCTTGATTTTGAACACAAAGCATGAGCACTTTGCACTGCGCATCCTCTCAGGTCACACAAAGCCAACAAATCTTACCCTTCATTTTGTAAAAGAAGTGACTGAGACCTAGAAAGATTAAATGAAAGGACTTGTTCAAAGTCACACAAGTAGCAAGTGAAATATCTAGGATTCTGACCCAATTCCTCTGAATCTTAACATTGCCCTGCACTATATTTATCTCTGAGGTATCATTCAACTCCAAGAGCCTATGATTCTAATCTCATTATAACTGGAATCTTTATTACAAAATCCCACATTCCAGAGAAGCCTTTTCTGATCCTTCTCAATGCTTACCCCTTTCCTCTGTTACTTATTTCCAACTTAGCTTGTAAATATCTTGTTTACATGCAGTTATTGTACATATTGCTTAACTTCTCAGTATCCTAGGCATCTCTCTAAAAACTATAGATTATTGACCAATTAGTAATGTGTAGTGGAAGAATTTTCCATGCTAGATGACCATCTAAATGGGAAGAACTATACTTTACTTTCACAAAAATTTGAGAATGGGGAGCAGAGCCAAGATGGCGGAGTAGAAAGACACACATATGCTAGCTCTCCCCCCACAGCCCATAAAACACTGTAAATAAAGACTCTCAACAAATTCTAGAGCAGCAGAAGCCACAGAACAACAGAGTGGAGAAGATTTCCTGCCCAGGGTGGCCTGAAAGGGCAATGGGAAATGTCTGTCACACCAGACGCAGAGTGGAGCCCAGCCCAGTCTTGGCCACGCAGAAGCGGAATCTCCAGTTGCAGCAGTAGCAGCTGTTCGCAGATCCCTAAATCCACAGGTGCCAAAGGTCAGTGACAGGTTTTTTTCAGCTGGCCAAGAAGGGAGAAGGGCCTTCCCATAGCTCTGGCCTCAGGCAGTGACCACCGAGGCCACATCTGGTGGGCAGCAGCAGTTCCCACAGCAGCCCCTACAGCAGCCTGCATCCTTTGTTGGATCGTAAAATCCCTGGGGGCACTGAGCAGCTGACTCGTACCTTAGCGCTGTGTAGAGGCCCTGATTCTCCTGAGGAATTAGAGCGGCTGATCTTTATCTCACACTGAATGGTGGCCCTGCCCCTGCAGCTTATCTGAATCTCTGCCCCCAGTACTGGCTTGGCGGAACTGAAGGTGAGGTGGTTGTGAAGACGAAACTCTGCTAAGATTCTGGGCACAAAAATTTCTCCCTTATCCCAGACCAGTGTACACACTTGATTCTGCCACCTTGGAGGAACTGAGATCTTACAGATCCCCACAGTATACCCTACTCTTGACAAAGGACCCAAAAGTCAAGTAACTGGTTGGGAAAATGCCCAAAAAAGGGGAAAAAAAATAAGACTATAGAAGGTTACTTGCTTGGTGAACAGATATCTTCTCTCATCCTTTCAGATGAGGAAGAACAATGCTTACCATCAGGGAAAGACATAAAAGTCAAGGCTTCTGTATCCCAAACATCCAAAATAAATATTCAGTGATCTCAGGCCATGGAAGAGCTCAAAAAAGATTTTGAAAATTAAGTAAGAGAGGTGAAGGAAAAATTGGGAAGAGAAATGAGAGAGAAGCAAGAAAATCATGAAAAGAAGGTCAACACCTTGCTAAAGGAGACCCAAAAAATGCTGAAGAAAATAACACATTTAAAAATAGGCTAACTCAATTGGCAAAAGAGATTCAAAAAGCCAATGAGGAGAAGAGTGCTTTAAAAAATAGAATTGGCCAAATGGAAAAGGAGGTTCAAAGGCTCACTGAAGAAAATAGTTCTTTCAAAATTAGAATGGCACAGATGGAGGCTAATGGCTTTATGAGAAACCAGAAAATCACAAAACAAAACCAAAAGAATGAAAAAATGGAAGATAATGTGAAATATCTCATTGGAAAAACAACTGACCTGGAAAATAGATCCAAGAGAGACAATTTAAAAATTATTGGACTACCTGAAAGCCAGGATCAAAAAAAGAGCCTAGACATCATCTTTCATGAAATTATCAAGGAAAACTGCCCTGAGATTCTAGAACCAGGGGGCAAAATAAATATTGAAAGAATCCACCAATCACCTCCTGAAAGAGATCCAAAAAAAGAAACTCCTAGGAACATTGTGGCCAAATTCCAGAGTTCCCAGGTCAAGGAGAAAATATTGCAAGCAGATAGAAAGAAACAATTCAAGTATTGTGGAAATATAATCAGGATAACACAAGATCTAGGGGCTTCTACATTAAGGGATCGAAGGGCATGGAATATTATATTCCAGAAGTCAAAGGAACTAGGACTAAAACCAAGAATCACCTACCCAGCAAAAACTGAGTATAATACTTCAGGGGAAAAAATGGTCTTTCAATGAAATAGAGGACTTTCAAGCATTCTTGATGAAAAGACCAGAGCTGAAAAGAAAATTTGACTTTCAAACACAAGAATCAAGAGAAGCATGAAAAAGGTAAACAGCAAAGAGAAATCATAAGGGACTTACTAAAGTTGAACTGTTTACATTCCTACATGGAAAGAAAATATTTGTAACTCTTGAAACTTTTTTCAATATCTGGGTAGTTGGTGGGATTTTACACACACACACACACACACACACACACACACACACACACACAGCACAGGGTGAATTGAATAGGATGGGATTGTACCTTAAAAAAATGAACTTAAGGGGTGAGAGAGAAATATGTTGGGAGGAGAAAGGGAGAAACTGAATGGGGCAAATTATCTCTCATAAAAGAGGCAAGTAAAAGACTTTTCAGTGGAGGGAGAAAGGGGGGAGGTGAGAGAAAAAACATGAAGCTTACTCTCATCACATTCCACTAAAGGAAGGAATAAAATGCACACTCATTTTGATATGAAAACCTATCTTACAATACAGCAAAGTGGGGGAGAAGAGCATAAGCAGGGTGGGAGGGTATGATGGAAGGGAGGGCAATGGGAGGAGGGAGCAATTAGAAGTCAACAGTCTTGGGGAGGGACAGGATCAAAAGAGAGAATAGAAGCAATGGGGGGCAGGATAGGATGGAGGGAAATATAGTTAGTCTTACACAACACGACTATTATGGAAGTCATTTGCCAAACTACACAGACATGGCCTATATTGAATTGCTTGCCTTCCCAAAGGGAATGGATGGGGAGGGAGGGATGAAGAGAAGTTGGAAGTCAAAGTTTTAGGAACAACTGTTGAGTACTGTTCTTGCATACAACTAGGAAATGAGAAATACAGGTAATGGATTATAGAAGTTTATCTTGCCCTACAGGACAAAAGAGAAGATGGGGATAAGGGAAGGGAGGGATGTTAGAAGGGAGGGCAGATTGGTGGTGGGGGTAATTAGAATGCTTGACATTTTGGGGTGGGTGGAGGGGAGAGATGGGGAGAAAATTTGGAATTCAAAATTTTGTAGAAATGAATATTGAAAACTTAAATAAATTTTAAAAAAACAAAAAAAATTTGAGAATGATTTCAGATCAAAGGTATACCTGACATGTAACAATTCCCTATAATTTTCTCTCATTTAAAAACTGTGATATACTCATTTCCTTCTCTATTATGAATCTCCAGCCTTAGTTAGGTGCCAGCTTTAAGAGACATGGGTACATTTTTAGCATGCTTACTTTCATTCCTTGAATAGCTTAAAGAATTAGTCAGAGCTATAATAAATTTAAAAGTACATACATACTGCTTAATTTTAATTTTTCTTCTGTACACACAAAACACTAAGAAGCTCTAGCAAACAGTTTGAAAGCCGCTACTCCAAAGAAGGATCCTCAAATGATTGCTTACACTATATTACACATACTAATTACCACAACATGCTGTTTCATAAAATTTATTCATTTGTGGTCTATCATAAAATTTTTTCAAAGTTTTAAAAATAGGCTTGAGTGTGGGAAGTTTATTTTTCTTTGGTTCATTTTCATGGCAATTCTTTCCATAGCCTTAGGGTGCCCCTAAACATTTAAAAAGTTACATAATAAGTGTTGTAAAGTCTGTAACATTTAGATTCAAGGAGGAGTTAACTAAGCAAATTAAATCTGCCTACCTTGAGATTGTCATGTGCATTAAGTAGATGCGGGGCTTCCTGGCAAAATGATGATTGTACGGGATCTGAAAGTTATATTAGTTGAACTGAGTAAGAAGAAGCCTTTGGTTCAGATTAAAGGAGAGAGAATTTAGTCAGCATGTCAACAGTTTTCCCAATAGAAATCATGAAACTGAGTGAAACTATTTCATAAAAAATGCGGGGTTGGGAAAGCAAATACTAGGCTAGTGGAAAATGTGAACTAAAGCCTGTCTTACTTTCCTATGGAGCTTCCACTGACATTGACTCTTAAACACTTTAGTTTGAAATCTATATCTCTTCATAGGTAGACCCAGCACACTTCATTAGAGTGGGCTTCCAGAAAATTTCTTTTTTGAAGTGATAACTTTTCTCAGCTTTAATTTCTTCCTCTATAAAATAATGATAATAATAGCACATTCCTGCCAGGGTTATTGTGTAGATCACATGAGGTTATATAAGTAAGTGCTTTGTAAACCTTAAAGTGCTATGTAAATGCTATTATTATGATAGCTATTATTAAAGGCAAATATTTTTTGAGTATTCAGTCACCTTTTATTTTTTATTCCAAAAGCTTGTGACTCCTGGATAAGAAGACATTCTGCAAAGAAAAGGCATATGTAGCTAGGACCCTTCAAACTGAAAGATCTCTTTTCTCATGGGCAGAAAAACAACTGTAAAATAGGAATAACTAACTGTCTAACCTGCCTTATTCATTTTTTAAAAATCTAATACTTAACCAAAATTAATTTTTAAAAAATTAACTAAACTTTATTTTTAAAAAATATGAACTGTGAAAAAAGGTCTTTATTAATCAAAGTATTCTTCCCCTAAAATATAGCATAATCTTTGCAGCCTTATCTTCTTGGCTAAAAAAAATTATTTTTCCAACTGGACACTGCTTACCGAATCCTGAACTTTTTCATGAAGGACTTATTTTCATTGGAGTTTCAGGGCTGGTGATTAGAGGCACATTCTTTTAAAATTTTAAGTTTCAACTTCTTTGTCCTTCTTGTCTGTTCCAGTCAGAGGCTCAGGGCCATAAGCTAAGCCATGAAACATCAAGTGGCCAGAGAAATCAAATGGGGAAAATGTCTAGTTGACTTTTCAGTGATCTGGTTCAAGCTATTGAAATCCCTAGACAGGAGTGGCAGGATCCTGGAAGCAGGAATTGAAAAAGAAAACAGTTTCTGAGATCCAAATGGGATCTAGGCTTCATCCTAGCAAACATGCCCCCAGAGCAGGTGAGGGAGTGCCTTGGAGAGTATCTAGAAAAACCTTTAGAGAGCAGAAGAGGTACAGCAAAAGGGAAGAGGAGGGAGGAAGCTGGAGCAGGAGCTGGAGCAAAGAAAGTCCCCAAAGGCCAGGAAAGTGCCCACCTTTGCTCTGTCAACCTGGATTTTCATATATTGGATTATTCAAAGTACATTTTTAAAAAAACATAGTTTCTTTGGTTTCATCAGTGAGGTTATTGTGGGGGTAAGATTCTCCCTTCCTTTCATGATTAATGGTTTGGAAATCACCAAGTTGCATTTTCAAAACTATCAGTCTGAAAAGAAAAAAAAAGCATATTTTGAAGTTTAAAGAATAAATCAGGAGAAATAAGGACATCAAGGCAACTGTCATCTTTTGCAGACTTTGAGAACATAGCTTATCTTTTCAGCTGTGATTTCAAGACAAATGGAACATGAAAGCATCTAGGGTACAATGAATGAGTGCGTTGCCCATCTGCCTCCCCTCTCTTTGTTTCCCTGGATCTTGAGGAAACTGTAGGCCTGGGAGTTGCAGAAGAATAATGAGCAAAGGTGGTAAGGGAGGGTTAGAAAGAGTATGTGAGTCAATGGAGGAAAGAAGGGGTTTTTTTTGAGTGATGATATTTTTAGCAAGTGCATTTAATTGACAGCATCAAAGGCTTTTAGACATCCATTATCACACTTTGAAGGCTTGGGACAGAAAGAAAAGGACTGAGAAATAGAGAGAGGGGATTTGTTAAAAATGACAAGAAAACAAATGTGTATATTCCAGTATGTCAGTCTTTGCAAAATATAACATAAAATGCTAGAGTATTTTCTAAATAATGAGTAAAAATGGCTGAGGACCCTTAAATAATCCAACCTCAAAAACAGATTTATAACAAGTGTTTTTATGTTTTTTAGTCTATCGAAAGAAAGGTCATAAATCTGGAGCAGGTATGGACTTCAAAAACCAAGTAGTCCAATCGTCTCATTTTACAGATGAGGAAACTGAGGATCAGAGAACATTAAAAGTGTAAGGCACCAGAGAGGTCATGCTTCCAACTCTCATTTCACAGGCAAAAAAACTAAGGTTAAGAGGTTAAGTAAGTCATTAGAGTTCATGCAGTTCATTATACTAAGTGGTAAACTGTTTTGAAATCCTGAATTTAAAGGAATTTTTTTAAAAACATAGTAATTTCGGGGGGCGGAGCCAAGATGGCGGAGTAGAAAGATGCACATACGCTACCTCCGAACCCACTGCCCATAAAATACCTGTAGAGAGAAGAATCACCGGCGAATTCTGGAGCAGCAGAAGCCACAGAACGGAGTGGATGAGATTTCTGCTCCAGAGAGCCTGAAAACCTCTCGCAAAAGGTCCCTCGCGCCCCAGGCCCGGAGCAGAGCCCAACCCTGCCTCGGCGGCACAGCACTGAAAGGAGCAGATCCGAGCAGGCTTCAGGGACAGAATCTCCAGCAGCCGCGCGGGGCCCTCCACCCACAGGTGACAAGGGTCGGTGAGAAGGTCTCTTTGGCGGGTCGAGAGGGGAGTGGGGTGCCCCCATAGCTCAGGCCCCCTCGGGAGGCAGCAGCGGAGGCGGGAGCAGACTGAGGCTCCCCAAGCAGGCAGGACCCTGGATACATTGTTGAAGGTCTTTGCATAAACCCCCTGAGGGAACGGAGCCCGTGAGCCGGCCCTGCCCTGACTTGAGCACCTAAACTTAATCTCACACTGAACAGCAGCCCTGCCCCCACCCAAAGCCCTGAGGCTGGGAAAGCAGCATTTGAATCTCAGACCCCAAGTACTGGCTGGGTGGATCTGGAGGCAAGGTGGGGGTGGAGAGAACACTCAGAAGTCAAGTCACTGGCTGGGAAAATGCCCAGAAAAGGGAAAAAAAATAAGACTATAGAAGGTTACTTGCTTGGTGAACAGGCATTTCCTCCCTTCCTTTCTGATGAGGAAGAACAATGCTTACCATCAGGCAAAGACACAGAAATCAAGGCTTCTGTATCCCAGCCCACTCAATGGGCTCAGGCCATGGAAGAGCTCAAAAGGGATTTTGAAAATCAAGTTAGAGAGGTGAAGGAAAAACTGGGAAGAGAATTGAGTGATATGCAAGCAAAGCATGAAAAACAAGTAAACACCCTGCTAAAGGAGACCCAAAAAAATGCGGAAGAAAATAACACCTTGAAAAATAGGCTAACTCAATTGGCAAAAGAGGTTCAAAAAGCCAATGAGGAGAAGAATGCTTTCAAAAGCAGAATTAGCCAAATGGAAAAGGAGGTTCAAAAGCTCACTGAAGAAAATAGTTCTTTCAAAATTAGAATGGAACAGATGGAGGCTAATGACTTTATGAGAAACCAAGAAATCACAAAACAAAACCAAAAGAATGAAAAAATGGAAGATAATGTGAAATATATCATTGGAAAAACAACTGACCTGGAAAATAGATCCAGGAGAGACAATTTAAAAATTATGGGACTACCTGAAAGCCATGATCAAAAGAAGAGCCTAGACATCATCTTTCATGAAATTATCAAGGAAAACTGCCCTGAGATTCTAGAACCAGAGGGCAAAATAAGTATTCAAGGAATCCACAGATCACCGCCTGAAAGAGATCCAAAAAGAGAAACTCCTAGGAACATTGTGGCCAAATTCCAGAGCTCCCAGGTCAAGGAGAAAATATTGCAAGCAGATAGAAAGAAACAATTCAAGTACTGTGGAAATACAATCAGGATAACACAAGATCCAGCAGCTTCTACATTAAGGGATCGAAGGGCGTGGAATAGGATATTCCAGAAGTCAAAGGAACTAGGACTAAAACCAAGAATCACCTACCCAGCAAAAACTGAGTATAATACTTCAGGGGAAAAATTGGTCTTTCAATGAAATAGAGGACTTTCAAGATTCTTGATGAAAAGACCAGAACTGAAAAGAAAATTTGACTTTCAAACACAAGAATGAAGAGAAGCATGAAAAAGTAAATAGCAAAGAGAAGTCATAAGGGACTTATAAAAGTTGAACTGTTTACATTCCTACATGGAAAGACAATATTTGTAACTCTTGAAACTATTCAGTATCTGGGTTCTGGGTGGGATTACACACACACACACACATTCACATGCACATGCACACACATAGAGACAGAGTGCACAGAGTGAATTGAAGAGGATGGGATCATATCTTTAAAAAAATGAAATCAAGCAGTGAGAGAGAAATATATTGGGAGGAGAAAGGGAGAAATGGAATGGGGCAAAATATCTCTCATAAAAGAGGCAAGCAAAAGACTTCTTAGTGGAGGGATAAAGAGGGGAGGTGAGAGAAAAACATGAAGTTTACTCTCATCACATTTGACTAAAGGAAGGAATAAAATGCACACTCATTTTGGTATGAAAACCTATCTTACAATACAGGAAAGTGGGGGATAAGGGGATAAACAGGGTGGGGGGGTGATGGAGGGGAGGGCATGGGGAGAAGGGAGCAATTTGAGGTCAACACTCATGGGGAGGGACAGGATCAAAAGAGAGAACAGAAGTAATGGGGGACAGGATAGGATGGAGGGAAATATAATTAGTTCTTACACAACACTACTATTATGGAAGTCATTTGCAAAACTACACAGATTTGGCCTATATTGAATTGCTTGCCTTCCAAAGGGAAGGGGTGGGGAGGGAGGGAGGGCAGATTGGCAGACAGGGGCAATTAGAACGCTCGGTATTTTGGGGTGGGGGGAGGGGACAAAAGGGGAGAAAATTTGGAACCCAAAATTTTGTGAAAATGAATGTTAAATGTTAAATTAATTAATTAAAAAAATAAAAATAAAAAAATAAAAACATAGTAATTTCAACACGCTATCACAGGGAAGATTGGGAATGCTTTTATTGCTACAAGGGCATACTTTCATTTTAGTTTAAAATATGGTGATTCCAGTGTTATTTTCATGTTCAGTAAATGTAGACCATTTTCTGAAATTGCATGTTTTCTCTATATGTTTAATATTATTCTCAGGACTGACCAATCAGGCCCCTGTCCCAGGAACACATGAATGGTTGGTGAGCCTGCTTCTGAGTATGCATAATGGAGAGCTCTGTTCTCCACTTTGGGGCATGTGCAGTTATCCTATTAACTGTCTCCCATTCACTCACAGAATGGTAGAGGAAAGGTTTTTTGATTGGCTTCTAAGACAGAAATGAGCATGTATTCCAAAGGTTCCATTGACTTGACCTTTTTCCTGCCTGAATATGTTTGAGTCAGGAGGCAATAACTGCTTAAACCTTTGGATGTGGAGAGTAGGCGACTAATGGGGAGAGTGTTTAGCACCCTAATATTTTTAACCAGTTAAGCATCATTTAGCTTTTACAAAGAAATATTTACTGAAAAGACAAGATAAGAACCAAGGACAAACATTTCCCCCAAAGAGCAGGAATATACTTCTCCTTCTACTACCTGTTCCTTGGGAAGAATGGGTTCATATTTAAAGCCATATCTAAAAAGCATTCAAACCATCAAGTTCACTTTCCAATGTGTAATGGTTGATGGAAAAAGTGGATCTCTTGCTTACAGAAACTTGTATCTTGGCTGCAGGGTCAGTATACTTCTAAGCTGAGTGCTTGTTACTCCTCTTCAACTTTTTTTTTTTTACTTAATAGTATTTTATTTTTTTCCAATTACATGTAAAAATAGTTTTCAACATTCATTTTTATAAGATGTTGAGTTCCAAATTTTTTTCTTCCTCCCCAAGAAAGCAAGCAGTCTATAGGTTATCCATGTACAGTCATATTAAACATTTCCATATTAATCATGTTGTGAAAAAAGAATCAGAACAAAAGGGGAAAATTATGAGAAAGAAAAGAAAGTAAATAGTATGCTTCAATCTACATTCAGTTTCCAAAGTTCTTTCTCTGGATGTGGATAGCATTTTCCATCATGAATCTTTAGCAATTGTCTTAAATCATTGTATTGTGGAGAAGAGCTATGTCTATCAAAGTTAGTCATCATACAATATGGCTGTTACCGTGTATAACGTATTCCTGGTTCTGTTCAGTCTCCAGGTTTTTCTGAAATCTACCTGCTCATCATTTCATATAGTATAATAGTATTCCATTACATTTCTATACCACAACTTGTTCAGCCATTCTGCAATTGATGGCCACCACAAAAAGAGCTGCTATAAATGTTTTTTGTACATGTGGTCCTTTTCCCATTTTTATGATCTCTTTGGGATACATACCTAACAGTGCTATTGCTGGATCAAAGGGTATGCACAGTGTTATAGCCCTTTGGGCATAATTCCAGATTGCTTTTCCAAATGTTTGGATCACAACTCTCATCTCACAATTCCACCAACAATGCATTAGTGTTCCAATTTTCCCACATCATCTCTAACATTTTTCATTTTCCTGTTCTGTCATGTTAGCCAAGCTAATAGGTATGAGGTGGTACTTCAGCATTGTTTTGATTTGCATCTCTCTAATCAATAGTGATTTAGAGCATTTTTTCATGACTATAGATAGTGCTAATTTATTCATCTGAAAACTGCCTGTTCATATCCTTTGACCATTTATCAACTGAGGAATGACTTGTATTCTTATAAATATAAATCAGTTCTCTGTATATTTGAGAAATAAGGCCTTTATCAGAAACATTGGCTATAAAAATTGCTTCCCAGATTTCTGCTTTCTTTCTAATCTTGTTGCCTTGGCTTTGTTTGTGCAAACATTTTAAATTTAATATAGTCAAAATTATCCATTTTGTATTTCATAATGTTCTTTATCTCTTGTTTGGTCATAAATTCTTCCCATCTCCATAGACATGGCAGGTAAATTATTCCTTGCTTTCCTAATTTGCTTTATTCTTTCATCTTTGTGTTTAAATCATGTACCCATTACAACCTCATCTTGGTATAGGGTATGAGATGTTGACCTGTGTCTAGTTTCTGCCATATTATTTTCTAGTTTTACCAGTATTTTTATCAAATAGTAAGTTCTTATTCTAGAAGCTGGAGTTGTTGGGTTTATCAAACAGTAGATTACTATAGTTATTTACTACTATATCTTGTGTACATTCCACTGATCCACCTCTCTATTTCTTAGCCAGTACAAAATAGTTTTGATGATTGCTGTGTTATAATATAATTTTAGATATGGTATGACTAGGCTACCTTCCTTTGTGTTTTTTCCCCTTAATTCCCTTGACCTTTTGATCTTCCAGATGAATTTTGTTATTATTTTTTCTAGCTCTATAAAAGAATTGTTTGGTAGTTTGAGTGGTGGTACTGAATAAGTAAATTAATTTAGGTAGAATTGTTGTTTTATTATATTAACTTGACCTACCCATGAGCAATTGGTATTTTTCCAGTTGTTTGGATCTGACTTTATTTGTGTGAAGTGTCTTGTAATTCTGTTCATATAGTTCCTGGGTTTGTCTTGGCAGGTAGACTCTCAAATACTTTATATTGTATACAGTTGGAATTTCTCTTTTTATATCTTGTTGCTGGGCTTTGTTGGTAATATACAGAAAAGCTGATGGTTTATGTGGGTTTATTTTACTTTGCTAAAGTTCTTTATTTCAAGTAGTTTTTTAGTTGGTTCTCTAGGATTCTCAAAGTATGCTATTATAACATCTGCAAAAAGTGATTGTTTCCTCACTGCCTATTCTAATTCCTTCCATTTTTTCTTCTCTTGTTGCTAAAGCTAACATTTCTAGTACAATGTTGAAGAATAGTAATGACAATTGGCATCCTTGTTCACCCCTGATCTTACTGAGAAAGCTTTTAGCTTATCCCTATTACATATAATGCCTGCTGATGGTTTTAGATAGATATTATTTGTCTTTTTGAGGAAAACTCCATTTATTCCTATGCTTTCTAGTGTTTTAAAAAGAATGAGTGCTGTATTTTGTCAAAAATTTTTTCTGCATCTATTGAGATAATTATGTGATTTCTGCTAGTTTTGTTACTGATATGGTCAATTATGCCAAAAGTTTTCGTAATACTGGATCAGCCCTGCATTCCTGGTATAATTCCCACCTGGTCATGGTATATTATCCTGGGGATGGATTGTTGTAATCTCTTTGCTAATGTTTTATTTAAATTTTTGCATCAATATTCATTAGGGAAATTGGTCCATAGTTTTCTTTCTGTGTTTTGGCTCTTCCTGGCTTAGGTATCAGCACCATATTTGTCTTATAGAAGGAATTTTGTAGGAGTGCTTCTTTGCCTATTTTTCCATATTGGAATTAATTGTTCTTAAATGTTTGGTAGAATTCATTGTAAATCTATCCAGCCCTGGAGACTTTTTCTTAGGGAGTTCATAGATGGCTTGTTCAATTTCTTTTTCTAAAATGGGATTAAGTATTTTATTTCCTCTTCTGTTAATCTGGGCAATTTGTATTTTTGTAAATATTTATCCATTTCATTTAAAATTTCAGATTTGTTGGCATACAGTTGGGCAAAATAGCTCCTAACTGTCACTTTAATTTTCTCTTAATTGGTAGTGAATTCATCCTTTTCATTTTTTATACTGGTAATTTGGTTTTCTTTCTTTTTTAGTTTTTCTTTCTTTTTTAAAAATCAAATTAACCAAAGATTTATCTATTTTATTGTTTTTTTAAAATAAAACCAGCTCTTATTTTTATTTATTAATTCAATAGTTTTCTTACTTTCAGTTTTATTAATCTCTCCTTTGATTTTCAGAATTTCTAATTTGGTATTTAATTAGGGATTTTTAAATTTATTCTTTTTCTAAATTTTTTAGTTGTATGTTCAATTCATTGATCTCTTTCTCTCCTTTACTTATGTAAGCATTTAGAGATATAAAATTTCCCCTAAGAATTGCTTTGGCTGCATGTCATAAATTTGGTATTTTGTCTCATTATTGTCATTCTCTTTGATGAAATTATTGATTGTTTCTATGATTTGTTGTTTGACCCACTCATTCTTTGGTATTAGATTATTTAGTTTCCAATTAATTTTTAAACTATCTTTCTGTGACCCTTTATTACATCATGATCTGAGAGTGCATTTAATATTTCTAAGCCTTTCTGTATTTGATTGTGAGGTTTTTATATCCTAATACATGGTCATTTTTTGTGTAGGTGCCATATACCACTGAGAAAAAGGTATATTCCTTTCTATCCCCATTCAATTTTCTCCAGAGGTCTATCCTACCTTTATTTTTCTAAAATTCTATTTACCTCCTTAATTCCAAAAATATGGAACGCTTCACAAATTTGTGTGTCATCCTTGCACAGGGGCATGCTAATCTTCTCTGTATCATTCCAATTTTAGTATATGTGTTGCTGAAGCAAGCACCTCTTCAACCTTTCAAAGCTTCAGCATTTCAAAGGTTGTAACTCCCTCTAACAATTCTTCGCCTAAGAGCAGAAAAGGACATGGAAGAGATAAGCACAAAGGTACCATGTATTCATGGATTACACATTAGCTTGGTAAATGGGAAAATAAGCTGCCGGCAACAACACTGCTGCCATCCCTGCAGTGATTTCCCTCCCTAACCAAAGGCTTTTTTTTGGGGGGGAGGGTTGGAGTGAGTTTCCATGTCTTGACTAGGCTAAAAATTCAGTGACCATGCATAAGCTTGATTGTACCAACTGAGACAGAAGTTTTCACCTCCTCTGTTTCTAATCTAGACTGCTTTGGGCCTCTTTAGGTACCCTGGTGGCCCTGTGCTTCCAGGAGCTGATCTTACCAGTGCAACTTAGTTCAGACTGAGTTAGCCCTACTGCAGCTCAGAACTCCCAAGCACAAGCTATCCACTAGCCCCAGCCTCTCCAGTAACAAGGACTACTGTGTCCACCACTCCACTTGAAGGCTTAAGCAGTTATCATCTCCTCAGTCAGAAACACCAAGGCTGGAAAGAGAATAATGTAAAGTCCCTGGGGCCTTTTGTATACATACTCAGTTCTGTCTCAGAAGCCTTTGCCACAGGGTAAGCAGACAGGAAACAGTTGTAAAATAACTGCTCTAAAGGGGAGAGCAGAGACCTTCATCAGGCATGTTCAGAAAAGCAGGCTCACCAAACAGTCATATGTGTTCCTAAGACTGGTTCCTCACTGGCCAGTCCCCCATTATACTCTTCAGACTCTGCTTTAGTTTCTTTCTGGCTTTCTTCTCTTTCTTCTACTCTCTAAATATTTTTAAATTTTACAAGGCAGAGCTGAATCTCTAATAGAATGACAATAATCCAGGTAGGTAGGAGAGAGAGAGGAGAGAGCGTTGGGAAATGAAGGTGTGAAGAGTAATAGCACTTTACAGTTTACAAAGCACTTTGTAGCAGAGGGGACTGGGGAGCTCCCCTGGTCTCACAACAACCCTATTATATTACAAATATTATCACCCCCATTTTGCAGATGAGGAAACTGAGACTTAAAGAAAGTGACTAGAAAGAAGGATCCAGATAGAAAGATTCCTGGGGAGGTTACATTTGTTTTAGGTCAGGTATTCAGTATACTTTTTTCCTCCTTTATCTCCAGTTGGTGAGAATGAAAGGAGGAAAGGAAAGGAAGTAATTTAATATATATTATTTTAGTGCTGGATTCTATCTTTATGTCAGTGTCAAAAGTATGGGATTACAGTCAGGAAACCTAGGTTCAGATCTCAGACTTACCACTTCTCTCTTTGGCTTTGCACAAGTTACTAGGCCTTGAGTTACTCTCCTATAGGATGAGGAGTTGGACTAGATGAACTGAGGTCCATTCCAATTCTAAACGTAATATCCTCTGAAACAATAAGATTATGGGATGAGAAACATTGAAGAGTAGTTGTTTTAATTAAGGTGGTTTTTGTTTTTTGTTTTTTACAAATTTAGGTCTATTTTTTTCTAACTGTTAGGTTATTTTGAACGATTAGGTTCATTTTGAAGGCAAAATGATCTATTATAATACTGCTATGCTAAACTACAAAGAAAATGCTTGGTCTGGAATATCAAGAAAATCTCAGATGGCACATAACTAAGCAAATTGGTTTCAGGAAGGTTGATTCTTCATTAAAAGATGGAATATTCTTTGACAAGTAGGATTTGAATGGTAGCAAGAGTCCTATGGTAGAGACGGTAGAAATTAGAGTTCTAGATCAGCGGAAAAGCTGGTACATGCTTAGTAGGAGTGACTTCCCAGGTGTAAACAGGGGTCTGGCATTCCATGTCTCTGTTCCCATTGAATCTGTAGTCAGCATACCCAGGCTACTTGGACATCCACCTCATATTTTTCCTCTTATACTTTGACCTGTGCATTCTCCTTCTTCCACTTGCTTCTAATGACATGTTGGATTTCAACAATATGGCACTAAGACCAAGAGGTACTATAGTTTTAGAATGAATTTCCTCTATTAATTTGAAATACATTAATTGCTGGAATACATGGGCCTTGCATTTTGATTACTTTTTTTTTCAGTTCAACATGTATTCATTAAGAATACACTATACATACACACACATACATACATATATGCCAGGCATTATGCAAAGACTAATAATACAAAGAATAAAATGAAATGGTCCTTGACAGTTTTTGTTTTGGTAAGGGAAAACAATATGAACATAAATAGTTAAATAAAAATTACATACAAAGTAAATAAGTAATTTTTGAGAAGAAAAACATTCAATGGGGATCTGGGGAGGGGAAAGTGGGACCAAGAAAGATCTTATCCAGGAGATGGCATTTAAGTTTATTTCTTGAGCTAGGGACACCAAGAGTCAGAGGTGAGTAAAAAGTACATTCCAGGCAAAAAATCAAAATGGAAAAAATCTAGATTGTTCTGGTAAGAACAATTTAATTTCTCGATCAGTTAATCAGGTTAAATCCCCACTATTTGCTGCCATGTTGATATGGCCCTTGCATATTGCATTCAGATCTGAAGATACTTGTTAATAAAGCAAGGAAGGGAACCAAGGTCTGCAGGTGGTTTTTATTTCTTACTTTCTAAGGAAGGTTGGGTGGAGTTAGGCTTAACAGGTAAAACTTGTTTCTGCCTGAGACTGTCTGTACCCAAGAGGGAAATTTGGGTTGACTACCTCTTGCTTAGATAATGAGCAGATGAAGACCTTGGAATAAGATGTAATTTCCCCAGGGGGGACAGTTTGCCTTTATTTGAAGATTATCTTGGGGATGTACTCCTTATGTGTTGACAGCAATCAGCAGTGATTTGTTAAGTATTAAAATTAGATTTTGGGTTTTTAATATTGACTGTTCCCTAAAGATGAAATTCCTCGCTATAACACATTTCATGAGGCTTATTAGTGGAAAAATAATAGATATAATCAAGATTGCCATTACCTAAGATCTTTCATCAGTTTTAATAAGTAGTGAAAGCATATAATTATTTGGTTAAAATTCAGTTGAGATAGCTATTTTAAGCAATAAGAACTGTCCAATCAGTGGGATCCTATGTGGCAAAAACTGTGATTTAGTTAAAGCACAGAACAAAACAGCAGGTTACACAATCATAGGTTTAGAAGTGGAAGGATCTCTAAAGCCATCAGTTCAGCCCCTTCCTTTAACAGATGAGGAACCTGAGACTCAGGGAAGATCAATGACTTGCCTAAGGTCACAGGTAATCATCATCACAGGAGAGATTTGAACCCAGTTTTTCTAATCTCAGAGCTGTATTCCTTCCACTATATCACAATGAATGTGTCATTTTGAGATTAACAAAACTTAATAAAGTGATTTAAGGTTTTATAACCTGAATTAGCTCTGTGGGGTTTTAAAGGTCTTTTCGATAAAAAGGGGGGAGGAGGGTATTAAATGTAGCAAATTGCAGGTAAGATGGCTTTAAAAAATAAAGCCAGTCTAGTCCTGATATATAGCTAGGAGGCACCCCAGCTCCCTTTAGGTTATCCCTGAAAGGTGTGAATTCATCTTTCTGGAGTGCTTGCTGGACTGGTCATGGAGTACTTTGTTCTTGTATTTACTTAAAATAACAGCTTCAGTTTTAAAAAGACAAATGAGTTAATACTATATTGCTAATGCAGTGAAAATGTTGGGAATTACCCTTTAAAAAGGAAGAGGTAAGGATGGGGAAAGGACAGAGACTCTTGAAGGACTCCAGAAAGAAGCCAACCCAACCATGGGGACTTCCAGCAAACTTCATGCACTGGGAAGCCACCAGGTGGTGACACAGGCCAAAGGAGAATTGAGCCAGACACATACTAGGACTTAGAGAAGGGATAGGTAAACTAACTTGGTCATGGATAAACACATTGGGTTATTAAACACACTCTTTTGCCACTGATTCTTGGTCAGAGTCTATTGCTGGGAGTTGACTGGCCTGTAGTGCCTTAATATGGGTATTCTACAAGGACAGTTTGCACTGTATCAACAAATATTTGAAACCACAACTTTTGAAAGAACCAGCTGGGTGTTTCCATTGCCTTCAGGAGGGTTATAAAAACTTAGCTCTCTAGTGGCCTACTTAGAGTGTTCTGCCAGAAGTCTCTGCCAATGCAAAGCTGACTGTATCACTAGGGATAGACAAGTTGGAGTCCAGTACAACTATGTAGGAATTCTTGGCCTAGATGCAAGAGCACTCAATTTAAAATGTGGTACCCTTCTAACACAGCAAATGTTTGTTTTACTGTAAGCTGATATGTCCATGTATATATACCTAGATTTGCATACATATAGAAATATATGTATTTTGGAGACCCTAATAAATACTGTGAGATTCACACACACTAATTTTGAAATTAGATACATAAATAAGTTAACAAATTGAGACAGCAACTATATGGTCTCCCAGAAGAGGAAGAATCAAAACCAGATGGAGACATGGACCAATAGGGAGTAAGAGATGCAGAACAAGAAGAGGAGCATTCACTATACAATGACACTAAGGTCAAGGAAGACTGGCATAGCAGTAATCTGTGCAGTGGAGGATCAACTTGCACCTAGCCTTTCACTGGTACCATGTATCATTTAAACTGTGTAAGTGCCAATACAAGGTGGAACTTACCGGAGTAGGGGGTTTTGGGATTCCCTAGCAATTTTGAATTTTGTCCCCTTTTGGGAAGAGGGAGGGGTGGGGTAGTATGGAACAGGGTATGGAAGATTATATCAATTGCTGGGGAAGATGGAGGCTTACCAAAGAGGAAAGGTATTTTAGCTGTTTATGAGCTTAGAAGTAAGTACTTGGAATTCTGGGTTGGATTAAATAAAGCCTGTCCTATATTCATTGTTTTGTTAGCCTGAGTACATGCATAGGAGCTAAGTACCCTTGGAGTGACATAAGTCCAGTTCTAATGTTCCAAGAGTAGAGGCAAAATGAACTTAAACTCTGATATTCTCAGGGAGGAAACCATGGGTCAGAGCAAAACAAGCCATAGAGGTAAGAAATTTGTTAGACTCCCTCAAGTAGAACATTTGAGTTGAGAGCTTCAATCATCATTTACATATGCATGGATTCAGCTCCTTCTCAATGCCAAATCAGCTTTTGTTTCATAGAATTCTAGAATTTGAGAGCTGGAAAAGATTTATATGGATGAAAGAAAGTCATATGGCTTAACATCATTTTACAGAAGTGGACATTGAAAGTCAGAAGTTAAAAATGACTTTTACAAAGTCACATAGCTAGTTAATGCAGGAAGGAAGGAAAGGAGAGAAGACCTGTACAAAAAAAAGCAGGCTATGCAAAAAATAAGCAAATTGTACTAGGTATTTTAATAGTGTGATAAAATCTCATAGGTATCACTGAGGTTTTATGGGATGTCACTCATTGACTAGGACTATAGCTATGGAAGAAGGGGAGGTAGAGCAACAGTATCTATCAAGAGGATATCCAAATATGTGGACACCATGAACCTGTAAGAGTAAACATATAGAAGAGAACTTGGGGAAGAGCAAAGTAGGGAGAAATATAGGCAATAAGCCAAAGAATTGGATGAGTTCTTGACCTAGATCACAAAGCTGACGCAGTCCCAGAATGTAGTTATGATAGGGCATTTCAACCATCCAGATATTTGTTAAAGGTCTCCTTCTGTTGAAAGCAGTGTATAGACTTTTTTACTTCCCTTGAAGGGAATTTAATCTTCCAGAGCATGACTGAAGCAACAAGCAGCCCTGTTATTGTGATATGATTCCAGTTAGTGATGGAGAAAATTTAAGGGAACATAATCTTTCTCTTCAAATATCTAAAGGACTGTGATGTGAAATTTTTCCTAGTACGCATGGTCTAAGTGGTCCCAACAAGGACCAATGGATGGAAGTTACATGGAGACAGATTTCAACTCCACATAAAAACAAAAAAACTTCTAACAGTTAGAAAAAGGACAGGGTGCCCCAGAGGGCAGTGGGTTCCATGTCTTTGGATATATTAAAGCACTGGGCTGAATAAATACTTGGGATTGTTATAGATGGAATTTCTAATTTAAGTCAGGGTCAGATTAGCTAAACCTCTGATATCCTTTCTGATTCTGAGACTTTGTGAAACAGGGCAAATTCTAGCTGAAAGTACTGTGCAAACTTTGAAAAATGTGAGTAATTATTAAGAAGGCAGTGTAGCATATCAGAGTTTAACTTTGCTAAATGTTGGGCTGAAATCCAGATATCTAAGAACATAACATTCTGTTCTGTCAACTAGATTTTAACTTTAACAATAAGATTGTTTCCACTTTAAAATTTTGTTGTTGTTCAGTCATTTTAGTTGTGTCCAACTCTTAAGGAGGGAGTAACATATACACTCGGTTGAGTATGGAAATCTATCTTACCCTACATGAATATAGGGAGGAAGGGGATAAGGGCAGGGGATGATAGAAGAGAGGGAAGGTTGAGGGAAAGAGGGGTAATCAGAAGCAAACACTTTTGAGGAGAGACAGCGTCAAAGAAGAGAATGAAATAAATGGGGATAGGATGGAAAAATTGTTTTTGCATGCAACTGGGAAATAAGATATACAGGCAATGGGGTATAGAAATCGATCTTGTCCTATAGGAAAACAGAAGGGACAGGGATAAGAGAAGGGGTGTGTGTGTGTGTGTGTATGTGTGTGTGTCTATCATCAAGCAACACAAATACCTGCTTTATCCGTGTCCAAAAAATATGCTTCAATCTGCATCTATCAGCTCTCTGTCTGGAGGTGGATAGTATGCTTCATCATGATCTTCTAGAACTCTGGTTCCATTGTGTTGAGAAGAGTTCCCAATTCTTTCAAAGTTGTTTTTCTTTATTGTGTTATTATTGTAGAAATTCTTCTAGTTTTGCTCACTTCATTTTACATCAGTTCACACAAACCTTTCCAGGTTTTTCTAAAACCATCCTCTTTCGTTATTTCTTACAACACAACAGCATTACCATTCATACAGTTCAGTCAGCTTTCCTTCCTTCTCTCCTTCCTATTAATAGCAAATCTTGCCCCCGCCCCCCGCCATGTATTAAAAATAGAAAAAATATATTTACACATGACTTTTGTGGAGTAAAAGTTTACAAAATTATGTATACCCATAAAAGGAACATGAGATGAAGGGAATGAGTCTGAATGTCTAAATGGATTTATTAAACAGTGACCTTACAAATCATGTAGCAATGACACCAAATAATATTTTTAACACTATTGGAGATGTTTAACAAATATTTGTTGACACTGAGAGCAAAAAGTGGTGGATAACATTAATTGGAGAGAACAGAGAAAATGAGGCCCAAAATAAATCTCACCATCTCCAGGGAGTCTGAAATCACTAGGGAATTTATTCATGAAGAAACTAAGATAATATACATATGAAGGGATTATACTATCAAAATTTTAGATAGAAGTTTAACCATCAGGTGGTATGTGAATCATTAGCCACATTATAGTTAGCAGGAGGGATCAGAAATTGGGTAAGTTCCATGTTCATGTTGGTGGTTATGGTAATTCACCAGGCAGAAGTGATTAGAAAGTACCAAGCTTTTTATGATTCTCATGAATTGAGTCAGATCCTACATTTCCGGGGTTGGTTTTTTTTTTTGATGTCTAAGTGGTCCCAATAATTTAAGGGGTGTAATTAGTGTGGATCTACTCAATCAGAAAAGCTCTGAGCCCTCTCCTCAAGCAAACCCTACCTCTTCCTAGACTGTGTTATATTTCACTAAGTTAGAGTAATGTGACTTTAGTATAATGGAGTCATTCTCCACAGGGACAGACAGGAATACTTGGACATTTTATTTTTCATATAGAAACAATAAAAATAATACATTATAAACTATCTAACATGTGAACCTGGTCCCATGACTCCTAGACTCAGGACTCTAAACAGAATTTGGGCCACAAAACACAGGATTCCTTGGAAAGGCAAATTTTAGCCAGCTTAACTTTCCACTGCCGTTCTTCGTACAAGTAGGCAAAGGAACATAGATTAGAACACATTTCCCAGATGATCTTCAACTTAATATTTTCTTTAGGAATAATGATTAGAGGAACATTTGGGAATTCTGCAGTCGGGTTTCAGCTCCCCCTGTGGTGGAGGAACATGGATTTAAGATTGTGCTCTTCTGCTTGGATGTGTCCTGTCACTGCCAGAGATCTCTGACTGTGTCTTCTGGCAGGTAGCTCATTACTTGTGAAATGGACAGAGTAAATTCAATGGCAGGCCCAGGCAAGGAGAAGCCTGTTCCAGTCTTTCCACTTGTCATCTTTCTAACTTTGATATCTTAAATTTCAGTTTTATGCTTGAAAAGTATGTCACATTCCTTCTGTTCCTGCAAGTACTTGGGTAGGCACATAAGTACTACAGGTAGAAACATGTAATTGGCTTTCTTATGTGGAGTTATATTACCTAAGGTCTTAGATTTTAAAATTAATATTTTAGAATTTTAAAATAAATTTAATTTAAATTAAATTTAAAATAAAATTTCAGAATATCTGAAATGGGGTTAAAAGGGGTGGCTAATAATGTAACATGCAGCTGTGGATAAATTAATAAAGAATACTAGACAAATATGTCTAGACATGTTAGACAAAATTAACTACTAAGTCCTTGCCTGGGAGTATATTTTTGGTCTCCACTGGATAGCCCAAACCTTACCATTCTGTATAGTGGAAGAGTGGCTGAATATCAAGAGTAGTATGCTACATATAAGAAGTGAATTAGATTATTATTAGGGGGAGAAAAAGCATTGTGGACTTATATTACCAAGGTTCTTGGGTTTTCAAATAACAGAATCAGTTTATTTGAGAGGAGGTAAAAATAATATACTACTATGATATTTACCTATTGATAAATTTACAAAAAAACACTAAACAAATAATGTCCAGACATACTTAAATAAAATTAAGTTCAATTTTGGAATACATTAGTAAGATGTCATCAGTAAATGGAAGTCAAATATATATGATTAAGTATAGGCTTTGGTAAGGCACTTGTTGATACATATTTGTCAACTTCATTCTTGACTCAATGCTTTAATCTTCAAAAAACTGGATAAATAGCTTTCATCAAATTTTAAGTGTTTTTATTAGGAAACGATGACAGGAAATTAACAACCTATGAAAAATCACTTATTCAGTTTTAATCATTTGTTTACTGGCTTTATTAACATGGAAGTAAAGTCTCTTAGTTAAATCTTCATATGATGTCAACTTGGGCGTGATTGTACACAGTAATTGTCACTAATAAAAAAAGGCACTGAGAATAAATTGATAACACAAAATGAAGGAGATAGTTTGTAAAGAATTCAACTAACTTGGGTTATGTAGAGTTATAGATAGTCATGCTATGTAATCCTAGACCAAAAAATCAGTTTGAGGTTTGAGTGATTGGATTATTTTTCTACTCTGGTCAAATAAGCCAGATAATTAACTCATTTTTCCTTTATTTTGTGCATCTGTATAGTTATTCTTGGATATTAGAAATAGAAATGAAAGAAAATTAAATCCATATAATACAAAGTAATGATTACATTGTGATAAAAATAACAGAAACAAATTTTTCACTGGGAATAATATATAATTCATAGAAACACTATGAACTGTAATTCCAAATGAAATCTAAGAATTATCTCATCCAATGACAATAAAAAGAAAAACAAGGCAGTTTGTGCAGAATTAGAGTTTGAGTTCACTGACTAATTCTATCATTTTACCAGTCACAAAAATTATATAATTTTTGAACTGGAAGGTACATTAACAACCCTGTAATCTAATCTCATTTCACAAATGAGGAAATGGCAGACTAAAATAACATGATCTATTTTACTAATTTTTTTCTTGTGTGACTGGTTGTTGTATCATGTAACTAAGTTAATGCTGGTTGGAGTTGTGTTGTCATAGGCAAACCTGACCAAAGCAATGATTAGTGAACAAGCAAGATAATGGTACCAGCAATCATTAGAAAATATCCTTGTCTCTTTGTATCCATCTTCTGTGTTGGTCTTCATTAGTGTGAGAAGCTTTTGGAAGCATGGTCACTATAGGAGAATGAAACACAGAAATGTCTGTGGGGCAGCCAGCAAAGAGTAGCTTAGTACAAGGTAATGCAGCCCAGCTGTCTCCCACAACTAGTGCAACAAAAATCAAGGTAAACTGTGGTTGATTAAGAAATCAAAGGAGAAACTGTAGTAATTTTTTTTTTTAAAAATTTAATTAATTTATTTGTTTTCAGTTTTCAACAAGCATTTCAAGTTTCAAATTTTCTCCCCCTCTCTCTCCCTGAGATAGCATGCAATCTCATATGAGTTCTACACATATATTCTTATTAAATGCATTTTCACATTAGTCATGTTGCATAGAATTAAAATGAACAGGAGAAACCATGAGAAAAACCACATCAAACCAAAACATAACACAAGAGAAAATAGTCTGCTTCATTCTGCATTGTGATTCCATAGTTCTTTCTCTTGATGTGGATGGCATTTTGCATCATGAGTCCTTTGGGGATGTGTTAGGTCCTTGCCTTGCTGTGAAGGGCTAAGTCTATCACAAACAGTCCTTGCACACTGTGGCTGTTACTGTGTATAATGTTCTCCTGGTTCTGCTCATTTCACTCAGCATCAGTTCATATAAATCTTTCCAGGTTTTTCTGAAGTTGGCCTGTTCATCATTTCTTATAGCACAATAGTATTCAATTACATTCATATACCACAACTTGTTCAGCCATTCCCCAATTCATGGGTATTTCCTCGATTTCCAGTTCTTGGCCACCACAAAGAGAGCTGCTATAAATATTTTTGTACATGTGGGACTCTTTCCCATTTTTACTATCTCTTGGGTATACAGTCCTAGAAGTGACATTGCTGGGTATGTACATTTTTGTAGCCCTTTGGGCATAGTTCCAAATTGCTTTCCAGAATGGTTGGATCAGCTCATAGCTCCATCAGCAATGAATTAGTGTTCCAACTCTCCCACATCTTCACCAACATTTATCGTCTTCCTGTTTTGTCCTGTTAGCCAATCTGATAGGTGTCATGTGGTACCTCAGAGTTGTTTTGTTTTGTATCTCTCTAATCAATAGCGATTTAGAGCATTATTTGCATATGACTATAGATATCTTTAATTTCTTCCTCTGAAAACTGCCAGTTCATATCTTTTGACCATTTATCAATTGAGGAATGACTTGCTTTCTTGTAAATTTGACTTAGTTCTCTATATATTTTAAAAATGAGACCTTTATCACAGGCACTAGTTATAAAAATTCTTTCCCAGTTTTCTGCTTCTCTCCTAATCTTGGTTCCATTGGCTTTGTTTGTGCAAAAACTTTTCAATTAATGTGATCAAAATTATCCATTTTGCACTTCATAATGTTCTCCATCTCTTGTTTGGTCATAAATTTCTCCATTCTCCATAGATCTGATGAATACACTATCCCTTGCTCCCCTAATTTGTTTATCGTATTAGTCTTCATACCTAGATTGGGTACCTATTTGGACTTTATTCTGGTGTATGGTGTCAGGCATTGGTCTATGCCCAGTTCTGCCACATTATTATCCAGTTTTCCCAGCAGATTTTGTCAAACAGTGAATTCTTATCCCAGAAGCTGGGGTCCTTGGGCTTATCAAACAGTAGGTGGCTAAGTTCATTGACTACTGTGTTTTGAGTACCTAACCTATTCTACTGATCTACCCTTCTATTTCTTAGCCAGTACCAAGTGGTTTTGATGATTGCTCATTTAAAATACAATTTGAGATCTGGTATGGCTAGGCCTCCTTCCCTAGCATTTCTTTTCATTAGTTCCCTTGATATTCTGGACCTTTTGTTCTTCCAGATCAATTCTAATATTATTTTTTCTAGCTCTAGAAAATAATTTTCTGGTAGTTTGATCGGTATTAACTTAGTAAATTAATTTAGGTAGAATTGTCATTTTTATTATATTAGCTCAGCCTACCCATGAGCAACTGATGTTTTTCCAGTTACTTAGATAGGACTTTATTTGTGTGAAAAGTGTTTTATAATTGTGTTCATATAGTCCCTGGGTTTTTTTTGGCTGGTAAACTCCCAAATATTTTATAGTGTCTACCATAACTTTAAATAAGATTTCTCTTTCTATCTCTTGGGTTGGGCTTTGTTAGTAATATATAGAAATGCAGATGATTTATGTGGATTTATTTTGTAACCTGCAACTTTGCCAAAGTTGTTTTTTATTTCAAGTAGTTTTTTACTTGATTCTCTGGGATTCTCTAAGTATATCATCATATCGTTTGCAAACAGTGATAACAAGTTTCTTCTTTGCCTATTCTCATTCTTTTTTCTTCTCTTATTGCTAAAACTAACATTTCTAGAACCATACTGAATAACAGTGATGATAATGGACATCCTTATTTCACCCTTGATCTTAGTGGAAATGCATCTAGCTTGTCCCCATTCCATATATTGCTTGCTCATGGAAACCATAGGAATTTTTCCAGCCCGGGTTCATACAGGGAGCCTGCCAGAGACCTGCAAGTCCTGGGGAGGGGGTCAAGCCAGGAAGGCTGTTTGGAACACAGAGCAAATGGAGTTACCAGGGCAAAGTGTGGGGTTGAAGATCCATGTCAGGGGCCTGAGATTGAATATAGTTCGGGGAACAAGAACAAGAGTCAGCTGTTAGCCTTGTCCTCTGATCTTATGGAACCAGAACAGACTGAGGAAGTAGCTGTAGATCTAATACAACTGGGGAGGGGGTAGCTGTACCTCTCTGACTCTTGAGGATCCCCTTTCAGGAGGTCTGTGAAGTCAAGATTATTTTCAAAATCATACTAAACTGCGGCAGCTAGGTGGTGCAGTGGATGGAGTACTGGCCCTGGAGTCAAGGACTTTAAGTTCAAATCAAACCTCAGAAACTTACTAGCTGTGTGACTCAGTCAGGGCAAGTCACTTAACCCCATTGCCTCAAAAAATAAATCATACTAAGTTGTTATTTGCTTTGTTCCTTCCTTTTTCAACTATATGTCTATGTGAGGATGGATTTTCTTCTTATACTTGAACCAAAACAATGTATCATAAGAGCCTGAATAGAGCAGATACAAGGATCAAGCTGTCTTGTATTAAGTCAGACATTAAGATTTGCAACACTATGTAAAATGTCACTTTTCTTACTAAACTTATTTTGGAAAATATCATTATTTTTCATAAAAATAGGTTGTGTTAACATGTTTATCATTTTAAAATGGATAAATAAAATTTCAAAAATGTATCAGTTTAAAATTGTAATATATTAAATACAGATCAGTATAGTCTATATAAATAAAAGCTCTTTGCAGTCCTCAGTAATTTTTAAGTGTGTAACCTGAACATCAAAAAGTTTGAGAACTACTACATGTAGACAAACATCCCTAAGGAATATTGGTGGAAAATTTTAAAATAAAAGTATCTGCAAAGAGGCTACAATGAAATATCAAAAAGATTATACACTATGGCCAGGTTGGTTTTATACCAGGAATTCAGGGTTAGTTTCAGTATAAGTAAGTGGTAAGGATTAGAATTCAAGTCTGTTGTTTACTGTTGCAGTGTTTTTTCCATTGTACCTTGTCATACAATATGGCAGCTGGATTTTGTTGAAAAGTTGGCTCTTGGTATTTTTGAGATGATCCATTTATTTATCTCTACATTGTCATTTTACCTTCCTCTAATACTCTCTCCTGGTCAGTTGGGAAAATATATGTAAAGTTCTGTACAAATCTTAAAGCACTCTATGATCTTATAAGTACTATATAAGTTATATGGTCAGAAGAAGAAACTATTAATATATATTCAGAAGGGTTGCTGGTTCATTTTCTTTTCCACTTCCTTTCAAATGGAGGTTAGGGCTTTTGCTTTCCACATGGAAGCTAGGATTCACCACTCTGTTGCCAGTGGCAGATCCTTTAGGGGGAAGCTAGGGCTAGGTCACCATCATCTCTTAATAAAGCTCTTATTGTTCTCTACCTGGCATTCTGTCAATCAGGATTGTCGTGTGTATCAACAAAGCTCCTTAATCTTATTTTAGGCACCTTCATTTGAAGAGAAATTATAGATACTGAGGAGTTTCACCTAGAAGTACATATTTCCTCAGGATGTAAAAGACTACATAATTCAATAAATATTTAAACCACATTAAAGAGGAAAAATACCTAGGGAGATGATATTCCTACTGTTCTTTGCCAAAGTCAGACCACATATGGAGTATTGTGTTCAATTCTGGGGACTATATTTTAGGGAGAACATTGATAAGCTGGAAAGAATACAGGATAGGGAATTTGAGAGGTGCGAACCAAGGACTGGTTGAAGGAAGTAGGGATCCTTTGCCTAGAAAAATGAAGACTTAGAGGGGACATGATACCTGTTTTTAAGGAATTGAAAGGTCATCACGTGATAGAAGATTAGAATTGTTTTATTTGGCTCCAGAGGGCAGAACTGGGGGCAGTGAGTGTAAGACAGGCATATTTTATCTCAGTGGTAAGAAAAACTTCCCAGTAATGATAGCCCCAAATGGGCGGGTAGGGGGTTTTGATGGAGGGAGATGGGGGAAGGAAAAAGGAATGGGTTGCTTTAAAATGTGAGGGTTGTTCCATTACTGGTAAGTGGTCTTATAGCAGAGGCTGGATGCCTATTCTTTGGGAAAGTTAGGTAGAGGATTCCTTCTCAGGTACAGGTTGAACTAGATGGCCTCTGAACTCCCTTTATACTCTTAGATTCTATGATTCTGCTTATTACTTGCCTTGAAAGAAACTTGGAGTTATATTCACTATCTGGTGAAAAATAAAATCATAATATTTATTAGGTGTCAAAAGTATGCATTAGCAATATTAATATTTATATCTTATTCAAACTAGCACTCTGAATTTCTCAAGTCTAAACATATATTCATGTTAAAATATTTGGTAGTTATGATAACTCATGATTAATACAATTTACACAGGTACATATGAGATTGGGTAGGTCTAAGAAAAATCATGTTTTAATTTTCTATAGCACTAAAAACATTTATTTTCATGGCTTTTAGATTAGGAGTTCCTAACTTTTTGTGTGTGTATACTCTGGTGAAACCTATAGTACCTTTCTCAGAATAATTTTTTTTGAAGCATAAAATAAAATACATAGAATTAAAAATGGAAACCAGTTATGTTTAAATACAGTAGCAGAATGTTTAAAACAAACAAACAAGTTCACAGACCACAGGTTAAGAATCCTTACTTTAGAAAGTGACTGAAATGACTAGGGAAAACTCCTATGGACTGAAATTCTTTTGAAGACTTTTCAAGGATAGTACAATACACACAATTTTTGATGTACAAAACATTAAATCATCGTTACAACCAAATCTGTTTAAATTACGGTACCTTTTTAAAAAAGCTTGGTATACTGGGAAGTAATATTGATATCTGATATGCTGGTTATAAAGTAATGTCCTTAATATCAAGGACAGCTATTAATGATTGTGAGGAATAAGCAATGGGGAAGCAGTCTTTTATAACATAAATTAACTGGCTGATATTCTTGGCATATGAATTATTCAACACCTAGCATGCCATTTAATAAAATGTCACAGGAAATTAGAACCTTGCAATAGATGTGACATAGGATCTAGAAGGGGTAGTGACCTTTGAGATAATTTAGTCCAACTTCTTTATTTTACAGATGAGGAAAGAGAGACCTAGGGAGGTTAAGTGGCTTGCCCGAAGTAATCAGTAACAGAGCTAAAATTAAAACACAGGTCCTCCTACCTCAACATTAAGTGCTCTTCCAAATAATTCTCTAACTCCAACATTCAGAGGTCCTTCTAATTTGCTACATTGCTTTCTCTAACAGTTTTATTCCATCACAACTCTAGATTGATTACTGGATGCAAAAATCAATTGGTTTACCATAAATATAGAAATATATATCAATAGAATTTTCCTACATACATTTAAAAATGGTTTAAAAATGTTTAGGTTTTGTTGATACATTTTGTATTTACATCATATTCATTTCTAAAATTCCCTCTCCCACATCTTATTCAGTGAGCTACCCCTTGTAAGAAGGTTTAAGAAGAAAAAAAATTCTATAAAATTAATTAATGCATTTACCATGTCCAACAGTACATATTCTACATCCTGTTACTTGCTTTTGATCACCTATATCACTGTAGCGAATTATACCTTAAGATTCAGAACAAACAACCAAAAGAAAGGGAAGCCAAGAAAATAAATTCATACCATAAAATTCTTATACAAGGTCCTATTCATATTCCTCCATCATAGTGTGAAGTTTAGCCTGGATGCTTCATCTGTCTTCTATCAGGCTGGAAGAGTTTTATGTATTGTTCTGGTGTGAATGATTAAGTCCACGCCATGAGACCCAATCTAGCTAAGTAATAAGAGGCTCGTCTGTAGATTGACTACTAGGTGATAAAGTCTTTAAGCATAAGACATATGGAAATAACCAAAGTTGCCATCAGTTCTATGCAGGCCTTTTTGCTTCCATAGTGACAATAGTGGAGTAGTGGAGAAGGAAGACAGAGGATGCCAAAAATCATGACATTTAAAGACACCTACAAGCATTAACTTAGTTGATAGTACTCTGAATAACAACCGATAAATTGATAGACTGTTGGAAGAACTGAGTGATATCATATCACTTCTGTGTTCAAAACATTCCTATGCTTCCCTGTTACCTCCAGGAACAAATACAAACTCCCCTGCTTGGTGCTGAAAGTCCTTTTCTATATGGCTCCAGTCTACCTTTCCCTTCTTATACTCTACTGTCCAACCAAACTGCTCCTGCTGATGTTACTTACACATAACTTTTTTCATCTCCCATCTTGGTGCTTTTGCCTAGGCTGACTCATACTTGTAATAAGCTCCAGCTTCATCTCCACCTCTTAAAAACCTTAGTCTCTAATGCTCAGTTCAAGCACTATTTCCAGCAGGTAGCTCCTTTTGATCATCTCAGTGGCTAGTACCTACCCTGCTGCTCCATACCATGAAATTACCTTGTATATAGTTCGTATTGGGGCAGGTAGGCAGCTCAGTGGGTAGAGTGCCAGGCTCATCTTTCTGAGTTCAAATGTAGTCTCAGACACTTACTAGCTGTGTGGTCCTGGACAAGTCACTTAACTGTGTCTGCCTCAATTTCTCATTTTTAAAATGAGCTAGAGAAGGAAATGGCAAACTACTCTAGTATCTTTGCCAAGAAAACCCTAAATGGGGTCATGAAGTGTCATGTCAGATAGTACTGAAAAACGACTTAACAAAATAGTTTATATTTACTTATTATAGGTTTAGAAATGGAAGAAATCTTTAAGGTCTTTTAGTCTAATCCCTTAATTCTACACTTAAGAAAACTAAAGCCCAGAGAGACTTACCCAGGTCACCCTGGCATTAAAGGGTAGAGACAGGACTTGAACCCGGGTTCTTTTATTCCAAGTCTAGTACTCTTTACAACGTACCATATTTCCAAATATACATATTATATCTCCTCATATAAAGTAAGTTTCTTGAGAGAAGGGCTTATTTTCTTTCTGTCTTTGTATTTCCAATGCCTAGCACATAGTAAGTGCTTAATAAATGATTGCTGATTGTCCGATGTTGGAATTGCCTATCTGTGTGCAGACCGTTGAAGACAGCAAAAGACAAATTCAGCATCAAATCAGAAGACAGGGAAAGGATGAGAAGATGCTGAAAACAATGTCTCCAGCTTCAAAGCATTCATTCAAGGACCTGTCATTATTCCAAACTGGGGAATGATAAAATGGGTAAAAGATACTGATTTCAATTATCACCATTTCCTACAAAGATGAGCAGTTACAAAATTCCTCATAAGGAGGCCAAAAGAGCCTAGAAACTGCCTAAGCCAGAAAACACTTGATCTCTTTGCCAAGCTGAGAGATACTACAAGCAAGGGCAACACAAGTTTAGAAATCATACACAGTTGTAAAATACTTTGAAGATTATGAGTAGTATCACCTCATAAAGCAGCAAAAGGCAGTGGAAGAAAGGACAAATTTATAGAAAGCTTGCCCTGAGACTCAGTTAAGAGACAGAATCCTAAAAGCATTAATAGATGAAGTTGGCAGGGCAACTAAAAGATGTAAAATGGAATATGTCTGTCAATGTTTCTATAATGAAGTATTTTCCTCATCAGTGACAGACCATCACATTTGGACACTAATACCTTATTCTCTGATGTACTTTAGGAAGGATTAAAAAAAAAAAAGCACTTAAAATAAATCAGATATGTTGGACTAGGTACATGGAGGAAATCTGTATTGGAGGAAGCACAATCTTGAAAGCATTTGATGGATCTTTTTATAAAATATCTAAAGGAGAGGAAGATAACAAAAAAATGGAAAAATTATGGATGATATTAATATCTAATAGAGGCAATTGGGAGAACATAAATAATTACTGAACCATATATCTACTTTCTCATCTCATGAAATTTTAATGAGAATGATCTATATGCAAATTGAAGGTATGAACAGATGAAAATATTAGAAGGGAGCAGGCAGGCTTTTGTAAATGATTCTTTTCAGCAGATTGTATCTTAACAGTCATACAACTGACTTGAAGATGTACAGAGTAAAACTTACAGCTGTGTTTAAAACATTTGACTTGTTAGAACAAGAAGTAGCCTTAATCGTTCTTCCAAACAAGGAATTTCTCATGTATATGTTAAGAGCATGTCAGATTTGTTTGATAAATGCAGCCATGGAGATAACTCTGTGTAATGACCCTTTGAATATTATTAATTGGAGGTAATATCTCAAGTGGAAACATCACCAAAGGTGCCAGCCCCAGTCCTAGAGTTATTTTACAAACTGAGAGAGACTTCCTTCACATTAAGGACTCTTAAACTTTCTTGTGTCACAGACCTCTTTGGCAATTTGGTGAAGTCTATGGATTCCTTCTCAGGATAACGTGAAGAAAATAAGATACATTGGATTGTAAAGGAAATCAACTATATTAAAAGAAAGATGTACATTTTTTTTCTATACAATTTCAGAGTCCCCTGAAATCTATCCACAGACTTACTGCTCCAGGTGATGAGGTCCTCCAGGTAACCTCTGCAGATCACCTTGTAGTGATTGCTGTCAAGCTTCAAAACATTACAGTCTCCTCAGTGACAGCCATGATTACTAAGAAAAGGTCATGTTAATAATCCATAGAGGAAAAACTTAAAAGCCAAAAAAAGATGCCTATTGTAGAAACTATGCCACCACATGAATGGTTGGTTTGTCTATTTAGTAAAAGAGAAAGAAAACTGGCTGGATTATATTTGGTAAATGTTGCTGAACTATTAAGTGTGCCAAACTGCTCCCTAGTAAAAGACCAAATGTTTAAACCTCTCTCTCCTCTCTCTCTCTCTCTCTCTCTCTCTCTCTCTCTCTCTCTCTCTCTCACACACACACACACACACACACACACACACACACACACACACACACACACACACAGAGATTTGTAAATCTAAAACCTGAGGAAACATCTGTCTGGATCACCCAAAGAGTGATAGAGAGGGCCTTGTTAGGTCTATTTAGGTTGTAGTAGTGGTTCCAGTGTTGACCAAACATAAACGATAAGAGGGGATGTTGTCAAGAAAATCTACAAGTGGAAAAAAGGGGTGGGTTAGACAGGTATATAGGTATTGTTGACCTGAAAACTTGGTTAGAGAAAAGGCAACATGGCTAAATGCATACATTTTATGATTTAATTAAGTAATTGATCAATTCCCCATAAAGAAAACAGTTACATAGCGCTATGGAGTCAGAGGTGACTCTGACTATCTAGTACAGAAATCATCTGTCTTAAGTACATTTTGCCATGAAAAAGAAACTCTCCTAATTAAGCAAATCATAAATTCAGTAAGACAGGACAATTAACAAAGCAATGTTAGTCAGGCCTTGAGATTCCAAGCTGGGTAAGCATATGTCTCGGTGATAAGGAAAGAAACCCCACCACTAGTAAGTGGCAGGCTTCCTCCCTTAAACAGATAATTGACATAGGAAAGGGTAAACAATGTTCAATAGAAATTATGATCTAAGATGTCTATATTTTCTTTATCATTAATATGCCATAACATAGTATATGTCTATAGATCAAAGGAAAGTCCCATTATTCATAACATAGTATGTGTCTATAGATAATAAGATTCATCAAAGGAAAGTCTCATTATTCATCAAAGGAAAGTCTTATTATTCAAGATATAGTGTCTTAGGTTAAAGGTCTCCTTAAGGAGTGTAGAGTCGGCCTTGGCTGGCTTTTGCTGACATAGGAAGAGGCACTCTCTGAGTTTACTTCAGAGAGAACAAAGAGATTATTCCAAAATTTTATATTAAACATTATCAGTATTCAGAGTGATAGATAACAAATGGACAACAATTTATGGACTCCACAGGAAGGAGGCCTCTAGCACATGAATCCTGTGCAAAAAATCTGTGAAGGAACAGGGAAAAGAAATCTACAAGATGAAAAGTTTTATCTCTATTTCTTAGTACAGTGCCTGACAGTCAGTCAACTAACATTTCTTAAGCACCTCCTATATACCAGGCAGGGCTCTAAGAACTGGAGAGGCAAAAGATACTGTTCTTAAGGAGCTTCAGTCCAATAATCATGAAAACAAGTGACAAATGCCTCCTTTTGATTGATAATGAAATGAATGTACATTCTTCTATTATTAGTAAACTTCTTGATCCCTAGGACTGTCTTTTGCCTTTCTTTGTATCCCAAGTAGGGGCCATCTCCAGTTGTACTGATCTATATCTTGCTGCTGGACCCAGATGGCTTCAGAGGAGAGAGTAAGGCTGGTGACCGTGCATAGCTCTCCCTCACTTAAATCCAGTTCACTTGCAAATCATGGTCCTCTTTAAGAATGAAGAACAAGTACAATCCTCAGTGCTTAACCACAAAGAAGGTGCTTAAGAAATGCTAATTGACTGACTGACTGATGGCTGGGCACTTTGCTGCTGTTCAATTGTTTCTGATTCTTTGGGATGTCCTTTAGGGTTTTCTTGGCCAAGCTTCTGGAGTGGTTTGCTATTTCCTTCTCCAGTTCATTTTACAGATGAGGAAACTGAGGCCAATAGGGTTAAGTGACTTGCCTACAACTAGTAAGTATCCGAGGCCTATTTGAACTCAGGCTGACAAGTCTTCCTGACTTTATCCACTTTGCCATGTGGCTGCCTGCCAGGCACTTTTCATCCTGTAGGATTCTTGTCCATGTTCTTCCAAAGATTTTCTGCACAGGATCCATTCAGTGTGTTATAGGCCTTCTTCTAGGTTTTAGAAAAAAATTTTTATGGGTTCCAGTGGAGTCCATAAATGACTGACTAGCCTGCCTCTTTTTCCAATTGTACTTTCTTTTTTTCCCCCCAATGGTACATTCACAAGACAGGTGTGGCTTGTGTATTTGTTATCTGCACTGCTTACCTCAGCCCTTAGAACAAGGGGAGCTTTATCGATCTAAAAGTAATAAATGGATTGCAATTTGCACGGATAAAGAGAATTTCCATATTGATGAGATCATAGATTTATCAAACTACTAACAACGTAAGCTCATGTCTAGAGGGAAGCACAGAATACTTATTTTACTATAGGTAACATAAAAATACATAATATTGAAAATGAAGTATCACCCCTGGAATTCTAAATGACCCACCATCTTGAATGTTAATTGGAAGAAATGGTGAGATTACTTCCTTACCAGATACTGGTGGTGTTGTTAGTCCCTTCATTCTTGAAGACGATTGTAACATCAGGAGGGTGCTGTCTTGACTTTCAAATGAATTGGATTTAAGTGAGGCAGAGTTGTGCAAAGTTGCAAGCCCCACTCTATCTTCCAGAGTCATCGAAGTTCAGTGGCGAGACACAAGACAAGATGACAGTCTATGGCCTGGGATGCAGAGTGACCTTGGTCTTTCTTTGGCCTCAATTTGTTTGAGGCAACCCTCTTTCAATGACTAAGAGGTAGGTAAGAATTGAGACAAAAGATGGCCTAATTTACCATCACAAAAATATTAATCTAAGGGGGAAGACCCTCAAAGTTTCTGGCCAGAACAGACAACTGTAATTCATGCTAATTCTATGCCATCAAAACCCAAACTATGAGCCACAGAAGCTTATGATGGCAACTTAAAAGACCAAGATTTTAAAACTATCAGCAGATATAGCAATGTTTTTAGTTAGGAGTCATAATAACAATTATGATAGCTGGTATTTATATAACACTTCAGCTCTTTAGAAATTTTATCATAGTTGACCCTCACAGTAATCCAGGGAGGTAGGTGCTATTATTATCCCTATTTTACAAAGGAGATCACTGAAACAAATAAAAGTTCAGTGATTTGCCCAGGGTCAAACCGATAGAATATGTCTGAGGTGGGATTGATACTCAGCTCTTTCTGAGTCAAAATCCAATGCTCTATCTCCACTGTTTCACCTCAGAGGCATAAGTGAAAGCTCATAATTAGCTTAATGGATATAAGTAGCAGACTTATAGCCTAATGAGCCAAATCCACACAAGGGAATACTTGAATTTTAAAAGGGCCACTTTGTCCTAGGAAGGAAGATGTGAGCATGTCTAATCTGTGATCTAGAAGGTGGAAGAGCAACTAATAATATTAGTTATATTTGACCTTTTCGGGACGGCAGTGAAGGGGTTTCAAAAAAACTTGCATGGCTCCAACTGCCAACAAAAAACACAAAGGAAACAAAGCAAAACTAAAGTTAAGTGGTACTTGCCTCCTAACTCTGGATGAGCTTGAATATTTACTTATGCCAGATTGCCTCCAATATAGTAATTCTGAATTATTTTACCGTAGGGGGTTTAGGGAAAGTGGGTTAATTCTGTTGTCCTATGAAGTTGCTGCTGCTGTGTATCTTTCATTCTTGAAGAGGACCATGACATCAGGGAGGTGCCATGACTTGCAAGTGAACTGGATTTAAGGGAGGGAGGGCTGTGCAAAGTCAGCAGCCTCACTCTCTCCCTCTAAGCCGTCTGGGTTCAGTAGCAAGATATAGATCAGGATGCCTAGGGATGGGCTCAAGATGAAATGGGGGCCAGGGTATTTTCAAGCTAAGGTCTTTAACAGGTCTCAATTTGACCGAGGCAGCACCCATTCAGTGATTGAGACTTAATAAAAAATAAGGCAAAGAATGGCCTCTTTAAAAAAATAGATCTGGGAGGAGAAGACCCTCAGGGTTTCTGGCCAAAACAGAAATAATTGTTATTTGCATTCATTCTGAGCCAATTGGGGCCCAAACAATGGGACCAGAGTGATTTGGGGTTAAGGTTGATCTTTAAGAGAAAAAAACAAAACAAAAAACAAGTTTCAGAGATTAAGATTTACATTCCCTTTGGACAAAGCACCAGAAGGTAAGGGTGTGATATCCTATCTGGAGAGAGAAGAAAGGAAAGAAAGAAGGGAATGAAAAAAGGAAGAAAGAAGAAAAGAAAGCTGTTGCCTAACTGGAAGTTTGGTCCCTAGTGGGCAGCTGCTGGCATAGAGGATATTATAAAGTAAAGGTACAATTTGAAAAAAAAAAGTGAGCTAGTTATATATTGAGAGTGAGGTAACATAGCTATTTGTGGGCTCCCCTGGAACTCAAAAACCTAGAAGGCCTTTGGTACATAGAATGAATCCTGGGCCGAAAACGTATTGCAGAACATGGGCAAGAAACGTACAGGATAAAAGGAAGGGACATAATGTCATGGAAAGAGTACATGGTTTGTTGGAGACAAGAAATCTGAATTCTGGATCCTCCACTGCTTAGCATAATGCTGGCCACATGGTAGGCTCTTAATGCTGGTTGACTTGAACAATTAAAATCCTACCTCACATTTCCTGTCTCTCTTAACCTTAAACTGCAGAGACTTTTTTTGAACCCCTGGCACGTATGCATATATAGGTGCATACACATTCAGAATGTATGCAAAATTTATTTTTGGAACATTCTTTATATGTGTGCCTGTGGATATATGCATATATGCTTACACATGTATGCCTATGTATATGCATATACTGTATGTTCAAAGGTATAAAGTGCATAGGATTACAAAGGAAGCTAATTGTATAGAAATGCAGAGATCAACATACACATACATACAGGGTTTCCCCACGATACATATTTAAATATATTGATCACTATTTATATATAACTGGTTTTCTTTTTGCAATCCTATATATTTTATGGCTTTGGAACATCTCTGTGATCACTGCATTTTTATGCAATTGGTTTGCTTTGTAGTCCTATCTACTTCATGTCTGCATGCGTATGCGCACAGAGTATTCCAAAAGTACGTATTTAATATATATATAGATCACATGCATGTGTGTATACACATACCCAATATACACACATATATGGATTCCTCTGTAATCGGATGTATTTTATGATTTCTCTACACATATGTACACGCGTGTACACACGCACAGGGACACAATATGTACACGCGTATACATGTACAAGGTGCACACACATACGTTTTAAACCTCTGTACGCTGCTCACTACATCCCTGCAGAATGGGTCTCCTTTATAACCCTACTCACTGTACGTGTTCTGGGATAACCTGTCAGGGTACACGAGTTCAAACACGTACGCACAGCGCTACAACTGACTGCTGATCCACGTCCATGTAACCCGATGGAACTTCTCCCCGCTCCAGACCGGGCGGGGGTCTGCACACATCTCCGTAGAGGCGGCTCCCTTTGTAAAGCGCAGGGCGCGGGGCCGGGGTCGGTGCCCGGGCTGCCCTGGGCTCCCGCCACCCTCTCCTCGCAGCCGCGGGTTTTCCTTTAAGAGGCGGCACTTGGGTCTCGATAACTATTAAAGAGAAAGGGGGTGGGGGCGGAGGGGGCACGGCCGCCGCTCCGTGACCTCGGCGGGGGAGGGGAGGAGGAGGAGGAGGAGGAGGAGAGGGGGAGGGGGCCCGGGATCCCGAGCGGGGAAGCAGCCGCGGCCCGGCCGGGGCGGGGGGAGCCCGAGCGCCCGCGCTCCTCACTCGCTGGCCGCGCTCTCGCTGGGCAGGCCGGGCCGGCCCATGAATCAGCCGGGCGGTGCGTGCGGAGAGGCCGCGGCTGCGGCGGGGGCAGGGGCAGGGGCAGGGGCAGGAGGGGCAGCGGCAGCAGCCGGGGCAGCAGTGGCCGGAGCAGGAGCAGGAGCAGGAGCAGGAGCAGGAGCAGCTCTCGACTTCAAAAACAGCCCCGGTGCGCGAGACAGCCAACATGGCTGAAGCGGGGCCGGGGTTCCTGGAGCAGCTCAAGTCGTGCATCGTGTGGTCGTGGACCTATCTCTGGACCGTGTGGTTCTTCATCATGCTCTTCCTCGTCTACATCCTGCGGGTGCCCCTGAAAATCAACGACAACCTGAGCACAGGTAGGAGGCGGGAGCCCGTCCCGGGCCCGCTCGCCAAACTTTGTGCAACTCGCGCCGGGGCCCTCGCTCCCGCCCCCGCCCCCCCGGGCAGCCTCGTGGGCAGGGGGAGGGGACGGGGAGAGTGGCCGCGCGCGGGCCGTGGGACGGGGGGTGCTTGGGGATCCCCCGGAGGTGGGGGGGGTGCTGGCGGAGGCTGGGAATGAGCCCCGCGGCGGCTCCCCCCGGGTCCTACCGCCCGCGGGATTCGGCGCCCACGCGAGTGGTGGCCGCGTGGGGATCCCCGGGCTTGGGGACAGCCCCTGGGTGGACTTTTCCCAACTTCTCCCGTAGTTGGAGGAGAAGCTGCCGGCGTGGAGAGCTGGCTGGGCTGGGGGAGGCGAGAGTGGCGCTCGTGGGAGCCACGTACATGCGGGGGAGGAGGGAGGGTTAGGGTAGGAGCCCTGGGGCTTCCTCCTCACTTCGTCCCGCACCAGAAGGTGCCAGGCCCGAAGCGACCCCCGCCCCCAGCCCCCTCCGCACACGCCCTCCTTCGTGCGGCAGAAAAGCTACTTCCCAGACTTTGTAATTTTCCCCGGGGGAGGAGGCTGGGGAAGGGGAGGGGGGGGCGTCTGTTCAGCCCTTCCTGCCCCTCCCCCACGCCGCCCCCGCCCCCTGTGCCCCCCCTCCTCTGGCGCAGGTTGGTCCTGGAGCATCCAGACTATTTTTTGTCCAAGACCTCTCCCCAGGCTGCCAAGTAACTTTTCTCCCCCCGGTTCATCCCCCGACTCGTCCCCTACTTTATTCCTTTTAAATCTCAAAGGGTTAAGAGCCTCGGAAAGTCCTGCCCTTTCTGTTGCCCAGGCTCCTCCACCGAGGCGGGCATCCGTCCGAAAGCTGTGGCACACGCCGGTGGTGTTGCTACAGGAGCCGGTGGGGAGAAGAAGATGCTGCCAGACCTGGAGGGGGTTAGGGTGAAAACGGGCCTGGCGAGGCTTTGAAGACCGCTTGGTGTCCGGGCCGGGATGGTGGTGGGGGCCGTCCAGGCCGGCCGGGGCTGGCCCGGGAGCGGGACAGTTTGTCCCGTCCCCCCCCTTTGAAGTCCTTGGGGGTGGTTGTAAGGAAAGCACTGGGTCCCCCTCGAAGCACTGTCTGCGTGACTGTGAGGGGCTGTTCCTGCCCGGGGGACACGAAGGCTGTTTACCGCAACCTTAAAATCCGAGACTGCCGAATGGGCTGGTGGATTTCTAACTGTTAGGACGGGGTTTGTCGGGGGCTTTTCATCAAGTTAGGGAGTATGAATGAAGCGTCAGATCTCTGAAGCAGAGGGAGAAGGAACAAAAATAACGACCGGAAATCTGGAATTTACAGTGCTCTTCATGGGAATTTGGAAGAAATGTCTAACTTTCCCTTTTCCACTTCCTTTAGTAGAATATAAGGCATTTGTTATTTGTCCACAACTTTTTTTTTTTTTTTAAAGACCAGACCTGTGATTTCATTGGTAGAAGGGAGTCTTGGTGAGGAAACTGACATATCACTAAGGATCAGCAACAACTCTGCAATTTGGAGTTTCCAAGTTGTCTGAACTTCAGTCTGGAACTTGATACAGTAACCCCACGTGCAAAAGAAACTTTCAGATCTCAGGGTTTGCAATGGTAGAATAAAATGGAAAATTATCTAGCCAGCAAGTCCTTAAAAACAGCAACAGAAACATCTCGAAACATTCCACACCCCAAAAATGAGATGTATGTTAGAGAGGGGTGAAAATTTGGCTTGAGGTGTATTGTAGTTTCCATCCTCTCGACTACGTTTTACAAGTTCTCTATTGATTACTAGCAGTCTGAGAATTCTGGAATTACCGGACTACATTTGGATTTTGTATTAGTAGAGTGATCTGTGAATGGTGGGGCCAAAAGATTTTAGACTTGTATTTCTATGTGTTGTATTAAACTCTTTATAATAGTTTTGGAGGGCCTAAATACGCAGTATGCAAAAAATTATTTTGCTTCTTACTAAATGCTAACTTGGAATGTGAACTTGAGGGAAGGAGTGTTTTTATTTTTGTATTTTTATCCAGAGGACCTAGCACCGTACCCTAGCACATAGTCGATCCTGAATAAATATTGCTTGACTCATTGATTGATTTTTCGTGTTGCAGACATGTATGTGACCTAGAGAAAATTTTTACTTTCAATTGGCACTAGTAGGACTATTGGTTCTCAGGTGTTGTGTACAGCTCAAGAACTGAGTGATCATGGGTATGTTGTGCAGTAGGAAGAGTTCTGGATTTGTATTCAGAGGACCTAATTTGAATACTGACTCTGCCTCTGGCTATCTTAGTGACCATGGACAAATCACTTTACTCTCTCTGGGTTAATTTCCAAATCCAAAAAGTTTGAATTTAGGCAGCTAGGTGTAACAGTGGATAGAGCATGAGATTTAGTGTCTTGCCTCACTTACTGGGCACTGGAATTTAATGGCATGTCAGCTAAGATGACATGGTTGAATCTACTCTTTAGAAAGATTAATTTGACAGATGAGTTAATGGTGGACTGGAGTGAAGGGATAGCTAGTTTTAGGAGAAAAACTAATGCAAGAACTTGGTGCTCTGGAAATATATGCAGAATTGGAAAGAGTTTTTAAATCAAAGACCTAAGTTTTGACTCCTGAGTGCAGTTCTTTTGAGGTTTGTGACCTAGTCCGGAAAAAGTAGATAGCAGCTGCCCCTTCGAACTACCTCTTTCCTAGGGCTGTTACGTGGAAAGCATACATAAAGGAGCTATTATCATACATTTTCCTAACAACTTTGAAACCATTTTCACTAAATAGCTCTGGCAGTTTGTATGTGTATTCTTCGTTTCTTGGGATAACAAGGACTAGAATAGATGCTACACCAGTTTAACATAGGACTAGTTTCACCTGTATTTGGAAGCAGGTACTTGTGGTAAGAGGACAATGGCTGGGAGAAATTCACCTCCCTTGGCATTTCTCTGTGGAAAAAAAAGAAAAAGAGGGAGAGGAACCAGTTATAAAACAAACAAACAAAAAGATTTGAAAGTACATTTCCTTCCACTGTTCTTTGAAACTATATAATATGGAGAATTGATTGAAGGAAATGGAGGTGATTAGCTTGGAGAATCTGAAGGGAAAAGGGAACATGGTAACTTAAATATTTGAAAGACTGTCAGCTAAAAGAAGGATGTTGCTTATTCTTTGTTGTTATAAAGGGTAGGACCAAAAGGTAGAAATTATTGGAAGGCAGATTTTAGTCCAGTCCATGAATAAGCACATATTAAGCACCTACTGTGTACCCCTAGCCATTGTCCTAGGCTTTAGAATAGCTTTTTAATAATGTTGTTGTTGTTCAGTCTTGTAGGACTCTTCATGACTTGTGTGGATCATAGCATGCCAGTGCTGTCCATGGGGGTTTCCTGGCAAAGATACTGGACTGATTGGTTATTTCCTTCTCTAGTGGATTTAAGCATACAGAGGTGAAGTGACTTGTCTAGGGTTTCCCAGATAGTGAGTGTTTGAAGTCAAATTCGAACTCAGGTCTTCTTGACTCTAGCCAGGTTCTAGTGCTCTATCCACTGAGCCACTTTTTGTGCTGTTCAATTTCAGTCATGTCTGACTCTTTGTGCCCCTACAGTTAGAGTTTTCTTGGCAAAGATCCTGAAATGGTTTGCCCATTTTCTTCTCTAGCTCATTTTACAGATGAGGAAACTGAGGTAAACAGGGTTAAGTGACTTGCCAGGGTTGCACAGATATTAGGCTGTATTTGAACTCAAGTCTTCCTCACTCCAGGTCTGATGCTATCCACTGTACTATCTAGCTGCATCCGAGCTACCTTGCTGTCTGTCTGTCTCTTTTTAAACAATATGGTTCAATTCAGGCTGAGACTGTGGGACCCTGTGGTAGCATAGAAAGGGCCCTAAGAGGTAGTCAGAAGTTTGGGGATTGTGATTCTAGCTTTGCCATTTAGTATGATCTTGGATAAATGATGTTTTGTCATCCATAAAATGAATTTAGACTTTAAGGGCCCTCGGCCAATGGTCATCTGTCTGGGGACTTCTGCATAGGGTAAGTAAGGTCAAATAACCTCTAAGGATGCTTTCCATTTTTGAGACTTAAATTAATCTACCTCGTTATAGTTTTGCTTTTTATAAGTACTGTAGGAGACTCTGGAGACCATTCCCCCCCCCCCCCCCCCCACATTAAAATGAGAAGTAGAGAAAATAGTACCAAAATTTTGTTGTCATATTTAATTTTTTTCTGGAAAAGGTCTGACTTTAAAGGTCAGACTACTGAGTCCTCTGTGCCAAAGGGCAAATGCCAAAGGCCTTATTTGCTTCCTGAGACAGTAACTATCTTCTTATTGTTGAAAGTCCATATGAGAAGAGAGAGAAATCCCTTAGCCATTCCTTTTTAATATGAGCCTTTTTACTGTTTACAGTTCCCCTGGTAGTTGTTCTTTTCTTGTGACAGAGAAGCAAATAGTCTCCTGAGATCCTGCTTTCTTACAAGAACTGTTTTTAGGAGATAATAAGTGTGTACAAGCCTCTCTGGGAAATTGAGAACATTATCTTTGCATTGCTTTTATAAGTACTGACTGACTGAGAAAGAAATATCCTGAGTTTGTCTACTCTTGCTTAGAACAGGACCAATTCTGCAATTTCTAGGTTATAGAAAATATAATGAACTTTCCCTGTCTGGCATATTGCCTTTAGTGTTTCTCTTTGTTTATATACTTTGCCATTTTGGAATTCAGCATTTTTACATTTCTGGATCAAATTTTGTGACCAAAAAACAGTAACCTCTAAGTTTTATATCACTTTATGGAATTGTTTTTCTTCAGAGAAATGGCATTTCTAATTTGGGGGAAATTATAGAATATACTGAAAATCAAGAGTTTCACTGCTCTTTATATTTGTTTTATTAGTATGTATATTACATTCATGTGAGTATGTATATGTGTGTGTGTGTATATTTAATTTTCTTCTAACTTTAATTTCGCTACTCTCCTTTTCCTCCTCTATTTTCCCTTCAGAGAATTGATGTATTTTCATTGAACTGACCTAATGCCAATTAAAGTAGAGGGGTTAAAGATGGGAAAATTCCCAGCATCCCCTGCTTTAGACTATACAGAGATAACTCTGTTTCTTTGCAGGGGCTCCTGAACCTTGCAATGAAAAATGAGTTAAAAAGAAGGGAGAAAAAGGCTAATAGAATACAAAGGTCAGCTTTCATACTTTAACTTTGATGTTAAACACTACAGCATGTGTTTGGGCTTGTGGCATAATGAGCCCTATACTTGGATGGAGAAGTTTGTTAATATGGTTTTATGTTTTACAGAAAACATAGTAGACTAAGCTTTTAACGAGGTTTTTTAAAACACTGAACATTTTATTACTTGTCATTTTTTTTTTCAAGAGCAGTAACCCCAGAGATTGACTTTATATAAAGACGGAAAACTAATTATAGGTAGGAAGAATCAAATAGGGCTTTGTTTAATAAGAAAAGTACCATAGTAGTTTTGCCTCCCAAAACCATAGTGATACAACTAACTTGATACCACTGTTGTTTAGGTGTTTCAGCCACACTAAACCTGCATCTAACCTGTGGATGACTGGAGCTGAACCGAGCAGGCTATGTATGGGAGAGTCAGAAATCAAATAGAAATTTAATTTCAAAGTGAGGGAAACTGCTTGCAAGCAGGGAGGCAGATTTGTCACATCTGCAGGGAGGGACCTGCTAATGTGACTGAACCTTGATTTATATACTTGTGGCTGGACAGAGTCAAATAGTGTAGTGCAGCAACAGTAGCGAGGCGCAACAGCAACACTGAGGCACCATTATATAATGACAGAAAAGTCTGATCATAGCAGGGCTTAGTGTCTGGGCCTGTTGGTGCTTGCTGGAGCTTGGAGATCACCGGGTTCGAAAAGGAGTGTTGTTATGCCAAACTCGGGGCACAGCTTGTTTGCTGGGCCTCAGCTCTGGAAAACAGGGTGTCTCCTAATAGTAACTTGACAGTAGTCTTTTATCTTTATCTGAAGGATTGCAGGAGCTGAGCATATAATAATTTACATAAAACATCATTTTGAAAAATACAGTTTTGTTCTTTTTATGCCAAATGACTTAAGTGGTTTTGTAACTCTTTAATTTTTGGAAACATGGTTCCAGAGTTGAGAATATACTTTAGCAGTTTATACACTGAAATTATTATTATCATCTAGCATGTATGTTAGCCAAGTGCTTTACAAATGCTAATTGAATTTATATGTTCCTTACCCTGAGTCCAGCATTCTCTATACTGTGCCATCTAGCTGCCCAGGATATATAGTGGGATAGTTGTGGCTTAAAGTTATTTAATTAAATTACACATAAATGTAAAATTATAAATTAATTATAAATAAATTGGTGCTGGGCATGGAGTCAGGATGACCGGAATTCAAAATCAGTCCCTAGACACTTAGTAGTTGTATGATCCTGGGCTGGTCACTTAACCTCTGTTTGCTTCAGTTTCCTTAACTATAAAATTTGGATAATAATGGCATCTGCCTCTCAAAGTTGTTGTGAGGATCAAAGGAGAACGTATTTGTGAAAACTACTTAGTACAGTCCTAACATAGTGGGCCCTATGTCACTGTGTAAATATTCCCTTCTCCTTTCCCCTTCATCTAAGTTATTTGGTGAAAAATATATACATTTCTCATATTTCTGATAATTGTATATGTTTATTACTTTCTTTTGCCCAGAAAGGGAGCGAGGAATCACAGGATGGTCTTTTTTTTTTTTTTAAATAAAGACACTGTCTAAGTATGATTAACATAATGGGTTTCATGCCGTTGGGGGAATCTGGTCACTATTGACAGGTTTAGTGGGTGTGTATCCTTGCCCTCATTGGGTTGTCTGTGAATTGGCTGTTTGAACCGCTGCTGTGGACAAATACAGTGTTTTGTGTACATCCATCTCTTTAGATTACAGTTTGGGATTGCCATGGCAAAGAAATTTGATTTGGGGTCAAGGCCACTTTAATAATGAAGGTCTGTATCCAACTATCAGACCACTCAAAGTTCCATTTCTTGCAGTTTGGAGTGTGAGATTACTTGAAGTTCATTAAACTGATTTAGTCTCAGTTATAAGGCATTTGTCCTACTGTTTATTCTATGGCAAACCACGGCACTAGGCACTCACTGGCACTAGGCACTCACTGGTCACTACCCTCAAGGCACTTAGAATCAAGACCCTCTAGCTTAGTGTCACTATGAATACATTATAAAATAATATGATTGTTTTTAATGTTAGCCTCACAGAATTTGTATGTACCTCCAGACATCCTAGTTTTTCTTATGGATTTGACATCAGGAATTTTTGTTGTTGTTATTCAGTTGTTTATTAATTGTGTCCAACTCTTTGTGACCTCATGTGGGGTTTTCTTGGCAAAGTTACTGACATGGTTTGCCATTTCCTTCTCCAGCTAATTTTATAGATGAGAGAACTGAGGCAGATGAGGTTAAGTGATTTGCCCAGGGTCACATAGCTACTAAGTATCTGAGGCCTGATGTGAATTCAGCATGAATCTTCCTGACTCCAGGCGGAGCAGTCTATTCATTGTGCCACCTAGCTCCCCAGAATTTATATAAGCAACATTTAAAACTCTGTTTTTTAAAATTGCTCTTATAGTGACTCTCTTAGCAAGGGAATAAACGTTTCTGTATTTCAAGGACATGTAATTTTGTCAGATCCTGCCATGATCATAACCCCTTTTGTAACTGTAGCTGACTGAAAAATTCATTACCATAGAACCATCTTAGGATGAGTTATATGAAGAGGTAATTCAGTGTACTTAATCTTTTTTTTTCAGTTTAGTGTTCAGAACTAGGGCTACTTATGCCTCTGTTTCCATAATAATGTAATATTTTATAAACTTTAAGAAGTCCAGCAGTCTGACTGTTCATTATTCCTTGCATTTATCCCCTTTTCTGTCCTACTGCCACAATTAGTTGAGATGCTTATTTCCTCTCACTTGGACAACAAATACACTTCTAACCTACCTCTCGTCCTCTCTGTTGCCACTCAGAAACTCTCTGTCATGTTAGGAATAAAGTTAAAAACTTCTGAGCGTGGCATTCCTCAGTAATGACAAGTAATATTGATATATTAAGGTTTATAAAATCATTTTATCAAAACAGAGCTGCAAAGGAAGGAAGGAAACATTTATATTAACTGCATATTATGTTCCAGGCACTGTGCCTTTACACATATTGTCTTCTTTGATCTTTACAACAACCCTGGGAGGTAGGTGCTATTATTATCCCCATTTTGCAGATGATGAGACTGAAGTAGATAGAGCTTGCCCAGAGGTACACATGTAGTAATTGTCAGGGGCTAAATTAGAGCTCAGATTTTCCTTGACTTTGGGTCTGCTGTGTAATATATGTTTTACTGTCTCCATTTCACAGCTGCAGAAATTGAGGTTCTGAAGACAGGTGAAGTGACTTGCCCATGATCACGCAGTTAATATTCCAGGTGGGATTCTTGGGGTTCCCTGAGTCTCCTGAATATACATAGGACCCTTTTTTCACCACAATATAATGAACTGTGTTAATTTGAAGCCTGTCTCAACTTATATACACAACCAACCAGCCTTATATCCCATTGTTTCAGTCATTTATCCAGTAATCCAGTCAAATTGGATTAGTCATCATTCTTTGAACATATATTGAGTTCTTCTTCTGGACCTTTGCTTACACTTATCCTCATACCATTCTCATAACTTGGGTCATTCAAATTCTATGTCCTTTATGGTTTGCTTCAAATAGTATCTCCATGAAAGCCTTCCTTTCTTCTATCCTATTGGATGCAGTATTTCCCTTCTTAGAATTCTTATACTGTTTGTACCTTGATTCATTATTAAAGTGACTATCTTAGCAGTACTACTTCTTGTTATTTGGAAAGTGATTTGGGGGATCTAGCATATTAAAATTTCCTTTACAAGTGAGAATTCTTTTCCTATAACAAGAAAGAAATAATTTGTCATTTATAATGCTTTACAGTTATTGCTCAGAGTGCCCCTGTGAGGTGCATGATTTAGGAATGATTATCTCCATTTTATAGATAAGACTGCTGGGCCAAGCTAGGTTAAGTAGCTTGCTCCCCATTAGCATGACTTTGAAGTGACAGCACTCGAACCGTAGCTTAGGTTTTCTTCAGAAAAGACCTCCTGTTCTATCACAATCTCTCAAGCAGATTCTATTAAATTTTGACTATCATTTTCATTCATTCACTCATTCAGCAGATATTAATTATGTAGAAAGTATTGTGCTAGGAGGCCCTGGAGGAGATGAAAAGATTAATAAGACTTTCAAGGAGCATGGAGTGTATATTAGGGGAAATAGATATATAGATATAGATCTGTATCTGTCTATCCATATATACACAATCAGTACAAAATTGCACGGGAGAAACACAATTAAAATTTTATGTGATCATTAGATTTCAAGTTCCTTGAAGGTGTCAACTAAGTTTCATTTACCTTGGTAGCTTTCCCAGTGTCTGGCACAATGCATTGTGTGTATTAAGTGCCTAATAAATGTTTATGAAAAATCAAGTTGATTTGCTAAGAAGAGGAAGGAATTTCTAATCAGGGAAAATCTGGGAACGTTATGCAGAGATTGTGGCATTTGAGTTAGATTTTGAGGAATGAGTAGGATTTCAGTGTGTAACAATAATGTAGGGTTTTTGAGGCATAGGTTTGTAGAAATAAGGATGTAGGGTAGGAATGAGGGAGGTAAAGCACCCACATGTCCTTACTAACATCCTGAGCTTAACTAAATATTTTTTCAGTCTTTTGTTGTAAGATTGAAGTTTTGTTTTTTTTTTTGTTACATATATGTAACTTTTAATTTTATGTTCAGTTTTATTGAACTTACTATGCTCATTTAGAAAAAAGAACTAATTTGTTTGATGAAACTTTTAGGACATTAGTAAATTTCAGTGTCAGTTATCTCATGGGCTCCACAATTATAACTCTAGTTGATACCTATGTGCAAAAACAATCTTGTGGTTCAAGGATGAAAGCCAGTGAGATGGCCAACTCTAGAGGAAACATTTAGAACTGGAAGGTGCTGCAAAACAATACCAGGATGAAAAACAGCTTACTTTGGAGCTCATTTCTATCTTTCCTTTTGTCAAAAGTTTTAAATTCAGTCTATATGAGGACTTTTCAGCATATCTCTGCTGTTATATTGGAGTTAATGTGAAGATATTTCACAGCCTGTTCCATAAAGCAAAGAGATGTCAGTTTTTTAAAAAAATGCTGCATCAGTGCAGTCATACCAACTTGGATACTGAAAAAGATAACTTGATCACAGATGCTGTTAAGTAAGATAAGTAAACTTATTGATCAAGTAGTGGAGTTTCTGGTCCTGAGACATTCTACCATTCACATATTTACTCCTACTTGTTTTTTATTACTTGTGTGTGTAGTATCCTAGGATTTTATGCTTCCAGATTTTTTTAAAAACCTCAATTTAAATTTATTCTTGGACCTACACAGCTAGTAGCTTATTGGATAGGGTGTTACCTAAGTGCTGAGTTTTAACCTCTCCACCTAGATGGTTGCCTGTGATCAGGAGGAGATTCGTGAGCTAGAAAGAGTCCTGGATTAAAAACATTTTAGATTCAAGTACTTTTTCTATCAGAGACCCTGGTTGTAAAAATTCTTTCTCAGTTTTCTGCATCCTTCCTTATCTTGGTTGCATTGATGTTGTACAATCAAGTCCTTTCTGTATAACTTTGTTCCGGTCATAGTTATTAAGTACTTACTATGGGTTCTGAGCTAACTAGTGAGGATATAAAGCAAGGCCAAACACAGTCCCTGATCTCAAGGATCTCACAGTGTCATAAGAAAAACAGATCATCTACTATGCACAAATAAAATATGGACAGGATAAATTGGGGGTGATCTCAGAGGGAAGGCAGTAAGATTTTAGGGAGGGCTGGAAAAGGTTACTTGTAGAAGGCAAGACTTTATCTGAGACTTGAAAGAAGTCAGTCAAGCTCCACAGACAGAGATGGGGAGGGAGAGCTTTCTAAGCATGGGGGATAGACTGCCACATTGCCTTAACTTGCAGATTGACCTTGGGAACATGATTTTATTTCTTCAGGCTTTAGTATCCTTGTATGGAAAATGAGTTCATGGAACTAGATGCCCCGAAGATACATCTGTGTTCCTCTTCTGCCATTCTGTGGTGCTTATATAGGTAGATTTCCATTTTTAAATGGGGAGCATTTCGGAAATTTTTTCCCAAGTTTGCTGTTTAGGACTAAGAATACTTTTTTCCTTGAAAAACAATGGGTATAAATAGTGCAGTTACATTTGGAGTGAAAAATAGGAAATACCACTATTACAATAATAGTAATTAAAAACCAGAAAATCAATGAAATGGTTTCAAAATTTATCATGAGTAGTTGAAGAAAATCTTTCTGGGCTGGAAGAGACTGAGAAAACAAGGTAGGTTTTGAAGAAGACTTTCGAACACTTTTAAGGTCTCTAGAGATTTATAGTGGATTTAGAATTAGAGCAGAACTTCTTAGATTTCACGTAGGCCAAGATTTCCATTTTACAGATTAGGTGACTGAGACTCAGAGGAATTTGACTTTTCCACTGTGTCACATTGTCCTGTTTTTTGAAAAAAAAATTGTATCTGCTTACTTTTTTCAGACTTTAAAGCCTATAATTTTTTTGGTTAAAGAGAAAAGTGAGTGACATAAAAAAAAGGAAATAACACAGAGGAGGAAGGGAGTAATGGGGAGGATTCCTATAATATTCTTTAGAATTGGTGGTTGGCATAGAATGTGGGCTCTTTGAGGGCAACAGCTATTTTGCTTTTGTCTTTTCATCTCAAGTGCTTATGACGGTATCTGCCACAGAGTTGCTTAATAAATGATTATTGACTGATAAAATATAATCTTGATGGTAACATTCCCAGTATTCTACATACTTTCCAAAAAAATCTCTATTATGAAAAAAAACAGTAATGGTGTTGTCTTTACAACTTTCACAAGCTTGTCTTGACAGGTGAAACAAAAAGTAGTAAAATCTGCCATCTTCCTCAGGTAGGTACGATTGATCTGAAGATAAGTAAGTTGACTTTTCCCAATAAAATTCTCTGAGTTCACTAAAAATATAACCAAAATACAGCAACAGTAACAGCAGTTGCTAACCTTCACATAATGCTTTCCAGTTTACAAAGTGATTTACTTACATTAGAATCACAAGCATCATTTTGAGTAAAATACAGCTCTGTATAACCCTGTTGACGGAAGGTTGCTATTAACCATAATTCAGATTATGTTAAAGTCCTACTAGTCCAGTAGGGCATTAAAATGCTTCACTGACAAGCCCAGTGAAATCCAAATCCTTATTTTAGCTGTGGTCATGGCAATATGATCAAGGTAGCCTGTGTTCCATTGTGGCAGGTAAGATCTTCAGCAAAATAAAAGTTCATTTTGTATTTAAAAAAGGCATTTTTTCCATCTTCATTTTTCAGGAAACTATAAATGGACTGCTATGTGAGAGGGTTTTGTGTGACAATTAAATTTGAGTTCTGTATTGATCCAAAGTCCAGCACAGAGTTTTTGACTGCCCTCTACTTTCATAAATAATGTGCAAATCTTCAGGGAGTTTTTAAAAAAAACAAACAAGCCCAAAACATTAAGGAAATCTCTGGTTCATGGACAAAGATCATTTGCTTTTACTTTTGAATAACTATTTTAAACATGGTAGCTCAACTATAAGAATATCTCTGCTTTGAGTAAGGTAATTTAAATGTGTACTGAAGCAGTTTTTTAAAATGTAAGAAGCTTTTTATAGTTAGTGGTTAAAACCTAGATTTTTATGAGACTTGGAATTTTATGATCTTTGTCAAGGATAATGACATTTCACTCCTGTTAAAATAGATTATTTAAAAATTCTCTACATTATTTCTACTGATTCTTTTTTTTTGCAGAGATCTCTTGGTGCTAGAGAGAATGACATTTTTTTCCTTCCAAATTTTATCTTTTATGTTTATTTGATAGGTATAAATTTTAATGAAGGTAGACTGGAATGCTTTGCAATACCTTTTCAAAAAGTATGTGTTGGTAAATTCTGTATAGGTTTCCAGAGGAAGAAATTTGTTATTCACTTTGTACTTTTCTTAGAAAAAACTGATGTGTTGTTCACATTTTTAATTAAGTAGAAAATTACAATATGGCTGCTCTCCCCAAGGCTCTTGGCTTAAGAGTTTATCTGGATCAGGGGAAGTGGTGGTAGTGGTGCTTTGACTTGCACTGCACATGTAGGCTTTTGTCTCAGGATGCCCCACTGATTCAGCTAAGCTGGCTTGCTTGCCTTATGGGTAGCAAGAAGTTGGCAGTTGGTGGAATCACTGGCCCTTACCTAGGCTGGGTTTGTTTGCCAAGCTTAACAGATCAGCCTGAGCTATGCTGATGCAAGCTTCATTCTGACTGGATAATAGAGCATCCAGGTGAGTATGGAATTGACTGAGTTCTCCTATACATCCCAGAGATAGTTTGAAGAGCTTGACATACAGTTTTCTGGTTTAAAAATAGCTTTTATTCACATAAGAAGTTCGTAAATACCATTTTAATAGTGACTGTAATTTGAAAGAGCTTGTAAATTCTGTGTTCCAGTACAGAAGGAAAAAAGAATCTGCCCCTCTGAAGAGTAGCTAGACCACAACAAGAGCAGTTACATGTGATAGAGATGTTCTTGAATCGACTAATGACATCAAAAGCCTACAGTCCAGAGCTGTAAACTACCCTAAGCACATGAATTTTCTTCTGCAAGTGTTTTCCTGACAGGTTCCTATTAGTGTGTACCCAGTCTTCACCACTGAGAGCTTTGGTGGGAGAGTGTGTTCCACAGTCACCATGTTGACATTTTAGGGGTGGTGACCACCGTCCACAACCAAATGCTTTAGGTCTGTAGCCAGTTGGGCAACTAGGTGGTGTAGTGGGTAGAGCACCAGTGCAGGAGTCAGGAGGACCTGAGTTCAAATCTCACCCACACTTGACACTAGCTGTGTGACCTTGGGCAAGTCACTTAACCCCAGCTGCCTCATCCTGGGTCATCTCCAGTCATCCTGATGAATATCTGGTCACTGGATTCAGATGGCTCTGGAGGACAAGTGAGGCTGGTGACCTGCACAGCCCTCCCTCACTCAAAACAAAGTCAAGTGCAAGTCATGTCATTATTTCTCTGATGCCATGGTCTTCTTTGGCAACGAAGGACAAACACACACAAGCAGTCAGTCAACAAGCATTTATTAAGTGCTTAAATTGTGTCAGGGACTGGGCTAAGGACTAGCTAGTGGTACAGAGAAAGACAAAAAAAAGAAAATACAGCAGCATTTCTGAAGCAGCAAAGAACTAGAAATAAAGTAGATGCCCATACACTGGCTAATGACTAAAGTTTAGCTATCAAAAAAATTGGATTAATGCATCTGTAGGACATGAATGACACACACACACACACACACACACACACAGACACACACAGAGTCAAGTATGAAGAATTCAGAGATGCTTGAAACAACAACAAATTGTCTGCTCTAGGCTTGAAGACCTTAGGACGGGGAGCTCAACAACTCTCTAAGGCAATCCTTTCCACTTTGGGACAGCTCTGATTAAGAGCACATTTTTCTGACATTGAGCTTAAATTGACTGCTTTTTGGCAACTTCTAACCACTGCTCCTTGTTCTACCCTTTGGGCCCAAACAGAACAAGTCTAATCATTTCAAATACTTGAAGACATCTATCCAATTCAACACTGCTCCCTATCACTAAGCCTTCTTTTCTCCAGGCTAAATTGCCTACTTAGTTCAACTAATCCTCCCAAATAATGCAGACTCAAGAACAAATGAAATTCATGTCTGCACTTATCCTGAGACATAGAAATTTGTCATTCAAAAAATTGATATGTCAAATCAAAAATGATTTTCTCTTAATCTTCAGCTATATTTTGTATTAGTTCTTATTGCATTTTCTGCCTTTTAACCAAGTGAAAATGGAAATTGTTTTCAGTTTAGGAAAAAAACTAATAAGAGAAATTATTTGAGTATTTATTTATAAGTTCCTAGTATCTCAGTGAGAGGCAGTGTGTGTGTTTGTTCTTCATTGACAAAGAAGACCATGCCATCAGACAAATGATGACATGACTTGCACTTGACTTTGTGTTTTTGAGTGAGGGAGGGCTGTGCAGATCACCAGTCTCACTTCTCCTCCAGAGCCATCTGGATCCAGTGACCAGATATTCATCAGGAAGACTGGAGATGGGATTGAGTCAGTATCACAAGGAAGAAAACCTGGGTTCAGATTTAGCCTCTGATATACTATGCAGTCAGCCCTGTATTAGTCATTTAACCTCTCGCTGCTTCCCGTAAACTATAAGTTTCAGAACAACTGTGGATCTGCATTGGCAAAGGCAGTTTCCGTAATACCCTGTATCATTGAAATCATAGTTCTGGATCCCCCCTCCCCCAAATTTCTCTCAATACGCCATAATTCCACTATTCATGTTCCATGTATTACATATTAAGGTTATAATCTGAAGTTAATTCTGAAAAAATTAACTTTCCCAAAAGATTCGTTATCTGAATGGAAAAAGACTACATTTATGTAACACAAATATGTACAGGGGAAAAAAATTCTTCTCAACTGATCTTATCAAATAATTTATACTTAAACCCAGAACTAATCATAATCTTTTTGTTGAGGCTTAGGGGTTCTAGGACCCTGAAATAGCAACGCAAGGATCCTGTCTGAATGAATTCTACCCAAGCCCTCTTTCAGCCAAAGAAAAACAAAGTTTAAAGATCCACCATATTGGTCACTCTTAAGGAATCTTAGCATGAGCATTTGTATCACCAGTGCAAATGGGCCAGACTGAATCTGAGCACTTTCATGGAAACAAGATTGATTTCATATACAGAAAGACTGGAAGGGAACTAAGGTTGGCCAAGTAGTCGGGGGTGACTGGAGGATTGGTCCAGGGAGGATCTTGATGGGAGTGGCCAGTAGTCTGGGGTGACTAGAGATCCAAGGCCTGGAACCAAGACAATGATGTTTAGATAGGATGAAGGGTGGGAAGTAGTGTAAGATGAACTGGAGATGAGATTTTGGAGGCCTGGGCTAGGTTAAGGATAATAGAGAATTGGGCACAATGATAATGAAAGGTCAGTTATGAAGATTATATAGCCTCAAGTGAATGCCAGATCAAGTGGGAAAATTCAAGGAGAATTCAAAGGGGGTTTTCAGAGCTGTACCCATAATTTTTTTTAAAGCCATGCTGTAAAATTCTAATTAAAAGTATCAATAGTAAATGACAGGTTTTTCTAAGAAAAGTACAAAGTGGATAGCAAATTTCTTCCTGTGTAACCCACAAATTTCCCCTATCAAACGTTTTTGTTGCGGTATAGGGGTGCTGAGAACCCCAAAATGCAAGGGTACATGGTGAGGGTCTTCCTTGAAAGAATTCGACCACTCAAGCCTTCTAGTCCAAGTAGCTAGTTTATTTTTGATGCCAATAGTAGTAACCCACAAGACTCCTACTGAATTTTATGTATTTGGGACAAAACTGACATTTTTATAGGGAAACATTGTGGGAAGCTTTGGATGGGATTAAGGAGTGTCAAATAAACTAATTAAGTAATCAAGGTGGTCAAGGGTGGGCCAGATGTCTTGGGCACAGGCCCCAGTGAGTGATCTGGGCTACTGAAATGTATGGGGAAAATTTAGGAACTGGGTTGGAGGTAACAGAAAAGGAAGAGTTGGGCTGGGTTGAGGGCCACAAGGAATGGTTGATGGTTATACTGGGATGAGCCTGATGCTCAGTTGAACTTAAAGAGATCTGGATTCAGGGGCTGGGCTCCTTAAATTCATGAGAAAGTTCAAGGGGCGGAGACCCAGATCCCGTCCCCTGTCACTTGTATAATCATACCTCAATCTCCAAATATTTATGACATTTTTAAATTTTACTCTCTTTCATCATAAAAGTTCCATACAGATATTGTAAACCACCATAATCCACCTCAGCTCTAACGTCTTCAGCTCAGTCCAGTATCTCCTTTAATGTTCTTGAAATAATTTCCTTATATATTTACATTTCTGTAGCTTTTATTTAAAAAAGTTAATTTGTCTGCATCTTTAAAACTGCAAAATACTGACACAGTTGAGGCATCATTCTACATGGTCAACAGGTGTTTGGAGACTTTGTATTGACTCTACAATTCATTGTCTATCAAACTGCTCAAATCCTGTCCGAAAGCCATTTCTTCAGAGACATTGTAGAAGTATTTATGTTTTTTAAAGTAATTTAAAAAAAAATTAATTTCCTGCTGCTTTCAGGCATCAAAAATGGTGGCAATATATTAAATCTGTTAGCTATTGATATAAACCTTTCCCTTTATATACATTTTCTTTTTTGCTCTTTTCATCACTAAATTACTCTATATGAAAACCGTTTACCTTACATTTAGCAGTGGGATCTTTGGATCAAAAGATATGGACATGTTAGTCACTTTTTTAAAAGCCTAACTCCAAATTGCTTTCTAAAATGAAGAATTTACAGGTTGACCAAGATTGTATTTATATATGTCTTTATGTAATCCCTTCAGTATTGATTTTTTCCCCATTTTGCCAGTTTTATTGGGTGTGTGATGAAACTTCAGAGTTGTTTTGATTGCTGTTTCTCTTATTACTAGTGATTTGGAGGGGTCCTTCCTATGGACAATAGTTTATATTTCTTTTTTTGAGAACCGTTGACCACTTTTCCATCTGGTGTTCAGTTTAATAACCTGTGGTTTTCTTTTGACCATTTAGATTGTGAACTTCTTGAGTGCTGGGACTGTTTTTTTTTTCTTCGTATTCCTTATTTCTTTGCACAGCCTTTGGCATTTAGTAGGTGGTTAATAAATGTTTGTTAACTTGATGATTAAGAGGGTATTGTTATGAAGCTTTGTAACTAGTAGAAGGAACTGAGAAAACATTTTTGGAGTGTGACCCTTGGACTTGGGGAGGAGTGGGATCTGTACAATTGCTCCCAGCCTTCACTGCTTCCCCTCCTCCCTGCTGGATGGCATGGCTTTTTTTTTTTTTTTTAATGTGGACCCAATAGATGGGTACTGTACTGTGTACTGTGGGGGAACCAAAAGCCTATGGAGATTATGGTCCTTAACCTTTTGGTGTTGACCTTGTAGTAAGGAAGATAAAAACTATAGGGGGCTTAATGATATAAGGTAGAAGTTCAATGAAAAAGGTGCAAAGTGTTATTTTAATTATAGGGATGAATATAAAATCCGTGTTTGCTTGTTATTTTAAGGATTTCCAGGTTTATCACTGTAGGTTTCCTTCCACAGATGGAGATTACTACCCTTCTGTACGTGGTCTTTGAGAACTGCTGTAGTGAAAAAAAAAAATGAAAAAAATAAAAAAAATTTCTCGTATGCTGTCCAGGTGAAGAGTTTTTCTGTACTTGGCTAGACTGGTATTTCAACTTCAGACAAATAGTCAGCATGTTGGTATTTGGTAATAAGTTCTACATTAAAAAAAATCAACTGTGTGCCCTTAGATTTGTTTGAAGAACTGTTGACAATATATTTAGGGTAGTGATGGGTAATTCTCAGGGCACGCTTTTGTTTCCCTCTTGTAGTCTTTGGGCATACTTGTCTAACTAAACACCAACTGGCCTGCTCGTTTAGTAGTGCAGTGAGTGTGGGCCTACTGTTGAATTAAATGGTTTGGATTTTTGTGGGATTTTATGTAACAGCTGTTGTTTTTTCTTTCCCTTCATTATATGGATTGTAAGGTAATTACACAAAACACAGTAAAATTGTGTCACTGTTTAAAGTGGGTCTTATACAATGTAAGAACCCTCCTGTGAAACATTTTCACACATGACTACAATCATAAAGTTCCCAAGCCTTAGATGACAGTTGCTCACTTGTATCCTTAACGATTGCTGAAGACAGCAGTGCTTGAACTTAACATTAATTTTTAAGTTTCAACAAGCGGGTGATAGTAATGATAGCTGACATTTATAGTGTTTAAAGGTTTGCAAAACACTATATATGTGTGATCTCATTTGACCCTCACTTCAGTCCTGTCTTCTTTTGACAGAGGAAGAGACTAAAGTTAGTGACTTAATCATGGTTACTCAGTTGGCAAGTGTTGGAGACAGGTTTGAATCTGCCTGCTCAGATGTTCTCAAATTGTATTTGCTTTTTGTGAATAAAAAAGAAATTGTGTAGGTTGGACTATAACTCACCTCAATTCTTTGCACATGTACATTTTTTAGGAGAAATCACAATTACTTTTAAAATTTCAGCTATTTTGAATGTTTGCTCTTATTTTTAATAGGATGATCCTATTTTTTTGGTTTGAAGCCTTTTTAAAAAAAATCCTTAACCAAAATGACAATTAAAGTGGGCATTTCCATTTACTTAGAGAAAATAAAAAGTGGATTGTAAGTGAAAATTTAAATCTATTATGTTCAGCTTGCTTTTCTTTTTAAACATAATAAAACATAAAAATAATAAAACATGTCACTTTCAAAGCTTTCTTGCCTGAAACTCTCTCAATCTCTGTCACCTGACCTGATAGTGTTGCTGTCCTTTTTTTTTTTTTTTTGAAGATCTCTAGATTTACAATAATCTTTGACACTTGCCACTGTCTTATTTGGTTTAATCATCTTTCCAGCGTTAGTTCCTGAATAGATTCAGTTGCCTGCTATGATTTTGAATGAGAAGGGTGGAGTAGTCAGTGTCTGGCACTGGATCACCTGGCTTCCTGGGCCTAATTTTCTCCCAGATTTAGGGCCCATCCCATAATCTTTGAGGTTAAGAGTGATAGATGTTCAGGGTTTTTTGTGGCATCTCAGGATATTGTGCTTAGGGGACCTTGGATCTCTGAGGTGTTATGACCTGATCTGGCCTTTAGGTTGCTGCTGCTGTGTGGGGCTTCCAAGGCCTTTAATGTAGGTTACAACCACCCTGTGACTTTCTTGGAGAAGCTGTTCACTCTTGCTGACTCTGGACAGAAAGCCCTATAAGCACTTGCCTATTGTTGGTCGTTCTGGGAAACTTTTTTGTCTGTGTTGGTGCTGGCTTTGCTGGCAGCCCTCTTTTCTCTTTTCTGTGAATTGATAGATGGTTTCTTGTTTTGCTTCCACAAAAGTTATTGGGAAATAACCAGATTCGTGGGGAAGTTTGTTTACTTTATTTTACCTAGACAGAGACCATCAGGGGCTGGGGGACTAGAAAGGTTACACTGGAAAAACCGGTTCAGACCTGAGGGGTCATATTCTAGTCCCAAGTACCTTCTTAACCTGACCCACACGATCTACATAATCTACATACAGAAGGGAATGTAAGGAAAAGAATGTAAAGAATTTAAGGAATTTGACTCACCCTAACTGTAGCAGGAGTGACAGAACTGGATGGCCTCACTCCTGCCTCTGTATTGGTTCCTAGTAAGCACCTCACCTGCTAGCTTGTGAGAAGCATAATAAAACGCTTTCCTCTGCCCACTCTGTCTCTTGAGTTCTTTTAGTGAGGTGTTTATTGTACTAAGGGACATCACATGTGGACCCTCCTAAAGCACACTACCAGGAAAGCAACCGACTTCCTGACCCTACCTGAGAAGTCCTTTGACATCTCCCACCTCACTGACGTTCCAAGGGGCATCTCATGTGGGTCTTCCCAAGGGTTTGCTACCATGAAAACAGATGGCAACCTGTTCTGGGCTGGCTCCCTAACCCTGCCTGATAAGTACTGTGATCCCCACAGCCCAGTTTCTCACAGTTTGAAGAGGTCAATTACTGCAGTTACTGTATCAGCAAGGACCCTGACATACACTGGAGGGCCTGCTATTGCAGGTTCTTTGATCTGCTTTTCTAAAACGAAAGGCAGCTTTTGAGGGGTCAACAATCACTTTAATCAAGCACATGTATCATTCACTTAGTTGAGGGGAAAAAGTCAGCACCCTGAACTTCAGGGAAAATACAGAGAAATCAAAATCAACCCACAGGGCTTCCAACTGTCTGACCTTAAGCAATACATACCTTGCAAATCAACAGACAGATAACTGTGACCATATGTACAGTTGCCAGAGACAGAAGCACCCACATCCCAACATCGGGGTTTTCAAGGGTGGGTGTGGAAGGTGCTTAACCGCTTCCCAGAACACAAACTGGCACACAAACCTTCTTCAAAAACTAAGCCCCAAAGTAAAACCTCACCTCAGAGTACTTAGACATTTTTCAGAGCCAGAGGGCATCACAACCCTTGAGAACCAGTGCCTTATTAGAAAATTAACAAGAGGTAATGAGACTGATTAATGGGTAGGGAAGATCTTTGACTCTTCCCCCCACCCACCATTAACCTTAAAATATCATTACAGTTACTCATCGAATTTCTTGATTTTTTTGTCCTGTGTTTTGCTTTTTTTCTCCTGGAGTAGGGAATCTGGCTATTCACACTACTATCTTGGCTGGAATTTACCTTGCAGGGATACTGAAGATAATCCTACAAATAAGAAAATGCAGTTAAGACATGTAGGAGAAGACTCATGAGAGAGTAGTGTCTGGAAAACCAAGGAAGGAGAAAGTGTGAAAGAGGAGTATAAAGAGTGTTAAATGTTATAGAGAGGTCAAGAAGGATCAGGAAAAGGCCTCTGTAATAGGCCAGAGACCCTTCCAAGTGACCTGACCCACAAGATGGAGAACCAAACATTTTCTCCAGTTTTAACAGTTCTCAATCTCCCAAAGGGAACTTATACACAAGTTTAGAGCTGTTACAGTTGAATCCACGCCCAACAGCTAATCCTTATCCTTAACATACAGACTCCACACCCTTCACCCACCAAGTTCCATACTTTGTCTGGGTACACGCCATTTGTGCTTTGGGACCCATTTAGGGATTTCTACCTTGTTACAGAGATTCTTCAGCCCTTCTTTCTCTCCTTTGCAGAAAGCACTGGATATTGATTCTGCCTGATTATATGAGGGAGTATAGGGGTAAGGGGGAGGGAAGCCTTGGGTGGCTTCTAGGTTAAGGTACTCCAAAGTGACAGGGTCTCTGCTTGAAACACATGTTCCCCCAATCCTGTAAAAAGCAGCAGATACTAATTTTGCCTAACCAGAGAGCTAAAGAATGGATGGAATAGGGCAAAGAGTGAGCATTTGTTGCTTTATCTAGTCTGAAGGAAATGGGACTGAAGTATAATTAGGATCAGGCTTATCCCCACAGGTTCTTGAATCAGGGACTGAGACTAGAGGAAAGTAAATTTGCTAATATTGGAGGAGGCTCAGACTTTATTGAAGTTTAGCACCCAAGAGTATACCCATGGGGAGTCAGAAATTGAATGACAGGAATATGAGGGGGGGAAAGGAAGTGCTAAAATTATCAAAGATTTCAGGATGAAGACAGTTCACCAAACAAACTTAGAGCACAAGCAGATAAATCAACAGAGGAGATACAAATTAGAAGAAAGGATGAGTACTAAAATATTTATAAGATTGTAATCTTCTCTAAGTAAATATTACAAGACAAAGTTAATTGAACCAATTACTGATAAAGCAGAATCCTGTGGATTCCCAATTGAGTATAAACCATAAACAGCAAGATATTCTAGAAGGGTTCAAGAGAGAAATAAAAAACGAGAGGAATTTAGAAGGGAAGAAATGGCAGAATTTATGGACTGCATAGCAGAAATATTTAGCAGGTTAATGAAACTTGAATCCACAGAAGCAAGTCTGTTTGAGAAATGAAAAAGAGAGGCAGATTTGGAATACAGATCTACTGAAGCGAAGGGCAATCTGGAAAAAAAGAAGCAAAAGGCAATAAAGCTTAAAGAATACATGACTCCCCTGTAAGCAGAGACCATTTATCTTGACGACAGGATGCACAGAGACAATTTAAGGATCATAGTCCTTCCTGAAGAGTATGACATCCAAGAACCTGAACACTGTAATGTACAAAATAATACAAGAAAAACAACCAGAATTTTTAGATACAGGAAATAAATCAGCAATCGAAAGATTGTTGGTGTACAAGCAGGACACTTCCTTAAACGAAAGGGATATATTTCCATGGACAACATTGCTGACATAGGAGAAGTGAAATTGGAGTTAGTAGGTGTAACTCCCCAAAAGTAGGACATAAACGAGTAGAGGAGATCATTTAGCAAATGGGAAAGAAAATGATTATTGGAGGGCAGAGGTTTGCATGGTTTTAGACATTCATTCATTCTCATTATTTCCTTCACGAATTGGTATTTTTAAGAGTGAGTCACAATGGAAAAAAAAGATGATGGGTTATGATCTACATAGAAATTGGTTACAAGAGGAAACTCAAACCTACTACTTCAGAAGCTTTAATTCCATGAGGAAAACATAGAGATTGAAGAAGGAATAAATAAGTAAATAGTTCATGAATCAAAAAATAAAAGTTTAGAGTAGACATGAAGAGAAAAAGGTAAAGAAATCCTTCTTAGAAAAGTGTGCAAGAATAAAAGGAAAGAAAAAAACTAACCAAAAAATAAATTAAAGAGCAGGACAAGAGGAAGCATTTTGAAATAACCATTTAGCGAACAGGAGAAAGGAGAAGAATTAGATAATCAAATGAAAGAAAAGAAATCAATGTCAAGTCATCAAAAGTTGATAAAGCATCTACTGTATGTCAGGTACTGAGCTAAGCCCTGAGAATACAAAGAAAGAAACTATTTCTGCTTTCAAGGAGCTAATGTAACAGGGAAGATTACATGCAAACAACTATGTATAAGCAAGATATATCCAGGATAAATTCTCTGATTTATTTAATCTCAGGCACTAGCATTAAGAGAAATTGGGAAAAGCTCCTTGCAGGAGGGGGCATTTTAGCTGAGGCTTGAAGGAAACTGGGAAAGCCAGCAGGATGAGGAGGGAAAACATTCTAGGAAAGAGGAAGCCAGAGTCAAGATACGCAGTATCTTGTCTTGCTCTAGGAATATCAAGGAATAGTGTCCATGTCACTGGTTACTGTAGAAGGAAGTGAAGTATAAGAAGATTGGAAAAGGAGGAGGAGGAGAGATTTAAGTGAAGTAAAACTCCCAAACTTGACAAAGTTGACAGATTAGAAGAGGGTAGTGGAGAATGGGGAACAGAAAGCATGGAGGGAAAGAGTTGTTTAATAGATAAAGCAAAATTAATTATAATCTAGAACATCAAGGGAAATAATGAAAAAAAAAGGAAGGCATGAAGGGAGAGTAGCACTTTTATACCTCAAACAATATTATAAAGTAGCCAAACATAGGGTATTTTTTTTTAAAATAGGAAAGTAGATCAGTGAAACACATTAGAGGAAGTAGAATGAAAAACTTTGTGTTTGATAAACCCCAAAATATGAATTACTTAGGAAAGAACTCTCTGTTTGAGAAGAATGTTGGAAATTCAGCTTAGAAGACCAATATCTTACACTACATTCTACAATAAATTCAAAATAAATGTGTGAACTGAGTATTAACAAAAAATTAAGAGAGAAATAGGTTGTATACTTTTTACAGCTCTGGTTAGGCAATTAATTCTTACTTCAGGAAGGGACAGAAGCAATTACAAAAGATAAAATCGATTACTTTGATTACATGAAATTGAAAAGCTTTTGTATGTACAAAATTAATGTGTCTAGGATAGGAAGGGAAGTTGTCGACTGGAAAAAAGGTTTGAATGTAATATCTCTCATAAGGTTTGGTATCCAAGGAATGTAGACCTCTAAGAGAGATACGTGGTCAGAAGTCATCAAAGATGTCAGAAGTGGTCAAAGGATAGAAAGAAAGACTTCTCAGAGGAAGAACTGGAAACTATTAACAACCATATTAAAGAATGCTCCAAAACAATAAGGTGATGCAAATAAAACACCCAGAAAATTGGCAAAGATGACAGATGACAGAAATATTCAATGTAGGAGGGGCTGTGGAAAAACACAGTGATGCATTATTGGTGGAGCTATGAATTGGTTTGACTCTTTTGGAAAGATTTAGGGAATTTGCAGATAAAGTGACCAAATTGCCTTTAACCCGGAGATTCCTCTGCTAGACACATATGCCAAGGAGGTCATTGACAAAAAAAAAGTTACATGTACATCAGAATATTTACAGCACTTTTTAAGGGATATCAAAGATTTGGAAACAAACTCTGCTCATCAATTGGAGGAATGGCTGAACATATTGTGGTGCATGAATGTGATGGAATATTGTTGTGCTGTGAGAAATTAAAAACATGATGAGTGCAGAAAAGCATGGAAAACTTCAATGAACAAAGTAAGCATATTTATAAAGATAATATGCACAATTATTACAGTGTCAACAAAATATGAAGAGCCAACTTGGCCCCTAAGAAGATACGTAAAGACACTTACCTTGCTCCTTTGCCTAGGGAGGTTCCATGAATATGGAACATTGCTTATGACATCAGATTTTTTTGATGTGTTCATCAGTTCTACTGAATTTTTTTCTCTTCCGCTTTTTCGTTTACAAATACTTTATTTGTAACTGTTGGTGCTTTGGGAGGGATACAGGGAGAAGCTATCAGTCAGTAAAATCTATTTTCAAAGAGAGAATCCGTGACCTTGAAGAGAGCATTTGAATTCAATTGAATCATATTTTTTAAAAGGAAAATTTTTTTTCCTGATTTGTTCTTTTTTTCTCTCAAAATGTAGAGTAGTTAAAGAACCTGGGTTTCTTAAAGATAAGAACGTTCTGGGATTATGAATACAATGAAGAAGAGACATGAAATACTTTCAGGAGACAGGATAAACAAATTATTACCGTTAGGCCTTATAAAGATTATAGATTGCAATTCTGAATCTCAGCTGGCCAGGTGATATAAAAGAACACAAAGATTTGTCTTTATTGCTATAGCAGGTTAAATGTCCTAAATGATATTTACATCTAGTAACTGACATACCTAAACAATGCATGGAAATAGTGGAATTTTTATAATTTTACAGTAGTCCAAGGCAAACTTTTTTTCCTTTAGTCCCCTAATTGTTACTGTCCTTAGTTTGATTACCACTTCATATTTGAGGAAAAAGTCTGATTTATAGAGACTTTTGGTGATTTTTATTAATATCCTTGTTATTGATTTTAACTACTGCAAATACATGTAAAGAGAGTGAATGAAAACATTTAGTCATAAAGACAGTTTCTTTTTAGTGTGTTGCATTCTTTTGTTATAGTCTTTTGTTTTTAATTTTGAAAATAATTATTTTTAGTATATAATAAATAATAACATAATTATTAGAAATGTACTGCTGCTATGAGAATTTTACAGCTACTTGGTTTCACAGAGTGATATTCCTCATTTCAGGGCTTGTAAGACATAAACACAGCACACAGGATGGCTGCTAGTACAGGTTCACTCTTGATTTGATCAGACAGGAAAGATACTAACAAGGGGTTAATAATCTTACTTTATTCTAGTCTAGCATTCTCAGAAGAGGATTGGTGATAACAGGAGCACAAACTCGTACAGCATTGCCCAGTCACCCTTCTTGAAGCGGCTGGTGAGAAGGGGGGGCAACTACCCCTACTTCTTGATAGGGTCAGTTGAAATAGGCACTGCTTGTGCATCCCCTAAATCACCTCAGTGGGGGCCAGTTGAGGCAAACACAGATTCCCCCCAAGCCTTGATGGGAGCTGATCAAGGTTACCCCCAAACTTCAGTGGGGGCCAGCTGAGGCACACACATTTGTGCATTCATCCGTAAGGCTTCCCCGTTCACTGTCTAGTGACCACCTGTTTTATAGACCAACAGACAAAGAAGGTATATTGCTAGCAATAGCCTCCCAAGTTAATCACTTCATCCCTGTATCTCATTGCACAGCTGCAGTGGATGTTCACCATTACATAACTCTGTGCAAGCATACTGGAGATGTTTTGAACCATAACTGTGGGAACTCATATCTAATACCTGGGAACAGGAGATTGTTATGGCTATGGATTCTGGGAAACTGAACTCTGAGAAATAATACCAACAATTCACTTTACACACACTAAAATCCACCTTACATTAAAAGTTCACCTTACATACAGGGCTGCACAGGATGTTTCTTACTTGTTTAGAAATTCTGACCAAGAAAGATTAAAGAAAAACAAGTTACTTATTGATCTCAGGGTTGTTGGCAGGGTAGGACTTAATTTGAATCACCTTCAGCCAATTTCTTCATTTGAAATTTCTTGAAAACACTAGGTTAAGTTCACAGTTTCTTTCAGTGGGTTAACTCTTAGTGTGAGTGAAGTGGTGACTTTTTTCCTTTTGTGTCTAAAACAGTATCTGCTTTGTATTAGGTTTATTCTCTTTTTAAATGATACACATTGTTTTTGACACATCATTCGTCAATAAATGATTGCATCTGATCTACCTACTTATAAAAACATTTTAATAAAACTGCCTCAACATGGTGATTCCAATCAAGAGTACATGCAGCTTCCCTTTTTCTGTGTGGTAGTTTACCATTTTTTAACAGAAAGAAGGATGTGTACTTAAACTTGAGTAATTTGAAGTCAACATTATGGTTTTCCAGTAGCAGTGGATGGCTGTGAGAGTTGGACTATGAGGAAAACTAAATGCAGCAGGATTAATGCTTTCAAATTGTAGTACTGGAGAAGATTTTTGAGAGCCCTTTGGACAGCAAGGAGATCAGGTCAGTCAATACTTAAAGAAATTAATTCAGGTTATTCACTGGAAGGTCAGATCCTGAAGCTAAAGCTTAAATACTTTGATCATGATGAGAAGACAGGACTCACTGAAAAAAATCCTGATGTTGGGAAAGTTTGAATGCAAAAAGAAAAGGGGATGGCAGAGGATGAGATGGACAGATAGTGTCATGAAAATGATAAACTGAACTTGGAGAGACATTGAGAGATAACAGAAGATAGAAGGGCCTGGTGTGCTGCGGTCCATGAGGTCATGAAGAGTGGGACAAGTCCAAGAGTTGGAGCCAGCATTATCCTCTATATTTGACCCAAGTTTTGATGATTTATATTATTGTCTTCATTTACTTAGCTGAAGTCATGGTGTGTGTGTGTGTTCTTCTGGTTCTGCTTTCCTCACTGTATTATCATATGTCTTCCATATTTCTCCAAAGCCTTCATATGTTATCTCTTGTGGGATGACATGTCCTGATCATTTCCAAACCTTGCTGCTTATACTCTGGCCATCCTCATTCTACCATCTGAACTCTGACTGGGCACGTGGAACTCAGGTGGACTCTAAGAATCAGATTTACTCCCTTTCTTCCTGAGACTAGGTTAGCACAGCCCTTCCCTGCCTTTTCCTAGCTGTGCTCCATGAACCTTCCCCTTCCCTGTCTGGTTCCCCTTTATGGGTTGTCTTTTCCCATTAGAACATAAGCTCCCTGAAGTCAAGGACTGTCTTTCCTTGTATTTTTATTCCCAGCATTTAACATAGTACCAGGCTCATAGCATGAGCTTAATAATTTTTTTTCATTTATCACAGTATATAATATTCCATTATATTCATCTGCCCCAGTTTGTTTAGCTGTTCCCTAAATCACCATGCATGTTGGAATAAAAGAAACCCTTTTGTTTAGCTTCTGAAGCTTTTTCCAGCCTGGTCCCATCCTCTCTGTGTAGCCTCATTGCACGTTCCTTTCCTTTCTGCACCCCCCCCCCCCCCCCCCCCCACTCCTACCTCCCTATTTTTTAACCATGATGCTTGGCCTTCTATCACTTTGCCTTTGTACTGGCAGCCTGGAATGCACTCTTTTTCTCCTCACCTCTGCCTCAGAGAAGACCTTTTACTTCCTTCAGGACTTGGGTCAAGTGCCGTCAGCTAGAAGATGTCTTTCCTGATCACTTCAGCTGCTAGTGTCTTCTCTCCGTTTTTGTTGTTCAGCTGCTTCAGTTGTGTCTGACTCTTGGTGATCCCATTTGCAGTTTTCTTGGCAAAGATGAGTGTTTTCCATTTCCTTCTTCAATTCACTTTACAGATGAGGAAACTGAGACAAAGAGGGCTAAGTGACTTGCCCAGAGTCACACAGCTAGTACGTGTCTGAGGTCACATTTGAACTCAGATCTTTCTGACTCCCAGGCTGGTGCTCTATCCGCTGCCTCTAGTTACCTTATAACTCTCGCCAAAGTTAGTTACCTTTTAACCATCTTAAATTTATTTTATTGATGTAAGGTGAAACCTCAGAGTTGTTTAAATTTGTGTTTTTCATCTTATTGATTTGGAGCAATTTAGAATTGTTGTTAGTTTGCAATTTTTGGAGAACTTTTTGTTCATATCTTTTGCATATATTACACTGGGGAATGACTCTTAGTCTTACAAGTCTTTGTCAATTCCCCTTGTATCTTGCATATGAGATGCTTGTCAAATCTTTGCAACCCTGAGAGGTATGTTCTATTTCCCCCCAATTTTATCATTGAGGAAACTGAGGCAGACAGAGGTTAAATGACATCCCCAGGGTCACACACCTAGATTTGAACTCTCTGGTCTTCCTGACTCCAGGTCCAGCACTCTCTCCTTTGCACAGCCTACCTGCCTCTGAACAAGACTCTTCTCTACAATGTACTGTGCAAGTGGTCATATAGCCTCAATGCTGGAAGACTTCTAGTGAAGGGAAAGCCACCAACTACTGAGGCAGATAATTTCATTGTTACGTAGCTTTGATTGCTAGGAAATTGTCCTCATGTTAGGCACAAGTCTGCTTTTGTAGAATGTTCCTCCATTGACCTAAGCAGCTGTTTGAATTCCCTATGATTAACTTACCTAGCTGTGTAATTACGCTTGATTTCATAGTCATAGTCTATAGACTATGAAGGGATCTATTAGTCCTGACATCTTATAGATGAGGAAACTATCATCCAGAGAAGTCCATGACTTGCCCAAGGTAACATAAGTGATTTAAGAGCCAGGCCTGGAGCCCAGATGTCATCTTAGTGTAGAGTTCTTTCTCCTGTATTACACTGCTTCATGCATTCATTCATGCATTCATGCATGCCTCATAATGATCATTTTTTTTTCATAATTGATCTGGCTCATTTTTGTTCCCTCATTCCCCTTTGCCCCATTCATTCCTTTCTTTCCTTATTTCCAAGCTAAGTTCTGATACAGATTTAGCTTTCCTGTTCAATATTTTTCTCTTTTGCCTTTGTAAGTGCTATTAGGCCATTTTGCCTCTCTTCTGAAAAAAAAAAAAGTGCAAATAACAATAAATCGGTGTGCCTCCAGGGTTGGCTGGCTGATGTTGTATTGATTAAAACTATGGTGGTAAAACAGGAAGCTCTGCGGTGCAGTGATGAAAATACAAGCCATTTTCTTGAATCTGTACTTTTATATAGCACTAAACTTGTCTTCATATTTATATTTAGCATATTGTCCTTTTGAGGAAGTTGACCATCTTTTTTGTGAATACTCTGTATGTTGGAGGTGGTGATTATAAAGGATTGTAGGATTTAGATTCAGAAGGGTCAAACTTTAACAGCCTGTGGGAGCATAATAGGCAAAACACCTAGGTTAAAATGTAAATGAAAAATTTTTAACAGAATACAAAAAATATACAGCTTGTTAATTTGTGGTTTTCTAATTCAATATTAGATTGCTAATATTGAATTAGAAAACCACATCTGTTTCTATTTGAGTTTGACATCATTGATTTTGTGATAGAAGAGACCTTAGGGATTTTCTAGTATAGCCTCCTCATCTTACCTGTTGGGAAGTGGAGGCCTAAAGAGATTTAGTGACTGTCAAAAAGTCATAGAGGCTGTACATGTCAGAGCCAGGAATTGAACTTAGCTCCTCTGAATCCAAATCCAGTGTCCTTTCTGTGTTATGAAACAGTCCATTTTATAATATAGTACAGCTGATACTAACCTCAGATGACATTCATTGGGTGTGTTTTCATTTATCTTCAATTGAAAATAAGTTTTCTGTAAATGGTTCAGTGAGGGCTAGCATTATCACCAGATAAAGTATTTCAAGAGTAATATTTATATTCTGTTCCTTCAAATTCTTTAAACATGTGTATACAGCTTCCATGTTTAATAATAATAACAGCATTTTTATAGCACTTTAAGATTTGCAGTGTTGACTCATGCAAATGTATTTTATGCATTTAAAAATTTCATAGTAAAGAAAGTTACCTATGCAGATATAAAATCTTTTGGAGAAAGATAGTTGTGTTAGTGTGCAATATGGGCTCTAGAGGGCAGTCTTTTAAAGAGAAACCAAATGGTTCTCAATTTTACTTCCTGAAAAGTGGAGTTTTGTGTGGTCTCGATATTGAAATGAAGGTGGATAAAGATTAAGACAGTTGTTTTATTCCAGTAAACCAAGAGATAAAGCAGTTCAAGACATGAGGGGAAAATTCCAAAGCACAATTAAATGTGCCCTGTGCAAAAAAGAATTTCTAATTATCTAGGGCAACAGAAAGAGAGTTTAAGCAATTCATATTTACTAAGCTTTCACCAGTGTCATACATTGTGCTCATTGCTGCAAATCCCAAATGGTATTCAGATGATATACAAAATGATAAAATCCCTGCTCACCTAGAAGAGAAGATATTAATTAACTGATTAAATAATTAGTGACTGTTAGGTGCAAGGCACAGAGGGGAGTTGCCATAGGGGATACAAAAACCATTTATAAATTGTTCCTTCCTGTAAGAGGCTTACAATCTAGTAGGCATATAAATAGGGGGAAAGATCATGAGAGCTACAAGATTATAACCCTTCCACAACTCCTCATCCTTTACATCTCCCCTTATTTTCACCTAGATTTTCATTCGGATATTCATTGCTATGAACGCCTTTCTTTTGTTCTTTTAGGATCTTGGGAGCACTCCTCAGACTGTTTAGCTATTCTTATTACACGACTGGTCTAGTTAAACAAATAAAAGTTTTTAATTTTATCATTTCTGAATTCTCATATTCCCTCTTCTATCCAATGCTCTATCTATCTATCCCTTGTAAAGGAATAATTTTTTTTAAAGGCAGTTTATCAAAACCAACATGTGAACCAAATATAATAACCCATACCCAAAAGACTAGGCCTGGGCAAACAAGGGAAGGAGGTACATTTTCTTAAATCTCCAGTACCAAACTTATTACTTCTTATCATTTTATTTTATTTTTTATTAATTTATATGTTTTAAATTCTCTCCCCCTCCCAGCCCTTCCCCTCCCCAAAACAAGATGCCATCTTATATGGATTCTACACATATATTCTTATTAAACACATTTTCACATTAGTCATGTTGCATACTTTTTATCATTTTAATTGTATTCATTCTCTCTCTGCCTCTGTTTCTGTCTCTCTCTTTCTCTCCCTTTCCATTGTTCTAGGTATGTCTTTTACTCAACTTTTTGCAAGTAAGTCATTTTTGGTAATATGCTACACAAACTGTTTATTCCCTACTTATGTCCTTTGGATTATTTGTAATTTTAATTCTTCTGAAAATGACACACATTGAGTATGCCCTGGAGCAGCAGTGTAGTATAAAGGCTATAGATAGCTGGCCTTGAAGGCAGGAAGACTAGGTTTTAAGTCTGTTCCCTTTGCCTCTATGCACTTGCCCAATCAGCTGGATTGGAGTAAGGAGAGACTCGAGTTAGGCAGACCCACTAGCAGGCTATTGTAGAAGTTGAGGTATGATTTGATGAGGGCTTGACCCAGGGTGGTGGCAATAGCAAAGGAGAGAAGGGGGCATAGAATATTTGAAAACAGGATGTTTTAGATTTAACTAAGAAGGTGGTGCAGTGGATAAAGCACTGGGCTTGGAATCAGGAAGACTTATATTCAAATCTGTCCTCAGACACTTTACTGGCAGTGCAACTGTGGGCAAGTCACTTAACCCTGTTTGCTTCAGTTTCCATGTCTGTAAAATAAACTGGAGAAGCAAATGGCAAACTACTCCATCTTTTATAAAGAGTAGGTTCATTGGGCTTGAAAGCCAGAAGTTGTTTTTCTATCAGAGACTTGTTTGGAAATATGATAAACATATGAATCCTTTCTTAGATAATGTTTTGTTTTATTTTAAATTTATATTTAAAAGAAATTATAAATGTTAATTAGGGGCTTATGAAAATGAAGATGTATTTTTTCCCCTATCAAAGTTCAGGGATCCCCTGAAATCTCTTTTTGGACCTCCTTGTGCTTCATGTACCCCAGGTTAAAAACCTCTGACTTAAGCAAATGTAAGTTGAGGAGGAAAAGGAAAGATACTTTTTATAAGGGAAAAATTTGTTAGCATTACCTGATGTGATAAATAAACATGTGGACTAAGAAGAACGATTGGATATAATATTATTGAAATTTTTAAAGAAACCTTGGTACCTTTCAGTTGAATCAGTATGGAAATAATGAAGATACTTTTACTTGATTGATCTAGAGACAGTGAGCAAATAGTAAAAGAATAGATGCTTCTGAAAGTTAAAAAAAAGTTAACATTGAGTCTCCTCTGGATTTGATAGACTAATTTTATTTCCCATTTGTATATGATTTAGAAGGGCAGATGGACAGAAAAATTGCAAGCAGATAATGAGATGTAGTTAGAAGAGCAGTGGACCAAGGTCCAGAAGTTGGTTCTAACTGTCACTCACTGGTGTATGATGTTATGCAAGTTGTCCCTCTGGGGTTGTTTCCTCCTTAGTAAAATAAAGTAACAACATTTGCTTAACTTACTCAACCGAGCTGCTTTGAGACCAAATGAGAAAAATTATTTCACATGAAAGCATTTTGAAAAAAATGTTACAAAAATATATTATCATATACTCTATGTGTATCTACAGTTTCTCTTTTTTCCTCCTTCTGACTTTCCATCTGTCTAAAAATAATTGTATCTCTTGCCTAGCCGCACTCTCTGGACTTTATCTTCTTTCTAGCTCCTACTGTATCTTTCTTCTCTCTCTCTGTCTGTCTCTCCGTCTCTCTCTCTCTCTGCCTCTCTCTTCATCTCCCCTTTATTCTTCCTCCATTAGAAGAATACAGACTCTTTGAGGGCAGGTTGTTTGCTTGTCTTTGTGTTTCTTGTGCTTTAGTACAGAGCCTGACAAAGTGAGTACTCTGTCTCTCTCTTCTTGACCTTTTTAGGTCATCTAGTTATTATCCTTCTTCCTACCTCTCCTTCATTGCTTCCTGAAACATTATATATCAGTACCTTCATTTCCTCACTACCAGCTCTCTCCTAAACCCTGTGCAGTTATGTTTCTTTCCCTACCACTCCACTGAAATTACTCCACTTCACTCCTCCACCCCCCAAAAAAGTTAACAGCAACTTCCTAGTATACCGTTTCACAGAATTCTCTGTTCCAATGGATGGTTCTCTGAATAGAAGATTGATAAAGAAATGAAAGTGATAATGAAAGCTATATCTCTGTGTATATTAAAATCAACGTATATATGAAACTAATTGTATTTTCTTTCTGATAGTATTACTAAACTAGTAGATCATAAGAATACTATAGATTATAGTAAAACTGAATTTCTGCAAGTCATTTGATAAAGTTACTCATTATGTCTTTGTAGGGTTGGATGAAAGTATTGTCAGTGAATTTGTAACAGATTTTTATAACTAACGTCAAAGTTTGGTGATTAATAAATAGGTGTCACTTAGAAGACTGAAGTTTCTATGAGAGGACCACAGAATATTTTTCCCTGGTTATTCAACATTCTTACTGATGATTTGGATGAAGGCGTAGATGATATATTTATCAAATTTGTAAATAATCCAAAGATTTAGTAGCGATTAATGTAGTCCTAAACTTGTTTTAACTCAAATGACTAATTTGTTCTATTATTTTGGCTTTATTTCACAATACTAATGAGTAATTCACTTTTTCCAGAATAGGTAAAGAATTCCATACTTTGCAACTCCCATTTGTGTGTTAACTTTCCCTATAAACTCCTTAGGGTGGAGGACTGTTTTTCTTTTTGTTTATTTCTGGTGCTTAATACAATGCTTGTCATGTGGTAAAGACTTAATAAATGCTTGTTGCCATCCAGATATTCTAAATTGCTAAGGCTATGTGGTTCTTGTCCTTCATGCTCAAAGAGGACCCAAATGACATCACTATGTTGAGGCCAATGTACAGTGTGTCTGGCTGTGACTAATCAGACCAAAACAAGCTTGGAAGACTCTACCACAGGTCGGGGCCCAAGTAGTACATATGAATATGTGGAACAGAGGAGCCTCTTAGGTTTGTTTGGAGCTATTGCAGTTTAGCTTTGGTCGTAGAGCCCAGCATCCTCTTTGATGTAGGGATGCCATGCTGAGTGATCCTGTCCTACTATCTTCCATGTCTCATAATTGATAACAGAGTTCTTTGGAGAGACCTTGAGAGTGTCCTTGTATCATTTCTTCTGACTTCTGTGTGAGCACTTGCCTTGTGTGAGTTCTCGGTAAAATAGTTTCTTAGGCAAAAGTATGTTGGGCATTCGAACAATATGGCGAGCCCATCAGAGCTTCTCTTTCTGGTAGAATTTGAATACTTGGCAGTTTAGCTCAAGAAAGTGTCAAGTAACTTATCTTGCCGGGTGATCTTCAGAATCTTCCTAAGATAATTCAAATGGAAGCAATTCATTTTCCTTGAATGGCACTAGTATACTGTCCAGGTCATGCTGTAAAAAGCATGAGAGCAAGCACACAGCCCTTCTTCAGTCCATTGGTAACTGGGAAAGCCTCACAGGCATATACAATGATGAGATTAGCAAAACAGCTTTGCAGACCTTCATTTTGTTGGTTGGCACTTTAATACTTCTTCTCTCCCACATTTTCCTTTGGAGTCTCTGTAACAGCAAGGACACTGGCATATACAGGAGGGCCTGCTATACAGGTTCTTAGATCTGCTTTTCTAAAAGGAAAGCAACTTTTGAGGGGTCAGCAATCATTTTAATCAAGCATATATATCATTCACTTAGTTCAGGGGAAAAAGTCAGTACCCTGAACTTCAGAGAAAATACAAACAATTCTCTGTTTATATAAAGATCTGTATATAAAGATCAACAGACAGGGCTTCCAACTGTCTGACCATAAGCAATACATACATAGTTATCAGAGAGAGAAGCACTAATTTTTGAGTTTTCATAGCCAGGAGGCTCCTTAGCTGATTCCCAGAGTCTTCTCTTGGCCAAACAAACACTTCCAATGGATAAACCCTAAAACAAACCTCACCTCATAGTATTTATACACTTTTCAGAGTCTGAGTAGGACCCTCTGACCCAGTGCCTTGATAGAAGTTAACAAAAGGTATTGAGGCCTATTAATGGATGGTAAAGATCTTTAACTCTTCCCCTGCTCCTCCACCATTAACCTTAAATGATCATTATAGCCTCCCAAACACTGACCTAGCTCTGGCAGTGCATGTGTCAACCTCCTTATCTATATGTATATCCCTGGACATTGTACTGCCAAACTAAATGAACTCCATAGCATTCAGAATTTCTCCATTTGCTGTAACTAGTGGTTCTACATATGGATGGTGTGGCGCTGGTTGGTGGAGAACCTCCATTTTCTTGGTGTTAATTGTCAAGCCAAAACTAGCATTAGTGGCAGAGAATTGATCCATACTCTGGTGCATCTCAGCCCCAAAGACTGCATTGAGTGCACAATCATGTGTGAACAAAAAGTTGCACATTAACTCTCTCTCTCTCTCTGTATTTTAGTCTTGTCCTGTAGCATTTTCAAGTTAAATAATTTACCATCGGTGGAGTAGGGGACCTTGATGCCATTTTCATTCTTGTTGAAGGTGTCTAACAGTAGCTGAAAACATCATGCTGTAAAAAGCATGAGAGCAAGCACACAGCCCTTCTTCAGTCCATTGGTAACTGGGAAAGCCTGAGAGCAGTATCCATTATCCAGAATCTGTAAGATGGCATCATGAAACTGGTGTACGATGCTGGTGAACTTCTCCAGGCAACCAAATTTTGCTGTGATCTTCCACAAGCGCTCACAATTGATAATATTAAAAGCTTGGTCAGATCAACGAGTGCTGTATATAGATCTTTGTTCTGCTTATGGCATTTTTCCTGCAGTTGTCAGGCAGCAAACACTGTATTGACCATTCCTTGGCTCTTTCTGAAGCTCACTGGCTCTTGGGTAGATGACTATCTTCTAGTTGAAGGAGCAACCTATTAAGGAGGACTCTGGCAAGAATCTTGCAGGCAAGTGACTGAGAGACCTCCCCTGTGATTTTCACAGGCCAACCTATTTTCCTTTCCTTTATTCACAGATAGACAATGGGGGCATCCTTGAACTCCTGGGGTAAAAACGTCTCTTGCCATATAACCTGGAAGATTTCGGTCAGCTTTTGTATGAGCAGTAGACTCCCTGCCCTTGTAAATCTCAGCTGGAATAGAATTGGCAGCAGGTGCTTTGCCACACAAGAAGAACCTAATGGCATTCAAAACCTTTTCTTCAGTTGAAGTTAAGCTAGAGAGGGATTGACTTCAAACTGAGGTATACAGCCAATGACTTTAGCATTGGTTGATGGCTGTTGAGAAGGCTATGAAAGTATTCAGCTCATCTTTCCAGGACCATGTCCTTTTATCACTAATCTATGTGGCTTCATCAGCCCTGAGTCATTAAGATGCACTATGCATCTTTGGCCTATAGCCATCAGGGCATCATCAAAGTGCTTTGGATTGTTACTGTCAGCCTAAAACTGAATTTTATCTGCCTTCTTACTGAGCCCAGAATCCTGCATCTCTCAAAGCTTCACTTACTTTTAATGGTGTTAAGTATTGCCTTCTTCAAGGCAGATGAACTATCTTGCTGGTAAAACCCTATAGAATTCTCATTTTTTGTTGAGCCGCTTCTGAATTTCCCCATCATTTTTGTCAAGCCAATCTTGATGTTTGTGAGTGTTCTGACCCAGATGAATGATTGCAATGTTGTATACCAAATTTCTAAAAGCTGCTCCCTTCTTTTCCCTCCCACTGTTAACAACTATGTATTGGCTCTGTTTTCCCTCTAAATTAGCAGCAAACTGAGAAGCACTCTAATCTGTTGTCTTGCACTGGGGCTGCTGCTTTTGTTGAATTTGAATGTTTAGCTTGGAAAATATAAATCTATGATTGGTCCAGTACTCTGCACCACACATCACCTTTGAACATTCTCACATACTTGTCCTTACAGTGCCATAGTCTGTTAAATGCCAATGTTTGCTGCAAGTGTGCATCCAAGAAATTTTATTGCATTTAGGTAAATGGAAGACAGTATTGGTGATGAGAAAGTCATGAGATGCAGAAGTCTTTGGTAATAAGTGATTGTTGCTGTTTCTGATTCCATTTCTCTAAAGACTGCATGGAGTCAGCTAGGTGGCTCAGTGGATCCACTGTGCTTGGATCTGGAAATTGTTGTTTTTAAATCATTTCAGTTGTCCAACTCTTCATGATCTCATTTACGGTTTTCTTGGCAAAGATATTGGAATAGTTTGCCATTTCCTTCTCTAGCTTATTTTACAGGTGAGGAAACCAAGGCAAACAGGGGTAAATGACTTGCCTAGCTACTAAGTGTCTGAGATTTGAACTCAGGTCTTCCTGACTCCAGGTCTGGCTCTCTGTACAGTGTACTACCTAGCTGTCACCAGTGCATCAGGAAGACCTGAGTTCAAATGTGGCTTCAAATATGTGACCCTGGATAAATCACCTCTGCCTACCTCAGTTTCCTCACCTGTAACACAGGTATAATAATTACCCTTGCCTCCCAAGGTTATGGGATCAAATGATACAATATTTGTAAAGTGCTTAGTATATAGTAAGTACTTAATAAATGCTTGTTTCCTTCTTCCTTACTAAAGTTTTACTGTACTTCAAAAGTCTCTTAGTGTTTCAGTCCAACATATCATGAGTCTAAAATTCTCTTAAAATACCAACACCATAATAGAGAACATCATAACATGACTGTTGCTTTTATGAAGTAATGAAGGAGCAGCTTGACATTTGTCAAAAGCAGAACCAGATGAAGCTTGTACCATATCCAGTGAATATTTAAGAATTTATGGAAAGATTTTTAAGATACTGAACTGACAGCGTTGACAAGCTCAAGGTCTTATTTAACTTGGCAGCTGCATGTGGCCTGCCCAGTGTCATAGTGACATGAGTCCCCAGCCATGGCTTGTGCATTTCTCTTTTTTTAATAGATTGATCAAACAAATTATTTTTGCAGCAGAATTGCAAAATATGTTCCCTCATTAAGAATCTTTGTTTGTTAAATGACATGGTAGAAAATATATAACACACCCATATGCCATTGAGCTGCTTTGTTATCTTTAGCTTAGATATTTGTGTTCCAGGAAAAGAAGCTTATAGTTGAAATAAATGAACCGGAAAGATAGAATTTTACATCTAAGGAACTTAGAGAAAGGGTCAGTAGTTAGAAATGGTGATAACAATGCATAGTAATCAGATGCAGGTAAATTAACAGTAGGTACCATGGTTTCCAGTAAAGTAGATTATAATCAACTGCAAGAATGTTTTTGGGCTGGATTTGACCGACAGTCATAGTAACTAGAAGTCACTTTCAGTAGAGTATGTGTTGTAGTACTTTAAAATAATGGAAAGCAGATTGAGTTAGGATTGCTATTTTTATTTTATTAAAAGCATTATTTTTTCTTCTTTCCAATGCTGTGCTACTGCTTTTTCAGAAATTAACAGAATACAAAATAACTCCTAAGTATTTCTCTCTGTAAAATGCAACAGAACTCTGGGGAAAACTGATGAAATGGCATCATGGTATGGCATCATTCACAGTTTGCCAAAACATTTGTATTTTTGATGACTTTTATTCTTACGAAGATATATAGTTATCTTGGAATGCCAATTTTCTTATGATAATTTTTATTTTTTTTTGTATATTCATAGGTTTTGATAAGTTTTGCTTTATATATTTTCCTGTTAAAATGTTGAGGCAGTCTGTTTCAGATTGTAGGAACATAAGCTATAGGACTGGAAAGGATTTTGGAGGCTGTTGAATTCAAATACCTCTCCCCCCGCCTTTTTTTTTAATAGAGAAGCTTATAGGGCTTACCTAGACTGCAGGGGTAGGGAACCTGTGGCTTCAAGTCACATGTAGTCTTCTGGGTCCTTGGGTATGGCTTTTTGCTGAGTCCAAATTTTACAGAACAAATCCTTTTATTAAGGATTATTAACCCTTCTATTAACCCTGGCCTAGGGTTTTGTAGCTAAGGAAGTGTCTGTCTTCCTGACTCCCAGGTTCAGTGCTAGTCAGTATTTCATCTAGCTGTAAAAGTTGCCGTGTTCCTTTTTAAAAGGAAAAGTTCTTCTCTGTATGATAATGGATGTTTAATGAGAATTTGGGCCTCCTTTTATGATTCATATGTCATTAGATGAGAATTTTTTTCATTAAATGTTTTTGATCATTTGTAAGAATTAATATTCAGCAAATATTTGTTGTACTCTTGCTATATGTAAGGTATTGTGCTAAGCATGGGAGATACAAAGATGAAAAGCTAGACAGTTCCTCAACTCCAGGAGGTTACATTCTGCTATTGGGAAGATGCACTCGAGAGAGGAGAAAAATGGGGCTGAAGACTGGACAAAATCCTGCGGGAATGTTGGGGGAGGGAGAGAAGTTTAACTCTTCCTTTGGAAGAGCTCGTTTGGAGGAAACCTTAATACAGATAGAAAATTATGGTAGCTATCACAGATCTCCATTTATTTTGTATTTAGTGGGATTTTTAAAGGGTCGTGGAAGATAGCTATAAATCCTGGCCTTACCTTTTATGCCTCTTTGTTTAGCCTACATCTTTATCATGACACCATTGACATACATGTATGGAAAATAGATATAGTCATTAATCTGACAATGCGATTCATATTCAGATGCAATTTGAGTTCAGATTGAAAATACATTATAATTTCAAATTCTTTTTGCATGTATAAGAATGAACAGTCTATTGATCTTTTTTCAAAGTACTTGAATAATTTAGAACTATTAATTATTCAGTCTTTATGCCTTTTCATCTTGAATTTGTTATAATAATTTTGTGTGATTATGGAAAAATACCTGCTTTTGTCTATTTCAAATATTTTTCTTTATAAAAAAGTTTAAAGCAGCCATATTAGAAGCTATATATTATTAATTTGTTTCACATTGTTGTATTTGGCATTTATAAGCTATTTTAATAACAGTCTTGAACTTTTTAAATTGTTGATTGAGAGCTTAAAATAAATTTTGAGTTTTTGGAAATTTTAGTTTCTGATATTTCACACAATATACAAATATAGGATGGAAACAATAAGAAAGTTGAAATAAAATTACAGCTCATTAGATACCCTCTAAACTATAGTATCAAAAAGAAAAGTAAAATGAAGGCCTCTGTTAGTTTGAAGAGAGGTTTCAAAATCCAGAGAGCTTCCATAGAGAATATTATGATTATTTGAGCTGGTCTAAAGAGTTCTTGGGCCCGAATTTTGTTTTTTAGCGTGAAAGATGACGTGTTCAAGGACAATTTCTTTAGCTTATCCAAGAAAAATTCTTTTTCCTTCGTTAAGAATCATGTTATTTGTCACTGATTGTAGACCAGAACTGCAAACAATTTTGTTGCTTATTGAAATACTATTACTTTTTAAAAAGGTTGCACATCTTTTACTTGTGAATTCATATTCACATTCATATTCACTGATGAATTGTTATAGTCTGAGTTTAAGTGGGTTCTCAGTTTATCTTCTTTGAAAGAAGTATCTTAGTGTCATTTTAATGAGGTTAAAATCTAACTGAAAAATAGTTTGTCTATCTAATAGAATTACTTGCAAAATGGCTTTCATTCTTTTCATAAAGCAAATCAACTAGGAAAGAAAAACAATTTTTAAGATGCTTTAAAACCCAGACTTCAGGTAGAAGACTTCTTTCTTGTACAGGAGGGATTTTGTTTTTATTTTATTTCAAAAGGTGGGTAGCATTCAGGTTATGGGAATTAAGCATGTTTCATATTTTGACTTCCTCTTCTATTTTTGACACTTGGCTTTGCTTAAATGTATTGCGACTGTATAATACCTGGAAGTTCCCTGGCCTCTCTATTTTGTTCATTGTGACATTATCCTGTTACATTTGTTCTTAATGTATACTTAAAAATAATTGATCTCTCCTCTGTAAAAGCTTAGTGTTAATGAACAATAGTAGAAAAATCTCTTTTTACTGAGGTGGAGCCAATTTGTAGAAATTTAAAGTACTGATGAAATGATGCATTTTTCGTTTAACTTGCCTTTTATTATTAATCTGAAAGATGTCTGATTTCATTGTCCATGATGCTAATTTCAAACCTTTTCCACCTTAGGCAAGGGTTTTTGTGAATTTCTCTGACTGGAAAAAAAATCACCTAATGGACAGTCTTTTATTCCTAGAATAAATTTTCATTGTGAATTGTTAATATTATATAAATTTGAAGTACAGTACTACTTTAATACCACATAGGAAAAGAAAGCTAATAAGCTTTTTATGATCAATAGATCATAGGCTAACAAGCCTCACTAAAGTAAATTTGGTGATTAAAAAAAAAGCTTAGGATATTGACAGAATAGTCTTTTTTCTATTCTGACCTGTCATATTAATAAGAACATGAATTGTCTCCCTTTCCCCTCCTGCATCAATTTAAAGTTTACACAAATGCTTATGCTATTGAGTTTTCTATTGCTAAAGAATGCTTACTGATACAACAACTTCGGTTTCTAATTCTCCTCCTTTCCCCTCCATATCACACTTCCTGCACAACTGATGATAGATGATGGAAACAATGACTAAGATAGAACACTGCTTTTAAGATACAGTTAGCATACTACATCCTTAGGCATCAATTTAAAAACAAATTCTGTACTGAATGGTATGTAGTGCATGTCTATGTCACAAAACAAAGTCTGGAAAAATCACTGCCTTCCTCTAACTCTTTACTCTAAAGCTTTCTTTTTCCTTTTGCCCAAAAAGAAATGCAAAATGGCCCTCTGCCTGGGGCACGTAAATTGCTGTGTTCCTTTCCCTACAAATAAAAGAAGATATTTTCCCTATTTACTCTTTGAGAGAGCAGTGGTTGAATAGCCATTTACCCTGTGTCGATGGGGCATATTCTGCCTGCCTTTGGAGAACCAAGACCTACAGAACTTTGAAGATTGTTTTGATAGAAAAGATCTAAATGTTCCTTCAGCTTTTATAACTGGGAAAACTTGGCTGTGGAAATGACCTGGAGGGTAATCACAGTAGTTTTAGGTTTGGTTTATGTTTGATTGGCCAAGACTAATGCAATTAGATTCACAAATGGATGCAGTTAGAGAGTAGTCTGAGATTTTCTTGGAGACCACTGTAGTTTGAAATGTAATTTTATGTAATCTCTGGCTTTTATCTTGACCAAGTAATGTTCAGTATTCCTTTTGACATCAGTTATGCACTAGGCCACTTCTCCTGGACTGTGGTTTGCCTTGGAGAAAGAAGGCCAGTTATCCATTATATTGGTTGATATATAAAAGTTTTGAGTACATTTCTCAGGTGTGACTGTAGGATGATTTTAGTGGGTGAGGATCCTTTTATAAGAAGATTTCAGTCAGTTCTTGGAATTTGTAGATGTGACAGGTAAGAAATTGCCACAAGAGAGAACATCTTTCATGTAAAAAGCTTTTAAGTTTTCATTTCTCTTTGAGAGTCTCCTTGGTTACCAGGCCAGTGTATTGTAGACCCATGGAAATCTATTTGTCCTGAAGAACAGAACAGAGGACATTTGTGATTTTTTTTCCCCTGGAAAGGGATCTTTGTGAATAGCCTATGTTTCTTCAATAGCTGCTCTCCTACCTTTTTCGGCTCACGAGGCCTTGATGTAGGTCTGTTTCACCTGTCTCCTAGCACATCTCTTTTGTCAACTAGGTGAACTGATGACATTCCGAGGTCTGATGCTCAAGGCCCGAGTGCCCTCTAGACTTTTGAGACCTTCTCTGCACCTTTTTTTTTTTTTATTCTCCCTGTTGGTTGGTGAAAAAAAAATGTTTAAACTTTTGGTTTTGTTGTTAATCTTTTTCTTATGTCTCTGGTACAGATGTCTCTTTTTTTGCGAGAAATGCGCTCATTTAGAAAGAACAACACTGGATGTAAAAGCCAGGAAAGCTTTTCATTTTTAATGCAAAGTTGCAAGCCAGGGTGTTCTAAAGAGACCCACCCCCTGGTGGTCAAGGATGGTACCTTTACCCTGTCCCTGCGGCAAGGTTGGTTGGTACTCAGAGGTGCACAACTTTCTGATCTGCCTCGTTCATCCTAACCCCCTTAACATGTTCCCAGTCCCGTACATACATCGCATGTGCATTCATATTAAGTCTTGGCTCCACTGCATCAGGGGAGATAATGTTCCTAAGATCATTAAGCATGCACTCTGCCTTTTGGCCCACTTGGAGATGTTCTAATTCCAGAACCAGTTCTAGCTGGTTTCTGTTAATCTGGGGCTTGGGACCCCCTGAAAAAATAATACTCCTCCCCCTATTTCCTCTCCGAGGCTGGGGGATCCTTTTAGAAAACAATACCCTTCCCTCTTTCCAGTGTCTTCTGAAAACAATACTTCTTCCTCAATTCCTTACCTTTGATGACTAGGTTTCCAGGATGTTAATATGAACAGACTCATCTCATTAGTGTAGTCTATTACTGGAAATCCTAATCTTTTCATACTTTAATTAGGCATTTTACCTTCTTCAAATTAAAATCACCTTAATACTCTTGATTTTATATTCATCAAAATAAATTCTTTTGTTGTTGTTTCAGTGGCATTTATAAACATTTTCTCATATAATGAAATCAATCAACAGTACCTGAGAATATTGCCCTTATTACACTATAATATCAGTAGTTCTCATTTATGTCGCATTTATGTATTTTACATACATTATTCTTATTTGAGCCTTCCAATAATTCTTTGATTGAATTGACATTATTGTCCCCCTTTCAGAGATCTGGTAACTGAAGCTCAGAGAGATTTTGAGATTTGGTCAGAGTCACACAGCTAGTGAGTGTCTGAGGGATTATTTGGACCCCATGTTTTCCTGACTTCATGTTTAGCACTTGATGGTTGCGTATTTTTTGTTCTCTGTGGACTACATATATTAGGAGGAAAAAATGAGGGACTATTGTATTTCATCTTGGAGTCCAGATCACAACACAGTGAATTATAATAGATTGTTTAATAAACACTTATTTAGTTGAATTGAAGAACTTCCTGACAATTAGAGCTGTTAAAAAGTGGAGTGGATTTTGTTATAAGGTAGCAAGACCTTTTTCTTCAAACAGAATATAGATAACAATTTATCAGGATGTGGAAAGGGGATTCTTGCTCAGGTGTAGTTTGAAATGAATGGTTGCTGAGGGCCCTTCTAGCTTTTTCAGATTTGGAGACTGTGAGTAGCCTTTGCACTTTAAAATTAATGTTTGCCCCTTCCAGTAGGTGGTTGGTTGTGGCCATTGCTTGTGAATAATGTAACTAACAAGGTGCGTGTTAACTGGAAAACTCCTGTGTTTGTGATTTGTAGTTACAAGTGCAGAGAAGGAGGAGGAGTAACCCCACTGAGGCCACAGCTGGTCAGTTCAATTGGGCCTTGCAGCTTCTTCCTTCCTTCCTCCCTCCCTTCCTTCTTTGCATCCTTCCTTCCTTCCTTCTTTCTTTCCTCCCTATCTTCCTCCCTCCCTCCTTCCCTTCTTTCCTTCCTCCTCCCTCCCTTTCTTCTTCTCTATCCATCCTTCCTTCCTCTCTTCCTCCCTTCCTCTCTTCTTCCCTCTCTCCATCTCTCCTCTCCCTTTGTCTGTATAGGGAATCAGACCCTTACCTGTGGGTCCTCTGCCCAAAGCAATGTAAATTTTGATTGCTGAAACTTCACAAGATATCTTGGGATTTACTGGCTAGATTTCTTAAGGACCATGCCTTAAACCCAGATCACTCTGCCTCTTATTGATTGGCCAACAGTAGGTCCCAACCCAAACCTTACTTGGCCATTGTTTGGGCAGGGAGGGCTCAGAGTGAGTGTAAATAGCAGTTGTTTCTGTTTTGGTCAGAAACCCTGAGGTCTTTCCCTTATTGATTTTTTTTTTTTTGACTAGGTAAAAGAGGCCATTGTTTGCCTCATTTCTTACCTAGCCTTAATCACAGAATGGATGTCGCCTCAATAAAACTGAGACCTGGGAAAGATCTTAAAAAGACTAAAGTCTCCCACTGCATTCTGGGCCATCTCCAGTCATCCTCATCTGTATCCTGCCACTGGACCCATATGGCTCTGGAGAAAGTGAGGCTGGTAACTTTGTATAGCCCGGCCTCACTTAAATCCAGTTCACTTGCAAGTCATGACATTACCTTTGTGATGTCATGGTCCTCCTCTGAAACAAAGGACAAATGGCAACTACCTATAGTTGTTGATGTAAAATGAGTCTTCTTAATAAGTTTTCACATGTACCTTTGTGATCATGGTATTTCATTCCTGACTGAGGAGTGACATAAGAATATGTGAGATACTAGACATATGAGACTTACCTTCTGTGCATTTAGAAGAGTATACTAGAAAACCTAAAGGAAGCCATGTGGCCACTGGAAATTAAGGACCTATTTCACTGTCTGTGCCTCTTTTGTACCTATGTTAAACACCACTGCTCTATTCCAAACTCTTCATTCAGCCCTCCCTCACTCAAAACAAAGTCAAGTGCAAGTCATGTCATTATTTCTCTGATGGCATGGTCTTCTTTGGCAATGAAGGACGAACACACACACGTTCCAAACTCTTCATTAGATTCTAGAAACTGCCTTGTAGAATATTCTCGTTGGTAAGAAGAGTCAGGACACCTGTGTAGGGTTCTTTTTTGGGAATAGAACTGTTTTCACAAAATATATGCCATGATAAAGAAAAGGGTGGGGGTTGGGGGGAGTGGGAGGTATGAGTGAGAGTGATGTGACTCTGAATGCGTTTTTAATGGTAGGGTAGGCAGTGAATGAGTCACCCCAGCCAATTGGGACTGAGTGCAGGATAGAGTCATCAAGTCAGATAATGTTCAAGCTGAGAGGAACCTCAGAAAACATGTATTACAACTCCTTCTTTGTAGTGATAAGGAAAATGAGATCTAAAAACATTGTGCTCCCCTAAGATCATACTGCTGCTCTCAGAACTAGAATCGAAATCTCTTCCAATCCTGTTCTCTTTTTCCTGAATGTTGGATGGTTGAAGTCATGTGTTTTTTGGTTGGGATTCAGGAATGGAAGGGACTATGATGGAATCCATTTGGCCCTGATCATCTGGGCTATTGCTTTTGAATGAGATTTCTTGCTGTTCTTGATTGAGAGGTCGTGTGAAATGGTGGAAAGAGCTAGTCAGGCAGGACAGTTTTGAAAACAACACATTAAATTTCTTAGGTTCTTAAAAAGGAAAGCAAGCCAGGAGGAGCACAGACTTGTAGCCTCACATAAAATCCCTTTTCCTGTTCTACTTTGTATACAGAAATACTCATCTCATTTGATTTTAAGTTCAGAATTAAAAAAAAACAAAATAACAATATACAACAAATGTGCTTGTATGTGGGGAAAGCACAGGACTGGAACTAAGGGGAACCCGAGTTTGTGTAATAGTTCTGGTTTTTAATAGCTGTGTGGCCTGGGGTGAGGCACTTCATTTCTCTGACTTTTAGTTTCCTCATCTGTAAAATGGAAAGAATAACATTTGCCCTACTTACCTCATAGGGATATTGTAAAGAAAAAGTACTTTGTAAACTTTAAAGATATATATATGTATATATACATTACTATATATGCATATTTATGTATGTGTATGTGAGTTCTTGTGATTTTGTATGGAACTGGTAAAAAGGGGGGGATCCTTTCTTTAGAGGGTAGGGGAATTTGTGTGTATGTGTGTGTGTGTGTGTGTGTGTAAGTATGGACATTGCTCAGTATGTATTTGTATACCTGTACCATTTTGCAAATGGCTCCCAGTCATGGCCTCAGGAGAAAGCTGGACTAAAAATAAGGAAATTAAAAAAAAAAAAAACTAACCAAACCCCCTCCCCCCCCCCAAAAGATGCTGGAATACAACCAGACAACCCAGTCCTTAGCATTTCTACTCTGAAGAGACAAAAAAATTGACATATTTAGATTGTTGTCACTGAGACTGGCAGACATATACCAATCTTGAACGATACTGAACAAAGATATTGAAATTATAGTGGAGGAAGAGAAGAACAGGGATTGTAGTAAAGGAGGAGAGAAAAGAAGGTCTCCTTAAAGAAAATTCTCTCTATTATTTTTTTTGGGAAAATTAAAACCTATGGTAACTCTGGAGGATGTGAAGGGTATATAGCACCAATTCATATGCCATAATAGCTATTAGTTGTGTGCAGATGAAATGTACTGGTTATTCTTAGGCATTATTATTAACAAGCCATTTAAAAACAATGACAGAATACATATTTTAACTACTTCTACATCTTGATTCTTAGGAAAAAATATATCTACTTATAGCTTAAGGAAAGCCTCTCGATCTCTATGTGAGATTAAGATAATGTGGACTGATGCCACAGGAAATGAGATGGAGCTTTTCTGCAACAGTGATAGGTGAATGTTGACGAGAATTAACAACTTTTGACTGTAAGGCGAGTACTGTAATGTGATCTGCCTGTGGCATGAGTGTGTGACAGGATGAAATACTGTGTTACCATCCATTTTGTTAAGAAATTACTACTTTTATCTGTGAAATGGTAGCATTTTTAGCAGACTTTGTGGATTTTATAGAAATAGATACGCATCCATATATACATATATTTCTGAATGGACATTTTAATGAACATTATAAACTGTGTATGTTATAGCATTGTATATACTTAAATAAGTTTATAACAAGATAAAGTATTTTATTTAGCAGAAAAGAAAAACATATATACATATGTATGTGTATATAAGCAACAATCCCTTCCTTTCTCCCTCCCCCTCTTGTAACTGTGACTTTGTTATGTTTGATAGAAGTAAAAATAGGTAACTGTCCAACTAGTTATTTGACTTTCCAAAAATAAGTTCATCACATTGAAACAAAAAAATGAAGCCTGACTGCTCACTGTGACATACTGATCCATTTGTGTTCCATCTCTAGGCAAAGTAGAAACTGATGCATCTAAATGAACCATTTTCTATCCAACTTCATTTTGGATTCCTTGTGGGTCACACTAATACTCAGAAATGACTGGTTATGAAGGAAAAGATGGCCTAAGGGACTTAAAATGTAAAATTTAATAATAGCAACCATGTATGCTTAACATCAGACAGGTTTTTCTCCCACTTAGGTGGAGGTTATGAATGTACCTGTGTATGTATTTTACATGTGTGTGTTTTAAAGAGTCTTTTGAAACACTTATTTTTAAGTTAAAAATTACACTTTATTCCTAGAGAATCAAAAGATAATTGCTCTAGGTTAATCTGAGCACTGGAGAACTCTGTAAGTTGTGAGACATAAAGTTTTCTTTTGGAAAAAGTTAAAATTATTTTAATTTTTTTGTTCTAATATTACATTTTTAAAAAGTTACTGTGTCATCATAATTCTATTTTAAACGAGTCATTTTTTGTCCTAAGCATAAAGGGAGACTTAGAAAAGAAGTATCATGAAAGGATACCAGTGCTGCCCCTTTAACTTAAAGATAGCAGTAGTGTGCATGTGTTCAACGTCACATGTCAGGAAACTTTCCCTAAAGCAGCCTGGCCGTCTAGTGGCCCAGTGTGACTGTTACATTTCTTGCCTGGTAGAGCTGATAGACTTCTTTGAAAAAGTAACTGGTTTCTTGTCCCTGCTTAGAGCTGCATTATGGAATATTCAGGTAAAATTAACATTTAACTTATTGCCTGCCAGTGTGAGTTATTTCATGTATTTCTATAGAGCAAGGGTTTTTAAGTTGTGAATGAATTTGTTTTCAGGTGGTTAATAGGGAATTTGTTCTAGAAAGTTGGGACCAGGCACTGAAGAGAATTTCTCAGGAATATACTTGTAGATCTCATAGCTTTTACTTAAACATTTTCAGTTCTGGGGCACATTTCAGTAGATTTATAAAATGAGTGTTCCTATAATCCTTCATACTTTTTGTCTGGACTAAAAGAAGGAAACTGTAAATATTCCAAGTTTGGTCCATAATAAGGGAAAAATACAAATTCAGTGAAGAACTTCAGATTTTGGGTATTTTAGAATTGTATTCTTAGGAATGGTCTCTGCAGTTAAAAAGTAAAATGATTGAAAATTTGAGATTTTATTTTTTATTTAATGAACTGACTGATTTCCTGATAACTCCATAGTGCTGTGGGATATACAGACTTGGTTTTAGCAGTCCCTTATTGAACTGCCAGAAGTATTATTAGCATGAAGCTAGTCTACTTTTAATTTCTGACTGCTTTAGTTACACAGTTATTAATATTGTTGCTGACTGATTATATATATAGCTAAGAGCCTATAGGAACAGCTCAGGAATAATGGCAAGGTTGCCCTGACCAAGGTTACACTGTGTACACAGGCTCTCAGTGAGTAAGTGGAAGATTCTGTGGGTCAGGACGGACGGTAAAGAAACAAGGCATAATTTATGTTTGTATAGGGCAGTATGATGGGCACCAATACTGAAAAACATAGGTACTGAATTGTAGATGATTACAAGAATATAATTTCTTATTCATTTCAGTGTGACTGTCCTTTAATAGTTGTGGTGTCAGTCTTTTTATATCAGGCCACTTGGAACGAAATAATTTTATTTATATACCAGAGGAGAGTTGCCTAGTGTGATAGAAAATTTTCGTTGTGCATTCAGTAACTTCAGAAACTTGAAATATTATTTGCTAAAGTGTAGTAACTCACTATTGATTATTTATTGTAAACTATAGATGTATTTACTTTATGTCGTACACCTGTGTTAAAATCATATATTAATTGGACTTTTGTAAAAGGGATCATTTTCAGTATTTCAGTAGCTTGCTATTTCAAGGATTGCCTTCATAGAAGCCTTTGTAAATGAAGATTATTTTAAGCAAATCATTGACTTCGAATTTATCTGTTCTATAAATTTGGCTATTCATATTTCTAGGTTTGACTAAAGCAACCTATACCTGTACAGCAATTTATTGCCTTATAGGTTGACTCCATTTACTTTCAGAGTTAATTTAATTGTGCAAGACTTTTTTTTTTTTAGTGCCAGTATGCTGGAATAAAAGCATTGTACCTTGTGGCATGCCTCCTCTCTGTACCAGGTTCAGCAATGGTAATATCTGTAAAAGCAATAAGAAATGAACCCAGACTCTTCTTTGTCTTGTAAAGAAAAGTTTATATACACACATAATGGGATTAGGGAAAAATACTAGAGTTGAAGAGTAAACAATAAAAAATATGAAGCAAAGGTCAGTAATGAAGAGGAAAATTTCTAAAAAGGAGACTGATAATCAGAACATTATTAAAAGTGTTGTAGGAAATGATGTGGCTTAATTTTGTTCTATTTAATATACATTAATAAACACATCTGAAGTGGTGTGAAGCCATGTTGCAATGCTATATCCATTTCAATATGGTTCTTAAAAGTATTTCATGTTGGCTAATATAATAAGATTGAATCAGGACATTAAATTTTATAAAGAAAAAACTGTCAGTTCCAAAGACTTTGTGAATAAGCAGATTTTATTTCTTACAACTAATTGTTCTTAATTAGGAAAGGTCATATGGTTAGAGAGCCTATCACTTGATCATCAAGACTTTATTAAAGGCTTAATATGTATTTGACACTATGCTAGTTGCTGAGAAAATAATTACAAGGTGAGACTCTCCTAGTTCTCAAGGAACTTCTAGTCTGCTGGAGGAATGGACCATATTCACAGATAAGCAAATGCTGGATCTGTGGACACAAAGTACACTTTGACTGTTGGAGGAGGGCACTCATAACTTTGAGAATTGAGCTGATCTTCTTTAAGGAATTGGCTCTTGAATCAAGTTTTGAAGGGAGTTAGGGCTTTTAAGAGATGGAGGGGAGGCATCAAAGAATACCGAGATGAACTGTGCAAAGCTGTGGAAGTGAAATGTCATGTATGAGGAACACCAAATAGGTCAGTTTGACTAGCGCATGGAGGGTGTGAAAGGAATTATGTATCTGTTAAAAGCCTAGAATGTGAGCTACTGGGGCCAGATTGTAAAGGGCTTTGAATACCAAACGGAGGAGTTTGTATTTTACTTTTTCCCTTATATTTAATGTTATTATTTTTTCTGTCTAATTTACTGTTTATTATGTCTAAGTCATGCATCCATTTGGAATTTATCTTGTTGTTAGATATGAGATATTGATGTATACCTAGTTTCTGTCAGATTTCTCTCTAGCTTTCTCAGTAGTCTTTGTCAATAAATGAGTCCTTCCCCTAGTAGCTGGAGTCTTTGGATTTATCAAACAACACACTGCTGTTTTTCCTTGCCTTTGTATGTTGTGTACATAATGTGTTCTACTCAGTGGTGTCTCTTGGTCTCACAATAGTCTCACAATCAGTACCAAGTTGTTTTTATTACTATTTTTTAGTAAAGTTTGGGATCTGGTACCAACAGATATATTCCCATTCTTTCATGCTTTGTTTTGGTTATTACCTAGAGATTCTCGACATTTTATTCTTTCATGTGAATTTTGTTTTTTTCTAGATCTATAAAATAATCTTTTTGTTAATTTATGATGGCACTGAATACATAAGTTAATTTAGGTAGTATTATATAGGCATAATGTGCCCGTGACAAATTAATATTTTCCCAAGTATTTATGTCTGACTTGATTCCTATAAAAGACTTCTTTATAGTTAGATTCATATAGTTCCTGTATATATCTTGGTAAATATATTCTCAAATACTTTGTAGTTTCTCTATAATTATTTTGGTAAATAGTATCCCTGCCCCCCGCAATTACATGGAGATAGTATTCAACATTCATTTTTTAAATGTGATTTTGAGTTTCAAATTTTTCTCCCTCCCTCCCTTACATCTCCTCTCCCCAAAATGGCAAGCAGTCTTATAATAGGTTATAAATGTACAATCATGAAATATTCTATAGTAATTTTGAATAGAATTTATCTCTTCCTGATGGGTTTTGTAATATGCAAATGCTTTTTAATATTTATATGAATATATTTTATATTCTGCAACTTTGCTTAATTTATTGTTTCAAATAATTTTTTAGTTATCATATCATATCATATCATTTGCCAGAAGCAATAATTATATTTCTTATTGTCTATGCTTATTCCCTTGATTTCTCTTACTTGTTTCATCCCTATAGATAGTATTCTTAATACTGTGTTAAATAGTATTGGTGATAATGGGTATCCTTGCTTTATCCTTAATTTGATTGCAAAGGCCTCTGATTTTTTTCCATTACATATAATATTTATTCTTAGTTTTATATTGACCTTATTTACTATATTAAACAAGAATTAACTTATTCCTGTGCTTCTAGTGCTTTTAAAAACAAAGCAGTGTTTGATTTTTCTGTCAAAAGTCTCTTTTAGCATTTGTTGATACAATTATGTGACTTAATTTTTTTATGTAATTAATGTAGTTTATCATGTTTAATATTGAACCAACATTTCATTCCTGGTAAAAATTCAACCTGGTCATAGTGCATAATCTCTTTAATGTGTTGTTGTAATCTATTTGGTAATATTTTATTTAAAACTTTTGTACCATTGTTCACTAGGAATATTTGTCTGTAGCAGGGATTCTTAACTTTTTTATTTTTACAGTCACAGACCCCTTTGGCAGGCTTGTGAAACATATGTGCCCTTTATCTGAATAATTTTTTTAAGAGCATAAAACAAAATAAAATACAAATATGATAAAATATGTCAAAATTAAATGAAATACAAATCAATTTGTTTTGTTATTGAATTATATTACATTGAAATGCAGTTATAAAAAAATTTCTTGATGAGCTCTAGGTTAAGAACCCCTGATCTATAGCTTTCTGTGTCTTCTTTGTATTTCTACGTTTTAGATGTTAAGACCATATGTGTATTATAGAAAGCTATTGAAAGTCTCCCTTTTCCTATTTTTGCGAATAGCTTATATAATATTGGTATGTTTCATATTAAAGGAAAGGTAGGACCACTGATGCTCTTGAGTAGAAGTCAGGCATGCTTAAATGATATCATTTTGGGAACTGTTTAGAGGATAGTTTGGAAAAAGGAGAGATTGGCTATGGGGAGAATATTTGGGACATTCTCAAAATATTCTCAATGAAAGATGATGAAGGCCTGAACTCTAGGGTATGGTATTAGTACCATACCCCAAGAAAGGGTACGGATATGATTGATATTAAAAAAAGGTAGAATCAGTAAAACTTATCAATTCATTGGATATTGGGGAGGATAAGAGTTAAATGTCTGAACCTGGCTGAGTAGGGAGCCTAGAAAAAGGATGATGTCTTTAACAAAAATGGGCACATTAGGAGGAGGGGCAGATTTAGGGAGGAAGATAATGTGTTTTATTTTGTACACGTTGATTTTTGAGCTTTTTGTGTGATATCCAGGTGGTGATATTGAGCAGGGAGTTGGATAGGGACTGGATCTTGGAAGAGATTAGGACTATGTAGATAGATATTCCTAAGCATTTACTATGTGCCAAGTATTGTGCTAAATGCTGGGGATTCAAAGACAAATGTAGAAAAGCGACCCTGCCCTCAAGAAGTTTAGACCCTAATGGGATAAGAATGGTCCATAACAAAGGAACCACAAAGGTGCAGAATAGTGTGTATAGTGGTATGCTTTGATGAGGGCTGGGAAGTCATATAATGGGCAAGTTAAGGCAAAACTCACCTGTGAGAGCTCATAGATCCAGGAGCAGAGGCCAAGGTTCCAGTGAGAGGGAGATGACAATAGTGGCTGGCATGCAAGTGACATGTTATGAAGTCATCCATAAAAAGAGAATACAAGAATCTATGGAAGCAGATGGGATCCCCATGAGGGAAGGGAGATAGAAGAGGAGAAAGGCCAGGAACAAGCCTTGGGGGCTGGCACATTGGCATATGTAGGGTTGGACTCCGATGTTGCTCCTTCTGAAGAGACTAAATTATTTGGACAGATAGGAAAAGAACCAGAACATTGAAGTATTGTAACACCCGCAAAATATGAGAGCATACAGAAAGATGAAGTAGTCAAAAGGTCAGACACTGAAGAGAGGTCAACAAGGTTGAGGATGGAAAAAAGACTTTTGGATTTTGCAATAAAATTATCATTGGTGACCTTGAAGAGAGCAGCTTAAGCCCAGTGGTGTGGGATGCAAGTCAGATTGCAAGAAGTGCGTGGAAGATGAAGAAGTAAACTTGGTGAGTGCATCAACTTTTTATTGGTGAGTTTGTATGTGGAAGGGAGGTGAGCTATATAGCATGTTAGTTTGAGGGGATAGTAAGTTCAAGTGGAGACTTTTTTGAGGATGGAGAAGATTTGGGCATTATTAAAGGTTTTAGAAAAGAAGTCAGTGAATAAGAGAGGCTCAGAATCAGGGAGGAAGGGGTTAATCAAAACAGCAAGGTTCCAGAGGAGACAGGAAGGGATAGGCTCAAGGAAGGGTACAAGTGGACAAATTAGGGTTTGTGTTAGAGACTGGAGTAAAGAAGAGGATGGAGGATGATAATGAGATAATCTGAAGTGTGGAATTGGGTAACAGAGGGAGTTTTGTTTTTTTTTTTTTTAGTGATGACTAAGTCCAGGTTGTCTTTGGAGAGATGGTAGTAGTGTAGTGAGCTTGAGGAGAGAAGACATTTGGAACAGCCATTCTAGGGAATGTGATAGAATTTATCAAGGAAGAGAAAAAGTGAAGGCTTAGTTGAGATTAGATAACCCATTTTTTGAAGATCCAGCCGGTATAAGTTATGTGAATAGGCTCGGGATCTGGAAAGAGACATAGAGGCCAGTGGAGCAAGGGAGAGTTATAGATAGGTGGTGAAGGCAGAATTCTTATTGGTGATTGTTGAAGGGTGCAGATCAAAGGAGTTGAGAAAGTTAATACACTGGGAAGCTGGAAGGGACCTGAGAGATCTGTTAGTCAACTGTTTCCTTTCACAGATGAGAAAAATGGAGTCCAGAGGTCATTTGACTTATTTGGGGTCACACAGTGAGCAGCACCCAGTGTTCAAACCCGTGTCCTCTAATATTCTTTCTGCTACACTGGCATTGTATCTTCCAACATTCCATTTGAAATTTGATATTTGAAGAGGAATAGCCAAGCTTAACTATTAGATTTATTTTTCCTGAAATTTCCCCCATGCAGCCCTACACACTTCTTGGAAAACTGTCATTGTTTTAATCAATGACTGTCATGCCTCTGAAGGGTTTTGGTTATTGTTTGTATCTCTTTAGTTTGTGAATTCATTGTTCATTTTTCTATTTATTTTCTATTTATTACCTTTCTATTTATTACCTTTATTACCTTCTAAATATTACCTTGATTGATAGAAAGGAATAGAAATAGAAATGGCAAGAGTGAAGAGAAAAAAAGTAATATGGTTTCTGGATTGCATTATATGATTTGGGGTGGGAGGAAGAGGAAACACATTTGTCTTTTTATTACATTTTTCCATAGACTAATCTTTAAAGTAATTCTTCATTCCTTGAACTCATACCATGAGATTGAAGAGGCAGTCTGGAGTTCAGCAGGTTTTTTTTTTTTCCTTAAGAGATAAATGCTCCTTACTACAAGGATCTAAATAAATTTCAAAATACTTAGAAATATATCAGGTCTTCAAAGGCAAAGTCATGTCTGTTGGTGCTATTTATTTTTAGGAGTCTGTTCCCCTTTGCATTTTATGTGTTGTTTAATGAATGAGAAAAAAACACAATATCTATAATACATAGTTTTTATTATACTTGATTTGAAAAAATTAGATTGGGTGTATCTTCTCTTTAGCACTCTCTCATTTCGCAAGCATAAGCCAAGACATAGATTTAAAATCTCATAATTTGAGTGTGTAAATTGAAAAAAAAAGTTTTATAAAACACGATTACAAAGCTGTTATTTCAACTAACATATAGCCTCTCACCTGGTTTCAAATCCCACCTTCGACAAGTCATTTAACTTTTCTGATCATTAGTTTTCAGTTTATGAAATAAGCATATAGTAACAGCATTATTTCCCAGGGTTATAATTAGGGTCAAATGAAATAAGCTATTTGAAGTACTTTGTAAAGTTTTACTATATAAGATCAATTATTTATGGTAATTATTTTGTATATACTTAGATGTGAACTTCTTTTGTCTTACCCTTTAAAATGTAAGCTCGTTGAGAGCAGGGACTATTTTTAGTTGTGTCTTAGTATTCTGTGGACAAGGCCTTGGACATAGTGGGTGCTTAATAAATCATCGTTGATGACGATTATCTTCGTATGTGACATATACAAGTGTAACTTATATGAAATCTATAAGATCAAGTATTTGATTTTGAACTATTATATTAAATATAATATTATGACTTTATTTTAGTTCAATAAACATTTATGAAACACGAAATACTTTGCATGACATAAGTCAGTTTGTTCCATCTCGCTTCTGCTATATCTCAAAATCAGTATTGATTTTCTATAGCTGTTGACATGATCTGTTGGAAGGATAGGTTTTATTTTCTTGGACATCCCTCCCATACTTTTTATGTATTTTACATTTTTACCCTGTCTTTTGTGTTTCTCTGGTGTTTTGCTTTTCAGCACTGGTACCTTTGTAGCCTCCCCTCTCCCATAATTTTATGTTGTACCTTTGTTTTCTTTGCTTTATCATTGTAATTTGAAAAACTTTGGTTTTAATTTCCTCGTCTAGATATGTGGTTTGATCTATGCTAGCATCACTTATAAATAATGGGTTGTGTTCCTCATACAGTGCTGATAGCCATATTAACTGCAAAATAACTAAAGCATCTTTGTATCATACATGGGAAGGCAAGTCTGTGACTATAGATTCTCCTCTCCCTCTTCTGTCCCTGTTTCTTCCTTCTCCCCTTCCTTTTCCTTTCTCCCCTCCTCCTGCCATCTCTCCCTCTCTTACTCTTTATTTCCTCTCACCTCCAAATCAATTGAAGGCATTCTCCTTAAGAGTATTAGTAGGAAACAGGGTCTTTGTAATTGATGTTCTACAGTGGACCATTCCTTCTCCATTCTGCAGCTGACTGAAAAATAAAGAGAATATAAGATTCTACCCTTTTTATTGTTTGTTGATTATGAAAAAAACACAAGCTACTTTTGATTTGGAAGAGCAAAGCCCCACTTTGAAGGTTTTCTTCTAATAATATGTCTCTCATTCATGTATTAGAGTTAAGATTTCTTTCAAGATAAAACAACAGAAATGTTCCTCTTATTGATCATCTGATCATCGATATTAGGTGAGGAATATAACAAGGAAATGCAAGCTCACCATTTTGATGGAGGAGATCCAATGCAATCAATCCAGGCTGACAGAATCTTTGTATCAGTAATGGCGAGGTGCTATAGTTGCTTCTGTTTGTTAATGACATTATGCTGGTTTCACCAAGTATCAGAACATTGCAGAGCACCCTGGAAGACATCTGCAACCCTTCAAAAGACGTTCGTCTGGCCATCTACATGAAGAAGGCTAAGCAGATAAAGAAGGCCTGTTACCCGCATTGTGACAAGTAGTTACATGGATAACCTAGAGAGCTTGTTCATCAGTGCATGTGTACATCTATCTATTTATATATCTAGGACAAAGGGATCAAATGGATGACTAGTTCAGCCCAGAATTAAACAAGAAGATGAGTAGTGGACTGTGTTGCCGTCAGGAAATTGCAAGGCTCCTTAAAGTGACCCAAGCTTTTCTCAAAAACAAAATCCATCCAAACATTTTGGGCAATGAGATATGAAACACAACAGTTTTCAATATTTAAGTAATATAATTTTTGGAAACCAAATAAAGCTTCTCTACTGAGATTAAATCATTATTCCATGTAGCATTTTCATTGGAATTATTTAATATGCTTATAAAAGATTTCTGTCATTATTTGACCTAAATATATGGCACACCTTATCTCTAGCACTTGTCAAATCCACTACAGATAAATAATATTAAAAAGTAATACTTTACAGTGTTACACAGTTAACCACAAAAAGCTGTTTAACAAAACATACTTTCCCCTCACTCATTTGTATAAAGTCAAATGAAACATGTCTAGTTTTACCTTTCTTTAGTCCTAATGGTCTCTGGTCACTGAATTCTGGACTACAGTGGAATCCTCAAGGTGAACATTCTTCAGATCTAAAATGAGGGAAATGAATAGTGCTTTGTTATCTTAAATTATAAGTCACTCTTCCCTAACACCACCTGCTGACTTGGTGCTCTAGATTCCTTGTAACATACTTAGCAGATACAACTCAGTAAAGGGAACAGTAGGTATAAGTCTGTGCCTTGGTGGATTATTTCATCTATGTTGTTACCTCCCTCACTGATGCATGTTAAATGAGTAGAATCATAAAATCTTAGAACGTCCAAACTGGAACACACCTCAGAGATTGTCTAGGTCAATCTCTATTGGAACTGGAATCATCTGCAATATTAATAGCTGATATTTGTAAAGTTTTAAAAGGTTTGCGACCCTTTACTTAGATTATATTCTATACAAAAGCTAGTCATTTCATTTTTATGAACCTCAGTTTCTTTATCTGTAAAAGGAGGAGTTTGAACTAGCTATGGTCTACCCAACCTGCAGCCCTTGGGCCACTTACAGCCTTGGGCATGCCAGAGGATTTCCTTGACGTTTTTCGCAGGCTGCCAGAAATCCTTTGGTGGGCCATAGATTGTGCAGGCCTGGACTAGATGACCTCTAAATTTTCTTCTAATCCTAAACATGTTTCTCAAATTAATGCTGGGAAGTTCAATTATCCCTCTTTATAGACAAGTTGAGAGTTTCAGAGAAGTTGACTGAAATGTCCAGTAGATGCTGGAGGTAGGGTTCAAGCTCATCTTGTGACTCTTAAGTTCCATACTCTGTACTTTATCTGTCTACCTCTCATTTTTATGCCATCTCTCTATGGTTATCTAGCTCCTGTTTGAACGCCTCCATTGACATGAGACCTAGCATTCCCTGAAGCAGCCCTTTCTCATCCCTCTGTAATTCTTGTGTATATCTTTCCATTAATTCCTCATGGAACAATATGTGCCTTGGCAGTAGAGCTTCTTTTGTTATATGTTACTTACTAGTTTACAACTGTGGTTGCTAGTATGTTGTCTTTCATTCTTACTATATGATCTACTCACCTTTTTTTCCAGTCTTCCATGTCTTTTATAGCGCCTTTCATGCCTGTCTTCACTTGATCACCATCATGAGCAACATTTTGACATATTCCTAACATTCGTCTTTCTAATGTTCTTTACATTATTTGCATTTCTAATGTCAAGACTGTGCTATTACATGATTTGCACCCATATGGTATCACTAGAATATTGGCATTAAAAAAATGTGTTTGTTTTTTTTAATGAATGAGTAATTGTAATCATTGAAAGCCCTCTATAACTTTCCAGACAAGATTATATCTCTTCCAGTCCATTCCATTTACTCAGTTCTGGACTTTAGCTTGTTGTCCATCTTCGGTACTTGTTTCACAGTATACATACTGATATATTGATTCAAAGGGCTGGTTGTTTTGCTACGTCATGCTCTGATAGTTTTTTATATCAACTTTGTTTTTAAAATGTGGATGATTAGATCATTCTCTTGTATTCCTGAACATTTTCACTGAGGAGACTTGGTATCTTTCCAGGTCATGATGCAATTAGTACAACATCATTTGCAAAGAGGAACATTTGAACAACCTTACCATCAATGAGAAATCCTTCTTGTGTTTGAATTTTGCTCATACTATTATATGTAGATTGTTAGAGCTAGAAGGGATCTTAGAATTTATTATAATTCTTTCCTTTTAAAGATAAAAAAAATTGAGGCTCAGAGATTATATGACCTATCTGGAGTCACATGCAGCAAAACTGACAGATACTTTGGGTCATTTACACTTTTCTGTTTTGTATCTGATAATTGAGCAAAGTTCCATTTATCATGCCGGCTTCTGATAGTTTTCAAGGCTGCATATTGTTTTGAGTGGTTTAAAAAAAATCAAACTGTAATGGTACAGCGTTTAATAAAAGACAATGTAGCTTTCATTCAGTGATTACATTGCAATTTCTATTGAATATTAGTGAACCAGTTTTAAAGATGAATTGAAGAACTGATCTCCTATATAATAACCAAATTTTGTGTGTGTGTCTGTGTGTGTGTGTTGGGAAATTTGAAGTCCTTGAACCCACTTTGCCCTTAAAATCTCATACTTTCCAATTCTTGGCCTTGTAAATGGCAGTCAGCGATGTTATGTTCACATTTCAGGATCTTATTTTAATAGTAGATCATAATTTATTGTGAACGGAAGTATTACTAACTCATGATCTTTTACAGTGATGGTGGAATTGATAGAAGTCACATACACTTACATGAAATGCTTGTGTTCTAGCATACCTAATAAAATGTCAGTAGAAAAGCTGCTCCTGGATGTTTCTGAAGAAGAAGTAGAAGGCATGGTTTAAGAGATACAGTATAATTATATGCTATATAATTGGTCCTCATCACAGAGTATGGATTTTTTTAAAGTTTAGGCACACTAAACCAAAAAGTCCTAAAACTTTAAATATTTTAAAAGTTTAGACTGAAAGTCCATTTTCTGAAAAGTCTGAATAGAGTAATTATAGTTAAAATAAACATACATTTCTTGAAGAATTTTATTAGGAAATATTCACAAAGCAGTTTTTATACAGCATGCTTACTGAGATTTTTTTTCTCTAAAAACAGATATGTTTATTTCTTTTAGAAAATCAGGAAGCCAAGTATCAAAGGAAGCAAGCCGCATTCAAGAACATGAATACTTTTTTTTAAGCTTCTTTTATTAACTGGACCTTTTTCCCTTCTTTCTCAGTACTTTTCTTTTTGCTGTGATGGCAGCTGTGTGGGCTTATTCATTAAGAGCTATTAAAAATACTCTCTCCTTTGACCTTCTGGATAACTGCTCTAGTAGTAGAACACTCATACTTACGCTTGCTTCTTCTATGTGGCTTTTTTGCATGGTTCCTGAGAATATGGTAACATAGCAAACTTTTAGTTTACCAAGTGATTCAAAGTAGTTAGTGGCTTTGGTGTATTTGGTGTGAAATGTGTATTTTGTATGTGTATTTACAGAAATGCTTATTACTTACGTGAGTATATATATACATATATAGATAGATAGATAGATAGATAGATAGATATACACATACCCACACACATACACACACACGCAATCCCTTTACATGAGTGAGTTGACCTTGGAAGTAGTAATTCTGACAGACAGGTGAATGAGTAGCTGCACAGTTAGGCAAATGAGGAAGAAGGACTATTGTAGGAAAAAAGGTGCCTGTCTATCTGTGTTTTTGCTAAAATATAGCTTTCCGTATTTGATTTATAGTTGCATAATTTCTTCTTGTGGTCATTTTCCATTTTGAGATTCTCTTTATTTGCAATAGATTTTTCATTGATTGCTACTGCAATACCCAATGACCAGAATATTTTAGTCATACCTTTAGATATTTGTGTCTGTAACTCTTGAGCTAATAGTCAACTATACTAAGTTTAGAGTAAATAAAGGATTAGTTAGCTTTTCTGATATGTATGACTATTGTGTATTTATGTTAATTTCTTCTATATTTTCATTCTTTCCTGTCACTTGAAAGTTCTGCTTGATACATAAAAACCAATTCTGCATGATAAATTTCATGGCCAAGTTGCTTCAGAGCATACATTCTTCATTTATCTTAGGGCTGTTTCAGTCTGACTGATATCAAAGCATGAAGTTTTTAACAGGAGAGGGAAATATCTATCTGGCTCTTTGTCTTGTGCATTTTGTGACAAAGGAATTCCCATTTGCATTGCTCTGCTCTGTTGTAGCCCCTTCTGAGCCGCTGGTTAACAGCAGCAGTCAGTCTTTGCAGTGTCCTGACGTCATCCAGCGTATGCATAAGCTCTGCTATTGTCTTACTGAGAGAGCCGGGGCTGGGGATTGCAGTATCTGCTGGCTGCTGCTCCTGCTACCTAGTTCTCCCTCACTGCATCACATCAGAGACACATCGGCCTTCTCTTGGCTATTGGATTGAAGAGAACAGCTCCTGATTTTTTTGGTTCTACAGGAGACCTTTGCTTTTCACTTACATGGGAGAAAACTGAAGCGTGTGAGAGCAGAATCTGGCAGCTGGATACAGCCTGGACTGCATTGTCTGGCTTCATGACCCCTGCTGTGTAGTCGTCTCATCTCTTCTCTCTCACACTCACTCATTCTTTCCTCTTTTTTTTTAATCTTTCTACTTCCTTTTTTTTTTTTTTTTTTAAGAGCAGCATCTGGAGCCAGCCATGTTTGGCACTGAATCTTCATGTAAGTAAACGTATCCCCACTTCTTTCCTATTTAGAAGCTTGTTTGGTGTCTTGGTTTCATTCATCAGGAGTTTGTGTTCTCTTTGCCTTAGGTCATTAGCAAAAGCTGTGTTTTTTTGATCTGTTTACAAAGGAATTGATCCCAGGGAAGTGACTCCCCTTTAACTGGGTGGTGCATCCTTGAAGCTGGAGATGTCAGTATGGTCAAAACCAGGCCTAGGGGAGGAAGGGAAAGAGGGAGGAAGGGAAGAGTCCTAGGATCTAGGCAGTCTCACTTGAATATGGTTAATTGATAGGATAAGGTCTGTCAGGGATCCCTATTATTTTATGTTCAGTCACGGTTGAGGCGCTCAGATTTGATGTAAATACTTGAAGGGTTTAAGAAGAGGGGGCTGGTTATTAAGAAAGGAGAGGCTTGAAAATTTTATCTTAAGGGAGAAAGAGTGATATTGTATTTCCTCCCCTTCATTTTTTTAAATAAAAGGGTAGATTTAATTTTATAAATAAAAAATGAATTCTCTTATTTCAGAAAAGTGAGCCATTTTATGTTAGATTTACATGTAATGGTTAAAGCAGTGATCCAGCATTTTCTGTATGATTAAACTTATGCAATGAAACCTGCAAACCTTGTACAGTGGTATAGGCTGGGTGGCAGTATCACCTTAGAAAGCTAAACTAATGCTAAAAATGACGTTATACCTAAGTTATTGCATATAAGGTTTACTTAATGATAAATGCGGAGTAATATAATTTGTAAATGTGCTGGATGGCCCTCCAGAGTATTTGAATGACTGCTTCATATCCAAAATAAGGGTGAAGAATTACTTCTACATGGTTGCAACCTGCAGGCAATTAGAACATTAAAAAAAAATTTAGCAAGGAGCTGTTTCATTTTGGAGAAGAGGAAAGAGTTGGACATATTTTTTTCTTGCAAACTTGTAATTATGACACTGTCCTTAGATGCTCAGAATGAATATTTTTGTCTAGTTCATTATTTGCCTAGAACAGTAATCTAAGAATACATCTAATATTTCTCAGCTTTTTTCCCCCAGTGTTTTTCTTTGCTGGGTTTTCTTGTGGGGTTAATTGATCCTGTTGTTTCATGGTGGCAGCTTTGCTTCCTTGACACTGGCACAATGACCCATCAAGGTCAGGAAAGAATAAAAATGGAATTTAATTTGATTCTTCATGTTTTTATATTTCATATAATACTCTTTAATAATACTTTTCCTTACTTTTTGCCATTTGTAAATGATTCCATTTAGAAACATGCTTTTACTAAGGACTCACTAGTCAGTGATTAAAGTCTTCCAATTCCTTCTTAGTCAAGGAATTCTGCTTGTTCAGGTGTATAAATATAGGCAAATATAAATACATGCATACGCACACAGAGGAAATTTGAGTTTTCTACAAATGAAGCCATCTGATATGCTTTGGATTCTTAGACTGGATGCTCTAATATTGTTTGGCTAAGTATATCACAAAGGAGCAGCATCTTAATCTTTTGAACAGAATTTTATCCATGTGCTATCTGGTTTGTGTGAAGATTGCTGGTTGCTTTTGGTCTCCATGGCTACCACCAGATCATTGAATCATAAGGGGGGAGGGTGGGGTGGGAAGGAAGGGTGCTAGAAAATACTTGTCTTGCTCTAGAACAGCCTTTTTTTTTTTTTAAACCTTATTGAATGGTCAGACAGGAGGGTAAGCCAGTTAGGTCCCTCGTCAAAAGTATCCATGAACAGCCTTAACTTAGAGCAGGGTAGGTGCCTTAAGGCTTACATTCAAGCGAAGGTCGTCTTTTGTCTTTTCTATTGGCATTTATTTTGTTTTTGTTCTACATGCATATATATCTGTGGAGCTTTAGTCTCTGCTTGTAACTATATTCATATTAGGAATTGACTCTATCTAAAGCTAATCTGTTATTTGGAATTCTACAAAGTTAGAAGGAATCAAGTTTCTTATCTATAATAGAATTACTCAATTTTTCTCCTCTGGCAACAGAGTTGGGCATTGTGTTTTGTGCTTTGAAAGGTTGAGTTGTTGCTTATCAACCTTACGAATAGGTTATCACTCTTAACCTTGAAATTTTGCCATGGTCTATTATAATTCTTTTTACACATATTAATTATTTGAAGAAGTATCTCTCTTTTTCCTTCAGGGACATCTTTTGTTCTTTGTCTCTTTCTAAAAGAAATCATTTTTAAAAAATCTTCCATCATCCACATGCTTGGATTAGGCTGTTTTTTATGTTTTGGGCCTTTGAAGTCAGCAATTTGCAGCCTCTCCTATCTGTCACATTACACGATATTCTATCCTCTTAAAACTATACTGCTTGATTCTTTAATCTGCTAAAAAAAAGTACCTGAAAGCGATTAACTGATAGAAGCAGTTCTTACAACTCTCCTAAGAGAAAGGTGTCCATGCTTGTTAATGTTAAGAACATTAATAAATGCCTACACTTTCTTTCTAGCCTGTCACTGATTTCTTTTTAACAAAGAAATGGTGACCAGAATGTTGAACTGAGGGGAGGTCTTCATGAACTGTGGGAGAACCAGCCTGACTTTAACAAGAGTTGTTGGATCTACATTCTTATAGCTCATGAGTTCTTTGCCATTCACATGGCTGTCTATACTATCCATAGCATTTTGGACAATGCCTTTAAAATAGCAGGCATCTGTAATACAGACGATCTTAGTTGGAGCAATACTGCTGCACTGTGTTTTACCCTTTGAGGAAGAAAACAATTTTTGTAACCTTTCCTGAAACTAATTTTCATTGTTTGATATTTTCTTAGCATTCATGCACATCTGTTTTCTCATCTGTAAAATGGGCCATAAGACCAGCACCCTCTGTACTTGCAGGATGTGAAAGAAGAATTTCTGGTTCTGGAGGAAGTATTCTGACATACAGTATTATTTTTAGTTTTCAAAGTATGTATTTTGGGATCAAAGTTTGGTTTGACAGTATTTTTAAACTTTAATATTCAAATTTTGTAATTTGAAGAGCCCAAAGGCCTTAAAAAGTGATGTAGGTAAAAAAACAAGTTATTTGTTCAAGATATATTGGCAGGGAAAATTGACCCTCTCCTGTATTTACCACAGCAGACATCTGGTTACACTTTGATAAAGCATAGCAACCTGATAAAAGGCAGAGATTCTCTAAAGAGGAAATACAAAAGCAATGTTAAATTTTATTCAATTAGTACTTATTGGACTTTATCCTCCCTAGTACTGAAGTCCCTCTCTAGTGGTTAACTCTCCAGGCCATTAGGGTACCATTTAAAGTGTCATTGTAGCAGTAATTGTGCCCTGATGGCCAGAGAGTGTTAATGGGCTTCCCTGAGCACATGACTTGCTAACTAGACTGACGTAGGCACTGGCTGATGGGCAGATTTGCCCAGAGTAGTGTGAGACTTGGGGGCTATCCCTGTGAGGATGAGGCACACAGAGACACCTAACACCCTCAGCATTTTATACTGGTGAAATCAGATTAAAATGCCCATCCAGGATATTGAAGAGGAAAAGAAATAGGAAAAGAGGCAGCCAGAAGGAGACATGTGGAAGGGAAGTGGGTTTTTGGGTGGGAGGGGAGAGGGAAGAAGATATTTTTTATTTATTTAAAAGTATCAAAGAAAGAAAGTACATTTTTAAAAGCTAAAAAAAAAGTAGCTGGCAAAGACACCTGTACCCACCTCCTCATCTCTCAAGGAGTTCTCCATGATGGTTGCTCCTCCTCAGTTTCCATACTCTAGGGGATGGTGTGTGGGTGAAAGTCTAAATGCCTGCCTTTTTATTAGATCCAGGAGGACTATCTGGGCAAGTGGTCCTGGCCAATTTTGTTTTCATTTACGACAGAAATAGAGAAAGAAAAACATAATATAATACTTTGAACTAAGGAATGTGAGTTCTTAATAATATGTGGTAATATGCTTTTTATGTAAAATAAGTATTCCAAAATCATGAGTCACTTATGTGGAAGACAACCAAGTGTGTATACTATAACAGTAGACAAGCCAACATTTAAATTTGATAATTTAAAAAATGGCATTTGATAATTTAAAGAATGACATTTAATAATTAAGGAATAACATTTGATAATTAAAGAATGACATTTAAAGAATGAAAAATTTCCCTTTTATGTGTAGTTTACAGTCACTTTTCAATTGATATATTTAAGCCAAGCATCTTGTTTTTAAATTTGCTGCTATCAAAAAGTTAGGTGTTTCAGTTTTCTGTTTTTCCCTTTGATGATTTTTTGTCATGGGAAGCTTATTGGTTTAAGAACTCTAGCCATTTTCTTCCTATCTTTAGCTGAGTCTCTCCAACGGAAGTAGATTTTTAGAAATAGAGTTTTTAGATGAAAACAACAAAATACATCTAAATTCCCTTAGGTAGACATGAATTTAAAAGGAAACTTTATCATATTTATTCACCTTTAGAGCAACAGATGCTGTTCACTTCCTGAATGTTGAAAAAGCAGCGTGGCTCACAGGGATTTAGATTGTAACAAGCTCACATGCTCAGCTCACTTGGTAACCTAAAGCTCATGTTCCATTTTTGACTCATGTTGCTGTATCATCTTTTCTCTCCTTCTGACAATGTGAGGTTCTGGTGTTAAACTTCTCTTTGGATTTCTTGGATGTTGATTATTCACATCATAACTTGTAATGCTTTTTGCATTTAAAAATAAACTTAAAAAGAGAGAGGAAAATTCATTCATATTTATAGATCCATTTTAGTAATATGAAAACATGGATTTAAAAAATTCCATTTATTTCTAAATTTTCCACAGATATTTCCCTTACAAATTTTCCCTCCTATGATTGGTCAAATAAGTGTTAGTCTACATTCTGTCTAGCAAGATTATAAATGGGTTTTAGTGATCTGTTGTTTGCACTGTCACAATGACTAGATTCATATCCTGTGTAACTGTGGGGATTCTATGGGGAAAATAACCATATATGGAAACTTTCACCATAGACTCTCCCCTGGGTAGTTATACAGGATGTGAATCGGTCCCATTGTTATTAGGGATTCCTAGCCAGAAAAGGCTCTGATTATTTGTAGTTTGATTTCAAAACATTAATAGTAATTCCCTTAAGTAAATATATATATATATTATTATTACTATTATGATATAATGAACATATGGTAGGGCTTATATGGGACACTAGAATATGTAATGTAAGATAATGTGGATTATCTTCTTCCTAAGGAAGAGGAATCCTACCATGTTAAAATTATGGGGAAAAAATTTATATTTACATAAATATACCTTAACTACTATAGTTTATTTATAATTTAAATAATCCTCAAATTAAGCTAAATTTAAAAAACTGTCATCGTAGGGACCCTGTGTGTTCGACTGTAATAGAAAATTGTGGAGCTTTAGAAGATTATTTTTGTCATTATATTTTTTATCTCATTTTGCTTTTCCTAAACTAGTACCTAGAAGTTGATAGACTGATAATTATAATAAACCAATATCCAAAGATAATTTTTAAAAACTTATTCAAGTATACATGTTAATAATATAGTTTCCTGTTAGAGAAGTATATCTTTAAACTGTAAATTTTCTGACAGTGATAAGTTCCAATTCATAGCCTTATTACTAGGCTTTCAAATGAACAGATTACTAAAATGATCCAAAAGAGACCTCCCTCCCTTTCCTTTCCCCCAAACCATCCTCCTCTTTCCAACTTCCATATAATGGTTGAAGGCATCATCATTTTCCCAGTCACCCAGGCTGCTAGTCTTTCAGAAAGGCTCAAATGTCACCCTCGACTCCTCACTAGTATCCAGCCTGTTTTGTAATCTTATAGTTACTATTTACCTAACCTTATGTCGTTATGTCTGTATCTCTCATCTGACCATGTCTCTCATCTGCATCTATTTTTACATCTATAATCTATCTCTCACCTTCTCTGTACTCCCACAGCCACCACCTTTCTTCATTCCCTCATCACTTCTCACTTGGCATATTGCAAAAGCCTCTTAATTGGTCACCCTGCTTCAAACCTCTCTCAGCTTCAATCCAATCCCCCACCCAGCTGCCAGGGTGACATTTTTTAAAGAGCAGGTCTGACCATGTCACCCTCAACTCAGTGAGCTCCAGTGTCTCCCTGTTGCCTTCAGGATAAAATAGAAACACTCTTCTATTTGACTTTTAAAACTCTTCTTAACCCAGTCCCTTCCTTCCTTTCCAGGCTTCTTTTCCCCCTTCATGTACTTAGCAGTTCTCTGGCATTGACCCACTTGCCCTGGACACTCACTCCATCATCCATATCTATGCCTTTGTCATTTCCCTGTAAATGTTCTTTCCCCTCACATCTATAGCTTAGTTTCCCCTTAAAGACTCAGCTCAGATCCAACCTACTCCAGTAAGCCTTTCCCAATTTCCCTAGCTGCTAATGCCTCCCTCCTCTGAGTGCCTTCTTTGTACACATATAACTTGTCTGTATTTAGTTATGTACGTGTTGTCTCCCCATTATAATAGGAGTTCCATAAGTGCAAGGACTGTTTTTAATCTTTCTTTGATTCCCCAGCAGTTAGCATAGTGCCTGGCACACAGAAAATGCTTAATAAATTCTTCTTAACTGATTGATAATGGACTTAACATGACTAGTGTGATTAAAAACATTGGAAGCTGGTCTCTAGAATGATTAATCAAATGTTTTTAGGAAAAAAATGGCTAATCTCAATGGCTGATTTAAATATGGACACTTCTAGAAAGGGTTAGCAAAATTTATAGCTATTAGGTCAGGAAAGGACCTTAGAGATCGTTTAATGAAGAAGGTTTTAAATTGGGGAGGATAGATTTCAAGGGGTTCTGTGGACTTGGCTGGGAAAAAAAATTTATCTCTTTTCAGGGAAAAAAGCATATTTTTACAAACTTCTAACCTAAATTTGGCATTTCCTTCCATTATGAATTAGAAAAAACATTGTTCTGAGAAAGGGGTCTATAAGATTGCATCAGACTGCCAAAGGGAGACCATGACACAAAAAAGGTTAAGGATGGCTGCTTTAGTGCAGGTAGCCCAGATATGGGAAATTACTTTTTTCCAAGTTTACGTAGCAATGAATATTAAGTAGTTTGAGGATTTGAATCAGGTCTTTCAAAGGATGACAAATCCAGTGTACTTTTAAACTATGCTTTGCAGCTTTTCTTATCAGTGATGGTTCTACCTTCATATAATTATGTATTATGTTTTCCAAGCAATGGAAGGGAGAAAAAGGATGACATTTTCACCTTTGTGTAAAAGGAAAAAAAAATTTCAAACCTTGAAAGAAAATTTACTTTTGTGTCATCTTACTGTGATTCCTTGGAAACTTGACCCTTCATTTTGACTTATACCAGCAAACCTTAATGTACACGTATGTTCAACTGATAAAAGCTATGTTGGTATCCAGCTGTAAAATACCAGAGTAATTAATTAGAAGAGAGGCACCTAATAATATGGTCCCCTGGGACTGGTAGAGATTTAAAAAAATAATAATAAAAGAGAAAAGTAGTCACTAGATGCCTTTCAGGAATTCATACCTTGTATTTCACTGATAAGTTGCTCAGTTAATTGAAACTTCAGGATACAATTCTTTATATTTATACTGACAATTAACTCTGCCACCCTGTGATGTTTTCCTTATCCACTAACTGCTTAAAACTGGTTTCCTTTTCCTCTCCAGCACACTTAAATGCTGAGATGCTTAGTCACAGTCATAGCTGTCTTTGGGATCTCTCCATTAGGCAGAACCAGCTCTAAGTTCTCTTTGCCATCCTATACATGCATTTAATTTATATCCCAGCTTTTTTGTAAGTTTCTGTGTCAAGGGCAAAAGCTATTGTTTTGTTTGTAGACTCTTCTACTAATTTCAGTAGAACCCAGAATAGTGTTTCTTCACAGAGGAAGTGCTTATTAAATTCTTGTTGGTTTACAACTGGGGATTCTAGTTATCAGATTTCTGTTGAGATCAGTTTTGTGGCTAATTTTGTTAATATTTCTATTGCTGATATTTTGTTGATTTCTGTTTCCTTTGATTGAGGGTCTAGCATTACAGAATATGCATGTCTAAACTAAGGATGTCTGTATCTGTTTATTCAATGACAAATGATGATCATATGGCTGGATCAATAAATATATTTGCAAATTATTGTTTTCATTTTTTAAAAAAAAGGATTGGCTTAAATCTTAATGTCTAATTAAATAATTCACTGAGACGAAGTTTAATATGAGCAAATGTTATTAATAAATGCCTTTTGACTGGCTAAAAACACAGATAGTTTTGTGAGTAGCAGTTTTGGTAGTTTAGTGTATTAGAAAGTATGCTAGAAATTGGTGTCAGAAGACTGAGGTTCAGGCTTGGCCGAGACACTTGATCTCTTTGGCCTCTGTTCCCTTATCTGTAAGGATAACTTTCTCAAATTCACACCCTATGATTTAGTATATGCCCATGTGGAATATATTAGCTCCCTTGCTCCTAAAGTCCTAGTGTATTTTTCAGACCTTTTCTCCCCCCATATTTTGAGGTCCTACCTTTCTAGGTGTTGCTGTTTTTGCATGGTTGAGGTTCAAGAACTGACATGGACATTAGTAGCTGTGTTGTATAGTCTTGGATGAGTCACTTTGTCCTTTGATCCTTAGTTTACTCAATTTTCAAATGCAGAGGTTGCAGAGACAAAATGGTCTCTTTAATTCCTACTGACTTGTTTATTGAATGTTGATTATAAAACGTGCTTCTTGGATAGCAATGGAAAAAATCTCCCTGAGGGGGAACTTCCTGTCTCTTTAGCAACCTCCTGGTTCCATCCCCAGATTTTCTTGTGCTTTTCTAGAGCTCCAAATCCAGTTTTAATCTCTAGAAAAAAAACCAGCAAAATTTCAGTTTTTCTTCCATTCACATGAACCACTTCCTTTAAGAGCTGACCATTTCTTAACAGGCAACCACAAATATCAATGTATAAATTTAAGCCTAGATGCCATATAAAGTGTTTCAGTTTATTTTTGTCATTATCTTTTAGTCTGCTAGTGTTAGCATCTTCTTTAGTTTAAGCTTAGGAGGACTGCATCATCAAAATGAGAAATTTCTGAGTGATATTTTGCTTTTCCCCCCTAAATGTATACTCTTAATTTTAGTAGCCATTTATAGCAGACTAAGGGTAGGAACAAAGTTAAGTTACAGCTACGGTTGGTCCTGTATTGAATGTTTCTTAGTGAGCTACTGTGAAAATGAGACATTTTCATTTATTCTGCTTTTTTTAGAGAAATTTGTTGAACAACGAAAGGAGAAAGGGTAAGAATACCTAGGTGACAATTAGGACTTTTCCCTGACCTGCCACATACTGAATTTCTTTCAAGGTTTGATTCAGTTTTATGTTTCAAACAATAGAATAACAGAATCATAGAATTTAGAGCTTCAAAGGGCTTGTCATTTCAGTTCAGGAAATTGACCTAGAAAGGTAAACTAACTGACTTATCCAAGAGGACATAGGTATTCAGTAGCAGATCTAGCATTCAACTCTAGGCCCTCTGAAGTCAAAACCAGTGCTTTAGGAGTTACATCCTAATCGCTGTCATTGTCTTAGTGGACATTTGTTATGATAGATAAATTTATGATAGCCCTTTAAGGTCTGCAAAGTGGTTTGCATTTTATCCTCACAACAACTTTGGGAGTTGGGTGCTGTTATTATCCTTATATTTCATAGGTGAGGAAACTGAGGCAGAAAAAAGTGATGGCTTGAACAGGGTCACCTAGCTCTAGTACCTGTCTGAGAATGGGTTTTGAACGCAGATCTTCCTGGTTCCAGGCCCAGTATTCTATTCACAGCACCACCCAGCTGTCTCATTTTTGTAGTTCTTTAAGTAATTTGCATAAAGAGCCTTATATAATTATTTCATTTGTTACTCAAAGCAACTTTGTGAAATAGCTACTACAGGTATTCCTGTTGCCATTTTAGTTAATCACTCACTCAGTAATAATCATTTGGAAGGGTACTAAAGGCTGAGGGGGAAAAAGAGAGACTCACATGGTACTAAAACTCATCTCCACCGGAGGTGAAAGGCTGTCTTAGAGGGGAAGGAAGGCACTGGGTGTTTGGGAAACTAAGAGGTGACAGAAATGAGGGACAGAGTCCTGTGGACTCAGAGGGCAGCTAGTGCAGATGCCCAGAGGGAATGGTAGTGTCTCATGTGAGCCACAGAAAAATAGGTCAGGGCTGCTGATGTGTAGAGTAAATGGAAGGGAGCCGAGTGTCAGAAGATTGGAAAGGGAGGAAGGGGTTATGAAGACCTTTACATGCCAAGAAGAGGAGTCTCTATTCGGTCCTGGAGGTAACAGGGAGGCCCTGGAGCTCCAGAACGGGGACCAACGTGGTCAGACCTGCTTTTGAAAGAGATCCCCTTGGCAGGAATGAGAAAGGTTTGGAGTGGGGAGCGATGTGATAAGGAGACTGGAGAGAGGAGGTGTCTGATCCAGACTTCCAGCCCAGGTTTCTCAGAGAGTTTAGCCAGTAAGGGGAGGACATAGAGATAATGAGAACTGTGGCAGATGGGAGGACCGCATGACCATTTTTTTAAGGATTGAGAAGACATGGCTGTGTTTGCAGGCAGCAGAATACTAAACCTAGGAAAAGTCAAGAGACTTGTCCCTGCTTACATAGCTAATTTCAGAGCTGGGCGGCTGGGCACCGAGAAGCCAAAAGATCCAAGTTTGAGTTTAGGCTATGCGGCTACAGTAGCGGCATCTCTGAGCTTTGGACAAGTCACAGCCTCTCTGAGCCTCAGTTTCCTTATTTCTAAAATTGGATACTCAGGATTCCATCCAACTTCTAGGGCTTGTGAATATTAAGTGATATAATGTATGTAAAGTATGTTGGAAACCTTAAAGCTTAGTGTGATAAAGTCCTTTTTGGTGGAGTGGCTCCATTTGCTCAAATCCCCTACACTGTCCTCAGTTTAGGGAAGCAACACTGGCAGTAAAAGTGAAGGGAGCAGCTTTGCCCTGAACAGCTGCCATCGCTGTAGCATGGGTAGCCGGAGTAATTGCCCAAGCAGATTAGGTTTTTCAATTTTCTCCTAAACATTGGGATTTTTATGATGGTGATTAGAGGGATTTGGCATTTGGGAATTAGGCCCCGTAACCTTGAATTTTGTGTTAAAATACAGGACATGAATTTTTATATCACACCCTTAATGAACACTACTATCACAAAAGCTTACCAAGGAGAGCCAATTTCAAACTAAAGAGAAAAAGGTTTTATGATGGCATTTAAGCAGAGAAAGTGACTCATATGTTCTAAGCCAGAATAGTGCTAGGTCCTCAGAGGTTATCCAGAAAGATTTCACCCTAAATAATTATTGGGCATTTTCTTTATTAATTCATATTGGTTTGTGTAAGTCTCTTCTAGGTAAAATCTGATCTGGGAGAGGAAGAATACATTAGCATTTTCAGTCTTCATGAATATTTAGTATAAAAATTGCCCATTACACACAACACTGTGTATTATACTTAATTTAAAATATTTTTATATTGCCATATTATATTTAAATTCCCCAAGACTCCTTAATCACTGCTTATGATTCTGACTTCATGGAGGAATTATTCAAATTATATTTTTAAGTTTTTATTACAAATAACATATTAAATTATATGTAATTAGTTTTGGGTACAATTGCAGCCAGTATTTTCCATTGTAGTTTACCTTATGCTTTCCTAAGCACTTAAAATCCTTTTGTCTAATAGTACACTGACGTTTTAGGAAACGATTGATTACTGTTAGCAGAATTTATTTTGTATTTTAGGGAATGAGATCTAGTCTATAAAATATTTAATTTAAAAAACAGTTGCATCAGACCATTATTTTGTATAGTCTCTGGTAGGTTTTCCAATAGAAATTCCTAGTCTTTCAGATTCTTTCCCTACCCAGAACACACTGGTTAGGTGTATAGACCAACCACACAGATTGTCAAGGTAAAAATTGGGCTCTGATGTAGATACAGCTTTAGAGTATAAACATAGCTGATGTATTGAATGATTATATACTATTACCTTGAATGAAATTTATAACAAGGCCAAGAATGTATGATGTACTTTTGCTTTAGAAAAATTAAGTCTTATTTACCTGAAGGCTTCTTCATTGTCAAGTTGCCATATCCAGGCAAGTTATTAAGGAGCCATTCCTGTTACTAGGTGAAGAGGGCCATAGCGAATGAAACTGAATCCTATCAGTACACTTTCACATGTGGATCTTATTTTCAGCAATGAGAAATTGCTTTTGGTAGCTCTGTTAACTTTTTTAGCCTACTAGGATCCATTTTGTAATATACTTCATGCATTGCAATGAATAACTGCACCAGAGGTACAAAAGAGACCATGTATTTTTTTAAAAAATGAGGAGACATTCATACCTAAGAGAAGGATGAGGTTTAATTTTCAGAAGCCAACTTTGTGTAGTTGTCAGTATTTATAATAAACCTCACTCCCTAGTAACCCAATTTTGGGAAAGAGTTTTAATTAGAAACTTTCATAAGCATTTGCTTATAGTTTTCTTTTTGAAAGGGAAATGGTTATGCTGAAAATGAAGAAAGCGTACCCCCTTGAGTGTGTATGTGTGTATTTATGTATATATAATACAAACACATATGTATAGATATTTCATATATTTGCATATATTTAATGTGATTGGTTAAAATTTAATTGCAATAATAAATTCTAACCCAGGTAATAGATTTGGTCCTTTTGTAGATCAAATCGTATAGCACTCTTCCTTGTGTCAAGGTAGACATTGTAAATGTGTGCCATTGGTCACAAACAGAAATGATAATGAATAGATCAGGATAGTTCTTTAAGGGGGAGAAAAATACTCAAAATCTCACGGGGGCTCATTAATACCATCTTTATGTATGAATGACCTCACATTATATGGATTCCGCCTTCTGGCTGCCAGTAGTTGAAGAATTGCCTTCACTTGGGTGTGTAGGGACTTCACCAGCCTGGGTAGCCCCAGTTTTTTTCCCAAGATCAAAGTATGTATGTATGTATGTATGTATGTATGTATGTATGTATGTATGTATGTGCTCATCTCATGAGTGAGCAGTGACAGGTAAGCTGCCTTTCAGTGTTCAGAGCAATTTGGGTGAATATGTGTGTTCTGATTCCTTTGGTTCTACTCTTACCCTTAATACCTTTCGGGTCACTGATCACTAAAGGGTTTGAGGCAACTAGGTGGTGCAGTAGATAGAGCACCAATGCAGGAGTCAGGACGACCTGAGTTCAAATCTCACCTCAGACACTTGACACTCTACTAGCTGCATGACCTTGGGCAAGTCACTTAATCCCAATTGCCTCATCCTGATGAATATCTGGTCACTGGATGGCTCTGGAAGAGAAGTGAGGCTGGTGACCTTCACAGCCCTCCCTCACTCAAAACAAAGTTGAGTGCAAGTCATGTCATCATTTCTCTGATGGCATGGTGTTCTTAAGCAGTGAAGGACAATCACACACTAAGGGTTTACGGAGGAATTGATAGAAAGAGGCACTAATTCTCTTTGGTCAATTATACATTTCTTATTTTCTTTAAAGGAAAAAATGCAGAGGTCTTACAGCTTCTCAAAAGAGCCCTGTAATTGGAATTAGACCCGAGTACCATTCATTACAGGCTTTATTGCTTACTAGCCATATGGGCAAATCATTTACCTTCTGTGAGCCTCAGTTTCTTTATCTATAAAATGATAATAATACTTTTATTAACTACAATAAAGGGCTTTGGTGAGGAAAGCATTTTGTAAACTATAAAGCCCTATATACATGTCAGGCATTTGAATTTAAAATTATATTGCATTAAATTACGCATTTATATTTTGTGACATCATAGAATCTCCACAGAATTTTATTGTTCATTAAGGATTATTAATTTGTTTTTGGCTTTTTTTTGTTTATTTGCTTTTAAGCTATAATTTATTAGCCATTTCAAGATTGAATCGGGCGTGGCATCAGCAAAACAGATTTTCTGGAATATTGAGGGAATTCTCTGGGGAACAGACGTCAGTAGCTTGATCTGCCTTGTGATATGTATTCCCTGAACCCATGCAGTAGAATATATGAAATATGTATGCAAGAGCATTAGCTGATTTCTTTTCCGTGGCACAGAGATGTGCATCATCCTAAGAGGCAGGATTGAGCTTTTAGCATATAATCATTTTTCTACACTGAGAAGAGAGTAATTTTAGTAGATGTGCAGACAGATTGATTGTGAATTTTGCTGCTGCTGTTAGAGTATTCTGCTTTATCCCTTCAGTGAATCTTGTAGGACTCAGCTATATAAAGGATGAACCAAAGCCCAGAAAGCCTGTTCTAGTCATTAAATCAGCCAGAACTGCATGATAGGTGTGGTAACCTTCAAAAATATAGTTAGCAAAGAACAGATAAGTTAAAAGAACTTACTGATAGAAAAAGAAAATCTTGCCATATGTTTAGTTCTGATAGAAGTGAATTTTTAAAAGATTTTTATTTGTATGTTTTGTTTTCATGTCACTTACAGTTCCCCTTGTATCTGCCCTATTCCTCCCCACTTCCAGAAAGCTGTCTTATAACAACAAAAAAAAAGTTAATGAAGAAAAAAATCAGGAAAACTGGTCAGCATCTGTAAAGTCCAGTGTTATATGTAATATTCCACACATGCTTTCCCACCTGTGCAAAAAAAGTGAGGAAAATGCTTTTTCAAATATCTTTTTTGTGGGACCAAGCTTTTACAAAATTCTCTTTCATGTGTTTTGTTGGTCTTCCCATGTGCATTTTTGTGGTCATTGTATATATTATTTTCTTTTTCTGCTTATTTCCCTCTACAAGAATTCATTTTAGTTTTTTTTATGTTTGCTTCTTCTGTTTTCATCATGTTTGTCATTCCCTAATCAGTGGATAACACCTTTTTTTGTTTTGTTTTGTTTCTTTGCTTCCCATAAAAAGTGCTGCTGTGAGTATTTTGTTATTGGCTATAGAATTTCTTTTTGTCACTGACACCCTTTGGGGTTGGGGGTGGTAATATGCTTAGCCATGAAATCTCAAAATCAAATGATATGGATTTGATATTTTAGTCATTTTATTTGCATAATTCCAAATTGTTTGAAGAATGGTTATATCAATTCACAGCTTCACTCTCTTTTCACTACCTTCTCAAAACTCCTCTGTAGTCTGGCTTCTGACTTTGCCATTCAATTGAAACTGCCCTCTCCAAAATTACCCAATGATCACTTTTTAAATTTTATTTTCAGTTTCAAGTTCTCTTTCTCCTTCCTCCCCTTCCCCACCCATTGAGAACTCTTTTCTCTTATTTTTCCCAGTATTCTTCCCTACTTTAACCAGTTCATATGAGAGTGAGACTCATGTCTTTTACTCCCCCCTACTTGCCTCTTCTTTTATAAATTCCTTTTGCGCACTTATTATACATGAGGTAGTTTTCCTAATTCTTCCCCATCTTCCACTGGTTTACCTCTTCCCCACCTTTCCCGTTCTTTTTGAGATCATCAAAACATAGTAGAATCATTCCTTGGGCCTCTAAAGTAGACTCCTTCTGTGAGTCCCGATGATTATAGAATTCTGAATAGCTACATACATCATCTCCCAATATAAGAATGCAAAGAGTTTATCCTTGTTTAATGCATTATGATTCCTTTCATAATTACCTTTTATGCCGCTCTCTAGTCTTGTGTTTGAATGGTATAGTTTCTATTTAACTCTGGTCTTTTCATTAGGAATGCTTGGAAGTCCTCCATTCATTATGAAGGTTCATTTTCCTTCACAGTAGAATTATACTCAATTTTGCTGGGTACATTTTTAATTGATCTTAAGCCTAGATCCTTTGCTTTCTGGAATGTCATACCCAACTCTCTCTCTTCCTTCATGGTGATGACTGCTAAATGTTTGTATGACTCTGGCTGTAGTTTCTTTAGTATTTGAATTCTTTCTTTTTGACTTCCCAGTATTTTTTTTCCTTAACCTGGGAGCTCCAGCTTTTGGCTATAATACGCCTGGGAGTTTTCATTTTAGGACTTCTTTGAGGAAGTAACTGATGGATTTTTTCAATTTCTGTTTCATTAGCTGGTTCTAAGATATCCAGACAGGTTTTTTTTTTATGATTTCTTAGAATATGATATCTAGGTTGTTTTTTTCTGTCCCCTAGGAATTCTAGTGATTCTTAAATTATCTTTCCTTGATCAGTTTTCTAGGTTGGTTGTTTTTCCTGTGAGTTACTTCACATTTTCTTCTGTTTTTTCAGTCTTTTGACATTATTTTGTTATATGTTGATGTCAGTTCTAATTTTCAAGGAACTACTTTCTTCAGTAAGGAATTGCTTTTTGCCTTTCTTTGTATTCCCAATGCTTAGCACAGTATTTGGCACATCGTTGAGGTTTTCTTGGCAAAGATACTGGAGTAGTTTGCCATTTTCTTCTCCACTATGTCCTCATTTTATAGATGAGGAACTGAGGCAAATAGGGGTTTTAAGTGACTTGCCCATGGTCACACAGCTAGAAAGTGTCTGAGTCCTGACTTGATCTCAGATCTTTTTGACTCTTGAATGGGGTAGTGAGTGACAGAGCTGCTAGATGGCATCCATTCCTGCACCCAGAGCTTATTTAGAACACTGGGACCACTTTCTGACCTGGTGCATTCTGCCCTGATGTGCTTTCTCAGTCTTCTTGTAGTCCCTGAGCACTGAAAATACTTTACATGTAGTCTTGGCCAGACTTTATGTCTGCAGCCCTCTGAAGTCTGTTCTCCCTAAGCTGTCCTGGGCGGGAAAAATGACTCACTGTGACTTTTTCATGGTTTTTTTCCGTAAGAATTCAAACCGGTGCCTTTTCAAGGTCTTTGTTGAGGAGGTATGGTAAGGGCAAGCTAGACCCTAATATTTCCTTTCACTAAACCATATTGTCTTTACAGAAAGTGCAATTTCAGTTGAGTCAATGATTTCTTAATTGCCAAATCTATGTCCATTCTTCTATCTGGATCCTTCTTGACCTGTTTGCAGCATTTGACACCACTGATAATTTTTTCCTCCTTTCTCTGTTTCCATGACATTGCTTTTTTATGGTTTCCCTATCTGTTCAGTTGCTCCATCTCAGTTTCCTTTGCTGTTTCTTTATCTCTCATCATGGAACTCCCTTAGGGTTATGTCCTGGAGACTCTTCACTGTCTCACTGGGTCATTTCATCAGTTCCCAGGAGTTAAATTATCATCTCCATACAAGTGATGCCCAGTTGTATATATTGAGGCAGACCTTGCCTCTTCTGAGTGATGGTCCCTAATCACCAATTCCCTTTTAAACAATTTCCTAATGGGCTGAGAATTAGGAGTCTTGGGTTCCAAGCTCAGTTGCTCCTTAGTAACTACACAGGAAGTGTCTGGGCTTCATTTTCCTGAATTAAATGGTGAGGAAGGTAGACTAAATGAGCACTGCAGTCTGTTTCAGCTTTAAATTTCTCTGAGTCCATTTCTCCAAGGAATAATGTCAATTTAATTAGCTCTGAGCCTTAGATTCTTCAACAATTAACTATCATGAACTCCTTTTAAGGCAAAGATGGCCTTGATTTTGTTTTTTTATTCCTAGCACGTAGAAGAGTACCTAGAACATTATTAGGTACTCAAGTGCTTATTGATTTTAAGAAAAGAAGGGAAAGAGAGAAAATTGTTTTCTGTAGGTCCACACCTACATCTTATCCCCTGTTCATCCAGAGCTTTGATTGCTAAGGATGAGCCCTATGTTCTATCCTCTGAGGAAAGGGAAGTTTCTTGTGATGTTAATAGTTTTTCCTTTAGCTAATTAAGATCTATCATGAAGGTCTAAAGGGAGACTTACCTCATTTCCCTTGATGAGAAGGTGATTGTCTAAGCCATTATAACATATAGATGTTGTTTGTCATTTCAAGCACTCAAAACATTTCATAAATATTATCTCATTAATCTGCAGCCCTGGATGGGTTGCCTTTGTACTGGGGATGGGAGTTTCAGCACCTGTGTGATCACAGCTCATTGGAATCTTTAATGAATCCTCACAGATATTTTTATTTTTATCATTTATTCTCATATTCAAGAGTTCAGTTAGAAATCGTCCAGTTACTATTATTCTTTTATGTTTATGCATAAAAGATAAAATGATTACTTTCTGTAATTGAAAAAAAGCATTGAGATATAAGTTCATCTACTGTAGGCTCAGGAAAAGAATCTTTGGAAGATGGTAAGTAGCAGACAGCATATGATGGGAATGATAAGAATCTTGTCCCAAATGTCTTTAATGTCAAATTATAGAGGTTAGGCCTCTACATTGTAAAAGTTTTTATTTTCATGTGGAGTGGAGGTTTGTATTTAGTATGGCAACATCTATCAAAAACTTTATATCATTAAATTTTTAGAGTTGAGTTTATGTTGTCATTATTCTTGTCTAAACTTATAAAACATATATCCCTAAACTTCTGTCAAGTAGGATAGTAGATACTATTTTGAGTTCTGGTTGTGTAAGTTGTAGGTGAGAAAACTGAGGCAAATAGTGGTTAAGGCACTTCCCCAGGGTCATACAACCAGTAAGAGTCTGAGGCTGAATTTGAACTTGAGTCTTCCTGATTCTGAACCTGGCTGTCTCTCCACTGTACTGTATTGTCAGAGGATATCAAGGGTGAGACAAAAACCAATGATCCCCTAAATGCTCAGAGAGTAATCTTCAGCTAGAAGAGTATTTCTGTGTGTGAGAAGTAATAATGGTCCAGGAAGTTCTGTTGTGTGGTGGAGACTGTAAGCCCTTCACTTGGGGACATTTTTTTGCTGGTGTTGGCAGTGACTGTCAGGTCATCCTCTCCTCCCTTCTCCCCCATATGTTCTGCTTCCCTGTCCATCCCCCCCATCACATGTGAATATCTAATTAGCATCATTTATTGTATGAGACCCTTTTTGAATATTACTTACCTCACACTTAAAGGTAAGCTGAAAGGTTACCTGCAGGGAGTAACTCTCCCCTTCTCAGGGAAAACTATTAATGTCTTTTTTGGAGGCATCAGAAAACTCAAGGAATCATAAAATTAAAAAAAAAAAAAGCACAACTACTAACAAAAGCTTATAAAAAATGACCTGATAGCTATAATTGTGACTCATTTAGCAGTGATGATTTTATTCCGTCAGCGACAGTTAAGTGTGAAGGTCTTCAACTGCCCAGCTTCAGGATGGAACCATGCCTGAATAAATTGGTGTAAGATTATGTAAAGAAACAAATAAAAGAAATTAATAAGTATAATTAGTGTAAATTAGTTAAAGAGCAATGTAAGAAAAGTTCAGTTCTATGCAAATGTGTGTGCCCTGCTTCAAAATGGTTTTCCCTTTATTTCACACAATATCAGGAAATCAGACCTAAAATGTACTTGCTTTTCAAATCACTTTGTTGATTCATCCTGCAGAATTCTTACTGTTATTTGTCTTTTTTGTTGATAAGTTGTGAATTGTGAACATTGAAGCGGAAGAGGTCTTGAAAATGGTCATTAGTGTGTGCAGAGGAAACAGGTGGCATCTAAGGGCTGTGTGTTCCCTCAGAACCATTTAATTACACTGCTGCGTGACTTTGTTGGTTTTGTGGATGGGAAGGGTAACTGGATCCTACACAGGCAGGGTTAGGGAAGTGATTGTACTAAGGAGAGGATTTGCTTTCTATGACGGTGCCATACATTCCCAGAGTAAGCTTTGGAGCTAAGTAGACTGTCCAACGATAGACTTATGTGGAAAGAACCATGTAGGAAAATTTCAGCTCTATGCAAATGTGTATTCCTACTTCAAAACTGTTTTCCATTTATTTCCAACCTTTCACTCTAGGGTGTCTGTGTGCAGTTCTACCATTCTCAGTAGTCTCACTTTATACATGTTTATGTAAGAGTTTTCTCTCAAGGGGAGGATGGTCTGCCTACTAAGCTGTATTTGGAGGCTGGGAATTTTTGGTGGTTACAAGGCAGCATGATTCATCCCTGCTTAATCCTAGAAATGGCTGAGAGGGCATATTCAGAAAACGAAAGGCAGAAATTAAAGAATGACCTTCTCAAGTCTTCTCCCTAGAAGTCCACAGGAGAGTCAAAGCTTGACCATCAATTACTCAGGTTATCTCTGGCCTGCTTTAGACATTACGTAACTGCTACAGAAACAGGTAGCTCAGGGCCTTTCCACATTTGGGCATCTGTTGAGTTCTGGATTCAGAGATTACTATCAATTATTGACAGTTTCTATTTGAAAAAGGTACATGTAGAATCATAGGATTGTAGTTTTAGAGCTGATAAACCCTTATTTAAAAGATAAGGGAACTGAGGCCTACAAAAGTGAAGCCACTTGCCCAGGGTTACACGGTTAATATATATATATCTATATATACATACACACATATACACATACACACACACACATATGTAGGAGAAAGAATTAGAATGCAGGTTTTCCTGACTCCAAATCCAATTCTCTTTCTACGACATACAGCATATTTAAGGAGAAAAGAATACTCAGCAAAGTACTGTCTATTATCTAGAGGCTGGTTATAGTATTGGGTCAAAAAGACATGAGTTAAGTCCAGTTTCAGAAGCTTGTTAGCAATGTGACCTTGGGCAATTCACTTAATCTCTGTCTGCCTCAGTTTCTCCAGCTGTAAAATAGGGAGGATAGTAGCACCTATATCCCAGGCCAGTTGTGAAGATCAGATGAGATGGTCTAGGTAAAGAGCTTGGCATAGAGTTGGCTCTTAATAAATATTTGTTGCCTTCTCCTTTCTGTGGGAGCTAGCAGATGTGAATAAGATGTCATCCTGACACATGTTTTTATCCTCGTTCCCCTACCTCTTCCAGAAATAAACTCTTTTCATGAAGGCAGACTCTTTGAACGAAGTGCATTGTGTTGTGTGCCATCAGTATATTGTACTTTGAAGTCAAAGGTTTAGTGCCTGAGGCCTGGTGATTTCTGGTCTGGTTTCCCAGACGACCTTCTAGTGTTGACTTTTTCGCCAGACTTAGAAGTGTGCTCTTCCCCGCCCCCCCCCCCCCCCCCCCTTTATTAAACCTCCTCAGCTACTACTATCATACCATTCTCAAAACTATAATTAGATTGCATCCCAGTTGTTACTATTCCACGAACTAATTTTGTGGATTTCTGACAGTGCAGTCATCTCTGCACTTGTTCATATTGAACCATCTCTGAATTTTTTTTTTTTGGTTTTACTAACACCCACATGCTCTTTTTATTAAAAAAAAAAATTGATCAATATACCTTTCTCTCAGGTGATTTTCCCCTCTATATATTACCTCTGAGAAAAGTCATATTGAGAGTATGGTTTGACTAGACATCATTTTGAGGTTGGCAATTGCTTGTCTTTGGAAAGTGGGTTCCCTAAAGAAAAGTGGTTATGGCTTCTTTTTGTGATGATTTTAGAATAAAGAAAAGACTGCCAAATTTTTGATAAATTATAATTATTTTAAAAATTATTCTAAAGTTAAAAGTTCATTATGCTGGTTCCTAAATCTCCTAAACAAAACCATTATTATTATTATTATTTTTTAACGTGCATGATCTAAGAATATTCCCTACCCCTAAAACAAAAGAAAATGACACCTTGCTGTTTCAAATGGCCAATTAAAGTTCAATTAAATGAGTGAAACATGAAAGGACGGCAGCAGCTGAGCAGGGTGTGTGCTTGATCGTTCTGCTTCTCACTGCTCATCTGACTTGTTCCTTTTATGTTCTTGGAATTATAAGCCTGGATCCTTGGGTGTCAGGTTGGAAACTTGCCTTTCGGGTTCTATTTTAAACTTTCTGTGACCATGGAACGGTATCCAGACACATTCTCCACTGTGTTTGTCACTGAGTGATGTGTGTCAGATGTTACCTGTGGAGGGAGGAATAAGAGTTAGAGGTATATTACGGGGGGAAAAAGATGATCCTTATCTTTGGTTAGATGGTTATCATTAATTCTTGTCATATATTCTTAATTGGGGAAATGTTAAGTATAATAGAAAATTGTTCTGCTTATCCTTGGTTATAAGCTTGAACTTTATACTTTATATATATACTGTCCTGAAGGTCTGTGCAATGGAAATCATTATATAATAGGGTTGTTCCAGTGCTTTAGTAAAGAAATCTCCATGGATGAGGTCTAACAATTTCAGCTGTTCAGATCTGTACAGCTGTCTTTATAAATAATGAGTTACTTATCACTGAAGAGCTTCAAGAGGAGATTAAATGTTGTAGATTCCTACTTAGGTTTGGGTTGAATTAGCTAATTTTTTTTTGGCATTCCTTTCCAACTGGTATTCTGAGAGCCTAAGACAGATGTATCTTCTACCTATAAAGTTGGGGGTGGATTGATTCGATCGTTTATCTCACCTCACTTAAAGTAAGTGACAAGATGCTATATAGCCTGAAAACTCCTGTCCAAAGAGAACAACTAATCAATCCGTTGCAGGCATGAATTAAATGTGAATAAAGTTTAGACATCTGTATTGAATACAGATGTGTATAATATAATCAATTTATAGGATGTATATAGACGTATATAATATAATCAATTATAAACTTCAAGTCATTGGTCACTTTAGGAGTCCTTGCAAACCACTGAATGAATGTAAATAATGCCACATAGGTGTGGAATGTTTGGATTGGTTGAGGAGATTTCTTGTACCTTGTATGTTTTGTATAGAATAGTAAAGTAAGCAAGAAGTGGATAATTTGGGAGCCTGGTACCTGTATAGTGGAAGCATCCTAAGCACTCCATTGAGAAGGGGAAGGGGGGGGGGGGGGGAGAGAGAGAGAGAGAGAGAGAGAGAGAGAGAGAGAGAGAGAGAGAGAGAGAGAGAGAGAGTGAGAGAGTGTGTGTGTTTTTAGGGAGTGCAGGGAGTGGTGAGAAGAACCTTACTGTTAGCATCACTAGTCGTCCTTCCCACCCTCTCTTGATCTGAAGGGACATTTTGCTCCAAATGAAATTATTTAAACAGACATTTATTGTCTGGACCTCACTTTTCTCATCAGTAATGTGAAAGGGTTGGATTAGATACTTAAGGTCTCTTCAGACTCTAAAGTCTATAACTTCTCTAAGTGGCTATCACTGTCAGTGGAGGAAGCAGGTACTTATATTGACAAAATTGTGGATTACTGAAGATAAAGTGGAGAAAGCAATAGGGCGAAAACCCACTCTATGACTACGAATGTGTTTGGTGACCCATAATGACATCTTTATTTGAAGGTTTGGTTTGCTTAGATTTTTTTTTTTTGGTGGAGAGGGTACGGAATCTGTACAGTGGGAGAATTATGATGCATGAATGGAAAATCAGCATCAGAAAAAGGAATGTTGCTCCCACTTTCATGCTGGTGCCTATAATTCCTCAGTAAAATGGAAGCCAAATATAGAAAATGCACTATAGCCTAACCTACCCTCTGAGTGACTTAACCAATATTTATTGAATACTACGTATAGAAAAATATCAGGAGAACATATCTAGAAAATAATGTATAGAATTATGTCCTTGAATCGCTTATGATCGAAAGAGAAGAAACACAAATTGTAAGGTTGGGATAATACACAGTCATTTTCACAAGTGGATCCAATTATAACTGTGTAGCATTAGATAAATGCTAGAGTTTAAAGACATTTGTCAGTCTGGAGACTCTTAAACTAGGCTATAAACATTTTAAACACTCCTTCTCTATCCCTTACTAGTATTTTTGCAGTGATGCTTCTGTTGGAAAAAAAAGTATTTTTTTTAAAAAACAGTTTTATTAATGACAGATGGAGCTAAGGTGGTAGAGACAGTAAACTAGCTGCACTCTCACAACACTCCCCTCCAAAAAACTTGAAAATAACACATCAAATAGAATTTTGAAGCAGCAGAGCCAATAAGAAGTTGAGACAAGACATTTTTCTAGCCTAAAACAACTTAGGACGTTGGCAGGAGAGGTCTGTAATACCAGAGGGGGTGCTAGTCTGGAGTGCACTCAATGGCAACACCAGTTGGGGGACGTGGTAGAAACAGTGGCGGCAGCAGCAGCTTCCAGGAGCTTTCAGCCCAGACACAGTAAGGGGATTGGACAAGAGATAAGAAAGAGATTACAGGAGACCCTTTGCTGGCTCTGGGTGCAGGTCCAAGTACTTTTTGGCAACTCCATTGCCCATATGCCATCCTGGGTCACAGTTCTAGGGCAGAGAGGAGCATTTTTGTTTGGTCTCAAGGGAGCAGGGGTCCCGGTCACAGTTCCAGTGCTGGGATGGGATCAGGAGCTCTTCCTGAGTAAAGACCAGAGCACAGACCAAGAGAACAGTGACAGTATCTTTCCCAGGATGGTACCAACTTGGAAGCACCAAAAACTTGGAGACCCCCAGAAGTAGCTCTAGAAAACAGTAGTGTAAAAAAGCCTGAAGCTTAGCATGGTACCTTCCCTCTCTAAGGTTAAGCAGAGCCCCACTTTAACACAAAGTACAAAGTCAACAAATAGGCTGGAAAAATGAGCAAACAACTAAAAAACAACCTGTATCAGTAAGTACCCCAACATATGCAGGGGCTGCTGTCACATGTTCTTAATAAAGGAAAGGCAACTTTTGAGTAGTTAACTATCACTTTAATTACATCCAGCATACAGAAAAACATAAGCAGAGAGATAAAGACCAACAGACAGGGCTATTACTTCCTGAATCAGAGCCGCATTGCCTTACAATTTACATATATCCCTGGATCGAGAGAGCCTTTTACACCTGAGCAGTGGGGGAGGTTCTGAACATATAGGCACTCAGAGTCTCAACCAAGATCCTTTTCATAAGCAAACCCCCAAAATAAAATTCTCATCTCCCAGTATATATAATGAAGACTAGGCTGCTGATTGGCTCAGTCAGCAGGCACAAAATCCACATGACTCAGTACAGCTGTGAACCATAAGGGCTCAAAGGGGACTGAACCCTCAGGTGCTTGTAGTCTAGCCTGAGCTTGGAAAACAACTCCAAAGAAACAAATCCCACCCCGCTTGCTGTCATATAACCTTACTGCAAAAAGCTGCTGTGGTGGCAGGCAAGATCAAGACACAAACTTAGAAGAAAACAATTTGAAAACAGCTACGAAAAGCCTCAAATTAAAATGCAAATTGGATACAGCCCAATAAGAATTCCTGGAAGAGTTAGTGAAAGAGATGACAGTGGTAGGGAAGAATCAGAAAAAATTAATGTGAGTGATATAAGAAAATGAAGAAAAGACAAAATTAATAGCTTGATAAAAGGCATCGAAAAATGCCAAAGAAAATAACAGAACTAGCCAAATAGAAAAAGAAACAAAAAGCTAATTGAAGAAAATGATTCCTTAAAAATTAGAATTGGCCAAGTGGAAACTAATGACTACATGAGATATCAAAAAGCAATAAAACCAATTCAAAAGAATGAAAACATGGAAGAAAATGTGAAATATTTCATTAGAACAACAACTGACCCAGAAAATTGTCAGGGAGATATAATTGAAGAATTATTGGACTATCTGAAAGCCATGATCAAAGAAAAAGCCTAGATGTCATGTTCCAAGAAATTATAAAGAAAAACTGCCCTGTTATCTTAGATCCAGAGGGTAAAATAGAAATGGAAAGAGTCCACCAATCACCTCTTAAAAGAGATCCCCATATGAAAACTCCCAGGAATATTTTAGCCTCCCAGGTCAAGGAGAAAATACTCCAAGCGGCCAGAGAGATATAATTCAAATATTGTGGAACCACAATCAAGATCAAATAAGATTTAGCATGTTCAGCATTTGGAAGGCTGGAAATATGATATTCTGGAAGGCATAGGAAGAAGGATTGCAGCTGAGAATAACCTACCCAGCAAAACTGAGTTGAGTATAGTCCTTTAGGGGAAAAATGGATATTTAATGAAATAGAAGACTTCTAAGCATTTCTCATGAAAAACCCAGAGATGAATGGAAAATCTGACATTCAAACACAAGACTCAAGAAGCATAAAAAATGTAATATGAAAGAGAAATTATAAGGGACCTAATAAGGTTGAGCTGTTTATGTTCCTATATGGGAAGGTGATCTGTAATTCCTAAGAACTCTTGTCATCTTTAGGACAGTTAGAAGGAGTCTACCATAGAGGGACGCAGATGTGAGTTGATTATTTTGGGGACAATCTTGAAAAAAATGATGCCTTTTGGGAGAAGGGGGAAGGGAGGAAGACTTGGGGAAACTATCTTATATAAAAGAGTTATGCAAGGCAGAGCTTTTACATTGGAGAGGGAAATGAGGGCAAGCAATGCTTGAACTTCATTCTCATCAGAATTTTTTAAAGAGGCAAAAATATATATGTACAGTCATTTGGTTATAGTAATCTATCTTACCTAACAGGGAAGTAGGAGGGGCAGAACATAAAGGGTGGGGGGAGAAGGTGATAAAAGGAAAGGAGAATTAAGAGTGTCAGTGATCAGAAGCAAAACAGACTTTTGAGGAGGGACAGGATAAAGAGAGAAAGAAATGGATAAACAGAATAAGACAGGATAAAGGGAAATACATAGTAATCATAACTGTGAATATGAATTGGATGAATTCATCTGTAAAATAGAAGTGGCTAGCTTAATGGATTAGAAACCAGAATCCAACAATATGTTTTTCACAAGAAACACTTGAAACAAAAAATCACACCTAGATTTAAAATAAAAGGTGGGAACAGAATGTATTATGCTTCAGTTGAGGTTTAAAAAAAAAAAAAAGCTGAGCTAGCAATCATGACCTCATATGGCAAAAAACAAAAATAGACCTAATTAAAAGAGATAGTTAAGGAAACTACATTTTGCTCATAGACAGTGAAGTAATATCAAAAAATTTTATAGAAAGTTCTTTGATAAAGGCTTTATGTCTCAATATATAGGAAACAGTCAAGTTTATAAAAATAAGAGCCATTCCAGTTATTTGACACTCAAAAAAGAACTTCTATAAATATTTTTGTACATAAAGGTCTTTTTCCTGTTTTCTCTGATCTCTCTGGGATATAGACCTAGTATTAGTATTGCCAGGTCTAAAGGTATATGCATTTGGGCACATCAAATCGTTTTCTGGAAAGCTTAGGCCAGTTTACAACTCTGCCAGCAGTGTATCATTATCCCTAATTTCCCACATCCTCTCTAGCATTTGTCATTTTCCTTTTCTGTCATATTAGCCAATCAAATACATTTCTCGGTGTCCTCTACTCCTTTATAATAATAATCTTTTTAAAAGAATAATATAATAATCTTTTTTAAAAAAAAAAGAAGAGGAAAACATTTGCAGAATATGTCAGTACTTTGAAAAAAAAATCTGAAAATATATGTAAAGTATGACACCTGTGAATCTCCTGATTCTGTAAATATCTGGGTGGGAGTATTTTCCCATATTCTCTTTGCAGCTGTGCTTGTTCTTTGTAACTTTGCAAAATTAATTTTTGATTGTTTTGTGATTGTTCTTTTAAATATTTTTTTTACATATGGCATAGAACTAACATGGAAGAATCAAAGCTTTCAGAAATAATATTTTCATTTTCTTTTATGAAGGTAGAATAAATCTTCCTTTGTGTGGAAGATGTGAGTTTAATTCTGGTGATATTGTCAAAAGATTAGGATTTATAAAGATAAGACTGATGAAGAGATTTTTGATTGTTAATTTCTGGCCCCCACCCCCCTACTTGATTCAGATGTGTTTTTTGCCTCACTTTTATGAAGGATTTCTCTGAACATACTTTATAATCATCCTAAGCACATCCTTCTCTTAGAGTTTCCTTATGAATAATCTGCAGGACTAGTTCTGTACTTGACCTGAAGGACACACTTTCGTAGCAGTGTTGTTTATAAATAATATCCAGTGTATATTATTTATACTAATCTGTAAGTTTCTGTATATGAGATTTACTTTGTTATTTTTCAACATATAAGATTTCACTTTAAGAAAAGAATAAACATGTTTGATTCACTTTCTAACTGCACCAGAATTATAGCTTAGGCAATTTAAATATATAGTATTCATTTAAAAGATGTTCCATTTTTCATTTCTTATAGTAGGATGTCATTAAAAATGGCAGAGGATGACCATTTTGTTTGAGGCTAATAGTATAATGATTATTGAAAATTTTTTTGATAATACTTCCCACATCAGGAAATGTACAAAGATCTGGTTACTCACTTGCCTTTTTCTCTTTAGTTATTGCTATTTTTATTTAAAAAGCAAATATTTGTTATTTAGCAATTTATGAAAATCAATAAAATCTCACAAAATAGCAATGTAATTGTAAAGTTGCTTCTGTGCTAGACTTCTGTCGCTGGTTTCTAGAAAATTCACAGAAGGATTTGCCTTTTCAAGACCATTAAATTATCAGGAGAAATTCCCAGGTGTAAAATACACTTCGTATGTGTTTGTGAGAAAGATAGCAGTTGTATTAATCTTCTCATGAAGGGCAAAGACATAAATACTGCATTTTTTGCCAATGGAACCAACCATGGTACAATTTTATAAACTTCAAAATGGCTTTGCAGAAATTTCCCTCTCAAAAGCACTTCACTTTCTGCCCTGTTCTCATTTTTTCAACTACTTAACTGACCAGCTATTTTAATAATACTCAAATGGGAGGGGGGCATTTTAAAATATTAAGTTAAATTTAGTTCAACCGTAAATATTTATTGTCTACTGTGTGTCATGTGCTTTGGTCGGTTCTGAAGATACAAAGATAAAAAAAGAAGTCAGTTTCTGCCTTCAGAAGGAATTCACATACTACTATTTGCTTGTAACTGTTCTCTGTGTCTAGGAACATTAGAAAAAATTGTAAATGATAAAAAGTATTCATTAAGTTAGGGCCTAAACTCCTGGGCCATATGGAGCCAGTTGAACCTCAGATAAAAATGAGTTTCTCTTTTCCCTTCCTGCCCTCTCCCCCAACTCATAAATATTTCTGTAGCATCATTACTAAAGCCATGATGCACATTCACTGTTGTGACCATCTTTAAAAGCCACTAAAACTAAAGGAACCTTAAATAGACTTCAAAAGCATGACAAAACTAATTTTCCCTTATCAGATTTTTTTTAGTAAACAATGACTCTTTCAGCTCATTGTTACTTGAATATATTTTTATGACACTGTATAATAGCAATCTTCTCCTGATTCCATCTTTGCCCTACGCAGCTTCCTGGCAATAGCTCAGCTTGTGTCTAAGATTTATCCTTTCTGTGTGAATTTAGCAATAACTGATCCCTGGAGCCCTGAACTCCTTCCCTTGGGCTTCTTTTGGGGAAAGTACTCTCTAAGTAAGACAGTTAAGTGGGATTATTCCAGGATGGAACTGCTACCAGTGGTACTCTCTGGGGAGAGTACTTGGGACTATACTTTTCTTGATGAGGTTCAAGGCCCACTTAGCATATGTGATCTGTGAGGAATTTTTAGGTGTTTTCTAAGGAGACAATAACAACTCATATTTATATGATTTACAAAAACAGCCATCACAACATTCCCTGTGAAATAGATATTGCAAATGTTATCTCCGTTTTATAGAAGACAAAACCGAGGCCCAGAAAATTTAGACTTGTTCAAGTTCACATTGTTAGTAAGTTTATGGAGCTGTGATTCAATCCCAGGTCTTTTGATTCTAAATCCAACATTATTTCTATTATACTGCTATAGTACCTAGCACTTAGCAAAAATTTAATTAATATTAAATGGTCTAATTTACCTTCTAGGGAAAATAATCCCAATCTATATTTTGGTCCTATTCTATAGGATACTGATGAGATGCATCATGGAATGAACCATGTATTAGATATCTGAGTACCTGGATGCAAATCCTATCTCCAACACTGACTTTGGGCAAGCCACTTAACCTCTATAGGCCTCTATTTCATCTCTGTAAATTAGGGGGCTGGACTAGGTCAGAGGTGTTAAAAACCCAGAATGGGGAACTAGATTAAAATGTAATTGGGAGATGTTTAACAAAAATAAATAAAAGTATAACATAGATAATGTTAATTTGTGGTTTTTTAAAGTTACTATGCTGGCCTGCAGGGCTTCTTTTCTGAGTTTGACTCTGGGGCTAGATAACCTCTAAGTCCCTCCCAGTTCCAAATCTGCAGTCCTAGGCTGCTTGTAGCCTTGTTTTCCTAACTCTTCCATTTAAATTTAACTCTGTTGAAGGAAGATAGAAGAATTCTGTGACAGATTCTTATTTTCATTTCTGTTTTTGTATCTTTTAAGGCTCTTTGGAGCCTTCACACTACCCATAACTCATAGAACCTGGTCTACATGCATTTTGACTCTCTTTCACCTTACTTTCTCACGTGGTTGCATTTGTCGTCTTGTGGTTTCACAAAGACAGTTTTAGGCCTATGAAGAAATAGCCTAAATTATAAGAATGTGGTTTTATTGGTACCTCAGTATGAGCCTGTATAGTTATAGCTTTTTAATTCAGGAATCTACAAATTTTAGCATTTCCCTGTTAATTGGTTCCTTGTAAATGTATGACCAGGCAGTGCAGTGTTTTCAGGGACCGTTTGTCCCACTCAGTAAAGTAAGGACCTACCATGTCCCAGGCACTGTGCTAGGTTCTGAGGCTACATTTCAGGACCGATCTAGTTCTTGCTCCTAATTTTACACTCTAAGTTACTCTAAAGTAACAAAACAGAATGTTTCAAGCATGCTACATATTTAGGACTGCCAAAACAACTTTTTAGTGCAAAGAACTTAATGCAACATATAAAAATGCTTTTTAAAGGCCTCTTGGCCACAAATCACCATGTTACTACGATGTATAAAAACAATAATTATTTCCAGAATTCTCAGACTAGGAGGAATCAATCAAATACTTGTAAAAGTGATTTTAGCAATGCAAACTTCAATGCATTTCGAGACAAGTTTTCAGTACGTTTCAGTATACACTTTTTTTTCTGAGTTTGTATTTTTCCTGCTTTGTATTTGTAAAGATTTCGTTGTTTGATATTGTATCAAGATTAAATTTTCAGTTTCATTATATCATTATGAGCTCTGAGATTTTATGGTTGGGATTGATTTCTTTTATATTTCATGTTACTGTATTTATTTAAGTAGTGAACTTTAGTAACAGATTCCATAGAAACAATGTATATACACAGATAGTAAACAATCTGGGGATTGTAATACAGGCTGTCACTTGTGAGGGATTGCCATCGAAGTTTATAAGAGTTCACATTTCCACCGAGGGTCCCAGGATAGCTCAAATTACCATATGATGTATACCTCAGGTGATTGACTGGATGTTGTTACAATAAAATGTCATTTTATGCTGGAGTTTGGTTGTGCTATTTTAGTGATATCGTTGTGGAACAACAGCATTTGGGCTTCTACTGGTGGAGAGTTTCTTTCAGGCTTACATGTACATGTTTTACTTCTATGGAAGTACTTTCATATTCTGTAGTCAAAGCATGAGTTGGTTATTTGCCAAATGAAAAAATCCTAGTGGATCGAGTGGGTATTTTTTAAGGTTCTTTCCAACTTTAAGATTTTGTGGGTAGACTAGGGAAAGAGGGTTCTGAGATAGGTAATGACATGAAGAAAGGCTTTGAATTGGAAGTAAGAATATAAGTATATTTTGGGGAGCCACACTTGGATCTTCTATGTTTTACATCTCTCAAGTGCATTGATCATGTAACATCTTGCATTGGTATTGTTTTCTGTGTTTCTGTATTGTCATTCAGTTGTTTCAGCCATGTCTGACCTTCTTGACCCTCTTTGGGGGTTTTCTTGGCAAAAATACTGGAGTGGTTTGCTATTTCCTTCTTCAGCTCACTATACAGATGAGCTACTAAGGCAGATGGGGTGTCTGGGGTCACACAGCTAAGGAAGTGTCTGAGGCTGGATTTGAACTCAGAAGAAGAAGTCAGAAGTCTTCCTGACTCCAGCCCTGGCGCGCCATCTACTTCTCCACCTAGTTACCCCTATTCCATATTAGCCCTGTGAGACTGAGATCTTATTATATAACCTGAACTTTGAGCATCCCTCAGATTCTCACACACTATATAGTAATCATACTAAACTGAATTGCTTTGCATCCTAGGAGAGTTCAGTTCAGCCGTTTTTCAGTCGTATCTGACTCTGTATAACACCCTCCCCACATTTATGGTTTTCTTTGCAAAGATATTGAACTGGTTTGTTATGGCTTTCTCTAGCTCATTTTACAGGCAAACTGAGGCAAAGAAGGTTAAGTGACTTGTCCAGATTCACATCTCACATCATCTGAGGTTGCATTTAAACTCAGGATCATGAGTCTTCCTGATTCCAAGTCCAGTGCTCTGAAACCATCTGTGGGAGCAGTAAGTGGTCAAGTTGTGTAGAAAGAGTGGGACAAGTTAATGGTAGGCTTTGGAACCCTGGGTGTATGCTCAAGCAAATAAAGTCATGTCACATATTGCCATTCGTCATTTCTTTATGTAGGCTATTTTGTGATACAGACTTTTGTTCATGATTTCCTGTTTTTATGCCTATATACAATTAATGACTTTTATAAGTCTAAATTCTAGAGAAAAGCTCTTTGGACATTGTGGAGTGCTCTGAGAAGTGAATCACGAATGTGCTTGTTATTCCCGCTTTAAAATGTGTTCATCTTATAATCAACACATGTAGAAATTTTAGTCTCAACATTTCTGAACCAATTGGCTGTTTGCAAGGTTTTATACTAAGAGACTTCCCAGCAGCTTGAAAGAAGGGTATTATGATTTCTGAGTTAATTGTAATATATCTCTATGGTGTTCCTTTATCAGTTATTTATTGCCTACTGTGTATATTGCAGTATGGGCCTAGAGAGCAAAGTTTAGTGGTTTGTTAAGATAGGCAGGTTTCAAGTCCTGATCATCATTGGACTCTGTGTCTATTTCAGAAGACTTGAGTTCCACCAGAAAGGGAGCTGAGAGGTGACAGATATTTTCTTGCAGCCTAAAATGGTAGAAAGAATACCATCACACATCTTAGGAAGAACTAAAGTATACTCATCCCTTGAATTAAGATATCAGGATGTATTTGGAAGGCTGTGATTCCCAGTCTTTCCCCATTTTGTGCTCAGCTCTTCAATTCTGATTCTTAGTTTCTTCCAGACCAGTGTAACTTTTATAGCTCAACCTAGTGTTTTACTAGATATAGCATAGGGACTCTTAAATGAGGTAGATGAACTTGTTTTTGTAATATTTTGATAATTACATTTAATGTAATTGGTTTTCTTTTTAATCCTAATGTATTTTATTTTGTACATTTAAAAAACATGATTCTGAGAAGGAGTCCTTAGACTTCACCAGACTGCCAAAGGACTTATAACACAAAAAAGGTTAAGGATTCCTCCTTGAATAGGAGAAGGCATACTTGTACTCCTCTTTTTCTTTACTCCTTCTAATTTTTTCCCCTTTACTATCACTACATTAAAATATTTGAAAATAGCTTTTTTAAAGGAAACTCTGGAAGTGTGAGGGAATCCTCTGACATAATTTTAGAGGATACTTGTTATGATATTCATGGTAGTGGGACTTAACTTACCTTAAATTAGCACAGGAAAGACTTTTGATAATTTACAAGTTATGACAACAAAAGCTCTTTAATCTCAAATGAATAATAGGTGCACTTGTCTTGCTCCATTCATACTTTTGATTTTTGTGAAAAGGCAATCTGGAATAAATGAGAATTATGCATCTCTAACGAGTTTCATATTGCTGTCCAGTAATTTAGGAGAATGTCCCATTCTCTCCTTTCTCAGGGAGGAGTGATATTATGTAACTGGAGACTTGAATTTCTCTTGAGGGTTTCTCTGAAGACTACACAAAAATATGACCACCCTTGTGTGAGGAACTTTGTAGTCTGCTCACAATAGTGAATAAGTAGAGCATTTAGCTCTTACTGGTTTGGCAGTTGACATATTTTTAATAATAATACAAAATAGTAAATCACAAACAACTTCCGGTTATAAACCTCTTCAAGGCCTCTGGATATTTTATTTACATTGGTTTTATTGCACTTAGCTCCTGCTGTTCCAGTGATGCTTTAAATAACTATATCTGCATTAATTTTAAAAAGTAAAAAAATTAAACATGTTCAGTGAAACTTTATCCTGAATGTATATGCTTTGTGCAGATGATCCAGTAACTTCTAACTTCAAAAACTGTAATAATCATTATTAACATCCTGAAATTGTTTAATTCTATTGCATTCTATTCTCCCTTTAATTTGTGCATGTTTAATTATTGTAAGATAAATGTTATTTTCATAAATTTTTAGAGAGGGAGATATTCTTTGAAATAACTGTAAGCAGCCTAGGTGTTAAAACTAAGTGAGAATAATCAAGGTCAGAAAGAAACTGACCTTTCTAGATTAATTGAAGTAGCTTACTCCTATACCCTCATCAGCTTTATGCCGGCTTAATCTGTCTGACTAGTTACTGATTGCCACGTGCCATCTTGGTTTTATGTGTCTTTGTCACAGGAAGTAGGCTCTAATGATTGTAATTGCCTGTGCTCTATTAATATTCATGGCACATGTCTCTCATCTCTTGCTTGTAGCTAATTCTCTGTATATTTAACTAATTCACCATTTCACTTTTCATTTTGGCGTGCTGGGCTGTAGGCTTTAGAGGGTGTGAGTGAGGTAGAGAGCAGCTGAAAGAAGAATGGGTACCCAGAATCCAGTGCTTGGATTCACACATTGGTTCAGTGATTCTGAGAACAAGTCTTTTGATGCTGGTCAAAAGAAAATGCCAAGTGGTGCTGAAGCCGACCTAACATCTGCACGTGACATTCTAGGCATCTGGCTGCTTGGCTGCTTTCTACTGTATTTTGTTTTCAGGTTGCCAGCTGCCTCCTGAGTGATCAGCAACAATTGAAATAAGAAAAAAAAGAAAATTAATAGGGCATGCAGACTACATTTAGAATACTAATTTTAAAATGCTTCTTATTTCCCATATAGCATGTTGGCAATAATGAACAGTTTTAAGAGGAAGATGGGTTAGTATTGCAAATGGAATAGCTTATCCCTCTCCCCCTGCAAAGGTTATGTTTTGAAATGGGTAGTCTTGTTTTCCTCCTTCCCCGCCACCCCCACCTCCTTTTTCCTTCTCAGGACATTCTTACAGCACAAATACGTGTACATTTTCATGGTTAAATCTTATAATGGAATAGATGTAAATGCTTCCTGTAAGAAAAAATTGAGACGGACATGCAGTTCATTGTTTGATGCTTTAATAACAACCTACTATTAAAAGAAAGGAACTTAGTCTACAAAGCATTTACTACATTTTAAATGCCATCTCACAGTGTACTTTGTGGATAGATTCTTGTAGTGGAGCTGTGTCCCTTGTAATTGAATTTTGATATATGATACTCAGGAGTTTATACAAGGCTTATGTATTTTTCTGTTTATAAGAGAAATACCCATTTCCAGTGATCTTTCTTAGTTAATATTCTGTGACAATTCAAGTCAATAGACATATATTGATTTTCAAGTTAGCAGAATAATGGCCTTCCATCCAAATGAAGTGTCTACTTCCCTAATTCTCATTTTTATCACAGCCTAATATCAGGTGAATATTGCCTGTTATGTACGAAGTGCTGAGGAAATAGAAAAGTGAAATAAGGTAAGTTGATTCCATTAAGGAATCTGTAGTGTAGTTGAGATATATAAATATGCTCAAATATAGAATATAATGAGGTCCAAAGAAAGGATACTTTAGTATCTCTTCTAGGATCACTTCTCTAAACTGTACTTATATAGGCTGAGATGCAACTCACTATTACTACTTAGGATTCTAGGAGAATTTTAGAATAGGATCCCTAAGATCCTGAGGAACTAGAATTTTTAGTTCCATCACTCCTGAGACTTCTTTGTACACCTCATTATCCATTAGAATTAATTGAACTTCATTAACTCATAGAAGAGTTTTTTTATTGAGGAATTATAATGAGAACAGTAGCTGTAAAATACAACTCTCACCGCCACCCCCATCTGGGGGCATGCTCTTTTCCCCTTGCGCATCTAAGATTTCTTGAGAGTGGGCTCAGACCTACAGTGAAGTGGTAATGAGGCTAACTCACAGAGAACAGGTGTAGCAAAGGGATATTTACTTCCTGACAATCCTTTTCTCCCTGCATGCATACTCACAAGGTTCTTGTTAGGGGAAGCTCTCTGTTGGACTTTGAGAATTGATGCCTTTACAGTACAGCTCTCCATCATAAGGAGTCACTATCACTTAAGACACTACTTTCTTCAGATAACTGTCTTTACACATCTTTCTGTAGGTGCTTCCTTTTTCATTGGCCATCACCTGTGGCCATTGCCTTTAGTCATTGGTAGGACTTCTATTGGGACCTCTGGGTCTCCTTTACCCCCATTGTTGACTGGTTATGCCTCTTTTTGAATACGTATTTATCTAAGATCAGGAAAGAATTACTGCAAAAGAAATAGGTGCCATGTATTTACAGACACATAGTGGTTAGATATGTAGTTAGTTAGGTGATAGTGTTACTTGAAGCTACCTGAAAGCAAAAGAGTTTGAGTTTTATGAGTCATCCCTTTTTCATTTGGTCCCACTTCCACCTCCGTGCCTGTAGAGTCATTGGTTTTTCCAGCTCTGAAGCTAATTAGAAGACTTTTTGTCATCACAAAAATATCAGTTTTTCAGGCACTTGTGGCTAGAAATAGGCATCTAGTGTTTTTACATATTAGATTCTGAGTAGGAAGGGATATATATATATATGTGTGTGTGTGTATGTATGACCTACCAGGAAGAGCAAATTCAAGTATGTTCTAAGAACTCACCCCTCAGTGGCCAATATTCCCATTAATTACATTGACATGAAAGATTTGAGGACAAACAGATCATTTCCATTTGGGGTGACTTCCATATTCCATAATTGAGCCCTTTTGCGCCAGGAGAATCTGAACTTGGTAGTAGTAGTGGCAACGATAGTAGCAGGAGTGGCATTACAATTACTATTTGATTGAGGTGACAATTTCACTTCGGAAAAATCTAACCTTCTCGCCCTAAACCATTGTATTGTTTGAGCTCTGGGGAACCATGAAAAGAGCTTCTTTTGAGTCTCCTCAGGAGGTGGCATGTACTTCCCCCAACTGGCGACCTGCAAGCAAAGGCCAGATAAACATTTCATTATTGGGTGGAAGAGATCCTTGTTCATGTACTGGTTGGATTAGATGAGGTCCCTGCCAAACCCAAAGTTATGTTTTCTTTGTATATACTTTGCATTTATTTATCTCTGTTAAGTCTTTCCCCCCTTCCCTATCCATTCTCCCAGGAGAACATAAACTCCTAGAGGTCAGAGACTATTTCTTATTTTGACCTTGTTTTCTCAGCCTCTAGTAGAGCATCTTGCTCACAACACATTTAATAAATGCTTTTTGAATTGAATTGCATAGATGCCAGTGGAACACATGGGCTGCCCATCTGTTATCCCTTGCTCTCACTAGATGACCCAATCAGTTCTTTTTCTGATCATATATGTCCCTAATGATGTCTTCTGATGATTAACAAAGCATGAAGTCCAAAGCATATGGGCACCAGCGTACGTCAGTGAGAGAAACCTTCTTTGAAAAGATGTTACTCTTAAGCCTATCCTATGTGAAGTGTTGGTGTCTTAAAATGCTATGGGTTAGCAAACACAGGGTGTCACAACGGTTTCAGATGTTTAGAATCTAGATATGTTACAATTCTCCTAGTAGCTTTTCCTCTACAATCACTGTTCTTGCTTTAAGTTGTCCTGAAGCCTGGATAGTGGACAAAAACTTCTTTGTTATTCTTTTATGGTTATGATTGTTGTGTGTCAATAAAACTTTACTGAAAGTCCTTAGTGTTGTGAAAAAGGGAGCCAGGAAAATTCTGAATGGTACTATCTTAACCATTTAGTACATGCCTTTTGTGAGTGATTTAACATCTTCATATTTTAAAAGTGGAGACAATTACTAGCTGTTGTAAGTAGAATAAGTTCCATTTAATGGAAAAATAATTTTCAACATTTTAAATGTCATACATTACCCAAGTGACCAAATTTCCCTTATGTTTTTGATGGGAGAGCAAGGAAGAACATATGTATTTGTAGTTTCTTAAAAACAACCACAAAAATCAATGTGTGTCAGTAGGTGGTGATAAACTCTCCCATATAATTTATTTTCTTCCATATGAGTTTCACTCTATAATACCACACCTTCAGAGTGCCATCGGAAATTGCTCCTAAGTGTTTTTCATTATTATAAACAGCTGGGTTTTTTGATGAGAATAAATGATTTTAAAGTAGGCAAAGAAAAAACCCACCAAAACATTTTTCTGTGTTTTCATTCTGCTCACATAGAAACTAGGTTAAGTATCTGGGAGCTTTTTTGTAATCGACAATTTGGCTTACAGAAATGATAAGTACTCCCTAGATGGCTCCTTGACTTTTTGCCATACATTCTCTTGTTCTTATTTTGGTCTTTTTTCACTATTCATTTGTTTCCCCCAAAGAATATGTTGGAGTGAATTTGAGATTTAAAGCTAAATTCCTGGTGAATATATGGAAGCAGGGTAAAATCAACATATATAATCCTTTCTAGGAATTGAGACTTGGCTCAGGATCATTGTTCCCCTTAGGTACTGGATTGATAGACATTTATACCAGAAGTTTAGTTGTTAAGTATTGAGGTACGAATTGTGTTTAATACTAAAGAGAAAGCCTGCAGAAAATTAGAATTTGGGTACCTTAAATGTGTCTGTTTTCAGATGATTACAAATAAATTCACCTACTGAAAACAAAAATACTCAGTTATAATCTGTTTCAGACTCTTCTGTGAATGAAAATGTAAGGAAGGGGTAGCAAAATAGAATTCTTATCAGTGGATAGAATTCTTGATGTGAAAACCTTACATGTAGTGTAAAACTTACTGGGCATTTACCATGCCTATTCTATCTCCAGATCTTCTTGAAGAAAGTATTAAAAGTCTCTAGCTGTGTGAGGCTTCTTAAAACCTTTTTATTTCTTGTATTTCTTAATCATGAGCCATATTTTTCAGTTTGCCTAAGCCCACATTTGCAGAGAAGTCACTGAATATTAAAGTATATGTTGACTAAATTCTGAGTCTTTAACAAGTTCTTTGCAGAATTTCTCTAACCCCCTCATCCTCTGCAGTATATCTTAGTGTATAAGCCTCATTGATATTCACGGTAGTCTTTTTGCACATGCTTCTCATGGGCACTATAAGGCAAGGTGATGAGGTGTTTCTGATGTGCCTTTGGTTGGAAGATAATGCTGAAATCTACCACCTTATTTTCCTTTCTCAAGAGAAGTCATTAGTTATTTTTCCACATAGGGACAATGTTCTTGTTTAAGGGTTCGGGACTGGTCAAATAATCAAGCAATCAAATAATTGGATTTCTCATAAGATCAATTACTCAAACGTATGGACTAACAGTGGGCTATTCTGTATTGGGATTGGTTGAAATAATTAGATATACCTTTGGACCCAGGTATCTGAAAGGAGTTTCCAGCAAGAATATTTCAGCAGTAGCTTTGGGATTTAAGCTTTAGAAATACTTCGAGGAACCAGACCTTTGCATCTGTAATTAGAAGACAGTACCACCTCACACCTGTCAGATTGACTAATATGACAGAAAAGAAAAATGATAAATATTGGAGAAGATGTAGAAAAATTGGACCACTAATGTATTGCTGCTGGAGTCGTGAACTGATCCAGCCATTCTGAAGAGCGATTTGGAACTATGCCCAAAGGGCAATCAGACTGTGATTTGATCCATCAGTACCACTGCTAGGTCTACATCCCAAAGACATTCCAAAAAACAGCAGGGGGGGAGGGGCACAGGATTGGAAATTGAGGGGATGTCCGTCAATTGGGGAATGGCTTGAATAGGTTATGGTATATGAACGTAATGGAATACTGTTGTGTTGTAAGAAATGAGCCGGCAGGTTTTGGAAAAACCTGGAAAGATTTACATGAACTTATGCAAAGTAAAGTGAGCAGAATCAGGACAACATTGTATACAGTAACAGCAGTATTGCATGATGATCAACGTTAATTAACTTAACTCTTCTCAGCAATACAGTGATCCAAGATAATTCCTAAAGATCATGATGGAAAATGCCATCCACCTCCAGAGAAAGAACTGTGGACGCTGAATGCAGATAGAAGCAGACTATTTTCATTTTAAAATTTTTTTTGTAGTTTTTTCCTTTTGTTCTGTTTCTTCTGACTTATATGGACATGTTTTACATGTTTGCACATCTGTAACCTGTATCCAATTGCGTAGCATCTTAGGGAGAGGGAAGGAGGGACAAAAAATTTGAAATTCAAAATTTTATTTAAAAAAATGAGTGTTAAAAACTATCTTTACGTGTAATTAGAAAAAAATAAAATTCTAGGTGGTGTGTGTGTGCGTGTGAACTTTCATCCAACAAAGAGCTGTGTTGATATCAGTATATCAGGCCTATACAAACTTATCAGTCAGTGAGACATATGTTAAGTGCCTACTGTGTGCCAGATATTGTGCTAGCTACTAGGGAAGCAAATACAAAAAAAAATTTACAAAAAAGATTTTGGGGGGTTCAAATCTTTGATCTTATTAGTATGGGGAAAATTCTGGTGTGAAAAGTCCCTCCAGTGATTCAGATTAGTAAATCTTTTGTATATTTTAGTTTTAGAGAGTTGCATGAGACACTGAGAATGATTTACTAAGTGACACACAAATACAATCTGTCAGAATGAGGACTTGAACTCAGATCTTCATGACTCTAAAACTGTCTCTTTTATCAACTATATCATGCTGCCTCTTTGCATCACAAAATAAGATATGTTAATCTATTCATATGTCTGGTAACACCAGTTGATTGCACTTATTGGAATATAATATAGCCCTATGAATTCATGTTACCATGTTATTCTCATTCTTTTTTTTGGAGTTATTGTGCCGTTATCAATTTATTACCATATAATAACATACATTATTGAAACAATAATTGTCTAAGCCATGGGGCAAATCCTGGAAATTTATGGCCAGCTGGAAGGGAGTTGGTTGCCAGAGATGCAGCTGAACAGTTTGATACTCTGTGTCAAGGTCATCTGTGCTATTTTAAAATGAAGAGAAAAAGACTAGTAAAGAATCATGGGTATATGGATGCTTTTTTGAGTGATAAAATTTGAACTGGTGTGTAAAGGACACTAAGGCAATTAATGCCCACTCTATTAGTTAATCAGTTTGTGTGAATTATCTCTCGGTATTCCTTTTGCTTTATAATTAGCAATAACTTGGCAATTAAAGCATGTCTACAAACTATTGCCATACTGAAGAACCAGAACAATGACTGTGTTGTTGGCACGCGTCTGTGCAGAATGCAGCAGTTCTGAACCATACTTGCGATTTCCCTGCACTGGCAATATGTCTCCTTCTTGGCAAAAAAATCCTTAGGTTTAAAATAAGTGTATGTGCTATCCATAAATAATAATATTTACCTTGAAACAAGTAAGACCCTATGAAGGTCTTATACAAGGAAATATCATATCCAAATAGTCAGAACTTCTCTGGGCACATGTATTATTTAAAAGCCTAATTTTAAGCTTATAGACAATCTTTTGAAGCCATGCTGTAAGTTCTTTTATGCCCCTCCTACTCTCAGTCAAATAATTTGACATCATTGAGTTTATTGAGTTTGCACTTTTTCCTTGTCTCCTGTCATTTCTGTGTTAGAGATACTGATGGAGGGAGATCTGGATTAAGGGCATAGAAGTGAAAAGAGTTTACAGTAGGGAGATGAGACTTATTAAAATTTTAATGAAAACTTTTCAAAACCCACAGCACTTGGTAGCTAATTAAATATAGGGTCATTAGGTCACAGATTTATAAATGAAAGAATCTCAGAGGTCATCTAGTCCACCTTTCATTTTACAGGTGAGAAAATCAAAGCCCAAAGAAGTTAAGTGACTTTCCACCAAAGTCACAGAAAAGTGGCAGAGGTGGAGTTTGAATATAGGACTTGTGATATGCTTTCTACTGTGCCATAAACCTGGCTGACATTAAAGTATGATGAAAACATAAGAGTTGGGAGGTCAAATATTTTGAAGGGAAGATGAAGAAGATTTTTTTTTCAGGGCACAGGATAAGGATATATTCAGGTGATGAGGGAGGCACCTGAGTATAAATGTCTGGAAGCAAATTGGAAATAAAAGACTGGATCTGACATAAGAAGACATGATGAGAAAGAGAAATCTGAGACATTTCAGCAGTCTTGTTAGAGTCTTAGTGAAAACATTTTGAGACTTCAGTCAAGATGACCACCTGAAAGCAGGTCAGACCATCTAGATACCTAGAAACCTTAAAAAAAAAAAAATTCTAGCAATTTCCACCAGACCGAATAACAATAAATAAACCGGATGAAAACTGTATTAGGTAACTTTTTCACCCTAGAATTGCATCGAAATTTGACAAAAAGCCTGTACAGACAAGAGGAAAGGAGGCCACCAACAGAGTCAGCTCCAGCACAGGCAAACAATCTCAGTTTCCCAGCCTGTCCCCAGATAGGCCAGAAAATAAGAAAATACAAGACATATGATATAAAAAAAAAAAAAACCCTAAAAAAAGCCACCTGACCTGTAAAGGTCAAGGAGAGATAATTTAAGACTCATTGGACTTCCTAAAAACTATGATTTAAAAAAAACACACCATTACACTGTATTTTGAGAAATCATAAATTTAAACTCTTTAAATCTGTTAGAACCAGAAAAAAAAAAGGAATTCACTGATCACCTCCTGAAAGGAACCCCAAAAGGAAAAATTCCAGGGATGTCAGAACCAAAATTCAAAGAAAAAAATACTGCAGTCATTGAGAAAGAAGCAGTTCAGGTACCAAACAACCAATATCCAAATCACACAAGACTTGAAAGCTTAAAATTTAATGAGAGAAGATTTTGGAATATCATATGCCAGAAAGCAAAATAATAATATCCTGCAAAGCTAAGTGGGATCTCATTGGAGGAAAAATGGGCTTTTAATGGAATATGAGCATTTTAAAGCTTGATTTAAATTGATGAAAAAAGAAAAGCAACTTTGAAATATGAACCTGAAGATTTTTGCCTAAAAAAGGTACATTTATCTGAGCAATGGATATGGGTTGCATGATAACATAAGGCTAATATTCTGATAAGGGGAGAATACAGGTACAAGTGTATCGTTAGAAGTGGGGATGTCTTCAAGGGGTACTGAGTGAATTAAATAAGAAAAAGGAGGATCTGGAGGTATATTAGTTTTGTTCTGAGGGTTTTAAGAGAGGAAAGAAGAAGGGAAAGTAAAAGAAATACACTAGAATAGAAAGGAGGAAGAAGTGGGGGTAGAACTTGCTTTTTCCATATAATTGGGATTCATGAAAAAAAGAATATATGGAGGCTGGGGTAAGGGGGACAATAGAATGAAAACACATGCATTTTGTTTATAGAGACAAATTTATCAGGGAAACAAGGTGGGGAGAGGGACGGAGTCATTAAAAGTGAGGAAAGAATAGCTAGAAAAAAACCAAACTTCTTGATCTGGAAGGATTTTTAAAAAACCAACTAAAATATAAGGGGGTGCCCATCAGTTGGTGAGTGGTTGAGCAAATCATAGTACATCAGTGTGTGTTGGATAGCATTATGCAAACAAACAACTACAAACACAGGATTAATTGGAGATAGTCCCAGACTGAAGGCACTAAGATGATGCATTGTTTCTGGGATAGTAATTAAATACCCAATAGAAAGCTAACTTTCTTTGAGAACATGGAAGAAGAATGAGAAGCTTCTTTGTTTGGCATTCAGGTATTGTTGTTAGTCTGAAGCTTTTCTGCCTTTGCAGCCATATCAACTCCACGCATGCTCCTGGAGAGCCAAAGTGGGGTCCTTGCAGTCCCCTCTCAAACAAAGGGCTTTTCTGCCCCTTTATCTTTCTTTGCTCATGCTTCCTTTTTCATTTATGAATTTGTTGAATCATGTTGATCTTCTGAGGCCCAAATCAAATGCTGCCTTTTCCATGAGGCCTTCCTTGATGCTTCAGGAAGAAATACCCTTTGCTTTGTAGGATTGTAGATTTAGAGCTAGAAGGGACTTTAGGAGTCATGTAGTCCAAGTCCTTTATTTTACAGTTGAGGATATTGAGTCCTTTTAAAGCTAAGGGTAATGTAAGCAGTAGGTGGAAGAGCCAGGACCTCCTTCTTTGATTCTAAATTGAGCACTGATAGGAATTTATACAGTATGTCATATTTGAGTCTCCATTATAATTATAGTACGGTTATCTATAGATTTTTAATATTCAAATATGTATTCTTTCCTGTATACTAGACTATAAGGTCTATGAGAAAATTAAATGTAAAATTTTTTAAAATGAATATTATATTGTTTACATTCCCTAATACTACGTAAAATAGCAAAGTGCTTGATAAATGGTTGCTCAATGGAGTACCAATGGAATATAGTACTTTTCAAACTTGGAGAAATCATCAAGGTAATCATTGGCTTGTCAGTTTCATTTACAGGGACAGCTAGGTAGCACACTGGATAGAGTGCCTGACCTGGAGTCAGAAAGATTCCTCTTCCTGAGTTCAAATCTGGCCTCAGACACCTACTAGCTGTGTGACCCTGGGCAAGTCACTTTTTTGGCTCAGTTTTCTCACTGGTAAAATGAGCTGGAGAAGGCAGTAGCAAGCTGCTGCAATATCTTTGCTAAGAAAACAATTTCATTTATATACTTAGAGAAGCTTTCAAAGAGGGAGAGGATTATAAAATCCATTTGCCGAAAGCCTTGAAGAGAATAGAATACTAGGTAATATCGAGGTGCGAGAAAGAGTGAATTCTTGTTAAACCAGTCAGGACTTCTGGATGAGTGATAAATTTGGTTAAAACAGTAATAAGAACAACAGCAAGATATGGTTTTGGAAAGACTTTATTTGGGAAAAAAAGTGGATTCATATTAAGTATCAGGAATAAATTGTTAAATGTTGTCTTGAGTCTATAGCATAGACATAACAGGTGAGTGACAGATGAATGAAGATTCTTTTTAGTGATTATTTTTTCTTAGTCGTGTGTGTGTGTGTGTGTGTGTGTGTGTGTGTGTGTGTGTGTGTGTGTGTGTGTGTGTGTGTGTGTGTGTGTGGTATTCTGCTGTGGAAATTCCTGTTCTGAGCAAAGCATTTATTTAACGCGTACTGTTACAAATACAAGAAAGCAAAATAGTCTCTGCCTTCAAGGTGTTTAGCTTTTAATGGGAGAATGTAGCACATAAAAAGGAGTTAGAAATGGAAGTGAGGGTAAAGGAGGAGGCTGCATAGCTTGAGAATGTCTGGGAAGGGAAGTGGAGGCCTGGTTCGAAGCAAAATAAAAGAAAGCTCACCTTTTAGGACCCAGGGAGTTATTAAAGAAGATGCCAGAGTAAAGGCTACATGGTCTAGAAATGGATAGGAAGTGATGTGAAGGTTTCATTTATCTGTTCATTAAAAAAAATGTATATTTAACATCTGCTATATGTAAGACACTATGCTGTGTATAAAGGGGAAAAATAGATAAGATGCATTGCTTGACCTCAAGGAGCTTATACTTAATGACCCGAATTGTAGAATTCATCTACACTGTATACTCTTCGAGGACAGGGACTGTTTCTTTTTTTCTTTTCATTTCCCTGGCACCTAGTATAGTGTGTTGTTCGCACAGGTTCATAGTAAGTTTAATAAATGTTTTTTGAATGGAATTGAATAAATGTTTGTTGAAATGAACTAAATTCCTGACACTGTGAGGAAATTAAACATTAAACAGTAGAATGGCCTGAGATGTGAAATGTACTTCTATTAAATTCCTTAAACATAAAATATACTCACTAAAAATGCTTTTGTTCTGAATGAATTTAAATGAAATAGATGATCCTCAGTCACTATTCTTTCATGAGACAATAGCTTATCCATGTCTCAAGTCATAAGTGCAGCGTTTTTCTTACATAAAGCAAAAAAGAAAGTACTTTTTTTGAGGGGAGATCTTTAAAAATGGTTTGTTTTTAAAACGCCTTTTGGTTTTTTTCTTATAGTCATTTCAAGATATAATCCCACTTTCAGAAAAGGAGCCCTCCCTTGTAGCAAAGAAAAGCAAGCAAAAACACAAACGACACAGTGACCATGTTCCGACAGTGTATGCAACGTTACATATCCAGATTCCCCAAATGATGGGCATTTCCTTGGTTTCCAGTTCTTGGCCATCACAAAAAGAGCTGCTATAAATATTTTTGTACGTGTGGATCCTTTTGTCATTTTTATGATCTCTTTGGGATATAACCCTAGAAGTGGTGTTGCTGGGTCAAAGTGTATGCACATTTTTATAGCCCTTTGGGCATAGTTCCATATTGCTCTCTAGAATGGTTGGTTCAGCTCACAGCTGCACCAACAATGAATTAGTATTCCAGCTCATCCACATCTTCTCCACTATTTATCATTTTCTTGTTTTGTCATGTTAACCAATCTAATAGGTGTTATGTGGTACCTTAGAGTTGTTTTGATTTCATTTCTCTAATCAGTAGTGATTTAGAGCTTTTTTTCATATGACTAAAGATAGCTTTAATTTCTTCCTCTGAAAACTGCCTGTTCATAACCTTTGACCATTTATCAATTGGAGAATGACTTGTGTTGTTGTACATTTGACTTAATTCTCTCTATATTTTAGAAATGAGGTCCTTATTACAGACACTGGTTGCAAAAATTCTTTCCCAGTTTTCTGTTTCCCTCCTAATCTTGGTTGCATTGGCTTTGAAAAACTTTTCACTTTAATGTAATCAAAATTATCCATTTTGCATTTCATAATATTCTCTATCTCTTGTTTGGTCATAAATTCCTCCATTCTCCTTAAACCTGAGAAATAAATTATTCCTTGCTGAACAAGTTGTGGTATTTGAATATAATAGAATACTGTTGTTCTATAAGAAATGATGAACAGACACACTTTAGAAATACCTGCATAGACTTATATGAACTGATGGTGAGTGAAGTGAGCAGAACCAGGAGAACATTATACACAGTAACAACCATTTTTGATAGACTTAGTGAAACCTAAAACATTTCCAAAGGACTCATAATGCAAAATGCCATCCAAATCTAGAGAAAGAACTATGGAGTTACAACGCAGAATGAAGCAGACTATTTTCTCTTTTGTTATGAGTGATTTTGTTTAGTTTTACTCATGCTTTCTCCCATTCGTTTATTTCTTCTATGCAACATGACTAATGTGAAAATGTTTTTAATAAGAATGTATGTGTAGAGCCCATATAAGATTGCATGCTGTCTTGGGGAAGGAGGGGGAGAAAATTTAAAACTTATGGAAGTGATTGTTGAAAATTGAAAACAAATAAATTTGGAGGAGTAAAAAAGGAAATAAAAAGAAAAAAAATTGCACACCCACAGTTTCCCCACTGGACCAATATTTTTAAATATTTTTTTTTACATGTGCATGTCTTCTTAATGCCAAGAATCTGAGCTCTGTGACATATCTGCATTTGTTTCTTAATAAATCAAATTACATGGGTGACAATGAAGTCTCAAAGCCTCTTGTAGACAATGAAATTTTCAAACATAGTGGGGTGCCATTTTAAAACCTTGACTGAGGGGGTACACATAACTTTGACTCTCAGGAGAACCTTATAAATGCATATGGCCATATATTGGGGAAAGTTGTATTAAGTAAGAATAAGTAGCTCATAATCTGAAGGGTGAAAATAGGTGGCATTAGAAATGACATATAAACTGATCTAAAATATTTGGGTTGGAAAATCTGGAGATCTCTCATCTGAGTATCTGGCTATCTATGGTCTTTCTGCCTCAAGTCTCTCCCCTCTCTACTTCTTCTTATGCATTGCTGCTAAGATAATTTTCCTTAAAAATGCATCCCTGACCATGTGACTCCTCTCCTCAACCAACTCCAGTGAATTCTCATGACCCTTAGGTAATATTAATTCCTTGGTTTGGCTCTTAAAGCCCAACATACACCACTAGCCCCCAACTTGTTTTTCCAGCGTCCTTGGATATAAACTGCCCCTTCTTCCTCACTCTATGATGTGGCCAAACTGGACTTGCTTCTGTTTCTCACACACAGCACTCCATGGTCTGTCTCCTTGCCTTTGTATCAACCATTTTCCATGTGGGAAATCACTCCCTTTTCCCCTTCTACTTATGGAGCCCTTCTCTTCTTTCAAGATATATAGCTCAAACATTCTTTTCCGCATGAAACCTTTCCTAATTCCCCCAACTGCTTGGGTCCTTTGTGCCAAACTACCTTACATTTTCCTGCTTTGTATTTGTATTTATAATTTTGTGTATTATCATATTTTGTGTATATTGAAAGTTCTTTTTAAACCAGACAATTCACTACACAGATCATTGTGTTGTGTTAGGCTTGGGAGATGATGTGTCTATCCATGATGTTTTTATCGGTCCTAATTTTGTAACTTGTGTTACTGAATAGCACTGGGGTATTGGACTAAATGATCCCCAAAGTGCCTAATAGTTCAAATATTACATGATCATCATTCAGTGTTCTCAAGTGTCATCAATTTTTTATTATTAAACTATAAATGATATAATGCTATTAAACTATAAATAAAACTATACATACATATATACATATATATGTACAAATGCTGTTAAACTATAAGTAACCTTGTGACTATGCCTACATCCTACAAAGCACACTTTTTTTTTAAACTACAGTGATACTGTGTTGTTTACTTTTATCCGCTTTATTTGCATTTTCATTTCTAACCCAGAGGTGATCAACACCAGATGAGATTTCTAACAATCTTTCTCACACCATAGACAGCAGCGTAGGACAATGTTTTGGTGAAAAAGAGTTTGGTCCAGAACTGTTTACTTTATTTTGAACTATGGTGTATGTCCAGGGAAATTCTGGTACACTAGATTCAGCCAAATTTAGAGTTGGGGTTAGGATTAGGATTACATGTAAACTATTGTAAATAATACTACAGCTGATAAGGAGTTTGCAGAGCTATCCTGATAATCAGACTTGCTGGAGAGGATTCCTTCTTGGCTTCTCACTGACTTTTAGTGCAGAAAATTCTTCCCAGTGACTTTTATTTTCTTTGGAGGGAGAATTTTTTTTTTAACCTTTAAGGGCTCTTTGACTTATTCTGTTTAAACTAGTAAACAGCAGCCACCCACTTTTCAGAAAGAAAGCAAGAAAAAAGTAAATATTTATTTTTTATATCTCTGCAGCAGAAGCTGGGCCAGGTGCAAAGGATTCCCTTATCTAGCATATGGAGTCAGTACTAGTGATTCAAGGTGCAGGTTTTTAGCTCTCCTGCCTTTGTCTCCTCCTCCAACTCCCTTTCATTAAAAAATAAATAAAATATGTCAGCCCTTATACAAATTGAACATAAGTAGGGAGAATTTATATATTAGGTCTTTACAGTTAAATATATATATATGTAGATAAATATGACTGGAAAAGGAGATAGACTGGTTATATAAAGACTTAGAGGATACAGAGGTGCAGCTCTCATACATTTGCATTAAAAGAAAGTGAGGAAATTTTCTTTCCAGGTAGATTGTTTTTGTGGACACAAACAAGTATAGCATAATCACAAATATCCTAAAGTGTAACTCAGTAACTGAGTCAGTAACTGAATCCAGGATTCTGAATTTTTATTATAATCAACAGCAGTACTGCCAGTATTTTAAAACTTGATTTTTTGTAGCTAGCTTTTATGGTTATTATTGTAGCTAAGTCAGAACAGCAACAAAGTTTGATCAGTTTATTGAGCAGTATGTAGGAGGTATAAGAAATATAGAAATAGAGGCAGTAGGGTTAGCATTAGTTAGTTGATAGACACAAATGGGGAAGAGTTAGAATCATATCTGGGAACAAGTGACGTTGTTACAGTAAAATTAATTTCTCTCTTAATTCCATCTAGTGTATGTTTATTGGCAGGAAAGAATCCTGTAGATAGGGGAAGAATGAATATGAAAGGGAAAGAGGGATTTGAGGGGATGGTATCAAGTGCACATAGTGGGTAACTGAAAGGGTCATTTCCTTCTAGGAAATATTAGAAACTGAAGAGAGGCTAGGTAAACATGAAAAGTTAGGCCGATGAAAGAATTCATATTGGACCTTAGTAAGATATCAAAAGGGACATCTGCTGAGAGAAGGGATATCAAGAATGGCATTGAGAGCTTGCAGATATTGAGAGAAGGGGGATAAAGAGTCAGTGAAGGAACAATAAAGGATTGTCATGTAGCAGTGAGGGCTCATTTGAGATTAGGAAATGTAGATATGTACTGGACTCAGGTGTCAGAGTGGCACGTAGTGTCATGCCTTCAGTAGCATTTAACTCCTCACAAGTGGGAATAGAGAAGGTCAATGAAGGAAGTGGGTGGTCCAAGGTAACCCTTGTCAGGATTGGAACAGAAAGAACAAAGGGTCCAAATAATTGATGATAGAGGACGATGCATTTTTGGACTGGTTGACAAGACTGTGAAAGGAGGAAAGTGAGACTGGACCAGGGAATGATAGGCTAGGAGAAGAGGAAGGTATGAGAAAGATTGGAAGTTGTGATGAGGATAAAACTAAATGGAAAAAGAGTGGGGCAAAGGATAGATGGAGGGATAGGATATTCAGAATTATAGAGGTGGCATAATTATGAGGAATTGTGAAATCCAAGTTACAAACATCCTTGTGGGTAGCTGAGGTAGTGATGATTTGGATCATGAGAGTTGAGAATATTAATGAACAGAGACAACAGTATGTTTAAGGGGATATCAGTATGTATGCTGAAGTCTCCAAGTAGGAGGACAGAGGTTGGAGTAAAGGGAGAAAAGCTAGGCACCAGGTGCTATATTCCTTGGCAAAGAAGGAAGAGTGGTCTGGAGGCTGGTAGATCATCCTGACAAGTGATACATGCTAAGTGATTGTGGAACATTCCTTTCTTTAGGTTTCCCTTTGCTTTACAATGCCTTACCCTGATCTTCATCCTTACTGACCTTAATTCCCTCCACCCTGGGTTCTTTGCTAGATTATCACTCCTACACTGGCTGTACTCTCATTTTCTGTATTGACCACTTGGTGAACCAGTTCTGTTCCACCCTGTGCTGTACACTTGAGTGCCGCTTATGTTATCCCTGATTATACCTTGCCACGGCTCAGCCTTGGTTTATTCTGTCCATCCTTTGCCTTTGCTCCTATTCAGCTGCTGCTGAACAGAATTGGAGAAAATCCCAACATTGTGTCATATAGGTGCATCTTGAGATTTATGTAACATAATCTCAATTGGGCCCTCACTGCAGCAAGGCAATCCTTTTATGCCTTTCTAGTTGATTCACTATCCCACTCACAGTGGTGATTATTTTAAACCTTTTTATGCTTCCTCAGCACTCCCTTGGCACCTCCATTCTTCTCTTCTCTCTCGCATTTCATTGAAAAGATGGAGGACTTTGACTGAGAGCTCCCTCTTGTCTCCTCTTCATCTCACAACACTCACCCCCTGTCACACCTCTTCAGGTATCTCTTTTGTCTGCGTGCAAACTTTGCCACCTTTGCCATCCTTGGTCCTTTCTGTCCTGTCTTCTCCATCAGATTACCTTTTCTATCATGTTCACTCCAGGCTTCTCTGGGTCCTTTCAAGACGAAGCTCAAATCTTCTATCAGAGACCCATCCCAGTCTTTCCTACGATTAGTGGGCACCTTCTGAGATTGCCTCCCATTTACACTGTATATATCCTGTGTGTGTGTAGTTGTTTATATGTTTGTCCCCTTATTAGAATGAAATCTGCTTGAAGGCAGACATGTTTTTGACTTTTTGTTTCCAGAGGCATCTAGGTGATGCAGCAGATAGAACATTGAACTTGGAGTTAGGAAGACCTGTATTCAGATTCAGTCTCAGTCACTTGCTAGTTGTGTGACCCTGGGCAAGTCATTTAGCTTCTGTCTGCCTCAGTTTCCTTTACTGTAAAATGGGAATGATAATAACACCTACCGCCTGAGTTGTTGTGAGGACCAGTTGAGACAATATTTGCAAAGTACATGGTTCCCAGTTTACGGTAGGTCCCTATTGTTTTTATTGACTGGCAGAGTGGAGATCTGGAATTGATCATATGAAGCAAGGAACATGTTGATTCCTTTTTCCATCCCTATTTCAGTGACCCTTTGAGAACAGGGACAAATAGCCTGAGGACTGAGGCGTTCTATCAGAGAACCACTTTACTGGAATGTAAGAAGTTGGAAGGAATGTTAAAAGAATTGAACTCTTGGACCAAAAAGGCTTGTTGATGATAATGAAGGCACAATGGAAAGAGAAGGCAGATAATGAAGAAGTGATAGAGTTGAGCTGGAGAGCCAGGGTAGGAGGTTTTCACCTCAGGAGATGATCATAGGTATTAGAGGAGCATAATGAATATTTGCTTCCACGATGTTGAGGAAGTATTAGTTGATTGGGACCTCACCTTCAGGGTACTGTGGTGATAGACTATAAGGAAACCATAACCCATTGCATTTTTTCTATATTTTTGACTTGGTAGAGGTTTGGCTCATTTTCCACTTCCTGTTTCAAATTTCCTGATATGTAAATTGAATAGAATAGGTTGGATTAAACAATTTTAAGGTCCTTTCAAGTTCTAAATCCTTCCAAACCTCTAAGTAAGCTATGATCAAGGTAAATTAATTTGAGGTTGTCATTTTGGGTCCCTGAAAACAGAATTTAGAGTAGCCTATGCTTGGATAAATTGGTTTGATTGAAAGACTGTTGCACTACAATTTTTGGTGAGTCTTATCGGTGCTTTTATTCCTTAACTGCTCTGGGGGTGCTGCCTACTACACCTTGCCAGTTGATCATGTTAGTTACTCAGAATATCACAGCAAATCTTTTCCCTTTCTGGAAAGAAACAAAATCAAATATGTAAACCAGGTTCCTAGTCTCCAGTGACAACAGGGAAGGTAGGGAAAGAGGGAAAAAAGACAGAGAATCTGCCTTATTATTAGTATTAACCCAAGAAAAGCTTGGTTGTATAAACACACAAGGACTATAAATGGAATTTAGCCTTTGTTGTTTTCATTACCAGAAACATTTTCTTTGCCTCTACCTTCAGGCTTATTTGGCTGCCTCAGGATGCTATGTTGTCAGTAAGGTGCAGACTTGTTTAAGGTTACATTGCCATAAGTAATCTGTACAGTGTTGATGCCCCAAACTTTGTTCTTCCTTGACAGCCGTTGTGAAGTGTCTATTCACTTTGGTAGAAAAGGGCTATGCTTTTTTTGTTTTTATTTTTAAAAAATTAAAAATTTTCATTCTTGAGTGATAGGAACTACTGACCTCTTTCTTCAGCTACACCTTAAATAGATAGGTGTATAAAATATTTATGAAGTACTTATTATGTACCAGACTCTGTGTTAGACTACAACCCATGCCAGCTCAGGTAATTACATTCAGTCTCCTCATATTCTCTCGTTATTGATGTAGAGCTAGACCATGCATATGCTAAATGGGGCACCATAAAATAGTAGGAAACTTGATTATTTGAATTTATGTGGCTTTTTGATAAAATGTGTGTTTGCATTTGTGTTTATGTCATTGGGAATTTAACACCTTGAGTTTTCTCTTTGAATTTCTAGATTAAAAGTAACTAGAAAATAGTAAAGAACATCCCTCTGGGTTGTATATAGTTTTTATCCATAGCAATAAAGTATTCTCTTTCTTTACTTGACATTTTTGTCTTTACCTTAGACTTATGGACCTAGACAAAGACTCCAATTTACAGTGAAATTTGTGCTGTCATTTTCAATGAATTCTTAATCCTACTAAGTAATTTTTTTTCCTGTTGTGCTATTTCCCCTAAGGATAACCTTTATTTCTGTGATGAAAAAGGCACTCCTGGGCATGGTTTGCATATCACAGTATTTTGGCATTGTTAATATTGAGTCATAGAATTTTAGAGCTGCAAGAGAACCTTATAGATCATTCAGTCCAGCCTCCCCATTTTATAGATGAGATTGTTGAAGGGACAGAAACATTAGGTGATTTACCCAAGGTCAGAGTGGCAGAGCCAGTACAGAATATCCAGCTATAATTCTACCATCTACACGAAGCCTTTCCCAGTCCATATTAATTTCAGTGCCTCCCTCTGTGAATTATTTCCTGTTATGTAGCTGGTTTTTGCACATTTGTTTATCGTCTCCCCCATTAGATTGTGAGCTCCTCGGTGGGCAGAGACTGCCTTCTGCCTTTCCTTGTATCCCCTTGGAGCTTAGCACGATGCCTGATACTTGGTGTAGGGTTTAATAAATGCTAATTGACCTTTTGACTGAAATTCCTGGCTTCTGCTTCAGTGTCTCTTTTATTATATCTTGCTGTATCAGATGAAGGATGTTAGTGATGTACAGCTGCCATACTTGTAATGCAGCTGTGAAAGTGATAGGAAGAAAAGAAAAGACCTATGTTGTTTTGTGAGAACCGTGGTATAATACACAATGGAGTCCTCTGCCAAACAAGACTGCTTGAGTACTCTTTGTGGAGTAACTCCTTTCACTCTCCCAAGCCAATTGTTAGTGGTTGAGGCGATGGTCACAGAATTTAGAGCTGGAAAGAACATGCTAGAGGTGGGATCATTAGACCAAACCTCATTACAGATGAACTAAATCAGTATGACATGGTCAAAAGGGTATCAGAAAACCTAGGTTTGAATTCTGGTCCTGCCAATTCTCTGTGCTCCTTAGTACTTGTTTAACTTTCCTTAGACAAGCCATTTTACACTTTCTGGTCTCAGTTTCCGTATCTTTAAAATAAAAGATTTAGACTAATTGATCTCTCAGGTCCATTTCAACTGAAAAATGATATGATTCTGTACTTTTGCTTTTTCACTCATGACACAAGTTAATATTGAAGGGAAGAGCCGGGGAAGAGAGGGAACGCAGAAGAGAATAAGCATTTCTATTAGTATCTACCGTGTGTCAGGCACTGGACTAATTGCCTTTTTTATTTTCAAGCAAATGCTGTCTCATTTGAGACTATGTTCTCATTTTGAGAAACATGGTAGATTTTTTTCCAGAGGACCTCTTTGAGAAAGGGGTGAGTATGCCATGATAAGTAGAGGTGATCTCAAAGCTGGGAAATCCTTTGAGTCCCATCTCTAACATATACTGACTTTCTGATTCTGGGCACACCACTTCATCTCTCAGTGTACAAGGTAACTCTGTAAAACCGTTAAAGATGCAGAGAAGGTGAGATCACGGGTCCAGTGCCTGCCTCTCACACTTGGGGTACCTTGTGCACCAAGGACATCTGCAGGACTGGCTAGCCTGCATCTCATGTACACTCATACATATCAGGACTACTTCTGTGGGACTTGTCCATTTGGGTTGGCAGGAGTTCCTGGAAATATTGTCTTGACCTGTCTTTTCACAGAAAGCAGGGATCTTAGGTCTGGACCCTGTTTGTGTTTTCTTGTGGGTAGTGGATAAGAAATGGGAAATTGGCTTCCTTTGGAGTGGCCCAAATTGATTTGGTTTGCTTTTTGACTGCAAGTGCAGCTCTGAGATAATCCTTTTCTCCACCTTACCCATAACGGTGTTGTTAAGGCCCCCCGCCAAACTTGTCTTCTTGAGTTGCCATATTTTCCATATACACTGGACCTGGAGTATGCAGGAGGCCCTGAATGTGTTAAGAACAAAGCTTCCCCATCCCACCCACTCCCCACTGCTGCCTAGTTTTATTGAATCTCGGAGTCTAGTCCCAATATGCTTATTACATTGTGGTGGACCTCAGGGTAATCTGAATTTTGTTAGGTAAATGGAAGTTGTGCTGTAATGATAACCTGTATCAGAAGACATGTAAACATCAAGTGTAAAGACAGCCCTATTTGGCAGTGGGAGGCTACTGTGTCATAGAGGAAAAACACTTTATACTGCTCATGTATTTATTGGGTACTATTTTTAAGTTATTTGGGTAGGAATCATACTTCCTCCCTCTACCAGAGTTTAAACTTCAAGAATGCAAGAACTACATCTTAACCAGATTTTATATCTCTTCCAGACTGTCTCACTATAGAGTAGAAACCTAAAAATACTTGTTAAATTTTAATTTTAAAATTACCACATGGAACCAATGAAAAGAGCCCAGATTTTGCCTTTCTCAGATTTATGCTTTGACTATTGGGCAGTCCTGCTGTGCTTTCTGCTTGGAAAATATGTGAAGTCTTGGATTTTACTTTGGAGAAAAAATAAGACTAGAGAAAAATGATGGAAATAAAGAATATATTATCCATACACAATTTCTTTTTATAATTGAAAAGAAAATGTAAAATAATTTTTTGAGAAATTTTTACTGTAATAGAATGGTTCAACTATCCAGTAATGGGGAGCAGTATAATTTAAGAAGCAGATATAATTAAAAATACATTTTCTTCAGTTTATCCAGCATACATCTTACTTAGTTTGTGTATTGTTTTCTTCATTAACTTGTGTGCTTCTTGAGGCCAGAGCCTGTTTTTTTGTCTTTCTTTATATCCCCAGTGCTAAACACAGTTTGTGGCATACAGTAGACTGGAAAGACTTGTTGACATGGTTTGTTGATTATAGGGAACTTTCTCAGTCAGGAAGAAGTCTTTTTGCCAGTTCATTTAGGGCTTTGCTATTAGCCTGTCTTTGGATGATTTTCCCCGTAGTTCCTTTTTTTTTATCAGTTGTCAGCATAGTGTATATATACATACATACATACATACATACATACATACACACACATTATATATAATATATCACATATATATATATTACAAAGAATGAACTGTGTAATCTTGGATATTTTTTTTGATGTCTCGATTGTTTTCTTATTTGTGTATGGAGGAAAAAGGAGGTCTGGATGATGTCTGATGTTGTTTCCAACCGACTCCCTGTAACTTTATATTGCAGGGCCAATATTTCAATTCTGTAGTAGTCTAAACAAGGAGAGCTGGATTATTGGCAGATCTTAAAGCATCATGTCACGTGAACCCCTAAACTAGTGAATTAACTATGGTGCTTCCTCAGCCACTCTCACTTTCTTTGGTGTGTGGAGGGAATTTCCATTAGGGGATGTTGCAGAACAGTTAAAGATTTTGCTTCTGTTAAGTGTGTATTTTAGGGACCACTCAAGTATTATGTTATTATTTTTATTTCTTTGAATGCTGATAGTGCTTTATTCCTGTGGAGTTCTTCTATTTGTATTCTACAGGGAATTATTAAAGTGAGACTTTGTTCACAGTTAGCATAGCAATAAAGACGCTGCCATGTGAAGTTCTATTCATGTTCTGCTAGATGCAGTGCAATTTAAGATGATGCCAGCCAGCTTTTTACATGTTCCAAACCAGCTTTCTCAGGATTAGCTTGAGGCTAAGCAAAGGGCAAAATTATGGACGTTAAGGCAGACTATGCTGGTCTTATCATGATCAGAACCTCCCTGATATAGGCCTCAGGAAGATTGGATACCTTTATTGTTTGGAGGTGGAGGTACCTTTCTCAAAATAAATACATATGGCCCAATACCATGGGAAGAAAGAAAAAAAATCTCCAATGCCTGGGTCTTTCAGATTCAGAGGGGTAAATTAAATATGATACAATTGCTTGACAGGGATAATCAAAGGACAAGGTCATTTAGAGGAAGTATAATGCCTCAATTCCCAGAAAAGTTACGAATCTAGATGACCCAGAGTTACAAAGACCTGATGAAGCCATTAAAGACATAATGGAAAAGAAATGGGTAGACAAATCTGTGTCTTGGAAGATTGTTAGAGTCATGCTTGTTCAAGCTGAAACTAAACTAGTCCCAGCTCATTATGTCCAGTATACATCATCTCATCAAGGAGTGACTTTTAATTCTGGAACTAAGCAAAGAGTAATTTGTAAGATGGTGGACATGTAGAGGGATCCAGTGGAACCTTCAAGATTCAAAATTAATGAGAAAATTAACTTTTAGCAGGTCTCTTTTTTCTTCCTACCATGCTCAGGCAATTCACAGTAACATCTTTGATTTGTTGTGATCTTGAAGAAAATATAAAGTGACTTTTCCTCAGAAAGAGGTTCCTCCCAAAGTCAGTCCTTCCTGCATCCCAGAGTTATACTTCTGGTATAAGTGAAAGAGCACTGGATTTGGGATTAGAAGAGCTAGGTTTGAATCCTCTGGGACCACGAACAAGTAACTTAATTGTTCAGGCCTCAGTTTTCTCATAGGAATGAGGGGTTTGGACTAGAGGACTTGGATTCTTTCTGGTTCTAAATCCACTGGGCTTCTCTGACCTCTCTCAAATTGGGAGCATTCACTTTTTCCAAAGGGAAAATCCACCTACTAATACATAGCAAAGAAGAAAGATTCCTCTTAAAGTATCCCATTAACTACTACTCACTTCTACTGAATTCATGAGTTTGGCAGGAAGACAGAAAAAGGAAGGATCATCAGCCTGTTGCGTTACTTTCAGTGCAGTCATTGAGTGCCTCTTCCATTCCAGTCTAACCAGGTGCTGGAGGTAAAAAGATAAAACCTGAAACAATTCCTGCCTTCAATGAGCTTACCTGCCACTGAGAGGAAACATGACGCGCAAAGATAAGAAAATAAAAAATATGATAAATAAATGCGAAGTAAATGGGGTAAAAAGTGAAAGCAGTAATAGCTGGGGCCATCAGGAAAAGCCTCTGGTAAGAGGCAGCAATTACTTAGACTAAATTTTTAAAAGTGTAGCCTAGAGACAGAGGTGAGGAGAGAGTTTGGAGTCCAGTGGTGAGTGGCTTTCAAGGACAAACAGAAGGGTTTGTATTTTTTTCCAAAGGCATAAGATGGAGCCAATGCACTTCTTGAACAGTAAAAATGAAGTAGATCTGTGCTTTAGGAACATTAATTTGGCAGCTGTGTGGAAGATGGGGGGGTGGGGTGCAGTTGGTAACAGCGAGAACAATTAGGAGGACATTGCATTAGCTGAGGACCTGAATTAGGTCATTGTGGGATGAATGAGTGGTGAAGCACAGGTAGGTAGAGTGGACAGGATTTGGCCTTTTACTTGCTTGTGGGGGTGAGGATGAGTGAAGAGGTCCGGATGACACTTTGTGTTGTGAAAGGTGGGACCTGCAACCAATAACAAAGTAAAGAGAAAGCCTGGGTTTTGGGGAAAAATAATAATTCTGTTTTGGATATGTTGATTGTGAGGTGCCTTTGGGACGTCCAGGTGGAGATGAACAGCAGGCAGCTGGATTTCAATCCAGTGATTTGATTTTTAAAATACATAAGCGAAGTTCTTAACTGAGGACACCAGGCAGTTTGAAGCAACTGAATATATATATAGAAGAGTTGCTCTTGGTTGGTGGTTTCCGCTTATGTCCTCTTGTCTTTGTGGCTTCTCCCCTGCAGAGAAAGGTGACTGTGCAGCTTCCTGCAGGCATTTCATCATGTAGCAGCACTCTCCTCTGGAGAGAAATAATTAGTCGTTGTAATGAAGTGTTTTATGTAATAATAAGAGAAGAAAAGTTGGCCTTGATTTCAGCTTTTTTCTTTCCCTGTGGACACCCTGTGAGATCTTGTCTAAACTACCTTGCTCTGTTGATTCAAACTCCTCAAGCTCAGCCCCGGAGGGCTTTGAAAGCCTACTTTGTGTATAAATAATTGGAGTAAAAAAAAGGTATAAATGGAACATATAGAATGAAACTATTGAAAACAAATTAAGTTCTTTTTCAGAAGATGGTAATAAGCATTGCTGTAGAATTTCTATTTTAAAATTCTTTATTTTGTTATTTATCATCTCAGATGATACAGTTAGTATGCACAAAAGATAAGTGCAAATCCAAATGTAATAACCTTCTTAAAGCTCCGTGATGGTTAGAATGTTACATTCTATTTCTGAGGAGGGTTGTATGATGGACTCTAGTGTGCATGACAGTTTTGAATTTTATTCCTGATTTTACTTCTAACTCATTCTGTGAGAATGTAACAGCAATCTTTCATTTTCCTTTTGCTTAGCTTCCCCTTAATGGTGAACAAGTTAATAGTAACAAGTGCTTACTGTTTCTTTGATTGAAGGTTCTTTGTAATACAGAGAATTATTCAATACTTTTGTTCATTTTTCTCTTAGTAATTTCTGTGCTTTTTTTTAGGATTAGCAGTTACCTGATTTAGTAGCCAAGGGCAACTAGATAGTCAGAAAGACCTGAGTTCAGATTCAGCCTCAGAAACTTACTTAGTTGCCTGACCCTGGGCAAGTCACTTAGCTTCTCTTTGCCTCAGTTTCCTTATTTGTAAAATGGGAATCATAATAGCACCTACCTCCAAGGGTTGTTGTGAGGATCAAATGATATAATAATTGTAAAACACTTAGCACAGGGCCTGGCACGTAATATTGCTTATTATAATAAGCAATATGTGTTAGCCAGCTTTTCTAGCAATTGGTTGTATTCAGTGTTTTGAAGTCCTCTTAACAGGTAATCAATTTGGCATTCTCCATTATATTTCCCCCTGGGATTTCTGCTTCAGCATATAGAGAATTAATGAATTATCTTAGTCTTTTTGGAAAGATAATCTCAATTTATATTTATGAGTTGACTAAAAATTTTTTAAAAATAACTTCCAATAAAGGAGTGGCTTCAAGCTAGGAACTTGGATGAACATATTCCTTTCTTTATGATGAGAAATTTTGGCACCTTTTTACTTAACTAGTGCTATGCCCTTTTAAAATGGCCCTGATTTCCATCTAAAAAATATGGAAGTTAGACTAGATAATGAAAGGAATATGAGACATAATCCCAGTTCTTATGGAATTTAAACTCTTATTGAAGAGGCAAAATCTATACATATGGAACTATTAGAGGAACAGATAATATTATGAGCTAAATTTTGTGAAAGAGACTATAAATATGGAAGAAAACCTGACTGAAATACACTTTCCTTTCTCTAACATATCTTTAACAGCTGCCAAATTGATAATAGTAGCTAACATTAATATAGCACTTAACTGTGTGCCAGCCATTGTGCCAAGAGCTTTGCAGTTATTACATTTGATTCTCACAACAACCCTTTGAGGAAGGTGCTGTTATGATCCCCATTTTACAGCTGAGGAAGTTGGGGCAAGAAGAAGGTAGGTGACTTGTTCAGAGTCACACAGCTAGTAAGTGTCTGAACTCAGATCTTTCTGATTCTAGGCCTAGCATTGTATCAACTAGGCCACATATCACTCTCCTCCAAAACTTTTCAGTGGCTTCCTATTACCTTTAATAAAATGGCAAACTCATCAGAAGAAGAAAAAAAGAATGTCTGGGGATCTTCTGGCCTAGTCCAGGTTTGAAGTTTCAGTCTGGGATTGAAGTTAGACTGTCTTCTGGGAATGTGAACGGGAGGCAGATGATCATTTGCATTACTTCTCAGTTTCAGATCTTTGTATTGAAAGAATTTGACTTTTGCAATCGGATCCATGACATTTTCCTAGAATGTCTGTGAAAACATCCAAACTACCCGTTTATCACCATTATTATCCTCAGTGAAATGTATCGAGCAGTCTGTAGAATTCTCCTCTTTTTTCAGACCCTCCTATAAACCTTCCACTTGGGATCCACTAAATGTAAACCTTTTCTCTGGGGACCTTCCATCTTGATCTCCTAACATTACATGAGTGTCAGTGGAGCCCAGATACTGTCTATTCAGGTTATTCCTCCTCAATTTTTAATTATTCAATTTTACAATAAACAGCAGACTCAAAGTAGCAAATTAAACTGGGCAAGGGAATGACAATCAGGGAATGCTGCTAGTATCAGAAAATAGTGGGTTGCCTACCAGGAGAGAAAGAAGAAAACTACCTAAGGCAGGCACAAGAACGAAAAAAGCAGAGAAGTCTGAGCCATTAGCAGTAAGGACCAACAACCTTATATGCCTCAATGTATGCCCCATGGACAAAACCATATTGTACCACAACATAAGAATGGATAATCAATCAAATTACAACCACTTAGCAATTACATTGCTAAGTGATAGGCACTGCATTAGGCAGTGGGGGATACAGTACAAAGAATGAGACAGTCTCTACTGCCAAGAAGCTTCTATTCTAGCGAGGGAGGCAATGAGGACGTTTATCAGTCTGTTTATTAAAAATAAATATATTTTATACAAATAGAAAAAAGTAGTTAACTACAAAGGTAGTTGGAGAGAGAGGGCACTAGCAATTGAGGGATTCTGGAAGAGCTTCATGTTGAAGAAGGTGCATTTGCTGTGCCTTGAAGGAAGAGAGTGATTAAGGCTGTGATGAGAGGGAAGAAGCCAGTACCAGGTCAGGGGACAAAAGAGAGGGTGTGTGAGAAATAGAGAGAAGGCCTGTTTGTCTGGGTAATAGAGTGCAGGGGGTGGAGGGTCATCTGTGATGAGGCTAAAATGATAGGTTAGAAAAATGATTCCAGAACATCAAGAAAATGTTAGAACAGTGTATTCTATCAATGAAGGCATGAAAATACATAATATGCTTTTGAAAATTTTCTGTCAAAGTGGTTCAGATAAAAAAGATTTTAGTGGATAAATCCTCAGATTTCTGATTTGGTAATCCAGATTGACTTATTTTTTGAGAATTCTGTAGTGATATTTTTGCTGTAAAGGTATTCCATAAAGTTTGAAGCGTCATTGAAATACCCTGTATTTGGAATGAAAAGGATATAGGGTCTTCTCAGATAATCAACCAGCCAACAAAAATTTATTGGGCCCTCATAATTGACATTTCTATAGCACTTTAAAGTCCATCTACATTAGTGTACATTACGAGGATATCAGGTAGAGTCAGGAAGACCTGAGTTCAAATTCTGCCTCTTATATTATACGTGTGACCTTAGTCAAGTCAATTAACCTTCTGGAGCCTCAGTTTCTTCAATTATAATTCAGATAATGATCAATGATAAATCATAGATAACTTGTTGAGGTTACATAAATGGTAGTTATCTCAGCTCACCCTTACAACACTGTAAGGAATGTCAGAGGGTCATAGACTTAGAGCTGCATGGAACCTTACTTTAGGGTTCATTGAGTCCAACCCTGACATTTTCTAGATGGAAACTGAGGTCAGAGACATTAAGCAATTTGCATAGTGTCACAGAGATAGCTAGTGAAAGGCTAAGTACAGCAGATATCCCCATTTTATAGATGAAGAAAGTTTTGGTGACTTACCTAGGGTCATACTAATATCTAAATTTGAAATAAGAGACTTGATGAACCCAATTTTTCTTGACTCCCAAGTCCAGCACACTATCTATTCTATGATCTTGGGGATATAAAAGACATACTTCTGTTTTTGAAGAATTTACAATTGAGTGGATCCCAAGAAGTTTATTATTAGAGGTTCCAAAGAGATTACATTATAACACTTTTTATTTTGTAACATTCTTGAATCCCAAGAATAGCGTCACATTTCGAGGTTCTAGTGTGTTTGTACCCATAAAAATATCTTGCCATTCATAGGTCTAAGAGATACGATGAATAGAAGTTCATAGATGGTTATTTTAATATTATTAGAGCCATAAAAGACTTTAGAGAGAAAGTACAGCCTCATTATTTCAAGAGGTCAAATGACTTTCCAAGGTTATAGTTAGTTCTCATCCCAGCACTAGGAACCCCCCTCTCCCCCGCTAAGTTTTCCTGTACCTCAAAGAGGTGCTTTACAAAGAAAGAGATAGGGGTGAGGGAGAGGTCTATTATCAGCATTCCAAGAGGAAACAGATCCTATGAGGCTGCGCTTCGCTTTTCTCTGTGTTTGACCAGGCTTTGCAAAGCTATTACTGTACAGATGGGCTCATTCTAGCAAGGGAGAAGTGACTCATTAAGGACTTAACAGAAGAGATGTCATGTGGTGTGAGGAGCCAGACTGATGTAGCTTGGCCTCCTATGGATTATAGCTGAGGAGAGGAAATAAATAGGAGAAATTCAGTCCACAGTAGAACCAGATGCCCAGATAGCTAGCTGAACAGTTTACCTGTGAAGTTGCCAAGGCAACTGAGGCTGCTTATGATATCAAGGGAGAAAAGGAAAGAGAATGATTTATGAGGGTTTTCTTGCCATAGGAACAAGGCTAAAAATATATCTCCCTCTTTTTCTGCTCAGCAGGAGAAATGGTGCAGTTTATCAAGGGCAGGAGAGCTAGAGGCTTTAGATATTATTTAGAGAGCCAGTTGGCATGGCTGAAGGGGGAAGGCAGACATATTTCATAAGAGGCACATATTGCAGCTGCATTGAACACTTCTTGGTTATATTGCTTTGAAAGCTCTGTGGTGTAGAACTAATTTTACATGTACATTTATACGTAAAATTGAATACTGGCATGTAGACAAACATGTTTTTATGGGATTCCTAGGTTGTTTTATCTTGTTTTTCTTAAATTTTTCTTAAATTTCTTTACTGTTGTTGGATTCAAAAAGTCAAATAAATATTAGTTTATAGGCTGTCTGGGTTGTCATAGTAACAGAGGTTTAAGGTATATTTTGGCAGTTAACCATTTAGAGGAACAGTAGACAAAGCTCATACTTATTCATGCCCTCTCTGTCGTCACATGCAAGTAGAAAGTGGTGTTAAGGTTATTTTTGGTTTTCAGGACTAATGTTGAGATTAAGGAAGAGCAGTCTTGTCAGATTTAATGCCCTAAAAACCTGAAGTGAAGCACATGGGTTAGAGAAGTTATCAAAGATACCAATTTTTTGTCTTTTACCCTTCATTAGATAAGGAAATCAATAAACGGGAGTAGCCCTTCTAATTATAGTCAACAGGAAACAGAGAACCAGATACCAGGATAGAGAGAATAAGGAATGAAGAAAGCATATTCTGTAACTGAACGATTTTTTTCTCAAGATTTATAATTGCAGTTTATAATATTCATTCTAATACTTTTTGAAAAAAAGAAAAATTTTTTTTTTGAGTGAAGATTCTTCCCAGATTTGTTTTATATAGTGACTAAACAATGTAGTGTATGTGAAAGTGACTTGGAAACTTTAGGGTGTGATATAAATATGTTGTCATTGTTGTGTTATTACTTATTTTACACGGGGTTAACATGTGGCTTTAGTATTCCACCACTAACAACACCAGCAGCAACTAGCATTTACATGGTATTCTAATGCTTGCAGAAGTGCTTACAAATATCTCATTTTGCCCTCACAATAATCCTTGGATGTGGGTGCTACTATCACCTCCGTTTTATGACTTGCCCAGGTTCACATGGCTAGTAAATTTTTGAGGTGGGATTTAGACTTAGGTTTCTCTGACTCAAGGTCCAGTGATGCATCCATTGTGCCTTCAATAAACATGGATTGCTAGATGGATTTCTGTCCTCTCAACTATAACCATAATATTGATTTAAGTGAAATAAACTGTATCATTCTACCCAGCTATGTCAGTTTCAGGGCTTGGAAGGCATTGTGACTTCAGTTCATTGGTGGATCATTCATTCCTCCAATTAAGTCATTTGACAACTCATGCTCCTGGGTATATTTCTTGGTTTAATATGACATCATCAGTGTTCCTTCCACAAGCCACAAATGAATTTAAGGAGAATGTCAGGAAAAATGTCACTACCAACCCTGATGTGGCTGAGGGTCTAGAAAGATAGTTTCCTTTGCAGAAGGAATACTAAAATCATATCCATCTGCCTCTAGACAATTCTGTATTGAAACAGTCCATTCCAAACACAGTAAAACCTTCATTAATTAGCATCCAGAATAATTAATTAATTGGTCTGTCACTCCACTTTAAGGAGAAAGAAGCAAACAGCAAGAAAATATTAACTACTGTCATAGAATCTTTAAAGTTAGAAGAGACTTTAGAAAGTATCTATCTAGCTTAGCCCTCTATTAGAAGAGTCAATTTCCACTATAAAATCTCCAACCGGTGGTTATGTAACTTAAACACCCTATCATATGACTGATTAAATTGCTTAAGTGTCAAATTCTATGGTATATCCTTGGCTTAGTACACGTTTATCTTAACATCCTCTTCCCCCCCCCCCCCTCCCTTTTAAGCATCTATAGATCTAAATAGGTACTATACTGCAAAGTTAGGAGTTTACTGGACCCAGCTTTTAAGGGCCTACGAAAGACAATGGTTAAATTTTCAGTTTGAGCAGCTAATGTCTCAGAAGTCAGCAAACTCTTGAGGCTTAATTTATTGTTCTGTGGATTGTCTAGACTTAAGAAAATAATGGAGAAAATTTTAATAATGTAGATTAAACTCAAAAAGTGTTTCCTGAATAGTATTATTTTCTGAAGAACTGGTGATAAAACATTTACCAGCAACTCTCTCTCCAACTTTTATAATCCACGATTTAGAGAGAAGTTTCTTTATGGCCATTATCTGTACTAAAAAGGCACAATAGTGAATCTAGGGTTCACCACTAGCCTCCGAGTGGAAAATTGGGTTCAAATCTTTCTGACGTAGACTAGTTGTGTGACCATGGGCAAATCATTTTACTTCCCAGTGGCTGAGGCAACTCTAAAAACTCTTAAGTTGCAGTACAAATGCTGAATTGCACTGATCCAGGATGTTTTCTCACCCAGAGTTCCCTCTATTGGTGAAATCAAAGATCTGGGTGAAGTCCATACTAAGTCAGGAAAATATACTTAAAACATTTTTGAAAGATCTTCAGTATGTTGAAATAAGTATCTTGCTTTACCCCCAGTTACTAAGAAAATTTAATTAGAACCCTACCTTCAAGTCCTTTAGAATGTTGATTTTTTTTTAAATGCTCCTATGTGTCTGTGTTCTTATCAGTGTGGATGTTCTTACTAATTATTCTGGTTGCAACCCATTCTGGGGACTTTTATCCTTATACATGACCTTAAGTTCATAAGAAGTACAAGCTCTGGCATATTTCTACTATGTTGGAAAGGCTCTTTTGAGTACAGTCCCAGACTTGGGTCTATTTTCTGAGGACTTAGTGAGCTAAATACAGAAAGTTCTTCACCAGTAGGCTGGCCAGTTAGCGATGAACTTTTTGGAAGTGGCAACTCATGTAACAAAGAAAAATACAAAATGGCCCTCATTCTTGTTCAACCTTCTGTGTCAGCAGTGATGGTGCCAGAGTGAAGGGAAAAGCAAGGCAAAGGCTACTGAGAATCCCACAGTTTTTGGACCATCTCTAGACTTTATGAGTTGCTGGTACTCCGAATGAAACCTTGATCTAATGACCAATGCGTGGACGTACTCCTTTTGAAGAACTTAATTGTAGTAGCCTTGAAGTTCTGAATGAATGAGAGAGTGACTCAGCCTCTCCTTGGAGAAGCAAATAAAAGAGTTGGAAGAGTGTACTCAGGAATGCTTATTCCATTTAATTGAATTTTACTCCTTCAAAATCTTTATTGGATATTCCACAAACGATTTTCATAGAGTCAGGAAAGCCAAACCTATTTGATTAATTTAAAATTTTAGACCAGCCTCTTGAAATCATTTGTCTCACACTACCCGGAACAGTGGGGAGAACTCAGGCTCAGAATCAGACAATTTGGATTCAAATCTCACCTCTGATGTTTCTGACCTTTGGACCTTGGGCAAATGACTTAATCTCCTTGGGACTCAGTTTCCTTATCTGTAACCGAGATTATATTTGATGGGCTCTGAGGTCTCTTCTGTGCATCCGGCGTGGCCAGCCGAAGACCTCGGAGGTCATCTAACTCTACTGTGACCCCCGCCTTCCTGCATTCCCTGTGAAGTTTCTCAGCCCAGACCTCCTGTTCCTCTGGCTTTATTACTGGCAATAGATTCCCCATCTCCGCCCTTTTCCCAGGGGTTTGGGAAGCTTCTCTCCACTTTCTCTCCTTCCGAATCTAGGATTCAGGACTCGCTTCTTTCACAGCCCCTTCCGGGTGTACCCCAGAAGCACCCAGGATTATCTGCGCTCCCAATCCCTGTTGGGGCGCCAACTGTCAGGCCTAGAGGCCTGTGTGGGCTACCCGAGTCTTTCTTACCTCACCTCCGAGGTCTTCGGCTGGCCACGCCGGATGCACATATGAGAGAAAGGACGTTCCAGAGTCGAACAAGGGTTGAGCTTTATTACAGGGTCTAGTTACAAGTGCAGGGGGGTCTTCCTTAGGAGGAAGAGGGGGAGATTTCCTAAGGAGGCTAGGATCTTAAGGGGTTGGAAGTAGAAGTACAAGCGGGGAGAGAGGGGGAGGGGAGAGAGGAAAGAAGAGGAGCGGAGCCTACTGTCCTCTTGGCTCCTCACGTGCTAAGAGAGCTTTCAGGCTTCCTCAATCCTACTTAACCTTCAGCCGCACAGTTTACATCTCAATACCGTGCTGTTAGGTAACTAGGTGTGCTCCAATCCGGGACAATCTCGAGGGCAGGGAGACTCCACCCATCACGTATCTCCCGGGGAGAGGCGGAAATACCCGAGCTAGCCGAGCTAGCTCAATCTGACCTTCTCGAATCCCCGCTGTTCATGGAGGGCCTCGTAAGACTCTAAGATTTAGAAGTCCCACTTTTACCCGCCTGAGACCGTCCACACGGAATTGAGCTTCCAATCCCAACACTCTTCCAACTCTGGATTTGTGAATCCAGTGAGAAATTGAAAATTACCTTTCGTTGCCAGTAATAGAAGCTATGTTGGACACTATTACCAGGTTTCTCATAAATATTTTCTTTATGAACCTAGCTTTGGGCTTGTTTTGTAGAGACCATTTTCCAAACTTATTAAAAAATTCCTAGTGTGTTTCTAGATTTTCTTAAAGTTTTTTTTTTTTTTATTACATTTCAGTTGTGTGACCTTAAAGTGAACGTAGGACTAACAAGCCCTTACATTTCCCTCCTTATAATGCCCTACCCATTCAGCATTGCCTAAGAGATACCTTTAATTCACTTCTGACCACACCTTTCAGCTTACTGGATGGTTTCCACTGATGATGGCGCATGTATTTGAGCAGAAAAATGTGCCAGTGTATACAGACATGCCCAGCCTGCTTTGGCTAGCTTGCTGTGATGCTGTGGTTTCCAGGAATACATTTTGCTTCAGAAGTAGGAACTGCCTTTATTTTCAGAAACCTGCAGGACAGGAGTAGAAAATGGAAGAACTCGGCATGCAGCGCATGCCATGTTGTATGGGCTTTGATCACTGTATTGCCCACATGACTGTTTCTAGTTCCATGATAGTTTTCTGCTGTGTGTACACAAGTGAGCCCTCCTATAGTTGGGTAGCTGTGTGCTTGGTTTCTTCTCCTTTGTCTTTTACTTGTCCCTTTTGAATATTATTCTGTTTTTATTCACGCATCGCTGTTAACTTTGCAAAAGTTATTTTTTAAAATTCACTTTCCCAGTTGTAAACGACCCCCACTTCATTTGTCACCTCAAGCACAATTAATAACACATTTTGTATTCTGTTATCTTTGGGCAGTTATAAAAATGAGAAAATTGTGTCAAAGTGCATTTTCTTAAAAATGGCCCTTAATACAATTCCAAAAGTGGCTATTAAATAAATGATAAATGCTCCTTGGATGGTTATGCTTTCAGGATGTCATATTGGATCAAATTAAAAGCATTGGTAAAGTTAAGATATATTAAGCCTTCTATTTCATTGTGATTTATTGGACTTACTACCAGGTTTTAAAAGGAAATTAGAAGAGCTTGAAAGAACTTATTCTTTACAAAATTGGGCTGATTGGGATTATGTGTTTTTGTCATTATGTTTTAGCATATGAAAAAGTTTGGAAATCCAGTTGAATTTTCAGTTTTCTCTTTTGAAAATGCAGGTGGTATGTTTTCCCCTTCTCAGTTTTCAGGGACCTTTTCATGTCTCCATTAATACTCAAAGATCATTATGAATGGCTTCTGTGACCATTTTAGCTAATTTCTTAGGTACCCTCAGCTATAGGTCATTCAAGTCTGTAGATCCAAACAATCTAATTTACTTGAGTATTCTTTAAGTAGATCCTCTCCCATTTCAATGCGGCTTTCCCCCCCACCTTTCATCCCAGTGGAGCACATGCAATTTTTCTTCAAAGAAATAAAAGCATGTATTAAAAGCGACTGCCTTTTAGTGTAATTAGTTAAGAGCTTTCTCCTTCCCTAATGAAAGGACTCAGTTTTCCTTTTTTGTTTCCTTTATGCCTATTGCTTTTCAGTAACACTTCTCAGTATATGTTGTGTTCCAGAAGTCTTTAGTGCAGTTTAAAGGTATTAAAACTTAAGTTTTAAGCTGCTAAGGCTTAAAATTGCACAAAGACTTTTGGGACACCCTGTATTTATTAAACTAACTCCCTGAAATGCATATGTTCTGGACCAAGAAATTCAGGACTTTTTATTTAAATCTTAAAATCTATGAGGTCCATGATGAGTTGGATATACATTTATTTACATTCCATCGTGGTGCATGCATTTTTTCCAAAACCATACAAAAATATTTTTTCAAAACATATTGAGTTAGTGGTTTGTACAGGTCAAAAATTTTTACAGAATTTGCTCTCCTTCCCTCAGCTTTATCCACTCTTATTGAAGGCGTTTCCCTGTTAACTGTAGCAGTGTGCCAAAATAAAATAGACTAGGTGATTGTTATCTTCATTTGGTTTCAGATGGACTCCTTTTGTTACCTAAAATCAAGTTGAGGCAGTAATGAATTACATTATTAGGACTTACTAATGATAATAAAATCCAAAGGAACACAGCATTCTTGTGTTTTTTTCATTTACCTCAATCAATTTAAGTGAAAAAATTTCATTCAGAAACAAACTTGTTGGCTACCTTTATCATCATCCCTTGGTAATTTATTGAGAGGATGCGACTATTTGATGTGTCCGTTGTCTTTCTCTGGCCTTAATAACTTTATTCCACACTAGAAGAGCTCTAGTTCATGGGCTAGGTTTCCTTCAGATCATGGAAAAAATGTTCAATAGTGACATTCCATTTATATAATTGTAGAAGTGGAATGTGACTTTTCAGATTTTTACCAACAATATCATAAAAGATGGGAGTTATTTCTAAATATAAGATATTAACTATGTCACTCATTTTCTGGTTCTCTCTCTGTGCATTTACTTCCCTCTCCTGTCTAATTTTCATTCTCTCTCCATTTTCATGCTCTTTCTCCTTGAATTGAGTACAATGATGAACTGAAGCATATATATGTATATATATGTATATATGTTAATATTATTTGCTATATTATATGCAGTATTTATTGAATTGTCTTTTGTTATCCATGTTTAATTTTAAGAGTAAATGAATGGATTTGTTGTTTTAATGAAATTGAGTTCCTTTTTATACACACATGCACAGATACACACATGCACATACATATAAACTTTTTTTTCTAGGACTAAGTAACTCTTAAAAAATGTTTACTATCTCACTTCATTCCATGCACTATTGGAGAATCAATATGAGGTTCCAAGAGATTCTGATTTGGGTTAATCTCTATTTGTAGTTTCAATGGTTTATTTTTTAAAATGCACTAAAAAGAAAGTAACATATTCATGTTTCATGTTCATACAAGGAATACAACGTACCTTCTCTGAATAGATGGTAGGATGTGGAGGGCAGAAAGATATCCCCCTTGTGAACAATAAATAGATGAATCTCAGGTCTATGGAGTCTAATTATGAATTAGGAAATTCAGCCTTTAATTTCTTTTTTCCGGTGACTGTTGTCTTTGAAAATGACAAATAGCCATTTTTATATCGACAAAACTAGCTGACCCGTCTCTCTTCTAACTCCACCATGATCTTTCAGCGTCCCAACCCTCTTCCCCACTACATTGTGGCCCTCCAGTTATTGGTACTAGAACATGAGTGTCTGCTTTACTTCTGTAACTTTCCTCACTCTCTCCTCTTGCAGTGCCCTTCCTGGCTGGTGCCCCAGGGCTGTTGGCCTATGCGCCCTAGTTACACTACTGCTCAGTTATTTTGTTTTGTGTTTTTAAAACTGGAGCTAATAACTGACTTTCTTCCAAAGAAGGATGTGGTGAGGAAACATATGTGTTGAGTGCATGTTGCTTAGAAAAAGTAGAAAGATAAATCAGCAGTTCAGGAAAATAAAAGGACAATTCTGAATAACAAAATGCATAATTAAAATTACGTAGCGTAACAGTGTATAGACAGATAATGTTATACTAATAAAAATCTACCTAACTTGGTCATTGTCCATATTTTGAAAAACTGTATATAAACAAAAATCAATTCAGTAACTCGAATTGTCTTAGTAAATGAATTGGGTGAACTGAAGAGGGGGAAAGAAATTGGTTGTTAAGATGATTGTGGGAAGAGTATTTGGTTAAAAGCTTGTATATTGGCATAGTTTATTTGCTCCGTAAATGGGACAGCCTGGCAGTTCTGTAAATAAGTTTTAGAGTTTTACCAGTGAACATCCAATTTTTAACTTTCCTTTTGGTTACCATGGGGGTATAGTATCTTCTGTCACTGTTCTTTTCTACTTATTTTCATATCCATAGAATTATTTTAAGTTTAGCTTTTCAAGAACTCAGTCTACTGGGCCAACAAAAATATAGGTATATCTTTCCTGCATTTGGTTGACATTTGAGTAACTAGCTTGTTTGCATAAAGTATTCAGTTGTCCCCATAATGGAAAATATTCTAACAAGGTTAGTGTTTGGTGGTAGAGCTAGCAGTTGCTATAACTTTTATGGTTCAAGATTTGTGATTGGATCCATTGTATACCCCCCCCCCCCCCCCCGAGTCAATTGATAATAGAGTTCTGTCCAAAAATTATTTGGACAGAAACAAATTGAAGAGGGTCATTGTTATTGACATTCATGTTTCCTGTTCTTCTTTCTCTTTTTTCCCCTTCAGTGAGCATGTTTTTGAACACGTTAACACCGAAGTTCTACGTTGCCCTGACAGGTACTTCCTCACTCATCTCAGGGCTTATTTTGGTAAGTACTGGAAATGTTATTTTCATTTAAGCTCTTATTTTTTACCAAATAGAGTGATGGACATGAGAAGGGGCATTATGTCAGGGTCAGCAGGGATATTTTAAGTTTTTTTTTCTTTCAAAACTCATAGTTGCTTGTCCTTTATAGAAAAATAATAAAGCATTGAAATTGTTGGATACAATTATCTCTATGATCTTTAAGAGTTCGAAGAGTCTACAGCTTAAATGATGCTGTACTGTGGCTCTGCAAGCTAGATAAATACAAGATAGAAATTATTTTTTGAAGACATCTGGAATTAGCTCTAGAATGAGTATGCAAACTATGGGTAATAAGCCAGATGAACTAGTAATCCTAGTGTGAAGAATCAAGTTTGATCTGCCAGGTGACCTAGTGGGATGAGAATCTTGACTGAAATATAGTGCAGGGCTGAGGAGAGGTAGGGATGCCATAGAGCAGGAGTTCTCAGGGGTTTTCATTCCACAAATTGGTTTCAGCCTCAAAAATGTGTTGTGAACTCGAGGGGGTAATATACTACTCATAGTAATCTGCAGTTATTTACTCCTTAAGGTGTCATTAAATAATTTTTAGCTAGAATCCTATGTGTATGATTCCCTCCCCCCAGGTGTTTGAGAATGACTGCTTAGTTATAAAGGAAAAGATAGGTTAAGAAATATGGGGTGGGTGCAGCACTGTATATTAAAGAGAAGGAAATTCAGGAATAAGTAGGACAATATGGTGGATGCATTTGGATAAAGAGTAATGGTGGCAAAAACAGAAGTGATGTTGTCATTAGAGTATGTTATAGACCGCAAGAGCAATAGAAAAAAAGAGAAGTTTAGGAAACAGATCCCAAGTGTGGAAGAGAGGCAGGAGGGGGGAACTGTGTTTATCCAGATATCTGCTACAACTTGTTATCTTCCCAAATCAGTTTCAGAGAAAAAAGGTAGGGGTGGGGGTGGGGGGGGAGGGGGGGAGTCAGGGTGTGTGTGTGTGTGTGTGTGTGTGTGTGTGTGTGTGTGTGTGTGTGTGTGTGTGTGTGAGAGAGAGAGAGAGAGAGAGAGAGAGAGAGAGAGAGATATTGCTTTACCCACAAGTCCACCAAAAACAATTACATTTCATTGAACATTTAAAATTATAATTACTTCTTTTTAAAAATCTAATTACCTAATCCTTATCTATTTTTTAATCTATCCTCCTAGTTTTATTTATTAGTTCAGGTTTTTAAAAAAATTAATTTTTTTATCTCTTTTTTGATTTTCAGGATTTCTATTTTGGTGTTTAACACTAATATCCAAACCATTTATAGCTTAGAGAGAACTATGTACAAACTGACAGTCTCTTCTCTGTCTCCTCCACGCCCTTTAACATTTCCCATACCCTACCCCTAAGCCAAGAGTTTGATGTGATGCTTATTGGAATCTAGGAGAAGAAAAATCATGTGTCAAAATACAATTTGGAGTTAAAGTACAATTTTTAGAATAGTTGCCTAACTATAGTCACTACCTCATTCCTTTCTTGATCATTCCCCTCAGGAGAATGGAAAGGACTTTCTAAAAATCAACATCAAAATCCTTTGTGAAAGGAGAAGCATGAGTCACAGTGCCATTTTTTCAGTTAGGGGAAAGAAGAAACTGCCCTTAGATGGGTCAGTAGCTCAAATCACTTCTGTGGGGCAGGGAAGGCAATATCCAAAATCATGCAAGAGGTACTTTGTTCTAAGTTTGGTTACCACCATAAATCCATTTCCCTAAGAAAGGTCTTTTGCTCTTGATCTAACATACTTTTTAAATCTAGAAGAGGCTTTTAGGCCAGAGGAAATTATTTCTTGATATTTTCAGTAGAATTAAAAGGGTAGTTTTCATATACTTTCATATCAGTGTGGCTAATAATTTTTAAATTTGCATTAATGATGATCTTTTGATAAGTAGAATTATTATTGTTCATTTGTGTCTGACTCTTTGTTGGGGTTTTCTTGGGTAAAGATAGTGGAGTGGTTTGCCATTTTCTTCTTCAACAGATTAAAGCAAACAGAGAGGTTAAGTGACTTAAGGGTCGCATAGCTAGTGAGTGTCTGAGGTTGGATTTGAACTCAGGTCTTATTGACTCTAGGCCCAGCACTGAGCCACCTACCTGCCCCTGTGTAATTAGGGAGATACTTTATTGGATCTGACTCTTACCAACATGGAGGAATTAGTTGGTAGTCATAAGTTGGAATGTTGGAAATGAGACAACCGTGTCGTACAAAGGATAGAGCATTGTACTTGGAAGACCTGAGTTCAAACCTGGACATAGATATTTAATGGCTCTGTGACTTAGGGCAGGTCATTTAACTTCTTTCTGCTTCAGTTTCCTCAAATTGAAGAGTTAATAATAGTACCTACCTCCCAGGGTTCTTGTAAGGATAAAATGAGACAGTATTTTAAAAGTGCTTTGCAAACCTTAAAGCACTATTAAATGCTATCTTTTGAGTAGTAGTAGTAGTACTAGTACTAGTACTAGTAGTAGTATGTGTTCATCCTTTGTTGCCAAAGAAGACCATGCCATCAGAGAAATGATGACATGACTTGCACTTGACTTTGTTTTGAGTGACGGAGGGCTGTGCAGATTACCACCCTTACTACTCCTCCACAGTCATCTGGATCCAGTGACCAGATATTCGTCAGGATGACTGCAGATGAGTAGTAGTAATGACCACCACCACCAGGAGGAAATGGGAAATGATTATTCCAGGTTAGGATACATTATAGAGAAGGAAGATCAAGTCAGGTATAGTATGATCTGTATCCTCAGATTTAGGAAAGTGTTCAAACTGTTCAGAGGAAGGATAGGGTAAGATTGTATAGATTAAAATTCCATAGGGATAGTCAACACATGAAGGATGGGAAAGCTAAAATGAAATTCTAAAGACACCAATAGAAATCATTCCTTTTTGGAGGTGAGAAGGAAAAGGGAGGATTGTTTCACGAGCTTGACGTGAATGTACAAAAGGTTTAACTAAGGACAGAGGATCAATACAGAAGTGTGGCTTGGTCCTGTAAAGCAATAGTGTTAAGAATACTAAAGCTCAGTGTGAGCAGACACTATCAGGGAAATCTAAGGACAGCAAAATGGTTTAGAAAAAACTATACTGGGGAAAGGAGAGCAACATTCTTTACATAAGATAAGGGGGAAGAGTAAGACCACTGCTAGGGGTGGATGGATGTCATATGTAGATGATGGAAAGAAGGCAGAACTGCACAAGTGTTGCTTTGCTTTGCTTTTCTCTGACTAAGATAATAACCCTTGGACTGAAATAGGTTAAAAATGGCCAATTCTTGCTAATCTTCAGATAAGTTGAGAGTCACTTTTTTTTTTTTTTTTATCAATTAATTTATTTGTTTTCAGTTTGAGAGTCACTCTTTATGAACCCAGGTTGCTAGGCCCAAGTCAACTACATTTATGATACTGAAAGAATTTGTAGGTGGGTGTGATGGCTGAACCACTTGGCGTGGGGTCTGAATGATCTGGTAGAACAAGAAAAGAGTAAGTGTCCTGAGACTAAAAAATAGACAGCGAATGAGGTTCACAGACCATACATTAGTGATCTTGACTTTAATCCTGATGAGACTTTGGAGCATGTTGCTAAAGAGGCAATTAGTGAGTATCAATCAGATAACAAGTAATTAAGCACCTACTAGGTGCCAGGCATTGTGCTAGAGACTGGGGTAGGTGCTAATTAGTGGGAATAATGAATCCATTGAAGTGACATTCCTTTGTACTCTAATATTTACATAACTTTATAAATTAAGGTAAGTGATTCTAGTCCAATGGAAATATTCAGTGTAAATTCAAATAATATGGCCACTTAAAGGGATTTCTCATTTGTGCTAATCAGGACCTAACTGTACCATAAATAAACAGTGCTTGCATGCATAGATTATATTCTAATGGGAGAGAAAGATAGATAAACATAGGATCAGTATCAAGGTAACAGATATAAATAAAGACAAAGGAGTTTAATGTGAGGTATTTTGAGAATGAAAATATAAGAAGCCACTTTGCCAGAAAGCAGTTTAAAAAAATAATGGAACAGATGTCAAAGCAATATAATAGAATCTTAGACTTAGAGCTGGAAGGGGCCTCAGAGGCCACTTAGTCCAACCCCTCCATCTTCCAGATGTGGAGAGCTGAGGTCCTGGGAGCTTCAGTGAGTTCCTGAAGGTCACACAGATAGTGGAGTTCAGATGCCAGATTTGAATCCAGATTCTCTGATTTGGGAGCTAGTGCTCTTCCCACTGTACCAGGAATGAGCAAATAATCAGTAGATTTATTGTTTTAACAAGAGCTTAAAGAAGAGACAGTATATTGTAGAGTCACCTTGGGAAAGCATTTTGGTAGGATGATTCTTAGACTGTCATAATCTAGGACAGAGAGTTGGCATAGAGTGAAAGGAGAGAAATGAAGATGATAATATGAATGACTAGAAAATGAGAAAAGAGATGACAGACAAGGGAGAACTCTGGATGGAGAAAAATTTCACATTGAACAGATATGCTGCTCATTGTGCATAAATGATCCTTTAACAACAAAATTATCATTATATTATGTTTTGGAAATGTAGCATTTTTAAAAAAGTTATATTGTGGGGGTTTTAATTTTTAAAATAAGTATACCAAAATATTCACACAAATATAGTTATTAAAGTTATGAATATTGTTTTTCATAGTGTTGCCTTTAAAATTCTATGTATTCTCTACATAGCAAGACCTATTATTTGCTAAAACCATAGACATAAGCATAGGAAAATGAATGTTTTTCTTATGAAGTTGAGTCATAATTTCATGCACCAAGAAGCCATTGACTGAGAAGAGAAGTTTATTTTATTTTATTAAGTGGTAGTTTCTTCCTTGCTTTAAAGAATATCATATGATAAGCTTGAGCTAAGAATTTTTCAGCTGTTTTTCTGATCTCTTCCATAAGTTCTAACTTGGACTATATTATAGAAGCATCCTATTGAGAGCTCCCCAGAATATATAGGTTCTGGAAGAACTGTAAGCCATTCTGTGTTATTTTTCTACTGTTCTATCCATAGCCCATCCTTCTTTTACTCTCTGAATGGTTGTTCTGAAAACAGATGTCAGACTTATTCTCTTGCCTCTCCAAATAAAGGAATTTCCCTACTCCACGAATATTGCTATTCAGGGCTTGTTAGTTGCTGTATTACATTCTTAACATAACGGTTAGCTCCTGATGATTCACTCCAGTAGCATGCCTGGCTTTCAAGTATCCTAATGATGCATTTGCCCTCTTAGCACGAGGGGAAAACAAATGATACTCACTGGGGAAATTTCTGGGGAAAAGCCTTGGTTCAATTATGGATTTCATTAAGTACCTTAAAAAATTTTTGAGGGCAGAATGACTGGGGAAACATCAGCACTGTCCCACTATTTATAGTATTTGTTTTTAGGGAACATCATCATTTGGTTTTGTTTGCCCACCGCACACCATCCACATTGCACCTGGCTTCTCCACCCTCTGTCCTCTTTTATACGTCTTCATGCGTAGTACATAACGTGGATAGAATGGAAGTAAAGCATCAGGTACCCCACTGACAGCTGTATGTTCAGAAAACACTTGGGTTTGTTTACTGTCAGCAGCGAGAGAATTATTTAATGATCACACCCTGGGGTAGTCTTCTTAGAGTCAGACTTTGTTCCTCCCCCTCAAAAGTACAGCATTACCCTTGGGGAATAAATGTGTTTGTGGACACTTCAGAGCTGATGGATCAGGGAGTTGAATGACCTGAGGAGAAACAGAAGGAGGTGGAGATGGGAGAGGATAGAAAAAGGAGTAGCTGTTATGGAAGAAACAAAATCCATCAGTCTAGCACACCTGCCTGAATATAAAATTCATTCAGTAGAGAGCTGCTTTGTTCTACCAGATGTGTGTTCTTTTAAAAACAAGAAGCTCAGATATGAGTCATCCATCTAGGGCAGCTCCATCTCATTGGTTGGGAACTGGCTCCAAATCAAAAATGATAGTTTTGGAGCCAGACTCCTCTCTAACCTCTGCTGTCCCATTGTTCCTGATCCCAACTTATCGCTTTAAGTAGTTTTCCCCTTCTCAACTTTGAGGAACCTCTTGTGCCAGCTGCCTCTCAGCCTTTCCTGGCACTGGCCTCTCCTTATGCTGCTCCCCTTCTATCCCCCCAGCAACAGTCCTGGGAAGAGCAGCTGTCATTACCACCCTAACCTGCCATTTTAACCCTTTATTTATGTATTTTTCTCAGCAAGGACAGAACCTATTCTGCTGAGAGAATGGAGCAGAAAAAAGAAGTTGGAAACCAGATTGTTGTTTCAGAGGGGAAATCTGTAGTGTGGGTGGGTGGGGTGTCAGGGATGTGGGGTACAACACTTAAACTGGGGACACCTAGGTGGTAACAGTGGATAGAGTGCTAGACCTGGGTTCAGGAAGACCTGAGTCTAAATCCAGCTTCAGACACTTAGTAACTCTGTGACCCTGGACACTTAACCTCTGTCTCAGGTTCCTCAGCTTTAAATGAGGATAATAATAGCACCTACTTCCCAGGGTTGTTGAGAAGATCAAATGAGATAATAAATTTAAAGTACTTAGCATGGTGCCTGGAACATAGTAAATATTAGCTATTATTGTCAATTAGTAATTAATTAATATAATTAATAAATTTATCATTATGCTATTAAATGGGCTAGTTTAGGAGAAGCCATATACATAGATCACATAGTAGAGAGATGTTTATACATACAAGTAGAAAAATTAATACAGATGTAATTAATACAAATGTACAGATGCAAATGTAAATGCACAAATACAGATCCACATATGAATGAAACAAAGGAAAGGGGAGGATGAACATAAGAAAAGAGAAAAAAATGAGAATGATAAAGAAAAGAATCAAGAGACAGTTTGGGTTAGGGGTAAAACTTAGCAGGTTGTTGGACTGGCAGAAGAGTGGACAAGTCATAGATTGTGTTTGTTTTAATTTTCTCATACTACTTACTGGAAAGATGAGTTACATAAAGGAGACAGAAAAGCAAACATGACACTGTTTTTGAAACCGTAATGTGAGGGGATTATATTTGCAAATTGCTAAGGTTTTTTCCACTCTAAAAAATTATCTGATTCAGCACAGCTCTTTTCCTACTTAAAAAAAAGCCTCTTTAAGACCAGTAGGCCTGCTTTTGTCATAACATTTTTCGCATGGGCCATCAGGATAACTTAAAATGTTTAGCCTGTAATCGTACTTTCTGAAGCTCTCCAGGTTCCAGCCAGGCTACAGTCTTGGGAATGAGGGATGGCTAGCAAAAGGGCCAGGGAAATTGGAGTGAAAAGGCTTATTTGGGGTCTTGGAGGCAGTATGAGCAAGACAAGGCATGTGAATTATGAAACAACTTGATTTTTGACTCTGAGGGGAAAGGGTGAGAAGCTGTGGAGGCCAGATGGCCATGGAAGCCACAGACGATGGGAGGGAACTGAGGACACTGCAGCCTTATCAGATTACAGCTTCTTGAGTTTACCATGAAAATGAATGCTCTCTGCAGGAGTCGGAAGAGCCAACTGTTTGGGGAGACTTGCCAGTGTAAGGATCTGTTGTGAAGATGAGAATTGGAATGCCTTGGGGTGGTGGCTGGCCGTGGAGTGAGTGGAACAAGGATTAGAAGACACTTAAGGGAAAGGAGCCAATAAGAGCCATGGGAGGAGGGAACTTTTCCACCCTTAGCTAGACTACTATTTCTCCATTAGTGATGTCTGCTTCTCTAGATGGTATAGTCCCTGATTTTTCAGAGGAGGAAACTGAAGCCCACAAGAAGGGATGGGACTTCCTCAAGTTAAATAAGAACTAGAATAAAGGTCCAGATTTCCTGATTCTCAGGACTTTCTTTAAGGGGCTGGACTAAACGACCTTGAACATCTCTTCTAGCTCTAACTTTGTCATCTGATGAAATATATAAGGGATTGGTGTGTTTAGCAGTTTATTGTGCCAATCAGAACAAAAATATCCTTCCAAGTCATTGGCCTAAAGAACCAGGTGAAGTCGGGTAAAAGGAAGGCAATGTAATCTTTTTTTTTTTCATAGAGAAATCTTGAAAATAATCTCAGAAATACCAGAGTGTTTTTTATTTTTGTTTTGAGTTGACCAATCTAAAGCACAGCTCTGATACCTTGAAATAACAAGAAAAACCAGAACAAATATTACATGTTACCTCTCTTGCTTCCTGTCCCTATTTTCAGGGTCCTTTGCTGAAAGCCTGAGAGGAGAGAGCCATCAGACAAGTCTATAATAATTCGTAATCTGATGGGAAAATTTTTGCTAGAGATTTCAGTTCTTGGGTCTTTCTACAAACTATAGTGGTGAAGAATTCTCATGCCACAGCCTTACATCATCTTCTTCTCTCTCCTCTCTGCTTTCCCTCCCTTTCTCTCCCTCTCCCCAGAATCTTGGGCACCAGGTGGCTGGGGAGGGGACAAGGAATCAGGGAACCCATTTTTCGGGAATAGATAGACACCTACTTGGGGAGCTGGGAACTGAGGGGGATGGAACTGAGGCTTAGTGCAGGAAACTTGGACCCACTCTGCAGCTGTCTTAAAGCTCTAAAAAAAGCTTCAAGGAATTAAAAAAAAATCATGGGTTAAAAAGTCAGGGTTAAAAAAGGGTAAAGATGCTTGTGAACTGCCATTTCTTATAATAACTCACATTTATATGTCAGTACTACTTTAGGCTTAACAAAATGTTTCTTTCAAAACAATTCTATAAGGCAGGTCCTGCTAATGGTAAGAACAACAAAAACGGCGGCAGAAATTAATGCTAGCATTTTATATAATGCATTAAAGTTTTTGCCAAGCACTTTATAAATAATATCTCATTTTGTCCTTACAACAGCACTGGGAGGTAGGTGCTGTTATTATCCCCATTTTATAGATGAGGGAACTAAGAGACACAAACTTAAGTGATTTAGGATCACACAGCTAGTAAGTGGTCAAAGCTGGCTTTGTTTGATCTTGTGTATTAACTAATGCCAAGTATCATTATCCTTACATACTGATGAAAGAACTGAGACCCCAGAATCTCATCAGGGGTCACACAGCTAGTAGATAATCGAATCAGAACTTGAATCTAGGTGCTCCTGAGGACAAGTCTAATATACATTTCACTATACTGTCTTCATTTGATAACTTTTAGCATTGACGCTCTCCTGTCTTTTTCAAAAGCTTATCTACTTTTCACAATGAATCTCCTATCCTTTCTGAAAGCTGTTCACTCCCAGATAAATTTTCAAAGACTTACACAGCTGGTGTCACTTTGGCATTCTGTTCTGTTATGGATTAATGCTGTCTCATTCAACACTGAAGAGAAGTTTCATATTTCCCCTGTCTTCTATCTCCAGCATTCACAGTAATTATACTCTCTGTGATGATATGACTTGCATTTGACTTTGTTTTGAGTGAGGGAGGACAGCTAGGTGGTGCAGTGGATAGAGCACCAGTGCAGGAGTCAGGAGGACCTGAGTTCAAATCTCACCTCAGACACTTGACACTCACTAGCTATGTGACCTTGGGCAAGTCATTTAACCCAAATTGCCTTATCCTGGGTCATCTCCAGTCATCCAGATGAATATCTGGTCACTGGATTCAGATGGCTCTGGAGGAGAAGTGAGGCTAGTGGCTTGCACAGCCCTTCTTCACTCAAAACAAAGTCAAGTGCAAGTCGTGTCATTATTTCTCTGATGGCATGGTCTTCTTTGGCAATGAAGCATGAACACACACTCTCTGTGATACCAATATCTTCCATTTTAATTGTGGTCCTAGGGAAGAAGTCATAGGAAGGAGATTACTGATTTTAGGAGAGGAGAATCATTTCCATTCTCATGGGAATGAATGGGAAGTTAATTACTCAGAAGGAACTCCTGAAACATCTCTCTACATGTACCAGGAAATAGATTTGATTGATACATAGAATTCAGGAAATAACCTGAAAGTTGGGAAGGTATGTTATATGAAGAACATGAAGTTCAAAAGGGAGAGACAGGGTCTGTACTCAGTATTGATAGCTGGGCAAAATTCAGCCCATTTGTTTCAAGTAGATAGAAAGGTCTTATTCATGATCCCTTTTCTAGTCTTGGTTACTTTCCTAAAGGAAAGAGTTTGATGAATGCATGAGAACTGCTTCCCTTGATAATAAATATACTTTTATCTTAAATCTTTGGTGATAGTCCTCAACCACTAGTGTCCCCCCCCCCCCCCCCCCCAGATACTTTGTCTCCTTTGCCAAGCACTACTGGAATAAATACAGATCCATTTTTATTCTTTGGAAGCAATCCTGTGATTTTTAATGCCATAGCTGAGTAGTATAGGCACGTACAGAAGTATACCAACATGTGGAAACAGTGAAAATCATTAAGAGAATCAGGAAGTTAATTCTAAAATTTCTCCAGTTTGTCTCTTTTTGGAAGTATTGTTGGATTATTGGGAACATTTTTAGTACAGAGAAGGTCACCCTGAAAGCATTTCCCAATTCATGATATGGTGAAGATAGCATTTGCTTCTTATTGGAGTCATTAGGAACACTCAGTAAATAGTTAATGGAGTTTTCTTTGAGTATCACTCAGTGAGCAGAGTGTGACCAGAAAAGATGATAGGCTGACCATGGAAGAGTAGGGATAACAGATGGACAGTCTGCATACTGCATGTATACCCGTGTAATATTAAGAGATCTTAGTATTTTAGCCATGTATCTGGCACATAGTAATTGCTTAATAAATGCCTGTTGACCGACTGATTTAAAAGAAATCTTTCTTGTTGGATTGATCTCCTATGGAGGAGTTATTGCATGGGATGGACAAGAGATAAACAGGATGAGAAAACATTGATGGGTTGGGATCTGAACTATTGGAGAGAATACCCAAATTGAGGAGATCACAGATTTATTAAGGTGTTTGCACCTTATCTACCTGTGTCTTCAGGAACAAAGATTTAGCACTGGAAAGGACCTTAGATAGTAATAAATCCAGCCCTCTCTTTTTATATTTGAGGAAATGAAGACCACAAAGATGAAGTTAGTTTCCCAAGGTCATAATGACTCCAAATGCATTGTCCTCTCCACTCCATCATGTCTCATCTTTTCTGGTCATTTATATCTTTTTACTTGCATGTTATCCTCCTATTTAAATTTTACATGCATCTTTCCTTTAATCTTTAAGTTACCTGTAATTTTGATTCTTTGCAGATTGTTGTGTTCCTTAATTTGGAGATGCATAAACTCCAATGGAAGAATATTAGTGCTAAAAAATCAAATCTTTTTATAGCAGCAGATAGTGTGAAATTTTTGAAAGCATCATGCAGTTTCCCAAATGTGATCCAACAACATCTACCTTTTCAGTTCTTGGTGCAAATCATTGTCCAGCTGAAGCACTTATCCAAGATACACTTGCTAATGACCTAATTCGATGTACATGCCTGGCCTGCTGCAAGTTGCAGTCTAGGTAGTGTGTGTGTGTGTGTGTGTGTGTGTGTGTGTGTGTGTGTGTGTGTGTGTGGTTTTTTTATCCTCTTTATTTTTCCTACATAAATAGTTAGACTAGTTTCTCTCAAATGACTGAATTTCACTCAGGAGACTTTAGAATGTTTTGAGCTTCACTGCATTCAGTACAGTATCATCTGCTAAGAGGAACATTTAAAGAAGCTCATCATCAATTAAGAACCCTTCTTGGACTTTGGATAGAAAGTCCCCCCATAACACCAGCAAACACCCTACATGTTTTTGATCCAGTCTGAGGAGGGATTTGAAGGAGAGACACTGACCATAGAGTGAACTTACTTCACTGTGATTTACTGCTATCACAAGAACATGGGTACAGAATGAACATTGTAGCTCTTTGAAAAAATGTATTCATGATGGACTTCTAGTTTAATTTCTAACATTTTCATTACTTTCTTGAATCGACTATCACTATAAGAATAATTTAGCCTGATTTGTATTATTTCCTGACTTACAAAATATAGATGATCACACTGAAAATTTAACAGTTTACAGTGTGCCTCTACAATCTAGCCCCAGTACCCCCTAATTGTAGCCGCTCTGAGTCCCACTGGGTCCTGATTTTGAGATAATAAATTGTGACACATGTAAGCACAGGAATTGACCAACTGTTCTCTGGATTGTGGATGGGTACAAATGGCTTGTACACCCAGGAGTTTGAATTATTTTACACCCAGGGTTAAACAAGCTGCTTAGTACCACTTTTACAAATACACCACTCCTAGGTAAGCAAAACTCCACATTTTAATGCGTATATCCATCATAAGTGAGCCAAAACTCATATGTGAACACGTTATAAACAATCCAAACTCAGAACCACATCCAGGTTGGCATAGTTTCTCTGGTTCCTCCATGGGGGCTGTACCTTATGAATTCACTGGTTATCTTGACTTTCTCTTGGGAATTGAGTACAGGGACAGATCTCATTAGCCAGCCTGACTGTTTCTATTGTAAATCCTTGTATTGTTTTGGCACGTGCAAGGGAGATATCTTATTTGAGGAGACCTTTGAAGCCTTTATTTTATTATATTGAATCAAATACTTGTTGGAGATCAATAAATAACAAACACAGTGGAACTTTATACTCTCTACATCTTTTAGTGCAATGAGTGTCTGAAGATATGGTTGGCTGAAGAAAATTGTCTAGGAAATCCTGTGCTTCTTGTATTTTCATCGATGAATTGTCTAGAAAATCCTGTATCCTTCTTGTATTTTGATAATTAATGCTCTCTATTTTGTACATAGATCATTTCTTATAAAGGTTGTATAGTGATGGTAAAGTGGTTATTTGGGTCAATAGTTGCTGATGCTAGTCACTTTAAAAAATACCTACCAGTTAGGCTCTTTTGGAATTTTATTTTTTGCTTTGAGATTTAAGAGATTTAAAATTGTGTTGCTTCTAGCACAGATATATGTATTGAGTTAATTTGAATCTTATATTTTTATTTTGTTAAATGCCATTGCCACTTTGTCACATCTGGTAGGGAGAAGGTAGATTCCAAATGTGATAGACTTACTTTGACTGAGAAACATAGATCACCACAGAGCAGATGTTCTTAACCTGCAGTCTGTGAGCTTGGGTATTTTTAATTTTTATTTTTTCAATTAAATTATTTTATTTGGTTTCAGTGTTCGACAATCACTTCCGTATACCTTAGATTTTTTTCCCCATTCTCTCCCTCTCATTCCCCCCTCCCTCCCCACTCCCTTCCTGAGATGGCATACAATCTTATATAGGTTCTACACATACATTCCTATTAAATACATGTTGCATAGAAGAATTAAAATGAATGGGAGAAACCATAAAACAAAACAAGACATAATACAAAAGAAAATGGTCTGCTTCTATCTGTGATCCAATTCCATAGTTCTTTCTCTGGATGTGGAAGGCGTTTTGCCTCAAGAATCCATTGGAAATTTTTTAAGTCCATGCATTTCAATTAAGTATTAAGTCTACCAGAAAAATTCCTCACACACTGTGGTTGTTGCTATGTACAAAGTTCTCCTGGTTCTGCTCCGTTCACTTAGCATCAATTCATATAGGTCCTTTTAAGCCTCTCTGAAGTCTTCCTGTTCATCGTTTCTCATAGCACAATAGTATTCCGATGCGTTCCACAACTTGTTCAGCCATTCCCCAATTAATGGGTATCCCCTTGATTTCCAGGTTTTGGCCTCCACAAAGAGTGCTGCTATAAATATTTTTGTACATATGGGACCCTTTATCATTTCTGTGATCTCTTTGGGATAGAGTCCCATAAGTGATATTGCTGGGTGAAAGGGTATGCGCATTTTTCTAGCCCTTTGGACATAGTTCCAAATTGCTCTCCAGAATGGTTGGATCAGCTGTGAGCTTGCTTTTTTAAAAAATATGTGTGTGTATGTATATGTATTATGTATACATGTATGTATGTGTATATATATATGATAAAATACATATATTTTGATAACTATTTTAGAATAATTGGTTAACTTTATAACCCTATATATTTGATTTTATGCATTTAAAAACATTATTCTGAGAGAGGTGCAGGCATAGGCTTCACCAGATTGCCAAAGGGGGAGCTCCATGACACCAAAAAGGAACATTAGTAGATCTGTTCTGTATCATATTCTCTCCTTTCCTCTACAGGAAATGTAACCTCAGTCATTCTACTTACCTCTCAAATTTCCAATCTCTTGTTTTCTATCAGTTCCTTCCCCGCTAACTTCAACTATGCCCAAGCCTCCCCATCTTTAAAAAACCTTTACTAGAGTCTATCATCCTTCATTTCTCCTCCCTTTCACAGCCAAACTCCTTGAAAAAGCTGTCTACACTTAATAATTCCACTTCATTACTCCGTACACCTCTTTGTGATTTGGCTTCTAATGTGATCACTCTAATAATAAAGTACTGCTTTCAAAGTTACGGGTGTTTTCTTAGTTGCCAAAATCTGATGGCCCTTTGAAAGACCTTCTCCTTCTTGTATTATCTGCTGTGTTTGGTACTGTTGATCACTCTTCTCTTTTGCTGGCATGCCTTTGTATCATGCTTCTTTCTCACTGTGGAAGTTCACTACAGTTTTTACCTAGGCTCTATTCTCTCTGAACACCTTTTCTTTCTCTTGGTTGTTTCATCAGCTGCCATGGGTTAAGATATACAGACAGATTTGTATTTCTAGCCCCAGTCTCTCTCCTGAGCTTCAGTCACTCCTCACTAATTGCCAATTGGATATTTCAAACTGGGTGAAACATCTTATTCTAGGCTGACCTTCCTCAAACCAATCATCTCGTAGTTTATGTTGGATATTGGAACAAAGTGAGACAACCATGGATCATTTAACAGTTAACCAAAGGATATTTAAGTATTGCAGGAAAAAAGTATTCAGCAAGGACAGATGTTGGAAACACCTCAGATTGTTACAGCTGAGTGAAGCTTTCTTACCAGAGCTGCCCATCCTTTCTCAAAAGCTAAGTATCAGCTAGCTCATGAGGCTGCTTTGTACTCTGATGACCAGGGAGCACTGTCAACAACTTTTATCCCTGAGTTAACCAACTCTCAATCAATACTTTTTAAGGAAAAATAAAAACAGAAAACTAGCCGAATCTGTACAAGGGCAGGGGTTAGGATAGTCTTCCATACCTTTCAAAATCAGCTTGTCAAAACTCAATTCCTCCCAAGCACTCCCCTCTTCTGTACTTTTCTATATCTGTCAAAGACACCATTGGGCTGCTAGTCTCCCAGTTTTGCAACCTCCATATTATTCTCAACTCTTCACTTTTCTTCATCCCTCATGAACAGTCCGTTGTTTCTACATTTACAGCATCTCTCACATTCTTTCCACTCACATAGTCCAGGTCCTAATTACTTCTCACTTAGATTATTGTAATAACCTCCCACTTGGTCACCCTGCCTCAAGTCTTTCACTCCAGTGCATTCTCCGTGTTGCTTCCAAAAAGTTTTTTCCCCCTTGAATGCACATCTCATCATGTCACCCCTCCCCTCTGCAAATTTCATTGGTTCCCTATTGCTTCTAAAAACAAATTTCATTTCCTCAGTTTAGCTTTTTAAAGCCATATACAGTCTGGCTCCTACTCATCTTTCTAGTCTCATTGGATATTACTTCCCTCCTTGAGCTCTGGGATCTTTTCCTCACAGAAGACCCTGTTTTCCATCTCCATGCCTTTGCATGGGCTTTACATGTCTGGGATGCACTCCCTTCTCACCTTCATCTCATAGAATCCTTCTCTTCTTTGAGTCAAGCTGTCAGGTCTTTTACATGATTTTCCTTCCCTTCCAAACTTCTTTCTATTTAACTAATTTTTATTATTTTATTTGTTTGTTCTTTTACATGTATATATTTTATACACGCATGCTTGCACATACACACACATCCTTCTTGTCTCTCTCATGAGAATACACTTGCAGATAGAGATTGTTTCACTTTTTGTGTCCCCAGCACATAGTAGGTGCCTCATAAGTTTTTGTTAATTGATGGCTATCTGCGGTTTTCCCACTTTTTTTCTGCAAATGTTCTCTGCATGATTTGGGGTAACTCTGCCCTTTGTATTTCGCTATTTTGGCTCTTCACTTGCTTTCCATTGTTTTGTGAGGTGATATATTTATAATTCTTCTTTCTCTATAGTGTTTTGCAAATGATCTTGTACCCTAAACTGGTATTTCCCTTGACTGGCACGGTCTTCTACTTGGCAAAGAGTTGGAAGGACATTTGACATCACGTTGTTGTCTAGCACCTTCCTGTGAGGAGTAACCTGAGGAACAAAGATTTGCCCGTGATTATACGCAGGGATTTCTCATGTTTATCTCTGCCTATTTCTCCTTGGGGGAAATATTTGGAATGGACAGCTTGGACAAGCTGGAGCTGCTATAATATGTTTGCTGTATCTGTAGTGTTGTTCCTTATTTTTTTAGTACGTTTTAGCTTTTGCCTTATCTATTCAGTGATCTGACTACTGATTCTGAAATGACTGCTACAGAAAACAATTCATTTTCTGACAATTCAAATATAGAGTTTCATTTTTTGTGATGTTCTTTAGTGCTCCCCGCCCGTGGCCTTCCACTTACCTTCTTGAGGAAAGAACTCATGTTATACAAGTGAAGAGAAACTGCTGACTGCTTCTTTTGGTGACCCCTGCCCCAAATATTTTTCACGATAGATTTCCTTATACTCTTGTGGGTTCACCTTTTTTAAATTGCCAAAGATTAAAGCATATGTTGACGCAAAAAACTGATGATGGTTTTTCATAAGAATTTCTGTCATTTTCCCTCTTAGCCACAGATATTGGCGCCTTTTAAAATAATCTCTGCAGTAGTTTGTTTACTTGATGTTGTCTACGAACCCTGAAAGGTTTGAGTGACCAGGTTCCTCTCATGTTCCCTGTTGCCTTTTGGTATACAATGAAACCAGCTGTACCAACCCTTTTACTCACCTTGCTGAGGTGAGTAAATTATCCTGCAAATTATCCTCATTGAGCTATAAACAGCTTTTTTTTTGGCTTTAGGGATGTCCATAGGGATGGGCTTCATTGATTTATTTATTAATTGTTGGTCAAAGGTTAGCTAGCTAGTCGACCATTGGACATAGACAGCCACAGTATCAAAGACACCTTGATGATACAGCTGAATGAACTTCCTTACCTGGGTTGCCCATCCTTTCCCAAAAGCTAAGTATCAGAGAACTCCTATGGCTGCCTTGTATTTAGGTGACCAGGGTGCACTGTCAGCAGCCCGAGCCCTTATAATCCCTGAGCCAACCAACTTATTCATTACCTTTTATGGGAAGAACTGGGAAAATGGGGTGGACTCTAGTCTAACTTGCATGGGAGAAGGGTTTAGAATATTACTCTACATATCTCAAGCTTATCATGCTCAAATCCAGACTAATTTTCTTTCCCCAAAATCCTTTCCTCTTCCAACTTCCCCATTTCTGTCAAAAGCATCACAATATCTTGTCAAAGACACTCTGACTATCAGCAGGAGATAAAGTGTTGGACTTGAATTCAGAATAGCTGAGCTCAAATTTTGCCTTGTGCACTCATTTAACCTCCTTGAGCCTCAGTGTCCTTATCTGTTAAATAGGTATAATAATAACATGACTTCCTAGAGTTGTTGTGAAGATAAAATATTTGTAAAGTGCTTTGCAAATGTTAAACCTCCATATAACTGCTATTATTATTGTTGCTAATAATAATAGATTTTTCAGAGCCTAAAATTCCCATGATTTTTGTGCCTTTTGGCTGCTTTTCTGACCTTCCAACATGAATTATAGTAATATTAGCTTGTATTTATGTAGTGTTTTAAGGCTTGTGAAGCATTTTACAAATATTATCCTCACAATAAGCCTGCTAGATAAATGCTATTATTATCCTTACTTTGCAGATAAGAAAGTTGAAATAGTCAATTGAAATAATGACTTGTCCAAGATCAGACAGCTATTAGTGTCTGATGCAGGGTTTGAACTTGGTGAGCTCTTCCTGAATCTTGAGCCAACAATTTATCCACTTTACCCCTAGCTGCCCGCTTCATTGGTGGCTAGGGACTACACAGGACTGTTTCATTTTTATATGTATTTTAATGTGTTTCATGGGTCTTTATCCACTCAAGCCTTTCCAGTTTGATAGAAAATGCCTATCAGCTCATGCTTCAAGCAAGAATTGTCACCTCCACACCATGATGAACTTTCACAATAGGATTTTAAAGCTAAATTGAAGCTTCTACATTTATAATAATCTTAACAACGAGAAAGTGCAGTGGTATAGGATTAGGGTAGAAGTTGAGAGACAAGAAGTTCAACTGAAAACGACTTGGAAGTATAAGTTGATTATATGTCTACTGTGTGACATGTCTGCTAAAAAGTTGATTTATGAAAAAGTAGAGTTCAGAAAAGTAGTTCAGAATGAAGGAGGTGATAGTCCTGTGGCACCCATGGTGGTTAGACTATCTCTGGAACAAATGTATACAGTTCTGGGCACCACATTTTTGGTAGGACATTTAGTTGGAGCCTATCCAGAGGAGGTTGAGTAGGGTGGCATAGGAACCTAAAACCATGTCATAGGAGACTCCGTAGAGAAATAAGATATGTTTACCTAGAGAGGCAGGACTTAGTGGTCAGTGCCTTTCAAATATTCGGAGGACTGCCAGGTGGAATAGAAGTTAGATTTGTTTTACTTGGCCCCAAAGAGAAGAGCTAAGACTTAGTGGATGGAGTAATTCAGGAGTATTGATTTCAATTTAGTATAAGGAATAACTTTACAAATATTAGAACTATCCCAAAATAGAATAATCTGCCTTGGGAAGAAATGAGTTCCTTTTTAATGAAGGTTGGATTTTGTTGAGATTGTATAGAGGGAAGCACCTTTCAGGTAGATATTGACTTAGATGCCCTGAGATGTCACTTCTACCTTGGAAGTTTTATGGTGCTTTGAATGGGTTAGTTTGACTGGAGTAGTGTTTATATGTAGTGTTGTAATGTAGGAGGGAGCTAAAGTTGATAAAAGACAAATTAAAGAGGACTCTTATTAGGCTATGGAGTTTGTACTTATACCTATAGATAGTGGGGAGTCTTTAAACAATTATGAACAAGGCTTTGCGGAGGGTGAAACTAATGTTTTAGAAAGATGGATGTCATGACAGTGTGCAAGATGAAATGGAAATGCGGGAGCAGGGAGCCAAGGAGAATTATTGTAGTGGTCGATGTAAGTAAATGGAAATCAGTTGCTTTGGAAATGAAAAGGAAGGAACAGATGTAAGAAATTTGATATAAGAAATATCTTTTAATTTTTGAAGAGAACTGTCTTAAAAAGCATTTCCTGTGGAAAAGAACTGGAAGTTTTAGTGGATTGCAGATTGTGAGTCAACAGTATGACGTGACTGCCTCAAAACCTTATTCGTAGAAGGTAAGGGTAGGATTTGAGCCTGCCCCATAAAGCTGATACTTGAGCTGTCTGTGGTGCAGTCCAGCTACTATATGGGATTTTTTAACTTTTATCTGGTCAGTAGGTTTATTTAACAAAAGTACCTGAGAGAATAAGTCATGATAAAATTACATTTGTGACCATTTTCAGAAACATTATATGACAGATAACAAGTGCCATCAAGCTATCAACATATTCAAAAACTTTTTCCATATACAGACTTGTTTATGAAAGCTTTATAGTTTGCATCATAGATTTATACATCAGGGAGAAAAAAACCCTATCGACACTAAATGTGTGGTTATCTAAATGCCATCTATACTTGTTTTGAAACAGAATTGTCTCTGACCAGAGCCTGAGATTTAGCAAAGAACGTGAGGACATCTTACTCCAGGTTATAAGGTTGTAGAGGCTCTATGTTTCCTTTCTAAATTAAACTTTGGGGCAGGAAAGGGTAGGAGTAATATTCAAGATTTTTAATTTAAACCTTTAAAAAAAATCTCTTCATTAAAATTTCTTTAGCCTCTTGAGGGTGGTAAAAGGCCTTTTATTGGTTCCAAGGCACCATACTTCAAGTGTGTTTCTTGGTTATAGACCTGTAGGCTTTGGTGACCTAGTTGAGCCTCTTATCTAATACCTTGATGATTTCATCTACTTAAATGATACCCCTTTTCCAGTCTTTATTTTCGCAGATTGTTTATACATCAGGCAGTACATTGAATTTTAATGTTCATGCCATGCACACATATACCCGCACACCCTCACAGCTCTTATTAGCATAAGTTGAACTACCATTTACAAGATGAGAAATTTTTTTGGTGTATTGTCCTCCATGATAACTTACATATGTACTCTCCACTTTCTTTAGAAACTCAATACAAATAGGATTAGTAATAAAACGCCCCTTTTTTCACTAATGCGTATTTTATTCTGAGTTATTCAACAAAAGTCTTACTCTTATGAAGTCTGTTCTGAGTAAAGAGATTTCTGTAAAAATGAAAAATTTTGTTCATCTCAAGAAAATGTTGCAAGAATCAATTATAGATACATTTGAATATTATTAATGCTAGGGGTTGGGAGGGAACCAAATCCAAACCAATACCTGTCACAACAAGTGAGGTATGAAAAGTAGGTGGCGGAAAAAAAGGGAGAGGCTCAGAGAGAAAAATTGGAGGATTTTCTCAGTGTAGCCAAGCAGAGTAGGTAAGATTGCTTGGTACAGCCCCTAGATTTTAGGAAGTCCCTTGCCAATCTGTCTGCATATAATCTGGGAAATTTATTGTTAAGGAAACTTTGTTTTGTAATGCATATATGCAGTAATGAATTAGTGGGTTTATGAAGCAGGAAACTGTTGGGTTTTTATTTAAAGCAGTTTTTAGTAGATATAACACTGGCAGTGAATGAGTGAGTAGGATATCAATAGGTGTGAAACATTGGGGTGCCACATGATGGTTTTGTTTTTCTCTTTATGTAAAATGGATATTTCTTTTTAAAAAATTAACTTGAAAAAGGAATTTTGGTGTTTTGCAAATTCCATACGTGCACTCTATACAAATTCTACTACAGTTGTCTAAACCAAATATTTTAATACTTAGATCAAACCCATATTCAAAGTTTGCCATGGGTGTATCATAAGTGTATGTTTTAAAAATTCTTTCATTTACATTGATTTTCTATGAATGTGTGACAGCTCAACTCATAAAACCATTATCTGGAGGAAGATTATGTTAAGTCTATATATGGTCAATTGTTTTTTGCTTAATATGGCTATTTTTTCTTTTTAACCAGTGTAAAGTAATGTATTAACAGTGTTAAAAAATCAAAAAATGTAGCAGATGGAGAGTGTAAGGAATGCATATATTGAAGGCACCACAAGTTATTTGGAATACTATTTGTATTTGTATAATACACATAGACACTCTTCAGTTGAACTTTTATGCTTCTTTTTCAGATATTTGAATGGTGGTATTTTCGGAAGTATGGAACATCTTTCATTGAGCAAGTATCAGTGAGTCATTTGCGCCCCCTGCTGGGAGGGGTAGACAATAACTCTCCCAGCAATTCAAACACAAGTAATGGGGATTCCGATTCAAACCGACAAAGTGTATCAGGTATGTAGCTCACTTCAGCTTGCCACTTACCACTTCTCATCATTTGCTTCTTCTGATGTCTGCCTTCAAAGAATTACAAGCTCAAAACCATTGGCTTATTTGCAACTAAGTCTGCAACTAAGCCAGGACAAGCAAATACATTTACTGTAGATGGATATCCACAAAGAGGAATTTATTTTGAAATTCCCATCATCTTAATCATCACAGGAGTATCTTAATTTTCTGTTTATTTCATTAGTATTCTATAGCAAAGCTGTATTCTTAAATCTAGGTATTTCAGTCAAGCATTTACTCTATGCCAGGTGCTCTGAAAGACACTGGGAATACACATATAAAGAATGAAGCAGTTCTTATTCTCAAGAAGTATGATTCTGGAAAAAATCAAGTGTCCTCATAATTTTCAGGAAGCAGTTGCTTTGAGTCTTTAGACTGTATGTAGTATAGTTGATCAAGTTTGGCAATCAGATTTGCTAAGCATGGTGCTATAGACCTGTATCCTCTTCTGCTGAGGAGGCAGAGGCTGATGGGTTGCATGTGTTTAGGAGCTCTGAAATGCAGGCAAGCCAGAGGCAATCCAGTGACCACATTGAGTGTGGTACCAGTACAGTGAGGCTCCTGGGAGCAGAAGATTGCCAGGCTGCCTGAGGAAAACAGGCAGCTCAAAGCTTCTATCCCCATCAGAATTAGCATGAGGATCTGCATTCACATCCTGAGTAAGAGAGGAAAAATCAATCAACCAGGCTTAAGCCTCAGTCTATATAACACAGATCCAAGTAGCATAGTTACATTCCTCAAAAAAATACTATACATTTAAAGACATGATTTAAGATTTTTTTTGGTGGCATACTTTCCACACTAATTATGAACAATTTTTCATCTCTTTTGTCTCTTTTAGATAAACAAAACATTGTCTGATTGGTGATGACTAGTTAAGATTATTTAGTAGATGACACACAGACATACACATATATATGCATCTATCTAATCTATCTATCTGTCTATCTAAAATCTGTGGATTCAGATGAGGAGTTGGTATAGTCATTGATACTTCATTATAGCTTCTTTTCACATGTAGTCAAAAAAAAAATTCTGCCTATTTAGATTGCATCAGTATACAAGGACAATTCATCAACTTTATTTTTAGTACTCAAATATTGGGTTCTACAGATAGGTAAAGTGTTAGTGAACCAACCATTCTCATATTGGAAGGGTACACACTTTTCTTACTTTTCATTTCCTAATTATAGTATAACATAATGAGCAAATGAACTTAGTTATTAAGACTTTTGCCTTTTTCTTGAGGCTCTTCCTAGCTAATTAGATCCAATTCATAGGAACTGATAACATTCTGGAGTGTTTGATGCCTATATGGTAATTTGTAGTAAGTGAGTTTGCAGAGTAAATTTAAATTTGTAGATAAAGAAAGCCCTCTTGTTTAATATTTATTTTTCAGTTTCCCACATTCCTTCCGCCAGAATTTGAATTCAGAATTTTCTCCCCATCTCTCCCCACCCGCATGCCAGGACAGCATTCACCTCTTCCCCTCTTCCTCCAGTCTGTTCTCCTTTCTGTTATCTCCCCTTCTTCAATTCCCCCCCCCCCCCCCCCATTTTCCTGTAGGGCAAAATAGATTTCTATACCCCATTGCCTGTACATCTTATTTCCTAGTTGCATGCTAAAACAATTTTTGACATTCATTATTAAAGCTTTGAATTCCATATTCTCTCCCTTCCTCCTTCCCCACCCAGCCTTACTGAGAAAACAAGCAATTCAGTGTAGGTCATACATGTGTAACAATGCAAAGCACTTCCATAATAGTTATGTTGCGAAAGACTAACCACATTTCAATCTGTCCTATCCTGTCCTCCATTTATTCCATTCTCTCCCTTGACCTGTCCTCCCATAATAAGTTTGCTTCTGATTACCTCTTTCCCCAATTTGCTGTCCCTTCTGTTATCTTCCCTCTCCTATCCCCTTCCCCCCTGCCTTCCTGCAGACTAAAATAGATTTCCATATCCAATTGAGTGTGTGTTATTCTCTCCTTAAGCCAAATTCCATGAGAGTAAGGCTCATTTATTTCCTTTCATCTCCTCCATCTTCCCCTCCATAGTAAAAGCTCTTTCTTCCCTCTTTTATGTGAGATGATTTGCTACATTGTATGTCTCCTATTCTCTTACTCCTAGTACATTCCTCTCAACAGTAAATTTTGTTTTTTAGGTATTCTCCCTTCATTTTCAAGTCACCCTGTGCCTGTGCCTGTGTGTGTGTCTGTGTGTCTATGTGTGTGTGTGTGTGTCTGTGTGTGTATGTATTTCCTCTAACTACCCTAAGGATAGAAAGGGTAGAAAGGGTAGAAAAAGGTCTCTTGAGTTATAAGTAAGATCTTTTCATGTAGGAATGTAAACAATTCCACTTTAATGAGTTCCTTAAAGCTTCTCTTTCCTGTTTACCTTTTCATGTTTCTCTTGATTCTTGTATTTGAAATTCAGATTTTCTGTTCAGCTCTGGTCTTTTCAACAAGAATGCTTCGAAGTCCTCTATTTCATTGAAATTCCATTTTTTCCCCTGAAGTATTATACTTGTTTTTGCTGTGGGTAGGTGATTCTTGGTTTTAATCCTATCTTCTTTGAGCTCTGGAATATCATATTCCAAGCCCTTTGATCTCTTAGCGTAGAAGCTGCTAAATCCTGTGTTATCTTGATTGTATTTCCACAATATTTGAATTGTTTATTTCTGGCTGCTTGTCATATTTTCTTCTCGACCTGGGAACTCTGGAATTTGGCTACAATATTCTTAGGAGTTTTCCTTTTGGGATCTCTTTTAGAAGGTGATCGGTGAATTCTTTCCATTTCTATTTTACCCTCTGGTTCTAGAATATCAAGGCAGTTTTCCTTGATAATTTCATGAAAGATGATGTCTAGGGTCTTTTTTTGATCATGGTTTTCAAGTAGACCAATAATTTTTAAATTACCTCTCCTAGATCTGTTTTCCAGGTCAGTTGTTTTTCCAGTGAGATATTTCACATTGTCATCTTATTTTTCCACTCTTCTGGTGTTGTTTTATCATTTCTTGATTTCTCATAAAGTCATTAGCTTCCATCTGCTCCATCCTAATTTTTAAAGAACTATTTTCTTCAGTGAGCTTTTGGACCTCCTTTTCCATTTGGCTAATTTTGCTTCTTAACGCATCTTTCTCCTCATTGGCTTTTTGAACCTCTTTTGCCATTTGAGTTAGTCTATTTTTAAAGGTGTTATTTTTCTTCAGTATTTTTTGGGTCTCCTTTAGCAAGCTGTTGATTCATTTTTCATGATTTTCTTGCATAGCTCTCATTTCTCTTCCTAATTTTTCTTCCACTTCCCTTTCTTGATTTTCAAAATCCTTTTTGAGCTCTTCCATTTGTTTAGTCATTCCCCAATTGAGGGGCATCTACTTTGTTTCTGATTATTTCCTATCACAAAAAGTGCTGATCTAAATATTTAGGTGTATATGGGGACTTTCTTTTGAATTGATGATGGCTTCCTTAGAGTATAATAATAGAATCTCTGGTTCAAAGGGTATAGACATTTTAATCACTTTATTTCCACAAATCCAAATTATTTTTTCATAATAGTTGTACCATTTCAAATTTCCACCAGTGATCTATTATTATGCCTACCTTTCCTCAATCCCTACAGTAAGGACTGTTGACATTTTTTGTCATCTTTTTCCAATTTTTCAGGGTGTGAAGTACAACCTTCAAGTTGTTTTAACTTGCGTTTCTCTTATTAGTGATTTCAAATATTCTTTCGTGTAGTCATGAAAGACTTTACTGGGGTTTTGTTTTTTTTTTTTGAGAACTGTTATATCTTTTGACCACTTATTTATTGGAGAATGGCTATGCATGTATAAAAAATTTGTCTATTAGATACCAAATCTTTGTTAGAAAAATTTCATATGAAGATTTTCCCCTATTCAACCACTGTCCTTCTTATCCTAGGTGTGTTGATTGTGTGTATGCAGGTTTCCAATTTCATATACTCAAGGTTGTCTGTTTTGTCTTTTGTAATTTGTTTCTATCTCTTGTTTGGTTAAACATATATCTCTTACCCATAGGTGTGAGAGAGAGAATGATCTGCTTCCTTTCTTATTTTTTGATAGTATTATCTTTAATATTAAGATTAAATATCCATTTGTAATGTATTATGGAATATGGTATAAGATACTGGTGTAGGCCTGCTTTCTGCCTGACTGCTTTCCAGTTTTCTTAGCAGTTTTTAATCAAATAAAGAGTTTTTACCTAGTTAATTTATGTTCTCCACTTTCTTAAACAATATTATTAAGTTCTATTGATTTTCTCTTGTCTAGAATGTTCCTAACACTCTTTTTTAAAACAATACCAGATAGCTTTTGGCGATTTTTGCTTTGTGATATAGTTTTGAGTTCCAGAAGTTCCATTACTCTCTTTGTCCCTAGTTATTTCTTTTTATCATTTTCCTTGAATTTCTAGATCTTTTGTTTTTCCAAATGAATTTTGTAATTATTTTGTCCAGTTCTATAAAGTATTCCTTTGGTAATTTGATTAATATAGCATTAGAAGTATTTGGTAGTATTTTTGGTAGTGTTGTCATTTTTATTATATTGGCATGACATACTCATGAGCACTGAACATTTCCTCTAGCTATTTAAGTTATTCTTTATTTTTTTAAGAAGCATTTTATAACTGATTCTGTCTAAGTCTTTTCGTTGCTTTGGTAGGATATCCCAAATATTTTATGCATTTTCTAGTTATTTAAAGTGAGATTTCCCTTTCCATTGTTGCTTCTTGTGTTTTGTTGATATTATGTAGAAATGCTGTTAATTTCTGAGGCCTTATTTTGTATCCTGCAATTTGCTCAAGATGTTAATTGTCTCAGTATCTTTGTTGATTCCCTAGGATTTTCCAAGTATACCATCACATCACCAGCAAATATGGATGGCTTTATCTTCCCTTTATCTATCTTCATCCCTTTCATTCCTTTCTCTTGTCTTTTTGGTCATGCTAGCAATTTCAGAACTATAATCAAACGATAACTGGGAGAGAGAACACCTTTGTTTTGCTCCCCTGTTTATTGGACAAAGGTTCTAATATTATTCCCATTGCATGGGATGCTTGCTTTTGGTTTCAGATAGATGCTTTTTGTTATATTAAAAAAGACCCTCCCATGCCTATATTTGTTGGGTTTTTAGCATAAAAGAGTGTTGTACTTATTGTAGTATATTTGACAGGATTTTGTTTAAAATTTTTGAGTCAATTTTCAGTAATTATATTGACCTATGGTTTTCTTTCTGTGTTTTATCTTTCCCTTGTTTAGGTATTAGGACTATATTTGTCTCATAAAATTATTCTATTAGTGTGCTTTCTTTCTCAATTTTTAAAAACAATTTGTAGATTATGGATACTAACTGTTCTTTAAAAGTTTGCTAGAATTTGCCTGTGAATCTATCAGTTCTTGAAGGGTTTTTTCCTCCTTTGGGAGCTCCTAGATATAGCTAGATCAATATCTTTTTCTGAGATTGGGTTATTTAAGATCTCCATGTGGTTTTCTGATAGTTTGGGTATTTTATATTTTTGAAGGTATTCCTCTATTTTGTGCTCTCAGTTTTGTTAGCATAAAATTGTGCATAATATGTTCTGATTATTCTTTTTATTTCTTTTGGTTTTATTGTGATATTATCTTGCTCATTTGCTGTTTTAGTGATTTGATTTTTTGTTCTCTTTTAAAAATCAGATTAGCTAAGGGTTTATCAATTTTATTAGTCTATTCAAAGAGCCAGGTTTTAATTTTAATTATCATTTCAGTGGGGGAGTTTTGTTTCCTATTCATCTATTTCACCTCCAATTTTATTACCTCCTCTTTTGTGCTTAATTTAGGTTTGCTTATTTGTTCACATTCTAATTTTTAAAATGCATATTCAGTTCATTAATCCTCTCCTTTTCTATTTTGTTAATGTATATTTGTATGGATATGATCTCCCTGCCCCTGCAAACTGCTTTAGTTGTATTTCAGAAATTTCAGTATGTAGTTTCATTATCATTTTTTCTACATGATTACAACTTATTTCTATGCTTTGCTCTTTGACCCACTTCTTATTTAAGATTTCATTGTTAAGTCTCCATTTGGGACTATGCTGAATCAATTTAGTTTTATTGTTTTATGGTCTGTAAAGGATATTAGCTATTTTTGCCTTCCTATATTTGTTTGCTTTATCTGTGTGATCTAGTACATGGTCTGTTTTTGTAAAAATTCCATGTTCTGAGAAATATTTATATTTTCGGAGTCCCATTTAAAAGATGTTTAAAGCCTTTTAAGTCTAATTTCTCCAGCAATTTGTTGAATTTCTTATTTTCCCCTTTGTTTATCTTTCTTTAAGACTTTTCTAAGACTGAGAGAAGGATATTGAAGTTTCCTGTCACTGTTGTGATAATGTCCTTGCTTTCTGTAGGACAGAAAGTGTTTCCTTTATGAATTTGGATGCAATGACCATTTGGAGTTTAAAAGTTTAGTATTGGTTTGTTTTCTGTGGTTCCTATCAGCTTCATCTGGTTTCATTGTGTATCACTTTATTTTTTGAATGTTTGTTTTTGCTTTGTTATTTAGCAAAATCTCCTGCTTTTTTGGATTCACTTGATGCATAGTAAATTTTTTCACATTCGCTCTGTTTTATTTTGTATATGTCCTTGTTTTTTTAAAATGTGTTCCTTGTAAGCATCAAATGATTACAGGGTTTTGTTCTCTTATTTAATCTGTCACTTTTTTATGTTTTATTGATTTATTCAACTCATTCATGTTTAAAGTTTTTTTCTCCATTTGTTTCTTTTTTTCAATTATGATTTTTCCCTCTTTTGCTATAAAAACACAGTACTGTATTCCTTCCATTACTTCACCTTAATCTTTTTTACAGTACCCTATTCCCTCTGGTTTGCTTCCCTTCATTCTTGATCCCCTCCTCTCTATTGTTACCCTCTTTCCCTTTGGGATTTTGCTTATTAGTTTCTTTTTCTCTCCTGCTTTTATGTGGTCCCCCTCTTTATCCCTCTCAGTTAAGTAGATTCAGCCTTCCTCTCCTCTTCAACTAGTCCCATTTTTAAAAATTTCATTTTCCACTCCTTTCCAAAAAAGATTTCTTTCACCCTTTCACTCTCTTCATTATTCAGTTTCTCTGTTTTCCCTTGGTGGTCATTCCGTGATTCATGACTTCTCTGATTATCTAGTTTCTCTGTATTGCTCATGTAATAAAAACTTCCTAGGTAGGTACTTCTCCCAGTCAGTTTCTGCCATTGTGTTGTAGAGCTTGCTCTGTGGTTTTCTTTTTTCCATTATTTAGCATTCCTAGAACAGTGCTAATTATCACAAGTTTCAAAGAGGATACTGTCCCTCTCCCACCACATGCCTGCTTATGCAGCCCACCATCTCTATTCTCCTATAGTTACTTTTTCCTCCTTTAAAATCTCCTTAGGTCCCTTTCCTCCCACTCCTCCAGATGCCAGATGCCAGCTGCCAGCTGCCCTTAGGAGTTCCATATTTCAATTGACCTTTTTGAAGTCCCACCACACCTAGAACACAGTTTCTCTATCCCTTTATAAAACATATTTTTTCACCCAGAGAAGCATTTATCAGTGGAAGCCCCTCGTACCAACAAGGTCAAGTCTCCTTTCTTCCCCTCTTCTTTTTCACTGATTCCCCTGCAACCTTTTTTTCTTTGTGAGGGGTTTCCTTTTTCTTGATTTCTCCTGATTCTCTCTCTCATTCCCCTCCCCCCATTCAAGAACCCTCCCACATACCCTTTCATGCTGCAATGTAGGCCAACCAAAGACAAACAAAAAAACCCTCAAAACAAAAAAAAATTTGATTCACCTGTAGGCAGATATCACCAAGTTCTGCCCATAATGCTCCAAGACTGCCTCTTCACTGTCACCTTCAATAGACTTCCACCTTCACCCTTGTCTCCTTGTATACATGTTTGCTGTTGTCCTCAGCTGCTGCATTTATTTGCTCCTCCTCCATTTCTGTTGTTTGAGGTGATTGAGAAGCAATTGATCTCTTCAGTTCTGATTTTCTTTCTAAAAATATTCCAAATCTTTTTTATTATAGAACATCTATCTTTTGTCATTTATGATTGTCAGCTATGCAGGGTAGGTCATCCTGGGCTGTATCCTTTGTTCTTTGGAATATAGTGTTCCAGTCTCTCTTACGTTTTTGGTGGGTGTGTAATAGTCTTGTGTTATTTGAATTTCCTTTCCTTTGTATTTGCAAGTCTTTCTCTTTGAATGCTCTTAGAACTTGTTTCTGAATTGGATTGTTAAATTTAACTACTGATGTGTCTTGAAGTTTGTAGCTTTTGGTTTGTTTTCTGGAGGTTACCTATGAATTGTTTTAGTGAGTATTCTACATTCATGAGTTCTGGGTACTTCTTCTTTCATGGACAGTGTTGTTAAGGATTTTGTTTTCTTGTGTTCTTCTGGGAGATGGATAATCATTAAGTTATTATATAGCATGTCTTCAGGATCAATATATTTTGTTTGCATAGTGAGTATGTTTTCTTTTAAAGTAATTAAATACTGTTGCATTTTTTGCTTCTCTTCTAGATTGTCTTTCACTTACATATATTTGCATTCCAGTCTATTGTTCTCTCTCATGTTTGGTAAGACTTGCCGTTGCTTATTCCATTTTTTCTAATTTGCCCATTATTTTTGCTGCACACATAAAAATCTGCCCTCAGAATTCTCCTTCAGGAACACTGAGTTGTGATTCCACATTCTTTTCACATTCTGCCAGCTCCTCTGTTTCATCAAGTATGGAATCATTTTTCTTTGTTCTGCTGTATTTACTCATAGATGCCTGAACTAGTTTACTAGATGTAGAGGCCATTTTTTCTTCTGTTGTTAATGTTTTCCCTATTGATCTGTCTGTGTACATTCACCCATTCTTGGTATTCTTTAAACAAGACACTTCTTCTCCTGACTCTAAGCATTTGCACTGTCTTCCCATGCCAGGAATGCTCTGCCTCCTCATCCCCACCTCTTGCCTGTGCTTGGCTCCTTTCAAATCCCAGCTAAAATCCTACCTTCGACAAGAAGCCTTCCTAATCCCTCTTAATTCTAGTACTTTCCCTCCATTATTTCCGTATCCTCTCTATGGCCTGTACATAGTTTTTGCATGTTGTCTCTCCCACTGGACCATGAGCTCCTGGAGGGCAGGAACTCTATTCTGCATTTCTTTGTATCCCCAGTACTTAGCACAGCACATAGTAGGTGCCTAATAAATGTTTACTGACTGACTGACTAATCATGAAATATTGACCTGGAAGAGACCTTACAAAGACCATCTGGTGGAAGTGTTTCATTTTACCAGTAAGGAAATTGAAACTTAGTAAGGAAAAGTGACTTGTTCAAGATCATGTAGGGAATAAGTCATCCAGGCAGAATTTGAACACATACCCTCTCATTCCAGATTTGGAACCCCTTTCACTACACTGCACTGCATCTCAGTCATTCACTGGTTCCACAAACGTTTATTAGTCACTATTATTAATAACTGTTGATATAACAAAAGCCCCGTCTTTATAAGAACTCTGTGAGCTAAATAGTATAAGTATTATTAGCCCTATTTTACAGTTGAGGAACCTGGGGCACATTAAAGTGATTTTCCCTAGTTCACACAGCTAGTAAATGTAAATGCAGCAAGGGGAACCCAGGACTGATTCCAAGTCTGAAATTCCTGCCATTATAACAACTTACCTGCCTTCTTTGTACTGTGTGAAAAACACTGACCTAGGTTCTAAAATATATGCCTTGTAGAGCACTATAGCATATTTATGCTAGAAATGGCAAAAGTTGGTTCTCTCTCTCCCTCCCTCTCTCTCTCTCTCCCTCCCTCCCTCACTCCCTCCCTCCCTCCCTCCCTCTCTCCCTCTCTCCATCTAGCTACCTATCATAAATTTTTCCCAGAATAAGAGATTGAATTAAAAAGGGTTTCAGAAATCATCAGTTCCACATTTTTCAAGTTCCAGTAGATGACAAATTATGATTATTATAAACATGGGATACCAAAAATTCTTAGTTTTAAAAATCTACAAACTTAAAAAAAATCAACTCTTTCCGCATGTCCTTCATCCTAGATCTTGTTCCTCCCCAACTTCCTTCTCCTTCCCTGACTCTCACCCTCTAAGACCAACCATACTGAGTTTGTAGTCACGGTCTCTGGAGTTAGAGGAGCTGGCTATCATTACCACCTCCATTGCAAACTTTGTCCCCTTATCTTTGAAACCTTCTTGGATCTCCGTTTCCTCATCTGTAAAACTGAGGGGTTTGGACTAGATGACCTATGTACTGAAGTTTCTTCCAGCTCTGCAGCCATAATCCTCTTAAATTAAATAAGGTCTGTACAAAATGAATAGAAGCAACCAGAAGAGGATAATAATAATTGGCATTTATAGCGTTCTTTACAGGTTTACAAACTGCTTTCCTCACAACAGCCCTGTAAGGTTAGTACAGATATTATAAGGTAGTACAAATATTATTCTTTGCATTTTAGAAATGAGGCAGCTAAGGCTGTGGGAGATTTAAGTGACTTGCATAACCAGACTAGTACTTGAATACCCTTAAGAGAATAGCTAGCATTTATATTGCTCTTCAGGGTTTTTAAAGCACATTACAGATAGTATCTCATTTGATCCTCATGGGTGTGTGTTTGTCCTTTGTTGCTGAAGAAGACCATGCCATCAGAGAAATAATGACATGACTTGCACTTGACTTTGTTTTTGAGTGAGGGAGGGCTGTGCAAGTCACCAGCCTCACTTCTTCTCCAGAGCCATCTGAATCCAGGGACCAGATATTCATCAGGATGACTGGGGATGACCCAGGATGAGGCAACTGGGGATAAGTGACTTCCCCAAGATCACACAGCTAGTGAGTGTCAAGTGTCTGAGGTGAGATTTGAACTCAGGTTGTCCTGACTCCTGTACTGGTACTCTTTCCACTGCACCACCTAGGTGTCCCTTGCTCCTCATAACCAACCCTAAGAGGTAGGTGCTATTATTGTTCCCATTTTACAGATAAGAAAATCGAGACAGCCAGTGGTTAAGCCCAGGGGTTTGTAAGTAATATGTGTCTGAGGCAGAAATCAAACTCAGGTTTTCCTCACTCCCAGTCTAGCACTCCCTGTGATAACAGCATAAGAAAGGCAAGATCCAAAGAAGGAAACCTTGAATATTTGGTATTTACAGGTAGCATATAAACTATTGTTTACTTGGTTGACCTTTTTGTAGACCTCTGAATCCAAAGTGCAAAGATCTGAATTCTAGAGCTTTCTCTCCCCACCCAACCCCCATGAATTTATGGGAAAACTTCAGAAAAATCTCCCTCTTTGTATATTTCTCCTTAAGTAAAAAAGGAATATCCTGTGCCCTTCCCTTAATTATGTTAGACATTTTCTAAGGTGAAAGGAAATGGTTTACATGAAAGAATTTGGGGGCTTCTTAGAAAAAATTATATCTAGAAATCAAACTGTTCCCTGCAGCAGTTGTTAATGATAATGTCATCCTCAGCATGAGTGCATTTCTGCTCTTTGGAAGATATGATTGTGGGAGAAGCCCGATTTACTCTGATAAGGTTCTTTTAAAGCCACGGGGAAGGGGGATGAAGATTTATTCTGAACATTTCAATAAAGATTTTAGAACCTAAGAAACTTGGGTCTCTGTAACTACAGCTGCTTCTGTGTGTTTAAGTACCTCTTCTTAGAATTTCTTGGTTTTCACAGGTGATAAATTCTCTCTTTGCAAAATCTTCGATATACAGGGTATTTGGTATATAGGGAAAGTTCAGTTCTTACAACTCCGTCTGTTGTAACAGCAGTTAGTCATCCAGTCAGTCAGTCAGCCAGTCCACATGCATATATTGAGTAGCTGCTCTGTGTTTGGGCACAGGGGTAGACACTGGGATTACAAAGACAAATGTTTTGGGGGCAGCAACATAGGCACCTAAAAGTAGACAAAACCAATACAAGGTATTTTGGGGGAGGTAAGGAACCACTAGCTGCTGGGATTTGGATGATAGGATGGGGAATCAGTAAAGACTTCCTGTAAGAGGTGGTGTTGAGCACATCCTAACCATGCTTTGAGTTTTCCAATGTAGCCAGGTGCTAGATATGCCATATATAATCTCATTGACTTCCTTATCAGGCTAGATTTTTTTTGATGAGGAGGAGGGAAGAGCAAGGCATTTGGGGTTAAATGACTTGTGCAGGGGCACACAGCTAGTAAGTGTCAAGTATCTATGGCCAGATTTCAAACTCCAGGACCAGTGTTCTGTCCACTGCGCAACCACACCAACTTGCTACCCCTCAGGCTGTTATTTAATGTCATCTTCCTTATTCTTTCTTTCTCAAACCAGAGTAGGCACCTTAAGATAAATTAAACCAAGACTTCTGAATATAAACTGTTCTGTAGAAGGATTAATGTTATGACTGAGAATCAAGAGATCTAGGTATTCTTCTGATAATCTAGTTTATGACCTTGATAATCATTCAATTCATATAATCCCTCTAGAATGATTTAAGGGCTCCTCTTCCTTCTAGAGAAATATTTATTGATGCCTACTGTCTACAAAGCACTGTCTTCTGTGGTGCATGTAAGGAAATGTAAAACCAGATAGCATCCTCTAAATCAATGAAATTAGAATCCAGGTAGACAGAAGCATATATTGAAAGGTAGAAGGGATATTAAAGTTCATAATGTCACAGATTTAGCTCTGATGGGAGATGAGACTGGGATATTAGAGATCATCTATTCAGATGCTCTATTTTTCAGATAAAGAAGTGATTCAGTGACTTGCCCAAGGCCATACAGGTAACATCTGGCAAAAAACAGAACTAGAAGTCAATGCTCCTGTATTCAAGCCTGGAGTTCTTTTCATTAAACCACAGTAGCTTTCACTTTTAAAAATATAATTTCTTCCTAGTTTATATCTTTGGAACATTTGACATACATAACATTTGCATGCTAGGTTTTGATCATGGACTTGAATCATTTCCATCTTGACTGACATAGCTTGTTTCTTTGCAGTCTCAGGGTCATCACCATGTTGTAATTTAGCACATGACCATGACTTGAGTGGAGGTGGGAAAGTGGTTGTTGGGGGACAGTGGGTAGACCTGTGTGGCTGAAACAGATAGGGAAATGGTGGAAAAATAAGACTGACAAAGTAGATTGGGGAGTACTGTTTTTCATCTCATTGAAGGCCCTTGCCGTTTTATTGTTTTATTTTCTTAGATAATATGTAAACATTCCAAAGAATAGATAATTTTCTGTAGACTTAAAGGATTAGATGTATTACTTTATTATGCATTCTGTTTGGATATCATTTTAGAGAACTGGAGTGGAACAAATGATCTTGTCAGCTCTGGTGGCATTCACCATGGATGAATAGAGGTGGAAGCCTTAGAGATAAGTGGACATCATTTCAGAGACTTAAGGGGGGAAAAAGATAGTAATGCTCATTAATGTGCTCTTGTTGGAATACCATGCAACTTTTTTATGGCAGCCAAAGGGCACTAGCTGATCTTGAGAGAGGATGGAAAATTCTACTTGGAGTTAAAATATGCTTCAATCTGATTAAAATATAGAGTTTATTCCTCAGAGGAGCAAGCAAGATAAGAAACTGGGCCTCATGTGGAAAAGCTTTGACCCTCCAGAGACCCAAGTTTAAGCTCTTGCCTTCAGACTTCATGACCTAATGAGTTTGGCAGTAACATCCTTTGTCCACATCGCTAAAACATCAGGCAGCCTAATATTTATGGGGTATGGGGCCCAGGGCACTTCTGTCCAAGGACAGTCTCTTGAAGGATTGGATTAAGGAGAGCAGCAAAGAAGAAATTAACATAGCTGTGACCCAATTTAAGAAGACTGTGTAATAACACTACAAAATGTTTTTCTTCCAAATGACCCCTTCTCAACCCAGTTGTAAGATAAAATTACATTGAAGCAAAGACATCTTTTGCTTGATCTTCATCAGAAAGAAAATCTTCTAAGCAGTTTAAATTTCTTGTTGTATTGAAGAAAGTTGTGTTATCTTAGACCCTGCACATTTAAATTATGTCTACCTGCTTGCTGTAGCTGCTTGTTCTTGAAAATATTATATCTGCCATCCTTTGCCATTTAATCTTATGAATATCTGGACTTTCAGCTTTAAAGATATATTAATGAAGAAGCTTCCTCGAAATACTTAATACCATTTAGAACATTTGTTATTTAGAACATATAAGTTCTAGACTTGGAACATGTGTATATGTGTGTATATATGTATTTATATATGTACATATGTGTGTATTTTGAATGATATAAAGTATGCTAGGAAGTATTCTTCATTAATATATCTTTAAAGATAAAAGTTCAGAAATACGTAACAAATGATAAAGGTGCCACAGGTATGTATACACACATATGTACACTTCACATGTAAAACTGCTTTTAAAACAAAAACAGTTGTATAATACCATCAGTGAATGATATTTTTAAAGATAGTTTTCAGGTACAAATCAAGTCATACGTGTTCATAATGATGTTTGTTCCACCCCCTGCTGGTCATATAGCAGCACCACACAATTGAAGACTGAGTATTGGAATATAGCTCCTTTATCTTGCATTAACTCCACGCAACTGACATCATGAATTCCGAGGAGGGATTTAAAGGATTTCTAATCCAACCTTCTCATTTAACAGATGAGAAAACTGAGACCTTGAGTGTTTAAGTGATTTGCTCAAAGTCACATAGGTAGTACTGGCAGTGTTGGGACTTGAACCTGGCACCACTGACTCCCAAAAGAGAGATTTTCACCTTGTACCACACTGATCCTATAAACTATCCTGTATCATACTACACTACACTAAAATTCTTTGGAGTTATTTATGTTTTAAGCAATTAAATTTATTTTAGATATATAACGGAATGTAAAATGTTTAGGGGAGTTTATTTCATAATTTACGCACATAACAATGGGTCTATTTCCTGGTAATGAACTGAACCATCTAGTAATTACCTCAAAAGGCTGTTTTGAGATTGAATGAGATAATGTCTATACATTAGCTTTGTGAACTTTAAAGAGTTTTCTCCACGGTGCCTCCAAATCTTAGTGCAGTTTTAGGTTTTAATAGCTATTCTCATCCACAAGTTATCATAGTGCTCTGTGGGGGAAATTTCTTAATTTCCTACTGAACTTTGAAACATATAGTTAGCTATCAACAGTTCAGAAAAAGTTCAGTAACATTACACCATAACAACAGTAATAGCTGAAATTGCATGTTACATAGTTCATTAAAGTTTGCAAAATACTTTAGTTCATTATCTAATTTGCTCTTCAGAACAGTTCTGCAAAATGAGGACCAAAATTATCACCCTAGTTTTACTAGATTAGAAAAACTTAGATTAGAAAACTAAGACTCATAGTTTTAAGTGAATTGCACATGGTCCCACATAACCTAATAAGTATGAGAAGTTAGAGTTGGGCAAATCTAACCTGATTCCAAACCCACAGCTTTTTATTAATATCTTCATTGTCCCATTCCTACCTCTTCCCATAGTCACTTTGCATCACATGTGCCCTCTTGCTTCCTCTGACATCACAACCACCTTGGTACAAGCCCCTCAAGATCTCATACCTGGACGATTGCAATACCTTTCTCCTGTCACCTTGCATCAAGTTCCCCAACTCCAGTGGCTTCCTATTTCCTCCAGGATCAAATATAAAATTCTCTGTTTGGTTCTTAAAGCTCATCATAACCTTGCCCTTCTTGTCTTTTCAGGGTTCTCCCACCTTCCTCCCCTCCACATAAGCCAATGATAATGGACTCCTGGCTGTTCTTTACACAAGGCAATCCATCTTCTAATTCTGTATTTTCACTGGCTATTCCCTCATGCCTGAAATTCTTTTCCATTTCATCTCTGCCTTTTGGTTTCCTTTAAGTTCCAGTAAAATCCTATCTTCTGCAAGAATTTTTCCTAGTCCTTCTTCCTGCTAGCCTTCTTCAAATTATCTCCAGGTTGCCCAGTATGTATCTTGTTTGCACACAGTTGCTTGCATGTTGTTTCTCCTTAGTATAAGGGCTGTCTTTTGCTTTGGTTTGTATTCTCAGGACTTAGTGCAGTGACTGTTGGAGAGTAGGCTCATAATAAAGACTTGTTGGCTTGGCATCAAATATAAACTGTGTAGACTGTGTTTGTAGCCGTAAGTATAATAAATACAAAAATCAACAGATGTCATAAATTTTCCACCTGGTAGATCTCAATATACTCAAGCTCTGTAACATCTGACAGTATTTTCAGTGGCCTAGTACAGTTTCCCAGCATGACTCGGGCATTTGGAATGAAAAATCTTTTCCTGTTGGTGCCCTTCCTGAACGGATCCCATAAGTCTGGCACACACTGACCTCTGCTGGTATGGCCTGCTCACTACTTGTCCCTCACAGTATTTTGGTCAGTTATTCTCTGCTTCCCTACCACTGTGGTGACTCTGTTTCCTTGTTTTCTTTGTGTGTTTTTACTGGTTTGATCAGCTGTGCTTCCCTGTTATAAAGTGCTGGAGAACTTTCACATTCCCAAGGAACCCATAGCTGAAAGTCTGTGTATGAAAAGTTAATATTAATAATAGTTAAATGTTAATAACAATGATAACAACAAACTTTGAGCCTTATAAAGTACTTTCCCTGAAACATCTTTGCGAGTTAGGCTATATAATTATTGTTATTTCCATTTTACAGATAAGGGAACTAAGATATAAATCAATGGGAGTGGTAAATGCCTTGCAAATCCAGACTCCTAGGGAGTGAGGAAGAGGAGGGACAAAGTCCTCTGAAAGAAGTGTTTTCAGCTCTCCTCTCATACTGCTTCCTCCCCATTGAAAGTGCCTCTAGGCAATCCTTTGGGGTTTTGGGACTTCAGTATCCCCATCAGTAAAATAATAGGTCTGTGTTAGATGATCTCCCAAGGCTTCTCTGGCTTGAAAATTCTGTGGTTTGTTTTTTTTTATGTTTTGATTTGAAGATGAGCTACTTCTGCGCCTTTAAGGTTGGCAAACTATTTAAAATTCTCTCCATTGAGCTTCCCTTCTCATTCCTGGAATTGTCTGAACTCATGGTACATCCGCTTCTATTCTGGTTTTGTAATTGATTTTATTTTCATAAACATTGTTACTTTATTTTCATTCTTGTACTTTAAAACCGGAGGAGCTAAACCAGCGTAACCTGACCCTTTCTATCTCTGAGCAATAATTACCTGCATTACGATGCCTTAATAAAAATCTTTAATTTTCTGTTCCCAGAGTTAATAGCCATAACTGGCCATAGTTCAATGTTCTCATTCTCTTTGTCTCCTTTTAATATTAATTCTGTTCCTTCAATGCCCATGCAGTCATGGAAATGGTGTATTACATCTTATTTCTTCCTGCCCTCAAATCTTTACAGTAATAATAGTAACTGGCCTTTTTATTTGGCTTTAAGTTTGCAAAGCAGTCGTATTATCTTTTTTGAATCACAACACTGTCCAACAAGCACTGTTGTCCTACAAAGAAGAAAACTGAGGTTCAGAGGTCAATGGGTTTGCTCATGGTCACATAGGTAATAAACATCTCTAACATGAAAGGGTATTCAAATTTTAAGGAAAAAAATTTAAGCTATTAAAAAAGCTCTTTTTTGCTTCTACTTGTATCACATTTCACTGTTAGGATTCATCATGGAATTTTCTTAGTGCTGAAAGAGAGATCAGAGGTTCTTCTACTTCAAACCCAGAGAATAACAACTTACTAATGGACTTCAAACTTTAAAAAATATTTTCTTTATGACAGCTTTGTGAGATAGAGAACTCACATATTATTTCCATTCGAAGGCTATTATGAGACTGAGTCCTAGAGGAGTTTAATAATTTGCCCAAGGTCACACAGCTAGTCAGGGATTGAGCCAGAACCCTAGTACTATTCAGAGGGGATGTTCAAGATGATCTGGTACAACTCCCTTGTTTTACATATAAGAAAGCTGAGGCACAAAGATACTAAGTGACACAGGGTAATGCATTTGGCCAGAACCCAGGGCTCCTGGTAGCTTGTCTACTGTTTTGTTTTTTTTTTTCCCCCTGCAGGTAAAACTGTCTCTGTAAATAAAATCATGTTATGACATGGGCAAATAAAATTTGCTGAATTAATAAATTGTTCTTTTCCTGATTCTATTAATTGTTTTATATTTTTCTTTGCTTCAGAGTGCAAGGTTTGGCGAAATCCACTAAATCTATTTAGAGGGGCTGAATATAATCGGTAAGTGTTTTAAAAATTTGATGAAATAAAACTTTCTAGTTTAGCTCTAGAACTAATCTGGCTCTCTGGCATGGTGGCTTCCCAGAAATCCTTGGCATACCTTTCTGGGGACCCAGTTCTTTGCTGAGGGACAGCCATGGTGACTTGTGATGTAGCCTCCATTATAGGAAGACTTTGGCTCTGCAGCTGGATCAGATCTTAGAGGTCATCTTAGAGGTCACCTAGACCAGTCTTCTCATCTTGAATGTGAGAAAACTGAGGCCCAGAAAAGTTCAATAACTGACCCAAGGTCACTTAGTTAGCCAAGCTTGATTTAAACCTGAGTCCTATGATGGCAAATTCTGTCTCCCTGAAAATGGAACATAGGAAAAAAATCAACGCATCACAACAACTCCCTTTCTGTTAGCATTTGGAAACGTTGCCAACTGTTCTGTAAACATTTTTAACACAGACAGGAATTTAAATGTTTTAACAGGAACTGTAATTTATATGGGCCCACCATTTCTCTGTTGCCCTATGCTACAGATGTATCACTGAATCAAAATGTTTTGAAGCTTCTCTGGCACATATTAATAAAGAGGAATTACAGGAGATGTATCAGAATTTAATTTAGTAAAGTAATTGGGCAAATTGGAGCATTTCCATGGTTTTTGAAAAACATTCCTATTATCAGTAGGTAGTAAAAACTTTCTTTAGCATCTTGTCTGTGGCAAGTTCAGGCCAGAAGTATAGAAAAAATTACTATTTTAATTGTTTCTACCAGTACAAAATTCTGGAAGGGATGCAGATATGATTAAAACAATTTGTGAGCCATATATTTTTGGTACTTAAAGATAAGTGGCATATAGATCTTTTTGTTTCTGTCTCATAAGTATCTGACCGCCTTATCTTCCTTTATAGGTATACCTGGGTAACAGGACGAGAACCTTTGACCTACTATGACATGAATCTTTCAGCACAGGACCATCAGACATTCTTTACATGTGACACAGATCATTTGCGGCCTGCAGATGCAAGTAAGAAATGTGTTTCACATACATTCTGCACAGAAATTATGAGGGAAAAATCATAGATGATACCTCATTTTGGGAAAATCTTACAAGCAAAGATTCATACATATAAAGACCTATTAAATTGGGGGACAAAAATTCAAATTTTGTCCTTTTGTTTTTATAGAGAGCAAGCAATCCTCAAGCACTTCTTAGGTCCCTACTATGTAGCAAGACTGGTAGGCACTGGGGGTACAAATACAAAGAATGAAACAACCTATCCTTGTAAAGAGTTTACATTCTAATGGGGGAGACCACAAATACATGTGTGAGTATGTATAGAATAAATATAAAGAGAATAACTAAAAATAAATACAAATTAGTTGTATGTGCAAGGGAAGTTAGGGAAGGAAGGACTTTAGCAATTGGGGAGAATCCGCAAAGGCTTCATTTGTGTGAAAGGTTATGCCTGAACTGCTACTTAAAGGAAGAGAAGGATTCTGTGGGTTGGAGGTAAGAGGAAATACATTCCTGGCATGGAGATGGAGCAAATTATGTGAGGAACGGAGGGAGAGGCCAGTTTGGCTGGATAACAGAATGCAGGAGGGGGAGTCATATCCATTGAGACTAGAAATACAGTCTAAGGCCAGGTGGTTGTGAAAGGTTTTTAATGCTAAACACAGGAATTTATATTTTATCCCAGTGGTAATTTAGGAGCTATTGGAATTTTTATTGAGTAGGGGAGTAACCTGATCAGATGTGTGTTTAAAGAAAATCACTTTGGCAGCAGTATGGAGGATGGAGTAAAGCACCTCAAGACCAATTAGAAGGCCATTACTGTAATCTAGGTGAGAAGAGATGAATACCTGAACTAAAGGGATGGCTGTATGAGAATGGCATCCTGTGTGAATAATGACCAAAATTAGAGACCTTCCCCAATGCCTTTAAATGTGTTTTGATGTACAAAAATGAGAATTGCATTCAGGTTTTTTTTTTTCCAAACACAGCTATTGCGTTAAAGCAAGTTACACGTAAGATTCAGAATCTGCCCCCTGAGTGACTGAAAGAAAACACATTGTCTAAATAGAATTTATGAACTGGTGAATGTGATAAAAGAGTTCCATCCTTTTTAGTTGATTCATCATCAGTCATGCTCCACCAAGTAGTCCTCTAGGCATATATGGTAATGGCTATAATAGGTAACTGTGTGTACTTTGTTTTGCAAAAGAAATTTTTTTAAGGGAAACTTTCCACTCATGCCCAACAGGAGATGGCTGTGTGTGTGCGCGTGCATGCGTGCATGTGTGTGTATATATATAACAAAAAATTTAAGTTCTCTGCCAACTTAAAATGGTCTAGAACGGCGTTGTAACATCCAGGAACTTGGAGCAAGCATTTTCAATAGAGAAATGGCAAATATAAATGATGCTATTGACAAAATTGGAAGGGAAGATATCAATACTTCAGTCTTCTGAGGACATAGAAGAATAAGTATGTTTTTATTCTGACATTTAAATTCAGTGACCAGGGACCTATTAGAAACTTCTTTTCCTTATTTTCTTGAATCTTCAAATATAAATTCTGTAGACACATCAGTGAACAAAGACTTAATGCAATCTGACTTTAAAAGAGAATAGCAAATTCAATTGATTGTGTATTTTTAGGGAGACTGGCTCATTCTCTTGTAAATATGTAAAGTATTTCCTAGCAGTTAATTAGATGTCACAGTATACTTGATTTCTTCTGATGCTTCTATAATGATTGACGTGTTTTTGTCTTTTTTAATTTAATAGTCATGCAGAAAGCCTGGAGAGAAAGGAACCCCCAAGCTAGAATTTCTGCAGCACATGAAGCCTTAGAGTTAAATGAGTAAGTGAGATGAATATTATGCCTTTTCTTAATCTCCATGATGAAAATTCCATCCTTGGCCAGAATGCAGTTACCATTGATATCAGACTGTAATAGACTGTGAATTTGAACTAGATAATCATATATAAGGAAATGAATTTTTAACAAAAATTTTTATCCCAAACACACAGAGATGACATAGTAAATTTTCAGATCTAATTGAAATTCATGATGCCATACAAATACAGAATTAGTATAACCACTTGCATTTTAAATAGGAGAAATTGTAACTGATTCAGAATTCTCATTGGTGTTATATTTTTTAGACGCTAATCCTGTTAATGGGAGAAGCATACCACAGATATAAATAATGAAATACATCTTTATATTTAAAAGATATACAAAAACAATTGTTGCCCTGACAGTGACGTTAAACACATTGGAACCAGGAGTTAAGGGAGGTTGTGTGCTCTCCTTTATAAGTTTATAAGCAAGATCTTAAAAAAATTGAGAAATCCATGTGTGGGCTTGAGAAAGTTTAAATCTAGTACTGTATGCATTGAGGGAGATTCATATTAAATTCAGCAAATATTTATTAAGTATCAACTGTGGGCAGAGAAATGTGCTGTGGATACAGGAAGATACTCAACTTAGATCAGACATAGCCCATTTACACATTCACAGAGTTTATAGCCTGAAAGGGGGTATGACACATAGACAAATAACTGTAAAGAATAATTATAGCCAATATTTAACATAGTGTTTTCTGGTTTAGAGATAGACAAATAAGAGGTCTCCTTTTTACTGATGTTAAACGCTGAAGTTAAGTGATTGGCTTTGTGTAGTATAACCAGTATTGATATTAGTCTTCTGAGTCCAGATCCAAAACCAAAGCTGTCATACCACATTATGCCACAAAGATATATTCCTCTTTTCCCCACGTAAGTACATAAGAAGTGCAAAGTGCCAGGTAGGTTCAACAGCAATCAAGAAGCAGTTTCACAGGAGAGCAACTACTCACATAAGCTCTAAGACAAACTCCTTCAGATACCTCCAAAAAGAGAATCTGAACAAATTTTAGAGTGGCAGAATCCAATAGGAGACAGAGTGTGGCAGATTTCTGATACAGGACAGACTGGAAGGTCTATGTTAAGGATATGTTGCATGGAGCTGGAGGAGCGCACGGTGCACAGGCTGTACCAGTGCAGACCCCACCATAGCAAAGCTGAACAGGAAGCCTCAGGCAGTCTGAAGCAGCAGTAGCACTACAGAATCTCAAACATATTAGCCCAGGCTGGAAGTCCAGTGGAAATGAGTGAGAGAGAACCACAGAGCTCCAGGTAACTGCATCAGCTGCTCTTGAGACTATTAACTCGAAGATTAAATGTCTGTAAGTCATCTACTTGACCTTCCGGGAGCCAAGATGGTAGAGTGATCGGTAAATGCTCTACCCTTCCCCTTGTTGACCTTGAAGAACTCAGAGAATAGTTCCCCAGGAAAAATCCTGGAACAGTGGGATCAGCCGAAGGGGTAAGCAGTCTCTTACCCTGTGAGGCTAGGAAAATCGCAAAGTGGGGTCCCTCTTGCTGTGGCTGAAGGGGACCAGTACAGAACAGGAGCTGTACCAGACAGCCCCATCTCAGTCAACCAGGAAGAGATCCTTAGCCCCAGGGGGGTGGAGTTCGCAGTCGTCAACACCAGGACCCCAGGTGTGCCTCAGCACAGCCAGCAGAATAGGGAGGACACTACTGCAAACGGGGTTCACCAACCACTGAGCCTGCCTGTGCTCTGAAGAGGAGACCTTCTGGGGCCAGAATACCCCTCCCCCACACTTAATGCAGCTAGCTCCAGGGAAACTCAGGCTTCATCCAGCCTCTGCTTTGGCATATCAGGCAGCTCAGCACTAGGTAAGCTATAGCATTGTAGCTTCTAGCTGAAAGAACCAGAGGCCACAGTACACAAAGCCTCAAGTACCAAGCACAAGAATGGTGGGACACAGACCCCTGTGCCCCAGAAACAAAGATCCACTTTAAAAGTCAGGAAAAGGGCGATCATCATGAGCAAGAACCTAACCAGAAAAGATATGACCATAGAATCTTTCTTTGGGGACAAGGACCAAAACACGAATATCAGAGAGGTCAGCATTGAGACTGGTACTCCCATCTGAAACTTCAGAAGGGAATATGAACTAGTCTCAAGCCCAAAGAGCGTTCTTGGAAGAGCTCAAGAAGGATTTTAAAAGTAGAAGTAGAAGAAAAACTGGCCAGTGATTTTAAAAATATAAAAAAAGAAGTCACCAAGAATTTAAAAAGAAAATTGGACTAATGGAAAAGGAAGCACAAAACCTAACTGGGAAAATTGGACAAATGGAAAAGGAAGTACAAAAACTAACTGGAGAAAATAACTCCTTTAAAGGAACAATTGGACAGATTGAAAAGGAGATGCAAAAGTTAACTGAAGAAAACAATTTGATAAAAATTAGAATTGGGCAAGTAGAAGCTAATGACTCTATGAGACATCAAGAATCAGTCGAACAGAATCTAAAGAATGAAAAGATAGAAGAAAATGTAAACTATCTAATTGGAAAAACAATTGATCTGGAAAATAGATCCAGGAGAGAAAAATCCAAGAATTATTGGTCTACCAGAAAGCCATGATGAAAAAAAGAGCTTGGACAGTATCTTCGAAGAAATCGTCTCAGAAAACTGCCAAAAAGCCCTCGATCCAGAGGGCAAAATAGTTGTTGAAAGAATCCATCATTCATCTCCTAAAAGGAATCCCAAACTAAAAACACCAAGGAATATCGTTACCAAATTCCAGAATTATCAAGTGAAGGAGAAAATACTGTAGGCAGCTAAGAAAGAAACAATTCAGATGTCAAGGAGCTACAGTCAGGACCACACTGGACCTTTCAGCTTTTACATTAAAAGATTGGAGGGATTGGAATATGATATTCCATAAGGCAAAGGAACTGGGATTATAACCAAGGATCAGTTACCCAGCAAAATTGAACATAATATTTCAGGCAAGGAGATGGACATTCAGTGAAATAAGGGATTTCCAGACCTTCCTGATGAAAAGTTCTAAGCTCAATAGAAAATTCAGTCTTCAAACGCAAGTCTCAAGAGAGGCATAAAAAGGTAAACCGGGGTAGGGGGGGGAATGACAACTTGTTATTCAGTATGGGCAAACTGTTTACATTCCCATAAGGGAAGATGATACTTGTTGATCTTGAGAATTGTATATTTATTATGATATATAAAAGGGATGTACATAGATAGAGGAAATGGGTATAAAGTAAATGATGTGATGATAAAAATGTGATTTAAGGGTGCAAAGGGATTGTAACAGGAGATGTGACAAGGAAGAGGCAGAAAAAGGTAAATTACATCACAGGAAGAGGTACAAAAAATATATTACAGTAGAAGGAAAGAGGAGAGGGAGATGAGCACTATTTGAGATTTACTCTCATCTGATTTGGTTCAAAAAGGGAACAACAAACTCAATTAAGTACAGAAATCTAACTAGCTCTATAGTCAGTAGGAGGAGAAAGGGGAAACAAAAGGGAGGGAAGGCTAAAAGGGAGGGAAGAAGTAATAAGGGAAAAGGGGAGTAAAAGGGAGGGGGGCTGAAAGAAGTTAGAGAAGACTGAGGGAGACAGTGGTTAAAAATTCAATCTCTGTTGTGGAGGAGAAGGGAGAACTAAAAGCATAAACAGGAGGAAGGAGGAGGGAGGGAAAGACACAGATAGTAATCATAACTGTGAATGTGAATGGGATGAACTCTCCTGTAAAACAGAGATGGATAGCACAGTGGATTAAAAAGCATAATCCAACAATATGTTGTTTACAAGAAACACATTTGAAACGGGGGGATACACACAGGGTAAAGGTAAAAGGTTGGAGCAGAATATGTTGTGCTTTACCTGATGTAAGAAAATCAGGGGTAGCAATCCTAATCTCAGACAAAGCAAAAGCAGAAGTAGATCTAATCAAAAGAGATAAGGAAGGAAACCATATCCTGCTAAAAGGCACCATAGACAACGAAGCAATATCACTACAAACATATATGTTCCAAGTGGTGTAGTATCCAGATTCTTAGAGGGGAAGTTAAGGGAGTTACAGGAAGAAATAGACAGCAAAACGATACTAGTGGGGGACCTTAATCTCCCCGTCTCTGAGTTTGATAAATCTAACCTCAGAATAAACAAGAAAGAAGTTAAGGAAGTGAATAGAACCCTGGATAAGGCATGTTTGATAGATCCCTGGAGAAAATGAATGAGGATAGAAAGGAATATACCTTTTTCTCAGCGGTACATGGCCCATATACAAAAATTGACCATGTACTAGGGTATAAAAACTTCACAGTCCAGTGCAGAAAGGCAGAGATAGTCAATGCCTCCTTCTCAGATCATAATGCAATAAAAATTAAATGAAATAAAAGGCTATGGAAAGATAAACCAAAAATTAATTGGAAACTAATAATCTAATCCTAATGAATGAGTGGGTTAAGCAACAAATTATAGAAACAATCAACAGTTTCATTCAAGAGAATGAAAATAATCAGACTACCTACCAAATCTTATGAGATACTGCAAAAGCAGTTCTTAGGGGAAGTTTTATATCTTTGAATGCCTACACGGATAAAACTGAGAAAGAAGAGATCAGTGAATTGGGCATGCTGCTGAAAAAGCTAGAAAAAGAGCAAATTGAAAATCCTCAAGTAAATACCAAATTAGAAATACTGAAAACCAAAGGAGAGATTAATAACATTGAAATTAAGAAAACTAATAAATAAACCTAAGAGTTGGTTTTATGAAAAACCAATAAAATAGATAAACCTTTGGTCAATTTGATTAAAAAAAGAAAGAAGAAAACTAAATTACCAATATCAAAGATAAAAAGGGTGAACTCACCTCCAACGAGGAAGAAATTAAAACAATAATTAGAAATTACTTTGCCCAGCTGTGTGCCCATGAATTCGACAATCTAAATGAGAAGGATGAATATTTTAAAAGATATAAATTGCCCAGATTAACAGAAGAGGAAGTTGAATACTTAAATAGCCCCATCTCAGAAAAAGAAATTGAACAAGCCATCAATGAAATCCCTAGGAAAAAATCTCCAGGGCCAGATGGATTTACAAGTGAATTCTATCAAACATGTAAAGAACAGTTAATTCCAGTACTATATAGACTATTTGGGAGAATTGGTGAAGGATTTCTACCAAATTCTTTTTATGATACAAATACAGTTCTGATACCTAAGCCAGGAAGAGCCAAAATGGAGAAAGAAAATTATAGACTAATTTCTCTAATGAATATAGCTGCAAAAATTTTAAATAAGATTTTACCAGAAAGAATATAGCAACTTATCATGAGAATAATACATTATGATCAGGTAGGATTTATACCAGGAATGCAGGGCTGGCTCAACATTAGAAAACTTATCAGTATTATTGATCATATCAACAACAAAACTAACAGAAACCACTTGATTATCTCAATAGATGCAGAAAAAGCTTTTGACAAAATGCAACACCCATTCCTATTGAAAACACTGGAGAGCATAGGAATAAATGGAATTTTCCATAAAATAATAAGCACTATCTACCTAAAGCCATCACCAAGCGTTATATGCAATGGGGATAAGCTAGATGCATTTCCAATAAGATCAAGGGTGAAACAAGGATTTCCATTATCACTACTGTTATTTAATATGGTACTAGAAATGTTAGCTTTAGCAATAAGAGAAGAAAAAGAAATTGAAGTAATGAGAATAGGCAAAGAAGAAGCTAAGTTATCACTCTTTACAGATGATATGATGAAATACTTAGAGAATCCCAGAGAATCAAATAAAAGACTACTTGAAATAATAAACAACTTTGGCAAAGTTGCAAATTACAAAATAGATCCACATAAATCATGTGCATTTCCATATGTTACTAACAAAGCCCAACAGCAAGAGATAGAAAGAGAAATCCCATTTAAAGCTATGGTAAACACTATAAAATATCTGGGAGTCTACCTGCCAAAACAAAACCCAGGGACTATATGAACACAATTACAAAACACTTTTCACACAAATAAAGTCAGATCTAAGTAAGTGGAAAAACATCACTTGCTTGTGGGTAGGCCGAGCCAATATAATAAAAATGACACTTCTACCTAAATTAATTTTCTTCTTCAGTGCCATACCAATCAAACTACCAGATAATTATTTTCTAGAGCTAAGACAAATATTATCAAAATTCATCTGGAAGAACAAAAGGGAACTAATGAAAAGAAATGCTAGGGAAGGTGGCCTAGCCCTACCACATCTCAAATTGTATTATAAAGCAGCAGTCATCAAAACCACTTGGTATTGGCTAAGAAAAAGAGGGGTAGACCAGTGGAATAGGTTAGGTACTCAAGACACAGTAGTCAATGAATATAGCAATCTACTGTTTGATAAACCCAGTACTCCAGTTTCTAGGATAAGAACTCACTGTTTGACAAAACTTGCTGGAAAAACCGGATAACAGTGTGGTGAAAACTGGGCATAGACCAATGCCTGACACCACACACAAGAGTAAAGTCCAAATAGGTACACAATTTAGGTATAAAGAATGATACTATAAACATATTAGGAGAGCAAGGAATAGGGTATTTGTAAGATTTATGGAGAATGAAGAATTTTTTGACCAAACAAGAGATAGAGAACATTATGAAATGCAAAATGGATAATTTTGATTACATTAAATTGAAAAGTCTTTGCCCAAAGTCAATGCAACCAAGATTAGGAGGGAAGCAGAAAACTGGGAAAGAATTTTTACAACTGGTGTCTGTGATAAAGGTCTCATTTTTAAAATATATAGAGAACTAAGTCAAATTTACAAGAATACAAGTCATTCCCCAATTGATAAATGGTCAAAGGATATGAACAGGCAGTTTTCAGAGGAAGCAATTAAAGCTATCTATAGTCACATGAAAAAATCGTCTAAATCACTGTTGATTAGAGAGATACAAAACAAAACAACTTTGAGATACCACATCACACCTATCAGATTGGCTGACATGACAAAACAGGAAGATGATTAATGTTGGAGAAGATGTGGGAGAGTTGGAGCACTAATTCATTGTTGGTGGAGCTATGAGCTGATCCAACCATTCTGAAGAACAATTTGGAACTATGTGCAAAGGGCTACAAAAATGTGCATACCCAGCAATATCCCTTCTAGGACTGTATCCCAAAGACATCATAAAAATGGGAAAGAGTCCCACATGTACAAAAATATTTATAGCAGTTTTCTTTGTGGTGACCAAAAATTGGAAATCAAGGGGATGCCATCAATTGGGGAATGGCTGAACAAGTTGTGGTATATGAATATAATGGAATGCTATTGTGCTATAAGAAATGATAAACAGGAAGACTCTAGAGAGGCCTGGAAGGACTTACATGAACTGATGCTGATTGAAAGGAGCAGAACCAGGAGAACTTTGTACACAGCAACAACCACAGTGTGTGAGGAATTTTTCTGATAGACTTAGTCCTTCACAGCAATTCAGGACCTAAAAAATTCCCAATGAACTCTTGAGACAAAACGCCTTCCTCATCCAGAGAAAGAACTATGGAACTGAATTGCAGAATGAAGCAGACAGATCATTTTCTCGTGTTATGTTTTGTCTCATTTTGTTTTGTTTTATGGTTTCTCCCGTTCATTTTAATTCTTCTGTGCAACATGACAAAGGTGAAAATGTATTTAATAATGTGTGTGTAGAACCTATATAAGATTGCACACCGCCTTGGGGAAGGAGTAGGGAGGAAGTAGGGAAGGAGGGGGAGGGAGGGGAAAAATCTAAGATATATGAAAGTGACTGTAGAAAACTGAAAACAAATAAAGTAATTTAAAAAAAAGAAAATTTCACAGAGTAGATGACATTTGACTTCAGTTTCAAAGGTTCCTTGTCAAAGCGGAGCCTTGGAAAAGAAGAAGCTAGATTCAGACCTCCTATAAGTGATTGATTCAGTCCTTATCCCTCACTGCCAATTACAAGGGCCATCTATCAGAAATAACATTAATCAATGAAGTTGGGTTTTATTTAGTATTATTTTCTCCCCATGGCCTTATCAAGATGTTGATAAACAAGAAAATGGTTGATAGAAAGATAAATCATATCATCTGACCCAGGATAAGTATTATTTATAAACATGAATATTATTCATTATTTCTCTATTACATTTTATTTTCCAACAGTCTCTTGACATAGAGAAGTATCTGTTTTACCACGAAGCCTCCTACTGAGAATTAGTTAATTACTTATTTCTTTCTTATTACAATTAAGTGGGGGAACATTATTAAAAGGATTTGGGTCTTCTTAACTCTAGGGAATGACAGTTGAACTATCAGAAATTGAAAATTCTTGATGCTGTTAGTGGGCATTACACTATTTTTGAGATTGAAAGAACCTCACAGATGTTAGTTCACCTGAAACTTGAACAAGAATCCTTTTCATGACCTCCCTGATCAGTGGCCATCCAGTCTGCACATTATATTCTCTAGTGAGGAAGACAGGAAGATCATGAAGTGTCAATTATATTGAGCCTGATTCTTCCCCTTTAATTTCCCTCCCTTCTCCTAGATTTGCCTTCTGGTGTTAAGAAGGACAAGTCTAATCCCTCTTCCATGGGACAACCCTTCAGATACTTGAAGACAGCTATCATGTTCCCCACCTAAGTCTTTTCTCTAGACTGTGCATCCCCATTCCCTTCATATCTAGTCCTTGCATGTATGATTTCACGACCCTTTAACATCCTAGTTGCTTTCCAGTTTATTTCCCTAAAACTACATGCCTAGAACTGTAAACACACTGTCCTAGATGTTGTCTGGCCAGCATATAGCAATAATATCACCTTCCTAGTCCTACATATTACATCTTTTTTAATGCTGTCACGATTACATTGCCTTTTTTTGGCTGCCATATCCCACTATTGACCCAAATTGAACTTGTAGTTCATTAAAAACCACAAATCTATTTCGCATGAACTGTTATATTCAGACCTCTGTCCTGTATCATACTTGTTAAGTTTGATTTTTTTGGACTCCAAAAAAAACCCCTTTCGTTCATCTCTCTTTAATTGAATCTTATGAAATTTAGTTCAGTATTCTAGCTTATTAAGGTCTTTTTGGATCTTGACTCTGTCATGCATTGTTTTAGCTATCCTCAGCTTTGTGTCATCGATGAGTTTAGTGATCATGCCATTTATTCAGGGCCAGAACTAAACTGGCCAGCGATTCAGGCTTAAGGGGTAAGATGCAGTTAGGCTTTTGTGAACCATAAAAATGCAGTAAGACCAATGTTACTAACAAGGAATTAAAAAGATATAACCACAGAGTTAACAAGATAGAAAATTATTCCACCTCATCAATCTCTTTACCCCAGACCTCCACCCTAGTTCTTGGCTGCTAGAGCTGTTGCCAGCTAGAGAAAAAGCCTTTGGGGAAGCTGGAAAAGAGAGAATAAGAAGGTAGGAATTCAAGGATGAAAAGGGAAGCAAAAGGACTATTTCTTGACTTGAGCAGTGGAAATATGGAGTGCTCCAATACATCTGGCCTACCATTCTTCCCTAGCAGCCCAGCAATGGCTCAAAGACTTAACCACATCCTTGTTGACCCTGAATGTCATATTGGACTTGAAATTAGGAGAACCTGAGTTCAAACCCCATCTTGGATAGTAGCCATGTGACCTTGGGTAAATCACTTAAACTCTTTGTACCTCAGTTTCTTAACCTGTAGAATGAGGGGGTTGGACTTAATGGTCCAGTGCTTAGCACAATGCCTGGTACATAGTAGATGATTAATAAATGTTTACTGATTGATTGGCTCTTAATGCATCTTTCAGCTCTAAACTTATGACCCTGTAATCTTGAAGTTGACATCAGTTAATAATGACTGCTCCTTTGATCTTATCATTCATCTAATTTTGATTCTAACTGAATTACGTTATAACAACACTTTTTTCCCACTGTGTATAACATGAGAGTCTTTGTCAGATGGCCATTTTTGTTTCAGTTTCAACCATGAATACCTCTGGGATGATGAGACTCAATTGGGATTCACCCCAAGCTTTTTGTAAGGCCCTATTCGCCATCCTTGTAACTTACCAAAACAAAATGTCCCTTCTTGTCTACTAGTCCCCTATATATTTTGTCTCCTCTGTTACAATATATAAAGTACTTGTGGGCAGGAGGGGCTATCTTTGCTTTTGTATTAATATCTAGAGCTTAGTAGAGTACTTAATACATAGTACTTCACAATGCTTTTCTTCCCTTCTTTCTCCTTCTCCTTTCCTTCCTTTTTTTTCCTATATCTCTGCCTCTTCCTTTTTCTCTTCCTGTTTTTCTTTGTTCTGTGAGGTCACTGATTGCAGATTTAGATTTGGAAGGGACCTTGTAGGCTCATTTTGCAGATGAGGAAATTGAGGCATAGAGAGGTTAAATGACTTGTTCTAGGATGTGCCGGTAAATGGTAGACAGGAACCAAACTCACGTCTTCTTATTCCAAGTCTATCCCTCTTTCCTCGTACCATGTTTCCTCTGCTCAAAAGTCTTCCACCACCCCTTTCCATATGAGTTTTTCATCTTAACCAGTGTTGCCTCTGCCGTCTGTCTCTGTTTGGCAAAGGGAACAAATGTTTAGACTGCCTAAAGTGGTTTCTAGGCTCTTCTGGCCTAAATAGGACTACTCCATGGGTGACAGTGTGGTGTAGTGGATAGAGAGGCAGCATTATGTAGTAGAGATGGTGTTGGACTTCGAGTCAGGAAGACTTGAGTTTGAATGCCACATCTAACCCTTATTAGTTTTGTGAACCGGGGCACATCTGAATCTATGATCCTGTTTTAAACTTCTGTAGGAAACAGTGATAATCAGGGTTAACATCTTTTTCATTTTTATATTTTTTAACTTTGATAGGTTATTTGAAGCTGTTGTAGTAAGACTCAACTGAATCTCATCATCCCAAGGGCGTTCATTGTTGAAACTAATAGAAAACAAATAAACAAAATGTTACATTTGTTAGCATTTCTATAATGATTTATTTTCATTGGTCAGTGGACAAAAACCTCTCATTTTGAGTAACTCCAGTTACACTATTGTTTATAGACAGTTTAAAATTGTGTAATTCTTAATACCCTTCTTTCCCCTTCCTCACTTCTACCATTCTATCATCATTACTGTGAAAAGTAGAACTAAGCCTATTTTTCTTTCTCATGTCTTTTTTTTTTTTTTGAGGGGAGGGGTGCAGAAGAGATTTTTGGATTGTCATGGCCAAAGAATTTCAATAATTAATTATGTTGCTCTTCAAATGAGATAGTATTTGTGAAGTCTTTAGTACAGAACCTGGCATATAGTAGGCACTTCATAAATGCTTGTTCCCTCCTGCCTCATTCTTCCCTTCACAGGTCATAGACTCAGATCTTCCAAAGTTTATGCTACAGTAGCATGGACTTCAAGAAGCCAGGATCGTCTCCAGACCATGCCATGAGAAGGCATCAAAGAGAAACTTCATGGGGTAGAAATAAATTCTTCTCTCACTCAAAGAAGTACCATAGGTTGAGAAGAATCTCTCTGTGACAAATGAACAAAAAAAAGTACCTTTCCCCTAGTGTGCTATGCTGATCTGTGCTTTTTGATTTGAGTTTAAAGCTGAGCTGTAGGTTTTTCTTTCCTCTGTTTAAAAAAAAAACATAATTACTCTGTGGAGACAAACACTGTAGAACATGAGCCAGATGACCCAAATTTCTGCTTGCCTTTCATTCTGCCTGCCCATGTTCTCCAAGTGTTTCCTTAGATTTATTGTTGACGTTTGCTTTTTGCTTCTCCTATTGACAGGTGTGCCACAGCATATATTCTCCTGGCCGAAGAGGAAGCCACCACTATTGTAGAGGCAGAGAAACTCTTCAAACAGGCTTTGAAGGCAGGAGAAGGCTGTTACAGACGCTCCCAACAGCTACAGCATCATGGAGCTCAGTATGAAGCGCAACACAGTAAGATTTGTTCTGGGTTAACTTTGGATGTTTTGATTAATGAAGGACCAAACAATGAGATTCCTTCTCCTCCCCCGGCCCCCTCAGCCACTTCAGTATTTGGCTTGAATAGACTAAAACAAGCATTTGTTTTTGAAATTTAGTTATGGAACTTTTCCCCTCTTAGTCGTGTGTGTGTGTGTGTGTGTGTGTGTGTGTGTGTGTGTGTGTGTGTGTGTGTTAACTCTTCATTTGGTAGGTTCCTTTATTCAGGGTGATTCAGCAAATCTTTCTTAACCCCCAGTTATATGTAGGGTACTGTGCTAAGTGTTTGGGATTCAAGATGGAAAAAAAGACATAGTATTTCTTCTTCAGGAGTTTACCTTCTCATCAAGGGATGATGTACACCCAGAAGTAACTATAGTACAAGTTAAGAATTCAGTAAAGGAACAGGAGAGGTTCAGTGGAGAAGGGACATGAAGCAGTTCTGAGAAGGGAGAGAGCCCTTCTGTTTGAGGAGATGACTGAGGGAAGGGTTCATGGAAGAATTAGTATCTAAGCTTTCCTCAAAAGAAAGACTACTAGGAACATTCTGTTCATTAGCCAGATAAACTTTTAACTTGATTCTCCTGTTTAGTATTTCTTTTTTGCCTATAGACACGATCATGGAAGTGAACATTCATAATGCAGAAACATACCTATCGCATTCCTACATATTTCTTCATTTTAAAATGTCTCCTATACCAAAATATAAACTAAATATTAAATAAATAAATATAAATTGTTTTTAGCAGCCAAATTGGCCTTGAAAGACTTGGAGAATCATAAAATGTTAGACCTTGAAAGTATCTTAGAACTCATCTAGATTAACTCCCTCATTTTACAGAGGAAGTAATAGGCTCAGAAAGGTTAATGCTTACCCAGATGTCAATAAAAAGCATAGCTCATAACTCTGGGACAGTATAATTATTAAATGGAACCACCTAAAAAAATTATTACTGATTGTTCAAGCACTTAGCACTTATTAAAAGACAAAGATTTTTTTTTTTTAATGTAGAAGGCTAAATGCTTATATATTGCTTGCTGGTTACAACAGCCTTTCTTTTGCTTTTTAATGGAAACATTTATATTGCTGTCTTTAAAAACTATCTCAAATTAATGCCCTTTTTTGGCTCTCCTTCGCATCCACTGATGTTCTGGTCTTCTAATCCTATGTTAATTTATCTTAGGCTTATAGTACTGAGGTATGAGACAGAAACTGGAGAATTAGGTCACTTTTGGCATCCTCAGTACTCATTAGTTGAATTTTGAAGTTAGCTCCCCTTCTAGAAAGTGGTGTCATTGCCCTTCAACAGGTCGTTTTCAGAACAGAGTGGACCTTTTCTTCAGTGTTCTCTGAACTGTAGTTTGTGGAGGAAGAGATGAGACTTGGTGTTTTCTTCTCACAGAAGGGAGTTTAAGTTAAGCATCGGTGTTGATTTTGGTTAGGTATGACAATTGGCATTGCATTAGCCTTCACTATTCAAGCACCAGAGTGATCTTTGGCACACAGTTCACGTGTGCAGGGATATGTCCACATACCTCATTACGTGTAGATTTAATTTACAACGAGCAAACATGCTTAAGCAATTCTCTAATCACCACCTGTTTCTACACCCTGATTTGGAAAACATGAACATTAGGCACAACACAATGAATTTTGAAAACATATGTAGTTAATGAGTGTTTTATGAACTATTTGGGTATTAATACATAAAATTACATAATCTAAAATACAGCTGAAGAAATTTTTTCTTTCCTCTTGTTTCTTTTCTCCTCAAAATTCAATCCTTTCAACCTGTTGCTTAAATCTATCCAAAAAGTATAATCACATCTTTAAAATAATTTGTAGGTACTTGGAAAGTTTTCAGCACACATCTTGTTCTCATTGTTTAAGACTTGAAATGTTAGGACTTTGGTCTTAAAATCTTTTAATGGCTACATATTATACATGTACTTAATCTACAACAGGTGTGTCATATTTTCTGAAATATGGTAATTTTATAGAGGATTAAGTGCATGCATGTTCTCACTGGTCTGAAAACATATTTAAAAAGACATAGAATTAAATAGAAGATTAAGATGAAAAGTCGGTAATGCATTTTCTAAGAGTCATATTGGTGACTAGCGTTATAACTATTTAGCTTGTCAATGCTTTCTCTAACACAAGGGTATTTTTGTATTCCATTGCATATCCTATTGTCATATCTGGAATGTGTTATGCTGCCATCTACAATAGACTGCTTTGGGGACCTGGAGATGATTATGATGTCACTAGTGCTAGGGCAAAAGTAATACAAAACAGAAGTTCAAGATGTGGCTTCTCCAGACTTAATGTCAGAGAGGGAAAAAAAGTTGTTCATCAGGATGCAACCTGAGATTCACCTCTTTGCATTCTTAGAAAAAAGCATGCACACTTGAGGAGTGGAATTCTTGGCCTCCAAGCCTGCAGGCAAGATGGGTTTATTCATATTCTTAGGCACTATCTAGCAGATGAATTTCTTTGCTAAATAGTTACCAAGAGCGAGATCATTAATCTGACATTAATGTGTGTGTTCAGCATCTTTACTTACTAGCATTGTCTAGGTCACAAGGCACATGATGATCTGACCTTTCAAAATCTTAGAGCTTTGTGGTACATTTACTCTGCTATTAATGGGTTCAGGTTGTGGATCACCCACAATAGGGTTCTGGCTCTTGGCAATAGCAGCAGTGCTGAAGGAGAGCAATAAATCTTCACTTGTGTTTTTCCTCTGTGGGGATAGTAAATGGACCTCTTTGTATGATTCTTTTTTTTTCCCTTTGCTCGGCAGAACACTCGTGGTTTCATAATTCTCATTCTTCTTTTCCCCTCTAGGACGAGATACCAACGTCTTGGTCTACATTAAAAGGAGGCTAGCAATGTGTGCAAGAAAGCTTGGGAGGACCAGGGAGGCAGTGAAAATGATGAGAGATGTGAGTGTGAATATGTACTTATGGGCTTGTGGCACAATATCTAATGGGAAGCTCCAGTGATTATGGTAGAAACCACTATCACAGTCATACAAATGAAAACACAGTGGATGCTTTAAAGCTGATGTAAGAAACCAGTTCTGGGATCAACTGTGTAAGTTAAATCATGTTGATTAGGCTTATTCTGTGTATGTTTTTACATTTGGGATAGGAATTTGACCAATGGGTGTATTCAGATCCATGTAGTAATGTACTCCATTATAACGCTATTCTACTGAAATTATTTTACATATTTCTCTGGTTTCTACCTAATAGCAGGAGGTTTTTTTAGACATTAACTTGCAAAGAGATGATAGTTAAGAAAATTTAGGGAACCAAAAAGAGAACTCAGAATTTTAACTGGGGTGGGGGAAGCTATTGAATATTTTAAGCAAAGTCAACAGAGAACTTTTGCTTCCCTGAATCACTTCAGACAGTACCTTACTTTAAGGAACAGACATAATAAAGAGAGTAGCTGGATCTTCCTTTGTGAATATCCTATGCTTAAAATCTCCTCCTGATGTAAATTGTGGACATAAAATAATTATCTTCATTTGAGGATTTTTAAAAAATATATATTGGAAAAGGTTTTGCATTTCAATTTAGGAGACCCAAGTTCTGGTTTTAGTTCCAAGAACCTTTCCAATTATAATATTCTATAACTTATTTTATGAAAAAGTATCTTGTCCAAATCTATTCAGAGACCAAGATTATGTAAAACTACTGATGGAGACCTTTCCTGGTTTTGGAGAGGATGGGTTGCTTAGTATGATGTACAAATAGCTAGCTGTCCTCCTTGGCAGGAATGGAACTGTACTACAATTTCTACCCCAAGTTACTCTTGAGAGATGGTTAGAAAAAGTACAGAAAAGTATCATACTGTAATGACCAACACAAAAATCCATCCTTGGGAATCAGAGTCAAGAGACCTAGGTCCTGATATCCCAGTTCTCCCAGCTCACTCCGTAACTGTCCATGTGATTTAAGTCATTTACCTTCCCAGGTCTGGAAAAAGTGTATAAGAATGAGAGGAGTGATGCTAATCCATTTTTCAGTGGAATGGGGGAAGGATGGAATACAGGTGAAAGAACAACACTCTCTTGATTGTTCTCATTTAGGAGAATGGAAGGAGTAGGAGAAGAATATCAGAATATCTTTTGTAATAAGACATACTCTTTTTGGCAAAACCACTTATCCCAATCTGAATACCCATGTCTGCATGAAGAAATATAGAACTGTTGGCAGTGGTATAGTTTGTAAATGGTACGAAGAGTTATTAATGCTAGGCAAAGGAACCTGAAGCCAATACAGGAACCTTTCAAAATGCTTGCCCTTGAAAGGATGCCACTCTATAATATAGTTCTTAATCTGTGTCAACACTAGCAACAACTTTGGGTCTACAAGAGTGCAAAAACTCATGAAAGGTAGAGTAAGTTTGGAAATTTATTGTACTTCTAACAACCTGTCTTTCCTGTTTTTACTATTTTGCCTTAAAACTTTAAGCAGGTTGAAAAGATGACATGCTATGACAATTAGGCTTCTCTTAGGGGTAAAGGGAGGGAGAGGAACAAGCATTTATTAAGCACATACTATGTTCCAGGCACTGTGAGAAGCACTTTTACAAATATTTTATTTATAACATCGCTGGGAGGTAGGTGCTGCTACTCTTTCCATTTTACAATTGAGGAAACTAAGGCAGAGGTTTAAGTAACCTATTGTATTAGAAAAAGTCATACAGCTAGTAAGTGTCAGAGGCTAGATTTGAACTCAGCTCTACTGATTTAAGGCCCCGTGTTCTATCACACCACCTTGCTGCCTTAAATTCCAATTCTGCTAAGATTTGTTCAAAGAGATAGAACCCTAATCTGAGGGAGAAAGTCTGGGTTTAAGGGACAGGAAACTTGAATGGCTAAGGGCAGAAAGATTTTTACCATTTTACCCTGTACTTCTAGGTTACCATCATTTTACCCAGGACTAATAGTCAGTTCCCAAAGGTGGTAGCAACCAATTGACAGAGTGTGTGCAATTTGGAGGCAAATTCATTAAGTATTTATTGGGTACCTCCTATACCCAGCTCCTATTCAAGTATTCCTCAGCTTCCTTTTCATGATGTGGAGAAAACCCTGGATTCTTCAAGGTTAAATCAGCAGGACAGAAGTCCTGTCCATGTGGAAGGGCTTTATCCACAAGCTTATTTAGCAGTGAATTTCATTTCAGTTGCCCAGGACCAGGCTGGCTTGGTTACAGTGTACTTATGACTGGACTGTCTATCACCTACCGGTTGATGAATTTGTAGCCATAGCAACTCAGAAAAATCTTCTAGTAAGGCGGGATCAGTGATCTGACTTGATAGAGGAAGTAGCTACAATGATGAAATCGATTATCTTTAAAGTACTCAAGGGATAGTGCATGCAAAGTACTGTAGGGAATATGAGAGTGAGATATAATCCTGACCTTTAAAGAGGTCATAGTCTAATGCAGTAAGGCACATACAGTAATGATGATAATATGAGACAGAATAGGTTAAGTGTCATAAGAGGGATGACTCCCTCATGTGAGGGGGAGATCACATCTAGTTGGAGGAAACATCTAGACAGCGTGAGAAAGTAGCATTTGAGTTAGCCTTGAAGGATGGGTAAAGTTTCAACAAGGGGAGACGGCATAGGTATTCTAAGAGTATCATAGGCAAAGGAATACAAGTAGGAAAATTAATGAAGTGTTATAATTAAATTAATATAAATTAAATTAAGTGTAACAATTGTGTGGATTCATCAATTTGTCCGTCATCAGGCTTGCCCATTTGGCCAGTATTTTATTACAGAAACAGGCTACCAGTGAGGACCTATGACTGGCCCTGTGTCATTTGTGTCATACCATCATCTAAACAGTATACCAGGTTGGATGGTTATTTGCAAAGAGAAGAGGCCATAGCATGGTATTATGTCTTATTAAAGAAATTTACTTTTAAAATTAAAAGTTTACTTTTAAAAAGTTAAAAATAGTTTAATTTTACTTTTGATCATTCTATTCATAGAATATTAGACCTGAAATGAGACATAGAAATCATCTAAGCCAGCATCCTTTTCTTGCAGATGAGGAAGCTAAATTGCCTGACTTTATTTAGCTAGTTAGTGGAAGAGCCAGGAGGCTAGCGTCAGAATTTCTGGACTAGTAGATCAGGAGAATGCTGTCAGTATTGCAGATCTAAACGTTCATTTGTTCGTTCATTCATTCATTTGTAGTGGGGTATGAACAAGATCATTCATCTATCCTTATTCACCCTACCCTACTGCTGACTCAGTGACTATATAGGTTTCTTGATATAAACATACACTTTCAGCTCTAAGAAGCTGTAAAAAATGAATCTAGAGGTCTCTTTCTCCTTCCTTTTCATTCTCCACTCCTTTCTACCCTCAACCCCATTTTAACTTCAAGTCTATAACCACAGAAAGCACTCTGGCAAAAACATCGAAGTTTTCAATCTCTGTCCTGCTAGAATTCTTTCAGTTGTCTTCTGCCAACTGCATTAGCTTTTTAAAAAATATATTTATTTATCTTATTGATTCATAAATTTGTTTTTGCAATCATTATTTCTTCCTCCACAATTGAACAATTAAAAACAAAAAAATAAAACCCTTTTGACAAATGTGCATCATCTATCTTTGGAAACAAAGATGTATATCTCATTCTGCTGGACTCCTGATTTATCATTTTTTTAATCAGAATTCTCAGGTCTTTCAAAGTTGTTTTCTCAATACTGTTACTATCATTGGATAACTTGTTTTTCCAGTTCTGTTGACTTCTCTATGTATTATTTCATAGAGATCTTCCAGATTTCCTCTGAAATTCCATTTAATAACTTATTGCCTAATAATATTTCAGCAAATGTGTTTACTATAATTGTTTTTTACCCGTTCTCCAAGAGGTGACCACTCCCTTAGTTTCTAATTTTTTTCTGTTGGGGAAAAAAGCACCAAAAATATTTTTATACAGATGATTCCTTTTCTTCTTTAAAAAAAAAATCCCTTTGGTATATAGACCTAGTCATGATATTCCTGGGTCAAAGGATATACAACAATTTCAGAATTGGGGTTATCATTCCAAATTGCTTTCTAGAATGGCTCAAGCCATTCACAGCTCCACCGACAGTACACTCGTGTACCTCTTTTCCTGCACTCCTTCCAGCAATTTCATTTTCTTTTTTGTAATCTTTAAATGCAATGGGTGTTATTAGTGAATTGGACCATTTATACATGTTGCTGGGTTTCTTCCTCTGAAAACTTCCCGTTCAGATCTTTTGACTATTTATCAATTATTTTCATGAATTTGAATCAGTTATTCATAGATCCTTTTTCCAAAGATTTTATCCCATTTACATATTTCACTTCTAATTTTAAGTGGATTAATTTTTACGTAAATTCTTTTTAATTTCATGTAATTAAAATTGTCCATGTTGTTATTTTCTGTAGTATGTTTAGGTATGAACTCTAACCCTATACTTATATCTGAAAAGTAATTTCTTCATTGCTCCTTTAACTTACTTATGATGTCACTTGTATCCATTTGGAGTTTATATTGATATATAGCGTAAGATGTTCATCTAGGGTTAGAGACCCTAATTTTTGCCATTATTGCTTTTCAGTTTTCTCAGAAGTTTTTGTCAATATATTGAGTTCTTACTCCAGTAATTGAATAACTTTGGGTTTGTCCCACACTGTGCTCCTGTGTTCATTTGCTTCTGTGTGTTGTATACCTAATCTGTTCCACTAATTGACCTCTCTTCTTAACTAGTACCAAATCATTTCGATGGTTACTGCTTTGTAGTATAGTTTGAGATCTGGTATGACTAGGCCCCTTCTTTCTTTCTATTTCCCTTGAAGTTTCTGATCTTTTGTTCCTCCAGATGAATTTTGTGGTTATTTTTTCTAACTCTAGAAAATAAAAACTTGGATAATTTGTCTGGTTTGGATAAATAAATTAACTTAGGTAATATTATCATTTTTATAGTATTAACTCATATGAGCACTTAATATTTCTCAAATTATTTGGGTCTGTATTTCTGTAAAGAATGTTTCATAGTTACTTTTATATAGATTCTATGTGTGTCTTGGTATGTAGACGTGTATTTTATACATTCTGTAATTATTTTGAATGGAATTTTCCTTTATGTCATTTAGTACTGGGTTTTATTGATGATATATAGAAACACAGGTGATTTGGGTGGAGTTAATTTAGGTCTTATGATTTTACTAAAGTTATTGTTTCAATTAATTTTTAATTGACTCTGGGTTCCCTATATCAGTGCTATCAAACACAAATAGAAACAGGGGCTATACATACACACACATACGCGCACACACACGCACATCTCCATGGAATCCTATAAAGGACTTCTGTGGGCTGCACATTGACTTACTTTTAAAATGTAAAATTTTCTATGTTTTATTGTATTTTTATTTTCTTAAATATTTCCCAATTACATTTTAATCCAGTGTGGGCTACACTCAGGAGTGCTGTGGGTTGTATACATTCTGAAGGCTATGTGTTAGACATATCTGTTCTAGATCAATGACCGTGTCATCTACAAGTGATATTTTTGCTTCTTCTTTGCTTATGTTTATTCTCTTGACTTTTTTTCTTGTCTTATGCTCGAGGTAGTATTTCCAATACTATATTAAATAATAGTAGTAGTAGTAATAATGTTAATAATAAAGTTAATTTTAAAAAAATTATTTTATTTATTACTAGTATTAAATAATAATAATGACGAAATTTTTGTTTTACCCCTGATATCACTGGAAAGGCCTCCAACTTTTCTTCATTACATACAATGTTTTCTCTTGGCTTTAGTCATACTGCAAGCATGTATTAAGTACCTACTATGTGCCAGGCAAAGAAAGGCAAAAAATAGTCTGTGCTCTTAAGGAGCTCACATTCTAATGGGGGATATGAGGAGTAAGAGTGAGGGATGAGTTGGATATGTAATGAAGGACTGAGCCTAGACAGCTGAGAGGCAGATTTGGGGGTGGGATTAATAAACTCAGTTTTGGATGTGTTGAGTTTATGATGTCTACTGAACATCCAGTTCACTATGTCTGATAGGCACTTGGAAATGGGAGACTAGAGATCGGAAGAGAGGCTAAAAATAAGTGGGTCTGAGAGTTTAGTTATCTGCGTAGAGTTGGCAGCTGAACCCAAGAGAACTGATGAGATGGCTAAGCAAAATAGTCTAGAGGGAAAAGAAAAGAGCAGTCAGGACAGAGTGCAGGGCATACTCACAGTCAGTGAGAGTGACCTGGATGAAGATCTAGCAGAGGAAACTTAGAAGGAATGGTCATACAGGTAGAAGAAAAACCAGAATAGAATCCTATGATAAAAACTTGGATGAGAGTATCAAGGAGAAAAATATGAGTGATAGTGTCAGAGGCTGCATAGAGATCCAGAGGGGAGAGGATTGAGAAAAGGCCTTTAAAGTTTGGCATTTAATAGAGCACTGACAACTTTGGAGAGGAAGAGTTTGGTTGAATGATGAATTCAAAAGTCAGAGTGTTGAAAGGGAGAGAAAAGAAATGGAGACACCAGTTGTAGGTGGCCTTCTTAAAGAGGTGAGCCAGAAAAAGATGAAGGATATGGGATGACAATAGGAAGGAACAGAACAAGGGAGGGTTTTGTTTTTTGGGGGGGGAGGCGTGAGGATGGGGGAGACTTGGGCATGGTTTCAGGTAGAAGGGAAGCATCCAGTGAACAGAGAAAGATTCAAGATAATCCAGAAGGTGGGAATGGCAGAGGGAGAAATCTGATGGAAAAGATGACTTAGAATGCGATCCTTTGTGCATGTAGAGGGTTTTCTTTGACCAGGAGGGAGAGTGAAAGTGCAGTCGGTGCTGGGAAGGGTGGTTACGGAAGATGTGTCATTGGAATGGAGCCAGGAGTCATTGAGAGCAAGAAGATGGAAGGAGTGGGGAAAAAAAAAGACTTAAGATAAAATCATAACAGCATGTGTTCCAGAAGGGTCCTGGGGACCCTTAAAGTGGGACCTGGGGGCGTGTGCCATAGTTCAGTTGAGGGAGATGGATAGCAGAGAACAGAGAATGGAGTTTGAACAATGACAGTTGGGGCTCAAAATCATTGGGATGGGGAAGGTATGACTCGGTGGAAGTTCAGTTTAAGCAGGTATTACTACATTGAGAAAAAGTCCTGCTGTCTAGTGTTTTAATGGATATGAATGTTGGCTTTTGTCAAACCTTTTCAGTATCTGTTGATATGATCATGTGGCTGTTTTATTGTTAATATGGTCTATTATGTTTATAATTTTCCTTATATTGAATCAAACCTACATTTCCTAAGAAAGCTCAACCTTGTCAATGTATACATCTTTTATTAATTAAATTAAAATATTTATTTTACTAAAAGATGTATACGCCTTTTAAATATGTTTCTTTCACTCATTTCTTAGTATTTTATGTAATTTCTTACATCAGTATTCATTAGGGGCATTGATCTGTTGCCTTTCTGTACTTTGATTTGGGTATCTAGATTCTAGAGCATACGTATATTATGAAAAAGTTTGCATACAGTTTATATAATATTGAAATTAATTATTCTTTGAATTCTTGTTAGAATTCTTTTGTAAATCCATCTAATCTTGGGAGGTTTTTCTTTCCTGATAGTTGATTATCCTTCTATTAATCAGGGTATTTAATATTTTTTGGTAACTATCCATTTCACCTAAATTACTGGTTTTGTTGTCACATATGAGCAGAGTAGTTTCTGATAGTGTGATTTATTTACTCTTCACTCTTGAATCTTACTCTTTTATTTTTGTAAAATTGTTTTTGTTCTATCCTTTACATCAGATTCACCAGTTATTTTATTAGAATTTTTAAAGTTCTATTTTTTTTACTAATTCAATGATTTTTTTGCCTTCGATTTGTTAATCTTTTTTATTTTCATGGTTTCTGCTTTTGTTAGGTTGTAAAGTTTTGGTTTGTTACTTTTCTAATTATAGTTGCATGCTCATTTGATTGATTTGTTCTTTTTCTCTTTTGTTCATAAAAAATGTCTTGAGTGATCTAGACTTTATTTCTTTGGTATCTGAACTTTTTCTGGCTGCTTGCCATCTTTTGTCTTTTGCCTGGAATTTCCACATTTTGACTATGCTGTTTCTAAGAGTGTTCATTTCATTATTTCTTTCAGATGATCAGTGAATCCTTTCTGTTTTCACTTTGTCTTTGCTTCTCATAGATTTGGGCAGTTTTTATTTATTGTTTCATAAAATATGGTAGCAGATCTTTTTTGGTATGATTTTCTGTTATTCTGATTGTTTGTTTTCCATGTCAGTTTTTTTAATTATATGTTGCATTTTCTTGTTTTTTTAAAAAATCTTTTATTTTCATATTTCTTGTCATTTAATGGTTTTGCTTTTGTTTTTTTATTTGGCTTACTTTTATTTTCACAGAGTTCAATTCCAGGCTAAGGTTTACCACTATCTATCCTAAGCCATTAATTCTCCTTACCGCTTTTCTCTTTAGCTCTTCCATTTTATAGCTTTTGTTTCATTTTTTTTTCAGATACTCTTGTAGTCCAGGACATTTTATTTTCCTCTGAGGCTTTGTGTCATTGTGTGGATTTACTCTTTCCTGGGTTTAACTTCAGTTGCCTGGGTTTTCTTTCAGTTCAAGATATTTCTTCATTGTGCTCCTCATTTTTTTCTTCTCTGTATTAATATCTCCAGTCTCAGTTTCTGTATTGAGGATTTGTGCTTCCGTGAAACTCTGTTCCATACTTCTTGATGATGTATTAGGCCCTTCTCGTTTCTAGGAGCAGGCCCCACCTTCCGCAGGCATGGCTGGCCTGTCTTCCACTGCAGTTAAGGTTCATGCCCCTTCATGAACTGGGCTTTGGTCTGGCTCACCTTCCTCCTGCCTTGGCATCTCCATTCTATGCTTTCCCTGAAAGTCTAAGAGTTAATTATGGATTTTTAGCTGATTCTCTTTGGTTTTCTTTATAACTGTTTTTTCTGGTGTATTTTTCAAGTTTTAAAGGGTGTTTGTGGGAGAAAACTACTCTTTCCTATTGGTCCTAACACAACTTCTTCCCACCAGATTTGAAGTTTTAATGGACTTAAAACTGAATAAGAGTCAACAGTATAATACTATAAGAAAGCTGATGTAATCTTAAATTATATTAAGAAAGCCATAGTATTTTAGGTTAGGAAAGTGATAATCCTACCGTCCTCTGAGGATAATACCTAGAATATTGTGTTTGTGTATCACCCTTTAGAAAGTATGCAAGTTTGAGAATGTCCAGACGAAGGCAACAAGGATGGTGAAAGGCTTCATATCCATGCTTTATGAGGAGAGATGGAAGGAACTAGGAATTTTTAGTCTAGAAAAGAGGAGAATTATAGGAGACATGATAGCTGTCTTCAAGTATCTGAAGAAGATTGCTATATGGAAGAGGGAGTAGATTCATATTGCTTAGTTCCAGAGGGCAAAACCAGGAGCAATAGGTAAAAGTAGCAAAGATGCAAATTTAGGCTTGATTTCAGGTAAACATTAGTGACTAGAGCTCTCTAAAAGTGTCATGTAATGCCTTTGAAGATACTGCATAAGCTGAGATTCTTGAACTTTCTGTCCTGCTTTAAACAATATAGCTTATGCTAAGAGAGCATTCAAAAGAAAGGTGACTTGGACTTGGAACTACTTTCTTTTTTTTTTCTTTCTTTTTTTTTTTGTGCTTAGGTACAAAGATGCCTTTATTGCCTATTTCTGTCCTTTCTGCGATGGTGGCTATCTACCCTCTGCAACCTACTGGAAGAAAATTTTTAAGCTTAGTTTGTAGACATTCCTTTTTTAAAAAATGGTCCTAGTTCTAGCCCACTGTGATTCTGCTAGCAAATAGCCTTTTCTCTTTGTTCTTAGCAAAATCTTATCTCCAAGTTAAGGTTAAGTTTTAGTCTTAATCTAGCAACAGAGTGCATAGAATGTGCATAGAATAATCCCTTTTTGTCCTCTAGAAAACAGGGTTACTAATAGTAATTGACATCCTAGGGACAATGTCAAAAGTTACATGATTACTGTTAGTGGGCCCGACATTAGTCTGGAAAAAATGGGAAAGATGGACTTTGGGCCTTAGAGTAGACTTACTTAGTTTACTTCCTCTCGCTACAGATAAATAAGTTATGTTTTAGGAACGTAGATTGGGAGCCCATTTTATAAGTGAAGAAACTGAGACCTAGAGATATTTGAGGACTTGTTCAAGGTTATATAGGTAATAAATAAATGTCCACAGCACCGTAGGATCATAGATTTAGATCAGAATGATCTAAATCCCCCTCAGTTTTTAGATAATAAAAATGTGACTCAGGGAAACTAAGTGACTTCCCAAGGTCACATAGATAATAAGTAATAAAGGCAAGATTTGAACCTAGGTGCTGTAACTACTGAGCCCTTGGTTTTTCCACTGTGCCAAACTGCCTCCCACCTAAATAAATAACATAGGGAAGATGTTGATACTTAGCAAGTTGTTAAAATCTCTGGCCATGAAACAAAGGGGAGTTAACTGACCCACACTGGGGTTGACCAGTTTTGTTTGGTTCATGTTCTAGGTAAGTTGTTCAGACTCCTTAGTCCTAGGACAAACCTCACTTATCAGCTTAGGGAGTATTTGATTGCCTGTGTAGTATGATTGTTTGATCTGGGGAGCGTTAGGATCACTCCTCCGCAGCCAATATATCTCCTCCATCTAGACATCACAGTGTCTGAGATAGCTCCATTTTAAACTAATTCTGTTGAGTCAGATATGGAATTCTCTACATAGTCATCTTTTATAGTCAGATTTTACTGTAAAGGGAAATAAATTTAATGCAACTCCTTAGTATAAAGTCATTTATAAAATCAGTTTCTGCTATCATGGGTAAAATAAATCTTTTTTTTAAAGAAGGTGACAGAGTGTTCTTTGGAAGAAGCCGACAGACTCAGAATCTTGATATGTGAGTGGATATATGCTTTCAGAACAGGGATTTATGTTACCTTCTCAGCATTTGTTTTATTTCCCAACACCTCAAGTGTTGTTGTCCTATCACCTCTGCCTACCTCTGCCCACTTTAAAAAGTTACCAATAAAGAGATAGACGGGGCAAGGAAGAAGTCAGGTGATAGGTAGGGGAGAGAAGGAAAGAGATAGACAGAGAGAGACAGAGAGAATGGGGTTGATTTTTGGAGTTTTTTATTTTTAAATTTTTAAATTTAATGACATGCCTTGATATATAATGAAACATCCAGGTTAGGAGTTAATGCCAAAGACTAGACCGCTTTCTTTTACATGACATTTAGAGAGTGAAACCTTTGGTAAAATGCTTTTGTAAAAGTAGAAGACACCAATGGTGCTCCTTAAGCTTCAGAAATGTCAGTTATCTTTTCATATCTATAAGCAAAACTTTTCAATAAATCAATGACTTGTTAAAGAAAAATTGTATTTTTTTTTCCTATCTTAACCTTCATGTGGAAATTTATTTTCTGTTCATCATAGGGTTGGATCTGGCATTAAAAGTTTTTATTATATGTTAGAAATTATATATGTTGGAAGAAAAATACTTAATACAGCTTTTAAGATAGCATTCTTTCTGTTCTCCACAATTTTAATGTGCTTTGTAGTTCCAGCCTTTCATCCTGTTTTTCTTCTTTACTTATTCTCTTGTCTTTTTTTGTTTGTTTTCATTCCACTGCTCTTACTTCCTTTTTCCATGACATTTCATCATTTTCCTGAAAAGTTCTAAGGGAATCAGATAATTAGGTTGATTCAGTGGTAAGTTTTACCCTTAGAGGTCAGTAAGAGTTCCATTTAATGGGATGTGTTTGGAAGCATTTAAGATCTTTAGGTGTAACTTATTAAATGCAAAAGACAAAATTTCTAAATATAATGAATTATGTTAATTTACGTCCCAGTGAATGTCTGTGAAAATGATTCTGGCATGAGTCAAGATATGATCATTACTATGCCAGCAGACTGATTACTGAAATTAAATGCTCTAAATAGAACCTGAGACATTGAAAAACTGAATATTAAATTTCTTTGTATCAGAAAGACTAGGACCAGCATTGCTGCTGGCCTTAATAAGAGTGTGTACATTATTTTGATCAAGGTTTGATTGCTCTATTTGTCTGTTGTAATTATTTAGGCTTTATTATTTAACATGTTACATGGGTTAGAAAGAGGACAATAAAGGGAACAAAGATGAATAAAGCAGTCAGATTAAACCCATTGTATAGAGAGAGTTCTGTGATGGAGGAGAGATCAATGGAAAAGGTAATTGATACGAGGGAAGATAAAGTCATGGAAAACGTCTCACACCATTTTTAATAGTATTTTTTCCAATACATGTAAAGAAAATTTTTAATATTCTTTTTTAAAATAAAATCTTCCAAATTTTCTCCCCCCCAAAATGATAAGCAGTTTGATATAGGTTATATATGTGCAGTTATGTAAAACATTTCCATATTAGTCATGTTGTCTCAGACTTTCTAATGTAAAAAAGAGGCCTGTGTTATAACAGATATTTAGAAAAAGAACTGTTAGAGCTTGACTATTAGTATATATTTCTGGGACAGACAGTACAGGAAGATAAATGGGGCCAAGAGTTGAACACAAGGAGAGTAGATTGAATGGCCTTTGGGAAGTTCCTTTAATGATGCCAGACTTTTCCCATGGAAATGGAGATCCATCTTTTTAATACCAACATTTTACCAGTATTGTATGGTTGTGATGTGTAGATGTAACAATCTCCAAAGAATTTAAAATGTATTACAGGGACAGTGGAGAGGTGACCAGTGTGTTTGAGCAAATTGCATCATAAATCATTAGGAATTTTTAAGAAATGGAATTTTTATCAAGGAAATGTATAATAAATAAAAAGAGAAGAATGGATGGTAATGTGACAAGCATGGAGATGACCCGTAGATAGCAATAGTGCTCCACTGTGTCCACGTAATGTTAAGAGAATGCAAGAAAGTTCACTAGTATGTTGAACATAGCTCCCACGGTGAATATATAGGAGGGTATGAACAAGACACTCATAGGACAGGTAGGCATGGATGAGTTGTATTCTTGCCTCACTGAAGGCAACCCCAAAACCAGGTAGATCACAGATTCTCAAGGTTGTTGAGAATCAGTTTATTGTTAAATGGGCTTAATGAGAAAAATTGTAATTATATCAGGAATAGCAAAGAAGACATTTTGTGGCATATACTATATTGAAGAAAAGGTGATAGGCAGATGGCTAATATGCCATGATGAAAGTAACAAGACTTAATTGAAAAGTGCTGTATTTTACGTATGCAAAGGTGGTATGGGAACCACCTGCGTTCCATTTTCATCTAGATATCTTAACTAGATTAGAGCATATCTTTATCTCTTACAGTTCTTTAGATCAAGGACTAAAAGAACTTTGAGCTGGAATGGCATTGCCCATGAATCATGTCTAGTTAGGCAAGGAAACTTGATCAGGCATGTGAATCTTCTATAAATTATCAAGGGAGTTGAGGGGCAAGTGTGACTTTTCAGCACATCCCTCTTAGGACTTTGCAAGTTTCAAATGGTCCAGAAGATTTTGGATTTCCCATCTCTCTATCAGTAGCTTAGTCGTATCCCCAGTCATCTGAGGGTATTATCTTGATATGAGAGTTGAGGATGGATTGACACAGATTGACTTTATCTAAGGGAAACTTTTGATCCCTCCCCTGCCCAAGAGGAGAAAAGGAATGACAGTAATCGAGAGTTATTACCCCTTTGCCACATGTGCTCTCTAAACTTCAAACCGTTTGCTCCTGGACACTGTATGGACTTGTGGGAGAATATAGCTCAGATGATTGGGGGATGTTGTTCAATTTTATTTTTAGTTCCAAAATTCTCTCCACTCTCTTTCTCCTGTACCCAATGAGAAGTCAAGAAAAATAAAAACCATTACAAATGTACAGAGACATGCAAAACATACTTCCATGTGTAAAAGACATTTTCTCATGGGGAGGTATTTTGAATCAAGTGTTATTATTGTACCATCTTAGTAAATATCCCTTCCTAAAAGCTACTTAAGTTTGAGCTGACTAAATGTATTCTCAGAGGATAATCTTGGGCAAGGCACAATCACTGGGGCCTCTAGCCAGCACTGGGAGTGGGTGTTAGGGTTGAGGATCCTCTGAGCATTCTCAGGCTACCTGTGTAATCAGATGTTATAGCTTGTTTGTGAAATATTGATTGATTTTGATGATCTCCAAGCCTGGAATGCTCTCCACCTTCTAGCTTTCCTGACTTCAAGTCCTAGCTAAAATCCTACCTACTTAAATCTAGTGCATTCCCTTTGTTGATTAGCTCCAACTTATATATAGAGCTTGTTAGTACAATTATTTTCATGTTGTTTCTCCCTTCCCCCCTCATTAAACTGAACTTCTTGAGAAGTTTTGCCTTTGCATATTCTCAGCTTAGCACAGTACCTGGCACATAGTAGGCATTTAATAAATATGTATTGACTAACTGACCTGTGACTGACAGTTTTTGTTATATTTTGGACACACATTTCCTAATGGAATGTAATCTCAACTAGATTGTTCTGTCAAGTCAGTTCAGGTATGTCTTGCATTACATAAAAAATCTTTTCCCCTTCTCCTTTCCCTCCGAAGTTATTTGAAAATTAAATTGCATTTTAAATGTATTGATGAAATTCATCATTTAAAAGGACTCCTATAATGAATCTCCATATGACTCTATCCTGGATACATCATAGAGCTGCTTTATTCTCAAGTATTGAGGTTAATGCTTAGCAGTATTAGGCCATGTATTGACCTATATATATATAAAATTCAGTTGCTGATATAATAGCAATGTTAGTAATTTTTTCCCCAGGACTGTGATTTCAAAACCAACCAGGCAACAAAATTGCTTGTACCAGTGGAGATCAACAGCTTCTCTGCCACTTAAACAATTGTAAATCGTTGCTTGGATCACTGAGAGGTTAAATGATCTTATAAGGCCCAAGATCTCAAAGCCAGTGTATGTCAAAGACAGATCTTTAAAGTGTCTGTTGACTGCTTTGCAGCCTTTCAGCAATATTACTATTGTAATTATTAACAATGGTAATAGTAAGCATGAAGTCTGACTTCTCATTCAAGATTTTGGATTAGTGAGACACAGGCTATCTGCATTTGGTACTATTAAATCATAACTAAATTATATGTAGCATATGGTATGACAAAGATGAAGGAAAATTCAGTTAACTAAAAGCATATATAATCTGTGGACTTAATTATTTGCCAGAAACTTAATAACAAGATGAATAAATAATATTGGATGTATAAGAATGTGTTCTAGGATATCAGGGAAGGGAAGTTATGATATGAAAACTCATGAAATACCATGTCCAATATATATCTTAGTAGCCTTGGGACAGAGGAAGACAAGGACAAGATTGGGACAGGGACAAGTTTGCTCCTGTAGAAAGATACAGGATAGCGCAGGGACAAGTTTAGAGGTCCGAAAGCCAATTGCCAACCTGTGCCAGGCTAGGATGGGTTCCAGGTCTTGGAACAAGCCAGTAATTAGCGATATGGGCTCTTCTGCTAACCTTCAGAGCGAGACATCTAGACAACTTCATGCAACTTTCCCAACTTCATGTATTTGGGAAGAAACTCTAGATAATGTATCTGACCCTGCCACCCTCCATCAAAATTGTGCCCAGAACACTAGATCATGTTTGTCTTCAGGGCAAGCTGAAAGCCCAAGGTAGCTTGACATACTATAGGATGTCTTAGTATCTACTTGTTGATGCCTGAAAGTTCTTTAACTCAGGAAAATTACTTGTTCTCTACATTGGGAAACAAAAAAGCTTAAAATATAAATGCTTTGTGACTCTTCGGAGTTAGATGAATTTTACTCTGTGTCATGAAAATTTGTCAATTTAGGGTTTTTTTTCCTGTCTTTTTAATCTGACTTCCTATGGAGCAGTATTGGTCCCAGATTTTTTTAATGATGGTAAAACATTATAGGGGTATTCAGATACTAGGTATGGTTGAGGGAAATTGTTTTCTTCAGTCAGTATTTGTAAGGCTAAGTTCCTTTTGGGGAGATATTTTCTACATGATTTTGACTGAGGAAAAAGTGTGATTTTTTTTTTTTTTTTGGTTTTTAGATGATTACCCAGGTTCATTTTCTAGTGTTAGAAGTCCAGAGAAAGTAATCACTTGTCTAGCTCCATAATCTGACTCCAACTTACCTATTCATATTTATACTACTGTATGTGCCAGACAGATCAGATTTCTAGACATTACCTGATTTGCCCCACCCTCTTCTGCTTCTGTACCTTTGTGTGTGAGTCTCTCCTACTGGGAATGGTCATCTTTCTGCTTCCCAATCTCAGTTTATCATAAGATAAAGGCTATTTGAAGAAGGAACTGTTCATTTTTGTCTTCCAGTCCCCAGGGCCTACCTTGATGACTGGAACATAGTAAATACCTAATAAATGCCTGTTGGTTGACCAGTATCTTAGTCATAGATTTAGAACTGAAAGCAACAATTTAGAAGCAAATGTAGAAGAGTCAGTACAGATGAGCTGTTTGTTTAATTTACATGTGAGGAAACTGAGAGCCAGAGAGGTCAAATAAAGGACTTGCTGAAATTCACTCCTAGTAATATCCTGTCCTCTCATTTACATCCTTCTCATTCTTCAAGGCTCAATTTAAATTCCACCTCCTCTTCTAATTTCCTCAGTTAGAAGTGGTCTCTCCCTTCTCAGATGTATTTATTGTATTCTAACTTATATTAAATTCCCCCACTAAACTATAAGATGCCCAACAGCAGAGGCATCTCTTTATGACTGGCACCTCTCACGGTGCATTTCACAGAATGGATGCTAAGTAATTACATAATTCAATTAAACTGCCTCTTTAACATTCATATTGACAAAGTCCCTGTATTCATGTTACAAGTCAGTTCGGTTTAAGCACTTATCAATCTAAAGAAGAACCAGTTAAACTGGTCGCTAACAGGTCAGTTAAACTCATTGTGTAGAGCAAATTGTAGCCAAATTTTTCATATTCCAATTCTTTTTGGTGTCCAGAAGTTACAAGAGTAAACGTTTGCCCTAAATCCACTCTGGAAAGTGTCATTTTCTTTTTAGTGCATGATGAAGCTTCTCTGTAAGACATTTTCGAATGCTTTGTTTAAATGGAGCTCTATAAAAATAAATCTAGTGGTATCATGAGACTCTGAGGACACTGGTAAACAGTTCATTCTTTTCATTTCATGGCCCAAAGTGTCAGTAAAAATCATTGACGGAATAGCTAACGATACATAGTGTCTTCAGTTTTCCTGTTCCTGCCATTATTTGCAGCTGTAATTGAATAATGATAAACTTGCAACTTTTAACAGTGTGGAATCTGTTGTTTGAATGTAGCTCAGGCCAACTTCTATACACTTTAATTAGGCCAAACTTGTATTGACTGGCCGAGTATCTGTTTTAATTACCTTTCACTCCAAATATGCAAAAGTTTTCACTTCAGTTTTCTCACTCAAGAAACAATATGCGGACTGCTAAACTAATAAAATGTTTAAGTGGATACAAATCAATCCTGAAGGGTTTAAACAGCTGAGAGAAACACATACAGGCTACAGTCCTAAGTGATGTCCAGAGAGCATTTCAAATCCAGTAAATTAGCTCTCCTCCCCCCCCTCCCAATTTGAGCTCATAAATGGTAACCTCATAAGTACATCAAATTCTTCCATTGAAATAAACTTGAACTGACAATAGCCAGATGATGTAAAATTGAAACTGAAATTCTATCCTTAGCCCATCCCATGTTCTTCCCCATAGGTATTGTAGGAGTCATGGAAGAATGAGATTTTCATACCCTGTGAATTTCAATATTTGGGCAGAGTAGGGCAGATAAATTTCTTGCTGCCAGGAGAAAGCAATTACCAGTGTAGGGTATGTAGCTGGCAGTAAATAAACTTAGACCTCTACCAGAGAGTGTTACAATTTAAGCACATTCAGAATAGCTTGACTTTTATAAAGGCCTTTCTCTGTATCATGTGTCTTCTTAGATAGTCTTGATATGGGAACTATGCACTTTGCTTCACTGAAAGCCCCATCATGTGAATTATACATTTTTATCATGTATTTTATAAGTAAACTAAGATATGTTAGACTGTAAAATCTAAAATAAAACCTTCATAGCAAAAGCACAAATAGAACTTTTAAAATGTATAAATATGTTAGCACTTTATTCAACATGATTAACCGATCAGGTTCTCTGGAGTCCTACAGTATATTCTGGTGCTGTTTATTGTATGTCCTATAGGAGTAATGGAGAGCCATTAATCAATGCCAGTGGTTGATGTGATTCTGGGCAGTGAGGAACAAAAGATACCTCTCAAATTTGTTTAGGAATTTTGAGAAAAATATGTGAGAAGGTCTTCTAAAGAATGAATATTCTCATTAGCCAAGCTAGAATTTTGGAAATGAAATATTACTTTGTGATGGGCAAAAAGGGAGACTTACCCCAGATCTAAAAGCAGTTTTTTAAAAAGCAGCACACTATCACTGAAACTATTGCTAGTAATAAGGATAGAGAACTGAGAAATAACATTTTGAGTTATAGATTAACCAAGATTATTATCTTTCTACCATTCTAGAATTTTTCTGTATTCTATGTACTATGCTACAAATGTAGGTATTAAATTCTTAACTTGGGGAGATCTTACTTAGATATATTTGTATGTCATATTGACTAGTTAAAGTACTCTATATTCAAGGTGTTGTAAAGCCAGACCCTGAAAGAAGAGAAATCTGTCTCCCTGTTAACAGTTAAAAATAGTTTTAAAAACCCAGCTGCCACACTTTTACTCTTTAGACTTACATCAGAAAGCACATATCTAATGAAATTTCATTACTTTGATACATACTTGGATGGCTCTTCAGTCTCTTCCATGTTCATACAGAATAAAATGTCTCTCTATCTTCTCATATCCTTTCAGAAATCATCCATAGCGGATTACCTGCCACTGCTCCTTTGGTTCTTTTCCTATCTATAAGATGTCTAACTGGACCCTACTGAGACTGTTTGGAAATAATGGTGGCCTAGTCCAAGAAAAGAAGAACTGATTTTTTACTCTCTATTCCAGAGGGGCTTTGGAGCCAGTTAGGTTACAGCAGCCGCATGGCAGGAATAAGTTTGTTAAGGGTGAGGTGTCCTTCAGCAGCTCATTTTATTTGTAATCCTCTAACAGGTTTTTGGGGATTTTTTGACCCTAAAAAGCTTTTAAGAGTGAAACATGGACATAATTAAACAGGAAAGGCTAAATTTTCACATGGACTACATAATTACCTTTAGAACATTTGCTCCTTTGTTATAGTTTAAATGCACTTCCTTGGTTCCTTTTGGAACTATGTAAGCATAGACTTTAAGCTTCATGGTATAGTGAGAAGAAAACTGGACCTGGAGTTAGGAGAAATGGGTAATTTTATCTTTGCTGATTTTACTGTCTTTGTAACCTCAGGTAAGTCACTTAACCTTATGGAGCCTCAGTTTCCTTATCTATAACATGAGTTGGACTAGCTTGATCATAAAGTGAGAGCTTGAAGACATCTTTGAGGCCATGTAATCCAATTCCTTTATTTTACAGATGTAGAAACTGAGGCTTAAAGAGATTAAGTGATCTACCTAGAGGAGCTTGGTAGTATAGTGGAGAGAGAAATGGAAGACCCTGAGTGCAAATCCAGCCACAGATATTTACTAAGTTAACCTGGGCAGGTCACTTAACCTCTGCCTCAGTTTCCTCATCTATAATATGGGGATAATAATTGTACCTCCCTCACAGGGTTGCTGTAAAGGAGATGATATTTATAAAAGGGTTTAGCACAGTGCTTGGCACATAATAGGTACTTAATAAATGCTTATTTATTTCTTTGCTAGACTATAGTCATACAGCTAATATCAGAGGAAGGATTTGAACCCAGGTTTTCCTGACTCCAAATCCAATACTCTATCTTCTGCACCACACTGCCTCTTCACTTTTCTCCTGGGCCTAACTTTTGTGGCTCTAGCATCTTATTCCTACAAGAGAGACATCATGAGACTATATATACTTGCCCCCTACCCCCATGACATGAACCAAGTCCATACTATCTGTGTAGTTTGTAATGTGAATTGATTGTGAAGTTTAAAATTTACATTTTTTTTTCCATCTGGAGTTTTAGTTTTGTTTGAAACTATAGTATAAGTTTGAGTTTGTTAAGATTAGACTTTTACCTGAACATTATTGGTCCAAAATTTTCATGTTTTAATTATGGCGATTTTGAAAATGGTTTGACTGTTGCTGAATGCTGGGTAACACAGAGCTTTATCTCAAAAAAGAGCCTAATTAGGGGGAAAAAATCAAAGAGTGATATCAGCAGCAATCAAAGTGAACCAGAGTACAAAGTGTTTTATTGGTTGCAGAACATCAGTAATTGGTGGCATGGTCTTTCAGTTAAATTGCAGCAGACCTCGAGAGCAAGGTGGTCACTCTCATGGAAATGATAATCCTCTTGGTAGGCTGATTTGTAACACAGTGCTCTCTGGAACTCCACAGCTTTATTTGTTTTGTCGGGTTATAGTATATAAATTTTTTTCTTTAAAAGAAATTACAAACATCTCTGATGTAGGATGAAGGAATCAGTTGAGTACACAGCACAGACCATTGCATTCAGTGAATTCTTGCTAAGTTCTTGCTGATGAATTAGATGTTTTCCCCCCAAACTTTGATTATCCAAGGAAAGATGCATTAGATGTGTTACCTTCAAAGGATAGCTCCATTGCATTCTTGTTGGAATACATGCTATTTTCATTAGTAGAATAATAATTTAGAAAATTGATGATAAGATTTCTCTGTAGGAGAAGATTAAGGAAGGAAAGTCAAACATCAGCTGATACAGAAAATATAATCCTAACCTTGTTGAATTATTATGACCAAGTTTTAAATAATGAGGGGAGAAGGAACAAGAACCATAGTATTACAGGATTGACAGTAGGAAAAGACCTTAGAAATTATCTAGTTTAGCCTAATCATTTTAAAGATGTGGAAACTATGGTTTAGGGAGGGAATGGACTTTCCCAAGGTCCTTCAGTTAGCAAGTAGCATTCTGTGAAATCTGATAGTAGGGTGATTTGGTAGTACTGTCTTCTCCCAGAGCCCTTCTAAGAATTTTTCTGAAATTGAGCTTTATAAGTTTCAGAATCCTTTAAACATTAAAAAAAATAGCAGCTGATCAGTCTTCTTTTTATTCCAGTAAGATCAAAAACTAATTTCTACTTGAGGAATTACATGACTGTAGAGATGAAAGAGCCATACAAGACATCCTTTTGTCCAACTCCCTTTAATATAATGAGATAGCATAAGCCCAGAAACTTTCTGAATTAGAGTATCTAAGAGACATATACAAACAGCTGTCACACCAGGAAAAAGATGGCAGATACTATAAGAAAGTTACAAAGTTCTGTGGCCCTTCTGGAAAATGAAAGAATACATCACACTGGGGAAAAACAGGGAATGGAATAATGGATGAAGTGGCATTTGAGATTGGCCTTGAAAGAGGCAAGAACTGCAGCAAGAAACAGTACAAAGTGGGAATGAGGAGAAAGGGATGAGAGAGGAGGATCCCAGAGGAGCCTGTGGTCAGAGTTGCAGAGGTGGTCAAGTAACCATTTATGAGAAGAATGAGTAGCTAGTCTGGCTGGAATATATTATAGCCTGTATACTATTTAGACTGAAGTCAAATAGTTGTAGATGTAAGCTTGAGGGATAGGCTGAAGTCATGTTGTCACAGAGTCCTGGAGATAAATAGGCCCTTACAGACATCCTGTCTGACCCGTACCTGACCAAACAGTCATCTAGCCTTTCCATAGCGGCTTGTACTGAAGAGCGAACCCCCTACTACCTCCCAAAGTAGCCTGATTCAGACAGCTTGACTTGTTAGGAACTTTTTCCTTTACATTCAGTCAAAATCTATTTCTCTGCAACTTCCATTCATTTCTAGTTCCTGCCTCTCAGGGCCAGGTAGAACAAATCTGTTTATATCATGGAAAAAGGAAAGTGAGGTTAGCCTGAGTGACCTCTCTTTGATGAATCCATGCTGGCTTTCAGTGATGAAGCTTCCCTTTCTTAGTGTAGACATATTGTTCTAGAATTTTGTACAAGATCCATATTAAGATGCTTGGCCTCTCATTTTCAGACTCAAGCCATTTCCCTGTTTTCAAAATTTGAACATTTGCTTTCTCCAGTATCATGGCACCTATCACATTCTGCAAGACCCTTCAGAGATTGACAGTAGTAGTTCAGCAGCCGCATCTGCCAGTTCTTTGGGGTCTTAGGAGATATATTACTGCATAAATGGAGCGACTATTAGAAGACCTTAGAGGTGGAATAAGGAAGGTGAACTGTATTTGGGTCTGTGGGGGAGACAGTAGGATGCCACTCACGATTTCTGAGAAATTAATGGGAAATGAATGGCAGGAACAGAACAATACTTTAGATAAATTAATTTGGCATTTTCTAAAGAGATGGAGGATTTAAAAGAAGTAAAGTCCAAGAAAGGACAAAGGGAGAAGAGAGACAGGGATTGGTAGTGATGAGGTGGGTATTTTCAGCCTTCAAAGCAAAATATATTTTCCATGTATTTTCCAGTTCTTGCTGTGCCATAGTTTTTCGTCTTTGCCTACCATTATGGCATGTCTTGGATCCCCAAGGAGAATGAGAAAAATAAAATCCCCTATCTGATATGGGATAGGCAAAATAGGAACACTGATGTGCTGTTGTTGGAGTTGTGAACTAGTTCAAACATTCTGGAGAACAATTTGGAACTTTGGCCAAAGGGCATAAAACTGTGGTTTGTTTGGTTTTTTTAATGTGTTTGTTATGTGTTTTTTTTAATGTGTTTATTCCAGCAATACTACTACTCACTTTGTGTCCCATAGAGATCAAAAAAAGGGAAAAGGACCCATTTGTACAAAAATATTTATAGCAGAGGGGATGTCTATCAATTGGGGAACGGCTAAACAACCTATGGTATATGAAAGGAATGGAATACTTCTGTGCTGTGAGAAATCACGAGGGGGATGGTTTCAGGAAAACCTGGGAAGACTTACATGAACTGATGCAAAATGAAGTAAGCAGAATGACTAGAGCATGGTACATAGTAACAGTAATAGTGTAGCAGTGATGAACTGTGGAAGACTTAGCTGCTCTGATCAAAACAGTGATCCAAGATAGTTCTGAAGGTTGCATGATAAAAAATACTGCCCACCATCAGAGAGAAAATTGATGAGCTCTGAATGCAGATCAAAGCACACTTTTTTCAATTGATAATTTTTTCAGCATTGCTGATATGTAAATATATTTTGCATGACTTCACATATTTCTTGCCTTCTCAGTGAGTTGGGTGAAGGAATGATGGGAGAGAGTTTGGAACCCAACATCTAAAAAACATTAAAAAAAAATAATGATAATAATTATAACCATCAAAAGAGAAGGCCCTCAAAAAGACCACAATAGCATTATGTACTTCTTGTATAAAACCACTTAATCCTTGCTGGTGGCATGGTGAAATGGATAGAGTGATGCGCCAAGAGTTGGGAGACCCACACCCAAAGTAGTGCTAATGTTTCCTAGCATTGTGATCATGGTCAAGTCACTTACTTACTTCCTCAGTACCTCAGTTTCCTTTTCTGTAAAATGTAGCTGTTAATAATACTTCCACTGTTTAATTTACAAAATTATGAAGAAAGAGCTTTGCAAACATTGAAGATCTGTACAAATATGTATATATTCTTGTTTTTTATTATCATTATTATCATCATGGAAAATGTTTATTTTTAAGTATTCCTCAAACTCTCATATATGGCTTTGTAAATTCAAAGATGAAATATTTCTACAAAAGGAAAAAATGAAGTGATTGCCTGAAATTCCACATTAATTAGCCTTTTTTCCCCCTCTCTCTTAGCTAATGAAGGAATTTCCTCTCCTGAGCATGTTCAACATACATGAAAACCTTTTAGAAGCTTTATTGGAACTGCAAGCGTATGCTGATGTTCAGGCAGTCTTAGCAAAATATGATGGTAAGTCCTTGAGGATTTTTTATGTGTTTGGTATATATTTCAACTCTTAAGTTGATAAAATCACTCCAAGCCTGAGCCAAAATGTATAGACATTTATACATCTATAAAGTGACTTGAGCAGTTTTCATAATGTTTTATTTCTTGACAAACCAGAATAATGAAACAGAAAGTTATAATACAGTAAAAATTGTACTGCCAGCATTTTTTCCCAGTGAGTCTCAAATTCCTCTTTATTTTTTGTGATTTGATTAGTTTGGACCAAGATTATCAATCTAGAAAACTTGGTTACTAGCTTTTATATAGCATTTTGCTTTAAAGAAACCTCCCAAATGAAAAATTGAAACTAGGTGTGGACTAAATTACTAAAATGCATATCAGTGCTTGCTAAACAGATTAATTAGGGGAGTGATTATCTGAATCATAAAGTAATTACTTGCTTTACAGTATGTTTACTCTATTTTTTTCTCTAACTGCTGGATTTCCGACATGAAACTTGTTGATTATTATATTATTATGAGAGCCAGAATAGGGTATTGGATTGGTGTTAGGATCAGAAAAAACTGGGTTCAGCTCTTGCTTCTGCCCCATTTCAGGGCTGTGACCATGAGCAAGCAACCTGTCTTCTTTACACCCCAGGCGGTTCTTCAAGATTGGAAATGACAATCACCAATTGGCATTGGTTGAGCTTCCATGTTAGGAATGAATCCTAGTGAAGTTATAGAGCTGGACTCCCCCTTCCTGCGCCTCCCATCGTGTGCCCCCTTGCCCAGACAGCTCATCTTTCATTCTCCAAAGCCAAGCATATTTAATTGGCCAGATTTTCTAGTGTTATTTGTAGTTATTCTGTAGGAGCTCTTATTCTGTCCTTTCTCAAGAGTCTCCTGAATTAAATGGTCCTGTTACATCCTGCTTTTAAGAATGGGAAACAGAGATACAGCAAGGCTGTTATCTGCAACTGGTTTTTAAAGTGAACCTCAAAATAAGTTGGAAAAACAAAGACAGAACCCTGTAATCCCACACTGTGTGCTCATTCTGCCTCCTTGCACCTTAGTATCCCATGTAATAACATATAGATTATATGGCATAGAAGTGATTTCAAAAAGAAAAGTAAACATTAATTGTGCATTTCAAAGCAAAAACATCTGAATATTTGGCATTCACCTGGGATTAAATAATAGAGATAATTTATACTTTGGCATCTTTTTATAATACTGTCCTCTGGGTCTCTGTCCTCATAGGATTATCTTAAAGATAAAACACACCTTATTTTCGGGTCCTTTAGGATCTCAAATAAATAATTAACCACCCTCATCTATCCCTCCACCTCCAAATGAATGGAGACCAATTGGACCTTCTTTTGGTTGAATTCCACTCTTGTAACCAGCATTGGAGCAAAGTTCCAATGTAGCTTATGTATTCCACGTACAACACAATATTTACATCATATATCAAGATTTAAGAAATAACAATTTAACCAGGATAGCCCTTGGGATTCCCAAGTCTCAAAAGGCTCTTTTTCATAAGAGTCTCAGCTCATTACAAAACTCATCAGCTTTATGTGTGGTAAGATTGATTGCAATATAAAGAAATGAACTCATTCATAGCTTTCTATCTCCTGTTTCTCTCTGTCCCACCACACAGCCTTCATTCAGCTATAACCAAAGCTGATTTATTGGATTCTGATAACATATGTTCAGATTATTTCTTAAAACAGCCTGTCCCACCCTCTGCTAAAAATTTGGCCTGTATTTTGAAAAACTTGTGTTGTTGTAAGTGGACAACTCTCCATACCAAGTGCCTTGTATTCAGTTGTGTTTATATTGTGTACCTGGCAACAGAGATGATGTCCATGCTCATTATTCATGGAAAAAGAGCCTCATTAGTGGCAGGACACATTCTGTTGCCGAGCTACCTCATTATAGCTTTCGAGTTCAGCATTTGTCAATAGAGTGCAGATGACCTAACCACGACTGAATTCTAAAGGGGATTTTTGGCTCTGGCTTGGCACGGGTCTGTGTTATTTACAGAAGAATTGATTATGGCTGCTGAGGTTACTGTTCTTGAGGACTCGGCTTTAAAAAAAAAGCCCCTTTGTTTTGTACCCTCATCGTGAGATGGGTACTTTCAAGTACTGGTTTTTTTAGTGTGAATGTAAGAGAAAAGTTGAAAAGCCTGAATAGAACTGCAAGCCTGTAGAGCTTCTGATGGCCAGTTACCTGAACTCTATAGGTGGAAACTTAGGGCTCAGGACTTTTAAAGGATAGAGCTTGAAGAGACACTCCTTTCCTAATGCTTCATGGTTCAAATGTCATCATCTGAAGACATGATGTTGGAGACAACATTTTGAATCCAAGCCTCTGCACCTCCCCATAGAACCACACCCAAGCAGCAGGATTGTATGTTATCTTTGCAAAATGGAATGTGCCCATTGGGTAGCTGTTTCTTGGATGGCTTATGGGTACAGTGATCCTTCTTTATAACATTTGCCAGGTGGCTGAATTTTTTGAATATTATGTTGGGAAATGACACAATGCAATTCTTGCCTATTGCCAAAAATGATTTTTTTTTCTTAAAGAAAGGAAAAAGTAAACAGTATGTTCTAGAAATGGGGTAAGGTAAACTATATTTTCCTTCCATTCCCTTTTTCTTCAATTTTATTTCAGCCTTGCATTTTTGATCCAGGCCAGTAATAGGGATAAACTCTTCCTTTAGTGAATATTTACTCTCCGGTCCCTGGGACTAAGTTAAATTTGGCATTTCCCACCCCAACCCCTTGAAAAGCTGTCTCCATCCAATTTGATTTTTGTTTCTAATATGTCCCCACTTTTTATAAATCTACAAATTTTTATGAATCTCAAAGGCAGCTTTTTATTTCCAATTTTCTGTTTTTAATCACTTACTGTGTTTAGCTTCTTTCCTTTTCTCAAGTTTCTGTAGTCTTTCCTTAGTAGTCTCTACTGAAGAGAGTTATTATACTCTTTATATTTCTTAAATTTTTGCTGCATGAAAGACATCCTATAGCTTGTCAAGATACTAGCTAGAACCTGCACAGCCCTTGTTTTCCTTATGTATTAGGTGGTGCTAAGGAATATGTTTTCAGTTGAATGTTTCCATTCTGAATCTAAATTATACCAAATGTAGTGTCAACTGTGCCATACTGGTCAAATCACAAGCATGTCTGTCCTCTTTGGAAGCATCAGTGAGCAGCAGTTTCCTCTCCAGGCCTTAGCTAATGTGTTTGATTCATATTTAGAAACTGACTTATACTTTTCATTTCATTTGGATTTTGGCATCTTTGTCTTCTTTTAGCTTCTACCACAGGTATGCAGAATATTTAAGACCACTAAATCATCATAACTTTCTTTTGAAAGAAGCTAATGAAAAAATTGACACAGGTTTTAGATTTTTCTTTAAAAGTTCAAAGACCAGCTAAAATTAAAATTTCAGCCCAAAGATTGGGATTTTAATTCAGTAGGCTTTCTTATCATTTTTAAAAACTAGACTTGTGATTTTATCACTACAGGAAGCATCAAGGGAGGAATTTCCTTTACTAATGCTAAATTTGAATCCACATCTTCCTGACTCCAAGGCCAGCTCTCTGTCTACTACCCATATTTCCTTTCTTCCTGTTTTAATCATAATTATTTGAATATTTTTCTTTTTATGTATTTGCTTAAAGTTAATCCTTCAGTTCAAGTACAAAGACCCTGATTTTTAGGCCTGAATTTTTCTAGTGTTCTTAATATGTTCTATTTTAAGGCTTTCTATTAAGTACTGGCCATAGCATGACAATAGGAAAAAAGGCTGAACTGATGTTTTCTAAATATTATACAAGTAATACTGGATCTGATGGCAAACATAGTTATATAGATACATAAGTTTAGATGTTATTCTGTTTTCTCTGGAGGCCTATCTTTACTTAATATTTGGAGCATTGAAAAAGTGCCATGGATTTTTTCAAGAGGCCACTCTTGTTACTGTGGACAGAAAAGAAGTGGCCCATCTGGATATCACAGCTACCTCAGCACTGTGGTCATTTCCACCAGTGGTAATGAAACTTGGCCTAAGTTCTTTTGGATCACTGCTCTAATCCATTAGTCAGATGTCCCAGATTCTCAGAGTAAAAACTTATCTACTGCAAGGAAGAGCTAGATTTGTTTGTTTGTTTTTTTTAACAGTCCAGGATGCAAGAAACATTCAATAGCTGCATATAGACTTCTATACTATTTTAATTTACTTTTATCAAGCCAGCTCATGTCAGTAATTATATCTGAATTCTGTTTTATAAGTACCAGTTTAAGACATATTTCTGACACTCAGTAAAGCTTTTCCCACCTTAAATAGATGGTAATCATAAGTCGTAGGGAGATAATATCCAATGAACACTATGTTCAGGCCTTAAAGTGCTATATCCATGGTAGCTGTTATTATTTAAAAAGTCATTTATGAATCACTATCTTGTGAAAATAAGCCGAGTGAAAATGAACCATCATAGGAAGTTTTACTGATGTCACAGGATGTAGGTTTTATGAACAGCACACGGTCCTCACCTGGCCATTACTACTCTTGAGGATTTGATCCAGGTGCAGTACAAAAACAGTTTTGTTGGAATGTTTTTAACTAGTGCTTGATGTGTGATGGCAGAGTCCTGGACACAATATCTTCATAGAGGCTAGTTTATTAATTTTGCAGTCATAGAGTTTAGAGATTAACTAGCAAGGCCAAGCAAGATCACTCAAACTTTCTATGAGGAATCACTGGCAGAGGTTGGATTTGTGACAGAGATGAGATTGAAAGCCAGGTTAGGTTCTTGGACTCTAAATCCCCCATGCCATTAAGGTTTAGGGCCCTGATTGTACCCTCAAAAATTTTTCTTTAAGTCTTTACTCACTGTCCATTCCATAACAATAAGTTATTATTTACGTACCACTTAAAGTTTGTAAAGGACTTTACATATGCTACCTCAGATCCTTACAGCTATCCTGAAAGGTAAAGTGCAGTTATCCCTGTTTTACAGATGAAAAAAAACTGAAACTAAAAGAGGTTCAGCAGCTTGCTAAGAGTCTGAGGCAAGACTTTAACTCACATTTTCTAGACTCCAAGTCTAGCCCTCTGGCCACTATGCCACATAGCTGTCTTCATGAGCTGCACGTGTTTTCCTGATGAAGTCTGGATAGCAGGAAGCTTTGAGACATCAGGAAAACATCTGTACTAATGGGAAATCATCTTCCTACTCCTCCTCCTGATTCCAGTAACTGCTAGGCCATCAAAAGCTGAAATCATTGTGATAGATAGGGGATACTGTATGGGTTCTGTTTTGCTGATCAGAGCTGGAGAGAATTCTCATAAGCTAACTAGTATCCTTTAAGGGAAACCCAGAATGCTGAAGATAGTGGAATGTGGGGGATACAGTGCCAAACCTAGGTGGGGGACAGCCATCCAGATGATTTATCTTTACTCATAGCCCAGGAGAGGGGCTCCTTCTCAAAGCCAAGGTGGACACTGGTGAGATTAGTACAGTACTGCCCCTGAGAAGGGTGAACTTCAGAATTATCCAAGGCTGTACCAAGCACCATACAGCTTTTTAGCTGAGACCTACTACCACTGTTAGATTTAGTATCCAGATGAGTTTATAGCATGTATAGCAAAATAAAACAGTAGAAGAAAAGGTCTGTAATGTATTTAGTCTCCAGTGAGAGAAACCGAGTTTAGTGGGGCTCAATTCATTAAGCTATATAGTTGAAAAATTGATGATTGTGGCATACTAAGGAAGTGTGGGAGGAATGATAAACTCATAGAAACTTCAGAGGTCCTCCAGTCTACCTTTCACTAGAAGTATGAAAACCCTCTAGATAGAGCACCACTGAGAAGTGGTCTTCTGCATTCTATTTGAACACCTCCAGAGAGGGGAAAGGAGAATAACCATAAGATAACCATGTGGTCTATCTGTTGGTACAGAAGTAAGCTTGTAGATATGAGGCTACCAGAAATGGCATAGTTTGACCAGATACCAAGTTGATTTTGAGATCTAAAGGAAAATCTACCAATGGTCCCCACAGATTATTACAAGATGAAGACCATAGTCTTGCCATGTATGGTAGGATGATCCATCAACATAAAAAATCTTGACCATGAGTACTATGCCATTTCAACAACTTTTATATAGAAAATAGCATTAGACCAGCATCCTTTAATATAAGGTACTTTTAAAAATATGCCCTGGACTAGGTCATGTGTACATAGGTAAAGATACATTTGATATAATAAATATATAATATGCTTGTATTCAGATTCACCAAATTCATCTGGGTTTTATTTAATATAAACTGTTGGTCCTATTCCAATCCTTATCTGGGGATTGTCATAATTTACTGAGATAATGTGGCCTCATTGGCTAGCTGCCACCATTAAGTGAGTTGCTGAGTTTCTAGTTTTGCCCCAGGTCCAGCTTCTGTGGGGCCCTCAGAGACATTCTCAGGGCTGGTAATAATCCAACTCAGAAAAAGTGAGTAACATCTGGATCGCAGTGGCCTGGTCGTTGCCTTTGAGTCAAAGATGAAATTTTCTGGGTATCAGTGGAATAAAAATTTTTAAACTGGTAAGGCCCATGTGAAACTTCATCACGAGTGATGAAACTATCAGAACTTCTAGGTTTCTCATGCCTTTGAAGTTCTTGGGAAACACCCCTCTATTTCTGGAGGGAAGTCAGACCCTAGGTCTTCCCCTCTAGTTGACATCACACTGGCCTTGAATTGTGTTTGAAAAAAAAAACAAAAAAACTCATTTTGGACAGTGGGAGATGATTTGGAACCAAAGAAGCAATGATGCTGCTACAACAGAAATCTGGGTTTTTTCCCCCTCATAATTTCAGAAATACACTAAATAGCCCAAATTATGAAGAATTTCACAGTGAACCATCCTACAGATTTATATAATCGTTGAGAGGCAGTATGACCTAGTATAAAAGGACTTCGGTATTAGAAAGAGAGGGCCAGTGTCCAAAACTTGGCTTTTGTTTTATGTGTGACCTTAGATAATATCCTTCCCATCTCTGAGCCTCTGTTTTCTATTTTACAAAATGAAGTGATCGGGCTAGATTAGAGGTGCACAACTCCTAAAGAAAGTGAGGAGGAACTTGATTAAAGTACACTTGGAAGGTTTAACAAAATAAACAAAAATACAACGTAACGTAGATAACATTAACTTGGTTTGCTACGTCCCTATGTGGGCCAGCAGGGATCTGTTTCTGTTTGAACTTGACAGCACTTGACTCAGTGGCCTCCAAGTCCCTTTATGAATGCTCTCTGCTATTCACTTACATGGGTGACTTTGAGCTTCAGTCTCCTCATCTGTAAAGCGTGAGGACTGAACAAAATGGCCTCCAAGGTCCCTTCCAGCTCTAAGTCTTTATCCTGATTTTATTGATGGAGAAAATGGGAGAGGTTAAATAAACTGTTAAGGCCAAGTACCATTTCATTCATTCAGGCTAGTATCCAATCTGAATAACGTCTCTACTAGGCATTCCCTACACTCACCCAAGTTACAGTCTTATGCTCACTTAAAATGAATTTTATTTCCTTGAACTTGGCTCTGGAAGATCAGAAGATTTCTAGTTAACGAGATCACTTTTACTCTCAACTTCATACATGCCCTAACTACAGATGGGATCTGAGGGAGCCCAGAAAATATGTGGTGTGCCTTGATAGTTTTTAGTCCCACCTTCTTTTTTTTGCCCCTCAGTAGTTTCCTTTTTCAGCTTCCCTTTCAAACACTGTTTTTGTTTAGAACCTCTGTCCTTACCAGTTCTATTTCCTGCTTTCCCCTGGAAATCATGTAGACAACAAGAAGATAAACACTTGAGAAAACATCTCATAAAACAAAAAGAGTTCAAAAGCTTTCTAATAGTTCTTACAATAGCCATCGCCACTGATGCTCCACTGATCCTCCAAAGATATTCTGAACTGGTAGAAACTAGAGTATAAGCCGTATGAAAAATGTTCATGAGAAGCAAAATTGTTTTCTGAGGTGATAAAGGGTTGCTTATGTCTTAATGTTTCCTTATTTAGGATTACACTTCACTTATTTTTGAAAGGACATAAATGGTTTAAAAATTAGTTTGCCAAATAAAAGTACAATAAGGTATTTTTTTAAAATTTGACAAACATTTATGAAGTGCTTCCTATGTGCCAAGCACTTGAGTGCTTTACAAATACTATCTTATTTGATCCTAATAACAATCCTGAGAGATAGGTGCCATTTTATCCCATTTTACAGTTGAGGACTGAAGCAAAGAGGTTAAATGACTTATCCAGGGTCACATAGTTATGTATCTAAGGCAATATTTGAACTCAGATCTACACTTTATATATTGTACCACTTAGCTGTGCCATTTATGTTTAAATGCATAACAAAAGAGTCGTGCTAAAAAGACCAGAAGGAGTAAGTACTTTCAGAAATGTGGGATGGGAAGATTATTACCTTTGAATTAATGTGTTTGGCTTTTAAGTCAGATAAACAATCAAGTGACTACCAATCTGCCCAGAATCCTTCTAAGTGCTGTGGATACACAGAAAGGCCAAAAACAAACAAAAAACTGGTCCTTGAAGCTCCCAGTCTAATGGGGGAAGATATTACACAAAACCACTATGTACAGACAATATAACTGCAGGATAAATATGAGATAATCTCCAAGAGAAGGCACTTGTAAGGAGGAGGAGGCAAGACTTCTTGTGTAGGGTAAGATTTAATCCTATGTTAATTTAATTAATTTAATCCTGTGTTAAATCCTATAAAATAGGATTTAACAGAGACTTAAAGGTGTCCGGTGCAACTGGGAGACCAAGACAGGGAGGGAAAGAATTGCAGGCTTTTGGGACCTCCAGTGAAAATGCAGAATTGGGAGATGGGAGTGTCTTGGGTGCGGAGGGCAGTGTTATTGGAGTGTAAGGTGTAGGCAGGCTGGAAAGATTAAAAAGAGTCAGTTTATGGAGGCCTTCCAAAGCCACGTGGAGGATTTCATATTTGAAGGTATTGGGGAGCCACTGGAGGTTTCTGAATAGGATGACATAGTCAGTCCTATGCTTTGGTGATATCTCTTTGATAGCTGAGTGGAGGACAGACCAGAATGGAGAGAGGCTAAAGGCAGGGAGACCAACTTAAAAGCTACAGCCACTGCAGGAGTGAAGTGGTGACTGTGTCAGGAGAAAGTGGATCATGTAAGAAGTACGTTGAAGGTAAAACTGACAAGCCTTAGCTACAGATCAGATATGGGGGTTGAGAAAAGAATAAGAGTGGAAGATGACCCCTGAGTTTCAAGCCAGGAAGGATGGTGGTGGTGTCCTTGACAGTAATACTAAAGTTAGGATGAGGACAATGTTGAAGGGAAAAGATGATGACTTCAGTTTTGGACTTGTTGGATTTAAAATGTCTGCAGAACATCTTAAAACTTTTAGATGCTTAGGTTTACATGTAAATATTGCAAAGCTACAGTTTTTGTATCTGTTAAACGATGAATATAAACTTAAATACCTACTCTGTGCAGGGTTTTGTGTTATATGCTAGGCTTACAAAGATGAATGCAAAACAATATAGATCCTACATTTTACTGGGGGGGAACACCTTGTGAATGCACAAATAAATATAACTTAAGGAGGAAGAGAACTTTAACAACTGGGAGGATGAGGGGAAATTTCTTTGGAGGAGGCTAAACTTGAAATGAATCTAAGAAAGCCAAGGTTTAGAAGTATAGATGGAGGAAGAACCTTCTGGGAATACATAGGTGGCAGATTCTAACCATTTATAGAAATGGCAGTGGAGTGTTTAGAGAACAGCAATACATCCAGTTTGTTTGGAATCTAGAGAGGGGTGGGATGGGACAGGTGTGATATGAAATTAGGCTGAAAACTTAAGGAAAAAGCCAATATGTGCAGGGCCTTAAACTCAAGCTTGAGGTGTTTCTGTTCAGTAGGATAAAATAGGGAAGCAGCTATTGAAGTTTTTTTTTTAGCAGAAGAGTGACATGGTCACATCTATGCCATAGAAAGATTAATTTGGCATGTGTGTGAGGAACAAATTGGAAAAGAATGAAACTGGGAGCAAGGAGGACAATTAGGTGGTAATTTCAATAATCCAGAGCCTATACTAGAATGGTCACCCTTTGAGAAAGGATCAGATGAGAGAGATTGTGTGGAGGTGGAATCACCAGAACTTAAGACCTAATTGGATATGGGAGGGTAAAGGAGAAGAAGCAATCAACTTTGACTAGGGGTTTGAAACTGGGTCATTTAAAAAATGACAGTATCCTCCAGAGAAATGAGGAAATTTAGATGTGGAACAGGTTTAAGGAGAGTATACATGTATCCATTGAGAACAAATTTCCTTTTTTGGAGTTTTACAACTTAAAATACTAAGCAAGGTACCACCACTTTAATTCCTATGGTCACAGAAGACTTTTTAACCTTGGAGAATTAATTCATATTTAAGCTTGACATGGTCTATTGAGAAGAGAAAGACCTGTCCTAGAACTTAGGTAGCTGAGGTATTTTGAAAAGCTTGAAACTGTTTAAAATCACTGACTGTGACAAGTATTACTATCTGTGTTAGCAAAAAACTAGTGAAAAAAGTAGATGCCCATTAACTAGTCAATGACTAAACAAACTGTGACATATGAATGGAGTGGAATCATGGATTCACACTCTTTTATTGTAAGAAATGATAAATATGATGAATTTTGAGAAGTATGGGAGGACTTATAAACCAATACAGAAGGAAGCAGACAGAACTCAGAAGGCACTGTATATAGCAAATACAAGAAGATACACCTGGGACTCAGATAGGTTAAGTGATTTGCCCAGTAATGACAGCTAATAAGTCATGGAGCTGGGACTCAAATCCAGTCTTTTGACTCAGAGTCCACAATTTATAGATGATCTTTTCCTAATGCAGGTTACAGAGAAAAAAAGGTTACATGTCAAAGAAACAAGATGTCTCAATGTTGGGAGAATAAATTCAGATTTAGGCTGGAAGTCTCATTCCCTCTAAAAGTACAGCAAAAGATTACCGATTGGTAAATATTTTTCCAGTTTTCAACGCAAAGATGGCTTCTGAAAATGCAGAGTGGCAAACTTGATATTAATACCTAACAGAATTTTAGGAAAGATTATTAAATATGTTTTGGTTGCTTAATAAAACAAGAGGTAATAACTAAGAGTCTTCGTGAGCTCATTAAGGACAAGTCATACCAAACTTATCTCATTTCTTTTTTTTAGGGGTTATTAGACTGGCAAATGAGAAGAATGCCTTAGAAATATTTTCTCTTGATTTCGTTGTCATTGACAAAGTCTCTTTCAAGGTGGAAAAATGTGGGCTTAGTAATAGTTTAATAAGATAAATTCATAGGCAGCAAACTCCCAAGACTAGTAACTAATGGACCAACGTCAGCCTAGAAGGAGCTCTGTAGTGCTGTTTTAAGGTTCTGTAGTAATCCACATTTGAATCAACAGTTTGCATGAAGATATAGAAGGAATGCTTATTGAGGTGGTAATTAATACAGAACAGGGAGGATTAACTAAGACACTGGATTTTAGTTGACTACAAGTTCAGTATGAGCTAACAGTATGATGTGATTGGCCAGTACTTAATGCAAATTTCCATTACATTAACAGAAATAGAGCATCCAGATCAAGGAAATGGTAGTCCCGCCATGCTTTGTATTGGGAAGACCTCTTCTGGAGTGTTGTGTCAAATTGGCCCACAAATTGAACATAAATTAAAATACAATGCTAGGTAACAGGGACCAAGATGAGAAGGGTTATGAAAACACATGATATAAAAAAGCGAGGAAGCTTGGGAAGATTCCCAAGGACAGATAGGATAGCTCCCAACAAATAATTTGAAGGCTGTGGCACAGAAGAAATTACGGACTGATCTGTATTACCACACTTAATACCAGTTACAGAGGGGCGGATTTCATCTTCAGATAAGAAAGAGCTAGCTTTTTACTGATTAGAGTTGTTCAGCTCTGGAACAAACTGTCTTAACTCCCGTGGAAGGATTCGAGTAGAGGATGGAGGATCATTTATTGGGGATTTTGTAGAAAAAATTCCTGCGTGGAAAAGAGACGGTTAGATGAGATCATACTGAAGTTCATTTTTCAACCCTTAAGATTCTGTGGTGGTTACACATAATGCAGAATATTTCAGCCATTTTCCTTTTCAGAAGCCTCATTGACATATCTTCATTTGTCTCAGATAAATCTGCGATTTATTTAATGTTAACTTGAAATACTAAATTTAACATTTGAAATAGTCTTGGAGTTATGATCTAAATTTAATTTCTTGACATAGCACCAACACAGTTAAGTATTAAGAGTAATTTGTGAACTGTGTTCACATAAAGTGAGCCAGTCTTATTGTGTTTTGAAATCCTGGAATACCTCTGTGATTGAAGTGAGTCTTTAGGAGGTATTTGAAGTGGGTAAAGTATGAATGACATATTGGCTCAGGACCTGTAGCTCCAGAGCCAATATTCTTCACATTCCATGGCAATATCAGTATTACTCCACTGATCACAGTTATTATTTGGCTTATCAGGCTGGTGAGATGAGTGTCCCCTTCTTCTTATACATGCGTTAGAATACGCTGGACTGACAAAGTTAAACAGGGTAGAGGAATAGGGAGAGGTTGATTTGAGGGTGATGAGGTTTAAATCCACAGCATGGATGAATTTTAGCTGTACAAACTGGCTTTGGAGTTATTAGTGTGTTAACAGAGAACATAAAGATGCAGATGAGTTGGAATAAGATCAGAAAGATACTAGGGAAGTAAATAGCTGGGAAGCCTAGCTTATAGGAGAGTCAAGGAGAGAAGGATTAGTCTGTGAATTGACCGCAAGATTACACTTTATTATAAAATAACTTGCAAGTTTCACATACTCATATTGAAGACATTTGGGGGGGAAGTCTTTGGCCTCTCCAGAAAAACACTTGTTATGAGAGAACAGATAGATGGATGCCAAGTGGAACATTAGAGCTAATACTGAGTTTTCATGCCCCTAAGGAAATCAATTCTACTTTTTAAGTGAGGAAAATGCATTTGGTATACTTTGTCATTGCTGTGATTCACAGACTTAGGAGACATCCAATAATTTCCTTCTTCTGTCTCCTTGGCATCAAAATTCATATGGATGCTTTTCTTTTGGTAGTAGCGACAGTCAAAACTCATAAAAAACTTAATAGGAAATTTGAGTCATTCAGAAACATTTTGAAGCACTTGCTGCGTGCCAGGGACTGTGCTGAATGGTAAGGGTATAAAGACAAAAATGAAACAGGTCCTGCCCTCAAGGAACTTCCATTCTCCTAGGAAACATGTACACATATAAAGAATAAACGCAAAATAAATGAAAGGAAGGGAAGGCACTAGCAGTTGAGGGAGTCAGAAAAGGCTTCCAGTGAAAGGTGGTGTTTGAGCCGAACCTTGAGAGACAGCCAGTGCAAAGACTGATAGAGGGAGGTAGAGCGCTCAGGTGTCTGGAACATGGATTGTGTTGTGTTCATCTTCGTTGCTGAAGAAGCCCATGCCATCAGAGAAACGATGACATGACTTGCCCTTGACTTTGTTTTGAGTGAGGGAGGGCTGTGCAGGTCACCAGCCTCACTTCTCCTCCAGAGCCATCTGAGTCCAGTGACTCATTCATCAGGATGACTGGAGGTGACCCAGGATGCAAAGAGAAGTAGTATTTAATGAGGATAGAAAGGTAGATTGTGGCCACGTGGTGAAGGGCTTCAAAGGCCACACCCAGTTTTTCTTATATCCTTAAGAGGGAACCCCTGGAAATAAGTGAATTAGAGAATAACACATCCAGCCTGCATGTTAAGAAAACCACTTGGGCAGCTTGTGAAGAGGCTAGATCAGAGAAAGGAGAGACCTGAGGCAGGGAGACCAGTCAGTAAGCAGTAAGCACCTACTATGTGCCAGGCACTGTGGGAAGCATGGGGGATACAAAAAGAGGCAAAAGACAGTCCCTTCCCTCAGGGAGCTCATATTCTAATAGGGGAGACAACCTGCAAACAAATACATACAAAGCAAGCTGTGAAGTAACGGAGAGAAGGCAATGGAATTAGGAGTTGGGGAAGACTTCCAGATCAAATAGGAGGCTGCTGTAGTTGTCCAGCTAAGACAACGAGAGACTGAATTAAAATGGTACCTCTGTGAGTATTGAGAAGGAGAAGCATGAGAGAGATTTTATGGAGGGCAAAACAGCATGATATAACCACTTATTGAAAATATGGGATGAAGAGGTTGAAAAACAGAGGATGATACTGAGCTTGTCACTTTGGGAGGCATTACATAACTAGAGTGTAAGATTCTTTTTTTTTTGTTTTGTTTTGTTTTTTTGTTGTTGTTTTTTATTTATTTTTTATTTAACTTTTAACATTCATTTTCACAAAATTTTGGGTTCCAAATTTTCTCCCCTTTTGTCCCCTCCCCCCACCCCAAAACATTGAGCATTCTAATTGCCTCTATCACCAATCTGCCCTCCCTTCTATCATCCCTCTCTGCCCTTGTCTCCATCTTCTCTTTTGTCCTGTAGGGCCAAATAACTTTCTATACCCCTTTACCTGTATTTCTTGTTTCCTAGTAGCAAGAACAGTACTCGACAGTTGTTCCTAAAACTTTGAGTTCCAACTTCTCTTCCTCCCTCCCTCCCCACCCCTTCCCTTTGGAAGGCAAGCAATTCAATATAGGCCATATCTGTGTAGTTTTGCAAATGACTTCCATAATAGTCGTGCTGTATAAGACTAACTATATTTCCCTCCATCCTATCCTGTCCCCCATTACTTCTATTCTCTCTTTTGATCCTATCCCTCCCCATGAGTGTTGACCTCAAATTGCTCCCTCCTCCCCATGCCCTCCCTTCCATCATCCCCCCCACCCTGCTTATCCCCTTATCCCCCACTTTCCTGTATTGTAAGATAGGTTTTCATACCAAAATGAGTGTGCATTTTATTCCTTCCTTTAGTTGAATGTGATGAGAGTAAACTTCATGTTTTTCTCTCACCTCCCCTCTTTTTCCCTCCACTGAAAAGTCTTTTGCTTGCCTCCTTTATGAGAGATAATTTGCCCCATTCCATTTCTCCCTTTCTCCTCCCAATATATTTCTCTCTCACTGCTTGATTTCATTTTTTTAAGATATGATCCCATCCTCTTCAGTTCACTCTGTGCACTCTGTCTCTATGTGTGTGTGCATGTGCGTGTGCATGTGTGTGTGTGTGTAATCCCACCCAGTACCCAGATACTGAAAAGTTTCAAGAGTTACAAATATTGCCTTTCCATGTAGGAATGTAAACAGTTCAACTTTTATAAGTCCCTTATGACTTCTCTTTGCTGTTTACCTTTTCATGCTTCATTCTTGTGTTTGAAAGTCAAATTTTCTTTTCAGTTCTGGTCTTTTCATCAAGAATCTTGAAAGTCCTCTATTTCATTGAAAGACCAATTTTTCCCCTGAAGTATTATACTCAGTTTTGCTGGGTAGGTGATTCTTGGTTTTAGTCCTAGTTCCTTTGACTTCTGGAATATCCTATTCCATGCCCTTCGATCCCTTAATGTGGAAGCTGCTAGATCTTGTGTTATCCTGATTGTATTTCCACAGTACCTGAATTGTTTCTTTCTATCTGCTTGCAATATTTCCTCCTTGACCTGGGAGCTCTGGAATTTGGCCACAATGTTCCTAGGAGTTTCTCTTTTTGGATCTCTTTCAGGCAGTTAGAGTGTAAGATTCTAACCTCCTAGACAAATTTTCTAAGAAGGTTTTTAAATTTTCCTTTACCTCTTTGGGTTAATAACCAGCGAGACTGAAAAGCAAATTACATTTATGAGTAGTAACATGCTCAGAAGTTTTGACATAACTAGTTTTGACATCACCACTAGCTGTAGTATCTATATCGTATACAATTCTGTACATTCTCCTGGTAGTAAGAGTATATAAGATGAAACAACAACATGCACTCTTGGAACTTTTTTAATTTTTAAAACAAGGTAATAAGCTATTCCATAAGGGGCAACCAGCTTATAATTACTAACTTTCCTCTAAATAGGAATGACTTAATTCTTAGTGTTCTTTCAGCTTGTAGAAATGTGAGCCAAAATACACAGATATTTTCTCAGATTCATATGGCAGGTATTACTAGGCAAAAGCAAAGTTAGTGATTTGACAGTTCTGTGGCAGGCACATACTCCAATACGGACAACATTAACTATCACAACTGTCAGTTTTTCTCTTTCCTTCCACGACCCCCACCCCTCGCCCCTTACAGATTATGTACCTGCCTTTTTAATTTATACCAGTTGGAATGTGTTGTCATAATTTTATGGGAAATTACTGATAGATTGTAACCTCAACAATAAACACTTTATAATTACAATAAGTGTACATTTATTTTGGGCAAGTCACTCTTTTCTCCATTAAATATAATTGAATACAAATAGAGATATACACACATACACACACATATATAGTTTGCTAAATGTTGGCAGCTTTGAAAAATTTAACCTTCAAATAGTTCTTTTTGATATAAATTCCCTATTTTCCATGATCTTATAAATTACAGAATTATTAGTAGAGTAAAAATGATATGAAACGTTTTTTGGAGGGTGGGGGATATCTGGACTTATAATTTCATTGGCCTGGGCAGACTCCTTTTGAGAAAAGCTCCCTCCCTCAATCCAGATCAACAACTCACCTGTAAGTTACAGTTTTAGAATTGCTTGGGCACAGAGGGTAAGTGACTTGCTCACTTGTAGCTAGTATATATTCCACTATGTGAACCTAGACTCTTTGGGCCCTGATAGTTTAATTTAGTAGTTGTTAACATACACAGTTTGGCACTTGAATCAGCACACATCATAGACGGTTTCTGTATTGCTATTTCCTTTCTAAAATACAAATGAATCTTTTTAATTACTTTACTTTTTTTTAACAGTTTTGATTTTTGCCCCTTTTTTAATCAACCTCTTGTTAGAAAATAGAAGCAAAATAAAATGCTGTTTAACAAAAGTCCTTACATTTAAAATAGAACTTTTAGTTGTGCTCTAAAAATGTTAATAAAAAGATGACTATGCAAATAAATCTTCACACTAGAAGAAAACAGCATTAAAAGATGTTATCTACGTTTCCCAGTTGTTAACTTAATTCTCATGCCTGACTCCTGTTACAATTAAGTTTCCAGTTTCATTGCTATCCTTGTCTCCAAAGCTCACTCCTCCACCTTTGCACTCGATCATTCCTCCGATGGGATCTTGCTCTGTGTGTTACCTTTGTTTCACTCACCTCCTCAAACATCCTTCTACTGAGTTCTCCTGCTGTCCAGACACATGTTCATGTCCCTCCAGTCTCAACTTTACACCTATTTTTAAAAATAACCACAAAAAAAGCTTTCCATGACCCTGGCATCCCATCAAGATGCCATCTCATATTTCTTCCCTTTCACTCTCAAACTTTTAGAAAGAAAAAAAAGTGCCTCTGCTTTCTCATATCATGCTCATTCTTCAAATGCTTAGTGTTTGAGCCCACCCTACTTTACCAGTACACTTCCTTCACAGTTTACCAATGATCTAATGACCTCATTAGATGACATTCCCTCCATCTTGAGACAACAGGATAGTAGATACAAGATCTGGAAAGGATCTCAGAGAACACTGAGTCCAATCTCTTCATTTGTACTGAGGTCCAGAGGAGTGAAGTGCTCAAGGTCACAAAGATAGTAGACATCAGAGGTGGGATTTGAACCCAGGTCCTCTGACTCTCAAGCCAGTACACATTCCACTATTTTCAGCACTCTATATACAGTTAATAAATCCTTGCATTTAGTCAAACCCAGATGTAAGATACAGTTGCTGAGCATTTATTCAGAATGACCAGAACCCTCACAGTCATAGAGAATATATATGAATTCATTCAACAAAAACTTATTAAGCACTTACTATGATGCAAGTACTATGCTAAATACTGGGAACACACACACACATATACACATGAAATAGTTCCTTCCCTTAAATACATGACTTAGCAAACCCAGACCACTCCAGATTCACCATGGCCAAGCTACATCAACTAAACATTATGAAGACAGGTTCCAGCCCCTGCTCTTACTTGAAATGCTCCAGCTAGCTTCAGTGACCATTGGTCTCTCACTGCTGAACCTTATGTTAAAAATATTGTGTTTATTACTGCCCCAGACTCTCATCTAATGCATGACTCTTATCACTTACCATTGATTATTGAATAAAGTCCATAGCCTAGATTCAAGACCCAGCTTTCCTTTCCAGGTTTGTCTCCCACCTGTGCCCTATATTCATTCAGTTAATCAGCAAGCATTTATTAAATTTAATATATGCCAAGTACTGTGCTATATTCTTAGGAAACAAGGAAAAAGCCACGATCCCTGACCATGAGGATCTTACATTCTAACATTCTACAATATGTCCATAAATGGGTATATACAAGATACATACAAAGTAGATAAAATGTAGCCTTAGAGAGGAAAAACATCAAGAGTTTAGGGAACAGAAAAAATAAAGACCAAAGGTGCTATTTATTGTTGCCTTGATGCACTCATCCCTTCATTATGGTAACGTGGTCCTATTTTTCCCCACTCCTGTCCATGTATGTCTAAGCCACTTATTGAAATTCTGCCTGTTGTTCCTTCAGGGTCTAGGTTAAATACTATCTCCTTCCTGAAGTTTTCCTGATCCATACCTTAACACTTGACTTATTTGTCTCCTTCACTTTTCACATAGGTAAGGTAATCAAACAAATATTGTTAAGCACCTGTGTGTCCAATCTCTTTAGCATCTGTGAACTGGAGACCAGAAAGATTCTAGGCAGGCAGGGAGACCAATGAGGAGGCTCCTGAAGTAGTCAAAGTGAAGGATTGTGAAGGCCTGAAGCCACATGGTGGCTGTGTAATTAGAGAGAAAGGGACGGATGTGAAAGGTGTGGTGGAGGTAGAAATGGCAAGATATAACATTTGACTGGATCTGGGGATGAGGGACAGTGTAAGCATTTAGCATGACACTAAAGTTGTCATCCTAAGAGATTGGATCAATAGTGGTATCCTCAACAGAGAAATAGTGAGTTTCAGAAGAAGAGTGGGTCTTCAGGGGGAAAGATAGTAAGTTTGTTTTGAACATGTTGAATTTGAGATCCATCAAAGACATCCAGTTTGAAATGTCCAGTAGGCAACTGATTATAGCCAGACGAGCTCAGGAGAGAGACTAAGGCTGGTAATAAAAATGTAGGAGACATGCATAGAGATAATCATTAAATCCTGGGGAACTGATGAGGTGACCAACTGAGAGATGGTAGAGAGAAAAGAGGATCTCGAAAAGAGCCTTGGGCTCTACCCACACTTAGGGGAGAGGACATGGATGGTGAATCCATAAAAAACACTCACAAGGAAGAATCTACTAAGTAGAAGGAGAAAGAGGAGAGATTACTGTTTCAAAAAGCCAGAAAGGAGACCATCCAAGGGTAGATGGTCATCAGTGGGAAATGCTGCACATAGATCAAGAAGGAAGATGGTTGAGAATACAGGCCATCAGATTTGGCAGTAAGAAATCATTGTAACTTTGGAGAAAGGACTAGGGACCAAAGCCAGTCTGAAAAGGGTTGTGAAGAGAGGAAAGGGAGGCAAGATATGGTGGCAGCTCTTTGGAGTTTAGCTGAATAAGAGAGCATGTGCTATAGTGGACACAGTGCTGGACTTGGAGTCAGAAGGGCATCCTGCTTCAGCCAGTTACTAACTGTGTGATTAAGTCCAAGTTACTTAACTTCTCAAGTCTTAGTTTCTTCATCAATAAAATGGGAATAGTAACACTTGCATTTCCTACCTGAGAGATATTTTGAGGAAAATGCTTTCCAAACCTGAAAGTGCTATATAAATGAGTTGTTATTAATATTGTTGTAGATAATTTCCTGCCCAAGTTATCTTTATTCCCTTAATAGACTAGAATGGTAAGCACAGAGCCTTTCATAGTGAATACTCAATAAATGTTTACTGGCTTGCTAAGGGCAGCTAGATGGTACAGTGGATAGAGCACCAGTGCAGGAGTCAGGAGGACCTGAGTTCAAATCTCACCTCAAACACTTGACACTCACTAGCTGTGTGACCTTGGGAAAGTCACTTAACCCCGGTTGCCTCATCCTGGGTCATCTCTAGTCATCCTGATGAGTATCTGGTCACTGGATTCAGACGGCTCTGGAGGAGAAGTGAGGCTGGTGACCTGCACAGCCCTCCTTCACTCAAAGCAAAGTCAAGTGCAAGTCATGTCATCATTTCTCTGATGGTGTGGTCTTCTTCAGCAATTAAGGATGAACACACACTGGATTGCTGAAAATTGACAAGGGTAGAATTTTACTATTTAATTCAAACCCCAAATTTCTTTTTTTTTTTAATTTATTTATTTATTTCACTTTTAACATTCATTTTCACAGAATTTTTGGGCTCCAAATTTTTTCCTCCCTTGTCCCCTCCCCCCACCCCCAAACCCCAAATTTCTAAATGAACTGTAGGCCTAGAGTTGACGATTTATAGTCAGAAATCAGGAAATTTAGGTTTGTTGCTTTGGTCTAGGTATTCGCACATGTTAAGAATGACAAAACAGGCCCCCAACATCTGATATTCCATTGTCATTTCCTAAAAACTTTATTGTAGACTGTGTTTAGATTGGCTATACATTTTCGGTTGAACATACATTTTTATTAAGCTTTGTTGCAAGTAAATGCCTTGTGCTGAGACTTTTTGCAACTTGCTTGATCCTTATTAAGGTATTTAAATTTCCCTCCCTTTGGTTGAAGACTTCTCTGAAGAGTTGACTTACGTAATAGTCTTTTTGATGAATTTTCGTTATTGGATGAGGAAATGGAAGGTGCTTTTTTCTTTGATGAGATTCTCAAGTCTTCTATTGCTTAATTAAGATGTTTTTCTTTTATTACTATTTTAATTAGGCCTCTTTGTATATGGAAGCTAATTATGTAAGAAACAACTTTCACTGTATTTCCGTTAATGTTCTTCTATCCTGGCTGAAAACTTCCAGGGTCTAATTCTTATTAGGATGTTTCTGCATGATCTTGGTTAAGAAAGCTTCCCACAAGATAGAGTGCTATTTTGGTTGCCAAAGTTGGCTGAAATTTCTGGGCAAATGCTGAACCATTATGACTAGTGAAATTTTAAAATAAATATTTCAGAAGGGACCAAGAAGCATTCATAGAACCTATTGTCATCTATGCTATCAGCAGCATCTGTTTTTTTTTACCTGTAGATCAAAACTTAATCTTTTACCTTTTCTCACCCTAGGTCTTTCTATAAAAACTAAAGGGAACTCTCTGGACAAAGAGGGAAAAATCATATATCTTAGAAATGGACAAAAGAAAAATGGAAGGAAATATGTTTCTTTAGAGATGCCTTCCATTTTCTGGACTATGAGTGCTTAGTAAATGTTCTTGGATGCACAATGTGAAGTAGAACTAGGATCAGTAGGTAGAAGTTTGAAAAGAAGGAAATTTAAGCTTTTTGTAAGTAAAAACTTCCCAGTAGGATTCTTCCAAAGTGGAATGGTCTACCTGAGGAGGCCCTAGACTGCTTCTCATTTTGAGGTCTTTTTGTCAAGGTCAATTTGTCAAGTATTATATAAAGATGATTCTTAATCAGGTATGAGAATTATATAGATTTGTAGTTGATGTTAAGTCATTTTTCAGTCATGTCTGCCTCTTCATGACCCTGTTTAGGGTTTTCTTGGCAAAGATATTGGAGTGGTTTGTCCTTTCCTTCTCCATTGGATTAAAGCAAACAAGCCTAAATGCCTTGCCCAGGGTCACACAGCTAGTAAGTATTTGAGGCTAAATTTTAACTCAGGTCTTCCTGACTCCAGGCCCAGCGCTCTATCCACTGCATCACTTAGGTACCCCAGTTGTATTGGTACCTTGTATTTAAATTTAAAATTAAATTAAAATATATGTATTTGTTTTCTTCCCTATTAGAATATAAACTTATTGCAAGTAGGGATCATTTCATTCTTTGTGCTTGAATCCATAGTGCCTGGCAAATAATAGGTACGTAATAAATACTTGTTGATTGATGGAATTGAACTAGATGACCCATAAGGTCCCTCCCACTCAGAGATTCTATATTGTGCCACTTAAAAAACCTACTTCAAAGAAAAATATAATATAAATCTGATCACTAAAGAATATCCTTTTTGGGCAGTGTTCGCTTAAAAAAAAAAAAAGAAAGGCAAAAAATATTTTGCTTTCCAGGTCAGCATGTTACATTCATGTTAAGGAAGTTCCAAATACAATGCTGCTTGCCAGATGTTTCTTTAAGCTAGAACAACTCCCCATTTGCTTTTCAAAATAATGGGAGAATAGCTTCCTCTCCATATTTTTTATTATCTGAGTTTATTCATTTGTTAGGTGTAAGCTGCTTTAAGTAAAACTAATAGAGGACAATCCAGATTTCCAAAAGAGAGAAATTAGAAGATGATTATTTTATTATGGAGAGATTCACAATAGGTTTCCTAACAAGTTCCCTATCGAATTTGCAAAAGGTTGATTTCAGGAATGGATTCATTTCATGAAGTCATCTAAATCTACCTGTGTTTTAAAATATAGATAATTCATAATTTAATATTTGAGTAGCATGATTAAAATAGCATTGTATTTTTAAAAGTAATTGCTCTGTTTCCAAAAATTTACAAGAGTTCCTGCTTTCTTTTCTTCCCCCAACAGATATAAGCTTACCCAAATCGGCAACAATATGCTACACAGCTGCATTGCTCAAAGCAAGAGCTGTCTCTGACAAGTAAGTGAATCGTAACTTCTGCTAAGCTAAGTGCCTGACTCAACTTACAGAGATGGGTTGCTCTGAGCCCTTTTCACCAGAGGCTTCTCTTAGTCTATGAGATTGCTGCTTCTGAGCATGCATTTTCGGAAGTCTGCTGATCTTTCCTTTCACTGTTAGCAGAACAGAATGTATCTCCCTTGGGTACTGTAAGTGTGTGTGAGTCCCTCAGGAGGAATTTACATACACTTACCAAATTCAGTACCTCCCAAGTGATGGTCACCAGACAGATGACACCAAAAGGCCTGCTTGGGACTTGGATGAAATGCCTTCGTTTATTGCATTTTTTTGCTTATCTTCCTCCTTCACTAATCCAAGACAGATAGTGGTTTTGATGAAAACCCATAGTATGGCAGAGGGCCTGGGGGGTCACACATTCTTTGCCTCTTCAATACAAGCCAACAAAATAACACCACCACCACCATCCCTCTCCCTCTCAGCATCACTTCATTTTGATAGCTAGTGTCCCTGGTGGTGTTTGCTCATGTTATCCAGGCAGGTGGGTGTGGCACAGTCTTTCTATTAAATAGTCAAGGATGACTGGCAGGTGAAAGAAAATGGCATCATTGTTTTTCAGTTCACCAAAGCTTGCAATTTTCCTGATTCAGTCCTCTCTTAGAGTTGGGAAGCAGTTAGGGCAGAGGCTGTTTTCTTTTCCTGCTCTCAGAAAGGTTTGCTGTTCAGTGTGTGTGCACTTCAAGATCGAAGTAATTTTCTTTCATTCTTTTTTTTATCCTGTAGATCGCCAGTACCTACTGCAACATCTTTTCTCCCTACACAGCGACTCCAGCTTGGGAGGGCAGGGCTAGGGTTGTCACAGCTTTCCCTGTGGTGTCTGCCTGCCAAGTACAGCTCTGGAGTTAGCCGTGGGGTGTGAGGTGAGAAAGAGATTGCATGGTCTGGTTTTTTTTTTCATTCACTGGGGCAGATGATTTGCCCACAGTTTGGGCATGCACACCCCCTGCCGGTACAGCTGAAAGCAGACCTGCTTGCTGCTGATGCTGCAACAACCTTAACTCCCAACACAGCCACTGACATTGGGTTGGGGATCACCATTAAAATTTCCCCCAGTTCTGTTTTTAACATCCTCACTCTTACGTAACATGGTTTTCTCTTTTTCCTACATCGTCTGCCCCTTTAAGTCTCCCTACCCCCCACCTAAGCAGGTACCTCATAGGAAATTTAGATTAGTTATTTAGAGAGAGAAAATTGACAGCTTGAAATTACTTTCTGCCATAATTAGATGCAAGCACGCTTTCTGCTTCTGCTGGGGTTTTCATTGGCCTTGATCTAAGGGATCACTCAGAGGTTCCATTTACTGTGGAAGTTTGGAGAGCATATGTGATTGGCTCAGCTTGATTACATGGGCCCTTGATTATATATCTCTATCTAAATATGCCTTTCTGGGTGTTTTACTAGACAGCCCCAAGTGAGTCATGTTTGTCTGTCCCTCTGCCTTTCAGATTTTCTCCAGAGGCTGCGTCCCGGCGAGGGCTAAGCACGGCAGAGATGAATGCAGTAGAGGCTATTCACAGAGCTGTAGAGTTCAATCCTCACGTGCCAAAAGTAAGTCTGAGAAATCCCCTTTGGAGCTTGTTATGAGATCAGAGGAAATGCTCACTGACCGCACTTTCATGACTGTAATAAACTCAGTATATACAAAAGATACTGCAGCCAACACTGGGCCTTATGTGATCATTAACTTATTTTTGCTTTAGAGTAGAAACTTAATCCTGAGTCTTGTGTGATTTCATGCTCAACATTCAAAAGACTTCTGGAGCCAATTTATAGATTTTGTAGTATGGGGGTAACACTGCACAGCATGACCTTTGAGTTGAATTGCTGCCTAAATGGGAGGATCATTGTGGTTCTAGTTTTAGGATATTTAACAGTAGAGAATCACCCCATAGCCTCAGGAAATAAATCTTGACATGAACAAAGGTTCAGAAGCATAGGTGCTTTCAATATTTTGTCTCTCAATAAACAAATGGCATTGAGTCAGTTTGTGTCAAAAACATTATAGGAAAAAATAACTCAAAGAAACGAATTGGAAGAAGAAAGTGTTTTAGTGGAAACACTAAAAAGTGTTTAATAGTGGAAAGAATGCCAGCTCTGGAGCCAGAGGATCTGGATTCAAATCTTGCCTCTGAGGCTTACTACCCACATAATCCTGGGTCAATCACCTAACCTTCCTGGGCCAGACTAGCTGCTGAGGTCCAGGTCCTGTTCAACCATGGTACAATGAACCTATATATCTGTTTTAAATTCATGATGAACAGTATCAGTCCTCAAATGTGAATTGCATGACTGAGTAAATTTGAAAAGTGCATTTGTTTGTCCTGTTACAGAATCTCAATGTTAAAACATATAGAGATAGGATTTTGTCTTTTTTTCTGTAATTTCCTACAGTTTTCTATTCAGTAAATTTATTGATTACAGCAATCATCTACTCAGCATTTCTTTTGGCAGTGTGCTTTGCTGGGGACAGATACAAAGTTTAAATGCATGCGCATTATCTAGTAGTAGTTCTTAATAGGAAGCAAATGACATAACTTTCTTAACCAAGTATAGCTTGGTTTCCTCACTAGCTAAATGACAGGATAAACAGCCCTCCTGAACATCTCTTTCACCTATAATATCTAATGTCTGTGAATATGGATTTTATTAGCGAGTGATTAATAAGGTAAATTTGTATTTCTCATGGCTACAATAATTCAAGAAAGAAACTTTTCTATAATGATTTATAGAATGGTGGGTGATTTATAAATGTTTATTGAATCAAGTTGAGTTGATGCTTTAGTGGTGAGGTAGTAAATTTGCCTAAGAGGGAGGTGCTTGAAAGAGCATCTAGTTATCCTCAGTGAATTCGAGTCACCAGGCTTGAATGAACCACATGCAGCGCTACTAAAAGAACTTGTAGAGGCAGCAATTGCTGAACTTTGAATGATGTCTTACTGACCTTTGAAAGGCTAAGGAAGACAGGAAAAATGGCATAGGACTGGAAGAGAGCAAATGTTGTTCCTAGTTTGAAAATGGGGAGAAGGATGAACCTGAAAGCTGTATGCTAGGGAACTTGACTTCTGTCAGGAGCATCCAGGAAGGCCCAGCTTGATTTCATTACAATTAGGTTGTGGCAGATTAGCCTCGTTAGACTGGTGGATCAGGAGAAAGCTCAAATATAGTTTACCTAGAATTCAGGAGAGCATTTGACAGATTCTGTTGTGCAGTTTTTATGGAATAAATGGACAAATGTGAACTAGATAACATAACAGTTGTGTGGATTGAAGACTGTTTGAAAGGAGTAATCCTAATAGACTGATGTCAACTTGGAGGGTGACTTCTAATGGAGTGCCCCTGGAAATTGATCCTCAGCCCTCGCTGTTTCAACATTTTTGTTAATGACTTGGTTGAAGGCATAGAAAATGTATCAAATATATAGACAAAAGCTAGCAAACCAGCTAATACATTGAATGACCGAACCGTATTCCAAAAAGACCTTGTCAGATTAGAACAAGCTAAATCTAATATGATGAAATTTATAGCCATAAATGCAGGTATTTATATTTAGTTTTTAGCTTTCAACTTTACAGATACAGAATATGGAAGAAGCATGATAGTTTATCTAAAAGAAATGTAGAAAGTCAATAAGAGTCAACAGTATAACATGACTGCCACAAAAGTTATAATGCTATTCTAAAATGAAGGCAATAGTCATACCAAAGCCAAAGTATTGAGTTCATTTCTGGGTACCATATTTTAAGTAAGACATTTAGAAGCTAGAGTGATTTCAGAAGAGGCCAACATGATAATAATGGGACTGGAGGTCATATCAGATGAAAATTAATTGAAGAAAGTGGGGCTTTGTAACCTGGAAAAGAAGAGACTTGAGGCTGATATTAGAAATGAATTCAAGTATTCAAAGTGCTGTCATCTAAAAGAAGGACTATTGGTATTCTGATTCATTCCACCAGTTACAGGGCGAAGTAGGCAGTAACCAACATGATCCAGATCAGACCATTGTAGTGCTATAACTAACACCTAGACTAAGGCCAGATTCAGATGCTCTGAGTTCCCTAACTCTTTATCCTAAAATGCCAGAAGATCCAGAGTTTTGAACCTCAAAGACCAAGCCCTGCGTGGTGGACAGTTGTGTAATGACCCATGGTAAGACCAGGCAAGGCTAATCATCCCACCCAGAAGCACTGGAGGCAGAGAGTGGCCCTAGCCCAAAGCTATAGTTGGGGAACTAAAACTAAAGAGATGAGTAAAGTAAAAACAACAAGAACAACACTGTTACTATGAAAATTTATTGTACATCTAAACCTGTGGTGACCACAGAGAGTCAAGGGGAAAAGTAGATTTTCCACTAAGACTACATGAATTTCAGAAGAAATGAAGCAAGATATTAAAATAAAATAAAAACACATAAGGAAAAAAATTAGAAAAGAATAAATAACTTAGAAAAGAAAGTAGTAAACTTTACCTAAGAAATGGGATCCCTGAAAACTAAAATAAACCAAACAGAAATTTGTGACAGCAAGAAACATTAGAACAAAATTTTAAATTAAAAAAAGAGCTCTAATATTTTAAAAACTGATTTAGAAAACAATTGGAGAGATAATTAAAGAATCATTGAACTACCTGAAAACCATTATTTTTTTTAACAGCTTGAACACTTCATTTCAAGAAATTATAGATGAAATCTAGTAGAATAAAAGAGCATAATTAGAAGGAACTCACCCATCACCTACTAAAAGGAACTCCAGGGGAAACATCCAATGTCATGGTCAACATTCAGAGCCGCTACATCAAAGAATAAATAATGCAGGCATCTAGAAAAAATCAGTGCAAATACCAGAGTCAGGAGAGCGCAAGACTAGATAGTGTTTACTAAAAACAAGATTATCTTGGAATACAATATTCCAAAAGGCAAACCATGGGGCTTATAACCAACAATAATGTACCCTGCCAGGCTGAGCATAAACCTAAATGGAAAGAAATAGATGTTTTAGTGGAAGAGAGGTCTTTCTAACATTCCTATAAAAATTCCAGAGCTGAATATGAACTGTGAAATATAAATATGAGAATATGTGAGAACCTTCTGGCAAAGTAAATTTATATGAACAGCCAGGAACCATATCATGATGTGATGCTAGAATTCTGATAGAGAAGAAGAAACAAGTGTCCCTTCAGAGCTCTAAAGTCTTCAAAGGGTATTGAGGGACTTAAATAAGAAAAACAGAGGTCCTGAGAGTGGATTAGTTATGTTCTGAGAGTTTTTATAAAGGAAGGTAAAAGGAAGACTATGACACAGAAGAAGGAAGACATTATAACTTGCTCTCTGTCTTGATAGGGGTGTGTGAGATTATATAAACAGAGAGGGAGGGTGGGTAGAATAGGCATTAGATGGAACTTCACTCTTATCTGAAACAAAAATTTAAATGAGGTTGAACATACACGCAAACCAGTTTGTGTAGAAATTCATCAACCTCAAAAAGGAAAAAAGCATATAAGCAAAGATGGGAATAAGAAAAGTCACCATAGAGAAGTAGTGACTGGGATTCCCTGAAAAGGGGTATTCCTTTCCCAAAGGAGGTCTTTCTTTAGGCTCCAAATGCACTGAGTGAACCCTCTGGGAAACTGAATCTACTTTGTAAAATGTAGGGTTACTGTCAGATATACAAGATGAATCCTTTTTATCTTTAAAAAAAAAACAACTCTTTTCCAAATGTAGGGATATTTTTGCTTATTAAAAATACAATACACACAGACATATATATTACATGGATTATAATTGTTTTAATCCACCACCATGTAGGTAGGCAGGACTGTGTCATCCAAGACATGCTAATTATTCTCAAAAAATAATGCCGACATCCTTTTAGAGCAGACATTACAAATAGCAGCTGTTTGATTTTAGTGACTTTTTAATAGAAATGCAAAAAAAAGTAGCACTAGTGGCCTTTCCCAGTTTTAGTATGATTTCTGACAGCCTGGACTGTCAAAAACATAGCGTAAAACTGGGGGGGGAGGGGGTTGTGCAGAATAATCTTTCCCATTCCCCTTCATTCTTTCCAGAAAAACTTTTGAATTACTGAAATTACCATCATGAAGTCTTAGAGAGAGATACTTTCTTGGGGGAAGGTGATATGATTTAGGCCATACTTCAGGGTTCATTGCTTCTTATACAGATTTCTGACTCCTGGATGATCTGGTTTCTTGCACCACAGCAACAGGGAAAGAGCCGTAAGAGGCAGTTAACGAAGCTAGCACGGAGAGAGGGAAAATAAAATTAAGTGAAACTTAGTATAGTCACTGAAGGTTATAATGGTGGCCCTGAGCCATCAATAAAATGTTTAGGGTACTCTTATTTATGAAAGTGAGGAAGATGTAATAATTTTTTAAAATTCCATCCAAAATAGTTCAAGTTTAACCAAAAAACTGCTTAAAGGAATTAAGCGTTGGCTCATTATTGCTCATATATGACCTAAGTTTTATACTTCCCATTATGTGCTTTAAGCTGTGGGAGAAAACAATTAAATTGCCCATTTAGGGGGTGGAGTGGGAGGAGGTTACACTGAACTCTTTCTGGCCACTAAGGTCCAGTTAGTAAACTCACACTTCCTGTGAACTACATAGTGCCCCAGAGATCTACAAAGAAGTCATGAGTCTCTAAAAATAAGCAGTTCATCAGGTGCATGATACTGAGTACTTAATAGTGCTAAAATATATAAATTGTGTTGACTTCTAAGTCCTAATTTATTCATTTATGCATAATTCACTTACACATGCTCCACTTGGATATTTCAGAGTAATAATAACACTGAATGAACTCATTTCTTCCCTTTTGCGTTAGGAGAACCACAGCAAAGGACCTATTTCTGTGTTTTGCTTCTCTTGTTCCCAGTCCTGAATTCTTTAAATTTCTATCTAGAGTATACATTGATAGGAAATAGGTTCCTGTTTAAATATGCTCCCCGCACCTCATCAAGTGACCCAATGGTTAAAGCACTGTACCTGAAGTCAGAAAGGACTGGGTTCAAATCTGGCCTCAAACACTTGCTGTGTGACTGAGCAGTTCACTTGACCTTTGCCTCAGTTTCCTCAAATCTACCTCCCAGAGTTGTGAGGATTCAATGAGATAATAATTATTAAGAGCTCGGCATGGTGCCTGGCATGAAGTAAGCACTAATAGAAATGTCAGTTATTGTAATATTATTATTTGTTAATAGAAAAACATGGTGATAGGAAAAAACAGATGAGCAAATTCTATCCAGTCAGATAACGGAGTTAATAATATATGGACATCTTGATATTTGTTATGTATACTATGATTGGCCCTGAATAAGAGAAGCCTTTTTTGATTTAAGATTTGTTCCAGTAAAATGAACTTTTTCATAACATTGGTGACAAATATAACAGGTGCGAGGTACTGTATTGCACAGGTTTTGAATAAATAGATATTAATCAGTGAAATAGGAAAATCCCCCTCAGTATCATTAATCTCTGTACATAGGGACCTAGTTTGTCATTTCACCCATCCCAGAGTTCAGCAATGCCCTTATGAAAGGGCATTAAATACTTCCTATGTAATGCTGCCTTTGGTAGTTCTGTAAGCCTTATGGATGGACATCAGAACAAAAAAAAAATAGAAACACAGACAGTGGCAGAAAGAAGATAGCTACACCCTCAGATGACTCCTACTTGCCCTAAAAATATGGGAGAAAAATTGAACACTGATAAGAATAAATCATTCAGGAATAATAGAACAGATTTTGTTCACATTCAGACAGTATCCTGGGCTCCTGATCATCCTGGGATGTGGATTGCATACCTCTCTCCCAGGCCACTCATACCATCTCTGCGATAACAGTCAGGTTCTAAGAGCACAGATACCCTAGGGCTAGTTGACTATAGGATACAACAACTGAGAGGAGACATTAGTGGAGGATTACAATTAATCAAGTGTGTAAGAATCAGTTTTTTACATGATCTAGGTCCATAAGTAGACAACTAGCTAATCTGTCCTTGTAACTATTGTATCTTGAGACACAAACACTGTCACTAGGATGTATGCTGAGTGAAATGCCATATACCTTAGGGATTGGTGGGACAGAATATGGGCACTAAATATCTGGGAAATTGTTAAGGAAGGGAGGATGAAGGAATTCCCCAAATAAACTTTGCCTTCTTAAAAAGTTGACTGACCTAGGGCTGTCCCAGTTTGTTGACTGAACTGATCAAGATTGAATTGAAGTTATAAGAAATTGAAGTGGATACTAAATAAGGTGTTATCTTCATGAGAAAATTAGCAACAGAGTGTGTAAAAGGCCACTGGAATAAAGAAAGTAAGGAAAAACAGTTTTATGACAAATGTATTTCCTAAAACAATTACACAAGGGAAAAAAGAATCTCACCCATCAATGTAGAGACTTCCATTTCATGAGGATTTCAGAAAGCTTGCTTGTCAAGGCAGAGATATCATGGTAATTGTGTGTGGTGGTGAAGTGTCTGTAGGGCATTGTTATAAGGATGAAAGCTTTATTTCCATGCAAACAGTGTGGCAATACTACCTTTGCATCTCCATGAGGCTGATTGACAGAGTATGAAATTGTTTCTTAATCCAATTTAGGAAACAGTGTGTAGTGGGTCTTAGCATTTTAAAATGCTTGAAGCATGAAAACAGAACTAAAATGTTCTTGCTAGTTTTTTTTTGTGATATTACATATAAGTGGCACATTTGAGAAATATTATTTTAATATAAAGTTTAAAAATTGAATATGTTGCTCCAAGTTTTGTTTGTTTTTTGAAGAGAAAGGGGAGCAGAAACCAGTTCTTAGTCTTATTTCCAAAGGAAGCAATTAGGTGATCTTCATTGTCACTGATCATTTTCCTTACACTGACAATTCCCTGTAAGCTAGTATCAACCAAGCAAGCTAATTATGAGCTCCCCAAAATTGTCTATCATTGTGTATGTATAAAGGATTCGACGTATATCAGAAACAGTCTTGATTTAAGAGACCAGATCTACTGTCATTATTTATCCTATCCCCTCCAGCATTTGTCATTTCTGATAGGTGTGAAGTGGTACCTCAGAGTTGTAATTTGCCTTTCTCTAAGAAGTAGTGATTTAGAGTTTTTATGTGACTATAGATAGCTTTGATTTCTTCTTCTGAAAATTACCTGTTCATATCCTTTGACCATTTATCAGTTGGGGAATGGTTCTTATTTTTATAAACCTGACTCAGTTTCCTGTATAATTGAGAAATAAGGCCTTTATCAGAGAGACTTTCTGTAAACTTTTAAAATACTATTTCATTGTCTATACCTTTAAGCAAAATGTAGTTTCTTTAATTATCTCTTTCAGTTAGGTCTAATTTTGCTTTTACTTTGTCTTAGGTCATGATTGTTGCCCATGCTCTCTTCATTTTAGCTGAAGCATAAGAGACTCTGCTTCAGCCCTTCATTTCAACTCTGTGTATCTTTCTGTCCCAAGTATGTGTCTTGTACTCATCATATGGGCATTACCTCACCCTAAGTGAGTACCTGAAAGACCTTGGCCTAAAGGGCCCAAGGTCTCCCAGTGCATCCTGGGTCATCTCCAGTCATCCTGATGAATATCTAATCACTGGATACAGATGACTCTGGAGGAGAAGTGAGGTTGGTGACCTACACAGCCCTCCCTCATTCAAAACAAAGTCAAGTGCAAGTTATGTCATCATTTCTCTGATGGCATGGTCTTCTTCAGCAACGAAGGACAAACACAATTGTTGGACTCTGGTTTCTAATCCATTCTGCTGTCTGCTTTCATTCTATGTATTAGCCCATCCCATTTGCATTCACATTTATGATCACTAACTGTGCATTTCCCTTCATCCTCATTCTCTCTCTCTCCTTCTTTTTCTCTCTCTCTCTCTCTCTCTCTCTCTCTCTCTCTCTCTCTCTCTCTCTCTCTCTCTCTCTCTCTCGCTGTCTTACTCTCTCCTTCTCTGTCACTCTCTCTCATCTGTCTTGCTTCTGATCACTGCCTCCCCCAAACTGCCCTTCCCTTATTATCCTCCACTCCATATCTCTTATCCACTTACCTTCTGATCTCCCTATTGGGTAAGATAGATTTCTATATCCGACTGAATAGGTATATATATTCCTCCCTTTTTGAACCACTTCTGATGAGTGAGGTTCAAGCATTTTCTGCCACATTTTCCTCTCCACAATAAAAACTCTTCCTTGCATGCCTCCTTGATAGTAAGAAAATTTATCCCATTTTACCTCTCCCTTCCCCCTTCTCCCAGTGCATCCTTCTTTCTTATCCTTACATTCTCTTTTTTTGAGATCATTCCAGCATAATCAAATCACACCTTTCCCTCTGTCTATGCAGACTCCTTCTAACTGTCCTAATATGGATAAAGTTCTTAGTAGTTATATGTACCATCTTGCCACAAAGGAATGTAAACAGTTCCTTATGGTTTCTCTTTCACGTTTACCTTTTCAGGGTAGTCTTGAGTCTTCTGTTTGAATGTTAGATTTTCTATTCGGCTCTGGTCTTTTCATCAGGAATGCTTGGAAGTTCTCTATTTCATTAAATGTCCATTTTTTCTCCCTGAAGCATTATACTCAGTTTTGCTGGGTAGGTGATTCTTGGTTGTGATCCTAGCTCCTTTGCCATCTGGAATGTCATATTCCAAGACTTCTGTTCCTTTAACATGGAAGCTGCTAGATCTTATTTAATCCTGACTGTGGCTCCATGATATTTGAATTGTTTCTTTCTGACTGCTTGCAGTATTTTCTCCTGATCTGGGGAATTTGGCTGTAATATTCCTGGAAGTTTTCATTTTGAGGTCTCTTTCAGGAGGAGATAGGTAGATTCTTTCGATTTCTATTTTGCCCTTTAGATCTACGATGTTGGGGAAGTTTTCACTGTTTTTAAGAGTAGTCCTACAGAAGCCTTAGTAATAACTCATTTAAAGCTTCTGATTGGCCCACTGCTGCTTACTTAGCATGTCTGTGTTGGCTAGCAAAGGGTACAAGCCGGTGAAAATTTAGTCACTGGACTGATGGAAAGTAATCTTATAAATCAACAAAACTACAAGGAGATCACCATAAAAAGCTAAACTTGAGTTTCTGTTTTTCCTTAGAGGAAAAAAAAAGACTGCTTTTCTGTATGTAAGTTAGACAGAGGGTCAGTATGTAGCTACTCCTAAGTTCCTTCTGTCCTTTAAAAGAAATCCTATTCTGGGATGCCTGAATTCTAATAGACATTGTAAGAGAATCACAGAATTGGAGAGTTCAAAGGAACCTCATCAGATATCTGGTCCAACCCATACACAGAAAGAATATACCCTCAAATGTGGTTGTCCAGCCTCTTCTTAAAGACGTCCAGGAAGGAGGAACTCATCATGTTTAGCTAGCTCTAATTCTTAGTGTGTGTGTGTGTGTGTGTGTGTGTGTGTGTGATGTGAAGATCTTAAAAGCATGTCATCTATGCCATTATTCAAGTCACTGATAAAAATTTTAAGTAGCTAGAGCCAAGCACAGGTCTCTCCACTAGAGACCTCCTACCATGTTGACATTGAATAATTAACAGTTACTCCTCGAGTTTGGCCATCTATATGTCCATCTTTTACACATGTAAATAGTGTGAGAGTCTTTATAAAAAGTTTTGCTAAAATCTCTGTGAACTATATCCTCATTCCACACATCTACTAATTCAGTAATCCTGTCCAAAAAAAGCAAGTGAGATTAGACTGGTATGACCTGTTCTTGAAGCCATACTGTCTCTTTTTGATTCCCTTCTTAGACATTCACTAAATATATCCTTAATATCTATTCCAGAAAATAGTGAAGTTGCTTATTTGTAAGAATCTCAAACAGAAGACACGGTACATTTCTTTGTCCAGATCACTAGACCTATTGAATGTAACTTCAAAGTTCCACCAGTAATAGAAAAAAGCAAGCAGTGTATTTCTGTTAAGTTATTGATGTTTTGTAGACAAAAGAAAATTCTTTTAAAAAGCCAGTCACACAGGAGCTAGGTATGCCAGTGATTAACAAAACTCATTAGGTTTCATCTGTCTATTATTCTTAAAATGATATCAACTATTTGCTGTTCCAATTTCTTGTATTGCCTTCTGCTAAGCAGTTATTCATGCCTTTCCCTCTTCTCAGAGAACGTCCTTCATCTTAGCTTACTGATGTCCCTTTCTTCCTATAAGCTCTAGCTTACATGCCTCACTCCTAGAATCTTCCTTGTCTGTGCCCTCCACACTTAACCCCCACACCAAATAAAGGTAGTCTCTCCACCTGGACTTCTCCTTTGCACCTTACATATTTGTCTGAGGCCATATGGTTTAAGAGATAGAGAGTTGAACTTGGAATCAGTGCCCTGGATGCAATAGGCAAGTCACTTAATACTCATTATGATACCTGGTTTCCTTACCTGTGATATTGCCTCACAGGGTTGTTTTGATCAGTGGTCTCTAAAGTGGAAGCTGTAGCTTGAACCTGTGATGTGTGTGTGATCAGCCAATTGGAGGGTAAAAAGATGTGTCATACTGCAGTCTCCCTCAGATAGCCAATTATGGGGCTTTCACCAACAGAAGCACGTGCACCTGATACCTCAAACACCCACCTTGGTTCACAACATTGATGTCATCATATGCTCCTCATCCTCTCTTACCCCTCCTATCCAGTCAGTTGCCAAAGTTCTCCTTGCACAAAACCTTTGAAATCTGTCCTCTTCCCTTTATTCACATAGTCACCACGGTAGTTCAGGAACTCATAACCTCTCTACTGGACTGTTTAAATAGCCTTCTAAGAAGTCTCCCTGCCTAAAGCTACCTCTGGTTCATCCTATTCATATACAGTTACCAAAGTGATTTCGTTAAAGGACAGATCTAAAACTCAGTAAACAAAGTTCAATGACTCCTTGTTGACATTTGGATCAAATGTTATTTCATCTTTATCTTATTCTTTTCTAATGTATATTCTTGCACGTTGTAGTATACATAATTGTTGGTGTAATATACATTAAGAGATTACACTTCAGGGGAACATGCCCTACCCCCTCTTAAACTGATAGCTGTACAAAATCAGAGATCACTAGAGGATCAAATGAGAAAACGTGTGAAGTTCTCTTGGAAATTGTTTTATTTATTATGTACGTACATGTAATTTATAAATTCCCTGAGGTCTGGACCAGTGTCATCTCTACATATTTATATTCTCATTATCAAACATAGAGCTTAGTGCAAAACAAGTGCTTAATAAATACTTATTGAATGGAATTGAGTTGAATTGGATTTTTCTTGAGGAAATAAAGAATACCAAATCCTTTTCTATAGAAGATGCCAATTCCTCTCCAGATATGTATTAATTAGAAATAAACATTTTATCAAAATCTGGGTAATTTAATATCACCTTCAGTTCTACCAGAATCATTTTCACAATGAGCAAATAATTATTTGAGGTCCTCCAGCAATATATGTGTATAATATGGAATTATACATCGTCTCTACCCTTGAACACTTGATAGACTTAGCCCTTCACAGTAATGCAAGGACCTAAAACATTTCCAAAGGACTCCTGATACAAAATGCCATCCATATTCAGAGAAAGAACTATGGATTTGGAATGTAGAATGAAGCAGCCTATTTTCTCTTTTATTATATTTTGTTTTGTTTTTCTCCTGGTTTCTCCCATTCCTTTTCGTTCTTCTATGCAACGGGACTAATGTAAAAATGTGTTTAAATAAGAATGTTTGTGTAGAGCCCATATAAGATTGTATGCCATCTTGGGGAGGGAGGAGGAAGGAAGGGGAGAAAATTGAAAACTTATGGAAGTGATTGTTGAAAACTCAAAACAAATAAATTAATAAATTTGTAATAAAAGAATATATGGGGTGAATATGTGTGTGAGAGTGTATAGCTAAGATAGCAATATTCATAATTAACAAAATCTGATTTATAATATATAGAATACATAGTTCCAGTGTGTGTAATGCGCACGCACACACACACACACACACACACACACACACACCGTCCTATTTGTGTCTAATAATAGCCATCTCTAGGGTAGGGGAGAGAAGAAAAAAGAAATTTACTTGATAATTTTGTTGTATATTTGAAAGGAATAGCAAGTTGTGCATGGTAGATTTGCAGTTTTGTGTGCTTAGGGATGTGACCTTGGGCAAGTCACTTATCTCCACCTCAGTTTCCTCATCTGTAAAACGGGAATAACAGTAGCACTTCCATCCCAGGGTTGTTGTGAGGATCAAATGAAGTAATATTGTACTCTTTAAACCTTTAGGTACTATATAATTGCTAACTATTATTTTTGTCATTTTACAAATTAGAAAACTAAAAAAGATTGGGAGAATTTAAATAACTAGCAGCAGTCTTTCACATATGTCTTGGGTTTCACATTCCTATGTTGTCTAATTTTTGTATATGCCCTTTTAAAATCTGACATTAATGCAGACTGCCTATGGCTTCTTTTGAAAAGGTTCTCTTTTCTTCCCAATCAGGAATATATGTAATAATATCGTTCAGATTTATTTGAGAGCAAGATGATAGAGGCAAGGGGAAGGGAAAGGAATAAGCATTTATTAAACAAGACACTATGCCAAGTGCTTTACTAATATCTCATCCTCCCAGCAACCCTGTGACATACATACTTATCCCTATTTTACAGTTAAGGAAAATGAGGCAGTCAGTAGTTAAATGATTTGCTCAGGGTCCCACAGCTAATAATTGTCTAAGGCTGGACTTGAGACTCAGCAGTCTTTTCACTGTCCCACCAAACTGCCTGTAATTGGCATGCCATAATTTGAGCACAACAGTCTTGCAAAATAAAGTATTATCTCCATTTTATAGATGAGGAAAGAAGGTAAATGCCCAACTAAGACACAAACGAGGCCCAAGAGACTCTAAATTCATGCTCATAGTTCTATACTGTAAGAATAGGAACACCTTTCAAAACTAGTGTCTGTGAGAAGCTACCAAACTGAGTTAGCTACAACACCAACAAAAAGCCTAATTCTGGACCTCAGAAGAAAACTGTAATCTAGGATTTGTACAACTTGGCCAGCATTTAGCACAGCACTCTTTAGAGTAATGCTGGCACATAGTAGTCACTAAAATGCTAGACTAACGTACCTTTATTAAAGAGACCTGATTTAGATGTCTTCATAGTAGCTGCAACCTAGTGTCTCTGACAGTCAAATATTTAGATACTGTTTTCTAAAACACAAACATCTAAACTTCAGCTTCTGTACCTCTGCTTAGTATCACTAGAAAACACATAAAATGCTACAGCTTGCATTGTCTCCAGAATGTGCTGGTATCCCATTCGCTTTGGGAAGTTTCTTTAAGCGTGGAATGTAATTATTGATCCTCACAAGACAGTGGTGAACTTCAAATAGATGACTTGGTTAACGATACCTAGAAACATGGGGAATGATCACTAAGAAAAGTCAGTGATGCCAAACTTAAGAAAGAGGAAAGAGAATTCAGGCTAAAGTGTTGGGGAAATTGGAGGAAGAAGGAACACTTTTCATAATTAGAGGACCAGGGAAGATTATGCATAGAAAACAGCACTTGATCTGAGCTTTAAATTAAATTTAACTACTCACAGAAAGGAGAGAAATGTTCTACTCATGAGATAAAAGTCAGCATGAATGCATCAAGGTTAAACGTGACTTGTTAATTTCAGGGAAGAAGTTGAAACTACAATTTGACTATGGGATTTGAAGAGGAATATTATGGGGGGTGGAGCCAAGATAGCATAGTAAAAGCAGGGACTTGTGAGAGCTCTCCCCTCAAACCCAGACAAATACCTGTAAAAAATTACTCTAAACAAATTCTGGAGCTGCAGAACCCACAGAATAACAGAGTGAAGGAAATCTCCAATCCAAGACAGCCTGGAAGTTCTACAGGAAGCATCTTTTGCACTGGATTGGAAGCAGAGTACAGTCCAGCATGGGCCATGCCAGCACAGATGGGACCTGAGTAGGCTTCTAAATCATTGGCATCTGTGGCGGTTTTCAGACTTCTCAAATCCCAAAATGCTGAGAACAAGTTGCAGGGTCAGTGGAAAAAACCTGTCCAGACTTATGTGAAAAAGTACAGTGGTCTGGCCCTAGTACCAGGGAGGCAGAGGAGGGAGGGGGTGGAGAAGCCCACAGCAGAAGCAGCAGGGGCAGCAGGAACTACTGTTTCTGGAGCTCTAGGACCCCATATTGTAGAGGGATCGAGCAGCTGAATCTGGATTCCATCCCCACTGGAAGCAGAAAACTACCTTGACAAAGAGCTCAAAAGTCAAGTAATTGGCTGAAGAAATGAGCAATAACAGGAAAAAAAATCAGACTATGGAATCTTACTTTGAGAACAAGAAAGATCAAAACATACAACTAGAAGGAGACAACAAAGTCAAAGCTCCTACATTCAAAGCCTCCAAGAAAAATAAGAATAGGTCTCAGGCCATGAAAGGGCTCAAAAAGAATTTTGAAAATCATGAAAGAGAAGTAGAGGAAAAATTAGGAGCAGAAATGAGAGTGATGCAAGAAAATCATTAAAAAACAAGTCAACTGCTTGCTAAAGGGGCTCCAAAAACATGCTGAAGAAAATAACACCTTAAAAATTAGACTAGCCCAAATGGCAAAAGAGATGCAAAAAGTCAATGAGGAGGAAAAGAATGCCTTAAAAAGTAGAATTGTCCAAATGGAAAAGGAGGTCCAAAAGCTCACTGAAGAAAATAATTCCTTCAAAATTAGAATGGAGCAGATGGAAGCTAATAATTTTATAATCAAGAAATTATATTAAAAAAAAAACCAAAAGAATGAAAAAATAGAAGACAGCGTGAAATATCTCATTGGAATAGCACAATTGACCTTTAAAATAGACCCATTAGTCCAAAATTTTTGGACTACCTGAAAGCCATGATCAGAAAAGAGCCTAGACATCATCTTTCAAGAAATTATCAAGGAAAACTGCCCTGATTAAACCAGAGGGTAAAATAGATATTGAAAAATCCACTGGTCACTTTCTGCAAGAGATCACAAAAGGAAAACTCATAGGAATATTGTAGCCAAATTCATGAGCTCCCAGGTCAAGGAGAAAATGTTGCAAGCAGCCAGAAAGAAACACTTCAGTTATTGTGAAAACAAATATCTAGCAGCTTCTACGTTAAGGGATCGAAAGGCTTAGAATATGATATTCCAGAGGTCAAAGGATCTAGGATTAAAACCAAGAATCACCTACCCAGCAAAACTGAGTATAATATGTTCGGGGGGACAATGGACATTTAATGAAATAGAGGACTTTCAAGGATTCTTGATGAAAAGACCATAGCTGAATAGAATATTTGACTTTTAAATACAAGAGTCAAGAGAAGCATGAAAAGGTAAACAGGAAAGAGAAATCATAAAGGACTTACTAAAGTTGTACTGTTTATATTCCTACATGGAAAGATAATATTTGTAACTCTTGAGACTTTTCTCATTATTAAGGTAGTTGGAGGGATTTTGTGTGTGTGTACATATGTGTGTGTGTGTGTGCGTATGTGTGTGCATGCGTGCGCGTGTATAGACAGAGGGCACAGGGTGAGTTGCATATGAAGGGATCTAAAAAAATAAAATTAAAGGGTGAGAGAGGAATATATTGGGAGGAGAAAGGGAAAAATAGAATGGGGTAAATTATCTCTCACATAAAAGAGGCAAGAACAAGCTTTTTCAATGTAGGGGAAGAGGGGGAAGGTGAGAGGGAAAAAAGTGAACCTTAATCTCATCAGATTTGACTTAAAGAGGGAATGACATGTACACTCAATTTGGTATGAAAATCTATCTTACCCTCCAGGAAAGTGGGGGTAGGGTGGGGATAAGTGGGGTATGAAGGGAATGATGGAAGGGAGGGCAAATGAGAGGAGGGGGTAATTAGAAGTAAACACTTTTGAGGAGGGACAGGGTGAAAAGAGAGAATAGAATAAATGGAGTTAAGATAGGATGGAGGGAAATATAGTTAGTCTTTCCCACCATGACTGTTATGGAAGTGTTTTGCATGACTACACATATTTAAGGAGAGAAGTTGGACCTCAAAGTTTAAAAAAAACATGCTAAAAATTGTTTTTACATGCAACTGAGAAATGAAACATATAGGCAGTGGGGTATAGAAATCTGTCTTGTCCTACAAGAAAATAAGAAGAAGGGGATAAGAGAAGGGAGGGATATGATAGAAGGGAGGGCGGATTGGGGGAAGGGGTAATCAGAATGCATGCTGTCTTGGGATGGGGGGATTGGAGAGAAGTGGAGAAAATTTGGAACTCAAAATGTTGTGAAAGTGAATGTTGAAAACTAAAAATAAATAAATTTAAAAAAAAGAGGAATAGTATGCTAATGTGTTGGGAAAGGTAGCTTGGGGCCAAATTAGGGAAGAATTTAAATGTCAGCTTAAGTAATTGGTATTTATCCCAGACAGAATAAAGAGTTGCATGTCTTTGAGTAGGAGCATGACACACCCAGACACAGGGAAATTATTTTGTTAGCTTTGTGATGATTAGATTAAAGAGTGAAAAGTTTAAAGAGAGGGAGATGAGTCAGGAAGCTATTAAAATTGTCAAAGGGAGAGAAGATGAGGGCCTAAACTAAGGTAGTGGGAGTTTGATGAAAAGAAAGTGGATGGGTGAGAGAAACAGTGCGGAGTTAGGATCAGCAGGTCATCAGAAACTAATTAAACGTGAGAGGAGAGAGGTGAAACAGTAAAAAGTGACTGAAGTATAGAGCCCAGGTAACCGAGACGGTGGTGTCATAGAAATAATGAAAATGAGAGGAACATACTCAGGAGGGAAGATGGTGAATTCAGTTTTGGACATATTGACATTGACGTGCTGGGGGAATATTCCCACCCTGGACACACATATACAGCAGTCAGTTGAAGATGTAGGTCTGAGGTTGAAGGAAGATAATTTAGAAATGTGGATGTGGGAGGTACCTGCATTAAGATGATAGTTTAACTCATGGGAGTATGGAATAATTACCATGGGAGAGAGTGGAGAAAGGAAAGGTTACTCTAGGAGAGGAGACACATTTGTGGAGGAAAGGAAAACAAAGAACTAGAGTACACTGAAAAAGAGTGGTCAAAAAGGTGGAAGAACCAAGAAACAACAGTGTCACAGGAACTTAGAGTAGAGAGTGTCCAAGGAAAGGATTTGAACTCTATAACAATTATTGACCTAGATAATGACAGTAACAATATTTCCCTTTAAGGTTTGCAAAGAATTTTATATAATTTTATGATTTTTTCCTCATAATAATCTTGTTCATTACTTTGGTGTTCTTATCCCCATTTTGCAAAGGAGAGAAATGAGACTCATAAAGATTAGTTGTGTAAGTGGAGAGATGGGGATAGATGAGATGTGGTGATAGATGTAAGATTTGACACCTAACAGGACATGAAAGATGAGGGAGATTAAAGAGTCCAGGATGACTCTATGATTGTGAACATCAGTGACTGGAAGGATGGTGCTATCCTTAATAAAACAAATAGCTCATGAGGAGGAGGAGTAGTTACACTTTGGATATATGTATTGAGATTCCCTGGGAAACTTCCAGATGGACTTTCAGTGGGCAGTTGATACAATGAGACTGGAACCCACAAAGAGGATGAGCTCAAGTCACACGTTCTTTCCGTTAAGTCACACTTCTGTCACCTCAAGATGCTCTCTTAAGATCCCTCCTTGCTTTAATTCCTATGATCCTTTAATTTTTTCTGTCTAAGAATTGCTTTTCTGTTGTCTAAGAAAGTGAGATAGAAATGGGAGCCTCGTCTGAATCATACATAAGAGAGCCATGTAGGCCACATATTAACTTAGAAAACCACATATCAATACTGTGTTTTTATTGTTTTTTATTTATTTTGTCAAATTATTTTCCAGTTACATTTTCATCTGGTTCAGGCTGTACTTGGGAGTATTATGAGCCACACATTTCATACCTCTAGTCCAAGATACATATCTGACCATACCCACTATTTCTTTCCTTAACTAGAATGATCACTCATCATTGAAGAGTCCTAGCATTTTCACTTTGCCAGCTACTTTCTTAATTATCATAATTAGGTCTAGAATAACAGCACCTCTGATCATTTTCTTTATCTTTGGAGAAAGAAAATTCTCCAGCAGGGAATTTATCAGATTATCTACTTTTAACAGAAAAATGTTCCTCACAAGTTGACATCCTCACCCCACTCCTCATCATTGTTGCCTTATCTTGACTTAATTTGCTGTTGGTAGTAAAAAGACCATTAAAAATTTGAAATTAATTCTCTAGCATTGATAGATACATAGAGGGTAAAGTTAACATAATTTTCCCTTAACGTGTTATTATTGAATCATCAGATCTTAATTTAGGAAGTCTTACAGGCCATCTCGTCCTGTCTCCAAGCCAATGAAGTAATCACTTCTTCGTTGTCCCTGATAATTGTTTCACCGGCCATTTCTTGAGCTCTACCATGTGTGAGGAGTAAACCATTTCATAACTCTCAGAAATCATCATCTTAGTTGTAGGTTTTCATTGTAAATGTTCAAGTATTAGAGGAAAGAAAGAAAATCTTGATACAAATACAGTTTGAAAAGTTGCTTCTGAATCCTTTAGAAATACTTTAAGAGCGGTGTTATTTGGGAATCTGGGAAGAAAATGAGAAAAAAGATGGCCGACCAAATAACATGGTATGTAAGTCTAACTGGTAGGAGCCAAATAGTTATTCTAGACAGGCAGATAGAGTTCTCTGATTTTCAAGCCTCAGTTACTCTAATTGATTTCTGCATACTTGTGGATAGGGATCTGCCCTCTTCCATTTATTTTTCTCTTGACATGTAAGATGTGAAATGTTGTTCCATGCTTTTCTAATTTAAATGTTGCACATGTTGAGAATGGATCGTGCCAGGCATTTTAACTTTAGCCAAAAAATAGCACATTGTTGTTATTAGTGTTCATTATCTGGTTAGGGCCAACATTGTGTTGGAACCATACAGGAATATAAATCTAATTTATAGGCATAGCCTAGTTTAGACATAAAATCCATATGATGAGAAGGAAGTTAAGTTTCCATGGTGTGAACTTGTTTTGGTTAGTTTTATAACACCAGTTCTTTGGGCATACATCCTAAAACTTTGGGGGAGTGATATTTTAGGAGGGGGGTTGTATGTTACTAGAGGCTCAAAAGCGTTATTTTGCAAAAAAATTTCTTAAGTAAATAGGCCTTCCCAAATTCTGTTTGGCCCCCAAATTTACATAGACTCCACCCTGTTTACTGGTGCCAGACCCTCTTCCTCCATAGGTTCCCTTCCTTTAGTGCTCTCCAGTTCACTAGGCTAAAAGAACAGTTTCTTCACATACAGATTCTCATGAAAAATCATAAAATAAGTATTTCCCAAACCAAATGAGACCAGAAAGAAGCAAAGCATATTTTATTTTCAGTTTAGCTTCTGACTGATTCTCATAATTCCCAGTCTAACTTGTTTTAAAATTTGAACAGATGAGCCAGTTTTTATTTTTATGTTTGTTCTTGACTTCTACTCTCTAATGCTTTATCATAGTGGAGAGCTGAACCTGGGTTTCCAAAAGCAGTGCCAGCATAGTGCATTGTCTAGTATTTCCTACTCATTCAGTCTGAATCAGTAAGCATTTATTAAGATGCTAGAGATACAAAGAAAAGCAAAAACTGGTCCTTGGACTCAAGCTTACTTTCTACCAATGGATTCATGAGCTATGACTAGACATCCTCCAAGTTCTGCTGGCTGCAACACAGACCTCCCTTCTCCAAAGGCTCTCAGATGTACAGCCATTTGAGGACCAGCCTAGCTAAGTAATCAGGGCCTCAGACAAAAGTATGGCCCGCCAGGTGACTAATGTTTTTGGCTAAAACAGCTCATGAAGACTTTACATGGGAGAGCAGGAGAAAGTAAAGAAAGGTTGAAGGTTGGGAGGAAGGGGAAAGGAAAGAAAAAAAGGAAAGGGAGAAAAGAAAGAAGAAAAGGGAGAAAGTGAGGTCGTCCTGATGCCATGCCCAGCACTTTATCCACTGTTTCACCTACTTTCCAGAGTTATGATACGTATAAATCAAGGGTACCCACAATGATGAAAAGAAGAATTTTTGGAGTTAAGTTGGTCTTAACGTCAGAATCAAATTCTTATTTGAACCCAACCATTATATAACATTGCACTCCCATGATCAAAAACTTTTAGTGAGATGCTTTTTGACTGTGTAATAAAATACAAACTCTTTCACCTGACGTGAAGGGGGCAAAAAAAAAAAAACATTGCATGGTGGATACTGTGATGGTCTTGAAGTTAGGAAGACCTAGGTTCTAAGGTTGTTTCAGACACTTGTTAGCTGTGACCCTGGGCAAGCCCCTTGACCCCCTCAGCCTGTAATCTTTACCTCACAGGATTACTATTAGGTATAACACATGTAAAACTCTTGGCAAATGTTATAATGCCATATAAATATATAAGCTATTATTTTAGAGGCCTTCACTCAATTTCAATTTCACTCCGAAATTTGTGTCATATAATGGAAAGGGCTCTGGATTTGGAATCAGAAGTCTTGTGTTGGCATTCTGATTTGGTCAATTCTTTCCTGTGTGATTTGGGTCTACTCAGCCTGTCTCAGGCTCAGTTTCCTTATCTTTAAAATGAAAGAGTTGGACTTGGTCACTCAAGTCTTTCCAGCTTCTACCCTTGTCATAATCCTACTGTTCTGGCTTTATTTCACATCATTCTCCTTCATTTATCTTTTGTTCCAACCAAATTTGTCTACTAAATGTTGCCCATATAGCCCTACATTCTTCTGCCTCTGAGTTTTCTAATGAAAGGCTCTCTTTCTCATCTTCCCTAACGCCTGCCCTTATTTCTCTTCCCCCCCCCCCCCCCCGTCTTAAAAGGTTTCCCCCCCTCTTTCTTAAATTTTCTTAGAGCCCTTTTGATATCTCCTTTGGTCGTATCACATTCTACATGACTTCATTTGTACATGTCATATTAGTTTGTAAGTTTCTTGAGGGCAAGAATTAAGTCATGTTTCATCTTTGCATCCCCAGCACCTATTGCAATGTCTTGGGTTACTTGTTTTTCTTTTGATGCTAAGAGTAGAGAATTTCATCCCTCTGGACTGGCAGAGTGTGTCTGTGTCTTTCTGGGATAAATGTAAATGTCTACAGGGATTAAACTGATTTTTGGAACCCCAGAAAGGCAGTGTTAGATAGCAGCTTCTGTGGAAAAAAGATTGGAGCATTGTAGTGGACTGCAAATTCTTTTTAAGTAAATTGTGTGATGTGGCATCTAAAGAATTTGTACTTTTATTCTATGACAATATGGAGGCACTGGAGGTTTTGAAGAGGGTTAATGTAATAAGACATCTGCTTTATGGAGAAATGATTTTGTAAGTTGGGTGAGGAATTCATGAGACAGAGGAGAGATTAGAAAGAGAGACCAATTAGAAGCCTATTACAACAGTCCAGACAAGAAGTCATGAGGGCTTTGCATAAAAATGGTGATCATTTGAGTAGAGGCAAGGAGGAAAATATAAGAAAAGATATGAATGTGGTATTATAAAGTTGATTGGATATGGAAAGAGACAGGGAAGACTGTCTAAGTGGTTTTAGCCAGAGGATAGATCTCTGGGGGTCTGTAAACTTGGAAAAACATTACATCTTAATTTCAGTGCAATTGGTTTTATTTGTAACCTACGTATTTTATTTTATTCATTTAAAAGCATTATTCTGAAAAGGGATCCATGGGCTTTACCAATAGGATCCATAACACAAAAAAGGTTAAGAACCCTAGCTTTAAGATGATTCCATGTTTATGAATATAATTTCCGGGAAGGTGGCAATATCCTTAACAGAAAATTCAAAGTTCAGAGAATGCATGAGTTTAAGATGGGGTGAAGATAATGAACTGCATTTGGAGAGGGTGAGTTTAAATATCTATGGGAAACCCAAGACAGATATCCAACAAACTGTTTGGAGAGAGATTTTGGTTGAATGTATAATAGATTTAACAGTAAACTGCATTGTTAATAAAATTCGTGAGAGCAGGTAAGATGACCAAGAAGAAGAATTTAGAAAATGAAAAGGCACAGGAAAGAGTCTTGGGGAGCAGAAAGGTACCCCTAATGGGAAAGGGGTAATTATAATGAAAAGTTAGTGAAGAAGACTGAGAACAATGATGAGACAGGTAGGTGAAACAGGAGAGAGCCATGTCATTGAAACCGAAGAGAAAAGAATATTCAGGAGGAGATTATGTGTAATAGTTTAAAAATAGAGGGACTAAGGAAAATGAGGACAGGGAAAGTCCTTTGGATTTTGTAGCCAGGAGATCGTTGGTGACCTTGACAAGAAAGTGTCAGTGGTTAAAAGTCTAATGATTCGAAGTTGAAAGTCCAGCTGAAGGTGAGGAAGTGGAGTGATTATAGATAACTCTTCATGAGTTTGGCAATGAAAGGTTAGGGAATATATAGGATGAGAGCTTAAGGAGATAGAATCAAGAGAAAAGTGGTGTTTATGTGTAGCTGTGGATATGTTAATTACAAGTAAGATCTAAATATATTTATAGGCAGCAAAAGGAACCAGTAGATGGAAACATATTGCAGATGAGACAATGAGTGATTGAAAGGTCAGACCATAGGAGAAGAAATGAGATTAGATCAAGAGCAAAAGTTGAGAGGCCTGCTTTGACAGTTTTGAAGGATTATCTCTTTCCTCAGAGACTGGAGAGGAGGAGAGAATGGATGAAAATATTAAGAGAATTTTTGGTGGTCTCAATTTTCCCAGTAAATTAGGATATGAGGTTATCTGCTGAGACACAAGGAGGCAAGATGGAATCACCAGCAGTTTAATGATAGTTCAGTTTAGAAAAGATAAAAGTACCATAGCCTTCTCTTTGCCAGATCTGTGTGGTTAAAATCAATTACTGTCCCTCCTGTTCAGTATAAGTCTCTTTAAAGTGGTTAGTTTTGCCATATGATGCTTAAGTTCATATATGGCCATTTTACATATTTTATCATGGTTACAAAATTAAATATGTACCTATAATTGCATCCAAACTTAATCTCTCTTTTTTTTATAGACTGAGTCTAATTATTCTTTTGATCAGAGATCTATGCCTGAAATTCTCTCTGGCCCCCACCGTAGGAGACTTCTACAACATTAACCATCTGTCAGCAAGCTTTGGAAGGGCGGGATGTTTCAATAATTGCCTTCAAATGTCCTAATGAGATTTCAGGTTTGATGAAATACTTGTGAATAGTACTTTAGGGAAATTGATCTTTCTGTGTACATTGTTGAATTCCAAATTACTGTATATTAACACATCTGTCTCTTGCCTTTTTTTTTTTTATTTCAGTACCTACTAGAAATGAAAAGCTTAATCCTACCCCCAGAACATATTCTGAAGAGAGGAGACAGTGAAGCAATCGCCTATGCTTTCTTTCATCTTCAGCACTGGAAGAGGGTAGAGGGGGCTTTGAATCTTTTACATTGTACATGGGAAGGCAGTAAGTAATATTCTTTCTTTGAAACATTTTCCTAAAAAAAGAACATGAAAAGATATTAAACCTGTTTTACCCAGATTGCTTATGATGAATGATGAAAATTTGCATTTATATAGCTCCTTTCATCTGTGGTCTCGAATCACTTTACAGACATTTAATTAATTAGACTCACAATTCCCCACTGAGGTGAATATTATTGTGATAATGCAACCTTTAAAGAGAGAAGAGAAGTTCATACAATCATGAAGATGAAAGCTTTCATTGCCATTTCTTTGCAAGCATACAGTCAAAGCCTAAGAAGCTTTTTGTCTCTGTGCAGTAATATGTGGTATAGAGTTAGGCTCCTGTATGTGTATATGTAAATATACATATACACACATGTACATGTACTCTCTTCATATATAGTTTTTCCAAGGTAATTCGCCAAATGACACCTGTTTTGCCATCTCACAGCTGGGTCAGCTGAGTGCAGAAGAGCTGAGGATGTATCTATATACAGGCTGTATATATTCATCCATTCAGTAAATATTTGTTGAACTTGCTACTGTTTTAAGAGACTGATGATGGGTATGCAGAAAGAAGGTTCCCTATGCTTGGAGCCTGACTAATCTAATTGGGGAAGGAAAGGCATACATATATGAACATTAAATAAAAGAAAAAGCTGCTTAAAGTATCTTATGAATAATACTCCCACACATCCAGTGAATATGGATAAGTGATATAGAATGAGAAGACATGAATAAGTTGTGATCTTCCGCTGTTAAGATTACCACATCAGTGGAAATGCCTTAGATCTAGCAAAGTACACATGGTAGAGACAGCAAGAACTCTAGGGACCAAGAGGATGGAAAAGGAAGTGTGCTCTATGGCCATGAAGTAAGGCTTCATGGAGGAACTGGGATGTGAGCATGACTGAAGAAAGGATGGAATGTGGCTAGGTCAGGTTCTGAAGGGAGTGAAATGCAACATCAGATGAGCCAAGGCTCTAAAATGAGAATGTATAAATGGGGTCAGGGAAACAGGATTCATGGGAGATTAGATTAGAAAGGTAAATTGAGGCCAAATTACAGAGAATCTTGAATGACAGACTGGAAAGGTTTTTTATATTACCATATAAGCAACAGAGAGAATCATAAAAGGTTTTTGAGCAATGGAGTGTCGAGTCTGAAAGCCTATACTCCAGTTCAGATTGTCTGCTTATTAGGTGTGACTGTAAGCAAGTCACTCCATCTCTCTGGGGTCAGTAGCTTCATCTGTAAAACAATGATAATATTTGTACTAGCTATCCTATAAGGTTCTTGTGAAGAAATGGCTTTGTAACCCTTAAATGGTATTAAAATGTGAATTGTTATCAAAGTGGTAGGTTTTTAAAAATTAAGTACATATAAATATACCAAGTAGATTTCAATACACAGAAATCAAAGTGTACTGTTTTTTTCAGAAAAATCTGGGAAAAGTCATGTGATGCAATTAATTGAATCATGGTTATGTCATGTTCATTGGAAACATAGTACACTTCATTGAAATTTAAAGTCTTTCAGTGGTTTTTTTGTTTGTTTGTTTGTTTGTTTTTCACTCATTCCTCTTCCCCTTCTTCTCATGCTCTAAGAATGGAAGGAAAGAAGGAAAATGTAAAGTGCTTAAGGGCTTGGACTGTTTCATTTTTGCCTTTGGATTTCCAGTGTCTGGTATGTTTCCATGCCCATAATAGGTGCTTAATAAATATTTTTTGAATTGAAATTAAGAAAAAGTTTTTGAATAGGTATTAGAGGGTAAACTGGAAAGACATGAGACTCAAGCAATTTAAGTCTTTTTCTTTTCATTGGACACCAGGATAGAGTGGTAAGAAAAGAGTTCCCTTGGAAAGTTAATATTATGTAGTTAACATAATTTACTTCCAGAGCTTGAGGGTTGTGGATTTTATTGCTAGTTTCCCGCCCCCAACCCCCCCCCCCCCAATAATGTATTTAAGGTGTTATCCAACCCCAGAAAATACACCTGTTAGTGTATAAATGCTCCCATCTGGTTGTGGGGTTTATTATTGTCTATATTTGCCGTTCTCAAATATATGAGAAGTTCTGTAAGAATGAGAAAAAAGGAATTCTGACCCATCAAACCATATATCAGATAGGTTGTGGAAGGGATGGAAAAGCTAAGATGCAGTATATACATGCTCATAATCTAAATAAACAGATTAAAATATTTAATGCTAAATAGTGGTCTTACTTTAGTGGGAGTCTTAGACATTTGATGGTGGTAGGACAGGGAGATACAGTGATTTGAGGCTACAAACTACAGAAAAGAATAGAGAGGGGTGGGAAAGATGTGGTATAATTAGGGATAATTGAAATAGGAATAAAAATCCTGTTGGGAAAATTAAATACTATAGTATCCCTAGATTGATATTACATAGTTCCATAATAAAAAGATAACAAAAGCTACCAGACGATTTCTGTGCAGGTGACTCTCAAATGTATTTATGCAGCCCAGTCTCTCTTATATCTCATCTTTTACGTCTGACTTGTCCAATTGGACATCTTAAGCTCAGTGTAGGTATCTTAAAATGATCGTGTCCAAAACTGAATTCATTATCGTTCTTCCAACATCCTCCTCTCTTCTTAATTTTCCAGTTACCAGAGAGGGTGCTGCTATCCTCCCAGCCACCCAGGCTCACAACCTAGTGTGATCCTTCACTAATCATTCTCTCCCTCCCGTCTTCTATCAGTTATCAAGTTTTCTGGATATCAGCCTCCTCAGCTTTGAGCAGCACCCTGCCACAAGCCCTCTTTACGTTATGCTTAGACTATTTCAATAACCTGATGGCTGGTCTCCCTGCTTCAGGCCTCTCCCCATTCCATTCCATCCTCCCTCCACTCAGCTGTCACATTGTATTTCCTGAACACATCATTACCCTATTCATTAAATTCTATTGGCTTCCTATTACCAAATATAAAAACCTCTATTTGATTTTTAAAGCCCTTCACAACCTGGCCTCCTCCTTTCTTTCCACTTTTATTTTAAAAAATTAAATGAAATGCATTATTGGGAGGAGAGGTGCAGCTGAGTTTCATAGATGAGGCAGAGGAGTGTTTCTTTTTTTTTTTTTTTGGTGCCGTGTTCTTTCACACTGTTTATTAGTTAAAAAGACAATTAAAATAAAAGAAAGTAACAATATGATTTCTTAAGTCTAGTCCTTTATAATAAAAAGAATTTGGAGCTGAAATTTATTCTTTCAACCCTTTCATTTTCTTTTTTTTTTTTTTATTTAACTTTTAACATTTATTTTCACAAAGTTTCGGGTTACAAATTTTCTCCCCTTTTATCCCCTCCCCCCCCCCAAACCCAAGCATTCTAATTGCCCCTGTGACCAATCTGCTCTCTCTTCTATCCTCCCTCTCTGCCCTTGTCTCCGTCTTCTCTTTTGTCCTGTAGGGCCAGATAGCTTTCTTTACCCCTTAACCTGTATTTCTTATTTCCTAGTGGTAAGAACATTACAGTTGATCCTAACACTTTGAGTTCCAACTTCTTTAGCTCCCTCCCTCTCCACCCCTTCCCTTTGGAGGACAAGCAATTCAATATAGGCCAAATCTGTGTAGTTTTGCAAATGATTTCCATACTGGTTGTGTTGTATAGGACTAACTATATTTCCCTCCATCCTATCCTGTCCCCCATTACTTCTATTTTCTTATGATCCTTTCCCTCCCCATGAGTGTCGACCTCGGATTGCATTCTCCTCCCCATGCCCTCCCCTCTATCCTCCCCCCCACCCTGCTTGTGCCCTTGTCCCCCTCTCTCCTGTATTGTGAGATAGATTTTCCTATCAAAATGAGTGTGCATTTTGTTCTTTCCTTTAGTGGAATGTGATGAGAGTAGACCTCATGATTTTCTCTCACCTCCCCTCTTTATCCCTCCACTAATAAGTCTTTGCTTGCCTCTTTTATGAGAGATAATTTGCCCCATTCAATTTCTCCCTTTCTCCTCCCAATATTTCTCTCTCACTGCTTGATTTTATTTTTTTTTTTAAGATATGATCCCATCCTCTTCAATTCACTCTGTGCACTCTGTCTCTATGTATGTGTGCGTGTGTGCATGTGTGTGTGTGTACTCCCACCCAGTACCCAGATACTAAAATGTTTCAAGAGTTACAAATATTGTCTTTCCATGTAGGAATGTAAACAGTTCAACTTTAGTAAGTCCCTTATGACTTCTCTTTGCTGTTCACCTTTTCATGGTTCTCTTCATTCTTGTGTTTGAAAGTCAAATTTTCTTTTCAGCTCTGGTCTTTTCATCAAGAAAACCTGAAAATCCTCCATTTCATTGAAAGACCATTTTTTCTCCTGAAGTATTATACTCAGTTTTGCTGGGTAGGTGATTCTTGGTTTTAGTCCTAGTTCCTTTGACTTCTGGAATATCCTGTTCCATTCCCTTCGATCCCTTAATGTAGAGGGTGCTAGATCTTGTGTTATCCTGATTGTATTTCCACAATACTTGAATTGTTTCTTTCTAGCTGCTTGCAATATTTTCTCTTTGACCTGGGAATTCTGGAATTTGGCCACAATGTTCCTAGGAGTTTCTCTTTTTGGATCTCTTTCATGCAGTGTTCTGTGGATTCCTTGAATATTTATTTTGCCCTCTGGTTCTAGAGTCTCAGGGCAGTTTTCCTTGATAATTTCATGGAAGATGATGTCTAGGCTCTTCTTTTGATCATGGTTTTCAGGTAGTCCCAGAATTTTTACATTGTCTCTCCTGAATCTATTTTCCAGGTCAGTTGTTTTTCCAATAAGATATTTCACATTATCTTCCATTTTTCCAATCTTCTCGCTATGTTCTGTGATATCTGTCTTTCTCATAAAGTCCTTAGCGTCCATCTGTGCCATTCTAGTTTTGAAAGAACTATTTTCTTCAGTGAGCTTTTGAATCTCCTTTTCCATTTGGCTAATTCTGCTTTTGAAAGCATTCTTCTCCTCATTGGCTTTTTGAACCTCTTTTGCCAATTGAGTTAGGCTAGTTTTCAAGGTGTTAATTTCTTCAACATTTTTTTGGTTCTCCTTTAGCAGGGAGCTGATCTGCTTTTCATGCTTCTCTTTCATCCCTCTCATTTCTCTTCCCAGTTTTTCCTCCACCTCTCTAACTTGATTTTCAAAATTCTTTTTGAGCTCTTCCATGGCCTGAGCCCATTGGGTGGGCTGGGACACAGAATCCTTGATTTCTGTGTCTTTGCCTGATGGTAAGCATTGTTCTTCCTCATCAGAAAGGAAGGGAGGAAATGTCTGTTCTCCAAGAAAGTAGCCATCAATAGTTTTATTTCTTTTCCCTTTTCTGGGCATTCTCCCCAGCCAGTGACTTGACCTCTGAATATTCTCCTCACACCCACCTTGCCTCCTGGTCCTCCCAGCCAGCGTTTGGGGACTGAGATTCAAATGCTGCTTCCCGCCTCAGGGCTTTTGGCGGGGGCAGGGCTGCTATTCAGTGTGAGAATTAAGTTCAGATGGTCAGGTTGGGGCAGGGCCGCCTCTCAGGCTCAGTTCCCTCAGGGGGTTTATGTACAGACCTTCCACAATGGATCCAGGCTCCCGCCCGCTTGGGGAGCCCCTGTCTGCAGCCGCCCCTCAGCTTCTATCTCCCGGGGGGGCCCGAGCCATGGGGGCACCCCACTCCCCTCTCGACCCGCCAAAGAAACTCTCTCACCAACCCCCGTCACCTGTGGGTGGAGGGGCTTGTGCTGCCGCTGGAGATCCCGTCCCTGAAGCCTGCTCGGATCTGTACCTCTCGGAGCCGCGGCCACCGCAGGTCTGGGCTAGGCTCCGCGTCTGCAGCGCAACGGACCTTTTGCGAGAGGTTTGCAGGTCCCTCTGTGGGTGGAGGGACCCGCGTGACCACTGGAGATCCCGTCCCCGTAGCCCGCTCAGATCTTTTCCTCACGGTGTCACGGCCGCTGCAGGGCTGCCCTCTGCTCCCAGTCCCGGCGCTCAGTCCGCAGCGCGAAGGACCCCCCGCAAGAGGTTTGCAGGTCTCTCCGGAACAGAAATCTCCCTCGCTCCAATATTCCATGGCCTCTGGGTGCAGAATTCACTGTGAGTTGATCCCCTCTAGCCGTTCTGTGGGTTGTGGGTTCGGAGCTATGTGTATGTGCGTCTTTCTACTCCGCCATCTTGGCTCCACCCCCCAGAGGAGTGTTTCTTACACAGATAATTCAAGAACCCACGAGGATGGGAAATATTTTGGACTTAGTTTAAGAGGCAACAAGGTATAAAGGAAAGAGCAATGAATTTAGAATGAGAAAACGTAAGTTTAGATTATGATTCTGCTACTTCGTACCTATGGGACCTTGAAAAAGTCATCTCAGCTCTCAAGTGCCTCATTTGCAAAATGATGGGATTGGACTGAAGGCTCTCTTAGGACCCAGACATATCTAAACCCTCTCATTACTGGATAATAAACAGTCCAGGTAACTTAGTTTCTTATTGTTATAGTTGTTAATACAACATCCTAATGCAAGAGTGGAATCCAGTAAACATCTATTTAAGTGCCTGTTACACAAAAGGTACTTGTGTTTAGTACTGCCAAAGCCTAGAAATCTCTCACACAGGCATTTAATTTTCAAAAAAAAGGAATCTTTGTACATTTTGGATTTTTTAAAAATAAGATTAAAAAAGTTAGTAACCTGTAAGAAGCCTGAAAATAATTTTTTAAGAGGTAGGCAAGGATCAGAAATTTCAGGTGCAAGCCCAGCTGGCAAAGTAAAGAGAATTTTGCAGGCGTGTTGGGGGAAGGAATTTCTGAAAATTGGAAGGGCAGTCCAAATGAGATCTGAGAAGCCCACAGAGAAAACCTGGCCAGCAAAGTATAAATTCAAAATTAAATTGTCAGAAAACTCAGAGGGACTAAGACTGACATACTGAATGCAAGCTTTTTTCCTTGGTTTTAAATAAGAAGAGTAATAGGGGGATTGCCAGTCATGTGAATTGGACAAGTTGCTACTACATAAAATAGTGGTTATTTTTTAGAGTTTTCTTAGCCACATTGACAGGAATAATGTGGATAAATCACTGGGCCTACAGCATTTACCTAAAAGTCTTGAAAGAATTCAAAGATGAAAAGGTGGATAGGGCAGAGATTCAGATAACAGCCCTGTCATTGGCTCTCCAGTAAACCTTCAGACTGATTTGTTTGTAGGTAGGCAGAGAGATGGCCAGTGACTTTTAAAGTGATTAAATGTGTAGAAAGGAAGGAAGAATGTTTTTATTAAGCACTTACTATATAGCAGACATTATGCTAAGGGCTTTATAAATAGTACCCTATTTTATTCTCACAAAAATCCTGGGAGGTAGGAGCTGTAGTCTACATTTTATAGGTGAGGAAACTGAGGCAGATAGAAGTCGAGTGACTTGCCCAGGGTCATACATCCAGTAAATGTCTGCGGCCATATTTGAACTCAGGTCTTCCTGATGCAAGTCCCCACTCTCTATCCATCTCATGCCATCTGTGTACCCACCGATTTGTGGGGTTTCTGGTTACATCTGCAAATTGATAAAATACTCTCAAGGAGTAATTGACAGTAATTGACAACTGATATCCTTGTGACCAAAGAAAAGAGTCTGGGAGCCATCGTCAATTCTTTCTTAAGGATGTTGTCTCAATCCACAGGGGTAGCCAAAAAGGCGAATAAAATACTAGGGCTCTTCAAGAAGAAAGAAGTGTAGTACTAGAAGCCAGACAGAAAATGGTAATCCACCTTTCAGAAAGCATTTTCCTTTTTTCTATAATACATATGTTTGTGAGGCCTTTCTTAAATACTATTTGCAATCCTGACACTGAATCTCAAGAAAAAAACATGAAGGAACGAGAGAAGGCAACTTAAAACGATTGGAGAGATAGGTTTAGCAGGAAAGGAGCTTTTGAGAGTCCATAGAACATGAAAGATTATGACTGTTGGTTATGAAAAAGCAAAGACTGAGAGGAGATGCAATCAAGACCTATAAAATAGACAAATAAATGAATCAATTAGGTTAACACCTCTTTGTCCACCAAATCTCAACACATTTAGAAGACCCTTTGAAAATGAAACAAGTTAAAGTCAGGACAAATAAAGCATCTACTCCCTTAACTTCTGGAAATCAGTACCTTCAGTAGTTTATTAAACAAGGGATTAGATAATTTTATGAATTACAAATCTATAAATAGCTACTTAAGAGAGCCTAAGATGTATATAAGCTTTAAGGCTGGAGTCAAAAGAGGTAATAACCACACCCTCCCTTTCCATGGTATTTATGGCCATTTTGGCAACATAATTCAGGCCTGCTATGAAAATCCTTCAATTCTTAATTCTCACTTCCCCTATTCTGCTCTTACATCTAACGACTCCAGTTTTAGAAAATAATTTTTTTTTACCAAGAATTGAGAAATGTTCACTAGTTTAGAAAATTTTAAAATCATAGTTTCATAACACTTTGTAATTAAAACACTTTCACACATGTTATTTGGTATAAATGCTAACTTTAAATCAGTTCTCAACCTTTTAACGTCATGAACTCCTTTGGTACATTGGTAAAGGCTTAGAGACTCCTCAGATTGTTTTTAAATACGTAAAATAAGTAGGATCACAAAGGGAACTGTATTGATAGTTATTAAAACACATTAAAAACAAATTGAGGGACTCCCCAACTTAAGACCCTCTGCTAAACATATGATCTTATGACCCTGCTGTATTTGAGGTGTAACATAGCCCAAGGGGACTTCAAATACCTTTATTTGCAGAATTCAGCAGTAGAAATGATGCTGTTGCTTGACATGGCAGAGGCAGAATGACCACTGGCTTTGGTGGAGGAAGACTGATGTTCCTATTTTGGTGTTGCCATAAACCTTCATAAATGTGGACAGGTCATTTTCATCTCTCTCAAATTCAGTTTCCTTATTCATAATATGGTAATATTATGAATAATATGGTAACCCTTCTTTATTGGGTTGGTGTAAAGATCAAATAAGACATTAGATATAAAGCCTTAGATAAAAACGAACTGCTAGAAAACACTTGTTTTAAAATGTATTCAACATGAAATGATTTCACCTAGACTGTGAGCTCCCTGAGGGCAGTAACCACGCCTTGTTTTATTTTTTGTATCTTCAGTAATAGTTGGCACAATGCTTTATGCATATTGGGACTTAAATGTTTGTTGAATAAATGAATGTGATCTTGAATTTTCATTTAAAAGGCTGTTCCCAAAGGCACCTTAAGAGAGTTCTACAGTTTATTTTTAAAACAGCTATCCGTATACCAGGCAATCTAGCGTGTACCTGAATTACTGTCTTTGGGCTTCCCTACCTAATTAATATCTAGCTCAACTAAGTTCCCTCCAGTAATGAGGAAAATTCAGTGAAACTGGTCCCTTCTGTGCACCATCTTAGGAAGCTGGGAGATCCCAAGTTTCCTTTAAGATCAGTTGAAGCACATGTGTGGTTCTCCTTTCATGTCAGAGGGTCCCATGATGCCTTCTGGGCCCTTCTTGGAACTTGCACTAGTTACTTGCAGGTGGTTTTTTCCTTTTGGGGGAGCTAAAGGAAGCTGCAGTTCATCCAATCAACCACTTGGTGGTGTATTTTGACATCTCTTGCTTCGGATGCAGAAAACTCATTTTTAGCCCAAATAATGTCACCTCTCCTTTAGAAACAATGCCCTTTTGCTGCTTTTATTTTTGAGGTGAGTAGCAAGGGCTTATTTGACTGGAGGGAGGAGAGGGGATTTTTTTTTCTTTAAACCACACCAAATTTCCCCAAATTCCCACATAATAGTGATTGTTTTGGTGAAATATGTACTGTCCAGAAGGGGATTTCGGATTCTAGTCACAAGTTATGGTTGGTTTTGGGTTTTCTTTCTTAATGAATGATTACATTGGGATAACTGTCATTCCATGGAATCAAATCATTTCCTATTAATCAGATAGAAGATTAGCTTCCATTTTTAATAAAATTTCAAAGTCCAGCTGATGCATGACTGAAATTGCATGGGTTTGAAGCAGATGGGTTTTTTTTCCCTTTCAAATCTCAGTTCTCCACCACAAATATATCAACATTTCAGAGGTTTCCAGAAATGTTTGATTCATCACTGCCCCGGCCTCTGAAATTACACAATATGTTCCTCAAAGTCTGCATAATCACGAAGGAAAGAAATGTTTTATTTATAAAAATTTTATGCTGTGTTTTTACAATGTAACTTAGTTCATTAAGCAGCTGCCACCTTATCTGAATTATACTCATTTTAAACATTCTAGGCTCTGGTTATCCTCATACACACACCATTGCAAGTGTGACCAGACTATATGGTCTATAAAGAATTTACATAAATGAGAAATCCCATTTGTAGTGGCTTCCATTTAAAGTGGGATTATACCTCATGAAGCCCTCCTTCAAATGTGCCACCCTCTTTGCCCAATTTACCAGGTTCTAATGCCGATAAACTATTATCTCCCTAATACTTCATCTGTTCAGAGCTTTATTTTTATAGTATTTCCTTTATTTATATAATGGCACTGTCGTCTGATGGCCAGAAAACTGAACTTGGATTTTGGAGATCTGGTTTCTAGTTCCTTATTCTCCAAAGGCTAGTATTTGACCTTGGGTCAATTCACTTAGCCTTCCTTTGTTTCTTTTTTTTTTTCATTGGACCAAGTGGGACATAGTCTTACTTTCCTTTTGGGAAATTCTGAGACTTCATTAAAGTATGTTGATCTTGAGGTTTTTGTTGGGGGTTTCTTAACAGAAGGGAAAAGATGTCATGAAAGGACCAAACATTCATTTCCTTTAAAAAAAAATGGATTTTCCTTTGAATGGGAAAAAAATGACCCAGTTTTGATAATATGAAATTCTGATTTTCATTTATTGTGTCTGAATTTGATGGTAAATGACACTCATTTGTTAACTCCAACTGAACATTAAAACTGAAACATTAAAAGTTTATAAAAATAAGTCTTTCCTCCAATTTTGTGACTTTGGTTAAAAAAAAATGATCAATTTAGTTCATTGCCAGTAGCCTCCTTACCCCAACAGACGGCCCCTGCATACACTATACACTTATTTATTAGGAGTCCTTTTTTCTTTTAGGTTTCCCATTACCCATTCATAATAACTGAAATTCATTTAGCAACAGATGGATAACTCATTTAAAGGTTAAATTTTCTATTATCCTTGCTCTGCAATCATTGAATCATTTGGACAAGTCACTTTAGTTTCCTACCTATAAGATGTGTTGGCATCAGGTCCTTAAAAAATATTTTAAAAGTCTAGACCTAAATTGAAGAGTGTAGAGTTAAATCAGTAGTTGCTAGTTGGTACATAATTGTTAGCAAGTTTTCTCTGCCATTAGACTATAATCTCCTTGAGACCTGGGACTGTTTTTTGCCTTTCTTGGTATCCTCAGCGAAGTGCCTGGCCCCTAGTATATACTTAATAAATGCTAGTTGATAGGAATGAAAAACCACACGGAATTGTTGAGTTCAGTCATGTCCAACTCTTTGTGACCCCATTTGTTTTTGGGGTTTTTTCTGGCAAAGTACTGGAGTGGTTTGCCATTTCCTTCCACAATTCATTTTACAAATGAGAAAATGAGGCAAACGGTGTTAAGTGACTTGTCCAAGGTCACACAGCTAGAAAGTGTCTGCGACCAGGTGAGACCTCAGGAAGATGAGTATTCCTGACTCCAAGCCTGTTACACTCTCTACTGTGCCACTTTAGGTTTTTCAGAAATGTATTTTCTTATAGTTGCTTATGGAACAGCTGTAGATATGTCTAACTGATAAATTCTAAATACTTGGTACCTTTGTATACTGCTTGAAAAAGGCCTAATTGATTATAATAGTTTACTCCTCTGCTAAAAAGCTATACACAAGAGGATGTTCTGCAGATCATCAGCATGGTTGGAAGGTTCAAAAAGCCATCTCCTGCATGTTCAGATGGAATGTTGAGAGCCGAGTTGGAGTGTGCACAGATGGAAGAGTTAATTTTATGGTCTGAATGATTGATTCAGTGAAGGCCTGTGATGTGTAGCATGAGTAAGAGGGAATACATTCATAGATTTAGAGCTAGAAGATAGCTCAGAGTCCATCTGATCAGACCCCTTCGTTTTACTGAAAACCCAAAAGAGATTTTGACTCGCCCAGAGCCATATAGGTATTAGGTTTCAGTAGGTTGTGAGAATATCTGGGTGCGTGCAGGTCCCTGGAGATTTATTGGTTTGTGGGTATGTCTGGCTGTGGATCCCCAGATGTTTTGTGGATATTTCTGAGTAGAGATCACTCAAGTGGGAGAGTTGCTACACTGGGGAGCACAGGTAAAACAGAGGGCTGTGGAGGTTTGCAAAGGCCTTTATTCCTCCCCTAGTAGGATTCTAATGCCCTCCCCACAGAGTAATTCCATTTCCAAGGGTAATGCTGACAGAAACTTGACAGATAATATATCCAAACTACATAATTCTGAGTCCTCAGTAGTAGCCGCCATATGGGAAAACAGAGGAAGGGATAGATGTGGGTTTTCACAGCTCCCATAACCAGAGCATGGGCCATAACACTAACTACTAAAAAAGAGTTGCACAAATTACTTTTTTTTCTACATATAATAACTCCAGGGCTATTTATATCCCCAAATTGGCATATCCCAGTGCTTGAACAGTGACTGGAGGCTTGGCTGAATGCCATTTGGGAAAGGACACTTTCTATCCAACATGATGGAGGAGCATCCTGTCTGAAATGAAAACAAACTAGTTAAGGCTGGAATAGTTCATGCAGTACCTATTATCCAGCTGTCTTACAGATCTCCAGGACTTATCTCACACATTTTTAAACCTAAGCACAACAGGGTGGGTAAGGGATAGAATTCCAGTCCGAAAAATATTTTTTTGTATTTGTTTTTGTTTAGTGCAGCCAAAAGTCTTAATGTTACTTAATGGACTTCAAGCAGATGACAACTGACAAGAGGCCATAAGAGCTCCACAAAGCATTTATAGTCATGGAAAAATACACCCATACATATAAACATGCACACTTTGAATGCATAGCTGTGTACTACAAAAGGCTCTGACCTCTTCCCTACTCATCCCTGCCTCCTTCCCAAGCAAAACAGTTTAGAACAAGAAAAAGACTAACTTGATATGCAAGTTCAGTATTTATGCCAAATACCAAAAGAAAAGATGTTTGGCACAGAACACTGAAAAGGCACCAACAAACCGCTGGATTTTTTAAGGTTTAACACTCTCAAGGCCTTGCATTTCCATACTTCATTTTTAAAATGGCTCCCTGAAGTGGAAATCCAGTTTCAACTGTGGATGAAATTTAAATTCACATTTATAACCACCTTGAATGTAGAAGGTTTACATCACATGAACTGTATAATAAGTGCTTAATTATAGTAACTTTGTTATTATTTTTTAATGTGAACGTACAGAACCTGGATTTCAAGCACCTTCTCCACGTAGGTTTTTCCACGTTTTTGAGATGCTGTCTCAGCATTCATCATTTATGGGAAATTGTATTAAAACTGTACCATATTGTAGTTTGAAATTTCAGTTCATTGCTTCCTGAAAGAGATTTTAGTGTATCATGTAAAAGAGTAATACAAGTCCTATGCCTATCCCAACTTCTAACCCCTTACTCCCCAAAAAGGGGGGTTAGTTACATTTAGAAAGTTTGGTTCTTTCTAGTGGTCGTGCTAACAACCTGCTTAGAGACACCTCTTTCATATACATTCTTCATATACATTCCAGCAAAAGTCATCTTTCCTTGTGTGAAATTTTTTTTAAAAAAATCTGATTGAACTAGGGTGAGCCTTTCATTTAAGAAGCTCTGAGGCCTGGAGTGTTTTTAATGTTTTAATCTCTGTTTAAGAGGTTTCTGTTACTAGAAGAAAATTGATAACATTTTTACCCCAGCAAACTGGCTCTGTTCTAATCCTGGGTTTGTTGTGATTTATATTCTCTGTGGCAGTGTGCTGTAACCTCAGAGTGATACCACTGTGGTGTAGATGGACTGCATTCCAAATGCTGGAATCACATACATAATGTTTTTACTTTTAAATAATATTCAGACACCAGAATAAATACCATATGTGCACTGAAGCTGGTTACAATGGAACCTTGTCATTTCTTGTGAGGGAGAACATTTTGCATTTCTTAGTCCTGTTGGCAATAAGTATGCAAGAGATAAATATGGACATTGACAGCATTTTGAGATGGGATAGGTAATTACATAGCTTAGGATGTAACTACAATTACTTTAAACACAGTCTTTGCAAATGAAAATCATGCTTTATATGTATGTAGCCATCTTTCCCCACTGCCACATACAAGCAAGCATGTGGAAGGGCGAATTGTTGTTAGACTGCCTTCCATGTCTTGTGTTCTCCATTGACAGGGGATTGTAGTTAAAAGACATCTGCTAAGGAAAAATCACCTCAATGAATGCTGTTCATAGGAACAGTGAGACTAACGTGCTGATGACATTATGACAGTGAGAATAACATCCATGATAATAGGAAAGGATGGATTGATTGGAAAGTCATAATTCAGTCTCGGGGTCTATGTTATCATAAGCCACAAGAGCATAATTCAGGTGGCCTGACATCATCAAAATGCAGATAATCAATCTCTCTCTCTCTCTCGATCCATTATTTTTCACATGATTTTGAAGATTTAAAAGTTTCATAAGCGCAAAAAAATGCCCCCTCCATCCTGCATTTTTTGAGGTTTTTTTTTTTCCTTTAAATCCATCCTGGTTGAAAATTTATTCCACTTGGACACATTTAGAAAAAGTTATGTTAAAATGCCTTTCATATTTTTACATTTGTAACATGTTCCAAATGAATCAATTCAGATTTATGTTCTTGTGGCGCTTTACTACCAATTGAATTCTTGGGTCAGCGCTCATAACATTTTTTGAATATTTCGTAGATGATGGCTCAGGTCATTATTATTGATGGTTTCCCCTCCCCCCAACCCCAGTTTGTGAGATACGCCCACAACATGAACTGTGAGATTAATGTGTGAGTAATAGATCAAAACCATCATTGCCCGCTTTCTCTGCTCTCGGGATCAGAGTTCACGTAGGTTCAACATTGTTTGGGGTAGTTCTCCAAAGTCTAAAAATGCCCCAAACTCCTTGAAATCATGAAGCCGTAAAGTGAATGTTGAGCCTGTAATAAGTTGTTGTTGTTTCTCTTTTCAGCTTTCAGGATGATCCCTTATCCCTTGGAAAAAGGGCATCTTTTTTACCCTTATCCAATCTGTACAGAAACTGCAGACAGGGAGCTGCTTCCATGTAAGTGTTCATTGAATTCTGTGCCAAGCTACTGACTTGAACCAACATGGCTTTTGCAGCCAGGCCTAGAGCAGGGCGGGGGAGTGGGGTGATAGAAGTTTTAGCATTCCTTTCCATTAGCCGTTCCTGTTCGTGTAACTCAATGATCTTCCAATGGGTTCAGTGAATGGATGGGCTTGCAGTAACTGGCTAGTGGTTTTCACCAGATCTCTCCATATTCTTCAGAGGACAGAACCCGAGGAAAAAAAGAGCTAAAGCAAAAATATTTGCCATTTATTGGGTGTCCGGATGTGTTCAGTATGGTTTGGTATAAACTGCAGATAGGAGTCAGAAGGGATCCATAGAGGGAAACAGGAGTAGATTAAAAAGCATATCCTTCATGCACAATGGCATTTTCAGGGACTTTTAATTTGAAGAGAAAGCACTGACTCAAGGGGAGAGTTGTGGATATGGATGAGTAATGGATGGGAGAATGGGGTCTACATGCCCTGACATCATTGCCAGAGAGGGAGGATGGAGGTAGGGTAAGCTTTCTTTGGTGATGCAATCCTCTTAGTTGGAGGGATTTCCCATGTGCATCAGATTGATTGACTAATTGATTTAACATTTATTGAGAACTTTTACAGCCTCATCAGTGTGGGGAAACACAAACAAGACAGATAATGCCCTCAAGGACTTTACAGGCAAACAATCTGGTGACCCATACCACATGTGGAAAGTATTATTTATGAATTTAGTGTATTACAACATTGTTTTGACAATTTGGGCTAAATAATTGTTATCAAATCAGTTTTGGGTAAACTGTGTACAGCTATCACTTCCAGGCTTTTTATGTGGTCTGCATTAGGACATTTTTTCTCTCTCAGATAATAAGCTTCAAACCTTGGCTAAGTTCTCTCTCTCCCACCCTTTATAATCACCCCAATTATCGCAATATCTCATAGATACAATGCACAAAACACTTCATACAAAAGAATACTAGAACATGGGAGGGTGGAGTATATGGCAGATTTTCAGATGATTGAACCAGTCATAAATGGCCAAGTTGTGGGGTATAGGTGCAGAACTAATTGCTGTCATCGTATATTGAGGTAGCAGAAGGTTCCTTACTCTTTACTTAACCATGCCTCATATGAAATTCTTTATTCTTTTAAAAAGAAATTGGTAGGTGCTATCTTTTTACCGGTGAATGTACACAACGGTCTAACACTCTAAACCTAATATTCTCCTTTCCCTGGAGTTTGAGAGTAAGAGTACAGTTTTTTAGAAAACTTATATTAATGTTTCAACTAAGTTTTACTTTTGCCTTCTTATAGAATTATGGGCTAGTCAGAGCAAGGCTAATGTTTCTGAAAGGAACCTCTAAAACAATGATAATTTATAAACTTAAAAAAAGTCTTGCCCACATTGTACAAGTGAATGAGATTATTTGAATCTACCTCTTGAAAAAGAGTTGTGGCATTTTTTTTTAAGGTGAAAAAGTGGTGGGTTTTATTTTAAGTAAAGACCATCATGTTGCCTATTAAAAATCCAATACATTAATCCCCGAAGGAAAAACATAGTATAGGAATTAGGTATCTTTAGTCTGTATGTATAGCTTACTGCTTTATTATTCATTGGCTGTTGAGGAAAAGATCTTTACATCTTCAATCTCCTTGGCCAGTGACATAAATTATAATCAGATTGTGTTTCCACTTCTGGTAATGCTTCATTATTGACACTGAGGTGGTGGTCCCCATTCTACTGTCTCTACCCAGAAGGAACAAAGGAACCAGAAGGAACAGAGAAGGAAGAAACAAAGCAAGACGTGGGGGGACACCATAACAGAATTCCCTTGTGGAGAGCAATATCCACTTGGCCCCGAGAATAGCTTTTAGCAGATCCTTGGAATTATGAGCCAGGCAACTGTATTGAGCCCAGGTTCTCCTAGACACAGCAAATGTGGAGATGAACTGCCGGTAAATTCAGCTGATTGCCACTAAAACTCCAAGGAGTCCTTCATAAACATTCCACATGCAGAACTAGCTTATTATTTTGCCCATAGGTTTGGAGCTTAGTATCTGAGAGAAGTTCTCCAGGGGCACCAGCTGCTGGATTTTCTAGTGGTGGGAAGGAATATTTATCATACAAGCCAACAGCAGTTCCTTCTGTCAGCCTTCTGCATTCAGCAGTTGTCGCATGAGCCCAACATTCTTTAAAAAAACTTCTGAACCTAACACCAAATAAAATGAGCATCTCCACAAAAAGAAAGCAGCCCTTCTAGTTGTTCCTGTTGTTTCCTTCTTCACATCAGCTCTGTTTCCTCTTTGTGCATAGATTTTGTGTTCTCTTCCCTACCTGGTAGAATATATGTTCCTGGGAGCAGGCACAATTCTCTTTTTATCCTTCTGTTCCCTACATTTAACAAAGCGCTTTGTACATAGTGGGCACTTAATACTTGCTGAAGTGACGTATGGAGCAGTGTTCACAAAGCAGGGTAAGGATGCTTTAAATAAGGAATATTGAGTCATACAAAGAATTAGCACAGGTCACTGTCCCCACACACATCCCCCTCCATCCCCCTTTAAGCACACACACACACACACACACATACACACACACACAGAATTGGAGGAACCTCAGTTGTGAGGGTGAACACTTATCACTTAATACCAATCTTGCCAAGCACAGAGGAAGGATATTAAAGACACCATGACCAGCCAGGACTATGAGGAAAGGAAAGAGAGAACCTGATGAGACAGTACAGGCAGGACTAGAGTGAGGATTTGGTTCAAGGTTCACCATTTTGTATTGGAGCCTGACTCATAGCTTCAGAGCTTGAAGGGACCTCAGAGGCCATGTCGTCCAGCCTTCTCATTTTACAGATGAATAAACTAAGCCCCTAAATTAAATGACCTTGCCCAAAGCCACACAGGGAGAAAGTTAAGGTAATTCAGGTCTGGGGCCCCCTCTCTGTCAGACCACAGTCACCTACTGGTGTGTTAGGAGCCCTGTGCAAAGTCATTTCACGTCAACACTAACTGTTCATTCGTGTCTTCTCTGCAGCTTTCCATGAAGTGTCAGTTTATCCAAAGAAGGAGCTTCCTTTCTTTATCCTCTTCACTGCTGGATTATGTTCCTTCACAGCCATGCTGGCCCTCCTGACACATCAGTTCCCAGAGCTTATGGGGGTCTTCGCAAAAGCTGTGAGTACTCTTCAGTATGGAGCCCTCAGGGAAAGCGAGAGCAAAGCCAAAGTGACCCAGAGGGGAAGCCAGCAAGACCCTGCATTTTAGAAATGGAGATGGCCCTGAACTAGCCACTGCCGACTTGAGCGCCTGGATTTTCCTTAGTAGCAGAGAAGTCTAAGCATTGAATGTCACTTGTGCAAAAGCTTAGGGAATCTGCAATTGATCATTCCATTTTGTTTATCTCATTTGAATTATATGACATTTCTAAGCTTAGGATATTGTAGCTTCTCCCATTCAGTAAATGGAATCTGTATTTTTGAAGTTAATCTAATGAAGACAAATTAAAAATAAAAAGCTATAAATCCTTGGCTCGTTTGAGGAAATGAATTGAAGGGAAGTGCAGAAGTGTACCATCCACTCATGGGCTCACATGCAACCCAGACTATTATTAAGCTGGTAGGGCCATTCAAAGGGGAAAGGCAATGCCAGTAAGTCACTTAGTGACTTGGGCGATCTCTAGTGACAGCACAAAAACACATCAGTGGCTGTCCTTGTAGAAAATGCTTTTCATTAGGTCATTTGATCATTTAGACAACATGGGCTGGAAGGAGTGGTTTTGCAGATTCACACACAGATGATTATCAAACAGAAGAAGTAAGAAAACACGTTATTGCCATGGGGTTTGGGTTTCTCTGGTTCTCTCTTTAAATTTCAAGATAGACAAGGTTTAAAAAAAAAAGTTGGAGAGGGGGTGTATTTCTACCTTTCACAGGCTGATTTTTTTAATCAGCCTGGTTACCAGCTTGAATGGTGGAGGGGTTGGGGGAGATGCAGGAGTGGTGTAGCTCATTTTAGCTGCGTTTGTGTTGGTTCTTATAAAAATCAGTACTTAAATCAAATGCCCCTGCTCCCAATGATAACTGAAATCATAAAATCTTGGAAACTGGAATGGACCTTAGAGCTCCTTTAGTAAAATCCTTTCACCAGTACAAGAATCCCTTCTATATCTCTGACATATGGTATCTGAGTCTCAGCTTAACCACTTCCAGTAAGAGAACTCACTACTTCACAAGGCTGCCTAATCTGTTGGACAGCTCTAATACCTAGAAAGTTTTTCAAAATTTATTTCCCTGTTATTTCCAGCCATTGATCCTCCTTCAGCCCCATGAAGTAACACAGAAGTCTTTTCTCTTTCACGTAATAGCCCTTTAGGTATTTGAAGGCAGCCATCATTCCCCTTTCTTCTCTTCTCCAAACAAAGATGTCCCCAGAGCCTTCAGCTGTTTCTCATAGGACATGGTTTATAAACCCTTCACACTCCTCTAAACACCCTCCAGTTTATTTATGTCCTATTATCTATCAAAACTTCCTTCCATTTTCAGCCTAGCCACAAACAAGTCACTTAAGTTCTACAGAGATTAAAATCCAATTAGTGAAAGTTAAAATCAGGATATATTTGTGTCACGCTAGATCATCCTCATCAGGTTCAGGACTGATCTAGCAGAGATCTAGTCCAACATTCAATTTAAAGTGGAAGAGACTGAGATCCAGACAAGTTAAAAGACTTGTCCATGCACGTAGAGTGGCAAAGCTGGGATTCTAACCCAGGATCTTTGACTCCAGATCCAGCATTCTTTTCACTACACCCTTCTCGGTGTCGTCTTTTCACACCTCAAACCCTCCCCTCCCCAAACCCCACAAATCAAAAGACTTATTCAAAAAAGGTTTGTCTTTGAATTTGTTCTATTAAGATAACATGTTTCACAAAGACCTTGATTTAGTGTGAGTTGCAATTTGAGTAACATCCAACCCTGTTGTAAATGGCCTGGCTACGATGCAAATCAGCCTCTCCTGTTCAAAACGGTTGTTACCCATGAAAAAGCTTAACTTCAGACTCTCGTCGGATTGTCTGTTTTGGTTGGGCTAAGAGGGGAAAGCAAGAAGTAAACCTGGAGACACGATAGTGCCCTTGCCAAGAGGAGCACCACCATATCTTGCATACACAGCTATCCCTCCAGTGTCTTAGAGTACTATCCATTGTAGACTTCATACCAACTACATCTCTCCTTTTTCAACTTTCAGGAGCCTTGATTTTATGTCTAGATAAATGAATTGATAAATTTTATGAAATATAAATCAGATTGTAAGCTCCTTGGTGGCAGGGACTGTGTCTTCTTTCATCATTGTATCCTCATTATCTAGCATAGTTTCTCGCACATAGTAAGTGCTTAATAAATGAATCTAATTGGGTTGAGTTGAATTTAGGGTTCTGTGCTGATATTTCATGCACGGGTCATCATTTGTTCAACTCTTTAGGACTGGAAATTATTGTTGTTTGTTATTGTTTTATGTTAGCCCTGACACTAAATCCAGAGGTCACATTCATCTTACCCGCCATTAAGGTTTAGCAGATTCCACTATGTAAGAAGGGACTTCGTGGAAACTGAAGATGGATTGCCTGGATGAGATGAGCACAATCTCACTTCTGTTCCCCACCCTGCCCCCCATGTCTTCTTCACATTCATCACCCCGTCACCTCATCAGACTCCTCAGACACTCCCCACAGGTTATCACTGCTGCCCTCTGGGCTGTTTGCAAGCATTTTCAGCTTGTGAAAATGATTTTCTCAGTTTGGACATAGATAATGCCCTTGGGATAATGTCATTTTGTAAGCGCAAATGAGATTGAACGACTACCTATATACCACCCCATGAGTTGTGTTGAACTTAAGAAATGTCCAGTGTGTTTATATGTTTTTCTGTCCACAAACATGTCGCTCTGTTGACTGTTGATGTTAGAAAAACCAAAAGAGGTGTGTTGTTATTGTGAAATAGTACAATTAAAGGCATTTAGCTGTTTTTAAAAGGGGGGAGGGGAAGAGACTATCCACCTCTGCGACTTAAAACTCTCGCCCATCTTATGTTTGGTTACTAAGATAAGGGTCCTCATATAAATAAGTTATCATTCCAGGCCCGGGCTCACACAGAATGTGGGAAGGTCAGCATTCTGACCCTCTCTTCTTTCAAGTGTCCTGGCTCTGTTTCTTATGTTCTCTGTCCTGAGACTGAGCACTGCCTCCCACCCCCACCCTACCCCCAACTCGAGCCTCTCTCCTTCAGCTATAGGCCAGAGCCTCTTTGAAGTCAGATATTGATTACAGAGAAATGTCAATTGTCCCATAGCTATAGGGCACCTGGAGCTTCAGATAAGTGAGGGCATTTCAAATGTTAATGATGCATGTTGACCTTCTTGGAGATAATGGAATTGCAGGGAAATGAGACTCAGATGACTGAAGTATCACTCTCCCTTTTTTATGTTATTATTATTTCAGTTGCTGTTTTCTCACCTTGAAACACCGATTTAATTGTTAGGAGTTTCAGTTGGAGACCTGATGAATGGGTCTCTGGCGTCTGAACAGAAATTTTGCATGTTGAGATAGATGAGCTGTTTCCCAGGCCCAGGAGGGTGATCTGTTGTACTTAATTCAAGCGTAACTTTGTAGGTAATTTTCCTAAGACTATAAATGAAGCTGCTTTTTTTCCTTTGTTAATTGAGTCCAGAAACATTGGTTGATTGTAAAACATGAGCATATTCACAGACGCAGCATAGTAGAGTGACATTTGGAGTTAGAAAACCCGGGTTCAGTACGTTTCTTCACTAATTACTTGTTCCTTATCCATCATGACTTTGGGGCAAAGAACCTCTCAGATCTATACTTAGTCCTTACCTCTTTTTATTGGTAAAATGCAGAATTTCGACTGTATGATATTCTCTAAAATCTACCTCTAGATTTCAAATATTACATGGCATGCTAGTTCATCCTTTAAGGAGGACTTCAAGAATGGGAAAAATTTATTTCTTACTAAGAAATTTTTTAGTCTCATCTTCCTGTCACCTCATTTGTGGTTCCCTAAACCATACTTTGGTGAGTGTAAATATTGTGATGCCTTGCACTGAAGCCCATTGGTCTAGCAGTTCATCAGTATACTGAGGTGAAAATTTAGTAATTCTTTGTAAGCCTCTGGGGTGGCATGAGGCAGCTTCATAAACAGGGCCAACTCATTTACCCACTTCCACCCCCCACCCCTCCTGTTGAAATTTCTGAGCCAGTTGCTATACAGCCTTGTCTTGTAATGACAGAACTGCAAGTTAGAAAGAACCTTTGAGTTTATTTAATCAGAGATCTGTACCTGAGAAAAGGATCCAGTGAACAATATCTATCCTCTAATTGAAAACTACCCATGAAGAGGGAGCTCAGTATTTCTACTTTTGAACAGCTCTAGTTAAGTTTTACTCTTAACAATGAGCTAAGATCCACTTCTCTGAAAATTTCACTCATTGTTCCTGACTCTACTTTTAGAACAAATAGGAAAAAAAACTAACGTGTCTTCCCCTACTTCAGTGGGTCTTTGATTTCATCATGGTGGGTACTCACTTCACTAGTACAGATCGCAACCTAATAACTTGTCATGCTATGTGATTCTTCTCCATCTCCTTCCATAAATCCTCATAGTGCATCTACCTAATACAGAGAATTCTAGAAGAAAGCTCTGCAGAGGTCATCTAGTCCAACTTATGCTTTAATTTAAAAAAAATTCTCTTAATATCTCTAATAAGTATGCAATGAGCCTCGGCTTAAAAAGCTCCACTGAGGAAATCAATCACCGTTTCCCAAAACACTTTATTCCAGTTTGGGCCAATTGTAATCATTGGAAAGCTTATTTTGCCATCAAGCCACAATCTGTGTCTCTGCACCATTACCCATTGCTCCTAGATCTGTCCTCTACAGCAAAGGCCCAAGCAGAACAAGTATAGTTCTCCTTCCTCATGCCAACCATCAGGTCTTTGAAGACTGTTATCCTGTCTATCCCAAGTCTTTTCTTCTCTGGACTTAACCATTCCCAGTTTCATCAGTTCTTCCACACATGGCATGTTCTTCAGTCAATTTATCATCATGGTTTCCCAGCTAAGAAAGCACTCTAGCTTGCCAATGCCCTTCCTAAAATGTGGTGCCTAGAATAGAATACAATGCTCCTCATTCAGTCAGACTAGGATGTAGCTGAATGGCAATATCGCCTCTATCATTCTGCACACTGCAGTTCTCAGGATAATCTAGGATAGAATTAATTTGATTGCTTATTCATTTCAGATTCACAGTCCACTAAAATGCCTAGGTCTTTTTCACGTTTATATATGTCTTCCCTCATCCTGAATTTGGGTGTTTGTTTTTCTAATTTAAGTATAGAATTTTTATTTGCTGCTGCTTCTTTAAAAAAAGCCTGTGTGTGTGTGTGTGTGTGTATGTGTTTTGTCATCATTGTCAATTCCTTATGACTCCCTCCCCTTCTGAATGGAACCCTCCCGTGGAATTAGCCATGTAGCCAAAATCAAGTTGTCAGCCAAGTCTGAAAATGTATGCTTAATTTCATACTTCAAGTCTACCTCTATGCTAAGAGGTAAGAGACATGCTTCACTACCAGTCAGTTGTATGAAGTCATCATTCATCACTGGATTGATCAGAATTTCAAAGCCTTCTGTTTGTTTTTTTACTTTACATTATTCTGGACATTATATGAATTATTGGTTTGGTTCAATGTAGTTTGCTTTGCGTTAGTACCTAGTAGCATTCCCAAGTTTGTCAGAATTATTCATAATAGTTTTTATAGCTCAGTATTTCATTACATCCAAATATCATAATGGACACCCACTTAAAACTTTGCATTTGCCTCTGTTATATTTCATTTGCTTATGTTTTGGGGATCCTGTCATCTTCCATTTTATCTCTCCCCTCTCAGCTTTATGCTGTCTTCAGGTTCAGGAAGCATACCATCTTCACCTTCATCTATGTCATTATAAAAATGGTAAACATCAAAGGACCAAGGACAAGTCCCTGGGACACTTGAATCTTCTAAGCTGTTACCAACAAATTGATTGACTGTTCTTTGGATCAGATCATCCAGTCCCAAATCATCTAGTGATACTGTCATCTTTTTATCTTGTCTCCTAAGCTAGCACATAAAGTTTTACCAAATACTTCACTAAAATCTAGGTAAAAAACCAAAAACCTACAACCTTCTTCTGATTGACCAGTCCAATAATCCAGTGCAAGTAGAAAAGTGTATTAAATGAGTGACAGTCTGACTGGTTATTCTTGATGAAGCCATACTGGTTTTTGGTAACATTTTTTTTTACTAAATGCTATAAATTATACCTTCAGTGTTTTAGAGTTTTGTAGCAATCTAAGGCTAACAGATTTGGCTAGAGTGCATAGACTGCTCCTTCACCTCTGAAACAATCAGGATATCATCTTTCTTGCTCCCCACAATCTCCCAACAACCAACAATAGTAATGCAACAATCATATCTACCAGTTGTTTTAATAGTCTAAGAGGCTGTTCATCTGGGCTGGGCAACTTCAACTGATGCAAGAGAGCCAGATACTCTCCTATCAGTTCATCATTTATCTTGAGTTTCAAAATGATTACTGGAGTGCTTCCTCTGAGTCTTTTAATATTTCATTAAAAACCAATACAACACTCAGACTCTTAATCTTTCCCTGCCTACATGTCCAGCCTGCTCCCCTTTGCCATCTTACATGTCATTGGTATCATGATTACATGTCGTGTCATTGATGGCATCTTTAATGACATTTTTCGCATGTGAGTCATCATTAGTCATGTGTCACAGGCAACCTGTTGTGCTTCCATCTGACTACCCATTAGATACCAAAAGACTTCATTTCCACTCTAGATTTTCCCCAGACCAAATATTCCCTGGTCTTTCAACCCATTCTCCAATCACATAGTGTCATCTTGTAGGCAAAAGTGGAATTTTACAGAAATCACCGGTAATTTTGTTTTCCAGATTTCTCCTTATTGTGTTTATGATGTTGGAAGGATTGTCCCTCAGGATAACCATTACTGCAGTCAGACTCAATAGTCGTCCCTGTGCTCACTCTGTGACTCATTCCTCTGCCTGTAGGTTTTAAAGCACTTCTCTTAAAATGACTCATGATGTGGCATCTCAGAATTTTGAGGGTAAAGCACCCGTTGCAGTACTTGGGAACCCAAGTTCCTAAACACAAATGTGCCATGGATCAGCTAATTTCAGTGTGTTTGTCTTTGTACTACACAGCATGTTGTCCTTGTACAAAGTGGGCACAAATGTTGAATTGAATTTCAGCACAGAGTGATTACATGGTTATCAGAAACTTCTCTATATACACTATGCTTTTCTGCTAAGCCCTCAGAACTTGCAGAACTAACTAGAAATGAGCCAAATATATTTACCTAGACTATCAAATGTTTTCTTGAATACTCTGTCCCAATTTACTCTGCTACGTATAGTTATGAGGAATTAATGCTAAGTTATGGATAAAAAGTAAGGAGATAGAGGCAATTATAGTATAAATGGATGTCTTGGCAAGCAGTGGCCTGGTACCTCCCATGAGACATAGGCTATGGCTCTGACAGAACCAAGTACCACTATTTTCATTGTGTAGATTAGATCTGATTTTTTGGCAGGTGTTAAGTCAGTTTGGCAGATTAGAAAAACAGTTAAAAGTTAATTGGTAGATCAAACCTGATATAAAATATAACATGAACTTATTCTCTCACTGAAACATAGATTCTTAGTTTTATAAGAAGATAGACCAAAAAAAAAATTATTGTTTCATTTGGTTTTTTTTTTCCCAACTCTATATGAGAACTGTCCACGAGCCACATCATGGAGTAATGTGACCCTTAGTTCTAAAGGACTATGCTGGTGGAGCATACACTTTGGCATGTGCTATCCAAGTGAGAAAGGTTCTGACCACTAGTCTGATTGGACTGTGTTCCTATTGTCTGGGACCCAGCCTCACTCTGTTTAGAAAGACTCATTAGCAGATTGGTCAGAGTATGATAAACCTTGCCTTTTGTGTATAGTCATAAGTCAAGGCAGGCTTGCCAGCCTTATCATTGGAGAGAATATTCTTATTAGTGAAATCCTAGGGCCTTGATGTATTCAATAAAAAACCCACTTAAGCAGTGAGACATAGGGGAGTTGGGTGCAGAAGACCTGTGTTTTAGTCCCAGCTATCACCAGCCATGGGACATTGAACCAGTCACTTCATCTATTATATTCGTGCACTGTCTGCCTCACAGGTATGGTAGAACTATGCAGTGACAGGCTGTTCGAGGAGCAGAGGGTCCTTTTGCAGACACTTTACCCATTCACCTATCCAAGCCAAAAGGCTGTAATGCAAGTTCTGTCAACCAGGCTTGCACCAGATTTGGGGTCAGAGGACCTGGGTTTGAACCCTGGCCCTGCCACTTATGAGGAAGTGTACCATAATTCATGGAGTGGTTAGAATCTAGAATACCTGGGTTCAAATCTTGCCTCCAAGACTGAATATCTGTATGACTGTGATAAAGTCACTTAACCTGAATGAGCTTCAGTTCTCCCAAGTGTAAATTGATTAGCTGGCCTCTGAAGTTCCTTCCTCCAGACTCTCCACCCTATGATTTACATTCCCCGTAAATGTAAATAAACTGTGCTTCTCTTGGGAGGCTGCCTACGTTGCGAAGGTGTACAGTGCAGAGTACAGATGTGTGTCGTCGCTCTTGGATGAGGTTTTATCTTCTGACTCTCATGTCTCTCTGGTTTCTTTACAGTTCCTCAGCACTTTGTTTGCCCCTTTAAATTTCGTCATGGAGAAAGTAGAAAGTATCCTGCCATCCAGTCTGTGGCACCAGCTGACAAGGATCTAAGGGAAACACTCTCCCACCCCTGCCTTTCCCCACCTCTCTGTCCCCCCCAAACCCCCAGCATCGACCCGACTGCCATGATATCTTCCATGCCGACTCCTTGTTGACCGCGAGAAAGCATGATTTTTTTTTAAAGGGAAGCCGTTCTAAGACTTAAAAAAAAATTCTTCATGGATTGTCTGTTCTCATATTAAAAAGAAGTTTTTGTTGTACAAAATACATTGATGTTCAGTTCTATTATATTTTGCCTTCAGAAAAGAAAAAAATCTCAAAAATAAACTTTTGTGTATTGCAGCAATCAGTTGTTTCTTACTAAGTCTTCAAATGTCTTGTAGCTTTGGGTGTCCCTGAAGAATTTTGGTGCCTCTTTGGTAAATCAGCTCTTGTAGCTTCAAACTATGACTCTAGCATCGTTGCTGATAGAAGTTTAAACCCCTCACAATCTGTGGTCTAGACAATGGAGTCATTACCTACGTCAGGAACATTTTTTTGTGTCACAGACCTCTTTGGCAATCTGCTAAAGCAAATAGATCTCTTCTCTGAATGTTTTTATATTAATAAAATGTATAATATTACAAAAGAAACTGACTGTATTGAAATACAATTATCAAAGTTCTTTAAAAATAAAACCCAAGGGTTAAGAACCCCTGACTTTATTATTTAAAATTTAGAAATTCTCTTACCTCAAAATTGACTGTCCTCATAGGCCAACGAGTGTGCCAGAAAGACAGAAGGAAATAACAGTACAATTCATCACTGAGAATGTGCTTTTGAGGATATCCCATGGAGTTATTTCAGGATCACTTCATTTATTGACTCATCCAAAAAAGTTTTTGTGACATGGAAATATAAAATCGTATATATGTAACTGGAAGGGACCTTAGAAGCCAACTGGTTCAACATCTCCTTACCTCTCCTTTTCCAAGTGAAGTAAATGATGCTTAGAGAGGCCAAATGACTTGATACTTGCCCAAGGACCTCTGATGATAGTCTGTATACTATTTGTCATACCTGAGCTGGGTATCATAATGGCTTGTGTTTGGAACATGGGCATTTTACCAGTATTGATACTTTTACTCACTTAATCATTTTAACTAATAGCTGAATTTTAAAATTATGATTATTTGATGACACAAGAATGGGAGAAGTGTTTCAATGGAAATGGATCGTCTGCTCATTCTAGGTGACAAAGTACCAATTAAAAAGCCAGTATAGGATACGTGCAAGAGTTATACATGACCGACTACTCAAGGATTTCACTCTGAGGAAGAAGAAGACAACCTACAACCATCATCACTTGAGGAAGACACCTGCTTTTAAATACTTAGAACAGGAAAGAGTGGTTCTAAAGAAGTCATTTTTTCATGTCATTTTTCCCCCTCACAATTTCACTGCTAATAAAGGTCACTATTTGCCTAGAAATCAGTTGAAGTAAACAGTAGAAAGTATCACACAATCTTCTTATTTGACTTCTATTCACCATTTTCCCTGGTTGTTCAGGGCATGCCTGCATCCAAGGGCAACAGAGTCACTCCAACAGGTAAGACCTACAGTGGAGAGAGTATTCGTTCCATCAACACTATCTCCTATGTGGGGAACACCGTGTAATGTAATTTGCCAAACCCAGAGATACATAGGATACAGTTCCTCACTCTTATAAAAGGAAGGAAAGAGGACATATGTGCACAGCAGAGTATACAGTAGATTGTAATAAGTACTGGGAAAAACAAAAAACGCCAGGTGAGTTCAGAAGAAAGTGAGGTTTCTTCCTGCTGGTATGGATAGAGAAAGGCATTGTCACGAAGGCAAGAAAATGTGGGATTCGGCAAATGAACCAGTTTGGCTGGGGCACACAGCATGGATATGGGAGTGGTGGTCAGTAAGACTGAAAAAAGGTGGTGGAGAGCCTTAAATCCCAACTTTAAAAATTTAGACCTAGTTTAGAGTAGACAGTGGAAAACCACCAACATTTTTAAGAAGAGACATTCCACAGAGGATGTTAGCCCAAGAGAGATGGGATAAGCTTGAGTAAAATTCTTGTAGTGTAACTACAAATAATTACAGTGAGGAGGCAGGAAATTAATTGACAAATTTGGATTTTAAAAAGCTCTGTAATACAGATCTAAACAAAGGTGGGTAAATGACACGGTAGCTTAAGGGAAAGAGAAAGCTGGCCTCAAAACCAAAACATCCTGGGAAAATCACTTAACCTTTCAATGATAAAGGTAGCTAAGACTCTAAGTTTTAGTTGCGTCCAACTCTTCATAACCCCATGGACCATACCAGGAGTGGGGAACCTGCAACCTTGAGGCCACATGTGGCCTTCTAGGTTTTTGGGTGTCGCCTTTTGATGGAGTGTAAGTTTTACAGAGCAAATCTTTTGATTAAGGGTGTTTGTTCTGTGAAGTTTGCATTCAAAGGACCTTACTTGAGGAGCCAGAGGGCCACATCTAGCCTCGAGGCTGCAGGTTCCCCACCCCTGGCCCTTACTGTTCATGGGATTTTCTTGGCAAAGAATAGTTTGTTTGTCCAGTGGATTAAGGCAAACAGAGATTAGGTGACTTACCCAGGATCACACAGCTACTAAGTGTCTGAAGCTAGATTTGAACTCAGACCTTCCCAATTCTAGGCCCAGCGCTCTATCCACTGAGCCAGCTAGCTGCCTCTTTCAGAGAAGATACCATACTGTTTTTGTTAAGAGAATTTGCTTATCTTAAGAGTGCCCAATATCAATGAAATCACAGTCTCAGTCCTGATCCCAGTGGTCATCTAAAATTGGCCGGAACACTAACTTCAGAATAAGCTGATGCTTGTAAAGAATAAGAACACAGAAAGTGGTGGAATACTGAATTTGGTGTTGGAGGTGCTATATCTGAACCTGGCTCTGCCACTTACTGTATTGTCTTGAGCAAATCAGTCCCCCCTGCTTAGGGCTGAGTTTCTTCATCTGTATAATGAGGATGTTAGACTAAATGACCTCTAAGGCCCCTCGCAGCTTTAAATCTAAACTCAATCCACCTATATTGAGGGCAAGAGAAAGGAAAAATATAACAAGATTGCTCCTTAGGGTAGGACAAAGATAAAAATCAAAGTAGACCTGTTGAGCCCTTTTTTGCGTGTGTGTGTTTGTGTTTTCTCTAAGGAGAATCATCTTCAGATAGAGAACAAGAAGAGTAACCAGGCCTTTGAAACGCAAGATAAAGGAGTTAATGAGAGAACTCAGCTGACCTCAATAAGTTCAAGTTACCAGGCCCAAAGGAAGGACATAGAGATCTTGGGATGCCTCTACCTCAGTTTACAGAGAAGGGAAGTCAGTTGTTGAACAAGTAATCAGGAGTAGAGTTAGGAGACAGCAAATATGAGCTGTAAATTACACATCAAAATTTCATTTAGGCAACAGGTTCATATATTTCATGAACTTAGTTAAAAATGTGAATTTTAGCACTAATAAAACAATTATTTCAAAAAATTTTTAAATCATGTAAATTTCATTTTTTTTCCTATTCCATAAATTAAAAATGAAATAAATCTAAATTTTTTTTAATATATACTACACGAAGATTGATTGAAGGATCCAGGGATATTTATATTGGAGAAGAAAAGACTTAGGAGACAAGACATTTGTCTTCAAGTAGTTAAAGACTGGACAGCTAGGTGGTGCAGGGGATAGAGAATCAAGAATACTCATCTTCCCGAGTTCAAATCTAGCCTCAGACATTTGCTGACTGTGTGGGAAAATCACATAACCCTGTTTGCTAAAGATTTCTCATCTGTAAAATGAGCTGGAGAAGGGAGATGACAAATCATTCCAGTATATGCCAAGAAAACCCCAGATGGGGTCATGAAGAATCTGAAACAGCTGAATAACAACAAAGATCTAAAGATCTGTTGTGTGGAAAAATAAATAGACATCTTGTTCACATCCAGAGAGTAGAGCTAGAGCAGTAGAAGGATGTTGTAGAAAGGCATGTTTCAGCCCAAAGCAAGGAAAGACTTCCAACACTCGTAGCTATTCAAAGGGAGAATGGAGTACTCCAAAGGCAGGCAGGTTCCTACTGCTGGAGGTCTTCAAGTAAAACGAAATGATTATTTTCAGGCATGTGTAGAATGACTTCCTCTCCATATGACTTTAAAGGACCTTTGCAGCTAATAGTCTATGATCAGAACCTGAATTGGCTAGATGAATCTTGCATTAAAATATCCACTAGATGAGTGGGAATAAGAATTAGAAGTAGATGGATTGATCAGAAGGCTAGCTCAAGAATAAGTGCCTCATTTGAGATTACAGCACTCATGATGGACTGAAAGAGTTGGATTTGAGCAACATGAGTGAGAATTAACAAGGCTTGGTAATGGGAAGAGTAACGGGGAGAGATGTGGGAAAGAGAGAAGTCAGAGGGGATTTCCAGGCTTCCAGATAGGGATGATGGCAGTGCTTTGACAGAAAATGAGGACATCAGGAGGAGAAATGCATTGAGGGATGAAGTAGATTTGGCGAGTGTTAAGTGCTGGGAGATATAGATTTGAAAGTCATTGATTTAAGGAAAATGTAGAGAGATAGAAGCAAAAGTGGTTTAACATAAAACATTAAGGAACAGCTGTTCTTGGGGGCCAGGAGGAAGAAATTAAAGAGTGATCCAAGAAGCAGAACTGGGGTAATGATAATGGTAAATGTAAGTCAAGAGAAGACATTCAGTAAGGAACCAGTAAAGTCTATCAGATGCTGAAGAGCCAAGAAGGCTAAAAACTAAGTGGAGGCCCTTACATTTAGGAATTAAGAGGCAACTGGTGACCTTGAGAGAGCAATTTTAGAAGCAATTAAAAGGAATTTGGTGAAAGGAATCAGAGTGGATGGGTGGTGAGGAAGGTCAAGGAGTCCATGCGACTATTATAGTAGAGAATGGAGGAGAGGAAATCAAGGGCAGAAGTGAAAGGAAGGATTTGCCTCAGAGAAGAGAAGGAACATTTTTTTCTGAGGCCAAAGGGAAGAAATGGTGGTAGTATGAAAACTTAGCCCCCAGCCAGCACCTATAGTGCACTTAAAGATTTGCAAAGCACCTTTGATCCTCATAACAACCCAGAGAGGGACAATAGTTATTATCCCTATTTTGCAAATGAGGAAACTGAGGTACAGAGAGGTACAAAATGATTTGCCCAAAGTCACAAAACTAGTAAATTGTCTCAGGCAGGGAGCAGAGCCAAGAAGGTGGAGTAGAAAGATGGACCTGCTGTAGCTCTCCTCCCATAGCCTATAAAATACCTGTAAAAAAAATGACTCTAAACAGATTCCAGAGCAGCAGAAGCCACAAAACAACAGAATGAAAGAGATTTCCAACCCAAGACAGACTGGAAGGCCAACAGGAAAGGTCTATTGTACCAGTCACAGAACAGAGCTCAGCGCAGTCTTGGCATGGCACAGACATGATGAGAGCAGGCTTCAGGGCATGGAATCACAGGTAGCAGCTGTGATTCCCACATTTCTCAACCCACAAATGCCAAAGACAGCTTCAAATGTCAATGTGAAAGCTCTTTCACCTGAGTGAGAAGCTAGCAGGGTCCTGCCCCAGCCCCAGCCCTAGCTCCTCTCCCTTGATTGTGCCACCTTGGAGGAACTGAAAACTTGTAGGTCCTCAGAGTATACCCTCCACTTGACAAAGGACTCAAAAGTAAAGTAACTGTCTGTGAAAATGCCCAAAAAAGGGGGGGAAAGACTATAGAAGGTTACTTTCTTGGTGAACAGGTATTTTCTTACATTCTTTCAAATGAGAAAGAACAAAGCATGCCATCAGAGGAAGACACCAAAGTCAAGACTTCTGCATCCAAAACCTCCACAAAAATATGCAAAGGTCTCAGGCCATGGAATCAAAAAGGATTTTGAAAATCAAGTAAGAGAGGCAGAAGAAAAATTAGGAAGAGAAGTGAGAACAATGCAAGAAAATCATGAAAAGCAAGTCAACAACCTGTTAAAGGAGATCCCAAAAATACTGAAGAAAATAACACACCTTTAAAAATAGGCTAACTCAAATGGCAAAAGAGGTTCAAAAAGGCGATGAGGAGAAGAGTGCATTAAAAAACAGAATTAGCCAAATGGAAGGAGATTCAAAAGCTCACTGAAGTAAATAGTTCTTTAAGTATTAGAATGGAGCAGATGGAAGCTAATGACTTTATGAGAAACCAAGAAATTACAAAACAAAACCTAAAGAATGAAAAAATAGAAGACTGTGAAATATCTTATTGGAAAAACAAGTGACTTGGAAAATAGATCCAGGAGAAACAATTTTAAAATTATGGGACCACCTGAAAGCCATGATCAAAAAAAGAGCCTAGACATCATCTTTCATGAAATTATCAAGGAAAACTGCCCTGATATTCTAGAACCAGAGGGTAAAATAAATATTGAAAGAATTCACCAATCACCTCCTAAAAGAGATCCCAAAAGGAAAACTCCTGGGAATATTGTAGCCAAATTTCAGAATTCCCAGGTCAAGGAAAAAATATTGCAAGCAGCCAGAAAGAAACAGTTTGAGTATTGTGGAAACACAATCAGGATAACTCAAGGTCTAGCAGCTTCTACATTAAGGGATCAAAGGGCTTGGAATATGATATTCCAGAAGTCAAAGGAACTAGGATTAAAACCAAGAATTACCTACTCAGCAAAACTGAGTACAGTACTTCAGGGGGCAAAATAGTCATTCAATGAAATAGAGGACTTTCAAGAATTCTTGATGAAAAGACCATAGCTGAATAGAAAATTTGACTTTCAAACACAAGAATCAAGAGAAGCATGAAAAGGTAAACAGGAAAGAAAAATCATAAGGGACTCATTAAAATTGAACTGTTTAGATTCCTACATGGAAAGATAATATTTTTGTAACTCTTGAAACTTTTCTCAGTATTTGGGTAGCTGGAGGAATTATGGGCATAGAATAAGTTGAATAGGAAGGAATGATATCTAAAAAAACTTAAGGGGTGAAAGAGGAATATATTGGGAAGAGAAAGAGAGAAATGAAATGGAGCAAATTATCTCTCATAAAAGAGGCAAGAAAAAGCTTTTTCAATGGAGAGGGAGAGGGGGAGAAGTGAGAGGGAAAAAGTGAAGCTTACTCCCATCACATTTGGCTTAAGGAGGGAATAACATGCACACTCAGTTTGGTATGAAAATCTTATACTACAGGAAATTAGGGGAGAAGGGGATAAATGAGGTTGGGGGAGGAGATGATAGAAGAGAGGAAAAAATGGGAGGAGGAAGTTATTAGAAATAAACACTTTTGGGGAGGGACAAAATCCAAAGAGAGAATAGAATAAATGGGAGGCAGGATAGGATGGAGGGAAATATAGTTAGTCTTTCACAACATGACTATTACGGAAGTCTTTTGCATGACTGCACATGTATGGCCTATATTGAATTGCTTGCCTTCTCAGTGGGGTTAGGAGGGAGGAAGAGAGAGAAGTTGGAACTCAAAGTTTTAGAAAGTAATGTTGAGAATTGTTTTTGCATGCAACTGAGAAGTAAGAAATACAGATAATGGGGTATAGAAATCTATCTTGCCCTACAAGAAAAGAGAGAAGATGGGGATAAGGGAAGGGTTGGGTGTGATAGAAGGTAAGGTAGATTGGTGGAAGGGGTAATCAGAATGTATGGTGTCTTGGAGTAGAGGGAGGGGACAGATGGGGAGAAAATTTAGAACTCAAAATCTTGTGGAAATGAATGTTGAAAACTAAAAATAAATAAATTAAAGTTTCAAAAAAATTTATCTGAGGCAGAATTTGAAGTCAGGTCTTCCTCATACAATTACTAGATGTGTGACTTGGCAAATCACTTAACCTCTATTTGCCTCAGTTTCCACATCTGTAAAAATGAGGATAATAATAGCAGCTTCCTCATAGGATAATTGTTAGAATCAAAGAAGACAATATTTGGAAAGTATTTTGCATTTCTTAAAGCATTCTATAAATAATAGCTGCTGTTCCTCAGATTCATTTTGTTACTTACAAATAATGTAAAGGGGCAGGAACTGGTTATAAAATTAAATGATTTTCATGTTCCTGCATCCTTTTCCTTTCTTGAAACTGAGTTTGCTAAGTTAAAAAAAAAATAAAATAAAATCTATACTTACAAATGTGCTGAATAGCTAAGGGAGAGTTTGGGATTACTGTAAGTATTTCAAGTAAGTTCTACACCTCTTGGACCTCTGCTCAGACTAAGGAGGGAGAATCAGAGGACTTAAAGACTATTGCATATGTATGCTTGCCTTCTGCTCAGGAGTGAACAGCTTGGATTCTCTTGGGAGCTGAAATCTAAAGGAGACATTGATAGCTCCAGATGAGGAATTTTTGCAGAGAGTTTAGGCCAGGGACGTGGAGCCTGTGGCCTTGAGGCCACATAGGGCCTTCTAGGTTCTTGGATGTGGCCTTTTGACTGAGTCCAGATTTTACAGAACAAATCCTTTTACTAAGGGGATAATAGGCTCTTCAGCCTTACTTGGGGGTGGGGGCCAGCAAAAAGCTGAAGGTAAGTAGATATGAAGATGTACTAGAAAACAGCCTCCATCCCTGGAAAGGATAGAGCAGAGTCTGTCAGGGACATCATGGAAAGGCCTGTTGGGCTTAAAATCCAGTGGGGTGGACTAGAAGGAGTGCTGAGGTTCAACCTCATGATCAGATCCCATGGTTCTAGGACCAAAGCAGACACCAAAGAAGGGTTGCTCCTTCTTTCTCACACCTTTTATCCTTCGTTATATTTGTTTCTTGACACACCTCATTCTAATAGATTTCCTAGCCACGATGATTATAGTTATAATAAAACCTAGCAAGTCATCAGGAAGAGGAAAAGACATGTATTGGGCAGAAATATTTGGGATTGGTAGTCTAGAATGGGAGGCACGTAGGTGGCTCAGTGGGTAGAGCACCGGGCCTGGAGGCTGGAAGACCTGAGCTCAGATCTGCCCTCACTGAACTAGCTGTGTCACTTAACCTCTGTTTGCCTTTATCTACTGGGGAAGGAAATGGCAAACCACTCTGGTTCTTTGCCACAAAAACCCCATACGGGATCACAAAGAGTCAGACACAAGTGAACAACTGAACCACACAACAACAAAGCCTGGAGTGACCCTGATCAAAGGCAAGAGGAAGCTAGGAAATGGGTAAATAACCAATCAGAGAAGAGGCAGAAAGAAGATAAAAACATTTTCAAAGCTAAGCAGACCCCATAGGACCCAAGGTTTAGAGCTGGACTTGCAGACTTCTGAGGCCAGCCAGTGTAACCCCCTTCATTTTAGAGAAGACTCAGCTGATAGCCAGAGACTCTGCAATTTGCTCATAGTCACATAAGCAATAAATAGTAGAGGTAGGATGTGACCTGGACATGGACCCTTCCCTTGAAGTCTAGTGCCCTTTCCTACTGCACCACACCACCTCTCTGAGATTTGGAATGAGACAGAGCAGAGTGAGCATCTTCCATTGGCCAGCAGTCATTTGATCTCTTTTTAGTGTGAGGCAATATGGTGCAAGGGACCTTTGGGTGGGCATTAGAGAAAAAAAAGCCTTTGGTTAGATTCCTGCCCCTGACAGTCCACCTGGTCAAGTCACTTTGCCCTCATGTTCCCCAGGCACAAAATTATAGATTATAGAGGAAACCCCAATGCTCAGTGCCAGCAGCTTCTGTCACCTGCAGGATAAAATATAAAATCCTCTGTTTGATTTTCAAAGCCCTCCAATAAGTCAGCCTCTCCCTGCCTTTCCAGTCTTCTTTCACGTAACACTACATTGAAAACCCTTTCTTTCCTTGCATTCTGCAGTCCCTGCTTTTCTTTAAACAAGGCACTCCATCTCTGGAAGCCAGGTATTTTCACTGGCTCTTCCCCATGCCTATAATGCCCCCCTTCCTTATCCCAGTGTCCAGATTTCCATCCAGTGCCAGAGAAAATCCCACCTTCTCATCCCTCTTCATTCTAGCACCTTCTCTCTGTTGATAGCTTTCAATTTATTTTGTTTATAGCTTGTTGTATAGAGTATTTGCACACTGTCTTTCCTATTAGATTGTGAGCTCCTTGAGAGCAGGAATTGGTTTTTACCTTTCTGGTATTCTCATCACTTGGTATAGAGCTTGGCATGCAGCAGGTGCTTAATAATTGTTTGACTGACAATATTTAGGTGGAGGGAATTTCCACATTGTTTCCTGTGCCCATGATATGTCATAGATCCAGACCCAAACCAATTTGTTTTGCCATCTAAGAGAGCAAGCTAGCACAACTTTTGTGGGCTGTTAGCTAAAAATGATTCAATTTCCCTGTTCAACCATCATGATAGTAGCATAATTTTTAATTTGCATGGCACTTTTTCTCCCATGTTGATCAATTTTAGTTGTTTTCCTCCAATCTTATCTCTCTCTCTCTCTCTCTCTCTCTCTCTCTCTCTCTCTCTCTCTCTCTCTCACACACACACACACACACACACACACACACACACATACATCAGTTTCCTCATCTGTTAAATGGAATTAACAGCAGCCTCTCTCCAACAAGGGGCGTTATAAAATGCTTCGCAGACCTCAAAGCATTATACATATGTTGGTTGTGGTCGCTATTCAAACAGTACCAGCTAATCCAGACCTCTGCTGAGCCATGTGTTACTATGGAAAAAGTACTGAATCGAGTCAGAAGTTGTTATTCCGTTGTTTCAGTCATGTTTGACTCTGTGGCCCATTTTGGGATTTTCTTGGCAAAGATACTGGAGTGGTTTGCTATTTCTTTCTTCAGCTCATTTTACAGTGAGGTAACTAAGGAAAACAGAGGTAAGTGATTTGCCCAGGGTCATACAGGTAGTAAGTGTCTGAAACCAGATTTGAACTCAGGAAAATGACTCTTCCTGACTTGAGTCTGCCACTATCTGTGTCACCTAGCTGTTGTGAAGGTAAATCTTGGCTCTACCACTTCTGGTCAGTGTGACCTCTCTGGGCTTCGGTTCCCTCAACCAGTGAATGAGAAGATCGGACCAGATGAGCTGAAAGTCTGCCTTTTACTGTAGATCTATAAGCCTGTAAACCCAAAACATGGCAAGAAGCATTATCTAGGTAGAATAGAAGGGTGAACCAATTGACTACAGATGATGTTTTAAATCCTGAACTTATCCCTAGATAGCCTGAAGAAATCATCTACAAAATATTGGAGAAAAAGGCATGATCATGCTTAGAGATGAAGGGCTACTTGAGGGGATGAGGTCTTTTCTAGATCAGATGCTGTAAATACCACAGTAGAGGGATAATACCAAGGAAACTGGCCAAATCCCTCTAAGGAACCTGTAGCTCCGTAGGCTTCTCCTCCTCTCCCTCCCTAAGTTTGGGAGAAATGGAATAATGATCTCATGTCCTATAACTAAGTTGTCATGGTGGCACAGAATGTACAGTTCACCCAATATGAATTATTGATAGTCTGCCACCCAAGAAGGAAAGAAAATGAAATCATAGGTACCAATGGTCAGTGTTGCATAGTTCTATGGAACTCTCCTTTGGAACAACAGGTAGAACTATTCCTCCTCTATCCTTAAAATTCAAGTGCAAACAGGTATGGAACAGCTATTCTTCGAATTAAGATAGCCACCATGTTCACTGAATCCCCTGTGGTCTTTGGCTATAGGTATCCAGGAGAAGTCCAAGGCCTAGAGGGCCCCCACTGAGGTGACCAATGTGTAGAATGTGAAGACAGACCCAAATGAGAAATAGAGATACTAATTCTAGATCCCCTAAGGCTCTAGACCAAGGATGGGGAACCAGTGACCTCAAGGCCACGTGGCCTTTTAGGTCCTTGGGTGTGACCTTTTGACTGAGTCTAAGTTTTACAGAACAAATCCTTTCGTCAAGGGGATTGTTGCCCCAGTGGTGATCCAGGACTAAACCTAGGATTTCTACTAGACACCTACTCCCAAAGACCATATAGAAATCAGGGAGAACGGAGCAAGTGTCAATTCAAACAACAAGCAGTTGAATACTTGTTTTCATTTGAGTTGTCTGAACAGTTCCTGCAAAAGCCAATGGCGTCATCTGAAAGAGCCACCGGAGTCACTTTACTTCCTCCAGTCTGCCTTGGTGACCAGTGGCTGCCACTCTCTAGAGGTCCCAACTAAAGTGAGAGCTATATTCCAAAAGCCTCTACCACCTCCAGTCCCAGTGGGTCTTATTTCAAATGAATTCCATCTTAAATGAATTTTTTAAAAACATGAGTGACTAGCAGTGAAGTCCCCTTGCAATTGGAGTCTGTCAAAGTGAGAAAATTCCCTGTTCATTGAGAACTTCCATGTCACTCATTCTCTATTAATGATATTTACACTTTCCAGTTGTTTTATTCTTAAAAAACGACTCCCCTGGTTGCAATGTTACATTAAGCATATTACATATTACTCCAAAGTCAGTTCATATATTATAGCTCTTTACACCCCTGGGTATACATTTATGAATAACTCTGACTCCACAGTTACAACTTACCATTAAATATGGACTGCCATAATCCTAACCTGAGAGAGCTGGCTCAGTTTCTTCCATGGCTCCTCATGCTCCCTGAAAGATTCTTTCCATCACTTTGTACGGCATTTTGTTTCCCTGCTTTGACTCTGTTGAGGGGTAGGGGAAAAGATTTGTATGGTCTGTAAATAAACTCTTATTATCTAGTATAACTGTAAACTTGTATTATTTGGGTATTAGAAGATGGGGTATTGAAGAGAGCTAGAAACCGGCAGCTATCTGGAAAGACGTTAATACAGGCAAGCATAAAGAAAGGGGAGGATTGTCCAGTCAAGGGTATGAACAAGAACTCACCAGTATTACTGACAGTTCAACTCAGATTTTATGAGGTATTGGCAGCGTGCTAGGCACTGGGGACGCAAAAAATCAAACAGTACTTGCTCTTAAGACACTTTTAGTCTACTAAGGGAAGTGGAAGAGGTATAACACATACACAGATAATACTAGGTGATGTTGGGAGGGAGAGTGACAACACCTGGGGAGTGACAGTAAAGACATCATGGAACATTTCAAACAGAGAGTGACATCCGAATTAGACCTTGAAGAAAGATGGATATTTCAAAGGGCAAAGATGAAAAGGGAATCCATTCCAAACACAGGAACTACTGGGGGAGAAAGGGGAAGTGTGTAAATATGCAAGGGGAAGTATCAAACAATTCGGTTTGACCAGAATATCAAGGACATGAAACAGTAATGTGAAACAAGGTTGGAAAGGTAAGTTGGAGCCAAGAATGTCCATGATAATTTGTTGTTCAAAATGTTAACATCTAATTCCTTTACTTTTTTTTTTTTAATGAGACCAGTTAGATTGTTTAGTAAACAGAATGCTGAACTTGGAATTAGAAAGACCTGGTTTCAAATCCTATCTCACATAATTAATAGCTGTGGGACTCTGGGCATGTTATTTAACCTCTAGCAATCTCAATTTGGGAACATAGGTTCCCAAAGTGGGCAATGATGCACCCTGGGAGGGCACTAGAATGATGGGGAACAGGCAAGCATAAGGAAAGAAGAGATGAAAATTTCGAAAAACTTTGTACTTGTTTCATCTGTTGTATAACAGAGTTAAAGATGTAGTGATTACATTATTTTCTAAAGAAACACACAAAATGTAAGTTATAATGGATCAGTAGTCAAGCTGGCCAACAGGTCTTGACAATTAAGTGCTGGCAGGCGAGCATGTGGCACATTGTCGGAAAATCCAGCATGCATTGGCAGGAATATGTGTGTGTAATGATTTGTTTGTAATATGATACTATACAGTTACATGATATAATGTTGCATTGTCAAAATTTCAATGCAAGAAAAAGCCCCTGAATTTATAATAAATTATTAAATTTAAGTTGTCATTAATTTTTTTTGAAATGACACAAATTAAAAAAAAAAATTAAAGGATTAAAGAAGGTAGGCTTCCAGGAGAGCACTGAGTAATATTCTTCTTTCTGAAAAGGGGGCAGAGGCCCCTCTTGGGAACCTCTGATCTATACAATGGAGATAGTCTTATCGCCTTCCTCACAGAATTGTGTGAATAAAATGAGATAATTTATATAAAGGATTCTGTAAACTTTAAAGCACTTTATAAATATTAGTAATTATTGTTAAACCCTTTTATCTATTGCTGGCTAATTTAATACTAATATTTTAAGGCTTGAGAGTCTGAAAGGACATAATATTTTGTTCAGAGCAATAATATAATTTCTAGTGGCTTCAACTATTAAAAATACTTGAGATGTACGTGTGGCCCTTGGTCTTTCAGTTGGGGATAGAGATATCCATTGGGGATAGAGAAGTAGTTCTCAAAGTATGACAGTGATCATTGGACATCTCTACGTGTGTTTGGGGCTGGTTGCTAAAGAAACTCATGTCTGTAGTAAGATAATCTCAACAGGTTTATTTCATCAAGAATTAGACTCATAGAATTTTAGAGACAGAATAGACTTCAACGACAAACTGATACTCTTATTTCATTAAGAAGGAAACTATTACCATATCTCTCACTGGGACCTCATCAAAAGTAACACCATTTTGGATTCATTTTTTTGTAGATTTCCTTATGAAGTGGTGGCAAACAGAAACAGGAGACATGGATGTTCTCCCAGTTGGTCTAAGGACCAAAGAAGTTTGATAGCAATCAATATTATGTCCTTTTAAAGCATCAAAATATTACAACATACAAGAATATACTAGCCAGCCAACAATAGAAAAAAGATTTTTAAAATGTGTAAAAGAATTAGATAATATATTTTTAAAAAATAAATTATTATGGCTAACCTCTGATCTCCTGAGGTTCCTATGACATTACATGAACTCAATGAGATGTCAACAACTGGTCAAGAAGACCATTTTTGAGAACAGTATTTGGATTTCTCTATCACAATTTAAAACAGGATAAGGGGTAGGGTATGGGTTCTTAGACAGGGATACAGCACACCTAATAAGGTTGGTAAGAACATATGTAACTGAAATCTTGCTAATCTAATAAAGAGTGCTAAACTAAAAAGAGAGAGAAAATTGGGCCCATGGATCTACCAAATTGAATAACATAGACAGTAGCTAGGATATAGAAAAAAATAGGAGTGAAGATGGCCAGAAATTAATAGGAATTACAACTCCCCCAAAAGCTACCAATAAAAACCCATGACCTCAAATATAGTTAAACAAATGCACACAAAGTCTGGATAACAAGCAAGGTGATCCTGACCCTAGAATCTGACCTTTTGAGTATCACTAAGCTGGCGATAGGGGATCTATGACCAGACTATGGCTCCCGAAAGGCATCATATACAGAACGCCAGCTTATGGCTCCCGAAAGGTATCATATACAGAACAGGGAGAGGATAATTAAAAGGAAGAGGGGAAGAAGTAGCATAATTAATATATTAAGAAGATATGCTTGCATAGGGCAGCAAGGGGGCACAGTGGATAGAGAATGAATGAAATGACTCAGCAACAAATAGAATGATCATATTCACCAATGTTTTTCAGTGTAGGAAATAATAATAACCTTGATATTTTTCATTATTTGTCTTTGTATCTCCAAGACCTAGAACAGTATCTTGCAAATAGGAGGCACCAAAGGCTTATTGGGGACTGCCAGGTGGCACAGTGGATAGAGGGGCTGGGCTTGGAATCAGGAAGACACCCATTCCTAAGTTCAGATATTTTCTAGCTGTATGACCCTGGGCAAGTCACTTAACTCTGTTTACCCCAGTTCCTCATCTGTAAAATGAACTGGAGAAGGAAATGACAAATTATTTCAGTATCTTTGTCAAGAAAATCCCCGAAAGGGGTCACAAAGAGTTGGAGGCAACTGAAACAACTCTCAGCAACAACAAATACTCATTTGAGAACATCAGTGAACCAAAGGGTTCTCCTTTGGGGGGAATGGAGTGGTCTGGTGGAGGATATTTGGGTAAACATCATCAAGATGGCTAGGTGGTAGAGTGCACCTACCTAGAATGTTGGCCTTTGAGTCAAGAAGACCCAAGTTTAAATGACAATATTGCTTCTGTGATGATAATAAAAGCTAGCATTTATACAGCATTTTAAGTTTTACAAAACACTAAACAAGTATCTCTTCACAACAACCATGGGGCTATAATTATGCCCATTAGATACAGAGACTGAAGCAAATAAAAGTTAAATGATTAGTGGCAAAGGACTTCAATTATTAAGACATCTACTAGAATGATTACTATCTACTAGAACTATCTAGTAGATTTCTCTCTCTACAAAAAGCAAAGCAGTTGACAAATTCTTGACTTGCCTTAACTGATCATTTCATCACTTAAGAGGCGAGGAGAGATGAAGGGAACTGTTCTTCTCCACCCGATCCTAACCAATCAGGATGAATTAGTTGCTAAGGTAGAGATGATGGGAAGATCATGGGGATAAATGACCCTTCAGCTGGAGAGTTACTATCTAGTTAAGGGCAGCTAGGTGGTGCAGTGGAGAGAGCAGGAGTCAGGAGGACCTGAGTTCAAATCTCACCTCAGACACTTGACACTCACTAGCTGTGTGACCTTGGGAAAGTCACGTAACTCCAATTGCCTCATCCTGGGTCATCTCCAGTCATCTTGATGAATATCTGGTCACTGGATTCAGATGGCTCTGGAGGAGAAATGAGGCTGGTGACCTGCACAGCCCTCCCTCACTCAAAAAACAAAGTCAAATGCAAGTCATGTCATTATTTCTCTGATGGCATGGTCTTCTTCAGCAACAAAGGACAAACACACATACTATCTAGTTAACCCAGAATCTCTGAGTTTTCTTTGGAATATAAATTAGGGATTGAGACCAGTCTCATTTCTCACTTTGTAAGGGTTACTAACTACTGATACATCAATACTTTTGGTATAGTTTACTTACATTTCAACAAAAAGATTTAACACTTTCTCATGGTATTTTTGGACAAAACAGAGAGATGTGGACCACACAATACTTCAGTTAGATTAATTCTGACCTGGACTAATGACTTCAGAATCAAAGAATAATAATTAATGGCTTGCTGTCAGCTAGGAAGGCCTCTAGTGGAATGCACCCCTTAGACCTCAGGAAGTTTAATATTTTAGTCAGTAACTTGGATTCACCCATAGATGGCATATTTCTCTTGGATAGTCAGTTAGTCAGATGACAGGATCAAGAAAATGTATTAGCCCCAAAATGTTGGTTCAAATCGAATAAAATGGAATTTAATAGAAATAAATGTAAAGTTTTAGACTTGATTCAACAAATCAATTTCACAAGTATCAGATGTGGAAAACTTGGCTAAATACCATTTTTGTTCAATCATGTCCAACTCTTCATGATACTAGTTGAGATTTTCTTGGTAAAGATACTGGAGTGATATGCCATTTCCTCCTCTAGCTCACTTTGCAGATGAGGAAACTTGAGGCCAATAAGACTAAGAGACTTGCCCAGGGTCAAGTTGGTTAAGTGTCTGAGCCCAGAATTGAATTCAGGTCTTCCTGACTCCAGGCCTAGACTCTATCCACTACCCCACCTATCTTCTGTAAAGAACCAATAATAGAAACACAAGATTGAGATATAATCATTAGGCAACATTGCATGCTCCAGCTAGATTCTATATACAGTAGTTTGTTTGAAAAGTATCTGGGAGTTTTAGTGAACCAAAACTTCAATGTGATTCAATAGTATGATATGAAAGCCAAAAAAGTTAATGTGATTTTATGCTAGGTTAAGAAACGCAGTATCCAGAATGAGGGAGGCGATTGGCCCACTGAACTCTCTCCTGGTTAGAGAGCACCTGGAATATTGTGTGCCACTGTGGGCATCCTATCTGAGGCAACACATTGAATAGCTAGAGAATGTCCAGAGTAGGGTGATCGAAATGGTGAATGGTCTTAGGATCATGCCATGTGAACATTGAAGGAACTGGGGATATTTGATCTGAGGATGAGAAGACTGGTATTCTGGAGATATTAAGTCTAAAGTCTAACAGTTTTCAAGTGTTTTAAGTGATATTCCCTAACCCTTAACACAATACCTAGGTCCGTACAATCTCGAGGTCACATGTGGCCTTCTAGGTCCTCAGGTGTGGCCTTTTGGCCGAGTCCAAGTTTTACAGAACAAATTCTTTTATTAAGGAGATCTGTTCTGTGAAGTTTGGATTCCACCAAAGGTTCACCCTTGAGGACCTAGAAGGTCACATATGGCCTTTTAGGTCCTTGGGTGCAGCCTTTTGATGGAGTACAAGTTTTACAGAGCAAATCCTTTTATTAAGGGATTTTGGTCTGTAATGTTTGGATTCTGTCAAAGGGATGCACTTGAGGACCTAGAGGGCCACACGTGACCTTGAGGCTGCAGGTTTCCCACCCCTGAACTAGGATACAGTAGGCACTTAATAAATGTTTTCAGACTTGATAACTTGGAAGAAAGATTAGACATGTTGTACTTGGCCCTATCAGGCAGAGTTTGGAGACATAACGGGTGGGATTTGTGGAAAGAAAGAGATTTTTGGCTTGATGTAAAGGAAAACTTACAAATGATATTAGTGGAATGGACCAGGAGGTGATGGGAGTTATTAAGTCACAACAAGTACAGGGTCCATGGCCAGTATGATGGCAAGGGGATCTTTGTTCAGGTATTGGCTACAATAGTTGCGAAGCCTAAGGCCTCTTCCAAGATTCTGTGATTCTACCTAAAAGAAAAGGAAGACAATGGCTGTTTTTTTTCTCCTCCACAATCATTCCAGGTCTTCAGCTACCCCTTTGAATGTCTCTGGAGATGAAAGCCTCTTTCATGCTACAAGACAGTCATTGACCTGGGAAGTGTGACAAGCCCCAGGCACCTCTGTTCTTCAAGATAATAAGGGAAATCTATTCGACATTTGACTCCGAGAGACCAGAACTGAAGGGAATCTAGGACCCACTGAAATTTATCCTTCTGAAGAGCAAGATGCCAAAGGCTCTTGAGAAATGGGAACCAGATCCTGTCCAAAATAAATCAACTCATCCTGGGGCTGCCTACGACCATACAAGGAACAGGTCAAGTGCCATTTATCAGAAAGGCTCTTAAGAGTGAGGAAAACCTATAAGCCACTTTAATTCGCTAAGTAATGTCTGGCTATGATGTCATTGCAGCTGTCATCAGAGGACAGATCTTGGCTATTAGGATGCTGCATCAGCCCCAGGACTGCGAAAGAACTCTCTTTTGAACGACTGGGCACATTGATGTACAAAGAGTCCAAGAGCTCAAAGAAATCAGATTGGGTCTGAAAGTAATTAGTCTCTGGACAAGTATGTCTTTTAATCAAAATAAACTAACTTCTGTATTCTCACTTCTCTTCTTGATGCTTTTGAGATGAGGTGCCTGTAGTGTGGACATACATGAAGGACTGTGGACAATTTGTAAAACCTAGAGGCATTCTGGGCCAACCTATACAGATGACATTATGTTTATTTTCACAACTGCCTTTTGGTGCCTAAAGTTATCTACTTCCTGGAGAGGAACATCTTTGGGTCTGTACAGTTAAGGGGATTGATTACCTAATTACCAGAGAGTCAGGTGCCCACAGGACAAGGGGCCTCAGAAACAATTCTTTCTTTGGACTCTACGATCAGAGGTTTTCTAGCAGAGGCCGAATGACAATGTGTTGGGGTATAATAGAAGGGAATTATGCTTTAAGATGGGCTTGTACTGGACAATCTCTACAAAGCCTTCCAAACCAAATGAAGTATTTCTGAAGTACCTACTATATGCCAGATGCTTGTCAAATATTTTTTCGTTTGATCCTCATAACAACCCTGGAGGTAGTTTGGATTTCTTCTACTGAAAACTGCCTGTTCAGATTCTTTGGTCATTTATCAATTGAGGAATGATGTGTATTCTTATAAATTTGACTCATTTCTCTACATGTCTGAGAAATGAGACCCTTATCAAAGACACTCACTGTTAAAATTGCTTCCCAGCTGAAACAGCATTTATTAAGTGTTCACTATGTGCCAGGTTGTAGGGTGTCCCTGGAGGGTTGGTATTAGCTCAGTCCCTCATTTGGGTGTGGTTTCCCTTCTTCTGTTAGTTGCCACCAATGACTATCACCCTTGTTTCATTTAACCAATATCATCAATGAGCTTTCATAAAGGCATACTTACTTTGAAGGCATAACTAGAAGTAAAGTACAAGCATTTCCCATTTCCCTCTGCACCTCAGAAGCACATTCTGCCTTGTACCTCTTTAGTTCTTAAGGACAGTAGGTTCAGACTCAATATAGTTTCCATGTGGTATTGGCATTGGTACCCCCATGCCCATGTCTAAATGCAGTGCCGCTGCTATGGGAATCTTCTTCTCAGTTACTGTTAAGTGGCATTGTTGAACATCTCTTGTTACTTTGGGCCTCAAAGCTGGACTAGCAGGGGGAGGAACCTGAGGCCTCAAGGTTACATGTGGCCCTCTAGGTGCTCAAGTGCAGCCCTTTGACTGAATCCAAACTTCACCAAAAAAAATCCCTTTTCCTGTGAAATTTGGATTCAGTCAAAGGACTGTACTTGAGGATCTAGAGGGGTTGTACGTGGACTCACGGCCATGGGTTCCTCACCCCTGGCTAGCTGAATGGAAAACTCATTCTGGATTATTTGAAATTCAAAACCTCATAGCCTCCAGGCTCCTTCACCTAAAGCAAAAGAACATATGCAAAGGCAAAAATCATTTTAAAAAGGGGGGCCCATGTTCATGGCAGCCTTAGAAGAGGAAGGCCAAGGGCTCTCCTCTTTATAGTATTATTTCTCTTCTCTGACTAGAGGTCCATCAGTAGGAATAAGTCATCCACTGCTAGTCAACTGATACCTTTTGATACACACACAACTGTGGCTCTGTAGCTAATCAGAAACGCTCTTCTCCATCCTGTGGTTAGCTGATCAGAAACAGTCACAGAATATCAATGCATCCTCCAAAGTGTCTCCAAGACATTTTATTACATGTTATGAATCTGGAAGAAGGTTTCCCAGACTTTTTCATGTGGGGACTGAGTCAGAAGTATTTTGTTCATGCTTGTAAAGGCTAAGCTCGTTGGCTGGCCACATATTACATTGTTAGCACCTCATTCCCCGAAAAAATTTCATCATTCACTTCAGGGACCACTCCTTATTGACGGCAGAGGACTCTTTACCTAAGGAAACAATGTGATTCAGGAGAGAGAACCCTAGGTTTTTGAGTCAAAGGGCCTATGTTCAAATTCTGTTTCTGATGGCTACTGCCTATATCATCTTGATCAAGTTGTTTAATCTCTCTGGGGTTTCATTTCCTCATCAGTAAAGCGATGTGTTAGATTGGATGGCCTCTTGGACCACTTCTAACTCTAGAACTTTGCCATTCATCAGGTCCTCCATTACTCCACTGAGTCCATATTCTCATCAATGTGGATATTCCCTTTGATACAGAACACAATTTATACATTCCTGTTTTTCTGGTGTGACTCTTGTTCATGTCCCATGTTCTCTATGAAGGATCCAACCCTCTTGCTGAGTGTCTCCCTCAAGTTCTGTCCCTAATCACAGGGATGGCCATGGAGCACGGGAGCTGTCCCTTTGTTCTCCCTTCTTCTTACCACATGACTAGCCTATCTTCTTTGTTGATCCTATAATTCTTTGGCTGCATCCTTTAGATTGCTCCTCCTTTGAAATTCCTTGTTGATATACTCTTTGACCCAGCAATACCTGGGAAAAGGACACACAAAATATTTATAGCAGCCCTTTTTATGGTGGCCAAGAATTGGAAATTGAGGAGATGTCCATCAATTGAGGAATGACTAAACAAGTTGTGGTATATAAATGTAATGGAATACTATTGTGATGATGAGTAGGCAGATGTCAGGAAAACCTGGAAAGACTTATATGAACTGATGCTGAGTGAAATGAGCAGAACCAGGAGAACATTGTACACAGTAACAACCACACTGCCCAATAACTGACTTTGATAGATTTCGCTCTTCTCAGCAATGCAAGGATCTAAGACACGTCCAAAAGACTCACAGTGGAAAATGCTATCCAGAGAAAGAACTTTGGAGTCTGAATGCAGATGGAAGCATACCATTTGCTCTTCTTTTATTTTATTGTTTTGTTTCTTCTTTCTCATGGTTCCCATTAGCTCTAATTCTTCTTTACATCATGATCAATGTGAAAATATGTTTAATATGAATGCACAAGTGGAGCCCAAATCCGATTACATGTCATATTGGGGAAGGAGGAGAAGAAGGAGGAGGAGAAAATTTGAAACTCAAAATTTTATGGAAGACTGCCTCTGGAAGAGTGAAGCCAGAGAGCCCTCACTACATGAGAATACTGGAGGCAGAGTCCAGAATTTAAACCTATCCCTTTGAGAACAAGAAATTGCCCAGCTCTCCACAACAATTTCTCTCTCAAAACAAGAAAAGTCCTCTATGACGTAGCCATGGATTCAGTAGTCAGAAGGTCTAGGTTCAAATCCTAGACTGAATACTGCCTAGTTATATAACAGTACAAACTGCCTATCCTCCATGATCCTCAACTTCCTCACCTATAAAATGGGGATGACAATATCTGCTCAATCTACCTCACCAAAGTTGTTGTGGGGAAAGTACTCTATAAACCTTAAAGTACGTGTAAGTACACATGAGTTATTATTTTTTCTTTCTGTCCCAGGAGAGACTTGGGAGTTGAAGGAAATGGGAAATGCTCAACCAGGACCTATAGCAACATTATCATTTCTCACCCAAGCCTGGCTAGCCACCACACCAAATTCTAGAGCTATGAGTGCCAAGATGTTTCCAGGAGGACCTTTCATTGCCCCTCCCAGTCTTTGCACTGAATATCAAAGCACTCTCCTCCATGTCAGTGTAATGGTAGGAAGTAACCTTGACAATATGAAGGAATCCCTAACCACCAAAATGAATGGGAAAACTGGAAAGCAATCTAGCAGAAATTGGGCTTAGATCAACGCCTTTTAGCACACCTATTCTAAATGGATACATGACCTTAATATTAAAGATTAAACCACAAAAAAATTTTGAAAAAAATAACGATGTCACATACCTCTCACAGCTATGGGTAAGAGATGTATTCTTAAGCAAACAAAAGATAGAGGTAAGTTCCAAAGGTAAAATAGATACCTTTGATTACATGAAGCTGAAAAGCTTCTGCACAGACAACATGAATACATCTAGGCTAAGACAGGAAGTGACCAAGTGAGCTAAACTCTTTCAATTAAATTTCTTTGATAAGGATTTGGTATCCAAGACACAAACAAAATTAACAAATATATAAAAATATGCATGTATTTATATACATACATGCATACATATAAATATGTATCTATGAATGTACATACAGATGTGTGTGTGATCTCTATCAATCTATATAAATTTTTTTAAAATATGGCTAGTCCTTCCCTGGATCACTACCTTGTTGTGGCAGAGTCGCTTGTATAGCTCAACAAAGCTGTGAGTTATGCCATGCAGGATTACCCAAGACAGACATCTCATAGTGGAGAGTTCTGACAAAAGATAATCTGATAGAGAAGGAAATAGCAAATAACTCCAGTATCTTTGCCAAGAAAACCTCATGGATAATATGGTCCATGGAGTCATGGAGAGTCAGACATGACTGAAAAGCAAGATGACTAATAATTCCCCAACAGGTAAGTGGTAAAAGGATTTGAACAAATATTTTTTTTAAAAAAAGAATTACTAAATATTAACAACTAAATGCAGGAATGATCTAAATTACTACTACTAAGAGAAATATGAATTAAAACAACTCTTAGGTTTCATCTCACACCCTACAAACTGGCAAACATGATAAAAAGTGGTAATAGCCAATGTTAGAGGAGTTGTGAAAACCACATTAATCCATTGTTGGTGGAGCTGTGACTTGGCACAGTCACTTTGGGGAAGCAGTTTGGATTAAAAGTGACTAAAATGTCCATACCCTTTAATGCATATATTTCATTACTGGGCTTATACTCCAAGGAAGACATTGATAAAAAGAAAATCCCAAAATATTTAGAGCCTTATTTATTGATAGCAAAGAACTGGAAACAAAGTAGATTCCCATTGATTGGAGAATAGCTAAATACAATGTGATAATTCAATTGATTTGATCAATGCAATGGAATATTACTGGACTGTAAGAAATAATGTATGTGGTTGATGTATATACAAAGAAGCATGAAAAGATCTGTATGAACTGATTCAGAATGAAGTAAGCAGAGCAAAGAAAATAATGTATACAATGATTATGACAAAGAAAATGAAAAGAACCCCACACACAAAAATCATAATAAAATGTTCCAAAATTATCAAGATCGAGTATGACTCAAAAGAAAAGATCCGAGAAGACACTCTCAACCCAGTTCCTAGTGGAAATGAGAGGACCACAGGTGCTGTATATCACATAGATTTTCAGACTTTTCAATGTATTGATTGGTTGTGCTGATTTTTTTTCTTTTTTTTTCTTTTAAAAAACACTGTGCTTCTCTGGTAGAGAGGGGAAGAGATACTGGAGAAAGCTATGATGATGTCAACAATAAAAATTTATTTTAAAGAAATACAAAGAAGGAAACTGTTCCTAAAAGGTGAAGCCCCAGGTAGCAGATAGCAGAGGAATATTAACAAGGTTGATTGTAGGTGACAAATTCAAGACTGGAGAACTTGTGACTTGCTCACCTGTGAAACCCTGGACAAGCTGCTTCACCGCTCAGGGCCCTAATAGCCTCATCTGTAAACAGAAGGGGTTAGACATCTCTGGGTTTTCTTCTAGGCTTAATTCCTATGATTCTAGTCATTTCTTCCTAAGTGTAATATGGTCACTTTAAGAAGGACAGATGTTGCCATCTCTGCACCTAGGAGAAAGAACAGCCAACCCACCATTTGATTCCTGACTTTACCCATAATTTCTGTTTCAGAAGAAAGCACAAATTTGACTTGAAATCCTGGCTATGTATTTTACTGTCTCTGTCCTGGGGTAAATGACTTTTCCCCTCATCTCCAGGCTTCCATTTCCTCATCTGTGAAATGAAAAAATTGCAATCTAATCTCTAAATTTTCTTCCAGCTTTAAATCCTCTGATTGAATGGCGCATAAAAACTGCTGCAAAGAAATCTCAGTGATGCCACAGAGACCCAAGCGATTCATTCATGAGGAAATAGTTGATGTTCTGCCAGTGGCAAGACATTCAGCCTAGGAAATGATATGCCAATGTCAGCTCCCTTGTGGATTGTAGATTACGTTCTACACACGTGTGTGTGGGCATGATTAAACTCTTAGGGATTTGGGGGCAGAAGTTACTCAGAGCTACAAGAGAACATGACTGTGCATTACCCACCCCTTCCAGAATCCAGGCATTTCAGGGTAATAGAGTCAGGAGTTCCCAAAGTAAATGATTTATAGCCCCACTCCTGGGGTGCAAGTCTAAGTAGGCAATTACACATTGTGAGTTATTCATATTGATGACTCCCTAGTACTCATGTCATGACCAGCTTGCATCCTTCCAATATATTTGGATGACCTTCTGGACCACCTACAAACCTGGATATAATTCACTCAAGTCACACTCTTAACTCTTACTTGCCTCAGGACCTAGAACTATCCCTGGTAATAGACTGCATTAACTCTTTCTTTATTAGGGCAATGTTTCCCAATCACTGAGTCCCACCACCCCAGTATATAGCAAAAATTGTCAGTAGGCCACTATTGATTTTTTCTGGTATCCCCCCTTTCATTTATTTCTTCTACCCTGATACCAATTTTTAATCACCCCAAGTGCCTAGGATCCTCCCCTCCTTAGACCACCAAGCACTATAAAACAATAAGTGTCTTAAAGCATGAAAAAGTTTGGAATCATTCATCCTGTGGATTGGCACAATAGCTTACAAAATAGAACCCCTGGGGTCAAGAGAAAGCAGAAAAGAAAAACCTACCACAAGTGCCTAAGATCCCAAGGGAATGAGCAGCTTACAGGGAGGATCTGACTCAAGAAATTCTGGATGTATCATTTCTATGGTTTCAAACACCTTTTTGTTGTAGCTTTTGCCTACAAAGTGAGGATCCAGAGATCCCAGAGTTCTAGACTCAAAGGTGATCATAGATGTAGGACTGGAAGAGACCTTAGAGGACATATGGTTCAATCCCCTCCCACTCCCTCCCAACTTCCAATTTATGGGTGAAGATACTCAGAACCAAGAGGTTCAATGACTAGCCTAAAGTCACAAAGGGCTCCAGGTCCCTTTCTCTAACCACTGTGTCATAATGTTGACTCACCATTTCCTATCAGAACAGCTGACTCTTTGTTTCACCTCAGTGAAACTTCTTTTCAGGTTGATTTCTTATGCCCTTCAGAGCTGTGTATGAAGAAAGGAAGTCCTGTGTTTATCCCTCCCCTTCCCTACCTGGAATCTGAGATTCCCATTTCTCTCAGAGGTCTGAATGCTCCCAGAGGGAAGTCAACTCTTTTTTTTTTTTTCTTGCACCAAAGGCTTTTCTTCAGAGTCACTGGTTGGTCCCTTGAGCCTGGGGAGACTCTCCTACTTCTCCAGGTTTGATAACTAGCCCAGTCTAAAGCGAGTGGAAGAGAAGGTGAATATCTGGAGAATGGGAGGCCCTGTTTGTCTAATTTAGGCCACTTCAGTTGGCACTTCCATGATCAAGCTAGGTCATTGAGGCCCAATCCCCTTACTGAATGCATCACCTCTGCTAATTACCTCAATTCTCTGCTTTTCTTTAACTCAGGAAACCTGACTCCTCTGTTTCCTCCAGCTCCCATCTCTCTGTCATCACTCCTGCAGCTGCAATTGGACGTTACTTATTACTACTGAAGGATTCAAAAGGCCAGAGCCCACCTTCTTGGGAAAAGAAGTGGAGACTCTACAGGGAAAGGGTGTGTGTGCAAGGTGAGGACAGCAATGATAATCAGGTCATTTATGTGGAAGACCTGGCCTCAGCGAGAAAGGCACCTTGGGCTAACTCCCCTGGCCTCCCGAATGCTGCCAAATGCCAGTTCTCATTGACTAGTCATTCCTCTCTGCATTACCTTGCCTAAAGTGACTATTACATGGCAGCCCCATTTTTGTAAGGAAATTCAAAAACAAGAATGTCTCCTTAAGATGCTTTGTTCTGTAAAGGCTTTATTTATAACTTTTAATATTGAATTCTGTCGATGAGGAAACATCACCTGATAAAACTGAATTATGAACCTACAGAAATGCCTTCCTGTCTAAGAAGCTGAATACATATTCATATAAAATGCTATAAAGGCTTCTGTTTTGCTGCCTTTAAAAAGCAAACAACCCACTAGTCCTTTTTCAGCATTTATTCTGAAGACCATAAAACTACATTTTCCATATGTTATTGGATCCAGATGTTGAAATGGTCAGATAAAGTATGGTCTCCTCTTATGGCAAATATTTATTAAATCCCTACCATTTGTGTGAGGTGTGGAGAGGGCAGTGAAGAAATACAGTACACTCTTGCTGTCCTCAAAGAGTTTATGATCTAGTAGAAAAGGTGACATATGTGTGTATATACACATGTGTATGTATGTATATGTGTATATATGTATACATATCTATCTCTATATTAATGAAATTGCTGTGAGAACAATAGATAATAATAACCACCAACATTTACATATTACTGCAGGTTCTGCATACATTCACATTCGATAAATAACATGAAGCTTCAGGGTCAGTTTGCACATTGCACAGGTGTTAGGACTTTTTTCAATTTATTGATTGATCATATTGATTTTTTCCCTCTTATTCTGCCTTTAAAAATACTGTCTTTGGGAGGAGGAGGAGGAGGAACACTGGGGAAAACCAGCAGGATGTTAAAAAAAAACAAATGATATCAAAAAACTTTTTTTAAAAATCCCATAGGGTTTTCAGTCCAATCATTTCTAAATACTGGAGTGTGCTATATGAGGGCTGAAGTCCCTTCTATCTCTAAAATTATGTTTCTGAGGTGAGATCAAAATTTATAGGATGGAGAGATCCTTGTGGGACAACTAGTTGACACAGTGGATAGAGTACTGGGTCTGGAGTCTGGAAGACCTGAGTTCAAAACTGGTTTCAGATACTTATTAGTCATATGACCATAGGCAAGTTAATTAACCTCTACCTACCTCAGTTTCCTCATCTGTAAAATGAGGATAATAACAGCACCTACTTTGCAAGACTATTATGAAGATCATCTTTTATTATGTGGATATTTTTATGGTTGTGAGGATCATGAAGATGATGAATATGAGGATACATTAAAGTGATTTGTACAGTGCATGGTATACTCTATGTATTTAATAAATGCTTGTTCCTTTCCTGTGAGCTAAAGTTTGTTCAGAGATTTCATGGATAAAATGGTACTTGAGCAGGATCTTAGAAAGTTTAGGCTAGGTTGCAAGAGGCTATTTAGGAGAAGGGAAATTATGTTCCTGGGGCAGTAAGTGATCCTGTTTGGCTGATGGAAAGGTTCTGATAGGGTACTAATAGATGATGAGGACAGAAAGGTGTGTTAGAGCCAAATTTGAGAGGGTCAAGGAGTTTGAACTTTAGCCCACTGATTATTTGGAATCAGAGATACAATGAAGATTAAATTATACAGATAGTGAAGTCTGGAAGTGAGGAGGCCAGTTTGAAAGCTATTAATGGAATTCAAGCATGAAGAGCTAGGAATCTTTGCAAGATCCCTCCTACTATGCACATATGCAGGTTCTCCCCACACAGTAAATAAAATACCTGTAGAGAGCGATTCTCAACAAATTTTGGAGCAGCAGAAGTGGAGAACAACAGAATGGAGGAGATTTCCAGCCCAGGGTGACCTGAAAGGCCCATGGAAACGCTGGTTGCTCCAGATGCAGAGTGGAGCCCAGCCCAGCCTTGGCCATGCAGCACAGCGCAGCTCTGGGAGGAAGACACCTTGGGAGCAGAATCTCCAGTCGCAGCAGCAGCTTTTCACAGATCCATCAACCCACAGACACCAAAGGTCAGTGACAGGGTTTTTTCAGCTGGCCAGGATGGGAGAAGGGCTTTCCCATAGCTCTGGCCTCAGGCAGTGACCACCGAGGCCACATCAGGCTGGCAGCAGCAGCTTCCACAGCAGCCTCTGCAGCAGCCCACATCCATTGTTGGATCGTAAAACCCTGGGGACACTGAGCAGCCCATTCTTACCTCAGCCCTGTGTAGAGGCCCTGAGGGAGTTGATCTTTATCTCACACTGAATGGTGGCCCTGCTCATGCAGCTCATCTGAAAATCAACCCCCACTGCTGGCTTGGCAGAACTGGAGACCAGGTGGCTGTGGAGAGGAAACTGCTAAGATTCTGGGCACAAAAATCTCCCAGACCAGTGTACACGCTTGATTATACCACCTTGGAGGAACTGAGATCTTACAGATTCCCAGACTATACCCTACTCTTGACAAAGGACCCAAAAGTCAAGTAACTGGTTGGGAAAATGCCCAAAAAAGGGAAAAAAATAAGACTATAGAAGGTTACTTTCTTGGTGAACAGATATCTTCTCCCATCCTTTCTGATGAGGAAGAACAATGCTTACCATCAGGGAAAGACATAAAAGTCAAGGCTTCTGTATCCCAAACATCCAAAATAAATATTCAATGGTTTCAGGCCATGGAAGAGTTCAAAAGGGATTTTGAAAATCAAGTAAGAGAGGTGGAGGAAAAACTGGGAAGAGAAATGAGAGAGATGCAAGAAAAGCATGAAAAGCTGGTCAACGCCTTGCTAAAGGAGACCCCCCCAAAAATGCTGAAGAAAATAACACCTTTAAAAATAGGCTAACTCAATTGGCAAAAGAGGTTCAAAAAGCCAATGAGGAGAAGAATGCTTTCAAAAGCAGAATTAGCCAAATGGAAAAGGAGGTTCAAAAACTCACTGAAGAAAATAGTTCTTTCAAAATTAGAATGGAACAAACAGAGGCTAATGACTTTATGAGAAACCAAGAAAACACAAAATAAAACCAAAAGAATGACAAAATGGAAGATAATGTGAAATATCTCATTGGAAAAACAACTGACCTGGAAAATAGATCCAGGAGAGACAATTTAAAAATTATGGGACTATGACAAAAGCCATGATTAAAAAAAGAGCCTAGACATCATCTTTCATGAAATTATCAAGGAAAACTGCCCTGAGATTCTAGAACCAGAGGGCAAAATAAATATTCATGGAATCCACAGAACACCGCCTGAAAGAGATCCAAAAAGAGAAACTCCTAGAAACATTGTGGCCAAATTCCATAGTTCCCAGGTCAAGGAGAAAATATTGCAAGCAGCTAGAAAGAAACAATTCAACTATTGTGGAAATACAATCAGGATAACACAGGATCTAGCAGCTTCTACCTTAAGGCATCAAAGGGCTTGGAATATGATATTCTAGAAGTCAAAGGAACTAGAACTAAAACCAAGAATCACCTACCCAGCAAAACTGAGTATAATATTTCAGGGGGAAAAATGGTCATTCAATGAAATAGAGGACTTTCAAGCATTCTTGATGAAAAGACCAGAGCTGAAAAGAAAATTTGACTTTCAAACACAAGGATCAAGAGAAGCATGAAAAGGTAAACAAAGCAAAGAGAAGTCATAAAGAACTTACTAAAGTTGAACTATGTACATTCCTACATGGAAAGACAATATTTGTAACTCTTGAAACTTTTTTCAGTATCTGGGTAGTTGGTGGGATTACACACGCACACACACACACACACACACACACACATACACATAGAGAGAGAGACAGAGAGCACAGGGTGAATTGAATAGGATGGGATCATATCTTAAAAAAATGAAATTAAGGGGTGAGAGAGAAATATATTGGGAAGAGAAAGGGAGAAATGGAATGGGGCAAATTATCTCTCATAAAAGAGACAAGTAAAAGACTTTTCAGCGGAGGGAAAAAGACGGGAGGTGAGAGAAAAAACATGAAGCTTACTCTCATCACATTCGACTAAAGGAAGGAATATAATGCACACTCATTTTGGTATGAAAACCTATCTTACAATACAGGAAAGTAGGGGAGAAGGGGATAAGCAGGGTGGGGGGAATGATGGAAGGGAGGGCAGTGGGAGGAGGAAGCAATTTGAAGTCAGCATTCTTGGGGAGGGACAGGATCAAAAGAGAGAATAGAAGAAATGAGGGGAAGGATAGGATGGAGGGAAATATAGTTAGTCTTACACAACACGGAAGTCATTCATATGGAAGTCATTTCCAAAACTACACAGATATGGCCTATATTGAATTGCTTGCCTTTTCAAAGGAAATGGATGGGGAGGGAGGGAAGAAGAGAAGGTGGAACTCAAAGTTTTAGGAACAGCTGTTGAGTATCGTTCTTACTACTAGGAAATAAGAAATACAGGTAATGGGGTATAGAAAGTTATCTTGTCCTACAGGACAAAAGAGAAGATGGGGATAAGGGAAGGGAAGGATGCTAGAAGGGAAGGCAGACTGGTGATAGGAGTAATTAGAACGCTCAGCGTTTTGGGGTGGGGGAGGGGAGAAATGGGAAGAAAATTTGGAACCCAAAATTTTGTGGAAATGAATGTTGAAAACTTAAATAAATGAAATTAAAAAAAGAGATCCCTCCTACTCACCGTCCACATACTCTCAATGGTACCTGCCTTGAACACGAACCTGCCTTGACAATGCATTTTCACTAACTGTCCCCATTCTAGAAATTCTCTCCCTGCTCTCTCCATCTCCCTGCCTTCCTTCAAGTCCCAGTCAAAATCTTTTAAAATCCTTTCCTTGTACTTTTTAAGACTAGTGCCTTCCCTCTATCGATTATCTCCAGTTTTTTAAAATATAGTTATTATGTTTCATATACTTGTTTATGTCACTCCCCTCCCTCATTGGACTGTGAATTCATTTAGAACAAGGACTGACTTTTTCCTTTTTCTCTATCTGTAGAGTTTAGCACGTTGCCTAGCACATAGTAGGTGCTTAATAAATGCTAATTGACTGAGTATGGCAGCAGTGGGAATAGAAAAGGAAGGACAATTTTTGAGGACCAAGGAAGAAGAATGCTACCCACTTCTTGCCAGAGAGGTAATAGATTCAAGGTATAGAATGAAACATACATTTTTTTTGGACATGGTCAACGTGAGAAACTATTTTACTTGACTCCATATTTATTACAAGAATATTGTCTTTTTTCCCTTTTTCAATGGAGGAAGCATGGGGAGGTAGTGAAAACTTATTAACCTTTAAAAATTATTTTAGAAAATAATGGAGAAATGTTAGAGATACTTTGAAAGAAAAAAATCATTGAATTGAAGAATCTTAAAGCCAGAAAGAACTTTTGAGGTCATTTACTAAGCCTTCATATGAATTACACTACCATTAGTAAGATTTCATTGAACATAAATAACACTATGGAGCTTTCCAAGAAGTCTGGGCAAGGCATACAACTATAATTAATCAAAAGATGAAGAGAATGATAGTCAGGTAATCCAAGAATTACAGAGAACACAAAGACACTAGTTTATTTTAGATCCAGTTAATCCTTGAACCAGTATAACCACCTCTCAAGAGCCAATCATCCATCATGGATCACCCACCTCTGTCCAAGAAAGAAGGCATTATGTTGGGTTTTTTGTTTTGTTTTGTTTTTGAAACAGAATCTTTCCATCTCACCCAGGATGGAAATGCAGGCATCATTCACTGGCATGACTGCATTGCTAAACAGCATGGAAGTTTGGACTTTGATCTGCTCTCTTTCTGACTAGTTTGACAATCTTTAGGCAGACTGATGCCCCTATTGTCCCCACCCCAACTTTCTCTGCCAAAGGCATACCAGTTGGTAAAGGACTTAGTGTAGGTACCTGACTGCTTTTATCCCTAATGAAATCATCCATTAGCATTAGCATTAGCCTTCCCAGGAGCAGTGGCACTACAAGTGTTTGCCACCACACCGACCACCACATTTGAAACATTAGCCACCTTTGAGTTATTCTTCAGATCCTCTGCCCAACATTCATCCCTTTGTCTTGTCTGTGCTTCAGTTGGCAGAAAGTTTGGTGGAGGATATACTGAGTGTCAAACCACCAGCATTTATCCTCACTTTTACTGTGATGCACACAGTCAGACTCCCCTTTCTCTCATCATCTCCCAAAAATTAACATCACTAATGTAGGTGGATATATTGATATATTGGATCTCTACAGCCAGAAACATTCTGCACCTTCATATAAATCCATCCATCTTCTTTTGGGGGGAACTGGTAATGCCTTCATCATCCTCATTCCTCAAATAATTACAAGTGAACCCTAGGATTTCTTAGACACGTACTTCTATCATGGATGCTCCCAATGTAATCCATAGCAATGAAAAGTTTTCAGTCGGTTGTTCAGTTGTTCTCAGTTGTATCTGAGTCTTTGTGACTCCATTTGGGGGTTTTCTTGGCAATGATACTGGAATGGTTTGTAATTTCCTTCTCAGATCATTTTACAGATGAGAAAACTGAGACAAAAGGGTTATATGACTTGCCCAAGGTCACACAGCTAGTAAGTGTCTGGGGTCAGATTTGAACTCAGGAAGATGAGTCTTCCTGACTCCAGGCCCAGCACTCTATTCACTAAGCCACCCAGCTGTCCCAAAAGAAAAACTTAGATGAGATCATATCACCTTCTTGAGGGATTGAATAAGGTGATCTTGGATTTGGGGGGATAAGGTTTAAAGATATAAGATAGAAACTCAAAATATCTACTGTGATAAGGAAATCTCTCATAAAGGAATGGGACTAGTGGGTATCTTTTATCTAACAGTATAAAAGTTTTGCATTCTTTGAAGTCAAGTTAAGAACTTTAATGTCACCCAAAAGACTAATAACTGTTACTAGACTGTATCATAAATACATTATGTATATGTGTGTATAGGCAATCTGGAAGTATAGATTTCATGGTTAGGCCATCACAATGTTTACTTGAAGATCCTTGTGAATTTCAGATATTTTGTGAGAATCACTCAGGGGACTAAATGATTCACGGAGAATGGGTGGCCTTGCTGAGTGATTGACCTTTTACTTATAGGCATTTTAGTATGGGACAGTGGAAAGACCACTACATTCAGAGTTAAAATATATGGGTTCAAAACCCAGCTTTTATGACCTGTATTGATCTTGGGTCATTTTGCCTCTTCTGTACCTGAGATTCCTCATCTATAAAATGAAGGATTTGGATTAGATGACCTCCAAGGTCCTTTCTAGCTCTGAATCTATGGTCCTATGACCTAAGAAAACATTTTCAAGTCATTCAGTACACCACAAAAATACTGAATTAGGATAGTCTAAAAGTGATATTTCCGCAGTTTATTTATTCTAGGTTAAAATGGTGACCAATTCAATGCTGAAAAAAAAATCAATGTTTTTTGTCTATTTCTACCCTTTAAAAACTTTGAAAATGTAGGAAGTGAAATTGGAACTGTTGAATGACTAGACCCAAAGCGTCAATGTTAAATTGAGAGGTATTCAGTAGAGTACTACAGGAATCTATCCTTAGCTCTGAGCTAATTGCACTAACATGCGACAATAGATACGTGGCATGTATATCACATTTGGAAATGCCATTAAGCTGAAAGGGATAACAAATATGGAGTGACAGATTTAAGAACCCGAAAGGATCTCAATAGGATGGAATGACAGGCTAAATCAAATAAGATGAAATTTACTAGGGATAAATGTCAATTCCTATATTTGGGCTCAAAAAATCAGTTGTATGAGAGTGATCATCCTGGGCAACAGCAAAAGTGAAAGCTGTTTGAGGGTTTTGGTGGACTGGAAGTTCCATACACACTAATAGTGAAAGCAGTGTGGTTCAGTCTAAAGTGAATTTGGAGCCATAGGACCTAAGATTGAATTCCAGCGATGTTACTTACTACTTGCATGATGTTAGGCATATCCCTGCATTTCTCATAGCTTCAGTTTCCCCATCTATAAAAAGTGAGAAGGACGGACTGGATAACCTGTAACTTCCCTTACAACTCTAGAATGATAATGTTGTGATAAGTATGAGATGGCAGCCAAAGAAGCTAATGTAAGCTATCTGGATTAAGAAAGACATGGGATATAGAATGGTGGAAGCAAATCTAAAGAACATCTGATAATTCATGCCCCAACAGGAAATGTGGGCAGCTAGGTGGTGCAATGGATAGGGTACCAGGCACTAAGTTAGGAAGACTCATCTTTGTGAGTTCAAATCTGGCCTCAGATACTTACTTAGTTATGCGATCCTGAGCAAGTCACTTAACTCTCTTTACCTCAGTTTTCTCACCTGTAAAATGACTGGAGAAGGAAATGGCAAACCACTCTGTTATCTTTGCCAAGAAAACCCCAAAATAGGCTCATGAAGAGTCCAACACAAGTGAACAACAACAAACAGAAAATACTGGTAGAAGATGGTGTGATTAATTCAACAAACTTGAATTTCCTTCTTTCAGTAAGTGCTGCCAATTTTTCCTGCATTCCAGTGTAATCTGGTACCCATGATGGAGTGAAAACTAAGGTCATTGCTATTGATGTATTTCTTTAAATTTTTCCATGGGAGGGATGCTAACTGAGTTTTGGAAAACTGAAAGTGACTAAAGTAAGCTGGAGGAGATGGTTTAACCTTGTCACCACCTCTAGCCCTGTTGAGAAGCCAGGTTCAGAATGGGACATCATTATTTTCATTTATCAAGGGCAGGTCGTGGTTGTTAAGCCCCTTGTGACCTGACTCTGTAAAGAGCTAAAATTTCAATCAACAAATGTTTGCCTTTGTCTTTTTTTAATGGAACTTTAAAATTACGGAGAGAAAATCTGGTTTCTGGTAAAATCCAAAAAGGAAAAAATGAAAAAACATTTCTAATTAGAATCAGAGAATCGTTCAGGGACAGCCCTAAGCTAATGGGTAAAGAGGATAAAATTGAAGGAGCAAGGAAGGAGACAGACCTGAGTTACATCGCTTTGCCCTCATCTTGTACCCCCAAAGGTAAGTAACCCATACTCTCAATACTACTCCCTAGACCTTTGACTCAGTGGTGCCCTACTGAGCTCTGCCTTCCCAGTCAGCCAGGGTCCTTTTCCTCTGTTAAAACTTATCTGTCCCATGTTCTCCTTATTCAGAACCCTACCCTTTGCTAGATAGCCAAATAGCCTGACAGTCTAACTTCCTAAAATACCGCCCCTCCCAGATAGCAGAAATGCATGGTGGTGGAAGCTTTCTGAAGACAACGCCTTAACCCAAAGGAATGACTGTACTAATGGCTGAAATGTCAGGCCTAGTGGTAGGTCTGGAGGCGGAGGGGAGTAACGGAGGCAGAGAAAATTTCTGAACACTACATAGGTGTTTCCATAGTCCACCAAGTCCGCTTGTTATTCTGATTAAGGAAAAAGTTCTTTCATGTCCAAGAAAAAAAAAAGAAAATTGCCTTTGGACACTATCTCATACCACTTCTCGCTCCAAAAGAATGAATCATGCTCCAGGCAGGATTAAATTGATTTTATTTAATTTTTTTTTTTGAAAAAATATCTACCTTCCCCATGATTGCACATATTTCCTTGCAGCTTTCTCCCAAATTAAAATGCCTATCTGGGGACAGCTATTTCATTATCATGAATAAACATGAGTATAAATCTGTTCCATATCCTCTCAGAATGGTTCTGATACAAGCTCCCTCACTTCCTAGGATTTCATGGCACTGTCCTTCCCCCTCCCTCATCTCCTTCCTTCATGAATCAGCATACAGAGATAAAGCTTTTCCTCTCCTAAACCAGGCTCACCCTTCTCTCTGCCAAGTCAGGAACAATACCTTGCTGGCTGGATTATACTATCCCAAAACGCAATGGAAGCCTGCATCCTTGGGTCTTTTTCAAGCAGAAAGATGGGAAAGAGAAGATAGACAGGTTCCTTACCCCTATAGTTGGTAGCCTAGCATTCTGAGAATTTTCCCAGTTTCTTTTGTAAAGGTCATTTGTGGGAAGCTAATGGGTGCAGTGGACAGTGCTGGACCTGGAGTTAGAAAGAAGTGAGTTCAAATCCAACCTCAGACACTTACTGGCTGTGTAGTCCTGGGCAAAGCACTTAAACTTTGGTGGTCTCAGTCTCCCCATCTATAAAACCAGGATTATGATAGGACCTACCTCTCAGGGTTGTTGTGAGGATCAGATTAAATATTTGTAAAGTGCTTAGCACAGTTCCTGGCACAGAGTTGGTGCTATATATCTTAGCTTTTATTATATTCTGCCCATAGAACTATATTTTGGTATGGACCTGAGGTGCTACTAGCACAGGATACTCCTCCCACCATTTATAATCTTAGAGATGTGTCATGTTCAAATGACTTGCCTATGGGCACACATAAGAGGCAGGATTAAACTCCAAGGGTCCCTAACTGTACATCACATCATGTTTTCTATGATCCTATGCCATGCAACGTGAAAAAAAAGAAAGAAAGATGAGACTATCTTGTATAGCATTTGATAGATCCTAAAGTACTTGCATGTTCATTTTCTCCTTTGGATTCAGGAAGACCTGAGTCCAAATCCTGCCTGAGACCCTTACTAGGTGCAGGATCCTGGGCAAGTCGTCCCCTCTCCAACTTAATTTCCTGATCTGTAAAATGGATATAATAATAACATCAATCTTTCAAGGCTATGGTGAGGGAGGATCTAATAAGAGAATAAATGTAAAGTGCTTTGCAAACCTTAAAGTGCTATTTATTTTTATTATTAGTGGGTAAAGCACTGGACTTAGACTCGAGTTTAAATTCTTCCTCAAAAATGTATTCGCTTTGTGATCTGGGGCCAGTCACATTCAGACTCACTTTACAAGGTTGTGGTGAAAATCAAATGAAATTAACAAATGGAGAGGGCTTTGCCAGCTTAAAAATACTGTATAAATGTTAGCTCTCCTCCTCCTTCCTCTTCTCTTTCCTCTCCGCCTTCCTTCCTCTCTTCCTTCTCCTTTTTCCTCTTCCTTCTCCTTCTTCTTCTTTGTGTTCTATGATTTTATTGGTGTAGGGAACTTGCAATGAAACCCCTTCCACGGATGCAGGTTAGCATCTGTTCTGTAACTCAGAATCTTAGACTGGGGCACTGACACATAACTTGTCTAGGGAAACACAACCAGCACATGGCACTTGACTTCAGAATTTCCTGACTCTGAGGTCAACTGGCCAACCAGTACTTCTAGGTGTCTCTCTAACAACTGAATGATACTGGGAGATGTTTTTCAGGTGTTGGAGCCAAGCATCCTTTAACTGGTTCCTCACATTAGGGCACGGATATCTGGACTCTCTAGTGGCAGTGTCACTCTCAAATAGAAATAAGTCCACTAAACCATATTTGAAAGCTGCATATTGACATAGAAAACCCCATGTTATCATTATCTATGTCCTATTAAATTTTTATTTTGTTCATTATTTCCCAATTACATTTCATTCAGGTTCAGGCCCACTCAGGAGAGTGGCCAGCTGCATGTGTTTGATACCTCTGCTCCAGGGCCTTGTTAAATATTCATGTTGTGGATTTAACCTGGAAAATTCCACGCATGGAGTAGGAAACTTGAAACAAAAAGAGCAACATATTGTCTGAGGTTAGAGCATCTTCTGTTTTAGCTTCAATCTTTAGCTGTGGACTGTCTCCTCAAAGCAACAAGTATAGATTCCCCCAAAGGCTACCAGACACACTGCCCTCTTGGCAGTGGAATTCTGTGTTACAGACTGAGGGACAGAAAAGTTTCTCCTTTGATAAAAAAAAAAGTTGCAAGGCAGTTAAATCTGTGGGTCCAACATAGGACCCTGTGGGCCCAAGTAGAAATGCTTTTCTCCAGCTCTAGAAATACAACATGACCATTCAGTCTATGGATGGTCAAGAGAAATAGAGGCAAGGTATATGGCTTAAGTGGCTCAGTAGATAAGAGTTCTAGGCTTGGAGTCAGGAAGACTTGAGTTCAAATCCAGTCTCAGGTATTTGCTAGCTGTGTCACTAGCTGGGCAAGTCGCTTAACCTCTGTTAATTTTAATCCACTAGAGAAGGAAATGGCAAACCACTCCAATCTCTTTGCCAAGAAGACTCCAGGGACAATACTGGCCTCATGAAGAGGGACATGACTCTGTAACAGCAACAAATAAGTCTAATTTTTTGATTTTTCTCTGGAGTGAGTGGTGATGGGAGGAACTCCCCAATTTGCTGGACTTAAGCCCTTTCCATGGAGCTGGATATATGATCTAGCCCCTCATTGAAGAACCTGCAACCAATGCTCCTGACTGGTCCTTCAGTTCTCCTTTGGTCTCTTGGGTATTGAGGGTGATTGGTGACTTTGCTGGCAAGAGTCATCCCCTCAACAGGACACAAGAGCTTTAGATAGACTTTACCTCCTTCTCCTTTCGGTATATTGTTTGGATCTCTCCAGATTCTGTCTTCCACTTCTAGTTGATAGGTTGGGATTTCTTTCCCCCACCTCCAGCAGCAATGATGGCCTCATGCACCTGAAAGTAAGATGTGATTGCCTAGCTAAGTCTGCACCTGGACCACAAGTCCCTGTCTACCTTTTCAGTTTGGTGGTTCTTCCTCTGAGTCCATGTCACTAAATGGTGAGTCTAAGAAATGGAAATTTCTAGCTTGGACAGCAACTTCATGAGTCCAAGAGGTCAGGACTCCTGAGTTGGTACTGTCTGCCCCGCAGATGATCCCTAAAGCAGCATTACTTCTTGGAGGAGTAGAGAAGAACCACTGGTAAGACAATCTACAGCAAGATGTGTCCTGGCTGGTCTAAGGACCTGGGCTGGAGGGCTTTTGTAAGTTGCAAGGCCAGTATGGATAAAAGAGGAAGGGGAAACATTTGTTTCACAGTCATGCAAAGCTGTCATTATTACCTCCCTGGAAAGTATAATAAATATGAAGAGTTATTATTTCATATTTTAAATATTGCTAATGAGGCTTTTGTAAATAGCTGATCTATATTGTTGTTCAGTCATTTTGGTTGTGTCTGAATCTGTGTGAACTCCACTTTTTTTTTGTAAAGATACTGGAATAGTTTGCCATTTCCTTCTCCGGCTCATTTTACAGATGAGGAAGCTGAGGCAAATAATGTTAATGACTTTCCCAGAGTCATACAGTCAATAAGTGTCTAAGGTCAGAGTTGAACTCAGGAAGATGAGTTTTCCTGACTCCAGTCCCAGAACTCTATGCACTACGGTACCACTTAGCTGCCCCAGAGATGGGAGGAGTATTAAGGCTGGAAAACATCTCAAAGTCTACTTTGGCTGAAGTTTAAAGTATGTGAAAGGGAACGATATGAACTAAGGCTGGACAAGTAGATCCCCCAGCAAGCGGGGACTTTAATGAAAGGTAGAGGAGTTCTCATAACACACAGGCAATAGAGAGTGATACCATCAGACCTATCCTATCCTTTTGTCATTTTGTATGGAGGAAAGACTGGAGAAGGGAGGCCCTGAGAGTAGGGAGAGCATTAAGCGTCTATTACAATCATCCATAGGAAAGTTTTATGTCTAATAAGGATAACTGACATTTCCAGAGTGCTTTTCAAGTTGGCAAAGCACTTTGTATACATTATCTTATTTGGGCCTCCCAAAAACCCTGCGAGGAAAATCTCCAAGGGCTGGGGTAAATATTTTAAATACTTAATGTTTTATGATAGTTGCTAAGAAGATAAGACATTGTTTATAGCTACAGTAATGTATAGGAAAATGACACTCCCATTTCCTTTCTCATTTGTGTTGTAAAAAGAAAAGAAAAGAAAAAAGCCACGACCCTTCTGGAAATGACTTACTTTTAGGGTAGGAATATTTGTCTTGATTCAACTGGGATCGAGAAGAAGACTCAGCCTTTGGAGCCTTCACGAAGGCTCCATGACTAGGAGAGAATGATGATCAAGGAGCGGATGCCAAAGCTGACATGGGCATGTTGACTTTGGGACCGTCTGATTCTAATTAGCTTTTCTCTATTTCCTGCTATTTCTCCTGAAAGCCTTCGACCTCCACCTGTAATATGAAGCCCCTAAGCATTCGCAGCTGGAGTTTCTGAAGCTCCCTGCCTCCTGTCATGTTCATCAGTCTGAGACATTCTGCCTGAGCTGAACTCTGGAGGGGACTTGGTTGTTTAATTATTTGAACTAAGCTTGCTTCGTCATGTGATTCCCCTCATTTGTGAAACTTAGGAAAAAGACTGTAATACTATTTGAAATGGGAATCTATGGACCACTGGGGGAAAAACAAAAGACCAGTTATCAGAATAGGGGGACATCCACCCTTCATCAAAATTCTGACATAAGAAATCCAGAATTTTATTTTTAAAAACATATCGAAATTTTGGATGGGTCATTGGAAGCAGAGTTGGACTGGACATGAGAGATTATCAAGGTTCAGGGGTTTTGAACCTTTTTTTCATGTGTCATGGATCTCTTTGGCAGCCTTGTAAGTCTATTGAGCCTTCTTCAGAATCATGTTTTTAAGTAATTGAAGAAAATGCTAAACTTTAGTGAAAATAAGGACGATGAACCACTCCACCTCACTACCCCAAAAATCTTAACCTGAGGTTAGAAGCTCCTGATCTCATCCCTAGTCACACAGTTAGCAAACAGTATAGTCAGGATTCTGACTCCAAATTCAGGGCCAGATCATGTTGGTCACCTTTATGTCACACGTGTATGGGGCCAGCCTTATTGCAGATTATCTCAAGTTTGTGAAGCCCTAGAATGTCAGTGGGACAATAACCATCACTGACACACAGGGTAACTTTCTTCTTTGTTTCAGGTCAACAACCAGCATTTATTAAGTGCCTACTATGTACAACGCATTGTGCTAGCTATTGGGGATAAAGGGGAAAAAATGGAAAAGCTCTCTGCCTTTAAAGAGTTCTCATTCTTGTAAGAAAGGGATGGAGGGACATAGCAGACACACAGTGTGTAACAGAGAAATAAAAAAAGTAATTTGAGGAAGGAGGGAGGGATGAAAAAAGGAAAGAGGGAGAAGAAGAGAGAGAGAGGGAGAGAAAAGAGGGGAGAGAGAGAGAGAGAGAGAGAGAGAGAGAGAGAGAGAGAGAAAGGAAGGGAGGAGCATAATTTGGCTGGAACATAAAATTGATGAAGGGAAGTAGTATAAAGTAAGGCTAGAAACATAGGTGGTGACAAAATTGTGGAGAGGTTTAAATATTAGGCTAAAGTATTTGTGTTTTCCCTTATAGGTGGGGGAGCCATGAATGATCTTTAAGTAGGGGTAATGAGATAGTGAGACAAGACTGGTGCCTAAAGAAGATTATTCTGGCATCTGTGTGGAGGATGGACTGGAAAGGGAGGTGACTGTGCTGGAATAATTCAGGACTGAGGCTATTGGGCCCTGAAATAGGGTGGTCCATTTCAGGTTTGGAGAGAAGGAGATCTCTTCCAAAGATGTTGTGGAGATAGAATCCATAAGACTTGCTATGAAAGGCCAGGAAGAAGAAAGGTCTTTTCAGCTACAAATCTGGGTGGCTGGGAGGAATGCTGGGAGGCAACTTCAATAGAAACAGAGAAGTTTGGAGGAGAGGCAGTAGGGATCAGGGGAGAATTATGAGCTCTGCTTTGGATATGTGTCTAAGTGACCGACAGGGTATCCTAGAGAAGATATCTGGTAGGAAGCTGACCATGTGCTGCTGCAGTTCAGGAGAGAGATGAAGGCTGCATACATTGACTGGGAATAATCTGCATAAAGATGGTATTTTAGCAGAAAGGAGAGGGGAGGGGAAAGGAGGGGAGGGACTGGAGAAGAGGGAAAAGGGGAGCAGAGGGGAGAGGAGAGAAGAAAGGGGAGAGAAGGGGAGGGGAGAGCACAGGACAGAGCTTTGGGGAATGCTAGGAATCTAAAAGGCAGCAGATATAGACGATGATCCAGCACAGTGGACTGAGGATGATGTCACACAGGTGTCAGGAGCAGTGTTGTGAGAGCCAAGAGAAAGGAGAGAGCTTAGGTGGAAAGTCAATAGTGTCAAAAAATGCAGAAAGATCAAATGGGATGAAGACTGAGAAAAGACCTTTAGATTTTTGAATAGTTTCTTTAGAAGAGCGTAAGTCTGACCACAAAGGATGAAGAAAGCAGCTGGTGGTGAGAAGTGAAGGCAGGGCCCTGTAGCACTTAATTAGAAGAATTTAAACGATGTAGGCAATGGGGACTATGCTGATTTCATTGGTCTAGGGTGAGGAAACTCCAACCAATGCATGTTGGCATCCTCTGCAACCTAAAATCTTAGAGAACTTTCCAGACAGAACTTGCCCAGGGTCACACAATCAGTATGAGTCAGAGCCAGGGCTTGAACCCAGATCTCCCTGGCTTCAAGACCAGCTCTCTATCTACTTACTACTCTAAGCTGCTGCTTCTCAGTGTAATCCCTAGAAAATACTGAATGGAACTTGGGATGATATTTCAATCCTCTCTCTCTGTCTCTCTCTCTCTCATGCACACACAGGAAAAAATATGATCAAATACAGTGATCACCCCTGAAAGAGGTGCCATATTTAAAAGACTTTACAAACAGCCTAGATACTGATTTGTCTAGGCACTTTTAGGTGCCTTTGACAAGGGACTTCAGAGCTTCTCTCCTCCCCATCCACAAACCTAGGATTAAGGAATACTATTAAAAGTTTGAAAATAGAGAGTTAACTTTGAAAATCTATCTCCTTTTTTTTATTATGTTTCAGTTTCACAGAAAAATAGTCGTGTAGACAACAATTATATTCTCTACATCCATCATGATGACATTAACAGTATCCACTAGGTGAGAGTTGGAGGTGTCAGGAACCAGGAATCCATGTTCATATGAGGAAGCAAGAAAAGTTAGAAATGAAAATCGCAAATGGAATAACTGAGACTTCTTGAGAATCCTCCACCTCACCCCCACCTGCTCTGCTGAGCAAGTATTAACAGTAATGAGTGGAATTTTTCTCTCCCCGGGTAGGTGGAAAGTCACCATGAGCCTGCCTCACTCGTCAGTTCACCCTGGCGGATGCGTTTTCTAATCCCTGTTTGGAGATGTCTATGGTAATTCAGCCAAGCTGCAGTTTCAGAGTCCGTGAGGTCCATCATGCAAATGCTTGATTTCTGCTATTAGAGATGAAGAAAGCCAGCCTGAAGCACAGCAGACACGCAGAAGATGCTTTCTGGTCCACCTGGGAGTCTGTGTAGCACCTCTATTTTTTTCAGTATTATTGAATCATGGATATAATAGCTACCATTTCATACCATGCATGGTTTGTAAATTGCTTTGCATATATTATCTTGATTGGCACAGGTCAGGCCCTACCTCTGACGTTTACTGCTGTGACCTTGGGCAAGGTGATTGCAAAGGAGGTGGTGACCTGTATTACTAGAGAGCATCCCTGAATGGGAACTCTGAATCTGAACCCAGATCTTCAGGCATCCGGGCCTGGATTCCTTCCAAAATGTTCGTGGATCCTGAGCTAGGGCAGGCCAGTGTCTGGTTCTGACTACATTTAGGGATCCTTACTACACTTCTGGGTAATATACCAGGGACTTTAGGTCACAAAGGTAACGTGAGGGGGAAAAGTGACTTTTTAAGACCAGTAGAGTATCCTTGAGGATGCTATAACTGGAAAGCTTCAGTCCCTTAAGTGAGATAATGCGCCTACACTGTCACCTGAGGCGGCCATAGAGTGAATTAGGCACCAAATTAACTGAAATTCAACATCATCAGCACTACTATTACTACAATTAGCTCTTAATTTTCCAGTTTGTGGCTACTGTTTAATCCCAGGATGGCTTGTGATTGCTGCCCGTAACTCTGCCTCCTCTGGCTGTCAGGTGGTGTGTATCCAGGGAATATAAAATAATAATTTGCATGAGAAAAACATCATTAGCGAGGGAAGGAAAACTCATAAGGTTTAGGCCAAACATCAGCAAGATCTTCTTCTAGAATACTCCAAATGACCGTCAGAGGCCTCGTTTTAGTACAGAATTTTGTTGAGTTAAATACAGTATAACAAACATCTAAATCTTTTTTTTTTCTTTTTCAAAGGTTTTCACTGTGATAGAAATTTTGGCCGTTCCAGATTAACAAATTTATATGACTTCAATGTTTTATCATTTCTACCATGCAGTTTTCTTCCAAAGGAAAAGGTAATTAAGAGTTCAGTTAATTTAATTAATGCACAGAGGCAGCTGGAGGCACAACATGGCACACTGGATCTTGTGTCTGGAAGATCTGAGTTCAAATCTGATCTCAGACTTTTACTAGCTGTGTGACCCTGAGTAAGTCACTTCATTTCTGTCTGCCTCAATTCTAAAATGAGAAATACCTACCAATCAGTGAGGATCACGAGGCAATAATTATAAAGCACTTGGCACAGCTCCTGGCACATAGTGCCCTAGTCGCACTATGTAAGTGCTTATTTCCTTTCCTCCCCCTTCTCTCTCCCCTCCCCCCTTTCAGAATCATGGAAGGCAGCCTTGTAGAGCTGGTAGAATCCTGAAGTTTGGGAGACCTAGGTGTGAATCTTATTTCTGCCACTGACTAGCTGGATAACTTTGGGTGGTTGGCCCCAAAGCAAGTCACTCAACCTTTCTGAGTTTCAGACTCCCCATCAGTAAAGTGGAAAAATAAAACTGTAATGCCTATCTCACTGAATTGTTGTGAAGTTTAGGTGAAAGAATGCATGGAAAGTACATTTGCAAACTTGAAAACCACACCACAGAAATGTCAGCTATTATCACAGGGCTACAGGAAGGAGCTATGATGTCATCCAGCATGGGTGGGGAACACCCTCCACTAAATCTCTGACTTACTAGATAAATCCTAGGGAGTTGCCTGAGGCACATCCCAAATATACTAGACTCTAAATCAGGAGTTCAAAATAATCCCTGCCTGCCCTGGCCTACAACCTGTTTCCCAATGTAGAGATGATTTTTCCCATGTTCTCCTTCTCCAATATTTAAAGAGTTCATATAAAATAAGATTCCATTCTCTGGTTCTTGTAGTATTGGGTAGACACAGAAAGATTTGGGAACATAACCTCCTTTCTCAGCAAGTAGAAGATACCAACTTGGAATCTCATTGATTCACAATTGAAAATGAATGTTTCTTATAGGATATCAGCCTTCTTCCTGCTACCACCTTCTAGGATTCAGCAACTAGAAACCCAAACCCTCAGGAGATATTTTTAGCTTAGTAGAAGGTATAAGGTTTGATACTTTGGCTATAGTTCCAAAGCTTCCATCAATTTCCTATACATCCACAGGCTAACTTAATGTCTCAGGGTCTGATATTCCCTATGTATAAAATGGGGATAATAACTCTTGTTCTAGCTACCTCAGAGGTTGTGAGACCATAGCATAAAATAGAGAGATGGCAGATTCTTGGCCAGGGATGGAGCACACCTAACAAAGGCCAATAAGAATGTATTTGCTGACTGTCTTACAAATTTAACCAAAAGCACTTTAAACTAAAAAGAATGGGAAGGAAGAAAACTACTTATGTCTATTCAGCAAGCTAGATACCATAGAAGGTAGCTACAATGAACAAAGAATAGGAATTGAGACATTAAGAAGTAAATAGAAGACAAAATCCAAGAAAGGATCCTATACTAAAATCCTTGGGCTCAAATATGTGTATGCCAATGTCCAAAGTTTAGGCAAACATGAAAGAAAGAGTCCTAATGCAAGAAGGCAAATTTGACCTCAAAGGTATCATGGAGATTTGATGGGATGTAACCCATGGATATGGATGGATGAAGTCATGAATATGACTCTAGATGGGTATACTTTATTCAAAAGAAAAGGATGGAGAAAAGATTGGGGGTGGGAGCTAGATAGCATTAGGAAGGTATATTTGTAAGGAACCAGAGTAAAGGAGTTATGGTGAAAAGCATTTGGGGAATGTCAATAGAGGGAGAACCAGAAGTGATTTTGTGATCAGAGTAAACCATAGACCATCTAGACAGAGGAAATTGTTGAGGAGTTTGGGAAATAGATCATAAACCTGGAACAAATGCATGATGTAGAAGTTTTGGGGTCATTCATTTATCCAGACATCTGGTAGGATTCTTTTTCTGCCAAAAGTAGAAATCAAGTAATGATTTCTTGATTGGTCTTAATAATTTTATCCTTTAAATGGTAAAGGAAACAGCAACAGGAAATTCTATATTGAATCTCACTTTTATTAATAGAGAGGAACTAGTTATGGGGTGAAAATCATGAGAAACTTGGGGTGAAATGACCTTGCCCTCCAAGAGTATATGAGATACAGAACGTAGAGGTATAGTCTGATATACCCAAGATTTTAGAAAAATAGATTTCAAAGGGTTCCAAGGAAGTATAGATCTGAGGGATGGGAAATCCTCAAAAAAGAAGTTCTGAAAACATAAAGGGAAATAATTCTAATAATGATGGAAAACAGGGAACTCACCAACCAATTTAGATTCTTAAAGGATAGGTATGGAAGTTGAAATCAAAGACAAGTAATAGACATGGCATGGTTTTATAAAAATATTACCCAAAGTGCTAAATCTCAGAAAAAACTGAGACTATCAAGAGAAGCTATGGATAATAATGGTTTTTAAAACTATGTAAAGATAAAAAGGAGGACCCAAAAAAGGTTAGAATAGTTGCTTGGGGTTGATGAAATGGAGATAACCTACAAGGTAGGGCTAACTGCCTTGCTAACTGGATGAAAGAGCCAGGATCGGTCTGGGTTTAATATGATGAAATTCAATAGGGATAAATGCAAAGTCATACATGGGTTCAAAAAATCAACTTCACAAGTACAAAATGGGGGAGGCCTGTTAGGACCTCAGATTGAGTAAAGAATATCAAGGAGATTTAATGGCCACTATGATATGGTAGCCAAAAAGGCTAATGTGATATTGGGCTGCATTCAGAGAGGCATAACAGTCCCTCTAAATTCCTACTTAGTCCAACCACATCTGAAATTCTGTGTTCAATTCTAGGTATCATCATTTAAGAAGGATATTGGTCAGGTGGAGAATCTCTAGAGGGGAGCAACCAGAATGAGGAAAGACCTTGAGTATGTGACATATGAGAATGAGATACAAGGAACTGTGGTGTTTAATCTGAAGAAAAGATAATCTGGGCATCTATGTTATAGCATTTGAAGGGACATCATGTAGACAAGAGGTTCTGCCCAAGGGCAGATCCAGGAGTAATCCAGGGTGGGAATTTGCAAAGAGTTAAATTTAAGGTTTATATCAGAAGATTGCACTAACAATCCCAGTTCTCCAGAAGTCGAGCAGGCTACCTCAAAGAGGTCTTACAGTCTCTCTTACAGGCAGTTTTCATAGAAGGGCTGGATGACTACTTGTAGAGATTTGGGTTAGATGGTCATTGAGGTTTCTTACAGTACATTGTCCAGCACGTAGCAGGCACTTTAAAAATGCTTTTTGATTGATTGATTCCAAGCCTAAATTTTATCATTTGGGGTATCTATAACTTCAGTGAAATACTTCATGGAGACAGCTTTAAGAGATGGCTGTTGCCTTAAAGTTTTTAATTTTAGCAAATTTTATTCTGTCTCTTAAGTCTCCTTGCCATTTACCTTGTGGGCGACAGTATTCTTACTTATCTACCAGTATTTAGCAATGATTTAATGGACCAGAAGAGCTGGGCACTTTCCCTAGGAATGAAACATTTTAGTGGAAACAGAAGTCAACCCTTAAGAAGCTAAGGGATTCCTGTGGAATCTTTTGAGATGAAGTTTTGTAAAACGAAAACAATTCCTAAAAATTCTTACTGAACTTTAAATGATGTAGCCTCTAATAGGGCCATTTCTTAAAGAAAAGCATTTTCTAAAAAGGGCAAGATATTAAGATAATTATCCTAAACAATGAGTCATTCTTAGAGCATGAGTCATTGTTTCTTAGAATGTAATTAGAAGTAAGGTGATTGGGAAATTTTACTGGGGAAGGAACTGAGTCTTAGAGAGATAAATCCTAGTCTTTTCAGGAACTTCAGGATTTTGTTGTTATTGTAGTTGGTACTGCTGCTGTTTTGAGGAAAATGTCGGATTTGGACTAAATAAGGTCTATTTCAGTTTTAAAGTTCAAGCATCCAAAAAACTTTCGATTCAGTGAAATCTTTGATTCTGAAGATCAGTTGTTAGTATGTTAATGCATTATCAATGGCTCACCTATCTGCCAAACCTTACATAAATCCACAGGCGCTAAATGCCATCACTGTCTATTGACTCAGTCCACTCCCCTTGGGAGTGTAGTCCATGGAACACCCATGTTTAGTTCAGAGAGACTATCTCAAGACAACATGCCCATTTTCTGTTTTCTGCAGGCAATAACTAACACTTTTCTGAAGTAGCCAACCTAGATTTGCTTTAATCCTGCTGCCATCATAATTTCCCTTCTTCTTTCTTCTTCTCCGCCTTTATCCTTTTCTTCCTCTCTCTCACCTAGTTTGGAAATACAAGATCTCACTTCAGACTCACAGGTCTGATGCTACTCTGACTGAGACAGAAGTTTTGACTTCTTCCTTTTGGATCTGAACCATTTCCTCCTTCCTTAGGCAACCTGATGCTGCCATGCTTCCAGGGACTCACCACATTAATGCCAATCTTAGGGAGGACACCCAATCAGCTTAACCCACTGCAGCTCAAAAACTGCTCTATCTCAAGAGATCTACGCCCTCAGTTTCCTTGGTAGCAGGGGTGACAGGTGTACACCCCCACTGCCAGCGCTCAATCCTCCCATTTTCAAGAATGTCAGAAAGTGCCAACTAAACACAGCAATGGCAAGGTCCTTATGGATGAGTGTTTATTTACTAAACTCCTGGAACTATTATTTTCAGTGATCTCCTAAAATTGTTGTAAAGTAGGGAAAGGAAGAGGTCAAGTACTAAGGTGCTAAAGAATAAGGAAGAAGGAAGTGTAAGTGATTGGCAGCAGGTAATAAGAAAGAAATGCATTCATAGCTCATCCTCTTAAGACCCATCCTAATGCTTTATCACAACAGAGAGGTGACCCTGGATTACCTAAGACTGTGTCAATGATGCACAAGCTTTGCAAGGTCCTACTAAACTTGAAAGATTTTGAGTATGGATATAAGAAGACTGCCATTAAAGATCTAGCTAGCCTAATTAAGTTTGGCCAGGCTTATCATTGGAAGATTAGCTTTGTGTCCGCAGAAATTCACAAAGACCATTCAGTTGGGTAGGAAGGAATTGTCATTCCACAAGCACTTATTGAGAACGGATTGCGTGCCAGGCACTGCCCTAGCTGCTGGGGACACAAAGACTTTGCCTTCAAAGAGCTAGCCTTCTTCTGAGGAAAAACAACAAAATGGATATGGGTAAAAAAATATAAAACACACACAAACAAAATATAAATAATTTCTTGGGGGAAAGCAAATGCGAGGCTCAAGACAGACTTTGTAAAGGAAGGTTGTTTGAGTTAAGCATTAAAGGAAGCTGGGGATTCTAAGAGGGAGAAGTGAGGAGAAAGTGCATTCTAGCTATGGGGACAGCCTGTGCAAAAGCATGGAGGTGGGAGACAGAAAGTCCTATGTGGGGAAGAGTAAGGAAGACAGTTTGGGTGGAACATCAAGTATGTGAAGTATTAGTAATGTGCAGCAAGCCTAGAAAGGTAGCCAGATCGTGAAGTGCTTTATAGACCAAATAAAGTTTTATCCCCAAAGTAAAGGGAACCACTGCAGAGTCCTGTGTTTTAGGTAGAACAATTTGACAGCCCTATGGAGGATGGATTGGAGAGGTGAGAAACTGGAGGCAGGAAGGCCAATTTGGAGGTTATTGTAATAGTTCAGATGAGAAATAATTAGGCTCTAAACCAGGGTGATGGCCATGTGGGTGGAGAGAAAAGAAATTAGAATAAGAAATATTGTGGAGGTTATATTAACAAGACTTGGTAACTGATTGGACAGAGGGGATGAGGGAGAAAAAAGAGTCAAGGATGATACCAGATTGTGAACCTGAGTGACTTAGAAGGATGCTGGCACTCTCAACAGAAATAGGGTGGCACATGGATCATGATCTGACAAAGGAGACTGAGAAGGAATAGTCACACAGATATAGGTGGAGAACCAGGAGAGAGCTGTATCATGAAAACCTAAAGAAGAAAAAGTATCCAGGAGAAGAGAATGAATGATCAACAGTGTCAGATGCTACAAAGAGCACTCCACTTTGCATCTAATTCCCTGTCTGGTTTCAACTCCATGGAACAAGATGTCCCATGCCAGGTACCTCCTGGCATTTCATCCCATATCCTTTGTGTGCCAACTTCCCTTTTTAGACTGAAAGCTCCTTGAGGTCAAGGACTGTCTTTATTTTTATTAATTGTATCCCCAGTGCTTAGTATAGTGCTCGGCACATAGTAGGTGCCTAATAAATGCTTATTGGATTGGAGAGGTCAAGAAGGAGGAAGACTTAGAAGAGACCACTTAAGAGATAACTGGAGCAAATATCTATTCTGATTAAATCAATGATTTCTTAAAATTATTGCTGTGTGCATATTGATAGTATACTGCCAGAATTAATTTTCTGTGCTGGAGATTATGTTTAGAACAAGAATCTAATAGTCAGAGGTAGCAAGGAATATTTTCACTCATTTCACTTCTCATTCATTTAGCTTAACTGTTAGCCTCGTCATCTTCTGCAAATGACATTTTTTAACTCAAAGCAGGAGATCACAATTTGCATACTAATATTCTCATAATTACAGCTGAGCCACTTTAATATAGTTCTCAAAGCTCATATTTTTGCAATATAATACATTATGGTTATGGAGTTTATAAGCAAGGCTATGTGTCATTTGCCTTAGGTCAGGACCACATCATCTCTTAATCGTCAAAAAAGCGTGATTAAAATGAAATGCAATGGGTGTTAAAAACTATAGTTTTAGTCCTGCTGGTCCTCAGAGGCTCTCCTTACACCATTTGGGCCATCCTTTTTGCAGTCTGTTTGTACTCAAGGCTTCCGTAGTTATTGGGTTAGTTATGGAAACCTTGTCATCAGCATTTTCATGCCTGGCCCTGTCATCCCAAGAGCGATCATTATCAAATTGTTCCAGTTACAAGCCTCCATGATTCACATGGCAAACACCAAATAGGAATTTGATTCCCATTTTTCTGGCTCATCTGTACAGAAGCATCGTCAGGTGCTCAATCATGAAATCCTTGTCTTCTGTAATTATCTTACCTGAGAAGCAGAAAACATTGCCCTTAATGGTTTTCAGGTCTTATGTATGTGTTTATTGGGAAAGAAGGAAGTCCCTCTCCAAATGAGTTTTTCATGTCCCAGGAACTTCAGCATCTTTCCAAGAAGATAAAATGTTCATTTTCTCACCTAAGGTATGCTATAGTAGGGAATTAAAATATCACTCAGTGTGAGCTTTTCCCCGTTTTATTACACTGGGTATTAATGCTGAATTCAAATGGCCTTGGGAAAACACCCATTTCAAATTTGTCATGTATTTAAACCATGTTTGTTACCAATTGTCAGATGATGCTGGCGTCTCTCAAAATCTCTTGATCAGACCAAAAACAACAAAGTAAAAAAGCTTGTCATGGTCCTTCTAGGAACTATGAGATAATTTAGTGGAAGTTCTATGAAATTCTCATGAGACCACTTAGTTGTGAGCATTCGGTTGAAAGACAGAGAAACATCATTTGAACTCCTTTCCTTCCTGGTCATCTTTTTGGGGGAAGTTTGGGTAGAGCAAAGACAAGCTCTGTCTCTTCTCCCCCACCTCCCCACAAAAAAACCCTCCCCATAGTACAAAAGACTTCATGATATTCCATAGTTATGTTACAGGGAAGTGTTACAACCCAGTAATGTAAATAGAATAGGATATAACTTATATGCACTAGACAATCCTGGAGGCACCCAGGAAGGGAGGGGTGGCTTCTGGTGAGTCAAAGTGCCTGCCATGCACTTTAAGAAACATGCCCCCCTGGAGGGGAACCTCAAAGTCCAGTGTCTCTGCAGATCAAATTGAGTCCCAGGGGAGAAAAGGCAGCTGGTTGATGTGTGGGTCATGTGGGTGCCACCCAGTCGGGACTCTTGGGGGCTTTGCAAGTGTGCACGTCCACCACCTCCAAACAGTCCTGACAGCGCACAGCACAGCACCAATGGAACTTACACTCGCATTTGGTCATTCGGGTGACGCGGGAGGTGTCATAGCCCCTTCCGCAGCACATGACTTCACAGCTGTCCATGCCACGGGAAGTCAGGTTGCACACACGACCTGCGGTACCCAGGGAACCTGGAAAGAAGTCACAGAAGCTTCATTACGAAGGGGAGATGGAATTTACAAAATGACAGGAGGACCTCCAGGGGTCCAGGTAGGACTGGGGTTGATGACGCTTGTAAGTGACCTCTAAGGTCCCCTCCAGCTCTACATCTATGACTCTAAGATCACATATCTCATTAGAGACTGAAATGGAGAAAAGTAATACAACAATTATACAGTCAGTCTTCAACATCTGTGCATTTAACTTGCATGACTTCAAGCATTCGGATGATCTTATTAGTAACCCCATTTTCACTTTTGCATTGACAACCATGCACATTCTCGGCTATGAACAACTGAGAAGAAATGAAAGGCGTGATGAGAGCAAGTTTGTGGAGTGACTGGTATCCTACTAGGCACCTTTCTAGTCTTGTTCACCCTACCACTGTAAAGAGTTCCATGTGTATGCATTTCATATTTTTATTGTTTACCTTTAAAACTCAAATTTTGTGTAGTGATTATACCCCCAAAGCATAGGGTATGTCCTTTGGGCTCTAAGTCCAAGCATGCAAGGTCAATGATGTGGTTTAGTGAGAAAATAAAGGTGTTAGATAAACTTCATGCTAGAATGCCTGCAGCTGCTGGTGTTTCACAACACTGAGTCTGGTGTTCATGAAGCAACAATTTGTTATAAAGCATACTGCCCTCACACTACCATCTGATACAGTGGAAGGTAAGACTAATGTTAAAAAAAGTTTGTTTTAAGAATTTTATTTGTTGGACAGTATTACTATAGATTTCATGTGTTATGAAAAGTGAATATTGTCGGAAATCAATGGTTTTTTGAGATGTTAGCTCAAAAGGGTACAGAATGTTTTGCATGTTATTAATTTTATTTTGTCGATTGCATTTTATGGGTTATTTCACAGTTACTGTGTTAGAAAAAGTACACATTATCAGAATTAATGTTTTGTTCGAAAGAATCGCATGCAGAAAAGTATATTTTCAGCAATCTCTAGCAAAAGATTACAGTTTTTGGTGGTTGTGGGAATCTAACCTCCTATTTCCCATAGGTTCAATGTAATAACATTTGTGTTTTTGATTTTTATGCCATTTTCTAGGAACGTTACTCCTGCAAAAGTTCAGGATTGACTACACCAAAAAGTACATAAAAAAGAAAGCAAGAGTCCTGAGCAAACAGAGTAGGGAAGAGAAACTCTTAAGGTTCTTTCTTTTTTTTTTTTTTAATTTAAATATTATTCCATTACTTCAGAGCTAACACAAACCAAGGACGTCTTTCTTTTCTCCTCCCAATGTCCCATCTAATTTCTTTTTCCCTTCCTTTTGTTCCATCCCTCCCAGATTAAAAACAATAGGATGGGAGAACCTGGTCAAAGTAGAGAAGGGAAACATCTTCATGCCTTATTCTCTCCACCTTCAACTCTAATTAATGATGGTTAGTTTCCTATAAATTAATCATGGTTCAGAAACTTCAACTTCCTTCCCTGAAGACTCTTCTGCTTCTTTCTAGATCTGATTGGTCCCCCTGGGAAAGTTAATATGAGTGGAAAGATTCAGGAAATAGAAGTGGAAACAGAGTTTCTCTGAGGACATCGCAGTAGAATGCCTTCGATTGGCTTAAAAGGAGAGCACATGTATACTCCTTTTTCCCACATTGGAACATGGAGATTCATGGATAATCCACAGATATCACTGTTATTATATAGGTAAGCGCCCCTAGGAGGTTATTCATCATTGGTGAGTAAAGCTGGCATAAGCACCTGATCAAATTAGCAATTTAGAATATGAAATTCACTCTCCTGGTGAATTCAGCCACTTTTATTAATAAGAATGATAAATTGCATAGGAGGCAGTTTGTCCTGAAAAGGAACACTCATGAGAAAGGAAGATAATCCATTTGACTTCCTTTTGGAAAAGTATCTCCACGGGCACCCGTTGTCTCACAAGGATATTAAAAGAAAACAGAGACAACCTCACAAGAGCCAAACTATTTATTAACAGAGAAGCATTATGCCATGAAGGACAGGGTACTGAACCAGGAGCCAGGAAGAAATGAATTCATAATCCTGCCTCAAACACTTGTTGGGTAGGTTGCTTAACCTCTCTGTGCCTCAGTCTCCCTACATGTAAAATGGGCTGAACTTAATGACCTAGAAAGTCCCTTTCAGTTCTAAATCTATGATCTCATGACTCCTTTCAAATCCAGAAAAAAAAGAAAGTCGATTTCTTTTCAGTTTTTCGATCTTTCACATATAAGGGATGAGTTCCTTCTGGTCAAAGATGAAAGATGTCCTTTTCTCCAAATCTTTCTGCCTAATCATTTGGCATTGGCCCATATCTACAGCATGTCAGACATTTGGATGAAAATGTAAAAATTTAAAGGTTTCCAAATATCCATATCTGATGTAATGAAGACAAATGACTAGATAGATAATTTCCTATTTTTATCTATATTTCTTATCCTAAAAAAGTATAGTTTAAGGTTAAAAGTCAACGAACCACACTTTCATTCTCCTTTTCATTTTTCATATCTTCAGCAATAATTCTAAGGGAATTCTTTCATGAAGAATTGCACCTCATCACCCTGTTGCTCTCTCCAGTCATATGCTTGAAAAAAAGTTTCAGTTAAATCTTAGGACCGTAGAAGGAACGCTGGAAGGGACCTTAGAGTCCATCTTACCCAATACCCTCATTTTGTAGATGAGGAGACTGAGGTCTGCAGGAGTAAAGTGGCTTGTCCAGGGTCATACAGTTCATCAGTTCTCTCTCTCGGGGTAGATAGCATTTTTCATCATGAATCCTTTGCAATTGTTGTGGATCATTGTACTGATCATAGTAGCTAAGTCATTCACAGTTCATCATCATTACAATATTGCTGATGAATTTTGAGTGCAGATTGAAGAATATTTTTTTCTGATTTCTTTATTTTTCTTCCCTTTTTTGCAATGTGGCTCATACAGAAATATGTTTTACATGACTTCACATGTATAATGGGTATCACATTGCTTCTCAATGGGTAGGGGACGTGGATAAGGGAAGAAAAGAATTTTGAACTCATATTTTTTTAAAAAATGAATGCTTAAAAAGAGAAAAAATTAATTGTTTTTCTTCAAGGTCATTTCAAATTAAAGCACCACCTGTTCTGATGCTAAGATTTAGGCATTCAAAATTGTGTATATTTTTATGCCTACAGGTAGAGAGGAGGAAGGAACTACTTGTTCCTTACAACAGGCTATTTTTTTCTGAACCACAGCATGTTCATTCCCTGTTCAATTTATATTTCATATTAAAGGCTGTCATCACACCTTTTTAAGACAAGTGTAAATTTATTGTTCACTTATACATTCATTCACTAAATCAGAATTTTCAGTGAGCTTCAAAGTTCTGGTGTGTTTATGGGAAACACAGTCTATTTGATATTACTGACCATACTGTTCAGGCTTCTATTCGTCAGAGTCCCTTTTTCATGATAACTCGACTGTTTAAATAACATGCTTTCCTCACAACAATTCTGTGAGGTACAAATAGAATCATAAAACTCCAGAACTGGAAGGGACCTCAAAGGTTCAATTCCTAAGCATAAATTCCCTGTAAAATATCCCTAATAGGGTGTGCCAGTAAATGTTTAACAACTGGTATACTAAAAAATAAAATAAAAAATCCTCTAATCTGCATTATTGATGTTTCTCTATCACTTTCTTAAGTCTAGGCAATGCCCAAAAGAGAAGTCAAGCCCTGATTTGTAGTGTTTGTTGATTTCTGAGGTGCAAATGTTTCACAATAAAAATTTGACAATCACCATAGGCGCTGGCTGTAGCACATTCCTGTCCTTAACCCACAGTCACCCAAATTCTCCTTGGAGATCTCCAATATCTGGAAACCAATTACTTCCTGAGGTAGTTCCATTCCATTTGGGAATAACTCTAATTGTTCTGAAGTCTTTTCCCATATTGAGTTGAAATATGCCTCTATGCAAGTCCATCCACATGTCTTAATTCTGCTTTTTCATGGCCATTTTGTGGATAAGGAAACAGAGACTCTGAGAAGTTAATTGACTTATGGTGTTCATATACTAGAACCTAAGTATGAGCACCAATATTCAACAAAGTTGCCAATCCCAAATCCAGTGGTGTTTCCATTATAACAATATGCCTCTCTTGAAAATGTTCATGTTTTAGTGCATATTAAACATGAACAGCAACTCTGAATTTTGAGTTTATATTTCTGGACCCATTTTACAACCCACCTGTCCCATTAAACCCTATTGGTTTTAAATCAATAAATATTTATGCAAATAACTACACTTTTCGAGATCTTACTTCTTTTCCTCCAAGCTCTTTTCTGATGTGGGGGGAGGTAGGTGGCAAAGAGGATAGAGTATCAGACCTTAAGTAAGGAAGACTTGAGTTCACATACAGTCTCATTCACTTACTAGCTATGTGATTTTTAAAATGAGGGGCAGCAATAGCACCTGCTTCTCAGGATTGTTGTGAGGATCAATTGAGATAACATTTGCAAGGCACTTAGCACAGTGGTTGGCACATACTAGGCACTATATAATAAGCTATCATTATTATCACCATCATCATTGTCATCATCACTCCATAACCCAAGTTGAGGGGAAAACAAAACAAAATATCTCACCTCTAAAACAAAGCCTTACACCTTATCACTAACATCTTGTTTAATGATCTTGTTTGAGTGATCTGAAATCTAATGGGGAATGGTTAGACAGATTTGTGCAGTCTTTCCTGTGTAAGTGGATACCTCTTTGGACAGCAACTGGACTGTGAGGTGACAGTGCTCTCAGAAATGCAAACATTTGATCTGGAATCTGATGAACACAGGAAGCTTGGACTCAGTGCCCTCCTCAGCATGATCAGGATTTTGATGGAGACAAGGACAGATAAATGCAACAAGAGCTAACAAAATCTTAATTCAGAGGTAGTTGAAGTTAGAAAAGTTAGCAACCCCCACAGCAGAATTCCCAAAAAGCTGCATGTAATGGTGACCAATTGGTAAACACAGCTAGTCTGAACACTCCCTTCTCTGTCCACAATGCCTCCTAGCTAACCCAAAGTATCAACCACAAAAGTAGAAGAGTGCAATAGTTAATTAAGTAACAATTGCAATAGTTAGGCAATACTCCATGTAGAGATGATCTAGAGGAGTAGATGGGTTTCAAGTTCCATAGCATAGTGCCTGGTAAATAAGTAGGTGCTTAAATAATATGGGCTGAATTTATTTAAGTGGAGTGTGACTCAAAAGAAAAAAAAGCTAATGAATCTTACATTTAGCAGTATGATGTCCAGAATGAGAAAGGTGAGCATCCTACTATATTTGGTCCTGGAGGTCAGACCACACATAGAATATGCTGTATTCAATGCCATATTTAAAAGTAAAACTGAAAACATTTACATGCTTGTACACACTCAGATGAAGATAATCAGGATGCTAAGGAATCTGCGGACCATTTTTATGAGGGTCAGTTCAGCCCAGGATGATATTTAGCCAGCAGAAGATGGGGAAGGTGGAGTTAGGGAGCAGGAAAGGGACAGGACAGTTGGCTTAAGATGTTTTCAAGGGCTATCATGTGGTAAAGGGATTAGCCCTTGCTCGACTTAGACCCAGAGGGCAGAGCTAGAAGTAATGTTTCAAAGTTACAGAAAAGTAGATTTGGTTTTACATGAGGAAACCCTTTCTAATAATTGGTGCTATACAAAACAGCAATGAAAATGGAAAAGAGGGGAATGGAAAAGAATTTATTAAGTACTTGCTATGGGCCAACCACTGCACTAAGTCTTTGGAATACAAATAGAGAAGCAAGACAAAGTCCCCGTTTTCAAACAGCTCATATTCTAATTGAAGAGACAACATATATAGCATATAGGCTACTTTGGAAGGTAGTAGGTTCCCTCTCATTAGAAATCTTAGGGTTCTTTAACTGAGATTCATGAACTTTAAAAAAAAGTTTGATAATTCTATTTCAGTTTAATTGGTTTCTTTTGTAATCCTATGTATTTTGTTCCATGCATTTAAAAAATAATTCTGAAAAGGGGTCGATATGTTTCACCAAACTGCAAAAGAGGTTCCAGGACAACAAAAAAAAGATTAAGAAGCTCTACGAGAGAGGCTTGTCAGAGATTTTATGGAGGGGATTTTCTGCTCAGGTTTGGCAAGATAGACCACCATCTCAGATGATCTCTGAGATCTTTTCCAAATGGGATTCTGTGATTCTAGAGTTTGGGGCTATTGCCTAAACTCAAATGTGCTTCAGAGGATGAAGGTTTGCCAATGCTGGGTACAAGGAAAATAATGTTTCACATTCTTAAAAAGTTTGCAAAATACTACAGCGACATTAAACTAAGTGTATGGCTCTGAGGATGGAAATGTCATCTGAAGACAGAAATTCTGATAGGTTTCTTTTAAAATCAGCTTCAATCCTCTATAGTCTCATTTTAGCTTCATTTATTGGAGTCTTTGGTTTATCTTTTGGAGGTTTTTTTTTTTTGCCACATGACTGTGGAATGAATGAATGGAATGAATGGAAATCAACACTCCAAAACTTTCTTTTGCTTTTTACACCAAGGGGGAAAGTTAGGGGGTCTTTTTACTTGTGGTAATAAGTGTTGAAAAGGTGGCATGTCCTCCATCTTATAATTTTCTTCTTAATCTAGGTCTCCATCAGGATCAAGGAAAGAATGGATCTGGTGGGAGCCTCTGCGCTGAGGGAGGGATAAATTGCAGTGGAAATTGTAGTGTACGTAGTGGGAAAAAAGTGCTGAATATGGTAGCATAGAGCATGGGTTCAAATACTGGCTCTGCTCTTGACCATGGATGTTACCTTGCCAACATACTTTACTACCTTTGGCTCCATTTTTTTTTTTTGCCTGAAAAATAAAGAAACAGGATCAAGAAGAAGAAACTTCCTCTGCATTCTTATCTTGTCAGACCACAAATGAAATACAATTTCTATTCTAAATATCACATATAAGGGAGGATATTAATAAGTTAGAACATCAGTCTTCAAACTTTTTGGTCTCAGGACTCCTTTATACTCTTAAAAATTCTTGAAGACCCCCCCCCCCCGTAAAGAGCTTTTGTCTATGTGGATTATATCTATTAATATTTATCATATTAGAAATTCAAATGTTTTAGTGTCATTCTGAAAATAGTTGTGACCTCATGGACACCTTGTAATAGCCTCAGTTATTCCAAGGGATTTCATATAATAGTACTTAAGCACTTATAATACTTTAAGACCTGCAGAGCTAGTGTCCAGAGAAGGGAAACCAAGATGATGAAGGGTCTTACATTGGTGCCATATGAGAACTGGCTGAAAGAACTCAGTGGGAATTAGTCTAGAGAACCTTTAAAAAAAACTGTAGGACCTGTAATTTCATAAGGCAAGAGAAGTCTGGTAATGAATATCCTCTATTGATAAAGATCTGTTCTTTCCTTGAAATTTATAATCATAAAGTTGCCTGGAACACTGAGAGACATAATCAGTATGGCAGAGATGGGACCCAGGTGTTCATCTTTGAGGCTAGTGCGCTATTCACTATGGCATACTGCCTTTTGGAGAAAGCTTATGGAGACATACTTTCTAGATTCCAGTATTTGAAGGGCTTTCATATGGAAATAGGATTCAGCTTGTTCTCTTTGGCCCCAAAGAGCAGAATTAGGAGCAACAGGTACAAGCTGCAGGTTTGATAGAAAGAAAAATTTCCTAAAAATTTGAGTCATCCAAAAGATCTGCTTCAGGAGGTGGCTGGTTCCCCCTCACTTGGGCGCTTCAAGCCAAGGTTGGAGAACAACTTTTGCGTGGATTATAGCTGGGATTACTGTTCAGATAACCACTGAACTAGATGACCACTGAAGATCTTTTCAATTCTGAAATTCTGTGATGCTGTCATCCATGTTTGAGTTGTGAGTGTGAAAGATGTGTGTTTGATCACATCACAAGAACTGTTGAAACTAAGTAGTCTTGATCTCTATAATATGATGCTCTCCCCACCACAGACTAACTTTATAAGCCAGAAGTTTATTGATTTATACTAGGCTAGTTTAAAATAAACAAGTTAGAAAAATAAAATAAAAATAAAAGAGGGAGAAGGACTTGCTGAGTGAGTCATAAATCTTTGACCCAATTAACCATATCTGCCTTTTCTCAGTCTCCCATAAAACTAAGAGGGTTAAATAAAAAGTTACTTTATGTTATAAATTATAACTTGCACAATATTATATTTGTTTTGAGACTCACTCTATCCACTTATTTTGACAGATGAATAGTCCCTCATTCTGACACATACAACAGCTCACACATCCACACAGTGAAAAGAAATCAAAGTAATTCAATTTTTATTAGGGTCCAATTAGTCCAACCATCTGTACTTCCTTTGGTAATAAAAACGAAGAAGGAAGCTTACAGGGAAGGAAAAAAGGACTAGGAGATAATCTTCCCTCCCCCTCTCCAAGTGATAAAAGAATATGGCTAGGCTTCCCCAAGTAAAACATTTTGGTCTCCACTTCTATGCATGTTTTTGACAGCAGAGAAGGACCAGAGGGCTTCATCTAACAGTTACCTCAGAGAACCAGTGTTGGGGCTCTTCCCATGGAAAGGTCTTCATCTTTGGAAATTACTGCCACTCCCCACTGACAAGAGGCCGTTATATCAACCTTTTAGGTCATCCTTCAAGATCCATTTAAGTCAGGCATCCAATAGGCACTTAATTGTCATTTCTATCTTGGTGGTTTATCAGTGATACTTCCAGTTGACTTAAACCTTGTCATTAATGACACAAACTTATTAACCGAATGGGAGAAAGCTAAAGACAAATGAAGAGAGACCCTGCACTCTCATACTTCCTTTGCTCAGCGCCAGTTCACAATATCAACTTCAAAACTCAAACCCTCTAGAAAAACCAAAGTTTCAGCTTAACAGAAAACATTTCTATTTCACATGCTCATCTTTTAGAGACAGATTTAGAAGGTAAACATGTTATGTCAAATTGACCTACATTATGAAGGATTCAAAAGGTCTTATTTTATTTTCTACAATACCAATACCATTTTAAAAATGCAACAAACAAACAAGGAGTCATGATCCCATCTCAGAACTGCTGAAACTAAGCAGTTTTATAGGGAAACAAATTATCACTAAGTAGGGATATGAAGACAAAAATGAAAGTGCTGTTGACTACAGGGAACTTCCATTCTTTGGGAGAGTTGGGTGGTGAGGATATGTAAATGGATAAAATATAGGAATTTTTTGAGGAAGAAGGAGGGGTTGGGATCAGGAAAGGCTTTATATTAGGAGGGGGTACTTGAGTTGACCCTTGAAGGAATTCCTAGAGATGAAATTGAGGATGGAGGTCATTCCAGAATGGGGATGGTTTGGGAAAAGGTACTGAGATGAGAGATGGAATGTTGAGTTTGGAGAACAGCTAGTCGTTCAGTTTATATGTGTGAACGGGAACAATATGGTGGCACTAGGTTGTGGAGGGTTTTAAGTAGAGAGTTTGCCTTGTATCCTAGAGGCAAAGTTGTGGATGGTTTCTTCTTGGTCAGAGAATGACATGGTCAGAATTATTTTTCGAGAATACTAATTTTGTAGCTTGCAAAGGATGAATTGAGGGTGGGGAATGACTGCAAGTAGGAAGTCAGATGAGGAGGCTATTGCAACAGTTAAGGTAAGAGATGATAAAAGTCTCAACTCCCTTGCATGGATTTCAAGGTTCTCCATACTCTGACTCTTTGCAACCCATTCAGTCCTTTTCCTCACTATCCAACAGACTCCCTCCATACTGGTCACGTGGATCTTTTTGCTGTTGCATGAATTCATGATGTTCATCTTTGCTTTCATGTCTCTGCTTGTATTCCGACACTTGACTGGAATGCCCTCCCGTCTGTTCTCCCATTCAAACTCTATTTATACATGCTCTTCAAGACCTAATTCAAGTCCTGCTTCATCCATGAGGCCCTCTCTGACTAATCTATCATTCATCTTTCCTCTCTTCTGAATCTTCTGAAAGGTTAGGTTGAGGGACATAGGGCTATTTAATCTGGATAAAAGTACATGAAAATTTTTAAAGGGTGGCCTTGTGAAGAAGGATTAGACTTATTATGATTAATCATACATAGATGGGAGAACTAGATCCAAGGGAGGCCGACTGGCTCAACCTAAGGAGGAATTGCTGGGTGTGGAGTACACACCTATAATCCCTACTACTGGGGGAGGGGGAGGCTGGTGGACTTTTTTAATTTCAGGAGTTCTGAGATTCAGTAGGGCTGAAGTCAATCAGGTTCAGCAGCAAAATGGTGATTTCCTGAGACTGAGAAGCCACAAGGCATAATAGCAAATAACTAGCATTTATATCATTTTAAGGTTTTCTAATTGCTTCACATACTAACTCATTTGACTGAGCTAAATGCTCTTATCATCCCCTTTTTACATATGGAGCAACTGAGGCACAAAAGTTAAGTGATTAGCTCAGGATGGTACAGGTAGTAAGTGTCTGAGGCAGGATTCAAATTAAGATCTTCCTAACTCCAAGTCATGGGCTTTATCCACAGGGTCACCTAGAACCAAAGTCAAAAATAGATCAAGTCAAAGGTCTCATCCTGATCAGCAGTAGGACTGGGACGTTGAATGCTGGCAGAACTTCCAGGCTAGGAGAGACTCAATCAAGAGAAATTTTTTAATAAAAAGTTTCATGTATATATATGTATCTATGTATGTATGCACACACACATATGTATATATAAACACAGATAGGTGAACTTCCTAACATTCAGCACTATCCAAAAATAAAGAAGTGACTACCTTTAAAAGTAGAAAATGCCTCATTATTGTAGTTCTTTAGTCAGAGGCAAGTTGACTGTTTTTCAGGAATATTATAGAGAGGTACATGTGACAGGTAAGGGGACCTCTAAGGTCCCTTCCAACTCTTAAGATTTATGATTTCATGAGCCATATGATTTGGTGCTGAATCTCTCCTTGCTCTTGCTCATTTTATGTGTTTATCACATTAAGCTCCCATGTAGACATCATTTCACTGAAATGTCTCTCTCCAAAGTCACCAGTGATCTCATAATTGCCCAAACCAATGACCCCCTTGCCCTTTCTGCAGACTTTGACATTGGTGATCACACTATCTTCCTTGATGCTCCCTTCTCTACATTTTTGGAATGCTACTCTCTCCTAGTTCTCTTCCCACCTATCAGACTGCTCCTTCTCTGTCTCCTTGACTAGGTCCTCATCCAAGTCATATCCACTAATCTTAGTTTTTCTGCAAGTCCTTGTCCCGGGATATTTTCTCTTCTCGCTCTATACCTTGGTAATCCCATCAGCTCCCATCGATTTAATCATCCCCACTATGCCTATGATTCTCCAATTTACTTATCCTACCCAAACCTCTCTGCTGACCTCCAGTCTCACATGGTCAACTACCTTTCTGACATCTTGAACTGGCTGCCCTTTAGACATCTTAAATTTGACATGTCTAACACTGAACTCATTTGCTTCCCCCTAAATTATCCCCCCTTCCACATTTTCCAGTTACTGTTCAGGGCACCACCATCCTCCCCATCCCCTAGTTCTTAACCTAATTGTCATCCTCCATTCCTACTTTCTCAGCCCCACCCTAACCTCCAAATCCCATTTAACCTTTGCAGTATCTCTTGAATATGCCCTCTTCGCTCTTCTGACACTGCCACCACCTTTATACAAAGCTCACACCCGAATTACTACAATAGCCTGCTAGTGGGTCTGCCTGTCTCAAGTCTTCTCCAATTCATCCTCCATTCAGCCACTAAAGAAATTTTTCCTAAAGTGTAGCTCTGATCGTGTCACTCCTCCCCTGCCAACTCCCCACTACTCCAAATATTCCAATGGCTCCCATATCACCTCCAGGATCAAATAGAAAATCATCTGTTCATAGCCTAACCCTACCTTTCTAGTCTTCTTATGCCTTATTCTTCACCACACTGGCTTCCTTGATGTTCCACACTCTGACTCTTGGCTCTGGGCATTTTCTCTGGCTGTCACCCAGGCCTGGAATGCTCTCCCTCCTCATCACCACATCCTGGCTTTCTTCAAGTCCCTGAGAAAAGCCAACCTCCTAAAAGGAACTTTCCCCCCCACTCCTCTTAATTATCATGCTTTTCTTCTCTTATTTTCTAATTATCCTATACAAATAGGATTATTTGTCTACTTATTGTCTCCTCCATTAGATTGTGATCTCTTTGACGGTAGGGATTGTCTTTTGCCTCTTTTTGTATCCTTGATGCTTACATTGGTGCCTAGCATAGAGTAGGCACTTAATAAAAGCTTACTGACTGACTTGGTCACTGAGAGTCACTTAGTCTTGGGGGCGCCTCAGTTTCCTCATCTGTTAAATGATCAGACAGACCACTTGGCCTTGCCATTTGCCCTGTCACTGCCTCCTAAAGTCTTCCAGGCCTTGTCATTGGTCCTCCATCTATGCTCTGCAGATCAATAGCACTGTCACCCAACCTACTCTTGTAACCTAAGGACTCCTGACTTTACTATCCATCCCAATACTGCATCCTTAGGCTCTGGGGACTTTCCATGGGCCCTGAAGCTGAATTTTCTTTTATGTGTTATCTTCTCTAATTACATTGTAAGCTCTTTCAGAGCATGAATTGTCTATTTTTTTTTTTATATTGGTATCTCCAGCAGTTAGTACAATGACTGGTACAGAACGAGCCCTGAATAAATTATTTTTCATCCATCCATCCATCCATCCATCCATCCATCCATCCATCCATCCATCCATCTATCATAGGTATTGGGAAAGTTCACTGAAACTTAGCCTAATCAAATAACAAATCAGTTTAGTGAAACCCTAAAAGTCAAGATTCATACACACACATAAACACACACGTGTATGTGTATGTGTGTGTGTCTATATAGGTAGCTAGGTGGTTCAGTGGGTAGTATGCCATGCAGGCCTGGAGTCAAGAATACCTGAGTTTAAATCTGGCTTCAGACACTTACTAGCTGTGTGATCCTGGGCAAGTTACTTTACCCTGTTTGTCTCAGCTTCCTCATCTATAAAATGAGCTGGAGAAGGAAGTGGCAAACCCCTATAGTATCTTGGCCAAGAAAACCCCAAATGGGCTCATGAAGAGTCAGACACAACTGAAAATGACTGAACAAAATGAGTATGTATATGTGTGTACATACATACATACACATACACATGTACGTGTATGTATGTGTATGTATATATGGCTAGGTATGTATATACACATATGCATATATGCATACTATACATATATTATGTATCTTTATAAATGTTGCCTATTTTTAATCTTTTCTCCTCTGTCCTTTAATTTTTTTAAAAAAATTTTCCACCCAGGTGAAAATGATCTTTCCATTCTCAATTTCTTACAGGACTCAAATCACAGGTATTTGTGTATATATGTCATTCTTCCCTCTCAGAAATTCTGTGGGAGCAAGGTCTGGGCCCTGCCTATCTTTTGAGTCCCCAGCTTCTGGTACAGATGCCTTGCACAGGACATAGTGAAAAAGTGTTTTCTAAATGAACCTCATAACATCCACCTATGGCAGTCAGGCTAGAATACTATTCCATGAGTAGTGGCAGGGCTCAGGTTTCCATGGGTTGTGAACCCAGTTTGCTGAAGTGTGATTCAAGGGAAACAAATCTGATATCTGATTGCTTACACCCCACATCGAAGCCGGGCAGCTGCCAGCCAGGTATTCCTCTTTCAATAAGGAACAAGTTAAACAACTGTTCCTCTCAATTTCTCTCTTGAACTTGACTGGAGAAAAGGAAAAGGTTGCTCTGTTTGCTCCCTGGAGTTGGAAAGGAGACCGCAGGGTGACCCTGGTCTTAGGTCAGCACTCTGACATTATGAACTGCTGAAAGTGGCCTGTGATTAGGTGCAGACCCCTTCTTAGGAGGCCAGAGGAACATTCCTCCAGTTGGAGATGAACCTATCTCTAACTTGAAAGGTTTCCCCTGATTTCCAGATGCCTGGTGCAATAACCACCCAAGATAACGGCAGAGTCTACAGAATAACTGTCCCAGAAAATCCAGTTTTCAAGACCTAACCTGCAATTTGATGAAGCTGCTGGTCTGCAAAATGTCACATGGACAGCAACATTGTGGAGTTGTACTCTTAGGATCCGAGTCATGAGAGGGAATATTTATAGATGAGACACCCTGGCTTTAATTCAACTGAAGAAGAAAATATGGGATAAAAGGAGAAAGAGTGCTAGACTGGGGCTTGGGGGACCTTGCTTTGAATTCTAGCTCTGCAATTTACTACCTAGATGTTACAAGCTGAGGCCTCTGGGCCTCAGTTTCCTCATCTGTACAATAAGGAAGTTTGCAATGTCATAAATTACACATGTGTAATGCATAGCATATATACCTATGTGTGCATATATACATACATGTGCACACAAATATACACATTGACTTTTATCTTGTCACTGGACTTCAGTGACTGTACAACAGAATCACACATGAATCGATACATCACCCAGCGATGTCATGGGTTCCCTTTGAAAACAAAGGATAAACAACCTGCCACCTTGTATATCTGTGCATATGCATGGAAGCATAAACCAGCATTATATATATACATATAATATGTCTAACCTTATAACTTCTATCACATTTCATGTTTTCAATTTGCCATTTCTTGGTACAACAAGTGTACCAAGATGTCTACTCCTTGGAATTTTTTTTTAAAGGATGGTTGGCATATGAAAGTAGCATGATGAGGAAAAAGAAGGGTAAAAAGATTTCTGAACAGTTGGTTCTGAGTGATCCTAATCAAACTCATGAAATGACTGACATTTATTCTCAATGGCCTCTGCTCCATCCCTTTTTCTGCTCCTTTACACCTTTAGAGAGGGGTCCCACACCCTCATACTATCATCAGACAACTTCGACCTCTGCTTCCCCCGCCTCTGAGCTTCCCCAGCCAGTCTGCCCTACTAGACAGTTGCTTATCTTTTCCCTTCTCCTCCTAACAGAACTCATCTCTGGTGTCTCTGGTCTCATTCCCATGGGGCCTTGTAGTCTGGTTTACTAAACTCAGTTAAAATAATTTAAGCTAAGGTTTTAATGTCTAGTAATAGCTTTAATGTGTTGCCTCTTCAGAGATTAATTATCAAGATTAAATTATAGAAAAATTTGAGCTTTACGGCTTTCTTACTCGATGGCTGCTTTTAGGCCCACTAAAATATACATTTACATTTTAAAAGGGAGCCTTAATGAAAAGGAATGTGGCAACCAAACTACTGGTGGTTGTTAAAGGAAAGAGTTAGGACATTTGGGCTGTGTCTCCACTTAACACACACATCTCTGAAAAAAATATCCAAGTAAATTCTGTTAGTTATTTTAAAAAAAAAATACATTGGTATTTAAAATGGTTACTGACCATGTAGATTGCATCCAGCAAAGTACTTAGAAAATGACCAGTTTAACATTATTGAGCTTTCCCTCATTTTTGCCCCCTATCCACAACAAAAAAAGGGAAAAAAATCAGTTCCTGTGTAACATTAAGGCCAAGTTATTATGAAACTAGATGGGGGAACTAAAATGAGAAATCATATATTATTTGATTTAAAATGTACTGTAATCCATTGACTTTCTCAGAGCCCAGGTATCTGTGGTTAGTAACCCAATTTCAACATCTGGTAGTCCCATTTACTGGAAAATAGGTTCTTCTTGGTGTGATGTGATATTCTCTTGCCGGTCAGAGATTCTATTAATGATTTATATACCTTATGGAAAAAACATCTCCTATTTGGCATTTTCATTACATAAAAGGAAGTGGGCTGGTTGTGTAGCAAGACTGAAGGATAAGGAATAGATGGTCAACCCAAAGACCAGAGAAGGCATCCAGCACATGGGGTAGACTCACTATAGGTATTTCAGGAAGGATACCAACAACTTATCAGTTATATAGAAGGATAAGAAGGCATGCCTGGGGGATGGTGATCTTGCTTGGTGTAGAAAACATCCCCAGAGATGATATCAGGGATATGTCAAAGTTCAAAGAAAAAAATGTAAAAGGAGTTATTGTGAAAGAGTGGAATCAGCATGGATTTAGAATCAGAAGACCTAGATTTTATCCTGAAGAAATCACTTTTCCTTTCTGGGTCTTAGTTTCCCCTTCTATAAAATGGGGGTGTTGAAGTGAGTGGTCCTTAAGCTCCCTTTCCATGATCTACATTCCAGGATACTGTGAATTTAGAGTACTATCAGTCTTTGGCTGTGTTAGCTTGTAGTAGATTGGACTTTTACCTGACTTAACTAAGAGCATTCTACAAAGTTGGGATTTCTACTGAACAAAATCCTTTTTTGCCAAGTTAAGTTTTTATCCAGGGTCAATTACTTCAGCTACCTCATTACCCACAGATAATGGTAAAAGCATAACACTAAAACATGAAAAATGAACAGTCTAGTTAACTACTTTATCCATGATTCCTTTCACTCAGGGTCATAAGGATCTGTCATGGTCATTAAAATTTAAAATAAAAGTAATGTCTTCCCAATAGAATACAGTTTGTATAAGCAAATTCTTTGTCATTCTTATGGCTTAGAAAGGGCAAAATTAAAAGAGCAGTAACATCTTTTTAAACATATAATTGGGGTTGGCTTTTGAAGGTTCTAACTGTGATGTCATCAGTGTAAAAAGTTCTAGTGAGTTATCTACCTACCTATCAATGCAAGCTGGCACCTTCTCTGTCATTTATAGTCTTAGCCAATAATAGCATGGCATTTAATGGCTTGCAAATCACTTTGCAAGTATTTCATTTTACCCTCACAACAACACTGGGGGGTAAGGTGCTACTATTATCATCATTTTGCAGATAAGGAAAGGGAGGCACAGAGAAGTTAAGTGACTTGTTCAAGGTTGTACAGCTAGCAAATATCTGAGGCTGGATTTGAATTCATGATTTCCTGATTCCAAGTCCCAAAGCTCCTAGAATGCTGAGAAAATAAGTGATTTTTCCCATGGAAGTGTGTAGTTTAAATAAATAAATGAATGAAGTGTCCCTTATGCTACTTCCCACCTCCAGGTCGTCCTATCTTTTTCCTCATTCTGGCAGATGCCAATATATTCCAGAAACAGGACTCAAGCTTAGGCCTTCCTGAGTGACTCCAAGGTCAACTCTTTACCTACTACATCCTACTGCCTATCATTATATGTATATTCAAAGCAGTTGAATGGGGCTACTAGGTGGTGCCATGGTGGAGTTAGGTAGACTCATTTTCATGAATTCAAATCTGGCCTCAGATACTTAACTAGCTGTGTGACCCTGGACAAGTCAGTTACCCCTGTTTCCCTCAGTTTCCCCATCTGTAAAATGGACTGGAGATGGAAATGGCAAACCACTCCAGTATCTTTACCAAGAAAATCTCAAATGGGGTCATGAAGAGTCAAATGTGACTAAAAAAACTATTGAACAAGAACAAAATTATCTAGGGACTCTAAGAAAGACCTACCGTATGCCTAGCAATGCCAAACACTAACCAGACAGCTGAAACAATTATGTTCAAATTCAATTTTTTCTTTTTTAATAAGGCAGTGTCAGCTATGATTATGACTGAGATAAGGCAGAGCAGAGTTAAAATAGTGAAGAATCACTGTCTCTCAGAAAGTCAGTGAATATCCTTGTGCCTGGACTATGCTGTTTACCATCAGACAAACGAAGCAGCCTGGGGTGGTAGAAGGAGACAAGTCTTGAGTTGCAGCCATGTCTCCACGACTTACTTGCCCTGGTAAGGTTGGGTGGGTCCTTTCACTTTCCTTTCCTCTCTAAGATGGCAGGAAGATCTCCAGAGACAATTCTCATCTTCCTGCAGAGCCATTTTTAGTTCTCGCTGTCCCCTGTTAGGAACAAAGCACTTTCTTCTTCAGCCTCCACCCTTTTAATTTTGGAGCTTATCCTCCTCTCTCCCAAAACTTCACCTATTATGGCTTTTGGAGTTCCCATTCCATAACTAACAAACACTTCATGCTATTTTCATCTTGATGGCTTTACCAGAGAGAGAGTCTGCTTATCCTAGGTGACTGCATCTCTGGCTGCCCTCTATAGCATTTGCTACTCTTTCATATCCCTAGCCCTGGAGGGAGAATCAGGCTCCCCAAGGCCACATCCAACCAGACTTTCCCTTTGCTAATGTTTGCTCTTACTTTTAATTCATTGCATCAAAATTTATCTCCCAATTCAAACCACCATAGTTGTTGTCTAGCCCAGATATTCTACTGCTTTTTTCAAGATGTTGGGTAATGGTCTTCTCTTCCTTCCCAACTGGTGATCTCTTACTAGGGCACTCCAATACACATGTAAATGCTCCTGTAAATTGCTTACCTCCCAGTTCCTCAGTCTCTTCTCAATCAAATCCCATGACCTACTCCTGCGTTCTGTGGCAGACACACATAGCCATGGTCACATCCCAGTCTTCACCATCAACCATAAGTGTTCTGTTTCGATGATCAAAAACTCATAATCTTCCCTACTAAACTTCATTTTCTAAGCTTTTCTACCTATTAAAGTTACCATTATAGTCCTAATCATGCAGGTTTGCAAATTCAGGGCCATTCTTGACTCTTCTCTTTCTATTTTCAAATAAACCTGATTATTACGATCAATCAGGCTGTGTGTATGTGTGTGTGTGTGTGTGTGTGTGTGTGTGTGTGTGTGTATAAAGGATTCCATTATTCCATTCCATAAACATGTAACACTGTGTCTCATAATCATGTTCTGAAATCCTGGCAGGAAATTTCAGTTTTCCTGTATTTGGGGACTTTGTTCCCAATCACCAAGTCTGTTTCATTTTGCAATTTCATTACAATTAATTCAGAAAGATTAACATGCTCAGAGCATAACCTGGGGAATGATTTCAGTGGGAACCTATTTATTTCCCCATTTCTGGCTGTACTACAGGTGGTAGACCTCTATAGAAGGCGGATCTAAACTAGCAGGCTTCGTGGTACCACTGCTTATGGGCTAGGGCAGGGATTTGCTCTTATTTTCCAGCAGAAAATCTGCTGCACCTGGTGTTCAATGTAGAAGATTGATCCCACCCCCTGTGGCCTGGAGGAGGGCGAAAGGTGAGAAAACAGCACATTTGTAATAATTGGACAGGTGTGAACAGGTGCCGATTTGAGGCTGATGGAGGTGCTGGTGAAGCGCATCAGGGAGGTAAGAGTTCCTCTCTGGGGAAGGGAAGTGTAAAGTTTTAATAAATGAAGTGTCTTTTACACAACCCTCGCACTGCCTCCCACCTACAGTACAAGCTGCCCTATGTTTTTGCTTATTCTAGCAGCTGGCAATTCCTGAACAGACTGGAAAGAAAAAGAAAAGCAGTTTGATGTGTTTTAAAAGGCTTTCAATGAATGAATGCCTCCTTTCCCACTCCCACCATCACTTTGTAAAAGAGATCTGGAATTTGCAAAGTGGGAAAGGAGAGATGGAAGCTAGACTCCTCTATCAGCCCTTCAGCACTGTGTAAGAAATGCTTAACTATCCTTCAAGACTGCTTGGAATTGTTTCCTGGTATAGGTTTTACTTTTTTTTGCTAAGAAAACTATCATAGGATTGCCTTCTTCTATGACCACTCAAACTGACAAAAAATGGGTATGGAAAGTGGATAATAGTGGTGAAAATGGAGATTCCCTCCCCCCTTCCCTCCACCAAGATAAACTTATTCTTTGTAGAATAAAGAATTTTGATAGTCAGCAAATAATAGCTTTCACTTGAATGATGTTTGGTAGTTTACAAAGCACTTTTCATAAATTATCTTAGTTAATCTTCCAACCATACTGTAAGGTAGGTGGTACAACCATCAAGATCCCCATTTTTCAGATGTGGAACCAGATATGAAGTCATTTGACCAAGGTCATACTATTAATAAATGACAAAGCCTAGGCCTTCTGCTTCCAAAGGCAGGGTTTTCCCCACTGTTATATCACTTGAAGGCCCTAAGATCTTGCACTAAGTACTTTGGGGGCATATAAAGCCCCCAACTTCACATTCTGGTTTGCCTCAATTTCCTCATCTGTAAATAGGGATGATAATAGCAGCTACTTCTTAGGGTTATTATGAAAATCAATTGAGGTAACATTTATAAAGTGCTTAGAACAGAGTCTGGATCATAGTATATGTTGTATAAATGTGAGTTATTATTATCACCACTATTATTAACTATTATTATAGGAAAAGGGGCAGGAGAGTAGGGGATTATGGCATTCCATACAAAGGGACAAGCATCATCAAAGCACCAAATCAGAGAAGCACAAGTCATGTATGCACATATGATCCAAGCACCACCATTCATGGAGAATAATAGTCTAGTTTGATTGGGATTTGGAGATAAATGTAAGGAAAAAACAGAAGATAAGGCTGGAAACATATCATGAAGGACCTTAGATTTCAGGGTAAGAAGTATGGACTTTTCTCAGTGTGCCAAGGAGGCACTGACATTTTGAAGTGGGGATGGCTGGCTCCTGGGCTGCCAAGACCATGGCTCTTAAGACAATGAAAAGTGCAATGCCCGCCCACCCGGTAAATTGTCTTACCTTGTTGTCAAGCAATGTCTCCCTAATGAAGTCTGCCACGATATTGACTGAAAAGAAAAGTCAGTTTTCCTGGTCATCCTGAAACACCAGAACTAGAAGAAGCGACTCCTGAATGTTGAGAAAGGGTAGAGCACAGAGGACTGAACCAGGGGACTCTAGGAAAACCACTGAGTCCTCATACTTTTATTTTCTATTACTCCTACTTCATGAAACCCAAACCTCGGATCCTAGGGCGGTCTTCCTGGAAGAGAGATAGTATCAGGATAGTGGAATCCTTTGAGCCATTTGGATGAAGCCATCTCTAAGATAGCCTAGCTTCTTGAAAAAGAAAATCCCTTTGAGTAACTTCATTTTGTAGCTGGATGACTTGTGTCCTCAGTGAAAGACTCCCGGCTGTTCCCATTCAACTTGCCTAGGATCTTGTTCCAGTCTGCTCAGGAAAGTGAATATACAGCTCTTCTGTTCACATCACATGCTCTGCTCTCTTTCTTTTCTTTGCATTGTAGTTTGTCTGGTTCGGCTCAGATTTTCCTATCTGGCTGGGCTTGAGTTTTCTCTACAGATTCCTAAGAACAGCTAGTAAATTAGCTTCCTTGAGAGTATCTGCCTTAATCTGACCCAAATTAACATCTCAGAGCCAGTCTTGCTCAGCCTGGCCCCAACTTCCCTCTGCCAATCTCTGCAGTAGTTGCTGACCCATGTGACTTTTCAGCTTCCTACCCATTACCTAGAAGGCTCTGATATAGAGAATGGAAGGACCAAAGAAATGCTACTGGAAGATTCATCTGTTTGGTGGTATGATGTCAGTTTTTAGAGTAATGAAAGATGACTTGGCCTACAGGGGCTAGCCCAGTGAACTTCCAAGGGGCATTGGTGACTCAGCATTTGGGCCCATCTGAGATGATGAACTTCCTGGCTGCTTCTGGCCATGGGGTGGCTTGGAGGTGAAGGACATGGGTGTTTTCAAATAATAAAGTGATGCCTTCATTTACTGATGAGCCAGAGGAGCCAATGACTCAGTGGACCTTTGGAAAAGGAGAGATAGCTTCTTGCTCATTTTTTCTTGATCTCTCTGTTTTTTTCTACTCTCTCCTGATGAGAGTGAGGGAATGGGTTATGATCTCCCCCATTCCTGCTGCTGGTCCACATGGAACATGAATTCATCTAGAACCACTTGTGGCTAGTCCTGTGGGTGCCTTTTCCAACTTCTCTTCACTTTTCTAGATGACTGAAACTTGTTCTTGAGATGGGCTTGGAGTTGAGCTTGTGAGTTTGAGAGGTTTCAAGGTCCTGGGTCCAATAAGGAGAACTGATTGGCAGCAAAGACAGTTGTATCAATGATAACAGCCACCAAAAAAAAGAGGGGCCCTGGTCTGGCTTGCTAGAAGACATGAACTTTGAGGAAGACAGTGTAGAGAAAAGGTGAAATGTAAAATGCTTAATTAGCAGTGCCAAAAACTGCTTTGTGTTTTGATGATTTGAAGTAACAACCTTCTGGACTGTAACAGTAGTTAGCACAGTAGTTTGTTTAAAGTCTCACTATCAACGATCACTTGAGAGAGTCTTTTGTGCTTAACATTTCTTTTAAGGGTAATAAATAAACTCTTGTCCCATACTTGTCTCATGTTGTGTCTTGTGTACCTTCGCTATTCCCATACTTTTGGAAGGAAACTTTAGATATGAGTCTAAATTTAAACTTTAAATAATCTACCTCTGGGTTATCAGGCTGAGGTTTAATGAGTCGAGTGTAAGAAAAGGGTACCTAACTCCTCTCACTAGAAACTAGGCTTCTTCTAAGGTCAAACCCAGGATGGACTTGAGACCTGGATCCAAAGTGAGGGGCCCCTTAGCAAGAGGGAGTGGGTGAATTGCCCCAGCCCACGTCTGTCAATATTAGATTAGTAACTGGGACAGAAAAGCATCAGCAGCTGAGAACCTGGCTGCTCTGTGAATGATGCCTCAAAGGTGAGTGATTACCAAAAAGAGATGAGCAGAAGGCAAGCTATTTCTCAGCAGTGATTCAGTAAGGAACTGCAACGTGGCTGAAGTTCTTAACAGGGCTGAAGTAGATGTATCCTTCAAGAATGGAGCCATCTCCTTCTTAGCGCACAGGAGCAGAGGCAATGGGGAGCATTCCCTAACACAGACTGGCATAGGCTGTAGGAGTAGCAGAACACCACGGGCCAGATGAAGCAACAGCTTTTCCAGCCATCTGTGGCAGATGCTTCCAAACCCCTCCCCAGCATCATTAATTGGGAAGATAATTATAAAACATGGGTGTGAAATACACAGCCCAGCACTCCCAAGTACTGCATGAACCAGATCAAAATGTAACTGAGAATATTTAATAAAATAAATAGAAGTACAATAAAACATAGATGATATTACATTTTAAAACTAAGTCAACACACAGCTGCAAAGATATGCATGTATGACTTAGTGGTCTCCTGGTTTCTGTTGGATTTTGACACCACCCGCCTAGAACACAGAGAGGTTAAGTCACTTGCTGAGAGTCAAACAGCCAGTATGTGTCAGAGCCAGTGGGACTTGGCCCCAGGTTTTCCTAACTTCCAGGTTTTCTTTTCTATCAACTACACAGTGGTGTCAAACTCAAATAGAAACGGATCTCTGCTGGTTGTATGTTGACTTAGAAAAACACAAACTGACATTATGTACGTTGGGTTGTATTTTTAAATTTCTTTTGTTAAACATTCCCCAGTTACATCTTCATTTGCTTCAAGCTATGCTTAGGAGTTTTGAGGGCTACTAGGTGGAGGTCAATTTGACACCTCTGTATTACACCAAATAATATTATTTAAGGCACTTTGGCAAATCTCAGGTGTTGGTTATCGTTATTTTCTAAATGGGTAACTTTAAGGCAGAAAGGCATTCCTTGACACAATAATTGTTAAGTAATATGAAATGCTCAGAGATAAAGAAACAACAAAGTCTCCCGTTGAGTCATTTTTCAGTCGTGTCTGAGTCTTCATGACACTATTTAGGGTTTTCTTGGCAGAGATACTAGAATGATTTGCCATTTCCTTCTCCAGCTTATTTTACAGAGGGGGAAACAAGGTTAAGTAACTTGCCCAGAGTCATACATCTTGGAAATGTCTGCAGCCAGATTTGAACTCATGAAGATGATTTTTCCTGATGCTAAACCTAATGCTTTATTCATCTCCACCACCTAGCTGCCCCAGATCAGTCTCCACATAGCTGTATTTGTGTTTGTATCTGCCTGCTTAAGCAATGCCTAACAACACAGAGTTTGTCAGTTGATGCTGTACCCACACATTTCATAGAAAAGTGAAAAATGAAACCAATTTAAAAAAAAACTTGTTACTTGATCTGTATGATTAATCAATCAACAATAATTATCAAGCATATACTTAGTGCCAGGCTTTGCTAGCCACCATCAGTACAAAGAAAAAGGGAAAACAAAAACAGTTCCTACCCTCAGAGAACTTACATTCTAATAGGAGAGAAACATATAAAAATGAAAACATACAAGACAAGTTGAAATTGGAAGATGACTGGATGGGGAAGGAGGGGAGGGGGAAGATAGGAAAGTAATCCTGAAAGCTTCGGTACTCGAGTTAAGCATCCATATAACTGGCTGTTTAGTTTTTTTCACTGAAGTGACTAAAAAAAAAAACCCCAAAGGGAATTAAATAATGAGTTTGGTATAGTCTCAGGTTCAAAAAAAGTCAAGGGGGAAAATCAGTAGATTTCAATCAACCCATTTTCTTTCTTTTTTTTTCTGAATTAACTCATTGAAAATCAACTCATTTAAAATGGGCATCTTTTGTGTAAAAATAAAGACTTTGTTTAAAAGAAAGAGTATTAAGCCACTTATTCCTGTATCTTACGCTCTTGCTTTTACAAATCATGCCCCCTAAACTTTCACACATCTACTGCAATCCCACAACTTAAATCTTTAATCAAGATAATACAAGTAATGCCAAAATGGACAGGTAGTTACCCAGATGTATGTGACAGTGACGGATCTGCTGCTGTGTGAAGACATGGAAAAGGAATCAGCTGAAAGTTCCAGTGTGATATGATAGAAATGTCACGTAATTTGCTCCTGGAGAGCAAATGCACTGTAATTCCTTTAATTATATCAAGAACTCTGAAAGCACATTGATTTTCTAGTTTTCTTAAAAATTACATACTAAGTTCATTACTCCTCCCTTTAAAAATTGTGTTAATTATGTTTTCATTCTATGCTTTTCCCTCTGAAGACTGATACAGTCACATCCCAGAAATTTAGTATGTTAACTCACTGTTATCAATCTTATTCACATATTTTTTAATTGGCTCTATGATTCATTCTTTGACTTACTCATTCAGAATGTCATTAGTAAGTCTCCATTTAGTATCTTCTGCTTGGGTACCCTGAATTAATTTAAAAGCACACAAGAAATTTTTACCTATTGAGAGAACATTGAGTGTCCAAAATTCTCCAATAAAAAGTATAAGTTGACATTATATTACACCTACACATACACATATTAAAAATATGTCTAGTTAGACTCCCTTGATGTAAAGGACCCTTTGAATTTAAACGCTATATAATATGCCTCCATTTCCCCCCAAACTCTGGTTCGTTATGGCAATATAGGTTTTATGAATCATTGTTCATTTCTGTTCAGTTCATTTGGGAAATCCTTCTGTACTTTTGAGTATTTAATTTATAAATTATGTGAGCTTTAGGCCTGACAGAAGCAATGAAGCAAAATTATTTAAAGAATCAGTTGTAGATATGGGGCTTTACTTGAATAGTGTCGTCTGAGAATCTGAATGGTGACACCCGCGTGAGGTGATTTGGGCTTACCTGCATCTCGGTCCCTGATACAGTAGTCTGGAGAGTTTTCAAAATAGACCAGGTCATTTTTAGTTGGCTTCTTAAATCTCTTGTTAGCTACAGTGAAACCAGTGCCATCTTGATTCATGACCACCTGGATGGCCCCGTTGTACTTCTTCCAAAGATAATCTCCCGTCTTTCTAAAGTCAGCCATGGCCAGCCAGCAGGTCCTCAGGGTGCAGGATCCACTCACCCCATGGCATTTGCATTCTTGTTTCAAGAACCGCTTTACAGCCTGTTAGAAAAGGCAGCAAAATATCAGCAGAGATGAATGCATCCAACTACCCAAGTAACATGTATTACATTACTTCTTCTCCATGAATTTAGTTGTGGCACCTGAAATCTCAGGAGAATTTTTGAGTGGTGTTTAATAGCAATGTTTCAAAAGCTCAGCTAGTGTAGAGAATGATAGGGAGGGTTCAGTCAATGAGCTTTATTTATTTAGCTAGGAAGGTAGGTAGAGCTATGGAACTTGTGATTTTACCCACCAACTAATGAAGATCTGCCACTGGTCTATAATAGTCTTAGGTCCACAGAACACCAAGATGTTGGATGATGTGCCCAGAATCAAAGCCAGTTTGTATCAGAAGACAGACTTGAATCCTCATGACTCAGAGCCTGGCACTCTATACACTTTGCCAGGTGGCCTCTCTTTCCTAAAATTAAGGTAGAGAAGGGGGAGGAGGCTTAATTCCATTAACACAGATATAGAGTTGGAAAAAGGCCTTCTAATCCAACCTTCTCGTTTAATAGATGAAGAAACTGAAGTCTAGTATTGTTAAATCATTTGCCCAGAATTACACAGACAAGAAGTAAGATTAAAACCTTGGTTCTTTGAGGCTAAAACCAGTGCTCTTACCAGTGGGCCACATTGCTAATCATCTATGTGGTAAACCTTCATCTGGGGAAGGTGACCAATCTAAAGCAGTAAAAAGAATGAATTATAAAGTATTTCCTAAACAACTGAAGTTTTAATACTTTGCATACCATGCATAACCTATATTAAGTTGCTTACCATCTCAGGGAAAGATGGAGAGAATTTGGAATTCAAAATTTTAAAAATTAATGTCAAAAATTGTTTTGACATATAATTAGGAAAGAAATAAAATATTATTCAAAAGTACTTTGCATAGGTATTATTTATCATACTAATAACTTGCTTAATAACATACTATCATAACTTGAATTAGGCTAACCAAGCCATTGCCAAGTTGGGTTTCTTTAATGAACAATTCTTAATTAGCACATCAATTATATGTATGTGGCACCCTTTCTGGGACACATTCTCAACTTCCTAATCACAGGTTTCACGATTGCATCCCCAGAAGAGTGGCTATGATTCCTAAGCCCCCACTGGTTAGCTTATCTTTAATAGTCAGCCAGTAGATACAATTAGCTCAAAGCAAAGGCATTTACTAAGGTGGGATAGTAAGAAGACTATCTATAAAACATTACCCCCATAAACTTGGAGCATACTTTCCCATAGATACACCAGCACCTTCGAGGAGAGTGGGCACAAATTTAGAGTATCATGGTAATAAGGCACATATGTGGACAAGGCACTCATATCTCCGGTGCATAAGGGCCCTAACTTTTTTCTCTTCTCCTGGATTCCCCACAGGGGAGCCCTAACCCCACTGGCCCTCCCACTCTCAACTACTAGGACACTGAATCCATAGTCAGTTTTTTCATTCTGTTGCCAGAATCCTAGGTCCTTGAAACTACTTCTCACCTTAAATGCATCCTTTCTGTTTCTTTATAGAGAGGGTATCTGCTCTCTACCTTGAATGGCTGGACTCTCTGAACAGTTCCCTATTGGTATGTCCTACTGGTCAAACAGTGGTTCACTATGGAAGGAAATATTAAAAAAAATCCCTGTCCTACAATCTAGATGTCCTAGTAGAGGCACAGGGGTCACATTCTATAAAGCTTTTCTCTTGTCTTCATCCCTTGAACTCGAAAGCAGTTCAAGTATCTGCAGGACATGACAAGATCAGCTTTATAAAGTCTTCCAGGGTGGGACTAATCTTTTCCCAATCAATGGCTGGCTGCCATTGAAATTGAAGCCAGGAACTCCTTCATACTTCATAATAGGATAACAGGGCATAGAGAAACATTTTTACTTCATTAGCATATTAATGCTCACTACCTATAATCTTTCCTTTACTTTCTGTGATTCCATCAACTAGTGTGTATGGTGGAAGGCAACTCTGCCCCATCTCTCCCATGTATGAGTATCTCTCCCGTACTGTACTACAAAACAGATGGTTCTTTTGAGCAGGTTAAACAGTCCTTTCAATTACATTCATGTTATTCATTTATTTAGCAAAGCCATATATAAAGATAGATAAATAGATAGATGTATAGATAGATATTTAAGGAGAGTCCAAAGCCTTTGGGCATGGACAAGAATTTAACAGATCAATTGATCAACAAACATTTATTAAGTGTTTTACTATGTGGCAGACAAGTTACTACAGTGTTGGGGGATACAAATATGAAAGCGAGAGAGTCCCTGATCTCAGGAATCTTACATTTGAATAACATTTTCTCAGTTAAGGAAATATCAGTATGCACGCATGTGTATAAGTGTGTGTATTATGCATACATATGTATATGTACATATACATACATACATCTCTCCATATACATGCATGCACATATTTAGATATAATACATTTCCATACACAGTTTAAAATCACAGGACACTATGATGGAGAACACTAACAACTAGGAGAAATCAGGAAAGACCTCTTGAAGGAGGTAGCATTTGAGCCGGACCTTAAAAGAAACAAGAAGTTTCAAGAAACAGAAAAGGTGGGAGAACAATCCAGGCAAAGGTACGTGGGCAGGAGATTGTTATGAAATGCCTGCCAAATGCTCCCCTAAATCTACAAAGATACACAGCCCAAAATACCTCCACGCTACTTTTTGTTTTTCATCCATATGCAGAAAAATTAATGTAATAGTAAAGGGTCAGTTCTCTATTATTTCCTAGTTATTTGTCTGGGAGCAGCAGGGTGGCACAGGGAAAGAGTGTCTGGATTGGAATCAGAAAGGCATCTTTCTGAGTTCAAATCTGGTCTCAGATGCTTACTAGTGTGTGACCTGGGCAAGTCACTTAACCCTGCTTGCCTCAGTTTCCTCCTCTGTAAAATGAGTTGGAGAAGGAAATGGTGACTCACTCCAGTAACTTTACCAAGGAAACCTCAAAAGGACATGACTGAAAAAGAACTAAACACCTACAACAAATTATGTGTCTGTAGGTATGTCTGCCTCTGATTTCCTTTCACCCTTCTTTCTCTTCCCAGTTAATCCATTAATTGGCTCCACTGGTCAAAGTGTGGATAGCACTATATTCTACCTGTTTAGGCTTGTCTTATGCAACTGGGACTAAGGTTAAGGGTCTAAGGCAAACCCAAAAGTCAAAAGATGGAAAGGGGAAAGAGAGCAGAGACTCCAGTTTTGGAGGGCAAAATGGAGGAGGAATACTCCAGGGAAAGGAATGACTGAGAGCCCTCCAGGAATAATTATCTATCAGATATTTCTCACTTCTTGTCTGATTGCCTCTCTTCCACCCTCTCCCCAAGGGCATAAAGGCATTTCCTCCAATTCTGAGATTTGAACCGATGGCTCTCAAGACCCAACCTCACCAAATACCTACCTCTGATTTAGTTCAAGTAATCAGAAGGCACTCTTAGGGGTTTGTCATGATAATTCCACTCTGTCCATGGCCGGTCACATAGACTGGCAACTGGAGATCCTTAGGGGATGAAACCCTTACTCAGGAAATGAAATGAAGGTCCAGCCTGACTCCAACTTACTCCATTTAATATATTGAAGACAGTCCATTTAAAAAGACTTAATCTATCTATGCAAGCACAGCTCTGTGCTATCCTCATGAAACCATTTGGTCCCCTTCATCATGGGGTCACTTCAGTGGCTTGGAGATAGTAGTTTTTGGGCCCTCTTCCTTGCAGTAGAAACAAAACACTTAAAGAACAAGTGTTCAGGGAAGCATTTACCAGTCAGACCTAGATATGACTATGTTCATAGATAGCTTCCAAAAGTGAGGGAAACCATGAGTTTCCTATCACTGGAAGCCTTCAAGTGGGAGCTGGACAGATTTTTACATCTGTCATTTACAGAATCTTAACTAGCAAAAAGAATCATAACTAGGGAAGACAGAGATACAAAAGTGAGACAGTCCATATCCTGGAAGAATTTACATTCTAAAGTGGAAAAAAAAACCTCAAATAGTTGAGCAGTAGTCAAGGGAAGGAAGTTTTGGTTCAGCCTGTTACAGGAACTGTGAATGGGAACTAGAGGGCAGTAGATTATCACACCCTTTCCAGTAGCAATGGTAGTTTTTATTTGATAAAGCAAAAGGTTCAGCAGTGGGAATGAGGGCAGGGAGATGGAATGTGCACCACAGCGGGTTAGATGGAAAGATGTCCATGGTGGGTAGGCTCTGGATTTTGGGTGATAGTTGGATGGACATATAAGCTAGATGAGATATGAAGTACTGATTGAGGCTGGCGAGATACAAAGGGTGGATGTGAGTTTTCACTCACTCACTCACCCACCCATCAGGACAGTGGTAGCCCCAGGGTGGAGTCTGAAAGATAAACTTCTGAACATCTTCCTGCCCTTTCAACCTTTTCTCATCCTAGAACTCTCCATGTGTTTTCTAATCTCTTCTCCACCCCTCTACACACACGCTATGCTTTCCTGCCTCTGGGTCTCTGGCTCACATTTATCTGTGCTAAAAATCCCTTCCCCCCTCTGCACGTTGAATCCCAACCATCCTGCAGAGTCCAACTCAAATCCCTCTTCTCTAGAAAGCCAGGACATGAACCCAGGTCTTTCTGGTTATGAGGCTGGCTTTCTATCAATTATTCCTCACTTCCTTTTAGTCACTTAAATCAATTCTTGTTAAACTGAATAAAATAATAGGTATTCAAATATTTGTTGGATGAATGAATCCAACTACCTGCCCTAAGGTGTGCCTTACGAAATTTAAGCACTTTATCTGTTACTGAAAAGCAATAACTATTTAACCGATGAGACTGATTTAATAATAATAATAGCTAACACTGATATACTCTGAGGTTTGCAAAGCACTTCACATATATATCATTCGGCCCTCACAATTACCTTATGAAGTTGGTGCTATTATCATACCCATTTTACAGGTGAGGAAATTGAGGCTGTGACAGGATCCAGGGTCACACAGCTAGAATGTGTGTGAGAAAGCATTCTACATCTAAGTCCAGCGCTCCGTTCTCCATTACCCCATTGACCTATTGGTTTGAATAAAGAGATGCTATGACTCAGTCCTGGAGGGCGCTGTGAGTTCTAGAAAACTGGGCAGACAAATTCTAGTAGTTTCTACACCATGCTAGAAAGGTTTTGAAATGGTCTCAGAGAAAAACTATTTCTGCTATTTGAGGACCAGCCTAGATTAGTGCAAATACAGACTTGAAACAATGAACTGCTTAGTTAGATAAATAAAATAAATAATTTAAATTAAATAAGTCAAACTGAAATTATCCAATTCATTGCTAAATGGATTATTAAATAAATATTAAACTGATTAAATTAAACAAACATAATTACAAAATGGTCCTCAGGTCTGTGTAGGCTCCTCTTCCTGCCACTGTCAGAGCAGTGGAATATCAGAAAAGAGAAGAGAGGGTGTTAAGAAACAATCATCTAAATTCATTTACCTAATTGTTGGTATTTGAAAATGTGATCTTTGTTTGTTGACCAAAAAGGAGGCCACAATACTGGAGGAACTTATCCATGTTGACATCTTTGATAAACGAAACCAGAGACCTTAACACAACACAACAACTAACACTAAATGCAAGCCAGAACTAAGGCAGGGCACATGGAGCTTTTCCTAGTGAAGGAAATTTAGAGGGGTGCCACTTTCTCTCCCAATGGGTGGTCATGGATGATTTAGCTGCTGGCACCAGATGTACAAACAACCAGACCACCAAGGGTATGGTCCTATTTTCTAAATCACTTGTCTAATTTGGGTGGGACTTCCTCTTTCTTGACCTTAACTTCTTTGGCCCAGAATGTCATTAAGACTTCTTTTCTCCACTCCTTGTACACATTTTTTTATAATGGTGTTTACACACAAATTTCAAAACAAGGGATTTTGGAGACAAAACCTCAGCACATTTTAGTGATAGTGGTTTAAGTCCCTAAAGAGTCTGTTGCAGTGTTTATAGCTCTTTTCACCTTATTAACTGAGGCCTTCAAGGGAACTGGAGAGGCTTATCTAAGGTATGGGAGTGGGGGAGGGAATAATATTCTTTTATTGAGTATTTAATAAATGTTTGCCTTTTAAAATAAATAAATAAAATTCTCTAAGTTTGCACCCTAATTACACGGAATATGGTTGCTGCAGCAACCCAGAGGGTTTCTTTCATTTTTGGAGCATTTGCTTAGAGGACCTTGAGAATGGAGGTCTTTTCTGCAGGCTTTTCACTTTCTCTAGTAGAAAAACCAGCTTGCATAGCTGCATAGCTATCACACTCTGAAGATCACCATTGAATCACTCTCACCTTCCCTATTTGCTAGAAGTGAGACAAACTCTCAGGCCTCTGCTGCTCTGGTGGCTCATTCTCACAGGGAAATGCCCTGGTAAAGCTTCCTGCTTTCCAGGCCATGCACAGGGCATCCAACCATGGGAGGGCTCTGAGGGGGCTCACACAGAGGTCCTTTCGTTAGGACCTGCTCTTAGCTTGTTTAGCTGCCTTTGATCCTAAAGGGTAGGTTGTTGACAAAGGGCTGAGGCAAACAGCAGCTTCCTTCAGTTTTATCTAGGTAGAAACACAACTTTCTTCAACCCTTCATAGCTTCCCTTCTTTTTCTCCTTTTTCCTATAGTTCATCAGGGATTTCAGAAACCTGAGTGCATCCTGCCCTGTTTCAATCTGGACTTGGATAAAGAAGGGTCAGTCAACACTGATTAAGCACCTACTATGTGCTGACCACTGTGCTGAGCATTGGGGGTACAAATAAGAAAAAAGAAATAAAGACCCTATCCTCTAGCAGCTTACAATTCAAAAGATGATAAATAAAAAGGAGTTGAAAAGGTGATCAGGGATAAAGACTGGAGGTTCTGTTCTGTGGAACAGAAACCAAGCAGAAGGTACTTTAGAGTGGTTGAAAAAGTGGGGTAAGAGTGGAGGAGGAAGGGAACTTACCCCAATTTTTAGGCTGCTTACAAATGTTAACTTAGCTGTCAGCAAATACGCAAACACACACACTCGAAAAGAAAAGAACAAAAAGATAGTGCTTGACCTCAAGGAGCCCACTTTCAGTCTAACGGAAGAAGACAAACACACAAAAGAATGGACTCGTTGAATAAGTCAAAGAAATACAAAATGAGAACACTGAGAAAAATAACAAAGAAATTCAGAATGAGCACAACATAGTAGGAAAAGAGATGTCTGAGGAGATGCATCTTTTGTTTCCTCTCCTTCAGTGGAGATTGAGTCACCAAATAGGAAAAATAATGATACAACTTTTGAAAATTGTCCAAGAACAAAACTGGATCTAGAAAAATATACATAAAACTGGAAAATAAAGACTTTTCAAGCGACGGCGTTGGTAAGGAAAGCCTCAGTTTCCTCATCTGTAAAATAAGGATGTTGAACTAGATCCTTTCCAACTCTAAATCTATGGTCTTGTGTCTATAATGAGATCCATCATTAGTTTAAAAGGGAATAAGACAAACTGATAACAAAAGCGGCTACATGGGGAAAACCTCCAAAAATTTGAATTAAGTAGGCAGAAGGTACATTGGCAACAACAGTAGAAAATGCAGCAAAACAAATCAAAGGACAATTCAAATGGGAAAAGGCTTGAAAAATTTACATGCAAAGATGATCAATTTTGAAGATAGAGTTTAAAGAGATAATCTAAGGATCGTTGGATTACCTGGAAAAGAATCTAACCACCATTTTTCAAGATATTGCCCAAAAAATTTCCCCAGAACTAGTTAGATCAAAAGATAAACAATAGAACTCGCCCTACATCCCTAGAGACAAAAGGCAAATTTCACTTACCCAGACTAATTGTCCTCAAATTTCGTAACTTCATCCATATAAAGGATTTTACAAGTGCTTAAGAAAAAAGATTGCTTATCAAGACATCCCAATTTGAATTCCACAGGATTACTCATCATGAGAAAACAAAGAAAATACTGGGAAATGATTTACAACATGTCAGAGAAGAAGTGATTTGACCCTGGAATCCTTAACCCTGTGAAACCAGGAATAAAATACAAAGATAAAAATATATATTCAGTTCTCCACAACATTTCTGGACATTTCCACAAAGGAAAAGTGCTGCTTAAAGACTGTGGAAAGTAAAAGTGCATGGAGTGCACTCCACTCTCACCCGGATATGAAAGACCTTCATGGCAACCTACTAAGTTGTCTTGGGCTGGAAAATTATTTTACCCCATCCTTTTGTGGGTTCGGCTGCTTTAGAATTCATTTTGAGGCATTGTTTGCAGGGGAACTTGAGAGAGCTTAGGCAAGTCCTGCCATCTCTGCCATCTTGGCTTCACCCCTTTGCCCCCTTGGCTTCACCCCTTTGCCCCTTCCCCCAGGTCACTTTTTTAAAGGAAACACTGAATTACAATAGGATTTAGATAGAAAATAATGGTCAGAAGTTTCAAAATGTGACTTTGGGAATCTGCTATATTAAACAAAGATGAAAAATAAGTTATGAAATTGGACAACCATGTGGAAAAAATTAGATTTGATAGTTATATTGAGAGAAATGAATGGGTTTATTAGAAAATTTCCTCATCTTGAATATACAGGGAACATTTATGAAAATTGACTTCACTCTGAGGTATAAAGAGCTTATAAATAAAAGCAAAAATCAGACATTTAAAATACTATTTTCATAGACCTTAGGCAATTAAAATAGTAATTGGTAAAGGAGATGTGATTAAAAGATAAAAGTCTAAATGGTGACTAAAATGATTTGCTCAAAAACGGTTGTGTCAAAGACGAAAGAAACTATAAAAAATTATAATAATTCTATAATAAATTATGAGGTTCAACCAAAGAAGTGCTTGGAGGCAAATGTATTTTGAAGAAATGTTTATGTTAACAATCCAATTCAATGATCATTTCTGAAGCACTTTCACTGTACAAGGTGCTATGGATACAAAAGTCACAAATGAAACAGACTCTAACCTGAAAGACTTTACATTCTACTAGATAAAGAGAAAAAGAGAAGGCTAATGAACTTAGTTCTCTCAAGAGAATCAATTATAAATATCGTAATAATAAATCAATCTAACGAAGCTTAATTACAATAGCTAGCAATTATGCAGTGCTTTAGGGTTTATAAAATAATTGCAAATTATATTTCATTTTATCTCCCCAACAACCCTGGGAGGCTGGTGCCATTAGTTTTATAGATGAGGAAACTGAGGCTGACAGCGATTAAGTGATTGTTCAGGGTCACACGGATTGCAAATATCTGAGACAAGATTTGAACTCAGGCCTTCCTGAGTCTAGTTCATTGCATCATCCACCCTACCATCTGGTTGCCTCATAAAAAAAGATTATGAAGATCAAAGGAAAAAGTAACTATTTAAAATGCTAGGAATTGATTTAATAAAGAAAACCAAGAATTATTTTTGAAGAGCAATACGGTTGATAAAACACAATAAAAATGAAGAGGGGAAAATCAAATTATCAAAATAAAAAATGGAAGGGGGAATTGAAGCAGATGGTGAAGAAATAAAAAAAATTATTAAAGACTGTTACATACAAGTATTTTTATTTTTATATTTCATACATAATGAAACTGTAAATATAAAAGAAATTAATGAGTGCCCTTAAAGATATAAAATATGCAAGCATATAAAACAGAAAGAGATATTTGAGACAATCAATACTGGAAAAGAAATTGAACTGGCCTTTATTAGGACAAGACGGATTCATAAATGAGTTTTGTCAGACATTTAAATAAAAAATAATCCTAATGGTATATGAACTGCTTTCAAAAATAAAAATAGTACTCTGCCTATTTCTTTCTATGAGGCAAATATAGTTTTGATAGACAAACCAGGAAAGAAAAAGAACTGTAGACCAATATCATTAAAGAATACAGAAATGTTAAATAAAATTTTAAAAATAGAACAGAACAATTCTTCCAAAAATTATTCCTCATAATTTCTAAAAAAAAAACCCCATGACTTTGAAGGAATTGTAATAAAGAATATATAAAAATAAAAAGGTTTTGTAGAATAAAAATCAATGTATCCTGAACTAGAAGGAAAAAAACTTGTGTATCAAACTCCTCAACTAAAAGTCTGACACTGAAAATTTATAAGGAATTGACTCAAAGGTATAAAAAATAAGAGACATTCTCCACAATATGATTAGACAAAGAATCTGGACAGGAAGTTCACAGAAGAAAAAAATACAAATTGTCAAAACTGCATTAAAATGTTCAAGTCTATAATAGTTAGAAAAATGCAAACTAAAACCACAGTAAGTTTCCTTCTAACTTCTATCAAATTGTTAAAGATAGCAAATGACAATCTTCAGTGCTGGTTCATAATCTGAGCTGAGTTTTGTTGTTTTATGAGAAAAAGACACATTATTCAAAAAAGTCTCGGTCATAAAATTCATTTCTGTTGTTGTTGCACTATCCACAAGACAAATGTCCAGTCTAGTAATTTTCTGTTCTTGCGTCAGAGACTGGCATCCCTGGGCTCAGGAGGAGAAAAGGGAGGACTGTAATAAGGAAATGACAGGAACTGGTCCTGGAGTTAGGCTCCAAGTGTGTCTCAACAACAAGCAGAATGTAACCAAATGATTACCTCCCCATACTTAATAGGTGTAATAATGAAGAATATGTTGGCAGTGAATGTTAATACAGTCCTCATGCTGTGCTTCATTATTTCAAGACAAAAGCTTGGGTTTGAGTTTGGATTCTGCCATTTACTAGTCTTGTGACCCTGTGTAAACCTCTCTGAGCTTCAATAGCTTTAGCTTTAAATTGGGGATGTCTTGAGAAGATCTAGCTCAGAGGGAGCATTGCTATGAGCCAAGCTCTTTATAAACTTTAAAGCACTAATAAAGGTGAGCTATTTTGTATTACTATTCAGAATCTGGTCTACTTTCCACTGGGCTCTGACCATAGTTCTATGCTCACTGGTATTTTTGTTGACAGACTTTCCAGTGCTTCTCATCCACTTTCATCACTAATGAGTGCTGGTATCATATTTGGGTAACTATACCCAAAGGGCTATATAGGGAAGTGTAAATGGCATTGAAAGAAGATAAAATTGGGGAAGAGTGATTGAACAAGAACAAATACACACAGAGGAAATTCATGGTGATACAAGTTGGAAGTTATTCAGAATCTTCAAGTCACTTGACCTTCAAGACATGCCAAGGGGAAGATGTAAAATAAGGGGATTGTGTATTGTAACATTGAGAAAGAGAGAGAGAGAGAGAGAGAGAGTGAGAGAGAGAAAGAGAGAGAGAGAGAGAGATTAACAAAGCTACCTACCCATATCCCTTCATGTTCATTTCTATGAAATCTTTATGAGAATCAAGGGTATACTTAATGAAAATATGTTAAGGAAATTGGTAGATTTTCATAGGTCATTTTCTATAGCAGACACATTTTCACAGCCACAAAATTAAAGGGTGTGGAAAAAATATAAGATCCTGCTGTGTATAGTGCTTGTTGATTTAAACAATAACAACAACAAAAAATTTAACTGGCTGGTTAAAATGTAGCCTTCACTTCAGCAAGGTGTCTCCTATGCATATTTCTGAAAAAACATTTTTTTTTTGTTTTTAGTTTTCAGAGTTCACTTTTTTAAGATTTTGAGTTCCAATTTTTTTCTCTCTCCCTTCCTTTTCTCCCCTCTCCCAAAGATGGCAAGCAATCTGATATCCTATGTACATTTTAATATCATATTAGATTCCTTAATAAACCCAATCAGAGTAATTTTGTTTAATGATCCCCTAATTATACCAAAGAAGGCATAAAGCAGGAAGACATAATTCCTCCAAAGGTATTTCCCATTGTGATGGACATTGTCTTCTCATCAACTTTAGTCATAGCCACTCCAAAGAGATTGGCCTAGCAATTCACGTAGAAAAAACCAAGTGGATGAAGAATGCATAGTGCCCAAATTATGACATGTAGGTGGGTGGGCAGCTCTGTGTCTGAGACAGGTCCTACAAAGGGACAAATAGCTAAGCCAAGAATTTAATGGGAAAAAAGAAGAGAGCTTTTTGGATTTCATTTGGCAGCTTGCATAGTGTTTTCAACGATCTCAAGCTACACCTTGATACAAATGCAAATATCTTTTTAACAACATTTAACAACATTTCCGGCTGAAGTTACATGATTGGAAATAATGGAACTTTTTCATCTCAAAAGAATCAGAATTGTGGGGTGTTCTATAGAGTAATGGAGAGATATGGTAGGTGTAAGCAGGCAGTAGCATAGCAAGGATGAACATAAAAGTGACATAAAAGTATTCATCAAGGAAATGGTTCATGATGGGAAAGGATGTCTGCTAGTCATATATCACTAATCAATTAGTCAACTGACAAGCACTCATTAAGTGCCTACTATAGGCCAGGTACGGGGGATGGAAAAGAAAACATGAAAAGCACAAGCACAGGAATAGTACTTAGTAAATGCAAAAAATCTGCAGGAAAACCTCCAATGTATTGGGAGAGGATGGAAGGGAGGTATGGAGGGAAAGAGGGGAGAAGAGAAATCCTCTGTGGAGGACCATGGAAGAAGATAAGAATGGTGCAGAAGAGAATAGTGGAGACGATTTATGATAGGCACCACTGGAGAGATTATTGATGAGATCACAGACTCCTGGTTTAGCTTAACACATTCGTTATTTGCTTATATCAAATTTCTGCACTTTCAAAAAGCCTTTTATCATTCTTTCTGTCAAAATTTGTCTCATACAAGCAGACCCAACTCTATCACATTTTTCCTTGCTACTCAGTGAGTAGTATCTTTAATTTTGTTTTTTTTTCTAGCTTAGGACCTCCATCTGCAGCTGCCTCTAAGAGGTGGAGGTATCACCTCAAATTCAACACATCCAAAACTGGATATTTATTATCTTTCTCCCTAAACCTGTCCATTTGACTTCACTCTTTCTGCCAGTGATACCACAGTTTATTCAGATTTTGATATTAAACATCTTGGTGTTGTCTTTGATACCTCCTTATCCATTATTAGAAACAGTTAAGAGGCTCAGTGGAAAGAGCCCTGGGCCAGGAGTCAGGAAGACCGGAATTCAAATTCAGTCTTAGACACTTACTAGTTGTATGACCCTGGACAAGTCACTTCATCTCTATGTGTCTCAGTTTCCTCAATGATAAAAAACCCTCTCAGGTGGTTGTAAGGATCAAAAGAGGTAATGTTTGTAAAGCGCTCAGCATAGTTCCTACACAGTAAGGGCTATAGAAATGCTTATTTCCTCTGTCTCTTCCTATCATCTCACCTGCCCAAGCAGTCACCCCTACAACATCTCTCACAGCTCTCCCCTTCTCTCCATTTATAGAGCTGCCACCCCAAAACCCTTTTTTCACTCCCTCTCAGACTATTGAAATGGTCTTCCAACAGATCTCTCTATCTCATTTCCCTTCCATGCAAAGCAATCTTCCTTAGGGGGAGAGCTGTGATTCTTCTGGTCATAAATCTGAGATGCCCTATGGCTCAGAGAATAAAATCTAAACTCCATCAGCACTCAAGACCCTCCACAATCTGGTAGCGCTGTACCTTTTTGTTTTAATGAAAAAATTTAAATTATGGACTTATTTCACCAAATGTAAATATCCCAATACACAAAAATAGGATTTCATATGAAATCATGGTCTTCTTTGATATATCTCAAGATACTTCTATGATTTGTTTTTTTAAGTGCATTTTAAACTGAACAAGGTAGTGATAAAATGGTCCCAATTTGTATCCCCTTCTGAATCTTTTGTTATCTTCTGTGTATTTACTGACCTCAGTAGGCTTATGCTAACTTATTCCCCTCTATGTGGGCTGAATAACCTCCGAAGTGCACTATTCTTTTTCCTTTATACACAATGTGTTTCCCACCACTTGCCTTTCCTCAAACCACTAATCTAATTCTGAAATGTTCTTTTTCTCCCTTTCTCCTTTCTCAATTTCTACCTATTCTTTAGAGTTCAAATAAGGTGGCACCTCATATAAAAACCTTCCATAAAAAATCTGGTAGGTAATGCTCTTTCCTCTTGGAAACACACAACATTAACTCTATACTTATCATGTATTATTATGTAATAGCACCATTTATATGATCCTCTTCCTAGATTGTAAGTTATATATGATAATTTAGATAAATAATGCTTATTTATTTTTAAATTAAAAAAAATTTTTTGAGACTAGTCTCCCTTTCTCACTCAGGCTTGAAGTGCAAGGGCCACTCATTGGTCTGACACCACTGTTGATCACCATGGAAGTGTTGACCACCTCCATCTCCTACCTGGGCTAGTTTGCCCCTTCTGAGGTGACTGATAATCCACTGATCATAGGGGCTCACCATATTGGTACCAGACTTAGTATGGACACCAGATAGGTTTTAGGCCTGTTTTAGCTCAGTAAATCTGAACTAAAGAAATCCACCAGTCTCAATTTTCCCAATAGCAGAGTCTATAGGCATGTGCTACCACACTCAGTTTCATATATTTCTTCTTCCCATTACCTAGTCCAAGTCCAGTGTTCTGCATAAAGTAGGTGCTTAATAAATGTTCACTGATTTGGAGATACTAATATATCTGATATGCTATAAAACCAAACTCTAAGAGTAGTAGATATGGGTCATCTTTATCTATGCTACTGCTACTCGATTTTTAAAGAAAAAAGGAAATAGATGCTAATTTTTTTGCAAATTTTGAGCACATCTAGTCATCAAAGAATGGGATTCCACGAATCCACAGAATAACCAGATCCAATCAGAAATGAAAGTTCAGATTTGATATAACTAGCCTATCCCTGTTATAGGGACATGGACATTAGCCTGCAAATAGTGGGAACAGGAATTTTCAATCTAAACTAAAAAGAAACTGAAGATTCAGTTCCAACTGGCTCTGGTAGACCGAGTTAAAAATCTCTTTATATAGAACTGCATTCAGTATGAGGTGGAAGGTAGAGCAGAAATCAAGAATAATTATCTGATTGAGGAAACTTCTAGAATGATTGAAGGTTAGACTCTGGACTTAGACAAAGAATTGTTTGAAATAACATCCCTTTAAAAAAAAGTGGGAGGGGGCACAATACGATTGGGATTATTTTATTATTCCTTTGTTTTCAAAGAGGATCAATGACATCATGTGGTAATGTCTTGACTTGCTCAATGAACTGGATTTAAGTCACGCTGAGTTGCACAAAGTCATCAACCTCACTCTCTCTTTCACAATCACTGAAGTCCAGTGGCAAGACAGAAGTTGAGATGACTGGCAATGTCTCAGAATGCAGTAGATGACCATGGTGGTTTTGATGTTCGAACAAGCTCTAAGCACCCCACAGTGCCTGTTTCAGACACCTTCCTGGTTGTTGGAACATCTGCCCATTCTGCAGGGGGAGGTGGGGATAGTCTTCACATGCCTGGGGTAGACATTCCTCTAACTCACTGAGGATAGCCTGTTGTTTACCCTCAACCTAATTTAGCCTATCTAGAGAAAATTAGGCTAGACAGTCACTTTACAAAACAATTCTGATCTCTTGAAAAGCTGTTAAATAGAGAATATTTATCAATCACTTTCTCTGAGGCTAAAATTACACCTCAATTGGTGTTATCTCTAAGGAAGAATTTTTCAATAGTATGGCTTCTTAAGACATAGAAAAGAATTCTGAGACAAATTGTGGAATTTTCTTCTCTGGAATTTGTTTTTAATAGGATCTTTTTTTTCTCTTTGCTCTTCTTAGTATGGTTTAACAACCGTAGGATCACAGCTTTAGAGCTAGAAAGAACCTTGGAGGCCCCATCGTCCAAATGACTAATTTTACAGATATGGAGACTGAGGCTAGAAGAGCTAAGTGACTTGTCCAAATAACAAATATAAATATCAGTGGTAGGATCTGAACCCAGGTATCCAAGCTCCAAGTCTAATACATTCTGTACTATGGTAGAAAAAATGGATGAGAACAAGGATTATGGAACTCATGGCTTTACAAAAAATATGGAGGGGAAAAACTTGTTATAAGTTAAATTGATGTTAACATTAACTGCACCCATTATAAAGCCTTTGAAATACTTAAACTAACGTAGGCAATAGAACTATGTGAAAATCCTCTAACTAGCTGCTTTGATAATTTCTTAGGTATTTCCTAAAAATGTTGAAAAAGTGTTTTTTCTTTCCTATTCTGTCAGTCAATAAACATTTATTAAGTTCCTACTCTGCACCAGGCACTACGCCGAGTGCTAGTGATATAAAGAAAGACAAAAGAGAGTCTCTGACTTCAAGGAGTAATGGGGGAGGCGATATGCAAACAACTCTGTAGAAACAATCTATGTATAGGATTGATTGGTGATAATAAAGAGAGGGAAGGCATTAGAAGGAAGGGGGAATTGGGAAAGACTTCCTGCAGAAGGTGGGATTTTATCTGGGTCTCAAAGCAAACCAGGAAAGCCAAATTGATCATAGTGTTGAGTTATAACTCCTGAACTTGGCCAGATTGGCTAGAGATAGTAGGGTGTATCGGATTTAGAGTCAAGGGTCCTTGATTTGGATTCTATCTAGTTCTGTCATCGTACTTCCTCTGTGACCTTGAGACATGTCACTTAACTCCTACAGGATGTAGTTTCCTAACCTATAAGGCTGGAGTAGATGACTTCTATGATTTTCTCTAGTCTGAAATCTATGGTCTTTGATGACTTCCTAATGCCTCTTCAAGACCCACAGATCTGTACATTCACAGCTCCTGGCCTGGTTAAAGGTTTAAAATCAGAATTTTACTTTCTGATCAGTATAGCAAAAATCAGCTCGGGAGGTTCTCCCAAGAATTCCATTTTTTTTCTACTGTGACCACAGAGGAAGAAGGTATATGGATTATAAGCAGAGAATAGAAGGTTGTATATCTACTTTAATACATTTTTTGAAAAATGTCTGGACTGGACCAGTGATTTCATTGGTATAGCGAACTCTCACTGAAGGGGAACTTCTTACCAGCAAACATTGTTCCTTACTCCCCAACATATATAGTCATAACCCAAGACACTGAGAGTTTCAGTGATTTGTCCAAGGTCACATAGACTATATATATATATATATATACATACATATATATATATATATATATATATACACACATATATATATACATACATACATACATATATATACATATATATGTGTGTGTGTGTGTGTGTGTATATATATATATACATATATATATATACATATATATATATATACATCTGAAGTGGGACTTGAACCCAGATCTGTCTGTCTCCAAGGATGGCTGCTTCCTATACTGTGCCATCTTTCCTCTCAGTAAATTAACTCTTAAATTTCACATCTAATGAAATTAGGCTCCTTTTTTGAATGGTAACTGCCCATTACGAATTGGACCTATATTTTACAAAGCTTGCATGTACATTTTTATTAAGATCAGAAGCAGCCAACTAATGGTAAGACATCAGGGGAAACAAAACAAGAGCTAAATTCTAGCAGCTGTTCGTCTCTGAAAGTAAAAAGCTCAAGATATTTGGTTCTCCAGAACTTACAACTACCACAGTGGATAATATAAATTCATCAAAATTAAGATTTTTACTTCAGCAAGTCAGTTTCTTCTCTGACACATTTCCAGGTACGTTTCCTTTTCCAACATTTGGTGGAAGATGTTTGGGTACATGGCTCTGAGGAGTAAGCAGCACATCCTTTTCAAAAACACTGTATTTTATAACTTATATGCTTAACTGTATAAATGTCAAAGAAAAGGTCAATGTGCATTTTTTCCATCCCATTGCACAACCAGTAATTGCCTATAGTTGTAGAATTGCACAATGATAGTGTATATTCTTGGCAGTTATCACCATATGTCCAGAAATTAATAAAAATAAGAAAGGTACTATTTGTAAACAGCTCAGATCACACTCATCTCATACTTTGCGCTGACCAAGAGTTTTTCTTTCCAAGTTCCTTCAACTCAGACTTGCCTGCTCTATGGTCTCACTAAAAGGTTTTTCATCCAAACAGATTTTCATCTTTCTCTATTTCTTTTTCCCATTGAAGCCCCAGTGAGACCTCTTTATTTTTATGTTGATTTTTCTTATATATTATTCCCAAGCACATTCTTAAGTTGTGTTGAGGAAAGTCAAAGATTATGACTGCGTCTACCTGCTTGGCAGTGAAACTTATTATAGAACAATTCTGACTAGAACACTGGGTCACCCCAGTCAGTTGTGGTTGTCTATACAATGCAATAAAGGGCAGAAATCCAGCTATGTATGTTATTTCAATCATACTGCCATGTAGATAGATGGGGTTAATGGGAATGTTATAGATCATTTACATGTAAGGCCATTGGAAACAGGACTTCAAGTGCCATTTGAGGTCATGTCTTTTCTCTGGTCCATAAGTTCATTTACCACCATAAATAAAAAATCAGTCATTTTCCACATTGGTGAGCTCTAGGTCTGGTAGGGAAAGAAGATCTTTCCATGCTCTATATACACAGTAACTTCTATGAGATATCTGGGAGTAGATGCCTTGAAATCACCCTAAGTATGAATAGGTGATTTGCCATGTCATATCCCTCCCTCTTTGGAGATTACATGGGTCCCCAGATAACCACAGAATACCTGTTGTGATTTCAGCATCTAAACAAAAATACTTGTGGATCTGGTAAATTCAAAGGAGGAAAAATAAAGTTAAATTGGTTAGACCTAAATTAGACCATGCACCCTACCAGCTTGAAATCAATGACCCTCTGCATTTTTAGGCAACTAAAGAGGAAAATCCAATGAAAAGTTTTCATGAAATCCTTTGAAAATTGCATCAGAGTCTACAAAATGTACACTAATTATTGGTTTCCTACCTTCCTTCCTGCTCTGTTGTTGTGAAGGTTCATCAGTGCTCGGGCATCTTTTCCTTTCCTTTCCTTGGCATCCACAAATGCTCGGGCAAATTTGATCCCATAGTCAATGTTATCACTGCATCCACCCCAATCAAAAGTGCCTTTGCTGTCTTTGGAAGTTCCTTTCTTCTTAGGGTCACAGGAGCACGATTTTAATTCTCCCTGGCTACAGGCCCTGGTGATAGCATATACGACTCCTGCGGAGGAGATGGCATACACAAAGGCGGCCTCTCGACTACCTGTAATCAAAATGGTCATCATTAAAAACATAGTCATCTCTGTAGGCCAGCCTGATGCATTGGTGCTCCTGGAGAACCAGTGTGCTGCTACGTGTTGTGTTCCTTTCCCAGAATATGTCATTGGACCTCACCTTATGTAAAGCATAAGTCCCCATAAAGTTATGTGCATATCAAATCAAATCTCATTATTTGTTCTCTGGAGGAGCTCATGATTTCATAATAATGATGATAATAATAGTTAATATAAAGTGCTTTAAGGTGAAATCTTTTTGTAAAGATTTTGTGATTCAACTGATCATCATCCAATTTGTTTATTTTTATCAAGTTAAGTACATATTCACAAAGCAAAGAAAAAGCTCTATGAAGACCCTTATAAAATCAAGTAAAGGGGCTCTTTTCTGCACTAAGATTGGTTTTGGATAATAGTTATACATTAGCACATTAGGCAACTAGGTGTCTTAGTGGATAGAGAGCTGGGCCTGGAGTCAGGAAGACCTGAGTTTAAATTTAGCCTCAGACACTTACTAGCTGTGAGACCCTAGATAAATCACTTAATCTCTGTTTGCCTTAATCCATTGGAGAAGGAAATGGCAAACCACTCTAGTCAGGACATTTGCCAAGAAACCCAGTGGACGGTGTTACTATGTCCACAGGCTCGAGAAGAGTTGGACATGACTGAACAATAATGACAAACACTAGCGCAATGGCAAACAAGAAGGTTTTTTTTGGTTTGATGGAATCCCTAAATGTTTTAAAAAGTGTACAAAACTGGTCCTCAGTTTCCATACCTGCAAAATAAGAAAACCGAGGGTCTTTTAGCTCTAAAAGTCCATGCTTAAGTCTTCCTCTATATCTACCTTTCAAAACTTGCTTGGATTTTTTTGCAGCCTCACAGATATAGAAACTGATCTGAACTGAAAACACTGTTTCAAGGCTGGGGAAAGGACAGCATTTGAACCTAGAAGGAGGCGCTGGAAACTGCCCTCTTGGTTTAATTCTAAAGAACTTGATCTCCAAGTCAATTTTTATACAATAGTTTAGAAAAGGTACTATCATTGAATGAGTTTATGGCTAACTAGTAAAGTGAATTGACTTTACTCTGGAATGAGTGCACTAACCATTGCTACTGGTAAAAAAAAAAAAGACAGTCAAGAGATTTTTAGGTTTTGCTGGAAGAAAACAAATTTACCGCCTATAATTAGACTTGTGCACAAGTCATTTCTTGTGCTTTCTTAGAATTGTTCTTTATTAGAGCAAAGTCTACTTTCACTTACTGACTCAAAGGTACATATTTCAGAGCAATAACTACATTAAATTATTTTAATAATCTGTAGTAACTCATAATACAGTGTTGTGTTATAATGACAGATATAAGACTCTTTAGGGTCCCTGTGCACCTCATTTTTCATATGGTGCTGTATTTCATTGTTATTAGCATGCTTTTTTATTAATGGTTGCCACAGTAAATATATTAACAACCTGAATAGAAGCTGAACAAGCTAGTGCCAATGGAAGGCTGAAAACAGACCGCCATTAGGTGATCCAATAGGTACGCCAAGAAGAGTGTGACTTTTTGAACCATACATCTGGGAGAACAAGCCACCATTTTGCATTAAAGCACTGCTCATTCCCATTTGTCATTCAGGGCTAAAATTTATTATACATTCTTTATAATATTTGCTCTGCTAGCCTCATTATTAAAAATCAGAAAAAAACATATCCTCACCATATTAAATGACACTTACCTCAGTCTTTAAAAAACAACCCCCCAAACCCAACAACTCAAAAAATATATATATATAGAACATTTCCACATAGTTATGTGAAAATAAGTTGTGTGAATATTTGCCATAAGTAGCAGTTTGTGTTCCCCAGAGAGGGATGTGATGATCATATGTCATTTTTTAAAAGGTATCTCAACTTACAATGGAAGACCCACAATGAGGCCAAGTAAAATTTAGCTGTTTTGTAAAATAAGTCACAGAGACCAATATATCTTGCCAAAAGGTGGTGTTTGGAGAAAAAAACTCTTTCTAACTTGCTTAGTCCCTGTTCATCGATACATGGGCTATGTTCAGTCTTGCGAGGAAGTCCATGTTGCTCTAAGAGGTTCTGTAGGGTAGTGGATAGAGAGCCCAGTCTCAGAGGCAGGGAGACTTGGGTTCAGCTTCTGCTACTGACAGATACTAGCTATGCAACCAGTGGCAAGTCACTGAACCTCTCAGTGCCCTAGGCCAGAGATATCAAATGCTCAACAGAAAATAGATTAAAATAAAGCAAGTTAAAGCACAATACAACATTTTTGTTGTTGTTCAGCCATGACCCCATTTGGAGTTTCTTAGTGAAGACACTGGAATAGTTTGCTCTTTACTTCTCCTGTTCATTTTACAGATGAGGAAACTGAGGCCAACAGGGTTCAGTGATTTGCCCAGGGTCATACAGCTAGTAAAGGTCTAAACTCAGGTATTCCTGACTCCAGGCCTGGCACACTATTGACTTCACCACCTAGCTACCTGGTATCTCTATTTTACTAACGATAAAGTATAAGCTCATTAATAGTAAGCAACTTAATTGTAAGTGATTTTGTGGCAATCACAACTCAGGTCTCCTTCTTAAAGTTTAGGGAGCTCACAAATGTGTGACGAAAGAACACTGGTGACGGTGGTTGTTTAAGAACGGTACTCCTGAGAGCATATGCTTTTTGATATCACCACCAAATAATTTTTAATCCAAGCATCTTGTGAACAAATCAAAATATACTAAGAGTGTGTGTGTGTTTGTGTGTGTGTGTGCATGTGCATGTATACACAAGGCTGTGGATATGTGTCCTAAGAGATGTGATAAAGGAGAGATGTTCTAAGCAGTGTATACATTAATTGTTGGATGGAAGAAAAATTATTTTAATAGAACCAAACTGATCTCCCTTCCCCCCCAAATATTTCCAAAGATAATCACATTCTAAAGATGTGCCTTCTTATTCATATACACATAAATTGTATCATCTTAATGGCACATATCTAGAGGTATGTTTATTTAAACAAAACATTGGGAAAATGGACTGGATTTTTCATTTTCTTTTGTGTATTTTCATGTCCTGTTGACACAGTTTTAAGATGTTTTGCATTTAGTGCCTTAAATGAATCACTAAAAAGCTATGAATTTATGCATGTGACTTTGTGACAATATAACATTGAATTTCTGATCCTCTGCTGAGGAAAAAAAAAAAGGTATTCCTTTCAAATCTGTTAAAAGTTGTAAATCCCCAATCTTTTGAATGCTTAAGTAGTAAGAGTTTAGTAATTCCAGAATAACTTTTGGATTTTTTTCTAGTTTTAGAAAATTATCCTACCAAAATGTAGTTGAAGAAAGTAGATCAAATATTTATTAAAGGCAAATAAACATAGTACATGGAAAATTATCTAATTGTGAATTTAAGAATAAACTTCAAGGAGTTAGAGCTAAAAAGTTTTGACTGCCTTCACTGGAATCTATGCTGTAAAGACAGCATGGCTCAAAATTTTCAGATTTTGAGGTTTTCTTGTAACAATATTCTGGCCATCACTAATTTGTCAGTTTTCACCTACAGTTCCCTAAACTGCTCCCCTTACCTGATACAGTGCCTAGCAAAGAGTCATGTGTACATGAAGTGGGAGGTGAATAAAGGTTTGTGAAATGAGTGAATTAATGAAAAGCCCCTAAACATCCTCTCCACAAAATCCTTTGTAGGCTCTGATTCCTTGGAGCAAAAGGAAACTTTCTGGCTCCCCTAGAAAGATGGAATCTTCCCACATTTTGTGTGTCCCTCTCATATAAACAATTTCGCTCTCTGACTTTACTATCTATCTAGTTGGTGACAGCTAAGTGGCTCAGTGGATAGAACACTAGACAGGGAGTCAGGAAGTCCTGAGTTTAAATTTGACCTCAGACATTAGTTGCATGACTCTGGGAAAGTCCTTTAACCTCTGTTTATCTCAGTTTCCTCATCTGTCAAATGGGGATAATAACGCATCTGTCTCCCAGGGTTGTTTAGAAGATCAAATGAGACAATACTGGTGAATCATTTTGCAAATGTTAAAGCACCATGTGAATGTTGGCTATGATACTATAAATACAACAACTCTCAGACCTCTTCACAGTCTGAGAGGGGAACTTCTCATCAAACAATTAATTGTTAAAATTTTTGGATGGCTTCAATGGAATTTCATGATTATTTCCAGAATATGCCATTTCAGGCCAAATTCTGCCCTCCCATATTCAACACGAAATCCTCTTTGAGTTGAACGGGAATGAGGGTGAGTATATAAGGATGGAATCTGGCCTTCTGTGGAGAGAAGGAAGAAACATAGTCTCATGTGAATATTCTATCTTTTGTGCTTTTTATTCAATTAATTTAGCTTTATCTGAAAAAATCTGAAGCTATTAGAGTAAAAACAAAAATTATGTTAGATCTTCGACTAGATTGATCTATCCACTTGTCTTCCTCTTTTCCAAGCCCAGCATTCACCGAAATGAAGTTATTGGCAAGATTTATTCAAAGTATTTTATGAACGAATCCTCTAGCTTATATAAATACACTATTGTTGGAAACCAACGATCAAAAACTACCTCTATTTAGCTTTATTTGTGGTCTGAAAGTTTCTACACTATGGAGATTTCTGAAAGCATTATCATAAACTCAGCTTTTAATTGGAATGACTTTACAAACATTATATGAATTGGCACATTGTAATGGAGAATGTTTGTAAATACTCTGGATAAGAAAAAGCCCACTAAACCTTGAATTTAATTACTACTTGAAGGCATTCCCATAATATAGCTCATAATTCCTCATGCTGGCATCAGCACCTACGAACTTTTTTTTTTTTTTGGACAGGGATCAGAACTTTTATTGATTCATTGGTGAGTTAATCTAGGTGAAACCTTGAAATACCATTCAGCTGAAATTGCTGTAAACCTTTTAAAAATTTGCTGCATCATATCGAAACTCCAAAAGGAATGCAGAAGGATATAGTTCTTACAATATCTCAGTAAATTAGCTCTAGGGATGCACTAACAGTGAGCATATCACTCCCTTGGGGGATTTTACAGCCATTCAGCTATGCATTTGGCCTCATAAAACCCTAGGGGTGTGATGAATACATGATAGAAACACCCTCTGTTAAGTATTACAGAGTGTACAGCCTGGATGATTTTCCTAGGCATGGGAGGGGAGGGGGCTGTGTGCATAAGGTGGGCAGGGCACAAACAAGTGCAAAATTTCCCGTTTCAGTTATTTACACATAGGATACTTTGCTTTTGGTCAGATTTCCAAATGGCAGCATTTTGTGGAGAAACCTAAATATTTCGATTGACCTAAGAAAGAGGATCTTAACGAGATAAAAGTTCTGATGATCATCCTCCCTTTATTTGTAGCTAGGAAGTTTCTGAGCTTCTTAAAAACAACACACACACATATATACACACCATTATATCATTAAAAAATCATTAAGTAAGGTCCCATCTACAAGTCTATAACTTAATTTAGAGAAAGGCTCATAGGCTTAGTAGCAGATGGGAAAATCAATAGTATTGAGTGGTTAGTAAAAAAACAACAGAATTTGTTTGAAAGTAATCTAAAGATCTGACACAGTGCTCTCATTTTACACACAAGAAAACATACTCATAGAGGTTAAGTAAGTGACTAGTCCAAAGTCACACAGAGTTTTTGTTGAGTTGTTTTAGTCATGTCTGACTCTTCATGACCCCAGTTGAGGTTTTCTTGGCAAAGATACTAGAGTGGCTTGTCATCTGCTTCTCCAGCTCATTTTACAGATGAAGAAAATGAGGCGAATAGGGTAAGTGATTTGCCCAGGGTCACACAGCTAAGAAGTGTATGAGGCCAGATTTGAACTCAGGAAGATGAGTCTTCCTGACTCTAGCCACTCTATCCACTGTGGCCCCAGTTGCCCTGGCCCTGTCAGCAAACAGCAGAGTCTATATTTGAACCCAGAACTTTTCATTATAGATCCAATGCATTTTGCCTTTCTCTTCTATATTGTTGAATCCCTGGTGCCAAGCACTATGGCACACAGTAGGAACTTAATGATTGATTGATGGTTTAGTTGCCTTGTTAGTAAAATGGGAGTGAGAACACAATCTTTCTTTGTATAGGATGACAGTGAGGAGGAGAACCCAATCTAAGTATGCGTTAAGCATTATAAGAACACTTGCTATAGAAAAGGCAGCATGGTATGGTTGAAAACCCAAGCTTGTACAAAACCCATGGCATTGAACTTGTAGTCAGGCTATAGTTCAAGGTCCAGCTTGGTCACTATACTGCCATCAGCAAATTATTTAGTCTCTCAACCTGCTTTCTAATCTGTGTGTGTTCATCCTTTGTTGCCGAAGAAGGCCATGCCACCAGAGAAATGATAACATGACTTGCACTTGACTTTGTTTTGAGTGAGGGAGGGCTGTGCAGGTCACCAGCCTCACTTCTCCTCCAGAGCCATCTTAATCCAGTGACCAGATGTTCATCAGGATGACTGGAGATGACCTAGAATGAGGCAATTGGGGTTAAGTGACTTGCCCAAGGTCACACAGCTAGTGAGTGCCAAGTGTTTGAGGTGAGATTTAAACTCAGATCCTCCTGACTCCTGCACTGGTGCTCTATCCACTGCACCAGCTAGTTGCCCCTGCTTTCTAATCTATAGAATGAGGAAAACAATACTTGAGCCAGGAGTCTCACAGAAAGTACTTTGTTGGCTGTAAAAGGTTAAATCAACAGGAGATGTTATAATGAACACTAATGAATGCTGCAGTGGGCAGGTAGGTAGTGAGGTAGATAAAGCTCCGCACCTGGAATCAGGAAGACTCATCTTCATGAGTTCAAATCCTGCCTCAGACCCTTCTTAGCTAGGTGACCCTGGGACTCAGTTTCCTCATCTGTCATATGAGCTGGAGATGGAAAGGAGATGGAAAGGAGAAACCATTCCAGCATCTTTGCCGAGAAAACCCCAAATGGATCATGAAGAGTTGGACATGAATGAAATGACTACAATAAAAACAGTAACAGTATGAATTCCAAACAGGGACACCTCTACATTCCAGTGAATTGGAATCACCCTGATCCTTTGCTTATATGTCCCTTTAGGAGACCAAAGCTATAGAAAGAAGAGGCAAGAAATCCAAATGGGACACTATAGTCCTGAGGATGAAGGAAAATGCCTCTGTATGGTATAAGGTATAGAACTCAGGGCTGGATGCCCTGATGCCAACACTAATTAGGTGTGAAGTATTAGGTTGGGCAAGTCACCTAACCAACTAAAATCTATTTCCTCGTCTGTCAAATGGGTTGCTGTTCAAGGAAGATGAAATCAAATTTGTCCGCATGATTTGAAAAGTGTACAAAATACCATCTGAATGCAAGGAAGAACATGATGAAGTTGGTGCCCTCTGACAGTGGAAGGAACTTACTTCGGAGAAGGACCTTGCCAAAGAGATTGTGATCTCGATCTAGGGTGTGGCAATTCCAGCGGTGCTGTCGAAACTGGTGCTGACACTCTGCAGTCCACTCTGCCACCCCCAGGCCAATGGAGCGCATCACCTCTGGGTGCCGGTGGCACAGCTGACGTTGGCGGCTGACCAGGCCTGGCACGTTGTCACACATGACCCTTGAGGAGCCCACAGCTCTCATGTACCTGCAGGCAGCAAACAGGAAAGAGAGCAACTAGGGAACAAGTGGGCATGATTGGGATCTCCTGAGGGAGAACTCCATAGAAAGGGTATCAAAAGAACCATGTTAAAATGTAATTGGGAAACAGTTAACAAAGTAAATAAAAATATAATAGGATGGGGATAATGTTAATCTGTGATTTTAAAGTCAACGCAGTCTGTAGGAATCCTAATGTACCAGTTGGTGGCCCCTGTTCCTATCTGAGTTTGACATCTGAACTCTGACTGACTCCAAGGAAGTGTGGCTAGTTACCAGGCAAGGAGTCAATCCAAAGGGAAAAAAGATTTACTTAAGGATACCTGCAAAAATCAAGATTGGAAGGTTTAAATTTTTGTTACTTTGGGTCAGAAGAACTCAAAGTACTTTTCACATACATGCTTCTTGAAAAATGGAGCAAATAGTGTAATGAAATGGCCATTGGATAAGAGTCAGGAAATTGGAGTTTTTTTAGTTGAAGCTCTGTCTTAACTAACGGTATGACCTTGTAAACATTATTAGGAAGACTCAGTTTTCTACTCTGTAAATCAACGGGGCTGGATTCTAGTGTCCCTTCTTAGTCTAATGCAGCTCTGGACTTGAAGTCAAGGGACCTGAATTTAAACCTCATTTCTGCTGTTTACTTGTCAAGTCACCTAGCAACTCTTAGTCTATTAATCTGTAAAATGGGAATGATAACAGCAATTAACATTCACATAGTGTTTAGTATGCATCAGACAGTGTTAAGTGCTTTACACTTATCATCTCATATGGTAATAATGATAATTGTCTTATACCTACCGCAAAGGGTTATTGTGAGGAAAGTGTTTCATATTAAGTCCTAAAGTGACTTATCTTCTCATTACTTACTGGATAACATGAGTGATAATGAAGTAATCTGGGAAAACAAATCTAGGGTCCTAGAGCATTACATGGAAAGAATGTGGAATTTGGAGTCAGAGAATTTAGTTTCAAAGATGAGCTCTTCCATTTATAATCCGATCTTGGGTAAATTGCCTAATCTTTCTGGGACTCATTTTCCATCCCTGTAAAATGAAGGGTTGGACTAATTGACTGTTGACGTCCCTTGAATCTGTGTTGTCTTTTCTTCAGAAGCTAACTGGAAGCCCACCAATAGAGACTTGGGCATTCACTGTGAAGGAAGATGTTTTGGATGGGGTAGGGAGCGGAGGACAAAGGAGACATATAATGTATTCTTGGGAGAAAGCTTAAGAGGGTCTCAATAATGCTCTTAGAGGAGAAAACGGTGCTCAGGCTCTGTTTGGGGAAAATCTGTCTTTGAGAACATCTTCTCTCTCCTACCAAAGGCTAATAAAATATTTTAGAAATTTGCTGCATCTGTGTTAAATGATGCAAAATCATTATGATTATAGACATAGCCTTCTATTGTTGCTGAAGACCCAGCTTTAAATGTCCATTTTACAGCTTATTTGTTTTCTTTAAAAGACAGTCTTCACTATAAAGAAAAGACCAACAAACTTGTTCTATTGTTTTTAAGGATATGAAATATTTGGAAGAATCAAACTGAATGTTATAGCTCGGGTAAAGGACTTTTGAAAAGAAACTTTAACAAAAATTAAATTACATCATCATCTGTACCCAGATGTTCTCTATTAGTAGTGAACTGTTTAGAAAGGTACCTTTCATATAACCCAAGCTGCCATAGGTGTCTTTTGAAGCGATCAAACAGGGAAAATGTCTTTTTCTTGTATTTTCATTATTTTATATGATCATAAAATTGTTGAAGCTGTGACTTCCAAAAATATATATTTAAGTGACAGCTAAGAGACAACGTGACAAAAAGCTGTAGCAATAAATAATGTTTATACACCTATGGAAACAGAAATAGTCATTTATTGAAAAATGGCTAGTCTGATAAATCAATCTTTGATCCTATGTCAGCAATGTCAAGGCTAAACGCTTTTCCCATTCTAAGTGGTTTTAAGCCGGAACTGAACTCCTCTTCCCATCAACAGTTTGGACTTGTTGGTTTGAAGATCTCCAGTCATCTCCCTCCTCTATTCCTTTATTGGGTTTGAGAAAAGCTAGGTTTTTCAGATCCTTTATAAATAGAGCAAGATAACGGTCTTTCTGACCCTTCCCATTTCTGTTCTTAAACTTATTAGTTGCAGGGACATAAAGGGGTTTTTAACTATGGAGTCTTTAAATAGTAGAGGACTGGGGTAGGGAAAGGCTTTCCCCCACTGGAACATCTGTCTAGGGATCCGAAGACCTAGTGCCACTAAACGTCATTTTTTTTTTTTTTATATGGACCGAAGACTGACTTTTCAAAGCTCAGAACCAAAATTCTGTATGTTATGGCTTTGCAAAAGATTGCCTTGATTAAAAAAAAAAATTAAAAGACCTTTGGTTGAAAGATGGAGTGGGGGTAGTCACCTCTGCCTTGAGGCAACAAACTCAAATCTGAATAGTGAGTTTCTGCCCGATTAAGGCAAGGGCATTAGGAATTTGGAAGAACACGAATGATGCAGAAACACTCATTGAGGGTTCCTCGGGCTAAAATGAAGCCCAGCCTCAGTCGACCCTTCAGGTTTTTTGGAGCTTAATAACCATGGCTGTACTCACACAGAGAGACGCACACAGACACACACGTATGTGTCAGAGATTCGGTTAGTCTTTTCTCCCCACAGGATGTGAATTTGACTCATTTTGCTGCCTTTATCCTGGATCCAAATAAACCAACATCCGATCACTCTTTCGAGCAAGAATTTGGCTTTTTCCAGGTTGTCAAAGCCGGAATGATCTGTCGGGGAAGAGCGAAGGGGCGCAGGATGGGGACGTGTCGTGGGAAAAGAAGGGGTCTGAGGCTGGACTGCAGCTGGGAGGGATGGGGGGGAGGCGAGCGGGGAATTTGAGATCCGCCATCAGTCAGTCTCTGACCGGGAGAAAGCCCCCAGAAAAGAAGGGTCTCCCTGGCCCAGGACTGTGCCAGCTCCCCTCTTCCAAAAATCACATCGAGTAAAGGAAGTCCTTGTCAAGTGCTGAACTTACCACCATGAAGAGCTGACTTGTGGGGTTACCCAGGATAAGATCAGAGGAACAGAAAGCCAGATTCCAAAGAGAGAGGAGTTCATATTAAACACCCTTCAGTCCACATCAGGTCAGACACAACGTGCGTGCGGGGTCCATGCCATGGAACAGAAACACTCCGCAGCCGCTGCGGGGAGAGCGTCTCCAGCCCCGTCCCGTCCCGTCCCGTCACGGCAGCCTACTTCTCCCCCGCCCCCTTCTCGCGTCTGCGAGTGGCGAGACTCACTGATAAGTTTCGCACGGAGAGGGAGTGAGCGAGCTCAAGGTCAGGGATGACCTCCAGCCCCGAGTGAGCGCCTCACCCTGAAGCGGACTCCCAGGCTGCGGGGAGAAGGGACCGCACGAGGAGGGCACGTCTTCTTCCCTTCGGGGCCCCTGTTTCCATTCTCCTCTTCTCCCCAGCCTGAGCGCAGGCACGGCTGTGGAGATGAGGAGGGTTCTGCTTACACACTGGGTGGGTGGCTTTTTTTAAAGCTCTGATGGATGAAATGATGTCAAGAGACGTTCAGGGTAGGGGTGGGGGTGGGGGTGGACAAGGAGGGGAGGAAGGGGGAAACACCTCTAACTAGACTCGGAAAACCGGAGGAGGCCGGCAGTCACCTTACAGTCCCGTTACAGAGAACAAGTCCAGCAGCTCCAACCTCCTGGTTTGGTGTAAGGCTGGGTGGAATGCACCGGCTGGAAAGAGGAGACACCCCCAGCCTTCCTGCAAACAGAAATCTCCTGGGCGTGATTTGCACCGACGCGAGGGGGTAGGGAAGGGGCGGGGGTCCACACAAACCCTGGTCGTAGAGGGGCAAACAGGCAAGCAGACAGGTAGATGGACAGAGACAGGCTGGCAGAGAGAAAGCCAAAACAGACAGGAAAGCAGACAGGCAGACAGGACGGTAGAGACAAGTAATTCGGTGAATTTTTATCTGTGCATTCATCTCCTTAAAGCTTAGAGCTAGGGACTGGTTTTTTTTTTTTCTGCAGTCTCCAAGCCTAACCTAAATGCTTGGCAACATGTTTAATACATGTTCCTAGAATTAAAGAATTAAGAACTAAGAGATAGAAGGAATGATTGTGGAACCTGTAGACCTAGCCCAGAATGCTTGGCAAGCAATAGGTGCTCAGTTTACGTACCTAGAAGGAAAGAATTAAGAGGTAGGAATGAATGGCTGTGGAACCTAACATTGTTTAGGGATAGGAAACGAAGAAAGGCAATGTGGACTCCATCTTCAGCATCGTCTTTAATAGCGCCCAAAGGTTTCTCAGCAGTGAGCACAGTATCCCGTTAGCCTGGCCTTTCTGACCCCCTCCCAACTTTCGCCGGTCAATAATGGTCGGCCAGTTAGCGTCTTCCCACACCTGGTTCTGGAGTCGGTCACTGACGTGCCAGGAGAACAACCCCAGGACGTGAAGGAGCCCTGCTCCCCAAACGCTGCGCCCCACCCCGGAGGTGTGAAGTGGGGGGAGGGCGGGGGTTGTCCTCCTCTGAGGCTTGGTTCATGCCTCTGTGAACCCGAGCGTTCGGGGCGGGGGAGGGGGCCATCCTGAAGAAGAGTCGTTAGTCATCTTCAGGAAAGGAAGGTGAACCACTCGCCACGTCCGGGAAAGAGTTGGGTGTTTCAGCACTCTCTCCGAAGATTCCCTGGGCTTTTCCTGGGGCATGTGTGTAGTCGGGGCGGGGGAGGGGGCCGGGGGGGCGGAAGAAGGGACGAGACCCCCCTGGGGCCACCCAGAGAGCGCTCAAGGAAGGGGGAGGAGGACTGCAGTTTTATCTGGTATTGTTCCCGGGGCGTGGGGACTTGGAGATAGAAAGACAATAGGAAGAGCTCTGTGCTGCGGGGTCCCTGCGGGGTGCGCTGGGGTGTCATTCCTCCCCAGGAGGCCGGCCTGAGCAAGAGCAGAAGAGGGTGGGCGCTGTAGGATGAGGGTGGGCTGGGACCTCTCGAGGATGGGGGCGTGAATCACCACGAAGCCAAAAACCTGGAAGATGCTGTCAGCGCAGCTCGCGCCCCCTCTCCCCCCGCCCGGCCCCGGTCAGGTTCCGGCCCCTCCCAGGCTGACCCAGATACATCCACATTTGGGTCCGGAAAGGGAGGGGAGGGAAACGAGGACCGCGCCACCCACGACTCTGGGAAGAGCAGGGCTCCGCGCCAGGGCCGCTCCGTATCGCTCCGGCGAGACCCAAGGGAAGTGCTGGTCGGTATGCGCCGGCTGGAGAGGGCGGAGGAAATGCGGCCGGGCTCCCTCCAGAGGAAGCGAGCCGCCCGGCTGGGGGGGAAGGGGCTGGCGGGGTGGCCGCCGCCGCCACCGACCTAGGCTAGCCGGTGCCCACTCCTCCTCGGCCACCCCCACCCTGCTTCGTCCCCGACAGCAACACCCAGACACTCTAAAGTTCCAAGGGAACAGAAGGCTGTACGGTCCAGAGCGGGACGGGAAGCACCGCCCTCCCCTATCCCCCTAGGACTTTGCTCCCCAGTAGCCTAGAAGGGACGGGGGGCAGTTTGGGGCGCTGGACATGCCCCACGTGACAATCATGAACTTAAAATTCTATTCTGTGTAGTGAAAAGCCAGGCAAGCCTTGACTAAAAGACAAGCCTCCCTCAGGCGTGCGTTTCTGCTCTCACAGCCGTGGGGAATCAAAGATGATGGGGCGTTTAACGATCTGTTTAAAAGCCCTTCCCCTCCGCCTAAGATTACTGAATGACCATGGGACTGGCCCTCCCTCAGTTACTGTGCGGCTCCACGGAATGACCTAAACCTGAAACAGACCTCCTGGAAAAGAAATCCTTTAACTGATTAAATCCACTCCCGATTGCATCCTAGGGGCAGAAAAAGTTGCCACGTGTCAGGGAGGGCCAAAATCTGGCTTGGTGAATAGTATAAGGTTGAAATAGCTAGAAAGGCAAGCTCCAGATGTGGGTAAAGGTTCACCCAAATACCTCTTCTTGACCTTAGAGGGAGTCTAGATCAGATCATTTGTGCCTTCCACATGGAAAGAATTCCACCTCTAGCATTCTCTACCCCTCATTCTGTTTAAAACCCATGTAATCTCCTATCTAGGCCAGTAGATGTTTGCTCTGCTATGTCCACCCTTCTTGGCCAGTCATCTTTTCCAATATTATAAAAGCAAATGGGAGACCCAACTATGAATAATATGGAATGTGAGCCTTCCCCACCAACCTTTTAACTCTTGGGCCAGAGTGGAATGCCACACTAGTGAATCTTTCACTTTTCTGTTGTGGATTTTCAGCAAAAGGGAAGATCCCTGACAAATAATCCAGTCTTGACATCTCAATAGGAAAATGGGATATGCCATATGTCCTCATCTCTAAAGTGTTGTCTACTTTGGTTTGGCCCCTAGTAGATGACTAGATCTTTGAGAAAGAAAGGGAATTTTCAGAAAGGGTGGCAGCTTATCTCCATCAAAATGCAACATTTCTGCACATTTCAGTATACCCCAGTGACAAATCTTAGTGGTTACTGTAACAGCTCATTTACCGTATGTAGAAACCAATTCTTTTCTGGAGATTGATATTAGCTTATTTTCAACTCCAGTACAGCAACGTACCCAGATGAGTCAAGTCTACTTTCTTAGTTAAAGCCATTGTTTGTTTAGGCTCCCAAGTCAAAGGGAGACCTACTAATTTGCCACCAGAACCATCACCACCTTTAGAACATGTAGAGTTGCTACATCAACTAGTCAAATTTGCCTTTCCCAATTCTCATTGGCATCTTGGACTGTGAATACTAATTTATCTGATTCCAAAGCTCAGTATCTCCAATTCTGAAGAATCTTTAGGAGAATATTTTCTATACTATCTAACTAGTCAAAGTGAGATGAGAATAAAGCCCACCCTTACTTTGTAATGCTGTCCATATGCTTGTGAGTCTGAATGGCATCGTACAAATGCCAGTGATGGGACAACCTATAAGCAAAAACATGAATTTGGCAAAACCAGAATCTCTATCTTCCCTTTCTCGGTCCCTTTCTTCTTCAGGCATACAAGCCCATATAGGATTACTTTTCTGGTGGAATGGACTTTAAAAGTTACCTGGTCCAGGTCTTCACCTTAGAGATAATGGGCAAAGCTTCTCCTAGTAAACAAACTACCTTCCAGAATCTGGTGAGGTCATCTAAAATACATAGAATTTTTATAATATTTTAAAAACCTGTTAAATTTTACTTAAATAGAATTCTTGTTGGATGGTCCTACAGACATTATTATGGAATCTTTAATTTGCTTTCTATTATGTATACAAATCCTTGCTTTGACAATTATTTGATTGCTATAGATAGGCTAGGCAGATATCACACATAAAAACCAACTTATGAAATTAACTGAAAATGTTTCAGGAACATTAATGGCTGACAATTATGTAAAACAAATTATTCTAAGAAGCAGCTGTCTTAGTGACGAGATTTTGGACTTGGACTCAGGAAGATGGGCTCAATCCCACCTTTGGTACTAGCAGTGTAACTAAGGCCAAGTCATTTAATGTTGAAAACGCTTTAGGAGACTCTAAGTGAAAGATTTGGCCAAGTTTTTACACAAAAGTTCTAGGCATGTAGATCTTAAGCACTTTACAAGAAAACTCAGCTGATACTCATTACAATAGTACAGATATGCTGTCATTTTTTGGATGAATAGAGAATCAAAATTTTTAAGTGGCTTGCCCAAGGTCACAATGCAGCTAAGTGGTAGCATTGGGATTCAGATCTTGACTCCAAATGTCCATTAAAGCTCAGATGTTCATAAGATTCATAGAAGGAAGGGTCTTTAAAATCAGCTCCTCCAGTCATACAACCCCTTCTTTGTAAAAATGATGATCCTAGGAAACTCAAGGGAGATCAAAGTAATTGTCTATGGGTACTAAGTATCTGGGACTTTAGATTCTAAATCTAGTATTCTTTCTGATTTACAAGGTTGCTTATGATGGACTAATCTGAAATCCTACACATCCGAAGGAACAATAAGCATAAAAAAATTCCTTCGGGGAAGTAATAGCATAGTGCCTCGCACACAGTAGGTGCTTTGTATTTAATTGATTGATGTCTTAAATCTAATCATCAGAGACGAGGTGGAGAAAACTTGTTTAGCAAATCTTGAATTCTAGTACTGCACTCAGGGGAATTAATAAACAAACTCTAAATTGGTAAACTGGAGAATTTTTAAGGGATCAAGATGGTGAAAGGTCTTGAGGTTACATCCATATGGAATATCCTCTTCCCTAGCTATGACTAAGGAAACCCCTTGTTGTTTGATTCTGTGTCTCATTTCATTTCAATGCTGAACCTAAACTATCAAGGCTTAAGTCAAGTCTAGCCCATAGTACTAATAAACAAGTATAATAAGTTTAAGAAGTTTGAGAAGAAGAGATTTCTTATATATTTAAAAAAAAACAATTAAGTTATCTGAGCAGGTTAAAAAAAGTAAAGAAAAAGCACAAAGCTATTATGTTTGAGTCATTTTCCTCAAAAGGTTTAAGGATGGCATATCAAAATCCTTCATCAACTGTGCTGGTATTCAAGAATTAGACAAAGGTTAGTAGGGCAATGGATAAATTCGTTTATGTAGGATTAATGGCAATGTGTTTAAGTACTGCACAGGATTCTTGTAGAATGAAACAGAGAAAGGCATGGATGGATTAAAATATGTACTAGTGGAGAGAGCATCCTTATCAATGTGACTGTGGAAAAGATTAAAAACCTCACATCTTTTGTGAAAGACTCCTTAATAAACATATTATTTAGCTACATATATCCCACAGGATGCCTAAAATTTGAATCACAACAGTAAACTGGCTAAAATCTATCAGAATATTATTCCCTATTCTAGATGATATGCAGGCATAGAAAAACGATGGAGGAAAATATATTCATTTTGACGCTGCTCTTTCTTGGCTCTCTACCTGCTTTTGATAAGCCAAGTCTCCTTTGTTAGGTAATTATCTGGCTCCCACCTATTAGGTATGGGCCATCTCTGAAAGCTTTGACCTGGTCTCTCCTTGCTGCCTTTTGGTGATGCCATCAGCTCTTGAATGTAGAATTATCATTTCCAAGTAGATGACTTAACTGAATTCAGTCTAAACAGCAGGAACTCTAGTCTCAAATAACTGTCTGCTGCCCTTCTGCATCTGGCCATTCCACAGGTGTCTCAAACTGTGATTTTGGGCAAATTCCTAAGTTTTGGGGCCTCAATTTCCTCCTCTGTAAATTGACAGGGATGGATTAATTGATCGTTAAGGTCCTTTACCAAAAGGAACTCATTCCATTATCTGATCCCTTTTCCCAAACCATCTTCTAAATTTCCCTGTTTCTATTGAGGGAATCATCATCCTTCTAGTTCTGGATTCCAATCTCACAATCTTCCTTGATTCTTATTTTCCACAGATGCTAATCTGTATCTATTGCACTACCACAACAGCCACTATCCGTCCCCTCCTCTCTAATCAGAAGTGCTACACCAGTTCAGGGCTGTGTCCTCTGTTGATTGTACTTTTTAAGTTTTATTGTCTCCCTTTCTCCAGTCTCTCACTAAAAACAAACAAACAAAACCCAAACCATATCTTAAACTAGTCAAGTTCATATTTCTACCATTGATTTAACTATGATGTCTAATCAAAAATCTCTTATCATTTCTACTTTTTATAATCTTTAGCCTTCTTCAAGGCTCAAGTGAGAAGCCAATTTTTGAAGTCTTTCCTGATCCCATTTTGCTACCACTCTGTCCTTCCTAAAGTTAGTTTTATTAATTTACTTATGTACATGCAGTTTCACTCCACTAGAATATAAGCTCCTTAAGGGCAAGGATTCTCATTTTTGTCTTTGTATACCTTACACCTGAGATTATGGGATAGATGCTTCATAAATGTTAGTTTGTCAATTTGTAAAATTTCAATTAATGTTTGGCCCCAAACTATTATATTTAAGCACAGGATACAACTGGATGACCTCAGATTGCTCAATGAAGTGAAAGATAGGGTGATCTTTCTTTGGTCCTTCCTCAGAACAAGACACCTTAGGCGGCAGGACAGAAAGAGTAGCATGACTGTTTTTACTGATAAGACGGTCTCTGAGTTATCAACTGTAACTCTTCCAGTAAGATGGAGGACTAGTCTTGCCATCTGCTCTATCACTACAGCATTCAGACCTCTGGGCAATGTCATTCTGTACATTCTAGAGTAATCCTGGGAATATTAACTTGACTGCTCTGCAGCTCATCTTTTTTATACTTTTTGCCTCCCTTTTCCTTCACCCCACCCCCATTAGAGTGTGAGCTCCTTGAGTACCGGATCTTTTGTATCCCTAGTGCTTAGCACAGTATTTAGCACAGAGTAAATGTTTAATAAATGTTTTTCCATTCACTCATTCATTCCATAATGCTAATCATTCTTGGTCTTAATACTATGAGTAAAATTCATTAACTTTAGAGATAGCCATGACTTCTGTGTTTTGTACTCTAAGGCACTCTGTCACTGCTCAATAAATAATAATTTGTAGCACTGTGGGGGTGGAAAGAGGGTGGAGATTTTTTTTTTGGCATATCCACTGGTGAGTAATGCATTTATCTCAAATGCCAATAAAAATTTTATGCTGTACTACATGACACATTTGTTACTTATTTGAAAATCTACTTTTGAATCATCTGAATATTGTTTAAGTGTAGCTCCTTGTTCACCTGTAAAAACAGGTTAATTATCATTTTCAGTCCAAGAGATAATCACAAGAAAAAATCCCCCCAAATTTCTAATAGTCATTATTCTTTTGGGAGGGAAAATAAAAGGATAAATTCAAACACATTTTCCTAATAGAGAATATTATTTATCTTCCCCCCTACTATATTCAACAAGATAGTTTTCCACATACTTTTTCCCTCTTAAAAACTTTCTATCCCTTTACTTTTTTCTATTTTTCATTTGATAGCACAATTCTTTTGTGTTCTCTGCTGCTTGTTGCTTATTTAAGGAAAACTGATCCAAATCTGCATTATGAAATAATGAAAACACTGAGAATCTGATATTGTGGGATTTGGACAAACTGACAAATAATTGCTCACATTGTGTTAATGGAGTTTATCAGTAAAAATATTTCATACCCTAATTTGAGAAAGTTCACACTTTCTCTATTACAAAAGCAATCTGTGGGCTATCAGTTTAAGGATGTAAGCAGAAAAGAAACAAAATGTTTGTGAGAACGTTTCACAGAGAAGGGTGTGGTGGAGCTTTGGACAAACTCTGTAGTTGAAAATACTGTGATGGATGTGATTATTTTTCCTTGCAAAAATTAATATAAACATAAAACAAAAATGTTTGCTATATAAAAAGTAGAAAAGTATACACAATGAAAATGTTATAAAACATACTTGAATAATAATTTATCTACGATTTCAACAAATTTAAATCAACATTACATGGTGAAAATTTCAGAGTTTATAGTCACCCCAATTATCTAAGGTATCTTTATCAATCAGTGGAAAAAGACTACATTATTTTTCTTACTTGCATGTAAGGTAAGGTATTAAAATAACAGACATCTGGAACTTATTTAAAGCATTACTTTTCTGTTGACTACATCATACAAATTAGTTTAGTATGAGATTCCAACAATTACTCTTGAAAAATACATTTTATGACAAATCTTCGCATCTTAAAGACCTTCATCAGTTTATCCATTAGACTGTATATAAGGATTAGCATTTGGAATGGAATTAGCTTTTTAAACCAAGCTTTGCTTATTATTCACTGTGCTGCTATTCTCACACTATCTCCTTTTGCTTCAAGTAGACTAAGAAGTTTGGACCTGAGGCCTCAGGGACTCTCATGAGTGAACACTTGTATTGGTTGATCTCTAAGGTAACTAAACTAGAAATATACTTGAATCAACCATAAATCTTTAACCTATAATCAGACCACCAAACAGTGTGAAGCACCACTGAGTAGGATGAACCTACTAGGAGAAATAAAATTGCAAGATCTTTAAATAAAACCTTTACTCAGTTTTTAGACAAGCACCAAGTATAAAGCTGTGAAAAACCATGAAAAAGAAGTTATTTTTAAAAAATTTTGTTTTAGGTTAAGTATAAATTGGGGAGAATGGAAATCTTAGTATCAGGTTGAAGTAATCAGGTATACGGTCATGATTAAAATAAATCTCAAGTTGTTCCTAGATCTTTAAAATAAACCTAGAATACCATTTCAATCAATATCTATTTCTACCCTTCCTTGTTTTAAATTGCAGCTTCTACAGGCTGGAAACACAAAGATGCAGTAAAAGTGTTAGGGATAAATAATTCCTGTACCTTATCACCAGCACAACACCCTAGCCCCCAAAACCAAAAAAAAAAAAAAATTATAATCTTTGTCCAAGTGCCTGTTCACTATCCTTGCCTTTTGATGGTTTAATATAGAGTTTCTATCTCCAGAAGAAGTTGTGTGATGGTACAGAAAGAATATTTGGTCATTAGAGACCTGGATTCAATTTCTGTCACTTACTAGCTGTGGAACCAGGGGCAAATGACTATTTCTATATCGGTAAAACGAGGGTAATGATATCTGACAGAACTGCGGTAAGCATCAAATGAGATGATGTATGTTAGGTACAGAATTATATAAATGTAAGCGATGATGGTACCCTGAGTTTTCAGAAGCTATGCCAATTAAATCAGATCCAAACAACTAATTGTGTACATTTGGCATTGTACATACCACGCTGCATAACCCCACTCCCCCCACCCCCAATTCCTGTCCTCAAGGGGTTTATCTTCTATTTTGAGGTCATTCAATTTGATAAGACAGTACAATCTCTGGCAGGTCCTGCCAATCAGGAAAGGCACCAAGTACGACTTTGTGTTAAACTGTCCAAAGACAACTCTAGCTAAGCACTCTTGGCACTAGGATTGAAGGACAACTCAACTTTATCTGTTAAGAGGTAAAGAGCTTACATTATGTCTGTGGAAGGATTATGCACAATGATGAAATAACCAATCTTTAACATTATGGATGTAGTCTCTAAAAAATGGTGTGAAACTTACTTTTATCAAAAGTTTCTGAATTTTGGTAGCTGAATGCAGATGCTAGGGAGCTTCTGAGCCTTGGATTCTATCTAGAATTTTTGAGTATTAGCTCCTCAGTATGTGTTTTTATAGACACACATATGCATATATAACACTTTGCAAATTTTAAAGCATACAGGTTAGTTATTACTTGGTGTCAGTTAATAGAGGTATGTTAACAGAATAACTCAACAGCTACAGCTAACGAAGTATTGTCTGATAATATGGACATTGGCTTTAATGAATATTCTTTCAATTACTGTATAATGAATGCTTATTCCATATGCTAGATTGGACCCTGCTAAGATCCAAATGTTGGGAGGTGGGGAAAGGAGGTAAGATAAACTTAAAAATGAAATTAACTAGTTATTAATCAAGTCTTTTGTGTGTATTAGCCAACTGATATTGAACTATATAATACTATTACTTTGCTTATATGTAAATAAGTGTTTAAAAATGTTCAAATGATTAGAAAGGGGATGTAAAAACAAAAATTAACTTAAAAAAATAGAAAGGTAAATATTTCCCCTGAAAATCTTGTTTCTTTTGTTAATTTGTTTAGAGTATTGTGTTTTCTGAGTTATCAGTTTTCAAATAAAGTTTTATGGAACTTGGAAGGAATGACTTTAGATATAATATTTTTGTATTGGAGTAAAACTTATATTACATAACAGTATTTTGGTTTATGAATGCAAAGAAGCATCATTAGTAATTAAAAGTATCACTAGTTAACTAAAGTGTCACTGTCAATGTTTTTTTTTTTTTTTTTTTTTTACTAATACTTGAACCCAAACTTCAAGCATTAAAAAAACCATCAATTATTTGTTTCTTGGCCTTTTATGGTTCTTTAAATATATATATAAATATGAGGGCTATAATCTCAATTTAAAAAAGCAGAAACTAATAATAATAACAATAGCTAATATCTCCATAGCACCATGTGCCAGGTATGATGCTAAGTTCTTTACAAATATTACCTTATTTGATTCTCACACCAACCCTGCAAGGTAGCTGTTATCATTATCCTCATTTTACCAATGAGAAAACTGCTGCAAACAGAGGTTGAGTAACTTGTCCAGGGTAACACAGCTATTAAGTTTCTAGGGCTGGATTTGAACTGAGGTCTTCCTGCCTCCAGGCCTGACATTCCATTCATGACTTGGTTGCTGTTACTATATTAATTTATTTAGATTAGTTTTAGATGTGAACTACACTAAAATAGTGTGCTTCCTTCTGCCATAATTCACATTTCCCTTCACAGAATAATTGTCCCGGCTGCTGACTCATTTTGAGTTTTAAAACTCATTGCATTCACAAGAGGAATCAGAATTAGTATGTTCGCAGGTCCCCAAAGCTATACTTTGGCTAACATGGTAACTTCATACTTGCTTTTCAATAGTTTCACCTTGTTGAGATGTAAGGCTACACAGGTTATTTGAGGCTGTCTTTTTCTCAACATACCTGGAGTTGTAGTTTTTCTGTGAAACCCCAAAAGACTAACCCTGGTTTCAACAACAGAGTGGACTATATAAATTCTGATCCCTTGTTCAGGTATCAGGAACTCTCGACAGCAGTTTCCTATTCCTCAAGTTACGGGAGCATCCTGGAACTTTTGTTTTGTCTTAAGTCATTCTGTGTTATGGAGCTCAAGTAATTTATACTCAAACTTACTCAAATAACATACTTAAAATAATTTATCCAGTTCTGTGACTCTTATCTTCCTGAGGTATTTTTCTTATTAAATTTAAATTATAGATATTCACAAAATTATTGGATTGAAATCTGATAAAAACTGAGGGCATGGAAAACCACAAATGTTGCCAAATTACATAAAGTAATTAGATTATTAATTCTATAAATATATTTCAGATTATCCACTCTATACATGACAACTGTAAGGCCATGTGGTTAAAACTCTCAAGGGCATGCAGTTAATATCCAAGCACTTCCCTCATAAGAACCCTTTTCATTTTTTTAACTTCTTTTGTTTAAGTTTCCCATCAATTTGACACTGCTTTTTTTGCTTCTGGACAGTTTTTTCTTGATAAAGTCTCCACAGTTAACAATACTCTTGGAAATCCTGTCCTCTAATTGACTACTCACCCTCATATCAACAGCTTCAAGCCAAATTTCCCTTCCACTGATCCATTTAAGGCAGGGACTTGTTTTAGTAGGGTGCTCAGGGGTAGGATACCTAACAAAGCATGTTGGAAAGAACAATTTGGGATTAAGGTATGGAAAAAAGATGCAAGAAGAAAATGACAGGAATTAATTTTGAGAAAGTCAAAGAGAAATCTTTTTATTTACTCAGACTTAAAAAGAAAAAAAATTTGTTTATGGTTAAAATGATTAGTTTTTGAGAAAATATTAGTTTCTAATACATGTGACTTATTAAGGCAGTCAGTCACTGGTGATGAAAAAGTAAGGAAGCTAAGAGGCACGTCAGGTAAGCTTTAAAAGTGGCTCAGGACAAAGATTAGCCATTGTGTTTCTAGTAATAGTACAATGGTAACATTTTTGGCAGGCTGCTTGATTTTTTATCAAGACATTTATTAAAAGCCAAAGTACATATGAGGCTATAATCCCTCCACCTTACAGATAAGGTAGTTCAGAAAGTACATCAACATTTCTCTAATCAAAGATAACAGAAGCAAAGACTTAAAAGTTTATATTTTTGAGTACTGTCAAAGACATTAGGGTTTTTATTACTTTCAAGTACATAAAACTAACAAACTAGGTTGACAAAATTCACTAAAAACTCTGGATTGGTTAGAGTTTAAAGAGACCTGTTCTAATAAATTTATAATAACTGATACGTAGTACATCATTTTTAAGCCTGTAGATGCCTCGAAATGGAATGAGACTTTTTCTCAAGCGTTTTAATCAGATCGGATAATCACAGAACCAGAAGGGAGGTAGTAGCTTCAAGTGTAATTATTATTTTATCTAATGTAACATAAATATTTGAGAAAAAACTTCACAATCACTTCAGAAGCATTATTATCCTGAAGTTTTCTTAACATTATTAATTTGCCTTAGACTATGAATAAATACATTAAAGGAAAATTAAATTTCAGCTCAATCCCTGTTCTATACTGATAATGAATGCAGCATTAGATGTGTAAGATTTTACTCTATTTTTCGTCTAGGCTTAAAACATACAGGTGTTTCTCATTTACTGGGATAATTATGTTCCTGAAATGTTTTTAAGCAGAGATTAAGCATCTTAAGTGGAGATCTTTATCTAAAACTGGGATACGTTGAATATACTTTTGTAAAGCAAATTGTCACAGTGCTTGCTTGCTTTAAAATAGAACTGCAGTTTTATTTTTTCTTTGTTTTAAATTATAAACATACTACTGGTGTGTATGAAAAACCTAATATATTCAACTATTTACATTTTTCCAAGTAGTTTTCTGATCTTTGTTAATGTCCACACACTTTCAAATAGTTGTAATAATTAAATTCATACTATTTAAGTTTAATTTTCTTAGAGCCAAAAGAAGAATCTTGCTAGTGAAAGAGATACTTATCTATAAGATACATGGTTTTTAAAATTAACTCTTTTATCCTTATTATTACAATTGGGAAAACTATACCCTGTATTTGTGTACACTTAAGTCATCTCCCTTTAAAAGAGTAATAGGACTATGGTGTAGAAAGAGCATTGGAGATCGAGCCAGATGGCCTGGATTTTCTTGGCTCTGCTGCTAGGCCAAGAGTGACACCTTGGGCAAGTCATTTAATGTCTCTAAGGATCAGACTTGGACTAAATGATCTACAAGGCTTCTCCCAGATCTAAATCTTATGACAATCTGCTATTAATGAATGATGGTTCTTTTTGGTCTAAATTTTGTTCTTCTATCTCAAGTCCAATCTATTTTCCAAGCCATTCAGGTCTAATCCAGTTTTTGAGGGAGATGTGCTTCATTTTGCTATAAAGAAAATGAGACAGTAAAAACTTCATCTCAGTTCATGGTGTGGTCATTTGCTTTCACATGGTTGGACATTCTCAGAAACACAATGATTAGCCCGGCTCTGCTGTTCCTGCAGGACTGACAGACAGCAGTCGCTACTCATCCTATCTCCTCACACTCTGATTCCTTGCTATGATTTCTTCCCCTTTCTTGTTTACCTTTCAAGCAGTTGCAGATCAACCACATCTGTTGTAAGCATGGCACTCAGCCAGGAAAGAAAGTGAACTCCTGTATTCACTGTTAAGTTAGTCCTTTTCTTTTCCTTTCCGTTTGCCCATATCTCTTGTCCCTGCCGCTAACCTTGACTATGAGGGGAACCAAAATGGATACTGTATTAGTTTTCAACAGATTGACAAGAGAAATATAATAGTTAACATCCACTTTCAATATAAATCTAAAGTAACACCTTAAAAAACCTTATTAAGCATAAAATCATCTAACCATATTTGCAGTTTGCCAAAATTACTTTTACTAGCTATTACCATTATATTTTGCAAATTTTATTAATAAGAAAATTTTGTCTTAAGGCCCAATCTAAAAATTCCAAAGCAAAGTCTTACAAATGGAAAGACAGATTATAGATTAACAGAAAGCACTTTATATCTCTCTGAGCCATATCAACATAAACACCTTAAAGAATATTTTCCAAATTATAGGGAAAAAATGTATTCCACATGGGCATAGTCTTTCATTTCTGTGCAACACACACACAGTAACGTGGGAGATCAAAGACAAACTAGGTAAAACTTTATTTGAAGATGATCATGTAAGATACTCAAAGGAATTTTTAAAAAAATCACAGAATTACCTGTTATTTATATCTTGATCAAAATTAACAAATTAGATTTATAAATCTGACAGAAAAAAGTCTGTAAAGAAACATGAGCAACCTTGTTTCTGAAATGTTTCTAGAAAATGTGTAAAAGTACAGAACAACATAAGGGTTGTTCTATATACATAAATGCTGTAGTTCTCAGCTCTCTTCCAAAGGCTTGACTATACACACTCCTCAAAATAAGAATCTACATCAGCTTTTCCGGAAAGTTAGCTTGAAAATGAAGAGGAGAAACCCAAATCCACATACTGTGAATGTTGCCCTCTTCAAAAATCTGCTATTCCAGGTAGAATATGTTTCCATAGGCAGTACACGACAGGGATCATTTTTCTGGTCATTTTGCAACTAATATTTGACATGAAAAAAGAAACAGAAATCAGTGAGCTAAAATATGGAAATTTTTAAAAGAAGGAATTTGATAATGGATACCCCAAGGCTGAGTACAGCTCATCTAACCCAAAGGCTTTTGTATTTGACTAAAAGTGGAATTGTAGTAATAGATTCTTCCATATAAATACAAATAACAAGGAAAACTTTGCTATTCTTATTCAAGGAAGACTTTGAATGAAGATAAATGCTTTTAAAAACCTTCTAAATGACTTTCAATAATATCTTATTATGAAAACTATACCAATATTATATTAGAGATAGATAATTTCATATATAAATGCATCCTAAGTTTCATTTGAAATTGGTTAGAAAACAGGTGTGGTTTGAAAAAGTTAACTACTAAGAATGCTGACTGATAGGCACTTTATTGCCTTCCCTTTAATTAAATATCAATGATACACAGAACAATATACAATTATAAAATATTCCTATAAAAATTTGCACTCTGAAATTTATCTAAGAGCTACTGAAATTAGATATTTAAACCCTGTTTTAAATTAAGAGCTTTTAATGGCTGCTTTAACACCTCTTTGGAAAAAACTTATTTTGCCTAACTTTGACAAACTCCCTCAAAAAATTCCATGTTGAGGATCCCACATTAACAAACAAAACATAAAATCAGAGATCTTGAAAAGATAAAAAAGTCAGGCACTTTTATAGAGTGATATTTGCTGGAAACATCCTGTGCTGGATTGGTGCTATAAATACTTTCAACTTAGCAGAAATAACTACTTCTAAAATCTACAATGTAAATATTTAAGGAGAGAAGTCTGCAAAATTAATTTTAAGTTACAGTTGAATAAAGGACTTCAATGCCAATCTCATTAATACTGTATTCTTAGCTTAACTTCCACATGGCTTCATTCAGTAACAGATTCCTTTTTGACACTGATGCTCCATTTACTGAATCCTTGGATGGCCATTCCTTTTACTAACCCATTACTTAAAATGACCCTTTCTGACAAGAACCTGTCATTGTGTTGGTTTGAAAGTGAGCGATGTGGTGTTAACGTCTAGCCTTGACCTCTCCCCTACCCTTTTTCTTTGTCCTCTGTACCCTTATCTCTGATAACTCATACCTTCCTGAAAAAAAGTACTCACTAGTCATTATTAGTATCTTTTGCTCTGTAAGAGGAACAGTGGCACAGTCCTCAAATCTTCTAGCCTTGACACTCCCTCAAATCAAAATCTCATCATAACCACTTGTTTTGAGAAAGGCACAGATATGCTTCAAGGCAATGACCCAAAAGACTGGCTCTGTAACTTACTTTAAATGTTTTTGCCCCCATAGTATCATACAGATCCACAAATATTTGCTCATTTCGTGGACATACATGTATTTAAGTCAGATTTTATGAAAAAAATAGGACCCTGACCAAGCCAGGGAAAGCAGAAAATTTCTAAGAGTGACTCAGAATTTTAAAAAATGAATATTAAAGTCCCTGATTATATTATAATTGCTGTGTTTTGGAATCTTAGTTCCTTAAGTGATAGTTCAAAATGTTTTTCATCTAGTAATCACATTCTCCTCACTCTAAAGTGTCAAAATCCTCCAAGGGGGAAAAATCAGCTTTCATTTCATCTGGAGGGGCTACCTTCAAATATATTAGGAACTCTATAATTTTGATCTTTCGTGGCAATTATTTGAAGCCAGTGTTACAGAAACAGAAGTATGGAGTATATGAGCTTAAAGAGAATTAAGAATCAAAAGATGGTGTTACATACATATATGGTCTCTGAGGACCCTTCCAGCTTTAGTTCAATGATCTATATATAGTACACAATTCAAAAATGACACCATTAATGAGGTGTTTAGTGGTTTGCATGAACAGGTTATACTAACAGTTCTAAATTTTTCCCAAGTTTGAAAAATATAACTTTAAAATAAATGCAACTTCAGAGGATATTCTCCTTTGCTTCTCTGAACCTGAAGTGGCTTGACTAGTTCTATAAATCTCAATTATGGTGACATCAAGCTTAAGCTCTGTCCATGAATAACTGCAAGATATTTCATTTCTTAAGGTGGAATCCCTGCCTCTGCCTCCTAGGAAAGTAAAGTTTTTGTATGGCATTTGTAGCAAATGGATCTACTAGTCTTCTTTTTTTTGAGAAGGGTTGTTTTGTACAAAATTTATTAGCATTTACTTATAGAGAAGTTATTACTATGCATGCCTCTAGGCAAGTCCTGACGTAAACTTGAGTTTTCAAAATCTGTGTTAATGAAGGGCTTGCTTTATCAGGTTTTACCAGGCTGGAAAGCTTTTAGTAAGGTCTTGAGAGCAGATTAATATCCAATTTGGGGGACAGGCCTAGCCAAGTTTAGGTAAGCTTATTATCAGTAGGCTGGACACAAGGTGATGATTCTTTGGCCTAAGGAATCTATAAAATTGAAGTTTAATTTCAGAAATTAGAGAAAAATACAAAGTAGCCTGCAGTCTTATATGGGACCTCTCTTACTTTTGCTATGAAGAAAACAAAGTGACAGGAACGTAGAAATTGAATTCTACGGATCATGGTTTCTGAATCTTTTATAGACATTAACTGCTGGGACCTGTAAATCTGTGATACTTGTCCAGTGAAAAAGGAGGACCTCAATCACATCAATTTTTAGATACTTACTAAGAATACCACATACTTTTCCAGGTTTTTGTTAAGATAAAATGAGATAACATATTTAAAATCCTTTGTAAACCTTAAAATGTTCTATAAATACTAGCCATTATTAAGATTATTGCTATAAATGAAATAAGAGGAAGTTAAGAGTTAATTGGAAAATAGATCATGATCCTTCAAAGAGGAAAACAGTCAGTGGAATTGGTTTGATGATGTTTCTAAAGGCAACAAGAAGCATCATTTCACGGGGATACATACACACTTGTATTATTCTGCAGTGCTCAAGATGAACATTTATGAAACAGACAAACTTCATCAACTTAGACCATCATGAAGAGAACAAGCAAAAAGCTTGCAGGTGATGAGGAAGCAGAGAAACTCTATGGAGGCTATAATAAGACAATCTAAATTAAATTGACATGTATTTGAATACCTGGTGAGCATAGGGAATGAAAGTGAAAATTATGTTGGAAAATATGGTTCAGGAGAAAGAAATGAGAGGCTACAAGTTTGTACACCATGCAGTAGCCTCTCATCTTTAATCATGAATGCTGTCTTCATAAATAAAGAAGGTACTGGGCATGATGGACTCCAAATAATACTTCCCTCAAAATAAAGCAACTGTATTCCAATATGCAAGAAGTGACTGGTTACAGATGTGGGAGTCATTTTTATATCATATGTTTATGCACAGTCCGATTCGGACCTTGTTATATGCAAACAACAAAGTTAATCAAAAATTAGAAAAATAATTAAAAATAAGTAGATGTGGCATCCAGTTCAGGCAACTCCAAACTAATCTATTTAATAAAAATAAAAATTACCACTTTCCAAAGAAGCTTAAATGGTATAAAGCAATTGCTCCAGAGATTAGAACCTGCTTCAGTGTGACCTTCTCACCAGGAGAAAGATGAAAGACACAGGTAATACTGGTGTAGAATATAAACCTGTTTGTAAAATCTTATGGAGGATGTTGGAAGATAATGAGCAGAATCATCTCATAAAACAGAAACAGTCAAAAGAAAAACAAGTTTATAGGAAGCTTGTTAAGAAGAATCAAATTGATGCATTTAAGGATGAAATCAGTAGGGCAAGAAACTGATGAAAAATTTAAAATATTTATAAATGTTTTTATTGCAAACCCTTTATTAGCACTACGATGGCTCCATTATATTTGAACTCCAGATAAAAGGCTTGGATTTCAAGTATAAGGAAAGAGACATAGCACTGAGGGGGAAAAAAAGATAAGATGGGGTATTCTGGATTAAAAAACATATAAGAAGAGGTCTGAGCCAGAAGTGATCCAAGTAAATTAATGCGATAAATTCAAGAGAGAAGTTTTAAAAATTCCAAAACAATCACCTTCTAAATAACCAAAAAAGAGTGACAAGAAAAATTAATAACTACCAACCCATAGGCCTAATTCCCTATCTCTGTAATACCTGAGAGGTTCTGTAATACCCAAGACCAATTGATGATGGTGTGAGAAGAGAATGGGCAGGCTTTTGCAAAACAGTATTCCAAAGCAGAATGTAACTTTACACTTATATGTCTGTCAGGAAGGTGAAGTGAATATATGATTCTATTGTGCTCATTATGTAGACTATAAAAATGTCCTTGATTTGGTGGAGCAAAATGCCACTTTACCGACAAAATGTCTCTCATACATTTTATCAGTCGTTACTTCTTTTAATTAATCTTGATAAAGTGGCACTTTGCTCTCCTAACTCAAATGTATTTTTATGGTTAACAAAGAATAAGCACAATGGAATCATGTATTCACTTATTCTTGTCAATTGTTTGAAAGTAACTCTGCTGTTAAATATAAAATTCGCCAAAAGAAGTTACAACAGAAGTAAATTTGATGACCACCTGTTTACCCAACATGGTATAAAATAAACAGATTCTCTCAAAGATGTCTACCCACATTCACAATGATATACAATACAATTTTGTATTGTCCAAGTAGAAGAGGGGTTCCCTATGGATGGTAAATTCCACCAGATGTTCTAGTTTTCAGAGGACATTATACTATATAGATCAAGCCTCAGAAAATTGCAGAGCCTTCTAAATGAGATTATACATTACTCAAAAAAATCTGATGTAATTATATAGGAAAAAACCAAGAAGATGAATGAATGTGAACATTTTCTAAATTATGATAGATAAACAGATAGACAACTCATAGTCCATCAGTACATATCTCTTACACCAATACGGTAGTTATAAACTAGTTCCAGAACTGAATAATAAGAAGAGCGAGCTATGTTGTGTTTGGGAAGTTGGACAGTGCTTTTAATGACCTCAAGATGCTCCCTGAAACAAAATCTCATAACATCAAAATGATGCTGTATGGCAGTCATGGAAGAACAATCTCAGAAGAATTCATGGTGAGGGTCACTCAAAGGACAAACTAGAGGTACATGGTGGGATAAGAAGGATGAAACATATTATTCTTGAGGAGTTGGGGGAAAATGGAAGTGGATCTTGGACAGATCTATAACTAGAAAATGAGGCGAACCAATTATGTAACAAAGTGCAAGAAATAATCTATAGAAAGTCTTTGAAAAAGATCTAGACAAAGGTTCCGTAACTAGTAAATGGATTATAAAGAATTTACAGGATGACAAGAATAAGAGTCACAAAAAATGAGATGGAGTGAATGGATTTAAACCTTCATTATAAGAGGAAGTAACCACATAAATGAGATGACATGCAGGAAGGTATTACTATGCATCACTGTTTTCCTTCCTAAGTTGCCCTTTGGAGTTCCTCTACCACACACCAGAAATGTCTTCATCCTGAGCGCTTACTCCAGCACTGAAACTCACTCGTTAGAAGTAACCTTCATCCAGCAGCCTTTCTCTATGACTGGAAGAAGGAGCCTATCAAATACTTCATTGAGAAAGGGGCCAGGGCCTCATTCCCTTCCAGGATGCACTCCAGACTTTTTCTACTTCGCCTCTGCACTGAGTACCTTGTTTCTAACCTCTCTGCTACAGCTTCCTTTTATGAGTTGGCTTCCCCCATTAGAGTAGAAGCTCCTTCAAGATTTGAATTTGTAGACCCAGTGCTTAGCACATAGTAGGTACTTAATAAATGCTTGCTGACTGACTGATCTGGGTTGACTGCAAAGTAGGAAGTGATAAAGTGGTTTAGAGTTGCTCTGGGTTAGTAAATATTTTAGGGCAATCAACCTTTTTTGGAACCTATATTAAATGTTATCTTAGACAGTTTTTGTCCTAGCTACACAAAATACAGGTATATTTTACTTTATCCAACAAATGTTTATGTGTATCAAATTTATATAATAATCACTAAAAAGTTGATAATTTATCCTAGTAATAATAAGCTAAGGGAAAAATCCTTTAATGATACAGATTGTCGTTTACTCAATTTGTTCTTTTCCAAGAACCTAAATTTTCATATATCCATTCTTTTTAAAGCAAAAAAACAAAAACAAAAATAAAAAAACCCTGACATGTACTTGTATTCAGGGCAATCCAAACTGTCATTTCACAATGCAAATACATACCTTCTGAATTAAGTCTTTTAGTTTACAGACTTCTTCACCCAGATCTTCAACATTACAAACCAAATTTTCACAAACTGATGTAAACCTTTGGGAGGATCCCCATTCTAGAACTATCTGTTAAGATGGCCAAAAATGTACATTTTAGAGAATGTAAAACGACTGCTGCCAACTATACACATATGAAGAAACATATTTCTTAAAATAAACAATACATAGTATAGGAGTAAGTATAGGAGTAAGGATAGGAACTAGACCAGTGAATTCACTGATACAGGAAATTCCCAGATGAAGACTCTCTATCAATATTGGTCAGTACCTTCTTTGCAACTTAAGTCTAGAGCAGTGTTAAATTCTGCAAAACAGTGCTATTTGAATCAGATTAAAATGTATTTGGGAAATATAATAAAAATACAACAAAACATAGATAATGTTAATTTCTGGTTTTCTAAGGCAATATGTGGTCTTTAAGGTTCCAACAAATTTGAGTGTGACACCTAACCTGAGAGAGGTTAGGTGACTAGTCCAGGGTTACAAAACAGTTATTTTGTTCATAGTGAACAGTGATAATGAAACTTAAAGCATAGAAAAAGAAATTAACTTTTAAATATAGAATTAAAAGTAGCCTTTAGGCATATATGGCACATCTATATGTAGATATACATTTTTATCAAACCATCCTATAAAAACATTAACAAAAACCACAAGCTTCTCATACTAGAGTCTCATATAAAACAATATCCTAGAGAAGTCTTGATATCTTACACTGCAAACAATAACTGACGAAACCAGTGACTAGATAAACTAGTCACAGGTTTCCACTAAATGGCTTCCTATTTTAAAAATGTGATCATTTCTAAATACAGTTTTTAATCAAAATTTCTAACAAAAGATCATTTGCAACACTAAAATACAATGTTTTGTTTCAACTTTCACTTGGACTTTGCTTTAAACAATTAAATTCTCAATCAGGAAAAGAAGTAGTTTTACTCATTAATAACTGTTCAAAATTAAGTCTAGGTAATTATTTTTTTTTTAAAAGTTGGAACATATGAGTATTTTAAGTTGGTTAATAGGAACAGAATAGAAAATCTTAGCAGATTATTGAGCATATATCTCATATAATTATGGGGATTTACATAATTTCACCAAATAACTTTTTTTCATTTGTAATTATTTTAAATACTGCTAACCATTTGCTTTCATTTAATGACATTTATTGCTGATTACCTTATGAGAATTTACTGGTAACTGGTTAATTATGTTCTGCACTGCTGTAGTTAAATGACCACACTGTTTGTTTAATTTCAGCAGAAAATTGAGGAACTCATCACTACTAAACGGGAAAAAGAGAACAAAATAAGAATTACTCGAAAAACTAAGCTTTTTATTTGTCAGTACAACAGTTTGGTTCAATACATTATAACTGCCATTGTGTGGGAATAATAAATTGTAAGAAGACTTCCTTTCTCCTTTCTGGAGCTTGTCCATATAATGGGGGAACACTGACATACACAAAAATAACTATAATATAAAACAATAAATATGTCAGTAAAGATACAGAATTAGAATGGGTGACATTATTACCTTATGGCAAGAGAGTTTCATGAAAAAAGGTGACTGACATATGATTGGGGCTTTCAAGGACAGGCTCAATTTGAGCTAGAGGTGGAAGGAGAGATTATAATCCAGACACAAGGACAACACAAGCAAAGATAAAAGAACTGGAAAGTGGGAGTGAGGAACAGGAATGATGAATGAAGTTTTATTGAAGCTAAAGGGAGATATACATACATACATACATACACACACACATATATGGGAAGTTATAAGATAAAGCTAGAAGGGCAGGGTGGTACCATATGTAGGGGCTAGAATGTCAGCAAGACCTTTGTATTTTATCTGAAAGACAGCAAGAATCATTCAAGAACTTTGGACAAAGGAGTGATATGATAGATATATGGAAAATTAGATATTCTAGCAGTGAAATGGGCAGGTTGTAATGAGAGTTTGTACTAGTGTAAGTTAAGACAGAACACAGAAAATAGATAAGAACAATATTGATGTAGAATTGGTAGTAGTCACGTATATGGAGAAAGTGAGAGAAAAGGAAGACTCCTAGATAAGACCAAGGATTTAAACATGGGAGACTGGGTGATGGAAACAACACTTACAGAAATATGTATTTTAGAAAGTGAAAGAATTTGAGAGAAAGATAAAAAAATGAGTTATTGATATGCTGGATATGAAATTACAGACAGTCTTCAAGATAGAGCTGTCATGTAGGCAGCTGGAAAAAGGGGCCTGCATTTTGGGAGGTCAAGGACAAACATAGAGACATTTGGGCTCTTATGTGTGGAGTTAAAGTTGAACTCATGGAAGTGTCTGAGGTTAAGGGAAAAAGTAAAAAAGTAAAAAATAAAAAGAACCTTGGGGATTCTCAATTTAAGAGGCTGGGAAGGAAAGCCAACATAAGAGTCAGTAAAGGATCAGTTAAAGGAAAATTAAGAGACTAATGTAGGAAGTCAAGGAAGAAAAGATTATCCAGGGAGAAGGAGTGGTCAGTAGCATCAAATACTGTAGAGAGGTCAATGAAGATGAGGGTTGAGGAAGGGCCATTGCTCTTGGCTATAAGCATGTAACTGATGAGCTTTGGAAGTAGTTTTAGTAAAACAATGAGAATGGAAGACAGGTTATAGGGGTTAAGGACATGAAACCATCAGGCATAAATTACTTTTTATAAGTCTGGCCATGAATAGGAAAAGAAAGCTAGATAGGTACCTAGATATGGCAGAAAGATCAAGGAGAGATTTCAGAGAACTGGGGATATCTGATAGTATTTACAGTTATATGAGGAGTCAGTGGTGTCATGTACTGGTGCCCTCTACCTGACACACAACACTAAAACTGCAAATAAAACTGACTGGATAAACAGTGGCACTACTGACAGAAACGGTGAGAAGTGGCATTATTTTGGGGAAAAGTTACTAAGTTTGATTTTGGACATGGTAAAAATAAGTTACCAGAAGGATATACAGAAAAACCTAGTCATGCAGGCAGTCATGAGATGGGTAGGGAAGTTGAGAAAAAAGGTCAGGCTGGAGAGATTGTTGTTGTGTTTGTCCTTTGTTCACAGATTTGGGAATCATTTTCAGAAAGTGATAGCTGGGAATGAACGAAATTGCCAAAGGAGAGAGCCAAGAGAGAAAGAAATATGGGGAACAATTACATTTAAGGATTGGGAAAGGTCACTTAAAAAGTCAGAGAAGCAATCGTTAGAGAGATATGGTAGGAAATAAGGAGAAAGCACTAGCAAACGAAGGAAAGAAAGAATTTGGCCACAAGGAATGAGTAGCCCATAAGTGTCAAAGATTCTCGCAGAAAAGTCAAGGAGGAAAATTCAAAATATATCACTATATAAATGGATGAGAGAATTGATGATTTTTGAGAGAAAAATTTCAGTAGTGCGATGAGAACAACATGCTAGATAATAGTTCATAGCTAACGTTTATAGCACTTGCTATGTGCCATGCACTGTGTTAAACACTTTACAATTATTATCTTATTTGATTCTCACAGTAACCCTTGGAGGTAGTCACTGTCACTATCCTCATTTTACAGATGGTGGAAGTGAGGCGAACAGAGGTTAAGTGACTTTTCCAGGGTCCAAGGACATTTTTGAACTCAGTTCTTCCTAACGCTAGCTCTTGTGCCACCTAGCTGCCTTTGATTCTAAAGGAAGGCAGGTTGTGTGAATAAGTAATAAAGAGGATGATGTATTAGGTCTAATTACATTTTCTTTTCTTTTCCTAGGCAATCATGGTTAAGTGACTTGCTCAGGGTCACACAGTTAGTACGTGTCTGAGGCCACATTTGAGCTCAGTCTTGGCTCCAGGACCAGTACTTTATCCACTGGGCCATATCACTGCTCCATCTAATTATATTTTCAAGAAATATGCTAGTGAAAGGAAGAGAGAGGAAATGGTAATTGGATAGGGTAGAAGGACTGAGATAATGCGAGGCCTTGACTCTTTATTCCACGTACTTATTAAATAGTCCATAAATCTTGTCATTTTTGCTTCTACATCTGTTCACTTCTCAAAACTCCATTTTGCTGAGACAGAAATAGACAGATGCTTGAAAAGTCTTAATCCAGTGCCTTACTGTGTGTGGTTTGCAGCGTGGAAGTAATGCTGCCTTCTGAAGGCTAAGCCAGCAGAGTACAGTCAAGGAGTCAATAAATCAACATATATTTATTAAGCACTTGCATTGTGCAGCACACTGTGCTAGATTGCAGATACAAGATTAAAATGAAACAGTACCTGGCCTCACTGAGTTTATATTCTGTGGAGACAATTTGTAGCATACATATATACAGAGTAAATACAAAGTAAATAAGGAAAGTTGAGAACTAGCTGCTGGTGGTATCAAAGAAGGCTTCTTGTAGTGTGGAACTTGAGCTGAGTTTTGAAGGAAGTAAGTGATTTTACAAGGTAGAGCAGAAGAGGGAATATACTCCAGGTGTTGGGGATAGCCAATGTAAAGACAAGGAGACAGAAAATTTATGTGGGTCTTATGGGAGAAACATGAAGGCCAGTTTAGCCAGACCATAGTGTACAGGAAGGGAGAATATTGACTGGAAATGTAGACGGTAGTCAGATTGAAAAGGAGCTTTTTCAAAACAGAGGATTTTATACTTCATGATGAAGGCAATAAGGAGTCACCACAGTTTACTGAGTAGAGAGAGGAATGAAATGGTTAAACTTGTCTTTGAGGAAAACCACTGGCAACTGTGTTGAGGATGAATCAGAGTAGGGAGTGACTTTAGGCACAGTGGCCTTTAAGATGATGAGGACCTAACCTGAGGTAACGGTTTATGTGGCAGAGTGCTGCATAGAGTATTGCATTTGGAGTTAGAAAGGCTAAGTTCAAATTACACTGACACTATGTAACAATGGACAGATCACTTAGTATTTCTAAACTGTAGTTTCCTCATCTGTTAACTGTTAATGGGATAATTATATTAATAATAATTAGTATTCATAAAACACTTTAAAATCTTCAGAGCCATAAAGTGTACCTATTTCAGGGGGTTATTAAGTGGTTCATGAGATAATTTATGCAAGTATTTGTTAACTTTAAAAAACCATATAAATGTCAGTTATGATTATGAATATATTAACATTGTCTTGTTTGATAGAGTTCACCTAGGATGGCTCTGAGATGTCATTATTTTACATTTATTCTTTTGTATTTAATATACAGAAAGATGAAGATAAAATAACTGCTTTTTATAGCTGAATAAAAGTAGGCTCACTGACAACATCTGTGGTACACTGCTAGAAGCAGAAAGAACAGGGATATGTACCATCCTGTTCCATGATTCTGAAGTCTCATGCAAGATTTCTATATTTTGAAAGCTCTTTATTCCTTGTAGCACTGAGTATTTGTTATAGTGATAGCTATTAAAAAAATTTTAAAGTTTCTATGAATGAATAAAAAAGCACTTATTAAACATTTATGCCTAGCACTGTCCTAGGGATAAAAACAGAAGAGCAAGGCAGTTCCTACTCTCATGGAGCTCACAATCTAAATGCGGGAGACAACACATGTTAGAGCATATAGCTGAGGATACACTGCAACGCCCAGAGATCTGACAGTATCCTAGCAGTATGTAAGACTCGGTGGTCCTAAAGGCATAATGGCTGGGCAGATGATAAAATCCAGTGGTTTTCTATTATACCAGAAGAATTGTACTTGCTGAGTTCCACATACAAATCCTGAAGACCAAGACATTTGTTCAACAGTTGATGACACAACGTTGGCTGAGTTAATGTGCAGTCACAAAGGGCCTTCTAGTTTTTAATCTTGCCACTTCATAAGCTCCATTCAGAAGGAAACCACTGTTACATCTGACAAATCTGATGGCACATATCCATTATCATTCTTTGTTACTGCTCAATAAACTGATATCTGCTTGCTCCAACATATTTCTTAAGCATTACAGTCACATATTCTTGCTCCAAGATCACATCAATTCTCTTCTTTCTTTCTGATGAGGTGGTGTTAATATCTCTATTGCTGCCTTATGTTCTATTGATAGAGTACAGGTTTTGTTTTAAAATATACTTTCTAAATCTGTTATGGTCTATTTTACATTTCTTAAAATGTATATTAAGAATGCTATTACGTAGGTATTGAACATTTCCTTCCTATTCAGATTTGATTTCAAGATACCAATCTCTTACTACATTGAGTCATAGCCTTTAATCTTTTATGTCTTTCCTGGAAGAGGCATACTACTGTCAGCTAGGTTGGTCTTCAGTCAGATATTGGTCCATACCTAAAGCCCTTCTACCTTGGTAGGGCTGAAAGAACTTACACTTGTCTGGCGTAAGTCTTGGATAACTTAGAGTCATTTCTGTATCATGATGAAGCATAAGAGGAAGACTTTAAGTGGAAAAGTATGTATACACATACACGCACATATACAATATATAGGCACGAGTATATGTATATACATGTGTTTATATCTGTATGTATCTGTACACACACCACACACATATTTGTTAGACCACTGAATTTTTAGCCACTAATACTTTATAGTATTATACTGAATTACTACACCTTTCTTCCCTTTACTGGAGTTCTAATACAATCTAGAGTAGTTTGTCTCATTAATTAAGAATCTATTAATTTTCATTGTGTCAATTCTCATGGTATTCTTTGTTTGGGATTGCACTGAATATGCTGGGATCCTTTCTATGTCTCTCAAATCAATCAATCAACGATCACAAGCATATATTAACTACCTACTACATGCCAGGTACTGTGCTAAGTTTTGGGGATACAAAAACAAAATGAGAATCCCTGACTTTAAGGAGCTTGTGTTTTATTGGGGGAAGCCAACACATACACAAGCACATAAAGAAAGCAAATACAAAGCAATCTTGGGAGTGAAGGTAATAGGAGCTGGGAGGTGGGGCAGAGAGGAGGAATCACAAAACACAGTACATGAGATGAGTTTTGAAAGAAATAAAGGACTCCAAGGAGTGGATGTGAGGAGGGAAGGTACTCCAGGCACAGGATATAGCTGATATAAAGGCATGGAACTATGTATATTTTAAAAGTTTCTACTTGATAAACCAAGTCTTATCTTTTTGAAGAAGAAAGTGAGTAACCTTCCAAAAGTAGGAAAGTTTTTTGTGGTTTTTCTTATGTGAGTAATACCGATAGTACAATACTGAGTATTTTCCTTGCAAAACCTATGGATTTAGTTCGAAGTTAATATTAAATTGTATTAGGATTCTACAGAAGATTCAATAGAATTTTATAATTATATATAAAACAGCATTACAAAGTCAATGACACTTAAAAATAAGAAAATGTTTATCCCTAACATACACATTTTTAGACCTCAAATAAAAGAAGATGAATATGATAGAAGATATTTTGACATTTACATATATATCCTCTACAAAATGATGCTGGAGTGGATTGGAGGTATTGATAAATGTTCTCAAATGCTATGCCAATGGAGCTCAAGCTCTGACAGATTTTGAGTACAGTCAGTGGCATAAGATTATTTCTGTGTTCTAAAGACCAACCAAGCCAACTATGAAAAACCAAGAAAAATACCAGGAAATTGTTAATTAGATGATAAAATTTTTAGGGGGGGTGGTGAGTCACTGTAACTTGTAAAATTCATTTCAATATAAAACAGTTCTAAGCCCTATCTGTTCACTTCTGAAGTGATTACGGAAGAAAATGGGTGGGGCAAAATAATCACAATGTTCTTCACTATAAAGTAATTTACTTTCTGAACTTTCATTGTGCAGTCTTTGTCCAATGACTACAGAAAGAAAACTAAAAACAGTGAAACATGTTTGTACTGGCATTTTCTATTTATTTCAACTAAAACCAAGAAGACGTAAAGAATATGGAACTAAACTGAAAGACAACTTAAACGTGTTCCTGAAAGAGGTGAATTAAGGAAATGCCTGAATTGGTTTTACCCTACTACTGAAGGCAACAAAAACAATATCGTTTTACAGGATACGCCATCATCTCACCTTGCAAAACAAGCATATTATCAACAAAACAATGGAAGCTTATGTGCCAACATCTTGCAGAAGATGAAGAAATAAAGAAATTCTATGAGTTGGTAGACAAAATCCTTCAAACTTAACGTCTTATGCAGTTACTTCAAAGTAAGTACTATGGAAAGAAAGGGTAAAGACTAAGTTGGAAAAAAGAGGTTCCAGATAAGGAAATATCAGTACCAAAGGCTTGAGACTACTCCTATGTATCATCTTTATACACCTGCAAATCACAATTCATGAAATTTACTATATCTTAATGCAGGAAATAAGCAGTTACTGACAAAGAAATCATTTCAGGATCAGCTGGAAACAGATGCTTGAAAAGATCAAAATCACAGATTTATCAATTTAGAATCAGAAAAGACCTCAGAAATCATCTAATCAATCCCCCTAATTCTACAAATGTACTAGAATCCAGAGAGGTGATCTAACTTCCACAAGGGCACAGATAATAAATTAAAGTTTTGTATTTTTTTATGTAAAATATAAAATAAAATTTTAAAAATTTTAAAACTTTTTAATTTTTAAATTAATCTAAATAAATTAAATTTTAATTTTAAAATTTTAAATTAAAACAAAATGACATTTTAATTTAGTATTTAAATAATATTTTATATATTTTGTATAAATTATATAAATGGCAGAGTTCCTCTGACTCCCAATTCAGCACTCTTTTTATATCATGTTTCTCAATATTAAATTAGAAGAAAAGATAAGGATGGGAAGCAGTGTGAAATGAGAGAGGCTAGAATTGTTTAAACAAGTCACTGAATATTAAAAATGGTTAATAACTCAAAGTAAAGATAATGTTTCTACCAACATTACTTAGATAAGTTTGATCTGGTATATGATGGATCAAGATACTTAGAAAGATAAAAGCCCAGAAACCACCTCTACTAGCAAAAATTAGCTAAAGGTAACACTAATTTAGATAAGTTCATTTAGAAAATGTTACAAAAGGACTAAAGGAAGTGTAGAAGAAATACTGACTGACCAAAAGAAACACTGCCCCACCAACAAAGCAACTGTGGGGAAAATTGTGTATTTATCAGAGATTATTCTAAGACCCTGGCTAAGCCAGACCATCTTGAGAACATTTGTACACAAAACTGGAAAGGTAACAAACAGATAAAATAGAAAAAAATGTACTACTATTTCTATGGCCTATTCTTATCAGTGACAAAAAAGCAAGATCACATTTGGATTCCAAAACCTCTATACCCAATATACTATGTGATGAAATGCCATTATACTTATGAAGATAAAGTTGGGATGAACAGCTGGGCCTTCCAAACACATATGGAAGAAATCTGTGTTGGAAATGACATAGTATCAAAGGCCTTCAGTGATTGATTTTTTGAGAAATTTCAAAGAGGGGAAGGCCCCAAAAGAATGGAAAAGATCACTGACAGTACTTAAAAAAATGTGACCAAGAAAATATAGCAACTAGTGATCCAAAGGGCTTCCTCATGTAGGCAGCAAGGGTATCACTGATAAAAATGTGAAATGGGAAACAGGCAAGCTCTGGCAGATTATTTTCTACATCACATTTTAAAAGGCATATTATCAATGAAGCAGTAAATAAAATACAAAATACTGCTGTATTTATTGTTGGGTGATAGCAGAACCAATTGCAACGTTAAAGGCTCATCTCAAACAAGGTGCCTTTCACACACATATATTAAAATCACATAAGATTCTGTGAAAGATGCGATAACAATTAACTTTGTGTTGAATATTAGCATCAAATTTGGCAAAAACAGAGACATCTATGTTTACTAATGGCATTTGCCAGTGTCATGGAACATATCCTGTGTAGTCTAAATGAAAGAGAGATTCTTTACCTACAGTGATGTTTTCGAGATAGTCCTAGACACATATGCCATTTTGCTCACTGGATTAAGCCCTGAATCCTACAAAGTCTTCTTAATGAATCAACTGAAAGAGAATGGCCAGATCATCTCCACTAGATGGCTGCTATTTCAGGGGACAGTCGCTGCAAAGGCATAGAGAGAGAAAGAAGACAGAATGCTACATATAAGCAAGAAGACCAGTATGTACAGAATACAGAGTGTGTCAAGAAAAGTACTGTGCAATAATAAGCATGAGGTAAGCTGCAAGCAGCCTGTGAAAGGATTTAAAAGACAAACTTTCTATTTCATTATGGAAGTGATAAGGAGGAAATGGAGATTCTTGGGAAGTTATACAATCTGACCTTTACTTTTGGAATATCAATTTGGCAACTGTGTATAAATGAGAGAGGGGAGAAACTGGAGGCAAGAAGCTAATTAGGAGGATATTATAATAGTCTAGATAAGAGGTGATAAGGGTCTAGTACAGTCTCATGAATACTGAGAAACAAGATAGATAGGAGAGCTGTTGTAGAGGCTGAATCAACAAGACTAACTAGAAAAGGGATAAGCAGTGAGACAAAGACGAGAGCATTATTGTGAATGGTGGTTCTATTAAGGAAAAGGATGGTGATTCTATTAACAAACGTAGGTGGGCTTCGTGTGTGTGTGAGTGTGTGTGTGTGTGTCACTCTGACATGCTTTCCAGGGAATCCAGTTCAAAATGTCCAAAAGGTACATGATATACAACTGGAGGTTAACAGAGATACTACGCTTTGACATATTGACCTAGGTGGTTATCTTCCCCGCCTGCCCTCCCACCAAGAACTTTCTTTACTATTACGGATATGCAGTGTGTACTTATATAAATAAATATTAAGGATTTGTTTGTTTTAGTTCAGAAGTGAGATTTCCTTTGTGTAGGAAATGCCTGTCAAGGAATCTTTTTTTTTTTTAGATTTTACTTTATTTTTAGTTTAGAACATTGTTTCACAAGACTTTGAATTTTAAATTTTGTCCCCCATCTTCTCGTCCCCCCTCCAAGATGGCATGCAATCTGATATAGGCTCTACAAGAGCCTATTACCACATTAGTCATGTTATAAAGAAGAATTATAACCAATGGGATAAATCACGAGAAAGAAGAAACAAAACAGAACAAAACAAAGTAAGAAGGAGAGAGCAAATAGTCTGCTTCGATCTGCATTCAGACTCCATATTTCTTTCTCTGGATGTGGACAGCATTTTCCATTATAAGCCTTTGGCAGTTGTCTTAGATCCTTGCATTGATGAGAAGAGCTAAGTCTATCAAAGTCAGTCATCGCACAATGTGGTTGTAACTGTGTACAATGTTATCCTGGTTCTTCTCCCCTCACTCAGCATCAGTTCATAGAAGTCTTTTCAGTTTTTCTGAAGTCTGCCTGCTCATCATTTCTTATAGCACAATAGTATTTCCATTACATTCACATACCACGACTTGTTCAGATGGACATCCCCTCAATTTCCAATTCTTTGCCACCACAAAAAGAGCTATAAATATTTTTGTACAGGTGGGTCCTTTTCCCATTTGTATGATCTCTTTGGGATATATCCTTAGTTTTTACCTTTATAGAGATTACAGTTGAATGCACAGGAGCTGATGAAAAAACCAAGAGAGAGACTGTAAAGAATGCCCAGGACACAGCTTTGGGTTCACCAAGACTTTAAGGGCAGGACACAGATGACAATGTAAGTAGGGATAGCCAGACAGGTAGGAAGGGAACCAACATTATGAAAAATCCAAGGATGTCAGAGGATCCAGAAAGGGGAGGGTAATCAACAGTTGCAAATGTTGTAGAGAAATTGAGGCAAAAGATTGTGAAGGTGTCATTAGATTAAACAAAACAAGATAATCAGAAACCTTCAAGTGGTGGGGAAAAAATAAAGGAGAGCCAAAACAATACCTTGACAGAAGGTAAGGTCGAATGAAGTTTTTTTGTGTGTTGTTTTTTAAGGATAGAAAAGATCTGGACATATTTTTAAGGTACCAAAGGAAAAGCCAGGAGATAGGGAGAAATCAAACATGAGAGAGAGAAATGGGAAGGCTATAGGGACAATCTGTCAGAAGAAGCCGGTGGGGAGGGATGGAAATAAATGCACAGGTCTTAGGGAGAAGGGGTGAGATAAGGAGAAAAAAAAAGATCACAAATAATAATAAAGGGATTTTTAGATAACAAGAGGGGAGAAGACAGAGCTAACTCAATGACAACTAGACTCTATTTTTCTCAAGTAAAATCTGACATGCATTCATCTGTTGAGCAGCAAGAAGTTTAGAGGAAGAAAAGGTCTGCAATAGCCTTAGTGAGTGGAGTGTCATAAGGAAAGGATTGCCTTGCTGCAATTAGAGCTCAGCTGAGAATAAGTAACAAGTTTGTAGCTGGCCCCACCAATAATTTGTTACTTTCATCAGCACCATTGAGTAGCATGTGAATAACAACAGAGGAGGGATGGTGGAGGCAAACCACAGCTAGAGTTTGCCAAAGCATGAGTAATTTTAGTCCAGTAAGGCAAGGGATTCAAATATAGGGGAGAGCAAATAATTTAACTGGTAAACTACAGAGTCAAGGCAGAAGGAAAGAAAGTCAAGACCAGGGCAGCAGGACTATCACCAGTTCCCTTGTCCTAAGACATTATAATCCCTGCAACATCGTTAAAGATATTAGCTTTTTTGGTTGCCATATCACACCTCTGACTAGGATTTAACAAACATTTATTAAGTACCTACTTTGTGTTATTAAGAAACAGACTGGGTACTAAGGATAAAAGACAAAAGTAAAACAGGTGGTCCCTTCTGGAATTAATGAACTGACCAAATTTAAAGTCTAAAAAGGATTTTTAAAATGACAGAATTTGTTTCCTTCTCACTTTACTTCCTAAAGAAATAGATAAACTTATTATCATTTTACTATATTGTAAGTACTAGATTTTCTTTTTTACAATGAAATAGTCATTTGACAATTAGAATAACTACCTTAAAAGAGTTAACATACCTGTGGAAGCAACAGAGAGTTCACCTCCAGAGGACAGCTGACTGCCACAGAAATATGAAAAATACGAGCTAAATCTCAAGCTAAACTGAACTTGTTAGAAACACTTCCAAAGCAGTAATGCTTGAATGCTTCAAAATTTTATAATGCATTTCAGAATTCTAAAATGATTCTAAGACTAACAGAGTAGTAAATGCACTGTACAATACGCTGTGTCCACATGAGAAATTTCCATACCTGAAACACTACAAATATTGAATAAAACCATAAATTTAGCAACTAGAAGAAAATTACACTAAAATAATTAGCTCGTTTGAGTAACATCACTAGGAGTTTGTAATCAATCAGTCAAAATTTTCTCTGTTAGTTTTATATGACAATGACTAATTTTCTTCCGTAAAAATGACTTTAAACAAGTGACAAGTAAAACCTTCCCCATAACAGCATGTAAACATAACCTGTGATTTAATAACAAGGTCAAATTCTTGAAATATATATGTCTAAAAGTTTTATTTTTAAAAATCCAACACTTCTAATAATTGAACCATGTGGGGTTCTTCACATTCTTGAACATTACTTTTCTCAAAAAATTTGTTTTATAGGTTCCACAAATGAGCAGAGGGATTTGTGTTTCTAAAATTTTAAGTCAATTGTTTGGCATTTGGCATACTTTTTTTTTTAAATGGGATACAGCAAGAAAAGATAAACAAGACAACCAGATTTAAAAATTCTTGCTTTGGAAGCATATTCATGCCTTCTATGAAAATATTAAGAATTATTTCTTTAACCTTAAGTTCTTCCAGACTTTATTGAAAAACCTTTTCAGTACTTAAACTTCTAAGAAAACAATGCTCTGTACTACATTCTTTTTTCCTCTTTCCAAAGGCCTAACCCCTTTCATTATTTAAAAAAGGTCCTTGAAGGGCTAGGGTGGTAACTAGACTCAAGAAGGTAACACCTTAACCTAGCTGGGGTCATTGTGTCTCTCTACCCTATAAACGAAAAAAGGACAGGGGGAGAGAGGAGATTGTCTTAGATCTAGGCAAAATATTAACCTTTACATACCAGTTTGCTCATCTGTAAAATGTGGGTCACAGTAGCACCTCATCTCTTCAAATACTTCCTAACTTCCCTGTTACCGTTTGATGTACCACCATCCTCCCAGTTATGCAACATAGGGGTCATTTTTGACAATTCAATCTGTTGTCGAGTCTTGCTAATTCTACCTTCAAAAAACCCCATCTCTTTACATGCCCTTCACATCTCTGACAAAGCCACCAACCTGGCACAGGCCTTCAACAGCTCATACCTCTACTACTGCAGTATCCTTCTCATCAGTCTCAATAGCTTAAATCTTTCCTCATTTCAGTCTATCCTCCACTCAGCTGTCAAACTGATCTACGTAAAACACAGGTCTGACCATCCTCAAACAGATAGGAGTACCAGATCATCTTACTTCTCTCCTGAGGAACCTATATACGTGCCAAGAAGGAACTATTAGAACTGAACATGGAACAACTGCTTAGTTTAAGATTGGAAAAGGAGTACAACAAGGTTGTATACTGTCACCTTATTTATTTAACTTCTATGCAGAGTACATCATGTGAAATCCTAAGCTGGATGAATCAAAAGCTGGAATTAAAGTTGCTGGGAGAAATAACAATCTAAGATATGCAGACAATACCCCTTTGATGGCAGAAAACGAAGAGGAATCAAGAAGTCTCTTGATGAGAGAGAAAGAGAGAGTATAAAAGCAGGCTTGAAGCTGAACATCAAAAAAAAAAAAACCAACTTAGATAATGGCAATTGGTTCCATCACTTCTTGGCAAATGTGGAGAAGAAATGGAAGCAGTGTAAGATTTTATATTCTTGGGTTCAAAGATCATTGTATATGGTGACTGCAGCTATGAACTTAAAATATGCTTGCTCCTTGGAAAGAAAACTATGGCAAATCTGAATAGCATACTTAAAAAGTAGAGACATCACCTTGTTGACAAAGTTCCAAATAGTTTAAGTTGTGGGTTTTCCAGTAGCAACGTACGTTGTGAGAGTTGGACTATAAAGAAAGCTGAGAATCAATGCGTTTGAACTGTGGTGCTGAAGAAGACTTTTGAGAGTCCTTTTGGAGAGCAAAGATATTAAATCATGCAATACTTAAAGAAATTCATTCAGACTATTCACTAGAAGGTCAAATACTGAAGCTGAAATACTCTGGCCACATAATGAGAAGACAGGACTCACTGGAAAAGACCCCTGATTCTGGCAAAGACTGAAGACAAATGAAAAAGGGGTTGGCAAAGAATGAGATGGATAGATGAGTATCATGGATGGGGGAATGAGATGGATAGGTGGATAGATGAACATGAACTTGGACAGACTTTGAGAGATAGTATAGGATAGAAAGGCCTGCCATGCTATGGTCCACTGGGTTACAAGAGCTGGACAGGACTGAAAGACAAACAATAACAAACCACAATACTTCCTTATTCAACAAACTCCAGTAGCTCCCTATTACTTTCAGAATCAAATATAAAACCCATTTGGCTTTTAAATCCCTGTGTATCTTTTTGCTAACTTGGGCTGAAAAAAATGACTGTTTTATAGAGGTGGGATTTTAGTTGAGACTCAAAGGAAGCTAGGGAAGCCAGAAGGCCCAGATGAGGAGGGACAACATTCTGTGTGTGGGGCATAGCAACTGAAAAATAATGAGATAAGTTAAAAATCATTTTTCTACCTAAAAGTTACAACAAAAAAAGGAATCTATAAATCATATTTAAAGAAATCATAAAGAAAACTGTCCAAATCTTTGAAAACCACAGGGAATAGTAAAAAAAAAAAAAAAAAAGAATCCACAAAGAAAACCCCAAATAAAAATTTTCAGGTACAATAGAGCCAATGCAATCAGTCAGAAAGTTTTCAAATATAAAGGAGCCACACAGGACTATCAACTATCATTATAAAGGAAAGAAGTGCCTGCAATATGCAATTTCAGAAGGAAAGCTATACACTTTATGCTCACTAGCAAGAATAATACACTGTGCAAAAGTAAGCATAATTCTACAGGCAAAAAGAAAAATAAAGGACTTCTCAGCCCCAGGAAAATTCCAGAGCTGCACAGAAACTCTGTAATACAAACACAGGAGTCAAGAGAAATATAAAAAAGATAAACATAGATGACCTATCATAAGAGACTGAACAGGGATCAAATGCTTGCAGTATAATATAGGGAAATAATATATTTATCCCCTCAGAACAGCGTCATCATCAGGAGAGTCACAGAAGGAACTGAAAGAAGACTTGGAAGTGATTTTTTTTGTTTTGATGATGTTACAAGAAGAAAAGAAGGGAAAAATGAAGGAGGAGGCAGGAATAAGAAAGGTGGGAGAAATTATCTCACATAGAGTGTACAGGTAGAAGACCATGGGAAGGTGTTGGGGCTTGTGAGCGACACTTGAACCTGACTAATCTGAACTGGTAAAAGGATGGAGAAATTCATTCACAAGAGTTGGTTACAGAAATACATTTCACTCAACAGTTAAATAAAAGAGAAAAAGGAGAAGGGATATAAGGGAATAAGGAGAGGAGATTGAGGGAGGAATCAGACCCTAAGCAAAACATATTTTAACAATGGAGGGAGAATTATGAAGAGGGATTTAAAAGACAAGAAAGAATAAGAACCTGTGATTGAGCTCAGGGAGAAGGAACGAAAAAAGGGGTGGGAGAACAGAATCAGACAGTGTCAAACCTAGAGGCCAAATGCTGAACAAACATCTCTCACAACCACTTTATAAAAAAGAGGTGAAAAACACAAATGGGTAAGTATAAGAAAACAGGACGATGGATGCCACAGAAGCCTCATCATCCTGCAAGATGAGTCTTTGTACTCACAGCTCATCAACATCCTCTGTCCTTAGCACCAGAGTTCCTCCTTAAACCTCCCTTTAAGAAGGGTGCTTTAAACAGCCTTCTTTTCATTTACCATCTGGCTGCACTCCTTTAGACTTTTCCAAAATGCCCCTAGCCTAGTATTTTACTTCCTTTATCTACCTCCCTTTTCAGCTCCCTTTTCCGTATTGTCTTCCCACGTTAGATGTCGAAGGCAGGAACTTGTGCTTTGTTTCTTTTTTTTGTATTTGTACACTCAGTGTTGAGTACAGTTTCTGGAACACTGATGTTTAATAAATGTTCACTGACTCACAGACCTTTATAAAAATTAATTATATAGTAAACAGAAAAAAACCTCTCAAAATGTTGAAAAGCAGAAATCTTAAACACACCCATTTCAGACTACAAAGAAATACAAATTATATGCAATAAAGAATTGCTGAAAATGATTAAAAATTAATTGGAAATTTAACATGAATTAACATAATCCAAAAGAATAGACAGATCAAACAATAAACCACAGAAAATTTTATTTACGACAAGGACAACAGTGATATAACACACAACACCTAAAAAAGGAAAACATGTCAAAATTTTTGGGATGCAGCCATAATGGTCTTTGGGAGAAAATTTATATCTTTAGCCATTTTCATCAATAAAATTAAGGATATAAGTAATGAACTGATTATGGAACAAAACAATTTTGAAAACCAACTAATTAAAAACCTCAATTAAAACACAAAAATAAAAAATCCTGAAAAAAATCAAAGAGATTAACAAAACTGAATGCATAAAATTAAATTAATAAAGTTAGGTGTTTTTTGGTAAGATAAATAAAACAAACCATTAGTTAATTTAATTTAAAAAGAGGAAAATCAAATGATTAAAAATAAAAAAGACTGATTCACCATAAATTAAGAAACAAAGTAAAATTATTAGAAACTACAGCCAATAAAATTGACAGACAAAATGGATGAAATATTTACAAAAATATAAAATGTCTACATTAACAGAACAACAAATAGAAGACCTAACCCACTATCAGAAAAAGAATAATCTGTAAATGAGTTCCTAAAAGAAAAAAAGCCCAGAAAAAGATGGATTTACAAGAGAATACTATAAAACATTTAAGAAAATTAATTCCTAAACTTTAAAACAGAAAAAAATAGGAAAACAAAGAGTCCTACCAAATTCGTCCTATGATACAAATATAGGCTTGACACCAAAGCTGAGGAGAGTTAAAACAGAAGGGAGACAAACAACAGCACTATACCTAATAAATACTGATGCACCATTTTAAATAAAATATTAGCAAGAAGACAACAACATATCAGAAAATTACACACTATGACCAGATTTGATTTGTACCAGATATATGATGCTGGTTCATTATTAGGAAAACAAGAAAAATAATTTCCCATAATTATAAAAATATCATATGATTCTATCAAGGTGCAGAAAAAGCTTTTGATAATATATAGTAGCCACTTCTGTTAAAAATACCAGGAAGCAGCAGAACAAATGGATTGTCCCTATGTATAATTAGTACCTATCTAGAACCAAGAGCTAGTGTTCTATGTAAGGGAATAAACTAAAGGCCTGTCAGATAAAATCAAGGGTGAAGCAATGATGCCCACTATGACCATTACTATTAAATAAAATGATACAAATGCTATCTATAGTTTTAAGAGAAGAAAATGAAATTGAGGGAACAAGCACAGACAAAGAAAAAAACAAAATCATTGCTGCTTGCAGATAACATGATGATTTACTTTGAGAACCTTGAGTATTCAACTAAAAAGTTAACTGAAATAATTAGAAACTTCAGCAAAATTGCAGGCTGTGAAAAGTATGTAGTCAAATCATAAGCTTCTCTGAATATGACCAAAGAAACAGCAGGAAGAGATAGAAAGTGAAATTACATTTAAAGTAACAACTTGAGGAGTCTAGCTGCTAAGATAAACAGATGTGAATTTAATTACAAAATATTCTTTACACAAATGCATATTTAAATAAATGGAGAAACAATGGATTGTAAGAAGGGTGATTTAATAAAATAAAAATAACAATACTACTTAAATTAACGTAACTTTTTAAAAAGAAAGGTTCTTGTTTATGTTATCTGTTTTATTTTCTTGTTTGGTTGTTTTCAGTCATGTCCAATTCTTTGTGACTCCATTTGGGGTATTCTTGGCAAAGAGTGGCAAACATTTCCTTCTCCAGGTCATTTTACAGATGAGGAAACTGAGGCAAACAGAGTTAAGTGACTTGTCTGAGTCACACAACTAGTAAACGTCTGGGGCCATATTCGAACTCAGGAAGATGAGTTTTTTCTAACTCCAGGCCCTGCACATTACTGACTGTGCCAAGTAACTGTCCAGTTGTTTTATTTATATCACCAGAATTTCTTCTACTTTCCTTCCTCCTCCTCCTTCTAGAGAGTCATCTTTTTTAAACAAATAGTACTTTTCAAGATTAAGAGGAAAAAAGTATCATAAATGACTAATATATTGGAAAAAATTTTAAATCAATTTAGTTTTCAACATTCACTTCCACAAGATTTTGAGTTCCAAATTTTCTTCCCATCCCTTCCCTAAAGATGGTGTGCTTTCTGATTATTCCTTTCCCCAATCTGCTCTCCCTTCTATCATGCTCTCCCCACCTTCTCTTATCCCCTTCCCCTCTATTTTCTTACAATGCAAGATAGATTTCTATACCCCACTGCCTGTATGTCTTACTTCCTAGTTGCATGTAAAAATAATTTTTAACATTCGTTTTTAAAACTTTGAGTTCCAAATTATCTCCCTTCCTCCCTCTTCACTCACACCCACTGAGAAAGGAAGCAATTTGATATAGGTTATTCATGTAGTCATGCAAAACACTTCCGTAACAGTCATGTTGTAAAAAACTAACAATATTTGCCTCCATCATAATCCCACCCATTTATTCTATTCTCTTCTTTGACCCTGTCCATCCTCAAAAGTGCTTGCTTCTGATTACTCCCTCCTCCTATTTTCCCTCCCTTCTATCATTCCCCCAACTTAATCCCCTTACCCCCTACTTTCCTTTAAGGTAAGATAGATTTTCACACCCAAATAAGTGTGTATGTTATTCCCTCAAGCCAAATCCAAGGAGAATAAATTTCACTCATTCTCTCTCACTTCTCCACTCTTCCTCTCCATTGTAAAGCTTTTTCTTGCCTCTTTTATGTGAGATGATTTACCCCATTCTATTTCTCCCTTTCTCCTCCCAAAATATTCCTCTCTCACCCCTTAATTTTATTTTTTTAGTTATCATACCTTCATAGTCAACTCACCCTGTACCCTCTGACTATATATTCCCTCTGACTATCCTAATATTGAGAAAAGTCTCAAGAGTTACAAATATTATTTTTCCATGTAGGAATGTAAACAGTACAACTTTAGTAAGTGTTTTATGATTTCTCTTTCTTGTTTACCTTTTCATGCTTCTCTTGATTCTTGTATTTGAAAGTCAAATTTTCTATTCAGCTCTGGTCTTTTCATCAAGAGTGCTTGAAAGGCCTCTATTTCATTGAATGTCCATTTCCCCCCTAAAGTATTATGCTCAGTTTTGCTTGGGAGGTGTTTCTTGATTTTAATCCTAGTTCCTTTGACTTCTGGAATATCATATTCCAAGCCCTCCGATTCCTTCACGCAGAAGCTACTGGATCTTGTATTATCCTGATTGTATTTCCACAATACTCAAATTGTTTCTTTGTGACTGTGTGAAATATTTTCTCCTTGACCTGGGAACTCTGCAATTTGGCTACAAGATTCCTAAGAGTTTTCCTTTTGGGATCTCTTTCAGGAAGCAATTGGTGGATTCTTTAAATATCTATTTTAGCCCCTGGTTCTAGAACATCAAAACAGTTTTCCTTTATAATTTCTTGCAAGATGATGTTTAGGCTCTTTTTTTTTTTTTTGATCATGGCTTTCAGGTAGTGCAGTACTTTTAAAATTCTCTCTCCTGGCTCTATTTTCCATTTTCAAATTCTATAAAGGTTCCCTTTGATAATGTGATTGACAGAACATTAAAAATGCAAATTAACTTTGGCAGTAGTATAATTTTTACTTTACTGGCTTGGCACAGCCCAACCATAAGCATCGAGTAATTCTCTAGATATTTAAGTTGCTCTTTGTTTAAGGAGCACTAGTATATTAATCTATACAACTACTTAGTGTGCTTTGGTACACTGATCCTCAAATATTTTATGTGATTCAGTTACTTGAAATGGGACTTCCTTTTCTCTTATTGTCTCTTATATTTTATTATTAACATTATTATTTGGAAATACGAATGATTTTCGAGAGTTTATTTTGTATCCATCAACTTTGCCATCTTCTGATTTTCTAAGCAAACTATTGTAGCAGTAGCAAATTCAGATAATTTCCTCTATTTGACCATAATTATGCCTTTCACTGCTTTCTCTTCTCTTACTGCTCACATTTCCAAAACTAGAGCAAATAATTCTTGGGAGAGAATTTGTTGGATTTCTCATTTCTCCAACAATTTCTTTTCAATTTTAGTTTCCTTTTAAACTTTCTGACAGATCTGTTAAGAACTGAGAGAGACATTACAATCTCCTACCATTATTGTATTGTTGGCTACATCTTCTTATAATTTTTCAATTTTTTCCTTTATGAATTTAAATACTAAGGCATTTGGGGGCATATGTTTAATATTAATACTGGTGGTTTGTTGTCTAGGATTCTTTTTACTGTAACATTTTTTCTTTGTTTTTATTCTCTTTATGTTCTGAATATTTGTTTTTACTTTGTATGACTTGTATGACTGCAATTCCTGCCTTTCTGGATTAACCTGATACATAACAAACTTTGCTGTACTCTTCATTTTTGTTCCATTTAGTCTTTATCTTTGAAATCTATTTCTTGCAAGCAACAGATTGTGCTATTCTATTTTCTTATCCAGTCAAGACACTCTTTTTCATTTTGTTGAATTTAAAAAAACATACAAATTAGCTTTAAATTATTCTCCACTTATTTCTGAAATTGGTTTTATTCCCAAATTGGGATTTTCTCCCATCTTCCTTTCTAAGGACACACTTTTTCTCTTTAAGTCAACTGCACTCCCACAGGCTCTCTTTTTCTAAACCTCAAGCCCCTGTCCTTTCTCTCTTTATTCCCATTTTGCAATATCTATTCACAGACGTCTGGACTTATTTAACTGATCTGGGGACCATATTCCCTTCTGTTATTAATACCTTCTCTATTGGTTTATCTGTTTATTCTCATGGTCATATGCTGCATTTTTATTCTTCTAAGACCTTTGGTAATTATTTTTTCTTACCTTTCTATATCAATCTCTGACTTCTTCCCTTTTGATGGTGGTTACTCCAGGGGCTGGATCTTAAAGTTATCTCAGACTCCTTCTATGTAGGGGAATTCATGGTTTAAGGAACTCAGTCTCTATCCCAATTCAATTGGAGGGTGGGGGTGGAGGAGAAAGAATTGGTTCCAGTGAGATGCTGATCACTCTAGCTTAATCATGCATCACATAGCCAAACAAACTGCCATTCTGCCACAGCTCCCTCTGTTCCTAAGTTTTCTGGCTCAGCTCTGTGGCAGAGTCAAATGCCAGATAAGCTAAGTTTGTCCCTTTTGCTTTCTGAGGTAAAAGGAAGAAAGGGGAAGCAGAGTTGCGTTTTGCTGTGAGCCCCTGAGTTAGCTGAAACAGTGGAAGCAGGGTACGAGTTTAAGGTTTAACCCTTTTTGCAGTTAGTTCACTAGGTTTTTACCGTGTTAAGATTGTCAATGTCTGAGACTGTGAAGACAGATGAAATTGTTTTTCTCTTGCTCATAATTCCTATTTTGGTGAAGACTGAGAGATCATGTGGATGAGAAAAAGTGTCTAGTTTTCCATCTTGTTGGTCCTTTTGAGTTGAACATTTGAATTAATTTATTTATTCAGTGCTGTATCAAAGTAACAAAGGATTACTTTACAGAGGTAGGAAAAAAATTAAAATGAAACTCATTCAGGAACAACAATGGCCAAGAATCTTAAGGGAAAAATGGCAAAATGTGAGTTGGCAGGAAACCTGGCAATATCAGATCTCAAACTATACCATAATTTAGCAACCCCTCAAAAATGATCTGATATTGGTTAAGAAAGAAGTTGATCAGTGAAACCAATTAGGTACACAATATACAGAAGCAAATGAGTACATTAAGTCTAGTGTTTGATAAACACGAAGATCCCATCAATTTAGAAAAGAACTATTTGATAAAATCTATTGGGAAAACTCTAAAGCAGTTCAGCAGAAGCTACAGATCAACATCTCATACTTCATATCAAGATAGGCTCAAAGTGGCCACATGACTTAGACATAAAAGGGGACATCATAAACAAATTAGAGGAGTAAAGAAGAAATTGCTTATTAGAATTATGGATAGAGATGGCAGTAAGGACCAGCAGAAGGCAAAATGGACAGATATGATTACATAAAATTTAAGCATTTGCATAAATGAAACCAAGGCAGCTAAAATTAGAAGAGAAGCACTAAAATGGTAAAAACAAAAATCTTTGTAGTAAGTGTCTCTGATAAGGGTTTTATTTCTAAGACATACATGGAATTAATTAAAATTTCTAAGAATCAGGGACATTCTCCAATCAAAGAATATTTATAGGTATTTGCTGAGTTAGATATCCAAGCTCTTAAAGAAACACATGAAATAATGCTCCACATCACTAATAATAAGACAAATGCAAATTAAAGTGGATCTAGGGATCCACCTTACATTTATCAGTTAAGCAACTATGACAAAAAAGGAAAAATGGCAAATATTGGAGGGGTTATGAAAAAACAGGTACATTAATGTACTGTTGGTATAACTGTAAGCTAGTCAAGCCATCTGGAAAGTAACCTGGAACTATGACCTAATTATGCACATACCCTCTGACCAAGCAATACTACCACTAGTTCTATATTAGAAAAGAGATCAAAGAAAGAGGAAAAGGACCTTGTGTAAAAAAAATATTTGCAACAACTATTTTTTGCGATGGGAAAGAAAGGAAAACTTAAGGAGGTACCCAACAATGGGAGAATGGCTGAAAAAATTATGATTTCAAGGTAATTAGAATATCACTATCCTCTAAGAAATGGAGAAGAAGATGGTTTCAGAGAAAATTAAATGAACTGATACAGTGTGAAGTAAGACCCAGGAGAAAAAAATTATTGCAACAACAATAGTATTGTAAAGACAAACAACTTTGAAACACTTAAGAACTCTGATCAACACAATGACCAACCATGACTCTAGAGGATTCATGACAAACACGCTATCCACCTACTGCTACAGAAGTGACTGAAACAAGGCTAATGTGGATTTAGTTTTGCTTGACTATGAACAGGTTTTTCTTTTCAATAGGACAAGGAAGAGTAACGGAGAAATGATTTTCATTTATTGAAAAAAAAGTAAAAATAAAGTTAAATCTAGAAAGATAAATTTGTTTGAACACCTAGATGGTCCCATATGATGATGGAGTGCTAGCATTCTAATAATGGGAAAAGAAACAAGTATTTTTCTGAACCTTAATGTATGCAAAGGGTATTAAGAGAGTTAAATAAGAAAAATGCAGGGCCTGGGGGTATATTGTTTCAGTTATCAATCAAGGTTTAAATGGGGAAGAAAAAGTGAGAATATATTATTGTACAAATGCGTTAGAAGGGAATGGAACTTGTTACTGCTTGTGATTGGGGTATATGAGAAGGAGAAAATATACAATGGAGGAAGGGATGACTAAGATGAACCCCACTCTTATCCCAAATGGGCAAAATAAAGTTGAATACACAGAATTTGATGTAGAAATATATTAAACTCAAGAAGGAAACAAATAGGCATAAGGGATGGGTTTAAGAAGGAAGATACCCAGATGGGAACCACATTAAGCAAAATAAACTTCATGATCCTGAGGAGAGAATTAAAAGGGGAAAAAACGGAAATTTAAAAAGCTAGAATATAATGGGCTGGCCATTAATTGGGAAATGCTTGAATAAAACATAGTATATAAGATGTAATACATTATAAAAAGGATTACATATTAGTTCACAGTAAGAAATAATAAAAGCATTTGCAGAGAATCTTGAGTAGCATGAACTAATATGAAGTGAGTAGAATTAGGTGAATCATTTGTACAAGAACAATACCACAAAGAAAAATAACTTTAAAAGACACAAGGACTCTGGTGGATGCTTTTACCAACCATGTCTCCAGAGGATATGTTACCTACTTCCAGATAGAGAGGAAACAGATATGAGATTCAAAAAAAGACATTTTCTGACATGGCCACTGTGTGAACTCAATTTGTTTGACTATGCTTATTTGACAGTTTTTCTCTGCCTTCTCCTTTCTTTCAATTTTTAATGGGGGCAGGAGCAATGCTGAGGGGAGAGATGGAAAGCTGGTAGTGATCACAAAAAGAAGGCAGTCATTGAAACATGTAAAAATGCACAGAAACAACAGAAGAAAGGTCAGAAAGAAGTATAGTGAAGCAGAACAGTTCTGAGAGTCAAAAATGAAATTTATTATACACCTTTTAAAAGCAACAAACAGAATGAAAAGGAAATTCATGGTCACACATATAACACTTTACTGTGTTCTTTGTATGCTTTTTTTGGGTACTGGAGTTAATCTGAAAAACAACAATCATAACACCAACAGGACTAATTCGTGCAGATGAATTCCTGGTAAGGAATTCAAATTCATAAGACATAATGAGGGAACAGGAATAGATACCACTCTATAAGGAACTTTAGATTATCAGAAGTAAGGAATGAATAAATTTGTGGTTCTAAACACTGGCACTGCTCAGGAGAAGTAGTATTCATGAAGGGTATTAAATGAGTATTTTTCAGGGTGCACTGTTAGCACTGGTATTTTCTGAGTGGCATTTACTCATGAAATTCCATTAGTGACTGACTAGGCCTAGCTAACAGCTAAGGAATTCTCTGATGATGCAAGGCTGAATAAAGAATCAGGGAGAAAAGTAGGTGTTTTATTTTCACATGGTCTTAGGCTATATATGGTCTACATGGCATTCTAAAGTTTTACTATAAATTTTTCAATCATTAATATTTAGAATCTAACAGACTTTATAATTTTGAACATGAATTTTCATGCTATGTTGACTCATAAGTTTTTGACATAAAAATCCTTGAATGAGAAAAAGTGCCACATGAAGCAGAAAGCCAGCTACTTTGCGACTGTCAATATTAAAGGGACATGTATTGTTTTCTAACACTCCAAGCACAGTCAAGTAAATGAGCATTTATTAATCAAAACACTGAAGTTTCAAGATGAACCTTAGACTGATCAAAACAAATAGGAGCTGTACTAAGAAAAGTGAGCAGTCATTTGTGTACTTGCCTCTAACAAGATGCCACAAAATAAGGTAAGAGAGAATATATGCCAGTTCATAAGACTATGTATTATTTCACTTGTTTGTAGCATGCTTTTAAAATTGATGTAAAAAATCGAAATTCATAGAATCAGAGAATTTTAGAGTTGTAAGTCACATAATCTTACTACTTAATGCAAGAATCTTCTCTACAAAATTCTTTGAAGAAAACTGTATTACAAAATAGTATTTGCCTAGCAAAATTTTTAAGGTCTGTCTAAAAAAATTATTCAATAATCAGAATCATCATTATCAAATTAAAAGTAACATTGTTTTTTAAAAAAAATACATACACTTCTATTCTAATCAACAATCTGGCCAAAATACATTTATCTTACCTGATTTCTAAATTTATCACTTCAGTCAATTCTCCAAATTTTATTTCCTCTACCTGTAATTCTTTAACAGCATCCAGAATTTTTTGTTGGTCTCTAATATTAGTAATTCCATTCTAAATTTTAAAAAATTTGAGGTATAATGATTAGGAGAGTTATACACAAGATTTCTAAGAAAACAAGTTACTTGATGAATAACATTGAAATAAATAAGGATAGTAATTGGACCTGTGGTTGCACTCATACAGGAAATCTCCTGAATGAAGAAAATTTTTCTACTAATGCAGTTCAGTATGTTCTTTACAATTTATATTCTTGAAGAGTTCTAAAGCAGTGACAGGTCATTTGATTTACCATTCCTCTATTTCCAACTTACCATGCAGACAGCCTTTTTGGTAAAGGTATTCTCATGTTGTCTCCCTGATTAGAGGATAAGGAATGTCTTTTGCCTTTCTGTATCCTCATTTCTTAGCACAGTGCTTGGCAGTTAGTAAGTGCTTAAATACTTATTGACTAGACTGACTTACACACAGAAATTTGTGTCAGAGGTAAAACTTAACTGAAGACTGGGGTCCATGGCCAGCTCTCTCTCTCTATTCATTATAATGTTACAAAAATGAAATGATTAAGTTTCTAAATCGAGATCACTTAATTTTTATTATGTACCTTTATGTTTTCATTTTAGGAACTTATTTTATTTATCAATATAATTACTTATATTAATTGTGATATAGAATCTAAAAATAGTAAGCAATAGTAAGATTTCAATATACAAATAAACTAAACACTACAATAGGATTTCATTTAAAAAATAGGAATCAGTGGTATGTTTGAATTAGGACAATCCTCCTTTCCTTTATTAGACCTCTTCTATTTTTTATTCAATCAGGTAACTAAAATTTATTGTTTACTACATGCCAGACAGTGTGGTAGAAGCGAGGGATACAGTAACACAAACAAAACTGCAAAAACCTTAAATTATTCTCTTAAATGCAGTAACTTTTATAGGCATCTTCTCTGTATAACTTCATTAGGGCATTCCATCTTCGTAAAATGCTTTACAAGGAGTAGCTGCTCATTGAAACCACTAGATGGCAAGACAATCATATTGTTTTCACAAAGATCCTATAGAGTAGATGTAGTGTCTGGGAGATATTTAAAAGTCAAACTCAATAATGGTCCACTGGTTTATAAATATATTTTGTATTTAGAATTCAAATTCTATTTTACTCTAATTGAGATATCTTTTGAGTCCAAAAAAAAATTAACAGCAGAATTATGCCTTTTAATTTTTTGCTAAAGCAAATTATAATACTAAGAAAGTATTTGAAACCGGTGACTTAAAATGAAGGAAATGGTAAAAAACTTTTACTGACTGAAACCCTAGTCTATAATGTAAAATTAAAAATAATAACTTTTAAACAAATTATGTCAATACAAAAATATTATACAATTTAATACTGTCGGAAATACTAGCCTCTGTGAAGTCTTCCTTTCTCATTGTCAGAAGTTGCCGTAAGGTTATGTCCCTTTCCTGAATAGAAAAAAGTCTGTCTGTTAACTCAGGAGAAGGAAAAAATTGTTTCCATTTACATTCCACCTTCCCTCCCCCGCAAGAGTAGCAAAAGACTACTTTCTAAAATTTACATAAATTAAAATATTAACAAATATACAATTTAAATATTATAGAATATAGAACTTAAGATAAACTTTAGTTTTTAACTTTAGTTCTATACATTCCCCCTCAAAATAATCCTATTACATTAACTATAGAGAAGTTCTATTTCAAGAATACAATTAATATCAAACTAAAATATCCTTTAATTTGTTTAATTCAGTCTTTCTTTAGTTGACGAGGTTTCTAGATAAAGATTAAAGGTCAACTGGAATAAGAATTCCATATAAATATTTTAATTATATGAAAAAATGATTACAGAATAGTGGAATATATGAAGAGAATGACTACTCTTCAAGAACTAATGTTTTGCTAAGAAAAATAGTGTAGGAATTCCTAATCTCCATGTGTCAGGTGGTAATAGGGGCTAAAACTTGTATATATGTGTAAGATGGTACTTAACAGTTACTTTCAGGTCCATTATAAAAAGAAAAAAAAGTTGCAAACACTAAAAAAAACTCAACCTTATAAAATTCTTTGATATCGTAAAAGTTTTGCTGAATGTAATTTCAGAGTAAAATACACTAAAAAGTTTTTCAAATGAAAACTTACTTTTAGTAATTCTGTCATATGCTCAAGTCCAAGTCCATGTAAAAATACTTCCAGATCACCAAAAGCTGTATATGAACTATGTATATTTGTAACAATTTGAGAAGAGAGGAGAAAATTATATAAACCAAATATTTATCAAATATAAATCAAGGATATTTTATAGACATAAACAGACTTTGAATTTACTTAAGTATGCATCAAGACTTCTGAAGTGTGAAAAGTATAAGTGATGTTAAAAATTGTGATGATCAAATATGGAATTTCATGCCAATAACTTACTAGTTTAGAACTATTTTTTGGTGTTGAGGTGTAACATTATTATTGGCTATTCATTCACCTAAATTCTTTAATTTAATTGTAATAGCCATAAACTTTAGGGCGATTTTGTTTTACTCGTAAAAATTTTTACCTTGTTAAAAAGATGAAGAACCAGAAAATAAGGTACAATATTCCTTGAACATCATCTTGGACCTACAGTCAGGAAGGTCTAAGTTCAAATTCAGTCTCAGATACTTTCTATGTATCTGAGCCTGGGCAAGTCACTTTACCTGTCTGTTTCAGTTTCCTAAGCTATAAAATGGGGATACTAACACATAGCTCCCAAGGTTGTTGTGAAGATCAAATGAGATAATATTGTAAAGCATTCTGCAAACCTTAAAGTAAGTGCTATATAATCAATCAGTCAGTCAGTCAGCCAATCAGTAAATATTTATTAAGAGCATACTATGGGCTAGGTAGGGAAGCTAGGTGATACAGTGGCTAGAGCTCTGGGCTTGGAGTCAGAAAGATCCAAATTCAACTATTGGTTCAGACACTAGCTGTCTGACTCTGGGCAAGTCACTTAACCCTGTGTGCCTCAGTTTCTCCCATCTGTAAAATGAATCAGAGAAGGAAATATCAAACCACTCTAGTATCTTTACCAAGAAAACCCTAACTGGGGTCATGAAGACTTGGACACAAATGAAACAACTGAACAACAAAAGGTGCCAGGCCACTATGCTAAGGGCTGGGGATACAGAAAGAGGCAAAAGACAGTCTCTACCCTCAAGAAGCTTACAGTCTAATGGGGGAGACAACATGCAAAGAAACAGATACAAAGCAAGTAATACAGAAGATGAAAGGGAAATAATTAACACAGAGGAAAGGCACAGTAATTAAGAGGGGTTGGGGAAGGCTTCTTGTAAGAGGTAGAGCATTTCTGGCAAGGCGGAGACAGTCAGAAAGAATGCCTGTAGCTGACAGATGGAGTGCCTTATTTGTGGTATAGCCAGGAGGCCAGTGTCACTGGATGAAAGCATATGTGTTGGGGAGTAAGGTGTAAGATGACTGGAAAGAAAGGAGGGGGTCAGATTATGAAGGGCTTTGAATGTTAAAAAGAACATTTTATATTTGTTCCTAGAGGCAATGAGAAGCTTGCAATAGGAAGTCACAGGATATTAAGTAAGGAGGTTATATTACAAGTCTTGAGCTTTATTAAAATCACTTTAGTGACTGAACAGAGGATGGATCAGAGCGAGGAGAGACTTGAGGCAGGCAGCCCCCATCCACAGGCTATCTCAATAATCAGTGCCTTGGGGATGAGAGCCTATACCAGAGTGATGGCAATGTCAGAGAAGAGAAGGGAGTGTATTTGGGAGTTGTTACAAAGGTAAAATCAGCAGGCCTTGGCAACAGCTTGGATATGGGGGTGGGGGGTGGGGCAAGGAATCTAGGATGGCCTCCAGGCTTCAAGACTGAAGGAATGGAAGGATGCCCTCTACATTAATAGGGAAGGTGGGAGGTGGTGGGTGGAGTGTGTTTTTGATATTTTTGTGAACTTTTAAAATACAATTTATTCTAAATGAATCATCCTATTTTATTACAATATTATATCAACAAGTAACTTATAATATTCATATTATTCAATGATTACTCATAGTCATTCAGTTTCTAACAATTCACTTAATTAATACTGAATTAAAATTTAGTTTATTTAAAATTTTAGTGATGTAACTTTACCTAAATTTGTGTTCTTTTCCTGCATCACCATCTGTTGTCAAAAGTCTACATATAGCTTCCTCTTTAGTTAAGTGTTGGAGCTTTCCTTGTAATGGATTCACAGTCAAAGAAAGTAAAGTGAAGAGCTGAAAATTTTAACAAACTCACTTAAATATAATTAACATTAATGGTGTCTACTATGTTAACTTTAAATTAACTGAAGCATATGTTCACTCATATCCTTACTGGGAATTTTAGTAAGGTGAAGGAGACAAAAGGCATTTTCTCAAAATAATTCCTTGAAGAAAACAATGAGAGGATCAAGTATATTTTAAAATTAAAATAAGAGTTAGGAAAGAGAGACTTCAAAAAAAAATCTGTCTCAAATTACAAAATGAAAACTCTGAAAACATAACTAAAGATGTATAATATCAATGCAGAAATGTATTTTCATATCTTACAGGTATACAACTCAAAATGTGAACGTCAAAATTTAAATAGAAAGCTATTTAAATCTAATCGGCCAGTGCTTAAAGTGTATTTTGCACAATTCTGATTTGTCACATCAAAACATTTCACACACAAAAAACTGCAGTAATCTTTGGGAGATAATTTAACAAGTAAATTATGTATGGTAATATACTTATTACTGTATGAAGTCAAATACACCGTAAGTGTAAATTAATCTAGCAGTAAGCTAACTAAAGACTGCTTTATCCAAATTTAGGAAATATGACATAAATGTTAGAAATTTATTTTGGGGCTTATTTTGGCTTAACGGCATGTATAATGTTAGTAACTCTAACTCTATTTCATGTTTAAAAATTAGAACAAAAGCTGTCTTTGATATGGCAGTTAATCACTATGATGATCTTTTGGTCTCATTCAACACGCAGTGATTAAGTGCCTACATTGTGCAAGGCAATGATGATGACGTATGAGAAATCAAATTTGGTATTTACATACTGTTATGGTTTTAAAAGCTAATCCTTAAAGTTTTATTTTGAACTTTATAATTTATTTTCAAGACAAATTTTCTACATCATTTTTTTGTACTAGAAATTTTACAACAGCCTTTAGTCAAAAAATTCCAATTCTGACCTGGTATTAATTGCCAATCCAGCAATTTACTAATATTATGCAAATATTCAATATTTATTATGTGTCATATTCTGCAAAACACCATTTTATGTAAGGTATATATGCACCATGATTACATATTTATGTAATGTTCCATATTTATTTAGGTGGAAAGTAAAACAATGAAATGTTACATTCTGAATTAATTTCTTTGAATTAAGATCACAAAGCTTAATGTTACTTTCATATGTTCATTTTTTGACACTCAGCTGGCTTTCTTTACAGAAATTTTAAACCCTCCTCTACATTCACGTTCAGTATGTTCAAATAAACATATCTTAACATAATTTCATTTCTCAGTTAAAAGATCTTGCCAAGCTCTAATAAAACTTCAAATTTAGCAACTGAATGTCTAAACTAAATATTCACGTGGTATTAAATGAAACTTTAGTAACTCTGTTTTGAAGGAGAAGAAGACATCACAATTAAACCTTTTTATTGCTTGTCAGATTCATTATTAAGACTTTATAAAAAGGCAAAACATTTATCTCTGACAAAGCATCAGGTTGTCTTCATCTTCCTCTTCCACCACCTCCTCTATCTCTGCAGGTTACATTTATGTATATATTTATATTACATACAATATATTGTATATTTGCATTATATATACATTTATATATATTATATACCTCCAGATGTTTATTTCGCTTAGCAATCTCTCCTGCTGTCTTTCCATCTTTGGTCTGTATTGTTTTATTAGCTCCTAGTTCAAGCAACTTCAAAACTACACTTTTATGACCATGACGTGCTGCCCACGTTAAGGCCTAGAAAAAGGGAAAAAAAGAGTAAAACAGAAAACATTTTTCAAAAAAATAATAAATCATTACTACACAAATATCGATAAATACAATTCATTTGATCTTATTATATCTCTGTTTAGTGCTAAAGTTAATTCCAAACCTGTCGCATGACAATTTTAACAAAACAAAATGATAAACATAACCAAAGATTTGTAGTTTCATGGAATAAAAAGATCTATCTAGTTAATTAACAATTAACTTGTTAATTAACAATCAATTAGTACAAAATTTTTCTCCTACAAAATATTTCCATTTGAGGGGTCAAGCTTAAGTCTTTGCAGGTAAGTAGAGATTCTTTTTGCATTAGGCAGGTACCATTTTTCTGATATCAGCAAAGAACATGTTCAATGAGTCTGTTACCTCCCAACTTTTCCTATTGCCTGAAGGAATTTTCTACATGTTATGAATGTTGTAGAAACATGAGTTTTAACAACAGAGAATAGAAGGAATCATACTGTATAACCATTTTCGTCTTGGGCATTTATTTCTGCTCCATGCGCAACAAGGAGAGCGACAACTTGAGCGTGGCCTTCTCGAGCTGCATACATGACTGGAGTCATACATTTCCTAGGGAGAAAACAAAACAGAATATCCAATATTTAAATGATAAGAACTTGTTAATACTGTTACCAGTAGCTACTTGTTTTCAAATATTCAAACTTCTATGTTGGTGTTATAGTACAGAATATGACATGAAGATCTGTGACAAGTCAGTATATTTGAAAATGGGTAAACCATACCAATAACAGTAACCAATAAAGGAAAAGAGGCTTTCTTCATATTGTATGATAAATGTTTACACAGCACCCTCTAGTGAAATTCTATGTAGTATTTACCAGAAGAATGTCAAAATTTCCACCACAAAACTTTAAATTTTTTCCATTCATATAAAAAGACTGATCAGACTTGAACAAATCTGTATATGAAGATTCTTACTCAGAAAATGTTAATTACAACCAGGTATACAATAATTTTGAACATTGAAAATCTTACTATAAAAATTCATTTTTGCTTATGGCCTAATTTTATTATCATGGTAGGATCTACTCCTGAGGTTATACTTTACTTATTTTACACCTGTCACCTCCATGCTACAAAGAGGCAGAGGAATAGAGCTTTGTGCAAGTATGAGTGGTGATCTCAAAACAGACAATCTACTTTCCACGGACCAGACTAGCTAAGTATGAAGAGGCTTGTCATAATAGCCTGGGCATTTGGTGATGAACTCTTTGGTCATGGTAATCATGACCAAAAGCAAAGAAAAACACAAAACTGTCTTTAGTTCAGGGTAGCCCCTTTATATTTCTGTAATAATAATGGTGGTAATAATAATAATGGTAGAATGAGAGAAAAAGGAGAAGAAATTGCTAAGAATAATAGTTTCTAGACTTTCTCTATTAACTCACCTATTAGTACTTATCTCCTAAGTAAATAGAGAAATATGGCAGCCAAACATTCCTCATATCAGTAAATTATAATGTAAACTAATTTAGGGAATATTATATAAGAATAGTAAAATACTCACGAATTTCTTCTCCTCCCTTTCTAGAACACGGAATGAAGAAGCAAAAAAACCACTATTAGGGCAAGACAGCAAATGTAATAGTGGGACTTTTGCTAAGGAGGATGGTGAAAGGTCACAAACAGTTTCAATACATAAAATACTGAGAAGCAGTAAAGAGAAAAAAAATATAGAAAAAATTTCATGAGAGACCAAACTAAACTAAATCATCAGAATAGCATTTAAAGATGAAGCTCTAAGGATAATAAACAAGATAAAAATGGAAAAGTTCAGTTTGTCACCTACTATGTGTCAGGGACTATGCTATATTTTTTTTGGGAGGGGGACACAAAAAAAGGCAAAAAAAAACAGTCCCTATCCTCAGGGACTTCACAGTCTAAAAGAGGGAGACAGTATGTAAATAGTTATGTATAAAACCAGGATTTATATAGGATAAATTGGACATAATTTCAGAGGGCTGACACTAACATTAAGGACTAGAAAAGGCTCATACGGAAAGCAGAAGAGTAAGCCCAATTTACATGAAACACAGAGTGTACACAAGGAAAAATGTATAAAATTTCTGGAAAGGAAGGCTAGAGTTAAGCTTTGAAGAGTACTGCACACCTAACAAAAGTTTTTATTTTATCCTTGAGCCAAGAGGGAGCTACTAGAACTTCCTGTTTCAGTAATGGGTATGGTCAAAACTGTCCTTTAGGAATTTCACTTTGATAGCTAAGTGGAAGATTCATTGGAAAATTAAGAAAATGAATTAACCCATTATGAGAATAACTATAAGACTGTTGTCACAGTTCAAGTGAGAGGTGAGGAGGGCCTCAAGTAGGGTAGCAGAAGGACAGATGTGAGAGATGTTATGGAGGGAGATACACTTGGCAAGTGACAAAGAGCTTAATTAAAGGTTACTTCTAGATTGAGTGCCTGGGGGATTGGAAGGCTAGTAATACCCTTGACAAAAGGAAAATTAGGAAGACTGATGGGTGGAGAAATGTAATGAATCTGTTCTGGACACAATGAGTTTAGGATACCTAACATCCAACTGAAAAGATCCAACAGGCAGTTGGTGATATGGTTCAGAAAGGAGACTAGGACATAGATCTATAAGTTACTTGATAACTGAAAGCTGATAAAATCACCAAGAAAGAAGATGTTGAGAAGGAAAAGAAAGAGTGCCTATGGCATACACCTATAACAATGAGGAGGACATAGATCATGATTCAATAAAAGGAAAATAAGGGATTGCTAAACAGGTAGGAAAACTAAGAGAGAAAAGGAGAGCAGTGTCACAAGAACCCAGAGAAAAGCAGTGTCCAAAAGATAGTAGTTAACGTTAATAGGGTCAAATGCTTTTTTGATTGTTTAGTTGGATTTCCTTAACAAAAAGAAGGATGAGAACTTTGAAAAGATTATCAGATTTGTCAACCGGAAGATGATTTAATAATTTATGGAGGTTTCTGTTAAATGATCAAGTCACAAGCCAAATTATAAAATGTTGAGAAGAGGAAAGAAGTGGAGCCTGCTTGTTCTATAAGTGTGGATGTACAATACAGATTGATAACCTCAGCTGTGCTGCTGAGCAGTATTTAAGATTCCACCAAAATATTAACTGTGCCAACTACAAATTTGTTATCTAATCTCAATCTGATCCTCACTGCTAAAAGGCAGATCTTTTACTCCTCCCCAAGTGATGACTACATCCCTTAGTGTAGCTCCCAGTTTTTCCTTCACTCTTCAAATCTACCTCCAAGTCCCTCTCAGCATAGGACTTCACCTCATACCTTATTGTGAATAAAAGGCTATTTACCATTGAGATATCATCTCTCCCTTCCCATCCCCCCCCCCCGCAACTCCAGCTCTACGTTTCAACATCTCCTAGAAATTATTCAACATCCTCTCCTCCTTAGTTTCAGTCTCAAATGGATAAGTGGTCTTTGCCCTTGCCGAAGTCACACAATTCATCTCAACCACTTGGCTCTCTTCCAGCAAATTACTCCTACGGCCATTCCTTCTTTCTTTAATCACTATTTTTTTCTCCACTACTGTCTTCTTCCTTACTGCCTACAAACACAGAGTTCTCCTTAAAAACAAAAGCAACCACAACACTAAACTCCTATGTTTTTATGAGACCTGAGAGGATGAAACTGGTGACTAGAATTTGACCCTATATAAGTATATTATATTCAAGAGGAATGGGATAGGGAAAAGGAATGGGAATGGGGGTAACACTGTATATTAAGGATTATTCACTTAGGGGACTGAGGGGAAAGACATGAAAGGAGAAAATTAAATGATGGAAACTTAAGTGATTAGAACACACATCTGGGCAGAAAGAGGAAATTGACAAATTCAGGAAACAGATAAGAAGTCCAGCATGAGGCATGATGAGGGACTTCAATCGTCTAAGTATCTAGTGGAGCACTCTTTTCCTATTAAATGTAGAGTTTCTATAAACTTGACCTGCCTAAAAGATAATTTCATCCCTTGTGTATGAACTCACTACAGGAAAAATCTATTCTGGATCTGATTCTTCTTCTTTTTTTTCTAGACTCCATGCCTAATTCTCCAGACTTCTTTCTAATCATCCCATGGCATTCTTGCCATGGAAGATCACTACCTCAGGCCCATTTCTTTGAATAGTCAATTCATCCAAGAACCTCTATTTTAAGGAAAGTGCCAACCATGCTCATTCCTTCATTCGACTCCACTATCTGTTCCCAACTCTCTGGACTTCTTTCTCCACCATGCCTCTTAAGGATGCCTTACTCTGACCCTTTGGTTAAATTAGATGACCACCGAAGGCCTTTTCATATAAAATTTTCATAGCTTTCTCAATTCCATGCCTATCTTAATTACTTAAGCTATATTCTTTCCCTCTCTGCCCACCTTTTATCCCTTTTATTTTATTCCTTCTTGTTGTTCAGTTGTGTCAGACTTTTTGTGATTCTTGTGGACGATACTATCTACAGGGTCTTCTTGACAAAGATACTGGATTGGTTTGCCATTTCCTTCTCCAATGGATTGAGGCAAACAGAAGTTAAGTGACTTGCCCATGGTCTGAGTGAGAGTCTGAAGCTGGAATTGAATTTAGGAAGACCAGTCTTCCTGACTACAGGACCAACACTCTATCCAAAGTGCCACTCAGCTGTCACTTTTTAAAAAGCCCATGGCACCTGGTATTCCCAGGAGGTCTACCATCCAAGCACTAACCAGGCCTGGCCCTACTTTGCTTCTGAGATCAGATGAGGTCATGCACATTCAGGGTGGTAAGGCTGCAAATGTTTTATTCCTACCCATCCTTTAAAGTTCAATACAAATGCTACCTCCTCTATGAGGTCTTTCCTTATCACTTATTGGCAAAAAACCCTTTTCTTCTTGAACCTAATAAAACATTTTGTTTTAGACATCTCAACTTCAGTATAATATATATTTTATAGTTATCTATGTACATATTTTATCACCTTACTGGACTGTCGCCTCCTAGGGTGTAGGGTGTATTCAGGGAGGACCAGTACCTTTGGTGTGATGGTTGCTGAGCCCTTTTCAGGGTTCTTTCCACCTTTCCACCTGTTCCGCCTAACTCTCACCTGCGGCTCTAAGAAGCTGCAGCATGCACAGCAGCCACATCCTGGTAAACCATTTCAGCAGACAGGCCAAACTAAGTTGAGGGTAACCAAGGGTTCTCAAACTCACTGGTGAGTTAGGGGGGTGTCTACCCCAAACATGTGAAGACTTCATCTGGTGGAATGGGTGGATGAGAACTATTTGTTTCAATGGCCATGAAGGCAGATGAAGCAAGCGATGTGGAGCGCTTAGAGCTTGGTTAGACACTGAAGATGCCAAGGTCATCCACTGCATCCTGAGCCATCGCCAGCCATCTTGACTCTGACCTGCCACTGGGCCATGATGACTCTGGAGGAGAGAGTGAGGCTGATGATTTCGTGCAACTCTGCCTCACTTAAATCCAATTTATGTATGAATCAAAAAACATCACCCATACCATTTCACTATTATGACTCAAAGTCCTGCGGCGATAGGCAAGTGATGAAGCACCAGGTGTGGATACGCTGGGAGCTGTAGTCACAACCCCGTACAAAGGTGGCCTAGACCACAGGGTCTTTTCTCACTGGAAACAAAGTGGGACTCGGCAGTCCCCTGGGTGTCCGAGCAGCCTTTTAAGGATAGCACTGCTTACCTCCTGGTGTGAGGAAGGGGGCTAGAAAAGGTGCCCTAAACACTGCCTGCTTACCCAAAGCTGGCCTGATTATTGCAGTAGGTGAGGAATCCCACTAGCACTTGCCACACAAAAAAAGTATGAACATTTGCTCATCTGGGTCAGAACACTTGCAAACACCAAGACTGGTTTGATGAAAATGATGGGGAAATTCAAAAGCTGCTAAATGAAAAATGAGAACTCCACAGGATTTACCAGTAGGATAGTTCATCCACCTCTAAGAAGGCAGCATTTAATTCCATCAAAAGCAAAGTATAAGCAAAGCTTAGAGAGAAGCAGGATTCCTGGCTCAGTAAGAAGACAGATGAAATTCAGTAACAATCTGATAGTAACAATCCAAAGAGCTTTTATGATTCCCTGAAAGCTATTTATGGACCAAAAACCTATGGTACATCACCACTACTCAGTGCTGATGGAATCACGTTGATTAGTGATAAGGACATGATCCTACAGAGATGGGCTGAACACTTCCATAGTGTTCTCAACAGACCATCATCAATCAATGCTGAGGCCGTTGACCATTTACCTCAGATTGAAGTCAATCCCTCCTTAGCTGAACTTCCAACTGAAGAAGAGGTTTTGAGGGCCATTAGGCTCCTTTCATATGGCAAAGCACCTGGTGCTGATTCTATTCCAGCTGAGATTTACAAGGCAGGGGGACCACTGCTCATACAAAAGCTGACTGAAATTTTCCAGGTTATATGGCAAGAGGAGGTTGTCCCCCAGGAGTGCAAGGAGGCCTCCATTGTCCATCTCTATAAGGATAAAGGTAATAGATTGTCCAGCGAAAATCACAGGGGGATCTCTCTCTTAGTCATTGCTGCAAAATTCTTTCTAGAGTCCTCCTTAATAGGCTGATCCTTCACCTTGAAGATGGGCCACTGAGAGCCAGCGTGGCTTCAGAAAGGGCCAAAGAAAAGCCAATATGGTGTTTGTTGCCCAACAACTCCAGGAGAAATGCCAGGAGCAGAACAGAGGTTTGTACACAATGTTTGTGGATCTGACCAAGGCCTTTGATGCTATTAGTCATGAGGGCTTACGGAAAATTATGTCAAAATTTGGTTGCCCGGAGAAGTTCATCAATATTGTATGTCAACTTCATGATGGCATGTTTGCCCGGGTTCTGGATAATGGACAAAGCTCTCGTGCCTTCCCAGTCATCAACAGAGTGAAACAGGGCTGTGTGCTTGTTCCCATGCTTTTTAGCATGATGTTTTCAGCCATGTTGACAAATGCTTTCAACGAGGATGAACACGGCATCAAGGTCAAATATCGTACTGATGGTAAGTTCTTCAATTTGAAGTTCTTTAATCTGAATCGAAGTTTTGAATTGAAGTAATTTAATTGAAGTTTTTCAATTTGAAAAGGTTACAAGTCAAGACCAAAGTGGAGGGAGTGTTGGTGCATGATTTTCTGTTTGCAGATGATTGTGCACTCAATGCAGCCACTGAAGCTGAGATGCAACAACATATGGATCAATTCTCTGCTGCCTGTGCTAATTTTGGCCTAATAATTAACACCAAAAAAACACAGGTGCTCCATCAGCCACCACTACACCATCCATACATTGGTTAAAACAAATGGAGAAGTTCTGAATGCTGTGGATAAGTTCATTTACCTTGGTAGTGTACCTTCCAGGGATGTACACATTGACAATGAGGCTGATACACGCATTGCCAGAGCTAGGTCATTGTTTGGGAGGCTTCGAAGAAAGGTTTGGGAGAGAAGAGGTATTGGACTGACTATCAAACTGAAGGTTTACAGAGCTGTTGTGCTGACCTCATTGTTATATGCTTGTGAAACATGGACAGTCTACCAGCACCATGCCAGGAAACTGAATCATTTCCATCTGAACAGTCTTAGAAGATTCTGAGGATCACCTGGCAGGATAAGGTACCAGACGCTGAAGTCCTTGCTCGAGCTGAACTGCCAAGTATTCTAACTATGCTTCAGAGAGTGCAACTCTGATGGGCTGGCCACGATGTTTGAATACAGAATGTATGCTTGCCAAAAAGACTATTTTATGGAGAACTTGCATGGGGCAGGCGATCACATAATGGCGAGAAGAAATGATACAAGGACACATTCAAAGTCTCTCTGAAGAACTTTGGATTTGACTATGCAACATGAGAGACACTGGCACAGGACCGTTCAGCATGGTGTGCCTACATAAGAAAAGGTGCTATGCTCTTTGATCAAAGAAAACTTAAGACAGCACAAAGTAAACGCAGGATGAACAAATTTGGAATATTCACCCCAAATATTCATATGGACTATCGGTGCCCAACCTGTGGTAGAGTATTCCAAGCTTGTATTGGTCTGATCAGCCACAGTCAGACACACTGAAATTTCACTTTACAACGGTGATGTCATTTTGGTCCTCTCTGAAGATGAAGGACAACAACCAAACCAAGCCAACCAATACCAAGGACTGGAGCCTCCCAGGGATTGTGGCCTTTCTAGCTTTCCCCAGTTGTTAGTGGTTCCTCAACAATATTTTGCATATATTTTTTATTCACTCATCTATGAACATGCTATGTCACTTCGATCATGCATATCTAACCCAGTAAGCTCCTCAAATACAAATATTATTTCTTTTCAGTCTTTGTAGTCTCTGCTTTTTAATAGTAGAGCCTTAATGGTTGATAAATTGTATTATCTAAAATTTGCTTCTTCCTCAGTATTTAACACAACAATCTATATAAAGCATGTAATAAATGCCTTGTCCAAAGAAATTCACTTGATTCCTAGTCCAGAGCTCAATTTACTACACTGTATTATTGCTCTACATCTGATTTTGGGGCATAACAGATTGATGAAACCAGAATTATAACGAATAAATATTACAATTTGAAACACTGACAATAGTTACTAATTCCACATTGCGAGGGTTAGGGGGTACGGTACCACTGCAATCTAGAAAATATGCACAAATATTTTTGGTCCTCCCTTTATACCAGAGAGGCCTGAATTATTATGGTATTAAAAGATAGAACATGTTGACATTATACGATACTATACACATACTTTATGCATTTCTGAGTTTACAAACTTTTTCTGTGTCATCTACAGCTTCCACACAACTCCTTCAAATTTTCCATTTTATTTTTTATGCTGACCAATGATATTTTGAAACCACTATGGTGAAAAGCATGATGTGGAAAGGATAACTCTATCAGTCTATATGCTTATATATCTGGGTACTTGACCAAGAATCTCTAGGTCCAAAGGCCACTGGACTTTTGGATAAAGAGCTATGGAAAATCCTACTGAGATTACTGTATCCCCAGGAGAGTTCTCCAAAGTGACCAAAATTTAACATTCTCCATGAGAATAGCATTTATAGAACATTTGATAAGGCTCTTATTATAGCATAAATGACAATCTGGAATACTACAAAATGCCTTTTTCTCAAGTGAAAAAATATCGTATAGTTTAAGTGTTTTATCATTCTTTCTGGCTATTCCAAGAATAACTTTATGTTTCTGCCAGAGCCCCTATACTTCAATGAAGTGTTGCTGGGAAGGCTATAAAATTTTCTTTCTCACTGAGTTTCTTTAGTGGTCTATAAGTTTTAGGAGAGTAGAATGGGTGCCCTTTCTAAACTTTATTATCTTCCCCAACACTTAGCATAGTACTTTATGCCAAACAAGCATTTGATACGTTTGCTAAGTAAATAATGACTGTGAAAAAACACAATAGTAGAAGCAGATCTAACTATAGTCTAACAACTAGAAAAACAGTACTTTATTTGCTAATGGCACTTTTAGGCATTGCAATAACAAGATACTTTTAAACTTGATTTATAAGTGACAGTGAATTTTTATAAGTGGATTTTCAGTTCCTAAGTAGTCATCTATTATTGGCAAGTCCTTAATTGTGAGCAATTATAACAAATTACTTATGCTATCTTTTTTTCTATCCTGATGATGTCATGATTTACAGATTATAGGATCATAGGATTTTGAATTAAAAAGGAACTCTGTGATCTAATCAAAATCTTTCCATTTTTATGAGGAATACGAAAACCCAAACGAGGTGCGATGACTTCCTCAGGGTCACAGAAGTAGCAGGTAGCACAGAGGACTCAAGATTCCAAACTCAACACTTTGTAGTACATCAATTACAAGTAGATATGGGCTACAAATACTGATTCCGCTTCATAATTTCATGCAAGTTGTGAAAAGAATATAATCTCCTACAAGATAGTAATAACATCTTTATAGCAAAATAATATTCCCCAAATTATGTTCCATAGAACTCTGAGGTTGTGTATTACAAAAAATATTTCTATGATAATATTTCAATGCTAGTGTTTCTCTTTAAAATATAAATAAAATTGTCTAAGAAATTACGTCTGGTAGGAAATAAGTGCTTAATAAATGCTTGCGGATTTATTTTTTATGTCTAATAGACATAAGTTTAACTTTATTTTGCAGTAAAATTCCGCAGACCCCCATTTATTTTACACTCTTATGGATTTCATTGAAAAGATTAGAATATTCAGGCTCCAAATGCAAATACTATGTCATCTGCAAACAACATTATTTGGAATACCTTGTCAATCTTACAGGATTATTTTCTCTGGAATCTGCTTTGTACCTTCTATCACCTAGGAAATGATTAAGGTGAGCATATATTTCACTCTCTTATAGCTTGGTGTCAAGATTTGCTGCAAAATTTAACAAAATTATTTCTACTATAGGATTTTAAAGAACATAAAAATAAAACCTGGTTTTAAAAAAATTTTTAATTCATTTTAAATTTAAACGCAGAGAAAAAACATTTCCACACACACAGCAGAATATAAAAGAGGACTTAAAATAAATGGCTTTCCACTTCAGACTGTTAACTTTTTAAAACTATTTAAATACTACACATTATTTCAAAGCCACCCAGTTTTTCCTTCTGTTTTCACTTGTTCTCTGCTTTACAATTCTCTTTCTCCTTCCCTCCCTAGAGAAGGCTACCATTAAACACAATACATACATATAACCACACTATACATATCTCTATTTCTATTTATTTCTATTTATTATTTCTATTATTTCTATATATTTCTATTTATTATTTCTTTCCCTGGAGAATTTGTTTTCCTTCTTATCTCAGGTGCAATGGTTTTATTTGTGCAAACACTTTTACACCTCACAAGATTCTTTCTCTTGCTTATTCATAAATTGTTCACCTATCCATAAGTATGATAGGTAACATGTTTCGTGTTCTTCTAATTTTCTTGTGATTATCTCCCTTTATGTCTAGGTCAAGTATCCATTTTGACCTTATCTTAGTATATGGTTGAAGATATTGGTCTATGCCCAATTTCTGCCAGACTGCTTTATAACCTTCCCAACTTTTTTTTTTTTTTAACCAAATAATGAATTATCTCTTCACCTTTGTCAAACACAAGATTACTGCTGAATCTTATTCTTTTATAAAATTTGTTAGTTTCTCTGAAATTCTTGACCTTTTCTTCTTCAAAATGAATTCTGTGATTATTTTTCAAACTCAGTAAAATGCTTTTTAAAAAATTTAATTGGGATTGCATTAAATAAATTAGTCAGATAAAATTGTCATTTTTATTATATTGGTTTGGCCCACCCATGAACAATTAATATTTCTACAATTATTTAAATCTGACTTTATTTGTAAAAAAGAATGCTTTATAATTATGTCCATGAAGTCCCTGGGTCTGTTTTGGCAGGTATATTCTCAGGTATTTTATACTAAATATATAGTTATTTTATATGGGGTGTGTCTTGCTATCTCCTTTCAGAGTTTTGTTGGCGATGCATAAAAACGCTGATGGCTTATGTGGGTTTATTTTACATTCTATTACTTTACTAAAATTATTAATTTCAGCTAATTTTTAGTTGAATCTTGAGGATTTTTCAAATATTATCATATCATCTGCAAAAAGAGAACTTATTACCTCGTTTTCCATTCTGAATCCTTCAATTTCCTTTTCTTCTCTTATTACTAGAATTTCTAAAACAATATTGAATAATATTGGTGACACAGTGTAGTTTCCCTGCTTATCTGTTTTATTTAAATCTTAGCTTTAATTTTCTCAGAGATCATGATTGCTACCTCTGCTTTTTTACATCAGCTGAAGCATAACAAATTCTACTCTAGCCCTTTATTTTGACTGTGTATCTCTCATTTTTAATTTTTCTTGTAAACGACATATTGTTGGATTTTGATTTTTAATCCATTCTGTAATCTATTTTCATTTTATGGATAAATTCATCGCATTCACGTTCAAAGTTGTAATTACTAGCTGTGTATTTCCTTCCATCCTATTTTTCCTCACTATCCTTCTTGCCCTGTTTACCCTAACTGTACCCTACCTCTTTGCTTCTTACCACTACCTTGCCCTCCTATTCCTACCCACTCCTCTAGCATTCCCTTCTTTATCCTCTCCCTCCCCCAATTCTTAATCTACATACCCTTCTAAAAACCCCTCCCATCTTCTCTCCCCTTGTCCTCTTATTCTTTCTCAATTTAGAAGACTTCTATACCATTCTAAATGTATTTGTCATTCCCTCTTTAACCCACCAATGAGTAAAGCTCCAGCACTAGCAGCTCTCCTCCTCCATCTGCTTCTTCTATATCTTTTCTTCCTTTTATGTCTCAATTTTATGAGATAATTGCTCCTTTTTACCTCTCTCTACCCAGTTTTTTAGAATTACTTTTTTTTTTTTTAAGAATGAACCTATCATTCTCAGTTCAGCCCAAACCTTTCTTTCAAACTATCCAAGGAATGACGGCAGCCTTAAGAGTACTGATAACAGTTTCACACATAAAAAGTTATTAGTTTAACTCAGGGGGGGGAACTTGCAACACAAACCAAATCCTTTTATGAAGGGGATTTGTTCTGTGAAATTTGAATATAGTCAAAGGGTCACACTTGAGGATCTAGAGAGCCACATGTGGCCTGGAGGTCATAGGTTCCCCACCCCTAAACCTAATTTAGTTCCTAACTGCTCTTTAATGTTTCCTTTATACTTTTTCTGAATCCAGTTTTCCTCTGAGTCTTTTTTGTCACAAATACCTAAAAATCTTTCAGTTCATTGAATGTCCATTTTTCTCCCCCATAACTATACTCAACTTTGCTAGGTAAGTTATTTTTGGTTGTAACCCTAGCTCTTCAAAATATTATGGTCCAAGACCTATGGTCTTTTAATGTAGAAGCTTCTAGGTCTTGTATGATCCTGATTGTAGCTCTGTGGTATTTAAATTCTATTTTTTGTTGTGGCTGTAGTATTTTCTCCTTTGCCTGGGAGCTCTGAAGCTTGGCTATGATATACCTGAGATCTTTCTCAGGTGGTGATTGGTTGATTTTTTTTTTTTTATTCCTACTTTACCCTCTTGCTCTAAAATTTTGGGGCAATTTTCCTTAACAGTTTCTTGTAATATTGTATCAAGATTTTTTTTATTGGAACTTTCAGGTAGTCCAACAAGTTCTTATATTGTCTCTCCCTGACCTGTCCTCCAAATCAGTTGTTTTTCTAATAAGATGTTTCACATTCTCTTCTATTTTTTCTTTGTTTTCTTTTCTCTTCCAGAGCCTAACAAAATATACGTTAATAAAGCAGACACTTAAAATGTTTCTTGTAGCACAAAAAAGAAGGGGGAATTGATAATGGAACAAACAGTGAGAAAAGATGGGAGAATGGTCTGAATGCTATATTGGTACCACTGAGATACAATAAACAAAAAAAAGAAAAAACTATCATAGTGGACTCTTTGGGGATGATTTGTGAAGAAACATAGCTAAGAAATGCGTAAGACAAAAGGTGGAAGGCTATCATCTATGCCAGAGGAAGAAATACTCATAGAAATCTAACCATAATTTGTGATAGTAGTTGAAACTTGTAATTGTGAGATTCTAGATCTCACATGATCAGTTGATAACTGTGGTATGGAGTAATTTTTGTTGTCTCTAATTACATGGAGACTTAATGATGCCAACCCAATCCTCTATATATGGCTACAGGACTGCCAAAAGGGCTTTCTGACATCTATTTTTAGCAGACTATACCAAATCTTTACATAACCACTAATCCATCAGTATATGGAATCTTTAAGGGGCTTCTATTCCTGATTAGTAAATAAACTCAAGTTACTGACATGCATAATGAATCAACAAGCACTTATCACACACTTATTATTTACCAGGCACTGTGCTAGGTGCTGAGGATCCTGTGACAGAACCCACTCCACCACCCCATCCCACCACAAAAGGAAAAAAGAAAGCTCCTCCAGGAGTTTACTTTTTATCAGGGGAAGCAAAATAAGCAAAATATGCCATAAGTATATAAAGAAAATGTAAAAAAATAGTTCTACTATAATGGGATATATATGTTCCTAAAAATCACTATGCTATTCAAAACAGAGCAATAAAAACCACAGGGCTTATGAGGAAAATGGGGTTTGGGGTACCACTTTTTAAAAATTTCATCACTGACACATAAAAAAGGTACCTCATAAAAATGGTAGCCTAGTTAAATGGTTAGGAATTACACAAATATTACATTAAAAGTATTTATGTCCTTAGATTGCACATTGTGCTGTGCCTCAGTTCTGAGAGAGCCAAGGTTGGCAAAGTCAAGTTGCTAGGAAGGAGAGAGCAGCATTACTGGGCTGAAACTGGACGATAAGATGAATAAAGGGGACCAGTCATGGTGGTACAAAGGTTGTAGGGGCAAACTAGCCCTCTTCAGGCCACAGATCCTACTGTAATCAGAAGATATATAATAAATATATCACTTTACCTTGAAAAAGAAAAATTCTCTGTTTGGAAATAGGCTATAAGTTTGCATCTTGTGAATTATTGTAAAGGGGTATAATTCTTGCTGTTTTGTGCATAAACAAACATAAAATCTGCACCAAGCTCAAATTGTTCCCTAAAGCTTAATCCCATTGGCACAAATTTGAGTTTTTGAAACAACCATTATTGCAGAACTAACTACACAAGATAATTTTTAGGCAGCTATAGGGAAAGAAGGAAACAAGTACTTATTAAGCACCTACTATGTGCCAAATATTGTGCTAAGCACTTTATGAATATCACTTCATTTGAGGTTATTATGGGAGGATCAAATGAGATAATAATTATAAAGCACTTAGCACAGTGCCTGATGCAGAGTAAGCATTGTATAAATGTTAGCTTTTATTGTTATCACTACATCCTCTACCAGCCCTAAGAAGTAGGTGCTGCTATTCTTTCCATTTTACAACTTGTGACTTGCTCTTGGCTACGTAGCCTCATATTTAAAGTCGTCTTCCTAATCCAAGTGCTGCACTCTCTCCACTGTTGCCTCTGGTAATTAGGAAAAGTTTCAGGTGAAAGGTTATGCTGAGTCTTTATTTTTTAATTATTTTCATTTATTTTGGTAAATATTTCCTAATTACATGTAAAAATTTTTAAACAATCCTTTTTTAAATTTTGAGTTCTAAATTCTCTGCCTCCCTTCCCCTCTTCCTTGAGAAAGCAAGTAATTTGATTTCGATTATTCAAGTGAGGTCATAAAAAACAAATTTCCATCCTGTCCATGTTGCAAAAGAAAACATAAACAAAATAAAATAATAAAAACAAAGAAATTTAAAAAATTATGTTTCAATCTGCACTCAGAGGGCATCAGTTCTTTCTCTGAAGGTGGACAGCATTTCCCACCATGAGTCATTTGGAACTGTCGTGGATAACTGTCTTGATCAGAGTAGCTAAGACTTTTGCAGTTGATCATCCTTACAATACTGCTGCTGCTGTATACAACGTTCTCCTGGTTTTGCTCACTTCACTTTGCATAAGTTCATATAAATCTTTGCAGGTTTTTCCGATAGCATCACACTTGTCATTTCTTATAGCACCACAGTATTCCATCATACTCATATGCCACCATTTGTTCAGCTATTCACTGCCACAAAAAGAGCTGCTATAAATATTTTTGTACAAATAAGTCCTTTTCCCATTTCTCTGATCTTTTTGGGATAAAGACATAGTAGTGATACTGCTGTGTTAATTGCTCTTCAGAATGGTCGGACTATTTACAACTCTGATAGTATGTTAGTGTCCCTGTTTTTCCACATCCTCTCTAGTACTCTTGTCATTTACCTTTTCTGTCACGTCAACCAATCTGACAGGTGTGAGGGGGTACCAAAAAATTGTTTTATTTTGCACTTCTCTAATCAGTAGTAATTCAGTGCATTTTTAACATGATTACTGATAGCTTTGAGTTCTTCTCCTGAAAAATGCCTGTTCATATCCTTTGACCATTTATCAATGGGGGAATGGCTCTTATTCTTATAAATTTGGCTCAGATCCCTATTTACAGAGAGATTTCATTTTACATAAATGTACCTAAAGCAAATTTTATGTAATACAGCTTTGCCTGGGGATATAGGGAAAGGTGGAAGGGAGGCAGAAAGGGAATTACATACCTGTGGAGGAAGGGGGCTAGCACACAGTTCAAGTACATGAGAGCAGGAGGAGGAACATACAGGTTGTGGCCAGCCATGCGGAGGTGTAATGGTCATTTAAATGGGAAGATCTTCCTGCATTTGGTGCTGGCACATCTGGTGTCACAGTCCATTACTCAGATTTTGGGATCTTTTATCTTGGGGTAGGGGTCCAATATAGTCTATTTGTCAAATTTGGGTTGGTACTTTTCCCCTTGCTACCTCTCCACTTACTATCCAAGGAATAGTTCGTTCCTCTTCCAAATGACATATATAACATTCCTCTGCTACTTGTTTTAACAATGAATGAGAGATATGAATATCTTGGTCTTGTGCTCCCTGGTGTGAGGCCTAGACCCCTAAATGGCTGGCGGTTTCATGCACCCCATTTTGCTAATACCAGATCATCATTTGGTGTCAGAATAGGGACAATAAGATGAGTAGCAACCTTTGCTAGTCAATCAGCATGTGTACTGTACTCACATTTTGGTATGGTGAGGGCCCCGTGAGCATCTACATGAAAAACTGACGAATTAGTAACCAAAGCCATATCCCATATGTCTTCCCATAATTCTTTGCTCCAGACTTGTTTGCCACAAATTTCTCAATTTTGATTTTTCCACATGGGCATCCATGTAGCTAACCCATTACCTACTGTCCATGAATCACGAATATGTGACACTGTCCTCCTTGTTCTCTTTTGATAGCTTGATGTACCGCCATAAATTCAGCATATTGACTACTTCCACCTATCCCAGTACTTTTCAAAGTCCACCCAGTATATGTGTTATAAGTTACTGCTTTCCAATGTCGTTTGTGGCCCAAATAGTAAATCATTAGTAAATCATAAATGTCTCTTTTGTGCTTCAGTTAATCCATCATATTCCTCATTCCATTTTACCAAAGACTGTACCAATTGTTGCTTTGGTTCAGGGGGTGTATCGTTTCCCTCAGGATCTATGTTTGCTATGGATTCATGTAAGGCAGAAACTCCACTTTTGCCTGCTTTAGACCTATTTTGAATATATCATTTCCATTTAATTATGCTAACCTCTTGAGCATATCCAATTCTGGGAGAAGTTGGGGTACTCAATACCCAGATCATAATTGAGATTTCAGGCCTTAATATTACCTCATGGTCAAAAGTCAGTTGTTCAGTCTCTACCAAAGTCCACTATGCAGCTAACAACTGCTTTTCAAAAGGGGTATATTGAATTCCAGATGAAGGGAGTTTCCTAGCCAAAATCCTAAGGGTACATTTCAGCTTTGTTGTTTTTGCTACAAACTCCAGTTTGCATATTCATCCTGTATGGTTATTTGTTATTCTACCAGGCCACTTTGCATAGGCCATAAATCTAGGACCAATTGTATAGAAGCCATTGCTTCTTTAGAAGTTCTACTCTGAGGGAGTGGAGCCAAGATGATGGAGTAGAAGGACAGACCTATTCTAGCTCTCCCCACACAGCCCATAAAATACTTGTAAAAAATGACTCTAAACAAATTCTAGGCCAGCAGAAGCCACAAAAACAACAAAGTGAAAGAGATTTCCAGCCCAAGACAGTCTGGAAGACTGACTGGAAAAGTCTATCGCACCAAGCTGAGAGTGGAGCACAGCCCAGCCTGGGTCAGGTGGTACAGATGGGACTAGAGCAGGCTTCAGGGTGTGTCATCAGTGGTAGCAGTTGCAGTTTGCAGATTTCACAATCCACAGATGCCAAAAACAGCTTTAAAGGTCAGTAAGAAAGCTCTTTCACCTGTGGTCTGGCCCCAGCCTTGGTCCCAGGGTTGCAGCAGCATCCACTTTCTGAGCCCTTGGCCTAAAGACCCTAGGGGAATCAAGGAGATGATCTGAGTCTCAGTTCTGAGTGGTGGTCCTGGGGTGAGAAAGAGCACTGGCGTGGTGGAGATGGTGGTGGTTGTGAAGAGGGAATCCTACTGGCAGTTCCAGGGCAGAAAGGAGTGATTGTGGTTTCTCACAAACCAGAGCACAGGCCAGGAAAGGAGTAAACTTCTCTCCTTTGATTGTGCCACCTTGGGGGAACTGAAAACTTACAGGTCCCTAGAGTATACCCTCAACTTAACAAAGGACTCAAAAGTCAAGTAACTAGCTGGGAAAATGCCCAAAAAGGGGAAAAAATAAGACTATAGAAGGTTGCTTTTTTGGTGAAAAGGTATTTTCTTCCATCCTTTCAGATAAGGAAAAACAAAGCATACCATCAGAGGAAGACATCAAAGTCAAGGCTTCTACATCCAAAACCTCAAAAAAAATATATGCAATGGTCTCAGGCCATGGGAAGAACTCAAAAAGGATTTTGAAAATCAAGTAAGAGAGGTGGAAGAAAAACTGGGAAGAGAAATGAGAGTGATGCAAAAAAATCATGAAAAGCAAGTCAACAGCTTGCTAAAGGAGACCCAAAAAAATGCTGAAGAAAATAACACCTTTAAAAATAGACTAACCCAAATGGCAAAAGAGGTCCAAAAAGCCAACAAGGAGAAGAATGCTTTAAAAAGCAGAATTGATCAAATGGAAAAGGAGGTTCAAAAGCTCACTGAAGAAATTAGAATGGAGCAGACGGTAGCTTTATGAGAAACTTTATGAGAAAACCAAGAAATTATAAACAAAACCAAAAGAATGAAAAAATAGAAGACAATGTGAAATATCTTACTGAAAAAACAACTGACCCAGAAAATAGAACCAGGAGAGATAACTTAAAAATTATTGGTCTATCTGAAAGCCATGGTCAAAAAAGAGCCTAGACATCATCTTCCAAGCAATTATCAAGGACAACTGCCCTGATATTCTAGAACCAGAGGGTAAAATAGAAATGGAAAGAATTCATACATCACCTCCTCAAAGAGAACCCAAAAGGAAAACTCCTAGGAATATTGCAGCCAAATCCCAGAGTTTCCAGGACAAGGAGAAAATATTACAAGCAGCCAGAAAGAAACAATTCAAATATGGTGGAAATACAATCAGGATAACAGCTTCTACACTAAGGGATTGAAGGGATTGGCATAGGATATTACAGAGGTCAAAGGAGATAGGATTAAAACCAAGAATCACCTACCCAGTAAAACTGCGTATAACACGTCAGGGCAAAAAATGGAATTTCAATGAAATAGAGAACTTCCAAGAATTCTTGTTGAAAAGACCAGAGCGGAAATCTGACTTTCAAATACAAGAATCAAGGGAAACATGAAAAGGTAAACAGGAAAGAGAAACCTTAAGGAACTCATTAAAGTTGAACTATTTACATTTCTACATAGAAAGATGTTATTTGTAGCTCATGAGACCTTTTTCAGTATTAGGGTAGTTAGAGGGAATGAATATATACATATAAATGTATATATGTAAGTATGTATAAGCATGTATGTATGTGTATATTATATGTGTAGGTATGTATATGTACATGGGTGTATAGGTATATGTGTGTGCATACATACATATATACGTGTGTGTGTGTGTGTGTGTGTGTGTGTGTGTGTGTATGGACAGAGGACACAGGGTGAACTGAATATGAAGGGAGAATACCTAAAAAAAAATTTACTGTTGAATGGAATGTACTAGGAGTAAGAGAAAGGGAGAGGTAGAATGTAGCAAATCATCTCACATAAAAGAGAGAAGAAAGAGCTTTTACAATTGAGGGGAAGAGGGGGGGAGATGAAAGTAAATAATTGAGCCTTACTCTCATGAGATTTAGCTTAAGGAGGGAATAACACACACTCAATTGGATATGAAAATCTATTTTACCCTGCAGGAAGGCAAAGGGGAAAGGGATAGGATAGGGAAGATAATAGAAGGGACAGCAAACTGGGGGAAGGGATAATCAGAAGCAAACACTATTGTGAGAGGACAGGTCAAGGGAGAGAATGGAATAAGTGAAGGGCAGGATAAGACACAGGGAAATGTGGTTAATCTTTTGTAACATAAATATTATGGAAGTGCTTTGTATTTATACATGTATGACCTATATTAAATTGCTTTTTTTCTCAATGAGGGTGGATGGGGAGGGAGGGAAAGAATATGGAACTCAAAGCTTTAAGAATGAAAGTTAAAAATTGTTTTAGCATGCACCTGGAAATTAAGCTATACAGGCAATGGAGTACAGAAATCTGTTTTGTCCTACAGGAAAACAGAGGGAAAGCAGAAGGAAGACGTGTGGGTGGACAGACTGGAGGAAGGGGTGGATGGGGTGCATACTGTCCTGGGGTTGGGGTGAGGAGAGATGCGGAGAAAATTTTGAATTCAAATTCTTGTGGAAATGAATGTTAAGAACTGAAAAATAAATTATTTTTAAAAAGATCTATTCTGCTCAAGTCCCCAGTCAAATTAATATTTTTTCCTAGTAATTTTATATAAGGGTTTCAAAATTTGTCCTAGATGTGGTATGTGATGCTGTCAATATGCAAATATTCCTATAAACTTTTAGGGCCCTTTCAGGCTTCTTTCTTATTGGTGGGGATAGGAAAATCCTGAATCTTTTGTAGGGTGTGCAGGAGAATCTCTCCATTGTATACCCTCAAATTTTACAGTTTGAGCTGGCCTTTGAATCTTTGCAGGGTTAATTTCTCACCCTTTGCTTTTCATATGCTCAATTAAGGGCATCAAACTCTTTTTCTTCTTTTACATTTTTTCCCTGTATCATAATACCTATGCAGTGGGTAAGCTGTACACCAGGTAGCTCTAATTCATCCAAATGTTCAGACACAATCCTATGACAAATAGTGGGGCTATGCAGATATCCTTATGGCAGGCATGTAAAAGTATACTGTCAGCCCTGCCAAGTGAAAGCAAATTGGTCCCTATTGGGATAGTAAAGAAAGCATTGACTAAATCAGTGACTGAATACCAAGTCCCATCACATTTCTGGATCCTTTCAATATTAAGGTAACAGTATCTGAAACAGCAGCATACATGGGAGGAGTTGCCTTACTCAATTATCTATAATTAACTGTCCTCCTGCATGTGCCATCTGACTTTTGTACTGGTCAGACAGTATTATTCCATCAACTACTGTAGGACTAACACTCCTGCCTCAACATATTGCTTCATAGTACTGGTAATTTCATCTTGCCTACCTGGCACACAATACTGCTTTAAAATAATTACTTCAGAAGATTCAGGTGTAGTGACTGGGTCTATTTTAATTTTACCACTAAAACTGTATTAATTCCTATCTCTCACTGCAAATTAATATCTCCCCTCAGGCAAACTTAAAGTCATATCTCTCAATATATCTATTCCAATGATGTATTCAGGAATGGGTACAATTACCATGGTATGTTCTTTCTTAGGTAATTGTCCAATTTTCATCATTAGTTTGATTTGTTTGGCTGATATTTCAGCAACTCCCAGTCCTGTGATGGTGATAGGAGCTCCATGTTTAAACTTATCAGGATTTTCATATATATAAGGGAGGTCTCTGGCCCAGTATCTATTAATGTCCTAGGTACAGCATTTGATCCATTTTCCTAATATATATTCAAACTGACATGGGGTCTGTAATCCCATCTGTATATTTCTTTAATCTGAGCTGAGGCTTGGCCCATTTCCTATTCTCCCTGAAAGGGTGACAACCTTCAGGAGAATCTGTAGGGGCAACTATTACTTCTCTATTCTGTTTAGTATCAGTATATTTCGTATAGTTCATTAGTTGGAATACTATCTATGCTTTCAAAATCTACCAATGCTCTCAACAGAGCAGTAAACAATTCTTTTTCTTGTCAATCTATTCTGACTTTGAATCTGCTGGCTACTTACTCTTCTCTCTTAAGGAAATTTACCTTTTCCCCAGTCTCTTAAGTCACTTAACTGTGAAATCTTCTCCAGCACCTCTGAAAGAGGGTGCCTATTTCTCTAATTAGTAGAGTCAGTAATAGTGGCTTGTAAGCAGGAGGAGCCTTCATCATTATTATATTCCTATGGGAAACTGCTAAGGGGGGGGGTATAATAGTATGGATCTGCGTTTCCAATCACTATGGTAGTCTTCATTACTTCCTCCTTTAATTTTCTTATACAGTCCCTAAGTGAATACCAGGGTCTGTCTCCTGTAGGCTACATAGAGTTGGAAAAATACTGCTTATTACATCCATCTGCTGCCAAAGCTAACAGATTAGTCATATTGTTACCTCTTTGCATATTCTAATCTCTAAAAGCTCCAAAATACAAAAAGATTCTGAATAATACCTATAAATTTCAAGCAATCCACACCATCTATAGATACTCCTCTGGCACCTTTCATCACTGATTCTCACTATCCAAGATATTAACGATTTTCCCATCCTTTGGGTGAACCAACTCAAAATATCTGTGATCTTCTACTGACTAAAATCCTCAATTACCTTCCAAAACATTGTGTGTTGCCCTTGGTTCTCCAGGTACTGCCTTAGTACTGGGTGTGCTTCTGCCTGAAAAGCCTTTCCCCTCTAACACTGTTTCATTTTCCAACTCTGACTTCCTTACATTTTCCTCCCACACACTCTCAACTAGGTTGGATCTGTACAAAGCCTGTATGTGTACTTCTTTTGCCACTCTTCAGCTTCTTCTGAACTAAATGAACAGCTATTTCTTCCACCTGAGACCCCTCCTCCCCCACCTAGGCTGCTCTTTTAAAGAAGAGCCCAAACACTGAGAATTCCCATGCAAACTAGCTCTTTTTCCATTTGAATTTTTCCCCTCAGTAGCTGGTCTCTGCTTTCACACATAATACAGTAATCTGTTAATAAAATCCAGCCTCTCCTACACACCCCTGCCAGCTCTTTCCTTGGTTTTATTGGTACTCTTTGCAAACACCTTTCCAAATCTCTAGCTTTCCCCTCCTGTAATCTCAGTTCCCAGTTTTCACAGGGTCCAGTGTTTTTTCAGCCTATTCCTTTTCTAGGGAGAAATAAGGCAAATCCTCCCATTCTGGGATATGCATTTCTTCCTCTAAAGCCTTTCTGCCTCCAAATAGAGATTTTATACCCTGTGATCCTGTGACACCAAACGTCTCGTCAAGGCAATATTCACACCACCAATGGTGACTATGAATATGCTGGCATATTTCTAAATCACAAAGTATAACAGACTCTCCATATAGAAGGCAGAAGAAAAACATTCAGACACCAGAAAACCAAAGCCCAACACTAGAAAGCCAAAGCCATCATAGTAACCAAGAAGTCAACACACATTAGCACTGCAGGGGACAAAACCATTCCCCACCCTTTCCCCCGTACCCCCTGCTGCTGGGGCCTTCCCACAAACAAACACTCACAAGCCTAGCTGCCTGCTTGCCTGTGTCCTCTCCTTCCTCCACTCTAACTGTTCTCACCAACTTCCTCTGCTCCACCCTTCCTGTTCCACCCATTCTGCAAGTGGGTTTCCATGTGATTTAAGCAGGTCATATGAGCCTATTAACGGGAGAGATCTTTCCATTTAAATTACCATTACAGTGGGCCTAGTCAGAACTGAAAGAAAAAACACACAAAGAGGGAGGGGAGGAACAGGAGCAGATATGTGAAGGACACAGGAGAAGATGAACAACATATGAGGGCCAGGGACAGATGTGATGCCTGAGCATGAATGGATGGAAGATATAAACATGATATATATGTGACCAGGTGGGCAAAACAGGTTAAAGGTCTCTTCTCTTGGTACTGAAGGTCTCAGGCCAAGCCCCCAGCTGCATTGGTGGCAGTCTCTCTGTAATCAGTTCCTCTATTTTCACTTAGAAGGCTTTTTGGGGGAATAGGGTGGGAGACTGCAGAGCACCAAGTTGAGGGGCAGAGAGCACATAGTACAATAAAGTTAATATAAGTATCTTTTTGGAATGCAGAATTTTCATATCTGTGTTTTCTAATAATCTAGTCATCCCCTTAAGTTCTTTCTTATTTATTTCATGGTTAGATTTATCTAGCTCTGAGATGGAATTAAAGTCTTCTACTAGTACAATTTTACTATTTCTTCCTGTAATTCATTTAATTCTTCCTTTAAGAATTTGGATATAATGCCATTTGGTGTGTATATGTTTAGCATTGATATTACTTCATCATCTATAGTCCATTTTAGCAAAATGCAGTTTCCCTGCTTATCCCTTTTAATTAAGTCTATTTTTGCTTTTATTATGTCTGAGATCATGATTGCTTCACTTACTCTTCTTTTGTAAATTTTTTTATTTTAAACTGAAATACAAAATAAGAAAAAAGAAACCGGAATACTAAAACTAAAATAATACAAAATAAGAAAAAAAGCAGAATGTTAGAGAGAATTCAAAATATGTAACGATAAATTTCCATTTCAAGAAAACCTACAAAATAAATACTATGCACCATATCTGTTTCCTTGTAAGTTTTCTTTTGTTCTCTGCTGTGTACTTTTTACTTTGCTTTTCTCCCCCTTCTTCTCCCTCCCCCAGAAGACTACAGTTAATTGCGCGCACACACACACGTATATGCATATATATATTTTACGTATATATAAATTGTATATATGTATATATAAACACACAAAACCCATACATACATATGCTTATACATACGTATACGTAGATATAAATAATCAGTCATACACATTCATATGCACCTATGTAAGACCATACTATAATTATTTATCCTCTGTTTCTCTGAGGGCAATAACCTCTTCCTTCATAAATCCATATTTTTCCAAGTCCACAAACTCATCATTTCCTAGACCACAGCAATATTCCCACCTTATACTGTCTAGTTATTTTAAATAGTCCAAAATAATACTAATAAATGTGGCTGACACACAATGTAGTTTCCCTATTTCTCTCTTTTGATTAAATCTATTTTAGCCTTAATCTTGTCCAAGATCATGATTACCATCCCTGCTCCTTTTTCCCTAATAAATTCTGCTCCTGATCTTTATTTTTCATTTGCACATATCTTATTTTCTATCTACCCCCTGATTCTTCCATTCTACCTGCTATCTTGTCCTATGACTTAACCTACTCCCCCCCACCCAAGGATCCCTCCCTTATCTTCCCATTCCCATTAATCTAAACACCCTTCTATACCTCCATTTAACCTATCCCTGCCATTTTAACTCCAACTGAAACATAACGATTTTGCTACAGCTCCTTATTTTAACTCCACGTGTGTCTGTTTCAAACGCATTTTTTGTAAACAACATATTGTTGGATTATGGTTTCAAATCTATTCTGCTATCTGCTTCCATTTAATGGGTGAGTTCATGCCATTCACATTCATAGTTCTGATTACTAAAGCATTCTCCTCTAACCTATTTTCTTCCATTTATCCTTCTCTCTTTTTATCCTGTCCCTCCTCTAAAGCCTGTTTTGCTTCTTATCACTGCCTTTTTTAAATCTGCCCTCCCTTTTGTACCCACCCTTCCCCATTTATTTCCCTGTTGGGTAAGACAGATTTCCATTACCAACTGAATGTTTACAAACACAAACACACACACATGTATACCTACATATACTTCCTTTTTTGAACCAATGTAGATGTGAATGAAGTTTAAGCTCTGTCTCCCTCAGCTTTTCCCTCCACTGTAAAATCTCTTCCTTGTGTGCTTCTTTATATGAGATAATTTTCCCCATTCTTTTTCTCCTTTCCCCCTTCTCCTTCCAGGGCATCTCTCTTTCTTGCCTAAGTATTTTAAAAAAATGTCATTCCACAACTGACTCATTTTCACACTATGTAGAATCCTTCTAACTGCCCTAATAATGATAAAGTTCTCAAAAGATACACGTATCATCTTTCCCACATAGAAAGGTAAAAAAATTAACTTTATCAAGTCTCTTATAAATTACTCTTTCATCTTTACCTTAAACCTCGAATTTGAAAATCATGTTTTCTTTTCAGCTCTCATCTTTTCATAAGAAATGTTTGAAAGTCTTTTATTTCATTAAATATCCAGTTTTTCCTCTGAAGCATTACACTCAATTTTGCTGGGCAGGTTAGCTTGATTTTAATTCCAGCTCTTTTGCCTTCTGGAACATTATATTTCAAGCCCTCCAATCCTTCAATGTGGTAGCTGCTAGATCCTGTGTGATCCTGACTGGGGTTCCACAGTATCTGAATGGTTGCTTTCTGGATGCGTGAAATATTTTCTCTTTGACCTGGATGGGAAGGGGGTCCAGAATTTGGCTAAAACATCCTGGAGTTTCAAATCTGAAATCTCTCTCAGCTGGTGACTGGCAGATTCATAGAGTAAAATAGAAATTAAAAGATTCTAGGATATTACGGCAGTTTTCTGTGATAACTTCTTGAAATAGAATGTCTAAGCTTTTTCTTTGATCATGGCTTTCAAGTACTCCAAAAATTCTTAAATTATCTCTACCTGATTTACTTTCCAGGTCAATTATTTATTTTAATTTTTCATTCTTTTAATTTGTTTTAGGTTCTTCCAAGATGATGTGATCTGGGGAGAGGTGTGGTCACTTCATTTGTGATCTGATTCTTAATCAGGAAGGGCTTCTTATTCCTTGGGATTGCATTGATACTACTTCTTTTAAGGCCCTTCTTCCCCTGGGACTAGAAACATACGGTTCCTCAGTATCTCTGATCATCTGGGGCCCAAAGTGATACTGTCACTCAGGGTTTCCACTCCCTCTTGATAAAAAGTGCTCCTCTCTGCCACTGAATTATGATCCAGAAGTGGGTGTAGACAATGGAGCTACCAAACAATTTCTGATCCTATGTCTAACACTAGCAAGCTGCCAGGTCCCTTTACTGTTTGTAAACAGTAACTCCTTCTTCTCCTTGTAAAGAGAACTCCTCCAACTGCTGCTGTTTCTGTTACCACCATTTAGTTCCACTTGCGTTTTCATCCACATGGGCTCTGAGCAAGCTTCCCTTCCTGTGCCACAATCTCTCTTTCTTATCTCCTATGTTGTCTTGAACTGGAAGAATGTCTTACCAGATCTGACATTTCGTTGGCTCTGCCACTCCAGAATTTAATTTTAGGCATTATTATAAAAATGTTTGGAGGAGAACGTTGAGAAGGATCAACTTTCTCTATTCTGCCATCTTGGCCCTACCCTGAGTCTTGAAGAAAATAACTTTTCTCAAGGTCTTCATAGAACCTCCCTACTTCTTTATACTCTTTAACTAGCGTGTTGGTATATAAATGACAACTATTTTTATGATAGATTCTTTTTTCAAATGAAACAATGTACCTAGCACCTTACCAATTTCAGTAACTCTTTTACTAGCCTTTGGAAGGAGAACTTGTGAATCATCCTTCCGTTTAGCTACAGATTTCTTTTGTCTTCTAGTTTAATTTACTGTGAGAATGTCAAGATTGCTAAGATTCAGTTCCTCCATGACTACTTTTCAGTGGTACTTCAGAGGAAATCACATTTTAAGTACAAAAATGTAACTAAAATTTATAGGTGGCAGTACAACTTTATAAACTTGGTATTCTTTCCCCCCTTCCTACCATTGTGATACCTTCTGCAGAATGTGAAAAAGGCTTCAAAACTGAGGGCCGCTTTGTAATTTAGTTTCACTGGTTGCTATGACCCAAGAATTCATCACCAAGAGGCCAGCATACTGGTATTAAACCTCTCCATTTACTTAGGTAGAGTGGCCAGTCTTCAGAAAAGTACACATTGTCTCTTGCTGGAACATGGTTCAGTCTCTTGCTGGAATATGGTTCAATCCTTCCCAGCATGAGAACCAGGCAGAGATTGCTATCCCCTAGCATAACATTCAAGAACTCAAGGTCACCTCCATTCCATGATGATGAGTCATTAAAGGAAGGGCTTTGTGGAAGTTTAACAATACATGATTCAGGAAGCAAATGTCTAGCCATTTTATGAAATTTCTGTTTACTGAGGCCTAACAGAGAATCTCCATGCTCTTTTTTTAAAAAGAAATTTTTATTGACATACTTTGTTTGTCAATCCCTATTAATTCTTGGGGAAAATTTTAAACTGATTTAGATTCAGAAGCAGTGATAGTGTGATATTCTACTCTGGGTTGCTAGTTTTTAATACTTTTATCATAGGCTTTAACTGTGCTTTTGTTCCTGAGGTGTGAATAATTCAATTTTTAAAAATCTAATCAATAAAGAAAACATCCCTCCAACTGAGAGACCAAAGCGAATTTCAGCAAAAATTTTTCTATGAATAATTTGATTAAAAAAAAAAAACAATCAAGATGTTTGTGTGCTCTTCTGTTTTTTCAACAACTGCATGACCTGGATGAAATCTGATTTTTATTCCCTCATCTATAAAATGTGGATAAAACCACTTTTTTTCCCCCAAGAACTCCAAGTATAGTTTGCAGATTTACCATTACCTAAGTTAACCTCTCTCCCAATCTTATCACTGTAAAGATTAAGTATAATACTACATAAGTACATATAAATTACAGACAGTATATTTTATGTGTATAAATCTTATTTCCAAATATTCAAAACATGATAAAATTTATGGATTATCTAGGGCATAACTTCTTTTCCTGTTATTACTAACTTGAGATTATTTCATCTTAATAGAAAGTCCACTAGGGGGCATAAAGGAAAAAAGGGAAAAAAACTTTAAAATCCATTTCAAAGGATTTCTAAATAACAAACACAGACCACAAATACAAATATTTTTCATTTCATAACTAATTATAACAAGACTAAGAATCAAGTGTTAATAAAATAACTGCAATTGTGTCTACTCTGCTTTCAATTTAATGGAATATTTAGAGTGAAAAAAAGCATTAGATACAATCATAGGACCTGAACTTGAAAATTCTATTATTTATTTAGCTCTATGATCTCAAACAATCTGAACTATCCGGGACTTAATTTACTCATCTCGAAAGTTGATAATCTCTAAGGGCTACTGTAGGTCCAAATACTACTATTCTAAGAGTACAGGGAAAGGCCCGACAGTTTTAATATCAATGAATTTAATCAAGAAGCATTTATTAAGTGCCCATATGCCATGCACTTTACTAGGTTGTGGGGATACATGAATAACAACAAACTAGTCCCCTGATATCAGGGAGTTTACGTACTATGAAGAGAGACAACACGAACTCACAAAATCAATACAAGGTAAGGGAGAGGCTAGCATTTGGGGAGAGAAGTTTCATGTAGAAGATGCTTCTTGAGCAGAGTTTTGAAGGAAGTAAGGAATTCCAAGAGGTAGAGAGGTAAGGCAAAAAGACAGCCCATATAAAAAGTATAGAAACAGGAGATATATGGCCATGAGTAAGAAACAGAAATAAGCTCAGTTTAACTAGACCATGGAGTGTGGCAAAGAGAGTAACATGACATCTGAAAGGTAGATTGGAAAGAGCTTTCAAGCTAAACCTTAGAAGTTGTGTTATTAATTTCTGAAATTAGAATAGTGTCATATTTGTTCATTATTTAGAAATTACATGAAATGAATTTTGACCAACAGAGAACCTTTGGAATTTACAGAGATGGGGAGAGACACACTCAGACTTGTACTTCAAGAAAATCAGTTTGGGGGCAGCTAGATGGCACAGTGAATAGAGTACTAGTTCTAGAGTCAGGAGAACCTGAATTCAAATATGGCCTTAGACATTTACTAGTTGTGTGACCCTGGTCAAGTCATTTAATTGCAATTGCTCTCCTCCCACTCCCCCAACCCCCTCCCAAAAAATTAGCTTGGTAACTATGTAGAAGATGGATTGGAGACTGGATAGTTTTAGCCTTGAGGCAGTGAGGAGGTTACTGTAACTGTTAAGGATAAGAGTACAAAGAAACGGACAGAAACAAGAGATATCGTCTAATTATCTAAGTATGTAAGTCATATTTGGCAACTGACTGAATGTGGGGTTAGGGATAAGGAAGAGTTAAAGGTTAAAAGCCAAATTGCAAGCCTGAGTGACTGGGAAAGATGGTGGTTTTCAAGAGAAACATGTAGATTCAGAAGGAAGATGAGTTTTGGGGAAAAGATAATTAGGTTAGTTTCAAATCTGTTGAGTAATATCTGACAGGCACTCAGCTAAATTTAAAAAGAAACAAATATTAAAATTTTCTGTTTTGTACATGTAATCTAATAGTTTGTGATTTAGGACACTTTATGACTAAGATTTCCCCTCCATTTACCTAAATTATCAAGAAGGTTTCTGTGTGTTGTTTTACTTTACAATCAGTAGTATTTAATATTTTACTGTAGGATTGAGATTCAAGGAAAGTATCTTCATTCTTGACCCAATTAGCTCTTGATTCACAAAATGAGATACGAAAAGAATTAAGTTTTATTAAATAACAGATTTCATCACAGACAGCATCTGGATAGTCTAATAGTAGTTTGAAAAATCCTATTATTGGCAAGATGAAATATTGTTTTAATTAAAGTATTATGCTTCTAACCTGCCTAGGTTATGACTAATGCACAAATAAGCTCGAAGAAAGGAAGGATGTACAGACAACAAACTGGGGGAAGATCTGTATTCTATATCACTAGCATCACTTTTCACATAATAAAAGAACAGAAACAAGTTGCCCAAAACAGAACTTTTGATACTATATTGAAATTTAATGATATTCTAGAATTAAGAGGTCTTGGGAAAAGCTTACAGTAGAGAAGGGATTTTAGCTTGGACTGATGGAAGCCAGAGTAGGAGAAAGAGATGAGGAGAGAGAACATTCCAATCATGAGGGACAGCTAATGAAAGTAAATAATAAAGAAATAATCTTTTTAAGGAATAGCAAGGAGGCCAGGGTCACTGGATCAAAGAGTCTGGGGCTAGGGAGCAAAATCTATAGTGATGCCTTTTCTACCGATTCTTGCATGCAAATTGATATAGCCTACCACAGTGTATTTACAGCCAATATGATTTTTCCAAACTGTTGTTTGGATCACCTACAATTTTGATTTTTCTGAAACTGTGGAGTTTCCATTATTCATAAACCTATACATAGTACCACTACTCCAACAAAGATATAAAAAAACCACTAGACCAAGTAGTGATTTGGAATTCTACAGAGAAACCCCAGTGGGTCACCTTTTCCAGTAGATCACAGATTCAACCCACAGGCAAGTGGCCAGCAAGGGAATTGTGAAATAGAGGTTTCAGACCCCAGGTGTAGAACAAGGCCACAGCAATATCATTATGATCCCAGAAAGGGGTTTAGGAATGGACAACCTTGGGGCACAGGGATCAAAGAACTGATGCTGACATTCAGAACTGAACCAGGGCTGCAAAGTAGTTGCTCCAACCTGGAGAGAGGATTTCAGACTCAGTCTTGAGAAGAGAGGTAACCACGCAGAACTGTCACTGAATCTGCAAAATATTCCAGATAGCTGACAGGAACTGGAGGCAAAAACTCTGTACCGGCACTCTACCCAGGATTAAGTCTGCAGGTTTTTTGTCTAGACCGATACCTAACGCATTGCCTGGCACACTGTAGGCATTTAATACATATTTATTGATTTAAATGGAATAAACACTAACCAGAGTCTGAAGCCTAGAAAGCCCAGGAGGGCAGCAAACTATGCCCTTCAGCAGCCTGCATATCCCTGAAAGTTTACAACTCTCTGAAACAAAGTACCCCTACGATATTTCAACACAACAGGCAAGAAGACTCAGAGAATTTAGAGGCAGAATGCAGATTAGGGAGTTCAGAACTATTACAAGCAAACAAAAGTACTGCCTGGCCCTAAAACAAAGATCCAGTCAGGGACGTAAGGCTGAAGACTGAGTAAACAAAAAAAGATAATGAGCTATTATGAGACCAGAGATGCCAAAGACTCAAACTTAGAAGAAAAGAATAACTTCACAACACCTACCAGCAATGCTTCAAAAAAAAAAAAAATACAGCTGGCCACAAGATTAATTAGAATTCCTAGAAGAAATGAAGTAAGTGGGAGCACTAAAGAACTAAAAAGCAAAAGAGCTTACAGAGGACTTGGAAAGAGAATTAAGAGCTGAGCAGGAGATATTAAACCTGAAAACTGGAATATACCAAATAGAAATGAATGACTCCATGACACCAAAATAAATAAGTCAAGAGACTGGAAAAAATAAGGTACATCAAATAAAAAACTTAACCTGCAAGAAAATCAATGTGAGATAATTTTAAAATATGTGAAATAATTTAAAAAATCACTAGACCATCTGAAAGCCACAGTGCTCTCCCTCCACAAAAAAACTATTGATATATTACAAGAAATCTTAGAATAAAAAGGCAAAGTAAAAGTAGGAAGAAACCAAGGATGATCCCCCCAAGGAAGTGCCAAAATTTAAAATCCCAGAAACATCATAAACAAAATCTAGAGCCTTTCTATAAAAAAAAAAATACCGCAAAAAGAGATGATGTAAATATACTCATACAAATATAATGTCAAGGTCAAGGAAGGGCATGAGAAGACTGAAAGTCACCTGAATCCCACTTTCTCATGAACTGGTGAGGCAAGAACACACACACATATAAAATACTCTATACAGAAATACATTAAACTGACTAGGGAAACAGGAGGGAACAGGAAGAGAAGACAGGAAGAAATCAGAGGGAGGATATTTAAAAGAAAGGATTTATCATGAACAAAAACAGGGGAGATCATGAAGAGGAGTTTTAAAAAGGAAAGAGAGTAAGAAGTGATAATAGAGGATGTGGGGGAGCAAAAAGAGGTAAAATTATTAAAAAATTAGATGGAGAGAAATTCATGAGAAATGAGCATATCCCCCAATGCAAACAGTATAAACTAATTTTTAATGGAGGATGGTGGAAGAATAAATTAGAAAACAGAATCCAATAATATGGATCCAACAAAAACAATGGTTACAAGAAAACTTAAAACCTACTTAAAATAAAAAGACACAGAAATAATTTAAAAATTTTTGTATTATGTAAAAACACATAGTATTTTTGAAAAATTAAAAGCTAAAACAAAATCTATTTAGGCTCAGTTCAACTCAATAAAGCAAGAGTAATAAATATGATTTCACAAAGAGCAAAAATAGAATTAAAAAAGACAAACAAGGAAGCATATTTTACTTAATGGCACCCTCAGAAATGAATTAAGGTAAATACTTAACACATACGCACTGAATGACATAGTATCTAAATGCTTAAGTCATTCAGTCAATGTGTTCGTCCTTCGTTCTCAAAGAGGACCATGACATCAAGATGATGACATGACTTGCAGCCTGATTTGAGGGAGGGAAGGCTGTGCAAGGTCACCACCTTCACTTTCTTCTCCTGAGCCATTTAGGTCCAGTGGCCTGATATTCATCAGGACGACTGAAGATGGCCCAGGATGCAATATGAGAGCCTGGCCCTTTCAGGCTAAGGTCTTATCACATTCTCACTTGGATAAACAGTTATTAAATACCTACCATGTGCCAGAAACTATGCTAAGCACTGGGGATACAAAAAAGAGCCAAGACATTGCCTACCCTCAAAAAGTTCACAATCTAATGGGAGACAATAAGCAAACAAACATATACAAAGCTAAATAAAGGATAAATAGGAAAAAATTAAGAAGGAGGCCTTTAGAGGTTGGGAAAGGCTTCCTGTAGATGAAATTTTAGTTGAGACTTCAAGAAAGTCAATGAAATCAAAAGGAAAAACTAAATGAATTACAGGAAGAAAGAGAGAATAAGAGTGTGATAGTAGGGGATCACACAATGTCCCTTTTTTTTTTTTAATGAATTTATTTTTACTTTTTAACATTCACTTCCCAAAGACTTTGAGTTTAAATTTTCTCACCTTCCTTCCCTGGTCTCCTCCCCAAGACAGTGTGCAGTCTGATATAGGTTCTACAAATACATTCATACTAAACATATTTTCACATTAGTCTTATTGAGAAGAAGAATTAGAACCAATGAGAGGAACCACAAAGAAAGTAGAAACAAAATAAAGCAACAAAAAAGAAAACAAATAGTATGCTTCCATCTGCATTCAGACTCCAGAGTTCTTTCTCTGGATGTGGATAGCATTTTCCATCATGAGTCTTTTGGAGTTGTCTTAGATCTTTGCATTGCTGAGAAAAGCCACATCTATGAAAATTAGTCACTGCACAATGTGGCTATTACTGTGTACAATGTTCTGGTGTTTTTCACTTCACTTAGCTCATGTAAGTCTTTCCAGGTTTTTCTGATGTCATATACTACAACTTCTTCAGACATTCCTCAATTGATGGGCATCCCTTCAATTTCCAATTCTTTGACACCACAAAAAGACCTGCTACAAATATTTGTGTTCATATGGGTCCTTTTCCCATTGTAATGATCTCTTTGGGATACAAAGTAGCTCTTTCAAAGCAGAAGGGGGGGGGGGGGGTAGAGGGGATGGACAGACAAGTCTTTCCAAAGTCTTGCGTTTTCAGTAGACCATAAACTCAATATGAATCAAATGTATGATACAGTAGCAAGAATTGCTAATAAAGCCTTAGGATACATTAAGGTTCAATGCAAATTATTCAAGACAAAGCACTAATTCTGACATGGCTTCATTTTAGTGAAGCCTTTGTACTTTTGACACTAAATTGACTAAGAATGTTTAAGCTTGACCAAATGAAATTAGACTAAGGCTGTTTTTCCATATTTGGGTAGTTCTCAGATAGCTGAATGCAGAATTCCGTGCTATACATACAATTCATTTCTTTTTAATTGTTTTTTTTTTTTTAAATTCTGTAGCTACTGTCACAAGGAAATACAAGATCACAGACTTGGATGTCACACCAAAATACAAAGCAAAGTGAGGTAGAAAAACAAAAGATGATGCCATCTGACAAACTACTGCTATCAATAGTCTAACCAATCTTCAGAAAACAAAGACCTTCAGATGAACTTGTGGGACTGTTACTGATTTAGGGTATGAAACCTATGCCACCATGGCACAGATTTCTTGATTCTGGAAGAACAAGAAGATTAATTTAAGAAGTGGCTGCTTGCTATTGCTATGAAAAAAAATATGTTTATCATGGGCAAGCCAATAACAAGACTGGAGCTACGAAATAATAGGAAAAGATCATTTTTACAGATAAAACTCACTTTTTTCATTCCAGGCTACAGAAGTCCAGGGGAAGCCTAAAAGGTCTAGATATTTTCATTAAAATAGCTAGCCATAATTTTTTGGTATATTTTCAACTTCTAGTGGTCATAGAAGTCCACTAATAAATTCTGATCACTTAAATCTCACTGAAAACATTTGGCATATGTTCAGTGTTAGATATGGGAAAAAACAGATTGTTACTCCAAAGTACATTTAATATCCAAAGTGATAAGTGACATTTCATGATGAAAAATTACAGAATGTGTTATACTCCTACAAACACCAAATCATGTAAAACACCTGATGGCAACAAAAGGAGGAGATATGGAATATTAAAAGTAGGGTTTTTCCCATCTAAGTCGTTTTTTTACACCACCGCTAAAAGAGGCGTACTGTACAGAATGAAGGAGGTGGCATTCCCACTGTATTGCTGTTGTTATGTTGTGTTCCTCTTTCATTTTCGAAGAAGATGATGACATCAGAGAAATGATGACAAGACTTGCACTGGACTTTGATTTGAGTAAGGGAGGGCTGTGCAGGTCACCAGCCTTACTTCTCTGCCACAGCCATTGGAATCCAGTGACCAGATATTCATCAGGATGACTGGAGATGGCCCAGGATGTAGTGGGGGACCTTGGTCTTTTCAGGTATTCACCTAGAGGGAGGTAATGCCCATTGAGTGAATAGGCCTCTTAGGAAGTAGTCAGGGAATGACCCTTTTAATGAACAAAAAGAAAAAAAAAAACTAAATCAAGCGGAGAGGGAAAGAGAAACTGTTACTATTGATAATCACTCTAAGCCAGCCATTAAGTGGAACTTGGGCACTGAAAATGAAAAGCATTTTCATTAGAGGGCCCTCCATGGACTCTGCCCCAAACTGAGGCCCAGAGTATCTTATACCCTGGATCAGCATATGACTGGAGTACTGTGTTCAGTTTTTGGTGTCACATTTGAAAAACTGAAGCAAATTCAAAAGAAGATAACTGGGACAACTGTAACAGTTTTCAAAGTGTAGGTGATCTGGGGACCCTTGTGGGTCCTGAGATTGTTTATGAGTATCTAAGTCAAAACTATTTTCCTTATGCTAACTATTAGCTAATAATATTAAATATGGTAAATTTCAATAGCTATAACCCATATAATCAAAAGCTGTTTGGGGATGGAGGTCCTCAATTTTTTTTTTTAACTGTAAAGAGGTCTGGGAATCAAAAGTTTGGGAACTGTTAGTCTATTGTACCAAGTTTAAACTCTTATTCCTGGCTCTGATGGGCTTCTAAAAACTGTAATCAGGTTAATATCCCTTTAGGGAACTCTATAACTATCATACTTCTACTCTGTTCTACATGATCTAGCACTCAAGTCCTAAATTAATGACGAATTGTGTAATTTGCTACATTTATCTCTAAGAAGGAAATTTTAAGTTCCATTCATTAGGGTAATATGGAATTATCTTTCTTTATTATCTCTGACTTGTGTTTGCATGCATGCTGAATTAAATTGCAATGTGCTATAACAATAATAATAACCAAGGTAATTCAGCAGAACGCAAAAGCTCCATGACAGCAGAGATTCTTGTTTTCATATTTGTATCCCCAATATCTAACATACTTAAATGTTTGTTGAATTGAGTGATAATGATAAAAGCTGGCATTAACACAGCATATTAAAATTTTAAAACATATTACATTTTATTTGATCCTCAACAAGAACCTTATAAAGTAGGCAAATAAATGTAATCATTTCCATTTTACTGATAAGAAAACTGGAGTTCAAAGGATAAATGACTTGGCCAAGTTCAGGTAATTAGTAAGAAACAGATGTAGGATGTGAGCCAAGGTCTTCTAATTTGAAAGCCATGAATATTGACAGTACATAATTCTATCCTCATATTAAAATTTATCTTCACTGTTGATCAGGACTAAGGAATGAATTAATCTACTGACAAGCATATATGAGATGCCTTCTATATGCCAGACACTGTATTAGGTGCTGGAGAAACCAAGACAAAAAAATTACAGTCCCTGCTCTCAGGGAGCTAACATTCTATCAGCAACAATATGTCCACATATAAAGAAATACTAACTATACACAAAATAAATACAGGGCAATTTCAGAGATGAAGCTGGGAGTGTCAGGAAAATTCTTGTTAAAAAGGGAAGGAAGCTAGGGATTCTAAGAGTTAGATATCAACTGAATGTGCTTTCTAGACAAGGTATGAGGAGGAGGAGTGTAGAACCTACACAAAAGCACAGGAAGAGGTAATTTCCTATTTAAGGAAATGCACCAAGACAAGTATAGTCACATCAGAGTGTATAGATATGAGTGTATAGATGTGAAATAAGCCTGGAAAGGAAAGCTGAACTAAATTAAGAAAGCTAAAATAAACTAAAAATGGGCAAAAGCTTTCTGTGAATTCAAATCAAAAAGGATAGTTTACTAAATATTAAGATACTCTTTAAGCTTAGTAAATATCATATTCTTAAAAATAAATACAATTCCCTTTCATCAACAGATATGGCCCAAAGTTCATCTTTGCTATGTAATAAATTTTAAATTCTAAGAATGCAAATGAAAGAATGTCGTATGAAGTCAGAAGGCCTGAAATTTACTGTTAATAAAAAATTTGAGAATGATTTAGTTGGGAAAGAAAATAAATTCTTCAAATTTATATTCTCCAAAACAAATTCTCCAAAAAATTAGAGGAAACTCAATTGCTCAACTCATTTTTCTTCTGATAATAAAATACTTTTTTTCTGGCTAAATGATTGCGTATTTACTTCCAGAAGAGCCTTGACAAAAATGAATCAAGAAACTGCAACACTATTCCACAGTTTTCTTGTATAGACAAATTTAAGAACCAATGTTGGTTTACTTTTCTCAGAGCATGTTCCTCATCAATACATTTAAAATACATGATAAATATAATACTTAGTGTGTGTACATATGTATGTATGTATATAGTCTACACAGACACACACACACATACATATATACGTATATGTAGTTTACAAAGTGTTTTCCCAAGTACCATTACCAGTAGTAATAGTATTATTATAATGCTCATTTTATAGAATAGGTTCAGAGAAATTAAGTTATGATCCAAACTTACTAAGCCTCAGTTCCTTACCTGTGAAATGGGAGGAATGGAACAGATTTCTAAATTCCCTTTAAATGTTAATATTTCATGAGATTATGCGGGAAAAAAATATTAGAAATTTCTCTAAGAAAATGGCCAAATGAGTTAATAAGTAGTTCTCAAAGGAGGAAATACAAGCTGTCATCAATCATATGAATAATTGTTCTAAATTACTAATAGTAAAAGAAATGCAAATTAAACAATTCTAAAGTATCACCTCACATCCATTACATTAGTGAAGATGACCCTCCAAAATGACAATTTTTGGAGTGACCATGGAAGGACAGACACATTAACGCACCGTTGGGTGGAGTTATGAACTAGTATAGTTACTATGGAGAACAATTTGGTACAATACTCAAAAAAATCACTAATTAGTGCATACCATTTAGTCAAAGGATACTACTACTAGACAACCAAATACAAAGAGAAAGGCCCTTATATACAAAAAAAATTTATACCAACATTTCCTGTTATACCAAAAACGGCAAACTCTGTGTCTATTATGCAGATAATGCCTGAACAAAGTATAGCACATCAATCAAAACACATTTATTAGGGGCCAACTATGTGCCAGGCATTCTGTTAAGTATTGGGGATATAAAAAAAAAAAGTAAAAGACAGTTCCTTCCCTCAAAGAGCTTACAATCTAATGAAGAAAAACATGTAAACATATATACAAAGCAAGCTATATTGAAAATGAAAGGAAATAATTAACAGAGAAAGCACTAAAATTAAGAGGGGTTGGGGACAGCTTTCTATAAAATGTGGCACTTTAAGGAAGCCAGGGAGATCAGTAGGCAGAGTGGGAAGAGAGAGCATTACAGGTATGGAGGATAGCCAGAAAAAATGCCCAGAGCTGAGAGATGTATCTTGTTCATAGAAGAGCCAGGAGCCCATTGTCACTGGATTGAAAAGTAAGAGTCAGGAAGTAAAGTGCAAAAAGAATAGGAAGGTTGGAGGGGATTAGGTTTTGAAGGGTTTTGAATGCCAAAGCATTTTTAATTTGATCCTGGAGGCAACAGGAAGCCCCTGGAGTTTTTAATAAGTAGGACAGTGATGTTAGAAAAATCATTTTGGTAGCTTAATAGAGGATGGACTGCAGCGAGTTAAGTGTTGAGACAGGCAGATCCACCAGCAGGCTATAACAATAATCAAGATATAAGCCACTAGGGTGGCGTTGGAAAGGAGTATACATGAGAGATGCTGCAGAGGTGAAACTGACAGGTCTTAGCAACATATTGAAGATGGCAGGTAAGGTTTTCAGGCTCTCCATGGGTATCTTTGGTGACTGAGAAAAACCACTCTCAATTTATTGAGTGCTGGCTAGCCTAATTGATTAATTACCTAATTAATTACCCAGATATTGTCTCCCAGGATTTTTTCATTCATAACATCAAACTACCAAAGGATTACTTGACAGAATTAGAAAAAATAACAAAATTCATTAGGAAGTACAAAAGGCATAAAATATCAAGGGAATTAATGAAGAAAGGGGGCCTGGAAGTATCAGAAGTTAAACTATAATACAAACCATAATATCATATGAGAACAGAAACCAGAACGCAAGAAATTATAGAATAAGTAGAAGGAATGGTTAAGCAGACAAAGGATATCAACAGGAAGTTTTGAAAAGAAGAAATATAAGCTATCGACAACCATCTGAAAGACTACTGAGAGAAAGGCAAATTAAAACAATTCTGAAGTTTTACAACACATTGAGTGGCAAAAGTAATAAAGGCAAAAATGTCAAATGTTAGAGATGCTGTGGGAGGACAGGAACACTAATGCAACTGGAACTATAATAATGCATAATGGAACTATGGACTGATACAATCATTCTAAAAACAATTGTAAATTAAACCCTAAAAATCAATAAGTTGTCTATACCTCTGACCCAGGAATATTACTGTTGGGCATACACTCCAAAGAAATCAAAGATGGGAAAGACTCTAGGTGTAAGGAAGTATTTACAGCAGCACTTTTTATTGTATCAAAAGAACTTGCAACAAAGTGGCTGTCCATTAGCTGAAGAATGGATAAGCAAATTATGGCATATGAATGTAATGGAAATGACAACTATGAAGAGCTCAGAGAAACTTGGATAGATTCATGTGAACTCATACAGAGTGAAATGTAAGGAGAATCAGAACAGTGAACACAGTGACCATAAAAACATAAAAGAAAACAACTTTGAAAGATTTCAGAACTTTAATTAACCCAGTGATGAATCCTTACTTCAAAATAGTAATGGTAAACTTGCTTCCTGCCTCTTAGCAGAGGTGATAAAATAGAGATGTAGAAGGAAACAAACATTTCCAGTTATAGTCCAGTCATTACTTCATATTGCTTGTCCATATTTGTTACAAGAGATACTTCCATGGGGGGTCAAGAGGATGAGTTGGTGTAAATTGACAGATAGTCACTTTCATATATAATCCTTTTTTTAATTCATTTTTGTTTCTGCAACACCAACAGCCCCTGGCACATTGTAAGCACTTAATGAATACTTAATTAATTTTATTTGATATCTGTTAGTAATAAAAAGATAATTTTTAAAAAAGGACTAGAAAATGGAAGCAATGACTGTAGACTGCTTTTTCCAAGAAAAAAATGTGTGGAAAAAAAGTAGTGATAAAGGTAGTTAAGGGGATGGTGGGGTCAAGTGAAGGTTTTTAAGGATGGAGGTGATATGGGGATATATAAAGGCAGGAGGAAAAGAACCAGTAGACAGAGGTTCAAAATTAGGCAAAGACAGAAGATCCTTTGAAGAAGTAATCTGCTACAGAAGATGGAAAGGACTGAGATAGAGGATTTGGGTAATGGGTTGGTGTTCTAAACTGAAGCAAAAAAAGGAGAGGATGGGAAATGATTAGGTTTTGAAGTGTGGAAATCCAGAGAAGACAGAACTCAAGATAACTATATAAGATCTTTTACAGAGTGAGAAGATAAAAGTGGGAGTACAGGTGTTTTGAGGGGAAGAAAAGCTTCTCAGTGTGTGGAAGGCAATAGAGTTGTAGGGAAAAGTAAAATGATTACTACAAAACAGGCAGATCCAGAAAAATTGAGTTCAGGGCACAGGTTAGGGCTTGGAAAAGCAAGGAGCAGCAGAGAAACTTAGAGGCTGTGGTGAGTACAGAGTGGGAGTAAGAGAACAGTGAGAGTTGAAAGGAAAGGAGGGTTATGGTTAGGAATTTCAGAGTTACGAACTGTGGAAACAGAACATTGGTTGCTAATTATGACAAGTATATGAATACCCTTGTATGACTATGGAGAAATAAAGGTACAGATCATAATAATCCAAGATAATAACTCATCAACATGCATGGAGAAGTAAGGCTATTTACTGAGATTAATCTCAAAGGATTATAGGAAAAAAGCCAAATTATATCCATTAGAGATAGACATCAGAGTCTAGAATAGATTTTTTCCAAAGAGAATAGCCTAGAATACTTAGCCACACTGCATGTGACTCTGGGGCCTCCCAAAGTCAAAGCAAGCTCCAGAGCTGGTATACATAAAACCTAACCCAAGGTCTTGCACTAACTAGGGCTTAATAAAATATCTGCTCAGTGAATGTATTTAGTTCCATAAACGGCTGTTCACTTCAATTCATTATGCACTTTGTCAGACATTATCCGCTGGGGTTGAGTACTACTATCTCCCTTCCAGTAATGACTGAAAGAGTGAAGAAACATATATGATGCAAAAGGCAAGAGCAGAGATTTTTGAATGAACTCAAGAAATTAAATCAATGTTCATTACGACTGACATGTACTTCCTTGATGAAGGTCGCAGTTCATGACTGAATCTGTGCCTACTGTGCAACTTGCTTAGGTGACCAATGTTATGGAATCTGAACTAGGAGGTTGAAAGACACCCAAAGGACTCTGCCATATTTCAGTTATGTTATCCCTTCAAGTGTGTGGCTAATAAAAAAATGGGCAGCTTTTTCTCCTCATCACAATCCCACTTAAAGAGTTCTCTCTGAAAAGGAAAAAGCAAAAAACTGCCACCATCATGTGTTACTTTTGATACCAGAATTAGGACATTTAAAAATCACAGTTTTAGTGGCCAAGAAAACATGCATTTATTCATGATAAAGAACAGAAGCTATATTATCAAATGTTCAAAAGATCAATAAAAGTGAATAAATAAAGTCTTAGCTTTTACTAGTAGTTCAAAAATTTCCCTTACCTGCAAGCAACATTTGGATTAGCATTTCTTGAAAGCAGCAGTTCTACAGTCTTTAAAATCTGACTCTCAGAAGCATGTGCAGCACATGCAGCCATCAAAATAGTATACTGATCTATAGTGAAATAGAGAAAATACATATTAAGAAAAAAAGTACTAGTTATTTTAATAGTACATAACAAAAGAGTTAGTACAATACAGTGGTGGAATGTACAACTAACTTTATAGTTAGGAATTTAAGAGTACTGCTTGACATATACTAGTAAATAACTCGTGATCAGGTGAATTTTAGAGTTTAAAATGTTGAAGGTAGAATTATTTTAGGTGATGGTGAGGTCTCAGTAATGACCACTTATGGAAGTGGTTTAAGAACAAAACTAAAAATTCCTTGGAGTAAAGATTCGTGAACTGGGAGAGAAAAGGGCCCCCAACCTGAATATTGAAGTCACTAAGGTTGATGATAGAGGTTCAAATGGAGGATAAGACTGAACCAGGTAGATACTCAATTTACTGTGGAAGACTAAAATGGAGTTCCATTTAACACACACACACACACACACACACACACACACACACACGTATTTGTAATCACTGATATAAACAAATGGAGAGAACTTCAAAGAAGAAGAGGTTAGTGAATAAAGGTGACTTACAAAAATGGGTATATCTGATTTTTCTTGGCTCTATCTAGGGAATAGGCTCAACTAGAAGACAGCAATTCTAAGAAACAAGATAGAATTCTAAGGAAGTCAAATTATGAGATTTAAAATGGAGGAGGAGGAACTTAAAGAAAAAAATCCTTCGTAAGGAAGGGGACAAAAATAATTAATACAAATGAAAGTTTAAAGTTTAAACAAGATAGACTAGTCCTAAGTCATGAGGCTTTCTCATAAACCTGTACCCAGTTCTGCCCACTAGATTTCTTCATACATTTACAGGTAAGTAATAGAAACTTGCATTGTTGTGTGATCCTTTGATATTTTTTAGACTCCACTTCATAACCTGGGGTCCAACTTGTAAATCTGATTTGTGATGTAGTTTTAATTTGTTGTGGAAACTTACTAGTTGGCTTGCTAAACCTTCATGACTTGGTCTCCTGTAAATTCTGATAAGTGACCACTTTCTATCCCACTTCCAGATATATGGCTATCACTATCTAGATGGTTTCAAATTAGATCATTGGGTGGTTCTTTGCCTACCTTGCACCTTGAGAAAAGCTAACCACTATACAGATGGGCACAGGGAAGGGAGATAATCCTTGAAGAATTCTATCAAAATCTACCCAAAGCCCCAGTCAGTGGAGCAATAACTGCAAGTGCCTTGACAGCACAGTTGTTTCCTACTCTCAGTTGATGCCCAGGTATCAGATATTCTTTTCCACATACATTACCTAGATCCGTGAGGGGAAGCTCTGCCTTTCACATATCCTGCCCCCTCTCTTACTTATATTCTTACTGTAGGTTTCATTGCTGTACTTTGCTGGTCTCTGGTTGCAGTAAAAGTTAATGCACCACTATTATAGCCTTCTGTAATGACTCAGAGTCATTACTTGCTGTCAGAATCTAATCAAACCACTTAGATGAATAATAGGTCAAGCCTGGATAACTAATATATACCTTCATCTCAAAAGTCACTAACCAGGGCTGGAGCTAGGACTCTAGTCGTCCATACCTTCACAACCAAAGAGAGCAAGATCTGAGAATTCAATACCCCATGTCTCAGTGACAGGGAATTTCACTCTCATGGCATCCTTTGGGTCAATGATCAGGGCTAAGAAAAGGACTTTTGAGAGTAGTTCTGCTAATATCCCTGTAAATGAGGTGTTAAGAGTTGGTAACAATGGAAGCAGAAATAACTACCTATTAATTTCTTTAGTTTGAAGTTTTTTAAAAAAAAAATCACTACTCTTGTTCTTATATTATTTTAATTTCCATCTATTTCCTTTCCCCATATCCCCTACTAAAAAGAATTAAGGAGAAAGCAGGGCAGTTCAGCATAATTAACCAAAATATCAATGAAGTCTGATAATATGTGCAATGTAACGAATGTAATATAAACTCCCTAAGGTAATGGTCTGTCATTTTTGTCTATGCCTCCAGTGCTTGACTGACAGTAGATGCTTAATGCTTGTCGCTTGATTGATCTGGATCTACTGTCTCCCATTTCTGCAAAGAAGAGATGTGTTTTCTTAACTCTTCTTGTGGACCAAACTGAGTCATTGTAATTTACACAGCATTAATTTTTGTGGTTTTTTTCTCCCACTTACATTAGTTAGTTATGATGTCTAGTATTCTTGATTCCTCTCACTTCATTTTGCATCAGTTCACTGAAATCTTCCCATGCTTCAATGCATTCTTCATTTTCATCATTTGTTATAATGCTATAATAGCATTCCATTACATTCACGTACCACAATTTGTTTAGATATTCCAAGATCGATTGGCATTTACTTTGTTTTCACCCTTCATAGCTACAAAAAGTGCTGCTATGAGTATTTTAGTGTCTGTAAGGTCTTTTCATTGGTCAAAGGACATGGACATTTTAAGTCATTTTCAATAAAGGAATGAGAGGGGTGGTAAAGCGATCCCACCTCTCTGTTAACAGAAAGTTTCAAAATGTCTATTTTTTCAAATTTAATTTTGGTTGGTACTTAAAACACTACCTAGATGAAATTATTTTGATTATAACAAAGGGATTCATCAAGATAATATATATTAGTAATCAAATTTATCATGTGTTAATTCTTAAATATCTTACCCTTATCAAAGCTTGCATTAGCTCCTCTGTCCAACAAGATACGCACCAACTCCACATTAGCAATATTAACAGCACACATAAGAGGAGTCCATCCAAACTGAAAACTGGATTCCACACTCATTCCTGTAAACATAAAAATAAGTCCTAGGATTAGAATGAACCTTGTAAGAATCTCCAAAGGCTGTGAAATGCACTTTTATTTTGAGTGAGAAAATAAATACTGCTTTGTCACTATTGTTGTGACTTCAAACAACGTAAAAATTTTGAGAGCTTCAGTTTCTTCTTGGAGAGATGGATTAGATGATTTTTTGGGTTCCTGTCAGCTCTAAAATTCAGGGGCTCTATCACCATAGCTAACATACATTTTAACCAAAACATATTTAGATTTAAAGAATATATAAAATGAAGACATATATTTCTTATCATAGTAGAAGCCCTCGATGACAATGACTTTGAGAGGCAGAACATCTGTGTTAAAGGCTACCTCATATGACCCCTAGAAGAATATATGAAAATACATTTTAATGGCAAGTAGCATGATATTAAAATAATTAAATTATGTAAAGAAACTTCACAGTGTATAAATACCCAACTTTCAACTTTGCATTCTGTCATTATTCTTCTATTACACACATAGATATAGGCAAGACTGCCGGATTTAACTTTAGGAGACTTTTCCTTTGACTCAGAGCATTTACTCATTTAAGTTTTCTGGACCTCATTTTTCTCAGCTATAAAATGAGAGGGTTGAATTAACTCAAAGGTCTCTTCCAGCTCTATATCTCTTATCCCATGAACCAGCTGGGATGAAGTTTCTTTCTCTACTTTGAGGCTATTCTCCTCTCCTACTCCCACCCCCCTTTCCTAAATACATTTAAACCTTTGGATCCAAGACACCAACATATGGCTATCACAAACGAGTATCTGATCCAACATAATTCCCCACCACCTCTGCTTTTGCTTTGGGAAATTCATGCTTATATCTGACCTGCTCCTTCCCTTCTTTCTCACACCTCATATCCAAGTTATTTCCACTTCAATCTGCAGTTATATTTATGCTTCACACATTACCCAACACTTTAATTTTGCGATCTCATTGACCTGACTTCTTCCAGGGGTACTGACTGCAATGTAATTAAGCCTATACAACGTTTGTCCATGTCTTCCCATAAATTCTCCATAGAGGATCCAGCCAATGTGCTGGGGGCCTTCCTCTGGATATCTTTATGTGAGATGGAATAAACCACAATCTGCTTCTCTCTCTTACTGCAAGACTGGCCCAATTCCTTTTCCACTTATAGATGTGATAACATTTTATATCATTTTCCTGCAGTTTATTAGTAATATGCCACATTCTACCAATATCCACCATGCATGTATCTCTGTACTGCCCTTTGGGAAATCCACACAAATTAAGAATTTCCTCAAAATTTTTATGCCTACTGACCTCCACTAAAGATCTCTTTCAAACAAAATTGGCTTACCTGAGAGGATTCAGGTCACCAACTGTGCTATTTGTTTACAACCCAAAAGACCCCAAGGTAAAGACAGCAGTTTCTGGGGATGATGGGCCACTCCTGTGAAACAGGCCACCTGAAAACATTGTGATTATTGGGCCTTATCATGACCTCTGTAGGTAAACCCTCAGGATACCTACATTTTCTATGCATAATGCAGTAGAACTCTTTTACTTGTAACATCTTCAATTAGAATTTAAGTTCACTGAGGACAAGAACTGTATTTTTTTTCTATCAGTATCCCTAATGCTTAGCACAGTACTTGTCTTTAAGTAAGCACTTATATGGATTTTTAAAAATGCCTATTTATTAAAACAAATGACAGCAGTACAGTCTCTTTGAGAAAAACTTTATAAATATTTTATAAGAAAACAAACAAACAAAAAAAACCACGGTCAGGTATGATATAGGCATATATATGCCGTTCTCCTCAACTTGCTATGGATTCTTAACACAGACGTTATGAAGGATTAAGTCAGTTACGTGAAATAGCAGATATTCGACATTCTACCTCCAACTTGTATGTCTTTGGACAAGTGGTCTCCCATTCCTGGAATTCCCTTTCCTCTTCTCACACATGCCTATTGGCTCAGCTAAACCACCATCTCTTCTGAGAGGCCTTTCTTGATCTTCACAACTTTGAGTGTTTTTCCTTATTACCACCACCTGCCTCCTGTCATTTTGAATCTACTTCGTACATGTTCATATACGTAATCAGGTAACCTCTATTAGCCTGAACTAGAATGTAAGCAAGCTTCTTAAGGGAAGGGACTATTTTGTCTTTGTACATCCAGCGCCTAGCACACTTGGTATATATTAGGCACTTATATACTTGTTGAACTGAACTAGTCTGCCGTGTTCAGACCATATAAGGAATATCACATATCATTCTTGATGCCAAAGTTTAGAAAGCATATGAAAAACCGGAAGATGTACAAACAATGCTAAATGGGATGATAAAGGACTAAAAGTTATACTACACAAAGTCTGGTTCAAGGAATTGGGGATGGATAAACTTAAGAAGAGACTTTTTGGTGGGAGAAACGAGAGGTAGAGATGATATATCTACGAGAATTATCATGTGGACAAGAAAATCAAACCTGTTTTGTTTGGCTCCAGAAGACAGTTCTAGGAACAATGGATGGAACTTATACATTGGCATATTCTGACTTGATTAAAGGTAAAACATCCTGTCAATCACAGTTCCCCAAAAGCTGAATGAGGCTCAGGAGTTAATTCCTTGGTACTGAACTTTTTAAAGACAAGGCTAAGTGACCACCAATAATGTTATTAAGGATATTTCCATACAGGCACAGACTGAACAAGATGTCTTCCCTCCTGAGATTCTATGATTAAATGATAATGAAAATATTTTAGAATACGCAAAAATACATATCTGGGAGTTTTGAAGCAGAAAGAGGAAAGGGTTGGATAAAAGTTAAACAAGAGAATACCTTTAGGATAAGAACAAAGTTCGAAGGAAGAATATCTGCAGAAATATTTACTTTTTGACATTGCACTTAAATTTTGAACTTTTTTTATATAGGGCAGAGGTTCCCTCCCCCCAGTGAGAAAATACATGCAAATACTATGAACACAAACTACTTTGCCCTCACTGCTCCTGGAGCTAGACCTATCAACTATATTACAAGGGATCATAAATGCAGACCTGTAACTGATCTTATAAGTCACCTAGTTCAGTTCCCTCATTTTAAAGTTAAGGAACTGAGGTTTTGAGAGGTGACATGTCCAAGGTCACACAGAAAGTAATAGAGCCAATATTTTTAACTCAGGTCCTCTCCAAACCCAACCTATCTTCCACCATGCCACACCAGCTCTGAGAATGTTAGAAGAGAATAGGGGAATAAAATTTAAGAGTTCCAGGACTTTGGCATTACTCAAAACTCTTAATAGTAAAGTCTCAGATTAAAAGAAAGGGCTGTATCTGTTTTACTTAGAATATAGGGACTGGACATATAATTTCATTGGCACAAACAAATCCTGGATAAGGAAAACTCTCTCTATTAATGTAGGTTGGCATCTTATCTGTAATCAGTAGTCTTACAGAGTAATCTGTAAGGACCTGAATGCAGATTCTCTATGTACCACATTATTTTACCTTTCTGTTTTACCTATTATAAATCTACATTTCTTTAATACCACTTATCAGTATGCTCAAGATCTTACATTTTGCCATAGTACAGTTCAACCGCTTATACATTTCTCAACTGAATATCAATTTCAAAAAGCGGAAGCATATATATGCTTTGTCTGAGTTATATTATACTTTTAAAAACCATTATTACTAGTTTGGTATATTTACATTATGTTATACATATGTATAGATACAATATATTTATTTGCCCTTAAATTTAGAAAAGATTACCCAACTACTTTATTTCTAAAGTTCCAACTGGCCAGTCTAGTGTAAGATCTTTCAGGTTAGGTTGATATAACATCATTAAAAGGAAGTTTCACAAAGTAATACTATTTACAAAAGATATTATTTTTCCAATTTCAATGCTGAAAAATTAAATACAACTGATTCCCAAATGTCAGCCTCCGCTAACATATGATATTACCTAATTTGAGAGTTCCCTATACCAATAAAACCAGATTTCATTCCTCTCTCCCTATCCAAAATTTCTACTGTCATTCATATAGTGATAGTCACTATGAGAACATGTTTTTTCCTACAAGCTTTCTGTTAAAGTTTCCAATAATTCTAACTGAAAATAAGTGGCTAATGGGTAGTGAACTGTTGTTTCTACTTATATCCTTTTTCCTTAGCTTGTACAAAAACTCTGTTTTTCATGCTTTCTCAACTGAGTGTGGTGGAGAGGTGTGGAGGGAAAGGACGGTTTCATTTGAAAAAAATAAAGTAAAATTACTATCAATCTTATTTCCAATATTAAGAAAACAAAATTGTTCTGCTAGTCTTGCTTTTATGCATTCATTAATGCACTTGACTAATATTTACTGAGTAGCTACTATGTGCTCAACATTGAGGGAGACATTATGAGATAATGTAAAGCAATTATTCTCAGTTCTCCAAGCTCAAAACCTTAAAGCCATCTTTAATTCCTGATTCTCATCAATGTAGCAGGTTACATTTATGTTGCACTTGAAGGTTTGCAAAGTATGTTACATACAATTGACCTCATTTGGTCCTCTTGATAAGCCTGTGAAGGTTTATTTTCTTGTTACATATTATGATTATCTCCATTTTACAAACGACTATACGGAAAACTCAAAAAGTTAGGTGACCTTCCTATGGTCACACAGCTAGTAAGTGCCAGAAGAGTGATGACGATTCCAGCTTTTTGACTTCAGTCCTAGTGCAATGCTGCCTCAGTCAAGTTCCTGTCAAGGGCTTCTGAAGTTGATCTTTTCCTTTCTATTGCCATCACCCTTGTTCATCACTTCACATCTGAATATTGTGATCCTCTCCAGGTTAGTCTCCTTGACACCTATTCCTATTCTCCCCATTCCATCTTGAAGGCTGCTGCAAAACTCTCAATTCTGGGAAAGACAGGAAAGATGGATGGATTTCACCCTGAGCTGAATAGGAGAGCAGGAAATGGCACAGTTCTATTAATGATCTCAAGCTTCCTATGAAAACAAAGACCCATCTTTTTAATACCAAAATTCTCCTGGTACTGCTTCTGGCTTAAACTAACTCCAAAGAATTAAAATTGAAAATCAACAAAGGGAAATAGAAAGGTGAATGATAGTAACTTCCAAAAATGGGAATTGGAATATCACTGGGTTAATTATTTGAACTCATTGGAACTTAATTATACAGAGAAAATGGAAGATCCTCTGAGAAAAGGAAGGCATTAGTAGCTGGCAGGGCCAAGAAAGATTTCTCGGAATAGGTGGAATTTGAAATGGGTCTTAAGTGGAAACCAAGAGGCCAACATCAGGGGGCTGAACATTTCAGACTTGAGGTATAGCCAGTGTAAAAGAATGAAGAAAGGTGGTGGGATGTAGAAAACATTTGTAGAACTTAATAGTAACATTTTTACTTTCAGCCTTAGATATTTTTGTGTTTGTATCCAGAAATACTCAACGTGAAAAGATTATGCAGAAAGAGAAAAAATAAATTCAGGGGAGCCAATGAAACAAATCCCTTTGTCCTCTAGTTCATGACAGGACATTTAAAAATGGGGGGACTCTGAGTTGTCACAATTTTGTCAAAGGAAAATTAACTTGAGTCCACAACTTTTCTCTCACCAGAATTCAGAAGTTCTTCAACCAGCGACACATCTCCTGAAGTCAAAGCTTTCTTAAAGGTTTCATCTCTTTCTTCAGTCGCTAAGGACCCTTTCGTTGTCTGAAGAAACAAAAAGGAATTAGATTTTAAAGGTTGGAAGAGACCCTCAGCCGCCACTGAGTTCAAATGCTCCAAAAAAGGGATATCGAACTTGCTTCTTACTCATGTGCAGCCTTAGAACACAACACCAAGCAGACACTTTAGTTTGGCATTTTTTTAAAAAGGGAATCTCCTCTTTTATCATCTTTTTAGGACAAAAATATCACACATGACACGTTTATCACGCACTTTTTGTTAACCGGTTGTCGTTAAACATAATGGTCAAGATGAAAAGAAGGTTTTTAGAAACAGCAAAGTGAAACGCAGCTGCGCTCTGGGATTCTGCAATAACTCCCAGAACAGCAGAGCTAAACCCAGGGGTGGCGAGGACGGTCCTTCTTCCTACAAGAAGGGACAACAAGAACAACCAGAAGCTTGGGGGGATTTGGAGAACCTCGTAACCTCACAAGCTGAGGCCCCGGAGGGTCACGAGGCCTCGGGCTCAACCAGGGCCCAGATCCGGGCCGGGCCTCGGCCTCGCCTGGCCTAGGGGTGGGGACAAAACCGGGGCGGGGCCTTGCCCTCTACCTGAGGTGGACGATCCATGTACCCGATATCCCAGTAGTCCTCTTCGCTGTCGCTGCTCTCGCCTCCCCCGGCCACCACCAGGTTGCCCAGAGAGCCCGCCATCTTTGGCCAAGGGCGCCCGAGGCTCCAGGAAGCCGCCCCGGCCTCTTCTGCCCCTTCGCGCCCAGCCCAGCCCAGCCTAGGGCCCGCCGCGCCTGCGTAGTCGGGGCGCGTGGGGAAGGCCTAGGACGGCGACGCCGAGGCGCCGGCAGCACGGGCATGCGCACTTTTGACCCCTCCCCTCCCCCCACCCCGCCTCCGCGTCCCGCGAGCATCCCCGCCGGGAACCAGGCACGTGGTGCATCCCAACTTGTAGTGTTGCGTGGGAGGAGAGGCTGGCCTTCTCATCCCGGAACCGGAACCGGGCTGGGCAGAACTCTGCCGAGGAGTCCAGGCCGCTCACTCTGCAGAGGTCCAGAGCTGCCTAGCACTGGCCGGATTGGAAGCGTTGTCTTCTGGGCTGCAGAGGGCACGACCATTTTGTACATTGTTCTGTTTAAGTTGATAATAGTAATAGCCAGTGTGTGGATGGCGCTAACTGCGTGTCAGGCGCTCGGCCCAGCGCTTCACAACAACCCAGGGACGTTACTATAATCACTTTATAAACGAGGAAACTGAGGCAAACAAAGGTTCAGTGACTTGCCCAGGGTCAACTCTGCATCGGAACCACCATCTTTCAGGCTCCAGGCTCAGAATAAGAACTAAAATGAACGAATTTAAGAATTTATGAATGCACTTAGTGGTGCGAAGCATTGTGCCAAGAACTGGAAATACAAACAGAAAAGCAAGACTCTAGGCCCTGCCCTGAAGGGACCCTCATCCTAAAAAAGGAGAAACAGCTGCTTTTCTTTAGAGCTAGGTTCCAATTACTTACAGAGTGAAATGGGGCATGTCTTGCTTATTTGCATCAGGCTGGAACCAATGGCCATATTTTTACATAATTATTGCTTCCGCTAGTGTATTTTACTGTGCATCAGTTCATACGAGTCTTTCCAAGCTTCAGTGGAGGTCCACAATTAAAGGCTTTCAGCCATTTGTCTGGTGTTTTTGTGCAAAGGAATTTGTTGTCAAGCATACCTAGGTCTAGAAAGCCATTGTACTTTGACATTCTGCCTTGCTGTTACTTCATGTTGGACTAAGACAAGGCCTATAAATTGTATAGGGGTTCCAGCTTCTCTTGCATGAGCTCTCTGGTCAGCCTTCCTGTCTTGAAAGGGGCTCAAGAATTTAAAGCATTCTTGAGTTCAGTATTCCAGGCTAATCTCCTCAGCATCCTTCATCTCCCTGGTTACTTGACTCTTATCCTCATGTACTATCTTGAGAACTTAAAAATAACATGAATGAAAGAAGCAGTCACTGGATAAGATTGGGTCTTCATTTGCTAAATACTCTCTGTATACTTTAAACATTTTTTTCATTTAGTAGAAATCTAGTTTGATACACTTTTTTGACACAGGCATGCTGCTTTAATTTTAAAAATAGAATCTAATGTTATTCACTGTATTTGGAGTGAGATTTGTTGTCTTTGGGCTTAATTTATGCTCTTTGGTATATAGTTCTTTTGGATTTTTTTTTTCAGGGAAAGGGGGAGAAGGGCAACTTATCGAGAATGGGATAATTTAATTGTAGTATGGTAGTAGTGATGGGAATGACGGTAGGGAAGTGAACTCAAATAACATCTTCCTGAAGCTATCTGTCTCCAGAAGCCTCTCCAAATTTATCGATTGTTACAACTGGAAGAAACCTTTCTCTGTATGAATAGATGAAAAAAGCTAAGTTATTAGATACAAATTGATCAACAAGCATTTATTAAGCACTTACTGTGTGACCGGCACAATGCTGGTTCCTGGGATTACAAAAACAAACATGAAGCAATCTGTCCCTTCCTTCAATGTGTTTACTTTCTGTAGTTGGAGACATGAATCATGTATGAAGCCTATAAAAAATAAATACAAGGTAAATTTATGGAAGGGATCAGAAAAGGCTTACTGGGGTATTTGAACAGCTTTCAAGGGAAAAAATAAAGATTTTTAGAGTTGGAGGTAAGATGGGAATGCATGTGGCATAGACAGTGCAAAGACTCAGAAGAAATAGAGACTCCTATATTTATTAGGAACAGCAGTAAGGACAGTTTCATTAGGCTGCAGAGTGTGGGATGGAAGTCATATGTAATTAGGCTGGGAACAGCTTTAAAAGCCTAACAGAGAAAGCTCAGACCCTAGAAGCAATAAGGAGCCATTGGAGTTTATTAAATAGGGAAGTGACATGGTTCAAACTAAGTAAAACTTTTCAATAAGTTGTGGGAAAAGACTTGAGGTTAGGAGGCCATTTAGGAGGTTGTGCTGTTGAGTGTGTTGAGCGAGAAGAGATACAAATGAAAAATTTTTAGGGAGCTTACGTTGTCTTAGAATGAGACAACAAAATGAGGAGGAATGAGTAGGTGGAGCCCTAGAAGAACTGACTGACATGCCATTAACAGTACTAAAGGCAATATTGTTTTGATTTTAGTTCCCAGAGGAAGTGATGGAAAATAGAGGAACAGTGTTATGACATCAGGGCTGATGACAAGATGGCTAGTTATCATCTTGGACATGTTGCTTAAATGTCTTGTAACAATTTCCTCATCTACAAAATAAGAAAGTTAGGCTAGATGACTTTTGAGGTCTCTTTTAGCTCAGAATGTATGATTCTATAAATGTGAAAAATGCCTGAGGTGGGCATGATATACTGGGCCATGTGAGTTTGTATTCTCCAGCCAGGGCAGTGCAAGTCCCAGGGTGGGAATTCCAAAGCTGAATGGCTATAGTATTTGACCCTGTGAAAAACTCTTCCCTCTCTTCTCCCTTGAATTTAGTGACAGTACACTTTCCTAGTTTTACACCCATTTCTTGCTGATTTGTCATTTTAATATCTTACTTCGGGTGTTTCCCAAGGTTCTGTCTTTGACTTTCTTCTCATCTTTCCATAGCAACATCATTCATTACTGTGTAACTTAAAAATCTCTAGCTCTAGCCCCCAACCTCTCTCCTGAGTTCTCGAACTTCATCTCCAACTATCTTCAACATAACTCTCTACCCAGATGTCCCACCAGCACTTCATAATCATTATATCCAAAACTTGAATCCTTCCCCCCACCACAAAAGAAATTGTTCTGTCATTTGACATCACTATTTCTGTCAGTATCACTGTTAGTGATGTTGCAACTCATGTTCCAAGTTTATCAACAATCTCTTAATTGATAATCTGGTGACCTCTCAAACCTCATCCCTCTTGACCCCCATATAGCATTTGCTACTGTTGACCATACTCTTTTCCCAGATATTCTCACTTCTCTGTTTTTGGAGTTTTTTGCAGAGAGGGGGTTGGAGGAGGCTTTTTGCCAGTTTTTGGTGACACTGTTCTCTATTGAACTTCCTTCTATCTATCTGATTACTTAATTTTAGGTTCATGTGATGGACCATCTATAGTATCATATCCCCTTACTGTGGGTATACCCCGAGGATCTATCTCAGACCTTCTCTCCCTATATTTTCTTGATAGACTCATAAGCTTCCGTATGTTTCATTGTTATATCTATGCTGATGATTTCCAGTCTACCTATTTAGTCCTCATCTCTCTCCTGCTCTCTAACCAGACATCATCAACTACCTATTGTATGTTTCAAACTGGATGCTATGTAAAGATGTCAAATTCAGTATATTCAAAACAAAATTCATGTTTCTCTCTCCTGAGCTTCCCAGTTTCTGCCAAGGGCATCAGCATCCTAGAAAGTCACCCAGGTCTACAAGCTCTACTTTTTCAATTCCAAGTGTTCATTTACCCCACGTATCCAATCAGTTGCTAAATTTTGTCTTGTCTTCCTTAGATGTTATCTCTCCTGGTTCCCTCCTGTCCACTCATGTAGCCATGAACCTAGTTCCCCTAAGGACTCATCACCTCTTGCCTAGACTAGTACCGTAGTCTTCTGATTGCTTTCCTCATCTTGTTTCTCCTGCCCCAATCCATCCTTCAGACAACCACCAGAGTGATTTTCCTAAATTACAAATCTGATCAAATCAGTCCTCTACTCAAAAAGTTCCAGAGGCTTCCTATTATCTCTGGGATTTGGCATTTAAAAATCTTCACATCCTGACTCCAACCTCCTCTTCCAGCTTTGTTTTACATTACTCCCATTCATGTACTCTACTGTCCAGTCAAACTACCCTTCCTCTTCCTTGTACAGAGCACTTCATTTCGCTTTTCCTTCTCCATACTTTTATATCGGCTATCCCTGACATCTGGAATGTACTTCCACCTAGAGGCTGACCTTTAGAAATCCCTGGTTTCTTTCCAAGCTCTGCTCCAGCACTACCTTCTATATGAAGCCTTTCCTGATTCCCCACTGGTTAGTGCCTTTTCTCCCCAAATTACCTTATATCTATTTTGTATGTGTGTTTTATATATTTATATACGTACATATTGTCTTCACTTCTTTGTTTCCCCAGTGACTAGCACAGAAATTGAGATTAACTTTGATACTATCCTCTCTCTTACTTCTTATATACAGTTGGTTACCAAGTCCAGTTCCCTCCCTCTCATCCATATCTCTTGCATTTGTTCCCTCTTCTCTGTTCCCACCATCAGCACCAGAAGACATATCCTCTCTGGAAATTTATGGTATCCTCCTCTATCGTCCCTCTGCTCATTCTACCCTTCAAATCATACTTTACTAGATTCAGGCTTTTTTAATGCATATATCTGATTACTCACTTATTCCTCTGTTGCTAGAAAGGCTTTTGCAGTTCCCCATTGACAACCAAAGTTGATGTCTTTTTCCTGGTATTGAAGCTCTTTCCCAATTTGGTACTACTCTAACTTTCCAGCCTTTTTTCCTATTACATTCTCTTCTCTACAGACTCTGTCCTAAAGCCAAATTGTGCTACTGACCACCCCCTATTTATGTTGCAGTGTTTCCCATCTCTGTGACTATGCCTGAATTACTAACCATCCTTTAAAGATTTTCTTAAATATCACTTTACCCTTACCCTCCCCTAACCCCATCCCATTCATTACTTAAGCCCAGTTAAAGGGTTAATGCCTTTGTTCCTTGGATTTCGTGTTCACTTTCGTTTGTACCTCTCAGGCACTCCTGCATTTATGATCTATTATGCTGATCATTGCAAATATCTCACATAGGATCATAGATTTGGATTTGGAAGAGACCTTAGAGGCTACCAAGTTCAACTCTCTCATTATATAGGTGAGGAAACTGAAACACAATTTAGGTGACTCACTCAGAGATACCCAGTTAATATAGTAAGTATATGAGTTAAGTTTTGAACTCAGATCTTCTTGAATCCAAGTCCATCTGCCCTTCCTAGAACTGTGAGCTTCATGGGGATAGGACCACAATATCTGAACTTTTATTTCACCCAGTATCTAGCAAAGCACTTTCTACATGGTGTTAGAATCCCTGTTTTACAGATAAGGAAATTGAGACTCACATATTTGCAAAGGTCACATAGTATCTATCTGAGGTAAAGTTCAAACCCAGGTCTCTTGGTTTAAACCTCACTAGAATTAGCAGTCCCAGTGCTAGAGAACTGTCCAGTATGCCATGTCTGTCTTCCACTCAGCTGTCTCCCAACCCTCCCCCATTCGGTAAACTCCAGGTAATAGAGGTTTCTACTCAGTGGCCCTTTTACCTCCAGGATCAAATATAAAATCTGTTTGCCTTTTAAAGCTCTTCATCATCTGGCTTCTTCCTAACTTTCCAGTTTTCTTATACCTTACTTCCCTCTATTCTGAGATCCAGTGACAACTGGCCTCCTTGCTTCCATAGGAAATTCCACTTCCTGACTGCATTTTCACTGACTCTATCCTATGCCTGGACTGTTCTCACTTCTCATCTCTGCCTCAGCTAAAACCTCTCCTTCTGCAAGAAACCTTTCCTGGTCCCCATTAATGAGGGATCTTCCCTCTGAGATTATCTCTAATTTATGCTGTGTGTGTGTGTGTGTGTGTGTGCGTGTGTGTGTATTTGTACATCTCTCCTATTAGATGGTCAACTTTTTGAAGGGAGGAACTCTTTTTCTTTCCTGGAAGCCCCAATGCTGAGTGCAGGGCACATAGTAGATGTTTATTAAATGCTGGTCAAGTATGTGCTTCATGAGGTGTCACATGTGCATTCTTCTCTGTCTATGCTCCACGGAACCACATTCTTTTTTATATGTCAATAGCCCTCTTAAATCCTCTGTGGTCAGGAGTGACCCAGAATCAGCTGGCATATGGAAATTAGAAGGAACCAAGAAATATTTTTTGTTTTTTTCTTTTCCATTTTTTTTTAGGTTTTGTTGATGTTTTGTTTTATATTTCACTTTTTCAGATTACTCTCACCTAATGAGAAGCCTTTTGTAACCAAGAAAAATAATTAAATAAAAATAATAATATGGTGACATCGTCTGAAAAATACATAAAACATTCCACATCTGTAGCATCCTCCCTCTATTTTTTAAAGTTAACTTTAACCCTTTTTCTCTTCCTCCCACTCTCAACACCATTAAAAAAGAAGAAAGCAAAACAAGTTTCTTGTAACATTTTTGTAGTCAAGCAAAACAAATTCCCAGTGTCTATAGACAGAAATATATCTCATTTTCTAGCTTAAATCCTTCACCTTTCTGTAATGGATGGCATGTGTTCTGGAACCATGAATGATCATTGTACTGATGATCATAGTTTTTACAGATTTTAAAGGTTTTTTTGTTTTTGTTTTTACAGGGTTGTTGTTATTGTGTAAATTGTTCTGGTTCTTCTCATTTCATTCTTCATTAGTTTATTTGTTGTTGTTGTTAGTGGTTTTAGTTGTGTCCAGCTCTGTGAATCTGTAGTTTTCTTGATGCTAGAGTGATTTGCCATCTCCTTCTCTAATTTATTTTACAGATGAAGAAACTGAGGTGAACAGGATTAAGTGACATACCCAGGATCACACAGCTAGTAAGTATTTGAAGCCGTATTTGACTTCATGAAGATGAGTCTTCCTGACTCCCAGCTTTGCACTTTATTCACTGTGCCCCTTCATTAATTTACAAAAATTATTCATGTTTATAATAATGATTTTATAGTATAAATTGTTCTTATGGTTTTGTTTACTTCATTCTTCATCAGTTTGCATAAACCTCTGCATTCCTTTTTGATATTATCTATTTCCTTATTTCTCATAGCATAACAATACTCCATCGTGTTCACATACCACAACTTAGCCATTCCTCAACTGATAGACATGCCTTTTGTTCCAGTTTTTGCCACCATAGAGCTGCTATAAATATTAGCCTGATTATAAATGATATTTCATAGACAAACTAGGGAAATATGGAGGGGAAATTACCTTACAATATCTATAGATTGGAGAAAAGTTAATGTCCAAAAAAAAATAGAGGATCACAAAAGATTAATTAATTAAATTAATTAAAAAGGGTAATTTTGATTACATAGAGATTAAAAGTTTTTGTACAAATAAATTAAATAATTCTAAAATTAAAAGAGAAATAATAAACTGGGGGGAGGGGGAGAATCTTGTTAAATTTCATGTTATGCAAGACTTTACATGTATATGAGGTAGGATTTGAACCCAGGTCGTAGTAGTCACAGTTCAGCCCTGGGAAGTTTGAACATGCACAAATAGCACTTTCTTGTTATAAGGATTATTTCTTATGTAATAGAAAATAATATTTTCTTAAATTCTTGACTGATTTTTAAATGGCTTCTGCTGACTGTAGCAGGGGTTCTTAACCTGAGATCTATGAATTTAAAAAAATGTTTTGATAACTATTTCAACAAAACTGATTTCCTTTTTATTCCTTTTATTTTTTTTTTACATTTATAATTAATATTTTGAGAAGGGGGTCATGCCACATAAAAGGTTAAAGAACTCCTAGACTAAGACCTAAAGGGAATCCAAGTCAGTAGAGCTAGTACCTGTTGATGAAATTATGGATCTTCTGAAATATGGAAGTGAGAATATAGTTTTCAGTGTATTTCACATCTATTTGGTCCTTACAAAAATCCTGAGAAGTGGGTGGAGAAAATATGCCTATTCTAGTTTTACTGATGAGGAAACTTCAGAAATATGTTATTCTTTTCCTGGTAGTGGATATTTGCCTTTCCACTAAAAGATATATATCAAAAGCATACCCATCTTTCCTGTACTGGAGTAGACCATGATTCATTAAGTGTCAGTCACAAGCTTTAGTCATAGCAAGTAAAAGAATAGGTAACCAAGAGATGCTGGAATTCCCCATGGCTTCCTGGTGTAGGCTGTATAATGTACAACCACCCACTCATTGTTATAAAGTCCTCATTATTCTATGTGGTTCACTGATGACCTGAGACAACTACAACAAAGAAGGAACAAGGATGCTTCTGAGAAGTATAGTATTGCTCAAATCTAGGCTGTTTCTGGTTTTTGAGAAATCTTATTTATGATTTGGATGAGTTGTTATGAGTGATTAGAAAATCAACTTTATCTTTTCATTCCCTGAATGGTTGTCAGTCAGTAAACTTCCATTTATTAATATTCCATTTATTGAATGCTCACTAGGTGTCAGGTACTGTGCAAAGCACTGAAGATTCAAAGAAAAGCAAAAAATACAGTCCGTATCAGACAAGAGGCAAATGACCATACAAATATAAGATATATTCAGTGTATCTCAGAGGGAAGACACTGGAGTGGGGAAGGGGAAAGGAAAAGCATTCTACAGAGTCCTGAATAGAGCCAAGGAAGCTATGAAACAGAGGAAAAGTTCCTAGAGGGTACTAAAGTATAAAATGCTTGAAAAGGCAGGAAGGGGCAAGATTATAAAGGGCTTTAAGTCTCCAAAAGAGCACTATGTATTTGATCCTCGATCAGGTAATAAGTAGTATAGTTTATTGAATGAGGTGGTACCATGTTTTACTTGAATTTTAGGAAAATCACTTTGGCAGTCGAGTGGAAGATGCACTGGACTGAGGAGAGACTTGAAGCAGGGAGACCAAATAAAACGCTATTTCAATAGTCCATGTAAGAAGTGATGAGGGTGTGTACTTGAGTGGTTGATTTGCCAGTGGAGATAAGAGGACAACAGATGGAAAGGTAGAAATGACAAGATTTGGCAATAGATTGAATATGGAGTTGAGTGTGAAAGAGGAGCTAAGGATGATATCAAGGAGGCAAGAATGGATAACTTAATCATAGCAATGTATTGGACAGTAATAGGAAAATTGGGAAGAGGAAAGAGTATGGGTGGAAAGATAATGTTCTTTTTTGGGACATGTTGAGTTTGACATTCAATTTGAGATGTTTAAAAGTCAATCAATGATGTAGAACTGAAGCTCAGGAAATATATACAGCCCTAAATACCATACAGAATGGTGATGCTGACATCTGCCTATAACCTATTTTAAGTCTAATTTTACCAGAAATCTCAAAATCATAGAATCTCAGAATTAGAAAGGACCTCAAAAACCATCTAGTTCAATCCATGCCTGAGCAAATACCCCCTCTACAACATTTATGACAGGTTGATTCAAGTTTTTCTTTGAATACGTTCATTGATAAGAAATCTACTACTTCCTAAGATATGGAGAAAAATATAAATACTTTAAGACTATATAAAGTATAAGTATTAATATAACAACTACTATGTGTCAGACACTATGCTGAACACTTTCCAAATATTTTCCCATTTGATTCTCACAACAACCATACAAAGTAGGTTCTATTATTATCTTCATTTTATAGTTGAGGAAACTGAGGAAGATAGATGTTAAGTGACTTGCACAAGATCACACAGCTAGATGTGTCTAATGCCAGATTTGAAATCAGGTCTTCCTCCAGAAACATGATTGGACGCTGCATTAAGTCTGTCAAAACTGTTTTTCTTTACAATGCTGTTGCTTCTTTCTAGATACTTACTTTCCTTTTTCTTTGATGTGAACTCTGAATTTTAGCTACAGTATTCCTAGGTCTTTTTCTTTTTTTTAGTTCCTTTCAGTAGGAGATCTGTGGATTTTTTCTATCTTTGCTTTGCCCTCTGCTTCTAACAGATCTGAGAGGTTTTCATTTATGATTTCTTGAACTACAATGTCCAAGCTTTATTTTTATCATGGTTTTGAAGGAGTCCACTGATTCTAAAGTGCTTCTTTTGAACTGTTTTCTAGGTCAGCTGTTTTTGATATCAGATATCTCACATTTTCTTCTATTTCTTTAGTTTTTTTAATTTGCTCTAATATTTCTTGCTGTTTCATGGAGTCACTGATTTCTGACTGGTTTGTTCTAGTTTCTGTTTGTTCAAAGACTCTATTTTTTCAGCCAAGTTTCAGCATTTTCTCTTCTAAGCTATATATTCTCCTAATTCTTTCTTCCGAAGATTTTATTTCATTGCTATCACTTTCTTGATTTTTTCGTAAGTGAAAAATCATGTTTTTCTTTGAGTCTCTGCCCCAGGCTGAATTTACCTCTTTTTTTATAGTATCTCTAGTTTTACAATAATTTTTCATTATTGATGCTTTCTTTGCTTTACTTATCTCCCCAGCTTTGTTCGAGGGCCAGCTTTCACCCCCTATGATGTTTGTGGGAAGCTGGTCAACGCTGCTTGATCTCAATCTGGGTTCCCTGAGTTCCTATAATAACCTCCACCTCCTGGGGTTAAGCCCCCCTGGAGCTTTGTGATTCAGAATGTTAGATCCCACCAGGCTGTACTCCTCATGTTCCAGAAACCTCTTCATCCTGGAAGATCACTTCAGCTCTGGACCTTACACCTCAGAAGTATCCTCTGTCCCTACAGCCCTTCCCTATGATTGAAGGTTGGAGGGCTTCTCTCAGAAACTTTATTTAAGGAGAGTGCCCAGGCCAATCATTTTTTCCTTTTCTTCCAAGCTGTACAGCTCTGGACTTCTCCATTATGCCCCTATAGCAAGAACCCTCTCCCACACCCTTTTTCAGCTAGCTTTTATGAATTGTCTTCCCTATGATGATGTAAGATCCTTGAGGGCAGGGACAGTCTTTCTTTTTTGCTTGTTTGTATTTTTATTGCTTTACTCAGAGCCTGATACAGAGTAAACTCTTAATAAATGCTTGTTGACTGACTGACTGGCATCTCATAACAGTATTAGGCTTCTCTAGAATCTCTAGACCTGGGCTATCAAGGTATGAGCACCACATCACCATGTGTCCCTGGCCACTGTGACTTTCGAGGGCTTCATCCTAAGATTTTCGTGCAGGAGCACTCTACTTTTCCTGCCCCTAGACATAGAGCCTTTCAGACTATATGTATCTCCCTCTGGTTATATTGAAAGTTGTTGATATTTCTGCTGGAGGTTGGTACTTTCTTGTTGTCTATGGGCTTCTGATTGATATTTTGCATAGATTTGGGGTAGAAGAAATCATTTACTATAGTTCCTTTTCTTTTTTTTGTAAATAGTATTTTACTTTTTTCCAATTACATGTAAAGATAGTTTGCAATCTTCATTTTTCATAAGATTTTGAGTTCCAAATTTTTTCTCTGTCCCTCTCTTTCCTCCCCTCTCCCCAAGATGGCAAGCAATCTGATGTAGGTTATACATGTACAATCATGTAAACATATTTCCACGTCATTTATGTTGTAAAAGAAGAAACGGAACAATAGGGAAAAGCCACAAAACTCCCAAAAACAAAAAAAAAAGAGAAAATATAATGCTTTGATCTGCATTCAGACTCCATAGTTCTTTCTCTGGACGTAATTATGAGTATTCTGTTACATTCATATACCACAACTTGTTCAGCCATTCCCCAATTGATGGACATGCCTTTAATTTCTTTGCTGCTACAAAAAGAACAACTAAAAGTATTTTTGTATCTGTAGGTGCTTTCCCCTTTTTTATTATCTCTTTGGAATACAGACCTAGTAATGGGGTTGCTGGATCAAAGGGTATATACAGTTGGATTGGCCTTCGGGCACAGTTCCAAATTACTCTCCAGAATAGTTGGATCAGTTCACAACTCTACCAACAATGCATTAGTGTCCCAATTTTCCCACATCTTTAACATTTTTTGTTTTCCTTTTCTGTCATATTAACCAATCTGATAGGTATGAGATGGTTCCTCACAGTTGTTTTACTTTGCATTTCTCTAAGGGGTCTTGATTTAGAGCATTTTTTCATATGACTATAGATAGCTTTAATTTCTTCATTTGAAAACTGCCTGTTCTTATCTTTTGACCATTTATCAACTGGTGGATAACTTGTATTCTTTTAAATTTGACTCAGTTCTCTATATATTTGAGAAATGAGGCCTGTCTCAGAAACACTAGCTATAAAAATTGAGTCCCATCTTTCTGCTTTCCTTCTAATCTTGGTTGTGTTTGTTTTGTTTGTGTAAAACCTTTTTAATTTAACATAACCAAAATTGTCTGTTTTGCTTTTCATAATGTTCTCTATCTCTTGTTTGGTCATAAATTCTCCCGTTCTCTATAGATCTGACAGGTAAACCGCTCATTGCTGTCCTAATTTGCTTATAGTATTATCCTTTATTTCTCTATCATGTACATATTTTGACCTTATCTTGATACACAATGTGAGATGTTGGTCTATGCCGAGTTTCTGCCATCCTGTTTTCCCAGCAGTTTTTATCAGATGGTGAGTTCTATCCGAGAAACTGGAGTCTTTGGGTTTATGAAATAGTAGATTACTATAGTCATTCACTACTGTGTCTTGTATACCTAATCTATTCCACTCATCCATCACTGTATTTCTTAGCCAGTACCAAATAGTTTTGATGATTGCCACTTTATAATACAATTTTAGATCTCATATGGCTATGCCACCTTCCTTTACATTTTTTTTCATTAATTCCCATGATATTCTTGACTTTTTGTTCTTCTAGATGAATTTTATTATTTTTTTCTAGTTCTATCAATAATTTTTTGGTAGTTTGATTGGTTATATCACCAAGGCAATATTCACAGCACTGCTGGTGATTATGAATATGCCAGTGTAGTTCTGAATCGCAAAGTATAACAGACTCTCCATAACGAAGGCAGAAGAAAAACATTTATTCAGACACCAGAAAGCCATATCCCAAAACCAGAAAACCAAATCAGTTACAGTGAAAAAGAAGTCAATAAACATTATCACCACGAGGAGTAAAACCATTCCCAAGTCTCCCTCCACCCCTCACTGTGCCAGCCTGCCTGCCTGTGTCTTTCCCAGCTCTGACTAGCCTGACCAACTTCCTCCCATCTCTGCTCCACCCTTCCTGTTCTACCTGTTTAGCAAGTTCCTTCCACCACATGTGACTTAGGTTTCCCATGTGATTTAAGCAAGTCACATGGGCCTATTAATGAATGGGAAAGATTTTCCCATTTAAATTACCATTACATTGGTAGGCACTGAATAAGTAAATTAATTTAGGTAGAAATGTCATTTTTATTATATTAGCTTGATCTATCCATGAGCAATTGATTTTTTTGTTTAGATCTGACTTTATTTATATGAAAACTGTTCTGTAATTGTGTTCCTGGGTTTGTCTGGGCAAGTAGATTCCTGAATATTTTATGTTGTCTACAGTTATTTTAAATGGAATTTCTCTTCCTATTTCTTGCTGCTGAGCTTCGTTGGTAATGTATATATATATATATATATATATATATATATATATATATATATATATATATATATATATATATATATATATATATATATATATATATATATATATATATATATATATATATATAAATGCTGATGATTCATGTAGGTTTATGTTATATCCTGCGACTTTGGTAAACTTGTTTATTTCAAGTAATTTTTTTAGTTGATTCTCTAGGATTCTCTATACCATCATATTCTCTGCAAAAAGTAATAATTTTGTTTCCTCAATGCATATTCTAATTCCTTCCATTTCTTTTTCTTCTTTTATTGCTAAAGCTAACATTTCTAGTACAATATTGAATAATAGTGTGATAATGGGGATTCTTGTTTTGCCCCAATCTTATTGGGAAGGCTTCTGCCTTATCCCCATTACAAATAATGCTTGATGATAGTTTTAGATAGATACTACATACCATTTTAAGGAAAGCTCCATTTATTTATATGTTCTCTAGAGTTTTTAATAAGCATGTGTGCTGTGTGATGTCAAAAGCTTTTTCTGCAATCATTGAGATAATCGTGTTATTTCTGTTGGTTTTGTTATTGATATGATCAGTTATGCTAATGGTTTTCCTAATATGGAACCAGTGTTGCATTCCTGGTATAAATCCTATATGGTCATAGTATATTATCCTCATGATAAATTACTATAATCTCTTTACTAATAGTTTATATAAATTCGTTGCCTCAATATTCATTAAGGAAGTTGGTCTGTGATTTTTTTTTTCTGTTTAGATTCTTCCTGGTTTAGGTATCAACCACATATTTGTGTCATAAAAGGAATTTGGTAGAACTCCACCTATTTTCCCCAGTAGTTTATTTAGTATTGGAATTGTTCTTTAAATATTTGATAGAATTCGCTTATAAATCCATCTGGCCCTTGAGATTTTTTTTTAGGAAGTTCATGGATGGCTTGTTCAATTTCTTTTCCTGAAATGGATTTAAGTATTTTTATTTCCTCTTCTGCTATTCTGGACAATGTATATTTTTGTAAATATTCATCCATTTCACTTAGATTAGTCAGATTTATTGGCCTACAGTTGGCAAAATTCCTGATTATTGTTTTAATTTCCTCTTAATTGGTGGTTAATTCCGTCTTCTCATTTTTGATGCTATAATTTGGTTTTTTTCTTTTTTTAAAAAATCAAGCTAACCAAAGGTTTATGGTTTTTTTTCATAAAAAAAATCTTAGTTTTATTTATTAGTTCAATAGTTTTCCCAATTTCAATTTTATTAATCTCTCCTTTGATTTTCAGAATTTCTAATTTACTATTTAATTGGGGATTTTTAATTTGTTACTTTTATAACTTTTTAAATTGAATGCCCAATTAATTGATCTGCTCTTTTCCTATTTTATTCTTATAAGCATTTAGAGATATAAAATTTTCCCTAATAAGTGCTTTTATTGCATTCCATAAATTTTCATTTGTTTTCTCATTATTGTCATACTCTTTGATGAAATTATTGATCGTTTCTATGATTTATTGTTTGACCCACTCATTCTTTAGGATTAGATCATTTAGTTTCCAATTAATTTTTTATCTATCTTTCCATGTCTCTTTATTACATGTAATTTTTGTTGCATCATGATCTGAAACAGATATATTTAATATTTCTGCTTTTTGGCATTTGATTGTGAGGTTTTTATGCCCTAATACATAGTCAGTTTTTGTGTAGGGGCTAGATACCACTGAGAAAAAGGCATATTCTGTTCTATCCCCATTCAGTTTTCTCCAGAGGTCTAATATATCTAACGTTTCTAGAATTCTAGTTACCTCCTTGACTTCTTTCTTGTTTATTTTGTGGTTAGATTTATCTAGTTCTGAAAGGGGGAGTTTGAAGTCCCCCACCAGTATAATTTTGCTGTCTATCTCTTCCTATAATTCATTTAACTTCTCTAAGAAATTGGATGCTATATCACTTTGTGCATATATGTTCAGTATTGATATTACTTCATTGTCTATGGTACCTTTTAGCAAGATGTAGTATCCTTCTTTGTCGCTTTTGATTAGGTCTGTTTTTGCTTTTGCTTTTTTCTGAGATCAGGATTGGTACCCCTGCTTTTTTTTTTTTTAACCTCAGCTGAAGCATAATATATTCTGCTCCAGCCTCTTACTTTTACTCTGTGTGTGTGTCTCTGCTTCAGATGTGTTTCTTGTAAACAAAATGTTGTAAGATTATGTTTTTTAATCCCCTCTGCCTTCTACTTTCATTTTATGGGAGAGTTCTTCTTATTCACATTTACAGTTATTATTATTAACTGTGTATTCCCCTTTGTCCTATTTTCTCCTGTTTATACTTTTTTTCTCTCTCTCCTTTTATTCTGTCCCTCTTTACCATTATTTTTGTTTTTGGCCACCACCTCCCTCAATATGCCCTCCCTTCCTTTAGCCTCCCCTTTCTTTTCCCCTTCCCTTCCTAATTCCCTATATGGTGAGATAGATTTCTTTACCCAACTGAATATATATGTTATTCCATCTTTGAGCCAAATCTGATCACAGTAGGGTTCAAACAATGCTCACTCCCTCTCTTCTTTCCCTCTGCTGTAATAGGTCGTTCTTGCCTTTTCATGTAATATAAGTTACCCCATTCTGCCTCTTTCCTCTTCCAGTTTTTCATCCCTTTTTCATCCCTTAATTAAATTTTTAATAATCATATCAAAGTCAACTTATGCCCACACCCTCTGTCTAAGTGTACTCCTTCTAAATGTCCTAAGAGAGAGATACAGTTCTTAAGAGTTATAAATGTCATCTTCCCATGCAGAGATATAAATAGTTTAACTTTATTGAATATCATGGATTTTTTTCTTTCCTGTTTACTTTTTGATATTTCTTTTGAGGCTTGTATTTGAAAATCAAATTTTCTGTTCAGCCTTGGTCTTTTCATCAGGAAAGTCTGAAAGTCCTATATTTCATTGAATGCCCATTTTTTCCTAGGATGGATAATGCTCAGTTTTTCTGGATAGTTGATTCTTCTTTGTAATTTAAGCTCCTTTGCCTTCTGGAATATCATATTCCAAGATCTCTGATCCCTTAATGTAGAAGTTGGTAAATCCTGTATAATTCTGACTGTGGATTGTTTCTTTCTGCCTGCTTGCAGTATTTTCTCCTTAGCCTGATAGTTGTGAAATTTGTCTATAGTATTGGAGTTTTCATTTTAGCATCTTTTTTATTAGGTGATCGGTGGATTATTTCAATGACTATTTTACCCTCTGGTTCTAGTATATCAGGGCAATTTTCCTTGATAATTTCTTGAAAGATGCTGTCCAGGCTCTTTTTTTGGTCATGGCTTCCATGTATTCCTGTAATTCTTAAATCATCTCTCCTGAATCTGTTTTCTAGATCAGTTATTTTTCCAATGAGATATTTTGCATTTCATTCTATTTTTTCATTCTTTTGATTTTGTTGGATTGATTCTTGATGTCTCATAGAGTTATTAGCTTTCACTTACCTAATTTTAATTTTTAAGGAATTATTTTCTTCAGTTAGCTTTTGTACCCCCTTTGCCATTTGGCCAATTCTACTTTTAGAGGAGCTGTTTGCTTCAGTCAATTTTTGTGCTTCCTTTTCCAAGCTGTTAACTCTTTTTTAATAATTCTGTTGTGTAAGTCTCATTTCTTTTCCTAATTTTTCTTCTACTCTTACTTGAATTTTAAAATTCTCTTTGAGCTCTTCCAAGAGGGTTTTTTGAACTTGAGACCAATTCATATTCTCCTTTGAGGATGTGAATGTAGACATTTTGGCATTGTTGTGCTCTTCTGAGTTTGTGTCTTGATCTTCCCTGACACCATAGTAGCTTCCTGTAGTCAGTATTCTTTTTTGTTTTTTTCTCATTTAAATACTTGAGCTCTGCTCCTGGGGCACTGTTCCAAACTTCTTGCACGGGGGGGGGGGGGGGGTCAAGGATCTGGTCACTGACTTTCTGCACTGATACCTCTGGAGATGGTGGCTTGCCCATTGTGCTCAAGTGGCCAAGTCTAGTGTTGCCTGTTGTGCCCTGGGTTCTGGGGCTGGCAGTTTGTCTGCTGTGCTGGGGATGGAGGCCTCATAGCTGGTCTGCTGTGTCACTGGCCTACTGATGCAGGACTGTGGGACCTCTGTTACAGTCTGTATGCTGGGGCCTTAAACTTTGCACTAGCTTGCCTGGACCCTGCCTATGCTGGGCTGCATACCCCTTTTGCCCAAGTGAGACAGAACTTTCCTGAATCCTTCTAAGTTATCTTGGGCTGGAAAATTGTTTCACTTTGTCTTTTTGTGGATTCTGTCACTCCAGAATTCTTTTAGATGTTTGATTTAATGTTGTTTCTGAGGGAAACTAGAGAGCTCAGGCAACTGCCTGGCTTCTGTCTGCCATGTTGGCTCTGCTTACTATAGTTTCTTACTGGATTTCTTGATCATTATCCAGCCTCATATGACTTTTGCAGTTCTACTTGAGTAGTTATATGTTACCTGAATGATCTACCATTTCTTCATGTAGCCATCTTGACTGGAAGTCTCTCATGATTAATTTTTGTACAGAGGATATATAATGTTAAATAATATTTTATTGTTACTAAATAGTCTTTGAATGTCTTTCATAGCTAATTCTTTTTAACATTCTATTCAGGACAATGAATTCCTTAAAAAAAGCTTTTCTGTTAGATTTGTTAGCATCTGAAAGTGCCTTATTGAAGTCACCCATAGTTATTATCTTATTATATATTTACATTTATGTATGTTGTTATTACAGTTATCTTATTTTTTACAATTCAGGTAGCTTTTTTTTTTTTTTTTTTTATTATACATATACTAGCAAAGTGTAGTTTGATCTCACCGGAAGTACAAGGGAAATATATAGCTAGAAATAAGACCATCGATCATGGGATCACAGTGATTTGCAGATAAAAGGAATCTAAGAGGTCATGGTATCCAGAGGTGTCAAACACATGGCCTAAGAGTCAAGTGTGACCTGAGCCATATTAAAATGTCAATGGTGAGCAATTGTTAAAATAAAACTACAATAGAACATAGATAATGTTAACATTTGGTTTTCCACATCAGAATGCAGCCTGCAGAAATTCTTACGTACAGTCTAGTGGCCCCATTTCTATATAAGTTTGACACAACTGACCTAGACCACCTTCTTATTTTACAGATGAAGAATCTGAATCTTAGGGACATGATCTGACTTTCCTAAGTTTGCATATGTAGTAAGTAGAAGATCCATAATGCTGGAATGACAAGTAAATCCATACAGATACCAAAACAATGCTCATGCCTGGTGAATTCTGTTTGCTCTTGATTGTTACATCCATGAAAGGCTCTAGCTCCCTTTGTCTACCTCAGTATTTAACAGTAGAGACCCTACTTTCTAAATGGGTCTAACAAGGTAGATTTGATATCCTGTGTTGTGTTTACATATATAGCCATTATTTTGTGGAGCCAACTCACAATTATGACCCAAAAATATCATCTATCAGTATCTTCTGTCCATTTGTGTGAGTAAGTACCATCAGTGGTTTAGATGCTTTTAGTAAATTCTCTATTTAGTTTAAATTTGGCTGTGTCTGTGTTTTATGTTCCTTGAGATCCAGAACCATGCTAAAACAAGTTCTATGACATTTCATGTATGCATATTTAATATTCACCTTTCATTATCTATTCTATTCTCTATTAGACATAATTCAGTTACTCAGTTTGTCTCTCTTGATAGTATCTGTTTTCTTTTGCCATAACTGAAATCACAACTACTACCCGTGCTTTTTTTAAATTTTGTGTCTATTGTTTGTCTTTTATTAATGTCAAATTGAAAGGTTGTCTTATCTCAGACAAAAATGTTCATTTGTGTATCTTTTAACCGATGAGCTTTCCTTGTACCAATTTTACCTTTCATAAAACCCAAGAGAATAATAAAACAAAAACGTTAAATCACTTTTCAGTATAACTCCTTATTTTTTAAAACAAACATTTTGTTCAGAAAAAAAAATTACATACAATGAAATACTGAAACAAACAAACAAAAACCACCAGTAGCTGGGGAGAACCAAGAGAAGAGACCACAAGGTGGAGAATGAAATCTGAAGAACGTATTCCAAGATATAGGAAATGAGGCATTAATAATTATGAATCATTTCATTAAATTAATGCATCTCATATGAAAACTAGTGCAATGCTTCTTTCTTTTATTGCCTGGCAATTTCCACAATATTTTGCAACATTTTCAACATGTAAAAAAGTCAAATGCTAACTAGTAGTGGACTATTGTTATTTTACAAAATTAGAAATAGCAAGTTCACATTTAAGATTCTCAAAGCTAGCAAAAGATAAAGATGCCTGGTTTTTGAACAAACTGAATCATGAAAACCAAACAAAAAATCAACATAATTTATTCATTTTTCTTTACAAAATTACAGCCAAGCAGTACAAAAGAGGGGTGTTAATAATAAAGATACCACATATATTGTTGACATGTAGATATTATACACTAAAATGTTACATCTTGTACCCTGAAACACATGTCAAGAGATAAGCCAGGTTAATTTAGGCTTATCACTCAGGTTTGAAAAAATGATTTGGAAGCTTTCTTATTATATTTAACATATTCAATTAAAAGGCTTTCTATTAATTCATGACAAAGGACTCCACTACTCATTTAAAGAGTTGTCTTCTTTTTGGCAGTATAAAATTTTTGTCCAATATCAAAATTTTGGTGAAACACAAAGTTGAAGGCATTTTCTAGTGTACGCATACATTACTCACAGGGGTACTGAGGAGGTATGGGTGGAATAGCTTAGATTTCACACTAAGTTTTTGCTGAGCTTTTGTCAAAGCAAATAGCTCAGCTACAAGGCAAGTAAAAATCACCTCCACAGCATTCTGATGAGTTTCTACTTGGCCATCTTTTCTAGGTGAACCTGAAGAATATAATCTCAAGTAAGAACTCCCTAAATAATTTTATACATTTAGAAAGAGAGTATGGGCTGAAAGGACATGTAAACATGACCTAACAATGGGACTTTTACTAGCTCAGAATCCTCTCAAACAATACCAAATGATTTTGGGGGATCACCATAAGTTCTTAATTTCAGAGTTAATCTTCATTAAAACATCTTTTTTGTGTTATTCTAACAACTATAATCAGCAAAAAGAACATTGTATTTACTCAAAGATTAAATTGTACATTTCTGTGCAATTTCTGTACCAGCTTGCAACTTAAATCTCCATTGTGTACTTGTGTTTCTGTTCTTGGGCACTTGATTGAAGAGGAATTCATTTCTATAGGATTACATCTTGCTGAAATATTCTTTAGCATTGGTCCACACTTGAATTCCCTTTTTGAACATACTAATCTGCATAGCTGCATAGCTTACGAGAGCCTCTTTTAAACCATGGTTCTTTTGCTCTTTGAAGTGTTCAATATCTGCACAAGGAGCTTTCACAAATGCTCTGCCTTCCAGATTTTGAGATTCCAGTTGTTCTTCTCCTTCATTTATTTATTCCCCTAGCACCTGTATTCTAGTTTCTCTTTGCTCTGGAGTTTCTTGACCAAACAGCTTACTAGTCATCTCCCTAAAGGGAGAAAGTCCTTAAGTTCCTCTCACTGCTGCTTTTTGGATGCCAGATCCTGAGCAGCCTTCTCCAGGTCATACTGCATTAATTCATGTTTCCTACAAGTTCCACTTAATGCTTCTGCATAGAAAAGATAATCCTTTAGTTGATCTGCATAATATTCCTCTTCTTCTAAAATATCATCCATAGAAGCTGCCTATACATCCCTATGATGTCCTGCACTCTGTAATTCATCTCCCATTTCTTTTTCTATGGCACTCCATTCGCTTGAAAACTCTACCATAATTTCCATGAACTTTGTAGATGCCATAGTGTCTACCCCTCTGGCTCTGAATCAAAGAAGGTGTGAGACGACAGATTGTAGTTCATCCCCATAGTGTTTTAGCTCAGTAAATCTCTTGTCTGGGTCTTTTAACCTGGTCTGCCTTTCCTGTGTCAAAAACAAAAAGAAGAAGAGAATGCGAAGCCGTTCTTAAAAGAAAGTTTTCCAAACCAATTCTTCATCTTTCCGCAAAATCAGGATCCGTCTTATCTGCAGAGAGTTTGTGCTAAGCAAATTCTGTGCTCTTTTCAGGCAGAGGTGAGACAGCAATATGTGGATAGCAAACTAGCAAACAGTTTCTCAATGATTCGAATTCTCTATACTGTCTCCAAAGAGAGTCTGTAAGAACACTCTGGCCATCACTTGGCTCAGCTGATCTTGTCTCAATGACATAAGCTGTGTAAGTTTCTTGCATGTTCGTGGCATTTCTTCCAGTTCCTTTTTCTGTTTCTGAAAAAGTAATTTCAATTTTCTTCGACCAAAAACTAACTTCTCTCATCGTGGAGTCCCCGGAGCTTTCAAGCCGGCCCTCAGCTTCGCATCCAATCCCCCACCCCCACCCCCACCCCCTCACCCCCCGCTGCCCCTTGTTCATCCCCAGCCGGCAGCCACCTGGTCGGGGTTCAAGCTCCCCAGGGACTCGCCCAGAAGCCCTGGCGGCAACTCAGGTGCTCCCTGCTTTATGATGACAGGCTCATCTCCTAAGCCTGATTTTTTTTTTAAATTCAGTTAAACCATAATAAATTTTACTCCAGTCTCTCATTTTTATTCTGTATTATATTCTAAGTATTTTTTATGTAGCATATTGTCAGATTCTGTTTAATAAATTCTGATATTACGTTACATTTTATGACTGAGTTCAATCCAGTAGCATTGAAGTTTACTCTGTGCTCTATCAAATCCTATTTTATTACCGTTATTTTAACTTATAAAATCAGCACGGGGTACCTATAAGTGGTTATGCTTGAGATAATCAGACTCCAGTCATTTTCTTTTTCTATAAATCCCTGCTATTTCCCTCTGAACGACAACCCAGTTAGCTAAATCTTGACCTTTAAAAAAAGTTTTTTTATGATGACATGTTTCTAGTTATGTTACCTCGATATAATCTGATTCTTGCTTTCACTCTCTGATATGGAAACAACCAAAGATCCAGATAATTGATTCTACTTTTACTGCTATCTATTTTCATACTTTTCTTGATCAGACTACATAATTATGTGGTTCTTTGCATGAATGACTTTCTCCTGTAGTTGCTGATTTCAAGAAACATAATTCTGTTATTTCATCCCCTCTCCTTGTGCTTCTCTGAGGTCTTCCTGAGTCAGTCACCTCAGTTGGGCCATGTGAGGTAGGTAGGGTAGAATCTTCCTCCGGAAAATTCTGTCTTTCCCTAGTAAGTTGAAACATTGAGGGAGAGGGAACAACCTCTGTACCCCTGTCTACCAGTGATCACCAGTCAATCAACTAGTCAATAAGCATTTATTAAGTTTCTACTATATGTCAGGTATTACAAAGCTTTGAGGATAAAGGCACAAAACAGTATTTTCATTCAAGTAACTGAGTCTAATAGGGGAAACAAACAAATTACCTACAAACAAGATATATGAAGGAAAAATCAGAGAGAATCAAAAAAGAGGAGTTATGAGTATTAAAGGGGAATAGGAAAGGCAAGTCATATAAATTATGCCTGCCTCTGGCCATTCTCCCCTTTCCCTCCCTCCCTCCCCCACAATCTAGGACTGTGCTCCTAGGATGCCTGGCTTTGATAGGTGAACTTTTGGTTTATCTTGCCCAGAACCAGGTTCTACACAATTTCCAGGACATCTCCATACTATGCTACTGAGTATACCCCTCTTCTCTTCCAGCTCTCCTGATAGGTTTTATTTCTCAATTAAAATGCAAGCTCCTTGAGGGTAGGAGCTATCTTGCTTGCTTGTATTCCTTGTGCTTAGCACAGTGCCCAACATGTAGCGCTCAATAGGTACTTTATTAGATGTTATCTCTCTGTCTGTCTGTCTGTCTGTCTATCTATCTATCTATCTATCTATCTATCTATCTATCTATCTATCTAATCTATCTACTTTTATCCCTACATCTTCCATCCTTTAGAGTACATCTTTTGGATCACCCAGGGCCATAGTTATCTTACTTTGTTTCCTGCATGACTCTTTGAAAGTTACACTTCTGAGGGATAATAGTCTTGTTTCCTCCTTGCATCAAGTAAAGAACAAGTTATTGCTTGATCTTTTGTGCTTTTTTAGATGTTAACCTTTGTTAAATATATTTTTTCTTGAGTTTGCATTTTAAAAACTTTGCTTATCTCTGGAATTCTCAAGAACCTCTACAAATCATTGATTCCTTTTGAAAATCTAGCTTCTTTTCTGTAGGTATATACTTAGCTTTGCAATATAAGTTAGTTTTGGGTTCAATGTTCCTTTTTCCTCCCTTAATATATCATGTTATAGTCTTTTCTTAATTGTCAATTATAAATCTTCAATGTGATTCAAACAGTTTTTTCTTTATAAGGGACTATCTTTTCCTGACAATTTGTAAGATTCATTGATCCTTCAGCTTGGATATATTACTACTTAAATTGAAGTTGGGATTTCTCCCTACTAACATCCCATATATTCTCTCAGTCTACACTTTGCCCTAGAATTCACATTTATAAGGAAATTTCCTTTTACTTCTTGAAATGTGGCATTTAGGCTCCTGAAATACATTTGATGAAATATATTATTTCATTGCATATTTCTGGTAGAATGTTTATACTTTGATTATGTGCTTGAACTCTGACTTCAAAGCTTCTGACCCCCAGATCCCCAGAAGGAGGTAGGGGAAAACAGGTTGTGGAAGAGGTATGCCATAGTGATGGGACCCAGAGACACGGAAGTCTGGGGCTGGGCAAAGGGGAGGGATATGAGCATGGTCACCTGACATGTGGAGGAAGCCTGCCCCATTCCATATCAACATCTAAGGGAAAAGTCTCCACACCCCATCTTATTATGATTCTGTCCATAATTATTTTTGTTTTATTCTGTTTGCCTTCTCTATAATAACTAGGAGAAGTAAGTAGAAATATGAGACACAGACTGACAGATAGATATATTTAGGCTTAATATCTGGGAAAACTTACTGACAATCAGAGCCATCTCAAAGTGGAGTTGATTCCTTTGGGAGGTATTGAGTTCCTCCTTATAAGAAGTCCTTAAAAGTAGCTTGAATGAAAAATTTATCCAGTGTGCTATAAAGGGGATTCCATTTCAGGTACATTTTGTACCAAAAAGCCTCTGAGGTCACTTCCAGTATGATAAAAGACTTATCATGTAATATTACAGTTGTCTGTATGTGTGTCTCATGCTCATGAGGTCCGTGAGGGTAAGCAGTATATTATATCTTGACCTTGTGTACCCCTAGGATCTAGTGCAGTGTTCTGTATGCAGTTCAAAGAATTGTAATTTGTTGACTATTCAGTATCACATAAGCAGTACATTGCCTACAAGGAAGAAAAGATCACACAAAATAGGGTGAGTCTGTTATTGGGATACTCTGTGTAGCTGTGGTTGCTCTACCATAATAAAGATAGAAAGAGATGCAACTGAAATGATTATATGTTAGGAAGTATTATTAGTGATTTGGGAAGTACAATATGAGGTTAAAGTAAGAAGACTGGGACATTTTAGTCTTTCAAGTTTAAGACTGAGAAAAAAAATGTGTAAAACCTATAAAATCATGAGTGGTATAAATGAAGTGAGCATAGACCAGCATAGAAAGTCTAGAAATACTAAGATGAGAGTGTACCCTTTGAAATTTGAGCAAGGTAAACTCAAAACAAATAGGAGGAAGTAATACATCAAATAATGAGTAATACATTTCTGGAACTCATTAACTCAGTGGGTGATGCCAGAAGGAAATATACTTTCAAACTTCAAAAGGGTCATTATTTCATCAGTGTGGGTAATCCTTATGTGTACTCAAATTATCATAGACAATCTTCCTGAGCTGTTACAGCCAAACCCCTCTGCATGCATGTGCGCGTGCACACACACACACACACACACACACACACACACACACACACACACACATTTCCTGATGAACAGTTTCCTGTTGATGAACCTCACTGAGTTATAGTAAATTGGTCCTCAGGTAATAGACACAGGCTGACACTAAGCCTGGACTCTGTCATTGGACCTGTACTTTAAGTTGTTCCAACTTGGAATGACTAGCATAATAATGTAACTTAATCCCAGTGACATTGCTACATTAAGACACGAGAATAGAACTTCAGTGAAGGGGAAAGAAATATAAAATGAGTTTGGACAAATTTATAAATAACAGAGCAATAAATGTTTGCTGATAGAAACTTGTATACCAAGTTAGACCCTTAAAGTTGAAGTTATGAGATGTAACCATGCCCTCCCACTGTATATCACTCAACGCCCCCCTTTTTTTGACTATTATGGATGTAATGTGAAGAAATGTTCCTAATATAAGTGATGCAAAATATATGGAATTTAATTTTTAAAAAAATTGCTAGCTCACAAATCACCTTAAGGTTATCACAAATATGTTGTCTTTCCCATTTTATAACAATTCTGCTTGCTTAAGAAAATACAATAAAGTTCTTCTCCAAAAACTATAGGATATGAGACAGTATCATTTAAGCAATTATACTCTTTACTATGAACTCATATTATCTACTCCCATCCTGATAAACCAAAACCCAGTGAGTCAGCCTACTCCTTGCAAAAAAATAAATAAAAAGTATTCTTCAGAATATATTTTGGAATTTTCATTAGACCTTCAATCAGGAGAAATCTCTTTGGGAGATGTATTTTTTAAAATGATACTGTTTCTAATCATTCCAGAACCTTACAATAGGTGGTGCTAAATTACTGGTTTTCACTGGCCCCACATCTTAAGGACCTGTTATAGAACACAGTTTGCAGTTTTCACAGAACCATCACTTTTTCTATCTGTAAATCAGTCTGGAAATAGTCCTTACGAACTCCAGCTTCCAAATAAATAACTTTCATTCATCCAGGAGTGTAGGCATTGTAATTACAGACCTGCAACCTTTAGGAGAGAAGGCTGAGATTTTAGAAGGAGACTTAGAAGTTTTCTGTCTGTTTGGATGGATATTTCATTAAAGTGAACAAGTTGTTCTTTTATCCACCATGGACACGAAAACAAGAATGCGTTTAAATTGCATTAGGAGACATCTAGTCTCACTAGTCTGGGAAAGTGCTTCCAGCATATGCTGACTGTATATGTGACTATGGGTAAGCTCCTGTTGAGGCTACATTTACCAAATGGAGATTGTACCACTTGCACCTGCTTGACAGGTACTGTGAGGAAAGTTCTTTGTAAATCTTTGATTGTAGTAGAAATTAATTCACTCATTCAACAAACACTTATTCATTGTCTACTGTGTCTAGGTTAAGATCAGCGCCTGTGAAAGGCAAGGAGGATACAGAGATGAAAAATGTTAAATAGTTTCTTCCCTCAGGGAGTTTACACTATGTCAAAGAAGGGGAAGGACATAAATATGATATACATGATTGGTGTGAAATAATGTTAAATGTGATAGAACCAAAGGAGGATACTAGATAAAGTGCTCTAAGGGAGTTGGAAGAGAATGATCTCTCTTTCTACTGGGGGTAATCAGGAAAGGATTCATAGATGTTTTCCCTGAGATGAAACTTAAAGAAACAGGAGGCTTTCAGTAAGTGGTGTGAGAAGGAAACATGTTCCAGGCATGGAGGAGAGCCTGGAAAAATGCATAGATGTGGGAAATTATAAGACGATAGAACAGCCAGTATAGTTTGACTAGAACAAAGAAAATGTGAAAGGGAGCAATGTGAAATAAAGCCTGAAAAGTATATTGGAAGTAGATAGGGCAGGTCTTAAATATGAGGCAAAGGAGTTTGTGGTTTTTTCTATAAGTAATTAGAAGCCAGTGAAGGTTTTTGAGTTTTAGTTGAGTTTAACACCATGAAATTTGATGGCAATAAATGTAATAATGCCTTGCACTTGGATTTAAAAAATGAATTGTAGAAGTATGGAATGTGAGATATGGTTATACGATAGTTCATGTGAAAAAAGTTAAGGTGCTAACTCCATTGCTTATATTTAAGCAAGCTTTAAGTTAACATTGTGATGTGATTGTGAGAAAAATTAATATGTACTTAGGTTGCTTTATTATAATGTTATCATGCATGAGGAAAGTAATGATTTCACAGTACTCTGCCTGGTTCAAAGCACATCTGGAGCATTTTATTCGGTTTTTCCTTCATTTTATGAAGAATATTGAGGAATAAGATGGAACACATTCAAATGTAGGAAACTGGGAAAGTTAGGAACTCTACATCTTATAAAGGTCACTTGAAGCAACTTAGGAATGTTTGCCCTAGAGAAGAAAAGACTTAGGAGGGATATAACTTTTTTTTCTCCAAATATATGAAGCATTGTTATATGGAATTGGGATTGTTTATTCTGAGGGATTTCAGATAATAAGAACAAGATCAATAGTTTAAAGTTATGGAAAGATGGATTTCACCTCAGTATAAAAATGTTGTTGTCATTAATGAAAACAAAAGATGAAAGGCAGACCATCTTTGATCAACTTATGGAAGGGTGTGGGGAACAGTTAAACAGGATGGGCAGGCACTGATTGGTTGGAATCTGTATAGTTAGAGGTATTGCATTGAAATAATTGTTTCACTGGCATAATGAGATCCACTCTACCAACTTCTTTATCTCCTTTTTCAAAGAGAAACTTTGAGACAATATTCCATTTTTCTGCAATTCTTTTATGTTATCTGTTTTTTTTTAAATGTTCAGTTCTTCTAGTAATGTATTGTCTGATTCGTTGTTGATGAAGGACATCACATTTAAAACACCATAAGGAATTCTTAGTATTGTTTCTCTTAATATTTCTTGTAAAATGGAGGAATAACTGAATAAAATTCTTCAGACGTGCTTTGACCCAGGGAGAGCACTGTAAAATTATTACCTTCTTTGTATATAATAACATTTTCTTTCTGTTTAAGCAACCCAAGATCACAATAGTTTTTCTCACAATTGAGTCACAGTGTTTACTTAAAGGTTACATAAAATAAACAACTTAGCACCCTACCTTTTTTTCACATAAACTATTGTGTAACCATATCTTCCATCCTGTATTTTTGTGGTTCATTTTCTAATCCAAGTGTAAGGCATTATATTTATCATAAGGATATACAAGGAGGAAATTTCTAACAATTGGAATTGCCTGAAAATGCTATAGGCTGAGGTGCTAGTGATACATTCTGCATTACTAGAGGTACTTAAGTGAAGGATGGATGACTATTGTCTTTTCAAATTAGTTGTTACAAAGTTACAAAGAGAATTCAAGGCTTGAATAGTGGGCTAAATAGATACTATTTGAAGTGCTTACCACCTCCATGATTCTATGACTGAAATTCTCATACTCATCTAAGTCACTAATAGAAATGTTAAAACTATGTTAATGGAAAAATAGGTGTCACATTTCCCCAAATCCGGTTTGTGCAGGGGCTGAGTACATCTTACAATCCTGTTCTTAGGAAGAGAATGACCATGAAAGTGACAAAACCAAAAAGAGCAATGATAACTAAAATAGATAAAACAATTATAATGGAATTGAAATAAGTTAAAACAATTCAAGAGCGTATTGATCTGTTCAGCCACAGTCAGACACACTGCACCTTGACTCCCGCATAGTGAAGTCATTTTGGTTCTGTTTGAGCACAAGGGACAACAACCATCAAGTGGCATGCGTGATGTCTTGACTCGTGGGTGAACTGGAGCAATAAATAACAGAGCAATAAATGTTTGCTGATAGAAACTTGTATACCAAGTTAGGTGAGGCAGAGTTGCACAAAGTCTTCAGTCTTACTTTCTCTTCCTTCATCCACACAAAAAGTGGATGAGCAGCCCTGGGAAGGGCTCAGCAAGCCCTCACACCAGAGATGCTAGTCCTTACTTAACACTTTATACACATATGTAGATGTATCTTTGTATGTGTATGTATATATTTGCCATCTTTTCATATAAAGGAGTTGGTGGAGAAGGTCTCTATTTACTCTGCATATGTCTATGTATATATTCCTCATCTTTTCTTATACTTTTCTATACATTTAAATTCTTGATAGTGTTTCTATATTACTTCATCTTGTACAACAAATATTGGTGTGGAATCTGCAGTTATCCTCATGGTTGTTCTTTTATATATCCTCCTCATGAGAATTGCAAAGTAAAGTAATCAAGTGTAGGATGAAACTATAGTTTCTGTTGTTGCCTTTTGCTAAATGAGAACTACTCTTCCAACTCCTTTGTCTTCTTTTTCAAGGTGAAAATTTGAGTCAGCTTTCCATTTTGCTGCACTTTCTTCTGTCATCTACTTTTATTCATATTGAGAATGTTCAGCTCCCCCAGTAACATATCAGCTCATTGGTCACCGATCCAGGACATCTCACTTAGAGATTAGGATCTAGAGATGACTCCCAAACTCTGCTCCTTCTCACCTGTGTGTTCTTTTCCATCACTCTTCCACCTTCTGACAAGCAGAAGAGGGCTACAGGGGACTGAGGGTCATTTCATATTTTCCTTTTTTTCCATGGATTGTCATTGCTTAAGAATTCCTACATGTGGCTAATCTACAAATGATGGTCCTCTTCATACTTTATTAGCATAGTCTTGGACAGTAAATGCCCTAGGTAGCTGGAGATATGTATCTTTTTAGTATGGTAGAAAGCCCATAGTCCAAACACTTGGTGTACAGGTGTTCAGGAAAGACTAGTACTTCTGGTGCAAGAGCAACCAAGTCGTTTTCAGGGCAGCTTTGGTGTTCACCTGATTCACCAAGATGCTGTAGCATGTGCATGCAGTGCACCCCAGTAAACCTTTTCAGTAGGCTAAACCAGATTGAGGGTAACTGAGAGGTTTCAAACCTATCCCATCTACCCCAAGAATGTGAAGATTTCCCCTGGCAAAATGGGTGGATGAGGATCATTTGTTCCAGGCACTGTGTAGCACTTAGAGTTTAGTCAGACGTTGAAAACACCAAGGTCATCCACTGCATCCCAAGCCATCACCAGTTATTTTGACTTTTGTCTTGCCACTAGACTCTGATGATACTGGAAGAGAGAATGAGGCTGACAAGTTTGTGTAACTCTGCCTCACTTAAACTCAACTCATGGGCAAGTTAAGACATCATTCTGTGATGGCATTGGTCCTCTTTGAAAATAAAGGGCAAAAAGCAACATATACATATACATGTGGTTCAGGATTCAGAAATGAAGGAAACTAAAGAATTGTAAAGTCTTTAATCCATATAATACATGAATACTTTCTTCTAAAATAGATATGACAAGTACTGAATAACAAAATTTTAAAAATGAAATTCGCTGTATTCTGACAGAGAGGAAAAAATGGTACCAATGTGGTAGCCAAGTCAGAATTACTTGTATATGCACTGTCAGATCAGTTAGAGCAAAGATCATAACTAACACCAAACTAGATGAAGGAATAAAACTGAACGACACTGTGGTCATTTACAACAATTCCAACCCAACCTATCCAAATAGGTTATTGATGATATAAAGGAAAAGATATTTGATTATCACTATTTCCTACAGACATTTAAACAACATAAAGCAATTTTAGGAAGATAAGGCTACTAGAGACAACTAAACTAAAGGCACAATGTTAGGAAGGAAAATGATGGGCTACTAGCAGTGTCTCCTCATTAAATGATTAAAAACACCAGAGGGGAAGGATTAGGGGAAGGGCTGGGTTGTCAGATTATTTCCTGTCAATAGGCAATCAACAACTTCACAGGACTTATGTGATAACCAGATTTATTACAAGAGAACTGAACATACTTGTGGGACCCAAAGAGTTCATAGTCCTTATAGAAGTTTGTATATTGATAAAAGTACAACAAAAGGAGGAGGAGAAAAAAGGAAAGAGCATAGTCTGGGAGGGGAAAGGTGCAGTAAGGGTTGGAAAAAAACCCTTCCAGAAGGGGAGGAGAAAGGTGATGTCAGAAGTCACATTCTTTTCCCTTAGGAACTCCTAGACTATGAAAATAGGGGGTATGATTACCTGCAAAGGACTCCAGCTGCACAGTCATTTTCCCATCTTGGCATAAACTGGCTGTTTTGCCTCCCAATGTCACACAGTCTAGGGTGTAAACAACAAATTATGTTACCTAGGGTGGCTTCATCCTTGACACATTCAGGGTTGCCTCCATGCTATGGGCCCATTGTTTCTGGAAAGTATGGCAATTCAAAAAGACAAGTTCAGGGGACTCTTTAACAGCTCTTAACACCCCGAAGCATTTATATATAAAACAGAGAGAACAAAAAATGGGTAAAAAATGGAACAATTCTACATGTTTTAATAATGATCTGTTTTATATGATCAACTATAGTGGGAGTAACTCATCTGAACTTTTGACACATACATCCCCAGTATACTTTATAAGGAAATAGAAATGGCACTTAAGAAAATAGTCAAGAAGAGCAATTGAATCAAACCTAATATACAAAAAAAAAAGAGGTGTGCTGGAGGTGATACAATTTTTATAGTATTCAGTGACTGATTTTCAAGATATTTAAAGAGGGAAAGATACTGAAAGACTGAGGGGGAAAAGTCACTGAAGCTATTACTGGTCTGCATCTGTTTAATGAATTCTTGGTATGAATATCCTATCCACTAATATAGATTGGCAAATTGCTTATAAAACATAGTTGTTCTTGAGTTGACTGAGACACTGAATTTCTTCCCAAACAACTCACTAAGACTTCAAATTTCGTAAAAGGTAGGGACCTTCATTGGTAGAGGGAATTTCCATATTAGGAGATTATGTCAGGGAAATCTCAAATTTAGTTCCTATCTATTTTCTGTCCTAAATAGGCAAAATGTAAAGGCCTCAAGTAAATGATTAAGTAATTTTGATTCACCTGACAAACTAATCATTTTTTAAGCCCAAACTCTGTGCTATAGCCACACTAGCTTTGTTGTTCCCATCCGTGAAATTTCATTTTCCACCACCATAGCTTTGAACAGGCTGTCCACAATACTTTGTTTTGTAACTTAACCTCTACCTCTTGCATTCCCTAGCTCCACTCAAATATCAAATTAAGTTCCATCTCCTTCAAGAGACCCTTCCTTATCCCCTAGGTTATGAATCACCCAACACCATCATCAATGAGTATTTCTTTTGTAGCCTAACTATTCATTTTGATACTTCAAGGGATCTATGATTTTATAATTAGAGATGTTAAGGGTATACAGGCAAAGTTTTGATAACAGGCTCTCTGAAAGAAAGAAAAAGTGCTACCAACACACTTTTAAGTTTAATCTTCCTTATTAACATTTTCTCCATCACTTCCTTAAGTCTTAACGATCAACAAAACAATAAATCAAGCCTTGATTTGTAGTGTTTGCCAGTTTCTGAGATGTAAATACATTGAAAATTTAACTACTGGCTCCAGAACACCCCCACACAACTCTCCCATGGGGGCCATGGCAACCCATCCATGGCCTCTTATGTTGTTAAACTCCTGCCCATGTCCTCCAATAAATCTTTCATGGAAGGGAGAGAAAAAATCAACATGCTGGAACCTTCCTCTAGTTCTCTTGACATTATTTGAATAATAATGGAGCATGTGGACTCTCCATAGGTTATCCCTTGCTCCCACCATATGACTGGTTCACGTTCTTTTCTAATCATACATCACTCTGATAGCATCTTTTATACCACATATCTTGTGCAACTTTTAGTTCATAATGTATTGCAGCCTACTGACACCCACATAATGCACTGTGCCTCTTCACTGACCTTTCATTTACCAAGAACTGTAATTCTTCAAGGACCATGGTATTGTATGACTCATGACCATAGGGCATATTGGAAGAAAATAGTTTAAAAAATATGAGCCTTTGTTCCAAAGAAAAGTTTGGGGGGGGGCATTAAAAATTCTATTCAATTTTTGAAATGTGATTCAGCTAGTTCTTTCTCACCTCTTAAATTCTGAGTCAAACTTTTTTCCCCTTATATATGTACAAACTCAATGTTCATGCAATTCTGTGTCAGAGTCTGTACAATAATTATTTTCTATCCATTAATTTTTTTCCCTGTGTGGATTTTTAGCTCAGTGATTTTTAATCTATAACATATATTTTTAAATGTATAATATATCTCAGAGAGGAGACCCTGTAACATTCTGGTTCTTGATACAATCATTAACAAATAGGAATGTCTGGAGGATTTAATTTTTATAGAGAATCTGTCTTCCATTTGGACTTTACTTAAATCATCCTGCATGATAGAGGAAAACACCTTTGGTGAACCTACATCTCCATGTTTTGTATCTCATTTAATGTTAAAGGTCAGAGGACTATTGAACAGAATTCCCTCTCTATTTGCATTTTAAGATTCTTGTATGATCTTAAGATATTCATGAAACTCCTGGAAGAGAGCCTTTAGGACTTCACTTTTCCTTAATGAAACAACATAGCAGGATATTGTATTCTTTGCATAAATCCATCACGTGTATGATGAATAAAGATATGGTCCACTGTAGAAAATAGTTTGTAAAATTCACTTTCCAGTTCTTTTCTCTTATTTTCCTCCAGGCTATCCTAGAAATTTATGTGAATCATTCTCATGTAGATTTTATGAAGGGGAGAGAGCAGACACATGAGTTGGTAATTATGTATATTCTTACATATTCTTTTTCAATTTTAATTTTGTGCATGAATTTTTCTCACACTTTTTGTGTTTTTTCCTCCTAGAGACAGCAAATAGCACAATTCCTTATTATTTTTTAAGATTATCTTGCTTCTAGCAGAGGTTTTCTTGGTATACTGGGTTTTATGTAGTCATTCTTAACGATTTTGGTGTAACTGGCATTTCTGTTTCAAATAGTTAGCTAAAAATAATAAGCAACATTTCTATAACCTTCTGAAGTTCATAAAGTACTTTATGTAGAATGATAGATTTAGAAGATGGAAGGAAGTCCACTGAGTCCAACGCCATGCATTTTACTAATGAGGAAACTATGACCAAGAGATTAGGTAATTTGTCTATAGTCACATTCTCAGTAAGTATCTTTAGATTGAATTTGAACTCTTCCTGAATCCAAATCTAGTAAAGCCAACTAAATGGCACAACAGATGGAGTGTTAGACTTGGAATTAGAAAGACTTGAGTTTGAGTCCTGCCTCAAACTCTTATTAGCTGTGTGACTTGGTTAGGTTACTTAACCTCTCTTGATATCTGTATAATATAAAGTAAAGCTTATGGAGTTGTGAAGATCAAATAAGTTAGTATACGTAAAATTATTTGTAAATCTTGAAGTTCTATATAAATGACATGACAAAATGAATGAAAGCTTGTTTTCTTTTCATATCTATTTCTTCTCTTTCTGCCAGTTTCATTTAGGAGCACTCTTAGAATGCTATGATTCAGTTGGATCTCATAGCAAACTTTCTGTAGACTTATTTTGTTCTTGAGTGCCTTTCTTTTCTAATAGCCAGTGTCCATTTGAGACAGAATAGCAATACACATACCAACAAGATGTCAAAAAATGCAATAATTTTCATCGCTCAAACAGAAATGGGCACCTTCTCTTTAGGGTTGAAGAAACTCTTTTAAAAGTGGAAGAAAATAGCACTTTTCAGTTTCATTTAGGTAGCTACTTTAAAAACCTTTTACGGACAGGAGAGCAAGGAGTTCTTAACCTGGGCTCCACAGACAGATTGCAGAGGGTCTGTCAGCTTGGATGGGAAAAAAATGTACCTTTATTTTCATTGAACTTTGTTTTCCCTTGTGATGAGGAGTCTGTAGGTCTATCACAGACCTTTCTTCCAAAGGGGTTCATGACAAAAAAGAACAATGTAAATATTTAGTTCATTTACTCCAGGGTCATTTCACCTCTTCTGTAGATTGTCCCATATGGTCCCTTTTCACCTTTGTATCTGCCAATATCCATAATTGTTCCTTTTGCTTTGTAAATTTCCCTCCTTGAAAGAGACTCCCAACCAATCAGAATCCTTTCTTGGTGATTCCACCACTTCATTACAGATAGAGAACTTCTGGGGAAATGAAGTTCAGGAAATTTCTTCCAATAAACAATGCTCTCATCAGAGGAAAATAAAGATTTAAGTACACTTCTCCTTGGCCATTCTCACTACCTTTTTCAGTAAAAAATTTTTTTGCAGTTCCTACAAGTCACAATAGGCATACAAGCGTAACTGGGGTGAATGTTACAAAATATCTGCAGCTTTTCATACAGCTTAATGACAGACTATCATTCCAAGAACAAGGCTGGATTAAAACACATTTATATATTTATTTTTATACATGTTATTTCCCTGGTAGAATGTCAGCTCCTTGAGTATGGGGACTGTTTTATTTTTGTCTGTGTTTATCAGTACCTAACAAAGTGCTTGGTACATATTAGGAACTTAATAAATGCTTATTGAATCATTGAAAATGAACAGTTTAAAAATGTAGGTGGTAAACACATAGATCAAATATAAGCATATGATACAAAGCTTTGCATAGCAAAAAATCACATGAAGTAAACTGAGAAAATAAGTAACATGCAAATGCATAGTTCAATGCATCTTATATCAATGTTGTGTAGAACAGATAAAAGGTTGAGGTCATATGCAGTATGTGTTGGGGTAACATGTAAAATGCAAGTAACGTACACAGTCCACTGGGAGCACTGTCTGATAAGACATGCAACTTCACACATTAACCTTTGGAGCATCTTTTCATAGTCTGATCATACTGGCTGTATAGTCTGGCATTTTTTCAGTTCTGCACCCTCTTTGTCCATACCTTTTATAGGTGTGTCAGCTCCTCCTTGACCTGAGTCCAAGTTTTGGGACCTTGAATAGTTCAAAATGAATGCTACTATCTCTAGCATCTGATGACTCAGGCTCTATATTGTTTTATGATACCACACTGTTAGTAATATTCCACCATAATCTTCTTCATTGGTAGTGTTTTACAAATGACTTCACATTCTAAATTGATGTTGCCCTTAGGTACTATCTATCTTCCCAAAATGACCTCCACTATGCAAAATTAAAAAAAAATAGTTCTTAAATGAAAATTCCATTAGTAAATCTATGATGGCTTTGCTAACACCACCCTACTTATAGAGAAAGAAACATTATGCTTACTCAACTAATAATTCATGAGACAAGTAATGATGTTGCAGTCATCCAGGATCATCTGGCTTAAAAGTACAAATTTTGTCCTATTATTTTAACATCTTATAGAGCCTTTGAGATCAGTTTTTTCTTCTCTAAAATGTGGGAGTTGGATTAGATATTCTCTCTAAGATCCATGAGAACTCTAACATTCAGTGTGAATCATCGATCACCTTATGAGGTTTGTTCTTTTCTAAGAGACCTTATTTGAATTAATAAACCCTATGGACAAATATAGAGGCAGCTAGATAGCTCAGTGGATAGAGCTTAGGGACCGAAGTCAGAAAGATATGAATTCAAATCTGAACTCAGACACATATTAACTATGTGACCTTGAGCAAGTCATAACCTCTGTTTGCCTTAATCCACTGGACAAGGACATAGCAAACCACCTATAGTACTTTTGCCAAGAAAATCCCATAGACAGTATGATCTATGGGGTCACAAAGAGTCAAATATGAATGAATGACTCAACAGCAAGGACAAATATAATCATCCAATACTGATATTCTGGCATACTCCATGATCATCTTTGTTGATTGTACCCTAACCTTTAAAGAGCTACTTAGAAAATTATTATTGTTTAGAAATTGATTGTTATAGGGTAAAAACACTTAAATACACATTAATCATGCATGATTTCCCAAATTTTCAAAAATCGACAATGGGAAAGAATAAAAAAAAGAAGGAAAATGTATTTTATTCTTCTCTTTGTATAGAGATGGAGTAGTGGCCACTCTGCTCTGGTTATCAGTGGCGTAGTGGATATGATGTGCTTTTCAAGGACCAGCCTTCCATAATTCCCATCTCTGGCAGTCAAAATTCTACCTGTTCTTTATAGTCCAGTTCATTTTCTGCTTCCTTTCTAAAGAGTTATTTGACATATTCTCTGTCTCTCCTCTGTATTAAAATACTGGTGATCCATGCCACTCATAGGACTCTTAGCCCATATTGCCTCGTGTTCTTGTTGTTTGTGTATGTGTCTATGTTCTCATCTAGAATGGTCCTGAGCAAAAAAAAGGAAATGTTATAGGAAATTATTATGGTGAAGCATGGGTGACAGGAATAATTACAAAATTTAAAATTCTAGGGCAAGAGAAAAACATCCAAAAAATCAATTTGAAAAAAGAAAACAGCTACAAAATGAGGGTACTTTTGGAAATGAAAATAAAAGTAATTCTGTAGTTTAAACTATAACTCACAGAAAACATATACTTTCTACAAACTTCTTATGAAAACTCTAGGAAAAAATATCTGATGGATAAAAAAGTCTAGCTTCTAGAAAATCTAAAGCAAAACAAAACAAACCCTGAATCTTATATATTAAAGTATAAGGGTCTAGTATAAGAGAAAAACCACATCTTTTATTTAATATTTCTAAATAAAAAACAGGGAAACCACTAAATATGGTAAGCCAGTTTCAAAGAAGAAATGAGATCAAACAAAAAAATTTCAGGAGCATTTTTTCAGAGGAGGATACATCTTATAAGCACAGATTCTGTAAAGACATTAAAGACAAAAGACAAACTCACGAATCTATGAGATCTCTTGTTTGTGGTGTAGAAGTATTCAGAGGGTAAATGTATTTATTCTTTTTTTAGTCCTTTATGTAGAGAGATATCAAATAACTTTTTTATGTAGCAGATGTATCAGAGTCTTTAGATCAAATAGTAAGACTTGGCTGCATAAATGTGAATAAATCACCAAGACATGATAGCATATACTTAGAAGTTTTAAAGGAAATTAATGCCATCAGTTTCATAAAACCTTCCCTGATTCCTTCTTCCCTCCAGGTGGATAACAGATTTCATAGAGTATTTTGTGCTTTCCTTATGCTCTTAAAATGTAGCTTATCTTATCTTCATGTGTTATCTTCTACTTCACTGTAAGCTAACTGAGGGCAGAGACTATATCTTACTTGAATTTTATATCTCCTCTAGTGCTTAGAAAGGAGCATTGTAGAGAGCACATATTAATAAATATGGAATGAATGACAGAGAGAATTCAAGGAAATTGTGGAAATATTGACCAAAATTTTAATCTGTCATTATAAACTGTCTTATCAATAAAACAGGTGTCCAGGACTAGATTGATGAGTCTCATTTCAATAGCAAGAAAGCTTAAAAGATAGGATTACTGAACTTTGAAATACGTACCTATTACAGGAGAATCAAATAGCTCATTATGAGGGGGGAATCAGTTTGCCTTTATGTAGTTCATAAGATCATAGCTCTAGAGACAGAAGGGATCTTAGAAATAATCTAGCCCAATTCTCTTATTTTACACATCTAAACTGAGGCCATTTAGGTTAAGCAACTGGCCCAAGGCCGTACAGGTGACAGAAATCACACATGGAGCAGAGATGACATTTGATGATCCTAGAAGTAATGAAGCAAATGAGCATATAGACAAAGGAAAACCAATGAATATAATCCAATTGTATATACACAAAAAACCTTTGATAAAATTTTGTAGTTACAAGTGTGTGTGTGTATGTGCATGTGCATGTGCATGTGTGTTTAACCTATGTTCCTATGACACTAAATGAAATTTTTCTTATGAATAGGGAATCTGCTTAGAGATAGAAACCAAGGGCTAAGGATGAAAAGATATTTTCCAAGTAGAAAAGTAGAAAGAGTGGAATCTACCTGTAATGACTGGTGCCAAGGCTGATCTTTTTCACATTCTGGTATAGAGAGTTATGAGGTAGAGTTGAATAATAGAGAGCTGGCTTCAGGATCATATGTTGGGGATGGGGAGAGATGTTTGTTCTTGCTATACTTTTCAAGTAAATATTCTTTTGTAAGAGCTAATCTGGTTGTTAAGTAGTTAAATGGAAGTTAGGTGCCAAGGAACCCCTAAAATTGAGGGAACACAATCTGTGGGGGCTAATGTCTATGGTGGGGAATGGAACCCTGCCCGGTGTCCTTAAGTGGTAATCCTGGAGTAAGGATGAAAGCAACACATCTGGCCTTCAGGCATTGTGAGGAAGTGGCAAAGTAATCTAGTGTTTATTGACAGGTAAAAATTTTAAATTTAAAACAAAGTAAATGATATAGAAGCAATAAACTCATTTACTCTTTCAGGTGGTATATTCATTACTAAAAATAATTTATCTTTATATAATGCTTCCTATAAATGAAAAATTTCATTTGCTCATAGCAACAACCCTTTGAGAAAAATTGCCATTTTTATCGATGAGAAAACTGTTTAGTGATTTCCCCCGCAAAGTTAGTGTTTAGTGAGGAACGGAGTTGGAACTTAGACTCAACTTTTTTGCTGCCCAAAACATTGGCTTTTCCATTATATCATATGTTATCAATTAATTCACCAAACCATCACACAGCCGTGCTGACTAGGGCCACTAAAAATTTGTCATCTAATCTCAACTGGGCCCTTGCATCAGCAAAGCAACATTTTTTCTCCTTTCTGATTTTCTATAGCACTCTTCACAAAGCTATCTCAAATATTCTCTTCTTTCCTCATATGTCCCACATTGTCCCTTTCCCATACCCTCTCAGCAGAGGACCTTGGCCTCATACTTTACTGGGAAAATTGTGGCCACTCCCTCCTATTATCCTACTTTTTAACCCTACTCTATATCTCTAAGACATTCTCTCTTCCTTTACTTCAGTTCCAAATAAAGAGGTGGTCCTTTTCCTCATCAGGGTCAAGCCCTCTGTAAGCTTGATCAGGTGACTGGGAAATTATGTCAACACCCTGAGTTTTTAGTCCTTTGAGTCAATCGAGTCTTGAGGATGGTTTCAGGTCTTACTTAAATACAAACTTAAAGCCTAACTTGCATTGGAGCAGGGGTTATTTTATTATTCCCACAAATCCCCATAATCATAGGATCATAACTTGTGAACCAAGAGAGATAACAGAGGCTATCTGGTCCAAACCCTTCATTTTACATGCAAGGAAACTGAGAGCCAGGCAGGTTAAATGATTTTACAAGGTCGCAGAGTAACCATAAAATGAGGTATTTGAATCCAGGCTCTCTGACTCCAGTCAGTTTTTTGTTCCATTGAACCAGATTTCCTCCCTAATCATTCCCTCATTTTCCAATCTTCAGTCTCTCCCTCTTGTTTCCAACTATGTACAAACATTCACATTTAGTGCTACTATCCCTTTGGATTATCATCGAATATTTCCCTTTCCTTTCCAAACCAAATGCCTAGCAAGAGTTATTTTCATTTATTCTCTCCACTTCCTTTGTACTTACTTCTCTTCACAACTTACTGTTGTGCTTACTTTGTCTTGAAATTTGGCTTCTAGCCTCTTTACCCAACTGAGACTGCTCTATTCAAAGTTACAGATGATCTTTCAGTTGCTAAATCCAATGGTCTTTTCTCAGTCCTCCCCTCTCTTGACCTTTTTGTAGTATGTGAAGCTGCTGACCACCCACTCCTTGATATTCTCTGTTTTCATGGCACTACTTTTTCTTGAGTCTCTTCCTACTCATCTCTCTATTTCTTTTCAAACCCCTTTGTTAGATTATCTGTGTCCCAACCCCAGACCATGTGTATAAACCAAGGCTCTACCCTGGGCTCTCTTTTCTTCAGTCTCCATGCTCTCTCTTATTAATGTTATTTATTTTCACTAGTTCAATTATCATCTTTTTTTCAAGTGACTCCCATATTTATATATCTAATTTTAGACTCATGAGCTCCAGTCCTGCATCACCAATTACCACTGTACATTTCCAAGTATGTGTCTCATAAGTACTTCAGATTTAACATGTCCAAAACAGAATATAATACCCCTAAACTCACAACTCTCCTCAAATTTCCATATTTCTATTGAGGATATTACCCAGATTTTCAACTTGGAAGTCATTCTTGACTCCTCACTCTCTCCTCTCCACCCTCTCATATCTAATCAGTTAGCAAGCAAACACTGCCCCTATCTTATATCTCACATACATGTCCTTCCCTCTATTCAAGAAGTGTTTCAACAAATTAATGATTGACAGCTTCATAATATGTTATCAAGAAAAAAATAATGATAAGGATCATCTATAATTTTGAATACAGCAGTTTCAGTTCAGTGATGAATCTGGAAACCAAATTTGAAGAGATTGAGGAATGAGAGAACAAGTGGACGAATAAGAAAAGATAACTGTTTCTAGGCATTTGGGCTTATTTCCCTAATATTTTAAAAATGTCTTTTAGGATTTCAGATTGGCATAGAGGTTAGTAGGTAGGAAGACCTAAGTTTAACTTTAGTATGTGTCTTAACTCTGAAGTCTACTAACTATATAACTCTAGGCAAGTTATTTAACCTTTCAGTGCCCCAGGCATATCTCTTAAGATTCAAAGTTACATTTGAATTTCTTTTTTAAAAATATATGATTAATTTATTTTTCAGTTATTAACATTCACTTCCACAAGAATTTGAATTAAAAATTTTCTCCCCATCTCTCCCCACCCCCCACCACAGGACAGAATGCACCCCATCCACCCCTTCCTCCAGTCTGTCCTCCTTTCTATTACCCACCCATCTTCTACCCCTCTTCTCCTCCATGTTCCTGTAGGGCAAAATAGATTTCTATACTCCATTGCCTGCATGGCTTAATTTCCAGTTGCATGCTAAAACAATTTTTAACGTTCATTCTTAAAGCTTTGGGTTCTATATTCTCTCCCTCCCTCTCCACCTACCCTCATGGAGAAAATAAGCAATTCAATATAGATCAATCATGTGTAACAATGCAAAGTACTTCCATAATATTTATGTTATAAAAGACTAACCACATTTCCCTTTGCCCTATCCTGCCCTTCGTTTATTCCATTCTCTCCCTTGACCTGTCCTCCCACAATAATGTTTGCTTCTGATTATCCTTTTCCCCAATTTGCTATCCCTCCTCCTTCCCTCTCCTATCTTCTTCCCCCTTGCCTTCCTGCAGGGTAAAATAGATTTCCATATCCAACTGAGTGTGTGTTATTCCCTCCTTAACTCAAATCCCATGAGAGTAAGGCTCAATTATTTCTTTTCATCTCTCCCCTTTCCCCCTCCACTGTAAAAGCTCTTTCTTCTTCTTGTATGTGAGATGATTTGCTACATTCTATCTCTCCCTTTCTCTTACTCCTAGTACATTCCATTTGACAGTAAATTTTATTTTTTTAGGTGTTCTCCCTTCAGAGCTCACCCTGGGCCCTGCCTGTGTATATATATACACACATATACATACATATATATTTATACATATATATATATATACACATGTACATATACATACTTACACATATATAATAAACACATATATACATACCCATACACACCCACATATAAATATATATATATATACATATATTCCCTCTAACTACCCTAATAGTGAAAAAGGTCTCATCAGTTACAAATAATATCTTTCCATGTACGAATGTAAACAGTTCAACTTTAATGAGTTCCTTAAGGCTTCTCTTTCCTATTTACCTTTTCATATTTCTCTTGATTCTTGTATTTAAAAGTAGGTTTTTCTATTTGGCTCTGGTCTTTTCAACAGGAATGCTTGGAAGTCCTCTACCTCATTGAAATTCCATTTTTTCCCTTGAAATATTATACTCAGTTTTGCTGGGTAAGTGATTCTTGGTTTTAATCCTATCTCCTTTGACCCCTGGAATATCCTATTCCAAGCCTTTTAATTCCTTAGTATAGAAGCTACTAAATCCTGTGTTATCCTGATTGCATTTCCACCATACTTGAATTGTTTCTTTCTGGTTGCTTATAATATTTTCTCCTTGACCTGGGAACTCTGGAATTTGACTATAATATTCCTAGGAGTTTTCCTTTTGGGATCTCTTTTAGGAAGTGATTGGTGAATTCTTTCCATTTACTCTTTGGTTCTAGAACATCAGGGCAGTTTTCTTTGATAATTTCTTGGAAGATGATGTCTAGGCTCTTTTTTGTCATGATTTTCAGGTGGACCAATAATTTCTGATTACATTTCCTGGATCTATTTTTCAGGTTAGTTGTTTTTGCAGTGAGATATTTCACATTTTCTTCTACTTTTTCATTCCTTTGACTTTGTTTTTAATTTCTTGGTTTCTCATAAAGTCATTAGCTTCTATCTGCTCCATTCTAATTTTTAAATAACTATTTTCTTCAGTGAGTTTTTTTCCATTTGGCCAATTCTGCTTTTTAAAGCATTCTTCTCTTCATTGGCTTTTTGGACCTCTTTTGCCATTTGGGTTAGTCTTAAAGGTGTTATTTTCTTCGGCATTTTTTGGGTCTCCTTTAGCAAGCTGTTGACTTGCTTTTCTTGCATCACTCTCATTTCTCTTCCCAATTTTTCCTCCACCTCTCTTACTTGATTTTCAAAATCCTTTTTGAGCTTTTCCATGGCCTGAGACCATTGCATATTTTTTTTGGAGGTTTCGGATATAGAAGTCTTAACTTTGATGTCTTCCTCTGATGGTATGCTTTGTTTTTCCTTATCTGTTTTTCCTTATCTTCCTTTTCTGGAAGAAAATACCTTTTCACCAAAAAAGCAACCTTCTATAGTCTTATTTTTTCCCCTTTTTGGGCATTTCCCCAGCTAGTTACTTGACTTTTGAGTCCTTTGTCAAGTTGAGGGTATACTCTAGGAACCTGTAAGTTTTTAGTTCCTCTAACGTGGCACAATCAAGGGAGAGGAGTTTACTCCCCTCCCTGGATTGCACTCTGGTCAGGGAGCAACCACAAGCACTCTTTTTCTGTCCAGTATCTACAAGTAGGAATCCATTTACAGAACCTCCACTAGCTCCACCACACCAGTGCTCCTCTTCACCCCTGGACCACCACTCAGGACTGGGACCCAAATCAGCCACTCAATTCCCCCAGGGTCTTTAGGCTGAGAGCTTCAGGACTGGACACTGCTTCTGCAGTTGCTGCTGCCCTGGGGTTGGGGCTGGGGCCAGATTGCACACCCCTCTCACCCAGGTGAAAGAGCTTTCTCACTGACCTTTGAATCTATATTTGGCATTTGTAGGTTGAGAAATCTGGGAACTGCAGCTGCTACCCATGATTCTGTGCCCTGAAGCCTACTCCAGTCTGTCCGTGCAGTGGGGCCCATGCTAGGATGTGCTCTGCTCCAAGCCTGGTATGATAGACCTTTCTTGTAAGCCTTCCAGGCTGTCTTGGATTGGAAATTTCTTTCACTCCATCGTTTTGTGGCTTCTGCTGCTGTAGAATTTGTCTAGAGTCATTTTTACAGGTATTTTATGGGCTATGAGGGAGAGCTACAGCTGGTCTGCCTTTCTACTCCACCATCTTGGCTCTGCCCCCAACATTTGAATTTCTGACCTACATTAGTACCTAGTTAAATGAATTATTCTTTTATGTTCTTTTTCTTAATATGGCAATTTTCCTGAAATAAGACAAAGTAAAATATTTGCAAATGACAAAACTTAAGAAAACTGTCCAAAAAGGAAAGGATCCTCTATGAACAAAATTTATTTATAGCAGCGTTTTTTGTGGTGGCAAAGAATTGGAAATTGAGGGGTGCCCATTAATTGAGGAATCGCTGAACAAGCTGTGAGATATGATTGTGATTGAATACTGTTGTGCTATAAGAAATGATGTACAGAATGACCTCAGAAAAATCTTGGGAAGACTTAGATGAACTCATGCAGAGTGAAGTGAGAAGAACCAAGAGGACATTGTTTGCAATAATAGCAGTACTGTAAGGATGATAACTGTGAATAATGCAATGATACAGTTCTGAAGGACTCAAGATGAAAAATGATGTCCACCTCAAGAAAAAAGAACTGATGGCATCTGAAGGAAAATCAAAATATTTTTCACTTCCTTTATTTTTCTTGTTTTTTTTTTTTGCCTATGTCTTCTTTTGCAATCTGGATAATTTGGAAATATGTTTTGTATGACTGCACATGTATAATCTATATCAAAGTGCTTATCTTCTCAAGGAAGAGGGAGGAGAGAGAATTTGGAACTCTAAAATTATTTTTCAAATGAATATTAAAAATGCTTTTATATGTAAATGAAAAAAATAAAAGTATTCAAAAAAAGAGAAAATTTATAATTTCAAATCTAATCAGTTTACTACTCAATAATATGATGATCATAAACTGAGAAATAAATTTCATAAATTTTCATAGCATTTTCTCTACATATTTGTATATATATATATATATATATATATATATATATATATATATATATATATATATATATTCACATATATAGAGTTTCTGACTTGTCCAAGATGATCACTTCTCATCCTTCATTCTCTGTACTCCCACCAGAGGGCATGTAAAGAAAGACAAAAAAGAATAAACTCATAGTCATCATTTTCAGATGCAGTAGACTTGAAACTCCGTGGAGGAAAAAACTATATCTTACTCATCTTTATTTCCTCTTCAGAACATAGTGTGGTGCCACGCAAATAGTATATCAGATCAGGTATACATATCTGTGGACTACTTCTTGAGTTCCATTCACTTCAATTATATTGCAAGTGAACTGACTGAAGACTTTTTTAAAATACTAAATCCAACAAACATTTGTTAAGTTTTTATTATGTGCATAGTACTGCTTTAAATACTGAGAATGTTAATTAAAAATAACACAATCTCTTACCTCAAGGAGTTTATAACCTAATTTCAGGGGGTTAAATACACAAAAAGGTATATTAATGGACGCAATGTGATAGGGACAAAAGGAGAGTGTAAACAAAGGGTTATAAAAATTGAGGAGAGGGGGATAACGTTTGGCTGGAGGGCTTAGGGAAGGCTTCAGGAGGAAAATTACACCTCAGCTGGGTTTTAAAAGTAGAGACAGTTTTCTATTAGTAGAGGTGTGGAGGGAGTGTGTTCCAATAATTGGGGATTGCCTGTGAGAATGCACAGAAATTGGTCAGAACAAAAGGAGCAAAGGAGTAAAGACTAGTCCAATTTGCCTGCAAAAAGAGTACATAAAATGGAATAGAATGAAATGATACAGGGAAAGTAGGTTGGACCCTGATTGTTGAGGGTATTATTTTTTGTCCTTCATTTTGAAGGGGACCAATGACATCATAGGGTGTTGTCTTAACGTGGATTTAAGTGAGGCATCACCCTTACTTTCTTCCAGTGACAAGATAAAAGTCAAAAATGACTGGTGATGGCTCAAAATGCAGTGAATAACCTTATCTAACCAAGCTCTAAGCTTTCTGTAATGCCTGTTTCCACTGCCTTCATTGTCCTTCGAACAAATTATTCTCATCTGCCCATTCCATCAGTTGAAGTCTTCACATTTGGGGATGACATGTCCCTAACTCACCAATGAGTTTGAGATGCATCAGATCCCTCAACCTGGTTTAGTCTGTCTGTGGAGATGGGTACTGGAGTGTGCCTGCTCTTCATACTACAGCTTCTTGGAGCCACAGGTGAAAGTTAAGTGGCAAGGAGACACCAAAAGTGCATGAGCAGTCCTGAAAAGGGCTTGGCAAACCTTCACACCAAGGTGCTAGGCCTCCTTGAACAAAGACAAACATTGAGGGTCTTAAATATTAGGCTGAAAAGATTTTACTTTAATTTATGACGGAAAGTCATTAAATATTTTAGAGAAAGAGAATAGCATGGTCATGTATTATGAAAATTATTTTAGTAGATGAATGAAGGATGGATTGGAGAGGAGAAAATTACACCAATAGCAAACATATATTAACACTTACTATGTGTAGGACACTATGCTGAGCACTGAGAAAGAGAATATATTTTGTCTTCAAGGAGGACACTTGTCTTCAAGGAGATCTTAATCTACTAAGGGGATAAAACACCAGTAGTGATGTTTTAAAGCATAGTATTCCATACTAAAGGCACATCTAGTTACAAAAAAAATAGTGCTACATGAGAAGCAAGTGGGAAATTTGAAACCACTCTAGGGTACCTAAAGGAGGTGAAATAAGTATGAATTCAATTTAGCAGACACTTGTTGAGTACCTCCTTAATGAGGAACAATAGGTAAAGTTAAAGAAGAAGGGCATTTTAGCCACAGGGAACAGCCTGAGCAAAGGCACAGAGCTGTGAGTGTAATGTGTGTTTAAAGGTGAGAGACTTATCCAGGACAACTAGAGTATAGAATATGTCGGGGGAATGATATGAGGCAAAACTGGAAAGATAGGCTGTTATGAGATTGTTAAGGCACCTAAAATGCCAGGTAAAAGAGTCTGAACATTGCTCAGGATGTCATTAGGAACTGCTGCAGATTTTTGAGTAGAGGAGTAATGTGACCAGATCTTTACATAAGCAAAAATTGCTGTAGCTATGATGTGAAGTCCTGGTTGGGAGTGGAGGGAAGAGATAGTACATTAGGATTGAAAGACATTGTAGGAAGTTTTTCAGTGGTCTAGATGGTTTGTACTAGAGTGGTGGCAATAAAAATATCAAGGATGGTATTGATAATGTTTAATATAAAATTTTGGAATAATCTCTTTGTTCTCTCTGAAGTAAACTCAGAGAGTGCCTCTTCCTATGTCAGCAAAAGCCAGCCAAGGCTGACTCTACACTCCTTAAGGAGACCTTTAGCCTAAGACACTATATCTTGAATAATGAGGCTTTCCTTTGTATCTTATTATTTATAGACATATACTATGTTATGGCATATTAATGGTAAAGAAAATATAGACATCTTAGGTCGTAATTTCTATTGAACTTTGTTTAGCCTTTTCCTATGTCAGTTATCTGTTTAGGGCAGGAAGCCTGCCACTCACTAGTGGTGGGATTTCCTTCTTTATCCCCGAGACATATGTTTACCCAGCTGGAATCGCAAGGCCTGACCAACATTACTTTGTTAATTGTCTTGTCTTACTAAATTTGTGATTTGTTCAACTAGGAGAGTTCCTTTCTCACAGCAAAATGTATATAAGCCAGAAGATTTCTGCACTGGGTAGCCAGAACATTTCTGGCTCCATAATGCATTATGTTACCATTGTCTTTAATAGGGAATTGATTAATTAATTAATTAAATTATAAAATGTATGTATTTAGCCTATTGCCTTTTCTTTCAAAGTTTTCAGGTCAACAGTATGTATGTAAGAGATATAGAAGAACTGGAACTGAAAGAACTTGGTAATGATTGAATATGACAAGAGCATGTGGTTTGTGCTTGGGTATTGTTGATTCTAGGTCTCAGTGTTTTATGTACTGTGACACCTGGCTGCCTCATATACAAAGAGTAGGTACTTAAAACCATGTGAGTGAATGATTTCGCAAGGAAGAGTCTAAAAAAGAGAAGAGGTACCAGGAGGTACCAAGACAGATCTTTGAAGAAAAACCACATTAAGGGTTGAGAGAGCAAAGTGTCAGTAAAAGAGAAAGAAGGAATCATTAGAAAGATAGAGAATATAGGAATTGTCCTCTGAAGCCAAGGAATTGTCCAGTAGGAGGAAGTTGTCTATAATGGTAAAATCTGGAGAGATCAAGGACTCTGAGGACTAAAATTAAGGCCATTAGAGTTCACAATTGGGAGATCATTGACGACAAAAATAAAGAGATCAATTTCAATGGTGTTTTGGAAGAAGTCCAATTGCAAAGGCTTGAAGAAAGAGTGGATTATGGTCATGGGTATAGATAACTTTTTCAATAATAGCTTAAAGCATTGATACTTTGGAAAAGTTCTCAAATACAAAGAACCTTGAATTTTTAAAAATATTTTTTCTCTACCCAACATGAGGAAAAGTGTAAAGAAGGTATAACTATCAAAAAGCAATTTGCTCTCTTTCCCACAACCCAAACTCTTATGATTACAGGATAAACACATGATAACATTGTACTGCTACAGCATTTACTATCAGGCTTACCTTCAGAGGTTTAAAACTGGGTCTGAATTCACTAAACTAATTTGAAAGCAAAATTGCAATAATGTTCAAGACAATTTTATAGATTAGGGAAGTATTTGAATATGTTCCCAGGAAAGAACTTGTTTGACTTTTGAAAGTTTATGATTTCCTTAGGTCTCAGACAAATGCCCTTGATCTCTCAAACTTCAAGCGCAACAGGGTTGACTGTGCAGGAATACTGGGTGCTCAGTGCAGTATAGCCAATTACTCTGTAATGGAGAAAGGGGCTGTGTATGTTGTATATACATTAGGTAGCAAATGTAGATGTATAAAGTGATTGAATATGTTCCTTGATTCTCTTGAGTCCTTTGGTCATGTCCATTATGGCATAGAGATAAACCTACATTCCCTAAAGCTATAAAACAACTGAGTAGAAGAAAGGAAGTTTGTTAGTCAAGAACCAATCTTTATTACTTCAACAAGATTAATCACTAAGTCATTGGTTCCAGGGAGGTAAATTTTCTTTTGTAACATGGCTAATAAGGAAATGTTTTGTATGACTGCACATGTATAAACTATATAAAATTGCCTTCTCAAGGAGGGGTTAGGGAAGAAAGGAAGTGAGAAAAAAATGAATGTTAAAAATTTTTATTTACATGTAAATGAGAAACAAATGAAAAATTTAAACATTAGATAACTTTTATTGAAAAATTTGGCAGTGAAAGGGAGGATAGAATTGGAATGGTAGTGGGGTGGAAAAAATATTGAGAAGACTTTATTTTTAAAAATATTGAGGTGACCTAAGTATATTTCTAGGTAGATAAGAAGGGCCAGTGTTGCAAGATAAATTAAATCTGTGTAGCAAGAGGAAATGATTGCTGGAGCAGGGTTCTGGAGAATGTGAAAAGCTGTGAGAATAGTGATTCAGAGTTGTGCTGAGTAAAAAAGTAGGGATATTTCATCTTCTGTATGACCCATGGGTAAAGAATTGACAAAGAATAGAAGAGCAGAATTGTCCAGTAGCATCAAGGACCTTGTTGAAATCAGTAGGTCATACAGTAGGTGAAATCAGCTGAATTTCTTGACTTTATCCAGTAATTTTCAGCAGCCTTGGAACAATAGGAGAAAAATTAGAATGATTTTCAGGTCAGGAACAGTGAAACTTAAGTAGAATAAGGGTTCCTAGGGTAATAACTGAGCAAATATGAGTGTCAGATTATCAAGTCAAGGCTGAACATTACCTTGAAAACTTCTGTTATGGACATAAAGCAAGATTTTTCTTCTGAAAGTACTAAAGGTTCATAGGCTATTAGTTGATCAGCATGTAAAATCAAGCACCTTTATCTTCAACAGAGAGACATGTATTATGGATTAAGAACAGGAAAATGTCTGGAAACAGAAAAAAATTTATTTTTAGATATATATTGTGGGCCCTTTTTCATTTGTTGGTAGAAAAAAGTCCTTGACTTCATTTTTACCTTATATAAAAATGGGATAATAATACTTTTCACATAGTTACCTCATAGGTTTTTGGGTTTAGAAATGTAAGGTATGTTGAAGATCATCTGATTGTAACCCCTCATTTTATAGGTGAGGAAACCCGAAGAAGTTGCATAGGAAGTAGGAGAGCTGTTATTATTTTTTCTAGATCTGCAAAATAATTTTTAGTAGTTTGATGCTATGGTACTGAATAAGTTAATTAATTTAAGATACAATAATTTAATAAAGTAGTATTCTGTTATAACCATATACCACAACTTGTTCAGCCATTTCCTAACTGATGGGCATCCCTTCAATTTCCAATATAATTAACTCACCAACTGTGCTCTCTATCTATGTAGGCTCCTTCTAATTGCTCTAATAATGATAGAGTTCTTAGGAGTTACATGTATCATCTTCCCATATAGGGATATAAACAGCTTATCCTTATTAAGTCCTTTATAATTTCTCTCATGTTTACCTTTTTATGCTTCTCTTGAATCTTGTGTTTGAATGTCAGATTTTCTATTTAGTTTGAGTTTTTTTCATCAGGAATGTTTGAAAGTTCTCTATTTCATCAAATAACTGTTATTTACCCTTAAAGATTATACTCAGTGGGTAGTTTATTCTTGGTTGCAATCATCACTCTTTTGCTTTCTAGAATATAATATTGTAAGCTGTCTGTTCCTTTAAAGAGGAAGCTGCTAAATCTTACATGATCCTGACTAGCTCTATGTCATTTAAATGGTTTTATTTTTGGCTGCTTGCAATATTTTCCCCTTGATCTGGGAGCTCCAGAATTTGGTTATAATATTCCTCGGGTTTTCATTTTGGTATCTCAGGAGGTAATCAGTGTATTCTTTCAATTTCTCTTTTACCCTCTGGTTCTGTGATATTGAGCAGTTTTCCTTGATAATTTCTTGAAATATGATGTCAGGGTTCTTTCTTTGATGATGACTTTCAGGTACACCAAAAATTCTTAAATTATCCCTTCTCAATCTATTTTCCAGGTCACTTATTTTTCTGATGATATATTTCACATTTTATTTTTTCATTCTTTTGACTTTGTTTTTATTATTTCTTGATGTCTCGTGGAATCATTAGCTTCCATTTGCCCTATTCTAATTTTTAAGGAATTATTTTCTTCAGTGAGATTTTGTACTTCCATTTCCATTTGGCCAATTCTGCTTTTTAAGGAGTTCTTTTATTTAGTATTTTTGTGCCCCTTTTACCAAGCTATTAATTTTCTTTTCATAATCTTCTTGCATTACTTTCATTCCCTCCCCCCCCCCCCCATTTTTTCCTCTACCACTCTTATCTCATCCTTAGCTATTCCAGGAATTCTTGTTGAGCTGGTGTCCAATTTGCATATTTTCCTTTGAGGCTTTGCTTATAGCTGTTTTCTCCATTGTTGTCTTTTTCCAAGTTTGTTTCTTGATCTTTTAAGATCTTGTTTTTTGAAAATTTTTGAAAAATCTTGATTTTTTTCTAGATTTGTGTGGTCAGTTTATTCTTTTATGTTGTTTGTTTCCCCAGCTTATTTCTTGATTTTGAAATTCATGTTAAAACTGGGATCTGCCCACCTGGTGTATGGAGGAGAGGTGGGAGTGGAGAGTCACAGTCCCAAGCTTCAGGCTTTTTTGACTGCTGGTTTCAGAGCTATTTCTGGCAGTCTTTAAGTTTTTAGTGCTTCCAAGGTGGTGTGATCTGAGGAGAGGTATGGTCATTACTCTCCTGATGTGTGCTCTGGTCTTTACTTAGGAAGGGCCCTTGTTACACTCGGGGCCCTGGAACTGCAACCAGGATCTCAACTCTCTTATGACTAACCACAAGTCCTTCTCTTAACCCTGAAACTGTGACCTAGAATACTTATGGGGAATAAAGTTGCCAAATAGTACCAGGTCCTGTGCCCAGTGCCAGCAAAAGGTCATTGTAATCTTTTTTTTCTGACCAGTTGTCTGACCACCTCCCCCTTATAATCTCCGGATAAAAGCTCTGGATGCTGCTTCTGCTTCTGCTACCCCTTATGCCCTGGATCAGCTCCCATCATGGTATCATGGACTTCTTTTGCCAACTTCCTAAGTTGTCTTAGGCTGGACAAATGTCTCACTCCTACGTTTTGTTGGTTATGCTGCTCCAGAATTCAGTTTGACCTATTGTACTAAAGTTGTTCAGAGTGAATCTGGATAGCTGGATTACTCCCTCTATTTCACCATCTGAAAAGTAATTCTCATTTTCCTTCCTCCTTTCCTGAAAAGACTGGATTAGATGTTCTCTAAAGTATCCTTTATTTCTAAATTCTATGATCTTATGAATATGTATCAGGGAAATCTTGTCTTTTTAAGCTAGCCATATGAATTTCAGGTTAAAGAAAAATCTTCAACTTGAAGAATCCACCTGGATTTAAATAGGAAAATGTAAAAATAAGGGACTTCAAAGAGCTTACTCTGCTCCACCACCGTGGACCAGGGTGTGGCAGAGGCTGTTGGCTAAGTGAGGATTTCTGAGGAAAGGAATTTCAACATTAATAAAAGATTCTCAGAGCGCTAACCCATTGTAAGAATCTATCAGAGTAGTACTGTATTACCATTTCATTAACATTCCATATTTTGACCAGGGAACAAACTGTTGTTAGTAAATAAAGCTGAAAATTAACATTTGGTTTCTAAACTTGTAACTTGTGTGAGAGCTCTTAGGTTGTAAACTAATCTATTTTTCTTTCATTGTTACATTTAATACTTTTTTTTTTGAACAAAAAGAGAATCCTCGGAGGCTATGGTTTGCTGTCTTTCACAAAGTGCCAGGGGTTATAGGAAGGAAAGTGTGATCATGGCTGAGAAATTATATTTGTTTCTGTTTTCTCATGTTTGAACTCTGCTTCTGTACCATATCAAACCTTGTGGAGCTAGAGCAGGAAAAACAATAAGGATTCCATAGCCTTAGCATGACTGAATACAGCTGCCACAACACACTTGTTTGTACTGTCCTCTTACGTGACACAAAGTAATTTATATTTATTCATCCCATGTTTTGTTATGTGTGTCCACTCTGAGGAGCATAAAATGTTTGACGTGTGTACTTTGGTAACTGTAATTTGCCCACGGTCACTCATCTGGTCCACAGCAGAACCAAAACTAGAATACAAATCTTCTGTCTCCCTCTTCATTGTGCTTTACTCCGCACCATATGGCCTACCCTGATTTTTAATGAAATGGGAAAGAGAAAAATAGATTCTAAGGTTGCATATTATGATTCAGTAGTAAGAAAGTACAACCTTATCACTGAGAAACTGAAAGTTTCTCCCTCAGATGCTCTACCCAAGATTTTCAAATAAATAAAACAAAGGCTTCTTTTTAACTTACTAAAATTTATTTGACTGTTAGTATTCTTAATATTTAGAAATAAGGGAAAATATGAATTATTATATCCATTACTTCCTTCATATTTTATTTTCTATTCGAAAAGTTTCAAACATAATAACATGCAGACAGTATTATTTCTACTATCAATAAGTTAGCTACTAGGCAGTGATTCTTTTAAGTTATAGTGACTCAGGAATTGGATGAAAATACAGATGGCCCTTCATCCTGGGTCCCTTTTGCTTCCATAATGTCCTTGGAAGAAAGGTAAAAAAGGGTCTATTGGTACCAAGAATTGCACAACCTACGGATATTGGGCTGGCCGTCTATCCTCAGCTATAATCATTGTCCAACAATGCAGGAATCTACATACTTTTAGAGTAAGAACTATGGAATTCAAGGGGTCTTTTAACTTGGATAGGAAAGAAACAAATCTTTATTTTCACCAACCTCTAACTGAAATGTAACATTTTCCACAATTATGAATGAAAAAACCCCATTATTTTGAGAAGGGAGTCTCAAAGAAGTTCATAGCACAAAATAAGTCTAAGAATTTTTGTCCTTGAGGAGCTAAATAACCTCACATTTTTGCTATAAATGAGCACCAAAGCCATAAAGACATGTAAGCTAATTGGAATTTTGACTTAAAGGTTCTCCTTAGAGATGTGAATAAAGGAGTTGGTTTTATCCTGTGCCCAAAGGCAAATAAAGGAGCTGAGGGAAATTTGGTTACATTGCCTTAAACTCCTCACCATGAGCACTAACACAGAAGGACCATCTTGAAGACAGCCACAGCTTTTGCTCTAACATCCTTTGTATGGTGAAGAGTTGGAGAAATTCTTTAAAGAACTTGAAAAAAAATGCTCCAAACTAAGTGGACATAAACTTACATACTTATTGATTGGAATGCAACAATGGGCATGAGGGAAAACAGCAGTAATTATTTTGGAAAATATATTTTGGATCAAGAAACAAAAGTTGCCAAAGGTTTATTGATGATGTAGAAGCTTCGTGCTTCTTCTAGAAGAGAATTAGAAGGTGCTGGATACGGGAGTGACTGAGCAACATTATATAACAATGAAATTAACTCTATCTTAACATATGGGAAATTATTGATTATACAGGGAGCAGCCACTTTAGATTCTACCGTGTGAATATAGTCAGTGCACTGACTTTAGGAAACAAAGGGTAAAAGTAAAAAACACATTAAAAGAAAATACAAATAAAAAAGAATATATTACATATAATTACATTTTTTGAAAGTTTTTATTGATATCCTTTTTACATCACTCTGATATTCCCAGTATTCTTATCTTTCCTTCTTTCAGAGATCTATTCCATATAACAATTTTTTAAAGACAAAGAAGAAAAAGAGGAAAATCAGCATAACTGAAGAATGAATCAAAAAAGTATGAAAATATGTGCGATGTACAAACCATATGGACCTCTGACCTCTTCAAAAGATTGGGATAGAGTAGGGATTTTTCATATCTCTTTTTTCCAGCTGTGCTTGTTCTTTGTAATTTTGCAACATTCATTTTTATTTTTGCATATTTTTCTGTTAATATCATTTTAATCATTGTATATATTGCTTCTCGGTTCCACTTCACTTTTTAACAGTTCATATAGATTTTTCTGTTTCTCTATATTCATCATATCTGACCTTTCTTACATCACAGCAATATTCCTTTACATTCATGTACCACAATTTATTTAACTCCAATCTATGAGCTTCTACTCTGTTTTCAATTATTGTTATCACAAAAATGCTTCTTTAAATATTTTAGTGTGTATAGAAACTTCATTCTTATAATGATTTCCTTGGGGTATAGGACTAATAATGGCATTTAGTCACATTAGTCGCATTAATAACAAATTGCTTTCCAGAATGATAACCCAGTCTCTTTAAACAAATGGTTAACTCCAAAAAATAAGAAATAAACAAAACAGAGTTATAAGAAACCTTAGAGGCCATCTGGTACTAATTGCATGAACAACAATCCCCTCCTCATCATGTAGCTATCCAGCCTTTTGGGGTATACCTTTAGTGAAGGGGAACTCATTATATCCTGAGGCAGCCCATTGCATATTTGGATAGCTCTAATAGGTTAGAATTGAACTTTAGCTTAGTAATTAGAGTAATTCATTTCCTGGCAGCATGATCCTAAAAATCTTGCCTTTTAACTAGAGAAGGAGAGGGCTTTCTGAATGGCATCATAGCCTTATCTCATGAGTAATCCAAAGTATATAGTATACTTAAATATAGGAGTTTGGGATTACTCATGAGACAACCCCTAAGGCTGTGATGCTGTCCAAAAAGCCCTCTCCTTCTCTGGTTTAAGGGCAAGAGGCATTTTCTAGGGAGAGAGAAGGATTATTTCTTGAGCACTTTTCTTTTTGAAGATACAGGATAGATAAGGTACTACATGGAACAAAGTGTAAAAATCATGACCTGGATTTTTTACTCCACTATTAAGGTGAGGGTATTTTCTATTCATTATTGATCTAGTGAGAAGAGGATTGTCTGCCAAATGTATTTCCTTTTTGAGGGGAGTCCAAACCAAAGGGAGGCACTAAGTCTTATGATCTCTCCCAATTTTACTCTGAATTTACCTTGAATGTATTTTATATTTTCTTATCTACACATTGTTTTCTCTATAAGAATGAAAATACCTTGAGAAGAAGGACTCCTTTAATTTTTTTCTTTGTATTCCTAGCACCTATCACACAGTAGGTCCTTAATAAGTGCTCAATAAATAATTGAATTAGGAAAGTTTTTGTTTGTTTTTGGTTTTTTACATCCACCCTACATTCATACCTTCCATTTATTGCTCCTAATTTTGCCCTCTTGGGTCAATCTGACCACCTGACAGCCTTCAAATATACAAATAAAGCTATCTCATTCTCCTCCCTGCCTTGTCTTTCTTCTCTTTGCCAAGCTGAAAACCCCTAGTCTCCTTAACCAGTTTTTAATATGTTGTGATCTTAAGACTCTTTATAATATTGGTTGCCCCCTCTGGTTGCTCTCAAGCTTATCAATATCCTTATTAAAATGTGATAGCCATAACTAAACCTAATATTTCTGATGTGGTCTAAAGAGTATAACAAGATATCTCCGTGCCTCTCTTAATAGGGCCTGGAATCCTACTATGCCCTTATTGAAGTTACTTATATAAATATGAATGGCTCAGAGTTAAGGATTGGTCCCTGTGGTCCTTAGAGACCTCTTTGCACATTTTCATTGAACCTTTAATCACTATTTTTTGGGGTTTAGTCAATCAACAGGTTCCGAATCCATCTAGCTGTAACATTACTTGGCACTCCTAGGTTGGGTTCCCCAGTAAGGTGGCTACCTGAAGGTTCACAAAGGTGTTCTCTGAGACCAGGTCTCCTAAAACTATAGCTCACAATTCCCCATGAGTAGACTTCCCTTTAATAGTTAAGGAGTAGATACAATTAGCTCTGAGCAAAGGCATACCAGGATAAGAAAGGTTACTAAAAGTCACATCTCTTCATAAGCTTGGGGAACACTGTCCCACAAATACACACTTAGCATCCATAGAAACAGTGTGGGTAAACTTAGATTATATGAGTAGTGACGCTCACATATGGGAACTTCTGTAGAAGAGGCAACTTATGCTTCCAGTCCTGCAGGACCGCAGCATGCTTTTTCTTCTTGTGAAGTCTTCTCATTGTTCTTCCACTTTCACTCCAGGTGCAGCAGCATCTCTGGGCAAAAATTGCTTATCTAGACATTATAGGCCTGCTACTCAAACAACTCAGATTAATTCTCCCTTGAATTCAAGATTGGCTCTCTTTTTGAATGCCAAAGCTCATGGTTCTTGAAGTGGATTCCTAGTTTGAATGCTCACTTCTCTTTATCTGTGTCTGTCTACAATTTTTGTCTCTGCTATCTTCCTTGAGCTGCGTAATCCTTTGATTAATTTTTCTCTGTGGGATACCGTATTTTCTATTGAGTAACTCCACTACTACATTCTATGGCCAAAATGAAGTGTAAAGGAAATCCCTTTCTCCCACCTCTCCTTCAACCCTCACAGGGGTCGCACTTCATAAAACATTTCAAAGCCTCAATTGCCATTTAACTCTAGAACTCTTCAGACTCTCTCCAGAGTTTACCAGGTTTCAATTTTTAAAGATCTTCAGGAGCATGGCCCAACCATTGGTCAGCTGCTTTTCCAATTTAATTAAAGAACTACTTCACACTTCATAAAAAGATAACAAAGTTTAGATGGGTCTACATACTTAATTAGTATATTAATACATGGTTGTCTCTATTACCTGGCCATTACTGTCTGTGATTATATCAACTGAGGGAAAAAGAAAGGAAAAAAGAAATAAATCCTTCCTCCCCTCCACTACTTTACTATAGTATTGTCTAACCCACTTCTCTCCATTTTATTCACAAGAATATCATGGCAGACTTTGTTAAATGGTTAAATCTTTGTACATTTTGTTAAATTGAAGCACATTTTATTTACACTATTACCCAGATCTATTAGGCTGGTAACTCTGTTTTTTAAAAAAAAAAAAAAGAGAAAGAAGAAATGAGGCCAATCTAGACCTGTTTTTGATGAAACTATGTTGGTTATTTGTGAATTCCATTTCCTCTTCTAGCTGCTAATTAACTATTCGTTTAATAATATACATTTTAGCGTTTTGCCAGGAATCAAAATTAAATTCATACATCTTTCATTTGCAGATTCCATTCTCTTCCCTTAAAAAAACTGGGATGTCATTTATTTTTTCTTGTGCTGCATCATCTTTGCCATTTCTCATTATTTTTAAAAAGCCTCTCTCTAGCTGTGGCTAAGCAATCACAGTCTTCGATTCTCTCAATAAATTGACTTTATAATCATTTCTTAGAAAGATTTAAACAATACAAAATAGTTGCTACAACACAAAGGCCAGAAACCACCTCAGTCATTAAAAAATTAATTTCCATGCCTGGTCAAAAGAAATGGATGGCATGGTCAACACTGATTTAGAGTATGAGTTCATTTACATATCATTATGAAGGAAAATGAGAGAAAAGTGTGGACAGTATTATTTCAAAAAATAACAACAAAAACTGAGGAGAAAAAAAATGATGTGAGCACTTTACAATTTTTATTTCATTTGATCCTTGGAACAAGCCTGGGTGGTAGATGCTGTTTTACCCCAATTTTGCAGATGAGAAAACGGAGGCAACAGTGAGGTTTTTTTGTTTGTTTTGTTTTGTGACTTGCACAGGTTCACATATCTATCAAGTATCTGAGACTGGATTTGAACTCAAGTCTCCCTGACTCCAGGTCTAAAACTCTATCACTGTACCCCCTACCTGCTCGTGAGTCTTAAGTTTAAGTTGTCCCTTCTTGGATTCTTTTGATCACCACTGCTTCTCAGGTTGGGTCTCTTTCCCACAATTTTCTTTCTCCATTTCTCCATCAGCTACTTCTGCAAGTTGCTGAAAAATAATGTGCAGTCTTCTGTCTATTCATTTTTTCATGTTCACTTAATGTTTGGAGGTCTAGTCTTCTGATCATCTTTTTTGGAGGATGCTTTTTTGTGTGCTGAAGAATCTTTTCTTTCAATGCTTCAACCTGCTCCAACCAGCTCCAAGCTGAATACTGAGTGTCCTCTTCCTGACACCCTTCAATTTTTGATGTTATCAGAACAATCAAAGGAGGTGTCATGGTTCCACTGCTCTTAGCCTTGTGTGAGTAAGACACATTTCTAGGTCTTCCATTAAGACAGGAGAGTGAGCTTGCCTGGTTCATCAAGGATACTCTCCTACAAATACTCAATTAGTATGAACATTTAGGCACACACAAGGAACTCCTGCTACACTTTTTTAACAGCAGGCAGAAGTCTCTCTTGAATTGTGAAGACTTTTGTCATGATTTTACATAAAATCATAGATATGAATTTTGATTCAGTGATGAAAAATTAATACATTTTGCTCAAAACCTAAATGGAACCATATAAATGGATAACCTTAGGCTTATACAAGCATAATATCCATTTTTATTACAAAAATATTCAAATGATATATTTTCATTTCATCATTTTGAATGTATTATATTTCTTATAGCCTATAAACATCTGTAAATATATTATCAAAAGTCAATTCAATTAACTACATTGTTAAAAAGAAATCAAAAGTCAATGCCTTCCTTAATTTAAAAAAAGTTCACAAGAGAAATTGGAGAGATCAATCTGCATGTTCAGAACTATACTTGTAAACATAATTCTTACACTGATCAGTAGTTAACTGTATTACTATTTAAATTCACAATTGTCCTAGAGATACTATGAAATATCTAAAGTATCATTTGCTCGTTCAAGAACAAATTCATTCATCCAATATGAATGCCAATTTTCTATTTTTAAAAGACTGTAAGTTCGAACATGTCATGATAATAGCTTATATTATATAATATCACAAATCACCTGCATGTAATATCTTGATTAATCCTTAGGATAAAGATAAATCTGGCCTCAGACACTAGCTGGGCAAGTCACTTAACCTTTTTTGCCTCAGTTTCCTCATCCTCATTCCTCATCCAGTAAAAAGCTGGAGAAAGAAATGGCAAATCACTATATTATCTTTGCCAAGAAAACCCTAAATGGGGTCACAAAGAGCTGGACATGACTGAAACAACTGGACAACAATAGAGTAAAAACAACAGAAATGAGAAACAACAAGACAAAACAAAAAAAGACCATAAATAAGTGTAGCTACAGGCTTCCACTTCTGCTGTGTAGCAGTTGTTAAAAGAAAAAAAACTGTCATGTAATGACATTAACAAGGTAGTAATGAACTTGTCCAATGTATTTAACTTGAATTTGGTTGGTGTTTAGTGTTGTCTTTACTATAATTAATTTATTAATATTCTTTGTGTTCTGCTTTCTTCATTCTCCATATATTATTCTACATTTCTTTAAATTTTTATTCTTTGTCATTTCTTGTGGTATCATCATCATCATCATCATCATACCTTTGTGAGGATGCTGTCACTATTAATGTACTTGTCTGAATGCAGTGCTAAAAAGAACACTTGAAAATATACTGCCTCTCTACTTTCTCTCCAGGTTCAGTGATAGTCTAGCAGGTGCATTTTGGAATATACTCAGAAATTTCCCCCATCCCCCACTACAGAGATCCTTGTTTCTAATTAACTTAAGACCTATAACCATTGGGTCCCTCAGTCTTGGCTCCATGATCTCCTAGGATATGACAGTTCATTGTTAATGGCCACAAAATTTATTAAGTCAGATAGCATATAAAACACAAACAGGGAAGCTACATGGCACAGTGGACAGAGTGTTAGACCTGGAGTCCAAAAGACATGAGTTCAAATCTGGCCTCAGATAATTACTGGCTGTGTGACCCTGGGCAAGTTATTTAACCTCTTTTTGCCTCAGTTTCCCTAACTATAAAATGGAGATAATAATATACCCTACCTTTGTTTTGTTTTGAAGGTCAAATGAGATAATAATTGTAAAGTAAATGCTATATAGACCTTAGGTATAATTATAATTATGATCATCATCAGAAAGAAAGAATCAACACTTAGAATAGTAGCAAGCTGTAACTTCACAGCTTGGGTTGAAGCTTTTCTTTCTTTATTTTGCCTTCCAGATAGTCTCAAGGAAGTGAAAGGGATTGGGGTGAAAACATTTTGGGGAATCTCCCTAACACTATGTCCTGGAAAAGCAGGGAAACAAAGAAGCTGTGAGTTAGATTCTCAACTGCTGCTGGTGATACTCCCAAATCTAGTCTTGACTATGTTTCTGGGCTTATCTACACTCAACCTTCTCCAGCTCTCACCAGTCTGCTCTTTGGTAAGTCATTGTCTTGTGTCTACTCTTGGTATCTTTACTTTTACTTTCCCCTGTTCAAAACCACTTAGTAAGACAGTGCTCTCATTCTACTCCTTTATGTATGGCAGGGAAAGGATGGAGTGTGGAAGGTTTTTCTTCTCCATTTCTCTTCTCCTTCCCTCAAGTTACTCTGAGAAGAAACTCTTTCAGGGCCAAATGAATCTTGATAATATGGGCTCATATGCATTCCAGTTCACTGAATCTCTTTCCTCCCTGTCTTTCTGGAATTTTAATTCATGTATAATAGTATGCTTTATTAAACCACTACTCTAGGTGAATGGATATCATGCTTCCATTTCTTGGTTACCATAGAAAGTGCTCCTAGAAATATGTTTGTGTTGACATTTTTTCCTTGTCAATAATCTAGGATATAAGCTGTTAAAATTAAATTCTATAAATGGTGAAATTTCTGGTCAAAGAATATGAACATTTTTAACCACATTCTTTATTGCTTTGCAGAAACATTGAACTAATTGGTTCTATTTTTTTATTCTAAATCCAACATGTACATTTTTTCAAATTTTAGGTCTCTGGTAAATAAACTTAATAAGCTTACTGAGCTCTCTGTCTTACCTAAAAAGTACTTCTTAAAATTAAATTGTTGTCCCCATCCTTTTGTACCAACGGTACAAGATTAGCCAGTTCTAAAATTAATCATCCTTGTCTTTTGATAGGTGTTTAGCAAATACAATCTTCTAAGACAATTGGAATTATGATCAAGGGCCAGGCTTGAAAAATATAATAGTAGGGCTTCTGACGGTTGCATTTCTGCGCCTGGCGATGGGCCCATGCAATGGAACTGGGTGTTCCATCTCTGCCTGGCCCTGTTCCATGGACTTGTCAGTAGCTTGCTTCCCACAGCACCAAGCACTGAGCATATGTACAGGAGTGTAACACTTCAGCTCCCATGTCAGGAAGTTTCTATTGGCCGATTAGAGAATAAGAATCTAAAATTTTTAAAGACATTGAATGGCTTGTAGAATGCAACCAGGTGCTCTCATGCATCCATGGTCCCTCCTAGTTAACAGGAATACCTTCACACATGTATTATTAGGTTCATACCCTGAAAATAGAGTTAAATGCCTATGAGTAATCTAGTCTTGCCCAGTAGTTCTGTTGTGAGGGACAGCAATGTGGAGAATGGGAGAAAGAGACTTGAGGAGTCATATAGCTACAGCAGAAATTAAAGAAAGACAAAGATGACTCAAGTCAGGGCACGTTTTGATTCTTTATAATCACGTTTATATTTATAGTTCAACAGAGGACTTTGAAATTTGGAACAAAACTATTACTGAAAAATGGAGATCCAGAAACAAGTTACATTACGTCATAGCTTACAATGATTGATTCAATTCAGGCTTTAAGAACTGGAACTTGTTTTCACCCTTAAAGTGAAAAAAAATTCAAATAAATATATATATGAACATAGTTCATTTTTATTTTATTTTAATAACACATTATTACATGTGAAAATATAAGAATCAGAGATCCTTGAGGGCAGTAACTATTTCATTCTTTGTTTTTTGTAACACCAGCACTTAGAATAACTTCTTATAGATGGTTCTTAATTAATGCCGGATGACTTAAATTAAATATTTAAGTTTTATTTATTTTACACATATTTTTAAATTTGATGTAGACATGCACCAGGAAGATATTTATCTTCCTGGGCCTCACATTTTCTTTTGCAAAATGAAGGGAGTAGGAGTGGGCTAGATGATGTCTAAGGTCCCTTCCATTTCTAAATGTATGAATCTATGATTATATGAAAAATGCTGTCCAATAATTTCATTCCCTCTGGACAACCAATGAGTTTTGATGATTGTTCTTATCCCTGTTAATTGATGAATAAACAGGTTCTGTATAGGCATGATGAGCCCACATCTTTACACATCCACTGAACCAGAGTGTTGTAGTTATTTTGGTCAGATGAATGCTCATTCACTAGAACCACATTAACCACATGGATCTCTAAGACAACTAAATAAATAATTGGATTAGTTTTTTAAAAAAGCTACAAGTATTATAGACTTACTCTAAATGACACACCCATTGTACTAATAAGTTAGAACAGAAATAAGAACTCTGAGTCCAGGAGTTTGAAGGTCATTGTTTATAGCCCATTATACTCTGTGGCCTCTCTCAAGGTGTAATATGTTGTCTGTGAATTGGTCCTTTCTTATAATGATAATGACACTTTGCATGTGAATGACAGGCTTTCATAGAGCTCAAAGATCATTGTGGTAAGTTTGTTGCTCCCAATTCTACAGGTAACATTTAGCTTTCATGATATAAAGTTTCTGACTACTAAAACAAAACAAAACAAAAACGAAACCTTAAGAAAGTCTTGTTTGATATCATGGATGAAGGATTTAATTAATAGTAGTTTTAGAAAATCTCAGCAGTTTTACAGTTGTTTATTGTTATTAGTTTCATTTTCAATTTTTTAAGATACCCTTTTAATAACTGCTCCAGGGATACACATTGATTGAGTGCCTACTCTGTGCACAGTGAGAAGCATTAAAACATCTTTATTATGATATGCTTTCAAATTATAGAAAGAAAATCATGTATCAGATTGCATCTGTTCATAATTGTCAAGCAGATTAACATCTCTTTGGTAGATGAGTGGCAAATCATATGTACCTAAATAGATTTGTTACCTTGTTAAAAAAAAAAAAAGTAACCAAGGTTTTTCCCTTTTAAAAACTAGAACTACTCTAAAATATATGTCAGTAGCTTCCTATGATTTAAAGGACATCCTGAATCAAAGACCTTCATAAAGGGGTGGGAAAAAGTAGATTCTTTGTTCCAGAGAGAATTCTAATAGTGCTTTGACTTGTATATCCAGCTTTCTCATACGGTGAATGCTGATGGTGATCTGCTTGAATGACCTCCACTTCTGCTTTATTTCCAATCGTGAAATCTTTGGAGCATGGTAACCAGTGGTGTTTTAATGATCTGTAGATATTCACTTGAGGCTACCCATTTCAGCTATTACTTGTCACTCCAAGATTTTACATTTACCTACTGATTGATTATGTCTTCTGTCCCGCTAAGTAGCCACTGAGTTACAAGGGAAGTAAGAGACACTGATTATAAACACAAGTGCCAGGAAGAAATAGTATGGTGGTGGCAGTTGTTTTCTAAATCAAATATATTAATGTCTTAATTTAGGTATCTTAAGGCACCAAATATTTATGAGAGGCCAAGATGACAAGGTTTACCAGAAACTGTAGGTTGCTGCTACTTTTAGACTCGAACAATTTCAGAGGACGGCACAGACCTAAGCAAAAGTGTAAAGTCACTTTCCGTCTTTTCATTTTTCTTCCATGTGAAGATCTATCTTCCATATCTCCCCTAACTCTTGTTGACCAGTATCCTCTGTTTGTTCCCTCTCACCTCAAATTAAAACTCGTTCTTAGGAAAGGATCTGGCGGACTCAATGATCTTTTTCATAGTAGGCTCTTCATCACTGTTTGTTGACTTGGAATGAAGATGTAAATGACTAATAAAGCATATGTGATCCCTCTTCTGAAGGAACAAATCTCTACTTATAGAATTTTAGGCTCCCTGAGGTATTTTTGGAGGTGTGGAGGGTCTTCTCTTCACATGTACATACAAGATAATGTATGTTAAGTATGTTTCAAACCTTAAAGGCCTATATAAATGTCAATCATTAAATCATTATTATACCTGCTTATGTTGTAGAGAGGATTCTTATTCAGTACAGGTTGGGCTAGATCATTTTTGAGATTCTTTCGACTCTGATGTCCTGTGAGTCTGCCTAGCAGGTAAACTTTGCATATGCACTGGGAAATGTTTACTTTAAGGGTGAAATGCCACATTAAAGGTGTTAACATTCTCTCTAGTTCCATGACAATGTGGACCACTAGGAATGAGTAAAAATGTGAAGCTTCCTAAAGCCTTGGCTTACTTCTTGATCAATCAGAACCTAACTGACCAAAGATGTAAATTATATGAATGTGTCCCCTAAGGACTCTGGATTAAGTTTTATTTGTCTAGATGTCTCTGTTTCTACTGCCTTTGGAACCTATCTCCAGGAATTCTTTATCTGGTCTTACAAATGGCAATTTCAGTGGAGAAAGATAATTAATGACCAGTTCCACCATTCTAGGATTAGTCTCTGTTCTACTTCTTAGTGCTCAGGGCTATTTTGAGTCTCAGTATCTTGGTCAAGAGCCTGAGTCAAGCCAAGAAACCACAGTTTGACAGCTACATAGAGCATAAGGCTTTATATATCCCCTGCACACAGGTAAATTTGACTTTCAAAGAGTAATTCAACCTCCTGATGTCACAATTAGTTCACTAGAGCATCCCTGTCTTATGCTATTGATGTTTACAAGAATGTCACACTGTCCAAATTTGGTTCATTTTTATGTAATATTTTATGACATAGATAAAAGATTAGAATGAGAATAACTGGGAGAAAAATAGCATAATCTAATCTAATTTATCAATATTCAAATCCAAATACCTCTGGTGACTCACTTAATTATTTTTATTTTGTGATGGCTGACATTGTTTCTTTGATGAGTTCTCAAATCAAATGCCATCTGTAAAATGAGAAGATTGGACGAGATTATTCCAAAGCTTTTTCATAGCTTGCATTTTCCCTATATAATTGTATAGATGCAAGAAGGGAGTATATGTATGCTTGTGAATGATGGTGAGGGAGAGGAAAGGAGGTAAGGAAGGGGAAAATGGGAACTCCAGAGATTTAGGCTTAATATAAGGAACTATTTCCTGTTAATTAATGCTATCCAAAAGTAAAATGAATTAAAGTGCAAATTCCTCTTAATGAGAATTATTCTAGAACAGGCTGCATATCTCCAGTTAGCTAATATAATCTCTAGTATGAGCCCTAGACTTGGAGTCAGGGAGATCTCCGTTCAAATACATCTCAAACTGTGTGATCCTGGATAAGTTATTTAAATTCTCCCACCCTCTTTCAGTTTTGTTTTTTAATTTGTAAAATGATAAAAAAAATAATAGCTAGCATTTATATGGTGCTTTAACATTTATACTTTGCAAATATTACTTCATTTGGTCCTCATAACAACTCCTGGGATGGAGCTGCTATTGTTACTCCCATTTTACAGATGAGGAAACTGAGATAGACAGAGATTAAGTGACTTGCCCAGAGTCACACCCCTAAGTAAGCATTTGAAGAGGTATTTTAACTTAGGTCTTCCTGATTCCAACTCTCGTGGTCTATATATTGACCTAGCAGCCTCTAATAATAATTGTGCCCCTTATCTCACAGGATTATTGTGAGAATCAAGTGAGTTTAAATGAGTTTAAATCAAGTGAGTTTAAGGTCTTATGGAAACATTAGTTTTCTGTTTTTGTCAAGGATGTTGTAGGGGAGATTCTAGTTCAGGGATGAATTGGATTAGATAGTTTCTGGAATCTCACCCAACTCTGAGAGCCTGTGATCCTATGACTAGGCAAAAGAGGAAGGATGGTTTTATTGCAGAATTGATCAGAGGAAGGGGATTAGATTAGATTTAATTAGATTGTTACTGATGATACTACCATCTTTCCACATGTCCAAGTTCAAAACCTTAGTCATATTTGATTCATCCCTCTCCTTTAATCCTCATGTTCTACTGGTGGCTAACTCATGTTCATTCTACCTTAAACCTCGCTTGTTTTGATCTCATTTTCCCCATTCACATGACTACCTCTCTAGTTCAGGGTCTTAGCACCCTTTATCTGAATTATTGCAATAGTTCTCCTGTTGGAAGATGGATTATCTTCCATCCATCCTTCACACAGCTGCCTTTAATAGTCTTCCTTAATCACTGAATGAGTGCTGCCTCAGACAAACAGACCTGGGAAAGCCCTTAGCTGAAAAAGGCCAAGGTCTCCCACTGAATCCAGGGCCATCTCCAATCATCCTGATCTATATCTTGCCACTAGACCCAGATGACTCTGGAGGAGACAGTGAGGCTGGGGACTTTGCACAGTTCTGCCTTTCTTAAAACCTATTCACTTGCAAGTCAGGACATCATCTTCCTGATGTCAGGACAAACAACAACAACAACAACGGTAGTCTTCCTAAGGAACAGACTTGCCCTGGCCCTCTCCTTAAAAACTTTTCAGTGCTTACCTTGTCTCTAGGATAAGATAAATACAAACACTTCTGCTTGGAGTTTAAGGCCTTCCATAATCTGGCTCCACTCTACCTTTCCCACATTATTTTATGCTACTTTCCTTCAAACATTACATTCCAGCCAAACTGGATTATTAGGTGTTCACAGAAGTGGAGAGCCATCATCTATTGCCTCCATCCTCCTCCCTCTCACCCTGATATGACTGGGATGCAATTCTTCCTCTTCTCAGCCACTCATTTCAGATTCCTTTTCTGGCTTCCATACTCAACTGGCATAGTCACCTACTCCTTTTTGCCTTCCCTGATCACTTCAGATATCTCCTCCAAAATGCTTAAAACATTTTGTCCCAATGTCTTCTTTGCTCCTATCACTCCTTGCCTTGAATTATACTTAATTATGTACTTATATTGAATACCCCCTCAATCCCAGTAAAATGTAAGCTCCTCAAGGCTAAGGACTATGACATTTTCATCTTTGTATTCAGAGTGCCTACCATAATACATTTTAATGTAGTATTGGGAGTGATGCATGTTTGTTGAAATTGGTCTCTTTTATTTCTTCTACTTAGTCAACTTCTATGAATCTCTTTTGAATCAATATTCCTAATTCCTTTATTATCACTTGCTCCTTGGCAGCCAAGAGGAACTGTATACTTGTCGGTTTTGAAACTTGTGCAGTACACATGGTGGGTCACACTTAGTTGTAAAGTAAACAGCCAGAGAGGGTGAAAAGGGCATTTAATGAGCCCAATTGACATACCTGGGAAAAGTAAATAGTAAAAATATAGCTTCAAAGTTTATGTCCAGGAACTCTTACTGGAGGGAGGGAAAGCCTGCTTGAGAAGTTTAGCAAGGGAATAGGAGTCAGAAATATTGACCCCATTTTTGTCTCCGCTGCTGATTTGGTGTCTGACTTTATATGAATATTAATCTGTTATTTTCCCAGCTGGCAAAAAAATACAATGATACTCCTTTGTAAAAACACTTTAAGATTTAAGAAGAAAAAGGGTATTATTGAAATGTAAACCATGCATTCATTATTTTAAATACATATGACTAATTCCTTCACTGGCATTATACAATGAAGATTATAGCCATACTTCACTGGGATATATGTAAATCAACAATCCAATAATTTCAAAGTAAACAAATTTGCTGAAGAAACAACACAAATAATACTCAACAAACTTTCTCCCATTCCAATTTGTTCAACTCAAATGTCAGTGCGTACCTTTTTTTTTTTTTTTAACAATACCTTTGGAGAATTTACCAAAGGTGTGCTTGGCACTTTAAAAAAAATTTATAAAAGGAAGGAAGAAAGAAAGACAAGGAAAGGAACTCACGCATCAGAACTCAAGGCAGTACAATGCTTTCGAGAACTTCCTAAAAGTGAAGAATTGTGATTTCTTCCATGTATTTTTTTTCTTTCAGGATCCCTGGCAAAGTTGTGCCGAGTTTGCGCTTCAAAGACGTTTGATTGCTTTCAGGGTCAGTCAGGTTTTGCTTACAGAAAGTGAACTGAGAAATCTGACGGAGGACAGGTACGTTTACCTAGTGCAGTGAGTAACCGTGGATATGGAGAGAGACTGCCAACCAAGGCTGCTGGAAACTGACGAGCCATGAACAGATCTGAGGGGGGGGCAACAGAACCAAATCTACACCTACTTCGGAGGAGGATTTTCCTTTTTAAATAAGCAATTTTTCCAAATTGGGTTGCTAAAGACTTTTGAATCTTCCCTTGAAAGTCTGAAGCAAAAAAAGGCTCGTTTTTTTTTTTTTTTTTTGGTAAAGAAACTCATTAACATCAACACACCAAACACCCCCACAGGAACCTTTCAGCTCCATAAGCCTGCATTTTAGAACAGGTAGAGACCTATTTTTGTGGCTTTTTTTTTTTTCCAAAATGCACCACGATTAATAATAATTGGCAAAGGATTTTAGAGAAGAGGAAGAGGAGGAGTAGGAGGAGAGGCAGGTAGAAGCCTAGGGAAACTGGCAAGTAACCTGTCCTTAGTACCAAGGAAACTGGGCGAGTAAGAGTGCTCTACAAGTTTTCCCAAGCGACTGATTATTTGCCCTAACTTTGCTTCGTATTGCCCCCGGGAGCTTCGGAGAGAAGGGGGAAGACGCAGAGAATGTGCCAAGATCTCGGACTGCACTGGAGGTGCAAGGTAGCGAAGAAGAGGTAATTCTCGGTCTGGGAAAGAGCCCGCTGGGGGCAAGGGAGGCGGAGTAGAGAATTAGGGGGCGGGAAAGGCGGGAGGCTCAGAAGCCACTAGAGAAAGGGGAAGTGTGGAGTGGGGTGGGGAAAAAGCAGCCGGGGCGAATGTGAAGCTGGACTGCCTGTGGCTCGCCTTTTAACCTGGGCATCCGGGGAGGAGGAGGGGAAAGGGGAAAGAGGTGTAAGGGGGCTGGCAAGGAGAGAGATGGGTGGGGGGAGTCTGTAGGAGGTGGTACATGACATCACAGCAACCCAAGTGAATAAGGTGGGGAGAGAGAAGGCAGCAGGAACAGAGTGGACTGGGTCGGAGAGTTTGGCAATTAAGAGTCACCACTGCAGTCTACTCCTGCAGGGCACCCCGGCAGCCCCCGAGGGATCATGCAGAGATCACCCCTGGAACAGGCAAATGTCCTCTCGAAACTTTTCTTCAGGTAAACGTCTTGCTAGTCATCCGTGGTAATGACATGTGCCTGAGGGAAGAGGGGAGTGTGCAGGTTTGTACCAGGGGTTTGGGTCTAAAGGCATTGTTTTTTAATTTGTTTATTGTGAAGTATAACCTTTGAGTGTTTCTCTAAGAAAGGTTCATTTTTCTACCTAGAGACAGCTGAAATGAGAAGGGAGATTAAAAAAAACAACGTGAAAGCAGGCTAGCAGAAATGCATGTGTATTGAGAACAGTTAGGTGAGCTCCCCTAGTTGCAAGACCCTATAAACCTGGGTTTCCTAACTATCTCTCTCTCTGTGTTTCTCTCTCTGTCTCTGTCTCTCTCTCTCTGTCTCTGTCTCTGTCTCTGTCTCTCTCTCTTTCTCTCTGTCTCTCTGTCTCTCTCTCTTGGATCCATTTCGCAGTCTGGTGAAGCTTATGGACCTGTTCTCAAATTAAGATTTTTGAATAATTTAAGGAAATGTTATTCATATACATTAGTGAAATTAAAGATGTAATTATTTTCCTATCCAAGTTCATGGATCTGAAATCTATCTATGGCCCTTTTTTAACTGTTTTTAATAATGCAGTATCTGTTAGAAGCTAAAATTCAAAGGAGCTACTTAAACACTGACTTACCCTATGGTTAGCGTCTTTGATTTTTCCAAAGGAAAGTTATTTACCAAGTGGTTAATAACTAATGATTAAGATATTTCTCCTTTACATATTTAGAGATTTCAAAAACTCCCATATCTATTTTGTTGCAAATGCAGCTAAGACATTGTGTACTGCCATTTGAGGAAGAATATTGAATTAAACACATCTTTTTTTGATGGTGATGAGGAGGAAAACTTTTCTTTGACAGAGGAAATTCTGTTTGCCTCAAAGTACATTTGTCTTTTGAATAATGAAAGAAAATTATTCCAGTTTCTAACATGGGGAAAGCTTAGTTATGCTACTCATGAATTGGAGAAGAGTTCATTGTTTCCATGGAAACAGGAACGGGCAGAGCAATATACTGAATTGTAGGTATATCCAACTAATATTTAATAAATTATTCTTTTGTTCTTGTGTGTGAGATAAGCTATGAAAGTTGGAAGTATCATTTAGTAAGGGTTTTTAATGCTAAGTTTTAGGTTTATAGTCTTAGAGTTTAACTAAATAGCTCTATTTCAGATGAAAAGTACTTCTAAGATGGATGTTCAGTTGCTCTCTTTCATTTTCACTTTTTCCTCAATGAAATAATAAATACAACTACTTTGATGGAAGTTATCTTACTCAATTTTCCAAAACCTTTTATTCAAACATTAACAGAATTTGATAACCAAAAGCAAATCAAATATGAATGTATATCTATATATAGTACTTAGTGTATATGTGTATATATGTGTGAATATGCATTTTAGAGGGGGGAATGTTTATTCTCATATCCACCTTGTATCACCCTTCCTAATATTTAATTTTATGTATGTGTCAGGGGAATTTTAAATGAGGGCAAACCACTGAAGGAGAGCTCCCTCCTGTGGATGTGAGAGCAGGTTTTTACTTTTAATATCACCTTTTTCTGTTATTTAGGTGAAGGTAAATATTATGAAGAAAAAAATCATCAAACTATAAGAAGTAACCTAGCAGTCTTTCTGTTGTTATCTCTTCACTAACTTCCTACCTAGGCTTTATTGCTTTGATTTGTATTAGGTTTATCTGTATATTTTCTATTATTCCTTCTTGCTCCTCTCCATATCATAGTACTAAAGCTCTAAAGTAACATAGAAGTCATCTAGCACAGTGTCTGGTACATAGTAAGTACTTAATAATGCTTTATCAAGATATTTACCTAGTCCAATATCTTCATTTTACAGACAAAGAAATTGAGGGCCAGAGAGGTTAAATAACTTGCCCCAAATCACACAGGTAGTCTGTAGTGATAGAGGTAAAACTGGAACCTAAGTAACTATGACCCCAAGTCTCATACTTTTCACTATATCACGCTATCCCCAAAAGTTCTGGTTGGACAGATGGTAGTGCCATATCCAATTTCCTTACCTCCTGGTCTTGTGCATAACAGGTTCTTAAAAGAAAAAAATTCCTAATAATGAAACATTTACTAATGGAAAACAAATTAATAATACTTATAACATAACATATCAGTCTACTTATCAACCAGAGTCACACTCTTCCACCACATGCTGTGTCTATATTGGAGAGTAGACCCAAACATAACAAGGAAGCTCATGAGTAGGGCAACCCATGTGTCTGAGTTGTCTCACAACTCCGGACTTTTATGTCCTCCATTTCTTTTTGGGAATAGTCATAATTGGTTCTTAATAATTGTTGATTTAAATTTTTCATAATCTATTACAATGCTTATGGTATTAAGATTACAGATTTAAAACTGGAAAGACCTGAGAGATCATCCAGTCACTGTCTTCATTTTTCAAAAGGTTCTACTTGTATCCCTGCGACACAAAATACTATACTGGGGTGATGAGTAGTATTTAGAATCATTTTGAAATACCTAAATGCCTGGAACTTTAAAGATGTGATTTTAATTTACTTTAAATTTCCCCACTAGGAGAAGGTATGCATTACATCACCTACCAGTGTATATAATAAAACAATAATCATATTTCTGGGCAGCTAGGTGGCGCAGTGGATAGAGTGGATTCAAGCCTGAAATCAGAAAGACTTCATTAGTTCAAATTTGGCTTTAAACACTTACTAGCTGTATGACCCTGGGCAAGTACTTAACTCTGCCTCAGTTTCCTTCTCTGTAAAATGAACTGGAGAAGAAATGGCAAACCACTCCAATATCTCTGTCAAGAATACCCCAAAAGAGGTCACAGAGTCAGACACAACGGAACAAGAATCATGTTACTAGTTCTAAAACTGAATGTAAACCAAACCCTTCTAGCCTTGAGCAGGAAGAAAATCCTTGAAATTATTAGTGTGTTTCTTGACACTGTACCTACTACTTTTCTCCAAACTATTTCATAATGACAAAATGATCTAAAATCATTGGATAAACAATCTTGGCTTCTTTCTGAGAACTAGTAAGAACTGGAATCTTTACAGGCTTAAACTGTAAAGTAACTGTAATTTTACATGCCCTATTATACTGTAAAGTCCTGGGTAACAACAACTGTGTTCCTTAGAATACCTAACTCAATCAGCTGTAATCCATGGTAGGTGCTACTATTTTGAATGAATGCTACATTTTGAATGAATGAAAAGAATAAACTTGTGATAATTTTTAAAAGTATGTTACTTATCAAATGGAGCTCTGCCAAATATATGGTAAAAGATTCTTTTTGTCTTTATCATGTATGTTGAATATCTCAACAGCTAACACATAGAATATGAACCCTGATGCCTAACAGTTATGAAAGAGAAGCATTTGTTACTCATGACTCACATGAACAATCTCTTCAGTAGGTTTTGTTATTCTGAAATTAACTCTTTTTGAAAGCTTAAGAATTTTACTAATTTTGCGTCATCTTTATAGTGCAGAAGCATAATATTTATGTTTCATCTACCTAAAACTTGCTTAATTTTTTTCTCATAAATAATTCAAAAGAAAATTTCACACACACACACACACACACACACACACACACACACACAGTACAGTTATTTCCAAATTGTAAGGGGAAAGAAAGTACATAGTTTTAGATTTGGTTTTCAGCAGTTTTTTTTAAAGACCCACATGTAAAAGGATGAGAAGAATTAACAGCTGACATTATATAACACTTTAAAGTTTATAAAGCATTTTACATAACTCATTTAATCCTTACAACTACCCTGTGAGATAGGTCCTGAAGGTATTATGATCCCTATGTTGCAGATAAGGAAACAGAGCATCTGAGAAGTTGGGTGATTTGCCAGAGGTCATATGCCTTATAAGTGGTAAAGGTGGGACAGGAATTTTAGGCATTTGACATCAAATGCAGGGTGATCTGTCTACTATGACACTGTAACATCTATAATATTTGAAATCAGAGAGGCAAAAGTGGTGTATTTGTGTCGAGTTTACTTAGGATTCTGGTAGGAGTGGTTTGTGGTTGGCTTACCTGTATTGACTGTATTTTTGATTCTGAGGAAGTTTTCTAAATTATACTTTGGTTATACCCCTTAAGCCTGTTAAAACCTTACCTTTCCCATCTGTTTCACATGCTGTCATTCATCCACTCCCCTTATACCAGGACAGTATGTCTGAGGGAGTACTTAGTCCACTCAGAGTGTAGAATCCTGACAGTGATTTTAGGTTTTCACAGGACCTGGGCTATTTGCAGACATTGAAGCTATGCTAGAATTTGAAGCTGAAAGAAACCCCAGAAGTCATCCTCATTTTACAGAAAAAAACTTGGTCCAGAGAGTCTAATAAGGTTAAATAAATTGTCCAAGATTGTATGAGTAAGGAAGGAACAGAGCCAGAATTTGGACCCAGGTCTTTTGAATCCAGTGTTCTTAATACTGTACCACAGTTTCTCTAAAGAAGGTAAAATATTTTCCCAAAAAATAACTTTAGAAATTTAGGGAGAAACCCAGTAAGGCACTGTAATAGTTAAATCTCTAAGATAATTTTTATAAATTAATGTATGAAATATGACTAAAATCACAAATATATCAGATGAATGACATTCTGAGTGAATGTCATTCTTCCAGGTATCTATGTTGGGAGGCAAGGGTTTTAATGATAACTGCATTTCTACAATGAAGTTAGAATTCTACTTTTGGAACTCTCTCTGAGAAACATAAGAAATCATTCTCACTTTGTTTTTGGTAGGGAAAAAAAATGGCCAGTCAACCTGATCACCCAGTTAATTTGGTTCTAAATGATTTGTTTCTAAATCTGTTTCTAAAACATTAGAACATTAGGCTGTTTCTAAAAATAAAATCTACTCTCAAAGGATGAAGATTTGCCTCAGTTGAAAATTTTTCAAAAAAAAGGAATTCTGAAAGTGTTTCAAGCAAGAGACTCTCAAAGTAACCACTATGAAAAAGTCATTACTTATTTAGATGTATGTTGTATTTCTTAAAAAAAGAAACCCTTAATCGTGTGTATGTGTGTGAGTGAGTGAGAGACAGAGAGAGAGAAAGAGAGAGAGAGAGGAAGAGAGAGAGAGACACAGAGAGACAGAGACAAAGAGAGTGTGTTTGTGTGAGATACCTTATTTCCAATTCAGTAAGTCACTCTGGAATTTTTAAAAATCATAATAAATATTAGTATGCTGATGCTCAATTGAGTAATTAATGATTTGGAAGGGGTTTTGTTGCCCCAAAATATTAGCATTCTTTTTTGATCTTGAGATATATCTCCAAAATGTTTCATATGATAAATCAAATTTTCATCCAATACAATGTCCTGGGGAGTAATTCTTATCTACATAGAGCAATATAGGTTTAATGTTCAGTTGTTTATTTGTTTTTACGAGAGGCAATATGATATGGTGGGAAAACTGCTGAACCTTGGAGTCAAGAGAAGAAAGGATTTAAAATAGTACTCAACTAGTTGTGATACCCTGTACGAGTAACTGAAACTCTCTTAACCTCAGCGAACTCATAAGAATGATAGAATTTACACAGGCTTGTTGTGAAGAGAGTGTTTTATAAATGTGAAAGTAGCATATGTGTACACACACATATATATGTCACATTAAGGTTTATATGTAATACATATGTGCATATATACACATATTGATACATATATACATATATTCATCTGGTCTACTAGGGGTATAACAATTTTTATTTATTTTTATTTATATATTTATACCTTGAGGGTGTGTGATTACACCTAATTGGAAAATTAAGATTTAGAAGGGTTTATTTTGCTCCAAAATGCTAACATTTGGGGATCTTTTTTGATCAATAGTGTTTCACATGACAAGTTGCTGTTTTGCACAAAATTCTGGGGGTAATTAGTACAATAGAAAGGATGATGGATTTAGAGTCAGATGACCTGGGCTTGAATTATAGTTTTGCCACTTTTTACCTGAGACATCAGGTAAGATTTGTTTCCTGACCCCTTTTGGAGTTTTCTTAGCAAAGATACTGGAGTGTTTGCCATTTCCTTCTCTAGCTCATTTTACAAATGAGGAAACTGAGGCAAACAGGGTGAAATGACTTGACCAGGGTCACACAGCTAATACATGTCTGAGATCAGATTTGTATTCAGGTGTTCCTAAATCCAGGTCTCGCATTCTACTGTGCCACCTAGCTGCCCCTTTAGGCAAGACATTTAACCGCAATACTTCAGTTTTTTCATCTATATAATTAAGGAAATTGGACCAGGACTTCTAAGAGCTCTATGATTTTAACATGATTTTTTTGGGGGGGGAGGGGTTGGGGAAGCAGTGCATTCTGGACCCTTGATTTCATCTTTGCAAGGAACTTCTGATATGAAAAAATCCCTACCAGGGCTCATTATTCAGTTTATCTCATCTTAAAGAAATACCACTATGTAAATAAAGCAGAGCATGACTGTTTATGAAGATATAAAGATGAATAATGAGAAACAGCTGAGTGTAGTAAATAGAGGGCAGGCCTTAGGGGGTCAGAAAGAAAGATCTGGATTCAAGTTCTGTTTTGGATGTTACTTCCTGTGTGACCTGAGGCAAGTGCCTCGGGCAATTAAGATTTATAGTTACCATCCAGGAGTTTCCCACCCTAATGATCTCACACATATGAACCACAAAAGAAAATGAAAATTCCTGCAGTATAGGATTTAAATATCAGTCTTGGTTTATACCTTATTTGTAAAAACATTCTTTTAAATCGCCTTTTGAGTCAGCAGCAATTTGAGCAACTTCAGTACCACTGCTTCCAGACACATCTTCTCTGGGTATTTCCCTTGAGCAAAATTCATACAACACAATGTAGGTCCGGAGAAGGAAGTGCTGCTGTTTGAGGAAGGCTGAAAATTCTTTCTTATGATTCTCTGAAGGCCACAACATGTTGTTGTATGTAATGTGATTTTAATAGGACTGAATCTTTAAATTTTGCCTTATAGGCAACTGCCATTATCTGACAAAAGATGCTCAACCAGCTTCAGTTGTTTTCTTCCTTTCATGGAGTCTCAATTTACCACGTCATGCACATTTCAATGAGGAGTTGGCATGACAAAGGAATTTTGTGGTTGTTGTGGAATGTGTCTGGAAAAGGGTTAAGATTTCTTTGTCAAGAGGCGTGAACAAAAATTAGGATGTTTACACACCTAAATAGTTGTTCTGCAAGGGCCTGATTTTCATGGCTGTATCCTAGTCAAGAATCTAAATCAATCTACCATCCATCAGTCAGTGTACTTGTTAGGACTCTGTTATACATTGTTAACATTCATTAATTTGTCTTTGCCCTTTGTGTATAGCTGTGAGTCACCTAAGAATTAAAAAAAAAAGGAGTGAGCAGTAAAGAAAAACCTTCTGGATATCATCAGGCTACAAAGAATCACAAACAATGAGGTTTGAAGAAGTGTTTTGTTTTCTTTAAAGCTGTCATCACAGAAATGTATGATCAAAAATGAAACTATGTTGAAGCTGAGGAACAGTATGTGGGCAGTATATATACTACATTGGTACACTATTTGGTATCACGAAAAATCGAGGAAGACCCCCCCCCCCAACCCCCTGCAAGTTGGGTGGACTCCCATATTGGGGGAACTTATAGATCCTCACCACTAGATAGGTTGTATGATTACTCCTTTTTGTGGGTGAGTACTCTGAGACTCAGAGTAATTAAGTGATTTGACCACCATAGTCATGCAACTAACATGTGTAAGAGGCTGGATTTAAACCCAGATCTAAGTTCAGTGTTATGTTATTCTGATGAAAAGTGATTCAGAGAAAGATAAGAGAGACCCTATGGCCTAAGCCTATTTTACTTAACGCTGACTTTGCTTCTCTGTCATTTCCTTGATGTCCCTTGGTGATGAGCAGAATCGGTGATGAAATGTTTTGGGAGTGTTTCTAGGATTGTGGAGTTCAGTTCTGAATCTGTGCCCTTGGGGAAGTGAGTTTCAGGGACTCGTGGTAGTTTGCTTCTCTCAGGAACTTGAGTCAGCATGTCAGCACACACTCTTCATATTGGCCTGTACTGAACTTTTGAAGAAAGTACCAGCAGCGCAAAGCAAATATTGTCCTTTAAAAATCTTTCATGAGATTCAATAGCTAGTGAAAATTAAGTCCTCTTGGGCTGTAGCTTTCAGTAACCCTGACCAGCTGAGGTCTAGAGTGATTGACAGAAATGCCTAATTGGTTCACTTGATTGACTTTGTGGCTTCCAGGTGTGTCAGAGCTGAAAACTCTTGTCCCTGGGAATAGCTCTCTTGTCTGTCATCTTTTCTACCCAGAAGACCTACAGTAGAGGCACCATAGACAAGTATCATAGACTATATAGGTGATGTGTTTAAGGAGTCCTGGGAAAGTTTGGAATTTACATTGCTGATGCGTACACCTCTACCACTAGAGCTTCATTTCTTTAGATTTAGAATTTGATCTTTATCTATCATCTTTGCTCCCAATTGCTTCCCAGATAAAGCTCAAATTACTTTTCCCAGTGTAGGAGTTTCTCCACAATTTGATGGCATCCTATCTTGTGTTCTAGTGGATAGAATGTTGGAATTGGAGTCAGGAAGACCTGAGTTTGAATTCTGACTCAGACACTTAGTAGTTGTTTGTTCCTTTATCACTTTAAACCTCTCTAAACATGGATTTCCTCTTCGTAAAGAGGGGATGACAATAGGATCCACCTCCCAAGGATCATCAGAGATGGACTAGGCACATCCTCTGAAGACATCTTGCAATGGATTGTCTCTGTGCTTGTGCTCATCATGTTCCTTATGCCTAGAATACCTTCCCTGATCCCTCTCACTTCTTTCTCCTGGTTGAAATCCTATTCATGCTTTGGGCAGCAAGGTGGTGCAGCGGATAGAGCACCAGTGCAGGAGTCAGGAGGACCTGAGTTCAAATCTCACCTCAGACACTTGACACTTACTAGCTGTGTGACCTTGGGCAAGTCACTTAAACCCAATTGTCTCATCCTGGGTCATCTCCAGTGATCCTGATGATCCTGGTCACTGGATTCAGATGGATGTGGAGGAGAAGTTAGGGTGGTAACCTGCACAGCCCTCCCTCAATTAAACCAAAGTCAAGTTCAAGTCATGTCATCATTTCTCTGATGGCATGGTTTTCTTTGGCAACGAAGGATGAACACACACATTCATGCTTTAAAGTCCTGCTCTAACATCATCCTTATGAAGTTGTTCCTAGTGAGTAAACATCTCCAGTCTTCCCCACGTGGGAACTCACGTAACAATTTTGCACTTCTCTCATACACTTGTATTATGGCTCTTTTTGTCTATGTCATCTCCTACTACACTTTATAAAGGCATGTAACCCAATTCATTTACTCTGTGTATCTTGTCTAGGCCTAGCATGATGTTTTGGAAATAGTAGGGATTAAACAAGTTTGTTGAATTCAGTTGATATCTTCTGGAAGAGTTGTTAGCAATCTTATAGATTTTAGTGTGCAAGAATTTAGGGTTCTTTTCAGACCCTTTTTCAGCAGTTCTTGGCTAGAAGGACGAAAGAAACTATGAGGACACTGGTGCCTAGGGAATACAGAAAAGAAGTAGTGATAAAGAAAATGGCTTATATTAATGAGGTTGCACTGCAGTACACCAAAAAAATTTGCCTTTAATTTTACTGCAGTTCAATCCTGTCGACAATTTCCTACAGTTCCTTAAATTACCACACCCTTACTGCTAATTGGAAAGAGGAAAAAATTTTCCTGTGAACGTGACTTGCTCTTATTGGGAATGTGGCAGGATTATATAATATTCAGGATGGTAGAATCTTCAAGGGATCATCTGATCCTGTCTCTTGTCCTTAGGGAGTTGGATATCTAAAATCTTCTTCAGACAGATGGTTTTCTACTCCAAATATTCTCACAGCAACTCATTACAGCATTTCATCACTTTACAAGTCAAATTCTTTATGTCCAAACATAAACTCTACTGCTTAAACTGAAATGCACTTCCTTTTCTTTTGATTCTTTGCAAATATAGAGAACTAGTCTTTGTTAAATAATTTTTCATTTTCGGAATATAAAAATTTTAGAGAAGTTTATTGTTCTGTTACCCATGTTCATATTTCCCTTTCAACATAATAATTAACTTGATTCCCAGGACAGAACCTTCATATGTATATTTGTCTTAAAATAGGATTCATTTCAGCAATAATCTGACCATTTCTCTCTCGGAGCCCGGAATCTGATCATTCTGTGGTAACTGCAGTTATAAACAATGCTGAGTTATAGAGGGGAAAGGATGGGATCATGGTCCTGTTTAGATCAGTAGCAGCCAAAGAATAGTAGCTTACCAGGGTACATAAAAATTACTCCTCAAAGTGACTCGGAAGGTTTTTTTTGTTGTTGTTTTTTGTTTTTAACAAATTGGATGAGACCAAAGTCCTGAGTAAAGGTTTAGTACTAACTTTCCTTCTCTGTGAAGAGACCTTGTGCCTCTACCAAGAGGGAGGCATTTTGCAAATGTGAAGATGTTGTAAATGATTCCTGGTCATTCCAGGTCAATCCACTGAAACCCGAAATCTGAAGCCTCATCATGGCATAAAGGTGACATGAAACCAAAACATAGAAAAAGTAACTACAATGGCATCAAATGATGCAAATATACTTAAGAGGTTATATAAAATTGGCAAAAATCCAAGTGCTGAGCAAGCACCACTTATGAAATGAAATAGACATAGGAATGTTATATTTAGGAATCTGATTATAAACAACCTTAAACCAAAGATAATTTAAAGGCACATGGAGGTTTACTATAATACTCCACCATCCTGCTTTGACTAGCATCATTTGATGCTATTGTAGTGACATTTTCTATCTTTTAGTTTCACTAATTTTCCATAAATTACCCTTAATTTGTAGGGTGGTTGATCAAGGTTAATCTAAGTTAACACGTTGCCATATTTATAGGATAATCCACTTGAAAATCTATTTATTATGTGTGAATTTAGTGCCCAATGGATATACTGGTTACACATTGCCTTTTATAGTACAAGAAAAAGAAAAGGGGCATGAAAGAGGATAATTTGAGTTTTTAGAAGCCAGGTCTTTCTTTTACTCCAGAAGTTTTAGGGATGTGAGTGGTATTTCCTTTTTCTAATTAATGTTTGACATATGAGATTGTTCTTTGCTTTATTGTAAAAAAATGTATATGATACCAATAGGTCAAGGATAGTAGCAGAAGAAATATTTTCTCAGGCATATTAAATGATCTTTTTTTTAAAAGGAGCTATGTATATTTCTTGGCATATATTTATGAAAAATATGTTAAACAATAATTTTAATTCTCTTTTGATTGCTCCATCTTTTAATTTTCAATATATTTTCTTATTTTAAAATTTAATTGACTAAAAATTTAGAAGTCATTTTGTTAAGACAATATTATGATATGATCTTGATATGACTTAATGTGATTGTGTTTAAATATTCTGAATAAACAAGTTCTTTTCATGATTTTGAAAAATCATGATTATTTTGTAACCTCATGAATGAAAAGCTAAATCCAAAGAAAAGTTAACTTCAATAGGCTTTTTCTCATGAAACTAATTTTTAGTCTTCCTAGAACTTTGTTATTATTAACCTAAATGGTTACAGCAACATGCTTGTTTAGAATGAACTTTTCCTAGAAAACTCTGAGCAAATAATCCCATGTTTTAGGTGATTATTTATACCTAGCACCTATTTACAGAACATCAAGTATTTTAACAAAAACTAAAAATTACTATTACACACATATATGTTATATATTATCTATACATTATCTACTTCATATTTTAAACATTTGGGTCTTTGAGTAACATCAGATTTTTATCAAAATATTTTGTATTTTCTGAATAAAACTATAAACTGAACAAATGAAGCTTTATTTTTTTTTAAATATTTCATAGAAAAAAGAGGTTCAAAGATCCTTGATCTGAAGAAGCAAATACAATGAAGAAATTCTCCAGTAACTATTATTCCATTACTTTATTTTTTCATTCTGGAAATTCTAGTTTTTAATCTTCCCATTTTCAATATATTTTCTGAAAAGAAGATAAATACTGACAAAAATGATATTGCTGAAGGGAAACACAAGAAGCCATTTTCCATCAACTTTTTTCAAATAAAATTTTAAAAATTAATAAAATCAATTTTAAAAAAGATAAAAAAGAATAAAGGACCATCTCATTCTCTGATCAATTATCAAACTCCATTGGTCCCCTGTTACATCTAGGATCAAATACAAACTCCTCTTTTTTGTATTTAAAACCCATTACACTCTGTCTTGTAACATATTACTTCAATATATTTGCACACATACACAAATATATGCATGCATTCATTTATGGGGATTTACATTTATAGATATGTATACATAGAGGTATATACAAAATATATATTCTGCCTAAACATAGTTTCCAATGAGGAAGTCAATAATTCCCTTGGGGAGGGGATCATTTTATCTTTGCCATCACCAATTCCCTCCATGCAGCTCAGATAAAACCACCTCCACCCTAAGGGAATTAATGACTTCTTCCACAGATGAGAGCTGGGTGACAGGTGGACACCAAAGGTAGATGAGTAGTCCTAAACGGGGGCTTGGCAAGCCCTCACATCAGAGGTGCTAGTCCTCCCTGAACACCCCACACACCCCTGTGACTCCAAGAAGCTGCAGCATGCTCAGCAACCACACCTGGGTAAAACCACCTTGGTGGACAGGCTAAATCAGGTTGAGGGGGCCTCCAACTCATTGGTGAGTTAGGAGGATGTGTACTCCAACCTTATGAAGACTTCCCCTGTCCTCCATCACTATCCCTATGGAATGAACAGATGAGAACAATTTGCTTCAATGGTCATTGAGACAGCTTATGCGGGTGCAGTGGAGTGCCTAGAACTTGGTCAGCCATGGAAGATCCCAAGGTCATCCATTGCATCTCAGGTTGTTGCTAGTCTTCTTGACTTTTGTTTTGCCACTAGACTTCAGCAGCTCTGGAAGAGAGAGTAAGGCTGACAACTTTGTGTGACTTGTCCTCACTTAAATATAATTCATACTTAAGTCAAGACACCGTCCTTGGAAATCACCAATTCCAATGGATTGGTCCTCTTTGAAAAACAAAGGACAAACTATTGACTTCCTCTCTGAAAACTTGTGGGTAGTTCTGAATATATATTTTGTTCATAGCTCTATGTATATTGGCACATATCCATGTTTGTACATACCAATAAATGTACATACACAGTGTATACGTACACTAAGTGTATACACTTAAATATGTGTCTATACTTATATATGTAAAAATGTTGTCACCGCAGATAGAATTTATATTTTGTATCTTCAGCACTTACCATAGCACATAGTAAATTCTTAATAAATGCTTGTTGTTTGATTGATTGCACATCATGATGAACTTCCAGATTTTGAATTATTTTTATAATGAGAAAACAAATTGAAAATGGATAGTACTACCCAAAAGAGTATTATTAAAGTTAATATGTCTTAGGTGATATATATCATTGAATTGCTTGGAAGATTTACGGAAATTTATCTCTCCATGGGGAATTTCTTATTCACCCATCAAAATGGCACAAATAATGAAAAGCAATGAAATGTAAGGTTGGTGAGACTGCAGAGAAAGAACGGAGAAAGACTTGGGGATAAATAATCATTCCTTGCTTTTGGGAATGAAACCTTATAGAATTTTATTTTCTGGAGAACAAGTCTAGCAGTAGATGGCAAATGAGCATATTTCAAAAATAAGCATATTTCTTAGCCTAATAACTTTGTTATTTGTTGACAACATACCCTGAAAAGGTTATAAAAAACAAACCCCCAAAAGAATTATTTTTTCTAGAGATTTTCATAGCATGTGATTGATTACAAAAATGATTTGATTGATTGCAAATTGTAACTTTAAAAAACAATAAACAACCTAAATGTTGCTCACTAAGGGATCAGTTAAGTAAATTGTGGCTCATTAATGTAATGGGATGAGATGTCATGAAATACAATGAAATATGATGATGAATATAAAGAATTCTGGCAAGGTCATTATAAAAGCATACAAACATTTAAAAAGGAGATCCACAAAAACAGGGTATGCATTATGACAACAAAAAAAAGGAAAACAGTAACAAAATGACAAAGAATTCTGATAGAGGCCATTAAATGAAGTTGGTTAGTAAACATTTATTAAATATCTACTGTATACCAGGCAACGTTTAACTGGAGACTGGAATTAGCATCACTCTGTGAAGATGATTTTCTAAATACGGAGTACTAAGAGTCAGAAAGAAATATGTGAATTTTATGATTTTACCTTTATATGCAATCTTTTCCCTTATATTTTCTTGTCTCATATTATTGTTTTAAAATTGGAGTTTTTTTTTTGTTAATTGTTTCTATTGGTGTTTTTATATTTTCCAAGCTGCTAAATCTTATCACCTTTTCCTAAGATATCAAGATTTCTTAGCTATTCCCAGTACCTCTCCTAATTGCTCTTGATATTTTTTGCTGATTCAGTTTTTCTTTGATTTTTTTTTTTTTGAGTATTTTTATCATCTATATTATTGTGTCATTAGCAATATCTTGTGGTTTTTCTCATGCTAGTGTTGATGCTGTTTTAATAGATCAACTTCTTTATTCCTTCAGTGCCTCTTTGTCTCAATATCTCTCAGTCTGTCTCTATCTCTTTGCCTTTTCCACTCTTTTTTCCCACTCTACATTCTGGGTCCCAGTGGGGAATTCCCAGCATGGAGCTCCTTTTAGTTGCCTGGGTCACTAACAGATTAATTGGCTTGCCCATTGTCACCTAGTCAGTAAGAGTCAATGAAAGGACTTGAACTTAGGTGATCCTCTATCCACTATATTCCATTGATTCTTATTACTTCTTATTTTTCATTGCATTTGAGTTTTCCATATGCTGTTCCTTTTCTTTTTTTCCTTATTTTTCTGCCATTTTTATTGCTACTTTTAAGGGGGAGCATTAGAAAGCAGGCTCCCTTAGGACATCTCAGTCTGCTGTCTTCCTGGAAGTACTCCTGATTTTTTAAATTGGCAGGTGGGATACATCACTTGAATACAATATTAAATTCACATCTCCCCAGGAGATCCAGCAGCATGCCCTTTATGGGTCTGTATTTCACATTATTTTTAGGTGATATGATGCTGGGTAAGTTTCATTGTGTCTCATGATATTGAAGAGATTGTTTATAGAACTCCAAAATATACAGATGAATAGGGAAAGATTCAGTCTATCATCTGGATGTTTTATCTACAAAACACTAGATCACCAAATGTTTATTATGTAGACACAATGATTTTCTCCTTGCTGAAAAAAGGTTTATAATAACTGTTATTCATATCTTAGCCTTCCTGATCATGCTTCCTTCATGTTAGCTCTTTAACAGCATGGCTACTTCTGGGTGCTCCATTTCCACATTTAGCCTAACATTTCTTATACTCAACTGACACTGTTCTTTTTCCTGATTTTACTACAGTAGATACTTTATCTAAGCTTAGTTTCATAGTCAGTGATATTAATATGCTAAAAGTCCATGACCATACCTGCCAATCCTCACTCCTAGATCTACTCAGAATCTACTTCTGCTTCTAGGCTCCACTGTGGTGCTGGAGGAAGAAACAGAGCCATGAAAACCCAACTGGGTCATTCTTCAATTATTCTTGGAATATTATTTTCTTGGAAATCCTTTACTTAAAATTCAAAAGAAAACAAAACTCTACAAAAAAATGGATGAAAAACCCCAACTCATGACAGTTCTTTATGACATTTCCAAGGTGTATTTTTCCAAATTTAATTTCTTTTCTTTGCAAATTAATTCACTTCCAACTGAGGCAGCTGGATAACATGGTGGGTAGAGCACTTGCTGGAATCATGAAGACCTGAGTTCTAATGCTGCCACAGATATTCACTAGCTGTGTGACCTTGGACAAGTCACTTAATCACTATCTTCCTCAGTTTCCACATCTGTAAAATGAGGAAAATAATAGCACCTATCTCTCAAGACTGTTATGAGAATAAAAGGAGATAATTTTGGTAAAGCACTTACAAACCTTGAAGTGTGATATAAATGCTGGTTATTATAGTTACTTCCTACTTCCTGGAAATGATCAAGGTCACCTGATTTGAGAGCTATCATGTACTCTACCCTTATCTTCACTTAAACCTCTTTTCTTGGAGGAAGAGGCCTTTCTCTGTTAATTTCAATTCACTTCTCATTCTCTCTGGACCTCAGTTTCCTCATGTAAAAAATGAGGGATTTGTGCTAGCTGGCTTCTGAAGGTTCTTTCAACTCAAATCTATGATTCTTTGACCAATTCAATTAGCAGGGCTTTATCAAATGCCTTCAATGTACAAGGCATTCTGCTAGGCACTGGAGATAGACAATTCTTACTCTGGTTATTTCCTTTCTCTATGTAGCCCTTTAAACTCTTTACATCTACCATAGATTATGCTCCAGATTTCATCTATTATTCAATGCAGTGACTTCCTTGTTATTATACTTGTCATTCTACTTCAGCAACCTGAATTGTCCAGTTTTTGCTGATTTCATCTCTCCATGAAGACTTCAAATATGCATGTGAATCGTTCATCTTAAGTCCTCAGTACCACTCTTTAGCCCTCTATCTGTAATGAACTAACTTAGGAAACCACTTCTGCCCTGGGGTCCCTCATTTAGAATCTGTGAGAATAGAAATTATGCCCATGTAGAAGACAGAGAACTGTCCTCAGCATCAAGATCTGTGTTTGTGCTTCTCTGCTATATACTAGCTTGGTTGAATCACTTAACTAACTTCTCAATGTCCAGGCAAGTTTTTTAGACTGTAAATTGCAGGGCATGGGTTGAACATTATTGGTAGAGGGCATTTCCTCGCACAGAAGTCCATGAATTAATAAAATCACAGATATAATCTATGGTGGGGGAAAGTGAAAACTTTACTTAAATTGTTTACATAAATTGGAGTGCCTCAACTTTTACATGAATAACTTGGAAATGGTTCAAAGAACACCTATCAAAATGACATGAGAGCTATGGTTAAAATAAATGAGATTATCGAGCTTTGGGATGAGATGAATCATTTTACACATGAAAAAGATTCCTAGCTGTGGTTTATTTCTACTGAGAATATAGCCTGCAATGGAGGGGATTTAGACAAGGTAACCTCTGCTGTCAAGGAGCTCACAATTTAATGGGAGGAGACACTGTGCAAACAACTACGTACAAATAAGAAATATGTGGGATAAATTGGAGATAATATCAGAGGGAAAACACTAGGATTAAGAGTGACTCAGAAAAACTTATTGCAGAAGATAGGAGGGAAACCTGAAGAACTAAGGGAAGTCAAAAAGCATAGATGAGGAAGGAAAGAGTTCCAGACATAGGGTGCAGTCAAAATGCTCAACAGTTGGGAGACAGTATGTCCTGCCAAGAACATCAACGAGACCAGCATCACTTGTCTAAGAAGGAAGATAAGACAGGTATACAGTTAACTGCAGTATTTGTTCATTCATCATTTCTTCAACAAACTTTTTTTTTTTTTTTTACTTTTTTTTTTTTTGAAGTGTAAATTTCTCACTTTATTTTATTTGCCTTTCTTTTGTGATATGGATAAAATGGAAATATGTTTTTTTGTGGTTTCACATGTTTAATCAGTTCACCTTCTCAATGGGAAGTAGAAGGGTCAGAGAGAGGGACAGAATCTGGAACTCAAAATATATTTTAAAGAATGCTAAAAATAAATAAGACTTTAAAAAAAGTACATATAGTTCACTTAAATTTTAAAAGTTAAGAAAATTACAAAACCCTCACAACTGAACAATCACGGTTCTTATTATATTATGCCAAGTGAAATTATTAAAATAAAGCAGCTATTTCAATGGTATGCATGGAATCTTAATGCAGTCAACCAACTTGTGATCTGTTTTCATGTTTAAACAATGTGAGCCCATCCAAAGGTCTTTTTCTTTCCAGAATAACATATGATATAATCAGTTATATGTGAATTCCTTAATAGGAGTCACATCTATTTCCCCAGATAGAATTGACATATCATCTCCACATGTGAACTTGTATCTCTTGCTTTGTATTAGTTTTCTTTTTTTTTTTTATTAAATTTATTTATTTAACTTTTAACATTCATTTTCACAAAATTTTGGGTTACAAATTTTCTCCCCTTTTATCCCCTCCCCCCCCAAACACCAAGCATTCTAATTGCCCCTATGACCAATTTGCTCTCTCTTCTATCATCCCTCACTGCCCTTGTCTCCATCTTCTCTTTTGTCCTGTAGGGGCAGATAGCTTTCTATACCCCTTTACCTGTTTTTCTTATTTCCTAGTGGCAAGAACATTACTCGACAGTTGATCCTAACACTTTGAGTTCCAACTTCTCCTCCTCCCTCCCTCCCCACCCCTTCCCTTTGGAAGGCAAGCAATTCAATATAGGCCATATCTGTGTAGTTTTGCAAATGACTTCCATAATAGTTGTGTTGTATAGGACTAACTATATTTCCCTCCATCCTATCCTGTCCCCCATTACTTCTATTCTCTTTTGATCCTATCCCTCCCCATGAGTGTCGACCTCGAATTGCACTCTCCTCCTCATGCCCTCCCTTCTATCATCCCCCCCACCCTGCTTGTCCCCTTATCCCCCACTTTCCTGTATTGTGAGATAGGTTTTCCTACCAAAATGAGTGTGCACTTTATTCTTTTCTTTAGTGGAATGTGATGAGAGTAGACTTCATGTTTTTCTCTCACCTCCCCTCTTTATCCCTCCACTAATGAGTCTTTTGATTGCCTCTTTTATGAGAGATAACCTGCCCCATTCAATTTCTCCCTTTCTCCTCCCAATATATTTCTCTCTCACTGCTTGATTTCATTTTGTTTTAAAGATATGATCCCATCCTATTCAATTCACTCTGTGCACTCTGTCTCTATGTATGTAAGCGTGTGTGCATGTGTAATCCCACCCAGTACCCAGATACTGAAATGTTTCAAGAGTTACAAATATTGTCTTTCCATGTAGGAATGTAAACAGTTCAGCTTTAGTAAGTCCCTTATGACTTCACTTTGCTGTTCACCTTTTCATGGTTCTCTTCATTCTTGTGTTTGAAAGTCAAATTTTCTTTTCAGCTCTGGTCTTTTCATCAAGAATACTTGAAAATCCTCTATTTCATTGAAAGACCATTTTTTCCCCTGAAGTATTATAGTCAGTTTTGCTGGGTAGGTGATTCTTGGTTTTAGTCCTAGTTCCTTTGACTTCTGGAATATACTGTTCCATGCCCTTCGATCCCTTAATGTAGAGGCTGCTAGATCTTGTGTTATCCTGATTGTATTTCCACAATACTTGAATTGTTTCTTTCTAGCTGCCTGCAGTATTTTCTCCTTGACCTGGGAACTCTGGAATTTGGCCACAATGTTCCTAGGAGTTTCTCTTTTTGGATCTCTTTCAGGCGGTGTTCTGTGGATTCCTTGAATATTTATTTTGCCCTCTGGTTCTAGAATCTCAGGGCAGTTTTCCTTGATAATTTCATGAAAGATGATGTCTAGGCTCTTCTTTTGATCATGGCTTTCAGGTAGTCCCATAATTTTTAAATTGTCTCTCCTGGATCTATTTTCCAGGTCTGTTGTTTTTCCAATGAGATATTTCACATTATCTTCCATTTTTCCATTCTTCTCTCTTTGTTCTGTGATTTCTTGGTTTTGCATAAAGTCATTAGCCTCCATCTGTGCCATTCTAATTTTGAAAGAACTATTTTCTTCAGTGAGCTTTTGAATCTCCTTTTCCATTTGGCTAATTCTGCTTTTGAAAGCATTCTTCTCCTCATTGGCTTTTTGAACCTCTTTTGCCAATTGAGTTAGGCTAGTTTTCAAGGTGTTAATTTCTTCAACATTTTTTTGGGTCTCCCTTAGCAGGGAGCTGATCTGCTGTTCATGCTTTGACTTCATGTCTCTCATTTCTCTTCCCAGCTTTTCCTCCACCTCTCTAACTTGATTTTCAAAATTCTTTTTGAGCTCTTCCATGGCCTGAGCCCATTGGGTGGGCTGGGACACAGAAGCCTTGATTTCTGTGTCTTTGCCTGATGGTAAGCATTGTTCTTCCTCATCAGAAAGGAAGGGAGGAAATGCCTGTTCGCCAAGAAAGTAACCTTCTATAGTCTTATTTCTTTTCCCTTTTCTGGGCATTTTCCCAGCCAGTGACTTGACCTCTGAATATTTTCCTCACACCCACCGCACCTCCTGATCCTCCCAGCCCGTGTTTGTGGTCTGAGATTCAAATGCTGCTTCCAGCCTCAGGGCTTTTGGCGGGGGGCAGGGCTGCTATTCAGTATGAGATTATGTTCTGGTGCTGAGATCGGGGCAGGGCCACCTCTCAGGCTCAGTTCCCTCAGGGGGTTTATGCACAGATCTTCCGCAATGGATTCAGGCTCCCGCCCGCTTGGGGAGCTCCTGTCTGCAGCCGCCTCTCAGCTTCTACCTCCCAGGGGGGGCCTGTATTATGGGGGCACCCCACTCCCCTCTCGACCCACCAAAGAGACTCTCTCACCCACCCCTGTCACCTGTGGGTGGAGGGACTTGTGCGGCCGCTGGAGATCCGTCCCTGAAGCCTGCTCGGATCTGTTTCTCTTGGTGCCGCAGCCGTGGCCGCAGCAGGTCTGGGCTGGGCTTTGTGTCTGCAGTGCGACGGACCTTTTGCGAGAGGTTTGCAGATCCCTCTGTGGGTGGAGGGACCCGCGTGGCCGCTGGAGATCCTGTCTGTGAAGCCTGCTCGGATCTTTTCCTCTCGGTGCCGGGGCCGTGGCAGGGCTGCACTCAGCTCCCAGTCCCGGCGCCCAGTCCGCAGCGCGAAGGACCCCCCCGTGAGAGGTTTGCAGGTCTCTCTGGAACAGAAATCTCCCTCGCTCCAATGTTCCGTGGCCTCTGGGTGCGGAATTCGCCGTGAGTTACTTCCCTGTAGCCATTCTATGGGTTGTGGGTTCAGAGCTATGTGTATGTGCGTCTTTCTACTCCGCCATCTTGGCTCCGCCCCCTCTTCAACAAACTTTTTCCCTTAGCATTTGGGTTGCATCTGGCACATAGTAGGTGCTTAAAAAATGTTGATTAATTGATTGAAGTGCTGGAGAAGACACAGACATGCATGAATGAAGGAAAAAGTATTTATTATGGCTTACTATGTGTAAAGTACTGTGTTAAGTTAAGAGCTGTTTATAGAAATAGAAAAGTGGAGACAATGTCTACTCTCTAGGGACTTACATTTTAATAGGAGAGACAAGGTATATAGGAGATTGTAACTGTAAATCTGATGAAAAGGTAAAGGAAAGGTAAAACAGATGGAAAGGTCCTATAATCATTATGGTGCAGTAGCAAAGTAGTAGATGGTGATGCATCTTCATTTTTTTTTTTATTTTTTAATGTTTAACAATCACTGCCATACAATTGTGATTTTATCCCCCCCACCTACCCCCCACTACCCCCCTCCCTCCCCACGACTGCATACAATTCTGTATAGATTCTACATATACTTTCCTATTGAGTATATTTTCACTATAGTCATGCTATGTAGTCAGACTAAGATAAATGAAAGAAATCATATAACAAATCAGAACATGATACACAAACACATACACATACACAAACATGATCTGCTACATTATGTGAGTGACTTCCATATTTCTCTCTCTGAGTGTGGAAGGCATTTTGCCTTGAGAACCACCACTGGGATTTTTTTTTTTTTTGTAAGAAGTTCTTGTGTTATTACAAAAATCTAAGTCTACCAGAAAAAACTCTCACACACTGTGGTCGTTGCTGTGCATAAAGTTCTCCTGGTTCTGCTCCTTTCACTCAGCTGATGCATCTTCATTAATGCTATTTCCACTAATAAAATCTTATCTATTTATGATGTTGAACCATTTGACAGTGTCAGATGGTGGTGAGAACGTTTTTCTTCATTAGCTGGGGCTGCATTTGCCAGGTCAGAACTTCACAGGGGTTGCTTCCCTATATTATGGATATAGGGTCAGGGCTGGTAGCAGGGTTGATGGTCTGGGGAGGATCAAGGCATTGGTATTTTCAGGGCTTTAGTGCTCAGAGTATTAGAATGACTCCATTGGTATCTGGGAGGAGGTGATAGTTGAAATAGTAGCAGTGGTTTGACTCTTCTGGAGCATGATGCCTACTGTCTCTCCCTCAGGATGCCTTTGCTGCATCAGCTGTGCTGGCTTGGCAGTCTCAGGGGTAGCAGTTGGTAAGCACTTAATTGGAGTGGCTTGCTTCTTTTCCATAGGAGTTGCTTCCTTGGATAATGTTTGCAGGGACTTGACTGGAAGAAGAGCCGGTTGGAGAAGAGAGTGCTGCTCTTCCCGGGGCCATTGGAATTATCTGTTGGTAGCAGTTGATCAACATTTGGTGTCAGGGGTGACTTGGATAATTGTTTCATTTTCATGGGGGTCACTCTTCTCAGTGGTGGGTCAGAGGACAGGGGTGGCACGGTCCCTGTCTTCATGAAGTTCCTAATGTAGTAAGGGCCTAAGACATAAATAGGGTTATAATGAAATATATTGAATGTTTGGATTGATGTAACCAGTGTAACATATGAGAGCTATGAGGAAGGAGTGATTATTTAAGTTACCCATCTTTTGTAAATTAAAAAAAAAGATTTGCTCAGTTTAGTTAGACGTTGGGCATAAAGGGTACCTGCATTGTTTTTGGATAGGCTAACCTTGACTAAATCAGGGGTAACATTTAGTACTGTTCAAAAACCATTGCAATGGTTGGTTTAGACTTCAGGTAAGTATATAAATAAACTTTTGCCCAAGTAGAGGCTAGTTCTTCTGTCTTCCTTTAACTTTCTAATTCATCAAAGATGAATTCTTAAATCCTTGTATATTGTACTATATATATATATATGAATATATATTTTTTAAGATTGTGATTATCATAAGTTCAGGTAATTATACATTACCACCAGATTTCTTTCATATTGTGTTGACATTTCAATTAAACTTTAATAGAATAATGGTGGAAAGATTTGCTTAATAGCAAATGGACTGATTTTCACACTTGAACTATATAGTCTAGATGTTAGTTGAGTGTATAAAAGCACAAATAGTTTCTATCAGGATATTTTAATGTGATTTTTGAGTTACTTGAAGGGATTTTGGGAGTGGGAGGACAAAGTGAGAAAGAATTTTATTTCTAGATATTCAAAGGTTGTTATTCCCTAATGTGCCATCACCTTTGGTGAGTGTTGGTACAAATGAAAATAGGTGAATATTTTTTCAGACTTCAGTTTTGGCTCTCTAAGTAAATTTATGAAAGCAGAACTATAGAAGATAATAATCCCATGGGACACTGTCAGTAGCTGGAAGATGTTTTTAATAAATCTTGCTTATCTTATTCTTCTGCTAAATGACTATCATATTATGGATGAGCTCATGCAGTGGGAGTTCCTACAGAGTTCAAAAGGGAGAGAGTCTGGCTGAATGATTCCTTTCAAGTTCAGAATTATAAAGAGTAAAATATAGAAAAAACAACTCATGATGTTTTTTTGAGGCATCTGTAAGTTAAAAGGATGTTTTTGATTTGACTGTTAATCACCATAAACATATTTCCACTCAACTCAGCCATTTTGATCACGGTTTAATAATTTCTGATTTTCTGAGTTCTTGTATACCTGATTGAAAATACAATTTTGTATTTGCATAGCATTCTGGATTGCCCAAGCATTTCATAATCATTAAATGAGTTAATAAATTAATCATCCCTTCAGCTGTTTAATATTATCTCAGTTATACAAATGAAAAAAAATGAGGCATACAGCTTCTGTGTTGTCATCCATCATAAGATTATGAACCAGTTCCTACCTATATCTTCCTGTCTATAATTAAGGAGACTTAAAAAGATGATGAACACAACCATTTGAAGCATGGTCCCCAACTAGTTAACCAAGATGTGTTGGTAGATCTTAAAGTCAATCTGGTAGAACTTCTCAATGTTTTTCTGGGATTGAGTGAAAGGCGGGAGAGGGGGAGTTGGGGGAAACTAGAAAGAGCAGTAGCAGTTTAACTTCTGTTGTTGTAGTTTAGGCACTTTATTCTCAAGGTTTTCAGCTCTTATAGCTTTCCTGATTTCCATAGTTGTTAGGATGCCCCTCTCTGCTCTGAAATGACTTTGTATTTTTTTCTATATTATTAACTTGTTCTTGAACATGTTATATCTTCTAATAGGAGCTAAATTCAGATCAAGGACTGCCTCACTTTTATATTTGTATGACTGGTGCTTAGGACAATACTGGCACAGGTGAGGTATTTAGTAAATTCTTATGTATCAGTTGATTAATTTGAAAAGTCACATCATTGATGAAACTAGAATCCTTTAATGAGTCCCTAGTCCATAGAATATATCAAAATGTCCATTCCCCTAAAAGCCAAGAAAATACCACCTAACGATTAGTTTGATGAAAATGAAAATGACATTATTTTTAATCAATCAGCAAGCATTTATTAAGTGCCCTCTGTTTCAAGCATTGTGGTAGGTACAAAGGACAAAAAGACATAAAGGAGAGGTCCCTTCCCTTAAGGTGCTTATCATCAGGGGAGATAATATGTACACATGCTAGCATATCCAAAAATATAAATGAATGATGAGAGAAGAGGTACTAGCAGCTATGGGGACTAGGAAATGCCTCTAGTGGGACATGATTGAGCTGAACTTTGAAGGAAACTAGAATTCTAAGAGGGAGAGAAGATGGAATGCATTCAAAGTATAAGACACAGCCTAAGGAAAGGTCATTATCTGAGAAACTGTAAGAGGCCAGTTTGTAGAGGTTAGAACAATAAGAATGGAATAGTAAAGAATGCTAAAAAAATTACTAATTAGCATACTTAGAGATCAGAAAACATCCATCCTAAAGATAGAATAGACTGAATCTAATGTTATAACACTGCTTTAAAAACTTGTATAATAATTATTAATACAAAAGCCTAGAGGCTCTTAAAATGGAAAGAAGTTCCCAAATTTCTTTTTTTTTTTTGGTGGCAATATAAATGCAACATTACTGCAAACAACAGTAAGCTATCAAATCAAACACAAACCCTAGATTTGTGCCATTCATACCTTAGTCCAAAGGAAAGGAAAGTCTCCAAGAATTATACAGTAAATACATCTTAACAGCATAAAATGACAAACAGAAAACATACTTTTGCTTTGTGCACTTATCAAAACTGTGTTACGTTTGGTTTGTTACAAATATATTGTTTCATACATCATGTAAACTGTTCTGGTTCTCACTTAATTTACTCATTCATTTGGTTAAAAACCACTTTGCATTACATTGAAGAATTATTTCTTTATTCTCTTATTTATTTTTTGTATTTCTTGTTTCTATAGTGCTGTCATATTGCTTTATCTTAATATATTTTCTGATTGTTGGAGAATATAGATTACTTTCAGAGTTTTTGCATCTTTGAAAAACTTTTGTACAGACACATCTTTTTTGCCTTTAAATAATATTTTTTAATATGGACCTGTAGGAATGGAATGGGTGGGTAAAAGGACGTGGTTGATTTTGTAACACTTATATGTTGCCAGATTGCACTTTAAAAAGTTTACATCAGGCTATTATCCTATCAATAATGTATATCAACAACAATAAGCATTTATTAAGCACCTATACTAGTCATTGTGCTAAGGGTTGAGGACACCAGGGAAAGGCCAAAAAGAGACCCTGCTCTCAAGGAGTTCACAGTTTAATTGGGAAACAAAATGCAAAGAAGTATGTGCAAACATAAAAGGATAAATTGGACGTAATCTCAGTGGGAAGATCCTAAATTAAGGAGGACTGGAAAGGTTTCTTGCAGAAGGTAAAACTTTAGCTGGCTCTTGAAGCAAGCCCAAGGAAGCCAGGAGGTTCCAGACGTGGGGGTCCCTCTCAGTCCCATGTCACTAGAAAGCTCTAACTAGGTGTTAGGTAATTTATGGATCAGATCACTTTCTGAAAAATAGATGCAAAGTTCTAACTCATTTGCTTATTTTTATTAATCAGCCCGTGGATGTACACAGGTTTTTTGTTTGTTTTTTTAAAAAAAAAATACATTTAAGGAAATAGCATAGCAGTAAAAGTAATAAGATAACATACTCTCATCAACCTGGAAATCATTCTTCCACAAATATATATACACTTAATTCTCAACCTGCTCATTTCCCGTGGGCTCCTATTCTATTTCTCTTCAGCCACTCACAAGATCATCATTTCCTTGATATTATCATTATTCACAAATGTACCATCTCCATGTTCAAGAATTCGGAAATCTCCTTATCAGACTATAATCTGTTGGTTTTACCCCTCTCCCTTTGCTTTCTCTTACAAAACTCTACTTATCATCCACACTGTGGCAATCCCTTGACCTCTCAGTTCTCTACCAGAATATCTCCCCTGCACTAGCCATTACCCTTCTTCTCTGCATCTTGACCACATGGTGAACCAATTCAACTCTATACCTGCCTTATCTCCTGAATCCCTAGCCCCCTTATCATTTTACTAGTTAAGCCTACCAAGCCTTAGCCTTGAATCACTCCCACCATTCATCACCTTTACTCCAAAATGACTCTGGAGGAGACAGTGAGGCTCATATCTTTGTGCAGCTTTGCCTCACTTAAATTCAATTCATGTGTAAGTCAAGACATCATCCTTGTGATGTCATTGGTCCTTTTTGGAGAACAATTGTTGAGGTTAGGGGTGCTTGGGATCCCAAAATACCAACACCCTGGATCTTGCCCAAATGAATTTGACTCAAGCCTTCTGTTAGCCAAAGAAAAGCAACGTTTATTTAAGATCCACCATATTGGGTTGACTCTTAAGAAGCCTCACCATTTGTGATGCTTGTATTGATAAGCTGGCCAGATTGAATCTGAGCTAGATTGAATCTGGTCACCTTCATGGAAACAAGAAGGATCTTATATACAGAAAGACTGTGGAAGGGATCTGGGGGTGGTCTAGTAGTCTGGGGTGATGGGAGGAGGGACTTAGGGAGGGTCTGGAGGAGGAGTCTAAGGATCTTGATGGGCCTGGGATAACTAGAGGTCAGAATCAAGGGAGTGGGATTCTGATGGCATCAAGGGTGGGAAACAGCCAGAGGGATTAGGAGAAAGCCATGAGGAAAGGCTTATGGCCTCAGGCAAATACAGATCAAGTGGGAAAGAGAGTTAAAGGGGGTTCTCAAAGTCTGTACCCCATCACAACCACAAAAGGTCCTACATGAGGTCTCTTCATAGAGAGAAGGACTTCCAGAGCAGGTCTTGTGAGTTAAACGTATGCCACGCAATTCTTACATATGTGCTTCACTACTATTATGGTCTAAGTTAAAGCTTACTCCTCCCATGGATGTGGTGTGTATTTGCAGGAAAGGGTAAACCAGGTTTTTAGAAGGTTTTATATTAACTGTCTTTACCATGTTATCTGTGAGTAGTAGTAGCTGACCTCTTGGGATCCAACCTGCCAATTGGAGCAGAATTTGGGGAATTGGAGAATGCTGCTTTCTTCTTCTTTCTCTTCTTCCTCTTCCTCTTCCTCTTCCCTTTCTCCTCCTCCTTCTCCTTCTCCTTCTCCTCCTCCTTCTCCTCCTTCTTTTCTTTCTCCTCCTCTTACTCTTCCTTATTTTACATCTCTTCCTTCTCCTCCTTCCTGCACTATACATGGCTCTTTTCTCCACTTGGGATGCCATACCCTTGCATGTATGTGCTCTGTCCATAGGAATTTTATTTTTGTTCACTTATATTTTGGGGTTTTAATTTTTTTAATCTTTGTTTACAAAAAGCTGGGACTTGTAAAAAAATTTACTTTTTGTCCTGAGCAGTTTTCATTTATGATTTCTTGAATATAGTTCTGAAAAAATAGACTTTAAAATAGTGCATTGTGTTTCAAATAGAACTACTTGACTACAGCTTTGAACTCAAATCACTGGCTTTCATTGAATGAGCAAAGATAGCTCCCAGCCTGTGCCTTTGTGACTCATTGTTTAGGTTTTGTTGGCTTACAATGAGTGTAAATAGCAATTGTTTTCTATTCTGACTAGAAACTCTTGAGATTGATATATTCTGATGGTAAACTAGCCCATCTTTTGTCCCAATTCTTACCTAGCCTTTAGTCATTGAATGGGCATGGCCTCAGACAAACTAAAACCTGGGAAAGACCTTAATTTGGAAAGCCCTAAGTCACTACCCTGGGCCATTGGCAGTCCTCATGACTGTTGTCTTGCCCCTGGACTTGATGACTAGAGGAGAGAGTGAAGCCAATGATTTTGCAGAGCTATGCTTCACTTAAATCTGATTCATTTACAGGCCACAACATCACCCCGTAATGTCATGTTTGTCACTGGTCCTTGTCAAGAATGAAGGGCCAATAATAATGCCCATTCAGTAGGAAGGGTAGATATACATAGGACTCATCTAGTGACTTTCATATATGGGCAGTTCACATGATTAGAACACATGTGCAAGGGTGAGAATCCTTGATACTGCTGGTGTCTTTTAGTGGTTTTTGCTCTAAGCACTGAGTGTTTCTTCCCCATAGTGTTGAGGTTTGGGTTGCTGGGGACCCCAAAATACCAACACACTGGGTCTTGCTCGAATGAATTTGACACAAACCTTCTTAAAGCCAAAGAAAACAAAGTTTATTAAAGATTCGCCATACTGGGTTGACTCTTAAGGAGCCTAAGCATTTATAACACTTGTATTCACAAATGGGCCAGATAGAATCTCAGCTAGACAGAGTCTGAACTGGATTGAATCTGAGTGCCTTCATGGAGGCGAGATGGAACTAAGTACAGAAAAGACTGAGGGAAGGATCCAGGTGTTGCCAAGTAGCCTGGGGTCCCAGGGATGGTCTTGACAGGGGAGGTCAGCCTGGAATGTTGAAGATCCTGATGGGAGTGTCCGTAGTCCAGACAATCCCCAATCCTGGCTGGGAGACTGGGACCTCGAGAGAATGCTAAGAAGTGGCAAAAAGGGAGGAATATCAAAAGACTGCTAAATCAAGTAAGGGGAATCCAAGGAGTGCCCAAGGTCAGGCTTTCTGGGGCCCTTTAAACAAATGGGACCAAAACCCTCCTGGTCCAAGGGACAAAGGTCTCAGCTTGGGCTTGTACCCCATCAATAGTACATTGCTTACCAGAGCCCCTAAGTATCACTTCTCAGCTGCACCTAGTCTTGAGCTATTTAGCTATAGTCAGAGTCATCTAGTATTCTTTCCATTATCTACAGGCAGCTAGGAGGTGACACCGTGGATAGAATTCTGGACCCCCGGTGTCAGGAAGACTAAGTTCATAAAACTTTGTTAATTGAAACAAAAATTTAAATTGAAGTTTAAAAAGGCTAAATTTGAGGTGACTTCAGATGTTCACTTTAATATCTACTATTATTTATCCTTTAGGGACTTGTTTTCCACCACATAATTTACATCTCTTACTTAAACCACAAGAGTAAGGGTGTGTGAAACTTAGCTAGTGTCTTCATCTATAAATGGGGATAAAAATATCACCCAGTTCCCATAGTTGCTGTGAAGACAAAATAATACTTACAAAACTTCTTTGTAAGGCTATTGTATATGTGCTTAAAGCACTATTTAAATGTTAGCTATTATTGACTACTGGGGAAGCTGTTAGTAAACCTTTTCCCAGTAGGGAAGGGTTATAACTTTTTTAAATCAACCTTTTCATTTCTTTAATTGTACTTTGGTTCTAGTTTTCAGCCAAGGAATCATCTTTAGGGCCATGTACTGCTCTGTTCACCATTCATGAAGGATGAGGGTGAGACTTCTTAAAAAGGAAAGGATATAATTATTTATGCTAATAGAAGGGAAAAGGAATAAGCAGTGATGCTATTATCCCCATTTTATAGTTGAGAGAACTGAGACAAATAGGGCTCAAGTGACTGTCATGATCACTAGTAAGTACCTGAGAGTAGATTTGAACTCAAGTCTTCCTGACTCTAGGAAATCCTTCTGGAAACAAAATGCACTATACAACCTTGATGCCTGTGGCTATGAACCACTTTTTCCTCAATCAGACTAGGGTAGTAGTGTCCTACCTGACATCACGTGTAAGCTATATTCTTTTCCAGTCTCCTGACTCCCTCCTTCCACTTTTCATTTTATTTATGGCCAAAAATTCCTTTCAGTTTTTTGAAATTTCTTATCATACCTTCCTAGTTTTAGCAAATGTTTCCCAGGGCTTTGCTTCCTCAAATAGAAAAGGAAGTAAGTGAAATTGTGGTGAGGAAATTGCTTTCAACTTCCTTCTACCATGCTCCTTTGTTCTATGCAAATTTTTATTTGACCTGAGCTTGTAGGAGAGGATTGAAAAGGCTAGTGATCTTTGTCCCACCTAAAATTGGAGCCTAATCAGTCTCTGGTATCATAACAAGTATAATAGATTACCTTATCTTCTACGAACTAACCCTACCAACACTGAATATTATAATCTGGGGAGGGTGTATTTTTAAAATAAATTTAATGGATAAGACATGGTATATTAAGATTGATTTTATTTAAATTTCTTTTTTGTAGAAAATTTGTCCATATTTTCACATTGCTTACCATTTATATTTTTTCCTTCAAAAACTCTGTCAATATCATTTGACCATTTCTCCAATGGAGAATGTATAATATTCTTATAGATATGTATGAGTTTCTTATAAATCATAAGCATTAGACCTTTATTTGATACTTTTACTAGCAATAATTTCAACCAAATTTTTATTCTTCCTTCTGAAGTAAATGCTTTTTTTGGGGGGGAGCAAAATACTTTCATCATTATGCCTATTATTTTGTCTCCAATAATTTCTCCCATCTCTTAGATAATTTTTTTCCTTCTCTTTATAACTGAGACAAATATATTGTTCTTTTTTCTTCCAGCATATTTAAGAAAACAGATCACATAGTGGTTTTTATATAGCAGATGCTTAATAAATATTTTCTGAATAAATAGAATAATTTATTATGGAGACTTGGGTCCTCATTTACCATTACAAATCCATGTTATGTTACTATGTGTTACACTTTTGACAAATAGTTCTCATACAGTTTAAGTAGCCAGGGTAAATTACATAGCAGAATATATGTCTTTAGAGGGTAAAAAGCAAAAGCTAATTGCTGAATTGAAAATCTAAAGTCATCTGAAATTTAGCATTTTAAAACATTTAATTTTTTTTCAAGAATTAATTTTAAGAATTTATTTTCCTTCCCTCTTACCAATCCTTCCCACAGTGTTCATTGTTCTGTTACTTGTTTTTATCCAAATCAAATCCCTTTGGGAAATTATGATAATTCCAGAGTCAAAGAGAGTCTTGAGGTATAGTTTTGAAAGGAATGATGAGGAAGATGTTAAGAATTCTCTGGTCTCCCTTTGTAAGGCATGGCTTTGGATGGAAACCAGAGGGTAGATATAGAAAACAAATCAAGGCGTTCTCCCTGAACAAAGGAAGATCCTGCATATAACAAAGGTGGGTTACATCTGAGGATATCGGGCTATATTTTTTGCATTCCAACATTTACAAGGGCATAGGGGTAATTAATTATGTATCTGAGTAACCTAAACTTAAGGTAGTTGGGTGGCACGGTGGATAGAATGCCAGGCTGGGGTCAGGAAGCACTGAATTCAAATATGGCCTTAGACACTTACTAGCAATGTGACCCTGGGCAAATCACTTACCCCTTTTTACTTGTTGCCTCATCTGTAAAATGGGTTGAAGAAGGAAATAGTCAACTATTCCAGCATCTTTGTCAAGAAAATCCTAAATGGGGTCATGAAGAATCAGACACAACTGAACAACACCAAAAATCCAAATGTGTTTATTTGCTTCAGACTCTTTGATGAGGAAATGCAGAAAACAGAATCCAGAAAACAGACATTTATGACAAATTGAAGTTGACCAAGAAGAGGCAAAAAAAGAGTTTGATTTCAGTTAAAGAGGCAGTTTGGGGGGGATTCACTGTGGGTCAACAATGCCTAACATTAAGGTTGGATTCCTCTCAAGGCTCCTAACCAACATCAGCTAGGGACTTTGGGTTTTTTGTGTGTATATGGGGGTGATATTGGAGAATAGATGGGGAGGCCCTCATTCTGAGTCTTAGGGTAAATGCCCAGTGTAAGGGATGCTCCAATGTTTTGTAGCCATTAAGTCGAAACTCTGTTTCAACTCAGCTTGGTGGTAAAGATGTCTCTGAGTATGGTGAGCCCTCTGGGTAGGCAGATGGGCCAGCAGTCTTTCTGGGGTTTCTAATCTATCCTGGGGATTTGGGTAGGCTAAAGTTCAGCCTAGTTATCATTATAAAGTTTCAAGTTCCTGGGGGGGCAGAGGAGTTGGCTCTGCTGCTTCTTACCCATGTAGACATTTTCTTCAGGTTTCATCTGAGCCAAAAACCAAATTTAATTGAGTTTTGGGACAATATGGTACCATGGAAAGTGCACTGACTCTGCAGAGTACCCTGAACTTAAATCTCATTTTTATGTTTTTTGTTACTCATGTGACCTTGGTCTAATCACTTAACCTCCAGGAGCCTCAGTTTCCTTATCTGTAAAATGAGGGGGGTGGACATAATAGTTTCTCACATCCCTTCTATCTCTTGATCTATTAGAGTTTATTTTGGTGATTATGAGAAATGTGGCTTTAAATCCATTTTAGAGGCATGTAGGTGTTTTTATTGAATTGAAGATAACATATATGAAGATATCCTGTATATTGCAAGGTAAAGGTATCAGACATAGAACCTGTGAACCTCAAGTGGTCCACGGCACTCCTCAGTGCATTCAGAACCAGATTAAAGTGTCACTGGGAAATAGATAAAACAAAAGAAATTAAAATACAGTAAAACAGAGAAAATATTACATTTTGAAATTAAGTCAATATACAGCCTGCAAGGATCCTCATGTACAGTTAAGTGGTTCCATTTTTCTTTGAATGTGATACTACACATGCATAAGGTATTATTCTTTGGTATATTATGTTATATTAAAGTTCTCAGACAAGTTGTGTTCCCACACTTAGAAAAACACTTCCAAGGAGAAAAACAGCTAATTGCTTCTAGTTCCAGCTGTTGAGTCAATGCCAGGATTATAACTATAGCCCCAAAATGGCAAGGGTGTTTATCTGCAGAGGACAGAAAAGCCTATTGGTTAGTGTTTATTTTGGGTCTCACTGATGAATAAACTGGACAAACAAAGAAAAGAGGTACAACAAAGAACAGAGGGTTGTAGAGAAGGGAGGGAATGGCAAAGAAGTAAGATAATTGTAAAACAAACATCGGCAAAGTTAAACCAATATGTCATGTGGGTTATATCCTTATATCACTCAGTGGAGGTGATTTTGCTACTCCCTAGCCAGTAGAAGAGATAGAACTCATTTCCCTTCTTTCCATCTTAGCCATTACAGTAGACATTTAAAACTAGTTCTCTGCCAAATTCTCTATTGAAAGAGCTTATAATAACACCCAGTAGTACAATTCTGACAGACCAACATTCTGTTCTAAGTAGCAGGTTTTTTTTAAATGCCAGCCAGTAAACTAGAGGTATTTTTTTTAGCTTAAACCTTAAGATATATCTATTTCCCCTCTTCCTTATTTTCTTGGTTTCAAATATATTTTTAGAGCTGTCATCCCTAGTTAAAAACAGTTCTGAAAGATGAAATAGTACAGGATGTAGCCAATTTACAGGATGGTTAATCACCTTACCTTCCTCTCCAGTTAAGCCAGTCTCATAGTTCCAGTGACAATACATTTCGTGTGTCTTTTGTCTGTGGCTAAATGCCCAGATAGCATCTAATCAAGAATAAAAATCAAGCAAAAAGAATGGCAAGAAACATTGAGATTGCTTCCCCAAATACATAGGCACTAGGGCTGTAAATCACTTTTGTTTCTTTTCCTGGTCTCTAGATGGTGGGATTTTTTTTCTTTTCTGAGAAGCTCAATGGCCTTTATTTTCATAATTCAGAGAGATCCAAATTGTGCAAGTGAAGTTTTTTTTTTTTCCTTCAAGACTTTTAGGAGTCTGGAGTAACTGTTGGAAGCCATCTTTTCTAATTGTTGTCCGTGACCCTGCTTGCTTTACTTATTTACTTTAAAGTCACATTTATTAACTTTTCTGGATTTATAGGTTTTCCAGCTGGTGAGTATTTTGGTTTCTGAAAGTTAGAGGATTATCATTATTTATACAACCCATGTTCCTTGTCCGTAATGCTTAGTTCCTCTCACCATATTTAATATTTTTAGTTTCATCTAGTTAAGGACTCATTTAAGGGACCACAATTGAATTTCTGAACTTGCTAATCACTGAATATACCTGTGTAGATCATTATTGAAGAGAACTCTTTTAAACTTGGCACAAGCAAATGATTCTATTGTTTGAAATTTTCATTAGGGTATACATTTCTTTACAAATGGCAACCTTCTCAGTAGACATCTTGAACTCAACATACCTAAAACAGAACTCATTATCTTTTCCTCTAAATCCCCTCTCCCCACTACCTTCCCTGTTACTGTAGAGCCTGTAAAGACAGACTGAAAAATGACTGAACAGCAATTATCCTGTATATACCTTGCTTTGTACATAAATGTTGTCTCTCTTGTTAAGCTGTAAGCTCCTTCCTTGATGGCAAGGACTGTCTTTTCTCCTTTTGTATCCACACCACTTAGCACAGTGCCTAGCACATAGTAAGAGTTTAATAGATGTTGATTGATTGATTGATTTAGACTACATGTAAAAGAAATTATTCCCATCTAGCTAAGGAAGTATAATAATGAAAAATTAGCTCCTTATATTTGAATATTGCTTTAGAATCTGCAAATTCACATGGTCACGTGTTTTATTGTATTTGATTCTCTCAACAAAAGTGAGAGGAAAACGGTACAAGGATTTTTATTTCTAGTTTTTAGAAATAAGAAAAATACAGAGAAATTAAGTAAATTGCTCATATTCATATGATTAACAAGTGCTACAGCCAAGACTAGAACCCTGAATGAGTATTTGGACCCCTGGTAGCAAAAACCACTAGACTGTGAGTCAGATTCTACTTCTACTCTAGTTTTAACTCTATCCTTTACTGATTGTGTGATCATGGTCAAATAACTTAGATTTTCCTGAGCTTAGTTTCCTTCTTTGTAAATGATAATAAGTAAGTAAGTAAAAGAAAATAATACTTTCCTCACCGGGTAGTTATGGATACCAAATGAAACAATGTATATGATAGTACTTTGAAAATTGTAAGACATTTTATATATATATATATGTATATAAAAATAGATAGATAGATAGATTGATATAGATATAGATATAGCTCTCTGGCCCCATAAGGTTAATGGGGATTCTTATTTAGGTGTGGCTTGGACTACATGGCCTTTCTGCCTCTGAGATTCTGGGAGCTCCACACTGCAGAGGTTTTGACTTCTGGTAATTATATATTTCTTTGATTTCTTCTCAGAGCAGTTTTCCAGATGGAAGAGGAATTTTGTGGGAAGACCTTATTTGTCTTTTACCTGTTTTCTGATGAGCATCAAAATACAAATCTAATATTATCATTATTATGTGAATCTGCTTTCCTATTACTATACTGACTCACTTAATCCATCCAGTCTGAAGGAAACACAGTCCCAGTTTACATTTTATATTACTGTGCCACAGTTACTCTTCTCTATAGAATAATTATGGGGCAGCTAGGTGACACAGTAGATAGAGCACTGGGCTTGGAATCTGGAAGACTTATCTTCCTGAGTTCAAATCTGGCCTCTGATACTGACTTAGTTATGTGACCTTGGGCAGCAAGTCACTTAACTCTGTTTTCCTCAGTTCCTCATCTGTAAAATGAGCTGGAGAAGGAAATGACAAAGCACTCCAGTATCTTTGCTAAGAAAACCCCAAATGGGCTCATGAAGAGTTGGATATGACTGAACAACAACAAAAAAAGGTGCTCAACTATTTAACTATTCAAATGTATCTTTGAGTTCATCAGTGTCAGCATTCCCTCCAACCCACGAGTGACTACCTGTCTATCTTGTTCAACTCTGGACCATGTATTTTCACAAATTTACCCTAGGGAGAACACCTAATATGCTTGGACCCTCCCTCCTTTTTTCCCCTAACATCAGTAGTTGACCAGTGAAGCACTCAAGCTGTCCATGCACTCAGCCTCACTATATAACCAGTTCATAGTTTTTGATCATACATTTCTTTGATAACCACCTTTACTTTCATTCTTCCTTATAGTTCCTTGTTTGCTTTATGTTGGTTCTGATTATGCCCACTATTTTCCTCTCTGTAGCCCATGAAATAACAATTCATTTAAGTTATTTGGAAATCACAGTATTCCATAACTTGCTAGCCATACAACAATACCAGGTTAGACTGTACTGCAGAATATCAGGGAAGCTCTTGATATCATCTGTAATCACTTATCAGTTTGGCCTAACTACCCAAACAAGAAAAACCAAGTGGATGAAGAATGACTCTTCCAGATTATGATGTGAAGTTAATTAGACAATTCAAAGAGCTCATCCTTCAGTATTAAAAGAGATATAGAAATCTATAGAGAAAGAGCTACCAGTCCATTTCTGTAGAGATATATATCTTGGACATATCAGTATTGATACAGACATAGAAGAATATGTGTATATATCTATATAGATAAGGATATATATGTATATGCCTACATTTGTATATCCATATCTTGGACAAATAGTGCACTATCTGTACCTTGATGCACTCAACATTATGTCCTCCAGAGACAGTAACATTTGAAAAACGTTACTGTCTAAGGGAAGTCTCTTTTCAATTTGAACTCTGTACAGGTTAACTTCCATAATAGTGGTTAATTCATTTGATGAGTCCAGTCTCTGTTTTATATGCTTGATATCAATGATCACAGGGTAATGTGACAACTTTATTGTCACATCTTACATTGAATCTTCAATAAATTTGATATACAAATGGTGGTCAACATGTTGAATGTCAGCATTAGGTCTGTGTTTGCTCTTAAAGAAAACTGTGATGTTTTATGGGGCCTCTGATATTAGTAAATGTAGATACTTGAATTAGTAGGTGCTCTACTCTTAATTTTGGGCCTTTACACTTGGTCTCTTGAATTCTTGTCAGCCTCTTAGCCCATAGCATTTGAGTTGATAGTTACAATATTCAAATATTATTGAATCTAAAATTCAGTGGACAAAGGATCACCAAATTCATTTGGAAAACCCTCAAGCTTACATTTGAAAAATGACTTAGTAAATTTGTAATATTTTTATGCCTAAGCATAATGAAGATTGTTATACCTTCCCCCAAGTCTACCCAAAATAACAATGTAGACAAACAAAATGGAGATTTGTCAGTCATTCAGTGAATTCAAATGACATTATTCTTCCCTCTGTCACCCTCTCAGAAAACTCTAACTTGTCTGAACTTTTGGGATCGACTGAGAACTTTTTCAAATTCACCATAAATTCACTAGATGAGTCATTCCCCATGTGCTTTAATTGTGTCTACACAAAGTGGCCTGGAAGAGTTTCTACTCAGTTGCTCCAATGTTGTGTATTCATGCATAAATAAAAGGCATTAGCCTTTAGATACATTAATCTGGCCATGGTTGGGAGCGCTTGCATGCTGTTAGTTTGAATTTCCTTATTATTCATTCGTTACAGATAGTTAACATTCTAAGAAAATTGTAAACACTGTAAGAGCATAGCTGTTTCATATAAACTAAGTCAGTCTGAAGCAAGACAAATCTCATAGCTGTCCTTTGTCTTGGGTTCCAGTAAGTGAAAATGTTATATTTCTCAAGTGGATTAGTGCAGTTAAATTTCAAATGTCAAATATTTGTGAAATTCAATTATGTGTTGTAAAAAGACCCATATTTGGTGAGTTCAGGATTCAAGAATGTCTATGATTAGAAAATTTCAAATTTTTAAGGAGTTAAGCTTATGCACATAAACAGATTTTCTTCAGGAGCATTAGGGTTCTCTTAAACCAGATTTTAAAAGAAATTTCTATCAGTCGGGAGATTGCATTTTGCCCAAACAATACGTAAAATCTTTGTTCCCAAAACAATTTACAACATAAAAAACAAACTTGTAAATAGCTGTAATTATGTTTTACAATTCTACTAGCTAGTAGTCAGTGATTAGCTATAATTTCCACTATAAATAGCCAGAACTTTACAAAATAACTCCATGTCCTCAGTAAACAGATTCTCATCCCTATTGTCACTAATAACAGCTAATTGTAAAAGAACACACAGGTTGTACTTGAGGGTCCAGAAGGAAGAGAAGAAAAGAATGGGGAAAAGATGGAAGGATATGCTGTGCAAATGGTGTGTTTAGCCTGATATCACAGAACAGTTGGAAATTAAATTGTCTAGGAATAGATGCATTCGAGTTATGTCTCCACTGCAGTGCCAAGGGAGAAGTACTTATGATTATAACCCAAAGCCCTGTCTAAATCTTTACAACTTTGTCATAATTGTTCAGATCCTGGCTTATCCTAATAGCTGTAGAGAAAACATTTATGCATAAATGCCCATTTCTGGTACTTATAAGACTGAATTTAGGATTAATATGAGATGGTCCTACTCTCTGCGAGGGTGCAAAAATCTCCCTTGAGTTCTATCCTTATCAGTCAGGAAAAAATTTTTTTGTTCTTATGTCATAAAGATGTTGCATTGTAAGAACTCCTGACATTTTTTGTAAATTTGCAAAATTTTGTAAATTTGTAAAATTTTGTAAATTTGCTTATAGAGCCAAGAAACTTTTGGTGAACTTGATGCCGACTTCTGAATGATTTGCTTTGCTCCAGAAGACTCTTCTGGAACTTATAGGTTATGATATGGACTCAACTATGTTCAGTTACCTGTGGTTGATGTGTCTAGTAGAAGCACTTAGAGGCTTCAAGCCCTTTATTTAGATAGTAGACTTACTTTTGTTGGAATATTTCAGCTTCATTTATTGTCTAGGAACTCATTTTGTACGTAATCCCAGTGTTTGGCACAAGATGATACATAATAATGGCTCAGAGAATTAATTTCCTCCAAAGCCAACCTGTTCTGAAATGAATGGGAAATTCACCTTAGTCATGTGCAAAGAACGACATTTTCTGACCTTAGATATAGCTCTAGATCAAGGATTCTTCATCTGGGACCTATGAACTTTTTTTAAATTAATAATTGCATTTTAATATAATTGGTTTGCTTCTTAATTCTATGTATTTTATTTTATGCATTTAAAAACATTATTCTGAGGAGTCCATAAGTTTCATCAGATTGCCAAAGTGGTATATAACAAAAAGATTAAGAACCTCTGTTCTAAAGGAGAAAAAAAGGAAATGATGACTTTAGATATAGTTCTGAAATGAAAAGAGAGGGAAGTTATACACAATTTTTGGGAATAGTGGCCTTTTGAACTCTTTAGGCATTTCTTACTCATTCCCTAGGCCTGTGCTTTCTATACAGTAAAAGTTCAGTGAATACTTAATAAAGATTCAATATTTATTGATTTTGGCAAGATAAATTTATGAGGTATTTATTAACTTACTCTATATTTTAGAAGCCAAATTACGATTTCTTTTATGATCATGAAAGCTCTATTAATTTATTTAGTAAAATGAGAAAATATAAGGTAAAAGTGAACTTTGTTTTGGAGAGTCACAGAACAGGACCTGTTGAACTGATATAAGGAACTATCCCCCTCGTGATAGCGAGTCAAAAACACTGGATTTGGGGCCTGAGCACATGACTTTGATTCACAGCTCTACTGCTTGCTACCGAAGTGATCTTGGACAGGTTATTTTACTTATCTGGGCCTCACTTTCTTAATTTTGAAAATATTAGGGTTACAATTAATAATCTTTAAAATTCTTTCAGGTTGTAAATCATATAATCCTTTGTTGGGATGTTTGAGAGTCTCTGGCCCATTGCCATTTTCCCCCCTACCCATTCCATGGAGAAAGCTTGAAGTTCCTATTATATCACTGCTTGAAAAATGCCAGTTGAAAAGCTCCTACTTCAGTTACCAGATACATTAAACTGTTATCATTCATTAATGCCTAAGTGATGAGTAGTTTAAGAGACTCCCTAACCTGAAAGATCAAGCAGACTCCTGTAGGGATGAGACTGGTCATGGATAGCTATGGAGCGCTTCTTGGAAAGGCTAAGTTCTATTGAGACACTAAGTACCTACTAAAGTAGCCAGGGATAGGCACTGGGGCATCAAACATCGGATAATGGGGTTTCTGAAAGTGCAGTGGTGGGCCATTGAAAACAAAGGTGACCAACCTTAGAATTTTGCTTTTGTCATAATGATCTCCTAATGTCTGTCTGTCTATTTATCTATCTATTTATCTGAATGTATGACACAGTGGAATTTGAGTTTTTTTCACTATTGCTGATAGGTCTCCAATATTAACAAAATATTATTTCCTTTTCCTTTGATAGACACCATCAATCAAATGCCACACTACATTAGTCAATCAGTCAGTTAGAATTTATTAAGCACCAGTTATGTGCCTTCAGTCACTAAGCATAGTGCTTAGAACTCTAATTCAAAAGAAAGGTATTATAGAGAAGGAAGTTCCCTATTAAAAAAAGTTAGGGAATGAGGATGTCTATGCTCAGCTCTAATAGGGATATGAAGTTTTCTTGAAGCAAGTAAGTGTTGGAAAAGGTTTCATATTCAGAAGATTCTCTGGGAAATTTCTCTTTCCATTCAATTCAGAAAGAATTTATTGTGTTTTCTGTGTACCTAGTACCATGTTAGGTGCTGAGAATACAGAGATAACACATACAAAAGTTTCTATTCTAAAGGAACTTAGGTTCTACTGAAAACATACTATATCCAGATAACTCTATAGAAAATATGTTAAAAAAATACAAAGTAATTATGGGGAGGGGGTGTAACATGAAAACTATGTGACTGGATCAGGAGGGGGCCATATTTAGGAAATGGCATTTGTTCTAAATCTTGAAGGGAGCTAGTAATTCCAAGAGGGAAAGGCGAGCAAGCAGAACATTCCAGATATGTATTACAACTTGTGTAAAAGCACAGTGATAGGAGATGGGTTATTATGCATGGGGAATAGCCAGGCCAGTCTGACAGGGATATAGAGTGTATACGAGTTATGTGAAATCTGTTTGGAAACATCTGGATGGAGAGAGATTATGAAGGACTTTATTTACAATGGAAGTTTGTATTTGACCATGCAAAGAGAAATGGCATGGTAAGGCCTATACTTTTGAAATATCAGCTTGGGAACTCTATGTAGGATGGATTGGAGAAGGTGGAGATTAAAGTCAGGGAGACCTTATTAGGAGACTTGCAATGGTCCAAGTGAAAGGTCATGAAGGCCCCAAATAGTAGGATGGTAGCCATGTGATTGGATAACAAGAGACACTTAGGAGAGATGTTGATAAGGTGGAATTGATAAGACTTCTATTGGATGTTGTGAATGAGAGAGAATGACAATTCAGAATAATCTGATTTCAAGAGCCTTGGTGAATGTAGAATGGTGGTACCTTCAACAGAAATGGGGAAATTAGGAAACGTTTTAGTTTTGAGGGTGAAGATGATTTCCATTTTGGACAGCATAAGGTTGAAATGCCTGTGATACATCCAAGAATGTCCCACAGACAGTTGATGATAAAGAACTAGAGTCTAAGAGAGAGAGATGAGAACTGGATATTTAGATTGAAGAGTCATTTAAAGAGAGCTGATAATTGAACCCATGGAAACTGATAATAAGAGGAAAATATCCAAGACATTTAGGGGGCACATTCAAAGTTAGGGGTGAAACATGGATGGTGATTTATCAAAGGAGGCTAAGAAGGAAGAATTACTTAGGTTCTAAAAGAACAAAGAGAGAACAGTGTTCCAAAAAAATCTAGAAAAGAAATTGTATCCAGCAGTGGTGGTCACTTGCGTCAAATGATGCAGAAGGATCAAGAAAGCTAAACACTGAGAAAAGGCCATTGGATTTAGCAACTGAGAAATCATCGGAAACCTTGGAGAAAGCAGTTTCCATTGAGTTGGGAGTGAGCATAGTTAGAAATCACTATTTCAAGGGGCTAATAAGTAAGTGATAGGTAAGAAAGCAAAGGCCACTAAGCTTTAAGTTTAGTGGGAAAGTAACAGGATACTTGTTTATTAAATAAAAACTTAGGTTATTACCAAAATTCTATTTTTTAAAAAATATTTTTGAATGATACTTTAGCTATTATGTCTATGCAGTTAATAGGTATTAATTTTTCTTCTCATCTTGTGAACTCTCCACTTTGCTTTTTGTTCTGCAGTTTATAAAATGAAGGTTATATCACTTGAATCCAATGTGAGGCTTTAATACTTAAATTAAATTGGGATTCCTTCCAACAGTGTAAATTATATCCCTTTCATTCCTGTCTATTCTGAGCCTCTCTTGTCCATGTTTTCCTACATGTTCTCTAGAAGGGAGTCATTTTCTAAACATCACAAGGGTACCAGTGGAATTCTCTGTATGTCCAGCTGCCACATGACCAGCCCATCCTCTCTCCTTATCACACAATTCCTTCATCTTTTATTCCTATTTTATTCCTATTCTTCTTTGGAGTTCCATGTTGTATCCTACTCACATTCACCATAAACCTCTCCATTGCTCTGTAAGTAGTGGTTTTCCATATCTTGCTGCTGCCATATAGAACCATTAGTAAAATCTGAGTATTGAAAAAGTAAGTCTTCTGTTTTTATAAGAAGCTTAGACCTTAGTACAAGAGAAAAAAAACTTTCTAGTTTCCTGAAAACAGACCTGCCTATTCTCCACTTTTTTAGGGCTAGACCTAGCTTGTTGACTATCTGAGACTTTAAGGGTTAAAAGTTATCTATCAGAAGCCCTGTGAGATCCTGCCCAGTTTAAGGGTCAATTTATTTAATCAATTGCTGTCATAAACTCATTGTTACTGAATGCCTGTCAGTGCATGGTACTATTTTCAGTGCTGTAGATAGTGCTGTAGGGCATAGATAAAAACAAACCAAAACAACAAAACAAAACAAAACAACACCCCCCCCCCCCAAAAAAATGTAAAAAGTCATGCTTTCAGGTTCCTAAGAATTGTCTGGTCAGATAAGATGATAGTTAACTGAAACTAATTAATGCATACTATTTATAAAATCTCAAGTTACATATCATCCATTATTTCAAAATTCATTCAGAACACAGAGCCAAATTAATTAAATATATGATAAGTTATATTGTAATGCCCTAGCTTATCTATAAAGGGCTTTCAGAGTCTCAAGTACAATTATACTTGTACAACTTTTTCTTTCTTGGGAGTTAAATAGTTGATTTGAGGAATATTACATAGGCTTGTAATTCTATTTATAAATGCACATGAATAATTTATTTCATGATATAACCCATGAAATATGATCAAGTTGCATTCTAAATTTATCTTAGAATCAGACTGAAACTAATATTTATTTTTCTTTTATTTTACTTTTCAGTTGGACTGCACCAATTTTGAGGAAAGGTTTCAGACAACGCTTGGAATTGTCAGACATATATCAAATTCCCTCATCTAACTCTGCAGACCATCTATCTGAAAAGTTAGAAAGGTATGGTCATATGTATCTGTTTTATAGTTAAAGAGTAAAAAGTACTTGCCATACTATTTTGAAAAGCATAAAATTGATTAGGTAATTTGGGGGAAAATATTAATTTGAATAGTAATATCTCACTTCAGTTGAATCAAGTACTGTCTATTGGAAAGAATGAAACAAAAAACCAAATTTTTGCAGTTTCTCAAATTTAAGAAAGTGATACTAATACCCTTAAAACTTACAAATACTCCAAAGATCCATGATTTCCTCACCATATGACACTCATTTCATTTAACAGATGAGAATAGGAATCCCCTCAAGATATCTGAGGGAATGGTCTGAGGTACCTGGTGATTCAATAATTTGACCAGGGACAACATATGTAGTTGTCATCGGCAGATAGAATTTGTACCCAGCTCTTCTTGATTCCAAACTCACCCCACTTTATGCTAGACCAGAGGTGTCAAACTCATAGCCCACAGTGAGTGCCACCAGAATGTAATTGGTTAAAATGTAGTTGGGAAATGCTTGTCAAAATAGATAAAAATATAGGATATACAATGTTAATTTGTCATTTTCTAAGTCAATATGTCACTTGCTGGGATCTGTTTTTATTTGAGTTTGCTATCACTGATTTAGTTTGACCATACCACCTCTATGGAGAAACTCTAAAAATTTACCTTATTTAAAAAATACATTTGGATCATTTGAAAATACATTTGATTTCATTATGAAGCCACTCTTCTGTATTCCACTCTTAAATGTTTAGTGTAGAATAAGAATCCATTTTATTCTAATTGACAGGTTGTTTCAATGTAATAGTTACCAGATAATTATTAAGTAATATTTACTCTTGTAAAGAACTTCAAAATTATTTTTCTCTTGCTATCGCTTATTGATAAATTGATAGAGCCATTGCGGGGTACTCCCCTTATTGAAGCAGATCATGATTTTTCCATACCTCATTCTATATAATTTTTAACCACATCTCCCCAAAATTCTTCTAAAGACCATCTACCTAATGCAGTCATCCACTGCATCCTGGGTTATCACTGTTTATCTTGACTTTTCTCCTGCCATTGGACTCCAGTGACTCTGAAAGAGAGAGTGAGGCTGATGACTTCATGCAACTCTGCCTCACTTAGCTCTAATTTACTCACCAGTCAAGAAAGCACCCTATGATGTCATTGGTCCTCTTGGAAAAAAAGGATGAACCATCTTGAGTTTGCTAACATGCCATCTTAGCTATATATCTTTTGTTTTCTATTCTCAATTCATGATTTTTCTTCTTTTTCTTCTTATTTATGCTTGATCAGACTGAATGGCCACTTGCCAAAAATGCTTGTAGCACCCTTTATAAACTTAACTTTTTACCTCCTCCTGACCCCCAGTCTCTTTATGAGAAGCAAAAGATGATTCCCAATGCATGTACAAGTTGAACTAGATGGCCGCTGCAGTTCCTTCCAGTTCTTGAATTATACTCATGGATCCTCAGAGAAAGCCTGACCTTTTACCTGCCTTTTGCCTCTCCAGGATTTCAATTGATAATAACCTGGACACTTGCCCAGTAGGTATGGAAACCATGGGTTCAGTTGAAGCACAGGGTTCACTCCAGAGTCCAGGTGGAGAGCCATTTCTTGGACTAGAGAGCTCTGAGTTGCACACAGGCATCTTTTTAAAAAATTTGTTTTAAAAGATTTAAAATTTATTTATTTTAAGTTTTCAATATTCATTTCCATAAAATTTTGAGTTCCAAATTTTCTCCCCATCTCTCCCCTTCCCCTACCCCAAAATGCCAAGCATTCTAATTATCTCTACCACCAATCTGCTCTCCCTTCCTTTATCCCCATTTTCTCTTTTATCCTGTAGGGCAAGGTAAATTTCTATAGCCCATTACCTGTATTTCTTATTTCCCAGTTGTCTGCAACTGTCTCAACAGTTGTTATTAAAACTTTGATTTCCAATTTCTCTTCCTTCCTCCCTCCCCACCCATCCCCATCAAGAAGGCAAGCAATTCAATATAGGCTATGTATGTGTAGTTTTGCAAATGACTTCCATAATAGCCATGTTATATAAGACTGACTATATTTCCCTCTATCCTATCCTGCCCCCCATTTCTTCTCTTCTCTCTTTTGACCTTGTCCCTCCCCAATAGTGTTGACTTCTAATTGCTCCTTCCATCCACTGCTCTCCCTTCCATTATTCCCCCCAATCCTGCTTATCCCCTTCTCCCCTACTTTCCTGTATTGTAAGATAGGTTTTCATACCAAATTGAGTGTGCATTTTATTCCTTCCTTGAGCCAAATGTATTGATAGTAAACTTCACTTTTTCCCTCTCACCTCCCCCCCTTTTTCCTCCATTGAACAGGCTTTTTCTTGCCTCTTTTATGAGAGATAATTTGCCCCATTTCATTTCTCCCTTTCTCCTTCCAATACATTCCTCTCTCACCCCTTAATTTCATTTTTTAAGATATGATCCCATCTTATTCAATTTACTCTGTGCTGTGTGTGTGTGTGTTTGAGTATGTGTGTGTGTGCAATCCCACCAACTACTCAGATACTGAAAAGTTTCAAGAGTTACAAATATCGTCTTTCCATGTAGGAATGTAAACACTTCAACTTTAGTAAGTCCCTTATGACTTCTCTTTGCTGTTTATCTTTTCATGCTTCTCTTCATTCTTGTGTTTGAAAGTCAAATTTTCTTTTCAGCTCTGGTCTTTTCATCAAGAATGCTTGAAAGTCCTCTATTTCATTGAAAGACCATTTTTTCCCCTGAAGTATTATACTCAGTTTTGCTGGGTAGGTGATTCTTGGTTTTAGTCCTAGTTCCTTTGACTTTTGGAATATCCTATTCCATGCCCTTCTATCCCTTAATGTAGAAGCTGCTAGATCTTGTGTTATCCTGATTGTATTTCCACAATACTTGAATTGTTTCTTTCTAGCTGCTTGCAATATTTTCTCCTTGATCTGGGAACTCTGGAATTTGGCCACAATGTTCCTAGGAGTTTCTCTTTTTGGATCTCTTTCTGGTGGTGATCAGTGGGTTCTTTCAATATTTATTTTGTCCTCTGGTTCTAGAATCTCAGGGCAGTTTTCCTTGATAATTTCCTGAAAGATGATGTCTAGGCTCTTTTTTTGATCAAGGCTTTCAGGCATGATTCAGGATCTATTTTGCAGGTCAGTTGTTTTTCCAATGAGATATTTCACATTATCTTCCATTTTTTCATTCTTTTGGCTTTGTTTTGTGATTTCTTGGTTTCTCATAAAGTCATTAGCCTCCATCTGTTCCATTCTAATTTTGAAATAACTATTTTCTTCAGTGAGCTTTTGGACCTCCTTTTCCATTTGGCTAATTCTGCTTTTGAAAACATTCTTCTTCTCATTGGCTTTTTGAACCTCTTTTGCCAATTGAGTTAGCCTATTTTTCAAGGTGTTATTTTCTTCAGCATTTTTTGGGTCTCTTTTAGCAAGTTGTTGACTTGCTTTTCATGCTTTTCTTGCATCTCTCTCATTTCTCTTCCCAATTTTTCCTCCACCTCTCTTACCTGATTTTCAAAATCCTTTTTGAGCTCTTCCGTGGCCTGAGACTATTAAATATGTATTTTGGATGTTTGGGATACAGAAATCTTGACTTTTATGTCTTTCCCTGATGGTAAGCATTGTTCTTCCTCATCTGAAATGATGGGAGAAGATATCTGTTCACCAAGAAAGTGACCTTCTATAGTCTTATTTTTTTCCCTTTTTTGGGCATTTTCCCAACTAGTTCCTTGACTTTTGGGTCCTTTGTCAAGAGTAGGTTATACTCTGGAGGTCTGTAAGATCTCAGTTCCTCCAAGGTGGCACAATTAAGCCTGTACACTGGTCTGGGAGCAACCAAAACCTTTTGTGCCCAGAATCTGCAAGTAATAGAGTTTCCTCTCCATAACCACCTGGCCTCTAGTTCCACCAAGCCAGCACTGGGGGCTGAGATTCAGATGAGCTGCTCAATTCACCCAAGGTCTTTAGGTGGGGGCACGGCAGCCATTCAGAGTGAGATTAAGATCAGCTGCTCAGTTCCCCCAGGTGGAGGCAGGACTGCCACACAGGGCTCAATTCCCCCAAGGCTTTAATGATGAGGCCTTCAACAATGGATGGGGGCTGCTGTCTGTCTTGGGAGCCCCTGCCTGCTTCTGCCTCTGGTGTTGCCACCTGAGGCTGGAACTATGGGGACACCCTGCTCCTTTCTCGGCCAGCTGAAAAAAACCTCTCACTGACCTTTGGTACCTGTGGGTTGAGGGATCTGCGCTGCCACTGGAGAGTCTATCCCTGAAGCCTGCTCAGTCATGTTCCTCAGGGTGGTGTGCTGCCAAGGCTGGGCTGGGCTCTGCTCCATGTCTGGTGTGACAGACCTTTCCCGTCAGCCTTTCAGGTCACCCTGGGCTAGAAATCTCCTCCACTCCGTTATTCTGTGGCTTTTGCTGCTCTAGAATTTGTTGAGAGTCTTTCTTTACAGGTATTTTATGGGCTGTGGGGGAAGAGCTAGTGTATGTGGGTCTTTCTACTCCACCATCTTGGCTCCACCCCGCTCTGCACACAGGCATCTTGCCTGACTTTGAATCTTCTCTTGAGTGTCGTGCTTTCATTATGCAAAGTTACATTAGTAGACATGCCAGTATACAAAATGCAGAATTGTCCTCTACTTTGTAGCTGCTTACAGAAGTTAATGTATGCTTGATCTCTTGTAGAATTACAGTGTATACTGATATTCTTTAGAAATACAATGCTGCTTTAGAAAAAGATGGGATGCAGACAACTTTAAGGTTTTTATTAACAGGGGACTATGAGAACTACTGGAAAAGGAAATGGCAAACTCCAGTATCTTTGCAAAGAAAATGCCAAGTAGAGTCATGAAGAGTTGGGCACGATGGAAAAATTAGTGAACAATGACAACAAGAACAACCCTTCACAAGATAATGCTATCTAATGACAGATAGAGTATTTAACAAAAAGCAAACAATTGGCGTAGTAGAAACACAGCCAGAATTTCTCAGTTTCCTAACTAAATAATTTCTATTCCTAACACTAGATAGAAAGAATAGATGTGGTGAATTCCTTAAGTTAAACTTGTTTACTATTTTAAATCTTTCAATTTTAAAACTATATCTAATACTAAAGTAAGAGAGCGACAACATGGAGAAAGTTGATCTTAGAAGAGTCAAGAGAGGTATAGGTTCAAATATACCTCTAATACATACTAGTGGTAGAACTTTGGGTAAGTTACTTAACCTCTTAGTGCTCTTAGGCAACTTTTTAATACCATAAACTGTATGCCTTTGAGAAACCAAGGGTGATAAATTCACCACAGAGAAGATTTTTAAAAAATATATAATATTTTTAAAGATTGGTTTTGAAGTAACCAAATTCCAGGAGGAACTCCATTTGAATAAAAAGATTTAAATAAAAAGTCTTTGTTTTCAAAAGCTGGTTGGGTCAACCCTTCCTTCCTCTGTTAGGCCATGAAATATGTAAGAAAGGTGATTATTGAAATGTGACATAAGAGTTGATTGATTGTTTTTAATTTTGGAGAACTTATAGGGCTGGGCTCCATGATACTCCAAATGGACAGTTAACAGTGAAACCATTCTCATTCAGATCATAGAACAATAAACTTTGAAGCTGAAGGATTTCTGTGTTATGTGTGGGTTAACAAATTAATAGATTGGTAAATGAGTGTTTTTAAGTGCTCTAGTAAACTGATGATGAAACATCTCTACATTTGTTCGTTAGAGAGGATAGGGACAATGGGTGTGGAATGTGGTATATCCTGTCAGATGGGATCACAATTGCCATGTGTTTTGTTTATTTATGTAGGTATGTGTGTATTTGTTAGTTTCTGATACAAGGTCAGATTCAGTGGAAGAAGGAGATGACTTTGGTGGGGAAAAAGTCATCAATAAAGCTTAAAAATGAAAACAAAATTAACAAAAGGTTATGGCTTGCAATATGGTTTCTGGTCTAGGCATTGGTATAAGGAAGTTCGAATGAGGGAGAATATTAGATAGACTCATAATTTTAAGGTCATAGATCCCAGTGAGGGAGTTTCCTAACTAGATGGAATTATAAATCCAGACCAGAAAAGGAAAATTAAGGTATTAAGGAAATCAACCTTCTAACTTTTCAGCTCATTGTTTGAGTTTAAATATATTCTATTTAAGTAGTAAAGATCTAGGAAAATTTTTTGATAAACCTACATAATTTTGAAAACCATAGTGTAGAATATATTTTCTTTTCCTTCCTTTCTTCCTCCCTTCCTTTCTTTCTTTTTTCTTTCTTCCTTCTTTTCTTTCTTCCTTCCTTCCTTCCTTCCTTCCTTCCTTCCTTCCTTCCTTCCTTCCTTCCTTTCTTTCTTCCCCTGATTTTCTTTTTTTTTTCTGAAGGTCATAGAAACTCCTAAAATGTTTTGCCCATTACTTCTGGTATTCGGCAGTACAGTTCTTTCCTTTAAGAAATACAGAGTGACCTTTTCATGAATCAACTCCCAGTTGGGTGATATATGGTGAGGCATTTAAATGTGCCAAATATGTGACTGAACTAGATTTGAGCTTTTATTGAGTTATCAAGTCAGTGAGCACTGCATCTTGGGGTCTCTACAAACTTTTTTGTTTCTTAAGTCAATTTGACTAAATCTCCTTGGATATACTTGAGTGAATCAAACTATGCTGAGAGTACATAACAACTCAAACATTTGTACTTCCAACTTAACGGTCTTGTTTTTTATGTTTCTTTTTCAGGGAATGGGACAGAGAGCTGGCATCAAAGAAAAAACCCAAACTCATTAATGCCCTTCGACGATGCTTTTTCTGGAGATTTGTCTTTCATGGAATAATATTATACTTAGGGGTAAGAATGCTGCAAGTCAATTCACAATAGGTATACAAAATGGTCCTGATCTCTATAGATCTAATAGCTATACTTCTTAAGGTTTGCCAGACACTTTGTATGTGTTATTTTATCCTCTCAGCATCCCTGTGAAGTAGGTGCAGATGAATAACTTGAGTCTGAGGGAGGTTAAGTCACTTGGCTAGGGGTCACACAGCTAGTAAGTATCTGAGGCTGAATTTGCACTCAGGTCTTTCTGCCTCCAATACTTTATCTTCCTATCTTTATTTCAATGGGACTGACATAATGAGCTGGCATTTTGTATTTTCAGTTTTTTGTTTTTTTTTTTAGTAATACATAAGGAAAAATTTACAAGCTGGAACCATTGTGACCAGGAAGAATATTCAAATCTCTGCTACAGAGATGTAAAAATTAAAATTAATTTTTTTTGCTAGTCCACACTTTCCTTATCTGCAGTATAGGTAGATTGGACTATATGGCCTCTTAGATACCTTCTAGCTCTAAATCTATGTGGAAAGAGTGGCCATGGAGATCAACACAAGTATAAGGTAGCAGCACACAGAGTGCCTGAAACTCAAAACTAAATATTTTACTCAGCTCTGAAGCACATTCCAGAGGAAGTGTACTTTCCGTTATGGCTTGGACTTCAAATAGCAAATTAAACTTAACAATTAATGTACTAATATGAATGGCTTCTTTAAAAAAAATACTTTTTCAGTACCAGTTCACTGTTTATTCTATGCCTTAGGTTAAATGTTACCTTTGCTTTCCAAAGTTCTGAATAGCAGAAGTAGCATAGGGAGAAAATTGCCTTAGCCATCTGCCCTTAGAGAGTTTCTAAGGACTTGGGTTTAAATGTGTTCTGTTTCTGACCTACTCTATGAATTGTGGCAAATGACTTCACCTCTTCTAGGCCTCTGTTTCCTTTTTAGTAAACTAGATTATTTTTAAGCTCTCTTCTGGCCCTAAATCTTATGCTGAACCGCTTTCAGTGATTAAAAAACAAGATTTTTTTGAATTTTGCTTTGTGATACTATACGCAAGTGACAACCTTGTGCTACATTCATGAAAATTGTCATGTATTTCATCAGGGTAGATGTGACCTTTGGCTGAAATGCTAAACCCAGAGACAGTGTTGAAAAGGCAGTTTGGAACATTACCTGCCCACTTTCCAAGTGTAACTTTGATTCTATATGTAGTCAGAGTAACATTCTTAAACTAGAAAACCTGGTGACAGAGATTGCAAACAAATGTATTCTTCACTTTAGAGCTGCATAAAATATTTGGTTTGGGGTTTTGAGTACTCTGTGCTGCTCCCTTGTACTTGTGTTGGTTTTTATCGTCCCTCTTTAGAGGTCATGTAGTCCAATGTACCCATATTGCAGATGAGGAAATTGTGGCCTAGCAAGTGTAAGTGACCTACCTGAGATCATATAGGTAGTAATCAACAGAAGGTATTGATCCCAGGTATTCTGACTCCAGAGCAAGTGTGATTTCTACCGTACCACTGTTACATGTTCAGGCAATGAGCTGGTGGTGTAGTGGATAAAGTGTTGGACCTGGAGTCTGGAAGACCTGAGTTCAAATCTTGCTTCAGATACTTATTGCTGTGTGACCCTGGACAAGTCACTTAATCTCTGTTTATCTCAGTTTCTTCAACTATAAAACTTAAACCATGATTTCCAAAAGATAACTTCTTGTATGGTTGGAAGAGCAGCAGTTCCTTCCTTTTTTTTTTCTTTTCAGAGAGGATGTTGGAAATTTTAAAATCTTGCAGATATTTTTTGTTGGGTGCTGGTGTGTGGGTTGTCAGGGACAGGGGGGAGGAGGAGGGAGTCTACATTCCCCATTGCTATTTTTAAAAATTTAAAAATGAAAATAATTTTATTTTGAGAATTTTAAATTTCACAACATACTTTGAGATTCTCTGTGTTAAATAATATTAGAGTTCAGAATCATTGGTGTGATGATCACAATCAAATTCATATATGGGATATTTAAAAAATATCTTTATTTTCTACTTTTCTAGGGTAACTCATGATCTTTGTCCGTAGAGAAACTATACTAGAGTCTGTTCCTTGAATATATTGTATGGAGATAATTTACAATTGTCCTTTATGACAGATATAGATAGATAGGTAGATAAAGTGATAGCTAGACAGACAGACAGATGGACAAAAAGTTGGTGTGGCCTTGACCATACTAAGCCTCTCTGGACCCTAGTTTCTTTATTAGTAAACTGATGATATCAGGTTATATAGTCCTCAAAGTCTCTTTCAATCCCAGAATTCTAGGTTAATACTTCAACATATTCCCTACTTATACTGGTCTAGGATTATGATGACTGAGATCTATATCATAGCTCCATATTATTTCCTAGATGTTGTTCTATTATGTATACCTTGTATTGAATAACATCCTCATCTTTTCCACAGTAACACGTTATCTATCATTATATAATTACTAGTTCTCCAAAGTTGGAGGTGAGCCCTGCCACTACTTCCTTTCTATTTATGTGATCTACTTATACAACACTCTTTTTCCCTACATTGCATAAATTAAATTGAATCCAATCCAACAAATATTTACTAAGCAATGTACTATGCTAAGCAATGATGATACAAAGACAAAAATTAAAAACATCCCTTCTCCTGTTCTCTAGAAGCTTATATTCTACTGGTACATAAGAACAAAGCAAATAATTTCATAGATAAAAATTGTTTTTAATGTTAAATAAATGTTTATACAAATCATGAAATCTTGTCCAGTAGAAGCATAGAGGTAATAAGAAATCTAGGAGATCATCAGTGTAATTCACTGGAAAGAGTACTGACCTTGGATTCATCGGACCTGAACTTGAAAAATGACTCTGCCTTGTGACTTTGAGCAAGTCACTTCTCTGGGTCTTGGTTTCCTCATGTTTAAAATGAGGAGATAGAAATAGACCTCTAAGGTCCCTCTTAACCTTTGGTCTATGATTTAGTCCAACTCCATTGATTTATAGATGAGGTAACTGAACCTTATAGCTGTGAATTGACTTGAAGAGGTTACACAGAAAGTTAGTGACAGAGTTGGGACTAGAATTCAGGTGTCCTAGGGCCAGGCTATTCTCACTGATAACCAGAGTCACATTAAGTATTGCAATAATGTTAAGTATCTAATAAGTGTAGCTGAAGTTCTCTATAAAGTAATACATATCATTAACAGTTCATAGCTGCTGAGTCTCTCTGTGAACTAGACAGTTATGAAGTTTCTTATAAAATCAGAAATGATATAGAACTTAAATGACTGTATTGCCTTTATGGTGAGTGAAGCTCCCCGGGTATATAGGCTCTAGACTTAGCTAAACCTCCCTCCTCTTCTTTGTGCTCAACTTAAAATTCCATTACTTATCAGGTGATGCTTGAAATTATTACAACTTTGCTACTGCAAATAAGTAGCAATTATTATTCTTAAGCTTTTAAAAAAAATAATGAATAAACTTGGCCAAGATGTCAGATTAGAGGAAATTCAGCTGAGCTCTCTCAACATTGCCCTCCAAATAACTTTAAAATAATGACTCAAATCAAATTATGGAGCATCAGAGCCAACAAAAGGTCAAGGTGAGGTATTTTTCTGGGCTAGGAAAACTTAGGAGTTTGGCAAGAGGGGTTGGTGAAACCAAGTTGGAAGCCTTGTCCAGAGCCCACATATGTGGCAACAGCAATAGTGGTCACAACAATAGCAGTAGCTTTGGGAGTTCTCAGCGAAGAGATGGTAAAGGGGCCAGACAACTGATCAGAAAGAGATTACAGGGGACCCTTCGCTATTGCCAGGTACAGATGGCATGGACTGACAACTCTATTGCCTATACACAGTTCTGGGTCACAGTTTCAGGGTGGAGAAGAGAGCTCGGGGGTGGTCACAAGGGAGTATGGGTCCTGGTCTCAGTTCCAAGGCAAAGAGAGCACTAGTGCTTGTGGTTACAGGGGAGCAGGAGCCCTTCCTGGGTAAAGACTAGAGTACAGACCACACCTCACAGGATCACACCACTTTGGAAGCAACAAAAACTTGCAGATACCCAGAACTAGCTTTGAAAAAAATAGTATAAAAAAAGACAAAAGCTTAAGACAGTGTCTCCCCAATCCAAAGTGATCAGAGCCCAACTTAACAAAAAAGTTCAAAGTTAAGAAATAGGCTAGAAAAATGAGAACAAACAATGAAAAAAACAACTTGACCATAAAAAGCTACCTCAGTGGCAGGGAAGATCAAGATGCAAACTTAGAAGAAGGCAACAATGCAAAAACATTTACAGACAAAGTCTAAAGAAAAATGCTAATTGGACCCAAACCCTACAAGAATTCCTGGAAGAAGTAAAGAAAGAGTTGAGTGGTAGAGGGAAAATTGGGAAAAGAAATGAGAATGATGCAAGAAAATTATGAAAAGAAAATTAATAACTTGGTAAAAGATTACAAAAAATTCTTAAGAAAAGAGCTTCTTAAAAAGCAGAATAGATCAAATGAAAAAGAATGTACAAAAATAAACTGAAGAAAATAATTCTTTAAAAAGCAGAATTGGCCAAATGGAAAAAAGAGGCACAAAATCTCATTGAAGAGAATAATTCCTTAAAAATTAGAAGTGGGCAAGTGAAAGCTAATGACTCCATGAGACACGAAAAAAGCAATAAAACAAAGACAAAAGAATTAACAAATAGAAGAAAATGTGAAATATCTCATTAGAAAAGCAACTGACTAAAAAAAATTAAAAAAAAAAAAAAGAAAAACAGCTGACCTGGAAAACAGATCTAGGTGAGATCATTTAAGAATCATTGGGCTACCTGAAAGCCATGATCAAAGAAAGAGCCTACACATCATATTTTAAGAAATTATCAAGGAAAAGTGCCTTGATATCTTAGATCCAGAGGGTAAAATAGAAATTAAAAGAATTTACCAATCACCTCCTGAAAGAAATCCCAAAATAATAACTCCCAAGAATATTATAGCCAAATTCCATAGCTCTGAGATCAAAGTGAAAATACTTCAAGCAGCCAGAAACAAATAATTCACATGTTGTGAAGCCACAGTTAGGATCACTTAAGATTTTGTGGCCTCCGCATTAAAGGAGCAGAGGGCTTGGATTATAATATTCTGGAAGGCAAAGGAGCTAGAATTATAATAAAGAATCACCTACCCAGCAACGCTGAGTATCATTCTTCTGGGGAAAAATATGGACATTTATTGAAATAGAGGACTTTCAAGCATTTCTGATGAAAAGACCAGAGTTGAATAGAAAATCTGACATTCAAGCACAAGATTCAAGAGAAGCACAAGAAGTAAAGAAGAAAGAGTAATCATAAAGGTTTCAATAAAATTAAACTATTTGTGTTCCTATTTGGGAAGATGATACATGTAATGTAATTTATAATTATTAGGGCAATAAGAAGGAATTTTACATCAAGAATTTTACATACAACCAACATATAAGCTGATTATGCTAAAATGATCCAAAAAAAGAGGGAAGGATGAGAAAGAGGGATGCACTGGGAGAAGGGAGAATAAGAGAAGTGTGCAAGGAAGACCTTTTACAGTGGAGGGGAAAATGGTTGGAGGGGGAATAAATGGCAGTGTTTGAACCTCACTCTCATTAGAATTGGTTCAAAGAAAGAAGAATACACACACACATACATAAACACACGCACACACTCAGTTGTATGTAGAAATATAACTTATCCAGTAGGGATATAAGAGAAGAGGATAATAGGAAAGGGAGGATGATAAAAGGGAGGAGAGATTAAAGGGAGCAGTGGTTAGAAGCAAAATAGATTTTTGAGGAGGAATAGAATAAAACCAGAGAGAAGAAATAGAAGACAATGGGATGGAGGGGAAAATAATTAGTAATCACAACTAGGAAGATGACTGAGTACACTTACCCATAAAATGGAAGCAGATAGTAGAATGGATTAGAAACCAGAATCTAATATGTTGTTTACAAGAGACATACACACTTGAAACAGAAAAACACATATGGAATTAAAATAAAGTGCTAGAATAGAATCTAATATATGTCAGCTGTACTAAAAAAAAAAAAGACAGGGGAAGCACTCAAGATCTCAGACAAAGCAAAAGCTAAAATAGAGCTAATTAAAATGGGTAATCGGGAAACTACATTTTGCTGAAAGGTATCACAGACAACAAAAAATTTTATAGCATGTTTCTCTGACAAAAGCCTTATTTTTCAAATATATTTTGACTATAGAACTGAGTCAGATATGTAAAAATAAAAGCTATTTCCCAATTGTTAAAAGGTTAAAAGACACAACACAAATAGGCAGTTTTCAAGAAAAGAAATCAAAGCTCTTAGTCATATGAAAAATATTCTAAATCACTATTGATTAGAGAAAGAGAAATTAAAACAACTCTGAGCACCACCTCACACCTCACACTGTCAGAAATGATAAATGCTAGAGAGGATGAGGAAAAAAATAAGTACATTAATGTTCTGTTGGTGGAGTAGTGTTATAGGTCCAACTATTCTGGAGAAGAATTTGGAGCTGAGCTCAAAGGGCTATAAAACTAGGTTCAGTATTACCACTACTAGGCCTGTATTCCAAAGAGACCAAAGGAAAAGAAAAAAAGACGTACATGTACAAAAATATAGCATCCCTTCTTGTGGTGATAAAAATTTGGAAATTGAGAGAATGATCGTCCATTGGAGACTAAACAAGTTGTAGTCTATGATTGTGATGGAGTAGTACTACACTGTGCAAAATGATGAGAGGAGTAATTCCAGGGGGAAAAACATGTCCAAGACCTGGAAGAAGTGATGCAAAGTGAAGTGAGTAGAACTAGGAGGTTATTGTGCACAGCAAGCAATGTTGTATGATGATCAACTATGAAAGACTTGACTACTCTGAATAATACAGTGATCAAAGACAGTTCCAGAGAACTCATGATGAAAAAATGATATCCACCCCCAGAGAGAACTGATGAACTCTGAGTACAGATTGAAGTGTAGTTTTCTCATTTTATTTTTCTTGCTTTTTAAAAAAATACAGCTAATATTTAAATGTTTTGTATGATTTCATCTGTATAATTGATATCATGGAGGCAGTTAGGTAGCTCAGTGGATGGTGTACAGGGCCTGGAGTCAGGAAGACCTGAGCTCAAATCTAGCCTCAGAAACTTACTAACTGTGTGACCCTGTGCAAGTCACTTACCCTGTTGTCTTGCTCCATTTTAGAAGGAAATGGCAAAGCATTTCAGTATATTTTCCAAGAAAAGCCCATAGACATAGGTCCTTGGGGTCAGAAAGAGTTGGATGTGGCCAAACAACAGTGGGTGGTAGAAGGTATGGGAAGGAGGTAGAGAATTTTGAATTAAAAATTTAAAGGAATGCTTAAAATAAATAGTAATTTTAAAAAAATTTTAAAGGAAAAGAAAAATTATGAATATGTTTATTTTCTAATTCCCTCTGAACCTCACAGCTGCAGCAGTAGCAATTCACTTTTGGTTTCAGCACTGATAAATAGTATTATATTATTTATGGTTGACTCTGGGAAGACTGAAAAAAAGGAAATTAACATCATGAGAGAGCTTGCTTAACTGACATATTTATATCATCTCACGTCATATTAGTGGCATATCACCATGAAATACACACTTGGTTTCCTTAAACCTTGTCAGCAGCTAGACCAATAACATTCCCACCACGTTATCTCAAACAGTTAAGGTTTACACTGGGAACATGTCAACCTTTCAATAATTAAGAAATTGAAAATGAGGATTGCATAAGGATAAACTTTTCTTAGCAAAGGCAAACTAGTGGTTATCCTGACTGATTAAAGAATATGACAATGATAAATAATGATAGCTAGTATTTACCAAGTGCTATGATGTTTGCAAAGCTCTAAACAAATATTATCTCATTTGATACTCAACAATTCTGGTAGACTAGTACTATTATTACTCCCATTTTTCAGATGTGGAAACTGAGGCAGACAGATTAAGTGATTTACCTGTAGTTACAAGCTATTGAGAGTCTGAGTCTAGGTTTGAACTCAGGTCTTCTTGACTCCAGGTCCAATACTCTTATCTATTATCCCACCTAGCTCTTCATTTAAAAAAATCATTTATGATAATGACAATGCTCTAGTGCTTCAGTAATATGCAGTTCTTCTCATGTAAGTGCTCCTTCCATAGCTATAGATCCTATCCACTGTAGACATAGCTGTCAGTTTAACCCTTTGTGTGAGTAAGTGTCCAAAAAAACTTCATCACACGGTGGTCAGCAAGACTTCTGGTGGTAAGCTATTCTACACTTTGCTAGGCTGGCCATCTGGTAACACATATTCAGGCCCATACTTGAAGCTTTCCCAACCACTTTAGGACCTGGTTGAATGAATAGTCCTCTGACACACACTTCAGGAATACAAGCTCACCTTCAAACCATAACAGGGTTTCAGAGGAAGGCAGATAATAATGTGAGTAATTTGTATTAAATTTTCAGAAAATATTTTCTTACCCTTTAATAAATTCTGGACATGTCCACACATCCATACTGGAATTCTCTCCCTTAATTAAATCTATTGACAAGTTTGAAGGACAATGCAGAGGGTGGGAATTTTAGGTATTTCTGTTGTTATGGTTATCCCTGACATTCCAAAAGACTATCATTTCCTCTGACCTACTGATGGAGATAGAGAGTATTTTGATTCAAGGAGAAGCAGTGATGATGATGAGAGTTAGATATTTTAAATTCTGGAATAACTTACAGTGACTTCTGTGTTCCATGCATTGTGCTAGGTGCTAGGGATACAAAGGCAGAACAAAGTCATCTTTACCTTGAGGATGTTTCCATTCTACTTTTTCTTTTTAGTATTACCCTGTTAGGGACTATAGTGATTGACTTATATTATGGCATCATGGCATATGAGATAATCTATCCAAAGCACTTTGCAAACCTTAAAGTACTTAGAGAAAATATAAATTATTACTATCATTATCATATTAAACAAACTTATTCTGTCGTCATATATAAGGATAATGTCAACATGCACCAAAGTCACCCTACATGAGTATTTAATGGTGAGAGGAAGGTGGTGTCCTTTTCCTTGGGTGTCTGTGTGAGAAAAGTGGCTAATTTCTGTGTGGAAATTTTCTGTCACCTCCTTACTTATTTGCTGCCCCTATTGGTCCTACTCCTGTTACTTCTCATTCCTCAAGGACTTGCCTGCATTTTCATCATGTCTGTTGTTATTTTTCTTTTCCTCCCACTTTGGTAAACCCTTCCTCCTATTTTTGTGTTATATAGGACCCCATAGACTAATGTACATCTTCTAAAACATTGACAATTCCAGATGATAATTAAGATCCAGGGATCTTGGATTGACTCTTCCAGGATCTAGAGCTTGCCAAGGAAACCTGTCTTGCAGTCATCTTGGGGCTTCAATAGTCAGAATGGCATTGTTCAAGGCAATAGAAGGAATAGTTTAATGTGAGGTCTCTCTGGGGAAAACTGTATGTTACCTCATTTAAGCGAGGCTTCCTGCTGGAACTTTAGGATTCATTTAAGTGCTGTCAAGAAACAAGGCACTTAAGCTTCCTTTTCCTCTTTTCCCAATGTTCCAAATGTACGGATGACATTTGTTTTTTTTTTTTCCCCTATTGTTGCCCTTTCCAACCCCACAACATGATGAGGGAGATGAGGAATTGGTGAGTTGGCTCCAATGGTCCAGTGCAACCTGGTCAAGGGATTTCTCTGAACTTTTTTCTGTCTCTTATCTTCCCTTAGGGTGACTTGCTATCCTCTCTATCCAGTTCAACACCTTCCCTTGGCCCTCTGGGACTGACATGTTAGGGAATCTGAGCCCTCAAGTAGCTACCAACCTCTCTAAAGCAGTTTGGAATAAAGTTCCCCTCGCCCAACTCTGAGAAAACCATCCTCATGTTCTGTCTCTGTAGCTTTGAGTCCATCTCTTCTCCTTATGAGTCCATTTTCTTGGGTGTGGATAAGAACACAGTAATTTTTTTCCAGAGCCTGCTGGACCTGGAGGCTCTACATATAAGGTTGTTGATTCTGTATTTGGCAAGATGGTGGTATGAGAAAGAGGCACCTTTTTTGACTTCCCATTCTTCATGTTTTCTTCCCTGACATGAGATTTTCTTCTCCCACATTTTATTTCCATAGGATCCTAGATTTTGGGCAGGAAAGGACCTGAGAGGCCATTGAAGCAACCATTTTATAAATGAAGAAATTGAGGCCCAGAATGGTTCAGGGTCACACACTATTAAATGTCTGATTTTGGATTTGAATATTGGCCCTCTGGAGTCTAAGTTCAGTGTCTAATGCTCTATACTATTCTGTCTCCTTGTATATTGCGGATGCATGTTTAGGTGGGATGGAGGAGGGTGTCTAGCACATTGTTGGTACATATTGGAAGTTCTTGACCATTGGGTTTATTTTTCATTGATCCTTGCTCGGTATTCACCCCCAATCTAGACAGATCCTAGTAGTCTGAGGGAGAATGCCATGTATGTAGGCATATACACGCAGGCATAGCCACAGATATTATAAATTGGGAAAAAGTCACAGGGTTACATATCACTCCCAGGCTTTTCTTGTTATAGTGAGAATGAGTGTACATGGCACAATAATTTAAATACATCTTTCTTATGATGGGACTCTTTTCAAAGAAATTTCTTTCCCTTTGTATAGAAAAGGCAGTCATAAACTACTCATCCCCATCACATCATCCTACACAATATGTCCCAACATATACATATGTAAGATCCAAATGGACCACACTATTTTATTTATTTTTTAATAGTTTTATTTATTGTTTTATATTTTGACATTCATTTCCACAAAATTTTGAGTTTCGATTTTTCTCCCCATCTATCACCTCCCCCCACCCCATAACACCTTGCATTCTGATTACCCCTTCCCTCAATGTGCCCTTCCTTCTATCATACCCCACCCTTCCCTTATCCCCATCTTCTCTCTTTTCTTGTAGGGCAAGATAAATTTCTATATCCTATTACCTATATTTCTTATTCCACAGTTATATGCAATAATAATTCTCAACATTCATTTCTAATACTTTGAATTTCAGCTTTTCTCCCTCTCTCCCTCCCATCCATCCCCACTGAGAAGGCAAGCAATTCAATACAGGCTATATATGTGTTGTTTTGCAAAAGACTTCCATAATAGTCACGTTGTGTAAGACTAACTATATTGCCCTCCATCCTACCCTGTCCCTTCTTTTTTCTATTCTCTCATTTGACCTTGTCCTTTTCCAAAAGTGTTTACTTCTAGTTATTCCCTTCTCCCATTTGCCCCCCTTCTATCATTCCCCTCAACCCACTTGTCCCCTTCTCCCCTACTTTCCTGTAGTGTAAGATAGATTTTCATACCAAATTTAGTGAGGATGTTATTCCTTCATTAAGCCATATGTGAAGAGAGTAAGCTTCACATTTCCCCTCTCACCTCCTCCCTTTTCTCTTCCATTGAAAAAGATCTTTCTTATCTTTTTTATGAGTGATAGTCTGCCTCATTCCATTTCTCCCTTTCTCCTCCCAATATTTTCCTCTCTTACCCCTTAATCTTATTTTATTTTTTCTGGATATCATCTCTTCTGATTCAGCTCAACCTGTACTCTGTGTGTGTGTGTGTGTGTGTAATCCCTCTACCTACCCAAATACTGAGAAAAGTCTCAAGAGTTACAAATATTATCTTTCCATGTAGGAATGTAAATAGTTCAGATTTAGAAAGTCTTTTATGATTTCTCTTTTCTCTTTACCTTTTCTTGCTTCTCTTGATTCTTGTGTTGGAAAGTCAAATTGTTTTTCCAATGAGATGTTTCACATTATCTTCTATTTTTTCAATCTTTTGATTTTGTTTTGTAACTTCTTGGTTTATTGTATAGTCATTAGCTTCCTTGAACTCCACTCTCATTTTTAAAGAACTATTTTGTTCAGTGAGCTTTTGAACCTTCCTTTCCATTTGTCTAATTCTGCTTTTTAAAGCCTTCTTCTCATCATTGACTTTTTGGACCTCTTTTTCCAATTGAGTTAGCCTATTTTTAAAGGTGTTATTTTCCTCAGCATTTTTTTTTTTGGTTCTCCTTTAGCAAGCTGCTGACTCACTTTTCAAGCTCTTCTATAGCCTGAGCCCATTTCATATTCATTTTGGAGGTACTGGAAGCAGAAGCCTTGACTTCCTCTGACAGTATGAATTGTTCTTCCTTATCCCAAAGGATGGAAAGAGATACCTGTTCACCCAGAAAGTAACCTTCTATGGTCTTATTTTTTTTCCCTTTTTTGAGCATTTTCCAAGCCAGTTACTTGGCTTCTGAATTCTTTGTCAAGAGGAGGGTCCTAGTGCTCCTCCTTCCCCTAGGACCATGCTCAGGGCCAAGATTCAGATCAGCTACTCAATTCCCCCAGGGCCTTTGGGTAGGGGTGGGGTTGCCACTGAGGGCTGAGGTTCAGAGGCCCTGCTCAATTCCCCCAAAGACTTTAAGCTGAACTACTTGGACAGTGGGCCCAGGCTGCTTCTGAGGCCACCTTAGCCACCCACCACCCTCCACTGCTGCTGCTGCCTTCACCTCTGCCACTGCCTAGTGCCAGTGGTGGGGGGACCCCACTCTCCTCTTGCCCAACTGGGAAAACCCACACACATTGACCTTTAAAGCTTTCTTTGGCTTTATTTCACTTTGTTGTATTAGGCACAACAAAGCTTTTAATTTGGGAGCATAGGTGGCATAAGCACAAGTTTCAGAAGGATGTCATCACACCTCATACTTGAAGGTAAGGACTTTGGAAAGGGAAGGAGGATATCAGGAATAAAGGTGTGGCACATAGATGGGTGTTGAAGAAGAGGATTTGGGTTTTGGGACCATGGATTAAGATGTGAGAGAAATGACTTTTTGCAAGAGACAGAGTACATTATGTGAACACAGAGGAACATGTTTGGGTAGAAATGTGCATTGAGAAGTTTTTAAAATAAAAATTAAAGGAGGGGGAAAGTTTTTTGTAAAATAAAAATTAAAAGGGAGGAGAAAGTGTGCAAACATCATGGAGCACAATAGGTTTGACTGAGAAAATGGACTAATATTAAAGAAAATGTCCATATGAAAAAATATTTAGGAATAACATCAATAAAAATTACATGACTTCAGCTGCCTATATATGAAATTAAACAAAGTGAAATTGGAATTTTTAACATAAGGAGGCTATAATTCCATTAATATCATCAATATTTGGTATCATGGTAATAACTAGAATATGACAATTAATTCCAAGATGTACAACTTTTAAAAAGAAACAAATCTGAAAGAAGAGATGAAAGAGTCAAGAAGCTATTCATCTACAAGGAAACTAGATTCTGAAAACACACCAGGAGAGCATTTTGAATTAGTTAAAGGAAAGAGAAACAGATGTCATATTGTCACAAGACTGTTAAAGACTGCTGAGTGAAGATAGGAATGATTTTCTACCAATATAGATCAAAGAATTTTGCTTAATATTGATTGACATTTATAGAATATTAGGGTGGAAGGGATCATAGTGTCCATCTAGTCCAATATCTACCAGAAAATGAATTCTCTTTACACTGGGCAAAAAAAGCATTCACCTAGACTTTTCTTGAATGCTCTAATGAGGGGCAAACCACTACTTCCCAAGGCAGTGTATTCCAGTTTTTCATAGCTCAAATAATTATTCACTGACATTTCGTTCATCCAATTCCAAATCTGCTTAAGTGTACTGACATCTATACCCCACCTCTCTATGTTGTCCAAAAGGACAGCCTGGGAGATTTGGCACATGACTCACTTAAATCCCAAACTATCTATCTATAGCATTTCCCTGATCTACCAGTCTAGTAAGCCTACCAAAAAAAAAGGAAATGAAGTTAGTCTGGCATTACCTGTTCTTTTCTTGATGAGCTAATTGATGTTAGCCTTTAGCAATCAGCACTTCCTTTTCAAAGTTCTTACATAACTCTCCTCTCATAATACGTTCTATAATTTCCCCTGGAATCAGTCAACCTCAGCAAACTCTAGTTTGAAGAATCTGCCCTCTTTTTTTTTCTTGAAAGTTACTCAATTTTTTACTAAGGTTTAGAAAAATATACTCTTTTTTGTTGGAATGAGTACTCAACAAAGATGAAAACATTGTTCTCTGAGGAATTAAAACACATCAGAAAACTGGCAAGAAGAAAGCTATTGTAGTCACAAGAAGCTTCAAACTCAAACAGGTTATGGATTGGATAATGTGTTAGTACATGGAAGGTAAAGCTGGTCTTTGAGGTGTGAAGAAAGAAGCTCTCCTTTTAGGTATACCTTATGTGTTTCATAAACCTTCCTAGTTCACAGGATCATAGGTTTTTACTTTTTTTTTGTACCGAGATCCTTTAAGGTTCTCTGATGCAACAGACTGTTTAATTTATGTTTTCTGAACTTTGATTTCCTGACAACTAATAATTTTGCCAGGATTGTACAAAGCTCACTCCTAGTCTGCAATTTTCAAACTCCACTTTTTTTCTTTTTGAAAATGAAGATGGCTCTTGTTTTCCACTGTAAAAAACAAAGAATAAAAAACACCAACAAAAATCACAGCGCTTGAGCTATGGGGCTAGCATGTCAGCTACTGTGTGTAGCCACCCTGAAGACTTTGCTGGTCTTTGCCCCATGATGCTGCTGCCTGCAGCCTTCCAGGAAAGTTTGGAGAACTGTTATTGGTTGGTGTTTGTAAGGCTAGTGCATTCAATTGATGTTTACAGAACTCTTGGAAGGAAGCGGTGGAATTGATCCAAGTGAGATTTTTTTTTTTTTGGCACTGCACTACAACTTCGGGAGTCTGTTATTCATGTGTTTCTTTGAGCTCTTCTGTTTTGTGTGGGTCCCCAGACTGGTTTGAAATTGATGAATGCTGTGTAAGATTTACACATGTGCTAAATAAGTTACAGCTTAGGGCTTCACCGTAGGAGGTTACTTCTAAGATACATCAGAAATAATGGTATCAGCCTCTAAGCCTTGACATTGTTGAGGGCTTCAGTCTGTTTTAGTTACTTAGGTCCCAGATTAATCTTGACAACTCCTTGTGAGCCATTCTTTATTCTTTCAGACATGCCTGTGTTAAGAGTTGATAATACCCTGGCAGTCAGAGGTCATAGTTCCCAGCAATCTCGTGGCACCTCTTCTGGTTCCATAAAAATTGCTGACAGCTGTTCAGCAACCACACATGCAAAAGTTTACTAAGATCACGGTCAGATCAAATTAGCCTTATTGACTTTTGCTGATAAGGTTCTTAAATTAGTAGATCAGTGAAATGTTGTAGGTATAACACAGTGTGTTTTAGCAAGACGTTTTGTAAAGTCTGTAACATTATCCCAAGGAGTTACTGACCATTGTAAAAATGTAGCACTATATTCAGTTGAATTCTGAAAGGATCTATATACTTAATTTTATTCTGTTCAACATTTTAACCAGTGATTTGTATGATGACTTAGTAAGTATGGTTATCACATTTGCAGATGACACCAAAGTAAGAATGAGCCCCTGGATGATGGAATCAGAACTCAGGAATGCCTTGATAGTGGTGAAAATAGGAAGGTAGGAAACTCAGAACCCCACCTTAATTAGCAGAATTAGTGAACACAGCATAGTGATGTAATGGGGTGGAAAGTGAGCAGATGTAGCCCACATGGGAACATTTATTTAGGTGGGTAAAATTCAATTGAACAAGTATTTATTGAATATTTATGTTCTAGACACTAGGATATGAAGACAAAAATGAGAGATACTGCTTTAAGGAGCTTATGTGCCCTGTAATTGGCCAGGGAGTTTGAACACTGAGGAATAATTGAATCTTGAGGTTATCTCTCAATATGAAGTATAAAGATAAATGGAATAGAGTAGTGGCAGGAGCCTCATTGCAGTGGTATGAAAGGGAGGGAGAGAATAAACATTAAATGCTTAATCTATACCAGGCACTATACTGAGCCCTTTATACAATTATCATCTCATTTAATCCTCATAACTCCTGCCATTATTATCCCCCTTTTATAGCTGAGGAAACTGAGGCAGACAGAGGTTAAGTGACTGCCCAGTGTAACACAGGTAGTAAGTACCTGAGGTAGAATTTGACTCCTGGCCTAGCAGACTACCTACTGTGCCACCTACCTACTTGATATATAACATGGCTGTTGTGACCTGGAGTCTGTAGGTTCATATTAGACCTCTGATGTTTACTAGCTTTGAAAGCTTGGACAAATCATTTAGCATCATTGGGTTTCTATTTCTCATCTGTTAGACTACACAGACTCTAAAATTGCATCCAGCTTTAAGTCTATGATCCTCTGTGTATGTGTACCTGGTTACACATTAGGTGATAACTGATTCACTGCTGGTGATGAATCATTTTTAACATCAAAAGAAAACGGAATGATGATGCCTTTTGCCCTAGGGTCAGCTGTTGCTGCATGACCTATATGACCTCTGACCATTTCCTTTCCTTCAGTTTCATTATCTTCTTAAGGTTCTACCATTCATTTGAAGAAATTTTGAAGGAACTGGTGATATTTAGGTTCAAAAAGGAAGATCTAAGGATAATATATCTTTTTTGAAATATTTGAATGATTATCATCTACAAGAGGAGTTAGATAGTTTTGGTCATTCTAGAAGACAGAAGTAGAACCAGTGGTTGAAAGTAATAGTAAGGTAGATTTCAGCTCAGTATTAGGCAGAACTTCCGAACAATTAGGGACTTGGGATTTTTTTGTTTGTTGTTGTTTTTAAGAAATGGTCTGCGTTGTGAGTTACTGATGTCCTTGCTAGTGAAAATGTGGAGATAGAAGTTGACTCACCATTTTTTTGGGATAGTGTGGTGAGGAATTTTGTATCAATTGAGAAGTTGTACAAATTTACCAATATGGAATTTCTAATTTTAATATTTTCTGATTTTATATTTGTGAGTTTCCTTTTTGGGGGTGTGTGAAATGGGGTGAATAATACTTTACTTTCTGCCCTAGAACAGTGTAAGAAAAGTGCATTGTAAATCTTGATGTAGTACAGATATGTGGGTTACTATCAACAGAGGGCCTCTGAATGAACAAGAGTTATAGAAATGTAATATCAAAATAATTGGAAGTCATTCAGTGACATTGAATTCTACCCTATTTCGGTTAGTGTTCAGTGTTAATAAAGATTAAAAGCACAGTTTAAAAAGGAATTTCTAAAAATGTGTCTTGACACCCATTTCTTGTAAGAGGGTAGTTAGTTATACTCTTTCATCCTGTGGAATCTCAGTAATCTTCCTGTGGCTTTGGAAACAAATCCAACAGTGGGACATGCACACAGAGATGTGAAAAATCCCCACTTACTATTTTCATATATAGAAATATTCTGGTTGTGATTTTCCTCAAATAATCAAATATCAAAAAATGATCTTTCCATAGTCAAACTATTACTTCTGTAAGTATTTAAATGAAAGACTCCAAATGGGAAATCTTAGTGTTTAGTGCTTACTTAGTAAACATGAGAGAACATATCACTTAAAAGATTCAGTAAAAAAAAAAAAAAAGAACCCCACACACTGTTTGAACAGTATTACTTTTGTCCTTGAATTGTCAACTGCTTTATGGTTTTTGAGAAGTTTATGAGAGTCTATTTACTGTTTGCAGATGGTCACCTTCTCAGAGCTGTCATTACCAAAAATAACCCAGGTTTTTCTCCTATAAACATGTCCTCTCCTCTAGTGACATTACCATTGTCTCTGTCAAAACCGTCTATTACTATCTAAAGGTCATGAGTTTTATAGTATGTATTGATTCAAAATTATAACTAATCTAGTAATGCTGGTACATAAAACAGGTGTCCCATTCAGAGGCTGATAGAGATTTTCTTTCCTTGTATGAAACTACAAACAAACTGATTCACCTAAAAGATTTATTGGAGTAGGGGGTCAAAGGTTGGGGAAAAAAAGCTGTAGTGTAGAAGCAATGACAGGGAGTTTTGACCAACTTATTAGGGAGGAAACTAAATGGTTAAACCTAATTCCTAATAATAAAAAAAAGTCTTAGTTGTCATGGTATGTTCTTTTCCTCAGAATATTCTTTTTGGCATTGAGCAGAGAGGCAACATCCAACCCAAAGAAATGTTTACATTCTTTTAAGCAAAATATAGTTTTGACATTGGCTCTATCAAAGTTGTGTATCTTTTGGCCTTATCTATACCTAGTAATCTCTCTTATTGTTGGGAGAGAAACGATGACTTGAAAAGAGTGAGCATTTATTTTTTTGTCACTAACAGTGAAATAAATGATTGAATCTTTCAGCAACAGTCACAATTCATGAACTTTTGTTGGTTGGCATTACGTGAGAGTGGAAAAGATATCTGATCTGTTATGAATAGAGGAGATTGTGCAAGTATCAGTGCAGACCAATCACTACTAGAAAAACAAAATCAACACTCCTTTCTTAATGAAAATGAATCTTTATAATAGGGATAGACTTAAAATCAGTATAAAGAACAAAAAAGAGTTAAGTAGCTTCTGATTCACAAATTCAATAAATAAAGATACAAGATAGGAATTAAACCTATGATTTCAGTGGTGCATTGAACTCAGGTGATGAAAGTTCTTTTGCCAATATAGATAATATTTGTAAGGTGCTTAGCATAGTGCATGGCAAGTAGGTGTTTAATAAGTGAGCATTTCCTTCCTTCCTTCCTTCTATTCCCTCTCTGAAAATTATTACCTTAGAGAACAGCCTGTCAAAGGTAGAATTTGAACCCAGATCAGTTCAGTATCCACTATAGCATTATAGCCCCTGTCTCCATGAACTATTTAATTATTGAAAATAATGGTGAGAGGCTTAGTGACATTACATCAATGATTTTTAGTGTATAATTATCTATGAATTATTAGCTTATTATCCAGGTACATATTATGGAGTTGATCTGGGAATTCTTAATCAATCCTTCAATCCACATGATCAAATTACAGGGCATGGATCTTAGTGAGAAAAGGGAAGTTCTCATGGAGGTGGACTTTCACATTGGCTCAGCACAACGGATAAGCAAGTGCTTTGAGTTGGATAGCAACTCTTCATTGGTCCTTATATGTTCTCCTACCTGAGAGCTCTGTTGATGACTGACTCATGGGTCAAGAGAAACTTTCCTCCTCAATGATTTATAAAAAAGGTGGAAATGATTCCACCAGTTCTCTGTAACTTAAATCTAAGATAGAGAATGCTCTGGATATATTCCCAGAGGGACTGGCCTCAAAGAGAATAGGTGTAGTCATTTCCACCCTCTTTTTTTTAGTTTAGCAAGGTGAGGAAATTCTACCTGACTTAGTCAACGATCATCTTCACACAACCCCTAGGCATGGAGACACACAGAGAACAGTCATGAGATGCCATGCATACCAAAGCACCTGCCCTTCAATGCTGAGCCAGAAGGAAAATGTTCAGTTCCACAGGAAATTTTCTTTTCTGACAAAAAATATCTTTCTGTAATTTCATGAAGAGGATTGAGCAGTCTCAGTTTACCAGGGGTCTTCTGATCAACCTTTACTATATATATATAAATATATATAAGCTTTCTACATTTATTAGGTTATTGGTTTCTGGCATCAGAAGATAAATATTTATTTCAGTTTTAGTTTTGTGTAATTTTTTTCTTAAAAGGTCTCATAATGTAATAAAAAAAATCATCAGTTAGAGTCAGAAATCTGTGGATTTAAATACTGCGTCTGCTACTAATTTGCTGCTTAGCCACATAAGTTATCTGAGTCTCAATTTCATCATCTGTGAAACAGAAGAAAAGACTTTGTAGACTCTAAAACACTGTGCAGACATAAACAGTGATCACTTTTACTTTAAAAATGAAAGTGTGAGTTTTCATGGTAGCATACAGAGCATTGCACTGGAAATCAGAAGACCTGAATGCTCACTTTTCTCCATACTATCAGTTTGACTTTGAGCAAATAGACCCAGTTTTCTCATCTGTAAAATTAGCATTTGATGTCTTTTCCAAATCTAAACAATGTGATGCTGTTATTTTTCTTCTATTTCTTTAAAGTGCTATGCTTGTTATAAAGCATGTGATAGATTGAGTTCTTTTGTTTAAAAAGGTGAAAACACAGAAGACAAGTTGTTTCTTCAATGAGTGATTATAAAATGTTCCTAAGCTCTTGTATGTTTTGATTGAATAGACTAGGGATGAACTGAGAGCTAGCCTGTGTTAGAGAGTTATATGGAAAAGATGTATATATTATGTAGAGAAATCAAGAGCTACTCCATGGTAGGTGAAGACCGTTGAAACATAGGTTTAGAATTGAAAGAGATTTCTAGGTCATCTGGTACAACTCTTTCATTTTCCCAGTGAGGAACCTGATGCCCAGAGTAGTGACTTGTTCATACTCATATAGAAAAAAAGAAATGAATGATGGAGACAGGAATTAGACTGTGCAGTGCCTGAGGTTGAGAACAAAAATCTGCCTTGGGAAATTCATATTTTAAGTTAATGTTTTATTTTTTAATCCAGTGTTCTTTCTCATTTAGAACCCCTCTTCCTCTTTCCCCAGTTCAATTTTAGATCCATCCTTAGTTTTCAGTAAGCTACAGGAAAAATAAAATTACCTAGACATTACAGTGACATGTGGAGGGGTGGGGGGAGTTACAATGTATCTGATCACAAGCTCAAGTGATGCAATTATATATGAGGATGTTTGGGACCATGCCCATATTTAATATGAAAAAAATCTAGGGTATGTCTCTTTTTCATCTGTTCACTGCCAAATAACTAGTTATTGTAGATAAGAAGGCAGACCTATAAGATAAGAATTTTGAAATTCCTTAGGATTTTTTGAGTAGTACTGATGCAATGGGTAGAGTTCTAGACCTGGAGTCAGGAAGATTTATTTTCCTGAGTACAAATCTGGTCTCAGATACTTAATAGCTGTGTGACATTTAAGTCATTTAAACCCTATTTGCCTCAGTTTCCTCATCTGTAAAATGAGCTGGAGAAGGAAATGTCAAACCATTCCAGTATATTTGCCAAGAAATCTCAAATGGGGTCTCAAATAGTCAGACAAGACTGGAGCAACTGAACAACAAAATTTTTTCAAAATATAAAAAAGAACTTATACAAATAAGAGCATATCCTTTAAAGCAGCCCCAAGGAGAAACTAAATCAGTTTCTTAATCTGGTGTTCACAGATCCCCAAGGAGTTCATATATAGATCTCAAGGGGTCAATGAAGTTGAGTAGGAAAAAAATTACATTTTTATTTTCACTAACTAAAATTAAACCTTTCCTTCAATTAAAAAAGACCCCAATATTATTCTGGAAGAGTTGGCTTTACCAGACTGCCAGATCAGTCCATGACACAAAATAAGGTTAAAAATCCCTGCTCTAGGGCGGAGCCAAGATGGCGGAGTAGAAAGACGCACATACACATAGCTCTGAACCCACAACCCATAGAACGGCTACAGGGAAGTAACTCACGGCGAATTCCGCACCCAGAGGCCACAGAACATTGGAGCGAGGGAGATTTCTGTTCCAGAGAGACCTGCAAACCTCTCGCGGGGGGGTCCTTCGCGCTGGACTGGGCGCCAGGACTGGGAGCTGAGTGCAGCCCTGCCGCGGCCGCGGCACCGAGAGGAAAAGATCCGAGCAGGCTTCACAGACAGGATCTCCAGCGGCCACGCGGGTCCCTCCACCCACAGAGGGATCTGCAAACCTCTCGCAAAAGGTCCGTCGCGCTGCAGACACAAAGCCCAGCCCAGACCTGCTGCGGCCACGGCTGCGGCACCGAGAGAAACAGATCCGAGCAGGCTTCAGGGACGGGATCTCCAGCGGCCGCACAAGTCCCTCCACCCACAGGTGACAGGGGTGGGTGAGAGAGTCTCTTTGGCGGGTCTAGAGGGGAGTGGGGTGCCCCCATAATTCAGGCCCCCTCCCCCCCGGGAGGTAGAAGCTGAGAGGCGGCTGCAGACAGGGGCTCCCCAAGCGGGCGGAAGGTCTGTGCATAAACCCCCTGAGGGAACTGAGCCTGAGAGGTGGCCCTGCCCCGATCTCAGCACCAGAACATAATCTCATACTGAATAGCAGCCCTGCCCCCGCCAAAAGCCCTGAGGCTGGAAGCAGCATTTGAATCTCAGACCACAAACACGGGCTGGGAGGATCAGGAGGTGCGGTGGGTGTGAGGAAAATATTCAGAGGTCAAGTCACTGGCTGGGAAAATGCCCAGAAAAGGGAAAAGAAATAAGACTATAGAAGGTTACTTTCTTGGCGAACAGGCATTTCCTCCCTTCCTTTCTGATGAGGAAGAACAATGCTTACCATCAGGCAAAGACACAGAAATCAAGGCTTCTGTGTCCCAGCCCACCCAATGGGCTCAGGCCATGGAAGAGCTCAAAAAGAATTTTGAAAATCAAGTTAGAGAGGTGGAGGAAAAGCTGGGAAGAGAAATGAGAGACATGAAGTCAAAGCATGAACAGCAGATCAGCTCCCTGCTAAGGGAGACCCAAAAAAATGTTGAAGAAATTAACACCTTGAAAACTAGCCTAACTCAATTGGCAAAAGAGGTTCAAAAAGCCAATGAGGAGAAGAATGCTTTCAAAAGCAGAATTAGCCAAATGGAAAAGGAGATTCAAAAGCTCACTGAAGAAAATAGTTCTTTCAAAATTAGAATGGCACAGATGGAGGCTAATGACTTTATGCAAAACCAAGAAATCACAGAACAAAGAGAGAAGAATGGAAAAATGGAAGATAATGTGAAATATCTCATTGGAAAAACAACAGACCTGGAAAATAGATCCAGGAGAGACAATTTAAAAATTATGGGACTACCTGAAAGCCATGATCAAAAGAAGAGCCTAGACATCATCTTTCATGAAATTATCAAGGAAAACTGCCCTGAGATTCTAGAACCAGAGGGCAAAATAAATATTCAAGGAATCCACAGAACACCGCCTGAAAGAGATCCAAAAAGAGAAACTCCTAGGAACATTGTGGCCAAATTCCAGAGTTCCCAGGTCAAGGAGAAAATACTGCAGGCAGCTAGAAAGAAACAATTCAAGTACTGTGGAAATACAATCAGGATAACACAAGATCTAGCAGCCTCTACATTAAGGGATCGAAGGGCATGGAACAGTATATTCCAGAAGTCAAAGGAACTAGGACTAAAACCAAGAATCACCTACCCAGCAAAACTGACTATAATACTTCAGGGGAAAAAATGGTCTTTCAATGAAATAGAGGATTTTCAAGTATTCTTGATGAAAAGACCAGAGCTGAAAAGAAAATTTGACTTTCAAACACAAGAATGAAGAGAACCATGAAAAGGTGAACAGCAAAGTGAAGTCATAAGGGACTTACTAAAGCTGAACTGTTTACATTCCTACATGGAAAGACAATATTTGTAACTCTTGAAACATTTCAGTATCTGGGTACTGGGTGGGATTACACATGCACACACGCTCACATACATAGAGACAGAGTGCACAGAGTGAATTGAATAGGATGGGATCATATCTTTAAAACAAAATGAAATCAAGCAGTGAGAGAGAAATATATTGGGAAGAGAAAGGGAGAAATTGAATGGGGCAAATTATCTCTCATAAAAGAGGCAATCAAAAGACTCATTAGTGGAGGGATAAAGAGGGGAGGTGAGAGAAAAACATGAAGTCTACTCTCATCACATTCCACTAAAGAAAAGAATAAAGTGCACACTCATTTTGGTAGGAAAACCTATCTCACAATACAGGAAAGTGGGGGATAAGGGGACAAGCAGGGTGGGGGGGATGACAGAAGGGAGGGCATGAGGAGGAGAGTGCAATTCGAGGTCGACACTCATGGGGAGGGATAGGATCAAAAGAGAATAGAAGTAATGGGGGACAGGATAGGATGGAGGGAAATATAGTTAGTCCTATACAACACAACTATTATGGAAGTCATTTGCAAAACTACACAGATATGACCTATATTGAATTGCTTGCCTCCCAAAGGGAAGGGGTGGGGAGGGAGGGAGGAAGAGAAGTTGGAACTCAAAGTGTTAGGATCAACTGTCGAGTAATGTTCTTGCCACTAGGAAATAAGAAAAACAGGTAAAGGGGTATAGAAAGCTATCTGCCCCTACAGGACAAAAGAGAAGATGGAGACAAGGGCAGAGAGGGATGATAGAAGAGAGAGCAGATTGGTCATAGGGGCAATTAGAATGCTTGGTGTGTGGGGGGGGGAGGGGATAAAAGGGGAGAAAATTTGTAACCCAAAATTTTGTGAAAATGAATGTTAAAAGTTAAATAAATAAATTTAATAAAAAAAAAAATAGAAGAATGAAAAAAAAAAGAAAAAAAAAATCCCTGCTCTAGATTCTTCCCAGTGAAGTAACCGTTGCTGAAAACATTTTTGGAAACTTATCTCTTAGCTTTGCCTTCAGGGCCAGTTTAGCAGTCACCCAAGAAAACCCATGTCATCATTTTGTTGTCATGCTTTAAAACAAAAACAAACAGAATTTTATCACTCAGTTTGTTTATTTACTCTTTTCATTCAGCTTGTCTCTAAAATATTTTGGAGGAGAAGTTTCTAGAAATCAAATCTATTCTCAAAAGATAAATACATGTTATCACTGCGGGTATGTCAAAGAATATGCAATAAGACACATATCAGATGTGAATTTCTGTCCAATCCCATCTTAATGGATACAATAGGAATCTTTTTGGATTGATATTATAAGGCTCTTTGTATTATTAAAAACATGTTAACTGCAATTTACTTTTTGTGTTTTTTTTTTTTTCCTTTCTCTGCAGGAAGTAACCAAAGCAGTACAGCCTCTCTTACTGGGAAGAATCATAGCCTCCTATGACCCTGACAACAAAGCAGAACGATCCATTGCAATTTACCTAGGCATAGGTCTATGCCTTCTCTTTATAGTGAGGACACTGCTTTTACACCCTGCCATATTTGGCCTTCATCACATGGGGATGCAGATGAGAATAGCCCTCTTTAGTCTGATTTACAAAAAGGTAAGTAATTCAATTATCTTTTTAAAAAATACATGGTGGCATAACAGTAAGACCCACTTTTGGTATATGTTGTGAATAAATCCTGCTAGTATGAAGCCTGTTTTTAGATGCCATGAATTCACAATCAGAAATCACAAAGGTTTGAATTTTAAAATATGCTTTATAGAATTATTTAAAATCCACCTATTCCTCCTCTTCCTTTCCCAGCCTTCTTCCTCATACTCTTTCTCTTTCTTTAGACATATTATTATCCAGGAGAATGTAAGTATCTGGAGGGCAGAGGCTATTTCATTTTCTGTCCCTGTATTCCCAGCACGTAGCACCATGCCTAGTACATACTAGATGCTCAATCAGTGCTGATTGAATTGAATTGAGCTGAAGTGCTAGTGTCAGTCTGCTGATGTCATTAAACATCAATATCAAAATGAGTCATATTTTAAATTTTTCTCACATAATTATCATTGCTATAGCACATTGTAGTCTTCCAAGCTAGAAGTCACCTTAGAGAACATCTAGTCTCATACCTCTTATAGATGAAGAAACTGATGCCCAAAGAGAGAATTGACTTGCCCAGTGTCACAGAGGTATTAACATAGGACTTGAACCCATATCTCCTGACTTCACATGCAGCATTCATACTACTGTATTTCTCTTTTTCAGATCTTAAGGCTATAAACTTCATTGCTAAGTGGATGAAGGCTGCTACATGGCCCATTTTTTCATTACTTTTTTATTTCCGATTAAAGTAACTATCACTATCTGCATAAAAATTAGTAGCAGAATTTGGCCTTTAAAATTAATTGATGGATGTAAGGTTAAAGGAAAGTGAAATATTATGTTTTAAATTTTCAAAAAAATAATTATTATAAACTATAACAGGAAAATCTACAGTCCTAGCATGTTGTAGCCTTAGATGGAGTTGATTTTACATTTCTATGAACCCTGTAAATCTCATTATTTGTACTAGTATATGCCTTACATGCTAGCAGTAAGTACGTGCTCATTCAGTCTACCCTACCTCTGTTTGTAATGGCAAGCATTCAAAAAAGAGCCTGATTTTGCCAAAAGCACTGTAAGTGGATTTAGCTCAAGACATGTTATTGTCCAAACAGGATTTAGAGCTATTATAATGACATATGCTAGGGCCAGTCCTGACTTAATTCAGTGCGTGACTTCCTAATTCCGCCAAGCAGGAATAGAAAGGTATTGCAGTAAAGATGTTTGGTAATTTTTTTTACCGTTCATTTCTTTAAATGGTGACTTGGTATAGTTGAACTAATAAAGATGAACAGCATGCAGTTCAGTATCACAGATCCTAATAACAATTTCCTGATACAAAAACTAGATCTCCTCTGTTCTAAAATCACAGTACTCATCCTTTATTATTAGGTGAAACTTTGTAGAGGGAAGAGGAAGAGAACACATTCTCTGTCTTCGTCAAATCACTGAAGACATAGTTTTCCTAAGTTAACAAGCATTAGGAAATACCAATGATGTAATCCTCAGTTTAAAAACTTATCTAAACATTGTCTTGTGAGGAGAATTTATAATATTTTTTTCTGGAGTTTAGAGTCTGTACAATATGGTCATCAGAGAGAAAAATATCATAAAGAAGACACTGATTTGTAAACTCATCCGTACGTAGTACTTACACCTTATCATTCTTTTTCCCATGGGTCCTTGCCAGATAATTTTATCTCTTCAGCCTCACCCTCATGGCATCCATAGTTATCATCATCAAAATAATATAATGAGCATGCATGGCACTAGTTTAGGCACTACACTTGACCGTGAATTAGACCTACCCTTTACCTCACCCTTTCCCTTGCCCAGCCAGGTTTTACCCATATGGCAACCAGCCACTCACCACTCCCAGCTTGTCTTGTGTTCTCATCTCCATTCCAACTTCTATGATAGAGCAAGTTGTTCTGTATTCTAAGTTCTGCAATCTGGCAACATCTTAAATTATAATTTAACTACTAGTCATAGATACTAACAAAATAAAACAAAACAAAAACAAGGGCTAACTCCTTTAATTAGATCCTTAGGAAAAGATTTTTCCAAGTGGAAGAATAAATCAAATCAAAGTATACATATTGATTGCTTTCTATATATAAGACATTGTGCTGGGATGTGTGATGCAAGGAAGTATAAGATATGCTTCTTAGGCTTTCAGTCTTGTTAAGAACATTATTCTCCTTTCTCACAGGGCATTTGTGAGGATTAAATGAAATAATAATATATCAATATATCACATGTAATTATTATACTATTATACACACATGTATGTGTATATGTGTATATGCACAGACACACATAGCACTGCTTTGGTTTTGATATGCTACTGATTATGGCATTTATGATTTAATTTAACGTAGTAATAGACATTCCTAATTAAAATTATTAAATGAGAAATTATAATTAAATTATCTAGAATAGATCAGAGTCTATGGATTTTTATACCACAGAATTTCAGTATATCTTCTTGTTGAGTCATTTCCAGGAGTGTGTAACTCTGTGACCTCATTTGGAATTTTCTTGGCAAAGATACTGGAATGGTTTGCTATTTCATTTGCCAGATCATTTTAAAGATGAGAAATTGAGGCAAAAAGGGTTAAGTGACTTGCCTAGGGTCATACAACTTGTAAGTGTTTGAGGCCAAATTTAAACACAGGTCCTCCTGACACCAGGGCCAGTTCTCTATTCACTGTGCCACCTAGCTGCCCTTTTAAAATATCAGTATATCCTTAAATGTTGTCTTCATTGATGCTGGTTGCAGCTTATTGGCTTCTCATCCTATTAGAATCTTATCCATGTTCTCCTACAGCTTTTCCACGCTAAAGCCCTTCCTCAAGGTCTTTTAACATTTTGTGGATAGCCTGCATCATTCAGGCTTCATCAAAAGTAACCTCCTGGAGGGTAGGGCCCATTTGTTTCATTTTTGCATTTGGATCACTCGAACCTAGCATGACACTCAGAACATTTTTTCTTTTAAAATATCAATCAATCATTAATTAATATTATTTCTGATATTAAATTTTTATAATTTAATTTATTTAATAATAAAATTGTGCACTTAAGATATTAATGATTCACTTATAATGAATTTTTAATAATTGTATCAGCTGAATGGTTATAAAATGAAAAAATATTAATAACAAGATTCTAATTAAGAATATCCATTAATTTTTGTTTTATTTTTCTAAAAATATTATATACATATAATTTAATTATATATGGATATTTATATATTGTCATTCTTGTTATGTGATTTGCAAATTTTTTCAAATGGAAGAGGGGAAGGATTCAGTTACTGTGTACTTTAGAAACCTAGCTAACAATTTATAATCATATATATCTAAAAAGGAAATTAAGTAATTAAAATAATTTCTGTGTTTTTATTAAGCAAAGATAATATGTTCCATTTAATACCTGTTTTATAATACACTAGATATTCCTAGTAATGTTATGATACCTTTTTTGATACTTTAAGGACAATTCTTTTCCTTTTTTCTTTTCAGACCTTAAAATTGTCAAGCCGTGTTCTAGATAAAATCAGCACCGGACAGCTTATCAGTCTTCTTTCCAACAATCTGAACAAGTTTGATGAAGTACGTAGTAGCTCATTTAATCTTTTGTGCATGTCATATCACAGAATTAATGTAAACAACTGCACATCTTCACAAAACTCATAGCTTAGAGATTTCCTGAGTCAGATGATAGCAATTGTGGTTGAACCCTGACTATTATGAAATTCTGATCTCTACTCCACTCAACCCTATTTCCTCTGGTTGAATTAATTAGTGATTCAGAATGGGATTAGCTTCGAGTCTATGATATTACAGAACTCAGAAGAAACTTCAGCATAGGACCATGACTTCCTAGTAAGCAAAATTTACTGAGTTATCATGTCTGTCTTCCCTTCCTAATTCCACTCTTTGGCTGCCTTTCATACCCTAAGTATTTTTGTTTCAGGTCTATTAAAGGTTTCGCGTCAGTCCTTATAACAATTAACTATGGCCATAAACAAACACATGATTCTAAGGATCTGGAGATCTATCATACCTCTATGCCCTACCTGCTGATTTGTTTGCTTTTTTTCCTAAATCAAATCATCAATATACTATTTAAAATAAATTTTTGACATACTAAATATCAAGTCCTCACTTAACTGAGGGCATCATTTTCCTATGGAAGTATTCTAAGGTATGGGGCATGAAATGGACTGAGTGGGTGTGGAATTTGTATATATCTTGTTATATTCTCAATGTAATTAACACCTAGACTGCAATGTACTAAGCTCCTCAGAGTTTTAAATAATATTATATTCCTGTGCTCCCTTTCTGATATGCTTTTGGGGGACATAACTTTCAAGTCTTTTCTTGGCTTTACTTTTATTTTTAAACTGTGAATTTTTTAGGGGCTGGCCCTGGCACATTTTGTCTGGATTGCACCTTTACAAGTGGTGCTCCTGATGGGACTTCTTTGGGAATTGCTACAAGCCTCAGCATTTTGTGGACTTGCTTTCCTAATAGTACTTGCTCTGTTCCAAGCCTGGTTAGGACAGATGATGATGAAGTACAGGTGATAAAGATTTTTCTTTTCCTCAAATTTTCTTCTGTATAGTGTTTGCAAAATGTACACCAACATACTGTTAGGCCTGATTTTTGTTATTATCTGGCCTACAGTTTCACTAACTAGGAATTATTCTAAGCATATCAATATCACTTTCAATGATTATATAGCATTTTATATTTGCTAATCTATTGAATAGCTCTAGGAAAATTGGTAAAAATTAATATAGTTTTTATAGATTAGAAAATGCATACGAGAGACATCAATTACATGCACATAATGTAGAGAATTGGACTTGTCAAATTTCATTTCAGTGACTTTTTTAAAGTCTCTATTTCTTTTGTTCCTTCAAATGAAGATTAATAAAATATTCAAATATTATATTATCACTGATATGCTATGTAGAATTACTATTATCATTAACTTAATTCAGCATTGATTTGCTTTTGTGACCCAATAGCAGTGCAACATTGATACGACATTTTTGCATCTATGACCAAACTGCCTTAGAAACTCAAAAAAACTATCTACTGAGACATAAAAGGGTGGTAATCTGCTTTGGAGATGTATAAATATCTGTACCAATTATTTCACAAATACCTGAAGTTCAGCATGGAGTTGTTGTTATTGATAATGATGATCATATGGGTCAAACAAATTAGAAATCATGTGGTATCTTTTTTCCCTGAAAAAATTTGCTGCTGAATCCTATCCTTTTACTTTTAAATTCTTTGATTCCTTTAACTGGTGTGAAAAATACTGATTAAACAAAATAAGAATTATTTTGACCAGAGAACCATGCAATATCAATATTGGAAGGACTCTTTTGAATCATTTTGTCTAACAGGTATCAGACCATATCAGCAAAGATATTCTGAATTTGAACTGATTTAATTTTATTAAATTTTTTTTTCAGAGAAAGGAGAGCAGGAAAGATAAATGAAAGACTTGTGATAACTTCAGAAATGATTGACAATATACAGTCTGTTAAAGCATATTGTTGGGAAGAAGCAATGGAAAAGATGATTGAAAATCTTAGACAGTAAGTTATTTTCTTTTTTGACTAAAATTTCCAGATTTGTGGCAATTTAGAAATTTAGAAGCTGCTAAATCTTGTGTTATGCCTATTGTACCTCCACAATATTTAAATTGTTTTCTTCTAGTTGCTTATAATATTTTCTCTTTGACCTGGAAGCTTTGAGGCTTAGCTATAATGTTCCTGTATGTTTTCGTTTTGAGATCTCTTTTCAGAAGTAATTGGTGGATTTTTTCAGTTTCTGTTTCACCCTCTAATTGTAGAATTTCAGGGCAATTTTCCTTAATAATTTCTTGACTTATAATGTCTGGACTCTTTTTTTAAATCATAACTTTCAGGTTGTCTAACAGTTCTTATATTCCCTCTCTTCTGTCTGTTTTCTAGCTCAGTTGTTTTTCTAATGATGTTTCATATTCTCACCTATTTTTTTCATTCTTTTGATTTTTTAAATTATTTCTTGATGTGTTATGAAATCATTGGCTTCCCTTTGCTCATTTCTAACTTTTAAGGAGTTATTTGGATCTTTTTTGGTAAGTTTTTGGATCTTTTTTTTCAGTTGGTTGACTTTCTTTTTATACTTTTCTTGCTTTTTTGCATTACTATTATTTTTCCCCCAGTTTTTCCTGAACTTCTTTTGTTTGATTTTTAAAGTCCTTTTTAGGCTCTTCTTAAAACTCTTTTTGGGCTTATGATCATTTAACATTTTTCTTTGAAGCTCTACAAGAAGCTGTTTGTCTTCTGAGTTTGAACATAGTAAATATCTGTGGTTGATTTCTTTCTCTGTTACTTCCTTATTTTTTTTTAGCAGCCTGTTTCTTTTTTGTTAACTTTATGTTAGGGTTGGGTTCTGCTTCTGGGTATGGGGCATAATGTCTTAGGTTTTCAGTTGTTCGTGCTATTGTTTTCTGAGTTCTCTCTAGGGGTCTTTGAGTTTTTAAAATTTTTCCATTGTTCTATAATCTAAGACTGGATGTGGTCACTGCTCCTCTGACTCACGCCTTGGTCTATAAGTGACCTCAGGTACTCCTTCTCTCCCCTTAAGCTGTGACCTGAGTCTCCAGCACCATCACTTCAAACTTTCTTGTTCCCTGAAGTCTTTGAGGTGGTGGCAAGCATCAGCTTGCCCCTCTGCCCTAGAACTGAAACCAGGGACGCATTCTCCTGAGAGTGACCATAACCAGCAGGGTCCTGCGCCTCTGTGACCACATTCACCAGAGTGTGCTCATTCCTCCTTGCCTACAGTCACAGCTTGAGACCCTGTCTGGTCAGCACACCTGGGCCTTGTGTCCAGCACCAGCAGAGGGCCCCCATAATATTCTCCTGATCAGCAAACCAATGTTCATGGGATGAAACCTCCTAAAACTAAGATTGCTGAAGATGCAGTTGGCCCCAGAGCTTGCTGTTTATTGAATTTGTGGTATCTGTCAGGAAGTATCTTCACTTCAGTTAGTTTAGACCACCACCCTGGGAGATCAGATCTTTCCTAATGTCCTCTCAAGTTGTCTTAGACTGGACGATTGATTGACCCTGATTTTTAATTATTTCTCCTTCTCTAAAATTTACTTTGAGGCATTATTCTAGGTTATTTGTAAGGGAATTTAGGAGAGTCACTAGTTTCCTGCCTTATTCCACCATCTTCCCACAGTTCCCTCCTATTCTCTTGATCTTATTAATTAATAAGTCTGTTACACCTTTAAGCAGGTGAATTCCTGGAATATGTTTGGCCCAGAGATATTAACTATTTCCCAATAATTGTGTGGTTTTTCAGTGGTTTCAGTCGTGAGCAGCTCTTTGTGGCCACAATTGGGCTTTTCTTGGCAAAGATACTGGAATGATTTGCCATTGCCTTCTCTAACTCATTTTACAGATGAAGAAATGGAGGCAAATAAGGTTAAATGACTTGCCCAGGATCACATAGCTATTAAATGTCTGAGATCATTTTGAAGTAAGGATGATGAGTCTTCCTGACTCCAAGCCTGGCCTGGCACCACCAAGCTGTGCCTGATAATTATGTAGCTTCTAAAATATATCTCTATATGCTTACATCAATAAAATAGAGAAAGAGCAGATCAATGAATTGGGTATGCTGTTTAGAAAACTAAAAAAAGAGCAAATTAAAAATTCCCAACTAAATACCACACTGGAAATTCTGAAAATTAGAAGTGAGATTGACAAAACTGAGTATAAGAAAACCACTGAATTAATAAAACCAGGAGGTGATTTTATGAAAAAACAAATAAAACAGATAAATAATTTGTTAATATAATTAGAGAAGGAAACAAAAAATTAGTATTAAAATGAAAAGATGAAAATGAAAATAAACCTATTTTAGAAAAAAAATTGGACAAGCCATAAATGAAAAAGGAAAGGAAAAAAGGAAAATAGCATCAAAACCAGATGGATGTACAACTGAATTCTACCAAACATTTAAAAATCAACTAGTTCCAATGTTAATAAATTATTTAGAATAATAGGCAAAGGACTCCTATCAAACTCATTTTATGAAACAAATATTGTGTTGATACGTAAGTCAGGAAGAGCAAAAATAGAAAGCTATAGACCAATTTATTTAATGAATATTAATGCAAATATCCTAAATAAAATACTTACTAGGAGACTGTAACAATAAGTCACAAAGATAATATCTTATGACCAAGGGGAATACCAGGAATATAGGGATGGTCTAACATAAGGAAAACTATTAAGACAACTGATTATAGCAATAAAAAAAAGAAACAAAAATCACATGATTGTATCAATAGATGCAGAAAAAAGCTGTTAGCAAAATGCTATACTCTTTCCTATTAAAAACATTTGAAAGTGTAATTATAAATGGATTTTTCCTTAAAATGATAAGAAGCATCTATCTAAAACCATCAGCAAGCATTATTTGTATGGAGAATAAGCTGTAAGCCTTCCCAATAAGATCAGGAGTAAGGATGCACATTATCATCAATATTATTCAATATTGTACTAGAAATCCTAGCAGTAGGAACAAGAGAAGAAAAATAGAAGGAATCAGAGTAAGCAATGAGATAACAACTATTTTTTTTGCAGATGATATAATGGTACACTTGGAAAATCCTGGGGATATACCCAAACGTTAGCTGAAACAATTAATAATTAAGATACCTCATTTAAAATAATTGTAGATAGCAAACCTAGGAATTACATGAATATAATTATAAAATACTTTTTATACAAATGATATCAGATTTCAGTAACTGGAGAAATGTTAATTATTGGGCTGAGCCAATATAATAAAAATAACAATTCTGCCTAAATTAATCTGCTTATTCAGTGTCATCCCAAACAAATTACAAAAAACAAATATTGATCTAGAAAGAAACACACAACAAAATTCATTTGGAAAAAAACAACAGGTCAACAATGTCAAAGGAATTAATGGAAAAAAATGTAAAGGAAGGGGGTATAGTGGTGTCAGGTGGTAATTATAAAAACTCTGCTACTAGCTAAGAAATAGAATGGTGGATCAGTGGAATAAAGTAGAACAATACACAGCAGTAAATTATTATAGTAGTCTTGTGTTTGATAAATGTAAAGATTTAAGCTTTCAGAAAAAGAACTCACTGTTTGGTAAAAATTGTTGTGAAAACTGGAAAGCAGTCTGACAAGCTAGGTATAGACTAATATATTACATCATTACCAAGATAATGTCAAAATGGATGCATGACCTACATGTAAAGGGAGATTTCATAAGTAAATTAGAAGAAAATGGACTATATTACCTATCACATTAATGGATAGGAGAAGAATTTATGAATAAATGAGATACAGAACATTGTGAGATATAAAATGGATAATTCTGGTTACATTAAATTAAAAAGGTTTTGTACAAATAAAACCAATGTAGCCAAGATTAGAAGGAAAGTAAAAAATTTGGGGGAAAATTTTTATAGACAACTTCTTGGATAAAGGCCTTATATCTCAACTATTTAGAGAACTTTGTTAAGTTTATAAGGATATGTCATTGCCCAACTGATAAATGGTCACAGGATATAAACAGGCAGTTTTGGAGGAAGATATCAAAGCTATATATGTGAATCAAAGCTATATATATGAAAAAATGCTCCAAATCATTATTGATTAATGAAATGTAAATGAAAACAATTTTGACATATTACCTCGCACCTATCTGATTGGCTAAAATGATAGAAGGGGAAAATTATAAATGTTGGAGGTGATGTGGAAAAATTGGGACAGTAATACACTGTTGGTGAGCATTTTGGAGAGCAGTCTGGAATTATGCCCAAAGAGTTGACCCAACAATATTACTTTTAGGTCTATTTCCCAAAGTGATCAGGGAAAAAGAAAAGGAACCTACATATTCTAAAATATTTATAGGAGCTCTCTTTGTAGTGACAAAGAACTGAAAACTGAGGGAATGGCTAAATAAGTTGTGGAATATGAATGTGATGAAATACAACTGTACTGTAAGAAATAATGTGGGTTAATTTTAGGAAAATATGGAAAGACTTGCAAGAAATAATGAAGAGCGAAATAAGTAGAACCAAGAGAATGTTGCATACAACATCAGCAATATTATTCAAAGAGTAACTGTGAATGTCTAAGCTATCCTGAATTATATGACTATTAAAATCAATTACAAAGGATCTGTGAAGGAAGGTGCTATCCATTTTTAAAGAAAGAATTGATATATGGGCTATGTATTGTATAGTTTCCCAAATATATCTGTCAAATGTTGCCCTCCTCTAGTGCAGGGTTGGGAGGAAGGAAAGGAAACAGCTTACAACTCAAATGTAGCAAAAATATTTTGAAAAATAAAAGAAAAATCAAATTACCTTAAAAAAAAGATCAAGAGACTTATTCCTCTTTGGTCAGTCACTTTCCATCCAGTAGTATAATTCACTGCTGTTGCATTCTGGAAGGAGATATACATGAGCAAATGTTAGACAAGAAATGAAGAAAAACAAATGAAAAGTTTTCAGTCCTGTTTGCCTGCTACCTAGTGATGGAAGTAGAAAAGTGGCAAAGGGGCATAGGGTATTTTAAAATCACATAGATTTTAGATCAACTATAAAAATTAACTGTAGGTTCTCTAAATGTGAGGTCTTGGTCTAATGACCAGTGAATTCATATACTGTGTTACTATGAAACAACCACAGGCTTTGCAGTAAGAATTTGAGTTCAAATCCCTCTTCTGACACTAGCTACCTGTGATACTTTGGGCAAGTTGCTTAATATCCCTCAGCTTCATTTTCCTCACCTGTAAAATGAGGCTGTTTGACTCTGACCCCTGAGGTCTCTTCTCACTCTAGATCAATGATCCTATGATCTTAGGATAAATAACTGGAAGAACTGATGAAGAAATGGAAGTTGAAACTAAATGAAGGATGATGCATAGGTTTTCCCTGGAGAGGCAAAAAAAGAAGTTGATGGAATTGGTTTCATCTGATACCCAAAGGCAGCACAAAATATCACTTTATGAGACACATAGCTGTCTTATGCTTTATGAGCACAAGAAAAATGCTTCCATAACAATAATTTCACTGTATGTATCAATATCCATTTCGGAAGATGAAAAAATGATGGAAATTCTATGAGGTTCTTTCATATGAAATCAGTTTCCGCTCTGACGTTCATTGACATTGATGGAATTGTGGGCAAAAGTTGAAATGTCACTTAAGAATGCAATTGGGAAGAGCAACTGAACTGACGTGTATAGAGAAGCAACCCATATTGGAGGCAACATGACTTGAAAAGCACTCAGATATTGCTTTTCACATTGTGTTAAAGAGGAAAATTACCAAAAGAATGGGGAGAAATCACCAAGAGTGGTGATAGAGAGGACATCAGAAACTAACACAACAGCTTCTTTTTAAAAATAAAATCTCTATGAGCACCATATATACATGTATTGATGGTATCCTTGGTGAAAACTTGAAAAGAGGCAGGCTTTCATGTATGATCCTCTATAGCAGGCAACTTCCTTACAACTTCACAACCAACTGAATGGTGTAGTAGAGAAACAATTGCTTTGGGTTAGTTTGTTTATTATAAAAAATATATATTTTAGAGTACAACATAGCCTTCAACCTGGATACTTCTCTAACAAGGAACTCTTGATAAATATGTTAAGCTCCTGATAGAGGCAACTGTAGAGATTGTCATCTACAATTTATATGTCTCCATTCAACTATGAAGTTGTTGAAAGTAGGGACTATTTTGTGTCTTTCTTTGTATCCTCAGAATTTAGCATAGTACCTGGCACATAGTAGGAACTTGATGAATACATTTTTACTTGACTTGGATTGATTCTTTGTTTTGGTTTGGAACTATACCTTCATTGGTATATGGAACTTCTAGGAGGGAGATTCCCTATATGAAACAGACTGGAAACTTTTCTGAAACTTTGAGCCTTAGAGAGTTGCCGGTTGCATTAAGAGATTAGGTGATTTGTCCAGGGTCATAAGACTTTGTGTGTCAGAGGCAGGACCTAAACCTATCTCTGGGACCAGAATTCTGTCTACTATGCCACAGTGCCTCTCCACTTATAGTACTTTTTAAAAAACCACTAGTACCTTGCACTTGGCCTGCTCTTTGACTTCACCCCAAATAACTTTGTTACTTTGATCATTCAAGGGAAGACATACAGTATAGACTGTGTTATGATTGCTGAAGCAACCCTTGGCAAAAAATTAATCCAGTGTATTTTCCAAGCCATAGTAGGTCAATTTCCCTTAGCCAAAGTCCTTGTTTCTTAAACATTAGGAATTTGGAAATTTGAAAAATTAGGAAATCAAGTGATGGGAAACATACTGGTTCAGGAAAATTGTTGAAAAGATATCAGTGATGTAGAGTTATATATTGCATCAAGGTTTCAAAGGCAAAAATAGACCAAAAGTAAAGTACTTTTTTGGATGGGCTTGTAAGTTACCTGGAATTCAAGGGGCTGATTCATGTAGACAGGAATGAGAGCTAAACTCCAGGTGTGTGATTGGGACAACAATAAAGAAAAGGTGAAATGCTAAGTCCCCTGCCATGTAAATAGATGGAGTAAAAGAGTACTATTTCCCAAACATGATTATTGGTCATTTATTTTTGTTATGCTATTTAAGAAAAAATCCAGGAAAGTCATAGAATTTTTCTCACCGTCATACAGGAAATGTTTATAATACCATGGTAGTTTGTGTAGGCCTTAGGGCCTAACAATGATTAGCCAATCACAGTCTTCCTCAGTGTTACATATATTATTAGTGCTGGGACAGCTAGAGGGTACAGTGGATTTCAGGGCACCAGTATAGGAGTCAGGAGGACCTGAGTTCAAATCTCACCTCAGACACTTGACACTCACTAGCTGTGTGACCTTGGGCAAGTCATTTAACCCCAATTGCCTCATCCTGGGTCATCTCCAGTCATCCTGATGAATATCTGGTCACTGGATTCAGACAGCTCTGGAGGAGAAGTGAGACTGGTGACCTGCACAGCTCTCCCTCACTCAAAAACAAAGTCAAGTGCAAGTCATGTCATTATTTCTCTGATGGCATGGTCTTCTTCGGCAACGGAGGACGAACACACATTATTAGTGCTGGAATTGCAAGCTAGGTAATTCATTATCAGCAATCCTTTTGCTCAGACCTCAAAGATAAATTTCAGCTAGGTGATCCCTCCTTCTGACTTCGGTTATTTCTCCTTCTAGTACAAAAGATAAAGCAGAGTTATGGTGAATAGAGGGCTAGGTCTACAGTCAGGATTTGAATCTCACCTCAGATTCTTACTAGTTATATGACCTTGGAGACATCATTCTTCAGGCCTCAGTTTCTTCCTCTGGGAAATGAGAAGGTTGGACTGATCTCTAAGGTCCCTTCCAGTTTTACATCCATAATCTTGTGAAACTCATCCTTTCCACTGTGAATTGATGTTTGCACAGTTCTAACAGTAAATGCTTGTTGTTCAGTTTCAATTGTATCTGATTCTCCATGGCCCCATTTGGGGTTTCCTTGGCAAAGTAAATGCTTGGTTGTGGCTTATAGAATCGAGTTCCTTAATCTGGCATGAAATTGTTGCTTGAAAAGGTTGGGAATTGCTGACGAAAGGCATATTTTGAACTGACGTAAATATGGGAAATATTTGGCATATACCAGAGAGATCAAATAAAATGTTCAGAGAGAGATTGCTCTGATGAAAGGTAATAGAGTGATTAAACTCAGCCTGTGCCGGTATTGAACCAGGGCAAAAGTGTGCTCCAAAGCTCAGGCCACAGCTATTGTTTTATTGCACTTCTGCCATAAAATCACTTTCTAGTTTTCAAAAGATACTGATAAAGTATTTTTATGACTCACATAGCATTAGTGGATTTGTAATGAAAAATACTACTCATTGGAGAATGATCTTTAAAAAGTTTTTCTCCCTTTTTCTGCTTCCAGTTTTTCCCCCTAAATTATGTTTTCTTTTCCCAGTATTCCTTTATGCTTCTTTCTCCCTCCATTATTCTTTGTTTTTTAACTGTTTTATCTTTTTTATATTCTTGTTTTAAATGTAATTTAACTTTCACAATAATTTTGCAATAATTTTAGATTTTATTAATTTTAAATTGACCTTAGCCAACATTTTTAACTTGGCCTACTAAAATAAGTAAAACTTATGAACTAAGTCACTGTGTAGCTTGAGCAAACTCAATCACTTTCATGTCATCATGTGTTTGATCTTTTCTTTGGAATGTTATTTTTGAGAAAAAATTAAAAATTTTTTTCTACTACTTTAGTACTAAGCACTCCATACCTACCTCATGTGTAAAAAGTGGGACTAACTCACACTTTCTATGCACTCCCTAAAAATACCCTGTGGTTCTATTGTCTGCCTGACCTCTCCTTTAGTACATGTCCCTAGTTCCACTATTCTTTCTTTACACCAAGTCTGGACTGGGTGAGTCCTTGTGGCCACTGAGCAACATGGCACCTGAAGAGATGCAATCTCAGTATTGATATACACTTTCATTGGTCCCTTTTCTTGTCTCCTCACATGTCTTAACTCAGATTTCTATGGTATTTGTCCAAGTACTTGCTGGACCAGCTCCAAAGTTTAAACACTTAAACTGCTCTTTGAGCAAGAGGAATGAAAGACTGGGATGATAGCAAGGGAACAGAACTGTCTTACTGACGTATGGCTTAGGAGTGATCTAAAATATTTTTTAAAAACTACCTAGTATTGTCAAAAATGTTAAATAATTTTAAAAGTTCCCTTTTATATATGAAAAATAGTGAGGTATAAATAATTATAGATATCTTGATTAGCATGGTGTCAGTGAGTTTCTTTTTTTAAACTTCATGAGAAAAGTTACACATTTGATATTTTTCTGAATTCATTACTTAACTATAATAAAAAAAATGTTTCACAGTTAAAAGTTGTTTCAAAATGTCAGACCAGTATGTCATCCAATCCAGTATTATATCTCTGCCAGTGGACAAAAGTGCTATACTATGGGAAGACACAATAGTTTCTCTCTGAATTATCACTTACAAAGATTAGAGATGTACTCTGAACATCCCAAATGTATTTTGTAATATTTATTATGTCACTATCACTCTTTACTCATTTAAACTCTTCTTTACATTTATTTAAATTCACATCTTCAGCAACTTCCTAGGGTAAAAAGTTTTTTTTCAAAAAAAAGTCATTACGTATATAATATACCTATTATGTATAGTAGCACAGTGCTTATTTCTATATAATTCAAAATAAATATTTTGAGGGTATCTGAAGAATATCTCAAAGGTAGTGTTATAATAAAAGAGAATACTAAAATTGAACAAAGTTGGAGAAATTGAGTTTTTCTTACTTTAGTAAGAAAAGTTTAGTTTTTTTGTAAGGAGAATAGTTACATAGCAACATTAGGCTGGTTATATTTTCACATACTATGTATCACTTCGACATTTGAAGCTTCTTTAAAATAAATGAGAAATTTTGGTGAGGTGCACCTGATTGGACTCTAAGATGTGATTAGCTAAGTGCTATTGCTTCTAAAAAAGAACATGTTTTTCAAAAAAACCCTAAAGATAGAAATATTAGCATTTAGCTAGAATATCATCTATGTGAAACTGCAAAAGTTTTTTCTTATATTTAACACTAATGCACTGCATTGTAGGTATGTGATGAAGTTTGTTGGATTCAGTTTAATTTTAGATTAAGAATAGTCTTCTTTTTCTAGATAATGTTTCCTCTCTGATTTCCAGAAATATTTGGAAATTGGCCACTTTTTACCAATTAATTATATGTCAATTTAGTTGAATGACATTTTCAGCAAATGCCTAGAGTGTACTAAATACTATGACAGTTTGAAAAAAAGATAATATTCTGAGATTAAATTCCAAGATGCATCAAGCCAGCAACTCTGAAATACTACCCCAAATTCATTTTGTTTTGTTTTGTTTTTACAGAACTGAACTGAAACTGACCCGAAAAACTGCATATGTGAGATACTTCAATAGCTCAGCCTTCTTCTTCTCAGGTTTCTTTGTTGTATTTCTAGCTGTGCTTCCTTATGCCTTGATCAAAGGAATTATGCTGCGAAAAATATTTACAACCATCTCATTCTGCATCGTTCTTCGAATGGCAGTCACTCGGCAGTTTCCCTGGGCTGTGCAAACCTGGTATGATTCTCTTGGAGCAATAAACAAAATACAGGTAGTGTATAACAATTACTTACAATGTGCAGCAGTTTCTGGGCATTTCATACTGGATCCATCTTAGTAAATGACCATGAGCCTTCTTAAAACACAGACTATTTCATCACAAGGGTTGTTCTCATTCTGGTGAATTTTTCTACAGAAAGAGCTATTGGATTGAAAGAAAGTCATGACTAATGCAGTGGGTTAGGAGTTGCTCTTTCTTTGGTCCAGAGACTTTTCTGCAGATTCTCACTGAGTTAGCCCTGGCATTGTTCATTTTCACACAGATTGGTGGCAGAATAACCAGAAAGATACAAAATTGACCAGGCAATGCCTCTGTTGGAATAAATGTTTCTAAATCATATGTTTGGAAATAATGAAGTTTGAGTTAAAATGGCCTTATATGCCAAGTCATATTACTCACAAAACCCAGGCTCGATAACACTGAGACTTTTTGAGTGAAGTTTTAAAGTATATATGTAATAAGTTATCTTTTAAAGTATAGAATGGACTCCTTTCTAGCTTTATTGGATCATAGACTTAGGCAATCAATAAATGTTTATTGAATACCTACTATGTGCCAGGGGGTATATGGGGTGTTCAAGAAGGACTAGTGCCTCTGGTGTGAAAGACTGCTGAGTCCTTTTCAGGGATGCTCATCTACCTTTGGTGTGCAACTGTCACCCAACTCTCACCTGTGGCGTCAAGAGGTGTGCACAGTGTGCAGTAGCCATACCCCAGTAGGCCATCTCAGTACATGGGCTAAACCAGGTTGAAAATAACCAACAGGGTTCAAACCTGTTGGTGAGTTAGGGAGATGTGAGTTAGGGAAATGTGAAGATTTCCTCCAGCAGAATGGGCAGATGAGAACAATTTATTCCAGTGGCCATGAAGGCAGCTGAAGCAGGAACTGTGGAGCACTTAGATCTTGGTCAGACATTGAAGCTGCCAAGGTCATCCACTATAGTTCATTGTTCTGACTTTTGTCTTGCTATTGTACTTTGATGACTCTGGAAGTCTGATGAGAGGCTGATGACTTTGTGCAACTCTCCCTCACTTAAATCCAATTCATGAGAAAGTCAAGACACCACTCTGTGACAACATCATTAGTCCTCCTGAAAAATGAAGGGTGAATAACAAGACAGCGCAGTGCTGAGTGGGTCTTAGAGGCCAGCTAATTCAGTCTCTTTATCTTCCAGACAAAGAATCTCAATCTCAGAGAGGTTGTGACCCCAAGGTCACATGGGTAGTAAGTAGTTAAGCCAAAATTCAAACCTAAGTCCTCTTACTCCAAATCCACCATTCTTTCAAACAAACCACAATGCCTTTCATTATCTATATATACACAAAGAGATGACAATTTCTGTGGTTTTTTTTACTAGAACATTTCTTGATCTTCCTTTAAATATTTATTTACAGATTATTTTCATTTTTATTCTAATCTTCTGAATTCTTTCCAGATCACCTTATGTCAATTATTAAAACAGTGCTTAAACTTCTGGATTATAATATAAAGTTAGGGATGATAGAAATAGAGTCTGGACCTGTGATTTCACTGCTATAAGGAACTCCCAAATAAGGCGTTATTTCTGACATTGCATTAGATACTTACACCTTCAAAGGCCAGCTCTGTTTCTATCTACTACACTATATAACATGTTACTTATATGTATGTATATATGAATATACATGTATGACTATATTAAATGAAGAAGGTCTCAGACATTGAGCAGAATCTCTTCTCAATTTAGGGATCCTGCCTCTCATGAATACTACCAAGGTACCCTTGGGCACATCACTTAATTGGGCATCAGTTTCCTCATCTGTAAAATGAGAAAGTTACATTAGATGGTCTCTGAAGTCCTTTCCAGTTCTAAAACTATAACCTTCTAATACTAACAAAAGTGAAAACTCTAAGTCAGTGATTTTAAGATAACATTTACTCTTTCATCAGCAATTTTTTTTAGCTTATATTAGAAGTCAGGTCACACTTCCCAAGACTATACATGTGTGATTCAGAAACAGGTGGGAAAATCTTTGGGATAGATGCACTCCATCTTGTACCCCTTTTCCTCACTTGTTTTCCATAGCAAGGACAGTAAAAAAAAAAAAAAAGAAAACCTTTGACATGTGTAACTTCTAAAATCTCTTTTTCCTTAGGACCATGCATTGATCCTTTAGGAAGATTTGTACCAGATCTACTAAGTTTAGTAAGTTTATAGTGTAGTATTTAGTGTAGTAGTAGTAGTACTAAAGATGAATTCATAATATTAATTAGTAAGAGTAACAATATTAAGGATAAAATTATAATAATATGCTATGAGGAGAATATATATAGTTATAATTCTGGTAGGTTTCCTCAGTATTACAGCCATATTGAGTCATATTTCTATGCAGTATAGGGTCAGTTAGTTAATAAGCATTTATTAAATGTTTACTATATACCAGACACTGTTTTAAACTATGGGAAAAAATACAAGCAGAATGAAAGACAGTGCCTACCTTCAAACATTCGAATGGGGGGAAATAACACATATAAGGAAGCTGAGAATGGAAGTAGGAGGGGGTGGGGAATTAAAAGGTGGAGGACCCTTCAGTATACAATACAAAGCTGGGCAGCAGGAGGGCAGTCTGAAGAAGAATGAGGCACGGCTGGCCTAGGAGACCTTCTTAAATAGATGTTCTGAGAGAAGCCACCCATTCAAGGGGAAAAGTCACAGGTGCTGAGGGTACTTCCAATGTGTGAGTGCCAATGGTTAGAGGATGAAGAGATTTCTGCTAAATCCTGAGTTATAGATTTTCCTTGCAAGATGGGGATAATACAAGCACCTTCAGCATAGGAAAATTATCTGTGCTGTCAGACCAGCAGGCTGGTCTCCTGGGGTGGCTAACCCTGGCACCAGGATCCCTGCTGCTTCTTATTGTTTCATCTACATCCTCAGCTCTGACAACCTGGTGATGGGGATAGAGCAGAAATTCTTACCTGGAGTCTCTGATCATTAACATTTTTCATAACTGTATTTTGATATCATTGGTTTCTTTTGTTGTCTCTGTATTTATTTTATGCATTTAAGAACATTATTCTGAAAAGGGATTCACAGGCTTGAGCAGATTGCCAGTGGGGTCCATGGTACAAGAAAGATTAAGAACCTCTGAGGTAGAGTTTGCTTCCTAGCAGAGTCACTCATTCTGGGTTTTGGACGTATTGAGAAATAACCAGTTCCTTTTATATGTTCAAGTATGATTTTGCCACAATGTAAAAGTTCGTATCAGAATTGTGCAATATGTGTATTAACTCTTGAATCTCTATGTGATACTATTATTTAAGAAGTTTTAAACTCAGATCATAGTATCTATATTTGGAACTTAGATAATGATGTATTGCAAATAGATATACCAGGCTATTATTGTTACTTTTGGTCACACAGTATCTGTTTCTCTTCTCTTTTCTAAACAGGATTTCTTACAAAAACAAGAATACAAAACTTTGGAATATAACTTAACAACTACAGATGTAATGATGGAAAACATAACAGCCTTCTGGGAGGAGGTCAGGATTCAAAAGCACTCAAATAATCATATTTTATTTTATTTTATATACTCTAAATACTTAAACATTTGGGCCTTTAATATTTTGGATTTGTACTGTAGCAGGAGAGGGCTATAATCACAATGGAATTTTAGAGTGGACATTAGCCAATCTTTTTATATTATTTTTAAAAAGTTACAGCTTAACAAGGTCAAGCACATGTTGCGTATTGTTTTTAATCAAAGACAATTGTGAATTTGAGGTGTTGTTCCTTGTTCAAGATCCCACAGCCAAGAAGTAAAGTAGTGGAGTCAAAAATAAAAACCAGAACTCATGAGTCCCAGTCCCTTATGCTTTGCCCCACACTATGAAAAGATATGCAAGGCAATAGCTTGTAACAGTCTTATCTTTTGCCATTATTAAGTTTGGAAATGTCTCTATTAATTATTTGTATTTCTTGTTCCCTCAAATAGTATTTTGTATCTTCTAATATTAGAGGATAATTTATATTTCAGTGAAGTATGGCAGCAGGCACTTTCCCTTTCACAGCTTCATTTACTTAGGAAACATATTTTCTTGTCATTCAGACCTGTGCTTAGGGAATATGAGCCAAAAGGAAACTAGAAGAAAAGGAGCAAGAAGAGAAGACAAAACTTTTTTTCAGTTTCAGTTATTTCACTCGCCTAAGATTAGGCTGGAACTTATTAGCCCTTGGATCACCTGTGCTTCTTTCTCCCTTCCCCACCCCTATCCCCATCTTTGCCTATTGAAAATGGACAGATAGGTTTAAAATCAGCTCAGCTTGTGTCCTCATTATGAGTAGAAGTTCCAAATGTCATCCCAACATGAAGAAAATATAAGGCACTTGATGGAAGGCCAGCTATTTTACTTAATGCTGTGTATCTGAAGCTCCCTTGTCTAGAAGTTCAAGGGAGCCAGATGTGTGCCAGGGAATTGCCAGATATGGTCAATCTCCACTCATTTATTCTCCTGATTTGTTCCAGATTAGAATGGGTATAGTGTAACTGCCCTTCAGCAGTACATTATGGAGAGCCTAAGATAGCTCTTTTTTATGTGTTTTGAGTTTCTCAGTCAACTTTATTGTCTAAGATTATTGTCTTATCTTAGAATCTAATGAAGTATATGCTGTCATTATCAAGTGTTCTACAATCTGGTTAAGAATAATTTTAGATTGGTAAAGGACATAGGATCCTTCCCCAATGTGTGACTATGATAGTTCCTAGTGAGTTCTAGGAAATCACAAGTTATTAGAAGTTCTATCAACTTGACAATGTCTAGATTACAGGTTTTGGGAGAGACTCATGTCTATCGCTGTCTGAACTGCTTACGTTTGGAAAGGGTCATTGCTAGGTGGTAGGTGATAAGGTGACTTTGAGGAGGGGGGTGGTATTGTAAGACACAAAATATTATTTATGAAAAGATGCTAATCTACATAAAATGTAGCAAGTACTCATACCAATAAAATTATGGTCTTATGAAGCACTTAAGTTAAAAGATAGAATAAATAATTAATTGATATGCCTTTTATTTTCTATGTATTCTTTTCCAGGGATTTGGGGAATTGTTTGTAAAGGCAAAACAGAACAATAGTGATGGGAAAATTTCGAATGGTGACAATGGCCTCTTCTTTAGCAATTTCCAACTTCTTGGTACTCCTGTTCTTAAAAATATCAATTTCAAGATAGAAAAAGGACAGTTATTAGCTGTGGCTGGATCTACTGGGGCAGGAAAGGTATTCCATTTTATGTATGGTAGCTATGAACATTATTTACAAATTCTTCTATATTTATTAACCCTTGCAATTTAAGGATTTTCTCAATATTTACCTCTTCTTTTTCTAATATGGTCCTAGTGTATGATATAGTTTAACATAGCACACTATTTTTAGTGAAATTTTTAGGTATAATTTCTCTCTTATGATGAATGATGAAGTAATATAAGTTCCCATGTAGACACAAATATAAAGAATTATAGGAATAATTTTTTCCAGTTTGACACATTATTAGGAAGTAGGGTATGCTATTATACCCAGTAGTGCTTCCTATAGAATGATGCCTACCATAATGTTTGTTGTTGGTGAGTCATTTTAGCCAAGTCTGTATCTTTGTGACCCCATTCAGGTCTGATACTAGAATGGTTTGTCATTTCCTTCTCCAGCTCATTTTATAGATGAGGAATTGGAGCAAATAGGGTTGAGTGGCTTGCTCAGGTTTACACAGCTAATAAATACCTGAGGCTGGATTTGAACGTAGGTCTTCCTTACTCTAGGTCCATTTTTCTATCCACTGTACCACCTAGCTGCCTCATGGTGTTTGTGAATTGCATAATAGACCCTAAGGAAATATATGTTGAAGGAATGATTTGTTAAACCATCTGCATTATTATTAAAATTTACCAAATATTTTTACGCTTAATAACAATACTGATGATCTACTTCTGCTGTTGCTGCTGCTGCAAATGTGGTGAGATGAAAATATGGCCAACCTTGGAGTCTAGAAGTCTTCATTTCAGATATTGCCTTTGATACTTAGTAGCTATGTGACCTTGGGTCAGTCACTTATACACTCAGCATCAAGTGGAGGAAGTTTCCTTACTGGGAGCTTCCCCACATCAGTGAAATCACAGATTTAGTTTTTTTTTTTTAAAGGCTGATATGTGTATGCATGTGTTTGTATCTATATGTACGTACATACACATGTGTGTATGTATATATCCACACATGTATGCATGCACATACATATACAAGCATGTATATGTATTATGTGCATATATGTGTATATGTATATATGTATGTGTGTGTATAACATACATAGAGTATCTCAAAAGCCTCAGTGAAGCTTAAGTTTTACTACATTAATGTTACATAAAACTTTTGCAAAACTTTTTCTACTTGTGTCTATATATGTACACACATATGCAGACATCTAAGGTTTTTCAGACATGTTACACTCATTAATTCAGTTGTTAATGTATGAAATATACAAAAAAAATTTCACTGCTTCTATTACATAAGCAATAATTTCTCATTTTATTACATTAAATTAAGCGGCTTTACAAAGTTCTTTGTCTTTTTTTCCTTTAATTAGCCATGGCATAACTAGGAACGAGACAGAGAAGTTGATTTTCACAGCGCTAACAAGACTCTTGTTAGAGTATTATCTCTAGCATTCAGAGATATGATGAAGGCTTTATAGATATTATATATTAAAAAGGTGATTTAGGAGGTTAGAAAGTAAGAAGAGTTAATGGATCCATATTTGTTAGTCTAGAGAGAAGGCCAGAGTGCCACTTAATACTGGTTAATCGAGTTTGACTCAACAAATGCTTATTAAATGTATGCCATGTACAAGGTACAATGGTAACTATTGGGGATATAATGATTAAAAATTACATATTACCTGCCTTCTCGGAATTTACAATCTCATTAGGGTGATTGATATGCCATATGTACAAATAAGTATGATAAAGGATGAAATGTGATAAGGCAAAGGCAAAAGTCAGTCCAAGCACTTTGAGAATATTTGAAGGTAGACTTGCTTTCAACTTGGAGAAAAAGGAGGATATCAAGAAAAGCTTTATGGAGCAGATGGTACCTGAACTGGATCTTAAACAAAGAAGAATTTCAGTAAACATAGATAAATAGGGAAAGGAGAGAGTGCAAAGAGAAAAGAAGGTTGAGGAAATAGTATTAGTGATAAACTGAAACTTCAGGGTGAGAAAGGGAAAATAAATGGAGAATAGCCTTCTTTGGAGAGGGTAGCAAAGGAGATAGGATTTTCAGGGGGAAAAGCATCCAAATCCTAGTTATTGTAGGAATTGATGAACAATGGCTCTCCATAGCTTAGGTGAGAATTAGTGAAAAAAAGATTTAAAATGCATGAGAAGTTTTCATTAGACCTTAAGAAAGATTTTCCTGACAGTGAGAAATATTGAAGATTGGAGTGGGCTGCTAAGTATGACTGCTCTATCTTTCTCTAAAGGGCTTCCATTGGAGGGTAAAGTCTTGTCTGATTACAATTGTTTAGATTTCCTACTTTGTAAAACTGTGTAGGAAAAGGCTGGATAACTTCACAATAGCTTTTCAAGTTATAATTTTTCCATGAAAAGATATTTTTCTAGGATCAAATGTTTATAAGTGGTTGAACTAGGAACAATAGAACTGCCAGTTAAAAACTGAAACAAAAGTAGAAAGTGAGAAGGCCCCAAAAGTTCTTTCTGAACAGAGGACAATTAACTACACATATCTAGTCTTGTTATTAGTATTTTGAAGAATTTATTACCTAATACATGAAAAATAAAGGTCACAAAATGTTCTCATTTGTTGCATTTGGTTTTAGCCATCTTTAGCTCATTGGGTGTCAGTACCATTCCATACAATTTTATAGTGTTTTCTCTCATTTTGGTTTTCTACACATGATGCAGATTTTGCAAAGATTTTTCTTTGTATGAAATAACTTCCCTTGCCGACTATTCCCTGTGTTCTCTTGATTTTTTTAGATCACAAGATAGAGTCATTGTTAAGAGAAAATTTTGATGGAGGGAAGATATAAGTTGCTTCAAGTCAAAGATAACATCACAAGAAAGTTTGCTAACAAGAAAGTTGTTACTGTATTTCATCTAATGTTTTTCTATTTGCAAATTCTGTATTTTATTATCAGTCATGGTGTACAAAAGAAGTTGCTATTATTTACTGATTACCCCTGAATTATAAGCTCTGTCCTTATTTAGAATACAGACAATTATTTCAAGAAATGATGAACTGATAGATGTGAGTTGCAAGGGTGATAATGGGAAAGGCCAAAGCACAAGCTGATAGGCTGTCCCTGTAAACAATCCAACTAGGTCTAAGACACAGAACCTGTCAAGGTTATGCAGGAGAGAATACAACATTGTTAGAGTCATGAAGTATTCAAAAGAACATTTTAGCATTTTATTGAGTTACAGAAAAAGAAAAGAAAAACGCCCCAAAATAGCTATTTTAGGGAACTTCTGGGTGAAGAAACTCCCTTTCACCAATGCAGATTGGCATCTTCTCTGAAAGTCAGAGTGGCTTAGAACATTGAGAAGTTAAGGGACTTCCCCAGCATCACACAGCTAGTCAGAAGTGAACCTTGAACTCAGATTGTCCTGGCTCCAAGACTCACTCTCTATCCACCATGCTACATTTTTTTCTCCTCCCTGTCCCTATCCCTTTCCCTCTCTCCAGCTACAGTTATTGCCTTGGAACATCTTCAGATATATCATAGTTCATTTTTATATAGCACTTTCCTCACAGTAACCCTATATAGTAAGTAGTGCAAATATTATCATCTCCATTTCCCAAATGAAGACACAGGGCCTCTGAAAGGTTTAGTGACTTATATATCACTTCACAGATAGTAAATGTCTAAGAAGAGATTCAAACCTAAGTGTCCTCATTCCAAGCTCCATTCTGCTGTTCTGATTCTCAGACCTGGAGTTTTGTCTACAACGAGTACTTAAACATGCTTATTCATTCATTCAATATTCTTGTTTGGAATGACATATATATATATATACACAAATACATACATATACATATATATGTATATGTATAGTGCTGTTCTAGGGATAAGAAATGAATTCTATAACCTTTCTAGGAGGATGTACCAATAATTTATTTAGACATGTCTTTCAGTTTAATGCCACTGGGTTTCATTTTCAGACTTCACTTTTAATGTTGATCATGGGAGAATTGGAACCTTCAGAGGGCAAAATTAAACACAGTGGAAGAATTTCCTTTTGCTCTCAGTTCTCTTGGATCATGCCTGGTACTATTAAAGAAAACATTATTTTTGGTGTTTCTTATGATGAATACCGATATAGAAGTGTCATCAAAGCCTGCCAACTAGAAGAGGTATGTCTTTATCTGTAATATTTTGTAACGTATCATTTAGTAAGTTTATGTAGGGGATAGTCCTCTTACTGGTAGTGGGAATTGTTTTTATTATTACTATATTTGTTAAATTTTTTTTTCTTTTTTCTACTTGAATTCTTACAAAGGCCAACTTGATGGTGGAAAGCAAGGTATTTTAGGGATGGGTCATTACCAAATACTGGAGGGACATGGATATTTCTGGTCACTAGAACATTGAGCATTCACTGAACTCATTACCTGCCTGCCAGCTCTGCTTTGCCAATAATCTGAGGGCCAAAAGAGAACCAGTGTCATTGGGGGATGGAGGCACGGATTTTTGATGCAGGAAGAGTTCACTTTATTGGAAGCCCTTGCAGATAATGGCGACTTAGGCTTCATGTCAAATGGTTATATGGTTACTAGAATGAAAGTTGGCTGAGGTTCCAATCTAGAGCAATAAGTAGAAACCTAAAGTGTGGAGTCAGTTGTAGCAAACATATATTAACTGCCTCAGGGAAACCAGCGTGGGCAAAATAAAGCAGGTAAGAATAACTTAAAACTGACAGAACTCAAGTCAATGAAGATACCAGCAGAGTGAAGGAAGCTGCGGGGCATCTATATAAAATGACTTGATGTCCAGGAAAGATATTTATGGATACCTTATAGAGAAAGACTCTTCTTGTCTAGGGAGTCAGGAGGTGTAGCATATACTTTAGGAGGGCCTAGACATCCCCAGGAGAATCACGGTAGTGAATTCAAGGTCTTTATATTGTTCAAGCATTTTTTGTATCTGATTCTTCCTGACCCCATGGACCACAGGATGTCAGTGCTATCCATGAGATTTTCTTGGCAAAGATAGTAAAGTGATTGGCCATTTCCTTCTTCAGTGGATTAAGGTAAACAGAATTAAATGACTTGCCCAGGGTCACACAGCTAGCTAATGTCTGAGGCTAGGTTTGAACTCAGGTCTTCCTGATTCCAGGCCCAGTGCTCTATCCACTGTAACTTAACTGTCTTTAAGTCTTTTTAGGGCAGCATAAAAAGGCAGCATAGATCATTAAATCCATACTTCCTGTGAACCAGAGAATACTTTAGCCAGAGATAAATACAATTAGGAGTTAGATTCTAGAAGGGCTGAGAAACCTAGCAAGTCTGCCAGTTGAATCGCTACAGAGTCAGGAATCTTCTCAGGTGTACTTTCCAACCAAGGTAGACTAGGATCTGTGTGTAACGTCTTATACCCCTAGTCTCCCAACTCAGCAAAAAAAAGGTGTCTTTTTTTTAGGGCCATCTTGGTTATCATAACTTCTTAGAGTTTAGTTCTGATTTTTTGTTGTTTTCGTTTACATGGTTGTCGTGGTCGTTGTGTGCATTGTTTTCTTTGCTCTGCTTATTAAACGTTACATCAGTTCATATAAATCTTTTCATGCTACTCTACTTTCATTGAGTTTATCATTATTCTTTTATTATAATAGGCAATTATATTTCCCTACTTCAGGACTATCATATATATATAATATAAAAATAAACAATTATTGTATAACAGTAGCATCTACCACTCATGTTTATACAGGATGTTAAGTTTTACAAATTGCTTCACGAATGCCCTGTGAAGTATAATTTCTGTTCGTTCAAAAATATTGTAGACACCTATGGAATAAAACAATTAAACAGCCAGGCATTTATCAGGTCCTTAATGTCTTCAAGGTACTGTGCTAGAGAATGCATGGTTATTGCTTTCAAGGAGCTTTCAGACATGGAATGTTCCTGTCTTTCAGTAGGTAGATGAAACTTCTTCTAAAATGACAAGTAAGCTCTGAAGTAGTAAATGTTTCACTTGTATGTGAAAGGAATCTTGGATCACTGATCAATGGGATCAGATTTTTTCTGTTTGTACATTTATAGAACATGGATTCTTTTATGATGCTCCAAAAGTTACCTGATGAGATGCCATTAAAACAACGTGATTTATTGGAGAGAGCATAAGACTGCTATTTAGGAACTCTCAAAATAAACTGAGAATTAGAGCTCAGTCAATGGCCTTGGTCATATAACCATATAAACTTTCTGGGCCTTGGCTTCTGTTCTTTGATCTAGGAACATATTTAAAGTGATTCAAGAGACTGATTTTACAAGTGAGTTATGGAGGTTTATTGTCTATTAATCACAACCAAAAGTTATCTGAGATCTTAAGATTTCGACATATGTTAACTCTTGAAATACATGCTGTAGATTTTGCCATAATTATTTATCTTTGATTATAATAGTGATGGGCATACACATTAGACCAGATATTAATCTTTGCTTGGGTATGATATTCTTTCTCGGTTTATAGGTATGTTCTTTGAATCCAGTGGTGCTATTTATTAGTCATTTTATGTAGCATGTAGTATTTATTACTTGTGGTTCCTTTCATAGCCTCTTACAAAAATTGGAACAGAAGCAGGAATAGAGAGCATATAAAAATATAAATGAATGAATGGTAGGCTAGTTCACATGGTTCTTGTACAGGTGTCCAGTACATTTTAGCAACAGGTTCTCTGTATATCAATTCATTTACTAATGTGTAGCTGTCTTGTTTTGCACACGTGGCAGAACCTACTTTGGAAGGAGAGGAGAAACTTTCAAGGTAAAAAGTGATATCATATCAGAATATAGTTAGAAGCAACAGAAACTAGAACAGTTATAACAGTGTTGCTTAAAGTAGATGGTTGACATATCCAAGGGAGTTCTGGGAGAATTCTGTCTGACTTCTAAGGGAATCATAGAAGTTAGGAAGCATTAAGGATTTAATGATTAGAGATACAGAAAAAAATTGTAGTGTTTATTTTCCTCTTTATTATCCCTTTGACACATATTAGAGAACCCTTTCCTATGTCATACTGTTAAATAAGTAGGCAGTCCCTTTGAATTAAAAAAAATTGAATTTTTTATTAAACATATATATTGAATAAATGCTTTATCTCTTTAGAATAGTTGGAATCCAATGACAAACCTACAATTTTATTTTTGTAAGAAGAGAAGAAATATCAAGGTACATGGATTATTATCTCTTTCAATGAAACCTCTCTTAAACCTACAACAATCTCTCCCTCCTAGAGCTCAATAGTTAACCATTTTTTCAGCATTTATCAACCATACAATTAATTTGGTAGATAATCATATGGTACTTTATTGCATCACCTATATTGTTATTTAATTTATATTTTCCTATGAATGCTGCACTTTTCTTGTCTTCCTGATGTTAAAAAAACTCCTTTAAGGCATATATTAGGACTTATGTTTTTCATATCTCTCAAAATTCTTTAATCCTGTGGAATGTATATAGTAGGCACTTGATAATTGTAGCTTAAAAGAACATTGATGGAATAATTGTAATGAACTCTGTGAGTAAAGTACTTTGTAAGAGACATGTAGACAAGTAAATTCAGAGAGAGTTCAATTTAATATGTTTCAGTTAAGCAAGTACTATCAAGCAACTGCTATGTGGCTAGAATTATAGTTGGGAAAATAAAACCTTGTAGCAACCAGGAACATTTCCTAAATACATGCCTATATATAGGAACAATGTATATTTGTACTGTTACATAAGAATAATGAGAATTCAGAGAAGAGGAAAAGAGAGCACTTTAGTGTGGGATTAGTTAACACTTCCATAGAAGAGGTGATATTCAAGTGAAACTTGAAGAAATATGAGGAATCCCTAACTTACTAATTTATTCTTTCATTCCAAAAACACTTTTACAAATCAGCTGTTTAGAACTCTGAATATAGCTTTTTATTGAAATAGTACATTGAATGTTAAAGTTCCCAGTATAGTCTAAAAACTTAATCAAAATATAATAATAGTGTTCTGAAATTTTTATCCTAAGAGCATGGTTCCAGAGGAACAAGAGGGAGGAGGAGAAAGAAGAGAGTATCTTCACCTTTTGTTTTGTTAAGCAAACATTCTAAAAGAGGACAAGATTTTCCTTGATGCCTTCTTACAAACTCCATCTTTAGAAGGTAGGAGTAAAAGGAAAAGAAGAAAGGATATGAACCTGTGATTGGGCAAGGGGAAAAGAAAAATAATAAAAGAATGGAAGCATATAGTATCAAATATAGAGCACTAGTATTGAATATACTCTTTTTTGATACCCTCTTCTTATTTGCAAAAAAAAGAGGACAGAAGGGAAAAATATAAGACAGGAGGAAATATACAATTCGCAGTCATAAATGTGAATGTGAATGGGATGAAGTCACCTCTAAAATTAAGGAGACTACCCTAATGCATTAGAAAACAAAATCTAAAAATATTTCATTTACAAGAAATAAATTTGAAATAAGCTTGAAACAAATTCATATAAAATTACAATAAGGGACTAGAAAAAGTCTGTTATATCACATCTGAATTTTAAAAAATCAAAGCTAGTAATTATAATTTCAGATAAGGCAACAATAAAAATAGTAATTAGAAGACTGAAAGAGATAATTTAGGAAACTACCTTATGCTTAAGAGACACCATAGACAATGAATAAATATTAATACTTAGTATATATCCACTGAATGACATAGTACCTAAATATTTAAAGGAAAAGTTGATTTATAGGGAGAAAGAATAAATCTATAATAACTGGGGATCTTAATATATGCCTGTCAGATTTAGATAAGTCTAATCAAAATATAAACAATAAAAAAGCTAAGGACATGGATAGAAATTTAGAAAAGTTAGGTATAATAAATGTAATGTGGTTACTAAATGGGAACAGAAAGGAGTATATGTATTTTCATCTGTATATAACATTTCTACAGAAATTGACCATGTACTAGAGCATAAATTCCTTATAATCAAATGCAGAAAAACATAAATATCAAACATCCATTACTAATCATAAGGCAAAAAAAATCCACAAAAGAGTCTTTGAAGAAAAGATGAAAAATTATTTAGACATTAACACATTCCTAAAAAACTGATGGATCAAAGAGCAAATCATTGAAACAATAAAATATTTCATCAAAGAAAAATATAAAGAAACAACATACTTTGGCATGGAAGCCAAGAAGTCTTGAAGATAAAAATATCTCTATATAGTTTCGTCAACAAAGAAGAGAGAGCAATGAATGGAGTTTGCTACTAAAAAGAAAATCCAATACATTTTTTAAAACCCCACCAAACCAAACTAAGCTAAGCCAAAATAAAAATCTAAAAATCAGAGAAAAAATTAAATAAAAAATGACATTTACAAACAAAATAGATAAAATAGATTAGCTAGTCTGATTTTTAAAAAGAGAGAAATGAGTTTTTCTCATGTTATTTTGACTGGCTCCTTGCAAGAAGTGTTATTTTTGTTGACAGAATAATTCAATGCTTGGTTGGGTTAGAATGATCTCTTAGCTACTGCAGTGGCTTCTCCAAGCTATTGCTGCTACCAGCTTCTTTGATATCTCCTACAGACTCTGGTTGATAAGGGAAGTTCTAATGGCTCTTATAATATTTTAAAGCTCACAAGGTTATAACCTTGTCTATTCTATTTCTAAATATTCATTAATTTAAGATTATGAAAGGATAAACAGAAAAAAAAGCAGACACCATGTGCTTAGGAGGAAGCTGGAGTAGAGGGATGACCAACTGCCCTTCCCCCAACTCAGTGGCTCATAGTTCTTCACTCAAAAATTACAAGGAAAGGAAGTAAGAAATTGTCTACTTGAACCTGTTGCATGACCACTTAGTTCTGTAAGAACTTTTATCACCCCCCCCTCCCATTTCATCTGCTTAGGGTTTGGATTATTGGAATATTTATAGGGGCTATTTTAGAACTGGGGAAGGTCATAAACAAAGATATGGAAGAATAAGAAAATAATGAGGTTGATAAAGACATCTGGCCCAACTTGAAAGAATGGACATGTAAAAGAGGAACAAAATGAGGGATCAAAATTGTTCTCTTGATTAAGATAGCCAGGAGCTGTTTGTTAGAAATATGGGACATGAAGGTAGGGAGAAGAAGAGAATGTGAAAGGATTAAAGGGAAAGATTGAAAAAAATCTCCATAGAAAGTGAGCCCAGGAATCACTGAAGGACAAGTTGTAGGATTACTGGTCAGTAGCCTTGGCCAAATTATAGAATGTAAATTTGTTTTCATTTCCAAGAAGTTCCTCAATAAAAGGAGTGGAGAAAGCAAATGATGAGAATAATCCATGGTTAAAGAGAAAATTCAAGGAGATAGAGAGGCAGGTGATAATGTGACTGATTATGGAATGAAGAATTTGGCAAGGAGGATAATGAGTTGGGTAACATTGGCAGGGCTAAGAACTTTAAGTTCCTGGTAATAATTATGATTAAAATAAGAGGTAATATAGTTTCAAGGTTTTGAAAGTGCTTTAAAAGAAGAGGGAAGAGAGAATATTTGAAGAGTAGAAAAAATTGAAAACAAGGAGAATTTGGTCTGAGAGGGGGAATGCTAAATTGGAAATCTGAAGTAGAATAATACCTTATGAAAAGAAATCAAGAAACTTGAGAATCAGAAGTGGAATGAAACTAGTATAGTCATGAGTGGTGGGATTAAAGGTGTAAGAAAAGTTATGAACACGAACATAGGGACTTTTGAACAAGAAGCTACCTAACTGGAGGCTAACTGCCCAGCTTCTATATACCTACTTCAGTAAAAGCCTGAAATCCTCAGCAGATTTAGTAATGATTGAGAAATCCAGTGGGAAACTACAGTAAGTTACTTTTTAAACTGCAATGACACACAATAAGTCATCCACGGAGCCACAGATGGTAGGAAGAAGTGCTGCCAGGGAAGTCAGCTTCAGCATAGGCAAATGAGGTGACAACTTATGAGTGTGATCAGACTGCCAATGCACCACAGTGAGGATCACACAACACCTGGCAACTTCTCTAAATGAAAGGAGATGTTGGAATACACTATTCCAAAAGGTAAAAGAGATAGGTTTGCAATGAAGAATGATTTATCCTGAAAAGAAAGGCATAATTGTATGGGAGGGAGGGGAAGATAAAGGGAACTTTTTATGGAATAGAAGACTTTCTAGTATTTGTGAAGAAAAGACCATAGGTAAATAGTATCTTTGAAATGTAAAAACAATATTAAGAGAAACTTAAAATCAGCCTAGAAAGGTTCAGTCAGTGAACACACCTCATAAACCTGAGCTGGAGAAGGTGCCATGACTTCTAAGGAGTTGTACTGAATAGTTTGGCAAACTTCTTAGTGATCACTTTAGCACTTTAGTTATAAAATATACATAACCTGAAAGGGAAGAACTGAATTGTACTGCTTGAGATTATGCCAGAAGCAAGGAAAACCTAATGCCCAGATTTTGATAGGTATTCCTATAAACCATTGATTTTTCACAGGTTAATTATACAATTGTAGATTCTAAATGTCTCTCATGTCTCCTTCTCTTTCTCTCTTGTCATTCACAGCTGTTTCCATCTTTTATTGGTATCTCTATCAGAGTTTATGAAGCTGCTTTCTGGTGGCAATGATACTAGGGAGTTTGGTCAATCAGTGTTATACCTATCTCTTATTAGTATGGCTAATCAAGAGTTAACTGTACCAGCATATAAGGGATTAAATCACAACTATTTTTAATGAAGTATATGGTACTGAAAAATATGTACAGATGTTTAAATTTTAAAAAAAATGAATGATGGCAGAGAGAAGAAAATAGGAGAAAAACATGCTGATGTAATTTCAGAAGTTGGAAATGAATTTAGAAAAGGGGATAAACTAGTGATAAATAATAGATCTAATGATTCTAGAATAATAATACAAATGGCTGACATTTATATAACTCTTTAAAATTAGAAAAAAAACTACACATGCATTATCCCATGTAAGCCTAGGCATGTAGATGATATAAACTTCCCATAATAGAGCATCAAGTGACATTTCAGTGACATTTGGTGGAGAAGGAGGTGATCAAGGAAAAGGATGACCCCCTGACTCATCAGTACTAGGCACCTTGGTGGCATAGTAGTAGACAGAGCACTGAGCTTTGAGTCAGTAAGACTTAAATTCAAATTCCACATCAGCTATGTGAACACAACTTACTGTCTTTCAGACTCAGTTTCCACATTTGTAAAATGGAGAAAATAATACTACCTACTTTAAATGGTTATTATGAGGACCAAGTGAGATCACATAAGAAAAGTGCAATATAAAACTTAAAACACTATGCAATTTCAAGTTATTTTTATCATCATCATCATCATTCATTTTTCTAAGGTCATAGTAAAAGTTAAGATTTCTAATGAAACAGGGAAGAGTCTTAGGTTTCCACTAAAGTGAGGGTAGTAAAATAAGTTTAGGGTAAAGAGGAAACTGATCATATGTATTTGGACAGATTAAGTTGTTAACTGGGGGTGATGAGAATAAAATAGGAATTGAATATACATATATATATGTATATTCAATTCAGAAAGGTCTGTGTTCTACTCTCAGTTCTGTCATTGGGACTCTGGGCATATAACTTAACCTCTCACTGTTTTCAAGCATTTGTCTAAGGCTGTAGCTTCACATGAGGAGGGCAGAGGAGAAGGGAATAAGTCTTTATAAAGCAATTGCTATGTGGCAGGTATTGTGCTAAGCACTATTTTCAAATACTGTCTCATTTAATTCTCACAACCTTGGAAGGTGGGTGCTCCCACTATCCCTGTTTTGCAGTTGAGGAACCTAAGGCCAACAGAAGTTAAATGACTTGCCCAGGGTCCCCTAGCTAATAAATGTCTGAGGCCACATTTGAATTCAAGTCTTCCAGTCTCCAGAGCTAGTGTTGAATCTGCTGTAGTGCCACCCAACTGTACATCTATTGCTTCTCTGCTTTGTTACAGGGTATTTCCTCACTGAGAGTCTCCCCTATCAATGAAATTACCATGTGTTAAAAAAATACTCTTATCTTTATATCTCTTCTTTTTATAAAGTCACACTCTTTCTACAAAATATGACTTTTTTTCCACTTCAAATACTCTTCCTTAAGAATAGGGACAATGATAACATTTTTAAAAATCTCATGATATAGTGTCCTATGATGTTGTAACAGTAGATAACATAGTAACATGGTAGGTGACATAGAAGGCACTCATTAATGCTTGATTGATTGATTATTCTAGTAAAGTATAAATGCTTTCAAGTAGGAATGTGAACTGCAAAGTTACATAAGATTTTCCAAAAAAAATAATAGTTTAGCAATTTTCTGATAGTTCAATCAGACAGCCTCCTGACACTAGACATAAGAAATACAAGTATTTGTTAAATGTTTGGGAATCCTAACAGCCTAAAATAGACATTTTCTTCCTCTGGAATGGACTAAAATGCTTCCATTTAGTAGGGGCTTTCTGGTGCCAACAAGTGTTTACAGCTGAATTGAGGTGTGAAAAAGGCTAATGTGGTTCATGCCCATGTGCTAAAATGGATATTTTTTCTGTAAGGAGCACAATACTGTTTTGATCATAGGGAACAGCTACAAGACCTTTGGTGGTTAAGCAAATAGTGTCAGAAATATAATATTTTAATGCATTCATTTCCGACACCTGTCACCAAGTTCAAACCTTTGCAAAAAAGTTTATTTTCATTTTGACTGCCAAAGTTGATCTGATTTTTAAAGCACTAACTAGACTTGGAACAAGAGATAAGGGAGGAATTTTCTCTTCCTCGTTTTTTTGTTCCAATTTAATATCTTTTCACAGCACTTACATACTTAATGGTCATAGGAGTGGACAGAGAGAGATAAATTTTCCTGGATGGAAACATTTCACATAGTTTTCTAATTTGTTTGTCATTGAGTAGAGTTATCTGAAAGTTTTATTAGAGGTTAGTATATTTATATTGTGAATTGCTGAGACAATGACCTTAAAGGAATAGGCATGAGCCCTAGGTCAATAGCCTCTAAATCTTGTATCCCTATTCCTTTTGTCTCATCTCTTTACCTCCCCTGCACCTTTTGTAGTCCAGTTGAACACTTGTCTCTATTATAAACAACCATCCTTATAGAATCACAATATTTTTCTCTTAGAAAGAACCTAAGTAGCCATCTAGTCTATGAATTTCCACTACAACATTCTTGATGAAGCTTTGTTTGAAAACTTCTAAAATTACAATCAATATTGTTGAAAGCAGGTAAGGAGAAACTCATCTAATTAAACCCTAGAAAGCAAATGTGTTTTCTTATCCAGAATAAATCAGAATCTCTCTCTTTCTCTTTCTCTATCTCTGTTTCTCCATTCCCTCCCTCTCCTCCTCCTTTTTCTCCCCCCCCCCCCATTTATCCATTCTTATCTACTATTCCCAACAAGTGGTCAACCATCTTCCAATTAAAGACTTCCAATAATGAGAAACTCATTATTTCTCCTACCCAGCACTAATATCAGTTTCTTCCATTTTTGGACAGCTCATTTTGTTAGAAAAATTACTCTTTACTCCCCTGTCTGCTATCTAGGACCAAGTAAGCAAAACTATTCCTTCTTTTCCTCCATCCTGTACTTAAGTAGTTGGTTATTTGAACTCAAATGTAGGACTTTACGTTTACTCCTACTAATTTTCATCATGTTAGGTTTTATCCATTGTTCTTTCTTGCTGAGAAATTTTTGGACCCCAATTCTACTTTTTTTTCTGCCATGATGCTAATATTCTTACTAGGATCATGACCCTGACACTATAGCACCAGGAAAATCTATCAGGAAAAAAATATTATTAGTCAGGCCAATGTTAAGGTTAAATAGGGACAATTCACTATTCTATACTCATAATGTGCAAACTTGAAAGAAATTGGGGAAAGGAAATAAGATTTTTCAAAGTGGAGGGGATGTCAAAGATTTTTAAATACTATTTGTTTATCAACAAAATTAATATGGTACTTTGGATATGAAGTTTAAAATTAATGTAACTAAATATTAATCATGACACTTATTTCCTACCTATTGTAATCAAAAGATTTACTGTGTAATTCGAAGAAGATAAAATCTGCTTGTGTTCAGTCTGCCTGTTCACTGTTTGGTAGGTTTCATTTTTAAACTCCTGGTTGGGAGGAAAATTGGCAAAGAAAAGGAATTCTTTCAGTAAGGAGAGTTGTATGGTTATCAAATAAAACACCTGTCCTGAAAAACAAATTCCACTATTCAGATAGCACACTAATGAATTTTGACTTTGACATCTGGGTCGAGAAGTTCTGATAACTACTAACCTGCACTGTAGTTGAGGCTTAAGCATTAGACAGCACTCTGAAGGGAATGAATGTCTGGTTTGTTAGGAAAGGTTTAAATAAATAGAATTGGGGGAAATGACATTTTAAACTGAATCAAGCGAGATGACATGTAAAGTATTGTATTATATAAACCTTAAAGCACTATATAAGTGCTATCTCTTTGTTATTTTTATTATTAGACTACATCTTAGCTAATAGAAAATGAGCAACATCTAAAATAGAGATTTAAACCAAATTGGAAAGGAAATCATGATTTTTAAAAAATGAAGTGCATTGATGTGCAGAATCTGGAACCAGATGTCAATCTTAAAGTTTCTAATCTGTAATCCAGATCAGTGTTTAAAAAAGTCTACGTTGACTAATCAGTTTGAACCAGAACCATATCTAATTATTTTCCAAGACTACTGAATTGGAACTAAACTGGACCACCAAAATATTTTCTGACAAAAACCATGCACATTTCAGAAACAGGTTAAGTCAATTTAGAAATTTGGATTATTGCAGGGATTGGAGGGAGTAGAAAGGCATCATAGCTACTGTTTAAGATCCCAGTTGAAATCAGGTCTCCTTGCTACAGGTACAGTGCTGTATCCACTGTACCACCTAGCTGTCCCTAAAAGTTGGAGCCAAGTTTTAACCTGAAGCTCAGAGATCAAATTAATAGTAACAACTTACAGTCAGTAAATATTTTTGAAGTGTTTAGTATGAGCACTGTACTGAGTGAGATACAGAATTTAGATAAGGTACAGTGCCAACTTTCATGGAGTCTGCTGATTAAAACGATGTTGTGACATAAATAGCTATGGCTAGAGTTTTTTTAAGGTGATAATTACATGATTGCAGCAGTGTTCTAGGACGACTGTCTATCTAGTACTGTATAATAAGTCAGTCCTTCCTATGTGCCAGGTATTGTACTAAAGTGTTGGGGATGCAAATAGAGGCAGAAAACAGTCCCTGCTTTCAAGTTGCTCACATTCTAAGGGAAAATAACTTATGAAAAAGGGAAAATAACTTACGAAAAAGGGAAAATAACATATGCAAATAACTTTGTACAAATAAGATATGTGGAGAATAAATTGGAAATAATCTCACAGGTAAGGCACTACAATACAGGAAGGCTGGGAAAGACTTCTTGAAGAAGGTGGGTAAATTATAGGCAATCTCAGAGGAAAGCTACCAAATTGTAGAACCTCTGAGACTCTTTATTCTAAACCATACCTGACCAGAATACTTCTGAATCATAGCTGACAGGTAGTGCCTTGGGGGGAGGGGAGTCCACGCAAGAGATGATGTAGGCCTGAATGAGAGTGTTGGCAGTTGGAATTAAAAATAAAAGATATTATTTCCTCAAAGTGCATCATGCACGGTGTCATAACAGAGTTGCTCATGTTTGATTTCTGTGGTGTTTATTGTTTCTGGGCATGTCCCATTTTGACAGAATATAAATCTGTTTATGAGAAAGGAGAAGTTTATGGTAGCAAAGATTTGTGAATTAGGATAATGTCATGAGGTACATGAAAATTTATTGACATCAAATGCCTTTGTGAAATATACTTGAAATGCACACACACACACAAAATTTCAAAAGGAACAAGAGCAAGTCACTTTTTTTTTTTTGACTTGGCAGAATCCTGAAAGATCATGGCATCTTAGGGAAAAAGTGATTCTCAAAACAACATATGTAATGTTTGATGCCCTTGAGAGGAAGACCCTTAAGTACTTTGGGTTCTCTATGGAGGACTGGTGGGAAGACAAGAACAATGTACAGAATGAAAAAGCATGGATGGGTTGTGATCTGTGCTATTCAGGGTACTCACTCCAATGAACTCGAAGATACCTGAAAGTATTGAAATAGTATAACTCCTTTTTATATCATGCATTACAGTTGTCAAAGTGCTTTTCTCAAAAACCTTTTCCATGAAGTATCTAGGTCATGTATCCCCCTTTTATAGATGAAGCTAAGGCTGAGAGCTTCATTGCTTGGCTGGGATAACACAGCCAATAAGTGAAATATCATTTCTTTACCATGCTTGTTCACTATCAAGTAATGTTACCTCCTCAATATTAATGTTCTTGTAACTTCACTTACATACCTAAAACTGGTATACACTGTAATGTAGTCTTGTAGCTGTTATAAAAATGCCTGCGCTGTTGATTCCAAATAATAATATTGCACATTTTTCCCTAGAAAGCTTTGAGGCTCCTTGAACCTCATGAGTTAGGTAATACTTTTTGTATCACCAGCACTTAGTACAGAGCCTTGCAAATAGTAATTACTTAATAAATATTTGTTGACTGACTAGGCAGTACAAGTATGATTATTTTATGGACGTAGAAATTGAGGTTTTGAGAAGTTAAATGATATATCTATGGTTCTATAGCAAGCAATTTTTTTTAGGCAATTGGAATTGTGACTTGCTTAGAGGCACAAAGCTAGCAAGTATCTTAGGCAGCATTTGAACTCAGGTCCTCCTGACTCCATGGCTGATGCTCTATCCTGTGTACCATCTATATATCTTAGCAAGCATATTTTTGAGAAAGCTTTCCAGATTTCAAATCTAATGCTCTTTCCACTGAATCTCTCTCTAAATATACACACACGTGTCAGGATACACAGGACACATATATCAATGAGTATGCATCTTCCTACCTCCCCAAGTGAAAAGAGAACAGGATTTGGAAACGATTTGACTAAGAATCCCAACTTGGATATTTAGCATCTGTAAAATCTTTGTGCCTTGGTTTCCTCATTTGTAAAACAAAGGGGTTGTACTAGAAGAACTCTGCTGTTCTTTCCATCTTTAAAACATGTAATCCACACAAAGTGTAAACACGGATAAGTATAAATACATATTGTAGATTAATACATACTTTTAAATACATATATGCGCACAATGTAGGTTAAAAACTGAGTAATGATCTGTTGATAATATGGAAGACACACAAGAAAATCTGTTAGTTTACACCTTCGGTTGTTAGTTCGAATAATTAGTTTATTCAAATTTTTCTAATGCTAATTGAATTTATTGATTCCTCTCAGTGAAAGATTCAAACTTCTGAAGGGAGGAACATAGTCTTATTTATTGCTGTCTCTCCTATATCTAACATAATATATTTGACATAGTCTGTGTTTAATAAATGTATTTGCATTTTCTACAAGATGAAGTTGCATGTATTTTTTGCAGTTCTCAGAAAAGACTAATTTTCAGTTTTTTCTATACTGAAATATGTATTAAGGTTTGGTGAAGGGCTATCCTAAGTAATAGAACTAAAATCCAGACTTTTTGTCCGTGATTTCTCTGGCTAGGGCAGAAATGACTAATATGCAACCTGTAACACTCTCAAGTGCAGCCTGAACCAGATTAAAATGTGGATTGAGAGAAGTTTAATAAAATAAATATACAACAGAACATAGATAATGTTAATATGTAGTTCTTAAGTCAACATGTATTTTCCCAGGAATCTTTATGTACAGTTTGTTGCTCCCCTCCCATCTTATTTCTCTTTTGGTTTGATACCACTGAGAATTCCCAGTGAGGCACCGTTCACTACCGAAGTAGAGTCCCAGCTCTTCTGCAAGTTGTAGACCTAAAATTGCCTGGGACCCAGAGAAATTCAATGACTTGGCCAGAGTAACACAGCCAGGACAACATTAATCAGAGGCAATTGTGAATACGTAGTAGTTATTCTTATCTATTACAAATATTGCCCTTTAGAAGTCAAAAACACATACTATTCATAAACATATATTACCCTAAAAGATACCCAAATCCAGATAATTGTACATACATAAACATTTACATTTAAAAGATCAGAGTGAAAAATAGGTGAGTGGATTTGTGGGCTGGTGGCAAGTGGGTAATGACTTTCAGAGTGGAAAAGTTATTTTTCATAGTACAAAGCACAGAACTTAGCAAATCGTCAATAGTAACAACAGCATTGCTAACTCTTAAGTGGTTTACAACATCTCAAGTAATAGGCTTTATTCATTCACCTTTACAGGCAAGTATTCACTTCTAAAGTCCATGTTCAGTCATCCTAAGCTTTTTTCTCTGCTTATTCCAAGTAATTCTCTTGTCAAAGTTTAATCAAAGGCTGATAAGACAATTATAAAAGGAGATTTATGGCCTTTTTCCTATCTCTAAAGTCACAGGAAGCTAACATGTACTTAGTAAATATTGCAAAATTGCACAAGGTGAGTTGAGAGAAAAAAAATAACACCCAACCCTTTCTTTAAGGGTTGGGTGATTTTTTTTTTCTATTTGGTTTGTTTGGTGTTTTTTTTTTTCCTTCTGGTTAACAATATCGCATACCTTTGCTCCCTAAATTGAATGCAATGAGACTGAGCTTTATTTTATCAATTCCTCTTTGAAAACCACTGCTTTTGTTTATGCTTTTTTGAACACTATTAGAATGATCACAAATGATTTGTTTTTTTTCAAGTGAAAAGGTAAATATTTATACAAATAGTCTGTTTGCAAAGTTTGGATGTACTATAGTCCTGCAGGTAATAAAATGAGTTAATCTTTATCATATAATGACTTCGATACTACCTTGACCTTCTCTAGCACCTCTTCTCTAAATATTTCCAAGTACTTTATAGTCTGAAATTACTCTTCTTGCCCAGAATCCTTTGAGGTAAGAATTTCTTATAGGGAGTAGCCCATTGCCACAGTAGGTAGACAAGCCACTTCCTAAATTGTTAACGTCACTTGAGCTTTGTTGGAATCTAGCATTTAAGGTAATGACTAGACTAATTAAACTGCTTCTGCAGGTGCCTAAAGATCTGGCCTATATGTTTTATCTACATGAGACTGCTCATCTAAATATTTTGTGAACTATCTAGATTAAGTGAATAAGGAGCAAGGAACATCATTAAACATTGAAACGTTCCTCTAGGGGATGGTTTACCTTCAGATATGGATTCTCTGTATAAGTTCTAACCTTAACATCTAATTCTACGGTGTAACATAATTTCAATTAAAATCTGATAACAGTTCTTGCTATCTTGGCCCCACATAGTTCCCTTTTTATTCTTGGACTCAAGTTGAATTTATTAATATATCAGTTCTTATGGTCACTTTTCCCAGTAAATTGTTAGCGATAACTCCTGTTTTCTTCAAGGACAGTTATAGTGTGATTGTTTCAAAACTAAATTCGACTCAATGTTCTTATGGTGTTTTTCTAAAGAATGAATTCAGTTACTGTCTTACCTCATTTAGCCAAGGCTTTATTAAAGGCATCTAAGTTACTACCTTTAAGGAAATGAAAATCTTTCTTAAAGATTGAAAGAGCCAACAACACCCTTGAGATAAATTTGAGATTTCTTAGCAATCAGCAAAGATATATGTCATTGAATATAAAATAAAATGTTTTGTGTAAAATTGAATAAAGAGAAAAGATAATCACTAATAAAGTAGTCGAAGAATGAACAATAAACTAAGTAGGTGAAACAGGCAATCACATTAGTGATAGACTATGAATCTTCTAAATGTCTTATTTTGGGGCTTATTCAGAGCTCCTTTCCTTCCTCCCTTTTTGTTTCATTTCATTTTGCTACACAAGATGTTCATTTATAACTTCTGTAGTATTTACAATGGCAAAATAAACAATATACATAATTCTTTTTCATAAATGGATTCAATAGCATCTTTTCATACGCCAGTATCTTTTAGTTAAGCTTTATTTTGGAAATAAGGGGATGGCCTGTGATTATGCTGATATAAGGCATTTCTAGTAGGAACTCCTTATGCTAGTGCTGATGGGCAGCTATTCTGCAATGTATAGTTCTGGAGACTTGCCTGGGTGGTGCTGAGATGTTGAGTGATTTGACCAGGGTCCCACAGCTTTCAGAGATAGGACTGAAATCCAAGTCTTCCTGACTTGGGTCCAGGCACTATACCATACTGGTTCTCAATTTTTAAGTGAATCTACGCAATCTAGTATCTGTTTTTATATTGCAATCCTCATTTTAAAAGCTTACCTTCAAAGGGAACATAGCAGAACAACATGTACTTTGATACAGGGACTGTAGTGGAGTAAGTGGGAAGATTGTTAGACTCGGAATCAGGACATATCTAGGTTCACATACTAGCACTTTGCTTAACTTTGGCAAGTCATTTAACTATATACAAGAAAGAAAATTCAGGCTTCATGTAAGGAAAAACTTCTGAACAATCCGATTCATCCCCAAATGTAATGGATAGTTTCAGAATGGATAAGATAGCCCTGAGGGCCTCTCAAACTGAGAATCTGAGATTCAGCATCCTCTTTGAAGTGAAGTTTCCTCATCTGTAAAGCAGAGATTGATGTTCGTCCTTTGTTCTCAAGGAGGACCAATGACATCAGTTTCCTCATCTGTAAAAAAAGAAATAATAATAGGATCTACCTCCCAGTGTTGTTGTGAGGTTCAAATGAAATAATGCATGAAAAGTGCTTTGCAAACCTTGAAAGGTTATATAAATCCTAGCTATTATTATTGGGATTTTAAACACATAAAATTTAAACTCCAGTTCAAGAATGCTGTATTATAGATGATTGTACTTTCATTATTTGGAATGTAGTGTATTTTCCCATAATCAATCAGTAAATGTTTATTAAGCACTTACTGTGTGCCAGACACTTTTATAAGGGCAGAAGACAGTTCTTGCTCTCAAGGAGCTTCCAGTCTAATGGAAAGACATTTTTCTCAGGCCATCCACCCAAAGTCTCCATAACTATTACGTGCTTGAAACTCAGTGTGACACCATAGAATCCAATCATCACATGTAGGAATGTTTCAGTTTAAAAAAATACACTTAGAGTTTCAATCTGTTCTCAATAGAGAGCAGTGCAAAAACATACACGTGTGTACACATGCATATATACACACAGAGTAGGATTGATGACTTTGCCTGTCCTTTATCTGTTTGAAAGCCAGGAGGATTCTATAAATCTTTGGGGATGCTTCTACTTTTGTCCAGTTTGGGGAGTGAAGGTGACAGAAAAATGACATCCAAATATCAACCATCAAATTCCTTGTTTAGTGAGAGTCAGAAGAAGGGCATTTGGATATGTATTTTAAAGCTAATTCTTTGTGTTGAGTGTGTCAGGAGAAGGGTTCAGGGCCTCGTGGGGGCAAGGAATCCCTGTGTGGCTATTTGCACAGGTGATGAGCCCTGGTTCCCATGCCAATTCCCATGGTTTGGTATGATTTCTCAACTATGAAAAAAGTAAATAGTTGACTGGAGCAGTATCATGGAAGGACTACTAGATTGAAATCAAGAGAATCATGTTTGAATTCTTCTGGAACTTGACATCTCTGTTACCTTGACAAGCCAATCCATATGACTCTCTGTTTCCTCATCAAGTTGAACCAGATGACCTCTAAAGCCCTATGATCCTGTGTCATTTCTAGGGCCCTTACTAGTCTTATCTTGTGAGAGGAAAAGAGTGCTTGGGCAAAAGCCAATGGATTGAGTGTAGATATGAACATAATTAATGGCAAGTGGTGTAATGTATACATGTTCTTATCATTCCTTCCCTCTTGCCACTACTGATTCCCCCCTGGATTGGCCCTGAGAATACCTGAGAGATAAGGACTGTGGGGGGTAAGCCTCAGAAAGCTGGTTGAGTGTGGAGAAAGGGAGAGAAATTATAAGCCCTGAGTCAGGAGAAAATGGGAATGTCAGGAGCCACCATCTATTCTGAGGTGGCATTTAATATTACAGAAGATTCAAAGTAGTTGGGTAGGAGTTAAGAATCCTCTGTATAGTAATATCTTAGTTAACTGACTTGATTGGAGAATGAGGTATTTTTTAATGATCAGCTTTTTGATTATCCGGTAAACTGATTAGCTCATTTAGATAGTATGTTTTCCAGTTAAGAACTTTTCTGCTTAATATGTGCCTAACTCAGAAATCTCTTGCATATATGTAAAGTTATATTATTGATCTGTCAATTGTGTTTCTTTAAAAAGGCAAAACTCCACCATATGTTGCATTTATTAACCAAATAGATCAATCCAAAGTATCAACATACTTTGAATGAAGCCTCATTAAAATATGTAGTTAAAGCTCTTTTTAAGTCAAAAATAATAAACCTAGAGAGAAAAATAAGTCATTTTCTCTAAATATTATACAGGATAAAAGCTAAAACTTTAGAATTCCATGAGAAATGAATGGTATTTGAAAAATGAGGTCTGCTTGGAAATGTTCTTACATTACAGAACCACAGGTAATTTGGAGAGGGCGGTGAAAAAAATGCAAGTAGCAGGTTACTGCTAGATTCCCTGTTTAGCCCAATAAACCTACACATCAATCTGTCTCATGGTTGTAGATTGATGACTTTTGAGAGCAATATTTTGTATCTTCTAAGTTCAGACTCTCCTCCCATTTAAACCTGGAGGCCAAGTCTAAGCTGAGGGCTCTGCCAGTTCTCTGAGAATATGAAGGTGCTGATTACCTGGTTAAATTCCAAAAGCGAGACTGCTTAATATAAGAGATTCATGACTTTGAAATGAGTTTCCCTTTTGTTCCTTTTTCCAAAGTCATTTGTTCATTTAAGTGAGAGTTATGACTTGATCAGGGTTATTAGTAAGTGAAATCAATGAGTATTTGAATTTTAAAAGTTTTTCATTTCACAACAGAGAGCCAGGCTTATGGAATTCTTTGTCAGACCGTTAATCCACCCAGAAGGCCTAAATTCATCCTCATTCTCCCCCGAACATATAATAGCTCCAGCACCAGTCTTTTCCCACTTCAGTCCATGCTACTGTCAGACTAATCTTCCTAAAACACAGTTGATCATCTATCTCCCATCTTTGCCATTTCTTAAACTAGATACTTTCATCTCCTCAGTCTTCATTGGCTGTCTTCCGTGCCTAGAATGCTCTCCCTCCTCCTCCTCACCTCTTGGTTTCCTTCAAGTCCCAGCTAAAATCTTACCTGATTATTTCCAGTTTAACCTGTATATAGCTGTTTGTGCACAGTTGTTTGCCTTTTGTCTGCTTCCGTGAACACTGAGCTCCCCTGGAGCAGGGCCTGTCTTTTGGTTTTCTTTATATCCACAGCATTTAGTACACTTCCTGGGACACAGTAGGTGTTTAGTAATTATTTATTGATTGACTCTACCTTTCAATGAATTGTTCCGTATGTGTCAAAATGCCTACTAGTTCCACAATTTTTAAAGTGTTTAATAACAACTAGAATATATATGTACACATATATTTATATGTAATATTTAATGTATATGTAATATGTACACACATATATTTATATGTCTGTGCTTGTACAAACACACATGCTCTGAGGTTTACAAAGCACTTTACATTATCTCATTTGATCCTTACAACAACCCTATAAGACAAGTACTATTATTATTTCAATTTTATAGAATATGAAACTAGAGCTGAGAGAATTTAAGTGACTCACCCACAATCACACAGCAAGTACCTGGGGTAGGATTTGAACTCAAGTTTTGATTCCTGCATCCAACAATCTATCCACTGCACCACCTAGGTGCATAACGTATGACCATGTCGAAAACAAATTCATCATCTCTCTTCTAAAACCAACATCTCTTCCTGACTTTTCTATTTACATTATACCACTCTTCTCAATAAAACTATGAAGTCCTTTTTTGCTTCTCTCACCTTTCCCCTCTTACCATTTGGTTGGTTGGCAAGTCCTGTTGTTTCTCCCTTGAAATGTATCTCAAATCTGTGCCTAACTTTCCTGTTATTCTTATTTGGGATTTAATTACCTCTTGTCTAGGTTGGTCCCCCTTTTTCTAGTCTCTTTCCTTTTTAAATTCATCCTCCACATGGCTGCCAAAATAATCCTAAAGCATGGAGCTAATTATAGTTTACAACCTTTGGTGGATCCCCATTGTGTATGGCATCATGTCCAAGCACTTGGCGCCGGCATTCAAAACTTCTATTGCTCTGGTCTCCACCTACCTTTCCAGCTTTGAACCACACTCAACTGCTCACCACTTCCTGAACACAATCTACATTTTTCTTACCTCCTCTTACACTTTTTCTTTACCCTGGAATGTCCTCTTTCCTAGTTCTGTCCCTCAAAAACCTCGAGTGTTTGCTGCCTTCTCTTTGAAACTTTTCTGATCATGTAGATGATTCTCTCCTTCTTTCTCCCCTCCCATAGCCCATGAGAGGGTAAGCAATGTGATATTAATTATGCATTTGAAACCATGCAAAACATATTTCCATATTAGCCATGTTGCAAAAGAAAACACACACAAACCCAAGAAAAATAAAGGAAGTGAAAAAAGTATGCTTCAATCTACACCCAGAGTTAATTAGTTCTCTCCCTGGAGGTAGGCAGCATTTTTCATCCTGAGTCCTTTGGAATTGTCTTGGATCATTGTTGTGATTGGAATTGCTAAGTCTTTCACCGTGGCTCATCGTTGCAATGTTGCTTTTACTATGTACAATGTTCTCCTGGTTCGGCTCACATCACTTTGTATCAGTTCATAAAAGACTTTCCAGGTTTTTCTGAAACCGTCCTACTCATCTTTTCTTAAAGCACAATAATATTCCATCACAATCAGATACCACAGCTTGCTCAGTCATTCCCCAATAGAATTCTAGTTCTTTGCCACCACAAAAACAGATGCTATGAATATTTTTGTACAAATAGATCCTTTTCCTTTTCTTTGATTTCTTAGGGATACAGACCTAGAAGTGGTATTTCTGGATCAGAGAGTAGTTTTATGGCCCTTTGGGCATAGTTCCAAATTGTTCTCTAGAATGGTTGGACTAGTCCACAACTCTACCAATAGTGTATTAGTGTCCCAATTTTTCCATTTTCCCTCCAGCACATGTCATTTCCCTTTTCTCTCATTTTAGCCAATCTGATAGTTTGAGATGATATCTCAGAATTATTTTAGTTTTCATTTTTCTAATCAGTAGTGATTTAGAACATTTTTTCCTATGACTACTGAAAGCTTTGATTTCTTCTTCTGAAAAATGCATGTTCATATCCTTTGACCAATTATTATTTGGAGAATGGCTCAAATTTTTATAAAGTCGACTCAATTTTCTGTATGTTTGGGAAGTAAGGCCTATATCAGATAAATCTGTTGTAAAATTTTTTTCCACAATGAATGTATTTTCAAGTTATCAGAAGGAAGCTTAATTTATTAGGACTATATTAGCTTGCTAAGAAATCTAATAAGGATCACCTACAGCTCAATCTGGTGAACCACACAAAGAATCTCAACGAATATTTCAGCTCATTACTACATTTCAAAACCAACATCTTAGAGTTGGTTAGATTTAAAACTTCTGCCTTTATTATGAGCAGAAATTGGCAAAAACTGAATTTTTGCTAATTTCACTTGACTCGCGCTTAACTTGCCCAAGGATAAGATACTGAAGTAGGAGGGGCCCATGCCAGATTGGTCATATACGTGTAGATTTATTAGGGCTATTGGGGGTGTTTTCTCATGAAACCCATTTGTTGGTAGCAGAACAGAATGGTATAATTCAGGTATGTGGAGCGTTGTAGTATAATGGGTAGAATATCAGGCTTGGAGTCAGGGCAACTACAGTTTGAAACTGTTGTCCTTGGGCAAATTTCTTTGGATAACTCCCTAAGACTTGTCTATGAAGACATAAATGAGTTGCCCTTGCATCAACAGAACTCCACTGGGAGTGTCTGATGCTGATGAAATCACAATTCCTTACTAGGCTTTAGCTAAGCCTATTGTGTTGAAAATGCCATTTCTGGCATTTTCTGAGAGAGAAGGAATTAGTAATCTTCATTGTGCTTAAGAAAAATGATCTTGGGGCAGCTAGGTGGTGGAGTAAGTACATCACCGGCCCTGGAGTCACGTGGACCTGAGTTCAAATGTGGCCTTAGACACTTGACACGCTAACAGTGTGACCTTGGGCAAATCACTTAAGCCCAATTGCCTTGCCTTCCCCCTCCAAAAAAAAAAAAAAAAAGAAAAATGAACTTAAGGACAGTTTATAAAGGGAATAGAGAGCATTTCTTCTCTGTCTTGAACTGGTAGTATGGAAAAGATGAGTCCTGAAACTGTTTAGTTAAACAATAGACCAGATTTAATTGGCTTTTTTTGTGTGGAAACAACATTGTATAAAGGTAGCCCCTATTTCCATGGTTGAAGTATTCAGGTTTCATAAGGAAGTTTTAAAAAGGAGAACAAAGTATGTACCCATACGTAGACCTGTCCTGTAAGATTTTGAGTATATGTACAGATTTAAGGTCATAAGATTTTAGTGGGGAGACTATCTTGCCAGCTATACCAATTGTAAGACCATAGGTAAGGGGGTTGAACTGTTCTGCCTAGATATGCCAGTTGTAGGGACACAGACCCTCTGAGACAATCCTGAGATACTGAAGAAAGAGGGGCCCATGCCAGCTTGATTATATATGTGTAGATTTATTAGGATTATTGGGGGAGTTTACTTATGAAACCCAGCTGTTGGTAGCAGAACAGAATGGTATAATAGATCCCAATACCAACTCCAGGCTAGGTCAGATCAAAGAAGGCATAGTGTCAGAGATGGCCCAGGGTCACATGTAAGTATTACTGAAAGAAGTTGGAGCTTCTTTTGTGTTTAGATTTACTCAACGTAGTTTACATTCTTCTGTGTAGCCTCACTAATGGGGCCATCCCCTGGCTACTTCTTAAAGAGACCTATTCACTGAATGGGCATTACCTCATCCTAAGTGAATTCCTGAATAGATCTTGGCTTAAAAGGGCCAAGGTCTCCCATTGCATCCTGGGTTATCTCCAGTCATCAGATGGCTCCTGAGGAGAAGTGAGACCGGTGACCTTGCACAGCCCTCCTTCACTAAAAACAAAGTCAAGTGCAAGACATGTCAATCATTTGTTAATACATTTCAAAGAATTATGTATACAGAAGAGGTATCCCAGGTCATGTAGTCCAAAACTCCTCAGTTTGCAAATGAAGAAATTGAGGAAGTTAATTGAATTGCCTGAAGTCACATAGGTAGTAAATACCAGAGGCTACACTGGAACCCAAGGTGGGGGACTCCAGAGCCAAGGCTGTCTCTTTTTACTGAGAGCTACTGAAACAGATTGTTCAAGTATGAATTTTTGAAAATGTTTGATGTTCTTCAGGCGTACTTGTACATTTCTTCAGACATAAGTCTACATAATTTTCAAATTTAACTCTTCTTTCAGCTGTATATCTTGAAATTAGTCTCCAACTATATAGACAAACTCCAGGACAGAAACAATACAATCCAGTGATGATTGCTTCAAGCCCTAAATGCAATAGTAGAGGAGCAAATATAAATTTTAAATTCATTTTTAAAGGTACTTAAAATTTTTTTTAAACTAAAGATGAATATACAGAAGGTGGAGAATTAAATTGTTTCCAAAAAAGTCAAGGAAAATTGAGTGGAATTCACTACTGGAATCCTGAATATCTTGTTAGAAAGGATGACCAAGGAAAAAAAATTAAACAGAAAATAACTACTTAATCAAATGTATTTTGCCAAGCAAGACTAGAAAGGAGAATTCTTCAATGTAAATTCTTTGCTACTATAATAATCTAATGTTCACTTACTAAGAGGGTTACCACATTGTTGCTTACTAAAACACTGATCTATGTAACTGGGTGTTTCTTTATGCAGTAAGAAGTGCTTTAGTCAATTGTCATAAAGTGTGGGAAAATGACAGCAATCTTGGTATTCATGCTCACTGCCAAAAAAAATCAAACCCAGTAGAACACAATGTGTTTCTACTTCTAAAAGGAGGATGCAGATTCCCAGAAACCAGACTTCAAGAACCGGAAGACATATTTTTTTGTAATTAGAAGATTGCAATTAAGATGGATGGAAAGTGAATGGAAAATATTTTAAAAACAGTTAAATGTTGTAAAATTTGAAACTGTGTCAAATCTGTATGGTATTGACCAGATCAGTAATATGAATTTACTAAGGCTGATGAGGTTCAGCCTCTAGGAACTTCCTTGAGCTCCCCTGGAATTTCCTCACTTAACCTGGCTTTTCATACTCAAATTGTGCTCTCTGTTTCTCCTCACAGAATCTGACCTTTCATACTCAAATTGGATCTCTTCCTGTATCTCCTCACAGAATCTGGCCTTTCATACACAGATCTGTGATCATTCTCTGTTATCCCTTGATTGCCCTACCTGCTTCCCACCCAAACCCTCCATTGTCTATCTCCTGATAGCTTCCAGGTGTTTCCAGTCTTTGACCCTCCTTGGACTTCTCAAGACCCTTCCTAAACCCCTCCTCCCATCACCCTGGACTACCAGACTCCCCCCCCCCCCCCCCGCCCCGCCCCAGATCCCTCCTATACTCTTTTCTGTATTTAAGTCCCACCTTGCCTCCATGAAGGCGCTCAGATGAAATCCAGCTCAGACTCTGTCTAGCTGGGATTGTGTCTGGCCCTCTTGTGAATACAAGCGTTACAAAAGCTTAGGCTCCTTAAGAGGCAACCCAATTAGGTGAATCCTTAATAAACTTTGTTTTCTTTGGCTTTAAGAAGGCTTGAGTGGAATTCATTCGAGCACGACCCGGACCGTCGGTATTTTGGGGTCCCCGATCATCATAAACCTCATCAAGGTCATAAGCAAAACAGAAAGGGAATATTCAACTACTTTAGAGAAATTGTAGGTCTATAAAAAGTAAACCATAGTATACTGGGAAATGTACATTAGGGAATTATAGATAATATTGAGTTTTCTTTAAAATCAGCTTTCTAGTTTCCTGCCATCTGTAATATGTATCAAATGACATCATTCTCTGGACATGGAGAGTTGGCTCATACTTTCCTGCGAGATTTTGTTCAAAGCAGAGAGAGAGAATTAACTAGGCACTCCTAGGCAATGTTCTTAATGTAATATTTTCTTTTGGCCATCATTTCAATCCTTCTGCCATTACACTTGAATACCATTCATTTATTCCACTTAAGAAGCTATCTAATCTGTAATATTCAAGTTAGTTTTTTTAATAATAATTAAAGTAAGATGGGATAGTATTATATTTTATTTTTTTAAGAGCATCTCAAAATATTTTGTGATGTTAAATTGCTAATCTTTATAAACAACCAGTATGAGGCAAGAATTATTTTAGTCAAGGTGACAGGTAGAAGAATTGAGTCACAAAGTTTCTAATCTCAGATTTCACAATAACTTTGGCAAAGTTTAGTGTAAAATTTGAATTTGCTATTAGCATAGTATAGGAAAGACAGTGTGGTACATTTAATTTCAGAGAACCTAGGTTCAAGTCTAAGTTCTGCTACCTATGTGAACTTGGGAAAGCCCCTTGTCTTCTCCAGCACCTAGTTTCTTCATTTGTAAAATGAAGAGGTCATTCAAGGTGACTTTTAAGGTCCCATCAATCTCTGTTACCATAATTTAGTATTCCAGATACTTACTGAGTTCCTACTACGTCCCTTCATTGTATGACATCCTAGATGCCTGGAAAAGGTCACCACAAACAAAAAACCAGTCTTGGCTTTAATACAGACTTGGGAGTAAAGATGCTGGGTATGTCATGCATTTTCCACTTTGAGGCTTAACTTCATTCCAGGAGCACGCCCTAACTGAAGTAGTACCAAAGCCAGTTCTGGTGAAAAGTGAATAGAGAAGAGCCTGCATTCTGAAAGCTTATGCCCTAAAATTTGGGCCAAGGAAAAACCTTAATCATGTGGGAAACTGATGTTCATCTGGTGTTTCAGGAGGTCGTCCTGAAGCATTTCCAGAATGTAGAGTATGACTGAAAAGGGGGCAGGCCATTTGAATAATAGGAGGATGCTGAATGAATGAATAAGTGAAGGGATGAATGGAGAAAGCCCATTTACAGTGGAAAACAGCACCATTCTTCTAATTTTTTTTTTTTTAGCAGTGAGTGGCTGAGCAATCACATCTGGATGTCAGTAAAAAATAAAAACATTGCCATGACTAAAAAAGTAATTATGAAAAAAATAGAATTTGGTTAGTGAGCACAGTTGAGAATAAGAATCTAAAAGGCTAGTTGTTTTTTTCCCTTGCCTCTGATTCCACTTTTTGGAAAGGATAGCAGGAAGGAAACAAGCATTTAATAAGCACGTGCTGTGTACCAGGCACCATACTAAGTGCTTTAGAAATATTGTTTTATTCGATTCTCACAATGACCGTGGTGGGGGGAAGGGGGCTGTTACTTTTTACAGTTGGGGAAACTGATGCAAACAGAGGTGAAGTGACTTTTTCAGAATTACTGAGCTAGTAAGTGCTCAGACTGGATTTGAACTCAGGTTTTCCTGATTCTAGACGCACTTCTCTGTCCACTCTTCCATCTAGCTGCTTTTGAGGTAGAATTCCCTGCTTCCCATCAAACCTCTGAAAAATAGGATTTGAAATGTTATGGGGTCAAAGGGAATGCTATTTCAGATTTTCTTTGGAGGACTTTAATTTTATTTCTTTACTTTTGAGAGGATAAAAATAATTTTGCTGTAGGAAGCCTTTTGATTTGTTCTTCTTCTATTTTCTGTCCATTAACTCTCTTTCCATTCCTGTAAGAGGCAGTTAGGAAAAGGATGGGAAATTTATAGAAAAAGAAAAAGAGAGGGATCCTCTTCTGTTTCTTTCCTGCCTCTTTTCCCCTACCTCACCGGCAAGACCCCTATATAAATACTGTCAGTTCCTGGAAAAGAAATTTGACTAGAGATTCTTATTTTGTTTTGTTTTTTAATTTGTTTTAAAGAAGGAAGAATAAATATAAAATAATTTCTTTTCAGATCTTACTATTACATTTCAACTTACTAGAAGTGGAACAGCCTACTTAATACCCCTAACATCTTGCCTTTTCCATCGTTTTCTTCATTCCAATTTCCCTAATTTTTTTCCTGTACTTTCTCTCATGCTCTATATCCTTTGGCTTATTTTTTCTCTCCCTTTTACTTTCTCCAGTCTGTTTCTTACTTCTGTCATGTCCTCTTTTCCTTCTTCCTTCATGCTTGGTGTGGTAACAAATGAATTTGAAATTTGAAATAAGAAGACCTAGATTCAAGATGTAGGCTCACCATTTGCTAGTCAAATGACCATGGACAAGTCACTTTACTCTGAACCTCAGTTTTCTGATCTACGGAATGAAAGTAGTCATAGTTGCACCTTGTCTCATAGAGTTTCTGTGAACAAATTGCTTTGTGAAGTGTCTATCTTCCTTCTTTGTCTGAAGTCTTGACATTTTTCTCTCCTCTTTATATCTGGTAGCTCTTTCATTCAATATATGCTGAGTCTCTAAAATAATTTTTATTTTCTCACTGGCACCAGGACTGAGACTCAGTACATCATTTAACTCATCTTTTATTAAATGTGCTATACTGCATATGAGAAAGAAAAAAAAGTACTTTAGGTGAAAGGGAATGAATGGATGGTATAGTAACTACCCAACACTTTCTTTTCCATCTAACCATTTTTTTATGTCCTCCATAAAATTTTTCCCAATCACCCTAAACCGAGACATTCTCCCTCATCTGAACTCTTGTAGTTTACTTGTCTGTATAGTTCATTTGGACTCTGAGGAAGATAGGAAAGTATGCTGGAGTTTGGTTGAAAATAGCTACCAGACTCTTGAATGGCTGATAAACATACTTTGAATAAACCTTAAAGGAAGTTAGACTAATGAGTGATGGTGGTAAAGGAAGAGCCTGGGAGTGGCAAGGATGTGTAAGGAATATTCCAATTCCCCTATCTCATCCAGCTGGTCAGGGTGAATGAGAAAGATCAGCCAGTGCTGGAGGTGATCAGGGAAGCTGTCTCATCAAAAAGGAAACCAGGTCTCAGGAAATGTAAGAAGACAGGAGGAAGAAAGGAGAAAGTTTAGGATGAAAACTTGTTTGATACCAGTGGAATAGGCATTCTAGAAAGTATAGTGGAAGGAGTGGGGAGCTTTAAAATGGAGTGTTGGCAAGGTTGGATTGAGGGGGATAGGAATTAGAGAACAGCCAATGGTGGGGGCTAAAGAATGGGGTTTGAATGATGGCAAGTGGAGGTCTAGAATCACTGGGATGGAGAGTGATAGGTTGGGAGTATGTTAACCATCAAGAAATGAGTTTAGATAGGTTATCATTCTCCGTAGGGTTTCAGCCTTCAGAGCAGAGGCAGCAGTGTATAGATGGAAAGGGGTTAACAGACCAGGCAACCTGAATGATGGCCAAGACGTGCCTGGAACCTGATCCAATGGCCTCCCTGAGAGACCAGGGATGGAAGCCTTAACAAATTATTGCAGTCCAAATAAATAGTGGACACTCAATAAATATTTATCTATTGATCAGTTGAGGAGTTGGGAAGTACCAGTCATGAGAAAGACAGAGGAGAAGCTGGGATATAAGTGGGGAAAAGAATGGGGAAAGGCCAAAGTGTGGGGTTGCTATGAGTAGGAGAGAAGAGGAAAAGAATTCTATGAAAGGAGGAGGAAGAGATTGAATGGGGGGAGAGAACACTTAAATTTCACAGGAAAAAAAAGAGCTACTCATTAATAAGCCTGTCTTCCACATTCATGCTGACCCATTACAAATGCTTCGTGATTGTAGTTCTTGGGTGGTAAGAATGATATTCTCCTTATTAGTGAAGATGTGAATTGAGATTTTTTTTAAAGCAGAAGTCTTTAGATATACATGTAATTAGGCAGTAGTTGGAATAAAAAAATAGTTGTGGGGGTAGCTGGTTCTCTAGCAGTGGGAAAACAGTATTAGTTTTTACATGAAGATAGGTATCCCTTTTACATATGTATGCACAACATCTTGCCTGTAGTATATACTATGTGACCCTGAGCAAATCACTCAACCACTTAGTGTTCTAGGTAACTTTCTAAGATTGCAGATGCTCATCTACATTCATAGGAGTTTCATCACCTGGCAATTCTCTACCAATGAAATCACAGATATACACCTGGGTGTGATATTATATATGTATATAATTTTAATATGATCATTCTGAACAATTGTATGAACACCACCATTTTCTGTTATATACGGTATAGTAAATTTTGTTGACTAACATTCTGTAAAGACCTAAATCTAATAAATGAAATTTAGATTAAGTGACATGTGAAAACATAAAAATGCTATATGACTACAGTAATTGTTCAGTGATTTTTATCCTGTGTTCCCATTACTTAATTCAGAGCATTACTGTACTTGTGAAACTACCAAGATAGAAGGGGAAAGGGAGAGAAATTTTTTCTATTTCCTCACTACAAAAAACACGTCTAGTTCAACTTAAAAGATGTGATTAAACTGGGACAGGCCTGAGAAATCCTCACAGTAATCACTGTAATTTGTCAGTCTCAACTGCTTCTGGGAAATAATGCTGATTTTGATGCAAGTTCAAACACTTTGATCACTTCAAGAGTGATCTTTGGGAATGTATACACCTAGGGGTGTGATGGAGCCAACTCACACTCGCTCAGAAAAGCCAGTTGTTAAATTTATTGGCAAATGCTATAAATCAAGACTTGATTTACTGCTTTGCTGATTGCCCAGACTTAAGAAGATAGTGGCAAAAATGCTAATAATTCAGATTAAGTGTAAAAATATGCTATGTATAGTTTATTTTTCTTCTAGAGAGACAGTTTTTAACATTTACCAGTATATCCCAGTGGATGACCCTGTTGGACCATTAGTCCTTCTCTAGAATGAATAAGGTTCTACTTGACTAAAAGATTTAAAAACTGGAAACTGGTGGTTTCCTCCTTTTAAAAATTCCTCAACATCATCATCGATTCTCTCTTCTCTTCCTACCTCAGCAAAATAGGTACCCCATCTCCTCGTTGAGGTTAACTTCTCTTTGTGTATTCTTAATCCTCTCTGCTAAGACTTTGCTTTCAGCAATTATCCAATCTTTTGTTCTCATCTTTCCACTGGCTCCTTCCCATCTGTTTATGAGCATCCCGAAGACTGAACTCTAATAAAATCTTTCCTTAATCCTTTCTACTCCACCCAACTAACATCTCATATTTCTTCACCCCTTCCACATTAAGCTTCTTGGAAAAGTAGCTCACACTTAATGACTTCTCTCTCTCTCTCTCTCTCTAACACCTTGTATTTTGTTTCTGTCTTCTCCCTAAAAAATAAAAAAATAGTATTCCTTCAAAGGATGTTGTTCATTGTTCATTTTTTGTTTGTGTGTTTGTTTTCCAGGTCTCATTCTCTTTAGTTCTTCTGAACTATTTGGCATTGTTTTATTAATTACCACTCCTTTCTGGATCTTCTCTACTTCATTGGCTTCAGAGATAACATATTCTCCTTATTTCTTTCTTACTTTCTATAACTGATTTTTCTATCTCTTTCACTAGTACCTTGTCTTTTTTTCACAATATTCTTCAGTTCTGTTCTCCCTGTGTTGACTACTTGGTCAATTTAATTAATTCCTAAAAGCTATTTCCTTTATGAAGGTGACTCCTCTAAGTTTTTTTCATCCGACTCTGACCTCTTCTGAACCCCAGGATCTCATCTTGAGGTTGCCTATAGGATACATTAACTTTAATCTATATCTCATGTCCATTTTGTCTATAATGATACCCCAAGGTCAATATGCCTTATACAAAGCTTCTCCTTTCTCCAGAAATTTTCTTTTACCTGACCTCACTATTTCTGTCAGTGTGACTAACATTCAGCCAAATCTTTCCCATTTAAAACATTCTGCTATCTTCCCACTATTTCATCTCTTATATCCACTTAGCAAATCCTTTCTATTCTAGCTCAGCAATATCTCTTCTTAGTTTTCCCAGTTTCCCTTTTCCCACTATAACTGCCCTAGTATAAGTCCTCATTACAATCCGTCTAAACTTTCTGAAAGACCTTCCCACCTTTAATCTTTTCCCCCACCTTACAAATCATCCTTAATACTGCTGCCAGATAAGACTCCCTCATGCACAGTCATATCATGCCCCTGCTCAAAATTGTTTAATGATTCCTTGTTGCCTGCTGAGTAAAGGTGAAATTCCTTTGCCTAGCATTAAAAGTTCTTTATGATTTGGAGGAAACTACTCTATCTTCAGCCTTGTCATATGCTATTCTCCGCACCACCTTATCTCAACATTCATACATACGTAATACATACATAGTGTGTACATACACATATATAATATATTATTGAAATATACATAATATAATGTAATAATTATATAATAGACATCTCATAAAAGAAAGAACCATTCCTTCCTTTATGGCATAAGTGGCCCAACTGAACTATTCAAGGAATTTTGCAAATGGACTTATCCTACTCTAATTTATATGACTGTCTTCTTTTTTCTTTGTGGTACTCAGTGCCTAGTACAAATTAGTAAACATAGTAGGGACTCAATATGTTTGTTGAATGAATTTTTAAAATGAATTAATTTTACTATCTTACAAAATTTTTATTATTTCTTCCTGTGCTTGCTAATATCATAACAGTAATGTATTGCTTCTGAAGTAGAGTACCAATATTATAGACCACATTTAAAACTTGCAATTAATTATTTTTATAATCCAGGTTTTTGTGTCTGTGTTTCTCAGTATGGTTACTTTTAGTAATGATGAAATATGAATTCCCTGTCAAGTAGAAAGTGTTACATTGTGGTTTCTTCCATTGTATTGCTCATTATTCTACTAGAATCCATTTAATTGTGCACTGGTTTTTTATTCAAATATCACTTTTTCATGTCATATTAATTTCATGTTAGGGATATTTTAACATATTCTACTGAGATTTTTTTCCCCTTTGGAATATTTGCTTCATTTTAAAAGTCATAATTTCTCAGGAAAGAATTATGACAGATAGTTTCCACCTGACCAAAGTAAGTTTCCATTCTTACAATCAGTCGGTAATTTGCTTTATTTGTTTTATTCTTTTAATAGGAAATATCAAAGTTCGTGGAAAAAGACAACACTGTTCTTGGAGAAGGTGGAATCACTCTAAGTGGAGGTCAACGAGCAAGAATTTCTTTAGCGAGGTTAATATTTTGGTATTTGTTCAGTTGAAATGTGCTGTAACTACAACATTTATGAAAAGATACAGAACCCTTTCAACATTTTTTTTAGATCATTTGATTTAAAATACCTTAGGCTTCAGAGCAAGAAGGGTATTTTCTCAAGTTTTATAACTAGTACATTAAAAATATACTTTAAGACTTCTAGATAATGATGTAGCATCCAAATCTTATTAAAATGAAAACTTTTACAATGAATGAACCCTAAATTGTAGATCATATTAACCGAGGTTTTTCATAAACTGTTATGCAATCTGAATCCCCCTGAGAACTGGGAACCATTAGTGAGATAATACTAATTATATAAATGTAACTAAATTCTCCATTCAAGTGCATCTTCTCAAGTAGCAAAGTATTTCATTAAGACTTCTTAGCAAGGTATCTCATAGAGGAAAAGAATCTGGGGGCAGAATCTTTCTTAGTTTTCCTTCTCCCCTGAAAGAAAATTGAATGCAATCTCTTATGCAAAATAGAGAGAGCTTTCTTACTCCTTGAAAAAATGTCCCCTAGAATGATTTTCCTATAGCACCCATAAGAGAAAGAAGGGAAGGAGGGAAGGAAAAAAGGAGGCAAAGAAGGATGAAAGGAATGGAAGAAAATAGGGAGGGATAGAAGGAAGGAAGAAAGGAAGGAAAATCTTTTTTCCTCCATATTATCTTGGGTGACCCTGGGCAAGTCATTTATCTGTGTTTTTCTCAGTTCCTCATTTATAAAATGAGCTGGAGGAGGAAATAACAAACCCATTCTAGTATCTTTACCAAGAAAACCACAAAAATGAGGTCATGGAGAGTTGAACATGACTGAAACAACAACACTTCTAAGTGTGGTCTTATTAGCCAACATGGTGATCTGTGTACACATCTCTGGGGTATAGAGAGTTGCCTTACTGGCTCCAGGATCATCAGAGTTTTTACCAGAACTCCTGTATTCAGGCAAACATTTATAATATCTCCCACATAGTTTTTATTTGGAGAAAGAAAATGAAGAAAAACTATTTCCAATTACATTGGGAAGTCATCTCTGTCTCTCAGTTTATCCTCAGAATTGCCTAGCAACTTCCATGGGAAGCTACTTTTCCCACCCTGTGGTGGATACCGCAATGAATCAATTCTTCATGTGTGACTTCTTCTTCAATGAAGCCTGTACGTCGTTAGACAACCCTTGCATCTAGTTACAAATCTGGCATGAGTTTCATATCCTTGGGCTTCTCCCAAGGAAAGTAGCCCTCTTGCCTCATACTTTGTGGGCACCAAGGTCAGACAGGAATCAGGCATTATGATGATGATCAGCTTGCCCTAGTATGCTATTGGATCCTCATGATAGCCCTATCAGGTAGGTAGGGCTTGCCCATATAATTGCCATTTTTCAGAAGAAGAAACAGATTCATAAAGATTAAGTAACTTGTCCAAGGACACATTGTATGTCATTGGGAGAGGTTGGATTTTAATCCAAGTTTTTCTGACTTGAAAGTTAAGTAATTTTTTTCCCCTTATTATGCCTTTCATAGCATCTAAGTCTATGTCATGCCTTTGTATTTGCCTTTTGTAGCTTAAATTCATAGAGGAAATTCATAGAAAATAAGTAAGATTTTCAGTTTTCCATTTTGTCACTGATGTGATTTCACTGGTCTAGGGAACTCTTTCCCTGTGAGGAAATTCCCTTTCCAGATGTAGATCAGTACATGCTGTGCAGTTTTTGGTCTTAGAGATTGCTTGGGGGGCACAGAGAGGAGGGAGTGTCTCTCAGTGGAGAGGGTGCTGACTTTGGAGTCAGGAAATTGGGTTCAAATTCTGGTACTGCCACTTCTTATCTGTGTGACGTTGGCCAAGTCATAGCCTGTCTTGGCATTTTTTCAGCTGTAAAATAAAGAGGTGAGATTTGACCTCTAAATTCTCTATTATCTATCTGTGACCCTATGACTTGTCCTAAGTAGTATGTGTCAAAGGAGGGAATAAACCTAGATTTTCCTGAGTTTGAGGACAGTTCTCTCTCCCATAGTTTTCATTTTAATAGGCTTAATGGTTACTTTTCTTTTTTTAAAAAAGAGGAGGCTGAATTATGTTAGTTGACAAAGGCTAGAATTTATAATTGTTAAAGAAGACTGAACACAATGGGTTGTTCTTACCACTATGGAGAATTAATTATACTGAAGTTCACTGTGTTTTGCAAAGAGCTAAATAAATCAGAAATTGCTAGAGCTGGATAGAAACTCAGTCATCTAGTCGAGCTGTACACGAAGTGTAATTCCCCTTCACAACTGATTAACTTATTTCTGAGAACAAAAAATATTAAGTATACTGAATCATAATTCAATTTAACCAGTTATCTCTGATAATAAAATAAATCCATAGTTATTTCCCAAACATTCATGTCTCATGAGAGTTATTAAGAAGGAAAAAAGTTGATTCATTAAGGTTTCACCTGGGTAATGAGAACAATGGCCTTGGTAATTCACAGATGATTTGAGAGTTGGCTCAACATCTGCCTCTTAACCCTGGCCACTTTTGAAACTTAGCTCAAAGCGTACTTACTGTAAGACCCTTTTTTGATTTTCTAAGTTACACATGCCTCACCTCCCAGATTGCCTTATCTATATATCTTAACAAAAGAAGGGTTTGAACCCAGGACCTCTGATTCCAGATACCATGTTCTTTTCCATATACATCAGGATGTCATCGAACAAGCAGTTATTTCCATGTTGTAAATTCCTGCGATAGAATGTATATTTCTACCTCGAGGGTAAGGACTGGGATTTTTAACTTTTCTTTGGGTATCCCCAAAGCTCAGCACATGGTAAACTTTTAATAAATGAGGGTTGAATGACTATACTGGTACATTTATGGATGAATGTGAGAAGCTTCTGCAAAGCTTACATTTCTGTTTTTGTCCTTCCTGCAAATAGTTTTCAAAAATGTAAATATAGCTGTAAAGATTCTATTTGACTTTAGAAGCTACCTTGGTTCTTTTTTATATTTACCACTTTTTTATATATTTATATATATGTGTTTATATTTACCACTCACTCCTACCTTGTAAGCATTTTTTCCTCTTGCACTGTTCATAACAATAAGATAAAAATAAGATTCTACCTATTAGAAGAACTGAGAGATTGCCACAAAAGCAAAATTAAAAGAAGAAGCAGTGTCCATTCTTTTTATATGATTGCTTTGGACTTATCTGTCTCACTTTAGTGAGAGTAGTTAGGCCCTATATTAGTAAACCAGCAAAAAGCAGGTATATACAATATTGGTTTTGCAAGGCTAGGAGGTCCCTTGATTGCTAATGAATGAGTTGTAGATCAGCTGTGATCAGCTATAGATCAACTGAACAGATTACATGGACTAGGCCAAGTATTGCAGAACCCATTTTTAGAAATACCAACATTCTTACCTACCTAAGAAGTTTGCGTCCCTTTTAAATAAATCTGATTTTTCTGGCTTGTGGTAAGGCCCCCAGATTCACCCCAGAGTGAACTTCAACCTCTGAGGCCCTTGCATGGTCTTAGGCTTTCTAGTGCAGAGGTTCTTGCACTTCAGAGGTTAAAGAGGTCCCTGAAACTTGGTCAAAAAGGGCATTTTTCTGGAATTGAAAAGCACTAATGTAGAACCAGGGTCAAATTCTAGATATATTTGTGGCCAAACAATGTATCAAAACTGAGTAATAAAAGAACTAAATCATGGTGTTTGAATGTATGGACTTTTTTTTTTAAGCAAGCAACTTTTTTTTCATTCTTCTTGTTTTATTTTAGAAATTTAAAAAAATATTTTTCATAATGTGTCTTAATATAGTGTTGTAGCAGGATTTTTGCTTCCTTCCGTGCAGCAATGTCACGGATGTGTGTGTTGCAAGGTGTAAGGCAATACCTTTCAGGTTTTTTTCTGAGACAAAGAAACAGATCCCTATCCTTACCCTACTACTGATATGTCACCAATTCTTCCACTTTGAAAGGCCATTTAGTAGATACGAATGGAATTTCATCAGAAAGTACTTTAGAATGCAAAATTAATCATTAATTGATTGATTCATTGACTCTGAGCCTTTCCCTCAGGAAAACCAGGGAAACTTCTTTTCTCCATAAGTTTTTTCTCCTCTTGTCTCAACTTCAAACTCATAGGCTTAGACAAACAACAGTGATTTTGACCATATAATTTATTAACAGTAAAACATCATACATGATGTAGATATTTAGAGCATGCATTGGCTGTGAGAAAAGTTACTCCCAGAGTTCACTGTGTGCTCTTTAAAAGTAATAAAAGAAATTGTTGACTAGAATTCTCCCCCCATCAGGTACATTAAGTTCTCCAAAATTCTGAAATCATAGTTCAACAATTCTGTTCTCTCAGGATGAAATATAACAACTCACTCAATTCACCTCTGGAATGCTGGTTAAACTTAGATCTCTCAAAATATTTCTTCAGATCCTCAAATGCCAGTTAATTTTGTTAGTCACTCACAAATTCATTCTTTCATAGAGTTAACTGTAGTCCTTCATTAGTTCTCCACCTCTCCTCAGGACAGAAATTCTCGTAATACTCTCTCAGTGTTTCACATAGACTTCCCCAAAGATGACTGTTAAGGGTCAGTCCACGAGATTCTTTTTTCTTTTTCATAAGGTTATAGTAATAGCATCTATTGTCTCTGTGAGAATAGCTGTTTAATCTGGGGTTATAATCAATTTCAAGAAGCAATCAGACATTTCTTTTATTACTTTTGAACTTAAATTTCAGTGTTTCAATGGAGTTGTGATTATATGTTTCAACATTCTCTCCATCAGTGCAGGCTATGTACCATCTATCATAACGTTTGGCTTTGTTCTAACATGGATCCTCCACAGAGGGTCTGACTCTAACCTGTGTACCCATTGTCTGTTAAATAAGTACATCCATACTTTAAAAAAGCAACAACAGATTTTTGCCATAAACAATTAATATCTTGAAAAATTATGTGAATTACAATGAAAATTCTCGAACGTATTTGAGTAGTTTCCTGTCTATAATCTTAAGGGCAAAAAATATGTTCATTATTTTGTGTGCCTAGCACCTGGCACAATGTTTTGCACAAAGCCTTTAATAAAAACTTGTTGAATTTGTTCAATGATATTTTCTAATAATGAATAAATTAGCTAAATTCATATTAAATTATGGGAGCGTAATCTCCTTATGCTATTGTTCCAAAATCTAATCAATGGGAATTTTATGTGGCCAAAGATCTTGTTTTTATACAGTTAGGAAAGCACAATAAAATGTCGTGAATGAACCCCAAGAGACTTCTTCCTTTGAAGAAATTACACATTCACTAACATTTGACATTATCAAAAACAAAATGTTTAGTGATCCATCAACAATCAACATTTAGTAGCCATCAACATTATTTGTTATTTTAAAAATCAAAGGGGTGTTCTCTACTATATTCCATATATATTCCATAGAGGGAAGTTCTGTGGTTTATTGGAAGGAGTACTGGACAGGGAATCTGAAACCTGCCATTGAAATGCCATGTAACTATAGACAGCTCATTTAGTCTCCCTTAGCCCATCTTTTAATTTTCAAGGCAAAGTAATTGGACTATGTCAGTGAATAGAGATTCTCAACTTTTTTTCAGTTACAGAACCCTTAAGAACAAAACTTTGCTGTAACCTTTACAGTAAAAACTTTCTAAATGATTTTTAAAATGCTAAGTAGTGCTGCATGGTAGCAAATAGCCACAAGCTGGTTAAAAAAGTAAAAATATCGCAGACCACTTAGTGAGAAGGATGTGATTGTTTGCTCTCAGAAGTGTTATATAATTGAGTGTGAGAGCTCACTTTGTTATATGCCTCACAGCAATTTTCTTATTTTATTTATTACATACAAAACCTAAAATTGGGGAAATAATTTCAGTTCATTACATTTTTTCCTCAAAAACAATTAAGATTTTTAATCTCATACTGTGTTTGGTTTGTAACCATTTGGTGACAATAATTTGCTATATCAGGATAACTAGATACAAAGATACAAAGATAGTTCTTGTCATCTTAATGTTTCTTTTGTCGTGAGAAGTGAATATTTACAGTAGATATATGAATATTTAATTATGCCAGCAGTTCTGATTGCCATTACTTTTACTTTCAGACAATTGATAGCATTTTTTAAGTGCCGGGTATGTGGCAGAATATGTTCCATTTATATATAAAACAAAAATGTAGGCATGCATTTATTATTTCATACCCTCACCACCAACACACATTATTTGGATACATTCAGTGATTGATTTCGACTAATCTGCAATCATACTGCGTATTGATTAAATAGCCAATACAGAGGGAAAAGCTTTATTACGTGCATTTTTACTCTTATTTTGTTTGAGGGAACTCATACTCTTTTGTGGAGTCCCAAAAATCTACAGAATAGTTTAACAAATATTAGCCTACCTGATTTTTAAGATTTCTTTTACTGCTCTGATTTTATTTGGTTTAAATACTATTAAATTTTTATAATTTAAATTTTTATAATATGTTTTCTCAAGGTGATATATTACAAGGAGATGAATGTTTAAATTGCTATTAAAATGTGCTATTTATATTATATTATTTATTTATATTTATTATTATGTATTTATTATTAACACTATACACTATAATAAATTATAGATAAGTTATTTATTATTATATTATTGTTATATAATTTATATGGTACTATCCATGAATTAATTTTATTTGAATCTAGCAAAACTTTTGCCTTTAAGTAGTTGTTAAAAGTCATAAAATCTTGAACAATTCCCACCTTATTTACTCATTTAAAATTACTTACAAGAAATAGCATTTAAAAATTTGTAAGTAAATATGGAAGAAAAATGAATTTGTTTCCATTTCCTTTTCAGAGCAATATATAAGGATGCTGATTTGTACCTTTTAGATTCTCCGTTTGGCTATTTAGATGTGTTAACAGAAAAAGAGATATTCGAAAGGTAAATTCTTTGAACAATTTGCCCAATTCAATTGTTTTTGTTGGGAAACCTGACATTTCATTGACATAACGAGTTCCTTAGGTGGGGAAGCTCCCTCTACCAAAGCTGATCAACATCTCTGTGGTTCAATTTTCTTAGAGAATAGTATAGAGACATAGAGGGTTTAAGTAATATTAAGGTCAAGTGGGTAGCTAGACAGCTCAGTGGATAGAGCACTAGACCTGTAGTCAGAAAGAACTGAGTACAAATCCATCCTGATCCACTTCCTAGCTGTGTGACCCTGGGCAAGTCATTTAATCTGTTTTCCTGTTTCCTCATCTGTAAAATGAGCTGTCAAACCACTCCAGTATCTTTGCTAAGAAAACCCAAATGAAGTCATGAAGAGTCAGTCACGACTGAACGACACCACCCACTACCACTAAGGTCAAACCACATGTGACAAGCAGGGCTTGAGCCCTGGAGGAAAACTGGAAGGACCACTTAGCAAGTTGCTTTTAATTCAGTCCATAACAACCTGATATTTAGAAGAATTTAGTCACCTTATATGGTTCAGGGAGTAGCTTCTAAATTCTAGTTTTATTTTCTTTTTTCACAATTGGACCAAGTTTATTGTGGTAGTCCTGGCTTCATTATTAATCAGAGGTTAAAACATGAAAGAAAATTTGTGAAATTGTTTAAGAATTGAAAAGCTCTGAAATTTTAAAAGACGTAAATATAGAATTGAGAGTTACAGAGTGCTATGGAAATAACATGGGTCTATTCCCTCCCCCCTCCACCATTTTATGATTTATAAGGAAAGTGAAACGCAAAAGAAAATAAGTAGACTGTGTAAAGTCACACTTTTATTAGAAGAATTTACTTATGGCACAATTAACTAAAAACTATAATTCCATTTGGAATAAGAATTATAACTCCTTTGTAGTCACAGAGTCTTTTCTCTACCACCAAGTCTGGAACCATGAACTATAATCAAACCAATTTTTCCTTTGTTTCTGCATAGAACTTTCTAATCTAGACCAAAGTAGCCACTCCCTGGTCACCACTCTTCTATATAATTTGTCTCCTACATTCAAATTTAAATTCCTTGCTAGCGGGCATATATGTGTATGTATAGTGTATATATGTATACACTCACACCACACACATATATATATACATACACACACATATTTATGTGTGTATATATGTGTATGTATTTATATGAATACTCTATATGTAATATGTATATATAGCATTTATATGATGCCTATAAAGGTACTGTGCTAAATACATTGTAATAATTATCTCATTTGATCTTCATAATAACCCTGGGAGGTACTAATTACTATTCCCATTTTAGGATTGAAGAAAGTTAAGTAATTTGACAAGGATTACTTGACTAGTAAATGTCTAAGGCTGGATTTGAACTCAGGTCTTCCTGACTCCAGGCTCAGAGCTCTATCCATTGTTCCACCTAGTCTCCTCAAAAACAGTCCTTACAGACTGCCTTTGCTTTTATATTTGTATCCCAAAGGCTTAGTACAATGTTTAGCCTATAGTAAGTATTTAATAAATAGCTTTTCTTTCATTAATTCATAAAAAGTAAATAACAAGGTTTATAAGGTAAGCTACATAATAGTTATATAATGAATTAATGAAACTATAAAGCAAGGATGTTATGAACCTTTTCTGGATTATGAATTCCCTTGGCAGTCTTGTAGAACCCTTCTCAGAATGATTATTTTTTGGTCTATATTCATAATTGAAGAAAATGCTAAATTGCACTTAAAGATTAGTGAGGAAAGAGATGTAATTTTTCCCCACCAAAGCTTATGGGTCCCCTTAGAATGTGGAGGGGGCTTAAATGATCATTAGAATTAGCATGTGGGTGAATGTCTTACACAAACCATTTTTCTATTTCTGAAGCTGTGTCTGCAAGCTGATGGCGAACAAGACCAGGATATTGATCACTTCTAAAATGGAACATTTAAAGAAAGCGGACAAGATATTAATTCTACATGAAGGCAGTTGCTATTTTTATGGGTCCTTTTCTGAACTTCAAAGTCTGAGACCTGACTTTAGCTCAAAACTCATGGGATTTGATTCTTTTGACCAGTTCAGTGCAGAAAGAAGAAGCTCAATCCTAACAGAAACCCTGAGACGTTTCTCAGTAGAAGGTGATACTGCCGTCTCCTGGAATGAAGGAAAAAAACAATCTTTCAAACAAACTGGAGACTTTGGGGAAAGAAGAAAGAATTCTATTCTCAACCCACTGAACTCCACTAGGAAATTTTCTGTAGTGCAGAAAGGTCAACAGCAGATGAATGGCATTGAAGAAGATGATGATGAGCCATTAGAAAGGAGGTTGTCTTTGGTGCCTGATTCTGAGCAGGGAGAGGCCATTCTGCCTAGAAGTAACATGATAAACACTGGACCAACATTCCAAGGACGACACAGGAGGCAGTCAGTACTGAACCTGATGACCCGCCCCTCCATTCATCAAGGTCAGAATATGTACAGAACTGGAAGTGCTGCTGTCAGGAAGATGTCCATGGTCCCTCAGTCTAAGTTATCCGAGATAGACATTTACTCCCGACGTTTGTCTCGAGACAGTGGCATGGACATAAGTGATGAAATTAATGAAGAAGATTTAAAGGTATTCATGTTAATTTTCAATGGTAACCTTTTCATATTTATCACAGTACATAGAGTAAAATTTAGCATTTGGAGAGGGGTGTGTGTGTGTGTGTGTGTGTGTGTGTTTGTGTGTGTTTGTGTTTGTGTGTTCGTGTTTGTGTGTGTGCATGAACTTTGGCCTTGTACCACATTGGAATATGGAGAACAAAAGAAGAAATTTAGATTAGTATACAAGTGGCTTAAAAGTGTTAAGAGAACAAGCTTTTCAAGCTTTTTTTTAAAGCTTTCATTTTTATTTCTGGGAGTCCCAGATGCACTACTTGAAGGAAAAATGGCCCAGGTCATCATAGAAATAGGTTCCCCTGTTGCAAGAGGCATCACCCTGTGAGAAAATACCACCAATATACACTAGCACTTGTTTTGCAATTTAGAGAGAATGGTCTAGGATTTAAAAAGTAAGGTGACTTGCTTAGAGTCATAAAGGCAACTTGTATCAGAAGCCCTGGTAGCCTAGTGGATAAAGCATTAGCTTTCTAAACCAGGAATTATGGGTTTAAACCCTATATGTGATGAGTGTCCTTTTTATCCTCAAAACTCCTACAGACTGCTAACTAATTAACGAGAAGTGAATAATCTGTGGCTATTATTTATTATATATAATCACAGATTTGAGAGCTGGAAGAGGTAACCTACTCCAAACTCCTCATTTTATAGAGTAGGAAACTGAAGATCAGAGATATCGTATAACTTTTCCAAAATCACACAGCTATGCAGCACAGGCTAGGATTTGATCCCCTGTGCCCTTTAACTCAAAACTGAGTGTACTTTGTACTATATTACCCTGTCCCTTAGCTCACTATCTATGAAAGCTGACATTGGGACTACATATGAAAACCTCTCTGAACCTAAATAAAACCTTCTGTTTTGCATGCCCACAATGTAAATGGAACTCTAACATATGGACAGAAATGTGAGAGCACCCTTCTTGTCCTCTTGGACATGCAGAGGATAGTGCTTATTCAAATCAACACTATGTGTTGATACACTAATGTAGTTGTGTATTAACATACCATGTATGCATTTACACGTATGCATATATGGATACATATCTTCATTCACATGTATGCACATGTACACACTGACAGGCAGTATCTTATACTGGAAAGAACAGGAGACCTGGACTCAAAGGATCTAAGTTCAAATTTGAATTTTTTACCAGTTACTATGTGACCATGAGTAAATCATAACCAAAGTTTCATCATTTGAGGTGGTAGAGCCCAAAGGAAAGGGCATTGTAATTGGAGCCATATACTCAAGTTCAAATCCCATTCCTTGAGTTACTCATATGATTCTGGGGAGTTGATTTGACCTCTGTCGGCCTCAGTTTTCAATATAATATAGTATAGCATAATTAATATAATATAGTATTATAATATATAAAATAAAGGAGGGAGGATTGAACCAGATGAATTCTGAGGTCCCCTCTAGCTCTAAATTTTTAAATGACAGAATTAGGCTGTATGATTTCTAAGGTCTCTTCCAGCTCTGAAATTTAACTATTTATTTATGTCATATAGAATTAGTTCTCTCTAGACAATTATTTTATTTTAAGGAAGTTCACATATTTAGACATATCTACCAGATCTTCTTTAAATTCTAGTCTATCCCAAGTGAGTATCAAAGTATGGATAAATTTTCTAAAAAAATATGGTTTTTAGGAATTGAAAATCTCATCAAGTGCTTCAATTGCAGTAAGTGAAAGCATAGATAATTTTAAATCTTACATGGGCATTGAATGAAAAAAATACCTTTTTTCAGAAACTGAAAGAAAGCTTATTTTAAAAAAAATTCATTTTCCTTAAATCAAAAAAGTTCATGTGAAAGTGTCCAAGAGTGTCCAAGGGGAGCTTTTTTGTTTTCAATTATGTCACACCAAGATTGTAGATCATTTTGTTATTTCATTTGGATGCTATGCTTTGATGACACTTAACAGGTTTACATATATGAGGAATAAGATTTTTCCTGGGGAATTGTTTACCATTTGCTTTCCTGGGCCATAATAAGTAGTTGTTTTCATTAATAAGAAACATTTAAAGATTATGTCTCAGACTTTAAAGAATAAAAATTGAGGACTAAATTCATTCAAGTTTTGTTAGCTGCTTCTGAAAAGAGAAGATGTAATAGGTTAATTGACACCTCTCCCATTCTTTAGTAAAATGATCTTGGATAAATCACTTAGCCTGTTTGTGCTTCAGATTCCTCATTAGAAAACTGAGGGACTGAGGCATAATGATGTGATTTCCTTGGCCTCACCAGTTCTACATAAAAGCTAAAAACACCATTTGATTTCAGTCTGAAAGGATTTTTCAAACCTCAGCCTAAAGGTTTTCTTTTTCTTTTCTAAGGTTATGAGAAAACAATCTCTTTTCTCCTTATAGATCTATTATCAAAGGGAATCATTCGGTATAGGACCTTGTGCTCTCTCTCCAAAGTCTGAGAACTGAAAGAACTACAGAGCAGAAGATGACAGGCTCACAAATTTAGCTTAAGAAGAAGTCTTTAGAGCCCACCAAATCCAACTCTTTCATTTTATAGTTGAGGAAACTGAGGTACAGAAAAGTGATTTGTCCCATAAGGTCACGTAAGCTAGTAATTATCTGAGACATAATTCAAACTCAGCTCTTCCTGACCTTAAATCTAACACTCTGTCTACTATGGTGACAGAGTACCTGGTTCCCCCATTCCTTAACAATTTGGATTATCTACCTAGGACACTAATTACTAAAGAAGCCCAGAAGAAGAACTCCAGAACAATAATCTTGTTGTTACATCATTATTGTACAGGAAGGAAAATTGTAAACTTGAGGGAATCCCTAAAGATCCAGAGAAGATTATTTTAAGGCTCATCCCATAAAAAACTTTCACTTTGAAAAATTCCATACCACAATCTGACACAAAAATATCTCATCCATGACACTCAAGAATACTTTGTATATCATTTTAATGTTCACAGATTTTTTTTAGATATTGTGATTTTCAAGATCTCATTCTTCAATATTACTTTTGTGTAATGGGTGACATAGACGACTATTTGAATAACTTGTTTTTAAGTATTCAGTTGTCCAGTCCTTTGAGATATGGATACCCTAATTTGAAAAACTGTAGTATTTCCTGGTTTTGAAAGGGATGTGATATTTGCCTTAGAATCAAACTGATAACATCATAAATTTTCCTTACGTGTATTTAATTAAGTTCCTGAAAATTCTCTAGATATCAGAAAATAACATTGTAGTTATTTCTGCCTACTCAATTAAAAATATGAATGTAGTGTGGTCCAGTTTTGGACCATTACAAATAATCATGGTCATTTTTTCCCCAGGAGTGGTTTTTTGATGATGTAGAAAACCTCCCAGCTGTTACCACATGGAACACCTACCTCAGATATATTACTGTTCATAAGAACTTAGTTTTTGTGCTAATTTGGTGCCTCGTTATTTTTCTGGTTGAGGTAAGAATGTTCTACTTATAATGAATTGTTATCATTCCAAATTAAGAATACAGTTTTCAAGCTTATTGTGAAAATTACTCTCCAAAAGAGTGCCATAAAATTTTTATGTATGTGCATTTGATATCTAGTAGAGAAAAGATATGGAGTGAATCTAGTATTCAAAGTCATGCTAAACCAGACTAGGAAGGTTAATGGAATTAGAGAAGAGATGAGTTTTGATTAGAGAAAAGGATCATTCTGATAGGGAATATGTATTTGCATAGTGACTACAGTGTGCCAGGCATTGTGCTAAGTAAGTGTTTTTACAAATATTTTCTTATTTGATCCTCACACCAAGCCTGTAAGGTGGGTGCTCTTATTATCTCCATTATACAGTTGAGAAACTGAGGCAAATAGAGGTTAAGTGAATTGCCCAGGGTTACACAGCTAGTAAGTGTCTGAGAGGGGATCTGAATCATTCAAGACTGACCTGACTTAGACACACAGGTAGTTATTTTTTAAGAAATTGTATGGCCAAGTATAACATATGGATGGTTATCGTAAGCGCAGTTGTGAGTTTGAAGATGGAGAACTGTCTCTCCATTAAAGATGAAACAATGATGAACTAAGTAATAAACAGTAAGCAGATTTTGAAGTTCTACAGAGATAGTGCCTCCCATCTGTAATTTCTGAGAAAAAAAATGTTGGACCACATAATTTACAAGACTAATTTCAGTACAGGACTTTTATGGGTAAAATAAACAGTTCTGCCTCCTATGGTTTAGGTTTACTCTAGTATCATTCTTAGCTAGGCCAGAGTAGTTGTGAAGTTAGTGCAAGGAAAGGACTTTACTCCGTTGACTCACTTAGGATACCACTCATTACACCAGAAACTTTTCAGATGTAAGTATCCTCTCAGGCTAATACTTTCCTTTCAGTTTAGCACAACTTTTAGCAGGAGGTAAGTGTTTAAAAAGACTTTTTCATTCATTCATTCATCATTCATTCATTCATTCATTCATTCATTCATTCATTCATTCATTCATTCATTCTCAAGGGCTGTTATGTGGGCCACATGACTTTTGTGCTAACAAACCATCTAAATCCTTAGGTTAGACCAGAATTACCAGTCTCTGGAGATTTGTTCAGGCATTATCCTGGGCAAGGCCTTCCTAGGGATATTCTAGTTGAAAGTTGCCCTTTGTTCCTGAAGTCTATACCTTATCACCTGGATTTAGATGAATAAAGGTCACTATCAAAGCGAAAGCCCTAGATTTTTCTTGTTTGGTTAGTCCTTCCAGGGACCCTATTTCCTTCTCCAGAGTATTTTACAAATGAAGAAACTAAGACAGATAGAGGTTAAGTGACTTGATTAGGGTCACATAGCTAGTAAGTGTATGAGGTCATATTTGAACTCGGGTCTTCCTGACCCAATACTCTACCCACTGTGCTCCCTGGGCAGGTGTTGGTGGCAAGTTTCTCTGATTCAGGGAATGATTAATTGAAAGTTGCCCAACAGAAAAAAAATGGTACTTAACAATCATGTAATTGATCTTGGGCAGTCTTGCCAAATGATCATGATTAATATGAATTAAACCCAGCCCTTTGACAAAGTAAACCCCAAATCAATACTTCAAAGATATCAATAGCCTGAGCTCCTGGGTTGAAAGGTCATAATGTTTGTCCTCAAGTTAGACAGTTATATATGTTGAGGTTCATGGAATGATGCAAAGCAAAGGTGTCAGAAAAGAATGTGGTGATTATGTTTATATATGTATACATACATATATCTCTTTATGCATACACATGCACACACATTTACCACAGCTTTGTCCCATAGATTTGAACTTAAGCGTCTTTCAAAAGTGTAATCCAAATTGTTCAAGAAAAGACAATGATGTTTGAAATTTTATGATGGCTTGTAAAATCCTCATTGATGTGGTCTGGATCCTCAAGGGCTTGCATATTTTAAAGGCATTATGTATAATGTGAATTTAGTTGGGTTAGGGACCAGATCTGTGATTTTATTGCTAAAAAACACTAGGAAATGAGTAAACTCCTTCTACCAGAGCAAGGCTGAACCTTGTCTGTATTCTCTTGGACACTAAGATTAAAGGACTTGCCCACAGTCAGCCAACCAATCAGAACCGGCTCTATGTGGTTCCAAGGCTGGATCTCTAAGTATAAGCCATGCTATTTCTGGTACAGAGAAGGCTAAAAAACGATGAAAAAAATGGTGCCTCAAGTTCATTCTAGATATTGGGTTTAGAGATGTTAAAAATATATATATTTTTTGCTTTTGAAAGTGCATTCTGAGGATTTGATTGTTTTTATGAAATTCTGTCTGGAGCTAAAACATATCAAGATTCTTTGGTGAAGGGAGATAGAAAGAAACATTGCCTTGTGTTTTCATACAAATATATTTATGTACATGCTATATTATTGAAGTTGCTACCATAGAAATCAAATAGAGTCAGTCAAATAAAAGAGACATTTACATTCCAATGATTCTTATAATTTAAAATTTTCACTTACTCTGAAGGCATTTTAAAGAAACAGCCTTGGCTTTGTTGGCATCTTGGGCCTGAAATCAGGAAAACCTGAGTTCAGATGTGACCTTACACAGTGTCTGTGGGCCTGTGCCAGTCACTGGATGACTATCTGCCTACACTTCCTAAACTCTGGAAGGAAAATAATAATAGCACCTAAATGAGAAAATATTTGTTATGTGCCCGGCACATAGTAGGTACTTAATAAATGCTTGTTTCCTTCCTTCTTTTATTGGGTGATTTATGTCTTTTTACAAATATATGTAAAATAGTATGACAGAGTTAATTACTATTACATAAAAGAAATTGTAAATTGCACATAATTGCTTCAATAATGTAGGTGTGTTCACATCTGTTCAAGAATGTTTTTTATGCATAAAATATGATAATTTGGAGAGATTGGGAATAATCCAAAAATACCATAAATGTATTTGGCAACTTCCTTTTTCAGTTTTTCAAACTAGTAGGTTTTTTTTTAACCAAACCTATAATTTTATTAGTTTAATGAACTCTTGACAAGGAAATTTTATCAATGCAGGTATGACTTACTTAGCACAATGCCAGGCACATTTTAAGTGGTCTATAATTGTTAGCTGTTTATTATTAGCTATTACTTAATCTCAGTAATAGCGCCTACAGCATCAGAAAGTTAAGTGACTTACCTAAAGTCAGAGAGCTGGTATGTGTCAGGCACATGGATGCCAGACCTTCGTGACTCCAAAGTCAGGTCTTATGCACAGCACCCTGCTGCTTCTGTAGCAGGCATATTACCAAAACTTTATGTAATTAAAGCGTGATGAAACTCACCAAGGGAGAAACTGACGATTATGTTGTATTTAGTCTAAATTCTGTTTCTAGTCATGGTATACCTTTTTAATGTATTCCTTTTTAAAAATAGTTTTTATTGATATCTTTTGTTTTTATATTCTTTAGATTTCCCCCCCTCCCACATTTTCTTTCCCTCCCCCCTTCCCAGAGAGCTGTCCCTTATAAAAATAATTATTTTTTTAAAAAGAGAAAGATAAAGGAATTCAGCTAAATTGGTCAATACATTAAACAAAAAATTGACATTATGCTCAGTGTTCCATATATTCCTCCCCCTCCTTCCTTACCTCTGCAAAAGAGATATCTTCTCATATGTCTGTCTTCTTTGGGGACAAAATTGTTCTATTTCACAACATTAAATTTTAATCGTGTTATGGTTGTTCTATTATTTACATAGACAGAGTCATTATGTGTATTGTTTTACTGGCTGTTTATTTCACTTTGCACCAGTTCCATAAATCTTTCTGAGCTCCTCTGTCCTCCTCATTTTTGTCCTGTCTTACACCAAAGTAATATTCCATTGCATTCATGTATGACAATTTGCTTAGCATTTCCTCAGCAGATGGACATCTACTTTGTTTCAGGTTCTTTGCTGCTACAACAAAAAATATAAATATTTTAGTATATATCAAGCCTTTCCTTTTGTCTATGACTTCCTTTGGGTTTATCCCTAGTAGTGGATTTTTGGTGCTGACATAGAACTGTTCCACTTTAAAGCTACTATTTACTTAGGATAAACTTGAATGTAGTAGAACCTCATCTAAGACCCTCAGACTTATATAGTTGAACATTTTGTTGTGATTTATAGTCATTGTTGACAACTTAATGATTTTTCTCTAATTCAAGCTTAGGATGGTTTTTTTTTTAAATCCCTATAAATACCTAGGCAATATGACAATTAAGGAAACTGAATATTTACATGCTTATACTGGGATTTTTGCCACAATATCATGGTACATGCACTAAATAAGCTTTTCTCTTCCTACTCTTATTGCTATCTAGGTGCTCATGGTTGTTCTCATAGTGCCCAAAGAAACAAAGCAGTGCTTTTCTTTCCTTGTGAAATGGATCTTCCCCTTTCTTCCCCCCTCCCTTTTTTCCTCAGGCTTTATTTGTGCCTATTTTTTAATTTATTCTACTTCATTTTAGATTTTACATCATTTTAGATATAGACCTCATTTGCTTCTCTTTTAATAAATGCACTTTTTAGTAAGTTCAAATTAGTAAAGAATGTAGACTATTCTAATCAGTAAACTAATAAACATTGAATGCCTCTTCTATGATTTTAGCTCTCATCATTCAATCCTTAATACTTAGGCATTCAAATTTAAATTATATTAATGTTTTTAAAACTCTTGAAGGACCACTAATTTTTTGTTAGTGCTTTTGAGTTCCATAATAGGATTTGTTATGTAGAGATAACATAGAACACAGATGAGTAGTCATTTCCTTCATCTGTGAAATGAGGAGATTGGACTACGTAATTCTTAAAGTTTCTCCTTGTTCCAATATTCTGACTTAAACAAATAGCAGATTAGGAGACTTTCCAATGACTTCCTTCCTGGTGTGCAACTTGGACTTCCATCTTAGTTATCAATAAAATTGTTAGGAAATCCTTTAGTTGAAATGAAATCTTATCACTTCAGTTAGTGAATTTGGTTCTGATGGAATTCATTTTTAGTATTTGATTTGAATTGCTTTAATTCCAGTACTTCCAGTGTGAGCAGCAGTATGGGACAGTGGATAGAGTACTGGTGTTGGAGTCTGAAAGACCAGGATCCAAGTGCTGCCTTTTGCATTTACTAGCTACTGTGACTAGGAGCAAATCATTGAAACTTTAAGTGCTTCCAAATAGCCCTGTAGGACTGTAAATTACAGATGAGTGCTCAATCTACAGAGGTAGAAGAAATTTCCACTTCACAAGTTCTACATACTGATGATATCACAGGTCTGGACTTCCAACATTCTCCCTTCACTTTTCTTCCTTCTCCTCTCCCTCTTCCTCAGTCTCACTTTGTTTGTAACTCACAGTATTTTCTCTTAAGAACTTTTCAAAGAAAGTTAGAGCTTTTCAAAGAAAGCAGTTAAGCCTCTTTAAAATTTTCATGTGATGCATAAAGTCATTCATTAAACAAATAATCATCAGATGATATTCTGTGTCAAGCAGTATACCTACCTGTGTGGTCCCTCCCCTTAGTCATTTCACAGATTATTTAGGGATATGACTTATATACAGATAACTGCAGTACTAGGTATCAAGTTGTAAGGAAAGAATGAATGATAATGCAGAGAACATGTACTAAAATAGTCCAGATGAAGAGATCGCTTCTGTTTGGAATGATCATTTGCACTAGCTTTTTTTGTTTTGTTTTGTTTTAAAGCAAAGAAACCTATTTATAAAAAATGGGAGGAATTTGATTAGGTAGAGGTTTTGAGTGAACAGGGTTTGTGTGTGCATATGTGTGTATGTGGTATGATATGAAGATATGATGCTGGTGGCTTGGTGATTAGTCAGGAAATGTCATGAGCATAGATGGAGAAGTGAGAAACTATAAGGGATGATGAGGGAATGGTGAGTAAAAATTAAAAAAAAATAGAAGGCTCTTTTCACCTAGTATGTACTCAGTCAACATTGAATGAATGGAATTATGTAAATAGTGGGAAAATGTAGGTAGAGAACAGACTTTGAAGAATCTTGAATGCCTAGCCAAAAAAAGTCCTTTGATCCTTTAAGTAACAGGAAGCCATGGAAAGCACTACAGCAGAGGAGGATTGTTATCAAACTGGTATTTTAAGAAGATAAATTTGATGGCAGTTTGTTGAATGGATTGCAAGGAAGAGAGAATGCAGAGACACCAGATAGGAGGCAACTGTAATAGGCTAGATATTATATGATAAAAGTCTAAACCAGGGGTGGGGATTCTGTGACCTTGAGGCCACATGTGGCCCTCTAGGTCCTTGGGTATAGCCTTTTGACTGAGTCCAAGTTTTGCAAAACAAAGCTTTTTATTAAGGGGATGGGTTCTGTGAAGTTTGGATTCAATCAAAGGGCCTCACTTGAAGACCTAGAAGCCCACGTGGCCTCAAGGCTGCAGGGTCCCCACCCCTGGACTCTAAACTAAAGTGGAGGAAAAGGATATACATTTTAAGATAGATTGTGAAGCAAAAATTGAGCCAACTTGTTAACTGGTTGGATGTGGGAGGGACAGGCATTGCACTTCGGTTACCAGGGAAATAGCAGTACCATTACTGAAAGTATGAAATCAGAACTAGTTGGGCAAGGGACAGGAAACATGAGAAGGTCAATGTCACACCTCTTGAGTTTGAAGTGATAGTAAGAAATCCAGGTAGAAATATTAGAAGGTGGCTGGAAATTAAGACTAGAGCTTGGGAAAGTCCAGACTGAAGATAAAGATAGAAGTATGTACACATAAATCAATACTTGGCTTTATTTGTGTAATTGTCCTAATTTCACTATATTACCCTGCATTACCTTTCCTCATCTACCTTAGCCCTTAGTTCACTTAGGTATAAAATGGAAATGATAACAGATCACATTTAGGTAGTGCATTAACATTTATAATGAGCTTTATTTCTTTTCTCCTCTCTTCAAAAAGATTTTATTTGATCAAAAGATACAGCTTCAGTTCTAATGGCCCAATTCTTAATGAGAATGCACAATAGATTCAGCCATTTTCATATGGAGATGATCTTTGTCCATTATAGGAGTTTTAGCCTTTCATTTCAGTTTTCCCTTTCTTTTCTTTTTTTAGGATTCTTTTTTTTAATCTTTTTATGTATTTGTTTTCAGTTTTTAACAATCACTTCCATAAGTTTTGAATTTTCTCCCCCTCCCTCCTGAGACTACATGCAATTTTATAGGGGTTCTACACATACATATAATGAGCTTTCTTTAAAATAACTTTATAAGGCTGGCAATGCAAATGTTTCTATTCTCATACTCACTTTCTAGGCCTGCCACGAAAGGAAGATTTCTCCTTGAACAGAATTTCTCATATTTAGAAATCCCCCAAGACTTCCATACCAATGCATGTTGTATCAGCATAACTGTGCTTAATCTTTGTAGATAGGTGTTTAAACATCTCTCAGTTCCTTTTCTTCAATTAGAATGTTTATTTCTCTTCATGAATCTTAATCTTACAGTGGATGTTTTTGTAGGTAATAGAATCAGACATCAAGTGTGTGAAATATACAATGCTTTCAGCAACTAAGCAAGATTCTTGTGTAATTCTCTGCAGTCAGGGTGAGGAGTACTCTGCCACTCTATCAGTGGGCTTAGGGCTAATACCCAATCTCGGCAATTGTTCTTCGTGGTGTGAAGAATTGTCTTTTTAAAACTCTGGGGTGCCACTCCTCCTCTCTCCCTCCCCCAAAAAAGAAGGGAAAAGAAGAACATGAATAAATGATTTATAAAATATGTAGAATAGAAGGAAGATCAGACACACAGACAAGCAGGGAAATATTGGCATTACCAGCATAATTTATCAGAGATTTTAAAAGTAAGATAGACAAAATTTAGGCTCTCGTATGCTGTCCTTTTGTTTCAGTTCTTTGTGTCTGGAAATGTTCATAATTTTTAGCATCTATCACATTCACAATAAAAAAAAGTGAAAAGGCAAAAAAAATTAGGGAAAAAAGTTACTGACAAAATTTTATGTTCAGATGCTTCATATGGCAAATGTTACAGTGACCATGAATGAGCTTTTCATGGACACATTCATAAACCAATAAAAAGTGATTTTTTTCCCATTCAAATGCTTTTACTATAATCTTATTTCTACTGATGAGATTCAGTTAATTTCCCTGTTGATTGAAGGGAAGAAATGACAAGGCATTTTACTCTGATGTAATTTGAATTCTGTTGTCTTAATGTATTCACACTGTACGTACTGTTGCTGGAGACAATTATTACAGCTACTGAACGAAACGAAGTAAAAATTCATGTGCTTTCAGGGGGTGGAGGATATTGAAAAAACACTCTTTGGCAGGGGAAAATTGAACTGTTTGTTGTCCTGTTGCAGGTGGGCGCTTCTTTGGTTGGGTTTTGGATGCTTAAGGAGTGAGTATCCCATGTTGTGAGTTTTGTCTTATTTCTGATGTATCTTTAAAACTATTTTGCTGTGCATTAAGCTCATTCTTTTTTTGTGACAGGGAAGGGATATTATAAAATTTGTTTCAAAGTTCTACTGATTTAACTTATATTTTCTAATTTTCTCTTTGCCTGGGTCTCAATTAGTTCTACTGAAAAAGAAAAGACTTGATCATGTCCATAACCTACTGTCCTCTGCCAGTGCCCATAAGAAAAGATTTGCACCAATTTTTTTTTTGGAGGGGGAAGGTGAGGCAGTTGGGGTTAAGTGACTTGTCGGAGGTCAGGCGACTGTCAAGTGTCTGCATTGAATTCAGGGCCTCCTGACTCCAGGGCCAGTGCTTTATTCACTGCACCACCTAGCTGCCCTGCACCTAGTTTTCTCTGAAATTCAATAACAACTTTGGGGACCAATTTGAACATGGAAATTTTTTTCATGATTTTTCAAACATGAAATCTTTCTTTCCCATGCTTTAATTTATTTCAAAAGTTAAAGTAGTTGGCTTTGGCTATGATCTGATAACTCTTTTCATGCTGTGAAAATCTCAGTAGTTCACCTCTAGTAAAATTTTTGGGATTCATTAAATTCAAGTCAGTATGTTTATGTTTTTGGAAGAATCTCTAGTTGCTGAATAATTACTTCATCTTTGTTTTACAGGACCTCTCTTAATGTGAATAATACAGATGGACCCAATAACACCCATGCAGTCATTATCACCGACACCAGCAAATACTACTTGTTTTATATTTATGTGGGAGTAGCTGACACACTTTTTGCCCTGGGAATATTCAGAGGCTTACCGCTGGTGCATACGCTAATATCAGTCTCCAAAATTCTGCATCACAAAATGTTATGCTCCATTTTGAAAGCACCTATGTCAACCTTCAGCACTTTGAAAGCAGGTACTTTGATGAAAGAATGTACTGTCCTTTGTGTGAAATGAAGCTTTATTCCTCAGGGATGTGTGGCCTTAGTTGCTGTTTTTTTCACTCGTGATGGATTTACATTGAAATACTTTTTTTTTATCCAATCCCCCTAGTGACCGATAATATACATTTACTAAGGTAGCATCTACAGTTTGTTTACTTCTTTGTCTATTTATTAAGATTCTTAGATCTTATCATGGTCTTTTCAGTCAACTAGGTTACCACGGTTTGCTAAAACATCACATCACTGAAGTTATGATAGCAAAATCTGTCCTCATGTCATATCTAGATAGCTGTACAAGCCTGGTTAGTGGCAGCTAATGGTGCAGTGGAGAGTAGAAGGCCTAAATTCAGGAAGACAAGTTTAAACCTGGCCTCAGACACTTACTAGTTGTGTGACCTTTAGCAAGTCACTTAACTTCTTTTGGCCTCAGTTTCCTCAACTATAAAATGGGCTTGAAAATGGCTTTCATTTTATAAAGAAGCCTAAAAAAGAGAAAAACCTTGCCTAACCTCAGGCAGCTATTTTAAATCCACGTCTCCAAGAGCAAATAACAGTCTTATCTCTCAAGTTTGAATTCAAATCTTGTTAGCTTTTGTGTTTTTAGGGCACATTATAAGGACTTACATATCTAAGGCACCTTGATATTCTCATATTCATTATCTTGTCTGATCTTTCTGACAATCCATCGAGATATGTAAGGGAAATATCATCACCCATGTCTGAATGATTAGAGACTATATCTTAAAGAGACAAGCACTTCAGTCTTCTCTGTGAACCGGAAAATATCAGAGGCAGAAGGAATTTTAGAGATCATATAATTCAATTCCCTTATTTAACAAATGCATAAACTCAAAGTCAGAAAGAGTAAGTAATTCACTGAAGGTCGGTACAGTTATTATTACTGTATGTGGCAGAAGTGATACCAGAATTCATATCTTCTGACTTTTATGGTGGCATACTTTTCACTATATCTTACCACCTGCCTGAGTTCCTCATGCCTTTGGAGGGTACTAATAAATAACACCCCAGTCTTTCCTATCCCTTTAAATGTTTCTAGTGAATATTTTTTTTCAATATTTTAATTGTGGGGCTGCTCTGCAGATTATAGAAAATTGAATATAGTATTCTCAGAATTCTAAAAATGGTTCTATTTTTTAAGCTGAGAGGGTCCCTAGGCATCATTAGTTATAATCCCCTCATTTTATAGATGAGGAAACAGACCTACAGGGGTTTAATATTTCCCAAGAGAGTCAGTAACGTGAAGGAGTAGAGATGGAAATTAAACCTTCATACTTTGATTCCAAACTCAGTTCTCTTTCTAATTCCAAGTATAATGTTAGAGTAACCTAATCCTACCTCCATATCCAGTCTTACACACCCTGTCTGATTCTTATTTACTTCTTACACCACATTATGATTTGTGGTTCAGTTTTTATCCCTTAAGATGGCTAGATGTTTTTCTGTTATAATTAAGTCTCCATTTTATATCTGCTTTTTGGTTTTGATCTCCAGCTGTACTATATGGTATTCATTTTTGTTGAATTTATTTTCTTGTCTCTGATAATTTCTCTCATTTTCCAGTCATTTATAAAAATTCATCAATATTTAAGTATAGTGTCATGCTCAGAGTTCATTGAATCGAGGAATTCTGACATTCCTTGAGAGAAAGCTATCATTTGAGATGGAATAAATGCTGATTCATAGTTTTTTTTCCTGAAACTGCTTTTACTTTTCACAAAATTTGGAGATTTTTTATATACATTTCTTTTTTTATTGAAACAAATATGTAAATGCATATAGTCATTTATGCTGCAAACTTCATATTTATAAATAGATGACTAAAGTGTGATTGTAGGTTTACTTAGGATTACAGACGAAGCATCAGAAGGGACCTCAAAGGCCATTTAGTCCAATCACCTTATTTTATTACTGAAGAATTGAGTCCCAAATCAGTTAAGTGACTTGCCTGAGATCACACAGGAAGTCATATGGATTGTTAATAATAAGGGGAGTGAAACTCCTCTATTCTTTACAAAGGACAAAAGTGAATAGGTCTACATGTAGAAAAGATTTAAATGAAAACTGAACCATATTTGTTTTCAGACATCAAGGCACACAATTAGTGGAGAATGTTATGTCTGTTGCCTAACATAATTATTAAGTAAACTCAGTGACATACACTGTATCTCCTTGAAGTCTGTAAAGAGGACCAAAAGAGTTTGGGAGGTCTCTGCTAGCCTGTGAGTCTATCACTTAAAAGGTGAAAAGGAAAACAAGTTAATAACTGTTTGTACTTATGGTGGTACAGGAAATTAGGAAGGAGTATGTTGGCTAATGTTTAATAACCAACTCTCTGAAAAAAATGTACTCAGACTCTTTTAATCTGAATCTGTGTTGTTAACATTTCTCTATCGCTTTTTTAAACCTTGACAATCAATAAAACAGCATATCAGCTCCTCCTTTATAATGTTTGCTGATTTATGAGATACAAATGCTTACACTGAAAATTTAACATTCAGCTCTCACACACTGGATTGATGTAGCTCCGGTATTCCCCTAGACATATGCCAAATTAAATCATAACTACCTAAATTGACTGATTTGAGAGTTTTCTGGGGATGGTGAAGAATGCATTCTCTCTTTTAACTTAGTCTTGCTTTTTGGATGATTAAGGGCAATACATAATAATTTCATTTTTTGTATTATGAGGAAAAAAGATTAATATTTATACAGCTAAGAACTTTATATACATTATCTCATTTGACACTCAAAACAATCCAGTGGGGTAGGTACTACAGGCATTATTATTCCCATTTTATAAATGAGGAAAATTACTTAGGTCTTGTAACTATCTCAGTGTTAAATAGGTAGTATAACTCAGTGGAAGGATTCCAACCCAGGTCTTCTTACCTCTAGAGCCAATAGGTATTTTATTTTTGTGTATTTTTTTAAAAGTACTTGGCAAAAACTGTGGAGAATCTCCATTAGTATATACTTAGTCTTTTATTTCACTAAATTAAAAGATGCCTGGAACCTCAATACATTTTACACTAAGGTGTGTATGTGGATTGGAGAATGAACATAGTTAAGACTGTTGTATGTTATTTGTGACCAAAGATAAAAGGTCCACTGAAATTCCCCCTGAAATTTAGCAGAAATTTATTATCTTTAAATGTCCAAAAATATAAGATGACACTGTAAACACTATTATAAAACACTCAACATTTTTGAAGTTCCAGGTCAACTGAGAGCACATTACTTCTATCTCTATACTTTAGAGATAATCAAAAGTTGATTTCTGAAAGGCTATTTTCTTTCTTTTGACCTTTAGGTGGAATTCTAAACCGTTTCTCCAAAGATATAGCAATTTTAGATGACCTTCTGCCACTTACAATATTTGACTTCATCCAGGTTTGTAAAATAACCATTCTTTAATAGATTTTATTCCTTTACTCTGTAAAAGTGCTTAAGTTTGATTATTTAATTACATTTTACCCACATTTAATTTGGAGTTGGAAAGTCTCTTCCCTTGGTTAGAATTTGGTAAGAAAGAGTTGTTTTAAAATAAAATGATAGTGGGAAACCAAAAGAAATAGTACAGTTGAAAAATCAATGCTATGTCAGAGGAACTGACTTTATACCGAGAGAGTCAGCAATACACTTGGGTAATGCAGCTTGCTACCTCTATGATGTGATTTTGAGGGACATTGCAAGCCTTCTCTGACCTGAGATATCTCCAACACAGGCTTGTGTTGTGATAACATTCAAAGAATGAGTTTTTCTAAGGAAATTAAAACATTATACCTTGAAAAACAATCCATTAAAATGCATTTCTTTTTCTTGGAAGAAGTAGCACCTTAACATACAGTATGTACCCAAAGTCTTAGTGCGGTTTTAAGCTATAAATCTTAACATTTCTTTAAGCCTTCTGCGACACCTTGTGCATGCACTAGCCACTTGACTCTGAAGGCATGGAAAACCATACTGATTCATATGGATGCTTGAAATAGAAAAGTCCAGAGCCTAGGACATTGTCCTGAAGACTATTCTTGAGGGATTTAGAAATGGGATAGAAGTGAATGAAAGATATTTGAAGAGGAAGGAAGGAGCATGGTAAGTCAAGGTGGGCAGTTGTCCAAGATTAGGTTTGCCTACCTAACAATTTTGCCTAAGGCCTATCCTGGTTTGGGAAACCACATTAGATCCCTGTAAGCTACAGAATGTCAGCTATGACATCATTTGATAACCTTGGCCTTTGGGACGCGTATGACTAAAGCTTCCTCTCTAGATTTCACCATCAGAATTCAAGATCATAAATGCCATGACTGTAATCATCGACAACAGATGGAGTATGATATGATCACTTCCTGGTTGACTCATTCCTATTCTCTCTCAATCTCTGCCTCCTCTAACCTAACCAACTAAAAGGAAAAAAAATCATATTGATGTGTTAGAAAGGAGATAGAAAATCAAAATAAGAAAGATGACATGCACGTGTGTACAGAAAGCACATTGTTAAGGCAAAATAATCAAAAAGTCAGTTTGCACCACACTGAAACAAGCAAACAATTGAGTGAATTTCCTGTTCCAAATGAGTCTCACTGTTTTGGGTTTGACATAGTTTCCTCTATTTAAAGTTGCAACTCATGACAGTAGCTGTTGGAATCCTAATGGATTACTTGAGGTCGGTAATTCAATAAAAAAAATTTATTTCGTTTTTGTCAATGAATTCTGACAATTTATTCCTCATTCCAGAATTACACATGACCAGTCCTGAAAGAATAAGTAAGGAAGCCTAAAGCATAGTTGCAACAGGATTAATTCAGTTCAGCTCTCTTTGGCCTTTCTTTCTCAACTGTGATTCCTCTCATCATCCTTTTTTAAAATAGTCTAAGACTGATTTCAAAAATTCCCCATTTCAAAAATGGGGAAAGTTACTTTTAAATAAGTGTTTAGAGATTTAATAACACTTTTCAACACATCTAATGGCTCCTATGCCCATTTGTGTGTGTGACATATGAGTACAACCTTAATCTTTGCAGGGATTCTTATTCTTGTCTCATGGTTTATGACTGATCTGAGTTATTTTTATTCACTCCCATTCATTCATTCATTCTGTTACCAAACATGTGTTAAACATGTATACTATGAGCTATTGTATTGTACTATTATATTAGAGCTATGATAGTCTCTAGGAGGAGTTTTTGTTTTTCAGTGCTTAGGACAAAAACTCACACATAATGTAGGTTCTTCCTCCAAGAGATCACAACCTATCAATAAGTTAGTAAATACATCCTACAGAGCTACCTGAGACCCAGAGAGGTGAAGTGACCTTCACAAAATTAGATAATGCTAGAAGTCTTCTTGATTTCAAGTTCAATGTGCAACCCACTGTGTCATGCTGCCTCTCATAAATCATGTTTGAATAAAAGATGAAAGTCTTTCTAAAATGTATTCTACACTTCCTTGCATTAGCAAACAGAACACACTGCAAATAGTTTACCTTTTATTACTGGATCATCATTATTTTATTAGTTATTTTACACTGATGCTCTTGAGGAGGTAGGGAGAGGTCAGGACTGATACTGAGTATCTAGGCCTGATTAGTCTAAAGGATCCCACAGAACTCGGCCTTTCCTATTCATTATTTCTTTTGTCTCTTCATGGTCTGCGACATTTCACTTCTTGCTCTTGTTACTGGGTTAGCACTCTTTCTCATCCTTTTTAAGTGTTTGCTACAAATGAGACAAAACTGAAGGCTGCCAGAGGAAGTCAGTAGATTCCATGCTTACTATTAGCCAGGCAGTGTGCTAGGTGCTAGGGATACCAACAAAATAAAAAACCAGTTATTTCCCTGAGAGGCTTTTTTTTCCTTTAGTAAAGTAGAAAAACCCTTGATAATTATTTTCCCTCTTGTGCAGAGTCCTTTTTTGGTATTTGTGGTTGCATTCTAGACCAGCCATGTAAAACTCAAACAGAAATGGAGGCCATTAAACTGTCCATAAGGATCCCTGCAGGCTGCATGTTGACTTAGAAAACCACATATAGCTGTGTTTAAATTAGTTCAGGTCACACCCAGGAGTGTTGTGGGCAGCCTGTTTGATACTTCTAAACTAGATGATCCAGGCTGCTGAAAAATGCATTTCCTTAAAAGTGAGTTTTTAATAGAACTTAAAAGAGATCACCTCCACTTTCTTGAAGCACTTCTCTAAAATATGTATGGTGATTTAGTGTATAAGCTACACCTTCCTTTCTTTTACCATGGTTTTCCTTTTTCTAATATTGATCTTGAGAGATAATAGGTTTAGCTTAACATAGAACAATGATTGCTAAATAAATACAAGGTACTTATGTAGAGAGGACATGAGCAATTGGGCTAAAGAGGAGAAGAATGTGAAAATGCCTGGTTTAGAAGATCCTTGAACAGTGTCTTGAAAGAAGCAAAAGGTTCTTTAAAGTGATTTTGAGGTAAGAATGCATTCTAGATGTGGAGACAGCAGTGCAAAAGCAAGGAGTTGAGAGAAGGTGTGCTATACTGGAGGAACAGAAAGGACAGTTTGGCTTGACCATAGAGTGTGGGAAGGGCAGTAGTCTACTTTGATTAATGTACAAATTAAGAGTTTGGGACCCTGAGAGGTAGTCCCTTTTCAAACTCATCCAAAGAGATAATGCCAGATTTTAGAATATAATCCAGATTTCCTGACTCCTAGACCCATATTCCTTTGGTTATACCAGCACTTCTTATTTACAAGAGCTGCTTTAATGATGCAAGTAGTCACAGGCATATGAGTGTGAGAATGCTTTAGCTGGAGAAGCATCTTTGAGAATTAATTATGTAAATGCTTTCTACTCTTATTTAACTGTATAAAATTTCAAAATATTACTAGATGCAGGACCAGGTGATGAAAACTTTATGGCTTTGCTATGTGGAATACATATTAAAAGAAGTTTCTAACTTTAATTTGGTTAATTGTAAGAAATTAAGGTATCAGAGAAAATAGCTGTCTTGAATGAATATAAAAAAGACAGTATTCTTTCTTAATTTTATTCATTTTACTAACATTTCAATTTTACCATTCCTTCTAGTTTTTAATTTCTATTTTATTTCCATTCTTTGCAAGTTTATCAAAGATCTGTTTGTCAAATCCAGTATCCTTTTCTTAGTTCTTATTCTCCCTGAACTTTCTTCAGTCTTTGACACTTTCTCCTCTTTTTCTCGAAAGATCTCAGTAGTTTTCTGATCACTGTAGGGCAACACACAAATACTTTAGTCTGGTTTTAAGGCCCTCAACAGTCCAATTTAAACCTACTCTTCCAGCTTATTCTTCACAGCTTCCTTTTATGTATTCCAGCCAGATGAGAGAGGATAGTAAATATTTCTTCATCTCAAACTAATTCTCCCACCTCCATGAATTTGTACAGTTCTATCCTCATGCCTACATGTACTCTGTTCTCATATGCACCTGTAGAACTCTTCTTTGAAGGTTCAGAAAGTCTCCTCTGTTAATCCTCCCATGATCTTCTCCCAAAATGATTCCCATCATAAAATTTTCTTATAAAAGTTTTTTATAGAGACCTGTAATAGTGAACTCCATTCTACTTTTTCACTTACACCTTACATCGTTATTTTTGTCTGTGCTATATCACTTCATTATACTATAAGCTCCTTGAGAGCATGAATGGCATCTCTTTGTATTCTAGTAAAGTTTTTGGCACATATTGAATGTTTAATAAATGTTTATTGAATTGAATGGAATTAAATTATTGATTGATTAATTGTGCTGGTTTGCCCCCAAACAGACAGAAAGTTAGTGGCAGAAGTATACACACCCAGATCTCTAAGTTTAGACTTGTTTCTACTATGTATATACCCACTGCTACTCAGGACCAAATTTATCATAGGATCATAGATTTCTATTTAGACGAGGTCTCAAAGTGATATAGCCCAACTTTCTAATTTATAGTTGTTAAAACAGAGACCCAATGAATGGTGGTTTCCCCGAGATTACACAACAAGTAGGTGGTGAACCCAATATTGGACTAGTGCTGTAACTGATGAGAGTACTGAACTTGGAGTCAGGAATACTGGGTTTGAGACCCACCTCTGACATTTACTAACTGTGAGCAAGTCACTAAACCTCCCTGAGACTTGGGCAGTTCTGTGAGACTATAGCTAGTAAATAGTACATGACCCATGTTAGTAGAAGTTCCCTATTTCCCATGGTGACAGAATAACAGGTTGTTATTTATGACACTGTGGTTAATAGAATCTGAAAGCAAGTGAGACTGAGAAATAAGTATGGAATTTTTTGTGTGTCTATGGAAACACAAAACTGTTCTTAGATGAAGGTATTGAAATAGGCTGATCTAGATCTGAGTGACACAACCCTCAGAAAGTCATGTTTTGCCTTGTTACAACTGGCATAAAACACTTGTTACCAATGGAAATTAATAGTGAGGATAATAATCCAGAACAGTGTTTAATGTAGAAATGCTTCAATGGGCATAATTTATAATTCTCCTTGTCAAAAATTACTTCATACTTAGGTGAATTGTTTTGTTTGTTTTTTAGTGGATAATGCTGGAAGAACCATCTGGGACTATCAGTAATAATCTGGGCTAAATTTAAATGAGTCTTCATAGCCTAAATCATTTACTCTTAGTATTCTATGCAAGTTTCTCCAGTTTTCTCAGTGGATAGCCTTAGCTTTTTGAAAAAGGTACATACAAAATCACACACAACCTATACACATATGGATTGGATCTGTAATTTCATTGGTATAGGGAACTCCCAGAGGAGGAAATTCCATCCAGTTCAGGAAGACCTTATAGTTTTAGAGAAGTGTGTAGATCAGAGGTATCAGCCTGCTGACTACATGTAGACCACAACACTCATAAATCCTAATTCCTACATAAACATGTATGGTTTTCTGAGTCAGTATCCATATAGCTGGGATCCTTATATACAGTTTACTGGCTTGCTTCTATTTGAATTTAATACCACTGGCCAGTGGTGTCAAATAGAAACAGATCACTGCAGCTGCATATTGACTTAGAAAACTATAAATCAACATTATTTATTTCGCGATGTATTTTTACTTATTTTGTTTAAACATTTATCAGTTATGTTTTAATTGGGTTCTGGGTAGCCCAGTGAGAAGTGAGCTTGACACTACTGTTGTAGAGTACCGAGCAGTTAAGTCTATTGCCTAGAGTCACGCAGTCAATATATGCCAGAGATGGAAATCGAACCCATGTCTTTCTGGCTTACAATTCTACATTGTAATTTTGCCTTTTCAGTGTTTAGTTTGCTAGTTTTTCCAGTTTTTTCAAAGGTTATCCTTTGAAGTTTCTCAAAATTGTTCAAACCAAAATTTCACACATACATTTATATATAAATATGAGTGCATGCCTGCATACATATATATATATATATAAAATCTCACATTTCAGAAATGTAGTACCCACTTTTCTCACAACAATTCCACAAAGTAAGAAGACTAAGAATTACCATGCAGTGCCTTGACAGGTGGAGGAAACTGAGGCTCAGAGAAGGTGATTTCTTTGTTGCTCAGTTATTCAGTCATGTCCAACTCTTTGTGACCCCATGGAGCACAGTATACCAGACCCGTCTATCCTCCATTGTCTCTCAAAGTTTGTCCAAGCTTGTGTTCTTTGCTTCCATGACACTATCTATCCATCTCATTTGCTTGTCTTTTTGCCTTCAATCTTTCCTAACATCAAGGTCTTTTCCAATGAATCCTGTCTTCTCACTATGTGGCCAATATATTCAAGCTTCAACTTCAACATTTCTCCTTCCAATGAATACATGGCTAGTAAGTGGTAAAACCTAGCAACAGGAAGATTGAGGCTTTGAGCTCAGATCTTCTGACTGTAGGGTCCAATGTTCTTGTTACTAACAACATTAAGATGACAAAACTCCAGAAGGTTGCTAGTGTCCCTTATCTTGGAAGTTCTCTGAATTGGCACTCCCAAACTGTACAGTTGTGTCAGAATTGTAGTTCATTGTTCCTAATAGAAACCTCTCTTGGTTAAGAAGGAAGGTGACTAGTGCAACAAAGCCCTTGGGAGACAGTTCACCAATCTCTGCTATATCACTGCTCTGAAAAAATAAACATTCTCATCAGTGCTTTATGTTTTTTTTTTAATCCCGCAGTTAATACTGATTGTAGTTGGAGCTCTTATTGTAGTGTCAGCCTTACAACCATACATCTTCCTGGCCACTGTGCCTGTGATAATAGCCTTTATTATGCTAAGGGCCTATTTCCTCCAAACTTCCCAGCAGTTAAAGCAACTGGAATCTGAAGGTATGGTCAATAAGTACTATTTTCTTATTGTAAATGAATCTTGAAAAGTTATTTTTAGCTTTTACTTGGTTTATTTTTGCTTTACATATTTCCTTCTGTTATTTTTATCCGTGTGATCTATTATTTCCTTATATTAAAAGAAGTCTTTTAGAAATAGAACACACAGAAAAATAATACCCTATTTGGAATGCTTTTGATCAGTTCATACAAATCTTACTAGGTTTCTTAAAAAACATTTTTAAAGTATAATGCTTTTGAGTATGATAAAAGCTATCTATCTTTGATTATCTTGGGGCTGTAAATACATCTTATTTCTTTACCAATGTGGATACTCATTTACTAAAATTAAGAACATGAGTGGGACAAAAATGATATTTTCAGCAGTGATGCCAAGAAGCTGTCTGATCTTGAAGACGCAGAACTGGCTCCAGAGCCAGGAAGACTTGGTTCAAGGCTTGCCTTTTTCCTTTACTGACCATGTGAACCTGGGCAAGTTGCTTAACCCCTTAGTGATCTAGGCAATTCAGTAAGACTATAAATTGTGTAGTGACCTCTACCGGTAGGAGTTTCCTTATCTGGAGTTCTCTAAACCAATGAAAGCAAAGGACAGAAAAGAAAATAAATGTCACTGGGAATGGTTTTCCTAGGCATCCAAAAGGCCCCATCATCTTCATTGCCCACAAACCATGCTTTCGTATACCTTTCTGTTCCTTTTATTTGTAGACTTCCAAACAATTCAGGGGGCTGCTTGAATAGTGTTTACACGTATGAGTTCCTTGAATGATTTTGTAAGCCACAGTTCAATGATATCTCCAGTGCTATGAGTTACAACTAAGTACGAGATGAACAAGAAATGCACTGGATGCAGAAAATTGCACATAGAGAAATTGTCTGCCATGAGAAAGATGGTACCCCAACTAGTGAGATAACAGATCCTTTCAAAGTGTTGAGGAAGATGATTCTTTAGGATCTTCTCTGAGTATCACTGACTTATGTAAAGACCTTGGTAAGCCCCAGGACAAATCCTTTATTGTTAACCATGAAAAAATTGCTTTTAGATAATCTTATGATTCTAGAATCACTGTTAAATTTTGATTAGAGAACACAATATCAGGTAATAGAGACATGCTATATCATGAAAACAAAGATAGGGGAAATCTTAATATACTTAAAGGTTTCTTAAAAAGGGAAATGCTTTAACGAAAAATAATGAATCACCTTGTTACAAGAAGACCGTACCTTCTTCTACACAAGGACATTAACTGACTTGCTAGTTCTTTTAATTTTTGCCTTTATTGGTATGACATAATGTCAATCTGTATAATTTATCAAAATATTCACTCTGCTTTTAATTTGAATACTTCCAGCCAGGACTCCAATTTTTACTCATCTTGTTACAAGCTTAAAGGGACTGTGGACTCTCCGAGCTTTTGGACGTCAACCATACTTTGAGACCTTGTTCCATAAAGCTCTGAATTTACACACAGCAAACTGGTTCCTATACATGTCCACACTCCGCTGGTTCCAAATGAGAATAGAAATTGTCTTTGTCATCTTCTTCTGTATTGTGGCCTTCATCTCCATTTTAACTACAGGTACCTAAAATGAATGCATAGTCATTGAAGTGTTTATACTTAAGGAATTGTGTTTTCATAAAGTACTTCACTCTTGTGTTCACATATCATTTAGCATCCATTTTTTACATTTCTTTTGTCATAGTTAATACTTCTTGAAAGCTGGATTATCCATTTGGTATTATCCCCATTTTGCAGGTGACAAAACTGAGAAAAATTCAGTGTTTGTTGAAAATCACAGAACCAATCAGTGACTAGAAAAGAACTTACTTGATTGCCAATCCAGTATTCTAGTTAGGACATGGAATAAACATTTATATTGTACCTACTACGTGTCAGACAGTGTATTAAGAACTTTACGAATATCATATATTTGATCTTCCTCGGATGTAAATGCCATAATTATCCCCATTTTACAGTTGAGGAAACTGAGGAAAAAAGAGGTTAAGTAACTTGCCTAGGGTCACACAGGTAGGAAGAGCCTGAGGCTGGATTTGAACTGAAGTCTTCCTGACTCAAGGACCAGTTCTGTGTTGACTGTGCCACCTAGCTGCTAGTTATTAAAAAAAAAAATAGTTTACTGTCTACTCAGTAAGGCTGTTTTTTTCTTAGAAGTAGTTCAGGTTAATCAAAGACAGAGTCTCTAAAATGTTTTTTAAAAAGTGCTTTTTTTTTTGCACTGTAAATTGTTAAGCTAAAATATCAGAAATTCGATTGTTGAAAATGATAGCCTAATACTTTACTTTTCAACAGAATCCAATCAGATCAAATAAATTTAATACAAGTCTTACATGACTGGATGAAGAAAAATACAAAATGCAATTCAGTTGAAATATGAGCATCTGATTCTGTGTAGCATTTTATATGTTCTCATATACTAAAGCATTATTTTCTATTATATAGAAGACCTATACTTTTAAGATATTTGGATTAAAAAGCAAAAATGGTTTATAAGCACAAAATCAATTTATATAGAAATTTTTTGTGAAATATTTTATTTCTCAGAAGATAAGATTAAGATAAGATAACATTAAGAAGATAAGATAACATTAAGAAGGGCAGCATGACCTAGTGGAGAGAAGTCCAGCCTAGGTTGAAATCCTGCCTCTGACACATGTTATTAGCTGGGTGGCCCTGGACAAGTGACCCTTTCAGTGCCCAAAGTAACTCTTAATGACTATATCAGCAAAGGGAATTTCCAAACTCAGATTACCCCATACTGATTAAGTCACAGGTCCAAAACAAAATAAGATTCATCAAAGAGTTATTGTATGAAATGTCAAATAAAGAAAGGAATAATTTCCTGGGAAATGCAACAAAAGGAATGTAACTGATATGTTAGCTACGGGATAATTTTAGCCAATTTTTTTATTTGTTTAAGAGAGTTAGAATGCTTCTTATGGGCTAAAACATTTGTTTAACTTTTTTCAATTTTGTTTTAAAATGATTCTACAAAGTATATTCAGGAAGTAGATTACATAAGATAAGATTTTTAAACCATTAAATATAAATTTTCAAAGTCATATTTTGCCCTAATCCCAGTTACTATTTTTAAAAGGAAAGTTTGGGGGCCCTAAGTAAATTTTATCTTAAGAAAAATGGAGAGTTGAATTAAAAACAGGTACCACATTGATAGGGGGGCTATAGTAAGGTTCTCTCCTCTGTTAAGGTACAACGCATATAAATATCATAAAAATGCCAATAAATACCAAATGGCTGGCTCAGCTTCTAGCAAATTCTTTCCTTTCCTTAGAAGGCACTAAGTAGACATACTTTTCTTTCCCTCAGGCATATCACTATGTGCCATATTAGGGCAATCCTTATGTCTAAAATACCACCAAATAATAGTGAACATTTACAGAACATCACCATGTACCAGGCATTGTGCTAAGAGTTTTACAATGATCTCATTTGATCCTCACAAAAACTTGGGAGGTAGTTGCCATCATTATCTCCATTTTTACAGAAAAAGAAACTGAGGCAAACAGAATTAAGTGACTTGCCCAGGGTAATATAGTGTCTGAAGCTGAATTTGAACTCAGAGCTTCCTGATTCCATGACGCAAACTCTATGCATTGCACCACCAAGTAACCCTATAGAGTTTGCCTTTTTCTCCAACGTTGAGCACAGTACCCTGAATACTATTTATAATTAACAAATTAAAACACAATTAACAATATACTTATATATTTACATAATTTTGATTTATGAGCATCTGTTGGATGAATAAATGATATGTAGCACATGATATGGAGAAGAAAAATATGAAGAAACTAAAGCAACATAATAATTTTCTTTCTTTTTTAAAATTTATTTATTTTCTTTTAGTTTTCAAAGGACACTTCCACAAGATTTTGAGTTCCAAATTTTCTCCCCATCTCTCCACTCCACCCACCCCAAGACAGTGTGCATTCTGATTACTTCTTCCCCCAATCTGCTCTCCTTTCTATCACACCCCTCGCTTCTCTTATCCCCATCCCTTCTATTTTCTTGTAGGGCAAGATAGATTTCTATACCTCAAGCAATGTACTTATTATGACTATTTAAGAATGAAAAATTCAATCAGTTATATACTTTTATTCAGTAAACACATCATACTATGAAAGAAACTTAAGAATTATCAGGATAAATATGACCATTTCTATCCCTAAGAAGTTCATAGAAGAGGATGTGACATAAATCCAAATTATTATATAATATATGGTAGAATATGCTTACTGTCAAATGTAGTACAAAATACTTTGGGGATTCTGATTAGGGAGAGATTATATCTGATTGTAAAGATTAAGGAAGAGGAAGCTTTGAATTGGGTTTCTTAGAAATTGATAGGATTTTCAGTATTCTAGGCAAAGAGACTAGAGTTAAATGAAAGTACAATGATAGGAAATGACTATTTATTTAGGGGAAATGAACCCTGTTTTGGAGATGTTGAGTTGGCAAGGTCTCTAGTATATGCAGGGAGAGATGCCCAGCAAGCTGTTAATAATATAAGACAAAGGTTCTGGAGAAAGGCAGGCATCAGTCAATCAACGAGTTTTTATTAAGTTCCTACTATGTGCTGTACATTGTGCTTGGTATTGGGGATCCAAATATAAAGACTGAAGCAATCCATGCTCAAAATAAGCTTGTATTCTAATGAGAGAGACAAGTGCATATAAAATAAGAAGGCATAGACCAAAAGAATCTCACTGTTCTAACAACAAGCTCCAAAAAACTGCCACGTAGTTTTAATTGAATTTAATATTTGTTATTTTTAAATAAATTTTTGATATCTTTTGGTTTCTTATCTCCAGAATTATTCCCAGTATCCTTTTCCTTCATTCCTTCTAGATAGTCGTCTGATATAACAAATAATATTTATGAAAGACAAAAGGGGAGAAAGACAAAAAAATCAGCAAAATAGTCATTTGTTAGATACTCACCATGCATTAGACACTTTGGGGAAGTAATAAAAATTTATATTATTTGGTATGTGCCCTCATGGAGCTTGGAAAGATAAGTCAAAAAGCAATTAGAGAATAATGTATGATGGTGGACTGTAGAACAAAACACTGCATTCATTATTATTACTAAGAGCCAAAGTAAATGGTGTGGATAGCAAAAGGAAAACAAACAGGGAAAGATAGAAATGAGCTGACACTGTCACAGAAAGCTCAGAGCAGTGGAGGTTTGGCACGAATCTTGCCTTTTCAGGAAGGATATGAGCAAAAGTGTGAATGTAGTGATGATTATGGTGAATGAAAAATACAAAGAGAAGACCCCAGAAGCTCGAATTAGGTAAAATTGTAGAATGCCTTGGAAGACCAGGCAGAGGAGTCTGGAGGAGTCTTCATCTGGGAGGCTATGGAAATTCATACTAGATTAGTAAATAAAAATGCAACATGAAATTATTATTGTAGGAAGGTTGTCCTGACAAGAATATAGGATGAATTGGAAGAGTGTGTGTGTGTGTGTGTGTGTGTGTGTGTGTGTGTGTGTGTGTGTGTGTGTGCATGCATGAGCACACGTGCACACATTGTCAGATCTGGATGAATGAGAAGGAAGAAAATAGGGAAACAGACTAGGAATTGTTATGGTAGTTCAGATCAGAGTCTAGATTTTGGTGATAGTTATAAGAATGGAGAGAACAGGATGAATTCAAGAGATGCTGAAAAAGAATTTTTTTGTTCATTCAACCAATAAGCATTTGTTAAAATCCCTACTCTATTCTAGGCTCAGTGCCAAGTACTGGGAAACCCACAAGGAATTAGGGAAGGCTTGAGGTAGAAGGTAGCACATGTAATTAGCCTTAAAGGAAACTAGAGATTCAATTTCGAAAAGGACCATGACATCAGGGAAATGACATGACTTGTACACAACCTGTGAGTAGACTGAGCTGCCTGAATGGGGACCCAGCCAATTGGGTAACTCAGCTTGTCCTCTCCCTTTCCCTCTCCTTCTCTCCAAAGGAAAGTAAATTCTGATGGCCAGAAGCTTCCCCATTAATCTGGGGTATACTGACTAGATTTTCTTTTTCTTTCTTCCTTTCTTTCTTTCTTTCTTTCTTTCTTTCTTTCTTTCTTTCTTTCTTTCTTTCTTTCTTTCTTTCTCTCCTTCTTTCTTTCCTTCTTTCTTTTCTTCCTTCTTTCTTTCCTTCCTTCTTTCTTTCCTTCTTTCTTTCTTTTCTTCTTTCTTTCCTTCTTTCTTTCTTTCTTTTCTTTTCTTTCCTTTTCCTTCTCACTCTGGAGCTCATAGATTGGACCACAATAGCCAAGCTCCATTTATTGGCTGTATTTTGGGCCTTCTTGGCCTAGAGGGAATGTCAATGGTAACTCTTTTTCTTTGGAACAGCAACCCTGAGGATCTTCCCCTCCCAGGTTGTTTTTTTTCTTTTTTTCTAATTAAAGGGGCCATCCCTTGACTCACTTCTGAAAGAGGCCTATTCACTGACAGGTTCTCTAAGTGAATACCTGAAAAGTCCTTAGCCTAAAAGCGCCAGAGTCTTCCATTTCATTCTGGACCATCTCCAGTCGTCCAGATGAATATCTGGCCACTGGACCCAGATGGCTCTGGAGGAGAAAGTGAGACTTGTGACCTTGCACAGCCCTTCCTCACTCAAATCAAAGCCAACTTCAAGTCATGTCATCATTACCCTAATGTCATGGTCCTCTTTTGAAAGGAAGGACAAACACAGCAACAAGAGATTCATAGAGATGTGAGGACAGAATATATTCTAGGTGTGGGGAACAACCATTTCAAAGGCATGGGCCCAAATATGAAAAAGTTAAGGTCAATTTGGTGGTAGCACAGAGTAAGTTAAATGGTATAACATTTAATTTTTAGATGGAAAATTAGGTTGGGTCTAGGGTGGGAAGGTCTTTAAATAACAAATAGAAGAGCTTATATTTGTGCCTAATGATATTAAGGGGCACTGAAGCTTACTGAGTTGGAGTGATGGAGTCAGAGCTACACTTTTCAAAAAGTATCAGTTTAGCATCTGTGTAGAGGGGGTTTGAGTGGGTCATGAAGTAGGATGACTAATAAAGTGGCCATTGAAGTTGTCTAAACTACGGATGATGGTAGCTTAAACTAAGATAGTGGTGTGTGAAAGAAGAGAAGGGGATGGGTGTGAGAGATGTTGTGGAGGTAGAAACAACAAGATTTGCATCAGGATAATTCTCATGTAAGAGCTTTTAAGAATAAATAGGACTTCCTGGCAAATGGATATGTATAAAGAAGAATAATGAGTCAAAGATTGTTTCCAGGTTTTGAGTATCGGTGACAGAAAGCAGAGTCCTGTCCATAAAATGAGGCCAACCAAATAAAAGAAATAAAGTTTATCAAACCTGTAAAATAACAGAATGATACTGGGTCATATAGATAGCACAGAAACAAAATATATAACTCAATGAAAGAGAATTTTCCTTCTGTTTATTACATGCGATGTACATGTTTATGACTGAATTACCTAAAACGTTTTTTTCCTTGTTAACCTATAGGTGATGGAGAAGGACGAGTTGGAATTCTTTTAACTTTAGCCATGAATATTATGAGTACTTTGCAGTGGGCTGTAAACTCCAGCATAGATGTGGACAGTTTGGTAAGAAATGAACAGCAGAGTCTTTTATTTCTCCTAAGTGATTTAGATGGGGTGGGGGCAAGGGGGATGAGTAAAATGTACTGGAACTTACTAATGCATGACTACCAATCAAATAGCACTGGAGATGTTAAGATTATGTGAACAGTCCTTACTCATAAGTTCACAGATTCATTGTACTCTTTACTTAAATCAGATGGGAGCATGAGGGAGGACCTCATGAAATGAAGTTTCTTATTTGATTTTGAGTCAGGTAAATTCCTCATTTCAAATAACCATTAGCCTTTTTAGCATACATAATTGGTCTTCAATCTTGGATGGGGGAAAATCACCCATTTCCTTTAAGTACATTGTAAAAAACTCAGAATTAAGGAAGTATCAAATGATGTAAAAGAAAACTCATTCATATATGTCACAATATGAAAAAAGAATCTCCTGATTCAGTTTATAAAAGGAGAAAATTTGGAAATAGAGCTATTATTTTAACTGAATTGCCCTCTTCGGGAAATAAACTCTGGGACATGAAATTAAGAATGTGTTCTTGAATACCATTCTTGAAGGTAGTAATTTCCACTCTTATGAAAACATCCCTGAAAGAACCAGCACACCCCAAACCCACTTGTGCGTCAAGCTTTCTCAATGGAGATGTTACATATGCTTTTGAAGCATTCTCTATTCAAGATTGGGATTTCCCTAGTTTTTCAAAGTTAAAGTTTTCCACCATTTCATAGGGAGCAGGCAGTGGAATCCTGACCTATCTAGGGGAAAAAAGAGTAAAGTGAGACAATGTGTTTTAGTGCAAGAGTCCTGGACTTGGAGTCAGGAAGGTCTGGATTCAAAACCTGTTTTTAACTCTTAGCAAGTCTGGGCTAGACTGTAGGCAAACCACTTAAACTATTAAACTTAAGCTATAATTATTGTAGAAATCTCATTCTCTTCTTGTTTGATGATGTTCAGATAGAAATGGTCCTGGGATAAGTTTCTCTCCTCCTACTATTCTTTTATATTTAATACTTGGCAGACCCACGTGTCTATATAAAGTACTTCAAAGGTATATAAAATACATACTGTATGAAATATAAAATACCTCCAAGAGTATTAGTATGCAAACTGGCCTTCTGCAGACTCACTGAAAGCATTTTTGATACAATACTAGTAGCAGATACTATGACTGGGAATGATATGTACCCAATTCTTTTTCCACATTATTTTGAATTTTCCTGCTATGTCTCTGAGTTTTGAAAGCTTTTCATCCCAAGCAGCTTGGAGATTGAGAGCATCTAGTATGTTACTGTGATTGAGTCCTGTGTGACTCTTCATGACCCCATTTGGGGTTTTCTTGGCAAAGTTACTGGAATGGTTAGCCATTTCCTTCTCCAGTTCATTTTACAGATGGGGAAACTGGGCAAGCAATGAAAAATGATGTTCTTAAGTTTTTTATGGATCAGTGTTATGTTTGGGTGATTGTGGGCAGCACTATGATCTGTGATAATGCTTTCATCCTAGTATAGTTCTGCAAAACATTTTGAGATCTGTAATTGTGGCATGAGGATTTGTTATCTATCAGTCCGTAAAGCATAGTGACCTTCTGATGCGTAATTGTAACTCCCAGATTTTGTCTACTAGTTACTCAGTAGGTGCTAAATTATTACTGCCTGCCTGAATATATACATTGAATAATCTGCATGGATCCCCAAGTGTACTTTCTGGTGGTGATGACTTGGTCCTTTGAATTACCCCACCATAAATCCCTCTGTTTCCAAAAACAAATCCACATAACTTAGCCATTTGTTTGATGTTTCTTTGTCAACATATTGTTGTTTAGGTTCTTGTAAATGGTATCTGATTCTGCTCTTGCCTCTTAACCAGTTTTTAGACTCTTTATAGAGTCAATCTACTTTCATTTCACAAAAGTACTACATTCAATAAATCCAATTGAATGTATCTGTTATTAGCATTTACTATTGCTTGAGTCATGGCTTCTTTCTCAAAAATACTTCTGTAGGGTTTAGACCTCTTTATGATGTGCTCTGAAAATGTCTCTCAGTCCTTTTCTTCCTTCTGCATGCAGAAGTATTAAACTAAGGTTATCAGGATAGTTTTAAAATCTGTTATGTCTATTTTACAGTCTTAAAAGTATACATTAAGCCTGGTATTGCATATATATTAATTACTGTAAATATCCTATTAAGTTTTTATTTTAGGATGGCAATAAATATCAATATGTTTTGTCACAGCTTTCTCCTTAATAGCTTAAAGTTCTGTAGCTTGTCAGTAGGAAATTAAGGTTTTATTATTAGATATAATTTCTGAAACTTGTGTAAAATGAAGATTTCCAATGTTTTTTACTCTTCAAATGTCAGTAGCTCCTCAGTTCCATCTCTAGTGCTACCTAATCTAAGCAGAGGCATGGAATTATCACTCCAGCTATGATGATGGTGAGGATAATGATTCTCAGTTGCTTTTGTATCATATGTTTAGACACTGCACATAACAAAATAGAATGTCTTTACCTATTTCTATCTAAATATTTTTTTCTTCCATACTTAGTTCTCTGAAGGAAAAAAAGTCACATTTTATCTACATTTTCTTCCTGTATAAAGTCAGTGAGAAAAAAGAAAGTAGTAACAATGCATTGTACCTCTAACATCTTAATTTAGGAATCACAGTTAACAGTGGCAAAAAAGAAAATGTTTGCTTCCATTAGATTAAAGATGTTTATGGTTAGGACTTTAAATTCCTTTAGGCTGGCTAACTTCAACAAAACTTTGTTGAATTTTAGTTACACTAAATATGAAACTATTACCACATTAAATATATATATACACATACTTTCTGCTTCTGGCTTTTCTGTAAGCATTGTAAATACTTAACTCCACCTTACTGTCACATTTCTTCCCATAGCATCAAGGCTTTGAAGACACTTGATGAATGTTATTTGATGGTCATCAATCAGGTGATCGAATAATAGCTAAGTAGTTAACATGCTGTGTTCAGTATTATTGACCAAAATCTTGGTGGAAAAAGAAGTAGAAGTTGTATCTGTATTCTTAATTTCCTATAAAAAAAAGGATGACTTCAAACTTTGGTGGTGGGAAGTAATATGAATATAACTTTCCAATATTAAATCTAATTCTTCCAAATAGGAGAAGATAAAACCCACGAATGAAGGAAGCTTGGTATTTCTGTTTTCTTTAATGTAGTCTATCAAATATCTCTTCCTCTTAAATCTAAAGAAGGTTTGTTGTGCTACTTGTTAATACTATCAAAAGATTATTTACTTTTTCAAAAAATGGACAATATTACTTTACCTTAATGCTTAACCCTAGATCTATTTCATGGAGCTGGATCTTAAAAGAAGCTGTCATAATGAGGTCTTCTGATACATCCAGTGATGGATGAGATCCATGGTTGATCTGCCTCCACTTTCAGTTACAGCTTGGAATTGCCATTCATTTTGGCAAACCTCCAGTGTGTTATGTCTAACATAGAATTAGTGCCTGCAAGTAGAAAGATTTTGAATATGAATTAAGGAGTGTTGGCATGCTTTGCTTTTCAATGCATTTTATTTTTAGAAAACCTGAGGATATCTAAGCATTGTGTTTTCATTTAATTGTAATTGCTTCTCTCAACATTCCTGTTGCAGTGGAGATGAATATAAAGATTTTTTCATGAAAAAAGCTCTGAGCTCAGAATCAGGACAGACCTAATGTTCAACTCTCACCTCTAACACTTACTGCTTGTGTGGCTTTGGGCAAGTCACTCAACCTTTCTGAGCATCTGCTTTCTAATGAGTAAAATAGGGATAATGATACTTGCATAATCTGCCCTACTTCATGAGTTGTGAGGAAAACACATTACACACACATACACATACACACATACAAGTTTGTAAAACTTTTTTATAAAATAATTTAAAAGTACTTTTTAAAAATTTTATTTGGGGGGGAGCGGAGCCAAGATGGCGAAGTAGAAAGATGCACATACGCTACCTCCGAACCCGCTGCCCATAAAATATCTGTAAAAAAAGAACCACTGGCGAATTCTGGAGCAGCAGAAGCCACAGAACAATGGAGCGGAGGAGATTTCTGCTCCAGAGAGCCTGAAAACATCTCGCAAAAGGTCCGTTGTGCCCGGGACCCTGAGCAGAGCTCAACCCTGCCTCCGCGGCATGGCGCTGAAAGGAGCGGATCTGAGCAGGCTTCAGGGACAGAATCTCCAGCAGCCGTGCGGGTCACCCCACCCACAGGTGACAAGGGTCGGTGAGAGGGTCTCTTCGGTGGGCCGAGAGGGGTGTGGGGTGCCCCCATAACTCAGGCCCCCTCGGGAGGCAGCAGCGGAGGTGGGAGCAGACAGGGGCTTCCCAAGCAGGCAGGAGCCCAGATGCATTGTTGAAGGTCTCTGCATAAACCCCCTGAGGGAATTGAGCCTGTGAGGTGGCCCTGCCCCCACCTGAGCACCTGAACTTGATCTCACACTGAATAGCAGCCTTGCCCCTGCCAAAAGCCCTGAGGCTGGGAAGCAGCATTTGAATCTCAGACCCCAACTGCTGGCTGGGTGGATCTGGAGGCAAAGTGGGTGAAGAGAATACTCAGAAGTCAAGTCACTGGCTGGGAAAATGCCTAAAAAAGGGAAAAAAAATAAGACTATAGAAGGTTACTTTCTTGATGAACAGGCATTTCCTCCCTTCCTTTCTGATGAGGAAGAACAATGCTTACCATCAGGGAAAGACACAGAAGTCAAGGCTTCTGTATCCCAGCTCACTCAAGGGGCTCAGGCCATGGAAGAGCTCAAAAAGGATTTTGAAAATCAAGTTAGAGAGGTGAAGGAAAAACTGGGAAGAGAAATGAGTGACATGCAAGCAAAGCATGAAAAACAAGTAAACACCCTGCTAAAGGAGACCCAAAAAAATGCTGAAGAAAATAACACCTTGAAAAATAGGCTAACTCAATTGGCAAAAGAGGTTCAAAAAGCCAATGAGGAGAAGAATGCTTTCAAAAGCAGAATGAGCCAAATGGAAAAGGAGATTCAAAAGCTCACTGAAGAAAATAGTTCTTTCAAAATTAGAATGCAACAGATGGAGGCTAATGACTTTATGAGAAACCAAGAAAAAAAATTTTATTTGTTTGTTTTCAATTTTCAACAATCACTTCTATAAGTTTTAAATTTTCTCCCCCTCCATCTCCAACATGGCAGGCAATCTTATATGGTAGAACCCATATACATTTTTATATATCTTATATGGTAGAACCATGTACAATCTTATATGGTAGAACCATGTACATTTTTATTAAATACATTTTCACCTTAGTCATGTTGCATAGAAGAATTAAAATTAATGCGAGAAATCATGAGAAAAACAAAACATAACACAAGAGAAAATATTCTGCTTCATTCTGCAGTCCAATTCTGTAGTTCTTTCTCTACATACATTCTTATTAAATACATTTTCACATTAGTCATGTTGCATAGAAGAATTAAAATGAATGGGAGAAAGCATGAGGAAAACTAAACAAAACCAAACAAAACACAAGAGAAAATAGTCTGCTTCATTCTATGTTGTGACTCCATAGTTCTTTCTCTGGATGTGGATGGCATTTTGTATCATGATTCTTTTGGAAATGTTTTAGTTCCTTGCCTTGCTATGGAGGACTAAGTCTATCAAAAATGGTCCTTGCACACTGTGGTTCTTACTGTGTATAATGTTCTCCTGGTTCTGCTGACTTCACTCAGCATCAGTTCATATAAGTTTATCCAGTTATTTTTGAAGTCACTTATTTATCATTATAGCACAATAGTATTCCATTACATACATATACCACAACCTGCTCAGCCATTCCCCAATTGATGGGCATTCTCTCAATTTCCAGTTCTTGGTTGCCACAAAAAGAGCTGCTATAAATATTTTTGTACACATAGGACCCTTTTCCATTTTCATGATCTCTTTGGGATACAACCCTAGAAGCGGTATTGTTGGATCAAAAGATGTGCCCATTTTTATAGCCCTTTCAGCATAGCTCCAAATTGCTCTTCAGAGTGGTTGGATCAGCTCTCAACTTCACCAACAATGAATTAGTGTTCCAACTGTCCCATATTTTCTCCAACATTTATCGTTTTCCTGTTTTGTCATGTTAGCTAATCTGGTAGGTGTGATGTGGTACCTCAGATTTATTTTGATTTTTATGTCTCTAATCAATATTGATTTAGAGTATTTTTTCATATGACTATAGATAGCTTTAATTTATTTCTCTGAAAACTGCCTCTTCGTATCCTTTGACCATTTATCAACTGGGGAATGACTTGTATTCTCGTAAATTTGACTTATTTCTCTATATATTTTAGAAACGGCACCTTTATCACTGATAATAGTTGTAAAAATTCTTTCCCAGTTTTCTGCTTCCCTCCTATTCTTGGTTGCATTGGCTTTGTTTGTAAAAAAAAACTTTTCAATTTAATGTAATCAAAATTATCCATTTTGTAATGTTCTCTATCTCTTGTTTGGTCACAAATTCCTCCTTTCTCCATAAATCTGACAAATAAACTATTCCTTGCTTCCCTAATTTGTTTATAGTATCAGCTTTTATACCTAGATCATGTACCCATTTGGACTTTATTCTGGTACATGGTGTCAGGCATTGGTCTATGCCCAGCTTCTGCCACACTATTTTCCAGTTTTCCCAGCAGTTTTTGTCAAACAGTGAGTTCTTATCCCAGGAGCTGGGATCCTTGGGTTTATCAAATAGCAGACTGCTATAGTCATTCATTACTCTGTCATGTCTACCCAACCTATTCCACTGATCTACCCCTCTTTTTTTTAGCCAGTACCAAGTGGTTTTGGTGATTGCTGCTTTATAATTCAATTTAAGATCTGGTATGGCTAGGCCATCTTCCCTAGAATTTCTTTGCATTAATTCCCTTGATATTCTGGACCTTTTGTTCTTCCAGATGAATTTTGATATTATTTTTTTCTAGATCTATAAAATAGTTTTTTGATAGTTTGATTGGTATGGCACAAGAAGTAAATTAATTTAAGTAGAATTGTCATTTTTAACATAATTAGCTCAGCCTACCCACAAGCATCTGATATTTTTCCAGTTATTTAGATCTGACTTTATGCAAAAAGTGTTTTGTAATTGTGTTCACATAGTCACTGGATTTGTTTTTTCAGGTAGACTCCCAAATATTTTATAGTGTCTACAGTAACTTTAAATGGGACTTCTCTTTCTATCTCTTGGTGTTGGACTTTAATATTAGTAATATATAGAAATGCAGATGATTTATGTGGGTTTATTTTGTGTTCTGCTATTTTACCAAAGTTGTTTTAAAAGTGCTTTTAAGCTTTAAATGTAAGTTATTGTTATTATTATCAGAGACACCTAGGTGGTATAGTGGATAGAGTTCTAGACTTGGAATTAGGAAGACCTGAGTTCAGATTCAGCCTCAGACATTTATGTATCTCAGATGGGCACATGTTGAGCAATATGTGGATTAAAGACCATCAGTAAATGTCTATACCTTGGAAATTTAGGAATGATCCTTTACCCCAAGAGTATGGATAGGCTTAAAAGATCTTTAGAAATTAAAATTTTAAGTCCTTTACATAACTTCCATACCAAACTTGCCAATTCTGGTTGCCCAGTCAAGGACAAGTTAATGAATTTCCTGCTGTTCAGAAGCACTCATATCCCACCCTACACTGTTGTATCATTTTCTCATTTAGTTTTATTATGTGCATACTTACGTAGCAGATACTATGTTAGGCACTGGGCATAGGTGGATAGCTATGCCATTGACCCTGCTATCAGGGAGTTTGCAATTTAATAGAGGAAAAAGTCATATATCCAAATCACTTGAAGTCAAAGGACAATGTAATAATTCAATCTAAGTTTAGCAGACATTTCTTAAATACCTACCATATGCCAGGCATTGTGCTAGGTCCTGAGGACTCAAATACAAAAATGAAACAGTTTTCACCCTCAGGAAGCACATATTCTACTGGGGGAAGCAGCGTATAAAATACATACATACATACATACATACATATATATATATATATATATATACATATTTTCAAAGAAGTGGAAAATAATTTTGAGATGGGGAGAAAGTACAAACAACTGTACTCTTGAAGGAAGTTATAAATACTTAGAAGAGATACAGGCAAAGGACTAGGAGTAAATGGAAGAAGAAGAATTCATATTTAGCTAAAAAGGGCAAGGAAGATTTTTGGAAAGAGGTAAGACTTTAGTTGAACCTTGAAAGTTGGAAGGAACTTCAAAAAGCAGAGAAAAAAACAGGGCATAAGCAAAAGTATATGGATAAGTTAGGCAAATTAAAAATGGGGGATAAAGAGTAGTTTATTTTGACTGCAAATGTGGAACACACAATGGAAGAAGGGTGAGATGGGCTGGAAAGATGAATTGGAGGCAAATTGGAAGGACCTTGAATATCTGTTTCAGAAATTTATGTTTTATTTGGGAGTCAGTGAGAAATCAGGGAAATATTTTGAGTGGGTGAATGACATATCCACATCTTTTTAGTACATAGATCATGTTATGAAGAATGGGAATGAATGATAGACTAAAAATATCTGCTAGGAAACTCTTTATAGATTTAGAAATGGAAGAAGCCATTCAGTTCAACCCCATTATTTTACTGGTCAGGGAAACAAGGCAGTGGTTAAGTGATTTTCCCAGAATCACATAGCTTTGTAAGTTGATCAGGCACTATTTTAGTTTACTTCTTCCTGACTACAAACAACACTTGATCCACTGTGTCACCAAACTGCCTTATTACCCCAGTCTAGGTAAAAAGAGATAAAGGTCTCATATAGGATGATTGCAGGGAGAGTGGAAAGAGAAAATGAATTCTAGAGAAATAGTGGAAGCATAATACCTTGGCAGTAATCACAGGACTTGGCAATGGAATGGAGATGGGTGGTAAGGGAGAAGGAAGGGTCAAAGATGACTCTGAAGTCATGAACCTAAAAAGATGGGTTGATGAAAAAGAGAAGCTGGGGATACCAAATTTGAGTAGAGAAGATGAGCTCACTTGAGCAGAGATGTTTAAACTTACATTTTGAGTTTAAGGGGTCACTGTATCATATAGAGTATGTTTTTGGAAATATACAGTATGCTTTTGAAAACTTGGAACTAGAGCTCTAGGAAAAGGTTGAGGTTGGATATATAGCAGCAACAACAATAATACAAATGAAATTGACGTTCATGTAGCAATTTAAGGTCTTTAAAATGTTTTACTTACATTATTCATTTGATCCTCACAGTGACCTTGTGAGGTAGATACCATAGGTATTATTGCCCTGTTGCAAATGAGGAAATTGAATCTCTTAAAAGGTAAGTAATGTTCATGACTAACTAAGTATCAAAGGTTAGAGTCAAATTAGATTTGGGAATTGATTGTATAGAGTTCATAACTGAATAGGTTCATAGAATTTAGAACTGGACAGAAATTTGGAGATCTGCTCTAACTCTCTCATTTTACAGATCATAAACCTGAGTTCCACAGATGCTGAGTGACTTGTCCAAGGGCCCACCCAGAAATAATAGAGCTAGTATTAGAAATGAGATAGTTTCACTCCAAATACAGTGCTCTTTCCACTATACTATGCTGCCTACCATCCAAAGGAATGGATAAGATCTCCAAAGGAGATAATGTAAACGCATAATATTGGGTGAAAGGGGTGGAGGACAAGGAATCAGAAAGGACCCAGTGCTGCAGCAGTCAGAGAAGGAGGAAGAAAATCATAAGCATACAGTGTTGTATAACATGAGGTGGCTAGGTGGTGCTGTAGATAGAACTGTAGACTTGGAATCAAGAAGACCTGAGTTCAGATCCAGACTGAGCCACTTACTACCTGTGTGGCCCTGAGCAAGTCACTTAATCTCTATCTGTCTCATTTTTTTCTCTGCAAAATGGGGCTTATAATAACATCTACCTCTTAGGGTTGTTGTGAGGATCAAATGAGATCACATTTGCAAAGCAATTTGCAAAGCTTAAAGCACTCTATAAAGGCTAGTTATTATTATTGTTATTGTAACCACTGGATTAAAAGATGATAAAGAATAAGAAAGTGGTCAGTGATGTCAAATGATGCAGAAAAGTTAAGAAGAATTGAAAACTGTAAAGGGGTCATTGTATTTTGCAATGAAGATACTATTCATGATCTTGGAACATTTTTAGTAGAATGTTGGAGATATAAATCAGATTACAGGGGACTGAGCCAACGAGTGAGTGAAATGAAGGGTAGGTAGTGAAAGTGGACTTTTTGTAAGAAGAAGTTTTGACACTGGGGGAAGAGAATGACAGCTTTATACATTCAGGCTCAGGAGAAAAAGCTGAAACATAGATGGAAGATGCATTAAACAACTTTATCTTGATTTATAAGAACAAGATCCGACATTTCTGTGGTGTTTTAAGGTTTACGAAGCAAGAACTTTATATAAATGATCTCTGATTCTCCTAACAAACCTGTGCAGTAGCAAGGGTGGGGAACCTGCAACCTGGAAGCCACATGTAGCCCTCTAGGTCCTTGGGTGTGGCCTTTTGACTGAGTCCAAATTTTACAGAATAAATTCTTTTATTAAGATGATTTGTTCTAAGAAGTTTGGATTTAGTTAAAGGGTGGCACTTGAGGACCTAGAGGGCCTCTTGTGGTCTTCAGGCCACAGGTTCCCCACAGCTGTACTGGAGTACTATGATCATTCCTTCTTAACAGAGGAAGTAAGGAAGCTGGGAATCAAAGAGGTAAAGCAAAGCACCCTGTGGTCATACAATTAGAAAGTGTAAGTAGTCAGATTTGAATGCAGGCTCTCCTGACTGAGTCCAACAGTTCTACTCTATCTTGCTGCCTCTCAATCTTCAAAAAAAAATAAACCAAACAAAGGAGTTTGTACATACTTCAGAAAGGGGTAGTACAATTGTATGCTTCATCTCTAGCACCAACAAATCAATGTCCACATTAACTCTGTTTACATAATACTGCACAAGAAGAACTAAAAAAGGGCCATTGTCCTTAGCAAAGATGGTATTGTTAGTGATCTGACTGAGCACATTTTCAGTAGAATGTTGAGGGCAGGACCCAGATTATAATCTGATATCAATAAATCAGCAACAAACAAACATTTGTTAAATGCCCCCTTTGTGCCAAACACACAGGCATGTAGTAAGGTTTTAAGTGATTTTGGCTTCAAAATGATATTTGTCAAGGCTCTATCTGGAAACATTTAATCTAACTATATTATTTTGTTAATGTCAGTTAGGAACATTCTGTATTCTTTTGCTATTGTTGCTTTAACTAAAATCCTAAACTGTTGAATTGCATTTCTAGAGTATTTCAATATAAGCCTGGTTTTTAATCAATAACCCCCAAAAGAGAAAATAGAAGCTATTTCTGTTTGAACTTATTTCCATATTTCACAATAAGTATAAACAAATCTCAGGGGACTCATTAATGATTTTGTGCTACAACGGAAACCTCCTTGAAGAACGTCTTCCTCTGTGTTTTGGCTTCTACTAATGACATTTCCTTTAGAATCTGCCTGTATTCATGCAAAAATGAAACTAACCAGAATTCTGATTTTCCTGAGTCTGTCTTTGTGCCTTCCATTCGCATCCCATTCATAAAGATTATTTCCAGAATGATTTTCCTGCTACCAGTCATGTAGATTTCTTTTTCTACAGATACTGAACAATGAGAAGCAGCATGGTGTAATAGAAGTAGCACTAGATTTTGCGTCAAGATAGACCAGGGTTTGAGTTCTACCTATGATGCTTACTAGCTGTGTGATCATTGGAAATTCATATAATCTGAGATTCAGTTTCCTCTTCTGTAAAATGGGAATAATAGTTCCTGTACAACTTACCTCACAGGGTTGTTGTAAAAAACAAATGAAATTATGTGTGTGATTAAAAAAAAAACTTTACAAGCTTTAAAGTGCTATTTAAATGTCTGCTATGCTTGTTATCTATGAGATGAACTCTGTTGTAGAACAGGTAACTAAATAACTTCTAGGTTTACTTCCTTTTCCAAAGTGTAGTTAAAAATAAATTTCTGATTTCAATAGAAGGTTAGGCAGTTTACACCCATATCTGATCTCAGCAGTTCATTCGCCTCAGGATTCTGGGGGCTTACTCTTGGACTATTGCAATAATGACTCATAGAAGTGAAATTTACTAGAAAATATCTTTATTCTCTATGAAACTAAAATTTTACATAATTCTGTCCTTCAAGATTTATATTTCATTAAAAATGAATTTTACTCTAAATCATTGATTAAGTATTTGAATCACAAGTTAAATTCTATCAAAGATTCCTTTATTTTTTCAACTATTGCCAGTGAAGCCAACTTCTATTTAGAATGTGAAATTTACTTAATATAATGAGTTTAATTCTTCTTTCATGTCATCAAGCATATGCATAGTTTGAAAATATTTGTAGTTATACATCTCCGTTTCAGAGTGGGAGGGAAGAATGCTAGAAACATTGTAAGATATCCCTCTCTTTTTATAAATAGGAGCAGTTAGGTGGACACAGTGGCTGGAGTGCCAGGCCTGTAGTCAGGAAGGCTCATCTTGAGTGAGTTGAAATTTGATCTCAGACACTTATTAGATGTGTGACCCTGGGCAAAGTCACTTAAGCCTGTTTTCCTCAGCTTCCTCATCTCTAAAATGAGCTGGAGAAGGAAATGACAAACCAGTATCTTTGCCAAGAAAACCTGGAATGGGTTCATGGAGAGTCAAACACAACTGAAAAATGATTGAAACATTTTGTAAAGAAACTGAGTTTCACAAAGGTTAAGTGAGTCACTTAACTCGACTGACTTGCCCCTTTACACAGCTTGTTAGGAAGAGAAGAAGCTGGAACTCTAGCTATCTAGCTCCTCAGACAATTGCTTGCCTGAGTGAATATCTTATAATATAACCTATTCACAAGCAATGAAATTAATTATAGATCAAATCATGTTGTAAAATCCTCTTTTTAAAAAGTGGAAGAATTTTGAAAGCCTAGCTAATGGCTCCTTTGTCTCCAAATTATTTAATTTGACAACATTTATAATAAAACTTCAGAATAGCAGAAAAAAAATCCCTCTATGACAAAGCAGTCATTTGAATTTCCTGCTAACAGAATTTGACCTTTATTAGCACTAAATCTGGGCAGCTAGATGGCACAGTGGATAGAGCACTGGAATCAGGAACACACATCTTCCTGAGTTCAAACCCAGCCTTAGATATTTACTAGCCATGTGACCCTGGGTAAGTCACTTAACTATTTGCCTCACTTTCCCCATTTATAAAATGACTTAGAAGAGGAAATGGCAAACTACTACAGTGTCTTTTCCAAGTCCCCAAAATGCGGTTATGGAGAGTCGGACCCTGAACTACAGACAACTGAACAACAGCAAGTACTTAATCCATTTATCCTCTTTCTTTTATCTTAAAATTTTTATTTATCCAATTCCTTAAGCAAAATCAATTCACATCTAATGATAAGCAAATCTTTGTACCTACAATATCTTTTGAATGTCATTGAATCTTTTCAGTATATTCACTCTTCTTATATTCCCACTAAACCCTGACTACTTTGGAATTGAGTCATTTGTAAATGCTTCTGTTAGTCTAAAAGAAAGAAGGATAGGATTACCATAAGGGAAAGTAGGAAGGGAAGGCACTGATAGAAGGGAGGGCAGTTTGGGGGAGGTAAAAGCCAGAAGCAAAACACTTGAGAATGGACTTGGTAAAAGGAGAGAGAAAGTAGGATTAACTGAGAAAATAGGATGGAGGGAAATATGTAGTAGGTGATCATTACTGTGAAAAAAAAATTACAGTGTTTCTTTGATAAAAACTTCACTTCTCAAACATATAGAAAACTGAGTCAAATTTGTAGAAGTAAGAGCCATTCCTCAACTGATAAATGGTCAAAGGATATGAACAGGCAATTTTCAGACAAAGTAATCAAAACTGTCTATAGTTAAATGAAAAAAAGATCTAAATCACTATTGATGAGATAATACAAATTGAAACAATTCTGAGCTACTACTTCACACATGTCAGTTTGGCTAATACGACAGAAAAGTAAAATGACAAATGTTAGAGGGGATGTGGGAAAATTAAAGCATTAATATACTATTGGTGAAGTTGTATTCAACTTCTGGCATTCAACCATTCTGGCAAGTAATTTGGAACTTTGCCCAAAGATCTATAAAACTATGCATACTCTTTAACCAAGGCATACCACTACTAGGTCTGTATTCCAAAGAGATAAAAAAAACAAAAATAAAAAGAATCTGTGTGTACAAAAATATTTATAGCAGCTCTTTTAGTAGTGGCAAAGAACTGGAAATTAAAGGGATGTCCATCAGTTGAGAAATGGCTGATCAAGTTGTTGTATGTGATTGTGATGGAATACTATTGTGGTTTAAGAAATGATGAGCAGAATGCTCTCAGAAAAACATGGAAAGACTTACATGATCTGCTGTAAGTGAAATAAGCAGAACCAGGAGAACATTATACACAGTAACAGGAAAATTGTATGATTATCAAATATGAATAAGAGCTATTCTCAGCAGTACAATGATCTAAGATAATTCTGTGGGATTTATGATGAGAGGTGCTGTCCATTTCCAGAGGAAGAACTGAATGCAGCCTGAATGCAGATCAAAGATACTTTTTCTTTATTTTTCTTGTGTTTTTTTGTCTGTGTTTTCTTTCACAGAATGACTTATGTAGAAATATGTTTTGCATGACTCTATATGTCTAACCTATGTCAAATTACTTGCCTTCTCAGTGAGGAAGAACAGGAGGGAGGGAGAGAATTTGAAACCCAAAATTTGAAAAAAAAAGAATGTTAAAATTGTTTATACATGTAGTTGGGAAAATTGAAATAGTAAATAAGAAAAAAAGAATGATTAAGAAAATATTGACAGACATAAATATCACGCGCAAACTTTTCCTTTATTTAATTCAATGCCCTTATTTCTTAGAATCCAACTCTTCACAGAATTTTATTTGCCTTCTGAAAGTCTCCCTCTACCCTTTATAATCTCTCATTGTTTTCAGCCTCTGCCCCAAATTATAATGCACAGGTTAAGTCTAAATGTACATGTTGACACTTTTGTCTCTTGCCTTTCTTTTCTTTCTTCTGCCTAATATTAATTGTGATCATTCAGTGTCTCTCCTTGAAAGTTCCTTTAAGATATTTTTTCCTCTCCTTTGTGAAGACATGCTATGGTCTTGGGTTTTAGCATAAAAGGCCCTTTGCATGTGTGCATTGTGCTATCATACAATCTAAGGAAAACATCAATATTTGCATTTGAATTCATTTTTTAAAAAGCAAATTTCTAGTGTTTGGATGCCAAAATGAAATATGCAGTTTTTCATTTCCCTACCAGCTAACTTGAGGTGTTTTGTGTGCCTTTGTCATTTATTTAGTTAAATGATTCTATTTGCTCATCCCCTGCTGTGCATGCTACTTCCAACCTTTCATTTTTTGTCTACAAGTTCCAGCATTAGTCACCAATGTGCTTGTTAGAGAGTTCGATGCAATATAACTCTAGATTTGTTTCTTCTTTTGTTTTCCTATGTTCATAATGGATGGTGACATTGCTATACCCCCAGGGTTAAGTTCACACATCCTTAATATGACTAAGAAAGTGAGATAAATTGCCTGTTTTTTTACCTTGCCAAATAGTTTAACATGATTTCACAATCTTAGAGGATTGAAGTTAAAACTTGGAACAAGCCAGGGTCACTCATTTGTGACATGATTTTAGTACCATAACTCATGGTGACAGAAGTTGGATAACTTCAGCTTTGGAGAAAAAAAGTTCCTGGGATCTTTCCCATGAACATATATTTTAGGTTATTGCATGAGAGAAGCATTCTCCTCCCTCCTTCACCCCCACCCTGGGAACTAAAGGAAGTTTCTATTTGCCACTTTCCATACTTCCCTGGAAGTTCCCCTTTTTGTTCGCCTGCGCTTCTTCTCTCCACCCTCCTAGGTGTTTATCCTGTATCTCATTATATCAGTTAATTCCTAGGCAAGATATTAATTGATAATTAATATTCTAACCAAATATACTTCGTAACTCCCCACCACACCCTCCCCTCTAATTTGAGCTCCCCCCCCCCCCCCCACCAATTGAATTATTCTCTTGCTATTCTATAACATTTCAATGAAAAGAATACCAGAGTCAGGTGACTATCAATCATTAAGTGATTTTATAACCTTAAGCAAATCTCTGAAACTCTTTGGGTCTCAATTTCCTGACCTGTACAATAAAGAAGTTTGACCAGAGGGACACTTTCAGTTCTAAAATTCCGTGTTTCTGTGTCTGTGCTCATTTTGACTTTTGACTGTCTGATGTTTGGAAACCATTACAAAGATTTCTAATAATCTCATCTTGCAGTCCATTCTGTAATTCTTGCATACTAAAGTTCACTATTGGAAATATCCAGTATTCCAATTATTATAAGTAATACTGTTTGCAAATCAATATTCCAAGGAGGCTCATTAACAAAAACAGGAAATGTGGATGGTTCTGTTAAAAATGAAGTTGATAAGGGAAAGAATTTCATTGGGAGAGTAGTTGATTCAACAGGCACTTGCTAGATATAAGACAGAGAGGAAAATATAGAGATAAATGAATCAGGGTTCTTGCCTTCGATCTATAATGTAACAGGAAGAAAGGTAAGATACATAGCAGCCATAATAAAAGAAATAGAACATGATAAGCCTAGATAAGTGCTATGAGGTGTTATGAATGACAGATAAGATCACTTTGTCCTTATTTTAAAAAAAACTATTCCCACAAAAACTGTCCCTCAGTTCTGCTATTAATGAAAGGATGATTAGAGCAAGTTGCTCCAAGTGTATCATCTTCTCTAGTAGTTTGAGTATTTACTGTTACTTTGTCCTTAGGCAAAGCCTTCTGACTCACTGGTTTCCACAGGAACACTAATTTTGAGATTTCTGTTTGAAGATTTTGAGAGGATGATCCCTAGATCAATTCAGCTGGTAATTCTTGAGTGTCTACTGTGTGTACTGTGCATTCAGTGACAATATAAAGAATAGATGTAAGGTGGATCCACAGAGGGAGAGAGATTTTTACTTTACTCTTGCAGCATTGAGATCATTTTAATCCTATTACTAAGTCTTAGTGAAAAAATTCTGCTTAAAAATGCAGATCTGTGCCTGTTCCACAACATGATGTTAAAGAGTTGCCTGAACCCACTGTGAGGTTAAGGGACTTATCCAGAGTCACAAAGTCAGCATGTATAAGAGGAAAGACTTGAACTTCTATATTGAAATCAATACTGTTTATAGACAGTCCCTCAAGTAGGATGTGATTGGGTTGGCTAAAGTAAATGATGTTGTTTTAGGTTGTTTTAGAAAAGCATGGAAAGACTTGGACTTATGAAAGAAGATGCTATGAGCCTTCAGAGAACCAGATGACAAGGAGCAATAAGCAAACTATGGTCTTACATATTTATGTATGAGTGCTTATGTGTGTATATGTGTATGCCTTTTGTTCTCTGCTGTGCATTTTTTACTAGTACATTGTAAGTGCTTGAATGTTTTTCATTTCATTCGTTACTCTGAGGGCACGGTGAGATCCAGGATGTTATGCTACCTGTCAGCAGGCTACAGCAACCAAATTTGAAACCTTCTCATTTACCGTAGAAAGTATTTGTATTGATCAAGAGACACTATTTTCTTCCATCCTTCTGTATTAAGACAATAGCATATATATATATATATATATATATATATATATATATATATATATATATATATATATATATGTATTAGCATATATATGTATATATATATATATATCCCTTGTAGTTATAAACACACACACACACACACACACACACACACACACACACACAGCAAAGTAAAGATTAAAGTGGAACAGGTACGTGGATTTTAAACTATTGTAGACATTTATTCAGATTTAGGCCATTAGATTGAAAGCTAAGGGATCATATCCTAAGCATGACATTAGATGTAAGTTGCCCCCAGAAAGATTTACTTGGAGAATGTAAAAAAAAGGAGAGTCATTGGAGTGTAATGGATAGTGGGCCAATCAGGAACACTGGAATTCAAGTCTGGCCTTTTACACATCTTGATTTTGTCATCCTGGGAAAGTCATTTTAACCTCTCCGCATCCCTAGACATCTCTAAAACTGTATATTTTCTGATCAGGTTCTCAGTCAATCAGCAAATATTTATTAAGAACCTTCTATGTGCCAAAGACTGTACCAAGCTCTAGGGATACAAAAAAAGGCAAAAGACAGTTCCTGCTCTCAAGGAACTCACAGTCTAACGAGGGAGATGACACGTAAACATCTACATACAGAATAGATTTGAAATAATCAACAGAGAAGAAGGTGCTAGAAATAAGGAGGACCAGGAAAAGCTTGCCACAAAAGGTAGGGTTTTAGATGGGCCTTGAAGGAAGCCAGGGGAGCCAAGAGGCAGAGATGAAGAGGATGAGCCTTGTAGGCATGGGGTTAGGAGATGAAATGTCCTGTTTGAAGACCAGTAGGAAGGCCAGGGTCACTGGATTTTGGAGCGTATGTGGCAATGTGGGTGGGGTGGAAAGAGAGGAAGGATGTGTATAACACTTAAGAAGACTGGAAAGGTACTAGGTGTTCTCTAAACCTATGAAATCACAGATCTCCATTGTGATGCTTGTCACATGATAGAAGGTGTTTCCTTACCTCACAGTTCCTTATATATATGAAAACATATCCAATAAAAAACAGAGCAAAACAAAATTTTAAAAAATCTTCAAGAAATGATAATGTTGAGAGGTTTAAGGTTGATGATTTATCAGTAAGATACTTTGCCTGTCCTGCCCTGCCTGCCTTGGTCTAAAGTCTTGTTTGCAGAATATTCATTCCCAAATGATGCTGATAAAACTTATGATCTATTTTACCCCAAAGTTAATCTAACTAATCTACCCAATAGTTAATATCCTTTCTGCAGAGTAGAGGAGGGATTTTTTTTTCACCAAGAAAATAAATTTCCTTTTGACTTTATTAAAATTTAATTTCATTTATTTTTTCTTACTTAAAAGTTCTGAATTATCTCCCTTGCTTCCCACTAAAGAAGGCTGCTGTTTGACACAGATACACACACACACATACAAAGACACACACATGTAATATGTAAAATTATGCTATGCACATTCTATTTATCAATTCTTTCTTTGGAGACAGATAGCCTCTTTCTTCATGTGTCCTTTGCAGTTGATTCGAGTTTTCATAATACTTAGAATAAATGAGTCATTCACAGTTTTTCTTCAATCAGTATTACTGTTACTGTATACAATGTTCTCTTGGTTCTACCTATTTCACTTTTCATTATTTCATGCAAGTCTTTCCATGTTTTTCTAAAATCAGCCAACTCACTTCCTAGAATACAGTAGTATTCCATCACAATCATATACCACAACTTGTTTAGCCATTCCCCAAATTGTGGGTGTCCCCTCAATTTCCAGTTCTTTGCCACTACAAAGAGAGCTGTTATAAATATTTTAAAACAAAAAGGTCCTTTCCCTTTTTCCCTGATCGCCTTGGGAAAATAACGTAATAGTCTTATTACTCAATCAAAGTGTGTAGGCAATTTAATAACTCTTTGGGTATAATTCCAGATTGCTCTCCAAAATGGGTGAATCTGTTCACAATTCCACCAAAAATGAATTAATGTCCTGATTTTTCCACATCCGCCCCGGTTGTTGACATTTTCCCCTTCTATCATTTTAGCCAATCTGATAGGTATAAAGTGATATCTCAAAGTTGTTTTACTTTACATTAATCAATAGTGATTGAGAGTATTTATTCATATAACTATATCAAGTTTTGATTGCTTCATTGAAAAACTACGTGTTCATACCTTTTGACCATTTATCAATTGGGGAATGACTCATATTCTTATAAATTTGACAAAGTTCTCTCTATGATTGAGATATGAGAATTTTATCTGAGAAACTATTCATAAAATCCTGCCCCCCTACAATTTTCTGCTTTCCTTCTGATCTTGGCTACATTGGTTTTATTTATATAAAACCTTTTATAATTTAATGTAATCAAAAATGTCCATTTTACATCTCACAGTGCTCTCTGTTACTTTTGATATTCTATCATAGTTTAATGTAAATAGGTAAATACTGTGCTTCACCAATGATTATAAGAAATGAACTTCACCTCTTAATGAAAATACAGCTATGGCAAAGTGGACCTCATTCTGGCTCCTCTGTACGTGTCCCTAATTAAATCAGCAGGAATAACCAGCCTAAAATTAATGACTATGCTAATATAAGGTTAGGTGCTTTCATTGATAATTACTAGCTTAAAGGTAATAAATAGCTGAAGGGTTGCGTGCTAGCATAGATATTTTTATGTATCACGGTGAAGTTTAGCCAACCCTCTGCTTTAAAGAAATGATTAAATAAAGTGAAAAATCTCCATGAAAATGATTGAGAAATACTCAAAACAATAATATGCTATGGCCTTTTAAATATAATATTCTATTTTTCCCCACTTATATGTTAAAACTTTTTAAAAAGTTTTGAGCTCCAAATTCTTTCCCTCTCTCCTTTTCCTTTTCCTCCCACCCTGACATGGTAAGCATGTTAGTTCAAAGGGCAGAATATACTTAAATTGAAGAAAAGTAAGGCTATAAATTCCAGGAAGGTCTAATAATGTGCAGTGGAAAGAATAGTGACTTTAGATTTATAGACCCTAGGTTCAAATCCCAGCTTTGACAACTGTAGGTGGTATAGCATTGGGCAAGTTCCTTACCCTTTCCCCTCCCTGAAGTTTTCTTATCTAAAAATTCAGTAATTAGATAACACAGCCTTCATGATTCCTTTTATCTCTATGTCTATGTTTCTGTGATTCCATAAGAGCTCAGTAGAGGGAAAGGAGTTGAATTTGGAGTAAGAGACATGGACTTAAATCTTTGCTGACCAATTCACTACTTGTGTGACCTTGGGGAAAGCCCTCTTAGCTCTCTGGGCTTTGCTTTCCTCTTTTGCAAAATGTTGGTCTTGGACTACATGGCCAATAAGTTCTTTTCAAGCTCTAAGATTTTGGCCCTGATGAAGTTGCGTTGCTGTGATTCTCCATTTAGTTATGTAGATTCCTGGGTGTCGGTTAAACAATGATGCTTTTGAATAAGTGTCATCTATGACACTTTAACACATGTGGAACTAAACATAATACAGGTGTCTGGAACCAACAACTCATCCTTCCTCCCACACCCAGAAATGTTCTAAAGTATTTGCAGCAAGCATCAGTAAATAAGTAACCCAGAAACAAAAGGTGACATCACATGTCATTAGACAGAGAAGTTCGACCAGGTGGTTTTTCTACCTATCTTAGCGTCATTTGCTTAAGGGTCACATACCATGCTATGAGACAAAGAGATGGTGAATTGCTCTATAGGAAAGACAAGAACTCTGCATTTTTGTAAATTTGATTGATGCCTTTCACTGTTTGATATAGAGATCATATTTGTGGTTAGAAAACATCATGTCAGACAGCATTATCTTTATGTATTTTGAAGATGAGCCCTGAGATTGTGTAATATACCCAATTCAGTTGGCTCAAAGGTAGATCCATAATGATAGCTAGTTAAGAACAGCTAACATTCATATAGCTCTGTACTAAGCATTTTATAATTATTATCTCATGTGATCCTTACAACTACCGTGGGAGGTAGGTGCTATATTTTTATCCTCATTTTACAAATGCGGAAATTGAGGAGAACAGAGGTTAAGTAACTTGTTCAGAGACACACAGTTAATACATGTCTGAGGCTGAATTTGAACTCATGTCTTCCTGCCTCCAGGCCTGACACTCTTGGCATCACTTAGCTGCCTCTGACTATGGGTAGTATAGGTTTATAGCTTTCAGCAAAAGGATTATGTCATATCCATTTCTGAACCATTCAAGGCATAGTCAAATTGGTTAGTTTTGGTAAAACAATACTGGACATACAAGTAGCAAAAATGTGAATATGTCCATTGCTTAAATCATATCACTCAAATACTAAGGTTCCCCCTTATCCCTTGTATGCAAGTTTATTAATTTTTCAGTATTTTTTTTTTTACTGAAAGATTTGTTAAGTTTTTGGTACTAGTAAGAAACTAATTTTTGGTTAGATGGTTACAATCCTAGTCCAATCTTGCATGTTCTATATTTTCAGTAATTAATCAGGAAACCTCATTATGGCTCAAATGTAATGCATCCATAAGGTCATTTTTAATTAGTAGGGTATTGTTGTTATTATAAAGAGGTCATACAAATTCCTAAGAGACAAGGAGATAAAAGATACAAACAGATTACTACTAGAAAAGTAAATTCCTAAAAATTACCTATATTATTTTAGCTTAATGCTAAGAATAATGTAGAATTTGGTTTTATAAAAGAAATTTCAGTCACTCAGTTTTGCTTGTGAAAGCAGCCAGTATTTAATGGACATGGCACATATTATCTAAAAGGCTCATGTCCTCATGACATGATTTGCTGCTTTTTACAAAATATTGCTTAGTTTAAAAGATACCAGAATAGTTCAAAAAAGTTGAGTTTCCTGGTTTCTGCATGATCTTTCACCTTACCCAAAGTTGTAGGCCCAGCCTTAGGCCTTTTGTTTAAGGAGACTGAATATTTAACATGGCAAGTAATTTTCTCTGCTAATTCTAATCTATTAACATGATTACGAAGGTGTAATTGCCATCCCTGGACATTCCCTACTCTTCCTTGTTACTCACTCAGAGCAAAAAAATGGGGAAAGGTTCTCAACTCTGAGTGAGCTGGTTTTGAGCAGGGTTTAAATGTGAACAGATTCCTTATTGTTTGGACAAAGCCAAAGCAGTGCTAAAATTTTTACATTATGTTTACGTTTACTTGGTTGCTGCTTAAAAGTTATTTTTTACTACATTCCCAGTGAAAATCAGGGTGATCTAGTGGAAAGAGTGCTGGATTTAGCATCAGAGATGTCACATTTGAATCCTGCTTTATCTGCAGAATCCTTATGGGAAAGGAGTGGGGAACCTTCAGGCCTCTAAGTCACATGTGACCCTCTAGGTCATCAAGTGTAGCCCTTCTGTTCAGTGAAGTTTGAATTCACTCAAAGGGCTGTACTTGAGGGGAATAGCAAGGACTAAACACCAATCCATTTCTGATAGTTGCTCTTTTTGCAAAATTGCATAAATTCTAAAACATAGTGAGGTGCTCAAGCCTGCAGGTTCCCCACCCCTGCTGTGGGACCTTCAACACGCAAGGCCCACACATCTCTAGATCTCAGTTTCCTCATCTGTACCAATGAAGGAATTAGATTAGAAAATGAGCTGCTGAGGGCCCTTCCTTTTCTAGAGCTTGTGATCTATTTTACCCAATAGTTTTGCAAGCAGAAACCATCTGTAGAACAATCATTGAACATTTTTTCCTGATTCTTTGGTAGGAAATATTTCTAGGAAGCATTATTGTGTAGTGCCTTGTTGATTCACGAGTTCCTTAGAGACAAACTTGTGAATCTCCAAAAATCAGGTTAATGAAATGACATTGTCATCTCATAAATCTACATTTTAAAAGTGAACTGAATTATTGTGGCCTTAAAACATTTCAGAGTAATGCTTTTTTTTTCTTTCAAGAATAAATATGGTGAGGCTACTTTAAAATATGGCCTTCCTGAATTATTTCAGTTGAACCTCCACCTTTGCAATGGTTTTACTCCTAATTTATCATCCTGACTTTCAAACAGTAGCTTCTCTACAGCTTTGAAAATTAAATTATGTTAATTGCTGTGACATACAACATTTAAGAAGCCTTACTTAAGAATTAATTGAGTGGAGCAGAAGGAGAATATGTCAGCCTCTAAGAGTTATTTATAATGCAGCCCCAAGAAATGACAAGTTGGAAACAAAAGTTTACTTTTCAACTCTGCCTGATCCATTTATTAAAGATGTGGGCTATTGAGGCCCCTCTACCTCAGGTAGCAAACAGTAGGTCACACATCGGGAGGCTGGGCATAAGTCATCTCTCATAAGCGACAAGTGAAGTTTTCTCCAAGGTTAAGGACAAAGTATTCCATATGTGAGATTTCTGTAGGATGTGGAAAGGAAAGAATCCTTAGCAAAAAGAAACACCTTACAAAATGAAGAACTTGAAAATAGAGGTAACGCTGGTGTTTCAACAATGGCTCATCAGTGAAATGTTCCTTTTTTGCTCTACGTACCAGAGCTGAGGACCTTTTTCCATTTTCAGCTACACTTAGGATGAGGCAAAAATTATATAGAAATTCAATTTAATTAATTGAACATTTATTAAGTGCCTACTTCATAGGAAGTACTTTGCTAGGAAATATCCCCTTCCCCATATCATTTTGGTATTTTAAATTAATTTCTAAGTCCTAATTCCTGTTTATGTTCATACTATCCAAAGTGGCTTTAAATTTGTTTTTCAGTGGAGTTTCTGATTTATAAAGCCAATATAAAACACTGATACTCAGACAAATTGTAGGGTAATAAAAAAATCAAGGGTAAACTATGAAAGGATGTATTACAGACTCATCAACAATATGCTGTTTTATAGCAAATTTATAAATTTCTCTTTCCATATAGAATACAGATTTTCACAAAAATGCTATTAGAAGGATTGCAACTAAGAATGACTGTTAATTACTCTAAATGGACTTTCTCATTTATGTTTAAATATATATGTGGGAAACTTATATGTGGATAAGTGTGTGCATATGTTTTTCAGTATGCACAGATTAATTGTCTTTCAGATTCAAGGACTATGCTAATCTGATATAGGAGAGAGAAGATCCAAATAAATTACTCTATACAATTTGCTTTTTTCCTCAGAGATGTGATGCAATTTAATATTTTAATATTAAAATGTTATATTTTCTTCTATATTTGGGTCCTACAAATGACTTTGTTGCACCCTTAAAGACTTTGGAGATATATACTAAAATGAACCGTGGATCAAACTTTCCCTTTGTAGTCATCTGACATACAGGAGGAAAATTTGTCATAAAGGCAGTCTAGGAGAAAGCCAAGCACTTTCCTTAGTTTTTATCAGTTGGTACATTTTACTTTGTGGTACCAGTTGTATAATATTGTGCAATACTGTCTAAGGTGGGAAAGAAAAATCTCTTTCTGTCCACTTAAGCATAAAGAGTGAACATTTCTGAGTCCCTTGCATAACTGCAAATGTTATCGATCACAAAATGTCAACAGGTTAATACAAAGCCCATTTGTACAAGGCATGACTAATTATTCTTTGTTAATCTTTTAAGTATAGCCAACTATTTCCTGTTAAATCAGTGAAAATGCTCAGACAAAATCCTGAATGACTGTACCTGTGGTTAGGTGACTGTGATCAGTTGACGCCACTTCTGATGGGGGGAACTTTGTTTTAGGAAACAATTATACTCTTTATTGCTTTTGGTATGGATCTTAATTCTGCCCACCTCCAAATTCAAATATTGTTTATTTTGGTTTCCAGATGCGGTCTGTGAGCCGAGTGTTTAAATTCATTGATATGCCAAGTGAAGAACCCCTTCCTACCAAACCAGCTAAGTCGAAGGAAAATCATCTTTCACAAGTTCTGATCATTGAGAATGAACACATAAAGAAAGAGGACAACTGGCCTTCTGGAGGTCAAATGACTGTCAAAGACCTCACAGCCAAATATATAGATGGTGGTAATGCTGTATTAGAGAACATTTCCTTCTCAATAAGTTCTGGGCAAAGGGTGAGACTTAAAACATTTTTTCATTTTATTTATTCTGTCATCCACTTTAATTTATAATGGCTGATGGCAATATTATCAAACCTCTTTGTAACACCATTGTTGAACCAGAGAACTAACACTAGACTAATAGATTAAATGGACTATGCAATGGTTAGGCAACATAGCTTAGTGAATAAAGAGATGACTTTGGAGTCAGGAAGATCTGTGTTCAAGTCCCTCTACTGACCCTTTCTGACAATGTGACCCTGAGCAAGTCACTCAACCTTTCAATACTCCAGGCTACTCTATAAAGGTGTATGCTGAAGAGCAGTTGGCAATCTGCATGGGAAGGCAAAGTTTGCTCTGTGGGGAGATACTTATACTAGTGAAAAATGGAGGCTCAGATACTCTTTCTCCCTTCCAAAAAAATCTAATATTTATTATATATAGTACTGCTACATAGGACATGAAAACTGTAGTATATTTAAAACTATGTATTAAATGAATAGTTTTATATTTCAATAATCAAAAGATTATTTGGTCCAATATTGGTCATCATTGGGTCCACTGATATAAACAACATTCCTTCCTTGTGAAGACATTCCCACTTAAAAGGTATCCCTCTCATGGTAAACCTTTCCATGCTTAGTTAGGCTAAACCTCTGATAACAGATCTACAAAATCAATTACTAGGTCCATGGGCAGCTAGGTGGTGCAGTGGATAGAGTGCTAGGAAGACCTGACTTCAAATCTGACCTCGGACACCTACTAGCTCTGTGTCCTTGGGCAAGTCACTTAACCCTGCTTTACTCAATTACTTTATCTGTAAAATGAACTGAAGAAGGAAATGGCAAACCACTCTAGTGTCTTTGTCAAAACAACTCGAAATGGGCTCAAGAAGAGTTGGACATGACAGAAACAACTGAATAACAACACTACTTTCATACCCAAAGCCTTCTTAACTGGGTAGAAATTTCCATAATTCATATTCTACTAACATAGCTTTATTGAGTCCAGGATTGTCCCTGTGCTACAATGAAGCCTAGCAACAGATCTTCAGTGCAAGAGTCATCTCATAATTCATAACTATTTTATCAGTTATTGAGCAATGAAATTTTTAAATAAACCATCATTATAATGGTATGTAGGCAGTTAGCACCATCTAAAATCTCCAGCTCAGATGAGAAAAAGTAAATGTCTGTTGCCTGCATAAGGTTGTAGATTTAGAACTGGAAAGAACTTTAAGGGGCATCAAGTTAATTCTGCTCCTTACCCTACCTCAGAGGGAATGTGATATATAGTAGATAGAGCACAGAACTTGGAGACAAGAATTCCTTGGCTCAGATACTTCCTCAGACACTCACTAGTGATGTAGTGTTGGGAAAACTACTTAATCACTCTATGACTCCATTTCCCCAACTGTAAAATAAGATATTGAAGTCAATGACTTCTGAGGTCTCTTTCAACTCTAAATCTCTGATCTAAGTATTTCTTTTTGGAAACTGTCTAACTTAAAACCTACCAAACCTATATTATCTCTCTTTTAGATGTTCCTCCCCCAACTCTGAAAAAAAATGCTATTAAAGTCATATAACAGATGCAGAACTATTAAAAGTATAATCAGGAATTGTCTATCACAAAGAAACATGTTGTAATTCATTTCTGTGCCCTGCTTCATGCCTAGCATGGTGCTTCATAAACATACTGATTATTTCTTGAAAGGGCAATTTTGCCAGACATTCAAAAATGGAATGATGTTATGCCTTAAAGTTGCCTATTCTGGAATCTCAGAATTTTAACCACAAAATTTAATGTCATTGAGTCTTATGCAACAGTGGATCTAAGATCTCATTGGAGGAGTCACTGCTTCCCATAGTACAAACACCAACCTATCTCTACCTTCTCATCTTGTGAAATTTCTCCCTAATCCTCTTAAGACACACTCCCTCTCCATACACACATACTCACACATCTCATGTGCTGGAAACTTTCCTCTAAGTCTCTTGACATCATGTCAGTGCCTGCATGTATATGGCATAGTCCATTTGTTGTAAAAACAACAACTGCACTACCAGTGGAGAGCTTTGATGTGAAAACTGGATTAGCTAACTTCTCACAATGCTTTAATTTACTGTTTGTTAAATGATGCCCATAGAGTTTCTTTCAGGGTAATTGTTAGAGCTATTGAGATGTTATTGCTTTTTGCCCTGGAATTTTAGGAAAATTGATGAACATGACTTAAGACAGATAATCTCCTGTAAAGGAAGGTAGATGTTAAACTACAAAGCCCTGTGAATCTGCACTAAAACTGGCTTAAGAGGAAGATTCAGGAACTTTTGACTTGCTCTGGAGTTAGTAATCACCATGTGCTAGGCAGTGGAGATACAAAGATAAAAATGCCCCTGCCCTTGACAAGCTTATATTCTATGGGGAGAGATGACATGCACACTTACTGTGTATATAGGTATATATGCAGCATAGATAATATAAGATAATTTTGGAGGTAGAAACTACTAGCTGGGGCAGGGGAACCAGGAAAGAACTCATGTCAAAGGTGGTATTTGAGCTGAGCTTTCAAGGAAACTAGGAACTTTAACAGGCAGAGTTGATACGGAAATCCATTTTAGAAATGAGGGACACCCTGGGTAATGGCATGGAGATGGAAGGCAGGATATCATGTGTGAGGAACCGCAAGAAATCAATGTGTGGTTGAACTGAAGAGTGCCCAAAGGGGAATAATATGTAATAAAGCTGGAAAAGTAAGTTGGAGCTAGGTTGTGAAGGACATTAAATGCCATATAGAGGGGTCCATATTTTATATTAGAGATAATAGAGAGTCATTTGAGTTTATTGAGCAGAGGAGTGACATTGTCATACCTGGGCTGTAGCATTGTCACTTTGTCAGAGTGTGGAGGATGAAATGGAAAAGGGAAAGACTTGAAGCAGGGAAGTCAACTATTTGACAAAGTAATTGTCCAAAAAACATGGATATCCATATAGAAAATCCTGAATTTGGACAATGGTCCTATAAGGAGAGAAGTGGATTGTAGAGGTAAAATCCAGATTTAAACTCCAGACTTGAGACCCAGAACCCTATGCATTGTGTCACCTAGCTGCCCCAGTCATCTTCAAAGAAATGATAATTGAGTTCATAGGAGTGGATGAGTTAACTAAGAGAGAATACAAAGAGAGAAGAGATTTAGTCTGAGGACAGAACCTTAAGGTATTTCTAAAGTTAGTAGTTAAGATATGAAAGATAAAAGACACTGAAGAAGGTAGTGCTTGGATAAGCAGGAGGAGAACCAAAAGGGAGCCGTGTCCTTAAAACCCAGAGAGACTAGTAGGTCAAGAAGGAGATGTTGGTTTATAGATCAGATAATTATAATTTAGATATAATTTAAATACTTTTTCTTAGATATTGTCAACTCCTTTCTACACTAAGAATATTCTATGGCAAGATATTTTCAAATGGACATTTTTGTGAAAGTTTTAGAGTTTAATTTTAATAGTTTCTTTTATGTGTCAGTTTAATAAAGATAGAATCACGATTGCTTCATAGGTTGCAAGTTCTCCCATTACGTTGTCTAGAGTCGTTGTTTACTTCCAAAAATGACTGGGTTTTATATCATGGCATCATAGGATTTAGAGTTCAAAGGGATCTTAAAAATGATTCGGTCTACTCTCCTCCCCTTTGTTTTCACAGATGAAGAAAGTGAGACCTAGGGAGGGTAAAAGACTTGCTCAAAATCAGGCACATAGTAAACAATAAAGCCAAAATTCAAGTCTTGCACCTCCGACTCCAAATACAGCGTTCTGCAGTACCAGATTGCCATTCTAGGGCAGGGGGAACCTCAGTGAAGACCAATTTTAGGAAAGATGCTGGTTATACATTGGTTCTAGGAGTATAAAAGTGAATGAATATATTATGCCTCACCCTTGATAAGGTGAGGCATCACCCAGCAGCTTCCTGTTGAAAGGATGGTTCATTGTTTTGACTTGTTTTATACATAGGACTTTTTAGGCATGGGAAAGTATCCTTCTTTTTTCTGACACCTTGGATAGTTTCCAAGATGACTGTCCACAGAATACGGATGGTAACAAATGGATTTGCATAAGTGAAGATAGGAAACCTTCACTAATCTCTTCATTTTGTTTTTTTTCCTTTCCCTGCCAAACCTCCATCGTTCCCCGTCTCTGTTTCAGAATTGCTCATCCCCTTTCCCCTTCCCTCATAAGCAACTGTGAAGCAGGCTTTTGTGGTATAACAGAGAGATGGAATCTTGATTTTCCTAATTAGTTTTGGCAATTTAGGAATAAGAATTCAGCAGGATTGGGGAACATTTTTATTCTTGGTCTTGCATGATTTCTGAGTCAGACTTAATATCATGTTGGTAAACCTGTAGAGTGTGTGTGTGTGTGTATGTGTGTGTGTGTGTGTGTGTGTGTGTGTGTGTGAACTTTAGGGAGGTATCAATATACATTTTGAGGTTCACCAGACAACCTAGATTCTAATTTCTAGAACAAGAGTTGATCTGCATTGATAGAAGGCGTCCTCTCAATGGGACTTGCCTACATCTATAAAATCACAGGTCTGAGCTAAAATGATTTAGTCCTTCTTGAAACAAAATTTTTAAATTGGAACCTTAGAATTAGAGGCAAAGTAGTATAGTAGATAGTAAGGCTAGCCTCTGATTCTAGAAGACCAGCATTAACACCTTCCTCTTGTATACAATAACTGTGTGGCTACGGGCCAGACACTCAACTCTTCAGTGTCCCAGGCAACTGCCTAGGACTGTAAGTTGCATCAGAGCTTCTCACCTCCATTTCTAAGTGTCCTTATCAGATGTTCTAACACCACTAGTCCAGACTGGATAAACAGGGTTTTAGGGAGAATCCTTTTGTAATTTTTAATGAATTTCAAAGAACTTTGGCATGTTGGTGGAGATTAAAGAGATAAATGTAGATGAAGAATTAACATAGTTTGTTTAATCATCTTAGAATAGGTTTATAATATTTGCACTAGATAAAACCTTCCCCTTTAAGGTTGGGGACATACTACCTATATCACTTTGGTCCATGAATAGTGTCTATAGTACATAGGACCACTGGTTTATGATGATTTCATTGTATTAATTATGCCAAGTCTAAATATCACCAAATCTTAGCTGATGAGTATGTTTCTCTTTTTGGTGTCAAATTTTCTTATTAAAGGAAAAACAATTGAGGTGATAAATTATAATATTCACGTTGCCTTCTCTGAACCAGAAACTTTTCCTCTGCTCCCTTTCTTCTAAAAGTATAGTTTGAAAAATGAAAAAATAAATTTAAACTCTAAACTTAAACCTCAATTGTGGGACTGGTTTTGAATGGAAAATCAAATCCTGACCTTCTGGAAATGATAAATATCACCACTGGATGTATAGGCAAGTGAATTAAATAGTCACCCTAATAGATTCCTTCTTCATTTGTGAACCTGGCTACCTTCTTCATTTGTATTTCTCCATGTACAAAGGGGAAATTGCTCATAAATATAGATCTTTCCCCCTTGGGCAGACTGACCCAGTCAGAGTACAGAAGAATACTGGATATGATGCCAAAAATAATAGATCTCTAGCTCAGGTGTTCAGATTACGTAGCAGCATGAACACTTAAATGCCACTTGATTTGTAAAGGAATACCTAGGTAATCTGTCTTTGTTAAAGAAAAGGGTGATGGAGCTGGAATTAATATATTACACCTGTTTGGGCAGTATTCCCCAGGGCTACTACATTTTTCTGTCCAAACTGCAAAAAAAAAATGAACATAATATGAAGAAGATTTATTTTTTCTTACTATGAGGAATCTTGTTTCTCTCATTGTGACACCCCTGGAAAGGATAAGAGACTGAAAAATGGTTCAGTCAGCTACAGTAAAATTAAAAAAGCAAAGGAGAAGGAATGTGTTGAAACTCATTTATTTATGGTATCTTTCAAAATGGCACCAAATCCAAATCTATTTAGATCTCCAAAGAAACTTTTTTCTCTGTCAAAATTAATTATTAGAGAGTAGACAAAATTTTATTAAAAAGAGCCATTGACTTGAAAATAGAATAACTGAATTCAAGTCCCAGGCCTACTGCTTGCTATATGACCTGAGCTCTTTGAGTCATCATTTCTTTATTTGGGAAATTGTTGTTCAGTCGTTTTAGTCATTTTCTGCTCTCTGTGACCCCATTTGAGGTTTTCTTGGAAAAGATTTTGGAGCAATTTGTCATTTCACTCTCCAACTCATTTTACAGATGAGGAAATAGAGGCAAACAGGGTTAAGTGACTTGTCCAGAGTCACACAGCTAGTAAGTATCTAAGGCCAGATTTGAACTCAGAAAGAGGAGTTCCTAGTCTAATGATCTATCCACTGTACTACCTTGTCACTCCAATCAGGCAACTTCTCTGTAATTTATAGTTTGGGTTACCTAGAAAATGAAGAGATTAAGTGACCTGGCCAAGAATGTATGGCCAGTAACTGTCAAAGAAGAGACTGAAACAGCTCTTAGGCTGTCTCTATTCACTCTACTGCCCTGCTTCTCATGAAGAGTGGTCTTCTTATACTCCCTTTACAGATGAGTAAATTGAGGCAAATAGACATGAACTAACCTGACCATGATCACATAGGTAGTAAATTTCAAAGGCATGCTTTGGATTCAGGCCTTCTTCAAGCCAAATCCAGCACTTTATCTATTATACCATGCTGCCTCTTCTAACTGAAAAAGTTGGTAAATATAAGTTAGTGGGTAAAAGAAACTTTTATTATAGTGAGAATATTAGAAAATAGAAAAAAATATCACCTGGGATATGGGTAAATCTCAAAAGATAACTTGCAGTCAAATGCTCTGACCTTATGTAACCAATCAGTGTATAGCTTTAAAAAAGCAAACCCCAGAAAAGAGCTTTTACATGCCAGTTATATAAGTAACAAGAAGCCTTTGTTAGGCATGACCAAAAGCAATTCTTTCTTCCCAGAAAACCTGTTCATCTCAATGCATTCTCAGACAATAAGTAGGATAGAGAAGACAGAACAAGAGGTATTAAATGCAGTGTTTTGAAGTCAATCAGCAGATATTTCAGTAAACATCTCCTATGTGCCAGCCACTCTGCTGAGTGCTGGGGATTCAAATATGAGGAATGAAACAATCTCTGCTTGCAAAGAGCTTACATTCTAATAGAAGAAACAAAGACTTAAGAACGTAGAGAATAAATATAAAGAGAATAAATGCAAGGTAGTTAAAGTAGGGCTGCTAGATGGTTCAGTGGATAGAATAGCAGGCCTGGAGTTGGGAAGACTTGGGTTCCCAAGTTCAAGTCTAAACTGAGACACTTCCTAGCTGTGTTATCCTGGGCAAGTCACTTAACCCTGTTTGCCTCAGTTTTCTTATCTATAAAGTGAATTGGAGTAGGAAATGGCAAACCACTCCAGTATCTCTGCCAAGAAAACTTCAAATGGGGTCACAAAGAATCTGAAATGACTGAAAATGGCTGAACAACACCAACAAAGTTAAATGCCAGGTAGTTTAAGAGGGACGACACTTTCAAATTTCAGATGAGGGGCTGAGGAAGGGTATGATGTGGTAGTGCTTGAAAACTCATGCTAGGACCAAGGTAGGAGTGTGATGTGCTTTCGTTGTGTTGTCTGAAGATGCTACCATTTGTGGCTGGCAGAAAGAGAACATGGTCCTTTGTCCTGGTTAGATCAGACCATTGAGGTTAGGATTGAGGGATGCTGAATTCCAATCCCTCTTTAGCTACCAGATCTTGATTTGAGAGACCACTTCTGTCTGGGAGATCTGGGGCATCCTCATCTGTGAAGAAAAGATTCGAGTTAATTGTGCAGGACTGTGCACATATTGACTGAAAGAATGTGATGTAAGTAGAACCCACCATGATCTAGTGATTGAAGTATTATTAGCCCAATTGAAGCATTAGTCTGCCTAGTTGACCACGTAGCTCATATTGATTATTGATGGAATTGTTTGGATTGTTAAGACAGCAGAAAAAACAGTCACAGATTGGTTGGTCTGGTCCTTTCAGAGAGTGACTGATGATGCACTGAAAAGGACATTATATAACCATTATGCGAGCTGGAAAAGGCAATGCTTAGCTTCCCTCAGAGCACAGCTTAGTTAGCACCTTCTACCCTAGGCCACTTCTGATCCCTGTAATGTTAGTACTCTCTGCCTTTATATATGTGCTGTACTTACAAGTATATATGCTGCTTCCCTTGGGAGAATGAAAACACTTGAGGGCAGGGAGAATTTTTTTTCTTTTATTTCCCCAGCACCCATGTAGTAGTATACATACATATATACTGTTGTATATAGAGTACACAGAGTAGTATACACACACACACACACACACACAGTAGTATGTACTACATGCACACATACAACATATACAGTAGTATATATAGCACACATACACACATATATACCGTAGTAAATACTTCACATACTTTGTCAATATATATATGGTGTACTTATTTGTATACATGGTGTTTCTCTCAGTAGAATGAAAACTCTTTGAGAGAAGGGACAGTTTTGTTCTTATATTCTTACTACTTCACATGTAGTATGTTCATTGCCATACATACAACATGTGTATATGACTACATATATGTGGTATTCATATGTATGTGTATGTATATGTGTGTATGTGTGTATGTATGTATCTTCCCCAAATGGAAGCTTTTTGAGGACAGGTATAGTTTTACTTTTATCCTTGTGTCCCCAATCGTTTGCATGTAGTACCAAGTACTTTAAAACATTTGTTGAGTTGGATTATCCCATTGGAATGTAGTGATTGAGTGTAATGGTTGAGCTTGCTAGTCAGATCTCAGACCAAGAAACCCCAGAGTCTGTTAAATATGTTTCCATAGGGTCACACAATAAAATGGACTAGGATATTCTTTTTCTTCTTCTTCTTTTTTTTTTAATTTTTTTTTAATTTTTATTTTTTAATGTTTAACAATCACTGCCATACAATTGCGATTTTATCCCCCCCCACCTACCCCCCGTTACCCCCCTCCCTCCCCACGACTGCATACAATTCTGTATAGATTCTACATATACTTTCCTATTGAGTATATTTTCACTATAGTCATGCTATGTAGTCAGACTAAGATAAATGAAAGAAATCGTATAACAAATCAGAACATGATACACAAACACATACACATACACAAACATGATCTGCTACATTATGTGAGTGACTTCCATATTTCTCTCTCTGAGTGTGGAAGGCATTTTGCCTTGAGATCCACCATTGGGATTTTTTTTTTTTTTGTAAGAAGTTCTTGTGTTATTACAGAAATCTAAGTCTACCAGAAAAAACTCTCACACACTGTGGTCGTTGCTGTGCATAAAGTTCTCCTGGTTCTGCTCCTTTCACTCAGCATCAGGTCATATAAGTCCTTCCAGGCCTCTCTGAAGTCTTCTTGTTCATCATTTCTTATGGCACAATAGTACTCCATTACATTCATATACCATAATTTATTCAGCCATTCTCCAATTGATGGACATCCCCTTGACTTCCAGTTTTTGGCAACTACATAGAGTGCTGCTATAAATATTTTTGTACATGTGGGACCCTTTCCCATTTTTATGATCTCTTGGGGATATAGTCCTAGTAGCGATATTGCTGGGTCAAAGGGTATGCACATTTTTGTAGCCCTTTGGGCATAGTTCCAAATTGCTCTCCAGAATGGTTGGATGCGCTCGCAGCTCCACCAACAATGAATTAGTGTTCCAACTCTCCCACATCCTCTCCAGCATTTATCATTTTCTTGTTCTGTCATGTTTGCCAATCTTATAGGTGTGATGTGGTACCTCAGAGTTGTTTTGATTTGCATCTCTCTAACCAATAGTGATTTAGAGCATTTTTTCATATGATTATAGATAGCTTTAATTTCTTCCTCTGAAAATTGCCTGTTCATATCCTTTGACCATTTATCAATTGGGGAATGACTTGTATGATTATACATTTGGGTCAGTTCTCTATATATTCTAGAAATGAGGCCTTTATCCCCGAGCTTAGCTGTAAAAATTCTTTCCCAATTTACTACATCCCTCCAGATTTTGGTTGCATTGGGTTTGGTTGTGCAAAAACTTCTCAGTTTAATGTAATCAAAGTTATCCATTTTGCATTTCATAATGCTTTCTATCTCTCCTTTAGTAAAGAATTCTTCCCTTCTCCATAGATCTGATAGATATGCTATTCCTTGCTTCTCCAGTTTATTCATGGTATCAATCTTTATACCTAAATCATGTACCCATTTGGACTTTATTCTTGTGTACGGTGTCAGGTATGGGTCTATGCCTAATTCCCGCCACACTGTTATCCAGTTTTCCCAGCAATTTTTGTCAAACAATGAGTTCTTATCCCAGAAGCTGGGGTCCTTGGGTTTATCAAACAGAAGGTTACTATATTCCTTGCCTACTGCATCTTGAGTGCCAAGTCTATTCCACTTGTCTACCTCTCTGTTTCTTAGCCAATACCAAGTGGTTTTGATAATTGCTGCTTTATAGTAGAGTTTGAGGTCTGGTAGCGCTAGGCCACCTTCCCAAGCATTTCTTTTCATTAGTCCCTTTGATATTCTGGACCTTTTGTTTTTCCAAATGAATTTTGATATTATTTTACCCAGCTCTAGAAAGTAATTGTCTGATAGTTTAATTGGTATGGCACTAAATAAGTATATTAATTTGGGTAGAATTGTCATTTTTATTATATTAGCACGGCCTACCCATGAGCGCTTCTTCTTAATGATGCATATTTTTATCTTGGTTCAATGATTTCAAGGTTATATTACTTTGGGTTATTTGGAAAAGCAACAGTTAACTTAGTAATGCTAATAAGGTAAAGGTTTGGGGTTCCATGCCCGTGTAGACCAGTTAGTCTCTGCTTCATGGATGCCAGTCAGCCTTTCCAATACAAGCATTGCTCATAGTTGAGGAAGGAGCAAAAAGATATAGAGAAATCAATACCAATCTGTCCTTTAGACTGTAAAAAGAACTGAACAGGTGGACTCTTGTAATGGTAGCAATATTTTTCTATATGAAATTTATAGCACAATATCATATTTAATTTATTGATACTTATAAATAGCAACAGTTACTTAAAACTGACTTCTGACTCCCTGCCCCTTTTATTTTACAGGTGGGCCTCTTAGGAAGAACTGGTTCTGGAAAAAGCACCTTGTTAGCAGCTTTTTTAAGATTACTGAACACAAAAGGAGATATACAGATTGATGGTGTATCTTGGGATTCAATACCCTTGCAGCAGTGGAGAAAAGCATTTGGTGTCATACCACAGGTAAGAATGGCAGAATTAGCAAAAATTCAAAATTTTAATGAATATAATTTCTTGCCAGGGACAATCCTCTATCATCGGTTGTATATCAGTTGTGACCTCTCTAAGGAGATGTCCTGTAGGCATCACAAACTCATCATGTGCAGACCAGAATTCATCTCCTCCTTCTCCCCAAACTCTTCCATGTTCTTCATGTCCCTATTTCTGCTGAAGGTACCATAATCTTGGCCAGTCACTTAGGTTTGCAACCTTAGTTAGAATCCTTAATTCCTCCCTTTTTTTTTTTTACCCTTCACCTCCAATTAGTTACCAAGTCTCACTGACTCAACCTCTGCTCTGTTTATCACAAACTTTCACTGTTTTACACTCACATGCCACCACCCTAGGTCAGGATCTCTTCCACCTTTGCACTTACTGCAGTTGCTTCTTCACTGGTCTCCTGCACACAGAATTTCCCTTGTCCAATTTTCCTCCACCTGGCTGCCAAATTAATATTTCCAAAGCAGAGGTCTGACTCTGTCACTCTTGACTAAAGAATTTCCCAAGTTTCCTTTCTGCCTTGAAGATAAAGCACAAACTCCTCTCTCTGTCTTTCAAAGCCCATCTGGTCCGAACCAACCTTTCCACGTTCATTGTACATTACTCTCTTTCACACACTCTAACTTCCAATCAAACTGACCTACTATGCTATGTCCTGTATGTGACAGTCTATCTGCAGCCTACATATCTTTGCACTGGCTATTGTCTGTACCTGGAATGCACTTATACCTAGCTCGCTTCAGAATTAGTAGCTTACCTAAGTGCCACCTGCCTTGACCTCCCCCCAGATGGTAATGGCTTTCCCCAAGAACTTTACTTTGTCCTACAAAAGTACATATTTTGTATTTAGTTTTCTGTGTGCATGTTCTTTTATCTTTGAATACAATGTGAGCTCCTTGAGGCCAGGGATTGTTTTATTTATGTCTTTGCATTCCCATATAGGGGCAGCTAATAAATGTTGCCTGCTGAATGTATTGTATGATTTACATTTAATCCAGAACATATTTGTTAATTTCTCCTTTCTTATAAATTGCAATTTTTTCCTAGGAAAAATTTTTTTCTAGATGTTTACAACATTCTATGAGAAATGGTTATTACCATGTCATTAATTGTTTTGATTACATTTCCTAGCTGACATATTCCTCAACTGGAGCATGCTTACCACTTGTTTTCTTCTGCATTTTTCCCTGCTCCAGTGCTCTAAGCACCATGTTAGTAGTCACAGCAGGATGACAAATGTTTTCTAACACGTAAGAGATGCTGCTGAAATAACAAACATTTGGGAGAAGCATTAGGACATGAAGCAGTGAAATTGAAAATAAAAAGTGTAATCATTGTTTTTTTGTATCTAGAATAGAGTGAACCATGTCAAGATTAATCTGTAGCAAGTTTTAAAATGTCATTCTTTGATTTGGGTCATGAAACCTCACTAATATGGTAGGATTTTTTGCATTATTTTGCAAAAACAAGTGTTTAAAGTATGTATGTTTATGCATGTGAATGAGAGAGAGAAAATGTTACTAGTTGCTCATTTAAAATAAAAGTTAAATGATAACAATGGTGCTTGCAAACTAGACATAATTGGCCCTAATCTAGGTAACCTTTGAAAATTAGATGAAACTGGGCCCACATTTGGGTCATTTTTGTGATTGCTTTCCCCTATTCCCTACCTCTGCTTTACATCTTTAATACCTTTAACCAGCGATGAAGTAAATGTAATTTTTCATGATATACTAATCATTTCAATTTCTTTTCAATTCACTGAGCACATATTGCTCTCTGTACTTATTTTAGTACTTTTCAAGCCTGGCCCTTCATCTTGCACTTGGAAAATGAAAGTTATAAGCCAGGAGGAGCTGGATTCCAAATCTAGATGGAGAAGAAAATTGTACTACTTACCAAAATAACTTTATAAGGCAATTCTTCTTTTAGATATTAAAACTCTCTAGACTGATATTTTCAGTTCTTTTCCCCAGACTTCATCATCTGCTAGAAATTTGTTCTTGGTTGTAGATGGAAAATGTGATTTCTCCTGGTGGAAGAGAAGATTTTCAAATTCCTTAATAGCAAAAAATTCTAAAAAATAATAATGCAAATGGAACAAGCTTAAGAGCAATAGCGTAGAGAAAAGAAAAGTGCAGAACAGTGGAGACTAGAGTCTGGTCGGCTGAGGACCTTTACTGTTAAGGTTTTCTTGTGTCTTGTCCCCTTCCCTCCTATAAAGCAAACTCCTGTGAATAACACAGGAAAGACTTGTTTTGTTGTGGTGTCACTTACAGACAGATCATAGGGTTGTACGTCTGGAAGGGACTGGTAAGATCTTCTAACTCAGTAAAGGATAAGGAAACTGACCTGCAGAAATGTAAACTGACTTGCCCTGAGCCATGTGGCTAGTTAAGTAGTGAATCTAAGAATAGATTCCAGGTTTTGGGAGTCCTCACTCTGTGACCTTTCTACTCTGCCAAGATAGCTCTCTTTAGGATGCTGCTTGTCAGGGTGGATAGAAAGCTGACCTCAGAATCAGAAAGTTCTGAATTCTCCTGCCACCGCTGACAAATGCGACAGGGATGTGGGACCCTGGTTCTCTAAGACTAGAGACTGCAGAAAATCTGCTCATGTATCTTGTTAATTTGAATTTTTCTTCACTGAGAGTTCTCAAAGCTCAGGAAATCTCAGGTCTGGACCTTCTCCACTCCCCCTAAAATGCTAATGCTCAGGACCTAGACTTGGCATTGTCTGTGTGTGTGCATGTGTGTGTGTATACACACACACGCACATATACGTGTATGTATATATATATATGAATTCTTGCTTCTCCACCAAAATAAGTCTTTTAAAATCTACACTTATTCCAACTCACTTCCTACAAGGTAGCTACAAACCTGATGGTCAGCCTGACAAAATATTCTTTTTTCCATTTCATTACAATTTCCATAGTGCATGAGCTGTCAGATACCTCTCCCCATACCTATGGGAGACTTTGGGCCTGACTTTGGTCCCTGATGTCCTGAGCCCCAAGGTCACAGATAAACTGCTTCCCAGGAAGTTCTGAAATTCTTCAGAAATGCCCATTATATAGCAGAATGAAGCCCAAGAAGAAAACAACAGCAGAACATCCTCACATATCTTTATTCTCTGAACAAAAAGATGTTTTTATTTTTCTAACCTTTCTCACCAATTTCTGATTGTCATTTTTTACAAACTTCCTGGAATTCAACTTATAAAAAGAAAATCTCAAAATTCTAGGAGAAAAGTTTTTTTTTTAGCAATTTACTATATGCTTATTATTTTTTTTCTTCCAACTCCCCTCTTAACCCATGAAAGATAAAAGTTTATTAAGATTTCTATCATTAGAGACCTCAGGGAAATCAAGGTTAGGTGATCAAAGATGTAAGAGACTTGCTTGTGGCACACCCCTCCTCCCTTAGGCAGTGACTTAGATTTCATATTACAACAGGTAAAGTCACAGAAGGCAATTATTTTTGGCAAATTCTGCAGTGCCTTATCCTCATCCTTCTCACAGAACTAGCTACGTTAAGCTGTTGTTCTTTATCTCAGGAGCTGGACAGCATCCAAGGAGAACGTAATAACTGAGGAGATAGGGCAGGTGAGCAATTCAAGGCAGAAATTCTCTCTGAACTTTGCATTGATCTCAGGAGGGGCTTTGTAAAGAAAGGCAGAGGTGTCAGGAAATCAGGAGACCAGCATCCAAAAACAACACTAATTACCCACAATTCTTATGAAATAAATAGCCTTTTCTTTTTTTATCTTTTAACGGATATTTATTTTCCCTCCCTCCTTTTTCTCTTCCAACCCCCTACCATTGGTGGTGGGTGGATGGGGAGACAAAACTCTTATAACAAATGTGCAAGTATACAGTTAAGTCAAACAAAGGGCCTTGTCTAAAAATATGTTTCACTCTGTACCTTCACTCTATCACTTCTCTATCAGGAGGTAGGTAGCATGAATCATCATTGGTCTAATAGAGTTGTGACTGGCCTTTACAGTGATCTGAGTTTTTAAGTCCTTCAAAGTTGTTTGTCTTTGAATGTTATTGTTATTAATGCAAATTGTTTTAATTCTCTTCACTTTTCTCCACTTAAGTTCATATAAAAATTCCCAGGCTTCTCTGAAATCATTCCTTCTGTCATATCAATGAGAGGATAATTTGCTCATCTGTTCTGCCTTCCCCCTTCCATTGATGGATGTCCTTCAGTTTCCAATTCGTTGCTATAAAATGACTACAATGAACTTTTTTTTCAAATTACAGTTTTTTCTTTCTTTGATCTCTCTGGTGTCTATGAATTTCTTGAGGCTAAGGGCTGTTTTTACCTTCCTTTGTATCACCAGAAATTAGCACAGAGCCTAGGACATAGCAACCACTTAAATAAATAACACACACAAGAATACATTTGGATTAATTAATTGGTATAGTTTGACAGTCCTGTTCTCTTTCCTTTTAAAAAAAAATGGATATTCGTCTTCTCTAGTACGACATCCCTTCTTTTATTTTTCCCATCGTATTTAAAGGATTTCTCAGAAATTATATCAGCCCATTTTTTTAGTACCCTAGGAGGAAGTTGAATGTGGATTAGTGATGAACTCATTACAGGTAGAAATGAACTCTTTTACCATTTTTCTACTTACATTGACCATCCGGTCTCTACTAGCTATTTTTGTTCTTCGCAATCTAACAATTGTTCTGCTTGGGCAAGTAAAGGAAAGCAAAATCAAAGCTGCTGTCATCTCTCCATCATTTTTCATCATCTGTACTTTTTTTTTTTCATCATTTCTGTACTTCTTCAAAATGTACAGGACATTTGGCATGTTATTTCAGTCCAACTACTCTTTTCTTTTTTTGTCTTCTACTGCTTTTCTTTTTCTATGTGTCCAAATTTGACAACTTTCTTTAAGACTCAGCTGAAATGCTTTCTCTTCCATAGTTCCCATAGTTGGAAGTCATCTCTCTTTATAACCTTAGAATTTGACTTTTAATCCTTGTCATTGAAAATTATCACACAATATCGTGTATTGTGTTTGCATCCTTTTTTTGTCTCCACTATTCGTTGACTATTAAGGGATAACATTTTGTTCATTCATTTATACCTCACAATACCTAGGACAGAACTTTACACGTAGAAAATATTCTACAAATATTTATAGTAGTCAATATTTTTAATATTGCTTTCTCTCCGAGATTACCTCCAATTTACTTACATTCTTGTTTGTTTATTGTCTCCCTAATTAGAATGTGAGCTTCTTAAAGGCAGGGATTGTCTCTGTTTTTCTTTGTATCCTTAGTGCTTCAAGGAGTGCCTGACACTTAAGAACCACTTAACAGATGCTAATTGACTTGAAATTACTTGACTTGTTAAATCAATGAATGATGAAGGAAGGGGTGGTATTTAAATAGATCTTCCAAGACTGATAGGATTTGATCTGAGATATGCGGGAGGTCATTGCTGGGGAGAAAAGCAGCAAAAGCACAGAGATAAAAAATGATTATACTGGGTGGAAGACAGTGATGGTATTGACTTGGCTAGAGGGAAAAGTAAGTTTTAGAGAGGATGGGGGAAAAAGAATTAGCAAGTGGGGAATTTGGACTTAATCCCTAGGCATTAATTTAATCAATTAATTCTAAAGGTATTTAGAATACCTTCAATAGGTATTCTAAATTCTTGAGCAGGAATATGAAACATTAAATTTTTTCTGTGTGGATGTAGTAAATAATTAGAGGTCAAAGATCCTAGAGGCAGGGATACCAGCTTTGCACTTGATAGGGTTAAAATTCAGTCCCACAACCAAAGAGGGTTCTAACATTTCCAGAGAAAGAGCATAGATCTTTGTGGTTGATGTTATCCAGAAAAAAAATGCTATTAAAGTAGTTTATTATTGTTCTTTTATTTTTAGTTTATGGAATAAAACAAGCATTTCTATAATTTAGTACAATTTTTAAAAAAGATGATTGTCCACAAAACTGCAAATCTACTACGCTGAAGTAGTTTAGATATGGCATGATGATGATTATGACTAGGGTGGGGTAGTAAGGGGATGGAAGAATTATTACCATTGGAAAGAGGAAAAGTTAACTCTATAGTAGTGCTTCTGGAGATATGATAACATATTTATAAGAAATAGATGAGGGTCATTTCAAGTTGATAAAAAGAGCTTTTAAGCTTGAACAACTTTCACTCCCAAGCCAGGCTAGATTGAAACTGGATAATCCGTAGTCTATTAGTGTCCATTTACTTGTAAATACAGTCTGGCACTATCACTAACTGATAGCTTTCTCATCATTCATTTGCTATCTCATGTTAAATAAAGTCTATTCTTATGGTACCTGTTTTCTGAGGCTCTCCAAGTGTTCCATGGAAGTTAATCTATTCTTACCACACTTGGTACAATAGATAAGGGGGAAATCAGGCCACTAAAAGTTGAGTAATTTGTCCAAATGTGAATAATTTCCTTACAGTCCCTTGATTCCCAGTATTATGCTTTACATTATTCATAATATTAAATAAATATCTATACACATGAAACCTCATGTCCTATAAGCATTTGTTTTATAGAGAGAATAATTCATTCTGATTCACAGATGCTGATAAAAAAAATTGTTTGGTCCAAAAACTAAAATCATTTTGAAGGAAATGCCAGTCAGTCCAGTAGTACTAATATTTGTAAAACAAATCTGAATGTTTAGTTAATGATATAAAACTTTTAGGAATGAGAGAGCTAGTTTGTTCAGTTAACTTTTCCTTACCTGGGTGGAATAGTACAATATTATTTTAATGTTAGTCAAATGAATTATAAACAAAAATTATAGAACTATTTTCTTTTTTTAAAAATTTTTTTAAAAACTTATTTAACTTTTAACATTCATTTTCACAAAATTTTGGGTTCCAAATTTTCTCCTCATTTCTCCCCTCCCCCTACCCCAAATCGCTGAGCATTCTAATTGCCCCTATCACCAGTCTACCCTGTCTTCTAACATCCCTCCCTTCCCTTGTCCCCATCTTCTCTTTTTGTCCTGTGGGGCCAGATAACTTTCTATACCTCATTACCTGTATTTCTTATTTCCTAGTAGCAAGAACAATACTCTACAGTTGTTCCTAAAACTTTGAGTTCCAACTTCTCTTCATCCCTCCCTCCACTCCCATTCCCTTTGGGAAGGCAAGCAATTCAATATAGGCTATATCTATGTAGTTTTGCAAATGACTTCCATAATAGTCATGTTGTGTAAGACTAACTATATTTCCCTCCATCCTATCCTGCCCCCCATTGCTTCTGTTCTGTCTTTGGATCCTGTCCCTCTCCAAGAGTGTTGACTTTAAATTGCTCCCTCCTCCCATTGCCCTCCCTTCCATCATCCCCCCCACCCTGCTTATCCCCTACTCCCCCACTTTCCTGAATTGTAAGAAAGGTTTTCATACCAAAATGAGTGTGCATTTTATTCCTTCCTTTAGTGGAATGTGATGAGAGTAAACTTCATGTTCTTCTCTCACCTCTCCTCTTTTTCCCTGCACTGAAAAGTCTTTTGCTTGCCTCTCTTATGAGAGATAATTTTCCCCATTCCATTTCTCCTCCCAATATATTTCTCTCTCACTGCTTAATTTCATTTTTTAAAGGTATGATCCCATCCTATTCAATTCACTCTGTGATCTCTGTCTCTCTTTCTGTGTGTGTGTGTGTGTGTGAGTGTGTGTGTGTGTGTGTGTGTGTGTGTGTGTGTGTGTGTGTGTGTGTGTGTAATCCCACCAACTACCCAGATACTGGAAAAAGTTTCAAGAGTTACAAATATTGTCTTTCCATGTAGGAATGTAAACAGTTCAACTTTAGTAAGTCCCTTATGACTTCTCTTTGCTGTTCACCTTTTCATGCTTCTCTTCATTCTCATGTTTGAAAGTCAAATTTTCTTTTCATCTCTGGTCTTTTCATCAAGAATGCTTGAAAGTCCTCTATTTCATTGAAAGACCAATTTTTCCCCTGAAGTATTATACTCAGTTTTGCTGGGTAGGTGATTCTTGGTTTTAGTCCTAGTTCCTTTGACTTCTGGAATATCCTATTCCATGCCCTTCTATCCCTTAATGTAGAAGCTGCTAGACCTTGTGTTATCCTGATTGTATTTCCATAATACTTGAATTGTTTCTCTCTAGCTGCTTGCAATATTTTCTCCTTGACCAGGGAACTCTGGAATTTGGCCACAATGTTCCTAGGAGTTTCTCTTTTTGGATCTCTTTCAGGAGGTGTTCTGTGGATTCCTTGAAGACTTATTTTGCCCTCTGGTTCTAGAATCTCAGGGCAGTTTTCCTTGATAATTAATTTCAAGAAAGATGATGTCTAGGCTCTTTTTTTTGATCATGGCTTTCAAGTAGTCCCATAATTTTTAAATTGTCTCTCCTGGATCTATTTTCCAGGTCAGTTGTTTTTCCAATGAGATATTTCACATTATCTTCCATTTTTTCATTCTTTAGGTTTTGTTTTGTGATTTCTTGGTTTCTCATAAAGTCATTGGCCTCCATCTGATCCATTCTAATTTTGAAAGAACTATTTTCTTCAGTGAGCTTTTGAACCTCCTTTTCCATTTGGCTAGTTCTGCTTTTTAAAGCATTCTTTTCCTCTTTGGCTTTCTGAACCTCTTTTGCCAATTGAGTTAGCCTATTTTTCAAGGTGTTATTTTCTTCAGCATTTTTTTGGGTCTCCTTTAGCAAGGTGTTGACCTGCTTTTCATGCTTTTCTTGCATCTCTCTCATTTGTCTTCCCAGTTTTTCCTCCACCTCTCTAACTTGATTTTCAAATTCCTTTTTTGAGCTCTTCCATGGCCTGAACCCATTGAATATTTATTTTGGATGTTTGGGATACAGAAGCCTTGACTTCTATGTCTTTCCCTGATGGTAAGCATTGTTCTTCCTCATCTGAAAGCATGGGAGGAGATATCTGTTCACCAAGAAAGTAACCTTCTATGGTCTAATTTTTTTCCCTTTTTTAGGCATTTTCCCAACCAGCTACTTGACTTTTGGGTCCTTTGTCAAGAGTAGGATATACTCTGGGAATCTGTGAGATCTCAGTTCCTCTGAGGTGGCACAATCAAGCATGTACTGGTCTGGATGCAGAGAAGGATTTTTATGCCCAGAATCTTAACATTTACCTCTCCACAGCCACCTGGCCTCCAGTTCCACTAAGTCAGCACTGGGGGCTGGTTTTCAGATAAGCTGGATGGGCAGGGCTGCCATTCAGTGTGAGACAAAGACCAGCTCGACCAGAGCCTCCACCCAGGGCTGAGGTAGTAAGACTCAGCTCTTCAATGCCCCCAGGGGTTTTTACGCTCCAACAATGGAGCTTCCATGCAGGCTGCTGTGCAGGCTCTCTGGCCGCTGCCTGCTGCCAGAGCTATGGGAAGGCCCTTCTCCCTTCCTGGCCAGCTGATAAAACCCTGTTACTGACCTTTGGCGCCTGTGGATTGAGGGATTTGAGGACCCGCTGCTGGGACTGGAGATTCCACCCCCGAAGTAGTCTCCCAGAGTCTCACTTGGCCAAGGGCTGGGCTCTGCACTTGGCTCCACATCTGGCCCAACTGATGTTTCTGTGGGCCTTTCAGGTCACCGTGGGCTGGAAATCTCCTCCACTCTGTTTTTCTCCACTCTGCTGCTCCAAAATTTGTTGAGAGTCCCTCTCTACAGATATTTCATGGGCTGTGGGGGGAGACCTGCGTAAGTGTGTCTTTCTAGTCCACCCTCTTGGCTCCGCCCCCCAGAACTATTTTCTTAATGGTATCAAGCACATCATACTTCAAGCTTTGGACATTTAGCACTAGATAATAATTTTCTAATTTCATTTTCAAAAGGTCAGAAGCACAGCCTGCTGGGAAGAAAGACATGGTTGACATGTCAGTATTCTAATGCCTCTAGTTTTAATATTTCTGCCCTAAACTTTCTTTAGCATTTGTAAAGATAAAAACTCATATTACTAGTTTTCTTCATTATAAGATTTTTGTGTGTAGTAAAACCTATGCTATATTCATGTGTCTAAATGACTCCTCTCTGGTCAATTTAATTTTCATGCAAAGCTAATGAAATGATTACTCTAATTATAATGAGTCTGTTTATTTATCTTATATGCTTTCACTTAAAAGGGTATAGAAAAGGTTTCATGAAGTATAAACTGATTACTAGAATCTTTGCTAATTCTAACTACTTTAGAAGGAAAAACTCCTGAGTGGCTCCATGGATAGAATGCTGGACCTGGAACCAGAAAGACCTGAGTTCAAATCTAACCTCAGACACATGCTAGCTGTGTGACCTTGGGCAAGTCACTTAACTTCTGTTTGCCAGCTGTGAAATGGAGATAAATACAACTTCCCCCCAGGGTTGTTGTGATGATTAAATGAGAGAATAAGTGTAAAGCACTTAGTATAGTGCCTGGCACGTAGCAGGTACTTAATAAATATTTCCTCCCTTCTTTTTGTTTCCCTTCTCTTGTTTCTTAAATGAATCAAAGAGGCTTACTTTTTAAAAGAAAACTATGATGAATGCTTTTATCAAGAACCCTTAAAAAAAACTTAATAAATACCCCAAAATTAGCATTTCCACATAGAAAGTTGAACAAAAAGATGATCCCAAGTGAAATTCTGAATTCCTATTGTACACAACTTCCTTTTTTTTAAAAAGAGTATCTAATAAATTTAACATTAGACTTTCAAAACTGTCCTGTTTATTTGTTTTATACTTCCTTCTATTTTTTTTGCGTTTAAAAAGATATTTCAATTATCCTCTTTTCTTTCTTTTCTTTTTTCCCCCTGGCAACATTATTGTTTAGCTTATTGTTTCCCCTGTAATATTAACTGTATTGACTTTATTTTAATTTTATAGTCTTCATTCAATACATAATAGATTTTGCTCCATCCCTTTATTTAACTCTGTGTCAATCTTTGTGTTTTTTGTAAACAATATATTGTTTGATTCTGCTTTAGGATTCAATCTATTACTCTCCTCTATTTTATGGGTAAGGTCATCCTATTCATAAATGTAATTATGATACTCTTATACTTTTCCCTATATCCCCCACCCCCATCCCTTTTTTACACAGAAAAAGATGGTGTTGAGAGAGGAATGTGCTCATATATTGGTCCATGGTACCTATTCTCTTCCTTTTCCCCAGCCCTTATCACCATCTCTGGATTTAGAAGTTTATACAAGCTTCTTGAGTGAAAGGTTGTTTTGTTTATGACTAATTCTCTCCTGAATCTATCTTTCCTCTTAATCCTCATATCTCCTATTCCAATCTGATCTCTGATGAACTTAATGGGTTTTTTTTTTTACCCCAAATTCTTTGGATATATATGTGCATAAACATGTGTGTGTGTATATATACACATGTGTGCATGTGCCCATGCTTTCATTCAACCTTCCTTTGTCTAAGTCAGCTGAAACTGAAGTTCATGGACACACTTTCCCTATCCTTTCATCCATGTTTGTATAGTGTTATTCTCAAATACTCTGATTATATGAGATATAAAATTTCAACCTTTCCTCATTCTTCACCTTCATTTCCTTTTTTCTCTTAAGAGCATCAAAATAGAAGAAAACTTCTCCCAGGCTCTCTGACTTATTTACTCCCCTGTGACTCTTAAAAACATTAGAATCCTGAGAAGATGTTTTTCTTTCTTCCCATCCTATTAGAATATAAACGTCCTCAAGCTTTAGTTTCTTCTAATTGCTCAACCTTTCTATGTTCTATGTATTATTCAACCTTTCTATATTTCCCATGAAATCTGTGTTTGTATTTTAAAGTACCTATTAAACTCTGGTCTTTATCAGGAATACTTTAACATCTTTATTTCATCAAAAGTTATATTTTTTACCCTGTAATGGTATATTCAGTTTTGCTTGGTAAGTTATTCTTATTTATATGCCTTTATCTTTTCCTGGCTAGAATAACATTCCAAACTTTCTTCTTTTTTAGTGTTAGTTGCTATGTCTTTGTAATCCTAACTCTTGCTCCTTGGTACTTGATCTTTTTTCTTTCTGTGGTTTTTTTTTTCCCCTTTTATCTAGAAAATCTGGATTTTGACTTTCAGGAGGTAACTAGTGGTTTCTTTCAAGTTCTTTTCTAGTCTTCCAGTGGGAAGGCTTCCATGAGCGATACTTAAAAGTAGGAGTCTTATAACCCTTTCCATACTAACTGTAGGCTTCTGCCTATCTCTTTTGGGGGGAAATGGTCTGGGAAAATGCATTTACTATAATTTCTTCTTGGATCTTGGGATATCATTACTTATCTTAGTACTCTTTTTTGATCCTCTCTGGGTTGTGAGGGAACCATAGCATGCTGTGTTCCCATTCATGTTTCCAACTTGAGAGCTTTAAGAATGTTTTTTAAAGTGAGTAATCATTGGCTACTTCACACATTTAGAATGTTTTAGAGAGGCAACAAGTTATGTTGGATATGTTCTTGAAGCTAGGAAGTCCTATATTCAAGAACTACTTCTGAAATAGTGGATGTGTGACCCTAGGCAGTCACTTAACCTCTGAGAGTTCTAGGTAACTATCTGAGACACAAAGTTGAACACAAAGTGCTGACCTACATAGGTAAAGGGAGTTTTCTTTTCTGAGAGTTCCCTATACTAATGAAATCACAGATCTAGTCCCTATCCCTATAATGTTTTATCCTGGATTTTCTAATAATGAGGAAATGGCAACTGAAATAAAGAATTCTACATAACTTTCAGTTGCTTAATTCTTTTAGAAACTTAGAGATATAAAAATAGCTCTATACTATATTGAATATTTTAAAAGAAAACCACAAAAGGAACTTTGTTTAGAATCAAAGTTCATCATGGATTGTGAAATGAAGACTGCCATTGTTATGGACTCCCGATCCAAGTCAGTGGGAGTTGTGTCTATGTGCTCAGAATTATTCTGTGATTTGAAATTAGATTTTCAGCAAGAAGTGTTGCTTCCCAGGCTATTATTTTTGTTCTAAAATATAGAGTCAAGCTTTTAATCATGTCGTTTCCTTTTTTTCTCTATCCAAACAGAAAGTATTCATATTTTCTGGAACATTTAGAAAAAACCTGGATCCTTATGGGCAGTGGAGTGATCATGAATTATGGAAAGTTGCAGATGAGGTAAGGATATCTACAAAAGATGTGTACATGGTAACTGAAGCAGTTGTTTGCTATGATGAAAGAGATAGTCCAGTCATAGATATTAAAAATGGTTGTCACTATTAAAAGACTATTGGAAATGCTTTGCCCATTGTTTCATCCAGAAACATATTTATGATACATTCATGACAAGGCCTCATATATAGTTGGTGTTCACTAAATATTTGTTGGAATGAAGTGAATTCATGACATATCTTATCCTCAAAATAGAGAAGTTATTGTAGATAAGATTCCATCAAGTGAAAATATAATACAAAGGGCAAAATGAATGATTTGGCAGTTCTAATACTGATTCTGCCACCATGTGACTTTAGCCAATTCACTTAACATCTCTGAGCCTCAGTTTTCTTATTTTTTTAATGAGGAGATTGGACTATATAGTCCCTAAGGATCCACCCACCTCTAGATCTGTGATATTTTGAATCCACCCTGACCAAAGGTACTTAGGTAAATGTTGTAGACAAATACTAATATCATCCTGAGTTAGCCTATATCAAGTTTAGAGGGATTTAGCTAGATTCAGATTTTCCTTCTGATCCCAAACTGTCCCTTACATAAGGGGCTTTTTCTCATCAACTCTTTCTTCTACCTTTCTAACCAGGACAAAGTTGGCCACCCTATGGGATGGCACAGATACATCTTTAAGACTCCCCTGATGACCAGTGAGTAGACAGAATAGTCAGAATCTCCTCTTCTCTTTTGAAGATGGCTGCTCACAGGCCATTAGGAGAAGTGTGGTACAGTTGAAAGATTACTGAGTAAATTTCATTCTTTGTAAAAGGATGGGAGGGGGTAGACCAGATGACCTCCATGATCTCTTCCAGCACTAAATATTTAATCCTGTGATTTTATGACCTTCAAATGCCAGCTTTGCCACTATTACCTATGTAACTTTGGTAAAGTTAGCTTTTCTGGGCTTTACTTACCTCATTTGTGAAATTAAGTGTTATATTAGGTGGCACAGTGAATGCTGGGCCTGGAATTGGAAAGACCTGAGTTCAAATTTGACCCCTGACATTTACAAACTGTGTGACACTGGGTAAGTCACTTGCTCTCCATTTGCATCAGTTCCATCATCTGTGAAACGGGGATAACAATAGCATTTATCTCCTAGGGTTGTTGTGAGGACGAAAGGAGATAATAATTGTAAAGTGCTTAGTGTAGTGCCTGGCACAAAGTACATTCTATAGAAATATTAGCTATTATTATTAGTATTATACTAATGATACCTAAGATACCTTCTTGCTCTAAAACTAAGATCCCATGATATCTAAAGTAAATAAAACACATGGAAAAAAATCTGGAAATCATGGAAAATTTTTACGAAGAAGTCAATAAAGTTGATGCGTTCCCCAGATTGCCATACACTTACAAGCCTTTTTACCATGGAGACTGTGGTCCATTGATGGAGGAATTCCGATGATCATCTAATCACTTGAAGAGGGACCTTTTTTTTCTTTGCAGGGTGAAGGGTTAGGGGGGACAGATACAGCCTTAAAATGCTACTAGATAGGTAGTCGCTTATTTGGCTTATGCATAAGTTGAACTTGTTCTGTTGCTTCAGACATCATACCAGAGAAAGATAATGTAATTCATTATAATTCATCAAACATTCAGAGTAAATGTGAAATTTGTGATAATAGCATGCTGGTTTCATGGAGCAAAAAGTCATGATATTTTAAAATGTTTATCAAATTTGACTGCCTTTTTTAAACCCCAAACTTTTCTTGTCTTTTTTAAAAAAAACATACTCTAGTCCTTCTCCAAATCCTGTTATATCCTAAATCCTCCTTTTTTTTTTTCCTGGTCTCTCTTCAGCATGCCCATGTTAGCTCTGTCAGGAGCTTTGAACTGTTACTGAGTGTTAAACACTTACTTGTTGAGTGCCCAACCTTAACATAGACCTAATAAAATACTACTTAGATTAACCATTTTCATTACTCAAGTTTCCTTATTACCCAACAAAAATTCTTTTCATGAAAGTTTTAGAGAAAACATTAACTAAACTTGTAAACAATACATGTAGAGATCTTTGATCTATAGTTCAGAGGAGGTAAGGCTAAAGGATGTCATTTTTAGATTTTTTGAGAAATACAACGTTGGGGAGGGCTGGAATTAGAGTAGGAAAAGTATCTGAACCTCATGACAGTTTGATATCTTGCCAGTTCACATAGGAGAGGATAGAATCAGAATCATAAGCATATTGCAAGATAAACCAAAAGAAATACTAATGAGTAAAATACCAAAAGGTTTACAAAAATGCTACCCCACACTCACACCAAATCTTAATTTGCAACACTCCTTTTAAGTATAGTAGACAAAGAATATTTGTAGATAGGTATTTGTACACTATGAGACTCATGATTATTTACCTTGTTAAATAAAGTGCGAACTTGGGAGTCAGAATGACACGAGTTCAAATCCACCCAAGACTCTAAATAATTACATGACTCATAGCAAATAACTTCTCTGAGGCTCAGTTTCCTTGTCAATTCCTCCTTCCTTCCCCCCTCCCTGAGACAATAAGCAGTCAGATACAAGTAATATATGTACAATTATGTAAAACATTTCCATATTAGTTATTTTGTACAAGAAAATTCAAATAAAAGAACATGAAAAGTAGCATGTTTCAGTCTTCAATATCAGATCTTTTTCTGGAGGCAGATGGTACACTTCATCATTAGTCCTTTGGGATTATCTTCAATCATTGTATTTCTGAGAATAGCTAAGTCATTCCCAGTTCTTCATCCACCAATATTGCTGTTACTGTGTTTATAATGTCCTCCTGGTTCTGTTCACTATGCATCAATTGTTGTAAATCTTTCCATGTTTTTTGTCATTTCTTATAGCACAATAATATCCCCTTATAATCATATATCATGGCTTGTTTAGCCATTCCCAAATTGATGAGCATCCCTTTGATTTCCAATTCTTAGGCACCACAAAAAGAGCTGCTATAAATATTTTTGTACAAATAGGTCCTTTCCCCTTTTTTGAGATGTCTTTGGGATATAGACCTGGCAGTGGTATTGCTGAATCAAAGGGTATGCACAGTTTTATAGCTTTTTGGGCATAGTTCCAAATTATTCTTCAGAATAGTTGGATCAGTTCACTACTCCACCAGTAGTGCATTAGCGTCCCAGTTTTTCCCACATCCCCTCCATCATCCAACATTTTCCTTTTTTATCCTATTACCCACTCTGATAGGTGTGAGGTGGTACTTCAGAGTAGTTTTAATTTGCATTTCTCTGATCAGTCTTGATTTAGAGCATTTTTTCATATGCTTGTTATCTATATAAATGTCCTATCTACCCCAAGCAGTAGCCCGATGCTTTCTCATCAGACCTTAAGGACAGCCAAAACAAACATCCTTTGTCACATGACTCATGTTGTTTGGACTTTAATGTTCCTGATACTGTTCTTATAGGACCTTATAATTCTTTTGTATATCAAGACATTCTCTTACTTCAAAGTACAAAACAAATGAATTTCTTTTCAAAAGTTCTAAAATTCTTAACCGATTCAGGCTGAGAGTTTATAAACTGTAGTTTAACTGGATGCTTCTTAGAACTTCAAATGCTGCATTCTACCTGTTCAAAGTCAAGTGTGTTTACCCACATGACATTTTGAGGATGTGTGTGAATGGTCAGTAAGTGAGATGTTTTTCCTTTATTCCTTTTCCTGTAGGTGGGACTGAAGTCTGTGATTGAGCAGTTTCCTGGCAAGCTCGATTTTGTCCTTGTTGATGCTGGTTGTGTTCTAAGCCATGGCCACAAACAGTTGATATGTTTGGCTCGGTCTGTTCTGAGTAAGGCAAAAATCTTGCTGCTGGATGAACCAAGTGCTCATCTGGATCCTATGTAAGTGTAGTGTTTCTATTTTTTTGACAAAACAGAGAGAGCAGAATCATTCAGCTCTATTTAACATTGACTGACATTTTTGTGATGCCATCTCCTTTGTAACCTCTAGTCATTCACCTAGGTACAATAAGATTTCATAGTGAAAATGCTACAATACTAAATGTCCAATGGTGCGTGTTTATTTATCTCAATGTGAGTCACATGCTTAGCTCTTGGAGACTACTTCAAAATGTTATGCAAACTTGTAGTGTTCATAGCGGATGGAGCTGTGTAGTTATACAAGCAAAACCTAGCTACCTAATTTTCTTTTTTTTCATTTCAAATACAAATTCATAAGTGATATCTGTAGTGATTGACAAGAATACAAACAGTAGTGTATTTGTGGAATGGAAATATTAGTGATTTTCATAAAGAATATTTTATTTTGGTACCTTAAAATGTTTGCCCCATGAGTTTCTATATGCTAAAGATCTGATCTGTTGCTAAAAAAAAAATACAAAAAAACAACTGATCATAGCTAATTCTGTATCAAAAATCTTCTCTTTTTAAAGATTTTTTATAAAGAGTGGTAAATTATTCAAGAGCCTTAGAAGACGCAGGCTTGTATTTATTTCGTGAGAGCCCCTATAAAGCCAGAGCTTTAAAATTCTGTCGTTACATGTGCTCATTGTTCTTTCTCTCTTTTTTTCTGATAAAAAAGAACATATCAAGTCATTCGAAGAGCGCTGAAGAATGCATTTGCCAACTGCACCGTAATCCTCTCCGAACACAGGATAGAAGCAATGCTCGAGTGTCAGCGATTTTTGGTGAGTATTTTGTAATTTACTTATAATCCGATTTCCTTCTTTAATTCTCAGTTGAAGAATTTCAAGTTCAGGTTCTCAGGTGTGTCAAGAAGGCTATATTTAGAAAGTCTCTGCAAATATTCCCAGCATACAAGTTCCTTCCTTAGACTTGTGTCATGTGAGGCCGCTGAGTATTTCTCAACGTAGCTACCAAAGGTTCTGGGTTTGATCCAAGCCGTGAGGTCATGTTGGAATTAAGTGAATCTGAAATGGGAGCAGATTGCTTATTAATGTGTATTTAGGAGACTCTGCTTGGGGTCCAAGCTGTGGGACTATGTTTCAGGTGAAACCATGCTGTAAAGAGGTCCTTCTGGTACTTATTCCAATTAAATCCTCTTGGATGACCTCCAGAGCAGATTTATGTAGTGCTAAGTTCTGTATTATATTTGATTTTATTTTGGTCTGCCTCTAGAATTTTCTTGTGTATACACTTGAATATAGAGTATTCATTAGTATCAGGTAATCTCTTTTCTCGTACGATTTGTTTCATTGTTGTCATTGTTCCTGTTGAAAGGTTCGACAGCTTCTATTCCTTGTGGAAAGCTCCCCTCCCCCCCTCCTTTTAGTGGTAAAATCTCCAACAATTTTTTTTTAATGATGATTGGAAGCTCCCCTAGGCATAGTCACAAGGAAATTTTTTTTTCTGGAGGTGGGAAGTCAAGACAATAGGGGTTAAGTGACTTGCCCAAGGTCACACAGCTAGTAAGCAAGTGTCTGAGGCCGCATTTGAGCTCAGGTCCTCCTGACTCCAAGGCTGGTGCTCTTTTCACTGCACCACCTTGCCACCCCCACAAGGAAATTCTAAGGATGCATTTCTGGTGAGACTTTGTGCATCCCTGAGCAAGATCAAACATTCCCATGTTTAAGGAGCTTTTTTTTTTTTTAATTATCCAATGAGTGATGAATTTGAAGGTGGGCTCCTGGTCTTAGTCATGGCTTAATTGTGTGAATGAAATTGGGTTCTAGTTTGCCCATGGGGGTGTATCAAGTGTTCAAGGAAGACAAGCATCTCCTGTGTGAGGGCTTGCTGAGCCCTTTTCAGGGCTTCTTATTTTCCTTTTGTGTCTACCTGATACTCAGCTCTCACCTTTGACTCTAAGGAGCTGTGACATTCACAGTGAGTGGCTGCACCCCAGTAAACTGTTTTGGCAGACAGGCTAACCCACAATAAGGGAAACCAGTGGGCCTCAAACCATCAGTGAGTTGGAGGGGTATCTACCTCAAGCATGTGAAGACTTCTCCCTATGGAACGAGTGAATGAGAACAATTTGTTCCAAAAGCCTTGAAGGAGGCTGCAGATTGTTGTCTACCGCTGGACTTTGATGACTCTGGAAGAGAGAGTGCTGAGGACTTTTATACAACTCTGACTCATTTGAATCCAATTTATGCACAGATCGAGACATCACCCTATGATGTCATTGGTCCTGTTCAAATATGAAAGACAAACAACAGTTTATATATTACAGTTTATATTACAAATTGTAATATGCTGTTCTTGGGTTGGGGAGGGACTGGAGAGAAGGTTTGAGAACTCAAAATTTTAAAAATTGAATGCTATAATAAATAGAAAAAAGTGGGATAAAAAGAAGTTGTACAGTGCCCAACAGACACATGTAATTGATTGGTAAGTACTTGTTATTTAAGAATGAAATAAAAATATTTTTCTTTGCAATATGCCATTTAGCCAATGAAAAAGTCATAATAACTTGATCCCTAATACTGACGAGGCTGCTGGTTTTGCTATATACTAAACACACACTGATTTCTAAGGTGATGGATCCTAGGACTGTTGATTTAAAATTAGAAGTAACGTCAGAGTTCATTTCATCCAATCTGTTCACTTTACAGATGTGGAAACTGAGACCCAAAAGGTTCAAGTGACTTGCCCGAGGTCACAGAACCTGTAAATGAGATAGGATTTAAATTCAACTTCTTTGATTTCAAATCTAGCAATCTTTCTGTTGTACTAGGAAATGAATTAAATTTCTACCATGGAAGTTGCTAAAGGACTTTGGCATTCTTTCTTAGTAGGGGTGTCAAGTGGTCAATATTCTACCTGTCACAGTTGACACTTGCTCTTTTGTATAACTTCATGTTTTGGTTAATTTTGTTTGTTTATTTTGATTGTGGTGACCCTCTACTGGACCGATTCTGAAAAAATGCCATGCTGCTATATGTAAGGACTATAGTACAACACAGGCAACTCTAGGGCCTCAGATTGAGTAAATGAGGTAACACTGATGATGACCTGTCTCCTTTTTGGAGGGGGGCCTTGGGGTCTTTAATCTCTTCCTAAGAACTCATGGTAAGTTCTCATCTACCTTCTTCTCTGTCTTCTTGTTAGGTCTGCTACTTAGCTTACATTGTCACTGAAGGGCTAACCATTCCACATTTCACTAGGTCATAGAGGAGTGCAAAGTGCGACAATACGAGTCCATCCAGAAGCTGGTGAATGAGAAGAGTCTCTTTAGGCAAGCCATCAGTCACTCAGATAGGATGAAGCTCTTCCCCCACCGGAACTCCAGCAGGCACAAGTCCCGAGCCAAAATCACTGCCCTGAAGGAAGAAACAGAAGAAGAGGTACAGGAAACCAGGCTTTAGAGAGGCACTGCTGCACATTCTTGCCAGGCTCACCTCACTCTTTGAATTTTATGGGAAAAGAGAGCCTTTTTTCCTTCTGCCTGGGAAAACTATCCTGAATAATGTTCCAAACCGAGAAAGATGAAAGAAGACTCTTCATGAGACACTATGTGTGAGTGAGTGAGTGTGTGTGTGTGTGTGTGTGTGTGTGTGTGTGTGTGTGTGTGTGTGTGTGTGTGAAAGAGAGAGAGAGATCTGAGCATGTGTGCGTGCCTGGGGATGTGCCTTCTTGGCAAAATGAAGCAATGTAAAAGGCCCTGAAGATCCTTGAAGAGTTATTGCTTTTTTTTTTTTTTTAGCAACATAGATTGCCTTGAGATGCCTCCACTTTCATATTTACTGACTATATATATGGTGACCATGAGCCAGAGCTTTCCAAGAACAGTTTATTTGCCTTATAAAACTTATTGAGAAGAATGAAAGCTGTTAAGTCTCACTGTAGGGGTAAACAAGATGAATTTTAGCTTCATGTATCTCCATTTCCCCTTTTTCTTTAGCATCATAAGAAACAGAGTACCCATTGAGCATTCTGACTTTTAAAGAATCACTGTGACAGAGATGACCAAAGATGGCCCCTCACCATAGTTCGTAAATCATAGCAGGTAGGAATTAATGAAGGAAGTCAAATCAGGTTGTCCAGATGTTAGGGTCAAGAATGATTTAAATATAGGAAAATCCATGTTCAGTAATCTAGATAGTTTGGACCCTTCTCTCTACATAGAGATAGGGGTTGGAAAGGTCCTGTATAGTAGAGAAACATTATACTTTGTAAACTAACACACCAGGACTTCTTTAATATTCTGGTAATGGTAAGATAGAAGGTGTAGAGAACTGCCCTCATGTAAGCCTGCCTAGTACTTCAGTCCAGGTAAACCAGTAATCTGGGTGGAGGCGTGATGAATAGAGCAGCAGACTCTGTAGGAAAACATGAATACCAGAGGTGTTGTGTGGCAATGTCTGTAGCTTCATAGAGTATACATAAAGTGAAAGATAAGACAGAAGACACATTGAGGCAGAGTTAATAATGAATCAGTTTTTATATTCTTCCACTTGCAGTTTTAGGATGTAGAGGAGTTTTCCCCTAGAAAATATTATTTATTTTAATACTGTGTCAACTTCATATAAAGAAAATTATGTATTTTGAGAATGATTATTCTGCATAAATAGAAATATATTTGTACAAAAAGATTTTTTTATATCAGAGATATATACTTTTGTGACACTAGTTATTTTTATTATACACTTTATTAAAACTGGAAAAAATATTGCCAAACCCTAGGGGGAAATATAAAAAAAGGGCATTAACTACCTTTTACCTTTTCAGATGTGTAGGAAAGCATCATGCTTATATAGATGTTGCACATTCTGTTTTATGTGAAATATCCAACCCAATGGGTCACCTCAGCCAACTACCTTTCAGATATAGTTCCGTAGAAAACTATTACAAAGTTTGAACATTTTTACCGAGTGTACACTGTTTTCTGAAATCCAAGTAGGCCTTGAAGATTGCATTTTATTTATTGTCAAGAAAGAGTATATCATGTGTGTCAATAAAATTCATATATTTGTGTATAATCAGCTGCCTATCTGATGCATTTATACATTTTACACCTTCTTGAGTGCTGGGATTCTTACAGATATACAGCTTAATTCTTAGCTCTGAAAATTAATTCTTTATTTTAATTAAAACCACTTTGAGACTTTGTGTTCCTCCTATTCTCCCTTCATTACCTAGTACATTTGTGAGGATGAAGAATGAATTGAATCCTCCATTCAACATAAACTCTATGAAACTCCTAGATGGAAGACGGTCACTTCACAAACTGCTCCTTTGTTTTGTCTTTGAGGTTTGTGGAACAGTTTTGGGAAAGTGAGTGGCTATTATAATCATCCATTTCCTCACTTTGAAAGCCCTTTCAAATTATATTAGTAGTCTTGAAAGCTGTTGCTTCAAACCCAGGGTGGGAGCCTATTGATCCCAGTGACATCTCTGCTTCCTGGCTTCCCTGCCCTCTTTCAAGTCCAGATAAAATCCCACCTTGTGCAGGAAGCCTTTACCAGTGTCTTTTCTTGGTTCATTATTTCCTGTTGATCCTGTGTATAACTTGTTTGTACGAAGTTGCTTACTTGTCATCTCCCCCGTTTGACTGTAAGCTCTTAGAGAAAAGGGATTTTTTTTTTACTGTTTCCCCAGCACTTCCATAGTGACTAGAACAGAATAGTTGCCTAGTAAATTGTTGTTTTATTTGTCCTTCATTTTCGAAGGGGACTGTGATATCTGGGGAATTATGACACTACTTGCAGTTGACTTGGATTTGAGTCACCAGCCTCACTTTCTCCTCCTGAGCCATCTGGGTCCAGTGGCCAAATATTCATCAAGATGACGAGATGACCAGGGCTCTTTTTACACTAAGGTCTTTTCAGGTTCTCACTTTGAGTGAGGTAATGCCCATTCAGTGAATACTTACTGAGTGACTGACAAGTACATAATACCCAGTAATATGTGCCTTTGTTGATTTTATGGGGTTTCAGTCATTTTTTCTCCTTTAGAATAAATGTGTAACTCATTTCCATGTGACTATGTAAGAACTGATTAGTCTATGTTCCTTCTGTCCTTGCCATAAATTTATGGGAAGTAAGTGGTTTTGTTGAATATTTCACACCTTGATAGCCTCACACATGTTCCTCAGAAGGCACTCTAGGACCATGTTATCTCTGTTTCCTTCCATTTAAAAAAAATTAAGCTAAAGAAAAAACCTTTTTTATATAGGCCACACAAATCAAGAGCAAAGTGAATGGACCAAGAAAAATTCAAACTCTGGAAGACCATTTTTATAGCAGTAAAACCTGAAAGCACAATTTAAAAAAAAAAAGTAAAAAGATTTGTGTTTGTCTCTTTATCTCTCGAGTTTGTCCTCTCTTTTCTGCTTTTCTCCTTTCACACTGACTCATCACTTCTTGGAACTGGAGAGATCTTCAAGATCTAATCCCTACCTATAGATCTGGTTCTTTTTATACGTACCTGCCTCTTGTTACTTATGTTTCTGTCATCACTTTCCAAATTTTTTCTAGCCAATTTTCTGTTCTGCCTTTCTTGCCTTTGTGGTCTGACCTTTTTATTAATCGCTCGCCCTCCTGTCCTACTTGTTCCCATCCTTAATTGACTTAACTTTTCTTCACTTCCTCTTCCCTAGTCCTTTAACTTTTTTCTTTCTCAAGATGAGAGAAAACACAAAACAAACCAATACCTGCCAGTAACTTACTACCTCCCAGGGCTGGGAAATGGCAATCCACAGAAAAAGGTTAATAAAACCCCCAAAGTAAATACTGTAGGAGTAGGCCAAAGTAAGAATCTCATATACTATTTAGAGCACAATTTAGACTTCTGTTTAAAGAGCTCAATATCCAAACCTGTCTAACCTGTAAAAACAGGTGTAGGCTATCCCACTTCCCTATTAAAAAGATAGAGGTAAAAACCTATAAAGGCAAGACAAATATATTAGGGCATGAGAACTCCAAATTAAGAGAGTTTAAAAATATAATTAGTCCAGTGTCCAGGGTTGTATTCCCTCCTAGTGGTATTCAAGCCTTTTGAGAAGGGGAATTTTCCTGGTTTATTTGGTGGAGGTAATTCAAATTTGATGCATATTTTGAAAAACAGAGAGGCAACATGGTGTAGTGGTTAGAGATACTGCCCAGGAGCCAACTGGCTTGGGACTCGAAGTTCAAATCCTGTCTCTTACATATATTATCTGGGTAAGCATGGGCAAGTTATCCTACCTTTCAACTCTTAAAAAAAAGTCTTCAATGGAAAATGACTTCCTGTTCTTCATTAGTATGGAGTTGGCCATCTGCATTGCCATGGACCTGGAATTTCTGATACCAACATGATTGCTATTGGTACCAGCATGGAACTTCTGATACTGCCCACTCTTCCCCATGAAAACAAGCATAAGAATAGATACAATAAATTAGAAATATAAAACTGCACACTGAAATCAAACTGTAACAATATGATACTGAGGAAGTTTAGACACAAAGGTGACAAATTAAATCAGATTATCCTGAAGTATATCTTCCTCTTCCATTCCAATCAAGGAGAATGCTAACTTTTCAGCTAGAGATCTGGCCTTGGAGTGAGAAAGACCTGGGTTCAAGTGTCATCATTGACACATACTGGCTGTATGACCCTGGAATAGTCCCTTAGCCTCTCAGTTCTCAAAGGACATGTTTTAGACAATAAGTTGCTGAGGTATCTATTACACTGGCAATGTGAATTTTCTCATCCAGAAGGTACCTATATCAACAAAATTCTTTTCCACATATATCTGTCAGTGATCAGGGATCTGCTACAGGACTCAAAGAATATACTGCTGGGATTAGAGGGACCAGGTCAGGATCCTAACATTGTCCAACATACGATAAAAGAAGCTGAGGTAGGGCTCTGAGCCAGTGGTACTTTGTTAAAAGGTCCATGGTCCTTTCTAATAAAGAGGACCTCAGATCTTCCTCATGATCTGACATGTCCCCTTCCTTTAGGACCTTAGTTTTATAGTGCTTAATACTCAGATAATACAGGTAAAGCAAACTAAAAATATAGTCTCATTGATAGACCTTGCCCTTAACCCTCAACCTTCCGGGAGAGTCTTCACAAAATACAGAATCCCATTGATTGACAAGTGGTCTAATGAATGGACTTTTATAGTCCTATTTTTGACCTTTTGGGAGGTCCTGCTGAGCAGTGACTAGTGAACAGACCCATTTGCTGGGGTGATAAACAGATGTCAAAGCATCTAAATGTATGAATGGGCCAATAGACAGACAGGCCACAGGCTGGCAAATTGTTGGTCAAGTGCTCATGGTCCTCTCCCCATGTTGGGCAACAAAGGGATGACAAGGGATGGAAGGGCAGAAAAAAAAAATAGCTGGGATACTCTCCATGTAATTGAGTCACCTCCACCACCCTGGGCTCGGTCACCATAACAAGGAAAAACAAGGGTGGAAGTCTTCTGGTTAGCTTCCTATGATTAAGCAAGTGAACGTACTTTTGGGGGCCCAATATGCAGAACTTATCATCACTACCCCTATGAAATTTATCAAACTGATTAACACTGATCAAAATAAAATAAGTCTGATCATCTGTCATAGAAGGGAGGACATTCCAAGACTGTTTCAAATAAATGGATTACAGTGTAATTTAATGAAGATATTCATCATTTCATCCAACAAAGACCATAATAAATAAACCTCACTATTTAACACTGTTTTCGGGGGCCTTACCATGGAAACTTGTAAAGAAATCCTTTTTGGCTAATTCAGTAACTAAATTTCTTAGGACTTGGTCTTATAATACATGCATGATTTACATAAATTGTTTTGTAAACCCCAAAATGCTGCATATCATTTATTATTATCATTGCCTTTATGGAATTCTGCTTTATTATCATTAGCCTACTAGTAAGGAACCAGGGTAGTATCTTAATTATCTAATTAAAATGTGCTTTGCCTCCTACTGTTTCTCTCATTTATGCTACTGATTTAGTATTTAACTCTTTGTTATTTTCAAGTTTATTTTAAATGGATTGAGGCAATATTTTGAACTTCTACATAATTCTAGTACACTAAGAATAGGATAAGTGAACCCAGAATAGAGCTACAGCAGGATTTTTGTTTAAAGCCGTTGACGAAGCAGGTAAGGGGTGGAGCTGCAGCCCTGCAAAGTGGAATCTGGGAATGGTTTGTCCCATGATCATTGGGACAAAGGACAGTCAGACCTCAGGTGCAATCAAACTGGAAGAAGGGATGGTTCATTCCCCCACTAATCTTTCCTTCCCCATACCTGTGAACCTTCTCCTCCCTCCCAAGGCTATTTTCCCTCATGACCTTAAGCTAGACCCCAAGGAGCAGGAACAGAAATATCTAGAATCTAAATTCTAGACTAGAGATGTCAAATCCACTGCCAATGAAGCTCACAGCATTTCTGAGTGATGGTCAAACCAGATTAAATTGTAATTGGGAAATATTTAGCAATATAAATAAAAATGCAATAAGACATAGATAATGTTAGTTTATCTGGGGCAATTGGGTGACTAATAGAGTATCAGGCTTACAGTGAGGAAGACTCATCTTCTTGAGTTCAAATTTGGCCTCAAACACTGTGTGATCCTGGGCAAGTTACTTAACCTTGTTTGCTTCTGTTCCTTCATCTGTAAAATGAGCTGGAGAAGAAAAAAATCCAGTATCTTTGCCAAGAAAACTCTAAATGGGGTCATGAAAGAATCCAGCACAACTGAAGATGACTGAACAGCAATAATAAAATGTTAATTTGTGGTTTTTTAGATCTCTATGTAGCCTGCAAGGATCCTTATAATACGGAGAATGAAAACTGCCTTCTTGCCCCAATTTCTCTCTGAGTTTGACACCTCTGCTCTAGATCACTACAAGGAGTAAGCCTCTCCTTGTCTCTGAGATGCCTGAAATGAAAATTAATTATGTATCCAACTTAGAATCAAAGCAGAACTCACTCACTGAAGTCTGATCCATTATTTCATGTTACTAAAAAATGTTTATCTTCAGGAATCTCAAAGCATTTTATGGAATGATCTATAAGAGTAGTAAGATGGTTAAGTGTACTGAATGCTGAGTTAGATGTCCCTGAGTTCTAGGTCTGGCTATGTCACTCTAGGTGATCTTGGGTAAATTACCTCTCAGGGCCTCACTTTCCTCATCTATGACAGGAAGATCTGACTCGGTGAGGGATTATTAACTTTTGTTGTATCATAGACCTTTTTTTAAGTCTGTTATAAACAATGGACTCCTCAAAATAATTTATTTTAAATAACTGAATGAGATACTGAATTTGTTAGTGATTAGTAAAAATAAAGATATATTTATTTTTTCCTACAAAGATCATGAACCCCTTAAAATTCAACCATAGACTCCAGGTTAAAAAACCCTGGATTAAGTGATCTTTAAGGTCCCTCCAGAGTTAACATCTTTATGATTATATACATACATTAGAATTGTTTCACTTTCTTTAACCCAGTTTATTGAGTTCTACTTGGAATAGCAGACTTAAGAGGAAAGTCATCATGGCCTGACCTGGACTTTGCTCCCAATAGCTCAGTTTCTCCATGAGGAACTAGGTGATGAAAGGGATAAAGTGCTAGACTTGGAGTCATAAAACCCCAAATCCAGCCTCAATCACTTATTGGTTGGTGACCTTAGGTAAGTCATTTAACTTCTGTCTGCTTCAGTAGACAGCATTCATCTGTAGAATGGGGATTATAATAGCTTCTAGCTCCCAGAGTTGTACAGGGCAGGTAGATGGGACAAGAGATAGAGTACCAGACCTGGAATCAGGAAGACCTGAGTTCAACTCTAGCCTCGACACTTATTAGCTGTGTAACCCTGGGAAAGTCACTTAACCTGGTTTGCCTCAGTTTTCTCATCTACAAAATGAACTGGAGAAAAAAAATGGCAAACCACTCAGTTTCTTTGCGAAGAAAACCTCAAAAAGGGGTCAAAAAGAGTTGACATGACTGAAAATGATTGAAAAACAAATCCAGAATGGTCATGAAGATTTTTTTTAATAAGATAATGTGTAAAGTACTTGGTAAACCATAAAAGGGCCACATAAATGCTAGTTATTAATACCATTATTATTTGTAAAATGTTTATTCTTGGACTTACATCCTCCTCTCCTACAATCATATGCATAAAAATGAAATAATTTTGAGAAAACCCTGAAGGCTACTTAGACCAAAAGTTAATATAATCCTAATTAAACAGTTTATGGTATATTGGAAAGAGCACTGGATATGGAATCAGAGTGGTCGGTTTGTATCCCAGCTATACGACTTACTACCAATGCTTCTTTGGGCAAGTCACTGAACATCTCTGGTTCTCAGTTTCCTCATCTGTAAATTTAGAGGGTAGTACTAGATGATCAGTGCGATGTAGAAGAAAGAGTGCATCAGAAGACCTGTCTGTGTTCAGATTCTGCCTTTGTCATCTAGTACCTACGTAATCTCGGACAGTCAACTCACCTTCCTAACGTTCCATTTTTACATCCAGAAAAATGAAAGGATTGGATTAGAGAGTCTATAGCCCTAAATCTATGGTCCTATGACTTCCAAATTCACTTTTAGTCTCAAAATTCTCTCTGGTCATGAGCCTGTGTTGATGCAGAAATAGTCCATTCACCAAAGACCTGCCTACAAATACAAAAGTATAAGGTCCTCATAATGTATCACTTGTATAAGGATGGGGAGATGAGTTCTAACATAATGGAAGTAGGTTTCCTGGGAGAATGTGTACTCAGTCATAGACCAAAATAAGTACAGAGCTTTTTAGACACAAGCTCAAATTAATTTTGAGATGTCCTCCTCAAGTTAAGTCTGAATGAATGAATGAGAAAACACTAAGTATTTACAATGTGATCGGGTACTGTGCTAGGTAGGCACTAAAGACATAGAGAAGAGATCACTGACCTCAGGGAGTTTACATTCTAGTGAGAGACTCCTTCATATTGATATTAATTCTATGATCTTGTGCTTCCTTTAGGATTTAAATGCTACTCTAGATCCATGTAGGTCTGAAAAAATTTGAAGTATAAATCTCTCTAAGAGCTTCAACACACCACAAACCACTATGAACACAGGCAACAGAACAACCAAAGCGGGAAAAGCCAATTAGTCAAGCACTTCCACCTTTGCCTTTGCTAGTGACAGAATACTTGGGAAGTCCCCAAGTTCTCAACCATCAACAATAAGGTGTGTGCTCCAGATTACTGCTGTTAAAGGCTGTTTCATGGTTTTGATGGACAAGCCTTGTCACATTCCTTGAAGAAGGAAAAAATGGAATGAGAAAAAAAAATCTACTTTATAATATGCTCTGGAATGTAGATGACAGGGGTTATTTTACTTGTAAGTGCCTTCCTTTTTTGTATCAACAAACCTCAGTTTAGTAACAAAGGAACCATCAGCATATGTCCTGCAACTCACTACTTGGCTCTTATTCTTGCTTTAACAAGTTTTTAAACACCAATAAAAGCCAGACTGAACGTTAGTTTTGCCTCAACTGTATGTAAAACAAATATCAGTGTTGTTACTCCCTTTTAAATTCCCTTCACCTTCTCCTTTTTAGTCATCATGTAAAGACTCAGTCCAAGAGTTGCTAAAGAAAGAGCATTCTTTTGCCCCTGCCTCCCATCCGGCTGTGTATACGCTATTCCAGTGTCCCTGGGGTGAGCAGAAAAATTCAGCCACTTGTACTGCAGCAAATGTATGCATGAGTTAGGAGCTGGGGGTGGAGGGTGGGATGGAGAGAACAGAAGATTCTATATGTATATTACCTTGTACTTTGCCTTTGGATCAAATGGTACTTTTAAGTTTGGGTGAGTCAGATGATGAAATATTGGCTATTGGCATAGAATGACAAATGAATTATTAATTGTATGCTTTGAAGTAGCATGCAGTTTCCCCATTCTTACTTCAAGACTGTGGTTTCTGTATACCAATACTTATCTGGATCCCTTCTTGATATGTAGACAGTCTTCTAGAGTTACCGTGGTTAAAAATATTCATTACCTGTGGTTAACCTGGAAATGAGCCTCTAATGGTCCTTGAATGCTGGGCCCATACTTAGGAGCTCCTACAGTTGACATCTGGATGGGGCTTTAGTGATCATCCATCCAGCTCATTCTCTTCATTTTATACATATGAGAGATGATTGATCTTTCCAAGATTATATGGATAGTAAGTATAATCAGGTAGACAGTAAGTACCAGAGGCAAGATGGGAACCTAGTTTTCTGATTTTAAATCAAGTACTTATATTGCTTTCTACCCAGCCTCTCAGGTCTAACTTGGTAGAACCACCAGATCAGAGCTCGGATTTTCTCAAGCCAAGATTATCCAGAAGTGATTTGGGACAGTGGAAAAAGCACTGGGTTTGGAGTCTGAAGAGACATATTCAAATCCTGTCTCTGTGGGTTATTACCGGTGTGAACTTGAATATGTCACAACTTTGTTGGTGCTTGGTTTGCTCATCTGCAAAATGGAGTTGGACAAGATGATTCTAAGGTCTCTTCTGGCTTTAACTCTATTATTCAAGGACCACTATAAAAAGATGGAATTTCTTACATTTCTAATTATTTTGAATTAATTTTCTGCTGGCTCCCCACATAATACTGAGCTGAGCACCTTCAGGAGGGTCAGTGGTGGAAGACTAGAAAGAATAAATAGAACAGGAGTCAGGAGACTTTGGTTTCAGTTTTGCATGATGTTGTCCAACACTTTACCTTTCTGGGACTCAGTTTACTCATCTGAAAAATGAGTCATTGGACTATAAGAGTTGTACCTTGTCCATACAAATGGCAATTTCAAATTCTTTGTTAAAATCTAGGCTAGTCTTTTGCTTTCCTAAGCATTCCTCAGATCATTTGGCTTCAAAATTCAGTTATTTCAGCTCCCTTTGAGGAAATCAGGCTTTTTTTTTTAAGGAAAGAGATTGTTCCATAACCCAGAGGAGAAAAATCACTTTCTATCACTTTGTTTTTTAAAATAACATTAATACAAATTTATGGAATAAAACAAGCAGTACAATAAAAAAGGTGATTGTAGATGAAACTGCAAATCTGTTATGCACAACTTGCTATTTCTTTCAAATATATTAAAAAAATTATCATGTAAATTTTTTCCTTTTTTTCAACCCTAGAGATGACTACCATTAGACACAAACATACATATATATGTAATATGTATGTATGCATGTATGTACATATGTACATATATATGTAAAATTATTCCATGCCTACTTCTATTTATCAGTTCTTTCTCTGAATACAGATAGTGTCTTATTACATACATCCTTTATAATTAATTTGAGTATTTGTAATAGTCAAAATAACTTATCTCAAAGTTATTCTTAAAACAATATTGTTGTTACTGTATATAATGTTCTCTTTGTTCTGATTATTTTACTCTTTATTATTTCATGCAAGTCTTCCATCTTTTTCTAGGATCATTGAGTTTATCATTTCTTATAGCATAGTAATATTCTATCACAATCATATACCATGAGTTGTTCAGGCATTCTGCAGTTGATAGGGGAGTCTATACTTAGTGAAAATTCTCCACAAATTCAGATTCCTAAAATGAGCAAGGACTTTAAGAGGGCATCTCATTCTAGGATTCCTTCTTTTAGTTGTCTTACAGAAAGATGCTTTTCTAGTCGTGCCTTGAAAACATTCATGAAGTTGCTTTTGAAGATTTATGTTTATGATATGAATCTTGACTCCCCATTGAATCTGCCCAGGTTGGACTATAACATTGCGTCTTTGAACATGACACCTTCACTATAGATGTGCCTTGAAAAGCCTGTCTGGATGACTCATGGTATGCTTTGGGCTTGCCCTATGTGGCACTTCAGATGACAATAGATTGCAGCCACTCCTTTTTTTCCAGTTTCATGTGGCTTATGGAATTTTGACTATTTCCTCGCCTTGGCTCATTAAGTTGACTGTCTAACCCTATTCACTAAAGGACAGGTGGAAAATTCCAGGAGTCTGTCCAAACCACATTTGGGACCAAAGATTCCCTACCCTTTTAGCTTTCCTGGGGCAACTTATGTTGGCATTTTTTTTCCTCATTGACAGATTATTCATTCCTGGGTTCAGTTATCCAGAACATATCATTCAATTAAATATTTATTAATCACCTACTAGGTGCCAGGCATTGAAGATATAAATACAAAGAATGAGAACACCCCTACTTACAAGATTACATTCCAATGGGGAAGACCCTTGGTTCCATCATCTAGGAGAAAAAAGGCCTCCAGAGGTATGGATAAAGAATAGGGATCAAAAATGAATCTCACATTTCCCTTTCCTCCACCCAATTTTGAGAATTTTCTTAGATTTGTCATTATCGTCTTGTCCTATGAAGGTGAACAATGAAATATCTGAGTTCTGTACCTGAGTCTTTTTTAAAAATTATTTTTCTCCAATTGTATGTAAAAACAATTTTTAACATTTTTTTTTTAAGCTTTGACTTCCTCCTTCCCTCTTCTCCCCTCTCCTTGAGATGGTAAACAAACTGATGTAATTTAAACATGTGCAGTCATGTCGAACATTTCCATATTACTCATTTTTGTACATGAGTGTTGAATAAGGGAAAAAATATAGGGACTAGATCTAGGATTTCAATGGTTTAGGAAATTAAGGTCAACACCTTATCTATAATTTATAGTCTTAGAAAATTGCCTAAAGCCACATGAGGTGAATTGACTTGCCCAGGATAACACAGCCAATATTTATCAGAGGCAAGATGTAAACCTAAGTGTTCTTGGCTTTGAGACTGGCTCTCTGTCTCTCATGTCAGGCTACCTCTTTGAGTCTTGAGTTAAGTTACTGTATTTATATAAATTCCTAAGTCCTTTTCCAGTGAATGTCTCCTTATGGAATGAAGATAATCCTTGGTTCTTAATGGCTATGCCAGTGGAATATGAGCTCAGACAGGTTTAGTTTAGTGACAGATGGTTTAGTGACAGACAGAGTCAATTATTTCAGGGTCAATCTAGTTAAGCATAAAGAAGTTCATTATTAAAGGGTGATGATTATTCGGTCACAGTAGGTCATGAGGCATCTGCACGGTACAGTGGATAGAGTGCTGGGCCTTGAGTCAAGAAGACACAGCTTTGTGAGTGCAAATCTGGTCTTAGAAACTTACTAGCTGTGCCACTCTGGACAAGTCGCTTAACCCTGTTTGCCTCAGTTTCCTCATCTGTAAAATGAGCTGGAGAAGGAAATGTCAAATCCAGTCTCTTTGCCAAGAAATTTGGGGATTTCCTTGGGATAGGATCTTCCAGTCTGGGTCAGTTGGATATGACTGAAGAAAATGACTCAGTAACAAAAGGTACTTCCATAATAAAGATATGTAAAGAATAATGACTAAACTTTAACCTCTACTTTTAGAGTAGAAATGAGATAGGACAGGAAAGGTCACATGATAATTTAGTCACATGATGAATAGATGTCTTCCCCTAAGTGACCATCTTATAAGATGATTTCCTCTTTCCAGGAAATGGTGAAGGAAGCAGCCCAAGCCTGCTGCTGCCACACCGGTTTGTTCTCAGGTACTTCTGTTGCCCATTTCTGACCCTTTCATACTGTGTTGTTTGCTTGATTTTCAGATAAGCAAAGCACTCTTCATTTTAGGTGGATGCTATTGTATATGATGACTTACCTTGACAAAGACTGGGAGCTCTGCTTTTCTTCCTCTTGCCTTCTGAAATGCATGCTGCATCTGACCAAAGCATCCTGCCTCAAGGAGGGTGTTAATCCATTTCCCTCCAGGACAAAGCAGAAAGGAAGCATTTTAAAAACAAAAATAAAACAAAATAGCCTGAGAATCATAAAGAGTTGAAGAAATTTATCTTTATGGAAGTCCTGGTTCCAAACCTCTAAGAAGTCCTGTGGGAGGTTAGGGGATGGGTTAGGTTTGGAGGAGGGGGTCAGTAAATTGTTCTAGGAATAGAAAACTTTTTTGAGATGACAATTGAAAAAACACAACTGGATTCTCCTGAAGAATCCAGTTAGACAAATCATCAAAGACAAAACAGGAAACAGGTTCTTTCTTCAAGGACTTAACACTGTCCTAGATCACTCACTACTTCTCAGTGACTTTGTAAAATGGGCTTCTGAATTGAAAGGGAAATTGAACTGTCAGTGAGGGACTTGTCAGGGCCATTCTAGCACTAAGATTCTGTGATTTTCCTGTCCTGATCCGACCAATAGGGTAATTTAAAAGAACACTGGATTTGATCCAGTGACAGTGGCCTTCTTACTGTTCCATGAACAAGGTACTCCATCTGTCTACTCTTGGCATTTGGAGATTGGTTGTCCCCTATGCCTGGCTTCAGGGCATGGTTTCAAGTCCCAAATAAAATCCATTTTCTACACAAAGCCTTTCCTAATCTCTCTTAATTCCAGTGCCTTCCCTCTTTTAATTATTTCCTACTTTTCCTGTATACAGCTTGTATATATTTGTTTGCTTGTTGTCTTTCCTTGAGACTGTAAGCTTCTTGAGGGTAAAGGTTGTCTTCCGTGTTTTTGTTTTGTTTTGTTTTGTTTGTTTGTTTTTTGTATCTTAGCACTTAGCATGGCAGGCTCCAGTGGTTAGAGCCCAGAGCCTTGAATCAGGAAGATCTGAGTTCATTTCTAACCTTAGATACTTACTGGCTCTGTCACCCTGTGCAAGTCACTTAATCCTGTTTGCCTCAGTTTCCTTATCTATAAAATGAGCTGAAGAAGGAAATGGCAAACCACTCTAGTATCTTTGCCAAGAAAACCCCAAATGGGATCAGGAAGAGTTGAACATGACTGAACAACAATAACAAATTTAAGCATAATACCTGGAATGTAGCAGGTGCTTAAGAAATGTTTATTGATCGAAGTGAAAAGAACTGGGTTCAGATTCCAGCTTTAACCCTTATTACCTGAGTGATTTTAGGTAGGTCATATCAGCCCTCTAGGCCTCAGTTTTCTCAACAATAAAATGAGGAAGTTGTACTAGATGACTTCTGAAGTCTCTTCCAGCTATATGATCATGTGATCCTATGACCATAGTTTGAGTGTACCACGTGAGGAGGTACCAAAGCCAATGTAGGCAAGGCAATTCTTCTTGAGTTCCCCTGATGAAATACATGGAATTCATCATTACTGAGGAACTGAAACTTATCACATAAGCTAGGGAAAACTTTCATAGATTTTGCTGGAAAACGGTCTCGTTGATAAATTCATCCAAAACCATGAGCTTCACTTTGTTGTGTATCTCGGGTACTAAAATACAGACTCTTTCCTTAGACAAGCTCATCTTCCTAAATCACTCCATGGTTTAAGTAGTTTCAAATATTAACCTTAGAGAAGTCTCCCTTAGCTTCTTGTAAGTGTAAAGTAAATATCCATCTAGTGGGGGTTGCTTGGGTGATATTTATTTCACCTTAGTTTACTTTCCTGTTCCTGCTTATTATATTTGACACAATTATCCTCAATTCATCTCTTCAGTCCTTTCCTTTCCCTTCAATTAGAAAAATTTACCTCCCTCCTCTTGTTGCAAGTAATTCAATAATAATTGAAACTAGATCTGCAAAGTGTATCTTTCTTTTTTTTGTTTTATTTGTTTTTATTTATTTATTTTTTATTTAACTTTTAACATTCATTTTCCAAATTTTCTCCCCTTTTGTCCCCTTCCCCCACCCCAAAACACCGAGCATTCTAATTGCCCCTATCACCAATCTGCCCTCTCTTCTGTCATCCCTCTCTGCCCTTGTCGCCATCTTCTCTTTTGTCCTGTAGGACCAAATAACTTTCTATACCCCTTTACCTGTATTTCTTATTTCCTAGTAGCAAGAACAGTACTTGACAGTTGTTCCTAAAACTCTGAGTTCCAACTTCTCTTCCTCCCTCCCTCCCCACCCCTTCCCTTTGGAAGGCAAGCAATTCAATATAGGCCATATCTGTGTAGTTTTGCAAATGACTTCCATAATAGTCATGTTGTATAAGACTAACTATATTTCCCTCCATCCTATCCTATCCTATCCCCCATTACTTCTATTCTCTCTTTGATCCTGTCCCACCACATGAGTGTCGACCTCAAATTGCTCCCTTGTCCCCATGCCCTCCCTTCCATCATCCCCCCCACCCTGCTTATCCCCTTATCCCCCACTTCCCTGTATTGTAAGATAGGTTTTCATACCAAAATGAGTGTGCATTTTATTCCTTTCTTTAGTGGAATGTGATGAGAGTAAACTTCATGTTTTTCTCTCACCTCCCCTCTTTTTCCCTCCACTAAAAAGTCTTTTGCTTGCCTCTTTTATGAGAGATAATTTTCCCCATTCCATTTCTCCCTTTCTCCTCCCAATATATTTCTCTCTCACTGCTTAATTTCATTTTTTAAAGGTATGATCCCATCCTCTTCACTTCACTCTGTGCACTTTGTCTCTATGTGTGTGTGCGTGTGCATGTGCATGTGTGTGTGTGTGTGTGTGTGTGTAATCCCACCCAGTACCCAGATATTAAAAAGTTTCAAGAGTTACAAATATTGTCTTTCCATGTAGGAATGTAAACAGTTCAACTTTAGTAAGTCCCTTATGACTTCTCTTTGCTGTTCACCTTTTCATGCTTCTCTTCATTCTCATGTTTGAAAGTCAAATTTTCTTTTCATCTCTGGTCTTTTCATCAAGAATGCTTGAAAGTCCTCTATTTCATTGAAAGACCAATTTTTCCCCTGAAGTATTATACTCAGTTTTGCTGGGTAGGTGATTCTTGGTTTTAGTCCTAGTTCCTTTGACTTCTGGAATATCCTATTCCATGCCCTTCTATCCCTTAATGTAGAAGCTGCTAGACCTTGTGTTATCCTGATTGTATTTCCACAATACTTGAATTGTTTCTTTCTAGCTGCTTGCAATATTTTCTCCCTGACCAGGGAACTAGAATTTGGTCACAATGTTCCTAGGAGTTTCTCTTTTTGGATCTCTTTCAGGCAGTGATCTGTGGATTCCTTGAATACTTATTTTGCCCGCTGGTTCTAAAATGTCAGGGCAGTTTTCCTTGATAATTAATTTCAAGAAAGATGATGTGTAGGCTCTTTTTTTGATCATGGCTTTCAGGCAGCCCCATAATTTTTAAATTGTCTCTCCTGGATCTATTTTCCAGGTCAGTTGTTTTTCCAATGAGATATTTCACATTCTCTTCCATTTTTTCATTCTTTTGGTTTTGTTTTGTGATTTCTTGGTTTCTCATAAAGTCATTGGCCTCCATCTGATCCATTCTAATTTTGAAAGAACTATTTTCTTCAGTGAGCTTTTGAACCTCCTTTTCCATTTGGCTAATTCTGCTTTTTAAAGCGTTCTTTTCCTCATTGGCTTTTTGAAGCTCTTTTGCCAATTGAGTTAGCCTATTTTTCAAGGTGTTATATTCTTCAGCATTTTTTTGGGTCTCCTTTAGCAGGGTGTGGATCTGCTTTTCATGCTTTTCTTTCATCTCTCTCATTTGTCTTCCCAGTTTTTCCTCCACCTCTCTTACTTGATTTTCAAAATCCTTTTTGAGCTCTTCCATGGCCTGAGCCCATTGGATGGGCTGGGATACAGAAGCCTTGACTGCTGTGTCTTTCCCTGATGGTAAGCATTGTTCTTCCTCATCAGAAAGGAAGGGAGGAAATACCTGTTCACCAAGAAAGTAACCTTCTATAGTCTTATCTTTTTTCCCTTTTCTGGGCATTTTCCCAGCCAGTGACTTGACTTCTGAGTATTCTCTTCACACCCACTTTGCCTCCAGATCTGCCCAGCCAGTGCTTGGGGTCTGAGATTCAAATGCTGCTTCCCAGCCTCAGGGCTTTTGGTGGGGGCAGGGCTGCTATTCAGTGTGAGATTAAGTTCAGCTGCTGGGGTGGGGGCAGGGCTGCCACTCAGGGCTCAGTTCCCTCAGGGGGTTTATGCGGAGACTTTCAACAATGGATCCAAGCTCCTGCCTGCTTGGGGAGCCCTTGTCTGCTGCTGCCTCTGCTGCTGCCTCCCGAGAGGGCCTGAGTTATGGGGGGACACCACTCCCTTCTCAGCAAGCTGAGAAGACCCTCTCACCAACCTTTGGGGCCCATGGGTGAAGGGACCCACGCAGCTGCTGGAGATTCTGTCCCTGAAGCCTGCTCGGATCCGCTCCTCTCAGTGTGGTGCGGCCAAGGCAGGGCTGGGCTCGCTCTGGGTCCAGGGCGGGACAGACCTTTTGCGAGAGGTTTTCAGGGTTCTCTGGAACAGAAATCTCGTCCGCTCCATTGTTGTGTGGCTTCTGCTGCTCCCGAATTTGTTGGGAGTTCTTCTTTACAGACATTTTATGGGCTGTGGGTTCGGAGCTAGCATATGTGTGTCTTTCTACTCTGCCATCTTGGGTCTGCCCCTACATGTTTGCCCTACTGTGGGTATATATATGCCAACGTGAGGTTTTCCATCACTGAATGAGGTTAGAGCGAACAAGATCTGTTTGTATTTTGAGGCTGATTAAGCCAGTTCATCTCAGCCACTCATATCTCCTGCCTGGTCTTCAACCTCCTCCCTGAAATGGAGCCTTATTCCATCATACCAGTCTTCTGCCATTGTGGAATGGGTAGAGGGTGCCCTGCCATCACATTTCTAGTGAATGTCCTGGTTTGGTTAAAGGACAATATCAAGACTCCTATTCCAGTTTCTTGCCTTCTCACCGATTTGCCCAAGGCTCTGAAAGGACTCCATCCAGAAATCAGAACCCTTTTAACATTGAAGATCTTTCTCACATTTTCCCTTAATAATGAACAAACTCCTTTGTGGTCTAACTATTCAGATTCCAGTGATTCTGGTCATCATTCAAATCCTATTCCATCTCCCATTGCCCAATTCCTTATTCCCATTCCTCAGAAACCTCCTCCCACTATGTTCTACCACAAAGCTACCCACCACCCTTTCCACTATGCCCTCTGAAATGCCCATTCCATAGACAATAAACTTGCTTTCACCTTAGATCTTTTCCTTTTCTTCCATTTTCTAGCTCTTACTGAGAGCTGGTGGAGCCAGAGCTGATCTGACAACCCTTTCTAACCCTGTCTACACTTTCCCTCATTCCCCCCTATTCTCTCATCATGGTAGGGGAAGTTATAATACTTCTTGAAACCCATTACTTCCAAGTACTCCCCGTGACGCCATCACTGAGTAACCTCTCTTCCTTTAAGGTTCATGCAATCCATATCTACCACCCAGTCAAAATTCTGGTAACTATTGTCTGCAGTACACTGTAGAACACTCCCCTTTCTTCCTCTATGAGTTCACTACCTGGCTCACATTTCTCACCTCCCTAACTTCTTCCCTCATACTAGGGGACTTCAACATACATGTTGATACCCCCTCAAACACCTCAACCTCTTAGTTCCTCAGCTTACTCATTTGTCGTGACCTACTCCTCCACCTCACCTAGCCATACACAAAGATAGCTGATCTTGCCATCATGCACAAATGCACCATTACTATGTTCATGAACTCTGAAATTCCCTTATCTGATTACAATTACACCTCTTCCTCTGCATTCCAATATTAGAACCTGTTCTTCATCCTCACCATGACCTCCAATCCTTTAACCTCTTAGTTCTCTCCCCAGCCATCACTTCTGCACTGATTTCCCTCTTTTTTTCCCCTCATTTTGACCTGTTGGTGAACCAGTTCATCTCTACCCTGTCTGCTTTCATGAGTCCCCTTTCCTCCTTATCATATCACCAATTGTGGCCTGTCAAGTCTCAGTTCTAGATTACTCCCACCATCCACTGCTTTCACTCCTGGAAAGGTAGGGAAAGCTGGAGGAAATCACCCAACCATGTAGACTGAATCCACAACAAATTTATGTTACATAACTGTAACTGAGCCCACACTGAGGCTTGGCAATCCTTTTGTACCTCCCTAATTAACTAATTGAGGCAGTTGGGGCAGCTAGGTGGTGCAGTGGATAGAGCACTGTGCCTGGAATCAGCAAGACCTGAGTTTAAATCTGGCCTCAGACCAACTAGATGTGTAACCCTAGGTAAGTCTCTTAACCTCTGTTTGAAGGTTAATCCAAATCCACTGGAGAAGGAAATGACAAACCACTCCAGTACCTTTGCCAAGAAAATTTCATGGACAGTATGGGGTCATTAAGGGTTAGACACAGTTGAATGACTGAACAACAATAACAATTAACTAACTCTCCCAACCACCACAGCTACCCTTCCAAACCTCTTCATCCCTCCTCAAATTTCCCAGGGCTCCTTCCCCACCCCTTCAGCAGAGAACCTTGCCTCATATTTTATTGGAAAAAGTGAGGTCATTCACAGAGAGCTCCATCTTCTCCCTTCCTTCTTATCTTACATCATTCTGATACCCTTTTCCACTATCTCTTCATCCATGTCTCAAATGATGAGGTAGATCTTCCCCTTGCAAAGAACGATCTATCTCCATGTACAAGAGATCTCATTCCGTCCCTTCTTCTCCAGTAGATTTCCCCCTTTATCATCCCCACTCTCTCCCTTACCTCCAATCTCTCCTTGTCTATTGGTTGCTTCTCTACTGCTTACAAACATTCTCATACTACCTCTATTCTCAAAAAACCCTCCCTTGATCCAACCAACCCCATTAATTATCATCCTATATCCCTCTTGCTTCTGTGACTGAACTCTTTGAAAAAACTATCTACAGCAGTAGACCACTTCCTCTCCTCTCACATTTTCCTTAATCTTTACAATCTGATTCCTGACCTCATACATCCAAAACCTCTCTCTTCAGAATTGTCAATGGTCTTTTAATTGTCAATATTCCTCCTTTTTAACCTCTAGGCACCTTTTGACATTACTGATCACCCTCTTTCTCTTCATATGCTCTTATCTCTACATTTTTGTGTAATGGTATGTTCTCCAGGGTTTCCTCTCACTTACCTGATTGCCTCTTTCTCAGTCTCCTCTGCTGGATCTTCAACCAGGTCATACCTGCTAACTGTAGTTTCTACAGGCCTCTGTCCCAAATTCTTCCACTCTTCTTCCCTGTGTCCTGTTTGTAAATAATTGTTTGCGTGTTGCCTCTACCATTGGACTGCAAGGTCTTCAAGAGCAGGGATGCTCTTTTGCTTTTACTTATATCTCCAGAGCTTAACCCTAACCCTAATTTTAACCCTAAACCTAAACCTAATCCTGTCAGATAATAGGTACTTAATAAATGTTTTTTGATGGGCTGACTGACATAGGCTTATTTCAGGCAAGAGATTGGACAAACTATGGAGAGGGGATTTTTTATAAAAATGTTTTACTTATTTTACTTAATATTTTTTAAAGCACACATATTAAACATATGCTCATTCATGACTAGCTTTAAAAAAAATCCACAACATATATCAAAGTATAAATAATTAACCCCTAGGTATAATATAAGCAACTTTTTAGCAAGTTAAACTGTTATGATGCTACATAGAAATCTTTGATCCCTTACATAATCTTCTCTTTATCTTGAGCTCTCTTGGTTTATTCCACAGCTTTATCTTATCTACTTTTTTTGCCCTGGTTTTCTTGTTTGGCATCTTACAATGAAGTCAAATGGAAGTCACATCCTTCCCCTCTTGTTACTCTAAGAATTCACTGTTCTAATCATCTATCATCTATCACTAGGATGTTTCTGGCAAAATATCTAGTCAATTTTGCCAGCTTAGATAGGATTTGTCTTGCCTGTTAACTTCCATTTCCCTTATAGTATCCCCTTGCACACAAGATGAGGAGGAGACTAAAAAACATTTTATTGTTGGCTTTTGTTTTTATGTTACAGTCGTTTCCCCTTAACCTTCCCCTCAACCTTTCCTTGAAACAAAGAGGAGCATTAAAGCAAAGCCAACTAACACAGTGATCACATCTGACAGTGTATACTACATTCCACATCCATAGTCCCCACCTCTCTGCTGAGAAGGAAGGTGTATCTGTTTCCTTATCAGTTCTCCTGTTTATTACAAATCATCAAAATATGACTACTTTTTAGTGTTTTCATTTAGATCATTGTAGACACTGTATATGTTGTTCTCTTGATTCTTCACTTGATATTACTTATGTTTTCCATGTTCTTCTGAGTTCCTTAAATTCATTATTTCTCATAGCACAGTAATACTCTATGATATCACAATTTGTTCAGCCATCCTTTAAACCTTCTCTTGTTTCCTTCCCCTGCTCCCCCTGGCAGGTAAGTGCTGCTGAGAATATTTTATTATCCTATATGGAACCTTTCTGTTGTTGACCATTTTGGGGATATATGGCCAATAGCGGGAGTGGTGATCAAAGAGCAAGGGATTTTTTTTTATAATGGTTTGACCAATTCACAGTTCCACCAACAATAAGATTATCTTCCCACAACTCCTCTAACATTGACTTTTTATTTTTAAAACCAGCTTTGCTAATTTGATGAGTCTGAAGTGAAATCTCAGGATGATTTTAATTTGTACTTCTTTTATTATTAATGATTTGTCACAATCTTTCATATGGCTATTTATCATTTGAATTCCTTCTATAAAAGCTGTTCATAAAATCTGGCCACTTCTTTATTAGAGAAGGACCTTTAGTATCATATATTTGTGTCTATTCACTATATGTCTTGGTTATCAGACTTTTATCAGAAATATTAATGGAAATAGATTTTTTGCCACTTAATAGGCTCTCTTTTTATTTCAGCTGCAATTCAATTATACAATTGAAAATGCACATTTTATCTTTTATAATCACCTCTCTCCCTCATTTTGTTTAAAAATTTTCCTCCTAGCCAAAATTGTAAAAGGTTCCAACTTGTTTTCTTTGTTTTCTTTAAATGATGTGACCTTTTATATTTTGATTGCATAGTTATTTAGATCTTATTATGGTATATGGTGAAAGACTCTGGTCTAAATCTAGTTTCTGCCAAGTTACCTTCTAGTTTTCCTAGCAGTTCTTATAGAATTATTCCCCCAAGTAACTTTTGTCCTTGGATTAATGAAACATTTAACTGCTGGATTTATTTCCTTCCAGGTTTTGCTTTATCTAGTTTGTTCCATTGCTTTACTTTTTTACTTTGTTAACCAGCAGCAAATAGTATTGAGGATTATTGCTTCAAAATAGTTTGAGATTTGGTAACATTAGAGGGTAGAGACTAAACCTGTGATTTTATTACATATGGAACTTATGGCTGAGGATATTTCTTTTACTAATTCCTGTAGAAATCTCTGCAGCTTATTTTCTTAGAGAATGACCTATATCACTGAGAGGTTAAGTGGTTTACTCGGGGTCCCACAGCCTGCGTATGTCAGAGAAGGGACTTGCATCCCAGTCTTCCTGGAATTGAGTGAACATCTGTATCTATTTTCTTATTGTCTCTTCGCAGAAGGGCCCCTTTATTCCTGCTTTTATTTGATTATTTTCCTTGAGACTCCTGATCTTTTATTCAGTAGAGGAGATTTTTCTTACTGTTCCTAATCTATACTCTCTTCTAATGATCAATTGCCACTTTTCCTAAATAAATTAACACACACACACACACACACACATACCTCCTAAAACATTCTTTCCTAAATGTTGGTTTAAAACAAAACAGAATATGGTTCCAGTGAGAATATCTATACTTTTCTTTAAGCAAATCTGTTTCATGATAGGCCAAATCAGAGGACAAAAACTTGCAATATCCCTCTCAACCCCCTTTATAACTTTTCTTCTAACTTCCCAGAGGTGATACTACTGGTGATACTACTTTCACCTACTTCTCTTTGACTGCTGTTGTTTTTTTTTGTCTCATTCACTGGTTCCTCTAATATACTCCCCCAAATCCCCCTATGTCTCTATAGTTCACCCTCTTTCTGAATCCTCTATCATTCCTTGATGATTTCATCTGTTCCCATGGCAACAATTATCATCTCTATGTGGATAACATCTAAATTTATCTTCCATCCCAACTTTTCTCCTGAACTTCAAACTCACATTTACAGCTGTCTCTTGGACATCCCCATCGGGATGCTACACGGATATCTTGTGTTAAAATTCTCCCTTGATCTGCACCCCGATTCTGTACCCCATCCCACCCTCTAGATTATATAGTAGGTAAGTTTATAAGTAGCCAGTATAAAGTAACAACAAGAAGGAAGATTACAAAAGGGAAGCTACAAGTCATGTACAGACCATCTCAAAGATCGAAGGAACATAATTTGCAGATTATGCCATACATTAAAAAAAATCATCTCATGGTAATAAGTGTTAATCAGGGAAAGACATCTAATCAGGTTTTGTTATCAGGGCCTTTTGATCCTACGAGATGTATATCTCAGATAAGTTCCAGATAATCCACAATAAAACAAGCAGAGCACCAGATGGGGCTGATAATTTTGATGTGGATCTATTTAACTTTAAAATTTTACTGACAGCTTTGAGATGATTTGGATATGTAAATGAATTAACCTCGTAGCAGCACAGATAAAGAGTTAGTCTGTTTCCTCCTCCAAAACAAACCTATAAAATGAGACCTTAAATTCCTGCTCCGCCCAGTCACTCCTCCATCTCCATCTGGGTCCGTGTCACCAAGTGGCCCCAACTCTAAACCACAGTTATGTGAGTGATTCTCTGTCTTTCCTCCTCTCCTTCTATTCCTCATACTATCCACCCTGTCTTCACCATCCTATCCCCACCCCACAATATCTGCTCTGTACCCCTTCTCACCACTTGTCTATACCCTCTATGCCTTAGTAAAGTATGATTGCAGCCACACTTCCCAGTGCCATTGTGGACTTCCCAGCAAGTACCCAAAAAACCAGGTGTGCCTGCTCCATTTCACAATTTCATAAATTAATTAGTAATTCATACCTCAAACTCAACAAGTCCAAAAATAAACTCTTCACATTTTCTCTGAAATCTATTCCTCATCTTGATTTCCCTATTTCTGTTCATGTAGGAGTACTTCTGTTACACTAATCACCCAGGCTAGGAATCTGAGTCATTTTCCTTAATTTTCTCTGTCTCTGTCTCTGTCTTTCTCTCTCTTTCATAAAATGTCTATGAAAGCAATCCTTCTAGAACTCATCCCTTTTCATTGAACCATTCTAACTCAGACCTTCATGACCAAATTCTCTTGATTCTATGTTTTCCATTGTTGAATTCATCTTGTACACCATTGCCAGATTAAGTTTTCAAAAGCACAGCTCTGACCACATCATTCCCTTATGCAAACACATTCAGAGATTCCCCTTTGTCTGTTAAAAGGAGTTCAAATAATACTTCATGATGTCATGGAAAGAGTATTGGATTTGGACCTGATTTTGACTTCTGACTCATCTATTTACTGGATATATAGCCAAGAATAAGATTCTTTATTTCTCTGGGCCTCAGCTTCCCCATCTGAAAATTAAGGCATTAAGTTAGATGGTTCCTAAATTCCCTTCTATCTCTAAATCCTGTGATGCTTAGCTTGGCAGTCAAGACACTTTCCAACCTGGATCCAATCTACTTCTCTGGCCTTTATCTCCCTGTTTCCATATGGGTACCCTACCTTGCACTTCACCTAAACTGTGTTCCTTGACATTTCAGGAACATTTTCTGTACATTCTGGTTTCATTTACGTTTATGCATACTCTATATTCTATACCCAAAATGCCTGCCCACCAACTCTGCCACTGACTATTCTAGAAGCCCTTGATCAAACACCACTTTCTTCTTCTATATGTAGCCTCTCCCTGATTCTCTTAGCCAGTCTCTTATTCCTTTGAACTCCTAAAGCACTTAATGTATCTTTTAAATACTTTTTTATTCTATTGGACTTTTTATTTATTTGTAAAGATTGCATATCCATCCTTTCCTCCACTGGGAGATTCCCACACCCCTCCCCGCCACTGCCCATATCACTTACTAGGCTATAAGCTTCTTACATAGTATATTTAGAATTAGTTGGGACCTTAGAAGTAACTGAGTCCAAGCCTCTTATTTTACAGTGAAGGAAACTGAGTCCCAGAAAGGTTACATGATTTGCCCAGGGTTACAGTTGTCTAAGGCAGGATTCAAACCTAGATTTTTCTCACTCTATCTCTAGCATTCTATCTATTGCATGCTATCTACTATCACTCATCTTGTAACCCCCTCAACATTTAGCAGAGTGTCTTGTGAACAGCAGGTATGCGGGAAATATTTGATGAATATCATTGACTTTTATTGAATTAAAATCAACTCTGGGTCCTGAATACCAGAACCTAAGCAGATAGGAGTCAATTTATGTTATAGTCAAAGAAGATGAAAATAAGTCCAAAACTGTGAGACTGTAAACCTTAAAAAATAGTCACCGAGTCACTTGATATTTACATATTGACAGTATTGACCCAAGCAACTCCAGAACATTTGGAGGGGACCACATTTCTAGTGGTTGGTGAGGAAGGGGAAGGGCTTACTTCGTTATATTCCTTGTTGTGTGCCTAGATTTAGAAATGCTGGAAAAGCTGGAGAAGCAAACAAGGAATATGATTTCAGTTATTGTAATTTTGCTCCCTGTACACCAAAGGAATCGAGCAGGAAAGCTGTTTTCTGGGCTGGAGGACTTATTGTGTTTATTTAGGGCAGCCTAGATCCTACTGCATTGGACATCTTGTTGCTGATCTAGGGATGGAGAATTCCACAGTAACTGGTGGCTTAACTGTATGATTCACAAGCATTTTAAAATGAATTCACCAAGTCAGTATGGTACAAAAAGAAGCAGGTAGTATCCTTATATCTTTAAGGCTGGGAAACACTTAATGAACTACAAGGCCTAGAAGTTAATGTGACAGGAATGAAAAGGAAGACATCTACTAGGCACTCAACTGTGCGGCTTTCATACACTCTGCTAAGCTCCAGGGATACAAATAGAAAACTGACACAGTCCTTGCTCTCAAGGAGCTCACTTTCCAATTTGGGGAGGGGTAGTGGAACACACATAGTTTATGTTTCTCATCAGTTCTTGGTACGTAGAAAAGTTAAGTAGTGCTTAGGCAGGAGAAGTAGCAGGCAGATAATAAGGAACCTGAGGTGTAATAATAAGGTCTCTTTCAAGAGGACAGTCAGATACTGGTATGAGTCAGCTTCTAGAGTCAGTGGATATCTAGTGGGTAACTAGGGCAAGAAGGGTCAATTGGGTTTTTTACTTAGTTTAACAATTATTTTTTCAATGAACAGGAATCTATTTTCTTTGCCAACCTTCCTCCCTTGGAAAAACGAAAACAAACCCTTTGTAACAAATAGCCATAATAAAACAAATTCCCACATTATCCATGTCCATTTAGCATACTCAATCGGTCTTCTCTAGTCAGAGGGTGGGTCCTGTCCTTCACTGGTCTCCGGAATCAGGGAAGTCATTGTGTTAATCACAATTTGTAAGTTGTTCAAAGTCAGTTCCACTTACAACAGTGCTGTTATTGTTCTCCTGGATCTGCTTACTCACTGTGTCAGTTCATACAAATCTTTTCAGACTTCTCTGAAACTATCCCTTTTGGCTTTCTTTATGACATGACAGTATTTCATTACATCTCTATGCCACAGTTTGTTCACCTCTTCCATAATTGATTGGCATCCTTTTGGTTTCTAGTTCTTTGCCACTACAAAAAGAACTACTATAAATACTTTTGAGTCTATGGGTCCTTTTTTGGGATGAATGAATAAAAAAAAAAACCACCTTCATTAAGCTTCACTTTGTACCAAGCAGCTGAGCATATAAATACAAAATTGAAGACAATTTATATTCTAATGAAGGGTTTCTGGGAGGGATGGTTTGGTCCCCAAAGTTACAGGAATGGTGTGCCTAGCCTAGTGCAGGGAACATCAGAGATACTCCTAAATAATTAGTAAACTCAACAGCTTTCTCTCTCTTCCTTCACATCCCTCTTCAGCACATTCTGTGGCTGATTTATTTCACCTGGCTGGCCTTGGTCCTTTACTCAGGCCATAAATATTTATTGAGTACTTACTATGTGTCAGGTACTCCACCTATCACTTAGTAATCTGATTTATAGGGAAATTTAATGTCCTTATGGTTAAGTGGTCTTCCTTTTTTTTTTTTTTTTCTGATTGTTTATTATGTAGACTGTAATATCTTTAGAGCAGGGATCCATAACCAGATTATTCAGTCTGGTCAGTAAATTCTCTTATTTACCTACTTTTGCTTTTAAGAGGTTGCTTCAGACTCACCAGGCCTTCAGAATAGAGGTTATCTTCAGTAAAGAAATTCAGTCAAGGTCAGTAGAAGACAAGTGAACTTAGCTGAACAATCCCTTTTTATTGGTAATATTTACTTTTAGGATTAGGAAGATGTATTTCCCCTCCCAGGCAAGCTGGGTTGTCGCCACTAAAAAAATGTGAACAAGTAACAATGTCAAATGGAAAACATAAGATGTAAAACATAGGGTCATATCTTTGAACTTGTGCCTCCTAGGAGTGTTACTGGAGTTATTTCAGGGTGATTGATTGTTCCTCTTAGATCTTGGAGAAAAACTCTACTACCTTTTCCAAATTGCACTTGAAAACTTCCTGAAAATTCCGGTAGTTTCTTCCTGCCTGTAAGTCTTTATTTTACCTCATATGAGGAGAGAGAAACTCATGTCACTGGATTATTTTATAGCATCAGAGATTTATGGTTGGAAGGGAATTTAAGGCCACTTAGTGCAACTCTCTCACTTTACAGCGAGGAAATAGTGCCCAAAGAGGTTAGGTCACTTGCCTCACATGATATTGGTGCTAAGTGCAGAGCTGGGACTCCAGCTAGAGGCTTCTTTCCATTTCACCAAGCTGTCAGTCTTCAGGCAATCAATCAGCAAGGATTTATTAAGTACCAGTTGTATGCCAGTCACTTCTTTCAGTTCTGGGGATGCAAACACAAAATGGTATAGTCCTAGACTTCAAGGAGTTTATAGTCTATGGAAATGTCCCACAGGAGGAAGAGTAAGAAGGCTTGTTTGGGTGAACTACACAGTGCAGGGAAAAGGAACAATGTGTAATGAAGGTTAGAAAGGCAGGTTATAATTAAGTTGTAATCATTCCAAAGCCAAACAGAGGAGTTCATATTTTATTTATTGATTGATTTGTTGAGTGACATGGTTAGACCTGTATTTAAGGAAAATCACTTTGTTACCTGTGTGGCAGATGGATTGGAGTAGAGAAAGATTTAAGCCAGGGAGAATCAATTAAAAGGTCATAGCAGGCCAGCCAGGAGCCACGTGGGCCTGAATGAGGTCCAAAAAAGAGGTGAAAAAGGGGAAGATTTAAAAAATGTCATTAGAGTTGAAATAAGATTTAGCAATGGATTTCCAGTAGTTAGCAAAATGCCTGTCATATAGAAAGCACTTAATCAATGTTTGTTGACTTACCGACTGATTGGGTATGTGGAGTGAATAAGAGTGTAAATTAGAAGGATGGTGTACTTTGGACATAGATAGGGAAGTTTGGAAGAGAAATGACTTGTATTTTGGATGCCTGTGAGACAATAAACATTTGATGACGTGGGCCTCAACCTCAGGAGGGAGACTAAGGCTAGATATATAATCTGGATTCATTTGCTTAGAGATAGTAATCAAACACTTGAGAACTATATGAAAGTGTAGAGAAAAAGGAAAAGAGGGTCCAGGATAGAACTTTGGGGTGCTCCCACAGTTAGGCAACATGATATGAGTGATGATCCAGCATAGGACAGAAGTGAGATAAAGGAATGAGAAGAGTGGAGGGCCATTAATGATTTCAAATACTGCAGAGGCCAAGAAGGATGAGGACCAAGAAGGGATCATTATTCACTCTGGAGAAAGCAGTAGTAGTTGAATGATGAGGTCAGTCACAGTGCAAGGACTGAGAAGCAAATGAAAAGAGAGGAAGCGGAGGCAATGAATATAGATGATTTTTTTTTCTAGGAATCTAGCTAAGAAAAGGAGAGATAGGAAAATGGCAGGGGTAGGACTTAGTGAATATATTTTAAGGAGGAGGGACCTGGAGTAGATTGACAATCATCAAGGGAAAGATGTAACTGAGGGGCTCTTTGCTGGAGAAGATCAGTGGGAATGGGGTCATTTGGAAGGGTTATTCTTGGTGAGAAGATTAGCCATTTCATTTTCAGAGACAGGAGTAAAAGACAAAAAAAAAGCGGCGAGAAGTGAATAAGTTTTAGAATTGAGCAAAGAGGAGAAAAGAGAGCTCCAAAAGGGGAAAATCACCTCTATTCTCTGGGAGATTATGAGGTAATTATCTTCAGATGAGGTGGTGGAGGTGGTTTGAGGTGAGAGAAGCAAATTTGGAATGGCTTCTGTGGGCAGGGGACTGGAGAGCCAATTAGAGAGGAGGAGAAGGATGGCCTCATTGCAGAGCGCCTGGTTGGGATTAAGTTGGTGGCAGACCCAGAGAGCTCCATTTCAAGACTCCTTCGTGTTCCATTCAGCAGCATGTTGGTAGCAGTGAAGGTGGCAGCTAGTGGGAGTAATCCAGAGTTAAGGTTAGGCAAGTCGTGAGTAGAGATAAGAGAGTGGGACAAGGTATTTGGGAGCGGAAGACGGTGTGTTGGTGAACTAGCTCACTTCAGGATTGAAACTAGAAATTGAGCAAAGTGAAATTAGAGGAGACTAATGGTCAGAGAAAATATAGAAGAGAGGACAGGTTGGCCGTGTCACTGAGGACAAAATGGGTTTAGGAAGGTGAGCCATAGGGAAAAATGGAATGATATGGAACTCTAAGTCTCTTGCTGGGTAGGCTTGGACACAGACCATTCAGGTTTTTATTTTCTGTAAATGATCACACTTTTGTTCTGTGGAGTCCCCAGCACCAGGATCTGGCAGTCCTTCCCAATGCCTTTTCCAAACAACCTTTGAAATCACTTGCCAGTGGGGTAGTGCCAGGAAAGGTTCAGGAGGTAATTACTTTCCATGCTTTCTTGGCAAGTAACCACAGAAGACTGGGCAGATCCACAGGTAATGGAATGACCCCAAATTGCAGGAAGTTCCTGTAACAACATTCAATTGTCTTATTATTTTGTCTTTAATTGCTAACTAGCTGTGTGACCTTGGCCAGGTCCCTTATCCTTTGGAATCAATTTTCCTTAACAGTAGTAAAGGAAGGAGATAGGGTAGATGATCTCCAAGGTCCTTTCATCCTTTAACAGGCTATAATCCCAAGGTCTCTATGACTGTATTGTCAATTCAAAAATATTAGGTTGGGAACTGCCCAATCCAAACCAATTAGCTGGAAAATCTCAGCTTCTTCTTTGAAGTCTTATATAATGCTATATAAAGAAACAGGTTCTTTACTTGTTTACCTTCAACTTCCCTTGGGCATGCGAACAAATTGTTTTTTTCTAGTCCATCATCCCCCATGCTCTTAGAAGTATTTAGATTACCTATAGGATTGGTACAAGACCATCTTATTGAGAAAAGAGATCGTGGAAGGACTTCTTTGGTAGTTTGTTATTGTTGCCTTATGATCACAAAAAGCTCACTGGAAAGATTGCAACAAAATAAACCGGTGCACTTATTTTCACCTTTTTAATATTGCTAGTGAGTACACTTGGGGCTTTGCTAACACTGCCCTGAGAGCTTGTTATAGGCTCAATGCACCTGATATATGTGAGATTTCATGCTAATACGACCTTTTTACTCATCTTGCTAATTTAGTTGAGAGGACTGGGAGGCTGAGACCCTAGTGATTCCTTCCACAGACACCATTGGTCAATCCTTGGCTCATCTTCCTGTCACTGGAGTTGGTCACTGGATCTTTTTGTTCTCCTCCTTTTTCGCCAACACCATCCATTTTTCTCTCTCCATTCTCTGCTTCATTCCATGTAGTGGTAAAGTTGCCTGAGAGCACTTTCCTGTCTCCCTTTCCCCCAACTCCTCATGTCTCTTCTCTGACATTATTATCCTTCCACTTCTCCTATAAGCATCTCGTATATATTTTCCAAGTTGTCTCCCTCATTAGAATGACTTCTTTGAGAGCAAGGGACCATGTTTTTGCCTTTCTTTGTATCCTGTTCCTTTAGCGCAGTCCTAGGCAGCAAGTGCTGATTAAATGCTCATTGACTGACTTATAGGATAAGTGACTTTACCAGGGTGATGCAAACAGTGTACATAGGAAACAGGATCTGAATCGAGGTCTTCCTAACTCTGAGGCCAGCTTTCTATTCATTATACCATAGTGCCTCTAATGCTCAATGCTCAATGCTAGACTAAAACCTGAGAAGTAGCTTTCAAGAGAAGATTAACGGGGCTAGTATCTTATCGATGTGGACAATCCCTAAGTTGGCACAAATTCCAACCTCACTTGGCCTTCTCAGCTTGTCCAATCCTTTCATAAATTTTCCATAGAACATCTACCCATTTTCACTTAGACCTCTCTCTGGCCTTTTTAATATTTTGTGTAGCACTGATAAGGATCCAGTGTCTTTCAGTGTTATTCCTTGCTCACAAAAGATAAAAGGCCCACCTTTCTTTTCTGGTGAGTTTTTAATGCCAAATCCTGCACACATGTCATTACTGGCAGCATGTTTTGGCTGATTTATATGCCCTATTCAACGAACATTTCTTAAGCAGGTACAATGTGTAGTGCTAGGCCTAGGGAACATAAACATAAAAACTCATGCTGGTTCTTGCTCTCAGGGAGCTCATTTTTCCATGAGGACATGAAGCACCTCGATAAGTATAATCCAGGGACAAAGGAGAGACTGATACAAAACGCCCTAGAGAAATTGAGAAGGAACATCTTCAGCAGGGAAAATGGGAAAGCTTCACCATGGAGGTGACATTTAAGGTAAGCATAAAAGGAAGAGAAGGATTTTCTGAGATGTAGAAATGGGAGGGAAGATTTCTACATGACTGGGAGCTGGGGAGGTTCAAGCCTAGCTAAAAGAAAAGGTAGTGGGGTCAATTTGGGAAGAGATGTGGGGTTTTTTGGGGGGAGGGATGATCAGGGGAAGGCAAGAGGATGAGTTTTATGTAATCTGAGTTTCAGGTGTTGTTAGGAAATACAGGTGATGTCTACAAGGAAGTTAGAATTGCAGAACTAGAAGTGAGAGATAAGGAACAAGTATAGAGATATTTTTAGTGATTTGCATAAAAGTGAGCAGATAAGATCACCTTGTGAGAGAAGAGAGAAAAATCCAGGACTAAACGTTGGAGAATACCGAAACCTAAGGTATGAGAGGAGGACAATTAAACAAGGAAGTAGAGAATTGGGCAAAGAGGTCAATAGAGAGACAAGGACACAACAGTGTCAGAGTAGGCAAAGAAGAAGGGGGTGGTGAATGGTGTCCAACACTTTAGAAATGTCAAGGAGGATGAGGGCTGAGGAATGGACACTGGATTTTACAAGTAAGTTGTTGGTGATGAAATGTGAGTTGTGTGAGTGAGAGAGGTTTCTGTAGAGGCACATGGTAGGCTGCTGAGGAGAAAATGAGGATGTGGAGGCAGGGAGTAAAGAATAATGTTTCTATTCTAGGAGTTTAAAAATAGAAGAGATAAGAGAGGCTGAGGAAATGAGAGAGCCAAGGGAAAGAATTTTCAGGATTGGGGAGACTTGAATGTATTCACGGGGCAGCCAGTGGTGCAGTAGATAGTGCTGGGCCTGGAGTCTGGAAGACTCATCTTCCTGAGTTCAAATCTGACCTCAGGTACTTCCTAGCTGTGTGACCTTGAGCAAGTCACTTAACCTTGTTTGCCTTAGTTTCCTCATCTGTAAAATGAACCGGAGAAGGAAATGGCAAACCACTCCAATATCTTTGTGAAGTAATCTCCAAATGGGGTCATGAAAACTCAGGCACAACTGAAACAACCAACTGAACAACAGAACATGTTTGTAGGCAGAAGAGAAAGAAGATGAAGAGCAGCTGAAGGTCAGAAAAAATAGAGATGATCAATGGGGCCAGCTCCTAAAGAAAATGGTAATCGTTAGCACAAGTGGAGAGGTTTGTTTTGGCAAGGAGAAGGCTCTGGAGGTTATAAAATCAAGAGGTGAATGGAGGAAAAGAGATGAGGAACTTCACAATGGATGGCCTCAAAGTTGCTGCAAAATAGGCAAGGCCATTTGCTGAAAGTTGGAGCTGGGAGTGGTGAGGTGTAGAAGGGAGGTTTAATGAAAGAAAGAAAAGGTTGCAATAGTTGCTGTGGAGAGTTTGAGAGTCCATCAGAGACAAACATGTCTCTCTATGTAGCCTATTGAGTCATTACCAACTTAAAGACTGAGATGGCTTTAGAAACATAAAATCATAGTTTTAAAATTGGAAGAGGAAAAAGAGATTATATTGGTGGGCTCCCTATTTTCCAGAGATAGCTATGAATCATGCAGTTCTAGATGCCTCCAAAAGCAGTTAGTGATGCAGGTCTATAGCTCAGGAGAGAGACAAGGGCATGCTCCATGAAACTTGAGAATCATTTTCAGTTCCCAACCAATTTCATTTAGAAATATTCATAGAATAACCTGGTTTAAATCACAAACCAGGTTTTCGACAAGTCTATTTTTTACCATTCTTTGATTTTTAGAAAATATATTGTATTGATATCTTTTTATTACATCATCATAGTTTCCCCCAGTATGCTTCTTCCTTCACCTCCCAGACAGCCATTCCATAGAACAAATAGTATTTTTTAAAAGACAAGAAAGAAAGAGAAGATGAGCATATCAAATCAATACATTCATTGAAACAGTCTGAAAACACGTGAAATATACAAGGCTTGTGACGGGAAGAACCTCATTTCTTCTTTTGAGTCAGTTTATTCTTTATAATTTTGCAATCTAACCATGTAAATGGAAAGAACAAGTAATCACACAAAAAAATCAAAATATATGTTTGGTTGTTCTTTCCAAATACATTTTCCCAAATATTACAATTCTTTTTTAAGGATTTTTTTTTCAGTTTTACTTTTAGTTCCAAATTTTCTACCACTATCCTCCCTACCCACCCATTGATGAGACAAAAAAGATAAAATCCGTTACAGATATGTATGGTCATGCAAAAGAAATATCCATATTAGCCATGTTTCAAAACAAAAGAAAAAGAATAAAAAAGAAATAGAAGAAAATATATTTCAATCTGTACTCTGAGTGTCAAATCTGTATCTGAAGGTGCGTAGTATATTTCACCATGAATCTATTGGAATTGTTGGTTATTATGTTGATCAGTTTCACTAAGTCTTTCAAAATTGATTGCTGTTACAATATTGCTGTTATTGTATGAAGTGTTACCCTGGTTCTGTTCACTTCACTTTGCATCAGCTCATACAAGTTTTCCTAGATTTTTCTGCAACTATTCCCTTCATCATTTCTTGAAGCAAAGCAGTATTCCATCATATTTATAAACTATAACTTGTTCAATCATACTTCAATTGATAGGTATCCCTCTCAGTTTCCATTTCTTTGGTATCACAAAAAGAGCTGCTTATGAATATTTTTGTGTATGTAGGTCCTTTTTCTCTTAAAAAATAAATATTGGAGTTTGGAGTATATATCTAGTAGCAGTATCACTGGGTGAAAAAGGTTAATAGCTTTTTGGACATAGTTCCAAACTGATTTCCAGAATGATTAGACTAGTTCATAGCTTTAATAAAAATGTGTTCATTCATTTACTTGTTTTTCCCACATCCCCTCCAGCATTTGTCATTTATCATTTTTGTCATCCTAGCCAATATGAGAAGTGTGAGGTGGAACCTCAGAATGGTTTTCATTTGCATTTCTTTAATTATTAGTGATTTAGAGTAGTTTTTCAAATAGAGATTGATAGCTTTGATTTCTTCATCTGAAAACTGTCTATATCCTTTGACCATTTGCTAATTAGGAACATTTACATTGTTGTAGTAATTATGTATATTGTTTTCTAGGCTCTGCTTATTTTACTCTGCATCAGTACATGAATATCTTTCCATGTTTTTCTGTATTCATAACATTAATAATTTCTTCCACCATAGTAACATTCCATTGCATTCATATACCACAGTTTGTTAAGCTATTTCCCAGTCTATAGGCATCTATTTTGTTTCCTCTTTTGTTTTTCTGCTAAATGTATTTTGGGAACTTTCTTCTTATTGATAAGCTTCTTTGGGGTATAAGCCCAGTATAGAATTGATAGTTCAAAGAAAGTAGATATTTTAATCACTTTATTTACTTAATTTTACATTGCTTTCCAAAAGGGTTGCGTCAATTTACAGCTCTACCAACAATGTATCAGTGTACTTATCTTGCCACAACACCTCCAACACTGACTACTAACTTAAGTGTATTAAATTTTAATGTGTAGAAGTTTTAAGTGTTATTTCATGTGATTAAAGTTGTCTGTTTCATCTGTTGTAATTGCGTCTTTCCCTTATTGGTTAAGTATACATCTCCTACTCTGAACTACGAGATGTAAGTGCAATGTGCTTCTCATCTAAATTTTATATAGCAAATCTTTATTATTAAGGTCATGTATCCATTTTGAATGTATTGTAGAGTATGGGATAAGGATAAGGTGTTCATCTAAGTCTAATTTCTTTCAGACTGCTTTAATTTTCTCAGGATTTTTTATTTTATCAACTAAGGAATCCATTATTAAGAAATAGAAATTTTCTACTTTATCCAACACTGGACTATTGAGTTCCATTGTTTTTTATTCTAATTTGTCTAGTATGTCCATTGGCCTTTCATTTGTAATTTTTTAACCAATCAAATCAATACCAGATGATTTTGATGATTTCTGGGGTTTTTTGTTTTTCCAAATGAAGTTTGTTATTATTATTATTTTAAATTAAATTTATTTATTTAAGTTTTCAACATTCATTTCCACAAAATTTTGGGTTCCAAATTTTCTCCCCATTTCTCCCCTCCCCCACCGCAAAACACTGAGCATTCTAATTACCCCTATCACCAATCTGTCTTCCCTTCTAACATCCCTCCCTTCCCTTATCCCCATCTTCTCTTTTGTTCTAAAGGGCAAGATAAATTTCTATACCCCATTACCTGTATTTTTTATTTCCTAGTTGCAAGAACAATACTCAACAGTTTGTTATTATTTTTTATCAAATTCTATAAAGTATCTTTTTGATAATTTTATATAGTATTAAAAATATAAATTGCCTTCAATAGTATTGTCATTTTTATTATATTGGCATGACCCAACCATGAGCAGTGAATATTCCTCCAGCCTCTTAAATTGTTCTTTATGTCTTTAAGGAACCCTTTGTGATTGAATTTATAAAAGTCTTTCATGTGCTTTGTTGGATTGATGCCAAGATATATTATAAATTTTGTTGTTTTTTGGAATGGGATTCCCCTTTTGTTATTGTCTCTTGGATTTTGTTATTGCAACATAGAAATGGAATTGTTGAGGGTTTGTTTTATAGCTTGCAACTTTGCTGAAGCTATTAATTATCTTGATTATAATTTTGCTTATTCCATAGCATATACCATCATGTCATCATCAAATAGGGATAGTTTTATCTCCTACCTATTTTTATGTCTTTAATTGGTTTTTCTTGTCTTATTGTTGTTGCTAGTATTTCCAGAACTGTATAAAACAATAGTGAGGAGAGTGAGTATCCCTACATGTATTCCCATTGTACATGATGATTGCTTTCAGTTTTAGATAGATACTTTTAATTAGATTAATAAAGGTCACTCTATGCCTATGCTTTCTGGGGTTGGGTTTTTTTTTCAGTATAAAATAATGTATTTTGTTAAAAGTTTTTCTGCAACTCTTGAGATAATCATGTAGTTTTGATTTTTAAATTGATTGTTTTTCTAATGTTGAACCATCTTTGTATTCCTGGTGTAGACTCAACTTGGTCATAATGAGTGATTTCTTGGATAAATCATTGTAGTCTGTTTGATAGGATTTTATTTAAAATTAATGGATCAATATTCACTAGTGATACTGACAGTTTTCTTTTATGTTTTGTTCTTCTCTTGTTTCAGTAATAAGCACTAAATTTGTCTCATAAACAGATTGTACTAGGGTACTGTCTTTCTTGGTTTTTGAGAATAATTTGTGAGGTACTGGATCCTTTAAAGTTTTATAGAATTTTCCTTATTCCACCTGGCAATCCTATGACTCCATCTGCCCCAACTTGGTAGTTCCTTTACAGCTAGCTCCATTTCCTTTTCTGAGATTAGATCATTTAAGATTTCTATCTGACCTTTTAACAATCTGGTATTTTATGTTTTTTTTCCCAAGGTATTTATCATTTCTTTTATATTTTCAGTTTTGTTAGCATATACTTATGCATAATAGATACCAATCATTCTTTTTATTGCTTTCAGATTTATTGTGATTTTATCTTGCTCATTTGCTATTTTGTTGATTTGGTTTTCTAATCTTTCTTAACCAGATTGGCTTAAAGATTTATCAATTTTATTAGTCTTTTCAAAGAACTAGTTTTATTTTTATCTTGTGGATTTTTTTTGGTTTCTATTTCTCCTCTTATTTTCATATCTCCTGCATTGTGGTTATTTTATTTTTTAAATTTTTTGACTTTTTTAATATTTAAAAATGCACATTTAGTTCACTAATTCTATTTTGCTAATGTATGTTGGCAGGAATATGATTTCTTTCCTTTGAGAAGTGATTTAACTGCATTCTAGAAATTGTTACTTTTTTATCTTTATCATTTTCACTCACATAATTATTTGTTGTTTCTATGATTTTTCTTTGATCTACTCATTATTTAGAATTTTACTTTAAATTTCTATTTGGGCCTATGTCTTTTATTAGTGGTTCCTGAATCTATTACTATTTTGTATTTTTGAATAAGATGATATATCTAAATTAATTTTGACATATAAATGTCTCCTATAACTGCCAGACTTGCTGATCTTTCAAAATCTCTTGTTAAATTATACATATTTTGGGAAGATACCACCTTAAATCACCAGGAGAGAGCTTGTTTCCACCAGATAAAACAAGAACAAGATGAATTGCATGTTTATGTGTTGACAGAGAAAGAGACAGAGAGAGAGGAGAAACAGACACACGGAGAAGAGGAGAGAGATAGAGGGAGAGAGACAGGAAAGAGAGAGAGAAGGAAAGGGAGAGAGAAAGGAGGGAAGTGGAGGAGAAAGAAGGAATGGAGGAGAGAGGGACAAACCAGGATGAGGGCAAAGGCACTGAAAGGGAGATGGAATGGCCCCACAGATAAAATACTAATTGCTTCATATTTTTCCCTATGGCTTATGCTGAGCTTTGTGCACATAAGGGATACTGATTTATTGACAATCATAAACACAAGTTGTTATATATACTGCAGTGGTAGACACCAAATCCAGACTCCTTCTTGCATGAGAACTTTTACTTTTGATTTTGGCAAGAATTAGTGAACTCTACAGATATTCATTTGGTTTCATAAAGCTCAAGAATCTTTCAATTCCAGATAGGGTTTTTTTTTTCTGTAGACATATAAGTATTATAATTCAATGTCCATAACTTTAAATGGACCAGGTTCATCCCATATCAAGTACTTTATTCTGCCCCTAATGGAAATGGAGCAAAGCCCAAAGTCATTGTAATAGCCAAAGTCTCATGACATCTCTAATCTGCCCCTAAAGTCCATGTGAGCACATAAAAATAATTGACCTTCTCTGGGACTCAGTTTTCAAAACTAAGATAAAAAAAGGATCTAGAAGGGATGGTGTGAGGATCCACTTTATAACACACTAAGTTGGCCCTGAACAGATGGGAAAGCGGATACTTCTGAGTTTAAGAAGGCGTTGGCCTGTTCTGAGACAGGAAAAAAAAGTACTCCCTCCCTCATCTGACGTGACTTCCCAACAATCCTCTTTACACAAAGGATTATGTGGTACTGTAATATTCTCCAAGTACATTAGGCAAATATTATCTTGAACACCAGAGTTAGTGTGAAATCATTTACAAACTTAAATGAGATATCACTCCATTTTTTAAGACTTCAAAGAGAAAAGGAAAAGAAGATGATGTCCCACTGCTTTAGGGATCTGGCAAAGATCCCTGTGATCTTACTTTTAGAAAAAACTGGCGGTTAGTTGGTTGAGTACACACTAGAGATATGGCAGAGGGGTTGGAATAGTGATGCTGTAAATTTACTGCATGGATAGCTAACGAAAATGGTAATGATGGAGGAGACTGAGTCTAGGTGCTTTGCTTCCAGTACAAATAGTCAAGGAAACAGATAAACAGCCCTAGGTCTATCTTCCAACTCTCTCTCCTTCCTTCCTTCCCCCTACCTCCCTCAGTATTTTCAGAGACTGTATATTGCACATCTGAGAAAGGGTTAAAATTAGGTCTATTTCCATGCCTTTGACATGGAAAATAGGTGGCCCACTGGATAGAGCATTGAACCTATAATCAAGGAGACCTGAATTAAAATCTAGCTTCCAGATACTTGGTGGTTGTGAGACCCTGGGCAATTCATTTAACCTCTCAGTCTGCTTCAGTTTCCTCATCTATAAAATGAAGATAATAAGAGGACTTTTTTTTCCAGAGTTGTTATGAGGATAAAATGAGATGGTAATTATAAAGCTATTGGCAAAGCTTAAAGAGGTATAAATGTTAGCTATTATTATGCTAGCTCTCTTATATTGACACCCTTGTGGCAAGCTAGGTGCTGTCCAGCTAGCTCTGTAACCATTCTGTGAAAGGTTCTAATTGTTGTGACACATGAGAAAGGGAAACTTTTAGGCCTAGCTGGGATCTACTCCCAATCCCTGCTCCTGGAGCTGGCCATGGTGCTTCCTGTCCTTGTTCTGACAGGAAGCTTCTCCCTGGTTAATAAGGTTCTGGCCCATTGGTGTTGTCTTTCAAAAGCTTCTTAGTCTCAGAGGGTTCTCAGGCTGTTTGTGTTTCCTTGTTTTTGATGAAGAGCATGATGAGATCTGGAAAGGAAGCCAACATCTTCTTCTGCCTAGGCATTTGAGTACTGAGTTATCAGCTAGTTTCAGGAGAAGTTGTGGAGGAAATGGGGTAAGAGGCAGATAGAGAAAAGAGCCAGTCACAGAACAAAGAGTAGCAGGCAGAGCAGGGAGAATAAGAGTCCACCTATCTTGACAGGGTCATGCTCAGTGGAGATGAGATGTAAAATAGCCAAAGAACACTTCCTACTAAATATGCTGAGTGAAAATGTCTCAGTGAGGCAAACCCAAACAATGAACCCAAGGAAAACATTGAGGAGGATAAGAGACAGGGATTGGTTAAGGTCTCAGGGGGTTGTAGCCACAGGTTAGCAGTGCCTCCCTGACTAGCCACTGTGGAAAACATATATTTGAGGTAATGGCACCTAGACTCAGACCACATCTTAGAGACTGATGCTCTAAGGGCCCACAGGGGTAGAGTCTTGTAATGTTTTTCTTCTAAAATATCTTTTTAAATCTTTTTTCTTCTGTACTTTCACCTACTATTAGGCTTTCTATAAAAGGGATATGTACTGAGGACAAATGGTAGCATATGGCCTAATTTCCAAAAAAATGACAATGCTTCCCATTTATATTTTGAGGTTCATAAAGTACTTTTCTTAAAACTGTGAAGGAGGGCATGGATCAGGACGTCCATTTCACAGATGAGAAAATTTGAGATTCAGAAATGAAGGTATTATAAGAGAATTAGGCAACTACAAGGAAAGAGTGATGGATCAGAATCAGGAAGTCCTAAGTTCAAAATTGGCCTCAGATACTTACTGGCTGTGTGACCTTGGGCAAGTTACTCAATCTCATCTGTAAAATGGGGTTAATAATTGCACCTACCTACCAGGGTTTTTTTGTTTTTTTTTTGAAGGCTCACATGAGATATTTGTAAATTGTTTTACAAACTTAAAAGTGCTATTTTTAAATGCTAGCCTATTCCTGTTCCCCAAGGTTGGCCAGCCAGGAGGCAGCACTGCTGAGGTTCAAACCCAAGCCTTTCCCAATGCCAAGTCTACTTCTCCTTCTCCTATATCATGTCATCTCTTATTATGCCTCCTCTACTCAAAATGATACCAAGGAAAGAGTACTGAATTTGGAATCAGAAGGCCTGGATTCAAATTTTGATTTAGTTCAAATTTACAAGTGGTACGACTCTGGCATGTCGTTGAATCTCTCTGGGTTTTGATTCTCTTATTTGTAAAATGAGAATAATAATGCTTGTGAGTGTATACTTTCACAGGGTTGTGATGACTGAATGACATAACATGTAAAATAATTTTGACATATAAATGTCAGACATAATTGCCAAATTCTCAGCTAAAACTTTCTTCACAAAAGCCATGGATTAATCACAAAGTGGGTATAGTATAGTGCCTGGCATATAGTAAGAGTTATATAAATGTTAGCTCCTTTTTTATATTAGATTTTTTTTATTAGCTCCTTTTTTAATGTTGGATTTTTTTCTCTCCTCCTCCCCCCTGCTTTTTATGTACCTTCTTCTCTCTCTCCTTCTTTTAAATAACACTGTCTTTTGCCTCCATGTCACTCCTTGACTGCTCAGGGTCCCCTGACTCAGCATCAGTCCTTCCCAGGCTGCTGTTTCAGACCTTTCTAGGACCGTCCTCTTCCACTAAAGCTTATTTTCCCTCTTCTAGTTCTCTCAGGTCTCTAGATGGAGAAGCATAGTGTGACAAGTATAGCATAAGTCATTACACTTCAATGATACACATCATAATTGTGGGTACTTCCTTCATGTCTAAGCCTGATGAGAGAACTTTAACAAATTACTGTGGAAAAGGAAAAAAAATCCTCTGCCCAACCTGTTGAAGAGCTTCTCTGAATTTAGCTAGGTTGGTAGCTAGATAAAACATTCAATCTCTCACAGGAAATTTTTCCAGTTGGTAGGACTTGGCAGAACTTCAGCTCACTAGAAGCCTTGCAGATCCAAGGGATACTTCCACTCTTTGCTGAAGCATTATGGGAGGATTTGAGTGGAAGTGCTAAGGAGTGAATGACTATGTTGTTTTATTGTTGTTCAGTCACTTTCAGTCATATCCGACTCTTTGTGACCCCATTTAGGGTTTTCTTGGCAAAGATGGAGTGTTTTGCCACTTTCTTCTCTAGCTTATTTCACAGATGAGGAAACTGAGGCACATAGGGTTAAGTGACTTGCCCAGGGTGTGGTGGTTAATTAATAATAACTGTGGGAAACAAGGGCCACATAGCTAGTGTCTGAGGCCATATTTGAACTTGGGAAGATGTTTCTTCCTGACTCCAGGCCCAGCACCCTCTGCCACTTAGCTGCCCCTTACCACTATTTACTACAATTCTATGTCCTTAACACATTAACATTTTAACAAAAGCTTCCTTTACCCAGATTGTTGAATAGGAATGATGAGTTAAGGCACAAAGGTCCTTTCCCATAGCTCCTGAAATCTCACCACACACATGATCATATGGTTTCCAGTTCTCAAAGCCAACCTTGGATGTAGCACTCACATGTCTAATAGGGGGAGGATTTTTCTTAGTTCTAATTTTCAAGACTGTTACCTCTCTGGCCAGCTTCTATTCGTGTCTTTTCAAACACAAAGAGAAAGAATTCAGGGAAGAGTTCTGAAAATTTCAGGAGACAGGCAATTAACTGACAGTGAGATCTGTAAGAAAGTTGGTTTGGCAAAGCTGATGCTGGTTTTGCTTAAAAAAATTTTTCAATGAAAATATTATTATATTTGGACTTAAACACCCCCTGAAGGATCTGTGAGGCAGACACTGAGGCATTGTCTGGACTCTCCACCAGCAGGAAGTCTGGGGCCCTGAAAACAAAAGGAACTTGATCAGTCTGTTTTTACTACCCAAAAAGAGTAAAGTGCCCAAAATATATGAAATGATACCGGGAGGGGGGGGGGGAGGGAGGCCCTGTGTGCCAGGTTCTGAACCAGGATGGCTGGCTAGGTATCCCTGTGCTACATTTCCAATTCAAGAGAACCAATCAGATTCCTGTAACTCCTCCTGAATTAAAGTGGAAGGAAGTCAGGTGTGGCACACCATTGTCCTAAATACACAGACCATACCCATTTCTTAGGTAAGAGGCAAGAAACACCCAAGCTGGACAATAGACTCTTATCCATCCTGTCTGCTTAGGATCTGCAATCCCTGTGAGAAGAGGTTCAGTGCTTGTCAGCCTCAGGCCTGTACCTAGCAAACTCCAATTTCTCCAGTTACTGATTATTTGGGGAGGGGAAAGTGATAAAAACTCTGGATTGAGTATTCAAACATCTTTACAGAAAACAATTTAAATTGTCTGAATGCTTTGAGACATGATGGTCTCAGGATCTAGAAAGAGATCAAAATTTTTTGCAAATTTGCCCAGTTTGACTATGCCTATTTATTCTAGGGAGGGTATACTGGTGAGAGAAAATAAATGCTTATGAATTGATAAAAATGTAGAAGATACCCTTCTACCTTGCTAGAGGAGTGGGACCAGTATCTTTACAATAGAAAAGGCTTCAAGCATAGGCTGCTGTGAGGTACAGTGGAATTAGGAAGACACATCCTTTTAAGAGTTCCATTCTGGTCTCACACACTTACTACTCTGTGATTCTAAGTGAAGTGATTTGTTTGCCTCAGTTTTTCATCTCAGGAAATGGCAAACCACTCCATTATCTTTGCCAAGAAAATCCCAAATGGGATCACAGAGTTGAGTACAATTGAAAAACAACGAAACAAGAATTTCTTTCCAGAATAAAATTTCCTTTTAACGAGTCTTTCAAATCTTGAGAACAGGAATAAAGTCTCAGGTTAAACTCTTCATAGTTTTTAATACTTTCTTGAACACCTGTCATTCTTTTTAACATGGTCCCATTGTCTCTCTATAGGCAGCAGATTAGAGTAGTCTTAGAAAGAGGAAGCAACAAATCAACATGGAAAATACTGAATCTCAAGATGCTTTCTGATAGGTATTTCCTATAATTTCCTCTACATATTAAATAAATATTTGTTTATTACAATTAGATGTCATTGCCAAATATCAGTAAAGGAGGCTGGGGAAATCTTTTGATACTTATGATGATAATAATAATGATTTTCTTTTTAAAGAAAGTTAATGAGTAGTCCTGTGGGATGGGAAGGAGACTGAATTTAATAGCCTCCTGAGGCATCTCCATGCATATTATTCCACTATAAAATTGTATAGGATGTTGTGGATAAAAGGCCAACCTTAGGGTGAGGAAAACTAAGGCCCAAGGCTGGCCTCTGACACATTGCTGTCACCTTGGACCCATGATATTTCTCCAAGACTAAACTGCTAAAAGTTGTCCATTTGAATGGAGAGTTTATATATTGGGAGTTCCCTATACCATTATGTGGATAGTTGCTACATATGACTATGTATATGTGCAGATACAGAACTTATTATAGGTGATCACTTTGTACCGTGAAAGCTGTAGATTTTACTACTTCTGCAGTCTAAAGGCATCAAAGATCTGTAGCTTTGCCTAAGGGCCAAATGTTAATTTTAGTCATTAACATTATTCTGAAATGTGATTAGATAAAGGTCAAGCATATGTGTCTGCGGATTCCTAGTCAAAAATTGGCAGTGCCACCTTTACCAAAATATACTAGTTACTTGGTTTGGATAAAGATATCAAGTTTTATTGTCACTTAAAAGTGCTTTCTCTTGTGGTAACATCTGAAGGATATATATGTGTTCTGGATTCCTTTACTTACACCAAAGGGTCCTTCCCACCACTTCATCTCTCTTTCTGCCCTGTTCTATAACCTTCAATAACTTTGCCAGAAGGTGGGGCTATGCACTTCACCCTTATTTTTATATACTGGTGAGGCTTTAATAATTGAGTTGCCAAGGTAGTACTTCTGGTCCCCAAGGGAGACCCTTTTTTACTTCAGCTTTTCTGATGAACACTTAAAGTACATGTTTTTTTTTTTTTTTTTTTTTACCAAATACATGGATAATGATTCTTTGTAAAGGTCAATCCAATATCTACGAAGCTACATGTGTTTAAATATACACAACCTGTCTGTGCTTTTCATTTGTATTAACATTCCAAGAATAACGACATACAATTTATTATTCCTACATATGTTTAAGACAATTCTATAGAGGAAATGCAGAAACCAAGTATGAGAAAATAAATTAGGCATCAGATTTTCATCTGCACAGAAAACAAAAAATATAGGGTTACTATTAAAACTGTGAACATGTAAGTGCCAATTGGCTTTAAGTACTACTGACAGAATGCATCAATCAGAATAGGAAACTGAATGTTTCCCAGTAAATAAGTATAAAATTATGAAAGAATGTGATTCATCTTTTACATTTTATATTCCAGGTTAATAGCTATTGGAAGGGAGCCACTGGAAAGATTTGCTGTTCTTAGAGAAGGCATTAAAATCCAGGCAAAGAAGGAAACTCACTTGTCCGTTTGTCTGTCTCCAGAATAGCTACTGAAGTACTATTAGAAGAGTGAAAAGAGAAATAAAAAAATAATAGTCGTAATAATAACTTGCACATGTATGGGGCTCAAAAGTCTCCCAAGAGCTTTACAACTATTATGTTATTTTATCTTCACAACAAACTGAAAGTAGACATTTTTATTATCCTCCTTTTACCAAGCAGGGAGAGGCTACGTGACTTGCCCAGGCTCACTCAACTAGCAAATGTCTCAGGCTAGATTTGAACTCTGATCTTCCTGCCTTGAAGTCCCATGTTTTGTTTACTGTACCACCTAGTTAGCTCCCTCAATATAAACACATAGGTACAAAGAGGTTTACATACGTTAACTTACTGGCAGAAAAGTAAAGCGTGGGTGAAATTGACCAGGATGAGAAGTTAATTATCTGTACTGGGAACAAACATAATCACATCCAATTCATTTGTGTATTTCTCATAAAAAAGCTTGTTGAATACACAAACTAAGAGTAGAATGTTTAAAGTAGGAAAATAATTTAACTTAATGAATGGATGTAGGTAAAACAATTTATTGTAACTTTTATGCAATAGATATTTCATTAGGAATTCCAGAAGAAAAAAAAAAGCTAGTATATTTTATTTCAGTTGTCATTAGTTTTTCTTTTACTAGATTTAATGTAGATACTGCAGATCATTTCTAGTAATTTATTAAATTGCTTTTTAAATATACTGGGGAAATATAGGCATTTTCATATGCATTTAAGAGCAGAAATTTTATAAAAAAGATAACATTTATTGCATTAGAATTTCATTCTTTACAGGAGTCATAATGCAAACTCATAGCATTAATATACATGTTGCAACCAAAAAACAATGTAAGCGATATAAGAAAAACACAAAACCAGAATTTAACAGGCAGAGTTTGTGGTTAATCAAAATATTTAATATGGCTTGTAAATGGAAAGAAATTGTATTTTCAAATAAGTTGTTATTGCCACGTTCCATTCACTCCCCATCAGGTGAAGATAAAAATCATCATCTCCATCTTTGAATTGCATGTACATTTCCTCTATACTAATGCTATACATATTTTGCACCACATAGTATGCAATGATATATGAACTTCATTGAGTATGTATTTACAGTATACAGTAATTCTGTGGCAATACCCCTGAATATCTTCTTCAATTTAAGCGATTACAATTTTCATAATAAAAAACTACTTGAAAAGTTGGTGTAACTTCTGGATATTGAAGTTCAATCCTATAGAATTTCCAGGAAAAAAAGCAATAAAACATTGGCTATAAACAAGTCCTTTACATAAAAATTGAATTGTGGTCCCATTCGCATACAATATGTTACAATGAGCAGTTTTTTAAAAAGCTATTTACATCTATTTTCCTTGGTTTTAATATGAAATATACAGAGTAAGTAAATGGTGAGAAAATTGTAGGCAGATCTATTTGTTTGTTTTCTCTATTTGCACATTTTTACGTAAGTTCCAAATTTCTTCTTTTGAGTTGTTATTTACCTCTATTTGCCTTGTATTGCTGCTGCTGCTGCTGCTGTTTCTTTTGGTGTTCTGAGAACATTGGGTGACTTTATTTCTAGGTACAGGGAGAAAAGATTTCACTCTTGAAACACCCAACTCAGTTTTTGGTTTGCTGTTGCTGCATTCTACAGTTGGACTGCTGCTGAGAGGACAGACATCCTATGGGGAAGAGAAGGGAGTGAAACTGGTCTTAGTGACAGTAGAAAAGGAACTGTGAAGAGGTGAAGGTGTAGACAGAAAAAATTAACCAGGATTCACCAGAAATATTTAAATTTACTTTTACGTTTAATTTATTTTTCAGTTTCTGATTTCCTCTCTTCTGCTTCCTCCTTGAGAAACCAAGGAAAACAAAACCATTACAAATTGGTAAAATAAAGTAAAACAAATTCCCACATTGTCTGTGTCCAAGAAAAAAGCCTCAATTCACACTGAGTTCATCACCTCTCGAGCTAGAGGAAGACAGCATGCTGCATCAAGAGTCCTGTGGTACTGTGGTTGGTCATTGTGTTAATCAGATTCTTAAGTCTTTTCAAGTTTTTTGTCTCTATATAAACTGTCCTCCTGTTTCTACTCCTTTCCATTTCACAACATATTCTGCCATTCCCTAATTGATGGGTAGCCCCTAAGTTTCCAGGTCTTGGCCACCACAAAAAGAGTTGCTATAAACATTTTTGTACGTATGGGGTTTGCTTTTCCTCTGATCTTTTTTGGGTTATAGTTCCTCAAGCATTTGTCATTTTCCTTTTTTGTAATCTTAGCCAATCAGATGATTGTAAGATGGTACCTGAGACCCATTGTTTTTTGCAGCTCCGGTACCATTTCATCTTTTTAATTATTAGTGATACAGAGCATTATTTTCATATGAATCTTGATAACTTGGATTTATTTATCTAAAAATTGCCTATTCATATCCTCTGACCATTTAGTATTTGGGAAATGGTTCTTATTCTTACAAATTTGACTAGGTTCCTCACATATCTTAGAAATGAGACCTTTATCAGAGAAACTTCATATGAAGACTTCCCTATCTCACACATACCAGTTTCCTGCTTCTCTTCTAATTTTAGCTTTAGTGATTTTGTTTGTACAAACATTTAAAAATCTTATGTGATAAAACTGTCTGTTTTACCTCCTGTGAACCTCTCAATTCTTTCCTTATCTATAGATCTGATTGGTAATTTCTTCCATGCTCCTTTAATGCTCTTACTCTTTATGTCCACATCAATGTAAGCACTTGAATTTTATCTTGGTATATATGGTATGAAGGGTTGGTCTATACCTAATTTCCTCCAGACTGTTTCTAATTTTCCCCAGTTTTTGTCAAATAATGAATTCTTATATCAATAGCTGGGGTCTATGGATTTATGAAACACTAAGGCTACTATGCTCATTTGTTTCTGTATACTGTGGGCCTTCCCACTCCATTCCATTGATTAACCTTTCTATTTCTTACCCATTACCCAAACTCTTTGATGACTACAGCTCTGTTGTATAATTTGAGATCTGTCTGGTACTGCCAGGACCCCCTCCTTCCTACTTTAAAATATCCATTCCTTTGATATTCTTTATGTTTGTTAGGGCTTCATTCAGATCACACCCTCTAAATGTAGGTATCCCACAGTATTCTTTCTTTTCTGTTCTCTCATTACATTACTTCACTTGGTCAACAGCTACCATGGATTTAATTACCATTTCTATAAGAATGATTTTCAAATTTACCTATCCTTCCTTGACTTTTCTGTTGATGTCCAATCTCACATCTTTGTCTGCCTTTCAGACACTGGAACTGATTGCATCATATACATCTTATTCTTAACATGACCAAAAATGAACTCATCATCTTTCCTCCTATTTCCCCTCCTAATTTCCCTTTTACTGTCAATACTACCATCTCAGTCCCTCAGGATCACAACTGAGGTGTCATCCTTGACTCCTCACTATCTCTCGTCCCCCATATTCAATCTGTTCCCAAGGCCTGTCAATTTCACCCTTGCAACATCTTTCCAACATGTCCCTTTCTCTCTTCTCATACTACAATCACCCTAGTGCAGACTGTCATCACACCTCATGCCTGAACTACTGTAATAGCCTACCGGTAGGTTTGCCTGCCTCAAGTTTCTCCCTACTCTAGTCCATCCTTCATTCAGCCACAAAGTGATTTTCCTAAAGACCATGTCACCTTCCCTACTCAGTAAAACCCACTGGCTCCATTTAACCTTCATTATCAAATACAAAATCCTCTGGCATTCAGAATCCAATATAACCTTCTCTCACCACCACCACCCCCATTTAGAGTCCAAGAGGATTGACACCTTAATCCCTGCTACATACACTTTGATCAGTGGCATAGGACTCCTTCATGTTCCTGGAACAAGACACACCATCTCTCTTGTCTCTGGGTGCCCCTCCTCCACCCCCATGCCTGGAATGCTCTCTTTCTACATCTCTGCTTCCTAGCCTCCTTCAAGTCACATCACCAGGAAGCTAGGCTACTCTTCTTCCTGATATTCTGCCATTTTGACTGTACCTCCTCTAGTAGCATTTCAGATGAGTATCTAAAGAAGAAATAACTTTTCTATGCATCAAAAGTCGACATAGTCTTTGCTTTTAGCAAATGAAAGTTGAGTTTTAAGATGGAGATTTTAATTTGAGCTATAGGACCTAAAAACTGTTCTAACATTTGCCATCCTCCCCTCCCCCTTCCTGATTAGCCTTGTTTCCTTTCCCACAATAGGCTAAAGCATCCACCTCCCCCAGTGAATAACTTAAAATACACTTACATAGCATATTAAGGCTTACAAATCACTTAAAAATAGCACTCTGATGTATGCAGTGCACATATATCTATCTCTGTTACAAGTGAAAAAAAATAAGAGGTTGAGTTGTCCAGAGTCACATAGCTGGTAAAGTTCTAGAACTGGGATTCTGAAGCTGGTATCGTCTCTCCAAGCCTTTCACCTGCATCATCCTGCCTTGCCACAAATATTGTTGTGAGAAAACATAAAATGGGAACATAAAAGAAGAGTGGGACATCTGAGAACACCTTTATATACACCACTTGCTTTCACTAGGGCCAAACTGTTTTCTAGACATCCCCACTTATGTCTCTAGCCATCCATACTTATGCGCTGCTGCATACAGATACTCTTCATTCGCTACCAAGGTGGTGAGGAGGAAAAGACACAGAGGTGTCTGAAGTGACTGAGTGCATGCCAGGTATGGGCATTGGTCTATGCAAATGTGTAGATGTGAAAGACAGAATGGTCCACCTGGGGAACTAATGGTCTAGTTTGGTTGAAATATGGAGAATTTGAATGGAATGTGTGTTCATCCTTCATTGCCAAAGAAGACTATGCCATCAGAGAAATAATGACATGACTTGCATTTGACTTTAAGTGAGGGAGGGCTGTGCAGGTCACCAGCCTCACTTCTCCTCCAGAGCCATCTGAATCTAGTGACTAGATATTCATCAGGATGACTGGAGATGACCCAGGATGAGGCAACTGGGGTTAAGTGACTTGCCCAAGGTCACATAGCTAGCTAGTGTCAAGTGTCTGAGGTGAGATTTGAATTCAGGTCCTCCTAACTCCTGCACTGGTGCTCTATCCACTGCACCACCTAGCTGCCCACTTGAATGGAACAGGCTGAAAAATATTATGCAAGGTCTTAAATGCTATGCTGATGAGGTAGCATTTTATTCAAGAAACCAAAAGGAGTGAGTAAAAGTATTTGAATAGGGAGTGCTATGGTCAGAACTGATTTCTGTGTTAGGAAGGATATTTTGGTAGCTGCATCAAGATTGGATTGGAAGGGTAAAAAGAACTGAAGCAGAAAACACAATGAGAGGCTGTTATAGTAGTCTAGGAAAGCCACAGTTAGAATCTGGTAGAAGAAGGAAGGAAGGCAACAAGTATTTATTAAGCACTTACTATGTGCTAAGCACTTTACAAATATCTCATTTTAGCCTCGTAGCAACCCTAGGGGGAAACGCTATTATTATTATCCCCATTTTATGGTTCATTGCACAGCTACTAGATGTTTAAAGCCAGATTTAAACTGAGGTCTCACAGACACCAGCTCTGTGCACTGCTCTACCTGTCTCCAGCGAATGCATGTGATTGGAGGAAGATGTAATAGAGGCACCTGACTGATTACAGGGTCCGTGAGAGAAAAGAAAGAAGCAAGGAGGACAACGAGGTTACGAACTGGCTGAGGAGGAGGTTGGTGATGACCACAAAAGAAACAGAGAAGGGGTGGCCTTATGGTGAAAGTTCCATTCGGCATGTTAATACACCTACTCTACTGGGCTTCAAAGAATCTTAGATCTCAGAGAAATTCCTTGAGGTCTTCTGGTCTGTCGGTTCCTAGGCAAATAATGTAACCTTGAATGTCTTTTAATTTCTCTGCTTCCCTGATCTGTGAAATGATGGGATGAAACTAGATGCTCCAAAAGATCAGCGTTTCCCCTACCTCCTCAAAGTATTGTAAATTCCAAATGGACTGTTTCCTATTTGTCTTTTTATTTGGAGAGTACAGGGCCGGGGGGGGGGGGGGGGGGGGATGGGACATGGATAAGCAATGAGAATTAAATGTCTTCCTAGTAAGTGTCCAAGGCCAGATTTGAACTCAAGTTCTCCTGACTCCAGAACTGGTGCTCTATCCCCTGTACCACTTTGCTCCCCTGCCTATTGTCTCTGTATTGCCAACACCTACTGCAGTGCCTGGCATATGGGAAGCAATAAGTAAATAATTATTCTTGACTGACTGAGGGTCCTTTCCAGCTCTAAAATCCTATGATTGGACAAGTATATTTTGCATTTATTAGCTCTCTGATGATACAGTAAAAGTTCTCCAGTGATAGAAAGTCAATTACCTTCTGGTTTTGGGTTCTCAGTAACCCTGACTGTAACATCCCTGTAATCAGAAGGTCTTGGGTTAAATCCTGACCCTGCTGTTTATTTACAGGATGACTTTGAGCAAATCACTTTTCTCAGCTCCCACATGCTCATCTGTAAGATGAAAGGGTTGGTCTAGATCTCTCAGGCCCTGTTCAACTTTGTGATTCTCTATGAGTGCCAAACGTGGGTCATCCTGAAAGATGATGGGGGGGGGGGGTGTTCTTCCTGAAATCTCCTTCAGAGGTAAAGATTCTTTCTTGTTTTACTTATGTAAATGGCTTCAGGAAGGACATCAGTGACCAACCTAAGGCTCTTTTAACAGATACAGAGTGTGCATTTGCCTCACTGTAACCTCAACTATGATAAAAAATATATTTTCTTTTGGAGGTACTGCTTTGGAAATAAATAGATAGGGAAATGAATGAATGACACCTTCACATCCCCCATGCAAGCATTTGATAAGTACCTAATGTGTGCCAGGAACCATGCTAAGCACTTTACAAATATTATATCATTTTGATTTTACAATAATCCTTGGAGGTAGGTGCCACTGTATGCCCCATTTTACAGTTAAGAAGACTGAGGCATACAGAATTTTGTCCAGCCTCATGTAGCTAAGCCCAGTGCTCTATCCACTGTGCAACTTGGTAGGCTTTTTGTGTTGCTCCCTTCTTCCTATATTGTCTTAAATGCGATTTTCCTTACCCAGTTCACCATCACCAAAGAAGCTTTCAACAGAACAGAACCTAGGCTTTTTATGTTCGTCATATTGTGAATGTATTTTGGAATTTTAAAGGAGATACTTTCTTCTTCTTGAATATAAACAAAGTGTGGTTGTTCTTATTCTGTGAAACAGGGACCTAAATGAGACTTGCCACCTATGTGAGCTCCTTGAGGGTAGGTGATGCTTTGTTGTAGTTTCTGAATTTCCAACATGTAGCCCAGGATCTACTACACAGGAGTATAATAAATGTTTGTTTGCTGATTGGCCAATTTTGTGGACATTTTTAGGTTAAAATTGAGTTGTGGATGCGTCTATACAAAATGTTATGGTAAACCAGAGGCTGACATGGATAAGAAATGTCCTGTGTCCTAGGAGAATTCCTGTGCCTCAAGTTGGAGACACTCACTATGCTTCAAAGAGTTCCACATAGTACAGGGGAAAAAAGCCCTGGCTTTGGCATCAGGAACATGGGTATCCTACCTAGGATCCCCTCCTAGCCTCCAGGCTAGTCACTACACTGACCTAGGTCTCAATTTCCTCATCTGTAAAATGAGGTGGCTAAACCAAAGGGCCTCTGAGGTCTCTCCCAACACTAGGTGGCGTGGTGGATAGGACACTGCACTTGGAATTCAGAATATCTCTCTGACTGGATTTCCTCATTTGTAAAATGGGGAGAGTACCTATGTCACAAAGTGATTGGGAGACTCAAATGAGATTTTATATATGTATACATGGATATATATGTCTATCTTATTGCAAATTTCAAACTGCTCCATAAATGTTAGCTATCATGATCTGATTAAAAAAAGAAAAAAAATACCTTGGACCAAAATCAGGGTGATTTCTCCTAAAGAAAAGGAAAACATATTTATGTGGAAGTTCTAGCAAGTCTGCTCCATAAAGGCAAGGGAGCAGTCTAATCTGCATACTCCTCTAAGGGAGTTCTAGAGTAAGTAGAGCTCCAAGTTCTAGAGTGAAGCCCAATGCTCACTAGAATGTTAAAGAGTTCCTTTCCAGGGCAAGGCTGGGGAGGAGATGGGCAGGACGTCTTCAAATGGTGAATCTAGGAGGAAAGTCATACTCACTGTGGAGTACTCTGGCTTAAAGCAGGCCCTTTGCCCGGAAGGAGCACACCCCATGCAAATAAACAGCTTTCAAAACAATACCCAAGACAGACTTATTATCTTCTAGGAGGCATAAAGTTGTGAAAACTGGGCAGCAGTTGTAATACAAAAGTGCATGATGACTCTCAATCTCCTGCCAGTTCTGGCCAATTGAGTTTCAAAGTTCAGGAGCTAGTGTTAATACATTTGTACAGTGACTTAGAGGTTTCCAAAGCATTTTTATACACTTTTTCTCATTTTTTTTCCTCATAGCTATCCTGTGAAGTAGGCAGGGTGCATATTTATAATCCCTAGTTACAGCCAATGATACTGTTATCATATGTGACTTATCCAAAGCTATATGGCTAACAGGGATTAAAATGTGCCAAGGTCAAGGGAAGGGACAGGCTTTGCTGGTCACATGACAGAGCATTGTATTCAGTTCTGGGAACTATCTGAAGTCTGTATTAAGTTGAAGTTTGCTGAGAAGGCTATAAAAATGATAAAGGTTTTAGAATGCATTCCATATGAGTAATTGGAGATGTTTTAGTCTGCAGAGGGCACCACTGAAGGTAGAACATGACTGTTGTTCAGTCATTTCAGTTGTGTCTGACTCTTTGTGATCTCATTCGGGATTTTCTTGGCAAAGATACTGGAGTGGTTTGTCATTTCTTCAATTCATTTTATAGATGAGGAAACTGAAGCAAACAAGGTTAAGTGATCTGGTTAGAGTCACACTTGGCTAGTAAGTATCTAAGGCTGGATTTAAATTTAAGCTCTCTGAGGCCTCAGTTTCTTCATCTGTAAAATGAGGGGATTAGATCATTTCTTCTAGATCTAAACCTATAATAACCCACCAGTGATATGGATCACAACCAATCCATGCCTGCTCTTCCTGGTTACTCTTGCTCACATCTGTAATGGTAATTTAAATGGGAAGATCTTTCCCATTTATTAATAGGGCATATGACCTGCTTAAATCACATGGAAGCCTAAGTCACATAGGTGGGAAGAGCTTGTTGAATGAGTGGAGCAGAATTGGGAGGAAGTTGGTGAGAGCAATGATGGGGGGGAGGGGGAAGGGGAAGACTTGGGAATGGCATTATCTCCTGCAGTGCTAATGTGTATTGACTTCTTGGTTACTATGCCAGACTTGGCTTTCCAGTGTCTGAATAAATGTTTTTCTTCTGCCTAGTGCCTATATGGAGAGTCTACTATACTTTGCGATTCTGAACTACACGAACACATTCATAGTTGCCCTTGGTTCTGTGAATACTGCCATGGCAACACAATATCTTCCTATAAATGTACCACAGGAGGTTCCCCCACCAAGCTAAGGACCATACACCAGTACCCTTCAACTTGGGTGGAAACCAATGTAGCACAGCTCATTGGCTACACACAAGGATCATCTCTATCTTGCTGTGTGACTTACTTCCTAAAACCACAGAGTCAGCGAGCTACCTGGAGACCTCATCTGTAAGTAGGGCTGCTGGAGCCATACATGCATACATACATAAGTGATACAGAACAGCTGGCTATTTAAATGAAAACCGCCCCCTTCCCTTCCTGTCGCTCTCTTTCCATAACCATGTCACCCAGGCCTCTTCCCAGGCTCCATTTGACTCTTTGCTCCCCTCTTTCATTTCTGTCTTCTGGAAGCTCCATTTAATTATGAAATCTCTCTTTATCCTAGGGTATTTCTTCTTGAACATCTTGCGTTGCCTCTCACTTATACAGACCCAACTCCCACAGAAAATATTAGTTCTCCGTTCATCCTGTCCTGTATGCATATTTGTGTGTGCCACATCCACAGATTGGTCCTAGAGGAGGAGAAGGCACACTCCTTTCCCTCTATGGCCACTTCCAGACCCTCAGCTGCTATCATTCAACAATCTTTCCTTCTTGTCCAAGTTTTAGTGGAGTGCAGATGTTCAGAGAGTAGTGACAAGGGGGTTAGTACCTGGATCACAATCTTCCTCTCCATCCCAACCCCTGCCTGAATATTGGAGGACATCAGTTTTCACATTAATATCCCCTCAAGCACTCTGGACTTTCAGTTCATCAACTTCATATTCCTTCACCTCAGCCACACACACAGGATAGTTAAGACTTTGTTCTCACCATGATCTATATGCATTCTACTTCCAGGATGAAGAATATTCTTTTAACTATAACCTCCTATCTAGTCATCTCTCTGTTTCTTATTCCTGCTTAATAAACTTCTATCCTCACCATGATGTCCAGTCTCTGCTCTGGTTTCCTTCTCCCCTTCCATGCTTCAATTATACACTGTCCTCTGTGTTCAAAGCGCTTTGTAATTTTGTCTTATCACTCAGTCGTGCCTTGCCAAACCCTTACCCTGAATGACGCTCACCATTTGCTTTTTCCACTCTTAGTGGTATGTTGCTGAATCGTCCTGGAAGAAATCAGAATCACGCTGGCTGGATCTGCTACACATTTACGTTATATAGCCCCAACACAGTTCTCACTGCCACCAGGCCTCATTCCCAATTAACTCTCCAATCCAGAAGTGCCAAACATGGCACCCAATACCCAAGTGTGTCCCAAACCAGACTGAAATGTAACCGGAAAGTATTTAACAAAATAAATAAAAATATAGTAACAGACAATATTATATCCAGCTCTGCAAATCCTTTTAAAGGGAACATTAAGCTGGAGTTTGTTCCGGTGTACATATCCAGCCCTAATCTCCCTCCTGAGGGACATTTCAAACCAGAGGCTCCACTGATATGTAAAATAGAGCTCATCTTTCCCTGAATTCTTCTCTCTTTCTAACTTCCCTTTTTCTGCTGAGGGTACCACCAAACACCCAGCTTCTCAGCCTCCAAACCATTCTCCACACTTCCCTGTGCCTTTTTCCCTCCCCATATCAAACCAGATACCCAGCATCCTTGGGTCCACCCACCACACATATACATAGAGAATGGACCTGCTCCGCATTCAGTGCGTGCCCATCTACACCCATCTCCATAACATTTCTTGCATCAGTCATCTTGGTTCCCATGACTTTCTTAGTCGAGCTCCCTATCATGTCTTGCCTGGACTCCTGCAGGAACCTTTTAATGGGTCTCTCTACGTCAAGTTTCTCCTCCATGCTCTATACACCTGGCAAACTGATATTCTTAAACTACAGTTCTACTTACATAATTTAGCTACTCAGGAAGCTCCCAATTGCCTTTAGTATAAAATAAACAATCCTGTGTTTAACACTGAAAGCCCTCGAAACTGGCTGCAGCTTCCCTTTTCACACTTATTGCCCATTAATCCTCTTGATACTCTGCATTCCAGCTAAACTGGCCTAATTGCTTGTTTTTTTGTACAGACATTTTTTCTCCTTTCTCCAGGCCTTTTACAGGCCGTTGCCCCAGAACACAAATGCACTGGTGTTTCTGTTTTTTGTTTTTAAATTCCACCCCCTGGTAGAAATTCTAGTTGCCTTCAAAGCTTTGCTTGAGTGTGATCTCCTACATGGGGGTCTTTCTGGATTTCCTACAGCAACTAGTGCCTCTGAAAATGACTTTACACAGCCCTCACTCACTCAAAACAAAGTCAAGTGCAAGTCATATCATCATTTCTCTGATGGCATGGTCTTCCTCGAAAATGAAGGATGAACACAACCTGGTGCCCAGAGCAAATGCTTAAACAATGTTTACTGAATGAATTTCTAACCAGTAGAACTGATTATAAATCAAGGAGGTAGGCATCACATCACCAGAAACATTCCGCAAATTTCTGAATCTATCAGAAATATTTTAGAGAAGTCTTTTCCATAGTGGTAAGGTGTAATAAGGTTCATTAAAAAAATGATTTATAAACTCAACATGTTTGTTTTTTTTCTAATGTTCTTGAGCTTCATGTGTGGCTTCTATAACTTTCCAATTAAATAAATATTAAGTACATCTTATGTATTTTTTTCTTGCCTCAGACAACTACCAGCTGTGTGACCATGAACAAATCACTTAAAACACTATGTAAATGATAGCAATGATTATTTCTAAGAATTGTTTCACTTTGCTTAAACAGTGAGAGGCAGGCATAACAGCTTCCAAACTAAGGGGAAAGGCAGTTATATCCCTCAAGCTGTGTATCCTCCACCAAAGGAAAGGCATTAAATACTTCTCATCCCAGCTCTTCCTTCAATTATGAGACCAGCCAAGGAAAATAACCAGATTGCATCAAACTTCTGGAAAAAGTTGGGCTCTGACCTTACCCAAACCTACACTATTGGAAACATGAGCTGGCATGAACATCAGCTCCTGAGGGCTGATCTGACTTACTGGATAGCCAAGAGGGAGAGATCAATTAACACAATATATGGCATGTCCAGAAGGGAAGGGAAAAGATCTAAGGGTGGACACGATAATACTTGCACCCCCTTCTGTCTCCCTGACAGAGAATAAAAAGGCAAACAACAGTTGGCAGTTTTGTCAACCAAAATACAGGGTGTCCGGTACTGTCCTAGGCACTGTAAAGAATGCCCCTACATCAAAAACGGGGCAAATGCTTTTCTACTTTTATTATCCAGAAGTTTATTATCCAGATAGAGAGACCAAATTAATACAAAGAGTTGGAGAAGGATGAAGCCCTAGAATGGATGGTACTGTGGGACTTCAGGAGAGGGAGAGAAGTTCTGCCATCCCAAGTGGTCCAGGTCCTTCATACAGAGCTAAAACTTGCCTCTGGATGCCAGGAGTTACATATGGGGGCCATGAAGGAAGTGCATTCTTGGCAGATAAGAGCCAGCTGCAGAAATACAAGTGTGAGTGGAGGAGGAACTTCTCTGGCTTTTTGACAACAGATTGGGAACATAAAAAAACCTAAAGTCATCTAGAAAGTCTTGCAAAGCCCAGGATGTCTTTGCCTAAGAGCAAAGACAGGGAAATTGCTCTTTGGTACTGTGAGAACAGTGAAGTTAGAACACTTTGAAGGAGGCAAGAATCAATTGGTTAAGCTAGTTTGGTGGCTAGTTTTGCCTAGAATCCATGAAATTTCAGGTAAAGGAAGGAGGCTTCCTTTCCATGTGTCAATGTCAAGGAGAAGGAGTGTCTTCATTTCTACCCTAACCTAGGGTTAGAGAACCTGCAGCCTGGAGGCCTTCTAGGTCCTTGGGTGTGGCCTTTTGACTGAGTCCAAGTTTTACAGAACAAATCTTTTTCTTAAGGGAATTTGTTCTGTGAAGTTTGGATTCAAAGTGCTGCACTTGAGAATCCTGAGGGCCATATGTGGCCTCAAGGCCACAGGTTCCCCACCCCTTTCAGCTCCTTTTACAATATCTAACCCAAGGGTAGCTGGCAACTCTTGGATCTGCAGTTAAGATGGCAGGCGAATTTACTTTCCACTCCTAGTTTCTTTAGCTTGCCCTAGTTTCCCATTTGTAAAGCATAAATGTTGCACTAAATTAAGTTATAGAGGAAGTGTGATCTGCATCACTGGAGAAAACATCTAGAAATTACAGATAATGGAAGTATTAAAGAAGTGTATTAGGTAGTTAGATAAATGAGGAATCAACAAGACACTGAATTCCTTTACCCAAATAAAACTTGGGATAACTAATTTCACACTTGGTAACTGAGATTAAAAAGAAGGTAAACCCCAGCTCTTTTGCTTCTGCCTAGGTGATCTGAGCATGTTAGTCAACATCTTTGGCACTCAGTTTCCTCATCCCTAAGATGACAGTCTTCAACACTTGATCTCTAAGATCCTGCCAGCTCTAAGTCTTATGATCTGGTTAAAATTCTGGTGTTTAATGATCTTGGAAGGATGGGTGCAGGCTTTCTCTAATTAAATGTAAATGTTATAGTAAAGGGATTGCCAATACTGAGGGAATATAAATCAAAGGACATTGGGTAGGCTATGCTGGAATACAGAAAAGAAGCAGAAAAAGTGGATGGACTTTAGAAAGCTAGAGACTGTAGAAAGGGGTAGAAGAAGGTATCTAGGGAATGGCTATCAGATTCAGCTGGAGGTGGGGGGAAAAGATGCAGAGCACCTAGATTCAAATCCTGCCTCTCTCCCTACTTGTGTGACCTTGGGCAAGTCATGTGATTTCCTAGGGCCTCAGTTTTCTTATCTTTAAAAAAAGGGAGGAGTTGTACTATGTCTCTCCCTGAGACCCTTTGCAGCTCTAGATCAATACCTCTCAGTTAATAAGGTGCATGCACAAAGACATCAGCTGTGGCCAGCTTCTGTTTCTCTTGAGACTTTGTTAGGAAAGTGTTAATTGCTAACCCAAAACAGCTGATCAAACTAGCTGCCCTGAGCAAGAAAAGGTGTACAGATTACTGCAAATAAAGTCTCACTTCGATTCCCCAAGAGGCAGTGTCTGGTCTGAGAGTCTGGAAACAAGAGCTAACACAAAGAAACACCAGAGAACTTGAGCCCCCATTGAGACTAGACTTGTTCTGAGCATAGGATGACATTTGTAAAAGGAAGGGGCTGGTCTGGGGGACCTCTATGGTCACCTTTAGCATATGATTGGATGTTTGCCTTTCAGCTATTGCCAAGTAACTGCTGTGCATGAACAAGGTCATACAAGAGAAAAAAGAAAGGTAAAGGAGAACATTACCACTTTACCAAAGAGAATGAAATGTTTCTTGAAAAAAATAGAAAAACTTCAAGGTAAACACAAAGAAGAAAGAGAATCTTAAGAGGCAGAAGGGAATCCTGACCTGTCAGAAGGTTGGGTAGTGGAAGAATAGGATGATACGTAGTGGATGACAAGGGAGAAAGGTCCACTAAATGGCTGTTCATTTGGGCAATGTAATATAATGTCTACACTTCCTGCTGTTACTGTTTAGTTGCATTTGACTTTGGTGACTGGATTTGGGGTTTTCTTGAAAAAGACACTGGAATGGTTTGCCATTTCCTTTTCCAGCTCATTTTTACAGATGAGGAAAGGAGGCAAATAGGGTTAAGTGACTTGCCCAGGGTCACACACCTAGTAAGTACCTGAGGCCAGATTTGAACTCAAGTCTTCCTGACACCAGGCCTGCCACTCCATCCACTGTGCAAACCATAGAGTATTCAGTAATATAGCAAACAGCAGTATATAAACGTTCAATGAATCAACAAATGAAAAAGCATGCCAAAAACCTATCTAAAAGAACTGAGGACGATGAACACTGGGAATAACAACAAACAAATCCAGCTGTATATTTACAGCCAAAAACAAAGTGACCAGAAAATGGCTATTTTGCTCTAGTGGACTGAAAAACAAAACCGCTCCAAAGTAACATCAGCCATTAAGGGTTAATCTTTAAGTCCAATCAGACAACCGGTGCAGACTTTGCCCAAGTGCAGAATTGTTCCAAGAGGTCCCTACAAGTACAAAAGGCCCAATGCTGGTACAGACAAGTCCTTACAAGTGGTGAGTACTCTGGCCTCACTCTCCCAGAGAGTGAGGTAGTATAGGCTATATTGTGGATGTTGTGCCAGTGGCTATTAGAAGTAGGGAATGCTAGTATTTCTGTTCTTTCTGTATCTTTGAACTAAGATCCTATTGTAAAAGATAACACAGTTCAATGGAATGAGTTTAAAAATCATTGGCAGTTAGTAGGGTAAACAAAACAGGGCTTCTATGGAAAAATACACCCTAGCCTCTCAGGGATATCCCTAGACATTTGAGTTCTTAGATAGTCTTTTTTTAAAATGTGGCTTAGTGCAACAGGGCAACCAAATGAACAATGGTTTTGGAGTCAGGAGAACTGGGTTCCAATTTCTGCACTCATGTACTACCCATATGACCCTGGGTAAACTATAACCTTTCTGGGCTTCAGTTTCCTCATTTGCATAACCAGAGCATTGGCCTACATGACCTCTGAGGTCCCTTCCCCCCTTTAGGCCTGCCTAGATTTCAGTAAAGCATTTGGTAAAACATTTCATGCTATCCAAATGGACAAGATGGAGACATATGTGCTAATAAAGTTAGATGAATTCTGGGATAAATTTACTGATGATAGTCATAATATACTTGGTCTAATTTGTCTGTTTTTCGCTTGTTGTTTTCTTTTTTAATGTCAATTCTCTTTAGGTATCCATGAGACTGTGGTATTAGAATGAAAGTGTCGTTGCTCCACCATTCATGGAGAAAAGTTTGTTAAAATGATTTTTGTAAATCTCTTCCATTTTTCTGGTATTGGCTGTGCTCTTTCTGTTTTCCTTTTTGATTGCCCTTGGGATGGCTTTGCTTAGCTGGACATTGTGCCAAGCTTTCTTCAAACTTGTTTTACCCTCCGTTGCTTCTGTATACTTTATGAGTCAGTACTACTAAGAACCATCCATCATCCTTTATAAGATTACAGAGGAGTTTATATTTTTACGTATCTTTGCTTTTGGCAGTCATCTCTTTCTGTTGGGCAAGTTTACTAAGGCACTGTCTGGGCTCTTTTGGTGACCTTGTTGTGTTAATTTACATTAGTTTAACTTCAGGATGAAATTATTAGCATTACTGTTATAATTTCTGTTGTCCATTTCTAATTTTTGATTTTCAATAACTTTAAAAATAATTCAAGGTTAAATTGTTTTCCTACATGGAGAACCATGTTTGAGATGATACACTTGGAAGGATGTTGAATGGCATAAAAGTTATAGGAAGGAGGATAAGATACTGAAGGTATATAAAAAACCTTGAATCTCATTAAAAAAAACTGATTCACAGGACATCAGTAACTACCAACCTATATACTTATTCTTTGACCTATTCAAACTTTTTGTGACAATTATATACACATTTAGGGCAACTTTGATGAGGGTGTTAGTAGGGAACAAGAAAGCACTTGCAAGAAATATTCAAATTTACCACTTCACAATTAATGGGAAAAGGCAGAGAATGTAAGATCCTTGATTACAAAAAAAGAAACAAACAAAACCCTACCTTGATTTGGTAGAACAAAATAAAATCTTACAGAGTCATCTGTAATGGATGTAATGTAATTCAAGGCATCTCCCATCTAAAGATCAAGAGAATTCAGAATTTCTTTGAAGATATGACAACAGAAATTATCTTGTTCAATAATCCTCTGATTCCAAGAAAGTGATAAAATAGGGAAATATATGTGTGCCAGTTATGTGTCAGTGTGATGGAGGAAATCCAGCGTAGATTCTAAGTCAAGGAGGGATTTCCTGGAGATCCTCCAGATGCTTGTTTATAAATGACAATGTGTTGGTTACATCAAACCTCAAGACACTAAAGATAATTTGGAAGAAATCTATAAGCATTCCAAGGAATTCAACCTATCCATCCCAAAAGGAAAGGCCAAATGGATAAAGGATACCTATTGCCCAAATTTCAACACGTATTTAGAAGGCCAGAGTCCATCCAAATATGTATAGGTGGAGAGATAGTACAGATAGAGAATAAAGTGGGCCCAGAGTTGAAAATGATGGGCAAAGTGGGTTGGATTGTTTTCAGGAAATCACATAGTTTTTACTAACCTCAAGCTTTCTATGAAAGTAAAACTCCATCTTTGCACTACTAACATTTTATCAGTGTTACTACTTAGCAGAGAAACATGGCAAAGGAACAGTATTACTCTTCGTGAAAAACTAAAAATGAGTACACACAGAGAGGTTCATGGTAGGTTTCAACACGTAAATGATAAGTAACTCAGAACAGAAGTAAAAGATGTCATCCTACAAAGGTATGATGGGAAAACAGGACAGGCCGTTCACATGACAAGAGCAAAGGATGACAAAGTATACAACCAGAGTGCTTCTTGGGCACTTCCAAGATTTTGGGAAGAATGCTTCTGGCATGATCCCCACTAATGAACTTTTCCAGGAATACAGACAGGAGTCAAGGAGGATGGATTGCTATTTGCATCACTGGAGGGAACTTGCAAATCAATGAAAACCATAATGGGTTATTGGTAGAATAATTTATAAATGATGATGTTAAATATCTCATAACCTCTTACCTTTTCTTAAATTAGGAACCAGTGTAAAAGACAGTTTTATCTGAAGTGCTTAAGACAAAAGGCACCAGGAAAAAACAAACTGAAGCCCAACCACCAATTAGGAGAAATAGAGTTATACCCTGGGTTTCTAAATTCATATGAAAATAAAATCATAGATTTAGATCTCCAGGGGACCTGAGAGATAATCTAGTCTCACCCTTCCATTTTATCAGATAAAGAAACCAAGGCCAAAAAGGTAAAATGACTTGCCTGAAGGCAAACAGCGGTAGGTAACAGCAGCAGCAGCATTGGCCCAAGTTGCAAATCCACTGTTCTTTCTGTGATGATACATTGCTTCAACACACTTCTGCTAACTTAGAGCAAAGTCTACCAGAGTGTGTCAGGGATGCCCTGTGATATGGAAACTGATAATGGGGATGGAACGATGCGGAAAATGAAGTGTTTAACCACTAGCTTTATATGGCCACAAGAAAGATACTTATAAACATAAAGGCAAGAACTACGTAATATAAAATGCCAGATTCTCATTTCATTGAAGCTTTTTTTTTTTTAAAGGGTGGTATTCATTATTTCATTCCACTATAACTCACCAAACAGCACAAAACATGACTTACAGATCCTTCTCAATGTTTCTCAAATATCTGTACAAAATGAGACTAGCTGAATGAAAAAAAGGGAATTGATGCGTTGTAGAATTTTATTTTGCCTGCAGACATTATGAGGGAGGAGTTAGAGCAATGAAAATATATGAAAGGAGGTAATTATTATGTGTCTTATGACTATCTGGACACAGTGACTAATAAAGTGAAGGGAGTGGCCCATCTGCTAAGGCATTGAGAAACAGATGGTACAGAAACAGAGACCAATGAAATTCCCTCCATGCTTGAATTCCCATAAGAAATTACATCTTCTTAAAATGGAACTAGCCTCTTGGACTTAGCAGTATCACCCCAACTTGCAATTCTATTGGGAAAAGCAGCAAATAAAAATGATTATAAAACACTTTGAAATATGATGGGCTGCAAAATGACAGGTTGAGGTGGGTATTCATCACTGGGAACAGCAGGAAGGAAGCATGGTGAGTCTTGGGTAAAGAATCCTGCCATTATCTGCATATGTCCTCAGGAAATTGGTATGGATGATGACAAGGAAATGTATCAAAGAATAGAAAATAAGTGTTCTGTGCAGTCTGTACATATTATTCCTCAGGGCAGAAACTGTTTGTATGAGAGAAAGTATACAAAAACCCCTCTCCTTCAATAAATCCATGATGTCTTCAATGTAGGTATTCCCTGTCCTGCAGCATGTTTCAACAACCCATCCATTCCTTCCCATTCTAGGTAATCTGTGTCCACGATCTCCAACAAATCCTCCACAGAATGTCCACCTAAAAGGTTATGAGCTTTTTGCATTTCATAGGTATAATGTAGCATTCAGGCTGTCCACTGGCCATCCCTTTTTTGTCAAATGAGTGGTTCCAAAGCTATATATGTGTCTGTGTTCCTGAGTCAGATTCATAAGGTCTGAAGATAAATGATAGGTAAAAGGCTATCATCCCTGTGCCTGGAATACATTCTCCTTTCACCTCTGTTTTGTAGAATCCCTAGTTCCATTGCTACTCAGTGCTCAGGTCAGATAACACTGTCTACATGAAGCCTTTCTTGATGGCCCAGCTTCTGTTTTCCCATGCCCTGCAAAAATGATCTCATATTTACTTTGTATATTTGTACCTACACTTAAATGTATACACGTTGTTTCCCCCAAGGGAAATAAGCTCCTTGAAGATAGGGACGGTTTCCTTTTCATTATGCCTTCTGTATCCCCTGGGCTATACACACTGTAGGTGTGAGGAAATGTTTCCTGACTGATGACAGCGGGAATAGACTGGGCCCAGGTCAGTGACAGGACAGCAGCAGTGAAAAGAAGTACGGAATATGACCGGTGCACTGTCCATTCAACACGAAGAAGAACTGATTACTGAGAAGTAAAACACATTTGGAGGTATTCTTTCAGGGATAGTGTATCACTAGAAAACCCCCAAATAGGAGAGTTAAATAACAATGCTTCTTAAAATTCCTCAGAGTACTGTGACCTCAGACTCAAATGTTACAGAACCATAAGATCATATATTAAGAGCCAGGCGGAATCTTAGAGATCTTCTAGGTCAGAGGTTCCAACCGTGAGGTCAGTAAAACTCCCAAGTGCAGTTGGAACCAGATGAAAATGTAAGTGAGAGATGTTTAACGCAATAAATAAAAATATAATACAACAGAATTCATGGTAATTTGTGGTTTTCTGAGTCAATATGTGGCCCTCATGAAGTATCTGTTTCTATTTGACACCAGTGACCTAGACTAACCTCTTCATTTTGTAGATGAGGAAACTAAGGCCAGAGAGTCAGCAACTAGTTCAAGGTCACATAGATGTGTGGCACAGCTGAGATATAAACTTGGGTTATTTGATTCTAAATCCAGTGTGTTTTCTTGATGCTTTGCTATTTTTTGGGGGGGAAGGGACAAATGTTGGTGGAAAACACTCTAAATGAGGAAGTTCTTTCTAATGAATGAATGAAAAAAACATTTATCTTAAGTGTTTACTATGGGAAATCATTGCGTGAAGCACTAGGAACACAAACAGAAAAGCAAAACAAGGAGCTCACATTCTGCTGCGTCACTTAATAGTCTGAGAGAGTCGCTTAGGGGCACTGCAAGGGTAAATGACTTTGATCAGAGTCACACGGTCATTATCGTGGACTTGAACACAGGCTTCCTAACTCTGAGGAAGGCTTTCTGTCCAGAATGCTGTATCCACCTCTCTCCTTTCCTAATATACTTCTTAAAAGTTGTATAATTATTGTCAATCATTTACATTTATGGAATCAGAAATCTCCAAAACTTATAGATGGTATAAAAGAAAAAGTGAAGAGGGAGTGAGTTCAGCAGTAATGTGTGCTAAGAAATACAAATAGGAAATAGAATTCTACGTAGGAGGAACATCAAATAGGCCAGAATCACTAAGTAATAATGTGTGATAAGTCTAGAAAGGCAGGCTAGTGCCAAGCAATCTATGGAAACCGTCAAAATGGGCAGGGTATCAAGTTAAGATATAAAAGATTCAAGGACGGCAGTATATGAACATTTTTGTAAATACTGACCACAGTGTACAGACAGTTTAGATAAAGAGTCAAAGAAATTCGGAAAGGGACTGACAAATTTGAAGACTACAGTGATGAAGGGAGAAAAGGTTATTATGAAAAGAGAGAGCAGATATCCCAAGAATGAGAATATAGAATAGTGGAAACTGTGATTGCAGGAAAATTTCAGTTTGATTATCTTGAACGCAAAGCATTCTGTGATAAATTCTCAGGTTTGGCTATGTCTATGAATGACTAAGGTGAAAAGTAGGTAGGAGCCATTGGAGCTGAAGAGGTTTAGAATTATGAGGTCAGGAATGGACATCAATGTAAATGATGATCTTATAAAAGATGATGGTAGAAGATGAGGTTGAGAAAAGAAATGTAAGCCAGGTGTTATAATTACTGAGGAAACTGGAAGACTGACCTAGAAGATGCTAGAGAGCAGAAGCAGAAAGGACAATATCCCTTTAATCCATCCTACATTCTGTGATCCTCACAAACACCGCCCCCCCCCCAAAAAAAAACCCCTTTGATTTGAATTTTAAGGTTCTCTTCCAGACCTAAAAAAACTAGATTTATAAGCTGGGGGGGACAAGGAAACTGAATTCCTCTTTCTGAAGTCTAATAGTGGGTTCCATAATCTTGTTCTAGTCAAGAACATAAAGGAAGAGAAAATAATTTCAATGAAATCAAGTCTTTTATCCCTGAAGAGGAAGGACAAAAGAAAAAAATCAACCAAGAAGAAGCTGATTTAGTCAGAGTCACCTCAACTCTCTGGAAGAAAGGAAAACAAAGGGGCAATAGTTAGTACCCTTACACACACACACACACACACACACACACACACACACACACACACACACACACACACACACACACACACACACACACGATGACAAAAGAGTGTCACTTTGCCACCTGCTGGCTGGTGATATTAAGTGTTCCAAAGCCTGGATTAAGGTATAGGGGAAAACTCATGTTATAATCTTTTTAGGAAAAAACTATTTGTATTTTTTTTGGGGGGAATACAAAAGATATTTGTTCATTAATTATTGTCTAAGTTTACATTCTTTCAGTTTCCCCCTTAAAATAACTATAATGGTAAAGTGATGGACTGATTGCCAGCAGATGAAAGGCCATTATTATAAATTTTCTTTGAAGTCAAAGTAAGTTGTCTTGAACTTCACCAGCTTTAGCCCACTTTCAATAATATTCTATTTATGCAATACCTTATTGTAGGAATTCCATGCTAAAGCCCAAAAGGAACTTGTGGCACATGGAACGTCTACCTTAGATTGTCAAATGAGGTCAAACAGTCAGCCACAATCAATCCTGCATGTGGGGCACTGTAGTAGGTACACAAATCAAGGGTCTACAAAGAGCTTTCTCAGGCTAATCCGTAGCCTTCAAATCTAAGGCTTAGACACTACCATCTCAAGCTCCCACTTTGCTTATATTTAGATCATACAGTCACAGAACTGAAAGGAACTTGAGAAATCACCAAGTCTAAGTGCCTTAATTTACAGGTAAGAAAACAGAGGATCAAAGAAACTTGCCTCTGGTCCCATAGCAAGTTGAGGGCATAGTTAGTACTAGAACTTAGGTTACTCCTACTGCTCCAGGTGGACATCTCACATAGGGTATCTTTTCCATGCTACAAAGGTAGCAAGCGCTAACAGCCTTTGTTAGATGGAGTTTCACAACGTAAACATTGCGGCTTTAATTCTATTCCAAATGCTGGCTGGAGACTGAAATTTTCATATTCTCTGGAATCAACTTGTCCCAATTACTTTACTTTTATCATGTCCTTACTCAAAATTTTGCATACCGCAAATGGAATATCACATTCCTATTCACCAAATAGCATTTAAAGAAGGAAAAAGAAGTCTACATTTAAAAAAACAACAGAAAAAAAACCTCTTCACACTTTGATACTAAAAATAACTTACTAAAATCATTTCAGTTGTATCGTACTGGGACTTAAGCCTAATGAGAGAGTGAGAAAGCATGGTGCTTTGGAGTCATGGTGATATTATGGGAGCAGATGAGCATTAATAAATAATTATTCTCCCAATGACAAGTTCACAGTCAATTCTGCCCTTCCATACTGTTCTTTGTGTGACCTATGGGGATGTAAAAAAATATAGAACAAGATGTAAGCTGAAATTAGCAAAACACAGTGTGCAATCTAAGTATGCTGAATGACTCCCAAGGCTATGCCCCCACGAGAGGTTTTGTGTCATGTTCATCCATAGTTTCTATAAGAAATCACATCTAACCTTTCAGTAACTAAATCCAAAAGCTTCCCAGCACCTCAGTTGTAGAAAATACCTGAGGTTAATTCTACTTAAATTCTTCCTTTGCCTGCTTTCCATTCAAGCCTCCATTATTAGTGCATGTTAACATATTCTTTGCTATTTAGTGATTTCAGTGTAAAATTGTGGGCAGGTATGTGAGAGGATGCTGAAAAATGTGTCAGAAAATATGGTTCAGAAGTAATAAACAAGAGGGCTTAAAGGCTTGTACACAGAAGCCTTGTATATCATGAATACATCTAGAAAAGGTTCAGAATTGGTTGGACATGGCAAGACTAAATAAATAACTAAACGTGAAATCGATATATTTTAATCAAGAGGAAACAGATTATTACTGATGTGGGAGACATTTCTGAATAAACTGTCCACTTACAGTCAGACCATCAATGTGTTAGAACAAAGATCAGAATTAATACCAAGCTTGAAGGAAGAACAAAAATGACTAAGAAATAAGATAAGGAATTAGAGGAAAAAAAGGCAAAGAATGAGAATAAAATGAGATATTTCATGAATGTAAAAGGAAAACAATGATCTCACTCGTAAGTGTGGTTTTCTGGTTGCTGTTGTTACCATTATCTTTAATCTTACCTAATTCTAAGAAGCAGGAGAGTACATTCCAAAAAAGAAGCAGCTGAGCACACAGTGATGATGGCTACCTCACTTCCCTATCCAAAGTCTATTACTCAATCCATAAGCCCATTTGACTTTTTTAAAGCTCCATTAAATGCATCCCTAAAACATCAGAAACAGTAATTATCCAAAACAAAAACACACAAACATAAACCAAAGCTCTCTCTCCTTCCTTTGAATTCATAGCACTTTGCAATTAGATAAATTGTTTTACTGGTTCTGCCCACAACACTTTGCATCATCAGTGCATACAAGCTTCCCAGGTAAGCTGCTATAAATATTTTTTACATGTATATGAGTCCTTTTCTTTTTTCTCAGATTTCTCCAGGATCTAGGTCTAATAGTGCTATTAATGGATGAATATGCACAGTTTAAAGATACTGGGGTGGGGAAAGAGTTCCAAATTGCTTTCCAGAATGGCTGAATCAAGTCATAATTCCATTAACAAGGCATTAATTAGGGTGCTTGTCCTACATCCTCTCAAACAATTGTCACTTTCCTTTTCTTTGCCAATCTAATGGGGAGAGGTGACCTCAGAGTTGTTTTAATTTGAATTTCTATAATTATTAGTGATTTGGACTATTTAACAAATATAGTTGATAGTTTTGATTTCTTCCTTTGAGAACTCCTTGTAGATGTCCTTTGATTGTTTAGTGGGGAATGGCCCTTGTTCTAATATATTTGAATCAGCTCCTTTTATATATCTTAGATATGAAATATTTACTAGAGAAAAAACCATTTTTAAACTTCCTACAAAGACTTTTTCATAGTTGACTGTTTTCCTTCTAATTTTAGCTGCATTTCTTTTGTTTATGTTAAAATGTTTTAATATCATATAGTTAAAATTGTCTATTTTCTCTACAGTCATCTCTGTTAGCTCTGTCACTGACTGCAAAGAGCACTGTGCCTGGAGTCAAGAAGACCTGAGGTCAAATTTGGCCTTAGACTCTAGCTGTAAAGGATGATGGCCAAACACATCTGAACTAATCTATTCCTTTCCCTTTCAGCTGGGTGTAATTGGTGCCCATTCCTAAGCACATACCTTTACTTTGCTTTACTTAACTAGTTTAATTTCTCATAAACATTTGTGATAGGCTCAAATGTGTATTTCCTCATGTCAGTGGAGACAGCATTGGACCTGGAGTCAGGAAAACCTGAAGGTTCAAATCCAGCCTCAGATACTCATTGGTTGTGTGGTCCTGGACAAGTAACTAACCTGAGTTTGCCTTAATTTACTCAACTTTAAAATGGGGATAATAATAGCACCAATTTCCTCCCAGGGTTGTTGTGAGGGTCAAATATATTTTACAGATATCTGTAAAGTACTCAGCACATAAGTGCCTAACACATAAGTGCCTAACACATAAGTAGGCATTTAAATGTTTGTTCCCTTTCCTCCCCATCTATAGCTCATGTTTGGCCATGAACTCTTCCCTTTCTATAGCTGTGAATAGTATTTCTTTTGTCATTCCTTTAATTTGTTCACTGTAACCTTTTATATCTATCTCCTGCCTCCCAGCATTCACTTAAGCAGTTCTTTCTTGAACTAAACTGCCATGCATTCAAACTCTACCACAGGGAATGCAATTCCGATGGGTTGGCCACATTGTTCGAATGTCAAACATGTTTACCTAAAAGACTATGGAGAACTCACACCAGGAAAGCCCTCCCATGAGGGTCAGAAGAAGTGATCCAAGGACACTCTCAAAGTCTTTTCAGGACTTTAGTATTGATTGTGTGACATGGGGGACACTGGCACAGGACCACTCAACATGGTGTGCCCACATCAGAGAAGGTTCTGTGTTCTGTGAGCAAAGCAGAAACCAAGTGACTCAAAAGAAACATGAGATGTGTAGATTTAGAGAATCTGCCCCAAATGTTGACATAGGCTATTTGTGCCCTGCCTGTGGGAGAGGATTCTGAGCTCATATTGGTCTGAGCAGCCACAGTCAGATGCCCTGTAACTTGACTAGCACAGTGATGTCATTTTCGGTCCTCTTTGAGAACACAGGACAACCACTACCACTGCCTCCAGGCCTGGAATACACTTTCTTCTGAACTCTGCCTCTCTGACTCCTTATCTTTATTCAAAAGAAGAGATTTAGGAGCCATCTCTTCTTTTGAAGACTGCCCAGACCTCCCCAATCTTCCATTTTTGCCTTTGTATTTCCAGTGCCTAACAAAAATCAACCTTGGGCATTCTAGGCACATAATAAGTTTTTCTGAATTAAACGGAAATTCTTAATCGTTTTCATGCAGTTCTCCTCCCTATCCCCCACCCTCAGGGGAGGCAGTATAGATAGGAATACAATGCTAGACTTAGAAACAGGAAGATCTGGCTATGAATCTTACTAGATACTTTTCTAGTTGTCAGACAGCCTCAGTTTCCTCATCTGTAAAAAATGCTTCAGTGGGTTCTTGTGAAGATCAAATGAGGTGATGTATATGAAGTGTTTTTGCAAACTTAAAGGGGCTATAAACTTCAGGCATCATTTTTGTTATTATTCTATCTTGTATACAGTTAATTATTATATTACTATCAATTAATAATTAATATTATTATATTACTATTAATTAATAATCAATACTATTATATTAATTATAATAATCTTGGATGTAGTTAATTATTTTGAGACACATACATCTTTATGTGTATTCATATTGTCTGTTCTCATTAGATCTGCTTCGTGCTGTAGCCTGTTCACATCTTTTTGTATCCTGATTCCGTCAGTCAACGTCATGGCTTTCAATTAGAGTTCCAAGTCATCCACAATTTCAGTAAGCATGCCAACTATAAATTCATTTCTTTCCACGACTTGTAGCTCCCACTGTTAGTCATATTTATTCTATTTTTTCTGACTCTCAGAGAGAAGGTGGAATTAAAATTGCTGTTGATTAGTTCTGATCTCTCTGTCATCTGTTAACATTAAAATTATACTTATGTCCCAGAATTATTGGGTCATCATTCTTTCTAACAAAAAAGTGCATAGAAAATTGACCTGGAGTCAGGAAGAGCTGGGATCTGCCTCTGATATATACAGGTTCCATAACCTAGGCATATCATTAACCCTTTTGTGTTCTAAGCAACTCTCTAAAACTAAAAGTACTAGTAAATGTGTTGGCCTGAATGGGTAGAGGGAGTTGTTTCCTCTGGGAATAACCTATACCAATGGAATGACAGCTGCAGTCCCTATGACTTGTTCTCTCTGCACAGTCTTTATTTAAGACTAATGTTACCGATTCATAGGTTCTAAAACTATCATGACAACCTTTCCATGAGATACTAAGAATATATGTTATCATCAAGTCAAAAGCTTGGAAAATAAATTATATATATAATTAATGATAATAAATCACAAGACCTGTGATTTCCTTGGAATAGAGAACTTCCAGGAGAGGCAATGCCCTCCACCAGTGCAGCTTGAGGTTAAGTTACTTGTCTAGGATCACTCAAGCCTGGACGTGTCAGAGAGGCAGGGTGAGCTCCAAGGCCATCAGATCTTTATGCCCTATACCACACTCCCACTGCTGTGCAAGAGGAAAACATGAAAAATGTCCTACTGCTTTCTATGTGAAGTGTGACTCAAGCCATCATCCAAAGAGTGGTCACAGAACAATGATGTTTCCTGACAAGTTGGTCTCCCATGGGATGGTGTTGTGCCAACCTCCTGACTAAAGCTTCCAAAGAGTTGGTTGTTTTTTTGTCATACAATCAACAAGCATGAATTATACGCTTCTTGTGTGTCAGGTATCCCAGTAAAGTAAGGGAAAAACAGTTCCTGCCCTCAATGAGCTCATTTTCTAACAAAGGACACAACATGTAATTAGCCAGTAAATCTCTAGAGTAAATGGAATGCTGTTGTTGTTCTCAAAGAAGACCATGACATAAGGAAGGTGATGCCATGACTTGCAAGGGAATTGGATTTAAGTACAGGAGGGTTGTGCAAAGTCATCTCCTCCAGCAGCAAGATATAGATTGGGATGACAGGACATGGCCCCAAATGGAATGTAGTCTCATAACTAAAGGCTGGGGGTGGGGAGGACTTAGAAAAAACTCATATAGAAAGCAGAACTTGAGCTGAATTTTGAAGAAAGCCAAGCACCCAAAGAGGAACAGGTAGGAAGGAGAAAATTCCAGGCAAGGGGGACAGTCTAGAACAAAGACAAGAGATGGAATGCTGTATGCAAGGAACAGTAAGCAGGCTGGCATAGCTAGTCAGGGAGTTTGTGGTGGGGAGTAAACTGTACAAAGAGTGGAAAGTAGGAATGGGCCAGATTGTGAACAAATTTAAATATCATAAGACTTTATATGAAATGCCTGATGTAAGAGAGAGCAGCTCAAGTTGAGTGTGTGGGTGGGGTGGGAACTAACATGGTCAGATTTGCACTTTAGGAAAATCGCTTTGGGAGCTAAGTGGGGAGAGACCAATTTAGGAGGCTATTGCAACAGCCCAGAAAGATGATGAGTGCCTTACTGGAAGGTTGTGTGAGTAAGAAGAATAGGATGTGTATGGGAAATATTGTGAAGATAGAAAAGACAAGGTTTGGAAAACAGATGCAAACCTGGGTGACTGCAATATGGTGCTGGCTTCAACAGTAATGGAGAAGATGGGAAGAAGGTTTAGAAGGAAAAAATAACATGTTCTGTCTTGGACATGCTGAGTTTAAGATGTCTACATATCACCCATTTCAAGATTGTGACTCAAAGCTAATGATAACTTCTAAAACCATTCCCAAGGTTTCTTACTGAGGGGTGGTGGTGGTAAGGGAAAGGGGTCCTTACCTTTTGTGACTCTGGCATGCTTGGGTTAGTGATGGTTGCTGAAAATCCAGGGTTATTTCGTGAGCAACCAAATATCCGTAAATCATCCCTGGAATCTGCAATCTGGAAAAAATAAACTACCAGTTAAAATATACCCTTATGTAAATACAATGTACATGCCTCATTATAAAATAGCTCAGTTAAAAGAAGGGTAATTGACCTGATCCAGCTAGGTTGTGCAGGTGATAGAGGACTGGATCTGGGGTCAAGAAGACCCGAGTTCAAATCTAGCCTCAGACACTTACTAGCAATGTGACCTCGGGCAAGTCCTTTAAATTCCGTTTCAGCTTCTTTAACTGCAAAATTGGGAAAATAATAGCACCTACCTCCCAGGTTCCTGTGAAGATCAAGGTTCTAGTATAGTAGCAGCACATAGAAGATGCATGTAAATGCTAACTATTATTAAGCTCCTAATGCCCTTGGCACTCTTATGTACAGATAAAGTGTATTTGGATCCATGAAAACTGTATTTTAATGACTTTAAGGCTCAATGTGAATTAAAGGAATGTATTGATGCTGGGACTTAACAAATGGCATTCTCAATGGGAAGATTCTGATTTAAATGGAAGACAATAGATTTAGAGATGGAAAGGACCTCAGAAGCCATTTTACAGATGAGGAAGCTGGAGCCCTAAACACCATGCCCACAGTCACATGGTTAGCAAAGATCACAGTTGGGACATGAACCTCGGGACTTTGAAGCCATCACTCCTTCCATTTACCTATATGGCTACTAAACAGAATTTACACACAAGTTTTTCTCCCCATTAGATTCTTTTGCTTTGGTTAAACTTGTAGAACATTTCCAATAAGGGCAACTCTGGCTTGCACTACAGATTGTATCAATCAGAAGGACATAGCTATTTTTGTGTAACCCAGTGTATCAGTGAGCACCCCAGCAGGGCCTGCTGCACAGGTATATCTACAAATATACACACTTTTCAGAGCCACAGGACAGGACTCAATGCCTCATTAGCAATCAACAAAAGGTGTGGGCCTTCATACAAAACAAACCTCCCCTAATCAAGCTTCCCTTAGTAGCTCCACCTGAAGCCTAATAATGGGTGGGGAAGATTTTTAACTCTCATTACATCCAGCAAAGTCATTTTATCTCAGTTCCACCTACCTACATTCCCTCCCAGGCTTAAAGATGTTTTCTTGATAGGCTGGCAGACAGAAAATCTTAGTACTCAGAAACAATGGGTGAATGTGGAACTTATATACTTTCTTGAGATTCTAAGATGAAGAAGATAATTTTTATGTGTCAAATGTTGTGATTATTAAAAAGTTTAGAGAGACATAGTTTCTGGCTAATTTAATCATTTTATTAATAAGAGGGTTATTAATAAAAGGATGATCATTTGGCCTTCTCTCTTAGACCAAAGATAACCATGGAGGTGGGCTCACAGTTTATACACCCATCCAATAGGGCTGATATCACCCCGTCATCATGTCACCCTTGGACAGAGAAAATATCTCTATACCAGACCATTCCCAGCTATACCAAACTACTCCCAGCTAAACCAGACCACTCCCAGCCTAGGGCTATGTAGACAAAATGATCTGTCTCCCCTCAAACCAGAGTAGAAAACAATGGGCTTCCTCACCCTAGATTAAATTCACTGAAAGATCTCACCAAGATCTGGAGGGTCAATGCGATCTCATCATCAGTAATGTGCTTCAAGAAAACTGAACTTTTTAAATGAGAAATTTAGAAAAATTTAGAGACTTTTGAATCTCTCCAAGATATTGGTTATTAGCAATAATTTCTCTCATTCCCCCATTTGATTCTTGAGAGGCATGGCTTCCCCAATGAGTCACCAACTAATATGACAAACACTTCTAACCATGGGATTTATGAAGGACATAATGTGAGAGGGAAAATGGGAGAAACTGATCAATGGATTGACAAAGCCCAAGGGGGCCGTCCCTTTAGTAAGCAGACCATACAGATAAAAGACAGATAAAGGGAAAAAAGTGAACAGTAAAAAAATTCATAGATGTTATACTTAATGGATATGGCACATGCCTATAAAATGATGCCCCAAAAGAAAAGGGCTGATGTTCCATCACATGAGCCATTAATCTTTTAGGTGTATGAAACCTTAGCCACTAAAATCCATTCATGACCCACCTTGCTGATATCAGGTTCAGATTTACTGGAACACATACTCTGAAGTTCTCTCACAAGGTCTACCTCATCATCTGAGCCAAGAGACAGTCGCTGATCCAGATTCAATCCTTGTGGTTGGTCATTCTCTAAAGAGCTATTAGAAATTTTAAAATTAAAAAAAATTTAAAGTGAGAAGCTTTGCTCTCCAATAAAGGTCATGAAAAATGGTATCACTTTTCAGTATTTAAGTGGGAAACTTCTACAATCATCATACAAATTCAATCCATCACCTATCAACCTATTCTTAAGCCTTTAGGCTCATCCAAGAAAAATCTAGCAAAAAGTCAGAACAAAATCAAGGAGGATGGTGGTTTACAGCCCTATCACTTGTCCTTGGTAGTACTATCAACTGAATTCCAAACTGGTTTAAACACAGTGCTCAATTTGAAGACAATGTGAAAAGAGATTTTTAGTGGAATGTCTCAAGAATCAATTGTTAATCTTTTGTGTTAACTTTTTTTGGATAAAGGCAAAAATAGCATTACTTACTGAATTTTCAGATTAAACAAAGCTAGGAAGGATAGGCAATAAGTTATATGATGAAGTCAGGATCTAAAAAGCTAATGTGGTACTTTATTTTCCTTGACTTTTTTCCTTGTCCTTGACTTGACAAAAGAAAGTTAATATAAATCTTAAGCTTCATCAAGAAGCTTAGTGTCCAAAACAAGGGAGGCTATAATCATTCTGTACTCTGCCCAGTCAGACCACATCTAGAGAACTGTTCTGGATTCTAGAGAATCAGTTCTGGATACCATGTTTGAAGAAAGGTATCAATAAGCTGAAGAGAATCCACAGGAGGTGATCCGGACGGTGAAGACTCCCGAAATCATGCATAGGAGGTCTTTGAAAGGGAATTTAGGGTCAACTAAGGAAGAACATTACAGCTACCTTAAAATATTTAAAGGACGGTGAAAGAGGGAATTGACTTATTCTACTTGGCCTGATAAGGCAGAACTACTTGTACTGTGTCTGAATTGTAGAGAAGCAGATTTAGGATTGATAAAAGGAACACTGCTGGCCAGGGATGGCTACCCCAAATTGGAATGGGATGCCCATGAAGTTAGACCTCAACAGAAGTCTTCGAGCAAGGCCTGCATAACCATTTGTTGCAGCTGTACAGAAGATCTTGCTTCAAAAACTTTCCTACCCAAATTCCATAATTGAGGTTCTTCCTTTCATAACTGATTCCAATTACAATTTTTCCTCTCACACATTAGAATTTTTTCTCCGTAGACATTCCTGTTACAACATCCTCTACTTTCTTCCATTTTGAGTTGTCTTTTGTGACCTTTGTGAAACAAACATTAAATACATCTGCTCTCTAAAGTTGATCATAACAAAAAAAGAAAAGTGTTGGATATTGGAGGGGATGTGGGAAAACTGGGACACTAATGCATTGTTGGTGAAGTTGTGAAATGATCCAACTATTCAGGAGAACAATTTGGAACTATGCCCAAAGGGCTATAAAACCGTGTATGCCCTTTGATACAGCAATACTACTGCTAGGTCTATATCCCAAAGACATTCAAAAAAGGGAAAAGCACCTCCTTGTATAAAAATATTTATAGTCGCTCTTTTTTGTGGTGACTAAGAATTGGAAATCAAAAGGATACCTATCAGTTGGCTGAACAAGTTGTGGTATATGATTGTAATGGAATACTATTGTGCTATAGGAAATGACAAGTAGGCAGATTTCAGAAAAAAACATGTAAAGACTTACATGAACTGATGCATAGCGAAGTAAGCAGAACCAGGAGAACACTGTACATGGTAAGAGCAATATTGCTAACGAAGAACTATGAATGACGTCGCTATTCTGAGCAACACAATGATCTAAGATAATACCAAACGACTATCTACCTCCAGAGAAAGAACTGATATTGATTGAATATGGACTGAAGCAGGCTATTTTTACTTTCTTTCACTTTTTTTCTTTTATTCAAGTTTTCTAGTACAAAATGACTAATATGGAAATGTTTTACATAATTGTACATGTGTAACCTATATCTAATTGCTTACCTTCTCAGGAAGGGGAAAAAGAAGGAAGGGAGGGAGGAACAGAACTTGGAACTTCAAACGTTAAATAAAAATACTTTAAAAATTGGGAAAAAATAAAGTTCATCATAATCCAAAATCATATCTACTACGTGATGTGGAATCAAAATGACCATTATTAGTGTATACAGTGGTACAATAACTTGCTTGTAAAAAGTCCAACATACACATTCCCCAACAAAGAGGCTCCATTTTGTAGGCTTTGAGAACCAGAGGTCCTGTAAAAGCAGCTTTGTGTAGAGAAAAAAAACCCTGCTCCTAAATTCTGAACTTTCTGCTTGGCCTTAGAAAAACAAGAGCACCACGCACCTCTGTACCCCACCTGCTCCAAAACTACTTTAACTCGTAAGAAAATATAATACAATTGTATATCATTTAAAAATGCATTAAGAATCTTTCCCAAATTTGATATTAAAAAAATGAAGCCAATGCTAGTTCATATAACTTCAGGAAACTAACAGCAAGAAAACCAATTTTCCAAAAATTACCTTAACTCTTAAGCAATCGTAATACAATTCTTATATTATCCTTTAAAAATGAATTAAGAATATCTCTCAAATTTGGAGTAAAAAATAAAGCCAAGGACATTTCTGATCTGGTTGAAACGGACTAAATGCAACAATAATTATATTAACTATAAGAAATTTGTGAAGGCTTCACACTGCATTGGTCCTAACACAGAATTATTAAGTTCATGAAATATAGTCACAACATAAATTAGTAATAAGAACGAACACAGCCTCTCCAGCATGGCCTTCTTTTTCTTTTTCATCTTACAAACAAACTCTACAGCAAACCAAGCTAATCTTTCATCTTTGCTGAAGGTCTGCAATTTGACAATGTACTTACTTTTGTTTCATTAGAGAAGCAATTCGGTTGCAATTTGGCTGCAATATGTTCTTACTTTTTGTACCTGTGAAGAGGAAAAAGCCATTTACTAAGCTTCAACGGTATCTCACTGTTTGTCTCCATCACCAAAAATAGATCAAGGTGTCCTTGGTATTTAAGAAAAAGCATATAGAATTTGTGCCTCCTGCTCACTGTCATATGAACAGCCTCTTCTTTTTGAGTTTCCTCTCAAAGCGGAAGATTTCAACAGAAATTTTAATTACCGGGTATGAGGGTTACATGTGATGGGGCCGCCATACTTTATCCCTTATTTTTGATTATTATTAAGACCAGCAAAACAACAAAAGCCCATGAAGAATGGCTAGAGAAATGTCTTTCCTTGTTCCAGATCAAAAATTTCTTGTTAGTCAAGTACACATTTTCCAAACAGCAACTTTTTTTGGTATGACCATGGCACCATAAACACGTGTTTCATAAAAAATTTTTATGACATCAATCTTTTCTCCCTTTGTGGTTGACTTAATGGCTGATAAAATTTGTTATTTCTGAAGTTTGTTCTCTAAGATTGCTATAAGATCCCTTCAATTAAATTAGATGACCCAGTTTCCTTGCAGTTTTCAACCCCAAAAGAGCCCCTTAATATAATTTGTGTTTAGTAAAAAAAAATTGGTATTAACCAATTTTTTAAAAAAAGTTCACGTGTGAAGTTTTTTTTTTTTTTTCTGCCTTTGCAGAGGCTGTCCCTCCATACCTGGAATGCGCTCCTTTCTTAGAATCTCTAGCTACTTTCAAGTATCACAACATGGTAGGTTTAGAGCTAGAAGAAACATTGAGGCCATATTGGTCAACTGCCTCATTTCACAGATGAGGAACTTAAGTGACTTGTCTATAACCTGAGTCTGGCTCAGGAATTAGATTAGATTGGCAATATTATGAAGAACAGAGTGGAGAAGGAATAGTAGCAAAAAACACTTTCCTTTTAAAGTCCTCTGAACTCTCAGGGAGTCCTGTACTGATCTAGACTAAAAAGGACAGAACAAAAACAAGAAAGAGGGAAGTTGATACCCAAGATTCACTTCCATCACCACATACTGCATTTTCTAATCTACAAAGCTGGTAATGCTTTTCCTGGCCTCCTCCTTAAATTATTTTTACCTTATGTTTTCTTTGTATGTACTTATACACATACATATTTTTCTTCTAGATAGAATGTAAGCTCCCTGAAGGTAGGAACAACTTTATTTACTTACTTATTGGTCTTCTCAGTACCTAGCATGGTGCCTTTCATATAGTAGGCACCTAATACTTGCTGGATGATTGAGTTTTCTAGTCTTCTCAAGAAGTTTAAGTATGTTAAAGATGGAAGATAGGTACGATTGACTGAAATGATTAAAATATTATTAAACATAAAAAAGAAGAGATTGATACGTGAGTCACTATTCTGACAACACCAAGAAAATGCTGAGATAGTCTGAAAACTGTTAGGAATGCCCTTTTCCTTCCAGGTCAGCATGGAACATAGAATCATAGAACATTAAGAAAGGGGCATGAGAAGGGACACTGGATGTGGAACAAGAAGACATAGTCCTGAATTTGAACACTGCTATGTGAACCTTTCCTAATCTTTTTGGCTGCTAACCATCCTAAGTTATTTGTTATTTTTAAAAATATTTTATGTGTATTTGGGGGGCAGAGCCAAGATGGTGAAGTAGAAAGACACACATACTCTAGCTCTTCAACCACAGCCCATAAAATACCTGTAAAGTATGACTGTCAATAAATTCTAGAGCAGCAGAAGCCACAGAACAATGGAGTGGAGGAGGCTTCCAACCCAGAGTGACCTGAAAGGCTGACAGGAAAGTTCTATTGCACCAGACTTGGAGCAGAGTGCAGCCTGCCCAGCTTTGGCCATGGTGCTGAGAGGAGCAGGGCCGGAGCAGGCCTCAGGGCTACAATCCCCAGTGGCAGCTCAGATCCCTCAACCCACAGGCACCAAAGGTCAATGAGAGAGTTTTTTCAGCTGACCAAGAAAGGAGGAGGATCCCTCCATAGCTCAGGCCCCAGGCAGCAGCAGCAGGGGCTGCAGCACGTGGCAGCTCCCACAGCAGGCAGCAGCTGGGATCCATTGTAGGAGGCCTCATGGTAAAGATCCCTGGGAGAATTGAGCAGTTGATCTGAACCTTAGCCCTGGGTGCTGGCATGGGGGAATTGGAGGCAAGGAGGTTGTGGAGAGGAAATTCTACTACTCCCATATTCTGGGCACAAAGGTTTTCTGGTTGCTCTCAGACCAGTGTGCAGGCTTAACTATGCCACCTTGGAGGAACTGAGAGCTTACAGGGCCCCAGAGTATACCCTACTCTTGACAAAGAACCCAAAAGTCAAGTAACAGGTTGGGAAAATGCGCAAAAAAGGGAAAAAAAATAAAACTATAAGAGGTTACTTTCTTGGTGAACAGGTATCTTCTCCCATCCTTTCAGATGAGGAAGAACAATGCTTACCATCAGAGAAAGACATAAAAGTCAAGGCTTCTGTATCCCAAACATCCAAAATAAATATTCAATGATCTCAGGCCATGGAAGAGCTCAAAAAGGATTTTGAAAATCAAGTAAGAGAGGTGGAGGAAAAAGTGAGAAGAGAAATGAAAGAGATGCAAGAAAATCATGAAAAGTAAGTCAACAGCATGCTAAAGAAGACCCAAAAAAATGCTGAAGAAAATAATACCTTTAAAAACAGGCTAACTCAACTGGCAAAAGAGGTTCCAAAAGCCAATGAGGAGAAGAATGCTTTAAAAAGCAGAATTAGCCAAATGGAAAAGGAGGTTCAAAAGCTCACTGAAGAAAATAGTTCTTTCAAAATTAGAATGGAACAGATGGAGGCTAATGACTTTATGAGAAACCAAGAAATCATAAAACAAAACCAAAAGAATGAAAAAAATAGAAGATAATGTGAAATATCTCATTGGAAAAACAATTGACCTGGAAAATAGATCCACGAGAAACAATTTTTAAAAAAGCCATGATCAAAAAAAGAGGCTAGACATCATCTTTCATGAAGTTATCAAGGAAAACTGCCCTGAGATTCTAGAACCAGAGGGCAAAATAAGTATTGAAAGAAGCCACCAATCACCTCCTGAAAGAGATCCAAAAAGAGAAACTCCTAGGAACATTGTAGCCAAATTCCAGAGTTCCCAGGTCAAGGTGAAAATATTGCAAGCAGCTAGAAAGAAACAATTTAAGTATTGTGGAAATACAATCAGGATAACACAAGATCTAGCATTTTCTACATTAAGGGGTTGAAGGGCATGGAATATGATATTGTAGAAGCCAAAGTAACTAGGATTAAAATCCAGAATCACCTACTCAGCAAAACTGAGTATAATACTTCAGGGGAAAAAAATTTCTATTTCAATGAAATAGAAGACTTTCAAGCATTCTTGATGAAAAGACCAGAGCTGAAAAGAAAATTTGACTTTCAAACACAAGAATCAAGTGAAGCATGAAAAGGTAAACAGGAAAGAGAAATTATAAGAGACTTACTAAGTTGAACTGCTTGCATTCCTACATGGAAAGATAATATTTGTAACTCTTGAAACTTTTCTCAGCATCTAGGTAGTTGGAGGGAGTATACACACACACACACACACACACACACACACACACACTCACAAATATATATAGAGAAAGAGAACATAAGGTGAGTTGAATAGGAAGGGATCATATCTAAAAAAATAAAATTAAGGGGTAAGAGAGGAATCTATTGGGAGGAGAAAGGGAGAAATGGAATGGGGCAAATTATCTCTCACTAAAAAGGCAAGAAAAAGCCTTTTCAATGGAAGGAAAATGGGGGCAGGTGAGAGGGAAAAAGTGAAGCTTACTCTCATTACATTCGGCTCAAGGAAGGAATAAAATTCACACTCAATTTGGTATGAAAACCTATCTTACACTACAGGAAAGTAGGGGAGAAGAGGATAAGGAGGGTGGAGGAGATGATGAAAAGGAGGGCAAATGGGAGGAGGGACTCTTGGGGAGGGACAAGGTCAAAAAAGAGAATAGAAGAAATGGGGGGCAGGATAGGATGGAGAGAAATATAGTTAGTCTTACACAGCATGACTATTATGGAAGTCATTTGCAAAACTACACATATATAGCCTATGTTGAATTGCTTGCCTTCTCAGTGGGGATGAGTCAGGAGGGAGGAAGGAAGAGAAGTTGGAACTCAAAGTTTTAGGAACAAATGTTGAGTATTGTTCTTGCATACAACTGAGAATTAAGAAATACATGTAATGGGGTATAGAAATTTATCCTGCCCTATAAGACAAAAGAGAAGATGGGGATAAGGGAAGGGAGGGATGTTAGAAGGGAGGGCAGATTGGTGGTAGGGGTAATCAGAATGCTTGGTGTTTTGGGGTGGGGGGAGGGGAGAGATGGGGAGAAAATTTGGAACTCAAAATTTTGTGGAAATGAATGTGGAAAACTTAAAATAATTAATTTACATATATATATGTATACACATACATATATGTGTGTGCGTGTATGTATATATTTTATGTGTATCTGATGCTTCTCTCAATAGAATATCTTTGATTCCCCATCACCTAGACTAGTGCCTGACACATAGAAGATATTAAAAAAGGAGAAGCTGTTTCAACTATCTTGACCTCAGTCTCCATATATATAAAATGGAAACAACACAATAGACAAACATTAAGAACCTGTGTCAAGCACTATATACAGTTGAAATCAAGATATAATCCCTTCCCTCAAGGACCTGACAGTCAGAAGGGAATAAAAAGCTTTAACAGAGATAGTTAATGATACATATTATTATAAGTCAAGAATATTAAAGAGTTAGGAAACAAAGTAGTGAGTGAAGTCACAATAGGAAGAAATATTAAAATGGTTCCAAGGTTTCTTACAGTTCTACCATTCTCAGGTTCCATGGTTCTAAGCTTATCTTCAAAGAGATTACATGACAAAAACCTCCACAGAACATGAAAACCTGTCATTTTGGTTTTCATATCTAATAATCTATCTCCTTATCAAAGTTGTTAGGAAAGGATTCTTAAGCTATAAAGCATTATATATGTCAGCTATTATTACATAATTAATGTTTAAGTTTTATGATCATTATTTTCAGAGATCATGTATCAATTTTGGTGTGAGCACATGAAAAGAACTATTTTTTCATCAACAGAAATGTTAAATTAATGATGCATTAGAGGAGTTTTAATATTTAAAAAGCATCACACTATTGTAGTTTTCTTCAACATGACCTATATGTTTATAAAAATGCATTACCTAAATGTTTTATTTTTATTTCACATTTGCCAACCAGTGTATTATTCTGAATCTCTCTCAATTTACATGCCAATTTATTGTAATTTTTCTTTTAATTTGTTTTTTTTTGCTTCTATTTTTTATTCTGTTACCCTTTAAACCAATGTGTTACAGTAAGTAAAATCAGCTATTACTATAAAGCCTGATATACATTTAATAGGGCTTTTGTAACTTCTCACTTACCAATGTTGTGGTTTGGATACTGCAGTCCCTCATATCTAGCATATGCCTAAATTACTAGTCCATGAACTCTTTCTCAGTGGAGTAGAAAAAGTCATCCAGGGAAGCTGAGAAATTATGAAAACTGTACATCATAGCTGGTAGTCACTTATTTTCCTAATAACATGATTTGAAGGCAAAAAAGATTATTTACACTTTTCGTCCTGCTGCCCATCCTAGTAGCAAAGGAAAATCTCTGAAATTTCAAAGTAGTTAAACAGTAGCATGTCTGCAAGGATAAGAACTATCTGCTTTATTATAGAAGCTGAAGACACAGCGCCCAATATTTCAGTTTGTCCCACTGTAGATTTTCATGAAAATATATGAAATATATTTGATTGTAAGCTCCTTGAGGGCAGGCATTGTTTTGTTTCTATCTGTATCCCCAACATACTACCTGGCACACAGTAGGCACTTAATAAATGTTTTGATCAACTGATTGAAAATGGCTATCTTGAATGCATTACAAAGTGACTTCCACATGACTACATCACATTTGGACATGAAAAGAAATCAGCTTATTTACTATCATTTTTTCTTCTCAACCTTCCATTTTCACCCAGGAATATATTTTCATGTGTAGAACTGTGCACTATTTAAAAGGGTACATTTAGGAGTAGTAAAAATAAGATAAGACAATATTCAACCTTAGAGTCTATAGGGAGCGTGATACAAGAATTTATTGAGAATGACATAGTCAGAGCTATACTTTAGGGAAACCTCTGGTGACTGTATGGAAGAAACTTCTGATAAGGAGACTAGTTTAAATGAGAAGTGAGAAGTGGCTATATCAGCAGAGAAGGGGATCAATGTAAGAAATGGAGAGGAAGAACCCCAAACTCTGAAAACAATAGATAACTGTATCAGCAAGGACCCCAACATACACTTGTACAGGTTCTTAGATCTCCTTTTCTAAAAGGAAAGCAACTTTTGAGGGGTCAACAATCACTTTAATCAAGCACATGTATCATTCACTTAGTTCAGGGGAAAAAGTCAGCACCCTGAACTTCAGAGAAAATACAGAGAAATAATAATTAACAGACAGGGCTTCCAGCTGAGTGTAAGCAATACATCCATCACAGATCAACAGGCAGATCCAACTGTCTGATCATTATATACATACATAGTTACCAGAGAGAGAAGCAGCTACATCTGAGTTTTCAAAGCCAGGGGGCTCCTTAGGCAGCTGCACAGAGTCTTATCTGGCCAAAGAAACACTTCCAATGAGTAACCCCCAAGGAAAAACCTCACTTCAGAGAATTTATACATTTTTCAGAGCCAGAGGGCATCACAACCCTTGAGAATCTCATTAGCAAATTAATAAAAGGTATGCGCTTCCCCTAATCAAGCTTCCCTTAATGACAAAGTCTATTAATGGGTAGGGAAGATCTTTAACTCTCATAATTGCCATTACAATAATATGGAAGTGGGGTGAAGGAACATGAAGAGACAAAGATGACATGCAGGTTGTGCTTAGGATGGTGATAGTTTTAACAGTAATAAGGAAGATCTAAAGAATGGTGGGTTTAGAGGGAAAGAGAATGTAACGAGTTTTTACAAATCCATCCATGCCTAACCATGCTGCTTGTCTTATTCTGTCCTAACCAAAAGAAAAAAGTGAGGAGGTAGGCAGGACTCTTATTCATAGGTCACTGCCCAGAAAGGCAAGGGCCCCTACCACAGCCACAAGGTGACAGTGATAAAGAGTGATAGTGACGTTTGTCCAGTGGCACCTACACAGATGCTGTGGCCTGCAACTTGCATTATAACTGCCTTTAGGGGCTAGCAAATAGATGATTCAATTGACAGAATGCTAGGCTTGGGGTCAGGAATCTGGTCTCAGACACTTACTAGTTGTGTGACCTCAAGTCATTTAACCTCTATCTTCCTCAGTTTCCTCAGCTGTAAAATGGGGATCATAATAGCACCTACCACCCAGGATTGTGAGGATCAAGTTAAACTATATTTATAAAGTGGCTGGCACATATTAAGCTCTTAATAAATGTTTGTTTCCTTTTCCCTCCTCCTTCTCTTGACACCTAACTCAGAAATGGGAGGGTGGAAGGAAGGTAGTATAGGGGAGAGCTGGAGATTAAGGGTAGATGAAATTGTGTTGTAGATAAGCCTTACAATTAATTGGCTATCCTAATGAGGATAGGATGCTGCCAACTTCCATGAAGTTGGTTGATCACGCTCTGCCACAATGGACCCTACTGCTACAGTCAATGAATCCACGGATGCTTCAAAGACAAGGTGGCATCTGAGTTGAGCCTTGAAGGAAGATGGGGATCCTGAAGGTCACAGATTAGGAGGTAGTATATTCCAGGAATGGGGAACAACTTTATGAATGTACAGAGATAAGAGATGGAATGTCAAACTCATGTGATGAAGTTTTCTTGAGGAAAGTGGAATTTTAGGAAAATCACTTTGGAAGCTATGTGGAGGTTATTTATTCCAACCCTATTATTTTTCAGAGAGGCAGAATGGAACGATGAAGAGAGCTAGCTTTGAAATTAGCAAGATCTGAGTTCAAGTCCTTTTTCTGACAAATATTAGTTGTGTAACTCTGGGTAAGAAACTTTATCTCAGTGGTTTGGCAGCTTTCTAAGATTTACAAAATGGAAAGCAGGTGCTGGCCTCAGTTGGTAAAGCAAGGTTCCTCACCTGGCACTTACCTACACCAACGAAATCACAGGTCTACTGTCTACCCTTCTCCCTATTTTAGAGATAAGAAAATGGAGACCCAGAGAATTTAAGTGACTGACTTCAGGTCAGAGAGTAGAGCTGAGACTAAAAGCCAGGTTTCCTACATATCAAGCTAGTGTTATTTCTACATCTCATTTATCTATTGCATAATTTTGATATTATATGTACTAAGAAAACATAAGTAGTTAAGATGAGAGAAGATATTTAACAAAAACCAAGATAAAATTTAGGCTTGTAAATACCAGAATGACTGTGATATTTTCCAATACTGAGACCATCAAATAGCATTTAAAAAATACTATATATTAAATTGACGGGATGCCCATCAATTGGAGAATGGCTGAACAAGTTGTTGTATGTGATTGTAATGGAATATTATTGTCCTATAAGAAATGAAAAGCAGGTGGATTTCAGAAAAAACCTGGAAAGACAAACATGAACTGATGCCAAGTGAGGTAAGCAGAACCAGGAGAACATTTTTCACGGTAACAGTGACACTGTACAATGATCAACTGTGAATGACTTAGTTATTCTCAGCAATACAATGATCCAAGACAATTCCAAAGGACTCATGATGAATGCTTTCTACCTCCAGAGAAAGAATGATGAAGTCTAAGTGCAGATTAAAGTGTACCATTTTTCACTTTTTTGTATTTGTTTTCATGGTTTTTTCCCCCTTTGGGTCTGTTGAACATGTATAAAGTAAATCAATCTGCTTACTGCCTCAGGGAGGGGGGACATGAGAGTGGGAGAGAGAAAATTTGGAACTCAAACATTTTTTTAAATGAGTATTAAAAATTATACATGTAACTGGGGAATAATAAAATATTAAAAATTTAAAACAAATGTAAAAGATACTGTATAACAAAGGCTCTATATATAAGATGAGAATTTAAGAAAATAAAGGTGACGGGAAATTATATGAACTTGTCTAAGTTGGTATGTAATTATAATAACAAAGAAACATTTTTATATAGAGAAAAGCTCTTTGCAACACATCAAGTCACATTCCGTTAGGAAGCTCCGTACCTTCTGGACTTGTCTCTTGTTTGCTCCAGGCTTGTGATGTGGAATGGCCAGACTTCTTTCGAGGACTGGTGTTCACCTTTCTCCAGGAGTTGCTATCCCCCTTCTTCTTGCTACAACTGTAACTTGAAACCATGGAGAGAGGGAAGCTTCCTCCTTTGAAATCAGCTATATACTGATCTAGCTCTGAAATAACATATTTTGCAAGGTGAAGGACTCTTTATAACATAAGTACAGAATTCAGGAACATTTCCCAAAGAACTTGATTCCCCAAAGCATAGGTACAGATATTACCCAAACAGTAGGATGTCCCCAGGAGTACATGAGAGGGAAGTGATTTAGAAACAGCCAAAATGGATAAAGAAGATAAGGATGTTGGAAGGCAGAGATTAGGAAAGAGTTCATTCCTTCCTAATAGAGTACAGTTTGTCTGAATCTATGTCTAGAAGGTAAGTTAAATTTCTGTCACCGGTCAAAATGCCCTTTCTGTATAATGAACTGGCTGACCACGAAGAGAAACAAGCATTGGAAATGGTGAGCACAAGTACTTCCATGATCATATTTGGTAACTGGGAACCATTGTGTCCTGTGATTCACTGAGTAGGAACAAATAAACAGGAACTTGTACCTGCTCTGGGCAGAGGACAGCCATGCAGAACTGCCTTATTTAGCAAAATGCTGAGAGCAGCCTTCACCACAGCTTGCTGTCCTTGGCTGGGATGCTTTCGAGCAGGTGTCTGTCCCAGGCCAACCTGCCTTTTCACAGAGGCTCTTGACAATATCGCTTCCTGAACTCTAGGAGCGATGACAGCATTCCACAATTTGGACATCCACCTGGGAAAGCAGAGAGAAGTTACCGTGTGGCTTTGGCCAAGACAGCAAGCACAGTTTTTTATTCCCATGGTTATGCCTGCTCGAAACCACAGTCATAAAAAGGTTAATGCTTAAGGAACCAGAAGTATTCATGTTGTTCTGAAGATTTCGCTAACTTTTCCAGTGTTGCTTTCATTCTGGAATAAGTGGCAGTATTTAACACTTCAAATTGCACAAGTGTTTTTTTTTTATCAGTGCACAGCCAGGAAGACAATGTCATAATGAGCTGTCAATTTCTATAATTTCAAATAACAGGGTGATGCCAATATTCCCTGGAATGTTAAAATGCTGGGTCTGTATGTTTACTTATGGGTGAACGTGACAGACAATCACTTCATGTCAGTTTTCTTCTTCAGCTCATCAGTGAGAAGAAAGGCTTGCTCTTACTCATGAGGCAGCTAGGTGGTGCAGCGGATAGAGCTCTGGGCCTGGAGTCAGGAAGATCTGAATTCACATCCCTCCTCAGACACTTAACAGCTGTGTGACTTAATGGCAAATGGCTTAACCACTGTTTGTTTCACTTACTCAACTGTAAAATGGGAATCATAATAGCACCTTCCTCTTAGGGTATTGAATAAGATCAGGATAAAATGAGATGATACTTGCCAATATTAGCACAGTGTCAAGCACATAATGGGTGCTACGTGAATGTTAACTATTAATGTTGCTGTTTATCAAATATTCTACATGTAAGAAGGTTGAATGCTGTTTTGCACTATACAGAGTTACATCATGGTACACAAATGTAGGCTTGAAAAACGGTAAAGAATGCTGTAGAAAGAGCATTTATCAAGCACTTACTATGTGCCAGGCACCATAAACTTTCACATAATTGTAAAATAAATGAATTAAACTGGGAACTCCTTTGCCGATCAAAGACCCTTTAAAAAAACACAACAAAACCATGAATCTTTTTTGCAAGGTAACTAGTCATACTGTAATTTTCTTTTCTGTTTCTCTAATTGGATTTTCACATATCTGACTTCACAAATGTAGGATATGTATAGGGTTATAGTCATAACTAGGGAATGGAAGATGTAGCTTCTCCCTAGAGTGCTAAATTTAGAGGGTACCAAAATAGAGAAAAAACTGCCTTAGCAAAAATAATTAGTTCAAAAGTAGGAAGCTAGTGGGTGGTGAGCCTACCCACCGCCCCCCAGCAGTGTTGTCATACCAATATCCCAGCATCTGTGTCTCCACCATCACAGGTCTCTCACTTCATGACCCTTCACAGAGGGGTCATTTTGCACATTTCCCATAAGCACAGCACGTGATGGCTGCCCAAAGCAGAACAATTCTTAATTATGGCTCTGCCCATATTTGCACATTCCAAAGAATTAGAACATATCTTGCTTCAATTGTCCATGATAATGAGGGACTGGGAACTAATGAACAAATTAAGCCCATAGATCATTTACAGCTTCAATTTAGCCAATGATTTGTATTTCCTTCTCAATCAAATGTTTTATGAGAGTCTTTCATAATCAATCAAAATGAATTTTGCTATCTATAATTTTTATGTCTATACCCCAAGCTGGAGACGTTCATGAGTAGGTGGAAAGTAGAAGAGAAGCAGTGAAGAGGGGTTCATACACTGAGATTTTAATTAGTGGGTTTTAAAAAAAATTATGTAAATATCTTTGACCTTAACTACAGTTAAGAGAAGAAGCACTTTTCTGAGACCCAAGATTATCTGAACTATATTTTTCAGGCTTTAAAAAAGTATGTCATGTATATTTATTAGTAAGCATTCTTCCAATATTTAAATGTAAACTCAATGGCTTTTCAAAATCACAGCATCTCTGGACAAAAAAACAAAAACCCAATTAGACCATTAATTCTAATAAGGAACTTGGAGAAAGTTCGTTGAGAGACAGTTTAGGCCACTAGATGGAATGCTGGACTTGGAATCAGGGCAACCCAGGGCTGAATCTTTCATTAGCCACTTAGAGCTCTTCAACCCTAGGCAAGCCACATGACCTGTCAAGGCTTCATCAGTAAAATAAGGGGGCTGGGGCTGAATGCCTTCTATAGTCCCTTCCACTTGTGTCTCCAGATCCTATGAGTGCTGTCAACTCAAATAAAAAAGATGTATGTTCCTCCTGACACATTTCTCCTAAGTCCCTTGATAAGAAAAAAAAAAATTTCTCCTCATGAAAATGATTCTTTTTGAGTATATGAAGTCTGAAATTCTAAATTCAGCAAGAAAAGGAAAAAATGAAAAGTAATCAGATCCCCACATAAATACATCTTAGTAGGCTTCAGCTTGCCTACAATTCCCCATTCACCTTGAATATCACAATTTCTCTCTAGAAGCATCCATATCCACATCTTTGATCTTGAAAACAAAGAAAAAAAGTCACTTACTTCACTGTTGCCTGGGCATGTCCTGGAACTACTGGACAAGAGAGGAAATATTTTGGCCCAATCAATGCTTCAGGTGTGCCTAACCGAGATAAGCAGGAGTTCAGCTGGTGCCAGACAGTAAGAGTCCAGTCTATGACCTTGCACACGGGGTCACAGGGTGAGGGCACTTTACCTCTGAACTAGAAAGAGAGGAAAACAACACAGGCTTTATCCTAGTCTTAATGGCTTTGGAAGGTCCCTTTCACTTATTTGTCTAGACATTTGTAAAAATATTACTTAACAAGATGCAACCAATAAAATGTGACTGATACCCTTTGACTGACACTGTGATACCTTTATTGGGCCTATACTCAAAAGAGGAAGAACAACCCATGTGTATAAAAATATTCATAGCATCTTTTTTTTGTAGTACCAAAGAAATGGAGACCAAAGGTGTCTCTATCAATTGGGGGATGGCTGAAGAAATGGTATTTGAATGTAGTGGAATAATATTATGCTATTAAAAAATACAAAGTTCAGAGAAACATGGCAAAACTTGCATGAACTAACATAAAGTGAAGTAAGCAGAACCAGGAGAAAAATTTATACCATAATAAGACAGAAAGACAAACAACTTTTAAAGACTGGAACTTTGATCAATGCAATAGCCAGTCATAACTCCAGAAGGCTGGGGATGACATTTGCTACAGATTGTGTAACAGAGAAACCTTGGATTCAAGGTGTAGAATGAGACCTATTTCTGAACATGTTCAATGTGAGAATTTCATTTGCTATATATATGTCAAAGGTTTTTTTTGGATTTTGTTTTGTTGCCTTCTAAATTGGAGGTAGGGCAGGATTGGACAAAGGGAGGGAGAATAAATATTTGTTAATTGAAAAAAATGAAAACAAAACAAAATGAAATAAAAACATGACTGAGTTTGAACTTACCTATCACTAGACTGAAAGTGGATTGGCATGGGAATGATGGTAGAAGGGAAGCAATGATTAACATTTATTACGTTTCCACTGTGACTAGAACTTGGTGCTAAGTATAGAGGGAGGTATAAATTTTAAATGATACATGGCCCCTGTCTTCATGGAACTTAGAGTGTAGATGGGATGGATAGGAAGACAAAAACAGAACAATAATACAAAATATTACATGATAAGAATATTAGAGAAGAATGAAGTTTTATGGAAGGTCTTGGAAGACCCAGTATGTTGGATGAATACCTTCCCTTTCAATCTGAAATGAGTGATAGATGTAAGTGATGATCCTTCTCCCAAAAATGAACTATTGGTGGGGGAGACAGGATAGATAAAGCACTCTATATACTCTCAAGTTCCTCCTCAAACCAAAAGTCTAGCTTTCTGACTCGATAAGATCCTAGATATTGTAAGTGAGAGAGACAATATAGTGTTTCTCTCTCTTTTGTGGTTAGGAAATACATTCCCTGGCATGGCTGGGAAGATTAAATTGAGTGTAACTCCCATCTGATTTTTTAAAATTATCTTTTAATTTTTAAAAATTTTCTTTATTACAATTTTGACAACATAAACATTACCTTACACTAAAAAAAAAAAACAAAAGAAGAAACATAAAGATTGTATATGATACTATGAGACTGTATTTTTGTTTTTTTCCCCTTCTGAACTTCATTCTGACTGATCTTTTGAATATATATTTTAATGTTTCACTGACATTATTTTCTTTCTTCTTTTCTTTTTGTATCACTATCATGACCTCCCTCAAGTGCCCCCATAAGTCTCCCTCCTTCCTCAATTAAAAAAAAAGCTCTTCATTGTAACAAATAAGTGTACTGAGCAAAACAAATCTATACATTGATCATGTCTAGAAATGTATATCTCATTTGGCACCTCTAGTCCACCACCTTTATCAGGAGGAAGCCAGATTCTTCATGGGTTTTCAGGACTCATGAGTGGAGTTCTTACAAAGCCATCATAGTTGTCTTCCCTTATGATATTGTTGTCATAGTATAAATAGTTCTGCTCTTTTCACTCTGGATTAATTCATATTCCTAGGTTACTATGAATTCATTCATTTTGTCATTTCATACAGCACAGTTTCATTCCATTCCATTCACTTTCCATCATTTGTCAGTTATTTCTCAGCTGACAAGCATTCACTTTCCAGTTCTTTGCTATAACAAAAACAGTTGCTATAAATATTTGTGTGCATATGTGTCCCTTCCCTCTTTCCTTGATCTTGTTGAGGTATATCCAGTAATGGCATTGCTGGGTCAAAGGATATCCACAGTTTAATTACATTTTTGGGCAGAGTGCCAAGATGCTTTGGAGCAATTCACATTCTACCAACAGGATGGTAACATGCCTCCCAACAACTGTCCTTTTTCTTTTCTGTCATCTTTGCCTATCTGACATGAGAAAAATGGAACTTGAAACTAATTTTAATTTGCATTTGTATTATTAGTAGTAATCTGCAGCACTGTTAATAGCTTTCCTTTTTTTCTTTTGAGAAATCACCATTAACCATTTCTTCTCCTGAGGAATAGCTGTTGTTTATGGTCAGACAGTTGGAAGCCCTCTCTGTCTATCTTTATTTATCTGTATTTTCTCTAAAGTTCAAGGTGCTGACTTTTTCTCCTGAACTAAGTGAATGATATATGTACTTGATTAAAGTGATTGTTGACCCCTCAAAAGTTGCCTTTCCTTTAAGAAAAGGAGATCAAAGAACCTATGATAGCAAGCCATCCTGGATGTGTCAGTGTGCTTGCTTTTACATACTCTCATACCTCATTGTGGTTTGGAGGTAACCCTGGGCACCTAACACATCTACCTGGAAGGTATAAAGCTCTGACAATTCTACCAATATGGGAAGGGTCAAAGTGTGGGGATAGAAATCTATCTCAGCTGAATACCAACCCATCTAAGTTCAAAGGAGCTCATTAATAGAGGGTTAGCTATCAAGAGGATAACATTTTTGGCCCAAGAACTGAATAAAACTGTCTGCTTACAGTCTATTTCAATGCATCATGTGTATGTTTTTTGTACCCAGTTGTTTGCATATTGTCCATCCCATTAGATTGTGAGCTCTTTGAGAGCAGGGACTATCCTTTACCTTTTTTTAATCCCCAGTGCTGGTACATAGTAAGCACTAAATAAATGTTTACTAAGTATGAAGGATTTGTGATTTTTGTCAATGTTAGTAATGCCCATGTGTACAAAATCTTAGATCTTTTGGAGTACTGGGAATTCAAGAAGGGAGAATTCATGTAGGATAGGTAGTCTAGGTTTGAGGTCATTTGTGCAACTTGGAGTAACCTGACCTCAATACAGATTTACAACACGATGAATTCAGGAAATCTTATTTTTTCTTAAATAGGGAAGCATTTACATTAATGGATTCAAAGACGTTCATTCTGGTAGAAATAATAACATTGAATATTCCTGAGTACCTGTAAAATATTGGCCTTTTATCACAGATACTGGTTAAGCTTTTAAAAAAATTATCTAAAGTAGCAATATCTGTAAATTTAAGGAGTTAAGAATGAATAAGAATGCAAAGCAGCTCTTCCAGATTAAAGGGACTTCTAGTCATTTGGAAAAAACGTGCTGGTTCTCAGCAATATTCCACATAATCCTTATGGTAGTACTACTTTTTTAGAAATTTTATTGGATGAAATTCACTTTTTTTCCATATCTTGTTCCATTAAGGTCATGAATCGGACTATTTATTGTTTAAAGAACTCTAAACTTTTAAACTGTTGTGAAATATGATATAGTAACTGCCTTTTCTCTTCCATTTTTGATGAAATGAAATCTCTACAATGACAAGTAAATAGGACTAAATTTTGAGAAGGAAATGTGAAATGCAGTTATGGCATGAAAGAAGCAAAGCAAACGAAGAGACCTGAGGGGAGGCGGGAGGTTTTCCAGAAACACAGGTACTATGAAAACTCAGTTTTTTATAATTAAGTATTTTTGTTTGTAACTACAACTTCTATATACTGCTATCCTGATTATTTTCATAATCCTTCTCATGCAAATGTTCTCATATGACTTCTGAGATCAAGATTTATAAATGAGAAATATTACAGCATCCAGACATTTTTGAAAATCAATTTATGGTTTAAGTCACATTCCATGGTATGGAGGTGACCTGGGATTCCAGAAGCCAGGCCAGTAGAGCAACAACTCTGGCAGACAGTCAGCCAGTAACTGACCAAGAAACTGACTCTGGATAGAGACCAGACTAGTTAGCTTTAGAAAAGCTTACCACCAAAAAGTTGGCTACCAAGTGATTTTTTTTTTTTTTTGGAGGGGGTCATAACAATGCATGAAACCATCTACCAAGAGATAGAAGTAACAACCCATAAGGTATATATTCTTATTATACTCATTTCACGTTATTATTCTTATAATTATCCAAATAAGGAAAATGAGGCAGGCAGAAGTTATTGTGACTTTCCCAGGCTCACACAGCTAATAAATGTCTCCTGAGGGTTCATTCAGACTGAGGTCTTCCTGACTCCATGTCTAATGCTCTACTGAACTACCTGGCTGAAAGGAATTCCAGAAACCAATGAGATTAAAAATCATGTGTAGTATCAGACTATGCAAACAGATAACAGTGAAAAAGTTTAAGGAACTGTTGGAGAAAAGATGATCTTTTTTTTTAAAACCCCAGCTTTCTTACATGACAGTGAGAGAGTGAAAGAACAAATTAATGCCAAGAAGCAGCTAAACGCCATTAAGATTTGTTCTGTTTGCCTTAAGGCAGAGTTCTTAATCTGAAGTCTGTGAACTTTTTTTTAATTTTGATAATTGTATTTCAATATAATTAGTTTCCTTGTAATTCCATGTTTTATTTTATGCAGCTAAAAACATGATTCTGAGAAGGGCTCCACAGGTTTTGCCAGACTGCCAATGGGGTCCAGGACCAGTAAAGTTTAAGAAACCCCCTCCCCACTCCTATATCCCCATCGAAGACTGCTGATATGCTACAGTTGCCGTTCATTCTTTTATGTTTTACTTCAAAATGAATTTTATTAATCTATATGATCTGCTTCTTTTGTAAATGAAAAACTCTGCTGGTCTCTTTCCCCCCCAACCCTCTTTCATCCTCCAGTCATTCAGACACAATGGAAAAGAGAGCAGTATATGAAGCTTTGAGCTGTCTTTTCCAAAAAAAGCCCAACTCTTCAGTTATTGTCTGAAATAAGGCCAATGCTGCAGGATGAAATCTGGCCTATTCCATATGTGGACATGTAACTTGAAGCAATGTAATTCATATTTTAATCATGATGAGGCTGTAAGAATATCAATAACAGACACATGCTACTATTCTCTGCCCACCTGGCTTGTAAGTGTGCAGTGCCTTTGGTCATAAGCAATAAAATCCTCGTTGGGTAATCAATCTTCTGGTGGGAAGAACTTTTTAATAAAAATGCTAATTTTCGAGCAGCAACTGTATCTTCCTCATGATGCCTAAGATTAAGAAAACTGCAGAACTCTTAGCTCATGTAACAAAATCTTACTTTCATTGTTTATATAGCTAAATCCTGCCCTTTGCCTTCAGGCTAAGCTCCAAGGATATATAGTCCTTTCCTATAATATTTAGTGGCACTTTTATGGAATACAAAAATATGACATTCTATAAATATGGATTTCATTGAGGGACTATTTAATTTCTGGTCACTTTACTGCAGATCACAAAACAAACTGGTGACAAAATTTAACAAAACTAGTTGGCTTTAATTAGTTATTTCAAATTGACAGCCATGAGGACATGATAAAAATGCTATTTAAAAATTAATGTACACATGTAATGTGCATTTTTAAATTTTTATTTTTTGGTCCAAATCTGTGATTTTATCAATACAGAGGACACCATCAAGTGATGCAGATAGGTAATCTCTTTGCAATTTCTAGTCCAAGGGTGGGGAACCTGAGGCCTGGAAGTCACATGTGGCTGTCTAGGTCTTCAAGTGTAGCCCTTGGACTGAATCCACACTTCACAGAACAAATACCCTTAGGAAAAGGATTTGTTCTGTAAAACTTGGACTCAATCAAAAAGCTGCCCTGAGGACCTAGTAGGCTGCATGTGGCCTGGAGGCCACCACCCCTGTCTAGTCTAACAAATCTGCCTCGAGCGCTGAGGATGAATAATCCTCAACAATGAATAATAAGTTCCCAGAGTTACACAGCAAGTGTATATCAGAACCTAAACTTGAAATCCTGTCTTCTTGCCTTCAAGACTGACTCCCTGACAACTATGCTACAATGCTTCTCAAGTACTGTATATGCATATATGTGCATATATGGGTGTGTGTGTGTAAGTTAGTTACGTGATTTCTGTATATATAAATATATACATATAAACGTATTTTATATACATGTATAATTCTATACACCTGCACATCTATACATGTCACAATTCACATATTAAAATAAAGGAAATATAGCACAACCTTTCTTATGATCTGGCCTATTAGAGATCACAGGCCTTGCTAAGCTTCTTTCCAAACACTGCACAGATATGCCAGTGTGTTAGCTGCTCCTTCTCCGTTACCTTATTCATAACTTTCCTTCTTAAAAACCTCTGTAGCAAGCCATTCATTGGCTCTCCATCCCATCTTAGCTGAACCCAGCGGAAATGTTGCTGGACCAACAAATCAGAGCCCTGGAGACGGGATTTGGCAATTGTCCCCATCAGAAAGCAGTTCTCATGGAAGTAATAGGACTCAGAGGTTCCATTTCCTAAAAACAAACCAAAAGTAACAGTTTCATACAGGACACAATATGGAACAAATGCAAGTTTAGCCATTAAAATAAGAACAGACATTTAAATTATCACATGGACCGTTAGGAGTCAAATATAAGGAGATACAGGCTTCCTGATTCGTTCTTCCTTTACCTTTTACAAAAGTACAGGGGTTTTCAGTGCCACGATTTTCAAGGGGTGCCAGAAAGTCTCCCAATAGCTCAGATAATGAAGCTTTTTCCAAATTCTCCAAGACAATGATGACTTTCTTACTTACAGGAGGCTGTTTCACTGGGATAAGACAAGCTATGTCGGAAAGGGAATAATAAATGAATTAAAGATTTAATAAATTGGAGAGCAAAAGGAAAAGGTATCAGAGAAAAAAAAGATGCAAAAAAGTCATTTGCCCCTCTTCATACAGAATAAACAAATACTATGGTAGACGAAATGGCACAGTGCACAGAGTACTGGCCTTCGAATCAGGAAGACTCATCTTTCTGAGTTCAAATCTGGGCTCAGACACCCACTAGCTTTGTTACCCTGGACAAGTCACTTAATCATGTTTGTCTCATCTCCTCATCTGTAAAATGAACTGGAAAAGGAAATGGCAAATTGCTCTAGCGTCTCTGCCAAGAAAACCTCAGATGGAGTCACAAAGACTCAGATATGACTGAAATGACTCAACAACAACTTGGTAGTAGAAAGAGCATTCAGTTCTGAATGACAAGACAAGGTGCTACATGTGACATGAGACTTTGACAAGTCTCATAACCAGGCTGGTGTCAATTTCTTTATCTGTAAAATGACATGTTCAGAAGCAATTAATAAAAAAAAATTATGAATTTACTATGTTTTAGGCACTTTGCTTTATAAATATGATTTCATTTAATCCTCACAACCACCCCGGGAGGAAGGGGATGTTATTATCTTCATTTTACAGTTTAGGAAACTGAAACAAACATAGGTTAAGTGACTTGCTGAGGATCACAGAGCTAGTGTCTGACAATGGATTTGATCTCAGGTGTTCCTGACTCTAGGTGTAGTACTGTGCTATCCAACTGTCTAGGTGTGGGTGGGGAAACAGGACAGGGTGTGAGATTCCATCAGATTTATGCTTTAGGAAAATCACTTTGTCACTTGAGTGGAGCATGGTTCAAGGTGGGGAAATATTTGAGGTAGGCAGATCAACCAGGAGGTTACTGCATTAATCCAGGTGAGAGGTGAAAAGGGCGCTTGTACTACTAGGGTAATGCCCATATGAGTGGGGAAAAGGGGACATATATGAAAATTGTAGACTTGGAGCTGGAGGGGACCTCTGAGGTCACCTACTTCAGTCTCATTTTACAAATGATGAAATGGAGACTAGGGGTGGAGAATTAAGTGATTTTTTCCCCCAAACTCTTATTGACAGTAAGAGGTAGAGTTAGGATTGAAATTCCAGTAGGTCCTCTAACTTCGAATCCATCACTGAGTTGAATAAGACGAAATCCTTTTTAATACATTCAGTTAAATTCACCAAGCACTGTCTAAGGGAAAGGCACCATGCTAGGCACTCAGGGTATGAAGTATCAGTGAAGAAATAAAATAGCACATAGAATTTAAGGTCCTTGAAACCAGAAGCCGTTTGATTTTTGCCTTTGTACTTTGCATCCCAGGGAACTAAGAATCAGAGAAACTGAGAGATCGCCATTAAGTCACACAACTAGTTTTGGTGGAGGGACGATTAGATTTTACATTCCAGTGATATCCTCACTATTATCTGCATTCATAAACATATATGCTTATACACATACGTATGCACATATATATATATATATATATGCAATTCAACAGAAAGAGGGAAGATAAACCTGTTACATATTAATTCAAAATAAGACAGTTAAATAATTACAAAATCAATACTTTAGATAGGAAACAGATTAGTTGAAAATATAACATGTAAGTTTATTAATTATATAATAAAACAGCTTTCTTATCAGTGAAAAATAAAAATTAAAAGCTTTGCTTTGAAGCTTGAGAACTTTTATTTAGCTAATGGCTCCCTAATAAAAAGAAAAGAAAGATCCATTTGAAGACGCGAGGGATCATCCTGTGTCATCTCAAAAAGCCAATAACCACCTATTCTCTAGTTTGATACTGTGCTAATAATTCACTTTCACATTCAGAAGAACTCCTTGGGCCTGAGCCGGAAATAGCTTTTTCAATTTTATCAAGCTCCCAGAAAAAAACCTTCCACAATCTCAAAAAATGCCTGGCTGTTCCCACATCTGATTTGTATTCCGCAGTGGGCCATCACCGCTATGTGCCTGACAAAAATATTTTCAACATAAACGCTACAGCGGTGGGGCTGCTGTAACGTTCTGATTCTCAAGAGACCCTGATATTTTCTTAAAATAACATTCGTTACAGAGATGCGATGAACCTGCAGGTATCAATAATTTTAATTAATTTTAAGCACATATGTAACTCTTCTTTAAACCTCCGAGCGACAAAACAAATCGACTAGACTCCAGAGTATATGATATTTGTTCAATTAGCTCTTTAGTTACTTGTTCCTGGCAGCTGGAGGTCTCAGCTTAGTCTCCTCTCCCTGTACAAATGTACGTGTCTGGTTTTCCTGGCTCATTTTCAAATGAGAATGGGGCTGCTAGAAGCTAGGCGAACATTCCCATCTGGAACAAGTCTGTAGAAGCCATAGCAATGGATGATTCATTCTAATGGTGACCACAGTCAATCAAGAAGCGTCTACCAAGGGCTTACTATGTGGCAGGTGCTGGGGATACAAAGAAAGGCAAAAACACAAAAAAAGTCTTTGCCCTCAAGGAGTTTACATGCTAATGGTGGAGGCAACCTATAAATAAAGAGGTGCATATTCAACAGACATAGAACAGGAGGGAGAAAACCTCAGATCAGGGGATTCTTGTTGGTGTCATGGACTCCTTTGGCAGCCTGGTAACACCCACAGACCCATTCTCCAAATAAGGGTTTAAATATACGAAATAAAATATATAGGATTACTTAGGAAATCAATTACACTGAAATAGTTATCTTTAAAAAAATAAAACAACAGCTTACAGATCCCGATTAAGAACCCCTGCCTTAGATCATATTGCCAATGACCTACAAGCTTAATTTGAAAATTCTAAATTAAAATTTTCCTCCTGTCACCCTCAGGACCCCACTTCAGCCTCATATTCTTAAAAGAGATGACATCTTATTTAGGAGAACAGTGAGGCTATCTGATCTGAACACTCTCTGTTTCTCAATCTTTCTTCCTCTTCTTTGCTAAGTCTCAGAAGAGAGATCCACTAGGTAGGCACTCTTAAGGCTACTTTTTCTACCTGGGTCCTTCAATCCTCTCCCTCCCTTTTCCTGGGTCATGCTCCAGCAATCAAATAAATCCTCCCTTTGCTCTCCAGAATCTTTGTTTTCTTTTACTTATTGGCTCCTTTTCAGCTGCCTATAAGCACCCTAGTGTTCTCAACTCAAAATAAATAAAAGTCTTCTCTTGACCCTTCTACCACTTTGAGGCAATGTATCATCTAAACTTCTTGAAAAAGCTGTCTATACTCAATGTCTCCAGGCCTTTACCAGCCCCTTTCCCTTTAACACCTTACATTTGGGTGTTATCTCCACCCTCAAGCCCCACCCCAAGTACTCAACTGAAAAAAATTTTTCAAAAATGAGCAAACTTAATGACATTTGACCTCTGTGCAGCTTTTGACAGTATGTAGCACTACTTTCTTGGCTTCAGAAAAGCCATTCTTCTGCTTCTTTGCTGGTTCCAAAGTTCTGTCTGTCTCTCTTTTCTTCCTCAGCAATCTCACTGATTCCCATGACTTCAGTGATCATCTGTCTATGCAAATGCCTCCCAACTCTCCATCTTTGGAGCTGACTTCTCCCCAGAGCTCAAGGCTCTTTACCTGCCTATAGGGTTATCTCTACCTGGTTGTACAAAAGGACCCCAAAACATAAGTTTATAATCTTTCCTCCTAAAGATGTTCCTCGTGATTACTTCTGTATTTGCCTGTGTTACCATCATTTTAATAACCTGTTTCCCTATCTTAACTTTGGAGTTATCTCTTACATTTCCTTCTCTCTCACTTTTCATACCAAATTATCAAGTGTTATCAAGTCCTATCTACTTCTAAACATCTCTCCATATGTTGCTTCCTCCTTTCCCCCACTACAGAGTGGGAAGGTTAGGGAGATGAGGCTAAAAAAAGTGGAATAACCAAATATTAATGGAAGACCTTGAATATCAAGCATAAGAATATGGTTGGTAGCAGTTGAAGATTTTTTAGCAGAGGAATGATGTGACCAGATCTCCATGTGAGAAAGGTAAAGCTAACAGAAGTTTCAGAGATGAATTACAAAAGACAGAGTCAAAGCACAAAGACCTATTGGCCAAATCTGGGCATATGGTAATGAGGAGCTCTTCTAGGTTAGTAGTAGTGGGGGAAAGGAAGAGGCAACATATGGAGAGTTTTATCAGTAGGTAGGACTTGAAAACCCTTGATAATTTGATATATTTGAATTTTTCTTCCTGAAATCCTAGGATGATAAAATTCATAACCAGAAGGCATCTCAAGGGTCAAATCATCCAAGCTTCTAATTTAATACACCAAAAAACTGATGTTTAAGAAGGCAAAGATAACTTGTTCAAGATGAGAGAGGAGAGAATGGCAGAGGTGATGTTCTAAGTCTGGTCTTCTGATTCCAAATACACAGATCTTACCAGTATATCCCATAACTACTTTTGAAATGTGACAAAGATTTCTCTGTTAGGCTGCCTCCTTAGCCTGTTCTATTTTTCCTGTCAAATTTTGACTTCTACAGGTCCAACTTTATCCATTTCATGATGGTCTTTCCTATTTCTGTGACCTAGAATCATGAGTGATACATATCAGTTCATGCACACCATATATTTAAACGTTATTTCTTTATGACATCTCCCTAATGATTTACATCTTGATATTTAACAACTTTTATTGGCTTGGGGGGCACTTTTGAAAGTACTGATGATGGCACCCATATCAGTGAAGAGAAACTACTCCCCCTTTTGTCTGAGAAGAGCAGATGTCCATCCAAAGCTTCAGTAGCACTAGGAGAGTGGACTTTTTTTTTTTTAACTGAAATGGAGTCACTGAATTTAAGGTGCTAAGAATGTGAACTAATTTTTGAGGGATAAACAAAAAATTGAAGAGAATCAAACATGTATTAATGTAGGATAAAAATGTAGTATCAGTCTAAGCTAATTCTATTAATATAATTATACACAATTACTAAAACATTAACTATTCTTATAAAATGTGGTTATTTCATAAATTCAAATCTTTACTCTCTCTCTCCCCTCCTGTTTTCCTCCCTACTTCTACACCTTCCTCATTCTGCATGCACACAGGTAGTTTTCAATTAAATAAAATTCTCATTCACTTCTTGCTACTGTTCAGACATTCAGTCATGTCGGACTCTTTCTGACCAGATGGACCATCCTGTCTGTCGATAGGGTTTTCTTGGCAAAGATGCTGGAGTGGTTTGCTATTTCCTTTTCCAGTGGATTAAGGCAAACAGAGATTAATTGACTTGTCCTGGGACAGCTACTAAGTGTCTGAGGCCAAATATGAATTCTTGTCTTCCTGACTCCCAGCTCTCTAGCCACTGAGCCACCTAGCTGCCCCTTTATCATTATAATTGTTATAATTGATTTTTTAAAAAAAGTTATCATTCATGGTTGCAAATTATTTTAAAAAATCTGTTCTACTAACCTAATTCCTTACTTAGCCCTGGGTAGGAATTTGACTCGACTCTTATCATCTTGCCCAAAATGACATTCATACGATTATCTCTAGACAGCAGAAATGTGAGAAACTAGATGTAATAAAAAACTGAATCTCATTAGCTTAAATGCTGTTTTACATGTTCTTAAGAGTTTCTTTTCCATTTTTAGTTTTCCCCCTCATTTTCTCAATTTTTCACTCTATCAATTTTAGATTAAAAAAAAAAAAAGACCAGCACAAAATTTCCTTTCCTTACTCAGTGAAGCAGGGAGACAAGCCTCAAGGGGTTTTCATGTCAGATACTAAGATCCCGGCATGCTTGCATTCCTATAAGATGTCCCCTATACCTGGAATGTACTCCCTCCTCATATCTACCTGCCAGTCCTTATCTTTCTCTGAAGTTCAGCTGAGGTCCTCTCAATTTCCTTACTAGGGCTCTCACCTTCAAATATATGTATATTTATCTCTATGGCCATTAAAATTAAGATCCTTAATTTCTGTGTGTCCCTAGTATACTGAGCACAATAGACACAATGTTTGTGGAATTCCTTAAATACTGATACTAGCTGTTTTTCCCCCTCCTAATCTTCTCCCAGTCCCTTTCCTCCCTTTCTCCTAGGCTCTTTCTTTCTCCTTTCTTTCTTACTCATTTCCTTTCTCTCCCTCCTTTCAGGCCTAAGGCCCTCTCTTTAGATGATAAGTACAAGCCCGATGTATTTTATACAAACATACCCATTTGTATTCACACTGCCAACTGTAGTTGAGCATTATTATGGCTAAGTGAGACTGGACTAGCTCTTCCTCTGAAGTGCAAGGAAAGACCAAAGTGAAAAGGATTTCCAGCCAATTCTCAGTGTCTCCCTTTCCTATACACCACCGCCTCCCAATAAATGTATCTGATGCGGACTTAAAGTTTAAGATCCATCCAGTCAGCTAGCATTTCCTAAGCGCCCACGAGGTGCCAGGAATTTTACAGAGCATAAGCCAGCAGTCATCAGTACAGTGGAATACTTAGTGGGTGCCTAAAGAATCACAGTCACAAGAAGGGAAGGAATCTCCACAAACCAACACATGCAGCCAATACTGACATAAAGGAATCAATCAATCAATATTAAGCAACTACTATGGACCAGGTATCATGCTAAGCACTGTAAGTAGTGCAGACTTTTAGGAAAATTTAGTAGGATTTAGTTTTCCCTTTAAGATCCTGTTCAAAGGCCACCCTGCTAGATGAATCTATTTCTGATCCATCCAAATGAATGGATTCCCTTCACCCCAAATTATCATGAGTCTATTTTGCATAATCCTGTTGTATATATTCATACATACTGTCTTCCCTGATAGAATAAAAGCTCCTTGAGGGCAGGGGCTGCCTATTATTTTTGTATCCACAATATTTGGCCTAGAGCAGGCACCTAACAAATGCTTGCTGACTGTCTGAAACTTAACTGGGCTCTTGCTTACCAAAGGATTTTACTTATGATATTATGGCTTATTATAATACTGGGAAAAACAATTAAAGTAGGGCAACTCAATGAGATTTTCCTATCTCTGTTATTACACAGAGTAGGTTAGGAAATCTTGAGTTTCCCTTTTTCAGGAAGAGCTTAAATAAAAGCCTGTCCTGAGTTCAAATTCTACCTCGGATGTGTCCTGAGCACATGATTTAATTTCACCTTCCTCATCTGTAAAATGGGGCTAATAACAGATAATAAAGGAGATAATAAAAGCACCTACTTCAGAGTTATTGTGAAGATCAAAAGAAATAACACGTAAGGCAATCTGCCAATTTTAAAGCTCCAACGTAAATTCTACCTAGTATTATTATCGTTATTTTATTTTCATCACGAAATTCATTTTTATCATCAGGCTGACATTATTATTTGTTAGCATGTTGCTACCCTACACTCTGAGCCTGTGCTCAACAGGATCTGGGAGGGAGAAGGCAATTCCAATTCTCTTACTGGTTTGGAACTTAGCTTCCTCTGAATAGTCCCTGCCATTTCACTGACTTGCAATACTCCTAAGACTCCTGCCTAATTTAGCATTTGTTTCTTGCCCTTTCTTTCTTTCAAGTTCCCAGCTACCATTCTGGATTTGTCATTATTACTTCACAGTGGGTCCCCTAACAGCAATGAGTTCCTGCCACCTACTCTTGTGGCTCACTTAATAAAGCAAGAGAGTCAATGATCCATTACTGTGTCTCATAGCCCTTGGAAGTACTTTACCAATTTATTCCCTTTTCCCTTCAGCATAGGAAGGTAAAGAAAGGTATACTGAGAATCTCATCAAGTCTGTGTGAGAGCCTCAATTAAAATTTATAGCCCCTAAAATTCCAGTCTGTGGTTTCATCACTCTCAGTTTCTGTGAAACTTTCTCTGCTCTGCAGTTAACTTTACTGCACAAAGGACTGACTTGCTGAAGTTTCCCTCACAGATAGAAAAAGGAATGGTGATGTTTGGCACTTGTTATATTACTGAGACAAATACAGAATGTTGGACTTGGAGCCCTGAAAGATCAGAGTTCAAATCATGTCTTTAACACATATTAGTTATGTGATTCTGAGCAAGTCACTTTACCTCCATTTACCTCAGTTTCTTTATTTGTAAAATGAGGATAACAGTAGCATCTACCACACAGGACTGCTGGGAAGTTCAGATGAGATAATGTATGTAAAGTGTTCACAAATATTAAGGATCTATACAAATATTCTCCATTATTATTAACAAAAACATCTATATCCTATCCTTGTGTGTAAAATATATAATTTTGCTGCATAAATAATGAAATCAAAGGTTGGAGATTTTTTCCATTACGTTATACCCCTCTCAAAAAGAATCACTAAATTAAATCTATGTAGGTCTACATAGGCCTCAAGGCTTTCCATCAGTTTTTCTATGAGAGGCAGCATGGTTTATTGGAAAGAACTTTGGATTTGGAATCAGAAGCCCAGCTCTGCCATTTAACTAGCTGTGTAACCTTGGGCAAGTGATTTAAGCTCTTTGGGTCTTACTTCTTAATCTCTATAATGAAGAGGGTAAAACTAGATGGCTTCTAAAAAGCCATCCCAGCTCTAACTCTATGTTCTTAAGATCGTTCCTCCCAGACTTATCCAATGCTCTTTCTCAGTCCTTCCATATGGTTCCTCTATTCTAGTCAAGCTTACAGCCTCTAAAACACCATCCACTGATTCTTTTTCTGGAAAGTCTTTTCTTCCATTTTCTTTATTAATATTGTTCATAAAATCCTTTAAAACTTAGCTTATTAGTCATATACTCCAGCAAACGTTCCTCAATTAACTCTATTCTAAAGAAACAGAATTAAATTAATTTGCATGCTCTGTTTTGTTTTACTTTGTAATTGTTCTTAAGTTCATCGCATCATAGCTAGAGAGCTGGAAAGGGCCTTAGAGGTATTAGACTCTTTTTTTTTATGATTTAATAGCAGAATGGATCCATGATCTCATCATTCAACAAGCATTTATTGAGTGCCTAATATATGCCAAGCTCTAAAAAACTAGGTGCTGGGAATACAAGAACCAAAACAATTCCATCAAAATGAGTGCTCCTTCCAACAGGACATTTTATTTATGTATTCTATTTCAGTAACGTTACTTTTGCTATGTGGTTTTTTCAACATACTTGAGGTCTTCCTCTAGTTCTTTTAACATATAGCTACCAGTATACCATTATTTATTTATTTGTTATTATTGATCATTCTCAATACATGATCAACCTCCTCTTCCAATCATAAATTTCTTGGATCCTATCTTTTATAACACTCCCTATGCAGAAGTTATCATTGGTCATATATTTCAGGTTGATCCCACCATACTTTCCTCCAATTACCTTTGGGTCTGCATTTTGATTCTCAGACTAACTATAATGTACCATAATTAGTAGCCATATAAAATCATTCAAACAATACTGGTGTTAAAAAAGCGAGGATTTGCTTTGAAGAAGCAATGTAAGACTGGTGGCAGTACTATGTCATTTCTAAACTTCTCTCTTCCTCTTGTCCAGAGGAAGGAGCAGGATGCAGAAAAAGAACACTCAAATTCTAAGTCAGAGAAACTGAGTATGAATCCTGGCTCTCCTATCTATTCTCTGTGTGATCTTGGGCAAGTTACTTAATCTCTTTTGGCCTCAGTTTCCACATCTGTAAAACCATATTGCTAAGTTTCCTTCTGAATCTAGATTTATGATCCCATTGAACTTTGCCCAGCTGAAGTGTCTTTTCAAGATTCATGTATCAGTGAACCAGCCTGGTGGACATCCTCACCCAGCTGCATATCCTAGACTGGACAGTAAGAATACAGGCTGAAGCATACTATTTTCACTTTATTTTTTTGTTTTTTTTTCCCTTTTGTCTGTTTCTTCTTTCACAATGTGACTAATATGGAAATATGTTTTACATGACTACACATCTATAACCTGTATCACTATATCAGTGAAGGATAGAGGGAGAAAATTTGGAATTCAAAATTTTTTAAATGAATGTTAAAAATTGTCTTTACATGTAACTGAAAAAATTGAAAGAAAGAAATATGGTACTGTTTTTGCTTCTGCTGTTAAATTACTAGAAGACGTTGGGGAAGGCCCAACTTGGTAGAAATTGAGGAGAGAGATATGGAATAAAAGCTGAATACTTAATAAGGGATGGCAAATGTGAAAGTGATTGAAAAAGTGGTTAGATCATGGGAAAAAGACTGTGGTATCTATGACCAAATTTGGCTAAAGAATATTGATTCAGTGGTAGTTGAGGGACAATTCAATTTAATTGCCTAGAGAAAACAAAGTTCTCTTTTGAAATAGAGTCTTTGCCTATTTCGGCTAAGCTTACTTGGACTTTTTGAACTTCCAGGTGAAGTTAACATGTATTATATGCAGATAATCATTTCCAATCAGCATTAACATGAATTGGTGAGGATTTAACTGTGATGGGCTATACACATGGATGGAAGACAAAGTGTTATGTTAGACTGAGACATGAGGGGGGGTTTTTAGATTCAAATTCATCTTGGGGAAGGGATCCAGAGGAGGATGATCAGGATGTTGAAGAGTCTTGAGATCACACATAGGAAGAATGTTTGTAGTAACTGGGGATGTTCAGCCTAGGGATAGAAGATTTAGATGGACTGATATTGGAAGGACTATGAATGAGGGACCATTAGGTTGTTGTACTTGGCCCCAGACAGCAGAATTAGGGGAATGGATGAAGGCTGGAAAGAGGTGAGTTCAGAAAAAAAAAACCCAAAACACAGTAATTCCCTACTAATCTAAGCAGAGTAGGCTCCTCCTCAATGAAGTTCTTTGAGCAAAGATTGGATGGGAATTCATTAGGAATGTTAGAGAATGGAATTCTTACTCAGATTTCAGTTGGACTAGATGTCATCTGAAGTCCTTTTCAACTTGGACTGTGATTTACTCTTCTATCTACTTGAAATGTACTGGACAAGTATAATGTTATACATTTTTCTTAAAAAGTATCAGGAATATAGAGGCACATATTTCCCATTTAGGAATTAAAATACATTTTTAAAAAGAACTGAGACTTAAAACTTTACTCTTATTGTACCATCAGTCATATGAAATCATAGTATAATCCCAGATTAAATAGCTCTTCTCACAAAGATGCTGGATTTTTTTTTTTTTACTGTACCTTTAAAAAAATGGAATCTAGGGACTGAATTATGTGGCATCTTTGGGGGAATCGTTTGAGTCACTGAAAGAGAAAAGACATTAATTCCTGAAGAGACCTAGACAATTAACTGTTATGAAGAAAGAATATATGAAAGACTTGAACAGTTAACTCTCTTGAAGAAAGAGTTTGTAGGAGACTGACAGTTACTTGACATTGGAGGAAGAGTCTACTAGTGAGCTGGAAAGTTTACTGTCATCCTTGAAAGAGTCTGAAGAGTTATTTTGAGGAAAGTGAATGTACATTTCCATTTCTGTGGAGAATAGAACTGAGTTAATTTTTATACTTTAGAGGAGGAAGACATTTTTATGGAGAAGATATTCTGAAGGGAATTTCTGAAGGAAACCAAGACATATTAACTTCTATCCAGACCCAAAAAACCTAAGTGCTGTATTCTTAGGACAGATGTGCAGTTAACTGACAATTCTAAGCAAAACTGAGTATGACGACATTTTGAGAGGACATGAGTTAATTATATCTTAAAGGAACTGAATTATATGACTGCAGTTCCAATGTTTTGGAGGAGTCAGCAATGATAGCCAATGGTAAGAGAATTCTAGTCAACAACTTCTTTCACCTACTTTTCCAAGGCACAAAAGTGGCTCTGTGATTTTTCTCACAGAAAATGATTTCAATATTTATTTCTGCCTTTGCATTATGTATTATCATTAACATGGCATTGTTAAAATCAAACTGTGCACACACTTTGATCCAGCAATACACTACTATTATGTCTGCACACAAAAAAAAGCAGAAAAGAAACCTACAAAAAACTTTATAGCAGTTCTTTTTGTGGTGGCCAAGAATGGGAAATTGGGGAATGGCTGATCAACTTGTGTTCTATGAAGAAAAGATAAGGAGGTGAGTTTCAGAAAAACCCTGGAAAAACTTACACGAACTGATACAAAGTGAGCAGAACCAGGAGAATACTGTGCACAACAGCAGCACTGTGTGATGACTGACTGTGACTTAGCTCTTCTCAGTAAAACAATGATCCAAGGCCATCCCAAAGAACTCATTGTGGAAAATGCTATCCACCTCCAAAGAAAGAAGTGATGGAGTCTGAATGCAGGTCACTCTTCACTTTATTTTTTTCATGTTTTTTTTTCTTTTGATATTTTTCTTCTTTTACAACATGACTAATATAGAAATATGTTTTACATGATTGCACATATATAACCTATTTCAAGTTGCTTACCATTCACAGAGAAGTGAGGTGAGGGAGGGAGGAAATTTTGAACTCAAATTTTTTTTTAAAAAAGGAACATTAAAAATTGTCTTTATATGTAATTAGAAAAATTAAATATTATTTTTAAAATGGTATTTTTTTTACTTTTTCTTCATATCCCTACCACTTAGCACAATGTCTTGCACATACTAAGTGCTTCATAAATGTTTGCTATGTCCATCTAGATCCAGATATTTGGAGTTTTGGTTTGAGAAGGGGAGGAAGAATTTTATACAGTCTTATCAAGGTAGTCTGCAGCTAACTGCTTAATGAGAGATTTTAAGAAATAACTTTATTATCAGATAATAATATTATCCACAATAATATCATTATATTATCATATATAATATAGATCATATTTACTAAGAGTTCATTAAGAGAAAAAAGATGCCTAAAGTAATGTCAGTAGCAGAATGAAGGGAGGGTATTTGGCATATGTCCCAGAGAATATCTGAGAGGTTAGTCACACTCTGTATCACAGTATCCCTATACCTACAAAAAAGCTCTCCTCTATGGAACTGTTAGATTAGTATTAAGTGTGTCTGCTACACTTTTATTATCCAAGAAATGCTAAATAAAAGAATTAAGGGACTAATGAGGATAAAGGAAGCATTTTTCTTCACAGAAAGGAATCCAAGTTCAATTTTCAAATAAATAGCCTACTTTGGAAGTCAAATGCAATATCGAGTATTATTATAAAAATTGTATTCAGAATGACTGAACTTAAGAGGCAACATTGTACAGAGGGAAAAGCTCTGGTTTTGAAGTAGGAAGATGTGGGTTTGAATTCGACTGGTTACTTAATAACTATGTGTTTTTGAGGACCTGCTTACTTTCTTCAATTTTAAAATGGTGTTCATATACTTGCCCTACATTTGTTACAGTGTAATTTAGCATATAAGATAAATAACGAAACTTATTTCAATGGAATGGAAAATCTCTTGGGAAACTGCCACCCAAACTAGGATGAGATTAATCAGCAAAATCTGAAAAGGCCAAAGGAAAAAAAAAAAGAAAAATAGGCTTGTAATTGATAACAAAATTATATTTATACAGATCTGATCTGTCATTTTTCTTTAGAGTTCTCTTGACACAGGGCCTCTGAATAGCTAAAAAGTGCTATTAAAATCTGCTGGGAGTTACAGAAGGTTTTTCTATAAATCATTTTTTTAAAAAACCTAAAACATTGAAATCGACTGAAATGGTCTTACCACTACTGATGAATAATTCTACTAGCTGATGCTTGGAAAAATCAGCATCCACTTCAGCTCTTACTATTTCACAGGTGAATCCTGCCGCTGTTTGTTTTTGCTGTGTTCAAAAACAAAAGACAAATTGAGTTTCATAAAGCCATACACCCTCAGATTTCTGAAGGAAGATGGTGAGTATGTGAACTGTCCTTACCTTCATGCAGAATGCAATCTGATGTGCTATGTAGTCTTGTAAGCTACCTTCTGGGCCATGAAAGATAACATTGTGATACTGTTCAACCTGTTGAGAAATTAAGAGAAGATCACTTATGAAAATGCCACATTGGTAATAAATATATTTGTTTGTTTGTATGTATGTATGTATGTATATAAAACATTTCATAGATTTATAGATATCTATTTTTATGTGTAATATTGGCCTTCTGTACTCTTTAGATATGGATGAGGATAGAAAGAAAAGCAGAAAATGCCTCATTTTTCCTTTTCTAACCTATTTTTAAGACCAAAATGTAAGTCCTGGTTCAGTCCAATATCCTTTTCAGGTGCTGAACAGATGTCTGTTGACTTAATCCCAAATTATGATAAATAAATTCTGATTTGGTGTCCTATAAGTATGAGGCAGACATAGTAAATACAAGGTCAACAAGTGAAAGCAGAGACAGGTTTCCAAGACTTGCTAAATAGCTTGCCCCTGAGATTTACAAATATATTGCTTAGTTTATCTTGGTTGCCCTCTATCTAAATTGATGAGGGTGTCTCAAGTGCAGAAAACAAGAGTGTTCCATTCATTATCACCATTCTGTCACATTGCTTTCAGAGTCTGAAGATTGATACTGGGATGATATAACAGCAAGGCATCCAATCTCAGAGATAAGATGTCTTCAATTTCAACACCTCATTTGTTCTCAGATTGTAGGTTGGCTGGCACTGCAGGCTGGCAACATTCAATTCAGATTTTCGATAAAAGGGTCATTGAGGAACAGCAAGCCCTTTGTGTTTACATAAAAGGTGTACACTTTCAGAATACTCACTAAGTCATACAAGCTATTATTGGACACTCTCTTCAACTCAGCACAACTGTTGTACAGAATAGCTCCTTCTCTCTTATCAAACATCTATGTATGTATGTTGAACAGTGTTCAAGATCTGACTTAGAGCCCTCAATTTATTAGTGGGTGGTTACTTTCCTGCAACAAAAATGGTCCTCAATTATATTTCCCTGACCAGGGAACAGATCTATAATTACCACAGTACTTCCAAAGGGTTGATATACTAGGCGCACAGAATGCAAACAGTTCATGCTTCCAGCAAGGAGAATCTTATGATTAAGCATATGAATGGCTTAACTGCATCCCCAAATAGATTTCTATCTCTATACAAATGATCATGACAAAAAAGCCGAATTCCTGTGGTTCAATTGTCCCATCATCTATCTGATGACATGCTTCTATGCCCGTAACACACTGCATGTGTTTTCCATTATTCTGCACATTATGGCTAGATTCATTGTCATGATCTGTACTGATTACTTTTATTTGGATATCTTTAGAGTCTATTCATGAATGCTTTATCACATTTCAGTTGGTTTTGTGAGTCAAATGTCTTCTGGAATAAAAGGAACAGGTTGACACCAACACTATGTTCTCTTTGGTTTGTTTTCCTTCTTCCCCTGCAATCAATGGCTTTCTTTTGAATAGATGCTATTAGAGAACATAACACATTTGTAACTATTTTGGATTTTATGTTCACAATGTTTCAGGACTCCAAACATTTTTGAACAAAACCTTGACTCTTCTCTTATTATTTTTGCTGTTCAAAAGGCAGATTTAGATTGAGTTTTGATGATCAAGAAAGCTTGAAAAATATTAACAGAAAATGGATTTTTCAAAGCCAATAAAACTGAGATAATTCTAATCTAATGTCTCATGTTTCATATATAGTAATTTCATTACAAACATGTCTGACATTCCAATTTAAAGAACTAATTTATTCATTGCTTGAAATCTACACAGATACACGAAGGATTCATGGAAAACACCCCAATGAAAAATTTGAACAGCTAGAGTTTAGGAAATAAACAAGCAGAATGCCTTACATTTGAAAAGGCTGAAGACACATTTCCACTGCTGAGAATTCAACAAATATTTACCCTGCAAGGTGATATTCTGGGTCTTTGAGATACAAAGACAAATACTGAATGATCCATGCCTTCAAGAAGCTTACAATTTATTAAGCAATCATGAAGGCAAACTAAGGTGACTAGCCACTGTGGAGCTGTAACATGGGAAGGGAGCCACTGTCTGGATAGCCTAGGTCTTTGAATCATGGGGATCTGAAGATAAGAACACATCTTGCTAGCCACATAATGGTATACTCTATCACCTTTTGCTATCTGACATCTCCTCGACCCCTCAAGTGCCCACAGGTACCAGAATTTCTAGTTGCAGCACTGCTAACAGAACTGACCTTCTAAGTTCCAAGAAGGCAAAACAAAATGTCAATTAAATGCTTTACAATTACTATAGCTAATATATCACTCTTTGAAGCGGTTAGGTGGTTCAGTGGATAGAGTGCTGAGCCTAGAGTCAGGAAGACTCATCTCCCTGAATTCAAATCTGGCCTCAGTTTCTTCATCTTTAAAATGAGCTGGAGAAGGAAATGGCAAACCACTCCAGTATCTTTGTCAAGACAACCCCAAATGGGGTCATGGAAACTGAACTGAAATGACTAAACTACAACAAGTACTCCTTAGTAAGTCATTTTCAAGGTGTTTTTCGTCCTCTATGTACATTTTACACAGAGGCAGAGTGGCATTGTGCATACCCAATGAACTGAAATGACTGAACAACAGCAATTACTCTTTAATAAGTCATTTTAGGGTGTCTTTTGTCCTATATGGACACTTTATTTAGAGGTAGAGCGGCACTGGGAATACTGAACTGAAAGGACTGAACAAAAACAATTACTCATTTTTTAAAGATGCTTTTCATCCTATGTGTACACTTGCTATAGAGGTAAAGAGGCATTGCGAATAAGTGTGATCACCAGAGTTTCTACAGGAAACCTTTCCTGATTCTTCTTAATTCTAATGCCTTGCTTCTGTTGATTTCTTCCCATTTATTCTGCCTACCACTTGTCTGTACGTAGCTGTTATCTCCCCCATCAGAGTGGGAGACAAGGACTGCCTTTTTCCTTTCTTTGTATCTGCACTGCTTACCACAGTGTCTAGAACACAGCAGACACTTAATGTTTATTGACTGATCATGTAATAGCAGTGTGAAAATGATAATTCCCATGTTTGCAACACTTTAAAGTTTATTAAGTACTTCCCTTAATGCACTAACCCTATGAGGAAGCCCATCCAAGTGTTAGTATACTCATTTTATAGATAAGAAACTGAGGCTCTGAAACACAAAGTGGCTTTCCTTAGATCACATAGCTACTAAATGTCAGCACTTGAACTCAGCACCAGGCCTTCTGACCCCAAGATGCTTTCTGTTAGCCTCTTCCACAGAATAACACAGTGCAGCAGATGCTGAGTACAAGAACTATGATAGCACACTACCAGTCGGAGGTAGTTCTGTAGCATCTGGAGAGGGATCATGGATGCGTACGTCACACTGCAGAGGCAGCCTTCTTGAGGTCCTGTGGGAAATAATACACAGCAGGGATATCAATTCTTTCTTGATATGAAAAAAATTATTAGGTGACATACAAAAGACTTTAAATGTTTCCTTATAATAAAAGTGGTACCCAACTATACCTACCTATCGATATACAAGAACTTCATCATCATAACATTGCAAAGCACTTTACATACATTCTCTCATGTGAGCCTACAGCAACCCTGAGATGGAGGTGCTACTATTAAACCCATTTTATAGGGTAGGGAAACTGAGAGAAAGGGAGGGTGATTTACTTGTCCAGGGTCCCATAGCCAGTAAGTTTCTGAGGCCAGGTTTGAAACAAAATCACCCCAATTCAAAGTCCAGCATTCCCTCTACAGTGCCACCTAGCTTCCTTCTATCAGACAATGCCAGTTTCATAGCAAACATTGCTTCCCCACAAAGAAGTCTGAGTTCAGGATCTGCCACACATATGGGGAGCTCAGTACTAATTTTCTTCATGGTTTTCACAAGGTACTTTTACTCCTTTAATATAAAAGCTTGAGGTAAGTACCAATCCTATTTCATCTTAGGAGAATCTTATAGAATATTTATTTCAGTGATTTTCAAAAATAAACATAATAAAATTTCACTAAAAACTGAAATTTATAATAAATCTGCAGTATTTCTGATTCTTTGACTATCTAAAGTCTTAGTGAGGAATCTACTCTGAAGTGAGGAATTGCTTTAAGTCTCAAGAAATTTATGATTTTATCAGTGTGCTTTCACTTTTGGGAGTCTAGTAATTCATGCTATTGTTAACAGTCAACAGTTATCAAATACCTACTATGTGCCATGTACTGTAGATACAGACAAAAGGAACTGACTGTGGAACTGCATTTTAAAAATTAACTTGTGAATAATACCGTAAAGTATTATACTTGGAAATGTTATTAACTTGAATACATATATGTATGCCTTAGTTTATAACATGTTATATACTTGGAGGTAAAAATAATCATTCTCCACTAGGTCCTGTTGGCCTTCCTCTAATTATCCCAAATGAAAGAGGTTTTATTGCAATCAGAGACAAAAGAGTAAAGCATCATGTCAGGCCTCAGGATTGCAGGCTTTTTTCCTTTTTCCTTTCTTTTAACTAAATGTCATAGATGCCCCCTTTCCATAGCAGAACCACAAGAAACAAGTCAGATATAAAATAAAAACTTAGATTAAAATCTTTCTATAGAGTGAAAACATCCATGGGCAAGGGCTATCTCACTTTTGTATTTGTACCCCTGATCAGTTTCTGGTATATAACTGGCAATTAATGAATATTTTTTGATTTATTAACAAATTGCTGCAAAAAAGGTATGTACATTTTTCAACCATAAGATTTGTGTCGAGAGCCTTTACCTGACAAAAACACAGTTATACGGTCAGCTTTATTTTTCCTCATAAAATCCCATGGAGATTGGGGCAAAATCTGGCCTGTTGACCATGACATATTTCCTGGTTAAAAAAATAAAATAAAATAAATGTTGAAGAGAAAATGTATTATTGTTATCATCATCAATTATTATTATTTACCATGTAATCAAATTTATGAATCCATTTAACATTTGATCAAGTTCTGCTAATGATCAAGTTCTTAATGATACAAAAATAAACTATGCTAAGTGACAGGCAAATGATGTCCCCACCTAACAAGATTTTAGTTGATGCCACTGTTACTAAGTTTGACTCCTTCAACTTCCTGATAATTCAAGACTCATTATAAGTTTTAGATAGTGCTTAGAGTAACGCATTATATTTTCTGCCCCCATTGCTGGGTGGGACACTAAAAACGGTGGCTCCAGAACTTCAGTCAGATGGGGCATAACTCAAAATGACTGTGGTTACAGTTAATAGGGGCTCAGGAGAGCACTCACTCTGGTGAGTGAATAGTTGTCAGACAAAATGAGGTGCTTGGAGGCAGATTTTGAACTCATGACATCCTGACTCCAAATCCAGAACCCTACTTCCACCATGAGCCTCCTCAAAATCTAAAACTGAAGCTAGATTTTGAGACTTTGTTCTCAGGTTTATAAGATAGCACCTACAGGTTATCAAATCAAATGTGATCAATTGCAATCAGCTGGAAAACCAAATACATTGCAAAGCTTCAAAAAGTGTTAGTATTTATGTATCATTTGAGGCATAAAAACATCTTTAATATGAAGAAGCTACTTTATGTAACATTCATATCACACAAGCTCAAACTGCTCAGAGTCAGCAGCTTCCCTAAATAGGCACCGAATGTACTTAATTGTCAAATTACACACTGTACTTCATACCCCACAGATACAAAGGAGACCCCAGATTCAATTTTTTTTCTTCTTGCAAGATTTCAGCTACCTAGTTTGATGGATTGGATGCTGCTCAGATTTAGGCCGATGTTGGATTCAGTAGTGTTATTAAGTGTCAAATCCTCTAGACTTCTCCATCCATCAGAAGAGATCGCCTGGAAATGGTTTGTCAGAGCCTGACTCACTGCTTTTGAAAGATCATCCCATGTTGTCTGTTTGCGAATATTTAAAGCACATACTGTATTTTCTGTTTCAAAGTCATTGGAACCATAGTTGGCTGGCTGTTTTTCACTAATTGAGATCCTTAAAGGTATTTTAAGAGCATCTGTTAAGACAATCAGAGAATGTAAAGATAAAATATGGGAGGAAAAAATGACAGTGAAAAAGATTAAAAGTCTTAATAAAACTGGTTATTCAAAAAAAAGTTTTAACTCAAGATTTTAAATACTGTTCCATTTATTTATTATTCAATTTTTATTTTATTTATTTATTGTTCAATTCATCTATATGGAATTGTGTATACTGTGGTTGCCTCCTTTCCTTTAAATTTGACATTCTTTCTAGAGTTACTTCTCCTATACCTAAATCTGCAGGACACACTATTATTCATGTGTAGATGACTCTCATCTATATTCTCATCCTCATCATTTCACTCTCATTCCAGCAACAAAATCATACATCTTAGAGCTAGAAGGGGTTTCAAAAGAGAATCTAGCATAGGTCTTAGCATTCAGATATGTATTATTCACATGTTTTTAGATGAGAGTTTAAATTGCTTGCCAAGATTACAAAAATAAGAAACAGAGAAAGGGAACAAGGACTCAGGTCTCCTGCCTCCTTATGAGGTTTTCTCTGTTATCACAATCCCTGTTTGTTATTCCCAAACCTTCTTAATTCCAGTGCCTTCCCTTTGATAATTATTTTCTATATTTCCTGTATATGGCTTGCTTGTACGTGTTTGTTTGCATGTTGTCTTCCCTGTTATATTGTAAGTTCTTTGAGGGCAGGGACTGTCTTTTGCTCCTTTTGGTATCTCTTTTAGCACAATGTCTGGCACATAACAGGTATTTAAAAATATTTATTGATTAGTTACACTATTTGACTTAGAGTTGACTACAACTACATGTGAATTATCTTGTCAATATCTCCAAAGGTGATGATCATCTTTCACAATTTCATACTCCTTATTTTCTCTATTAACACCCATCCTTTTGATCTCAAAGGTTCATAAACTTAGGAATTCATATGACTCCTTTCTTGCTGTAGCCAAAGGCATCATTTATACAGATTTTTCCTCCTAGATTTGCTTTCCCCCCACTTTACCTCCTAAGTTGAGTGTTCTATTTCCTCATAACTGAACTGCCATAATAGCTTCTAGATAATCTTTCTTGCTTTCCAATCTCTCCCCATTCCAATTCATCCTACGGAGATACCGAAATAATTTTCTTCAAACACCATCTTGATCATATACTTCTCCCATTCAATATATAATCTACAATGGCTTTCCTTTGATGATCATATTAAATCTAGGCTTTGAAACCTACAATTCTCACTCTTCCATCAACTGGCCCCTCTCACCTCTGACCTCATATCACTTTATTATCCTTCAACAGCCCTTCAACAACTCCCCTTCTCCTACAACCCTAAGCCAAATCACCTGCCACCTTCTACATAAACAACTAGCTAATACTTTCCTTGGTTCACTCTTGTTTCCTCACTCAGAATTCACTTTCTCCTCTGCTCCAGTGACTATCTGTATGACCTCATACGAAACCCACTTCTCCCAGGAATCCTGGATTCACCCTACCACAACCTTGGATCAATGCCTGTCTCTGCCATCTCCTCACTCTTAATTTAGTTTTCACCATACTGCACTGTGTATTGACTGTTGTTTGTTTTACATTTCAGCTGGTGCATATTGGTTATTTCCAAGTGGAGTGTATGCTTTGAGATCAAAAGTTTCCTGCCTTTTGTTTTTCCTTTGTAATTCACCCACAATACAGTATAATGCACATTGGAAGTACTCAGTGAATACTTGCTGACTTAATTTGTTTTTCATATGGTATAATTTAAATAATGAATTTTTAAAGTATCAAGAATAAGTTATTAAACAGTCACATGGTAGTTTCCCTATTTTTCACTTTTTTCTTAGGTGAGCTTTAGACTACACTTACTAAAAAGCTGACATATGAATAAAGAATCATTGTTTCTGAATAGAGGTTACTATTTATATAAAAGGCTTACTCAGCTTCTAAAAACGAACAGTGCCCCAGATGAGTAGGCCCCAGAAATCTAGATTTCAAAAACATTTTTAAGGAAAGTTTTTCTAATAGCAAAACTAAGAATTTAAAAAAGAGAATCTTGCATTCTCTCCATTATTACTCCCCAAGTAGTTTGTTTTTAAGTGTTCTGTAAAATTCCTCTTTAATAAGACAAAGTTCTCTTTTCTTGAAATGTTTTATTACACACTTAACATTGGGACATAAACCTTGAAAAACCCCCAACACATTAAAAAACTGTATTCAAAATCAACCTCCTACCCTTTATAGCTTAATAAAACTGTGAAAATTAACTTCAACAAATATCAAACTCATTTGTTTATATGTCTTCTTATTTTCTGAATATTTTATCGATTTTGTTAATCACTGTGGTTATTATTTATATGATTATAATTTGTAAAGATATTATCCTTTTGAATGTGCTTTCCTCATTCTATGTCACTTCATACAGCGATAGCTTTATCACCTTGAAGAGATGTGACCTCATCTTTTACCCTCTAAAAGAGCAAAAGAATAAAAACCTATATACTTAGGGTAAAGATGAAAACAGGAAGTCATTATGTTGCTCTGCTGCTAAATTGCAGAAATTGTGTTCGTCCTTCATTGCTGAAGAAGACCATGACATCAAAGAAATAATGACATGATTTGCACCTGACTTTGTTTTGAGTGAGGGAGGGTTGTGCAGGTCACCAGCTTCACTTCTCCTCCAGAGCCATCTGAATCCAGTGACCAGATATTCATCAGGATGACTGGAGATGACCCAGGATGAGGCAATTGGAGTTAAGTGACTTGCCCAAGGTCATACAGTTAGTGAGTGTCAAGTGTCTGAGGTGAGATTTGAACTCAGGTCCTCCTGACTTCTGCACTGGTACTCTATCCACTGCACCACCTAGCTGGCCAAATTGCAGAAATTAGAGAAAAACTGTACATACTTAAAATTGAAAGGGATATGACAAACGTTAGGAGGGCAATTACAAAAGATAAGGATCTTCTTCCACATTGTGTAGATTAAAGAAAAAAAAAAGAAACCAAGCAATCCAGAAAATAACCATATATTGATATTCAAGTATAATGCTGGTACCAAAGAGCCTAAATAAATATGTTAAATAAAATTAAATAATTAAAATAAGTAACTTAACAAATAAATGTTGAGGAGTGAGAAACCCTGGTCAAGTCACTTAACTTTTCACCTATGAGGGCAATTCCATAAGATATATTTACTAAATCAAAAACTGGTTCTGAGGTACATAGATGGAGGGAGTTTCCATACTCTCTGCTCGCTGAGCTCGCAGTTCCTTAATGTATTCCTGTTAGGCACTTTAGAGATTACGTAGTCCAATTCTTCCATTCTAAAGATGAGGAAACTGAGGTTTAGAGAAGCAACTTGGCCAAGGTCTTTCAGTGAGTCAGCAGTAAGCTGCTTAGCCATTGTTGCTGTCACATTACAAATCCAAACATTTATTAAGAAATCAGAATAGGAACAAGAAATAAACAGTAGCCGTTACTTAGGCTGAAGTCAATTTTTAGATTACTGGAAAAAAAAACTCACCTCTGCATGAACAGCAGGCATTTATTGTAATAGTCATTTTATAATATCCTAATAGAGTTATTTTATGGAAAAAAATGGAAAGCAACTGCCATATTTAAAAATCAATGAAATAGTTTTGTATCACTTAGGGTTCAAACAACCTATTCAGGCAATGAGAAGCAAATGAGACAACTGTGGTTGAATCAATATCCTTTCCATTTTCCCCTAGGCTCCAGGATTGTAAATACTTCACCATGAGAACAAATACAGTGTCACTCACTCAAGTTCTCTAGGAGATGCTTGCAGTCATCAGTAGCAACATCATGCACAGTCCGATTGCACTTATCTCTCTTTTCAGCCTCGAGTCCGCCGTGGCTACATAAGATTTCTAGGCAGTTCTGCAATGATAAGAGCTCAGTTACTTGCTAGTCTAATGAAATTAGCTTGAGCTACGTTCCCAAGAGAAAAGCTAGTTGCTGGGAGGAAGTCACTGTGATAATCTCTCATTTTTAGCTTGTCAGAATATGCAGAATAAGTCAGCATCAACAAAGGCCAGAAGTGAGAAGGCAAGGGGTACTTCACTGGGATGGGAATTATTGGATCAAATGAATTTTGCAGGAAAAGTCTCGCAGGTTTCAAGTGATTAAAAAAAAGATTAAGTGAGAATCCTTACTAATTTACTTATGAGAAAACTTAAGAAAACAAGCAAGGACTCCAGGCAGAAGTCTTGAGATCTGTGGTACTATAGTAACACAAAACTGAAGGCTGGCAGCAGTAGTATACGCCTCTCCTGCCACTATCTCTGCTACCTGACTCGTGGTGGTTCTCTATACAACTGTTATAAACATATCTGCATTTGTCAGACAAAACCCACAACACTATGCTTCACATTCGCATGCCTTCTGAAGGCTACAACAGATCGGGACACAAAAGATGTTGCTTGTATTCATGAAGCGATCAACTATGTCTTCCTACATCGGTTGTGCTCTCCTCATCACTTAGAAGGATGTTCCCTGTATATTGTGTCAATGTTCAATAGTTTCAGTCGTGTCTGACTTTGTGACCCTCTTTGAGATTTTCTTGGCAAAAGAACTGGAGTGATTTGCCATTTCCTTCTCCAGCTCATTTCACAGATAAGAAGGCAGTTAAATTTGATAAACATTTTAAAATCTTATGACTTTGGATCTATGATACTGGCATGCTATTATCATAAATTTCACATTTACTCTGAATGTTTTGTGAATTACAATGAATGATGTTATCTTTCTCTGGTATGATGCGAGAAACAACAGCATAAGTTCAATCTTATGCTTAGGTCAAGTAAGTGACTACCTATATGGCAGGATTTTAAGGTTGTGCCCCCCCCCCCCACAAAATGGTTCCCCTTCAAGTGACTAGATGATCATTGGAATTTCTCTGTCAATGGACCACAATATCTATGGTTAAAAAAAAGGTTCATAAGTGTATGGCAATTTGGGGAATGCATCAACTTTTTTGAGATTCTAGTGCAAGTTTTCTACTTAAGGATTCTAGTGAAGAATTATTTTTCTGTGTATTTTATTTCCTTTAGAAATCATAGGGTCTTAGTTTTAGAGTAGGAGGATATCTTAGATATCATGTAGAACAACACTAATAATAACGATAGCTAATGTAGATTGATCAGCCAATAACAGGTTTCCCACTGTATCTAGGGCCATCTCCAGTTGTCCTGATTTATGTCTCGCCACTAGACCCAGATGGCTCTGGAGGAGAAAGTGAGGCTGATGACTTTGCACAGTCCTCTCTCACTTAAAACCAATTCATTTGCATGTCATGTTATCATCTCCCTGATGTCATGGTCCTCTTCAAGAACAAAGGGTAAACAACAACAGATGAGGAAACTAAGGCAAACAAGGTTAAACAACTTGCCCAGGGTCACACAGCTAGTAAGTATCTGGCTCCAGATTTGAACTTAGGAAGACTCCAGGCTCAGCACTCTATCCACTGCACCACCTAGCTGTCCAAAGGTACTGGAGTAGTTTACCATTTCCTTCTCCAGCTCATTTTACAGATGAGGAAACTGAAGAAAACAGAGTAAAGTGACTTGCCCAGGGTCACACAGGTAGTGCATGTAGTTGGATTTAAACTCAGGTTCTTCTAACTCAGGTCTGGTGTGGTACTATATCCACTGTGTCACCTAGCTGCCCATCTGTATATTGTAGGTGTTTAATTAACATTTAAGGCTGAAGATAGTTCTGGGTGGGATCCTTTCAAAATGCAAACAGAAAGAATGAAAGATGAATCTTTATATGAGGACTTCAACATCTTTAAGTTCCAAAGTGGTCAACTTTCATTTTTATAAAATTCTAGTAGGTGGAAGAGATCTCATTACAGACTGAGAAAGAGAGGGATAAATAATCTCTCCCAGCTGCTAAAGTCTTACCCTTTAAGGCTATATTTTATCTACTCTCTATATTTTATGTACTTTCTATTTAAAAGTTGTCTCTCTCGTTAGAATCTAAGTTCTTTAAGGGCAAAGGACTGTTTTTGCCTTTTCTTTGTATCCCAGGGTTTAGTTCTGGCATATAATAAATTAATTCATAAGTTGCTTGCTAATTTATTGATTGATCAGACAGCTCAAAAAGTCAGTGGCACATTCACCTATCATATTGGCTAACATGACAAAACAGGAAAGTTATAAATGCTGGAGAAGATGTGGGAAAATTGGGACACTAATTCATTGTTGAGAGAGTTGTGAACTGATCCAACCATTCTGGAGAGCAATTTGGAACTATGCCCAAAGAGCTATAAAAATGTGCATACCCTTTGGCCCAGAAATACCCCTTTGAGGGCTGTATCCCAAAGAGATCATAAAAATGGGAGGACCCACATGTACAAAAATATTTACAGCAGCTGTTTTTGTGGTGACCAAGAACTGGGTTAAGGGGATGCCCATCAATTGGGAAATGGCTGAACAAGTTGCAGTATATGAATGTAAGGGAAAACTATTGTGTTATAAGAAATGATGAGCAGGTGGACTTCAGAGAAACCTGGAAAGACTTATCTGAACTGAGGCTGAATGAAGTGAGCAGAACCAGGAGAACATTGTACACAACCACAGCATGTGATAACTGACTTTGATAGACTTGGCTCTTCTCAGCAATGCAAGGACCTAAAACAACTCCAAAAGACTCATGATGAAAAATGTCATCCACATCCAGAGAAAGACATGTGGAGAATGAATCTAGATCAAAGCATACTATTTTCTCTCTTTTGTTTTGTTCTGTTTTGTTTTTTCTTTCTCATGGTTCCTCCCATTCATTCTAATTCTTCTATACAACATGACTAAAATGAAGATATGCTTAATTAAGAATGTATCTGGAGAGCCTATATCAAACTGCATACCATCTTGGGAAGCATGGAGGGGAGGGAGAAGATAATTTAAATTCATGAAAGAGAATCTTAAAAACTAAAAATAAACAAATATTTTAAAAAGTCAGCGGTAGAGATAGAAACACACATCCAAATTTCAAAACCTGCTATTGACATCAATTGTCATTTACCAAGTGTTGTGTTTCAGCCATGGGCAACTCTTGATGGCCTCATTTGAAGTTTTCTTGGCAAGGATACTAAAGTGATTTCCATTTCCTTCTCTAGGTTATTTTACAAATAAGGAAACTGAGGCCAACAGGATTAAGTGACTTGCTCTGGGTCACACAGCTAGTGAGTGTCTAAAACCAGATTTGAACTCAAGAAGATAAGTCTTCCTGACTCCAAGCCCAGCACACAATCTACTGCATCACCTAGCTGCTGACCAAATATTTCTTGAATGATGTAGCACTAAAGTATTCAGCACTTCTCCTGGCTCTTCTGGATATACCAAAATACCACAAGGTGTCTGTCCATCCTCACAATATCATGATTGACTTAGAAAAACAATTCTAGAAACCGAAAAAAAAACCACGGGTTAAATTTCATATACTGATTCATAACAGGAGTTTAAGGAAGGGAGAGGAAGTCAGAATAGACTCAGCTAGTTGGTGACTTATACAGAGATACAGGATTTGACTTACAGGTAGGATGTCAGTGGACAGATAGGAAGGGGATGGCATTCAAGGTGGTGACAGATTCTAAAGCAAAGGTATGGATATGGAAATGAGCATAATATTCAGACAAGACCATTTTTTCAAAAATGGAGATTTTTTCTTTCTTTTTTTTAGCAGAGAAGTGTTTCAATTCATTGTGTTAGGATTGCTGCCAATCACAAGTTATACAAGCTGCTATGTGCTAATCAGTCAGAAATACTTTATACTTAAGAAGAATGCAGAATGACGATGATGATGATAAATCTAATTTTATATAGTGCTTAAAGTTTGAAAAGTCCTTTATAAGCACTATTTCATTTTATTCTCACATCTACTCTGGGGGGGTAGCTGTTATGATTATCCCTATTTTTACATATAAGGAAACTTGCCTGGGGTCACTCTGAAGGCTGTATCTCAGGTCTTCTTGACTCCAGGCATAACTCTATCCATTGTGCAGTAGTGGGACATAAGCTTAGATAAGATAGTGTGGGGACAAATTACAGAGGATTTTTGAAGACCACACAGAGAAGTGTGGACTCAGTACACAAGGCAACAGGGCACAACCACAGACTCAGTTCAAAAACACATTTAATGAACCCCAGCTCTAGGTAAGGTCATGCGTTAGGAGCTGGTTCGAGGAGAGAAGACCAATACGATGAAAACAATGGTTAATAAATCTTAGGTTATCAGTGATCTGGAGGATGGGATGGAAGGGAGAAGACAAAGAAAACCCTGTGAAGTCTGCTGGGGGCTGCTCCAGGGGGTGAGGCATGCAGTGAAAGGCTGCTCTAAGTTGGTTCACTTCAACTTGATAAGCATCTCACCAGTATTTATTAAATGCCTACTATGTGCCAAGCATTGTTCTAGGTCCTGGGGATAGAAAGACAAAAGGAAAATAAAGAACAGCCCCTACCATCAACAATTTTGCCTTTTACTAGGAGAAAGAAGATAGAAAAAGATACAGAATGGAGAGGGAGAAGTGGGTCCAAGATATATTGTGAAAGAACAGTCAGAACGTTTAAAGACAAGGCTGAATGTAGAGGATGAAAGAAAGAGGAAAGTCAAAGGACAGAGGAGCTATAGTACAATAGGAGCATAGGCAATGGAGTCAGAAAATCTGGGTTTGGATCCTGTCTCTGCCACTAACTGGTTGCATCAATTTTGCAAGGCATTTCACCTCTTCCCATCATTAGGCATTTATTAAACACCTATTATCACATCTGCCAGGTACTGGGGATACAACAATGAAACAGTCCCTGCTCTTAAGGAGCTTACATTCTACGTAAAATGTATGCATAATATATGGATATTTTTTTTAGGGGAAGATGCCAGCAGCTGGAGAAAATTAGGGAAAATTTCATGTAGAAGATACCACTTAAGCCTACTTTTCAAGGAAATTAGGAATCTAAGAGGTAGAGATGAGAAGGAAATGCATTCTAGGCATAGAACCTCTTTGTGCCTCAGTTTCCATATCTGTAGAATCCCAAAATATAGATTCATAGCTTTTTTAGAGCTATAAAGAACCTGAGAGTCATGTAGTCTAACCTCTGGTATATGGAGACATGAAAGACAGCTAGTTACTAGCAAAGCTAAAGTTCAAACTCAAGTCTTCAGAACCTTAGTTTGGCTTACTCTTTCTACCCTATCACATTACTTATACTCACAGAATTGAATGATATGAAATAATTAATGTAAGCCACTCTGAAAATGCCAACTATTCTTAATCCTTCAATATATCTAACTTGCAAGACTGGAAAAAAACAATGATTTCTCTGGCAGAAAGCTGGAAGTTAGGGTGGGGCCGTGCCTTGATGGATTGCAGTTTTGAGAAATGATGAATCTTGTTTTGGGCATACTGAGTCTAAGGTAACAATAGGCTAAGCCTACAGTTCTCTCTACACAACTGGAAACATACATTTGAAGCATGAATCAGATTTTTTAATTCTGGAGAGATAAAGATCTGGAACTCATGAGCACTGAGTAGCTAACTGAAACCACAAAAGTGGAATGATTTCTCTGCAAAGGAGTGATAGGAGAGACAGACAAGATCATGGAATTGAGAAGAGTAAGGCAAGATGAGTAAGGAAGTCAGAGGAAGAGAGCAAAAGGAGTGGAATATGTTCAAAAATGGGAGAATTTTTAAAAATTGTTATGTAAAGCTAAAAAAAATAATTAGCCTATCAGAAGAGTACGTGATCAATAGGAATGAGAGAGGAATGAAGAAGGAAGAAAGGAAGGAAACAAGGAATTAAGTATCTATTGTATGTTAGATGCTTTACAAATGTTATCTAATTTGATCCCCAAAACAACCCTGGGAGATAGGGGCTATTTTTATCCTCATCTTTATAGTTGAGGAAATTGAAACAGGCAAAGTTTAAGTGACTTGCCCAGGGTCACACAGCTAGTAAGTGTCTAAGGATAGATTTGATCTCACAACTTCCTAACTCCAAGTCCATTGTTCTACCTACCATGTGTCTGAGGCACAAAAAGACTGAGGACCCAAGACGTCTTGAGAAAATGCAAGTGAATTTAGCAAAATGGAATCTTGAGGACTCCAAGCCATGGTTCAACATCAGGAAATACATCAGCAAATCAGAAAGTACAGAATGTACCATCACTTCCTCAAGGTATTTGGGGATATGTATGTACACACACATAGCTATGCCTCCTTTCCATTTAAGTGAGGTGAAGGATGCCGTTATCAGGTCAGTAATCCCTCTACAGTAATAATGGTCTGGATATTAGGGGAGTATTCCTATTACCAAACATCATGTTATTTGGCATATCCATAGCTTTACCCCAAGAAATGCAAACAATGGCTCAAAAGAGAGGACAGGAAATCACTACAGACTAAATCACCTGAAAATCTAGTTCTAGCAGAAGACCTGATAGATATGAAAGAATGCATGCCACAAAGAAAAATAACGTTTTCAACTTGCCCATGCTATCCAACCAAAATATTTTGGTTATGCCCAGTCAGAAAGATATTTAATTTTTCCAGAGGAGAGGCACTTAATTCTCGATAAATTATTCTTGAGTTGATAAAGCTTTCTTACTTCAACCCAGTCAGATTTTTCCCCAAGACAGGCAGTATGTTTATACTTTCTCCCAAAGGGGTTAAATCAACATGGAAGGCAGTGAGAATTCATGGAAATAGTTATGGAAAGAGCCACTAACTATGATCTGAGATAAGGTAGAACCTTGTGGGACTTTAGCTTTCTCATTTGTGAAATGATCACCAAGGTTCCTGCCCACGCTGAAGCTTTATGATGCTTTAAATTTTTATGCTTTATGGTCTTCAAATTCTACCATTTACATCCCTCCTTTCTACCTCTTACAAAATTGTGTTACATACCTATTATAAGGTAAATATATTTAATAATACTATGTATTTTATTTTGTAAATCTATGAATTTAAAAACACTGTTCTGAGAAAGGGCTCAGAGGTTTCAGCTGACTATAAATAGGTTCAGAACACACTCCCTATACCCCCCAAAAAGAATACGAAACTGATGTTGAAAGAAGAATATTCCACAGTAAAAGAGTTATTATGTATCACCATCTGAAGATTTATGCATTGGTAAACAGAAGCTAGGTGGCACAGTGCATAGAGTGCAGGGCCTGAGTTCAAATCCGACCTCAGACATTAGCTGTGTGACTCTGAACAAATCACTTAATCTGGCTTGCCTCAGTTTCCTCATCTGTAAAATGAATTGGAGAAGATAGCAAACCATTCCAGTTATGTCTATCAAGAAACCACAAAATAGGGTCACAACTAAAACTACTGAACAATAACAATAGTTTTAAAATTCTGTCCCCTAAACTAAAAATACAGTAACCTTTTAATGAGGGAGCACTCACAGACTTGTGGAAAATTCTACATGGGAGTAGAAATGATCATCATTATTGAATCAATATGTATTTTCATTCTAATTCCCTCCTCCAAAAACTTCACTTGAATCCTCTGACATTCACACAGTTTAATTATTTTATATTCAATAATTTGGGCATTTACTGATGGCCTACCATTTTCATGACTTTTGATCTGAAAAAATGACTAAAGAATGGACTGCTGTCAACTGATACCAGCACCTTAAACTAAACCACTGCTTTTCTTCCAAAATGCTCATGGAACATCTCATAATAACACCAACTCACCTGAGAAGAGAGATCATCTATGTTTTTAGTGAATCCCAGTAAATGTATGTAACTGTGCTCAGAAACACACAACCAGGGAGTGATGGAAGGAGAAGGAAGGAAAACACAAGCCTCCAACCCAAACGGAATCCTTCTGTTTGGCCACATCACAATTCTGCTGTCAGGAATCTCAACTTCTAAAAATCAACCTCAGTCTGATCTGGATATTTTTTCCCATGTTATGAACCTTAGGAAATATGTCCAAATAGCCCACACATTTCCCACGGAAAACTCTACCCACAAATTCCAAGAAGAGGAGGAGACTTAAGGAAGGGTTCTGCTTCTTATTCTCTTTCCTCCATGCTACCACCTCCATAAATGTGTGCTGGATGCCAAGAAGGGAAATTTTCTTTAACTCCCTAAAAGTAACCTGCAAAAACACCATCTCGAAACATTTAATATAAACATGTAGAAATATGTGATCCCCAACAAACCCCCAGAGTCTAAGAAAAGTGGGAGTAAGTGAACACACCTTAAGGCCTTTTGATGCAGCTATGTGGGCAGCAGTCCAGCCTTCTTTGTCAGCATGGTTGATGAGATCTGTAGAAACGACAGGCTTGGCTTGACAGTCGGAATTCTCCTCTCTGCAATCCAAGTCAAAGAAGCCTGAATCGGGCTCCAGATCACTCAGAAGGTTTCCATTATCAGGTACCCTATAGTACATAAGGAGCTTCAGGCCATCCACATTACCAGAATCTACAACAGCATGAATTGGGGTCCAACCATCCTGCAAATAAAAATTCAAGGTGGGGAAAATTTATACAATAGTATATTATACTACTCATAACAGCCTTGTTCCATGTTCACCTTTAATGAGCATTTAGGATGAGTCTGCAAGCAGGAAAAAGCACTAGTACCAACCATGTCTAGCAGGATCGGGCGAAGAAAAGTGATTTGACCTTGGTTAGTTATATTTTCCATTTTGCTATGATATAAATTGTCTACTATTTCCACTTCAGACAAAGAAGTCCATTAGAGAACAATTTGGTGAATGAATGCATTTTTTGATGCTGTATTTGTCTAGTGTATGTTGTATATGACATGCTGGAATCTTACCCTATTTTAAAAGCAAAACTTGCTATTAAGACTGGATTATTAGGTTCTATCCAAGGGATATTTGTATCATTTACTCATGGATGAAAATTCTCCATTGTTATAAACTAGTCCCCTTTATAAACAGTAGTGATTGACAGGGAATGGACCCCAAGGATAATTTTATAGTAAAGTTCCAAGGCACTTAATTTATGTCCATATGCACATATACTCGATTTGCTAATTAATGATAAATTTCACAACTATAACCAAATGCAACTCAAAGGACAAGGGAGAGATGCACCATATTGTCAATGATTTTTTGTAGGTGAGGACTGGAATAAAATATTTCACTGAGACAAGTGTGACAAGAAAAGGAGGTGGGCTCCCAGTAAAAGATGACTATCAGTTCACTCATTTAAGTAGTAGGCACAAAATATTAAAAGGCCTAGGTGAAGTACACCAGGAGCATATGAGGTGGACCCTCTTTGAAAGCTTGAGGAAAAGATGTGGACAATAATTACACAAGAAAAGAAGATATCTTTCTTATGGGCTTTGATCTTTTTTCACAAGTGGAGACAACACCCATCAAAGATTACACATTTGACATGTCAAGCTCCTAGGGGATAGGGATTGGATTGCTCTCTCATTACACTCTAAGTAAAAAGAACCCTTGACATGCAAGCATTTCAAAGGATGATGTACCTATATAAGAAAAACAGATACTCTCTCAAGAGAACAATGAATCTGAATTAGCACTGCTGCACTGAGTGGAGGGTAGCTAGATGATGCAGTGGATAGAAAGCCTGGGCCTGGAGTCAGGAAGGTTCATCTTCCTAAATTCAAATCCAGCCTCAGACACTTATTAGCTGTGTGACCCTTGAAAAGTCACTCAATTCCATTTGCCTCAATTTCCTAATCTGTAAAATGAGCTGGAAAAAGCAATGGCAAACTACTCCAGTATCTTTGCCAAGGAAACCCCAAAGGTGGAGTCACAAAGAGTTGGACATGATTAACATGACTCAACAATTGTGTTCACTTCTAGGTGCCACGAACATTTTCAAATGAGAAGACAACCAGGGAAATGCAACCAGGATGCTGAAGGGATTGGAAACCATGCAGCCTAAGAAGCAGTTGAAGGAACTGTGGAAGTTTAGCCTGATCAAAAGATGGTGTTCATGTGCTGTGGGTGTCTTCAAGTATCTGAAGGGTAGTTAAGAAGGATTTGACTGATTTTACTGTGCCCCAGAAGGCAGAACTAAGAGCAGTGAATACACTTTTTTTTTTAACATAAGGAAAATCTCTCTAAGAAGGTGAACTCTACACAACTGGAATGAGCAGCTGGAATAAGGAGGGAGTTCCCTACTCCTGAATGTCTTCAAGCAGAAGATCTCTTTTCAGGTATAGGCTAGCTTTGATGATCTTGGAGGCCCATCTCAAGACTAAAATGTTGTGATACACCTTCACGTCTTCATTTACATTATCTTATTATTATTTATCTGGACACATCTTGTATTCTTCCCCAGAGTAGAATCTAAGTTCTTTGAGGGAAAAAACTAAGGATTTTTTTTTTAAATCTCTAGGGACAGTTAGGTGGCAAAGTAAATAAAGTACAGGCCCTGAAGTCAGGAGGATCCAAGTTCAAATCCAGCCTCAGACACTTAACACTTGCTAGCTGTGTGACCTTTGGCAAGTCACTTAAATCTGATTGCCTCGCCTCCCCCTCCCCCCCCCAAATAATCACTCAGTTCAGCACCTGGTACATATTAGGTGATTAATAAATGCTTGTTAATAGAAACTGAAAATGGATGTTTTCACCTCTCTAGGCCATTTCAGCTGAAAATCCCAGACAAAATCAACAGATAAGAAAAGACCAAAGCAAGAGGGGAATTAAATAAATAAGTCAACATCCCTCACACTCCAGGCAATTAATAAAACTTCATGACTCCATCTCTGTCAAGTTGTTAATCCTGTTCCCAACAGCGAGGCACAGTGCAGAGTGCTGTATCCAACCCCTGGAGCAACGTGGTGTCAGGGCTTGTACTCATGGCAGTGTGGGCTGCTCTGAGCCTCAGGTCCCTCATCTATATGTAAGACACAGGTAATACCTGCAGGATCTACCTTAGCGGAGAGTTATTATATGAATGAAATAATGTATGCCAGTGCTCTGTAAACCCTCAAGATTTACAGAAAGATAAGCTATTACTTTCTGTGGGTGGGGTGGGGGTGAGAGATCAGTCCTTGTTCATTAACCCTTTTCTTTCAAAAGGTACTATGTTAACTCTGTCTTGAATTACCATATCAAAGGCAAGACAGCTGCTCCTGGAAAAAAAAAACATTCCATCTTCCAGTGTCCTTTGATGTCCTTATATTAAAAAGCCAAAGTGAGAGTTCATTGTTTCCCTTCAGCCCCATTGCTTGTACTGCCTCATCTTTCTAGATGCTTCAGCTTCTTTACCCTCAAGCTGGTTAACACCTCATTAATATTTTCCATGACTGTATGGGTTGACCAGCTCTCCAAAACTAAGAAAGTTTGATAATACATAATTGTTCATATAATCATCATATAGTTAATTTACTTTCCTTTTGTAAGGCAGGATTAATAGGGTAGCCAGGTGATGCCGCAAATAGAGTTGTTGTTTGCTGTGGGGAGTCCTTTTTCAGCCATGTCTGACTGTGACTCCATTTGGGTTTTCTTGGCAAAGATGTTGGCAAACAGGGTTAAGTGACTTGCCTAGGGTCACAGAGCTAGTAGAGTGCTGGGCCTGAAATCAAGAAGACTCTTCTTTCTGAGTTCAAATCTGGACTCAGACACTTACTAGCTATGTGACCCTGAGCAGGTCACTTAACCCTATTTGCCTCCACTCATCTGTAAAGTGAGCTGGAGAAGGAAATTTGCAAACTACTCCAGGATCTCTGCCAAGGGAACCCTCCAACAGGGTCACAAAGATGAAATGACTGAACAACGACAACCACCAGAAGTAACCATCATAGACTAGATTACAAAAGAAAGGAAATTGAATAAAGTGAAATTATCAAAATTCTAAAAACCCTACTGAAAGACATCTACAGAATATGTGAATTAAAATCTACAGTTCAGCCCTGACTTCTCTCCCTAGACATACCCACTTCTCATTAGCTTAGAACTTGATACCATATACTCACTTGGGGCTCTTTTTTTATCCCTCACTTCCCACATTCAATCAATTATCAAGATCTGTTCATTCTACCTCTCATGTTTCATCTCTGCTCCACTCCCCATTTCCCTTTAGTACTTCATTAGCCTAGGGTCTCATCAGTTTACTAATCAGTCGCCCTTTTTTTAGTTCATCCTTCACAACACAGTTACCAAAATAATCTCCCAAATGTACATGCATGACCACGTAACATCATAGGATCATAGATTTAGACCTAGAAAGAACAGAAGAGGCCACTGATTCTAATTCTCTCTTTTTATAGATAAAGAAACTGAAGCCCAGAAAGATTAAATAACTTGCTCAGGGTAGTGCATCTACTAAGTGTCTGACACAGGACTTGAATCCAGGTCTTCTCAACTCTACATCCAGTTCTTTAACCATCAAATACCATGTATTACACTTTTGGTTTCCTTTGAGGCCATGAACAAAATCCCTAAGTTAGAGTGTAGCAGCAAGCCCCCTGACACATCCAGGATGGCCTGCTAGTACAGGTTCTTAAATCTACTTTTCTAAAAGGAAAGCAACTTTTGAGGGGTCAACAGTCTTCTTTAATCACATATACCAACAGAGAAAATACAAGCAGAGAAATAAAGGTCAACAGACAGGGCTTCTGTCTGACCATAAGCAATACATACATCACAGACCAACAGACAGATCCAACTGTCTGACCGTTACATACATAGTTTCTAGACCACCCAGAGTCTCCGTCTGGTCAAATCACATGAATATTCTTCCAATGAGTAAGCCCCAAAGCAAAACCTCACCTCAGAACATCTATATATATCTATATATCTATATCTATATATCTATTTCAGAGCCAGAGGGCATCAGGACCCTAGTGACCCAGTATCTCATTAGAAATTAACAAAAGGTTTGGACCTTCCTACAAAACAAGCCTCCCCCATTTCAAGCTTTGCTTAATGGGCTCCACCTGAGGCCTATTACTGGGCAGGGGAAGATCTCTAACTCTAATTAACATTACAATATTTAAGCACACCTTTTTTTAGTCTCTCTCTTCCATCAACAATTCCAGCCTTATTTCATATACTTTGTGCACTGTTCATTCTAGTAATAGGGAACTTCTAGTAGCTGCTCCAATAGATCATTCTGCCTCCTCGTTCCTTTGTGTATTCAGAGAAGATATCCTTTATACCTGGAAATGACTCCTTCCTCCTCTCTAGCTTCCGTTCCTTAAAAGGACAGATCAGGCCAGCTCCTACATGAAATCTTCTGTTTCCCCCAGCTGAAGGGGATCTGTTCTTCACAGAATTTTCCAAGAAGAATTAACAAGAACAATAATACTACTCTATTTGCCTCTATTGTATTTTATCTTGTTTTATACTTAGATTTCTTCATGTTATATCCTCACTAGAGGTTCCCACACTTATTTGGCCTACCACCCCATTTTAAAAAAATTATTCACTGCTCCCCTGGAAATCTAGTTTCTTTAACCCTTTAGCAATTGTTTTTTCAAATTGCATCATTTCCAAAAAATATTTCTTTTTTTTTTTTAAATGGTGCATCTTAATAATTCATTTTAAATTTGTGGGTTTTTTTCTGCATTGAAATTCTGATGACAGAATATTGCATCATGTAACCATACAGTATTGTAAACAAGTCATTACACACACATATTCCTGCCAATGCATGCTGGGCTTGCCAACAATGCATGACAAGCTTGCCTGCCAACACTTGCTTGTTAAGATCTGTCGGCAGACTTGACCATTGAGTAGTTATAATTTGTATTTTGTATGTTTATTTGGAAAATAATGTAATCACTAGTACTTTAACTCTGTTACAAAACAGATGAAACATGTACCAATGGTTTTTCAAACTTTTCTCTTCTTTCCTTATGTGTCCATCACCCCCTTATTTTTACTCAACATCCCTCAAATACACCTGAGGCTACTACTGACCCCCACTCTCCATCTTTCTTACATCCCCAGGGGGTGGTTTTGCCCACTTTAAGAACCTACGGGACTGTCAATTTTGTAAAGTGAGAGAAAGTTGTTTGATCCTTGTGTACACTGCCTTTTACATAGGCAAATAAGAAAATAAATATTTTCTTATTTGAATTATTATGGCACAACAACATCCTCCCAGCACTAAAGTGCCCCAGATACATCACTAAACTCTTGGTAAGAAGATGTGGTGGTGCATCCTACAACTCAAAATTTTTTAATAACACTCATCCCAAGGATAGCTAGGTGATAGAATGCTGGACCTGCAGTCAGGGAGACCTGAATTCAAATCCAACCTTCAGACACTTACTAGCTGCATAGACCCTGGGCAAGTCACTTAGCTTCTATTTGCCTCAGTTACCTCATTTGTAAAATGAGGAGAATAATATCTGTACTACTCACTTTATTAGGAAAGAACTTTGTAAACCCTATGTAAATGAGGTTCTTTTTTTTTTTTTTTTACTATTAAATAAGATTAATAATAATTTTTACTTACACTGGTTTTTACATTTCGGTCTGTTCCAGCTTCCAACAACAGTTTAATACATTCATTATTTCCATTTCTACAGGCCAGGTATAGAGGTGTTTGTCCTCCTTCAGCAGCATGGTTAATGTCAGCATGATATGCAATTAGTAATTCTGCACACCTAAACACAAAAATGGAATGAAAAAAAATTCTGTCTTTGAAAGCAAATGCATTATATGGTAAGGGCATTAAAATGAAAAAGCAATGTCAAGTAGTGGTGTATTAAAATGTATTCATTATTAATATGATGCTTATGGTCAGATATGCCATATGATCAATTTCATATTACCAATTAACAGGCACAAAATAGTTATAAGCCAAAATAAAACTGGAGAATGTATTTTATTCAGGCTGGGGAAAAAAATCTTAAAAAAAAATTAGATCTGTGAAATTAAAAAAAAAATCTGTGAAATTAGTAGCTCTGATAAAGTGTGACAATCTGGCCAAAAACTTTAGGATCATAACTTTTTTTTTTTTTGCATTTTTTCCAATATTTAAAATAGTAGTCTTTGGAGGAAAAAAATCCTTTTTAAATTTATGATTATTGTGTGAAATAGTTTATGGCTTGCAATTCAAAATAGTAAAGCCTCTAAGAAGTCAGTAGGCTGATTACATCACTTGAGAGATGGGGATGGGGGATAAGGGGTGCCACCATATGACTGCACTATAAAAGGGAAAGGACATTGGCTCCTTAAAGAGTAGGGCTGAGTTCTGAGAATCAAGAGAAGACCATGTAAATTCTAGATGGGTCTCTTATAAAGTTGAAAAGACATTCATTAAACCTTTTTAGTACCAGCACTACCCATGGCTGAACTCCTTTACTTGGCATTGTATTGTTTACTGATTAATGCTTGGTACGTAAGCTGTTTTATGTCCTATTCTTATAAATATATTTATCTTCTCAACACAACGATGTGTGAACTTTTTGCTATAGTCCTAAAGGTAACTGCTACTGTGGCTGCTACAGAGATCATAGCCCATAACATAGGAGGCAGGAACTCGAAGTAACTGGAGGAGACAAGAAAGTCCCATTTGGGACACAAATCCCTAGCTTCTTTCCAAACACAGATCAGATGGCCCCTGACTAATGGCCTTTTCCTAGATCTGCCCAATTGTTAGTTCTCTTTCCCCCTGGAAATTGCTTTGTACTTCCATGCCTTACTGTATCCCCCCATTCAGTATACTATTTAAAGGTAGGAGACATTTCAGTTTTTGCCTAGAAGTGTCTTGCAAATAGTAGGAGCTTTTGTTAAATTGAGTTGAATTTTTATACCCCCAACATCCCTGTGATCTTTCCATATGACTGATTTTCAAAGTCTCTGTAAGGTCAATTTCAGTAGGTCAGGATATAGTAGAAGGTCTGGAAAATAACTCAAGATAGACCTTAAAGGAACTACCTTTTGAAATCTTCATGAAGTTAAAAATATTAGCTAATATACACAGGAAATAAGAATTTGTACTTCAAATTCAAAATTCCAAGTTGCACGAATAAAGTAGTTCTAAAGCAATCTTTAGCAAACATAAAGAACAGAAAAGTTTATGTTCCCATTATTTTCACAGTAAGGACCATCGACTTAGAGCCAGAATATACAGAGAAAGCTGGGTGAAAAATTGTATTCTATTTTCAGGATAAAAATATTTACCCTAAATTATACCAGTTATTCAACTGGCCTAATAAGCTTACAGAAGCAATAACTCCTAAGGTCATATGTATTTTGGGGAATGCGTAATTATTGCTTCTGGCTTTATGCTGACCCCCTTTCAGAAGTCAAGTTCCTGTTTCATGGTTTAAAAATAAAAGCTCAAAATAGGATGAGTATTTGGGATGTAATTCTGAACAAAATATCTACTACCTTAAGTGCTCATCAACCACTGTCCCACAATCACAAGTACTTTGAAGGTCAAGTTCAGTGCAAATAAATATCTTTCTTTTCCTTAAAAAGATACTGCAAGTGATTTTAACTTGACAAGCCCTCTCAACATCTTTCAGCGCTCACTACAAAAGAGAAAATACTAACATAAAATACCTATGATAGGTATGGTTTTAGAAATGTTCAAATTCATATTAAATTCTGAACTAAGCCATCTATATACTTCGTATATAACACTATTATTCAAATACTACAGTAGAAGGAGTTTTGGTTCCTTTCGGCATATTTCTTTGAATTTAAGCCCTCATATTTGTTTGGTATTGACTCACACTTGGCCAGAACTCAAATGTGTATGTAAATTGAAGGAAGGGGCTCTTTTCATAGAAGAGAGAAATCTTGGAATATCACTTACTTGAAATGTCCCTGAGCAGCTGCTGAACACAAAGGTGTGAAGCCATTTTTATCAGCAGTATTAACTTGTGCTTCTGCATTCAGCAGCAATCTCACACAGTCTAAGGATTTTAACAGAAAACTACTTTAATGCCTCTAATTGGTAATTAAAACCTCCCCTCCCCCAAATATATCCAAGCTAAGGATATTTTCTAAAGCCCACAGGGCCTGTGGATGAGCTATTCCTCTGATAAACATGTCATGATGGATTTCTCATAACCTACTTAGCAGTCGTTTCCAGGGACACCCAAATTCTCTTCCCCAATGAGGACAGACTTGAGCATTAAATCAAAATGGGAGATCTGTTTGAATCTGAAACAATTCCCTTTGGTGTTAATTACTTTTTAAAAGAATTATGATTGCAGTTGAAAGTAGCAGGGACTGAAAGATAAATATTCAACTAACAAATCTTGCCTCCCCCCATTCCCTACCTCCCGCCCTCATCCCGACATGTTTTTCTGGTTCTTTGGGAAGCTCGAGGTATAGACAGCTGTCACCTAAACTGAAAAGTCCATCTCTCACATAATGGTTTAGTAGATTTTTTAATCACAAGCATCTCATTGAAAATGTTTTGGTGTACCCAACTAAAACTCTTCACTATGTATAAGCACTATGCATCATCTTGTGTTGCGGCATTCCTCGAAGTGTTTAACATTTATCTTGGAAACATTTGGAATTGTTTCTTATTTTTGTTTATATTGTGTCCTATTTCCGTAGCAGACTAAGAGTTCCCTACAGTCCTGGAATGGCCTCTTCAATTTCTAACCCTCTCAGTGCCCAGCACAGCACACTACACAGAGTGAACATTTAATAAATATGTCTTGCCACACGTATATCCTATATCCAAGTGCTTGCCTTCTCAAGAACGGGGGAGGACACGGAGAGTGAGAACTGAACTCAAAAAGTATAAAAGACAAATGTTAAAAGTTGTTTTTTACATGTAATTGAGGAAAAAATAAAATAAAAGGCATTTTTTAAATAAATACTTGTTGACTATTATATTGCAACAAAGACCTAGGCACTCTTAAAATAGTTCAACATCAGCCAATATGATTTATCTCAATGGAAATGACACTAAAGAAGGGTTAACATCTACTCTGTCACTGCACCCTAAGGATCCTGGGGCCTTTCCATCGGTCTTGAAACCTTTCTATGTTTTCTCCCTTAAGAGCAGAGCCTGTCTTACTTTTCTGCTTCCATTATTAGTGCTTAGCACACTGTAAATGCTTCATAACTGCTGTTCAGAACAAGAAAAAGTGTAAGAGCTTACTAAGGATCACCTGGGTCAGGCACGACTAAAAAGTCAGGGGCCTTTACAAAAATCCTTCCAGTTACCTGAATTATACTGTAATCACTGGAACTAGATAGTTAATGCTAATTTAAATGGCTGTGAATGCCAAATACTGTTCCCCCCCCCCCCAACTTGCACAGTATGGGGGTGATATACTTGACTATGGGATTCTTATTTTAAGAGTAAAAATAATTTACAGACTTTATCACTATGCCATTTTGACTAACCATCACATTCAGTCCTCTTAAAAAAATCTAATTAACTATGCCTTTTACCAAACTGCTCTAAGATTCTAGGTCTAGGACTTTCTCTAACTTTTAAGAATGATGCAATTGAATCAGAAGTTAGTGAGGGCCTAAACCCTCTTCTTCAATATATATCAGTTGCTTGTTTTATAGACTAAATTTTGGCTATTTATTCGTGCTAAACCAAAGACAACACAGATGGAGTGATTTACTGAACTAGAAACTTACTTTTCATCGACAAGTAACTAAAATTGGTCATATAGAATTCATTGGTGCTGGGAATTAAGAGGACAGAACTTGTTTTTCATTACCTGACAAATCTCATCAGAAAAAGTATTTGGAGACATGTATGTACACACATATATATACGTATATATAGATATTTAATTTGATTCTCTCCCATAGAATTTGTTAGAAGGATCAAGTATATAAAAGTGCACTAAACTACCAATATGAAAGTAGTAACAAAGTGCTTTCTAAGCTGTTCCATTCCTTTGAGATGCGAGTACCAGAGGGAACTATTGAGATATCGCATTCTTTACCTGTATGTCCATTCTTAGCAGCAGAATACAAGGCAGAAGAGCCATCTTCACAGGAGTAATTAATGTCCAGTCCTTCTTCATTAAGCAGCATTGATAATAAAGTGACATTTCCCTGGGCAGCAGCTTGCTGAAGGGTGGCCCTGCCAGCCAGGGAGGCAGGACCACCACTCAGTAGGAAAGGGGTTAGGGAGGGTGACCAGCCTGTGAGTTAAAGTGACCCAAGTTAGATGGGGAGGTGAAAGAAAATGAATATTATCCTCTTGTCTTTTAATCGTACAGATACACACACACACGCACACACACACACACGTACACACACACACACACACCATGGGGCACACAATTTCTAGCTCTAATTGGTCTGTTAAGATTTAGTCTCTATTGTTATTTCACTCCTTTCTATCAGTCATTAATTTAATCTGCACACAGTGGTGATAGGTTATTTTTAGTTAAGACAGTCACTCAGTTTATTATTATCACAGGTTAATGTAATAAGCAATTTTAGAAAACATCACAGATTCTAATTCTAAAATTCCTTTTCCAAATTCCAGTGCTAATCAAACATGAAAAATAGAACATTTATGTCAGTTCTATTTTTTAATTCAATAGTTTAAAATAGCGATATTGCAGATATCAACATATATTTGTGATATAAAATGAAGGGTCTTTTTCCCCTTTGCCTTAGCCCCTCACAATAATTGAGAAATGTGGCATTTTCCATGAAAAGGCACCAAGCACTGCCAAGGACTTCAAATATATGCCTTTAAATTCTCAGTTTGGAAATAAGATCCAATTAAGGTAGGATATGATACCATAGCAATGATCAATGCTACACGTGATCTAAAACTTAATAGAACATACATTCACTGTAACTCAAAAATATATAAAAAGAATTACTTTGTCAGCTGATCACTGTCTGGAAAAAGCTCGTCACCCAACAAAACAGGACAGAGTATAGAAAGGAGTTTTAATAGAAATTTCAAGAGTTATCTTAGTTAGATAGTTTTTATCAGTATTTTGCAGCCTTAGAAAAGAATTTGTTGAGTGTGTGAAGCCTGCTATAAATGCTATGGAAAATTTTCTGAACTCTTCCTTGGTCAAAAGGCTGTAAAAAAAAGGGGGGGGGGAGTATAAATGCTTAATGTGAAACTTGTATTTATGAACTCTGTGCAAACTTCCAAATGAACAATTTTAGTTATTCTCCTAGAAAACTCAAACAACCATACCCTTAACTAATGTGTGTACACTACTTTCATACATATGACTATGGTACCACGACAAAATACAAAATACACTAGCAAATTTTATACTTCGATCATATTAATACTAGGATAATGCTATGTCTATGTATTCGGACATTTAATATATTTGGTTCTTGCGCTATACTAGTTGATTTAACCAGCTTCCCAAGTGGATATTTTTAACATCGCTTCTATTTTCAAAAGAAAATAGCAAAACTGAAACTAAATTTTCTCCTAGCTAGAAAACACAAAGACACAGAAGCTATATGTATAATTTAAGCTACTGTACAGCATGCTTCAAATTAAAATAGGGATATTAATTTAGGTACATTAATTATGAATGGCTTTAATCTTTACTAGATTGCAATGCCAAACACAACTTATGCATGTGTAAAAATTAAAAATTTATGAAAACATTATGGTCCTTTCTCCATATAAATACTTTAACTATTTTGCCCCTCCAGAATTCGCCCCCTTGTGGAGTTATCTATTTATGTATTTTTTTAAAACCACAAAATTAAATCAGGTAGCACTTTTACTGATCCACAAAGTTTGCAGAGATGAAAGTTACGCACTAGAGACATTAACGATGAAACAGGATACATACAATAGCAGGAGTACCTTGGCCCCAAACCAGATTCCTTAGATTATCTCACTATAATCATCTTTAATAAACTGTAGAATTTAGTCCAAGCTCTCTTGGACTTAATCCAGGGGGCTTTCGTTACTGAAGGTCTATTATGAACCCGAAGGCTCCTCAAGAGCACTAACGTTACTTGATTTGCCTCTTACTTTAACGCCAAGCTTTTTTTGAACTACTACAAAATACACATTTTAACAACGGCCTCAATGTAAACTACTCTGAATCTTTTAGCTGTGGTTTCTGGAGAGTACAGTGTATTTCAAACGTAAGGATCAGAAAGATAAGGGGGTTTTTTTGTATTTTTTTTTCTTTAAGGAGCAGTGTTTTTTTATGAGTCTTTGGATAAATGAACAGTCTCACAATTAGTAGCCAGGCAAGTTTGAAAGATGAATATATTTTAATCATACTCTCTAATTTTTTTTGAAGGTAGAAGCACATTTTCAAAACCTTTTTACAAAGTAATTAAAAATATCCAGGCTGACTATCATGTTTTAACATAAGGTAAAATTTCATACCTTTACTATTTTTTTTTTGAGAAAGTAGATAAATGTTTAAGTTATTAAAATGAAACCCATTGAAACATAATAGATGGAACTCTTCTAAAGAATAAAGTAAAAAGACCACTACAGAAAGTTTATTTTTCATTTAAAATTCCTATACATTGATAAAAATGGTAGGCCTTAACTGATTTGTAAATAATATCTAGGAAATGACAGAACAGGACTGTGCTCATCCAGGATATTTTAGTAGTGTTAGGAAAGATCAGTTTCATACTGGAAAGTTAGTAAACGCGAAGCCGCTGTGAAAGTTTGCAAAGCATGCAATGAGGAAAGGTATGAGGACAGAAAACAGCTTCTGGCACCAGCTTCAGAACTGGAGGTGGTTAATTTCATAGCCCACATTGATTTCCTTTTTTTCTGATTTAGTCCCTAAGCCAATCACATACAAAGAACAGAGAAATCATAATGAACTAAATCAAGATACAGAAGAATACCAAACAAAGAAAATGGAAAGGAGAAAAAAAACACCAAGGGTATGGAAATTCAGCTGCCTGGAGTAATTTCTATTGTAAACACTTGTTCACATGTCAAATGAAACGTGGTTATGGGGCAGGGGGAGGCTGAACCATAAGAACTTGCATTCTGTTCAGAAATGCTACAACTATTTTCCCCCTGAGAATATTGCTAATAAAGAATTACATTAATTTGCAGTATACTGTGTTCATTGTGAATACTGTAGCTTTATTTCATCTGGCCATATGATAAATATGACTGTATATCTTATGGTAAAATGACCTTCTGAGGCTAAAAAATACTAATTAGTGTCAAAATATAATGGAGTATAGTGGAATAGCTGTTCTCAGTAATGATCCCATAAGCAGTATTTAGCAGGTTCATGACTACCATCTGGGGAAGGGAGGGGAAAAGGCGGAATGTTCCCTAGTTAAACCAGTAGGCTGGAGGAAGGCTACGCCATTTTGTTTCTTGGAGCAGTAAGAAAGGAACTGACCTATTTGTGTGGTATGTGAGATTTTGTACAGAAAATTTCAAGTAAGCCTACATGCAGGGATGATTTCTATCCCATAACACATGGTGGCAAGGAGAGTAATTTCCATCCTTTCAGAACTAAACACAACAAGACAGCCATTCTGTGCCTTGCAATCCTGACCTTCTGGGAATGCCAAAAAAAGGAAGGTATGGTTGGAGAAACTAGTTAGGCTAATCTTGAGCTGCTGCCCCTGTTTGCTGCGCTGGCCTTCTCCCTTCTAAGTTCTGTTCGTAAGCTCTAAGTGAGGTAGTTTTTCAAAGGCTGGAGAACTGAAGCACTGCAGGTGATCATGTCTGCAGTCCAATGCTGCATCCTATCATTTACAAAAGTCATTCTTAGAACCTAATGACCACTTGGGGAAGTCATCACTTTGAGAGAAGAAATACTCAAAGACAGCTCTTTGATAGCTCTTGAGACCTGGCTAAAAAAACCCACTTCTACAATGTGAGGTCAGATCATGGACAGCTTGGGCACATCTTTCTCATCCCCCAGGGCCACAGAAGTAACATCAGAGAGACCAGGCAAAAGTATAAAATGGGACTAGAGCAACGAAACTCCTTATATGGCGTAGTGGAAAGAACGCTGGGTTTGATTCCAGGCTATAACACTTATTACCTGTGTGACCTTGGGAAGTCAGCTAACCTCTAAAGATCATAAGTGTCCTGTAACATGTCACTGTTGGACTAGATGTTCCCTTAGGTACCTTCTAGCTCTAAAATTATAATGTTATGAAAATTAAACGTATAAGAGTATTATCCTTTAATGTAACGACCTTGGGAAGCTATGTAATTTTTCCAGGGGTAAGGAATGCCATAACATATACATATAATATAAATGTCAACAAATACATTTTAATACACAAAGCACACAAAAGAGCAGTTCTGTTACCACCTGGCTAAATAAATTGAGTAGATATATAGAATCATAATTCTAAAGCTGGATAGGACCCCAAGCCTTCTAGATCAACTCTGCCATTTTACAGATCAACAAACTGAGGCCTAGGGAAGTAGGATAACTTGCCTTAGGTCAAACAGCTAATAACTGTCAGAGGTGGAATTTGAACCCAGCTCCTTTGAATCGTACATCAGTGCTCTTTCCATTGTATCATGCTGCTTCTTAAGAAGTTCTACACTTCTTCCAAAAATGATACCCACCATTGCTCAAAGTATTTTCAGAATGTCTCTTTGGAACCTGCCCCTACAGTCCTAGTACCTAATTTTGATGGCAAATTTCCATCCGCAAGGTCTAGGGGGGAATGGAGTAGGAAGGGGTGGGTTTAGATATTAAGAAACACCAAAATGGCTACTAGAACCATGTCTGACACATACTATAGATCAATCCAGGCAAGGTAAACTGGGGCCAAAAATGGGATGTGCTACTGTAAAAAGAGACAGATTTTCTTTTGTGGCTCATCACTAACTGGCGGATATTTCTTCCAAAGAGTCAGTTGAAAAAAGCACTGTGAACAATGGTGTGAATGCATTAAATCTATTACCACCCAAGATGTGCAAGGGGTAATATTCATTTGGGTATATAAATTCTGATATACTTTTTGAAATCAATATCTCACCACCAATTTACTGTTTCTTAAAGGATCAACACAGGATAACATAGACCTAGAATGAAAAGAGCCATGGAGGCAAATGAGTCTAATTACCTCAATTTACAGACTAGAAAACTGAGGCCCAGAGAGGTTACCTGATTTGCTCAAGGCCAAACAAACCCAGCTAGAAAGTGGCTGAGGAAAGATTTGAACATATGTCTTTCTGGTTCCAAGGCCAGCACTGCATCTGGTTATCTGGTCTTTCCCCCAAGGCCCCAAAATAATATATAATGAGTTTGGAAGGGACTAGATAGAATTCTAACTTTCCTTCGACCCCACAAATTGCCCAGAAATGGAAATTTTCTTGATATATTCCAAAATATCAGGAAGTCCATCTGTGATAAATTATTAGGAAGAATGTAGTGCCAAGTTAGATAAACAGCATTTGAAATTATCTAAACTTAAACCAAAGGTGTGTAAATATATTATACTTATTTTTTAAAAATAGAAAAATTACCATAAAGGAGAAGTAAATAGTGAAACTTAAATTATCAAAGACATTAATACTATCCCATAAATGAACAAAGTATGGAGTACTCTCCTCAGGGCCTGAGAAAACTGGCTTTATACCCTGCCTTTAACATAGGCTTTGGGACCCTGGACAATCTCTAACCTCTCCTTTCTGCCATATAACTTTTTAATATTATTACTTGTTGATCTGCATTGGTAAAAGGAGTTTTCTAACTTTCTAAATTAAAGGCTCAGACAAAAATTAAATAATTAAATAAACAGATGAAATAGAACTAGTCCAATTTCTAAACAAACTTAGTTGATATTTTCCAGTTGGTAATAGTAGAAAGTACCATGATAATACACTTCTAGCATTCACAGATATGTCTATATATTAACTTAAGGTATCCTACTAAAATTCAAGGCTTGCAAAATAAATGTGTTAAGGAAAACTTTTCATCTTTCCTGCTGTTTCAAGTGCCCAAAACAAACATCTCTGCGTGGTCTAAACCACTATTTTTAGATCGTTGTTTTTCAAGAGAAAGTTTATGAGAAAATTAGATTTTATTTGGCAAAATGAACCACCATATCCTTGAACCTTCAAGGAATAAGAAATAAGAAAAATAAGAAAAAAGAGAAAAGGAAGGAAAGAAAAAAATATCACAAATGTCAACTGAAATCCAAAAGGAAAGATTTCAAGACATTGTAAAGGAAGTTGAAGAAACTGAGAGACCAATTGTACAGGACAGAAAACATTCTCAGGAGAGGTTGCAACATTTCAATCCCTTTACCTGATGCTGTTACCAGGAGGCTGTCTGAGGCACATGGTCTACAGGATGAGGCACTAACAGGGTTTATGGAGGAACTACAGGCAATGGTGGTGGGAATGACAAGGGGATTTTCTGAACATGCAGGTTGGCTCAGTCCAGGGGTTTCGGAAGGCCAGGCACCCACCTGAGAAGTGGCCATGGCTGAAATGGCACAGCCTGCAGGTGCCACAGTTAAATCTATGGTTGGTTTTGGTGGCAGCTGAGGGGAGGGTGACTTAGAGAGGTTTTCCTCATTGATTACCCTAATTCCTTGTGGTGAACTGGAAGGAGATGAAGCTGTGGTTTTGTTATCAACTTTGGCCCCTGAATTAGAGGATCTGCTGCTATCCATAATAACTTTGATTTGAGGGTGTGGTGGTGAAGGAGTTTGGGAGAGCCCTGGCTTTTTTGGAGGGATGGGAGGAGGATTTCCTCGGTCAACTCTTGGTACACTGGGAGTCTTTAAGCTCATTCTACCCACAGGGGGACAGGTGCCAGTGTCTACTGGATGGGGTGCTCCATGCCTCACTTGAGCCCCTGCTTGAGGGCTTGTAAATCTTGACAGTGCTTGGGTTACAGTATTCCGAGCTAGCTGTTTGGCTACTAGGTTGTCACGACTCGTGGGAGAGACATCTCTTGATGGAGGGCTTTGGGTAGTGTTTCCATTTTGGTCCTGGTCATTGGCATTGCCCTGAAATCTAAATCTAGCTGCTTGGACTCGTGGGTTTGGACCTGGATGCAAAGATGCATTGGCACATGGTGAATGTGAACTGTGCATAGATGAAGCTAGTGAATAGTTCTGAGAAGCTATGCTTGGTGCTGGAGAGGTGGGAGGGGCAGCATTACTGGGAAGGGGGGATGTGCTACTTGGTAAAACTGGTGTTGAGTCAGTACTTGGTCCATTTTCCTCCATTCTGTTTGGACTCGGAGGTGAGATAGTAGGTGTAGGGGGAACAATCAAATCACTGTAAGAAGATTGCCTGTCAATAATTGGCTTTACAAAGGTGGCATTGGTGCAAACACTTCCTTTTGCACTGCCAGAAATGAGGGGACTTGCTGTTGAAGGTTTTATGGGTACAGTCAAAGGCAGCTTCTTAACAGGGTCAGTACTATCCACCACGGTGTCGGTCTGGCAAGCAACCGACCTTGATGCAGATCCTTCCGTCCCCACAGATATAGAAACCAAACGTTTGTCTTTTGTCTTGCGGGGAAGAGAAAGGCTCGGTTTGCTATCACTCCCCCTCTTCAGCTGCTCAATCATTTTCTTCATCTTGTCAATTTCTTCTTTGAGGTCAGTTGTGTGTGCTTCCTCTCTGTTAAGCTTGGCTCGGAGCTGCTCCCTCTCCGTATCAAATTCGGAGAGCTGTTTCTCCATCTGTGCTTCCATTTCGGCACTTCTTTGCTTCTCCGCAGAAAGTGCTTCCTCTAATTGATTTGTCTTTTTCTTTTCCTCTTCCAGACTGGCCATAACTTCTTCCAGCTTCTGGGCTTCCTCTATGATTTTACCAGATAACTGTTTGCATTCCTTGACCAGCATTAAGACGACGTGCTTATTTTTGCCACGTTCATCCTCGAGGCGAGCGGATAACTTCTTGTGCTCCTGCTCCAGGGTCTGTAATTGTAGCTTTTCCATTTCCAGCTGAAAGAGAAGGAGAAAAGTAGATTTTTAATTAAGGTAAAGAAAGTCATGCAGCTGAATGTGGAGGAAGGACAATATATTTGTATACATGTGCACTGTACGTGAATTTTTTTTTACATGTTATGAGTGATTTTTGGTAGGCTGGAGATCTTTGTTGTTGTGGGTTTTTAGTTTTATTTTTTTGCTACTGCAATAACTCCTGAGAAACTGAAAAGATTAACTGGCAACTTCAAACAAAAAATTGAGGTCAGGAATGTATTTCTCAAATACATTCTTAAATACATACTTACATACATACTTCTTAAAAAGTAGCGGTACAAAGAAGATTTTTCTGCCTTACTTGGACATATTTGATATCGTCCAGCTGATCATCTTGGGTTATATAGATTAGTCTTAATTTAGGTGAAGTCTGTTTCACTTTATTAGCATATATCCATGTAAACAAACAACTGTTTCAAAGGTAAACATTGTAAAGTAAAACTGGTTGAACAGAGATATAAAGGGGAGAGTTTCCCTGTTCACTACATGTATAATGTGATATTTATTCTCTAGTCAACTTTAGAGGAAAATATTGGTATGGAAAAGGGTGAACAATCCACTCAGCTGGTTCAGAATATAGCCCTATGATTAGCGACAGCAAAAATAAAGAAGTTTTCACATTTCCATAGCACTTTCAAATTTACAAAGCATTTTCTTTACAACATCCCTGCTAGGGAAGTGGCATGGACATTATTATCCCATTTTATGGATAAGAAAACATGCTCAGAGAACGCTTAACTGACTCACACATCATCACATGGCAAAGAAATATAAAATCTAGGAAGAAAACCCAGATCCTCTGAAACTGTGTATTCTTCCCACCACACTACAAATCTAAGTCAGGTATAGAGTCACTGACTGCTAATTCAACCACAAAGTATTAGACCTACTCAAAGGATAATAATTAACGGTTTCATGTCAAATTTTTTTGGGGAAAAAAGTCCTCAGTGGAGTGCACCTGCAATCTATGCTTGGCCCTGTATGGTTTTAAAATTTTTATCAATTACCTGGGTAAAGACAAAGATGGTATGTTTATCAAAAGTCTATAGACAATACAAAACTGAGAGGGATCATTAACACCCGAAAGAACAAAGCCTGGACACAAAAAGATCACTGAGCTAGATCTTATAGTGTTCTATTTAATAGGGACAAATAAAAGGTCTTGAATTTAAACTAAGGTTTAACTTGAGTTTTAAAAATTAACTAAAGTATAAGATGGAGGAAATATGGCTTGACAGGTTTATCTAAAAAAATGGGGAAGGGGACATGATTATTGAATATTAATTATGTATTAACTTTATGAGTAAACAGTTAAAGAAGCCAATGTGTTCTTGGGCTTACAGTCAATCTGATTAATTCAATTCAACCCAATAAGCAACTATTTGGTGTTGTTGTCAGTTGTTATTCAGTTGTGTCTCACTCTTCGTGAACCCGTTTGGGGTTTTCTTGGCAAGGATACTGAGGTGGTTTGCCATTTCCTTCTCCAGTTCATTTTACAGATGAGGAAACTGGGACAAACAGGGTTACGTGAATTGCCCAGGGTCCTATAGCTGGTAAATGCCCAAGGGCACATTTAAACACGGGAAGATGTCTTCCTGACTCCAGGCTCAGTACTCTATCCACTTTGCAACCTGGCTGCTCCAGGAATTTTACAAGCCACAAACAAAAATAATCTTCTTTATCCTTTCAAAAAGAAAAAGAAAAGAAATTTTCCAGGACATTGAAAGGAAACATTTAACTCATGGAAAACTATTTCTACAGTACATGTAGAGAATGAGGTACATATTTTGCTTTCTTTAAAGGATGCTATGAAATCTATATTTGCTATTTTTTACATAGACAGTCTGTCTTTATTTGATGATGACGGTAATACTAGTAGTAGTAGCTAGAATTTATGTAGAACTTTAAGGTTTACAAAGCACATTACAAAAATAATCTCATTTTATCCTCACAAAAACTCTGGGAGGTTGGTGCTATTTTGGTGGGTGTTTTTTCCCCTTAACAGTATTTTTTTTCCCTGCAATTAGATGTGAAGATAGTTTTCAACATTCATTTTTATAACATTTTAAGTTCCAAAGTTTTCTCCCTCCTTCCCTCCCCAAGACAGCAAGCCATCTGATATAGGTTATACATGTGCAATCGTGTTAAACGTATTTCCACATTAGTCATGTTGTGAAGAAGACTCAGAATAAAAGTAGAAAATCATGAGAAAGGGAAAAAAAGTGAAAATAGTATGCTTCTATCTGTGTTCAGACTCCACAGTTCTTTCTCCAGATATGGTTATCTTTTTCCATCACCAGTCATTTGGAATTGTCTTAGATCACTGTATTCCTAAGAAGAGCTAAGTCTATCACAGTTAATCATTGCATAGCATTGCTGAGTACAATGTTCTGGTTCTGCTCACTTCACTCAGCATCAATTCATGTAAGTCTTTTCAGGTTTTTCTGAAATTCATCTGCTCATCATTTCTTATAGCACGATAGTATTACATTACATTCATATACCACAACTTGGTTAGTCACTTCCCAGTTGAAGGGCACCTCCTCAATTTCCAATTCTTGGCCACCACAAAAAGTACTGTTGTAAATATCTTTGTACATGTAGATCTTTTCCCCTTTTTATGATCTCTTTAGGATATAGACTTGGTAGTGCTATTGCTGGATCAAAGAGTATGCACATTTTTTAGCCCTTTGGGCATAGTTCCAAATTGCTCTCCAGAATAGTTGGATCAGCTCACAACTCCACCACCAATGCATTAATGTTCCAGTTTTCTCACATCTCCAACATTTACCATTTTCCTTTTCTGTCATATTAGCCAATCTAATTGGTATAAGGTGGTACCTCAGAGTTATTTTGATTTGCATTTCTCTAATTAATAGCAATTTAGAGTATTTTTTTCATATGGCTATAGACAGCTTTAACTTCTTCATCTGAAAACTGCCTATTTATATCCTTTGACCATTTATTGATTGGAAAATGAGTTATATTCTTATAAATTTGACTCAGTTTTCTGTGTATTTTAGAAATGAGGCCTTTCTCAGGAGCACCGGCTGTAAAAATTGTTTCCCAGCTTTCTGAATTCCAAAGTACATATTTTTAAATTGTTGTGTAAAAATCAACACCCTGATCTGGAAACTATTTGGAAGTAGGAGGGAAGGGAGGCACAGAAGCAGACAGCATATTTGTAGGACAGAGATTTTGGCTATAGTCAAGTGCTGATAATAGATTTGTCTATTTTGACACAGCAGCTAATTTCCTGTTTGTCTACCACAGCACTATGCATATATTAGTCCTTTAACAGTCTTCAATGTCACTATTTCTAGCACTGTTTTTTAATGTGCTTCTACCTCTTTTTTTCTGAATGCTAGAAGTCACCATTTTAAGGTGCTATTTATATATGGTCTAATTAATAGAGGCCAATTTTCTTGCTAAAAGCTGTTTAAGGAGATGATCCCTCAAAATGCACCTTAGGACAGTTTTTAATATATTTCAACTTTTCTAAGATTCCAGTGGTTAATTTGATTGTAGACAAATGAAAGAACAGGCAAAAACCTCAAGTTATGCAGCATGGAGGAAGCATTTAAAGGAACAGCTTGGTTTGTTAAGTAGAAAGATGTATTATTCATGTATTCTTTTCACTTTTTCTAGCATTAAGGTTACAGTACACAGCTGAGAGAGCAGACAAGAGCTCTGGTACTAACGTTAATTAGCTGTATAAATTAGACAAATGAATTCACTCCTTTGGGCTTCAATTTCCTCTTTTGTAAAATCATGAGATTGGCCTAGATAATCAATAAAGTTTCCTCCAATTCTCAAAGTCCATGACCAGGTGATGCCAAGATCCCTTCTACCTCTTACATTCTATGATCTCATGAACTGTCATTTCATCTTTCCTAGAAATAATCAACCAGCATTCAAGCCAACCAAGGGTTATTAAATGCCTACTCTATGTAAAGCATCCTGCTAGCACTGAAGATGACAAAATCTAAATGTCATACAGTTCCTACTTCCCAATAACTTGAATTGGGGGAGGTGGGAGAATGCAGAAGAGGGCCCGGAGAGAATAAGTGGTTGGATGTAGGCAGAAAGAACTAATTAAGGGTAGGGTAGGGAGCACAGGAGGCAAAAGATCAAAGTACCCTCATTTCACAATTGTCATGAACACGTCTTTGTCGCACTGCTCAGGTAAAACATTAGTAGGCTATCTACATCTGGTTCAGATCAAACAATTTTCAAGTATTATGTTTATATATACTCTCTGAAGAATGTTTGAAAGGAATAATTTCTCCTTTAGTCAATTCACATTTCCTCATCAAAAGGAATAATTTCTCCATCCATTCAATACCTATTTCCTCATCTCAAGTAAGTCAGGAGATTTCATTTCAATTCAGCAAGCATGAGTGATGATGACAATGATGAAGTTGATGTTAACAGCTAGCATTTAAAGAGAATTTTAAAATTTTCAAAATGCTTCATAAATATTATCTCACTTGACCCTCAAAACAATCCTGGAAGGCAGATGCTACTAATATTATCTTCATTTCATAGATGAAATAACTGAGGCTGAGTTTTTTAAAGTGACTGGCCATGGGTGACACAGCTACTAAATCTGAGGACAGATTTGAACTCGTCTTCCTTCTTTCAAGTCTAGTAGTCTATCCACTGATTAGAATAGTAGTTCAACCACTCTACTGTGTGCATAGTGAAAGGCAGTATAGCAGAATGAAGAGAGACCTGGTCACAGAGAGGCTCCACAGATCTGGGTTCAAGTCCCACCTTTGCTATCTACTCGGTGTGTGACCCTGTGAAAGTCATTTAACTTTTTTCAATGCTCAGATAACCCAGTAAGACTTGAAGTTCTGGAGAAGGTACAGATCTGTATTGGTTGAGCGAGTTATTCATCAGGGACTCTCTGCACTGGTCTTATCACAGGACTAATTTTTTTTTAATGTGCAAAGCTCTTTTGCCACTGGGAAAACACAAACATAAAAGTGAACAGCAATACTGGGAGAAAGTGATGAATAAAACATGGTCAGTGCTCTCCAGGGGTATTAAAATCTAGTTGGGAGAGCTGAACATATATTCAAGCAGAGAACAAAGCAGTCCAATGTGGTATGTGAATGACAGAGTTCAGCACTATATTTCAGAGAGATGGTAAAGGGAATTTTAGAACTAGCTTTTTTTTTTCCCCTAAATGTGCTTACTATCCTATTTTCAAAGAGCCAGAACTATCAGACTTCATATGGATTACTAACAGCTCTCCCTCATTATAGTGTCTTCCCATACAGTTGATGCTATCTAGCAGATCTGTCAAATGTGCAGCCTGTGGGCCACATGCAGCACTCAACACTCCTGAGTGCAGTTCAAACCAGATTAAAGTGTAATTGGGAAATATTTAGCAAAATAAATAAAAAATATAATCAAACACAGATAACATTACTAGGTCAACAAGTGGCATGCAGGGATCCTCATTTAGGGCCCCCTTTTCTATTTGAGTTTGATGCTACTGCTATAAAGTATTTCTTTAAAAACTTAAAAAAAGGATGCATAGATGGAGACAGACAGTGAGGAAAATCATGACACTGGCAGTGGGAAACCCTGGTTCTTTAAATATGCATTAAAAATATTTTTTCCTACAAGTGCAGAATATCATTAGGTATGGATATAAAGAGACTACAGCTTAGACATATGATTGCCTACAATGTCAGGTGAAATCAACAAATGTTTATTAAGCACCTACTTTATGCCGGGCACTGTACAAAGAGCCAGAGATGAAAAACAGGCAAAAAATAGTCCCTGCTCTCAAGAAATTCACAGTTTAATGGAGGAACATACAAAAGCTCCATACGGACTAGATACACACATACATGATAAACTGGAAATAATTTGAGAAGGAAGACACTAGCATTGAAGGGGAGAGGAAAAGGCTTCTTTTAGAAAATGGGATATTAGCAGGGATTTGAAACAAGTCAGGAGATGGAGATGAAAATTACCTTTGTTACACTGTATCGTTAATGTCTCACTGTGGGTATGTGTACCCACAACTACTCCTAGGTAGTGGTTTCGGGTGGTTTTTGCGGGATGGGCCTTCAGAAAAGAAAGAGATTTTGCAGAAGGATTTGTGAGAATAAATGTTAAGTTGGTTGGAAGGAATGAAGTGGGCGGTTCTTTCAAGAATAGCTCACAAAGCCAAAGTGGGAGAAATGAATGAAAAGGAACACTGAACACATGCTGTTGCAAAATCAAGAAAGAAAACTATGTAGGTGGATATATAGCAGTAAATGCAAAGCCAATTAATTTCAACTCAATGTGAAATACAAAGGAGAAGCTATAGACAAACTAAAGGACATGAAACGATGTGGCTGTTTACAGACTAGGAAAACACAAAGAATACCCTTAACAGTAAGTCATAACAGTAAAAGAATATTAATAATAATTATACAAATTCATTTTATTATTCGCATGTATTTATGTTATATCTGTGGCTCTCTCTTGCCACCCAACAGTTTCCCAGTTGTTTGAATGGGTACTATGGTCAATCAGGTCAGAAGTAAGCATTCCTAGGCTGCGTATTGCAGGGATAGAACGGAGAGATGAAGGAGAAAGGGTCAAGAGGTAGAAGAAGTTTTTCTTTCTTCATTTATACAGTACATCACTGTTTAGAGCTACAACCTGATATCTCTGCTGTACCCTCAAAGGAACTCTACACCAAACCCCTGGAGGTTCTAATCTTCAGTTTGAGAAAGTCTGATTTTTAAAACTGAATTGCAGAAAAAAAAGTCTTGAGAATGAGCTAAAAACAACTGTAAATGTAAAAAATGTCACGATAACTTTCGCAAACAATGGCATTGTTACACAAGGTTCTCTGCCATGCTATTTCTCCAAATAAACCTCCATGATAATCTTTATAAGATGCTGAGAGGTGAATACCATAAGAAGGCAGACTATAATGAATTCAAATCAATATAATGGAATAAAGCATACTTATTTAAATGAGTTGGCAAAATGTGCTGTATAAATGAAAAATAAAATTGAATCTCTGTCATGCAACTGACCTAATTACACAGAACTATCACTGAGGAAAAGCTGTATCTGACACACTAAGCTATTGTTAGCTCTTTCCCCGCAGAAAAAGAATGCTGGTTTTGGCTTCTTATTTTAAAAGATTGCTTTCAAGGCCCTTTACTTCCTAAAGGACAAAAAGGGAACTAGGCATTTTTCACACATTTTGGAAAGATACATAGCTCAGTTTCAACTTCAAATTAACTCAAGAAAATCTATTAAAGAAGATGGAAAAAATAAATGGCAAAGCTTTAGGTTACTGACAAATCCCTAGCAGGTTAAGAGGGACAAAGTTCCTGCGTAATTAACAGTCTTGGTTCCTTTGCAAATGGACTGCTGTACAAATTTCAACACTACACACAAAAAAATCCCAAATCATTAACCTTCTTAGGAGTCTCACCAGAAATAAGTACATGGATGATCATGCCTTAAAGCTAGACAGCCAAGCCAGAGTTCAAGGTAAACGTTCTGAAATTATAACAGGAGGATTCAAAGCTTCAGCTAAGATTCTTCATTAGAAGATGAAGAGGCCTTTACTTTCCCAGTCATTTATTTTGTTAATGGCTGCAAGGAGGAAATTAATGTACGATTATGTTTTCCTAATTCCAGTGTTCTAGAATAGTAAGTAAACAACTTTATCTAGAATTCAAATAAAAAAATTAAAATGCGTAGATTAGGTATTTACTTTTGGGCAATAAAGAGTAGGAGAATTTGATTTTTAGAGAAGACTCCTCCCTACCCCCATCCAGGCAGTTCTTATCTTACAGCTTTCCCAGTTTTCCAGTTATTGTTTTATATTTCTTCCCTTTCTCTACAAAGGATATGTCATTCTTCTTGGCTCTACATCCTCACCATCCAAATCAGCATTCAATTCATTGCAGTTTGGCTTTGACCCCCACTATTTTGCTGAAATTGTTCTCTCCAAGGTCACCAATGACCTGTTCTCAGTCCTCCTCTTCTGCGATAACCCTGTAATGTTCATCACAGAGCAATCCTGTTTTCTACTGGTTGCTCTCTTCCATTGCCTTCTGACACTTCCCTCTTGGTTGTCCTTCCATGTGAACTATTACTCAGTCTCCTTTGCTATCACCCTAAATGTGCGTGCCTTAATACCTATCAGTCTTTTCCTCTTCTTGCTACACTTTCTCCTTTGGTCATTTTATCCACTTCAAATAAAATTTCTATGCAGGTGATTCCTTCATCTATGCAGGCAGCCCAATTACTTCCATCCAGCTCAAATCCCCTGTATCTAACTGCACCAGGATGTCCTGGTATGACATCAAACTCAGAAAGTCCAAACCATTACTCATCACCTCCCTCTTCCCCACCTCCAAACCTACCTCTTCCCACTAATATCTTCATGTTTCCTGAGGGCAGTGCTGTACTTCTAGCCATACAGATGGGAAATGTTAGCATCATCTCTAACTCTTCACATACCTTCCTATTCAATCATACTATAACACACGAGGGGCAGCTAGGTGGTGCAGTGGATAGAGCACCAGTGCAGGAGTCAGGAGGACCTGAGTTCAAATCTCACATCAGACACTTGACACTCACTAGTTGTGTGACCTTGGGCAAGTCACATAACCCCAACTGCCTCATCCTGGGTCATCTCCAGTCATCCTGATGAATATCTGGTCACTGGATTCAGATGGCTCTGGAGGAGAAGTGAGGCTGGTGACCTGCACAGCACTCCCTCACGCAAAGTCAAGTGCAAGTCATGTCATTATTTCTCTGATGGCATGGTCTTCTTTGGCAAAGAAGGACGAACACACAATAACACAATGCTTTGGGTCCTGGTCATCTCTCAGTTACGCTATTGTGAGAACATCCTATCTGGTCTCCTTACCTCCAGTTTCTTCCCTCTTCAATCTACATTTCATTTCAATGAATTTGTGATCTCATCAGTATAGGTAAGTTTTCCAAGCAAACTCCATCTATGCATTTTTTTTTTATTCTTGTCTATGTCTTTCCATATATCCTTCACAGAGGAGAAAGGAAGAAATGGAATTGGGCAAGTTATCTCTCATAAAAGAGGCAAGAAAAAGTTTTTTCAATGGAGGGGAAAAGAGAAGGGGAGGTGAGAGGGAAAAAGTGAAGCTTATTCTCATCACATTTGGCTTAAGGAGGGAATAACATGCACACTCAATTTGATATGAAAATCTATCTTACACTACAGGAAAGTAGGGGAGAAGGGGAATAAGTGGGGTATGGGAGGAGATGATAGAAGGGACAGCAAATGGTAGGAGGCGGTAATTAAAAGTAAACACTTTTGGGGAGGGACAAGGTCAAAAGGGAGAACAGAATAAATGGGGGGCAGGATAGGATGGAGGGAAATATAGTTAGCCTTTCACAACATGACTTTTATGTCCTTTGCATAACTATACATGTATAACTTATATTGAATTGCTTGCCTTCTCAGCGGGGATGGGTGGAGAGGGAGGAAGGGGGAGTTGGAACTCAAAGTTTTAAAAACGAAAGTTAAAAATTGCTTTCACATGCAACTGAGAAATAAGAAATACAGGTAATGGGGTATAGAAATCTATCATGCCCTGCAAGGAAATAGAGATGGGGATAAGGGATGGGAAGGATGTGGTAGAAGAGAGGGCAGATTGGAGAAAAGGGTAATCAGAATGCACGGTGTCTTGGGGGTGGATGGAGGGAAGAGATGGGGAGGAAAATTTGGAAATCAAAATCTTGTGCAAATGAATGTTGAAAACTAAAAATAAATAAATAAATTTTAAAAATTAAAAAAAAAATATATTCTCCACAGAAGACCTATCTACTCAACATAATGAAGGCTATCTTTGAAGGTTGTTGGGGTTTTTTTGGTTTTGTTTTTTGGTATTTTATAGATATGTTGTTCATCATCCACTTTCACTACCTGACTGGCCCACCTTCTTTTAATTCTTCAGAGGTAACAACATTCCACTATTGTATCCACACAACACCAATAGGAAGAAATCAATGTTAAAAAATGGATTTTTGAAGTACAGAACAACTTTGGATTATTAAAAGCAGGTGCAATTTCCAAATGAAATCCAATCACATAATTTCCTCCAAAGCCAGGTCCTACCTAAGAGCCAAAATGGTGGACTTTTCCAAGATACATGTACTAATGCACTAAATCAATAGGTTGTCCATGAATCGGCATGCCATAATTTTGGTAACATGAAATCTTTTATTTGGTTTTGCTGGGGTCAGAGAAGAAATGAATGCATTGCTTCCAGCAAGACCTATTTCTTGCCAGAATCTTTAACCATCCCCTGCCAAGGATCATCAACATAAAAACTATTTAAAAAATTTAAAGCTTAAAAATGAAGTCATTAAAATCATAAATATTTAGCTGGACTTGCATTCTAGGGTTCAATATAATCAGTAAAATAACATTTAACAAACAGGAACCCTATCACCTAGTCTTAGAAGAATCCTTCTTCCATTCAGAATTTGCACAGAATAACACTCAAACATTAGTAAGCACCTACTGTATACCAGGTACTAGGGCAGGCATACAATGACAGTAGTCAACAACTTTTTGGCAAGAACATGTCTCACTGTTTTGTGCCCTACTCAATACTGATAATCAGAGTATCTTTAAATAAAGTGACCTCTCCATTTACATAACTCCGGGAATCTTGGAAAACTTTAACATATACGGGAGTGGGGGGTGGGGGGTGGGGTAGATACCATTTTGGAGGGCAGAATTCAAAGCCTCATTATCCTCTGTTCATTCAAAAACAAAATGACTTGGCCAAAAACAAAGAGTGGGCACTTGCACTTACTGCATTTCTTTGATTAGTTATGTGATTGTGAGGAGAACAGTCAGAGAAACTTCTCAATACATGCATAGATTACTCTTATTAAGATTTTCATATGGATGAAAAAAAGGGCACAAGGGTAAGTGGTTATTGATATTGTCTAGGTCAATTTATTCCTCCCATCTACAACTTTTTTTTAAAAAAAACTCTTTACTTCTAATTTAAAATTGTGTTGATCCTAGAATTTATTTATGCTACATGTATATGGTCTGGTCTAGCCACTTTTCCTGAACTGAATGCCATTTCTACTTACTCATATATCCTTACTCATAACATCAGTTACAGAGATGAAGCAGTGTAAATTTGATGATCCTGTTCTCATTAGTGATTAAAAAAATTGATATGGAAATGCTGCTTGATTTCGTATCTATTTGTTGCTCTTCTATGTATATATACATGTATATATATATATCTTCTACATCTATCTATATATGTGTGTATATAGATATCTATAGCTATAGCTTATGTGTATACATGTATATATATCTTCTATGCTCTTCTATAAGTGCTCTCAGGATGATCTAGTTTTATTAGATCTTGTGCCAAACTACCGTAAGGCTTATCTTCTCCACTACTTTCTCCATTTTGTGAAACGCTGCTATTTACAATCCTCAACAATCTTCTTCCTTAATGTTTTTTTTTTTCAAAATGGGCATATACTCTAAAACATCACTGCACTAAACAGTTCTGTCTCTCCTCTTGACCAAGAGATCAAATGTTTGTTGGATGTGGTAGTTTCTGGGCTCATTTGATGACCTTGTGGTAACAGTTGTTTTTAGATCTGTTAGACATGTCAAAGAGATGGAAAAAAAATCAGAGTTAATGTCTTTAAAATTATATACATTTGTCATCTGTCAGGGCTAACAAGTAATTCAAATAGTAGCAAGAGTTAGAGTTATAACTAAGCTACAGTTATAACTTTCCTATGGTGTTATTTTCTTGAAAAAATATTATTATTTTTTGTTCTGTTTTACATCACCATTATTCCCCAACACATCTCCTACTACCAGGGAATCCTTTCTGATAATACAGATAAACAGTTCAGAAAAGAAATGAATGCCATCAGTTCTACATGACAGCAGATACAACATTCTATGTTCTTTGACAACCATACACCTAGAGAAGGGAAGTGTTTCATCGCAAGTCCTCTGAAATCAAGATTAGTCAGTAGTCTGAATTATGATGTCTCTTAGTGTTGTTTTCCTTTATATTGCTATGATCTCTGAATATATTATTTTCTTGGTTTCTCTTTTTTTACTCTGCATCAGTCTCTAAGCACAAGTTTAAATATCTTTTTTTCCACTGAATTTGCCACTTAAAGATCCTGTCCAGTTCCGTTTTCTTCAAAAGTAATATGTGGAAGGCATCAAGTCTCTTAAAAGTTAGCCTCCTACACATTTGTATATTACAATTTAATTTCAAGGACAAGTTATTCTTGGGTGTAGATCCTTTGCCTTTTTTTCCCTTTTATATCTGTGTCAATTCTTTCCTTTCTGGTATTTGATACAGTCCTACAGCTTCTTCTATTTGTAGTTTTTGTTCTCCATCCAACCTGGAGTCCTCTGCAGTTTGTCAATCATGTTCCTAAATGCATTACTTTTGGGGATTTTCTCTGCTGGTGACCCTGGAATCTATCAATTTAATGTAGCTTCTGGTTCTGACAATTATCTTTTATGCTTATTTGAACAACATTATCTGGTTATTTTGTTTCATTATACCTTTCAGGCAACCTGATGATAATACAGTAACTCAATTTGCCTTATTTCCCATTTTATTTTTAAACTAAGCTTTAATATATCTAGTATCACAAATTCAGAGATTGATTTCCTTCCTTCTTTTTTTCAGGATCTACACTATTATGATAATGTTTTTCCTAGTTTCTGTTTTTTCAGCAAGACCTCTCATTCCATTCCTTATCTTTTCTTTCAGATGGCGTATGTGTGTGTGTGTGTATGTGTGTGTGTTCTGCCCTTTTACCCTAGAGTTTCTTGTGGACCATCTGTTCTATTTTTGGGGGTTCTACAAATAATTAATCTATCCTTTTTCTCTTCTTCTGGAGTTTAATCCTGGAAGTTCATTAACATCGAGCACATTGAAATGAATGGTAGGCACTTAGTAAATGCTTATTCCTTTTCCTTCCCATTAAATGACAGAAAAAAGAAGATAGGCCAGTCATTTCAATTCCTTTATGAAATCTTTTATTCTTTTTCTTCCGAATTCCTCATTCTTGTAATCCTATAGCCTTTTCACATCCATCGTATATCTTTCCACTGTCCTCTGTATATTGCTCATCTTTAACATGACAAAGGCAGTAGTGCTTTAGGTCTCACTGCCATAAACTAAAACTGGTAAAAATGACTATCTATATATCTATATATCTATCCATCCATCAATCCATCCATCCATCCATCCATCCATCCATCCATCCATCCATGCATCCATCCATCCATCCATCTGTGGCCTATGATGTGTTAAAAAAAAAACAAAACAAATCTGAAATTCATTAAAGATAATTTGCCATTTCTGGGAAACAATCCAGGTTGCTCACCTCCTCCTTTTCAACTCTGGGCCCACATCACTGACCATCTAGTAGAAAATCCTGGAAGATATCCATTCAGATGTATATGGAATATGGACAAGAGACATTCTTCATAAATTTGGTCTTTCTTGTATGGATGGACACATAGATCAAACTACTTTTAAATGAGTATAGATCTCTTCTAAGTAGTTTTGCAATGTCCTGGTGCTTGAGGCTATTAACACAATGTCATCTACAATTAAGAACAGTTAGAAAGCCTCACAATACACTGGAAAACCCTCCTTGTTTTGAACTTGACACTGAATTGCCACCATCTCAGTGGTGGTACTCTTGCTTAGTAAACATCTTTCCATTTTATGCCTCACCTGACAAGGCAGGAGGAACAATGTCCTTTTTGCATTTTACGATCCTTAGTTCCTGACACAGTGCTTTGTACAACTTAGAAAGTCAGTAAAAATAAGTTATTACAAAATAGTACATTTGAAATTTTAAGAACATAATTGAAATGCACTATATCCAAGAAATACAAACTAAATTTCAGTGACATCAGCTGAAATGCACTGGATCTTGTCAATGTGGTTTGTGGGTTTGTTTTTTTTAAAACCTCTGGAGACTTTAGTGGTTTTCTACAAGGCTTTGTGGAGGTTTTGAAAAGTCTAGAGTAAAATTTGTATGAATTTGCCAAACTTCATTGCATAGTGCTTCATAATACCAAGGCATTACACAGTTCTTTTAAGTTCCCAGGATACTCCTTATGGCAGAAGTATACCCTTTGTTATCTTTACTCTGTCCTGAACTAATGAAATTTGGCCCTGTCCCCTAAATATATTTCTGTATGTTTTTGCATACGTGGAAACATGCCATTAGAAGCTAACAGAAACAAAGTCCTTAATATTCAACGTGGTGTTCAAGTCAACCTTTTCCTAGATGTTAAATGTGAACTGCTAAAGTCCTCTGAAAAGGAAAAACAGAAGAATTATTTCTATTATGCTTTAATAATGGATGAAAGAAGGAAGGAAATAAACATTGATTAAGCACCTAGTATGTGCCAGGCACTGTGCTAAACATTTTACAGTTATCTTATTTTATTCTTACAACAACCCTGGGAGGTAGGTGCTACTATGATGCCCATTTATAGTTCAGGAAACCAAGACAGACAAAGGTTAAGTGATCTGTCAGGAGTCACACAGTTATTAAGGGACTAAGGCCACATTTGAAATCAGGTCTCCCTGACCTCAGACTCAATGCTCTATCCATCATGCTTACCAAACTGCCATGAGGAAGCTTCATAGTAATAGTTTAGTAATTTCTAAATAAAAGGAAGCACATTTAGCTTTTCTGACCTTATTACATTATTGAGGCAGGTAGGTGGTGTAAAGACCCAAGCCCAAATCCCACCTCAGACATTTATCAGTTGTGTAACACATATACCAGATGTATAACCCAAGGCAAGTCAATTAACCCCTAATCCTTAGTTTCCTCATCTGTGAAATGGAGATTATCTAAAGTATCTATTCCATAGCATTATTCTGGAAATAAAATTAAATAATATTGGTGAAGTATTTTGCAAAGTATAAACCACTGTTTCAATGTTAACTAATATTATTTCTTCTCATAAAGGGAGGTCAGTAAATATACAATGCCAAAAACCTGCTTTCTTAGATTGTAAAACAATTCAAGGGGCAGGTAGTGTAGTGGATAGAGTGCTGGTACTAGAATCAGAAAGACTCATCTTTCTTAGTTCAAATCTGGCAACCCTGGGCAAGTCACTTAACTCTGTTTGCCTCGGTTTCTCGTCTGTAAAATGAGCTGCAGAAGAAAATGGCAAACCACTCCAGTATCTCTTTCATGAAAACCCTAAGACGGATCATGAAGAGTCAGACACAGTTGAAACAACTGAACAGGAAGAGCAAAACAATTCAAGTTTTACATATATAAAAAGTTTATAGGCCACAAAGAAGACCATGTCCAAAACCTCAAGCAAATGGAAGAAAAGACAAAGATATTGAAGTTTAAAAAAATAAAAGGCATAACGATAAAGTTTTAACAAGGTCCAAATGAAATTCAGCTATTTTTTCCTTTCAAGTTTCCTTGAAGCATTCTTTTCTTTTCACTGATGATCTTGTTATTAAAATTTAAAACAAAGTGTTTCCCCCTTATTATTCTTTTGTGTGTTTTTGTGCTACACTAAATTTATTCTGTTCTAATTAAGTGCTACTGCAGATCACTGACCTTAGAATATCTGCTTAGGAATTAGAGCAAAGCCCAGTAGACCATCACACAACTGTCAACCAAAAACAATTTCACTGGGCAGAAAAGGCTACAGACTACAGTAGCAATAGAATCTTACCAGGAATCTATAATATATTAATATGTTAATATAATCTATGGAATATAATAATTCCAAACTTTTCTAAACAGTCAATAACAACCTTGACTGAACATTGGCTATGTATCAAGTATTATACCAGACCCTCTGAAAGTGATGAAGGAATTTGAATACCTGGCCCTTATACTTGAAGAAACTTAATCATTTAATAAGAATGATACATCAAATAGATCTAAAATTTACATAACAAATATTCCTATACTAAAATTGTAGCTCAAAATGCACATATATTTAGGAGGAATAGAGATTGTCTGCCATGGTAGTGCGATTATTATGACAGTTCGTGAAGAGGGGAGGTAGCATATGCAGGAAGATGGGACGGAGGTCATGTTTGGCAGTATGGCAGAGTAGATGATACTATGCAAAAACACAATACCAATCCATTACTTTTATCTGCGAGACTTTAGGCAAGTCATTTAACTTCCTTAGGCAAGTCATTTAACTTTTGCTCATCTATAAACTGGCCATTATATATTTGCCTGAAGGGAGAAGATGGACTGGATGATTTAATTAATAAAGAAAGCAAAAGGAGGCCAGAAGAACATTTTTCCTAACTGGAGGAGAAATGAGTAAGCCAGATAATTATAAGGTTAACAAGAATTATATATGTTAGATTGTTAGATTGATAATTACACAGTAGAGAGAAAATACTTTCAAGATGAAAAAATTGTTTTTCATTTCCTTAAGTACAGGATAAGGGAACAGACCTCACTATTACCTGTACAGGTCTTTTGCCTTATTTGAAGGGTAAATGAGAGCCATGGTGCAGCTAGGTGGTGCAGTGGATAAAATGGCAGGCCTAGAGTCAGAAAGATTCATCTTCATGAATTCAAATCTGGTTCTCTGCTTCATTTTACTCACCTGTAAAATGGGATAATAGTATCTAGAGAACCAACTTCACAGCTTTAGTAGTAGGCTTACATGATACTGTATTTATAAAATTGCAAGATTTAGTTTGTTATGTAGATTTCAGTGAGGTGGTGGATTGTAGTGGATACACAGTCAAGTTCTGAAGTCCATTCCAGTCCTGCCTCTGACACATCCCAGATTGGGTGATCCCTGGACAAGTCATTTAGTCTCTCAGTATCCCAGGAAACTCTCCTTAATACTTTAAGCTGCAGAGAAAGTGCTGATCCGCTTTGGTAGAGGAAACTCCTCACTGCAAGGCCTTTACATTAGTGAAGTTAAAAAATAAAAATGCTTATTAACACTACAATAATGCAGAGAAGAGGAAACTATCACCAAATCTGGACACAGATTGGTGAAAATCTAGGTGACAGGTATGGAAATTAAAGGTAAAAAAATATATACCTTAAGTACTTATACACTTCAAAAATTCATAACTTTATCAATGTAAGTACTCCCTTCACCTTCTGTACTCTAATACAAGGTCTTTATGAATTACAAGACAAAAAAGGGATTGGCTTCTTTGATTCTATCAAATATTGTCCTTGATTGGCCACTGAGTATAATCTACTACTGGGTTCATAACCCAGAAGCTTTTGCTAGCTCAGTAGGACTCCTTATTACTAGAGCTTATGTTCTGTTGCCATATTCTTTAAGAGGCCAGGGTTACTCTCCATGCTGTAACTGGACACTGGAGTAGGACTTTATTGGAGTGCCATAAATATTATGGAACAAAAATGTCAGAAATTGAAAACAGAACAGGTAATGAAGGAGGGGGGAATGGGAAGACAAAAATGACAATAATTTAAGACTAGGAATCAATAGTTGAAAAACCATAGGGAGCAATGGATAAGTTAGGGAGGTGATGACTGAGGGAAGTTGAAAGGTATAGTGTCACACATGTCTTTTAAATAAGATCCTCTAGTTCTAAGTCTATGATCCAATGATGCTGTTAGCGGAGATGTTGTCTAGTAATATTAAGTACAAGAATAAACAGTGACTGATCAGTACAGAAAATGGGTAGACAGGAGCTAAAATTGTTGTTGTGTCCTTTATTATCCAAGAGGACCAGGACTTCAGGAAGGTGATGCCATGCTACTATGCAAGCAGATGAGCTACCACTACAAGTGTATCAGGAGAGAAAAGAATTCAAAAATGAAATCACAGAAACTCAAGTTTATCATGAGAAAAAGAGGACAACCCAAAAATGAAAGAAGAATGAATATATTTGAAACCAAAACACAAAAGGATTTAAAAGAGAAAAAAGTGACCAACAGTATGAAAGGTATTGCTGATAACTTTGTTGAAAGGAAAGGAGAGAAGAAATGGAGTGAAAAGAAGTCATAAATGATTGGGATGGAGGGCAGAGAGGAAGAAGAGACATTCAAAATTAGGGACATATCCTTAAAGGAATAAGTCTGAAAAAACTAATGTAAGTGAAGTAGGGCACGAGTTTTCTCTGGTGGCAGAAGATACATTTTTAGAGTTATAGCTATTGAGTGTTCCCATGAAGGTAATGAAAGAAATGTTCTGATGTGATGCTCCTGGGAAATAAGACTGGATGATATAAGGGGAAGGGGGTGGGAAAGGGAAGATGAGAATACAGAGACTTCAGGCCAGAGGAAGGTACACCTCATGGTCTTTATCTCTTCCAAGAATTAGTTATCAGCTACGAAATGAAATGACTTTAAAAGCAATTATAAAGCATTTAGGGTGAACTGCAGCCTAGAGAATCAATGATGGAGAAATGGTAGTGGTTCAAAGCAGTGTCTATATTCGAGATGGGTCACGATTATTCAGTTCAGCAAATATTAAACATCTACTATGGGCAAGACATATAGGAGCTAGGGAAACAGAGATGGAAGAAGACCCAAACCTGCCTGCTGGTAGCTTAGAAATCAAGTAAGTAGGATAAATCTTCATCTTATCATAATATATAGCAGAGAGTGATAAGTACAAAGGAAAGGCTATCAAATCCTCATGTGCTTATCAGTTCCCATCCAGTGATCCATCTTGGGTACCATAATACCTACTGCTACTTTTCCTCTTTCCTCCCCATTTGAATCAGTGACCCTTCAGACCAAACTTCTTTAGATCATTCCCCTATTACTATAGTCCACTTAGCTTTGGTGCTCTTCTCTGGGACTACAGTGTCTTACAGGAGGATAAACTCATCCAACCTACTTTATCTAGCTTACCCCAGACCATATTTCACATTCCACCCATCCAACCTAAACATCTTGTCATCTTCTCTCTTATTCACACATAAATCTCCAACCCCATTTTTTCCACTTTTTGCTTTGAATAGTAATAGAATGAATATCATCATTGCTTCTGAAAAGGAAAAGACATCTGACTACGTCTTCACTCACCATTTGTAAAACTCCCCAGACAAACTCTTTTCTCTATCACCATTCCCCTATACTTATTGTCTTACCTTATTAGAATATACACGTTCTAAGGTCAGGGACTGCTTCATTGTTGTATTTATATACCATCACCACCACCACACTGTTTGGTATATTACAGGTACTTAATAATTGCTTTCTATTCATTCATTCATATACTGTAATTCATATGAGTAATCATTCAGTCAGCCACATATCATGATGAGAAAGCATGTTTCTTGGATTTGTCCCCTAACACAGCAGGGACAGAAATAGATACAGCAAACAGGAGATGGGAAGGATCCAGAACTGAAAACTAGGATAGCAGGTGGGTGTGGTAAGTCCAGGAGCCTAACTAGGTACTATGATGCTAAGTTATTTAAATCAGAAAGACAGGGCACAGAAAGTAGTAAGGAAAAGAACTGCAGCTCCAAATATAACTAGTTCAGCAGTTATATAATTTCTGTACAAAAAAGGCATTTCACGAAATTTGAATTTGCAAAAATGTCTCCATGATTTCTATTTCACTCTTACCATTTATCTAAAAATACATCCTGCTTACTTTCAGTTTTAGTTACCTCAGGGAAGAGACCAGGAGGAACCAAAAATTGATCTTAATGAATAATTCTCAAGAAACTTTCAAGGTCTTGGCTGCCAGTATTTGTCAGTTCACAAGAAAAACTATCAGTAGCTGTACTATACCTTAAATATTACTGGAGTGTTTGGGCATAAAACAGAATTTACTCTGGCCTATGACATATTCCCTTCCATACGAATAAATACAACTAAGGCAGGAAGTTGCATTCAAATGGCAGATCAGCAGCAGGATTTCAGAAGACAGGGGTCAAGTCTTCCATATTTGCAAGAAAGCTTTGCATACTGTAGTTTTTTAAATCAGTTTATTCTATTTTAATATTATTACAGTTCATAAATGCATTTTTGTAATGTGCTAATTTTAAAAAATGGAAATATTCTAGAAACATTGTGAATTATGGATTTTGTCATTAGGTAACATTTTATGAAAATAAACCCAATGAATATTATGTGAAACTAGTTTCTAATACATGTTCTAGAGCAGAGAGAGATCATTTAAGAATTGGTTTTGAAAACAAAACACACCACTAGAAGGTTGCTCAATCCTAATGCAAATGCTACATCTGAACTACATAAATGATGGTAGGACAGGGTTCAGTTTTGTTTAATCGGTTCTTACTTTCACTGCCTAGACACACAATACCATCGTCTGTTACCTTTCAGGAGTATTAACACTTGGAGTTTATTATCTCTACCACTTTTGGTTTGCTTCAGCAGACCCAGAAAGCTGCATGGAGACAAGAGAACCAGTAGTTGAAAGTGAATGTTTAGACTAAGAAGCAGGGGAGAAATAGAAATAAAAATTTTTTTAAAGAGTTACTTAGCAGTTAAAGTACCTTCTTTTGTCTGTTTTCAGCAGCAGCCAGCTGTGTGGACATTCTCGCCTGCATTTTCCTGCAATGAGCCATGACGGCATCCAAAATGGAGAGAGGGTTGGTACAAACTGGCTTCTCTGCATCACCAGCACCTGCTTCGTAGTCCCTCTGCAGAGCCAGGAATGGGTCATTTAGGTTAAACCTTCCATATCGTTCCTGAATAAACACCTCCTTCCTTCGTGCCTGAAAGAAAAACAGCGACAACTTACTATACCACTTGTTTTCTGTTAAACATCATTAACAAGGGGGGTGGGAGGGAGAGAAAATCTGAGATTTATGGAAGTAATTGTAGGAAACTGAAAACAAACAAATTAATTAATTTTTTAAAAAAATCCTGCATAGTAGTAAGAAAACAGAGTTAATGGATGTGAGAGCTGGAAGGGACATAGCTCTCTCATGTCACGGTGGAGAAAACCGGGGTTCAGGATATTTGTGAATTAGGGTCAAACAGCTTGTTAATAATGGCAGCACGTGGAGTAGATTCCAGTTTTCCTCATATCCAGTACAATAAATGGCCAGTAATCAGTGTAAAAAAATAAAATAAAATAAACCATAACAAAAAGACTATTGGTGACTTCCCTTTCCCACCTCCCAATGCTATTCAAAATGAATGCTGTTAGTAGTGTCCGTGGGTTTCGTCCTTGACACATTCAAGGCTTCCTGCATGCTCTGGGTCCATGTTCCTGGAAAATGCGGTAACTCAAAGAGCCAAGTTCAGGACCCCTTAATAGCTCTTAATATCAATTGTGAATTACCCCAGAGGGAAACTAAGAGAAATGTTATATTAGGTGCTGAGGATTTGGGGTATTACCTTACTTATTCTGTCCTTGAGTTTTATTTATTTTAAAAAATCATTATTTAAATTGTATAACAACATTTTCCTTCTGCCTGGATGCCTTGTTTTTTCATAACCCTTTAGTACTCCTTGAAGAGGATACTCTAATCCCAACTGATGAGCATTTCTTAAATGCTTGCTATATGTCAGGCACTGCGATAAGCATGAAGACACAAAGAAAGGCAAAAATTATTGCTGCCCTAATAATGAAAAAAATACCTATTTAAATATTGAGGCTTATAAAGGACTTTTTAAAGCAAATATTTTTTTGAAATTAATAGGAAAGTAAAACTAAAAATACATGAATTGCAAAGCAAAATGAGGTGCATACTCATTACACAAAGACAAATAATTATTTGAGAATACTTTGAAGTTTTCTAAGACAATTTAAACAAAGTTCAAAATAAAATGTCTACAATGACTTTTACTTTTACGAAATAAACCCAGTCAGAAATTCCAAGCATTTTCATTTTTCCAAAGAAAGATCTTTATAAAAATATGCTTTATGATGGGAAACCACACTATTCATATTCACCAGGTCAGTACTTCCAAGAATGTCAAGATTCTGGGACAAAGTTCTCTAAATTAAAGGAACCCAATCTCTGTCTGACTTGAAAGGTGGAAAGCTATCAGAGTCGAAATCCATTTCATGCTCATTCAATAAGCAGCAAATGCAATCTTCTGTAGTTAGTCCAGAACAGTTACTGCATAAAATGTAAATTAGAGATTAGCAGCTAGGTGGTACAATGGATAGAGTGCAAGGACTAAAGTCAGGAAGACTCATCTTTGTGAGTTCAAATCCGGTCTCAGACACTGAATCGCTCTGTGACCCTGTTTGCTTCAGTTTCCATATCTGTAAAATGACTTGGAGAAGGAAATGGCAAACCACTCCAGTATCTTTGCCAAGAAAACCCCAAACGGTGTCATGAAGGGATCATGAAGAATCAGAAATGACTGAAACCACTGAACAACAACAAGAGATTAGCTGATAAGGGTAGGAATAGAATTAAATATTACCAAGATTTTCATGGTCCAATTCTATAAAATTAGGCATCAGTGAGGGTGAAGAATTAGTCCTATGAAGTGGCTGCATTATTTGATGTTATAATTACATACAATAGGGTAATTTGTTCTAGTCCAATGGAAATCTGCATCTCAAATTTGAGTAACAGGAACACTTGACAGGATTCATTATTCCCACTCATCAGGATCTAACTACAGAAGTAAATCCAATTCCATGTATAAAAATGTAAATGTTATGTTGTCATGTCTAGTAGAAAAACTACTCCAAAACCAAACAAAAACCCCAAGTTTTTTCGTTGTTAAATAATAGGTGTTGTGAAGATATATTGGGCATTTAATTAGCATTTGTACTGAACAAATTATACTTCCATTTTTAAGCCAAGATCAGAAAGCCAATAATTAGCCACTTTCACATTCCATACATCAAACAGGAAAATCCAATACCTTTTTCTTTAACTATTATCAACTGTATAACAAAAATGAGAGACAAATTCTGCTGACTTTAAAAGGATGAATCAGTTGAGTTAAAAGCCCTCGCATTCTCAAATCCTCTGACCTTAATTATCATAGATGTCTACTGACAACCAACAACATATTTTCCAGTGTGGCGTATTAACATAACTAAAATAAGCTACTTTATGTTTCAGAGTTCACAAAATAATTAGAAACGTGCAGTATGCAAAAACTGACGAATTCACTGATTAAAATATTTGTTGTTCCGATATAAAGACAGGCATACATAAAACACATATATCTTATGAACTCACATTCTACTGAAGAGCTAATAATTTTTTTCATACCATATAATCTTCATGTAATTATTGTTGCACTTTGTTTTTACTCCTATGAAATAACCATCCTCACTTCTCTCATCTAGAGTCTTTGTCCACCAGCTCCTTTGTCTGTTGCTTACCCAAAACACCCAGCTCTCCCTCTTCCTTTAAATGCTTCTATTTGATCTTGCTGTTCCTTTAAGCTATCATCCTATATCTCTTCTCCTTTTCAGAGTCAAATCTTTTGCTAGGTTGTCTATACTCTTTGCTTTCATTTCCATCCCAACGGAGACTGGCTTCACTCTTGGCTTCTCCCCACTATGAAAGGAATAATATGGTAACTGTTACCTAGAAGCTTTTCTGTTTCTGCCAGGAATCATGCCTCCATGATATTTCCTGTAGTCTTATCATACCTCCCACACAGACATCCTTCTCCTCCTTTCAACCACTCTCTTTTTGTGCTGTTTTTTCCCCCATTAAAATGGAAGCTCCTTGAGGGCAAGAACTGTTTTGTTTGCTTATATCTGTATTCCCAACATTTAGCACAATCTGGCACATAGTGATTAACAAAAGATTTATCTCATCTCCCACTTCTCATTCCCCAGCAAACTGACTTCTGGTACCATCGCTCAAGTGAAATTGCTCTCTCCAAGATTATGAATAATTTTTTAGCTGCTAAATCCAATGGTTTTTTCACAGTTCTAATTTAATTTTACTACTTTTTAGCTTTCAACACAGTCACTGGAAGCACTTTCCTTCTCTGGGTTCCATAACACTATTCTTTTCCTAGTTCTCTTTTTATCTGTCCAACCATTCTTTCTCAGTATCCTCCTTAGCATTCTCCTCTTCTATCAATTAAGGGTGAGCATCTCCCAAGGCTCTGTCCAAGCCCGTATTCTTTTGTCTCTCTACACTCTTTCTTGGTGTTTCTAACTAGATTTCTCTATAAAATGTAAACAGGGACTTATTTTATTTTTTTTCTTCAAGTCATTACTTATTCAAAAGGTTCATTTTGGGGCAACTAAGCATCTAAAACTTTGACATGGTATCCAAACCACTTGACCTCAATGAACTGCATATTGTATTCTAAAATAAGGTATTTTCAACAATTTCATCTGTCATCTTTCTAGAGGGTTTCTATCCAATAATATAGGATATTTTTAATAAGGACATTAATTTCATTGCCTCAACCCCCTCTCTGGACTTTTTTTATTCCTTTATACCCACTGCATTATCACTCTGGAGGAACCTTTTGCCTGAGACTCAGCTAAACTGATTGATGACTCACTCTTCCAGACCACGACTTCAGAAAGGATCTCAGATATGCTTCTCCTCATTCAAGACAATTCTCCATACTTCTCCTTGCCATTTGTCAGTTCCCCTTTGCTTGTTGTTTTCCTCCATTAAAATGTAAGTTCCTTGAGAGCAGAGACTGGGTTTTTTTTTTCTTATATTTCTTTCCTCAGCACTCGGTACAGTGCCTGGCACATAGTAAATGAATGCTCTATGTCTCTAATTTGATATTTATGAGTTCATTTGTCTCAAACAAAATGAGTTATTAATGCTGAGAAATAACCATCTTGAACACAAAGAAGATATTCCCTAAGGAAGCAGATAAATGAAATCACAGATAACTTCTTGATTCATGAACTAGAAGAGGGTTGAAGATGAAATATCCATTAAGGAAAACAAGCCATTATGAAGGAGAGTTCTTTTATTTTAATTATTATAAAGATAGGTTCTTTGAGGTAACCATATATGTTTCTCACTGTATCTATTTATTAAAAAGGGGATTTTCATCACAATAAATGGCCTTATAAAGACCTGTTATAGGACTTCACACACTGTACATGGAAATTATTCACTCATATGAAAGGATTTTCAAAGAGGCTGAGTTCTAGACTTTGGTTTTTAAATTGTTTTTATTTAATAAAACTATTTGGACAGGTTGGGAGAGCAATTATTGCTATTAAAATAATATGATTAAAAACAACCCTTTATACTCAATTTTCTATTATGTAATTCTCCCTAAAGGCAAAAGCTCAAAAGTATATGCTAGCACATAATTCCATCCATACACAAAACCTCCTTTAAAATACACAAACATAAAATTGATGTGAATTTCTCTTGTGAAATGAAGGGAAAGTTATCATAATAAAATGACAGCATTTTAGAATGCGATTATGTCCCTATGAAGATAATCTGTAAGCCAGAAATGATGCAATATTCCAGATATTACTAATGAATTGAACAGATTTTTTTAAAAAGTGATTTCACTGAGTCTAATTCATAGAGCTACAAATTTTAGAAAAGGGGAGAGGAATCATTTGGTCTTGTCATGCCCTTGGGTGTACTATTTGATTTTCTTTATAATTTTACCTTCGTTAACATTGTTTCGACCTAACTTTATCAGACAAATGCAGACAGTTCTTTCCCCTTGACTCTTCATCCAACAAAAAGTGTTAAAAATGAAACGATTTCCCTAAACAATGTCGGACTTATGACAAGTAAAAGGTAGTAAAATAGAGAACACATGGACTACAGAAGACTGCTAAGGACAGAAGCACTTATAACCACGATAATAATAACTACGTGTTCCTTTAAGGGTCTCAGAAGCATTTCACAAATATCTCACTTGATCCTCACAGCAATCCTCTGAGGTAGGCGCCTTTATTATTCACATTATTTAGATGAGGAAACTGAGGCAAACAGAGGTTAAAGTGGCTTCCAGCTTGTGAGTTTCTGAGGACAAATTTGAACACAGTTAAACCTGAGTCCAAGGTCAATGCTCTATGCACCCTATTACCAAATTCATTTAACATGGACCAATCTCTGGGATTACAACTCCTTTCAATTGTGAGGAGACAGAGATTAACGAACTCAGACACTGAGATCTTGGCCAGTAGCAAACCTCATAATCTCTTGACACCAAGTCAGTCAAATCATATCAAAATACACAGTACACCCTAATCTGTCCCATATTTTGCCACCTGTCTTTGTTCAAGCCATTCTCTAGGCTTAGAAAGTCCTTCCTTTATCTCTTCCTGCTGAAATCTTACTTGTCCTAAAGGGTTCAAGTTCAATGCCATTCCCCCCACCCACCCAAGAAGTCTTTGAGGAGCCCATAGGATCCCAGTCCCAAGCTCTCATAGCATTTTGTTTTTACCTAATATTCCTATCATAGGGCACATGTGCATGTGTGAGTATGCATACGTGGATACACACACACACACACACACACTAAATGCATCTATTTGTTTACATCTTGTCAATTCTGTGATTAAAAGCAACAATAACAAAAGGAATGACAGAAGAGGACAGGATGAGCAAGAGTTGGAGGGAACAAGAGTGGGAGGGCATGAGAGGAAATGAGATTATCATCACCCAAGAGAGAAGCACTAACCCCATGAGTTTACCAGTTTTCAGGACAATCTTGATGGGAATTTAGAGATTCCTGGATTTTCTCTATATTTTTAGTTAATTTTTACTACTGCCAAGGGAATGAAAAAGAACACCCAGCCTTCCCTCCCACATGCATATTTCAAAACCTCTTTTGTATGCTTAGGATTCAAAGCTGGGATGACAGAAATGAAAGGGCGTGCCAGTGCTTAAACCTGCTTGGCCACAGACCCTTTGATGTGCAGGCCCCCACCCAAAGGGCGGTGCAGTAGAAGGTAGGTCAAAAAAGGGTGTCCTCCCTTCTAACAGTGGGAAGTTCCAGTCTCCCCCAAGGTCACTCCCTCTGCACCCCCAGGAAATACTTAGGCAGTCGGCAAGCAGTAATTTGCATGTCAGAAATAAATGAAGTTTATACCAAGAGCTATATATGAAGGCTGGGGGACATTCAGATACTGGACACAAAAAGTGGAACTCTTCTTGAGATTAATCATCCAATTTTTACTAAGAAATGTGGGCCATTCATTCTATCAGGTATCTAGTCTGACTGCCTGTATTACATTCAACAAACGTTTTATTTTCTCAGAAAAAGAGGCTAAAAGCAAGAACAGCTGGCTGAGTAATCTTGAACATGTCCCTTGATCTCATTTGATGAGATGATGATAAATTAAAGGATTTTGCAAAACCTTAAAAGCACTGCGTTGATATTTGTAGCCATATCACACAGGATCATAGTTTAAATGGGATTAAGGAGGTAAATTATTATTATATTATTAGAAGGGATCATAGAGGTAAATTCAGGTTAACTTGTATTTTACAGATGAGGAAACTGAGTTCTAGAAAGGTAAATAGTTTGCCTAAGATCACACAGATATTTACGAGAAAGGGGCAGGATTTGAACCCTGAGTTTTTGACAAACTATGTGACCTTGGGCAAACCATTTAACCCTGTTTGCCTCAGTTTCCTCATGTGTAAGATCAGCTGAAGGAAATGGCAAACTGCTTCAGTATCTTTGCCAAGAAAAGCATTATAATAAAATAAATAATATTTTTAAAATATTATAATAAAAATTATAATCAACAAGGGACTTTTGAATATATGGTTAAAATCCACTGGAAATGAAACAAATCCTAAAGAATTTGTGAGTCAAAGAAAAATCATAGAAACAATATATAAAGTAATAAAAATAAAGACAACAATATGCTGAAACTTTTGACATGCAAGGAAAACATTCATTAGGGGAAGATCTATATATCTAAAAATGAGAGAGAGAGAGAGAGAGAGAGAGAGAGAGAGAGAGAGAGAGAGAGAGAGAGAGAGAGAGAGAGAGAGAGAGAGACAGACAGACAGACAGACAGACAGACAGACAGAGACAGGGAGAGGGAGAGGAAGAGGGAAAGAACGAGGGAGAGGGAGAGGGGGAAGGAGGGAGAGAGACAGACAGACAGACAGACAGACAGAGATAGAGACAGACAGGGAGAGGGAGAGGAAGAGGGAAAGAACGAGGGAGAGGGAGAGGGGGAAGGAGGGAGAGAGACAGACAGACAGACAGACAGAGATAGAGACAGAGACAGGGAGAGGAAGAGGAAGAGGGAAAGGAAGAGGAAGAGGGAGAGGGAGAGGGGGAAGGAGGGAGAGAGAGAGAGAGAGAGACAGACAGACAGACAGTCAGACATCAATGAATTGGGCACAAAACCAAAAAAAGCCTATATCAGGGATGGGGAACCTGCAGCCTTGAGGCCACATGTGGCCTTGTAGGTCCTTGGGTATGGCCATGACCCAAACAACTGAACAGTCACCTCTATCTCTAAATCCAGTGAATTGTCTTTTTGTTGTATCCCACAGATTTTTTCTAAGGATCTAAGAATTCAGTCACATTTAAAGAGTGCTTTGAATTTTATAAAATAATGCTTTCTTCACAACCCAGGAAAATGAAGATTTAAAATACTTGCACTGTTGCCTCACAGGGTTGCTTTATGGTTTTAGAAACTATTTACTATAGTAAGCAAAGGTCTATTGAGTCCTGTGATTTTTAATGTTTAAAAAGAATTTCTTTTTGAATAGAAATAAATACTGAATTTTGTCAAGAGCTTTTCAGCATCTACTAAGAGAATCATGTGGTCTTTATTATTTTTGTTATTATTAGAGAACACTGTATATTTAGTCTTACTTAAATTAAACCAATCTTTCATCTCGACATAGAACCAAAACTGGTTGTTAAGTGAAATCTTTCTAATATATTGTTATAGCCTCTATGTTTATATTTTATTATATTATATAATGTTTTATGTTGAAATTCATAAGGGATATTAGTCTTTAGTTTTCTTTCTCTGCTTTGTTTCTCCCTGGCTTGGGCATCAAAATCATATTTGTATTATTGAAGGTGTTTGGAAGTATCCCTTATTTTCCTGTCATTGCAATTTTTATGTAATATTGGAATTAACTGTTCTTTGAATAATAGAATTCACTTTTAAATCCATCTGGTCCTGTGGGGTTTTTTTTCTTAGCAATTCATTTATGGCCTATTTAATTTCTTTTACTAAAGTTGAGTTGTTTACTTCTATTAATATTTTTGTAAATATTCATAACTCACTAAAGTGATAATTTTTGTTTGCGTATAATTTAGCAATATAGTTTCTGAGAACCTTTACTTCTTCAATAGTGAATTCTTTTTTCCCTCAATTTTGATACAATTTTTCTTCTCTTTTCTAAAAATCATACTATTTTTTAAAAGCTCATAGTTTTATTTATCAATTCTTTTTTCTTTCAATTTTGTTAACTCTTTGATTTTCAGAAGTTGTAATTTAGTATTTTCTGATTTGCTATCTCTCTAGGTGGCGGGAGGGGGCCCTCTAGGTCCTCAAGTGTGGCACTTTGACTGAATCCAAACTGCACAGAACAAATTCCCTTAATAAAAGGATTTGTTCTGTAAAAGTTGGACTCAGTCAAAAGGCCATACCCAAGGACCTAGAAGGCCACAAGTGGCCTTAAGGCTGCAGGTTCCCCATCTCTCAGCTTTTTTGATTGTGTGCACAATTCATTGATCTCTTCTCTCTCTCTGATGAAAGCATTTAGATATATAAATCTTCCCCCAGTGACTGTTTACACTGCATGTCAAAAGTTTAGGCTGATTTTTGTAATTAATTTTATTACTTTATATACTGTTTCTATGATTTTTCTTTGACTCACAAATTCTTTAGGATTAAATTAATTCATTTCCAATTGACTTTAATCCTATCATCAAAGGCCCCTTGTTGATTATAATTTTTATTACATTATGATCGGTAATACTTCAATATTTCTGCTTTTCTATATTTGTTTGAGATCTTTTCTATGTCCCAAAACATGGTGAATTTCTGTCAAGGTGTCACTTATAGTCGAGAATTGTGTATATTTCTTTTTGTTCCAATTCCCATAATTGCCTGGAATCCATTATATCTAATTTTTCTAAAATTCTATTCAGGTTCTAAATTTCGTTGTTATTTATCTTAGCAGATTTTCTTATCCCCCTCGCCCCCCTTTGCCTCCCACTCCAGGTCTAAAAAGGTTACACTAAAACCTGCTACTCTTATGGATTCTTAGTTGTTTTCCCTAGTAATCTGATCAACTTTTCCTGTATTTCAATTCTGACATCAAATACATATATGTTAAATAGTGATTTTCATTTTGCATGGTGTTTTTAGGTATACTATAGTTTCCATGTTTATTTCTTTTATTCATGTCATTTTTAATGTTGCTTTATCTAAGATCACAATTTCTACTCCTGAGTTTTCTTAGCTTACCTAAAATAGAATTTGCTCCAGTTACTTATTTTAATTGTGTTAATCTTCATTTTTCAAGCATTTCTTGAATGAAGCTCTGATCTCACTTCATATTCATTCATTAAATATTTGAATGCCTACTGTGTGCAATAGACTTATGTAGGGGCTAGGAAAGATATAAAAATAAGTAGAATACAATCCCTATCTTCAAGGGGTAGATGATAAGATTCAGATGACAGAAAGACACACAAAATTAGCAGGGATAGGGACTGGGTCTCTGTTTTCATTTGTATAGGAAACTCCAGAATTAAGAAGCTCCTGATGCTACTGCAGGTTTACATATTCACTGCCATTTGTAGTCTCAGAGAGGTGCCTAGAACATTGACAAATTAATTGATGTGGCCAACATGTCACAGCCAATATGCGTCAGGGATGGGGCGTAAGTAATCCAATAACAATTAGAATAGATGTTTGTAAGAGAAAAATAGTGAACTATGAAATCAGCTAGGAGAGATGGGATCAAGGAAAACTTAACAGAGAAGGCAGCATTTAAGTCAGGCCTTGAAGAATGGTTGCCAATAAATGAAAATAAGGACATGGGGCTTCCTTCCTGGCATAAGGAATAATGAGAGCAAAGGCATAGTAGTAGGAGACCATAAGAATGCTTGGGTAGCAGCAAACAGTTGAGTTTGGGTAGCACATCAAGTATGGAAGAGGTATTTCAAGCAAGAGTGAAGAACTAGTTGGCAGTTAGATGGTGGAGAACTTTGAAAGCTAAGTTAAAGAAGCTGAACTTTATTCAGCATGTGATGGAGAATGAACTGAAGATTTCTGAACAGTAGAATGACAGCATTAGAGCTCTACATTCTGATTAACATGGCAAGAATGGGCATAGCAGGATGGAGGTAGATGGGGGTAGGGAGTGGGGAATGGATGAATGAAGACATTTTTAGAATGTAAAAGGCTGTCCTCTTAAGAAATAAGATCCATAAACAGATGTTTTGAAAAGATTACTAATTTTCCTAGACACTGATAATCTGTGATTATTAAATGATTCTCCTGGATGTAAAAATGTAAACTGATGAAATGGAATGAAATGGAGTCATATACTTTTCCAGCACAAGGATCAAGAAGAAGGGAACCCTACTCGCAGATCCCTCAAAGAATAGAAAGGTCTAGCTAGGGTGGTTGTTTTCAAGCTTTTGTTTCCAAGTATTTAACAAACTGTCCTGGTCTGTAACTGAAGAATATGAAGAAAGAAATTCTTGAGGTCTCTGTGCCACTCAATTTCCCTTCCCATACCATCAGATTTATCCCTAACAATAAAAAACAGCAAAGCTAGCATTTATATACTGCTTACAATATGCCAGGTACTATACTAAGAATTTTGTAAACATTCATTTCATTTGACCCTCATAATCTGGGAGGTAGGTGTTACTGTTATCTTTACTTGACAATGGAGGAAACTGAAGCAAACACAGGTAAAGTAACTTGGCCAAGATCACATAGCTAATAAACGTCAGAGGTCAATTTGAACTCAGGTCTTCCTTATGTCAGGCCCAGTGCTCTATCTACTGTACCACTTCACTGCCTGGTCATACAATAACCTGCACAAATTCTAAAACAGCCCTAAGAAGGATCACTCTGTTACAACATCCTGCTGATAAGCAGCAATGATGACTAGGGACTGACACATGGCCATTTTACCCATTCTGTCTAATCTGGAGTAAAGTAACTTATGTACCTTCTACGGAATAATTTTACTTTAGCTCAGAAAGGCAAACATACAGTCAGACAGACACAACTACTGTAGTCATCAATATTCTCACTATCAAAAACAAACTAAATTTCACTGAAAAATTCAAATTTTAGAGAAACAATTTGCTAACTTAGGGAGGAAAAACAAACAATTTAATGAAGCCCTTTCTATGTCAAACCTCTCTCCCAAGTTTGATGGAATAAGAGTATTTGCAAAAATGTAAGTATTCCCATTCTGTTCTCCTTAGCTCCAAGCTTCTTTGAACTGGAAAAGATAACTACCATAAGATTAAATTAGACGTTCAAATGATTTTCCCAGAGAAGTTGCAAAATGATAACAAAAACGAGGCTAAGTTTTTCCTAAAGCTATTACCATTAGCTAGATGCCACCAACATTCTTTCCAACAGGGCTTTCTTGCCTTTATTATATTCTCCAGTTAATAGATGCTATCTTTGATCTGAATAGGTGCCCACAATTAACACACCCACATTGTGAAATAAATCAATAAATCCCCAAACACTACTGCTCCAAGTACGAAAGGATTGTTTTCTTGTGTCTCTTAGCTTGTATCTTCTTAAGTGAAGCCTGTGATAAAATAAAACCTATAAAAAATAGCACCAGAAAGAAAACTTGACTTCATTTTTTTTTATAAAATAGCACATAAGCAGACATATCCTTAATAGGTGACATTTCAATCTCACTACAATTTAAAATAATTTTAAATCTTATTAAATGGTTACATGTACCAAAGCTTTGAAAAATTATTATAAAACAACCCTATTCCCATTAAAATAATCAGCCTATCATGAGGAATAAGATATCATCTTTCTTATCTTTTGCCATTCCCTCTCTCAATACATTTGCCTTTCTTTCTTTAAAACTCCATTTAAACTATCTTTTCCAAAAAGCCTTCCCAATCCTTTATACTTATAGTCAACTTGGATATTAATTTATATTCACTTCCATATTGGTTTGAAATTTTTTATAATTGTGGTCTGTGTGTTTCATTTCTGTAAGTCTTTAAGTTTTTAATGTATTCTATATTTCCAGTAACATTTGCAAAGTTTTTGGTAGTATTCAATAAGAGCTGATTGAGAAAAGTGTATGACTAATGTATAAACATACATGTCATGTTACATAGTATATATATGTATATATATATGCATACATATATAAATTACATTTAAGAACTTCGAACCAAATTCATATTATGTAATTATCCTGTGGAACAATACTGATCAGTGTTCTTTCAACTGTACCATGCATAAATGCCTCAATTTTTCTGATATTCACAATTCTAAGAGTTACTTATGACAGACAGGCACTATAATATATCACTAGAAAAGATACAGAGTGATTTGACATTACATTGACATAGGGAAAAACATGTTCCTCCTGTTGTATATAGTCTGGGAAAAAACCAATAGCTCTGCTTTTTATGATCTAATCTTTCTCTGTCCAACAATCCACCTATATCCAGCCTCATCTTCTTCTGCTGGGTACCCCTTTCTGCTGTCCCTTTTCAGAAACTCTCCTTTTCTGGAATCTTCCATCCTTGGAACCATTCAAGTCAAAAATTTACAGTTTCCTAGGTGACTGATACCTACATGAAGTCATGAGTGGGAAATGAATTGTCTCTCTCATAAAATGCCCTGATCCTGGAGCTACACTGATACATGGAATGATGACTGGTCTGGAAGTCCTAGTAAAAGTCAAAACACCATCATGAATTTCCTTTTCTCACACAAAGGTCCTGTGCTCAAGACTCCCTGGCTATATCCCTAGTGGCTTCCCTTCCTTAACTCTTCTTTTGAAATCTCAGTTCAGGTACCAATATGTGGGAGGTAAATGAGTTGCCTTAAGGTGGAAATGTCAGTTGATGGTTCTAGTTTTGGAGGTAGTAGCTGCTCTCTCATTTTAGGGATGAAGACCACCCTAAAGCTATTTCTTTGTTGCCCCTTCTCTTCCTCCATGTTTCATTTAGTATTTCTGTTTTTATTACATGGCTTTCCTTTTAAATGCCCCAAGTAAAAGAAAAGATTGTCTTTGGCACCAATTGGCTCCTTGAATTTACTTTCACAAAGCTCTTTTTTGTACCAGCAATGGACCCCAACCATTAAAATGTTGGTGTTCCTATCAGGCATTTTATTGTTATTTAACAAATTCAATTCAGCATTTACTGAAAGTCACCTATGTGCAGAGCACTGCGCCAGACCTATCTTTTCAAAAAACCATAAATACTATCATATTACCCAGAAGTGAGATGACAGTGATAAAATGACTTTCTTTTGAATGAACGGTACTTAACAATGAATGGGTGAATTCTATAAGATACAAAGTTTAAGAGTTTTTTTGGAAAAGAATGAGGCTGTTCTTGGTGCGGTATGTATTTATATAAGAACAGACTTTTACTCTCATAAAAGCCTAGAACTTAAAAACAATGCACTACAAAGAACATCCGAATACAGTTTACAATAAGGAACTGCTCTAGGAATGTAGCACTTTCCTTGAATCAGCTCTGAAGTCAGTAACAACTTAGTCAATATAGATGGTACATGTACCTTCTTCATGAAACCCTTCCAGACCAAATCAATATTGACCCATGCACGTACATAACTTCTCTTTTCTTCATTTCAAACATTTCTCTGTAGCTCTCTTCAGCGTCAGTATCTTTCAATATCAACATTTCCTCATTACTTAACATGTTTAAGGGAATGTATTTGACACTAATGCTCTGTATGAGTGTATATAGATGTAAATAGATCCAAATCAGCAAACATTTATTAAGTGCCCACTATGTGCCAGGCATTGTGCTAAAGTGCAGGTGATATACATACAAAAAAGAGACTGTCCTTGTACTGGAGTAGCTGACAGACAACGCAAAAAAAAAAGGTGAAAAGGGAGGCAAGAGCGTAAGTAGAGAGGCTAATAATTAAATCTTGCAAGAAGCATATTTATTCACTCTCTTCCACCTTACCACAAACCCCTGAGGGACAAGAACAGATCCTCCTAATTCCTATATAACTTTCCAGAGAGACCAACATAGTGTTAGGTACACAGCAGAGAGACAAATAAACTTTTAATGGTCTAAATACCTATCAAAATGTGATGGACATAAGTCTATTATAATTCTTCATTACATCTTATGAATCCATACGAATATGATACTATAGAGGTACTTGTTACGAGTGTGTCCACGTCAGAAAGGGTGCTGTGCTCTACAATCAAAGCAGAATTGAAACAGCACAAAGGAAGCACAGGATGCGCAAATTTTGTTTGTTTATTTATGTTCACATGGACTATCTGTGCCCTATCTGTGGTAGAGCATTCTGAGCTCGTATTGCTCTGATCAGTCACAGTCGGACACACTGAAACTTGACTTTATCATGGTGATGTCATTTTGGTCCTCTTTGAGAACCAAGGACAACAACCAACAAGGAACATACTATTTTTTCGGGACATAATATTGTTTCATTCATGTGGGTAGTCACTCCACTGACAAAGACTACAACCACCCCCCATACTTTAGTATATGCCTTTGTGAATTACTGTACCCCAAAACAATTACATGATGGTCAACCCTTTGGCAATCTGGCAATCTACCACAAAACTTCTCACAGAGAATTATTTTTGTCAAAATAAATCAATGAAAATTACTTAGAAGCAACTAGATAGCGTAGCATAATATTAGGTTGGAGGAAGGAAGACTGGATTTCAAATTTCTGCCTTTGACACTAGCTGTGTACTCCTGAGCAAATTACTTAACATTTGTAGATCATAAGTTTCCTCAGACCTAAAATGCGGGAGTTTGGCCTTAACATCCTTGCAGGTTCCTTCTTGTTCTATATCTCAGATCCCAGGACTTCATAAAGGAACAAATCTTTAGCATTTATTGAACTCAGTAATTTAATAACTGAGCAGGGAATGAACCTAATTCTAAAACGTAAAATCTTTTAAAATAATACTCCAATGGATGTGTGATCTGACTGATGGGAATACTTTTTCCAATAATGTTGTCCACTACTTCTCCACTACCTGCCTATTTGAATAAGAGGGTTTGAGGAGAAAAGGTGGTTTGATTTCACTGATGACACTCTTAAATTACTCCTTTTGATGAAATGTCAAGCCAAAAGCTTCTAACAGGTGCTACCTCTTAGAAAACAAAAGCATTTCTTATTTTACTTAAAGGACCATAATTTAATAATACCAGAAAGTCAATTGATGAAGTGTATTTTCTTTTTTTATCCATAAAACAAAGATTATAGGATAAAAAAATTTTATTTCAAAGTAAAATTATGGTATTTTTTGCATCAATTAAAGTGCCTGGCCCTTCTAGAATTAAAAATTCTATTTATCTATTCATGTTTTTTTTTTTAACCTTTGACAAAATTCTCAGCCTAGATGAGGTATCTTGAGCAAAACACAATAGAATCTCAAAGGAATGGGAAGTATCTTTTCTGGGAATATGTCAGTCTTCCAGGGGCTAAAGAGAGTTCATCAGGGAATAATTCTGGAAAGCCCTATCTATTTGTGACTTAAGAAAATGAATGTGAAAATTACAGGGACATGGGAACAGTGATGACATAAGTCTCTCCACACTGAAATGAAAAACCAAGAACGTCAAGATGGTATCTATCTAATCCATTGAGGATAATATAGCAGATAATCTCTGTGGGTAGAAGTTGTCATTAATCCTGATGAAAATCTAAAACCATGATCTCTCTTAGTTGTCCCAGGAAATATAACTTTTAAAAACTAGATGTGGACTTAAAAGTAAGAGTGGGTTAGATGGCTTTTTACTCTTGGTAATTTTCCTTACAGAATCCAGCCATCATTACCAAGGAATAATTCACCAATGACAAGAATTGCTGAGCAGCTGGAAAAATAAACAGAGTTTAAAGTGTTCTCCATCTACCAGCTGAAGATGACTCATTCTGCATCAAAACAATGAAAAGAAAAGGAAAGTCAATGATTTCAGTGCAGTTTTTATTCAACCCCTGCCAGGGATTTTATCACCACCACTTCCTTCCCCCTTCTTGAAAGAATCCACACCTTGTGCCACACTGTATATCACAGCATAGAATTTGTAGCCCGTATGAAGGGGCTCTGGGCCCTGTACCAACAGCAGGGTCACTCAAGGAGAAAATACCCACTGTATTAAATGACTACATAGAGAGGGATGAATACTTCACACGGATTGAGTGAATGACCCAATTCTTGGAGTGGCTGTAGCTATCGTTCTCTTAGTTGGGGTAGGGGAAAAGAGAATGGGTGAGACCTTTCTAGGAGAGGAAAACATGGCAAGAGAGAAATATCATATGCTGATTTCTGGGGTTTTGCTTCCCCCCCCCCCACTGTTTTTATTGACCCATAGGTTATATTTGACTAATCTGTCAGCATCTAGTCACATTGATGGGATTAGATCATAAAATAATATAATGTAAAGGTGGAAAGAATTTTTTTAAATCATCTAAGGAAAACTTCATTCATCTAAGGAAAAAACTAGGGCCCAGGGAAGAAAAGTGACTTGCCCAGGAAAACAGAGCTAAACAATTCTTACATATCTGCTACTTCCAAAATTAAATGTATGTGGTTTTTTTCCTGCCCCCTCTTTCAGAAATGCTTCTTTCTTTAATTTTAGGTGCACTGGAGAGGATGTTGCTGATGGGGGAGGAATGACACAGGTACAGGTCAGTCCTCCCTTCTCTACCACTGTCCTAGGACCCAGACATTTCCCTACCTTCCTACTTCCTTACCCATCCATTTTTCAGGGTCCTGCCTTCTCTCAGGACTAAATTAAGCAAAACTAAATGAATGGTTGTAACTAAATCTAGTTTCTCTTTATCATCAAAAAATATCTAATCAATATGAAATAAAACAACATTAAAGAGAAGGAAAAGGAAAAAAAAATTCTCACAAGTTAGAAAACAAACACAATAGAGAGACTGAAAAAAAATGAGAAAGCAAAAAGGGCCCCAATAGTATGAACAAACATTATAGGGTAAAGACAGTTAAGCAAAAGATTCAGAAGAAAGGAATAATAATGAAAATATATTAGGAAAAAATTACTATAATTAATAATATTAACAACAGAAACAAAATCACACCAGTAGGATCACAAATACCTCCCCCCAAATCTATACATAATATAGCAATCATTTATTCTTAAAATGGCAAAGAGTAAAGTGTTTGGAAGGAGCTTTCCTTAATATGATAAAAAGTATTTATCCAAAAGCAAGAGTTAGTATTATTGGCAATGTGGAAATATTGGAAGCTTTCCTAATAAGATCAGGGGCAAAGTGAGGATGCTCATTCTCCCCCACAACTATTTGATATAGTGTTAGAAGTGCTATTTATGACAACCAAAGACACTAAGGCAACTTACAAGCAAAATTCTCTCAATTTGTGGATGATAGGATAATTTCCTAAGAGAAGCTTAGTAAGTGAGCAAAAATATTAACTTAGGAAATAGCTACAGCAAGGAAAATGATACAAAACAAATCCACAAAAATTATTACCATTTTGCTAGAAAAAATTAAAAAGAAATAACAAAAGGAGAAATTATATTTAAACTAATATAAAATTCATTAACTATGTGGAAGTTAACCTCACAACATATACACAGGCCTTTTGAAAAGACAGCTACAAAAAAATTTGAAAAGAAATAAAGGAAGACCTAAATAATTGAAGAGATAGTAAAATATTCACAGTAATACAGTAAAATGACTCTGCAAACCAAATTAATTTATTAGGTCTATGACAATCAAATTACTAAAGAGATGTTATAGAATTAGACAAAATAACACAATTTATATGGATAAAAAGTCAAGAATATCAAGGGTAAAAAATAATATGAAGGAAAATATTAAAAAATAAAATGGAAGATGGCATACAATTACTACATTTAAAATTATATTTCAGTTAGAAATTATCAAACCAATCTCATACTGAATTTAAAAAAATTAAATTCCATAAATGAAATAGATTAGATAAGTAAGATATAGGCACAGATGTGTATCAAATCCTACTCTCTGATTACCTCAACAACACTTTGGTAAAAATTGACTAGAAAACCAAATAGTTTGCCACAAGATGAATTTATAAAAGTATACTCCAAATATTATAAAAAGTTCCAAATGGATAAAAAATTCTGATTTTATTCTAAATTACAGCACTAAAAAGTAAGATGAGAATATATCTCCTTTTATCTATTAATTCTATTATCTCTATTAATTTCCATTCTCCATTTCAATATCAATATTCTCTACATTCACCTGTGAATAGGGAAAAATTCATAATCAAATGAGAAACTAGAAATTGTTTAAAACAGATAATTTATTATATTAAAATGAGAAAGACTTTGCACAAAAAGAGCATGCAGCTACAATAAGAAGGATCAGGGGAAAATCTTTTCATTAAACATCATTGATAATCCTGGAATATTCAAAATCAATGGTGAATTCATATAATTATGTAAAACTAAGATTTGTCCTCACTAGATAATCAAAAATATGAATAGTTTTGACAAAAACTTTCAGCGACTAGATAAAAGTATTTTAAATGAAGAAAAACAAATCTGAAGTATTACCCAGTAGCCATTAAATTGGTAAAATGGAGAAATACTGATCTTATTTTTTTTAAAGTTAGAGGACATATCAGGAGAGATGGACACCAAATCATGGCTCACAAAATTGTGAATTTTGGTTAAAAATTTTGAATGAAGATGTCACCATTTTATGTTTATACCTTTTGAGTCAGCACTCTCACTACTGGGTTAATACCAGGGAGGTCAATGAAAGCCAAAAAAAAGGTCCATGAACAAAAAATATTCCCTGCCGTATTTTAATAGCAAAATACTCAAAATAATATTTGAGAAATGGCTTAATATATTGTGGTGTGTGAATGTAGTATCATTGCCCTATAAAGAATAATGAATATAAAGACCTGACAGAAACATGAGAAGATATTTTTAAGTGATGCAGACTGAAGGACGCATGGCGGTTATTGCTATTGTCCGTCCTTCGCTCTCGAGGGGACCAATGACATTAAGGCATGTCATGATGTCTTTACTTGCATGTGAACTGGATTTGAGTGAGGCAGAACTGAGTATAATACACACAATAATGATAATACTGCAAACGAAGATATATAGAAGAAATGTAAATGACGGACAAAGGTGGCCCTGAGCCTTCATTTCTTTCAACCAAAAGTAAAACATGAAAACAGAAATTGTGTGTCCTGTCAGTGGAAATCAATTATTCTCCTGAGTGATTCTGCTTAGCCATTTTTTGGAAACTTATTTTTTAGGGAGAATGGATATTTAGATGTGATTTGGAGAGTGATTATGATGTGCAGAAAAACCAACACATGAGAATATTAGTGCTCATAGCTTGTGGAGTACAATGTAGGACAGAAAAATGTAATGAAAGTAATAGTATAATAAGAATAGCAGTATTTTAGAGTTGGAAAAAGTTGTGTGGGCCAATCCTCTCATCTCTTTGGAAATGAGGGAACTGAGGCCCAGGAGGGCTGGATGACTTGCTCAGGGTCACCAATCTAGTAAGTAGCAAAGCCACGCCTCAAACTCAGATCTTCTAAGTTATCCTACAAAAGAGGTTCTTAGCCTTTTGGCATCAAGGAGCCCGTTTGACAGTCTGATGAAGCCTCTCAGAAAAACATATGCAAATACACAGGGATAAAAAGAAAACCAATTACACCGAAATAGTTATCAATTTTTAAAAAAGAGGTCACAGAACCCAGATTAAGAACTCCTGTCTTATGGTATTCTTTACACTAAGTGACAGCTACCTACGACTTCCAGAGAATTTACATTGTTAGAAAATATTTAACCTTTCCTTTGAATCTTTTCCTCAGAAGTATTAATGGCTATACATTTCTGGAGAGAAAAAAAACAACCCTGAATAGAGAGCTTTTTTTAGCCTTACGAGCAAGAATCTGTTTTTAATTCTTCAAGTTCTGCCACCCACTTTATAATAGAAAGTAGAGTGCAAAGTCTGAAAGCATTGGTGGCATCAACCCAGATGACAGCATTTTCTCCGTGTAGGTGGCACATTACAGTTCTCGCTGGAATCCTATGCAGGAAGTTCAGGATTCTTCCATTTCCTCCCCCACTATCCCAGATCAACCATTCCCTAGAATGGAGGCATCTGTTTATGTACTTGTATATTTTCAGACTCCCAGTAAGAGGCCTGGTTCACAAAAGCAGAGTGAAAAATAGAACCAAGATTATCCCTAAAATAGTACAATGGGTCTGTTGCATCTATATCAGATAATAATAAGAATAATAGGTAGCATTTAAATACTACTTTAAGGTTTGCAACGAGATTTACAAATATCTCAACAGAATGGTACTTGAAAAAAAAAGAATATTTCCAGAATATCAGTGCTCATATTTCTATACCTAATTCCATTGTCCATAGCATTGTGGAGATAGTATCAGTTTGTCTTATTTGTGCTTTGAGAGTTGTCCTATATAGAAAGAAAGATGGTGATACTAACTCCTCTCTTAAGATATACCCACTTGTGCTGTTTCTCGAGCAGTGCTGAAAAGGAATCTAAACATTTCTGTCCATTCGACTAATGAGCAAAGTCACACATAGGGAGACTAGGCAGAGTTAGGGGAATGATCCATGACAAAAGGGTTTATTTGTTCATTTGACACCATACAAACATAACACAGCAAACAAATCTACCAACTCAGCCTTCTTAGAACCATGCTACTTTGGGTTTTTGTTTTGTGTTGTTTGAGACTGCTTCTCCCTATCTCACTCAGGCTTAAAGTACAGCAGCCACTCATGGACTGACTCCACTGTTTATCAGCTTGGAAGCTTAGAACTGTTCCTTTTTTGACCTGGTTTATTTCTTCCCTTCTTAGCCAGCCTGGGACCAGATTTACTGTGGACATCCAATTGACTTTACCTTAGTGCAGCTCAGAATTCTCCTGCAACAGAGATTATAGGCATACACCACAATATCTAGGGCTTGAAATGCAAGCACAGAAATGGCCCAAGTATGTTGGATTTTCATTTGACTTTTCGTTAGACTTGAGGTGATACCAAAGTATTTAGAAGCTCATCTTCTAATAACATTATTGCTTCCACCTTTTATGTTCTTCCATTTTCAGATGCAAGTATTGTGCAGATGCAAATTCCTACTGTCTTGCAGCTGTGTAGGAAAAGTCTAATGGTATGTAGAGCTTAGAGTTAATTTAGGCAAATCCTACCCCATTCTATTGAGAAAGCAGACAAACTAAAGATTTCACATTCCAACACACACACACACACACACACACACACACACACACACACACACACACACACACACACTCACTCACTTATTCAGAGTTAATCTCTGAAGAAATTAATCTCAATAGCCTTTCTCCTAGCAAGCTAAACATTTCTAAAATTTATAGCTGATTTGGTTCCAGAAACACTGTTTAAACTGTGTCCCATTATTTGTCAAAAGTAATATAACATCAAATGGTAAAGACAATTAAACCATCGCTATATATTCATACTCCTCCTCTCCCTCCCCACCAAGTATATTTGCTGAGATGTCAATGGGAAAAGAGAATGCAAATTTTTTTAAAAAGATGCTTTGAAATATTTGAAGTAATATTTGAATGAACAGAGGTCAAAGAATAGAAGAAAATTTTATGGCTCACAATGACTAAATAAATATCAAAGAAAATGAAAAACTGAATTAAATGTCAAATTTGTAATGAATTGTCATATCACTGAACTGAATTGATTTGTATCCACATACTACTAAAAGAATTGGACATAAGGAAGGGCACAAAGGTTGAACAAGGGCAAAGCAAGGAAGACATTATATTTACACACACACATATGTATATATACACATATATGTACATGTACATATACACACATATATATGTAAGCTGAAATATAAATGTTTCTGGCTTCCTTCTTAGTTTTTAACTCTAATAGAAGCAGATAAAGTACTAGCAGATAGACCTGTGACTTTTAACAGGCCTGCTGGCTTGCACATTCTTCATAAACTGTTTGCTACTCTATATCATGATTCTTAAAACCTTCCTGGCTTCAAGTGCAAGCTTTGGCAATTACTAGTTACAGGAAAAATAACTAAAAACTTGGCCTCCCTGATCCTTTGTTTCCTCACCTATCAAGTGGAGTAACTCCCCACCCTTTCCTACACAGGGTTATTGTGAGGAATTGTAAACGGAACTAGACACAGAGGATGGATATGACTTCAATGACATTGAGAACTCCTCAATGAAGATATTCCTTTTACCAATGCACATCAGCATATTTCCTGCAACATATGATCTTAGAACGGCAGTTCTTAACATTTTTGTGCCATGGACCCCTTTGGCAGTCTAGTGTGACGTCTATGTACCCCCTCTCAGAATAATGTTTCTAAATGTATAAAATAGAATCAGTAGGATTGCAAAGGAAACCAAATGGATGGAAAAACAGCTGGCAAAATATTTTTTAAAAATCAAGTTCATAGACTCCAGGTTAAGAAAGCCCTTTCTCAGGGAGTTGCCATATAGCAATAAGAGGTCAAGTAAGTTATCCAGGGTCACACAGACAATATGTGTCAGAGACAGGATACAAACCCAGGTCTTCCTAACACCAAGACCAGTTTTCTACCCACAACCCCATAATGGATAGGCGAAAGCACTAAATAAATGAGTTACTCAACAAATGTACTTGAACTTTAATAACTCCCATCCTCTAAATTTGCTTTGGCTGTGTTAATTACATTATATGTTCTGTTGAACCAGAGGACCACACCAGAAGGCTGGCTTGCAAGATTTTAATACTGCTTTGCCAAAAACAAAATTATGCTGAGGAAGGACCACGTCGCTACCACCATACAAAGCACAGCACAGAAGCTAAACTGGGATTAACCAAATTAGTTAGCATCTGAGTCAAACACAGCAGGGAGAGCTTGAAGCCCAACATGCATTTGGCATTCTGATTTCTTTCCACTCACTTTCCTCATGTAAAGATTGGATTTGGGAATGAGGGCATAGAATTAGACAGCCAGAATACCACCACTCTGAGAAATTTTTTTCCACAGAACAGCTCCATTATTTAGAAAGAGAGGATCAAGGGAGGCATTAGATTCACTAAATAGCTGATTGTTTTGCTACAGCATTTGCTTTTTATTTTTCCAGTATGAATGTCCCCTCAGTTGAATAAACACCATCCTTCCTTGGCTGTATGACACTGTAGGCTCTATCTACACAGCAAGTTAAGAGGCCTCTCAGTTTGAATCAGTGAGAATTTCATGACTGGTTTTGCTTCACAAGATTACAATCTGAATTTATATTCCAATTTTCTTCTCCAGGTAAGCTACAGGGACATCCTAATAGTCCAAGGATCTGACTGGCTAGAGATAGGGTAATAATGGCTCAATATGTAAATTGTATTTGGTTGAAATAAAAGTTTCTGGGTAGGTAATGGCATATTAATCTCAGCTATGATTTAAAAAAAATCATCTGTGCATATTACTGGTTTTATTCAAATACAGAGAGGCAATTATAAGAACTTCCAAACAAAATTAGCATTACATATGATACTTTTCATAAATTGAAAAGTTTATGATTAATTCCAGGCTCAGGGGTGGAAAAGGCTCTCTTCAGAGTTTTAGAAAAGGACTTTTAAATGACCTGTGTTTGTTGTTGAAAAACATTCTAATCTATTGTGAATGAAAAGAACAGTACAATGTTCAATTACACACTAAGATGGAAAGTCAGAGGCCCAGATAATACCCAAAAGCAGAGAGTCATTTATCTATCACTTATATTTGACTCTGAAACATCCTTTTACACTTATGTTTAAATATCTTTCTGATAACTACTCACATTTGCATAGCTGTTGCTTTCAGGTGTACAAAATATTTTCCTCACAATTACTCTATGAGGTAGGTAGTATTCCATTTACTGGACTGAAGAGGATTATTTACATTTTACAGATAAGAAAGTTAAGGATCAGCGATTAGGCCATGGTCACATGGCAGGTAAAATGCCAGAACCAGGATTTAAGATCCCAAATCTATGGATTCAAAAATCTAGTACTTTCTACTACAAAAATAAGATTCCTCAGTAGGATAAAGGAATGCAAAACATTAGACCTCTCAAGAAAAAAAAAATGAAAGTACATGATACCTGATAGGCAGAAACAAGAAGCTACAAAGTTTTCCATCCTACCTGCCTGATTTACTCTTCCCATTACATGTCACATGTTGGAAATAAGCAGCATCCAATTGTCAAAATGAAAGAAAACACCCATACAAGCAAAGCTGTCCATCACCTTTCTTAGGATAGAGGGGTCTTGTTCGGCTTTCAAAATATTACAGTCTGCTGGGCTTCTAGCAGAGAAAAATTTTAAAGAAAAACAAATGACCTTCGAGGTACCAGTTTAATCCACTGCAACATGAGTTGTTCTATAAGCTATAATTATTTTAGAGAAGTATCATGGCAGTGTGGATAAGAGTGTTGGGTTTGAACAAGAAATGAGTCATGAAAACCTGAGTTCCAATACTGTCTTTAACACCATCCTCATGAACAAGTCACTTAAACTCCCTACACCTCAGTTTCCAAATATGTGAAGATGGGATCACGTCATGTCAATGAATACACCAACAAACATTTGGTAAGTGACTATTTTGTGCCAAGCCCAGTGGCTAGGCGCTGGGGTGACACAGAAACAATTCCGAGCTTCCTTACAGGGTCTTCTTGGGCTCAAATGATAAAATAAATAAATCTTAAAGTGCAACATAAATACCATGTATCAACAGAGTAGGTATTTGGCTTTCTAGTTATCATAAGCAAAGAAGGGGAGAAAAAATATTTCATGTTGTCTTAGGGCATGATAAAATCCATTTTGGAACAACTGCATTTGCTTCTCCAAAGAGACCTAGTGAACCTTCCTTCCATTTAGCTGCACCTTCCTGATGTCTTTCAGGTTAATTTGCAACAAGATTATAAAGAATGATTCAGTTGTACATCTCATTTGTCCTCAGTCAACAAAGCATTTATTAAATGCTTCTTATGTGCCAGGCACTATGCTAAATGACAGAGATACAAAGGAAGGCAAAAAAAGATGGATATGTCATATTTAGTTAAGTTAAATTAATATGTACAGCTGGTCTAAAAATTCTGCTTTAAGCACTCAACCATATCGATAGACATATTTTGAGAAAACTCAAGCTGAACTATCTTGATTTTATTGAAATAAAAGAAAACTTTCACATAAGTACTTCAAGGATGTTAGTTTTTCAAGAAACAAGGATAATTTTCCAATTTTGTTTCATTCACCTCTGATTATTTGAAAAGAAAATACCGATAGCATAGTGCTTATAGAAGAGGTAAGGCTAGATCTGTTTGTCCCCTCAAAGACAAATAAGATGATCCTGGCTCTTCAAAACCCTATTCAAGAAAACCAGAACAGGTTTGACTTGTTTCTCCAAAAGAAGCTATCTAAACTCCCTTCAGCTATATATGACTGTGTTTCAACTTCCTTCTACTACATGGAGAACAGCATTCTTTGAGTTTGTCTATTCTGCTAATTTGTAAATAGAAAATAGTTTATAATACTGGTGGTCTGAGCTGAAGTGCTTTTCCTAATGAAGCAGGCTCACTACACAAACTGGTTGAAAATGTAATACTCCCAATAAGGCAGAGCTAAAACATGAGCATCTTTCAAGTGCTTCTGACTCAGTCACCTTTCACTATGATCTGAGGACAACATGATAAGGCCAGTAGTCTCTCTTGCCCACATGTCATATCTTGAAAAACAGGCATGATTTCTGTTTACTCATTATCCTGTAGCTTAAGGCAGAATTCATGTGGGGGAGAAATGGGAAGGAAACTAGAGAATTTAAGGATGGAAAAGTACATATTTCAGGGGGATTGTTTGAGGAAACAGGTGCTAGGATGGATCTGCTTGTGAATTAAAATTTCTGGGTGGTGTGGGGCTAAAACAGTATAACAAACTTTTATTTACAAATTCCCCTGTGTATTCATTCTTGCTCAGCACAAACTATTATTATAATTCAAAGTAATTGACTTTTATTATCTTGCTATCTCCATGCTCTTTTCTCTTTACATCTTTCAAGAAAAACTCTACACAATTACCTTTGATGCGAATAACTGTAGTAGTACCAAATGAATCCGGCAATCAGATGGTCCTTCTAATGTCATGTCTTTCAAGAGGACTCTGCTCTAACTCTTCCACATAAAGTTAAATATTTGCTTAATAATATCTGCCTGAAAAAATTAAATGATTCGTAACTCCTAAAATTCCCTGCTTCTTACATCCTCTTTCCTCTGGCCTTTCCTGTTGATATTCTACCCATCCTTCAAAATCCAAGTTAAAGACTTGTATATAACTCTTCCTGATTTCTCCAGATATAAGTGATCACACTCTCACCTAATCTCATAGTACTTTGTACTCCTAAATGCATGGTTTGTGTTATATTTATCTGTATACATGTTTTGTCTCTCTTAGTAAGTTATAAGTTCCTTGAGGGCAGATTTATTGTTCTATCTACCCCCAAATCCAGCATAATGCATTCTCTAGTGCTGTGTGTTTGTTTGTTTGTGTGTGTGTGTGTGTGTGTGTGTGTGCGCGTGTGTGTGTGTGTGTATGCACACCCTAGGGCACTGAGGGGCAAAGTGATTTATAGAGTCTCAGTGGGTGTGTGTCAGAGACAGGACTTTAATACATTCCTGTGGATTCCAAGGCTAGCTAGCAATCAGATCTTCCTTGCTGCTTCTCATGGAAAACTATACTTAGTAGGTGCTTAATAAATGGTGAATTAATATTGTGAATGCTTACATCATCATCATCATCTCTGACATCCTTTCTCATTTCCCTTCTATTTTCTACCCTGGCTTCTCTATACCATGTTACTCAGCTTTCATTCATTTGGTATAGCACCTTCATCAGCAGGCTATTGATAACTGAACAGGAAGAGTCAAGCAAAAAGGGTGATTTGGAAATACAGGGTAGGCAAGATGGTCTCATGGACCATGCTAGGTAAGCTAATCAGAGTCAAAATTAACCTAGGTGCACCATCATCAGGATTTAGGATGATTTCCATTCCTAAACCTCATTATTTTAATACCTTTAATGAAACACTTTCAAACAACCCGGACTCCAAGATTCTCCGTTTTTCTCTGTCAGGTCATCTAGTGCACCTTAGAAGAAACTGAAGTAATATTCTTTCAAAAGAGCAGAATGAATTTAGAAAGATAAGTAACACTCTTGGAAACCTTTCGCAGAATTTTTACAGATTTATAGCTCTGTATATGGCATGTAAAATGTGAGCCCATTGAAGACAGAGGCTGGTTTTGCTTTTCATTGTATCTTCAGTACTTAGCACAGTACGTGGTCCATAGTAAGCACTTAATAAAATGCTTATTGACTGAAGAACATCTAAGGAAGAAGTCTATCAAATACCAATCATGAAATCTGCCTTTTTATGTGTTTTAAGTAGCCCTATTTTTAAAATCTTTTATATCCTCTTGTTGATCAAGACATCTTTATAGAACAATCTGAACATGCTAACACACTTTTAAAAAAATATATACGTGAAGGATAAGGATTCCAATTTATCTGCAATTTCAAGTGACAAAACGTCTTTTATGGTTGGTATTTGTTTAGCAGCTGGTGATCATGTGCTCTACTTATTATTTAGCATCTAACATTTCTCTTCCTTTCACTTTGGTCAATAATGCTTGTTTGTACCCAGAGTAGGAGTTAAGAAAAAATTTTCATGATTCAGGGAGAGATGAACAAGATTTAGAGTTGAAAAGAACCTTGTAAATCATCCAGCCAATCCTCTTGTTTTAAAGATGAGGAAACCAAGGCCCAGAGAGGTCAGACAATTTGTTTAAGTCACATAAATACGTGGTGGAATTGAGGTTTCAACCATGATCTTCTGGACCCAAGTCTTTGTGCTTCTGTAGAAGTGGAATAGATGACTTCTAATGTCCTTTACAATTCAAGATTCTGTAAGTTCTCTTAACTAACAAATATTCATTCTTCATGACATATTTACTAATATTCAGACTATGGAAATAAATGATCATTTTGTGACATAAAACCAATTTTTTGCTTAATGTAAGAGGATTCTGAAGACCTCCCTCTTCCCCCTTAAGTCCTTCCCTACCTCCTCAGGCCCACAGACAGTATCTTCGGTGCCTGAAGCAAGGACCCCTAGCATAGGGGTATAGCTCCCAGCCATGGGGGTGCATATTTGTGTAATGTGAATTTACATAAAATAATTTACATTAAAGCATTTGTATAATGTGAATTTACATAAAGCAACAACGGTCTTATTACTCAACCATTCTCTCAACTTACTAAATGCCTACGTATGCATGTTTCTGTGTTAGGCCCTACTTGAATTCTTCTAGACCTATATTTGAGAATTTAAAATAACTAGTAACTATCAATTCTCCTGTGGATAAATACAGGGGTGAAAAAGCTCCACCACACAAGCATTTTAAGGGTAGTAAACACAGGCTTTAGTGACAGTAATAAAAGACACCTAGATTAAAAGAATACAGAAAAGTTCTTTTATAAGTTCTGGGAAAAAAACCCAGAGAATCTGCTTAACACTAAGCAAAACTTAATACTAAGAAAAATAACAAAAAGCCTCTTGATGTTGCTTAAAGTCATCAAGAATAAACTAAAATGTATTTAAATACGCATGTAATTTGAAGAAACTATCTTAAAATTAGGTCATTTTAATCTTAGTTATTTTCATTCCTCTTAATACAATCCACAACCATTTAATAAATGTGTATCAAGCTTCTATCTTAAAACATTGCTGTTAGCTACCATCTCCATTCTTGTTTTGTGGTTGTTCAATCACTTCAGTCATGTCCAACTCCTGGTGACCCCATTTGGAGTTTTCTGGGCAAAGATACTTATCTCTACAATTTTCTACAACTCTATAATTTTGAATTAAAGATATCCAATGGAAATTTAAATGAGTTCTTAGATAGCAATGGATTTGTAAAATGCTTTGATATCCACTAGCAATTCTTCATAAAACACTTAGTCAATAATCCAGTATTAACGAATTAAATTTTCAACTTTGATAAATGGGTGAAATGATTGTAAAGTAACAAGGGCTTTTGGTCTGATTCTTACAGGCATTAGGTAATTTTATTTAAGAATTTTTTAAATTTTTAAAATTTACATTAAATTTTTTAAAAATATTTAAAGATTTCTAAACAGCATATTCTGGAATAGCTTGAACTATGAAAGCAGTCAGAAAAGTACATAAACAAGCTTCTGAGAGTGGAGCAGCAGCCTCTGAGCACTCACAAACAAATGAGCATAGAGGAGAAAAGTCAAAGGCTGAAAGCTTACATAGGACCATATAGCTGCTGTTTTGTAAATAAGCAATGCTAAGCTGACATCAGACACATTTCCAATTAAGCTATGGCTTGTCATGGGAATAGCAAATGGTTGGATATGTCTAAAAAATACCAGTAATTTTTTTTTCTGAATCCCAAGAAGCTTAGGAGAAGCAATCAGGAAAGAGACTAGAGCAGAATCTATTGTACTGCAGCTGAGGTTAAAAAAAAAAGGCAAGGGTAGAAATCATGATTTCATGCAAAGCAAAAGCAAAAATAGACCTAATTAAAGGAGATAAACAGGGAAACTACATTTTTTTAAAAGGTTTCATAGACAGTGAAATAATACCATTACTAAACATATATGCACCAAATGGCATAACATCCAAATTCATAAAGGGAATGCTAAATGAGTTATAGGAGGAAACAGAGAGTAAAACTACACTAGTGGGGGGACCTCAACTTTCCCTTCTCAGAGCTAGATAAATCTAAACAAAAAAAAAGAAGCAAAAAAGATGAAAAGAATTAGAAATGTTAGATATGATAGACCTCTGGAGAAAACTGAATAGGAATAAAAAGGAGAAGCAACCAGGAGACAGATACAAAAATGAAGAAAAGCACAGAAATCCACAGTAGCAGTGGTGGTGATCTCAGAAACGGTGACAGAAAGTGAGCAGCAAAAAAAAAAATCTGACAGTGGAAAAAGGCAATGATGAAGGGACAGAAGACTGAACAGCTCTGCAGTCTGCCTGGGGGAAAGTGAGCCACCTACGTACATTTCAGTGTTCTAGCCCTTGAAGGGAAAGAATAATTGTGTATGTGGCTGGGGAAAGGAGTGTAGAGGAAACTGTAACTTTACCTCAGTATCAGTAGCTCAAAGTGGTCAATATACCCTACCCAGAGGCATACCAACCAATACAGTCTGGGATGTTTTTGTCTTATGAAGAGCACTGAACAATTTAAACCAGAATAAAATAAAGTAGCTTCTAAGATGGTATACATGAAAGAAACACAACAAAACTACCTGTATTATGGAAGTCGTTTTTATGACAAAGATTCTAATCAGCCTCTTTTGTAATACAAAGGGAAAAATAATTAAAAGTTGATGCTAATAACAAATAAAAAGAAGGCAGATGGCTCATACATGACATGAAATGGAATAACATAGGGAAATATTAAACAGTACACTCTTTCTTAAAAAAGGACAAATGTTGGAAAACCATTCCAGGATTTGGGAAATGTGAAGGTATGGAACAGCCCCTCTTGCAATGGATTTAGCCCAAAGTGTTTAGAAATAGTGCTCAGTCAAAAAATCTGAGGGTACCATTATCTCAATGTTCATTACAAAGACATAAAGTTATTGAGTTTTAAATCAAATCCAGTTGACTGAAGTGCATTTCTACAAGGTTGGCTTTACTATTTCAAAGTGAAATAAAAAAGGCATTAAAAGGCTAGACAGAGCTAATAAAAGAAATTTGCAAAGCATGACCCTACAGAAGAAATGAATAGTTTTTACATGGAAGTTCTTTCTTACTATCCTCAGAATATTTTTGCTATAATAGAATTGGTCTAAATTGATGTTTGCCCATTTCTACCCTGTCAAGTGACAGCAAATCAAATTTCCTTAGGTAGAGGGAGAAAAAAAAAGCAACTTGTGTCTTTTTTTCCATATATGCTAATAATATACTCTCACAAATAAAGCCTTTGTTCAATAGAAAATGACATTTCCCAAGAGTTCTTGAAGTTGTCACATATTTACCAGTTGTGTATGGCATATAAGTGATAAAGATATACAGCCTGTCCTTTCTGTAGCTTCCATGAAAGCCCATGTTAGAACCACAAATTTATCTAAGGAGGGAAACACTATTCTACTGCTGGACAACTGTCAAACTCAACTTGTAGAGCAACTTTTAATTCAAAACACAAAATATCATTAGAGAAGGAATATCATGACCAAGTTGACCCTACTGGCACCATCCAGCACTTATAATATTAATATTATAAATACATTTTAATTCTGCTTATGTCTCAAATTCTGTTAAAAGTCAAATACCGTAGAGAGTTTGAAGAAAACCATGGCCTGGTGATAGAGCCATCACAGTGAAGTGACAAGAAGAGAACCAAAGGCCTGTTCTGCTAATGAGGCACAGATGTTACATTTGATACTGAATGGGCAAAGAATGATGGGGGCAATGGTGGAAAGGATGCCAGTTCTGTAGAGAGCAAGAAAACTATTTGGGGAAAAGGCTCCTTTGGTCCATATGGTGCTAATTAATTTTGTCAAAAGGCAGCTATCTTCCACTGTGCTGGAGATTGTGAAATTACATTTTGCCTATATGAAAAAGGCATAGATCAATCACCATCAGGAAAAGATTAGGGGAGACTAACTGGAAACATTAGTATGTACCTGAAGAATACTCCAGGTGTGAGACAAGCATCTCCTTAACCCTGAACACTTGAAGATAAGATGAACTATTTCAAAGAAAAACATGGGAATTTTATTTAGGAAATTATTTTTTCAGACTCTATTGGCACATTCACAATATAAAGGTAGACATTTAAGGCATATAATTTTTTAGCAGTGCTGTAGTAGCTAATTCAATCTACCAGGAAGCATTTATGCCAAGTGCTGGGAACACAAAATAATGCAAAAAATGTGGAAAAATTGTAATTTTATCAATTATACATGTTCCACTTTCTGTTCACTTGTCTCTGTACTATCTAGTTTCATCTATTATGGGCCTGTGTCTTTTTTCTTCCGAAATCAGTTTGTTATAATTAATGTCTTACCTGTGGGATGCCTCTAACGTATTTATTAATGAACCAAAAATGGTTCAAGATATCTTGAGCATCTTTTTTATAATGAAGAGTGTATTGATTTTGGAGAACTTTGTTGCTTCTCTTAAAAAGGTAATTAAGTGGTTTAGAGAATTAGCATGGTAGACTTAGAGTCAGAAATTGAATCCTGTCACTTCCTAGTTGTATAAAGCTGAGCAATTCACTTAACTTCTCTAAAACTCAGTTTCCTTCTCTGTAAAATATGGATAGTAGCACATAGGTTACAGAGCAAAAGACAAACTAACTAATATCAGAGCTCTTGAAAGGAAGAAAGTTTGAAGGTTACTGATTAGGGTAATAACTATTTACTCCTATAACTACTCCAGCTCTACCTTGGGATTGGTCTTCAGTATTTCATAATATTTGAGGCTTATAATTATAAGGGCAGCTCCGTGGCACATTGGATAGAGCACTGGGCTTGGAATCAGAAAGACTCATCTTTATGAGTTCAAATCTGACCTCAGACACCTACCAGCTGTGTGGGTTAGTCTCTTAAAGCCATTTGCCTTAGTTCCTCATCTGTAAAATGAGCTGGAGAAGGAAATGGCAAACCACTCTAGTATCTTTACCAAGAAAACCTCAAACAGGGTCACATAGAGTTGTACATGACTAAGACAACTAAAAGACAAAAATGACAATCACAGACCACTTTTAAAGAACTAAAATATGTCCAATATATTCTGTTTAAGAAGGAGGGGAAGAGAATAAGACATTTCTGAAGATTTTTTTTTTAAGTTATAAGTCAAGTACTAAGGTAACTGAAATGCATATTTATCCAGAATGTTTCATTCCCCAGAGTTTTTGGAAAGCTATTTATATATTCCTGAAGATCAATTACAACTTTATTCCTATACAGCAAATGTAATTTCAAAACTGTTGTAAAACTATGATTTCAAAACTTCATACAAATCATCTAAGCAGTCATACTAAAATGCTGAAAATATATATATGATTAGTAAAAACCACTCTAGAAGATTTGTACATGTTATAAAACTGTCATCCAAAATCAATCCCTGGGAAGTACTAAAATCTTATTATTTTGCTAAGAAAGTAATCTAAGAATCTGAAAAACAATTACTGCTATTTTGAAATACTACTCCTAACCCTAAAGTAATACCATAACATAATATGTCACGAACAATTTGACATTTTAAATGTAATTTTATAGGGGTAGTCAAACCTACTAGAAAGCTACAGTAAGTGGGTACTGGCCAAAGTGTACAGTAGACCAGTTATTAATTGCAGACCTACTTTCTCATAAAAGGACATTCTCTAAAAGGAGTAAAGATAGTCATAGCTACATTAATAACAATAAAAATAACAGTTAGCACTGATTTAGTGCTTTAAGGTTTGTAAAGTGCTTTACAGGTGCCACGGGTTTTTTTACAGAGGAGGGAACTGAGGCAAAGAGAGGTTAAGTGAATTAATTGCCCAGCCTCACAGCTAGGAAACGACAGAATTCAGACTCAAAGTGTTTCTGACTTCAAGTCAGAAACCCTAATCCTCTGAGCCACCTTTTAAAAGGAGCAATACAGTTCTTCAAAATCACTCTTTATTATATGAACAGTGCATGAGTCATCTTAAACCATTTTTGGTTCATAAAGAATACATTAGAGGCATCCCACAGGTAAGACATTATAACAAACTGATTTCAAAACGAAAAAAAAACAGATGGATAATAGATGCAGCTGGATAGTACAAAGACAAGTGAATGGAAAGTGGAGCATATGTTTGATAAAAATTACAATTTTTCCACATTTGAAAAATAAGTTTTTACATTATCTTTGTGTTGCCATCACTTGGCACAAATGCTTTACAAATACTTCTTGACAGGTTGAATTAGCGACTGCTGTGCTACTGAAAAATTATATGCCTTAAATGTCTGCCTGACATTGTCATAAAGTAATTTCCTAAATAAATTTCCTAAGTTGTTCTTTGAAATAGGTCATCTTATCCACTAGAACCCAGGTTTAAGGAGATGCTCCTCCCATAGCTTGGAGTGTTCTCCAGGTACATCCTAATGACTACTCTTGGTCTCCCTAGATCTTTTCCTGGCAGTGATGGATGTCCCTTATAATGATTCAAACACCATTTCTCAGGATTTTTTGGTTATTTTCCTTTATTTAAAACAAACAAAAAACCCAAATGGCTGAAGGCAAGGGTCACATTCATTTGGTAGGGTATAACAAAGCAGTTCCTAGGTGATGAGAGCAGACCCACTGTTGCTGCCTGTAGGGAAAACAATATGGGGGAAAATTATGAAAGTCAAATTATAAATTCAGAGGATTTTCAGGTGGAAGGGACCTACAGGTCATCTAGTTCCATTTTACACATGAGTAAACTGAGGCTGAAAGGTTAAGTAACTTGCTCAGTGTTATGAGATTTGAATTGTGGTTCTCAGGCTCCATATTCAATGCTGTTTCCAAGCAATTTTGGCATTCTATATTGAGTATATTATTGAAGTTCACCTTATGGGTATATCCTGATACAATTATAAATGAAAAATCATCTACATCTTAACAGAGAAATTTACCTTTACAATTTGGTACAGATTTCCTCTGGAATTTGATACTGTTTACTGAAAATCTGATAGAAAAAGAAGAAATGAAGGATACACTATACAAAGTGTCTCATAGAGCAACTTACTCATGGTTACATTCCTTTAACAAGCAGCAAGGGCTACATTTCAAAAGAGTATCTAACCTGATATTCCCAGAGAAACAACGTATAGGCGATCTCTCACTTTCATACAACTAATGACTCCAACGTTTTTTTTTGCCTTCCTTCTCATGCCCACCTTTGTACTAAAGTCACCAAGCACCAAAATCCTACTTTGAAACATCACTATCACAGGGGTGACCCTTGGTTCTCATAGTTTATGCCAACCAAGAATAAGTCCAGCATGTTTCCCTACACTGGGGCTCTGAGTAAGGTGCTGGCAATAAACCATGTCAGCTTTCCATATGCAGAAGCCCCTCTGTTTTGAATAGTGCTGGCAGGCATACATAGTCCTTGACTTTCCAGAGTCATCCTTTCTCCATTTTACTGACTTCTCTTTAGAATTCTTGCTGAGTCCTGCGCTGCTAGACATTGTGAGATCCTATCTTTTTTTTTCTTAACAAGAAGTAATTAGGTGAACTTCAGCACTGTAGCTGTCCATTTAAAATGTGCCATCATGAGGCTATTACAGTAGAATGGCTTCAGTTGTCATTGAGTTATGTTTTTTGATCTTATCAGGCCATTTAAAAAAAAAACTATGTATGCCCTACTTTTGCTATTTCAACCCAACATACTTGAAATAAAATGAGAAATGAGTCTGGCTATTAAACTCAAGCTGTTGCAAAACACAGTAACTATTTAAACCTGATTTTCAACATCCATATGAGTAAATTTGCTTAGCAAATACATTTAAATTTTAATGCATAACATTTATCTTTTCAGCCACTCCCTCTAGCTCTCTATTGGTATTGTTTATCCATTCATTCTTTTCTTCTTATATGATTGCATTTATAGTGTGTACTTGGTCCTTTTCAGGAAATTGTAAAACTCTTTTAACAACTCCAGACTTCTAGAAACAAATGCCCATCTTTTAAAAAACTAACATCCTACTACTGTTTTTATGGTTGCGAGTCATGAAATACTACAGTGTATAAGTATCACAGCATGCAATAGTGAATAAGGCACTGGATTTGGAATAAAAAAAATCTGAGTTCAAATGTTCCCTCAGTTATTTACTAGTTATATGACCCTGGGAAAATGATTTAATCTCTCTCAGTTTCAGTTTCTTCATCTGCAAAATAAGAGTGTTAGATCTGATGATCTCTTGGATCTCTTCCAGCTCTACATCTATGATTCTAGGACACAGAGGATAATGGAGAAGTACAGGATGGGTGTGACTAGATTATAATACATCCATGTGAATATATATGTGTGAATCTGTTTATATATACATATATATACACATATATAACATTTTAGATAATCATATATGTAAAACATAGATAAGGTCCATATACACACATATTTATTTCAAAGATAAACTAGAATAAAGAATATCACTGGAGAAAAAGTTGATTAAAAATGATGAGTTGGTAAACAAAGCAAGAGAAAGAAATAATAAAGGGATCCTCGGTACTACAATGGCATCCTCTCCACGTCAGAAAAAATTAAGAAGGTTCTCAGCATGGGTGCTTATGATGTAGGGAGAAATGGGTCCAAAGTCAAACAGCACAGAAAGGCATAGGTGGGTTTTGATCCACTTAGCAGAGTATATCCAAATTGATGAAGTGACAGATCGATCCATTTGGATATTATATCATAAAGGTCTTCTCAGATTTCCTAATCAATGTACCATAATTTATGTAGCTATTACACTTTTGTTGGACATTTAGGTTGCTTTCACTTTTCTTCAATTATAAATAATAGCTAGCATGTATATGGCACTTTAAGATTTGCAACAACCCTGAGAGGTAGGTGCTATTATTAATCCTATTTTACAGATGAGGAAAATGAGGCCCAGAGAGGTTAAATGACCTGCCTAGGATTGCAAAGCTATTAAATATCTGAGGCAGGATTCCAATTCTGGTCTTTCTGACTCCAAGTCTAGTGCATTATGCCACTAAATTGAGAACAGCTATGCATAAAGTTAACATAAATTTTTTACAGGTGAAACAAATTTATGTTGTTTTGGGTAACACTTTCAGTAGATTTTTCTCAAAGAGAATTATTGGGTCAAAGACTATTATTATTATTTAACTTTTACTAATTACTGCCAAAATGTTTTCTAAAAAAGACTTTATAAGTCCCAAATTCCACCAGTTCTCAGTGAGTATACCCATTTCCCCACAGCACAGCCAACACTTAGTCTCATTATTTTTAACTAGTTGGTCAATGAAATATTCCATAATGTAAACATTTCCCTTCATGTGTATTAAAAGTATGAAACTCTTAAATTGAAACGCTTATGTTAACATAAAGAAATGAACTTGAGTGGAAGGAAAAAAGACATGATGCATTTTTATGGCACTTTCCATAAGATTTTAAATTAAAATTTTACTTTATATATAATATGTATAATATAAATTCTCAGTATATCCGATTCCACAATACTTAATCTTAAACTGAATAGTGCTTTTTATTACTTATTTTGTACTTTGTCATAGCAATTAACTGGAGTATGAAAGCTGAGGAAACATACTTTTCTCTTGCTAGCTACAGTCAACAACTGAAAATGAACATTTATAGAACTGATAACTGATTTCTTCCTTGCTCCATATTAAGGCATTATTTTATTCAAAATAGGAAGAATTCACATTTTTCATAAGTATTCCATTTTTTCAAGAATTACTAATGAAATTCATGACAAAGTTATCTCCTAAGCTTTCGGCAACTAGGTAAAAAAAAGGAGGAAAAAGGAAAAAAAAGAGGAAACAAGTAAGTAATAAAAGAAATACATAGATAATTTATAAACTGAGGAATTTTGCACAAATAAAATTAGCATCTAGAATACAAAAGGAAGATGTCACTTGGGGGGAAATGTTGTTTTAAATCCCTATGACAAGGGTCTACTATCAAACATATATGAGGAACTAACACAAACATATGAGACAAAGATTCATGTCTCAATGAATAGGGTCAAAAACTATGAACAAACAATTTTCAAAATGAAAGCGTTTTATCAAACTGGTTTAACATTTTTCTCCCCCTTTCTTCCAAGGGTTTAATGGATAGGGGGAAGGTAGGGAGGAGAAGTAGATTTGAAAATTACATTAAAAAGATCGATAAAACTTGTTAAAAGAGAGAGAAAAAAGAATTGCAAGCACAACCATATGAAACGATGCTCCAAACCACTAATAATGAAAGAAACAAAAATCAAAACCAACTCAAGTAGCAAAGATAATAAATGATGGAAATCATAGCTAATGTTGGAAGGGTGAGTAAAGACAAGTAAGGTAGTGCCTTCTTGGTACAGATGTAAATAAGTTTTAACAATTCTGAAGAGAAATTTGCAATTATGCTTTTAAAAAGTAATTATAATATGCACACACTTTGAAGCAGATACTCCAACTGCTAAGCATTTAACCCAAGAAGATGAAAGACAAAAAGAAAAACCCCAAACACACCAGGGTATTATTCATAGCATCACTTTTTGTGGTAGTAAAGATCTGGAAACAAAGTAGATGTCCATCAGTTGTGGAAAGGCTAAACAAACTGTGTGGTCCATGAAACTAATGGATTATTATTATACTATAAGAAAATGACAAATATAAAAAATTTAAAAACCAACAACATTAATTGATGCAAATAAGTTAGGCAGAACCAAATTTTATATATATATATATATATATACATATACATATATATGTATATATATATATATATATATACACACATGAAAACTTCAGTGTAAAATGAAAAACAAAAACAAAAAATGAACACTGTATAATTTATGATAAAAGTTTCTCTGATAAGAGACTCATTTCCAAGACACATAAGGAACTGATGCAAATGTATAACACTAATAATCATTCCCCAATTGATACAATACGAATAGGCAGTTTCCCAAGGAAGAAATCCAAGCTAATAGTAGCCATATGAAAAAATACTTCAAACCAAAATGCACACTTTGAGTTCTAACTTATTTTCATCAGATTGACAAAGCTAACAAAAAAGGAAAATGGCAAATATTGAAGGGGCTGTGGGAAAATAGACTGATTAATATGCTAAGTGGTAGAGCTATAAAAATGGTACAACCATTCTGGAAAGCAATCTGGTACTACACCCAAGAAGCTCCTAACTGTGCATCAATCTCTTTGACCCAGCAATAACCCTAGTAGGTCCATATCCCAAAGAGATCAAAGGAAGAAGAAAAAAATTCACATGGACCAAAATATTTATAGCAGAAATTTGTGTAGAGGCAAAGAACTAGAAACAAAAGGGGATATGATTGAACAAGTTATCAAATATAAAAGTGATGGAATTCTATTGTGCTACAAGAACTGGTAAAAGAGACAACTTCAGAGAAACCAGAAAGACTTGTACAAACTGATACAGAAGGAAGTGAGCAGAACCAGGAGAACAATTTATAAAATGACAACAATACTGTAAAACAACTTTGAAAAACTTGAGAACTCTGATCAATGCAATAGTCAACCATGATGTTAGAGGACCAGGTGATGAAGAATGGTAACCACCTCCTGAGAGAGAGGTAATGAACTCAGAGTACAGACTGGAATATTATTTTTCAGACACGGACAATGTGGGGTTTTAATTGATAATGTATATTTACCACAAGAGTTTTGTTTTTCATTTTTTTCTTCTTGGGGGTTGGGTTGGAAGGAGGGAAAGAAAATATTTTTGTTAATTAAAAATAAATTAAGTTTTAAGAATCATAATGATCAAACTTGGCTCTAGGGAAAGATAATTAATTTACCTCTTTCCCTTATACAAAACAGCTGGAGAGGTACCAGTATGGAACATCATATATACGGCCAGACTATTGATTTGTTGGCTCATTTTGCTGAATGGATTTCCTCCTCCTTCCTTGTTTATTCTTTCTTACAATAAACAAAAAGGGATATTTCTTGTTACTCTGAAGAAGGGGAGAATATATTTTTAAATGAACATAATTTTAAAGACTGGGATGGTAGAATTCAAAGAATATTGACCAAAAGACCTGGGTTTAAGACCCAGTTCTGCCAAGTTCTAGCTATGCGACCTTGGACAAATTGCTTAAATTATGTAAACCTTGGTTTTCCAATTTTCCAATTAGAATAATTATACATTCAGGAGAGGTACAGAATTCAAAGGAAATGTAAGGAAAATATGTTGCAAATTTTAAAGCATTTCATTAACAAAAGTTTTTGGTGATATTGCTATGTAGGCTAAAGGGCTAGATCTGGAAGAGGTTGTAGATTCAACCCCTCTGAACCCACTTATTTTACATGTGAGAAAACCAGTCTCTAGTAAGGGAAAATGTCTTACTCAAGTTAACACATTAAAAGGAGAGGATATAAGGCTTTTTTCTGCTGCTAGTGCTTCCTACTTATGGATATATATTGCAAAGTAAATAAGGCTGCTCCTGTACCTATGTGGGTACCTATAGCAATCTCTGGATAAGAGCCTATCTGCTTAGCCTTGAGGTAGAGCTAATTACTCTAACCACTGTAAATACAGTGATTAAAAGCATACAAGTCCTGAAAAATTGTGCAATCTCTTCTTTTTTAATATTTCTTTTCTATTTCATTTTTTCCAAGTCACTTTTTATGAATTTTGAATGTAAAAATTTTATCCTTCCCCAAGATGATAAACAATCTAAGTAATACATGTGCAATCATGTAAAATATATTTTCATATTAGTCATGTTGTGAAAGAAAAAACAGAACAAAATGGAAAAACTATGAAAAACACAAAGTAAAAACAGTATACTTTGATCCGCATTCAGACTCCATCAGTTCTTTCTCTGAGTGTGAATATCATTTTCTATCATGAGTCTTGGAATTGTCTTGGATCATTGTTTTGCTGAGAAGAGCTAAATTAATCATAGTTGATCATTGTACAATGTTGTTGTTACTGTGTGCAATGTTTGCCTGGTTCTGCTCACTGCACTCAGCATCAGTTATGTCTTTTCCAGATTTCTCTGAAACCCACTAGCTCATCATTTCTTATAGCATAATAATATTCCATTACATTCATATTCCACAGCATGTTCAACCATTCCCCAACCGATGGGCATCCCCTCAATTTCCAACTCTTGATCACCACTGAAAGAGCTGCCACAAATATTTTTGTACATGTAGATCCTTTTCCCTTTTTCGTGATCTCTTTTTGGAATACAGACCTAGTACTGCTGGATCAAAGGGTGTGCAGAGTTTGATTGCTCTTTGGGTATAGTTCCAAATTGTGCAATTTCTTCTAAAATCACATAATAAAAGTTAAGGAGACCATTCTCCAATATATCACATAAATACTGATATCTTGTTTGTACATAGTTGTTAGAAAGGTGTCTCCTGCATCAGATTACCACATTTTGGAGGAAAGGGACTGTTGTTTCATTTTGTGTTTTTTTGCCTTTCTTTTTATCCCCAGTGCTTAGTACAGTGCCTGGCACATAGTAGACATTCAATAAAAGCTAGTTGACTAAATTTGACTAACACCACTCAATTATGCAAATATGCTCTCCACAGTTTTATTCTGTTGGAGTCTTAGCTTAACTTATGGTCAAGGGTAGGTGAGCATACAATTGAATGTCCTCATAGAAAAGACTATTTGCAAAGTATATTCTGGGGAAAGATATGATAGAACCTCTGGTCCAATTCTAGGCAGGCATTGCCTTAGGGATTTTCTGAGTTTTTTTCATTTTGAGAAAAAGGATTCAGATGCTTGGGAGGTTCCACTTAGTACATGATCTAGCAGGGAACTGAAATCTTCTTAAGACAAAGGTTTTTGGGAAAAAGAGATACTTTTCATTTCATCAGAAACTGGAAATCAGGAAGCATAACAGAATCGAAGGTCCCCAAGTGTAAGAGGGGAGGAGGCATCATGCTAACCATGCTTTAAGCATCACTGGGAATACAGGTCAACTGGAAAAAAAAAAAGGATGTAAGTGGCCCTTGGTTTAGAGCTCTACCAATGCAGTCTAATCTTCTTATCAGTGCTCCTGCTGCTAGGGTAATTCTAAATAGAAGGCCACATCTCCCTAAAGGACACACAAATGGGAACAAATATGCTGGCTGGTCTACAATCAGTCAAAGGACTAGGGTAAGTCTAAATGACATTTGCCACCACAGCTATGTCTCACGCACCTAAGAGGCCCTAGGATATCAGATAACAAATGTCATTCAGCTGGAAAAAATGATTCCCAGAGTTTGCCCTCCTCACAGACACCCACTAATGGTGAGATTTATCATGAATGGCCAAAAAGAAAATGTTGGTAAAATTTAGTTACTGTTACTGCTACGGAGAAGGATCACATTTACACCAACAAGCCCCAAATGGCAGAACAAATTACCCATTTTAATGGGATTCATCAGTCTCATTTTACTAGGATAGATGTAGCAACTATTCTGCCTGCTACATATTTACTCCTAAGAGCAAAAATAACAGTTATCATCCTTTCACATTTACAGAGTGCTTTACGTGAACTTTGCAAGATCAAATTCCCTACTGCTGAAGAAGGATCACAATGAATGTTCACTGCCTGTATTCAAATGGGCTGCAGAGTAGGGGAAGTGAACACTGTTTTCACAAATCAGCTCCTGACATTTTGGGAAACACTCGTTTATTTCTATGAAACAATGGAGCGGCCAGCTTTGACACTCCTTTTCCTTTTCTCAAAAAGAGAACAAAAGGGCCATCCGAACAGAGATGCAAACTGAAGCAATTTACATTTCCATAAATTCAGATCAGCTCAGCAAAAATGATTTCTTCTGAAGCTGTAAGAGAATTTCAGCATCACAAAATGGCTACATATTTCTCAATTTAATCTACGGAGTATTTATTAGTCTACTACTGTGTGTAAGGCACTGTGTGAGGTACTAGGGAAACAAACAAAATGAAAAGAAAATTTCTGCCTTCAAGGAGCTTAATTGAGTTTTTCTGGGAGAATACAACCACAAAAACATAAAAATAAACTGTATTATGATATATTCATTGTAACTATACTATTATAACATGCCATAATATAACACATTATTCCTGAATTTATGGAGTCCTTTAATGTTTTCCAAGTGTTTTACACGTGTTTTTTCATTTGAGCCTCACCGCAGTCTTGTGAGACTGGTGCTATTATTATCTCCATTGTGCAGATGAAACCAAGATGAGGACAACATGTAAATATATAAAACTATACATGGTAACTGGGGGAAATGGAGAGAGCATTAATAAGGAAAGGGAGACGGAAAAGCTTCCAATCGGAGGCGGCACATAAATTGAGCCTTAAAGAAAGGAATTCTAAGGTTCAGATGAAAAGGGCAACTAGGGGTGGGGAACCTGTGGCCTCAAGGTCACATATGGCCCTGTACGTCCTGAAGGGTGGCCCTTTACTGAATCCACTGGCCACATGTGGCCTCAAGGCTGCAGATTCCCCACTCCTGGAACTATTAAACTGCCACATTTTTCAGTAAGCAACTTCACTAAAAGATTAAAAATAAAAACAACAGAATGCCGTATCATTTTATAGCTACTCAGGAGACATGACCTAAGAGAAAAACATATATTTAATTCTCAGCAGGTGATCTCTTATGTGAGATACAGTGAACTTTCCAAGATGACCTCTTTGTTCTGTCAGATCCTGACACAAAGACTTTTGGGGGTTTTTAAGTTTTGAGGTTTAATGTGAAAATGAGAAAGTCAAGTGTTTCCTAGCACTTCATAGCTACTTAAATGCTAAAATATTTTGCTTTTACTGAAAAATATGTGAAAAGTGATAACATGAAGAGTCTTGAATTGCTAAATTTGAGAATGTAACTGAAGGAAGCAAGCAAATTCCTTAAGGGAAAATGATGACTTGTGTTGTCAGCATCATAAAATTGTACCAGATTTATTAATTTAGTCTGAAGACGTGCCTGTCTTTGAATGACATTACCTTGAAATAAAGTCATAACCTTTTTTCTCTGTTTAAACTTTTAAAAAACAGTTCAGATTTTGCAAGTAGGAAAAAAAAAGATGTATTCACATGAATATTTAAAAGTACTGATTTAGGAAACAGAGTTTAAACTCAGTAAGTAAATCTGAATCAACTCAAGATTAAAGCATCCATTTAAAACAATTTGTTTTAAGTGCATAAAAATTTGTAATGACCACAATTTGAATTTAGTGATAAATTACAGCCATTTAAGTTTTAACAAAGCTTTACTATAAATTTCTCTTCTGGGTCTATGCCACAATGTTGCACAACAGAGACTGGAAGATAACAAGATCTTTTTAGTACGTGGAATAATGATAGCCCTTAGAAGTTAGAAAAAGTAAATTCATATGTGCAAATCTAGAATAATTCTGGAATTTGGTAATTTCAAAGAGAATCATCATTACTCTAAATGCCCAGTTTTCATTTGTGCCATTACTGGGATCAGCACAGCTACTGTTTTAAAATAAAAAGTGAATCTTTGAGGCGATATGCCATGGCTGAATTGCTAACCCATTTATTTATCCCACTCCAGCATACAGCTTAAAAATCTGACACGTGAAAATACCAGTATTTGCACAAAATGGCCTGAGAATTTAAAGAGAATTTATTAATTTATAAAGGATTTTAAAAATATGTGACCCTTTTTTATTCTTATCAGATAAAAACAGTTCATTATAGATAGAGCTGGTTGGTGACTGTGATCAGAAATAAGACCATTTCAATTTTTACTTTAGAGATTTTATTTATTTTCTCATAATGCTAAATAAGACTGAATGTTAGCGTCATTCTTCCTTTCTCCAGAGACATCATTTTCTTTCTCAATGATTCCTCACTTCAGGAAAAAGGCCATTAAAAATGACATACAGCAAGTATTTTTTGCTGGCTCCAAGTACTCCTCAATGGAAAAGAATCGATTGCTAATGAAAAATAAAGTCATTAAATCCAAAAAACTGAATTTTCTGAAGCTATTATATTTTCCCAAATACTAATGATATGATAAAAATTGTGCCAGCTTTTAGATAAGGTTAGATCAGAATGCCTCTAGTGTTCCTTCAACCTCTAAAATTCTCTTTTCTTAAGTAAGCATTTATTTCATAAATCAGTCAACAAGTACTTATTAGTAGTTAGTAACTGACAGACATTGTTCCAAGGATGCTAACACAAACGCTGACAGTTCTTGCCCTCAGGGAGCTCACATTACGCTGAAGAAAGGAGATGTTCATAGATATGTAAACGTATTTGCATGTGTTTTTATATATAATATATATTTATATTTTCATATATGTATTCTTATACATATATGTATTTATACATATATGCATTTTATATATACATATATTTATATCTATATACATATTTTACATAGAGTACACAGATGTATAGAGCACATATATAAGCTCTCTCTCTACACACACATATATAGACACATACACATGTATAGAGCTTATGCATTTTATATATTCCACACACACTTATATACATACCAATTATATAAGATTTATTAAACACCTAAAAATACAACTTTGGAGAAGGTTAAAAGGAACAATTATTTCACAAAAACTGAGCATGAAAGGAAGAACTAATACAGGATGCAGGTCTGGTAATACTGGAACCTGACCCTCATTACCTTACACTCAGGAGGAAACAACGAGTCCATGTGGAAGGGTGTAGAAGTCTTCAGAACTTGTGGAGATACAAGAAAACTGGGAGATGGAGTGGGAGAGGGCTTTTGAGCGTATAGATTATGATGCAGGAGGGGAGAGAAGTTAAAGGAGGGACTGGAAGGGTGGGTAAAATAAGGAACATGGTAACTCTATTATATATTTAAAAGGAATAGCAAATTGTACATAATAGATCTGCAGTTTCTCATGCAATCACCTTTTTTATTGTGCCATGTTATGGGGAAAAGGAAAGGCCTCCAGAGGGAACTAGAAGTTGAGGTGACCTTGAAGGGAGATGGGGGTTTCCAGAGGAGGAAGTGGGAAGGGAGATCTAAAATTTGGGGGACAACAGACTGTGTAAAGGGATGAAAGTGGGAGATAAAGTATCTTGTATAGAGATCAGGAAGTGAGACAGAAAAAACATTCAGTGCACGAGGGGCAGGGAGTGAAGCCTGGGCAGAAAGAACAAAGCTGCACTGTGAAGGGCTTTACGTTTTAAATACATGCATTTTTTTTATCCTAGAGATAACAGGGAGTCACTAAAGTTTCCTGAACAGAGCAAGGAGATAGATAGGCCTGTTCTTTAAGATCCATTTCTCAGTTATATGGAGGGTGGATTATACGGAGGGAGTGATATGGAAGGAGGAGATACTGAAGGCCAATTAGGAAGCTGTTGTAACAGTACAAATGACCGGTAATGACAATATGAACTGGGGAGGGGCCATGTGAGTGATGGGGTAGTGATCAAGTGCATGAAAAGAAAGAGATGAGGGAGAAAGATGTTGGAGAAGTAAAATCAAAAAGCTCTGGTAACAGAGTCAATATGGGAGGATATGTGAGAAAGAAGAGATAAGGATAATTCCTAGCTTGCCAACCTGGGTGACTGGAAGGATGGCACTGCCTTAGAAATAGGGAAGCTAGAAAGAGGGGTGGGTTTGGGAACAAAGCTAATGGGTTCTGTTTTGGACAAATTAAGCTTGAAAGGACATAGAGGTGAAGATACTCATCAAGTAGTTTGCAAAGTGAGACTGGAGTTCAGTTGAGAAATAAGGGCTAGATAAATCAATTTGGAAGTCATCCCCATAGAGGTGAGAGTTGAACCCTTGGAAGCTGAAATGATCAACCAGCAAGAGAATATAAGAGAGAGAAAGTAGGAGAAAGTTCACAATGCATAAACCTATATTTAAGTACTTATAATCATATCACTCAGAAGTAGCTGCATGCACAGTGGCAAAAAATCCAACTAACCCTGGTTCCACTTGCAGGTCTGTTACTACCCAGTTATTTAATCATTCTGGGTCTCTCACTTTCTTATCTGTAACATGGAGAGGTCAGACTTGATGCTGTCCTAGGTCCCTGAGCATGTTAATCACTCTCTACCCTCTACTGTTATTTATATATGACAACATTGCCTTTTAAAGTCTACCAAAAGTTACATGCAGTTGGTTACACAATGCATGGATACACAGACCCCACTAAGTTCCCTTAAGGTTTGTATCCCAGGTACAGAAATAAGTTATCACAACGAGTTAGTTATACACTAGACAGGCTCTCCCAGGATAAAAGGATAGAGAAAAGGCTAGGCTACAGACAGGTTATTCCACTTTGGTTTGGTCAGAACAAATGATTCAATCAGTCTCAATAGGGAGCTGTGCATTTGTACCCTCTCCAATCTAATCTATGATGGTTATTTGGATGGTCATCATTCTGTTCTGTGCCCAATTTAAACATTCCAGTAAATATATCTTTGCTCAGTGGTCATTATACATTGGGATGGAAACAAAATGAACAGCACAGTGCCAAACGGACAATGTAAATGTTCAGCAAGACCTATCATAAAAAATCCTTGGAATTTTGGACTCATGTATCACTACTCTGAGTACATTCCCTCTTTCCTGAAACATCTTATCTTCTTTCTTTGAAATGAATGACTCCTACCAACACTACTATTCCTAGTTCATTAATCCTGGCAAGATTTTGCTGTAACCAATTTAGAAAGCACTCACTTTCTCTGAATGCCATGCCTGCTTTCTTCATGTTCTCACTGATTGGAGGCTGGCATATTCTCAGGTCTGCTACAATCCATACCTTTCTATCCTCTTCACCCATCTTCTCACCTACCTTCCCTCAGTACTAGTTAGAGAAGAAAGCTCATTTTTGGTTCACAAAACACAGTCTTCCCTGCATATTTTTACATGTTAATCCACAAAAGGAATAAAATTCAAGGGAACAAGTATTTATTAAGTGCTTCTTGTGTGCCAAGCAATACACCAAGTGCTATAAATACAAAGAAAAGAAAAAAATCAATCTCTGATCTCTAGGAGCTCACAATCTAACGGGAGTGGTAATGGGGAAGGAGGGAGAGGCAGAACAACTTCCAAATGACTACGTATAAGCAGGATCTATAAAGCATAAATTGGAGATAATTTCAGAGGGTAAGGCTTGTTGCACAAGGTGAAATTTTAACTGAAATTGAAGAAATCCCAAGAAACCAGGAGGCAGAGGTGAGGAAAGGAAGAATCCCACGTATGGGGGCAACCAATTAAAAGTTTGGGGGCTTAATTACTCAAGAAGTGAAGAATTTTCTGCTTAGGTATAACTCACAAAATGATGATAAAGCACTATTTGAAAACTTATTGTGTGCAATAATAAGCCATGGGGGCACTGATAAAGGTGACTAGCTGAGCTATCAATCATGTAACCTGATTGAGCCAGCTCTCCCTCCCCTTCACACTGTTGTCAAGCGTACCAGGGACTTTCAGGACGCATTCTTCCCAGGCTCATCCAGGCTAGGGGAATTGAATCTCAGGGGCTATTTCCTTTTTCCTATAAATTATCCCCACAAAGGAAATATCTATGCCCTTTGAGCAATGCTACTGCTAGGAACATAATTCCAAGGAGGTCAAAGACACAAACAAAAAGTTCATCTAAAATATTCATTGCAACACTTTTTGTGGTAGGAAAGAACTAGAAACAAAAGTGGAGGCCCATTCATTTGGGAATGGATAAGTAATTTCTGGTACACGAATGTCATGGAATATTCTTGTGCCGTAATAAAAATCAACAAGTATAAGAAATTCAGAGAAACACAGAAAGCTGTATATACACTGATACAGAGTGATAAAAGCCAAACCAAGGAAACAATCCACACAACACCCATACTGGTGTAAATAGAAAGAATAATAATGACCAATCTTGGTCAAAGGGGAAATGAGAAAATGGACCATGTTCCTTTCACTGAAGAGGTGAAGAACTACAGGCATGGAGCATTTCATATGCTATCAAAGTCAATGTGTTGGGTGGTTTGGCTGTCCTTTTTAAAAAAAAATCTTTGTTACAAGGAGAGGTTCATTTAGTAGGATAGGGGACAGATACACCACGGAATGAATGTGATATGAAAACAAAAGCCATCAATAAAACTTTTTACCCAGAAAACCCCCAAAACCACTATAGATGGAACATGACACTTAGAGCTGTTTGAACAAATAAAAATCAAAGAACCTTGGAGGGTATGCCTTGGTAGAAGGATTAATTATACCTGGATTTTAACATAAAAGAGAATCTGAAAAGTAACTTACCCTCAAGGCCTCTATAACAAGGTCTCTAGCTTCCAGTTCTCCTTCCATGACACTGAGGAGCATTCGCAGTTCTGGTTTACTGAGAGTGTCCACATCGAACTCTTTTTTCTGCAAAGGAGAAATAAAGTGTTGAAAACACCACTTTTTAAAAGAAATATGTGGCTCAGCTCAACATTTCCATTCTCCAAATGTTATAAAAATAGCCTAGCAATTTTTATTCCAATTGTTTGGCACATCCATGACTGGACTATCCCACCAGGCATTTGGATATTTGCCCGGTGGCAGCTGGGTAGTCTTCATCCTTCAGGAATGGAAGGTGGAAATGGAATGGCCAGCAGCCAAACTCCATCTCTGCCCTTAAATCCATCAACCATCATCAAAAGCTTTCCCTCCAAGGAGCTTTCCCAGCATATGGACAATATTTTCCAAATGGAATTATTTGGCCGACATCAGCATGCATCCACCACTCAGGCACATTCAAGGGTCCCAGAGCCCAGACTAGTACTCAGGTTCACTGAGCCTAACTAGAGTAGCTCACATTTTCATATCACTTTAATTAAGGCTTACAAAGTCTTCTCCTCACAACAACTCTGTGAAGCAAATTTTGCAATTATTAGTCATTTTTACAAATGAAGAAACTAAATCTCTTAAAGACTAAGTGGCTTGTCAAATCTTCTTGTTAGAAGATAGAGAGGTAGACTAGGCTGACGTACATAGAGAGCGGGTACATTTCATTCCTGGGAAAACGGAGCTTGATTTCCAGAAGGAACTCAATATGAAAGATCCTCAAGATTATGCAATCCCTGGATCTTCCATGATCTGAACAGAACCCACCGCCCAGTAATACATGTATTCCTGTAGAGCAGTGTATAATTTGAATATTTATAAATTAGATTTTTTTAAAGCCTTGCAGGAGGTATTTTCATAAAGCCAATAAATACTCTCTCAATTTTATGCCATGAGTTCATTTTCTACCCAAATATTGTCAGAGTGGCAAACATATTTTTTAACAATAGTGATAATTCTAGATAGTATTGTTGCAGCAATGTAAGGTTTTTCAAAGTGCTTTACAAAGATTATCATGCTATTATTCTCATTTCACAGGTGAGGAAACTGAAAAAACAGAGGTTAAGTGACTTTCCCAGTCTCACTCTGCTATTAAGTACCTAAGGAAGGATTTGAACTCAGGTCTTCCTTGACTGTAGGTTCAACACTTTACCCACTGCACCATCCAGCTGTCTATTCTAATGGGACCAGTTAGTGCATCTTCTCTACAGGAACTATGTTTCAAGTCATCGAATTCATTCCATTTATGCTCTTACATAAGATTTTTAAGGACAGGAATAAATATAGCCATTAAACTTTCAAGAGAGTGTTTCTATCCACCAACAGCTGACTGCTCTAAAACACAGCATTGTGATATGGTGGAATAAGATATGGTTCCCAGCTAACAAGTGGCTTCTGATCTAACCTTAGTATCTTTCTGGACCCTCCCTGCCACCTATATATGAAACTATATTACCAACATAGGATCATAAATATAGAGTTATAAAAGATTCTATAATGAACCAAATCCCCCTATTATCCTACATAGACTTAAATCATAAACAGGTTATAGGACTTGGCCAAGGTCACCCAGTAATAGGAAAGAGAGGCAGGGTTTACACCCAGGCCAATTGGAGTGCTGACTCCAATCTCAGCACTCTTTGCACTACATAAGGCTAGAGCAAGGAAATATTAAAAGTAAAAGAGAGGAGCAGAGGCTACTAATCTGTAAGGGAAGGTGGCTAGTTGTTGTTAATGTCCTTAACGTAAGTTTGGGATCATTTTTTAATTGCTCTTAGATCAACAACAGGTATTTGGAGAAATGAGAAGAGGAAAATAAGTACTTTTGGCAAAAACAAAAAGAATGCGTAGTCTTAGTGATCACCTATTTCCAAATCTACCTTAGAGCCTTGCTCTATATATGTGAAAATAGCTAAAATCCAGGAGAATATATGTTTCTGACAGGTAAAGAAAGGATGTATTTCCTAAGAGTCCATTTCTTTTGAAATTTTTTAACCCTGGTCCAATAACTTTAACATACTGACCATAATAAAAGACAGATATTTGCTTTTCCCATTGAACTGAGAGAAGGCGCTGTTATTTATATGTTGTTTAGAGTGTCATGTTTAATTGGTGTTGCTTCAGCTTCTTTTAAAGACTTGAGTTAATTATTTTCCAAAGCTTCATAAACCAAATGGTCCATCTTACCAATATACTCACTTCTCATACTCTCTGTGTCAGCTGAACTAGCCTACTACTGGTTGCTCTATGTACAAGACATTAAACATCCCTCTTCCATGTTGTGATCTACTATATCTGGAATATAATCCCGCCTCACCTCAGTCTCATAGAATCTCTGCCTTCCAGTGGCCACATCCTACTTAAGACTTTTTCTGATCTCCCTAGTTATTTCCTCTCTTGAAATTACTTTGCATTACTCTGCATATACATTGGCTTTACTTATTTGTTTCTATGTTATATCTTGCAGAAGAATATCAGCTCTGTAAGGACAGAGACTATTTCAGTTTTGATCTTTGTACCCTCTGTACCTAGCACCATGCCTTATGCAGAATGGACACTTAATAAATATCTGTTGAATTAACAAATAACAATGAGTATAATGTACTACAAGGATTCTGATTTGTATTGGAGATCAAGGCATCTGACCTGGTTATATCATCTCATTATGTGATCAAAGAGTAATAAAAATACATCTTTGTATCTAGTTTCCTATCAATAAGATGGAACATCAATAGAATTCTGGCATAATAAACCTTGATACCCCACAAATTCAAACATACTACAGGTCCAATGTCTACAAATAAAGTGATATAACTACATATATCCCAATAATAAACCACTACTGTAATCCTTGTCTTTTCAAGGACATGCTCCTATTAGAATAAAGTATACAATATTAAATAAGGTGTGTAATTTTAAAAATCTTTATTCTCACCCTCATAGAAATATTATCAATATTTAAAACACGTATATGAAAATAATTAAGAGTTTCAAGATATTCTACAAACAAATTCAAGGTATTTTGACCAAACTGGAAGGGAAGGAGTGAGGGAGTAATCATTTACATAGCACCTACAATATGTCAGATATGGAGTTACATGCTTCCAAAAACATCTCAGTTGATACTGACAAGAACCCTGTGAGATAAGCACTATTATTATTTCATTTTAGAGTTGACGAAATGCAGGTAAATACATTAAGTGATTTGCCCAGGATCACAAAGAGAGAAAAATATTTGAAGCCAAATTTGAACTCAGGTCTTCCTGACTCCAGGCCTAGCCCTCTATCCTCTGCACCACAAACTATCAGCAAGAAATATAACTTTCTGGTTCTTTTTGTGGTGGCCAACAATTGGAAATTGAAGGGATGCCCATCAATTGGGGAAATGACAACAAGTTTTGGTATATGAATGTCACAGAATACTACTGATCCATAAGAAAGGGTGAGTAGGCAGACTTCAGAAAAACCTGGAAAGACCCACATGAACTGATGCTGGGTGAAATGAGCAGGAACAGGAGAGAACATCGTGTACAGCAACAGCAACATTTGTGTGATGACCAGTTTTAATAGACTGAGCTCTTCTCAGCAATGCAAGGATCTAAGATAATTGCAAAAGACTCTTGATGGAAAATGCTGTCCACATCCAGAGAAAGAAATATGGAGTCTGAATGCAGATCAAAGCACAATATTTTCTCTCTCTCTCTTTTTCTTTGGTTTCTTCTTTCTTGTTGTTTTTCCCTTTGGTTCTAATTCTTATTTACAACGTGACTAATATGGAAATATGCTTTTTGTAAAAAGAATTATAACTTAAATTTTTGGGGGGTTTTATCAGCATAGACAGGTAATGGTGTAAGGAAATATCTTCTACCCATCAATAAGCATTTACAAGGTACTTTCTGTGTTCCACAAGGACCTTACATTTTACCCATTTGGGGGAAGGAGTGAAGGGGGAAGGAAAAGACACACACTAAAGGTTAACCCATGCAGATACACAGAGATGGGACATAGAAAGTTGTGTCTGAAGAGAAGCAAGAAAGCCAGACTATAGAGAGTAAGAAGGGACATAATATACAATAAATCTAGAAAGGCAAGTGGGAGTCAGATTGTGAAGTGTTGGTATTTGGTCCTAAAAGTAGGAGGGAATCAATGAAATTTATTGAGTAGGGAGATACTGTAGTCAAATCTTAGGAAAATCCCTCTGTCAACTTTGAAAGGTTGTCTGGAGAAGGGATCTGAGGCAAGGAAGTCCAATAAGGAGATTAGCCCAGGTGAAAAGTGACAAGGACCTAAAACAGGGCTGGGGCCATGAGGAAAGACATGAGAGAAGTTGGGGATGTAAAACTGATAAGACTTAAAAATTTAGCCTTCAATATTGCCTGGAAGTTGATCTCAAGACAGATAAGTGCCTTGTCCAGCATCATTAGCTCAGTGTGTATGGGAAGTCACACTTCAACTCAGGTCTCCGTGATACCAAAGTCAGCCCTCCATCCACTATGTCCTGCTGATCTGTTTACTTCTGCACAACAGAATTGCCAGATAAATAAATTTTGAGGTGATAAGGAATAAAAATTGGTTGCAATCTGTTTTTGCTGTTACCATTCAATCTGGGAGTTTTCTTCTTCAACTTTATTTTTCAGATAATATATTTTTGTGTTCCTCAAGATAAAAGTGTTAAGACATTGAGAACAAAGAGAAAGTTCAAATAAAAATGAAATTGTCTGTATCTTCAGGATGATAAGAAAGCCTGTCTAACTTCATTTCCCCACAGCATTCTCAAAAGAATTGTCTCTCAACAGGAAGAAATATAAGCCAAGAGTTATTATATAATGTTGTCTATAATTTAGAGGGGGAAAAACACTATACATCGTCCCCATTTCTCCCCATCTTTAAAAAAAAAAACCCTTCCCTTGAAGCTACCAATCTCTTAAGCAATTATTTTATCCTGGCTTCCTTCAACAAAGAGCTAGGAAAAAGCTATTTAAACTTCTCAGCCCTTTGCAATCTGCTTTCTCACTTTCTCCCTCCTCAAACATTACCAATGATCTATTCATTGCAATAGTTCACAGCAACTTGCACAATCCTCTTTCACGTTGTCTTTTTTTGTACACTGAAATGTTTGTTGGTGAGTTAACAATTACAGACTTTTTTTCAAAGGGAGTGGCCTTTTCACAGTGCTTAGTCTTTTGGAGCTCTCAGGAGCATCTGACACTTCCGATGACCTCCTCCTACATAAACTCTCCTTTTGGAGTTTTCATGACATGCCTCTCTCCTGCTTATCCTGCCTATCTAGCTACTTCTCATTCTCCTTTCAGGGATCATCCCTAGGCCTCTTCCACATCCCTGCTTTGAGTTCCTTGGGACTCTGCCCCTTCTTAAAAGAGCCCATCAACTGCCATGTTTTTATGATTGTCTCTACGCAGATAATTCCCAGAATTGTATCTCTCCGGCTGGTAGTCCTCCTGAACTCCCTTTCTGCATAAGCAACTGTCTATTGGACATCTCCAACTGTATGCCCTGTAAGTTGTTCTCAAAATCCATTGACTAGTGTCTGAAAAGTGCTGGACTTGGATTAAAGAAGACTTGGTTCAAATTTTGTCTCTCACAACTACTTGCTGTAAAACTCTGGGCATAGAACCTTAGTTTACTCAAGGCTAAAATGAGGGGCTTGGGATCAATGGCCTCCAAGATCTCTTCTAATTCTGAGGCTATGATTCCATGACCTCTCTATTCCCTTCTTACCATTTGTATCAGCACCACTCTTGGTCACTCACCACTCTGTTATACTACTACTACGGCCTCCTAATCGGTCCCTCTGCCCTTTCTAATTCATCCTCTACACAGCTGCCAAATCTATATTCTCAAAGCACTGGTCTGACTATATCACTCCCCTGCTCAAAAATATCCAGAGGCTCCTTCTTTGTCTACAAGCTCAAAAACAGTAGTACTCTCTTGCAGGGACACTATGATCTAGTCAAATTGAACAATTTGCTGTTCCCCACTCACTTCATTCCATCTTCCATCTCTGGTCCTTTGCACAGGCTGTCTCCCAGACCTGAAGTGCATTCTCTCCTCACTTCTAATTCATAGGATCCCTAGCTTCCACCAGAGCAGTCCAGAAGCCAACCTCCTTCCTTAAATGTACCCCATCTGGGCCCCTGCAGCTGCTAGCACAGCTAGCAACTTCTACATGTTTCCTCCAAACAAAACACGTTTTTTAAAGAGCAAGGACTATTTAATTTTGGGGTTTTTTTACACCGACACCTAGCATAAAGCCTGGCATATAGATTCTTAATCTTAATTGGACTTGCTGAATTAATTAAAACAAAGCGCTCACTAAATCATTCAAAATGGCACTGCGCAGCACAACCAAGATTATTTGATGATCACATCCACTGTGAAAGAAAATCACAATACCTGAAATACCTCACAGCTCTGATGAATGCAATGCCCGATTATGACTTGGGCGGCAGGCTGATGGTAAAAGCATGGCTCCCACTTCCTGACAGTGAGGTGCTGGATGATATGGGCAGAATGTAGCATACATTTTCAGTCACGGTCAAGGTATTGATTTGTTTTGCTAGACTATTTATTTGTTACCAGGGTGGTAAAGGAGGGAATGGGGGGGAGGGAAGAGATCACTGGAAGGTGACAGTGATATTAAAAAAAGAGGTTTAGTGAAACATTAAAGGTAATCTCAGTGGAAAGTTTTAAAGAATAAGCTTTATAGATGGTGCTTGATTCTCCCACTTCCTTTCAATTAAAAGAAATCATTCCTCAATTCTGCAGAGGCCTGAAAAGCACTCACACATTTCAGTTCCATACTCTATTTCCTAGCCTTGTGACATCTACCAAGAAAAATCCTCAGAGCAGGAGGCAGGGAGAGCTTTTATTTTATCACCTTGTTGTAAAGCCTGTGCGTAAGTAAACTAAGTAAAGGTACTCCAGCTGCTGGCCTTGGAGTTGCAAGCAGGGGCACAGGGCACCCACAGAGCACAGTACTTATGTACAAAAGTACATCCTTAAGAAAAGGCAGTCCATTCAATCCCCACAAACTATTCAGTATTGTTCTGTTTTCAATCGCTCTGGATCATTTGGTAAGGAAAAAATAACCTCTGTTTTGGCTTTCTCTGGGCAGACACATATCAAGAGCAGATTGACAAAAACCATCACTGAGCTAAGTGTGTTCTATTTGCCAGTGCTGAAATTCTGCAACAGCCAACACCTCCCAGGCAAAAGTAAAGTACTAACTGTGCCAGCAGATGCAATGGGGACAGCCAACTGCTCTGGCCACATGGCGTCAGAGGATGAGAGATCATGGGTCTGCAGACAGCAATGACCTAAGAAACCACATCATCTAATCCCTTCATTTTACCTCGGAGGAAATGAAGCTCCAGGAAAATTAAATGGTCAAAGTCCTTTCAAACACTGTCCTCCACCACCTTTCCAACCATCTTACACCTTACGTCTCACCCTGCACACCCAAGCCAGTGACAATGGCCCCTTTGCTGTTCCTCGAGCAAAACATTCCATTTCCCTTCCTGGCTTCCCTGACTTCTTTCAAATCCCAGCTTAAGTCCTACCTTCTCAAATATCTTAATTCTAGTGCTTTCTCTCGATTGATTATTTCCTTCTTATCCTCCTTATGGCTTGTCTGTACATGGTTGTTTGCATGTTGTCTCTCCCATTAGAAATCTTTTGCCTTTCTCTTTATGCCCATAACTTAGCAGAAGACCTGACACATTGGAGCAGTTTAATAAATGTTTCCTGATGTACTGAGTTGTCCAAGGTCACAGAGAGAGTGAGCCTCAGAGATAGGATCTGAAGCCAGGCACAGTGACTGCAAAGTCAGGGGGCTCTTTCCCCAAAACCACAACTGACTCTTTACTTTGGGAAGCACTGTGTTAGACAGGACAGGGCAAGCCTGAAGTCAGCCAGGTAAGAGACCAACCTCTTGGGTCTACTCCTAGGATGAAATATTGGTGGTAACTATGAAGCAGGGCTGCACTTTACAGCAAAAGAATGGCCTGCATCTTTCTACATGCTGCAACAGTGAATCCTCCAATAAGCAATTTAGAACCCAATTAGTTGTTCTAGAAAGTAAACACAGGAAACATCATGTTGTAATGGAAAGGACAATGGATGGGACCTAGAGACATGGGTTCTAGTACCAGGTCTGCCACTGGCTAGTTGTGTCACATCCACTCTAAATCTCAATTTCTTCATCTGTAAAATGAGAACAGTTTGAGCTAGATCAGGGGCATCCGATTTTTTTCACATGACTAGAAATCCATGTGTGCAGCCTGCGGTCTTAAAAATGGCTAACAATGACACACAGCTCGTTAGCTATTTTAAAATATGGATTTCCCCCCTCCTCCTCCCTCCCCCACTGCACCAGTAATACAAAAGCAATACACAAGAGAATTTGAGTGGCAGTTGACCTCTAGAACATTCCTTGAGGCTACTGTCCCAGATAGACCACTAGATTGCAGAAAACTTCTTACATAAGTATCTGTGCCAAAAACATTGTTCTAAAGGACCTAGAAAATCCATTTAAGCCACTTTCTACAGACTTAGCTTTTCATCTTAGTATGTAATACTTTGGTAATAAATATTTACTATTATTAGGTAAAGAGTATATGATAGTGGAAGAAAGACCACTAAGTTTGGAGTCAGAAGACCTGGGTTTGAATCCTGGTTCTGTCACTTACAACCTGTAGTGACCTTTATGCAAATCACTTCATCTTTCTATGGCCCAATTTTGTCATCTGCAAAATGAGAATGACCACTAAGGTTCCTTCCTTCTAGCTCCAAAATTTCATGATCTGTGATTGTATGGTGCTAAAAATTATAACAACATTTAGAAACTGCCCATATTGTTTTCTTCTGGCTGATTCAATGTTTTTACCTAAGGATATGTGGTTTTGCAGTCACTGGGAAGAACTGATGGGGAAAAAAAGAAGAAAGCAATAATGAGTCTTTAGAAATTTATGGGCAAAGACCAAACTTTGAATACTCTGAATAAGAAGAAATGCCAACATCCTAAAATTCATCCTTCCAGATGAGATCAAGAATACATTTTCTCTAAGTCACAAAATTTACACTGTATCCAACTACAGAGCTGGGGAACTCTAGTAGAATTAATCTTTCAAGAAAAACACAGGGGGAGAATGGATATTGAATATTTATTTCTAAAATGCTGGGTCTTTTCAAGGCACTTTCAAACCACACAATCCTTCTTACATTAACTCTGCTTCATTAGTTAATACCTCTATCCCCTCTTTTTTGGGTTTAAGAAACTGGAGTCCAAGGAGACTAAATGATTTAGCGAATGACATATAGGCAAATAAGGTCAAAGGCTGAATTAGAACTTTATAGATTATTACTTAGTCCATTGAAAACTATGTTATTGCTTCCTTTGTGCGAGGTACTGTGTAATTTGTCTATCTGCTTTGGTATAAAGCAAGAGCCTGTGCAAACAGAAAGAACAGCATGGAAGTCTTCATAATGTTCAAAGCCACACTCAGTTTCATGGATCATTCTTAGAAGAAATAAGTGGTCAGCCTTTATTACTACAAACTGTTGAACAGGAATTAGTATAATGGATATGTTTACTGTGTTAAAAATCACAGGGTTAAAATTAATGCGTCTGAACATTGCAAGTTTGCCCATTTTATCTCTTCTCTGACCTTCTCTGCACCTCTTCTTTCTGATAAAATACATACACAAATACATGAAGACACACAATTTGTACTTTTTTTAAGATAGCAAAGCAGCACATTGTGTGTAATCAGGACAAGATCATGAAGCAATGAAACTGACTATGAAACAGAAAGCAACCAGAACCAGCTACTGGGTGCAATTAAATTTGACCAAAATGAAAAAACCAGAGAACAAGAAATTGATGAGGACAGTCTTAGATACGTAACCAGGACCACTTCCTCCTTTCTCGTTGCCCTTTTAGAAAGGGGCACTTCAGAGAGTAGAAAGCAATATTTCCTATTTCTATCATTTGTCTTTCAATGTTACAAAAGCCCTGCAGAAGGTCTTTGTTTAAAATAACCTGCAGTAGCCAGCAATCACATGAAATAAGTGTTGTTTTTTAAGCAGCTCAAATTGCATTAATAAATATTCTCTCCAAGATTCAGCTTGAGATGGCAAATCCCAGCACTAATATTCAAAAGAGTAACCTGATACACCAAGATTAAATGATGTGCTTTCAGCAGCAACTCAGACCTTCTAAAGAAATTCTGCTGGTGTTTAAATACAACATTAAAATTTCAAAACAAAGGCACTCAGCAAACAAACATCCAATCCCCACAACAATATTAACTCGACTATATTGCATTTGCTGGACCATTTTAACTGGCACTTAGCCTACTGAATGGATGCAAATATTTAAGACATTCAGTGTGAGCAAATAAAAAAGAATTAAAAGGTTACCTACGTGAAATCACATGACATTAAGATGGTTCTCAATATTTGCATGTATGGTTCTTACTAACATCAACCGTCAGGTCACGGTCACAATTATGACAGCAGAATTATTAACACACTTGTTTTATTCATATGTCCAGTGCCTACAGCATAGTAGATACTTAATAAATACTCCTTGACTGATAAATTGTGCTACCTCCTTGTTAGGAAATAATCCCTGTTCTTAATAAAAGAATAAAAGGGGAAAACTGATAGTTACATAAATGAAAAGGGAGGTAAAAGGCAGACAGAAAGTAACCAAGTAAAAAGGGAAGAAATAAAGTTAGACATGGGAAAGGGGAAGTTTTAAATATGATAAAAGAATCACCTGGGGAAAGACAGGGAAAGTTTAATGATGATGTCCACTGAATTAGTTGCAATGATTCATTTGTTAACCCATTAGTCAGTAATTCTCTTAAGCTTCATATACACATAAATACACAGTTAGACTAAGAAACTTGAATAGGAATGCACACTCCCTGTTTTCTTTTCTCTGATCAGGTGAGTTGCACTAATTCATCCAGTACTTATCCACTCTGTGCTTGTGTAGAACAGTGTGTACTTTTCAAATGGCTGATAAGGATCTATGGCTGGGGACCACATTCACTGTGGAAAATGAAGTGGCCTCTACCAGGACTAAATCTTAGCTTCCATAGTACTATCTCTACACAGCTTCATAAATATACAACCAGACCTATGACTGCATTGCTATAGGATGCAATTCCAGTGAAGAATTATTTTTTTTACCAATGCAGATCAGTGCCTTCCCTGCAATGTATAGTCGGAGAGATGTCTGGGGGCATTGAGAGACTGTGACATGTCCCAGTTCAATGACAATTTAGGGCAGTAGTTTCAAACTCAAATAGAAAGGGTTCCTGCTGGGCAGCACTCTGACTTAGAAAACCACAAATTAACATTACCTATGTTGTACTGCACTTTTATTTACTTTATTAAGCATTTCCCAATTACATTTTAATCTAGTTTGGCTCCACTTGTAGTTTTTGGATAGTTTGTGGCCTGTAGGTGGAAAGTCTGACACCTCTGGTTTAAGGCACAAGACAATAGCATTTAACAAAACAACAACACACAATACAGGGAAAAATAATAAGGGAGGAAGAGAATTAGCAATTTTTTAAAAATTATCAGAGTGAAGAGGAAAGGTGACAGAAGGTGTTGGTAAAGCTGACATCCTACATCCTGATGTCTATAAAATCTTTATGAGAATGATCTGTGTCTCCATAGAGGATATCCTTGTTTAAAAATATGAGAAGGCAAAAGATAGGCTTTTACAGATAATTCTGTGTAGCAGATCACATGTTGCCAATCACTAAGCAGACTAGCAGGTACAGAGAACACAATAAGTATTTATTATCTGCTGATTACAAAGAGCATTTGATTTGGTAGGGCAAAATATAGCCTTACAGACCCTATTTTAACAAGGCGTCCTTCATGCATATTTTAAGATGATACAAGAAGCCTTGATAGTTGCAACCAGAGTGATAATTTTGCTCAGTGATGCTCTGATTATCAATGATAAACAAGTCAGAAATGAAGGAGCATACTACACCTTTGCATGCTCCCCAAGGTCTATACTACTGTCATGGAGTTCATCCTGCAAAGGGTCCAAAGAAAGCATAGATTTCCTCTAGAGGGTAAGGTGTCATCTGCATGTTACTGTTTGCAGATGATAGTGCATCTCAGAATACTATAGGTCTCCTCCTCAATGAGATCTATGAAAATTCAAAAAATATTAGCTTTGAAAGTCACACAAGAAAAAAACAAGTTGGTAGAGAATATATATTTACCAGATGAGGACAGGTGATTAGATGGAGTACCCACTGTATTAGCCCATGAATATATGAAGTAAGCATTGCAGCTCAGCAATGAACCAGGCCCAGGACAGAATGTGGCCTGAGTTATATTTGAAAAATGAAGCCGCACTTTCAATGATCCCCTAAAATGACCTCTAACATAAACACTCATTTTGTAAGCCCACTGACATATCGGCCATAGTACTAGATAGCTTCAAATCAAGGATAGCTGAAGAATCAAAATGCAGAAGGGTGTAAAAGACAATGGAAAGATGAAAGGCACAGAAGTAGTCAAAAGCACCTCAAGGTTACTTCAGGACATCAAAGAATGATAACGATGCAATCAAGGCAATGTGATATTGAAAAAGGTGGGTCTGTCAACTATGAGGAGTGGGGGATAATAATATATGGCAGCCAATTCATGAAATGTTAAAAATCAAGAGTGGGATGTTAGTTAAATTTTTTATGGAGAATTTATGGAAGGGTACTGACAAAAATGACACAGTTATGATTAAGAAAGGATTGATGGGCTGTGATTTCTACTGGCGAAAGAATTACTCACAAGAGACCATGAAGGCACTAAGGCATGCATTTGTAAACTCTTCAGAGGATCATAGATTTAGAATGATGAGGACAATTTCAGTTCATTGAGCCAAACACCTGTATTTTACAGATGGGGGTACTGGCCCAAAGACCTTAAGTGACTTGCCTAAGGTCACACAGCTGATAAGTGTCAGAGGTAAAATTTGATCCCACATATTCTCTGACTCTAATCTTCAACCCTCATTCCACTGCACCATGCTGCCTTTCTACTGCCATTCTATAGAGTGAGAAAATAATTCTAATCTGGGTTCAAGTTATACAAACTAAGAATACTTAACATCCCAGACTTTCCATTAATTGTGTGACTTTGACCAAATGAGATACATAGGGCCTCAGTTTCCTTGCCTATACAATTATTTCTGAGGCCTCTTCAAGCAATAAAACATGACTATGTCACCCGAGCATTTCTCCCTTTCTCCAGCATACCGTGTTCTAGATTACAGGCATACTCACTATTTCCCATGCTTGGAAGGTTGTTCTTCATCTCTACCTCCTGGCTTCCTACAAATCCAGTCAAAATTCCATTTTCTATAGGAATCCTAGGTGATCCCCTTAATTTTAGTGCCTTCCATTGCTGATTAATTCCAATTTATCCTGTATGCATCTTGTTTGTCCATAGTTTTGTGTATGAATAACTTGAGAGCCAGGACTACCTTTTGTCATCCTTGGTATTCCCAGATCTGATATATATTAGGCACTTAAAGAAATGTTTACTGCTTGAAAAGGAGATAATGCATACTGTAGAGCACTTTTCAAATTTTAAAATGCTACAGAAGTGTCAACTATGATTATTAAAGAGAAAAATGTCAAACCTTAAAAAAATGCTAAATACCATGCCTTTTCCATCCTTGGGTTAGTTGGCAATTCCAAGCTTTTAATCCAGTAAATCTTTGTTTTCTCCTTTGAAAAAAGTGATAAGGCAAGGCATCCATCACATACAGCTACTTGATAACTACATTTTTGCTGTATTTTGAAAGAAAATGGCTTAGCAATCTTTTCATTTCAGTTAAGACAGATCTTTTCATTGCTAGCTCTACCACAAAACTCACCTGCAAGACATCAGGAAAATTTATAAAAGGTGACAGCTTCTTTTTATTAATACTTTCATTGCAGGTGTAAGTCATTCAGTGATATTTAGCACTGTTTAACAAAATCCTTGCTAAGTTTTCCCCTGGCGCCATCGCTATGACAACAAAGAACATACGCTAAATTTTTTTTGCACACATACTGACCCCTGCATATGGTCCAGGAAAGCCCAGAATGATTTCTATCTCTCCTGCTTCTCAAATTCTTTGGTGATAACAAAAAGTCCATTTCTTCCATGCTATCCTATACATTGGGAGTTATTTCCACTGTGGAATGATAATATGAATTCCCAGAATAACAATATTTGGCTAAGGAATTGAAAACACCACTGGACTCCTGGGATGGTTGACGGCACTTGATAACTGATATGATAGCACCAATAATACTGGCAGTCTTAATCGTTACCATCCCTTTCATTGCACTGGCTAGGTTTTTAGGATTTAAATAGCTAAACAAAACTTTCACAACCTGAATTAAAAACACTCCCCTGGAAATCATATTAAACTGAAAAACTATAAATTCAACTTGTTTCCAGGCAACCATCCAAATAGATCAACTTTCAGAAAAAAAACACCCAACTTCCAAAAAATAACTTAATTTGCTTTTAAGGATCACTTAAGTCATCATTAGCAAAAGAAATACACACCCAATTTTAAATAAAACGAAACTGGGTTTAAAAAAGATATAAAGAGCCATTCTTTCCAAAATATACAGAATTTAAAACGTAGCAAAAAGGACTCAATCAGCCAGGAATATGGAGGAGTGTGAAATATCTCTTGCTTTTAAATACTGGGTGATAAATTGCATTTGTGTGAAAATATCACCTCTCCAGCTCCTCTTTAATTTAAAATTAGCCTTCAGGCCATCAACTAAACTGACAATGGCGAGTGGCTGACATAATGAGTAAACAAATCTTAAAAAAACATTTTTAAGAAAAAAAAGCTTTCCCAGATATTAAAAAAAGGGTTACTTAAAAAAAGTTGTAAAAGGCTAAATGATTAATCTCACCAAAATATATCTAATCTAAAGGAATCTTTGGAAATAAAAAGCAGGTTAAGATTTTCTCTGGCTAGTCTCAAGATTAAACCTCAAACTAATTGTACGTTCACACACATACATACACACAAGCCACTCCTGGGATTTTGTGAATTATTAAACAATAAAAAAAAAGAACTAGCAACAACATCATGAAAAATCAACCTAACCATCACCATCTGAATTTATGGCCTAAACTAATATATCAATCAGATAGAGTCCATAATCAAGTGTTTATGTTTGGCTTTACTTTCAGTAGATGATTAAAGACCTCAGAGTCATAACAAAGAAGCCTATTCTAAGTACGCAAGGAGATCAAAAAAATCTTCACCTTCACTACTTTACCTTATCCATCATCACACCGGAAGATTCCTGGTCATTTTCAGTAAAACAATTGCTTTCTGGCTTAAAAGCAGTCTCGATTGTGTTTCACATGCGGCTACTGGTTTTCTTTCCACATCATAAATTGGACTATTTCATTGGCAATCTTAATGCCTTTTTAAACAAATTTCCTACGTCAATACAGGGATTCTTCTAAAAGTCTAGAAACCCAAATCTAGCAGTTGCAGAAGTAGAAATCAATAGCTCTCCGACTGCTCTCTTCTAAATCGTCCCTTCTCTTGTATATTTCTCCTTTCAGTTCTTGTTAGGGCCATGGAGGCACTCCATCCCTGGTCCCTGTTACCCTCACCCCCACCCACCCCTTCCTTCTTCTCTCCCTACACCAGTGGTAAGGTTCTAAGGGAGGGAAATAACATTAAGCAGGCTAGCTAGGGAAAGTTGAAAAGATTGTATCTGTTTACTCTTGGCCCTGTCCCCTGCTTTTGACTGAAATGTAGCTCAGTTTAAGCAGTAAGAATCAAGAAGGAAGTGTATGGTACAAGACAGAAGAGTTAACAGAAATTCTGATGTCCTTCACTTCATCAGAACCCCACACTGGATAACTGAAGTAAGAGAAGGGCCAAGGGCAGGCAGGCAGAGCTGCGGCCCCCCTCTCCCCCTTCTTTTTTAAACAGGCTCCACGCGGCTTTAAACAGCCAGGCTGTTTCCTTAAATACTGAAAACATTTTCCACCCATTACGTGGAGTTCAGCTCTATTCAACAGTAGGGGCTTGTCACCTGCTCTGATTTCCACCCACAAGGTACAAAGATGAAGGCGGGGGAGGAGAAGGACAGGTACCACGGGGCATATGGGGGGGGGGGGGGGGGGGGAGAAAGGCGATTTAACTACAAAACCTCGTCTTGAACCTGTCTCTGTCTCAGTCTCCGTTGGTCGCTGTTTCTCTCCCCCCCTTCACCCCCAGCTTCTGTCAGTACAACCCTAAAAGGGGGAATGGGAAGAGGTGAGGAGGGGTTTCAAGGAGTCAAAGGCAGTGCCAATGCCCGGTCACTGGCAGCCCCGAGCCCAATGCACCCGTGGATTTCTGTGGTGACTTTCCCCACTGGCATCTGCAAGCATCCTCAAACACACAATAGGCTTCTGCACACCTGTCCTACACCTAACCAGACATCATCCTCTTCCCCTTCCCCGAATCTCCGAGATCGCTGGCCAGTGACAAGCGCCCAGCTCGAAGGCTCGCCCCTGCGCACACACACACACACACACACACACACACACACACACACACACACTCACACAAACACGCGCTCAGCAGAGATGCAAACAATAGGGGGTCAAGTTCGCTGCTACACACCACAATTCAGCCTCGGCCAAACCAGCAGGGGTTGGGGTGACTGGGAAGGGTTGGGGGAGAAGAGGAGGAGGGCGTGCAAAGAGGGTGGGACCGAGGAGAGTAAGCTGAGGGAAAGGGTGAGGGCGGCTAGAGGGGCGGGCTCCGGAGAGGTGCCCCGGGGGGAGTCCCCGCCGAGGAAGGCAGGAGGAAAGGACCCGGCGCTTTCCAGCTGCGAGGGAAGGTCGGGAGCAGCCCTCGGCCACCTCCCGCCCCACCCCTCCAGTCGCAGGGGTGTGGCGTGGGGACGAAAGGTATTCCCGGGAGGGAAAAAGGTTGCAGAGCCCAGGAGATCGCGGTACCCGCCACCTTAAGCCCCAGAACCCCGAACCACCGCCTGCAACGCGCGCGCCCCAGGAGCTCGGTTACCGCCGCCGCTGCCGGGGCTCCCGCCGGGTCCTCCGGGTGGCGGGAGAAGTCGGGCTCGCAGTTCGCCCCGTCCGTCGCCATCTTCCTGCTCTAGCGGATCTGAATGCGAGCACCGAGCTGCAGCTCCCCAGCTCGGCCCCCTCGCTCTGCACGGGAGGCGCTTAACCCCCTGCGCGCCGGAGAGCCGGGCACACAGACTAACCCAGAGGAGAGGAAGGAGTCGGGAGCGCCGCGCTCTGCGCACCTCCCAGCTCCGCACCCCCGGCCCGCAAAGCACGGTACACTCCTCCCCTTGCCTGCCCGCCCCCGCTGCGCCTTAACCCGCTGTGCGCTGGAGCCCAGCCCAGCGCGGCGCCCGGGTGCCAGGGAGGGGCCCGCGGCACTGTGCAGGCGGGCACCCCCGCTTTCTCGCGCTGCGAGCCTCCCTTCTTTCCGGCTGCAGGAACCCACGCCGCCAGGCATCCCGGTGGAAGGGTCTCTGGAGAGGGGGGTGACCTTGATCGTACACCCGCCTCCTCAGTTTGAAAGACAGCCCAAGTCTTTCCAAAGCACACCCTCACTCCTTTCTCTTTGCAGGGAAACGGACTAGGAATAAGCCGGGCTCTAGGTCGTGGGTCTGTCCCCGAGGCAGATGGGGAGTCTGAGGCACCGGGCAGAAGCTGACAGGACCCCCTACGGGACAGCGGCGCAGCGGTAACACTCGATCTCAGGGCTCCCAAACCTGACTCTGACCGAGGTCAGGAGTAATCGCCTTCCCTTCCCAGCCCGGCACTACCCCAAAGACAAGGCTTTGTTTTCATCTTCGGAAATTTCCTTTTATCCCTTCGGCTAAAGTCACTTGTCAAACCTCCCATCTCTCAAAGGGATCGACTCTTTCCCTCCTCCCAAGGGCCACCAATTCTAAACCGAAATTTTCTCTCCTGGTCTCCTATTCATAGTACCGTGATTTAAAGCTACAGATCCAGAAGGAGGGCCCAGAGATGCAGTGACGCGTTCAAGGTCATGGGCTGTAAATGAAGAATTTGAACCATGGTTCTTAGACTTTATATCCAGGAGGCTTCCCCCCTGCATTGATTAGCCAGCCATCCTCTACTGCCCATCCCACTTCATCACTTAGACTTTAGACACAGCTTCCGACAGCGCACTGGGCTCAGAGTCAAGAGACTCGTGTTTCAAACCGAACTTTGAAACTATGTGTCCTTGGACCAGTACTTCCCTAGATCTGTTTCCTCATCTAAAAATTCCCTCTAAAGTCTTTCCCATTTCTGTCATTATGCATTGGGTAGAGATTTGATGCCAAGAGCATCAGCTTTCTGGTTCTGCCTCAGACACTTACTAGTGTCTGTTAGGGTATTATTTGTAGTTACTTGGTCTCTATTTCTCCAAGTGTAGAATGGGGATAATACTATTGTAGGGTGTGACCGTCCGTGCTGGTTAAATAGAAAATGCGATAATTAGCTTTCTAAACCTTACAGTGTTGTATGAATGTTAATTTTTTGTTGATGCGGGTGATTCTAGCCCTAGCCAAAGAGTCCTCTCATGGGGACAAGATACTGGTCTACCTCACTTCTTAAACATTTTAGAGGAAGTGTGATGTTGTGGGAAAAGCGCTAAATTCGGAGTCAGAAAATCTGGATTCTAATCCTAGTTCTGCTTTGTACCGACTGAGCCATCTCAACCTTTGTGGTCTTAGAGATTTAGCCTCTGACTGTACTCCTATTGATCTTGCCCTGAGGATCATAGTGTGTCTTTTTAGTATTCCAGTCCACCAATCAATTAACAGACATATATGAAGCTCCATCTTGTGCCAGGCATTGGTCTCTCCATTCTGATCACTAAATGATTAGCCCTGAAAAAAAAAATAAAAGGAATTAACTTTGTAGTCTGAAATACTAACAATGGGGGGAGGGGGACATCATTTTTATAAGATTTTTCTAATACAAATTTATAAAATATTTTTTAAAAGATCACTTTTTTCTATATAATTCACAAGGGATCTTGCATAATATTAGTTTGCTCCATACTCTTTTGCCCCCCCCATCTGATTCAGTTCATGCCCTTTCCTGCCAACTACCATGTCCTACAAATCTATCCCTTTATCAGGACCATATGGTCAGAATTACTAGATATCCTAAAAATGTGTTGAAAACATGAAATCAAATCCAAGCATCTAAACTGTGTTTCAGTAAAGTAGCAATGGACTAGCATTTATTGACTCCTTAGGAAAAAATAGACTTGAAATTCTAAGAGATCATTAGATTATAATTTCCAACCCTGGGCTCTGACTAACTGGGACCAATATTCCTTTTTTAGACAGGTACATATCCATATTGGGACTTCTAATTATAGGTTCTTCACACTCTACTCACTAAATTTACAAATTGGGCCCAAATCTAACACAAACCAGGGCAGGGAAAATCTCTCCTGTAGGGTCTTGAACTGGAATTGATTCATAGCCTAAAAAAGTGTTAACTCTTTAATTTCAACCTTCTGGAAGATTTTCAAACCAAATTTCAGGTTAACGATCAGTCAAGTGATCTTTCTCAGCGAAGAGATTGAGGCATAATTAATTCTTGAATAAATACAAGTTTTTTATTTTTCTTTGAGGCATTAGCTCTTTGGATTTACCATCCCTGTTTCTCAAGAAAAAGAAATATTCCTCTGAAATTGATGCCTTCCCCTAGAATACAAACTCTGCCGACAAGATAATACAACAGTACCTAATAAGTAAAAGTTATATTACTGAAGAACTTGGAATTAAGAGAAATGAAAGAAGTTTCCTCTTTCTTTTCAGGAAACATTTGCTTGCAAAACAAAGCAGTCAATTTTCTTGTATTGCTGTTGGATTATAATCCAGAGTTAACTATCTCACTCCTGAAATGGAAAACCTTCAGGGAGGAGTTAAGAACTAGAAATAATTTAATGTTGTAACATGATTTCTTCAGGAAGTACCATCTGAGGAGTTTATGCTGTTGTTATTGAGATTAAACGTTTGTGGGTTCATTTGTGGGTTCTTTGGTGACCCCAATGAAAATGTTCAGTGTCATGAATCAGAATCATTAGCATTAAGGCTATAAAAACAGAATTAGCCCTAGAATGAAAGTTCAAGAGCCCTAACTTGATCAAAGGAGAGGAGAGAACTTACAAATAAAGGTAATTTCACTTCTAAAAATCCCACTTGTACACTGGTTAATTGACAACTTTTTTTTTGCCCTGCTTTAACCTTCCTGTTCTTGAGATTTAAAGGATTTTGCTTTGCTCGTTCAATTGTCAGACCACTATAAATTAAGTCCTTTTACTAAAATGGCCTAGTTAGTGCAGCATCACCAGTAGGACTAGCTAGTTTAAACTCTCTTCTGAGAATCAGCTCGTGTGGAGACTGAAAATTAACCCTTTCTCAGAGTCTTTGCACAAAGCACACCTTCCATTAATGTGAGGTGGCACTGAATCAAAAGAAACACTGACCGGTTATGTAAATTAAATCTTCTGAAGCTTCATTAAATACTTAAATAGAAAACTCATCCCAATGTTAAAGAAGTAAATTTTCCATTGGCAAGTTTGGAAAGATAGCAGGGCAAAGATGGAGGGGGAGGAGAAGGCAATGAATAAGAATGAATCTTATTTTTAAATCGGTTACATTTAACATTAAAATGAAAAGATCATGAATTTTATTTATCATACTGGAGAACCAACTAATCTCCCCTGTATGTGCATCCAACATGACTGGGATTTGTTATTTGGATTTGTTTTTGTAGTAGTGATAAGTTTCTATTGAACCAGTCCTCCTTGTGACCTATGTGATGACAGGCTGGAGTCAACAATTCAGTCTGTGACTGAGGAATTTTTTTGTTTTCTTTCCTTGAACCCATGACCTTGGCCTAATTGGCATTATTCTCCAACTAAATAAGCTGAACAACCTAGATAGTTCCATATGATAAAGCCGTTAGGATTCCCAATATTTTATACTGAAATAAAGACTCTCCACTGATCTCAGAAAAGATTACCTCCCTCCATAAAGAAGATTGTAATCATTGTGGTCTCTACTACACTAAATTGGGGGAGGGGAGGTGTTATTAGCTCTATAGAGCAAACCATGTTTTACTCAGACTTTGTGCTTGTTGAAGGACAAAATTACTGATTAACAAATCAACTCAGGCTACCTCATCAAAGTTTTAGTAATAAAATGTATAAAGTACCAGATCACTGTCATTCCTCTCTGTTCCCTGGCATCTGACATGATAGAGCCCCACTCGTTTTCTCATGAACACTAAATAAGAAAGCATCTGAGACCTGAGCTTCTTGTATCTGCTTTATAAGAGCAAAACCCAAAGCACTTGGAATTAATATACATATACATATTCTGGTAGTGGAAAAAAATAAAGTTCCTTCCCCTACTTTCATTTTTATAACATCTCATAATTTCATAATGGTCAACCATTGATTATCCACAGGTGGTTTAGATATTTGTTAAATTTGACTTAGTAAATTTTTAAGTCCTGTCTCATTTACCCTTGCTACCCATGGTTTGGGGGAAGTCTTCCATGACAAATATCATTAGGTGTATGCACAGGGAATATAAAATACTTTTAATATTAGCTTAAGCAAAACATAATTGGAGAAGTAAACCTCTAGTGTATAATGCAAGCCACAGCCAATTACAAATGTCTTTTGGATAATCAGTTGTCACCAGCACTGCTTTCTCATAATACAGGTAACTGAGAGTAGACTTGTCCTTCAATTGTCAAAATAGTGGACAAGAAGAACACAGTGTCACACGTGTCCTAATGTGGTGATAGTCTGTCCATTCTTTTTTTCCTTTCAATTGATTTTTATTGGTAGCTTTTGTTTTTAAATTACTTAGATTTCCTATGTATTTTTCTCCTTTCTCTCTCCTCTCACAGAAAGTCATCCTGAATAACAAAGAATTTTATTAAAAAAGAAAAGAAAAAGATGAAAAAAAAATTTGGCAAAGCCAATCAATACATTCAAAGTACTGAACTTATATCAATGTTGTAGGATATCTTCTCTTAGCATTTCTTTGGAACCAACCTTGTTCTTTATCATTTCACAACATTCATTTTCACTTATTTTGTAATAATGTTTTTCCATTTTCATTGTATATAACAACAGAAAAGTTTGCTTTCCTGACTCTCTTTACTTTACCTTGCATCAGTTCATCTAAGTCTTTCCAAGCTTCTCTGTACTCATCATGTCCTTTCTTTTAGCTTAGTAATACCTTATGTACCATAATTTGTTTAACCTTTCCCAAATCAATGAGCACCTACTTTGGTACCATAAAGAATGCTGCTATAAATGTCTGGGGGGTATATGGAACCTTTCTTTTTGTCAGTGACTTCCTTAGGTTATGTGCTTAGTCATAGAATCTCTAGGTCAATGGATATAGATATTTTAGCTTCTTTGTGTATATAATTCTAAATTGTTTTCCAAAATAGTTATACTAATTCACATTTCCACCAGTAATATATTATTATTCCAGTCTTTACACAACCCCTCCAATATTGCCTATTTCTATTTTTCTGTACTTCTGGGTGTGTGTGTGGCCATTCCTACCAGAGAAATGATTACTATGTTGAAAAACCATAATACTATTGTAATGGGGTAGAGGGATCAGAGTACTTGACCCACTCACATGACTCATGACCTTGCCACATCTGGTGACCCAAATGCTCTGGCCCCTTCATCCTCGTTACATAATCAAAGCTATAATATGTTAGTGAATTTGGGGGCATTGCCTAATCTGGGAATGCCTAGACTCCCTGCTCAAACAGCCTACTTGCAATTTTATGTGTCCCAAAAACATTTTTGGGATTTTATTAATAGAAAAGTCTTTCCTATGGTCCTGAATACATTGATTTATTCAGGGATATGATGTGTATTTTTTGAATTTTATTCTAATGCTTTTTGGTTTTCTCTCTTTATTTAAGTAATTTAAAAGCAATAGACCACAAGAGATATTTATTTCAATGTGAGACAAGTACAATCTTGAACTTAAAAAATTAATATAAAAATTTAACACAGTAGTCTGGCCCAGAACTGTCTCTCATCCATCTGAATTTGAAATTAATCTAAATCTCTTCATTTATTTGGCTCTCTTTGGCAATCCAACAGACCCACAATATGTTAGTTGCTAAGCAACTACTAAAGCAATGGTGTTTATACCATTAGGCATTAATTATAGTCTTTTTTTCTTAGAAAGTTTTAAAACTGTATAAATAGTCAGGTCATAAGATTAGGCATTCTTCCTCACTGATAATACAGTTCAGTCTTAAAAACAAAAATGTCAAATACCAAGATTTTACCTTCCAGGCTAGAAGATATATATTTTGTCAATTACAAGAGGAAGTATAATGTTTGAAGAGGTAATGAGAAAAACCAAAATTGGGTCCTTCAGTCTCAATGGCCAAGCAGACAGTCTTTAAGATTGTCTCACTGAGGATTTATTTCTGTTGCAACTGAAAGGAGACTGGCCATAAATGTGTGTCCCTCCAGTCTAAAATTGTGAAATAAAGTTAATGTATCAGCGTCAACCAGCCCAACACAAACAATAACAATACATCAGAAACTACCTCTCAAAGCTTGATGTGCCTCTATTGCACTTGAGTCCACTTACTATCATTTTACATAACCCAAACTTCACCTATGACAAATTCTTTTATAAGGGTCAGGCCATTTTGGTGTCAATTCAATAACACTGCAACCATATAATATCAACTGGAAATGCTGATCGATCCTTGCTTCAAATATCACACTAAAATATCACAGGCAGTACATTACATGTTTCAATTTGCCAGTTAGATATACACTTTGCTCTCATCTTCTCACTTTGGCAGCCTATTTTATACATTCAAGAATTCTGCAAAACAAAGACTTGGGAAGCCTAGAAGGATTAATTTCCTTTTTAGGATTAGAAAATATAAAGAGGGCAGGTGGCTTCTGTGACATCATTTTCATGCTGAGCAAGGTCAAATCACTTACTGAGGAACTAATGTCAAAATGTTTGTGGTAAATTAATTCTGTGGTTAAGTCTGCCCTGTACTGTGGTACTCTGGCATTACTGAAGACATATATAACTTTTTGTTCAAATGCTTTTGTGTTGAGATCACATTTTTTATTTCACTCTCTCCAGGAGAGTTACTGGTCAGAATCATAGCTACACATCAGTCACCATTATCAGCATAGTTATCCTCTTCCTAATTGTGGCCCCACAGGCCTAGACTTAGTGAGAAGGGAGGTCAGGACACTTCCCTCATAACCTCTGCCTTCAAACCATCGATCAGCTAATAAGCATTCACTAAGTACCTACTATGTGCTAGTCACTACTTTCCTGTGGTTGGATTGTAGTGTGCATGATGGGGCGTGATAATGGAACAAGACTGGAAATGTAGGAGCAGAGCAATGCCAGACAGAGGGGTTCACATCTGATCCTGGAAGGAATAGGAAGCCTCTGAAGTTTACTGGGTGGGCAGAAAGGCATGATGAGGCGTGAACTTTGGGAAAATCACTTTGGCAGTGAGGTGCAGGATGGGCTGGAACAGGGAGAGATTTAAGGCACGGAGCAAATAGAAAACTACAGCAGCGTCCCAGGTGAGAGGGGCCTTGTATTGATACTTGTCTTCTTGGGGCCTTGTACTGATACTTGTCTTCTTGGGGCCCTTGCCCCCAGGACCTTGATTGTTCCTAGGTCTGCCCTCTTATGCGTTAGTCCTTCCTTGACAAAGACCATGCCCAACTTGCACTTGACTTTGTTTTGAGTGAGGGAGGGCTGTGCAGGTCACCAGTCTCACTTCTCCTCCAGAGACATCTGAACCTGCTGACCAGATATTCATCAGGATGACTGGAGATGACCTAGGATGCAGCAATTGGTGTTAAGTGACTTGCCCAAGGTCACACAGCTAGTGAGCACCAAATGCCTGAGGTGAGATTTGAACTCAGGTCCTCCTGACTCCTGCACTGGTGTTCTATCCACTGTACTACCTAGCTGCCAGGTCTGCCCTCTAGGTCAAAGTTGGATCCTTCTTCCACATTTCCACCTCTACTCTCACCTTCCCATCCTACATCTCTCTTTTCTTCTCCCATTCTTTCAACTAACCCTCACATGGGATGACCTTAAGAATTCATTATTCAGATTGCTCTCTTCTGGATGTTCTCCAGCTTAGCAACATCCTTCCTAAAATGTGATGTCCAGAATTAAACCCAATAAATCAGTTGTGATTTGACCAAGAAATAGTGCAGTAGGACTCTCACTTCCCTTGCTCTGGATACCAGGCCTTTCTTAATGTACACTAAGATGTTAATGGCTTTTGTATTTCCATGTTACATTGCTAACTCGTACTGAATATGCAGTCCAGCAATAGCCCTAGATAAATTTTCAAATGAATTATTGTATAGCCATCGCGTCCCCATCCTGCCCCCAAAATAAGCTGATTTTTTGAAGCTAAGTCTAAGACTTTGCATTTATACTCATTTTATTTCTGTGCTGTTACATTTAATCTATTTAATCAATAAGCATTTATTTATGCTTACTCCATGTGGATTGTTTTTTGAGATCCTGACTGTAATCCAATGTTAGCAATTCCTTCCATATTTGTGTCATCTGAAAACTTAATACTTATATTTATAGCTTTATCCACAAAAGCACATATCCCTAGGTAAGTGTACTGGAAACTTCCTAAATTGACATGGAACTCTTTTCTGAGCTCAATTGTTCCAAAAATCCCAACTCTACCAAACTATATGATTTTCTAGTTCACATCCTCCATCTTTTCCACAAGAAGAGCACTTTTCTGACATGATCTATTCTTGATGAAGCCATACTAACTCTCTAGGATCACCACTTTCTTTTCTAGATGTTCCCTAATCATGCCTTTCATGATGTTCTCTAGAGTTTTCTCCTCCCAATCTAGGTCAAACTCACTGGCCTATAGTTTTCAGAGTCTCTTCTCTTCCTTTATTTTTTTCTTAAATTAAGATAACATTTGTCCTCAGTTCCACAATTTCATCTTTTTTTTTTTTTCAGAAAAAGTTGGGAAGCTGACTTATTTATTAGTATTAAGCTTATTTCTTGGTCATCCACATTCAGCATGTCAAATTATAGTGTAAGAGTGAGGGAGGAGAATGAACCAATGAATCGGTTACTCCCACTTCGTTTAAAGTAACTAAAGAGATTCTCTAGCCCTGTTGCCTTTATCAAGTGAGAAAGATCTAGATTGAAACAATTCATAAATCCATCAGGGAAATCAGACTATGTATTAAAAAGTGCTTGGAAGCCATTGGATGAAACGGAGTCAAGCTGTACAGGGGTTGTTTTGGGATGGGCTGAAGAAACTCATTCAATGGGTTTTGTGTAAAATAACCACCCATTTCAGAACTTTGGTGATTCCAGAGGCAAAGGAGGGGAGAGTAATTCCTATGAAGCCCTTAATAGGAAGTACATGAGGCAGAGGCAAAGAAGATTCAATTTTCCCTTTCCCATTTTGATAAGAAGAGGACCCTATTTTGGAGAATTTGGACTTTGCTAGTATCCTAGCAGTGTCTCTGGAATGGCAATAATTGTCTATAGATTTGGTTTTCAATACAGCTGTGTTTACATTGGGAGTCAAAGACAAACAAGATACTCTGAAGAAAGGCAGTTAAGGGGGGCTTCATGAGTACCTCACAATGAGGAGAAAGGGGCTTCCCATGTCCAGGGTCTGTCATTTGCCCCTTTGCCACATGTGGTCTATAAGCTTGATTCTACTTTTTCCTAGACTGTATATACTGTAGAAGAATAAGTCACAGAGTTTGAGAGAGGAGAGAGGGAGGATGTTTTTGTACCAACTGTTCTTCCTTAATAAATAGCCCCTTTCTCAAAGCTTATTAAGTATATTTAACAAATTGATTGGTAATCATGGGAGTTGGGGGAAAAAATGCACCAGCAAGGGCCTCATACGCTATAGTAGTAGAAAGCCCTCTCCAACATCCTCTTGGGGTCCCCCTGAGACTCCAAGGAGAGAAGTAGCCACCTAATCTGACAGTGGAGGGGGCGGGGGGGGGAATCAGTTATAGAGTTGACTACATACTCCAGACTTTTACTGTTTTAGAATCCTAGATTTTGAGCTGGAAGGGAATTTAGAGGCTACCAATTTCCACCCCTTCATTTTTCAGATGAGAAAAGTGGTGGCCTGCCTGGGGTTATATAGGTACTTCCTGAGAGGGTTTATGCTAAAGACATTTCTGTCTAGCAGATGTTAAGAAAAAAAATTTTCTTAACCCGTGCTGGGTTTTTGGTTTCAAGTACACACCCAGTTCTTTCTTGCCTGAGAGAGACTTCCATTTCTTAGTAACTCTCTGAAAAGTAACTCTTCTCTATGGGAAAAGGCTGGGGAAACTTGGATTTGTAATAGGCACAAGGCAGGTTTCCTAAAAATTTGGCTTCCACATTATTTGGTGAATGAGTAGCCATAGTCAGCTCAATACCATAGAGATTCTCCTAAGGCTGCCATTTTGCATGTTCACAAATCCATAATTCCCGGTCTCTTGGATTCTTCTTGACTAGAATACCAGCTTCGTTCTAACTTCCTATACAATAAGGTTAATATGTTCATTTGAGCATCTTCTTTTACTTGAGATTCTGGCTTGAACAGTAAGAACATCTGCCTTCATGTATCTTCCAAATCTCAAAATGCCTTGCTCATCCTCACCAAAATTATAAGTAGCAATTTCCTTTCTCTTTAGTCCCTGTGCTTATCCCTAGGTTTGAGTATCAGCTACCACCCCCTACCCCCACCCCCACAAATCTGTTAGAACAGCTCCACAACTTCCACTTGAGGAGGGGCAAGGAGCTGTAAGATGACCAGGGAGCCTGAGTAAACGCAACCCACAAAAGGGACCACAGAGAGTTCCGATCCCACTTGGGTCTCACTCTCTGAAAACTAGCAAGTCCTTTCCCCAGAACCAGGACCGTTCAGTATCTCAGTTATAGAACTGGAACAGCCCTTAGAGGTCACTGAGTAAGCAAACTCCTAATTTTACAGATAAAGAAACTGAGGCTCAGAGAAATCAAGTGACTTATCTGGTGTTACAACAGCCAGTAAGTATCTAATGTGGAATTTAAACCTAGGTTTTACTGACTTCGTTTCAAGCCTGGAGTAGCATTGTATAGCACTTTCCTCTCAGGGGCCCATTTTTCACCTCTATAATCTTGAAAAGATCACTGACAGTGACTCAGCAATTATATCTTCCATTTCTTTCAGTATCAGTGATTGTAGGTCATTTGGATCTTATGCCTTAAACTCATCAAGAGAAGCTAGTTGCTTTCTGAATGTCTATCAAATTTATCTTGAATATCCATTTCTTTTAAAGTTCTACTTAAAAGGAAAAACATGGGAGGGCAGGATGGGAATTGAGATAGGCAGTAGGAAAACTGGGTAAAATTTACAAATCTCAAAGGTTCTTAAACCTTAATCCTAATTCAATGTCTAACAACAGGGAACTAGGTCAATTTTTCTTTGTTTCCTTTTTCCTCTTCATTGACTTCTTTCTGCAAGGTCTTGTCCTTGATACTAGCTCAGTTCTAGTCCTCTTTGTGTTCAGCTGTCAAGGCTATTGGGCCTAAATCTTAGGGAATCTATTTCCATAGCCCTCAATGCTGAAAGTGGGAGCCAAAGGCTTCCACCTTTTTCCTTCAGCCCTACCACTTTTCAGTTCCACATGTAGTTCTCAGAGAATGCTTAAATATAACTAGAGATAACCCTAAAGAGTTATACCTTCTAACACTGTAGCTCCTAAGCCCCCATTAGCATGGTTCCCATTATCAATTGGAATTGGTTGAACTCCATTAAGCTTTTAGAAAAGGAATTTGCTGAGTTTACCAATAAAAGTAGCTACAAAAACATTCTTCACCCCCAAACTGCTGGCATAATCTCCCCCTGTGCAAGGTCCCTGAAGAAAATGGGCTTAAATTTAAAGTAAAATGGTGGAGCAGGACATGTAAGAGCACAAATGGCAAACTGACTCTTGACACAGGGAATTCTCTTGTCCTTTCATGGAGTCCTCCTGTAGTTTCCCTGAACTGTTTGAAGCAGCCCTTGCCCTCATGTGACTACCTTTCCATATCCTTCTTCAGGCACTTCCTCTGTCTTCATCCATCATTGCTCCATGGCCACTGCCCACTGCCCACTGCCTCTGGTAGACTTTGCTACCTAACTCTAGTTGACAATGGGACTCTGATGGTGCTGATGGATCTCCTTAACACACAAGGTTACTGCTAGACAATTCTGTCTCTGGATGCCTAGCTGCCTTAGATGAGAAAATAACAAACAAGAGAAACAAGGTGCTGTTTGGTCATGAATGCATGAGCAGGGTAATGCAATTTGCTGCTGTTTCCCCTCTTGGTATATCACAGAAGTTCTTGCCTCGCTTACCACAAGGAAGGAAAGAGTCTTAGACATCTTCTTGTAGCTATACCCTTTATATGCAAACTGGGTTGTGACTCAGAAACTCCTGAGTCAGTAGTAATTCCAGCTTTTGAGCCAATTAGAAAGCTTCATCACCAGCCAGCACCAGAGCTTCAGTTATGCATGGCTGGGAACAATTCCCCCCATCTTCCTACCTCCACTCCCACTCCCAGATTTCCACTAGGTTACTCAAGCTGGAACCAGGCAAGGAAAATATCTGTGCATGCTTCACCTACTAAGCTTTCATTCCTTCCACCCTTCATTACATTCTTCCCTACCCCTCCCTTGTTAAAAATGTCCTGTACTCAGCAAATCAACTGGGATACATTTTGAACTAGTCCATATTCCCAATCCTGTACGGGTCTCTGAGGTCCCATGAAGACTCCAGAATTTAAACCTTTTTGAATGGTTTCCCCCATGCCATACTAAAGAATCTCAGTAAAGTCCATGTGGCACAGATCTTATACTGACCCAAAATGACAAGCTGAAATTACAATCATTCACAAACACAGAGTTTTGAAAATTCAACAAAGAACATTTTACAAAGCTTATCAAAGATCATTACTTGCCTGGTATTCATAATGGATCTGTCCTGGTGCTTGAAATATTACACCTAGAATACCTGACCCTATGGAACTGAAAATATCTCTCTTTTCCCCTAGCTCTCAGATGAGAGTGACTTTTTCCTCTGTGAGAGAGCTTAGTTCAAGTGCATTCTTGCCTTATACCCCTCCCCAGATACTAGTGCCTGCTTCTCTCCAAAAGCTACCAAGGAATTAGCTTTTCTTTACTTTTTATAAGTTTTATGTTTATTTATACAAGTACATAGGCTTGAGTATGGGGTAGGCTATATGTGCCCAGGCATACTGTAATATGCCAGAAGCCTCTCATTGGAAGGTCGCACTATAAACATGGACAAAGCTTTCTAAATCTCTGGAGGTTCTGGTGGTGAATGGAGACATGAACTGCTTCCATCATACCCACTTCCTTTTTCTATTTTCCACTTACTTTCCACACTGCTTCCCAAGGGCTATGTGTGGAAGGAAGAAGGCGATGACTCTGGTGATTTGATCACCTGTACAATCCAGTGCCCCTCTATGACATCCTTTTCAATACTAGATACTCTCTGCAGTGTTGCTTTGACTATTTTGTGGTACCTTTTCTTGGTGGTTGGAGGGAAGCAGTTCCTATCAGGGTCAGGCAGACTTTATCCTTTTCATTTACATGCGTATAAGCACCTGTTCTTGCCCGGGACACTATTAGGCTGCAAAAGGAAAAAAAAATCAGCTAGACAGTTTTTTCCCCTCTGCCTCTTCCAGCAAATTATTTTCGATAGCTCAGCCCATAGTAGAGTTCCTGGGGCTCTGGTTGATATACCTAAGAGGAGAAAACAATTTAAATTTTGAAAGGATTCACTTACTGTTACTAGTCTTTAGACTCCATTATTGGTTCTTCATTGAAAAATGTAGGGGCCAGATAGAAAAACATCCTTTATCAGTTAAGAAGATGAGGCTAACATCTCGCTCTACATTTCAAGGTAAGAGTCAGGGGGAGTTCAATTAAAAGGAGTCCCTTGAAAATTTTGTATTTTTAAAATAAAGTTCAGTTGCTCATTTTAAGAGTTTGTTTTGGTTTCTTTTGCCTAGATTTTGAATTTCTTAATCTAAGATAGAAGTGGGTCATTACACATGAGTAGGCCCTGGTTTTGGGCAGAAAAGTTAATAAGAAGCCAAAATTTGAGAAACCAGCTAAGAAGACTTGGAGAAATTAATGAAAGACTCAGAGAAGAAAAGCTTGAATGACAGGACAGAAGCCAGTGAAACTGAGTAGCTTTGAGGAGCTAAGGACAACTAATATCAACTTGATTGGAGTCAGGTAGGCTCTGAAATTGATGTGGGGAGCTGATCTGATTGGAGAAAACAGCATCCTATACTGTATGAGGAGCTCTTTGGAGAAAGTTGGCCTTGTTCTCTAATGCCATCTATAACTTGAGAAGAAAAAAAGCCCTTCAGAAGCTTGACTTACTTCATCCTCTTAAAATTCCTATCTTCCTTCAAACTTCAACACAAGTGGCACTACCTACATGCAACTTTTCCATATTTCAGGATTCCACAAATTATTCTGGTTTCCTGAAATTACTTTGTATATATTTTGTAATTTACAAGTTTTAGAAACAGATATAAACTGAATGGGTCATGAAGATTATCAGAATTTTTTTTATCATCATCTGTCCCCCTAAAGTAGTCAGTTATTTTAGTTAATGATCAATAGTTAACAATGGTTGACATTTACTACATATAGTACATTAGTTTGCAAAAATTTTTATGTACATATGTGTATATGTATACATTTGATTCTAATGACAATCCTATGACCTAGATCCTCCTGGAATTGTATTACATTTCACAGATATAGAAACTGAAGCTCATAGAAAATAAATGACTTGCCCAAGGTTACCCAGCTTCTAAGCTTCAGAGCTAGGATTTGAAGCTAGCTCTCTGCTAACTCTAAGTCCAATTTGTTATCTGCTACTCTAAGGTATTTCACTAAGCTCCAATTCATATTTGTATCCCCAGTATTTAGCACAGTGTTTGGAATGATAAGGGAAGCTAGGTGACTCAATGGATAGAACACTGGGCTTGGAGTTAGGAAGACCTGAATTCAAATCCTACCTCAGATACTTGTAAGCTATGTGACTCTGAGCAAGTCATTTAACTGTGTTTGCCTCAGTTTCCTCATCTGTAAAATGAGTTGAAGAAGGAAATGGCAAACTACTCCAGTATATTTGCCAAGTAAACTTCAAATGGAGTTACAAAGAGTTAGATACAATGGAAATGACTCAATAACGACAAAATTTCCATGGTAAACACTTAATGGGGCAGGTAGGTGGCACAGTGATAAAGTATTGTACCTGGAGTCCGGAAGACTCAGTTTCATGAGTTCAAATCTGGTTTTAGATACTTGCTAGCTGTGTGAGCCTGGGGAAGTGACAACCCTTTTTGGCTCAGTTTCCTCTTCTGTAAAATGAGCTGGAAGAGAAAAGGGCAAACCACTTCAGTATCTTTGCCAAGAAAATCCCAAATGGGGTCATAGAGAGTCAGACATGATGAATAACAACAACAAAAGCACTTAATAAATCCTTTTAAATTCATTCATTCATAACCAGTTTACTAGAATTTATACTCACTCCCTGGCACTGAGACTATACTAAACCATTACAAAGTTCAATATTAATATAACAGGGGCACAGGGGTTGTAACCTCTATGGCCAATATCCATCCCACCTCATTATTTATGATGGCTGAGGAAAAGAACTACCATTCATGGAGAAGTCCCAGGACATCTGAATGCCATAAGACTTGTACCTAGACACGGAGATATGACCAGAAAGAACTGACAGTTGGCAATGAAGTATCCAAAGTACAGAATGTAGAGAATAGTTCCCCACATAGTGCTTTTACTGGCAGCCAGAAATACATCGAGGTACCTGACAGTAATACCCCCTCCCACCTTAATGATCAAGACTATTCCTTACCAAGGGCCATATTGATAAGAAGGAAGAAGGACCCTATGGATGAGTTTTCAGTTAATTTCCTAAACTCAATAATGCAGATATAATCCTGAAAACCCTGAAATAAGAAAATCAAATGACTGGACACAAGACATGTGTAAAATTTCATGCTGACCATGCTGAGAGGGGATGGAGAATGCCTGAATTCTTCCTGACTCCAATTCTGGCTCTTTTATCTGTTAAGTCAAGCCACTTCTCATGAGTAAATATTAAAAACCTTTATTGGGGATATGTAAAAGTCATAGCATTAGCAACAGATGGTTGAAATGGATTGAAAAGTTCTAATTGCCTTTTACTACATTGACAGAATATTTCTCTACTCCCAGTGGAAGTAAAAATTTTAATGAGTAGCATCCCACATCAATCATAACAACAGCACTGGGGATGACTTATCTATTGCCTTTCTAATTGCTCAACTGGTGGGTAAAACAAAACTCAGTTCTATAAGATAAGATATTTCATATCCAATTCAAAGAAGAGTTGAAGAGGTTCATTTCCCCAGACATCCTGAACTCATACAAAGAGCAGCACTCTACTGACTCCTTCCATCTTCAAAATCTATGTCAACAATTCAGTCCAAGGCTAAATCCAACAGAGCTTTCAATATGATAAACATTGGATTCTGTCAGACCCTGGGTCTTCTAAGTAACTTTATATCACCCACTAATAGCAAATAGCAATTGAAATGAACATAAATCAGAACCAAAGCACAAAAGACCTTGAGTTCTCCTCAAACTCTAGGATTCTATGAATCTTTCAGCTGAGGTCAGGAGGTAGGATACATTGACGCTTGTCAACCTGAATTCAAGAGAAAACAGCCAATATGAGTTTTTTAATGGAGGCAAGTGAGCTGCTCATTAAGGTAGCACACAACAATTGCAGGGGTACCCCAGTAGGGGACTGAGAACAAAGTTTCTAGAAGGTACTAAGGCAGAGGGAATGGCCAGGCTGCAGGTTGGAAGGGTTAGGTGCATCTCTCTGCGTTGCAAGGTAAGTTGTTTTGCATAACAAGTGAAAGTCCTTAGAGAAAGCTTGGGAATCTCTCGAGGGGAGAGTCTGGGACATTTACAAAATAGACAGAGGCTGAGAATGATAATGTCCTTTCAACCTCAGTCTCAGGCAATTCATGAGTCTGGGAATGGGGACAAGGTCAGATTCAGTCAGCTGTTTAAAACTACTCACCTTAATCCTAATAGGCAAATCATCATGAATTTCTCTTCTCTTGATTAGAGTTACCACTTAATTTGGATCCCCAAATCTGAGAACCTCTATCCAATACACATTTTACATTCTGACTTCTTCTTCACTCAATGAAGCCCCTCTAAGGTTAAAGTATAGGAGACAAATTATACACCCACACACACAAATACACTATGTATACACCTGTATAGATATACACATATGTACATGGGACCCTTAAACACACACACAAAGATATATACATACACGCAGAAAAAAGAAGAAGCCACTCTCTGGTTGAGTGGGATATATGTGTACAAATGTATATGTATATGTAAATATATGTGTTCATATATCTGCATATCTATAGCTATGTATGTGTGTATAAATGTGTATGCACACATGTGTTTGTTTATATAGCAGGAATACAAGCATGTACACACACCTTGCATGCATATGTATATATTTGAGAAGGACTTTCTTTTCTAGTATATACCTATATACTTTTTGGTGCATGTGAATTTCTGTTAGATAAACTCTCTAGAAATGTTAGATTTAGAAAAGGTTTCAGTTGGTTTCAATCTCATTTTCTATTTCCGTAGCGTCTACTGAACTGAGTAAAGCTGCAGTGATAGTTCTATCCTGCATGTAACATCCCTGAAAAGACACTAAGAGGACCCGGGTCCCCAAATATCACCAGCACTGGCCTGCTCTGATGTCTGTAATTCACATGAATAGTTTTACCCTTCAAGAGTCTAAAGGACTGTTCATATTATATAACTGAGAGATAGGCTGGCATAGAAGAACACAGACCTTAGATTCAAGGTCTTCAAGGATTCAAAGTCTATAGACTTGGGCTTTGAATCCCACCTCTAGTATACTACTTAGATGCATAACCAAGGGTCAGTCACTTCAGTCCAATAAATGCCATCCTATGAGTTATCTCATCATTGTTAGATTTATCTATCATTGTTTCTCAGCAAATTGCTAGGGGAGAAAATGAAACAGACTCCAGAGTTTATCTAGGGAAGGCAAGGGCCATAGGGGAGATCCTATGACTGGTGAACACAGGTGCCCTCAATGGTGGGTATTGACTTCAGAGTGGAAGTGGGTAGAATCTATCCTGTAAAAGAGGGCAGAAGGAAGTTAATATTCTGAATCATGAAACAATAAAACATAATCAATAATCTTATGTGTTTAGAAAAACAGAGATGATTATTCTTTAAGCCAACAGAGAGTCCATATACAAATTAATTAATAATACTAAAAAGAATGTAAGGAATTGAAATTTAAGTACAAAATCATAAATCATTAATAGGGAAATGGGCAGAATAGGATTAATGGGCAGGGATTACTGAGTTCATTAGCCCTGGTCATTATGCTTTTATCAAGTTGTGTCTGGAAAGCTGATAGGTGCTAATAGGAGCCATACCCTGCCACTGAGTTGAACAATGGCCGCTAATAAAGTTCAGGATGGACACTGATGTTGCAGCATTTCTCAGGGAGGAAAGGTTGTGTGGTCCTTACATTAAAGGTCTCTAAATATCTTGGAACCACAAAGAAGGTCCCAATCCTCCCAATATTTACAAAGGGTTGTCTTCACTGAAGGCAATAAAACTCATCAGTTTTATCCTGGGTAAGAATGGGAAATTATTGGGATGTATTACTTCAGTAATTCACATTTTTCTACAAGTTAAGTCAAGATGCAATTTATTAAGCATTTACTACGTACCAGCACTGTGCTAAGCACTGAGGGTACAAATACAAGAAAAAGTAAAACCAATCCCTCCAGAAACTTTTATTGTAATTGGAAAGACAACACATAATGGGACTGAGGGGTATCCAACAGTAAAGAAAGAAATTTGGAGAGTCAGGAGTGAAGTCCAGAGAGGTACTGAGGAGTGAATGAGGTGGCCTCAGCATTTCCCTGAAGGAAGTGGCCAATCAGAGGAAGGCACTGCAGAGGCAGTATGATCTTCCTGGGTAAAACACTGTTAGGTCTTGGTGGAGAAAAGACATTCAGAGATTTGTCCAAGCCAATTGTTCTAAATCTGAAGAATGACATACTACTATTGCTTACTCTCAGGGCTCTTAGAGTAACCCTGATGTAGAGGAAGACCTATAATTTTATTGCTAATGGCTGTAGCTCTGAGTCATCACTGGTATGTTTCCTATCTAATACATCAGTCAATATACCATTAACTCAATCAGAAATATTTATTAAAGTGAAGGCAAAACAAGAATAATTAAAACATGACATTCTACCCATAACACAGGATTGAGCCCCTTTCCTTCTACCCTCACCCCAGTGTACACAATGACTGTGTGGGAGAGTGGTTACAAAATTATAAATACATAGAACAGAGACATATGTGTACATTATATATCTATCTATCTATCTATCTATAATATATATATATCTATATATGGAGCACATGTGTTTGGGGTAACTCGCAAATTTGTACTGCAGGTCTTGATGCATTTGGTTTCTTTCAGGAAGAGTTTCCATTCCAATTTACTGAAAGGGAAGTTGCTCTTCTGGGCCTCCCTGTTCTCATTTTGGGTAAGGCTGTTTCCCTGCTTGGAACCTTCCATCTGAAAACTGTAGAGGTTTTCCAGGTCCGTCCTCTTGACTGAGCTCTAATGAGATTTTTGCCTGTCAGGTAGTAAATTACAGGGCAGAAAAAGGCAAAGATAGAACATTTCCCCCTCTAATAAGCTCTGCCAAGCACCAGTCTTTCCTTCAATTATTGTTTCCTAGTAGCAAAGCTTTTTCTTCAAGCAACCAGTTGGCAGGGTAGGCTCTATAGTCTTGTTGTGACCCAGACCTGAAGTTGCTTCTTGAACCCAGATCTGAGGTCTACTCTCAGACTCATGGGAAAGTCTGGTCTTGTCCCTCTGGGACAGTCTTGCTCAACTCTGCTACTCTATTGCAGGATCTCTTATGGGAAATGGCTCATCTCTATCCTATGGTAAGAAAACAAAGTCTATATTTCTGTCAGTCATAACACAAATACAGTTGTCCCACAGTCATCAAACAGGTCCAAGTTTCAGCATTTCCTACTTTTCCATTTTAAAGTCCATATCTATCACATATAAATTGGAGACTAGAAAACTTTGTCCCCCTTTATTCTGGAAGAGTATCTTTTCCCTGTGGGATTACTTTTTCAGTGTTTCTTACACAGTTGTCTTTATTTCTGTTCCTTTATATTAATAAAACTGTCCAAATAATAGAAGGTTACCACATTTTTATATCTCAATGGAAAAATAAATGTATAAAGCCTGTCAGTAGAATCCATCTATGAAATAAATGCAATATGTCTCTATCAAAATGCAATAAACACTGACTGACTCTGCATTAACTTTCCTACCTTGATTTCTCTTGCAATGCCACTAATTGCCTTAATATTGAATCACAAATTTTCAGTTATTAAAAATGTTTTGCATTAATACCACATGCTTCTATGGGGAAAAAACTCATTAATGTTCATGTTTAGGGCTTCATTCCAAGAATATTCTGAATTATCAAGTCTCTTCCTTGCAATGGAAATTAGGAGCCTATGTGGTCAAAAATTGATGAGGAAAACAGAATAATATATAACGAGTAATTGATTTCAGCTTGTTTTGCCCCATATATATATATATACATGAAGGAAGAACTGAAGAAAAGCCGAGATTTGAACATGACATTTTTGCGTTTGTTCATATCATTTTCCATTCCCTGCTCATTATCACCATGCGTTATCCCTTCTTTTTTTTTTCTTGGTGCTTAAATTCTATGCACTTTCCAAAAGGCAAATCAAATTCCTAGTTTTGATAATTTCTCAGTCCACTGAAGCTCACAAAAATCTCTCATTCTTATCAATTCTTATAATACTTATTGTCTATATAATTCATTTGGTAAGTATTCATTTTTTTGTCTCATGAAATTTCTTGGATAGAAGCCATTCATAGTGAGGTTCTTCTTAATTCTAAATCATTTTTTCTTTGCATAATTATAACACATTTATTTAGCACCTTGAGGTTTACGAGGTAATTTTTAAAGTGTTCATTTTAATTTTTTCAATTAATAAGCATTTTAAAAAATGATTTCTTCCTGTGACTATCCACCATGAACAAAAAATACAAAAAAACCCCCTGAAAAATAAAGCCCTGAATACATAGCTACATAGTTTAGCAAAACAAATTCCTACATTAGCCATGTCTGAAAATGTATGCCTCTTCCTGCATTTTAAATTCATAATGTCTCTGGCATAATTCATCTTCTAGACTTGTGGTTTTATGCTTGCATTGTTCAGAGTCTTAAAATTTTTCAAAGTTATTTTTTTCTATAATGTTGTTACCAACAATTGGTACCAATTGTAAAAACTGTTCCCCTATTTCTGCCCACTTCTTTCTGCGTTAGTTTGTTGAAGTCTCCCCAATTTCCTCTGAAATTCTCCATGTCATCATTTCTTATGGCACAATATGTTGAGTCAGTCCCCAATAGAGCACGCCCTTGGTTTCCTTTTTGACTACCATGAAAAACATTGCTATAAACGTTTTTATATACATGGATCCTTTTCCTTTTTCTTTGATATCTTTAGGTTATAGGCCTAGTAGTGATATAATTGAGTCAAAAGGTATGCTCAGTTTTGTAACCTGTTGGTTATGGTTCCAAGCTGTTTTACTGAATGTCTGGACCAATTCACAGTTCCATCAACAATGCACCAATTAAAAAAAAATTCCTCCAGCCCATCCAATATTTGTCATTTTGCTCTTTTGTCACTTTTGATTCTCTCATAAGTGTGAAGTAGAATCTCAAAGTTGCTTTAATTTTCATTTCTCAACAATTTGGAGAATTTTTTCATGTGACTGTTAGTTATAATCAGATGAATAGTTTAAGTTTTTTCCTTTGAAAACTACTTATATACTTTAACCATTTCTCTCTACCCAATTCTAAATCTCAAAATCCTTTGATATCTTTCTCTACTTTCTACCATCTAATAATTAGATGACTCTTCTCTAGCCAAGTCTTCATCTGCCCCATTTGTGCCTGATCTCATCCTCTCCCTTCTCCTCCAGGAGCTTGCCCATTCTCTCTGTCCAATCTTCAATTTCTCCTCATTCACTGATTCCTTCCCTGCTGCCAAAAAATACACCATAATCCTTGTAAATCCTTCACTTGAGCCTACTATTACCTCAAACTACTCTTCCACATCCCTCTTACTCTTCACGTCCTAATCCTGGAAAAAGCTCACTGTGTTCATTTCTCCTTATACTTATTGAAGCAACTAGGTGATGCACTGGATAGATTGCTGGACCTGAGTTAGGAAGACCTGAGTTTAAATCCAACCTCAGATACTTATTAGTTGTGTGACCCTGAGCAATTCACTTAATTTCTGTTTGTCTCACTTGCCTCATTTGTAAAATGAAGATAATAATAGCACTATTTCCAAGGTTGCTGTGAAGACTAAATGAGATAATAATTGTAAAGCACTTAATATATGTAGTACCTGGCATGTAGTAGGCACTATCTAAACATTAACTGTCATCATTATATAAAAACATTTGTACTTCTCCATTTCACACTCACTTTTCAAACCTTTGTAATTTGGTTGTTGCTGTTGTACAGTCATATCTGACTCTTTGTGACCCTTTATAGGGTTTTCTTTGCAAAGATACTGGAGTGGTTTGACATTTCCTTCTTCAGTGGATTAAGGCAAACAGAGGTTAAGTGACTTGCCCAGGGTCACACAGCTAGTGAATATCTGAGCCTGGATTTGAACTCAGGTCTTCCTTATTCCAGGCCCACTGTTCTATCAACTAAGCCACATAGCTACCTCCAATGTAGTGTGGCTTCTGACCCAATTACTGGTCTGAAAATCCTTTTCCCAAGATTACCAAGGTCTTTTAAATGGTAAATCCAGTCCTTTTCTCAGTCTTTTTTTTTTTTGTCTCTCTGAAGATTTTGACACTGTTGATCACCCCCTATATCCCCATATTCTCCCTTCAGTTGGATTTAGTGAGGCTATTCTCTTCCTATCTATTTAATGGCTCTTCCTCAGTCTTTTAGGTGTGTTCGTCCTTTGTTACCAAAGAAGACCATGCCATCAGAGAAATGATGACATGACTTGTATTTGACTTTGTTTTGAGTGAGGGAGGGCTGTGCAGATCACCAGCCTCACTTCTCCTCCAGAGCCATCTGAATCCAGTGACCAGATATTCATCAGGATGACTGGAGATGGCCTAGGATGAGGCAGTTGGGGTTAAGTAACTTGCTCAAGGTCACACAACTAGTGAGTGTCAAGTGTCTGAGGTGAGATTTGAACCCAGGTCCTCCTGACTCCTGCACTGGTGCTCTATCCACTGCACCACCTAGCTGCCCTCAATCTCCTAGGTAGATGCTTGTCATCACCCAAGTCCTGCCCTCTAAGCAAGGGTAGGGAGAGGGGCTGAGTTCTGCCCTTAGATCATCTTCTCTTTTCACACTCTTTTCTTTGGTAATCCCATCACCTCCTATGTATTCAGCAGAAATTTTCATGCAGATTGTTGCCACATTTCCATATTTGGTTCTTATATCTCTTACTCACCAGTCTTCCACCACCAAATACATGCTTACTTTGTATAAGTTTTGTATTTATACATCTGCATACAATGTATACCCTAGTGAACTCTAAACTCCTTGAAGGAAGGGATTATGATGTTTTTGTCTTTATATCCCCAGTGCCTAGCACAGTGCTTAGAGAACTGAATATTGAATTATTCTTTACTTCTTACAGAATTATGTAAATTGCCATGTGCTTATGTTCTATTTTCCCAACTAGATTGTAAACTACTTTGAGGCAGAAGTTTTATCATCTATTTCATTTTATCCGCACTTAAAGCACTTAGTATGGAGCAACTAGGTGGCAAAGTAGATAGAGCACAAGGTTTGGAATCAGGAAGACTCCTCTTCACAAGTTCAAATCTGGCCTCAACACTTTTTAACAGTGTGACCCTGGGCAAATCACTTAACCCTGTTTGGCTCCATTCCTTATCTGTAAAAAGGACTGGAGAAGGAAAAAACCCCAAATGGGGTCACAAAGAATCAAACATGATTGAACAACAATAAAGCACCTAATATAGTTCCTTAAATACAAAAAAAATTTTCAATAAATATTTGTTCATTGATTGTTTATCAATTCATAATACAGAAGAAGTTGATAAGATTAGATAATTTTAGAGTAGGAGGAGGACTTGGTTTGATTTAGTCAAAATCCCTCATTTTATAAATATCCCTTGAGAGTTTGAACGACTTTCCCAAGGTCAGAGAGCTGGCAGAGCTAAGATTTAAATAAAAATCTCCTGACTACTTATCCAATGTTTCTTCTACTATACTACACAATTGTGATTAATACAACACATGGCTTAAATCAAATGATGTGGGCTCTAAACCTGTATAACCAAAAGCACATCATTTTTTTTCATTATTTTTTAATGTTTAACAATCACTGCCATACAATTGAGATTTTATCCCCCCCACGCCTACCTCCCACTACCCCCCTCCCTCCCCACGACTGCATACAATTCTGTATAGGTTCTACATATACTTTCCTGTTGAGTATATTTTCACTATAGTCATGCTATGTAGTCAGACTAAAATAACTGAAAGAAATCATATAGCAAATCAAAACATGATACACAAAAACATACACATACACAAACATGATCTGCTACATTTTGCGAATGAATTCCATATTTCTTTCTCTGAGTGTGGAAGGCATTTTGCCTTGAGAACCACCATTGGGATTTTTTTTTTTTAAGAAGTTCTTGCGTTATTACAAAATTCCAAGTCTACCAGAAAAAACTCTCATACACTGTGGTCGTTGCTGTGCATAAAGTTCTCCTGGTTCTGCTCCTTTCACTCAGCATCAGATCATATAAGTCCTTCCAGGCCTCTCTGAAGTCTTCTTGTTCATCATTTCTTATGGCACAATAGTACTCCATTACATTCATATACCATAATTTATTCAGCCATTCCCCAATTGATGGACATCCCCTTGACTTCCAGTTTTTGCAACTACAAAAAGTACTGCTATAAATATTTTTGTACATGTGGGACCCTTTCCCATTTTTATGATCTCTTGGGGATACAGTCCTAGTAGCAATATTGCTGGGTCAAAGGGTATGCACATTTTTGTAGCTCTTTGGGCATAGTTCCAAATTGCTCTCCAGAATGGTTGGATGCGCTCGCAGCTCCACCAACAATGAATTAGTGTTCCAACTCTCCCACATCCTCTCCAGCATGTATCATTTTCTTGTTCTGTCATGTTTGCCAATCTAATAGGTATGATGTGGTACCTCAGAGTTGTTTTGATTTGCATCTCTCTAATCAATAGTGATTTAGAGCATTTTTTCATATGATTATAGATATCTTTAATTTCTTCTTCTGAAAATTGCCTGTTCATATCCTTTGACCATTTATCAATTGGGGAATGACTTGTATGATTATACATTTGAGTCAGTTCTCTATATATTCTAGAAATGAGGCCTTTATCCCCGAGCTTAGCTGTAAAAATTCTTTCCCAATTTACTACATCCCTCCGGATTTTAGTTGCATTGGGTTTGGTTGTGCAAAAACTTCTCAGTTTAATGTAATCAAAGTTATTCATTTTGCATTTCATAATGCTTTCTATCTCTCCTTTAGTAAAAAATTCTTCCCTTCTCCATAGATCTGATAAATACACTATTCCTTGCTTCTCCAGTTTATTCATGGTATCAATCTTTATACCTAAATCATGTACCCATTTGGACTTTATTCTTGTGTACGGTGTCAGGTATGGGTCTATGCCTAATTTCCGCCACACTGTTATCCAGTTTTCCCAGCAATTTTTGTCAAACAGTGAGTTCTTATCCCAGAAGCTGGGGTCCTTGGGTAAAAGCACATCATTTTATCTCTATTTCAGTTTCACAATCTATAAAACTAAGGTTGTAATATAATAGAATTGGGCTAATTTCCTACATTGATGTTCCATTGTAGTATCAAGGTTATTATGCAGGGTCTATGAAGATTTTAACACCATAGCACAAAGTCTAGAATGTCTATTCTTTTATTATTCAAAGACTAGATAAGTTAAGTACATTATGAGAAGGCTGAGCACCAGGTGATGTGTTTGTGTGTTTTTTATTTTTGGTGGTGGTGGTGATGGTGGTAGAGGGATTGGTTGCTGTTGTTTTTGCAAAAGCAACTCATGAAGACCATCTACTAAAGCACTGAGGGGCTATGATCTACATTAGTGGACCATCAGTACCATTAAAATCTCAGACCCTTGAAATATTAAAGTAATATGGTAGAATTTCATTATAACATGGTTCATTACTTCATTGATTTGGTTATTTTGCAAGTCAAATCACCCCTGAAATTACAGCCTAATTACGTTTGTTCCTTTTTTACTGTATCAAAATCCTCTATTACAATACCTACCTTATGCTTGATAGCATATAAGGGTTTTTTATAGCAGCAGGTATTCCATACCTTAGAGAAATGCTATAAGGTTCTGACTGGATAATTTATATGGAATTTGAATTCTTAGGAAAGAGACCATAAAAGTGAATGGAAAGACCAGTTTGATTTATAGCACATATGAAGTCTGAGTTAGGGAATATTTTTTATGATATGAAGTTCTATTACTTTTAAGTATAATACATATTTAATTAAAATATGAAAGCCTACCTAAAGTGAAAAAAGTTAGTTTTTTAAAAAAATCACAATAATATACTTAAATGTCATTACATCAAAACATAAAATTTCCATAAATTGAGTGAATTTGAAGGAATTCTTAAATTATTGAATCTTAGTTTTGAAATACTTAAATTTAGGCAGAATTCATCTTATTTATAAGGCCCTAAAAATTTGGAGGAAAGATTTTATCAAATATTTGATTCAATAAGTATCATACATAACGTGTCTATCTCTAAAAGAAAAAAAATCCTCTTCTGATGCCTAATCATGTGTAGAGGTGAGTCTGAGTTCTTGCTATACCCTTTAATGCTGTACACAAGCCCTGGCAGGCTCAGTCAACTTGGAAATATTTCATGCACTGTATGGTTACAGACTATACCTGCTTGTTCAAGGATCAGGCTAGTTAAATCCAGAGTAGGAGACTAGATGATGGATTCTGTGGACATAAGCATCCATGAGACCAAAAACAAACAAAAAAAAACCAAAATGGTTTTTGGTCCTGTGTGATCCCTCCATCTTCCACAGTGATGATGATAGAGTGGCAGAAAAGGAGAGGACATGAGAATAAGTTTTTCCACTGTTGAAAAATGGTAGTTTAATTGTTGTTACTCCAAATGTGACATTTTCATCCAATGTCCATTGAATTCATATTCCACTAGAGCAGTGGCTTTTAATTTGGGGTCCATAGAATCCACAAGGGTTCCACAATGTATCTCAAGGGGTTTGTGAACTTGTTTATTTATTATTTGATAACTGTATTTCACTATAATTGGTTTCATTTGTACTTTTATGTATTTCATTTTATTCATTTAAGAACATTATTCTGAAAAGAGGTCTATAGGCTTCACTAGACTGTCAAAGGAGTCCATGGCACAAAGAAGATTAAGAACCTCTAGAGTATCTAAGAAACTTCCATTTTGACATTCTCACTTAAAATGAAACCTGAAACTGTAATGAATGTGCAGCTAAATGATAAGATGGTACACAATTTTTCTTGGAGAGGTGAATAGAGGAATTGGTGGAATTGGTGTCATCATTTGCCCTGTGACACAAAAGTCTCATTTCATGGGCTATGGGTTTATCTCAGCTTGCAGTAATGGTGATACACATAAGCAAAACTACTGCCATAGAGAAAATTGTAATTTATGGGCACAAGCTATTAGGGAAGATGAAGTGAAGAAATTATATAAAGGACCTACAAGATGTTCCAAATCCAGTTAATATGTGCCTTGATACTCAGTTGTTTCAGTGCTCAGGTGAGAAAAGGAGATGATTAAAAATCATTATGATGGGAAATACATTCAGAGTTAAGAAATGAATGATCAAAACCTTGTATTAAGATGTCATGCTTGTCTATTATGATTAGTTTCTTCAAAAAGGGCATAGGAAAGTGGTGAATGTGACAAGCTTCAAACAACATTACAAAATGAAATTGACTAGGATCACAGATTTAGGACCAGATGGGACCTTAGAGATTCTCTAGTTCAACCTTCCTATCTAATTTTTTCAATGAGGAAATCGAAACCCAGTAACAAATAGATGTGAAATGAAATTCTACTTTTAAGTCTTCAGCTATGTTTGGTTTGAACTTCATGGAACAAGATACACCTGCCAGACTAAGTTGAACACTTGAAATCTCAGCATCATGCTCCTAATTCAGCATTGGATATTCAGTAGCTTCCCAACTCCCTCAGTCTCCTACCCCTTCTAGCTAAAAGACCCGAGGGTGAAGAACTACATTCCTCCCAGAGTTTTCCTTTATGGAGAGCAGGATCTGAACTTTCCAACTCACTCTCCAGCTCTACCTGGTTTGAAATGCATGGAACAAGATGTCCCTGAATCAGGTACTTCTGATGTCTCCTCCCTCATCCTTTCCAGCTTCCTTTTTGTCTTCCCCCATCTGAGTGCTCAGATTTTCTTTTTTTCTAATTTTTATGACCAGCTCTTAGCACAGTTCCTAGAGCATAGAAGACACAATAAATGTTTATTGAACTGAATTTAACATAATTTCCATAAGAAAATATTCTCAAAAGGAAGGCTTTTCAATGCATTCTCTATAGCTGACCACTTTTTTCACATACAGTTAACTAAGGGGTGGAGACTACAATAGCTCATTGTGTTTGTTGTTTCTTGATTGTCTGGCAAATGGTAGTTGCTTAATAAATTCTAACTGATTTAATTTACAAAAAAAAAAATTACTTAGTAAGCAGAAATACATCTTTAAAGGCTCTTCTCCAGCAAGGTATCTCCTATGTAATTGTCAAGATCATTTGAAATTTCTTGATATAATCACAGATAAGTCTGTTCAATGATGTTAGGATTATCATTACCACAGGAGGGATAGAACAGGAACATGTGCTCACCAGAGTTGAGTGTTACTGTCATGGAGGACACGATATGCCAAGTCCAAGCAGAAGACGGATTTCCCAGGGGATTCTTCAGTTGTGTCTGTCTGCAGATGACATTTTGCTGATTATATCAATCTCTAGAATATTATTAGACCTCTTCAACGATATCAAAAATATGAAAGAGAAATTGATCAAATAATCTACAAACCAAGGAGAAAGAATATATGTTGTCAGTGAGTCAGTAAGCATTCATTAAGTACTAACTAATGTACCAGGGACTATGCTATGTGCTGGGAATACAGAGAAAGGCAAAGAGAGTCACTACTTTCAAGTTGTTTATGATTTAATATTGTCCTGATTGGGGAGTGAAGAGTAACACGCTGGCCATAGATTTGAATAGGAAGGAGATCATCCTAGGAATGTAGATTTAGAACTAGATTAGAAGATTAGAGGTCATGTAGACTGTCCACTTGTTTTTCAGGTGAGGAAATGGAGTACCAGGGAGATTAAGGAATATAAAAAGTATTTTAACAAAATAAAATGTTGTAATGGCAATTTAAATGGAAAGATATTTCCCATTCATGAATAGGTCCATCTGACCTGCTTAAATCACCTGGAAACCTAAATCGCATGTGGTGGGAGGAGCTTGGTGAACAGGTGGAAAAGGAAGGGTGTAACAGAACTGGGAGGAAGTTAGTGACAGCAGTTGGAAGAGAGAGGATGAGAGAGGAAGCAGGCTGGCAGGCACAGCAAAGTTCCTGAGTGTTTGCTTGTGGGAAGGCTGTTAGGGAGGGGGTTACGGAAGGCAGAAGGCTTGGGAATGCCTTTGTCCCCAGCAGTGCTAAATTTGGCTTTCTGATTCTGGGATTTGGCTTTCTGATGTCTGAATAAATGTTTTTCTTCTGCCTTCTATGTGGAGAGTCTTTTGTACTTTGCAATTGAGAACTACACCAGCATATTCATAGCTGTCCTCAGTCCTGTGAATATTGCCCAGATGATACAAATGTATATAAAATACATATTTTTATAAAATGCAAAGGAGTACTAGGGATATCAGGTCACACAGTACATTAGGTGACAGAGCAAGGATTTTAAATCAGATCATCTGACTCCAAATCCAGCAAGATGGACGGCCTTTTAGAAATTTCATAGTACTTTCAATTATTCAAAGCTGTCTCCAAACATGAAAACACATATTTTAAACAAAACAAAAATGTAACCCTAGAGAGGGTACTTGACCTTAAATCATGAAACAGTATAATTTCTGAATAATCAAAATTGTGGATGACCCAAAGGACAATGGAAAGACATTGCCAACAATGATCTGTATTGAGGTATCATATTGATCAGGAAATAAGATGGACTGGTCTGGTTGGCAAGGATGAAAAATAGCACATGGAAAGCCTAAATACTACAGTAGTACCCACATAATGGTTGTTATTGTTTATCCTTGATTTTCTAAGAGAAGTAATGTCCTGTACATGAATTGGATTTAAGTGAGGCAGAGTTGTGCCAAGTTGTTAGCCTCACTCTCTGTTCTAGAGACACTGAAGTCTAGTAGCAAGACAAGAAGTCAAGATAATTGGCTATGGTCTATGATGCAGTGGACAATCTTGGTGTCTTTGATGTCTGACCAAGTTCTAAGTGCTCCACAAAACCTGCTTCAGTTGGCTTCATGACAACTAGAACATTCTTATCCATACTTTCTACTGGAGGAGGTCTTCACATGTTTGGGTAAGACATCCTTCTAACTCACTGATGTGTCTGAGGCCTGTTGATCATCCTCAACCTGATCCAGTCTGTCTGCCAAGACAGTTTTACCAGAATATGGCCAGTGCTCATGCTACTGCTTCTTGAAGTCACAGGTGAGAGATAGGTTACTAGTGGACACTAAAAGTGAATGTGTAGCCCTAAAAAGTTCTCAGCAAGCCCCTATGCCAGAGTTGTTAGTCCTCCCTGAACACTAAGCCTTAGAGGACATCTTTAGCATACTGACTATCCCTATGTAGGATTTATGGTAGGACATTAACAAGAATTGCACAGTATGAGAAGTCACAGATAGATTGTAACCTGCCCTGGTGCAAGAAACACTGATGTTGACACAGTAATAGGTCTATTTTAATATCCAGTATATTTTTACATATATATGCACATACATGTGTATATGTACATATACTCATATATATATATATCAGACTCTCTAACTATTCTTAACTAATGGAATTCAGTTTTGTTAACCATATAAGATGTAGATAGAGTTTGTATCTGAAACACCCTCTGCCTACACAGGTTAGCACCTTCTCTGAATCTTAGAGTCTTAGAAAGCTCTCTAAAGTGGAGAAGGTATCAAATATTCCTAAGAACTTCCAGAATCAGATTAAAATGAAATTGGGAAATATTTAACAAAATAAAATTTAAAATACAATGAAATATAAATAATTTTAACATGTGGTTTTCTAAATCAATATATACCTACAGTATAGTTATGCATGGTTTAATAACTCCTGTTTTCTATTTGAATTTGACATCACTGGTCTAGAGCATTGAGAATTGTGACTTGTCCAGGGCAGACATATAGTATGTCACAGAGGTGGAACCTGAACCCAGGTATTTCTACTTCAAGGCAGGTTCTTTATCTACAATACCTTGTTGTCTCTGAGTTAATTATATGCTGCATATAAAACTAACAAAGTAGTATTTAATTCTCTTTTCTTGCTATTAGTTTCTTCCTCTATCAATCTCTCATACCAACTACCACCAGAACCATATTCCTAAAACAGAAATTTTGATGCCATTTTTCTGCTCAAGAATTATTTTTTTTCTACTACCTAACATATCAAGTACAAACTCCTGCTCATTTTTTCCAAGTCTCACTATAATGGGGCTTTATCCTATCTATACACCTGGCCATTATGAAGCCTGCAAACGGCTATTTCCAAACATACCTTCTCTGCTCTCATCAGACTCTTCTCATTTCTTACCCCTAAAAACTCAAATGAGATAACATTTGTAACAAAAAGCACTTAGCATAGTGCTGGCACATAGTAGATAACGTATAAATGCTTATTTTCTTCCCTAAACTAAACACAATTCTATGTTTTTCTTCATGTTGCTCATTGTACCTGGAATGTCACCATTCCTCCTCCTTCCATATGCATTCTTCAAAGCTCAGTTCCATCTTCTCTATGAAACCTGAAATACTCCAGCGATATTTCCCTTCTCTGAATCTCTACTGTACTTATGTTGTTGTTGTTCATTTGTGTACAGCTATTCATGGCCATGTGTACTCTATGGTACATGAGGTTTTCTTGGCAAGAATACTGGAGTGGTTTGCCATTTCCTTCTCTAGGATTATACACTCATAACTGGTACCATATAGCTTAATAATTAATTATTCTCTAATCATGGCCTACCACGTTCTCCTCAAATAGAATTTGAGGGCAAGGACTGTGTCACACATACCTTTTAAATATCCCAGATCTTCCAGTTAAAATGTATATATTTGATGGAGCAGATGGACAATGAACTAGACCTAGGAATAAATAAGAGGAGGAGAATGGGTTGTATTGCCTTTGGGAAATCACATAGTGTTTCTAATAAGTCCAAGTTTCCCTTTGAAACAAGAATGATGTATGACTGTATATCATGAAATGCCACAGACTTTAAAATGGCAGGTCACTCTCTGGACAATAGTATGGTCCCTGGTGGCTATGAGTAGATTGCAACCTACCCCCTGGGGGGGACATCAAGGATATCATCAGAGAAATGTATGACCATGTAAATAGGTGAAGAGCTAGTGATGTGGCAAGAACTAGAGATAATGTAGGAAGATACAAAATCAAGAGATCTAGAGGCATGTCCTCTGCATGTGGAGAGGAGGCCATGTGGACAACTTATGGTAAGACATGGACACAAGTCACACAACATAAGAAAGTACAGATGGCTATAATGTGGCAGTTGATAAAGTCCCAGATCCAGAAGCCTTTTCTGATCCCTCTTATTTAGTGCTTACTTAATTTAGTAACTTCTGTTGAATACCTCCAGTTTCTCTTGTATATACATTTTCTGGACATAATTATTTGCATGTTTTCTCTCTCATTACAGTGTGAACTCCTCCAAAACAGGGACTGTTTTCCTTGTATCTCTAGCACTTAGCACAGTTCCTGGTACATAGTCGATGCTTAATAAATGTTTATTGGCTAACTGCAGGATATAATAGAGTGCTAGGGAAATAGTGGTGCTCGATAAATACCTGCTGAGTATTCTGTGGAAAGGTTCTAGTGTACTACATTGCAATGAAAAATTTAGTTATGAAACAATCACTACATATGAAAAGGCTTCATAGCCTATTATTACTTCATTTTAATGGGTTGTAGGATAAGAAGTATGATTATGAAGTCACACCCCTGATTCCATAAAGTCAAACAGGAAAATCAGTTTCAACCCTTGAGAGTCATGCCTTGTACACATTCGTGTACTGGACATAGGTAAGAAGACTGAAGATTCTGCACTTGAAGGTGTTAGTGCACTTCCAAATCCTTACAGTTATTGACTTGTCTATTTAGGGGGTATTTTTCCCCCTACTGCACAGCATTGCAACACTAGTTTAACAATAGAGTACAGTTTAATTCAACAAATGTCTATTCAGTTTTTGCTAAGTTAAGGGCAGCATGACACAGTGGACAGAAAGCTGGGCTTGAAATGAACAAACTTTGGGTTCAAATCATGCCTCTGACACTTACTGGCTTGTGTGTAAGTAACCTGGGCAGGTAACTGAACGTCTCAGGGATCTAGGCAACTCTCTAAGACTAAATATTGCAAAGATAGCATCTACTGGTGCTGGTAGAGGGATTTTCCTCATCTAAGAATTCCCTAAACAAATGGAACCACAGATCTGATCCCTATCTCTAGCTTACGAGTGCTGTGCTAGACTTGGGGTGGGTAAGGGATAGCAAAAGCAAACAAAAGCAAAACAGGCCCTGACCTCAAGGAGCTTATATTCTATGTGAGGGATACACGTACAAAAGTAAATAAATTATCTATATCTATACATATAAATACAAAGTGATTTCAAGAGAGAGAGAGAGAGAGAAAGGGTTTACTTGACTGAAATTCTGAAAATGTGGGTCAGCCCTGTAATTGTAATATAAACAATATTTGTAATATAAACAATTGTAATATAAACAATTGTAATATAAACAATATAAACAAGTTATAATAAGCAGTGGCCGTGAACTCTTAAGTAACCCTAGCAGGCTGGCAGCTAGGGCTTGAAATCAGGAAGACTTATCTTCATCAACTCAAATCTGAACACAAACACTTACTAGATGTGCGACCCTGGGAAGCCCCTTAATGCCTGTTGCCTCAATTCCTCATCTGTAAAATGGGCTGGAGGAAGAAATGGCAAATCATTCCAGTATTTTTGCCAGGAAAGGCCCAAATGGGATCACAAAGAGTCAGACGTGAATGAAACAACTCAACATCAATAACAACAGGTTGAAACAAGAAGGGAAAAAAATCTCTTGGTATGAGAAACTTTCGTGATTTTTAATCAAATCCCTGTTTTGCCTTAAAACATTTATTCAATGAAATGAAACTATCTCTTCTTTACCATTCTTTGGTTTATATTTCTCTGTTTCTCAAAATTTTAAACTTCACAATCATGCATGTCCCTACCTAGTTTCCTTCCAATATAGGAACAGAGTTGTTAGAATTTAAAAAGTGTCCTAGAAACTTTACACACTTCTAGGTAAGAAGGTTGGAGCAGTACATACAGTCTATAGCAACTCCTTTGTTAGAAATGTAAGGTCCTCCTGAAAATTATGCATGGGTTAATTTAAATAAAATACATATAATTAAAATGAACCCACCTGTTGATTGGTTGGGTAGCACAGTGTGTAGAGCACTGAGCCTGAGTTATAATTTGGCTGCGTGAAACTGAGCAAATCACTTAACCCTATCTATGCATAAGTTCCTCATTGGTAGCATGAGATGGAGAAGGAAATGGAAAACCAGTTCAAGAAAACCCCAAATGAAGTCATCGAGAGGCAGACATAACTAAAATGAATGAATAATGAACAACAACCTCTTGGTCACTAATGACACCTTAGCACTAGTTTCTCTCACTTGAATAAGGACATCTGCAGTTGGCCACTAAAGTAAGCAGAAATGAAAGAAACTTTCAGTGTTATAGTAACACTTGCAAATGGTGCAGGAGTGAGGAGGACCTGAGTTCAAATGTCACCTCAGACACTTGACACTCACTAGCTATGTGAACTTGGGCAAATCACTTAACCCCAATTGCCTCATCCTGGGTCATCCCCAGTCATCCTAATGAATATCTGGTCACTGGATTCAGATGGTTCTGGAGGAGTCAAGTGCAAGTCATGTCATCATTTCTCCGATGGCATGGTCTTCTTTAGCAATGAAGGATGAACACACACACACACACACACACACACATACACACCAATGATAATAAGAAACAAGTCATGTGATAGGGCTGGCCCAAACATGGTAAGTAAAGCCTGTGTTCCATAGACATAGATAATATGACATTATGACAATCACATCATGATGCTTCCTACTACCATACTCCTACTTAGTCAATAAGCTTATTGCATGGAGAAATAAGCCATACATACAAAAATATTCATAGTAGTACTTTTTTGTAGTAAAGGAAAACTAGCTCTTCTTTCCTACTGTCAGTTAATTAGTAAATGCAAAACTATGACTACTAAACACAGATAGCTTATTTCTTTTGTAAAAATTAATTTTTTATTATAAACTTTGCTGGAAACAAAGTGGGTACCCATCATCTGGGGATATGAATGAGTTGTAGCTTATGAATTCAATGAAATATTATTGTGCCTTAAGAATTGAAGTATTCGGGAAAACTTGGGAAGCCTTGTATGAACTGGAAAAAAAATGAAATGAGAAGAACCAGAAAAACAACTTGTGTAGCATGACCACAAGAATATGGAGGAAAGCAATTTTGAAAGACTTTCAGAATTCTGTGCAATGCAGTGGCCAATCATGACTTCAGAAGACAAATAATGAAGAAAACTACTGTTGCTTGGCAAAGAGATGATGGACTAGAGATGCCAAATGAGACATATGTTTTCCATACCTAGCCAAGGTGTTGATTTGCTTTGCTGGGTATAAGGTATAATTAGTTGTTATATGGGAAAGCTTTTATTTGAGGTGGGGGTGAGTTAATGAGTAGTGACAGGGATAAAAAAAGACATAAAAGAACACTGAGGAAAACATTAAAAATACAAGGAGAAAAAACACAAACCTTTCAGAAGAGGATGCAAAAAGGCCATTTTGTTACTTCTTTGTTAAATTTAATAGACCCTTAAGAAACCAAATTATATGTAACAGGAGAACTAGCATTTATCTAGTGCTTAAGTCTGAAAATCATTTTGCATGTTAACTCATTTGTTCTTCAAAACAACCCTGTAAGATAGGTGCTATTATTATCCCAAATTTAACAAATTTGGAAACTGAGGCTGGGCAATGTTAAATAATTTGTTAAAGCAACACAGCTAGTAAGAGAGTGAGGCAGAATTTGAACCTGAGTCTTCTTGACTTCGAGCCCAACACTCTCTACTGAACCACCCACCTGCCTGAAGGTCTTGATTCCTTATACGACCATAAGATCATTGATTCAGATCTGGAAGAGGCCTTAGAAGCCATCTAACTCAACATGACTAGTTTATTGCTAGGAAATTGAGGAAGAGAGGGGCTAAGTGACTTGCTTAGATTCATACAACCAATAAGTATCTGAGGCAGGATTTCAACTTTGGTTGTCCTAACTGGAAGACCAATGCCATGTTGCCTCTTGAAATCTTTTTTCCCCCTTTGTACATTAATATATTTGTGGGTCTTTTTATGATAAAAAAAGGAAATCTTTGAAAAGACATAGATCACTTATATTTTGAAGATCTGGCATATCAAATCACTTCTCTGAATTTCCTAATTAACTAACTGCCCTCTGCCATAAGGATGAGGCATCCTGCCCTTTCAGCAGAAAGGACACTGGCTTGTGACTTAATCTTTGTTTTTGACAGGGAAACTACAGAACCAGAACAACAGAAAGAAAATGAACCTGCTGCAACCAACTAGATAACAGAGAGAAACAGTGCATGCTTTCTGCTCTAACTCATTCTGGGAATTATAAGATTATCCCTTAATAATAGCTTTCAGTGACTGTTGTCAAAGGAGCTGGAGAATGCTAGGGTTGACAGAATAAGAACGTTTATGCTTTCAGCAGCTTTCTGACCTGACCTAGTGTGAGGAAAAGCAAGAGACAGAAATAGATTTGAGTCTGTTGAGGGCCTTTGTACACTAGATTCCTGTGTGGAGTAAAAAATTCAATTTTCCCAAGTAGTTCTTGCTAGGCATCTGACCTCTTGGCACATAATTTCATGATATTTCTTAAAAACTATGCTCAAAAGTAGCATTCTAAAGTTTTTGCCATAATCATGTGGCGGCCTCTGCTCGTTCTTGGTTCCAGAAGAGCCTCATGGTTTCTATGCCAAAGATACCTGTATATGTGACTGACCTGACACGATCCTCATGCAAATAGATAATTAGTGAGACTCCATTGTACGATCTACAATACAGGTGTGCTTTACTCCAGGAAAACATGATCTATGAAAAATACATATTAAATCTGATGTCAGTTTACAAATATGTGTCTGCCACTGTGGGCAAATGCTGTGGAAGCAATGAAAGGCCAAAAAAAGTAGTCCTTGCTCTCAGTGAGAGAACATTTTATACAAGATGAAGATATATAGGCATCCACATTTTACATGTGTATTTATATGGAAGACTGAGGATGATGATGACAATCTGAAAGTAGACATTAGACATTATTGCAGGGTTAGAACATTAGAACAATGGGGATTGAGGTGGTGGTAAACGCTGAGAAATGGTGAGCATTATTCCCTGCATAAAAGGATTTACCTAAATTCTTTTAGTGGAGTTCACAAAAATAATGAACTTTCTAGTACATGGAAAACATGATTCAATTTAGAGGGAAAAAATGCTTTACGTATGATTTTTTGGCACCACCTTTTATATAAAGCAAGGTATGCCTTTAACATGCCTAGGCTGTTCTGATACTTTAGCCAGTGCCAACAGGGAAGGTAGAATGTCAGCAAGAGCAGTCCACTATTTACTTATTAATAATTTGTTTATTTATAATTTGCATCCCACCTACCTCTGGACTTAAGATAGCTCTGTTAGCACATACATACCTTTTCTTAATTGTTCATTTATTTAAAGATGGAGAAGCAGCATAATCTAATGGAAAGAGCACTGTCAGTCATTCAATAAGCATTTACTAGATGACTACTAGGTGCTGGGAATTGTGCTAAGTACTGGACTTAGAACTAGAACCTGAACCCTACTGTTTGCTAGAAATGTGGCCAATTCATTTTACCATTCTGACTCTTAGTGCCCTCATCTGTAAAATAATAGTTGTACTTACCTACCCCACCAAATGATTGTGAGGGAAGTCCAAGTGCTCTAGAAGTGAGCTATTATTCTAATTGGAGCTAGTCAGTCCAGTTCTTGGAGCAGCTAGCTGGTGCAGTGGATAGAGTATTGGTCCTGGAGTCAGGGAGACCTGAGTTCAAATTCAGCCTCAGACACTTACTAGATGTGTGACACTGGGCAAGTCAGTTAACCCTATTTACCTCACTTTCTTCATTTATAAAATGAGCTAGATAATGAAATGGCAAACCACTCTAGTATCTTTGCCCAGAAAACCCCAAATGGCATCAGAAAGAGTTGGATACAACTGAAAAAAATGACTGAACAGCAAGAACAGACAGTAATTAAGGAAAATTGCATTCAATCAATCCACAAGCATTTATTAAGTGCTTACTACATTCCAGACACTGGGCTAAGTAAGCTTTATAGATGTCAGGGTCTATAATAAGCCCATCGCTTACTGGTCTTAGTGACCTCTCTGACCATGATAAGGAACCCCCAGAATGAGCCAGGACTGTCTTGCAATCCAACAAATTCAATAAACATTCACCAAGCACTTACTAAATATAAGATATACTAGTTCTACAGGAGTTCTCCTTTACATAGAAGAGGACCCTTGTATTCATGGAGATTTTACTCTAATTAGAGACTATAAGATATGCACAAATGACTGCAACAGAAAATACGACAGAATAATATTTGACAAATGAAAGAAAGGTACATACAAAAGGCAGAAAAGAGGTCATTATTGACAGGATGGGGAGGAATAGAAAAGATTCATGGAGAAGTGGGCACTGAGTTGGGTTTTAAAGGATGAAGAAGTATTGAGTTGGTGGGAGGGCATGGGGCAGAGCACTCCAAGCCCAAGGAACAGAGTGATTAAAGACCCAGAGGTAGGAAAGTATGGTGAGTGGAAGAATGTTGGGGAACAGTAAGTAGTTCAATATGATTAGATCATGGAATATAAGGAGAGTAGGTTGAGATAAAGCTAGACAGGTAGGTGTGTATGGTTGCCAATGTGCCTTTCCACCCCCACTTTCCCCTCAAGGGAAGGGAACTGGGAGCAAGCTCAGCTGATACAGCTCAGATAAACAGTACTGGCTGGGATTTGGTATTATAGTTTGATTACCACTTGTTCCCACACTTAGAAGTGCTTTTTCTCTCTATGCTTCACGAGGCCAACACAAACAATGGGGTTATCTTCTGTGCCCCAAAATTATAACTTGAAGGAATAAGACGAAAGGCTGAGACCTCACAACACTTACCACCCTGTTCCCAGCTTCTCTAGATTCCTCCCCTACCAAGTGAGTACTCAACTAACTCCTCACTGTGAGGAGTACTTATTTGGATACTCACATCATATTTCTTCATGATTCTGCAATGGTTAACAGTTAGTTTGCTCCGGACTCATGAAGGCTGATCTTATTCATTCTTATTTTATTGTATGCCATTTTCATGGCACTCTTAAGTACCCTAATTGCACTGCAATGAACCATCCTCACCCCATCACCATCAGTGATGAAGGATATGAATGGAACTTTCCCAGTCCTCCTACCAGCCCTACAGGATCCTAATCTCCTAACAATCAGTTGGCATATTGAAAGATCTTAAATAGTAGGCAAGGCTATGGTGTATGAATTTTCCTCATTAGGGAGTAAGAGTTAAAAGAAGGCAGTTAAGTACAGTGGATAGAATGCTGGGCCTGAAATCAGGAAGACTCTCTTCCTGAGTTCAAATCTGGCCTCAGACACTTACTAGCTGTGCAACCCTGGGGAAATCACCTAACTCTGTTTGCCTCAGTTTCCCCATCTGTAAAATGAACTGTAGGAGGAAATGGCAAACTACTCCAGTATCTTGGCTAAGAAAACCCCAAATGGGGACATGAAGATTTGAACATGACTGAAAAACAACTGAACAAAAACCATTAAAAGACTTGAGAAGACGTGTGCAATGATCCAGAAATGCCCAGGGAATAATAGTCTGCCACTCATGTGAATAGTAGATTGGTTGGGAAAGAGAAACATATCTTAGGTTATAAATAAGAATCTGGCAAGATCATCAGAATGTCAACTGGGTAATTTTTTGCTTTGATTTACCCCCTCCCAACTCCCTTTCAATACACTGAATTAGGACTTAAATAAACTCCTAGGTTTTGACTTATAGTATATAAGAATAGTGCCTTCCTCACCGCATCCCCAGCTATACCTCAAAGCTTTCTATCAGTTAATGCTGTGTGGGCCCAGGGTCACTAAGCTTAGCTTTTAGAATTCTGCAGGCACTTGAACATTGTTTAGAGAATGTTCAAAAGACCCATTTTCCATTGTTGAGGGTACTTGGCAACTCAAGGCAATCAGTCGTTGAATAAGACTTTTTTTTTTCTTTTGAATAAGACTCTTGAAAGCACTCAGGCTCATAGTTTAAGTCACTGAGTCATGGGATGGGACGTGGCAGGAAGGGAGGTATTAGAGGAAGAAAAAATCCAGCTAAAGATAAGATAGAAACTTGTGGAAATGAAGGAATAACTAATCTGTACTGAGAGACTACCAATAGGCATAGCGTATATCTTCACAAGCAGGAGATGAAGGAAGGAGAGCAAGGAAAGTAGACAAAAATGGCCAAAGAAGTGACCAGAATCCAAGAAATCATGGGAATGGAGCTAATGAAACTCAAATTCACTAGGTCAGTAGGGAGAAACCTATTTCTAGGAAGCAAGTCCGGGAAGATCAGAGGCAAGATATGAGTGCATGGTTTCTGAAGTCTGATTAGCAGTGAACAGAGAAAAGAGAACAGAAGAGGTGAGGAATGTTTTGGAAAGTTAGATTTTTACATAAAACCTCCTAAACCATAGCTAAATACAGCTGCTATTTACATTAGAGAGTTTGAAGAAATGGGATTTGCAGATCAAACACCCGAATATCTAGCAAGTAGGAACTTTTCTGGATGAGGGCAGTAAAGGAGTAGAGGTAGTGAGCAGAACTTTGATTTTATTGGTTTAGGGAACTCCCAGTGAGGAAGCTTCTTCTACCAGAGTAGATTTTGACAATATTCTTCATTTTGTACTATCATCTCAGAAAGTTGCCTGGGGGCACCGAGAAGTTAGAAGGTTGGTCCACCTACACTTATTAGTTTTCTATTCAATATCATCTGAATACCACAAGAAAAAAATTGTGAAAGCTCACTGACAGTAAAGCTTTTTTCATTACATATACCAACTCCACCAACTTTGCAAGCAGAATCAAAAATACAGTTAGGTAGTAGGAACGAAAACTGGTAACAAAAGAGACAGAGAAAAGTACAGGGGTCAAAAAGAATTTTCCATTGACCCATGGAGATTGAGCTATTTTTGTTTTTCTGCCAGTGCCAAATGGCAGCTACATGTGCAAAAAATGGAGGTTGGTTTTACTACAACAGTCAAGGAAGAATACTACTCTACTCTCTTCTTTATCAATAAGAATGAAGTGTTCCTGGAAAGAATGTGTGTAGGGGGCAGGAGCGGGGAAGAGAAGTGTGTGGAAGTGCTTCAAGGAGAAAGCTAAGAGAAAAAGAATTGGAAGAAGCAATCTCTCCCTGTGTTGGGAGCTTAGGCAATGTGATGTAATGCAAAAAACATTGAATTTGGAACCAGAGGGCCTAAGTTTTAATCTCTGCTCTACCACTTATTGCTTTTGTGACTTTGGAAAAGTCATTGAACTGGTCTGGTCCACAGTATCCTTATCTGAAAAAATGAAAGGTCAGTCTAAGTGACTTTTAAGACCATTTCCCTATCTAGATCTAGGAATCTATGGTCTACGACTATAAGAAGAAATTGAAAGGAGACCCCTGAAACTTTAGAGCCATCAGGTTAGAGTTTCTTTTCTTAGAAGGTAGACCTGAATCTTCTCAGAAACAGCTTCTTGTTTTGTCAAAGTGAATATGACAGGGACCTTCGGGTACCAAGTGACAGGCAGGGTTTAAGATTTGAAAGGGGCAGAATACAACTGTTTCAACTCCTCTCTGAACAGGCATTCCCTCTGCCCCATTTCTGGCAAGGGGTTAGCCAAATCTCTGATGGAGAAGCTCCCTATCTTCTGAGGCAGCCAGCTCAATTTTTGAATTACTCTAAGCTGTCGAAAGTGTTTGCGAACAGCGAGGTGAAACTGGCTATGCTGCTGATTTCTACCCATCCCTTCTTGTCCTGAATTTAGCAGATAACCAGAGGGAGTCTAAACACTCTTTCACAAGACAGGTCTTCAAATATTTGAAGCTAGTCATCACCTGACCTTTAAGTCTTCTTTCTAAGCATTCTCAGTTCCTTCAACTTTATAAGGGATATCCTCTAGTTGTCTCACCACCTTAAATATCTTCTAGAAATGGGGTAGAGGGATGGAAAATAATATGTTGAATATGGTATAACCAGATAGAATATTAGTGGTATTTTTATCCTTTTCTTACTTTTTCCTGAAAACTTTGTCTCTATCAGCAGAAGTTCTTTTAGAATTTTTGGCCAATATCACACAGTTGACTTATATTAACTGTGATAAAATTCTAAGATCTTATTTGTATAGTTGATTTTTGAGCTTAACATTTATTTCTATTACAATTTATCTTATTTAATGCGACCCATACATGTAACTTTTTGTAGATCTTTTTAATTCTTCACTTTATCACCAGTATGTTAAGCTATTCAGTACTGTCCAGAGCAAAGAAAAATGAATTATAGTGCATAGCTTCCTGTTGGGGGGGGGGGGGGCAGCCAGTGCAAAAGCACAGAGATGGGAACTGGAGTGTGGTCATTTATCTATTTAACATGAGAAATAGGGAAGTGTGGTGTCTTTCTGGGATATTCATCTGAGACATGATAAAGAGTCTCCCCAAAACTGTCAGATCTAATGACCATTATCTACTTCTGGTGATTCACAGAGGGGATTAATGATACTGCCAGGAGGAATGAAGAAAGGAGAGCTTATTAAGCACTGAGAAAGAAGTTAAAGACCCTAGGCACAACAAATGAGTTTGATTTTTCTTAACATATCTGTCAGTTGAGGGTAGAGTGAGCCAAAAAGAAAAATGGGATATGAACAGCTGTCTAGATGTGACCAAGAAAATGGAGGACTAGACTTTTTTTCTGGTCAGAACGACTTCTCAAACCTCTCCAAAACAGAAATCATGCTCCAAAGAGACCTATCTTCTGTGTCCATGATCTAGGACATACAGAACACAAAAGAAGGATAAAAAAAACAAACTATGAATTAATGGCTACTTTGAACTTACTCAGTAATCCCTCCCCTGCTCATCATACTACCAGCAGCAAGGCTACACTGACTGACCCAAGGACCTAAACCATGGCTGTGCAAAAAAAAAAAAAAAATACATCTCCATACTCTGGTCTCTTTACCACCCCTTCTCTTTCCAGTGCCATAGAGATCTGAGCTCTAAGCTGCAGAAGTTTTCTGGAGCTACAACAGCCAACTAATGTCAGGACAACATTCTGTGTTGCAAAAGATCTAAATAGGAGAGCGAGGAACAGAGAGAAAAAGGCAAACCATGTGTCTAGACTTGAAATAGAGCTCAACATCTACACCCTGATCCTTCTTTCCTCCTCCTTCTTTTCCTCCTCCTCCTTCTCCCAGAGCCATGGAGATCCAAATGACAGAAATTAACCCCCCTAACACCAGTGTGGCAACTCTCTGAACTTCCAGTTCTATGCTAGACAGATCCTGAGGACAGGATACTGAGACAGGAGGCACTATGTGACACTCCAATAAGCCTAAGAGAAAGAGACCAGTATCCAGTTGGAGACAATTCAGTCCCCCCAAAAGTCATTCAGGTTAAAGACTTGGGTGAATTGTGAATTACGCAGCATGGGAAGAGGGTGATATGCTTTGAGATGTCGACCCTAGGGAAATCTGAAAGTCAGAGGGGAAGGGGTAAAAACATGAGCAAGAAAGGAAGATAAGGGAGGTAGAGAATAGCCTAAAATTACCAAAGATCTTGGGAAGAAGAAAACTCAAAGACCTTGAACATAACATAACATAATAATAATAATATAACATATCCTTGAACAAAACATAAGCACATAAATTAGCAGAAAAAAACATGGCCCCCAGATCTAGTCAACAAGTTTAGACATCTATGAATAAATAGTGCGAAGCAAAGAAAAATGATCCAATACTTGATGAGACAGAGAACACTGTGGAATTTGAGAAGAACATGGAGCTACAACATATGATTAGTAAGGGGTTTAAAAAAGGCATTAGAATGATGAGAGTAGAATTTATGGCCTACACAGCAAAACATTTTTAAAAATTTAAAAAGGACAGGATAGAAAAATTGAATCTTTGATGGGAAGTCTCACCAAACAAAGAAAAGAAAGAATAATAGATTGGAAATACAAATATACAGAAGTGAAGGACAATCTAGAAGAAGAGAAGCAAAAAACAATAACATTAAAAGAAAATATGCTTACTCTCAAAGCAGAACACAATGACCTTAAAAACAAGATACATAGAGGCAATCTAAGGATCATAGGTCTCCCACAAGAATATGACAAGGCAAAAATCCTTAATATCATAACAAAGAAACAATACAAGAAAACTGCCCAGAACTTCTGAACACAGAAAGTGAAAGATCAGTTGAAGGAATTCACAAATTATCTCCAGGAAAAAAAAATCAAGACTGTAAACTCCAAGACACATAGTGGTTAAATTGAAAAATTCAGTTTAGAAACAAATTCTACAACTGATCAAGAGTAAGACCTTCAAATATAACGTAAAGGGAAATTTAAATAATACAAGACTATTATGTACTCACCAGAAAACACGAGCAGAAATGGTATAATGTGTTCTGAAAAGCAATGTAGTCCAGAATACAGCCCAGGGTGACACACCTTGTAAATCTGAACTTAACCATAAATAGAAAAAAAGATGAATGTTCAATAAACATTAAAAATGCAAAAAAAGCTAAACAAGGAAACTGCATTATGTTGAACCATAGACAACTTATATGTTCCAAATGCCTTAACATTAAAATTCAAGAACATAATTTTAACTGAGCTACAAGAAGACATAGACAGTAACACAACAGTGATAGACTACAAAATATTTCTTTCAGTTTTAGATTAACTCTAACAGAAAGATAAGGAAAAGAGAAAATATAGAACTGAACAAATTGCTGGGGAATCTAGAGTTAAAAGACTTATGGAATCTTCTAAATGGGACTAAAAAAAGAATACATATATTTCTTAGTACTATGTGGAATCTTTTACAAAAATTGACCATATATTAAGGCCTAGAGATATTACAAACAAATGTAAAGAAAAGGAAGAAATAGTAAATATGTTATACTTTACACACCATAATCCAATAAAAAAGTTATTGGTTCAGGGACTACACATAAAAGACAGAAACCCGAATAAAGACTTACCAATGAAATCCTAAATAATGAGTGAGTCAAAGAACAAACATACAAATGATAAATAATTATGTGAGAAAATTCATAATGATGAACAGGTGACTAAGGAGATTATGACATTTGGACTTCTAGATCACAGGTTTTCCTTTTTTCTTTTCTCCCTTACTTCAGTCAATAATCACTGATTAAGCACATACTATGTACAAATAGTGTGAGTACTACAGATGGAGGAGACAAAAACAAAACAGTCTCTGACATCAAGAAGCTTATATTCTAAAACGGAACACAACATGCCCACATTTGTAAGCTTATGTAAAGTAAAATACAAAGTAATTCTTGGGGGGAGGTACTCGCAGCAGTGTTAGCAGAAAAGTCTGGTTGTAGATGGTGGCTGTTAAACTAAGTCCTTATGGAAGCTAGAGTTTCCAAAAGGCAGAGATAAGGAGGCAGTGTATTTTAGAAACAGGGGACTTCCAAAGGGATGGAGAAGGGAGATAGAACATTATGTCTGAGAAACAGTAAGACAATCAGTTTGTCTGGACCATAGAGGGTGTGAAGGGGAATACTGTGTAATAAGTATGGAAGAGTAAATTTGAAGTAGATTGTGAAAAGCTACTTTAAATACCAATTCAAGGAAGGTTTATATTTGATCATAGAGATTATAGAGAACAAATTAATGGACCTTCTTGAGCAAGAGAGTGATATGGTTCGATCTGTACTTTAAGGTAGGTCATGTGTGAGAAGCTGTATGAGAATGGATTAAAGAGAAAAAAAGACTGAAAGCAAGGAGAGCTATCAAAAAGCTATTATAATGATCTGTCATCAAGGTGACCAGAGCTTGTTAGGGTGGTATGATATGAATAGAAAAAAAAAACAGAAGATGTTGGGGACGTAAAACTGATCACATTTTCAATTGATTGGTTATGACTATGATTGGAGTAAAGGCAGGTGAGAAGTCAGGATGACTGTGAGGTTAGAGACCTAGATTACTGGAAAGATAGTGGGAAATTTGGAATGGGGCTAGGTTTGAAGGTAAAAGATAATGAGTTCTATTTGGGCAAGTTGTGTTTCAAATGCCTGTGGAACATCCAGTTCAAAATATCCAATAGGAATGTGATGAAATGGAACTAGTATACAAGAGAGATCAAGGCTAGATATGTAGATGTGGGCTTCTTCCATTCCTTCTCTCTTTCTTCAAGGTATAAAGATGGTTTTATTCATTGTTCATCTGTGTGATGAGATAAAATGGGAACTTGAACTGGTTTAAACCAGTTTTCTAAAAATTCTTAAGCACTAATTAAATTCCTGGCTCCATGCACAGGCAACATGCCCAGTGAGGTAGCTACATTGAGAGTTTAAGTTTTGTGTGGTTAGGCATTCTCATTAGAGAAGTCCAATTATTTACAAAATTGAATATTTACATAGAAATATATAATTTTAAACACAGACAAATGTGTTTCTTCCTAAACAACTTCTCAGTTGCTTAGAATAAAATCTCTAACTATATTAGTCAGTTCCTTAGATTATAGTGTTGAGACTTCCCACTGATGTCTCTGAAAATCTTGCCACAGTATTTCTGTCCAACTGTCAAATCACATATCTAGATCATGCATACAACATGACCCAGGCACCTTTTTCTGCGTGCCTTTTTCATCTCTGTGGGATTCAGTCATTCTATAGAGCCCTGTTTTGTCTGTGTGTGATGTATTTGTAGGTCAAAGATGAAATGTGAAATGTGAAAATACAGTGTGGTACTGACAATGTCTGATCACCCCTTCACTTTACTTATCCCTTTTTCCTCCACTCTGTCTCACTCATTAAACTTGTGATAGTACATTACCATAAAAAAGTTGTCAGCATTAAAATGTACTGATGCTGAAAGCATTAGGCATGTTATTCTTTTTCCTGTACATTCTCACAGAAACTCCCACCTCCATGCTGCACCCTGTGTGTGAACCACAAAAGCTACCAGCAAAGAGCAACTGATTACTGTGAAAGTAACAATAAAATCCTTAAATTCCCTCCAAAGAGAATTCTTTTAACAAAAAAAGGAAAAAAGAAAGAAAAAGAAAAATTCTGCTTTTAGTATTCACAGTGAAACATGCATAATGGCGTGGTGAACCACAGAGCAGCCACAATGAGGGTCCCACAGGGAAGCTGCCTTTTAAGAAACTGTCCAAATATAAATATCCTAATTTTAGAATGCTGAACTATGCATATATTGTAATCTCATTGTCTAAATTTATGGATAACCAGAATTCTTCCTAATTTGGATATAGCTAAGGACAACTATGCTTTAGAATAAATTACCTGGAAATATTTAATACTAAATAAAATTCTCTGGTCTTCTCCTTTTCCTCTCCTCCCCATCTGATTCCCAAAGAGTGCCTCAACGTCCAATAAAAGCACACTTCCATTTCTCAGCCTCACCAACCAGTTTCAGTCAAAACTGTATTTGGTAAATCTTTCTTGATTTGAGTTTTTACTTATTTAGGCTACAATCCAATGACCTTGAATTATTAGGCAAGTTACTGATTCAAGAACGGTCAGCAAAACGAAAGTCTTATCCATGGACATGAAATCAACAGACCACAGTGAAGCCATTCATTTCAATGGACTTAAGTGAAGTGGGGAGTCCTCATCTACTTGGTTTGGCTGTGGTCATCAGTATCCATAGCGAGGACAGCCAAAATGAATAGACTGAGCAAACTGTGGTCTGCTTGTCCTGCTCGCTCTTCGTGGGAAGCAGTCCATTTGCAGACTCATGCACCTTACTTCATGTGGCTATATGTGTCCTGCTTAAGTTGGAAGGACCGTTTTGGGCTGTTCCAAGCTAAACTTTGGCATGAACTGTCATATGGAGATGACAAGGTTTTTTGCCTAACTAAAACATAATGCCAAATCTAAGAGGGTTTGTTGTTGACAAATTCGTATGAGTTCAGGCCAGGAGGATGTATCAATCAACAAGAATGTACTAAAATACCTACTGGACCTCAGGTACTTTTCTAGGGATGGATGCTATTGTTCTGTCATGTCTGACTCTTCATGATCCCCATTTGAGGTTTTCTTGGCAAAGATACTAGAGGAGACTGTCATTTCCTTCTCCAGCTCATTTTACAGATGAGAAACTAAGGCAAACAGAGTCAAGTGACTTGTCCAGGGTCACACAGTTAGTTTAGGGTCTGAGGCAAGATTTGAACTTAAGAAGATAGTTTTTCTGACTTCAGTCCCAGCACTCTTGCCAGTGTGTCACCTAGGCACTAGTGACACAAATATGAAAATGAGATGCTTCCTGCCCTCAAGGCTTTTCATTTTATAGGACGACTTTGTCTCCTCTCCTTCCCTTTTGTTTTAGATCTCAGTCATGTCAAGCCAGATAAGATCTTGGGAATTTATGACCCTAAATTAGACAGTTTTCAGGGTAAAATGTGTAATCTCATACCTAGACATAAGGGTTAAAACAAAGTATTTAATCTAGTACTCTGCCTCGCTTTTATTTGCTGGGTAGGTTGGTTTGTAGCCTCTGGCTATGACTAAAGAGCTGTCAGGTTGCCCTTTTCAGAGAAAAAAGCTTTCTGGTCTACGAAACTAGACATGAGATGACTGATGGGAGAACTAAAGAGAAGAAAGTTCAGAAGCCTGTAGGAAAGAGGGAAGGAGAAGAGTGACAGAGAAGGAGGAAAGGAGGGAGAGTGAGAGATAGAGAAAGAGATGCACAGCATTCTATCTCCTGCCTTCCTGCCTTTACCAAGCTGTCCTCATGCTTGTTATATGGTCCCTTCTTACCTTTGCCTCTTAGCTTCTTTCAAGATTCCTATCAGATGTCAATAATTCTTTCCTCTTCTCCCTAATTGTTAGTGCCCTCCTGCTCTTCAGATCATTTTTACTTCTCTGCGAATATGCCATTTTCTCCAATTGAAACAAAAGGTCTAAGAGGGGGGCTATTTTATTTTATTTTATTTTGTTTTATTATTGTATGCCTAGCACTGGGCACAATGCCTTATTCCTAGCAGGATTGAATGGAATGAAGCCAGTGGATGGACTTGGGAGACATATAAGCCCTTAGAACACCATTTTCAAAGGAAGAGGGTGGCAGTGAACCAGTTAACACTGAGGAAGGGTTCATCTCATTGTTCAGTCTGAAAATCATGTCTAGATGCAAAGGGCAAGTTTGTGCCTAACAATTTAATTGTATGAGATAATTATTTAATTCTCTAACAATCAAAATGTACCCTAAAAAGATGACATATTAACAGTATCCTAACTTTGAGATATGTCATGTTTTGATGACTTGATGGGTTGATATCCATAATTTAATTTTCAGATGTTTTTAATCTTCCTCCCTCTTTCCTTCCTTTGTCCTAGAAAAATTGTTTCTAATACATATTTTATTGAGAAATGTTATCAAGGAGCTACTGAGACCACTTCAGTATATCTCATCTACTGAAAGCAATTGTGTTAAATCACTTGCTTTTTGAAATCAAGTGCTTCAAACAAAGGCAGCTTTTAGAAAGTGAGATAACATGGAGTTATTTCTTCCCAGGATGGTAAGCATGCTGTGCCATGCTGTACAGACAAAAAGTACATACTAGTTCTTTTAGAAAAAGAAAAAAAAATGTTCTAGGAAGGAGGATGACATTGTAGCATATGAATCAAAGCACACACATTTGCCCACTCAATAAATGTTGATGTGTTCTGCTTACCAGGACGGTAAAAATGTGTAGAAGAACAAAAATATGTTCTGATGATCTAACAAGCAAGAAATGCCGGTATTATTAAGAACTAGTATTGCCTTCGTAATCTTTAGTGTTAATTAAAATGATCCTCATATCCTTAATTGAATACTCTTTTATTCTGTGCTTTTTGAATCCATGACATTGAGTGGTATGACCTACAAGGGAAAATAACATTTTTCTGTTATTATAGTGACTTTCTTTGAAGTATCTCATTAATTAGAGTAATTTTCCCACATGTTCAAATCATCAGACCATGCAGAAGTGAAAACATCTTAATGATGTAATTTATAGTAGAAGCAATGAATGTTCTGAAAAAGACAGCTAATACCTTTTATCATATTATTTTTCCCCTATTTTGTTTTTATGCCCATACTTTCAGGAAAGCAGATGTGAATAATTTACATTTGTGCTCCTAGGTTGAAGAAATGTCAATTACCATTTTAGCTGCTTCTCCTGACAGCCTGGAATAATTTATTCACTTTGTCCTCTAAACGTACAGAATGGGAAGATGAATCCTAGGAAACCTGGGGTGTGAATTTAATACCTCTTGCCTTTGTGTCTCCTCATAAATGATGCTACTTTTGAATTTAATAGAAAAAAAGTGGAATTTGCCTAATACTGAGAGCATAAAATAAGCCATGCTCCCCTTGACAAAATTGCTTTCTTCACTTTTGCAATGAAAGATTTTTTTTTTCCATCTGTAGTGAAAAATATTGTCAGGTAGGATGGACCCTGCTAGTTGGGGTGCTACATTAGCTCAGCCAGAAAACAAAAGATAATGATGAAATGGTAGATAAAGGAGTTTGTTAAAGTCTCTTTAGGAGATTACTTGATTTTAACAGAGATAGATGTGCACAGATTTTCCAAATTCTATTATGTAGAATGGGATCAAACTGTAGTTGCCTTGAGGAGGATAGAAACTAAGAGTATTAATTGTTCTCTTACTGTTGTGTGAAAGGAATCACTCTTGCAAACAGCAAATAATTACTGGCGATATTTAAGCAGTGAAAGCAGCTAGATGGCACAGTAGATAGAGTATTGGGTCCTGAGTCAGGAGGACCTGAGTTCAAATCAAGTCTCAGAGACTTACTAGCTGTGTGACCCTGGGCATATCACTTAATCCTGTTTGCCTCAGTTTCCTTGTCTATAAAATGAGCTGGAGAAGGAAACGGCAAACCACTTTAGTATCTTTGCCAGGAAAACTCCACATATGGTCATGATGGAAACAAATGAACAAAACACAGTTAAACAACCAAAGTCCATTTATCATTAGTCATTATTAAGATGAGGAAACATAAATATAGACTTTAAAAATATATTAGCTTGGCATAGGAAAAGATGAAAAGTAAAGTCAGGATTCCCTTTTAAATTAAATGATCTCTTTGATTGACAAAAGGAGAGTACTCTAGAAGAGTTTTAATAATATTCCCTCTCCTACTTCTGCACATTTGAAACAGGCTGGCCATCCTTGGCATATGCTCCTTACTCACCTCTACCTTTCAGAACACTTTCTTTCCAGGAGCCATCTTGTCCATGTAGTACTCTCTGACTCCTCCCACCAGAAAATATCTTTCTCAGTCCTCAAACGTTCCTAAAATACTTTTATCTTCTGGATGCTTTTGCTGCCAAGGTCCTCTGTCTTATTTTATCTATGTATATATCATAGTTCCCCAGAAGAAAGTAAGCACCCTGAAGACAAGCACTGTGTCATTTCTGTCTTTATAGTCCAGTGCCTGGCACAGAGCTTTGCACATCACAGGTTCTTAACAAATGTTTGTTGATTAACAGCTTGCTTAAATAATATTTGTTAAAGGTCATTATAAAACCAAGTGCATTCCCCAGGGCTCCACTGCCATTTCATCCTCATTGGTCTTACTTCTAATGCTGACTGTACTTTCTGGCTTCTTTTCTTTCTGCTTCTGTTTTAATTTGTCACTATTATCTTTCTACCTTATCTTTCTACCACTCATTCTGTTTTAGCCTTGCTACTACAAAGGGAAGCAACCAATTCCCTTTGGACCCTGAAACTACTCAGAATTATTCCTGAGATAGATTTTTACCTTGGTACTTCTGCTCCTGCTCTACGCAAAGTTCCTGGGTCAGGTCAGTTGGTCTCTGAGAAGTTTCCTTGTTAAATGGATTGGAGCCAGGATAACAGTACTCTTGCCCTGAGATGTCAGGTCCTGCGAATCCTGGGCTTAGTACTGACTTTCTCAAAGAAAGTTCTTGGATTTTGGAGTGGTGCCTTTAAGTCCTCGGTCTAACTCTTAGCTGGGTTGACTTAGTATACCTTCTTAATAACCCATTCCTGGGGAGTGGAAGGAAAAGAAGAGACAAGTCGATTGTCTGGCTAGTCTTCAGTATCTGCATATCTCCCATTTATCACTTTGTCTAAGACTCAGTAGCTCTATCATTAAAGTGAATTGTTCACATATTGGCATGATTGAAATTGGTCACTGTCATGGTATCCTTCCAATAAACTCATGGAAAATGAGAGAGATATTACAGGACTGGAAGGCAAATATTAACCCTATTTTCCAATAGGGATAAGAACAGAACTGAAAACTATAAGCCAGTGAGCTTGATTTCAATTCCAGGGAAGATTCTAGATCATCTGAGAGATAGTGAACATTAAGGACGCATTATGCCCGACTACTCTTATATCCTTTTTTAATATATTTACTAAGTGTATAGATTATAGGAATACTGTAAATATAGTTTACTGAGATTTTGGCTAAGCATTTGATCAAATATCTTATCTAAATTTCACAGAACAAATCACCTTAATAAAAGGATTTGTTCTGTAAAACTTAGAGTTAGTCAAAAGACTGCATCCAAGGACCTAGAAGGCCACATGTGGCCTAGAAGCTGCAGGTTCCCTACCTCTGTGTTATACCATTCTGGTGGAAAAAAGATAGTGAGTACGGACTAGATAACATTCCAATATTCAGATTACATAAAGTTTAAAGGGATATCTAGCACTCTGGATGATACAGTATAGGTCCAAAAGATAATGATAAATTGAAAATTAAAGTAATTAAAACAAATCAGAACAAATGGGTTGGACTAGAAGATCATTGAGGTCTTTTCCAACTCTCCAATTTTGTGATTCATTGACCTTTGACCATATAAAAAAGTGTTTATATCCCTTCATTTCTTTTTTGATTTTTAAAAATTTATTTTGTTTTCAACATTCATTTCCACAAAATTTTGAGTTACAAATTTTCTCCCCATCTCTCCCCTCCGCCCACCTCAAAACACCAAGTATTCTGATCTCCCCTTCCACCAATGTGCCCTCCCTTCTAACACTTCTTCCTTCCCTTATCCCCATCTTCTCTTTTGTCCTGTAGGGCAAGATTAATTTCTATAGCCCATTTACTTATTTCTTATTTCTCAGTTGTATGCAAAAGAATTTCTCAACATTTGTTCCTAAAACTTTGAGTTCCAATTTCTCTTCCTTCCTCCCTCCTTACCCCCATCCCCACTAAGAAGGCAAGTAATTCAATATAGGCTATATATGTGTAGTTTTGTAAATGACTTCCATAATAGTCATGTTGTGTACAACTAACCATATTTCCCTCCATCCTATCCTGTCCCCCATTTCTTCTATTCTCTCTTTTGACCTTGTCCCCCCCAAAAGTGTTTACTTCTAATTGCTGCCTCCTCCCATTTGCCCTCCCTTCCATCATCCCCCCGACCCTGTTTATTCCCTTCTCCCCTACTTTCCTGTAGTGTAAGATAGATTTTTGTACCAAATTGAGTGTGCATGTGATTCCTTCTTTGAGCTAAATGTGATGAGAGTAAGCTTCACTTTTTCTCTCTCACCTCCCCCCTTTTCCTCTCCATTGGGAAAGCTTTTTCTTCCTCTTCTATGAGAGATATTTTGTCCTATTCCATTTCTTCCTTTCTCCTCCCAATATATTCTTCTCTCACCCCTTAATTTTATTTTTTAGATAGCATCCCTTCCTATTCAACTCACCCTGTGCCCCCTGTCTATATATATGTATATAATCCCTCCAACTATCCAGATACTGAGAAAAGTTTCAAGAGTTACAAATATTATCTTTCCGTGTGGGAATGTAAACAGTTCAACTTTAGTAAGTGCCTTGTGATCTCTCTTTCCTGTTTACCTTTTCATGCTTTTCTTGATTCTTGTGTTTGAAAGTCAAATTTGCTTTTCAGCTCTGGTCTTTTTATTAAGAATGCTTGAAAGTCCTCTATTTCATTGAATGACAATTTTCCCTCTGAAGTATTATACTTAGTTTTGCTAGGTAAGTGATTTTTGGTTTTAATCCTAGCTCTTTTGACTTTTGGAATATTATATTTGAAGCCCTTCGATCCCTTAATGTAGAAGCTGATAGATCTTGTGTTACCATGATAGTATTTCCACAATATTAAAATTGTTTCTTTCTAGCCACTTGCAATATTTTCTTCTTGACCTGGGAACTCTGCAATTTGGCTACAATATTCCTAGGACTTTCTTTTTTTGGGTCTCTTTCAGGAGGTAATTGGTGGATTCTTCCAATATTTGTTTTGCCCTCTAGTTCTAGAATATCAGGGCAGTTTTCCTTGATAATTTCATGAAAGATGATATCTAGGGTCTTTTTTTGATCATGGCTCTCAGGTAGTCCCATAATTTTTAAATTGTCTCTTCTGGATCTATTTTCCAGGTCAACTGTTTTTCCAATGAGATATTTCACATTATCTTCTATTTTTCATTCTTTTGGTTTTGTTTTGTAATTTCTTGGTTTCTCATAAAGTCATTAGCTTCCATCTGTTCCATTTTAATTTTTAAAGAACTATTTTCTTCAGTGAGCTTTTGAACCTCCTTTTCCATTTGGCTAATTCTGCTTTTTAAAGCATTCTTCTCCTCATTGCCTTTTTGGATCTCTTTTGCCAATTGAGTTAGCCTATTTTTAAAGGTGTTATTTTCTTTAGCATATTTTTGGGTCTCCTTTAGCAAGCTGTTGACTTGCTTTTCATGATTATCTTGCATTTCTCTCATTTCTCTTCCTAATTTCTCCTCTACCTCTCTTAATTGATTTTCAAAATCCTTTTTGAGCTCTTCCATGGCCTGGGACCACTGAATATTTATTTTGGAGGTTTTGGAGGCAGAAGCCTTGGATTTTATGTTTTCCCCTGATCATAAACATCCCTGATCCAAAAGAATGGGAGAGAATACCTGTTCACCAAGAAAGTAACCTTCTATTGTCTTATTTTTCTCCCCTTTTTGGGGCATTTTCCCAACCAGTTACTTGAGTTTTGGGTCCTTTGTCAAGAACAGAGTATACTATGGGGACCTGTAAGTTCTCAGTTCCTCCAAAGTGGCATAATCAAAGGAGAGAGGCTTACTACTCAAGGGCCTCCCACTCCCCCATGCCTCAGGACTGAGATTCAGATCAGCTGCTCAATTCCCCCAGTGGCTTTATGCTGAGCACTCCAACAGTGGAACAATGAATGCTGGCTGCTGCCTGCAGTGGCCGAGCTACTGGCTGCTGCTGCCATTGCCGCCACCACCACCTGGGGCTGGGGCTAGAGGAGGACCCTGCTCCCTTCTTGCTCTGGTTGAGGGATCTGTAAACCTCCATGGCTTCCAGTGATTCTGTCTCCGAATCCTACTCCAATCCTGCTCCTCCCAGTGCCATGTGGCCAAGGTTGGGCTGGACTCCACTCCATGTCCAGTGCAACAGACCTTTTCTGTTGGCCTTCCAGATCACCCTGGGCTGGAAATCTCCTGCACTCCATTGTTCTGTGGCTTCTGCTGCTCTATAATTTGTTGAGTCTTTCTTCACCGGTATTTTATGGGCTGTGGGGGAAGAGCTAAAGTATGTGTGTCTTTCTACTCCACCATCCTGACTCTACCCCTCCCATTTCTTTCTTTTACTGAAAAAAAAATTCCATCATACAAAAACCCCATCAACCCAGTAAGTCTAACCCTGAATGCAGATTTTTTTCATGTCAAAATAGTTAATTAGAAATGACAAATATAGAAATCTTATTTTAAAATCATGTTGAGTATACCCTTAAAAAAAAGAGTGATTTTCTCCCTACTTTAGCATTTTAGTGATCTATGAATCACTTGCTGATATGTCCTCCACTAGTGCCAATTACAAACCCTCCACAATATATCCCACCCCTAGGGTGATGCTTCAGCCCTTCTGCCAGCACAGAAGCCTCCCAGATGGATCACATGTGACAGCATATGTAATCAGCTGAAGTTTTAGAGAACAAGATACAGATAGAGTATGCAGTCAGGACAGACATTTTTTTGAGGCTGTATAGCTACTCTCAATATTGCTTTTTAATATATTGGGAGAAAGAAAGCACTCAAAAAATATAGATTCTGTATTTCATCAAATGCTCATTAAAATATCTTCTTCCATTCCATTATTTGTAAGATCCTAGAGGATTTTCTTCTGCAAGGATTCTGATAATAAAAATGTGGTTCTGTATAGAAAAATTTTCAATCAAATTTTGTGTGTGTATGCATGTAGACACAGCTTGAAGAGCATATCTAAATTTCCATCTAAGGTGTCTCAAGGTGAAGATAAAAATCATCACATACAAATGAGCTACGAAGCTCATATCTGTGCTCAGAGAGGCCGGCAGGTCTCTGCTCTCTAAAAGAACAAGATTTTATTACCTATGAGGAAATAAAGGAAAATGACTCCATCACAGCAATGGGTTTTTCAGCAAGGTCTCATTTCCAGCCAAACATAAATACACTTTTCCATCATTTATAAAATTGGCTATTGCATATGTGTGCACATGCACAGGAAAGAATTCATAACCAATTCCCTATGTGAGGTTACAAACAAGTTCCCAGCATTATCAGGACACATACTTGTTCCACAGATTCCATTTCACTCCCAAAATAAATAGATAAATCCTTCAGTTGTGGAACAACTTGGGTTAAAAAGTGTTCCGTGTTTCCTTTATTTCCCACCTACCTCCTTAAGGGAAGCAGTCTTGAATTCCAAAATTTGAAGGAGGGAGGGCACACCAGTTCTTCAGAGTACTTAGTAATTTTGTTTCTCACATTATTCCACCTGCCCCTTCTTTTTTCTGCCTTCTTCTTGGCCTTCCTTCTGAAATCTAGTGACAGGTACAGAAGTGGGGAAGAGGAATAGTCAGGGTAGTGAAGTATACTAACACTATGTCAAAATACCAGGGATCTGTGATTTTGCGGGTGTGTAAAATACACTTGATAAAGTAAAAACCAGGTTAATGATAGCTGGTATTTTATATGGGGCTTAAAGATTTGCAAAGCATCTTACATACTTTATCTCATTTGATCTTTACAACAATAAAAAAAAGATGTTATTATTATCCCCATTTCACATATGAGGAAACTGAGTTTGGGAGAGATTAAATGACTCACCTAGGGTCATACAGCTAAGCAAGTGTGTGAGGCAAGACTCAGACCCAGTTCTTCCTAATCCCAGCACTTTATCTACTAATACTGATAACTAGCACTCTCACAGCACTTTAAGATTTACAAAGCACTTTACAGATATTATTCCACTTGATCCTCACCACAAACCTCTAAGGTAGGTGCTATAGTTATCCTTAATTTATAGATGAGGGGATACTAGCATCAATGGATCACTGAGCATTGAAATCCTGGTAAGTAGGTAGAATTTGATTTTTAAAAAGGATTTTAAAAAGGATTTTAATTCTGTAAGATCAGACTACTTGGAAATTCCATGCATACATATCATGAACACTTTTTTTCTTTTTCTAGAAAAGAAAGAGTTGGAAAGAGAAATTTATGTACATTCAAAATAAACATAGATGATATACCATATGTGGGAGTGAATCTACCAAGATTAATCCCCAAACTGTATGAATCCAGCTTTTTATAACGGTAAAAATCAGCTTTTTAAAAAAAATGATTCTAAATAACAAGACTCAGATTGAGACTGGTTAAATATCTTGCCCAGTGTCACATAGTAAGGATCTGAGACAGGATTCAAACACAGGTCTTTATAGCTCTAAGTCCAGTGATCTATATACCTAGCCAACTCACTGCTTCTCTGTAACTATGAGAACAATGTATTCATATTAATTATTACAACTTGCATTAAATCTCCTGTTCAATACATCTGGAGTAATCTTGTTCTGTCATTAGCCTACCTCCTGTGGCATACAGGAGGTTCTATTTATGTGGTTCCATTTATGTCCAAATTTCTTAGTGCCCATACACTGCCTTGCTCTTTAAAATGGTTATGTAAAGATTAACAAGAGAAGACTTAGGTAGTATCTTAAAAAATAGGGTGTCTAGAAACTTCAGGCAACTAGCTAGTGTAGTAGATAAAATGCTGAGCCTAGAATCAGCAAGACCTGAGTTCAAATGCGACATAGGACACTCACTAACCATGTGACCTTTGACAAGTCACTTAACATTCACTTGCCTCAAGTTTCCTCAATTATAAAATGGGGATAATAACAGTACCTACTTCCTATGGTTCTTATGAGGATCAAATGAGATATTTGTAAAACACCTAGGACAGTGCCTACCACATAGTAGGCACTATATAAATGCTTATTCCCTTCCTCCTCAAATAAGGACCTTATGCAAAACTCTAAATAATAACTAGGTAATAGCTAAATAATAGCTAAAAACTCAGATAAATAAATAATAGCTAAATAACAACCAGATAATAACTAAAAACTCAGAACATTTTAAAATGCAGTTCTTTAAGGGAGATTCAAGCTTTTTGTTCAAGTGCTGATAATCTAAATGGTACTAATTTATACTACTATAGCAATTAGTAAAGTTGCATCTAGTAAGAAAAATCATATTCCTCCCTCTCTTGAAATGACACATCAAGTGGCTCAAATAAGGATTTCATGAGTTAACCTCAAGGTTCCATTTTTATGGTGAATAGTAGTGCAATTCTCCAGGTGTGTTTGTCATGTGTGTTCTCACTCCTCTTGTTCTTCTATAGCTTAATTATACTGTAAGCCTTGAAAATCAGGGGGGAAGAGTGTGGAAGGAACAAGGTTGGAAACAGAATAGTTTGCACACTGACAATAATGTTTAGACATCTTTGAGCACCTATAAATGTATGATGCATAAATGACTACTTGGCATGTCCAATCATCCATTACCATTACCAGAACTCTATAAGAAGTGTTTGAGTTAGAAAGAAAATGAAGTTCTCCTCCTTGGGGCTTTCTGGTAACACTATTTAATCACTGTTATTTAAGTTAAATTAAATAAATTTGCATTACATTTTTGCTAAATTTGAGGGGAAACATTGTACTCTTACAAGAGGGTATGTTTAACTAAACAACAACAACGCTAATCCTAATGTAAAGAGACAATGCAGAAATAGGTGAGGAAAAATGTGTGTGTGTGTGTGTGTGTGTGTATGTGTGTGTGTCAGAGAGAGAGAGAGAGGGAGGGAGGGAGAGAGAGAGAGAGAGAGAAAGAGAGAGAGAGAGAGAGAGAGAGAGAGAGAGAGAGAAAGAGAGAAAATATGAATTCCCAAATTGCATAATAAACAATTTGCTTATTCTTTACCTATTTCAGTGAGGCAACAGTATGTTCTTAGGAGGCAATGGCAATGAACCATTCACCAGCATGTTCTAAACATATCATTCAATTTTTTTCCTTACGGTTTTGTTCCCTTTAGAGCAAATTTGGATGTAGGGTTTGTTTCATGATTCAGTTTCCATGTTTAATAAATTATGATTCATGAATACCTTGGTACAGGTCCTCATCACCTCATGCTATTACTATTGAAATAGCCTGCTGATTGGTCTCCCTCCTCATCTCTCCCTACTACAATGCATCTTCCACTCAACTATTAAACTGATCTTCTTAAAATACAGATCTGAACATATCAACCCCTGTTCAATAACTTCCAGTGGCTCCCTATTAGCTTTAAGATCAAATACAAGATTCTCTGTTTGTCTTTATAAACCTGGTCTCTTCTTATCTTTCCAGTCATGTTATACTTTACTCTCCCCATATACTTTGGGATTCCAGTAGCACTGGCTCGCTTCCTGTTCCTTGAACAAGACACTCCAACTCCTGCCTGGGTACTTTTCACTAGCTATCGCTGATGTCTAGAATTTTCTCCCTCCTCATTTCAACCTGTTACCTTCTCTAGCTTCCTTCAAGTCTTAGCTAAAGTCCCAATTCCTGCAAAAAGCACTTTCCAGTGTTCCTTAATTTTAGTGTCTTCCCTCTGGGACTACATCTAACTTATCCTGAATATTTTGTTTGTACACAGTTGTTTGCATATTGCACTCCTCTATACTCTTGAGTTCCTTGAGGTAAGGTCTATTTTTAGTTTTTCTTTGTTGCGCAGCACAGAGCAGGTATTTAATAGATGCTTACTGACTGACTGAAAAGAATCAGAGTATGCAGACCACTCAGAAATTCCATGTGTACATATCATGAATATTTGCTACAAGAAGAGAATTACCAGGCAAGAAGGGCTAGAAAGAGAAATCATGTATATCCAAAATAATTACAGAAGTTATAAAATATTTAGGAGTGCATCCACCAAGATTAACCTAGGAGCTATATGAATCCAACTATTAACCACTCCTTGCAGAAATAAAGCCATATCTAAATAATTTTAGAAACATTAATTATCCACGGATGGTTTGAGCCAGTGCTATAAAATATAACCTAAATTAATTTATTCAGTGTTATACTAATGAAACTGCAAAATGTATATTTTATAGAACTAGAAAAGTAATAATGAAATTCCTAAAGAGGGACAAAAGATCAGGAATCTCGAAGGTAATAATGAAAATGGTGGAAAGAAAGGGGATCTATCAAAATCAGATTCCAAACAGTATCACAAAGTAGTAATCATTGAGGTGATTTGGTACTGGTTTAAAAAAAGAAAGAGGTAGATCAGTGGAATATGTGGAAACAAACACAGTTACACAATGTAAAAAAAAAAAAAACAGCTCAAAGTCTTGGGGAAAGATTTACTTTTTGACAAAACACTGCCAGGAAAACTAGATAGCAATTGGAAAAAATTAGGTTTAGACAAACACTTCATGCCACACACCAAATTGAGTTTCAAATGAATTCATGAACTAGATAGAAAAGATCACATTAGAAACAAATTAGAGGAATAATAAAGGAATTGCCTTTCAGGTTTATAGATAGAGAAAGAATGAAAGACTAGACAAGTAATTGAGAGAAATGCAAAAATATAGACAATTTTCATTAAAAAGGTTTTGCACAAAAAAAATCTGACAATTAAAAACAGATTGAAAACTGGACATTGGAAAAAATCTTTGGAACAATTTTTTCTGCTGAAGATCTTATATCTAAGATACATAAGGAAATGATTAAAATTGATAAGACTAAGTACCATCCCCCAATTGATATGAACATGTAGTTTTTAATTAAAGAAATCCAAGTTATCAAAAAACCATATTTTTAAAAATATTCTAAATTACTGATACTTAGGGGAATGCAAATTAAAGCAACTTTGAGGATGTTCCTCATACTTCTTAAATTGTCAATGATAACAAAAGAGGAAAAAGGCAAGTGTTGGAAAACAGGTACGCTAATGTACCGTTAATGGAGCTATGAGTTGGTCCGGTCATTCTGAAAAGCAATTTGGAAATATGCTGAGAAAGTTACCAAAATGTCCATATCCTCTGATGCAGTTACACCACTACTAGGCTTATTCCCAAAATAAATCCTAAAAGAGAAAAAGGACCTATATATACAGAAACATTTATAGCATCTCCCTTTGTCATACTCAAAAATTTGAAATGAAGAGATTATCCTCCTCTAAAGGAGTAGCTAAACAAATTGTAGTATGAGAATAAAATGGAAGATTATTGTATCATAAGAAATTATAAAATGGAAAAAAACTAAGAAGATATCTGAACTAATGCAGAGATAATATTATAGAGGAACACAGCTATGAAAGACTTTAGAACTTTAATCAATACAATGATAAATCACAAGCCCAAAAGAAGGAGGATGTAACATACATATTCCACTTCTGTCAGATACAAAATGAATTTAAAATTCAGTAAGAGACATAGTTTCTCCTAAACTATGGGTCTATGTTTTATGAGCTTTATTTTTAGAAATTTGCTTAATGGGGAAGGGTAGTGGGAGGGACAGATTAATAAAGGAAACCATTCTGTGTGATTGCTAGTGTGTAAACAATACATATACATATATATGTGTATGTATAGGTACATATGTGTGCAACGATTTTTTTTAAAAGAGTCAGAAGATGATGGACATAGTAAGTATGCTCCAGACAACATCATACCTACATGGGAGTTGTTTTAGAACCAGTTGTGTGTATTCAATCAAACCAATGACTTACAAGTCAATAACACTTACAGCAAAGGTCAAAATTTATAGTAAATGATAAGTAAGGATATAGCTCTAAGCTGACCTATTCAAACAAATGGTTGACTGATAAGAAATGGATAAAGGAAAAGACATTGTCATAGGCTGTAGAACATTAGTTGATATAAAGTGATTACCACAATGAAAAGTCCAAAAGAGCACTGAAATAATTTCAGCTGTCAAACACTCAATCTCCTTTACCTGCAGAAAGACACATACATCCAAAGCAACACTAGTTTACAATATAAACACATGTGTAAAACATTTTACAGAAAAAGCTAAAAACAAATTATGTACTTGGCTATTGGAGAAATGACTGAAAAATCATGGTACAGGACAATAATGGAATAATACTGAGCTGTAAAGAAGATTTGTGTTAACTGATAGCAGTTGGAGAAAGCAGAACCCAAAGAATCCATACAGAGTGATATAATTAAAAATAACATTAAGAGATAACAGAATTCAGGTCAAATGTAATTGCTAATTGTAGTTTAAGATGACCAGTGTTAGAACACACTCTCTTTGGCGTGAACAAAATTGACATAACTAGAATAAGAAGAGAAGTAGTCAGTTTGAGGGAAGGGGAACATCTTTGCGTCAAATGTCTCTGATAAGGGTCTGTGTTCAACAACAAATTTAAGTATACTAAGATTACTAAAAGGTAAGTCAAAGATTAAGAAGAAATGTTGCATTATCTTAACATATGCACAGAAAGTACCTTGTTGGAGGAAAGCTTCTATAGCTGACTGTTCAACTAATTCAAGAGCTTTTAAAAAATAATCAATATCTTCCTGATGATGTTATATGATTTCAAATCAAGAATCATCACAATCTCTGAAGAATCAAAATTGAACAGGAACCAAAAGAGAGGATAGAAGACATATGGAGAGGATGAATAGGCTGCATCATATATCAATGATGACTTGAGAACAAGAAGTGATATAAAAGCCACCCTCAAGTAAATGTTTAATAGAAAAGGTGAGCCAGTCATGGTGTAAGAGTGGGTGAAAAAATGCTCCAAATCACTAATAATTAAAGAAATATAGTTCTGCCTCATAAACTATCTAAATACAAAGAGAAAAGTATTTCTTAAATCTTCTCTAGAATCAAAGTGGATCAATGAATCAAAAAGCATTTATTAAGTACCCACTGTGTAGCCAATTACTGTGTCATTCTAAGGGAAATTCTAATTATCTATACTTCTGTTTAGAGGCATTTTCCACATAGGGATGAAATGTCTTCTCTTAGCTAGTTTACAGTGAATCAAACTTAGGACCAAGAATTTATAGAAGTTATTTTGAATAACTTTCTTGAACTACCTAATTAAAAAATTATATTAATCCATAAAAAGTCAAATGAACTCAAACTCAGTGTATCCTGGATCAAGGGACAACATGTGCATTTAAATATTAGGGGCTACATAGGTCTACCCTAATCTGAACCAAACAATTCTTCCTTTATCCATATTCAACCATCGAAGTCACTGAAAAACATTGAATTTATCTTTTTCTTTTTCCAGATAGATGCATCTTTGGTCTGAGGAGTTTTCTGGAGGCTGCCTTAACTCTAAATGGGACATATGGTGATATTTTTAGGATCTCTACTGCACAATGTAGCCCTAGAGACATGCTTCAAAGGGCAGAAAGAACCACATTTTTCAGCCTGGTCCCAAGAGCCAATATAATGCCCCTATACAAACATAATCTCAATGCCTATATTTGAAAGATTTTTTTCTTCTTCACTATTTTCCTATTTTTCAATCTAAATTGAATCTAAATCTAAAGGTAGGATAAGGGTATGTATGTCAATGTGTATAAACCACAGCATCACAAATTTAGAGATGGAAATCCTATTAGAGCTCCGTGATGACAGGGACTGTCTTTTGCCTCTTTTTGCATGCCTAGCACTTAGCATAGTGTCTGGCACATAGCAGTCACTTAATAAATGTTTGCTGATGGATTGTTTAAGATCAAACTACTCACTTTAGAGATGAAGAATCTGAGGCCTACCCAAGTTCACCCTGCTACTTAAGTAGCAGATATAGGATTTGAACCTAGGCCTCCTATTTCCAAAGCTGGCATTCTTTACATCATATCCACGTAATGGGAATTTTTAAAATTCCTTTTTATTCTGTTTTATTATCATTTTTCCTTGAAACATTTTGACTAATCAAAGCCTGTTTTCTGTTAATATTAACCTTACCCAGCTAAATCCTGACTTATGGAATGATAGTATTAAGGGAAGACTTTTGTCATTTCTTAGATAAGAAGCCAAAGGAGAGTTTGAGTTTCCCAAAGTGATTTAGCTCTTTGTTGGAAGGATTCTCTTGGCTCTGAGATTTTGGTTATCTTTATCACATGTAAATCTTGCAATCAACACATTGTGAACCTTCTAAATGTAGTTTAACCTGTAAACTGACAACTTACCTGTAGAGTCTGTTTAACTAGGTCTATTTCCCTAGGTAATGTATGAGATTATGATCCTTTATAACTAAATTTGTTCAACTTTTCTATTCTAAGAGTATGTTCTGGATTACTATATGTCAAAAATTACTTCTCTGTCTCTCTGCTACAATTTTGTCTATAAAAAAATTCTTTAGAATCCTAATTCTTGTTCATGATTATTTTTCTACCTCCTGAACCTGTGCTTAAGCATAATAAAACCCAGTTTTTTTACCTCTATATTTTCTATGTTGTGGTAGATTTATTTGGCAGCAATAGCCTACTTCACCAATTCAAAGAGGAGCTATTTCTCCTAGAACACCAAGCTGCTTCTTCCAGTTGTAGACTGTTTTTATTCTAAGCCTAAGCAACTGCTAAATACAAATTGTGATGCCAGTATATAAAATGTAAAATATGAAAATAGGTTTGTGGTATAAAATTAGGACTTTTCAAACATAGGCATACTCAGGAACTAAATCCCAATCAAAGTAGAAATCGTGGAAAGGTCTATTAGTCAACACTGTTCATAAATGGAAGCTGTTTTTAAGACTTAGATCTTGAGCAGAAAGCGTCCCCCAAATGCCATTTACAGGGGGAGAGAAAGAAGGCAGCCATCTGTCCCTCTTAGACACACTTGCTATTAGGTGCCAGATGGAAAACAGAGACTATAGCCGACAGAAATGGAATCCAACCCAAATCAGTGCTTCCAATGTGACTCCCATGCCCTGACAGCTATAAAACACAAGTAGTAGGTTATGGAGAAGACAGTAATAAAAGGGTTTTCCGCAGAAGAATTATTCAAATCAGGGATTTTAGCAGCTGGAAGATGAAGCATTCACTGAAATGAAAAGTGGCCAATAGAGGAGCAATAAGAAAGACAGTGAAAGTCAAGTCCCAGCAACTTTTCTGTGCTTTTCCAGTAGAATACACAGAAATTCAAGAGTTAGAGAGCAGAAGTCCTGAACAATACTGAGAACCCAAACCCGAATTTCTGCTTGAATACAGAGGCTGTATTTGATGTGTGCAAACTCCCCCCCAAACCAAAACAAAACCCCAAATAAAAACTAACCAGGGCTATTGAAACAAGTACTTAGGCAATTCAGCCCCTAAATGCTTTTGTCTGATGTATCCATATAATTAAGATTGCTTTATTTTGACTGAGGTTGGAATTATCCAAATATTTGTCCACTTTCCCCCACTTTATTTTGTATGCATAGCCTCTGTATGGCCCTCCCAGGAATTCAAAGGAAGGGGAATAGGGTGGGGGAAATGGAAGGAGGATTATCCCTCAGATTAGGCAAAGAGTAAAAGTGTGAATTGATCATCTGAATTTAAATTATTGAATTCTATCTAAAAATACTAAAGACAAGCTGTCGTTTAAATAGTGCTATATCTAGTCATTTTTTACTTTGGGAATAAGTTGGGGAAATGTTGGAGAAGACGTGGGAGAGTTGGAACACTAAATTCATTGAGGGTGGAGCTGTGAGCTGATCCAACCATCCTGGAGAGCAATTTGGATCTATGCCCAAAAATATGCGTACCCTTTGACCCAGCAATATCACTTCTAGGACTGTATCCCAAAGAGATCATAAAAATGGGAAAGGGCCCCATATGTACAAAAATATTTATAGCAGCTCTCTTTGTGGTGGCCAAGAACTGGAAATGGAGGGGATGCCCATCAACTGGGGAATGGTTGAACAAGTTGCAGTATATGAATGCAAGGAAATACTATTGTGCTATAAGAAATGATGAACAGGAAGACTTCAGAGAGGCTTGGAAGGACTTACATGAACTGATGCTAAGTGAAAGGAGCAGAACCAGGAGAACCTTGTACACAGCAACAATCACAGTATGTGAAGAATTTTTCTGGTAGACTTAGCCCTTCACAGCAATGCAAGGACCTAAAAAATTTCCAGTGGACTCTTGAGGCAAAATGCCTTCCACATCCAGAGAAAGAACTGTGCAATTAGATCACAGAATGAAACAGACCATTTTCTCTTATGTTACGTTTTGTTTTGTTTTCATGGTTTCTTCCACTCATTTTAATTCTTCTATGAATATGACTAAGGTGAAAATGTATGTAATAAGAATGTAGGTGCAGAACCCGTATAAGATTGCACACTATCTCAGGGAGGGAAGGGGAAGGAAAGGAAGAAGAAGGGGGAGGGAGGGAGGAAAATCTAAGATATATGGAAGTGATTGCAGAAAACTGAAAACAAATAATTAAAATTAAATTAAAAGGAATTTAAAAAATTAACTACATTGAAAAATTAAATTAAAATGAAAAAATTAATTAGTTAAATTAATTTTTAAAAAAGGAAGTAGAGCATTTGTGGGTAATGGTGGGATACGGTGTGTGACCATTCATATGCATGGCTGAGGTAGAGTAAAAGATTAGATCATATGTTTAAGTAGGCTGAGGAATTGGGAGATTAGGGAATTTGAGAGAGAACGAATGTGAATATTGAAGTCCTCTAGTCCAAAGGCAGGAGCTGGGAAAGAGAAGACAGTAAGTCAGATGCTGGACTTTAGGAGAAACGAGAGAGTATAACTCTGGAGTCAATATTCAATAGCCACTATGATTCAGATTGGGTAGAAAATTTCAAATAACAACTTCAAAGTTGAAACCTAGAAGACCTGAGCACAGCTGTTGCTAGAGGTAGCAATGGAGAAAGGAGGGTAGAGTGCTTTCAGCACCCTCTAAATTTTTTGACCTAGGGCAAAGCCCCAGTGGCTTGCTAGTTATGTCTCTGAGTATGAATAAATTGTATACAATGAATATTTTTGAGGGGACATTGGGGATAGGTGAAAACATTCTAAATTGAAATTAATTTAGGGGTAAAAACAATGATCAAAATGTTTTAAAGATAATTTACCAGCCAAGTTAGACTGCTCTACTGTTCCAAAGCAAAGCAAGTTTGTCAAGGCTCATGAATCTATTGGCTATTCATAGAAATAGCTATATCTACTTATTTGCAATTCCTTTAAGAAGCTCAAAGGAACATGAGACAGTTCCCTCCAAAATAGTTTCCTTCTCTGCACTCTGAATTCAGACCGACCTATGTTATGTGAACATAGGTGATTGCTTAATAGACTTCCTGATAATGGAGTATCACTTGGGTAAACATCTCTACTAGCAGGATCTTCACATAATGACAAAATCTCAGGTTCACATTCAATTTTGGGCAACTGAGCATGCAAGGTTCAACTGTAGTGTCTTGACCTTGACTTTCCAAATCTAAATTTGCTGTTCTAGATGTTTCTTTCATTCTCTTCCAACAGGGAGTTTAGAGACACTTGGACCAAAGAGTTATTTTTCTCTCTGTTTAACTGCCTATCTTTGGAAAGGAAGTTACTTGGCTCCTTGACTCAGGAGTGCTAATTATATTCTTGAGCCTTAAGACTTATAAAAAAGAGACATTAAACATTCAGGGGCTGCCTTTGATCCTGAAATATAGTTCAAGGAGAGATGTTGACTTGACTTTTTTTTCAAGCCGAAAAAGGCCTATTTTGGTTGAAGTTCCTGTTAAAAGTATTTCATGGCTAAGACGTATATAATAATTTTACTGGAGATGTAAGGCTCCCCTACTTCCACTCCAATAACAATCCTCCCATAACAGACTGTTTTCAAAATGCAATACTGGAAATAACAAGGTATTTTCTTTCTTTATTTTAAAAGAACATTACACTTGGACAAAGCACAGAAGTTTCTCAAACAAATAGTTGCTGGGGTCCTTGGATGAATCCAAGCCATTGTAGAGACTGTGAAACTTTCCACCCCATAGTCAACAAATGTGCCATAAACACAGCCTCGTAAGAGACTAAACTGATGGAAGGGTGAAAGGTACAAATTCTTTATTGGTTGCCATACCCACAGCCAATTGTCCCCCAAACTATACATTTATACTATGTATTTGATCCTGAGGGCTTATCCCCAAAGGATCACTATGTCACTTTGGTTAACTGTTGTCACCTAGAGTTATTCCAGCAAAGTTTTCTGGCATAATTCATGTGTAGGCTTTCACAAGGGTTGATAATAGAAATCTTGTATGGATTGGGAGCTGAGTGCCAAGGAACATGGGTCTCAATACCAGTCAGGGTCTTTTCCTTAAGCTATCTTATTTTGAATCAAAAGGCTAAAATTATTTCTCCTGTTTCTTTGACATATTTCCTATATCTATAATGGGAGATGATTTAACATTCTTGTATTGAAGAGATATGTGAATAGTATGACTGTGAGTAATGGAGCATAGATTTAACACTGGAATACACCTTAAGAGACCACTGAATTCAGTTCAGTAACTATATAGATGAGTGGTCTGAGGCTTAGAGAGGTTAAATGATTTGTTTCTAGGGGCACATTCTAGTAATTGTCTGAGGTGAGATTTGCACTCAGGTCTTCAATATTCTAAGATCTTCACTTTATGCCCTGACCAACCTCCTTAAAACATTAAAATTTAGGATCACCCAGAGGGAAGTAGAAAGATGCATCATGCGTCTGAGAAGGCTGTAGCACCTTACAAATAAAAAAAAAAAATTCAGCAGGAAAAGAAGCATAAAGGATTTCATCAAAGACTATAGGAAAAAAGAGAGTGGCTAGTCACACAGGAAAAATAAAATATACCTGGTGTATAGAATATATATGATCACTGAATCACTAGCAGTCTCTAAGAGCACACTGAGTGACATACCTTCCCCCCCACCCCCAACAAATCTCCCACCCTGGGGAGGATTTTTATAGGGAGGAAGTGGGCAAGAGTCATGTATGGCAGCCAGGAACAAATGGGTGATAATCAGCATCACTGACAAGCATCACTTATCCATATAGGTAAGGTCACAGAATCATGGAAATATTATAGACAGTCAAATCCACAGCGGTTTATTAAGTGCCTACTATGTTCTAGACACCGTGCCAAGTGCTGGAGATACAAAATAAGGCAAAACCAGTCTCTACCCTAAAGGGCAGACAACATGTGAACAACTATAAACCTTAAGACAGACAGACAGACAGATAGCTAGAAAGATGGAGAGATAGAAAGACAGACAGACATAAATGTACATATCTATTTTGAGGGAGATAGAAAGAAAGACAGAGAGAAACAGAGAGAGACAGAGACACCCACAGAACTGGAGGCAATGGTAGCAGGAAGGCACTAGCAAGTGGGGAGGGACGGGGAAAGACCTCTTGCAGAACGCAGAATTTCATCTCAATCTTGCAAGAAGTCAGAGAATACAGGAGGAGATGATGAGGGGGAGGGACAGCCAGTGGAATGAATTAATGAATGCAAAACCATTTATTATGTCTACCAGGCCCGTGTTATTCACAGAGGAAACAGTTTTTTAAAAAAAGAGGACAGTAACTTCCCTCAAAGAGTTTACGTTATAATGGGTAAAGAGAATATGTACAGGAGTGTGCTGGAGTCAGATCATGCAGGCTGGAGAGATGATTGTTAAATTTTCAGTGTCATCATCGACATCTCAGAAATCAACAAAAGCTATAAATTAGCACATGATTTATTGTTTTGAATGTCTAGACTTAAGAAACTGATGAATTTAATAATGAATAATAAACTTCAAAGTGTGTCATATGTATATTTCTCCCCCACCCAGTTGTTAAACATTTGCCAATTCATTCCTCTCTATAGGGGAGGGGTCATAGCAAAGGGTGTTTTGGGTAACTGCAAAATCACAGGAATAATGAGTGGAGTTATGGGACAATGGATTGATATTCACATGTCTTTTCCAGGAATGGTAATGTTGATTTAATTACTGAGAAAGGATATTTATGAAGCAGGAGAGCTACTGTTCAAAACCAGTGACTGACATAGTAGATTGATAGGAGAGGAACTGGGGCACAAAGGAAAAAGGGAGGGGTCTTTGCTTTGGGTAAGTGCTGCAAAATATACTCTTGGATGATCCTGATCTTATAGCACTCTGTATGTACATGCTTGCCGGTTCAATCTTCACTGAGGTGGTTCAGCATGGCAGGCTGAGGGGGATGAGAGCTTTATTTAACAGCTAGTTTTTTAATCAACCTTTCCCCCCATACTTGTTTTTGTTCCTTTGTTGAAAAATAATCGGGAGCATGCAGCAGTGATTCATGCAGATTAATACCAAACCAGAGAAATGTCATTTTCCTTACTGAAAATGAACGTGTGGAATGTCTGAATCAAAAGCAAACTGTTAGAGATCAATATCATTTTGTTGAACATGACCTCTGTGATTATATAAATCAGAAAAGGAGATGACAGAATAAATCCCACACTGTTTTGTGTAAGTAACAACCCTGAGGACTGCAGGACCTTGCCAATGACTGTCATTTTTCAAAATTCTTCCTGGAAAGATATATTGGTATCGATGTGACATCCTGGATCTGTTTCAGATTCAGACATGGAATAGAAATCATGCCAGCTGCTGTGACAGGTGATTATATTAAGGATAAGGACAAAGATTGTTTGTTTATGATAATTCACTGACTTTTTTCAGTAGCCTTCAAACACTATGGCTCATGTGGTACATCTAATTCAGTTGAACATATTAGTTGGGATAAATGAAACAACTCCATACACACTTTAATGTGGTCTATTTTGATACTTCTTAGATACTGGTGATGAAAAGTGTCTTTTCTATTTTGAGATCTCCCTCTGACAAATTCCTTGAAGTTCCTGTTCTGTTATCCTACTGGTTGGTCTATATACTGAGAAAATATTGTAATTTCCTCAGAAGCATAGAGATAGGGACTAGACCTGTGATTTCACTGGGCATCTGGAACAACTGCTACCACTGAGGTACCCTATGACATCTCACCGATGGCTTTCCTCTCTCATCCTCTCTCCTGGGGTTATCCTAGAACTTATCTGTGATAGCCAGGCAGGATAAAACCCTTGAGGATGGCCTAACCCTTTGCTTTCCCTCTTGCCTTGCTTGACTACTCACAGGGTTTGAATGAGATGGAAGTCTACAACTCCATTTCTTCTTGTGAGATGGAAGACCAACAGGTCTTCCTATCTGTCTTGCTTTGCAGTACCCCAACACTGTCATCTTAACTGCTTAAGTAATCTTATATTCTGGGCCTTCCCATCTGTTCCACAGCAGCACCCTTAGGATTTCTAGACCTTTCCATTTGCTCTGAAGCTGAACTTTCCTTTATGTATTTTCTCTTTCTGCACACAATTAGAGTATGAGCTCCTTGTGAACAAGGACTGTTTGCCTTTTATAATTTGTAATCCCAGCGCTTAGTGCCATGTTTGACATTTTAGTAAGTGATTAATGAATACTTTTTTTAATTCATTCATTCATTCATGTGTATTCTTTACAACTTATAGTCTTAGAGGGTTGCTGAGGGCACTGAGTGGTTAAATGACTTGTCCAGTGTCAGACAGACAGGATGTGTCAGAGACAGAACTTGAATCCAGCTCTTTCTTGGCTTGAAAGCCTACTCAAGTCAAGACAAGTCAATATGACAACTGTAAACACTTACCATATGACAGGCCTAGTCCTAAGTTTTAGGGGAACAAAAAAAAGGCAAAAATAATTTCTGCCCTTAAGGAACTCACATTTTAATGAGAAAGATAACATGCAAACAAGTATGGAAGTACAAGTTATATACAGGGTAAACTGCTCTACCCACTAGTGCAGAGTTGTCTTTTTAAGATATGACTAACAACAGGATTCCATGACCTTTGACAGGCTTTCAAGAGACTTAGGAAAGGGCTCAAGACATCAATTAATCAATTAACATGCAACTGTTATGTGTCAGTCATTGTGCTAGGAGCTAGAGATACAAAGACAAAAATAGAACACTTCCCACCCTCAGGAAGCTTATACTCTATTAGGAGAAATAACATGTACATATATAAGTATATATGGAAATACAGGGAGGAAAGGCACTTGTAGTTGGGAGGACCATGACATCTGAGCTATGTCTTAAAGAAAATTAGGAATTCTGTGAGGCAGAGGGAAGGAAGGAAAGCATTACAAGTATGGGGGATGACCAATACAAAAGCACAGGATGGGAATACTGTGTGAAAGGAATATCAAGAAGGCCTATTTGCCTAGACCACTGTATATGGTAAGAAAAGTAATAGGCAGTTCGGATAGAAAAGTAGCTTGAGGTCGGACCGTGCAGGGCTTTAAAAGCCAAGGAGAAGACAGGATAGTTGATCTTAAAGGTAATAAGAGGGAACCAGTGGAATTTATTTAGCAGGAGAGTGACATGATCAGACCAGTACTTTAAAAAGAAATATTTTGACAGGTATAGGAAAGGTAGACTAGAGTAGAGAGGCTTAAGGTAGGAAGACTAAGAGGCTATTATTAATAATAATAAAAATAGTAATAATAGCTAGTATTTAAATAGTGGTTACTATGTGCTGAACTGTTAGAGATCATTATCATTTTGTTGGACATGACCTCTGTGATTATTTAAATGAGAAAAGAAGATGACAGAATGAATCCCACATTGTTTTGTATAAGTAAGAAAAACAACCATGGGAGGTAGGTGCTATTACTATTCTCATTTTACAGTTGAGGAGACTGAGGCAAAGTGACTTGTCCAGCGTCACATAGCTAGTGTTTGAGGTTATATTTGAAGGTATGTCTTCGTACCTCCAGGCCCAGCACTCTATCCATGGCACCACCTGGCTGCCTTTGTCCTTACAAGCAAAAAGTGAAAAGTTGTTGAATTGAGGTGGAGGTTATGAGAGTAGTGAGAGGAGTTGGGGTGGTAGAAACAGCAACATATGGCACCTGATTGGATTGGGGTGGAGTGAGGGGAGGAAGTCAAAGGTAATGCTGAGGTTACAAACCTCAGAGACTGAAAAGATGGTGGTCTTCTTAGCAAAAATAGGTAATTTAGAAAAATATTGGGTTGCTTGCAGAAAGGCAATGAAGTTTGTTTTGGATATTCTGAGTTTGATATGTCTATGGGATATCTAGATTGAAATCTCCAGTAAGGCAGTTGATGATGTTAGACTGGAACTCAGGAGAGTCACTGGAGCTAGACATATATAAGGAATCCTTAATGGTTCTCAATATAGATTTATGTAGGACTTTAAGGGTTGCAAAATGCTTTACAAATATTTTCTTATTTTATCCTCACAATAACAGTGGGAGATAAGTGCTATTATTTCTCCCATTTTGCAGAGGAGAAAACTGAGGCAGGTGGCAGTTAAGTGATTTTCCCAGGGTTGTCGAGCTAAGTGAAGTACCTGAGGCCATATCTGAGCTCAGGTCTTCTTGCTCCAGGTCCAACACTTTATCCACCATATCACTTGGCTGTGAGACCCTAGAGAGAGAAATGGGTAGAAGTTACAGAGGCAGATTTCTCTTTGATGTGGGGAAAGAATTTCTGGCAATTGGAACTATCCTAAAGATGAAATGAACAGACTCAGGGACATAGTAGGATCCTCTTGAATGTCTTCAGGGAAAAGCTAGATGAACACTTTTCAGGGATCTTTAGTGGAGTCTCATTCCATTTTGGGTTGTACTAGTTGACTTTTCAGATCTTCTACTCTAAGGTTCTGTGATTCTCTCAACACCTGCATATAGATGATAATTAAGCTGAAGTGAACTGATGAGGTCACCAAGTGAGAGAGTATAGAAAGGGAGGAGAAGAGAGCCCAGGACACAGCCTAGAAGCACATCCATAGTGAGGGGGCACGATATAGATGAGGAGTCATGAAAGGAAACTGAGAAGGGGAATAGTGGGGAGGTTACGAGGGGAACCAGGAAAGAGTAGTATCACAAAGCCCCAGAGCAGAAAAATATCCAGAAAGGGGGCATTCAGCAGTGTCAAATGGTATAGAATGGTTCAAAAAGGATGAGGATTGAGAGAAGACCATAAGATCTGGCAATTAAGATATCCTTGGTAATGTGAGAGCATTTTCGGTTCAATGGTAAGGTAGGAAAGCTAATACTGCAAGTATAGAGAACTGAATAAGAGGTGAAGAAGTGGGAGAAGTGAGTATAGACAGTTTTTTTAAAGGAATTTAGTTGATAAAGAGAGGAGAGATGTGGGGCCATAGTCTGGGGAATTGTAGGACCTAGTGAAAGTTTTTTGTTTTTGTTTTTTGGATATGAAGGAGACATGGACCTGCTACTGGCTGTTCCAAGAACAAGACACTCAGCTCTAGGCATTCTCTCTGGCTGACCTCCATAGGTGGTATCTCTTCCTACTGAGTTCTCTGGTTTCCTTCCCAACTAAAATCCTACCTTTTACAGAAAGCTTTCCTCAATCCCCCTTAATTCCAACCCCTTCCTTATGTTAATTATTTTGTATCTATCCTGTATATATCTCACTTTTTATATATTTGTTTTCATATTGTCTCTTCCATTAGTCTTAAAGTAGTCTTTTGCCTCTTTTTGGCACCCACTGCTTACTATAGTGCCTGGAACACAGTAGATGCTTAATAAATATTTATTGATTGATGATTATAATCAGCAGGGAAGAAATAAGTACACAGGAAGAGATGGGCAGGTTAGAGAGGTTGGTTTAGGGAACAATATGCTGAAGGAAATAGGAGGGGATGGGATCAAGGGCACATGAAGAGGGGTTGGTATTGGTGAGGAAAAGAACTACCCTATCATCAGAGGATGAAGGAGACAGAATGAGGGATGTGTTTGTCCTTTGCTGAATAAGACCATGCCATCAGAGAAATAATGACATGACTTGCACTTGACTTTGTTTTTTTTTGTTTTGAGTGAGGGAGGGCTGGGCAGGTCACCAGCCTCAATTCTCCTCCAGATCTGAATCCAGTGACCTCATATTCATCAGGATGACTGGAGATGACCCAGGATGAGGCAATTGGGGTTAAGTGATTTGCCCAAGGTCACACAGCTATTGAGTGTCAAGTGTCTGAGGTGAGATTTGAACTCAGGTCCTCCTGACTCCTGCACTGGTGCTCTATCCACTGCACCACCTAGCTGCTCCTGATATGTTGAGTGGTTCTTCAATAAAAGAAGAGGAGGCTCACAGCAAATGGACTCTATTATTGTGGTAACTAGGAGGTGAGTTCTTTAGCTGAGAAGGTGGGAGGAGGGGAAATGAGAGGGTTGAAGAGAGAAGAGAAGGCTTTTATCTCTGTGTGGATTAGAATAAGTCAATTAAGAAGGAGTAAAAGGAATGCCATATTTCAGTGAAGGCCCAGCAGAGGTCAAGGGTGAACTATATTACTGATTTGGGGGAACAAAATCATCATTATGCTATCCCATGGTAATACTTTCTGTTTAAGACTTTAAGCATCTTATAGCATTGCCTACTGCCTAAGGCTTTCCTAGAAACACACACACACACACACACACACACACACACACACACACACACACACACACACACACACACTAATGTAAAGTCATCCAGGTAACCAGATTCAACAGAGCCTTGGTGCACTGTTACAAAGAGGCTTCACTTAGGTCTCTTTTTTTTCCTTTCAACCTGATCAGTTTTATTATCCCAGTATAGACACCAGTTTAGGAACAGCAACCCAGAGTCTCTGAAACTTCCTGTTTTTATGTAGTCCCTGTTGGTAATTTCTGAATGCAAGAGAAGTTAGTTAATGCCGTCATTAGGGTTATTGGCAGCAGGTGCTGCCTTCCTGCTCCACTGATCAGTTGCCCTATCTTATTAACTGTGGCAACAAATAAGCAGCAAATTCACAAATTAGAGCTGTATTTATACTTCTTTTATCATGTATATAATAATTTTTAACTGTAGAAGAGTCTGCCTTGGTAAATGTCATTGGTGTCCCCATAAGTAAGTAAGAACATGGCTGAGTTTCCACAGCTCTCTTTAAATTTCATATCTTCCATTACAAAGTAGGATCAATTCAACCTATATTTGTCCCAAAGCTAATTCCATTAATTAACATATAGAGTCAGATTTAAATTGTCCCAAAATTTACATTCCCTCTTACCCAACACTGTGAAGGATAATATAAAAGGCCAAGTTCACTAACAAAGCAACTAACTCTAGGATGTGGAAGGATAATCCACAATGATAATCAGTTCTAAATAAAGGTTATTCTCACTAGGACATGAAGAGGACTAGTCTGCTAAATCTATGCAGGTAGTTCAGGAGGCACACAATATGTAAGTGACTTACCTTCTCTTATTCTCAGTTATGTCATTAGCAAAATGGGAACGCTAACATCTGTGGTACCAACCTCACAGAGTTATCAGGAAACCTAAGTGTATTAAGGTGTGCAAAGCACCTTACAGATCTTACAATGTCATATAAATTTCAACTATTACTATTGTTATATCTTATTCCCTGAATATTCTGGGCATCATTACATTAGTGTGCTTTTTAAAGATAATTCTGTCCATTTTATTCCTACTGACCTGTAATGGAGAAGGTAAATATGGTAAGAGAAGCCTGAAAGACTGAGGAAAATTGCTGCTGAGGGAGAGGGGAAGAAATAGTTTTTTAAAAATATATTTCTGGATGAGTGTTTTAATAGGCATTAAAGAAATAACCTGGGGTAGTATTGCAGACAAGATGGCATGTTAGGTTCTTTTATCATAGGTTGCTTCACTTTGAGAAAAAAAGGAAAGGTACAAGAAAAATTCATAGTGATAATTTGTAGGTCTGAGGGTGAGGACAAAGAAGAATAAAGCAAAATTTCAAAGGTAGGAACTGGATTCAGTCCTTATTCACATCAATTTTCTATACTTTCTTCATTTGTATAGTCTGCTACCATAATAATTTCTTCACAAAGCCTGATTTTGATGTCTAAACATATTTTGGAAAGGTTTCAAGTTCCTGAAGACTATGCCAAAAGAGCATAAGCTCCTGCAAATTTTACTGAGCTGGAAAGACTTTGAGTGTCGGACTGGTGACAGCCTGAGTCTGCTATTTGAGGTTCACCACAGCCAAGTATAGGGAGTAAATCAACAGTAGGTTATCTACCAGGTGATGTATTCTTTGGACAAAATACTAGGAAACTGAACTATATACCATTAAAAACATAAGACAATTATGACCTAATGGAAAGATGGCTCATAGACTCTCCTTTAAGAAGCAAATAAAAGAGTTGGCATATTTGGCTTCATTTCATGAGATGACTGGCCATTTTGCTTTGTAGTGTTCTTAATGAGTGTAGAAAAAAGCAGCCATTACAATAATTGAAACTTATGAGCCAACAGCAGTTACAAGAATGAAAAGGAGGGGAAATGATACAAAGAAATCAGCAAGATCCTCCAAAACAAGTCAACACATAAGCTTGATTATAAGGGAATTCAGTGGAAAAATGAGTATAAAAAGAAGTAATATTTGTTATAAATATTTTTTAAAAAGAGTCAGAAGGCAGTAAACATTAAAAGTGAACAATGTCACCAACATTCAAAGGCTTCTATCTTAGTAGACAAGAAAAGACTGGCTACTGATATGGGAGTCAATTTCAGAATCAGAATACGCACAAAGAAAACATCGACTGCTTAGCAGAAAAGCCAAAATCAATACCAAAAAGGAGGAAAGGATAAACATGAAGATATGATGGGCAATTACAATAGCAATCTAACCTATTAAAAAAGCTATTGGTGATGAAAATGGTAAAGAAATAAAGGATATTAACATGGACTATCCCCATTTCCTACATTAGTTTAACTGAAATAAAGCAACTACTATAAAAAAGAAGTCAAAAGAACGCAAAATTAGATTCAACCAGCATACATAAACTCCTTTTTAATAGGAAGAAACATGACAGTCAGGGGCAAGGTCAATTGAGAATATCAACTTATTTCTAAAACATTATAAATGTATGTGGTAGAACACTGTAAGTAATATTGCTTCATGAAACAGCAAAGAGTGATGAAGGAAACATGATTTTCCTGAGTATTAAACCAATAATTGAGTAAAGAATACATCAAGAAGAAACCAGCAAGACAACAAATGGACATGAAATAGAGCATATGATTTGCTGGAATTTTTATAATATATTCTACAATCTCACTGTTGACAGTGGAACTATCATTATTGGACTCCAGCATCTCAGGATGCCATGTACTACATGAACAAATAGAAAAAGTGCTAAAGAAGATGAAACAGTTGGGTTTCTTAGGTTTCATGGCCTATAGTGATGAGCCTTATTGTATTTATGCTCTATGCTCAGAAAGCATACAGACAGGCAGTCCTCAAATATACACAGGTGTATAACCTTGGTCTTTCTAAAGTATGTCCAGTCATTTTTTCAGCTCTGCTATCCAAAAGGATCCCAATGTTTCTCCCTGATGCTTTTTTCTTTCTTTTTATAGTCAGCTCAAAACAAGCAACTATAGTTTCAAATACTACCAAGCCTGGGGGCACACCTAGTCACTCTCTGAGGACTCACATCCATGACAGTAAAGGCACTGATTCTTAGAACAAGTGCTTTGGGACCATAAAATACAGACCGAATTGCATACAACAAGAAGGAGATTGTAAGTAGGCAAAGAGCTATAGTAACATATCCTCATATTCGCTGGTATGTACTTGGTCTGACTTAAGTTTATAATTTTTTTAAAATCAACGCTTTGTCTGTCATTAAAAATATTTCAGTGGATTGGAAATGCTGATTTATCCTCCATAATTTCTATGTGAAGTCTCCTTAGCACATTGAGGAGAGCTGCAAAATATACCTGATCATGTTCTATTTTCCATTTTCTTCTAAAATATTTAGAAGGTATTTCTGACAGAGACTAGTTGGTTATTGTTTGTTCATCTGGTATTTCATTAATATGCTAATAGCTATTCTAATTTCTCCTGCTGCGTTATTGATCTTATTTTTCCTTATGACATGTTTATTTTCTCTCTGGGAGTGGAAAACAACATAGACAGGAAGTAGCAGTTTCTTTACTGCTGCTGTATGCAAAACTAACAGTCATTGCTGTAATGTACTTTGAGTATATTCTGAGTATAATTCAGTCTGGTGTTGGGTAATTCCATGCTTTCGATTTTTCATTGCTTGTTGTCTGTCCACAAAATACTAAGCCTTTTATAGAATGAAATTGAAACACAAATCCTGCTCTCTGGGAGCTGAACATTTAAAATCTCTCTCTCTCTCTCTCTCTCTCTCTCTCTCTCTCTCTCTCTCTCTCTCTCTCTCTCTCTCTCTCTCTCCCTCTCTCTCTCTCTTTCTCTCTCCCCCATCCTTTATCTCACTTTCAGTTTGGGTTGAATCACAGCTTTGTCCTTTAGTAACTGGATGAACTTGGATAATTAACTTCGGCTTTCTGAGTCAGCTCCCTTATTTGTAAAAAGAGGAGTTAAATGTCTGGACCTCATTGTCTCCTTTAGGTCTAAATCTACTATGCTGTGTTTCTTTGTTCAATTGTTATAGAGAAGTGCTTAATAAATGCTTATTGATGGATTGATTGAAAATATCTAGAGTAAGATATTTGGAAGATCATATATAAATGATTTATGGAAATACATGAACAATAGTCCCAGAATGAAAAGGCATGGATGAATTGAAATCTATACTCACATTAGGAAATCTCTACTCATATGAAGTATTCACACTAATAAAATCAGGAATCCATTGACATATTGGAAGCTAATGATTGTTGTATTCATAATGGTCACTCTATGGCACCATTAGCCTCCTAGTAATAAAATTTTAATGCCCATTATACTGTATTTAATTAGCTAAGCAAGTAGATTATGGCCTTGAATATGATATTCCACAGATACCCATGATAAATATGTATAAGGGAATTTTCTAAACAGAAAATTATCTTTGCCCTTTTTTCTTTCTTCCCCATCCAAATTTATTTGTTTGTTGTCAATTTTCAATAATTACTTCTGGGGGTGGAGCCAAGATGGCAGAGTAGAAAGATGAACTTGCTCTAGCTCTCCCCCAATAGCCCATAAAGTACCTGTAAAAAATGACTCTAAACATATTTTGGAGCAGCAGAAGCCACAAAACCACAGAGTGAAAGAGATTTCCAGCCCAAGACAGCCTGGAAGGCTGACAGGAAAGATCTATCACTTGGGGATAGGAGTGGAGCACAGTTCAGCCTGGGCCACGCAGCAAGGACAGGACTAGAGCAGGCTTTGGGACATGGAATCACGGGTAGCAGCTGCAGTTCCCAGATTTCTCAATCCACAAGTGGCAAAGACAGCTTCAAAGGTCAGTGAGAAAACTCTTACACCTGGATGAGAGGGATGTGTGGTTTTGCAGCAGCATCCACTTTTGGAGCCATCAGCCTAAAGACCTTAGAGGAACTGAACAGCTGATCTGGGTCGTAGTCTTGAGTGGCTGTCCTAGGGTGAGGAGGAGCACTGGCGTGGTGGAGCTGGTGGAGGCTCTAGAGGGGTAATGATACTCACAGAACCTGAACAGAAAAGAGTGCTTGTGGTTTCTCCCAGACAGGTCAGAGCACAGGGCAGGAGAGGAATAAACTCCTCCCCCTTGATTGTGCCACCCTGGAGGAACTGAGAACTTACAGGTCCCTACAGTATACTCTCCACTTGACAAAGGACTCAAAAGTCAAATAACTGGCAGAGAAAGTGCTGCCAAAAGGGGAAAAACTAAGACTATAAAAGGTTACTTTCTTGGTGAAAAGGTATATTCTTCCATCCTTTTGGATGAGGAAGAATAAATCATACATTCCATCAGAGGAAGACTTAAGTCCAGGCTTCTACATCCAAAACCTTCAAAAAATCTATGCAATGGTCTCCAACCATGGAAATGCTCAAAAAAGAACTTTAAAAATCAAGTAAAAGAGGTAGAAGAAAAACTGGGAAGAGAAATGAGAGTGATGCAAGAAAATCATAAAAAGCAAGTCAACAGCTTGCTAAAGGAGATCCAAAAAAATGCTGAAGAAAATAACACCTTGAAAAATAGACTAACCCAAAAGGCAAAAAAGGTTCAAAAAGCCAATGAGGAGAAGAATGCTTTAAAAAGCAGAATTAACCAAATGGAAAAGGATGTTCAAAAGCTCACTGAAGAAAATAGTACTTTAAAAACTAAAATGGAACAAATGGAAGCTAATGACTTTATGAGAAACCAAGAAATGATAAAACAAAACCAAAAGAATGAAAAAATAGGACACAATGTGAAATATTCCACTGGAAAAACAATTGACCTGGAAAATAGATCCAGGAGAGATAATTTAAAAATTATTGGTCTACCAGAAAACCATGATCAAAAAAAGAGCCTAGACATCATCTTCCACGAAATTATCAAGGAAAACTGTCCTGATATTCTAGAACCAGAGGGTAAAATAGAAATTGAAAGAATTCACTTATCAACTCCTGAAAGAGATACCAAAAGGAAAACTCCTAGGAATATTGCAGTTAAATTCCAGAGTTCCCAGGTCAAGGAGAAAATATTATAAGCAACCAGAAAGAAACAATTTGAATATTGTGTAAATACAATCAGGATAACATAGGATTTAGCAGTTTCTACACTAAGGGATTGAGGTCAAAGGAGATAGGATTAAAATCAAGAATCATCTACCCAGCAAAACTGAGTATAATACTTCAGGGGAAAAAATGGAATTTCAACAAAATAGAGTACTTGCAGGCATTCTTGTTGAAAAAACTAGAACTGAATAGACAATTTGACTTACAAATACAAGAATCAAGAGAAACCTGAAAAGGTAAACGGGAAACAGAAGACTTTAGGAACTCACTAAAGTTGATCTGTTTATGTGGAAAGATATTATTTGTAAATCATGAGATCTTTTTCAGTATTATGGTTGTTATATAGGGTGTGTGTGTGTGTGTGTGTGTGTGTGTGTGTGTGTGTGTATTATGTAAATTTGTATGTGTGCATGGATGGAGGGCACATGGTGGGCTGGGTATGGGGGGAGAACACCTAAAAAATAAAATTTACTGTTGAATGTCATGTACTGGGAGTAAGAGAAAGGGAGAGGTAGAATGTAGCAAATCATCTCACATACAAGAGGGAAGAAAGAGCTTCTACAATGGAGGGGAACAGGGGGAGATGAAAGGAAATAATTGAGCCTTACTCTCATGGGATTTGGCTTAAGAAGGGAATGTAACACACACTCAATTGATTATGGAAATCTACTTTTACTCTGCAGGAAGGCAAGGAGGAAGTGGATAGGAGATAGAAGATAATAGAAGGGACAGCAAATTGAGGAAAGGGGTAATTATAAGCAAATACTATTGTGGAAGGACAGGTCTTGGGAGAGAATGGAATAACTGAAGGACAGGATAGGACAGAGGGAAATGTGATTAGTCTTTTACAACATAAATATTATGAAAGTACAATGCAAACATTGTTACACATGTATGACCTATATATGAATTGCTTGTTTTTTCAGTGAGGGTAGGTGGAGAGAGAGGGAGAGAATATGGAACTCAAAGTTTTAAATATGAATGTTAAAAATTGTTTTAGCTTGCAACTGGAAATTAAGCTATACAGGCAATGGAGTATAGAAATCTATCTTGCCTTACAAGAAAATAGAGGGGAAGGGGGTTGGAGGAAGGGTGGATAATAATAGAAGGAAGAGAGAATGGAGGAAGGGGTGAATAGGGTGCATGCTGTCCTGGGTGGGGAGAGAAGGGGAGAAAATTGTGAATTCAAATTCTTGTGGAAGTGAATGTTAAGAACTGAAAATAAATAGATTATATATTGAAAAAAATAATTACTTCCATAAATTTTAAATTTTCTCCCCCTCCCTTCTCTAGAAGACTTGCAATCTTGATTTGTGCTCTATTTATGCAATCTATGGGCTCTATACATACATTCTTATTAAACACATTTTCACATTAGTGATGTTTCTGCCTTTTGTGAACTAGAAATTCAATAAATTAGAATACCTCATTCTCTGAAGATTCTGGTTATTTGAGGTTTTACTGTGAAATGTTTGTCCCAATGTAGATGTGAAAAAAAATGATGTAAATTGCCATTTATAGCATTTTCTGAGCCATCAGTTCATGATGTGTTGATGTTCAGTAAATAATTTGTGAAATGATACTGTAATCTTAAAAAATCAGAGGACATATTAAGATCCAGAATAAGGAATAATAAATTTGAAAAAAATTGAGAAATCAATTGTGGTTTTTTTTTTTATTGCATAAGGTTACTGGAGAAATTGGATATCCTCAGGTACAAGTATAAAATAATACAACTACTTTAAACAAACCTATAGAATGCAGTAGTAGAGAGAGTCCTGGTCTCAGAGTCAGAAAGAGCTGCAAACGCTGCCTCTGATACCTACTACTTTTGTAATCTTTCTGAAGTCACTTAACTTGTGTGCCTCAAACATTTTTCAAGGATCAATCTAAATCACATACAGTTTGTATTTGAGTTGATGAAGGGAGTTCTCCCAAAGACAGTTACAAATGCTGAAGAAAGCATGGCTCCTTTGGGTATTTTTCATATTCAAGACCTTCTATATTCAAATGAGCGTTGTCCCTTTCCTTCCATGTTTTGGTAACTCTTCTTTTGCAATTTTTTTACACTTATTCTTTTGACTCATTTTCTTTTTTGAACAACCTTAGTGATAGAAAATTTTTGTCCTTTGTCCTTGTAAGCTAGATACCAGTTTTGGAACAAGTAATCCTTTGGAATAGCATCTGGTGAATAAGATAAGTGAAAAAGTCAAGTTATCACATTTTCTTCTTTTTTTGGCCCCAAATATTATGAGGCGGAATTCATGTGTCACTGGTAAACTGGCTGTGAAGGAAAGTTCAAAGGAAAAGTCTAAAAACTGTCTTGAGTAATTAGAGTAAATACAGATTTCCAAGTAACAGTTGGAAGGACAAATCTCATTTTAATGTGCAGTTTTTTTATTTTACAAAAAAACCCCAGCCTTACTAATTTATATTAAAGCCTAGTATGTCCGCTATGCTCATAGAGTTAAGGAAATAAATATCATTAGTATGAAACATTGGATTGTGTTTTGATAGGGTTATGCAGACAGCTCTTGAATTTTAACTTTAACCATTTTTATGGCTAATGTGTAATATTTCATTCCATTCTGATGAAATGAGCTTCTTCACTTTTTTTTTGTTGAATCAAAATTCAAAGCATGACTCTTTTTAATACATAGGCTTATCATCATTGATTGCATTTCCATAAACTCATCTATTTGGGAGAACTGAAAAAGAATTCCCCAAATGAATAAATTTTGGTATCACATAAGTTAAGTCACTTTGTTGATTAAAAGAACTCCAGTGAGAAGGGTTAAGTTTTACACCTAATCCAGTCTCTCCTTCAGAAAATATAATACTGTTATGCACTAGAGTGAAATGTCAGGATGACTATTTCTAGTAATATGACAGTGCTTTGCCTTTCCTTGTCACCTTTGTTATAGACCTTTTCACAAATATTAATTAGTTCTTATACCATGGTAGCCCAGTGGGATTTTAAATCATCAGACTTTGTTTTTATAGGCTAAACTAAAATAAAAATCTGAAAGCAGCATAATCATATGATGAATACGGGATTATGTGAGACACAGAGGAGATATAATCTGCCTGCTGCTGCACTCCCTAGACATTGGTCCTCTCTATCTGTTCTGCAACTGAACCCTCCCATGCCACCACTGCATTAGAATGTGTGTTCTTCGAATTGTTTCATTTTTCTGTCTGTGGTTCCAGTGCTTAGCATAGTGCTTGGCACATAGTAAACATTAAATCTGTGTTTTTCATTCATTCATTCATCAGAACCAACAGACTGAGGCTGATGAAACTTCAGACACAGGAACAATCCTCAGCATCTTTCTTCCCAAGGCTTCCCTAGAGCACAGGTGTCAAACACTTGGTCAAGCCAGATTAAAACATAATTGGGAAATATTTAACAAAATCAATAAAAATGTAGTTGGACACATAATGTTAATTTGACACCACTGCCCTTGGGCATTACTTGGGGAAGATGTCCTCCATTTACTCTCCTAAATATTCACTTTCTATTCTGTCTCCTATAGGTGTGGAAGACAGGTCTGGGTAAGGGGAAAGATGTTCAGCCACCATTGCCTACATGTTCTACCAGAGCCTACTATACCTTATTTTCATGTTTGTTTACATTCTTCTTCTGTTTGAAACTACTATTAAAGTACGTGGTCATTTACAATGATTTTTGTCCATGCTTATATATTTAGAGATTGACAGAAGGGAGAGGATATTTTCTTCTCTCCCTCATCTCAGGTTGGGATGGAGGTCAGTTGATTAGAGAGATTTCTTCAGTGTTAATGATTTGCCAAGGTCTATTCACATCCCATACTGCTTTTGAACTTGGAGAGAAATTTAACAAGGAAAAGAGCCAGTGGCAGTGAAAAATGGAGGGTGGTACATTTGGTCTGGCAAGCACATGCAGCAGCTAGCCAAACCCACCTGGCTACAATTCTGTAACCATCTATTTTTGTCATCAATGACATTAGAACTACTGTAGCTGTACCATAAAATCTAAGACTTTGTCATTGTATAGAAATAGCACTTAAGAAGAGAATGATTGAACAAATTCTGGCGTTTTTTACCTTCATTATTGTCATTTCTTAAAAATACAAAGAAATATAGGAAGACCTATTAAGTGATAAAGAAGAATATAAATATACAAACTCACTACAATTGTATAAAAGAAATAACATCATATTTAAAAATGCATAGAAGGAAAAATAATCACATGGGGATGTGGAAATACATTTTTGCTATTATTTTGTTCAAATTAACATGGTGGGGGAGGGAAGGAGAAAGTCAGAGACAGAGATAAGAGACAGAGACAGAGAAACTGTATACACTATTTGGATCCTGAGTTCTTGATCTCAGCACTAAGAAATGATGTTAACATTTCGTTTCATCCAGGTAAACTGAGTGTTTACATAACTGTTAAATGCTGAGGGAGATTTGGTAACTACTTTTAGTGTTTAACAATTCTATATAGCTCCATCCCCAGAGGTAGAAATCTACCTGCTATAAATTGAGATTGGTGAGCTGAATTGTGAAAAAGGTATCAGCAATTTTAAAGCCAAAATGTTTTGATTAAGATCAAGGTTCTATGGAAGATCTATGGAAGAACATGGCCAGGAATTACATAGGATGAGAAGTCATAGATTAGTTGCAAATCTGTGCCAAAGAAGGCATACCCACATAACTGAGATAGCTGATTCTTTGATGACCTGAAGTTATATGTGTCTTCTCTACACTCTCTATTTATCTCAGCTCTACACATGATACTATATACACAGTAGGTGCTTAGAAAATATTTGTGGAATAAATTAATGACTCCAATTTAGAATAGGCCGTCTGAGGAGGCATTAGGGCCTACCTTTCCTGGAGATCTTTGAGTAGAGGCTATCAGTCACTTAATACACATTTACTAAGCACCTACCATGTACCAGGCAGTTCAGTATGGAAGCAATTAGGTGACTCAGTGTATAGAGTGCCTGGAGTCAGAAAAACCTGAGTTCAAATCCAGCCTTAGACACTTACTAGCTGAGTGACTCTACAAGTCATTTATGCACTGTTGCCTTGAGCCACTGAAGAAGCAAATGGCAAACTACCCCCAAATCTTTTCCAAGAAAACCCCATGGACAGTATGGTCCATGAGATCGTAAGAGTTGGACATGACTAGATAAGAGTAGTGGACCAGACACTGTGCTAAGTGCTGGACAATGATTGGTCAGTGATACTGTAGCAGAGATTCTTGGTCAAGCCCAGGTTGGACTAGATTTTGTATGTAGTGCCTTACAATTCTTAAATTCTGTGATTCTATGTATGAATGAATGAATGTCTATTGAATGAATGACAGAAGTATTGGGTGAGGAGAATGATCAGGAAAAGAATATACAAAGAAGATGGGACCAGAAGAAAGCAAACTTCAGCTAGGATCTGTGCTATAGTCTGGTCCATCATTTTCATTTTCATTGGGATCACATTAGTTCATGCTATTGTGATGACTCTGCAAAGTAGTATATTTGGAAATTTAAGTGAAATAATTTTGTATATATATGTTCCATTTGGGGGGAAATAGCACTATGCTTACAAAGCTGGGGGAGGAAAGAGATGTAAGAGGTGACACAGCATAGTAAATAGAGTCTTGGATTTGAAGTCAGGAAGCCTTGGGTTTGAATTCTTCTCGTAGCAGCATGAGCCAAGTGGCCCCAGCCCACATTCTATGCAACCTATAATTTTGCCTCTGAGACTTATTAGTGAAGCTTGTCGACCCCTGGCAAGCTGTATGACTTCTTTGAGTCTCAGTTACCTCATCTGCAAAATGGGGATAATAATAGCACCTACAATAGAATTGTTGTTGTGGAGATTGTGTGAGCTAATACAAGTTAAAAGCTTTGAAAATCTTACTGTGGCTATGTAAGTGTGAACTATTATTGTAAGCAAAAATTATTTATTTGGTGCCGATATTCTTTGTACTTAACAAAATTCTCCTTTCATGCACAGTGGAGATTTTAAAACTAGTTTTGTTTGTTATTCTGCAGGATTTTCTGGCTCCCCTTTCCTTTTGCAAAAGCTGAATCAAAATGCCTGGCAGCAACTACCCAGACTACCCATTGAATGAAATTGCAGTAGCTTCACAAAACCTTTTAACTTGAGATGTGTTAGAGGAGAATGGGGATTTTGAAGGGGAATGTCGAGTATATAAATAGAACTCACTGAACGATTACTAGGGAGAGGTGCTGCCCATCACTGTAGGGAACGCTGAAACCATCAGAATCTAAGGGACCAGGTACCATAATGATGATATGTTTCCCTCAACATTCTTCTTCTGCTAATTAAAAGATTTTTGCCTCTTCATTCTCTGTCAGTTTGAAGCCTCATACAATTTGAACAAAGGTCCTTCCTCTGGAGATGTGTCAAAAGTAATATATTTACTTCAATAGTTCAAAGGTGCTAGGTTTCATCCATGTGAATATTCTCTCTAGTGCCTCAGATCGTGATTCTTCCATACCTTAGTGGATATTCTTTGTGACATAATATGACAAAAAAAGCCATCTAGACTAACCTTATTATAATGAGACCCACTGAGTGCAGCTAGATTGGTTCTCAGATGACAGACATGTAGTCAGTTTATTTCTAAGATTCTACTCAAAGCTTTTCCAGCTTGGTAGGACAAATAAGAACGTGAAATCTACTCACATAGTCTTCAAGAGCCCAAGGTCACCTTCACACCATGATGAGGTATTGGAGGAGGATTTTAGTAAGGAGTTTTCAGATCTTTGGATGGGAAAAGAGTTTGTGATTTGAGTGACTGATAGCATCACACGAGATAAAAAAGCTTTGTACTAACAAATCGACTGTAGTGAAAATTAGAAGGGAGAAGTCTTTTCAGCAAATTTCTCTGATTAAGGCCTTATGTCAATGATGTGGAAAGAACTAACTGAAATTCATATGACTCAGAATAATTCACTAATAGTAAATGGTCAAAGGATACAACAGTCAGTTTTCAAAGTAATAAATCAGAGCTATCAACAATCATGTGACAAAATTATCTGAATAACTAATAATTAGAGAAATGAAAGCTAAAGTTAAGTCTGAGGTTCACACCCATCAGGCTGACAAAGGTGGGAAAAGAGAAACATGACAAATGTTGGAGAAGTTCCAGGAAAAGAGAACATTAGTGAACTATTAGGGGTGCATTCTTGAAAACGGCTTCAAGAATAAGCTAACTATGCTTTCATCCGGCTGTATCACTACTAGGCTTATACCCCAAATAAATTAAAGAAAGAGGAAAAAGAAACAATATGTACAAAAATATTTATAGCCCCTCTTGTAGAACCAGTCAAAATTTGGAAACTAAGGGGGTGTCCTCCTTTTGGGGAATGGATAAACAAAACATAGCATATCACTATAATGGAATAATATTATGCCATAATATATAATTAAATGGGCACTTTCAGAGGAAACTTGAAGACTTCCAAGAACTGATGCAAGGTGGCCGACACTACAACAAACTACGCAATAATAATATTAAAGAGAAAAATGACCTTGAAAGATTTGAAAACTCTGACCAACATAAGAATAAACAAGTCCAAAAGGATGAGAATAAAGTATGCCCCCACCTCCTGCTGGACAAAATTCAAAGAAAGACATTCATTTTTGGACATGTGAGAATTTGTTTAGCCATACTATACTTGTATGTAACGAAGGTTTCACTTATTCATTTTGTATTTGCTTAATTGGGGTAAGAGGTAGGGACAGATTAATAAAAGAAAAAAGGCAGGTAGTTCAAAAAGAATTATGAATAGCAATGTTATCAAAGGTAATAAATTTTGAAAAATTTTGCATCAAGAAACAAGCCCATCCAATATATTAATATTTTTATTATGCTTACTTTATAAGTTATAAGTATGCATGCAATGTTACATCATTTTTCTCTTATGTTTGATTTGTATGTTAATAAAACTTCAGTGAATTCTAAAGAGAGAGAGAGAACAGTAAGGGCAAGCATAATGCACTTCTATAAATCTTCAGTAGCCCTTAATTTAATTTGGGAGGCAATGTAATATAGTCTACTATATTTATCTGTCTAAGTCTGGAACTGTTTTATCCAAATTCTGCATCTTCCCAGGCCAAGTCCAGTACTCTACAAAACAGTTGATTCTTAATAAAAGTGTGTTGATGCTGTGGGTCATGTCCCTGAATTAGTTCTTCACTGGTCCTGGGGTTCTTGCATGCTTCTCTTTTGCATCTTCTGCCTGGAAGATCTCTTCATCCTTGTAGACCCTATATCTGATGGGTCAATGGCTTCCAGGACCTCCATTTTAAGGGAAGGAACAAGGCCAGCCATATTTACTCCATTTCTCTCCAGTCTCTGCTCCTAACTCTCCAGGATTCTTTTTCTACAGTGCGTCAAAACAGGCATCTTCTCTCCCCAACTTCTTTTTTATGTCTTCTGCCCTTAAAATGTAAGCTTTTTGAGGGCAGGGACTGTCTTCCTTTTTCTTTCTATTTGTATACCCGGGCTTAGAAATGTGCTTAGCACTTAAATGCTTGTTAACATGACTTGATTTGACACAACTGAAATGGCAGATTTAGGGAAGCATATAACTTGGAGTTAAAAGCACTCCAAAAAGGAAAAACTTGCCTCTCTTTTTTTGGGGTGGGAAGAAGAGATCTTAAGAGCAGAAGGGCTAACTCAGACTGGCATTCCATTGGTTTATGTTTGATGTTGAGATGAAATCAGGCACTCACAGGTCATTGAACAATTAACAAAAGTATATTTCTTTAACCCTCTCAAAGAAAAAACATTAAGGAGGGATGCACTAGCTCTTAGCTTCAATACGTATGGAAACTCATTGATCAGCTAGGGATGGTATTTTGACTCAGAGAGTCTTGGGATATCCAACAAGTTGGAAGGGCTATCCACCCCATTGTGGGTGAGCCTTTTTATGCCCTGAGGTGACCAGGAGGCCATGTCAATGTCAATGGAGGCTATCAGGAAAGTTGAGTCAAGGGAAGCATAGCTTGAATCTTGGCTCATCCTTGGGCAAATCAAGTACTAGATATGTCTTCTTTCATGCAAAAACTAGACTAACCTATGTGGAAGGGAGGGGTGAACCATGGTAGATACTGGTCTCATCACAACAGTGATGCTAAAGACAAAATTTGCCAAGAAAATTCTGTCATATATTCAGAGCAATAGTTGGGAATTTTTTTTCATCTGGCAAATATGCCAGATGAGAGGGAGGGGAAACGAGGAGAGAGCAGAAGGTTGAAGATGGTAGGGGATAGTCTTAACCATGGAAGCAGACAAACCAGGAGATACCATTGTCCTTCTGCTAGAGAATCTTGTCTCTATTGGGGTTGAGAAAAAGACAGTCCCCAGAAGAGAGGCAGTAGAATCAAGAAGGCTTAGAGAAGGTTTCTAGTAAAAATGGAAGGGATTTTAATTGGGACTTAAAGGGAGTCAAGGACCTTCTGAAGTCCCTTGAACTTTTATAATTCAGGGATGTTGTGACTCCTCCCTTTCAGAAGCCTGGTATTCCACAATTCCTGATGCCAGTGTAAGGTTCACACCCTTCCTAGGCTTTTAGTTTTGACCCCAGATAAGGTTGTCAACACTTTATTTCCCTGCCTGTATTTTCAAAGCAGAGAAGCCAATTAATTGGATGTCTCATTGGTGGTGCCATGTACCACTTTGTGAAGCTTGTCCTTACAGGCTTTTGCTTGACACACCAGCATACTGGAATTCCACTTCATAAGTATGGAGATAAAAAGGGAGGTACCAAGTACTCTGAGGCACCTGCATCCTAACTGTTCCCTGTCCCATTTGGAATTAGAAGCTCTCCAGTACAGCTCTATTAATTTTTACAGCACGTCTTTCATCTCACATTGAGCATATAGATCTAATTGGGAAGAAATACAAAGTGAGATGAGTGTACAACTCAGCTCTTTGCACTAGATCTGTGAAGGGTCTGTAGCAGAGTTGTGTTGGGTAAGCAGTGCTAGCATTGATCTTTTTAAAAATCAACGAATTTTGTGCTTTGAATAAGAGAGCACTAAATTAATTTTACAGATCCATGCAGCTAGGAAGTAGGTCAGCTCTGGGCCATTCTATTTGTTCTACAGTATATTCAGTGACATAGTTTCAGATTATGCCAATAGGACAAAAGCAAGAGGACTCTAACATCAGAGCAGGATTGAATATGGGAACTTTGCATTAATGGAGGTCCAGAAACGTATTAGGGGCACACAAGTATATCAGTAATTAGAGAGGGTTAGATTGCAGTTGGGGCTCAGGCATTCCCAATTAGGACAATGCCCTAAATGTGCAGATATGAAAGGCAAATAGGCAGAGGGGAAGAGGATTTAGCAGCAAATCATTTGACTCCTGAACTCCTCTCAAATTATTTCCTCATTTGTAAAATGGAGGTAACAATGGCTGTAGTACCAACTTCATAAGGCTGACTTGAAGTTTAAATGAGGTAATGTAAGGTACTCTGCAAATAGTAAACAAGATATTAAAGAAATATCAGTTATTATGACACCATTTTAGAAAATGAGGATTTAAATTACAAAGCTCAGTACCAAGGCATCCAATCAATACTCAACCCCCTGTTGCACCTCCCTTTTAGGTCTTATATTAAGGTCTTAATATTAGTACTTTAATTCTTGGTTGTCCTTTGTTTTATATTTAATATTTCAGAGAAAATTCTGTGCTGGAATTATTCTTTTCTTATTAGTTCTTAGGTTTAGATGATACCATTTTATCTCTCCTGAGAGATTCTACTTTTTAATTTCTGGAATTCTCCCTTTCAAAAAAAACTTGAAGGATGAAATCCTGGCAGAAAAATAAGGAGTTAATTAAGCAAGAATGGGTCAGGTTCTAATTTATTCTACATCATTATAATTGGCATCTTAAAATTTTTTTAAGCTAAAGGCCAATGCTATGCTCTAATTATGATGAGGTTCATTCACTAATCCATATGCCAGAGGACAGGCTTGCATTAGGCTCATTAATAAGGAAAGAAGTCATCTGGGAAGCAAGGAGGGTGGGCAGAAAAATGACAAGTTGCTTCCTCCTCAGGAAGAGTAGTGATAAAATAGAAAGAAAGAGCAATGAAAGATCTCTACTCAAATCCTGGCTCTTGGATGATCAATTGAATGACCTTGGACAAGTCACTGAACCTCCACGGGCCTCAGTTTCTTCATCTGTGAAACAAAGGGTAGGGGGAGTGAATTCCATGAGGCCTTGGAGGTCCTTTCTGGTTCTATAGCTCTGATTTTTCCTTTGTATTTCCTGTGTCCAGCACATTTTCTTGGCACAAAGAAAGTTCTTCATAAATTCTCATTGATTAATATGGAAATGTTAGGGCCACTTAGAAGTTAAGAAGAGGGATAATATGTTGTACTATTTCCTAAACTTATATTTCACCCATTTTGTTCTCATACAAACACTACAGGATAAGGGTTTCTTTGTGTGTGTGTTTTGTTTGTTTGTTTGTTGTTATTAAACCTGTGATTTCATTGATTTCAGCATTTCATGGAATGCTGGTGAGCAACCAACTTAGAGTCTGAAAGAGTCATCCATGCACTGAGTTCAGTGACTTGCCCAGGGTCACACAGCCAGCAGACATCAAAGGCAAGAGTTGAGCTCAGATCCTCCTTGGTAGAACTGACTCATTTTCCACAATGTTATGCTGGTTGAACTTACTTTATTGATAGGAAACTGAGATGCAGAAAAACTAAGATGCTTTCTTAAGTTCCCATAAAGAATTAATTGTTGATCAGGGAATAGAATCCAAGTCATCTGATTCATAGAATAGTGTTCTTTCTGTTAGTGTACACACAGTTGGGTCATTTTTTTTTTCAGTCATGTCTGACTCTTTGTGACTCCATTTGGGTTGTTGTTGTGTTTTGTTTTGGCAAAGATACTGGAGTGGTTTGTCATGCCCTTCTCCAGCTCTTTTACAGATGAGAAACTGAGGCAAACAGGGTTAAGGGGCCTGCTAGTAAGTGTCTAAGTTCACATTTGAATTCAGGAAGAAGAGTCTTACTGACTCCAGGCCCTGGGCTTTATCCACCTAGCTTCCCTTAGATTCCACTGCCTCCCCCTATACCTCTAATATTAACATTTACTCTGGAATAATGTTCACTCTGGAATTCCTATGAATTTCTGGGTAATATAAGGCTTGCATCCTTGTCCTGTGCCCACTTACTCTACTAATGGGCCAGAAAAGAAATATAAATCAAGTTGCAAAGTCAATAATAGGGAAAAGTCAAATAAGAGAATGATTCTCAGACCTCCATATCCTTCAGATTCAGAAGTTACTGAGGAACGGCAAATAACTTTATTCCTAAGCAAATCCCTAGGTGATGGCAGGCTTGGGCTTCAGTGCTATGCAAAATTAGATTTCTCCTATTTGAATTCTGATTGTGTGAATAGATGTGTGTGATATGTGTGATAAATTCAGCTTCTGACTGTGCCTTTGTTTTCCAGTCTTCCTCACTCTCCATTGACTCTGCCTCCTATAGCTCTTTGATTTGGTCTCGTTCTTGCCGTTGTTGCTCTGTGCCTTGGTAAGCACCCCTGTAAAGGTCTGGGAGCTAACTGCTGGTCTCTTCAGCTGCCATCTGTTGAAGTTCTGTCTTCATAGATGCTATCTGTTGCTTCTCACTGTTGCCAGGGACCTTGCTCAGCTTCAGGAAAGTGCCATCCTTCTTTTAAGGTAAGACCACCCAAGTCAATATACCTTGGGTCTGGTTTTCACATGTTTAGATGTTATTAGTCAGTCTCACAGCCCCACCCATATAGCATATAAAAAGCATACAGACATCTGTATGACTTACATCCTAATCCGTTTTTATAGAGGATTTCTGGCCCTTACTTCTAGCTGAGTTAGATGACGAAATTCCATTCACCTCTTTTTTTTTAACCTCAGGGTATAGGTACCATATCTCTCAAATGATCAGCACCTTCTGATGACCATTTTGAGGCTAAGGATAAATATACACCCAACTTTCCAATTGTTTTTCTAACCTCTATTATGCTTATTATACATCCCAGGAATTAGCTTTTGCATCATGTAAATCACCTTGAAGATTCAACAGACCTCAAGAAGATACAAGAAAAAGAAGTTCCTATATTTGTAAAAATTTATAACACCTCTTTTTGTAGTGGCAAAGCACTGGAAACTAAAGGGTATGGCTGAACTAGTTATGGTATAGGAATACTATTGTGCTCTAAGAAATGATGGAACAGTGCAGAATGAAGTGAGCAGAAGTAGGAGAATCTACTACAATATGTTGCAATAACATTAAATAAACATTAAAATTTTTTTAAAGCCTTACTTCTCATTAAAGCAATGATCAAGCTTCTAGAGAATTGATGAGGGAACATGCTACCTACCTCCTGACAGAAATGTGGTGGACTAAATACATAGAATGAAACATATTTTTGTACATGGTCAATGTGGGAACTTATTTTAATGGACTGTGATATTTTTTACAAGAATTTTGTTCTTTTTATTGACGTGAGGGGAGTAGGTAGGAAGGAAGAAAACAGAAATGCTTGATAAGTGAAGAAAAAAATTTAATTAAAAAAAATGAAAGCACCAGAAACACTGGAAAGGGAATGGTGAAAACTGTTATCATTTCTGATAGCATGGGAGAAAGCCTATTTTCTCCTTACATTATAAAGTTACATTTTAAACAGTTCTATTTAGTGCTACAAAATGGTTACAACAAACATAGATTAGATGGACAGATAGATGGATAAATAGATAAATATATTGCCTTCAATGAAACAGAAGGTAGTCAGTGGTTAATTGGGTACTCCTCTAGGTTAAATAGGAATAAAAGTCTTAATTGTTCCCAAACAGAATATATGAAAAGAAAGGCAGGTAAAAAGATGAGAGGGAATAAACTAAATCAAACACACATTGGAATGAAAAGAATGTGTTTACATGGGCAAGAGTTAGGAGATTGTCTTCCTAAAGTCGTTACCCTTAAACAATGTAACTATCTGATAATTTTCTTTTTCTCTCTAATGAAGAGAAGGATTTGGGAGGTGGCTGGGAGAAGGCTTTCCCTAAAACAGTCTAGAAAACCAAGCTCAAAAAGTGATTACTTCCGGCTGAGATTATGCAGGAAGACTTTTGTGGAGGAGTAAGCATTCCACCTAGGTGCCAGAGAGCATGGCTTGGGTTTTAACAGGCAGAGATACAGGGGAGGCAACTCTGTGTAGAGAGAACAGCGAATAGGAGCATCAAAGAAGGCAAGTCCAAGGCAAATTTGGGAAGAGGGAATGGTCCTCTTCGGCTAAAGCATAGGTGTCCCACTTCCATGATAATGAACTTTCAACATCCTTTATCTGATCATAATCTTTTATCACTCCATCTTTTCCTTTGGTCTCACAGTGACCTCCAATAATATTAACCCTCAGCTCTTTCCCAAGACATCACCTCTGCGTTGGCTATACTCTCCTGTCTATCCATTTTTGGGAACAATTCTACTCTACTCTGATGTTTCTTTTTTGTTGTTGTTCAATTGTTTGTCATGTATAACTCTTTGTGACCCCATTTGGAGTTTGTTTGGCAGAGAAACTGGAGTGGTTTGCCATTTCTCCAGCTCATTTCATAGATGAGGAAACCGAGGCAAAAATGGTTAAGCACAGGGTCACCTAATCAGTAAGTATCTGAGACTGGATTTGAAGTGAGTCTTCTTGCCTCCATTCTACCCACTGCACCACTTAGCTGTCCATATTTCTTTATCCCTTATCTTATCATTAATCATACCTTACCAAACCTCCCCCTTGGATTACTTTCACCATCCATTTCCTTGATTCCTACTCACAGACTGTTGAATAGAGTTGGATAAAACCACTGCCAACTGGGGCCATTACAAATTTATTTCATCTAATCTCAATTGAGTCTTCTCTGTAGTAAGGCAATCTTTTTTGTTCTTCCTTAATTATCTATCCTACTCACCACACTGGTTATTTCAAACTTTTTCATCTTTCCTCAAGTCTCCCATAATAACCTGCCCCCTTCACCAAAAAAAATTTAGACCATTTGCCTAGATTTGGTTTCTTGGCTCATAGTCCAAGTCCAATTAGTCCATGGACTAATCCATTCCCTGAGATACTTATTTCAATTTATATTTTAACTAAGCCATTGGATTTTATTCCTTTGGATCCAACTATCAATTAAAAGAACAAACAGAATGTTTGCTGACTTTGTGTCTGGGACTGGATCTATGACTCAGTTGATGTAGGGTTCTTTCCTGTAATGGAATTCATTCTCTTAATATAGTTCAGCATCTTCTCTGCAACTTAAAGTCTTAGTTTTCTAAAGTACAGAGAGACTAAGTGACTTGCACAGAAGCCCACCACCAGGATGTGTCAGAGGCTGGACATTATCTGGGCTTTGAGATCAGCTACACCATGCTGACTCTTATTTATAAAAAATACTGGAGCAAAAATGACCAAAAGAACAATGTTGCTGTCACAAACTTTGGTGGCTAAAGATCAGCAGATAAGACCTCAAATTCAGAAATCTGAAAGCAGAAAACCAACACCATTTGCTAATCATATTCAGCAATATCTTTTTCATACTTGCCCAAGGTTAAACTTTGTCATTGTTCTCCCTGATTTTGCTAGGTTAGTTGGTCAAATTACAGAAATAGGTTTCATAGAAGGAAAAAATAGAATGTGAGCTGTAGCCTAGTTTCAAACAACTTTGATAACTCTTCCTTTTTTTTTTTAATTTTAGAAATAGGAGGCCTGAGTTGGTTTTATTCAGAGACAGGCAAACAGCAAGACAAGGAAAATATGCAGTAGATATGACCTTCTGTTCTTGGGTACAATCCAATGTGGCTTGTCACACACTGTCAAATAACTAAGGGTCATTTCTCTCTCTTAACAAGCTGCCTGGCATGAGCTCTTAGCCCGGAAAACCATAACCTCTGTTCTAAAGAATGTCAGGTTTGAAGAGGGTTCACATTACAAGGTGGTTAAAATTTAGCCAGGTTAGACCTGGAATCTGCAACAGAGACATTGCTAGAACCTTCATGAGCGAGGAGGCTTTGTCCTTTGGTTCTTTTTTTTCCCATGGGGTTTTTGAGAGCTTTCACCCCTTAATAGTGTCATCCTCAACAAATAAGCACCTGCTATCTGCAAAGGATTCTGCTAGGGAATAGAGAATCATTCAAATATTAAATAAGAGAGTTCCCTGCCCTGCTAGAGCCTAAAATCTGCTAAGAGAACATGATACAAACACAAATCAATATAATTCAAAATGATACTGAATAAGAGTTCTTAATCCGGGGTCTGTGAACTTATTTTTATTTTAATATTTTGATAATTATTTCAACATGATTAGTTTCTTTTGCCAAATTATTAATTTTATTTTACACATTCAAACACAATATTTTGAGAATGGGTTCATAGGCTTTTATCAGACTGCCAAAGGGGCCCATGAAACAAAAAAAAAGGCTAAAAAGCCCTAGTATAAAAGGGATAAACCAAGTGCAGAATGAAATTCAAGGCTAAAAGGCATCATTACACTTGGGGATAGTGAAGCTTTCCCAGATTCCTCTAAGGTACTCTTTCTCTTCTCATTTTTCCTTGAAGCATCCTTACTTATGTAGATGCTGTATCCCGCCCCCACCCCCACCCCTAGCTGGAACCCCTCAAAGAGCATGTTCTATTTTCATTTTGTCTTTATATCTTGATATAAAACCCAGTGCTTCAACAAATGTGTTGAATTGAACTAAAAAGAATTGAGATGGTATGTGTTCTGAGTCTTAAAGAATGAACAGAATTTCAATCTTCTGGGAAGCTTTAGTTAAAGTGGGTCTTGCTGATTGATTTACCTCCTTTTGTGAACTGGGACTGTTCACATACAATTCCCATATGGTCTCCAGGCAAAGGTTTAATGGGGACAAGTTCTTAACTCTGATCCAAGGGTCAGGAAAAGAAGACTGGAATGGAAGCAATGGGACTCGCTTAAGTTCTTCCTCCACCCCTGTTTCTCCTAATGTGTTGACTGAGGTGTCATGGTGACTGCTGACATGAGAGTTTTCATACTTTTATTTTTCAATTAACAGGCATTTTATTTTTTCTCCTTCCCACACTCCTTAATTTAAAAGGAAAAAAAAACCCTTGTCACAAATATATATATATATACACATATATATGTGTATATATAATATATATATGATATACATATTATATATAATATGTATATCATATATATATAGTCAAGCTAAACAAATTCCTACATGGTTCATGTCCAAAAAATATATATTTTCTATTCTGTGTCTTGAAACTATCACTTGTCAGAAGATGGGAAGTATTATTAGTCCTATGGAATCATGTATGACCATTGCCTACATAGTATGATTTTAAAGGGTATCTAGAATATCCACACAAACCAAAATAGCTTCTCTACTTCTCTAGCTATACATTCAATTTTTATTTTAATTATTAAATTCATACTGGTTTAGGAAGAGTCTTTTCTTTCAAACATAAGAAAGTACTTTCTGTATCCAAAGGGAAGTGATAGGGTAGGGTCTGTGAGTTTCCCTTTGCCCCTTCCATCTTCCCTTTAGGGTTATGTCTAGAACAAATCTTCCCCTCTTCACTGAATACCCTCTAGTTATACTCTCCATCACAGCTTGCCATTATGTCCTCTTTAAGAAGATAAGAGGATTCTTTAGCTGACTCAGATGCAGTGACATGCCAAATGAGATAAGATCTGTGAAGCACTTAGCACAATGTGTGGCACATAGTAGGCGCTTAACAAATACTTGTTCCCTCTCCAGGGTAGGGATGTAAAACCAGAAAAGGGACCATCAGTGGGGCAAGGGAAGACAGAGCTTTCAGAAAATAGCTGTAAAGATCCCAAGGCTATTCATTAAATGACTATGCATGAATGAAGATCTATGTTGGCACTAAATCCTTCCCCTGTTACAGCATCCCATGGGAAAGCAGAGACTGTTTTTAACTCTCTTAGTCTCTCCTCTACTTGTTTAAGGGAGAGTACCAGGAAGGGAGAACCATGGGATGGCATATATTTTCCCCATCCAAATCCATGAGGTAACAGAGCTAGCAACTCTCAAATCTCAAGGGGAGGATAGGATTGATCCTAGAATAATCCTAAATTTCATATTTACTCTTCTGTCATTCAGCATTAATACTTTTTTATTCTAAAGATTTGAAAAAGGCTCCAAACAAGAGAAATACCAAACAGTATTCCTCATACCCACAGGAAAAAAATGAAATTGACCAATTTAATAGACAGGTTGTTGTGTTCATCCTTCGTTTTTGAAGAAGACTATGACATCAGAGAAATGATGACATGATTTGCACTTGACTTTATTTTGAATGAGGGAGGGCTGTGCAAGCTCATCAGCCTCACTTTCTGAGTCATCTGGATCCAGTGACCAGATATTCATCAGGATGACTGGCGATGGCCCAGAATATAATGGAAGACCTTGGCCTTTTCAGGCAAAGCCTTTACACATACTAGACATGAAACAATTGGTTAGGTACTGAAGTATTAGACATAGCAATTTTTGAAGTTTTATCAGACTAAATTCAGAATAAACTCTCTATGTGCAGCCACATCACTAACTGCAATGTAACAATGTAAGGGATCATAAAAACAAGAAGACACTGTGCAATTACTACTGCTCTAACCTGACCTATTTAAGCGAATTGCAAAAATTGAGAAATGGATAAAAGCAAAGATAATGACAAAAGAATCCTGAACTACATCAGTAATAAAACATTTGATCTTACTGAGTGGAGAAACATGGTAGAGAAGTGCAAAACATTACAGGAGAGGATGATTTGAAGATAATAATTCTCACAAATTACTGTCTCACAAAATAGCAAATAAATAATAGAGAGCACACTGATAACTACTGTTCTGATACCAATATAAACCAGATTATCACAATAGCATTTGTAGCCCCTTTTGCAAGCTGCCAGAAACTAATTGCATGGTCCTTTGTAGGGTGTTCTGATTGCAGCTCTGTAGAGCTGGAAATAGACAGCAAGAGATCTTTCAGCCAATGGAAATTTTAAGTGGAAGAATTACAGGTGGAGAAGAAAGCAAAACTTCAGAGATGAGTAGAGCAGAGAGAAAATTTCTTGCGAACTGGTCTATAGATTGACCAGGGGCGGATAGGAAACCAGAAATTAGAGTGAGAGTGGAGCTAGAGTAGTAATGGATTTCACCCTCATTTGAGAAGACAAGAAACTGTGAAATCATTGTAAATAAAACTGGAAGGCAGATAACATAAAGAAGTGATCAAGTGAGATAATATGTATAAAGCACTTGCAAAGCCCAAGGTATTGTGTAAATGCTGGCTATTATTATTTTTCTGTGAAATGAATTAAATCATCAAGCCCCTCTGGCCATTTATTTTCATCACTGATGACAATGGCTCTACTACTGCACTCAAAACACCTCTGTAAGTAACACACTATATTATGAAAGAGAAATGGTACTCAAAAATAAAGTGAAGGAGATGAGGTAGTCCTCATAAAACAAATACAGAGAAAAATCTGTGCTGGAGATGACATGATTTTGAAGGTACCATATTCCTGGAACAATAGAATAAAATAGAAATGATTGCTAATTACAATAAAAAAAGATATTAGCAACTACTGACCCATATACCTTCTTTCACACCTCTATATGCTTTATGAAAATGTACATATTAAGGCTATCCTTTATTAAAGATATGAAAGAAGAACAGTATTTCTTTTTTATTATTATGAGCCTGACAAACATGATAAGTAGAACACTGGATCTAAGTCTAAGAAGACCTGAGTTCATATCAAACCTTAGACACTTCCTAGTTATGTGACCTTAGACAATTCATTTAACCTCTCTCTGACTTAGTTTCCTCATGGTAAAATGGTGATAATAGCTTCTACCTCCCAGGGTTGCTGCAAGGATAAAATGGGGTAACAGTTGTAAAGTACTTTGCAAACTTCAAACACTGTATCATAACAGCTGGCACAAAAGATTCTTTTCATTTGTGGTAGTTATGTTCTATAAAGTTGCTGTAAAAACTGAATTAGAAATTACTGAGCCATTCTTCCTAAGGGAAATACAAGATTAGGCTCCTGAAAGTCTCTGGTCACAGTATTTACTTTAGCACTTTTCCAATCCTTTTCATGTACAGATTGGCAAACTTCCTCTTCTTTTTTCTGGATATACAGTATTGTTCATTCATCAATGCTGAACTTATAGCCAACGATACCATGACCAATGCCTGAACAAAGCTTATCTAATACATGTATTTTCTCCATATGGCACATCACAGCCTTCTTATCCTTTGGAACACTACACAGCACTGCAGCACTACAGTTGGGGGGTCATTTAAACAGTAAAATCACTAACAAAAAGCACAAAAATGAGAAAAACATGCCACTAAATAGACCATGAAAAAGACTCTTGTTTACAGTAGGAGAGCTGAAATAAGAAGGCAGAATGTCACCTTGTTCAACCTCAGCTGGGAATGTGCATTGGATGACTCAAACTTTTCACCACACTGCATATGTCTGCAAAGGATCATGTAAATGCTGGGAGTATTGTTTTGGAGTCACAAATAAATTTTGGTGAGTGGCAAATTTACAAATACAGAATCTATTAAGGTTTGACTGCATATATATAGCTATTTTTATAAATATCTCCATATACAAGTAAACAGAAAACAAGGATTAGATATAAAATATTAATCTCTATCACATACAGCTTTTTAAAAGTATATAATAGATTCAATACATTGTTTCCAAAGCTATTCTATTTGTCTGTGTCTCCCTCTGAACTTTCTCTTGTTCTTTCCTGTGCATTTTTAAAAGTTTCACTGATGGCTGTTTTCTTTCTTTTCACATCATTATCTCTAGCTTCCCTCCTACTCCCTCCAAATTCTTCCTTTATAACAAATAAGTATAATCAAGCAAAACAAATGCACACATTGTCCATGTCTGGAAAAGCCTGTCTCCAAGGATTCTTTTGAAGATTATTCACTCCAATGATACCTTCAGTTACCTAATCTAAAAGAAATGACGAGATTCCACTATGATTACCACTTATTGGTTACAAAAACCATTTGACTTAGTGGAACAAAAGAAAACTTGAGGCCTCTCAACCACTAAGATTTCTTCCATTCTATTGATTAACTTCTCTGAGTCTTAGACTACTGAATTGTAAAAGAGGGATAATCATGTAGCTTAATTACAAGAAAGCCATTCATTATTTATAATAGTTCTATCTATCATCTATCCATCTATCTATCTGTCTGTCTATCTGTTTGTCTATCCATTCATTGGTATCTTTTGTTTTTATGACACACTAGTAAAATCTGGATATCCAGCCAATACTCCCACTTAGTCTCCCCTCCCCCACCTTAGTCTCTTCATTACAACATATATACTTGTGCTCCATGACCAAATTATTTTTAAGTTACTCTGAGTTCAACTTCCTTTTAGTATCCACTCTATACCAGGTCAGGCTGCAGTGAGGATGAAATGAGTTAGTATATGAAAATACTTTGTGACCTCAAACCCTATATAAGCAAACCCCTGTTATGCACTACCTAAGGCAGAATCCATGTACACACAAAATTAAGAAGACTCCTCAGACAAGTTAAAGGATAATCTTCATGGCAAGGTTACCAGGGGGGCACATGGGAAGTTAGCTGGAGAAGAGACAAGAGCAGATCTGATCTGAAAGCCAAGATGAAATCTAATGACACCAGTGTCCAAAGGTCTAGGTCAAAGTGGTCATTCTGTTCCTGATATGGAGTTTAAAAGCCAAGGGAAGTCACAGGATGATTGACTGAGGAAGCTTAGAGGTCATCTAATCCAACCCCATCATTGTATAGATGTCAAAACTGAGATGCAGAGAGATTCAAGTCACTTGCCCAAGGTCACACGGGCAGTAGATAGTAGGTTCTCTAACTCAGAACTCAGGTTCTCTAACTCCAAACATAGCACTCTTTTCACTATTACCACTGTGCCACTCAGAAATCAAAATCCAGAGTAAGGTGAGATAACAGTTTTTTCAAATTCTCGTTGCTTTATGCAACTTCATAGTCTTTTTACTCTGGAATTATGCCTGTCTTTCCCTTCACAATACTGAATGAACTCTTTTGCAACCAGCTGACTCAGCCAAGCCTGCAAAGTTAGAGTGCCCCAACAGATGCTATCATCATTATTGTTGGGGGAGGGAAATTCCAGTCTTTGGGTAGGGCAAGGGGTGTGAGGGACCCCTTTGGCAATCTGGTAAAGTCTATGGATTTCTTCTTATGATAATATTTTTAATGACTCAAACAGAAGAACAAACAAATGAATAAATGAGATAAAATAAATAATGCACAAAATTAAATACACAATTACAAAAGAAAGTAAAGGTTAGTGAATAAGGGATTTCTCGCAACTGAGTCCATAAACCCCTTGAAATCTACTATTGACCCCAAATTAATAATCCATTGCCTAGGGTCATTTTTTTTTTTTCAGGATCCCAGGGATACACCAAACAGAGAAAGCTGGGCTTCTACTTGTGAGAACTACAGTCACTATAGAGGCCATAATCTATCTCAGGAGACAAAGTATTCTATTTATTTTTTTACTATTCCCTCCCTTTTTCCTATCCAAATTCTAGTGCTTACCTAGCACATTTTTCAGCACATCTGAGATGCTCAATAAGTGCTGCAGATTACAATAAAACAAGACCAACAGAGTAGGATGGCAGCCCTTAGAAGTGAAACAGGAGGCAGAAATGTTTAGTTTCATTTGTGGTCAAGAATGAAAGGCTTTGCTTTGAGGCTTTTGATGGAGACTCTCTTCCTATATTGAAAATATATTAAATCATTATAGATTTGCCCTGGATATTTTTACGTAACATTCATGTAAAAACATTTTTTTTGCAACCAGGGAATTCCATGCAGCATTATTATTGTTTTATTTATATAAATATTTCTCTGTAGGGAAGCGTGGGGATGCATGATGAAGGGAATCATTTATTCTAATTGACACGTAGAATTAAGGGCCTGACTTCAAAGCAAGGTTTTTATACCCATTTAAAATTAGAAGTTGTCATTAAACAAGATGTATTTAGAACTTAACAACAACATCACTGCAAATAAACTTGCAAAGCCACGAGTTAAGTGGAGACTTACACAGATGTATTAAAATTATGTGTTTAAATCAGATGTTCACCCTTCTTTCTACAAGGAATGCAAAGTACTATTATACTTACTGTTTTCATTTAATAATCTTTTTGCTTATGTCACACGCTCTTAACATATGAACTAATTATAAATAGGATAATTGGCTAGTTTTCAATTAGGGCAGGGAAATGACTGGTCATGCATGAAGTGCAGGTCATTGCAAAGCAGTATGTTTCAGCTCCCAGCAGACTACATTATATTCCTAAAGCAATGATGCTAGCTAAGCTAGTAATATAAACTAGATGAAACTAGTAGATCATCAAATATATATCTGTAATTAATAAGAAAACACCTAATTGATTCTGAACTAAATTGGCAAAATGCTGAGCTGCTAAGAGATAAAATGCTGAGAACTAAGTGAAAGTAGAACTCTGAAAAATATAGAGCAAATGGAGAAAATTAGCACTTAATTAATATACAAGTTAGGATGAAAAATGAAGGATAAAAGGTTTTCTATTATCACTTCTAAATTCAGGACAATTAGGTGGTGAAGTGGACAGAGCACTGGACCTCCAGTCAGAGGGACCTGAGTTTGAATCCAGCCTCAGACTCTTACTAGCTGTGTGATACTGGGCATGCCATTTAACCCTGTTTGCTTAGTTTCCTCATCTGTAAAATGAGCTGGAGAAGGAAATGGCAAACTACTCCGATATGTTTAGAGATCACAAAGAGTCAGAAACAAATAATTGACAAAAAAGTATCTAACTTTATAATAGATTTTTTCATCAGCTTTCTCTTACTACAAGATTCAATACACTCTCCCTTTCTTATTCACAGAATATAGTGAGACGATCACCTGAACATTACGTGTCCTTTAAAGCAATCTAATATTGCTTTTCTGGGTGTTATTGACTGATATTGAGCTTATAATCTACCAAATCCCCTAGTTTTTCCTCCCAGACAAACAGCTATCTAGTTAGATTTCCCTTGGTTTGTATTTATGAAAATAATTTTAACTATGCAAAAAACTTTACATTTAACTTATCTCTATTACATTCCATCATATTAAATTCAGTTTGAAATCTTTCTAGGTACAGGTCAGTAATTCTTCACAGCCTGGTTGTGTCATCTGCAAATTAAAGTCAATCCCAATTTACTCAAAGAAAGAGCTAAATTGTGTTGTACCTATAAATGCAAAAGTAGCCAGAATGACTCTAGGAGGGAACATTCACCACTGAGAGATGTTGCTCATGAAATTTTCTGGAGTAAAAGTTACTTCTAAGACAATTTTTACTTCTTTAAAAAAAAAATTATTTTCATTTCCAAATTCTCTCCCTTCCCCATGTGCTGAGAAAGCAGAAAACATGACACAGATTATAATCATGAAGGCATACAAAAAACTTTCATATTAAACCTATTGTGGAAACAAATAAGAAAAATAAAATAATATGTTTCAATCTGCACTCAGAATTCATTAGTTCTCTCTCTGAAGGTAGGTAGCATTTTTTTATTATGGATCCTTTGGAGTTGTCATGGATAATCATATAGATCAGAATAGCAAGTCTTTCACAGTTGACATTCACTACAATATTACTGTTACTGTATACCATGTTCTTCTAGTTCTGCTCATTTCACTTTGCATCAGATAATATGTCTTCCCAAGTATTTTTCTGAAGCCCTCCCCTTCATTATTTCTTACAATATAATAGTAGTCTATCACAATCATATACCATGACTTGTTCAGCAACTCCCCAAACAATGGGCAAAATTTCCAATTCTTTGCCATCACAAAAAGAGCTTCTTTAAGTATCTTTGTATTTATGAATCCTTTTCCTTTTCCTTTCTTTTTTTTCAGTCAATTGTTTTATACTAATTGCTTTTACATCACTTTGTAACATGTCCAATTTTTCTCACCATCTTTCCCCTCCCCTACCCCCTAATAACTTGCATTCTGATTACCCCTTCCCTTAATGTACCCTCCCTTCTATCTCACTCCACCCTTCCCTTATCCCCATCTTTTCTCTTTTCTTGTAGGGCAAGATAGATTTCTGTACCCCATTACCTGTATTTCTTATTTTCTGGTTATATGCAATAATAATTCTCAACATTCATTTACAATACTTTGAATTCCAACTTCTCTCCCTCCCTCCCACCCTACCCATCCCCACTGACAAGGCAAGCAATTCAATACAGACTAACTATGTGTTGTTTTGCAAAAGACTTCCATGATAATGGAAGTTGTGTAATACTAACTATATTGCCCTCTATCCTACTCTATCTCCCCTTATTTTTTATTCCCTCATTTGACCTTGTCCCTTCCCAAAAGTGTTTATTTCTAATTACTCCCTTCTCCCATTTGCCCTCTCTTCTATGATTCCTCTCACCCCACTTGTCGCCTCCTCCTCTACTTTCCTGTAGTATAAGATAGATTTTCATACAAAATTTAGTGAGCATATTATTCCCTCCTTAAGCCATATGTGGAGAGAGTAGCTTCAATTTTCCCCTCTCCCTTTCTCTCTTTTCTCCTCCAATGAACAAATTTTTCTTTATTTCTTTTATGAGTTATGGCCTGCCCCATTCCATTTCTTCCTTTCTCCTCCCAGTATTTTCCTCCCTTACCTTTTAATTTTTATTTATTTATTTTTGTAGATATCATCTCTTCTGATTCAACACAGCCTGTACTCTCTGTCTATGTGTGTGTGTGTGTGTGTGTGTGTGTGTGTGTGTGTGTGGTGTGTGTGTATGTACAATCCCTCCACCTACCCAAATACTGAGAAAATTCTCAAGAGTTGTAAATATTTCTTTCTGTGTACAAATGTAAACAGTTCAGCTTTAGAAAGTCTTTTATGATTTTTCTTTCCTGTTTACCTTTTCAAGCTTCTCTTGATTTTTGTGTTTGAAAGTCAAATGTTCTATACAGTTCTGGTCTTTTCAACATGAATGCTTGAAAGTCCTCTATATCATTGAATGACTATTTATTCCCTTGAAGTACTATACTCAGTTTTGCTGAGTAGGTGATTCTTGGTTTTAATCCCAGTTCCTTTGACTTCTGGAATATCCTATTCCAAACCCTTTGATCCCTTAATGTTGAAGCTGCCAGATCCTGTGTTATCCTGATTGTATTTCCACAATACATGAATTGTTTCTTTCTAGCTGCTTGCAGTATTTTCTCCTTGACCTGGGAACTCTGAAATTTGGCCACAATATTCCTAGGAGTTTCTCTTTTCAGGTCTCTTTCAGGAGGTGATCTGTGGATTCTTTCAATATTTATTTTGCCCTGTGGTTCTAGAATATCAGAACAGTTTTCCTTGATAATTTCATGGGAGATAATGTCTAGGCTCTTTTTTGACCATGGTTTTCAGGTAGTCTCATAATTTTTAAATTGTTTCTCCTGGATCTATTTTCCAGGTCAGTTGTTTTTCCAATGAGATGTTTCACATTATCTTCTACTTTTCCAAACTTTTAGTTTTGTTTTCTAACTGCTTGGTTTATCTCATAGTCATTCATTTCCCTGAACTCAATTCTCTCTTTCAAAGAACTATTTTGTTCAGTGAGCTTTTGAACTTTCTCCTTCATTTGGCTAATTCTGCTTTTTAAAACCTCCTTCTCCTCATTGACTTTTTGGACCTCTTTTTCCAATTGAGTCAGTCTCTTTTTAAAGGAGTTATTTTCCTCAGCATTTTTTTTGGTTCTCCTTTAGCAAGCTGCTAACTTGCTTTTCCAGCTCTTGTATTGCCTGGGCCCAATTTAAGTTCCCTTTGGAGGTCCTGGAGGCAGGGGCCTTGTCTTCTTGTGACAGTATACCTTGTTCTTCCTTATCTGAAAGGATGGGAGGAGACACCTGTTCACCAAGAAAGTAACCTTCTATGGTTTTTTTTCCCCTCTTTTTTGGACATTTTCCCAGCCAGTTACTTGACTTCTCAATCTTTTGTCAAGAATATGGTCCTATCATCCCTTCTCTTCCCAAGGCTGAGATTTGACTCAGCTTCAAGATTGCCTTTGCTTTGGGTAGGGGTGGGACCATCACTGAGGGCTGAGGTTTTGATCAACTGCTCACTACCATCAGAGGCTTTAAGCTGAGCTACCTGGACAATGGACCCAGGTTGCTTCCCAGCCACCGTAGCTGCCTGCAGTCTGCTGCTGCTGTTGCTGCCATTACCTGGGGCCATTTCTCCTTCCCCTCTTGCCCAGCTGGGAAAGCCCTCCCCTACTGACCTTTGGAGTTTTCTTTTTTGCTTGTTTGTTGAGAGATCTGGGACACTTCCAGCTGGGAACTCTGCCCTGGAGGTCTGTTCTGGTCCTGTTCTTCCCAGTGCTGCCTGGCCAGGGCTGTGCTCTGCTCTGCTCAGCATCCTGTGAGATAGACCTTTCCTGTTGTCCTTCCAGGTTACCTTTGGCTGGAAACCTCTTTCACTCTGTTGTTCTGTGGCTTCTGCTGCTCTAGAATTTGTTGAGAGTAATTTTTTACAGGTGTTTTGAGGGCTGTGGGGAAAGTGCTAGAATATATGTGTCTTTCTACTCTGCCATCTTGGCTCCACTTCCTCCTTTTTCTTTTTTTCCAAAGTAAGTTTGATTTCTTGTGCTAATCAATATTATTCTTAATAAACTATTTTTCTTCTACTTAATAGTATTTTATTATTCCAATTATATATGATGATAGTTTTTAACATTCACTTTTATAAAATTTTGATTTCCAACTTTTTTTCTCCCTTCTTCCCCAAGATGGCAAGCAATCTGAAATAGGCTATACATGTACAATCATTTTAAAATGTTTCTCCATTAGTCATGTGAAAGAAGAATCAGAACAAAAGGGGAAAACCACAAGAAAGAAAATAAGAAAAAGAAAATAATATGCTTTGATCTGCATTCAGGCTCCATAATTCTTTCTTTGGATATGGATAGCATTTTCTATTATGAGTCTTTTGGAATTGCCTTAGATCATTGTATTGCTGAGAATAGACAAGTCAATCAAAGTTGGTCATTGCACAATGTTGTGTTACTGTGTACACAAGAATCTCCTGATTCTTCTCATTTCACTTAGCATCAGTTCATGCAAGCTTTCAGGGTTTTCTGAAATTTGCTTGCTCATTATTTCTTACAGTACAATAGTACTCTGTCACATTCATATACCACAGCTTGTTCAGCCATTACCCAATTGGCATCTTCTCCATCTTCAATTATTTGCCACCAGAAAAAGAGCTGCTTTAAGTATTTTTTTACATATAGATTCTTTTTCTTTGACTTCTTTGGGATATAGACTTATTAGCTGTATTGGTGACTTGAAGGATATGCAGTTTTATAGCCCTTTGGGCATAGTTCCAAATTGCTCTCCAGAATATTTTTTATTTATTAATTCTTTAGTTTTCAACATTCACTTCCACAAGATTTTGAATTTCAAATTTTCTTCCCTTCTCTCCCCTCCCCTCCTCCTACCCCAAGATGGTGTGCATTCTGAGTACTCCTTCCTCTAATCTGCCCTCCCTTCTATCACACCCCCTTGTCTTATCCCCTTTCCTTATATTTTCCCATAGGGCAGGATAGAATTCTATATCCCATTGCCTGTACATCTTATTTCCAAGTTGCATGTAAAAACAATTTTCAACATTCATTTTTGAAACTTTGAGTTCCAAATTCTCTCTTTTCCTTCCTCTCCACCAGCCCTTAGTGAAAAGGCAAGCAATTCAAAATAGGTTATACATGTCATGCATATAGTCATGCATAGGTATAGTATAGGCATGCAAAACAATTCTATAATAGTCATGTTGTGAAAGACTAACTATATTTCCCTCCACGCTACCCCCCCCACTTATTCCATTCTCTCCTTTTACCCAATCCCTTCTCAAAAGCTTTTGCTTCTGATTACACCCTCCCCCAATCTATCCTCCCTTCTATCATTCCCCCCTCTTATATCCTTCCCCCTACTTTCCTGTAGGAAATTTTCCTTTTCCATACCAAATTGACTGTGTATGTTATTCCTTCTTTAAGCCAAATCTGGTGAGAGTAAGGTTCACTCATTCCCTCTCACCTTCCCCCTTTTCCTCTCCAGTGTAAAAACTTTTATTTGCCTCTTTTATATAAGATAATTCACATATATATGTTATGCATATATGTTTACATATATATATGTATGTGTGTATGTATGTTCCCTCCAACTACCCTAATACTGAGAAAGGTCTCATGAGTTATAAATATCATTTTTCCACATAGGAATGTGAACAACTTTAAGAAGTCCCTTATGATTTTTCTTTCCTGTTTACCTTTTCATGCTTCTCTTGATTCTTGTATTTGGAAGTCAGATTTTCTATTCAGCTCTGGTCTTTTCATCAAGAATGCTTAAAAGTCCTCTGTTTCATTAAATATTCTTTTTTTCCTTTGAAGGAGTATGCTCAGTTTTGCTGGGTAGGTGACTCTTGATTTTAATCCTAGTTCCTTTGACCTTTGGAATATCATCTTCCAAGTCCTCAGATCCCTTAATGTAGAAGCTGCTAAATCTTGTGTCATTCTGACTGTGTTTTCACAGTACTTGAATTGTTTCTTTCTGGTTGCTTACAGCATTTTCTCCTTGATCTGGGAACTCTGAAATTTGGCTACAATATTCCTAGGAGTTTTCCTTTTGAGATCTCTTTCAGGAGTTAATTGGTGGATTCTTTTAATACCTATTTTATCTTCTGGTTCTAGAATATTAGGGTACTTTTCCTTGATAATTTCTTGAAAGATGATATCTAGGCTCTTTTTTTTGATCAAGGCTTTCAGGTAGTCTAATAATTTTTAAATTATCTCTCCTGGCTCTATTTTCCAAGTCAGTTGTTTTTCCAATGTGATATTTCACATAGTCTTCTATTTATTCCATTCTTTTGGGTTTGTTTTATAATTTCTTGATTTCTCACAGAGTCATTAACTTCCATTTTAATTTTTAAGGAATTATTTTCTTCAGTGAGCTTTTGGACCTCCTTTCGACTTGGCCAGTTCTGATATTTAATTCATTCTTCTTCTCCTTGGTCTTTTGACCCTCTTTTGCCATTTGGGTTAGTCTATTTTTAAGATGTTATTTTCTTCAGTATTTTTGGGGGTTTCCTTTAGCAAGGTGTTAACTTGTTTGTCATGATTTTCTTGCATCTCTCTCATTTCTCTTCCCAATTTTTCCTCTACTTCTCTTTCTTGATTTTCAAAATCCTTTTTGAGTTCTTCCATCATCTCAGACCAATTCTATTTTTTTTTGGAGGCTTTTGATATAGGAGCATTGACTTTGTGTTTTCTTTTGGTTATATATTTTGTCTTCTTTGTCATCAAAGTAAGATTCTATAGTCTGAGTTTTTTTTCTGCTGTTTGCTCATTTTCCAGCCAATTACTTGACTTTTTAACTCTTTGTTAAGTGTGAAAGGTGTACTGTTCCAAGCTTCAAGGGTTTTGTGCAACTGTTTTCTAAGATACTTCTAGGGGCCTATAAGTTTTCAGTTCTAACAAGGTAGTATGATCAAAGGAGAGGTGTTTCTTCCTCTTCTGGCCTATGCTCTGGTATGTGAGTGAGGACAAGAACTCTTTTCTGCGTTGGAACTGTGAGAACAATTCCCTCTCTATTGCTGCTACAACTTCTGCCCCACTATAGCACTCCTCCTTCCTCAGGACCATTACCCTCAACTGACACCCAGATCCAAGTATGGGCAAAACAAGAGAATCCTACATTAGTGACAGCAACAAGATCCCTGCCATCCCCCCATGATCAGTCACTTAATCCCCATACTGTCTATAGGCCTAGACTCTGGAATCAGCTGCTACCAGTGCCACAGTTCCAGTGCTGGGCCTGGATCACCTCTTCTCTCACTCAGGTCAAACTGACCTTTCCTACTCACCTTCTAAGTTGTCTTTGGCATTTTTGGGTTAAGAAATCTGAAGAGCACCACAGCAGTCAGTGATTCAGAGCCCTTAGGCCTACTCAAGTTTTACTAACACCAGTGTGTTCTGGCATGTTTTGCACTCTTGTGTGCTCCTCTCTTAGCCTGGTCGACAGTCCTTTCCTGTCAACCTTCCAGGTTACCTTGGGCTGAAAATTTGTTTCATTCTGTCATTTTTTGGATTCTGCTGCTCTAGAATTTGTTTAGAGTCATGTTTTAAAGGTATTCGTAGGGGTTTGGAGGAGAGCCCAAGCAAGCTTTTGGGTTGGTCTCCTTTTACTCTGCCATCTTGGCTCCAACCCCTCTCCAAAATATTTGAACCATTTCATAGCTCTATCACCAATTCATTAGTGTACCTATTTTACTCACATGCCCTCCAGCATTTGTTGTTTTCCTTTTCTGTTATGTCAGTCAATGTGATAGGTATGAGGTAGTACCTCAGAGCTGTTTTAATTTGCATTTCTCTATTCAGTAGTGATTTAGAGTATTTTTTCATATGACTATTGATAGCTTTGATTTCTCCTTTTGAAAACTCTTTGTTAATATCCTTTGACCATTTATCAATTGGGAAAAAGACTCTTAGTTTTATAAATTTAGCTCAGCTCTCTATATATTTGAGAAATGAAACATTTATTAGAAAAACCTAAAAGACACTTTTTCCAGTTTCCTGCTTTCCTTCTAATTTTGGCTGCATTTGGCTTTGTTTGTACAAAAATTTTTATATTTCATCTAATTAAAATGATAATTTTATTTCTTGTGATTCTTTTTGTCTCTTGCTTGGTCATGAACTGTTCCCTTACCCATGGATCTGACAAGTAATTTTTCCATGCTTCCCTAATTTGTTTATGATATTATCCTTTACGTCTAAGTCATGTATCCATTTGGGAGTTATCTTATCATACAGTGTCAGATGTTAAACTATATTTAGTTTCTGCCAAACATTTTTTTACTTTTCCCAGAAGTTTTTGTTGAAAGGTAAGTTCTGTAACTTGGTCTTTAAGTTTATCAAACACTACATTACTGTGGTCATTTCCTTCTGCATATTATATGCCTAATCTATTGATCAGCCACTCAATTTCTTATCCAGTACCAGATTGTTTTGGATGATTATCACTTTGTAATATAGTTTGAGATCTGATATTGCTACCCTACCTTTCTTCAGGTTTTAAAAAAATTGTTTCTCTCAATATCCTTGACCTTTTATACTTCCAGATGAATTTTGTTATTTTTGGTTAATTTATAAAATGATTCTGTGGTAGTTGGTTGGCATGGCACTGACAATGTAAATTAATTTGGGGAGTATTATCATTTTTATTATATTGATTCAGCCTACCATGAACAATTAATATTTTTCCAACTGTTTAGATGTGTCTTTATTTGTATGAAAAACGTTTTGAAATTGTGCTCTTACAGTTCCTGTGTATGTCTTGGCAGATAGACTTCCTAGTATTTTATCTTGCCTGCAGTTATTTTAAATGGAATTTTCTATCTCTTCCTGCTGGCTTTGTTGGTAACATAAAAATGTAGATGATTTATGTGAGGTTATTTTATATTCTGCAACTTTGCTAAAGTTGTTAATTGTTTCAACTAGTTTTTTAATTGATTTTCTCTGGTTCTCTAAATTTATTTCTCTTAAGTGTTTTTATAGCCCATTCTATTGAATATGTCCTGCCTTTTACTTTAAAAATGATATTGGAAACTCTGTGTTACACCACAGTTTCATTTTTCTTGTTATTCTCTTTGGGCACAAATCACTATATTTTCCCATTTTCCTCTAATTATTTGCTCTCTGGTGAGGGTGGAGCATTTCTTATCTTAGAAAGGAGAAATAAGAACAAAGAAGAGGTTTCTCTTACCTTGGAAATTCTGTAGCTCCTTCCTCTGTTTGGAGGTTTCTTCTGGGAAACTTCATTTTAAGGAAGGGCCCCCAAGCAAGCCGAATTCATTGTTTTATTCCTCCTACGCCCTGCTTTTGACTTTCCAAACTTTATGTTTACATACCCTTCTCCATTTTTGTTTCCTTTTATGTGCTGACTTTTATCATTGGAATGAGGAATATCTTTCTTTTTACTTCAATTTGTATCTTCGACTTTTAGAAAAGTACCAGTGCCTGGCATATGCTAAGTGCTCAGTAAATGTATATTGTTGATTTGTTTAAAGTATAAGGGTAAATTATCAAAATAGAAAGCACAATATACTAAACAAATAGGAATTAGATGTGTGGAAATGGAAGGGTAGGTCAGCAATGAAGCAATGATGAGACCCTGCAGCAGAAAAATATCTTCTGAAACTATGTACAAGTTCACAGAAAGTCTGTGTTCAAACCGTTGTGCTGGACCTTAGAGCTCATACATGATTTGTTGCACTAAATGTGGCAGGCGTACTGACATCCCTTGAAGTCCTATTATGCGTCTGTAGGACATTCAGATGAGGACAGCTCCTGGCTGCTGCCAGCATTTCTCACATAGGGAAAAGCAATATTTGAGGCACAGCAGGTACTTGGACTGTAGTCCCAATTCTGCTACTAAATGGATACATTCTCAGTTTTCTCATCACAAAAATGAATGAGTTGGATTAGACATATCTAAGTTGCTTTCCAATGGAGTATTATGATTCTATAAATGGAAAAAGTAAACATGAAAGTAAAAATTCCATCTGTCTTTCAATGTCCAGCTCAAGGAAGCCTTCTCTGAATCTTTCCTTCCCATCTCCTCACTCATCAGCAATATTTTTTCTTTTTTGAACTCTCATAGCACCTTTTCCACATCAATTTAATTTTTTCTGTATTGTTATTTATTTTTTAAAAAATCATCCTAAATTCAACTGTAAACTTCTTAATGGCAGAACCATATCTAATATATTCTTGCATCTCTCTATTTTCCCACTTAATAGTATTTTATTTTCCCAATTACATGTAAAACTAATTTTCAACATTCATTTTTATACGATTTTGAGTTTCAATTTTTCTTCCTTGCTTCCTTCCCTCCCTTCTCTCCATATAGTAGAAGGCAATCTGATATACGTTATACATGAACAATCATATTAAACATATTTTCACATTAGTCATGTTGGGAAAGAAGAATCAGAGCAAAAGAGAAAAATGAAAAAGAAAAAAACAAAAAAAATGCATATCTCTTAATTCCTTGAATAATACTTTGAATGGAATAGACATTTGATAAGTATTGATTGAATATTGAAGGGATAAATAGAAAGAAAGGAAAAAAGAAAGAGAAGATTAGATGGAGAAAATTCCAGGTGTCACATTATATAATATTCCGACTGGAATTCTGTGATTCAGTGAGACAATTAAACAGTTAAAATAAGAAAAATTATTTATCTACAGCTTCTTTTCTAATGTATAATATATTGTTATATGATTCATAACGCTCTCTTTTAATTGCATACTCATCTAATTGTCTGTACATCCAACATGATGCTGTACTTTTCCTTCAATACTTTCATATCTATTTAAGAAATTTTTGGGGGGAGAAATTGTAGAGAGAAGATCCATCTTCCTTATCACCAGCAGCAACAAATATTAGCCAATTGCCATTAAAAGGCAAAGAGTCATGGGAGCACTATAAGTGGCAGTGATCCCTCCCCACAACCATCACTTGTCCTCCCAGCCATCATCCAGGAAAGCATCTATGACGGAAAAGAGGTCAGGAATTCCAACTAACTGCCAAACACCCACAGGGCAGGCAAGCCAGACTAGCTCTGGCAGCAAGGCTCCTTGAGGGAGAAACAAGAGGCATGTGCCACGCTAGTCATACCACTATCAGCATCTTAACTACTATTTCTCCTTAGACTCTGATAATGTAGGATCCTGAACCCAAGAACTTTGGGAATGATAACATTAAAAATGATATAAGTAAGAAGCATTTATTTATATCTGCTTTGCTGATGTACCCGGAAGACTATGGTATTTTTTTCATCTGACTTCTCAATTAGAATATGAGCTCCTTGCTTTATTTTTCTTGTTGCACAGGTTTACCACAGTGCATTGCATATTGAAAGCATTTAATTAATGATTTATTCATTCATACAGTTTTAGGAATAGTTGGCTAAACAAGCTGCATGTTGATACCACCACTAGACTTTTAACTGGACAACAATCACAGTTAATACTTGCAACCCTATGTTTCTTAGAATTTGGTTCAGCTAGAACTTATCACCCAAGTCAGTCATCCCATTTATCACCACAGTGCCAAGAGATCTGCATCAAGAAATCAGAAGACATTGATCAAGATATCATTAAAGTATAGTTTGAAATAAATTTTTATTGACACTGAAAATTAAATAGATACAGATGCCAATGATATACATGTTCACCATTAACAAAATCAATAGATGCAGTAAGATCTCAAGACTTTAAGTTAAAATCTGGGCTTGAGCCAAGGTGAAGAAGTAGTCTGCTAGTGTACTTGGAAATAAACATTCTTTCTTCCTCCAGAAAGGTGGTTATTGGTGCTAAAAATCAATAGAGTTGTATTTTTGTTTTTGCCCTTTCTTTTCAAAGAGGACCAATAATATCATGGGGTTATGTCTTGACTCCTACATGAATTGGATTACAGTGAGGCAGAGTTGCACAAAGCTATTAGTCTTACTCTGTCTTCCAGGGTCATTGAAGTCCAATGGCAAAGCAAAAGTCAAGGTGACTAGCAATGGCCCAGAATGCAGTGGGTGACTTTGGCATCTATGATGTCTGACCAAGCTCTAAGACTATAAACTTGTAAAATGTAGAAGATCATCCTTTAAGAACCTTTCATGAGGTTAATTTCTTGTTATCAAAGTCAACATGAATGAAGTGATTGTTCTAGGACTCATCACATCTCCTTAATAAAGCATGAACTCCCCTTGTCCAGAGTATTTATTGGTCCTTCAGCATAATGCTTAAAAATGATTGCCTGAGCCATTGTAATGGTAATTTAAATGGGAAGATCTTTCCCATTCATTAGTAGGCCCATGTCACCTGCTTAAATCACATAGAAGCCTAAGCCACATGTAGTGGGAGGAGCTTGATGAATGGGTGAAACAGGAAGGGTGGAACAGAGCTGGAGGGGAGTTATTGAGAACAGTTAGGGTGGAGGGAGAGAGATGACACAGGTAAGCAGTCACAGCTCTGCTCCTGAAAGTTTGTTTTATTGTGAGAAGGCCCCAGTCGGGTGGGGTAGGCTTGGGATTGACTTTGTCCCTTGTAGTGACAATATGTATTGGCTTCTTGGCTACTATGATGGATTTGGATTTCTGGTTTGGGGATTTGGCTTTCTAGTATCTTAATAAATGCTTTTCTTCTGCTTTCTTTATATAGGGAATGTTATACTTTGCAATTTTGAACTACGCTGGCATATTCATAGTTGTCCTTGGTGCTGTGAATATTACCTGGGCAATACAGTCATCAAGTCATCCAACTGAACTATACATATTCTTAGACTTGGCCCTTGAAAAGAGAGTCGACAGAAGAGAAAGATCTGAGAAGAATTAAGGCAGTCAGAGAAGATGGTTGGCATACATAGTCTCTGGTTCCCTGGAAATAAGCCCATGAAACTGACATCAGTAGAGTGGCCATGGCAGAGCAATAGAGAAATTTCTGGTCCTGCCTCTTGCATGCAGGGAAATTCCCAGATGAAACTGAATTCCTGGGACAAGTAAGAGACTGATTGAAGAACAGAAAGGGATGGAATCATGAAGTAAAGGGAAAAAAGGCCTAGATGCTATATGGACTTAACAGGTCTCAAGGAAAGGAGATTAATGCTCTAGTCATACCATGTTCTTTACTCTAAAAGGGAGGGAATGAGGCTCAACCTTAAGTTAGAATACAAAAAATTAATGCTCAAATGATTCTTCAGCCTTGTATAGCAGTCCTTTCCTGCACATATGATTGATTTTCTCTCATAATCCTCACAGTGGTTGTTGCATATCTTCCCTTTTATCCTTAACCTCTCAATTCAACTTTGTCTCTTTCATGATGCTGCATTCTACACAGAGAAGACTGAAGCCATCCATCATGTTTTACCCTATTTCACCTTCATTCCTCAAAACCACTGTTTCAGTACTTCTACAAACATGGACTGTGCCCTCTATAAAGAAATGTAGAACACAGTGAACAGAATAGAACAAACTATATGATGATACATAAGTACAAAGGAATGAAGAGGAAATAATACCAATCACCTTCTGAGACAGAGGTGATGCATGTATTTTGGGACACGGCTAATGCAGGAATTTGTTTTGTCAGACTATGTAGCTATACATTGAGGACTTTACTTTTTGAGTTTTTTTCTTATTTTCTCAGTGGGTGGGGTTCCAAGAAGGGACCAATAAATTTTGAAATGGTTGTTAAATGAAAAAATAAAAATAGGCACTGTCTTGAGTCTCAGAGGATGAAGCAGATCTTTTACTTGCTGAGGTCACTCCCTCCACTTGTTTTCTTGCTCCAATTCCTTCTTATCATGCCCAGACCCTTAATCCATTGATCATTCTCTCTCTCTGTCCCCCTCCTCTTTTTTTTCTCTCACACACACATACATATATAGTCAATCTTCAATTTTTGCAGGGGTAACACATGACATGAAAATTAAAAACATGAATGTTGTTACATTGAACCTGTAAGAGATAAGGGGCTAAGTTCCCATGACCACTAAAACTGTAATCTTTCACTACAGACTGCTGAAAATATACTTTTCTGCATACAAACCTTTATAATAAAACATTAATTCTAACAATATGCATTTTTCCTAACATGGTGATCATGAAATAACCCATAAAATGAAATAGATAAAATAAAATTGGTAACATGAAAAACATTTTTTCTCACTAGTAATTCTCTAGAATTATTCTGTGCTAATACCTCAATGTAAAAATAAAACATTGCTTTTAGACAATACTTTTTTTTGTAACACGTGAAATCTATAGTATTATAAATATTGTGTAGCAAATAAAATTCTGGGGCAGCTAGATGGTGCAGTGGAGAGAGTACCAAGCCTAGAGTAAGGAAGATTAATCTTCCTGAGTTCAAATCCAGCCTCAGACACTTAATAGCTGTGTGACCCTGGGCAAGTCACTTAACCCTATTTGCCTCTCATCTGTAAAATGAGCTAGAGAAAGAAATGGCAAACTTACTCTAGTATCTGCCAAGAAAACCCCAAATGGGGTCACAACAGATGGACATGACTGAAAAAATGACTGAACTGAAATAAAATTCTTAAAATTAAACTTATTTTTTAAATCTCAGTCTTACTTTTACTATATCAGATGGCAGTATGAAGATGTTTTACTGTATTCTATACAATTATAAACTTCTCTAGTTTGGCTTCCATCTGAAAACCAAGGGAGAAATTGCTGGGATTTTAGTCACTGATGTTGGAAAACTCCGAGACTGGTGAGATCTCAACATAACCTCCAACACTTTGTCCTTCACAGGTGGTAGATGACACTGGAGATTATGAAGGATGCACCATCTTGAAATAATTCATCAGCAATGTCTGCTTTGTGTGCCATTTGAGATTCTTATGGGTCTACTGGTTGGTCAATAGTGGCTGCAAACATTCTGGCATGAAGTTTATTAATTACTTTTATTTTCTCACTAAGCTGTAACACTGACTTGGCACACTTGGACTTAGAGCCCCAAGGACTTCCATTGTGGTTAGGGGCATAAATTTAATACAAAACTTGAGTTTCAAGGGTAAATAATGAAAATATATTACAAATACATGAGGAGTTCTTGAATCTCTAACAACAAGGGAAACAAGTACAGTGAAGAACCTCCTAGGATACCAGCCACTGTATAAACTTGCCTTCATTGAGCCTCTCATTTTTTTTTCTCTGCACTGTTGCCAATGTGAAAGTGAAAATTAGGTCACTAATAAAATGATATGAATGCTTAAAGTCCAGAAAGTTAAACTTGAGAATGTTGAGGATTGACTGTGTTCATCTGCTTGCTCCCTCTCTCTTGTTCTTTGTATCTTCCTATCAAATAATTTATTCCTCTCTATCCAACTATGTCCACAAACATGTTTGGATCCTTTGTATCCTGGGAACCCCCCTCCATCTTCTCTTGATGCAACTAGTCACTCAAGCCATATCTCTCTTCACTTTTACTGTCATACTCTATGAAATGGTCACCTTTACTTCTTGCCTCCACTCCCTCACTCCTCAGCCCCTTGAATTTCATCTACTACTATTCATGCTACTACATCTGCTCTCTCCCAGGCACCAGTAACTACTTAAGTGCCATTCTCATCTTCGTGGGTCTTCTCCGCAGTATTTGACATTGACACTTTCTCTCTCCTGGTTTTACTGCTACCTTTCTGACTACCCTTTCACTGATTCCTCTTTTTCCTTCTGCCTCTTTCTTTTCTTCCTCAGCAATCTGATTCACTCCAATGGCTCCAATTACCATTTCTTTTTTTAATTTTTCATTTTTAACACAGTTCATATCACATAAAACAATTCCAACTTCTGGTCAGGTGACATTTCTTTTAAAGCATTTACAATATAGACCAGAAATGGATTTTTTTAAAACATTAATCAACTTAGACACAAATAATAACCATGTATGTTAACTTCATAGCCCCTTGACCTAATTGTCTCCACACTGTTACTAAGAATTAAAGGACCCTAACTTATTGTTGTTGGTCTAAAGTCTTAAGCCTAATAGCTTAATTTTAGACTTGACCTCAGATGTTCCCCTACCAACAATCTATTATTTAATAGATCTGGTATTAAGTTTACAAACCTTTTGATTATAGAAAATTGCCACTAAGAGTAGGGACATTGCAGGGAAACAATATCTTACCAACTTCATGTCTGTTCCAGGCAGGAGTAGATTGTCAACTTGCATTCAGTGAAGCTTAGAGTCTGGCAGGTGTCAGTGGAGAAACTGAGTCGGGAGAATCCTTCCTCAGCCCAGGCTGAACAGCTGCTCTCCCACTCTTCCCATGAGATCACCTTTTTTCAGTTCATACCAGCATCTCACAGGCTTATTGGCATCATGGATTGGACTCACACCGCCTTTGTTGCTATCCATACCTGGAGTTAGCCTCTGAAGGACAGTCACTTAATAGTCCCATAGCATCTTAAAATAGTAAGTTCCAATAACCAGGTTTCAGATATGACTATAATTTCACATTGGTTATGGAACATCTTTGAGGCAAGTCTTAAGTGGTTTATATGCCTTTCTATACCTGTTCTAGTTCCTGCTTAAATAACAATCTTAAAGTCAAATTTACCATTAAAACCTTAACTTTTCCATGGATGCCAAATTTTACTTGAATTTACCTGCCTCTAGGAGATTTAGACTAAAATTCATTTCCACAATCTAAATATGTCTCTGATTTAGTCTCAGTAATTAATTCAGTCAATTGTTTTAATACTAATTGCTTTAGCATCACTTTGTAACACATCCAGTTTTTCTCCCCATCTCTCCCCTCTCCCCACCCCCTAATACCTTGCTTTCTGATTACCCCTTCCCTCAATATACCCTCGCTTCTATCACGCCCCTCCCTTCCCTTATCCCCATCTTCTCTCTTTTCTTGTAGGGCAATATAAATTTCTATATCCCATTACCTGTGTTTTTTATTTCCTTGTTATACACAATAATAATTCTCGACATTCATTTCTAATACTTTGAATTCCAAATGTGCTTCCTCCTTCCCTCCCTACCCATCCCCACTGACAAGGCAAGCAATTCAATACAGACTAACTATGTGTTGTTTTGCAAAAGACTTCCATAATAATCATGTTGTATAATACTAACTATATTGCCCTCTATCCTACTCTATCACCCCTTATTATTTTATTCCCTCATTTGACCTTGTCCCTTCCCAAAAGTGTTTATTTCTAATTACTCCCTTCTCCCATTTGCCCTCTCTTCTATGATTCCTCTCACCCCACTTGTCGCCTCCTCCTCTACTTTCCTGTAGTATAAGATAGATTTTCATACAAAATTTAGTGAGCATATTATTCCCTCCTTAAGCCATATGTGGAGAGAGTAGCTTCAATTTTCCCCTCTCCCTTTCTCTCTTTTCTCCTCCAATGAACAAATTTTTCTTTATTTCTTTTATGAGTTATGGCCTGCCCCATTCCATTTCTTCCTTTCTCCTCCCAGTATTTTCCTCCCTTACCTTTTAATTTTTATTTATTTATTTTTGTAGATATCATCTCTTCTGATTCAACACAGCCTGTACTCTCTGTCTATGTGTGTGTGTGTGTGTGTGTGTGTGTGTGTGTGTGTGTGGTGTGTGTGTATGTACAATCCCTCCACCTACCCAAATACTGAGAAAATTCTCAAGAGTTGTAAATATTTCTTTCTGTGTACAAATGTAAACAGTTCAGCTTTAGAAAGTCTTTTATGATTTTTCTTTCCTGTTTACCTTTTCAAGCTTCTCTTGATTTTTGTGTTTGAAAGTCAAATGTTCTATACAGTTCTGGTCTTTTCAACATGAATGCTTGAAAGTCCTCTATATCATTGAATGACTATTTATTCCCTTGAAGTACTATACTCAGTTTTGCTGAGTAGGTGATTCTTGGTTTTAATCCCAGTTCCTTTGACTTCTGGAATATCCTATTCCAAACCCTTTGATCCCTTAATGTTGAAGCTGCCAGATCCTGTGTTATCCTGATTGTATTTCCACAATACATGAATTGTTTCTTTCTAGCTGCTTGCAGTATTTTCTCCTTGACCTGGGAACTCTGAAATTTGGCCACAATATTCCTAGGAGTTTCTCTTTTCAGGTCTCTTTCAGGAGGTGATCTGTGGATTCTTTCAATATTTATTTTGCCCTGTGGTTCTAGAATATCAGAACAGTTTTCCTTGATAATTTCATGGGAGATAATGTCTAGGCTCTTTTTTGACCATGGTTTTCAGGTAGTCTCATAATTTTTAAATTGTTTCTCCTGGATCTATTTTCCAGGTCAGTTGTTTTTCCAATGAGATGTTTCACATTATCTTCTACTTTTCCAAACTTTTAGTTTTGTTTTCTAACTGCTTGGTTTATCTCATAGTCATTCATTTCCCTGAACTCAATTCTCTCTTTCAAAGAACTATTTTGTTCAGTGAGTTTTTGAACTTTCTCCTTCATTTGGCTAATTCTGCTTTTTAAAACCTCCTTCTCCTCATTGACTTTTTGGACCTCTTTTTCCAATTGAGTCAGTCTCTTTTTAAAGGAGTTATTTTCCTCAGCATTTTTTTTGGTTCTCCTTTAGCAAGCTGCTAACTTGCTTTTCCAGCTCTTGTATTGCCTGGGCCCAATTTAAGTTCCCTTTGGAGGCCCTGGAGGCAGGGGCCTTGTCTTCCTGTGACAGTATACCTTGTTCTTCCTTATCTGAAAGGATGGGAGGAGACACCTGTTCACCAAGAAAGTAACCTTCTATGGTCTTATTTTTTTTCCCCTTTTTTGGACATTTTCCCAGCCAGTTACTTGACTTCTGAATCCTTTGTCAAGAGATTAGACTCAGCTGCTGGGTTCCCCTGGGCTTTGGGTGGGGGTAGGGCCATCCTGCAGGGCTGGGGTTTAGACCAGCTGCTCCCTACCACCAGAGGCTTTAAACTGACCTGCCTGAACAATGAATTCAGGTTGCTTCCCAGCCTCAGTAGCTGCCTACAGTCTACTGTCGAGGCCTCTGCTGTCACCTGGGGCTATTGCTGGAGAAACTATGTTCCCTCTCATCTGGCTGGGAAAGGCCTCCTCCACTGACCTTTGGAGCTTTCTTTTTTGCTTGTGGATTGAGATATCTGGGACCCTCCCAGCTGGGAACTCTGCACTGGATGTCTGTTCAGGTCCTGTTACTCCCAGGGCTACGTGGCCAAGGCTGTACTCCACTCTGGTCAACATCCCTTGAGATAGACCTTTCCTGTCAGCCTTCTGGGTTGCCTTTGGCTGGAAACCTCTTTCACTCTGTTGTTCTGTGTCTTCTGCTGCTCTCGACTTTGTTGAGAGTCATTTTTACAGGTATTCTGTGGGCTGTGGGGGAAGCACTAGAGTATATGTGTCTTTCTACTCCACCATCTTGGCTCCACCTCCTTCTCCAATTACCATTTGTATGATCATTACTTTAGTATCTGCATAGTATGAACCCACCTTTCCCCAAGTTCTAGTTCTGAACTTCCAACTTTCTGCTGCACATCTCTCTGTAGATCTTTTATGGGACCTCAATCATGCCCCTCGTCCAATCAGTTGTCAAGTCTTAGAGATGCCATCTTCAAGATATCTTCCATGTCCCATCCTTTCCACTAATTGCACCATCATTTTCATATAAGTTCTAATGAACTCTTGCTTAGATTATTATAATAGTCCTAAAGGTACTCTCTCTGACTCTAGTTTCTCCCATTAGTAATCCATCCTTCACAGAGCTGCAAAATTAACCTTCTCAACACCCTGAAAGAACTGGTGAATGAAATGTCATTTGTAAGTCACTGCCCCTCTATTGCTTACAACCCATTAGTGACTATTGTCTGTAGGAGAAAATATAATTGTTCTATCTTAGAACTTATGACCTTTTACAATCTAGCCCCTACCTACCTTTTAATGTTTCTCCTCTTTGTGCATTCTACCTTTCAGCTTACCAGGCAACTGTTTCTTCCTCAAACCCAACATTCCTCAGCTTCCCCAACTGTAAAATGAGTTACTTAGAATAGATGCTCTCTTTTCCTTTCATGTCTGCATATTATCCTTCATGCATACTACATTCCTGCCTATTGAAATTCTCCTCTTTTTTCAGTGATCAATGGGTTATCACCTCTTCCATGAAACCTTCCTTGATTTATTTCCCCTTCAATTCTCCAGCTGAAGTGACCATTCCCTGATCAAATTTTCTTTAGTTCTTTGAATCTCTCTTTTGCTTCTAGCACATCTATCCTAAAAGTCTTAGTACATATGTTAAGCTTTGACAACTTCAGTGGTACACATGTTATAGATTTACAAAAAGATGACACATTAATTATTTAAAACTTTAAAATATTGATGTTTCTTATTAAAATCCAATGTAGACATCATCTAGTGCTCTACATTGCTTTAGTTAATTCCTGATTTTATAAAAATTATCATTGCCTACTGCTCAGTGACTGATAGGATTGCATTTGTAATACAAACCTTAAGATCACCCAAAGAATGAAATTTCACTAAATACATGATGATTTTGGCAATTACCCCACAAGAAAAAGAGCAGATGACTGAGATGGCCAGCTGAGCTGACTGAGAAAGTATGATGCAGAGTATCATTCCCATGGTGCATGGAACTCTGTCTTTTTAAAATTAATTTTCAAAGTATTGTAGAAAGTTCACAAATCTATATGAGTAGAAAACAATTGTAGAGTCATTAAACTTTCAAATGATTTTGTAAGTTTGTAACATCCATACTTCTGAAGTTATGAAAGCTTAATATTGTACTTTACATTCATGTTCTAATTCCCCCTCCACAAGACTCTTTCTTGAAGGAAGATTCTGTATTGTTTTCCATCTTTGTATCCTCATGACCTTGTGCATTGTAAGGAATGTAACAAATGTATGTTAAACTGAATTGCATGTTTAAGTGGAGATTCTGATCTGTGCTATGTTTTATGGGGTGAGGGAAAATAACATATGGACTGGAAAACAAACTACATAGCTGAGTGAAATTCAGAAAGCATTTATAAACTAGAGGAGAAAGATGAAAAACAACACAGCAATGTAATCAAGGGGCTTGGAGACTACCTGTAATATACAGAGCAATCGTATAAAGGTTTTCTTATATTGCTTTTCTCATTTGCACCTGCTTTGTCATTTGGGGAGGCAAAGAGAAGTATGTCTTACCCAGCATCTCAATTTGGAGCATATGCTCCAGAATCAATTTCAGAATCAATTTGTACTCAGTGTAGCCCCATAAGATAATTCCTGCACAAGACAGAAACCTCCAGCTTAATTTTAAACCTATAAAACCCTTTCTTTGCACACAAATGTCTTAAGAACACAAACCAGTTCAAACTCAATCAGCTACTGTGAAAACAGTAGGAGAGTAATACATTGAGAAACTCATCAGTTACTTGATAGTTCTTCAGATTTGACCATCTATTTGCAAAAGTATTGGTTGTTAGACTGAATTCAAAATATAAAAACAAAAAACAAAAGCAGCTCTGCCACTTGGCCTACTGTGTAATCTTAAGTCACTGGTTTTCTTTGGGCCTGTTTCCTCATCTACAAAATGAAGTAGTTAGACTAGATTTCTTCTATAGTCCCTTAACTCATATTCATGAGTTCAAATATGATCCGATACTTACTAGCTGTGTGACTCTGGGTAAATCACTTAACCCTGTTTGTCTCAATTTCTCATTTGTAAAATGAGTTGGAGAAGGAAATGATAGACCTCTCCACTATTTTTGCCAAAAAAAAATGGGGTCACGAAATCCCAACAACAAATAGTCCCTTACTGTCTTATCATCCTATAAAAATCCAACAAATACCTGCTTTAAGCCTATAGATATTGCCTTAGAGAACATAGATTATAGGAACATACGTCTAGAGTTAGAAGGATCTTGAAGACAATATTCTTCAAACTCTCCCCTTTCACTGTATAGATGGGGAAATAGAAGCTCATATAGGCTAAGTCATTTGCCCAAAGTCATATAGATAGTAACTACCAAAGGCAGGATCTGAGTTCAGGTCCACTGGTAAGAAGTTAGAAAATCAGGTAGAATAGATAAAACCATCAATAATGGGAAGTGAAGCACAGTCTAGTCATGCCATGGCATTCCTCACTGAATTTTTCTGAAGTTGTAGGAAAACACTAATAATATTAGAACTCTTTGGCTTTGGAATGTCTCCAAAATAACAAGGCCACAGAAAGGCTCTGGGGAAGAATCATACTACAATTCAACTGTATTCCAAAAATCACATAAATAAAACAAATTCTCAACAGAATTTGTTTAGTTATCAAATTTTGCCAGGATGCTCTCAAGTCAATCATTTGATTTCATGAGTCTTTAGGGCAGAATGAATGATTTTCTCCCATGATTTGGAATTACTTGTTTCTCAAACTTATTCCTCTCACCCACACCCTTTCTTCCATCATCCTCTAAACATCTCCATCATCATGATGGTCATCATCACTTGTATTTATATAAGGCTTTAAGGCTTATTAACTTCCCTTCCAAAATCACTCTGTGACCGAGATCATGTGAGTATTATTACCTGCATTTTGTAGTTGACAAATGTTTGATAAAAAAATGCTGCAACTATGTTTCATAGATGTTGGGCCAGCAGGCCACAATGAGTAGATTAAGGAGATAATTAGGTGAAACTCTTTCTTCTAAAATTTTTCAAGACATTGAAACTATCTGGATGTGCTCAGCTAAGCAAAAGTAGAATGGGACTCCAAAGTCAGGAGGAAAATTACAGAAAAAAGATAAAATTGTGGGAAATACTCACTTCATTTATCTGGGCCTCACTTTACTCTTCTGTAAAACAAGGGGGTTGAACCCTTTCCAGATCTAAATGTGGTTCCATTTTAAGCATCCACTATTTGTAAAATGTGCTAGGCACCATACAAGGGGGTGGAAATTCAAAGACAAAAATCAATTAGCCTTCCAATTCTCAAGAAGCATACATTTTACTTGGGAGATACTACATATATACAGATAAATACATAAGTTACACAAACCAAGCAGGAGAAAGCACTAATATTAAGGAATGTTTTAAAAGAAATCTCTATTCTAATAAATGGAAGTGAGGAAGTAGTACATTTTAGACGTGGAATGTGATGAAACTGACTATGGAGAGAATTTTGTCTATAGGGAACAGTCAATGTGTGTTTGTATATATGGAGTTAAAGAAAGGATCATTTTAATCAAAAAGGGCATGGAAGAAATTAATATGAAAAACAAAGACCAGAAAGGCAAGGGGTAGTCAACATGTGAAAAATTTCAGATGATGAACTGAGAATTTCATATATAGTTCTGTTTTAGTCAATTAAATATTTATATTGACTATCTTAAATCCAATAGGAAATCGCAGAAGAGCTTCGAGTGAGGGAGCAACATAGGCAGATATACATTTTAGGAATATCATTTTGGTGACTATTGTAGAAGATATACGTAAGAGGAGAGAGGTGGAAAGCGGAGAGACTTAAGCTTTTCTATTACTCTTGGTAAGAGGTAATGAGGTATTTAACTAAGGTAAAGGCTAAAGAAGAGGACTGATATACAAACAGAGAGAGATGGTATAAAGGCAGACTCTATAAGACTTGGAAACTTCCAGGATATGAGGAAGGAGGATAAGGGTATACAAGAATCAAAAATGACTGACTAATTGCTTTCTTTCTTGCCTAGGATTTTTTTTTGGCCATGTTGGCATTTTTCTGAAGCACCTCTATTTGTTTTCCCTATGATATCCTTCCTTTTCTTAGCCTATTAGAATGAGCAGCAAATGAGAACTTGAGCAGATTGAAAGAAACCATGTTATGGTGATTCTGGAAAGATCATCAACCTGGATTACCCCTCTCATAATGTTTTTTCCAGGGGTCAAGAGAATAGAAAAAGAAAGAAAAAAGAACTAGGTAAGGAAGAACAATCCAGTATTTCCTTTTGGCTTTAGATACTTTATACTAATTTGGATCACATCATTCTTTGTTTTGTTTCTCTAATTTTTAAATCCCTTAGGATCACAAAATTACATTGGTAGGAACTTCAAATCATTTATTCCTTTCCTAGACCAGTTTGATAGCCAAATAGTTCACTGTGTTCCTTAGACCTGTCACAAATGAAATCTAAAGCTGTCATTTGGGTACCCAGCACAGAAGTGAGTAATGATAAATGCAGATGGCAAGCAACAGTGCTTTTTAAAATTGGTTCCAAAGCAGTATCTAGTTGGGATGGGAAAAAGTCATTAAAATGTATGGGTTTTTAAAAAGGCCACAGTGAAGTTCTGTGTGCCAGAAGTGACACCAGTTTACTGGGGCATATTATCAACCCCACAGAATTGAAGGTCTGCCTTGAGTATTTCCAAGAGAATGGAAAGTTCTGCGGAATTTTAGGAGCAGTGGGGAAGCTACTACTGAGCCTTTGTATTGTAGTGCCAATTTAAAAATTACTTCAGCATTACTTGTACACCTTATGGGAAGTTAGCCAGTCAGAATAGGTAGCATCTAGACTTAACAGGGCTCCTTAAACTTTTTCCACTCTAAACCTCTTTTTGAGTTTTAGCAGTGTTTGTTGGCCTTTCGTGGCCTGAGGGCATGCGCAGTGCAAAGTGCACAAACTTTGTGTTCAGAACCAAGGTTGCAGTGCAGTGTCCAGTGCAACACAGGCAAGCACTGCCAGAAACACCTTGGATTCATTACAAGTTTGATTTTGAATTAATTTTTGGTCACTGCATATTCAGAAACCTTTTACTGTTGCCAAATTTTTCACTACACCATTGTGACCTACAATTTAAGAAGCGCTGAGCATCTTACTAGAAGTGATCCCCAATTCCTGCAGAATATCTTTAGCCCTTTGCTTGTATAAGTGAATTGTTCAAGAACTCATCAAGGCGTACCTCTCCATCAGTTTCATAAAATTACTGGATAATAAGCCTTTGTTTGGGACTTTTGAAAGGATCTTCTTATAGAGAAACCTAGGAGAGGAAGTTTTTTGAGCAGAACAGCTCTTTATAAAAGAAGAGAATTTTGGTCATCGGTGCTGGAAGAAATAGCAGCAAGGTATGAAAGACATGATCTAGAAGAACAAAAGTTCTAGACCTCAATCTTCACTATTACAATGAATTTTTCAGATAATAGAGATACAAGGAAAAGGAAGATGATTTACTTAACAGCCTTATGTGAGGTTTGTTTCCAAGAAAGTCCAAGTCATGATGTCATTGAGTCCTCTTTGAGAACGAAAGATGAACCACTAAGTTTTCTGAGAAGTGTTATGGGGGTGAAGATCTGTATGGGTCTCTGTAGGCTGAAAGAAAGACTACTTGGAAATCAGCTGATTGAGTAGGCAGCAATCTCCAAATGCGTTTCTCTTGGGAAGGGGAAGGAGGCAAACCAAAGGGGGTTGTTCTATGTATGTTAGAGTGCTATATCCAGAAGTGTCAAACTCCCAGTTGTGGTGACATGCAGCCCTTAATACTCCAGTGGGATGCCTGCACTAGATGAAAACGTAACTGGGAAATGTTTCACAAAATAATAAAAATGCAACATAGATAATGTTAATAATTTTTGTGTTTCTAAGTCAATATTCCACCAGCGTGGAGCCTGCTACCACTCTTGTATGCATCCTTGTTAAAAATGGAATTCAATAGAAGGTCAGGGAGTGACCCTACTGGCAAATCTAAGTGTAATTCTTTTTAGTGACCCAATATATATCAAATTGCTTGCCTTTTCAGTGAGGAGAGGGGAGCTGTGAGGAGGGGAAGGAGAGAGAGAATTTAAACCTCAAAAGAACGTTAAAAATTACTTTTACATGTAATTGGGGAAAAAATAAAATATTAAAAAGTAACCCAAGGGGAATCTAAACTGTGGGATGGTCCTGAATCTAGAAAACATTTGAAATGCATGGAAAGGGGGAAACCACAGGAAGGAATATAATTTTACAAATTATTTATGAGTGATTGTGAATCATTTCCACATTTGTTTGTACTTGTTTGTAGGCTCTTGTCCTGTACTTAATGCATATGTAGTGTTACCCTGATTGCATAGATCTGAAGGTAGGGATATTCTTTTACTCACAACTGTGCAGTCCTATCCAGAAGTGTAGTTAATATGAATTCTAGAGTAAATTTTGGGTTAGAGAAAGGAAAAGAGTAAAATTTTACATTAGCCCCAAATATTGGACAATGTAAGCCAAGAACATGGGTGTACAAGACCATAAATAGTACTTTAATTCATTGTAGATTCAGAGTCAAGAGGAACCTCAATTCTAATCCCCTCTCAAACTATGTAGTGCCAGGCAATTCACTCACCTTTTCCTAGCCTCAGTTTTTACATCTATAAAAAGGGGGAAATAGTACCCTATAGAATTTCATCAAGTGAAGAAGATCCAGCGAAATAATAGGTAGAAGGTACATTGCACACCTTAAAATGCCACAACATTTATTATTATTAATGTTATTTATTATTATTATTCTTTTCATTGTTCATATGGCACTACCCATGTACTACCTTGCATTACAGCATTTGATTGGGTAATCTATTCTACCAAATTACTTCAAGTAATCAATTACTTTTCAAGTTGAGTCAAGCCTTGCCCATAGCAACATGACTACACTTGGTACTGCTGATGAACTTCTTCATGGTGAGCTGTCCTCAAACAGTACTCAAACACTCCCTCACTGAGATTTTCCAGCTTATAGGACCAATTTAAAAACATATAGACTAATATTAGAATATTATTTTCATCATTTGCTGCTGTAACTTATCCATTTCCAATTCATTAATTTTTCCTAACTAGAATTCTCTTATCCTATTTGCTATTCTCTTCTGAAACCTTTTCCAAGTTTTGAATTCCAGTAGAACAATCTTTTCTCTCATTAAAATCTCAAGTCTCCTGGAATCAACATCTTTTCTTTGTATTCACATCCATCCATCTGGTCAGCATCAATCTTCAATTACCATACTGATAATGCCTATTGTACTTCCTCTTAGAATTAAGATGCAGGAGTGGTTAAGATAAGATATATTTAAGCATTCCACCATCAAGTCGGAAAATCAAAAACAAAAACAGGTGAATGTGTGTGTGTGTGTGTGTGTGTGTGTGTGTGTGTGTTTTAAAGTAATGAGTGATATAAATGGATAGGCTACATTTTTGGAGTTCAAAAAACAATGAATATAATTTCATCCTTTTTGGAGAGTTAGTTTGAAAAACAGAGATCCAAGGGTTACACAGCAGTAGAGACAAGTCTACAACTTCCAGGTTTCTAAATAAATGCAATTCAGATACTAGGTAACTTTTCTCTCCTCTTATTTCCGGATCATCTGCTTAAATCTATTTGTTGTGAGTACAAACACTTAATACCCATATACCAAATACAATAACAAACACACACCCTAAAATGTTGATGTATAGAAGAGGGTGGCAGGAGCAGAAGAAAATATCACTAAAAGAGATAACATCCTTCTAACCCACAGTGTGGTATCATTTGGATAACTGGATTTAGTGCCGAAAGAAAATTTAGAGATCACAGACTCCAACCTTCTCATTGTTTACAGAGGAGAAAACTGAGGCCTAGAGAGAAGGAAAACGGCTTGCCCAAGATGTGAGAACTAAATAGGAAAGCTCTCATTTATCAAGTCTTCTGCTCCCAGACTGCTCTCTCCAAAATTACTGATAATCTCTTAATTGTGGAATCCAATGGCTTTTTCTCATTCCTCATTCTTATTGACCTCTCCGTAGCCTATGACACTATTACCTTTTTCTGGATAGTCTCTTTTCTTTTTAGGAACACCATTGTCTTGTTCTCCTCCCACCTTTCAGACCATTCCTTTTCAGCCTCCTTTTCTGGATTCTCATCTAGATTATGCCTGAGGGACAGCGTACTATCCTGGGGTCTCTCTCTGAACTTTTACTAGGTGATTTCATCAGCTCCCACAGATTTAATTATCATCTCTATGTTGATGATTCTCATTGGTATTAATTTATTTATTTTAGTCAACATTCATTAACATAAGATTTTGAATTTCAAATTTTCTCTCCATCTCTTCCTTCACCTCCACCCCAAGATGACTTGCATTCTGATTATCCCTTCCCCCAGTCTGCCCTCCCTTCTATCATCCAACCCCTGCCTTTCCCCGCCGACGCTCTCTTTCTTGTAGGGCAAGATAGATTTCTATACCCCATTGCCTGTGCATCTTGTTTCCCAGTTGCATGTAAAAACAATTTTTAACATTTGTTTTTAAATCTTTGAGTTCCAAATTCTCTCCCTTCTTCTTTCCCCACCCACCCTCATTGAAAAGGCAAGCAATTCAATATAGGTTATATATGTGTAGTTATGCAAAACACTTCCATAATAGTTATGTTGTAAAAGACTAACTATGTTTCCCTCCATCCTATCATGTCCCCTTTTTATTCTATTCTCTCTTTTGCCCTGTCCCTTTTCAAAAATGTTTGCTTCTGACTACTCCCTCTCCCAATCTGTCTTTCCTTCTATCATTCCCTCCCCTTATGCCCTTCCCCACACTTTAGATTAAGATTCCCAATTGAGTGTATATGTTATTCCCTCCTTAAACCAAATCTGATGAAAGTAAGGTTTGCTCATTCCCTCTCACCTCACCTCTCTTCCCCTCCATTGTAAAAGTTTTTTCTTGCCTCCTTTATGTGAAATAATTTGCCCTATTCTATCTCTCCCTTTCTTCTTCTCCCAATATATTCCTCTCTTACCCCTTCATTTTATTTTATAGATATCATCCCTTCATATTCAGCTTAACCTGTGCCCCCCTTACACACACACACACACACACACACACACACACACACACACACACACACTACCTCCAAGTCTCTTGAGTTACAAATGTTATCTTTTCAAGTAGGAATGCAAACAGTTCAACTTTAAGAAGTCCCTTATGATTTCTCTTTCCTGTTTACCTTTTCATGCTTCTCTTGATTCTTGTATTTGGAAGTCAAATTTTCTATTCAGCTCTGCTCTTTTCATCAAGAATGCTTGAAAGTCCTCTATTTAATTGAAATTCCATTTTTTCTCTTGAAGTATTATACTCAGTTTTTCTGGGTAGGTGATTCTTGGTTTTAATCCTAACTCCCTTGACCTCTGGAATTTCATACTTTAATCCCCCATATCCCTTAATGTAGAAGCTGCTAAATCTTGTTATCTTGATTGTATTTCCACAATGCTTGAATTGTTTCTTTCTGACTTCTTGCAATATTTTCTCTTTGACCTGGGAACTCTGGAATTTGGCTACAACATTCCCAGGAGTTTTCCTTTTGACATCTCTTTGAAGATGTGATCAGTGGATTCTTTCAAATTCTATTTTACCCTCTGGTTCTAGAATATCAGGGCAATTATACTTGATATTTTCTTGAACAACAATGTATAGGCTCCTTTTTTGATCATGGCTTTCAAGTAGTCCAATAATTTTTAAGTTATCTTTTCTGGCTCTATTTTTCAGTTCAGTGGTTTTTCCAATGAGATATATAACGTTGTCTTCTATTTTTTTTCATTCTTTTGGTGTTGTTTTATAGTTTTTTGATTTCTCATAAAGTGATTAGCTTCCATTTGCTCCATTTTAATTTTTAAGGAATTATTTTCTCCAGTGAGCTTTTGACCTCATTTTTAATTTGGCCAATTCTGAGTTTTGATGCATTCTTCTTCTCTTTGGATTTTTGGGCCTCTTTTGTCTATTTTTAAGATATTATTTTCTTCAGTTTTTTTGGGGGGGTCTCCTTTACCAACCTGTTGACTCATTTGTCATGATTTTCTTGCATCACTCTCATTTCTCTTCCCAATTTTTCCTCTACTTTTCTTACTTGATTTTCAAAATCCATTTTGAGCTCTTCCATGGCCTGTGACCAATTCATATTTTTCTTGGAGGCTTTGGGTGTAGGAACTTTGACTTTGTTGTCTTCTTCTAGTTGTATGTTTTGATCTTCTTTGTCACCAAAGTAATATTCTATCATCAGAGTTTGTTTTTTTCCTGCTATTTTCTCATGTTTCCAGTCAAATACTTTACTTTCTAACTCTTTGTCAATATAGGACTCTGCTTCCAGTGGGGGAGAGGCATTGTACTGTCCCAATCTTCAGGGATTTTGTGTAGCTGTTTTCAGAGATACTTCTAGGGGCCTGTAAATTTTTACTTCTTCCAAGGCAATATGATCAAAGAAGAAGTATTTACTTCTTTCCTAGTATATGCTCTGGTCTGTAAGTGACCACATGCTCTTTTCTGTCTTGGAACTGTGAGGAGGATTCCCACTCCATTGCACTACAAACTCCACCACACCAGTGCTGCTCCTTACTCCAAGACTACCACCCAGGACTGTGACCCAGATCCAAGCACAAGCAAAACAAGAGAATCATGCCTCAGTGCCAACAAAGAGATCTCTGCAATCATCCTCTGATCAGCTGCTTGAACCCCACACCATCTGTGAGCTGGGGAGCTTCAGAAGCAGCCACTGCTCCCTGCCACCACCCTTGCAGACCCAAGGGCTGGGGCTGGACTGTGCTCCTTGCTCACCCAGATCTGACAGAGTTTTCCCTCTGACTTTCTATGATATCTTTGGTGTTTGTGGGCCAAAAAGTCTGGAAAACACCACAGCTACAAGTGATTCAGTCCCCTGAGGCCTGCTCCAGCTCATCTATGCCAGTGGCCCACACTGAACTCTGCTCTTCTGCCAGCGTGGTGTGATAAACCCTTCCTGTCAACTGTCCAGGCTGTCTTGGGCTGCAGACATGTTTCACTCTGTCATTTTGTGGGTTCTGCAGCTCTAGAATTTGTTTAGGGTAATTTTTTATAGATATTTGGAAGGGTTTGGGAGTAGCTCAAGCAAGTCCTTGCTTTTATTCTGCCATCTTGGCCCTGCCCCCTGATGATTCTCATCTATACTTATCCCCTCCTAAACTGTCTATTGACCTCTAATTTCCCCAACTCTACTTTTCTGGCTTCTTGAATTAGATTCCAGAAGACATTTTAAACTCAACATGTCCAAAACGGAATTCATTGTCTTTCCCCCAAATCCCTCCTTCTCCTCCCTATTACTGTAGAGTACAATACCATGATCCTAATCCCTCAGGCTGACAACCTAAGAGTCATCCTGGATTCCCCACTATCTTTTACTCCACTCATACCTGCACACATCCAATATGTTTGTGGTCAAGGCTGAAGTTCAGTCTTCCAACATCTCTTCAATACACCTCCTTCTCTCCTGTGGTACTGTCACCACCCTCGTGTAGGCCTTCATCACCTCATCCTTGGACAATAGGCTGATGGTGAGTCTGCCTACTTCATCTTTGTCCTTACTCCAATCTTCCATTCAGTCTCCACAGTAATATTCCTAAAGCACAGGTTCAATCATGTTACTTCTTCACTCAGAAAACTCCAGTGGTTCCCTATCACCCCCATGATTAAATATAAAATTGTCTGTTTGGTATTCAAAACTCCTCATAATCTAGTCCAACTCTCCCCACTCTTACTTTTCCAGTCTTCTTACATTACACTCACTGTCACATGCTCCAGTCATTTTCTCTGTTTCCCATGCTTAGAATATTCTCCCTCCTCATCTAGGCCACCTAATTTCCCTGGCTTCCTTCAAGCCCCAACTGAAATTCCACCTTAAAAAAAAATTTCCTATTGTATGTGTGTGTGTACACACACACATGTATATATACATACATATACACACATATACATACATATACACATATATATACATGCATACATATACATGCATACATATATACATATATATGTATGGAGCGAGAGAGAGACAAAGAGAGCATTTGTTTGTACATATTTATTTGCCTGTTTTCTTCCCCAATAGGCTGTGAGCTTTTTGAGGGCAGAGACTGAATTAGGCTTCTTTTTGTATCCCCAGCTTCTAGCACGATGCCTTGCATATCACAGACACTTAGTAAATATTTATTGCCTAACTGACAGGTCCTTTGACACAAAATTTAGTGTTCTTATGTCTGTCCCAAGCATCTTAGGCCTTGCAACTAGGCAGGACAGACAGTCCAACTGAAGGGTATCATCTCAGGGTTATACAGGGGTTTAGACTTGAGGAAAATGGTCCTGAGCATCCTGGGAAGCAGTAAGAAAGCAATGGACGGGGGAAGAATACAAAGAATGAGGAGAAAGGGTCCAACAGGGAGGTGGGGGGGGGGGGGCTACCATTCAGCCCCCTTCACATTATTCTGCCTCAAGCTGTCTATAATCGCACATGATCACAAACACTAGCTGGTATGCAACATATTTCTTTGGGAGGTCAGGGGTAGGAGGAGAGGTTCTACAGCAGGCACAGCTGTAGGCAGTATGACTGCTACCACAGAGTTCTAAGTGACTTTAAAAGCCACTTGAGAACCCACATTAGCAGTAGGGTGCTGAGATCACCAGCTTCTTTAAGTGATTCTCTTTTCAAATTGCCCAGTATAAGTAGAATATTCCGGAGGGGGGCATAGGAAAGTGTTGAACTTTCTGTGTCTTAACTGGTAGGATAATGTGCTCTTGTGGACAGAGCAGAGAGAGTGATTTTTTAATCTTAAAATTTTTTTTCATTTTTCTTTTGTTCCCAGGAGAGCAGTTCGATCGTATCTCATGTATATATGTATGTGTGCTTTGGGGTTGGGGACTTATAAATAATATGACTATAATTCAATATTATCTTTGAAATAGAATATTCTTTTCCATAAATATTCTGGGAAGAGACTATAGGAGTATCATGTCACCTGGGAAGAAGATTGCCTTCCTTCACAATACAAATGTGGGTATTTGTGTTGAGTATTTGGGTTTTGGATTCTATTTTTTCTCTTTTATGGTCCTTTAAAATCTAGTGACTTTTTTAGTAATAATGAAGAAACACAACTGTGGTCCCCACCACGTTATTTATTTCATATATACATGTACCAAAACTGCTGAACCTGCATGACTGAGATCTAATAATTTTGTGTTTTGGAAGGAATCAATTTAATCTTACACCATGTTTATCTAACCTCCCTTCAGGCTGACACATATCAATGTCCTCAGTCTCTGTGAGTTATGTTGCAGCAAAAGAAACAAAGATAATATTGAGGAAGAAAATTTAGTAGCCCTAACAGCTACGACTAACAGTTGAAAAGACTACCCTTTATTTTGAAGGCTAACAATCACATTATTCTATGGTGGAAACTTCACTGATATCTAATATGCACCTTTAACATCAAGTAGTTTTGTTTGTAGAAGTCAATAAATGAGAAAGAGCCACCAATCAATTTTGTCTTCCCTCTAATAGCAGGATTGCTATGACTGGTGCAGTTTTTGTCCAAGCAGAGAACTCCCAAATAATACTCCCAAAGTTCTACTGACAGAAGAGTAGATTTCACAAAACTGGTATAGTAGAAAACTAGTGAGGCATTAAACTGGGAATCAGAGACCTGGGGTCAAATCCCAGCTCTGCCGTGTATTTGCTGAGTGATCCCAGACAAGTCACTTTACCCCTAAGCTAAGCTTAAGTTTCCTCATCTGTAAAGTGAGGAGGTGAGACTACATGAGCTCCAAGGTCTCTTCCAGTTTGAAGTCTACGATTGTAATATAAACCAGATTTTCAGGTAAGTTGCATAAGTAAATGTCCTTCAAAGTTTGATTTAATATCATGAAAGTAAAAAAATATATATATATATGCATACATATATATTTCTTCCTCCTATTTAAACAATACTAAGGCCAAAAAACTAAAAGTCATGAGATATTAGATTTATTATATGCTTAAAAGCAAGGTAAGCTCTTTATAATAGATTCATTTTCATGTACAATCCTCTCTTTTCGCTTTACTGTATATATGAAAATTTTCATCTTTGTAGTGTTTGTTAAGTTCAGAATAAAAGGTTATGAGGAAACTTTAAATCTTTAAAAATATTTCCAATAAACATTTCTAGAGATGCGTTGTTATAATCACTGTGGGGGATTTTTGAGGGAGGTCTAGCAAACTCACACGAGTAGCCCATTTTCTAGCCCACTTAGTAAGTCATTTAGGGAAGGCAACTGATTAATACATACTAGAGCTATGAAAAAACTGGTTTTCTTCAGAAAAACCTTTCTTCAAATAAAAGCTTTCTTAAGAACTAATTAGTCCTTAACTAGTTAACGATTATGAAATACTTTTAGGTAAGTTCAGTATTCAGATTCATATTTCAATAGAAATAAGAATTTCCTAGCACTAAAAGAACAGCTTATTTTTTGTTTGCTTTTTAAAAATGGAATTCTTCTCAATCAGTACGTCTTTTTTTTCTGCCTCCTCCCTCATCCCACAAATGAAAAAAATAAGAACAATATTCTTATAATAAATAAGCATAGTCAAGTAAAACAAAACCTGACATTGGCCGTGCCCAAAATTGAGAACAGCATTATGAAAATGGGGGATCAGAAAGTCCTTCAGCAATCACTTCAAAGTTCTCTGGATCTACATAAGGCAAACTAAGTTCATAAATTAAGGTCAAGGCAATTTTATCCTATGTCTACAAGTGCTAGAAATATAGATTTTATGTTAGGTAAATCTGGTGTTCCTTCTTTAGATAAAAAAAAATTTAAAACATTGGTGTCAAACTCAAAGAGAAAGGCGAACCACCAAACCATTTATCAGGATTCCTGCAGGTGACATTAAAAAACTGAAAAACTAACATTATGCTTTACTGTATTTTTACTATTTAGTTACATATTTTCCAATTACATTTTAATGTCACAATGGGGAATGTTGTTGGCCTCAAGATGACTTGCATTTGTGTCCTCATTTCAATTCGACTCAGTAAACATTTAAGTGTCTACTATCTGTCAACCAGGGTGTGGGTATATACATACATATAGATGAATCAGCTGTTTTTTTTAAGGTATTAAATTCAATGACTTATTTAATTATATAAATGATTAATAATTAACCTCACTAATTACTAGTGGTAATAAAAACATCATTTTCAAAATAACTAGTTACTGTCTGATCTCAATCACTGTTTAAAAAAACCCCAACAACAATAAAGCTAGTTGGTATAGACAGAATTGCTTTCCCCCTGCCTCTTTTGCTAAAGCCATTTTCTTGCAATGTCCCATGTGTCTTCTCTCAGCACAGTGTTTATTCTTATTAAGAATCACAGAATTTGAGAGCTGGAAGTGTTATTGGCGAAATATCTGCTCACTGAATTCATATGGCTGGTAACTGCTGCCAAACATATTCACCACAATGCAGAAATTATTGAGGTAAAAAGCTAGGTTGTTTGTTGGTTTTTTAGAAATTATATTAATTTATTTAGTTTTATTTATTTTATTTTGATAATAAATATACTTCAATATTAAATTATTGATATTAGTTATCTAATAATTATTAAATGCAAAATAAATTTTATTTATTTTGAATTATTCTAATGTACAGGTTCAGGCCTCAGAGAAAACCTAAACCCCATTTAGAGCCTAACACACACAGTCTACCACAGAGTGACAGAGAAATAATTCTTAAACATAATGTAATGTTGTATATTCTTCTTAGCCCATAAAAGTTAAAGAAAAGAGAAATCCATAATTCCAATACTTTCTTCAATTTTATAAAAGTTGGCCAAACAATTTTACTCAAATACATCCCCTACAAAAACAAGTTTTATAAAACAAATTCTATAGGTAAACTAAGGCAGGTTACAGATTAAATTACATTTGGGGGGGGGATTCACAAAAAGGCAAATCGAAGGCGAAGATTTACAAACCAACAAGGAACAATGGATATTGAGATTCTTCCTCTGGCTTCATATCTAAAGACTATTTAAGTAAACCTTCATATACCATGGGACAATTTTTGGTCAACTCAACAACTTCCCAACTAGGAGAAATGGCTTTCCATTAACATTATTATTCCATGAATCAGGTTTTGGTCATATGAGAATATCAATCGAAGTCTGACTTTCAGTTAAACTTTTAGTTTAACTTTTAATTAATCAAAATTTTCAGGAGGAATGACCCTGAGTCTTGAATAATAAAAGGAAATAGAAAAATTCCTAGAACAGAAAAGATCAATTCAGTACTGAAAAAGTACTCCTATTATAATATTCCCAAGAAGCAGAAAGGTCAAACACATACTGATAAAGAAATCAATTCCTGCGACAATATTCCGAACAAATGGCCATCCAGCCTCTACTGGAAGACTTCCAAGGAAATGGCACCCCACAGTGATTTGGGGTTCCTTTCCAGAGCTTCAAGCCTAGTGTTCCTCTGTGATTTCCATAATTTTTTGTTGGTGATAGTCTTTATAAAAGATTTACCACTGGATGCCAGATTTATTTCAATTTAATATTCATGTTTGTTTTTGTTATTCCCTTGGGTTACAGACCAAATGATATATTTGCTTAATTGGGTTGACACATTAAATTAAGAACACGTTTAAAGGTACTTTTCCCTTTGTGAATTGAGCATGTGGTTATTTGTTCACCACTCAATTCTCCAGAAGAAAATCTTGATACAAATCAAAAGTGTTATTATTATAAACTTTGAAAAAAAAAAAAAACTACAACTGTGAGGCACTAATAGCCATAATTTTCAGTACTTACATAGGACTTGTCATACAAAATCTCAAAGATCTTCACAAATGTTTCATACCACATACCATTCTCTATTTAATGGTTATATCTGCACAAGCCTGCATCAACCATTTTCTGTTGACTTTAGCTTTTAGCAATAGTGGCAATAACTAGGAAATAGACGATATGATTAAAGGGTTGATCAGCTCGGTTTGCCAATCAATCAAAATATCTAGACGATATTTAGTGATTTGCATGAAGCAGAAATGAGTTGTTGTTGATTGCGGTGGAACTCAAATGAATTCCACAAATAACTTGAAACAACAACAACAAAATCGCTTAGGAAGTTAGGTGGCACAGCGCATAAAGCCCAGCAGTTAGAGTCAGAATGATCTGAGTTTGAATTCTGCCTCAGATACTCATTAGCTGTGTGGACATAAGGAAGTCCTTTAACCTCTTTCTGCCTTAGCTTCCTCAACTGTGAAAGGAGATAATGATTAATAATAATAATACCTTCTTCCCAGGGCGTTGTGAAGATCCCATGAGACATAGTGAAAGCATTTTGAAAATCTTCAAGAGCTTCACCACAGCAATGCCAGATATTCAGCACAGATCTGAGGAGAGATTCCCTATGGACTTTGACGTCCTTGAGATGCCACTCTTTGTAGAAGGCGTTGTATTTACTGCAGCAAGCCCCAAGACAGTGCTAATCCCTCTGGAATGGATTCACAGTCACTCAAAGGAATCTGGCTTGCCTATCCACATAGGAAAAGCTAAATGGAAGAAGGATTTTATTGCAGAGATTCCAGTATCCTTCTCAATAGATAACTTTTGGAGTTTTCCCAAAAATATGTGTATTGAAGGAAGACAATAAGCTGAATCCAGAGATGACAAAGAGGAGGAGAATAGGGTTGTCACTTTGCTGAAATTGTAAAGTATTTTCACTGATTTCAAGTTTCATGTGATTATAAAGGTCAATCTTTTCAAACTAAGTTATTTTATCAGTGTGACTATGTGGTTGTGAGATCTAGAACACCATTACCTATGTACAACTAAAGATAACCATCACATAAAAAAATGAAAAGTATGAAGCAGGCTCTGGTGTATAATCAACAAGGAACTCCAAAGAAGAACGGGAGTAAATGTCATCAAAATCTTGTATATTGAAATAAATGATAAGCTGGTCACATCACAAGAAAAGGGATGACACGCCAGAGTGTTCAATTTATAATGAGTTTTGTATCATTAGGAGAAATCAAGAAGGGATTCTGACATGTGGGACGGATCCCCTACAGTGAGTTTTTAGGAAGACATTGATAAGAATTTGCACAGGATAGGGAGGATTAGACAGGCTGCAGTTCACATTGGAGAACTTTAAATGATGAGTTCACCAATTCATTTGAGCATGCCTTTTTGTTGGTTTAGAGGAAGAAGGGAAATAGGAATATGAAAATTGACTAAAAGTCATCATAGTGTTGACCTGGAATACAGTAGTACTCAGGACACAGGCTGCTGACCAGAGCCAATGATCATCTGAGCCAAGTTTGATATGAAAGACCCAGCAACCTGGCTGCACTGAGAGGATAAATGGGATGTGTAGGACCAAAGTGGAGATGGACAAATGTGTTGTCTTCATTAAAGTTTCAACTCTACTCATACTACTAGACTCCCCTCATTGGTATTATGAGTTTATGACTGAATGGTAGCTGACAATCCTGAGAAAAGAAGAGGAAAGTTACTCTATTGCTAAAGGTCTCAAAGGCAAGTACCATTTCTATCCTGGTATTCTCAGTCTAAAATATATGCTTTATGTTCATAAGTTTCTTGGGAGCCTTTACTGCTTTCATATGGACCAAATTCCCTAGTAATGAGCCAAAGAGATATTCTTGGGAGGGTGGTGAAGGAGGAGTGCAGGAGTGAAGGAATGACTGAAGACATACAGATGTTATTAAAAAGAAGATCCCCAAGACTGAACCTTGTCCTATTCCAAAAAGGGGAGGCTTTTAGTAACCCCTCTCCCTGATATATTGATCACACTATAGATGGATGACTTGTCCTAGCTCCCCTAGCAAATTAATGATTCCTTCCAAGATAGAACCCAGGCATCTTCATCCCTGGCCTGCTAAGTTGCATCTAGACCTGAAAACTTTGGTATACACAAGATATAAGCAAGGTTAAGAATCTATTAATAGTCATAGTTACATCATATATTGCATTGTAATCTTATCTCTTTCACTTATTCCCTACAGACAAATAGGTTATCAGACAGACATAAATGCCAATATCAGAGATTAGCCAAAAAGGCAGAGTACTGGAAAGAAATATAACTAGAACAAAGATTTTGATGAACATAGCCCAAGGAGTGATCAGAAAATCTATGGAGAAATCAGGCAGGCATTTTTTTCAGCCCCATATTATAAATTCAACCCATAGGCAAGTGAACAGGGTAGGAATTATGAAGCATGGACAGATTGATCACAGATTCAGACTTAAGGCTCAGGTCAGCAAATTGGGGTCTTTGAGAGGGGTCCATATCATAGACTCAGCCCCCAGGATTTTCACTAGTGGTGGGTCCAGAGTCCTCAGAACAGTGGTAGGACAGCAACACGAGGCAACTCAGAGCACTTTGGGTATTTAACTTGGATCACAGGCCAGCAGCATGGGGTCTTGTTTGCTAAATGGGATCAGATCCAGAACTCAGCCCCCAGGGTTTCAAACAGCAATTGAGCCAGCAACCCAGGATATCCTATAACCAATCACTGACTCAGCCCAGGGCCTGTAATTCTGGAATAAATTAGGGACTTAAGCCAGGTCCAGAATAGAGATAGGCCAGCAGCACAGTTGCTCTGAGTCTATTGAGTCTTTTAGCTTGTCAACAAGCGCTGGGGACAGATAATGTCTACCAAAGTGGTACTCAAGGGGAACTCTGAAGCTATGCTGCCTTGAGACAAATCAGGGTCTGGAGACTAGAAAGCTCAGGAGGATAGTGATCAGACCACATCCTTGAAGTGATCACATAGGGCCTGCTCAAAAGCTGGAGCTCTGTGGCTCAAACCACCAAATCCTTGAAGAACCCAGCACTAATTACTAAAAAATACACAACCTCCCTTACTCCCCAAAAAAGCCATGGTTAGAATAACCAAGATAAGACAGGCCAGAATCATACAAGCCCACAAAAGTCTTGCCAGAAGTGTACAGAGATTGGTCTTAATATAAAGTCATAATCCAGGAAGTAAGACTGGAAAAATGAATAAGCAGAAAAAGATTTCTTTTAAGTATGATACCAGGAATGAACAAGATACAAACTCAAGAAGAAAGTTGTAGAAATACCTGAGAGCAAAGTCTCAAAGAAAGCACTTGGCCACAAGACCAATTAGAATTCCTAACAAATGAAGCAAGAGCCTTTTTTAAAAGTGTTTTAAAATGCTATTATAAATAAAATGAGAGAAATGGAGGAATGGATGAGAAAATAAATGAGAGTTTTGGAGGAAAGATTTGGAAATACTCAGCACAAGAGGTACAAAATCTTATCCAAAGGAACAGATTTCTTGAAAATTAGAATGTAGCGAAGATACCTAGAGATATTAAACAAAGTCAAAAGACTGACAAAAGAAACGGCAAGGAATCCTATATTAAAAACAACTGACCCAGAAAAAAGACCCAGGAGAGACAATTTAAGAATTATTAGGCAATTCAAAAATCCATGACCAAAGAAAAAAAGCCTGGATACGATATTCTAGGAAATTGTTTTTTAAAAAACTTTCCAGATAATTAAAAAAAGAAAAAAATTTTAAAATAGAAAGAATACATTGGTTACTTCCTGAGCAAACCCCCAAATGAAAACTCTCAGGAATATAACAATCAAAATCCAGAGCATGCAGGTCAAAGAAAAACATTTTAAGTGGCCACAAAGAAAGAATACATGTACTAAGGAACTCAGGATCACATCAGCTATCCCCATGAAGGAGCATGAAATATGATATTCCTAAGGGTTGAAGCTTACAACCAGGAATAATCTACCTAGCTGTCTTTGCTCCTATATTTGCTGCTGAATGAAGTTGGGGAAAAATGATGAAACATAGTCTCAAATGAGCCTCACTGCACCAAGGCAATCCTTTTTACACTTGCCTTACTGACTCACTAGCCCATTCATCACAGCAGCTTTCGCAAACTTTTTTATTATTCCTGAAACCTGTCATGGCCTCCCTTATCCCACTTACCCTCTCAGCTGAGGATTTTGCTTCATATTTCAGTGAAATAATTGAAGTCATTCATCAAGACCTTGTTCTTTTCCTTTCCTCCTTCTCTCACATCACTCAGATGCCTTTTGTCACTGTCTTATCCATCTCACATGAAGAGGTGGCCCTTCTTGCCAAGGTAAACACCTGCTATGTGCCATGCACTGTGCTAAAAGGCAAGAAACAGTCCCTACCCTCAAGGAGCTCACAAAATAATAGACAACAAATATATACAAACAAGTTAAAATCAAGACAAATAGGCACATTTGATCCCATTCTCTTTTGTGCTCTTCTGCAGATTCTACCCCCTCATCATCCTCACTGTCTCACTTATCTACAATCTTCCCCTGTTTATTGGTTCCTTTCCTACTGCCATGTTTTCTCCACCCTAAAAAAAACCTCACTTGATCCATCCACCCCCACTAGCTTTTTTCCCATACCTCTCCTCCTCCTTGTGACTAAACTCCTAGAGAAGGCCATCTACAGTTGATATCTTGACTTGCTTTCCTCTCTCTTCTTAACTCTCTTCTGTCTGGCTTGTGATGTCATCATTCAAATGAAATTGCTCCCTCAAAAGCTACCAGCAATCTCTTAAATGTCAAAACTAACATCCTTTTCTCAATCCTTATTCCTTTCAACCTCTCTGTAGTGACTGGCAGCATCCTTGACAGACTCTTCTTTCTAGGTTCAAATCCTGTATGACTTTGGAGATACTACTTAAACTCCAGTGTCACGAGGTTGTTTTTTTCATCAATGAAATGAAGACTTTGAACCTCACAGTTCCCTTCAAGCTCTAGATCTAAGCTCTGATTTGATTACCAAGCAGTTCCTTATGCAATCATAAGATTTTAGAGTTAGGAGACTCCTTAGAGCTAAAAATAGTCCAATTCTTATTTTACATATTAGGAAACTTAGGGTCAGAGAATTCAAGTGACTTCCAGAAGATCATGTAACTCTTATGTATCACAACCGTAAGCTGGGTTAACTCAGCTTGATTCTATGTTAGCTATTAACTGGAAGTGTGAATGAACACAGAAAGGAATCTGTTTAGTGAAAAGGTGGGGAGTGGGTAGAAAGAAGGTTGATTTGATTCAGTTTAAGGAAGGTACAAGAAGTAAAGTCTATATTTGTTGACTAGGAGGGAGTCATTTAGAAAACTTTGAAAAAAGAGTGTAGTCCCTCAGAGGAGCTTATTCAGGATGATAAATATGTCTTCAGCAATGGAAACTTTTGGAAGGGATGCTCAGTAGCATCCAAGACAGGCTAAAATGGCTGCATTAAGTTTCATCTAGCTACAGAGTAGGTTATTTTGACCTTAAGTGAAGGGGGTTATATTTGTAGCTTATAGAGTGAGGACAAAGTGAACCTTAGCTGATTTTGAGTGTATTAGCCAGTCTGGGGTTGAAAAAGGGAAACAATTATGAAGTCATTATGTTAAGGTGACTCAAGCTGGATTTGGTTAATAAGTTGTTTACTATAAATTTACTATCTATATACAGTATGTAGTCTGAGATCTCATAATGGACTGAAATAGCTTTGTACCCCCCAAACCTGACATTAAGTTATGCTGTACAGAAAGGCTACTAGAGAAAAATAAAAGGGAAAGGCTACAGTTCCAAGATCACAGTGTAAGAAAGAGAAAAAAAACCCAGTCTTTTCTATCAGTGACTGGCTGACAGTTTGGATGCTCTACTGAGTCTTTTTCATTCTGAAAGAGGAGTTTTTTAAAGAGATTTGCAGCACTAATTTCATGAAGACAATGCACCACTGAGTGTATCCTTCACCCTCAGTGGGTTCATATTTTGCTTTTCTGGCTTTGCCAGTGATCTGTTCACTGGTTGGAACAGTGAATATCCATCATCTTATAATGGATAATAATAAGTAACAAGGAAGCAGGCTTCCCAGTAGGGTCTAGGAGAAGTGCTTGGTCATTCATTTTAGTGCAGAAACTATGTGAACCAGCAGACTGGTTTTTGTTTGGTTCTGACAGTCAACCTTTGCTGGTTTTCCTATCTAGCAGTCTGGTCACCTCTGTTTGCCATTGTGGTTATGCAATGACTTGGCAGGACCATAGGACTTAACAGACATCATTTCAATCGTCTGTTCTTTCCTTCAACAAGTATAGGGACCTCGGAGGCCATATACTCCAAACCCTTCACTTTATAAATGAGTTACCTGAGGTACAGTGAGTTTTAGTGACTTGCCCCAGGTCATAAAACCAGTAAGTGTTCCTTGCTCTAAGTGTCAGGCCATCAGAACAATAGATGTTGCATCTTAAAATTGTGCTGGGACATGTTCTCTGTCTTCATGGAACTTACCAGAAAATCTGGCTTAAGGGAACTTATTCTGCAGTTATCCTCTCCCCTGAGTCATGTAAGTTTTGTTTTGTTTTCATTTCCTTCCTAGCATTAGGGCCTTCTTCATTTGCTTACAACAGAATTATTTCTATCATCTATGTTCCCTGTAGGAAAGAGTTTCATGGGGCACTCTTGGTCAGTGTCTACCTCTCCCTTATCATCAGGGTCTTTAAAGGGTAGGTGGACTATGCATATCTAACCATCTGGATGTCTATTATGAGGCTTGTCTCAAAGACCCTTGCATAATAATGAGACCTGAAATCCTATCTTCACTTAAAGAATATAGGGGGAGGAAATCAGCTGACTGGCACATCAAATAATAGCAGTAGAACATTACCAATGGTGGATATTGGGAAATCTGCTTCAAGGTTTGCCAGTTGACTAGAAGACTTTTTCCTCCTAGAGCTTTTCCTGAATTTAGAAGTTTTCATTTTCACTACCTGTGTTGCTTTGTTGTTGTTGGGTTTTTTTGTCACAGTGAAATATCTAGAAGCTTCTTAACTTCTTCTGCTAACTTTAAATCTCCAAAATTTAATTCTTTAAATGGTCAAGTCAGGGAATACAGGGACTCAAGAAAACTGAACCCAAGTTGAGTTCATGTCCTTCAGGTAGGAGAGTCAATCAATAATCAAAATATTTATTGTTCCTACTATATGGCAGATATTGTTCTAAGAGTTGGGGAAAGAAAGACAAAAACAAAACGTTCTTGCTACCAACAAGTTTGCATTTTACTGGGGGAGACAATATATACTTATTTACATATACAGAGTAAGTATAAGTCAAGTTCATTTTAAATATGGGATGGACCAGTACAAAAGCAAGGAGGTAGAGTATCTTGGGTAAAGAACAACATGACAGCTCCTCAGGCTCAAATGTAAGAATGCAGGGATAAACAGAGAAATGAAAAAAGGATTTATGATGTTCCATGTGCACTGAGGATACAAAGACAAAGGAGAGACAGGCTGTAGTCTCAAAGGGCTGTTACAAAGTAGGTTAGGGTGAGGATGTAAAGGGCTTTAAAAACCTAGTGGAATAATATATACTTGATCCTAGGAGTAATAGGGAATCACTGGAGTTTACTAAGAAAGGATAGGATCATACCTGTGCTTTGAAGGAAAACCACTGGCAGTTGTGTGGAGAATTGACTGCAGCAAGAAAAGGCCTGAGTCTGGGAGACCAATTAGCAATCATAGCAGTAGTCCAGGTAAGAGGTGATGAAGGCCTGAATGTCCTCAACTAAGGCAGTTGATGTGTGAATGGTGAGAAGAGAATGGCTATGAAGGCAGCCAGAAAGTGCCATAGTGCACAGAAAGCAGGGCATGGAGTCAGGAAGACTCTTCTTCCTGAGTTCAAATCTAGTCTCAGAAACTTACTAGATGTATGACTCACTTAACCCTGTTTGCTTCAGTTTCCTCATCTGTAAAATGAGCTGGAGAATGAAATGACAAGCCACTCCAGTAGCCTTGCCAAGAAAACCCAAATGAGATCATGAAGAGCTGGACACAACAGAAACTAGTAAACAATAATGTCTATGAGAGATGCTCTGGAGGTAGAAATGATAAGATAACTGGATGAAGAATGACAAGATTGTCAACCTAGAAGGCTAGAGGAATGGAGGTACCCTCAAGAAAAATAAGAAACTTGAGAAGAGGGATGGTTTAAATAGAAAGTTTAGATGGATGAGTTCTGCTTTTCACATGTTGAATTCAAGAAATGTAGAGAGTAACTAATTTGATAAGTCTAGAAGGCATTAGAAATGCATGACAACTCAGGAGAGAGACAAGTTGTTAGATAGTCATCCATATAATTTCATAAAATGATAATTAAATCTATTATCAGTTACAATATGGCCACTTACACTTTTAAAGTTGGATCAATCATGAACCTGTTCAAAACTCCATAGAAAATAGTTTCCTCACAGGGTTGGAGAGACCCTTAACAATTGTGAGTAATGGACAAATGCTAGAGCCTTCAAAGTTGTAAGAGAGTTATCTAGAATTTGGGATATAGATAAATATATACCAAAGTATGGAAGTTTGTTTTGTTGGGACAGCAAATATTTAACCTGGGGGTGAGTGAGGAGAACATAGGAGTGATCAGAGGTATCCTTGAATGATTTGGTGGGTTCTCCATTCACTTGATGAGACTACAAGGAATGAATCTATGTTATACTAGCTCACTTCTCATGGATCAGCTTCACCTTTGGCTACTTGATGAGGGATATGGGTCTTTTTACATGAGCTTCTCTAATTAGTCTAATATAAATCTCCTGATGATTGGCCAATTTTTCCCATATAAAATATGAAAGATTCAGAGTGGTCCCATTCATTTCTTTTTGATATGCTTCAAGTATTTTTTCTCCCATTTTCTTTAGGACTGATTGAAATAAGGGGAAAGAGATCGCTTCCCTATCCCTTCCCTTCCCCTCAATATTAAATAGTCATGTAGTAGAAGCACATGGCCATGAGACATGTGCTTGCATGCAACCTAAAAATGGAAGTTCCTAATCTCTCCAATTGCTGGGACTATCTTCTGTCTTTTTGTTTCCTTCTCTGAAAAAAAAGTCAATGTCTAGTGATCCTGAGAAATGGTCTTTATGGACTCAGGAATTATCTCATTGGTGATCCTTGGTCAACATCTCTTTAGTTTCAGAAACAAGTGTTGGCAGTCTAGAAAAAATATTTTCCTTAACAGCACACTTCACAGAAAAGAGAACTGACAGTAAAAGAATCCTGAAGTTAGAAAATTAAAGAAAGCCATGTACTACCTTACATCTTGTGAATTGCTTGCAGTGTGTAGTACCTAGATAAATGCAAATTATTTGTTAAGCAGATCCATAAAGAATCTTTTCCTTCTATAGTGAATATGATGGGTTACTGAAGTACTTTATGTTTCCTATATCCATTCATGCATGTTTTTCATCCCTTGTATTTTGTACAGTTTCTGTAGCAAAGGAAATAAATAGCAGTCCTATACCTGAAAAAAGAAAAAAGAAAGCTATTTCCCAAATTTTTTGTCAGAGACTGCAGTTCTCATCATGGCCCACAGACTTCTCAAATAAAAAGCATACAAAAAAGTATATATTTTAAAGTATAAGTTTATTCTCCTTTCCACTAAAATTTGACTCCAAGTCTCTTTCATGGTATAGAGGTGACCATGGAATCTTAAAGGTTACATAAATAGGCCATACATTTTAGCTGCTCCTATGAACCTTGAAGGGTTTGGAGTATACCCTAATTATGGGTTATATATTTACTGTTTGAGGACCAGTCTAGCAAAGTTTTAGGGAATTGCATTCCTATATTGGTCACAGGGTAGTGAATTTTTTCATTGAAGTCACACTCAAGGACATCTAATAAGTTTTAAAACAGTTACTTTCTTCACTGGCAGAGAACATATACACAAAAATGAAATCAAGGCTCCTTGACATATTGCAGTAAGTCTAGCTGGAAAAGTCTATTATGGAAAAAATAGCCAGATTAATTAGCCAGAATGAATGCAACTTGTGTTGTTTTCTACCTCTCTTCATTAGAATAAGGATACAGATGGTTGAAGAACATCTTTTAAAAACCGGGCACATTAAATGATTAGGTTCCAGGGATATGAGCAATACTACCTCATAAACCAATAAAAAGCAGTAGAGAGAAAAATAAATCTGTACAAAGTTTGTTATGAGATCCACTTGAGACTGATTTGAAAGTGAAAAGAGAACAACAAATGGTAAGAGCTGCCAGTGTTTCTTCAGGAAGCTATTTTTATCATCACTGACAAGAGTATCCCATTTGGACTCAACACCTTAACTATTCACTGTACAAAATGAACAAGTAGAAACGGCACTAAACAATGAAATAACAAGCATTTACTAAATGCCTATCAGGTACCAGGCACTTTTCAAGTTTTGGGGGATACAAAGACAATAGTCAATAATCTTTAATGATCAAAAATCAATGATTTCTACTTTCAAGGAGCTTTTGGCAGAAACAATAACTATCTCCATTGACTGATCATGTCTAGGAGTAAAGTGGGCTTTTAAAGCTGTTTGACTTTTAAAGGAATTCAAAAAAGAAACAGTGAGGTAGGGTGAGGTATGGAAAGCATGAATAACTTGAGAGATCAGGAAACTAGGAGTATATTCCATGAGAAACAGCCAATGGAAAGGCATGAAGATGGGAAATGGAGCACCATATAAAGGAATAATGAAAAGACCAAACTGACTTGACTCTGGAATACATGAAGGGGAAGTAATGTGTAAATAAGGCTGCAATGGAAGTTAGTTTGGGAAACAGCTTCAACAGACAAAATATCTTTCAAGAAATTTAATCTGGAGAAAAAAATGAATTTGAAGGCATTGATGGATCAAGTTGTAAGATATTTAAAAGAGGAAAGGATACAGAACAATGGAGGGAATGAAAAGAGGTGGTAGTAGTATCAAGAAAAAGGTGATTAATTACTATGTATTCACACATCTACTTTCTTATTTTTATGAAAATAATCTACTTACATTCTGAAGGCATTTGTGGGGGACTTGGAGTCAAGAACACCTGGATTCAAATCCTGCCTCATACACTTATAAGTGGTGTGTGACCCTGGACAAGCCACTTAAGATCTTTGAGGCTCAGTTTCCTCATCTCTAAAACAGAAATAATAATAGCACCTACTCTCACAGTTGTTGTGAGAATCAAATGAAGGGAAAAAAATTAAGCTATGTACCAAGCATTATGTTGAATAATATTAGTGCACCAAATACAAAATGAAGACAAGTAGCTTATCCTCTAATGAGAGACACTAGATATGTAGAGATATACACATTTATATGAAGAAAGAGAAACAGAGAGAGAGAGAGAGAGAGAGAGAGAGAGAGAGAGAGAGAGAGAGAGGGAGAGTAAGAAAGATGATCTGATCTGAGGTATCTAGCCTCAGATAAACTAAGTGGAGAATAGACTGCAGCAAGAAAGCCATCTAGCCTCAGACACTTGCTATAGCTGTGTGATTCTGGGAAAGTCATTTAAATTCAGTTTGCCTTAGTTTCTTCATCTGTAAAATGGGGATAATAACAGCATCTGCCTCCAAGGGTTGTTGTGAAGACCAAATAAGACAATAATTTTTTTTTATTTCTCTAATTTCTTTATTTAAAAAACTAATTTATTATTTGTTATTTGTAATATTTCTTTGGAAATTTTAAGCTCCAATTTCCTCCCTTCCTCCCATCTCTATCTAACAACCACTGAGAAAGTAAGCAAAATTATATTAATTAATTGTACATATGAAATCATGCAAAATGCATTTTCATCTTAGTCATATTTATAAAAAAAAGATAAAGAAGGTGAGAAAATTACACTTTAGTTACACTCACAGTTCATAATTTCTCTCTCTGGAGGGGGACAGCATTTTTTTCATCACAGGTTATTTGGAATTGTCTTAGATCACTGTATTGATCAGAGTAGATAGATCTTTTACAGTTAATCATCATTGTAATATTGGTGTTGCTGTACACAATTATTTCCCAGTTCTTCTTACTTCCCTTTACTTTAGTTCATAAGGTCTTACCATGTTTTTTTGAAACCATTCCCTTCATTACTTCTTATAGCACAATAGTACTCCATCACAATCATATGCCACAACTTGTTCAACCATTCTCTGGTTGATGAGCATACTCTAAATTCTTGTACACATAGATTCTTTTCCTTTCTCTTTGATCTCTTTGGAGTACAGACATAGTAGTAATATTGCTGGGTCAAAGGGATAAGTTTTACAGTCCTTTGGGCATGGTTCCAAATTGTTCTCCACAACAGTTGCACCTGTTCACAGCTCCACCATGAATACATTAGTGACCCATTTTCCCTCATCCCCTCCAACATTTGTCATTTTCCTTTTCTGTACTGTTGGGCATGAGATTTTACCTCAGAGGTGTTTTAATGTGCATTTCTGTAATCAGTAGTGATTTAGAATATTTTTTCATATGACTATAAATAGTTTTGATTTCTTCTTCTGAAAACTGCCTCTTCACATCCTTTGACCATTGACCAATTAGGAAATAACTCTAATTTTTATAAATTTTATTCAGTTCTTTATATATTTGAGAAATGAGGCCTTTATAAGAGTAACTTGCTAGAAAAAACTTTGATATTACTCCATTGTCTACGGTACCTTATAACAAAATAAAATTTCCCAGATTATCTCTTTTAAATAGATTTATTACTTTTGCTTTGTCTGAGATTGTGATTGCTACCCTTGCCTTCTTTTACTTCAACGGAAGCATAATAGATTTTACTCCAGCCCTTTATTTTAAGGCTGTGTACCTTTTTGTTTCAAATCTGTCTCTTGTAAACAATGTATTGTTGAATTCTAATTTCTAATCCATTCTGCTATCCACTTCTGTTTTATAAGTGACTTCATCACTTTCACATTCAGTTGTAATTACTGTGTATTTTCTTCTATCTTATTTCCCTCTGTTTTTCCTTGTCTCTTTTAATCCTTTCCCTTCCCAAAAGTCTGTTTTATTTCTGACCACTGCATCTCTTAATCCTTCCTGTTAACATCTGCCTCTGCTCCCACCTCCACCTCCATCACCTATCTCTTCCTATTCTTACTTCCCACTTGGGGAAGATATATTTCTATACCAATGGAGTATGTATGTACATATATTCTTTCCTTTTTGAACCAATTCTGATGAGAGTGAGGTTCAAGCATTGCCCATCACTCCATTTTCTTCTTTAGTATAAAAAAACTTTTTCATTCAAGCCTCTTTGATGTGAAAAAAAAAATTTCCTCCTGTATCTCTGCCTTTCCCTTTCTTCTTCTTCTTCTCATGCTTTCATTTTTTTGGAAATTATTCCAAAATAATCAACTCATATTCATGCCTTCTGCTATGTAGACTCCTTCTAACTGTTCTAATAATGATAAAGTTCTTAGGAGTTACATGTATCATTTTCCCACAGAGGAATAGAAGCAGTTTAACCTTATTGAGTCTCTTAGGATTATGACTGAGTCTTATGATTATTCTTTCACATTTACCTTTTTATGCTTCTCTTAAGTCTTATGTTCTTGGTTGTAATCCCAGCTACTTTGCCTTCCAGAAATATCATCTTGCATGCTTTCCACTACTTTAACATGGAAGCTGCTAAATCTTGTGTGATCCTGACTGAGGTTCCATGATATTTGTATTGTTTCTTTCTGGCTACTTGCAATATTTTCTCCTTGACATGGGAGATCTAGAATTTGACTAAAATACTCCTTAGAGTTTTTTTCATTTTGAGATATCTTTCAGGAGGTGATCGGTGGGTTCTTTCAATTTCCATTTTACCCTTTGGAACTAAGATATCAGGACAGTTTTCCTTTATAGTTTCTTGAAATATGATGTCTAGACTCTTTTTTTTTTGTATTATGGCTTTCAGGCAGTCCAATAATTTTTAAATTATTTCTATTTGATCAATTTTCCAGGTCAATTGTTTTTACAATGAGACATTTCACATTTTCTTCTATTTTTTTCATCATTTTGGCTTAGTTTTATTGTTTCCTGAAATCTATTGAAGTTATCAGCTTCGCTAGCCCAATTCTAATTTTTAAGGAATTATTTTCTTCAGTGAGATTTTGTTTCTCTTTTTTTCATTTGGCCAATTCTGCTTTTTTTTTTAAATATATAATTTATTTATTTTTCAGTTTTCATCATTCACTTCCACAAGAATTTGAATTCTAAATTTTCTTCCCATCTCTCCCAATCCCCATCCCTTCCCCAAGTCTGCCCTCTCTTCTATCACACCCCACTTTTCCAATCCCCTTCCCCTCTATTTTCCTTTAGGGCAAGAAACTTTTCTATACCCCATAGCCTGTATGTCTTATTTCCAAGTTGTATACAAAAATAATTTTTAACATTCATTTTTAAAGTTTGAGTTCCATATTCTCTCCTTTTCTCCCTCCTCATCCACCCTCACTGAGAAAATAAGTAATTCCATATAGGTCATACATGTGTAGCCATGCAAAACACGTCCACAACAGTCATGTTGTGAAAGACTAACCGCATTTCCCTCTGTCTAGTTCAACCCTCCATTTATTCTATTCTCTCCCTTGACCTGTTCCCCCACAATAGTATTTCCTTCTGATTATCCCTTCCCCCAATCTCCCATCCCTTTTATTACCTTCCTTCTCCTATCCTCTTCCCCCTGCCTTCCTTAAGGGTAAAATAGATTTTCATACCCAATTCAGTGTGTGTTATTCCCTTCTTAAGTCAAATCCAATGAGAGTAAGACTCACTTATTCCCTTTCACCTCCCTGCTCTTCCCCTCCATTGTAAAGTTCTACATTCTACCTCTCCTTTTCTCTTTTTCCCAGTGTATCCTTCTCAACAGTAAATTTTATTTTTTAGGTGTCTTCCTTTCATATTCAGCTCACCCTGTACCCTTTATCTCTCTCTCTCTCTCTCTCTCTCTCTCTCTCTCTCTCTCTCTCTCTCTCTCTATATATATATATATATATATATATATATGTGTGTGTGTGTGTGTGTGTGTGTGTGTGTGTGTGTATGTATGTATGTATGTATATGTGTGCACACACATATATACACATATATAATATACACATACACACCCACATATATTCCCTCTAACTAAACAAATACTGAGAAAGATCTCATGAGTTACAAATATTATCTTTCTATGTAGAAATGTAAACAGTTCAATTTTAATGAGTTCCTTATGGCTTATCTTTCCTGTTTATCTTTTCATGTTTCTCTTGATACTTGTATTTGAAAGTCAAATTTTTATTCAGCTCTGGTCTTTTCAACAAGAATGCTTGGAAGTCCTATATTTCATTGAAATTCCATTATTTCCCTTGAAATATTATAAGCCTTTTTCCTGGGTAGGTGATTCTTGGTTTTAGTCCTAGTTCCTTTGACTTCAGGAATATCATATTCCAAGCTCTTTGATCCCTTAATGTAGAAGCTGCCAGATCCTGTGTTATCCTTATTGTATTTCCACAATATTCAAATTGTTTCTTTCTGGCTGCTTGCAATATTTTCTCCTTGACTTGACAACTCTGGAGTTTGGCTACAATATTTTTGGGACTTTTTCTTTTCGGATCTCTTTCAGGAGATTATCAGTGAATTCTTTCAATATTTATTTTACCCTTTGGTTCCAAAATATCTGGCCAGTTTTCCTTGATAATTTCATGAAAGATGATGTCTAGGCTCTTTTTTTGATCACGGCTTTAAGGTAGTCTCAAAATTTTTAAATTTCTCCTGGATCTATTTTCCAGGTCAGTTGTTTCTCCACTGAGATACTTCACATTGTCTTTTATTTTTTCATTCTTTTGGTTTTGTTTTGTAATTTCTTGGTTTCTCATAAAGTCATTAGCTTCCATTTGCTCAATTCTAGTTTTTAAAGAACTATTTTCTTCAGTGAGCTTTTGAACCTCCTTTTCCATTTGTCTAATTCTGCTCCTTAAAGCATTCTTCTCCTCATTGACTTTTTGGGCCTCTTTTGCCTCTTTTAAGATAGTTCATTTTTAAAGGTGTTAATTTTTTTAGAATTTTTTTGGGTCTCCTTTAGTAAGCTGTTGACTTGTTTTTCATTATTTCCTTGCATTGCTCTCATTTCTCTTCCCAATTTTTCTTCTACCTCTCTTACTTGATTTTCAAAAATTTTTGAGCTCTTCCATGGCCTGACGCCACTGCATATTTATTTTGGAAGTTTTGGATGCAGAAGTCTTGACTTTTACGTCTTTCTCTGAAGACCTAAATTGGATGTTAGAAAATACCTGCTCACCAGGAAAATAACCTTCTATTGGCTTAAACTTTTTCCCTTTTGGGGGCATTTTCCCAGCCAGTTACTTGACTTTTGAGTTCTTTGTCAAGGGAAGGGTATATTCTGAGGACCTGTATGTTCTCAGTTCCTCCAAGGTGGCACAATCAAGGGAGAAGAGCTTATTCCTCTCCTGGCCTGTGCTCTGGTCTGTGAGCAGGATTCCCTCTCCAGAGCCCCCACCAACTCCACCACACCAGCACTCCTCCCCACCCCTGGACAGCCCCTCAGGGCTGAGGTTTAGATCAGCTGCTCAATCCCCCCAGGGCCTCCAGGTCAGGGCTCCAACAATGGTAGCTGCCACTGCCTGCGGCCAAGGTTAAACAGCTGAGTAGTGAAAGAGCCCTCTCACTGACCCCCAGATACTGTCTTTAGCATTTGTGATTTGAGGAATTGGGGACCCACAGCTGCTGCCAGTGGCATGACGCCTTGAAGCCTGCTTCGTCCCTATGCTGGGCTGCACTCCATTCCTCCATTCTAATTTTTAAAGAACTATTTTCTTTAGTGAGTTTTTGGAATTCCTTCTCTTTTTGGCCAATTCTGCTTTTTAAGACATTCTTCTCCTTGTTGACTTTTTGGACCTCTTTTGCCATTTGCCTTAGTTTATTTTTAAGGTGTTATTTTCTTCACATTTTTTGGATCTCCTTTAGCAAGCTTTTGACTAGTTTTTCATGATTTCTTTCCTTGCTCTCATTTCTCTTCCCAATTTTTCCTCTACTTTTCTTACTTGATTTTCAAAATCCTTTTTGAGCTCTTTCGTAGTCTGAGACCATTTAATTTTTTTTTTTTTGGAGCCTTTGGGTGTAGGAGTGTAGAAACCTTGACCTTGCTATCTTCCTCCAGTTGTATGCTTTGGTCTTCCTCTGGTTGTATGCTTTGATCTTCCTCATCTGAAAGGATTAAAGAAAATGCCTTTTCACCTAGAAAGTAACCTTCTATAGTCTCATTTTTCCCACTTTTTGGACATTTTCCCAGGCAATTACTTGACTTTTGAGCTCTTTGTGAAGTGGACAGTATACTACCCCAAAATTCAGAGGTTTTGTGCAGCTGTTTTCAGAGATATCTCTAGGGACTTCTAAGTTATCAGTTCCTCCAAAGTAGCATAATCAAGGGAGAGGTGTTTACTCCTCTCCTGGCCTGTGTTCTGGTCTGTGAGCAACCACAAGCTCTCTTTTCTGCCCTGAATGTGTCAATAGGATTCTCTCTCCACATCTGCCATCAGCTCCTCCATATCAGTGCTCCTCCTCTCCCCAGGACCACCACTCAGAACTGTGACCCTGATCAGCCACTTAATTCCCCTACAGGCTGAGAGCTCTACAAGGGCCACTGCTGCTGCAGTGACTGCTGCTACTCTGAGTCTGAGGCTCAGGATGAGCAATGCTCCCCTCTCATCCAGGTGAGAGAACTTTCTCACTGACCTTTGAAATTGTCTTTGGCATTTGTAGGTTGAGAAATTTGGAAACCATGATGCAGTGATTCAGTGCCCTGAGGCCTGCTCCAGTCCTGTCTGTGTTAGCAGAGCCCACACTGGGTTGTGCTTCACTCCAGGAAAATGATGTATTCTGCTTACTGGTTCTGCTTACTTCACTAGGTGAATCCATACAAGCCTCACTTGCATCAGTCTTCCCATGCTCCTATGCATTCATCAAATTCATTTTCCTACAGCAAAGCAACATTCTCTTATATTGTTTAGTTGATGGGCATCTACTTTGTTTCCAGTTTTTTGTGACTACAAAAAAAGAGCTGTTGTAATTATTATGGGGATTTTCATTGTTTTAATCACTGATCTCCTTGGCGTATATATTTAGCAGATGGATCTTTGTGTCAGCAGGTAAAGACATTTTCATCACTCTTTTAGCAAAATTCCAAAATGCTTTCCAGACTTATTGAACCAATGTAGGCTACCCAAATGTCAGGGTCATTTTTCGAAAACAAAACTTTTCCTGTGAAACTATATGACCATAAGATATGGAATGCCACATTTTGAAGAATAACAGTTAAGTGTCACCTCAAAGGTAAGAAGGAGGAGGTATGGAAGAGCACACAATGGGTGCAAATAGGCTGTAACACATTATTGACCAAGAACGTTGCAAAAGAAATATTCTAAAGCAAACATGTCAACCATACAACCCTAAGATCGCACATGTCCCAAAACATTCCAAAATGTGGCCCAAATCAGATTAAAATGTAATTGGGAAGCATTTAATAAAAAAAATAAAAATATAATGAAACATAGTATTAATATATGATTTTTGTAATCAATATGCAGCCCACAGGGATATTTATATCCAGTTTAGTGTCTCCTATTTCCATTTTAGTTTGATATCAGTGGTTTAAAGAATGCCTTTAGTATTGGATAAATAAAAAAGAGGATGGTCTGATCATATGATGAGAGCAAAGAATAATTGATAGAAACTCTCCACGTTCCAATGATAGCTATACAATGTCAGGAGATCTGGAAGAAAGCCTACCCAGTTGATGGAATGGAGTCTCTGTGGAGGAAGTACAGGAATATTTGAGTGAGTTGCACAGCATCAGAAGGCATAGAGGTACTATAATTTACAATGTTGGAGGGATACTCACATAAGTGAGATAACAAATCCATTCAAGTATTCTTGTGATGCTGCTATGTATGGCTGTGGATTGTGAAACACCACACCCTCTAAAGAATCAGTTTTGTAGATGACCTGACTGATAATGGAGAGGAACATGGTAGACATAAGTAATTTTTTTTCACATTACAACAGTGATTTGTTGGGTAAAAATCCAAGGAAACAAATGTATGATCAGAATAATGGTATGATCATGCAACAAGATCAAGAGAAAACATGCCAACCTGACTGCTGTAATTATACTCATGAGAAGAAGAAGAAAGAAAAAGGAAGAGGAGGAAGAAGAAATAGAAAGAAGAAAGAAAAAGAAAGAAGAAGGAGGAGGAAGAAGAGGAGGAAAAAGGAAGAAGAAGAGAAAGAAGGAGGAAGAGAAGCAGAAGAAAACTAGAGAGCCTTCCGTACATTTGGGCAAATTTTTTCCAATGGACTGATGAGGTAACATGGACAAAAGTAATACAAGACAACATAGTATGCACCTTTGGGAATAGCCTAATACTTGGAATCCCATAGGCAATTAATAAATGCATGATAATTATTTCTATAAAAAAGTTAGCTCTGTCTTAAGAAGACACTTGGGACTATTAAGAGAACTGAACAGTGACATCTATCCCACTATCTTTTTGTTTGTTTGTTTGTTTAAATTTTGGGTCCACATGCCAGTAATATTCACTTATTCCTTAGGAAACATAGGTCCATTGAGATATTGAAGTATTCATACCATGAAGTCTAAGGTTCCAAATACAGTGATAGCTATTATTTCTGAAAATTTCATGAAAGACATGAGTTGTCTGAAGTAGTTGCTCAGGTGTAAACAGTCCATCATTTTTTTTCCTTAAAGAACAAAGATGACAACTCCAATAATTATAGATCAGTCCATCTAACTTAGATAAATGGAAAGTTACTTGAATAAATCACCAATCAATTTATAGTCACCTACAGGACTGGAAATACTGAGTAGGAATCAATATGGCTGTGGGAAGAACAAATCACACCCAAGCCGTTTAATTTCTTTTTATGACAGAGTGACAGGCAATATAACCTCTCTGGACTTCAGTAAGCAATTTGATTTCTGCTCTGTGTGATCATCCTATTAAAAAGCTAGCATTTGGTATCATGATAGAATGAGAAGGGTGAACAGCTGGCATGATGATGCCATAAATGAAGGCTACCTTTAGTGAGTCACACTATCTTGTCATTCATGACTTCTGTGTTCCTTTCCTCTGTTGTGCATTTATCCTGACAGACACCCCCTGGTTCCCTAGCTTTTGCAACTGTTGCTATGAACTCTGGTCCCACCTCTTATTCTTGCTTCAAAGATCTGGCATTCTGTTGAACTTCTAATTAACTTGGAACAAGCTTCAGCTCTTTCTTTTTGATCATGATTTGGTCAACATCTTTTCTCCTAAGGGAGCATGGTCTTTGAATCACCCATCAGTCCTATCATTCCCCATTCCACAATAAAGTGCTAAAAATTAGAAAGCTAGATAGATAAACTCTAGACAGGTATTTTTCAAACTTGGCCTGTTGGAACTGTTAAAGCTATTTTTCTTCTGATCTTATGCAAAATATGCTTTCCACTTTAGATTTTTTCTCTACCTCCTTGTTTTGTTTTTATCTGTTCCTCCCCATCTTCATCTCTCTTTGCCTTTGCTCACGCATCCCCCTCCCCCCCAAAAAGAAGCAAATGTGATAGGTGAAAATCTGTGCACAAAGAAATGTGATATATAAAAGTATCTTTCTTTTGTTTTCTTAACAGGCTAGACATCCTGTCTGAAACAGTATTTGAACTCAGGTTTTTCTGACTTCCAGGCTTAGAGCTCTATTCATTATACCACCAAGCTGTCTATCTTAATACTATGCCTACTCCAAGGTTGAGCTCAGGTCTTACTTCCTTCATAAAGCTTTTCCTGATCACCCAGCCTAGAAGTGACCTCTCCTTTAAAATTCTGTATCACTTATTGTCTGTGTAACACACAGGATATATATTATTTACTGCCCTGTACAATTAGTTATAGAAATTTGGTCACATAATCTTCCTTATGATAACATAACACTGAGTTGGTTTCACTCAATAAGGACAGGAGCGAAGCTTGGGATTTCACTAATGAAACTCCTTGATGAAGAACTCCCTTACTCAATGTGAGTCAGTACCTTCTCTGGATTGTTGGTCTTAGAGAGTTCCTTAGAGAATTGAATGATTTATGACTTGCCCAAGATGGTACAGCCAGTATGTGTCAGAAGCAAAACTTAACCCTGGCCTTTCTGCCTCTGAGACCAGCTTCCAATGCCCTGTGTCATGCTATTTCTCTCCACTAAATATTTTCCACCAAAAGATTTCACCTTTGGCCAGATGATCAAAGGAATCAGCACAACACAGTAGAAAGAGGCCTGGACTTGGAGATAAAGGCCCTAGACTGCATTCTCTCTCTGCCATTTTCAGTCACTGTGACTGTGGACAAGGGACAACTTCTCTAAGCCTTTGGTTCCAAAGCTGCAAAATGGAGATAATAATATAATGTGACTATAATAATATCATGTAAATATAATAATATCATGTGAATATAATAATATCATGTGAATATAATAATATTCACACTTACTCCCTCAGAAGGTGGTTGCAAAGATTGAGGTGATATATGTAATTGCTTTTTAAATCTTAAATATTGTAATGGATCTTTGATTTTCTTAATGTGGTTTCTCCCTTCAACCCTGCAACTAATCCAAACCTTCTTATCCTGTGTGACTTCTGTCTCTGTGTTCCTATAAATCCTACCTAGAGAGTCCACTCATTATGTCCCTGTAGGCCATGGGTTCTTAGCCTAGATGAACTCTATGGACTCTTTTATTCAGAATTAAGTCTTTAAATGCATAAAATAAGATACATAGAGTTATCATGGGAAATAATGCTAGTAAAATAAATATATTATTATTAAATTATTATATTATATAATATAAATTATTATTAATAATAATTATATTGAAATAACTTTCTCTTCCAGGTTCAGGGATCTTGTGAAATCTATCCATGGATCCCATGTGTCTATGAACCCCCAGACCTTTGCTCTAGGTCCCCCTTTAGGTCTTTTGATACTCATAGGTGCTAATGATGCAGCATGTCCACTTGTAATCTATTCTCCTTCACTTTTGTTGCCTGACCACCTTTTCTAATATCATTATTCTTTTGATATTTTTATACTCCCTTTGGTGTACAGTTAATCACTGATAATATATGGCAGTCTGTTTATTCCCACTCTTTTGTTTTCCATTGTTTTGTGTGACTCACAATTTTGTTTGCTCAGAAATTATGACTGTCACGAAATCCTTAAACCAGCATATACATTCAGTCTGTCATTGTTAGGGTGCTAAGAATCACATAGTTTTTAGACCATCTGCTGACATTAATTTGATTGCTGGTACTGTAAATCGTCACCCAATAATTGTGTTAACACACCAGCAGAGGAACTGAATCACATCCATGTTGACTTTCTTGCTCCAAAAACAATAAGAACAACAATAACAACAACAACAACAAAAACCTGGAAGACATAAAGAAGTCATGGGTAAATGGAGGAATGACTGTTCTAAGAGAACTGAGTAAAGGAACTGGCAGAACTGGTTTCCTCGGGTGCCCAAAGGTAACAATATATTCTCATTATCAATGACAGTGAAACCATCATCTCAATACTAACACCTAAGGACCCAATGTGCTTCATGAAAAAATTGAAATGGACCTTAACTAGGTGGCTAACATTTCTTTAGCACTTTGGGGTCTGAGAAGCCCTTTATATAAGTAATGGAGAACTGGGGCATGTCCAGGGTACTTCAGATGGAATCTCCAGGTGTAGGATATTATGGAGAAGATGGCATCTCTCTATGTGGAAGAAAATGCCAGGAAGTTGCTTCCAAGAGAATTATAACGTTTAAGGGAAGGGGAAGGGAGAGACAGACTGTAGGGCATGCATAGACATTCTGTAACTGCTGCTACTTTGCTAACCACATGTTGAAAAGGAGGTCATTTAATTGCAGAGTCATTAACAAAATTCTTGTCAGTGTCCACTATGGTTTCTTTGACTCTTTGACTCATTTCAGTAACTACTTAGTTCAGGTCTCCAACCATGGGAGACTGAGCCATAGGAATCCTGAAGTAGGAATCTTGGCTAGGTTTTCTACCAGAATAGTATCAATGACCCAGGGAACAAGGAACAATCTTTGGAAGCTACCTTTGAGAATCCAGTCCTATAGGAGGATCCATCTGAATGTGAACTTGGTGGAAACAGTGCTAGGTAGAAAACTAAGTTTTGATTTCTACCCTTTCTAGAGACTAAGGTGGTGTCAGGAAGGGTATACACTAGAAAGGAAATGTTTGTATGTTTTCTTTTGCTATATCTTTTAGATGCAAATTGCTGTGTAAAAGCTACTGATGTGAAATAATTAAATAGAATGAGGGACACTAGTCATTAGCCTCCTATCGAGTACAGGGAATGTAGCTGATGGGGTTTAAGCAGATGACAATAAAGGGGGAGATATTCACAAACCCCTCAGAGTGCTTGAAAAACTTGAGGGAAAAATGTAGCCCACCTGACCCTGAGAGAGCAGAGTCATAAATGAGTCATATTATACGTGATCTCAATTTATCCTACACAATGAAGTAGGTGTTGTTATTATTCCCATATTACTAATGAGCTAAATGAGGCTGACAGGGATTAAATGACTTGCTTATAGCCACAGAGTATCAATTTTCTGATATAGGATTTAAACACAGGACTTCCTGTGTGTCTTTAGTACTATGAAATCTGGAAGCACAACTGGACCAGACCAAATGCATTCACATGAAGTACGCATGAAATGTACTATAATTTTAAGGGTATGCTAGCATCTGTTTTTGTGCAAAGATGGATTTTAGCTAAAATAATCACACTTTATAAAAGACCTCCTTTACAAATGGATGCTTTATCTGACTGTATTTGTGTCCAAATGATGTCAAATTTCCCCAGTGAATAAAACAACAAAAAAATCAGTCTGATATTCAGGTACTTTGTCTGCATGAGTTGAAACACCTGAATATTTGAAAAATGCGTAAATCACTCCAGATGTCTCAATATAGGGAAGCCTATATAGAACCATGTAAGATTAATAAAATACACTATATGTACAATCCTCTTGCTTTGCCATACAAAGGTGTTTGTTTATTTCTTGAACATATTTTTACTTTGAAATTGATGAAAAACAAAAAACTGCCTGAAAACATTTTCTGTATTTCTTTTCATCTGTTTTAGTGTTTCTCATGCTGCTATCATCCCTAGAGCAGTTCTACATCAATATTTCTTCTGCCTGAGAAAGGCTAGAGTTGGTCCCTCATTTTGGAAATGCTGCATACATTTGCCCCATTATCAACTTCATTCATGCTATTTCCCTTCGGCAAAAGTTTCACTTTGCCATTTTACCAGTTGGGTCAATTTCCTTTCACCATGATGATAACCATGAAGCAAAGATTTCCTTCTGAAAGCTTTTTTTCAAAGTATCTTTTCTACTTCAATAAGCAAACTGTCATCATCATATACTCTTTTTTTTTTTTGTTAGTCAACAATGTTTAAAGACCCACTATCTAAGACCTGAAAAAATACCAAGGGGAAATACAAATCCCAAACAGTCTCTGTTCTGAAGAAAATGACAATCACAAAAGGGAGAACAAGACATAAAGAGAAATAAATACACTTAGAAGAACATACCATAGCATCATAGACTCGGGATTAGAAGGTTCTTAAGGGGATATTTAATCCAGTCTCTTGTTTTACTCATGAGAAAACTGAGACCAAGAAAGGTTCAGTGACTTGCCCAAGATGTTACACAGGTAGTAAAAGAGTACAGATTTGAGCTCACATCTCCCAACTCTAAATCTACCTCTATTTTCACTATGTTATATCATTTTTCAAAGGAGAGATAGGTGTGTATCCTAAGGGATTCTTTGATGAGTGAAGCAATTAGAGCCATGCAAGATTAATAAAAGAACTCATTTTAGAACATTTAGGTTCTTTTCCTTCTTCCCTAATCATCTTTGAAAATAGATCCAGTAGAGGTATTGCTGAGTCAAAAGGACAGAGGCAGTTGAAGAATTCGTTGGACATAATTCCAGATTGCTCTCTAAAATGGTTGGATTAGTTCAAAATTCCACCAACAATGATAAATTAGTGTCCCAATTTTTCCACATCCTTTCCAACATTTGTTGCTTTCCTCTTCACTCATTTTAGCCAATCTGATTGGTGTAAAACTATAAACTCAAGGTTGTTTTAATTTGCATTTCCCTAATCAATAATGATTTAGAGCATTTTTTCACAACTATAAATTGTTTTCATTTCTGCCTCTGAAAACTGTCTATTCATACTCTTTGACCATTTATCATTTGGGGAATGACTTATATTCCTATAGATTTTACAAAGTTCTTTATATATTTGAAACGTGAGACCATTATTTGAGAAACTGTTTATAAAATTTTTCCCAAATTTTCTGCTTTCCTTCTGATCTTGGCTATTTTTGTTTTCTTTGTATAAAACCTTCTACATTTAATCAAAATTATCCATTTTTACATCCCACTTTGCTCTCTATCTCTTGTCTATCAATAAATTCTTTGACTATCCATAAGTCTGGTAAGTTCTATGTTCTTCAGATTTTCTTGCAATAGTTCTCTGTATATCTAGGTCATGTATCCATTTTGACCTTATCTTGGTAAATGGTGTAAGATATTTGTCTATGCCAAGTTTCTGTCATACTGCTTTCCAGATTTCTCAAAAATCTATATGTTCTAAAATATTTATAGAAGCTGTCTTTGTGGAAATTGCCAGGGTGCCCATCATTTTGGGAATAGCTGAACAAGTTGTGATATATGGTTGTTATGGAATACTACCATGTTATAAGAAATGATGAGCTCAATAATCTTAGAAAAACATGGATAGAATTGAATGAAATAATGAAGAATGAAATGGGCAGAATCAAGAAAGCATTTTAAAAAGTAACAGTAATATTATTAATACAAATTTGTGTAGAATAATTTTATATACATATATATATGTTTGTGTGGATGGTAGCCATCTCTAGAGTGAAGTAAGGGGAGGGAAGAAAAAATGAGGAAAAAATAAATTTATATGCTAAGTTTATTATTTAAAAGGAATAGCAGTTACAAATAATATATTTGCAGTTTCATGTGCAATCATTTTTATTATACTATATTATAGAAATTCTTGTTTTATTCATAAATTAAAAGTAAAATAAAGAAAACAAAACAAAGCATTATGGAACAAGTAAGTCTAAAAAAAAGAAAAAGAACCTAGTTTTGGTGGAGAAGGGAGAAGTACATTTCATATAGATGAAACATCAATACCAAATGTACGGAGGTAGAAAATAGCAGGAGTAATGAAGATGTGATCATTTTAGCTGAGGAAGCAGAAGGATGGAGAGAAAAGGAAAATAGATGGAAAGCTCTGAATAATAATTAAAAACTGACATTTGTATAAGACTTTACATATAGAAACTTAATCAATCAACAGCATTTAGTATTTACTATATGCAAGGCACATGGCCAGGTGCTGGGAATATGAAAATATAAATGAAATATTCCCTTCCTTCGAATTTATATTCTATGAGAAAAAATATGCACACACATACATATGTATATTAGTATATATAGGATTATTTCATTTGATCCTCATGATTCTATGAGGGAAGTGTTATTATTATTCCTATTTTATAGAAGAGAAAACTGAGGCTGAACAAAGTTGTGACTCTTCTACAATAGCCTGGTATCTTAGGTAGAATTTGAACCCAGGTCTTCCTGACACGAAGTCCAATGTACTCTATATTCTATATCACACTGCCTCTCATTCAAAGCAAATGTTATCAAGGTAGATTTTTATCTATATGGCAACTGGAAGTTACTATAAGATTCTGATAGGGAAGTGACATGATAAAATAAGCTTAAATTTATTTTATACTCTTTTATTCTTTCCTCAATTTTTGTAAAGTAGGAGTTCTTTATGATGGGTTATGTGTATTAGGAATATTTCTAATCTTTGAAAAAGTAATAATAATCGTATAGCAATGATAACAGGTATTATGGTAGTACTGTGGCTTCATCAGCATGGCTACCTCTCTCACTGATACAGAATGAAAGCTCTCCATTCATTATGATCTGGAATAATTTAATTCTTGACAATGTTTTCACATAAATCCTCCACAGAAGATAGACACAGTTCACTGGGGTTCTTCCTCTTATTTTTTTAGAATAATAAATTCCCATTTGGGATTATATATGAAAATACCTTGGACCCAGTCAGCAATTCCTAGACATTTCACAGTCTGTGTTCAGCAGTCCAGGAACAGAGTTGGCCAAATTAGTCCAGGATTCAGTATAGTCAGAGTTCAAATTATGGGAGGGCAGAAAAAGCAAAGGGATGAATGGTAAAAGATGATGTATAGTTAAACTGGTCATCTATAGGGTTGAAACTAATGAAAACAGAGTAAAGCAACAAAGAGAAACAAGGAAGAATGGAGGAACAGAGAGCCACAGTGTGGAAGAAGAATATGGTTAAGGGACTATGACAGAGACAAAATTTCAGAGGGAAAGCACTAAACAGCTGGGGGAGGGGGGGTCAGGAAAAGCGTCCTATGAAAGATAATACTTCAGATATGCTTTGAAGGGAACTAAGGATTCCTCAAGGTGGAAGTAAGAAGGGAAAACATTCAAGGCATGGGTTGTCCTGAACTTTAAATTTCCCGACTCTGATTATAATCCCCTTTCCCTAGCTCCATCTCTGCGAAGTCATTGTCCACATCTCATTCTCTAAGTGAAGGTGGCCCCCAACACTCAGTACGGTCCTGAACTGTATCCTATGTTCTCTTCTGCTCTTCTTTGATGCCCAAAAGTTGTCCTCCGTACTTAGAACAGACTAACTCCTTGTCTCCTTTTAAAATCCATATTTGAATCCTAGACTCAGCTCAGGAGTCATCTACTCCCTGAAACCTCCCTTGGTGTCCCCTGATTATTCCCATTACCTCGTATTGGATACATGGCATCACCCCAGTAAAAGGTAAGCTCCTTCAAGACAAGGACTATATGATTTTTGTCCATTTTCATGATGCCTAATACAATGCACTGCACATAGCAGATGCTTAATAAATGGTCCTTGTGTGTTTAACTAAGGTTGCTATTATGTTTATCCTTCATTCTCTAAGAGGACCATAACATCAAGATGATGACATGACTTGCAGTTGACTTTGATTTGAGTGAGGGAGGGCTGTGAGGACATCCTTTGATTAACATTTAATCCTTTTCTCACAAGGAATGCTTACAATGTGGTATGGGGGGCAAGGAAAGCATAATTAGTGAAGAAGGTGCTTTGTGAGGTGTATTGTCAAGCACTAGGTCTGTCCTCTGGTTCCTCATCTGTAACACTGGACTAGATGATTTCAAAAATGTAGAATCTGAGACATCCTGTTGATGAGGGCTGGAAGCAGGGTGTGAGACCCCCCAAAGACTCATCTGGGCAGGTCATCTGGAGAAGAATTCATGGACTCAAGCATTGTTGAAGTCAAGGTAAAGATTTATTATGCTTTTCAGTGGGCAAGAGTTCTTAGGGAACCTGAAACCTTTAGAGGGGTACAGAAAAAGTATATATAGGATATTCTATATTATCACTTGTGCCAAATATGCTAACTAGATATTTTGGGGTGGGAAAGGAACATGCACTTTTGGTATCTACTGCGCAGGTATTTTACCCAAAATTCATTGGGAAATAGCCCAAGGAGGGGGCTACCTGGAGGTGTGGTTTTAGGCCTGAAATGTCACTAAGTCAACCAATGGTCAGGGCTGACCAGGAACCATCAGGTTTCTCTCGTCAATATCCTGTTAGACAAGATTAATGTAAAGGAGTGTAGGTATGTCAAAGTCTTGGACACATATGATTGGTGAGTGAATAGTAAATGCTGTTATGACCCAGTGCATAGCTCTTTAAGCCAGTACACAGCTGGTTTAAACTAATGAGTTCTATACGTGCAGCTGGCTACTATAGCAGGAAGGAAGATAATGGTTGTTGCTAGGACAGGCAGTGTCCTTGGACTGGGGAGAAACTGCCTGGGATAGTGTTTTGAGGCTAGGGAGAAATGTAACTTTTAAAGAGAAATATGATTTTAGAATTGGGGCCCAATTACCTGCACCCAAGCACCCCATCACCATTACTCCTTTCTAATAGATCATCCAAGACAATGTCAGGGACTAACAAAATAATGATTTTTTTTTCTTACTGAGTTTTTTTTTCTTACCAAAAGAAAAAAAAAAGATAAACTCCTATACCAACAATCTTTAAAGAATGCTATGTTCATGCACTGATTGACAAGCACTTTTACGCCCTACTTTTGTATTTTTCAAGGCATTTCTGCAACAAGGTACAAGTATATCATTTGTCCTAGTCTGGGTGAAGTTCCATTCTCTCTCTCAAGACAGGGTGGTATAGTGGAAAGGCTGCTACATTTAGAGTCAGATAACCTAAATTTGAATTCCCATCTCTGACATATACTAATTTTGTGACTTTGGGCAAGCCAGTTAACCTTTGGGGCTCAGCTTCCTCATCTGCAAATTAAGAAGGTTAAATTAGATGACCTCTCAGGCTCCTCCAATTCTAAACACTAAATATAGAGCAGAATGCAATCAGCAGCTAAATAAGGCAAGTAGAGCAAATCTGGTGTAGGAAAGAGAAGGAAAGAGGTTCCTAAAGCCCAAGTCGAATCCTCTTAAGGTGCATGGGGAATTAGCATCACCCAGCAATGCTAAGAGAATACTTTATGTGCTTTGCAAATATGGAACTTTGGAACCAAGCTGTTTTTAATTCTTTTACTCGTTTGAGCTGCATTCCTTTTTGAGGCTTGCAACCCATGGCAAAATGGTACAGAACAAAAACTATCTTAGAATGCACATTGGGGACTAGCTGAACTTGACATTCCTCAAGGAAGTACAAATTTAATGTTTTGGTTTTTTTTTTTAAGGAAATGACTTTTCATTTTTTTAAGGGAGGGCATCTGACTCTTGGGAGTTTCCCATGTCCCCTATTATTCCTTATACTTTGAAGAAAAATTGTCCTGAACATATTATTAACTCTATTTTTTTTTTATTTTATCAAGCCATGTCTTGCAAAAAAAAAAAATTAAGAGATTTCGTTGGATTAAAAACAAGCAAACATCGTGCTCATTCTGTCAAAAGAAATGATGTGCCCTGCTCCGGAAATAGACTGTGCTCATTTTTCCTGATTTATTTGAAAACTTCTCTCAGTCAAATGGTCCTGGGAGGTTTAATATCTTCCTACTGTGGAATGGAGCTGAGACGTATTAGGAAGTAAGGGTGATATACAATCATTAACATATAAATCCAGCACCTTATCAAAAATATATCCTAAAGCTGGTGACAGGGCCTAAATCCACTATTTAATACCAGTACTCTCAACAGCCTCTTTCATTTGACATGGATGCTTTGGTGATTTAATGTCCCAATGGCAACGTGTCAGGAGAATTTATTAGCATGAAGCAGTTTGATCTGTAATATCCAATTAGAACCATCAAAAAGTCCCATTCTGGCTTTGGGAATGCTACTATCCCAAGCATAATAGATTAAAAATATTCCATTAGCAACACGGATGTTAACTTGGCAGTTTTCTTTCCTTGGTAACATTGCAACTCAAGATAGAAATGGATCCAAGACTCACAGCACAGAAATGAACTTCGTTCTCTTCAGAGGCAAAGGTAATAGTTTCCAGTTTCATCAAGCTGAAAATCATAATCCTATCACTGTTATGGAGTATGTGGCTTTCCAAGTGAATCCTGTGGGGTTCTCCCCAAGAATGAGTTAGGAAAGATATCTCAGGCTTTTGAATTAAATATTACACGCACAAAAAAGTTGCAAAGAGGAGGGAAAAAGATCTCCCACCAATGTTAATATCTGTTTCCATGGAAACAAAGCTTACAGGCCTACTTAATGCAAATGTTTTGCTTAGGGGATCAAGTTTACATACCACCTTCCTGCACACAATCAAAATGGATTATGTCCTGCATCTATAAAATGAATTCATATTAACTATAGTACCTACCTCACAAGGTTGCTGTGAGATTCAAAGGAGATACCACATGTACAGTGCTTTGCAAACCTCAAAGTGCACTGTGAGCAGTGGTGGATTGGGGCCAGCTCAAGATAATTGTTAAATTTTCAGTGTGAGAATTTATACCTTGGAAATCAGCAAATGCTACAAATCAAGGATTGATTTATTGTTTTGTTGGTTTCTAGATGAGACAATGGAAAAACATTAACACAATGCTGATTCAACTTATAAGTGTATATGTGCACCTTTTTTGTATAGAATACTGGTGACTAAGCATTTATAAGCATACCCCTTATGGGAGGCAGTTTTATTACTGTAGTCTTAGGAGGCAGGAGAGGAGAAGCTGCTAATTGTATTTGGTTCACTAAGGCTCAGAGCACCAAAGTGAAATCACATTGGGTGTCATAAATGCTTTCACTTTGGTCTGCGCATTTCCAATTGTAGATACGATGCTGCTGCAAATACATTTTTTTTCCTCTCTCCTACTTTATGTAGCTGGATTTTTTTTTTTTTTGCTTGAATACAACTAATCCTGGGCAAGTCATTTAACTCATCTGTAAGATAAGGGTTTTGGATTAAATGATCTTTCAGGATCACTTCAGATATGAAACCTATGTTCCTATGGAACTCAAGTATTGACTAACCTACTTTGTCAGTATAAGATGATAGAAAAAGCCCTAGTGACCAGGGCTTGAGTCCCTGGCCTGTCATTAACTCATTTGTGGGACTGTGAACAAGTCTAACTCTCTGTTCCTCAATTTCCTCATATACAAATTGGTTGGATTCGATTATCTCTAAAGTGTCTTTAATGAAAGATTCCACAAGCATTTATTAAGTACCTAAAAGGCGCATGAGAAACCAACAGAAAAGGAAAGTCTCTGTCCTTGAGGAGTTTGCCTTGATCTCTAAGAAACAACACAGTTAGGATTGCATTAAGGAATGTGGACAGGCACTGGACTTGTGATTTAATTGGTATTAGAGAATTCTCCCATGAGGAAACTTACTCTGATAACACAGTTTGGTACCTCTCAGCAGCTTATGATCCTGGGGCCCCAACATATTCAAGGTGACTTGCTCAGGGTCACATAGTCAGTATGTGTCATAAGTTAGACTGGAATCCAGGTCTTCCTGGCTTCAAAGCCAGGTCTCATCCACTACTTCATGCTGTATGCCTTTCTTTGGCCTGACTCACCCTTATTACTTTGTGTAGGATTTAGGGGTCATGAATAGTTTTATATCCTCTGATTTTTCATCATCCCAATTATCTTCATTGGTCTGGAATGTAGTTTTTGCAATAACGTTTTCTTCAGACATTAGTAGCAACTTCAGTGTCATTAAAGGGAGCCAAAGTGCAATAACTAAACAATATGCCAAATATATATGCCCTAATGTGGTCTTTATAGATTGACTGGATGTAATTTTAAAATACACAGTCAGATTTTTAATGTTGAATTTGAAGGGATAGAACCTAGAAAAAAATAAATTTCATTCATTAAAATGAGGGTTTGATTTTAAAAAAATAATCTTTCCCCCCTACCTCCATTTCCAACCAAACTCATTAACTGGCTCCACTATCTTATTTCTTAAGACACAAATACCTATCCTTCATTCCAGGTATACTTATCTGTTCATTCATCTCACATCCCAAGTACATTTCCCAACCCCTGTTTTCCACCTAGAATTCTCTTCTTCCCCATCTTTATAACCTTTCCCTACCCTACCTATCCTTCAAGGCATACCCTAACCCTTCCATAAAAGGCTTCCCTGAATGTTACCAATATTTAGATGAGTCTGAGGAAGTAGCTTAAATATCTCAACCTCAGTGTCTTAATCTATAAAACAAAAAGTTGAACTAGATGATGTCTAAACAACAGTCTACCAAGGAACTTTGGTAGTTGTTGAACTAGGGCACTACCTTAATGGGGGTATTGAGGCAAAGTTGAGGCTGAGAGAGGCAGAGTTTCTAGGCAGGGAGAGGACTAGGATTTAAGACCCTCTAAAATCCAGTTTTTACTTTTCTTTTGCCCTTATTTCCCCTTCTTCCTCTTCACATGCTTGATGTTCCAGACAAACCAAACTCTTCCCTGATCTCCTCTTCCCTTTTCCTTGTCTCCATGTACACACAGTTTGTTCTCTCATTCCTGGTCTATATTCCCTCTGCATCTGTGGCTATATCATGATCCTTCTTCTTCAAGGACTAGATGAGGAGTTACCTTTTCTCTGAAGTTTGCCCTGGTTCTTCCCTCTACCCCTGCTGAAAATGATTTCTCTCTTATCAAATAAGACTTTCTCTGACTTTGTCTGAATCTCTCTGGTACAGATTCATATTTTACTTTTTATTCCACTTATTTACATACATGTTTTATTACAATCTCATTTTGGGACTCCTTTGAGTCCCAAATAGATAATTTCATAACATTTCCTGTGCTTTACAAGAAGTATTATGGTAGAGGGAAACGAATGGTGGGTTTGCAGTCAAAAGACCTGGGTTTGAATTCCAGTTCTACCACCATTAATACCTGCGTGAGTCAAGGAATTGTTTAGAGTCTTGGATTAATCATTTAGCCTCCTTGTGTCTCAGTCTCTGAATCTGTAAAATGAAGTTGGACTAGATTCCCTCCAAGGTCCCTTCCAATGCTTATCCTGTGTCCTACTTTGATCCTTTTTTCTCTGTTTGAACTTCAGCCAAACAACCAGTTCCTGCTTATCTCAGATTCTTGGGTTTTGATGCTGAACAGATAACCTGGTCACTAACCCTCCTTCCTCATTTTCAGTTACAGTTGCTCTCTTCCTAATCCCTGGCACTTAATAGGCTTGACAGTATTAGATGGCTCTCCAGAGGACTGAAGTTTCAGTGGCATCAGTAGTTATCATAGGGCCACTGTCCTAAAACAGGGGCTACAGAGATTATGAAGCTGTCACAGCAATTGTGCTGCACTACTGAAAAAATTAACCACACTAACTTAAAGACACATTTGCAATATTGAAGGACAAAAATTTGGGGATTATATTGTACTTAAATGTATCATCCCTGGCCCTAGAGAGTATCGAGAATTTCTCAGACACTTTTATCTGGCAGGCAGAAGATCTCCCAAGTTTCCTGAGCTACTCAAAGTTACCCAAGGATCTTCATCCACAAGGGGTTCCTTGAGGTAGCCTTTATGGCATTCAGTCTGGTAGGGCAGGTGCCCATTGGGTTACCTTCTTCTTACAGACAATATCCCCCTATTACACAGTGTAAAAGGGCATCTATGGTCACTCAAGGAGACCTTTGACACTCCCACAGAGAGATGAGCTTGCCAGCCAGCGGGGGAGAAGGACCAAATGGAGTATGCAAACTACTTCCAGATTTTGAGTCAGGACTTGGCATAAAATATTCCTGCCATGATGAATCACTTTTTAGAGGATTGCTCTGTACTCATCTGAGATGAATTAGCCTAAATGCACATGGTTACCATTTTTCCCTCACTTTAGGGAAAATATGTGTGTCTTGAGACCCACCTTCAGAAACAGTCAGCTTTGTGGTAGACTTTCCCACATTCTCCCTGTCCATCCACATGGGAGCCATGTGGATTGGTGTCAGGAAGTGAGCATAGCCTTAGTGTGATACTATATTTGATTCACCCTTGGATCAAGAATTCCATGTAGGTGGGAAGCTAGCCATGGATAGGCCTGCTCACCTCTATGGGTAAAGAGGTAACAATCTCCTCTTCTTAACCACCCATGCCCATCCTTAAACAGACATTCTTCCACTTTTCATCCCACATTCCTATCTCTTATTGACCTTAGCACTATAATTACTAGACCTCTGGATAAATTGGGTCCCAATTCTAATTGACTTAAAGGCCTCTGAAATATAAAAAAGCAATATATGAAGCTGGAAGTATATATTGGAACCAAGCTCCAAGGACTTTGGATGCCAAACAGAAATATTTATAAATGATCCTAGATGAGTTTATTGACTACTAGAAAGGAAATGGTCACATCACAGGATCATAGATTTAGAGATAAAACTGAACTTGTGAAGGCATCTAGCACAATTCCTTCATTTTACAGATGGGGAAACTTACTCCCAGAAAGTTAAGTGACTTGACCAATGCCACATGTAGTAAGTAATAAAGGCAGCGTTTGAACCCAGGTCCTCCAAATCTAGAGCCTCTGCTTTTTTCTAGTTTACCATACTATTTCTTCTTTAATCAGCACTCAAACTAACTTGCTATTGAAATATCTAAGCTCTGGATCCTTGGGTCCTAATATTTCCCCTACCTGGGGACCATGTTGGAGACAGTGCCTGTGTGGGACCAACGTAACAAATGCAACCTAGATATGGGGTGTGCTGGTGTGAGTCAGCAGATTGCTAGGCCAGTCTGGTTGTATCAGTCAAACATTTGAAGATAAAGAACTAGACTAGACTGTTCTCCTTGCCCTATAACTACATTGGAGAGTGAAAGGAAGAAACAAAAAAGAGAAGAAAATAAAAGAGAGGAAAGATGATGTGTGAAGGAGGATAGGAAAGAAAAGGTGAAAGCTTCTTCAGAGTGGCTTCCAGTGCTCAGGGTGGGTGGAAGTGATCAAAATAATAGCAGTGGTTTCTCTCTTACTCTACTTCAGTTCAAGGAACACATCCAGGACAACTATTCCTTTCTGGTGCTTAGGCAGTGCAGAGAGCCAAGGGCTTCACTGTGGTCTTTTTGCTTAGTCTTTCCAAGTTGCATCAGAAGATATATCAACAACTAAGTATATTGTTCTATAGAGGGGCAGGAGTGAGCTGGATGAGGCAGCTGGGTGGCACAGTGGATAGAACCCTGGGGTTAGAATCAAGAAAACTCAATCCCAAAAGGAGTCACGAAGAGTCTGACACAGCTGAAATGACACAACAACAACAGCAGTGGGCTGGATCCATTAACTCTCCCTGAGGAAATGAAAGATCAGAGAAAGCAAACAGTGAGAAGCAGAATTTACTGAAATGCTCTATTACAAGTCATTTCCTTATTCTTCTTTATGACTTATCCTATCTTTATGAAAGCTCCTCTTGCTAGAGTTCTGTTGTTGTTCAGTTGTTTCAGTCATGTTCAACTCTTGGTGAGTTCATTTGAGGTTTTCTTGACAAAGATCCTGCAGTAGTTTGCCATTTCCTTTTCCAACTCATTTTACAAATAAAGAAACTGAGGCGAGTAGGGTTAAGTGATTTGCCCAGGGTCACACAGCTACTTAAGTGTCTGAGGGCAGATTTGAATTCATGAAGGTGAATCTTCTTGACTTCATATTGTAACAGCAAGAACCCAACATACACAGGAGGGCCTGCTGTACAGGTTCCTAGATCTGCTTTTCTAAAAGGAAAGCAACTTTTGAGGGGTCAACAATCACTTTAATTAAGTGCATATATTATTCACTTAGTTCAGGGGAGAAAGTCAGCATCCTGAACTTCAGAGAAAATACAGAGAAATAAAATCAACTGATAGGGCTTCCAACTGTCTGACCATAAGTAATAATTACATCACAGATCAACAGACAGATCTAACTGTCTGACCATTACATACATACATAGTTACCAGAGAGAGAAGTACCAACATCTGGGTTTTCAAATGGGGTGGGGGGGGTTCCCTTAATGGCTACCTAGAGTCTCATCTGGTAGACAAACCTTATTCCAAAAACTAAGCCCCAAAACAGAACCTCACCTCAGAGTATTTATATACTTTTCAGAACCTGAAGGTAGGACCCTCTGACCTTGTGCATCAATAGAAATTAACAAAGGGTATTGAGGCATATTAATGGGCAGGGAAGATCTTTAACTCTTCCCCCCACCCACCATTAACCTTAAATTACCATTATGCAGGCCCAGTACTCTATCCACTGCACCTTATTGCCCTTCTTGCTAGAGAGACTGTGGCATAATGGATAATGCCCTGAATTTAGAATCAAGAGTTTAGATTATAAACTAGAAAGGCTCAAACAGTTTATTAAGTCCAAACTCCTTATTTTATAGCTGAGAATAGGGAGGGCCAGAGAGGTTAAGTGTCATAGAACTAGTATCACTGACAACATTCAGTCCTTGCTGAATCCAGACCCAGAGCTCTATCTACTACATCAGAGGTGTCAGACAGGTTTGCAGACCACAACACTCCACAGTGCTATCAACAGATTAAAATGTAATTGGGAATTATTTAACGAAATAAACAAAAATGCAATAAAATACAGATAATGTTAATTTGTGATTTTCTAAGCTGATATGTGGCCTGCAGGGATCCTTATGAAGGAGTTAGTGGCCCCACTTTCTATTGAAGTTTGATACTTCTGTCTACTGGTGATGCTTGCTAGCTTTGTGATTATGAACAAATCTTTTAACCACTCATAGTTTCAGTTACTAAATCCATACAATGGGAATAATAATAAAAATAATTATATAGTCTTCACAGAGTTGTAAGTAGCTATTATAAGAGTTATGGTACCTACTAAAGAGTAGAGTATCACTATTGTGACAACATTGTGACAAATTCTCATTCATATTGCTTCCAACTTTAACCTAATGACAGCAAATTGGAATTCATTTATCATCATTTATTGGACATAGCTTGGTATATAGAGGTGTATTTCCTTCAATTACCAGCAAGTGGGTCAAATATAGACTTTAGATCTAAAAGGGCCATTGGGGTTATCTCATTCATCTCTTTTTTGAGTTGAGATAACAGAATCCCTGAGAGGTTAAATAAGTGACTTACTCAAGGTCAGAAGGATGGTGACAACAACAACAGAACTGAAGAATCTCAGAGCTAGATGAAATTTAAGGGAATTATCCAGTCCAACATGACAAAGAATCCCCTCTATGGTATCTCATCTTTTACTTGAAGATCTCTCAAGGCAGCCCATGTTAACTTTGAGAAAGCTCTATTGTTAGAAGGCTTTTCTTTGGTGAAAATTGTTCCCAATCCTTACCTCTGGGGTCAGGTAATACCAGTTCAATACCTCCTCCATGCGTTAGCATTTCAGACACTTTAAGACAGCTGTGATATAGTCCTAAAATTTCTCTCCTTCAAGCCAACATTTATAGAGGGTGTTCCCAAAGTCATAGCACAACTACCATACCAAGACATTTCATGCACATCTTAGAGTGTTTTCAGTTTTAATATTTGGCATTTAAATAGTGCTTTTGAATTTCAAAATATTTTACATACATAATCTCATTTGAGCATCACAGCAACTCTGTGAGAGAAGAGCTATTGTTGATTTAAATTTGATAAATGATGAACCTAAGGCTTCCAGGGGTTGAATGGTTTGCCCATGGTTACATGGGTATTAAGAATCGGAAGTAGGATTAGAACCCAGGTCTTTCCTGACTTCACTTTCAATGTCCTTTCCATTATACCACCTAAGTTCTTAACATAGGGTTTGTGGAGGATAGATAGATAGACAGACAGACAGACAGACAGACAGATAGATAGATAGATAGATAGATAGATAGATAGACAGATAGATATATATGGATATAGATGTATAGCTGTATTTCAATATAATTTGCTTTCTTTGTAGTTCTATGGATTTTATTTTATGTATATAAAAACATTCTGAGAAGAGATTGTTGGCTCTATAAGCTTTATCAGTATATCAAATGGGTCTATGACACAAAAATGGTTAAAAACTCCATGTTTGGTGTCATTAGGTAATAAATAACAAAGCTAAGTTACTACTGAGCTAATTAAGGAATACTTTCCTTTCTGTCAGACTAGTTTCCATACATTTTGTACTAAAGTTTTCAACAATAAATATAGTAGAGTGATTATGTTTCTTTTCCTAGAATCATCTGGAAATCCCAATATAGTCAGAATTCAAGACGTATATTTAATATTTTGGTGATTCAGAGAAAGTCCAGTTACTAAAGATGGTCATAGTTCCTTAGCCAGGAAAAGTTAAAAAGTCAATTTCAATGAATAAATCAATTAAAAAGTATTTACTAAGCACTTACTATCAATAAGTCATCAGTTAAGCAAGAAGCAATGGGTCTATTACTTGCAAGGTACTATGCTAAATTCTAGGAATACAAAGGCAAAAACCATGCCTGCCCTCAAGGAAACTTACATTCTAATTGATTCAACAACACATATATAACTAGATATATACAATAAATATTCAGAGTAGATGGAAGCTAACTTTAGTAGGGAAAGAGGTAGAGACTAGGGAGACTAGGAAAGACTTCCTATAGAAGCCAGTATTTGAATTGAAAATTGAATGAAGTCATATATTCCAGGAGGTGAAGGTGAGAATTATGTACACATAGATAGACTTGCATAAAGTGTGGGCAGAGGGTGCTGGCATACCATAGGGGAACATTCCCAATGGCCTTTCTTCTTCCAGTCGGAATACTCCCCCAGAGTATGCCAGTACATTCAGCCCACATTCTAAGCATGCCTATCCATATACACATGCAGCAGGAAGAAATTATGCTATTAGATTAAGCTGCTTAGGACTGAATTCTTTCTCCCTACAAATAAGTTTTTTTCATACATAAATCAAAGAATTCTGCCTAGAGTAAATCTAACTCTCCAGTCTGTGCCCCTTCCCCTTCTCATGTTATTTCTCATATGGATTATTCTCAGGACCCCTGGGATAAACATATCACTGCCTGCAGAGGTTGCCCACAATCTCTTAGATTCCTGAGAATGCACTTCGGATGATAGGATCATAGATTTAGAGTCAGAAGAGACCTTAGAAATCATCTTATCCAACCCTCTCATTTTTACAGATAAAGAAAGATACAAAGAGAGGTTAAAGTCTTGCCAGAACCATGATTCTAAACCAAGTCCTCTGACACCAAATTCAGGACTCTTCCCCAAAATGGAAGGCAGAAATGCATCTCAGAGGTCACCTAGTTCACCTTCCCCTCTCATTTTATGACTGAGGAAACTGAAACCCTGAGATGTTAAGTAACTTGCCCAAGGTCACACACAAAGTAAGCATCAAAGTGGAATTTGCACTCAAGCCTTCTTACTTCATAGCTAGTGTCCATGTTGTATCCATTTATAGTCCCCCTGCCTTCATTTAGACATCCTCTATAAACACATACACCCAGCAAATAGGGAGACATCGTATCAGAGAAATAGAAGAGGTAGACAAGAAAGGAAAATTTACCCTCTGTTCTCATTATGATGGTCATATCATTTTCTGTTGGACGACAGAACCATTGTGCATATGCAATTTCAGGCAAGATATTCAGAGGTATTGCCCATGGACATTTCTAGATATATAAGCCTTTTGATTTTCACTCATTCTCTACTTTGCTCCAGTCTCAGAAGATGAAATGGCATTCCTTGCTGAGGCTTACTCCTCCCCTTGTGACCTTGATCCCAACTCCTTCCATCTCCTTCAGGAGCTCATCCTTCAATTCTTCCTTACATCTCCAAACTCTATGGACTGGATCCTTCCCTGCTTGCTACAAACATACTTGGGTCTCTTCTATTCTTAAAACAACTTTCCCTTGAACCTGTTATCTCTTTATATCAGTGAATCAAGGGACAAGTATTTATTAAATGTTTACGATGCGCCAGACATTATAGGTTCTAGAAGCATAAATACAAAAGTAACACTGTACCTGACCTCAAGGACCTCATATTTTACTGGTAAAATAAAACATATTCATAAATAAGCAAATGCAAACATACACACACACACACAGAGGCATACACATATGTTATATATAATCTCAAGTTATTTGGAGGATGGGAGGGGAAAGGAAGCATCAAACAATTGAGGGAATCAGGGAAAGCCTCCAGAAGGAGGAGGGACTTAAGGTGATCCCTGATTGGGGGGAAAGGAGGATGAGGAGCATTCTGAGTATGAGAATCTGTGCAAATGAAGAAGTAGGAGAGGGATTCTTGTAAATAGGAAACAACATGTAGACCAATTTAGCTTTGAACATAAGAGTATGTGAGGGGGAGGAAAGGTAGGCTGGAGCCAGATTGTGAAGGGATTTAAATGCCTAATAAAGGAAGTTCTATTTTATTCTAGGGCAATAGGGAGTCACTCCTTAGGCCAAAAGGCACAATGTTATCATATACAGAGTAGTCCATTCGTACACCTATAGAGACATCAACCACTTCCTAGCCAGCTACTAAGTCACTGTCTGGTGCTCCTAGTGATCACTGGAGGCTTTGTCTCTTTGAGGAATTCAAGAGCTGTCCCCCAGGTGTGAGTCCCCCAGAAACTCATGTGCAGCATACCAACTGTCTTCCTAATTGCCCTTATCTTGGCGTTTCTGGTGTGCTTGCCATAAAGTAGTCAATTGTCTTTGTTTTAAATGTTCCAGTATTATTGATGATATCTCTGACAAAGAAACAATATCCTCTTTATGAACAAGTACCACGGACACAGAAGAGTAGGTTGACTAATAAAGCTAGGTGGCCAGTTAGCCATCACCAAAGGAGGGAGGGAGTTCACTTCTAGGTGCTTTGCATGACTTTCAGCTAAGTGGCCTTTTCCAGGCTAAAAACCTGTTGAGCCTGTTTGTTTCCCTGTCATGAATTATTTTGGTATTACACCTTAAAGAGAGGCAATAAGGATCAACTATTTCACCCTTTATATTATGAGATAGAATTTACAAATGTTTAAATTCCCTTGGGTAAACAACATGTAGGAAAGCTTTCGAACCAAACCCAAGTGAACTTGCTCCTACACACTTACTGTCCAATCTCACTGGCTGTGATCTTTAGTGTCTGCTATAGGCAGAAGGATTGCCCCACCCCCCCTTAATTATCTGGAGACATGGTCATATCATCCAAGCAGGAGGGAATCAATTCACTGGACTTCCTCACAACAGAAGACTTAATTGGTATCTAGACACAATTCATTTCTCATTCTGGATCAAAAACATATTCAGGAATGTTGACTTTTGAGTTACCATTCAAAAATACTTAGGATCAGACACATTGACATTTGGGGAGGTTATATTGATTTAGCAAGTGACAAATTTTACAGTTATCATATATAAATAGGTATGAACAAGAGATGGGAATATAGCAGGCTCTTGATATGCTTATTCAATTGAGTTTAACACTTTTAACTATTAACTATAGAGAGCTAGTTAATAAATTGAACTAAATAAATAAAACTTAATTTCCCCAGAGGAAAAAATGTGGCATATATGTTAAAAAAAACAAAAAAACTATTGTGAAGCTTCAGTCACCTACAGATAGGGTAATTTTTAAAAATGATTTTGAAGTATGAATATTGTTGTAGTTGTCCTTTGTCTAAGAGGATCAATGACATCACTAGGGTGATGTCTTGAATTCCAAGTGAAATGACTTTGAATGAGGCATCTGCCTCACTCTCTCGTTCAGAGTGATCTGAGTTCAGCGGCAAGGCAAAGGTCAAGATGGGCCATGGACCAGGATGCAGCGAGTGACCTTGGACTTTCTAAATTAAGGTTTTTGCGAGGTCTCAGTTTGTCTCAGGCCACATCCATTCAATGACTAAGTGCTAAGTACCAATTGAGACAATAGATGGCCCAATTTGTCATCCCAAACATAACAGTCTGGGAGGGGAAGATCCTCAGAGTTTCTGGCCAGAACAGAAAACAATTGCTATTGCAGTCTAAGTTATCAAAACCTAAAATATGAGCCACAAAGGGTTGGGGTGGGCCTGTTGTTGGCCACTCAATGAAACCCAGAAAGATTTGAGTTTAAAGTCATAGTCAAGTGATTCTATTGAAAATACAAGCCTGTTTTTCAGGGCTATATCTCAAGAAATCAAAAATGAAAACTGCTCAGCACAAAAGTAAATTGTACCAGCTTTCTGAAAAAATAAATGGAGGAGGAAAGGGAAGAGGAGGCGGAAGGAGGAGAAGGAGAAATAATAATAGCAGCATTTCCCAACTTGTGCTCTTCTTGGCAGGTTGGGTCTCTGGAGGACAGCTACTACTATTTGCAGACAACATAGTGTAGACATTCTCCCAAGAACCTGTTTCATTCCTTCCCACAAATACCCACAGCATCCACAGGAGGAGCAGACTTAAGCTTAGACCATAATAGTGGTGAGCACATGTGTAAAAAATATGTGTGACAAGGTTTAACTGACGTCACCTGCTCTGGAAGGCCCCCTCTCTGTGCAGAGACCTCATGCAGAACCCTTGTTCTTTGGTGCCGGTGGTACTGATCTTCATCCTTTGGTCTCAAAAAGAACCAGTGACATCACTAGTGTGATGGCTTGACCTGTGAGTGAATTGAGTTTGAGTGAGGTGGAGCTGCACAAAGTTAGTCAGCTTGGATCTCTCTCCTCCAGAGTTCAGCATGAATATATAATAAATGAAAAAGTGAAAACTGAATTTGGTTTCAGGAGAGTTGACCTCAAGTCCTGCTTTACTCATTGACTACCTGTGTGACCATAAGATTAAACCATTCTGAACCTCGCTTTACACATCTGTAAAACTGGGATAATAACTCCTGCACTACCTATCTGCCAAGATTGTTGCTAGGCTGGTACTTTGTAAACCTTACAGCCCTTTAGAAATGTGAATCGTTTGCATTATTATCACCTTTTTTGCTTCCTTTGCTACAGACTATGTAATGCTGGAGATTAGTTTAATTCACATGAAACATTGAGAAAACGTGAGAGGAAAAATAGGCACTGTAATTGAAAATAAATACAACTCATCTTCCCTCACCCTCCTACTCCCATCAGGCAAAACAGCTTCCCTTGTGTTCTGAAACAAAGAGAATTTGTACCATGCCCTGAAATGTGCCACATGCCTTGGACGTGCTGATAAGGAGTAGGAAGGCAGTTACTAAGATGAGAGCCCTGCGTGGAAACCTCTCTGCCTTTAGGCCAGTGGTGGGGAACCCGTGGCCTTGAGGCCACATGTGACCTTCCTTTTGTGAGACCTTTTGACTGAACCCAAATTTTATGTTTTATTAATTTATTCTGTAAAATTTGGAATCAGTCAAAAGGCTACACATAAGGATCTAGTCTACATGTGGCCTCAAGGCCGCAGGTTCCCCTCCCCTGATGCTAGCACAATGCCTGATACATAAATGATTATTGATTTATTCATTTTATTAACACATTATTGATTCATTTATTTTGTCTATATCTCTATAACTAAATATCTGAAGGGCCAGCTTCAACTTAACAAACTCTATGAACTTTAGAAAATAGATAATCAAAGTGATGAGTGAAATCACTAACACATTAGTGTTGCTGATGAGTATCACAACATGACTGCTAGACAAATATAATTTGGAATTCAATTCATTTCAATAAACACATTAATCTACTATGGGCCAATCACATTTTAGTTTACATTTATTTAGAAATTAGCTTTGTTCACCTAGGACAGAGATGAGAGAAGAGACTAGATAGATCAGCTGTGATATAAGGAAGGTAGAAAATGACCAGCCTTGCCAAGGACAGTAGTGTGGCTAGTAGCAAGAGAACTTCAACTTCTCAGAGGCAGCAGCAATGAAATGAAACAAAGATCTAGGAAAAGGACTCAGAAGAGCACTGAAGATGTACTTCATCTACTTCAAAATATTAATTATGTTAAGTTGACCCTGGTTTACATATCTAGCAAATGGGAACCCCAGAGAATTTCTGTAAATGTAAAGTTAAGGCTATTTTCTAGATAGCTTTAGATCTGAATAGAGCGTTGGAGAAATAGTCCAACCCCCATTTTACACATGAGAAGGCGAACTCAGACTTACTTCTAATGTAACCTAGCTAAGTGGTAAATCTAGCACTAGGACCCACATCTCTACTCCTGGTCTCATCTTCCTATTGAACCATTATCAATTATAAAATAATCACATTACATAATGGGATAATTATTATTTTTATATTATATAATACATATTGTGTTTTATATGCTCATGCACTCATATATATGTATATATATAAAATAATGGTCCTATTATATGAGGCAGTGTGGTATAATAGAATCAGTAATAAATTAAGAGTTGAACCTGGGTTCAAATTCTGACTGTCATCCTCTATGTAATCTTAAGCAACTCGCTGAACCTCTCCATTAACTCAGTTTTCTCATCTGCAAAATAAAGGGATTAAACTAAACAATTTGGAAATCTTTTCCAGCTCAAAATCTATGATCATGACTGTGGATTTGGACACATTCTGGACCTCAGCTTTTTCATCTATAAAGTAGGGGCAATAATATTTGGTTTACCTGTCAATCTCAGGACTAGTGGGACTGATCATGAGCAGCAGGTGGGACTCAGCAAAGGGTGGAGCCAGGCAGTGTCAAAAAGCAGATGAAGCCAGGGCAGGCAATCAGGTAGTCAACTAGCATTAGGTATTTCTTGCTCAAGAGTGACTAGGAAGAGGTTTCCACATGCATGTGGGTGTGTGGTTGTGTGAGCTATTTGCATCTGGGGGAAGAGAGATGAATGCAGTTAGGTAGCAGGCAGGCAATTAATTGATATCAGGCAGGTATGGCCATAGCTAGTAGTAGGACTGAAGTTCCTGGGGAATACTGATGAAAATGCTTTAAAAAAATAAATGTCATGTCATCCTTTTTTCTTTTAATTTTTTTCTTCCCTGTGTAAGTAAAGACAATCTGACCAATTGAAGGTTCTGGTTAGTTGAAGAATTTCTGGCAAATTCAAAACAATGGGGCACAATGAATTAGATAGCCACTATGAATTGAAAAGCCTCATGATCCATGTGGCCTGCTCATTTAAACAGATGGAGTAACACATTCTATGCTAATTAAAATTTGTGAAAGGTCAATAGCAAGTAGCATGTGTTTCCCTAGTCTCAATCACTACCATTGAAGGGTCCTTAAAAAAAAAAGACTATAGGATGTCCATCTGTTATCTTTATCCAAAATTGAGCATTAATTAAAATATAAGTGGAGTTAGAAAGAATTCAGTGTCTTTCTATAAAGCAATCCAATTTTTAAAAGGAACATGTATATATACTTGTATATATGTATATATGTGTATGTATACATGTTATTATGTATGTGTCCATGTACCTATATACATGTGTGTAAATCTATATTTCTATAGATACGTCTTTCTAGATACATATATAAATAGATATATCTGTAGAGAGATAGATATATCCATCTATATATACAAGTAGCCAAATCCCTATTGACAAGAACTAAAAAGCTGTAAGCAGAACATTGAGTGAAGAGGGGAGGAGTTTTAATTATTCAAAAACAGATATGAGAAGAAAGCAGAATAAGAAACTGAGTTAGACTGAATATTTAGGAAAAGGATGAGTTCAAGGGGCTCTGGGGCATGGGAGTCAGAAGAATAGAGCAGCTGGGTTACAGAATCAGAACAATTTATTTGGAGGACAGCTGATTCACATTGACTTTGAGAGGCTTACCTGGAAAAGTGATTTTTAAAATTCTACTTTCCTTAATTAATGAATTAGTTGGGAATAGGACAAGGTTAGAGGGAAAGCAGAAAGAGATAGGGAGAGAGACATATACAGAGAAAGACAGAGAAAAAGGAGGAGAGAAGAAAGGGACATAAAGATTGAACTGGAGTACAAGTAGAAGCAGGAAGAAACAAGAAGAAATCTTCATCTCTTAAAATACAGAGACAACAGAGATGAACTCTGTAAACTATGTTGAGTACCTTCTAATCTGCATATCGATTATACCCTGAGATTTCTCAGGTCATTTCTTGCCTTTTAAATAGTTGTCTGAATGCGATGTTGCTGGTGACTCAATGTGTAGGACGATGGCTGAAGCAATTAAGGGACAGGGCAATATTCTCGAGACCACATAAAGAGAGTCCCACAGCCACCCGCCCTCTAATTCTTTGCATATACTGGTAACTAGGAGCAGTTATAAAAGAAATGATTCTTCTGTTTGGGGGTTCCTTTGAGACCTTGTCACACTATCTCTTTTCCCTCAACTATTCTATTAGCTCTCTGTTTACTTCTCAATGACTAACCACACATATATCATTAAAGGATCTTGCCACCCCCCAGAAGGACTGAGTAAACCCCAGAATACTGCCTCTTTCATCAAGTGATCTAGTATATTTTTCTCCCCTTTTGCCTGCTGGCTGACTTCATGGAATCATTCAAACAAAGTGGGGGATAGCATCCGGACATATCTTAGATACCTCAGGCTTCAATTACTAGGTCAGCCTGTTTTTAAAAATACCACTTCAGATGATTCCAAGAAGGTAGCACATCTTCCAAGTTTTATAATGTTACTTCCTTAGAGAACTCATTTAGTAGTCCTGCAGACTCAGCTTTCCATCTCTGTCCATCCTTGAAGAAGCAAGTGACGCCTATGAAACAGAGGAACTCATCCCACTTTAAGATTTCTTCTCCTGGCTGGCTTTGGAGCTTTGGAAACTGTTTGCCACCCCCAGACACTCTCTCACCGCTCAAAGCTGTTGAGTAACTAGCTGGCACCAGCTCTTACTGGAACACCAGCTTGAAGCCATAAATTGCTATGGTAATGTACCCTTGAGCTGCAGATTCACTGCGATACCTTCATTGGCGGGCCACTTACAGGACTCCCCAATCTTGTCTAAGGAAGGCCTCAGCTAAAGCATGCCCTGCCTTTAGGATCCCTCCCCTGCTTCCTTCCTTGCCTTTAGGCATAACTGGTTGCCACAAATGTCAGAGTGGTTAGCAGCCTTACACTTTTTAGAAAGAAAGATGTGGCCAGAGGATGGAATTAATACTTGAAATATTTTTGAGAAAGGAGTGTCTGACAAGTGCTTAGAGACATTTTATATGTTGAAATTCATTATTCAAACATAAACTGTTGCTCAGCAAGTTTAACCAGTTTCACTGGTATTTATTTTTGTTTATAATAAAACATTTTGTCATATGCAAGGGAGATACTTTGTTGGACCAGAGCTTTTAAGGCAGCTGCACCAAATCAAATCCTTGGTTAAAGTGAACCTCTCACAATGCACAATGACAGGTTTGTGCTCATTACACCTTCCAATTAGCTGTGGGGTCATAAAGTTGTGAGCTTCTTTGAAATATTGCTTTCAAAAGTCTGCTTGTTCCCTTCTAAATCCATATTGAATGAACACACTGTGGTGAATTTAGTGGAAGATTCAGATGAGAATTTCATAGAGTAGGTATCCATAGTTGGTGGTAAACTGCATCATTGGAGACAATGCTGACAGTATGAGATTACATATCCATTTAAATATTGGGGGGCAGCTAGGTGATGCAGTGGATAGAGCACCAGTGCAAGAGTCAGGAGGATCTGAGTTCAAATCTCATCTCAGACCTTTGACACTCACTAGCTGTGTGACCTTGGGCAAGTCATTTAACCCCAATTGCCTCATCCTGGGTCATCTCCAGTTATCCTGAAGAATATCTGGTCACTGGATTCAGATGGCTCTGGAGGAGAAGTGAGGCTGGTGATCTGCACAGCCCTCCCTCACTCAAAACAAAGTCAAGTGCAAGTCATGCCGTTATTCACTGATGGCATGGTTTTCTTCAGCAACGAAGGACAGACACACACACATATTTGAATACTAGAGTATAATGAAGTCAAAGGAGGAACAAAAAAAGGAAGGATGAAAGAAAGGAAGGGAGGGAGGAAGGAAAAGAGAGAGGGAAGGAGGGAAGAAAAAAGGGAGGAAGAGAAGGAATAGGAAAGAAAGAAGAATTGTAAAATATTCACAACCCCATGAAAGGTGCTCCAAATCACTTATAAGAAGAGAAATGCAAACTCAAACAACCCTGATGTTTCACCTCATACCCTGTAAACTGGCAATGACAACAAATGTCTGCAGTCAGTGTTGGAGGGACTGTGGAATGGTAGGCACACTAATACATTGTTGATGGAATTTGGGATGGTATCATCATTTTGGGAAACAATTTGCCCTTAAGCAAATAAAGTGACTACAATGTCCATCCTCTTTTGAACCTGAGACTCCATTACTGACCATATACACAAAGGAAACTGTTCACATGTATACCAAATATTTATAGCAGCACTTTTTGATAGCAAAGAACTGGAAACAAAGTAGATGTCCATGACTTGGAAAATAAATAGACATAAATATAATGGAACATTATTGTGCTATAAGAAATGATATATGTGATAAATGCAAAGAAGCGTGGAAAAATCTACAATGAACTGATGCAGACTGAAGTCAGCAGAGCAAAGGAAACAATAAATACAATAATTATGACACTATAAATGAAAAGAACAATTACATACCAAAAAAATCAACTGTGGATGTAACAAAATTATAAAACTCAAGCATGACTTGAATGAAGAAGTCTGAGAGGACAACACCAACCTACCCCTTTGTGGAGGTGGAAGGCATATGTATTACACATTGTACATGCTTTCATGCCTTTTCAATGTATCTATCAGTAGTACTGATTTCAAAAAAATAATTGGCAAAGATGACAAAAGACAGAACAATTACTATTTGAGGGATTGTGGAATGACAGGCATGCTAAAACTTTGTTGATAGAACTGTGAATTGCTACAACTATTCTGGAAAATAATTTGGAATTATGTTAAGAAAGTGATAAATATGGTTACATCCTACAGAGCATCTTCTCCTCCTTTAAAATCTCCAATTATAAAAAGAAAGAATTCATTTATGCCAGAATATGTATAGTAGCCCTATTTGGGTAACAAAGAACTGAAAACAAAGCGACATAGCTTCATGGAACTTGAGAGTCAGAAGAGGCCTCAGTGGCCATCTGGTCCAACCCATACCCAAGAGAATACTCACATATCCCAAAAAGTTGTGCAGTTTCTGTTTCAAGACTTCTAAGAGAGAGGAACCCACCACCTCCTTAGGTATGCCATTTAATTTTTTTCTAGGATTTATGTTGTAGTTCGACTTTTGTTGTGTCTGACTCTTTGTGACCCCTTTTGGCAAAGGTACTGAGTGGTTTGCCATTTCCTTCTCCAGCTCATTTTACAGATGAGGAAACTGAGGCAAAAGGGTTAAGTGACTTGCCCAGAGTCACACAGCTAGTAAATGTCTGAGACCCAATTTGAACTCAGAAAGATGAGTCTTTCCGACTTCAGGGCCAGTAGTTTATCCACTGCACCACCTAGCAGCCCATTTTATTTTTGGACAGCTCTAATTGTTAGGAAGTTTTTCCTGTTCAAGCCTAGTGCTTGACCTCTTTGTAATTTCCATACACCCTTTCTGGTTCTGCCCTCTAGGGACAAACAAAAAAGACTAATTCCTCCTCCACATGACAACACTTCAAATAGTTAAATACAACCACTATGAATTTTATTTTCCCCAGGATAAACATTCCTGATTTAATCCTCATATGTAATGAATCTAAAGTCTTTCACCATCGTGGTTGGCCTCCTCTCCAGTTTATCAATGTCATTCTTAAGCTATGGTGCCCAGAACTAAACATGAGACTCCAGACAAGGGCTTGTCAAGGCAGAGTAGAGTTACATGGTCATTTCCCTGTTCCTAGAAGCGATGCTCCATGTAATGCAGCTCAAGGTTGCATTGGCGTTTTTGGCTGCCACCTCACAATACTGGTCCATAGTGAGCTTGCAGTTCACTAAAAACTTTCAAGTCCTTTTCAGAACAACTGCTCTCTATCCATGTATTCTCCATCTGAATTTTGTGGAGTTGATTTTTTGTACCCATGTATAAGAGTTTTACATTTAGCCCTCTTGAAATTCACCTTATGAGATTCACTCAGTCAAGCCTGTCAAGAGCCTTAGATGGCTATCGACTGGAGATGGTTAAATAAATTATTACACATTAATGAAATGGAATAATAATGTACTATAAGAAATAAAGATGATGAAAACAGGAAAGAATGAAAAGATGTATATGAACTGATGCAAAGTGAAGCAAATAGGACCAGGAAAGCAATATTCAAAATGACTACAACAAGTAAATGAAAAGAAAATCAACAAAAACCCACAAACAAAAGCAATAAACATCAATGACCTGAAACTGAATGTAATAAAATATAAAGACCAAATTTGGCTCCAAAGAAGAGATATGAGAAGACATATCTGCAGTTGCACTTGTGTTTGTGCGTGTGTGTGCCTGTGAGAGGGGGAGTTCCTGGGGGAGATAACATTGCAGATTTTTTTTAATGCATTCATTTGTTTTGCTAAATTTTCTTCCTTTCTTTTTTTTTAAAAAAATTATTTGTTACAAAAGATGGCTGTCTGGGATACAGAGGAAATTGTAGGCAATACGAAAACAGAAGATACCAATAAAATTTGCTTTGAAAAAAGAAATTTTAAAACCTTATTAAAATAAATGTTTCATGGGATAGGGGAAAGCCTTCTTTGTTTTCATTCATAAAGACACCTATGATTTCTTGCTGTATGGACCTAGGTCAAAATGGGAACATGATGCCTGGGAGAGATGGGCATCAGGGAGCAGTGGGGATGGGGGATATTAAATATGAAGTTAGGAGAACTGAAGATAAACTGTACTTACTTTGTAATTATTCCTAGGGCTAGCTCTGGTTCTGTATTTCTTCCATGAAGACGAATGCACATCTTGGGAGACTTGAAAAACTCAATATTTGGTTGTGAGCATCCATCTTTTCTATGGAGACTTTTACAAATATATACTTTTTTCTAACAGTTAGTGAATTCAAACTTAGATCACAAACATCAAAAAGCATCTTTGGGCCATAAGTTGAGATGGGAGCCCTTTGCTCCCCCCAAAAATGATGATTGAAAAAGATTTCTTCTCAGAAATTCTTCTGAACATAAAGGTTGATGATACTTCAAATGGAAATGGATGCTGTGGGAACAAGTATCCACTTCCTAATCTTCAAACAAATACCTGGTGACCACTTGTTAAATATGTGGTTAAGAGATTTTTTTCGTTCTGGTGTGAATTGAGCTAAGTGATCTCTGAGGTTCCTTCCAGTAGACCCCATGTCTTTGTCAATTGATTTGTTTTTTTTAAAAGAAAGAAAAATCTGTTTGGGTTAGTGTGTAAAGTATTCTGCCAGAGTCACTGTCTCTTCAGTACCATATACTTTCTAATTAAGGGCTGACATGTTTTCCTAAAGACACCCATGGATTCTAGCAATATAGGGCCTAAAGCTACATGTGATAACTCAGTGACTGTGGATTGCAGGGCAAAAGGCCAATAAGGCCCCTTGGCTGATGCTGTGTGGACACACAGAGTGAAACATGCACCAGACTTGTGTTCCTCCTATTTCCATAATTGTTAATTTCATTCTTATGTTCAGACAGGCTCCAGAGAATGTAATAAGGACAATTTAAATGAGCTGAATGCTTCTGGTTCAGCTCATCTTTTGACAAATTATGTTTCTGCTGCTATTCATTCACATTTCATACCCTTGACAGAATATATTTAGTCACCATATTTTATAGCTTTTAGAGACGTGAATAGTTTTACTTGCAAAGTGAAACCTGTGAAATTTCTCTTCTCCCTGGGGTGAAAGAACTCATTTGGCACCTAGGGCAATTTTGCAAATCATGCCAGAAGCAAGAATCAGTTTTTACCAATGAATACAAGTTTATGCTTCCCAGAAATTACCCTTTGAATAACATTCTGAAGGTCAGTTAAAACTGTTGCTTCTTGCATTAATAAGGCTTAATCTGAAAAAGCCTTCAAAATTACCATCAATTGATAGTCTTTCAACTGAGAGTCCTTGATAGTAGAAGAAAGGTTAAGTAAAATGTGTTAAAGAAAATGAAAATAAGAAAATAATTCAGGCTAGAAAGACTCTGGCTTAGCATGCAGAGCAATCAGCTTCCATCACTCTCTACATGTATCTTCTAGTTTAAGCAGACATTTTATGCATACTGAACAATACCTTTATCATATTAGTGGGTTTCTTTGTGAACTCATAATTCCAACCTGAAGCTTATGTTAGTGAAATAGAAAACTATGAAGTTGAAGAGTTTATGGGACCTCCAATTCAGTACAGTAAACTATGGAGCAGATTTATATACTGCCACTAGCGTAAAAATTCCATAATCAGGAGTTGAGAGCTGGACAGGACCATAGAGGACATCAGGTCACATACCACCTACCACTGGTTCAGAGTCTGGAACCAAAACTCAGAGAAGCTCAGTGACTCATCCAAGAAATCAAAATTAGAAAGTAACAGAGCAAGAAGGTAGACTCATATTTCAAGACTCCAAGTCCATTGTATTGCCTTTCTCATAATTCTAGACCCTACACAAGGACATTAACCTAGCTTACAAAAACACAAGAAAGATCTAATTGTTTCTTTTTCTTTTCAGAAATAAGCTTCTTGTATATTTGATTAAATTTAATTTTCAATTCAATAAATACTTATTAAGCATTTATTATAGGCATGAATGGAGTTTTCTTGGATACAAAGACAACCCAGATAGAATCCTCAACTACAAGAAGCTTATAATTTAGTAGGAACAAAATGGCAAGTATGTGAATGAATGGATGAATGAATGGATGGATAAATGAATGAATGAAAAAGTATTTATTAAGGATTTACAATATGCAAAGCAAACAGAATTCAAGGCAAAATATGATCAACGATATAAGGGATATAAAGTGCTTTGTATGTTCAAATAAGGGAAAGATATCATTTAATTTATGGGACAACAGCTTAGGAAATATTTCATGAAGAATGTAGCATTTGAAATGGATCTTGAAAAATATGTAGAATTTCAAAGGACTGATATAGGGGAGTAGTGAAGTAGGACACTCCAGATGAACGAAACATCAAGGAGGTAAAGAGAATAAGGTATATCCTAGGATTAGTGAAAAGATTACTTTTCTTAGAGCATAGTAAATATATAGACTAATACTGGACAAGTAGGTTGGATCCTAATGAATAACCCTGTCTTGCAGCAGCATGACGTACTGGAAAGCATGGCAAATCTGGAGTCAAGAAGACCTGGATTTAAATTCCGACTCAGATGTTTACTAGCTATGCAACCCTTCTGTACCTCAGTTTCCTCAGATGTAAAATGAGAAGGTTGGACCCAATGGCTTCCAAAGTCCATTCCAGCCCTTTTTTTTTCTTCAAAAGTCAATAAGAAGACATTACAGGTCTTTGAGCAGGGGAATGTCATGACTGGAACTTTGACTTTAGAAGATTAATTTGGCAGTAATGTTTAGAATGGACAGGAAGAAGTAGACACTATAGGTGTTAAGACCAATTAGGAAAATGTTGTCAGCAGCAAAGGAATAAGAATGAAAGCTTGAACTGGGGTCTTAGCCATGGGGAGAGAAAGTAAAGAACTGACTTAAGAGACACACAAGTGAGAATGAATTAAAGAGGAGCCCAAGGTTATAAGCCTGCATGACTGGACAAAGAGTAGAATGATATTCCTGCCTCTATGAGTATGTGGTGCAGGCCACTGCTATTAGGAACTAATGGGTGATGAAGAACAAGATAGTGTCAGTGAGGCCAACAAAAGATTGTTAATGAGTGGTCCAAGAACAATGGCATCTTCTGTCTCAGAACATAGGATTTGCTTACCTCACTGTGCTAGATAGAGTTTATTTTCTTGTTCTCATGTCACAGGAGACCTTTTTAGGACATTAAGGGTTGTTTCTTTATTTTTCCCTTGAATTATTTTTTTAGTATAACCTAATCACTTGCTGTGATAACTTCACCTGTCCTCCTTCATAGGAATCAGGAGATATAAAATGTGAACTTGTCCTGGGAAACCACTCAGGTCCTGGGAAACGATCCACCTCCTCACTCCCTTCCCACTTGTGATTTATGTATACAATCTCTGCCTTCACTACAGCAAGGTGGAATTCTGATCAGGAGAATTCCAGATTTGCAAATCTGTTCCTCATAATTAAACTGCTACTTGATTACTGGTACTCTTGTCTCTAGGCCTGCTTTGTGGGGCTCCAGGAATTCCTAGTTTAGAGACTGGTTCAATAAAATCCACTTAACAAAAACAAGTATAGATGGCGTCCTCTTGCCTAAAAAAATCAAAATAATTAAATCCAACACTTGGGTCAACCCTAAGGATCCCAAAAGGCAACTCTCTCCACCTTCCTATCCTGGGCTGAACTGTAATTGCATGTGATCACTGATGTAGAGTTTGGAGAAACCTTAGAGGTCATCTAATGCAAGCTCTGAATTTTATAAGTGAGTAACCTCAAGCCCAACAAGGTTATGACTTGCCCAGGGTCACACAGGTTGGAAGGGGCTAAGCTGAAATTTGTTCCTAGAGTTGATTTGCTCAAATTTCCAGCTTTAGTCAATGGATTTGGCATAGCAAAATGGTGTATATTTCATTCTATTTAGAATATGCTTCTTCAAACCTTAGCTCCAAATATGAATATCTAACACCTAGGGAATGTATCCCTCATCTCTTTCTCAAGATAAAATAAATGATTTCTCATAAGTTTCAAGTCTACAATGTACTTACTGTGCTCAAGTATTTTGAAGGACCATCATACAAAGGAAGGTTTAAACTTGTTTTGTGTGGTTCTAAGGGGTAGAAAGGAGGTTTACTTAGTCATAGCACAGAAAAGATATCAAACACATATTCAGTATCATTCAGCTTTAGTAGATAGGGTTTTCATTGCTTCTTTATGAAAATCCATCAGGTCAGCAGGGCAGGGTATGTTGACTCCTGTGACCTTAGGGGTGATCATCAAGTCTGAAGAGCTCCAACCCCACCTGTGTGGGCCTTTTATGTTTTGGGTGATTAAGCAGGCACATCAATATGGACAGAAATCCGTGTCTGAGAAGGAGTAATCCTGGGTCAATCAAGATTTGGTGCCTGTTAGGGGAAAAAATGACTCATCTTCCTGAGTTCAAATGTGGCCTCAGACACTTAGTAGTTGTGTGATTATGGGCAAGTCACTTATCCCTGTTTTCCTCAGTTTGCCTACTGTAAAATGAGAAGGAAATGGTGAACCACTCCAGTATCTTTGCCAAGAAAACCCTAAATAGGGGTCACAAAGAATCAGACACAACTAAAATGACTGAAGAAAGGGAAAAAGAACAAAAATCTAGCTTAACTCTTGGGGGTGGGAGGAGGAAAGAAGGAGAGAACTCTGGTAGACAGAGGTTCTATCACATATGCAGAAATGAAGTCTTGAGAGTATATTCTTTTAAAATTACAAGAGGAGGGGGCGGAGCCAAGATGGTGGAGTAGAAAGACACACATACGCTAGCTCTGAACCCACAGCCCATAAAATAGCTGTAAAGAAGAACTCCCAACAAATTCTGGAGCAGCAGAAGCCACAGAACAATGGATCAGAGGAGATTTCTGTTCCAGAGAGCCCTGAAAACCTCTTGCAAAAGGTCCATTGTGCCCTGGACCCAGAGCTGAGCCCAGCCCTGCCTTGGCCATGCGGAACCGAGGGGAGCAGATCTGAGCAGGCTTCAGGGACAGAATCTCCAGCAGCCATGCGACTCCTTCCACCCACGGGCCCCAAAGGTTGGTGAGAGGGTCTTCTGGGCTTGGAGAGGGGAGTGGGGCCCCCCATAACTCAGGCCCCCTCAGGAGGCAGCAGCGGAGGTGGCAGCAGACAAGGGCTCCCCAAGCAGGCAGGAGCTCGGATCCATTGTTGAAAATCTCTGCATAAACCCCCTGAGGGAACTGAGCCCGCGAGGTGGCCCTGCCCTTCCCTGAGAACCTGAACTTAATCTCACACTGAATAGCAGCCCCGCCCCCGCCCAAAGCCCAGAGGCTGGGAAGCAGCATTTGAATCTCAGACCCCAAGCACTGGCTGGGTGGATCTGGAGGCAAAGTAGGTGTGAAGAGAATATTCAGAAGTCAAGTCACTGGCTGGGAAAATGCCCAGAAAAGGGGAAAAAAAATAAGACTATAGAAGGTTACTTTCTTGGTGAACAGGTATTTCCTCCCTTCCTTTCTGATGAGGAAGAACAATGCTTACCATCAGGGAAAGACACAGAAGGCAAGGCTTCTGTATCCCAGCCCACTCAATGGGCTCAGGCCATGGAAGAGCTCAAAAAGGATTTTGAAAATCAAGTTAGAGAGGTGGAGGAAAAACTGGGAAGAGAAATGAGAGAGATGAAAGAAAAGCATGAAAAGCAGGTCCACACCCTGCTAAAGGAGACCCAAAAAAATGCTGAAGAAAATAACACCTTGAAAAATAGGCTAACTCAATTGGCAAAAGAGGTTCAAAAAGCCAATGAGGAGAAGAATGCTTTCAAAAGTAGAATTAGCCAAATGGAAAAGGAGGTTCAAAAGCTCACTGAAGAAAATAGTTCTTTCAAAATTAGAATGGAACAGATGGAGGCCAATGACTTTATGAGAAACCAAGAAATCACAAAACAAAACCAAAAGAATGAAAAAATGGAAGATAATGTGAAATATCTCATTGGAAAAACAACTGACCTGGAAAATAGATCCAGGAGAGACAATTTAAAAATTATGGGACTACCTGAAAGCCATGATCAAAAAAAGAGCCTAGACATCATCTCTCATGAAATTATCAAGGAAAATTGCCTTGAGATTTTAGAACCAGAGGGCAAAATAAGTATTCAAGGAATCCACAGATCACCACCTGAAAGAGATCCAAAAAGAGAAACTCCTAGGAACATTGTGGCCAAACTCCAGAGTTCCCAGGTCAAGGAGAAAATATTGCAAGCAGCTAGAAAGAAACAATTCAAGTATTGTGGAAATACAATCAGGATAACACAAGATCTAGCAGCTTCTACATTAAGGGACTGAAGGGTGTGGAATATCATATTCCAGAAGTCAAAGGAACTAGGACTAAAACCAAGAATCACCTACCCAGCAAAACTGAGTATAATACTTCAGGGGAAAAATTGGTCTTTCAATGACATAGAGGACTTTCAAGCATTCTTGATGAAAAGACCAGAGCTGAAAAGAAAATTTGACTTTCAAACACAAGAATGAAGAGAAGCATGAAAAGGTGAACAGCAAAGAGAAGTCATAAGGGACTTACTAAAGTTGAACTGTTTACATTCCTACATGGAAAGACAATATTTGTAACTCTTGAAACTTTTAAAGTTACAAGAGGCTTGATAGAATTCAACTCATTCGGGGTATTACCTTATTTGCAAAAATATATAAATACAGAGGAAGTGGAGTAAAACATTCCATTTTGATAATCTTCTAGTTCATAATTTTTAAAAATTTAGAATACAAGTGGAAGGATTGTAGAAAAATCCTACCTATGTTTGTATACATTTCCTAATACTCTCTACTTATTCATACATCTCTAAGAACTTAGTCTAACGAATAGGCATGCTCAATAGTTCATATGAAAAAGATTTGGGGATTTTAGTAGAATGCAAATTCAACGCTGATAAATAGCATGATATAAAAGCCCACCCTAAAGCTAATACAATATCTTTTGGTTCTAAGGAGATATAATTTCCAGAATATAGAAATTAATAGTCCTGTCCTGGTGAAAGTAAAATGAGAATAGGGTGTTCAGTTCTGGGCACCACATTTTTGTTTTGGATTTTTTTTTTAATTAATTTATTTGTTTCCAGTTTTCTACAATCACTTTCATATGTCTTAGATTTTCTCCCTCCCTGAGACAACATGCTATCCTATATGGGTTCTACACATACATTCTTGTTATATACATTTTCATATTAGTAATGCTGTTTAGAAAAATTAAAATAGATGGGAGAAACCATGAAAAAAACCAAACCAAACAAAACATAACACAAGAGAAAATTTTCTGCTTCCTTCTGCATTCCAATTCCATAGTACTTTCTCTAGATGTGGATAACATTTTGCCTCAAGAGTCCTTTGGGAATGTTTAGGTCCTTGAATTAATGTGAAGAGTTAAGTCTACCAGAAAAATTCCTCACACACTGTGGTTGTGACTATGTACAATGATCTCCTGGTTCTGCTCCTTTCACTCAGCATCAGTTCATATAAGTCCTTCCAGGCCTCTCTAAAGTCTTTCTGTTCATCATTTCTTATAGCACAGTAGTATTCCATTACATTCATATACCACAATTTGTTCAGCCATTCCCCAGTTGATGGGCATCCCCTTGATTTCCAATTCTTGGCCACCCCAAAGAGAGCTGCGATAAATATTTTTATACACATCAGACCCTTTCCCATTTTTATGATTTCTTTGGGATAAAGTCCTAGCAGTGACATTATCGGGTCAAAGAATATCCACATTTTTGTACCCCTTTGGGCATAGTTCCAAACTGCTCTCCAGAATGATTGGATCAGTTCACGGCTCCACCAACAATGAATTAGTGTTCCAACTCTCCCATGTCTTCTCCAACATTTCTCATCTTCCTGTTTTGTCATATTAGCCAATCTGATAGGTGTGATGTGGTACCTCAGAGTTGTTTTGATTTGCACCTCTCTAGTCAATAGTGATTTAGAACATTTTTCATATGACTATAGATAGCTTTAATTTCTTCCTCTGAAAACTCCCTGTTTATGTCCTTGAACCATTTATCAGTTGGGGAATGACTTGTATTCTTGTACATTTTACTCAGTTTAGTGGCATAGACCAATGCCTGACACCATAGACAAGAATAAAATCCAAATGGATACATGGTCTAGGTATAAAGACTAAATAGTGTATTTGTCAGATTTATGGAGAATGGAGAAATTTGTGACCAAACAGGAGACCGAACATTAAGAAGTACAAAATAGGTAATTTTGATTACATTAAATTGAAAAGTTTTTGCACAAACAAACCCAATGCCACCAAGATTAGGAGGGAAGCAGAAAACTGGGAAAGAATTTTTGCAACTTGGGCACCACATTTTAGGAAGGACATCAATAAACTGGATAATATCCCAAAGAAGTAATGAAATGATGGTGGAAGACTTGAAGGAGCTAGTGATTTTTTAGCCTGAAAAAGGGAAGATTTAGGGGGAACATGGTTCCTTTATTCAAATATTTGAAAGGCTGTTTCTTGAAAAAATAAATTTAGTATATAATACATATAAGTTACATATAAAATATATAGTACATGGCATGGGACTAAGCTGAAGAGACATGTATAGATATATAAAGATAAATATATATGTCTTTTCTCTCTATATGTATATGTATATATCTTCTCTACCTATATATTTTATAAAGATACTATCTCTATATATCTATACATATCTCTTCTGCTTAATCCCACAATCAGAACAGCAACCAACACATAGAAATTACAGAGGCAGATTGTAGTTTAATGTAAAGATAAGTTTAAAAATTAGAATTCTTCAGAAGTGGAAAGGGCTAGGAATGTGTTTTACCCCATTTATGGTCTTACACTGGAGGAGGACCACTTGTTAAGAATATCATAGAGGAGATTCTTAATTCATTGTGAGTAGGACTAAATGACCTCTAGAATCTTTTCTAGCTCTGAGCTTCTGTGATTCTATAGCAAAAGTTAAAATAGTGTAAGGGCAGGGGGATTGATGGATTCAATCACCTACCCCATCCAACTTCTTGTGGTGCATTCCTTGTTCTGAATCCTAATCATGTAATACTTCACAAATATGCCACACTGGCCTAAATTTAGACTGTATTATCTCCTTCTAATTTGTTTTGCATAAAACTTGTGATGTGTAATCAGTTATTTTTTTAAAGAATATCTAGTTATATATTTTTCTTTACCCAGAGATCTAATTTTAGGGCTAGTCACCATATTCAAGGCTTCCAATATTTAGCCAAAGAAGATGACATTTTGCTAACTACTTCATGTTGTCACTTGTATGTGAAGTTTAAAGACAAATGGTGGAGAAAATTAATATGAATTTGAGTAGTCATACTTATCTTTGTATCCTCCAGTACTTAGAACTGTGCCTTTGTTCTGGATTGGGTCAAAACCAGGCCAGGTCCTTCCTTAGTAGGTTATGGTGGGGTTTTTTGGAGGAGGACAGTTTGAGTTTGATGTATTGGTTGTAATTTTTTTAAATAACTAATTTATTTGTTTTTAGTTTTCAACATTCACTTCCATAAAATTTTGAGTTTTGAATTTTTCCCCCCACTCTCTCCTTCCTCCTCCCCAAGACAGCATGCAGTCTGATATAGGCTTTACTTATACATTCATATTAAAATATTTTCACATTAGTCATGATGTAAAAAATTAGAACTAAGGGGAGGTAGCACAAGAAAGAAGAAATAAAGCAAAACAACAAAAGAAAAGGAGAGCAAATAGTACACTTTCATCTGCATTCAGACTCCCAATTTCTTTCTCTGGATGTGGATAGCATTTTCCATCATGAGTCTTTTGCAGTTGTCTTAGATCCTTGCGTTGCTACAGAGAGCTAAGTCTATCAAGGTAAGTTATTAAACAATGTGGCTGTTACTGTGTACAATGTTCTCCTGGTTCTGCTCACCTCATTCAGCATCGGTTCATATAAGTCCTTCCAGGTTTTTCCGAAGTTCACCTGCTCATCATTTCTTACAGCACAATAGTATCCCATTACTTTCATATACCACAATGTGTTCAATCATTCCCCAGTAGATGGACATCCTCTCAATTTCCAATTCTTGGTGACCACATATTTTTGTACATGTGGATCCTTTTCCCGTTTTTATGATCTCTTTGGGATACAGACCCTAGGTAGTATTACTGGGTCAAAAGGTGTGTACAATTTCATAGCCCTTTGGGCATAGTTCTAAATTGCTCACCAGAATGGTTGGATCAGTTCACAATTCAACCAATAACACATTAGTGTTCCAATTTTCCAACATTTCCAACATTTATCACATTTATTCCTGTTTTGTTAAGTTAACCAATCTGATAGGTGTGATGTAGTACCTCAGAGTCATTTTGATTTGGATTTCTCTAATCAATAGTGATTTAGAGCATTTTTTTTCATACAACTACAGATAATTTTAATTTCTTCATCTGAAAACTGCCTGTTCATATTTTTGATCAGTTATAAATTGGGGAATGACTTTTATTCTTATAAATTTGATTCAGTTCTCTACATATTTTAGAAATGAGACCTTAATCAGAGTCACCGATTGTAAAAATTGTTTCTCAGCTTTCTGCTTTCATTCCAATCTTGGTTGCATTGGCTGTGCAAAACCTTTTCAATTTAACGTAATCAAAATCATCCATTTTTCATTTCATAATGTTCTCTATTTCTTGTTTGGTCATAAATTCTTTCCTTTTCCATAGATCTAACTGGGAAACTATTCTTTGGTCTCCTACTTTCCTTATAGTATCACTCTTTCTATCTAAATCATGTACCCATTTTGACTCTATTTTGGTATAGTGTGTAAGATGTTGGTGTATGCCTACTTTCTGCTGTACTATTTTCTAGTTTTCCCAGCAATTTTTCTTTAAATAGTGAGTTCTTATCCCAGAAACTGGACTCTTTGGATTTATCTAAGAGATTGTTATAGTCATTGAATGTTGTGTCTTGCATACCTAACTTAATCTACTGATACAGCATTCTCTTTTTATTTTTTATTTATTTATTTTTAGATTTTGACATTCATTTCCACAAAATTTTGAGTTCCAATTTTTCTCTTCATCTCCCCCTCCCCCATCCCATAATACTTTGCATTCTGATTTCCCCTTCCCTCAATGTATCCTCCCTTCTATCACACCCCACCCTTCCCTTATCCCCATCTTTTCTCTTTTTTTGTAGGGCAAGATAGATTTCTATACCCCATTACCTATATTTCTTATTTCCCAGTTATATGCAATAATAATTCTCAACATTCATTTCTAACTCTTTGGATTCCAACTTCTCTCTCTCCCTCCTCCCTACTTATCCCCACTGAGAAGGTAAGTAATTCAATACAGATTATATGTGTGTCATTTTGCAAAAGGCTTCCATAATAATCATGTTGTGTAAGACTAACTATATTGCCCTCCATCCTATCTCATTACCCCCTTTTTTCCTATTCTCTCATTTGACCTTGTCCCTTTCCAAAAGTGTTTACTTCTAGTTGCTCCCTTCTCCCATTTGACCTCCCTTATATCATCCCCCTCACCCCACTTATCCCCTTCTCCCCTACTTTCCTGTAGTGTAAGATAGATTTTCATACCAAATTTAGTGAGCATATTATTCCCTCCTTAAGCCATATGTGAAGAGAATAAGTTTCCCTTTTCCCCTCTCACCTCCTCTCTTTATTCCTGCATTGAAAAAGATTTATATTATCTATTTTATGAGTGATAATTTGCCCCATTCCATTTCCCCTTTCTCCTCCCAATATATTCCTCTCTCATCCCTTAATTTTATTTTTTATAGATATCATCCCTTCTGCTTCAACTCAACCTGTGCTCTCTGTCTATATGTGTGTGTATGTGTGTGTGTGTGTATAAAATCCCTCCATCTACTCAAATACTGAGAAAAGTCTCAAGAGTTACAAATATTATCTTTCCATGTAGGAATGTAAACAGTTCAGCTTTAGAAAGTCCTTTATGATTCTCTTTCCTGTTTACCTTTTCATACTTCTCTTGATTCTTATGTTTGAAAGTCAAATATTCTCTTCAGTTCTGATCTTTTCATTGTGAATGCTTGAAAGTCCTCTATATCATTGAATGACCATTTTTTTCCCTCGAACTATTATACTCAGTTTTGCTGGGTAGGTGATTCTTGGTTTTAATCCTAGTTCCTTTGACTTCTGGAATATTCTATTCTAAGCCCTTAGATCCCTTAATGTAGAATCTGCCAGATCCTGTGTTATCCTGATTTTATTTCCACAATTAGAATTGTTTCTTTCTAGTTGCTTGCAATATTTTCTCCTTGACCAGGGAACTCTGGAATTTGGCCACAATGTTCCTAGGAGTTTCTCTTTTTGGATCTCTTTCAGGAGGTGATTGGTGGATTCTTTCAATATTTATTTTGCCCTCTGGTTCTAGAATGTCAGGATAATTTCATGAGAGATAATGTCTAGGCTCCTTTTTTGATCCTGGCTTTCAGGTAGTCCCATAATTTTTAAATTGTCTCTCCTGGATCTATTTTCCAGGTCAGTTGTTTTTCCAATGAGATATTTCACATTATCTTCTGTTTTTTCAATCTTTTGGTTTTGTTTTTTAACTTCTTGGTTTATCTCATAGTCATTAGGTTCCCTGAACTCCAGTCTCTCTTTTAAAGAACTATTTTCTTCAGTGAGCTTTTGAATCTTCTTTTCCATTTGGCTAATTCTGCTTTTTAAAGCCTCCTTCTCCTCATTGGCTTTTTGGACCTTTTTTTCCAATTCAGTTAGCCTATTTTTAAAGGTATTATTTTCATCAGCATTTTTTGGGTTCTCTTTTAGCAAGCTGATGACTCACTTTTCAAGCTCTTCTATGGCTTGAGCCCATTTCATATTCATTTTGGAGGTACTGGAGGCAGAAGCCTTGACTTCCTCTGACAGTATGAATTGTTCTTCCTCATCCCAAAGGATGGAAGGAGATACCTATTCACCAAGAAAGTAACCACCTATGGTCTTATTTTTTTCCTTTTTTTTTAAGCATTTTCCCAGCCAGTTACTTTGTTACTGAGTCCTTTGTCAAGAGGAGGGTCCTAGTGCTTCTCCTCCCCCAGTACTGTGCTCCAGGCTGAGATTCAGATCAGCTGTTCAGTTTTCCTAGAGGTTTTAAGCTGAGGTGCCTGGACAATGGACCCAGGCTGCTTCTGCAGATACTGAAGCTGCCCACTGCCTGCTGCTGCTGCTGCTGCTGCTACCGTAGCCTCTTCTGTTGCCTGGGACCTTTCCTTCTCGCCCAGCTGGGAAAGCCCTCCCCCCTGACCTTTGGAGCTTTCTTTGTCACTTGGGGGTTGAAGGATCTGGGACTCACCCTGCTGGGAATTCTGCCCTGGAGGTCTGTTCAGGTCCTGTTCCTCCCAGTGCCTCGCAACCAAGGCTGTGCTTCACTCTGCTCAGCATTCCATGAGATTGACCTTTCCTGTTGACCTTCCAGATTACCTTTGGCTGGAAACCTCTTTCACTCTGTTGTTCTGTGGCTTCTTCTGCTCTAGAATTTGTTGGGAATCATTTTTTACAGATATTTTGTTGGCTGTGGGGGAAGCACTAGAGTATATGCATCTTTCTACTCCGCCATCTTGGCTCTGCCTTCCACCACTGTATTTCTTAGCCAGTACCAAGTTGTTTTGATGATTGCTGCTTTACAATACAATTTAAGATCTGGTACAGGTAGGCCATCTTCCCTTGTATTTCTTTTCATTAACTTTCTTGATATTCTAGACCTTTTATTCTTCCATATGAATTTTGTTATTTTTTTTCTAGCAGTACAAAATAATTTTGGGGTAGTTTGATTAGTATAGCACTAAATAAATAATTAAATTTAGTTAGGATTGTTATTTTCATTATATTAGCTCAATCTACCCATATTTTTCCAGTTATTTAAATCTGACTTTATTTTTGTAAAAAAGTATTTTGTAATTGTGTTCATATAGTTCCTGTGTTTTTTTGGAAGGTAGATTCCAAAATATTTTACAATGTATATAGTAAGTTTAGATGGAATTTCTTTTTCTTTCTCTTACTGTTGTGCTTTGTTATATATAGAAATGATGATAATTTATGAGGATTTATTTTATATCCTGCAGTTTTGCCAAAGTTGTTTATTATTTCAAGTAATATTTTACTTCATTCTCTAGGATTCTCTAAGTACACCATCATGTCACCTGCAAAGAGTAATAGCTTTGTTTCTTCTTTGCATATTCTAATTTCTTTTTCTTCTCTTATTGCTAAAGTTACTATTTCTAGTACAATATTGAATAACATTTGTGATAATGGACATCCTTGCTTCGCCCCTGATCTTATTGGAAATGCTTCTAGCTTATCCCCATTACATATAGTGCTTGCTAATGATTTTAGATAGATGTCACCTATCATTTTAATACTCTTTCTATGCTCCCTCATGTTTTTAATTGGAATGGGTGTTGTATTTTCAAAACCTTTTTCTGCACCTATTGAGGTAATCATATGATTTCTATTAGTTTTGTTGTTGATATGATCAATAATGCTGATAGTTTCCCTAATATTGAACCAGCCTTGAATTTCTGGTATAAACCCTACCAGGTCATAGTGTATTATCCTTGACATAAGTTTCTGTAATCTCTTTGCTAATATTTTATTTAAAATTTTTACAACTATATTCATTAGGGGAATTGCTACATAATTTTCTTTCTCTGTTTTGGCTCTTCTCAGTTTATGTATCAGTACCATATTTGCATCATAAAAAGAATATGGTAGGACTCCTCCTATTTTCCCAAATGATTTACATAGCATTGGAATTATTTGTTCTTAAATGTTTGATAGAATTCACTTGTAAATCCATCTGGCCCTGGATATTTTTTCTTAGGAAATTCATTGATGATTTATTCCATTTCCTTTTCTAAAATGGGGTCATTTAAGTTATTTTATTTCATCTCTCAATCTGGAAATTTATATTTTTTGTAAATATTCATCTGTTTCACTAATATTGTCCAACTTATTGGCATATAATTGGATGAAATAGCTCCTAAGTAATGTTTTGATTTCCTCTTCATTGGTGCTGGATTCACTCATTTCACTTTTGATACTGGTAATTTGGTTTTCTTCTTTCTTTTTTAATCAAATCAGAAATTTATCAATTTTATTGGTTTTTTCATAAAACCAACTCTTAGTTTTATTTATTAGTGCAATAGTTTTCTTATGTCAATTTTATTAATCTCTCCTTTGATTTTCAGAATTTCTAACTTGGTGTTTAATTAGTGGTTTTCAATTTGTTCTTTTTCTAGCCTTTTTAGTTGCATGCTCAATTCATTGATCTCTTCTTTCTCTATTTTATTCATTTAAGCATTTAGAGATATAAAACTTCCCTTAAGAACTGCTTTTACTGCATCCCATAAGTTTTGGTATGTTCTCTCATTACTGTTATTCTCTTGAATGAAGTTATTGATTGTTTCTATGATTTCTTGTTTTACTCATTCCTTCTTTAGAATTAGATTATTTAGTTTCCAATTAATTTTTAGTCTATCCTTCCATTGCCCTTTATTACATGTAATTTTTATTGCCTCATGATCTGAAAAGGATGCATTTAATATTTCTGCCTTTCTGCATTGGATTGTGGTTTTCAATGCTCTAATACATGGTCAATTTTTGTGTAGGTGCCATGTACTATGAAGAAAAAGGTATATTCCTTTCTATCACCATTCAATTTTCTCCAGTGGTTAATTTTTCTAAAATTGTATTCTTCTCCTTAATGTCTTTCTTGTTTATTTTGTAGTTAGATGAATCTAGCTCTGAAGCTGAGATCAAGATTGATACCTTGCTTTTTTTTATTTTAGCCAAAGTATAATATATTCTACTCCAGCCTTTTACCTCTACCCTGTATGTATCCCTCTGCTTCAATATTTTTCTTGTAAACAATATATTGTAGGATTATGGTTCTTAACCCACTCTGCTATCCACTTCTGTTTTATGGGAGAGTTCAATCCATTCACATTCACAATTATGATTACTATCTGTGTCTTTTTCTCCATCCCATTTCCCCTCTGTTTATGCTTTTCTCTCTCCTTTCTCTTTTCCTTTCCCCTTTCCCTCCTCACTAGAATTTTGTTTTCAACCCCTGCCTCCCTCAGTCTGCCCTCCCTTCTATCAGCCCTCTCCCTTTTCTTTCGTTTTACCCTTACCACTTCTTCCCTCCCTTCTATCCACTACCTTCCTTTTCTTTCCCTTCCCCCCACCTACTTCTGATAGGGTAAGTTAGATTTCTGTACCTAACTGATTATGTTATTCCCTCTTTGAGGCAAATCTGAGGAAAATAAGGATAAAATAATGCTCTTCTCCCTGCCTCCTTTTCTTCTACTGTGACAGGTCTTTGTACCTTTTCACGTGATGTGATTTACTTTTGTCTGCCTCCTCCTTTTCTCTTCTCCCAGTACAGTCCCTTTTTTTAATCACTTAATTAGATTTATTTAATCATCATATCACGGTCAACTTGTACTCACACCTTCTGTCAAAGTATACATACCCCTTTTAAATGGAGTGATAACAATACAGTTCTCAAGAGTTACAAATGTCATCTTCCCTTGTAGGGATGTAAACAGTTTGCCCTTATTAATAACAACTTATTGTTTTTCTTTTCTGTTTACCTTTTTATGCCTCTCCTGAGTCTTGTATTTGAAGATCAAATTTTCTGTTGAGCTCGGGTCTTTTCATTAGGAAATTTTGGAAGTCCCCTATTTCATTGAATGTCCAATTTCCCTCCTGAAAGATTATGTTCAGTTTTGCTGGGTAGTTGATCCTTAGTTGAAGTTTGACCTATGGAATAGTGTATCCTATGTCCTCCAATCTTTTAATGTAGAAGTGGCAAGGACCTGCATAATTCTGACTGTGGTTCCATGATATTTAAATTGTATCTTTCTAGCTGCTTACAGCATTTTGTCTTTGATCTGATAATTTTGGAATTTGGCTAAAATATTCCTTGGCATTTTCAATTTGGGATCTCTTTCAGGAGGTGATTGGAGGATTCTTTTGATGACTATTTTACCTTCTAGTTCTAGGATCTCAAGGCAGTTTTCCTTTTTTTTTTCTTGTTTCAATATTCTTTTTTTATTTTTTATTAATTTATTTAACTTTTAACATTCATTTTCACAAAATTTTGGGTTCCAAATTTTCTCCCCATTTGCCCCCTCCTCCACCCCAAAACACCGAGCATTCTAATTGCCCTTATCACCAATCTACCCTCTCTTTTGTCATCCCTCCCTTCCCTTGGCCCCATCTTCTCTTTTGTCCTGTAGGGCCAGATAACTTTCTATACCCCTTTACCTGTATTTCTTATGTCCTAGTAGCAAGAACAGTACTCGACAGTTGTTCCTAGTACTTTGAGTTCCAACTTCTCTTCATCCCTCCCTCCCCACACATTCCCTTTGGAAGGCAAGCAGTTCAATATAGGCCATGTCTGTGTAGTTTTGCAAATGACTTCCATAATAGTTGTGTTGCATAAGACTAACTATATTTCCCTCCATCCTATCCTGCCCCCCATTGCTTCTATTCTCTCTTTTGATTCTGTCCCTCCCCAAGAGTGTTGACTTCAAATTGCTCCCTCCTCCCATTGCCCTCCCTTCCATCATCCCCCCCACCCTGCTTATCCCCTTATCCCCCACTTTCCTGTGTTGTAAGATAGGTTTTCATACCAAAATGAGTGTGCATTTTATTCCTTCCTTTAATGGAATGTGATGAGAGTAAACTTCATGTTTTTCTCTCACCTCCCTTCTTTATCCCTCCACTAAAAAGTCTTTTGCTTGCCTCTTTTATGAGAGATAATTTGCCCCATTCCATTTCTCCCTTTCTCCTCCCAATATATTTCTCTCTCACCATTTAATTTCATTTTTTTAAGATATGATCCCATCCTATTCAATTCACTCTGTGCTGTGTGTGTGTGTGTGTGTGTGTGTGTGTGATCCCACCCACTACCCAGATACTGAAAAGTTTCAAGAGTTACAAATATTGTCTTTCCATGTAGGAATGTAAACAGTTCAACTTTAGTAAATCCCTTATGACTTCTCTTTGCTGTTCACCTTTTCATGCTTCTCTTCATTCTTGTGTTTGAAAGTCAAATTTTCTTTTCAGCTCTGGTCTTTTCATCAAGAATGCTTGAAAGTCCTCTATGTCATTGAAAGACCAATTTTTCCCCTGAAGTATTATACTCAGTTTTGCTGGGTAGGTGATTCTTGGTTTTAGTCCTAATTCCTTTGACTTCTGGAATATGATATTCCACACCCTTCAGTCCCTTAATGTAGAAGCTGCTAGATCTTGTGTTATCCTGATTGTATTTCCACAATACTTGAATTGTTTCTTTCTAGCTGCTTGCAATATTTTCTCCTTGACCTGGGAACTCTGGAGTTTGGCCACAATGTTCCTAGGAGTTTCTCTTTTTGGATCTCTTTCAGGTGGTGATCTGTGGATTCCTTGAATACTTATTTTGCCCTCTGGTTCTAAAATCTCAAGGCAGTTTTCCTTGATAATTTCATGAGAGATGATGTCTAGGCTCTTTATTTGATCATGGCTTTCAGGTAGTCCCATAATTTTTAAATTGTCTCTCCTGGATCTATTTTCCAGGTTAGTTGTTTTTCCAATGAGATATTTCACATTATCTTCCATTTTTTCATTCTTTTGGTTTTGTTTTGTGATTTCTTGGTTTCTCATAAAGTCATTGGCCTCCATCTGTTCCATTCTAATTTTGAAAGAACTATTTTCTTCAGTGAGCTTTTGAACCTCCTTTTCCATTTGGCTAATTCTGCTTTTGAAAGCATTCTTCTCCTCATTGGCTTTTTGAACCTCTTTTGCCAGTTGAGTTAACCTAATTTTCAAGGTGTTATTTTCTTCAGCATTTTTTGGGGTCTCCTTTAGCAGGGTGTGGACCTGCTTTTCATGCTTTTCTTTCATCTCTCTCATTTCTCTTCCCAGTTTTTCCTCCACCTCTCTAACCTGATTTTCAAAATCCTTTTTGAGCTCTTCCATGGCCTGAGCCCATGGTATATTTATTTTGGATGTGTGGGCTACAGAAGCCTTGACTTCTGTGTCTTTCCCTGATGGTAAGCATTGTTCGTCCTCATCAGAAAGGAAGGGAGGAAGTATCTGTTCACCAAGAAAATAACCTTCTATGGTGTTATTTTTTTCCCCTTTTCTGGGCATTTCCCCAGCCAGTGACTTGACTTCTCAGTTTTCTTTCCACCTCCACCTCGCCTCCAGATCCACCCAGCCAGTGCTTGGGGTCTGAGATTCAAATGCTGCTCCCCAGCCTCAGAGCTTTGGGCGGGGGCAGGGCTGCTATTCAGTGTGAGATCAAGTTCAGGTGCTCAGGTGGGGGCAGGGCCGCCTCATGGGCTCACTTCCCTCAGGGGGTTTATGTGGAGACCTTCAACAATGGATCAGGGCTCCTGCCTGCTCTAGGAGCCCCTCTGCTTCTGCCCCCGCCACTGCCTCCCAAGGGGGCCCGAGCCACGGGACACCCCACTCCTCTGTTGGCCACCCAAAAAGACTCTCTCACCCACCCCCACTACCTGTGGGTGGAGGGACCCGAGAGGCTGCTGGAGATTCCATCCCTGCAGCCTTCTTGGATCTGCTCTGATCTGCTTCTCTTGGTGCCCCGTGGCCAAGGCAGGGCTGGGCTGTGCTCCATGTTTGGTGTGCCACGGACGTTTGGTGTCAGGTTTTCAGGTCTGTCTGGAGCAGAAATCTCATCTGCTCCATTGTTCTGTGGCTTCTGCTGCTCCAGAATTTGTTGGGAGTTCTTCTTTACAGATATTTTATGGGTTGTGGGTTTGGAGCTAGCATATGTGTGTCTTTCTACTCCACCATCTTGGCTTCTCCCCTGTCAAGGCAGTTTTCCTTCGTGATTTCCTTAAAGATGCTGTCCAGGATCTTTTTTCAGGTAGACAAATAATTTTTAAATTATCTCTCCTGGATCTATTTTTCCAGGTCAGTTGTTTTATCAATGAGATATTTTATATTTTCTTTTATTTTTCATTCTTTTGTTTCTGTTTGATTCATGATATTTCATAGAATCATCAGCTTCCACTTGCCAATTCTAATTTTTAACAAATTGTTTTGTATTAAATTTTGTACCTCCTTTTCTGTTTGGCCCATTTTACTTTTTAAACTCTTTTCTTCAGCGAGTTTTTGTGCCTCTTCTTCCATTTAGCCAATTCTACTTTTTAAGGACTTGTTTTCTACAGTCAATTTTTGTCCTTCCTTTTCCAAGCTATTGACTCTGTCTTGCATACTGCGATGGCAATCAAATTAGGATCTTTTGCTAGTTTTGTGTTACTAAAAGTCCCTCTGATTGAATAATATGATTGGGGAGGATCTCTCCCACCCTTTGATGGGCCTGCCCAGTGTGGGAAGCCTGATTAGGGGAGTTGTTTGTAGGAAGATCCGAAGTACCTTTTGTTTTTTTCTATTGAGGCACTGGGTCAGAGGGTTATGCCCTCTAGCTCTAAAAAGTGTATAAATACTCTGAGAGTGAGGTTTTACTTTGGATGCTTAGTTTTTGGAAGAAGGTCTGTGTGCCAGATAAGACTCTGGGAAGCCACTAAGCAGCCTCCCCACCTTCCTCTCCCCATTTTTTGATGTTTCCTTCTCTGGTAAAGATGTATGTATGTGAGCAATCAGGCAGTTTGGAAGCACTGTTTGTTGATTTTTGATTTCTTTGAAATTTTGACTTTGATTTTCTCTGATACCTGTGTTTAATTAAAGTGATTGTTAACCCCTTAAAAGTTGCTTTCCTTTTTTGAATGCAGATCTAAGAACCTGTTGTAGTAGGCCCCTCTGTGTATGTAGGAGTGCTTACTGTTACACATACCTCTTGTTTCTTTTCCCAGTTTTTCTTCTGCCACTCTTATTTGACTTTTAAATCAAAGTAAAAAAGAACTCAAGAAGGATTTTCGGACTTGAGAGCAGTCCATACTTCCCGTTAAGGTTTTAGATGTGGGTATATTGACAACATTGTCCTCTTCTGAATTTGGCCTTGATCTTCCCTGTCCCCATAATGAGAATCTATGCTCACTGTCAGTTTCTGCTTTTTGCTTATGGTGTTTTACTAATTCCTGACTTTTAGAGCTGAGCTCTCCTGTGGAGTGCAGGGGGCACTGACTTCTTGTGCTAGAAGCCCAGGACCTGCTCACTAACTGGTGGTTTTCTGAGTTGGTGTCTTCCAGTTTCCCTGCCTGTGATGGGGCTTTCAGGGGTCCTAGTATTGGCACTTGCATCCTTCACCACCCTGGGGCTCAGGATCTCCCCCTGGTTTGCTGAGGTAGGGATTGCTTAGATACCTCCCCTCTTGTACTGCTCCTCCTCCCCAAGGGTGAGAGGGAGCTTTCCCATTAATCCCCCAACTTCCTGGGCTACAAGACTTCTGCACCCTGTCTTTCTGCGGGTTCAGTTGTTCAGGGTTTTTCCTGGGGCAATATTTTCTGAATTTTCAGAGATCAATAAGAGAGGGTGAGGCTGACTTACTTCTTACTCTGCCTTTTTGGTTCCTACAAGAGGAACCTGGTAGTTTTTGTTTGATATTGGAATGAAATGTGACACATATACGTCAATCAGTGATCAAATAATGAACATTTATTGAGCACCTACTATATGACAGGCACTGTGGTAAATTCTGGTCACTCAATATTTAGCAAAAGAACATTGATTTAGCTAGAAGATACCTCTGAGTTGTCCAACATGGTTCCCTAGACAAGAATCCAATTATGAAAAGAATGTATTTGTGACTGTTTTCTACTCAAGTCACAAGGAAGTGATGTCAACAGCCTAAGTCATTTAACTATCTTTTGAGGATTGTTTGAATATCTTTTAAGGAAAAACTAGCCTCACTCATGTGGGTGTAAAGCATTAGCCCTGCACTACTTAATTATTAAATTTAATTGAATAGTAGTTGGGTTCCATCTGACATAGCCAGCTCAGAACAAGCAAACCAGAGTTTCCAATCACACCAAGCAGGGGACCACACCAGTTCATTTTCTCATGGGCTAGAGGATACACATCTAAGAGTAGAAAATTCATTGGTTTTCATATCAGATACGTTTTGGATATAAAACATAGTAGGGACTGTACACAGCAAACAAAGGATTAGGATTAGACAAAGACACACACAAACACATTCACACACACACACACACACACACGCACCATATCTAATTTACATGAATTGTGTAATTTTTTAAAAACTTTTTATTTTGTCATCAGAAAAGTCCACTTGATTTGAAACTATTGACTGATTACTCCACAATTTCTGTATTTAGGCTCCCTAATAAGTTGGACATAGCCAGAAATACATGCATTTGCCATGGGTGAACACATGCTATTGTAAATTTTCTTCTAAAATATTTATGGTATATTTCTCAAAGAGATTGACCTGCCATTGTTTGTTTTGATTTTCCATCTGGTCTTCTATTAATACACTAATAACTACTCTAATTTCTCCTACTATGTTATTGATCTTATTTTTCTTTATAACATGTTTATTTATATGCTAGGAGATGAACACTTTTCAAATAGGAAACTAGTTTTTATACAGCTACTGCACGTAAAAGTCAAGCAACTATTATTGTAATGCACTCCATATATATAATACCACCTTCCTTACAGAATCGTTGTGGCAATCAAATTTCAGATATGTGTAGGTGTATATGTGTGTGTGTGTGTGTGTGTGTGTGTGTGTGTGTATGTATGTGTAAAGTACATTGGAAACCTTAAAACCCTATAATTTATTATTATGTGACACAATACCTACCCCCTGGAAGTTTAGTATCTAAAGTCACTCATACATCACATGGTAAGGGTCTAATAAATCCTTGTTGACTGAATATCATTATCTCTGCATCACTCCCAAAGCCTTGATCAGCTCTGGATAGAGTAGGTGCCTAAAAAATGTAAACTGAATTGAATTCTCATTCATAATAATTCATAATTGCTGATAGATGCATAATAGTGCTTTCATGATACAAAGTTCTTTATATACATACATATATATACATACATACATACATATATATATATATATATGTATACACACACAGGTATATATTTTCTCTTAGTGCTAGAGAATGCAAATATTATCCCAAATTCTTTTGAGCTCCTTGAGGTCAGGGACTTTCTTATGCCTTTTTTTTTTTAATCCCTAGTATTTAGTATGGTGCTTGGAACAAAGGAGATGCCTAAAAGATATTTGATGATATAGATGGTAAATTCATTTGATCCACCTAAAGGTCAGTTGTTTTGCAGTGGAGATATGAACCCTGCATCTTGCAGGTGTGTATCATAAACTCTGAAGGGTGTTGAAGTAAGATAGTATGGGATGGCTCAGTGAAAATTCATTTGTATGTCAGTATCTTGGCATTTGGGTCATCTTGGCATTCAGAGGACAACATGGATACACTTTCCAACTCAGTTTTCCTTCTGTAATATTTGTTTATAAAAATCAGTGTGGCATAATAGCTCCAGAGTCAAGAACACTGCCTTTAATAACATAATGGCAGGGTGACAGTGAGCAACTTACTTAACCTCATAGTACTCTTATGTTTGTTGAACTGAATTGGATTAAGTTGAGCTGAATTGAACTATGTGTGGATAGAAAATTGCTCGACAAGGACTTGTAAAGGCAGAAATTTTTAAGTGACTTGAGGATAAGGATCATGTTACATAGTTTTACATCTCCTACACTAGAACACCATAGCTCTATAGCTGATACTGAATTAGTTAGTAAATACATTGTTTGATATATGTTTAGCGCAGCACAAATCCCAAAAGGGGCATAGATTGGCCAGGAAAATGGAGGTTTCTCCTTCACCCGAGGTCTTCAAGCAATAGGTAGGGCATAACTCCTCAGGAATGTTGTTGGATTATACAACTAATAATAAGATAATAATAGCTAGCATTTATATAGTGCCTACTACATGCCAGGCAATGCACTAAGCTCTTCACAAGTACAGGATTATTTTATTTGATCCTCTCAATAACGCTGGGAGGTGGGTGCTATTATTATCTGCATTTTACACATGAAGGAACTGAGGCAAACAGAAGTTAAGTGATTTGCCTAAAGTCACACACTAGTTAATATATGAAGCCAAATCTGAAATTAGGCTTTACTGACTAGATGGCTTTGGAATATTCTTTCAAATGTTGAAATTCTATGATTCCAATTCAAATTAGTCCAATGTTCTGGGTTAAAGCCCTCTTTAAGCCAGTTATCCTGGTCATCTATCTTTCACATTTCAGTCAGTCAATAATCAATTAAGTTCACAAGATGCATCAGGCACTCTGCTAAACACTGGGATACAAACGAAAAAGAAAAAAAAAATACCAGTCCCTGATCTCAAGGAATGTATAATCTAATGTATGATCTAACATTATATTTATAATCTAATATGGGAAGACAACAGAAGAAAAGAAGAAAAGAAAAGGAAGCAAAAAGGGTAGGGGAGAAAGGGGAGAAGACATCCAACAAAGAAGCTTGATGGACAAACTGAAAGGATGGTGACTGGGGGAGAAATGAAGAGATGTCTGGCCTACATCTCTCCACCCTCCAATCAGGAGAAGAGGGCACTAATGAGGTACAAATGCCAAGGCTAATGCAGTCTTGCAGAATGATGAGAATTCAGGTGATAAAGTTCCTTGGGGAATGATGATGAAGTCCAAATGAGTGTAGACGTAAGTGTGCTATAAGGTACAGGGGAGAGGGATAACGAAGTGCTAGTCGATCATCACTATTGGAAACCTATCCAGGTATGAACCATTAAATACCTTGGCATATAGCAATCTTTGTTGGTTTGTTTTGCTTAACTACCATATTTCACTGCATAATCATCACAGATCTTATGCCAAATTTTTTGCCAAAAGTGGGGTGCAACCATTACGTAAAACTTTAAAAAATCATGCCAGTCTTACTTAAAAGTCATTTATTACTCAGCTGTCTTTGGTGCAAGATTAGGATGCACAGAATAATTGTGAACATTTGTTAAAACTGGGAAAATGCATGTTTTACCATATCATGTGACTTACTCATGGGAGCTTTGCCTGCTCATCCACTCCCCTTGCACCTACTGCTCTGCATTGAGTTAAGTGACAATACTTTTAGTAGTGCTGCACTCTAAACAATCCATGCAAGTTGGCTTTAGGAAATACACTGACAATGTGCAGGCTCTGAGAACTCTAGACTTGTAGTTCATAATATGCAAGAGATAAATGAGTATTCATATGCCACTGGTGAATACATTGCTGTTCTGTTTACCTTTTAAGCAGTGTAATGATCAGAATAATATATTGTGATGATCACACAATGAAGGGCTATAAACCAATTTTTGGACTAAAAAACCAGAGTGTGACAATTATGTGGTGAAATATGGTAGAAATACGGGGAGAGTCTTTGGTAAGGAGAGATATTTGGAAATGACAGTACTATCAAATAAAAGAACATCAATAAAATATTTTCAAAAGAAAGAAGATATAACCATAGTGTAAGCTCTACAGAGGTAAAATCAAGGGACAGTATATTATTATAATGAACTAATACACCAACTTTCTCCTAATTTCTACTATGCACACCATCATAACCTTCATGCTTCTGCTGCTGTGATCCTCTTGCCTCCAAGATGAATTCTATGGTTCAGAATATCACAGAATTCTAGGGCTGGAAGCAACCTTAAACATCATCTAGTCTGTAATCCTTGCATTTTAATAGGCAAGGCTAGCTAACCCAAGGTCATGCTGGAAATTAGTGGCAGAAATGGTATGAGAATAGAGATCTGGGACTAAACTGGGTTATAAGCCTAACTCTGACACTACCTGATTGTATGATCTTGGGTAAGTTACCTCAAGTTCGTATGCTTTCTCCTCAAGGAAAGAATCTACCTTACTTTATTTTAGGCTTATATATTGCTATAAGTTTATATGCTTCCCTGTTCTCTTACAGAATTAAAGGTATCGTAACCATCATGTGTCTTCCTCATTGGATGACATTTTAGTCTTATTGTTTTCTTGAGTAATTCTGTGGTAGGCTTCCTCTGGAACCTTTACTGGTCTATTGCTGTCTCTCTTTGGTCTGTTCCCATTTGTCACAGTTCAGATTGTTTGCTAAGTCACTGCTCTTATGCATGCCTTGATTTGTCTTCATTATCTGCAGTGACATAATAACTTCTAGACTTTTCCAGAAAAGACACAACCTGGAGACCCGCCCCCTTCCCCACCCCCCCATGTGTGTGTCTTTCTCATAAAGCCACACAGCCATTCCAGGGACACCAAATAAGATGATTACTAAAATAGAGCTTTGAATTTTAAGCAGGAAATAGATTCCCATTTATCCAAATGTATTATATTTTGCAGTTCAAACATCTGCGTGACAAAACAAATTAATCACTTTTCATTGCATGTTATAGTGAGGAATTTGTAGGAATTTCTTATAGGAAAGGAATTTTCAAGTGACTATCTATGACAGAAAAATTTTCTTTTCTTTGAGCTAAGCATATTTGGACAGAAGTCCAAACTTCTTTCACAGTTTTAAATGAAAAGGGTTGGGAGAGGATACAGGAGTGTGCACAGAGGAGGGAAGAATAATAAAAAAAAAACTTTGGTCATAGAATCACAGAGCTGAAAGTGAAATCAAAAGTTAGTTTTCTCCAGCACTGTCTTTTCAGCCAAGTTTATGTCTTAGCAATAAAAGCAAGATGGCTGTCTTCTGTCTTCTTGAATATTGACAGGAACAGAGATTTATCAGTCTTTTGAGTTTTTCCAATGTTTTTTATTTCCCTGACTATCAAGAAATTTTTCTGTATCAATCAATCAATTGATCAACAAGGATTGATTAAATGCTTATTATACTAGGAACTATTCTAGGCCCTAGAGATACAAATAGATAAAAATGAATCAGTCCTTGCTGTCAGGCAGTTTATGTTCTACCAAGACAATTTAACATAAGCACAGGATACATAAAAATAAATATATAGTGATTTGGGAGTGTGGAGACTAACAAATTTAAACAAAACAAAAAAAGTCTTTTGAAAAAGGAGGCACTTGAGCTGATTTTTGAAAGAAACTAAGGGTTCCCAGTGTCAGAGATGAGGAGGGAGAGCATTCTAAGCATGAGGGACAACCTGTTTAATGTCACAAGGTGGGAAGTGGAATGTCCAGTGTATGGAGAGGAGCAAGAAAAACAGTTTGGCCGGAAGATAGAGTAAGTAAGGAGTAATATATAATCATCCATGCTTATGGGATATCTGATAGAGATATGAAGCTTGAACTTGGGAGAAAAACTAACATCTCATTTGCTTTAATTTAAACTCTTTTGCTTTTATTTATTCTGGTGGGGAGAGTAACTAATCAGCGTTCTCTTCATTCCTTCTCTTTGTGTACTTTAGGGTAAATATCACACTTCTTTTAGGCCAAAACAATCACAATATCTTTAACTCTTTTCAACCTTCTAACATCTACCATTCACGTGATCATTTCTGGAATAACTTTTCTTCAAAGGTTGCTTGGAAATAACAAGTGCATATTTAATGGGGGCTTGCTTTGCAAAGGCCCAAATTGTTTGAAATGGAGGTACCATGCTTCTTTGCTATTCTCTTGCCATGGGAGTGGGAGTAGCCTTTTTCAAATGGCTATTGGCTGCATAGTCAAAACAAACTGCCTCTTTATAACTATCAGATTGGGACAGTCTTACTTTGTTTCCTATGTGCTCTTTTCTGCTCCATCCAAACAGTCAAGATCACATACAACTAATCTAAGGCTCATGGTATCATAAACTGATCAAGAAGAGGGGATACTGCCCCCTCTTCTCTCCTTTTAGACCTCATGGCTTGAGATGTTTCTGTTTCCATTCTATTTCATTTACCTTCTCCATTCAGATTTAGATGGTAATCCCCACTGGACCCAAAAGACAATGGCAACCCTGGACCCAGGATTCCAGATAAGATGTTGCAAGCAGCCAATCTCACAATGGAGAGTTGACAAGCCAGGGTGCCTGGGACATGAGCCTAACAAGCGTTTGGATTTTGAAACTGGGACAGTGCTACATAGGAACTGAGCTAAGCTATGAATTAATTCTCTTCCCCTCTTGGGTGGTGGAGGGAGGTTAAATGAAGGGATTAAGTTCCACATGTTGAGAAAATAAGTTAACATACTTTTAATTATAGTTTTGAAATAAATATTCCTTTGTAAAACCTAATCTGATTGTTAATGGCTAAATAGAACTGCAGTACAGGGGACCCATGTCCTACAACAGAAGGAACACCATTGGTAGTAATTCAAGCCATTGTCAGAAAGCCTAAATGCTCCAAACCACTCTAAAGGGGGAGGTAAAATGTCACATACCTGGCCTTCAAGCAGTGAAGGCAAAGGGAAATCAACGTGACATATATGTCTTCTCATTTCTGCTAGAATATGATCAATGTATAGGCCATGAACATGAAGAACTGAATGTGCTAATCCGAGTATACTGAACATAACAGCCTACTCAGAGCATCAAGATGCTGGGACTGGTATTCTCTTTAACTTGTAATAAGAATATATTGATGCTCTGGATTATCTCACATTACATTATGTTCATCAGTCAATCCATGTCAGCCTTCTGAAATGCCTTTTCCATGAAAGGAGAGATCCTAGCTTTCTGACCTCCTGTCCATCTGGAAACAGATCTCACCATTTCATTCCAATTAAAGATAGCTCTCTAGTCTCCTGACCTTATTCACATCACTTTGAATCAGTCATTATGACTAATCTCCTTCATGTCCATTGACCATATCTCACTGGACCATCTTTATACATGTCACTTTGGATAGAGTGAACCTTTTTATGAACACAGGTTACTTGCCAATGCAAAAAGTATGTGTAACAGAAGGACTATAGACAAAAAGTAGCCAAAGCATAAACAGAGAGTAACAGGCAGATGGACTGGTGGCAACAGTGAGAAGAGGGAGCAAAAGCCTCCTGTGGGTCACAGATCCAGAGCTGGACAGGACTTTAGAGACCATCTCATCCCCCTCCCATTTCACAAATGAGAAAATGAAATCTCAGGGAGTAACTCACCCATTTAAATATCATAGGTAGTATTTGAACTCAGGACCTCTTACTTCAGAATCAGTGCTTATTTCACTATACCAGTCTGACACAACACCCTCTATCATAGTCAAAGCTGTCCAGAAGCAAAGAAATGCACCTATCTATCATATGACTTTGTTTGCAAAGATTTCCATTTTATTCCCTTTTACTAATAGAAGTACCCAGGCAGATGGAACCTAAGCTCTCTCTCTTTCTCTCCACTTGTTTTCTGAATAATCCCATCAAGGCTCTACCATTTCCAGAAGGACCAGGCAGTCCCACCAAGTCCTTGCATTTTCCTTTTATTCCCTCAAAGGCAAAAAGCCTCATACAATTTCTTCTGTAGGTCCCAAATGATCAAATATCATTTACTGAGAATAAATATACAGGGGAATAAAACATTTAAAGGATGGGCTAATATTTCTAAATATCTTGGGCTAATATCTCTGAAAGAAACTGCCAAACCTCAACCTTGGATCACTTCCACCATCCACCATATTAATTCCTACACACATGCTGCCTAATGAAGTTGGAGAAAAATCACACAATTATTCTAATTTGGTCCATTTAGGTTATTCAACCTTAAGTTGGATTTCAATGCTGCTAGGAAATCCCTTTAAACCTCTCGTTAACTCCCTAGCCCACTCTCCACAGAAGCTCTTTCAAACTTTCATCCTTCCCTCAAACCTCCCATGGTTCCACCTCCCTTTCACCTCTTGGCTGAGAATCCTGCTTCATACTTTACCGAGAAAAGAGAAGTCATTACTGTGAACTCTCTCTTGTTCCTTCTTAAACCTTTCATATCACTCTAATGACTTCTACCATTATCTCCTCCACCCATCTCATGCAATGAAGTGGCCTTACTACTCACCAAGGCTACTCCCTTTACCTGTTCAAGTGATCCAATTCCAACCTGTCCCCTCCAAAAGATGTTCCCCTCTGCCATCTCTACTCTATCACTTATTTCTAATCTCTCATTCTTTTGGAAACTTTATACCCTGAAGCTCATTCTTCAAAACATTCTTGGTTGTGGTAAGTCTTTGTACATTGTAGGAGGATTTGATTTTTGGAAACATCCCCAAATTATCTGGATCCTAATCTTCTGAATAAGGAGGGTGATTAATCTAGGTAATACCAACTAGCTAAAAACAAGGGGAGAAGATAATGTAATAAAACTGATTTTCTTGTAATTCATAAGCTGGTTTTGAAAGCATTTTGGAAAAAAGAGCTCCCAAAATCTTTTGTGTGATCACAGGAACACTGGGATGGGAAAACTGGGGCCTCTGAGAACAGATTTGTGCCCATAATTGGGAAATATACTCTCCATGATCAGTCTTGGATTTTTTTAACTGACTTTTTCAGAGACACTAAAGATGACAATTTAATATTACCTATCATTTCATCAAAGAAGGCTAAATTAAGATGGAAATAAAAGGTGGGTAGAGAGAGAAGAATCAGGCTCACTATGAGTGAAATCTGCTGAGCCTTTGAGTTATATAAATAATCAGTACCAAATTTCAAATTTTCTTTTATTTTTCCTCCATAAAACTTGGGAGTTGATAGCAAGAATCAAGATGTCAAGATTAAGAAGTATCTGAACTAGATATTTTTTTTGATTTGTTTCCTTGACATTTTGCTGATTACTAGGGCTTAGATTCATGCATTCAAGGGTTTACATTTCTAATTTAACTTCTCATGTGTCTATCAATCCTCGGATGCGGAAAACTGTTCATTCAAAGATTGTTATTTTCAAGCGGACCATATTTAAAGAGCAATTTAAGGTCACCCAAAATTCACTGGTACTTTGAAAGATGACTGAGAATGAGGGTAATGTGAAGTTGCCTCTTATTTGAACTATTATTTGAAAAAGAACAAAAGGATTAAAGAATTATTAGGAAGTAATTTTAAGACATGTAAACTTTGAAAACTTTGCCATGATGATTTTGCAATGAACTTGAGCAGACCCCATCAATATTTTGCTAATGAATGCTTTCATGAAGAAATGAAATTTAAAATCTATTTTTCTTCCAGAAATCCTCCCAGGTTTATGGTTTGTCTGTTGGGATATTGATAGCTATGGGATGTTCTTTGCCTTTATATTTTTATTTTATCACTCTTCTGTAAAACTGGATTTAACTCATCAGCAATTATAAAATTTAAAAATGTTCATTAGATTCATGAAGATTTTAGGAGTTGTCAAAAATGGAAAACAGCATTATAAAAATGACAGGCAGAAAATTAGTAGGAATAAGAAGAATCATATTCTAATGAAACTTTGAAGGTGATAAAAAGTTTAAAAGTAGAAATGGACAATTCCAAGTATTAAATGTGTAGCTCTAGGATCATTGAGAACAGAATGTCAGGGCACCTATATCCATCTGAGATTTTCTGGCCCTTTCAAAATCAGATTCTAATATAAGCAGTCAAGGGTCAAGATGCTGAGTCTTTTGAACTATCTCAAATAGTGCTTTGCATGTTTTTGTAGCTTATTGAAGGAAAGAGAACACATTCCTTCTGAAATGAACTCTTTATTTCATAACCTAAACCCTAAATCATTGCTGAAGGAAATTAAAAGGGCTATAAAATCTTTATTGAAAAGGAAAAGATGAACAGGGAGTGGGAGAAGAGGAGAAAAGGAAGGAAGGAATTCCATTAACTTAAGTCCACAAGCATAATATCTATCAGCCACTGGTGGAAAAAAGGAGCTAATCAACTATTCGTCTTGCAAAAAGAAAAACCCAGTGACTGATTGTTCCACTGAACTGACCAATTGCTTTTATGGAATTAACCAATTGTGTCATTATGTGGAGAGATACAGCTTTAATCATGTCTCTCCAAGCTAAATTTTCCATTAGAACTGTTGTCAAAGATAAAATTGCAACGAAACCTAAGTACTTCCCACCAGGTGAATTTTTTTTCAATGTTCTCTCCAGTGTCTGCATTTGTTCTTGTTCCCTCCAGTGCCTAGACTGTATTTCCTCCCCATCTCTGACCATTGAGAATTTGTTTTTTCCTTCAAGAGTCAATTTAGGAGCTACTTCTTCTAGAAGTCTTCCCTAATTCTTCCAACCAGAAGAGATCATTCTCTTCTTCAATCTGCAATCTTTCTCTCACTAACTTCTCCTATGATTTTACCAGAAATTACTTGTGTGCATTTCTTATCCTCCTATTAAACTATAAGGTCCTTCAGGGCAAGGATGGTCTTGATTTTTTTCACCTTTGTAGCTCTAATGCCCTACACAAAATAGATGCATTATCTGATACAAGTATGTGGCTAATAACATTCAATTCAATTTCACAGATATTAGTGGAAAGAGAATTAGATTTAGAGTCAGAGGACCTGGATATATCCCTTGCTTCTTTATCAACAGAACTACACAAATCCAACTCAATAACAAAAAATTTGAACACTTGCTATATACAATGTTATAGCCAATGAATTATCCTATACATATGGGAAAGGATGTATAGCCACTGCTAAATGACAATTTTTGCTATTGCCTTGGAAACAATAATGAATCGATTATAGGAAATGGCTCCAGAGAACATCATTCATATATTGAGAGGTAGAAGAGACAGAGTCCACATAGTCCAACCCTCTCCAACCCTCAGCTCAAAAGAGGTTAAGGTAACTTACCCATCACACAGGTAGGAAGTTACAGAGATAAGATTTGAACTTGGGTCCCCTAATTTCAAAGTCAACCCTCTTTCCAATGGGTAATACCTTTTAGGAAGGACTTTGGTAAGTTCAAGAGTCATCAGAGAATAAAGTGTGAGTCACCTAAAAATGTAGTTTGTAACAGGAATTTTCATGTAGCTGAGGATAAGGAGGGGGATGATTAGAATCTAGAAATGGAGGGATGTCACTGTGTCCCTCTAGAGAAATGTAATGGTAATTTAAATGGGGAGATCTTTCCCATTCATTTATAGTCCCAGGTGATCTCCCAGGGTCACATGAAAGCCTGAGTCACAAGTCTGAGTCACATGGAGCTTATGTTGGGAGGAGTTTGCTGAACGAGTAGGGCAGGAAGAGGTGGCAAAAAATTTCGTCAGAGCAGTCAGAACTGAAGGATGTAGGCAAACAGGCAGCTGGCTAGCATGAGTGAAAGAACTTGTTTGTGATTTGTTTAAGGGAGCTGGTTTGTGGGAAGCTTAGAAGCAGGGAGGCTTGGGGCTGGTGTTGTTCTCTGCATGGTTATTGTGTATATATTTTTGTTACTATGATGGATGTGGTTTTCTGGTGTCTGGATAAATGTTTTGGTTATGTCTTCCATGTGGAGAGTCTCTGGTATTTCACAATTCAAAATTGCACCAGGATATTTATGGCTGCCATAGGTGCTGTGATTATCATGCTGGTGCTACAAGAAGCCACTCAAGTTCTCCTGGCCTAATAAAGATGGTCGATGACCTCCCCAGATCTAAATCTGTGACGCTAAAGACCACGTTCCTAAATATGTAACTATGTGTATGCAGAAACTGGTAGGGACAATAAAGCGTACTTTTTTGCTGAGGGGACCAGATCTGTGATATCATTAGTGATTTCCCAGTGAGGAAACACCCTCTATCAATGCTGTCAGAAACTGTTCTGTTACTCTTTAACAGGGTGTTAAGAGATGCTCAGATCAAAATGAATGGAATTAGAGGACAATTAGCCATTGGCTGGGCAAGAATCATTGACTTGTTGACCCTTTCAAGAGGTCACTACGTCACTGGCAAAGCAGGGGACTACTTCCAGGAGTATGACCTTTGTCAGAAGAGAAGGGAACCATCGACCAGGTACTCTTTTTGGGGGACAGGGGGGTGGTGAAGAACTTCTTTTCACCTCCTAAGGGGTAAAAGTGTATAGACAGGACTTTGCACTTCTGTTAATACCTTGTTTTCTCATTTATTGATTCCTAATTTTCTATGGTTTCATTATCTGGTTTAGAGGAAGTCAATTGATCAGGACATCTTCCTTTTTAATAAAACATTATTTTACACACATACACACACACACACACACACACACACTATGTCCCAAAAGTCATAGTGAAGTTTAAAGCTATTAAAACTTTAAACCACATTAAAACTTTGGGGACACTCTGTGTTATGGCAAATGCTATTATAATTGGAAAGATTGTGTCAGCCTTATGGGCTTTTCAGTGAAAAGATTTTCTATGTTTATAAACAAGGATTCAGATTAAAAGAACAGTAATACTACTCAAAATTAGCCTTGGACCCTTTGTGTTCTAAGTTCCCTGAGGGGAGGGAAACATAAATTTATTTCTTTAGTATCCTGGCACTGTTAAACTCTGGTGGTTATCCAAGAATTAAAAGAAAACTTAAGTTCACAGACTTAGAGTTGAAAAAGAACTTCTTCCCACCCAACTATACCCATTTTGCAGAAAAGAAAACTGAGACCCAGAGTGACTATGAGACTGGCCCAAGGTCACACATCCAAGGTCATGTAGGTAATAAGTGGCAAAACAGTCCTTGAACACCAGTCTTTTGGCTACAAAATAGAAGCTTTCCATTAGAATAGACCTGTTTGGGGAGAGGGGGACAAGTTGAAGAAGGAGTACTTATTTCTGTTTGAAATAAGAACTCTTATGTTGCCTGCACTATCAGAATCAGCTGATCTCAAATCTCAGAATGACTAAAACAATGGAAATCAGTACATTTGGTTTGTGATTTAGTCCTTTACATCATTTAGGTTTTTAGTCATCTACAGTGGTGGAAGTTGGGTGCATTACCTATTTCCAATTTCATTACTTACAGAGAAAAGTTCACAGATGATCAATTATTCTGCAAATTCAATTCATGGAGTATAGATCAGATAGTCTATTTAATACTGACATAAAAGTCAAGTGCAAGATTTGACATATATATTAGAAAATAAAAATAACCAACACTCGCAATCTGTTCTTGTTTCACAAAATATTATAATGTCCTTTTGCAGTATCTCCTACTTACTGATTTATCAAGAGCATATGTACTTTAAACAAGAGCTTGTTCCTTTCCTGTCAATCTTTTCTCTTTAATTGATTGCACAAGAAGCCAAAATGCTGATCTTGCCACCATCAGATTCAGGGTGTCAAATTGTGAGGTGTCAAATCCAGGATTAGAAATTCACGGCAGAATCAAACAGAAGGAGCAGCTGGGAAGGGGGGGGGAAATAGATTCTGCTTCCAGAACAACTATATGAGGTAGGCGCAGAAAGAACAAAGAAGAGCACAGGCCAAATAAAGAGCTTTGGGGACCAGTCTCCTCTTTTTGGTACGTTCCACATTGAAACTGTGTGAACAACTGCTGCTATTTTTCTTTAAAGCCAAATTAGAATAAAATGCAACTACCCATTTTAAGGACAGTTTGAATTCTCGTACACATATAGTAATACTTAGAAATCATTTTAGCAGACAAATTGGCTTATATTATTGGGTATGGGTATTTCCAGCCATAAGAAAAATACCTAAGAATTCAGTTATAAAATCAAAGGATGTAGAGTTGAAAAGGGCCTTACGAGTCTAATCCTCTCATTTGACAGTTGGGGAAACCAAGGCCTAGAAAAATGAAGCAACTTATTCAGCATCACCTAAGTAGTAAGTAGCCAAATAAGGCTTTAAACCCAGGTTCTTCAGCTCCAAATTTAAAGCTCTCTCTACTCCATGTATGTGCATGATGAAAATACTGGACAGTAGTATCTTTTACTTATAACAACTTCCCCCAAAATTCCCCTGAGGATTGAAGAGTATTGAAAGAGTAGAGGAAAATTTCTATGCAACTTTACAGTTCTTGCTGTTCTTCATGATAATGGGGGTAGAAATCAAGGGAATATTACTCATTAGCACCTTGATCCGGATAAACAGGAATAAATACATGCAAAGGAAGAACAGAAAACTTATCATTAATTCCAAGTATCGTAATTCAGAATTTGGCAGAATTTCAACTAGAATAAGGCTGAAGCACATCTTTATATGGTCTATGAGATAGGGATTTGATGAACAAGTTAGCAAAATAAACAAGAATACTGAATGTAGGCTCATTGAGGCAAGAAATATTTTATTCTACCTTCATAACTCCAGCACTGTTCCTGGTACATAGCAGACACTAATAATGATCACAATTGTAACAATATTAATAATAATAGGAAGCCTTTATACAGTGCTTTAAGGTTTGCAAGGTGCTTTACAATTATCATCCCATTTTAACCCTGCAGTGTAGGTACTATTATTGTTCCCATTTTATAGATGAGAAAACTGAGGCAGACAGAAGTTGAGTCATTTGCCAAGCATCATATAGTTAGCACATTTCTGAAGCTGGATTTGAACTCAGGTCTGACTGATTCCAGATTGAGAGGTCTATCCACTATACCACCTTGCTGCCTGTTGTCAACTAAAAGAATTGTTGGGGACTGGCTAAACAAGTTGTGGTATATCATAGGAATGGAATACTATTGTACTATAAGAAATGATGAGCAATAAAACCTAGAAAGACTTATTTGAACTGATGCTGAATGAAATTAGCAGAACCAGGACATTGTACATAGTAACAGCAGTACTGTATAATGTTCAATTATAAATGACTTAGCTATTCTCAGAAGTACCATGATCCATGACAGTTCCAAAGGCCTCATGATGAAAAATGCTATCTACTTCCAGAGAAAGAACTGATGGAGTCTGAATGCAGATCCAAACATACTATTTTTGACTTTGTGTGTGTGTTTTCTTTTTGATTTGTTTTTTCTTCTACAACATGACTAACATGGAAATGTTTTACATGATTGCACATATATAATATAGCAAATTGCTTACCATTCTTGGGGGAGGGGGTGTGGAGGGAGAAAATATGGAATTTAAAACTTAATAAAGTGTTGTTCTTACATGTAACTGTGAAAAATATTATTCTAAAAAAGTAAAAAAGGAATTGCAAAAAGAATATTTAAGCTACTTAATTTTAAAAATTTTATTATCTTTGGTATTCCTATAGTTTTTTACTTTTGTGGTTCAATCTGTACTATTAGAAGGAGAAGCCATATCAATAAAATCATAGATGTGTTTGAATATTTGGGTATCCCCAAAACTGAGCACAACAGTCTATACCAAGTAGGCACTTACTTATAATAAATGTTTGTTAAATTTGTTAAATTAAATCCAGTCATTAAAGTGGGTCTATGGTTCTATACTAACAATACTTCATACATCAAATGTATGAAATCAAAAGTGATAAATCTACATTGCTTTTTTTCAGAAGAAATCTCTAGTTTCCATTGAATTTCCAGGATATGGTCAAAATAAGCAAGGGCGCATTATAAGTATGCTTATTTGTATACTGCTTAGCTAGAGTAAAAAGGGTACCTTAGGAAGTCATTTAACTTCTTTTTGCCTTAGTTTTCTCATTTGTAAGATGTAGCGTTGGAATAAAATGGCCTTGGAAGCCTCTTATTACCCTAATTCTAAGATCCTATGATTCTGTGCCCTCTTCATATAAATATTTGGCACAATGAAATCAGGCTTAAAAAGGTACTGGGAGACAGAATTTGTATATATATGCACGTATATCTATGTGTACGTATATATATATATGCATACATATATATATACATACACACACACACATACATACATATTGTGTCTAATGGTAGCTATCTCCAAGTTTGAAGGGGGAGGGAAGGAAAAAAGGGGAAAAAGGAGGTTACATAATAACTTTATTATATATTTAAAAGGAATAGCAAGTTGTATATAACAGATCTGTCGTTTCATGTGCAATCATCTTTTTTTAAAAAATTCTATCATGTTATGGAAATACTTGTTTAATTTCATAAATTAAAAATAAAGTAAATAAAACCTTAAAAAAAGAAACATTGAAAACACTAACTAAAAGAAAGAAATCAGTGCCCACTTAGACCTGGTGGCACAGTTTTAGCATAATATTTTATATCAAAAAAAGACCTAGAAAGGACATCATAGAAAGGTCACTACAAGGTTGAATAGATCTTATGTGAGTTATCTGTGGCAAAGAATGAAATGAATTGTACAGAATGAGGAGAAAATATGAATGACTTACGATCTGTGTGGATAGAAGCAGAACACCACTATGAGAACATGAATTTATTCAGGAATTAAAGTATCTTTTACAACCTTCAAATTATTATTATTTTTTTAAAATCACTAGTCTCATTAAAAAAAAGGAGCCTTTGAAATTTAAACTGGGCATGTAGGTGGCCCAATATTAGATAGAGTATCAGGCCTGGATTCAGGGAGACTCGTCTTCTTGAGTTCAGATCTGGCCTCAGACACTTACTAGCTGTGTGACTCTGGGCAAATCACTTATCCCTGTTTGCCTCTGTTTCCTCATCTGTAAAATGAGCTGGAGAAGGAAATGGCAAACCACTTCAATATCTCTACCAAGGAAACCCCAAATGGGGTCCTGAAGAGTCAGACACGACTGAAAACAACTAAGCAATAAAAAAATTTAAATTGGCCTCAAGAACCCTTAATGTGGCAAAACGAGTACTAGTCGTTGAATCCGGTGTCACTTAAAATAGGTCAGATTAGTTACATAACATGTGTGAAAACCAGAGTCACACCAGGCTAGTCTCTTCCTTTTGATTTTCTACCCAAGTCAGCAGTGCCATAAGAAAATATGGAAAGATGCCATACTTCCCACATTTTCCTCTCCTCCTGCTCTATATTAATTCTCTGAATCTGTGCCTGTGTGTTGCTAATGCAGATATTCATAAGAGTGACAGTAATGCACACTGAAATCAATCAGTGCTCATGGGATTCTAGCTGGCAGAGCAGAAAGTGAAGATTACACACTGACTGGGTTATAATTCTGATCTCCCACTGGTTCATCACTCAGTCAGAGGCAGAAAGCCAACAGCCTTCATTGCATTTTAGCCAGGTCTCCACAGCCAAAGCAAACCAGTCCTTTGGGGACAATTGCCACAGTACTTTAGGTGAAAAATCTCTTCGCCTTGGCTGTGAAAACATGGCCTTAATCTGTTCAAAATGTTTATTGAAAGCTTTCCAGCTAGAGTTGGGGGAACATAAAGAACCTTTCAAGGACATCATTCTCATCTTTAGCCAATTCTTTGGAAGTGGAGGATAAATCTGAAACAATATAAAGTGGAAAACCAGAGAGACGATAGGGATTGTGCAGCTAAATTGCTGCTGGCACTAAAATTTTGTCATTGTTTTCCTGATCCTGACATTGCCTTCTCCCCCTCCTTACAATGTGAAGAAGAAAAAAAATCAAGAGGGCAAAAATAAAACTGTCTGTGAACAATTTACAAACCTAATAAAAACGCAAATAAACACCCTCAGGCAAAATTTTGCAATTGGCCTAGTGTTATTATTACAATCCTTAAAAAACCTCTGATTTGTTCAGTGTAGATATTCCCTTCATCCATGCAAACTAGCACCTTTGTATGGTCTTCATGGGTTGCCTTGGATGAAAATGTTAATCATTTGGTAAATTTCTGATGAGGCTCTCTAAACTGACTAAGTCTGGTCCTCAAAAGACAATCATACCAACCACAGCTGGGCCTTCACTTGGAAGTTTTTCCAGCCTGATAGGGCTTGCCAAAGTTTGCCCTCTGCTGGCAAAATAGTTGAGAATTCAGGGTTATCTCCATGTTGTGATAAGAACATGGAGGAGGACTTTAGTAAGGGCTGACCTAAATCACATCTCATATTTATTTAGATACAGCATTACATAAATTTTGATGCAATTCAACAGGAAATTTGCAATGAACTTAAAATAGGATTCACTCATTAGCTATAATATTGTTTAGGGTCTTTTCAGAAGGAAATAAAAATTAGAAAAAAAAAAACCCAACTACCTGCAAAACCTTCTTTAAAACAAAAATATTTTAGCAGAATTATTCTTAGCATAAGCCTGTGCATTTTATTTATTTTACTTTGTTAAATTCTGTTGAGAACCGAGCTTCATGCAGAGCTGTGTTGGAGTCAACTCCCTTCAGAAGGGGTTACATATCAAGACGTGATTTATTATTTTGGTCATTATCTGCCAGGTTCCCAGTGCGGGAGATACTGCCCTCAAGGTGACGCTAGACTGATCCAGATGGTTGATAGTAACCTTTGGTGGAATTAGGGGGTGCTGAATAAAAATAAAGAGGCAGTGGAAGCATAAGGAAAGAAGAAAAGAAAATTTTGAAAAACTGTTCATACATGTTTCATCTGTTGCATAACAGAGTTAAAGTTGTAAAGATTACATTATTTTCAAAATAAACACACAAAATGTAAGTTATAACCAATCTGTGGTCAAGTCCTCCGATAGTTCTTAACAAGCAAGTGTTGGCAGGTTAGTGAGTAGTGCACCGTCAGAAAGTACAGCATGCATTGGCAGGAATGGTGAGTATAACAACTTGTTTACAATACGAAGCTATACAGTTACATGATGCAATATTGCATCATCAAAATTTCAGTGCAAGAAAACTCCACAAATTTACAATAAATTATTAAATTTGAGATGTATCTCATATACGCACACACATGGACACAAATGTGTTATATTTTTTGAAGTGATGCAAATTTAAAAAAAAATGTTAAAAGGTTAAAAAAAGTAGATTTCGGGGGAGGTGCTGAGTAATGTTTTTTTTGAAAAGAGGGTGGTAGGCCAAATAAGTTTGGCAACCTCTGATCTAGACCTAAGAAAGGGACAGAAAAAAATGTTAATAAAAGTATGTTGTATATTTTTGGAGAGCCAGTTGTTAGGCATTTACCAGCATACACTTGACTGCATGGTTCTCTATATTGGACTATTTCTGGAAGTCAGAGCACTGGACTCCTATACTTAAAAAGCTGTCTATATTCAAACTAGTCATGGGGTATTAGATTCCTAAAAAGGAACCTTGGAGATAATCTAGTACAGTTGAATCAAACTCAAATAGAAATGGGGGCTGCTAAAATGTCCACACACATTGTATATCTTTTTGTACGTTGACATATTAACGTTATCTATGTTTTTCATAGTTTAATTTATTTTGCTAAATATTTCTGTGACATTTTAATCACCTCTAATCTAGACTTCCCCCTATTTTATTATATTGACATTTTTACTGACACCGTTTTTTAACATACTGATAATTTCCTCATATATCATTTCCTATCGAGCTGAACTTTAAAAAAAGAAACATTAAGCAAAACTGACCAAAAGACACATCTGATGAAGTACATACCATGCTGCGCCCCTTCTCCTTCACTTCTTTACCAAAAGAGGGGAAATGTGTTTTATTATCATAGCAGTTAGGTGGCACATTGGATGGAGAACAGGAACTGGAGTCTGGAAAAGCTGTTTAAATTTGGCACAAGACACTTATTAGCTGCAATGCGACCTTGGGCAATTCACTTAATCTCTCTGTACAATGGGGATAAAAATAGCAGCTACCTCCCAGGGTTATTGTAAGGATCCACTGATATGATATTTATAAAGCGCTTAGCCTGGCACACAGTAGGCACTAAATTTCTAGCTATTAATATCTGTTCTCTGTACCAAGATTGCTCATTGAACAATTTCCTTCTGATTTTCTACCCATGTTAGCAATGCCATGAGAAAGCATATAAAGTTGTCATATGCCCCACATCTTCCTCTTTTGCTCTGTGTTCATTCTCTGAGTCCATACCTGTGTGTTGCTGATGCAGATGTTCCTAAATCCAGCTGCCTTCCATTGTTGTTTCTGTTAATATCATGGCAGTCACCGTATATACTATTGTCCTGATTTTGGTTTCTTCACAATGTATCAGTTCAGGCAAGTCTTTCAATCTGTCTCTGAACTCTCATTAGTCAACTCACAGCACAACAATGAACCATTACATACATATTACCACAATTTTTTTTCATTTATTCTGCCACTTTCTAGTCGAGGGACAGACACTTTCAGATATTTTTTTAGCCGTACGAAAAGGGCACTGATGAAAATGACTTTTTTTAAACCAGAGCTGAGTTTAATTGATGTAAGGAGGTGTCAGTAAGCAACTTCCTTTACCACCGACTAGTACCTACTCTGTAAGTTATGGTCTTAGAGAGTTGTCTGGGGCACTGAGAGGGTTAATCACTGCCTCAGCCTTATGTGACCAACGTAAGTCCAAGACAGCAATTAAACTTAAGTTATCATAACTCCAAGTCCAGCTCTATATTCACTATACTATACTTCTATACATAATATGTATATATCTGTAAGTATGAGTCTATATATAGGTGTATAACTGTGTATATATACATACGTGCGTATACATGAATATGTATATATGCATATATATGAATGTGCGTATGTATGTTTGTATGTATATATGTAAAACCTTTGCTTTGACCACCTTGAAGAATATGCCCTGTGAATACATAGTTGGTTCAAAGGGTATAAACAGATAAATGACTTTTTTCCACATCATTCCAAATTGTTTCCTAGAACAAGTGGACAATTTTTATTTCCACCAATAATGTATTAGTGCACATGTCTTCCCAAAACAGAGGAGGGAAACTTGAAGCCTCAAGCACACACATGGCTGTCTAAGTCCTCAAGTGTGTCCCTTTGACTGAATTCAAATTATCAATTATTGTTATTATTATTAATATTAGTTGATTATCAATCCTTAATTAAAGGATTTGTTCTATAAAACTTGTACTCAGTCAAAAGGCCATGCCCAAGGACCCAGAGGGCCACATGCAACCTTGAGGATACCAGTTCCCTAACCCTGCTAGCCCCTCTGACACTGACTGCTTTCATCTGTAATCATTATTGTCAATTAATTCTTTTATTTTACAGATCAGTAAATAGACACAGAGAGGTTAAGTAAATTGCTCAACATATAATAAATTGCACATAGCTTATACAGCAGAAATGGGACTCAAATCCAAGTCCTAGAGTACTTTGTTCAATCCTGGGCACCACAGTAGAGTGTTCAAAAGAGACAAACCAGGATGATAAAGGATCTTGAGCTCATTTCATAAGAAGATTGGTTGAAAAAATACTGAGCATGGTTAGCTTAGAGAAGAAAAGACTCAGGGGACACATGAAGACTACAGTTACTGTAAATTAGATATGTTATAAATCTAAATTGTAAAAAAAGTATATATATTAGCAATCTAAATAATATAGATCTAAAATAATAATTGTTTGAAAGGCTATATGTGTAAATTTATTCTGTTGGGGCCCAGAGGGCAATGCATTTAGGACCTTTATTTTGAAGTTGCAAAGAAGATTTTGGTTTGATGTCAGGGAAAATTTCCTAACAATTCCTAACAATTTCCTAACAAATTATCCAAAAGTGAAATCCAAAATCACTGCCTTAAGAGGCAGTGGATTTCCCTTCCTTAGAGTCCTTCAAGACAAATCTGGATGGCAACTTGTCAGGTAGATTGTAATGGAAATTTCTTTTGGGAATAGGTTGAATTAGATGGACACCAAGTTCACTTTCAGCTCTCAAATTCTGTGATTCTGTCCCCTGACATTTAGCGCTCTTTTGATCACTCCAGGTTACCTTAATAAAAGATAACACACACACACACACACGCACGTGTACATACAAACACACACCCCTCACAAAGCCATTCATCAATTTGGCATGTGTACATGAGGAGAAATCAGTCAATCTAGCTATGTGGGATTATGTAAAATAAAACATTCAATTTACTGTTTGAATGTTTCATTTTTCAATTGATTGCCCTTAGAGTATGTGGGCAGCCCACATATTATTTGCTGTTCGTTTCAAATAGATCTAAATCATCTCTAAGTCTGCCTTACATGGTCACGTATTTGTAGGGGGATATTATTATTCAAGGACCTGAATAATCTAGTTTGGTTACCTGTATTGCTCAGATTTACTGGATAAATGCCACCTCATCCTTTCATTAAATTGTGTAGAACCAGCACCAGTACCTCAATTTCTTTCTTCTTTTCAAAATGGAGAGAATAACATGTTCAGGGCTCCTGGAATTTCTTACATAACTCATAAGTACCCTTACAATCATGGATAAACAGCATACTTTGTTTTAGGATCTCTGATTTCTTTGGTGTGAGTTCTCCTTCCATCAATGAACACTACAACATCATTATGTCTTAACAGATTGGGGTTTTTTAGGTTGTTTTGGGAGAATTTTTTAAAAAAATCAAATTACCTGGAGGCCATTGTCTCTGGTGTTTGCAATGAGACTATCAATGAGACTGGGATAGGGTAGTTATTGGAGAGGAAGCATACTGGCCATTATTGTCCAGTACTTGAGATATCTCCAACTTAGTAGGATCAGCCAGAACTTGTATTCTGCTGACATAGCCTGTGAGAATGCACTATCAACTCTACTTTGAAATGAAGCATTGGTGTAGATTACTGAATGAGGAGAAAAGATATAAGGGTATTAAATTTTACCAAATGCTAAGTATCATTAGAAATGTAGTTGAGAGATACTACTAAGTTTGTTTCCATCCAAATATTTTCGGAATATTACGAATAGCAACTTAAGAGATGTGTATCATTACTTGTACAAAATATATAAGTACCAGGTCAGCTTTGTACTAAGATAACGTCACCTCAGAGTCAGACCAACATTTAGTTTTGGGTAGAACATTGTCAGCTCTCTATAAGTAGTCATGTTGCTAAATCCACATGTTTCAAAGGCCATTTAATGGGAATTTTTTTGAAAACAGAAAAAAAAAAGCTCCAACAACAGAAATTATGTCTACCCACTCTAATAGATTAGGTTTTGTTTTTTTTTTTTTTACTTGTTTAACTGGTCAAGACAATGTAGACAGCAAGCTCAAATGAAATGAAGATTCATGAGGAATTCTTTTATTCTAGAGATTAAAATAGATAGCAGTCTTATCAAGATTACAGAGACTACCTCTTGCTACATAATGGAGATTATCCTTGATTTTTGTTAGATCATCAGAACTAAACAGATTAGGTACACTTAAGGAATCTTCAGGAAATACATTCTCCACCTTCTGAATATCATGTTCAATAGTATTATGAATCTATGGAAAAATTATTGCCAACGGATAGCTTTTAAGTGATTTAGGACTTAGTATTCTAAATGTGATTGTAATTATTGACAACACCAAACAATTGAATTTTTGTGTTATCTGATTACAGAACTTGATCCACTCACTTTACACCCTTTGTCATTTGAGGTGGTCTATTTTCTCTCGTCCTCATCCTGCACTATACCTCCACTAAATTTGATAAACTTTCTTGTGTGTAGCACCTATCCAAGACAAGCATGAAAAATGATAGAATAAAGTAAAAGACTTCCCATACTGTATTTTGTAGCAGTCCAGGAACAAAATATTTATTAATTTTGTGAAAATGTGGATCAAGTGGAAAGGATATAGAACTCAACTGTAGGTAATAGACTATGTGACCACGTGTTAGAAAAGATACGTGTTCGGATCTTGTCAAATATTTACTACTCCTTGTTAGAATAAAGATCAAAATCAATACCACATAGAAGAATGAAAATGAGAAGATATTGAAGAAAGGTATATCTGTTGTCCAGGAACTAGCTGAGCTCAATGCCTAGTGTCTCCTGATCAGGTTGAATCTAGAATTATTTGGTCACAGCATCTCTGGTACTGTGGAAAAGATGACTGGATGTAAAGTCAGAGGACCCAGATTTAAGTCTCATATGACACTATCACTGTAACCTTGGGAAATCCACTTCACTTCTCAAGGCTTCAGTTTTTTCACCTCTAAAATAAGACTTTGGATTACATGACTGAGAGAGTCCCTTCTAATTCTAAGTTTATGATGGCCAAAAGCAACACTGGCTTAGAAAAAAAAATTCCTATGCAAAACCTTAAAGAGGAAGATGGTGAAAGATAATGAGCAACATTTCCTCACAAAATGGTGGGAAGCAGCGAAGGAAAGAATAAGTTTATAGAATGCTTGGAAAGAAACCTTATTAAGCCAGAGACTCCTGAGAACATTTAAAGGTAAAATAGGAAAGAAAAGAACAAACAAAAGTAGGAAAGTAATCTGTCAAGATTTCTATAATAAATTATTTTCTCCAGTGATGACAGTGAAGATACCACATTTGGACTTCAACATCACATTCCCCAATAAGCTTTCTGAGCAATTAGAAATGACATTAAAGAAAAGAGAATGGGAAATGCAGCCGAACTAGGTCAAGCATACCTTGACAAAAGCTGTCTGTGTTGTTGTAATACAGTTTTTGAGAGTGTTTGTGGATATATTCTTAAGATTTCTGAAAGTGGAGAAGTTACCAACTGATTAGAAAAATCATGGACAATATCATTTCGGAAACACATGATCAACAAAATATTAACTATTACCAACCTATATGCATGCTTTTTCATTTCTATAAACTCCTTATGTAAATAATCTATTGATACCTCAAGGGCATTCTTGATGAAGACAGTAGGAAACTCAAAGCTTCCAAAAATAATATTCTGCAGCAGACCCCATATATAAAGTCACTTAATTTACTGAAAAGTGGGAGAGAATAGAAGGTCTCACAGTGTTTGTGATTAAGTATTTGTGACAAGAAGAAATATTTGATTTATCAGAGATAAATAACACCTTAAAAACAATCCACCAACAAGATTTTTTCCCATGAATACATTCAAATCATTTAAGATTTCTTGAAAAATGCAACAAAAGAGAAAACTGTGTTTAATGATCTCTCTGATAATTAATAGCACTTGAGGGAGATATATTCGTGCCAAAAGTGTTTGCTACTCTCAGGTAAAATATGGAGAGCAGAATCCAAATGAAAGAATTCCTTGTACAAATTGTGAAATCCTCCAGATGCTCCTGTTTATGGATGACACCATACTGCTCATTGTAAGCTCTAAAACATTGCAAAGATTCCCAAGGGAGAGTTAGGCCTAACCACATGTTTTGGAAAACCAAAATATGTATCCATGAACACTGTCCAGAGTATAACATGTAGTTGGATGAACAGACCATAGAGCTTATCCACCAGGATATAAACCTTACACAAAAATAATAGCTAGACGATAAACTAGATAGAAGATAAAATATGAAGAAAATAGATGAGATGGTACTTGGGAAATTGTACAGTGCTTTTAATGACCCTATCCTTTTCCCTGTCCATCATTTGAACAAGGTTTTTTTTTCTGGTGAAATTACATGGATATGAGTTAGGGAACACAAAGAATTAAAAAGTGAGGCAATAGAGAGATATATGATGGGAAAAAATAGGCTGTAGCATATAATCAATGACAAACTATGCATCAAGAATAGGGTAAAAGATATTATCAAGGATATATATGAATAGAAAAGAATGTAGGCTGAATATGAGAGTGAGAGATAATAGATAGGCATACATCGAGTTCCACTGCTGTCTTAAGTAACGGCAAGAGATGTAGAGGAAAGTCTCAGGATGTTGAGTGAACCTCCATGGGAAATTATGGGAGAACATGGCTGCGAATCATATAGGATGGATTGTAGTCTATACTGGTAGATCTGCAGAGGCAGATAGGTAGCAAAATGTTAGACCTGGAATTAAGAAGACTTGAGTTTAGTCTTGTCTGACATTTACTAGCTGCATGACCTGGGCAAGTCACTTACCCATCTGTAAAATGGTGATAATAATAGCACCTACTTTCCAGAGTTGTTGTGAGTATTAAATGAGATAACCTTTGTGAAGTGCTCTGCAAACTTTATATCATTATATAAATGCTAGCTATGGTTGTTGTTAGAGGGTGTATCCACAATGTTTTGAGCACAGACCCATCAACATACTACCCCTTGACCCTAACCAAAAGAGCAAGGGATCATGAAATTAAAAAAAATAAAGATTTAGAAGTAGAATAAAAGGAGATTTAAAATTTTGTGTTATCTTTGTAATACTAGGTACAACTATACAGATTTTAAATCTTTTTTACATGCATTGAATAATGGAAAAGAGATGAGATTGTTGTTGTATAATACCAAAATTTATCTCATTGGATGAGTTTCATGATGTCATCAGCACAGGAGCTCCTTTACCTGCTACAGATCTCAATCTCCTCTCCTCCTTCTTCCTATGTGATGCTACTGTCAATGTCTTTCTATAGTCCCCATTGAAGATATCTCAGAGATACTAAGCATTTTTTCCACTGTACTTTGGCTTACTGGTAATCCAAGATACACATATATGTATGTATATATAACATACATGTTATATATACACACACACATATATACATGTACTTATGTGTATGAATAAGTTACATTATATATAGTAGTAAATTATATGTGTATGTATATAATACATTTTGTATACACCCATACACATAACAAAACTGGAAAAATATTCATGTTAAACAGTATAGTTTTTTGTAACAGCAAGCAGTTCATTAACAGCTATGAAGATCAGCCTAATCTCTTCCTTCTTTTCAGTTCGGGGTCCAGTACATCCATCTGCAATACCTGTCCAAGCCATCCATCCATATTAGTGGAATAATTAAACAAAGTGCCTATCCATTTTCATGCAATACAATATGGATTTCTTCATCTACTGTTTCTTTTTTCCCTAAGGCAATGCTGCAGAGAAAAAACAGAGTTGAAATTGGAATTAGGAAGACCTGGGTTCAAATCCCACTCTGACAATTGTTAGCTAAGCAACTATAGTCATTCCATAACCTCTCTGATCTTTAAGCAACTCCCCAAGACTACACTTTATGAAGAGGTGACAACTGCTCTGGTGAAGTCTCCACACTAACCTAGCATTCTTCTAGTGTGGATAATTAGACCAGCCTTTCTTTGTACTGCTGTGAATTTCATAGAGGAGATTTTTTTTTAATGTTCTGGGACTGAAAAAGAACATTGCACAGTGTCAATCTATATAATAAGAGCATTTGCAGAGTTTTATCATCAATAAGTACTTCTTTTGTTTGGACTCTGAGCAAGATGTCTTCTATGACACTGGTGAACACTTTAGATGGCAAAAATATTTGCCATAAATTTTAAAATATCTAGTCAGAACAATTGCTTTCATGATTAAGAATCTTGAAATGCCTTAGAGTCATCATTCCAAACACTAATTTTCATTCTACAATACAATAGCTATAGATGGGTTGGAAGCTGGGTTGACTGTGTACTGACTATAGAGCTCAGAGAAGCTTCTTTTTTCCTTTTACTAAGTTTGTGATAGCTTAATTTATGTCATTTGGTTCTTTCTTGAATGCAGAGGAGAAAAATATCAATTGGTTAACTGAAGCTTTGAGTCAGGCAGTTTACTGTTCATTGAGGTTTTACTTGCATGTGTTCAGTCTATTCTCTATCACACATACACATGAGTGTATGTGAGTTCAGACTGAATTACCAGAAAACTACTGAAGTCTGGGTATTAGATGGATAGATGGATAGATAGGTGACAGATGATAGATACTGTGCTTATAGATGTATACATGTAAACATATGTGTTTATGTGTATATATACATAAATGTGCATATGTGCCAGTATGGTTGGTTGTTGTTCTTTACTCTTGAAAAGGACCAAAATGATATCACCATAATGGGATCAAGGAATATCGCATCCAACTGTGGCTGATTAGACCAATGTGAACTCAGAAGCTTCTACCACAGGTCAGGCACCAATAGTCCATATGATATAATATATATATGTATATGTGTATATGTATGTATGTGTGTACCTCTATGTGTGTGTGTGTGTGTGTGTGTGTGTGTGTGTGTGTATACACACAAACGCTGAAAAATAGCACCAATTGTAGGTTACACTTAGTTTTCATACAAGCCATAAGGAACAAAAGCCCAGAATATGTTTGGGTGGATCAATATAATAAGTCAAGATCTATCAATTATTCTATCATTCTAATGGGGAAATATAGATATTCTTGATTCATGCTTTACAATTTGAACAGTCTGCCTACGGGATCAAGCAACATCATTCCAGGTACACTTGATTTGGATTTATGTCATATATCTACTGAGGCTGGAAAGTGGCTCTTCATTATATTTAGTCAGCTTGCCACACTTTTCCATTCAACTTTATTGAGGTAAGGTACATAACTCTGAAGCCTGGCCTATGATTTCTGAAAAGCAAAGCATGTTCCCAGAGCTTAGTAATGCAGGGACAGGAGGGCTGAGTATCAGTTCCTCACTAGTGCACGTTTCTATTTGCCTTTACTCCTTGATAGGTGCTGGCTGAGAAGTACTTGTCTTATTGGGAAATTATCTGGATGGAAAATTTATAGTCCCCAGAAGTGATCCAGTGATCAGATTTTGAGCCTGTATTACTTGGCATATTACATTTAAGACAATGATGTTTTATGTCAACATATTAAAGAAAAGAAAGTAATGATTATGATAGGAAGACATATCAGAAAAGACATGGACATGCAGGAAAGGATACAAACCTTGAAGACAAGTGAAGAAATATGTGCTGGTCGATCCAGCATATGACTGGCTAGTCAGTGAATAGATACAAGTAGGCTAATATGGTCACAGGGATGAGCAAATGAAGACTGCCTTCACTGGGTCAATAGAGACATATCATTTTTTAAAAAATCTGTCAGGGAAAAATTATATTCCACACAGACTCTATTTGAATCTCTCTGCCAAAGGCTTTCATCACCTGAGGTGACTTGTGGGTATGAGGCATCTGCCTTAGATTCTTGGCATAACTCCTCCAACCTTTCATGTTGCAGTTGTATTCCCTTCCCCCCACCCCAACTCCCCTTCTTATATTCCCATAGGCTTTGTTACAGCGAAGGCTCCCTTTCAAGTGAAAATGTAGCTGATGCCTCTTTAGAAAAGAGACAAGGCTAATTGGTTAGCCTGGCAATTAATTAGTCCTGGCTATAACAGGAGGGGATGATTATTGGCAGGCAGGAGAAGTAACGGTTCAAACTCACAAGCTGCCAACTAACAGATGCATGTTCAAACATGGGGGAAAGAACCTTCTGGAATAAAACTGAGAGCTCCATATATGTTGTCAGTCAGAATGAAGACTCTGGCTGTTTTTTGGCCTGGGAGCAAAGGCTGAAGTTCATTTACCCTAAAACTCTGGGCTGTTCTGCCCAACCAGCTGCCCCAACCCCCAGTTTTGTGGCTTCTGAGAAAACTTGAGCATTAAAAATATGTTAGAGAAGCATATGGCTATAGATCCTAATTTCCATGTCCAGATATGCCCATGTTTCTTTTGATGAAGAAGATTTCATTTGACATCAGATGCTTCCCACCTGGAGAAACTATAATTGATTCGATTCAATTCAATAAGCATTTATTAATTTCCTCCTGTATACAAGTTACCGGAATAAATTAGGACATAAAGACATGAATATGAAAGTGAGACAGTCCCAGTTGTCAAAGGCACAATGACTAGAGCACTGGACTTGGAGTCAGAAAGATTTAAGTTCAAATCTTCCTTCAGATACTTACTAGCTGTATGACCAGGCAAGTTACTTAAACCTCATTCAACCTCATTATCCTCATTTGTTTAAAAAAATTGTATTCAGCCTCTAATATCCATTCTAGCTCTAAATCTATGATGTCATCCTAATTTAAGGAGAAAATACACATAAAAGAGTAACGGCCATAGAAAGGAGTTTTTGTTTCAGGAGTCACAGGGATGATGAGTAGATCCCCAGGCCAGTCAATTATCATGCCTTTTCCAGTAACAACAGTAGTATTGATTTGATCATTAAAGCAAGAGGTGGAAAGGGAAAATATACAGACTCCATCAGGACAGGTTGGAAGATGCATGGCTAGGACCCAGTTTCCTAGTTTCCTGGCATATGTCTGGATGAAATGTGAAATATCATATAGGTATACACATGTTATGTTATGTCATGTTACATCACATTACATTTTATTATATTGTATTATGTTATATCCCATAGTATACTAATGTGTATGTCTCTATACACATATATGTATACATACATACATATATACATGTGTGTATATGTATGTGTTTCTGAACACACACATTTACCCACCAATCAAGACAGCGACTTTGAATGAAATTCCAAACCTGAATGGATTAATTCTCCCATAGCAGAGGAGGGCATGGTCACTGAGAGGTCCCGTTCAAAGGGTCCAAGTTGGGATAAAGGGGGCAGCAGCAACACAAATAGCAAGACACTCTAATAAGGCCTGATTTCCTGGTGGATGAGATATTGTCCTAGGTACTGGAGATCTACAAAGATAGATGGGAGAAAGGAGAAGATGTTGCACTCAAATGGGGAAAATGACATATACAAAAACAACTATTACAAGATGGTGTATGGTAAGTAGAAAGAAAAGTTAGAAGTGAAGTACTATGAGACATTTAAGGAGAGCTCCCTTTCATGTGAGAAGGTGGGAGGAAGGGGGATAAAGGAAGTCATCATTTATGAAATGGCATGCAAACAGATCCTTGCAAAAGAAGACAGATAGTCACTTCAAACCCTGACTCTAACGTACACTGGCTATATGACCCTTGGCAAATCAATTAATCCCTTAATACCAGAGGAAATTCCTTAAGACTATAAATTACATAGCTATACATATATATGTATATATATGTATATGTGTGTACATATGTATATATATGCACACACACGAGTGTATGCATACATATATATGTACATATATATTACATGTAGTTGCATTATTGTACAATTGCATTATCTTTCTTCTCCCTGGCTGCATTAGTACCCTTTCCTAAACACCTGAATGCCAGGCACATTTTCTGGCTCAATACTGTCATGTATGTCCCTCTAGTTCAGAACTTTGTTGTATAAACTGTGGATAAAGATAAATCCAAGAGATTGGAAGGGCAGCATTTTGACAAAAGCATGAAGAGAAATGAAGGGGGATGGAAGGAAATCCACATTTAGCACTTGTTATGTATTAGGCACTGTGTTAAGCACTTTACAAATATTATCTCACTTGAACCTTACAACAATCTAGGGTGGTAGATGCGATTATTACTCCCATTTTACAGTTTGGGAAACTGAAGTAACAGGGGTTAAGTGACTTGCCAAGGGTCATACAGCAAGTACATGTCTGAAGTTGGATTTTGACTCAAGTCTTCCTTAATCTAGGCCCAGCATTCCATCCACTGCACCACCCCCACCTCTAACATTAGTATTTCAGTGTTATCAATAATCAGAGTACATAATTATTAGTCAAGTTGGTGGCACAGTCTATAATTGAGAACTTTTTCTTTTGCCTGTCAGGCCATATCAAACAGAAACCAAGGTTTCAGTCTTATGTCATCATGGACAGTCCTTTTTAATTGGAATTTCTCAGACCTCAGAGAAAGAGAAAAAAATATTCTACCTCCTTTAAAGAAAAATTTGTTCACTCACAAGTTTTCATTCATGTATTCATTCAATAAGCATTTAATAAATACCTATTACGTGCCAGCTAGTGGAGTAAGCTAGATAGCTCAGTGGATAGGTACTGGACCTGGACTTAGGAAGACCTTAGTTCAAATCTGGTCTCAGGTACTTACAAGCTGTGTGACCCTGGACAAGTGATTTAACCTCTATTTGTTCTTAATCCACTGGAGAAGGAAATGACAAGGGCACTTCAGTGTCTCTGCCAAGAAAACCTTATGAACACTGTGGTGCAAGGGGTAATGAAGAGTCAGACATGAGTGAACAATAATAATTATGTATCAGACACTGTGTTAGATCTTGGGGACAAAAAAAGGAAACAGCTCTTGCCTTTAAGGACATTGCTTTCTATTGGAAAAAACAACATGGACTCAGCTTCAATCCTTAAAACTGCACTTGGCGATGTCCAAACAGCATGTACAGAGGTGCAAAGATGGGCATTGGGATGCCAAATTCTGGTAACAGGACATAGGCCAGTCTGGCTGGAACATTGAGTATGTAAAGTGAGCAATGAGAAATAGGATTGGAAAGAACAGCTGGAGCCAGGTCAGGATGGACTTCAAAGGTCAAATTGACTTTTTATCCTATAAGCAAGAGGGGCCCCTGACACTTAAGGAGCAGGAGAATGACACAGGCAGAACCTTACTTGAAGGAGATTGTTTCAGTAGTTTGTGAGTGACAAATCGGATAAGCAAGAGACTCAATGCAGGGAGACTACTTAGGAGACTATTACAATAGTCCAGAGTGGAGGTAACAAGCTCCTGAAATAAAAGGGTGATTATGTGAATGGAGAGAAGAGGAAATATGTAAGGATGATCTATTTGATCACCGTGAACCATCTTATTTCTAAAATACAAGAGACTTTATTTTGAGGACTTATTTTGCTTGGCACCTGTAGCTTTTTATACTATTAACCATTCTCTCCTTCAAGAGTTTCCCTAATTCCTGGGCTCCAGAAACACTGCAATCTCTGGTTTGGGGATTTTTTTTATTGCATTATTTCTATTTATTTAATATATCCCCCAATTACATGTAAAAAACAATTTTAATATTTTTTTTCAGATTTTGAGTTCCAAATTATCTCCCTCTATCCCTCCCCTGCCCCTCTCTCTGAGAAAGACCTATGCAATTTGGCATAGATTATGCATGCAACACGTATATATGTATAAAACACATTTACATGTAAGTCATTCTGGAAAGAAAACACAGATAAAAAGTACCAAAAAAAAAAGTTTAAAAAGTCTCTTTGATCTGAATTCAGGCTCCACCAGTTCTTTCTCTGGAGATGGACAGTATCTTTCATCATAAATTTTTTAGAAATGTCTTAGTTCATTGAATTGCTGAGAATAGCTAAATTATTCACAACAAATCATCATAAAATATTGCTGTCACTGTATAATGTTCTCCTGGTTCTGCTCATTTCACTTTCAATCAGTTCATGTAAGTCTTTTCAGGTTTTTATGAGAGAATCCTGTGCATCATTTTTTTAAAATTAATTACCTAGTTAATTAATTTTTAGTTTTCTACATTCACTTGCATAAGATTTTGATTTCTAAATTTTCTCCCCTTCCCTCCCCTCTCTCCTTCCCAAGACAGAATGTAATCTATTATAGGCTACACATATACATTCATATTAAACATATTTTCACATTATTCATTAGTAAAGTAGAATTAGAACCAATGGGAGAAACCAGGAGAAAGAAGAAACAACAACAGGTTGTTGTGTTTGTTCTTCATTCTCAAAGAGGATCATGACATCAAGATGATTTGCAGTTGACTTTGACTTGAGTGAGGGAGGGCTGTGCAAGGTCACCAACCTCACTTTCTTCTCCTGAGCCATCTGGATCCAGTGGCCTGATATTCATCAGGATGACTGGAGATGGCCCAGGATGCAATGTGAGACCCTGGCCCTTTCAGGCTAAGGTCCTATCACATTCTCATTTTGAGTGAGATATACCCATTCAATGAATAAGCTTCTTTAAGTTACTCAAGGGATAGCCCCTTTAAAAAAAAATCAAACTGGGAGGGGAAGACCCTCAGGGTTCCTGGGTAAAAGAGAAACAATTACTATTTAGTATTTAAATCCACTCTGTGATAGGTATGGACTTGTTGTCCAGTCTATGAGCTCTAGAGTGAATTGGGTTTGAAGACTTGATGTTTGAGCAAGAAATGTAGCCAGTAAACCCAGAGGAAAAAAGGCAACTTTTGGGGGTGGAACATGGAGAAGTTGAGAAGAGAGATCATTATGGAGAAAGAACCTACTTCTTCAGATCAATCCCTCTCTCCCAATCCTCCCAGCATTATCTATGGAGGCTAAGACATCTTTTAGGCTACTCATCAAGTAGGAGACACTATACTCTGAAGCCAACAGACTCAGGAATCCAGGCATGAAATTGGAGGAGTTTTTGTGGGAAAGGAAAGAGGTAGCCTTGGCCGTAAGTAGTCAAGATGTAGAAAAGATCTCACCAAGACAGCTACCTTCCATATTTAGCACTGAAAAACCAGGAAGCAGGGAAGGGCACCACCTAGACTGATGTGGATTTTGGGAAATGAAAACATACCAGGGGCTACTGATATTTAAGATGACTTGTAGAAACTTAACACAAGGGGAAAGTCCTTCTAGTCTTCACCCGAGGATACTACACTATATGCCATCTCTCACACAACTAAGTAAATTGCTTAATAGAGATGTAATGACTTGGGAAAGCAGTAGAGACTTTCTAAATCAGAGACAAGTACATGCCTCCCTAGTATCATACACTCTGTGCACACCCACTTTTCACACTGACCCTATGTGTATGATGGAGAATACACCTCTGCTTCACCACGGGAATGTTTTATAACTACCATTCTGGCACTGCCATTTCATTAAATGCTTTTGCTTTGAGCTGATTGCCTCCTCTGGCTATTTTAAAGATAAATGCCAATGAGGATTTATGAGCTATCAGTTTAGGCAGATGGACCCACAGAATCTCAGGATAATCATCTCTCAAAGTATGCAACCTAGAAGTAAGAGAGGAGGTGGTACGTAGAGAGAATATGGCATTTTATGATAAAACCTCTTCTTGACTTAAATCTCATAGTACCAACAATATTGTGTTATGATCAACTATGAATGACTCAGCTCTTCTCAGCAACAACAACAAAAAAAGACAGCAAAGAGTCTGCTCTGATCGGCTCTGATGTCTTAGATCTTTGCATTACTGAGAAGCTGTTCATCATTTCATATAGCACAATAGGATTCCATCACAGTCATATACAACTTGTTCAGCCATTCCCCAATGGATGGACATCCTCTCAATTTCTAACTCTTTACCACTACTAAAAGAGTTGCTATAAATATTTTTGTACATATAGGCCATTTTCCTTTTTGTTTTTTATCTCTATCCAAAACCCAGACTCAGAGATTACAGTGTTTCTGAAGCCCAGGAATTAGAGAAAATCTCAAAGGAAAGAATAGTTAATTGTATAAAAAACTATAGACATCAAGCAAAATAAGTCCTCAAAAAAAAGTCCCTTGGATTTTAGAAATAAGATGGTTAATGGTGATTAAATAGAGGTAAATTTATCACCTAGTAGCGATATTGCTTGGTCAAAGGGTATGTATCGTTTTATAGCCCTTTGGGCAAAGTTCCAAATTGCTGGCCAGAATGGTTGAATCTGTATATACAATATCACAAACTGCATCAGTGTTTTAATTTTCTCATATCCCCTCCAACATTTGTCATTTTCCTTTTCTGTTATATTAGCCAATCTTATAGGTATGTGGTGGTGTCTCAGAATTGTTTTAATTTGCATTTCTCTAATCAATACTGATTTAGAGCATTTTTTTCATATCAGTACAGATGGCTTTGTTTACTTTGAAAACTTCCTGTTCCTTTGATCATTTATACATTGAAGAATAGATCTTATTGTTATATATTTAACTCAATTTTCTATATATTCAAGAAATGAACTCTTAGCCAGAGAAACTTGCTATAAAATTTTTTTCACAGTAATGATTACTATGTATTTCCCTCCATCCTATCCCCCCCACTCTCTCTCACTCTCTTTCTCTCTCTCTCTCTCTCTCTCTCTCTCTCTCTTTTCACTTTATCCATTTTCAAAAGTGTTTTGCTTTTTCTGACATTGCCTTCCCTAATCTGCCTTCCCTTTACCAGCTACCCCACTCCCACCTTTCTCTTATCCCTTTCCCCTCTCACTTTCCTTTATGGTAAGATAGATTTCTACACTCTACTGAGTATGTATGTTATTCCCTCTTTGAGCCAGTTCTGATGAGAGTACTAGAACCTCTTCACTGTCTCCTCTAACAGTTCCTCTGTCTCCTTCTCTGGCGTTTGATCTTCCCAGCTCCTTAATGTGGGTAGGTACTCCTCTAGAAACTGAACATACAAAGACAAAAATAAAATGCTGTGAGACAGCACATACATATATAAGTGTGTACAAAATAAGTATATGCAAAATAATTCAGGCAGGGGGCACTAGGACCTGGCGGAGGGCAAGAACTCAGGAAAGGCTCCTTTTACAAAGTAGCATATGGGGGGAGCTTCAAAAGAAACTAAGAATTCTTATCCCCCAAGGGTGTGTCCTTGGCCCTTTTCTTGTTCTGTTTTCCACTTTGTTTGGGCAAATCTCAGTAATTCCCACAGTGTTAGTTACCATCTGATGGCTGCTAAATCTGTCTGCCCCCTACTCAAGACTAGACCCCCAGTGTCTCTTCTCAGCCATATCTCTAACTGCTTCCAGGACATTTGCTCAGTCATTTTCAAGGTCTGTTGGACCCTTTGTGACTCCATATGGGGTTTTCTTGGCAAAGACACCGGAGTAGTTGGCCATTTCCTTCTCCAGCTCATTTTACAGGTGAGGAAACTGAGGCAAAGAGGGTGAAGTGACTTGCCCAGGGTCACGCAGCTCTTGTAAGTGTCTGAGGCCAGGTTTGAACTAAGGAAGATGAGTCTTTCTAACTCCAGCCCTGGCACTCTGTTCACTTCACTAGCTGGATATCCCACTGGCATTTTAAACTCACTATGTTTCACAATAAGCCCATTCTTTTTCTGCCTAAATGTGTTCTTTTTTCTGACTTCACTCTTGTTCTGTGGGATTATCATTCAATTGGTCTCCAGTGTTTGTAACCTTGGGATCATCTTGGATTCTTTCCTTTTTTCACCTGTTGCTACTGCCCATCCACTTTAAGGGAGACAATTTGGTCCAGTGGGAAGAACCTAGCTTTGCAGGCACAGGTCCAGGATTCAAATCCCAACTCTAAAACCAGAAGACTGGAAAGACAGGAGTGGGCTAGGTTATGAAGGGCTTTGAATAGCAAACAGTATTTTGTATTTAATTCTAGAGAAGACTGGGATACACTGGAGTTGATTGAATTTATGGAATTTATTAATATCATGGCCAGACCTGTGCTTTAGAAAGATCACTTTAGTGACTGAATGGAGAATGGGCTGGAGTAGGGAGAGACTTGAGACAGGCAGATCCACCAGCAGATTATTGAAATAGTCCAGGCATCTTGAGAGCCGGAACTATTTGATTTCTGTCTTGATAACACAGCATTTGGTACACAGTCAGTATTTATTAAATGTTCGTTGAATGACTGATTGGTAAGTGTTCTTTACTTGGATAGATTGTAGATTCTATGAAAAAAATGGAAACAGGTCAAACATTAAAGGGTTGATTGAAAAGTGATTTTAGTCACTTGGGAGCCAATAGCTTCCCTTCCTCATGCTCTGCCTCCTCTCCACCTGCCTTTTAACGAATATGTTTTAGTCAGCCAAGTGCTGAAAAGAACATTATATCTCCACAAAAGGAGGAAGCTATGCCTTCAGTTTACTGTACTCTGAGATATTTATAGTACATTTAAAGAAGATTTTTTGACAATAGCAAAATAGGGTTCTTTGAGAAGTAGTTATTTAAACCCCCCGCTGAATGTATCTTGACAAAAATTAGAGAGTTTTATTAATTAGCTCGCCTGAGGAGAGAATTGAACCCTGAGTCACCACACTGCGTGCCAAAATAAGTTGAAATCTTCAGACTTAGTCTTCTTCATCTAATGTCCTTTTAATTATAGAATCTCTCATGAGAAAGCCAGCCAGTCACTAAAAATGAAAAGGAAATTCTCTTATGGCATGAGAAGTCAATACAAATAATCACGGGGCGGGGGGAGGGGGGGGGGCGGCGGCGGAGCAGGAAACGATTGTTCTCAGGGTAATCTTTCCTCACTTAAATCTCCAAGGTCTCAGAGAAATTAGTTTGAACTAACAGCTTTGAAAAACATGGATCTCTGACACAAATTTCCTGGTAGCTACACTGAAGGAGTCTTGCCACCATGGGCTGCTGCACAAAGGAAACCAAGTTCAATGGAGTTGCCATTTCCAGAAGGCTAAAGAATATGGGACAAAGGATGGATGGGACATTTCCCCAAGCTCCTCCAGATGATAGAAAACATACCACAGCCCTGATGTATCTTATGACTGTAACACATTTTAAATTTCCTTTGAAATAAAAGATATCTGATGCTGTCATATATAAATTGAGTGTTCTGACATTTGAGATACATAAGATATTTTTCATTTCATTTGCATTTTAAAGGTCTGAGTAATTTTCCTCCCTAATGCAGCTTAGCCCACATTTTCTTCATGCCCCACACACACACACATCTGAAACTTTGCAACCCTCATCAAAATTCCCTCTTAAGCTGTGACTTTCATGTGTCTTTTGGATGGCTCAGCTTCCCTGCAGCTCTTGCCCTGCCTGTTTTCCCAAGAGCTCTCCTCCCACTTGGCAAGATGAAAGTCTTCTTCCCTCCAATCAGAATCCACCTCTGCTTTCATGCTAATGAAAAATAACTTAAGGACAGAAAAAAAACAATTTGGTATCAAAACTTGTTCTTGGGTTGACACAGTGCCCTTTCATCCAGGGACCTTTTTAGTTATCATAGGAACTTCACTCCCATTTAAAAGAAAATCTATAGCTCATGTCTTTCACTAGTATTAGTCTTCCTACAAGTGTAGCTTCCACCAGTCAAAATTCCAATACACCCATCCTTTGTGGCAGTATCATCAATCCTTTTTTTTTCTCACTTGGGACAGGTGATCACTCTCAAGGTCTCTCTCAAGAACTTTGGAATTGATTGTGGGACATGGGAGACACTGGCACAGGCATCAACCAGCATGGCATGCTTATATCAGAAAGGGTGCTGTGCTCTATGAGCAAAGCAGAATTCAGAAAGCACAAAAGAAATGTAGGATGCACAAATTTGGAGTATCCACCACAAATGCCAGTGGAGCTCTGATTCCAGTCACTATGTTAGGCTCTAAGCCCACAAAAAAACCCCATAAGATTGGGTCTCTACCCTCAAAGTATTTTCAACATGGTGGGAAGTAAAGGACAGTCCCCAATACTTAGAAAGATCTGTGATCCTACTAATTTGAGTTTTCCCTCTGACTGTGTAGACTACAATACATCCACACTTGCCCATGGCAACCCAAGATCATAGGATTATAGTCATGCAACTTGAGCTGGAGGAACCTGAGAGGTCATTTAATCCAATTCAGTCATTTTTTAGGATAGGGGAACTGAGGCCAAGTGGCTTCCCCCAGGCTACCCAGCATCAAGATAGGAATTTTAGTCTAGGTTGTCTGATTTCAAAGCCAATGCCCTTTTTACTAAAACAGTGCATAACATTGTTTAAACTGTATATATTAAACATAAGTGATACATAGGATGATAGAATAATAGATGTAGGTTTACAGAATCTTAAGATTATAGGTTATAGACATCCAAGTTCATCTAGTCCAATGACCTCATTTACAGATGAGGAAACTGAGGCTCAGTGAAGTTAAGTGATTTGTCTAAGGTTGTACAAATGTCAGAGGCAGGATTTGACCCCAGGTGTTCTGACTCTGGAGTAAAGTCTTTTCCAGAAAGAACACATAAAAAAAATTTTAAATCACATTGTATGGTAATACATATGAAGTACAAATAGTAAATACTATCAATGTTCAGATGAAAGACAGATGTCTGAAACCTGGGGCAGTTTAGGAAGCAATTATTATTTTTTCATTCTGAAATTATTTATAAGTTCTCATTTCTTATAGCAGAACATTTTAAACAATTCTGGGATGCAAATGAGGGTAGGGAAATGGAATAAGCTATAACGACTGAATATATTATTCAAAGTAGGGTGTTTCATTTTAAATCTTGTTGCCTTCAAGAATTAACTACTTCAGTATTTTAAAAATCTCTAACTTTATTGGTACAAATATTCTCTTCACCAATATGGTTTGCAACCTTTCTACAATTTCGTAGAGGGCCTCTGAGAATGATTGTGATCAAAAATATTCATCACTTTGTGGTCAACCTGAATGTAAGATTCTCAGAAATTAGCTAGCTTGCTCCTCAGACCATAGTCCAGCACTTAGTCCATATTCCAAGCCTTTTCAATCTCCTAGGACTTGACAGCTTGTGATAGAAAGTTTATGCTTGCTGACATAACCTTTGAGTTCCACATCAATATAAGGTATGGGATTTAGACTTCAGGAGTGTCAGGAATCACAACATTCACTAAATACCTACCATTTGGTCATTATAACCTAAGATTCCAGTTCCATGCATACTTTTCACCAGTGTCCAATCATTGGTTTTCCCTGATCACCGGTTAGGTTTGTCTGGTGAATATAAGTTGTATCTCTTACTTTTCACATAGTACCATTTGGCCATGGAAAGAATACTAGCTTTAGAGTGGGAGGACCTGAGTTCAAATCCTGACATTTCTTTTACTGTCTTTGAAATCTTAGGCATGTCACTTCACTTTTTGGAGTCTCAGTTTCCTAATTTGTAAAATAAAGGGATTGGATCAAATGGCCTCCAAAATCTTATACCACCCAATCTTATGATTTTGGTTTTCTCTGGTTATTTAAAGGAAGGAATGACAAGGATAAAGAAATGAAAACCAAAGAAATTCTATCCTGCGCCATACTAGTAGTTCCTCAAATCTAACTTTCAGTCTATAAGCACACCAAGGAATATTTTGTGAGGGATGATACAGTTGTAGAGGAAGACTCTAGTCACTCTACCATGTAGTATCTCACTATCCCAGCTAAACTGTGCCCCTGCGCATCAGTAGTTTTGGTAGAATTATCATTTGTTCCCAGTACATTTTCCTTTCCTTTCTTTAGCTCACAGATCAGAACAAAATGATGATCAGAAGTTTTAACTCATTCCATTTTTCAGACATGGGCCAATTTGCATCTATTTGGGCAGACTGGACATTCTCCTCACAGGGGTTTACCACATTGAATTTGGACTTACTGAGGATACCCAATTGGCTTTAGCCCTACTATAGCTTAGAATTGATGAACCTGGATTTCAACCCAGTTTTCAGATTTTCCTCACTCTAAATCTTGTATTTTTACATGATGCCATGCTACCTCTCATGAAGTGAGAATCACAAATGAAATTTGATTTTATGAGGCAGAGTTGAGGAGGAAAGGATTTCTAGTCCTAGAGGGCAGCCTGTGCATAGGTACTGAAAACAGCAAATGGAATTCAGAATCTGAGGAAAATATGTCAGTTGAGTGGTTTCTGTAATACAAAAAGTAATGATCTCTGATAATTCTATGTGCCATCAACTGAAAACAGACACCACTGCCTCACTGTCACATGGACCCTATTGCTTTTCATCTTTTATTCTTGGGGGATCACTATAGAGCAAGGGATGTAAAGATGCCAAATGTCAAAGGAAAACACAGTTATCCCTTCCACATTAAGACTTCCCCATCACGGTTTCAATACATCGTGTGTTGGTATAAGAAATTAAGTGGGAATTTGGGGGGAGTTTTAGGAAGCTGCAGATGATAGAGATAAAGTGTAGAAACTAAGAAATGCATAAGATATATGTATATATTATTGCATAATACCAACCTATTTTATCTTTTAATACCATAACAATGGTATTAAATGGCCCTCCTGGCCTAAGAGTGATTATCAATAGTAACTGTTGCTGCTTCCCGCCCAGCCTGATGTAGTTATTTTTCTTTACCTCATTAAAGGGTCATCTCCAGTCATCCTAATAAATATCTGGTCACTGGATTCAGATGCCTCTGGAGGAGAAGTGAGGCTGGTGACCTGCACAGCCCTCCCTCACTCAAAACAAAGTCAAGTACAAGTCATGTCATTATTTCTTTGATGGCATGGTCTTCTTCGGCAATGAAGGACAAACACAACAAATAAGGTATTAATATATGTAGCATTTTTTTCTTCCATGTTCATAGGGATTTTTAAATTGTTCCTCCCATCTTCATGCTACACAGTGTGAAGACTGGATAGAGTGAGACAATATATGTAAAGTGCTTTGGAAGACTTAAGTATTATTAAAATAATAGTTGATATTTTCATTATGATATTCATTATGTTTCTAATCCTAGTTCTTTTACTTATTACTTGGGTGACCCTGGACAAGTCACTTAACCTCCACATAAAGTTTTCTTTTCCATATAGTAAGGAGTTTGGAAATGACTTTCAGCTCTAAATCTATGATGGCTATATGATTACACAGCTAGATAATATCTAAAGTCCCTTCCAGATATAAGTTCTATATTTTATTCATGGAGATTCCTCTTTGACACACTAGCAGTTTGACTGGTTAATTGACCAAAAGGATCATTTGGGGCTATTTATTAAAAGTATGCAGATGACTTTAGGGAACAGAAGTGGCAAAGAATCAAGATAAAACTCCAATTAATCAAAGATCCCTTAGGGTAAAAATCATCTGAGAATTTAAAAGTCTGTGAGTATATGTGAGATGTAAGATGTGTGTGTGTGTGTGTGTGTGTGTGTGTGTGTGTGTGTTTTATATAGTCCCCAGTAAGAAGCATCCAAGGAGCTCTAACCAAAAACCATTGTTTGTACTTAGCCTTGTACAGCTAGCTGACACAACTTTTACATAGTCTCCGGGGTCTGTAAGCCCTAAAAGGCCAAAGAGTTCTTTGGGTTTGGTGCGATCTGGGGTAAGCACACAAAAAGGGGATGTGACAACAACAAAGATTATTCTGACAACTTGACATGAAACACCAATGAGTTGTGCCTCTGGACTAAATATTATCATCTTCTTATCTTTCCAAAAGACTCATATATTTGCATCTGTTAGGCTGCTTTCCCTGACCTTTTTTCTTCTCTCTCCAAGATATTATAGTAACTTCATAAATTAAAGTCCAAGACTGAAAATGAGTGTTTTTTTGAATTTAGAGGAGAAACATTTTTGGCACAAACAGTCCCCATCTAAACAATGTGCTTTTGTTCAAATAATCATTTTAAGTCAGTTATTTTGAAGTGCAAATTTATTTTTTTTCTGAAGCAATGTTAAGTACTGGGATCAAGTTCATAGGCTAACCCACAAAATCCTGTTTTGCTCATGGTGTCACTGCAGATAACCTAACAACCAATTATGACACAAGGAAAAACCAGTTGTAAATTTCACCTTGGAACACACGTCCATAAGATATAGCTTGAAGAGTACTTAGAGATAATCTAGACAGATGTCTCCATCTTCTTTCCTTTCTTAAAAAAACTTTTCATTTTTAATGTCAATATCATTTTCTCATCTACTCTTCCTGCCCACAGTGTATCTTCCCGAAGCAAAGAAAGGAATTAAGTAAAACATACCAAACAAACTACTGCATTGAGTGCAGCATTTTCTATGTCCCCTACCTCTTCACCAAGTACACCAAGTGTACATCATCATTTGTTCTCCAGTACTAGGACTGGTCCTTGCAATTAATCTAAATCTGACTTTTAGAGTTGTTTTCATTTCCATCATTGTAGTTATTGTGTATATTGTTTTTCTTACTTTGTTCTAGATGAGTTCCTGTAAATCTCCCCAATTTTCTTATAATTCATTGCTTCTTGTACCACATTCTGTTATATTCATATGCTATTCCTCAATTAATGGATATCCACTTGGCTTCTAGGTGGTTGTTGTCATCTCCATTCTTGTTATTGTTTGTTTTGAAGTTTTTTACATTTTTTTTGCTACCAATACAAAGTTCTTCTATGAATATGCTGGTCCTTATGGGACCTTTAATTCTGTATTTGACCTTCTTGGGGTGTGGCCCCAATAATGAAATCAACCAGTATGAATGGTTTAGTGATTTTTCTCACATAGTTCCAAATTGTTTTCCCAAAGAACCCTGTCATTTTATAGATGTAAACTAAACTTTAGAGAAGTCAACCAATGTGTTTGCAAGGTCATCCTGATACAAAATAGCAGAACCAGGATTTAAACCCAGCCTGTCTTCCTAAAGTGCTCTCTCCTCTATCTCACACTGTCTCCCCATTTCCCCTACTTTCTGCATTGGAAATGGGAACTCCATTCACTCCATCAATCATCAACACTAAATACTAAATGCCTGCTATATACCAGGCACTGCACTAGGTGCTGGTTATGTGTAGAATAAAGCCAACTCTCAAAGAGCTTACATCCTAGTGGGGGAGACAACACACATGCCAGTGGTATGGGTATGCATATGCACACACAATCCCATAATCTCCACTCATAATTCATGAAAAACAAATACAAAATAACCTTTATGAGAAATATTCTAGCAACTTGAGTGAGATGAAGAAAGATTGTGAAAAAGGTGGTATTTGAACTGGGCTTGAAGGAAACCAGGAATTAAACAGGCGTGTATGAGGAGAGAGTGAATTTCAGGCAGGGGGGAAGCTATTAAAAAGAGATGGTTAAGAGAGAGTCCTGAGAGGAATCGCAAGATGATGAGATTAGCTGGATAGTAGAATGCATGGAGTTGAGTTGTATGTACTAAAAAGGTAGACACGGAAGGATGGGGTCAGCTTTACACAACAAGCAGAAGAGTTTATATTTGGTCCTAGAGGTAAGATGGAATTTACTGACATGATCGAGGCATGCTTTAGGGAAATCTTTTTACCAGCTGAGACATGGCAAAAGTAGTAGCTTAAGGCAGGATCAGTACCAAGTGCTTGAAGAAGTCTCAGTTTTGTGTGTTGAAATTTTCATAGATTTTATAGGGGACACTCAAGTTGTTGGAGGATGTGCTCAGTGAAGGGGGAGCTTCAAGGGTAGAGAATTCCGAGGGGACTCTAGAGGGTAGTGGAAGATTCCTGGGACAAGACAAAGAGGGCAGAGCTGTGTGAGCTCCCTGAGAGTAGAAACTGTCTTGCTTTTCCTATTTGTATTTCCAGCACTTTGCACTGTGCTTGGTGCATAGTAAGCGTTTAATCCATGTTTTTTCATTCATTATATAAATGTTAGTTATTATTATTAAGAGAAATCAGGCTAGAGTGGTAGTCAGCAACAAAACTAAGGAAGAATAGAGCAGTACTAAATTAAGTGTTTTAATAAAATTTTTGATTGTTGTGTTACCAACTCAAGTCAATTTGTATCCCACAGATTTGTGTAGCTATGTTAGCATAGGGTCAGAAATATAGTAGGGAAGTAACCTGATGTGCAGGTAGTTTTCCTAATAACAATAAATATAAAATATATTTAGGATATAGTGGTTTGTTCTCTAAGAATGTTTTCCTCCACGTAGTAACATCAATTTTGGTAATGATTAATGCACGTTGTTTTTCCCTTCTTTGCCCAGAATAAATCAAGTTGATTTACCAGTCATGGACCTTGAGAAATGAGCTAAGTAGCCATTTCCTCACTTACACAAACAGTGGTATTCATCCATTTTAACAGGCTTCAGTATTAGCCCAATAGGGTCAGTAAAGGTATAATGCAGGGGTGGGGAACCTGTGGCCTCATGTGGCCTTCTAATGGGTCCTCAGATGCAGCCCTTTGACTGAATCTAAACTTCACGAAACAAATCCTTCTATTAATGTGGCCTCAAGGCCACACAGGGTGGTGGGGACACCACTGAAGGTGTAAATTCATAAATGTTACATAGTTAAAAGTAAGCACAATTTGTAAATTATTATTAGGAATATATTTTAAACTGACTGAGTAGATTTATGGAGTCACTGCTATGAAGAACAATGGCATTAACACTATGACACAGCACTGAATTATTTTCATAATTGCCAAGTCTACAGGTACTAGTGATTATGGTTTAATCTAGAGGGGAAATCTGTGGCCGTGAGACCACATGTCGTCCCCTGTAATGTTGATGGGATAATAAGATCTTCCCTGCCCATTAATAGGCCTCACATGAAGCCCATAAGGAGGTTGTTTAGGGGGAGGCTTGCTTGTACGAAAGCTTCCACACCTTTTGGTATCAAGTTGATTAAATACTGACATTGTTTTGCCCTATGGCTCTGAGAAGTTTATATATACTCTGAGTTGGTATTTTGCTTTGAGGGTTTGCTTATGAGAAGGATGGTTTGCTTTCCTAGTGGAGACTTTGCTGGTTGTGAGGTAGTGCATAAACCTTATAATTAAAAAGTGCTTGCATAAATATTATTGTGTGATGGCAATGGAAATAGGATCTTTTGCTGTTTTTGTTTTAGTATAATAAAGTGCCTCTGATTGAATCTTGCCTTTATCAATCAAGAGTTTTTACAAGGAGTAAAGTACAGAAACAAGAGTTTCTTTAACTAGAAACAATGTGTGTACTTGTATTGTTAATTATTGTAATTTGATTAATGATCTTTCCCACCCATTGATGGGCCTGCCCATTGTGCCAAGCTTGATTAGGGGAGTTGTTTTGGAAGAGTATCCCAAGTACCTTTTGTTTTTTCTATTGAGGCACCTGGTCAAAGGTTTGTGATGCCCAAGGCCCTAAAGAAGATATAAATACTCTGAGTTGAGGATTTACTTTGGGGTTTAGTTTTTATAATAAGGTGTCAGATGAGAACTCTAGGAAGATGCCTGAAGGAGCCCCATGGCTTTGAGAACCCAGATGTTGTGCTTCTCTCTCTGGTAACTATGGTCAGACAGCTGGGATTCAACTGTCTGTTGAATTCAGGCAGAGGAAGACATGTCTGTTGATCTTTTGATTTCTCTGTATTTTCTTTGAAATTCAGGATACTGACTCCCTGAACTAACTGAATGATATATGTACTTGGTTAAAGGAATGATATGTGTACTTGATTAAAGTGATTGTTAACTCCTTGAAAGTTGTTTTACTTTTATGAATGCAGATCTAGGAACCTGCTGTGGTAGGTCCCTCTGTGTATATTGGGGTGCTTACTGATACATATTGTTAGTATTGTTTCCCAATAGCATGATGAGTTTAGAGGCGTAATGGACAGAGACTTGCCCTCAAAGCCAGTAAAATTTGGGTTCAAGTCCTACCTCTGACACATACTGGCTATGTGACTTTGGGGAAATAACTCGACCTTTCAGTGGCCTGAACTTTAAGTTTTTTGCGGGGGGGGCTGGTTTTCCTCTCAGACTATAAATTTCAGAGAAGGTGCTGAGCTGGATTGGTAGAAAGATCCATCCTCATCTGGAATTCCCTATGCTGATGAGATCAAAAGTCTAATATGAGTTTGTACTGACCTATTCAAGCTCTTTTGCTCTACTTCTCCCTTATGACACACATACACAATAAATTTGCCAAATGACAATGCAATATTAGGGATATAGAGTGTGGTCTCATTATGCTAAAAAAAAGAAATACATACATATATATATGTATATATATATATCGATTTAATCTCCATGCAGTCTACACACACACACACACACACACACACACACACACACATATAGACACAATTTTTTTTTACAATCCCCATATAGCCTATATATTTTTATATATAGGCTGTATGGAGATTAAATCTTTGATTTTGGTTTAATTAACACTGCATTCTAACTCACCAAAGTAATAAGACATATACTACATGAAAAAGCAAATAATGTGGGGAAAACAGTAACTACTTCTGCATTCAAGTCCAGTTTAGAGCTACAGCCTGGTATAGTGGAAAGAATACTGGTCTTAGAACCAGAGAACCTAGGCTTAGTCCCATCCATTTCCACCAATCGGTAGCTGTGTTGACAGTGAACAAGGTATCTAAATTTTCAGAACTTCAGTTTCCTGAGGGGTAATGACACTTGCCCTTACCCACTTCACAGGACTGTTATGAGAAAAGTTGTTTGTAACCATTTAAGTAGCTAATAAATAGTACAATTAAGTGAAGCCTTAATAATTTCTCTCTCTCTCTCTCTCTCTCTCTCTCTCTCTCTCTCTCTCTCTCTTTCTCTCCCCCCAAAATGGAATATTTTAGTATTGTGTTATCTTTGATTCCTTCTTAACATGGAAGGCTGAATGTTTCTTGTTTAAATCCTTTTTTTCCTTTTCTTTGCAGACTTCGAATTTTTATAGAAAGAAACTTGGTTTGTTTTTCTCTCTTTTGGCTCACACCAACAATGCACACACAGTACTTGTTCCCTTCACCTCCCTCCCACCCATTCCTCACTTGTGATTTCAGGAAGGCTGCTGCTGCCTTTATGTATATTCAATCAAACCTTATTGAATTATTCCTAACTGCCAAGATTACATTAAGTAGTGAAATGCTTACATCCAGGCCCTCAGAATCAAAGGGCTCATTCTTCCAGTTGAAATCTGCCTCTCAGCACATACAGAGGCAGGTTCCAACTTTAAAGAGAGGGATGTGTAGAGATAAAGGAGAGAGCACAGTTCACTGAAGAAATACAAAGATGTAAGAAAGCAATTGGACCTATAGAAGTGAAAATTATACTAACTTGTATAGCCTCAGCCTTGTCTTTTTTTTTTTAACAAGGGTGAAATCTTGAAGGATCTCATATTCCTATCATTTTTTAAAAAGTCAAATGGCCCATTTTTTTTGCTGAACAAAGAAGATGAAAGGAGGAGTAGGAGAAAAACAATGTGAGAAAGATTAAGGATGCTGAACTATAGACAGGGAAACACAATTTCCCATTGTAGTTATACTGAAGCACCATAATATAGTGGCCTGGGAATCACGAAACCTGGACTTTAGACCTTGCTCAGCCATTATCTGGCTGCTTGAATTTAGTCAAGTCAATTAGTCTTTCTGGAACTTGGGCAAACTGAGAAGGATGAATGAGAATGATAAAGGGAAAGTGAGAAGCAATCTTCCACAGTCTACTGCTATCATTTTTCAGATGAAGAAACTGAAGATGAAGGTACTTTGCCCAAGATCCAAGAGCTCAAAGGTATCAGAAGTAGAATTTGAATCTAGCACTTCTTACTCCAAATCCAAGGTTCCTTCTACTGCACCTCTAAATCAGACAGAGGACTACTTCAACTCTAGTCCATAACTTGGAGCAGAGTCAATCTAGGGGAAAATTGTGATGTAGGTAAGGTTTGTCTTCATAATCCCTGAAATTTCTTTTCTGCAGCCAGAAGGACACGTGCTTACTCACTAGAAACTTCATTCCATGTTCTCTTTGTCTTCTTATGAAGCCTGCCACAGGAAAGGCTACAAGAAAGTAATGCGGAGGTCTGAATAACTGTGAAAGGTTAACTGTTAAAGCTCCTATTTCTTAGGATATATCTAACTTAGCAAGAGAGAAAATCTGTCAAGATTCCTTCTATTCAAAGGAATATGATTCAAACAGTGAAATTTCTGACAACAGGAATCTGAGTGAATACGAAGGGTCTTCTCTGAACTGCTCATAAATCAGTCCCAGGAACAGACATGAAGTCTGCCTTTGGCTTCACTCATTCCTAACCTCTCCAGACCTCATAACAATGGAACTGACCAAATGACTTCAAAGGTCTCTTTCAGTTCTATGGTTCTTACTGATGCAATTGGGATATGTGTCTTTAACTGACATCAAAGGAAGAGCAATCTTTACTCAAAGGGTTTTTCAGGTCCTTGAACAATATAATCAATGATAATAATGGATAATCATTATTCTTATATTCCTTTTAGATGCCAATAGTGACAAAAATTCTGACTAGTACAATGTTATTATTCAGCTTTAAAGGTATTATGTAATTATATAATTATATGTAACCCCAGTCCCAAAGCCCATTGATATGAGACTCTCTCCATTGCTGGAGATCAATGCCTTGCACCTGTACAAGAGGTGAGACAGAACTGGTGAGAGTGGAATAGAGAGTTTCTTCACCCTCTTAACAATGGAGAATTTCTTATCTGAGCTTTCTTTGAGTCTTCAGAGTTGCTTCAGGCTTTGGAGTCACTTTGGGCTCTTCTCACTTCCAAGGAAGGAAGCAGGAAAAGGCCAATTGTACCTCAGATTGCTGCAAGAAAATATTCTGGGAGGAAGATATTAGAAAAACTGACAGTTTCCACCATGTCACTATCCCCAGACGTGCTTTCTCTCTCTCTCTCTCTCTCTCTCTCTCTCTCTGTCGTACCTCTTTTTCTCTCTCTCCTTTGTATAGTTTCTCTGATTTTTGTTTGGTTATAGAATTAGATAAATGGATTTCTTTGCTCTTCATTATGTGTGTTCATTGTGGAAATGGTATCTGATGGGAAAAAAAGTCAAGTTTTGGATATGAAGTTTTGGGTTCTGCTCCCCCCATCAATGAAATAGTGATTTTAAGTAGGTTTAAACCTGAAAAACACATACTCTAGACTAACAATATTTAAGAAAGGACATAGATATAATTCTGGCCTGGTAGAATTATGTTTGCTCTCTCCGAGGAGAGCAGAGCAGCCAGCCTCTGGTCACAACTTCCTGCTTCCCTTCCTGGCAGGAATTTAAGTTTCTGTAGGAGAAGCATAGGGGAAGAAGAGAAGAGAGATGATTATTTTGGCTCCCTTTGAGACATAATACCCCCATGCTACAGGTGGGGAACAACTCTTATACTATATAATACAGATGTGTAGAGGAGGTCCATGCTGAAAGGGACACAGTTTTGAGAAGCTCAAGGGACTGATTCTCAGGTTATCTGCAAGAGAGAAAAGTAGCAAAGGCATGGGGTGGGGGGGAGTAAGAACTTATTGAGGCAGCTAGCACAACATTTATTGTGCAGTTTATAGAGTGACTGGGGTCAGGAAGACCTGAGTTCAAATTCAACCTCAGATGTTCACTAGCTCTGTGACTCTGGGTAAGTCACTTATCTCTTTCTCAGTTTCCTCAACTGCAAATGGGGATAATAATAGCACCTACTTCCCAGGATTGTTATAAGAATCAAATGAGATATTTGTAAAGTGCTTACCACAGTGCCTGGCACATAGCAGAGGCTTATTAAATTTTTGTTTCCTTCTTTTTTCCTATTAATATCACTATAGATTATAGCTACATTTTTACCATCATGCATTTGACTGAAATGTATATAGAATTTAGAACCCTGCTGTGATTATTTGTTGATAAGAAAAAAAGAAACATTTAATTGGGTAGAACAAAATACCACCTTGAAGACTCTTCAGCAAGATTTTTTCCACGTATATGTCAAAATTACACAAGTTATCGTGAAAGACAAAAAAAAGCAAAGATAGCCCCCTGCATGTTGAGTGGATCTCTTATGATAAATTAAAAGGAGGCCATGGACAAGAGTAATACAGCATGGACAGACTCTCTACCACTGGAGAGAATACACACATCAGGGAGACCAGAGATCCGTATGAGTATAAGTTACTCATACTCATCTAGTACCTTGCAAAGTGTTTTGTGTCTGACAGTAGGTACAATGAATATTATGATGTTTGCTTTGGAAGCCAGGAAACTGATGCTGAGAGAGTTAAAGACGCTAACCCAAGCTTAAACAGCTAATAAGTGTCAGAACCAAGACTCCTCAGAAGTATCAGAAGCAGAATCCTTGTGATTTCTGTTCTTTGCTTAATGGCACAGAAAACTTTTGAAGAGGACATAATAGTGCTAACCTTGTCCTGTTCTGGACCGATATGTTTTCAAGGATATGAATTTTATAATGCGTTTATCAAATGAAGTTTCATGTACAAAATTGTAAGTGAGTATCTTAAGTGCAAATTTTTGAGATTTTCTTAGCATGGATGCTTATCTATAATAAATTTTTAAATCTAGTTTTTAATAATAAATGTGTTGGGCTCCTTCCCCTGCTTTACTAACCACTTTGTCATCTGTTTGTTTGTTTTTGACTTAAAGGAAATGTTTCTTTCACTGATTTCTAGTTGAAAGGAAAAATTGAAATAAACTATTTTCTCCTTTGTAGTTAGTCTCACTTCTAGTTTTATCTATTAAATATTTGTTGTTCTTACTTATCCCTACCTTGGATGATTGTGGTGAAAAGGAAAAGGCACATAAAAACAATTTAGTGTTACCAATGACCTGCTTATTTATATTATACATAGCTGCTCCCAGGGATATCTGACTCATAGACAGAAGTCAGAGGGGACACTTATTCTGAGAATAGCCCCAAAAGTGATGACAGGAAGAGTAAAGGGTGAAGTGGAGGAGACAAATTTCTATAAAAGCCCCAGATGTGACACTTTTGTCAGAACCAGGAAATACTGACAGATTCATATGTATTAACACTCTGATACATATATTTTTTTATATCTTGATAAGCTTACTCTTTCCCAAATAAGACCATCCTCTAATAAAAGTTGTCGCTGGCCTTTCACTATTTTGCTGTGACATCTATAAACAGGCATGTGTTATGATTGTCAAGATAACTCATTTTATTTCATTATAAGTTGCATAGAACTTCAAAGTTATTTGAAAGTTCAAAGACATGCCATCAGAAAGCAAATTAGTGCTCCTCTTTTACTCTCTTGATCATTCATTAAATTAGGTTATAATCCTCAACAAGCACCAACACATGAGTCTTATTTTTTAGCATTAAAAATATCTGAGATTGATTTGTGTCTATGTCAAGAGTATCCTTAATGAAATTATTATAAGAGATAGGCTTTAGTAAACAACTTTGTAGAGCAGACCACATCTTTAACAGTTAAATAGATTGTGATTTCTGCCAATAAAAAGAATGCCCACATAAATGAGGCCACATTGAAGTAAAATAACCTTAAAATCTCAACAATTATAAATCCAGATTATAAAATCCAGAGCCTCTTCAGTCTGATTGTCAAGAATGCGTTTTCCCTAAATATAAGAATCTAATTTTTATTGTCACTGTATTAGTTGCCTGTGCATAGCTTAGCGTTTCAGTATCCACCCTGGCCACACTACCTTTAAGAAAGTGGAAAGTGTTGTTTCTCACTGTTCCCCACTCCCAGTCTTCTTCTTTGTGAGCATACTTAAGGATCCCAAACAAATATTCATGCCACTCTGTTCAGGCTTGCCTTGAGTGAAAGCTGTGTTGACTCACCTGGGATCTAACAGGTGAACTGGAATGTAGAGGATTTAGAATTTGAGTTGACATAATGACATCAGCTCCATTTTTTAAAAAGTATGATCATCAACCTAAAATCAGTGATATGAGTAGTGCACTCAATCAGAGAGTATGAAGGATAACATCAATAAAATGTGGATTCAATTTTTGCCTCCTTCACTCACACTTCAAATAATGTGAGCTAAATGACTAAGTATGTGATCATTGTACCCTTCTTTAAAATGGAAACAATCATAGAATTATAGACTATCAAAGTTTCATAGAAAATACCTTAAAAATCACCTATTCCAACCCATACCTGAGGAGCAATCCATTCTATGACATCTCTGCCAAATGGATGAATGAATAAAGCATTCATTAAAGGTGTACTTTGGACAAATCACTGTGGTAAGCAAAAGGCTTACAAATAGAGAATTAAGACAGTCTCTGCTCCCAAGGAGCTCACATTTTAACAAAAGAGACAACATATATGGAAGGTTTTGTCTGTGAGTCAGAGAGAAAGGTTCCATTGTCCTTATGGTACAACAGCAATGCAGATGGTAATCCGTGTTCTTCAGTGTCATGTCCAGTGATAAAACCTTATCTATTTCTGATGATAAACAATTTAACAGTGTCATGGTTTTGGTGGCAAGAACTTTCTTTTCTGAATTTTCAGTAGCTATGGCTGGAACACCTGCAGGAACAATTTTCAGACTGAATCTCCACAGGAGTGACTTTCCAGAATGATGCTTGTGGGCAGTGACCTGGAAGTTTTATTGCTGCTGTTGCAGAGGTTCTTGGGTTCAAGGTCCTGGGCTATCTCCATCAAAGTTTGAAGGAAAATGGTCAAAGTGATGGTGATTTGACTTGTCTAGCATATTCTGCTTCCTGGTGGCTGGTTAGCAGCTGGTGAGGATGGTTGGGGCTTTCTCCATAGAAGTTGATGGTTGTGAGGGGTGGGCTGGAGGCAGGTGTAACAGCAAGCAAAGTAATATTTTTTGCTGTTTTTCTGGATTGAGTTTTAGCCAATCAAATGCCATTAATTGAGTTTTGTCTTTGATTGGATCAAGGGTCTTTGATTAGAAACAGTATATATATTGTATTGCTTAGAGAGAGTGGAGAAACAGAGCTGAGAGTGAAGAGAGCTTGAATGGTTAGAGGAATTTGCTGGTGGGGAAGAAGAATGTTTGTGATATCAGGAGCCCTGCCTTTGGTCTGTGTTAATTTCTCAGACAGAAGTCCTGTCTGTTGGTCTGTGTTGATTTCTCAGAAAGAAGTCCTGTCTGTTGGTCTGTGTTAATTGGTAAGACAAAAGTCCTGTCTTGGTGGTGCTGGTAATGTGTATAAATATTGTTATAGCCCTGTTAAGCTTTGTTTTCCTATAAACAGAAGCTGCTGGCAGGAGTCTCTGGAGCCTGCTGTCAGGCAGAAGTAGGAAGAGTTTGGAAAGGAACAGTCCCCATGAGCTGAGACAAGGAGCAGGAGCGGAGAGCTGCCTGTGTATGGACCCAGGCAAGAGCTGGGAGTGGTCAGTCCCCTGGAGGAGCAGCCCTGGGGTTTGAAAGTCAGCCTCGAGTAAAAGCTCAGGTCAAGAGCCACCTCTTGCCAGAGGCCTTTTCTGATCCCACCAGTTACTAGTGTTCCCCTCAATACAATTACTACTACAAGAACAACAGCAGGAGCCACAACAAGAACAACAAGATTACTAGCACTTCTCAAAGACAGAGGCAATAAGGGTGTCCATTCTAGGCATGGGAGATGGGAGGTGGAATATCTTGTATAAGAAATAACAAGAAGGCATTGATTGGAATGTTAGTGAGGGGGAATAATGAGCAATGAGATTAGAAAGGAAGGATGGATTCAGCTTGTGAAGGGCTTCAGATGCTAGAGGAGTTTGTATTTGATGCTAGAGGCAATAATAGGTACTCACTGAAGCTTTCTGATTAGAGGAGTGATGTCATGAGACAAAAAAAAAAAAAAAAAAAGATCAACTGGGAGGTTACTGCAGTAGTCCAGGCAAGAGGTTATGAGCGTTTGCATTTTTATGAACAAGTCCTAATAGACAGGCAACAGTGCTTAGGAAGGGTGAGATCGCTGGGGATGATATCTCAAAGAGGGCTCTGCTAACTCCAAGTAACCGTGTCAGAGTTAATCAGGTCAGTTTTATATCAATAGACAGAGGTCAGGAACATAGGAATCTATGAAGGAGTGTAAGGATAGCATGACTGATCAGACAAATCTTTAATAAGATAAGAAGCCTGTCGAAACTAAGTTGTACTTAGCAGAAGCTGTTGTGCCTGGAAATTATTGCAGAGATATCTGGAATGATTGAAAAAAAAAAGACCACTTCTAAAAATCATATAGGGAACATATGAAGTTAAAGGAAAAGCAAGCCCCTGTTTTCTTGGTCCATCACCTTGCTAGGGATTTTTCTTATCCTCTCTTGAAATCAAAAATTGATTGGGTTAGAGAGAAATTTCTCTTTTATCCTGAGAATCCATTGACAGAAATCCTTTAATGTTCTTTTCTTTCTTTTTTTTCTTTTTTGCTATTGAACTACCTTGGATATTTATAGGATCATAGAACTTGAATTGGAAGGAATTTCAGAGGTCATCTAGTTTATACCACGATAAAGCAGGAATAACCTCAATGACATCCCCCAACAAATAATCACAAAGCTGCCACTTGAAAACATCTAGTGCTGCTATGCTCCTGAGCTTACAAGAAAGTCCCTTCTACTTTGACAGAAATATAATTTTATTTTATTTTCAAATAATATTTTACTTCTTCTAAAATTATATGTAAAAACAATTTTAACATTCATTTTTTTTAAAGTTTTAAGTTCCAAATTCTATCCCTCTCTTCCTGCCTTCTCCCCTGTCTGAAACTATAAGTCATTTAAGTTATATATGTGCATTTTTGTGGGAGAAAACAAGAAAAGAAGAGAGAGAGAAAGAGGGAGAGGGAGGAAGAAAAGAAGGAAGGAAGGAAGGAAGGAAGGAAGGAAGGAAGGAAGGAAGGAAGGAAGGAAGGAAGGAAGGAAGGGGGAAAGAAGAAAAACAGCATGTTTCAGTCTGCGTTCAAACAACTCCTTCTCTGGAAGCCAATAACATTTTTCATTATGAGTCCTTTGGATTGTCTTGAATCGCTGTTTTGCAGAGAAAGTTAAATCATTCACAGCTGTTCATTGTACAATGTTGCTATTACTGTGTACAGTGTTCTCCTAGTTCTCCTCATTTCACTCTGTATTTGTGCATGTTAAGAAGCATCCTGCTTATTATTTCTTATAGTAAAATAATATTCCATTGCATTCATATACCTTGACTTCTTTAGCCATTCCCCAAAACTGATGGGCATTCCCTCAATTTCTAATTCTTTCTCCTTTTCTTATTTCTTTGGGTTACAGAAATCTAATTTTAAACTCTTCATTACATTGACCTAAAATTTGCTACTCCACACCTTTCTGCCCATTATTCCTAGTTCTGTTCCTCTAGAAACAATAAAACAAATATAACGTCAACTTAAACACCTGAAAAAAGTTATCATATCCTTCCTAAGTGTTCTCTTTTCTATGCTAAATATGTCAGGCTCTTCCAACCAATTATAACATAAAACATTTTCCCCTTTATCCAGATGTCTACTAGACATCTTCATCTAGATTTTTAGCAAGTAGCTCAAACTCAATATAGGAATGAAGGTAGAACTGGCACGCTTATCAAACTTACAGATAATAAAAATCTGGACAGATAACTGAAACAAAGAATGACAGTCTAAAAAGATCTGCAGAGGTTTAGAACAAGGGACCATATCTGATATGATGAGAGTTAGTAGAGATAAATTTAAAGTCCTATCCTGGATTTAAAAAAAAAAGTTTCATGAGTATAAGATGCATTGGTTATATTAGACAGCAGGAGCAAAAGATCATAGACTACAGTTCAACATATGTAAGTGAAGCAACATAGGATCCAAAAAGTTGCTACAATCAATCATGAACTTTGGGGGGGAAGGGGACATAGCATTTCTAGAAAACTGTATGAAAGTAAAAAACACAAATGTTGATGCAATTGAACCTGTGAGAAATATATTATTTTGCTAAGTTCTGCTGAAAACACTCTTTTCTACATACAATTCTTTATAAAAAAAACATTAATTGTGATAATATGCACTTTTCTAACACAGTAATCATGAAATAACCCATAATATGAAGTGCACAAAATAAAGTTGGTAACATGCCAAACATTTTTTCTTGCTACTAATTCCCTAGAATTCTATGACCTTTTGTGCTAACATCTCAATAAAAACTAGAACAAAATATTGATTTCAGACAACATTCACCTTTCATAACAAATGAAATCTACAGTACCATAAATACTGTACAGCAAATAAAATTGCTAAATCTAAATTTTTTTTACTTTCCACTGTGTCAGATGGTGGTATGAAGGCAGTGTATTGTACGTTGTGCTGTTGTAAACCTTTCTAACTTTGCTATCCTCTGAAAACCAAGGGAGAGGTTGCTGCGACTTTAGTAACTGCTACTGGAAGACACCAAGACTGGTGAAGTATTAACATCACATTAGAGTCACAAGGACTTGTACTATGATTCTGGCATACTTATAACATGAAACGTGACTTTTAAAGGCAAACAATGAAAATATGCAATGAATGTATGGGGAACTTTAATAATAAAGTGAACAAGACCAGTGAAGCACCTAGTAAGATACCAGCTGCCCCAGAAACTATTACTGATCTTTTTCTTTACTGTTCTTTGCTGGGAATGTATACAGTTACCACCATGAAAGAGAAAATTAGGTTTTCATGAATATCTGAAAGCATGAAAGCTAAACCCAGGAATGTTGAATCTGCATTTATTTGTTTCAATTAACAAAGATTTATTTTCTCTCCCTCTCATCTACCCATGCCAACCCTGAACATAAAAGAAAACAAAACCATTATAAACCAATATGCATAGTCAAAGCAAATTAATTTCCATATGTCCATGTTAAAGAAAAGTGTATTTCATTCTTCTAATTACATCCATTACCTCTCTGTCATGATGTAGGTAGCTGTAATGTTAATTATGTTAATGAGAGTTAAAGATCTTCTCCACCCATTAATGGGCCTACCCCTTGGTTAAGGGAGATTTGTTTTGTAGGAAGGTCCGTACCTTTTGTTAATTTCTAATGCGGCACTAGTTCTCAAGGGTTGTGATGCCCTCTGGCTCTGAAAAGTGTATATATACTTTGAGATGAGGTTTTGTTTTGGGACTTACTTATTTGAAGTGTTTGGTCAGACAAGACTCTGAGTAGCTGCCAAGGAGCTCCCCAGCTTTGAAAACCCAGATGTTGGTACTTTTCTCTCTGAAAACTATGTAAAAATGTAATTATCAGACAATTAGATCTGTCTATTGATCTGTGATGTATATATTACTTATGGTCAGACAGTTGGAACACCTGTCTATTGGTCTTTATTTTTCTGTTTGCATTTTCTCTGAAGTTCAGGGTGCTGACTTTTCCCCCTAAACTAAGTGAATGATATATATCCTTTATTAAAGTAGATTGTTGACCTCTCAAAAGTTGCTTTCCTTTAAGAAAAAGCAGATCTAAGAACCTGTACAGCAGGTCCTCCTGTGTATGCTAAGGGTCTTTGCTGTTACACTAGCATTCTTCATCATAAGCACTCTGGAATCATAGCTGATCATTGTGTTGATCACAGTTTATATGTATTTCTAAGGGTTTGGGGTTTTGTTTGGTTGATTTTTTTTTTTTACAGTTGTGTTATAGGATGAATTATTTTCCTAACCCTGCTTGATTTCATTCTGCATCAGTTCATTATCTTTCTCTGAAACTATCCACTTCACCATTTCTTTTTTGCACAGTGTATACTAATTTGCTCTACCATTATCTAAGGGGCTCTCCATTAGTATCTAATCCCATGTCATCTCAAAAAGTGTAGTTATAAATATTTTTTAGAATATAGAGCCTTTGGGGGAGAGTAAAGATGGTGGAGTAAAAGCAGAGACTTGTTGAGTTCTCCCCTAAATCCCTGCAAATACCTGTAAGAAATGACTCTAAACAAATTCTAGTACTACAAAGCACACAAAATGACAGAGTGAAACAAATCCCTAGCCCAAGACAACCTGGAAAGTCAATAAGAAGGGTCTTTTGCACAGGGCAGGGAGCAGAGGACAGTCAGGTGTGGTCATGCAGGCACAGACTGGCCAGAGTAGATCTCAGGGGACTGAATCATTGGCAACTGTGGCAGTCTCTAGACTTCTCAACCCACAAATGCCAAAAAGTGAAAAAACTCTGTGGGACCTCGGGAAAAGAGGAGTGTGTGTTCTGGTCTAGTATGGTCCCAGCCTCAGGGTGGGACAGGCGAGGGGGGATAGCAGCAGTGGCAGCAGCAGCAGAGGCTGCAGCAGCAGAGGTTGCCTCCAGAGCTCTGGCCCACAAACAGTGGGGGATTGAGCAGCTGATACAAAATCCCTGAAGCCTGGGACAGTACACCCACCCCCACCCCCACTAGAAGCAGGGTCTTACCTTGAGAAAGAGTTAGAAAGACAAATGTTTGGCTGGGAAGAGGCATAAACTTTGTAAAAGAACTCACGCTATAGAATCTTACTTTGGTGACAAGGAAGATCAAGGCAAACAACCAGAGGAAGACAGCAGAGTCAAAGCTCCTACATCAAAAGCCTTCAAGAAGAATATAAATTGGTTGGTTTCAGTCCATGGAGCAACTCAAAAAGGAGTTTGAAAATCAAGTAAGGGAAGCAGAGGAAAAATTGAGAAGAGAAATGAGAATGATGCAACAAAATCATGAAAATCAAGTCAACATCTTGCTAAAGGGGACCCAAAAATAACACCTTAAAAATAGACTAATCCAAATGGCAAAAGAGATCCAAAAAGCCAATGAGGAGAAGACTATCTTAAAAAAGCAGAAGTGGCCAAATGGAAAAGGAGGCCCAAAAGTTCACTGAAGAAAATAATTCCTTCAAAATTAGAATGTAGCAAATGGAAGCTAATGACTTCATGAGAAATCAAGAAATTATAAAACAGAACCAAAAGAATGAAAAAAATAGAAGTCAATGTCCACTTTCTCATTGGAAAAACAACTCTACTGGAAAATAGATCCGGGAGAGATAATTTAAAAATTATTGGACTACCTGAAAGTCATGATCAAAAAAATAGCCTAGACATCATCTTTCAAGAAATTATCAAGGAAAACTTCCCTAATATTCCAGAACTCAAGGGTAAAATAGAAATTGAAAGAATCCACCAATTCCCTCTTGAAAGAGATCCCAAAAGGAAAACTCCTAGGAATATTGTTGTCAAATTCCAGAGTTCCCAGGCCAAGGAGAAAATACGAAAGCAGCCAGAAAGAACCAATTTGAGTATTGTGGAAATACAATCAGGATAATACAAGATCTAGCAGCTTCTACATTAAGGGGTTGGAGGGTTTGGAATATGATATTCCAGAGCTCAGAGGAACTAGGATTAAAACCAAGACTCACCTACCCAGCAAAACTGAATATAATCCTTCAGGGGAAAAAAAATGGTCATTCAATGAAATTGAGGGCTTTCAAGCATTCTTGATGAGAAGACCAGAGCTGAATAGAAAATTTGACATTCAAATACAAGAATCAAGAGAAGCATGAAAAGGTAATCAGGAAAGAAAAATCATAAGAGACTTACTAAAGTTGAAATGTTTACATTGCAACGTGGAAAGATAATATTTGTAACTCTTGAGACATTTCTCTATATTAAGATAGTTGGAGGGAATATACATATATATATATTCCCTGCATACAAGCATATATATATATATATATATATATATATATATATATATATATATATATATATATATATATATATATATATATATATATATATATATATATATATACATGTACATATATATATATATATATATATAGAGAGAGAGAGAGAGAGAGAGAGCACAGAGTGAGTTGAATATGAAGGGATGATATCTAAAAATGATGAGAGGAATACATTGGGAGAAAGAGAAAGGGAGAAATAGAATGAGGTAATTATCTCACATAAAATAGGCAAGAAAAATTTTTATGATGGAGGGGAAGGGGGTTGAGAGGGAATGAGTGAACCTCACTCTCACCAGATTTGACTTAAGGAGGGAATAACATCCACGTGCAACTGGGTATGAAAATCTGCCTTACTCTACAGGAAAGTAGTGGGGAATAGGATAAGGGGAGGGTGATAGAAGGGAGGGCAAGTGGGAGAAGGTGGAAAATAGAAGCAAATACTTTTGAGGAGGGACAGGGTCAAAGGAGAGAATAGAATAAAAGTGGAGAGATAGGATAGAGGGCAATACAGTTACTCATTCACATGACTGTTATTGAAATGTTTTGCATGATTGCACATACATCCTGTGTTGTATCACTCTCCTTCTCAGTGAGGGTAGATGGGAGGAGGGGAGAATATTTGGAATGCGAAGTCTTGAAAAAAATGTTAAAAATTGTTTTTACATGCAACACATACAAGCAATAGGATATAGAAATCTATCTTGCCCCACAAGAAAGTACAGGGGAAGGGGAAAAGTAAAGGGGGGTATTATGATAAAAGGGAGGGCAAGGGTAATCAAAATGCATTCTGTCTTGGAGTGAGGGGAGGGGAGAGATGGGGAGAAAATTTGAAACTTAAAATATTGTGGAAGTAAATGTTGAAAATTAAAAATAAATTAATCAATAAAAAATAGAGCCTTTCCCCCTTTCTGTTTAGTAGTAGAGTTCCTGGGTCAAAGGTTATACACAGTTTAGTAACTTTGGGGGCATAGATTCAAAATGTTTTCCATAATGGCTGGAATAATTCACATCAACAATAGTATATCAATGTGTCTGTTTTCCTACAGCCCCATCTAAAATTTATCATTTTTCTTTTTTGACAATTTTACCAATTTAATGAGTATGAGGTGGAATCTTGGAGTTGCTTTAACTTGAATTTCTCTATTTGTTAGTGATTTTGACCATTTCTTTTCACTTGACTCTAGATAGTTTGCATTTCTTCCTTCATAAACTGCTTATTTGTATCCATTGACCATTTATCAGTTATGGAATAGCTTTTATTCTCATAGCTTTGAATTGATTCTTCATATATATCTTGGAAATGAGATCTTTATCAGAAAATCTCACTACAAAGATTTATTTTTCCTATTTATTTGAAAAAATTTTTTTTCCATGGTATTGGCTAAAAAGATAGAGTGATGGATCAGTGGAATAGGTCAGGTACATAAGACAAAATAGTCAGTGACCATAGTAATCTACTCTGTGATAAAGTCAAAGACTCCAACTTCTGAGATAAGAACTCACTATCTGACAAAAACTGCTGGAAAAACTTGAAAATAATATGGCAAAAATAAAAATAAAGTAAAAATAGTTACATGATTTAGATATAAAGCCTGATACAATATACAACCTGGAAGATCAAGGAATAGTTTGCCTGTCAGATCTATGGAAAACAGAAGAATTTATGATCAAACAAAATATAGAGAACATCATGAAATGCTCAATGGATAATTTTAATTATATTAAATTGAAAAATTTTTGTACAAAGCAAATGCAAACAAGATTACAAAAGAAGCAAAAAACTGGTAAAGAATTTTTATATGCAGTACCTCTGATAAAGGCCTCATTTCTTAAATATATGGAGAACAGAGTCAAATTTATAAAAGTACAAGTCATTCCCCAATTGATAAATAGTCAGGATGTGAACAGGTAGTTTTCAGAGTTACAAATATTGTCTTTCCATGTAGGAATGTAAACAGTTCAACTTTAGTAAGTCCCTTATGACTTCTCTTTGCTGTTCACCTTTTCATGCTTCTCCTCATTCTTGTATTTGAAAGTCAAATTTTCTTTTCAGCTCTGGTCTTTTCATCAAGAATGCTTGAAAGTCCTCTATTTCATTGAAAGACCAATTTTTCCCTGAAGTATTATACTCAGTTTTGCTGGTTAGGTGATTCTTGGTTTTAGTCCTAGTTCCTTTGACTTCTGGAATATCCTATTCCATGCCCTTCAGTCCCTTAATGTAGAAGCTGCTAGATCTTGTGTTATCCTGATTGCATTTCCACAATACTTGAATTGTTTCTTTCTAGCTGCTTGAAATATTTTCTCCTTGACCAGGGAACTCTGGAATTTGGCCACAATGTTCCTAGGAGTGTCTCTTTTTGGATCTCTTTCAGGAGGTGATTGGTGGATTCTTTCAATATTTATTTTGCCCCCTGGTTCTAGAATCTCAGGGCAGTTTTCCTTTATAATTTCATGAGAGATGATGTCTAGGCTCTTTTTTTGATCAAGGCTTTCAGGTAGTCCCATAATTTTTAAATTGTCTCTCCTGGATCTATTTTCCAGGTCAGTTGTTTTTCCAATGAGATATTTCACATTATCTTCCATTTTTCCGTTCTTTTGGTTTTGTTTTGTGATTTCTTGGTTTCTCATAAAGTCATTAGCCTCCATCTGTTTCATTCAAATTTTGAAAGAACTATTTTCTTCAAGTGAGCTTTTGAACCTCTTTTTCCATTTGGCTAATTCTGCTTTTGAAAGCATTCTTCTCCTCATTGTCTTTTTGAACCTCTTTTGCCAATTGAGTTAGCCTATTTTTCAAGGTGTTATTTTCTCCAGCATTTTTTTGGGTCTCCTTTAGCAGGGTGCTGACCTGCTGTTCATGCTTTGACTGCATGTCTCTCATTTCTCTTCCCAGCTTTTCCTCCACCTCTCTAACTTGATTTTCAAAATCCTTTTTGAGCTCTTCCATGGCCTGAGCCCATTGAGTGGGCTGGGATACAGAAGCCTTGACTTCTGTGTCTTTCCCTGATGGTAAGCATTGTTCTTCCTCATCAGAAAGGAAGGGAGGAAATGCCTGTTCACCAAGAAAGTAACCTTCTATAGTCTTATTTCTTTTCCCTTTTCTGGGCATTTTCCCAGCCAGTGACTTGACTTCTGAATATTCTCTTCACACCCACTTTGCCTCCAGATCCACCCAGCCAGCTCTTGGGGTCTGAGATTCAAATGCTGCTTCCCAGCCTCAGGGCTTTGGTGGGGGCAGGGCTGCTATTTAATGTGAGATTAAGTTCAGGTGCTCAGGTGGAGGCTGGGCCACCTCTCGAGCTCAGTTCTCTCAGGGTGTTTATGCAGAGACCTTCAACAATGGATCCGAGCTCCTGCCTGCTTGGGGAGCCCTGGTCTGCTCCCGCCTCCGCTGCTGTCTCCTGAGGGGGCCTGAGTTATGGGGGCACCCCACTCCCCTCTCCACCCGCCAAAGAGACTCTCTCACCAACCCTCGCCACCTGGAGGGACCCGCATGGTTGCTGGAGATTCTGTCCCTGAAGCCTGCTCGGATCTGCTCCTCTTGGTGCCACGCAGCCACGGCAGGGCTGGGCTGGACTGCACTCGGCGTCCACAGTGCTATGGACCTTTTGAGAGAGGTTTGCAGAGCTCTCTGGAACAGAAATCTCATCTGCTCCACAGTTCTGTGGCCTCTGCTGCTCCAGAATTCGCCAGGAGTTCTTTTTTACAGATGTTCTATGGGCTGTGGGTTTGGAGCTATGTGTATGTGCGTCTTTCTACTCTGCCATCTTGGCTCTGCCCCCTGAACAGGTAGTTTTCCGAGGAAAAAATTAAAAGTATCTATAGTCATATAAAACAATGCTCCAAATCACTATTGATTAGAGAAATGAAAATCAAAACAACTCTGAGGTACCACATCACACCTACCAGACTGGCTAACATGACAAAAGAGGAAAATGGTAAATGCTGGAGAAGATGTGGGAAAATTGCAACACTAATGCATTGTTGGTGGAGTTGTTTACAACCATACTTGTGAGCAATTTGGAATTATGCCCAAAAGGCTATAAAAATGTGCATATTCTTTGATTCAGCAATACCACTCCTGGGTCTATATCCCAAAGAGATCATACAAATGGGAAAAAAGACCCACATGTACAAAAATATTTATAGCAATTCTTTTTGTGATGGCAAAGATTTGGAAATTGAGGGAATGTCCATCAATTGGGGAATGGTTGGACAAGTTGTGGTACATGAATGTAATGGAATACTATTGTGCTATAAGAAATGATGAGCAGGCTGACTTCAGAAAAACCTGGAAAGACTTATATGAACTGATGCTGAGTGAAACGAGCAGAACCAGGAGAACAATATACACAGTAACAGTCACATTGTGTGATGACTAACTTTGATAGACTTAATTCTTCTCAGCAATGCAAGGTTCTAAGCCAACTCCAAAATACCCATGATAGAAAATGCTGCTCACATCCACAAAAAGAATTATGGAGTCTATGTGCTGATCAAAGCATGTTATTTACTCTCTCTCTTTTTTCTTTCTTCTTTCTTGTGGTTTCTCCTCATTGGTTCTAATTCTTCTTTACACCACGACTAATGTGAAAATAGGCTAAATATGAATGTATATGTAGAACATGCATCAAATTACAGGTCATCTTAGGTAACAGGAGGGGAGAAATGGGAAGAAAATCTGGAAATAAAAATCTTATGGAAGTGAATGTTGAAAACTAAAAATAAGTAAAATTTATTTTAAAAAAATTAAAAAACATTTTTCCAATTATATGTAAAAACAATTTTTAATATTCACTTTTTAAAAAGTTTGAGTTTCAAATTCTTTTTCACCCTCCCTTCCCCCTCATGATTTTTTTTCTCATTTAACTGCTTTCCTTCTAATATTAGCTATGCTGGATCTGTTTGTGCAAAAACTTTCCCCCCAAAAAAATCACATAAGCAAAAATGTCTATTTTATCTTCTGTGATTCCCTGCAACTCTTGTTTTATCATGAACAGTTGCCCTATTCAACCTTGAAAGACAATTTCTTCATTGCTTCTTTAATATATTATGTATCCATTTAGAGCTTATTTTTATAAATGGTATTAAGCATTGGTTAATGTTTAGTTTTTGCCAGATTTTTTCCAGTTTCTCCAGTAGTTTTTATCAAATAGTAAGACCCTACCCCAGTAACTATGATCTTCAGGTTTGCTGAACATCAGGCTACTAGCTTCATTTGCTTTTGTATGTTTGTGTTTGTTTGTGTGTGTATGTGTGTGTGTGTGCATGTGTGTATACACATCTACATTCAAATATACACACAAAGATATACACACACACAGAGAATAATGTATAATCCATTCCACTTATTGACCTATTTTTATACCAGTCAGTACAAAATTCATTTTGATGATTATTGTTTTGTAGTACAGTTTGAGATCTGATACTAGTTAACTCCCTTTTTATTATTTCCCTTGAGATCCTTGAACTTTTGCTTCGCCAGATGAATTTCTTTATTTTCTCTAGTTCTATATTGCAGTCCTACAGCTTGATTGGTATGGCACTGAGTTAGGCAATCATCATTTTTATTAAGCTGGCTAAGTCTTTTCATGAACAATTAATATTTTAAAAATTATTTATATTTGTCTTTATTACCATAAATATTGTTTTGTAGTTGTGTTCATATACTTCCTATGAGTATCTTGGTAGGTGGTGTGCCAAATATTTTGCATATTTTATAGTTATTTTAAATAGAATTTCTCTTTGAGTCTCTTCTTGTTAGAGATAACAAACATACAGAAATGCTGATGATTTCTGTAGGTTTATTTTATCTCCCTAAATATGCTTAAGCTATTGTTTATATTACAATGTAATCTGCAAAAAGATAATGTTGCTTCCTCTTTGCCTTCGCTTATTCCTTCCTTTTTCCTTATCTTATCAACATAGCTAACATTTTTAGAACTATACTAAATAGCCATAATTACAATGTACATTTTTCCTTTACCCCAGATCTTACATTAAAGAACTAAAGTATATCCCTATTACATGTATTATTAGCTCTTGGTTTTAGACTGTTTTAGCTAAATCCTAAAATTTTTGGCATGCTATCTTGTGATTGTCATCATCTTTCAGGAAATTATCTATTGTTTCCATGATTCCTTCTTTGACCCATTAATTCTTTACAATTCAGTTATTTAGTTCATACAGTTGCTATGCACATCCTTTCTATTTCCATTCAATATTACCAATGAGCTATCATATCTAGCTTTCCTAAAATTCTATTCCAGCTCTTAACTTATCTTATTTATGCTTTAGTTAAATTTATCTCTCTCTGAAGGGGATACATGTGGCATTCCACTCTTGCAGTTTTACTATTTCTCCCTATAACTCATTTAGCTTTTCCTCAGTGTCTGAATGCTATGCCATTTGGTACATATACATAAAATATTGAATTAATTCATTTCCAGTGGTAACTTTCAGCAAAATGTAGTTTCCCTGTTTATCACTTGTCTATTTTTACTGTTGTCTTGGCTGAGATCAGGATTGCTATATATGGTTCAATGTCTGGGGAAAAAAAAAAACCCTAACAATTAGAACTGTCAAAATTAAAATTGCTGCCTTTGGAATTAGTAGCTTAGCCATGCCTGGAAATCTACTAGCTAGACTCATATGGACATTTGAAAATGCTGCTATAAAGGGGATTGATTTTTGGATTGGATTAGATGATATTACTAACTCTGTGATTAGGTGATTTATTTCCTAAATCCCTTCTAGATCTTACATTCCATTATGATTTGATCAAGAAAAAAAATTAGAATGGGAAAGATATGAGAATGTTTGTAGTCAAAGAAAAGGAGCCAGTAGACAGAGGGAGATAAAGATAAAGATGGGAGTAATGATCAATGGGTCACATTCTTAGAGGAGAAGGGAAGAAATGGCCACCTAATTCTCTAGATTGGAAGAAGAGAGTAGAGGGTTTTGATGCTATAAACATTTTTGGAAGAAGGTAGATAAGGGAGTTCATGACTGATGGTTTCAATCTCCTTAGTAAATGAGAATATAAGATTATCTCAGGGGAGAGTGTGCAGGGATAGGTAGAAGACTGAAGAGAGAGGAAAATTTTAGAACTGTCACTACAGAAAGAGTGAGAGTGAGATGATCAATATTCATTGTGCATTAAGGAGGGCTCATTGAGGTTAATAGCACAAATTTGTAGTAGACTCAATGAATATTGTTTTGTGACTTCTTCCAGAACCATTTGGACGACTAAGAGAGATTAGCTAATGGGGTTTAATAACTTATTCAGTATTCAGTGTCTCATGCTGATTGCTATTTCAAAGGAAAACAGAAAGAATTGGAAGGGCCCCAAAAGATAATCTACCCCAAAAGATCAGGGATCCTTTCTATAACATCCTCACAAGTGGTCATCCAAACTTTATTTGAAGGACTTAGTGAGTGGGAATCCCTAAATATCAAGGTAGCACATTACATTTTTTAAATAGTTCTAATGGTTAGGAAGATATTGTCTATTTAATTTAACTAAGTTTTATTGGCAAAGGTGTAATGGATAGGGAGGGAGATAAGTATATAAGAATTCTTTAAGTTAGGAAGACTTGATTTCAATAATACCTCTCATACATACTGGCTGTGTCACCCAGGAAAAGTCATTTAATTTTCAGTTTTCTTAGCAACTAATATAATAAGTTGCAAAGAACCAATATGCCTTGGCTTAGGGAATTTCTTCATGGGGGGGGAGTTCCCTATTCCAATGAAATCACAGATCCAATCCCTATACTTGCTAGACAACATTTTAAGTCATATCTACAACAGTTTCAAAGATTTCAGTGCTACCATCCATCAAAACAATTTATTTAATAGGATCTCTTATTCCTGACAAGTTAAGAACACCAGATTTGCTAACAACTGGAATGCTACTAATACTCTTCCACTAGACTTTTTGAGTTAAAGTAATCAAAGCTGAGACTTCAAAGCAATTGAGTGAATATTTTTTTATTTATTCATTTATTTAACAACCATCTATTAAGAGTCTTCCTCATGAAAGTATTCTGCTATATGAGTACATTGTTTAAGAATCAAGTTAAGTGTGCCTAGGAGGCATTAAACATTATGTATCATGAATACCAGTAACCATTTCTCTTTATTCTCTGAAATGTTTGGTTGTGTTTAGCCACTGTTAACATACTGCAAAATAAGCTTCTTGAAACTAATGATGACTGTAAGTACATTACTTGTATAAATGGTACTGGTTTTTATGTACATATCAAAGGAATTTGCAGAATGCAAGAAAGTAAGGGAATGAACAGAGAGTAATAATGGAACTAACCAGCATTACAGTTATTGAGTTGTAGTGTAAAAATTGAAATCCTAACAATGAATTACTTCTAATATTCTATTATCATAGAGGTCAATGGGACATGAGAGTCCTATGATAAGTGGAACCTTATTAGCAGAGTTATGGCTATTGTCAAATAGTCTACCAAACTTGCTAAGAAGTTTTAGGGTTGTTAAGAGGAAATAGCTTTGTAATCTTGAATGACTTATATACATTTGTGATATAGTAGAAAGAATGCTAGATCTGAAGTCAAAAGGATTAAGTAACTCAGGGAGTGGAAGTTTGTATTTGGCCTCTACCACTTATGACCTATGAGCCCTTGGTCAAGTCACTTGACCAATATGACTTCCATTTCCTCATTTGTAAAGACCCAGGTCAAGAACCTTTGGTCCTATAATCCTAAAGTGAAGGATTATCATTGTAGTGGGCATTTTGCTGAGAGGTTTTATATTAAACAGAATTAAATGCATTTGAAATTAATCAGGACAGCTTCTCTCTTTTCAGCCCCCAAAGAGTCAAAATTGTATGATTTTTTGAAAGATGTTACAAAAGAGATGGCTTATGATCCACTTCTACTAGTACAGAGGCATAAAACGGGGAGATGTATTCTCATCAACACTGTTTACCATTATCAAGTGGCAGCTGTAGTAGTGTGGCAGTGTACAGACCAAATGGATAAGGGATTCCCTATAACTGGTCATACACTCCGGATGTTCCTTGTGGATACCATTGTATTGATTGCATCAAGCTTCCAAACACAACAAAACCTCCTAAATGTGATCCACCACTAATACTTTGATTTAATGATCCACAAAGGAAAAATCAAAAGAAGAAAGACTGACTATTGTCCAGATCATACAGATTAGATGTGTAGTAATTAATAGAGTCTATTCATCAAGCATATCTATTTTGAACAGACAATGTGAATAGATAATAAACTGGACCCACAACTGAAAAGAAGGGAAGTAGGATGAATTGCAACTGGGAATTTATTCAATTGCTTCTAATGACTCTTGAAACAAAGGTCTATCTTTTGAACAATAATATTCTTCCAATAATACTATACATTTGAAAGTAATGAAATGCCAGTTTCCAAAGAACTGAGCTGAGGTTCATTCAAAAGGCTGTGGAGAGATTCAAGATAAGTGTGGATAGGGTACAACACATTAATAATGGAGAACTGCATGGAAGAAGTAGCTATAGGATGTTATCAGAAATGTATAAACAAAAAAGAAAGGATAGACCCTCATGTGGGTGATTTATGGGTAATATGAACAGAATCAAAAGACCTGAAAAGGTTGCAATTTGTACTGGTAGAGGGTTACCTAAATTGATGCCTGGAACATAGTACTTAACTTGATTGGTTGATGAGATTCCAGATCCATTTAAGTATCAAAATTTACATTATTGGTAAGTAATCTAGACGTATTTGGGATTTAGAAAATAGTTCAAACTGGTTTTCAATTATTGGGGGAACAATCAAATCCCAATTTTTTTTACTTAATCATCATCATCATCATCATCATCATCATCATCATCATCATCATCATCATCATCATCCTTAATTTTCAGCCATATGTATTTTGAGTTGTATAACACAGCGGATAAAGTACTGGACTTGGAGTCAGCATAATTCGTATCCAGATCCCACCTCAGATGTTTGCTAGCCATGTGACCCTAGACAATTCATTGAACTTCTCTGGATCTCAGCTTCTTTCACTTATAAAATAAAGAGTCTAGAATTGAGACCTCTAAGGTCCTGTCTATCTCTAAATCTATGCTCCTATGATCTTAATTGGGAAATAGAGTTCATTTTTTGTATTAATTTATTACTCAGGTCAGGACAAAGCTATTTTACATCCAAAAGCTTTGCTTATTTTAAGTGCATCTTGATGACATGAAGGTGAGTTTGGCCAGTTTTAAATGAACATGAGTCCCAGAAAATACAAGTTTATTAAAATTTGGGAATGTAGTGAGTTTTAAACTTGTCAAAGACAGTTTTATAGTCCTGATTTATGTAATGGATCTTCTGTAATTTTCCATTTTAAAACATTAATCTGATTGCAAAGTTCATCAAGTTTACCTAACCATAATTAAGGTTTTTTGAAATTTTATTCAGTTTTCTCACTTACTCAACCAAAATAGATGATGGATGTAGGTTTTAATAACATTATAGGAACTGGGATGTAGAAAAACCACACTGAATGTAAGCTGCTCAATTTATTTCAAGATTAACATGTCACTAACACTGAATAGCCATGGTTACTCTTGTAGCATTTCATTTATAACCCCTTTGCAATACAATTTAAAAGTACTACTCTTTACAAAGAAAATCTCTGTGTCCTTGCAGATTACTTCTTTCTCCTGAAAATAGTAATTTAAAGAACTAAATGCCTCAGAGATAGGATGGGGACATTTTACCCCTTTCAAACTAGACACATTTTATTAGTGATTAAAATATTGTTTCTGTCTTACTTCATACAATATGTCCTCACCAACCCCAAATCTTCTATCTAGCCCTATACCATACAAGGTCGATTCTGGACAAAGGCAAACATGAGACAAAATTCTAATGATGAGGAACAGGTTTTCACTAGAAACCCAACTGAGGTTCATTTTACATCTGAGAGGAAACTCCAGACTGTCTGCCTCGGTCTGTGTCATCCTGTTTCAGAAAGAAAAGTCATTTGAGGTCATATCTCACTATTTAAAGGTAGTTACAATTTTAAACCAAGAATCATAGTCCAAGGCAAACTCTGAAAAGGCCAAATGGAATTTAAGTTCATGATCCCTAGAGTTTCAAACTAAATAAAAACACGATAGGAAAAATGGATTCATTTATGGGTATACTCATTAGAAATCAAATACAGAGTAAAAGCTAATCTATATATTCTTAAACAATTTCAATGCAAGAGTATAAATACAAGTCTTGGGGAAAATGTATGAATTTCACCACTTAGAATACCCAATTCTGAATACATTCTCTAACACAACACACTTAGATAGTCTTTCCTTATTTCTTTTACAGTTTTGTTTTGTTTAAATCTAAGGCTAAGAAAACTACAAGCAAAATTTCCCAAACCAGGGCAAAGTCTTTTTTGTTTTGTTTTTATTTTTTTTTTGTTTTGGACTTTTTAGTTCAAATGGTAAAAAATAGCATAGGGGAGAGAGAAGTGATGGGGAAGGGACATGTGAGGGTCTCCATGAGCTACCTAAAATAAGAGTTCATTCTTTTTTTCATGACAAATCATTATTATCACCATCATCACCTTGTGTGAATTCTTACATAGCCATGATTCTGGTTATGTTTTTAAGTGCAAATTTCATATTTATCAGAGATTCAAATATATATTGGCAAATGTGGTTATAAAAAGATACAGAAATTTTCCTGTAAAGATGGTGGAATGAGAGATTTTAAGGGAGAAAAACTTCTCCCATATCCCTTATATAAAAAAAAAAATAGAAACACCAAAGAGAAGAAAAACAAGTAAAAGTAGAGAAGATAATACAAATATATTCAAAAAAGATATTAAACATGATTGGAAGGAAATAATGGGGGAAAAGATCATAGGGAACATGAAGTTTAAAACTTGGGGAATAACAATACAACTAGTAACAGAAAATGAAATTGGAAAAAAGTAGATGCAGTAGGAAATCAAATCTTGAAAGCAGCTTAACTATTGAAAAAATTGGAAAATATACAGGTACAAGTGATAGACCTAAAACATTAAGTCAAGATACTATATGTAGCCTCAAGATTAGTAACACTTAAAATTTTAGATAAACAAGAGTATGAGCACTGAATTGCAGAAAATTGTTCAGTAAACTTCCAGAATTATTAAAAACAAAATAATGACAAATACAAAGAAGGAATCTATTAGACACTATTAGCAATAACTCAAAATTCAATTCTCTTATACCTGTAATAGTTAAATTGTTATTGTTCATGCTTCCTTCTGAAAGACGACCAATGAGGGTGATATCTTGACTTGAGAGTGAATTGTATTTAAGTGAGGCAGAGCTATGCAAAGTCAACTGCCTCACTCTCTCCTCTAGAGTCATTAGAATCAAGACAACTGTCCATGGCACAGGATGCAATGGGAGACTTTGGTCTTTTTAAGCTAAAGTCTTTCCCAGGTCTCGGTTTGTCTGAGACAATGCCCATTTTCTCAGTTAAACTACTAATATACATCAAAAGGATACATTCCTGCAAAATGAGGGGAGATGAAAATGACATACTAAAGGATAAGTATCAGAAATCACTGTAAATTTCTTAAATAAGGATTAAAGTGATCAGATAAACTGGAAGTTACAAATGCAAAATCTAGAACCATAGCTAAGGGATTCAGAATGGTCTAATCTAACAAGACTTGGCATGTTATATGAAGACAAAAAGATGAATGTTTGAGAAGCATCAGAAATTTTAAAAGTTTGTAGAGAGACATGCATTTTGAGGAAGCTAGAGAGCAATAACCAAACCTTTCATGTACAAAATATAAATACTTCCACAATATGTACATTTCAAATCAAGATAAACTAGCCAGGAACTTAATGTGAGAATTTTCAGAGTAGTCTATTCATCCCAATCACCATGCATTACAGTAAAGCTGTTTCAGAAATATGGGGAGAGGAGACCATCAAAAAAGAGTAATCCTGAAGTTTATTGTGTACAAAGAGATAACTGAGAGTTACAGAAAGTTATACAGTTAACAGTATAAGAATGCATTGCTCATTTTGTTGAATTATTTGAAGCTTAGCTCTGCCTCTGAAACCTGTGTGATGCTAATCAAGTCACTTAACTTGGGTAGGGAAAAGGAGGAATGTATTTGGAAGTGAAGATAATGCAAAAACAATAAGTATCCATTAAAATCAGATAAAAATAGTAGTATAAGAAAGAATTTTGTTTAGAGGGTTTTTTCTTTGATATATAAAAAACAAGTACCTTAAACAGGGAGCTAAGGATAATATACAATGGAAAAACAATAATACTACCTCTGAAAACGGGCAAATCAGAGCTATGCACACTGGCTACTTCTACTTGACATAGGCCTACAGCAATGTTGAAACTGTGAATAACCACATGAAAAGATGTTCAAATTCCCTGATAACAAGAGAAATACACAAAGCAATCATTAGATACTACCCTTCACTCACTAAATTGACAGAAAAAAAGAATTGATAGCATTTGAACTAGGCAGAGCTACAGAGAAATGGGCACTCTGTTAACATTGGTAATGGGACTATAGAATGGTGCTCACTTGGGAAGGGCAATTTGGAAATATACAATAAGAATTATAAATCCGATCATACTATTTGTACCAGTGATCTCACTGCTAGGATTTAACCTAAAGATATCCAAAGGTCCTATCGTCATGAAAAAATTATTAGAAATAAAGAGGAAATGATTGGACAATTTTTCTCTTCCTACCTCTCTGACTAATCTTTCTCATTTTCCTTTGCTGGATCTTCATCCAGATCATGCCCAATTATTCTGAGTCTTCCTCAAGGTTCTGTCCTGGACACCTTTCTTTCTATATACTACTGTTTGAGGATCTCATCAGCTTCCTTGGATTAAATTATCATCCCTACTATTACTGATGCTTAGATATATTTATCTAGCCCTACCCTATCTCCATAAAATATGCATTTGGCTACTGGACATCTCAAACTATCAAAATAATCTTTGTGAAGTGTACTGACCATATATATCCTACTTACCCAATAAACCCTAGTGGTTTTCTATTACTTCCAGGATCAAATATGAAATTCTCTGTTGGGCTTTTAAAGCATTTCATTACCTTGCCCCAGTCTTTTCCAGGCTTTTCACATCTTACACACCTTACTCCCTCCCCTTCCCTATATATTCTGTGATCCAATGACTCTGGCTCCTTGCTGTTGCTCACACAACACTCCATTTTCCTACTCTGGGCATTTTCAATTGCCTGCTCCAGATCAGAAGTGTCAAATGTGAGGCCAGAGAGGCATCCAACTAAATTAAAATGTAATTGAGAACTATTTAACAAAATACATACAAACAGAATAAAACATAGATAATGTTAAGTTGTTTTTGAAGTCAATAGCAGCCTGCAGGGACCCATTTTTATTTTAGATTGACCCCACTGTCAAAATTTGGTTCTTTGCAGTTTCTCATTCTCTTCCTTTCCCTCTCTCTAGCTTCCAGTGTTTCTGGAAGTAGGTAAGCGTTTCTTTAAGGAAGCTGGTTGACTTCTGATGGTAGCTAGAAAACCTAATTTGAGACAAAAACTGCAAAGAATCAAAGAGTGAAACCCAAAACTGTGCAGACCAACTCTGGTTGTCTGGTTACCTTGGGGTCACTTTCTCAAACTGTCAGGATTAAAAGCCCTTAATGTAATTTTACTCTATACCAGGTAAATAAGTGAAAGTGGAAGAAAGTAAAATAAAAATAGACACAAAATTATACTCTTGTTGTTCAGTTGTTTTAGTCTTGTCTGACTTTTTGTGACCCCTTTTGGTGGCTGGTTTTGTTGGGGGTTTTTTTTGGCAAAGGTACTGGAATGGTTTGCCATTTTCTTCTCCAGCTCATTTTACAGATGGAAACTGAGGTTAACAAGGTTAAGTGACTTGCCTGAGGTCACACAGTTAGTAAGTATCTGTAGATTGATTTAGACTCAGAAAGATGAGTCTTCCTTACTCCAGGCTCTGCACTCTATCCATTGTGCCACCTAGCTGCCCAAAATTATGCTAGCAATAAGCTAAAAATAAAATTGAACAGAAACAAAACAGCCTCCAAATTAACAAGTCACCAAATTCATTCCTCTTTCCCAGTGTCTAAGCATGTCAATAGTGTCCAGATGCAGGAATGGACAGTCATATCATATGTGTGCTAAGATTAAGTCTAGCAGACTATGTTTAATTCTAGTACCACATTTTAGGAAAGACATTTTGATAAACAAGTTAACATCCAAAGGAAGGTGACCAGAAGGGTAAATGACTTCAAGTTCATGCCACAAGATGACTGTTGCAATGAACTGGGGATGTTTAGCCAGGAAGAATAGTTTTGGGACATCTTCCCACCCAAGAGGGTAGAGAACTGCCTTTAAGTACTGTAAGCCATCTTATTGGAAAGGATTAACACTGCTTTGCTGGACCACAGAGTTTAAAAGGAGGTAAAATGGATGGAGCTTAAGGAGAAGCAGATTTGGGTTTGATATAAAGAAAATAATAAACCTAATATAGCTACCCTAAAGTAAATGGGCTGCCTTGAGAGGCGGATGTTTAACTGCGAACCTTTGATACCTGAGGCAGTTAAATAAAACATAGTGATTTTATGATTCCATCTTGTTGACCAAATGCTGCAGTATATAAACAGTATTAAGAAATGAGTTTTATTCTATCCCACTGAAAACATTAGAACGTCAACATTTTGGTATAGATAAGAAAGTAAAGGAAGAGTTGGAGTAGAAAAAAGGAGAGGAGGAGGAATAGAAGAAGAAAAAGGAAATGGAAGAAAAAAGAAAAGTAGGAAGAAAAGGAAGGGGAAAAATAAACTATGTCTAATTTTTATTTAGATGAATCTTGTTTGTTGTTCAGGTGTGATATTAAGAGAAAAGATATACAAATGAACCAATTCTATAAGCCTTAAAGGGGAAAATCTTAGACACACACTTTTCACCATTGAGTCCCCATAAAAAACATCAAATAATATTAAATTGTATCTATTAAGGACCCACAGTGCTATACTGGGGCTTGACACTAAAAAATAGTTAAACAGCCATGGTCTCTGCCTTTCAATAGTTTTGAAGAATCTTTATGACAGTATTAAAAAACCAATTCACTTAAGAATTCAAACATAGGTGATTTCCTTTAGTTAAATTTTGTACTAGGAAAAGGTACTAATATTTTCTAACAAAAATCAATTGTTAAAGAAATGAAGAAGCATTATAATTAATTTAAAAGAATTACACTCTAATACTTAGCTATTTAAGGAATGAAAGGCTGCTAAAGTCCCCTAAGGTTAAATACAGCATCCTGTGTGCAAAAGGAGTTGCTATGGTGACACTACTTAGTATTTGCATCAGTAGCTTCTATATTATAGGTTTATAGCCCCATAGCTTCTCATTCCCATTGAACTTAAAAAAAAATTGCTGTTGATTATCTGCTACAAGGCACATAGGCATCTTGCATCACCTCCTCGGGAGATTGCCACCAATCAAAAGCAGGGAAAATAAATCTTCAATGCATTTTGGAGCAGAAACCAGAAAACTCTCAGCCCCCATCAACTCCTACTTACCATCTGGATTCTCCTGAAATGATAGGAGTTATGCATAAGGAAGAGTGCTCCCTCTAGTACATTAGTTTCTGCACTGCTTCTATCAAATTCCAGAAAAGGGGAATCTTTTGCAATTCCACCTTAAGTTCCATCGCAGAACTTTTCAAAATGTGTTTCTTCTCTAGTTTTTCATTTGTTGTCATAGAAGAGACTCAGATGAATTACCCTTCCAGAGCTAAAATTCTATGATTTTGATTCCAACCAAAAAGAAATATAATTAGTAAACTGAAAATGATGGAAACCTTGACAAAAACTGAAACCTTAGAGTTTGAAATACCAAAGAAAGTGAATGGTCATATATATATCGTAGGATTTAAGAAAGTAGGTTTCAAAGAATTCAGATAAAATGCAGATATGATTCCATGACCAGAGATTCTAAAAGGGAAGATGATTCAAGAGTGATGGGAGTATTCAAAATAATATTCTCACTTCACAAGGACAAATGAGCTTGGGAAGCTCTAAGGAAGAAAAAGACTGGACATCTAGGGAAAGGAAACTATGGCAATCTTTTGAAGAACATGGTGCAAACTCTATAAGGAAACTCTATAGTGAGTTTTTGAAGGAGATGGTACAAAAGATGGAAGAGGGCACACATAACCAAGGATACTTACAAAACAGTCACTTAGACTCCATTTTTCATCAGCAGCTCTGCTTGGTTTGTATTACATGCACAATATGCCCTTCCCACCTAGAATAAGCTGGTCACCTGGAATCTCTTCACCAGGAAGACACTCAGGTCTGGATACCCTACACCCTTTCCACTCATCCTCAGTTGCCTCTCCCCTCAGATTGGCATGCAGAGGATGGTACACTAAATTCCTCCCAAAGCCTTCCTTTGATTTGTGGAACAACCTACATCCTCTCCTTTTCACTCTCCTTTTGTGTATTTTATTCCCTCTTTAGATGGTGAACTGCTTGAGTGCAGGGACTACAGTATCTCTTTTTCTTATTTGTATCCTCAGTACCAAGTACCCTTCTAGGAACCTAGTAAGTGCATAACAAATGTGAATTAAATTGAATTGAAATGAACTTATAAAGCCTTTATCAGAACAGCTAAACTCCAGAATAAGCTAAGGCCTGTTAAAAAAAGAAAATAAGAACAATAAAATTTCATTTTTAAGAAGTATGTCCAGGGATGGAGCCAAGATGGCTGTGTAACAGCACTGGTTTGCTAGCTCTCTCCCCCCAAACCCAGTAAAAATGACTAAACAAATTCTGGAGCTTCAGAACCTACAGAATGATAGAGTGAAGCAAATCTCTAGCTTAAGACAGCCTGGAAGGTTGCTGGGAAGTGTCTGTTGCACAGTGCTGGGAGCAGAGCACAGTCTAGTGTGGGCCACACCAGCCCAGACAGGACCTGAACAGGCCTTAGGGGACTGAATCTCAGACACCTGTGGTGGTTTCCAGACTTCATGACCCCAAAACACCAAGGACAAATTGGAAGATCAGTGGAAAAAACCTGTGGGACCTGTGTGAGAGAGTAGAGTAGTCAGGCTCCAGCCCCAGGATAGTGGAGGGGGTGGGGGACCCCTTGGAGGAGGAGCCCACTTCAGCAGCAGCAAGGGCAGGGGCAGCAGAAGCTGCAGCAACTGTTTCTGCAGCTCTAGATCCACAGATTGTGGGGAGATGAAGCAGCTGATAGTAAACGCCCCACACCCACTGGAAGCAGAGAACTACCTTGACGAAGGACTCAAAAGCAAAGTAAATAGCTGGGAAAATGAGTAAAAACCAGAAAAAGAATCAGACTATAGAATTTTACTTTAATGACAAGGAAAACCAAAACATGCAAACAGAAGACAACAAATTCAAAGCTCCTCCATCCAAAGCCTCCAAGAAAAATATCAATTGGTCTCATGCCATGGAAGAGCTCAAAAAGCATTTTGAAAATCAAGTAACAGAAGTAGAGTACAAATTGGGGATAGAAAAGAGAGTGATGCAAGAAAACCATGAAAAATGGGTCAACTGCTTGCTAAAGGAGACCCAAAATAATGCTGAAGAAAATAATACTCTAAAAAATAGACTAACCCAAATGACAAAAGATATCTAAAAAGTCAATGAAGAGAAGAATGCCTTAAAGAGCAGAATTGGTCAGATGGAAAAGGAGATCCAAAAGTTCACTGAAGAAAATAATTCCTTAAAAATTATAATGGAGCCTATGGAAGCTAATGACTTTATGAAAAATCAAGAAATCATAAAACAAAACCAAAGGAATGGGGAAAAAAGCAGACAATGTGAAATATCTCATTGGAAAAACAACTGACTTGGAAAATAGATCTAGGAGATACAATTTAAAAATTATGGGACTACCTGAAAGGCATGATCCATAAAAGAGCCTAGACATCATCTTTCAGGAAATTATCAAGGAAAACTGCCCTGATGTTCTAGAACCAGAGAGTAAAATAAATATTGAAAGAATCCACCAATTGCCTCCTGAAAGACATCCCAATAGGAAAGCTCCTAGAAATATTGTACCCAAATTCCAGAGCTCTCAGATTAAGAAGAAAATATTGCAAGCAGCCTTAAAGAAACAATTTGAGTATTGTGGAAACACAATCAGAATAACATGAGATCTAGCAGTTTCTACATTAAGGGGTTGGAGAGCTTGGAATATGATACTCCAGAGCTCAGAGGAGCTAGGATTAAAACCAAGAATCACCTACTCAGCTAAACTGAGTATAATACTTTGGGGGATGGGGGGAGTCATATTGAAATAGTCATTCAATGAAATAGAAGACTTTCAAGCATTCTTATTGAAATGACTAGAGCTGAATAGAAAGTGTAATTTTCAAACATAAGAATCAAGAGAAGCATGAAAAGATAAACAGGAAAGAGAAATCATAAGAGACTTACTAAAATTGAACTTTTTACATTCCTACATGGAAAGATAATATTTGCAACTCTTGATATTTTTCTCAATATTAGGGTAGTTGGAAGGATGGTATACATTTAGACAGAGGGCACAGGGTGAGTTGAATATGAAGGGATGATATCAAAAAAATAAAATTAAGGGTGAGAGAGGAATATATTGGAAGGAGAAAGGGAGAAACAGAATGTGGCAAGTTATCTCTCATAAAAGAGGCAAGAAAAAGCTTTTTCAATGGAGAGGAAGAGGAAGAAGGTGAAGGGGAAAGTGAAGCTTACTCTCATCACATTTGGCTTAAGGAGGGAATAATATGCACACTCAATTTGGTATGAAAATCTATCTTACACTACAGGAAAGTAGGGGAGAAGGGGATAAGCAAGGGGTGGGGGGATGATAGAAGGGAGGGCATATGGGAGTAGGGGTTAATTAGAAGTAAACACTTTTGAGGTGGGAATAAGATAAAAAGAGAGAATAGAGTAAAGGCGGGGCAGGATAGGATGGTGGGAACATAGTTAATCTTTCACAATATAACTGTTGTGGAAGTGTTTTGCATAACTGCACATGTATAATCTATATTGAATTGCTTGCCTTCTCAGTAAGGATGGGTGGGAAGAGAGGAAGGGAGAGTAGTTGGAACTCAAAGTTTTAAAAACAAAGTTAAAAATTGTTTTCATAATCAACTGGGAAATAAGACATACAGGCAATGGGATATAGAAATCTATCTTGCCCTACAAGAAAACAGAGGGGATGAGAATAAGAGAAGGGAGGGATGTGTTAGAAGGAAAGGCAGATTGAAGGAAGTGGTAATCGGAATGCACATTGTCTTGGGGTGGGAGGGGAGGGGAGAGATGGGGAGAAAATTTGGAACTTAAAATCTTGTGGAAGTGTCTGTTGAAAACTAAATAAATTTTTCAAAAGTAAAAAAAGTATGTTCATAGCAAGAAGAAATAGATAGGTTCACTGATTGATGTTGTAATGTCAATTTATATAGAATATAAATATAGAATCCATATAGAATCTGAAATAGATTGAATCTGATTGCCTTCATGGAGACAAGATGTATCTTACATACTGAGAGACTGTGGGACGAACCTAGGTTAGTCAAGTAGTCTAGGGTGACTGGAGGAGGAGTCCAAGGAGGGTCTTGATACGAGTGGTCTGTAGACTGGAGTAACTAGAGATCAAACTCCAGGAACCAAAAGAATGGGATTTCCATAGGATCAAGGGTGGGAAGTAGTGGAGGCAACGGGAGGTAACAAACAATGGAGGGCTAAGCTTCCTTAAGGGTAACAGGGATTGGGGCATAGTGATAATGAAAAAGCTTTTTCCCAGATCAGGTGGGAAGATTTAAGGAGAGTTCAAGGTTGTTCCCAGAGTCTGTACCCCATCAGTATGGTCTCATGAAAAATAGCGTTGAGGGCTTACTTACTGGAAGTGTTTGTTTGGCCAGATGAGGACTCTAGGAAGCCACTAAGGAACCCCCTGACTTGGAAAACCCTGATGTCAGTGCTTCCCTCTCTGGTAACTATAGTCATACAGTTGGACCTATCTGTTGATGATCAGGCAGAGGAAGCCATGTCTGTTGATTTTTGATTTCTCTGTATCTTCTTTGAAGTTCAAGGTGCTGACTCCTCTGAACTAAGTGAATGATGTATGTGCTTGGTTAAAGGAATGATATAAGTGCTTGTTTAAAGTGATTGTTAACCCTCAATAAATAGTGTCAAGAGTTTTAAAGGCCATAATGATCTGAGGTTGGTGAAGGAGGCTAAGGATAAGAAAAGGTTATTTAAAAGATATATTAATAATAAATAATAATAATAATAATAATAACGAGCATTTATATAGCACCTACTATTAAGACACTGTATTAAGCATGTTAAAAACATTATTTCATTTGATCCTCACAACATCCATAGGAGGTAGGCTATTGTTTTTTTTAAGAGATTTTTTTTTTCCATTTTAACAGAGGAGGAAACAGGGAGAAAAGGAGGATCAAAGAAAAAAGCAGAACCTTTATTTCAGATGGAAGAGATGATAATAATTGACCACAGAAAGAAGATTTCACTAATCAATTATTATTTTGCTTTTTTTATGCCAAGGAGAATGACTTATATAGTAGGAAAGACAGAACAAAAATGACTAAAAGGGAACCTAGGCTCAGAACAAGCAAGAATATATGAAGAAAGAACCTAACTGCCCTTGATGAATTCAAATAATCTGGCACAGATGAATTACTGAAAAACTGGCAGACATGAATCCTAAGTCACTGACAGTAATAGCAAAAACCATGGAAAATCAGGTATACATATAAGGCTGCCATCTATAATATTCTTAGGAAAGAAAGAATATAAAATCTTCAATCTATAGGCCAGTGAACTTGACTAATGGGAAAATTCTGTAATGTATTATTAAAAAGATGGCTAGTGAACATCTGGAAAAAAAGAAGTAGTGATTATAAAGACCCAGCATGGCTATATCAAGGACAGGTTGTACTAGACTAATCTCATTTCCTCCTTTGATGGAATGACTTAACTAATAGATGATAGGAATGACGTGGAGAATCTAATTCACCTAGATTTTAGCAAAACTTCTGATAAAGCATCTCATAATATTAGTGTGAAAAATAGAGAGATGTGAACTATAATGCTATTAGATGGACTCAAAACTAATTATATGGGTAAACTTAAAAAGTAATACTATCAACTAATAATAATAACTTAAATTTTATAATGCTATAAGGTTTGCAAAGTGCTTTACATATAATTTGAGTCTCACAAAATGAGGAACCTGAGACTAAGGGAGTTTCTGAGGAAAATTTGAGCTTGCTCCTTCCTAACTCCAAGTCCAACACTCTATCCAGTGACGGTTCAATGCCAATATAACAGCAAGTCTCCAGTGGATGACCTTGTGGAAACATACTTGGTCCTGAGTTATTTAACATTTCCATAAATGACTTGAATAAAGGCATACTCATTACATTTTTCAGATGCCACAAAGTTGATTGGGGTAGCTAACAAACTAGAGTAAGGATCTAGAAAGATCTTGATAGGCTATAGTATAGAATCTGATAAGATGAAATTCAATAGGGATAAATATAAAGCCTTGAACTCAGATACCAAAAAACAAAATTCACAAGTATAAGATGGGGGAGGAATAATTAGAAAGATGTTTTTATGAAAAGATCTGAGGGTTTTAGTGAGCTGTAACTTCAATATGAGTCAGAAGTATACAATAGCAAACAAAAAAATCCAATTCACTTGTAAGTCAAAATATCACTGTCCTGATGTCATTGATCTTACAGAATAGAGGACAAACAACAGAAACAACCTCCAGATCTGACCACGTAACTTTTTCTTTTTGTGCCTTTATAATTAATCTGCATATGCTAATTAGCTTAGTATGTGAGCTTTTTAAAGAGGGACCTCTCCCTTTCTGGGAGATCTTAAAAATCTACCATTCATTATTCCTTTACTGTACATGCATAATTATGGTTCCTCTTGTAGCCTTAATCCCATGTAGTTGATTAGTCCATGTTATCTAAAGCTACAATTTAATTTTCAGATGTACCATTTTTTAAGTCAATCAGGGAATACTACTGCCTGATTATATTATTGCTAAGATTAAGTCTCTGTAAACACGTAGTTCTCAGACTATCAGTCCTGAAGTACTTGATTTCCTAGTATTTTACCTGTTTCACATCAAAGATCATTTTTTTTTAATCTTTATAAATCTGAGGTCCTATTCTTAAAAATAAAATCCTCTGTGGACTCAAGACTTTTCTCTTATTCTAATACAGTGACCACAATGGGGTACTTGGAAAGTATATGAAGTCATATGTTTGGAAAAGTTTGGAAAGTCATATGAAGAAAACTAAAGGAACTGGTAATATTTTGAAAGAAAAAAAGACATAGTGTACATATGATAGTCTCAGGGGTAGAAAAAAGAAAGAAAGCTGCAGTTTTATTTTAATTCTGCCCTTGGGAGTTTAGTTATAAAACATCTGAATGGTTCATGATTGTACCTCCCAGTAAGAGATCCCAGACCTGTACGAGAAAAAGTAACTATTTTGGTGTTACCACCAGAGCTTTCTAGTACATACATGCCAAGAATAACAATAAAAATAATAACAATAAATATTTATATAGCACCTACTAAGTGCTAACGTGCTAAATGCTTTACAAATGTTATCTTTATTTGATCCTCAAAACAACCCTGGGAGATAGGTGTTATTATTATCCCTATTTTTACAGTTGAGGAAACTGAAGCAGAGTTGAAGTGACTTGCCCAAGGTCATACAGTGAGTATTTGAGGCTAGATAAGAACTCAGGTCTTCCTGATTCTAGTTCCAGTACTCTGCTCTGACAAGAGTAAATAAAGTTAGATCTACCACAAATGTTTATGAGCAATAAACCCAGTTCAATAAAATACAATTCATAGCACAGTAGGGAACATAGGTAGGAACAGGTACTGGGTGCACCTCACTGAAAGGGAGAAGATGAAGAATAGTTTGGTTGTGACTGGCCACCATCAATCATGGCATTCTATAACTCTCTGATGTTCCCTTCGTTTTGTTTTCCTTACCCCACCCCCCAAGGCTTAGGAAGAAAAAGGCTCTCTCAGGCTGTTCCCTTTGTTATAACAACCATAAGCTGGTCCTGTGTGGCCACTCCAAAACCCAGCTCCAAGTTTGCTTGCTGCTTTCTCCAAGCCCATAACCAAGAAGCTGTCTCTCCTTATTTACTTTGGGACATCATTCGTAGCAAGAGGAACCAAAATTATGAACTCTAGCATGCTTAGGAGGATCTAATCACGTAGCCCCACCCAGTACTTTGGGGGAAGGGGAGAAGACCAGCTAAACTGAGCCCTGTCAAAGTGTTTATGGGTAATTAAAGTGCTGTTAGATAATACTTACAGGAGATCACTTCTAAGAGAATTTGCATTTTGAAATGGGATTCTTCAGTGCCTGGGTATAAGTCTTAGGTCTGGGGTAAAAGCCTATCAAGATATCCTTTTCCTTTTTTGACACTGTCTTCTCTAAGATTCAGGGCCTTCTTCCCCTGGGAGTGATCCTCCAATAATATATTGATGAAGTGGGGAAAACTGCCATATAATTTATAGCTTCTAGGAAGCAGGGATACAGGTGAATTGCACTTCACTGATAGACCTACTCACAAAACAGTGTCTCACTAATAATAACTCACATTTATATAGTTCTCATGTAATCTTCACAATGGTTCTATGAAGAACAAAGGAAAAGTTTACTAAGGATCTGTTGAATTTAATTCAATTCCTACTTTACACTTGAGGAAACCAAGCTTCAAAAACATTACGTGACTAAAATCGCTGGATCATAGATTTAGATTTGGAAGGGACCTCAGAGGCCACCCATACCAATGCTGTCATTTTAGAGATAAGGAAGCTGAGAACCAGGGATGTTAAGGGATTGACTATATGGCTAATAAATGACGGTCCAGATTAGAACACAGGTAATCTTTCCAGTGTTCTTTCCATAGCACTATAAGCTGATACAGGTACAAATATATATACTGTAGGAATAAGATAGAAAGGAAGGATAGATTCTGAATAATGACAATTGGTCACTACATTCAGTTAAACTCATCAAAATTGTTGGTAACTGGACTACTGGACCTCCTTAGTACACTGCAAGCTTCCTGAGGGCAAGAATCAGGTCCTCTATCACCAGGTCTTATCTCCTTGTCATGGTGCTCTTCATAGTTGGTCAGTTGCTAATAAATATCCTTGTCCAAGCAATAACAAATATAATCCTACAGGCAGGAATAGATGAGGGTCTCCATTTTAAATTTCAAGCCAAAAGTTATATACTGCCAAGTTCCACAGAAGTTAAAGCAAGCAATCTTAAAGAGAGTGAGGAAAATGAGAAAAGTTCTTAATTTGGGGTATGCTGAGCCAGTGGTTAGATGACAGCCCTTTGGCTGCCTGCTAATTAAGTGCCTCAGACATATAATTTAGATGGAATGAGGCTGTCAGTGCATACTAGATAAAGAATAATTACTTAACATCATGTTTGTAGGATTAACATCTAAACAAGCATGCACTTATTATATAACTACTAAAGATCAATAACCATGCTTTGTAAAATTAATTGGAATCTATGAATTTAAGAGAAAACCTGTTAATTCTGACCTCACTTAATGAATGACAGTTGACCTTTCCCATGAAGGAAGTGAATTATGTATGGATTTTAGAGGGGTGAATTGACTTTATACCACATTTGCCTTGAGATCTCTGGATGAGCTATGGAAGATCCCCAAGTGAACTACAATTAACAACTTGTTTCATGCCTCTAAGATGCATTGTCCAAGTAAAGATTTGTGAGGTCAAAGGCAAAAGCAAAGTAGGATCTTTTGCTGTTTTTGTTTTAGTATAATCAAGAAGTATAATGCCTCTATTTGAATGTGATTAAGGAGGATCTTTCCCACCTATTGCTGGACGGGAAGATTTGAAGGAAGGCTCACAACTTTTGTTAATGAGGCACTGGTTCTCAAGGGATGTGATGCCCTCCAGCTCTGAAAAGGGTATAAAGACTTTGTGATGTGGGTTCATTTTGGAGCTTACTGACTGGAAGTGTTTGTTTGGCCAGAAGAGCACTCTGGGAAGTTGCTAAGGAGCCTACCCCCCTTCCCCCTTCCCCCTCCCACTCCCTCTCTCCCTTTGAAAACCCATATGTCAGTGCTTCCCTCTCTGGTAACTATGGTCATACAGTTGGACCTGTCTGTTGATTGTGATGTATGTATTGATCATGGTCAGGCAGAGGAAGCCATGTCTGTTGATCTTTGATTTTTCTGTATTTTCTTTGAAGTTCAGGGTGCTGACTTCCCTGAACTAGGTGAATGATATATATACTTACAGAAATGATACACGCGCTTGATTAAAGTGATTGTTAACCCTTCAATAGTTGCCTTTCCTTTTATGAATGCAGATCTAAGAACCTGTGATAAGAACCCTGTGTATGTTGGGATGCTTACTGATACAAGATTCCACTGATCAAAGGCAGATTACCCAAGTTTCCTATTGTTTTCTTTCCTGAGACTACCATTAGGGTATTTAAAATATATGAAATTTTTTTCTATACACCTGAATGTTTGGCTTTATTTTGTTCCCATTATCCTTTGCTTTCTTGGGTTCAAAGCAAGAGACATCAAAAAAAACAGGCAATTGGAGATTTTTCCATTGTAATGGTAGCAATGAAGATTAAAGAGAAATCTTGGAGAAACTTAACAGCCACAGGGAACATCATAGCAATAAACCACAGCTGTTTCCTTGTGAGAGTTCTGGGTCAGATACAGTCATTATTAGCATGTGCTCTCCATTTGTTACAGTGGGTTAGGAGTTTGTTGGACATTGGGGACCTTACTTTCCAGGGGCTTGCTGTGAAGTTTAAGGAGGCTGTATGGCAAATCAAGATAAATGTTTATGCTTGATGGGAAAAGTGACAAGGAAGCTTGGGAATATGGTTTCCCCCTATTCTTTTGTGTTATTATTATCATAGGACTTGATGGGCTTGATTAAGAAGAATATACTATGTGTCAAACTAATTGTATGATGTATTTATTAATGTCATGCTTATGTGACATTGCTAAACTCATGCTATACTACATTTCAAAAAACAGGGTACTCCAACAAATAGTCAAAAAATATGAATAGGTAGTTTTCAAAGGAAGAAACCCAAGTGATCAATAATCATATAAAAATACTTTAAATCACTAATAATTAGAGAAGTTTAAATTAAATAACTTTAAGATTACAGCTATCAGACTGGTAATGATGACAAAAGAAGAAAATAACAAATGTTGGAGGGTTTATGGAAAAAAAAGCAACCAAGTATACTAGTATACTGTTACTAGATCGTAAATTGGTCCAGTCATTCTGGAAAGCAATTTAGAACTCTACCTCAGAAAGTTGCCAAACTGTGCATACACTTTAAGCCAGCTATACCATTACTAGACCTTTATCTAAGAGATTAAAGAAAGAGGAAAAGGATCTATATGATATGATCATATCAACTCTTTTTTTTTTATAGAGGTAAAGAACTGAAAACTAAAGGGAAATGGCTAAATAAATTTGGACAGTCATTTTCAGTTGTGTCCAACCGTTTGTGACCCCTTTTGGAGTTTTTGCTAAATGGTAATGATGGGGTATAAGCCCAAGGCAAGACCTTTTCCACTTGGACCGGGAGGACTTTTGTCACATTTATCTGCAAAGCCCCAGAAAGTCTGGCCTTGGGTGGGGGCTCCTTGGATTTCCCTTCCATCTCTCTCAGCCCAGATACTCCCTATCTTCTATTTAGCATTCTTTGGATATCTCTATCTCTCCCTTTGCTCCTATTACTAGTCATTCCCATACCACCCCTATCAAGACCTCTGGATTGCCCCACCTGCTTCCAACCCAAGCCCTCCATTGTCTGATATCTCCTGATTATATTTCCTGATGGCCTCTAGCTGTTTCCAACCCTGAGGAGTCACTCTAGTCCCACTGAGGTCCTCCTTGGACTTCTCCTCAAGACCCTCCCTAAATCCCTCCTCCCATCACCCTAGACTACCAGACCACCCCCAAATCCCTCCTATGGTCTTTTCTGTATTCAGGGTCCATCTTGCTTCCATGAAGGTGCTCAGGTGGGATCCAACACAGACTCTGTCTAGCTGAGATTCTATCTGGCCCGCTTTGCAATACAAATGTTACAAATGCGTAGGCTCCTTAAGAGCCAACCCAAGGAGGCAAATCTTTAATAAGCTTTGTCTTTCTTTGGCTTTAAGAAGGCTTGAGTCAAACTCATTCAAGCAGGACCTGGTGTTTAGGTATTTTGGGGTCCCCAGCACCCCTAAACCTCAACAGTAATACTCGTTACCATCAGATCTTCACTGTCCAAATAATGTACTTTAGTCATTGATGCACATTTAATCACTAACCACATTTAACCACACATCTTACAAATGCACATTTAATCACAGATCACTTCACTCCCCACATTCATGATCACCACCACCACCATGACTTTAGGCAAGGACTTTAGTCTTTCAATTTCTAAGGTTTATGGGAGATCCTCTTTTATCTCCAAGTTTGGATGCTATTCAGGAGGTGTCATAGGATCACAGATTTAAAGTGTGAAGCAACCTCAGAGGTTACATAGTTCAACTTCCTAATTTTTTAGATAAGAGAATTAAGATTCAGAGAGAACAAGTGACTTTCCCAAAGTCAGACAGATAGTAACTATAAAAACTAGAATGAAAATCTAGGCTTTCTGACTACAAACTCATTGCTATTTCACTACACTAATGGATTCCCCTGAAGCTCACAGGCACACATTTTCACATTGAGGCAATAACAAGGATCAACTCAGAGTCACTATAATTAGAAGATCAATGAGGCTTCCCCTTTCTAGACTCTTCTTCCCACTTCTGAAGATAGCATGCTTGTATAGTGAGTTATATTGATGAGAACCTGAAGTTAGGGGTTCCTTATCTGAGCTACCATGGTCTTCTATACCTTTATTGTACATGTCTTCTCTAGATGAGAAGGAGGAAGAAAAGGAGGATGTAGATGATATTCCAATAATGAAAGAAAGAAGCTGTGGAAAATTTCTGGTTGTCTATGTGGTTTTTGAGAAGTCTAATGCAACAAAACTATGAGAGGATCACATGCAAAAAGTGAAAACTTTGTACACTATTAATATAATAACCTACATAGAGGCAGGTGTAGTACAGCGGATAAAGCTTTGGGCCTAACATCAGGAAGATATGAGATTAAATACAGACTCAGCCATTTACTAGCTATGTGATCCTGAACAAGTCAGTTAACCTCTGTTTGCCTTGGTTTCCTCAACTGTAAAATGGAGATAAAAATAACATCTACCTCCTAGAGTTGTTGTGGGGTTCAAATTAAATAATATCAGGGTGGGGGAATGGAAGAAGCTCTTAATACGGTGTTTGATACATGCTGTATAAATCCTTATTTTCTTCCCTTCCCTTACCCAACACACTAGCTAAATCAAGAGAAGTGACTGAAGCTCCAGTTTTTCTGCAAAACTGCAAAGCAGCAGAACCACAAAACATCTGTATTTATTTACTCAAGTCCTTCAAGGAGGCACATCAATTACTAACAAAACACTTTTACCAGCTTCCTCTCGAACTCAAGCCTGATCCCATCTTTCTTAATTAAAGGCATCATATATCTATTACCAACAAAAGATGAGAACACCAGTGACACCTCCAGTAAGACTCGTATCACAGAAAGCATTTATAAATATACACAAATGATGATGGTTGAAAAGAAAAAAGAATATACACAAAAAATCCCCAAAGAGCAACTTAACAGTGATTTAGTAATCACTGAATAAGCTACCAGAAAGTACCATAAAATGTGTTCTCCCTTTATTTCAAGGCCTTCAACTGCTACACTCATGGTTTGTTTGTTCGTGTACTATAAATATTCAAAACAGTCTCAAGTGTAATAATAACATTCACACACTTAATGTTCACATGGAAAGCAATTCTCTATTTAAAGTACACCACCAACATAATAATTTCAAAAAGAGTTGTTATAAAATATGGCATTTTTCATGGAGACTGCTTAAGCCCATGACAGCTCTTCTCAGGCTTAAATCCATTATCATTTTCACTAAATATAAATAAGTGTGTCTTCCAAGTTAAAGAGGGAGTCAAAACTAAACATCTTATTAGTCATGGATGGCATCAAGCTATATAACTCCACTGAAAAACACAATAAATAGCTCTTTCATTCTGTGGAATCCTCTAATAATATAAAAATGTTATTTGGACTCGGAAAGCATAATATTTTTATGTATGCCAAGAAGAGACAGAGACTGAATTCAAACTTCAACCTTGAATCTGGAGGTCAAATTGAGCCAGTGAAGAAAAGTGATATTTATAAATGCAATATGGTCTTCTCCTCCTGGCATTATACACTGAGCACAAGGTGATCAAAGAGAAAGCTGTGGCTGAAAACACCAAGAGACTTACTGGCATTCCAAAGTTTAATAGGAGGAATGTATTTGAAAAATTAATAGCTATATATTGCCAATCTTAATGTATACATCAGAATTTTAAAATGAAACATAAGTTTTGAAGAGCATCCTACTAAAAATCCATATATCATTAAACATGAGTCCATTACCCTAATGTGCCTATAAAAGATGAACATGTCTTCACCAAAAAGAAGAAAGAGAATTAACACTCTCAGAGCCTGTGTTAAACAAGTAAAAAATATACAAAAGTTCCTTTGGAACAAGCCAACATCACTTCATGGAATAATAGTGAAGGCTGATCATTGGTACACATTAATTGGATCTTTAAGCAAAATTGATAGAACCTATGAAATGTCCAAGATACAAGATAGAAGAGAAAAATTAAAAAGTCATTCACTGGTAACATTCACATGAACTCAGCATTTTTTAAATGTGTAACTCATGTAGATTTGTTTATGAAAAAGAGGCATTTATAACACATCACTGCAGGTCACAAAAATATTTAGCACTTACTGAATACCTAACAAGATATGACCTAGAAGCTAAAACAATTCAATAGAAGCTCACTATCTTGGACTGATAACCAATTGCTATACTACAAATACATTCTTCAGAATATCCATGAGAATTCAACCAATAAACAATACTGGAACTGGAGCTTTATCACAGATCAAACTGTTGCCTCTGATTACCAGAATATAATATTGACCCATAAAAAATTAATAATATTTAATAGATATCATCATATAAAAAAGTTTAAGTAAGACAGTCCCCACTTTGATGGAGATTAACCATTTATAGACTCCATGCATTTCACACAAAGACCAGAACAGCAGAGACCCAAGTTGATTGTCCCATTTCTCCTTAGCCTGGAGACATAATTCTGTCAAATCAGTGTTTTAAAAGAGTTCTTGAATTCAGGTTTTTATTTTATCCATTGAGCTACATTCATACCCCTTATTGTTCTCAGCTGATTTTCAATTAATATTATGTGGCTCTGAGCTTATTTCTGCAATTGCAGAAAATTTATTTTTTCTCATGTCATTATGATCAGGTAAATGAGAAGAATGGTATATATACATGGGAATTCAAAATATTTATTCTTTCTGCCACTAACATTATTCTCTCTTTTGGAGGAGTCTACTGTTAATGTGGGGAGGTAGCTGTGTACTTGCTTTTATTACCCCTACTGTCAAACCTCTAAGAAATAAACAAATCACAAGGCTCATTTCTAAGAGTTTCTTTTAGTTACTGTTGCTTTGGAAACAGCTCTTTAGTATTCATACATGTCTCAACTGGAATTCTGCTATCACTTTTTAAATATCAAAAATAATTTTAATTTGTAGAAATTTGTTCTTTGATTTTACCATATTGCAGTTGAAGTACTGATAGTCTGGGGCCTCACTTGCTAATTTTTTATCTGGTAGATGAAGGCATAGACATGGAAATGTATCCAAATGTATCCTATGTTATAGTCTAGGAATTTAAGGAAAATTGTATGGAAGTATTTGCATTTGTTCATGAAGAGGTTGATATTTTAATCTAAGCCAAGCTTCCTTTATGGCTTGAGGAGCAGAGCAATTACTCAGTCTCAGTTCCTAATCTTTAACAAGGGAGTGGCCTCATGCCTCTGTGAGGGACTGTTTGTGAAATTCAATTAAAACATTAGTGACAATGTGTAGGACAGTTATTTTATCCTCAGGAAAATAATACATTCACTAATTTTGTGGTTGTTCAGTCATTTCAGTCATGTCTGACTCTTTGTGACACCATTTGGTGTTCTCTTGGCAAATGTACTGGAGTGGTTAGCCATTTTCTTCTCCAGCTCATTTTATAGATGAGAAAACTGAGGCAAAAGTGGTTAAGTGACTTGCCCAGCGTCATACTACTAGTAGATCTGGGGCCAGATTTGAATTCAGGTCTTTCTGACTCTAGACCTGGTGCTCAACTGACTGTGTCACCTAGACACATTCATTAATTCTACATTCATTAATATCTATTATTAAAATATAACATTTTTGGCCTTATCCTATACTTGCTTGTATAATGGATTTTTAAACATAAATAAAGGATGTTAAATATAATTCTGGAGGTTTCAGCCCATTGTTATAGCCAGTACTATACAGTGGAAAAATCACTAGATTTACAATGAATGGGTCTAGGTTCAAATCCCAATTTTGCCACAATATCTTTATGATCTTAAACAAATCTCTTTACCTTAGGGTAACAGTTTCCTCATCTGCAAAATGAGGGCTTTAGATTTAATGACCCCTAAAGTGTCTTCCACATCTAAATCTGTGATCCTATGGAGATAGGTGGTACTGAACCTTGATTCTTTCATTTATGTTAATATTTTTCCTCCAAATTTTGTGGAATCTATGGGACTGGATGAACATCCCTTGTAGATCTTTGCTCAGGGCACTGACATAAATGTTGAAGATGTCAGGGCCAATACTTCTAGGTTAACCTTGAGGTGTTAATTCAATTGTACCAGCATGATAATTTAAATAACTGAAATCCATAAAAAAAGTCCATATTTCACCATCTATCCACAAAGATATGATGGAAAACTTTGCCAAATTCTTCATCAAAATAAAAACTGACTGTGGTGGGCAGAGCCAAGATGGCGAAGTGAAAGCAACGACTCACCTAAGCTCCTGGACAAACTCCTCTGGATATCTCTGAAAGGAGAATCTGACCAAACTTTGGAGGTGCGGAATCCAGTGGGTGACAGACTTTGACGGATTAGGAGCCCAGGTTAGACTGGAAGGTCCACAGGAAGGATCTGTTCCCCGGGGGTGAGCCCCCAGCACACAGCACAGCGCGGTCAGCGCAGCAGGGCAGAAAGGGACCTGAGAAGCCTGAGAGGGGTGGGCAGAACCAGCGGAGCAGGAGACAAGCCAAACCAAGTCAGTGAGAGCCACTGAGCACCAGATGTCAGCGCAGCAGCTCCTGAGACCTTCAGCCTGAAGATTAAACTTCAGTAAGTCACTTACTTGAACTTTTGGGAACCAGGATGGCGGAGTGATCAGTAAATGCTCTCTCCTCCCCGCCCCCCCCATGACCGTGAAAGAACCATAAAATATTTCCCCAGAAAAATCCTGGATCAGCGAGAATAGCAGAAGGGGGCAAATAGTCTCATAACACCAGAGGCTAGGAAAATAGCAAAGGGGGATTCTTCCTACTGTGGCGGAGGTGATCCAGAAGGACAGAGGACCCAGGGCAGAGAAGATTCGCACTGAGACCCAGGCAAGCCTCAGCGCCAGGAGATGAGCCCCAGGAAGGGTGGGAACACGCATTAGCATCTAGGCGTGCCTCAGCCCTCCAGGGGAAAAGGGAAGACAATAGAGAAGCTGGGATCACCATCCCCTGAGCTTGCCTTTGCCTCAGTTCAGCTGAGGAGATCTCCTGTGACCAGACCACTCCTCCCACACACTTAACAAGCTAACCCCAGGGTTGATCTGGGAAACAATAAACAAAAACCTGCTTTTAGCTTTTTCATACATCAGCTCAACACAAAGTTCTGTACCTTCTGACTGAAAGAACCAGAAGCTACAACACTTAGCCAACATCATGAATAGGAAAAAGCAGAAGAAAAGTGAAAAAACCATAGAATCTTTCTATGGGGATAAAGACCAAAACACAAACACCAAAGAGGTCAGAGCTCAGACTGTACTTCCATCTGAAACTTCAGAAGGGTCTATGAACCTCTCGCAAGCACAACTAGCTTTCCAGGAACAGCTGAAGAAGGAAATAGAAGAAAAACTGGCCAATGATTTTAAAATTATAAAAAAAGAATTCACTGATGAGAACATCACTTTGAAAAGGAAAATTGAACAAATGGAAAAGGAAGTTCAAAAATTAACTGGAGAAAATAATTCCCTAAAAGGAAGAGTTAATCAAATGGAAAAGAAAACCCAAAACCTAATTGAGAAAATTGATCAAATGGTAAAGGAAACACAAAACTTAACTGGGAAAATTGGTCAAATGGAAAAGGAAGTACAAAAATTAAATGGAGAAAATAGCTCCTTAAAGGGAAAAATTGGTAAGATGGAAAAGGAGAAGCAAAAGTTAACTGAAGAAAACAACACGATGAAGATTAGAATTGGGCAAGTAGAAACTAATGACTCAATGAGGCAGCAAGAATCAGTCAAAAAAAATCTAAAGAATGAAAAGATAGAAGAAAATGTAAAATATTTAACTGGAAAAACAACTGACCTGGAAAATAGATCCAGGAGAGAAAATATAAGAATTATTGGCCTGCCAGAAATCCATGATGAAGAAAAAAGTCTGGACAATATCTTCCAGGAAATCATCAAGGAAAACTGCCCAGAAGTACTAGACTCAGAGGGCAAAATAGTCATCGAAAGAATCCACCGTTCCCCTCCTGAAAGGGATCCCAAACTCAAAACCCCAAGAAATATAGTTGCCAAATTCCAGAGCTATCAAGTGAAGGAGAAAATACTACAAGCAGCCAGAAAGAAACAATTCAAATATCAAGGACATACAGTCAGGATCACACAGGACCTTGCAGCTTCTACATTAAAAGATCAAAAGAATTGGAACCCAATATTCCGTAAGGCAAAAGAGTTGGGACTTCAACCAAGGATCAACTACCCAGCAAAGTTCAGCATAACATTTCAGGCAAGGAGAAAGTCATTCAACGAAATAAGGGATTTCCAGAGCTTCCTGACCAAAACGCCAGAACTCAATAGACAATTTGATCTTCAAATGCAGGTCTCAAGAGAATCATAAAAAGGTAAACGGGGGAAAAAACAAAAACAAAAACTTGTTACTCAATTAAGGCAAACTGTTTATCTCCCTATAAGGGAAGATGATACCTGTTAATCTTGAGAACTGTGCAGCTATTATGATAAAAGGGATATACATAGAGGGAATGGGTATAAAGTAAATGATGTCATGTCAAAAATATGATTTAAGTATGAGAAGGGATTGTAATAGGAGGTGTGAAAAGGAGGAAGCAGAAAATGGCAAATTACATCACAGGAAGAAGTACAAAACTATAGTAGAGAGAAGGAGGGGAGGGAGATGAGCATTGTTTGAGAGGTACTCTCATCTGATTTGTTTAAAGGAGGGAACAATAATCTTAAGTAGATAATCCCAACTAGCTCTATAGGTAGTAGGAGGGGAAGGGGGAAGAAAGGGGAGGGAGGCTAAAAGGGAGGGAAGAAGCAATAAGAGTAAAGGGGAGCAAAAGGGAGGGGGGATAAAAGAAGGAGGGGAAGGCTGCAGGAGGAGGGGGTGAAAAGTGAATACTATTGAGGAGGGGAAGGGAGACAGGAGAGCTAAAAGCACAAATGGTGGGAAAGAGGATGGAGGGAAATACACAGATTGTAATCATAACTGTGAATGTGAATGGAATGAATTCTCCCATAAAACGGAGACGGATAGCAGAATGGATTAAAAGCCATAATCCAACAATATGCTCCTTACAAGAAACACATTTGAAACGGGGGGATACACATAGGATAAATGTCAAAGGATGGAGCAGAATATATTGTGCTTCAGCTCATGTAAGAAAGGCAGGAGTAGCAATCCTAATCTCAGACAAAGCAAAAGCAGAAATAGATCTAATCAAAAGGGATAAGGATGGAAACTATATCCTGCTAAAAGGCACCATAGACAATGAAGCAATATCATTACTAAACATGTATGCTCCAAGTGGTATAGCATCCAGATTCTTAGAGGAAAGGTTGGGGGAGTTGAAGGAAGAAATTGACAGCAAAATTATACTAGTGGGGGACCTCAACCTCCCCCTCTCTGAACTCGATAAATGTAACCTCAAAATAAACAAGAAAGAGGTTAAGGAGGTAAATAAAACTCTGGATAAGGTAGATATGATAGATCTTTGGAGAAAATTAAATGGGAATAGAAAGGAATATACCTTTTTCTCAGTGGTACATGGAACATTTACAAAAATTGACCATGTACTAGGACATAAACTTCTCACAATCCAATGCAGAAAGGTAGAGATAATCAATGCATCCTTCTCAGATCATAATGCATTAAAAATTACATGTAATAAAAGGCCATGGAAAGAGAAACCAAAAATCAATTGGAAACTAAATAATCTAATCCTAAAGAAGGGTTGGGTTAAAGAAGAAATCATAGAAACAATCAACAATTTCATTCAAGAGAATGACAATAGTGAGACAACATACCAAATCTCATGGGATACTGCAAAAGCAGTTATTAGGGGAAGTTTTATATCTTTGAATGCTTACATAAATAAAATAGAGAAAGAGGAGATCAATGACTTGGGCTTGCAGTTGAAAAAGCTAGAAAAAGAACAAATTGAAAATCCCCAGGTAAATACCAAATTAGAAATACCAAAGGAGAGATTAATAAAATTGAAATTAAGAAAACTATTGAATTAATAAATAAAACCAATAGTTGGTTTTATGAAAAAACTAATAAAATTGATAAACCTTTGGTCAATTTGATTAAAAAAAAGAAAGAAGAAAATCAAATTACTAATATTAAAAATGAAAGGGGTGAACTCACCTCCAATGAGGAGGAAATTAAAACAATAATTAGAAACTACTTTGCCCAACTTTATGCCCACAAATTCGATAATCTAAATGAGATGGATGAATATTTTAAAAAATACAAATTGCCCAGATTAACAGAAGAGGAAGTTGAATACTTAAACAACCCCATCTCAGAAAAAGAAATTGAACAAGCCATCAATGAACTCCCTAGGAAAAAATCTCCAGGGCTAGATGGATTTACAAGTGAATTCTATCAAACATTTAAAGAACAGTTAATTCCAATACTACATAGACTATTTTTTAAAATCGGGGAAGAAGGAGTCCTCCCAAATTCTTTCTATGATACAAATATTGTTTTGATACCCAAACCAGGAAGAGACAAAACGGAGAAAGAAAATTATAGACCAATTTCCCTAATGAATATAGATGCAAAAATTTTAAATAAGATTTTAGCAAAACGAATACAGCATCTTATCACGAGATTAATACATTATGATCCGGTAGGATTAATACCAGGATTACAGGGCTGGTTCAATATTAGGAAAACTATTAGCATTATCGACCACATCAACAACAAAGCTAACAAAAACCACATGATTATCTCAATAGATTCAGAAAAAGCTTTTGACAAAATACAACACCCATTCCTACTAAAAACACTGGAGAACGTAGGAATAAAGGGAACTTTCCATAAAATAATAAGCAGTATCTATCTAAAACCTTCAGCAAGAATTATATGCAATGGGGATAAGCTAGATGCATTCCCAATAAGATCAGGGGTGAAACAAGGATGTCCATTATCACCACTATTATTCAATATGGTACTAGAAATGTTAGCTGTAGCAATTAGACAAGTTAAAGATATTGAAGGAATAAGAATAGCCAAAGAAGAAACTAAGTTATCACTCTTTGCAGATGATATGATGATTTACTTAGAGAATCCCAGAGATTCAAGTAAAAAATTACTTGAATTAATAAACAACTTTGGCAAAGTTGCAGGTTACAAAATAAACCCACACAAATCTGCATTCCTATATGTTAGCAACAAAGTCCAACAGCAAGAGATAGAAAGAGAAATCCCATTTAAAGCTAGGGTAGACAGTATAAAATACTTAGGAGTTTATCTGCCAAAACAAACCCAGGGATTATATGAACACAATTACAAGACACTTTTTGCACAAATAAAGTCAGATTTAAGTAAGTGGAAAAACATTAGTTGCTCATGGATAGGCGGTGCTAATATAATAAAAATGACAATTCTACCTAAATTAATTTGCTTATTTAGTGCCATACCAATTAAACTATCAGACAATTATTTTCTAGAGCTGGATAAAATAATATCAAAATTCATTTGGAAAAAGAAAAGGTCCAGAATATCAAAGGTGCTAATGAAAAGAAATGCTTGGGAAGGTGGCCTAGCGCTACCAGACCTCAAACTCTACTATAAAGCAGCAATTATCAAAACCACTTGGTATTGGCTAAGAAACAGAGAGGTAGACAAGTGGAATAGACTTGGCACTCAAGACACAGCAGGCAAGGAATGTAGCAACCTTCTGTTTGATAAACCCAAGGACCCCAGCTTCTGGGATAAGAACTCACTGTTTGACAAAAATTGCTGGGAAAACTGGATAACAGTGTGGTGGAAATTAGGCATAGACCCATACCTGACACCATACACAAGAATAAAGTCCAAATGGGTACATGATTTAGGTATAAAGATTGATACCATGAATAAACTGGAGAAGCAAGGAATAGTGTATTTATCAGATCTATGGAGAAGGGAAGAATTTTTTACTAAAGAAGAGATAGAAAACATTATGAAATGGATAATTTTGATTACATTAAACTGAGAAGTTTTTGCACAACCAAACCCAATGCAACTAAAATCCGGAGGGATGTAGTAAATTGGGAAAGAATTTTTACAGCTAAGCTCGGGGATAAAGGCCTCATTTCTAGAATATATAGAGAACTGACTCAAATGTATAATCATACAAGTCATTCCCCAATTGATAAATGGTCAAAGGATATGAACAGGCAATTTTCAGAAGAAGAAATTAAAGATATCTATAATCATATGAAAAAATGCTCTAAATCACTATTGATTAGAGAGATGCAAATCAAAACAACTCTGAGGTACCACATCACACCTATAAGATTGACAAACATGACAGAACAAGAAAATGATAAATGCTGGAGAGGATGGGGGAGAGTTGGAACACTAATTCATTGTTGGTGGAGCTGCGAACGCATCCAACCATTCTGGAGAGCAATTTGGAACTATGCCCAAAGTGCTACAAAAATGTGCATACCCTTTGACCCAGCAATATCACTACTAGGACTGTATCCTCAAGAGATTATAAAAATGGGAAAGGGTCCCACATGTACAAAAATATTTATAGCAGCACTCTTTGTAGTTGCCAAAAACTGGAAGTCAAGGGGATGTCCATCAATTGGGGAATGGCTGAATAAATTATGGTATATGTATGTAATGGAGTACTATTGTGCCATAAGAAATGATGAACAAGAAAACTTCAGAGAGGCCTGGAAGGACTTATATGACCTGATGCTGAGTGAAAGGAGCAGAACCAGGAGAACTCTGTGCACAGCAACGACCACAGTGTGCGAGAGTTTTTTCTGGTAGACTTGGAATTTTGTAATAACGCAAGAACTTCTTATAAAAAAAAAAAATCCCAAAGGTGGTTCTCTAAGGCAAAATGCCTTCCACACTCAGAGAAAGAAATATGGAAGTCATTCACAAAATGTAGCAGATCATGTTTGTGTATGTGTATGTTTTTGTGTATCATGTTTTGATTTGTTATAGGATTTCTTCCATTTATTTTAGTCCGACTACATAGCATGACTACAGTGAAAATGTACTCAATAGGAAAGTATAAGTAGAACCTATACAGAATTGTATGCAGTCATGGGGAGAGAGGGGGTAGTGGGGGGCAGGTGTGTGGGGGATAAAATTTCAATTGTATGGCAGTGATTGTTAAACATTAAAAAATTAAAAATTAAAAAATAAAAATAAAAATAAATAAATAAAATAAAATAAATAAAAAAAAGAACTGACTGTGCCTATGGCATTCCTCTGACCATCCTCATAAACATATAAAATTAGAAATTATATTATAATAGTGGAACAAATTGGAGTTGGAATGAACATTAGAGATCATGTAAACTAACACCTGCATTTTACAAGAAGGAAAACAAGTACAGAGAAGTCCAGTGGTTTGTTCAAGGTCACACAGGTAGCAGAATAAATCAGAGCCATGATTTGCATCCTGGTCTTCTGACCCCAGGTCTGACACCCTTCTGTTATACTGCACTGTACCATCAGTTTGTGAATGAGTCAATCAACATCAATCAAACCTAACATGTGCCAGTTGTGTGAGGACTTCATCCACGTTAGCTCCAGTGATCAACATATCATTTTTAAAATGCACACACACACACACACACACACACACTATTTAATAACCTGTTCTACTATTTTTAAGGTAATAATATCCAGCTACCTAATATAAAATCCAAAATCTGCTCTTTTCCTTCATTGAAATTGGGATAATATTTGCATATTAATTTAGTTACTATAGGAAAGTATTGAATTTATGATTTTGTTTATGTAGAGGAGTTCCTCTTTTTCCACAGATGTGCAACTCCTCTATATTTTATAGTCCCAGAGAGTTTTCTGGAGCACTGAGGGATTAAGTAATTTGGCAGGATCACATTGCCATATGTGTCAGAGGTGAGACTTGAATCCAGGTCTTCCTGTTTTCAAAGATGGTGCTCTAAATACTATTTTATGCTTTCTCTCCAGATCAAGATTTATTTAAGGAAATTAATTAGATTAGATTAATGTAAGGATAAATTCCTAATAGTGAGAAGTAGAATGGGTCTCCCTCAATGAAAGTCTCTTAACAAAAGACTAAATAATTAGCTGTCAGGTATGTTGTTGCAGGTTTGGGGTTTTTTTTTCAAATTAGGGTTAAATTAGATTAGTGATATCAAACAAGAGGCCCACTGAAGCTTACAACACTCCTAAGGAATAAAACTCTACTAGATTAAAATATCGCTGAGAAATATTTTACAGAAAAAAACATAAATAATGTTAATTCATGCTTTTCTCTCTCACTATGAGGCACCAGAAATCTTTGTGTATACTTTAGTGACCCCATTTCTATTTGGGTTTACTATGACTGAACTGGATGACCACTGAGATCTCTTCGAATTACATGGGTTTATGATTCAGTGAGAACAGAATGAGTTAGAAATAGAACCATAGATTTGGATTACCTCCTAGGTTTCAAGTAGTAAACATATTCTTTGTTTCATGTTTATTTAGTGTACTCAAGGTGAATCCAATATAATCTTCCCCATAAAAAACAAAAAAAGAACAAAGTACAAGAACAACAACTGGGAGCTTTCACAGCCCAGAGACAGTAAGAGCATTGGATACCAGGTGAGAAAGAAATTATAGGGCACCCCTTTGTGAGTCCTGGTCAGAGAACCAGGCACCATTTGGCATCTCTACTGCCCATTACCCAATTTACAGCTGCAATTCTGGGATAAAAAGGAGTGCTTACAGTTATAGGGGAGCAGGGTCCCTAGATCCTAGCTCCTAGTTGCAGTTCCAGGCAAAGAAGAGTGTTAGTGCTTGTGTATCACAAGGGAGAAAACTCCCTTCCTAGGTAAAAACTAGAATGCAGACTGGGAGTACAGTGACCACATCTCTCACCAGATTACACCACCTTGGAAGCACCAAAAATTTATAAACTCCCCAAATTAACCATGAACACAAAAAAGGTGAAAAATCCTGATGCTTAGGATAGTGATATACCCCCTATCCCAGAGGTAAGAAGAACCAACTCTTACATAAAATTCAAAGTCAAGAAAAAGGTTGGGAAAATGAACAAGCAACACAAAAAGAACCTGAGCATAAAATCTAGTAAAGTGACAGGGAAGCTCAAGACACAAACTCAGAAGAAGACAACTATGTGTAAACATCTACAAGCAAAAATCTTAAAGAAAAATGTACATTGAACACAATCCCAACAAGAATTCCTAGAAGACCTTAAGAGACAAAACAAGAACAACAAAAAAGGGATTATAAATATCAAATAAGAGTAGCAAAAGAGAAATAGGGAAAAGAAATAAGAGGAATGCAAAAGAAGTGTAAAAAGAGAATGAACAGCTTGACAAAAGAGGCAGAAAAATATACTGAAGGAAATAATACCTTAAAAACCAAAATTTTCCAGATGAAAAAAGAGGTACAAAACTTCATGAATGAAAATAACTTATTAAAAAGTAGACTTAGCCAAATGGAAAAAGAGATACAAAAGCTTTGTGAAGAAAATAATTCCTTAAAAATCAGAACCGAGCAAGTGAAAGCTGAGGACTCCGTGAGACATCAAGAAACTATAAAACAATGTCAAAAGAATGAAAAAGTAGAAGAAAAAGTAAGCTATCACATTGGGGAAAACAAGTGCTCTGGAAAATAGATTGAGGAGAGATAATTTAAGAATTACTGGAATACCTAAAAGTCAAGATTTTTAAAAAAATTTCTAGGAAAACTGCCTAGATATCTTAGAACCAGCAGAAAAACAGAAATTGAAAGAACTCACCAATCATCTTGAAAGAGATCCCAAAATGAAAACTCCCAGGAATATTGTAGCCAAATTCCAGAGCTCACAGGTCAAGGAGAAACTATTACAAACATCCAGATAGAAATAATTCAAATACAGTGTAGTGACACGGGATCACAAAAGATCTAGAATTTACTATGATAAAGGAAAAGAGGCCTTTGAATATGATATTTTGGAAGACAAAGGAGCTAGAATTATAACCAAGAATAACCTCCCTTACCTTTCAAAAGAGAGGTAGATTTGAAAACTGCAGCATAGAGATGTCAATTAAATTTATAGGAGCTGAAGAGATCATCAACTGAAGTAGTATAGAGAGAGAAGAGAAGAGAAGAGAAGAGAAGAGAAGAGAAGAGAAGAGAAGAGAAGAGAAGAGAAGAGAAGAGAAGAGAAGAGAAGAGAAGAGGGCCCAGGATAGAACCCAGAGGGTCATATATATAGTTAGAATGAGTGATGTGGAAGAGGATACAGCAAAGGAAACAGGGATAGAGCAGTCAGATAGCTAGGCAGAGAACCAGAAGAGAAGAAAGCATCAAAGAGGACAGCGTAATCAACAATGTCATGGAGAAAGAGTACTGAGAAAAGGTCATTGAATTTGACAACTAACAGATCATTTGTAACTTTGGAGAAAGTAATGATAAGACCTAGAGGCAGATTATAAGGGGTTAAGAAGAGAGTAAGAAGATAGAAAGCAGAGGCACCTATTTTAAGCCTTTTCAAGGAGTTTATCTACAAAGGGCAAAAGAGATATAGAATTATAGTTAGTGGAGGTGGAAGGATTAAAGTAAGGATTCTACCTTAAGCTTTAAAGCTTTTCAGATGCACCCTCCCTCTTCCATCCAGTTGTTAAACACTTACCAACACTTCCTTGAATGCACCACATCTTCACCATCTCATAATTTATACAAGAAGTAGGGAGCAAAAGACTTCATTGTGCTTATTGTTTATGGATTATAAAAAAAATGATTCAATAGCACAAAAGATCACTTTTACAGGCTTTATAATAAAGTGTCTTTATAACTTTATAACAAGGTGTTTCCTGTTTATACAACAAGATCATTCCAGATTTCTAGAAAAATAAAACGAGAAATAATTCTGGTTCTTTGATAAGATATAAAATAGTTCTCTGATAATTGTTTATCTTTGTTTATCGAAATTGTTAAAGCTTTTAAAATTGTTTATTATTGTATAAATTTTTCTCCTAGTACTATTTCATTCTCAATCATTTTACACAAATAATCAATTATCAATTATATTACTGATTTTCATATTGATAAATCAATCAATATTAATAAATCAATTTGATATTGATAAATCAATTATAATATTAATGTTCTATTTCAGCTCACTTTATGCTACATTAGTCTTACTGTCTGTTTTTGAAATTATTTGTTTTCTAATTTCTTACAGCACAACACTATTACATTCATATGCCACAATTTGTCTAGCTATTTCCTAGTGGATGGGTATTCCCTTATATTCCAGTTTTTTCCTTCTCCATAGTGGGTACCTAATTTATTCCACTGAGCAACCACTTTATTCTTTTATCCAGAACTGAATTGTTCTGATGATTGCCATTTTATAATATAGTTTGAAATCTAGTAATGCTGGGTTGCCTTCCCCATTCCTCCCTTTTTTTTTGTTTCATATCTTGTGTTTGTATTCATAGTACCTTACACACAGTAGATACTTAATAGGTGTTTGTTAATTGGTTGAAAAGTATTTATCAGGTGGAATAAAAGTCCAAACAAATGAGGTTCTCTCACCCTTTCCCTTCCAACTTGTGTCTTCCCTAAAGTCTATGACTTTGATAGATCTATAACTTCATTTATATGGATTTTTTCTTGACCAGATATATATTTTTGTCAATCAATCAACAAGAATTTATTTTTAATGTAATAAATTTATTTAATTTTAGTTTTTAACATTCACTTCCTTAAGATTTTGAGTTTTAAGCTGTTTCTCCCTCGCTTCTCCTGCAAGAAGGCATACGGTCTGATATAGGCTCTACTTATATATTCATATTTAACATATTTTCACATTAATCATGATGTAAAGAAGTATTAGAAATAATGGAAGGAATCATGAGAAAGAAGAAACAAAACAACAAAATAAAAAGAGAGCAAATAGTATGCTTTCATCTGCATTCAGACTCCAAAGTTCTTTCTCTGGATGTAGGTAGCATTTTCCACCGTAAGTCCTTTTTGCCCTTTTTAAAAAAATTGATTCCCTTGATGTTCTTGATGGATGGAAAAAATATCTCACCCTGACCTTTTATTGATCATGTACAAAATTATTTTAAAGTTGTTTGGAGGGGAATGTTGGATGAGTTTGGTTAACATGTTCCCTCTATTCTGTCATCTTGACTCTACCCTCAAAATTTTCTCTTCATTTCGTATAGCACAATAGTATTCCATTACATTCATTTACCACAGTTTGTCCACTCATCCTCCAGGTGATGGACATCTCCTTGGTTTCTGGTTCCTTAGCACCACAAGAAGAGCTGCTATGTATGTATAGATCTTTTTCCTCTTTCTCTTATTTCTTTGAGGCATAGGCTCACCCTTGGTATAGTTGGGTCGAAGAGTATATACAGTTCCTTTATTGTGACTTTGGGGTATAGTTCCAAATTGCTTTCCAGAATGGCTAGAACAATTTACATCTCCACCAACAGTGCATCAATGTACCAGTTTTCTCATAGCCCTCCTCTACATTTGTCATCAGACATCTCTGATTGCTAAAAAGTTTGTCTTACATTGACTCAAAATATGCTCCTCTGTTACTAATCTTAATTCTTTCCTCTGAGCTCAGATAGGATAAGTCTAACCTTACATGAAAATCCACCAAATATTTGAAGATAATTATCATGTTCTCAATCTTCTTTTTTCTAGTTCCCTCAACCAACATAACACAAGTTTGATTCACCTCACCAGTTGCCCTTACTGGTTGCCCTCTTCTAAAGATGATATTATGATCCAATTGTTCACTCAGTAAGCATTTATTAAGAGTGTCCCATGTTCCAGGAACTTTGTTAGATACTAAGAACACAAATGAAAAATAAAATCATATCTCACCTAAAATATGTTACTCTAATGAGTGACATTAATGAACATAATTTTCCATCCAAGGTCTGACCAAAGCAGACTATAGCAAAAATAACACTTCCCTTACTCTGGATTCTATAACACTTTTATTAATGTAGGCCGTAAGTTCTCTGAAAGAATACAATCTCCTATTCTGATATATAAACTGGAATTTTTTTCACCTAGGGAAAAACAGTTAAGCATAGATGGGAAGGGGCTATCACAGGTCCTCTCCACAACAAAGGGTTGGGACCTAAGGATAAGCACCATGTTGACAGATTCTGGAGGAAATGCTTGCACCAATGGTGAAGCTTTGGCGATGAGATTGTAGGGATGGTGGTATGGAAGGCTAATGATGTACAGTGGCCACAGGGTAAAAATGTGTTATTCTGGAGAGGAAGAAAACCTCAGGGAAAGGTTTTGTCACTCTCACCCTGACCTTGGCATCTTCAAACAAAAACTCATTCACCTCAGGCTAATTTAGTCTTAGTTCAAATTAAGTTTGCGCTTTGTTCAAATTTCTAAATCTTTCCCCCCCATTAACTGTTATCCAATTACATCTCCTGTGCTACTACTGATGGGTTTCTGAAGCTAAATGCATGACTTTTATACCCATCCCTTATTTTACATCTTAGAATATAATCAATTTCCATTTGGATTCTAGATGTTCCAAATCCTAGCTCCTTTGAAATTCAGAGAAAGAAAAGGTTATCAAGGTTCTAATAAGGCATGTGCATTTTAGGGCTATTTAGTTAGAGTCAGGCAAAATTATGGTGTCCTGAGTACAGTAAAAAATTCCAAAAGCCCTGAAATAAACAAAGTAAATATATTTTTAAAAGCAATCCCTATATCTGACAGGGATAAATAATATAACACATCAGTGCATTTAAATAATATTTTTTTCCTAGGAAAATAGGTGAAAGAGGGAACTAAAAGAGCATATAGGCTTCTGATAACCTTTAAGTAAAACTATACTTCATTTGCAACTGTAATCTAGATAATCAGAAATCCTTTTGTTCAATTAATAATTAAATATCAGATGTTGAAACAATTCACACAAAATATATTCTTTTTCTTTATACAAGTATTCAATAACACCTTGTAAAAATAAGATCTGTTTATCTGACTGTTATTCTGAGCTTAATTTAAAAATGAAAACAAAACAGAAAATGGATCATTCAGTATTTATAATACAAAAATATATAATTGTATACATTTTCTCATTTCTGGAATACATCTAATAAGTATTAATATAATATAAGGTATTTTGAAATGAATACTAATATATAATATAAAATGTGAATCATTGAAATTGCATTGCAATTGAAACAGCCTAGCTATTTTATTTTTAGGTAAGTAGGTGCTTGCTATTTGCAAAGCTGATTGGTACCTTTGAACATCTAGAACCTCTAATGTAAGAAATACAGGAGTCTTTCATAAATATTTCTAGCTAAGTCCCAAATTGAACTGACGGTTGAACTTCTTAACACTCTCTTCTGGGCTGTCAAGAGACTATTGTTGCAATATATTAATATTAATGCCTATATTCATAATTAAGCAAGTGCTAAATTTTAGTTTAAGGTTAATGAAAATAAAGATGCATTTTTTTTTTCCATCCAGGTTCATGGACCACCTAAAATTTATCCATGAACCCTTTGGGTGTCCATGGACCTGAGGTTAAGAATACCTGATCTAGGAAGTGTAAAGGGGCGTCAGGCCTATGATTCATCTGAAAAATTATTACACATTGCATGTACATGGGGGTGGGATTTATAGTTCATTTTTAGATGGTTTCAAAGACATACAAGGCTTCTTAATCTGAAGTACTTGACCTTGCTTTTAACATATTTTGATAACTGTGTGTAAATACAATTGGTTTGCTTTATAGCCCTTTATGTATCTTATTTTATGTATTTAAAAACATTATTCTAAGGAGTTCAAAGATTTTACCAGATTGACAGAGGTGACTACGACACACAGAAAAGATTAGAATCCCAAATCTCTAGACTAGTTTTAGTCAAAGAGGGCTGCTTACTGCTCGTGAACATACAAGCAAAAGTGTTCTTAACTCAAAATCTGGGAGACTCCTCAGTAGCTTGGCACTTATGATGAGGCAGCAAGGGCTGTTAACTTAAGCCTCTCTGATGCTATTTTGGGAGTTTTCTTCTCCTTGCACTTAGATCCTGAGGGAAGGACCTAGATTTGAGGAAGTTGAAAAATTGGAAGGATTTTTTTTTGTCTCCTCAGCTATCAAGAACAAAAGAGGGGGGAAATGACCAACAGAGGTACACACTCCACCTAGCTCTCACTGGGTGCTGAAGGCTCTGGGGGTTTTTGGGGGTGTGGGGGTTGACAGTGGTAAATTACATACCTCCATTTTAAGGGACAGCCTACTGCTAGAACTGTTCCTTTGTATCAGAATCCAAAGCGGAAATTCATCGTCAGTTTCACTCCCAGTGAAATCTTAAAAATCTTCAAACTGTTTTGCCTCTAGAAAGCTGTTACACTTGGCTGTCAAAATCATTTGTGTTACAGAGGAATGTCTTTTCAGAACTGAAAAAAGAATTAATGGCACAACTGGAAGGAAGGGAATTTCAATATATCCATGCCATCTGTATTCATGTTCTGGTATCCTAATACATGGGTGATGGCACTTTCACTTTACCAACTAGTGGGAATGCTGTGGAAGTATAACTGCCTAACATCCAGTGCAGCTAATTTACTATGGCAAATATGAGAGGGTCCTTTAGGCCTATATATATAGCCTTGTCCCTAAACTAGTGCAAATGCATAGTGGACACAAGGGAAGCCAAATGAGCAGGGCCACACAACCCGCCTATCCTCAGCCCTGAGAAAAAAAAACAAAACTATTCTGCTATTTTAAAAATTATTTTCCATTCCTTCCCTCTATTTCTCCTCAACAATCAATTCAGGAAGGAAGATTTATTGGAAAAGATTAAAGTAGTCTTGAACATGGCCCCAAGAATGATCACTTGTATGTTGAATGAAGAACTTGTCCTAATTCTTTACAACCTCTGTTTTTGTTGCTCTGTATTATTAACTAACTTTACCCTGTTGGAGAGGCAGGTTTGTGTACTCAATTGAACTAAATGTAGTTGCCCCAATATAGCTTCTATGTACTTGAGGAGTGTCTGTGCTAGTCGAGAAAACTGCTCTGGTTTTCTGAGACTAGTCTCTCTGTCTGCTCAATACATGTCTCCTATTTTTAACTAAAATCATTTCCATTTTCTGGAATTTTATATACCTGGAACCTCCATGAAATTATTTCCTATGCATATGCAACCTCTCTAATTGGAAACTCTTTAAACAGGCCTTCACAGAGGTAGAAAATCCATCTGTTCACCTAAACAAAAAAATCCAAAATATGAGTCTCTCTCAAAACTCTCTCTCTCTCTTTCCATCTGTATATCTATTATCTACATATGTGTATATAACTGTATATATACATGGATGTATGTATATATACATTTATTTATACAACTTGGTATATGTATGTATGTGTCTATACACGCACATATTTGGGAGAGAACATTCTTGTTTTTAGTTTAATGTAAAGGAAAGGGATGGAAATCTTCAGAAGAAAAGGAAAATATTATAACATCTGGACCCTCTGGAACAGAGAATGAATTTATCATGAGAATTTCTAGAGTGGGTTAAAAACTCATTAAGAGACATGAATAAAGATCTGGAACCTAGGATGATAGATATACTATCTTTCAAAGATGAGTTTTAAAAGACAAAAATGAGAAACGACATTTTAAAATGGATATAAAAAAATCCTAATAAAGCAAAGAAATGTTAAAGGTAAACAGGCACAAGTGGAAGACAAAAATGAAAGGATACCAAAACAAATAGAGTAAAACTTAAAAAAGCAGTAACAGCTCAAGTGGAATATTTCGATTCTCTACAAACCAAAGAAATAGAACTAGAGGACCACTTGATGAAACAATCTGGAAATTTTAGCTTGCCAAGAAAAATTTCAGAGATACAATGAGTCTGAGCATCAGAATGATCTAGCATTAGAAAAAGTAAAGAATAGTCAATATCAATACACAAACACATGGGGATTATAGTAGATATTTCTTTTTAAAGTTGGCAGTAAATATAGGATTTTTATGTGTTAAACACTAAGCATAGAAATGTAAGAATATTGTCCTTATCTTAAAAAAAAAAATTCATGTAAAATCAAGATTTGGCATTAATTTTATGGCAAAATACTAGAACCTATAAGACTGAAACAAGGATACCGTTATTACTCTCACTATTTATTGTAGTCCTCAAATGTTGTCTATAATAATTACAAGGAAAACAAATTAAAGGAATAAACAAACAAGACAAGATAATCCCTTTTTGCAAATATGAAGCCCAGTCTTTCACACAATGCTTTACTTAGAATATCTTAGAGAATTTACAACAATTTTTAAGTCATTTCAGAAGAAAAGAATTCCTAATAATGAATCCAGAAAATATCATCATGTCTGTATATTAAAAATCTAGGAGTTAACATACCAAGTAAAGCATAACATTCATATAAAGCTGTAAAACATTTTTTAGAGAAATAAAAGAAAAGCAAAATAAATGGAAAGTCAATGTTCATGATTAGGTTATGCCAATCGGGCTAGCAAAAATTGCGATATTGCTGAAATTACTTTGCATGTTTCACATTCAAGAATAAGGAGGTGACAGTATCACTGTATTCTTCCCTAGTCAGGCTATATCTGGAATAGTATATCCAGCTCTGCATGGGATATTTTAGGAAGTTTGTTGATAAGCTGGAGAGTGGCAAGAGGAAGGCAGGCAGGATAATGAAGAACCCAAATGCATGCCACGCGAGGAACAGTAATGAAGACGTATTGAACCTGGAGAAGAGACCTAGTGGAACATAATAACTCTCTTCAAGTAATTTAAGTAATATCACTTGGAGGAAGGGTCGGCTTTGTTCTAATTGTCCCCAAATGACAGAGGTGGGAGCAACAAAAAGAAGTACAAAGGGCAAATTTAGGCTTAATTTAAAGAAAAAGCTCCTAATACTTAAAGATGTAACAGTAGCATGGGTTGCCTCAGGGGGTACTAGGTGTCCTCTCACTAAAGATCTTCCAGAAAAGACTGAAAGACCACATTTTAAGTATGTTGAAGACAGGATATTTTTTCAAGCATGAATTGAACCAGATGATCTTTGAGATCTTTGCACTGTCAGGTTTCTTTACGCATGACTCATTTTGCTATTTTAACAGGAACAACTGGTTTGACCAATATTTTGTATTTACCAGATTGAGCCAAGAGTGCCACTGATAAACCTGAGCTAGGATATAGAATCACTAGCACAACACTCGTAGAATCATAGATTTAGAGCTGGAAAGAAATGAAAGGCTCTCTTGTCCAGCTCTCTTTTTGATATTTGAGGAATTTAAGTCAAGAAAAGTTGTGACTTGCTCAGGAATATACAGCTAAGCATCTAAGGAAGGATTTGAACTCAAGTCTTCCTGACTCCAAGTCCAGTATTTTATCCACAATGCCTTTCATAAAAACAAACAAAACCCCAAACTGTTGCCATAGATGTCTTAAGTACATGGACAGATGTCTTTTTCTCTGTATATTAATGATTCCCTAGTAATTTATGTTCTCTAAATATACTTCCTGTTTATGGGGGAAAAGTTAGCATTTCAATTTTCAAAAGGTCAAATATAAACCTTCTAAACCTTTTGAAGAGGACATTTAGAAATTTGTTTCCTTATTTCTCCTTGCTTCTTTTTCTTCTTCCCTCCTCATCCTCATCACCCCTTCCATGAAAATCCACACAAATTTAGGCTAAAGTCTCAAACTTCAAACATAACTTCTGATAAAAAAGCCTCTGTGTGGGATTCCTGCATCCTAGGAGTCCAGCATTCACAATCATTAGCTTAAGGGCTTTATTCTGAAATTACTTTCCATTACAAAGGGATGCACTTTACTTTCCAAGGGCAGATAACTTGACCTTAATATTCTCAACTTCAAAAATTCTTTTGGACTTCTCACTGTCCTATTTATCTACTCACAGTCCTATTTACTTTTTCTAGGCACTCAAGCGAAGTTTCTAAATTGGGAACCTATGCAGAAAAATATCTATTTTTTACTGTCTGTCTCACCTTATATTATTAATAAAGAACTCTACAGTGTGACTTCCACAAGAAAAAGCAGGTGACTAATTCCTGTCACAAGGCTTCAGGGTGCAAAAGCAAATAAGTTCTTGTGTTTGAATTTAACTCCCCAGTTAATTTTGACCACTCAAAATAACTTCCGTATTAGGGACCTATCTTCACAGAAGAGGCAGTGTAGGACACTGGAGGGAGCACTGAATTCAGAATCAGAGGTCCTACCTGAGTTACCTCAGACAATTCACTTAACTTCCCTAGGCCTTGCTTTCCTATGTGTAAAATAAAGTTAGACTAAATGGCCTCTGAGCTTCTGTCCACCTCTAGATCTATGAGCCAATGATAATTGTCTTTACAAGAAGAGATTAGAAGAAACAAATGTTTAATTATTTAAAAAATATTTTTATCTACTAAAAAATCCAGTAGAATCATGGACTCTAAAAGTTTTAAGGAAATCAGTATCTGAAGGAACCTCGGAGACTCTCTAGTCCATACCTCACCTAATGAGAAACTCCCTATTCTACATTTCACCTCATTTCATTTGAAGATTATTCTAGTTGTTAGGAAGTTCTTCCTTACATTGAATCATGATATTCCCCTTTGAATGCTCTCCCTCCTCTGCTCTGACTACTGACCTCTCTGACTTCCTTTAAGTCCCAACTAAGAGCCTTCCCTAATGCCTCTTAATTTAAGGGCTTTCTCTCTTTTCATTATTTTCTATTTATCCTTTCTATAGCTTGCTTTGTATATATTTGTTTGTATGTTGTCTTCCCTACTGGATTATAAGTTCCTTGAGGGCAGGTACTGTCTTTTGCCTCTTTTTGTATCCCTAGCACTAGCACAGTGTATGGCATATAGAAGGCACTTAATAAAAAAGTGATTATTAAATTGAATTTGATGTCTTTGTTTTTCCCTCTAGAGCCAAGAAGAATAAATCTGTTCCCAATGACAATCCTTCAAACATTTGAAGATTGTAATTATGTTCCCCCAAGCCTTTTTAAAAAACTGTTGACATTATGCCCCAAACTAACAACATTTTCCAAAAAGAGGGAGAAAACCACTAAAGCCATTAAATCTGATTAGAATACCAAGTTCTCATGTTGTGGCAGCCTCTCAGATTTTTCTATAGAAAATAAAGCAGGAAGTTTGAATCTTTGAATAGAAGCTTAATCACAAATAGCTTTACCCATTCCATAAGCCATTAGACATATTGTTTAAAGTCAGACTAAAGGTGTTCTGTAGGTCAGATCTGTTTAATGTACTTATTAGATCCCCAAGGACAGACAACAATAAGAAGAATATTTTATTCAATCTTTTTTTTTCAGAGGTTGAGTTTCAGCAGAGAAGACATGACTGTTTACTCAAATAAATGAGATTCTACATTTATCCCTATTGAATTTCAGATTATTAGACTCAGGCCTCATCCCAGCTCACTGGGAACTTTTTAGATTCTAATTCTGTTATCCAAGATATTTGTCATTCCTCTCAGCTTCATGAAGAAAAGAGAGAGAGCAACTGAGAAAAGGTGAGATGACAGGAAGTTTCAACCTGATAAGCCAGAGATAACATAAGAGGAAGAGGCATGAAATTACTGGTGATATATTTTGCCCAAATCCCCTCCCCCATTCCTCTTTTAAAGATAAAAACTTTGTACAGATCTCATTTACATTGGAAGGGGGAGGGAAAGGAATAATCATCCACCAAGCACCTACGGTGTACCAGGTACTGTGCTAAGCACTTCATAAATACACAGATATTTGAAAAGCACTTAGCCTTAATAATAATTTCATTCATTAAAAAGCGGGGAAGAAATGACAAAGGGAATTTGTATTTTGCACCTAAATGTAACTCATAAGGAGTAAGGAATACTTGATGAAGAAATAAGAAATATTCAAATTAATCCAATTCAATAACAAATTACCATGTATATTTATAATGTGCAAGGCACAATGCTAAATTCTAGGGTCACAAACACAAAAAGAAAATTATCCCCACACTCCAGAAGTTTACAATTTTCCAAACAATAATCAAATAAATGAATGCTCAGGTCATCTTAGAATTTATGCAAGAAAAGCAAAGGGAAGTCAAGAAGAATATGACACCTCAAATTTTGGGTGAGCAGATTTCAAGGTATTCAGCAAAAGGATGGGTAAGACAATATGGACTACAGGTGAAATAAGCCAAAAGGGGGTAAGAATGTCAAGAATAAAAATCTGAAGGCAGGGTCAGAAATATAATGATAAGAATGTTAGCTCCATGAGAGCAGGAATTATTCCATTTTTGCATTTGTATTCCTGGCACATGTTGGGCACTTCATCAGTGCTTATTTAATTGTTGTTGTGTTCCTCCTTCATTGCTGAAGAAGACCATGCCAGTAGAGAAATGATGACATGACTTGCACTTGACTTTGTTTTGAGTGAGGGAGGGCTGTATGGGTCACCAGCCTCACTTCTTCTCCAGAGCCATCTGAACCCAGTGACCAGATATTCATCAGGATAACTGAAGATGACCCAGGATGAGGCAACTGGGGTTAAATGACTTGCCCAAGGTCACACAGCTAGTGAGTGTCAAGTGTTTGAGGCGAGATTTGAACTCAGGTCCTCCTGATTCTTGCACTGATGCTGTATCCACTGCCCCACCTAGCTGCCCTGCTTATTTAATTAAATTTAAGAAGAACTAGTGAACACTTTAATGTGGATACATAAGAAATACATGGACCAAATCAGATTTTAAAGATATGCAGACAAGTTGGAGGCAAGAGCAGAAAACAGAGGATGACCTCGAAAAACTGGGATAGTCCTGTATGTGAAGATAGTGATGAGTAATAAGGATAATCGAAAGAGCTTTTTTGCTGTATTGGTAGGAAAATAGACCTAGAGCTAAAAGGGCCATTTAATCTGACTCCATTATTTTATAAATGAGGAAACTGAGGCCCAAACAGGTTTAATGAGTTTTTCAAGGTCACATAGGTAGACAGAGGTAGATAGAATGTTGAGCCTGAGTCCCTTGACTCTATAGTCAATGCTGTGTCCAAACCTTCTTTTATTTTTAAGACTTAGTGTTGCTGAGTTTTCCCTTACTTAAGTATGGAAGTCACACTTGGGCTCTGTCCTCCCTATCGAATTTACTGTACTAGTTCCTATATAGATCCTGAAGGGAGATTCAAAAACAGAAGTAAAATTCACTTATTTCTCAAAAAACCTCAAAGATCTCTCTGTCTATCTCTCTGTCTCTGTCTCTCCATGCCCCCCCCCCCCCCAAATCAGGGGAAAAAAAATCTTAGGTCACTTCCTGATCATGTCCTACTAAAGAAAGCCCCTTTTCCTGAATTTAATATTCTCTTTACTACCTCCAACTATTTGTATAGGATATAACCTAGGATTTCAATTTCTCCTTATTTTTGCTTCTTAAAATCCTAAGTTTCATTGAAAATTTAACCCATGCACCAGCTCCTATGGAAAGTCTTTCCTTATTCCCATGGTGGTTAAGACTTGATCCTCAAATCCTTATAGATGAACTTTTTTTGTTAACATGTTGTATTTCCCCAATATAAATAGAAGTCTTTGAGGTCAGTGACTATTTCCATGTTGTTTCTGTATCCCCAGCATCTAGCACAGCGTCTTATCCATAGAAGGCATTTAATAAATGATTGATGAATTGTGGTAACATGGAAAGATTTGGAGCCAGAGGACCTTAGTTCAAATCCTAGCTCTCCTAGTGTAACAGTAAGCACCCCAACATACCCGGGTGGGGGGAGTTTGTTATCACAGATTCTTTGATATGCTTTTCTAAAAAGAAGGGCTACTTTTGAGGGGGTTAACAATCTCTCTTAATCAAATACACCATTTTTCATCATATAGAATCTCACTCACTTAGTTCAGGAAATCAACAGACAGCACTTCCAAACTGTCTGACTGACATAAGCAATACATATATCACAAATCAACAGGCAAGTCCAACTGTCTGACCATAGCTGCCAGAGAGGGAAGCACCAACAACTGGGTTTTCAAAGCCAGGGGGCTCTTTAGCAACATCTCAGAGTCTTGTCTGGCACATAAAGCTTCTTCTACAAACTAAGCCCCAAAGTAAAACCTCACCCTCAGAATGTTTATACCTTTTTTAAAGCCAGAGGGCATCCCAACCTTAAGAACTAGTGCCTCATTAACAAAAGGTGTGAGCCTTCCTACAAATCTTCCTTAATCAAACTCCCTTTAATGAGTGGCCCATTAATGGGTGGGAAAGACATTTAATCACATTGACAATATAAATACATATATTGGTTCTAGTTGGGGTGTAGGGTTTGTTAAGGAAGGACCAGGAACTTTGGTATGGTGGCTTCTGACACCATAAAAGAAACATTTTATGTAGACCTAGAGACCCTTATCATCAATATGCCAAAAGAAGACAAGTTTATGATTCTGGGTGACTTTAGTGTTAGAGTTGGCTCAGACTATCAGACTTGGAAGGGAGTCCTAGGGAGGAATGGAGTTGGAAACAGCAATAGCAATGGTCATTTACTGCTGAAGGCTTGTGCATCACATGAACTTCTCATCACCAACGCTATTTTCCATCTACCTAAACGCAATAAAACTTCATGGATGCACCCTTGCAGCAAACATTGGCATCTAATAGACTAGGTGATTGTAAGGAGAAGAGACAGACAAGATGTGAGAGTGACAAAGGCAATGTGTAGTACAGAGTGCTGGACTGATCATAGACTTATCCTTTCCAAGCTAAATATTTGCATTCATCAAAAGCACCACCCCCAAGGCAAAATTGACTACCAGAAGAATTAATGTCAACAAATTAGAATTCTTCTCTGAGCTTGACCAGTTTGTTACTGACTTGGAGGGAAAGTTGAGCCAACACACAGCTGGCAACAGTGGGCAGCTTTCAGAAATTTGGTGTACAGCACTGCATTTGCTCATCTGGGTCAGAACGCTCATAAACACCAAGACTGGTTTGATGAAAATGATGGGGAAATTCAAAAGCTTCTAAATGAAAAATGAGAACTCCACATGATTTACCAGCAGGATAGTTCATTCAACTCTAAGAAGGCAGCATTTAATTCCATCAAAGCAAAGTACAAGTAAAGTTTAGAGAGATGTAGGATTCCTGGCTCAGTAAGAAGGCAGATGAAATTCAATTTTATGCTGATAGTAACAATCCAAAGTGTTTTTATGATTCACTGAAAGCTATTTATGGACCAAAAACCTATGGTGCATCACAAGGACTCAGTGCTGATGGAGCTATGCTGATTAGTGATAAGGACATGATCCTAGAGAGATGGGCTGAACACTTCCATAGTGTTCTCAACAGACCATCATCAATCAATGCTGAGGACATTGACCATTTACCTCAGGTTGAAGTCAATCCCTCCTTAGCTGAGCTTCCAACTGAAGAAGAGGTTTTGAGGGCCATTAGGCTCCTTTCATATGGCAAAGCACCTGGTACTGATTCTATTCCAGTTGAGATTTATAAGGTGGGGGGACCATTGCTCATACAAAAGCAGGTTGAAATCTGCCAGGTTATATGGCAAGAGGAGCTTATCCCCCAGGAGTTCAAGGATGCCTCCATTATCCATCTCTATAAAGGCAAAGGTAATAGATTGTCCTGAGACAATCACATGGGGGTCTCTCTCTTAGTCACTGCTATCAAAATTCTTGCTAGAGTCCTCCTTAATAAATTGATTCTTCACCTGGAAGATAGTCATATACCTGAGAGCCAGTGTGGCTTCAGAAAGGGCTGAGGAACAGTCAATATGGTGTTTGCTGCTTGACAACTCCAGGAGAAATGCCAGGAGCAGAACAGATGTCTGTATACATCGTTTGTAGATATGACCAAGGCCTTTGACAGTGTTAGTCATGAGGACTTATGGAAAATTATGTCAAAATATGGTTGCCCAGAGAAGTTCATCAGTATTGTATGTCAATTCCATGATGGCATGTTTGTCCAGGTTCTGGATAGTGGACGATGTTCTCATGCCTTCCCAGTCACCAATGGAGTGAAACAGGGCTGTGTGCTTGCTCCCTTGCTTTTTAGCATGATGTTTTCAGCCATGTAGTCAAATGCTTTCAGTGAGGATGAACATGGCATCAAGGTCAACTACCATCCTGATGGCAAGTTCTTCAATTTGAAAAGGCAACAAGCCAAAACCAAAGTGGAGGGAGTATTGGTGCATGATTTTCTGTTTACAGATGATTGTGCACTTAATGCAGCCTCTGAAGCTGAGACATAACAAAGTATGGATCAGTTCTCTGTGCTAATTTTGGCCTAATAATTAACACCAAGAAAACAGAGGTGCTCCATCAGTCACCACCATACCATTCATATGTGGAACCATCAGCTACAACAAATGGAGAAGTTTTGAATGCTGTGGATAAGTCCACTTACCTTGGTAGTGTACTTTCCAGGGATGTACACATTGACAATGAGGTTGATGCATACATTGCCAGACCTAGCTCAGTGTTTGGGAGGCTGCAAAGAAACATTTGGGAAAGAAGAGGTATTAGAATGACTACCAAACTGAAGATCTACAGAGACGTTGTGCTGACCTCATTGTTGTTTGCCTGTGAAACATAGACAGCCTACCAGCACCATGCCAGGAAACTGAATTGCTTCCATTTGAATGGTCTTAGGAAGACTCTGAGGATCACCTGGCAGGATAAGATACCAGACACTGAAGTCCTTGCTTGAACTGAACTGCCAAGCATTCAAGTTATGCTTCAGAGAGCACAACTCCAATAAGCCGGCCACGTTGTTCGAATGCAAAATGTATGCTTGCCAAAAGGACTATTTATGGAAAACTCACATGGGACAAGCAATCACATGGTTATCAGAAGAAGCAATTCAAGGACACTCTCAAGGTCTCTCTTAAGAACTTTGGATTTGGCATTCTTAATGAAAAGACCACAGCTGAAAAGAAAATTTGACTTTCAAACACAAGAATGAAGAGAAGCATGAAAAGGTAAACAGCAAAGAGAAGTCATAAGGGACTTATTAAAGTTGAACTGTTTACATTCCTACATGGAAAGAAAATATTTGTAACTCTTGAAACTTTTCAGTATCTGGGTAGTGGGTGGGATTACACACACACACACACACACACACACACACACGCACGCACATACACAGAGACAGAGAGCACAGAGTGAATTGAATAGGATGGGATCATATCTTAAAAAAATGAAATTAAGTGGTGAGAGAGAAATATATCGGGAGGAGAAAGGGAGAAAGGGAATAGGGCAAATTATCTCTATAAAAGAGGCAAGCAAAAGACTTTTTAGTGGAGGGATAAAAAAGGGAGGTGAGAGAAAAACATGAAGTTTACTCTCATCACATTCCACTAAAGGAAGGAATAAAATGCACACTCATTTTGGTATGAAAACCTATCTTACAATACAGGAAAATGGGGGATAAGGGGATAAGCAGGGTGGGGGGGATGATGGAAGGGAGGGCAATGGGAGGAGGGAGCAATTTGAAGTCAACACTCTTGGGGAGGAACAGGATCAAAAGAGAGAATAGAAGCAATGGGGGGCAGGATAGGATGGAGGGAAATATAGTTAGTCTTATGCAACACAACTATTATGGAAGTCATTTGCAAAACTATGCAGATATGGCCTATATTGAATTGCTTGCCTTTCAAAGGGAATGGGTGGGGAGGGAGGGATGAAGAGAAGTTGGAACTCAAAGTATTAGGAACTGTAGAGTACTGTTCTTGCTACTAAGAAATAAGAAATACAGGTAAAGGGATATAAAAAGTTATCTGGCCCTATAGGACAAAAGAGAAGATAGGGACAGGGGAAGGGAGGGATGACAGAAGAGAGGGCAGATTGGTGATAGGGGCAATTAGAATGCTTGGTGTTTTGGGTTGGGGGGAGGGGACAAATGGGGAGAAAATTTGGAACCCAAAATTTTGTGAAAATGAATGTTAAAAGTTAAATAAATTAATAAAAAAATAAAAAGAAAAAAAAGAAAAGAACTTTGGATTCGAATGTGTGACATGGGAGACACTGGCACAGGATTGCTCAGCATGGCATGCCCACAACAAAAAGGGTGCTGTGCTCTATGAACAAAACAGAATTGAGGCAGCACAAAGTAAACATAGGAGTACCCACCCCAAATATTCACAAAAAGTACCTGTGCCCAACCTGTAGTAGAGCATTCCAAGCTCATATTGGTCTAATCAGTCAGTCGTACACATTGAAACTTCACTTTATCATGGTGATATCATTTTAGTCATCTTTGAGAATGAAGGACAACAACCAACCAACCAACCAACTGCTTCTAGTAAAAGAAACTCTTGTTTCTGAACTTTACTCCTAGTAAAGACTTGGTTGATAAAGGCAAGATTCAATCAGAGGCACTTGATTATACTAAAACAAAAAAAAGCAAAAGATCCTACTTTGCTTGCCCTTATACCTACTTATGGTTTGTGTTTCCCTGGGCAAGTCATTTCTCCCATTAGAACATGTTTCCTCTATGAAATGAGGAGGTTGGAATCCATGACCTCCAAAGTCTCTTCCAGATCAAAATCTTTGGATTGCATTGAATACAATAAAAGATGTTTCAGATGTTTCTTTTTATTTTTCACTCCCCCTTACTTAACTCATCCAAAGATCCATGACTAAGGGATTGGAGTTATTTTATCTGTTATTTTCTTAGGAAGTATAGAGCCAAGGGCTTAAAACTGGGTTATATCTATGGTCATAGGCAGTTAAATCCAGAAAAGTAACCTAAATTTTATCCCCAAAGGGATTTATTTTCTCATTCCCTACTCTGTAGCCCAAATATACTAGTTTCAGAAATATTTTATAGGTAGGTCAATTTTCTCAATTTCCTTAACAAGCCTGTGACTGTCCCAGATGTATCTGAATTAAAAATATTAATGCCATCAGTGTATGCTATCACAAAGGACTTCATTCCAGAAAACAATTTCTTGACCAGTAACTGAAAAGCAAGTGATTCCTTAATACTCAAAACAACCCACCAAAATTATACTTTCTTTTAGCTGTCTTTGCCCTACTAAAGTACCATCTAGTTGTCAATACTCTTTGAATAGTTTTACTGCTATCTTCTTAATAAAGCCCCACAGTTTCATAAAAATAATAACTTCTCAGGTATAATAATCTAATTTGGCAATAGCACTGATTTTCCTGCAATCCTTTTCTCTGTCTTGGGCACCAAAATCACTAATGACATATCAGAAATGCGATTATGATTTGGGAAAAATCTGGATTTCAATAAACTATCTACTAATGTTTGCAATGGCTTTGTTATTTTCCTGAAATGTAGGTACTTAGAATGAGAGTGTGGGGTCCCCATATCTATTTCATGAAAGCCTGAGTCTGGTTTTCTTAGTTTTCCCTGACAAATATTTTGTAAAAAGATAAAAATGTCTTTCCCATCCTTTGCCCTCTCCTAGGGACTGCTTGGCAGCTAGATGGCACAGTGAACAGAGTGCCCAGGTCTGGAATCAGGAAGACTCATCTTCCTGAGTTCAAATATGGCCACAAACACTTATTAGCTGTGTATCACTTAACTCTGTTTGCCTTTGTTTCCTCATCTGTAAAATGAATTGGAGAAGAAAATGGCAAAGCACTCCAGTATCTTTGCCAAGAAAGCCCCAAATGAGGTCACAAAGAGTCAGATAAGACTGAAATGACTGAACAACAACAAAGGGACTGCTTAATTTTGTCGGAGTAGTTTTCCTTCTTTGCCTCTATATGTAAAGGAGATGTTATTATTCATTTTAGATACTAGTTCCCAGAATCCATGACCATAAACCATCTCCTAGTTCCCAGGCTCATAGTCTATAAACATCTCCACCATGCTTGCACATCATTATATAATGATAAATAATATAAACATTTGAGTTAAGTTGTAGACAGCATCCTGTGCCTGTGCTATGCTGAATCACCATGCTATTGCTAAAGTTAATGTGAACTTGTGAGGTTATTGCTGGCAAACTGCCTTCTTTGTGTGATTCTCTATAAATCAAGTAAGCATTGGTCAGTAAGTGGGGAATGAAAGCTGGAGGCTTAGGGGGGATTTGTGGAATGTGTGTGCTTGTCTCCATTGGCCCCCATCGAGACTTAAGGGATGCTCTAGGAATTGGTGCTCTTACTCTTATTCTCACCCACCCCTGTAAGAAGAGTGATTAGGGGATCCTGAAGGGGTGGGTGCTCCCATCATCAGTAACTCTCTTGAGAAGAATAAAGCAAATAATCCTGGATTATGTCTCCATTGTTGTCCTTCTGACTGCCTAGCTCAAGAGTGAAACTGCTAGAGGCTGGAGCCCCAAAACTTTTGTCTAACAGGTTCTTAAATCATGTCTAATCCCACACTATTGTCCTCCTCTCCTAGACAGAATATTACTGAATAGAAAACTTTCTCCTGTCTATCAACAACAGGACCATCCATTCACCATTACTGTAAGATTTAGGGAATAACAATAACATACTGTTGCACCTGTAACCTACTTTGGGGCTCATTCCTACTTACCGCCATATGTGGTGTTTAGAATTGAAAATAATGTGTAGTGACCACTCAAAGAGAAGGGAGTATTTTCTTTAAAATATTTTTTTCTTTTAAAGAAAAAGGGCAGAGAAAAATATAGAATAACTAATGAGTTTTTTTAAGGCAAAGAAAATAAGAGATACATCCTGGGAACTATGAGGAGTAATAAATGAATGAATACATTCTGCAAGAAGGAGCACAGAGAAGAATACATGCTGGGAACTGAGGAAAATGGGAAAGAAACCTGGAGAGCAGGAAAAACAGAGTTAGTGACATTGACTGGGAGTAAGAGAACGAGAGGCAAGGAATCCTTGGGTAAAGTGCACCACAGGTAAAAGACCCAGTTGAATAGTAGGGAACCACAGCCTGGAGTCAGACTGAAGAGTGAAAAGGGAACTAAATATACTGCAAGGAATATGTGCATTTGCTTTGATGGACTATGCATATTTATTTCATGGATCCTGTTTTTATTTCTCTCCTTTGAAAACAAAAGCATATCTAATCTCACGTTCTTGCCCTCATCCTCTTCTAAGCAAAATATTACCAGAACAGAAAACTTTCCTGATTTTCTCCTGACTTGGGGTTGGGGAGGATTTGGGAAGGAGAGGAGAGCTAGCAATAATATTGGGAGGAGGAGGAGAAAGAAAGGAGGTCATTTAAACTTTTTTTTTAATGAAAAGAACAGAAAGAAGGTTAGAGGGAAACAGACCATTAAGACAACTTCAAAAATTAACATGGCCAATTTATTTTACACTTTTCTTATAAGCAAGTTGTATATAATAGAGATTTATGTTAACCTTTTCTGTTCTTCATTGTACAGAGTAATATTTTTGTGTTCATGAAATTCTGAATAAAAAAGAAAATGTGAGAAATAAAAATACAATTACAATAAGTAGTAATTAAATTAGAGAAGAGAAGGAATGTTTGGGTATTTTTTTTAAAGAAGTAAATAGCAATTCAAGTATGGGACTATGATCAGTGAGTTTTAGGGGAAAGTAGAAAACAGAGAGAGCAGAGAATTTTAAAAGAAAATTATAAATGGCAAGCTGTTGTGGAAAATGCAAAATGCAAAAAAAAAGATAATTTTCAAAAATGATCGGTATGACAAGTATTCATCAGTGATGTCTGGCTATGCAAAATGCTATTTATGAGAGATAGACATACTTGTAACCCACAGGTCCAATATTAATGTAAATTAATGAAGAAGGAAAGCATGACTGATTTTAATCCAGTAGGGAGCCAGACAGTAGAGCTGTTCTGTTCTTGGTCTATATCTGTGGCTCTCTTCCATGCTGTCAAAGTGTCTGCAGCTTATCACCCCTCATCACCACATGTGATGTCTATCACCACTTCTGTTATCGCTACCAGCATGACTACTAAACTCTGCTACTCCTCTCCTGGTTTTTTTTTCTTTGACTTTTTATTTTTGTTTCTTTCTTTTGTTTTGTTGCTTCTCCCATGGTCCTTGGTTTTTATGTCAAAAGACTGGCTTTTCATGGATCTTGAATCTCAGAGTGTTTCTCTTAATCCTGCTTGGTAAGCCAACCTAATATATAATGTTAAGTGTTGTCTCCAGATCTCCTTATTAAAAGACACACACACAACAGACTAGGGATTGAGGAGAAATCAGAATGCAGAATGTTATCTTTTAGAATAATAATAGTCTAGTTGTTTTTTGATGCTGTTGGGTTCTCAGGAACAATTTCTTCACTGTTAAAAGTATTTCTTTTTCAGCTTCTTTCTGATTTCAGAATAATTCAAGATACTTGAAGATGGCAGAAGGCTGACCACAAATAACTATGTTTTTATTGTATATGAAAGTAGTTAATCAATAAATACTCAGAAGCTAAATATCAAACAGGAAGGAGAAAGCCCTGTTCTACCTCTGAAAAAGGAAAATTACTGTTTTCTAGTTGGAGCAAAGGATCATCACAAAGGACACCTGCCACTAACATGTACATGAATGTACAGAAAATATGGTGCCTGTCTTTTTGGCTTCTGGCAACCATGTGAAGCAAACAGCCAGTGGCTTTATTTCAAAAAGAATAAGAGAAACTGGGTACTTAATGAGAGTTGGATACCAGCTAACAATAAAAAACGCAAGGCCCTTAAACTCTTTTGCAGAAGAAAGATTTTTCAAAACTGAAAGAACTGATTGTATTGATTCTGGTACTACAAACAAACTCCACACAAACCAACAAAGATTTGAAGTAAATACATTTGGCACTTGAAGGAAGGCTCATAGAATTAGAGTTAAAAGGAACTTCAGAAATCACCAAGTCCTATTCCTTCCTGTTACAAATGAAGAAACTAAGACTCATAGAGGTTAAAGGATATGCCCAAGGTCTAACTGCAAAATGCTGTCTCTCAATTAAATTATGCAGTAATTGCTAAAGGTTATTATTAGGACTGAAAAGATCATCACTGAGTTCTTCTACAAATATTGGAATCCTTAAGACTCTGTCTTGCTCTAGGGCACAGCATATACTTTTAACCCTTATTTGAATACAATAGAATGCCAAAAAACCAGTTCAGAAGGCATGAAACTCTGTCCTGGGATCATCATAATCCAGTTGTGCTATTGTGTGAACCTACTTTATTAATCTAAGTCCTGGGATATGTAACAGCAAGCAAAGAAGGATCTTTGTGGTTTTTCTGGATTGAGTTTTAACCATTCAGATATGTGCATGTGGGCTCTAGCCAATCAGATACTGAGTAGAACTGTATATAAAGAGACAGCTGGTGTTGAGAAAGCAGACATGAAGAGAGCTGGCATTGAAGGGGTGAGCCAACCTTGAGAACAAAAGGGCTGAGAGTGGAGAAGAGACCTCTGGGAGCTGGGAGAGGAGACTTCGGAGAGTGGAGATACATCTATGAGAAGGAGGTTTAGCCCCTTTTGAGAGCTGTTAAAGTGAACTGAACTGGTAACACAGAGCCTCTACACTTTGGAAGTGAATTGAGATGATGGTGATGGCGTGTGTATTAATATTGTTGTTGGTCTGTGAAGCTTTGTTTTCCCAGAGGCAGAAACCGCAAAGTGGAACAGTTTCCCTGAGCTGAGACATGGAATAGGAGCAGAGGGCTGCCTACCGGTGAATCCAGGAGAGAGTCAGGAGTGGTCAGCCCACAGAGGAAGAGTCATGGGACTTGGAAGTCAACCTCAAGTTAACACGAAAGAGGACTTTACTTGGACACTTGGTATTGATTAAGGAGATTGTTCTTACTGTGACCTAGGGTGGATAGTGTGGTATGTTGAAAAAGGACTTTACTTGGATATTTGGTATTGATTAAGGATATTGTTATGAATGTTAAGCTTTATTTTATTGAACAATGTTTAGTTTGTTGCTGAATACAGAGTTCCTTATATTATGCATTTAGACCGTTGAAATTATTCATGGCAGTAGTCCTCAGATGTGTGGCTGTGATTGGTGTTACATGACATTATTCCCACTCTCCTCTGAATTCTATTTTCTGTTTGTTTCCTCATGTCTGAATGGATACTGGAACTGTGACCCGTGTCAGTGCAATCATATTCCATCCTTGTCTCTACCATTTGACCTGGTTTGGACTTCAAGCAAATAAATACACTTTGCATTTACCTCTATACCAACCCTGCTGCTTGTCTGTGACTTTAACAGTCAAACACTCAACACTAGCCTACCTAATTCCACTCAGAAACTTGCTTGTGCTTATCAGTTCAGTCAGTCCATAAACTCTGCCTTTGATTTTCCTGGTAACCACCTGGCCCTCTTTTGTGGAAAGGAGGTTAGAAAAAAGGATTAAGGTCAGTGGTTCTGGTGAATAAGATGGTTATAACAACAGAGCTAGCTATTCTATCCTTTTTCTGCTTTTACTTTTTCTCTACAAAGGAGAATAAAATTTAGACTAGAATATAAGAACAAAAATAATGAAGAGAGAATTGAAACCCAACTTAAATTAGAAGGTCGCAAAAGAATATCTAGATGAAGTCAAATCTCCAGGCCCAAATAAACTGTGTCAGAAGGAACTGAGGCAATTTTCAGATGCAATTAACTATCTCTGTGATCTTAGAAAAATCTATGGAAAAAATCTAGAATGAATGAGTAAAGGAATGGTTGTCATTACCTAGAAAAGGAGGCAATGATCATCACGATATCTTCAGTAAGAACAAATGCCGATTAAACCTATTTCATTCACTGACAGGGTTCCTACGTTGGTAGATTAATGGAAAACTGTAGACATACATATACCTGAAATATATACTTGTATTTCAGTCAAGTCATTTTATAGTTTCTTGTGATTCTTTTGTGGACAAGATGAAGCAATGTAGGCTAGACAATGATACTGTTAGGTAGACTTTGAACTGAATAAACTAATGGACCTGAAGTGTGGATTAATGGAACAATGTCAACCTGGAGAAAGTTCTATAGAAAATTGTCATAGGAATCTGTTCTTGTCCTTTTATACATTTCAATCTATTTCTGTTATCATGATTGAGATGAAGGCAGCATGGTACAAAAGAAAGACCACTATCTCTGTAATCAGAAAACCTAGGTCCAATTTTACTTCTCGTGCTTACTACTTGTGTGATCTTGGTGAAATAATTTCCTTGGGTCTCTATATCTTCATCTGTAAAGTGCAAATGGAGGAGGAAATATTTCACTTTGAAAGCTAGGATGTTTGTGATTGGCTTTTAAATGTTTTCAATGAATAAAGGAATATATTTAAAGGGCTCATGATAATTGTAATTATATTAATAACTTTAGAACTTCTGCCATTTGTGCTGATAAAAACCAAGGGAAAAGACCAAGTAAAGATGATGGTATTAAATGATATATTTTAAGCTTCATTCAAGTTCATTTAAATACCCAAGTTTTGGATAAGTTTTAATAACAAGCTTTGGATATGTTTCAGTAATTGTCTTTGGATATCATTAGTAATTGTTGCTAAGGTCTCAAGTTGAATTGAGGTTTACACATATAGAAATGTTTTAGTCATCAAGAAACTTTTAAATTACTATTCCTGGGGGTACATACATTTGGAAAAGAGAAGGAAAATACTTGTATTTCTCAAGACGGTCAGAAATACAGCCCCATGTCAAATCACTCAGTAGGTCTTTATACTTGTTTTTGTTCAGTCACTCAGCTGTTGTCAGTTCCTTGTGACCCCATGAACCATAGCCCATCAGGCCCTTCTATCCTCCACTATCTCTCAATGTCTATCCAGGATCATGAGCATTATTTCCGTGATATTCCATATCCTTTGACATCTCCTTTTCCTTTTGCCTTCAATCTTCCCCAACATAGGGTCTTTTCCAATGAGTTCCATCTTCTCATCATGTGGCCAAAGTACTCAAGCTGTAGTATTTGACCTTTCAGTGAATAGCCTGAATTAATTTCTTTTAAGTACTGACTGATTTGATCTCCTTGCTGTCCAAGAGACTTTCAAAAGTCTTCTCCAGTACCACCATTAGAAAATCTTAAAGAACTTAGCTTTAGGAAAAGTTTTGTCTCAATTTATTAAAGCCTGTACATTAAATGACTTTGTTGTCAATAGCATTTCAGTATGTGCAACATGGTTAAATGGATGTGAAGGTGAAAAAAGTCTGCAATGTAGTCTAATTGCTTGGTTAAAAGCAGCTTTTAAATTAGGACAACACTGGAGAATTACTACTAATAAATAATAGATTTTAATATTGTAACTAAATTTTTATTAAAGCTTCAAATAATTTCTAAAAGAATCATTTTGTATCTATTTTATGAGCTTTTCTAAAATGGGAGAATTATTTTGTCCTTAAAAATTTTTTTCTTTTCTTTCTATTTTTTTCTTTTATTCTTTTACTTCTTTTTTTTAAAAGATTCTTCCTCTACCCTGTGTATAGAAGTATCCACATCATGTATAAGACTCAGGTAAAGATAAGCAGAACAAGTGGTAAAATTATCTAAATTTTCATATAGGTTATACATAGCCTAATTTGATGTTATTCCAATAGCTCTAATGTTTATAAGACCAATTCCATAAGATTTGAATTGACTTTCATCACATGAACTAATTACCAGAAGGCCAATGTGATTATGTTTTTGTCAGATCTCATTAATTATACTGTCTTATTGTTAGCAGGTTTTAAGTAGCATTACCTAGGAAACTTCCATAAGTGACATTGACACTGAAAAGTAGATCTACTGGGAGGAATGTCTGTCCAAAATCTTCCAGGGAAGAAGGCCCATTCTAGGTACTGTTAACAACTCACATCTCAGTTAAAGACACTATGATGTTGATTCAAAGGTCCATGTTTCTGAGTCTAACTGGACCAGACTTTATACTTTGTGGACAGTGGTCAAGGACAGATTCCTTTTGAAACAGAATTTCAAAGAGAAAATGTTTCCCAGAAGCAGACAACTTCATGAGACAGATAGCTAAACCCAAGACAACAGAGTGAAACAAGCTCCTGTTTTAATGGATGCAAACCAAATACTGCACATACATGTTTGCTCAGCACGTGAATTACATTGGGGAGTTAGGAAAGGATCTAGAGGAGATTAAATATGAAGGGATATGTGGCTGGCATATTTGGGGTTTGCTATATATAATACTAAAGATTGTTATTATATTCCTTTAGTTTCACTGTTGTATTCAGTGTTTCCTAATACTTCCTAATTCCTAATCTACCCATAGAAATACTTGTCAGAAAACTTATATTAAGGCATTCAGAGAGATGATCAATGAGATGTATAAGAACATTGAGTGACCTACTTCCAAAAGTAAGACCAGTGAGAAGAGAACTTCTTGCTTAACTTTCTTACTTCCCATTAGTTAAAATGACAAGTCACATAACCAGCTAGAACCTGCAGAATCAAGCTGAGACATCAAACCATAGCTCTGGTGTTAAGTGATTAGCTTGCAAATTCCAGCTATACCCCCAGTGTTTACTGTCTGATGTCCTGTTTTATTTGATACAGATCTTGCCTTCTACCATGTATTCTCTGATGTGTAAATCATTACCTTCCCCTTCTACTTTTTTGTAACTTATCCTGAACCCATCCTTCTATACAAATGAAACTTATATAAGGTTGCTAAAACTATTACTCAGAGCTCACTGATTTTTGAATTTAGTGAGTTTATGTTTTAAGTACATTAAACTACTTATAATCACACCTCAGCATTATCAATGATTATAACCATCAGCAGTATCTATCCATGGATTCTTAGACAATTTCTGTTGCATTAGTAATATATTTAAAAACTTAAAATTTGAAATTTTTAGTGTATCATTTGCACAAGTACAGAAAGGGGAAGTTAAAACTGGGTAACAGTTCCTGTGAAAAAGATCAAGATATTACAAATTTCACATGAGTAGGTTTTATGACATAATATTAGAAAAATGAATGCAATTTTGGACTTCATTCCTATATGTATTGTATCCAGAGTGATGGAAGGTATAGTTTAACTTGATTCTGCCCTGACCTCACACACCTAGATATTGTACTGAGTTCCAGGAAACACATTTGAGGTATGACATTGAAAAGCTATTGAGTGTTCTGAGGTGAAGCACACTGAGAAGACAGGAGATGAAAAGACAATTAAAGAAATTCGGAACATATAATCTCAAAAAAAAGTCAGAAGAACTGAAAGGTGTCTTCAAGGATTTAAAGTGCTTTTCTGTGGAAAGGGGAATAGAGAAGAGAAATAAGAGCAGTGGAAAGAAGCTTTAGAGAAGTAGCTTTTAACTTAATATAATTTTTTAAAACTTGATGATAATTAGGATTAAGATTATAATAGGATACTTCAAAATGTAATGAATTGCTCCTAACTAAAAGTCTTTAAGAAGAGGGCAGAGGACTACTTCTTGTAGATTCAGCTCAAGAAACTTTGAGTAAGCACCTACTGTTAGAAGAATAAAACGCTAGAAATTAGGAGAGATACAGGATTTCAGATGCCTCTGTCCTCAAGGACTGTATTGTTTCTGTCTTTGTATTCCTAGCACCTAGCACCTTGTATTACACATATTCAGAACTTAGTAAAGGTTTGATAATTAAATTGAATGAATAGCTTCTATGTTTCATTGAAACTGTGAATTTGTATTAGCACCTAGGTTAACACAAGGCCCTGCACATAATAGATGGCTAATAAATGTTTGGAGAATTAAACTACAAAAATTGGCCTCCTGGACATAATCTTAATCTCTAGCCTATTCCATTCTAGACCTTCCAAACATAATCTCTAACCTATTTATCCATTCTACGTATTTTATTAGGCAGATTTCTGATCCTTCCTGATCTATCCTACTGTTATGAAACAATTAATATATAGGCATGTGCATTTCTTTAAACATTGCTTCACATTGTCTGTTACCCATTGTGTGTGTCTCTACAAATTTAAATAAATTATTCTAGTTCAAAAATCTATTGATTCTGACAAACAAATAAAGTTCTAGATTCTAATTCCTATGGTTTCTTAGAGAGGTTTAATTTGCATAAAACAATCACTACAATAAGGTATCAAAATAGCGCAGAAATTGCCTAAATAAATTTGGCATTCTATGTCAACCAGTGAGATGTGAGAACCATGAGCAATACCAGTTTTATATCCCCAGTACTTAGCATAGTGCCTAGCAGTGGGTGTTTTAAAAAAAATGTTCATTATAACTGCTTCTGAAAACAAGCAGTTTGCAAAACATTATAGAGGAGGAGAATGAATATTAAAAGAATATCACCTTAAAAAGCAGTTGAAAAAAAAATGAGCCTGCCGAAAGTTTGATATAAGTCCCACATAAGCTGGATAGATCATCCTGAGAATATTTATATAAAAAGTGTAAGGAGCATAACAAATAAATGCAGAACGGCACAGATTTGCTAGCAATCTTATGCCAATGTGTGTTCATCATGAGCATGAAATGGTAATGGAGAGCCTATGGAATCACAACATTTTGTCCAATGAGGAAATGGAAATGGCAATAAAGAAAACAAAATTGGGATGTGAAATTGGTCCTGAATAAATCCCAATAGAGAAAAATCTATATTGTAAATAACATAGTTGTAAAGGTACATGTTGTATAAAAGAAAGATTACAAAATAATGAAAAAGACATAGGTGATATTATTACCCACAAAGACAATAGGAAAACACCAGGAACTACATAATCATGTTCCTACATTCTCATCTCTATAAAATCTTTTAGAATGGTTTCTGCATGTATTTAGAATCTTCTTCATGAAAATATGAGAAATAGGTGGACTTTTACAAACAATTTTCTATAGTAGAAATCTATATATAAACTACATCTTTACTGGCATACAAATGCCTGACGCATAAAAAACACAAGATTTTGTCAATTATCTTAAAAATTGACTCAAAATGAAACACCACTCTAAAAACTCTTTTCCCTTAAATTGTAGAAAGCTACTTGTGCACATGTTAAGATACTGTAAGAGTCTGTAATAAATGCAACCCCAGAAATAACTTTAATCTGCCATAATTTATCACTATCAAAAAAGGAATAAATTTTATATCTAATGTTATTTCATTATGGGTTTATAAAAAAAAGCAAAAGTGTATAGGAAAGCCTGATATATTCCCACTCAGAGAGCTTTACTTATGGGATGACTAACCTTTGGAATCAAGAAGCAGTAGCATCCACACAAGAGCAGAGGCATCCACCTAGAATGCAGAAGGAATAAGTTTCTGGATTTCCAAATACAAATCTATAAAGTCACATCAAATTTCATAATCGGTAAAGCTATTTTTCCTATAAGGTTCTGAATAATTAACTTATATGCACAAATATTTTTCAACTACTGAAATATTCCAAAAGAAAGTTTGTTTTTAAATAACCCAGACTGCTCTTCCCTCAAGTAAATCCAAATTTCTAGGATTTTAATGTAAACACATTGTGATTTTTGAAAATCAGATATGAGTTTGTAATACATAGAGTATATATTATGTGTATACATATATATAGATATGCATATACACATTTTATTTGTATGCATACATATATACATGTATGTATATGTGTGTGTACCCATACAATCTCCAACTGTTTAAAGTTTGGCACTTTTCTTCCCTGTCTGGGAAACATTCTGGGGACAAAAGAAAAAGCAGAAGCAGCTGTATGTGGGAGATTTCAGAGAGAAGCAGGTGCTTGTTATTTTCAAGGTCTATTTAAGAGCATCAGAAAATGGTTTGGTATGTTCATGGAGTGGAGTGATAATGGCCTGGAAATGATGAAGGGAAAAACATGGACTGAGAAGTACATGTAGTCAGAGGGACTTCCTTGAACTGGAAGGACAGTAGTTCTTTAAAGAACTAAAATGAGATTATCAGGACCAGAAGGATTTATCTTAAGGTGTTCACTTTGGCAGTCTGCTTTCCATCTCATTCTTGCTGCCTGAACAACAAGACACACCACCTCTGCACATCTCTGACCCACTGTTCTTGACTTCTCATCCATCAGCCAGAAGACCTCGACTGGTGCCTCAAGGTCACTATTGCTCTTCCTGGTTCCAAACAGCTTCCTCAAATCAGTCTTCTGCTTCCTTCTCCAATAACTGTTGGCAAGTTGCTAGATTCCCAAAAACTTGACCCGCAAACTTTCCAGCTTCACATTATAATTGGCTCTTCAGATAGACAAAACTAGATCTGTGTTATCTTCTCCTAGTACCTTGAGTTTCTAATTCTGTTGGTTAGCTCTTTCAACCTTGTCTTCCTTAGAGCTCTGCTTGGCATCATGACATCTGGGTCCCATAAGAAAAAGAGAAAATCCCTTCTGAAGAAATTATCCCAAAGGAGTCAAGAACAGTCTTCAGAAGTGCTCAGTACTTAGTGGTGTTGACTAATTAGATAGTTCTAGTCATAAAGTTTTGGCAATATTGGTTAAATGTACAGTTATTGACCTGTGGTCAATTAGTTAAATAACAAGTTTGATGAAATTGGCTGGTCATTCAGCCACGCTCACTAGCAAATAGTTAATTAATTAATAACCAAATCATTTTGTGTACATAGAAACAGCTTGCCTGTATCCCCTAAACAGCTCATCTTCCTGACAGTCTCTAATATCATTATCACTGTTGCTTCAGAGTGCAACATCTCCATGTGTACACTTTGGGGAAAGAGAAAAGGAAGAGAGTGGGCAGGGAGAATCAATTTCCATTTACATTTTTAGTCATTATTTGAAAGACCACAGTATTTATTACCAGTCCATATTTATGTGTAACAAAATGTTCTTGCTAGTAGGACAGCACAGCTGAATGTCTCTAATCCACATTGACTTGTTCAGATACTTTTATGTGGGGTTTGAATATTATTAATATGCTTGAAGCCAAATGTACCAGATGTCTAAATTCTCAATTTTTTTTCCTTTTTTTTCCTAACAATCTCCTGCTTCATAAACTAATTTGCAAGATGTGTAGATATTTATAACACTTTGGAAAAACTTAATGATAAGAACTCATTAATAAACTTCAGTTTCTAGAGCTAGAAGTACCCTTAGAAATATAATTCAATTAATGCTTTCATTTTGTAGATAGGTAAACTGAGATTCAGAGTACTAAGGTGAAAGCTACCCCTTCAAAACCACATACCTAACTGGAGGTACAAGTAAAATTGCAACAAAAACTTCCTGACTAGATAAGTGTCCTTTCCATTATTCCAAACTGGTTTCTCTAAAGCCTCATTAAATGTTTAACAATTCCATATATGCTAAGGAATCTTCTATGACCAGCGTAAATATGATCTAATTAGTAAACCTTCTTACACTAGACATTCAGTAGGTTAAGTTAAAGTTTTTAAATGTAATAGACACAGATGTATTCTGTTCTTTTTCTAAGATGATAACCTTGCAGATCACAGAAAATCAGAGTGGCTATTATGGAAGGTAAATTAATTTTTCTTCAACAGGTGAGTAGCCTGACAACCTAGGTTATATCAGATTGCCTGTTCAACCAATCAGTTTAATAATGTGACTACTGACCCACAAATTATGAACCATATTAACACAGCTTTGGTTCTTTTGGTAACATTGAGACAACTAGCATATAATAAAACATAATACTAAAATCTGCATTCAAGAATAACATGGGATGGAGTAGGGGGAAAACCCACCAGACACATATATTCTAATTTAAAGAAAAACTGGAAATGTTAACTCAGATTCAACCACATTCATTCCCACATTTATGTATTAACGTAATAAGATATTCTTATCTTTTCATAGCCAGGACTCAGGCAGGAGCAACACAGACAGATCAAAAGATAAGGGAAAATCAGAACTTTAAATCCATATAGACATGCATGTCAATAAAAATAGTTATTTGTATACTTTAAGGTTAAATAAGTGGGCATTGTAAACTTTAAAGTGTTGTGCAAATAGAAGCTATTATTATCAACATATCTGATAATGGACAAAGCTAAAGCTAAAACTCCCTCTGTCACACACACTTGCACATAGATAAATGTGACAGTTCATCATCCCAGCTCTCAAAATACAGTGTACTCTCTTGTGTTTTCTCAAGCCACGTTTAATATAGTCAAGTAAATTACATTCTATTACTGTGACAATGTATTATTTTGTGACAACTCTAGTCCTGCTCTGATTGAACAAATCTTAATGTAGCTGCTAGCCCAACCCCTTGGATAAATTTTCAAGGAAGTCTATAGAAAACAAAACAAAACAAAACACCATGATATACTTGTATGGAAAGTGCCTAAGGAAACTTTCTTAAAGAATGAGGCCAGTATTTCATGACCACTTGATTATCTATTTCGGGAAATTCTCGAAAAGAATTTTCAGTGTACTTTAAGAGCTATCATTAAACCATTTATTGCTAAGGAGGTGTTGAGTTTCAAAACAATTTCTAAAACCAAAATAATACCATTCTTTTGGAAAGTAAAAAAAAATATTTAAAACAGCATATTCCATATAAGCTGTCTTGTAAGATGTGCTAACACATTTAAGAGGTAATATTAAAGGAAAGGAAAACTAATAAAAAATTAAGTGGTTTCTGAAGAAAGGTAAAAGGATATATGTTACAGCATATCTGAAGCTAAACCAGCATTCATGAGGAAGAGAAGCAATAGGAACAGAAGCTTTACAAATAGCTTCTAGCCATTGAGTCAATTCAGCTTGCCATTTCTGGAAAGGCAATTTGTGAACCATCCTCTCCCTCCATGTCACTAGAATTTAATCAACACTAAAAAATAAATATTGCATTCTTGAATCTAAACACTAGAATGTGACCTTAGGAAGACAGAACAACTGTACATCTTATACATGATAAAGGGTAAGGGAATATGGGCCGGATCTATTATTTCACTGGTGTTAAGAAAACACCCTCTTCCAATGCAGATTGACACCTCACTACTTTGAATCTTAAGAGAGCTGCCTAGATATCTAAGTTATTTGACTTGCCCATGGTCACACAGTCAACATATTTTAGAGGGGGTACTTTTATCTACAGTTTCATGGCTCAGAGGTCAGCTCTCTATCTATTGTTCCATCCTGCCCCTCAACGTATTTTATAACATCCTTTCCAAAAATAACCTTTTTTTATATTTTATTTGAGAAAAACACTGAGTTAAAGTCAAAGGAAAAATGCCGTTTTGAACATTAGGGGAGGCCTACCAAAATTATCATGTAACTAATTTAAAGGGAGAAGAAACTGCTTTTGACTGATATGATTGCTCATATTTTTAGGGGGAAATGCATAGTAGAGAGCTGACCTTGTAGCCGGGAAGACCTGATTCTTTACTGACTGTGTGATCCTAAGCAGTCATTTCTCTTTTTAGTGCTCTAATCTTTCAGCTTTCTAAGTCCATAAATTGTGGATAGGGTACTACATAGATAGGGACAGTCTCTTACCTAGGAATTCCCTAAATCAATGAAATCATAGATGCTGCGGTTAGGAAATGGTTTGCTCCTTTTCTTTTGCCTGCGTTCTTTCCCTTGGACTTCCAAACTGATGAGGGAGACAAATGGAGAGAGGATTTCTCCTTCATCCCTCTGTCACCATTCCTGATGTAGAAGTTTGAAAATCGGAGGGACCTAAGTCAATTTGAGAAGGGAGATTTTTTTTTTTTTGCCTCCACCTCCTGGCTGTTTTCTTCTATCTTACTCTTTCACTTTCCTTTCTGAGTACAGTTAAGAGATTAGCAATCCTGAAAATGGGGATTACAAAATTTGTGAGTCTAGCATGAACTTCAGGAGAGTTTCAGTCACTGAATAGCTGACTTTGGACCTGTTTACATGGCCCTCAATGGGCCTTGTTTCTCATGCCCTTGACTAGGTTCCTAGAAACTTTCCCATGACCCAGATGGTCCAGAGTTTATGAGGCACTTACTAAAGGACAAAATAAAGAGCAAGAATGCCAAAATACATTAATTTTGTGAAGTTTTTTTATTCATCTCAATTCACTTGATCTATTCTCTAAGTTCTAGAGCAGATACAGTAAACAGGTTAATATTCACTGAAGACTTTTTTCTTCAATAATTAATGTGTTGGAATGTCTCGAACTACGAAACAGGCAATCGCTTGAAAGCTAGAATTGGCCCTAATACCATACCTAAATTCCATGTTCATTCCTCTTGATGTATCTCTTTCCAGCCTTTAAATCAGAATTAACTCTGATAATGGAATCCATCCCTTTCTTCTCATTAATTCTCTAAAAACTCACACGAAATGAGACCTCTTTTTCTGACATAAAGCTGTGACCTCAGGCCACAGATAACAAGATTAAATATTTCAGTCTTATTAGGCAAAGCCTATGTCATTTTCATTGTCTTTATCAGAAACATTTATTCAGTGACTACTAACATCCAGTACTGTGCTAGACACCATAGAAAAGGTAATTTACAATTCAAAATGAATGAAAGAAGGGAAGAGAACAAGCATTTATTAAGAACACACTATGCTTCAGGCACTGTCCTAAGAACTTTGTAAATAATCTCATGTGACCTTCACAACAACCCTGGGGGGTAGCTGCTATTATTAACCCCATTTTAGAGTTGATTAAACCGAGGGAGTCAGAGATTCAAGTGGTTTGTCCTGGATCATACAGCTAGTAAGTATTTGAGGCAGAATTTGAACTCAGGTCTATCCGATTCTAGACACTGCCCCACCTGGTTGCCTCACAGCATTTAAAATACACAGTAATCCATTCCCTCTCCTCCCTTCCTTCCTCCAAAACTCTCTATCTCTCAAGGATGGGCCAACAGTTGGTCCCAGGCCAAACCCCACTTAGTCATTTTTTGGTCTTTGATTGATTCAGCATGAAGGTAAATGGGAATTGTTTCTGTTTTGTCCAGAAACCCTGATAGTCTTCCCCTCCCAGTTTGATTTTTTTCTGGACTAGGTTAAAGACCATTCTTTGCCTCATTTTTTTCCTAGCCATAATAATTGAATCAATTCAAACTGAAACCTGCTAAAGACTTTAGCTTTTAAAAGTCAAAGATCTATCATGGCATCTGGGAATATCTCCATTCTTTCTGATGTGTATCTGACCACTGGACCCAGATGGCTCTGGAGGAGAAAGTCAGGCTGGTGACTTTGTACAGCCCTCCCTCAATTAAATCCAATTCACGTGCATGTCATGGCATCACCTCCATGATGTCATGGTCCTCTTAAGGACAGACCACAACAATCCTTCCTCTCCCAAATTGCCACCTGCTAATCAGTTATAGACTTGGAAATTTGCATTCAAATGCAAGATTGGAAAAAAGGTAAAGAAATTGTTGCAGGCATTTTGTGCAAATTAGATGAGAAAATGATATGACAAGTGGCCATAAAACAGGCCAGGGCTTCTTTATACTGGTAAAAAAAAAGTAAAGGTTTCTTATGGTAAGAAGTCATAGGATGTTAGGGCCTTAGGAAAAGACTGGCATGATCCAAGGGATGGAAAAATAAAATGACTTTGATAACTGCTGAGAATTAACTATAAAACAAGGTACCAAAGAAAAGTTTGCAATAGCCTAACCCAATAGATTGGCAATTTTGTGAAGGTGAATCAGATGCATGAACAAAATTCCTATCTATAACAAAAGCAAAGTTCAAATCTGGAAAGCACATCAAGCTTACAGCTCATTTAACATTAAACCTAGGTCTAGAATTCAAGCCTTTACCATACAGTACTACCCCAAGAGAAGTACAGCATTTGGGGGTACAACTACAGTCTATTCTGTCACATACAGGAGGTAGGGAAAGAGTTGAGATCAGTACTGTCTTAAACTCTTATTTCCCAAAATTTCCTATAGAAAATGGTTAGAATATTTCAAATTCTCTTAGACACACTTCTAGTGAGAGTTATCTTAGAGAACCTTGTTCAGGTATGTAGCATACACCTGAACATGAATTAAAGTTTCATCATAGGCTTAAACTTTTCAGTAAGATGACATCAGGGCAGGTACCAATCATTATACACAACCCAACTCTTCCCTGCTCCCAATCGGTGTTCCCAGAAGATCTGTACACAAACCAAATAAAAGGGAAAGGTCATTCAACTGCAGACACATTTTCCAAAATTGCAGCCAGCTCATACACACTGGTAATGGTAATTGTCCATACCCTCATTATTTCAGATGAATGTCACTCCCATATACTATAAATGGTGAAGCAAACACCATTAGAAATATGTAAAATATATTTTAATGATAGAAGAATGTGTGTTTTTCAAAATTGGATATCATCATGTGGAAAACAAGCTCTTGTTATTAAAATTCAATGAAATTAGTTAACATCTTTTGAATGACTAACTTTGTTTCTAATTTAGCATCACAAGACTACATGTTCTAAATCCAGATATATCCTAGAATATATTTTTTTTAACATACTGCATTTACATAATTGAGTAAACCTTGTCTTTGACTCTAACTTAGACTGATAAATTAAGGAAGGGTGAATATTAAGATGCCCAAAAGTGTTGGTATAGAAACACAAAATCTCTTATTTCACTTGAAAATAGTGATATGATTTGAACATGAAAGAAAAAGAAGCATTTATCTTAAATATGTGACACATGTACAGGAAAAATTTCAAAGAGAATTACCACACCACCCTTTTCTTGCAAGTTTTTATCTTGAAAATACTTCTACTTTTCTAGTTAGGCAAGAAATTAGCTAATGTAACAAACTTCATATGCTCTCATAGAAATGAGTGGATAGATATGGGTACAGGTTCCAAGCTGCTACTTCAGTTAATTCAGAGCAGATTCTTCTAGGAGTTCTGTACTACAAGGTCTAGAAATCTCTTTGTTTTAAAATTGGTGTGCATACAGAATACTGAGACCTAAAATGATTTATATTCCATTATTAGCATTGATTTGTTTTTCCACTGCAGTCTAAAGGACTTCAAAAGTAATATGCTAAATGTAGTCTTTTGCTTCCTACAATAATTCTGATTTTCACTGTCTGACTTCTTAGGGTACAGTAAAGACACAATGAAGAGTTTGGGGCTACTGGGGGCCCAGTGGGTAGAATGCTAGGCCTGGAGTTGGGAAGACTCATCTTCCTGATTTGGTCTCAAGATTTGTCCTCAGACACTTACTAGCTATGTAAAGCTGGGCAAGTCACTTAACTTTAGCTATCTCATCTGTAAAATGAGCTGGAGAAGGAAACAGCAAACCACTCCAGGATATTTGCCAAGAAAACCCCAAATAGGGTCCCCCAAAGCTAGACATGACGAAATGACTGAACAACGACAGTTGCTCTCTTCCTACTGTCTATGATTACCTGCTTGAACAGTGACAGATACTTAGGATTTTTGGGTAGCCACTAGAAACCCATACTCATAAAGCATCAGAATGGATCACCTGAATAAATTCATTCTCATAGATATTTGTTACATGCCAATAAAGTATAAAAATATTTCACAAGTTACGATCCAGGGGCACTTTGGGGTCCCCAAGACCCTGTCCATGAGGTCAAAATTATTTTCCTAATAATACTAAAATATTTTTCATTTACTAATATGGTAACTATTGATAGGCATAACTCACAGAAAAGCTCATGGGGAGGCTTCACATGCAAGATTGAGAGAGTCAAGCCTCTTGAGGAAACTTTCCTGCTGGTCCAAGGGATAGGGCGCCTGAATTTTCTCCAAAAGTATACCTATACCCTGGCCAAGGATTTGAGTTGAGCCAGAAATGGAGACAATTGAAACTGCGACCAAGCAATGTCCAGCAAAGAAACCCCTCCCACTGATGAGTAGAGATTGCAAAAAGATTCCTTGATAGAGATGGTATATCATGAGCAAATCACTAAAAGACATCAAGGATCCTGTAGAATTAGAGGTATAAATTGGCCCCTCTTGTACAACGTTTATATTGGTGAGATCTATTTCCCCACTGATGGTGTATAGATATTTATGGGAGAATATGGCCTAGGATTACATGTAGAATATCCTATGACAAATCTCATCATTTGATTTCAATAAATGCCTCTGATTTGGATTGAATGCATCCTCTAGCTGACTGGAGAAAAAAGAAGACTCATTAGCAGGGGCTCATGATTTGTTTTCAGTGGATGTGGATATAGAGAACTTTTAATGTGGGGTAGTCATCCTCAAGGGGACCTCTCCTACAAGTCAGGAATGGCCTGGATACTACATGTAAAATGAGAAGTTTAGAATAGACAGTGCCTATGGTCCTTTTCAGCTCTAAATCCTATGATCTTAAGCTGTGGGAGTCATTTGCAAATCAAATCTGTATAGGTAGATCATCAACTAATGAGAGTCAAAACTGAAAACAAATTAGAAGGAAAGCGCAAAAGTAAGAAACTTTGCATGCTATTAAAATAGCTCAACCTATCCTGGTGACATGATATCATGTGGAGATACATGATGGCCAATGACAAAATGGCTTAATATATAAATTTATTTGAGCATTATGTCCATACAAACCAGGAAGAAGGTAGTAGAGAGGGAAATGAACAAATATTAATAGACTGTACAAAACTATTTTATTCTTAATATTCTTTGCTTACATTTTCAGCACTCTATCAGCATTACTCCAAAGGAAGAAGCTCAAGAGAGAAAACCCTTTTGTATTTTCCTTTGTTTTATAGATTGCCAAGGGTCAAACATTTTATTATCAAGTGACCAAGTTAGTGGTAATGGACCAGTCTATGTTTGGTTAGTTTTACACAATTGATAAGCATTACTACAGTGGAATCTCATATCCTCTATGGTATGACTGTGAATATGCTTCTGTTATAGAAAAGTACTTCTTAAAGTCTTCCTGTTCTCTTCATTTTCATCAAATAGACCTTTAGTACACATGGAAATGGATCTCAAGACTTTTGATAGAGATGGGAAAGTAGGGACATGGGTCTTTAACTTAATTATATTAAAGATATACCCTGGATTGCCTTTGTTAAGTTCTAAGGTCCATTATTTTTTCTAAGAACTTTTCTGTCTCTATAAAATATTTGAGGATAATCTACACACATATTGAGGGTATCCCTGATGAAGGTCTGAGGAGGGACTAGTCAGGCTTTTGCGAATGACAGTTGAAAAAAAGACCATATCTTTAGTCAAACAGTTTCCCTAAAAGGTAAAGAGTATATAAGACCCCACTGAGTTTACTGTTTGACTACTTTAAAAAAGTTTCTGATTTAGAACCAAGTGTCACCCAAGAGTTCTCCTCCAACATGGTATATCCCATGCACACGTTAAAATCATGAGATTAAATTAGAACGATATATAAGCAAAAGAAGAAGGGTCTTTCACGTGATCTATTTTGACATCCAAACAATGTCAAGAAGTCTAAAAGAAGGACCTCAGCATGTTGGCTGGATCCTCTTGCAATGGTAAAGGAATTCGAAGATCTTCCCTGCCCCTTAATCAGCCCATGTGACCTACTTTGAGCTCTGGTCCAACCCAAGCTTGAGTCCCATGAAGCTCATAGTGGGAGGAACTTGCTGGATGGGTGGAGTAGGAAGACAGAGTGAGGCAGAGCTGAGAGAGAGCGCACAGGAAAAGCAGAGCAGAAAGGCTAGTATGAGTGAGAGAGGAAGTGATTTTATCTAAGGAAGTTTGTTTGTGGGGAGGCCTAATTGAGTGAAGGCTTGGGCTGTGGGAAGGGCTATGCTCCCTGCATTGATAATGTGTATTGATTTCTTTGTTACTAATGATGGATTTGGCTTTCTGGTATCTGAATAAATATTTTGGTTTCATCGTTGAGTAAGAGAGTTTATATTTTCCGAAATTACCCTGGAAATACACATGCATATCCAATAGTGGCTACTGTGGGTATCTCATTGGCATTACATCCCTGTGGAAAATTTATGGGAGAACAGCTCAAGAGGTACACAGTATGAGAAGGCATAGGTGTGCTATAATCTGCACTGTTGGAGGGGAGGACATACATTTATAAACTCAGAGATCTGCTCAATTATGTAATAGATGAATTACACAAAAGCACATCATGTATATAAAGCACAAACAGTCTTTGATTTTTAGGTTAAAATAATAAAGATTCCTTGGTAGCTATAATCACAGGAAACTAATCATTTTATTATCAGTATCAGGTAAAATATAAATTCTTTGTGACAGTCCTCTGTCATAAGGGAGACCATAATGCGAAGATGTAGGGTTCCCCTGTTGACTCTCACTTTCCTCACCTGGGCTCACAGTGCCATTTTTCCCTAGTGTAGGTATGGCATCAATAAGCTAAGTCCTTTTGGGGGGATATAGTTTGTGTCTAAGGGAAGGCCTGTGGGTCAGCCAGAGATATTGGTGAAAATATACCCTTAATAAGTTTGGATTCTCAGAATAATGTGTAAAGCAATGAGAATAAGTTCAACGTAAGGCTTTATTGAAAATAGTGGGCAGGGGAGAGAAAAAAATGCATCTGATATACAAATCAGACACATACATAGCATACAACTTACATGAGGTCAGTGCCGTGTTGGGGAGAAGAGAGACATGGGTCCATTCATCAAGGAGGGCACGTGTTCCTGCTAGTAAAGAAGGTGTGCTCTAAAGCTGTGCTTGTTTGCATATATTTGCATATCAGGAGTCAGGGAAAAATATTATTTTGGAAGTTATCAGAAAGAAAAACAAGCTGATGATAGACAAAATATATTTCAGGCACATAGCTGCACATAGCTTTGAAAAATATTATTGTCAATATTTTTCCATGAGTATGTTCTATAAGCTAACAGCTTCACCTAAGGGGAGACTGTCATGGTGGTCTCAAGACCACCAGGACCAATCTTATAACATAGAGGTTCTACATTATCATAGAAAATATTCCAGGCAAAGCCCAAATGGGTGAGAGTCCCTATAAATGGAGAAGTCTTTTAGACGTTCATTTTTGTGGATGACAATGTAATAAACACACTAAGCCCTTGAGCACTAATAGTACCTTCTCAATGAGATCCATGACCTCTCAAGAGACATCCCTATATAAGGAATGCAAACCATGACATATTGCTACAAGCATACCACTGAGTAATCCCACTAGTACCACAATCAAGATCTATACTGCAGACGAACAATTAGTTAGATTTGGAACTGAAAAGAAAGAAGAGAATAGGACAGATTACATTAAATTAAAAACATAGAACTTTCAATTATCCCAAATTCTCTGATACAGACTCATATTTCTAACACTAATTTCTTCCTAATGGTGATTTATGCCTGTGAAAATTATTAAACAAGAATTGGTAAACAAGTATTGAATTTGTATGTTTTCCCATGTCACTATTTCTATATTATATGGCTTTGCTAGAAAAAAAAAGTTTTTAAAGTAAAATTAGGTATGTATAGAGAGATAAATGGAAAGAGATTGAATTCTTAAATGTAGCAAAAGTTGTTTTAAAGGAAATAAATTAGATGGCACTGCAGTCATCAAAGAATCCAAATTGCATGAATCAAAGATAACAGGGAGACCCATGTTATAGACATAAAGTAGATCAAAGCATATTGCTTATAATAATGTATCAAAAGTAGCATAAAAGATATTGCCTAAGAATTGTATAAAATGTGACAGACTGCTCAGATTGTAAGAGCAGGGGATAGCCATTAACCCAAGTTCTACATTGATGCACTTAGAAAATGACTAGTACTAAAAATGCTTTCAATATATTGGGTAAAATCAAATATGGAGGATCCATCAAAGGACACAAATAAAGAATGACACATGAATGAGAAAGTCTGGACAGTTTGTAATCTACCCTGTTGAAAAAAGCACTCAGAATGAGATCAAAGATTCATTAAAGTATTAAAGCATCTCCTTTCAAAAGAAACATGAAGTCTGAAATATTCTTCTGAAGACACTCTTGAGTAGACCACTGCTACCACTTGTACCTTTATACTTAGTATAAAGTACTATGAGTTGACATTCACTCTATTTCAGAATGCTATTTTGTGAAAACAATCTTATTCTACAAAATTGCTTTTGATTCCAACATTGCTTTGCACAAGCTGTATTGATTTAATGAAACTCACTGCCAAGAATGTCTTTTTATCTACTTCATTTCTATGGCAGATCTGTGATTTCTCATTTAACATTCTAGTGCTAAAGTTATAATGCAAATCATCCTCTCCTTTCGTGTCATGCTACCCTCATGAAAATCTCATTAAATGAGTTATTATGTGAAAAAATAAAAATGTTCTAGGAGGTTGAATAATTTAAGACACTCATCTTATTTTGTAACAATATAACATGATGACTTGAAATTTTCTCCTTTAAGTTCTTGGATTTTAAACACAAACGAAAACTGAGGCATCTTCTACAATTTAATTGAAATATAAATACAGATTTAGAAACTTAATGCTGTACAGTCTTGCCATCACCAGGATGCCATTTTCCCTTATCTCCTCTTTGTTCTCCAAGTCTGTCTTAGAACTGATCAGGGTTGATTGGGCAGAGGAAAGACACCACTACTATGGTCACTGTTAACCAATGTTTTTTCATCCATTGATCCCTCTCTTGGGAGGGACCACCTGGAACCCATAAAGGTTTCCTCTCTACTCACATGGCTTAGATAAGACGGAAATCATCAATACTTTTCCTTCCAGTGCAATAGAGGACCATCAGGAAATACCATCTATCATACTATTGCCTTTAACGGTCCTCTAGGCTAGAGGTGTCAAACTTGTGGCCTCCAAAACTCCCAGCATTAGCAGTTTCCTGAATCAATATGCCACAGGGATCCATTTATATTTGAGCTAATGCTACTGCTCTGAGCCTTACCATTTACCCTTCTTCTATATCCTGAAAATTCCCAGAATTTGTCACAAGACAAACCCTAACCCTGCTATTAAGAGAATCCCTGGTTCTTGCCATCTGTCAGTTTTCCAGGCCTTTCCACTTCCCTTGAAGTTGTACCTTTTTGTGTGTGTATTGTCTCCCTCAAATAAAGTTTGAGCTCCTTGAGATCTGGGAGTGTCTTCCCTTTTCCCCAATACTTAGGACAGTACTTGACACATAGCAATAAATCCTCTTTCATTCATCCATTCATACATATAGATATCATTGCTCAAGAGACATAGTTAGGACTAGTCTTCCACCACTCTACTCATAATTTTGCTTAATTTTTTTAGACACTGCCTTTTATTGGAATTCTGTCCCTTGTGTGAGACACCTTGTTGGCCATGTCTATGGGTGACTACATGTTTGTTTTTAAATTTTTGACACAGACATTCTCCAATAAAAATCCAAACCCCTTGAAATACATCTCCTCACCAGAGTTAAGTTAATACTAACAGAAAGAAAGAATATATCCTTTAATTTTGAACTTAAAGCACTATAACTGACCAAGATTTTGCTGCCATTCCATATCAACTTTGCTATAACTATGAATATTCTTCTAGCTTTGCTTTCTTTATTGTGCATCATTTAATATAAATTCTATATTTCTAGGAATTCTACATATTTTTAATTTTGCATGTGCGTGTAGATTTTTATTTTTTTATTATTTGTTTTTAGACTACAACATTCATTTCCACAAAATTTGGAGTTCCAATTTTTCTCCCCATCTCTCCCCTCCCCCTACCCCATAACACCTAGTATTCTGATTACCCTTTCCCTCAATAAGACCTCCCTTCTATCACACCCCACCCTTTCCTTATCCCCATCTTCTCTCTTTTCTTGTAGGGCAAAATAGATTTCTATACCCCATTACTTGTATTTCTTATTTCCCAGTTATATGCAACAACAATTCTAAACATTCATTCCTAAACCATTGTGTTTCAACTTCTCTCCCTTCCTCACTCCCCACCCATCCCCACTGAGAATGCAAGCAATTCAATACAGGCTATATATGTGTCATTTTGCAAAAGACTTCCATAAGAGTTATGTTGTGTAAGACTAACTATATTTCCCTCCATCCTACCCTGTTCCCCATTTATTCTATTCTCTCATTTGACCTTGTCCCTTCCCAGAAGTGTTCACTTCTAATTACTCGCTTCTCTCATTTTCCCTCCTTACTATCATCCCCCTCATCTCACTTGTCCACCTTCTCCCCTACTTTTCTGCAGTGTAAAATAGATTTTCATACCAAATTTAGTGAGCATGTTATTCCCTCCTTAAACCATATGTGAAGAGAGTAAGCTTCACTTTTCCCCTCTCACTTCCTCCCTTTTCTCCTCCATTGAAAAAGATTTTTCTTATCTCTGTTATGAGTGATAATTTGCCCCATTCCATTTCTCCCTTTCTCCTCCCAATATAGTCCTCTCCTCCCTTAATTTTATTTTTTTAAAGATATCATCCCTTCTGATTCAACTCAACATGTGCTCTTTGTCTATATGTGTGTACGTGTGTGTGTGCATGTGTGTGTGTGTGTGTGTGTGTGTGTGTATGTGTAATCCCTCTACCTATCCAAATACTGAGAAAAGTCTCAAGAGTTACAAATATTATCTTTCCATGTAGGGATGTAAATAGTTCAGCTTTAGGAAGTCCTTTATGATTTTTCTTTCCTGTTTACCTTTTCATGATTCTCTTGATTATTATGTTTGAAAGTCAAATTTTCTTCTCAGCTCTGGTGTTTTCATCAAGAATGCTTGAAAGGCCTCTATATCAATGAATGATCATTTTTTCCCTTGAAGTATTATACTCAGTTTTGCTGGGTAGGTGATTCTTGGTTTTAATCCCATTTCCTTTGACTTCTGGAAGATCCCATTCCAAGCCCTTCAATTCCTTCATGTAGAAGCTGCCAGATCCTGTGTTATCCTGATTGTATTTCCACAATTAGAATTGTTTCTTTCTAGCTGCTTGCAATATTTTCTCCTTGACCTGGGAACTCTGAAATTTGGTCACAGTATTCCTAGGAGTTTCTCTTTTTCAGTTCTCTTTCAAGAGGTGATTGGTGGATGCTTTCAATATTTATTTTGCCCTCTGGTTCTAGAATATTAGGTCAGTTTTTCTTGATAATGTCATGAAAGCTAATGTCTATGCTCTTTTTTGATCATGGCTTTCAAGTAGTCCCATAATTTTTAAATTGTCTCTCCTGGATCTATTTTCCAGGTCAGTTGTTTTTCCAATGAGATATTTCACATTATCTTCTATTTTTTCATTCTTTTGGTTTTGTTTCATAATCTCTTCGTTTATTGTTAAGTCATTAACAATAGCCTTAGCCCCACTCTCATTTTTAAAGGACAGTTTTCTTCAGTGAGCTTTTGAACCTCCTTTTCCATTTGGCTAATTCTGCTTTTTAAAGCCTTCTTCTCTTCATTGGCTTTTTGGACCTCTTTTTCCAATTGAATTAGCCTATTTTTAAAGGTGTTATTTTCTTCAGCATTTTTGGAGGTCTCCTTTAGCAGGCTGTTGACTTGCTTTTCAAGCTCTTCCATGGCCTGAGCCCATTGCATATTCATTTTGGAGGTATTGGATGCATTAGTCTTGACTTCCTCTGACAGTATCCATTGTTCTTCCTCATCTGAAAGGATGGAAGGAAATACCTGTTTACCAAGAAAGTAACCTTCTATGGTCTTATTTTTTCCCCCTGTTTTTGGGCATTTTCCCAGCCAGTTACTTGACTTCTGAATCCTTTGTCAAGAGGAGGAGTGCTCCTCCTCACCCCAGGACCATGCTCAGGACTGAGATTCAGGTCAGTTGCTCAATTCCCCCAGGGGTTTTAGGCTGAGTGCTTCAGAAATGGATACTGCAGCTGCTGCTACTGCTGCTGCTGCTTCTGCTGCTGCTGCTGCTGCTGCTGCTGCTGCTGCTGCCACCACTGCCACCTGGGTCAGTGCTGGGGGGAACACTGCTCCACTCTCTCCCAGTTGGAAAAGCCCTCTCACTGACCTCTGAAGCTCTCTTTGGCCCTTGTGGGTTGAGGGATCTGTGACCCTCCCTACTTGGGATTCTGTCCTAGAGGCCTGTTCTGGTCTTGTTCCTTCTGATGCCTCATGGCCAGGGCTGGGCTCTGCTCCACATCCTGTGGGATAGACCTTTCCTGTCAGCCTCTCAGGTTACCTTTGACTGGAAATCTCTTTCACTCTGTTGTCCTGTGACTTCTGCTGCTCTAGAATTCGTTGAGAGTTATTTTTTACAGGTATTTTATGTGCTGTGGGGGAAGAGCTAGAATATGTGTGTCTTTCTACTTGGCTATCTTGGTTCCACCCCTCAATATTTATAATTTCTTATGGCACAGTTAATATTCATTACATTGATTACATAATTTATTCAGCCATTCTCCAACTTTTGAGTGAATATTTTCTCTCCAGCTATTTGTCATCACAAGTAATCATGCTATGAATGACTGAATAAATTATATCAGTATATAGTCATCCCTTCCACGTCAGACTTTCCCCATCATGGTTTCAATATGTCTCAGGTTGGCATAAGAATGCAACAGGAATTTTGAGGGAGTTTTGCAGAAGCTGCAGACAACACACAAAGGCCAGCAGATAATGCAGAAAAAGTTTAGAAACACACAAATGCATAAATATATAGTATTATACAAAATCAATACATTTTTTTTTAAACCACAATAAATTAGATTTCTCCTCTGGTACAAAGGGAGGGTCAAATAATTTTACACAGATTTTCCAGATCCCAGGGGCACTGTATCCCTGACTCACATGACAACTATAATGGAATATTAATTATGCCATAAGAAACATATACGTATGTGTGTGTGTGTTTCCTTTCTTCCTTTCAATATATTTTTGAGATATATCCTAGAATCCCTGCATCTAAGGTTATAAACAACTTATAATTTTTGTGTGTAATTTCAATTTGTTTTCCAAAATGTCTGAGCCAGTTCATAGTTTCACCAACTCAATTAGTATTCCTGTGTTTCCAAAGCTCTACCAACAGTGTTTTCCCACACTTCAGCATCTTTTTTAAGTTGTGTATGAAAAGGTCCCTCAGAGTTGTTTAATTTGCATTTATCTACTTATTTAGTGGTTTTAAAATATTTTTCATGTTATTGATTTGTTTTTTTTTTTAAAGCTATTTGTTCATACCCTTTTCTTGCTTCTCTACTTAGGAACAACTCATGGGGATTAGCATGGTTCAAAGGAAAACTACATGAATGTGGAATCATGGATTATTACTTTATGAGCATGAGCAAGTCACTTAACATCTTTGGTTTTAGTTTTCTCATCTGTAAAAATGAGGGGGTTGGATTAGATTATAAATTCCTTTTCTGCTCTACATCTGTTCCAAAGATTTGTGTCAATTCCATATAGATTTCACATATCAAATCTTCATCACAAATATTTAATGTGAATATGTTTATGTTTTATTCTGATCCTGGCTGCACTGATTTGTTTTTGCAAAAGCTTTTAAATTTTGTATAATTTTTGTCTTTTGTTTTTCACAGTCTCCTATTATGTGTCTAGTCATGAATTATTCCCCTACTTGTAAGTCTGAAATATTTAATTTCCCATTCACCTCTATTTTTTTCTGAAGTGTTCTTAAAACTTTTCAGAGCATTTATCAGTTTCTCATGGTATAAGAAAAAGATGCTCATATGAACAGATACATTTTTAATATAGATTCTTTCCAATTTTGCCAGTAGTCCTTGTTATAAGGTCCCTTCTCCAGTCATTTATAATAGTAAATTATGCTTTTTCATGTATATTTTTCTAAATCTTGCTCATTTAGTGTATTTTACTATTTTAAATACAAATCAAGCAGTTTTGAGAATTACTGAATTGCAATCAAGCTTAAATCTGGTAGCACTAAGCACTTCTCCTTGGTATTTTTTTCATAATCCTTGATATTCTGGATGTTTTTATTAAAAAATCTTGTTATTTTATCTAATTCTATACAATCTATTTGCTAACTTGATTAGGATATCAACATGTCTGTAAATTAGTTAGTATTATCATTTTTACTTCTGCTAGTATGATCCAGAAAAGAAAACTGTGTATCTCTCAAATTTTCTACATCTTTTATTTATGTATTGGCTTTGCAGGTTATTCATACAAATCTTGCTACTTGGATAGTTTCAGATGTTTAAACTATGTGCCTTCATTAAATGGAATTTTGCTTTCTAGATCTTCCTCCTTGACTTCATTAATAATATATAGATGACATATATTGATTTAATTTATAGACTGCACTTTAATTGAAGAAACTGAGTGGCAAGCCAGATGGCAGTGCTTCATCTTTAATCATCTGACAATCCAGATAAAGAACTATGAATATAGATTGAAGCATACTATTTCACTTTTGTTCTTATTCTTTCACAAAATGACTAATGTGGAAATGTGTTTAACATGACTGTACATGTATAACCTATATCAGATTGCTTGCCATCTTGGGAAGAGGGGATGGGAGAGAAGGAGGGAGAAAGATTTGGAATTCAAAATGTTACAAAAATGAATGTTGAAAATTATCTTTACATGTAATTGAAAAAAAAAATACTATCATGGCAAAAAAAAAAAAAAAAGACCTGAGTTTAAATTCACTCTCAGAAACTTATTGGCTCTGTGATCTTGGGCAAATTACTTAGCCTCTAACTGTCTCAGCCTCTTCCTCTGTAAAATAGCGATAATAATGGCACCTACCTCCCAAAGTTGTTGTAAGGATTAGATGATATAATAATTATAATGTGCTTAGCAGAGTGCCTGACACATAGCAATTGCTATATGTTAGCTTTCATCCTATCTATCATGCAAGCTATTCAACCATTGGTTACCTTTCTTGCATTGCTTTTGTATGTTATGTTTTTGTTGCAAAGACACTGCTAAGTTTAGGTTTTCTTAAAAGAAATATTTAGAAGGTCATGTGTTAAATAAAATTCCATACTTTTGCTATAGGATTATTCTAAACTATATAGGATATGTTATTAAGTGATAGCCATTTTCTCTTACTCTCTGACACATCTTATTCCAATCCTTTCTCATTACGATTGTGTTGTGCTATATAATTCTAATGAATTTCTTGGCATATGAGTTATCTCATCCTGATCACCTGTAATGTTTTTGTTTGGATATCTGGGAGCTCTACAGCTTGACCGTTATGATTCTGTTTGAGCTAAATCTTGAGTTTCCCTCTGATGATTATGTGTGGATTCCATCCATCTGAATGTTGCCTAAACAGTGGAATAAAAAGGAAGAGATAAAAAGATGATTATTTTCACTAACTTCTCCTCTATAATACCACTACAGTCACATCAGGGCAGTCAGGCAAGTGTCTAGAAAAAAAAAAAGGTTTCATTGTTCTTGAGCTTTATTTAGCCACTTCAAATTCAAAACCACCTGACAGACTCAGAAAAATTATATTCTGTGTAGAAATGTGCATGGTTCACATTCACTGAGAGGCATTTGGAACTGTACTAAACATAATCAAAGAATAAATCCAGAAAAAAAGAACAAGATTGAATTAGGAGTGAACATTAGAGAAATAGTAGAGAACTTCTGGAAGATAATAATATTGATAATATCCCAGAAGTTTTGCTACAAATGGGTTAACTTCAATAACAACTACAAAATAGATTAAAATCTACAGGGATTTGTAGTTTTAGGTTGGTTAGGTGGCTGAGTATGTGCTGAGAAGGCAAACAGGTAAGAAGCAACAGAAGAGTGCCCTGGCTTTTAATCCATTAGCCAAGGCAAAAATTGATGACTTGCAACTTTCTAATGCATTCATTAATTTAGTGTGTGATAAAAGATGCGTAAAAATTACTATATTTACATAATTTCTTCTCTTTGTAGTTACTATCATACAGATAAATCATAGGATGAATATGGGAGAACTAACTGCAACTGCAGCATTCTTTCTCATCCTACTTTGGGAAGGGAATTGCCCAAGGAAAGAAATATGTGAGTGACTATGTACAATTTCAAATTATGATCATTATGCTTCTAATCTACTGTATTTTATATCCTATGATCAAGGATATCCACCCTATTCTAAATCCACTTAACTATACTAAAACCTAGTCTTTTTCTCTCCATCTTTCCATAAAATTTACAAAAAAGACACTGGCGAATGCTTTGCTAAATCTAGGTAAACTTATCTGTGGCACCCCTCTGATCTCCAGACTAGGAATCATTTCAAAACAGGAAATGAGATAAGTCTGATACAATTTGTTCCTGATAAAAGCCATGCTATCTAACTCTTTGTAACTGCTACTTTCTTTTGTCAAATGATCAGTGGCCATCTATTTAATAATCTGTTCTAGAATTTTGCTAGGAATCAGTTAAGTTCATTGACCTATGGTCCACATACCCTGTCATCTTTAATTTTTGTCTTTCCCTTTTTTTTTTTATTTAACTTTTAACATTTATTTTCACAAAATTTGGGGTTACAAATTTTCTCCCCTTTTATCCCCTCCCCCCCCAAACCCAAGCATTCTAATTGCCCCTGTGACCAATCTGCTCTCCCCTCTATCCTCCCTCCCTGCCCTTGTCTCCGTCTTCTCTTTTGTCCTGTAGGGCCACATTGCTTTCTTGACCCCTTAACCTGTATTTCTTATTTCCCAGTGGTAAAAACATTACATTTGATCCTAACACTTTGAGTTCCAACATCTTTAGCTCCCTCCCTCTCCACCCCTTCCCCTTGGAAGACAAGCAATTCAATATAGGCCAAATCTGTGTAGTTTTGCAAATGATTTCCATACTAGTTGTGTTGTATAGGACTAACTATATTTCCCTCCATCCTATCCTGTCCCCCATTACTTCTATTCTCTTATGATCCTTTCCCTCCCCATGAGTGTCGACCTCTGATTGCATTCTCCTCCCCATGCCCTCCCCTCCATCCTCCCCCCCACCCTGCTTGTGCCCCTGTCCCCCCCCTCCTGTATTATGAGATAGGTTTTCCTATCAAAATGAGTGTGCATTTTATTCTTTCCTTTAGTGGAATGTGATGAGAGTAGACCTCATGTTTTTCTCTTGCCTCCCCTCTTTATCCCTCCACTAATAAGTCTTTTGCTTGCCTCTTTTATGAGAGATAATTTACCCCATTCAACTTCTCCCTTTCTCCTCCCAATATTTCTCTCTCACTGCTTGATTTCATTTTTTAAGATATGATCCCATCCTCTTCAATTCACTCTGTGCACTCTGTCTCTATGTATGTGTGCGTGTGTGCATGTGTGTGTGTGTGTACTCCCACCCAGTACCCAGATACTGAAATGTTTCAAGAGTTACAAATATTGTCTTTCCATGTAGGAATGTAAACAGTTCAACTTTAGTAAGTCCCTTATGACTTCTCTTTGCTGTTCACCTTTTCATGGTTCTCTTCATTCTTGTGTTAGAAAGTCAAATTTTCTTTTCAGCTCTGGTCTTTTCATCAAGAAAATTTGAAAACCCTCTATTTCATTGAAAGACCATTTTTTCTCCTGAAGTATTATGCTCAGTTTTGCTGGATAGGTGATTCTTGGTTTTAGTCCTAGTTCCTTTGACTTCTGGAATATCCTATTCCATTCCCTTCGATCCCTTAATGTAGAGGGTGCTAGATCTTGTGTTATCCTGATTGTATTTCCACAATACTTGAATTGTTTCTTTCTAGCTGCTTGCAATATTTTCTCTTTCACCTGGGAATTCTGGGATTTGGCCACAATGCTCCTAGGAGTTTCTCTTTTTGGATCTCTTTCATGCGGTGTTCTGTGGATTCCTTGAATATTTATTTTGCCCTCTGGTTCTAGAATCTCAGGGCAGTTTTCTTTGATAATTTCATGGAAGATGATGTCTAGGCTCTTCTTTTGATCATGGTTTTCAGGTAGTCCCAGAATTTTTACATTGTCTCTCCTGATTCTATTTTCCAGGTCAATTGTTTTTCCAATAAGATATTTCACATTATCTTCCATTTTTCGAATCTTCTCGCTATGTTCTGTGATATCTGTCTTTCTCATAAAGTCCCTAGCATCCATCTGTACCATTCCAGTTTTGAAAGATCTATTTTCTTCAGTGAGCTTTTGAATCTCCTTTTCCATTTGGCTAATTCTGCTTTTGAAAGCATTCTTCTCCTCATTGGCCTTTTGAACCTCTTTTGCCAATTGAGTTAGGCTAGTTTTCAAGGTGTTAATTTCTTCAACATTTTTTTGGTTCTCCTTTAGCAGGGAGCTGATCTGCTTTTCATGCTTCTCTTTCATCCCTCTCATTTCTCTTCCCAGTTTTTCCTCCACCTCTCTAACTTGATTTTCAAAATTCTTTTTGAGCTCTTCCATGGCCTGAGCCCATTGGGTGGGCTGGGACACAGAAGCCTTGATTTCTGTGTCTTTGCCTGATGGTAAACATTGTTCTTCCTCGTCAGAAAGGAAGGGAGGAAGTATCTTTTCTCCGAGAAAGTACCCTTCAATAGTTTTATTTCTTTTCCCTTTTCTGGGCATTCTCCCCAGCCAGTGGCTTGACCTCTGAATATTCTCCTCACACCCACCTCGCCTCCTGGTCCTCCCAGCCAGCGTTTGGGGACTGAGATTCAAATGCTGCTTCCCGCCTTAGGGCTTTTGGCGGGGGCAGGGCTGCTATTCAGTGTGAGAATTAAGTTCAGATGGTCAGGTCAGGGCAGGGCCGCCTCTCAGGCTCAGTTCCCTCAGGGGGTTTATGCACAGACCTTCCACAATGGATCCAGGCTCCCGCCCGCTTTGGGAGCCCCTGTCTGCAGCCGCCTCTCAGCTTCTATCTCCCGGGGGGGCCCGAGCCATGGGGGTAGCCCACTCCCCTCTCGACCCACCAAAGAGACTCTCTCACCGACCCTCGTCACCTGTGGGTGGGGGAGCTTGTGCCGCCGCTGGAGGTCCCTTCCCTGAAGCCTGCTCAGATCTGTACCTCTCGGAGCTGCGGCCGCCGCAGGTCTGGGCTGGGCTCCGCGTCTGCAGCGCGACGGACCTCCCAGTCCCCGCGCCCAGTCCGCAGCAAGAAGGACCCCCCGCGAGAGGTTTGCAGGTCTCTCCGGAACAGAAATCTCCCTCGCTCCAATATTCCGTGGCCTCTGGGTGCAGAATTCACGGTGAGCTGGTCCCCTCTAGCCATTCTGTGGGTTGTGGGTTCGGAGCTATGTGTATGTGCGTCTTTCTACTCCGCCATCTTCAATTTTTGTCTTTCTCCAATCCTATGATACTTCTGTTTTCTAGGACCTTTCAAAAATGACCAATAGTAGCTTAGCCAGAACATCAGCCTCTTCCTTTAGTCCTCATTAGAGCTTGGTGAATTGAATTTATCAAAGGGTATCAGCTCCCTAGCAGAGATGTTTGTTTTGTCTTTTCTAGTACACAGATCATTCTCCTTCTCAATGAAGTCAGAAGTGAAGTGGAGTGAGAAGCTCTTGCCTTCTTTTTACTACTCTATCATTTTGCTTACCCCAAGCAGCTATGCTGTCTTCCTTAATCCTTCTCCTAAAACCAAGATAAAGAAAATCCTATTTGCCTTAGCTTTCTTTGCCAGCCTCAATACATGATGAACAGCTTAATGTTGTTTTAATTGGAATGAACCCCAATTTTATATTCATCTTCCAGTACTTACCCTTGCATCCAGAATCTTTACATATCTTTTAAAAAATTAACTGAACAAGTTCCCTCCTGTGCATCTATATTGCTCTTTTTAGACTATTCTTCCTTTTCTTCCTCATCAGAGTTGCTTTTTTTAAAATTTTCATTATTAAGACCTCCAATCCCTCCTGAACTGAAATCTGCTACAAAGATTTTAGGCATGAAAGATGTAGGAAGGTTGGTATCTAGAAGAAGAAAAGGAAGTCCATTCAGGCAAGGTATCAAGCAAAACAAGAGTCCATGAAAGTTGTCTGAGAATTTTAAGGCATGGGCAACTTTCTTTGGGCAACCAGTCCTACTACTGATTTTTAGAGTCCTCCTAACATCCCTTCTGCTCCTGATACATCTATTTTAAACCATATGTTCTCTATCATTTGACTCATTCAGGAAATATACAAAGCATTCCATTAGTGATATAAGAGATTCATAATACTCCTTAATTGTGGTTGGCCTCCATAACCTCCACCAGAATTACTATTTGCTCTGCTTTTTTTTTTTTTTAAATAGAAAAGTAGTGAGAGTACCTACATTTTCATGGTTTCTTAAAGGAGAAATCTGTGATTGTTCCTGAACAATTTGTGGAATGTCCTCTATCAACACAGAGCAATGTGTGTAAAGGAGATAAATATCTCTTATCTTTTTACTTAGATAAAAGATGCTGACATCAGCACTAACAGAACTTGGTACACTCAAGAATTGGTTTGGGCATAGAGAAGTAATATTTCAGATTTGTGAATTTTATCCTATTAGCTTTTTCCCCCCAAAAGGCCATTTAAAAATCTATAAAGAATTAAGAGTTTGAAGTACCATTGAGTGGATAACCATGACTATATTATTTCAGAATCCCTTAGAATACACTTCAGATTACATATTTTAACTATATTTGTTTTATCAGAGAAGTATGCTAACAGTTTTCTGGTTTCATCATTTCAGATATATTTTTAGAATTTAAATGCTATACAGCTTTTAGGAAATCATCCATTATATTTACAATAAATGTCAGTCATACGGCACTGTTTGGTTAGACTGAAAATTGTACCATCCATATAAATGTGACATTATACACATGTTAAAACATGTCATCTCTTATTCTTTGATTTTATTATAATTTGAACTGCCAAGAAATAGAATAAGTTTTTATGAATGAAAACAATGTAATTTGAAATAGAAATATTTAGATGAATCTGTAGTCCTATCCATGTTTATATTTCTTCTTTCTGTACAGAACTTAAACCCACCACTCTGTGTTTCTTGTCTATCTTCCATAAATCTTCAAAAAGGATTCACTCAATATATTCACGGTCTTCCTATGGTACGTTTACTATTCAAGGGTACCATTAAATCATCCTAGGGCTATACATTGCCCTAGGTACCTGTTTGAATAGCTTCCTTTTCCAGGTGTAAAGACTAGCATTCTTGTGCTTGTTATAGTACTAAACAACCAGAAAAGTTGCTGCTGCCAGGTACATATGATAAAGTTAGGGATATAGTAAAGAAGAAAGCATAGTTCCCCACAATAAAGCTCTTTGGTCTTGCCCTAGGTTTGGTTTTGTCTCGCTAATCAGGGAAACGACTTTTAGCACCCATGCAGCTCCCACACCACGGGCCATAGGCTAAAAAAGAAATGCTCTTAAATGGAAGTTAAAGGAATTTTCCTGTACCAAGTCAGAGGATTGAATTAAGCCAGCAATTTCCAGTTGGTAACAGGGAAAAAAATAGTTCTTTATTTTAACTTGGAGACTTTTTCTGTTTTTTGCTACTTGCCTGCCTTGGTGTGGTGGCTCATAGTCCTCACTTATATATGAAGAGGTCAACTTACCATCTCATCCTCTTCTCAGAGAGAAGCTTACTAATGTTTATGATTCAGCAGATGGTAGAAAGGCCCTGAAAAAACCTGAAGACCAACAGATAGTAGCAGAAAATAGCACAGTTACCACAAGACAGGCAAGAATGCCCAGTAGCACTGAATGGGCAAGTTGACCAGACCATGAAGGTGCACTGGCCACATGTACCCCTACCATATGCCTTGGCCATGGTTATGCACTATTCAAACATAAATCTAGTATACATCTCTCTTAACTCATTTTCCCTGACCATACATGTTCCCTATATGTTATCTATGTGTCCTCTTTTAGTAGTTGTGAGTGTACGTGAGGGATGTTGTCTTATTACTTAATTTGCTATTCTGTGTGATTAAATTCTTTCTTTTATTTTGAACTGTATCCTTCCTGATTGACAGTAAAAGAAACACTTTGAGGAGTAAGGTAATAATTTTGAGTGGATCTTTATCATTATGACATGAAAACACCAGGGAACAGGCAGGTTTTTTTTTCAGATGCCATTCTACAGCAAACTATTTTTATAATTATAAAAAGTACAAAGAGTGATTTGAAACTGGGGTAGTGTTCTCAGGGTGCTAGGAGGGGTGGGAAGGATTGTGGGTGGCGGAAATGTGTGCAGAAGCTACACAGATGTTATCACTGATATCTTTTACATTACTTCATATGCAAGTCTTCACTGGTCATATGCTACAACTTACGTATATACACCATACCCACCATGCAGTTTTCCATCCTTCTTTGGGTCACCTGCAATTTTTATCGGTACATCAAGCTTATGAAGTTTAGGACAACTGAACACAGAAAAAAATTTCCCAAATGTAATCCAACTTGATGTCTTCCTGCTACTCAATTCTAACCCCCATTTACCATACATTTACAGAATCTGTCCATGGGTAGAGAATCCTTTTATAGTTGCCATTTGACTCTGAGAAAGGATATCCTTCCTCATACAGGCAAACACATAAAGTGAATGTCTTCCTGTTTGCTTTGCATGATGTTAATTCTCAGCAGGTTGCTAAACAGAGTTTAATAGTTTGAGTGGTCTTTTTTTTTCATCTATCACAAAAGCTAGCTTGATTTTAACATATGTGTGGGAGACAGCTTCTTTGAGGACACTGGAAACTGCATTTTGGTCTACTGAGCAAAGTATTACTTTTTAAAAAAATAACAGATAGTAGCAAGATCTCACATTCTCCATATCTCAGTCATTTATACAACTGAAAAGATGGTTTACTATGGAATATCACCTGCAAATTTTGTCTATTCCCTATTATGTTTATATACATATATATAATATATATAATAAAACAGGCCATTTTCCTAAAGATTTAAATTAGATAAGGTGTGTGTGCATGCATATATATGTATACATATGTGTGTATATATGTATGTATATATATATATGTTAGCAGTTGCTGTTGTCTTTTTTCATCTTTATATATGATCTTTTCTATTCTTAAGTTCTTAAGTAACCCCTGAGTACTTGTAATGCCTCTAGCCTGGATTTTTTCTGTTTATATCAAATGTTCTTCACCATTTAGCTAGGGCTACTTCCTTACTTAGTATCATGGGTATCTCAATGGTAGAGTTCAAATATCACAATTCCATCATAGTTGCTAATGAGAATATTTTATAATAGAAGTCCACCTCATAGATCATCTCTCTGATGCTAGTCTGTCCTCATTCTGTTTTGAATATCATTGCCAGAGTAATCTTCCCATAATAGTGATTTCATCTTTCTTTCCCTAAGAACTTCTGAGGGTTTCCTAGCACCCATATACATCATCTAAGCTCATTTTTTTTTTTGCCTGGCTTTCAAGAACCTCTATAATCAGGTCCCGTTCTAGTGACATATCATAAAGTTTCCACACATTAAATTACTAACATAATGCTTATTTCTACAACTATGACTTTGCTTTTTCAGTTTCTCCCACCCAGAATAGTTTCTCCAAATCTTTGAGTTCTGCTTACTAATGGACTGAACTCTATAGAACATGTTTATTACCATTAAATAACTTGGAAAATACTTGGTAGATTAGGAAAGGCATTGACAACAAATGATAATTTGAACTTGTTTCTCTATAAAATAATACAGGGTAGAGTAAAATCACTTGTTAAAGCCAAGGATGGGCAAAGCATTTGAGAAAATATAATAAAATTATAGGTTTTGATCCAGAGAACCTCAGAGTTCAAGCATTTAATTTTTTAAAAATGAAAATAAAATTTTATTGATGTTTTCTTTTACATCATCATAGTATCAGTTCACAAGCTAGACTACAAAGTTGTAAACATGAAAAAATTTAGTACTGGAGAAGAAACTGAGACTTAGTAGAACAGATTAGGTATACAACATATCATAACAAAGCATAGTAACCTAGTGTTTGATCAACCCAAACGTCCTAGCTGTTGGGGAAGAACTCACTACAACAAAACTATTAGAAAAACTATAAAGGAGTCTGGCAGAAACTAGCCATAGGCCAGTGGATTTATAATGCATTTTTGCTTATTATTAATATAATTTTGCTTCTTAATGAAAAGCTTGATTAGGAAGATTTATAGGCCTACACCTTTTGTTAATTTTCTAATGAGGCACTGGTTTTCAAGGGTTGTGATGTCCTCTGGCTCTGAAAAATGAGTAAGTACTCTGAGGTGGAAGTTTTACTCTGGGGCTTAGTTTTTGAAAGAAGGTTTGTGTGCCAGAATGAGACTCTGGAAAACTGTTAAGCAGCCCCTTGGCTTTGAATGCCCAGATGTTGGTGCTTCTCTCTCTGGTAACCATGTATGTATGGTTGAACAGTTATCTGTCTACTGATCTGTGACATATGCATTGCTTATGTCAGGCAGCTGGAAGCCCTATTTGTTGATCTTTATTTCTCTGTATTTTCTCTGAAGTTCAGGTTGCTGACTTTTTCCCCTGAACTAAGTGAATGATATATGTGCTTGATTAAAGTGATTGTTGACCCCTAGAAAGTTGCTTTCCTTTTAGACATGCAGATCTAAGAACCTGTGATAACAGGCCCTGCTGTGTACGTCAGGGTCCTTGCTTTTACAGCCAACATCTCACATTGTATGCCAAGATAAATTCAAAATATGTGCATGATTTAAAAATAAACAGTGATATCATAAGCAAATTAGTATAGTAGGGAAGAAATTATCTGTCAAATCTATAAATGGAGAAGAGTTCGTGACAAAATAAAATATAAAAAGGATCAAAGGAGATAAAATGGATCATTTTGATTACATAAAATTTAAAAGATTTTGCACAAACAAAACTAATGCATTAAAATTAGAAAAAAGACAGGAAAAATTTCTGTGGCAAGGTACAAAGGTCTCATTTCTAAAATAATAGTGAACTGAGACAAATTTTTAAGAATAAGAGCCATTCCCTAATTGATAAATGGCCAAAGGATATGAATAGGCAGTTTTCAGAGGAAGAAATTGGAGGAAGAGACTATTAAGAGACAAATGAAAAAACACTCTAGAAGAGCAGAGCCAAGATGGAGCAGCAAAGGTGCCAAATAATGTTGAGATAATACCTCAAAATGAATTCTGGAGCAGCAGAACCAACACAACATTGGGTGAAATACTTTTCTAGCCCAAGATAATTTAGAAGGGTGGCAGAAAAGGTCTATTTCACCGGGGTGAGAGCGGAGCACAGTTCAATGTAGGCAGCACCCTCCCAAGACAGCAACAGGTCTTAGGGGTGACTGACTTGGCAGTGGCTTCTGGAGTTCTCAGATAACAGACAACAAGGGAGTCAGACAACTGGTCAGAAGGAGATAATAGGGGACTTTACAGGCACTAGAACTGGGACTCTGTTGCACTGCTTATATGTGGTTCCAGATCACAGTCCCAAGGCAAAGAGAAGCCCTAACAGGAGTGGGGTCTCTGGTCACAATTTCAGTCGAAAAGAATACATGTGGTCTCTCAGAGACCAGAGCATAGGACAAGAGAGCAGTGACCACATCTCTCCTTAGATTATGTACAACGGAAGAACTGAAAATGTACAGGCCCCCCAGAACTAGATCTGAAAATAGCAGCAAAAAACAAAACAAAACAAAAAAACAAACCATGAAGCTTGGGACAGTATCTCTTCCACCCTGGGAGCAGAGCCCAACTTTAAAATAAAGTTAGAAGTCAAGAAATAGACTGAAAAACTGAGCAAACACAACAAAAAAAGAACATGACCATAGAAAGTTACTGTGGAGACAGGGAAGATCAAAACACAAACTCAGAAGAAACAATTTCAAAACATGAGGCTACATGCGAAGCCTCAGAGAAAAATATGAATTGGTCTCAAGCCCAAAATGAATTACTAGAAGAACTCAAAAAGGACTTTAAAAATCAAATAAGGGAGGTAGAGGAAAAAGAAATGAGTTATGTAAGAAAATCACGAAAAAAGAATCGAGCTTGGTAAAAGGGACAAAAAATATTGAAGATAATACTTTGAAAAACAGACTAGGCAAAATGTTAAAAGAGACACAAAAATCCATTGAAGAAAAGAACTTCTTAAAAAAGCAGAATTGGCCAAATGAAAAAAGATATACACAAATTCACTGAAGAGAACTGATTAAAACATCAGAATTGGCCAAATGGCAAAAGATGTACAAAAATTCACTGAAGAAAATAATTCCTGAACAATTAAAATTGGAAAAGGAAAAGTAATGATTCCATAAGACATCAATAAACAATGAAATAAAATCAAAAGAATGAAAAAGCAGAGAAAATGCAAAATATCTCATTAGAAAAACAACTGACCTGGAAAACAGATGCAGGAAAGCCAATTTAGGAATTATTGGACTACCTAAAAATCGTGATTTTAAAAAAAAAGAGTATAAACATCATATTTCAAGAGATTAGCAAGGAAAATTGTCCTGACATAATTGAACTGGAGGGTAAAATAGAAATGGAAAGTATCCACTGATTGTGTCCTGAAAGACATCCCAAAATGAAAACTCCAAGAAATATTATAGCTAAATTCCAAAGCACCCAGGTTCAGAAGAAAATATTGCAAGCAGCTAAAAAGAAACAATTCAAATATCATGGAGACATAATCAAGATAACACAAGATTTAGCAGTCTCTATATCAAAGGATAAGAGGGCTTGGAATATGATATTCCAAAGGGCAAAGGAACTAGGATTACAACCAAGAATCACCTACTCAGCAAAGATGAGTATAATCCCTCAGTGATAAAAATGGACATTTAATGAGACTAACAACTTTCAAACACTGGTGATGAAAAAACCAGAACTGAATAGTAAATCTGACTTTTTAAATACAAGACTGAAGAGAAGCATATAAAGATAAATAGGAAAGAGAAATTATAAGGAATTTTAAAAAGTTAAACTATATTCCTACATGAGAATATAAGAACTTTATCATTATTAAGGAAATTAGAAGGAGTACACATCCACAGAGAGCATAGCTGCGAGGTGACTATGATGTGATGATATCCAAAAAGAAAAATAATAATTAAGGGTTGAGAAATAGGGATACACAGGGAGAAGAGGCAAGGGAAAAGTAGAATGTAAACTATCTTGCATAAAAGAGACACAAAAGAACTTTTACAGCGGAAAGGAAGATTGGGGTGAGGTGGGGATTGGCAATGCTTGAATCTTAATCTCATTGGAATTGGCTCAAAGAAGGAATAACATACACACTCAATTTGGTATAGTAGGGAAGTAGGGGAGGAGGGGGTAAAGAGAAGATAGGGGACTGATAGAAGGAAGGGCAGATTGGAGGAGGCAGTGGTTAGAAGCAAAACAATTTTGAGGAGGGGCAGGATGAAAGAAGAGAGAGAAAAAGATAAATGGGGCAAAAGGGAGAATAGAGGTAAATACACAGTTAGTAATCATAACTGTGAATGAGAATGAGAAAAACTCATCCATAAAATGGAAGTAGATAGCAGAGTGGATTAAAAACCAGAATCCTAGAATATGTTATTTACAAGAAACACACTTGAAACAGGGGGAAATACACAGAGCAAAGACAAAAGGCTAGAGGAGAACCTATTTCTTCCTTGCCTTTCCCTTTCCTTCTTTTCTCAGCTTTTCTTTCTTTTGCTTTCTTGTTCTTTTTCTTTGGAATGTTTTTTTTGCTTCTGTCTCTTGTACAATATTCCTCAGGCACTCTACTAGATCTAATTACTTAAATCTATTTATTACTTCCACTTCAAATTCATAAGGGATGTTAGAGACAGTCTTAAAATATTATGGAATACTATTATGCTAAAAAAATGATAAGTAAGATGGTTTCAGAAAAACCTGGAAGATTTACATGAACTCATGCAGAGTGAAGTGAGCAAAATCAGAAGAACATTATACACTGTAATAGCAATATTAAGGAAGATTTATCTGTGAAAAGATTTAGCTACTCTGATCAAGGCAATGATCTAGGACAATTCCAAATGATGCATGACGAAAAATGCTATACACCTCCAGAGAGAAAACTGATAAACTCTGAATGCAGCAGATTGAAGCACACTTTTTTAAACTTTATTTTTCTTGGTTTTTCTTTTGCAACATGGCTAATATGGAAAAATGTTTTGCATGACTTCATATGTATAATCAATATCATATTACTTGCCTTCTTAATGAAAGAGGAAGGGAGGAAGGGAGAAAGAGAGTTTGAAACTTAAAATGTATTTTAAAATTTTACATGGAAAAATGTTAGCTAAAGCAATAAGATAAAAAACAAAGTCAAAAGAATTCAAGTTGGCAATAAGGAAATAAAACTATCTTTCTTTGCAGATGATATGATGGTATACTTAGAGAATCCTAGAAAATCTACAAAAAACTAGCTGAAACAATTAGCTTTAACAAAGTCGCATTAGATAAAATAAACCCAAGCAGGAAGTAAAATGGACAATTTTTATTCCATGAAATTGAAAATGTTTTGCACAAGCAAAATCAATGCAGCCAAATTTTGATGGAAAACAGGAAACTGGCAGGGGGGAAGGGGGTACAGAGAGGGAATTACGGTTTCTCTGATAAAGGAGTCATTTCTCAAAAATATAGGGAACTGAGACAAATTTATAAAATAAGAGTCATTCTCCAGTTGATACATGGACAAATTACATGAACAGACAGTTTTCAGAAGAAGAAATCAAAGTCATCGATACTCACATAAAAATTCTCTAAATCAGTATTGGTAAGAGAAATACACATTAAAACAACTTTGAGGTACCACCTCACACCTAACAGGATAGGACAGGAAAGGAAAGTAACAAATTCTGGAGGAGATGGGGGGCAGGGGCAGGAAGGGACACTAAAGCATGTTGGTAGAATTGTGACCTAACCTAATCATTCTGGAGAACAATTTAGAATTACCCCCAAAGGGCTATATAACACAGCATACTCTTTTAGCCAGCAATACCGCTACTAGGTATGGATTCCCGAAGAGATTAAATAAAGGGGAAAAGTTCTTGTGTATACAAACATTATTACAGGAACTCTTTCTGTGGTGGCAAAGAACTAGAAATTGAGGAAATGCATTGGGGAATGGCTTAACAAGTTATGATATATCATTTTGACGGAATATTATTGTGCTATAACAAAGGACAAGCACAATGCTTTCAGAGAAACCTGGGAAGACTTATAAGAACTCATATAAAGTGCGATGAGCAGAACCAGGAGAACTCTGTACATAGTAACAGCAATAGTGTAACAATGATCAGCTATGAAAAACTTTTCTACTGGGATCAAGACAGTGATCCAAGACAATTCCGAAGAGTCATAATGAAAAATGCTATTTACTACTAGAGAGAGAACTGATGAACACTGAGTACAGATTGAAGTATACTTTTTTAAAGTTAATTTATTTTAGTTTTCAACATCCACTTCCATAAGTTTTAAATTTACTCCCCTCCTCCCTTCCCCCATCCACAAGACAGCATGCAATCTGATACAGGCTCTATGCATATATTCCTATTAAAAACATTTTCACATAAGTCATGTTATATAGAAGAATTAGAACAAATGGGAGGAACCATGAGAATGAAAAAAACAAAACAAAGCAAGAAAATAGCCTGCTTCACTCTGCATTCAGACTTCATATTTCTTTCTCTGGATGTAGATGGCATTTTCCATCATAATTGCTGCAAAATTACAAAGGACAAGCATGGTCCAAAAGAAAGGATATGAGAAAACACTCTTAGCCCACCTCTTTGGAGTGGTGGCTAGTCCATGAGTGTGGTACCTGGAACATATTTTCACAATTTGTCAACGTATTGATCAGTTTTGATGATTTCTCTTTTTTCCATCTCATAAAAATGACATTTGTTATATGGGATGGCTCTCTGGAAGACAGAAGGAGACATTGGGGAAATTTTCGTGATGTAAATAAACATCAATAAAAATTTACTTTAAAAAAGAAGAAGGTAATCTATAAGAAAGACATGCCCTAAGTATAATTGTTCATAAAGTAATTATTCTTGTGGTTATATAAAGAAGTGTGCCTGCAGAAAACATCATCTGCATGGATATCTGAGGATTATCTGTTAAGAAGAGACCCAGATGTTTTAGAACAAAATCCTGGGGCACAATCAAGAGTTGGAGGGGAGTGAGACATAGACGACAATCCAGTAAAGAAGTAATCAGATAGGAAAGAGAACCTAGGGAGATTATCATAAAAATGGGGAAAAGAGATTTTGGAACAGCTTCTGTGGGGAGTGTCAGAGAGAATCAATTAATGATGAGTAAAAAGATTGTATTGCTGTAGGTGAGGGCCCAGTTGAGATCAGATAATTTATATCTGCATTGAACTCGGTCTACATAGTTGAATGACTTTCTCCAGCAGCAGATGAAAAGAAGCAAAGGAGGGAGATGGTGGGAATAATCAAGGGCTGAGGTTTAGCAAGACAGAGGCAACAACAGGATAAAAGGATAAGAGATTCAAGAATAGAGGACAGTAGAGGACAAAGTAGGAAGAGAGAAAAATGAAACCACAGTGCCCTGGAAAACTAGGTGGGAATGAAAGGACTGGAGATCATGGTGAAAACAAAAAATGGGATTAGGAAGATCATAGAGTCTGGAGTTGATCAAGACATCTTAGAGGCCACCTAGTCTCAACCACCTCATTTTGCAGATAAAGAACTATGGACCAGAGAAGTAAAGTAATTTGCCCCAATTTTACACAGATAAAAGTAGCTGAAATGAGCTTGGACCATATCATTCATGTTCCATACTTATTTAAATGCCTTTCTTCTCTATAATGCAGAAGTACAGAATTTGAAAATTTGAAGGAACTTCAGCAGCCATCTAGTGCAATCCATACCTGAAAGAAATCCCATTATAAAATATTGAACAAGTATTTTAAAGACCTCTAAGAAAAGAGAATATTTCCTTATATCAAGTTTAAGTCTGACTGCAACTTTTTAAATTGTGTTAACCATAAGGGAGCATAGTATGCCAGTCTGACCAGGGCAGAGTGGGGAAGAACTACCATTTCCTCATCCCTGGAAGTTATTCCTTTGATGCAGCCCAAAAGCATTTTTTCCTTTTTCTGGCTGCAACCACACTATGGTGACACTGACTCAAATTTCCAGATCTTTTTCAGTCAGACAACCTGCTCTTTAACCATACTTCACCTGCCTTGTACTTGAACTTGTAATCTCTATTGGGGAAGAACTTTTATTTTTCTTTATCCCCTTCAGTTCCTTCTGAACCTTACTGTGCTTTACACAAAGCTGGTTCTCAATAAGTACATGGAGAAAGAATGCTAACTAATAATATACTGTCTCTGGGAAGCCAGCTCTCATAACTGGGTTACATGGCATTGTAGCAAAGGCAGCTAGAGGGCATAAAATACAACCAGACTCTAATTCTGGGTCTCCACTAGTTTACTTTGTAGTTCTGGTCAAGTTTGCTTTACTCTGTCCATTCTTTCAACTGTAAAAGGGGCAAGCTGCATAGAAAAAATGAAGAAAATTAGGAGGTAGGTTATGGAAGAGGGTGCTGGATTCCAAAGTCAGCTGAACCCTTGTCTTTGCCATTTTACTGTCTGTAACGCTGGGCAAATCACTTGACCTCAATTTCTCATCATCTCTAAAACTGAAGGGCTGGACCCAGATTTCTTCTAATATCCCAGTTCTAATCTACTAATCATTGTTTTTGAACGTATGTTGCAAGTATCAGTTACCACCCACATGGTGAAGTAGATGGAGCGCCAAGGACGGAGTCAAGAAGACTCATGTGAGTTCAAATCCAGCCTCAGATAACGAGTTATGCAACCCTGGTTACCTTAGTTCGTTTTCTGTAAATGAGCTGGAGAAAGAAATGGCAAATCACTGCAGTGCCTGTGCCAAGAAAACCCCAAATGGGGCCAGGAAGAGGCGACCATACGGCAATGTCTTTCCCCCTCCAGTAAGACAGTACACTGACTGTAACGCATTAGAATCTGAGGAAGATTGTGCCCGTTTGGTGACACTTTGCATTTCTGCTGCGGGGCGGGGGGAGGACCACAGTCCCTGCAACTCAAGCGTCACATCTGTGCGGTGATGGAGACGGAAAGGGAGGCGGGAGGAAAATCTGCGGTCAGATAAAGCCTGAGACACTGACGGTGCGAGCTGCCCGGGGTCGCGCGGGTAGAGATGGGCACAGGAGCGCCCACCTCCCTGGGCCGCCTGCCCGGGGTCGCGCGGGCAGAGATGGGCACAGGAGCGCCCACCTCCCTGGGCCGCCTGCCCGGGGTCGCGCGGGCAGAGATGGGCACAGGAGCGCCCACCTCCCTGGGCCGCCTGCCCGGGGTCGCGCGGGCAGAGATGGGCACAGGAGCGCCCACCTCCCTGGGCCGCCTGCCCGGGGTCGCGCGGGCAGAGATGGGCCTAGGAGCGCCCACCTCCCTGGGCCGCCTGCCCGGGGTCGCGCGGGCAGAGATGGGCCTAGGAGCGCCCACCTCCCTGGGCCGCCTGCCCGGGGTCGCGCGGGCAGAGATGGGCACAGGAACGCCCACCTCCCTGGGCTGCCAGGGCGAGATGAGATGCAGATGCCATTTGTAAAGTGCTTTGCAAAGCTTAAAGCGTTAGCTTATTAAATTCCTATACCCTTCATGCTTTCTGTGAATAAACCTCTATGCCTTTCATACTTGTAATGCGATGAAAATCTCACTGCTGTTTTCTTTCCTTCCAACTAACTTTTCCTCAAAGCTCCCCCCGTCTCCATTTATTTCGGCTCTCTTCGTTTTACTCCGCCCTCTCCCGCTCCACGTGATCCCCAGGGAACCGAGGCATCCTGGGAGGACACGCAAAGGACGCCTGCGCACGAATCGCTCTCTGCTCCTTGGAGAGGCAAAGGAAGGGAGAAGGCGGGGCGGGTGCCGCGGTAGCCTTTACTCTCGCGATCCTTGCTTCCTTGCCGACGGAAAGCGTCCGGGTGTTTGCAGTTCTTCCGGGCCGTGTTCCTTTTTCCCTTCTCTGTTCTTCTCGGCGCTTGGCGCAGACTCCGGAGCGCGCGGCCCGACCATCATGACGTCGGCTTTGGAAAACTACATCAACCGTATCCTTGAGCTGCCGCCGGGGCGGCGGCTTTGCGCCCCCTCTTCGCGTTCCCCCGCCATGGTTGTGCGGGGCATCCGGAGCGGCGCAGTGTTTTCTGGCCTAGGGAGCGGAGCGGGCCTTGGCGCGGCCGGCCGGGAAGGGGAGGAGCGAGAGATCCTGGCCCGCCTGCTGGGACTCGGGAATCCTGCGCGGGCGAAGCTGTGCTCGCCTTCGGGGCCCGTGCGGCCCGACCCTCTTCGGGGCAGATCTTAATTGTGGTTCTTTACTTCTTAGCAGCCCCCCGCTCCCTCGCCCCCCCAAAAAGGAACAACTTTTCATGGGCCGAGCGGCCATCTCCCTCCTCCCGCCAGCCCCCTCCGTGGCCTTGGCAGCAGCGAGCCGAGCTAGATGCGAATGTTTGGGTGCGGGCCTGGGTACCTCTGGCAGAAAGAAGAAGGAGATCACGTCTAAATTAAAACCAGAAAAAGCCCATTCAAGGTTTCAATCTTTCATTCTTATTGCCTGGTGGGTGCCAGAGTAGAGCATATGGCTTGTGCTTGGGAATCTGCATTTACTGGTAACTTCTGTGGGCTTTCATCGCTAGTTGTAGAGGGAGTTAGGTGAGGAAAGTTGTTTGTAAGGTGGCACAGGGCCAAAAGTTGGAAAAAATACCCTGTAAGAGTAGTTAAACTTTGTAGCTGTTTTAGGGCAGAACACTCGAATCACATAATTGAAAGAGTGATTTTTTTTCCCCAAAGAAAAGCCAAAGGTATGATTGAAATTCTTGTAAGCACTGTTGTTTTCTGGTTTGGTTTGTTGGGTTTTTTTTCTAATGGTATGTTTTTATAGAGTTTTCAGACCTTCAGATCCACCTTTTATATAGGAAATTTGGCATATCTGTGTTCACCCGCTGTGACAGTAATATTTCAGATTTTCTGTCAAATTCAGGTTTTTTTTATCAGGGCTTAAGATTACAGCATTTGGACTTTCCTAAAGAAATACTTCCTTAATCCTGTTTTATCAGGTACTGTGGCTGTAATTACATCTGATGGCAGAATGATTGTGGTAAGTGTTCAGTTCTACACTATTCTGTCATCCCAGAGTGTTTTATTTGTTCAATACCTGTGTCACCATGAGATGGTGTGATATTTTTACATTTACTGCATCAGCTGAGCATTATGGATACAGTGTTGGTCTTGGTATTAGAAAGACCCAGATCCAAACCCTTCTCCCTGACTCTTTTATCTGTTGGACCATAGACAAGTGGCTCTCCAAACCTCAGTTTTCTTATGTGTAAAAGGAGATAATGTATATAAAAGGCTTTCTAAACCTTTAAGTCCTATATTAATGTCAGCTGTTAGACTTTTCTCATAGACTGTTTAACTTATACAACACTTGCCTTCAGCATTCCTCTCACTCTATTCTTAACCTTCTGCAATCTGACTTCCAACCTTATCCAAGTGAAATTGCCCTCTCCAAAATAGCATTTAGGCATGTTCTTTGTGTTCAAAGGAGCTCCAAGTTTATTGAGAATTACAGACTTGACAAATAAATTTCAATACCAGGCTTCTCTTGTGAAATATTTTTTTTTATTTTGCTTACTGACTTTGTTTATTAAATTTTTCCTATATTACTATGTGGATGAAGTAATATAATTTTTTTATGAAAGCCCAAGATAAAAATATTTCTTTGTTAATTTTAGCAAAATTAAAGGAAAAGTATATTTTCTGGAAAATTTTACACACAAAGAACACATAAAACAGCTTAAGCCCATCTTTGGAAATATAGTTCATGTTACTTGCTACATTCAAACATGCCTAAATGCTATTTTAAAAAAGTTATACATGTCCCAATAGGCTCTTTTTTTGTTTGTGATAAGCTAGTCAATAGGTGAATTGGTTGCTAGTTAGTTTTTATTTTTTAAAGCATGATTTCTGCAAACCCTAGATTTAGTTTTCTTCTTTTGGCATTGCTTTAAAACTGAATATACAGAAAATTAATAATAAATTGAAACATTTAACAAGAGCCACGTAAATTTAAATTTCCTCAGAAATTCTGCCAACTCTTTTTTGCTCTTATTTTTTTTGTTTTATTTTTTTTTGCTCTTATTTTAAAATTAAGTTTATTCCATGAAACCTTCTCATCAGGCTCCACTTATTTTATAAAACACAGTACATTTTTCCTTTGAGAAATTATAATTAATCCAGTCCTTTTTTAAAAAGCTTACTATATCATATTTTTATTTGGGTTCATTAGGTTACCTTTAGAATATAAATTCCTTATATTCAGGGACTTTTATCTTTATATCCCTAGCTACTCCACATCATCTTGCACAGAATGAATATTTATCAAACTTAATGGAATATTAGCTCTTGAAAGGTGCAGTGACTGTGTATTGTCCTTCTGTACACTCACAGTAACCAACACAAAAAATATTTTATATATTTTTATATAGCTCTTACATCAGAGCTTTCTGTAGACAGTTGGTACTCATGTATTTTTTTTTCCTTAATAAAGAGTTTTATAACCTGAAATAATGGCAGTTATAGAGGATTTTTTTGTTTTTATTTTTTAGTGTTAGAAAGACTTTTTAATGTGTCTTATTTGCATTTGAGGGACTAGTTTTCTAGAATTACTGTATATTATATACTGAACTTACAAATTGAGATGACTTAAAAACATTTCATTATTCTTTTCGCAGGGAACACTGAAAGGTTTTGATCAGACCATCAATTTGATTTTGGATGAAAGTCATGAACGGGTGTTTAGCTCTTCTCAGGGAGTAGAACAAGTGGTATTAGGATTATACATTGTAAGAGGTGATAATGTGTAAGTATGCATTTTTTTTTAATCTGGGCAAACTCAAGCTATAAGTGTACACAGTAGATAATTTAATAATATATATTAATGTAGAGGTTTGCTTTTGTTTTTCCCCCCTAAAGGGTAATTCTCTATTAAAAGGGATCCCATAGTGAGCCATTTGTACAGTGAATAATAACTGGGTTTTCATACATTTTTCCTGTTTAAGATGAATAAGAGCTGGACTTGGTGGAGTAGTCCTGTAATCCTGGTGCTGGAGAGGCACCTGAGCTGCAGTAGGGTGTCTGCATTGAGTCCAACACTAACATGGGCTAAGTCTCTTAGAGTGGGTTCCATCAGGCTGCTTCTGGCAGTCAGGTCATGCAGTGGAAAGAGAGCTGGACCTGGGGTCATGAAGACTTGAGTTCAAATCCAGCCTCAGTGTCCCACAACCAGGAAATAAATGATGCAGGATTCAGACTTCTACATGAATCCAAATGCAACACTGTTTACTCAGCCACCCAGATGCCATTTTTTGAGGGATAAAACATATCTGCCCTTTCCCTGTTTTTGTAGCACCTCTCCCATATTCCGTGATCATCAGTTCTAAGCAACTCAGAAACCGCTTCTGCCAGTGCTTTAGGTACCTTGCCATTTGGTATTCTTTGTGTGGACCATTGCATACTTTTTAATACCTCCTTGTTTTGCCTAATTTTAAATTCTATTTTAATCATTTTGTTTTAACCTTCCCATTATTCTCCTTGGGTGAAAAAAGGAAGCAAAATAAATTGAGTAGTTCAGCCTTCTTATTGTTGTCTGCCAGCATACCCTTCTACTCCTAGCAGTGCCTTATGCTTTCTGTTATACTTGCCTCAAAAGATAAAAACAATTTTAAAATCCCTTGTAGGCATTCTTGGCTTTAATTTCCAGCTTTACCTCTTTCTGGCCTTTAGTATTGCTGACACTATTCTTACACAACTATACCTATTTTGTTCATCTTCAGTTACTTTCCTTTGCTCCCATTTTCTTTACAAGTCTTTTAAAAGTCTAATTTGGTTGTTAATTTGCTTTTATTCTTTAGATAACTCCTCTAATCTTTAATGGACAAATTCTGTAAGATAAATTCATAAGAAAGCTGTAAGCAAACTGCTAAAATAGAGATAGAAGGGATCCATTCTGTTTTCATTTTCAAAACTGAATTCTTAGGAGCTTATTAGGTATATGTATCCTGAGGTATACATTAGGCTAGTGGCCCTCACCTTCCCTGTAGTTTCACATACATTCCATGTAAGAATTATATCAATAAAACAGGAAAAAATGAGTGCCTCTGTAAATAATATTATAAATGAGGCTTATTAAAATATTATTTTTTGCACTATTTTGTCATCATTATTGAAATTATTCTGAAAGTCACTTTAGTTACCTATTAATTGTTGTAAAAACAGCAATGTTTTTTAATTTTTGTGGAATCTTTGAATCTGAAGTGGGGGGCTAATTTTTTTTGTTATATCACTTCAATATGTATGATACCTGTAGGGTTTGATACAACATCTGCCATCATAGTCTGGTTGGTTTTCTTTAATAATTACCTTATTTGAAATATCTGTTCTGTGTGGGAAAGAATTTGATTTTAAATTATAGGTAAGATCCTTATTTTTAGTTCACAGTTACTACTACAGCATGATTCCCGTTTCTTTAGGTATAAAAATTATTTTATAAAAATACTAAAATTGTTCTAAACCTCATCATCTCCTTTTCCTTCTCAACTGTTTCTGTTTTGAAAGAATTCAGTATTTTTAGAAATTGTCCCCAAATTCTAAAATGTTTTTACATTTTTATGTATTCTCTTTTTTTCCTTACATTTCATTACAGTGCAGTCATTGGAGAAATTGATGAAGAGACAGACTCTGCACTTGATTTGGGAAATATTCGAGCTGAACCTCTAAACTCAGTAGCACATTGATAAACTATATACTTTGGACTTTTGTAAAGTTTTTGCCTGTACAGATCTACTTATTCTGAGAGTAATGTGCAGAATTTTTACAAATTGTGATAACTATCTACGTTTCTACTCATTTTGTGAGTGTTGTAGTTTAATATGTAAATTAAAATATTTCTACATTTTGCATCTTATTGTAAAAATTTTTTTATGTATTTTACAAACATTTAGTAGTGACTAATATTCATAATTTTGGAAATATAATAAACAAATGGTAATTTTAACATTTAACAGTATAGGGAAGGTTATAAACATAAATTTATGCATTACTTATCATACATATTAATGTTAGTGAGTAATGAAAAATTGTCCCTAAGTGAGGAAACATCTACCTAGAGTTCTTCAAATTAAATTTCTCACTGCTAGTGGCATTGGTTTATTTTTGCAGCTGCTGTTTTTTGATAGTTCCTATAGCTTCCTATTGCAGTGGTGAATCAGTCTGGGTTTAATTGAAAGGGAAAATGATGATGGGAGAGAGAAGATTCTCACTTAGATCAGATATAGGGAGTTGAAAGGTATGAATGAGTATGAGGGAGAAGTTACAAGAATTAGAAAGTTTGATATGAATAATTTGCCTGAAGTATATTTTAAATATGGCCTTACTTTGTTTAAATTATCTTGATGTTGATAAAATTGGATCCAATAATTAGCAATTATCATTTTATAAATGTCAGTAAATGAAAATTTGTTTATATCTAGTCAAAGCTTGCTGTCATTGAATAACTTGTAAACAGTTTTCTCCAACACATTGAATGTCAACAGATTATTCAAAGAGTAGTTAATTTTCTACATAAGTGCTTTTGTAATTTATGTGAAAATTAATCATTTGAAGTATAGAAAATCTCCACGTTATAAATGGATTGTGATGCAGAAGTTCTCTTAGTGATATGAAGCTTTAAATAGCTTTTCTCCTAGAAATAATGGATGATACGAGAAGTAGGTTATATTCCTAGATTAGGAATAAAGGGTTGAAATTTATCAGTGGGAAAATAGAACAATATTACATTGTATCTTCAAGAAAAGTCTTGGGGAAGAGCCAAGATGGCGGAATAACAGCACAGGCTTTCTAGAGGTCTCCCCACAAGCCCAGCCAAATACCTGTAAAAAATGGCTCTAAACAAATTCTGGAGCTGCAGAACCCACAGAAAGACTGAGTGAAGCAAATCTCCAGCCCAAGACAGCCTGGGAGGTCATCAGGAAGTGTCTGTCACACTAGGCTAGGAGCAGGGTACAGTCCACTGTGGACCGCGCCACCAGAGAGGGGACCTGAGCAGGCCGTGGGGGGACTGAATCTCTCACACCTGTGGCAGTTTCCAGACTTCATGACCTCAAAACGCTGAGGACAAATTGGAAGGTCAGTGGAAAAAACTTGTGGGACCTGTGTGGGAGAGTAGAGTGATTGGGCCTCAGCCCCAGGGCGGCAAAGGTAGGGAGGGGGCAAAGGAACCCATGGCAGCCACAGCAAGGGCAGGTTCAGCTGCAGCCAGTATTTCTGGAGCTTTAGGCCCACAGATTGTGAGGGGATCAAGCCACTGACAGTATAACACCGACACCCACTGGAAGCAAAGAACTACTTTCACAAAGAGCTCAAAAGTCAAGTAAATGTCTGGAGAAATGAGCAAAAACCAGAAAAAGAGTCAGACTATAGAGTCTTAACTTTGGTGACAAGGAAGACCAAAACATGCAAACAGAAAACAGCAAAGTCAAAGCTCCTCCACCATCCAAAGCCTCCAAGAAAAATGTGAATTGGTCTCAGGCCTTGGAAGAACTCAAAAAGAATTTTGAAAGTCAAGTAAGAGAAGTAGAGGAAAAATTGTGAAGAGAAATGAGTGATGCAAGAAAATCATGGAAAATAAGTCAACTGCTTACTAAAGGAGATTTAAAAAAAATGTTGAAGAAAGTAACACTCCAAAAAATAGAGCAACCCAAATGACAAAAGAGATCCAAAAAGCCAATGAGGAGAAGAATGTCCTGAAAAGCAGAATTGGACAGATGGAAAAGGAGCTCCAAAAGCTCACTGAAGAAAATAATTCCTTAAAGATCAGAGTGGACCAGATGGAAGCTCATGACTTTATGAAAAATCTAGAAATTATAAAAACCAAAGGAATGAAAAAATAGCAGACTGTGAAATATCTCACTGGAAAAACAACTAACCTGGAAAATAGATCCAGAAGAGACAATTTAAAAATTACTAGACTATCTAAAAGCCATGATCAAAAAAAGAGCCTCAACATCATCTTTAAGAAACTATGAAGGAAAACTACCCTGATGTTCTAGAACTAGAGGATAAAATAGATATTGAAAGAATCCACTGATCACCTCCTGAAAGAGATCCCCAAAGGAAAACTCCTAGGAATATTATAGTCAAATTCCAGAGCTCCCAGGTCAAGGAGAAAAATATTACAAGCAGCCAGAAAGAAACAATTCAAGTATTGTGGAAATACAATCAGGATAACACAAGATCTAGCAGCTTCTGCATTAAGGGATTGCAGGGCTGTGAGTATGATGTGCCAGAGGTCAAAGGGCCTAGGATTAAAATAAAGAATCACCTACCCAGCAAAACTGAGTATAATACTTCAGGGGAAAAAATGGGGATTCAGTTCAAGCATTTTTGTTGAAATGACCAGAGCTAAATAGAAAATTTGATTTTCAAACATAAGAATCAAGAGAAGGTAAACAAGAAAGAGAAATCATAAGGGACTTATTAAAGTTGAGCTGTTTACATTCCTACATGGAAAGATCATATTTGTAACTCATGAGACTTTTCTCATTATTAGGGTAGTTGGAGGAATTATTTATATATATATATATATATATATATGTATGTATGTATATATATATACATACATACATATACAGAAGGCACAGGGTGAATTGAATAGGAAGGTATGATATCTAAAAATAGAATTAAGGGGTGAGGAATATATTGGGAGGAGAAAGGGAGAAATAGAATGGGGCAAATTTTCTCACATGAAAGGCAAGAAAAAGCTTTGTCAATGGAGGTGAAGGGGGGGAGGTGAGGAAAAAAAGAACCTTACTCATCACATTTGGGTCTTCATGACTCATACTCAATTTGGTATAAAAATCTATGTTGCACTACAGGGAAGTAGGTGGGAAGGGAATCAGAAGGGTATGAGGGAGATGATAGAACGAAGGGCAAATGGGAGGAGGTGGTAATTAGAAGTAAACACTTTTGAGGAGGGCCAGGGTCAAAAGAGAAAATAGAATAAATGGGCAGAATAGGATAGAGGGAAATATGGTCTTTTACATGACTTATGGAAGTCTTACTACACATGTATAACATAACATTGAATTGCTTGCCTTCTCAGTGGGGATGGGTGGGAAGGGAAGAAGGGAGAAAAATTGGAACTCAAAAGTTTTAAAAACAAATGTTCAAAATTGTTTTTAAATGCAACTGGGAAATAAGATATATAGGCAATGGGGTATAGAAATCTATCTTCCCTCACAAGAAACTAGAGGAGATAGGGATAAAGAAGGGAGGGGTGTGATAGTAGGGAGGGCAGATTGGGGGAAGGGATAATCAAAGTGCATGCTGCCTTGGGTGGGCAGAGAGGAGAGATGGGGAGAAAATTTGGAACTCAAAATCTTGGGGAAGTGAATGTTGAAAACTAAAAATAAATAATTTTAAAAAAGAAAAGTCTTGGACGTGAAGTATCAACAACTTGGACATTTTCAAGAGCTTTAGAAGAACATGGTAACAATGATTGTGTAATTTTGCTTTTCCAAACCTTTTGATGCAGGTGTGTTTATATTCATTTGTTCTTCAAGGATCTGTAATTTTTCTGTATTCAAATAACATCCAGTTGCTGGGACTTGTGCTTAACCTAGGTGTATCGTGACCAATTTGGTTCTGCTGTTCCTGTATTATGTTCCTCCCCAACTTGGTTAGGAACTGCTGAAGCTTGCACTTTGCCTCCAGAGGGTCTGAGGGATTGGACCAACCTCCACAACAAAATAAGGCTTTGGAGTACATAACAGCAAGAGCTCTGGCCTGCTTTATAGGTTCTTAGATCTGCTTTTCTAAAAGAAAAGCAATTTTTGAAGGGTCAACAATCTACTTTAATCAAGATCATACATCATTCACTTAGTTCAAGGGAAAAAAGTCAGCACCCTGAACTTCAGAGAACATTCAGAGAAATAAAGACCAACAGACAGAGCTTCCACCTGTCTGACCATAAGCAATACATACATACCAGAGAGAAAAGCACCAACATCTTGGTTTTCGAAGCTGAGGGGCTCCTTAATGGCTTCCCAGAGTCTCATCTGGCATATAAACCTTCCAAAAACTAAACCACAAAATAAAGCTGCACTTCAGAATATTTATATACTTTTCAGAGCTATGGGGCATGACCCTCTGACCTAGTGCCTCAATAGAAATTGACAAAGGGTATTGAGGCCTATTAATGTGCATAGAAGATCTTTTAACTCCTCCCCCCACCCACCTTTAACCTTAAATTACCATTCAGAGCAAGGCTTGTAATATACTTGACACAGCAATAACTTTGTGGATCACAAATGGAACAAAGAGGATACAGGTTTTTACTGATATATATATATATATATAAAGGAAATGAAGAAAGTGTCAAAGGGGATATATATATTTACTAAAGAAAATTTTCAATATTATGAACTGATCTGTGAGCACTGAGAGAGAATAGTAGAGAACATACATTATTCTCCTTAAGAAAGGAGATGCTAGAGGAACCTTGTGATTCATGTAAGGAGCTGTCCACTCAGGACAGGTTGGTCTCTGTGGAGCAATCATAGTGACCATGATGAGAGATTGCGTGTCAGAGCTTGGTGCTCATGGCTGAGGTCAGGTTACGCCTTTTAATGCCTTGAGAACTGCCCTCAAGATAATTGCAAACTAAAATGGAGCCAAGCAACAAAGAAATAAAGGGAATTGTGACTTTAATAAATTGCATGGTGCTGGCCAAATGTTATATATTAATTAGGTGAGGGTGAGGTGTGCAAAGTTATCAAAGAATTGCAAAAATGTAAACATTCATAGTTGTTAGCAGCTTAACTAACAGTAGACCTAAAGCAACATCAGTAAATTTACCTATCATTGGTAGGAGCAGGGAACCTCTCTCTCAAAGTAAGATTGGACTGAAGACTGTGGAAATTTTAATTACTGAAATGCTTTCTAGAATGTCTGGTGTCTAATTCTGTTGTTCAGTTGTTCCAGACTCTTCATGACTTCATTTGGTGTTTTCTTGGTAAAGATACTGGAGTTGTTTACCATTTGCTTCTCTAGCTCATTTTACAGATGAAGAACTGAAGTGAACAAAGTTAAGTGACTTGCCCAGAGTTACATTGCTAGTAGGTGTCTAAAACCAGATTTGAACTCAGGAAGATAGTTCTACACATCTGTTAATGCTTGTAAGCTTACTAATTAGAATGTTGTATTTACAGATACCAGCATTGATTTGTGAAGTAGTGTGTTAACATTTCTTGCTAAAGGTAATATATACATATATAATAGGATATTTGTAAGTTGAGGCAAATTTCTCAAAATTAAAATCTTGAGAAGTTTCTGTTCCTTCACCCTCAAACCCTGTGAAGTTCAGCATTAATATGTACTGGTCTAAGGGAAAGTTGAAATTCCCTTAAGTGAAGTCTCTATTGTTCTCCCTTGAGAAATAACCTTAAGGTCTTTTTTTACTTTTGGCATTGGTTAGGTTATGTAGAGAAGGGGAAAATTAAAGTAACCTCTTTACTATCAATCAACATTTATTTGGAATCTATTAGGTGCCAGGTCTCATGCAAAGATCTAGGGATGCAAAAAAAGGTAAAAGACAGTCCCTGTCCAATGAAGGAGATAGCAAACAAGCTATAAATAGGAAATAAAAGAGGGAAGGCACTAGAATTAAGAAGAGTTGGGAAAGGCTTTCCATAAAAGGGATGACTTGAGTTAGGACTTGAAGGTAGTAGTAGTGGTAGTAGTAGTAGATTTTGATTGTTTTCCCTTTAACCTATGCAACTTCACAATTTTGCCTCTCATAACCTAAGCTACTGGGAAGATCTCTGATTCCAAAATTATGATAATGTGCACTTCTGTTCAAGTATAAAGTTTATGGCAACCTTACTGTTTTCTTTTTTTCACTGTTCTTGACAACTTTATTCTTAAAGATAATCAGCTTTTGCATCCTAATCCAAAAGGAGGGTGACACCCTACAGCACTCTGCCACACCCCATTCTCACCATCCTGTTCAGCCAGTGACTGACCTAGAAGCCCTTAGAAATAGGAAAACTGAAACCTCTCACGTAGACCATCTGCAAAATAGAAATAACTTAGATCAATTTCACATGGTTGTTGTGAGGTTCAAATGAAGTCATGTAAAGCATATTTATACTTGAAAGTACTAAGGCACCTAACTTCTTAAATGTTTTCTATATTACCAATTAAAACTTCTGTGTCCCAGATGCATGAAATATGCCATCAAGGCTAACAACCAGGTGCAAGTTAGATTCTTAATTTTGTGTATATTTGGGAGGAGGTAGGAAAGGACATGGAGAGGAGTGAGATGATACATACATCTCTGGTAAAATGGTGAGTATATAGTGCAGCCCCTTTAATGAACTCTCCTAAAATAAACCCTTATTTTGCAGTTACAAAAGGGCCAAAATCAACCTCTGTGCTTTGTGACTCAAGATTGAAAAAGGAGAAACATACTATATAACTCAAATTATATTCATTTCAAATAGATCTATTTTTCTGGAATATTTTTCTTAAAACTAAAATGTGGGTATCTTGACAATTAAATATTAAGATAAAAAAATCTCATTTTCTGACTAAAGTGATGCCATCTTAAATATTGTAATTACAATCCTTTGAAGTTGTAGTAATTTGATGTGTTAATTAGTTTTACTTGCTAATAATAGGATTTTGGCCAAATCTGCTATGGAATTTCCTTGGACTAAATGATGTTTAAATACAAATGAGCTGGTAGTAGGGTCAGACAACAGATAGTTTCCTAGGGTGCAACATGTAGGAGGGAGGAATATTTTTAATATTACACTTAGACTATAACTGGTACAGGTTCATTTATTTTGTGATCTGTAAGGTCTTGTCATTAGAGCAGCACTTCTCTAAGCAGCACTTCTCTAAGGGTGGTCCAGGAACCCTTGCAGTGTCCCTGAGACCCTTTCAGGTCAAGAGATCACAACTATTTGAATAATGATACTGCTTTAATTTCTAATATGATAGGAATAGCTATAAACCTATATTAACAAAAATTTTTGGAAAGGTCACAGTTTTTAAGAGTGTAAAAAATGGTCTTGAGACCAAAAAGTCTAAGGACTGATGTGTTCTGAATATCTCTTTCCATCCCACCCCCTCAAAGAGCAGTAATGGCAACTTTAACAGACGATCATAGCAGTGACAGCTTGTGTAAGACCTGACAGAGGAGCTGAAGCTGTTCCTGAGCCCCAAACTGTGATCTAGAGAAGGGGAGATTTTGAATTCACTGGGCAGCATGACTTCATGTTCTTGCTAGAGAAGGGAGATTTTCCAGGCAGCAACAGTTTTGGTAGTTGTTTCATTTGGAACTCAAAGTTCAAGAGTTCATGAATTTGAAAGTTCAAACTTCCAAAGAATACTGGTGTATGTGCACAGGTCTGACAAGAAGGGAGGACTTGAGGAGACCTTTCCCTCTGGGAAAAAGGGATTCATCAAAATGATGAGATGTTGCCTTGATGGCATCTTCAAGTTGTGTGTGGAGGATGACTTTAATAGGTCATTTGAGTGCTTTATATTTCCATACTTGTTAACAGACTCTTGTAAGTGCTCATGCAGTATTTTATGCATTTTCTATGGGTGGTTTCCAAAAGGGCTGTACATTATTTATGTACACTGAAAGTATGTATGGGAATTGGGGTCCATGATTCACATTTGGAGAACAACCTGTATCTAAACTTTATTTTGAAAAAAATCCTGGATTATGTTTAATAGAGGGCAAAGAGCCAAAGAAAGAAACTGATCCTTTGAGATCAGGTCCCTTGTATTAGATCTGTATTATATTAGGCTAGAGTCCTTCGGGAATTCCTGAGCCAAAGGTTATAGATGGATCTGTGATTTTGTGGATATAATTTTAGTCCTTGGAGCTTAATATATCTTTAATTAGGGTTTGTTATTTCCTTTATGATGCATATTGTAACCTCCTCTCATTTCTTATCAATGTCTTGCCATAAAACTCCTCCCCAGGAGGTCCATCCAACATGAATCTTCCTCTACCTCTCTCTCTTGACAGTATAGATTCCAGTAGAACAAAGAATTATTCTTTAGTTCTTCTTTGCTCCTGTCATATGATGTCAACATCACTATCTTGCAAATGGTACAATGTATTACTCAAAGCTAGAGGGATTAAACAGTTTTTTTACTACAATATTCCAGCACTTTCGGGGAGAAGCAATTATCCAGGCAGTTTAAAATCAGTCTATAGGATAAAAACAAAATCTAAGGCTGAAAAGAATGGTAAAAGCAGTCAACAAAGAGGTTTCTGCCAAAATCTCAAAGATTGATTTTACAATCATGAAGGTGCCATGGATGGGCACCAGATAACTCCACCTGGAAGCAGTGTTAATTCCAACTGTCCCAGGACTGTCCCACAATTTCTTCACAACAGTCCCAGCTAGTGTTGTGACATGTCTCTAGTTCCATCAATCTCCTTGCTTACAACAGTACCATTTTATTTCCACTCCTATATCTCTGAATTAACCATACATGGTAGGACAGAGTCAAATGATTAGTACAGACAGCAATTGTTCGTTTTTCATTTCCTTTTATTTTTTTTAGAAATGAAATCTATTGTTTTGAGGAAACAAAAATTTATGGCAATTGATCACTTCCTTCTTATTCAAGGAGTTCTTACTCAAGAAGAAGAAAACTTGTTTTTCATTTTCAAAGACAATGGGGTCATGACTTACAGGATTTGGATTTAAGTGGGGCAAAGTTTCACAAAATTGTCAACCTCTCTCTTCCAGAGTCATCAAAGTCCAGTGGCAAGAAAAAAGTCAAGATGACTAGAGATGGCCCTGGATGCAGTGGATTACCTTGCCAATGGTCAATGGTGGGAGAAGTTAGTGGGCTAGAGATGAGGCATCATGGAGTTGGTGAGACTTAAACTGAATCTGTAAGCAGAAAGTAGAATTGAGCTAAGTGGAGATGGGTGTCATTTTATTTTTTTTCCTGAGAATTTTCTTTAACTATTAAATCTTTCCTAGCCCCAAATATTGTAAGAATACAGCAAATAGAACTGCAAACACAACACAGTCTACATTTCCATAGTTAAGAAATGTTGAAGAAAAATCAAATTCAGAGTTATTTTTAGTTCTAATTCCTGTCTACTTTCTTCTTTTCTTTTTTAATAGTATCTTATTATTTTTCCAATTATATGCAAAGGTAGTTTTTCAGTATCCATTTTTGTAAAATTGAATTCCAAATTTTTCTGTCTCTTCCCTTCCCTCCCTTCTCTCCAAGAAAGCAAGCAATCTGATATATGTTTTACATGAACAGTCATGTTTAACATTTCACATTTGTCATGCTGTGAAAAAAAAGAATCAGAACAAAAGAGAAAAACCACAAGAAAGTTAAAAACAGAAAGTGAAAATGATATGCCTCAATCTGCATTCAGATTCCATAGTTCTTTCTCTAGATGTGGTTAGCATTTTCCATCACAAGTCTTTTGGAATTGTCTTGGATCATAGTATTGCTGAGAAGCTATCATAGCTAATCATTGCACAGCGTTGCTGTTTCTAATGTTCTACTGGTTCTGCTCACTTCACTCAGCATCAGTTCATGTAAGTTTTTCCAGGTTTTTCTGAAATCTACTTCCTCATCATTTCTTATAGCACAATAGTATTCCATTACATTCCTATACCACAGCTTGTTTGGGTATTCTCTCAGTTTCCAATTCTTGGCCACCAGAAAAAGATTAGCTTTAAATATTATTGTATCTCTGGGTCCTTTTCCCTTTTCTATGATCTCTTTAGAATACAGACCTAGTAGTGGTATTGCTGGATGAAAGTTTTATAGTCCTCTGGGCATAGTTCCAAATTGATTTTCAGAATGGCTGAATCAGTTCACAACTCCATCAACGATGCATTAGTATTCCAATTTTCCCATATCTTCTCCAACATTTATCATTTTCTATTTCTGTCCGATGTGACAGGTGTGAGGTGATTCCTCAGAGTTGCTTTAATTTGCATTTCTCTAATAGTGACTTAGAGCATTTTTTCATATGATTAGAGATAACCTTCATTTCTTCCTCTGAAAACTGCCTGTTCATATCCTTTGACTATTTATCAATTGGGGAATGACTTCTAGTCTAACAAATTTGACTCAGTTCTCTATATATATTCTAGAAATGAGGCTTTTATAAAGAACAGTGGCTGTAAAAAAATGTTTCCCAGTTTTTTGCTTTGATGAGTGCCATTTTTAAGGATATAGTATGGGACTGGAGGAATGAATGAACCAAGGCTTTAAACTTTGCTGGCATTCTTACATTCTGATGACAGTATCAGCAAGTGCTACCAGTCCTTATTATTGTCAGTGGATGTGTTTTGCTTTGGTTGAACAGGAAAGAAATGCTCTACACTTCAGGATGGTGGTGTTTAGGGATGATGGCTTTGTCAGCACTTCCACATCTTGTGTACTAATACACTACCATGCCTGGAACAATTTATCTGTAATTGTCTACCCTGTGTGCCATGAGATAAGTAATGAAAATGCAACCAATAGCTTTAACCAAGTTCATACCTCTTAATACTTCTTAAGCAATAGAGATCTCCTCAACTGTCAGTTTAAAAGTTGAGCCATTTTGAATGGAGCCACTCTCTGAGTATAAACAAAGGATCTAGGTAGCCACTAGGGAACAGACTATCAGAGAGCACATTTATATTCTCTGTGCAGGGCTAGATGGAGACAGTGATTGTTGTTGAACCACATGAATTCTAATTGGTCTGTAAAGTAGAAGTCCTGCCAGGGAATACCAATTAACCCTGCATCTTCTCTTAGAAAAAGTGCAGTGGGGATGATGATCCTGAAAACTCTGGATGAACTTTCTTTGAGTGTCACTTGGGAGAAAGCGTTTTGTAAATAGTTAAGGGATATATAACCTGAGTGTAGTGTAATGCTTTAGTAAACTGAGATATTATGACTGAGTAATTGGTCTCTGGGTTTCTGTGGCTAATGAGAGGCAGAATATTCTAGGGGATATTGTGCTCAAATCCCACCCCTGACACATACCAACCGGATAGCCTTTACCTAATCCTCAGTTTCCTCATCTATAAAATGATGAGCTAGGGTTTGATGACTTCTAAGGTCCCTTCCAGCTCTAAATCTATGATCCTGTGATGACAATATTGCATAAACTCATCATCCCCCTCTAAGAATAGACTCCTAACCTTCATCTTAGAGGTTCCTGTAAGAGTCTTTCATAGTGATGCTCACAAGATTACCTCTTTTCTTAGCCAGTGTCCCTGCAAGGTGATCATCTGGCAAGTCTTTCAGGACAGTTAGAACTGCCCTCATGCAAATAAAAGCTGTTCATGTTCATTTTACCAACAGAGAACCTGGGAGTCTGTCCTGCTCACAACCAAGGAGTAGGCTTTCCTGTGGTTTCTTATAGTTCTCTTTGGGGGTGGTCCTAATTTGTTTGCCACATAATTTGATTGGTAGTCCATTAGATGAGCTTCTGATAAAGTTGTTTATAATATTTTACCATTGGTGGTCTGTCCTATCAAAAGGTCTCCATATACTTATCAGTCGTCTATAAGCACATATATGACGATCATAACATACAATTGCTTATGAGATTGATAAAAAACAAAAGGAAATTTTAAAGAAATTAAAATTAATAAAATTAAAACTTAATATAATTCTTCCATAAAATGGAGTCAGTTACGCCAAGCTGACAAACTTATTTCTGTTCTCTTTTTTAAGGTAATAAAATTACTCTCCATGCTTCTTAAGAGTTTGTTTTCTGTTTCCCTTTTCTTTATAATTTTCTAAGAAATATGATTTTCTAAGATAAATATGATTTATCATTGTATTGCTGTTCTATGTTGCATTACCCAATTGCATCAGAGAAAAGACAATGGGGAAATTATCTGGGGCTAGAAATGGGGGAAAAGTGGGAGAAGGCTGAAGTATAAGGGAGGGGAAAGAGAGATTTCATAACTGGTATATACTGACCAGGGCAATTTCTCCTAGTGTGGCTTCCAGCCAAACAAAAGAAAATTGATTCATTTTTTGTTAATTTCCAGAGCAGGGAGAAAAAACAAAGAAACTATTAACCAGGCTCCTTCTAGACAATCAATCAGTTATGTTGTCATTGTGTGCATGTGTGTGTGTGTGTGTGTTTGAGGGATGTGGCAGGAAAGAAGGGAAAGACTGTAACTGAGATTGGAATGGAAATCATCATCATAGTCATTTTTGTCTTCCTATTATTTTCTTATGGCATGTTGAAAGAATACCAAGTCCTCCAGAGCTGATTGTTGTTATGTTTGTCCTTTGTTGCTGATGACCATTGCCATCAGAGAAATGATAACATGACTTGCACTTGACTTTGTTTTGAGTGAGGGAGGGCTGTGTAGGTCACTGGCCTTACTTCTCCAGAACCATCTGAATCCAGTGACCAGATATTCATCAGGATGACTGGAGATGCAATGGGAGACCTTGGTCCCTTTAGGATAAGGTTCATTCAGGTACTCACTTAGGGTAAGGTAATGCCCATTAGGTGAATAGGATTGTTTAAGAAGTAGTCAGGTGATGACTCCTTTAATGAGGCAAAGAAAAATAACTATGTGAGGCTGGGAGGGAAACAGCAACAGTTACTATTGATAATCACTCTTAAGCCAGGAGGTTCAGAAAATAGCCTTTAAGTGGAGGTTGGTCAGGGACCTAGTGTCCAATCTATGAACTTTGGAGTGCAGTAGGTTTGAGGTTTTGGGAGAGGGGAAAAGAGAGGGGAGGGGACAGGAGAGGAGGGGAGGGGCAGGAGAGGAGAGGAGAGGAGAGGAGGGGAGGGAAAAGGAGGGGAGGAGAGGGAAGGGGAGAGGAAGAAATCTAGTCAGTAAATCCCAAGTTAACGGGCATCCTCTGCCCATCCCAATTTACCTTCCTTTGCAGAGGAGAACGAAGGGGATGGGGAGACAGACAGGAGAGGAGGAGCTGAGTTACTCAGCTAGCTGGGTCCCATCAGGCAGCTGCATCTACTGAAATTGTTGTGGTTTGTCCTTTGTTGCTGAGTGAAGCCATTCTCTCATGGCACATTAAAAGAATACCAAATCCACCAGAACTGATACTAGTAATGGAAGGGGCACCTCATTGAATCCATGGAAAACTCTGATGTTTACAATTGTTTCCAGATCCTTCGACTTGAAAGGCAATGAGGCCTATAGAGGTCTGTGAAAAGCACAATTAACAAGCTCTAAGGAAGAACCCTTCACATGGATGAAAGAGAAAACATTTCAAGTAGCAGTAGGCCAGGTCAAGTCAGAATTCTGAAGGTAACCAAATTCTAGGGCTAGGACAGTCAAAAAATGCTTTTATAACAATAGTCCTGAGATGAAGGTAAACAGTCTAAGAAAATGAGTGAAATACACAAGGGAGGGATGGGTAGTGTCAAAACGAGGCTCAAGAATTTCTCTAAGTTACTTTCTATGACAGTTGGATGCTCCCCCCAATCTTCAATATACTGGAGCATGGGGTGTTACTATTTTATTTATATTATGGGATACATGTTATATAGCTTTGGCATCAGAGTTGCCTCCTCTCTTTCTGGCAGGCTTTTCTATCACCAATCTCCATGACTGTACTATCAATTTTCCTATGTCTCCTCAGGTTTTTTTTTTCTTTTTGTATTCCATCTTGGATTATCTTTGTGCTGTCTCTGAAGCCTTCTCTAATAAGCCAAAACGTAGTGTTCCCTCTCTCCCTCTTTATCTTCTTCCTGAGTGGAGGGATCATCCTCTATTTATAGCATACGTAACTAATGAGTGCCAATAGCGAGAAGATAATATAGCAAATACTCTGTAGGGGAGAACCTGTTCCTTTGCCTGTACCTTCTGGGTACCAAAGTGAGCCAGTTGCCCATGCCTTTTAGTCATGTACAGGTTCCTTGAAACCTTGTCTTTAATCCAATTTAGCTGCATCCTCTCCTTCCTCCCTAGCCTCTGTTGATGGACTAAGATGTTAGCAATAAGCAGCAGACTCTTATAGGTGTTAGTATAATCTTCTCTAGCAAGCACAAAATTAAAAAAAAAAATCTAAAAGTAAGTTCCTCCTCATCTTAAATAAGATTCCTAATTGATTTAGCAGTTGGATATCCATAATCAGTAAGCCTGTCTATCTTTTTAATTCAGGTCAATAAGCATCTATTAAGAATGTACTGTTGGGGCAACAGTCTGGAAGACCTGAGTTCAAATCTAGTCCCAGACACTTACTAGTTGTGTGATCTTAGGCAAGACACTTAACCTCTGTTTGCCTTAATCTACTGGAGGAGGAAATGACAAAGTATTTAAGTATATTTGCTTAGAAAACACAATAACAGTATGGTCTGCAGGGTCACAAAGACTGAACAACACTATAACAAAGTAGCTGAGCTAGGTGAGAAAGATGGATGACGAGGAAAAATACACCTACCCTCAAGGAGCTAACTATACATATTTTTCCCCCATTGGATCATAGATCTAGAGTTGGAAGGGACTGCAGAAGAATTTTAGTCCAACATTTAATTTTATAGATAAGAAAATTGAGTCCCAAGGAGCTTATGATTTGCCTAAGGTCACACAAGTAGTAAGTGTCAGAAGCAGGAGTTCTCTGAGTTCAAGGACAGGGTTCTTTTTACTACTGGAGAAACATCATGGTGTATCGGAAAGATTTTTGAATGATAAAGCATGCTGACTACATCTTGTCAGAAATCTAGTGAACTAGTGGAACAGAATGACATATAACAGCAAGCACCCTGGTACACCCAGGATGACCTGGTAGCACAGGTTCTTGGATCTGCTTTTCTCAAAGGAAAACAACTTTTAAGGGGTCAAAAATCTTCTTTAACTACTTCACTAGTTTAGGGGAAAAGTTAGTACCCTGAACATCAGAGAAATTACAAGCAGAGAAATTTGCATAAAGACCAACAGGCAGGGTTCTGACTGCTTGAATCAAAGCAATACTGCTATATACTTTTATACATACCACTGGATCAAGACAGCCTTTACATCTGAGTAGTTGAGGAGTCTGAACATATGGCCACTCAGAGTCTCGACCAGGGAATCAAACAGTTTTTCTCGTAAGTGAACCCCCAAAGTAAAATACCAACTCAGAGTATTTATATACTTCTCAGAACCTGAAGGCATTACAACCCTCATGACTCAATGCCTAATCAATTTAGTACCAAAAGGTGTGCAAGCCTTTCTACAAGCAAGCCTCCCCCTAAGCAAATTCCTCCTTAGGCAAGTCCCTCCCAATGGGCTCCCCATAAGGTCTATTAATGGGCAGGGAAGATCTTATTACCTGATTAATATTACACATGTATTTTCAGGTAAGACCAAAGGGTAATTTTGTTTTGCTTGACTACATAGTTGTTTTGGGGTGAGGAGAATAATGAGTACTGAAAGTGATTTCAAGATGGATAAAAAAGAATATAATGAAACTTTTAAAAATATGTATCAATTAACCCCTCCCCTCCAATTATGAACAATGACTATACAACGATTCCAAAAAATCAATGATGAGACATAATATCCACTGCCTGACATAGAGGTGGTAGCTTTAGGGGGCAGGATGAGAGATATATACAAGACATTTCAAAATTCTTAGTGCAGTTTTAAACTTAAATAACTTTAGAAGGAGAAATGCTAAAAAAACTCAAAAACTTTACAAAACCAACATTGAAAAGATTATTTTTATATATCAATATATTTTTAAAAATTAAACATAATCACTGTCAATGTAAAAACTTCCACATGCTGCTACAGAGTAGCAGGACTGCAAGTGTAAAGGGTTGCATTTGTAATCCTAGTCTTTAGATCATCCTAAGAATGAGGTTTTGATTGATATATGAATTTTGATGTGATCACAAACAAAATAATCTAACGGCGACAGGTCAGATGAAAGAAGTGGCTAAGCAAGAGGACTTCCTCTACTGACTGATCCATCAGTTTTGGGAAGTGTCATCTAAAACTTTAGCACTAGAAATACATATTGGCAGTGTGCCCTGTCTTGTGAAAATTAAAACTGCTTCTTCAAAAACTAAGTTTAAACATTTAAATAAACTTCCAAATTATGGTTTTTTAAAAAAATACATTTGTAGCATTCACATTCGAATTTTATTAAAGCTTAAAGTGGCACTAAAACTTTTGAGACACCCTATATTTTTGTAAACAGCCCATGAGAAAGTTTGTTTTATTTGACTATGCCTATTTGTTACAAGAAATTTTTCCTTTTCTTTTTACCAGTGAGGTAGGGATAGGAGGGTGATAAAACAGATTTCTGTTAATTAAGAATAAAGAGGTCGAGGGGAACTACAGATGTGGAAATTTTGCACATACTTTTAGATGAGGTCAGCACATTTTTGGTTTTGTTTCACTTGGTTTTACTTTATTACAAGGGACCTCTAAATATGAAAATGTAATAAAACATCAATAATACTTTAAAAAGAAAAAATATATATTTCAAAAGCTATATGCAATATTCAATTTAACACATGTCTTTTTTTATTTATATGTGGAATGTTGATATTAATAATATTTATAATTTAAAAAATGTAGAATTTGGGAGTTAAAGAACTTAACTTCAAATCTCAGTTCTTACCCTCACTACCTCTGTAGCCTTTTAAGTGGATAGAGAGTTGGGTATGGAGTCAGAAAGACCCGAGTTCAAAGGTGGCCTCAGAGATTTATTAGCTGTATAACCCTGGGTAAGTTACTTAACTCTATTTGCCTCAGTTTCCCCATCTGAAAAATGAACCAGAGAAGGAAATGGCAAACTACTCCAGTATCTGTGCCAAAAGCAAATGGGGCCATACAGAGTTGGACATGACTGAATAATAACAAGCCTTGGGTAATCCATTTAACCTGTCTGGGCCTCAGTTCCTTATCAGTAAAGTAAGGGCGCTGAACTAGATCAGGGGTCCACAGACCTCCAAGGTATCTGTGGATAGATGTGGCAGATTCTATGAACTTTGATGCGAAAAGCATTGTTTATATATTCACCTACCTTTTCTTTCCTTTGTGTTGTATTCGCTTAAAAATGTTATTTGGAGAAGTCTATAGGCTTCACCAGCCTTTCAAATGGTCTGGTCATGAACTTCTAGACCAGACGACCTTTAGAGGCTTTCCAGTTTCATACCTATGATCTCTTTTCACAGTGTCTTCAGTTCTATTCTATTTGTTCCCTTTGTTAAAACACTTTGAATTCTTTTTTCCCATATTGTGCTGTACCTTTCTGATTACACTTTATACTCTAACTTAGGATAGATGATCTTTTTCTCTCTACAAGACTGTTTGATCCCGCAGGACAAGGAGAACACATCATATTTATGTAGCTATCTCTTTCGGGGAGAGACAGAGTGCCTCTCACAAAAAAGGTAAACATCAAGTGTTTCTTAGATAATTACCTGGACTGAAGTGGCATACAGGGGATGTGTCTGTGCATGCATGTGTATGCACAAGTGCATGTGCATGTCTCTGTGTATACATCTGCACAGATACTTGGCCAAGACCCATGATTTCATCACTGTAGGAAACCCCTGATGTAGAAATTTCTTCTGTGGATAGTTTAATTCAAGAGTGGACAAACTATGATAACCTTGGTATTGTTTGGCTAGAGAGTCAAGAATGTTTTACAATAAATACATTAAGACTTTATTTAAAAAGGTAAAAATCATTCTTAGTTTGCAGTACAAAAATAAGCAGCAGCCAGATTTGACTCTCAAGTAGTGGTGTGTCCATCCCTGCCGAGTCTTAAGAAAGAAATGCATACGGTAAAATTAAGACTTGAATGAACCTAGGTTTTGTGATTAGAGACTTCACAAAGAAAAGCACTATTATCATAAAACTTGCAAGCTAAAAGATATATTTGATTCATTTAAAGTTGGAAAACAAAAGTTTAAGCACTGTAATTTTAAATAACATAAAATACAATTTAAAATACAGTCTATAAATTTCATGGCACGGTTACAGATATATTAAAATTCAAATACTGACAGTAGAAATAATAGCAATATATCAAATAATTCTATCTAAATTTACTAAATGCTTAGGTCTACACACAATGATATTAAATGGAAAATACAGTACAACCTTCAAAGATAGATAACTAAAAAAATTACAATCAATTAGGGGCTTTGAGATTCCTTGCAATAACTAACAATTTGGGGGGCAATGTTACAAAATTTAAAGAAATAAATTTTTACTAAAGAACTATACAGATATATTTACATATGCATATATACACATAATACATATTAAAACTTATGACACAACGCATTTTCTAACACAAATTTTTTCACATTTATATATTTAATGGAAAACTATTAAGTATTGTGTAAACATAGTTCAATTCATAAATGAACACTACTTCTTCCTTTAAAGCATGTAATTCTTCTTTAAAACCTCTAAGTATTCCTGAGTTGCTAGGGAAACAGGATCCTGATTCAGATTTGGCATTCTTGAGGATTCATTAGTAAATCCAGCTGGGGGCAAAAGAAGGAAAAAAATTACATATATATGTGTGCGTAATTTTTTAATTTCACTTGGAATTTATGATTCATCATGTTAAGGAATTCTGGGTGTGAAAAGCATGCAAAGGGTCATTGGTACAACTGAGTTTTAGAGTTTCCTGAGCACTTCGAAGTTAAGTGACTTGCCCATGGTCTCATGGGCAGTATGTATCATAGGGAGGACTCCAACTCAAGTTTTCTTGGAAGTCACCTACCATAACAGGCTTGTTTTAGAGCTCAGATTAGGTAATGTATGCAAAATGCTTCACAAAATTTAAAGTGCTATATAAATGCAAGTCATTCTTATTACACTTAAGATGGATGTTGGTTGTAGAGTAACTCATCAAATTGTTCATGTAATGTTTCTTTTTCATCCTCTGCAGAAGAAGCTGGCATATAAACTGCAATTGTATTTATGTTCATGGTGATCTGTTTATTTATACTCACATTATGCTCTATTTCCTAATTAATTATGTTTGTTTTTGCCTCTGGGCTCACCATGCCAATTATTTGATTTGTCTGTTTGAGTAAAATGTCAACCACACTTCCATTTACCTGCAGCTTCAAGTATAGCATCAAATTATAACATTTTATTTATGAACAATTTGGACATACCTTCATCAAGTTCCCTGGCTATACTTTTTTTCAACTCCTGTCGCATCTGAAATAACATTAAAATAATGTTCAGAACAATGAAGTAAATAAAGGAACTTGAGATAATATACAGAACTCAAAAAATCTTTTAAAAAATTGCAGACATCCAAAAAAATTACTAGTCAACTTGGACACTAGTTAAGTTTGACTTAATCAATAGAAAACATATTAGTATACTAAAACAATACTGTTATTGTATATTGTATATTGTATAAGGACATATCGCAATTAATTATATACAAAGACATATGTGAACTTTGTTAGCATAGTTGTCATGTCTCAGGTTTTGAATATATTTTTATTCTACTCTAAAAAAATCTTTCCCTTTTTGTTTCCATTTTTATTAATATAGCATTTTTCTTTAAAAATAAAATCAATTTCATATCCTATATTTTAAAATAATTAATTTCAAATATTAATATTTTATTTCATTAAGCTACTGACAGTCTAAACATAAAATGAACATCAATTTACAGTGAGCAAAACAGAAAAGAAAGTGTCTGGAAATGATTAAATACAATACAAAAATTCCAAGGATGGTCAAAGGGTATAAAGTGAAAACAGCTCCTACATATTCTGTTACAATTGAAATATTTCTTAATTCAGAAAGAAACTGATTTCATTTGATTTTCTAAATCCATGCTTTGTGGTTATGTAGATTTAAGTAAGAAAGCTAAGAGAATACTGCTTCCTACTGTAACTTGTAAAGAAAGAAGGAAAGACACTGGTTCAGTCCTTTAATTCTTATAACAACTTCACAGAATGGGGAAGAGAAGATGTACTGAGAGAGCACTCTTGATAACGATTAGAGTTGTATGGCTTCCTTTTCAGAAGACAGATGAAACAGGACGGTATAGACGGGAGGTTAATGTTGCAACATATACATAAGGCATGTGAGGCTAGCATAACCATAGCATCCTTATCCTATTTAAATTTACACTCAAGTAAAGATATTTCTCACCAAATTTGTAACACTAAATGCACAAAAGAGAACCCAGCAAACAACTGAGCAAACTGTCTGTTATTGTTCATGATGACAATATAGGAAACTTCTTCTGTCCTGGCAGTGAACTTGGAGGTAAGAGAGGAGGAGTTTGGATCTATTTCCCAGGTTCTCAATTAGATCTTTCTTAAATATTTCTTCGATAGTATCATTATTAGAAGAGGTCTTAGGTAATGAAAAACTTGACATTGGACTAAACCTTTAACTAAAAGATTTTAAGTGGCACAATAAAGATATGCCATGAAAAAGAAAATAAAGTCGATATATTTTTAAGGGAAGATAAATGTTCACTATCATTTATAAAAAACCTCTTTTCATCTGTTTAACATATATGTAAAATATCTTGATGTTTCTCTATATAAGAAAAAGACACACATATATCATACATATTATGTAGAGGGTGTGATCAGCGGGAGCCTAAACTTGACATGGTTGAAAGATAAAGGTTTTGTTCTGAATTTGAAGATGTATCTAATCTATATGGAGTGAATGTTACCAATGAAACTAGGTTTAGCATTATGGTAACATCTTCTTGGGAGGGAATGGTATTTGCTTTAGGTGCCCACTGACACCATACTGAGGAAGCCCAAAGTTCAGGGCATGGATCAGATTCACGCTAGTGAGGTCTCAACCAATCATCATTGTGGTACCAACAGGCCACTAAGTAGTCAGGAAAAAGACATTCCTTATTTTCCAGATATCAGCAGTATCCCAAATACGGTGTCCATGGCCATATTCACACTGTCTTTGGGGGTATAGCTTCAAAGTCAGAACAAATGTCTAACTAAATCTATCAGGTGAATAAGGCTCTTCTGGTGATCTCTCTTTTCCTCTCCTTCTCTGTGTATACATGCACATATGTTTATACTACATATATATGCATGTAAGTATGCATTCAAAGGCATTTGGTGGACAGAGAATGAGAGTTGAACTCAGGTCTTCCTGCCTTCAAATCTAGCAATAATATATTCTTTCTCCACTTATATATGCATATATACATGCATATGTTATGTATTTCCAATTCAAGACTTTATGTTGGTTTAATTAGAAAAAGACTTCAATTATAGAAACTTATGATAATTGTAGTTTCTATGGTTTGATAGCGGAAGTATAATGATAAGACTCCATATGAGGTCACTGAGGCTAAGTGGTCCTAAGGCCCTTAAATTACAAGGGCAGATACTGTCACTTACTCTTCTGACCCTGGGTCAATAGTGAATGATCACAGCTTCTGACTGGAAAATGCTCCTGGCTATGTGCAGCAGTCTGAGTTACTCCTTTCTTTTACTGCCTCTCATAGTCAGTTCAGACCTTCTCCCAATTTCTAGTCCCAACAAAGAAACTCTCTCTTCCCATGCGTCACTCAAACCAGGTATCAATAAATGATCCCAACAACTTCACCACATCTGGGTCTTACTTAGGAATACCCCCTCCCGTCTTTGGCACTGATTACCTCTTCTACACCAAGACCATTTTTAGGGTATCTAATTTCCCTCCTTGTATCCCAGCTCTGACATCTCCCTCTCTTGGGTTGTGGGAAAATTTCTTGCTGTTTGAGGATGGATCTCTGTCTCCCTCTATTGCCACAGAAGGTATCTGTGGGTATGCTTTGTTTCCCTAGGCTTGCTGTGGTACATAGTAATAAAGTTCCTGTTTATATCAGCTTCCTGATCCCCAATTTCCTGTAAAGAGTCAAACTCAGGTCTTCATTTTTACCCAAACTGTGACACCAAATAATGCAAAATTTCATCACATATATAAACTGTTTGCAATAAAAATATTTTTTAAAAAGGTACAGTTTTCAAAAGTGTATAAATAAAAAGCCTTTCTTTTATTACTACAAATATAATAAAGTGACTTTGCAACTTGATAGTTGTATAACCTTGGGCAAGCCTAAGCTATGAACCACAGTTTTCTCATATGTAAAATGGGAATAATACCTGTACTAATACCTTACAGGGTATGCTAAGGATAACACAAGATAATATATGTCAATTATTTTGCTAACTATACAGAACTACCTACAAAGACTTGATTTCTATAGACTCTCAGACAACTCACACAATTTCAGTTTTAGACTTGAGCAGTTATCATACTGACACCCTGACCATTCTTAATCTATTATTATATTTCTCAATAAGGCTGGTAGTATACAAGGGTAGGTTACATCATAACCCATGGCTCTCATTTTGAGAAGGCCTCCTATTCCTATTTCCAAATAGCTTCTCTACTAGACTTTCATGGATGTCTGAAATTCTGTTTCATATTCATTCCTCTGAGTCACGGTAAACATTAAATCAGCATAAGCCTTGAACACTTCAGCATGAATTAGATGACTAAATACTTTACAATATAAAAGGGCTGAGAGCCTGAGATGATACATGGCAGGAGAAGCAATGTGGTGTGGTGGAAAGAACACTGGACTTGGAGTCAGGGGAGTTGTACTTTAAAGTCGTGCAGCTGACCCTTCTTCCTCTCAAGTGGTTTCACCTCTTCTTGCTCACAGCCTCTGTGAATCTATAGCTATAGCTGATCTATATTTGTTCTAGTCAAAATTCCACAGAGAAGCCATGAGCAAGTCACTTAGCCCCTCTCACCCTCAGTCTCCTCATCTGTAAAAGGTATAATAATAGCACTTTATATTCTGTGAGGATCAAGTGAGATGATATGTGTAAAGAAATTTGTAAACTTTAAATTGCTATATAAGGATCAGCTAAAAATAATAGCTTTGTTGTTATTACTTTAATAAAAGTCCAGGGCAGGTATGGGTAGGGTATCTAATAGTGTAGCTGTGAGTGGCTAGCACCAGCATGATGGTCCCTGGGACCATTATGGGTGCATACAAGAAAGGGGAAAGCAGAACAAAGGGAGGTAAGAAGGTACCAACTACAAAGCAATTTGGCATGGGGCTAACCCCGTCTATTGGGGGAAGTTAGAACATAGTTTTTGTCTGAAATTCTGTGACTTTTTGATCTTCCACCAAGTCAAAATCTATTATTAGAAAAGATACTGTTATTATTCTTTTTCTTAGCACATACTCTGAAGAGTGTAGGCTTTGGTTGTTTATAATTAAATATTTTGAAAAACTAAATTTCTAAAAAATATGGTTTATCATTGAAAACTTTTCTGGAAACTACCACCTCTCAGAAAGTTTCATAAGACCTTACTTCTTTAAATAAATCACAGATGAGAGAATGTACTCCATCAATGACTCTTATCTAATATTTTTAGGACTAGCACAGATATATTTGAAAATCCGTATAATCGTTACTACACAGGGTCTTCTGAAGATCATTTCAAAATGCAAAACATTCTTAGCTTTTACAGAGATCTACAAAGTAACTATAAAAATAGACGTGAAATGATTATTACCTTTAAAGGCATTTTATACCTACATCACAAAAGAATGCAGTAACAAATTTATCCAGCATCAGCATACAGAAACAGAGCTAGAAGGGAACTTTAAAGGTCACCTAGTCATATCATTTTGTAGATGAAAAAAATCAGACCAAGGTAAATCAATCAATCAATCAACAAGAATTTAAAAGAGCTTACTGTCTGCTAGGCATTAGGGGCTAGAAGTATAAATACAATAAAAAATGAAACAAAACTGAAATGATCCCTACTCATAAAGTGTCTAATTAGTAAGGTGAGCACTTAATAATGTTTGCTGCCCAAAAGGTTTATATTCTAATAGGAAAACAATAAATACCTAAATAAATATATACATAACATAAAGAGAACAATTACAAAGTACAGTTGCCCCTTCCACATCACAGACCTTAGGGGTGTGGTGACCCTGCAATCTAGGAAATCTGCATAAAATTTTTTGACCCTCCCCTCATACCAGAGAAGATGCCTGAATTTTTTCTTTTTCTTTTATGGGCTGTGTTTACGGTACCTTATTGTAAAATCTGGGTTAAGTATTTGGTCATAGGCTCTGTGTCATCTGCTGGCCTTTGTGAGTCATCTGCGGCTTCCACAAAATTCCCCCCAAAATTCCTATTTAATTTCATATGCTGTGATCCTCAATTTAAAGAAACTGTGATGGGGAAAATCATGATGGGGAAGGGCTAACTGTAGTAAAACTCAAGATACTAGTTCAAAGTTACACAGGTAATAAGTAGCAGAGACCTAGTCTGGATATGTTTTCAACATCAGGAAATGCCCTGATCTTGCTTGGTGAATTTTCCAGATACTTCAGGATTATACTTCCAGATACTTTCAAACTTGGAAGATTAATACTTTACATTCCCCATTTGGTATCTCCCAGTCACAACTGTTTGTCTGGACTGGCCTACACCTTCAAAGGAATTTGATGTTCCGGTCTTTTAGTTTCTAGTTAAGAAGGGACCTATGTGCGTGGACCTATACTGAACCAACCCCCTGAGGTAGCTAAGCAGTCAGTCTTTGAGCAGATGAGCCTCACCATGCTTTACTTCAAAAAAAGTATAAATAGAAGATATGGAGTTTGTTCCATTTATTTTTTCTTAAATTAAAGCTAACAGGATACTGTTTACAATCCGTCATCTTCAATGTGTAAAACTCTAGGAGTGATCACAGGTTATGAGTTATGAGTTATCACAGGTCAGCACTTCCTGACAAATTAAACATGCATCAGTCAAGGTCAGAAGTGGTCTTTTGGTTCTGCTTAGGATTCTGTGCATCCCCACTTCTGGACCCAAAATCCTTTGCAGAGAGCAGTATGACCCTCATGAGCAATTTGTGGAAATTGTTGTCATACTATGTTATGGAAATCTGTCTGCTGGAACTGCCCCAATTGGCTATTGAAGTTGTTGAATCAGGTCACATCACAGAAAGATCTTTACTAAATGGAAGAACTGAACTGAATATCCTTTTGCTAAACATTTTCAGGACAGGGAGCTTGGCCCTTCTGTGGAAGTGGTAATGAGTATGAATATGTTTTCGGGTCAGAGAATGGTTTAAGGCTCAGTCACTGCTAAGGGCTGTGATGATCACAGAAATGGTAGAGGTGCTCAATACCACAGGTAGAAGCAGGATCCGGATCAGTCTAACATTGTGGCAAGTAAGGAAGGCTTTCTGAGACAGAAGGCACCAGGAGCTGATATGGGACATTTTTTGGATGTCTGCTCGCGATAGTGGCTAATTTTTCCAACTTGCAAGGAGAAGTACTTCTGTGAGACCTCACTGTGACACGGAGATGATTCTGGGATCTTGAACGGTTATGCCCATGGAGTACACTATCTCCAGGTTCTACCACAAATCTAAAACCTTCAAGTATTCTGGAAAAGACTGAAGCTGCTGTTGGGCAACGATCTGGCTTCAACACACTTTTTCTGACTTAACTGTATATTTTTTCCTTTCACACACCCTTAAATTCCAAGCCAACTGGCCTACCTGCTATTCCTTATGGAAGACACCCCTTCTCCGGTCACCTCGCCTGGGCCTTTCAGAATCCCCAGTGTCCTCTGAAGGCTCAGCTAAGGGCACACAAGTCCTATCTTGTTCTTCCCTGTACAACTATCTTACTTTGTAGGTACCTGTATTCACTTTGTATTTACTTAGATTCAGACAGGCAGGTTTTTTTTTTTTGTTTTGTTTTGTTTTGACCACAATGGAATGCAAGTTCCTTCAAAGTAGATAATGGTTTGTCCTTTTTTCTCCCCAGTGTAAGCTCAGTATCTGCTATAGAGTAGTTGCTTAATAAATGTTTAATAAATGAATGCCAAAGAATGACCAACTGAGTAAAGTACATAGGGGCCCCTTGTCAGTAGGTTGGCCACTGACAGGTGGAATGAACTCTTAGGCTAACCCATGAAACAAAGAAAAGAAAAAACATAAATGGCTTTTACTCTTCCTGAATGGCACACCCTTCCTCCAAAAAAAAAGGGAGATGGTGCTAAGAATCAATCCTAGTTTTTAGTTGTTTTATAAACATTAACTTAAATGTGGGTAATTTAAATGTCCAGTGACCAAAGAATGTCATGCTATTGGAAGAAATCCATTACATCTACACTGATGAGACTGAAATAAGCTGAAGACAAAACAAAGTTGTAGTTAAACTGAAAGATGGCTTAGAAGTATAGATCAAGTTGAGTTCACTATGTGCTCAAAGGCAACAAGAACCACTGTTCCACATGATATCTGACCATCTCATATAGCAATGTTTATGATAAGTAGCTATAAAAAGACCACCGTGAAGATAATTGTAGCCTCTGTGCCAAGATGTGGTGAAAAGAGCAAAGCAGTGACAATCTCTGAGAAACAAAGTGTTTCTTAACTAAGTCAAAATTAGTTTGATGCTTAGTGACTTTAAAACAAAGATGGGAACAAGAAGGGACTCCAGAAAGCATGCTGGAAAACACAGCCCATCTGTGAGAAATGAAAGAGAACAAAGGCTTTTAAGATGACTTAGAATCTATGTCTATCTATGTGTCTCTCCTGAATATTTTCTTCTTGAAGATTTAGAAGGCAAATGCCAAAAAAAAAAAACCCAAACAAACCCCCAAACAGTAATAACGGCAACAAAACACCCAACTCAAAAACCAAACAAAAACTAAATTGTTATTAAAAGACAAGAACTGATTGGTTTCTGCTTTGGGAGTATCAGAAAAAGCTGAGCGCAGTCTGAATATTGACTAGTTTTTAAAAAGTAATAAAAATAAGTATCAAGTCATAACTGACCAAAATGAGAAGTTATTTTCGTTTATAATTTTGATCTGACCTTTAAGTTGAGATGTTGATACCAAAAGATCAGAAATGGAAAAAAGCCAAGGTGTTAAACTTTTGTGGGACCATGGTGATAATCAAGGTCAATTGATAAAAAAGAGGTGCCTCAATGAAGAGGTTGAAAGAACCAAGCTTTAGCTAGCCAGCATATACTTAAGTTTCTTATTGAAGCTGGGAGACATGGAAGACAACGTGGTTTCAAATATAAATTCACTTGAAAAACACTGAGGAAGATTCATACAACTGAGAAAAGGAAAAACATAATTATAAGAAGCTTATTTATGAAACCCAATTGGGGTTCCTGCAGAGGCAGCAAGACATCAGGGATAAGATGCTGGACTCAGAGTCAGGAAGATCTGGATTCAAATCCTACTGGAGATATTTCCTAGTTCTGTGACCTTGGACAAGTCACTTAACTTCTCTGTGACCTGGTTTTCTCATCTGAAAAATGGGGGTTAAGGGAGAAGCGACTTGATGTAAAGTCTGTTCCAGCTCTAAATCTATGATTCTACGACTTCATGAATATTTACAAATGAAACTGATGGAAGATAACACTAGAAAATGAACACATTTGTCAAGATTTCTGCAACAATCAATTTTTTATAATCATTCAGTCACGCCACCACAACTGGATTTTAGCGTCTTAGTTCCCAATAACAGAATGCAGAAATGGCACTGAAAAATACATCAGAAAGAGTAGTTGAACCAGATCAAGTACGAAGAAATCTTTCCTTGTGTCAATATAATTAAGAAAGCATTTAGGGGCCATTTTATAAGATTTTCCAGTAAAGGAGAAGATAATAGAAGACTGAACAAAATGGCAGACAATATGGTTGCACCCAAGAAAGTTCACTGAAAGGAAGATGATTACTACTGATGCATATGAACACTTATTAAACTTTATAAGAGCTTTATAAGAATATGAAATAGACATATCACTGTATCCTTGTTTAGAAGCTACTATATCAATGAAATTACAGGTCCAAGTCTATCTCATCAAATTTCTGATGCTTCTAAAGAACTACTACTACTGAAGACTTCTTCTCTTTTTATGTCATTTATGGAATTTGTCACTAATGTAAATTCTCTTTTGTTCATTAAGATGACTTCTTTCCCACATTATGGTTTTTTTGCAGTTTCTCTCTACTAAGGTCTCTCAGTAGAGAAGTAAAGCATAGCCCATGCCTGAAGGCTTTCTCCCTTTCCAAATATTACAAGCCCTGCTCTACAGAATATGTGTGGATGCTTTCCTACATTCACTGCATTAAGAAAAGGGAGTAAACTTCCACAAATAATTTTCTGCAGCAGACTACATCTTTACAAAAAAACAAGTAACTAAAAGATGTAGATAATACAAAATCCCATGGCTTGTTGATTCAAAGTAGCATTTGATTCAGTAGACCAAAGACCAGTCTTAATGAGAATCTTCCTCCAGTAAGGAGTCAATCAATCAATAAGTATTTATTAAGTGAATATCCTGTGTCAGGCATTGTGCTAAACACTGGGAATTCAGAGAAAGGCTAAAGGAGTCTGTGTCCTCAAGGAGCTCACAATCTAATGGAATCTTTTGTTCAAATGCTAAGTTACATTTCTCAATAAATGCAAAAACAAAAACTGTAATGTGCTTTCAATGATCATTAGCTGCCTTTGAGCATAAACACTCATCTTCTAGTGATACTGAGTACTTATAAATCTTGGAACACAATAATCTATGAAAAATTAAAGTTATGGGTGACTGAAAAAGCAGTGGTGGGTGATACTAGGTGCATGACATTTCCAATAAGAAATTATGAGCACAAGCTTTGCAATGTACATACCTGAGGAGATATATGCTCAGAATAGGTGATTAACAAGGGAGAGTTAATGGCATATCTGAAGGTGGCACTAGTACCCACAAAATGTAAAAAGACCTCTAAGAAGGCCTCCAGCATGTGACATCACTCCTCAGAAGAGGATCTAAAGTAGAACATGGGCAAGAGTTACCAGAAAGAATAGACAGGAATGAACCTATATTGATGAGCCTGCAGATCTGCTGACATATCTTTTAAACATTCAACTTAAAAATTAACCATTTTGATAGAAATCTTTCTAAAATTTATAATGTGATCTTTTGCCTTAGTGAAAGAGATAGCACAATTTAATGTTCCCTTGGTGATTATGAAGATTAGTCTAATACAATTCTATAATACAGATATATGCTATCAGGATCTATTGAGGCATAAAGGGCTATTTGGGTATTTCTGCTATCTCCTCCTTTGCTGTCACTTCTAGCTTTTTGGTCAATATGCTCTTCTTCTCAGTTCTATTATGCAATCCTCTGTAGTTTAGGAAAAATCAAATACTGCCAGGGGTACCAGTTAATCGCAGAACCTCAAAATGACAGAATATCAGAGCTGAACAGCATCTCAGTAGTTGTTTAGTCCAATCTATAACCTAAAAGGAATTCCTGCTACAATATGTGGCATCTAAGTGGCTTAATGTACAGAGTGCTGGACCTGGAGTCAGGAAGACTCGTCTTCCTGAGATTGATCTTATTTCAGGCATTTATTAGCTATGTGACTCTGGGTAAATTAGTTAACCCTGTCTGCCTCAATTTCCTTATTTGTAAAATGAGCTGGAAAAGGAAATGGCAAACCTCTCCAGTATCTTTGCCAAGAAAACCCCAAATGGGGTCACAAAGAGTCAGACAAAAATAAAAATGACTAAACAACAAAAGTACAATACACCTAACATAACAGTCATCAAACTTTTGAATGAAGTTCTCACATGAGGGGAAATACATTACTTCCTAAGGCAGCCCACTCCATTTATGGACGGCCCCAATCGTGACAAAGATTTTCCTGACATCAAACCTAAGTCTACCTGTTTAAAATGTCCACTGCTCCAGGCTCTATACCAACAAGTCTGTTCCCTTTCCCACACAGCATTCACTGTATTAATACGATTTCTCTCTAATGTGATTCTTCAGTGCTAGTCATTGGCAGCTGAAGCTTTCTTCACAAATACCACATGAAAACTGCTTCACTCCATTACGAATTCTCTTCCTGTGAAATAAGTTATGAGACTGCTTTTTCCATATTTATACTTTGAGTGTTTCCCTGTAGTAAGAATTCTCTGCTGTTTAAATTAGGTATTCCCTTTAGCTGGAAGATTCCCCCACAGTGCTGTTATATAAGGAAAGCACTATCTAAATGTGGGCTGTTATTCACATCCTCCAGTAAGAAAAGTATTCCCAAAGTTAAGGTCAATATAAGTAATCCTTAAAAACCTCTAGGGTTAAAGTTAATTCTCATTTCTGCCAACGGAAACACCAGTTTAGGACAATGTGGATATCTATGACAAACAAGAAAGAGTGGGTAAGAAGTGAAGCTAATGGTGCCAGAAAAGAGGACTCCCTACTTTGTTGAAAAGATAAAACAATTTTCTCTTTGTAAATTGTAAAAAAAAACTTACCAGGCTGACAGTTGTGTAGAAGAGAAGTGCTTAATGGATTATTTATCACTATATTAGGTTTCCCTCGTGTACAGCTTCTTTGAAAATACTGTCATTGGTTTGTAAAACTCTAGATCTTACATTTAATCTGTAACAGTGTCATCATGAAAATTGAATATTGGGGACCCTAAGTTTATTTTAGTTTTGAAAATTCAACAGCCAGAATATAAGCAGGCAACAACAAACAAACAAGAAGAAGGAGGAGGAAGAGGAGAAGGAAAAGAAGAAGAGGAGGAGGAAGGAGAAGGAGAAGAGGGGCCACTTTGACTCTTAATTTTTAAAATTTTGTTTTTTCCTGAAATTGAGACAATTTGGATTTAAAATGCAAAGTGGCTTACTGGATAGACAGGGTCTCAGAACCAGAAAGGTGTCGAGTGCCATCTCTGACATATACTTGTTGAGAATCTCTAGATAAGTTATACAAAACACTCTTTGGTGGTCACCTCCCTAATACTACAGGTTACAAACCAGCCACTGGTCTGAACTGGTAGAGGAAGTTCCTAACTAGGAGCTCCCTATATGGATGAAATCATAGGCCAGATTAGAAATAAAATAAATGCTATGATGGATGCATAAACAATTTTAAAAAAATGAATGCAGACATGAAATATTGCAGAGTACTTGAATACAAATGCACTGCCATCTATTCAACTATAAAATTTCAACTGGGCACATGCCAGGTAGAAAACATCGTGTATTGCGCCCCAAGCAATGCAAAACAAGGGGAGAAACAGTCCTCGACTCCAAGGAGTTAACAATGTATTTTAAAGGCTACTGATTCCTGAAATACTGGCCTTAAAAGTAACAATGAATAGTAGGGTTTGAGGTTCTATGTTGGAAATAATGTTTCATCATCTTTTGAGACAACTGTCATTGAAGTATTTTGCATTCAGTACCGAGCAATATGTTCTAATTAAATTTTTATATTTCTTAAGACTACAGAATGATAGATGTCATGTACTCAGGATGCATTTAATGCCAGATGGTGAGAAGATGCAGGTGATTTATCCAAATGTAACAAAATGAAGTGTTATCTGCTCTAACCATTTCTATATCATATGCTTGATTTAATACACTCAGTTTTCTTTTAAAATGCATTAATATGGAGTGATGCTTTTTTTAAAAATCAGATATTAGACTAAAGTGGTCCAAGCCACAAACAGAGAGCCAATAAGAACATTAAACAATATTGACTACACACTTTTGCACAGATCTAGTGGCAGAGAAGAGAAGGGAGAAATAGTAGATTGTTGTTCAAGGAGCTGAAGAAGTAAGAACATATATAGATCTTACACCAAAAGATTCAGTGAAACAAAAGAAGTCATGAAGATGAGCTAATTACCAAAGGGAAAGAGTGAATATAATGCCTGTATCTGTACAGGTAAAAACAAAGTGGTTAACTGAGAGTCGATAAGGAGACTTTCACATGGATTACTTTACTCAAAATTGCAAAACAATCTGTTTTTAAAATGAATATTTAAATTAAAGGCTTCATAGGGAAGACCTGCTTATTAACTAACATTCATATTTCTTTATCATATCAATATCACTCAAATGCTAACAAGATATTGACCCCAAAAGCTTAATCCTTTCATCTTTACCAAGTGATCAATTCATTTAATATATACATTTTTGAGGGCACTTTAGCAGTGTCTTTAAAAACATCTAAACCTTTACTGAACTTAACGTTGACTTCATTATATTTACTGTGTTAGTGCTGGGAGGTCCTCAGAAATGGGCATATTTCTAAGGTGGGAGAAAGATGCCCAACATTATAGAATCTCTTGAGGTTATAACCCTAGTTTAAGAAAATCTTTATACAAGTATGAACTAACAAACTAAATTAGGAGATAGTTATTCATATTACACGAGTTTGCTTTGCAAAAGATTTCTCTAAAAAATGGGGTGTATTTTTTAGTTTATACTGGTGTTTTAAAAAATTCTGAAAAAAAACCAGAAAGAACCACAGAAAGACTATACGTTAAGCATTAAGATATCATTACTATGGAAAATAAATCAAAGGAGATAAAGGCTCTCTTAAAATACTGGTTGGTGAGAAAATAGTATTCAATTTAAAGAATCCTTATATGAATGTCACTTGTCAAGGGTAGAAAATTGTGTAAAACCACATATGACTTTATCTAAGAAGTTAACGGACTGGTACATATGACAGCTGTGGATCTAAAAAAAACATTTAAAAACTCATTAGCCAGCATTTTAAATTATCATTAGGTAAAAGGATCACTTTCATTTTAATAGATCACAAAAATCAATATGACACATTCAAAAACACTTAAGCAGGAAATTTCACTAAGATGAATATTATTTACATCATATATTTAGCATAAAGGCAGAAAAAAATTCTAAATGACTAACCTTTGCCAAGTAGCCCTCCACTCCACTTTTTGAAGATGGTATATTTCCAGTAGAATATGCTAAGTTTCCTCTCGGAATAAGACCTCTACTGAGGACCATACTGGTATTAACATTCCCAACATGTGGTTGCCCCAGAACTGGACTTGCAGTAAAACTGGTGATTAAAATTTTATTCTTTTCTTTTTCATTCAGGAGTCGGTGACTCACCTCAGCTAGCCTCTCATTAGTTCTGTGAACATTTCAAAGCACAAAAATGGTTAGCATTTTTCTTAAATGGTGTTTTTTATTAATGTTATCATAACTGACTTTTTAAAGAGTAGTTTCATAACTCTGAAAACAATGAAAGTATTTGGGTTATTAAAGTTTTTGCATAATTGAGTTACTTCCATTAAGGTCCTTTTCCAGTAAATGGTATAAAGAAAGTGAGTAAAGAAAAAGTTTTTCAGACTGTCCTGTGAAAATTCAAAACAAAACAAACCACAAAAGATACTTGTAAATCTGGGTTTCCTTACTAATCTTATCATTAAGGAAGCCATTAAAAGAACTTGTATTCTATAAATTTATACTGGAAATCAGTAGTTGTTTTAAGGGCATCAAATATGGGTGATTATCCCAAGTGGTGCTTTTGCAGTCTTTCCCCCAGGACTCAGCCAGTTCATAATACCTATCCACCACTGTCACCAAGACATAAAACAAGAAAGACTGCCCCTTTTTTCTTTAACAGATAATATATTTTGCCTATCCAAGACTCCAATCTAAACCCTTCTGTAATATTCCTTTTCCTTTCCCCTCCAATATTTTCCTCATTAAGCTTTCACCTGTATAGAAAACTGAAGGGATTGGACAGTAGGGGAACTGAGGGGTCTAGTTTGACTTGCTGTGCATCAACAGGATGGCCCTGAGTCCTTCTGTTCTGGTTGTCACCATTAGGAGAAGATAACTTACAATGTTTATATATTGCTATGATTCTGTTACATATTTTCAAAAACACATTTAACATGGTCATTTGTTCAAATGAAAATGTTATTCTAAATTTCAAAATATTTAACTTCATCCTGGAAGGACTAATCTGTAGCAGATAATAAAAAAAAATAATATGACATATCAGTAAGACACATTTGAAAAGAAATAATTTTCACAGGATCACAGATTGAAGACTGAAAGGGATCTCAGAAGCCACCTAACCAAACATTCTTCTCTTGAAAATGAGCAAACAGAGGCCCCCCAGAGGTTAAGTGACTTGCTCAAGGTGATAGAATAGGTAAGCATCAGAAGCAAGATTTGAAATCAGGTCCTCTGCCTCTACAGCCAGCCAGAGTACTATCTCTCCAATGTACCACCCTGCATTCCTTTGTACCTTGTTAACATTTTAAAAAATATTTGCTTAAGCAATATGTATCAAAGTATAATCTCTACAGTTAACCTCATTTCCCAATGAAGTCATAGATTTGTCCATTAAGGATTTGTTAACTTCAAAATGGACAACTTTAAAAGCCATCAGATAAGTTTAAGTACCACTTTCTTAAGTGTCTGTATTTGGGCTTACCTGTCTAATTTGTTTGACAATGATTTTCTGATTTTTAATTCTTCAGAATAAAGCTTTCTGTATCTCCCTAGCTCTGCCTCAGCAGAGTCTTGACGTGACTTTTTCATTTTGGAGAGTTCAGATTCCAGATCGCTAATTCTTTGTTCCATTTGGTTTCTTATTGAAGTATTGTTATTTTCTCTCAATTGTTCTAAGTTCTCTTGGGATGCTGCATGTATCTAAACCAAATGGGAAACAAAGAATTAAGTTAATTAAAAAAAATGCCCAACTGTATCCAGAAAATTATAAGATATTTGTAACCATATTCTGTTAGATTTCATTTTAATTTCAGTCAGTGATTCAGGAAACAATTCTGAATTTGTAATATTAAATTCTAACTTTGGAAGTACTCATTGTCAAGGACAGCTGAATTAAATTTGAACTTAAAAAAAAACCCACCATCACTACCACTATTTCTATTGGATGTTAGTTCACTAGTTCTTATTCTAGGGCTAATATTAGGATCATTATAAAAACAACAGGTATAATTCTAAAAAACTTTTTTAACTCCAGAATCTCCCAGAATGTTTTGATCTAATGAAAATATTTGTTGAATTAATTAAAAACTCAACCTTAAATTTTTTTCTAATTATGTCAATTATTTTTTAAAAGCTCAATTGATATGGATAGAACATTTGCTCTGGAGTCAGGAGGACCTGCTTTGAAATCTGGTCTCAGACACTCCACACTTACTAGCTATGTGACCCTGGTGTCAAGTTACTTAATTCCAAATGCCTCAGAAAAAAACCTCCACCTCCTCACCCTGCCCAAAACCCACCACAACTGACAGTATATATTGTTATTTTCACTTATTATTTCAAAGGCTATTATTCTTTTTTTATAGTGATACCCAGCTTGTGGAGACCCATAGAAAAGAAGGCAGGGGGAAAAACACATTTTTAAAAATTATTCTGGATTTAGAACAGGGAAAAATATCCTATAAACCTTCATTCACATGGAAATTTTTAAAAGTACAGTACTGGTAAATAAAGTAACCTGTAAGAAGAGGTTGACTTCTTTTAGTTTTTCAACAATCTCCAGCCGTGCTCGTTTGTCAATCTCGAGTTTATATTGTTCTATTTCACTTCGTTCTAGCTTAGTAATTTCCAAATGATGCCTAAGATTAGCTACTTCTTCTTCCAGTTCTTTTTTATTCCCTTCCAGCTTGTCACATTTCTTTTCCAAGATTTTCATAGAAAATAATTCTTCTTGAAGACTTTGATTAATTGATTCCAACTGTCTATATTGTGAAGATGCTGCTTCCAATTGCTGTGTAAGGTCTTCAATCTGTATAAAATAACAGTAGCAAATTACACAAATAAAATAAAGGTCTTTCAAAGTAAATACTAATTTGAAATATTAAGATTAAATTATTATAAATTCAGTTGTAATTAAATGTATCATTATCCTTATATTACAGTTATAAAATGAATTTCCTGAAATGATCATTTAGGTAAATAGACAAATCAAAAACAAAGTTAAGGACAAAACAAAGTGAAAGGACAAACCATGAAATTATATTACTAGCTCTAATATTTAGTACTTGATCCCATACTGTCTTCTGTGTTCTCTAATTTTTTCATGTGTCTTTTCTGCCCAGCTTTAATACAGTAAGCAGATATCAATAAAATTCATAGCAGATAGATATCAACAAATCCTTCTTAAGTTATACTATACTGAAAACAACAAATCTTAAAAGGAATTTGGAAAGAAATGAGATTCCTTTTTCTCATCCTAATCAGAACACTGATTCTATGAAGATAAACTTTACTAAGAAAGCAAGTAAAAAAAAAAAAAAACCAAACTTATGCCAATTTGAATGTGACATGGTGAGATACTCAGTTACAGAGCCAGAGAAAATCAAGTCTTTCTCACCTACAAACTCAGGTGACAGTCCCCAGGGCATACACCACATTTACCAGAGATCCTAATTCTACTCTGTAACAGCCCTCTTCCTGCTCCCCAAGTGCCTCAACAGAACAAACCAACAAGCTGAGCAGGACTTCCAACTCTTTTCCTTCAGACCCAGGAGTTAGATGACTGACTGGAACAAGTAATAATACAAAAGTGTGACACCACTGAGTTCCAAAGGATAAAACCTCAATAAATGTTAAGAAGTTGATTCTTTCTGATAAATATTGATGAGAACTGCAAGACAGCAGACATCATCTGGGAAGATTAATGATAGTAAGATAAGATGTTTCTAAGGAGCCATTTGTCATTATAGAAGAAAAATAGGACTACTACTAGTTAGCAATTACATAGCACTTTAAGGTTTGCCAGCATCACCTCATTTGAACACTTAACGATGTTTTTCATCTATCTCTTTAGGACTTTCCTCCAACTTGTGGTGTAAGGTGTTAAGAGTTGGGGAAATGTCTTAATATCGTAAATGCTAGAATCTTAAAAAAAGAAAAGTAGTAGCTACAGATGAATTGGTCAATTTATTATTATTTCAGCAAGGGGAAAAAATCTTTGATTCCTTAAAATAGAAAAGCAACGTATAGGGCATACTGCAGTAAAATGATTTTCACCCACTTAATGGTGGAATGAAGTGAACATCTAGATATCTAAGTACTAGAGTCCTTCCCTCTCTTAAACCAACTAAACTCCTGTTTTTACAGAGAAAATTCTTAACTTTTAGCCATGTATTATATATTATGAAGTCTCTTAACATTAGCAGTGATCACCTTGCAAACTGTTGCTTTATTTGTTGTCATTTTTAAGTCTCTTAAAGAGCTACTGCTTTTCAAATTGCTTCTGCCTATTAGACGTCCTTTCTGGGGGATGGTTTTCATCTTCGGGATTACAGAAGCAGAGTGTCAGAGGGAGCTCAGAGGTTCTAAGATTCCCTGCAAATACTGACCCAAAAAGATTTTCTTCCATTTGATTTCTTCAAACAACCTATTTTGAGATCACTCTGTGACAACAAACCTAAATCTGTGTCTTTGCAACATCCATTCATAAGTAAAACAAGTCCAGTATTTCTCCCACCTGACAATGCTTTTAAATTCTTGAGAAGTGTTTTTTTTTCTTCTGAGAACTGTTCTTAATACAATAAATTTAGACATATTGTATTTTATATGAATTCTATAATGGAACTAGAGGAAATACACAAATTTATACAGAAAGTCACTGGAGTACAGAAGTTTTAGGGAGATATAAAGTCCCCAAGCTTGTGTACTGAGTTCCTAAAAGTAGCAAGAACTGCATGATGAGAACTCGAAAGTGTTGCCTTTTAAGAACGGGGACTTTACATCTTCTCATTGGTGTTGGTGTTTAATGACCTGCTACATGTATCACCATTTCAAAAGGAATATAAAGATGAGACATTTTACATTTTCTAATATAAAGGATTACCTTATTTTTTAACCTACTAATTTGCCTATCCATGTCAGAATGTGTTTGCTTCAGTTCCCCCTCATACACAGTATCTCCTTTTTCATATTCTCTTAATTTCTTTTGCGTTGTTTTCAACAGCTTTTCAAATCTGTGAGAATGAACAAAGTAATTAAATCAAACTTCAGCTCAAGTATTACAAATTTAAAAAGTATTATTTTTAACTCATTGCTTTAAATTATTTTCAATCATAGAAAAGAAAATAGATATAAGAGGAGTTATAGAGGTCACCCAACACAAAGTCGACAATATCTTGTTAAAAGTCTCACTAATCATTTCATCTCTATTCAAAAGGATGTATATTCATTGTCAGCTCTTCAATAATATTGTAGAATATTGTAAAATATTCTCCTTCTGGATACACTTTAATATTTGTAGAAAGGGAGATGCCTTCCAGTAATGTAATCCAAATTTAAATGAAAAGTAAATTTATTTTGAACAAAGTTTTAAGGTGATTTTTGTACTGTTATTTTAATCACAGATCTGTATGAATTAGCTCATGAAGTATTTAAAGGCCCTAGCCCACAAAACATCTATGGTATCATTTTATGTTATTAGAATACAACGTTGCATTTAAAATGTTCCTTTAGTGGATGTAAACATAGGTAGTCCCTAAATTGATAAGTCAATTGGATCTCAAAAGCTACTTTATAAATTGACCAGATGGCACAGAGAATGTGTTTTCCCCCACTTACAGCTGGTACTCTAAAAAGTAGTTCAAAAGGAACCCACAAAAACCTAATTAAACCATAACACAGATGAATTACATGATGATTTGGAGACTCTCCCCTGCCACTGAAAGGACAGCCTCTAGCCTCGACAGTGTTGGCCTCTCACAATATTTGATTAAAATTCATCAATTGGAATTCAATTAAAATTTAATTAGAAAGCATTAAATGCTTACCCCTAATGGTTGTTATAGAATACAAAATTTAGACAGACAATCATACAATTAGAATAAATGACATACATGTTAGATAATTCTGATATACAACAAACTATAAGAGCTTTAGGGGAATAAAACAGAAATTTCGATGTGAAGTCTGATGGTGATGGTCATTCATTACTAACGAGAGAGATCAGACTAGGCCCCAAAGAGAAGCTGCATTTGGGTGAGGATGAGTGCCGAGGCCATAGGTAAACATCACAGGCACAGGGCAAGGACGGCAAGGACATGCTTTGAAGGATACAGAATAGTCCAGTTTAATAGGAGTTTAAGTTGTAGAAGAGGAACTAATATAATTTAAGTGTTTAAAGGAAGGACACTGCCACATTGTGAAAGGCCTTCAATTGTAGGCCAAGAAATTTTGTAGGGTCTAGCTCAAAATCATACCCTTACTGGAATCTTGCTGATTCCACAACGTGAGAAGAGGCCTTTTCCTCCTTCAGTCTCTGACTGCATTTTCTTTAGACCATTCTTAAGTACTTAACACATTCCTATTTGCACATATTATTTGAGTGTATGCATTATCTCTTTTACTAGACTGTAATCACCTTCAAAGCAGGGACTGCAATTAATGATTTCTGTAGCTCTGGGGACTAGCACAGTATTTTTATACAAAACAGATGTTTAATAATATTATTTGATAAAAGAATAAGTGAATAATGAAGGAAATAAATTAGTATGAAGAATACAGAGACCTGTGTTACAGAAATAATGTACATGCCAAAATAGTATACTTAACAAGAGACTGTCAAATGCTGTATAGCATAATTCTGGAAAACATACTTTAAAGTACAGGTACTATATAGGATTTTACTATAACTTCAAAGATGCAGGTCAGACGGTTTGATTTTCAGCAATAATTACAGTCAATGAAATGAAAATGAAAAAGACAAAACTCTAGGTCACTTAGAATTAAATATGCTGTAATTATTCAAGTGTTAATGCATACCATGAATTTATACTTAGGACTTAACAAAATAGTTAAACCTTTGATTACGTAATGTTTGGTTGAAACAGCCAACAAAAAGGTGTCTTACCCACTGAGGTCTTTCTGTAATTCTTCATTTTTCTTTATTTCTTGCTCTAGGCGACTTTCCAGAGATTGCTTTAATTCAATGAGTTTCTTTAATTTTTCCCTTTCAGTATTAAGCTTTGAAAACATTTTTACAAAGAAAATTATTACAAGAACTGAACTGGCATTTCCAGATCCAAGTGTAAATATCAGTTAAATGTAGTTTATAAGATCAAAACAAATAGGGAGAGATTGGAAAATGACTGATTTTACTTAAAATGACATAGCTTTCCTCTGATTTCACTACCAACTATTTCTTTTTTGAAATTAAGATAAATAAAAGTAATGAGTTAGTACATCATTTTAGAAATGAGGAATCTAAGGTCTGAAAAACAAAAACCAAATCTGTCAAAAGTCCAAAGGACTGAGCCAAGACTTAAAACCTTGGAAAAGTCACCTGCAAATGCAGGTTTTTAATAATTTATATTTATTATATTAATATATATTATATATGCTAATATATAATATATGACTAATTTAGCTAACTGGGAATTGTTCTTCCAGTAGAGGTGCTAAGTCAGCAAATCTGCTTAGAGTATTTTTTGTGTTGGGAAGAACAGGACTGGATTAATACCATCTGCTCTCACCTCCAACTACAGTGATCGCTCCCTTTTATAAATACTTCCATGTCTACCATTCACTTAGTAGCTGTTTATATGCTACTCTGTATTATAAGGGAACTTCCTCTATTTTGCACTGGTTTCCTAGTGAAACTGAAAATTCTTCAAGGTGAGAGGGCATGTCTTACACACAGTCTTAGTAACCTGGTCAGAACCTATCACAGGGTAATTCACATAGCTGATGAAATGTTGAACCAGGAAGAAACAGCAATTTGAATTCATTCTTATATAGTGAAAACTTAGTTACTTGCAATGTCAGGGAAATTAGGGAAGAAATGGTGCCAGTTTGCCCTGAATGCCAATTAAGTGAGCTAATGCATCTTGCAAAAGATGGACTCTAACTTATTATTACTTCCTTGCTATACCTTCTAGGGCTCAGTTCCCACCTAGTTTCTTGACTGCAGCCTGAAGCCAAAAGCTTTTGAAAATTAGTATTTTAATCAATATGGCCCAAAAATAATGTGAGGGAAATAAAGAGAATGAGTGATAGGGGAGTTAATTGGGAAACAAAACTCATTTCATCCCAATACTGATTTAAAAGACATTTTCATAAGACTGAGATTGGCCCTCATGATAATTTCTTAGTTAAAACAATTATACTGAAGTTAATCGGTAAGAGAACTCTTTTGCAACATTAGGGGGTGCTTGTCCAAGAGTGAGAGGCAATGATTATTTATATATAATTGACAATGGCTTTTACTTTCTGGAACACAGAAACAAGCGTTTATTAAGTGCCTACTATGTGCCAGGCACTATGTTAAGAGCTTTAAAATTATTATCTCATTTGATTCTCACAACAACCTTGGGAGGTAGGTGCTATTATAATTCCCATTTTACAGCCGAAGAAACTGAGAAAGATTAAGTGACTTGCCTAGGATCACAGAGATTGTGTATGAGGCCACATCTGAAGTCAGGTATTTCTAACCCCAAGCACAAACTTCTATCCATATTTCCACCAAGCAGCCTCTAAGCAGAGAAAATTTCATCATCAAAAACTCTATGGTTGGCTGCTTTGGCACAGATTTCCATTACTTTACCACAGAATCGTTACTAGGTTGAAAACGTATTTTGAAGGATATCAGAAGTACCATTTCTACAGCTTTTGGCTGGTATAATGATGAATACCATAATATAAATATGGGAAAGCAGCCCAGAAAGGAGGAATTCATTTTATAGTATTGAAAGGAACACTTCAGGAGAATATGGTTTTGAAACTATTCTATGCTTAACTTCCCCTTCATTCTAATAATAATAATGATAATAAAATAATTTTATGATGAAGTTCTATTTTGCCATTGGGGGACTCTGGAAAATAGAAAATTTATGAAAAATCAGAATAGAAAGAAACTCAAAGTTGTTTAGTTCAAATATTACTTTGGATTAATTTTAATATTAGCTAAATTTTCAACTCATAGAAAAGTCAACAAAAAGCTTTCCTTTAGCATCTACTACTACTATTACTACTACTACTGAAATAATAACTATTACTTCTACTACCAACATGCTGTGAAAAGGAAGTTTTATGGAAGATAAAGTAGTATAAATAATTCCTGTCCTCACGGAATTACCATCTAGTTAGGGAAACAAGACTTAGATACAGAAAATGATAGTGTGACAACAGATATAAATGCCATAAGGCAAGAAATATATAGTTAAATACTAAATTATATAGTATCAGATGAAAGGGGGAAATCAGAAGATTGTGAAATCAGTAGGTCTGAAAAGTAAAAAAAAAATCATATGGCAAAAGAATCATACTTTTGGAATTCAAAATTGGAATTCAAAAGAACCTTAGAAGTGAAGGTGGTATTTGAGAAGCAGGGTGCTGAAGAATGGATATGTTTTGTATAGGTAGCACAGATAGGGAAGTATAACTAAGCAAGAAGAAGAGCATGACTGAAGGTACAGAAATGGAAATCAATATGGTAAGATCAGTTTGAATAAATTAGAGGATAATAATGAGATTATCCACCTAATTACTTTAATTCTCATTTTCACTTTGCATGCACAATTTATACACTTTCAAATTGTGAAGCAATATCATTTTCCTTTCATTTAAGAAGTAGTTTGAATAAAAGCAAGCAAATAACTTCTACTTCACAGAGCTATTTGGGGGATTAAATGAGATAATGAACGTAAAGGGCTTTGTAACCATAAAGTATGATAGAAATGATTTAGATATTATTTTTACTTAGAAAAATACTTCATTCTTTGTGTGAGGACAGATAAGCAAAATTATCAACCACCCAAAGAGTGAATATAATTATCCCAATTTAAGAGAATAAATGGTAGAGGTTATAAGTCTGGTTCTAAGTCAGTTTAAACGACAAGCAGAGGGTTCAGGAAATATATAAAAAAGGCAAAAAAAGAAATGTTACAATGTAAACACTTTCCATTAATCAGGGACAAATTCCTGATTTTTTGCATACATACTTTACTTTTAGTTTGATCTATTTCCTTCTGTAGTTGTTTTTTTTTATCTTCTAAATCATTTCGATAAACTGATGTAACCTCTAGTGATGCTTCTGTCATGGATTGTTTTTTCAGGGAATCAGCAAGTTCTTGTTGAAGCTTTCTTACTGTAGCCTGATAGAAATATGTCCAAATTATTTCTATTACAGATTCCATAAGTCAATATTAGCTTATATAAAGTAAATATACCTTCAAAATTAATTGACAAATATTTTCACACATAAATAATTTCGTGAACATGTTAATAGTTATAGATTTAGAACTAGAAAAAGTCTCAGGAACTATTTAATACAGCCACCTCATTTTGCAGATAAGAAATCTAAGCCCCAAAGAGTTAAATGAGTTATTCAAAGTCATAACGGCAGTTATTAATAGAGAAAATGATTTCAACTTAGCTCCTGAGACTACAAAGCTCTTTTGACAATATTACCCACCTTCCATTCAGAACGGATCAAATGCTATCTTTCTATTTGCTAAGCATTCTTCTCATAAAGCAATGCATTCAGCCTGATTTCCCCATTCCAACTTTTTGAGAATTCTACCACCTCCAAAGGCACACAGGAGATGAAATTTCTTAGGTGCAATTCACAAGTAAGTGGGGGAATAGGATAGAGAAGAATGTATAGCTTTCTATACTTGATAAGAACTTTAGGGGTTTTCCCTTTCATTTTTCAGAAAAGTTAACAACTTTATTTCTGTGCACCTGCCCTTGTAAGAATGAGGATATCTGTAAGAGAAAGTTGCATTTTCCTTCCACTCCAGGGGAAACCCTGGAGAATGCACTGATATGCTTGTCAGGCTTGGTAAAGGTATCTGAAGTGATTGATTTGCTTTGCTTAAAGCAAAAAAACCCAACAAAAGCCCAATAAAACAACTCAGCTACTATTCACATCTTCAACTGTTTGCCAAGCCTTCAAAGCAGTTTCTTTTTCTTCTATCACAGGAGTTACACTCTTGGTTGCAATCAATTGACAAAAGGAGAAATTACAGAAAATATAGTAGTTCTCCTACTTATGTATACACAGTATGGTGCGAGGTCACAGCTAATGGGTAATTTCTTTTCATTTCATGCTCTAACCTAGCAGGAATACCTATATATGTGTACATGTACATATAACATAATATTGTGCATATTACTAATAGGAAATAAGCCTAAAAAGCAAAAAAAAAATTTTCTCTCTTATCAGATAAGATTAAGTGTCTTATAAAAATAAATTTAAATAAAGTCTAGTAAACTTTATAAAGGAAATATAAGCTAAAAGAAGTCAATGTAAAATTGTAAAATGAAAAATTGGCATAATTAATTGCATTCCTACAAATAAACTAAGTTCCAGCATGAAATGACTAGATTTAACACATGATCATATACACTAAAAATAAATAGCTAAAAATTTTTTATATGAAATTGTTACCCAACACAATATTTGGTAGTCCTGCCACCCACTGCATATATGAAAATCACTGGTAATGAAAACTGCTATTAGACTGTAAAAAACTATTCATCATCAACAAATAAAAGACAGTGATCCCCAAAACTGTAATTTTGAACATAAAGCAAGACATGTTGGCAAAACAATGAAAAAATACCAAGAAAAAAATATATAGTGAGGAAGCAAAAAAGCATTTTTTTAAAATGACACTATTACTACACAAAAAATTAATGCTTAATGCACAATCAGAATCTCTTTGAATAACATTACTGTCTTAAATTTTAAAGGAAGGCAGTTGCTAGACTTTGGAATTTCATTAAAAATATGATCCAGTTTCTAAAATTCTAAATTTGTAAAATTAGTTCAAAGTAATATGAATTAAAACCAGTCAGGCTGATAAAGATATTTAAAAGATTATAAAAAGGGTAACTATCATATCCCACAGGATCTCAATTCAGATGTCTCATTTGAATTGTCAGACTATTACTAGCACAATTTTTTAGGACTTATCTTAAGTTTTAGCATTACAAATAATTTATTCCATTGCAGTATTAAAATGGAATATTAGGCATATTATTAGAATTACCAGTATTTATTTGCACGTGATTAACTCTTGTCTATGTTTATTAAACCAAAACTCTGCCTTTAAAATTTCATGAGCGAGATAATATTTTTAAGCAAAGTGAATCATCTTATTTAAAAGATGGATGTCATGCTGATTTTTATCATGTAATTGTTTCCTCATTCTCCTCTTACATGTCAGTTTTACAATGAGAGTTAATAACATCATCTACCTGCTGAAAATTCAAATTCCCAATTTATCTTTGATTTTCATTTCAAAAGGTTAAATGCTTATCAAATGATATTATTTAAAAACCTACCTCTCTTTCTGCTTTCTCATTTTCATATTTACACATCTGCTCTCTTAAGCGTTCACATTCACTGATTAACTCTTTATTTCTCTCTTCTACCATAAGAACTTGTTTTTCGGTATCAGCACGAAGCTTATTGAAGAGATCAATAAACTCTCCCTGGGCATCACTCAATACCTTTTCCTTAATGATGCCTTTGTTTTGGACATCTTCAAGCTGTTGTTGAAGCAACATATTTTCACTCTGGATTTGGGCTAATCTTTCTTGGATAGATTCATGTTTGACAATATATTTGTTCAGTTTTTCCTTTTCCAGTTGATTTGTGTGTTCAAGTTCCTTTGCTTTATATTGGGCCTGGTTTAATTCTCTCTGTGTGCTTTCTAAAATTAGTGTCTTTTCTCTAAGGGAGTCACGTACATGGTATAGCTCATTTTCTAAACCATTGGCTTTACTTTCAGCTTTAGAGAGCTCTTGAGAAAGAACACCATTGTTCTCTCTTAGACGAGACAAGTCATGATTTAGTTTGTCCTGTAAACGAAGCCACTCATCTCGTTCTCGCTGAAAGGTATGTTCAAGGTCTAGTTTTGATGTCTGACTTCGTTCATGATCACGAACAGCAGAAGTTAGACGGGAACGATAGGATTCTATTTCTGTCTCTAGTCGGTCTCTGTTTTGTTTTGCATTCTCCAATTTAGAGTTCAGCATTGCGTTTTCAGTTGTCAGAACGTTTACTTGTCCACTGTACTGGAATATTGTTTTTGTCAATGCTTCTTCACTCAGTTTTAATTCCTTTTGAAGATCATCAATCTTTTCTTTTAAAACTTCATTTTCTTCTGCATATCGATTTTCTTTTTCCTGATCCGCAAATTTTGCTGTGTCTAGTTCCAGTTTGAGCATGGCAACTTCTTCCTGTAGGGTTTCATTTTTATGCAGGAGATATTTTTCTTTTTCATGACTATTAGGAACCTAAATACAATAAACAGAAAAAAAAATTGCTACTCAAAATAAAATCATGCATTCTGATGCTTCCTTAGTAATAACAAATAACCCCCAAGAAGCATACTGTATTGGAAGAAAAAAGTAAATTGAGGGAGTTTCACTTATTTCATATCTCTGTCTTCAAAACAGATGGGCATTTCACTATATGATATAGTGAATATGATACAGAATACATTTTACAAACCCTGTATTTTTAGGCCCCCACATCTGTCTGCCTTTCAGCATTTGCTGCATCCTTTATGATAAAAATAACAATACCTAATATTTATGGAGGCCTTTTAAAATCTGCTAAGTACTTTTGATAGAGTATCCTACCTAAGCCTTGCAACATCCCTTATGAGGGAAATACTCATGTTATTCTCCCCATTATACAGATTAGGATCTAGGTTAGGAGAAGTTATTAAACAACTTGCTCATTATCATACCTAGTAAGTGTTAGAAGCAGTATTTGAAACCAGGACTCTTCAGACTCTAAATCTAGCACTCTTTTCCAACAGAAAATTTCCTCTTAGATGTTGAACCTAAGCAGTTGTCGCACATTTGGAGTCACTGTGCTGGTAACATTATCTTAGCTGCAGAACAATGAAGTGATTAGTCTTAAAATTTCTTAGTTTATGTCTTGAGGACAATCTGTTCTCTTATAGATCTGTAGCACTTTCATAGCATCACTGATTTAGAACTTTTAGAGGTTATCTAGTCCAAACCTCATCATTTTAGGGATGGGAAAATTGACATCCAGAATATGGTCAGCAGATGGTAACTCAACCCTAATCATCAAATTTTAAAGGAATAATGAAAGTGTCATTGAGGCCAAAATGTAAAAAGTAGTTGCTGTACCCCCATCACAGTAAAACTGGTTTAAAAGCACTGTGCCCATTCCAGCAGCCCTATTCCATGAAATCCTTTCTCTAAAGCCAGGAGGAGGGTATGAATAGGGAGCAGCTGAGTTAAATGAAGCACTTCTGTGCCCTGGAACCAAAGGACTACTATGTGTCAAAAACCAACAAAAAATTCTAAATTTGGCATTTGACAAACTTAAATTTCTATCATGCTGAGCAATGATGAATATGAATGAATGAATCCTTGTAATGAATAGAGCCTTATGTCAGAAATCTAACTGAAAGTTATTCTTGTTGCAAATACTTTTAATCCATCTCTTTCATGGCACATGAGTAAGACAACAATGTGAAATAGACCAAACTATTAACATATCTTTTGTAACCCTTTCTCTCTACCCTGGAAATGCAAACAGATGAAATCACTTAATCAAGGAAGAAAAGTGGTTCGGGTTTGAGGTGTCATCTACCTGGTTGCATTCCTTTCTCCTGCTAACCTAGGAGTTAGTGACCCTGATGAGCTGCCCCTTTCTGATGTCCAGAAAGGGCAGAGGCACTACTGAGAACCAGGCATTTTTTCAGTAGAAGTACCCTTGGGTCTCTGGAGCAATCATTCCACTCAAAGAAAAGAAACAACCATGCAAAACTAACAAGCTGTGCTGATTGTGGTCACCATGTGTGTCCCTACTTGTCTGCTGAGACAGATGGACATGACTGAGGATGACAGATATGTCCAAAAACGAATAACAAAAATTCTGACTTTTAAATATACAATTAGATTTGGAAATAACCAAAGTGAATACCTCAGAAGCCTGAATCATCACCGAAGCTGCTGCTTCCATTTCTTTCTGCTTCCAAAGAAGATTATTCTGAATTCCAGCTTGCAAAGCTCTGGCCCTCAGCTCCTGGGAAAGTTGTCTTTGAGTGTCATTTCGCTCTTCTTCAACCTGGGGACAACAATTTCATAAAATTTCTAATTGTCTTTCTTCCTTCAAAAGTCAGCAAAAACATTTACCTTTAACTGGAATACAGAATCTGAAAAAGGATGGAAAATAGTTGAAAAACAATTAAGAAAAGTAGGCTACTGAAAATAAAAAGCAACAAGAAGGATAGCATTTCAGACTTGTAATGGAACCTCAACAACTCTTCAATCTAATTCATATCCATTGTTATGTTTCTAACTCTTCCAAGTCTCAGCTTCAAATCTTTACAGGTGAGGGAGCCACCATTTCTCAAGGCAACTCATTCTATTTATGGATGGTTCTATTGGTTAGCAATTTTTTCCTGACATTAACCCTAAAAAATGTACATTTTTGCAATTCTGATCCATTGCTCTTAGCTCTGTCCCACAGGCTGGAGCTGAGTAAGCTTCATCTTTCCTCCACATGACTGTCCTTCAGAAACCTGAAGACCTAAGGTTAAACATCTCCAGTTCCTTTCACTGATCCTCAAATGTCATGAACTCAAGGTCCTTCCTCATCCTGTGTGCTGTCCTACCATGATTCTGTAGTAACCACATATGAACCAAAGATTACACATGAGGTCTGATCAGGTCTAAGTACAGAGGCACTTTTACCTCCTTGGTTTTGGAAGCTAGGCTTCTCTGAATGGGATCCAAAAATAACAACACTGACTTAAATTAAGTGCACTATGGTTCCTACATCTTTTCAGACAAAATGCCATCTAATTATACTTCCCTCAGCTTATACCTGTGAAACTAATTTTTTGTACGCAGGAATAAATCTTTACATTCATTTTTCCTGAATTTCATCTTATTAGGAGATTTAGTTCAGTGCTCTGACCTATTAAGACTTTGCCTTTCTTCCATTTAGATAGGCTTAAATAATTTCAATTGTTTAAGTAAAAGCTGAAGATGCTAGAGAACAACAAACTTTTCTGAAAGGCTGAAGGATGTGCGGTAAATTGGAATATAACAAACAGAGAAAGGGATTGAATCTGCAATTTCACTGACCTAGAGCATTTTCAGCTAAGGAAATGCCTCTACCAATGCAGAGGAGTTCTCTGGAACTCACAGTCTTAGAGAGTTGCCTTACAGCGTTGCCTTACAGCAGGGGCATCAAATAGATTTCCCCCAGTATGGTGTTCTATGGGCAGCTTTTAGAGAGCTGGACACCTCTGGCTGGGGTCATGTGAAATGACTTGCCGAGGGTCACAGAGTGAAGATGTGTTCATGGTAATACTTGAGCCAAGTCTTCCTAGATTAGAGGTCAGTTCTATCCACTACAGCAGGTGTGGGGAACCTGTGGCCTCAAGGCCACTTGTGGCCTTCTAGGTACTTGGGTTTGTTCTTTTGATTAAGTCCAAGTTTTATAGAACGATTCTTTTTATTAAGGAGATTTGTTCTGGGAAGTTTGGATTCAGTCAAAGGACTGCACCGGAAGACCTAGGGGGCCACATGTGGCCTTGAGGCTGCAAGTTCCCTACATCTGTACTACACCATACTGATTCTCTACTGTGCGACATACTTTAAAAAGTACTAGCATCATCTTACCTTTTTCATAGCCATATAGCCTATAGTTTTACATTCAAATACTAAAATAAGGAAAACTTTTTCTTTACTGTTCTTTATATCTTTATGAATACCTATTTATGAATGATTGAACCCAACTTACTTATATTAGACAAATGCCATATCCCGTTTTTAGGATGAAAAAGATTTTACAGTAATCACCTCCTCACTCCCAGGGAATTCAGAAATATTCTTAACAAAGAAAAGATGGAAATACTGGCTTTTAAATTCCAATTTACCTGTTTTAGATGATTTCTTACTGTCTTCAGCTCAAGGTCCAGAGTTCTGAGAGTGAATTCAAGCTGCTGCTTTAGCTCTACTTCTTCACTACATTGTTCTTCTTTTCTCCTTAATTGCTCTCTAATTTTTTCAAACAGCATTTCTGCAGTCACTCGCTTTTCTTCCTCTTGCTTCAGTGTAAACCTAGATTAAAATGGCTTGTTTTTCAGTAGAAATAAGGAGTATAATGCCCTTTAAGTATATTCATCTGGATGTCTAAAGGATAAGAACATTAATTTAGAGGGAACTGGATCCATGTAGGGAACTCACCATCAAAAACTCCCTCTACTGACACAGATTGGTCCCTGCTCTACAATTTTAAGCCTTAGAGAATTACCTGTGACACTGAGGCAATATAAGTTGCACAGGTTCACACAGTCAGGATGTGTCAGAAATGAGATATGAAACCATTTCTCGATCCAGGCTACTCCAAGGATTAAACTCTATCAAAAATGTATCCTATATGAGGAAATAACTTTTTCAAAATTTCTGAGTTTTGATACATCTGAAATTTTTAGGTAAAAAAGTTTAGAGGGGGGTGTAGATAAAATTCCTGACTAAAACTAGGTGTGGGAATGATTTCTGCATTTCCCTCATCCATTTTCCCATTACTATTAATTATCCAGAATTGATTTTTCATTTTTCATTTTCATTTCATAATCTCATTTTTGGGAAAAAAAAATGTAATTGTAAGTAATGTGGTATAGTTTTGGAAATTCACTAGAAATGAATCTTTCACAGATGTCCAAAGAGTAAAAAGGATTAAGTAGTGCTCATTAATATTACTTTAAAGATGTATCATTTTTGCCTTCCCAACCTCAACTACTCTGTCACATTTCTTCAACATAAGAGAAATGCTTTCAAGTTTTTATTAAAACTCATGAGTTCCATACCTGAGGCTAGACAGTTCTCTGTCTGATTCTGCTTTTTGATGCTCTAACTGGGATTTCTTTTCCCTTGTTTCCAACAATTCTTTCTGTAATCCAGTAATCTTGTTTTCTAAACTCTTAACTTTTCTGGCAAGTAGAGTACAATGTCCTTTTTTAAGTTCTACTGATCGTTCATATCTAAGAACTGCATCTTGAATTTTCAAAAGGCTAACAGGATCTGTGCAGAGAAAAACACAAGTAAATAAAAATAGGAGTATTTTAAGATCTAAGAACAGTAGCAGAATACTTGTAATTCAGATATTCTGGCAATGACAAGATAGTATCCCACATATAAATCCAAAGAATATGCCAAATATTATTTTGTCAAAAGATTTACATTGAATTTTAAAATAACATTTCCCTTAAAAGAATCTTTAATTTACTTTATTAAAAAAACATGAAACCTCAGAATTCTTCACAATATAGAAAAATATATGTGAAAAGTAAACATTCTGATGTGTACTCTGGGTGGGACAAGTAATAAAATGGATATCTATATATTAATATCTATGTTACAAATATATTGATTTTATAAGTATTTTATTCTAAAGTTATATTCAAACATCGCTTCTTTTTTTGAGAATTATAATATAAACCTATATGTAACAATTATACAAAGACTTCCATCTCCATTTACTTATTGGCCAGACTTCCAGTAACTTTAACCAAAATATAACTGAGACATCAGAAGAAAGTGAAAAAAAAAAAATCTTCTGATCACTAAGGAAAATAGCTGCAACGCAACCTAGGCACTTTATTCGGTAGAGACACATAGGCAAATTTAGACCTAATCCAGAGTCAGAAATGTGTATTATATCAAGTTTATATCAAGTTATTTAACAGACTTGGTTATTGGGTTTCCCTTGGCAATATGGTTATTCTTTCAATGAAGAAGTTCACTGCCTGATATCTTTATGCATCTAGTTACATTAATCTCTTCAATGGTTCTGTATTGTCAATTGAGCTAATAAAATTGATACACCTTTTCTTAGAATTCAATATAAGTAACTCAGATTAAGTAATATAGCAAATACAGTAATACAGCTCACGACAATTCTATGAAGTAAGGTATTTTATAGATTAAGAAACTAAGCTCCAAATTTAAGGCATTTGCCTATAGATACAAAGCCAGGCCCTCTACAATTATGTAATCCTCTACCTTTCCATACTTACTTCTTACTGCTATATATTGTCCAGTAAAACTGGGTTTTTCAACTGTCATTTTTCTGCCTCTTTGCTCACAGCTCCTATGGTTGAAATGCTCACTTCAGATCCCTATACTCCCAAGATCTACACCTAAGTTCATACCCATCCTTTAAAACTCAACTCAAATGGTACCTTCATATATAGGTTATTTGGATTCTTGACAGATCAATTAATGTTCTTTTCTACTTTGAACCTCATATAGCAATATGACTGTGCTTCTCAAGTATTTATGTAATTTTTAATATTACAGCTATCTATATGGGCTGTATCCCCCTAGAAGATTGCACACTCAATAAGGACAAGGACTGCATCTTGTCTACACTTGTATTTTGCACACAGTAGATACTTAGTAATTCTTTCTGAATTGAAATAAATAGTACGTCATCTACTGTAGCTGAAAAATTCATCACCTTGCAACCAACATGATCCTTTGGCAAGGCTGGTCAGAGATTAGGCTCCAATGTTTGAGACTCCCAGAACCCAAAGTCACCTCTATTTTACTATGAGTCAATGGGATAGGACTTTGGTGATTATCTTCTTGTACACACACACACATATCTTTGGTTTCTGTTTAACACTAGTATTCTGTTAGGAAATTTAAAAATATTCTTACCTTTGCATTTAACACTAAGTTGTTCAATCAATAACAAAACATTCTTATAGTTTAAGGGAGGTAAATCATAATCTTCTGTAGCTGCATCAGATGACTGAGTGAGGTCATCAACATCATCTGAATCAGTCTCTACTTTATCCTATAAAATACATAACAGCAGGATAAAATAATAAAAACTTAAAAATAATAACAATGGCTACCATTTGTGCATCACTTTATAGTTTTCACAACACTTTATACACATTATCTCATGGCATCCTTACAACTACTTTGTGAGATGAGCATTACTCATAATTATCTTATAAATGAGGAAACAGGCTAAGAGAGCTTAGGTGACTTGTCCAGGATCATACAGCTAGCTAGGAGCCCAAGGATGGATTCAAACTCTCATCTTCATGACTCCATCTACTATGCCACTAACTACTAGAAGTTGAATTATTTAGGAACGTTATGAAAATTATCATAAATAGTCACAATATCCCTTATAGATGATAACTAGTCTTCATTTTATTTAGGGAGGGAAATCAGGGAAAATTCAGCAATATCATTAGTTTCCTAGCATTTACAGTGGGCACATTTCATTAGGAGACTATTTCTACAAGTATCCATTTTCAAATTAAAGACTCCTATACTATAAAGATCCTATCTGTTCACTGAAACATGCAATATCTTCTAAACCAATTTATATTTCTGGCATTTTTTACAGTACCTTATTCTTTTTATTCCATATTTTCTTTGCAGGCCTAAAAAACAAATAATTCTTCTTAGTGTGAATATAAATAGATAAAATATACATAAAGTTTGTTATCATTGTAACTGTTTGATTTAATATTTACCTACTTGAAAATCATATGCTTTTTCATGTTTCAAGCCAGTTACATAAGAAACAGTAAAACAATAGTATTCAATCTGTAGCCATAATTTATAACATATGCTTAACTTTCCCTCTTGATAAGTTTTTAAAAGAAACAAAAAACTTCTTATGTAACATCTGAATTTTTTCCCATAAATAAAAAGTTTGAGGGATTACTTTCAAAGTAAATGTCAGCCAAAAACCTTAACCTGTGATATAGTAACAATTTATTTTTTTCAACTGTTCATATGCCAAAGTCTCTATTATTAAGATTCTAAAATAACATGAATTTGGGAAGAATATTATAATGACTGCTGGTAGGAAGTGAGTTATCAACAAATAATAAATTATGCCCATAATTTTTGACTGTATTCTAAATTTTAGAAAATATTATATATAGTAACTCACATAATTATAATTTTAAAATTCAAGTTATATGTACATATGTTCTATTTACTATATTGTAAGTTCCAAGGGGTCAGAGACTGTCTTATTCACCATTCTGTCTTTCCCAGGACATGGCATAAGGCTCTTCACATTGTATGTGATTAGTGTTTTTTAAACAAGTTTACCAGCACACTGGATGGACCCTTGTGGAAGAAATAGGAGAGGATGTGGACATCACTCTGACAGGGTGAGGAGCCACAACCTTCCCCTCTAGAAGAAGTACCCATATTCATGAGGCCATACACAAATCCTCCGTAGTACTGAAATATCAAACCTCAATATGATGGAATAATATAGTAAAATTCAGAGATAAAAATTCTATGAAAGAATGATTGGGTCTTTCTAGGAATTTAAAAAATAACAAGATATACAAACATCAGTGACCGAACCAGAGAATATTCTATAAATTAGAATTAGACAAAAAGCAGAAGTAAGTAAAATCTGGGTTTAGGGGAAGAAACTGGTTTCTATTGCTTCCCAGGGGCTTAATCAACTCTTAAATTCACACAATCCGAAGTTAAACAGTATACCGTGTACCCCACAATCTACAGCTAAGTAGTTCCATGAAGTATGATCTGTTTCAGGGAAGACTAAGGTAACAGCAATCATTAGCAGAGCACTCTGCTACACAAGAGGAAAATAATACATTTATTGAATAACTACAGTTCATATTTCTACAGCACTTTACAAAGAACTTTCCTTACAACAATCCTATTGATAAGGCAAGTATTATCACGCCGTTCTACCAATGTGCGGTACGTCCCAGCTCCCACTGCTAATGCTGGCAGTGTGGTACAGTGGAAAGTGGACTGAATCTGGAGTCAGAAAACACAGGTTCAAAGCCTGACTCTGCCTCTTTTTACTTGTGTGATCTTAGGCAAACCACTAATCTTTTCTGAGTCCACTTTCCTCATCTCTAAAATAAGGAGGCTGGACTAGATGATCCCTACAGTGCCTTCCAACTCTAAATCTATGCTATGACAGCAGTAGAGTAGGAACTTGAACCCTTATCTTCTGACTCCAAGTTTGGTATTCCTTCCACTAGTGCTTCGGCATGGTGAAAACAACTTTCTTATTGACTAAAGTCCATCCTGCTGTGTTCTGTCACCACAATGAGAAAATGGAGTGCATTATCACTGGGACTGTTTTGCTATGCTGGGGAAAACAAGGACTTCAACTGGGCAACAGTGGGAAATAGTGTGCTCTGTATATCGAAGGGAGTCTGGGCCTCCCAGCTTTACCATAACAGCTAGCTTTTCTGGCATTTGGAATATAGTTGCCACCAGTGAAAGTGCTATTCTGCATATGTCTCAGCCATCAGGCATCCAGAAAGAATAGTCAACTGTCAGGACAAGGATTAACAGGACATCAGTCTTCTACAACTATAACAATACACATTGCTAATATTTTTCCATGAGAAAATACAGTAGCATTTTACCTTTCTTCATCATGATCTGCTTCACTTAAATTGCTGTCTTCAGGACCACGAAGTAGGACATCAATTGAGGCATTCACCTTTTCACAAGATGAATTAATACCAGGATCCTCTGAAATCCATTTATCCTTTGGAGACGTTTTTACTTCTTTCTTTTGCATGACAGAATCACTGCTAAAAAAAAAAATTCCATTGAGGGATAATCAAAATGTTCTTTATTGAAAACTGATAAGATAACAATGGGGGAAATTAAGTGAAAAGGAAACAATAGGGAAATTATTATTCCTTCTCTTTAACACTTACTATGTAGTGCTTCCAGATGACCCTTTCTTAAATATGACTTTGAGAATATTCCCCAGATGACAAAGCTTTAATAGCAACCCTCTTTTGTAGTGCATCATATCTGAACTATCTGGCTGTGAAGTTATATTCAGGACTATCTTGTTTATCTAACAAAGGTTCTCAACTCTACTTTTCAAAATACAAGGTAGATTCGAGTCAGATTTGTATCTTCTCTAGTCTAGGAATAAGCTCTGCTCCAAACCTCCATTTAATACATTTCCTTCACTTAAAATGTTCCCCATTTCGTGCCTATACTTGGGCTAAAAGATAACAAATGCAAAAAACCCCAAAACTGAGAAGTTCTGAATAGACAATTTGGGTGCAAAATATCTGAGAGTCTGATAGAAGGTAGGTTTGAAATGAGCCAAGAATGCTAGGAGAAAATCCAAAAAATTTAATATGACTGTGGGTTGAAATCTAAGAGATACAGAATCCAGAAGGTGGGAGTTGATAAATTTCCTTATACTATGCCCTGGTCAGAATATATTTGCAGAACCTTGCTCAAATTCGAAGAAATTTGTTCATGTCTGGGAGACATATTTTAGGAAAGACAGTAAGAACTAAGAATATGTCCAGAGGAGAAAAAACAGGATGGAGAAGGAGGAAGATTATGTCAAATAAAGTGCTGCTTAAGACATTATAGAAGTTTATCCTAGAGAAGAGAACATGAGGAGCTGGAAGGATAGGGAGTGGTGTATGTATTCAGATATATGAAGGGCTATCAAGTTTAACTGATCCCCCAAAGGGTAGGACTAGGGGCACAAAAGCACATTTAGGATCAATACATGAAAAAAGCCAAACTCCTAAACAACTACTTATTTAAAGAGGAATGGACTGCCTTAGGTGTTAGGGCATTCCGCTGTGTGTGTTTGTGTATGTATGTCTACATGTGCACCCACACAAACCAGTGAACAATTAGGCATCACAGATGTGTGAAGACAGTTCTTTAAGGATTCCAGCTTTAATGGACCTCACAAATGTGCCGGGTGCTCTGTTGACAAAGCCCTTAGGTACCTTCACTGTCCCACTCTGACAAAATATCAAAGAAGGATTTTACTGGAGAAAAGCAAATAAACATCTGACAAATTTTATAATCATTCTTGTTTCAATTCGTTCCAGCCCCTGATCTTCTTCACAGATTTCAGAATTTGATTAGAATGTTCCCTTGCAAATTAGCCTGCCTCAATTAATTATGTCAAAACTTTTCCAAAGAACGGTCATTTCTCTAGCGCTTTAGAATTATTTCTCTCTCCCACTGCTAAACATGTAGCCTCAGTGAGGTCAGTTAGTCAATGGCAAAAACGGTCCCAGATACACCAAAATATTCATAGCAACACTTTTTGCAGTAGCAGATAACTGGGAATGGTTTACTGGGGAATGGCTAAACAGACTGTGATCAAGTAACATAATGGAACACTACTGTGTGTGGTTGGAAATGAAGACCATATAGAAGCATGACAATATTTACATGAATGAACGCAAAATAAAGGACAACTGGGCCAGCAACATCAATTACGACAGCAATAATGTAAATATTAAAGCAATAAAACAAGTGAGAATGAATGCTGCGGCATGACAATGACTAAGCTTGGTCTGGATGAGAAAGCACCTCCTTCCCTTTACGCAGGTGGAAAACTATCAGTGTACAACACTGCATGCAATGTTGACGTGGTGGTTAGCTCTGCGGAACTCCATTGTCCTTTTCATTTTTTGTTTTAAGGCATGTTTCTCTGGAAGGGTGAGGAGAGATGTATTGGGAAAAGAGGCTGATACAAAAACAGAAGATGACAATTAAAACAAAAGTATACTTCCTCTCAGCTGCCCATGGCTTGACCGTCTCTCACGAGTGAGTTAACGTTAACTTTTCGCTAATCAAGGGAAAAGTAGACAACATTCTGTTTTTGCCATGGAGGTCACAATGAAGAGACTGGCATCGAGGCAGGGAAAGACGCCCTTTTCAGTGCCTGTCAAATAGGTTATGCTTGTATAAATCTTGTCTTCTTGAACTTATATAATTTTTGCTCCTGCAATTCATTATCCTACAATATGCTGAAATTATTTGTTATCAAGTTCATGAAAGTAAATCTGAACTTACTTTTCTACATTCTCTACTTTCTAAATGTCAATCCAGAACACTTCCAGATTCAGGCTAGTACAATCCCATCTTGAAATGTGAGTCCACATCACCACATTCCTGTCAGGTTGCCATCTATCATCTCATGGTCCTATGAAGTTTTTTTCTTTGTGGAATAGCAAGTAGCAGTTATCCACTTTCTGCTCTTCCTCAGCCTGTCCAGAACCCATCTGAGCAGTAGAGGGACTTATAGAACAAGTGCTATATGGCTGCTTCTCTCTACTTTTTTGCCAGTTCCCCCTTTTTCTTCCCCTATCCTGGAAGGTACTAAATCTCTTTCTCCTGACCCTCTACTATTCCCCTCCACCCACTCCCCACATGGTGGTGGGTTGGTGGGTGGTTCTTTTTATATTTTGCATATCCTCAAATAAAAGTGTGAACGTCTTGAAAGTCTAGGTTGATTTTTTTTAATTTGTATTTTCAGTGCTTGGCACATGATAAGCATTTAAATTCATTCAATTATTTTTGTAAGGAAAGCTTCATTTCTTTCAACTTAATATTTTTTTTCTAATTACATGTATAACATTCACTTTTATAAGAATAACAATTCCAATTGTTTTTCTCCCCTCACCTTCCCAAGATTGCAAGCAATCTGAGATAGGCCATACATGTACAAAACACATTTCCACATCAGCCACGTTGTAAAAGAAGAAACTGAGTTATTTTTGAACACTTCTAATGATGGAGAACTTTCTACCTACTAAGACAGCCGATCTCATTTTTTGGTAGCCATAAGCATATTTTAATATCTTATTAAGCCTTATTATTTATACATTTGAAAGCTATCTTGATTTACTCCTTGCCACCCATATTTTATATAACAAGTTATTCTTCTGAATCTCATCAAAGGCTACCTACCCTCCTTCAAAAGATGCTGATGTGACAGTCCTAGAATAAAAGAAACTGAAAGCAAAAGAGAAATATATATTCACAGGACTTGAATTTCTTTCTTGGAAAAAAAAAAAAACAAGACTGAAGTTGATGCACATTGAATCTGACTCCAGATTTTTTGAGCTAATTGAACTTAACCATTAATATCTGATGATAATATTCCTATTACATATTTTGACAAACTTACCCCTTTAAAAGATGGAGCACAGGTGCTGAACTTTGCTTGGAAGAAATGCTCATTATTGGAATTTCTGCTGCAGGGATTTTATTTTCCTCATCATTACTATGTTGATTGCTCTCTATAGAAAATAACTCATTAACTTTGCCAATCTTTCTATTTTCAGTTAATTTATCACCATCAGTTTCCTCCAATGTTTCCATTTCATTGTGTTGATGTTTTTTCTTTTCCTCTTCAACCTAAAAGGAAAGCTTAGCAGTTAGTATAATTCTCATTTTATTTAAAAAATTATATGTTTTCTTAGATAAGTGCTATACCTGTGTTTTAAATAGTATAAGGAGCTCTTAAAAGAGAAAACTCCCTCTACCAATGCTGGTCCGAGCCTTCTTGGCAACTTATAATTGTAGAGAGTTGTCTAGAACCCTGAGACGTTAAATGACTTGCCTATAACATACGTCAGAGGTTGGATTTGAACTAAGTCTTCCTGGCTCACTATCCATTAAGCCATTCTGCCTCTCAAACTCCTACTTTTATATTGAAATATACACCTAAATATCCACATTATTTTCAATTATTTTTATTTTGGAAACAAAAATTGTCATAAAGTTTTTTGTAAATTTTGTTTGAAAGAAGACAAATTACTCAACTTTCAAAATGATAGCTCAATTCCTATCTCATTATGTTCTCCTTTTTTCATGTTCTTTTCTCATTTCCCTTCTTTAACAAGCAGACAAAGGCAAAAAGATACAGTAACACACACTTTCAGACTCATTTTCAGCCTTTCCACCTTGACCCCACAACGAACAGACAGACCAAGCTGAGGATTGACATAATTACCCTTCATAATTTTTCACCATACAATGGAATTCAGGGAGTATAAAAACAAAATAAAACTGGAGGCAGCCACTGAAATATTGGATCAACACACATAACAACATAGGAAATTGAACAGAGTAGGATTTAAGCAGCATGACTGCTGCTACATTCTGGAAAATCAATGTTGTTCACTGTGCCCATTCACAGAAGCACAATCTTTTTTAGATTTGGAAAAAATCTTAGTCTGGTGCTATCATTTGATAGATGAGGATCCTGAAGCACAGCAACATTAAGTAACATGGTCAAAATCATACTGATAAATTAGTAGAAGAATCCAGTACAGTGCGTGGGGGTCCCCACAGCTGATTCAGAATGAAGTGCACTATTTAGTACTTAAAAAATATAGGAGAAGTAGCATTGAGCTTGTTGTCAGAAACTTTAGGGTTAAATACCAATTTGGTCCATTTCCTGAAGTCATTTAAACATTCTGAGCTTCAACTTCCTGGTCTGTAAATATGGGTCACACCTACTTCGTAGGAATAGTAATGAAGATCAATGAGATAATGTCTAGAAGATATTTTTGTAATCTGAGAGTTAATAAAATGCAAATTATTGTTGTTATTTTTGGACAGGACCTATGATTTCATCAGTGTAGGTAACTCCAGATATGGAAACTCTTTGTAGAAACGCACATCAGTCCCTGCTTCTAATCTCAGGATTGACTGGTAAGGTAAGCTGACTTACCCAGGCTAATACAGCAAGTGTGAGTCAGAAGTAGGACCTGAACCCAGATCTAACAATGAGTTTAGCGTTCTATCTACTATCCTCTGCTATAGCTTGAGTTATTACTGTAAAAGCATAATTATAAGGCAGACATGTGAATGTATAGATGAGCCAAGAGACCTATTCATAAGATTTAACCTCCCCCAATCCTAAAATTTCCTCATCCAAAACAATAATGGGGTTTGACTGGATGAATGCCAATGCTCCTTCCAAAAAATAAAACTCAATAATTAAACAAACTGTGCCAGTCTGATAGTATCTAAAGTCAGTCAATGTTTGAGTATATCAGGAGCCAGTGTTATGCCATTATTTTTCCATTCTTTGCTGACATTTTATATTATCTCTATGTGCTAAAATGATAAATATCTATAGCAAATGAAAATATTTTAAAAATAATTAAATTCAAAAAGACAGACATTGAACTTGTAGTCAGAAAGTCTAGGTTTAAGTCCCAACTCTGTCATTTAATTGTGGAACAAATAGAGAAATACTGTATTAATGTCTTTTTGAAAATTGATACAAACTGAATTAGCAAAAATGTTTGTTTCATTTTGTTTTGATGCAAAAAAATTAAAGTCTAAGAATTTTAGTAAAGTCAGTAAAGATGAACATAGCAGATCACAATAAAAGTATTAGTTCAATCAGGGGGATTTGTCAGAAATTTCTTAATGTTGGTCTCTGTTTTCAATATTTTAAGATACAACATCTTATAATTGGCTAAGAAAATAAAAATATTCATAGAAAGAAAAATTATTTCAAATGTAAAATATTACAGGCACTTGCATAAAAGAGAACTTTTACTACATTTCTTTAAGGCCTGTGCCTTAACTATCTTTAGGCTTGTCCTTGTTCTTTTGGCCACATAGTCTAATACTCCAATTTGCATGTCTGCTTTAGAAAGTTTGTTATTTACATGCAAAATAGTTTGGAACCTGATGGAGTTACTTAGATGATCAAAATAAAGACAATAAAAAAGGTTTTCTGGATATTTTCCTTAATTCAGTTTTAAATTTACCCTTAATAAATAGCAAGCATTTAAACACAGTGTTTTCATCACGAGAAATCAAAAAAAAAAAAATGGATGATTGAAGAGAAAAAATAAATAGAACGTAGAGTGGCAACAAGTGAATCTACCTCTTTCTGTAGTTGTATTTTTTCTTTCTCCAAAGCCAGGAATTCTACTTGCAATATTCCTAACTCATTTTTAAATCTTTGCATATCTTGATTTAATTCTTTATCCAGGTGCATTTTTGGCATTTTGTCACTACATGGAAGGGAATGTCTCCAATGTCTTTGCTCGTTTGTAGAGTTATTGGCATTGTGATCACTATTCTGGAATAAGCTTTCTCTTTGTTTTGTCTTCCAATTAAGTTTTGTTGCAGTAGTAAGTTTGGGTTTCTTTTCTTGGATGATTGATTTCATATCATCAGAGCAAGTATGCCAGACACCAAAATGGTTTCCCAGAACACTTGATTGTAACAAATGTCCTGAACCTGCTCTCAAATTTGGGGTATTTCTGTTCAGACTTCCTGCCAGTTGCATACCAAATGCTCCATCTTCCTTCATTTCATTTACTGCTATTTGTGAGTTGGCTATTTTTGTATTTTCTGCATCATACGCAACATCCTCTTCATTTAAATTGCAAGTACATTCAATTTCTGGCTTATTATCATTCTCAAGCTGTAGGCTGCTACTTTCTGAGCATAGATTAGAAGATGACTGAAGAACATTTTCTTGGAAAGTGAGCTTTAAATTCTGTAAAACAGCATTTTCCAGACTGTATTCCCTTTGTTCAGGAAACGGCTGAACTCCTACATTGAGAGGGCCTCCATATTTCTCCACTGCCTCAGTATCACTTGAGTTATTTGCTATATTAGGGGATGCTTCCTGTAATTGTTCTGATTCCTTTTCAAAGCCATCTTGTGGTTCTTCTTCATGTAGTTTCTCTGGAGGCTGAGCAACAATTTTGTTCTTTTCAGAAATTTCACCAAACATCTGCTTTAACTCAGTTGTAATGATTTTAAAATTCTTTTTGACTTCCATTTTCTCCTTTGCAACCCACATTTTTTCATACCTTTCTTCCCAATTTGAATCTTCATGTAAATACACATCGCTACTATGAGATTCCTTATTGGGTTCCAGTCTTTGAGACATTCTTTTCAAAGAAAGTGGAAAATTAAGTGGCTTTACTGGTTTCTTAGGTGCTGCTTGTTCTGGCATGTTAGCTGTTTCTAAAGTAACGTTATCCTTGGGTAATGAAATATGCAAGAAAAAAAGTAAAGAATAAACAATTGTTAAAATTAACCTTTTAAGCTTAAGATCTTACCTAGTCCCAAATCACTGTGTTTTAAAGGAATGTTAAAAAATTATTTAAACTTTCCCAAAATGATAGAACAAATAAAATTTCAAAATAACTTTTATCTAGGGTATTTTGGATTAGGTAAGTGTATTGTTATGCATGTGCCATACTGTATTGCTAACAAAACAAACAGGAACAATTTCCCATTTCATATCGTATGCTTTTTATGGTCTTATAGTAAAATACTTTTCAAAATCAGTTAAAAAGATACAATTTTAAATAGTTAAAATTAAACACATGTTCTGCCTAATGAAAAAACCTAACCAAATAAAATAAAAACTTGGGATGGAACAGAAAACTCACCTCACTATTCCTTTTAAGTAGTGAGATTCTTTACTACACTTTTTTATTTGCCTGTTTTAAATTTCTCCAATTATAGGTTAATTATAGGTGTAAAAATAGTTAAGTCTAAAAACTAGGACATGTCTACAGGTAATCAGAATGTGATTTAAAATAATTCTATTGTCTTGTGATATACCTGTATGGAGTGTCCACTTCTGAGTACAGTAATAAAAACCACATCTCTGATTATTTTAGTAACTAGAGTGCAGGAATTAGCAAGAGCAGGGAAATGGTTTTTGTATATAATTCAGAACAAGAAAAAAGAAATGACAACAATATACAGCTCAGATTCATCAACATTATTAATGGGAATTATGGGTAGGAAATGACTGCTTCAAAACAGCCAAGTAAGACATGATTCTCTGAGCCCAGTACAGGTAAGAACCATGGATCCAACTCTAAAAGTAAGATTCTCCAAATGTTCAGATGTACTGGAATTATAGTCCCATAATTAGTTTGGGATGAACCACAGTACTGACAGTCTACACACAGACAGTCTAGGACAAATTATATAAAAAATGTTTACGCGATAGAATCACATTCTATTATTGACACATGCCCACAATCAACTGTTTTTGTTACTCAGTCACAGTCAACTCTTTGTGACCCCAGTTGGGGTTTTCTTGGTAAAGATACTAGAGTGGTTTGCCATTTCCTTGTCCAGCTCATTTTACAGATGAGGAAACTGAATCAAAGAGGGTTAAGTAATTTGACCAGGGTAATACAACTAGTAATTCCCTGAAGACAAATTTGAACTCAGGAATATTCCTGAGTTCCTGAATTTTTCTGACTCCAGGCCTGGGACTCTACCCACTTTGACATTTAGTTGTCCATACCAAAATCAACTACTTTACATTATCTACAATATCATTTCCCCAAAACTGGACATTTTAAAAGCCATAATTTAAACAAGATGGCAACATTTTATTCAACTAATTTTCACTATATTCCAAATTCACAGATTCACTAAATCTCTAAGTCAGAAGGAAATTAGTTCATTAGCTCTGGAAAGAAATCTCATCTACAATATCCCTAATAAGCTGACAGTCAGCTTCCAGCTGGGCATATCCAGTGGTAGTGAAGGAATCCTAATAAAGCTACCCCCAGCCCCAATATTCTAACTTCCTTATAGGCCCCCCTTCACAGCAGGTCCACTACCCCTCCCAAGCCACTTATCTCCCCGCCCCATCCAACATACATCCTAACTTCTTCATCTATGCTTCACTGCTCACTAGAACAACAGGTGTGTCCATAAACTCATAGTTCTCACAGAAACAGTAGGTGTGGGAACCTAGCAACTGCTCCTACCTAGGTACTGCCTCCAGACCCATTCCTCATATTTCCCATAGAAACAGCAGGTGTGTCCATGTACTTAACCACAACTACATCCATCTAGTCTCAGACAGGACCACAATAGTCATTCAGAAAGCAGCAGCACCAGAATGCCAAAGCAGGATGTGGACCCCAAAACAATAGAAGGGACTTTCCCCAAGTAGGCACCTGAACAATAAAGGTAAAGAACTGACCTAGAATAAAATTGTCATAGAAAGGCTTATTATAATATCATTATCATAATGCATTGTGGGTAACTGCATGCATATTTCCACTGTGGCTGAGAGCCCTCCTCTATTGCCTAATCTCTTAACAAATGCTATCTAGCTTTTTAATATTCATAATTTCTGTTACATAATTGAATCTTTACTCTATAAAAATTCAACCTTCCTTCTCTGAAGCTGCTGGTTCCTCTTGGAACTTAGCCTGCTTCATGAAAGGCATCAATCTCAATAAATGCCTATACTTGGATTAGAGGTAGTCTGACTGAATTCTTTGAGATGGTTCTACCACAACACATCATGGAACCCTAACAGTTTTTGATGTCTCAAAGTCAACCTCAATAGTAGGGTACATATCATCTTCTAAAGCAGTTATGTTCTTTATTGCTCTGTTAACTACTGACAGAGAAAGCTATTGTTTTAATGAAGATAAAGTGACAGAATTATAATCATAACCACTACTGCATATCATAGCTACCCCTTGAACTGAAAATCTAAGCATTCTACTGACTTGCTGATGACTGTGGTACTATTTGGGTAATCCTCAGATTAAAGTTCTATAATTCAAATGAAGATAATTCATAAATGACAAATTTAGGATTATTAGGAAATCACATTGGAAGGGTGATTTCAATAGTTGTTTATAGGGCAGTGATATAATGAAGAAAGCTGTGTAGGCTAGGCAGAGTATAGTATTGAGGGCTCTGGTGACTGTGTGACCTGATTCATCTTTCACCCCATTCTTGCTGCTAGTGGGGAATATAACAACTAAGTGAAACATGATAAGAAGACTCTAAGATCAGATTCTCGCTTGCACAGCACATCTGAAACATGGGCTTTGGAACTCTTATTTCTGTTAAAGAAGACATTGCCAGGAGGCTCGAGAGTATGGGGCACCCAAAATCATCCTCACTGAGTTTAAGAAATATGATTAGGATGAGCATCTTAGGGCACTGAAACTAATTTGGATACAGGGTTAAAGAAGAGTTTTCTTAATTCTTTGAGTAGTTAGTTACAGTTTATCAAGGAGTTTCCATGGGACTAGAAAAAGGTAAATTGTCATGATTCCTGGTAAATTCTAGCCTGAATTATCAAAGTAAGAGTTTGCAAATACTTCAAAAGAACAGTGTCAAGGCAGGGATAATTAAGAATTGATATGAGTTCATTAAAAACAAGTTATAAATAACATACACATTCAACTGGGTATCTTACCCTACAGGAAAGTAAGGGGGAAAGGGATAAGGTAGGGTGGAGGGGATAATAGAAGGGAGGGCAGATTGAGGAAGAGGGTAGTCAGAAGCAAACACTTTTCAAAAGGGACAGGCTCAAAGTTGAAAACAGAATAAGGGGGGGAGGTATAGGATGGAGGGAAATAGAAGTAGTCTTTGACAACATGACTACTATGGAAGTGTTTTGCATAACTACACAGGTATAACCTATATTGAATTGCTTGCCCTCTCAATAAGGGTGGGTGGGAAGGGAATAAGGAAGAGAATTTGGAACTCAAAGTTTTAAAAACAAATGTTAACAAGCACTTTTACATGCAACTGGGAAATAAGATATATAGGCAATGGGGTATAGAAATCTACATTGCCCTACAAGAAAAGCAAGGGGAAAGGAGATTGGGGGGGGGGGGGTGATAAAAGAGAGGGCAGACTGGGGGAAAGCAAAATCAGAATGTATGCTGTGTAGAGGTGAAGGGGAGGGGACAGATGGGGAGGAAACTTGGAACTCAAAATTTTATGGAAATGAATGTTGAAAACCAAAAATAAATAACATCATTAAGAAACAAGTTATGCTAGTAGTAGACTACAGAATAAAAGACGAGTCAAGGAATGTCAAAGACACAGTGTGCCTGGATTTCAACAAGTATTTGAAAAAGGTTCTCACAAAATCTTTGTAGACTACATGAGAAACATGGATGGCATTAAAGGAAAATTAGGTAAGTTTGGAGCAGCTTCATTGGGAAGACCCAAGGAATACTAATTTAATCTTGAGAGCAGTCAATAGCTTTATCTTCAGTCTTGTTCTATTCAACATTTTAAACTGATAGTCAGGAGGAAGTGATACATGGAAAACTTACTATCAGTTTTGTACATGCTATGGAATTGGGCAAGGCTGCCAATAAAATAAGTCACAGAACTGAAATTCCAAAGGATTTTGATAGATTGGAACAATAGGCTGGTGCTAAGAAGACACAGTTTAAAGGGGATAAATGTAAAACCTGGACTTGGATTTAAAATAAAAACTACATATGTAAACAACAGGAGAAACAGTTTTTTAAAGTTCTTGAGAAGACCTAGAAGTATTTGTTAGCAGGCCATAAGTTAAATAAAAGTTTAATACTATATGGTTATCAAAAGGGATAATGCAATCTTTGTCAACAGCAAAAGTAGTATAGCATCCTTAGGGAGAAATGTGACAATCCTCTGCTCTGAAAAACTGTAATGCCTTCAGAAGAACCAAAAGAGAGCTTAGAAGTCATCCATGATTCATATCACAGGAAAGTGTGTTAAGCAACTGGAGATATCTAGTCTGTAGGAAAGAAGATTTAAGGGATGCTGGGAAAATAGTCATCAAATATTTAGGGGATTAGAATGCAAAAGGACTTGACTTGTTCAACTTTAATCTTTAAGTCAGAACCAAGAACCCACAGCAGATATTATAGGAAGGTGAATTATGGCTCAATCTAAGGAAAACATCCCCAACAATTAGGACTGTTCAAACAGACAATGGGCTGCTTCATGTGAGTGGTAAGTTTTTAGTCACAGAAGATCTTCAATGACTTTTGGCAGGGGTATTACAAGCAGGATTGGTTATCTGGGTTAAGGATAGGTTAATTTTGATCATCAATGCTAAGATTTTATTAGTATAGCATTTTAATGCTATATAACCTTATAAAACACTGATAGAATATAATGTACTTGTCCAAAATGATATACGTTCCCAGATATTGACATTCCAGGTTAATATCTTGCCACTGGTGACTAATAATTTTAGCCTGGCTATAAGAAAGAAATCAGGACTCAGATACTCTTTCACATGCATCCATGGTAATTGTTATTGCCATTATTTTGTCTACTAAGGGCAAAATAATTATATGATCAATCGTCTAAATTAACTTCCTTATCATGTAAGAAATTTATAAAAATGACAGCAATAAAAAGTATACAGGGACTCTTCCTTTACTCTATTGCTACACAACCAGTAATGAAGTTTTGCTATTGGTCCCTGTACTTGCAAAGAAAATTTCAACTCCTGAAATCAGACAAAAATGCATTTAGAAATAAACAAAGTTCCGAAAAACTTCCAATAAAACTAGCATGAAAGGTACTTTTACTGAAGTAAAATATCAAAAATTTAAATATAATTTTTACATACCTCTTCTGGGTCACTTTTATCAAAACTTTCTTGGCTTTCCTCTGATGATCCTTTAAATTCCAATTCTTGTGTTAAATCTACATTAATATTCAAGTAAAAATTTATTTTCCTTAGAATTACTTTTCTTATATGAATGAAATCCCCCCATTAATGGTAATGGCAGTTATGACAGCTATAACTCAACTATTGAAATCCACTTTAAAATAAGGCATAAGATGTAAGAAATTTCTATTTTAATAACTGTACATTTAGCTGATTATCTTGTAATATCAATCTACTGCTACATTTTAAGTTTCTTCTGAGATGCTCATTTCATACCAGATCACAAGAAGCTGTGAAGATTGATTTATATCTTTAATCTAGATGAAACTGTTACAATTGAAAATGAAACTGAGAGAAAATGCCCTGTGCATGACCAATTTATTAGTTAGGCTAGCAGTAACCAGTAAATCGGGTCATTTGTCTTTCTCCATTATCAAAGACAATGAAGTAGGGATTACTAGCTTTCATAGAGTTTGGGGAAGTACAAGAGAATAATACAGAGTTAGGTAGTGGGAAAACAATGAGATAGGTTATGGAGTGAACAGCATCCTGGGAATTGAGGACAACATGACTGACCGGAAATTGGTAATGAACAATTAGCAACAAACCCTTCTCTCCTGTGACTAAGAAATGTTCTTACAAGGTTAGACACAATGGACCAGATTTCTCTGCAGAACAAGTCAGACGTCCTTGAAGGACAGCTTGGTGGTATATAGATACTAGACCAGACTCCCTGGGGCTCACATGTCTCCTTCATGGGTAACAGATTTCCTTGACACAAGAATAGTTAAGTGATTAACAAGAGAACTGAATTTCTAAATTTAACTCATGACAGGGCAGATGAATTTCTGAACTAAAGTCAGAGACAAAGAATCATGACAACCAGTCAGAGGACAAAATCAATTAAACAAAGACAAACTCAATCCGATTATTTCAAAAAATCCAGAGAGCACAAAACCTAAATCTTAATATGTAAAACCACTGGCCAGGATTGTATTAAAAGATGTAGGGAAAAAAAGTCCTTTTCCTTGATGACATACTGCATAGGGAAGCAAAAGTAAATGAGATCTGTATCATTTAGTAACTCTACAAGCTACTTAGATTAAGCCAAGAAACATGAAAACAAGATATGCAGGTAATACTCCAGCAGTTAATTTGAAAGTTACTTTAAGACTTTCAGTTTCCTCAGAGCTAGGTTAAGTATGATTACAGGGAGAGAAATTCATGGAGGTGAAATTGGTTAACAGAAAATTGATTAACAGAACTTTTAAAGATCAGGAAGAGATGACTGTATATGCCACAGGTCAAACAAATCTACTGAAGCAAAACCAACATAAACAGTTAAACTTAAATATGACACAATTATCTTAATTTACAGAGCTTCCAATAATAGTATTAAAAAAAATTCCGATATAGTAATTGCATTCCATTCAAACCAATGCCAAGGAAACAATTACTGGGAAGCATCAACTAATCAGGTAACTTAATACTATGGAAACGTTAAATCAATTACATTTAGCTTTGGGGAAAATAGCTATAAATAATCCAAAAGGACAGGAAAAAAACCCTTCATATGTGGATTTTACATATAAATATAAACCTACAGAAGCCTAATGGTTTTAGGATTTGAAACACTAAAAAAAAGAAGTAGGAAATCATAGTTAATTAGAGAGGAGAAGCACATAAGCCTAAACTTCCCCCTTTCAGTGCTTTTGGGAATATAATATACTGATTAGAGGAGAAAATAGAAATACTTCTTTAAAAGACACCTACTAGATTCTAGATTGCATGAGAAGAGGAAAAACAGGCAGTGAATTTTGTCAATATGTGACTTTATCATTTATTTTGCTTACCTATACTAATAAGGATTGGAATGTAACACAATGAGCAAATAATCTACCTAGGGAAAATTCAGAACGTTAACTCTACATGCTTCTTCATTACCTTCCTCTTTTTTTAGAGGGCACTGTGGTTCACACTGCTTCTGGGGGGCTGGTTTTTCTCCCAGAATCACAACCTTAAACCCAGTCTCAAGGCCACTTCCAGTTCCAACTACTTCATCTTCTTTGAAAGCAATCTTTCCGAACTCTGTGGATCCTGACTGATTTTTGGTCACTGGCAGTGACTGGCAAGGGTAATTCCCAGTAAAATTCAAATCCTTGGAACTTCCATAACTTTCATTTTTCTGAGAAGTACTGGTAGAATCCCAATCAGATGCATCTGAAAAGGAAATATTAGAGTTAAATAGTACATCAGATTTATCTACCTGACATATTATTTAATTTTTTTCATGAGATGTCACTCAAGTCACTACCTAGCTTTATGACTTTATTTTTTTTCCTTATGCATCCTATATTTTATAGCTTAGGTAACATGAAGGAAAAAAAACAACTGTTTTCTTTCTTTCATTCAGCCTACCTTCTTTTTCTTGGATTATCAGCTCTTACTCCCTCATCAAAATCTATCTCAGACTACACTCCTCAATATGTATGTAGTCCCAAAGATTTTATTAGTAAGATCCTTGCTTTTCTTTTGTGATAACCTTTTAAAAACTTGTACATCTGACTTTTCAATTAATTTAGCGTTAGGAAACAGACTCTGAACCTGTGATCTTTAACCTGTGATTTTATTTACAGAGAACTCTCAGGTGAGAAAATCCCCCTCTAATAATGTAGGCTGGTACTTTCTCTGCAACTTATAGCTGGCTAGGCCACTTAGAGGTTAAGTGACTTTCCCAGGGTCACCTGACCAGTATGTATCAGAGATGAGACTTTTTGAAACTATGTCTTTTTGGCTTTGAGGCCAACACTCTATACACCATGCTAAAATATTTTTGCAAAGAAAAAGCTTACAATTAGAATCACTTCAGTGCCTGTATTTTTTTTAAAAGCAAAGAACACCCATTTGTTCTGAGCATAATTGCATCATTTTAAAAAATGTGAACTACTTTAATTTGACTAGAAGATAGCTAGATAGTTAGAATAACCTAACTTCTTGAAGATTAATCTTTAGCATGAAAGGGACAGCTCATAAAGTTTAAATATCCCCTTTTGAAGTATGACAACTACTTTTATAGTAGTTTCAAAAAGTGCAACTAAAGGACAATGATGTATGAAAGGGATAAACACCAGAATATACAATAAATGTTTAATTTTCTGGGTCTCTAATTACTAGAGTTATTTATATTCACTCGTCAAACCCTTTCATTTGGCTTTGGGCCTAAAACTGTACTGAAAACTGCTTACTCCCCAATTATCAATGATAACTGATAAATCTGGTAGCCTCTTCTCAGTCTTCATCTTTCCTGACCTTACATAGCCTTAGATATTGCTGAAGTCCCTTGCCTTAAGGATAATCGCTTTTGATTGTATTTGTTGGTGATCTCATCCTCTCTCATGATTTCATTGGAAAGTGGTAAGACCAAGTCTTACCAGACTATCTTCACCTTTTGACAGGGTTACTAGACTGAATGACCAGGGGATTATAATCATTACACTTCACCTAAATTTCAGCAAAGCTCATATCATCTTTGTGGACAAAAATGACAAACACAAGTAAAAACACAAGACAGAAGAAGTACAGAGAAATGTTTGTCAGAATTTGTTGGATTTTGTCTGATTATAGCTCAATATGAGACAATATAGTGGCCATAAGAGTTAGACCAATTTCACATTTTATTAAAAGAGAAACAATGTTCAGAGGAAGGGAGATGTTAGTCTGGCTGACCTCTGCCTTGGTTAGACCACACCTAAATACTGTGCTTAGTTTCAGACACCATATTTTAGGACTGGCTCCTGGACCTCTTATGTTGTGTGTCCTCCTGAACCTTCAAATTCAACATGAACAAGCCTGAACTCATCATTTCCTTTCCATCCCTCCTCTACCTCTGAAGTCATAAAAGCTCTAATATTTCTTATCTGTTAGAGATAGGCTATCTTCTCAGTCATCTTTGACACTACTCATCCAAATACATATGCGTGTGGGCATAGACACATACATATCCAAAAGTTGCTAAGTCCCTTTGATTCTACCTCCATAAAATCTATCATCCTCCCCCTTTTTTCATGAACAAATCCACACTCCTACTTCACAAACTCATCAACTTTTACCTGGATTTTTGCAATATATTACTAACTGGTCTTCTTATTTCTGTTTCCAACCTTCTCTGGTCCATTCTGCACAAAGCCATCAAGTAATCTTCTGAAGGTACTTACCTAGGTCATTCTCTTGCTCTAAAGGTTTCTGTGGTACTCTATTGCTTCAGTTCAGCGGGCATTACAGCTATGAAACCTTGTTTATACAATCGTTACCCTCTGTCATGCTGTCTTCCTCCTCAATTTTCCCAAGAGCACTTTTATCTCTCTCCCTTACCTCCTTTACTCCAGACCTAACATATTTATCTGTTTACATGTTGTGTCCCTTCATAGAAAATAAATTCCCTGAAGCAAAAAAAAGTTTGTTTTCATCATTGTATTCTACAGTAAAACAGTAAAACAGCAGACACTTAACATGCACATGATACATAACAGTTACTTAATGTATGTTAACTTGAATTGGGAGAATACATACATAACTGGATTTATGCACCTTAATGCAATATAGAAAAAAGTGAGTAAGTAAAAACCTGAAGACAACAGGTTACATCTTTTATCAGGTATGACTTTAAAAAATTAACTTATTTTCATACTCTTAAAGAAGGAGAAAAAAGGAAAATACCATCAATGTCATCTGCATCATCTAAACCAAATTCTTCCATTAAATCTGCAATACAAGTGGGGAGGAAGAGAAGAAAAAAGAAATATGAATATTAAAAATTCTTTAAAATATACTCCTTTTCTTCCTAAATTATGTAATTATGAAACTTACTTGAGTTTTGATTTCCCTGAACTCCTTTTTCTACTTCTCGGTTTGTGAAATAGTCTTTCATTTCAATAGTGGGTTGGATGGGCTATGAAACAAGATAATTAAAAATAACAAGATAGTTATATTTAAAGTATTCAGTAAATATTGCATAATAAATTAAAAGTAGCGATGTCATTACCTTCAAATTAGGATGTCTCACAAGATAATCTGAAAAATGAATACCAGGTTTCTTATCAACAGTATTTAAACAATGTAATTCAATCACAACTTCATGGAAAATAAATAGGCTTGTTGGATCCCTTTATAGGATTTAAAGAATGAATGTTTTAATTTGGTATATTTCTTATTATGGCATTTGCATGACAGTAATTGAAATCAGTTGTTAGAACTTAAGTAAAACAAGAATATAGTTTTGGTAGAACATGCAATTTACATTTCAAACAGATCAGATTTCAAGGGGCTCAAATACATATGTGTACATATACCAATACATAAGCATGCTCATCAATGACACACATAAAAGTTATCCTTTATAAGAGATAGATAATCAAGCTGTACAGGAGGTTAATTAGAAAGTGATGCTCTCATGCAACAGCATATCTTCCAAGCAAGGAGTGTGATTAATGCAATTACACTACAAATGCCCCTAGTGTGGATGATTCCTTAATTAGTTATATAATCTGCAGAATCAGGCAATATGCAAACATTAAAGATAAAACAGAATTTAAAATAATCTGTAAACCATATTCTTATCGCAGAACTAAAGAGCTAGAAACAAATGTTCTGAACACATCCACTTAGATGTGTGCTTGTAGAATAATAGTTAATAATGCATTTTCACTTCTTTGCATATCCACACTGCCTACTGGTATGCCTATACTTCCTGTAGCCATTAGTTTATCAATCTTAAAGTTTCTTGATTCATTTATGAAAAAGGTATGTTAAATAAATCTAAGAGATAATACACAAAACCTTTTTATTTTCAGTTATTTTAGAAAAGCAAAATTGTCTTCATCATCTCAATTACTAATTCAATGTTATTAACACACACAAAACCATTTCAACATGTAATTTAACATTAATGGAAAACAAAGCTATTTACATACTGACGATAAATTTCAGAAAATAAAATGTGAAGTTCTGAAAGCATTGTGTATTTTATAATACTGAATTAGTTTACTACGTGTCAATCCTAAAAAGTGTTAAGAAATTGTTTACTGTGCAAAGTTATAAAATTAGGATTACTATATATCAGTCCACAAAAGTATTAAGAAATTGATGAAATTTTAAAATAGGTACTTCCAAAACAGCACCAAGCACATTGCTTTACCTCTTGTTTATTCCATATGCATCAGTAATATAAGCATTATAATTAATATCTGTGTAAATGTTTGTACTCACTCAACTAGGATAAAAAGGATACGAATTATCCTCCTGTATAGAAAGAGGTTAGACAAACTGCCTACTATGTCTCTAACCTTAGTTCTCTTTTTCTTTATACAGGCAGAGGAAGAAAACACTCCAACTAATACTGACAACTGGAACACGTGTTTAATCTCTAGGAGAGAGGGACAGCCTATGCTGCTAGAGGTAAGCAATGCTTGTCCTTATGTGTATATTCTGTGTGGGCAGCATTCGAAGCCTGGCAATAAGGTGATGGTTTCTGTTTCTTGCTTTTTTGCCTCAGAAATGAATGAAGAAGACTATATATAACTCAGACAAGGTGGGGAGGGGAAGTGGCCTCCATCTGTATCTGTTTCCAGAGCATCTTGACCATAGTCTAGACCAATGAACTTATGGGTCCTTGGGGTAAGTGAACATTTACGTAGCATTCTTTTTGTTACTATTTAACATTTGTTCTAAGTTTCCTTTTATGAAAAGTTCAGAAAGAACAATGGCTGTTGGATCTAAGTTTAATAAACCTTGGGATGGATTACAGTGTCATGTATGTAGTAGTAGGTGCTCTGTAACATCAGTTGATAATGTTTATAATAAGTATACCTTAAAAAAAAAACCAAAAATCAATATATTGGGAAATAACTGTCAGGAAGACTAGTAAAATCTAGGAAAGTTTCCTGGAGTTTACACCTGAGAAAGTTTCTGAAGGAACAGGGAGATTTCAACAGATGTCCTGGATGGACACAGAGCAGGACAATATACAGAATATCTAATAGAACAGTTTGGCTTAAAATTGAAAGTGAAGATGAGCAAAATGAATTAAAACTGATTAGAGTCCTACTATCAAGGGACTTAGAAGCCAGCACTCCTTCATCTCCTAAATGTTTCTGGTAGGTGAGTTTTTCTGCTGAGCTATTGGAATTTTGTTTTTAATTTGTATTTTATTCTATGGTGTAATGTTAATATAAAGTTAATAGTGGATGGCGGAAAGAATTAAAGAACTTCCCCACCCATTAATAGGCCTCAATACCTTTTGTAAACTTCTATAGAGGCACTGGGTCAAAGGGTCATGCCCTCCAGCTCTGAAAAGTGTATAAATACTCTGAGGTGAGGTTTTCTTTGGGGCTTATTCGTTGGAAGTGTCTGCTTGGCCAGATGAGATTCTGGCTACCCACTAAGTAGCCCCTAGCTCTGAAAGCCCAGATGTTGGTGCTTATCTCTCTGGTAACTATGTATGTATATAATGGTCAGACAGTTGGATTTGTCTGTTGATCTGCGATGTATGTATTGTGTATGGTCAGAGTTGGAAGCCCTGTCTGATGGTCTTTATTTCTCTGTTTCTATTTTCTCTGAAGTTCAAGGTGCTGACCTTTACCCTTGAAATAAGAGAATGATATATGTGCTTGATTAAAGCAGATTGCTGACTTCTGCAAAAGTTGCTTTCCTTTTAGAAAAGCAGAGCTAAGAACCTGTACAGCAGGCCCTCCTGTGCATGCTAGGGTCCTTGTGGTTACATATGGCCACCTCATTTTAACATCCATACACTATGTAACTAAATGCCAACATGCAGGAATATAAGCCAAAAGTTTCCAAGAATGAAGAGTGCAAAAAATACAATCTATTCTTGAAAACATGAATTTATCTGTGTAAAGTAAGTATTAAGAACTCCTGGTACTGACTGAGACCCTCATGCCCTACCTAGCAATTTAAATTTATGAAAGCAACAGAGTCTTTGGTTGTTTTCTTTTCCTTGCTCCAATGCAGCCATATTCTACTATCTATATTTCTGACTTCCTGTTGCCTACTCTTTTTGCTTCTGTCACCATTTGCTGCCATCTGCCTATGGAATCTCCTGCCTAAAGTTACAAATGTCTGAATGTAAAAATCCTTTAATAAGCAGATAATTAAGATTTTTAAAAATGAAATTTATAACACATTTTCTTCACTTTGCATTTTATCTGATAGACACAGAGTAAATAACTGAAGGTTTCAGAGCTGGGGCAGGAGAAACACCAGTGGAATTTAAGATGCAACATGGATGGAAAGCTGGTCCTAGAATGAAGAAGGCTTGAACCTGAGTGCCCCCTCTCTGATTTTGATATTGGCTATGTCGTTATTAACAAATCACTTATCCTTTCAGTGCTTTAGTCAATTCTCTAAGACTCTTAGTTTCAGAGAAGGTGCTAACCTGCACTGGTAAAGGGAGTTACCTCAAACCAAAAGAATACAGGTCTAGTCTATCACTAAAAAGAATTGTGTGACATGGGCTTATATCACAGGGAAGACATTTGTATAACCAACTCATTAAACTGAATTGGAGCTCGTTCTGTTTCCTAAAACTAGCAGGCAAAGGCTGGACAATTATTAACGGAGGCAATTACTAGGGCCAATCTGTCACTCCATTTCAAACATACCTATTTCTCCTCTCTCCTTTCCACTGAACTCTTCCCTTCTCCTTCTAATACCTCTCCTTCGCCATTTTTCTCCTATTATATTCCTTCTTTATGTTCTCTTTTTCTGATTTTGTTCAGGTAAGCCTTCAGTGATACTGCTTAGTCCTGTTGGTGGCAATAGGACTTCATGCACTTTCTTCTCTTCTACATATTTGATGAGTCTTTTCCCACCTACCCACTCCCAGATGCCACTTTTTTTAAAAAAAATAAACCTAACTGTATAATATAATCTTACCTTCACATTGTCCCATTGAAATACTGTCTTTTATTGTCTTATTTGTGGCTGCAGGTATATATCTGGCAGATTCTTTGGGGAGACTTTCAGTGGCACACTTATCAAATGGAAAGACCAACAACATTGTTAGCAAGCTCACTGTAGAAAGAAGCACTGAATGCTTTCTGCTGGCAAATTGTGAAGTTTCCACTTAGAAAGAAATGAGAGTTCTACAGAAAATAAAATGTTTTATAAAACATTTTCTTCAAAATAACAACCTTATGCTTACAATTTTCAAGTTTATTATTCTGTCTTTTGTCTTGAGATGAGATAGCACTGATAAATGTTGTGGTGAAGGCTGTAGTACACTTTTGCATACAGAAATGGCTTACTTGTAGCTAATGATAACATTTTAAGTCAGGATATTATTGCTATGACAGTTATATTTTATAGTACATTTAAAATACTATTTTCCATATGCTAACAATATGGGAGAAGAAAATAACATTTGGGGCCAAATGTACACTATATAATCCCCTTAGAAAAGGTGGCACATTTGGTAGAGGTCCTAGGCTTGAAGTCAGGAAGATTCAATGTGTGACTGTTTGCCTCAGTTTCCTTGTCTGTAAAATGAGCTGGAAAAGGAAATGCTAAACCACTGTAGTACTTTTGACAAGAAAACACCAAATGGGGTCAGGAAAAGTCAGGCACTACTGAAATTACACACATCTATGGCATTTATGACAAAATGACAGAAAATTTTAGCGTAATCACACCAGCCATATCTACAGTACTCAACAATTCATTGTTGATAGTAAAGTATTGAATACAGGTGCCACCTTCTCTAGAGGTCTCCCACACTTGGATTATGCTTTTTTCTCTTCATTTAATTTCCTGGTCTCATGCTGGATGTCTAATACATATGATAGCCTCTGGTGCATCTTGATTTTTTTAATTTCTCTGGTACCTGGTAATAACAGTCTCCACTCAACATTTTACATAAGCATACTCACTGGCCTTTTCTTGTCTTCACACTTCATGCCTCTGCCTTTGATTATTTCCAACATAAAGCTGAGAGTTAATCCCTTCAACTCTGCCTATCTGAATTATAAGAGAGATTCTTGGGTGACCCAGATTTCTGACCCCCTTTTGCCAGAAGACAAAACCATCTGATTTTACTCTCAAGTTCCTAAAATTCTAGCAATTTATGAGACAAGTCCGTTTAAATGTTTCCTGAGAACTAACAAATTAAAAAATTACCTTAGTCTGTCATCAAATAAGCCCCCCACCCCTTTCTAACTTCCTTGTCTCTATTAGTGATCTACATTTTCTCAGGTCTTCAGTCTTAAAAATTCTTTGCTCTCCGTAGCCAAGTAATCACTACATACTGCGGAATCTTTCTCTAAAATAAACAAGTTATTCTTCAACCTTTCGTATTTCTAAAATCATTCCAATTTATTTCACTACTTTCCACCTATTGAAATGACATCTTTTGACTATAACACACCTCTGCTTCAGTTAATCTTCCGCACTGATCACCAAAAGCTTTCTTAAAACACAAAATTTCAAAACATCATTATACTGCACAAGAAGTGATAACGGCTCCCTAATGCAAATCATATCCCAAATTCTAAAGCTATCATTCAAGGCCTCAACTCGCACTATCTTATTTATGGAAAATAGTTTATGTTACTATCTCTTATAGCTAAACCTCCTTCTTTACATTCCTTGCAATCATCTTTACTTCTCTCTACCTATCCTCTCTTGAAATATTTTCCTCCTTCCTCTCTGCCAATCAAAATTGGAACCTACCATTAAGCTCTAATTATCATCTTTGTCATGAAGATTTTCCTGATTAACCACCACTTACTCTGTCATTCCCCTTTCTGTATTGCAAGTTGCGTAGAAATCTGATAAAAGATGGCCATATAAATCACCTCATATGTGCCTATTTTCCATCCCATCACTTAAAGTAAAGCTACTCATGTTGTAGAGAAGCAGAACTGTATATTAAGTCTTTGTCTAAAGTCTCTTACTTTACTGAAATATATCTTAATACCTAGAATATCATATGGTACTGTGGCATTTGTTCACTGAATGATTGACTGGCTAAATGAATGACTAACATTTTGAAATTGGTAAGATATTAAGGGGGAGAGTGGAAAGTTAGGACCATTGTGAGACCACAGGCAAGTTACCTGACTTCTCTGGAGTTCAGCTTCGTCAGGGGTTAAATGAGTATTTGGACTAGACAATTTTTTCAAATTAATAATTAATTAATTTTTCGTTTTCAACATTCACTTCCATAAGTTTTTGAGTGTTAAATTTTCTCGCCCTTCTTCTCCTCCCCCCTCCCCAAAATGGCATGCAGCCTGATATAGCCTCTACTTACACATTCATATTAAACATATTTTCACATTTTTTATGATGTAAAGAAGAATTAGAATTAATGGGAAGAACCGCAAGAAAGAAGAAACAAAGCAAAACAATAAAAGAAAAGGAGAACAAACAATGTGCTTCCATCTGCATTCAGACTCCAAAGTTCTTTGGATTAGCTTATTTGTAAGGTTCCTTACACCTATAAAATTCTGATTCTAATTCCACCTAGGCAATTGCAATGATTAGTAAATAAGTAAATCTGAAACATAATTTTAAAGGTGACAATCAATACTGAAGTTTCAAAATAACTTAAGAGAAGATACCTCTGAATCCCAAAGTGATTCTGCTTCTTTTTCCTCTTCCAGTCCTAAAGCTGACATCATATCTATAAAACACAGGCAAAACCTCCCCATGTAAATAATTAGAATGTGCTACTAAGAACATGAAAACTGTTAAAATATATCTATTTATAATTGCTTCAGCAAAAATTAAATGAAAATAACAACAGAAAAAATCCAGGAGACAAAAACAGAACAAGAGTTGGATTTAGGCATTATGGGCAAAGGAGGGTCCTTCAAAGCAAGAAGTTTTAGGGTCTAAGAGGTAATTTTATACAAGATCATATAACAAAATTCTTTTCTAAAATATATTTAATATTCTGGGTAAAAACAAGAAAGACCATTTATATTTAACACACCCTGGACTTAGGTCAATACCCAATAAATGTATAGGTTTATAATGGCATTTTATAAAAAGAAAATTTTGTAAGCATATTCTACAACTTGAGGGGTAGCACAGCACAGTGGATATGAGACCAGTTTTGGAATTAGGAAGACCTGGGTTCAAGTCCCATTTCTGATATACTGGCTATGTGATCAGGAGCAAGACACTGACTGAACTTCTTAATGCCCTAGGCTACTGGGTAAGACTAGAAGCTGTGGAACAATTGCCAATCTGCATTGGTAGAAATTTCCTCATTGGAAATTTCCTACAATCATGAAATCACGGGTCCTATCAAAACAATAACTTACCTTTTCTGACAGCACAATTCACTGATGTACTGTGAGCCTGAACTTCATTGGAAAGATACGGCGTTTCAGGAAGTTTTTGTTCTCTAGTACCACCATCTTCCTTTGCTTCCTCCTCTAATTCTGTTGAGTCTTCCTATAATTAATGAGAATGAAATATACAATGTCCCCAAAACTTTTCTTTAATCTATTGCTAGCATGAATGTGAATCTATTTAACCCACAATAATTGCCTGATGTTGATGGCCCTAACAGTCAAATCATGCAAAGAATTAAATTTTTCCACTTATTTTAGACAGTTAATTTAAAGAATAGAATAGAAATATCTAATTTGTAGAATTATATATGCTGATGAATGTTTTAATTCTTACTTTAACAAATTCAAGTATTAGAAACTGTGAAAAATAGTAGAATAAAAAGTTCTTATGCGCAAGTACTAATATAGAAGGAAAGATAAGATACCCTCTGATTGGAGGAAAGAGCCATGAACTCCAATACCTCCAATATAGGAGGGAGCCCATCGCAGATGACTCCTCATTTCTCCCCACAACTTTAGGATTTCTCCACTAGACCCTAGGAATTTTAGGTTCAGGAAGATCTCATCATCCTGCAAAATTCCATCTACCTAATCCCTAACTAATGCCCCCATGACTGGAAGAAGAGCCAGGAACTCCAAAGCCTCCATTGAAGGACGGGGCACAGCACAGGTATTTCATTTCCCACTCTGCTACGCTACTTGGGAGTTCTCTAACTTCTCCCCCATGTCCCAGCATCAGGTAACTTCTCCAACCCCCAAATTATGGATTTCCTTTGTTGTTATGTGCTGTCTTCCTCAGTTAGACTGTAAGATCTCTGAAAGCAGGGACTGTCAGTCTTTTTTTATATTTATCTCCCTGGCCCTTAGCACACTGTCAGGAATGTAGCAGTTATTTAATGAATGTTTACTAAGATATAAATATGAGAGAAAGAAGAATCTGTGAAATGTATTAGTAAATTACAAGGAGCTAAAAGACTTTAGAAGGACCAGTGAAAGTTTTTTTATAGGTGGTATTGTTTGATTTGGGCCTCGAAAGATAGCTACTACTTCAGGTAGCAAAAAACATTTTCAACAGTGTAAGGAAAGGTGTTGAGGGAGGCAAAGATCAAGGTACATTCAGGAAATGATGGGTAATCTAGCTTGACTGAAACAGAGGTACATGAAGAGGAAGTAGATTTAACTTGAGTTTCATTTAAAATATGAATATTCCAAATACTTCAAGTAGATTGATTAATAAAACTGTCAGTTTTAAACTGACTTTTTCAATAGCTATGAAAAACTAAATTTATTTATGGATGACTTAGATTCACAATTAAATTGTACAGTACATGATGGCAGGTACTGAGTCTTCCTTGTTTCTGAATTCCATATAACAGAATGCCTTACAAAGAATAAAATTTTAAAATGTGCAATAAATTGTTGTATTAGAATTTGATATTATGACTGATATTAAAATATAAAGGAGAAATTGAAAATGAAATTTTGGAATATGAGATTGCAACATTTTTTTGTCCTGCTTCTGTATAATGTCACAATGCCATGTGAGCTAATAATATATGGAAGAGCAATCAAAGTTTTGGAAATGAGATTTATTTTTAAAAAAGGTTAGAATACGTAGGAATATAGTAAGATTATTATTCAAATTCTGATTCATATTCCTTTGCCATATGTTAATTGTTACCTTAAATAACCAGTGTCCATCTGAAGAGCAAAGGGAGGTAAGCTTAAAATTGGTCACAAATAAAAAAGGATATTCCATTTCAGGATTTTCCAACTCTTAACATATAAAATTATAAAGGTCTGATTAAAATATTCTGGAGTCATTTTTCCTGAGTGCTGTAAAAATAGAATGTTAGGGATGTTACATACACACTCTAAATAAGAGCAAATATCCTTACTGCTAGAACCTTTCAAAGTTCCTTCTCTTTTTATAATTCTATTCTTAGTGGAAACTTTTTTTAGCTTATGATGAACTAAAAATTCCATTTTCATTCATTTTATGTATTTAAGTAAAATATGTGGTAGATACTTAGTTTTTTAAAGTTGTTGCAGCCTCAAATATTTTTTCACCTATTTGTCTCATTCTGTTTTATCCATGAGAATGGAAGAACTAAATTTTAGAACTTTAAAATTAAGGGATTGAATGGACTAGGTAAGCTGTAAGGTTCATTCTAGATCTAAATCTTGCACTTCTAAGCAAAACAGTTTGTTGATTAAACAAAATATTTGGTCATGTTTTACCTTAAGAGAAGTGGAATATAAGTTTGCATCTAAGTGTTCATAAATATCCATCAAAATTGGCATAGGAAATTCTGTAGGAATGTTCAGTATTTGCTTTTCCTCACCTATTTTAACATTTAGCTTCATTTCTTTCATATTTACTAGTATGAAGAGATTCTGCTGGTTACTCAAACCCTCTTTTTCTTTCACGTTTTCAAGATTTTCCTTATCTTCACTTTCTCCTTTATCCTCTGTACCTCCATGTTCTTATCCTTCCTCTCCAACTATTACTTCTTGGCTATACTGACTGAATTCCTCCTCCTCATCTTCCTCACTTTCTTCCACCTCTGCTACTTCATCTTCATAATCTTCTCATCATCCTTCATCTTGGCTGCTTTCTAATCCTTCTTCTTCCTGATAGTTCACTCATGAACTGTCTGGACCCATCAGCATTTTATCTTCAATATGTAAATTTCCCTGAGTTTTCCTTTGATGTGACTGTTGAGGACGTCCATTTCAAGAATCCTTGCCATCTTCATGAAGTTGGGATAAGTGTGGGAGGAAACGACAGAGGGTGAACAAATATGGAAAGGACAGGAACCATAGCCAATATAATTACCTTATTAATGTCAAGAAGAGTAGTCATCTCCTGGGAAAACCTTGAAAAGGAGCCAAGTGAGGGATGGACAGAATGAGGGGAGCTCTGGGCTCGTGATGAAGGCTTAGGAAGGGTATCTGTCATATCTTCTTTTTCACTCTCTGATTGACTGTGCCCAAGAAAAGCTCTATGTTCTGTATTAACAGTGCTACTCTTTTCATCTACTATATTAAAACAAATAAAGAATACGTGAACAAATCTATCATTTCAAGGTAAATAATTATAATATGAGAGTGTAAATTCCTCAAATAGCTTACATTTTTTCCTTATTTGCTGAGAAGCATTTGCTATCTTGATTAAGTTTGACTTGGGTAGTTTCTGTCAAAAAAAAAAAAAAAAAGATCATAAGAATAATGTGGCAATTTCTAAAAAATATTGACATTTAGTAGCCCACATTTCTCAGAGGTTTACTATTGTAACGTATATAATCTGATTATTATATAAAAAATAAAGCCTTCTGGAGTATTTTATTCACCAAAAACCAATACACCAAGAAGTGTACTTTTACTCTTCAACAATTTGTCATAGCACTGAAATACACTAGGTTTTAGGAATTAGTATTTCAATGGATCACCCAAATCACTAATTATAACCAAGAAAATTAAAGTCTCTTAGTTTTTTGTTTTAGCTTTTTAATGTGTTTTGGAATAGTAAAAAATTAATCTGAGCTACTTCTTTTGTCAAAACTAAAGACGGGAAGAGACACCTGAATAAAGGTCTCAAGATTGGGGAAACTAGGGAAATGTTGGTGTGAGGCTCACTTTTTCTAGGTCTGGTTGCTAGGTTCACTGTTTGACACTTTCAGCCAGAAGAAATCAAAATTTCCTGCTAGCAGAATGCCACTATATTGAAAAATACAGGCTATAATAATTATAGTTCACACAACATTTTGAGTGCCCTCATTGTACTACTGAGAAAAAGCTGAGATCTTGAGTTCAGGTCATATTTTCTTCTAAGGATTAGAACTCCTGAATATATACTGAATATCAACTGCAACTTGTGTTGTATGGTTTAAACTTTTTTGTGTTGTATGCATGTACTTGGAAGGACTTGGCTTTACCCTCTAGAAACTATCGGGGTCTAGGAAAAACCATGAAGGTGATGGTGGATACATTATTATGTACTGTTATTCTGTACTACAAAGAATGAAGTATTATATACACCTGACAAAAAAAAAAACCCTTAAACAAGAGATTCTTTACATTTTTTTGTTTGTATCATAGGCCTCTTTGGCAGTCTAGTCAAACCTAAGGACCACTATTCAAAGAATTGTTTTTAAGTGCATGAAATAAAATATGTAAGTTTAAACAGGAAACCAATTAAAAAATTATGCAACCATTCTGACTAGGACCATAACAAATTTATGTTATATAACCTCAATTGGATATTTACTGCTTCTAGGCAATCCTAGCATACCTCCCTTAACAATTCATTATCCTACTCGCCACAGCTGCTCTTCCACACCTTTCCAACCCCTCTCAAACCTTTCATGGTTCCCTCTTCCGCCATAATTTCAGTTGAGAAAGCTGCTCCATATTTTACAGAAAAAATGCTATCTGACATGAGCTCCCTCTTCTACATCTCTTATCACTCAGATGCCTTCTGCCACTATCTCCTTCACCCCTATGTCACATGATGAAGTGGCCTTATACCTTACCAAGGCTGAGTTCTCTACTTGTTCAGGTGATTCCCGTCCATTCCCATCTCCTCTAACAGATTTACCATCTTTCTCATACTGACTCTCATTTATTTTTTAATCCCTACCATCTACTAGGTCATTCCCTACTACCTACAAATATGTCCATGTCTCCCACATCCTGAAAAAATCCTCACTAGATCCTTTCATCCTTGCTATCATAAGTCATTGCCACCACATCATGCTGCCTCCTTACCACAAGCTGACAGAAATGTACACATCATGTACCAAGGAAGAGACATAATCAAAATGAAATTGGAACACAATATTTACAAAATAAAGAAATATGAGTCACAAACTTAATATTATCTACCAAATAAAACTCAGTATGTTCTATAAAGTAGGAGGTGGATATTTGAACAAAAATAATGGACAGAGCACCTAGCCTACTGTCAGAGAGATCTGAGTCTAATCTCTGCCTTAGACCTTTACTACCTGTGTGACTCTGGGGGCAAGTCACTTAACCACTGTTTGGCTCAGTTTCCTCATTTACAAAATGGGGATAATAAAAGTACATACCTCACAGGGTTGTTACTTGAATCAAAGAAGATAATGACTGTAATATGCTTAGTACAGCAACTGACACATGGTAAGTGCTATATAAAAGTTAGCTATTATTATTATTAACTACATAGAGACCCTTATTAATACTGCCTATTCACTTAGAAAAAATGTCAATTCATTCAACTCATATTCTTATGTTTAAGATATTCCACTAAATTCAATGGGAGATAAAAGAGATGTTCCATTCTCAAGGAGCTATGAAATATTTACACCAAGAGGTATAATATAAAACAGTGTGATAAATATGGGAAATGTGATGCAACTTAAGGTGTTAATGGACATCAAAAGAGGGAGAGTTACTTCCACATATGAAGAGATAAAGAAATGGGATGAAGGAAAATTTCATGAAACAAGTAGCATTTGACCTAGACCTGAAAGCATACATGAATTCATGATCTACAGTGTCAAAATGGTAATGGCAGAGAAAGAACTAACTATATGAGTAGTCTGGGAGGTTGGAGAGTAGAAGGCATAATCAGAGAAGAGTAGTAAAACTTCTACAGTACTTAGGATTTCTTTAGACAAGCAGTAGAAAGTAAGGTTTTAGACTTATACCTCATTCCAGACACTATAATAAATTCTAACTATATTATTAATTTAAATATTTAAAATTAAGAGCTGTAATAAATAGAATAAAAATTTTATCAACAATGGAGGATATCTTTTATAAAACAGAAGAACTATCAGAGACAAAATCAACAGATTTGATTATAAAAAGATGTGTTTAACCAAAAAAAAGATGTTTCTAAAATTAAAAGAACAGAAAAAGGATGGAAAGCATCTTTAAAAAGTACACAGATTAAGTTGGATAATGACAAAATGTAACATATTATAGTCAATCCTTAACATTTACACGTTTTAACTTTTGCAACTTCAAGCATTTGCATGATTTAATTAGTAACCTCACTTTCAATTTCACATGGACAACCTCATACACAGTAGAGAAAAAGTGAGAGGCACAATGATGCAAGTTTGTGGAGTAGCTGGTATCCGTTAGGCACTTCACTGGTCTTGTTTAATCTACCTTTGTAGATTAAAGAATTTTACAAGCTTTAGTTTGTACAGTTTCATTGTTTGCCTTTAAAACTGAAGTTTTGTGACAAACACCAAAGACAGCTTCAAAAGTCAGTAAGAAAGCTCTTTGACCTGGGTGAGAAGGGAGCCAGGTCTGGCCTCAGTCCCAGCCCCACGGTGGCAGCAGTCACTGCAGCAGCAGCACCCACTTTTGGAACCCTCGACCTAAGGATCCTGGGGAAATTGAGCAGCCTATCTGGGTCTCAGTTCTGAGTGGCAGTCCTGAGATGAAGAGGAGAACTGGCATGGTGGAAGCTCATGGTGGCTGTGGAGAGGGAAGCCTACTCTCAGTCCCAGGGCACAAAAGAGTGCTTGTGGTTGCTCACAGACTAGAGTGCAGGCCAGGAAAGGAGTAAACTCCTCTCCCATGACTGTGCCACCTTGCAGGAACTGAGAACTTACAGGTCCTTGAGTATACCTTCCACTTGACAAAGGACTCAAAAGTCAAGTAACTAGGTGGGGAAAATGCCCAAAAAAGAGAAAAAAATAAGACTACAGAAGGTTACTTTCTTAGTGAATATGTATTTTCTTCCATCCTTTTGGATGAAGAAGAACAAAGTACACCATCAGAGGAAGACATAAAAGCCAAGGCTTCTACATCCAAAAAATATGCAATTGTCTCAGGCCATGGAAGAGCTCAAAAAGGATTTTGAAAATCAAATAAGAGGAGTGTAGGAAAGATTGAGAAGAGAAATAAGAGCAATGCAAGAAAATCATGAAAAGAGAGCCAACAGCTTGCTAAAGGAGACACAAAAAAAATGCTGAAGAAAATAACCTTTAAAAACAGACTAACACAAACGGCAAAACAGGTCCAAAAAGCCAATGAGGAGAAGAATCCTTTAAGAAGCGGAAAGAGCCAAATGGAAAAGGAAGTTCAAAAGCTTACTGAACAAAATTAGAATGAAGCAGATGGGAGCTAATAACTTTATGAGAAACCAAGAAATTACAAAACAATACCAAAAGAATGAAAAAATAGAAGACAATGTGAAATATCTCTTTGGAAAAACAACTGACCTGGAAAACAGATCCAGGAGAGATAATTTTAAAATTATGGGTCTACCTGAAAACCATGATGAAAAAAAGAATCTAGACATCATCTTCCAAGAAATTATCAAGGAAAACTGCCCTGATATTCTAGACCCAGAAGGTAAAATAGAAATGGAAAGAATTCACCAATCACCTCCTGAAAGAGATCCCAAAAGGAAAACTCCTAAGAATAGGGTAGCCAAATTCCAGAGTTCCTAGGTCAAGGAGAAAGTATTACAAGCAGTCAGAAAGAAACAATTCAAGTATTGTGGAAATACAATCAGGATAACACAAGATTTAGCAGCTTCTACACTAAGGGATCAAAGGGCTTGGAATATGATATTCCAGAGGTCAAAGGAGATAGAATTAAAACCAAGAATCACCTACCCAGCAAAACTGAGTATAATACTTCAGGGGAAAAAACAGAATTTCAATGAAATACAGGACTTCCAAGCACTCTTGTTGAAAAGACCAGAGCTGAATAGAAAATCTGATTTTCAAATACAAGAATCAAGAGAAACATGAAAAGGTAAACAGGAAAGAGAAGCCTTAAGGAACACATTAAAGTTGAACTGTTTACACTCCTACATAGAAAGATGCTATTTGTAACTCATGAGTCCTTTGTCAGTATTAGTGCAGTTAGAAGGAACATATATATATACATGTATATATATATATGTAGGTATGTATATGTATGCATGAATGTGTATGTTATATATGTGTTGGCATGTATATGTGTGTACACATACATACATATATGTATATACACAGAGGGCACAGGGTGAGCTAAGTATGAAGGCAGAATATCTAAAAAAATAAAATTTTCTGTTGAATGGAATGTGATAGGAGTAAGGGAAAGGGAGGGATAGAAGGCAGCAAATCATCTCATGTGTGTGTTCCTCCTTTGTTGCTGAAGAATACCATGTCAATAGAGAAATGATGACATGACTTGCACTTGACTTTGTTTTGAGTGAGGGAGGGCTGTGCAGGTCACCAGCCTCACTTGTCTTCCAGAGCCATCTGAATCCAGTGACCAGATATTCATCAGGATGACTGGAGATGACCCAGGATGAGGCAATTGGGATTAAGTAATTTGCCCAAAGTCACACAGCTAGTGAGTGTCAACTGTCTGAGGTGAGATTTAAACTCAGGTCTTCCTGACTCCTGCACTGGTGCTCTATCCACTGTACTACTTAGCTGACCCAAATCATCTCACATAAAAGAGAGAAGAAAGAACTTTTACAATAGAAAGGAAGAAGGGGGAGATGAAAGGAAATAACTGAGCTTTACTCTCATGAGATTTAGCTTAAGGAAGGAATAACACATACTCAATTGGATATGGAAATCTATTTTACCCTGCAGGAAGGCAAGGGGAAAGAGGACAGGAGAGGGAAGATAACAGAAGGGACAGCAAACTGGGGACAGGGATAATCAGAAGCAAACACTATTGTGGGAAGACAAGTCAAGGGAGATAATGGAATAAATGACGGGCAGGATAGGACAGAGGGAAATGTGATTAGTCTTTTACAACATAAATATTATGGAAGTGCTTGGCATTGTTATACATGTATGACCTATATTGAATTGCTTGTTTTCTCAATGAGGGTAAGTAGGGAGGGAGGGAGAGAATATGGAACCCAAAGCTTTAAGAATGAGTGTTAAAAATTGTTTTAGCATGCAACTGGAAATTAAGCTACATAGATGTATAGAAATCTATTCTGCCCTCCAGGAATACAGAGGTGAAGAAGGGTGGGTAATAGAAACTCTGGAGGAAGGGGGTAGATGGGGTATATGCTGTCCTGGGGTGGGGAATGGGGAGAGATGGGGAGAAAAGTTTGAATTCAAATTCTTGTGGAAGTGAATGTTAAGAATCGAAATAAACTACATATTAAAAAAAAAGAAATTGAAGAGAAAAAAATTCAAGTTTTGTGTTACAATTATGCTCCCCAAATTTAGTGCAAGTCTCATGAGGTCTTTCAAACAAGAACATTATATAAATATATCTCATTATCATAAAGAACTTTAAGTAGATTAGGACACACAGAAATGGAAATTTTTTTAAAGACAAATTCTAAACACAACCTTTACAAATCATACTACAATAAAATTGGACAAGATTTTATAGCTTCAAAAAGAAACTTATTCAGAATTTGGTATGTGTCAGACAGGGTGGGAATACCAATATAAGCAACAGGAAAGGCAGTCAGTCCCTCCTCTCCAGGAGTTGAGATTCTAATGAGAAAACAGTATGTAAAAAGAAGGCTGAAAAGGGGCAAAGGAAAGGTATCCACCTGGAGGGGTATGGCAGAAAATTAGTCTAAAGAGTAGTGGGCTAAACTAGATTAGAAATGGCATTTTCAGCAATCTCTAGTGGTTATGGGAATGTAACCCCTATTCCCATACGTGTGTCCAATATATACACAAAGTATATACATTCAAGCTTTTGAGTTTTGTGGCATTTTCTAGGAATGTTACCTCCACAAAACTGAAGACTGACTATATCTGATACATATCTCTAAATCTGGTAAAGTACCTCCAAATGAAGCAATGGCTGAATAAAAATATTAATTAATTCATGAAAAATGTTCCAATTTCCCAATAATCAGGAAAATGTAAATCAACACAAGTTTACTATATCCACTAGAATGTCAAAAACTGCAAAAACTGTAAATTGGTGGAGTTGTGAGAAATTCTAATACACCACTGGTGGAACTGCACATTAGCACAAATATTTGAGAGGAAAACATACAAGAGTCATACAAGTGATCATATCTTTTGATTTCATTGCTATGATTCCACTGCTATGAATTCATCCTAAAAAGAGCACACGAAGGAAAAACAGACCTAGCTGTACAAAAATAGTCAGAGCTGCTCTTTTTGTAATAGTTAAAAAATTGGAAGCAATCTCTACACTCGGCATTATATAACAGATCGTGGATTTAGAATTAGAAGAGATCTAAAATATCATCGAAGAAACAAGGACTTCCCCAAGGTCATATATTTAAGAGTGGCATTGATGGGATATGAAGCCAGCTCCTATGCCTCCAAATCAAATACTCTTTCCAGTGTGCAGATGAATACAAAGCTTAGAAGGAAATATGGAAAGTGATAGCAATATCAGCAGACAATAAATTGTACACACATTGATTTTACCTAAATTTACCTAAATTTTCAGTAAAGTAACAAACTAGAGGTGGAGAAACTTGAAAGAAATCTAAAGCCTGACAGAAAACAAAAACCTTTTTACTTTTAACTTATTTGGCTCCGAATGCATTGATGTTAAATATGAAGGATATTGCTTAAAATTTTACTTTTTGTTTCTTTTTGTTGATGGTTATTATGCTTACAATAAATTTTTTTTACAAAGCAAAGCACTCACCAAACTGAAATTTAACGCTAGGAAATAATTCCATAAAGAAACTTTACCTTAGTACTAAAATCTATTTCTTCTTCATCCATGGTTGGCCAAGAATAATCAGTTCCAGGTTTGTCAGAATGTCTTTAAAAAACACACACAGACACAAGAATGAGTAGCTTTATTTCCAGAAGAGAATCATCAAAAAGGCTTTTTAGTTGCTGTCAGTGCTTTACCACCAAATGATATATTACAAAGGATTAGATTACTTAATAGAGAAGGGTATTTAAACTATTCCTACTTCAAAATTCAATTTGGCAGACAAGAAAATGTTACAGAAGCCACCAATTGGTTTATCCTCCATATTAATCTCACTTCCTATTTTTATACTCCTCTAACATTGACAGATTAACACAATGGGACATTACAAATCACACAATCACCAAAAAACTGCAATGTACTTGGAGAACGTCATTACTCTCTGTACCTTTCTTAGTAGTTTCTGACAAACACTTTCACAGCGAGTCTCTCATTTTTCTTGAAGTTACCGTCTGCAGATTTCAACTCTAGATAAGACATGTATTTATTGTTCTTTGGTTGTTTCAGTCATGTCTGACTCTTTATGACTCCGCTGCAGTTTTCTTAGCAAAGGTACTAGAATAGTTTGCTATTTCCTTCCCCAAGTCATTTTTTACAGATACGGAAACTGATTTGTCCAGGGCCACCATGCTAGTAAATGTCTAAGGCAAGATTTGACCTCATTAAAGATGAGTCTTCCTGATTCCAAGTTCAGTGCCCTACTCACAGTGTCACCTAGCTGCCTTCTAGATATGTGAGTAGGTTATATATTCCAATCTCATAAAGGTACTTATTACAAGAGCAACTATTCCTGGATGTAATATAATCGCTGATGAATCTAGTCAGATAATATTATAGAAGAGAATAGAAACCATTTGCAGAGCAAATTAAGTACTCATGATGTCTTTTTGCTTGGGATGTCCATCTGCTTATCTACTACCAATTAATTCGCATCACTTTTCCCATTAATGCAGGTGATTAAAAATTTTATCTGGTTCCCCATAAGTGCAAGAGGTAAAATTGTTAGTGTTTACCTTTCTAGCTGGTAGCACTTACAACTGCTTTCAGGGAGTTTTAACTCCAGGGTTCTTACTCTACTCACCTTTTGAGGAGTTGGGGTGGGGGTGTGGATTCAAGGAGGGTCAGGTGTATGACTTATGATTTCACTGGTGCAGGGAACGTCCAGGGAGGAAATAACATAGATTAGCAACTGTTCTGTGTCAGAGAGCTGCCCAGGAACACTGAAGGATTTAATGACTTGGTTAGGTCCCCAAAACAACTATGTGACAAAGGGGGAACTTGAACCCAGTTTATCCTCACTCCCAGACCTACTCCCTATCCACTACTTCCAATGCACTCATCTCAGCTCCTTAGGATTTGTTAATACCAAGACAGCTTTTTATTCTTTTTTAGCTCTTCTTGATTTTTTGATAAGCATGCCCAATTTCCTTTTTCGTCTTCAACTTGCCAATTTGTTTTAATTACTTGGTCTTGTCTTTTTAAATCCTTCTTCTACTTCTCCTTCAGTATGATTCCATCTCCACCTCCTGCTCATAACCTTCACATTGTCTTCTTTATATCCTCTTCCACCTCTTCATATCCTTCTCCTTTTTTCACTTTCTTTTCCTTCTTAAGGTGGAGACTTTCTCCTTCAGTTCAAGTCACTTCAATTTCTCAAGTCCTCCTGAAATTCTTCATATTATTAACTTTCAATATCTGATGTTTTTCAAAATTGTAAAGGGTTGCCAATCATCCTCACAATTCCTTCTCCTGAAGTTCAGGTCCTGCTCCTGCTCCCTTTTTCACACAATCTCCTTTGGACAAAAGAAGAAAGGCTCCAAATATTCAGCTTCTCTGTGTCACATGACTCTTCCCACCAACCTCCTGGCACACTCATTCTCTTCCCCTTTGCCTATTGGAAGTTCTTTTTTTCTTTATTTTTTCGAAAACTCTGTACAATTTCTCGGAATACTTTATTCTACTTCATCATCTGGAGAGTGGTAAGGCTTTTCTCCAGTCTTTTTCACCTTCTTATACATTAAGACTAACTTTTGTCACTGGCAGCAACTCAAAGAAAGCACAAAATCTGCAGGTTACTCACTGCAAAATAACTTGTGCTGTGTCAAGACGAACTCACTGAAAATGAAATAGTTAGTCCTTAGTTGCTCCAGTTAGTGGTCTTTACAGCTAATGCATGACCATGTCTATGTGCCTCCCTGGCAGCTCCAGGGAAATGATGTCCTTTTGACAGGCTTGCCAATTCTTCTCAGATACAATGCCAGTTTGCCTGGATATCTCAAATTGGGAAATGGAATGTTCTTTCAAAGTCTCAATGTGAGAAGCAGCTTTCTATCACTGTTGTTCACAAGTGCACCAAGCAGAAGCCACTTCCATCTTCTTTCTATTGTTTCTCTCCTTCTTGCTGAGAAATTTCTATTACCACTTCCTGTCTAACTTAGGACCCTGTCCCCAGTAACTAATCCCCACTCCTGGCTGAAAACCCCTGAGCACTTAGATAAATTTCCACAAGTATAAGAAGATACACATTTGTAGATATGCCTTAAAAGGCTTATTAGGAAACCATCCCAGGTAGCTAATACATACTGTGGCCATATGGAAGAACACAACTTGGTCATTCTTCATCCATCTAACTACAATTTATTAATAGCTCTCTTAGGGGACTGTGGATAGGGAGTAGGTCTGGGAGTAAAAATATACTAGACTTAAATTCTTCTTTTGTCACATACTGGTTTTATGAGCCCAAGCACGTCACTTAATCTCTCACTGTTCCCAGGCAACTCTCTTAACACACAACAGTCACCAATATGCTTAATACATAAATACACTAAGATGATGTTTAATAAACATAATTCTATACAACATAATAAAGTAAAAACGAGTTAATGTGATGGTTGGAATTGGTTAAATCAAAGATATGTTATTCTGGGGGGTGCTTGGATAGAAACACCCATTGGAGGATGGTCCATGTGAACTAATTAATTAAAAGAAATATTAACCTGCTATGAAGCTTACCTGCTTATAGATTCTCCTAGGGAACTTTGTGACTCTACTGGAGAAAGAAGTAAAAGGCCATTAAAACATAAATACCAGTATGTGACATTAATATTAAAAGTATAATTTATGAAGCTTTACCACAATGTGTTTTTTGAGACATGACAAGGATCCATTATACAAATGGAATTATTCTAAAGATAAGTGTCTTAAGTATCAAGGCTCTGAGGGTAGAAAGAGGTCTTCCTCAAGTATCATATCTTTCAGCGATTTGTTTACATCAGCCACTACACCAGCATACTCTTTCATACTGACATCATAACATCACTATGATATTATAGCTTTAATTACAGGACATTATAGGATTAATCTGGGCTTTTTTATGTAGGTAGATTAAGAAACATTATCTTTGTTTCATCTTTCTCTCCACATACTTCACAGATGGAATGTTTAGAACTATAGTACTGCCACATTTAGCGTGACACAGCATGACCTGCTTGGTCTATTCCATAAGTTAGGGCAGATCTAGAGATTGCTCTGTTTAGTATGACATAACACATTTCTTGCTCTTCTCCATGGGCAAGATTTGCAGAAATAATATACCTTGCATAGACCTCTACAATCCCTAGAAGGAAGAGGCTGATGAGTTGCAAACCAATATATTTTTTCTTCTCAAGCCTTTCTGGGGAGTGATGCTAAAAACAAAAACAAAAAACTAATGTTGTAGAATGTATGCCTGTTATTTCTTCCGAGCTTCTCCCTCAAAATAAAATAAAGATACTCAGATGGGCCATGAAACAAGTACTTTTTTTCTATCAACCTATCACACTAGTCTAAGGAAAGCAATTAAGAAGTGACCATTTGCCCATTCCACTGGATGCACTATTTTATTACGTGATTCATAACCATTCTCAAACCTTTCTCCAATCCATCCAACAAGAAGCTGCCAGATATGTTCAACCAGATATGAGATTTTAACTGTATGGAACTCATAGAAAGAAAAATTACCTCCACTGACAGAGACAGGCAATTTTGCTGTAATTATAGTCTTAAGAGTTAGTAACTTAAGGCAGTGAAAGGTTAAGCAACTGTGAAGAGTCAACCACCCAGTGGGCACCAGAAATGGGTTTCAAACCCATGACTTCTCACTGTAAAGACCAGCTCTCCATCCTGTCTTTCGAACTTGCTAAGACCTGAAGCAGCGTTCACGTTGTCTACACAAACTGAGAACTGAGGGGATGATGAATTTTAGAGTAAGGCATCAGTATAGCGCACAATACATACCCAGTACCTAGTAACTATCTTATTATTACTTTTTCATTGTTTCTCCCCATTAAAATGTAATTAAGGCAAAAATGCTACGCCATCCTGCAAGATAAAACGGTCTTTCCTAAAGTGGAGCGTGAGAAAAAGTAAGCTAAATTCCTACAGAACGAAGTCTCTAGTTCTCCTCCCTCTTAGGGATGATCAGGAAAAATTTCACCAAGGTGGATTTAAAAAGCGTAGAGCTTTAATCCACTCAAAGCTGGAGAGCTGGCACCTGGCCCCCAAGCTCCTTTCCTACCGCAGACAAGACACGAGGAGGTGAAATTCACAGCCAAGTAGGAGAACCACGCTTCGTGGGCTTGGAGGCTGCTCCCTCTCCTGAGCCTCCCGTGGGGCAGGACATCAAGCGACCTGAGGGCAAGAGCTAGACTCTCATGCAACCTACGCGACGTCAGGATTGCACACAACTCTAGTACAGTTCGCTGTTGCACGGTCACACAGAAAACAGAATAAAGGTCCGAGGAGGTGCAGGTTCCTAGTCCTCCCCTTTCTGTGGCACGTAAGCAATTCACTTGAACTAGAAACAGACAAAACAAGACAATTCGCAAAGCTATCTGATTGGCTTATCTCTTTATACATATTATGGAGTGGAATGGTAATAGTAATACGTTATATAATCAATATGAACACGAGTAGAATTAACTTAATCTAATAAAGAACGACAGAAGAAAATTACCAGGAAGCCACCATCGCGATCTCGAGCTTTGGACTCCTCCCACAGAGAGCTAACTGACCTGGCACATGCGCACTGGCCCGTGCGTGCCTACCGCGGGGCCCATGCGCGTGACCCGGGCGATCAGCAAACGCATGCGCAGTTCCGTCTTGTCGCCGCGGGCGCGTTGCTAGGGTACAACGATTTCGAGGGCTGAACGGTTGATAACCGTTGCCCGATCCCGAGTTCCTTCACCTTCTGCCTCCACAGTTGCCTTTTACTGAAGCAGAGGCGAGAGCCCTGAGAAGGCTGAGAGGGCAAGGGAGAACCCCTCGCTCTGAAGGCCGCCAGAATGAAAAAGATTTTCAACTTCGGCAGCAGGAGAGAGCTGTCCCCAGGTCGGTCCTCTTTCTCCCCCCATCCCCGGAGGGACAGCGGGGTCCGACCCTTCGGCCCCCAAGCCGGATACGTCGTCAAAATGAAGGAGCTCGGGAAGATCCACAAAGCTGCCGCGATCGGGGACGTGGCGAAGGTGCAGCAGCTGCTGCTGCTCGGCCTGGCAAGCGTGGACGATCTGGATAAGGAGAACCGGTGAGAGGGCGGCGGGGGAGAGAGAAGGGAAGCCCCCTCCCCCCAGGGGCAGCCTAAGGCATCCCCCTCCCCCGCCTTCCCTCCACGTGGGTACCTCGGCTAGCCCTTGGGCAGAGCTCTTCCCCTCAGCACCTGGGACAGGGCAAGGACGGGCTCAGCCTCCTGGAGATTGGATCCCAAGTCCTGACCACTGGCGTCTTCTCACCATCCTGCCTGCCTGTTTTTAATGTAGGGGAAACTCCTTAATTCTACTTTTAGCCAGCGCCCGGCTGACTTACTCTTTCTAAATGCCAAGGTGGGAGCACATTCCCCCTCTTCTAGTGAAATGTTTCTTGGAGTCTTTCAGTTGTGCCCGATTCTCCGTCAAGGCGTTTGGGGGATGCTCTTGGCACAAATACTGGAGTGGTTTGCCGTTTCTTTCTCCAGCTTCTTTTACAGATAAGTAAATTGAGGTAAACATGATCAAGTGACTTGCCCAGGGCCACAAAACTAAGTATCTGAGGGCGGATTTGAACTCAGGGAGATGAGTTTTCCTGACTCCAGGCCCAGCACTCCTATCCATTGGGGCACCCAGCTGCCCCATTTGGTGAAATATGGCCATGATGTGTGGAGTGTAAAAGCATCAAGGCAGAAAATTAATTTCTGCCTTCATTAAGCATTTTCTGTATATGTCAGGCACCCAGCTAAACACATCAGATATAAAGAAATGGAGGAGGGGAGTGGGGATTGTCCCTACATTCTAGGAGGTAATCAGCAAGTGAGACTGAGAAGGAGAGGATGAGATACATAGGAAGAGAACCAGGAAAGAGTAGTGCTACAAAACCTAGAGGGAAAGGAATATCAAGGAGAAGAGGGTCCTAGTTTGAAAGGCTTCAGAGAAGTCAAGAAAGATGGGAATTGAGAAAATGGTGTTCCATTCCACCGTTAAGAGAGCATTGGAAGAGTTTGGAAGCTCTTAGCATTTAGGCAGAAAAGACATGAGACATGTGGGATGATAATGGGGACAGATTGATCAAGTGAAGTTTTTTGGGAATGGAGGAGAAGATGGGCACATTTGTAGGCAAGCACTGAAGTAGCCAGTAGGCAGGGAAAGAGTGAAGATAAGTGAGAATAGGAATGATAGAAGGGACAAACTTGAAGTAGATAAGATAGAATGATATCACTTGTACATGTAGAGGAGTTTCTTTGGCAAGGAGAAGGACCACCTCTTCATCTGAGATGGGTAAAGGAGGAGATAGTGGCAGAAGGCATTTGGATGAGGTTAGATGAGGAGGGGGGAACAGGGAGGTCCCAGGTTATGGTCTCAACTTTTTCACTAAACTATAAGCAAGATTTTTAGCTGAGAAGGTGCAGAGTGAACCACAGGAGGTTTGAGGAATAAGAAAAAGGTTTGGAAGAGCTGCTGTAGTAGGGAGATAGATATAAAAGGACTGCCTTGTAGCAGCAAGAGCCCATTTGAGATTATATAACATAAATTTGTAGTGAACCTAGTTCCATGATTTTCTCCACCTTTATTGAGTAGTATGTGGTTAGGAGCAATGGCAGTACATGGTAGGAGTGATTCAAGGTTGAGGGATGGCAGGAAAGAATTGACTAGATGATAAGAGGGGCAAGGGACTCAAGGGAAGACAGTGTAGACTTGAAAAAAGCATATTGAATGGTTCACCAAGGAGTCCAGATGGAGAAAGGAGAGTGTAGCTACAGGAGTTATGGCCTAAGATTAGAGGTCTTGGTGTAGATGAAAAACAGTTTAGGTTTGCAAAGCAGAGGAAGAGGTAGAATGACAATAGACTGATCAGATTAAGAGAAATTAAGAATGTGCAAGTATGGCAGTGGTGCATTTCTGGGTAATCAAAGGTGCAACCATCTTTGGAATTGGCTGAGATAGGATGGAGAAGTGGATCATAGGAAAAGAGAAAGTTGGGGAACTGTGAAGTATGAGAGCTTTAGCATGTATATTGAAATATTATGCAGTGGAGAGGAGAGAAAGATTGTAAGATAACATAGGTGAAAACAATTTTGTATAAACAAGATACATACAAGATACACTGGGAGTAGTCCCAGAGGGAAAGCACTAGTTTTTTTTTTATTTATTTTTTCTGTCTTTCCCTTTTTTTTTTTTTTACAATTTTTTTATTAATTAACTAATTTTATTTATTTTCTGTGTTCTACAATAGCTACCATATAACTTAGATTATTATTTTCCCCTCCCTCCCCCTTGTCTCTCCTCTCCCTTCCCAAGACAGCATACAGTTTTGTATAGGTTCTACACATACATTCCTATTAAATACATTTTCACTATAGTCGTGCTGTGTTTAAGAATTAAAATGAGTAGGAGAAATCATCTAGCAAACCAAAATGCAATACACACACACACACACACACACACACACACACACACACACACAAAATGACCTGCTACATTCTATGATAGAATTCCATAGCTCTTTCTCTGGATGTGGAAGGCATTTTGCCTTAGAAGACCACTGGGAATTTTTTTAAGTCCTTGTATTGCAGTGAAGTTCCAAGTCTACCAGAAAAACCTCTCGCACACTTTGCTGTGGTCATTGCTGTGCACAAAGTTCTCCTGGTTCTGTTCCTTTTGCTCAGTATCAGATTATGTAAGTCTTGTCAGGCCTCTCTGAAGTTTTCCTGTTCATCATTTCTTATAGCACAATAGTATTCCATTAAATTCATATACCATAATTTATTCAGCCATTCCCCAATTGATGGGCATCCCCTTGATTTCCAGTTTTTGACAACTACAAAGAGTGCTGCTATAAATATTTTTGTATATGTGGGACCCTTTCATTTTTATGATCTCTTGGGTATACAATCCTAGAAGCCTATTGCTGGCTCAAAGGGTATGCACATTTTTGTAGCCTTTAGGCATAGTTCCAAATTGCTCCCCAGAATGGTTGGATCAACTCATAGCTCCACTAACAGTGTATTAGTGTTCCAACTCTCCCATATCCTCGCCAACATTTATCATCTTCCTGTTCTGTCGTGTTTGCCAATCTAATAGGTGTGATGTGGTACCTCAGAGTTGTTTTGATTTGCATTTCTCTAATCAAAAGTGATTTAGAGCATTTTTTCATATGCCTATAGATATCTTTAATTTCTTCCTCTGAAAATTGCCTGTTCATATCCTTTGACCATTTATCAATTGGGGAATGACTTGTATTTTTGTACATTTGACTCAGTTCTCTATATATTCTAGAAATGAGGCCTTTATCCCAGAGATTAGCTGTAAAAATTACTTCCCAATATACTACATCCCTCCGAATTTTGGTTGTATTGGGTTTGGTTGTGCAAAAACTTTTTAGTTTAATGTAATCAAAATTATCCATCTTGTACTTCATAATGCTTTCTATCTCTTCTTTAGTCAGAAATTCTTCCCTTCTCCATAAATCTGATAAATACACTATTTCTTGCTCTACCAGTTTGTCCATGGTATCAATCTTTATACCTGGATCGTGTACTCATTTGGATTTTATTCTTGTGTATGGTGTCAGGCATTGGTCTATGCCTAGTTTCCGCTGCACTTTTATCCAGTTTTCCCAGCAAGTTTTGTCAAGTAGTGAGTTCTTATCCCAGAAGCTGGAGTCCTTGGGTTTATCAAACAGTAGATTGCTATCTTCATTGACTACTGTGTCTTGAGTACCTAGCATATTCCACTTGTCTACCCTTCTGTTTTTTAGCCAGTACCAAATGGTTTTGATAATTGCTGTTTTATAATGCAATTTGAGATCTGGTAGCACTAGACCACCTTCCCTAGTATTTCTTTTCATTAGTCCCCTTGATATTCTGGACCTTTTGTTCTTCCAGGTGATTTTTTATACTATTTTTTTCCAGCTCTAGAAAATAATTATCTGATAGTTTAATTGGTATGGTACTAAATGAATAAATTAATTTAGGTAGAATTGTCATTTTTATTATATTGGCTCAACCTATCAACAGCAACTGATGTTTTTCCTCTTACTTAGATCTGACTTTATTTGTGTGAAAAGTGTCTTATAGTTGTGTTCATATAGTCCCTGGGTTTGTTTTGGCAGGTAAACTCCCAAATATTTTATAGTGTCTACCCTAGCCTTAAATGGAATTTCTCTTTCTATCTCTTGCTGTTGGGCTTTGTTACTAATATATAGAAATGCAGAAAATTTGTGTGGGTTTATTTTGTAACCTGCAACTTCACCAAAGTTGTTCATTATTTCAAGCAGTTTTTTACTTGATTCTCTAGAATTTTCTAAGTATATTATCATATCTGCAAAGAGTGATAACTTAGCTTCTTCTTTGCCTATTCTAATTCTTTCGATTTCTTTTTCTTTTCTTATTGCTACAGCTAACATTTCTGGTACCATATTGAATAATAGTGGTGATAATGGACATCCTTGTTTCACCCCTTATCTTATTGGAAATGCATCTAGCTTATCCCCTTTGCATATAATGCTTGCTGAAGGTTCTAGGTAGATACTGCTTATTATTTTATGGAAAGTTCCATTTATTCCTATGCTCTCCAGCGTTGTCAATAGGAATGGGTGTTGTGTTTTGTCAGAAGCTTTTTCTGCATCTATTGAGATAATCGTGTAGTTTCTGTTAGTTTTGTTGTTGATATGATCAATAATGCTTATAGTTTTCCTAATATTGAACCAGCCTCACTTGGCTCCGCCCGCCCCACCCCCCCCACCCCCAAACACTAGTTTTAAGAGAGATCTAGAAAGACTTCTTGTATATGGAGAGACTTTGGTGAGACTTGAAGGAAGCCAGGAGATGAAAGCGAGGAGGGACAGCATTCCAATCATGGAGATAGCCAGTAAAGACACTTTGTGTCAGGAGATGGAGTGCTATGTGTGAGGAACAGTTGGTCAATAGATATTAAGTGTCTGCTATGTAAGTGACACTGTGCTAAGAGATGAAGATATAAAGTTCCTTTCACAATCTCCATAATCAAAGGCTTCATGTCATCTCCCCCATTTTCTAAAAACTTTTTTCTTCAAGCATTAGCATCCAATATTTTTAAGAGATACAAAAGTATTATTCAATATTGTTTTTCTCTTTTATTTAATTAGTAATTTAAGATAATATTGTCTTGTCAAAAAAAATTTTCAACTGTGGATAGAGTGCTGGGCCTTGAAGGTCAAGAAGGCCTGAATTAAAATTCAACCTCAAACACTTTCTAGTTGTGTGGATCTGAGCAAGTTACTTAATCCCTGTTTGTCTCCATTTCCTCAACTATGAAATAAGGTTAATAATAGCACCTACTTCCCAAGGTTATCACAATGATCAAATGAGATAATATTTGTAAAGTGCTTAGTACAGTGTGTGGGACATAGCAGACACTTACTAGATGCTAGTTTCCTTCTTTCTCAGATTTCATCCAGTCATATCATCATTGCAGCTGGGAGGATGGGGAAGGAAGAAATCTCTCACCTCTACCCACCTGAGGCAATCTGGAAGAAGGCACGAGGGAAAAGACCAAAAGAGAGTCCTGAAGAGTGTGAAAAAATGAAAACTATACATATATGAATATCGAGATCTACATTACTTCAGGAATACATGATTTTATTGGTGTGGATATTCCCTCCACCAATACATATCATGACCTCCTTACGACTTGGTAGATGGTTAGCCAGGGATAATAGATTGCTGGGCCTGGAGTCAGGAAGACTCATCTTTGTAAGTTCAGATCTGGTCTCTGACACTTACTAGCTTTGTGACCCTGGATAAATCACTCAATCCTATTTGCCTTTGTTTCTCCATCAGTAAAATGAACTGGAAAAGGAAATGGTAAACCACTCCAATATCCTTGCCAAGAATACCTCAGATGGGGTCATGAAGAGTCGAACATGATTGAAAAGACTGAACAATACAGCTGGTCTTTTAGATTTGCTGTTGATAAACAATTCATCCTCCTTTGACCAACCTTGTGATATCTTTATGAGCTTAATTAGATTGGTCCATGGACAGCAGATATACTAGGTTCTTATTTCAAACCTTGGCAGCATGGTAGAACTACCAAAACTTGCAATCTTCTGGGATAGCCTGTAGCAACACAGAGCTCCTTCACCTGTCTAATGCTGCATTGCAGTAAGGCTTAAGTGGAGAATGCACACACATGTGCACATGTGTTTATGCAAATATACAATATATAAATATGTAAATGTTTTTCTGAGGCAGCTGCTTTACTCAATATTTTGTAATTATGGATACTTTTAGTGGAAAGAAGTTGTTATTAGGCTTAATAGCCAGGCACAGTGATGCATACCTGTGGTCCCAGCTACCAGTGAGGCTGAGGCTGGCTGATCTTTTGAACTCAGGAATTCTGAGCTGCAGTGGGCTACGCTAGGGGGGTATATGCACATAGGTGCATCAGTGTGGTGAGTCCCAAAATACAGGAGGCCTTCAAGTTACCTAAGGAGAGGTGAAGCAGCTGAGGTCAGAAACAGCAAAATTCCCATGCCAGTTTCTAGTGAAATCTTCCTTTACCTGCTATTATTCTGTCTCTGACAGTTTGTCCATCATATCCAGCAATAAAAGCTAGTACATATTTTATATTTTTTTTCAGGTGGCAATAGTGGCCACATATTAATTTTGACAGTGATTTCACTTAAGGAATAAAAATAATAATACATTTTATGTTAGAGATCTCACTAAGTAGTAACTGAAGAATTTTGATTGTTGTAGTACATTATCAGGCAATCATATAGTTTTCTCATTTCCATAGGACACCTTTACACCTAGCCTGTGCACATGGATTTCCAGATGTTGTGTCTCTCTTAGTAGAGAGAAAATGCAAATTAAACCTTCGTGACAGTGACAGTCTAACTCCTTTAATTAAGGTATGCACTAGTTAACCATGCTGGTCTATGTAATGCATTTTGATTTCTCTCTTTGATTAAGAAAATATGGTTTACTAACTTATTTAAATATCACTGATGATGTTTTAGTATACTGAATTTTATTTTGGAGTATTTACTGTCTCTTTTGCTCTATTTTATTGACAGTCAGTACAATGTCAACAGGAGGAGTGTGCAGTTATCCTGCTCGAACATGGGGCTGATTCTACTCTTGTGGACACCAACAACAATACCGCACTTCACTATGCAGCCTCTGGACTGAACATAGCCATAGCAGCAAAGCTGCTTAGACATAAAATGGATATTGAAGCAAAAAACAAGGTAGAAGCTTACCTCTTGTATAATAGTGTTTTATGAGCTAAAATGTATAATCAGGCAGAGTTCAATTCACATATTTTATAATTCATATATTCTTGGAACCATTTCTTTAATGCAAATAACTTAAAATGATTCTAAAGTCAAAGTTCATTGGCCTTTAGAATTTTCTAATGGTGGAGGGTGGAGGGGAGATGAGTAGGAGATTCACATTGTAACTCCTAATGAGGCAACTCCCTCTAGACCAGGGCCTGCTCTATGATTTAATCTTATAGTGGGGATTCTTAACCTGGAATACATTAACTTTAATAAAGCAACAATAAATTTATAGTTATTTCAATGTAATTGGCATCCTTTGCATTCCATATATTTTGGGAATTTGAAAACATTATTCAGGAAAAGAGTCCATGACACAAAAAAAAAGTTAAGAAATCCCATCTTAGGGAGTGACCTGGAATACTGAAATGTTAATTAAGTGACTTCCTGTAGTCACCCAGCCAGTATGTGTGGGTCAGCAACAGGCCTTGCTTCTAGGTCTTACTGACTTTGAGGCTAGCTCTCCATTCCATTGTAGATGTCTCCCCAGAATTTTCTTTGTACGATATATTAGATCTGCTTCCCAGAATGCAATATTTGCCTACAATGTCTTTCTACATTTAGACATTTACTTTGATAACACAGTGTTAATTTGTCATGTAAAAATGCCATAATTTTTTTTATCTTTTTTAACATTTGTTCCTACTAAGTATAAAACTATATAGGCACAGAATTTTCATAACAAATTCTTAAGTGGATTTGTTTTTTTTTCTATTTCCTAAAAAGTATATCTTTTCCTTTCTAGAGTTACTGCATAACTCCTGATTTTTAAGAAAAAGGTTTTACTCTTAGTCACTGCCACTTGAGAGAGAAAAAACATGAACTAGGAGCATTGGAAAGAGATGGAAAATGCCAGGAGAATGACTTTCTTCCAGGTTTAACCACTTCTAGGCAAGATTTTCTTGAGTTTTGAGGTTGGCTATTAAACTTAACGTGAATGGGTAAAGAGACCTACTCAACTTTAAAACTGACCAGGGTATGGCCTTAGCTTGGCAGAGTACTGAGGAAATAAGGCTGGCTGCATGCAGACAAATAATTGATCATGACATGAAGATAGCAAGAAAGGAAGATTCTCCTGAAATAATATGAAAGTCTCTTGCAAATCCTGGTTTTCTTTGTTCTGACCACAAATTAATACCTGGAAGGAATTCCAGCGGCTATCTAGTTTCATTCTCTCATTTTATATATGAGGAAACTAAGGCCTAGAGAAGTGAAATAATTTGCTTATGATCACAGAGGAATTAACAGAAGTAGGGTATATGCCCCATTCTTCTCACTCCAAAGTTCCATTTTGCCATACTTCCTTTAGATGCCATTAGAAGTTCACAGACTTTTCAGAAAATGCCTTCAGCTGAATTGGAATATACATAGAATTCTTGCATACTGTAACTATATCTTTAATATGATTTTACAGGAAGGCTATACACCACTTTTGCTTGCAATTACAGAAAATAACCAAGATATGGTAGAATTTTTCTTAAAGAATGGAGCAAATGTGAATGCCTCGGATAGGTTTCAAAGGTACGGTAATTAAAGCTTGAAATAAAACAAAAAAAGAGAAACATTTCTAGAAGAATAAGAGCAACAAATCATATTACACTTAGTGAACAGCAATAATTGAAATTGATTATCATTGTGAAAGGCTGAAAATGTCCACAAATATTCAATACAAAAAGATAAGATATTATTTATGACTCTGCAGCAGAGATGCAGTTCATGTGGGCATGTCTTCCACTGTTAATGAGTGATTTTTATCTAAAGTTATCCCATAGAAGTTTTATACTCTAGTGATTAAGTTGATTCTCTTTATGAAATAATGTTCATGCCACCCATGTGAATTGTAGTGTGTTTTCTCCCCCTTCTTCTTTTGTTTTTCCTTAAGAATATGAACCTTGACCAGAACAATAATAATATGATGAAATACTTTCATCTTCTTATTGTGGATACTTGTGCCACTGATTCAGATTTTATTCCTTCCTTACCTTCTTGATTTTTATCCTTGTCATTCCATAAGTTCTTCATAGAATATCTAGGAAATGCACTGGTTCTCTTAATATTTGAGGACCAGTGTAGCCAAAATGCTCTCTGGCTTTTATTTTCAATACAAGATTAGCCCACCTCTTTTTCTGTCCATACATGTCTTTGATAATGTCTCTCATACCACTTACTATATCAATGTCATTATTGCCTGAACCTCCTTATACTGACCATGTATTTCCATGGTGTTTTGACTATCAAATTTTGATCCCTCTGAGATCATGTTTTGGTTTATTGGATTTTTGAATTTTAAAAATCACTATGGCTACATAGCATTCCTGAGCGAATATTGGTTTTTATAAAATGAGCTTTTGTGGCAGTGGAGTCACTGGAAGTGCTGTTTCTCAAATGAGATCCAGTTAGATCTCCTTTTCCCAATAATTATGAGCCCAGTGAACTGCTGTTTTTCAGTATCCATACAAGCAGTGTGTTTATGTATATCTCTATACATATAAACACATTTACAAAGATGTAGGTAGACCAATTAGATGGGGCTGCCCTTTGACCTCCATGGAATCTAGGAAATATTTATTTTTCATCCACTATTTCAGCGTAGATTCTTAGACCAATCTCTTTTGACATCAAGGAATCTTCTTAATGTTCTAAGGCTTGATACAGTTAGCACAATGTCATCCACAAATAAGAGCATTTGGGAACCTTTGCCATAATATACAATCTCTGTTCTCTTTGGATTTTGTGTAGGATATCCTACATAGCATTGGCAAACACCTTAGGTGAGCAAATGCCTCACTATTTACATCTAGCTTAATGCTGATACTCATTTATTGGACACAGTTTTCCCTTTGGGTAGTATGGGTCATGGAGTCTTGTATGATTTTAAAATTTACATGGAAGTAACTGGTTTGATATCACCACAATTAAAAAAAAAAACAGAACTGATATTATCCTAAAAGACAAAAATGACTTATTAACATTGTTAGAATAATTTCTGAATTAGTTGTCTATGTTCATTCAGATCATTGACTAGCCGGAATAAAGGTCAAAATTAATACAAATGAGAAAAAAGATAAAGATGAAAAACATACAGTGGTTACAACAATTGTTGCCTCTTATGAATATACAAGGTATCAACTGCCCAATATGAGAAATGGACATATCAATCGTCCATTTTACAATCATGAGTTAAGCACTGCTATATGGTAAGCACTTTGTTAGGGAGTAGACATATGTAATTTCTCAGAAGTTTAATTAATACAAAACAGTTGCCCCAACGAGAAGACCAGAAATGAAATCAGAGGAGAAACATGATCTCTGTCAGAAAGAGAACTATTATGGCTAAAGATTAACTCAGGTTTAGAATACAGTTTGCAAAAAATGAAAGAGAAAGAGGATAGCAAATGAAGACCAGTGACAATGAACAGATAGGGAATAGAACAGAACTTTGTGAATCTTTCTGTTTCCACTAACACCAAGAGTGGAAGGTGTGAATTCGTTCGGCTCAGTGTCTGCTTCTCTTCCCTGGCAGGCAAGGGCAATGGTACTTACAAGTCTGATTCAGGAGGAGTGGCTAGACCTGAGCACATGCCTATAGAAAAAAATCTATGACAAATTATATACAATTATAAAGGTCCTTCAGAATCATTTTTAAGGATAATTGAAAGAAGGAAAGATTCCAATCAAATGGGAAAAATCAGTTCCTAATGAAATAAAAATATACAAATTTTGAAGAGTAATAGATTAGGTTTTTCATTGAGTTGAGATTTCAAAAGATGAGTGGTATTTTTTTGAGTCTTCATTTCTGAATGTTAACTTTTTTTATAGAATTTTTCTCACATGTCAACTTAATTTTTAGCATTCCATTTTACAGGATTTTGAGTTCCAGATTTTTCTCCCTCCACTCCTTTGCCTTTCCTCTTCTAAAATTGATAAGTAGTTTGCTATGGATTATGCATGCCCTACCAGGTAACTATATTTCCATATTAGTCATAGCCAATGTCAAATAATTTTTGGTAATTTGGTTAGTATGGCACTGAATAAGTAAATTAGTTTAGGCAGAATTGTAATTTTTATCATGTTGGTCTAGCCTACCCATGGGCAATTGATATTTCCCCCATTTTTTAGGTCTGACTTTATTTGTATAAAAAATGTTTTATAAGTGTGTTCATACGGTTCCTGGGTATGGTAGACTCCAAAGCATTTAGTATTGTTGCAGTTATTTTGAATGGGATTTCTCTTTCTGTCTCTTGCTACTGGGTTTTTTTGATCTTACAGAGTATTGTTGATGATTTATGTGGGTTTATCTTATATCCTGCAACTTTGCTAAAGTTGTTAATTATTTCAAGTAGTTTTTTAGTTGATTCTCTTGGATTCTGTAAGTGTACCATCATATCAGGTGCAAAGAGTGATAAATTTGTTTCCCCACTGCCTATGCTAATTCACTTCAATTCCATTTTCTTCTATAGCTAATATCTCTAGTACACTATTGAATAATAATGTTGGTAATGGGCATCCTTGCTTCACTTCAAACTTACTGACAAGGCTTCTAGTTTATCCCCATTAGAGATAATGCTTGCTGATGGTTTTGGATAGATACTCCTTATCATTTTAAGGAATGATCTCTTTATTCCTATGTTCTCCAGGGTTTTAAAAATGAATGTGGTCTGTATTTCATCAAAAGCTTTTTCAGCATCTATTTAGATATTCATATGATTACTACTGGTTTTGTTGCTGATATGATCAATTGCATTGATAGTTTTCATAATACTGCACCAACTTTTCATTCCTGGTATAAATCCCATCTGGTCATAGTTACATTATCCTTGTGCTCTTTTGTTGTAATTGCCTTGATAGTATTTTGTTCAAAAGTTTTGCATTGATATTCATTAGGGAAATTGGTCTATAATTTTATTTCTCTGTTTTAGCTCCTCCTGGTTTAGGTATCAGCATCATATTTATGTCATAAATGGAATTTGGTAGGACTCCTTTACCAATTTTTCCAAGTAGTTTATATAGTATTGCAACTAATTGTTCTTTGAATGTTTGGTTAACTTCACTTGTGAACCCATTTGACTCTTGGGATTTTTTTCTTGGGGAGTTTATTAATGATTTGTTCAGTTTCTTTTCCTAAAGTGGGCTTATTTGGCATTCTGTTTCCTGAACTATTAATCTGAGTAATTTATATTTTCATAAATATGAGTTGATTTAGCTCAGATTGTCAGATTTATTGGCATATAATTGGGCAAACTCTTTCCTAATGATTACTTTAATTTCTTCATTGGTGATGAATTAATTTCATCTTTTCCTTTTTGATAGTTTTAATCTGGTTTTCTTTCTTTTTAAAAAAATCAAATTAACAAATGACTTACCTGTCTTATTGTTTTTTTCATTGTTTATTTTATTTTTCATAAAACCAGATCTTTGATTTATTTATTAGCTCAATAGTTTTTTAAATTACTTTTAATCTTATTAATCTCACCTTCAATTTTCAGAGTCTGGGATTTGGTACTCAATTGGGAATTTTTATTTTGTTCTTTTTCTATTTTGTTGATGTAAAAAGTTAGAGTAATGACTTTTCCTTGAAGTATTGCTTTTGCTGTACCCCTTAAATTTTGGCATGTTGTCTTATAGGTCTCATTCCTTTTAATGAAATTATCGATTGTTTCTATGATTTGTTCTTTGACACACTTATGCTTTAGAATTAGATTATTTTGTTTCCAGTTAACTTTAATCTCTGTTTCCATTGCCCTTTATTAAATGTGATTTTTTATTGCATTATGATCACAAAAAATATATTTAATATTTCTTCCTTTCTACTTTTGATTTTGAGGTTTTTATGGTCAGCTTTTTGTGTATGTGCTATGTGCCCCTGAGAAAAGGGTATATTCTTTTGTCTTTCTATTCAGTTTTCTCCAAAGGGCTGCCATATATTACTATTTTAATAATCTATTTACCTCCTTAGTTTCTTTAGTGTTTATTTTTGGTTGGATTAATCATGTTCTGAGAGGAGATAATGGAGGTCCCCCACAAGTATAGTTTTACTGTCTGTTTCTTCCTCTAACTCACCTAACTTCTTTAAGAATTTTGATTCTATATCACCTGGTTCATACATATTTATTATTGATATTGCTTCGTTGTCTATGGTATCTTTTAAGAAGATATAATTTCCTTCCTTATCTCTTCTTTTTAACACCAACTTTGTATCAATAGGAAGGCTATAGCTACATCTACATATCAATAGCATATACATATGCAAACCATCCCCACACAGAAGCATGAGGAATTATAATATTTAAATACCCAATTCAAAATAAAGCATGTTTTAGTTATTACCTAATAATTAAAATATTTAAACCATACACATGATGATATTTCATTGTTCATCCTTTAGGAAAGCCAATTTAACTCAACATTACATAATAAAAATAAATTATGAGCACATAATAGGGGTCTTCAAATATTTTAAGGTTGAACAGAAAATGATTAGCATATTTTGCTTGTCCCAAGTGGGCAGACCTCAGATACAATGAAAAGTTAAGGTAGATAAATTGAATGAGTTCGTTGACGCAATGCCATTAAGAGCATGTTGAATTATCATGCAACAGAGCTATTATACAAGGTTGTCCAAGAAACCTTAGTGCTGTTTTAAGCTTTAATAGTTTCATAAATATACATGCCACAAACTTACAAAAAACATTTGAAAAGTTAATAATTTATAATTTAAAATATTGATGCTTATTAAAATTCAATATAACCACCATCTTATGTTATATATTGTTCTAGTCATTTTTCAACCTTTGTGAAAACTTTCATTAGCTGCTGCTTAGTCTCATACTAAGAGAATCACATTTGTAATCCTTGCCGTAAGATCATCCAAATAATAAGGTTTTGATGCATATACAACAGTTTTGATATAACTCCACAAAAAAAGTCTAATGGAGACAGATCTGGTGACTGAGATGGCCATTCAAGAGGACCTCCTCTACCAATCCACTGATCTGAGAAACTGTCATCCAGAAACTTGTGTAGGCATCACATGGTAGCAGGATGGCCCGTCATGTTGGAAGATGGTGCTATTTAACAGATGTAACCTCTGCAGCTCAGGAATGAAAAAATTCTGAAGCATTACTAAGTAGGATTCTCCACTGCCTGTAGACTCTTCAAAAAAGAAAGGACCAATAATGCACACCTTCCTGATGGCACACCAAACATTAACTTTTGGGGAATCTGTCTTGTATTTACAGACTTCCTGAGGCTTTTTTGTGCCCCAAATACAGCAATTATGACGGTTAATTATGCCACTTATGTGGAAAGTGGCAGCATCCGAAAAGGTCAATTTGTCCAGAAGGTCATTGGAATTTTCCATTTTTGATTTCATTAGTTGACAGAAGTTTAACCTTACATAGCCAGGGCATGGCCCCTTTAATGAGGCCAAAAAGGAAGACATCAGGCTGGGAGGGAAACAGCAACAGTTACTGTTGATAATCACTCTAAAGCTAGGAGGGTTCCAGAAGAGCCCTTATGCAAGGGCCCATTGGCGTCCCAGCTTCAGAGTGCAGTAGGTTTAAGGTTTTGGGAAACGACAGGAGAGGACAGGAAAGGACAGGACAGGATAGGACAAGACGGGACAGGAAAGGAAAGGAAAAGAAAAGAGAAAGGAAAGGAGCCAGTAAAACCCAAGTCAACTGGACATCTTTTGGCCATCCAAATTTACCTTCCTTTGGAGAGAAGAAGGGGAGGGGAGGCAGACAGGAGAGGAGGAGCTGAGTTACACAGCTAGCTGGGTCCCCATTCAGCCAACTGCGTCTGCTCACAGGATTGTGTTCATCCTTCGTTGCCGAAGAAGATCATGCCATCAGAGAAAAGATGACACGACCTGCACGTGACTTTGTTCTGAGTGGGGGAGGGCTGTGCAGGTCACCAGCTTCACTTCTCCTCCAGAGCCACCTGAATCCAGTGACCAGATATTCATCAGGATTATCATCCTGATGGTCTTCTTCGGTGACAAAGGTTGAACACAACTTTGCCCAGCAATTTTCTTGCAGCATCTGAATAGTTGTAACTTTGTAAGCATACTTGTGTGACCTCACAGTTAGTATCCTATGCACAGTGGTCTTTGGAATGTTCAATTCAGCAGATACCCAGCGCACTGATTTTTGGGGATTCTGTTCAAATTTCAGTTTTCATTTAATGTTCTCAATTTCACAGTTTCTTCACTTGCTCTACCTTTCCCAGACCTAGGCTTGTCGTGAATTGAGCCAGTTTCCTTGAATTTTTTCATCCAGTTGTTAGTTAAATTTCTGTGGGGAACTTCCCTCTTATAAAGGGAGGCAAATTTTCTTTTTACAGCTGTTGTGGACTTGAGTTCAGCTAACCAAAGAACACAGTTGGTTTTTTCTTCAATGTATGCCATCTTCAATCTGAGGGACTTTGCTACAGGGCTGGCTCGCTGACAGATGTGCGATTCGGCCAGTAGCAGCAACTACTTTGCATTATGGGCCTGGGAGAGGCGGGCGTGCAGCTCCCTCCCTTGGCCACCCTGCCTCCCAGCCGGTGGCCAGGCCCCTTATCTCTTTTAATTAGGTCTGCTTTTGCTTTTAATTTTTCTGAAATCGGGGGCCGAGCCAAGATGGTGGAGTGAAAGCAACGACTCACCTAAGCTCCTGGACAAACTCCTCTGGATATCTCTGAAAGGAGAATCTGACCAGACTTTGGAGGTATAGAATCCAGTGGGTGACAGACTTTGACAGATTCAGAGCCCAGGTTGGACTGGAAGGTCCACGGGAAGGATCTGTTCTGTGGGGGTAAGCCCCCAGCGCACAGCGCAGCGTGGTCAGCACAGCGGGGCGGAAGGGACCTGAGAAGCCCGAGAGTGGCGGGCGAAACCAGCGGAGCAGGAGACAAGCCAAACCGAGCCGGTGAGAGCCGCTGAGCACCAGATATCAGCGCAGCAGCCCTTGAAACCTTCAGCCTGAAGACTAAACTTCGGTAAGTCACCTACTTGAACTTCCGGGAGCCAGGATGGCGGAGTGATCAGTAAATGCTCTCTCCTCCCCGCTGATGACTGTGAAAGAACCATAAAATACTTCCCCAGATAAATCCTGGATCAGCGGGAACAGCAGAAGGGGGCAAATAGTCTCATAACACCAGAGGCTAGAAAAATAGCAAAGGGGGATTCTTCCTACTGTGGCAGAGGCGATCTGGAAGGACAGATGACCCAGGGCAGAGAAAATTCGCACTGAGACCCAGGCAAGCCTCAGCACCAGGAGACAAGCCCCAGGAGGGGTGGGAACACGCATTAGCTTCTAGGCGCGCCCCAGCCCTCCAGGGGAAAAGGGAAGACAATAGGGAAGCTGGGATCACCATCCCCTGACCTTGCCTTTGCCTCAGGTCAGCTGAGGAGATCTCCTGAGACCGGACCACCCCTCCCACACACCTAACAAGCTAACCCCAGGGTTGATCTGGGAAACAAAAAACAAAAGCCTGCTTTTAGCCTAGACACACATCAGCTCAACTTAAAGATCTGTACCTTCTGACTGAAAGAACCAGAAGCTACAACACTCAGCCAACATCATGAATAGGAAAAAGCAGAAGAAAAGTGAAAAAACCATAGAATCTTTCTATGGGGATAAGGACCAAAACACAAACACCAAAGAGGTCAGAGCTGAGACTGTACTTCCATCTGAAACCTCAGAAGGGACTATGAATTTCTCGCAAGCACAACTAGATTACCTGGAACATCTGAAGAAGAAAATAAAAGAAAAACTGGCCAATGATTTTAAAATTATGAAAAAAGAATTCACTGATGAGAACATCACTCTGAAAAGGAAAATTGAACAAATGGAAAAGGAAGTTCAAAAATTAACTGGAGAGAATAATTCCCTAAAAGGAAGAGTTAATCAAATGGAAAAGGAAACCCAAAACCTAACTGGGAAAATTGATCAGATGGAAAAGGAAACACAAAACCTAACTGGGAAAACTGGTCGAATGGAAAAAGAAGTACAAAAATTAAATGGAGAAAATAGCTCCTTAAAGGGAAAAATTGGTCAGATGGAAAAGGAGATGCAAAAGCTAACTGAAGAAAACAATACGATGAAGTTTAGAATTGGGCAAGTAGAAACTAATGACTCAATGAGGCAACAAGAATCAGTCAAACAAAATCTAAAGAATGAAAAGATAGAAGAAAATGTAAAATATTTAACTGGAAAAACAACTGACCTGGAAAATAGATCCAGGAGAGAAAATTTAAGATTTATTGGCCTGCCAGAAACCCATGATGAAGAAAAGAATCTGGACAATATCTTCCAGGAAATCATCAAGGAAAACTGCCCAAAAGTACTAGACTCAGAGGGCAAAACTGTCATCGAAAGAATCCACCGTTCCCCTCCCGAAAGGGATCCCGAACTCAAAACCCCAAGAAATATCGTTGCCAAATTCCAGAGCTATCAAGTGAAGGAGAAAATACTACAAGCAGCCAGAAAGAAACAATTCAAATATCAAGGACATACAGTCAGGATCACACAGGACCTTGCAGCTTCTACATTAAAAGATCGAAAGAATTGGAACCCAATATTCCGTAAGGGAAAGGAGTTGGGACTTCAACCAAGGATCAACTACCCAGCAAAGTTCAGCATAACATTTTAGGCAAGGAGAAAGTCATTCAATGAAATAAGGGATTTCCAGAGCTTCCTGACCAAAACACCAGAACTCAATAGACAATTTGATCTTCAAATGCAGGTCTCCAGAGAATCATAAAAAGGTAAACAGAGGGGAAAAAACAAAAACAAAAACTTGCTACTCAATTAGGGCAAACTGTTTACCTCCCTATAAGGGAAGATGATACCTGTTAATCTTGAGAACTGTGCAGCTATTATGATAAAAGGGATATATGTAGAGGGAACGGGCATAAAGTAAATGATGTCATGTCAAAAATATGATTTAAGTATGAGAAGGGATTGTAATAGGAGGTGTGAAAAGGGGGAAGCAGAAAATGGCAAATTATATCACAGGAAGAAGTACAAAACTATAGTAGAGGGAAGGAGGGGAGGGAAATGAGCATTGTTTGAGAGGTACTGTCATCTGATTTGTTCAAAGGAGGGAACAATAATCTTAAGTAGATAATCCTAACTAGCTCTATAGGTAGTAGGAGGGGAAGGGGGAAGAAAGGGGAGGGTGGCTAAAAGGGAGGAAAGAAGCAATAAGAGTAAAGGAGAGTAAAAGGGAGGGGGGCTAAAAGAAGGAGGGGAAGGCTGCAGGAGGAGAGGGAGAAAAGTGAATACTATTGAGGAGGGGAAGGGAGACGGGAGAGCTAAAAGCACAAATGGTGGGAAAGAGGTTGGAGGGAAATACACAGATTGTAATCATAACTGTGAATGTGAATGGAATGAACTCTCCCATAAAACGGAGACAGATAGCAGAATGGATTAAAAGCCATAATCCAACAATATGCTGCTTACAAGAAACACATCTGAAACGGGGGGATACACATAGGATAAAGGTCAAAGGATGGAGCAGAATATATTGTGCTTCAGCTGATGTAAGAAAGGCAGGAGTAGCAATCCTAATCTCAGACAAAGCAAAAGCAGAAATAGATCTAATCAAAAGGGATAAGGATGGAAACTATATCCTGCTAAAAGGCACCATAGACAATGAAGCAATATCATTACTAAACATGTATGCTCCAAGTGGTATAGCATCCAGATTCTTAGAGGAGAGGTTGGGGGAGTTGAAGGAAGAAATTGATAGCAAATCTATACTAGTGGGGGACCTCAACCTCCCCCTCTCTGAACTTGATAAATCCAACCTCAAAATAAACAAAGAGATTAAGGAGGTAAATAAAACTCTGGATAAGGTAGATATGATAGATCTTTGGAGAAAATTAAATGGGAATAGAAAGGAATATACCTTTTTCTCAGCGGTACATGGAACATTTACAAAAATTGACCATGTACTAGGACATAAAAATCTCACAATCCAGTGCAGAAAGGTAGAGATAATCAATGCATCCTTTTCAGATCATAATGCATTAAAAATTACATGTAATAAAAGGCCATGGAAAGAGAAACCAAAAATCAATTGGAAACTAAATAATCTAATTCTAAAGAAGGGTTGGGTTAAAGAAGAAATCATAGAAACAATCAACAATTTCATTCGAGAGAATGACAATAGTGAGACAACATACCAAAACTTATGGGATACTGCAAAAGCAGTTATTAGGGGAAGTTTTATATCTTTGAATGCTTACATAAATAAAATAGAGAAAGAGGAGATCAATGACTTAGGCTTGCAGTTGAAAAAGCTAGAAAAAGAACAAATTGAAAATCCCCAAGTAAATACCAAATTAGAAATACTGAAAACCAAAGGAGAGATTAATAAAATTCAAATTAAGAAAACTATTGAATTAATAAATAAAACCAATAGTTGGTTTTATGAAAAAACTAATAAAATTGATAAACCTTTGGTCAATATGATTTAAAAAAAGAAAGAAGAAAATCAAATTGCTAATATTAAAAATGAAAGGGGTGAACTCACCTCCAATGAGGAGGAAATTAAAATAATAATTAGAAACTACTTTGCCCAACTTTATGCCCACAAATTCGATAATCTAAACGAGATGGATGAATATTTTAAAAAATACAAATTGCCCAGATTAACAGAAGAGGAAGTTGAATACTTAAACAACCCCATCTCAGAAAAAGAAATTGAACAAGCCATCAATGAACTCCCTAGGAAAAAATCTCCAGGGCCAGATGGATTCACAAGTGAATTCTATCAAACATTTAAAGAACAGTTAATTCCAATACTACATACACTATTTTTGAAAATTGGGGAAGAAGGAGTCCTCCCAAATTCTTTCTATGATACAAATATGGTTTTGATACCCAAACCAGGAAGAGACAAAACAGAGAAAGAAAATTATAGACCAATTTCCCTAATGAATATAGATGCAAAAATTTTAAATAAGATTTTAGCAAAACGAATACAGCATCTTATCACGAGATTAATACATTATGATCAGGTAGGATTCATACCAGGACTACAGGGCTGGTTCAATATTAGGAAAACTATTAGCATTATCGATCACATCAACAACAAAGCTAACAAAAACCACATGATTATCTCAATAGATTCAGAAAAAGCTTTTGACAAAATACAACACCCATTCCTACTAAAAACACTGGAGAATGTAGGAATAAAGGGAACTTTCCATAAAATAATAAGCAGTATCTATCTAAAACCTTCAGCAAGCATTATATGCAATGGGGATAAGCTAGATGCATTCCCAATAAGATCAGGGGTGAAACAAGGTTGTCCATTATCACCACTATTATTCAATATGGTACTAGAAATGTTAGCTGTAGCAATTAGACAAGATAAAGATATTTAAGGAATAAGAATAGCCAAAGAAGAAACTAAGTTATCACTCTTTGCAGATGATATGATGATTAACCTAGAGAATCCCAGAGATTCAAATAAAAAATTACTTGAATTAATAAACAACTTTGGCAAAGTTGCTAGTTACAAAATAAACCCACACAAATCTTCTGCGTTCCTATATATTAGCAACAAAGTCCAACAGCAAGAGATAGAAAGAGAAATCCCATTTAAAGCTAGGGTAGACACTATAAAATACTTAGGAGTCTACCTGCCAAAACAAACCCAGGGATTATATGAACACAATTACATGACACTTTTTGCACAAATAAAGTCAGATTTAAGTAAGTGGAGAAACGTTAGTTGCTCATGGGTAGGCCGTGCCAATATAATAAAAATGACAATTCTACCTAAATTAATATACTTATTTAGTGCCATACCAATTAAACTATCAGACAATTACTTTCTAGAGCTGGATAAAATAACATCAAAATTCATTTGGAAAAACAAAAGGTCCAGAATATCAAAGGGACTAATGAAAAGAAATGCTTGGGAAGGTGGCCTAGCGCTACCAGACCTCAAACTCTACTATAAAGCAGCAATTATCAAAACCACTTGGTATTGGCTAAGAAACAGAGAGGTAGACAAGTGGAATAGACTTGGCACTCACGACACAGTAGGCAAGGAATACAGCAACCTTCTGTTTGATAAACCCAAGGACCCCAGCTTCTGGGATAAGAACTCATTGTTTGACAAAAATTGCTGGGAAAACTGGATAACAGTGTGGTGGAAATTAGGCATAGACCCATACCTGACACCGTATACAGGAATAAAGTCCAAATGGGTACATGATTTAGGTATAAAGATTGATACCATGAATAAACTGGAGAAGCAAGGAATAGTGTATTTATCAGATCTATGGAGAAGGGAAGAATTCTTTACTAAAGGAGAGATAGAAAGCATTATGAAATGCAAAATGGATAACTTTGATTACATTAAACTGAGAAGTTTTTGCACAACCATACCCAATGCAACCAAAATCCGGAGGGATGTAGTAAATTGGTAAAGAATTTTTACAGCTAAGCTCGGGGATAAAGGCCTCATTTCTAGAATATATAGAGAACTGACTCAAATGTATAATCATACAAGTCATTCCCCTATTGATAAATGGTCAAAGGATATGAACAGGCAATTTTCAGTGGAAGAAATTAAAGCTATCTATAATCATATGAAAAAATGCTCTAAATCACTATTGATTAGAGAGATGCAAATCAAAACAACTCTGAGGTACCACATCACACCTATAAGATTGGCAAACATGACAGAACAAGAAAATGATACATGCTGGAGAGGATGTGGGAGAGTTGGAACACTAATTCATTGTTGGTAGAGCTGCGAGCGCATCCAACCATTCTGGAGAGCAATTTGGAACTATGCCCAAAGGGCTACAAAAATGTGCATACCCTTTGACCCAGCAATATCGCTACTAGGACTATATCCCCAAGAGATCATAAAAATGGGAAAGGGTCCCACATGTACAAAAATATTTATAGCAGCACTCTATGTAGTTGCCAAAAACTGGAAGTCAAGGGGATGTCCATCAATTGGGGAATGGCTGAATAAATTATGGTATATGAATGTAATGGAGTACTATTGTGCCATAAGAAATGATGAACAAGAAGACTTCAGAGAGGCCTGGAAGGACTTATATGACCTGATGCTGAGTGAAAGGAGCAGAACCAGGAGAACTTTGTGCACAGCAACGACCACAGTGTGCCAGAGTTTTTTCTGGTAGACTTGGAATTTTGTAATAAGGCAAAAACTTCTTATAAAAAAAAAAAAATTCCCAAAGGTGGTTCTCAAGGCAAAATGCCTTCCACACTCAGAGAAAGAAATATGGAAGTCACTCACAAAATGTAGCAGATCATGTTTGTGTATGTGTATGTGTTTGTGTATCATGTTCTGATTTGTTATATGATTTCTTTCATTTATTTTAGTCTGACTACATAGCATGACTATAGTGAAAATATACTCAATAGGAAAGTATATGTAGAATCTATACAGAATTGTATGCAGTCGTGGGGAGGGAGGGGGGTAGCAGGGGGTAGGTGCAGGGGGGGATAAAATCTCAATTGTATGGCAGTGATTGTTAAACATTAAAAAATAATTAAAAAAATGAGAAGAAAAAAAATTTTTCTGAAATCAGGATTGCTACTCCTGCTTTTTTTTTTTTTTTACTTTTTTATCATGATAGATTATGCTCCAACCATTTCCCTTTACTCGGTGTTCATGTCTCTGCTTCAAGTGTGTTTCTTGAAAACAGCATATTACAGGATTTTGGTTTTTAATCCATTCTGCTATCTTGTTCCATTTTATAGGAGAGTTTATCCCATTCCCATTCACAGTTATGGGTATCAACTATGAATTACCCTCCATCGTATTTTTCCTTCCGTTTGTTGTCTCTCTCCTTTCACCCTTTCCCTCCTCACGAGTGTTTTGCTTCTACCACCTCCCCTGAAGTGCCCTCTCTTCTGTCAGTTCTCTCCCACCTCCTGCCTTTACTTAATCTCCTTCTCTCCTACTATCTTGTTAGGTAAGGTATATTTCAATATTCAGCTTATTGTGTATATTATTCCTTCTTTGAGACAATATTGATAAGAGTAAAGTTCAAGCAATGCCCAGTGCCCACCCTCCCATCTTCTCCTCTAGATTTAACATATTCTGTCCTTTCCTTTTGCCCCCAGGGAACTATATCCATAACCTCTGAGTATGTATATCCCTTCTAGCTGTACTATTAGTGAGAAATTTTTTTAAGAATCACAAATATCATCTTCTCATGCAGGGATGCAAACAGTTTAGCTTTGTTGAGTCTCTTATGTTTTTCCTGTATATGCTTCTCTTGGATCTTGATGTTGGAGCTCAAATTGTTGGTTTAATTCTGATCTTCTTATGAAAGCTGTGTAGGGTCCCTAGAAGAAAGTCCTTAACTGTTGCACACAAGTGGCTTTGACATACTCCCTTCTTGTCTGTTTTAAAGCCTTAAATTTGACAATCCCTGCTAAAACTTCATGGGGGAAAAGATCCTCTCTTTCCTATCTTTCATTCTAGTTTTAATTTCCATTTTTCATGCTGCACATGAGCAGTAAAATTGCTTGTATCCATCGCTAAGTGTTTATGCTCCACATGTATAATAACTTTAAACAACATGAGATATCCTCTTATTGAAACACATCAGGAAAAATCTGATTAAATGTGACTTCTTTAAGTTCTTAAATGTTTCTTTGTTATTAGAACAGCCCTGATGATTGCTCTCAGTGATGAACCAACTGGCATAGTCAGTCTTCTTCTTCAATATGATGTTGATCTCTCTTGTAAAGATACATATGGATGGACAGCTGAAGAATATGCTATTGTCAGTGGTCATTCTATGTAAGTACAAACATCATAGCTCTAATTATCTTTATATAATTACATTTAAAAGAACTTTTCCTTCATATAACTGAGACTGCCTGGGACTTTTACAGTTGCATAATGTAGCAAGCATCTGACAAGCATACTTCAAGGCACTTAGAAGAAATTGGGCAAATGGCCAAGTTAGGTCATCCAATTTCAGGAGGACATAAGCAAGAGACAGGTTGTACAAAGAAGAATCAGGTAACCTGAGATTGGGATTTCACAAGTAATAATAATGATGATGATAGCTGCCATTTTTATAGTTCTTTAAGGTTTTCCAATGTTTCCATAAATTTTATTCTTTGATCTTCACAAAAGGTCTGTAATTTCCTTATGCCATCTGATTTAGGGAAGCAGTTGCTTTTTTGTTTGTTTGTTTTTTAACCTTTACTGACAACTCACAATTATAGTACACCTAAAGTTAGTTTTAGGGAAAATCACATTATGTCTTGGACACCTTCAAATGAGTGATAACTAGAAAGAATAAATCATAAATACTAATAATCAACTTTAGAATTTAGAGAAAGAGTGCTCAATTCAGAGTCAGAGGATCTGGGAGAGATCATGCCTCTCACTATATGTGTGACCTTGGACAACTGTTACCATTTCTGGGACTCAGTTACTTACTCTATAAAATAAAGAGATTGGAGTAGATGACCTATATAAACCCTTTCAGTTCTAAACCTACAACTCTATAATACAGCGACTCTGAGTATAAGTGTATTACATTTAGATTAGTTATTCTCTATATACTTTATCAAAACAATAAAAACATTTTGGGGTGATAAGCTGATTATTTAAGGTTTGAGATACACAAAGAATTGATGCATATAATTTTTATCTTGGTTGATGTAGACTTATTATGTTTTATATTTTATTTTATACTTAGTCATTACCAACTAATTAATCAATATGGAAGACAGAAGGCACTTAATCAGCCCCTTCCACCCAAAATCAGCAGTTCAGAAAGGGCTTCTGATCCAGAAAGTACTTTGCGTGTACCTGCCATGAACCAAGAAGGTAGGACTGGCAAATCCAAAGAAATAGTTAATTTAAAAAAATAATGAAAGAGCAATCGTAAAATTCATATGTACTTTTTTCCTATTTCCATTTTATATTTTATAGGAATAGGAACTGGTTTACTTTTGATTAGTTACTTAATGGTTCAGTATCCTGAAACTGTTTACTTAAAATAGCCTCAAGATCTTTTATGTTATTATTTTCTTCTTTATTCAAAAATTTCTTTATGTAGCCTACAATAACAATTTTCAGATTTCTATATTGTTCTAAATGTTTTAAATCATGTGAAAACAAACAAAAAAAATATGAAAACAATATCATTTATTTCAGATTCTTAAATATGGGAAAAATAAATAATACATAAAAGGGCCTTCTCTAAGTGTTGCATGTACACACACACACACACACACACACACACACACACACACACACACACAGACAGCTGGACTTATCTGATATATGAATGTGGAAAGTTAGAACAGTAAAAGAACAAGAGAACAGAGCCCTTGTTCTTTTTTTGGAACTCTGTGTAAATCACCAAGCTTTGAGAAAATATACATTTTATATGTTTCCAAAATTTTAAAATGTTCATAAAGCTTTTGCCTCACAAATACCAAAGAGAATATAAACGTCATAGCTAAGAATTAGGAGGACCAGGGAATGGAGGTTTGAAAAGTAATGCATATATCCTAGATTTTCAGTTGGTATTTGCATACCTGCCCATCTCCAACAAGACTCTAGGAAGACTTTCCAACCTCCCTATTCAGGCAGGTAAACCTTAAAAGAGAGAAGATTTTTTGACTTATCTCGTAACATTTAATCCTACCATCTGAGCCATTTGGAATCTTAAATGACCTGGGCTTATAATAATAAATTCATCTCACGTTTATAAAATTTTTTTTTCAAATCAATTGACCCATTACCTTGTGAGAAAAGTAGCATGGGTATTCTGTTTACTCCCATTTAAATGGGGATGAAACTGAGGAGCAGAAAGCTTATATGACTTGCTCATGGTAACAGAGATCCAAGGAAAGTGTTGTCATCTACTTCTAACTACCATACATTACACTATACATCTGAAAGAAGTAAGCTACGTAAACCTTTCCTTAGAAGAAATGAGAAATCACAATGAAAGAAAATTAGTATTTAATTTTAAGTATATCTTACTACTACCTAAAAAAATGTCCTTTGCCAATAAAATATTTTAATTTCCTGTAGCTAGTCAGGTGACAACTGAACCTCTCTTTCCCCATTTTATTCGTTTGTAAAGTAGTATATCTCTAGCTCATTAAAGCAAAACCTCACCCTCACTGTCTATACCCTTTTTAGAGCCAGAGGGCATCACATCCCTTGAGAACCACTGCCTCATTAACAAAAGCCTTGAATCTTCTTACAAATCTTCCCAGGCCCTACAATGGGTGGGAAAGATCCTCCCCAGACACATTGAAATAGAGGCAGTATACCTCTTGATTGTACTGAAACAGAAACAGCACAAGAATTCTTTACTTGCCATTACACCTCAGGAAAAGCCTTGCTTGAGTCTCCTTCTGCCACTCTTGCATTGCATGATAATGAAGTAATGCTACCAGCCACAAAATAGAAAACTGATACATATCCTTGACTTCCCTATGAATCCAATATTTCCTGTGTGATCTTGGGACAAATCCACACAGAGAAGATAAGTAGTTGAACTGAATGAAATTGTTATGACAAACATTGAAGGGCAAAAAGATGAAGTTGTATTCTTCGATAAGAAGTATTTTTTTAATCATGTTAACTACATATATAAATTTTAAGCATAAATCTTTGAAAATCCCTAATTCAATTTTAATAAAAGTAATAATACTAAGTAATCTGACAGTTGTAACCTATAATATTTTCCATACAAGCCAAAATCATAGTGTATGCTTTTAATTTTAGAATTTTAAAAGGTTAAAGAAGTAGGGAGAAGAATAAGAAGAAAAGTTATAGTGATTTGTTCTTATAAAATAAATATACTTTCCTTCAATACTCCTCTTTCATCATAAGACATTTATTTGTTGCACCTTATTTTGTGTTCATCAAAATGTTGGTAGAAATTCATCATTTGATAGGTAAGTGTAGTAGTAATGGTCAAACCATCAAGGTTTGACCCGAAGGGTGATGGTCTTCCCAGTCAAAGTCTTCACAAACATCTGCATCATGGTACTGGGTCCACCTGAGGACAGAGGAAAGGTAAAAGGAAGGGTTAAGGGCAGTGGGTGGGAAGTAAGGAGGTTCCTCCATGGAGTGCAAAGCGTGCACATACTTCTATATTTTAATTCTTAAAGGGATGTTGTGGCCCTATCTTTTACCCTAGCTTTTGGCACCACCATGATGCCTGCAGTGGATAAAGCACCAGTGCAAGAGTCAGGAGGACCTGAGTTCAAATCTTACCTCGGACACTTGACACTTATTAGCTGTGTGACCTTGGGCAAGTCACTTAACCCCAATTGCCTCATCCTGGGTCATCTCCAGTCATCCTGATGAATATCTATGGTCACTTGATTCAGATGGCGCTGGAGGAGAAGTGAGGCTGGTGACCTGCACAACGCTCCCTCACTCAAAGTCAAGTGCAAGTCTTGTCATCATTTCTCTGATGGCATGGTCTTCTTTGGCAATGAAGGATGAACACACACACACCACATAAATACTGGTCTATGGTATGACAAATTCTCCTTTAATTGTGCATTTTTTCACTTCTGTGACTTTTCTCCATAAATGCATGCAAAACTTTAATAGTAATTTGTAAATCCCTTAGGTCATAAATACCACTTCAATTCATTGCATAGGAATTGAAAATATGTCTAAACTACTTGCAATAATAATCTATGCAAGGTAAAGAAACATATCGGGGGGCGGAGACAAGATGGCGGAGTAGAAAGACGCACATACACATAGCTCCGAACCCACAACCCACAGAACGGCTAGAGGGGACCAACCCACGGTGAATTCTGCACCCAGAGGCCATGGAATATTGGAGTGAGGGAGATTTCTGTTCCGGAGAGACCTGCAAACCTCTCGCGGGGGGTCCTTCGCGCTGTGGACTGGGCGCCGGGACTGGGAGCTGAGTGCAGCCCTGCAGCGGCTGTGACACCGTGAGGAAAAGATCCGAGCAGGCTACGGGGACGAGATATCCTGCGGCCACGGGGGTCCCTCCACCCACAGAGGGACCTGCAAACCCCTCGCAAAAGGTCCATCGTGCTGCAGACGCGGAGCCCAGCCCAGACCGGCGGCGGCGGCGGCCACGGCTCCGAGAGGTACAGATCCGAGCAGGCTTTAGGGACGGGATATCCAGCGGCGGCACAAGCCCCCCCACCCACAGGTGACGAGGGTCGGTGAGAGAGTCTCTTTGGCGGGTCAAGAGGGGAGTGGGGTGCCCCCATGGCTCGGGCCCCCCCGGGAGATAGAAGCTGAGAGGCGGCTGCAGACAGGGGCTCTCCAAGCGGGCAGGAGCCTGGATCCATTGTGGAAGGTCTGTGCATAAACCCCCTGAGGGAACTGAGCCTGAGAGGCGGCCCTGCCCTGACCTGACCATCTGAACTTAATCTAACACTGAATAGCAGCCCTGCCCCCGCCAAAAGCCCTAAGGCTGGAAGCAGCATTTGAATCTCAGTCCCCAAACGCTGGCTGGGAGGACCACGAGGCGAGGTGGGTGTGAGGAGAATATTCAGAGGTCAAGCCACTGGCTGGGGAGAATGCCCAGAAAAGGGAAAAGAAATAAAACTATTGAAGGGTACTTTCTCGGAGAAAAGACACTTCCTCCCTTCCTTTCTGACGAGGAAGAACAATGCTTACCATCAGGCAAAGACACAGAAATCAAGGATTCTGTGTCCCAGCCCACCCAATGGGCTCAGGCCATGGAAGAGCTCAAAAAGAATTTTGAAAATCAAGTTAGAGAGGTGGAGGAAAAACTGGGAAGAAAAATGAGAGGGATGAAAGAGAAGCATGAAAAGCAGATCAGCTCCCTGCTAAAAGAGAACCAAAAAAATGTTGAAGAAATTAACACCTTGAAAACTAGCCTACCTCAATTGGCAAAAGAGGTTCAAAAGGCCAATGAGGAGAAGAATGCTTTCAAAAGCAGAATTAGCCAAATGGAAAAGGAGATTCAAAAGCTCACTGAAGAAAATAGATCTTTCAAAACTGGAATGGTACAGATGGATGCTAGGGACTTTATGAGAAAGACAGATATCACAGAACATAGCGAGAAGATTCGAAAAATGGAAGATAATGTGAAATATCTCATTGGAAAAACAACTGACCTGGAAAATAGAATCAGGAGAGACAATGTAAAAATTTTGGGACTACCTGAAAACCATGATCAAAAGAAGAGTCTAGACATCATCTTCCATGAAATTATCAAGGAAAACTGCCCTGAGATTCTAGAACCAGAGGGCAAAATAAATATTCAAGGAATCCACAGAACACCGCATGAAAGAGATCCAAAAAGAGAAACTCCTAGGAACATTGTGGCCAAATTCCAGAATTCCCAGGTGAAAGAGAAAATATTGCAAGCAGCTAGAAAGAAACAATTCAAGTATTGTGGAAATACAATCAGGATAATACAAGATCTAGCACCCTCTACATTAAGGGATCGAAGGGAATGGAATAGGATATTCCAGAAGTCAAAGGAACTAGGACTAAAACCAAGAATCAGCTACCCAGCAAAACTGAGTATAATACTTCAGGAGAAAAAATGGTCTTTCAATGAAATAGAGGATTTTCAAGTATTCTTGATGAAAAGACCAGAGCTGAAAAGAAAATTTGACTTTCTAACACAAGAATGAAGAGAACCATGAAAAGGTGAACAGCAAAGAGAAGTCATAAGGAACTTACTAAAGTTGAACTGTTTACATTCCTACATGGAAAGACAATATTTGTAACTCTTGAAACATTTCAGTATCTGGGTACTGGGTGGGAGTACACACACACACACATGCACACACGCACACATACATAGAGACAGAGTGCACAGAGTGAATTGAAGAGGATGGGATCATATCTTAAAAAAAAAATGAAATCAAGCAGTGAGAGAGAAATATTGGGAGGAGAAAGGGAGAAGTTGAATGGGGCAAATTATCTCTCATAAAAGAGGCAAGCAAAAGACTTATTAGTGGAGGGATAAAGAGGGGAGGCAAGAGAAAAACATGAGGTCTACTCTCATCACATTCCACTAAAGGAAAGAATAAAATGCACACTCATTTTGATAGGAAAACCTATCTCATAATACAGGAGAGTGGGGGACAGGGACACAAGCAGGGTGGGGGGGAGGATGGAGGGGAGGGCATGGGGAGGAGAATGCAATCAGAGGTCGACACTCATGGGGAGGGAAAGGATCATAAGAGAATAGAAGTAATGGGGGACAGGATAGGATGGAGGGAAATATAGTTAGTCCTATACAACACAACTAGTATGGAAATCATTTGCAAAACTACACAGATTTGGCCTATATTGAATTGCTTGTCCTCCAAAGGGAAGGGGTGGAGAGGGAGGGAGCTAAAGAAGTTGGAACTCAAAGTGTTAGGATCAAATGTAATGTTCTTACCACTGGGAAATAAGAAATACAGGTTAAGGGGTCAAGAAAGCAATCTGGCCCTACAGGACAAAAGAGAAGACGGAGACAAGGGCAGGGAGGGAGGATAGAGGAGAGAGCAGATTGGTCACAGGGGCAATTAGAATGCTTGGGTTTGGGGGGGGGGGGAGGGGATAAAAGGGGAGAAAATTTGTAACCCAAAATTTTGTGAAATAAATGTTAAAAGTTAAATAAAAAAAAACCATCATAATTAAAATAAAGCATACTCTAGCCTTACCTAGATTCTTTAAAAATGTCATTTTGCTTTCCAATCAGTTCTCACATCTGTACCTTTTTTCCTCTACAGCAATGAGTTTTTAATAAATTTTTCATGATACATAGAATAAGACAACCTGTATTTTAAATCTTTTGTAATAGCTGACTTTTTAAATTAACACTTATGCATTTACTTGTCTTCTGGCTTATTGAAGCAGCAGTTTAGATAACATTTGGCAAATTAATGTCTGTCAAAATGGCTAGCCATAAAGACTCCAGCACCACATTCATCAGAAGAGCATTCTTGTCAAAGGCGGCTAATCTTGCCATTCTCATCAACCTTATAGTACTTCAGAACAACAAGCTTAACCTTCTTTTTCTTATGCTTGTTCTTTTTGGGAGTGGTGTAAGACTTCTTCGTTCTCAGCACTACCATGATACCTCAGAATAAGATATAGGGCAATCTCCTTCTGAATGTTGTAGTCAGACAATGTACATCCATATTCTAGTTGCTTGCCCACAAAAATCAATCTTTGTTGAGCAGGGGGAATACCTTCCTTGTCTTGTATCTTGGCCTTGATGGTTTGACCTGAAGGGTGATGATCTTCCCAGTCAAAGTCTTCACAAACTTCTGCATTGTGGCACTGGGTCCATCTGAGGACAGAGGAAATGTAAAAGGAATTATCAAGGGCAATGGATGGAAAGTAAGGAGGTTCCTCCATGGAGTGCAAAGCGTGCAAATACTCCTATATTTTAATTCTTAAAGGGATGTTGTGGCCCTATCTTTTAGCTATTTCTTAATTCTAATTTTTCAATTAAATTTCTTTCTGATTACATAAGACATAGATATAATACATTTGTCAGTCCTATCACCCTCACTCTAAACCCCTTCCCCACCAATGCTATCCTTTTATCAAGAGTTTCTAAGACTATTGAAACCCATCTATATTATGTGACAAACAAAGTTACATTCCTTGCTTGTTTTTTGAAGAATCTTTGAACTGCTTCTTACCACACTAAATAAGTCTAAGAAAAGCTGCTATCAAATCAGAGCCTTCAGCTTGTAAATTGGAACTGAGACCTACATGGCCACTACTCTAACAATCTGTTTAGGCTAAGGCTGAAGATAGAGTGCTATGTGCCTAACAGCTGGAAAATATTCTGTTATACTAATATTTTAAGGGAATCAGGCTCACTCTAGTAGAAAGACCACAGATTGAAGTCAGAGAACCTAGTCTGAAATCCCACCCCTCATACTCGCTGTATGAATGTGGACAAATCACTTGACATTCCTCAGCTGCATTTTTCTTCTCATCTCTAAAATAATGGGATTGGACTAGATGTCCTCTGAGATCCCTTCTAGTTCAAGGTTTATGATTCTAATATTTTATTGCTCAAAATAATGGGATCACTAGTACAATGAAAAGTGCCACATATCAGCAGCTACATATATGGCAAGGAGAGTTTGAAATTTGTTGAAATGAACGTAATGTAAGCATTTTAGTTGTTTAATTCTTTTGTATTTTATTCTCTTTTTTCAGTAACAATAGTAACTCAGATAGTGTTATAATATTTTCTTTTTTTCTTAGTAGTATTTTTTTCCAGTTACATATAAAGATAGTTTTCAACATTCATTTTTGCAGAATTTTGAGTTCTAAATTTTTCTCCCTTCTTTCCTTCCTTCCTCCCTCCCCATGATAGGGAGCAATCTGATATGAGTTATATAGGTACAATTATGTTAAGCATATTTCCACATTAGTCATGTTGTGAAAAAATAATCAGAACAAATGGGAAAAAGCTACAAGAAAGAAATACCAACAATAACAAAAAATGAAAATCATGTGCCTTGATTTGCATTCAGACTCTATAGTTATTTTTTTGGATATAGATGGCATTTACCATTGTGAGGCTTTTGGAACTGTCTTGGATCATTCTGTTGATGAGAAGAGCTAAGTCTAAGCTTAGTTAATCATCACTCAGTGTTGCTGTTGCTATGAACAATGTTCTTCTGGTTCTGTTCACTTCACTTGGCATCAGTTCCTACAAGTCTTTCCAGGTTTTTTCTGAAATTTGCCTGCTCATCATTTCTTATAACAATACTATTCCGTTACATTCATATGCCACAACTTGTTCAGCCATTCCCTAGTTGATGGACATTCCCTTAAGTACAAATTTTTGCCACCACAAAAAGGGCTGCTATAAATATCTTTGTACATGTGAGTCCTTTTGCTTGATCAAAGTGTATATGCCTTTGGGCATAGTTTCAGATTGCTCTTCCAAATGGTTGGATCACAACTCTCATCTCACAACTCCACCAACAATGCATCAGTATTCCAAATTTCCAGCATCTCCAACATTTATCATTTTCCTGTTTTGTCATCTTAGCCAATCAGATAGGTGTGATGTGGTACCTTAGAGCTGTTTTAATATTAGTTTCTCTAATCCATAGTGATGTAGAGAATTTTTTCATATGACCCTAGCTAGCTTTAATTTCTTCATCTGAAAACTGCCAGTTAATGTCCTTTGACCATTTATTAATTGAGGAATGACTTCTATTCTTCTGAATATGACTCATTTTAGAAAGGAGGCTTTTATCAGAAACACTGACTATAAAAAGATATTTCTTGGTTTTCTGCTTTCCTTCTAATTTTGATTGCATTGGTATTGTTTGTGCAAAGACATTTTAATTTAATATAATCAAAATTATCCATTTTGCATTTTATAATGTTCCCTATCTCTTGTTTGGTAATGAATTCTTCCATTCTCCATAAATCTGACATGGAAATATTCCTTGCTGTCCTAATTTGCTTCTGGTATCATTCATTCTTTATGTCTAAATCATCTACCCATTTAGCCTTATCTTGGTATAGGTTGCAGGAGTGGGAGCCTGTGACCTCAAGATTACATGTGGCCATCTAGGCCCTCAGATATGGCCCTTAGACTGAATCCAAACTTCACAGAACGAATCCCTTTAATAAAAGCTTTTATTCTGTAAAATTTGCACTCAGGCAAAGGCCATACCCGAGGACCTGGATTTCTGGCCACACATGGCCATGAGGCCATAGGTTCCTCACCTCTGGTTAGGGTGTAAGATGTTGGTCTATGCCTAGTTTCTGCCATACTATTTTTCAGTTTTCCCAGAAGTTTTTGCCAAATAGTGAATTCTTATCCCAGAAGCTGCAGTCCTTGGGTTTATCAAACAGTAGATTACTGTAGGTATTTCCTACTGTCTTGTGAACTTGATCTATTCCCCTGATCCCCTACTCTATTCCTTGGCTAGTACCAAATAGTTTTGATGGTTGCCACTTTATAATATAGTTTTAGATCTGGTACAGCCAAGCCGCCTTCCTTTGCACTTTTTTTCATTAATTCCCTTGATATTCTTGACCATTGGTTCTTCTCGATGAATTTTGTTGTTATTTTTTTAGCTCTATCAAATAATTTTTTGGTAGCTTGATACGACAGTGAATAAGCATATGAATTTAGTTAGAATTGCCATTTTTGTTATATTTGCTTGGCCAACCCATGAGCAACTGATATTTTTTTAGTTGTTTAGATTTAACTTTATTTGTGTGAAAAATGTTTTTTTAATTGTGTTCATATAGGTCCTGAATTTGTTTTGGCAGATAGACTCCCAAGTATTTTGTATTCTTTACAGTTATTTTGAATGGAATTTTTCTTTCTATCCCTTGCTGTTGAGCTTTGTTGGTAATATATAATAGTGGTTTTATCTTATAGGCTGCAAGTTTGTTAAAGTTTTTAATTGTTTCAAGTAGTTCTTTAGTTGATTTTCTAGGGATCTCTAAATATACCATTATCTCATTTGGAAAGAGTGATAACTTTGTTTCCTCGTTGCCTATTTTAATTCCTTCAATTTCTTCTCTTACTGATGAAGCTAACATTTCTTGTACACTATTGAATAATAGTGGTGATAATGAACATCTTTTTTTCACACCCTGATGTTAATCTTAATTTTTTTAATGATCTGATCTTAATTTTGTCCACAAAGATGACATGAGGGAATTTGTGAAGTGCTCTGCTGAAATTTAGATAAAGCATAATGACAGTAATACCCTGGTCAGTCAGTGTAGCAATTCTGTCAACATGTGAAGATAGTCTGGTATGACCTGTTTGAGCCACTTCCCAATGAAATCATGAGAGTGGGTAAGATCAACGAAGACTATCAAAACATATTATAGTAACTGCAATAGTATCTGAGGCTATGTAAGGTCAAGAAATAAGGTACGCTAAGGAAAAAAAAGCCTTTCAAATTTAGCATTTAAGATACCACTGATAACCTTGGACTAAACCATTTCATTAGAGTGTGAGGTCCAAAGCCAGATAAAAGGGTTTGACTAGTGAATATAACTGTAGTAACAAGACAGGGAGGGGGAGATAATGGATAATAATAACTTGAGGGGATGCCATGAAAGATGGGAGAAACTTTAAAGACCTAGAAAATATTGTATATTCTGGTGTTTATCCTTTTCATACATCATTGCCCTTTATTTGTACTTTTTGAAATGAGTATAAAAATAGTTTAGTCATATTTGAAAAGGGAAGGCTTCTACTCTCTAAAATGTCATTTTCATGCTAAATTTGTAATGTATATTGAAAGCTAAAAGATTAATCTTCAAGAAGTTATTCTGAAAAAAGCTGTCTTCTAGTCAAATTAAAGTTGTTTATATTTGAAAAAAGTGATGTAACTATGCTTAGAAGAAATGGGAGTACTTGTTAAAAAAATACAAGCACTGAAGGGATTCTAATTGTAAACATTTTCTGTGGAAAAATATTTCAGCCTGGTGTATAGAGAGGGGGCCTCAAAGCCCAAGAGACATGATTTCAAGTCTCATTTCTGACACATAGTGGCTAGGTGACCCTGGGCAAGTCATTTATCCTCTAAGTGCCTGCCCTAGGAAATTCTCTAAGACTATAAGTTGCAGAGAAGGTACCAGCCTACATTATTAGAGGAGAGTTTCCTTACCTGGGAGTTCTCTATAAATAAATCACAGGTTCAGAGTCTATTTCCTAATCCTAATTGATTTGAAAAGTCATATGTACATGTTACTTTTAAAAGGTTATCACAAAAGAATAACTGAGATAGATTTTGATGCCAGGGGTAAGAGCTAGTAATCCAAGAAAAAAAGGATAGATTGAATAAAAGAAAGAAAATGATTGTTGGTATTTTCCCTAAGAGATAAAATACAAGAAGTAAAATAGAGTCATAAAGCTAGTTGGTAATTTAAGTGACATCCTGTGAAAAAGTTAAATATTATGTCAGGTAGATAAAACTGATGTACTATTTAACTCCAGTATGTCCTTATCAAATGCATCTGATTGGGGTTCTACCAGTACTTCTCAGAAAAATAAGTGTTACAGAATTTCCAAGGATTTGAATTTTAATGGGAGTCATTCTTACCAGTCATTGCCAGTGACCAAAAGTCAGTCAGGATCCACAGTTTCTTTTTTTCAAAGAAGATGAAGCAGTTGAAGCCAAAAGTGGCTCTGAGACTGGGTTTAGGGTTATGATTCTAGGAAGAATCATAGAAACAGTGTGAACCACAGCTCCCCCTAAAAAAAAGAGGAAAGTAGGGAAGGTAATGAACAAGCATGTAGAGTTACCATTCTGAATTTTCCTTAGGTAGATTATTTGCTCAATTTGTTACATTCCAATCTTTGTTGGTATAGATAAGCAAAATAAATGATAAAGTCATGTGGTGACAAAATTCGTTGCCTATTTTTCCTCCTCTCTTGCAGTCTAGAATCTAGTAGGTGTCTTTTAAAGAGGTATTTTGATTTTCTCTTCTAATCACTGTAACATATTCCATAAAAAATGAAAGGGGATAGTTTATGCCTGTGCGATAAATTAGCCTTCTGTCTAATTAATTGTGATTTGCTACTTCATTTGTTTTAGTGTTTCAAATCCTAAAACCATTAGGCTATATTTATATAGGCTCATATTTGCATATAAAATCATTTATGAATGATTTTTCTTTTTTCTTTCATTTTGGATTATTTATAGCTATCTTCCCCAAAGCTAAATATAATCAATTTAACTTTCCCCAAGTATTAAATAAACCTCGTTAGTTGATGCTTCCCAGTAATTACTTCCATAACACTGGTTTGAATGTAATATGATTGCCATACTAGGGAATATCTTCTCTTTTAAAATAGTTATTTATTTTTAGTTTTCCATGTTCACTTTTATAAGAATTTGAGTTTTAAATTTCCTCCCCCTCCTTCCCCTTTTTTCTCCCTAAGATGAAATGCAATATGATATCGGCCATATGTGCACAACCATATTAAACCTTTTCCATGTTAGTCATGTTGTAAAGAAAAATTAGAATCAAAGGGAAAGCCTCGAGAAAGAAGAAACAAAAAAAGAGAAAATAGTATACTGTGAGCTGCATTCAGACTTCACAGTTCTTTCATTGGATGTGGATAGCATTTTCCATCATGATTCTTTTGGAGTTGTCTTAGATCCTTGCATTGCTGAGAAGAGCTAAGTCTATCATCAGAGTTGGTTACACACACATGGTGTTACTGTTGCTGTGTAAAAAGTCCTGGTTCTGCTCACTTCACTCAGCATCAGTTCATCTAAGTCTTTCCAGATTTTTCTGAAGTCTTTCAACATTTGTTGAACAATAGTATTCTATTACAATCATATACCACGACTTGTTCAGCAATTTCCCCAATTAAGGGGCATTCTTCAGTTTCAAATATTTGGCCACCACAAAAAGAGCTGCTTATAGCAGCTATAAAATGTTCATGATATTTTTGTACATGTAGGTTCTTTTCCATTTTGTTTTTTATTTCTTTATGATACAAACATAGAATTTCTCTTTCTACCTCTTGTTACTGGACTTTGTTAGTAATATATAGAAATGACTATGATGTATGTGAGTTTATTTTATATCCTTCCATTTGCTAAAGTTGTTTATTATTTCAAGTAGTTTTTTTAGTTGATTTTCTAAGTATACCATCATATCATCTGCAACAAATGATAACGTTGTTCTTTGCCTTTTCTAATTTATTCAATTTCTTTTTCTCCTCTTCTTACTAAAGCTAACATTTCTAGTACAATATTGAATTACATTGATGATAATGGACATCCTTGTTTCACACCTGAGCCTACTGGAAATGCTTCTATCTTATCCTCATTACATATAATGCTTGCTTATGGTTTTAGATAGATGCTACACATCATTTTAAGGGAAACTCCCTTTATTCCCGTTCATTCTAGTGTTTTTATTGGGAATGAGTGTTGTATTTTGTCAAAAGCTTTTTCTGCAGCTATTCTGATAATCATAAGATTTCTGTTTTGTTGTTTGTCTACATGGTCAGTTATGCTTACAGTTCTCCTATTATTGAACCACCTCCACATTACTGATATAAATCTTACCTGGCCATAATGTATTATCTCTGAGATAAGTTGCTATACTATCTTTGCTAATATTTTATTTAAAATTTTTGCATCCATATTCATTAGGTAGATTGATTCTTAATTTTTTTGCCCTCTGTTTTGGCTCTTCCAGGTTTAGCTATCAGCACCATATTTGAATTACAAAAATAATTTGGTCAGTTTTTCCTAATAGATTATATAGTTTTAGAATGAATTGTTCTTAAAATATTTGATAGCATTCACTTGTAAATCCATATAGCCCTGGAGATTTTTTTCTTAAGAAGTTCATTGTTGGCTTCTTCAGTTTCTTTTCTAAAATGGGATTATTTAAGTATTTTATTTCCTCCTTTATTAATCTGAGCGATTTATATTTTTGTAAGTATTCATGCATTTCACGAAGCTTGTCAAATTTATTAGCATACAGTTGGGCAAAATAGCTCAGAGTTATTGTTTTAATTTCTTCTTCATTGGTGGTGAATTCTCCCTTTTCACTTTTGTTACTGGTAATTTGATTTTCTTTTTTCTTCTTTTAATCATATTAACCAAAGGTTTATCTATTAATTTTTTCATAAAACCAGCTCTTAGTTTTATTTATTATTTCAGTAGTTTTCTTAATTTCAATTTTATTAATCTCTCCTTTGATTTTCAGAATTTCTAATTTGTTATTTAATCGGGGATTTTTAATTTGTCCTTTTTCTAGATTTTTAGTTGCATGCCCAGTTCATTGATCTCCTCTTTCTCTATTTTATTCATATAACCATTTAGAGATATAAAATTTTCCCCAAGAATTGCTTTGACTGCCTCTCATAAGTTTTAGTATGTTGTCTCTTTGTCATTCTCTTACTTGATAATTTCTTTTTTTTTCCTCAAAATCTTTTATTGGAAGATGTTTGCCAGTTACCCTCACCTCAAAAATAGACACAACAGCACACTAACGGGTTAATAACAGTGCCCAGAGCCATGCCTACAACCCTAGTCAGCTCTAAGTCCCAACCAAGCACCTTCCCTCAAGACCCGGTACCAGCTCCCACTCCTACTGGGCACAGGGCAAGATAATGACTGATGGGGGGAAGGGGGCAGTGATGGTGGTACACAGAGCCATTTGGAAGCCCCTTCACACTCAAAGCAGATATCTGGATCAGAGCTGGGACAGAGGGGGTGTTGGGAGGAATGCCAGCACTGGGGATTTGGTGTGGAAAGCGAGCAGGAGACTCAAAAGCTCACGGATTTTATATATTCTTATATTTGTTGGTTTTGTCATCTTAAAAGAGAGTCTGGTATAAAGTTTGCAGCAGGGGCGGGATCAGACGTTGCCTTTCTCCTCTTCTTCGACCCTGCCCTTCCTGGCCTCACCCACAAGGTCTGAAGCTGGGGCTTCATCTTCTCCTTTCTCCTGCCCTCCGGCTGCCTTTGCATTGGGGACCCAGAGGCCTGAGTCGATGCAACGCTACATGTGATATTTTGCTTCCGCAGGGTCCATTTTGCTGATGGTGTCTTGAAGCATCTGTATGTCCTTAATGTCAAATCATTTCTGGAGCTCCACAGGCAGTGCCTCATAGACCTCCACGGGGTCTAGACCCCCGGGGCCCAGTCGCTTCTTCCGCTCTTCCTCCTCATACTCCTTCATAGCTTTCTCAATCCGCACTTTGGCATGGCCTCTCACCCGCTCTTTGAAGGACTCTAGCTCATCTGTGAAGCCTTCCATGTACTGCTGGTCGGCTGTCTTGATTTTGGTGAAGAATTGTCTGAAGCAGGCGCGGGGATCCACCTTTAAGCTCTTGGCCAGCTCCAGAATGAATTGCATAACAATTGTCTGATGAGCCACTTGCTCCATGAGGGCACATTTCTCTTCCACTTCTAGGTCAATGCCCCAGATGACCAGGTAGTTGGCAGTTTCCTCGCAGACCAGGTGTGGGTTTTCAGATAGGTACTTCTGGCTGTCATCCCAGCGCCAAAGCATGGCAAAGTGCTTAATCTGCTTCTCATGCTTCTCTACAAAGGTCTTGTGCTTCTGTTCTTTCTGTTCCTCAGAATCTTCCTCCTTGTCTGGCTTAATATTGAACACACTTTTGCTGAAGCCATCCTTGCTCAGCGTGTCTACATTCCACGGCATGTTTTTCTCCTTCTTGCGCAGTTCATCAAGCTTTTGCTCCCAGCTCTTTTCCTCCTTCCGCAGCTGCTGGGCCTCTGCCTGGAGTCGCTGTACCTCTGCTTGGCCACCTTTGGGCTTGGCCACCTCCAGCTCCTTCAGTTTCCGCTGACATTCGGCCACTTTCCGCTTACACTCCCTACATCCTTTATCTAGCTCCTCCTTCTCCTTCTGAAATTGCTCCATGCGTTCCACTCGTGCCTGGTGCTGCCAGCGGAAGAGGCTGGCCGTGTCGATGTTGGGGTGCGTCTCGTCCTCATCGTCTGACACCTCGATGTGGTCCCACACGCTGTAATCCACCATCTTGGCGCCAGACCGATCCCGCCTAGCTCGGGTTCCCTGCGGCTACGGCGCCTCCGGCCAGACCCCTGCTCGCTCCATCCTGGCTCTCCTTGATAATTTCTTGAAAGATGCTGTTGAGGCTCTTTTTTTTTTTGATCATGCCTTTCAGGTACATAAATAATTCTTAAATTATCTCTCATGGATCAGTTTTCTAGGTCAATTGTTTCTCCAGTGAGATATTTTACCTTTTCTTCTATTTTTTTCATTCTTTTGATTTTGTTTGACTAATTCTTGGTGTCTCCTAGAGTCATTAGCTTCCACTTGCCCAATTCTAATTTTTAATGAATTGTTTTCTGCAGTTAGCTTTTGTACCTCCTTTTCTATTTGGCCAATTCTTTTTAAGAAGTTTGCCTCAGTGAATTTTTTTACCTCTGTTTCCATTTGACAGCTTCTCTTTTTTTTTTTTTTAGCACAAAAAAAAAGAATTTTATTTGTTTTAAAATGAGCAAATTCACTGCAACATTAACCTCTTTTTCCGATACAATGCAAGTAACAACAAATGTACATCTTAAATTTGGTTGGTCACAAATCAGAATGCTATCCTCTCTTTTTGATGCAGCAGAAAGTAATAAATAAGTGAAAATTAAATACTTCATATCAACAGTTTGGTATCAACAATTCAGCAGCACCATCCCCACACCTGAAGGACAGCACCGTCTGGTTTTATAAAAAAATACTTGATATGTCACGTCACTTGGGCTAAAGATATGTTAAGATATTAGTTGTTCCTTTTGTTCTTCAAGGAAGACAATGTGATCACTGTCCACCGGTGCAGTAACACATTTTTAACAGGGGCAAGTGACCAGTTGGTCCATGGCACAATCAAATAATTCACACCTCTGTCAGAATGAAACCTGTGCAAAAGGCTCCGTGTTTATAAGCGACAATACAAACTGACGATGCCGTCAGTCCTTCACACTTTTTAAAAAAATATCTACATTTATCCTCATAAATGCCTAAATGTTAAACCATCATTTGTTCAAAGAAAGAGATGCACATTCATACTGTGAAGTTATTAGGAAAATACTCTCGCAAATAAACTATATAAAGATAAAATACACTTCAAAGGTTTTTTTGTAATTGTTGGGTTTTTTAAACATTATTCTATAAAGTGCAGAGAAATCCTTCTAAGTAAAGGGAAAAAACTACTCCCTATAACAACAATATAATTACAGCAGCTTTTGCATAGCAATACTTACAAAGTTGAACACTTCAGTTTCCTCAGGAAGAGAAGGATGGAAGAACATCTTCCAATTCAGATCTTTTTTTGGACACGGTTCTGTTTTCTTCGGGAATGGTTGCTGACGCCAAATCTCCATTAAGAATATTTCTTGAACAGTGAACAGGTCTATCTGGGTCTTCAGGGGGAATATCATTGTAGTCTGTATCTGAATAGGTTCTTCTGCGTCTCTGGGAGATCCGGTGAAGTGAAGGCCCTGGTTCTTTTACAGTGTGACTAGTCCTCTCTGAGCTGTAAGAACCAGGATGGCTGATGGAACGCTTCATCATTTGAACTGGTGAAGGTGATACAGGAGAAACCAAAGGATCTGGATGAGGCAACTGAAACATCTCTGGTTTAAACTTGGCATTTGCTATCTTCACACATTCCTCGAGTGTGGTGATGAATGTGTTACATGTGGCACTAAGCAGAGATGAAGCTTCATTCATATTCTCTACACTGGGGGATGAATGACTGTCATCATGATGGACGAATTCTTGTATAGTATGAACTTGCTGCATTAAGAGGTCACAGTAGAGGCGAAGTTCAGACATTTTGGTTTTCAGAGATTCATTGGTTTCACTTATTTCTTTTTCCTTTTTTGCTCTAGTGTCAGTCAAACACGCTTTCGCACTGCCCAGAGCGACTAGCCACCTCTGCCTCTCGGCGGCATTCACAGCTTTCATGTAGAAATGCTGCTCTCCTGGAATGATTAATTCCATTCTTGTATTGTCTGCCGGGTGGACTTTAATTTCACAAACTGCCATCTTTATGCTTCCTTTGCTCCCTTTGCACACATCATCCTGTGAATCATAATAGGATAATATCCCATTATCTAAAACAAACCAGCGAGGTTGCCAACCTGTGAGATAATTGGTCCACTTGTACAGAACCCCCTCCATCCTTCAGATCCCGGCCCGCCGCATCCTCCTCGCGGGCGCCCCGGGCTCGGCCTCCTCCTCTCCGGGCGCCGCTGCTCCTGCTCCGGCGGCCCCTCCGCGGGGCCTGCGCCTTCGGCCGGGGCGGGAGTGGCCGCGATCACAGTTAGCCCCTGTGGAGGGGGCTCCCCGCGCCGGGAAGGCGTGCGCGGTCCCGGTCCCGGCCCCGGCCCCGGACAGCAGCGGCTGGGCAGCAGCGGGGCGCTGGCCTCGTCATTCCCCGCCGGGGCTCGCGGGCGGTGGGCGAGCCGAAGCCTGAGCGTGCGCCGCCGGCAGCTGCCGCGTGCCCCGCGCCGGGCTGCCCTGGCCCCTTCCCGGCTCTCCCGGCCTGGCTCCTCCCCTCCTTCCCCTCGGGCTTCTCCGACAGCTTCTCTTTTTTAAGGAGATCTTCTCCCCAGTGTACTTTTGTACTTCTATTTCCATTTGACCAGTTGTACTTTTAAGGAGTTATTTTCTTCAGTCAATTTTTATCCTTCCTTTTCCAAGCTGTTGACTTTCTCTTGCATACTTCTCATTTCTTTTTCCAATTTTTCTTCCACCTTTCTTATTTGACTTTTAAAATCTTTCTTGAGTTCTTCCCAAAAGGTTTTTCGGACTTGGGACCAATTCATATCCTTTTGAGGTTTTAGATATAGGTATATTAACAACATTGTCCTCTTCTGATTTTCTGTTTTGTTCTTCCCTGTCATCATAATAATTCTCTATGGTCAGTGTTCTTTTCTTCTTTTTTCTCATTTTGTTTGCCTATTTCATGGCTTTTAAATTTGAACTCTCCTGCTGCAGCACAAGGGGTACTGTCCCAAGGTCCTTGTGCTGGGGAACCAGACATCTAGTCATTTGCTTTGTGTGCTGGGGCCTCAGGTGTTGGCAGCTGGGAACTTTAGGCATCTGGCAGTTTAACTGGTGCTGAGCTGGAGTCCTAGGGAAGGTGGTTGGTCTGTGTTGAGGTCAGGTGGGGTTTTTCTACTTTTTCCCTGGGCTACACTAAAGAACATGGAGGTTCCACTGCTGGAAGATGCCTGCCTGCCTACGGCTGTGCTAAAGCATATGGAGGTCAGCTTCTGGAGGATGCTTGCCTGATTTGGGTGATGCCAGAATACATGAGCTTGAGTCCACTGTTTCCCCTGGCTATGCCAAGGTACCTGGTGGGTCCTGGTATTGATATTTGCCTGCTTCACCACCCTGGGGCTCAGAATTTCTCACTGGTTTGCTGAGGTGGGGCTTGATGCTGGCTTGCTGGGATGCCTCCTGTCCTGCACTACACTCCCCATTTTACCCAAGTGAAATGGACCTCCAAGTTTTCTGGGCTAAGTCTGCTTCTCCCTGTCTTTCTACTGTCTATACTGTTCCAGGATTTTCCTGGGATGCTATTTTTTAGGGTTTTTAGAGGTCAATAAGAGAGAGTAATTCACTGCATACTCCACCATCTTGGCTCCTGGAAGTCTGGAATGTTTTTTTAATACTATTGTTAGAAGCTCCATAAATTAAGATAATTGTGTCATATTCAGGTGCAATTGTTTATGTTGGTTTGGTTTCAATAGATTTATTTGACCTGTGGCATATATTGTTATCTCTTCCTAATCTTTAGAAGTTCTGTTAATCTTTTCACATCTGTGAATTTCCATGTTATCATGCTCTATCTCACTCTGAGGTAACTAAACGTTTTACAGTGAATTTCAAATTAACTATTGGAGTATTATCTACATAGCTTATTTTCATGGGTTTTTTTTTCTTTTGGGCTTATAGAGTTACTTAATAAAAAAGGTCTCATTTGCATTTATTTCCCTATGCACCATGATACTAAGGAAGAAGACTTTTTTTTCCTACTTCTTATAAGACAGTCCTGGCCAGTGGATTCACATATTAAGCTTTAGGTTTTCTTCTCTCTGTCTTTTGAAATAGTCGGATTGTCTTTTTTTAATTGTTTTTATCCTTTCACTGCCTAAGTCATGATTCTTTTTCCCTGAACTTAATATACCATCTGTCCTATCATGAGTTAAATTTAAAAATGAGTTCTCTTGTTTTCTCACTTTTCCATTCTTGTCTCAGGGAAGTCTGTTATTTTTGAAGGAGGCATGTGAATACCAGGGAGTCTGTTCTAGTATCTTTATACCACTAAGCTTTCCTTCAAGGATGTCTGGCTAGTTATCCAGAGAAATCTAGTTCATTGTCTCTAACCTTGTAGATGTCTCAAGCAGAGAACATTTCGTAGAAGAGAGAAGGAAGGAGTTTTTTCCACCCCTCGGTCCCAATTTCCAGTCAGTTATATTGTCCTCATCCTCATGATCCTGTCATTCTATACCCTATCTCAGTATTTTCCCATCAACCCAGATCTGCTCTTTGTTCTCTTGTACTTCCCCAAACTCAACCTCATGGTCTTTGGTCATGGAGAAAATTACTGCTAGCCTAACTAATAAATTGATCTTGCACAGATCATTGTCTCTCAGTTTACCTTTCATTTTCAAATGTAACAGTTTCAACTAGATTAAATATATAAATCAATCTTCACAGCTTTCTGTGATTTGGTGTGAAATGAGCATCTCACAAGAAACTCAAAATGTAGCAGTAGATTGAGATTACAAAATAGTCAGCTAAATGCATAATTACTAAAATTGAAATTTCTTACCTATTTTATAATAAATTATAATAGATAAAATATAGCTGTGATGACTACCATTAGCATTAATGGGGGAATTTCATTCATGCAAGAAAAGTAATTCTAAATGAAATATTTTTTTTACTTAAATATTCCTATAGATTTAACACAAGCATTGGAATTTAAGGAGTCATCAGAGGAAAGTCAAGAAAGTTTTAATGAAAGTAACCCAGAACAGGTATGTAAAAATGATGTTCAAATTTCTGTTATGTTACTTCAGTAAATCTTTACTTCAGTAGCCTTTCATGCTAGTTTTATTAGAAGTTTTTCAGAATTTAGTTTACTTTTAAATGTATTTTTGTCTGATTTCAGAAGTTGAAATTTTCTTTGGAGGTACAGGGGCCAACTCCAAACCTCATCCCTAGTTGTATAATAGTAAAGAAAGAGTCCCTGAAGAGTGTTTACTGCTGTCATTTTTATAAATTTCTTCCCATGATAAGGAAACTAAATTATACTACTTGATCAAATAATTATTTTGCCCTCAGTAGGTAATATAATTGTGGTAACAGAATTGCCATGGATGCATGTGAAAAAGTATCTTAGGCCTGATTTCTTTCTTATAGCGTGGCTGAAATTTTTAGTCACTAGTGGTAAAATAATAACCTGGAATGTCAATATCTGGCAATGTATATCATTTTAGACAAGTGCACTAAATTCTATCAGTCTTTTACATTAAAATGCCATACTAATAAAACCTTAGCATTGGTGATCAAAGTCATTCTAGTCTATCCTTAACCCAAATAACCAATCCTGTCTATAATACCCCCCCCCCAAAAGTAGTTGAAGACTTTCTATGACTAAAAACTTACTACTCAAATGAAGCAGCCCATTGTCTATTTGAATAGTCCTAGTTGGGGATGTTTTCCTTAGACTGAGCTATAATTCACCTTCCTATAATGTCCACTGTGGGTTTCTGCTTCTGACTTAAAGAGTAAAGTGGAGCAAGTTAAGCCCTTCTTCATATTAATTCCTCTAAAGATTTGATGACTATTTTCCTAGCATCCCTTAAATCTTCTTTCCTACTGACTAGACATCTCTAGTTGCTTAGCAGACCTTCTTGTGATATGAATCATGGATGACTTTTAAGCTCTCTTTTAGTTCCTTTGAAGACACTGAAGTTTTCCAGCGTCCTGTCTAAGCATAATAATACAGATGTGGTCTGACCAGGGCAGAGTTGTGGATTGTTATGTCTCTCACTAAGGATGCTGTACTACTATTGTTGCAGACAAAGATCTCATTAACCGTTTTGATAGCCACATCAGTATTAAACTTGTGGACCCCTAATAAATATGTCTAAGTCTTTCTCTCAGGAACTCTTTTGAAAAACTTTCTCCCATACATAGTTGTTGTTGTTTTTAATCCAAGTCCAGGTTTTACATTTATCCCCTTTTAACCTGTATCATTTTATCACCAGCTCATTGTTCTAATCTATCAAAATCCTTTAGAATCTCAGTTCTGTGACTTATTTTATCAGCAGCCTTTCCCAATTCCATGACATCTACAAATCTGATAATAAGCATTCCATATATTACTCCATGCTGATTATCAGTTTAAAATGGACAGAACAAGACTAAGAATAAAGCTACTGATTGCCCTCTAGATTAAATTAGCGTTCCTTGGATCTTCCCAATGAAGCTGCTCCAAACCTACTTAATTTTCCTTTAATACTGTCCATGTTTTTATCTATTCCATTTTTCATGTAGTCCACAAGCATTTTGTAAGAACCTTTTTCTTTTTTTTCTTTTTTTTCTTTTTCTTTTTTCTTTTACTTTTTATTTATTTTTTTATTTTTTAATTAAATTTATTTATTTAACTTTTAACATTCATTTTCACAAAATTTTGGGTTACAAATTTTCTCCCCTTTTATCCCCCCCCCCAAACACCAAGCATTCTAATTGCCCCTATGACAAATCTGCTCTCTCTTCTATCATCCCTCTCTGCCCTTGTCTCTGTCTTCTCTTTTGTCCTGTGGGGCCAGATAGCTTTATATACCCCTTTACCTGTATTTCTTATTTCCTAGTGGCAAGAACATTACTTGACAGTTGATCCTAACACTTTGAGTTCCAACTTCTTTAGCTCCCTCCCTCTCCACCCCTTCCCTTTGGAAGGCAAGCAATTCAATATAGGCCAAATCTGTGTAGTTTTGCAAATGATTTCCATAATAGTTGTGTTGTATAGGACTAACTATATTTCCCTCCATTCTATCCTGTCCCCCATTACTTCTATTCTCTTTGATCCTATCCCTCCCCATGAGTGTCGACCTCAAATTGCACTCTCCTCCCCATGCCCTCCCTTCTATCATCCCCCCCCACCCTGCTTATCCCCTTATCCCCCACTTTCCTGTATTGTGAGATAGGTTTTCATACCAAAATGAGTGTGCATTTTATTCTTTCCTTTAGTGGAATGTGATGAGAGTAGACTTCATGTTTTCTCTCACCTCCCCTCTTTATCCCTCCGCTAATGAGTCTTTTGCTTGCCTCTTTTATGAGAGATAATTTGCCCTATTCCATTTCTCCCTTTCTCCTCCCAATATATTTCTCTCTCACTGCTTGATTTCATTTTTTAAGATATGATCCCATCCTCTTCAATTCACTCTGTGCACTCTGTCTCTATGTGTGTGTGCGTGTGTGCATGTGTGTGTGTGTAATCCCACCCAGTACCCAGATACTGAAATGTTTCAAGAGTTACAAATATTGTCTTTCCATGTAGGAATGTAAACAGTTCAACTTTAGTAAGTCCCTTATGACTTCTCTTTGCTGTTCACCTTTTCATGCTTCTCTTCATTCTTGTGTTTGAAAGTCAAATTTTCTTTTCAGCTCTGGTCTTTTCATCAAGAATACTTGAAAATCCTCTATTTCATTGAAAGACCAATTTTCCCCCTGAAGTATTATACTCAATTTTGCTGGGTAGGTGATTCTTGGTTTTAGTCCTGGTTCCTTTGACTTCTGGAATATCCTATTCCATGCCCTTTGATCCCTTAATGTAGAGGCTGCTAGATCTTGTGTTATCCTGATTGTATTTCCACAATACTTGAATTGTTTCTTTCTAGCTGCTTGCAATATTTTCTCCTTTACCTGGGAACTCTGGAATTTGGCCACAATGTTCCTAGGAGTTTCTCTTTTTGGATCTCTTTCATGCGGTGTTCTGTGGATTCCTTGAATATTTATTTTGCCCTCTGGTTCTAGAATCTCAGGGCAGTTTTCTTTGATAATTTCATGAAAGATGATGTCTAGGTTCTTCTTTTGATCATGGCTTTCAGGTAGTCCCATAATTTTTAAATTGTCTCTCCTGGATCTATTTTCCAGGTCAGTTGTTTTTCCAATGAGATATTTCACATTATCTTCCATTTTTCCATTCTTTTCTCTTTGTTCTGTGATTTCTTGCTTTCTCATAAAGTCCTTAGCCTCCATCTGTGCCATTCTAATTTTGAAAGAACTATTTTCTTCAGTGAGCTTTTGAATCTCCTTTTCCATTTGGCTAATTCTGCTTTTGAAAGCATTCTTCTCCTCATTGGCTTTTTGAACCTCTTTTGCCAATTGAGTTAGGCTAGTTTTCAAGGTGTTATTTTCTTCAACATTTTTTTGGGTCTCCTTTAGCAGGGAGCTGATCTGCTGTTCATGCTTTGACTTCATGTCTCTCATTTCTCTTCCCAGCTTTTCCTCTACCTCTCTAACTTGATTTTCAAAATTCTTTTTGAGCTCTTCCATGGCCTGAGCCCATTGGGTGGGCTGGGACACAGAATCCTTGATTTCTGTGTCTTTGCCTGATGGTAAGCATTGTTCTTCCTCATCAGAAAGGGAGGGAGGAAATGCCTGTTCACCAAGAAAGTAACCTTCTATAGTCTTATTTCTTTTCCCTTTTCTGGGCATTTTCCCAGCCAGTGACTTGACCTCTGAATATTCTCCTCACACCCACCTCACCTCCTGATCCTCCCAGCCAGTGTTTGGGGTCTGAGATTCAAATGCTGCTTCCAGCCTTAGGGCTTTTGGCGGGGGCAGGGCTGCTATTCAGTGTTAGATTAAGTTCAGATGGTCAGGTCAGGGCAGGGCCGCCTCTCAGGCTCAGTTCCCTCAGGGGGTTTATGCACAGACCTTCCACAATGGATCCAGGCTCCCGCGCTTGGGGAGCCCCTGTCTGCAGCCGCCTCTCAGCTTCTACCTCCTGGGGGGGGGGAGCCTGAGTTATGGGGGCACCCCACTCCCCTCTCGACCCGCCAAAGAGACTCTCTCACCGACCCCCGTCACCTGTGGGTGGAGGGACTTGTGTGGCTGCTGGAGATCCCGTCCCTGAAGCCTGCTCAGATCTGTACCTCTCGGTGCCGCAGCTGTGGCAGGTCTGGGCTGGGCTCCGCATCTGCAGCGTGACGGACCTTTTGCGAGAGGTTTGCAGGTCCCTCTGTGGGTGGCGGGACCCGCGTGGCCTGCTCAGATCTTTTCCTCTTGGTGCTGCGGCCGCGGCAGGGCTGTACTCAGCTCCCAGTCCCGGCACCCAATCCGCAGCGTGAAGGACCTTTTGCGAGAGGTTTGCAGGTCTCTCCAGAACAAAAGTCTCCCTCGCTCCAATGTTCTGTGCCCTCTGGGTGCAGAATTCGCCGTGAGTTACTTCTTTGTAGTTGTTCTATGGGTTTTGGGTTCGGAGCTATGTGTATGTGCGTCTTTCTACTCTGCCCCCAAGAACCTTTTTCAAATACGTATTGAAATACAGGCACATTGTATCTTTGACATTCCTTGAATCTAGACTTCTATTCTCTAGTCTGCTGACAATTTCAAATAAAAAAAAAACTAATAAGTTATCTAGCATAACTTGTTTTTAGTGAAGGCATAGAAATTCTTAATTATCTGTCCTTAAAATATTTTTCTTTTTTTGAAGTATGCATGAACTACTACTTTGAACATTCAGGCTAGAATTTACCAGGACTCGAACATTCATTCACCTTTTTCTAGTCCCATGGCAGCTCCTTGCTAAACTGTAACTACTCAAAGATGTAAGACAAAGATTCTTCAGCCCTCGATGCAAATTAGTTTCAGTGTCTTGAGATGCTAATTCTAATCATGTAACTTGAACTCAATGAAGATGGTGTTGTGATGCCCCATACTGTAGAGCCTCCTGACAATGTCTTCCTTAAATGAAATTAGAATTCCAAAACCATCATTCACATGCTCTATAATAGGGAGAATCTTATCTTACAGTCTTGTTATCATGTTTCATTTAGTTGTTATATCCTGCACAAACAGGAGGCAGGAGGGGGCGTGAAAGATGAATTTCATCACAGTCTTACCCTCCCAGAGAATCTTTCTAATACCAGGTTCCAGTTCATAACCAGGGCCTTCAATCTTATACTTTGCCTACCCAGCTTTCTTCACTATATCACTGCCCTGTAAATGACCCTTGAAATCACCATTTCAATGTTATTTCCTAATAATCAGAAATTTGTTATTGTATAACTTGACTTCATGAATATATTATAGACCTATAATCTAATTATTGCCCAAATAACACCACAATCATCAACAAATCACTTGGATAAATAATTTCTTAGAATGCATAGATTTCAGCTGAAGGAGTAGCTATGATATGCAATAGAAAGTGCTTATGATCTAGAACTACAGTAACCTTTTGAGCCCTTACTATTACATGAAATGATTCTGTCATTGTGTTCATTAAAAAAATAATGGTTTCTCTATCATTAATTAATAAAACAATAATTAAAATAACCACTTTAGAAAGTGGTATGTACCCTAACACTGGATGTCTCCACCTGGAAGCAAGCTGGGATATTGTAGTTAAGATTTCTGTCCAGAAGTCACGAACTAGTTTCCGTCCAGCTTAGAGATTTGGTAGATCTATGAATTTGGAATATAGTGAAAATCAGTCAAATAAAATGTTGCCATCTCATTTAATGAATTTTCAAATGTCCAGTTTGAGGGAAATGATATTGTAGGTAATTTAAAGTAGTTTATTTTGGTTTGGACAGCTAAATGACATAATAGAGAGAGTGCCAGGCCTGGAATCAAGCTGACTTCAGACAGTCACTACTTGTATTACCATTGTCAAGTCACTTAACCCTGTTTGCTTCAGTTTCCTCATCTGTAAAATGATCTGGAGAAGGAAATGGCGAACTACTCTAGTATCTCTACCAAGAAAAAGCCAAATGGGGTCACAAAGACTTGGCTATGACTGAACAACAGAAAAAGTTCATTGTGGTTATTTGTGAATGATAGAATGTGATTCTGCCATGTAAACATTTTAATATAATTTATTCAAGAATATTTATATCAATACTGTGGTTTATCCCATGTAAACTAATGATGGGATTATAGTCCCAGTACATCTGAACATTTGGAGATTCTTGTTTTTAAAGTCTGATCCATGGTTCTTACTTATAGTAGGGTCATGGAATCATGTCTTACTTAACTGTTTTGAAGCAGTCACTTCTTACCCCATAGTACCCATTAATTCTGTTGATGGATCTATCTTGTACATTGTAATTATTTCTTATTTCCTGTTCAGAATTACGTACAAAATCACATCCTTCCTCCTGCCAATTCCTACCCTCCAAGTTGTAAAATAATCAGAGAGGGGGTTCTTACTGGAACCAAACTTAGATGTGCACAGTCTATATAGGTATATCTTGTGACAATACAGTTATTTTAAATCACATTTTAGTTACCCATAGACTTATGCCATAATTTTAAGTTGTTATTTTTACACTTATCATTGACCTTCAATTAAAAAAATGTAAAAGTCAGAAATAGGTAAATATATAAATGTAGTAAAGAATCTCACTACTTAAAAGGAATAGTGAGGGGAGTTTTCTATACCATCCCAAGTTTATACTTTATTTGGTTTGATTTTTTTGATTAGACAGAACATATCTTTATTCTAATTTTAGACCATTCAAATTTTAACCTATTTAACCTAATTTGAAAAGTATTGTAAAAAAACATCTGAAATGGAAAATTGTTCCTGTTTGTTTTGTTAGGAATATAGTATGGTACATTTGCTCTAATCCAGAATACTCTGGATAAAACTTACTTTGAAATCTTATTTGTTGTGTCATCCAGGGAAAGTTTAAATAATTTTTATCATTCCTTTGAAATACAGTGATTTGGTAGTAGGTAAGTCCTAAGCTTAAAGAATAATTTTAACAATTAGACTGTAGGTCTGGCCTTGCCGCAGAACAGCTACCATAATATTACAGACACAACCTGTTGAAGATCATGGCATCATTGATCTAGAAAGCATCGTAAGATACGGAGTCCAAGGGGTGCTCATCAGTTGGGGCATGGCGAAACCAGTTTTGGTACATGATTGTAATGGAATATTACTGTACTATAAGAGATGATGAGCAGGCAGATTTCAGAAAAAACTTGGAAGTGATGCGAAGTGAAGTGAACAGAACCAGGAGAGCATTGTACATAGTAACAGCATTACTGTATGAGGAACAACTGTGAATGAGTTAGCTATTCTCAGCAATACGATGATCTAAGACAATTTCAAAGGACACAAGATAAAAAATGCTATCCACCTTCAGAGAAAGAACTAATGAAGTCTGGATACAAATCAAAGCACACTGTTTTTCATTTTCTGTGTGTGTGTGTGTGTGTGTGTGTGTGTGTGTGTGTGTGTGTGTGTGTATTCCCTTTTCATCTGTGTCTTCTTTCACAACATTACTGATATGGATAGAACGTGTATAACCTGTATAAAATTGCTCACTGTTTCAGGAAAGGAGGAGGTGAGGGAGGGAGAGAAAATTTGGGGAGAAATAAAATATCATGAAAAAAAGAATAATTTTAACTATTGTTTGTTTATTCTTTAATATTTCTTCTTCTATATTTCATTACTCTAGAATAACGTTACTTTGGAAGCAACCAACATTCCAGTACAAATAGCACCTAAGAAACAAGAAAAACCACTTAATTTTCCACTTTCTTTGAAAAGAATGTCTCAAAGACTGGAACCCAATAAGGAATCTCATAGTAGCGATGTGTATTTACATGAAGATTCAAATTGGGAAGAAAGGTATGAAAAAATGTGGGTTGCAAAGGAGAAAATGGAAGTCAAAAAGAATTTTAAAATCATTACAACTGAGTTAAAGCAGATGTTTGGTGAAATTTCTGAAAAGAACAAAATTGTTGCTCAGCCTCCAGAGAAACTACATGAAGAAGAACCACAAGATGGCTTTGAAAAGGAATCAGAACAATTACAGGAGGCATCCCCTAATATAGCAAATAACTCAAGTGATACTGAGGCAGTGGAGAAATATGGAGGCCCTCTCAATGTAGGAGTTCAGCCGTTTCCTGAACAAAGGGAATACAGTCTGGAAAATGCTGTTTTACAGAATTTAAAGCTCACTTTCCAAGAAAATGTTCTTCAGTCATCTTCTAATCTATGCTCAGAAAGTAGCAGCCTACAGCATGAGAATGATAATAATCCAGAAATTGAATGTATTTGTAATTTAAATGAAGAGGATGTTGCGTATGATGCAGAAAATACAAAAATAGCCAACTCACAAATAGCAGTAAATGAAATGAAGGAAGATGGAGCAGTTGGTATGCAACTGGCAGGAAGTCTGAACAGAAATACCCCAAATTTGAGAGCAGGTTCAGGACATTTGCTACAAGTAAGTGGTGTAGGAAGCCATTTTGGTGTCTGGCATACTTGCTCTGATGATATGAAATCAATCACCCAAGAAAAAAAGCCTAAACTTACTGCTGCAACAAAACTTAATAAGATAACAAAACTAAAAGAAAACTTATTCCACAGCAGTGAACACAATGCCAGTAAGTCTCCAAATAAGCTAAGACACTCCCTTCCATGTAGTGACAAAATGCCAAAAACGCACCTGGATAAAGATTTAAATCAAGATATGCACATATTTGAAAATGAGTTAGGAGTGTTGCAAGTAGAATTCTTGGCTTTTGAGGAAAAGAAAATACAGCTACAGAAAGAGGTAGATTCACCTGTTGCCACTCTACATTCTGTTTATCAATCATCCAGTGTAACTGATTTTTCACATGAGGAAAATGCTGTGTTTAAATGTTATATCTAAATGTTAAAAGTTATATTTAAAATTGAATGAAGGAATATATCCAGAAGCCTTTTTTTTATAGTATTTATTTTGGTCATCTAAATTACTCCATCAGATTCCAAAATATTTTGTATGTAAACAAGAAATTTTGCAAGCAGACATGCAAATTGGAATATTAGTCTATATGGCCAAAAGAACAAGGATAAGCCTAAAGATAATTGGGGCACAGGCCTAAAAGAAATATAATGAACTGAGGTTCTCTTATCCAATATCCTGTAATATTTTATCCTTGAAATAATTTTTCTTTCTATGGATATTTTTATTTTCTTAGCCAAGTGTAAGATGTTGTCTTAAAGTATTGAAAATAGAGGCTAACATTAGGAAATTTCTAACAAATCCACTTAACTAGATTAATTCTTTTATTGTGATCTGCTATGTTCGTCTTTACTGACTTTACTAAAATCACTAAGCTTTATTCACGTTTTTTGCATTTCAAAATAAAATGAAACACATTTTTGCTAATTTAATTAGTATCAATTTTCAAAAAAAAAATCATTAGTAGAGTATTTCTCAAACCCACAACTAATATATGACAGAGTTGGGCCTTAAACCTAGATCTTCTGACTAGAAGTTCAATGCTCTTCTTCTTGAATTTAGTAGTTTTTAAAGTATTTTCATTTGCTATACATAGTTATCGTCTTAGCACATAGAGATAATATAAAATGTCAGCAAAAGATGGAAAAATAATGGCAAAACACTGATGTCTAATACCACTTGAACATTGATTAACTTTAGAGACCATCAAAATAGTACAATTCATTTAATCACTGAATTTGATTTTTTTGGAAGGAGCATTGGTGATCATCCAGTCAAACCCCATCATCTTATAAATAAAGAAATTTTAGGTTAAATCACATGGCAAGGATCTCTTGGCTCATCTGTACATTCACATTTTTTCTTCTAAGAGCTCCTTGGACTAGTTAAATAGCAGGTCTAATACTTGTCCCTAAGTAAATACAATTTTTTAAAAATAAAGTGACAATTATACTAAGTATTAAGCTTTACTTTTAGATTGAAGAGGAACAGAAAAAGCATCAACACAATGAAATTGAAACTTTGGAGGGAAAAGATGATGATAAATTAATTGAAAATAGAATTATTGGCAACATTAATGAGCTGTTTTCTGTGGAGAGCAATCAGCATAGTAAAGATGAGGAAAATAATATCCCTGGGGAAGAAATTCCAGTAGTGAGAATTTCTTCTTTCAAGGAAAGTTCAGCAACTGTCCACCATCATTTTAAGGGGTAAGTTTGTCAGAATATTTAATAGCAGTATTATTATCAAATGTTAACATTAATGGCAAGTTCAATTTGCTCTAACAATCTGAAATCAGATTCACTGCCTCAACTTCAGTTTTGTTTTTTGCCAAGAACGAAATCCAAGTTCTATGAATATATATATATAATATGTATTTCTCTTTTGCTTTCAGTTTCTTTTATTCTGAGACTGTCACATCAGCATCTTTAGAAGGAGAAGGAGGGTAGGTAGCCTTTTATGAGATCCAAAAGAATAAGCTGCAATTTAAAATATGGGTGGCAGTGGGTAAATCAAGATAATTTTCAAATGTATAAATAATAAGGTTTAATAAGATATTAAAATATGCTTATGGCTGCCAAAAAATGAGATAGGCTGTCTTAGTAGGTAGAAAGTTCTCCATCATTAGAAGTGTTCAAAAATAACTCAGTTTCTTCTTTTACAACATGGCTGATGTGGAAATGTGTTTAATATAATTATACACGTATAACCTATCTCAGATTTCTTGCAATCTTGGGAAGGTGAGGGGAGAGAAGAGGGGAGAAAAGAAATTGGAACTCATTCTTATAATAGTTAATGTTAGACATGTAATTAGAAAAAAATAAAATATTATTAAGTTGAAAAATGGAACTTTCCTTACAAAAATAATTGAATGAATTTAAATGCTTATCATGTGCCAAGCACTGAAAATATAAATTAGAAAAAGTCAACCTAGACTTTCAAGACATTCACACTTTTATTTGAGGATATGCAAAATATAAAAAGAACCACCCACCAACCTACTCCATGTGGGGAGTGGGTGGAGGGGAATAGTAGAGGGTCAGGAGAGAGATTTAGTACCTTCCAGGATGGGGGAAGCAAAAAGGGGAACTGGCAAAAAAGTAGAAAGAAGCACCCATATAGCGCTTGTTCTCCACAAAGAAAAAAACTGCATAAGGACCATAAGATGACAGACGGCAACCTGACAGGAATGTGGTGACGTGGACTCACATTTCAAGATGGGATTGTACTAGCCTGAATCTGGAAGTGTTCTGGATTGACATTTAGAAAGTAGAGAATGTAGAAGAAAAGCAAGTCCAGATTTACTTTCATGAATTTGATAACAAATAATTTCACCCAAATTGTCTATTCAGAACTTCTCAGTTTTGGGGTTTTTTGCAGTTGTTATCTTTTAGCCCAAGTAGAGGCAGAAAGTGGGGAACATTTTAAGTGAAAGAAACGCATTAAATGGAGGTTTGGAGCAAAACATATTCCTAAACTAGAAAAGATACCAATCTGACTAGAATCTACCTTGTATTTTGAAAAGTAGTGTTGAGAACCTTTGTTAGATAAATAAGGTAACCCTGAATATAAAGGAACTTCACAGCCAGACAGTTCATACATGTTGCACTACAAAAGAGGGTTGCTATTAAAGCTTTGTCATCTGGGGAATATTCTCAAAGTCATATTTAAGAAAGTGTCATCTGGAAGCAATACATAGTATTGTGTTAAAGAGAAGGAAAAATAATTTCCCTATTGTTTCCTTTTCACTTAATTTCCCCCATTGTTATCTTAACAGTTTTCAATAAAGAACATTTTGAGCATCCCTCAATGAATTTTTTTTTTAGCAGTGATTCTGTCATGCAAAAGAAAGAAGTAAAAACGTCTCCAAAGGATAAATGGATTTCAGAGGATCCTGGTATTAATTCATCTTGTGAAAAGGTGAATGCCTCAATTGATGTCCTACTTCGTGGTCCTGAAGACAGCAGTTTAAGTGAAGCAGATCATGATGAAGAAAGGTAAAATGCTACTGTATTTTCTCATGAAAAAATATTAGCAATGTGTGTTTTTATAGTTGTAGAAGACTGATGTCCTGTTAATCCTTGTCCTGACAGTTGACTATTCTTTCTGGATGCCTGATGGCTGAGACATATGCAGAATAGCACTTTCACTGGTGGCAAATATATTCCAAATGCCAGAAAAACTAGCTGTTATGGTAAAGCTGGGAGGCCCAGACTCTCTTCCATATACGTAGCACACTATTTCCCACTGTTGCCCAGTTGAAGTCCTTGTTTTCCCCAGGACAGCAAAACAGTCCCAGTGATAATGCACTCCATTTTCTCATTGTGGTGACAGAACACAGCAGGACGGACTTTTGTCACCCGGAAAGTTGTTTTCACTGTGCCAAAGCACTAGTTGAAGGAATACCACACTTGGAGTCAGAAGATAAGGGTTCAAGTTCCTACTCTACTGCTGTCATAGCATAGATTTAGAGTTGGAAGGCACTGTAGGGATCATCTCGTCCAGCCTCCTTGTTTTAGAGATGAGGAAAATGGACTCAGAAAAGATTAGTGGTTTGCCTAAGATCACACAAGTAAAAAGAGGCAGAGTCAGGCTTTGAACCTGTGTTTTCTGACTCCAGATTCAGTCCACTTTCCACTGTACCACACTGCCAACCTTAGCAGTGGGAGCTGGGACGTACCGCACATTGGTAGAACGGGGTGATAATACTTGCCTTATCAATAGGATTGTTGTAAGGAAAGTTCTTTGTAAAGTGCTGTAGAAATATGAACTGTAGTTATTCAATAAATGTATTATTTTTCTCTTGTATGCAGAGTGCTCTGCTAATGATTGCTGTTACCATAGTCTTCCCTGAAACAGATCATACTTCATGGAACTACTTAGCTGTAGATTGTGGGGTACACGGTATACTGTTTAACTTAGGATTGTGTGAATTTAAGAGTTGATTAAACATTCCCAAAGGACTCTTGAGGCAAAATGCCATCCACATCCAGAGAAAGAACTATGGAATTGGAACGCAGAATGAAGCTCTTGTGTTTTGTTTTGTTTTTTCTCATGGTTTCTCCCATTCATTTGAATTCTTCTATGCAACGTGACTAATGTGAAAATACGTTTATTAAGAATATATGTGTGTGGAACCCGTATAAGATTGCATGCGTCTTGAGGAGAGAGCGGGGAGGGAGGATGAGAAAACCTGACTTCTGGAAGTGATTGTAGAAAACTGAAAACAAATTAATAAAAAAAAGAGTTGATTAAGCCCCTTGGAAGCAATTGAACCCATTTTTTCCCCCAGAATGAACTGCTTTTTTTTCTACCTCTTAATTTATAGAATATTCTCTGATTAGGTCACTGAAGTTAGTATCTCTTAATTTTTAAATTCCTAGAGAGAGCCTATTATTCTTTAATGGAATTTCTATCTCTGAATTTTATTATACTATTTAATGATGTTGAAGTTTGATACTTCAGGACTGCAGAGGATTTGTGTATCGTCTCATCAATATGAGTACTTTTTCTAGAGGGAAAGATTGTGGTTCCTCATCCTGTCAGAGTAATGTCCACATCCTCTCCTATTTCTTCCACAAGGTGTCCATGCAATATGCTGGTAAACTTTTTAAAAAAGCATTAATCACATACAATATGAGGTGCCTTATACCAGGCCCAGGGAAAGATAGAAAGGTGAATAAGACAGTCTCTGACCTCTTGGAGCTTACAATATAGTAAATAGAATACATATACATATAACTTGAATTTTAAAATTATGATTATGTTGGTTATCATATAATATTTTCTAGGATTTAGAATACAGTTAAAATAGTAGACATAGTTTATTATTTGTTGATGATTCAGTTCATACTAGCAATCAGTATAATATTCTGCCCAAATTCTTGTTATTTTGTAATCTTAATAACGGAGACTTTGGTATATGAACAATTGAAAAAATAAATCTTTGTTATTATGTCACACATTAAGATTTTTTTAGCTGACATTTATTTTGAATGTAATCCCTTAAGCTTTTTATTTATGGGAAGAAATTCAGATGCTACATAATAAATATTTTTTGTTTCTTTTAAAAACTTTTCAAGAGGAAATGTTAAGCATAAATTATAAATTGTGGCTATGAGATCAAATACTATTATATTCTATATCTTGTGTAATTGACTTGAAACATGAAAAAGCATATGATTTTCAGATCAGTATATATTAAATCAAATAGTTGCAATGATAACAATCTTTATGTGTATTTGATCTATTTATATTCACACTAAAGAGCATTATTTGTCTTTTAGGCCTGCAAAGAAAGTATTGAATGAAAAGAATAAGGTAGTGTAAAAAATTCCAGAAATGTAAATTGGTTTAGAAAATAATGCATATTTCAGCAAACAGATAGGATCCCTTTTTTGCATTTTAAAGTGTAGGAGTCTTTATTTGAAAATGGATACTTTTAGAGGTATTTTCTCCTAGTGAATATTGCTGAACTTTCCCTCATTCCCCCTCCCTAAATAAAATGAAGACTAGTTATTACCTGTAAGAGATATTGTGAATATTTATGATAATTTTCATAAGGTTCCTAAATAATTCAGCTTCTAGGTAGTGGCATAGTGGATAGAGTCAAGAAGATGTGAGTTTGAACATATCCTCGGGCTCCTAGCTAGCTGTATGATCCTGGACAAGTCACCTAACCTCTCTTAGCCTGTTTCATCATTTGTAAAATAATTATGAGTAATGATTATCTTATAAAATACTTGTGAGGATGCCGTGAGATAATATATGTAAAGTGAAAACATTAAAGTGCTATAGAAATGGTAGTCTTTGTCGTTATTTTTAAGTTTTCATCATTTTACCCTGCTGTTACGTATTTTATAGGATAAAGTAGAGACTGATGCAGATGATGTTGATGACCTCACCCAGTCATCTGATACAGCTACAGAAGATTATGCTTTACCTCCCTTGAACCATAAGACTGTTTCATTATTGATTGAACAACTTAGTGTTAAATGCAAAGGTAAGAATATTTTTAAATTTCCTAACAATACCATTGTTAAATAGAAGCCAAAGAGGTGTGTGTATACAAGATATCACCAAAGTCCTGTCCCATTGACTCATATAGTAAAATAGAGGTAACTTTGGGTTCTGGGAGACTCAGACATTGGAGCCTAATCTCTGACCAGCCTTGCCAAAGGATCATGTTGGTTGCCAGGTGATGAATTTTTCAGCTACAGAAGATGACCTACTATTTATTTCAATTCAGAAAGAATTACTAAGTACCTACTGTGTACAAAATACAAGTGTAGACAAGATGCAGTCCTTGTCCTCACTGAATGTGCAAGCTTCTAGGGGGATACAGTCCACATAAATAGCTCTAATATTAAAAATTACATAAATACTTGAGAGGCACAATGATATTGCTATATGAGGTTCAAAGGGGGAAAGAACATTAACTAGCAAGAATCTAAATAACCTATGTGAAGGTACCATTTAAGGTGAGTTTTTAAAGGATGGGTATGAATTCAGTACGTGTAGATCATGGGAGTATAGGGGTCTGAAGTGGGCATTTCAATCATGGGAGCTGTGAGCAGAGGCAGAAAAGTAACAGTTGAAAAACCCAGTTTTACTGGACAATATATAGTAGTAAGAAGTAAATATGGAAAGGTAGGGGATTACATAATTGTAGAGCCTAGGTTAGTGTCTCTAGGCAAATGCCTTAAACTTGGAGCTTTAGTTTCTTAATCTATAAAATAACTTACTTCACATTATTGTTATTGGGGAATGGATTTTATAAGCTTATATGTTCTAATTACTTAATCTAAGTTATTAATATTGCATGCTAGAATAAGGTGTATGAATTTTATTTGCTTGGTTGACAGTAGAGAACCATTGAAGAGACTGGCAGGACTAGATGTATGAAGAGATATCAGACAGTGATCTCTTTCGTGGAAAGAGTAGTGAACATATGAAAATTTTTCACTAAATGGCCAGAAATGTCAACAATCTTGCAAATGTTCTGCCTAGTTTTTTACAATTCTTCTGTCAGCATGGCATATAGGATCATCTACTGGACATGATGTCATGAATACCTAGGTTAAAATTTTACTTTTTACACCTACTAACTGTAAAAATCTTCACAAGTCCTTTAACTTCCCTGTGCGTCGGTTTATTTTTTTGCTTTGAATCTTTGAGCTTATGATTTCCCTTACTGTCAATTTCACTGCCTACTACAATCAGTGTTTCTGCCTCTAACAACTTCTCTCCTTGTTGCTTCAGTTCTGCTAAGCACTGAAATATTTAAAGAATTGAAAGTTGCCAAAGGAAACTCAATAACCAAGTCAGTTGAATCTGTAACTTGATATAACACACATTTCTAACTTTAGATTAGATCAAAATATTGCTACATATCCCTCTGAAGAATAAAGTGCCTGTGTTTTGTTGCAGCTACTTTCCTTAATGCTCGGAAGATTTTTTTTCACTTTCCTCTGGTGTCTCAGCTGTATCTTGGTAAAAGCTACTGGAAGTCTGGCCGATGAATAAATGAGGGTGGATGTTATTGTATGAATGTTACATACAGATTTATAAGTCTCTAAAGAAGAAGCAGTGGTTACACATAATTTTTTTTAGAGTAAAATATATTTATGATACATGTAAAATAAATCAATATGTTTGTAACATATAGATATTAAATATATAATCCATTTTATTAATCTTATTTTTAATCTTTGCCCTACCCAGAGCACACATCAGAATATCTACTTTTCACATATATTTTTCTCATATTGTGAAGAATTCTGAAGTTTCATATAGTTATTTTTATAAAGTAATGTGTAACTTAGAGATTTTTTAAAAATTGTCCTCAGTACCCATAAGGAAACAAGTTATTTTCAAATTCAGTGTAAGCCTTTTGACAAAATATTATTTTGGTATATCCTTATGTGGATACTGTTTTGTCATTGCCAGAGTTTCAGAATTCCAAGTATACTTCTACTCTCCTGCAGACCTTACATACTCACACTTTTATTGACTTGTGTTTTTCTCTGCACAGATACTATTAGCCTTTTGAAAATTCAGGATGCAGTTCTTAGATATGAACGATCAGTAGAACTTAAAAAAGGACATTGTACACGACTCGCCAGAAAAGTTAAAGGTTTAGAAAACAAGATTACTGGATTACAGGAAGAATTGTTGGAAACAAGAGAAATGAAATCCCAGTTAGAGCATCAGAAAGCAGAATCAGACAGAGAACTCTCTATCCTCAGGTATGGAACTCAGGAGTTTAAATAAAAACTTGAAAGCATTTCTCTTATGTTGAAGAAATGTGACAGAGTAGTTGAGGTTGGGAAGGCAAAAATGATACATCTCTAAAATAATATTAATGAGCGCTATTTAATCCTTTTTACTCTATGGACATTTATGAGAGATGCATTTCTAGTGAATTTTCAAAACTATACCACAATTACTTACAATTTTTCCTCCAAAATGAAGTGAAAAATCAAGTCTGGATAATTAATAGTAATTGGAAAAAGGATAAAGCAAATGTAGAAATCATTCTCACATCTAATTTTAGTCAGGAATTTCATCTACATTGCCCTCTACTCCCTCAGAGTCATTCAGATGTATCAAAAATTGGGAATTTTGAATAAGTTATTTCCTCTAGCGCCTCTGTAGTGTAAAGTCAAGAAGGCAGGCAGGGAAGGAGGGAAGTACATGGATATATGTATCCAATTTATGGAATTTCTGTTCATTGAATAAAAAAAGCCAAAGCACCCAAAGAACTATATGATAGAGTTTTGATCAAAGTTTAATCCCTGGAGTAGCCTGGATAGAGAAATGGGTTCGTGTCTCATTTCTGACACATGCTGACCGTGTGGACCTGAGCAAGTTACATAAATCTTCAGTGCCCCAGGCAACTATCCAAGGCTCAGAGTTGCAGAACAGGAATCCATCTGCATTGGTAGAGGCAGTTTCCTAATGGTGAGTTCCCTACATGAATCCTGTTCCCCTCTGATTAATGTTCTTTTCCTTTAAAGGTCCAGGTGAATATACTTAAAGGGCATTGTATTCCTTATTTCTACTGAAAAACAAGCAATTTTAATCTAGGTTTACACTGAAGCAAGAGGAAAAAAAGCGAGTGACTGCAGAAGTGCTATTTGAAAAAATCAGAGAACGTTTAAGAAGAAAAGAAGAAGAATATAGTATAGAAGTGAATCTAAAGCAGCAACTTGAATTCACTCAAAGAGCTCTGGATGTTGAACTGAGAAGAGTAAGAAATCATTTGAAACAGGTAAATTGGAATTTAAAAGTCAATATTTCTGTCTTCATATTTATGGGTTCCCTGGGAGTGGGGAGGTGAATACTGAAAAGTCTTTTTAAAAGACCTCAGTCTCTTTGCTTACTGGTGGCAGCATCGCAATCCTGTCCTGAACTGTGACTGTCCTGAACTGACTTCTGTGGCCTCTGCTCTGTCTAGTAGGTGGGAGGCTTAAGGAGGAGAGAATGATTCCTGTACTGACAACCAGTCCCTAAAAGAGTCATCACAGTCCACTGGCAAGGACAGAGTCAAGATGACTGGTGATGACTCAAGAAGAAGTAGATGACCTTGGCCTCTTTGATATCTAACCAAGCTCTAAGCATTCCACAGCACCTGCTTCATCTGCCTTCAGGGCCATTGGAACAAATTGTTATCATGTACCCATTCCACCAGGGGACATCTTCACATGCTTAGGGTAGACAAAACTCTAAACTTACCAACTGGTTTGAAACCTCTTGGTAACTCTCAACCTGGTTTAGCCCATCTGCTGGGTGTGGCTGCTGCACATGTTACAGCTTTTTGGAGCCATAGGAATCAGCCACATTCAGTGATGTAGCTGTGGAATTCACCAGAGAAAAATGGGTACTATTGAACCCATCTCAGAAAGAGTTGTACAGGGATGTGATGCTGGAAAACTATAGGAACTTGATCTTTTGGGGATTTGCAGTTTTCAAACCAGATGTGATCTACCACTTGGAAAGCAAGGGAGCATCTTGGATGCCAGAGGCAGATGTTCCAGGAAGCAGCTGTCCAAAGATCTGAGCATTTACTGGAGATAAATCTCTTGAATGTAATGAAAATGGGAAGGTCTTCTGGAGCAAGAAACATCTTCCTGTGCATCAGAGAATTCATGCTGGAGAGAAACCTTGCAAATGTAGTAAATGTGAGAAGTCTTTTCTCTAAATTCAGAACTTGTTGCATATCAAAGGATTCATAATGGAGAGAATCCTTATGAATGTAGTGAATGGAGGAAAGCCTTCAGGAGTAACTCACAGCTTTGAGTGCATCAGAGAATTTATACTGGAGACATTCTGTATGACTGTAAGGAGTATGGGAAGGCTTTTCTCTCCAAATCAGAACTTATTCAACATCAAAGAATTCACACTGGAGAGAAACCTCATGAATATAGTGAATGTGGAAAAGCCTTCTTGACAAAGCCAGAGCTTACTGTACATCAGAGAATTCATACTGGAGACATCCTTAATTAATGTAAAGAGTGTGAGAAGGCTTCCCCCTACAACTCAGATCTTATTTGACATAAAAAAATTCATACTGAAGAGAAACCTTATGAATGGGGGAAGACATTTAAAGTGAGGACACAACTTACTCAACACCAAAGAATTCATTCAGGAAAGTAACCTAAAGAGTGTAATTGCATGTAGGATGGCCTTTATATAGAGGATACTACTTTATGTCCATCAGAGAATTTATCCAGGTGAGATTCCTCTCATGCATACAAGGAGTATGAGAAGGCCTTCCATTGCAATTCAGATCTTATTAGACATCAAAAATTCATGCTGGAGAAAAAGTTTATGTATGTAATGAATATGGGAAGGTCTTCATGGAGAAGCCACATCTTACTGCGTATCAGGGAATTCATACTGGAGAAATTCTTTATGAATGTTAGACGTGTGGGAAGGCCTTCCATCACAAGTCAGATCTTTCTCAACTTCACATCATTCATACCTGATGTAGTGTACAAAAGAAGGCCTTCCATCTGAATGTAGCTTTTACTCAACATCAGAGCATTCCTACTGGAGAGAGACTTTATGAATGCAATGCATGTGGGAATACCTTCAGTCTGAAGAAACAACTTGCTCAATATCAAAGAATTAATTCTGTAAAGAAACCTTTTGAGTTTGGGAAGGCCTTTAGACTAAGAACACTACTTTATGTCCATTAGAGAATTCATACTAGATTCTGCGTGATTGTATGGAGAATGGGAAGATCTCCCAGCTGACTAGACTGATTCTGAGTCCCTACATGCAATTCAGAGAATCCTTATTTAGGCACCATGGGAGAAAAAGATATCTCTCCCCTATGTAGAAGTCTCTAACGGAACAAAGATTTAGTATTATCCTCCCATGGACCGTCAGGGAAGAGAGGTTATGATGGCTGAGCCAGAGGTTACTGAGTGGATGGTAGTATTAGGAGATCCTTAGTATTAACTTTGATCCCTGGGCATATGACATGGAAGATTCTTGGGGATGATCTCTTGGCCATGAGATGAGCCTGAGCCTAATGTGTGATGAATAATTTTTGACATTGTTTGAGGAATATTTCATAATCTGAGCTGTGTTCCTGATGTTACTGGTGCTGCTTCTGCTCTTACTCATTTGGGTAGCCACTGTAGACCATACAGACTTGGAATCACCTCAATTAAAACAAAGCATCACAAGGGCCTGTGGCAGATGTTGATGCAATGTGATTTCTGCCCAGTGCTCTGAATGTCAAAGGGAAGAAGCTCAATGCAATGCAGGTAAACAGTAGGCTTAACTATGATCTTCTTATCTAATTAGTTATCTATTATCTTGTCTAATATTATAAATTATCTTATCTAATTAATGACACACATGAAAAGATGTATAAGATTCCCATTATGCTTATGGAATATAAACAGAGTTTTCAAATGAAGAAATCAAAGTGATCAATGGTAATGGAAAAGTTCTCTAAATCACTATTGATTAGATAAATGCAAGTGAAAACAACTTTGAAGTAACACATCATACTACCTCAGATTGACCAACATGACAGAAAAGGAAAATGACAAAATCTGGAGGGGATATGGAAAAATAGGGATACTAATGCACAGTTCAGAACTGGTGCAACCATTCTGGAGAACAATTTGGAACTCTGCCCAAAGGGCTATAAAACTGTGCATACCTTTTGATATAACAATACCTCTACTAGGGCTGTGTCCCAAACAGATCAAAGGAAAAGGAAAAGGATTTATAGTGGGATTTTTTGTGGTGGCAAAGAATTGGAAATTGAGGGGATGACCATCAGTTGCTGAATGACTGAAGAAGTGGTTATATAAGATTGTGATGCAATATTATTGTGCTCTAAGAAATGAGGGATGGGCAAGTTGGCCATAGTCGATGGCCTAGCAGGACTTTCATCAGTGAGGGCTCTGAAAGAGGGATTATGACACGATGGCATCAGATCCTTTTGATATAGTGATTGAAGTCATACTGGACTTCATCAGGACAATGTCATCAATTTTGCCAAAGAGTTTCAAAGATGTTCCACAACATGTCCTCAGTGATCCTGAAGTATAGGAAACCAACATAGAACTGCATGGGACCACCACTACCCTTCTGCAAAGGAAGAGCAAAGGAAGCAGGTGAAAAAGGATAGCCCAAGTAATACCATTACCAGCACTGGCAACAGCACCAGCAGCACTAGTGACAGTAGAGGAGGGGGCACCAATGGAAGCAGCACCAGTGGGGAGACAAGCAAGAAAAAGAGGAGGAACGCAATGCTCGCACAGTCTTTTTCATGCAACTGGCTGCCCACATTTGGCCCGAGATCTAGAGGATATTTTTTCTGCTGCTTATGATGTGCATCTTGTCTCAGACCAAAATTCACGTCACTCTAAGAGCATTGCCTCCGTGGAGTTCTGTGAAATCCAGTCAGTGCCACTAGCAATTGGACTTACAGAGCAGGAGCTGCTGGGTGTCCTCATCATTGTGCAGGTCTTTCAGGCTGAGAAAAACTGCTTGGTAGCCATGGCCAATGATTTGCAGAAGGGCAGTGGTGGTCCCATGCGGTTCTGTGGTGGTTCCCTATACTTCAGGATCACTGAGGACATGTTGTGGAACATCTTTGAAACTCTTTGGCAAAATTGATAACATTGTCCTGATGAAGGACCCAGATACAGGCCACTCTAAAGGCTTTGGATTCTTAACCTTTTCTGGATCAGAATGTGCTCGGTGGGCATTTGAGCAATTGAATGACTCTGAGCTTGCAGGGTGACCTATGGGGGGGGGCAGGGTGATGGAGTGACTGGACGTTGGCACAGATATTACTTTTCCTAATGATGGTGAGGAGCTGGACCTGGGTACTGCTAGAAGGTGGCTGCAGCCCATGGCCAAATTGACTGAGGGCTCTGATATTCAGCTCCCAACCATAGCTGCTGCTGCCCAGGCTGCTGCCCTGCAACTGAATGGAGCTATTCCCTTGGGAGCCCTGAACCCTGCAGTCCTGACTGCTCTTAGTCCAGCCTTGAATCTCACTTCCCAGGCCATTGCCTTGTGGTGCTTCCAGCTCTCCAGCCTTTATCCCTGAGACTATGTAAGAGCCTGGCACTGCTTCCCGGTGCCTCTGGGTTCTGCCACTTCTTTCTCTGTGTCTATCCCTCCACAGACCCCTTCTTCCCAGTCCCTCGGACCATGCCAGTCTGCGGGTACGGGCCTTGGCTCTGGGGCAATTGGCGACAACACTGGACACCAGGAAGAGCAGCTGCCCCATGGTCCCTGGGGATGGACTCTGTACTGAGCAAAGCCCCCAGCCTGGGGGAGCAGAATCTGTACTTACATTGCATACAAGTATCTCTCTGTGCATCGTCTCCTTGGGTGCCTTTCATTGCCCTTTCCTTATCTCTAATCCTCTTTTCCTCACTTGTCCCCCATAGTGGAGGATGTGGGGGCCACAAATGAAGGTACCACCCTTCTCTTCTTTTCCCCTTCGCCTCCCTCTTGGCCTGTCAGGGAAAGTTCTTAGGCCTTCTGGGTGAAGAAGCCTTTGGAGTTTGTGGGGGAACCTTGTAAATGCTGGGATGCAACAAACAGGCCTGGCAGATGGAAGTGGATTTGTAAAACCTTATAATAGCAAGTAAAATAGGATCTTTTGCTATTTTTGTTTTACTGAAAGTGCCTCTAATTGAATAATATGATTGGGGAGGATTTCTCCTACTCATTGATGGGCCTGCCCAGTGTGGGAAGCTTGATTAGGGGAGTTGTTTTGTAGGAGGATTCCAAATACTTTTTATTTTTTCTATTGAGGCACTGGGTCAGAGGTTTATGCCCTCTGGTTCTAAAAAGCATATAAATACTTTGAGGGTGAGGTTTTACTTTGGGGTTTACTGACTGGAAGTGTTTGTTTGGCCAAAGAGACTCTAGGAAGCCATTAAGGAGTCCTCTTATCCCCATTAAAACCCAGAGGTTGATGCTTCCCTCTCTGGTCACTGTGTGTATATGTAATGGTCAGACGTGTATGTATGTAATGGTCAGGCAGTTTGGAAGTGCTGTCTGTTGATTTATTTTTGATTTATCTGATACCTGTGCTTGATTAAAGTGATTATTAACCCCTTGAAGGTTGCTTTCCTTTTATGAATGAAGATCTAAGAACCTGTTGTAGTGGGCCCCACTGTGTATGTTGGGTTGTTTACTGATACAAGCCTATAGCCTCAAGTTGGTGCATCCTGAGGCCGGAACTACTTACAGTAGTGTCCTGCTGGATGGTGCGTGAGACATCTACCCATCTAAATATTCTGGATGCCTTGACTCCCCCCTGCCCCCAGGAGTTGAGTGCACTATGGGATGCTTTTCTCATGCCTTCATCTTATCTTCCAATCCATCATCATCTCCTTGGCCCAGGCAGAGAGGAGGGAAGGGAGTGAGCAGCAGCATTGCCTTCCTCTTGCCCTGTGTCTCCACAGCTGGCACTGCCCTCATCTCTGCCACTTCTTCCCAATCCCATCCTGGCTTACTTGATCCTTTTTCACTTAATTTTATACCCTTGCGTCTGTGTATATAAATATATGTAAACTTTGTACAAAGGGTAGCCCCCCAGTAGCAGCAATTGCTGCCCGCATGTCTGCTGTCTCAGTCGGTTGGTCAGTCTGTCTCTGATTTTAACTTCTCACGAGTCAAATCCACAGATAGTTCTAGGGATAAAAGTTTGTAATGTAATTGCATTTTTCTTTTCTTTCCTTGACTTTCTCTAAAGAAACAAAAATAGACAAAAGGTTTTCCCTGGGCTGGGTTCCCCATCTGTATCCATGTTGTAGCTCCAAGGCTATATTAGGCCTTTTCCTACACCTTTACCGCAATCTTAATGCTCTTAGTGGGTTGTTGTTGTTGTGGTTTGTCCTTTGTTCTTGATGAGGACCATGGCATCAAGATGATGACATGACTTGCCATTGACTTTGATTTGAAAGAGGGAGGGAGGGCTGTGCAAGGTCACCAACCTCACTTTCTTCTCCTGAGCCATCCAGGTCCAGTGGCCTGATATTCATCAGGATGACTGGAGATGACCCAGGATGCAGTATGAGACCCTGGCCCTTTCAGGCTAAGGTCATATCACATTCTCACTTTGAGATACACCCATTCAAAGAAATAAAAACAGACAAAAGGTTTTTCCCTGGGCTGGGTTCCCCATCTGTATCTGCATTATAGCTCCAAGACTGTTAGGCCTTTTCCTACTCCTTTACCCCAACTTTAATGCTCTTAGTGACCAATTAAACCCTGACCCCTTTCAAGGCACTCTAGACTGGATCCTTCCCTTCCACAAGGTGGCAGTGTGGCAGTGTTTCACTGTGTACCTCCTAGGCAGGGTATGTGGAATCTTGGTCTCTAGACTTAATAGTCCCAGAAGACCCTCTTAAAGCCTTGGCACCTTGCCAGTCAGTGGTGTCTGCACTGTGAACTGATAGCTTAATAACCAAAAGGATTATAGAAATTTCCCTGTTTTACAGGGTCAACTTAACTTGGTAGCCAGTGTTCTTGGTCAGATCCCTTTAGGTGCTCGTAGGTTTGCTACCCATAAAACAGCATAGTTTAGGATTTGGAATTTCTGGTAATATAGGTTGCTTTAAGATTTGTGAAGTAGTGCTTTAGAAATGTTACCTCATTTTAACTTCATAACAGTGCTGAGAAGTGGATGCTGTTATCCCCATTTTATAAAGGAATTGACACAGAGGTGAAGTACTTTGTCTAGTGTCATATAGCTAGTGAGTGTCTGAGGCTAGATTTGAACTCAGGCCTTCCTCACTTCAGGTCCAGTTGCGACTTTGCTGCCTCTAGTCATGCATTGTTTGAAAGAAATTAGTTTTTCTGAAGGTTTTGAGGAAGGGAAGCCTCCTTATTTATTTAAGGTATAGCTAGGATAGTCTCATAAATACGAGGACCCTAAGGAGCCCACTTATGAGAAATGCCTTAATTTACTGCTTTTCTAAGCTCTATGGCAACAATGTTTGAACTCCCCATGTCACCAATCTAAAAATACAAGTAATTGCTGTGTATCTTAAAAAAAAAAAAGAAATGAGGGAAATGGTTTTGGCAAAACCTGGGAAGACCTATATGAACATATACAGAGTTAAGTAAGCAGAACCAGGAAGTCCTTGTATACAATAACAGCAATATTGTAATGATGATCACACAACCAACTGTGAATCTTAGCTACTCTGATCAAGAAAATGATCTAAGACAATTCAAGAGGACTCATGATGAAAAATGTTGTTCACCTATAGAAAGAGAACTGACAGACTTAGTGTCAATTGAAGTATATTTGTGCTACTTTTTAATTTTCTTGCTTTTTATGACATGGCTAATAGAAATATGGTTTTCCTTATTTTACATGCTTAAATGACATAATGCTTGTCTTCTCTATAGCTGAGGGAGAGATAATTTGGAACTCAATTTAAAAAAGAATGTTTAAAATGAATTTTTTTTAAAAAAAAATCCTAACAAAGGGCTATAGTATTTATGTCTAGTGTAAGCTGGGTCCATCATTCATAAATATATAAAGAAAATTTTGCCTTATTTTAGTATTTGAATATAAAATTACAGGCTGAGTAGCCATGGAAAAGATAAGATGGAGTAAGTAGTTTTAAAAATATGTTTTACAATAGAGAATCAGTATAGTGTAGTGGATAGAACTTGCCTCAAATCCAGAAAGACCTTACTTCAACGTTGCCATTGACATATCTGGACTTTGTAACACTGGGAAGGTCATTTCACATGACCTCAGGCTGGGGGGTCCAACTCCTCAAAAGCTGCCCACAAAACTCAGTACTGGGGGGGATCTATGTGACACTAGTACTCTAGATAACTCTCTAAGACTGTGACTTCCAGAGAACTCCTCTACATTGGTAGAGGGAGTTTCCTTAGCTGAAAATTCTCTACACCAATGAAATTGCAGGGCCAGTTCCTTTCTCTGGTGCTTATATTTTACTTTACTATGCATCCTTCAGTCTTTCAGAAGTTTATTGTTCTCTAGCATCTTTAGCCCCCTCTTAAACAATTAAAATTATCTAATCCTTTGTAAAATGGAAAAAAGGCAAATTCTTTATAGGTCAGAGCATCGGACTAAACCTACTAACAAGATGAAATTCAGTAAGAATGAATGTAAAACTTTATAGTTAGGTACAAAAACTTAGTTTCACAAGTTTAAGTTGGGGGAAATAGGATTAGACAGCATTTTGTCTGAAAAGATGTAGGAGTCTTTAGCGAGCTCTAAGCTTAACTGGAGTTAGTCCTGTTGTTTGACAACCAAAAAGCTAACGTAATTTTGGATCCCATTAAGAGAAGCACAGCTTCCAAAACAAAGGAGGTAAAAATACCTCTGATCAGACTTCACCCGTACTATTTAATTCCCTTGTGGATGCCACAGAATTATGGTATCTAGTAAGCAGGACAGCAAACAGGATGAAGAAAGGCCTTGCGTCCGTAACATTTGAGGGTCAGTTAAAGGAATTAGAGATGTTTTTATCCTTGAGAAGACTCCAGGGCCAGGATTAAGTGTCCTCAAGTATTTTAAGACAGTCATGCAGAAGAAAGCTTGCTCTCCTTCAGCCTAAGGGACAGAGCTGAGAGCAATGGATAGAAGTTGCAACAATGTACATTTTTAGGATCAATGTCAGGATAAAATTGCTAACAACAACAACAACAAAACCCATCCATAAATAGGAAAAGCTGCTTTGACAGATGGTGGCTGCCTCCATCTGTGAAGACTTCAAGCCAAGGCTGAGTAAAGTCTAGTAAGAGTCAGGTCCCTAAATAATGGATCTGGACTGCATAGTTGTTGAGGTTCCTTTACAAGTCTGAAATGCTATCCTTTGTGTTCCTTTTCATTTTCAGTAGCCTACTTTTCTTAATTGTTTTTCAGCTATTTTCCATCCTTTTTCAGATTCTATATTCCAGTTAAAGGTAAAATGTTTTTGCTGGCTTTTGAAGGAAAAAAGATAATTAGAAATTTTATGAAATCGTTGTCCCCAGGTTGAAGAAGAGCGAAATGACACTCAAAGACAACTTTCCCAGGAGCTGAGGGCCAGAGCTTTGCAATCTGGAATTCACAATAATCCTCTTTGGAAACAGAAAGAAATAGAAGCATGTGCTTCCAAAATGACTCAGACTTCTGAGGTATTCACTTTGGTCATTTTCAAATCTAATTACGTACTAAAATGTCGGGATTTCTGTTCTTCATTTTGGACATATTTATCCTCAGTCATGTCCGTCTGTCTCAGCAGACAAGTAGGGACACACGTGGTGACCACAATCAGCACAGGTTGTTAGTTTTGCGTGGTTGATTCTTTTCTTTGAATGGAATGATTGTTCCAGAGACCCAAGGGTACTTCTACTGAAAAAATCCCTGGTTCTCAGTAGTGCCTCTGCCCTTTCTGATCATTTTGGGCAGCTCATCAGGGTCACTAACCTCTGGGGGAAAAAGGGATGCAACCAGGTGACAACTTAAACAAAGACCTTTTCTTCCTTGATTAAGTGATGTCATTCGTTTGCACTTTCAAAGGCAGAGAGTAAGGGTTACAAAGATATGTTAACAGTTTGGTCTGTTTCAAGTTGTTGTCTCTCTCATGTTCCATGAAAGAGAAGGAATCAAAGTATTTGCAACAAGAATAACTGTTAGATTTCTGACATAAGGCTCTGTCCATTGCAAGGACTCATTCCTTCACATTCATCATTGCTCAGCATGATAGAAACTCAAGTTCCTCAAATGCCAAATTTAGGATTTTGCATTTTCTTATTTTTTTCAACAGTGGTTTGAAGTAAATCTTTGGGTTGTTGTCCCTTAGTAATCCCCTGGTGCCTGGGCATTGGAGTGCTTCATTTACTCCAGCTGCTGCCTATTCATACCCTCCTCCTGGCTTTGTAGAAGGGATCTTATAGAATGGGGCTTCTGTGCTTTTTGATGTAGCTGTTTCCACCAGTCCTGATGGGGCCCAGTGCTCCTGGACCAGTTTTATTATGATGGAAGTGCAAGATCAACTTTTTATACTTTGACCTCATTGATGCTTTCATTATTCCTTAATCTGATGATTAAGACTAGGTTACCATCTGCTGACCATACTCTAGGTCTCACTTTTCCCATCCCTAAAATGAGAGGTTTGGACTAGATCACTTCCAAAAGTTTTGAGTCAATGATGTTATAAAAAATGCTACAGAACTCTCAGAAAACAGATTGTCCTCAAGATGTATACTAAGAAGTTTTAAGACTGTTGTTATCACTTCACTGGTCTGGAGCTAACATAATTGTACCAGGACAATGGCTCTAAATGTAGGACAAATGCTTATCTTCATTCAACACCTAAGAGGAAATTACCTATTGGAAAAGAGTGTTAGATTTGGAGTCTGAAGAAACCTGCATTGAAATAATGCTTCTAATACTTACCAAGTGTGACAGTGGGCAGGTTATTTAATAACTTCTCCTAACCTAAGTCCTAATTTGTAAAATGGGGAGAGTAATATGAGTATTTCCCTCATAAGGGTGTTGAAAGGCTTAGGTGAGATAAAGTATTGAAAGTACTTAGCAAAGTACCTTAAAAGGCCTGGGTAAATATTTGGTATTGTTAGTTTTTATCATAAATCTATAATTAGCCAGTGTGGGATAGAATCTATACAGCAAAGGACATCAAATATGCTGAAAGGCAGACAGCTTTGGGGGCTTAAAAATACAGTCCATATCTTCTGATTGATGAAGCACTCTTGAGACTTTTTATTTGGGAAAATTGAGTCTGACAGAAATGTGAAATAGGTGAAAGTCCCTCAATTTACTTTTTCTTTGAATACACTATGCTTCTTGGCACCTCCAGATTTATTTTGAACTACTAAGGAAAAATCAGAATGCATAATTTTATTTTGAATAGCATCTTTTTCCTGTTATTATGTTTAGGTTCCTGATAGCAATGAAAAAGAAAAATATCTGCTGGATAAAAATCAAATCCTACAGGATGAAGTTGCCATGCTCCAAGTGGAATTAGACACACTAAAAATTAAGGATCAGGAAAAAGCAAGTCAATTTACAGAAGAAAATGAAGTGTTAAAAGAAGAGAATGATGAGCTTCAAAAAAAATTACAACTGAATGAAGAAGCATTAACAAAAATCATATCCCAATACAGTGGACAAGTAAATGTTCTGACATCTGAGAATGCAATGCTGAACTCTGAATTGGAGAATGCAAAACAAAACAGAGCCAGACTAGAGACAGAAACTGAATCCTATCGTTCCCGTCTGACTTCTGCTGTTCGTGATCATGAACGAAGTCAGACATCAAAACTAGACCTTGAACGTACCTTTCAGCGAGAACGAGATGAGTGGCTTCATTTACAACGCAAACTAAATCATGACTTGTCTAGTCTAAGAGAGAACAATGCTGACCTTTGTCAAAAGCTCTCCAAAGCTGAAAATAAAGCCAGTAGTTTAGGAAATGAGCTATACCATGTACATGATTCCCTCAGAGAAAAGGTACTGTTTTTAGAAAGCACACAGAGACAATTAAACCAGGCCCAACATAAAGCAAAAGAACTTGAACACACAAATCAACTGGAAAAGGAAAAGCTGAAAAAATATGTTGCCAAACATGAATCTATCCAAGAAAGATTTGCCCAAATCCAGGGTGAAAATATGTTGCTTCAACAGCAGCTTGAAGATGCCCAAAACAAAGGCATCATTAAGGAAAAGGTATTGAGTGATGCCCAGGGAGAGTTTATTGATCTCTTCAATAAGCTTCGTGCTGATACCGAGAAACAAGTTCTTATGGTAGAAGAGAGAAACAAAGAGTTAATCAGTGAATGTGAACGCTTAAGAGAGCAGATGTGTAAATATGAAAATGAGAAAGCAGAAAGAGAGGTAGGTTTTTAAATAATATCATTGATAAGCATTTAACCTTTTGAAATGAAAATCAAAGATAAATTGGGAATTTGAATTTTCAGCAGGTAGGTTATTATTATAACCTGAATTGTAAAAATTCTGATGTGTACGAAAGAAGAATGAGAAGCAATAACAAGATAAATATGATAATAAAATAATGTATAATAAAATAATAAATAATAAAACAATTTAATGCAATATAGATAAATAAATAAATGAAAATAATTTTAAATATAAAACTAATAGTATAAAAATAAAAATAAAATTATGAAAATAAAATTTTAAAAATCATCTTTTAGGTAACCTGACTCACTTTGCTTAAAGAAATTAAGTAGTCCATGAAATTTTGATTTCATAAATATGGATAGAATTAAACATTTGTGCATAAATACTGATAAATTTATCATTCTAATAATATGCCCAACCATTTTAATACTGCAATAGAATAAATTACTTGAAATGCTAAAACTTAAGAAAAACCCTGAAAAATTATGCTAAGAATTATGTAACAATTCAGATGAGACATCTGAATTGAGATGCTGTGGAATATTATAGTTACCCTTTTCATAACTGCTTAAACATGTTTATCAATCTGTCTAGTTTTAATTCAAACTACTTGGAACTAATTTTAGAAATATTAAACACTGGATCATTTTAAATGATATTCCAAAAACTAATCTTTACTTTCCTTTAAAATTTAGGGCTGTAATTCTCTTCAAAGATGTTATATTGTGCATTAAGCGTTAATTTTTTGTACATAAATAGTGCCATTTAAAAAATGTTCTTTGCATCCTTACTATATATTTTTTATCTCGGTATTTTTTCTCTGTTTTACTAACACTTCTAGCTGAATTGCAATTTCTGGGATCACTGCCTTTTATTTTTTGAAGATGGCTAACTTTTTGCAATCTAATAGCAGTTCTCATTATCTTTGATTTTCATATATGCAGTCAGTTGCAGGACTATAATACATTGTACTGGGTAACAATTTTGTACAAAAAATTTAGATTTCATTTTTAATGTATATGATCATGTGTTTGAATCTAGTCACTTCGTACTACAACTTAGTTTATTTTTAGGAATTAAATTCATTATACCAATTTTTCCTTTCACAATTTTACATTCACTTCTTTTAGCTTATGTTTCCTTTATAAAGTTTACTAGACTTTAGTTAAATTTATTTTTACAGAATACTTAATCTTATCCAATAAGATAGAAAAATTTTAATTTCTTTTGCTTTTTAGTTTTATTTGCTACTAGTAATGTGTACAATTATTTACTTTGCTCTATGGTGAAAGTGAATAGGATTTTTATAGCATATCTGTATATATCTATGTAAATACAAGTGTGTATTTGTGTTATGTGTAAATACGTACATATATGTATTTTCATATATATATATGTATGTATGTTTTCCTGCTAGGTTAGTGCATGAAATGAAATGAAATGACTTCCCTTTAGCTGTGACCTTGTACCATACTGTGTACACTTAAGTGAGAGAACTACCATATTTTCTATAGTTTTCCCTTTTTCTGTCCATTGACTGCAGTCAGGAGTGTAATTCCTTTCCTAGCAGAAAAAGGAACTGCTTTAAAGGCTTGGCAAGGACAATTGAAGATGTGAATGGTAGCTAGCGACCTTTTTTATTTTTTTTGGCTTTCAGAAAACCAAATTAATCACTTCAAGTGTTTTTACCAAGCCTGACAAGCATATCAATGCATATATTCATTCTCCAGGGGAAACTGTGAGAGGAAAGAAAATGCAAATTTTTCTTATAGATGTCCTCATTCAAATAAGGTACTTAACTCTTTTGAAAAATGGAAGGGGAAACCCCTAATATCAAGTATTAGAAGCTATATATTCTTCCTTCCCCATTCCTCTATCCTCCATGTGAATTGCACACAAAATTATTTTATGTGTGGTTTTGGAGGTGTTATAAATCTCAAAAAAAGGTAATAGGGAAATCCGGCTGAATGCATGGCTTCATGAGGAGTCTACTTAGGAATTATGAAGGTAGCATTTGATGCATGCTAAATGGAGGGTGAGTGGTATATTCAGAGGAGCTTTGTAGTCTCAGGAACCAAGTTCCAATCCTTTTCTCTATTAATTACTACCTTTATGACCTTGAATAACTCATTTGACCTCTTTGGGGTTTAGTTTTTCTCATCTGCAAAATAGGTGGTTGTGGTTGTTGTATTAAATAATACCTAATATTTTTCTAGTTCTAAATCTATCAATCATAACTATGAATACATTAATGAAATAATGTTGCAAGTGAAAATATTTATATCAGTTAATTTTGAAGGTGTATTTATCTTATATAAGCTGATATTGATTTATGAAATCAGTAATAGAAATAATTTGGATATATTTCTATTAGGCTACACTAAGAAACCTTCAACAAGAACTTGCTGATTTAAAAAAAACCCAGTCTATGACAAAGGCTTCACTAGAGGATACATCACTTTTTCGAAATGATTTAGAAGATAAGAAAAAGCTACAGAAGGAATTACATCAAACTAAAAGTAAAGTATGTATTCAGAAAGCTCTTAACATAATGCCTGGCACATAGTAAGCACTTAATAAATGTGAGTTTCTCTGCTCCAAAAACATAAAGGCCATTGTCAATTACATACAGATAATCACTGCCTCCCATATTTTGGTAAGCACCTCCTAAAGTTGCAAAAGAGTTCTCTTACCAGGTTAACTTCAGTATACTTGTTTTAACTAAGAAATGATTGTGAGGTCCAATCTCATTCTTGTGAAAACTTCTTTTCTTTTGTATGTGTATGAGTGAAAAATTTTCTAGGTTTCAGAAATCGGTATTGGAATGAAATAAGTTTTGTTTCCCAATTAACTCCCCTATCACTCATTCTCTTTCTTTCCCTCACATTCTTTTGGGGCCACATTGATTAAAATATTAATCTTCAAAAGCTTTTGGCTTCATACTGCAGTTAAGAAACTAGGTGTGGACTGAGCCCTAGAAGGTATAGCAAGGAAGCAATAAGTTAGAGTCCATCTTTCGCAATATGAATTAGCTCACTTAATTGGCATTCAGGGCAAACTGGCACCATTTCTTCCCTGTCTAATTTCCCTGATCATGCAAGTAACTAAATTTTCACTGTATAAGAATTAATTCAAATTGATATTTCTTCCTTGTTCAACTCTTCATCAACTAGTGAATGCCAGTTATGTGAATTACACTATGATAGGTTCTGACCAGGTTCCATAGACTATGCATAAGACATAGCCTGTTTCCTGGAAGAATTTGCAGTCCCACTGGGAAACCAATGTAAAATAGAGGAAGTTCCTTCACAATATAAGGTAGTACATAAACAACTACTGAGTGAATGGTATGTAAGTATTTATAAAGGGGAGCGATCACTGCAGTTGGAGGTGAGAGCAGATGGTATTAATCCAGTCCTGTTCTTCCCAATACAAAAAATACTCTAAGCAGATTTGCTGACTTAGCACCTCTACTGGAAGAACAATTCCCAGTTAGCTAAATTAGTCATATATTATATATTAGCATATATAATATATATTAATATAATAAATATAAATTATTAAAAACCTACATCTGAAGGTGAATTTTCCAAGATTTTGAGTATTGGCTCAGCCCCTTGCCATCCATATGACTTTTGACAAATGGATTTCTGTCTTCAGGCCTCAGCTTCCTCAGTTAAAAAATGATGCATTAACTCATCACAAGGGTCCCTTTTTGCTCTAACTCTCTATAGTTCCAAGTGACTGAACTGCAGTTGCTTATCCTTATTTTCTCATCTAGTCAGCTCTCCAAAATCTACAATTAAAAAATATTTCATGAATTCTTGCTATGTCCCTATACAGTGTATCACCATTAGACAGTGAAATAATAAAGAACTAAAGTGAGTGGTGGTACAAAATTTAGACACTAACTAGAATGGCATATTCACTGTATGCTGCAGATACAACTACCAAAGAATGTAGTGAAGAAAAGGATCATTGTTGCAAGATAACCAAGAACAGCTTTGAAGAAAGGTTAGAACTTTGAGTTGCCTTTGAGACTTGTGAAGGTATCAGTAGGATAGGAGAGCAATAGAGTCCAGGAAAATAGAAAAAGTACAGGAATGTGAGGAGAGTTGCTATAAAGAAAATGGAAGTAAAAGTTGGAAAAAATAGGATGAGGTTATATTTTAGAGGAAAGAAGGCAGAGAATTTTAGCGTCAATCTGGTAGCCCATAGCAGTTCCATTGTAGGTTCCTGAGTAAGGCATTAATATAATCTAAAAAGTGTTTTCTAATGGTTTGCTTAGCATCTTGTAGTAAGGATTAGTGTGGGGGTAAAACTAGGACAGACCCTGTAGGCATTTTGTTTTTAATTAAATTATTGGCAAGTGACTTAATATCACTGTGCTTGTTTCCTAATCTGTAAAATGAGAAGGTTGGACTAAAATGTCCACCCTTCCCCCTCAATTTTTGATCCTCTTCTTGAGGTCATGGGCCAGGACTAAGGTGGTAGGCCTGAGATAAAAGAGGAAAGAGAAACACTGTGAAAGGATAATTTATAAGGTTAATAAATAATAAATCAGATAAGGGAAAGAGGATCCTCTGTTTCAGTGAAGTCAGAGACTAAGAAGAAAGGATTTGGGGTACAGATATAACTTCTGACTATTGAGAATGAAGTTTTAGTATACTAGTAGGGAGGAAATCCAGATTTCATGAGAATGAAAAAGTTTCTATGTTACATGCATCCAGTGCTACCCTCAGATTCAGGTAAACATGGGTTCAAATCCCAACGCTGACTTAAATGGCTTTTAACCTCTTAATGCCCTAAGTTATTCACTAAGACTCTTAGAGTTGCAGATTCTAAATTGCAGGTTGAGTGCAGGGCCTATTTGCATTGATAGAAGGAATTATTTCACTGAGAATTCTATGCACCAATTAAATCACATGCATATGAAATAAATAAGCAAGCAATCATAGATAAATAGATGAAAGAAATGGGAATAAGAGTTGAAGGAATGACAGCTGTGGTAATCATTTACTGGAGAAGTGTGGAAGCAAAGAGGAGAAATAGGAATAAATTTAGAAAGGGCAGCAGAATTCAGGAGAATGGGAAGGGTTCTTTCTTCCTTCATAAGATACAGAAGAGCACTGGAGAAGGGAGAAGTTGAGAACCTTGAAAGGAAGTTGACAAGAGGATAGGTCATTTACCTGGCTCATAATCTGGAGCAATAGATTACCACTCAAGGAGAATTTTTAAAAAAAAAACTTGAATTTACACAGGTTGCAATTCAGCCAAATACAAAGAGATTTGGAGAACAGTTTTGTAACTTTGCTTAAGAACACATATATAGACATTTCAAAATAGGAAAGCTATGGGCCAGGCGTGCAAACACACAGGGGGAAAGGGAATGAAGGGACCATTTCCATTGGCTATAGAGAAAGGAGGAAGGCCAGTGTTCCTCCAGGGTGTGATGTGTTGGCAAAGTTGGCCCACTTTCTATTCATTCCTTTCTATTTCAACCATTTTTAAATTTATTAATATCATTAATATAAGTGATACTTATATTGAAATCAAATGAGAACTTTCCTTGATCTAAATTTCAAAAAAAGAAATAGTTTGTAGTGAAATCACAGGAAAGCTATGTTATTTTAAGTAAGAGCAATCATTTTCAGATCTCTCCATATTTGGTTTTATACTCTGTGCTTAAACTGATATTTACAATTGGATCTGAAAAGTATCCTTTTTAGAAATGCCACTTTGGTTGTTGTAATATTTTCTTTGTAAAAATGTTTTTAAAGCTTAATAATGAAAGGGAAAAATTAAAGAAACTCATTGAATTAAAGCAATCTGTGGAAAATCGTCTAGAACGAGAAACAAAGAAAAACGAGGAATTACAGAAAGACCTCAGTGGGTAAGACTCCTTTTTGTAGACTTTTTCAACCACACCTTAAGTAAGCAAGGACTTAACTATTCTGTTAAATCTTAAGTACAAATTCATTTTATATATTGACGCATGGTTAATTATAGCATGTATAATTCTAAATGAACAAAGAGTTTTTTCACTAAATTGCTGCTGAGAAACAAACCTTGTGACCTGCATCTTTGAAGCTATAGGGAAATGCTGTATAGCACCTGTACCTTAAAGCATGTTTTCCAGAATTATAGTGTACAACATTTGACACTTTGTTAAGTATAGCATTTCTACATATAAATGTTTCTGTAATGTTTATGTCTCTTTGTTCTCCATTCTAATTTATTTCCTTCATTATTTACTTAATTTGTTCAATTGTCATTCATTCAAAAAGTATTATTAAACATCTGTTGTATAAAAAGTACTGTGTTAGTCCCTGGAGTGAGAGAGATGAATGAGTAATATGCAGTCCCTACTTTGAAGATAGCCTAATAAAAGAGGTAATGTAAGGAATCAAATAACGTGTAAATAAGAATGTGGTAAGTGCTTGAGAATGATCTAAAGAAAATGTAGTCACAGACTGAAACAGGAAAAGTCCTCTTCTGACTTTGTGAGATCAGCAAGATGCCATTAAGGATATGACTTTTGAGCTAGACCCTACAAAATTTCTTGACCTGGAATTTAAGACCCTTCACAATGTGTCAGCAGCCTTCCTTTCCAAACTTAAATTATATTAGTCCCTCTTCTACAACTTAAGCTCCTGTAAAACTGGACTATTTTCTGTCCTTCAAAACATGCCCTATGCTTTCCTGCCTCTGCCCTGTACCTGTGATATTCACCCATGGCCTCTGCACTCATCACACCCAAATGCAGCTCCTCTTTGGGGACTACTCTGATCTCTGTTGCTGATAACGAATGACCTTTGCCACAGACTTGACATCAGAATTTCTCTTACACTCCTCCAAAGCTCTTACAGTTAGTTGTATATCATAATTATCTACACATATAGCTTATATTCCACTTGAATGAGAGCATGGAATATGGTCTCTCTAAATTTTGTATTCTATCTCAACCTTTAAGGAAAAGCACTTAATGCTTTCCAATTAAATTTTAATTGAATTCCAATTGATGAATTTTAATTCAATATGGCAAGAGGTCAACACTGTTGAGGTATCAGATCCTCTGACCACAGGCCAGAGGCTGCCATTTCAGTGGCAGAGGAGAGTCTCCAAATCATCATGCATTTTCCAAGACTATAATTCAGCCATGTTATGGTTTAATTAGGTATTTGTGGGCTTGTATTGAACTGCTTTTGGGAGTACTAGTTCTAAGGGGGAAAAATGCCTTCTCTATTCCAACCAGTCAGTTTACAAAATAACTTTTGAGATCCAGTTGACTTTTCAAGTTAGGGACTACCTATATTTACATCCACTAAAGGAACATTTTAAATGAAACTTTGTATTTTAATAATATTATTTGTGTTTTGTGGGCTGGGATGGTTAAATACTTTACTAGCTAATTTGCACAGATCTACAATTAAAATAATAAAGGCAAAATATATCACTGTAAAACTTTTTTCAAAATAAATTTATTTAACCTTTAGATTTGAGATTGTATTACTGAAAGATATCCCTCTTTCTACAAATATTACAGCATAACCAGAAATCATTTGGGAAATATTCCACAATAAAGTTATATTAGTGAAGAGCTGATAAGGTGTATATACCTTTTGAAATAGAGATGAAATGATTAGTGAGGCTACTGCTTCTCTGGTTTTATTTAACAAAATATTGTTGAATGAGTTGGGTGACATCAAGAACTCTTTTTAGATTTATTTTCTTCTCTATGATTGAAAATAATTTAAGGTAGTGGGTCAAATATAGTATGATTTATATGTGTGATATTTAAGCTATAAAGAATTTAACTTAATTGTTCTGTTCATTCTCACAGATTTAAAAAACTGTTGAAAACAACAAAAAAGAAATTAAGAGAATATGAAAAAGGAGATGTTGTTTACCAGGAGGGAGTGAAGCAAACATATTCTACAATAGAGAGAGAAATTAATGTGTTAAAAAATAGGGTAATCCTTAATATTGAAAAATGTAGAATGACATCTTTATATTCCTTTTCAAATAGTTCCAATACATAGCAGGTCATTGGATATCAAAATCCTTGATATTTACATCTTCCCCATGCTTGGAAGTCAACATTTTCTATTTAAGGCCTAGTCATATCTTGGCTATTCTTAGGAACTCAGTAACCAAGCTTGGGGACTTTATATCTCCCTGAAAATCCTGAGCTCCAGTGACTTTCCTATCTAAATTTGTATTTTAGAAATTTTTCCTCTTCTGCCATTAGAGAATTCATATCAAATAGTGTGTATCTTTAAAAGTGTTTGTTAAAAGTGTGTTAAAAGCTTTGTCAGGTGAGAGAAATAGTAGACTTGTTTTGCTCATCAATGGAAGTTGCAAAGACACAAATTTAGATTTGATGTAAAGAAAAGTTTTCTCACAATTAGAGTGTTCCCAAAGGAAAATAGGCTATTTGATGAAAGGAAATGCTAGAAAGCCTTTTAGGGGCAGTATTTGCAGGACCTCTTAGAAATTCTGAGCTCCCTCTGATACTCTGCTTCTGTAATCCTAAAGATGAAAAAATATCCCCCCACAAAGATGACTAATAAGCAGAAACAATTTGAAAAGCAGTAGCTCTTTAAAAGATTTTAAAATGACAAAAAAACAAATAAAGCAAAGTTTGATTACACGGTAATTACTGCTAGTATTGTGAAACTTCCTAATACAACATAGAGTTAAAAGTTAAGGACATTTTGTGAAAACAGGACTTGAGTTGTTTTAAGAGAAGGAAGGACTCCAGTACTTAGGAGATTTTCATTTCATTCCACCAGTAAGAGGGTGAAAATCATTGTATTGCAGTATGGCCTATACACTGCTTTTCTATTTTAGGGAAGCAAAGATTTTTTCCCCAGCTTAAAGAATAATAAATTGACTCATCTTATATTCTTTCTTTTTTTTTTTCAAAATTCTAGTATTTCATAATATTGGGACATTTCCCCAACTCCAATATCTTACACCACCACAAACTGGGGAAAAGTCCTAAAGACATTTTGAAAAACATCCTAAGTGTTCAAATGAGGAAACGATGGCAATCCTTAAAGTGCTATGTAAATGCTAACCAGTAGTAGTACTATTTTCTTCTCCTTAGAAACATTTTTTCTTACTATCATTCATTTGCCTAGATGATGTCTGCTGTCCTTCAGTTCTCATCAATATTTCTCAAAAAGAATTAACTTTTTAACATTTACTGAGGTTTTGCCCTTGGGAAGGCAGTGGAGTCACACTTTATTTGTCACTTATTTCAGTCAGTCATCTAACCCCTGGGTGTGAAAGAAAACAGGTAGAAGTGCTGCTAAAGCTTGTTGGTTTGTTCTGTTGAGGCACTTGGGGAGCAGGAAGAGGGCCATTATACAATAGAATTAGAATCTCTAGTAAACATGGTGTATTCCCTGGCTACTCTCACCTGAGTTTTGTAGGTGCGAAAGACAAGATTTTTCTCCGACTCTGTAACCATACATCCTACAATGTTGCATTCAAGTGGGCATAAATGTATTTGCTTTCTCAGTAAAGCCTATCAACAAAGAATTGGTGTTCTCATTAGAATGAGAAAAACCAATTTCATTTCTTTCCAAATTCCTTTTAAGTTCTCTTGCCAACTTAGGCCTGACATAACTGAAAAAATTTGTTGATCTACATGTATTGTGAATTTCATCGATATCTGCTCACTGCACTAAAAACTGGGCAGAAAAAATTAGAAAAAATTGCATGAAAAAATTAGAGATCATAGAATATGGGATCCAGTACTAAATGTGAATTATACAGAGAATCAGAGCTAGTAATATAAGTTCATAGTTTGTCCTTTCAATCTTAACTTTCTTTTTGATTTATCAATTTACCTAAATAATCGTTTCAGGAATACATTTTGTAACAGTAATATAAGAATAATGACATATTTAATTACATCTTTATTAAAAAGAATTTAATATTAATAACTTTCATTTAGCATTTAAGTTGAAAACCTTTATTTTGCTTGGATAATTTGCTAAAATGATATTTTGTCCAAACAGATTGAAGACCTTACACAGCAATTGGAAGCACAATTTTCAAAATGTAAAAAATTGGAATCAATTAATCAAAGTCTTCAAGAAGAGTTGCTTTCTGTGAAAATTTTGCAAAAGAAATGTGACACGCTGGAAGGGAATAAAAGAAAATTGGAAGGGGAAGTAGTTAATCTTAAGCATCATTTGGAAATCAGTAAGCTACAATGCAGTGAAATAGAACTATATAAAAGTGAGATTGACGAACATGCAAGGCAGCAGATTATGAAAAAGCTAAAAGAAGTCAACTTATTCTTACAGGTTACTTTATCACTACTATGCTTTTATAGTATTTCTATGTAAATGAAGGTTTAGGATTTTTTCCCTGTTCTAAATCCAGAAAAAACATTCTGGAGGATTCCACAGTTGAAGAAAACTTTTAGAATTATACATAGATTTTTACAATGATGCTAATATTAGCATTAGGGTAAGAACCAACTAAGAACTAATGAATAACATTCAGTAGAAATAGTGTTTTTTTATTTCAGATTTAATTCAGCTGACCTTTATAATAAGTACTTTCAAAGTTAGAATCTATTTTTAGAAATTCAGAATTGCTTTTTGAATCACTGACTGAAATGAAAAGGAAATCTAACAGAATGTGGTAGCAAACATCTCATAATTTTCAGGATAGAGTTGGGCAGTTTTTTCTCACCTTAATTCTTTGTTTTCCATTTGGTTTAGACACAAGCAATAGAACAGGACAACTTAGAACAATTAAGAGAAAATAGCAATGCTTTAGTACGAAACCAAATGGAACAACGAATTAGAGATCTAGAATCCAAACTCTACGAAATGAAAAACTCACATCAAGACTCTACCGAGGCAGAGATAGAGAAATACAGACAACTTTATTCTGAAGAATTGAAACTCAGAAAATCACTTTCAGACAAATTGGACAGGTAAGCCTCAACAGAGACACTAAGAAAATAGTACTTTAGTTTATCAGATTGTTTTTAAAGTTTTCCATGTTGATTTTAACAAATCCTTAATGCAAAAATTGATGACTTCTTTGGGAAATCGGTATTAACCATAGAGATTATATACTTTGATACATATTGGTAAATCAAATACTTTTTTAAAATGTTAACTGGGTAGAAAGGAATGCAGTGTGGTACGTAGGAAAAATGGTGCTCTGGCTGTGGAGGAAGAGGACCTGACTTCAAATCTTGTTTCTAATGCTTACTACCTTCAGCAAGTCACTTAACTTCCGTGGCCTCAGTTTTTTCATCTTTAACATGAGCATGTGTGATTAGGTGGCTTCCAATATCCCCTCAATATATAATTCTATTAAATAATTTATTTTTAAATATGCCATATTATTTCTTTTTACTGTCTGTTACAGATAAGTCCTTCCAGGGTGATGTTAAATATTTTGAAAATTGGAATAATATTCTCATTTCACTAAATGACAATACTTAAAAGTTTAAAGTATGTCTAAAAATGTATGACTGGATTATAGCAGTATATAACTCATTATAAGTAATCTTCTCCTAATGTTGACAAGCAGAACTGAAGGACACAGGGCCATCCTATTGACCCGCAGCAAGTCAAACCAGGCTTCTCAATTCCCCTGCTACCTGATCCCCTTCAGTTTCTGTACAGGTGAAAGCTCATTTAAGGAAACTATTGAAGGGGGAAAGAAAGAAAGCAAATATTACAGAAGGTTTTAGGTTAGTTTTGGATAGCCAAAAGATGCTATTTGTTAAAGAAAAAGGAATGGAGCAATCTTCCTTGCTCTTGCTAGATCTTGGTGACAGTGGTGGGTGGGTATTTATGGACTGACTATATAGTTGAGAGCCTCAGGAATATTTTTAGCCTCAACTGAGTCACCTCCTTTCCCCCAGGAGACTGCGTCCCTGAGTCATTTGGCTGCTACCTGAGACCTGGGGGAAAAACTGCAAAAGCAATGCCTGGGATAATCACTCAGATTTGATATCCCTAGGAACCACTCTACCAATTTCCATATCAATTTATAAAATCCAAATTTAATGGTTTCTTTAAAATCAGGTTAGTAAATCCCAGATTTACAAGTATCTTTTGTGGTTTGTTTTGTTTTTAATTTTCTGAGGACTCAGTTTTTTTATATCATCTACTGGGAAAAGGATCGAAATGGAATTAACGCAATTATGGAAAAACTTTCATAACCTACATACTTTAATTATTTTCAGAGTTAAGAAACGACTCAGGGAAAAATCACAATTATGATAGCATTAATTTAAACCCCCCCCAAAATTTAAGGAAAATACTAACCATTTTTTTTTATTTTGAAATGTTCACAGTACTAAGGAGAAGCTAGCTGAAGTGAGTCACCAACTCCTGAATGAAAAACAAAAGAATTTAGTTTTAATCACCAGTTGTACTTCAAATCCAATTCTGGAGCCAGGGCATGTTAGGAATAATAATATGCTCCTCAGTGGAAGAGTCATTCCAAGACAAAATTTAGTATGTTCTACTGTAAACACAATATCTTCAAAAAGCAGAGTGGAATCTTACTTGACAAGGGTTAGTCTTTTGGAATTGTTTTCTTCCTTTATATTAAAGATGTAATGTAAAATATTAATCTTAATGAAATTTCCTGCTTAAATATTTTTGAATGTGTTAAAACTGATTTTGTGATGTATGAAAATGATTTATTAAATGTGGTCTTATTACCTAATGATATTTTAAAATGGTAAATATTAGTTTTAAAATGTGTTTTTACATCAGCGACCATCATATTTACCATCTGTTAACTTCTCAGATATATTCATACCTAGTTTTATACAATTTATGTAACTGTGACAAGTGACATTCATATAGGATTCTTTAAATTGAATACTATTTCCTCACCAACCAGTACTTAAAGGGAAGTTTTATCTCCTCTGATTTATTTTCCCATGGTACTGGCATCTTAACACTTAAAATACAGTCTTTCTATGATTCTTCTAGTTTTTTTTTTTCCCAGAACATCTTAAAGACCTATATAAACAAAAAAAACCATACCCATATAAACACACCCTTTTGCAAAGCAGTCTCATGTAATATAAAGAATTATCTCCTAATTTAGTTTTTTAGTTCATATTTGTATGAAGGTTTTCTTATACTAGGGTTAGAAACTTAAGAGATATTGTATATCTATGGCATCTTTCTCTCCCTTTATAAAATATGCCCATTTCTAAGGACCTCCCAGCACTGACAGGATAAACGTAATGCAGTCAACATTAAATCCAGCAAATGTTTAGATTTTTTAAAGACAGTGCTAAAATGCCCTAAAAAATGTATATATTGAATGAATTAATCACTCAATAAACATGAAACAATTAAACTTTTTGGGTCAATATCTTGTAAGCATTTGGGTGATATTGATATGATAAAGAAATACAAAGATTAGTTAATAAACATGTCTTTCCTGTGAAGCCTTTAATTCATTTTAAAAAGTTTTGCAATTTTGAGAAAAATATTCCATTTGAAAGTCTCCTTATTTGCCCTCAGTTGACCACTTTGTTTTACTTGTACACAGACAGAAATTATATTTACTCTTTCCCTTTGGGAATCAACTTACCTTCACTACTTTTTTTTGTTTCATTGAATCTTTTGGTGTAAGATCTATACATGTGTTCTTACTTCTTCAGTTCCTTGATCAACAATCTTTCTCCCTTGTCTTGTCTACAACCAGATCAATGAAGAGGTGTGTAGTCAGTATTGCTCAATGTTCTTATTTGCTCTCTATTTGTGACTTGGGGCACTTTGGGCATCTATGTGACTATTTAAGGCATTTATGACTAGATGTTTATTTTTAGGAAAAGTAGCCTTTTTTCAGACTGTACTGTGCTGATTGTGATAACATTTCCAGTAACCAATCATTTTCTGTCTTTTAATAACCAATTTCATTTCTTCTTTGTATGCAGTTTTGTTTTGTGTACTAATTCAGGAGAGACAAACAGACAGACATAGATTCTAAGATCTTAAAAGCCTTTGTTCTCTTTCATTTCTCATACGTGGGCTGTGTTTCCAGCACACGTTCTGGAACCCGCTCTGGTTCCCATCGTTGTTTTGAAGTCATTAAGCATCAAAATACATTTCGACAGGAATAAGAAACTCTTTGTTTCTCATGGATTGTGTCTGCTTTGTTCTCTTCAGCAGATAATTGGCAGGGGGCTACACTTATCTTCATGGTGGTCTTTTTATAAAAATTTATCATAAACATTCCTGTGTGAGATGGCCAAATATCATGTGGAACAATGGTTCTTGTCTTTGAGCACATAGTGAAACCAATTGTGATCCTGCCTTCTACCCCATCTTTCAGTTTAACTACAACTTTGTTTTGTCATCCTGCCTATTTCAGTAACATGAGTAAGAATGTTATGAATTTGTTGCAATAACGTGATGCTTTATCAGTCATTAGATATTTAAGTTATGTTTATAAAACAACTAAAACTGCGATTGATTCTTGGCACCATCTCCTTTTTTGGGGAGGAGGGGTGCCATTCAAGAGGACTAAAAGCCATTTATACTTTTTCTTTGTTTTCTGGGTTAGCCTAAGAATTCATTTACCACCTGTCAGTGGTCAACACACTGCAAATATTTAAATATTTCAAGCAAATATTTAATAAGCACCTATGCTATAATCATTGTACTTGCACTGGGGAGAAAAAAGGACAAAACAGTCCCTATTCTAAAAGAGCTTGTATTCCATTGTGCAAAACAAGAACCACCTACCTATTTATATCTACGTAAATACAAAGCATACACAAACTACTTACAAAGCAATTATTGGGCATACCAACTGGGACAATCAAGTTAGGACTTGTATGCACTTGAACTGAGCCTTCAAAGGATACTGGGGAGTCTGCAAGATCCAGGTAAGGCTGGATTACATTCCTGGTATGGGATGTTGTATTGATGGGATAGGTAGTGTAAAAGCCTAGAGACAGGAGATAGAATATCTTTTATAAGAAACAGCAGATAGGCCATTTTGCTTGGAACTTAAGTGTGTAAAAGGAAGAAATATACAATAAGTCAGAAAATGTATGCTGAAGCCAGATTATACGGAACCTTCAATGCCCAGCAGCAGCTCTTTTTCTAGAATACTTGAAGCTTTAAGATTGTGGTAGAACCTGACAGATACTGTGTTCCATGGGCATAAGCTTTCAAGATCCCAGAATCAGCTCCATGTCACAGTGAGCCCTCAGAGAAGTACTGCTGCTCACAAGTTGGAAAAATTATCCACTATCATGAACAGATATCCAGAAACTGTTTCTCTTACCCCCTAGTGCTTACAAAGCCACCAGTAACTTACTTGTGCCTTCTATCTCAGAAAGCCTTCCTGACTTGCCACAATATTAGACTGATCTGGATCCTGCTTCTACCAGTGGTATTGAGCGCCTCTGCCATTTCTGTGATCATCACAGCCCTTAGCAGTGACTCAGCCTTGTACCATTCTCTGACCTGAAAACATATTCATACTCATTACCACTTCCACAAATGGGCCAAGCTCCCTGTCCTGGAGCTGATTTTATACCTGAAAATGTTTACCAAAAGGTTATTCAGTTCAGACAATCTTTCTGTGATGTGAACAAATTTAGTAGCCACTTGAGACAGTTCCAGCAGACAAATTTTCTTAGCATAGTATTACAACAATTTCTACAAACTTCTTGTAGGGAACTTTCAAAAGATCTTCAGCCAGTGTTTCTACTGACCATGATTATGCTTTGAGTCCAGAAGTAGGGATGCACCAAATGCTAAACAGAACCAAAATAGCATGGGGCAAGCTAGCACGACCTCTGACCTTGACTGCTACATCTATTTAATTTCTCAAGAAATGCTGACCCATAAAAACTTGGTCACTCCTCAAGCTTTGCACACTGAAGATGAAGACTTGAAAATAGTATCATGCTAGATTTAATTTTTTAAAAATGGAACGACCTCCATAGCTTCTATTTATACTTTTATGAAGTAAAAGACTGGCTGCTTAGATATTTCAGGGAATGGTTCAGTACAAGGATAGTTCAGGACACAGCCATGCACGTTTCTTTCCAAGAAATGGAAGCGCTGGAGCACCAAATGCCTTTGAAGATGTAGGCCAGTCCAGATGAACAGTTGTGATTGGGAGATAATAAACTGGGAAATATAGAGTACTGATCTTCTGGGTTTGAAAGTATCTGGAAGTATAATCCAGAAGTAACTGAAAAATTCACCAAGCCAAACCACGGCATTCTCTGATGTTGAAAACATATCAAGATTAAGTCTCTGCTACTTAATTACCTGGGTAACCTTGGACTAGTAGCCTGAGTTTAACTACAGTTATCCCTTCCACATCAGAATTTTCCCCACCAGAGCTTCCATAGTTTGAGGATCAGCATCTGCAATTAAATAGGAATTTTGGGGTAATGTGGAAGGCACAGTTGACACACAAAGGCCAACAGATGACACGGAGCCTATGATCAAATACTTAACCAAATCTTACAGTAAGGTACTGTACACAGCCTATAAAAGGAAAAGAAAAAATCCAGGGTTCTTCTCTGATATGGAGGACCAAAAAATTGTATGCAGATTTTCTAGAACTCAAGGGTGCCATACCCCTAACCACTGCAATGTGGAAGGGACAACTGTACTTTGGTTCTCTTTACATTTTACATACACACATACACACACACACGTATACATATATATATATATATATATGTACATATATATATATATTGTCTTCTTATTAGAATGTAAACTTGTTGGACAGCAAAATTTTTTTGTAGTAGACACTCTGTGAGTAGGGATCATTTCAGGTTTGTTGGTTTGTTTTTATTTTATTTATACTTGTAGCCCCTAGCATAATGCCTGGCACACAGTAGGTACTTATAAATTCTAGCTGATTGATTGATTTACCTTGCTCTCAGTTTTCTCATCTGTAAAATGAGAGAGTAGGACTAACTAAAATTCCTTCCAACTCAGTTACCATATACTGATCCTGGATAAACTCGTTCTTGCATTCTTTTGAAATAATCATTTCACATCTATTTTTATAACTACTTTGTACATCTCTGTAAAAACTAAGAGTGTTTTACATTTTGAAATGATCTTCAGCGTCTTCTCTGTGTAGTGGTGATTATATGAATTGTCAAACACACCTGCGATAGTCCTAAAGATGTTAGAAAATATTCATTGATGAAGTCCTTCCTCCCATGTGTGATTTATTTAAAGAACTAAGGTCTTATAAAACTTACAAATTATAAGGTGGTAGTTTTGAGAAAATTTGTCAAACATGATGATCTTTTTTGAAGTTTAGTTTTTCAAAATGTTTAATCATAAACAGCCAAAGATGTATACGTTACAGATTATGTGCTAAGTAAAAGAATTTTAACAATACCTTTCCTAATAACAGATTTTGAATTAGTGGAAAAACTCAGAATCAGATCAAAAAGGAACAGAAAGACTACATTCTAACTTACCCCCAATAGAAAGGGCTAGCCCCATGCCAAATTGCTCTGTAGTTGGTACCTTCTTACCTCCCTTTGTTTTATACTTTCCCCTTTCTTGCATGCACCCATTTCCCTGAATACCCAGGGACCATCATGCTGGTGCTAGCCAGTCACAGCTGCACTATTAGATACCCTACCCATACCTGCCCTAGACTATAATCTTTATTTTGATAATAACAATAATAGTGCTGTTATTTTTAACTAATAGTTATATAGCAATTTAAAGTTGACAAATTTCTTTATACGGACCATCTTACTTGATCCTCACAAGTAATGTAAAAATAAAGTGCTATTATTATAACTTTTTACAGATAAGGAGGCTAAAGGTGAGAGGGGCTAAGTGATTTACTCATGGCTACTGTCTGGAGCTTTAACTAGAACAAATCTACATCAGCTATAGCTATAGATTTACAGAGGCTGTGAGCAAGAAGAGGTGAGACCACTTGAGAGGGAGAAGAAAGGTCAGCTGCACACCTTAAAGCAGGACTCCCTTGACTCCAAGTCTAGTGTTCTTTCCACCACACCACATTGCTTCTCCTGCCATGTATCATCTCATGCCCCAAAGAGAGATGCTCTCAGCCCTTTCGTATTGTAAAGTATTTAGTCATCTAGTTAATACTGAAATGTTCAAGGCTTATGCTGAATTAATGTTTACCATAACCCTGAGGAATGAATCTGAAACGGAATTTCAGACATCCATGAAAGTCTAGTAGAGAAGTTACATATATAAGCTTTTTTCCCCCTTTTTCAAAGCATATCTTTAATAATGTACCACTTAAAATCTTTTAGTTAAAAGCTTTATCCGTTATCAAGTTTTTCATTGCCTAAGACCTCTTCTAGTAATGATGCTGTCAAAGAAATGTTTAAGAAAGATCTAACTCGGAACCTGGAAAATAGATCCAGACACTCCTCTCTTAACTCTAAATTTACAGTCAGAACAAAAATAAGTTTCCAATATCATCATCATGGAAAATAATGGACAATTTGCTCAGTTCTTTGCTGGGTTCTCTTTTGTGCATTTACTGTTACAAATTTGGTGAGAAATATCTTTTTCTTGGGTGTAAATTCAAATAGGATCCTATATATAAGGATACTCTGTTTTTGTTTTCCCCACATGCTTTATGTGTATGTTGCAACATTTACCTCCTATCTCTCTATACTATTCTATTTCATTTGTCATCTGGAAAGGAAACTATACTACTTTAATCATTATCAAAAGTGAGCTCCCATTTCATCTTCTTTCCCCACTTCTATGAGTTGTTATAAAAATTAAAGGACTGAACCAGTCTCATTCCTATACTAGGAAGTAGAATTTATCTTACTAAAATCTACATAACCACAAAGCATGGATTTAGAAACTCAAATGAAATCAGTTTCTGTCTGGATCAAGAAATATTTCAATTGTAACAAAATATAGGAGATGTTTTCATTTAATGCTCTCTGCCCATACTTGCAATTTTTGTGTTGTATTTAATCATTTCCAGACACTTTCTTTTCTGTTTTCCTTACTATATGTTAATGGTCATTTTGTGTTTAGATTGTAACTTAATGAAGTAAAATAATAATATTTGAAATTAATTGTTTTAAGGTACAGAATATGAAATTGATTTTATTTTTAAAGAAAAATGTGATATTGATAAAATGGAAATAAAGAGGGTACAATTTTCTTAGCATAGAAGAAAACTATATTCACAACCTGAGACATGACTACGTGCTAGCAACGTTCACGTCTCTTTGTATATAATTATGATAAATTCTTGATTCTGTTCATAATAGTATTATTTTATTAGACCAATAGATTTTCCCATGAATGACTAAATTCAAATTAACTAATGTCTAAGTTTATTAGTAATTTATTTGGATGTCTGCAGTTTTTTGCATTCCTTATTCTTCATTTATTTCATTGTTCTGAATTGTATTTTAATGTTATTTCAGATGAGGCAGGAGTTGGAAGAAAGTATAACTAGGGAACTTTATGAAGGTATGTCTAAATTGCTCACAAATAAAATGTAATTTGATGCTATGCCTGATTTTTATATATGCAAGAACACTCCCACAAAGGTGCTGTTTCAGTGCCATCTCCCTCTTCTTCATCACTTTAACCATGGATTCTTCTATGGAGGTGAAGTGCAAGATTTAGCAGGTTCTTTCCAATAAGCTTGTGTCTGTTTGCAGAAGACAAGCCTGGTTAATTACAGAGAGGCTTAGATGCGGAAGGCTGGTCAGTAGTAATGGCCACAGCATCCCATGAAACAGAAGGATGATTGGTCCTGTATTCTATGTAGCACCTTCTGACCTTCAGATATGAAGTTAGTCAGCCACTTTTGGGGGATACAGTCAAGAAGACTGCTGTTCAAAGATTGTTTGAACTGTAGAACCATTGATTTGAGTTTTAAAACAACCCAGTATGGTATATGACTTCCAGGAAAACTTGAGTTCAAATCCTCCCTATGATATGATTCATGCTGCTCATGACACCATGGACAAGTCACTTGACTTCAAAGTGCTTGGGAAACTCTTAAGACTAAGTTGGACCAGTGATCATTTTCATGCTTCTAATACCCAGAATTCCTTAACATAATGAATCATTTGTCCGTGTGTGTGTGTGTGTGTGTGTGTGTGTATACATATATACTGTGAATTGATTTTTTTCATCTTCCTTTTTCCACCAGCTACTGATAAACTTTAGTTTAGACCTTGAAGGACTTGTCCAATAGTATCAACTAATGAATCCTCAAGAGTGACAACAAAGTGGAATTCAGAAAAATACATGCTTTAAAGGAAGAAATAATGTAAATTTATGAAATAAACAACAGAAATATGTTTAATAATGTTTAATGGTTTTCCATTAAATATATGAATGTGAAAAATCCTAATATATTAGAAAATATGTTGTGTCATGTTTTAATGTGTACTAGACATATATATGTATATGTAAATATATTTGTACAGTTCTTTTTTAAAATTCTAATTAATTTATTTTTAGTTTCCAACATTCATTTCCACAAGATTTTCAGTTTCAAATTTTCTCCCCATTTCTTCCCTTGGCCCACCCCAAGACAGCGTACATTCTGATTACAGTTTCCCCCAATCTGCCCTCCCTTCCATCACACCCCTCCCTTGTCTTATCCCCATCCCCTCTATTTTCTTGTAGGGCAAGATAGATTTCCCTACCCCATTGCCTGTATATCTTATTTCTCAGTTGCATATAAAAACAATTTTTAACATTCGTTTTTAAAACTTTGAGTTCCAACTTCTCTCCCTTCCTCCCTCCCCATCCATCCCCACTGAGAAGGCAAGCAATTTGATATATGTTATACATGTGTAGTTATGCAAAACACTTCCATAAAAGTCATGTTGTGAGACTAACTATATTTCCTTCCTTCCTATCCTGCCCCCAATTTATGCTATTCTCTCTTTTGAACCTGTCCCTCCTCAAAAGTATTTACTTCTAATTACTCCCTCCTCCCATTTGCCCTCCCTTCTATCATTTCCCCACACCCCACTTATCCTCTTCTCTCCTACTTTCCTGTGGTGTAACATAGATTTTCATAGCAAATTGTGTATGCATGTTCTTCCCTCCTTAAGCCATATGTGATGAGAGGAAGGTTCATTTTTTCCCTCTCACTTCCCCTTTCTTCCCTTCCATTGAAAAAGCTTTTTCTTGCCTCTTTTATGTGAGATAATTTGTCCCATTCTATTTTTCCCTTTCTCCTCCCAATGTGGTCCTCTCACCCCTTAATTTTATTTTTTAGATCTCATCCCTTCCTATTCAACTCACCCTGTGCCCTCTGTCCATATGTATATAATCCCTCCAACTACTCAAGACTGAGAAAAGTCTCGAGTTATAAATATTATCTTTCCATGTAGAAATGTAAACAGTTCAACCTTATGATTTCTCTTTCCTGTTTACCTTTTCATGCTTCTCTTGATTCTTGTATTTGAAAGTCAAATTTTCTATTCCACTCTGATCTTTTTCATCAAGAATACTTGAAAGTCCTCTATTTCATTGAATGGCCATTTTTCCCCCTGAAGAATTATACTCAGTTTTGCTGGGTAGGTGATTTTTGGTTTTAATCCTAGCTCCTTTGACTCCTGGAATATCATGTTCCAAGCCCTTTGATCCCTTAATGTAGAAGCTGCTAGATCTTGTGTTATCCTGATTGTATTTCCACAATATTTGAATTGTTTCTTTCTAGCTGCTTGCAATATTTTCTCCTTGACCTGAGAACTCTAGAATTTGGCTACAATATTCCTAGGAGTTTCTTGTTTGGAATCTCTTTCAGGAGGTGATCAATGGATTCTTTCAATATTTATTTTGCCTTCTGGTTCTAGAATATCAGGACAGTTTTCCTTGATAATTTCATGAAAGATGATGTCTGGGCTCTTTTTTTTTTTTGATCAAGTCTTTCAGATAGTTCAATAACTTTTATATTATCTCTCCTGGATCAGTTTTTCAGGTCAGTTTTTCCAAATAGATAATTCAATATTCAATGTCCAAATATGTGGAGCAAAAAAGTAATCAGAAGTAGTGTCGTAATCATTTAAATTTGACATGTAGGATTATCTTATTACTTTCTCAGAAGTTTCCACTCTGTTTCCATTTCCTTTAGGAAGATCACATTCTATTGGGAATTCAATCCTATACATGAACATATAATTAACAACATTCTCTAGCAGGTAGAAATTTTCCACTCTTGCGTTCAATAGTTATGTGAATGAATTTACTTATAAGAAGTTGACTTTACTCCAACTATGACAAAAGACTTGAAAGGATACTTAAGCTATGTTACCTCCCTCAACGAAAAATTAATTGCCTTGAAATTCCCTTTCCCAAACCAAAGTAAAGATGTTTCTGACTTAATTTCAGTAATTAATAGAATAACCATTTTGTCCTTCAATCAGTTGTATCAATACCCAACTATTCTTACATCATTTTGAAACATTTAAGGACCTTATTTCAAACATATATATGTATGTGTATGTATTTATATATATATATATATACATATATATGGGTGTGTATGTATGTATTTATAATATTTATTCACATACATACATGTATATATATATATACAATATGCATAAATACATATAAACATCCATCCATATATATGTGTGTGTGTATATATACATATGTATATGTATATATATATATAAAACCACATCTAGTAACAGGTAGATGACTATGCCAATTACTCATTTACTATGATGTTTAAGATATAGAAAGGAATATAATTTTAGACTGAATAACTCATATCTTAAATAGACATTTTATTTTCCCAGCCTTATCTGTGGGATAATAATTGAACATTGTATTTGTACCTTTGTTTCACATCTTCTTTTTCCTTTGTCTAATTATTCCCGTATCATTCAGAAATAATGTTCTGTTCCAGAGATATAATCTTTCACATGATTATGCAGGCAGAAAGATGACAAGCCTCAGTGCCAATATACCTAGTTGTTTGGAATATGGAGTAACTATACATATAGATCAAAATAGCAAGATCTTACATACTTGCATTTTACTCATATCTTTTAAAAACCTCTTGCTGTGATTATAGAAATTTGCTATAAAAGGAAAAAGCAGGGATGTGATGGTATGACAGGACAGAACATCCTTAGCTCTGTTTGAATTCAGATAAGAATCACAGTTTTCCAGCCATGCAGTATTAATTCCACCTCATAGTCAGACTCAGGAATAGTCAGGTGAGAATTACTCCTTTTCAAAGGAACACAATGTGGAAAATGATCTGGTGGATCCCACCTTAGATTTAGGATAAGGTTGTTTTCTGGACTTTTCCCAGAAGCAAATTTCTACCTGGAATAGTTCAGGATCACATTCCCTCTCAGTCACTTATACTATGTCTTGATTTAGTACAGAAAACTATACCCAAATTCAAACTCAAAACAAAATTAGTTACACTCCCAAGAGCTTTTACTTCAAACAGCAAGTTTCACTAATTACAGCTTGAGGTTAGAATTATTTTTAATCTCACAGAGTTGCAATTTACCCGAACTCACATCTCAAATTTAAATTTGTCTTGGTGTAAAAGCCAATCATTAGTGATTATCTACATAAATTTGCATATTCTCAGCAAGCCATGTTCAATTGTTTAGAAACCCCATAAACCAAACAAACTCTTTTCCTAGGGCTGGTAAGATAACATACCTAGTTTTAAACAATTTTTCCACTCTCTTTTAGTTTCTTTCATTTCATACTCTAATAACATCCAAGTTATGAAAAGTTGCTTAACATAACTGATACAAAAAGTTTACCTATTCAAACCTTGAAACAAACCCATTACTAGTCAAGTGACTTTAGTCTTGTAGAATGCATTTCTAAATCATCACATATAAAAATTGGTAGGTTGTTCTTACCAGAAATAGAGGCTAGCTGACTTCTTTTCTCTTACTGCCTTGACCCACCCTTTCCTCTCTCCCCATGGCTGCTGATGCTGCTTTAAGCTGCTGAAGAGGTTGAGCAGGATGTCCTAGGTAGCTGGGCTGCAGGATGCCCAGTAGATCAATGCTACTGCCAGTAGGACTGACTTGGTTAGGGATGCTCTAACCCCCAAAATGTCAGGGTACAAGGTTGTGTCACCTGGAGTGAATTCATGTACTCAAGCCATCTTCCAGTGAAGTGGCAAAGTTTTATTGAAAGGTTTATATAAACTGGCTGTGACACTTTTTACTGTCCTCTCTTAATCTGATCTGGGATGATAGAGGTTAACAGGATAATATGGGGTTGTTTGCAATCCTGACACTGAGATACCCTCTTGATTCAGGGGAAGGGAGTAAGGAATGCTATGTGATAGGGATTATGAGCTGTTTCAAAAGGGAGTGAACTATGGAATTACCCCAAAATCTCAGGAGTTTTCTCCTGAAATCTTAAAATGGTCGGTTTCTAAATACCTTAATGATTCCTCTCAAAACCTCCAGAATTTGCTAAGGTGTTTTTAGCTAGTCTAACTTTTCACTGTAGCTTCAGCCTGGTCAGAGCTGGGACCACAGGGAAAAGAATTTTGAGAATTTCTTTTGAACTTTTTATTCAAATAAACTTCATTTCTACAGAGTGAAGGCAGAGTAGGGCACTGAACCTGCCAGACAGGGGAGTTGGGACTCTGGAAAAAGATCCAGTTGGTGCCTAGGCCCTTTTCCCTAATACTGGAGAACTCAAGCCTTCACTTGAAAAAAAATATTTCATTTTAGTTTACAACATTCAGTTTCACAAGCTTTTGAGTTTTAAATTTTCTTCCCCTTCCTCCTCTTCCCCTCCCCACCCCCAATTCTGCCCAAAACAACATGCCACATGATATGGGCTCTACATATACATTCATATTAAACATAATTTCACATTAGTCATGATGTGAAGAAGAATTGCAACCCATGGAATGAACCACGAGAAAGAAGAAACAAAACAAAAGAGAGAGCAAATACTACGCTTAGATCTGCATTCAGACTCTATAATTCTTTCTATGGACATGAATAGCATTTTCCATCATGAGTCTTTTGGAGTTGTCTTAGAAACTTGCATGGCTGTGAAGAGCAAGGCCTATCAAAATTAGTCATCTCACCATGTGGCTGTAACTGTGTACTATATTATCCTGGTTCTGCTCCCCTCACTCAGCATCAGTTCATAGAAGTCTTTCCAGGTTTTTCTGAAGTCTGCCTGCTCATCATTTCTTTTAGCACAATAGCATTCCATTATATTCATATAACACAACTTGTTCAGCCATTTCAATTGATGGACATCCCCTCAATTTCCAATTCTTTGCCACCACAAAAATGGTGCTATAAATATTTTTGTACATGTGGGTCCTTTTCCCATTTCTAAAGGTTTCGGTTTTAAGACATCTCTTTTTAAGATCTTGTAAGTCAAATTTATTCCCACTTAGTAGGAGACTGCCTAGTTAGAGTCACATTACACAAAAACTTTTTATGTGAGGCAAGAAATGGTTGTGTTAATCTGCCTCACTTTGGTTGGATGGGAAAAAGATTCCTTCCTTTTTTTTAATCTGTCTCTCCAAATTCAGAACCTGGCCAGAGTTATGGAATGTATTTATATGTGTGTGTGTGTGTGTGTGTGTGTGTGTGTGTGTGTTTGTGTATACATACATATGTATATTATGTTTGTTCTTTGTTTTTGAAGAGGGCCATAACATCATTGAAATGATGACATGACTTGAAGTTGACTTTAATTTGAGTGAGGGAGGGCTGTGCAAGGTCACTAACCTCACTTTCTCTTCCAGAGCCATCTGGATCCAGTGACCAGATATTCATCAAGATGACTGGAGATGGCCCAGGATGCAGTGGGAGACCCAGGCCCTTTTAGGCTAAGGCCTTTTCAGGTGCTCACTTAAAGTGAGGTAATGCCCATTCAGGGAATAGGCCTTGCCTCTTTAAGAAGTGAGTTAAGGATTGGCCCCTGTAATGAAAAAGAAACAAAAACCAAAAAATCAAGCTGGGAGGGGAAGACCCTCTGGGTTGCTGTTCCAAAGAGAAACAGTTACCATTGACATTCACTCTAAATTCACTCAAAGCCAGGAGGGCCCAAAATACAGCTGTTAAGTGGAGCTGGGCAAGGGACCCATTTTGGTAGAATGAGTTTCAGACTGAATTGGGGGGAGGGAGGGAAGTAAAGGAAGGAAAAAAGGGGGCAGGTAGGTAGGTATGAAGAGATCTAGGCAGTAAAGTAAGGTCTAAGAAGACTGGAAAGATAGGATTGGGGCTGGATTATGAAGGGCTTTGAAAACCAAACAAGGCATTTTTGTATTTGATCCTGGAGACAATAGGGAGTGGGGGTTTACATGACTGAACTGCGCTTTAGGAAAATCACTTTAAAGTGACCTTATACCTACATGGAGAGATGATAATGTCACCCATATGCAGCACCACTTCCACGTTTGTACAAGCACTCTAAAATTCCTTTATCTAATCACAGCTGTCATTCTTCCTCTGCTTTGAAATGCCAAAACCGACAACATGACCTACAAATCTCTTGATCTCTTAGTTCTTTCCCAGACCATCATCCTTGCACTGGCTATGTTCTCCTCCCTTCCCCATCTTGACCCCCTGCTGAACCAGTTGAACTGTACACTGTATTCATAAGCCCCTTACCCTACCAAGACTCAGCCCCAGATCTACAAGGCTGTCTACTACTTTCTGCCTTTGCTCCTATTCACATGATATACAAATTTATGTTATATAAATACAACCGGGCACTTGGCAAGGCAATACTTTCATGCCTTCTAACCATAGAGGCACCCAGAAATTTTCATTCCTCCTCCTGTAGCTTCCTCTCCTCCCATCCATTCAACTGAGAACCTGACCTCATACTTCACTGAAAGAATAAAGGTCATTTGCCAAGAGCTCCCTCTTCTTCCAAATTGCCCTGTCACTGTAGTTTTGAGTCACCCAGGTTTTCACAACCTTGGTTTAATCTTTGATTCCTCACTTTCCCATATCCATATCTTGTCATTCTACCTCCATACCACTCACACTTCTCTGCTTTTCTCTACTCATATAAGTTAACTATCTTAGTTCAAAAGCTTTCATCATAGAGGAAAATTTCAAGAAGAGTGTGAAAGAGTAGAAAAGTAGAGAAGTCAGGATGAATAAGGGTCAAGAAAAGGTCATTTAAAAAGGCCATTAAATTTTGCAGTTAAGAGATCATTTTCAACTTTGGAGACAGCTGTTTCAGTGAAACAATGCGGTTGGAAGCTGAATTGTAGAGAGCTAAGAGATTGAGAGGAGATGAAATACAGGCATTGATTGTAAAGAGAAGAGATATGGGATGGTAGCTAGTGGGGATGGATGAATCAAAGGAAGATTTTTTTTGAGAATGGGGAAATGTGAGCATGTTTGTAGGCAGTAGGGAAGTATCCAGAAGACAGGGAAGAGACTGAGGATAATTGAAAGAGTGAGGATAGAGGGGGGCAATCTGCTAGAGAAGACATAATGAAATGGAATCACTTGTGTATGTAAAGCAGTTTACTTTGGGCAAGAAGGGTCACATCTGTGAGATAGGGATGAAGGAGGATAAGCATCTGGGTAATGTTAGAGAAGGATATATAATATGTACATGTGTATATGCATGTATGTGTCTATATATATACATACATGGAGAGAATTTTTACCAACAACTTTTTCTTTTCAAGAAAGCTCGTCAAACTTTGCAGTCTGGCTACAGCCCTTAGAAGTATCTCTTCCTGACTGGCTGCATTTTAAATTCTATAAGGTGTCAGATTACACACAGGCATTCATTCACACCATACAGAGACAGAAACAGAACAGATTTACTAAATAGTGATACAGATAATGGCGGAGAAAGTCCAAAAGCTTAGAGAAGTTTGTCAGAAATCCCCTGCACAAATCAGACAAATTTTTTCTTGATCCTCTATATCTTATTGAAACCAGGTACAAGTTAATCCTTTTTAAGGTCTTGGAGACAGAGCTTTTTCCAGTTCTGTAAAAAATAACCTAGGGGCAAATCTCGGGAAAGTCCTACTCCTCCTGAGGGAGGGAGTAGGGGATGGGGGCTTTTGAACAGTTTAGCCCTAGCTAGGTGAGGACGATGCAGTAGGCATGGTGAATCATTAAGGAGATTCCTGCAGTTACTTTAGGTTCCTCTTGGGATCAGATCATATGGTAAAATAAACATTCTTCACACCAAAGTAAGATCAGTGTAACATTTATTGTGCACACAAGGACAAGCAGTATTAAAGAAATATAGAAAAAGAAAAGGCTTAATAGAGTAAGAGAAATATTTACGTACATCACCAAATCGAGGAAGTGCCAACATCTGGGTTCACAAGCTGGGGGGCCCCTTGATAACAGCTCCCTAGAGTTCCTGCTGGAAATCAAAATGCCTCAGGGGAAGCATTCTTCCCATGAAGAATATCAATTTCCCTGAATATATATACAGATTCAAACAAAGAAAAAACTGGTGTGGCATTGCTTAGCAACTGATAGGCTCAGCACCAGAAAGTGCCATAAACCATGTGACTTGGCACCTGATTGACTCAGAATCAGTGCCAGGGAGCTATATGATTCAGCATAGGTTGTACTGTAGCTGTGGAGTGGGCCACAATTCAAAGGAGCAAGACATCCATGATTGGTAAGGCAAAATATCTGTGTTCTAATAGACACAGGATTGATTCCATATGGTTCTAAAAGTTGGACAGTCCTTTAAGGAAGAATAATCAGCTAGGCATACTCTCACCCTTAGTCCTGGGAACAAGGCCCCCATTCCAAGGAGAAAGGAAAACATAAGTCATATAGGCCTATAATGGTACAGGGAAGATCTTTATGTATTTTATTAACTCTTCATTCAGCCCCAGGATGTTACATGTTCATTACATAGGCTGAAGGGATTTACATATTCCTTTCAAGCAGTCTGAAACAGAGAAATCAGAAATAAGGTATAAGGTTATATCATAGACACTGGATGAGTGATCCAGTAGACAGGGCTCCATCTGTCTAGTGATCATAGTGCACACTTTTCCATTGCTAGTAGGAATATAATCAGCTAAAAAATGAGTATCATTATAATGATCAAGATAATTCCCATATGTAGGAGGTATAGCAAAATAACAGTGCAAAAGGAATAACATAAAATGAATACAACATATGAGATGAGAAGATCTGATGTGTTATAGCTCCTACACAATAAGTATCTTCACACTTGAAGTTCTATAATTCTAATGAGATCCATTTGATCTTTATTATATATAGGGAAAACATGTCATAATTTTTTCATTTTGTGAACTCAACTGTTTTTGCTCTATATTAAGGTGTATACATACATACATTATATATATATGTGTATATATATATATACATATATATATATATTTGTAGTGAACAACCAGTCCAATTAAGCAATTTAGAAACATTTATATTTATTCTCAAATTAGTTAGCAAGTGAACAATCAGAAAAAATCCTTCTGAAAATCTAATGCACTTTGGTGGGGTAGGATCATCCACCACTGTGCACTCTCTTTCTCCAGGAGCATGGTGAGTATTTAGGGAATGTGATGTTAAGATGTAATATGTGAGACTATACTTGTTTAAGGTGACAAAATACATAATAATTGAAGAATAATAGAACAATAAACAATATATGATCCTAGGGCTGGGGTCTGAGCACAAGCACCCCTTCATTCTATCTCAAACAAATGGGACCCAAAATCTTTTGGGATAAGGGATGAAGGCCTCGAATTCTGAAACTGCTTCCTACTGAGATTGGACGTAGAGCTGCCCCTGCCTTGAGAGGTCCCATTCAAGGGGTTGGTTCTTTAGTCAGTGTCAATGCTAGGTCCAGACAGTGATGTGTAATGGTCTCAGACAGAGGGTGATATACAGCCAGAATGGTCATCTGCAAGTGGAGGGCACTAAACCTGGAGGAGACAAATTTTGCAAGGAGGTTAAGCAAACAAAGGACAAAAAATGATCAGAAGGGGTTAAATAGGGGGATGGTATCCTTCAGGTAGGGCCATCTCAAATTTGATTGAGCTATTATCAAATTAAGTTTACATTATTTTTCTGTCTTCTGAAAATATTTCCCCATACTCTCTCAACATACTTACACCATCTGAGATGGGTACAAACGTATGCAGAGCAACTATCTGGGGACAGGAGGTGCATGGATGACCCCCATTCATCCCAAACCTTCTTATCTGCCTTCCATATTTTCAATCAAACCTTTATTTATCTTTCCAAATCTCTTGAATCCATTATTACTGGACCAGATCTGTATGTGCTTGCAACGAGGAAAGAATTTCTCACAGGGGCCCAATAAGACAGTGGGTTGCTTGCTTTGGGGTCCAGGTCCCATCATCCCATCAGTACTGGAGAATAAACACTTAATGAAACTCCAAACTCCAATGCAGTTCAGGATCATAGCACATTAGAAAGCTGTGCTGTTAGAAAAGGGAAGTTATTGTTTTGACAGGACCCATGATTTCATCATTGTAAGAAATTCCCAATGAGGAAACTTCTACCAAAGCAGATCAGCAACTATTCTACAGCTTATAGTCTTACTGAGGAAGCTGAGGCACTAATACAAATATTGTCTTATTTGATCTTTAAAACAATCCTGGGAGATTCTGGCTTGAGAATAAATGGGAAGACAACATATATAGACTCAATCTAATACAGACAGAATCTATATAGTCTTAAAAACAGATGGGGAAAAGGGCACATATTACACATATGTGTTCAATAAAAAGGAAAACCAATAAGAAACTTCATAACACATGGCTTTATTAAATTTCACACACAAAGAACTGAGTTTAAATCTAACCCCTGTCATTTATTATTCCCAAACCATCAAATGGAGATAACTGTACTTAAACTGCCTATTTCATGGGATTTTGTTGTAAAAACAGAGATAAAATATGTAAAGTGTTGCATGGACTGCAAAATACTAGGTACATGGGTGCTATTAGTATCACCAATAAGAAATGGAAGAGGAATTATTTGTCCATTTTCATATAGTCTATTTCCATTCTCCATTTTCATTAAAAACTCATGAAATATTTTTTAACTTCCACAACTTTCATACTAGGTTTCAGTAAGTCATGAGGTTTTAATGAATGATTTGCCTCTATATTTGAAGTATTAAACTTAATTTACTAATTTATTCTTCCATATATATCAGCTAGTTTTTTTTTTGTAGCACATACATTGGCCCTCTATCTAAAAAGAATATATATGTATATATACATATATAATAGTAATTCAATGCACTATTCATTTTCTGGCCACAAATTATACACAGTATAATATGTATATAATAATGGAGTCTATAATTTGCTACACAGTACTTCTAACTAGTCAAGTCACAGTCCAAATATAGTCAAAGTACTAGATCATGACACTAGATGGCAGAAAATGTTATTGAACATCATATTCCATTTAGAGAGCACTGCAGTTCTGCAGGACATCAGTTATGGTAGATACAATAGAAAGTCTATCCCTTGATAACAGATCATGGCACAAGTACAACTAACAACATACAGATCATCTGATTTACACAGTAGGCCACAAACAGTCCACTGAGAGCAAAAGACCTTCAGGATGAGCTTACATTTTGGTTGTTTGGATAGAAAAAGAAAAAAGCAGCAATAGCACTTAGTCACCAGGGTAGGCATGTCTAATTTTTGTCCACTCAATTTCAGTGATTCTGGACCTGAATGAACAATAAGAACACTAATTGTGCAGAGAATGCACTTCACATCATGAATGGAAAGTAGCAGAGGAGAAAAGAGGGGAAGGGGAGCCAAGGCTAGTTAGATAATAGCCTATTCTACTCCCCTTCTGCTTTGAGGGTCAAATTAATGTCAATAAACAAAATACTTTTTTCTTCTGCTCTACATTATATGTACCATAAAGACAAAGCTAACTGTAATGATCTATTCTAATGGAAGCCTGCAACAGTGTGATATAAACTGAGTCAAAATATCATCGTTGGAAGGGACCTTAAAAATCATGGAGTCCAGCCGCCCTGAAATCAGTGTAAGAACTGTTCCGCGTCACAGTCAAGACAGCTTCTACTTGAAGGGAAATGTCTCAAAAGTAGTCCTCCACTCCATTGCTCTAAAGCTGGTTTTTCCTTGCATGACTCAAAACCTGGCTCTCCTCACCACTAGTCTGAGCAATCTATTCTAGAGAAACTCCAATCTATGCAACTGGAAAGCAGACATCATGCCTTCCCTTAGCCCCCTCTTGTCTTAAGTATTCTTAATTCATCCATATCTCCTCTCCGAGTTTTTCAATGTCTCTCCTAATATGTAGCATCCATAATTAAACACAATACTCCAGACAGGGTCCCTTCAGTCCAGAGTTGAACTGGACTATTAGCCGCTGTCACTTAAACCCTACGTGTTTAACTCTTTCAGCAACATGTCCACTAAAGTTGACACACCTTTTCCCAGTGAACCACTGTACCCGCCTCCTTCCCATTAATAACAGCATCAATAGGGCCATTGTAATTCTGCAGAGGCTGGGCTTGAACCCAGGGCTTCCTGGCTAAGGCAGCTCCACGTCCCCTGGGCCAGGTTCTCTGTCCCAGAGGAATCATTGCCCTCCTCTCCTTAAGGGAGAGCCAGAGGAAAGAGGAACCCAGGCTGCGTTTGCCCCAGGGCATCCACCAGACATCAGAGCACCAACGAGGTGCTCGTTTTCAGTCTGGCCTTCACAGAATCACTAATGGCTGGAAAACACTCGGGGGGGGGGGGGGGGAGGGGAGGTTTATCGAGGCCCAAGTCTTCATTTTACAGAAGAAGAAACTGAGGCTCGGAGAGGAAGTGCTTTGCCCACCTTGACAAAGGGAAACAACAGAGCGGGTCCCGGATTCCACCTTCGAACCCAAATCCTCCCAATCCAGATGCCCCACCCTTCCCATTAGGTCTGACCTCGCCCCCATCCCCGCCCCGCAGTCCTGCTGTCACAGCGGGAGACTCGAAAGAACCTCTAGCACTGGAAGCAGCCAGCCTTGGGCTCAGCCACCCTCGCGATCTCGAGCTTTGGACCCCTCCCGAGGAGAGCTAACTGACCTGGCACATGCGCACTCACCGGGCTTAGCTTTACCGTTGGGCCCATGCGCATCACCCGTGCATCAGACGGCATGCGCACTTCGGTCCCCCTCGCGGAGGTATTAAAGGCTACAACCATCTCCATTATCTTTGTTCCTTTATAACTGTTGCCAGTTTTGGACTCGTTTCCCTTGGAACCTTCTGGCCGTTGAAGTTTTCTGGAGCAGAAGCCTGGACCTGGAGAAAGCTAAGACACCAAGGGAAAACTCCTGGTGAGTTCCCCCAACAATCTCTGAGACTCCCTGCCAACATGAAGAAAATGTCTAACATCTTTAGGAGGGAGCTGTCCCCATCTCAGTTTTCCGTCTCCCCCAGGAGGGACAGCAGGGTCCGACCCTTGGTCCGATGCCTAATACGTTATGAAAGCGAAGGACCTCCATAAGATCCATAAAGCTGCCTCGACTGGAGATGTGGCGAAGGTGCTGCAGCTCCTGCTACTCTGGGGCAAGCGTGGACGATCTGGACGTAGAGAAATTGGATTGGCATTGGCCCCTTTAATGAAAAAGAAACAAAAACCAAAAAATCAAGCTGGGAGGGGAAGACCCTCTGGGTTGCTGTTCCAAAGAGAAACAGTTACCATTGACATTCACTCTAAATTCACTCAAAGCCAGGAGAGCCCAAAATACAGCTGTTAAGTGGAGCTGGGCAAGGGACCCATTTTGGTAGAATGAGTTTCAGACTGAATTGGGGGGAGGGAGGGAAGTAAAGGAAGGAAAAAAGGGGGCAGGTAGGTAGGTATGAAGAGATCTAGGCAGTAAAGTAAGGTCTAAGAAGACTGGAAAGATAGGATTGGGGCTGGATTATGAAGGGCTTTGAAAACCAAACAAGGCATTTTTGTATTTGATCCTGGAGACAATAGGGAGTGGGGGTTTACATGACTGAACTGCGCTTTAGGAAAATCACTTTAAAGTGACCTTATACCTACATGGAGAGATGATAATGTCACCCATATGCAGCACCACTTCCACGTTTGTACAAGCACTCTAAAATTCCTTTATCTAATCACAGCTGTCATTCTTCCTCTGCTTTGAAATGCCAAAACCGACAACATGACCTACAAATCTCTTGATCTCTTAGTTCTTTCCCAGACCATCATCCCTGCACTGGCTATGTTCTCCTCCCTTCCCCATCTTGACCCCCTGCTGAACCAGTTGAACTGTACACTGTATTCATAAGCCCCTTACCCTACCAAGACTCAGCCCCAGATCTACAAGACTGTCTACTACCTTCTGCCTTTGCTCCTATTCACATGATATACAAATTTATGTTATATAAATACAACCGGGCACTTGGCAAGGCAATACTTTCATGCCTTCTAACCATAGAGGCACCCAGAAATTTTTATTCCTCCTCCTGTAGCTTCCTCTCCATAATTAAACACAATACTCCAGACAGGGTCCCTTCAGCCCAGAGTTGAACTGGACTATTACCCGCTGTCACTTAAACCGTACTACTGTAGGGCGTCTTTAACTCTTTCAGCAACATGTCAACTAATGTTGACACACCTTTTCCCAGTGAACCACTGTACCCGCCTCCTTCCCATTAATAACAGCATCAATAGGGCCATTGTAATTCTGCAGAGGCTGGGCTTGAACCCAGGGCTTCCTGGCTAAGGCAGCTCCACGTCCCTTGGGCCAGGTTCTCTGTCCCAGAGGAATCATTGCCCTCCTCTCCTTAAGGGAGAGCCAGAGGAAAGAGGAACCCAGGCTACGTTTGCCCCAGGGCATCCACCAGACATCAGAGCACCAACGAGGTGCTCGTTTTCAGTCTGGCCTTCACAGAATCACTAATGGCTGGAAAACACTCGGGGGGGTTGGGGGGGAGGTTTATCGAGGCCCAAGTCTTCATTTTACAGAAGAAGAAACTGAGGCTCGGAGAGGAAGTGCTTTGCCCACCTTGACAAAGGGAAACAACAGAGCGGGTCCCGGATTCCACCTTCGAACCCAAATCCTCCCAATCCAGATGCCCCACCCTTCCCATTAGGTCTGACCTCGCCCCCATCCCCGCCCCGCAGTCCTGCTGTCACAGCGGGAGACTCGAAAGAACCTCTAGCACTGGAAGCAGCCAGCCTTGGGCTCAGCCACCCTCGCGATCTCGAGCTTTGGACCCCTCCCGAGGAGAGCTAACTGACCTGGCACATGCGCACTCACCGGGCTTAGCTTTACCGTTGGGCCCAAGCGCATCACCCGTGCATCAGACGGCATGCGCACTTCGGTCCCCCTCGCGGAGGTATTAAAGGCTACAACCGTCTCCATTATGGTTGTTCCTTTACAACGGTTGCCAGTTTTGGACTCGTTTCCCTTGGAACCTCTGGCGGTTGAAGTTTTCTGGAGCAGAAGCGAGGGCCTGGAGAAGGCTAAGACACCAAGGGAGAACTCCTGGTGAGTTCCCCCAACCATCTCTGAGACTCCCTGCCAACATGAAGAAAATGTCTAACATCTTTAGGAGGGAGCTGTCCCCATCTCAGTTTTCCGTCTCCCCCAGGAGGGACAGCAGGGTCCGACCCTTGGTCCGATGCCTAATACGTTATGAAAGCGAAGGACCTCCATAAGATCCATAAAGCTGCCTCGACTGGAGATGTGGCGAAGGTGCTGCAGCTCCTGCTACTCTGGGGCAAGCGTGGACGATCTGGACGGAGAGAGCCTGGTTGGACTCTGGCAACCCAGCCCCAAGACCACATCTCTGGTAGTAACCCATGAATGGGCCCCAGTGAAGCAGTCTGTCTCCTTGTTACAAGACAGACTGACGTCTATAGAATTTACCTTGTTTAAACAGGACTGCCTTGGACTGACTCCCTCAGCCACGGCATACGTCCTAGACTTGGTTAACAGACAGGACGCCGTAGTTGATCAGTGACCGTTGCAGGTCCTCCCCTCAGGAGCCCAGCCCACCCCCACCCCTCCTCGTAGTGCATTCTGGGCAAAAAAAAAAAAGCACGTTCCTTTCAGAACTACTCCCCAATCCCGCCCCACCTCCTAATTAGCATATTTCCCGATTTGCTATCCAATGTCCTGGAGGGAAGGACCCTGACCCTGACCGGAGCTCCGGCTTTGGTGGAGCATGGTAACAATGGCTGCGTGATTTTGCTTTTCCTCACCTGTGGTAGAGGTGGGTTTGTATTCATTTGTTCTTCCAGGACCTCTCACCGGACCAATTACGATTACTCAGTGCTGGGACGTGTGCTTAGCCTGCACGGAGCCTTTATTAGGTTCCACGGTTAAGTACCGCAGAAGCTGGCACTCTGCTACCAGAGGTTCTGAGCGAGTAGGCGAGCCTCCATACCAAAATAAGGCTTTGGAGCAAGGCATGGGACCAACTTGAGACAGAGCAGTAACTTTTTGGACCACAGAGGGAACAGAGGGAGGGGTTTTTGCTGATAGAAGCAGGAAACTAAGAGTGTTAAAGTGGATGTATATTTACAAAGGACAGTTTTCAGAGTTGTGGACTGGTCTGTGAGCACTGCGAAGATACTAGAAAACATGTATTATTGCCTTAAAAGAGAAAGGAGTGGGTGGAGGTTGGAGGTTCTCGAACTCCCATAAGGCCAGGTAGTGAACTTGGCGATTGATGGAAGGAGCTGCGCACTCAGGACAGGTTGGTCACTGTGGAGCAACCACAGTGACCATGATGGGACAGCCTGTGTTAGGGCTTGGTGCTCATGGTTGAGGCCAGGGCTAGGCCTTGTAATGCAAGCTATGTGCTTTGTAACTTGGGAACTGCCCTACAGATAATTGCAAACTGAAACAGTCAAGCAACCAAAAAAACTAAAGGGAATTGTGGCTTTAATAAATTGCATGGTGCTGGCCCTATGTTATATATTAATTGGGTGGGAGTGAGGGTGAGGTGTGCAAAGTTATCAAAGGATTACAAAAATAGAAACATTCAGAGTTGTTAGCAGTTAAACAGCAGTAGAACTAAAGCAAATTGAATTAATTTACCTATCATTGGTAGGAGCAGGGAACTTGCTCAAGGTAAGATTGGACTGAAGCCTGTGGACATTTTAATTGCTGCTACTCCTGTTCTTCAGTTGTGTTCAACTCTCCATAACCCCATTCTGGGGTTTTCTTGATAGAGATACTGGAGTGGTTTGCCATTTCTGTCTGCAGCTCATTTTACAGAAGAACTGAAGTGAACAGGCTTGGGTGACTTGCCCAGGGTCACACTGCTAGTAAGTGTCTTAGGACAGATTTGAACCCAGGAAGATGAATCTTCCTGACTCCAGGCGCATCACTGTACCATCTAGCTGTCATCTCTGATTATTAGTTGGAGTGTCTTTTTTGCAAGTACCAGCATCTGTGAATGTAGATAGTGTATTACTATTGTTTGCTAAAGAATGTGTGTATCTATCTACCTAATATATATATATATATATATATATATATATATATATATATATATATATATATATATATATATATATATATATATATATGTCAGCATTCATATGTACTCAGCACTGTTCTAAGGGAAAGTTCTAATTCCCTAAAGCAAAGTCTCTGTTGTTTTTGCTTGAGAAATAACCATCAGGTCCTTTTTTGACCTTTGGCATTGGTTAAATTAGTTAGAGAATGGGGAAATTACACTTTTAAAGCAATCAACATTTATTTAGCATCTATTTGAGTACTTTATATTTCCATACTTGTACACAAACTCTTGTACTTGCATACCCAGTATCTTATGCATTTTCAATGGTCTGTCCCATACCCATTATTCGTGTACACTGAAGGTATATGTGGGACTTGGGGTCCGTTATTCACATTTGGGAAAACCTTAACATCTACAACCTGTATCTAAACTGTATTTTCATTTATTTTTATTCCCTTATATCAGACCTGTATTGAGTGAAGCTAGAGTCCTTTGGATATTTCTGAGCCAAAGTTTACAGATAGATCTGTGATTTTATGGATGTGATTCTAGTGCTGGAACTTAATAGATCATTAATATTAGCTTATTGAATAAGTACTCCCTTATGATGCAGGTCATCCATGTTACTTTAAATCCTTCTCAGGAGGTCCATCCAAAATGACTCTCTCAACACAACATGGATTCCCATAGAACAAACACCTATTTATTTTAATGTTTATTTATTTTTAGTTTTCAACATTTCCACAAAATTTTGAGTTCCAAATTTTCTCCCCATCACTCCCCTTCCCCCACCCCCTAATGCCTTGCATTCTGATTGCCTCTTCCCTCAATATATCCTCCCTTCTGTTACATCCCTCCTTTCCCTTATCCCCATCTTCTCTCTTTTCTTGTAGGGCAAGATAGATTTCTATCCCTCATACCTGTATTTCTTATTTCCCACTTGTATGCAAAAACAATTCTAAAAATTCGTTTCTAAACCATTGTGTTTCAACTTCTCTCCCTTCCTCCCTCCCCACACATCCCTACTGAGAAGGCAAGCAATTCAATATAGGCTATATATGTGTAGTTTTGCAAAAGAGTTCCGTAATAGTCATGTTGTGTAAGACTATATTTCCCTCCATCCTATCCTGGCCCCATTTATTCTATTCTCTCTTTTGATCTTGTCCTTCCCATAAAAGCGTTTACTTCTAATTACTTCCACCTCCCATTAGGCCTCACTTCTTTCATCCCCACCCACCCCTCTTGTCCCCTTCTCCCCTACTTTCCTGTAGTATAAGATAGATTTTCATACCAAATTGAGGGAGCATGTTATTCTCTCCTTAAGCCAGATATGAAGAGAGTAACCTTCATTTTTTTACTCACCTCCTCCCTTTTCTCCTCCATTGAAAAAGTTTTTTCTTGCCTCTTTTATGAAAGATAATTTTCCCCATTCCATTTCTCCCTTTCTCCTCCCAATATATTCCTCTCTCATCCCTTAATTTTATTTTTTTAGATATCATCCCTTCTTATTCAACTCATCCTGTGCTCCCTGTATGTGTGTGTGTGTGGGTGTGTATAATTTGTTCAACTACCCAAATACTGACAAAAGTCTCAAGAGTTACAAATATCATCTTTCCATGTAGGAATGTAAACAGTTCAACTTTAGAAAGTCCCTTATTATTTCTCTTTCCTGTTTACCTTTTCATGTTTCTCTTGATTCATGTGTTTGAAAGTCAAATTTCCTATTCAGTTCTGGTCTTTTCATCAAGAATGCTTGAAAGTCCTCTATTTCATTGAATGACTATTTTTTCTCCTGAAGTATTGCACTTAATTTTTCTGAGTAGGTGATTCGTGGTTTTAATTCTAGTTCTTTGACTTCTGGAATATCATATTCCAAGTCCTGTGATCCCTTTATTGTAGACGCTGCTAGATGTTGTGTTATCCTGATTGTATTTCCACAATACATGAATTGTTTCTTTCTAGCTGCTTGCAATATTTTCTCCTTGACCTGGGAACTCTGGAATTTGGCCACAGTGTTCCTAGGAGTTTCTCTTTTTGGATCTCTTTCAGGCGGTGATCTGTGGATTCCTTGAATACTTATTTTGCCCTCTGGTTCTAGAACATCAGGACAGTTTTCCTTGATAATTTCATGAAGGATGATGTCTAGGCTCTTTTTTTGATGGCTTTCAGGTAGTCCCATAATTTTTAAATTGTCTCTCCTGGATCTATTTTCCAGGTCAGTTGTTTTTCCAATGAGATATTTCACATTATCTTCCATTTTTTCATTCTTTTGGTTTTGTTTTGTGATTTCTTGGTTTCTCATAAAGTCATTAGCCTCCATCTGTTCCATTCTAGTTTTGAAAGATCTATTTTCTTCAGTGAACTTTTGAACCTCCTTTTCCATTTGGCTAATTCTGCTTTTTAAAGCATTCTTCTCCTCATTGGCTTTTTGAATCTCTTTTGCCAATTGAGTTAGCCTATTTTTTAAGGTGTTATTTTCTTCAGCATTTTTTGGGTCTCCTTTAGCAAGCTGTTGACCTGCTTTTCATGCTTTTCTTGCATCTCTCTCATTTCTCTTCCCAGTTTTTCCTCCACCTCTCTAACTTGATTTTCAAAATCCTTTTTGAGCTCTTCCATGGCCTGAGCCCATTGAATATTTATTCTGGATGTTTGGGTTACAGAAGCCTTGACTTCTGTGTCTTTCCCTGATGGTAAGCATTGTTCTTCCTCATCAGAAAGGATAGGAGGAGATATCTGTTCACTAAGAAAGTAACCTTCTATGGTCTTATTTTTTTTCCCTTTTCTGGGCATTTTCCCAGCTAGTGACTTGACTTCTGAGTGTCCTTTCCACACCCACCTTGCCTCCAGATCCTCCCAGCCAGTGCTTGGGGTCTGAGATTCAAATGCTTCTTCCCAGCCTCAGGGCTTTTGGTGGGGGCAGGGCTGCTATTCAGTGTGAGATTAATTTCAGCTGCTCGGGTTGGGGCAGGGCCGCCTCATGGGGCTCAGTTCCCTCAGGGGGTTTATGCAGAGACCTTCAACAATGGATCCAAGTTCCTTCCTGGTTTGGGAGCTGCCCCCGCCACTGTCTCCCGAGGGGGCCCAAGTTATGGGGACACCCCACTCTCCTCTCGACAAGCCAAAAAGCCTCTCTCACTGACCTTTGGGCCTGTGGGTAGAGGGACCTGCGCAGCTACTGGAGAATCTGTCCCTGGAGCCTGCTCGGATCTGCTCCTCTTGGTGCCGTATGGCTAAGGCAGGGCTGGGTTCTGCTCCGGGTCCGGGGTGCAAGGGACATTTCGCGTTGGTTTTTCAGGTCTCTCTGGAACAGAAATCTCCTCCACTCCATTGTTCTGTGGCTTCTGCTGGTCCAGAATTTGTTGGGAATTCTTCTTTACAGGTACTTTATGGGCTGTGGGTTTGGAGCTAGTATATGTGTATCTTTCTACTCCACCATCTTGGCTCCTCCCCCCATTTTTCATTTTCAAAGAGGGTCCATGACCCCACAGGCTGATGTTGCACATGAATTGGATTTAAGTGACTCAGAGTTAAACAAAGTTGTCAGCCTCTTTCACTGAGAGTCATCAAAGTCCAGTGCAAGAAAAAAGTCAAAACAACTAAAGATGGCCCTGGATGCCAATGGTCAAATGGTGGGAGAAGGCAGTGGTCTAGAGATGAGGCTTCATGGAATTGGTGAGACTTAAAGCAACCATGTATGGAGAAAGTAGAATTTTTTAAAAAAACATTTCTATTCTATTAATTTATCTTTAGTTTTCAACATTCACTTCCACAACATTTTGAGTTCCAAATTTTCTCCACGTGTCCCTTCTGCCCACCTCAAGAATGTGCATTCTGATTACCCCTTCACCAATCTACCCTCCCTTCCGTCACACTCATCCCTTCTCTTATCCTCTTCCCCTCTCTTTTCCTGTAGGGCAAGATATATTTCTGTCCTCCATTGCTTGTATGTCTTAGTTCCCAGTTGAATGTAAAAACAATTTTAGCATTCATTTTAATCCAATTTCTCTCCCTCCCTCCCCACCCACCCCCATTGAGAAAGCAAGCCATTCAATATAGATTACACTTGTATAGTCATGCACAACACTTCCAAAATAGTCCCTCCATCCTATTCTGCCATTCTGTTCTCTCTTTTGACCTTGTCCCTGCTCAAAAGTGTTTACTTCTAATTACTTCCTCCTCCCATTTGCCCTCCTGTCATCCCTCACCCCTCACTTATCCCTCCCCCATTATCCCAATTACTCTCCTATCATCCCCCAGGCCTGCTTAACCCCTTGCCCCCTACTTTCCTTTAGTATAAGATAGATTTTCTTACCAAATTGAGTGTTCATGTTATTCTCTCCTTAAGCCAAATCCAATGAGACTAAGGTTCACTCTTTCTCTCTAACCTCCCTCCTTTTCCCCTCCATTGGAAAAGCTTTTTCTTGTCTGTTTTAATGTGAGAGATTTTCCCATTCTTTTTCTCCCTTCCTCATCCCAATATATTTCTGTCTCACCCTGTGCCCTCTGTCTATATGTATATAATCCCTCCAACTAATGTAAACAGTTCAACTTTAGTAAATCCCTTATTTCTCTTTCTTCTTCACCTTTCTTGTTTCTCTTGATTCTTGTATTTGAAAGTCAGGTTTTCTATTCAGTTCTGGTCTTTTCATCAAGAATGCTTGAAAATCCTCTATTTCATTGAATGACCATTTTTTCCCTGAAGTATTACACTCAGCTTTGCTGGGTAGGTCATTCTTGGTTTTAATCCTAGCTCCTCTGACCTCTGGAATATTATATTCCAAGCCCTTCGACCCCTTAGTGTAGAAGCTGCCACATCCTGTGTTATCCTGATTGTATTTTCACAAAACATGAATTGTTTCTTTCTGGCTGCATGCAATATTGTCTCCTTGACCTGGGAACTCTGGAATTTGGCTACAATAAGATTTCATAATTGCTATATGTTGACCAGGGCAATCTCTCCTTGTGGGGTGTCAATATGAACAAAAGAAATTAATTCACTTTTTTGTAAATTTCCACAGAAATCACTGTGGAATAGGGATAGCTATCTTTGCAAGAGCCCTTTCCTGCCCAGATGGGATGTCCACATATCTAGTGACATTAGCACTGCAGTATTCTGGCTGATAGTGACAGTCACTATCATTCCATCCTAAGAATGTGATTCCTCTGTAGCAATGCCTCCATTTTTCTTCACACATTCAAAGGCATTATCCATTGAACCACCATAACAGCAGTGGTTATCATCATCCCTGGAGCAGTCAACCAAATTCTATTCACTAAGTGAAACAAATTTGCCTATCTTATGGGAGCGCTGACCTTTCAGGGAACCAATTGTGCTAAATGCCCAGCAAGAACTACACTGACCCTGATTCTTAACAGGAGTTACATAGCCTTTGCTTCTTCAGTGTACAGATTTAAGGATCTTTGCAAAGAGAGGTTCATGAAAGAGTTCCTTTGACCTTCTTTGAAATCTGTTTTGTCTAAAGCCATTCATCACTTCTCTGAATTCCTCATTGGTCCTATCACCACACTTGTTCACTTGTTGGAAAATATGTTTGTCAGCACTATATTCCAGATTGTGCATTTGCATCATTCTCAAATACGTCTCCCGTGTTATTCTCCTTATTCTCCTCTATCTTCATTCCCTGTGTTGTGACTTCCATTAGTACCATTTAGCATCTAAAGTTCAGTCAGGTTGTAGAGTAGCATCTACTCTCTCCAAGCATATTGAAGCTGAACAGGTAAAAATTCATGTTTCAAATCTGAGTGTCTTAGCAGTGGCAGGACCTGGGGAGAGCTGGACCTCTAATGAAACTTGAGGGTGCCTGGGAGAGACTGGTTGACCTGACACTTTTTATGGTGGTAGGATGCCCTGCCCCAATCTTTAGTGTACTGTGAATGTTTCTAATTTATTAAATTTACCAGATACATGTTACATAGCTCCAGCATCAGAGTTGCCTTCTTTCTTTCTGATCACCAGTTGATGTGACTGTACCATCAACTTTCCTCTCTCTCAAGTTTTTCTTTTTCTTTTTTGGATTATCTTGGATTATCTTCTGTGCTGTCTCTGAAGCCTTCTCCAGCCAAAATGTAGTTAGAGGTGATCCCTCTCTCTCTTTATCTTCTTCCTGAGTGGAGGGATCAGCTTGTAAATTTATAGCACATGTAATCGATGAGATAATATAGCAAATACTGTATAGGGCAGAACCTGTTCTTTTGACTACACCTCCTGGGTATCAAGTGAGCCAGTTTCTCATGCCTTTTAGTCATATATGGGTTCCCTGAAACCCTGCCTTTAATCCAGTTTAGCTGCATCCCCTCCCTCCTCACTAGCCTCTTTTTTTTGTAAATTAATTAGTTTTCAGTTTTCAATAGTCACTTCCATAAATTTTATCTTTTCTCCCTCTCACTCCCCAAGACAGAATGCAATCTTATATGGGTTCTACACATACATTCTTATTAAATACATTTTCACATTAGTCATGTTGTATAGAAGAATTAAAATGAATGGGAGAAGCATGCAAAAAACCAAACCAAAATGAAAAAATAGTCTGCTTCATTCTGTGTTCCAACTCTATTAAGGTCAGCTACTGTACTGATGGTAAGTTCTTCAGTTTGAAAAGGCTACCAGCCAAGACCAAAGTGCAGGGAGTGTTGGTACATGATTTTCTGTTTGCAGATGATTGTTATGTCTCAGCTTCAGAGGCTGCATTAAGTGCACAAAGTATGGATCAATTCTCTGCCACCTGTGCTAATTTTGGCCTAATAATTAACACCAAGAAAACAGAGGTGCTCCATCAGCCACCACCATACCATTCATATGTGGAACCATCAGTTACAACAAATGGAGAAGTTTTGAATGCTGTGGATAAGTTCACTTACCTTGGTAGTGTACTTTCCAGGGATGTACACATTGACAATGAGGTTGACACACGCATTGCCAGAGCTAGCTCAGTGTTTGGAAGGCTCTGAAGAAAAGTTTGGAAGAGAAGAGGTATAAGACTGACTACCAAACTGAAGTTCTGCAGAGCCATTGTGCTGACTTCATTGCTGTATGCCTGTGAAACATGGACAGGTTAAAAGCACTATGCCAGGAAACTGAATTGATTGCATCTGAACTGTCTTAGGAAGATTCTAAAGATCATCTGGCAGGATAAGGTACCAGATACTGAGGTCGTTGCTCAAACTGAACTGCCAAGCATTCAAACTGTGTTTCAGAAAGCACAACTCCAGTGGGCTGGCCAAGTTGTTTGAATGCAAAATGTACGCTTGACAGAAAGACTATTTTACGAAGACCTCACATGGGACAGGCAATCACATGGAGACTTGAAGAAGCAATACGATACAATACACTCTCAAGAACTTTGGATTTGATTGTGTGACATAGGAGACATTGGCACAGGACTGCTCAGCATGGCATGCCTGTATCAGAAAGGGTGCTGTGCTGTGTGAGCAAAGCAAAATTGAAACAGCACAAAGGAAAAGTAGGATGCGCAAATTTGGAGTATCCACCCCAAATGTTCACATGAACTATCTGTGCCCAGCATGTGGTAGAGCATTCCGAGCTTGTATTGGTCTGATCAGCCACAGTCAGACACATTGAAACTTCACTTTATCATGGTGATGTCATTTTGGTCCTCTTCAAGAACAAAGGACAACAACCAATCAATAATTAGTAAACCTATCTTATTTATTTTCTTAAATAGGAAACACATCGCAACTTTCAAAGACAGATAACTAAAGTATTCTAGCCAATTTAGTGGTTTTTAGAGTACCAGCAACAACTAACAATTTGGGGGACAGTGTTACAAACACAAAGAAATAAAAGTTTTTAATAAAGAACTGTACAAATATATTTACCTATACACACACACACATCCACAGTACATATTTTTTTCTAATACATTAGGATTTTTCACATATATTTAATGTAAAACCATTAAACATAGTTCATTCCATAAATGAATATTATTACTTCCTTTAAATTATGAATTTTTCTGGATCCTGATTTGGCTTTGGCATTCTTGAGAATTCATCAGTTGATTCTATTGGAGTCCCTCAAGATGTAGGTTGTAGTTTATCAGTAGCTGGTGGAAAAATGAAGAAAAAAATCAATTCACATTATGTATGCATATATATGTATATACAAAAACCATATATGTGTATGTTCTGTGTGTGTGTGTGTGTGTGTGTGTGTGTGTGTGTAAAATTTTTAAATTTTGCTTGAAATAAATGATTTATCATGTTAAGGAATTCTGGGTGTGAGAAGCATGAACATGATCACTGGTCCAAGTTAGTTTCTTGAGCATGTATCATATCATAGGGAGGACTTAAACTCAAGTTTTCCTGGAAGTCATCTACCATACAGGGTTGTTTTAAAACTCAAATTAGATAATGTACGAATAATGCTTGCAAAGTTTAAGGTGCTAGATGACTGTCACTATTATTAGGCTTAAGATGTGTGTTGATTTGGGGGGTGGAGCCAAGATGGCGGAGTAGAAAGACGCACATACACATAGCTCTGAACCCACAACACATAGAATGGCTACAGGGAAGTAACTCACGGCGAATTCCGCACCCAGAGGCCACGGAACATTGGAGCGAGGGAGATTTCTGTTCCAGAGAGACCTGCAAACCTCTCGCGGGGGGGTCCTTCGCGCTGCGGACTGGGCGCCGGGACTGGGAGCTGAGTGCAGCCCTGCCGCGGCCGTGGCACCGAGAGGAAAAGATCCGAGCAGGCTTCACAGACAGGATCTCCAGCGGCCACGCGGGTCCCTCCACCCACAGAGGGATCTGCAAACCTCTCGCAAAAGGTCCGTCGCGCTGCAGACACAAAGCCCAGCCCAGACCTGCTGCGGCCACGGCTGCGGCACCGAGAGGAACAGATCCGAGCAGGCTTCAGGGACGGGATCTCCAGCGGCCGCACAAGTCCCTCCACCCACAGGTGACAGGGCTGGGTGAGAGAGTCTCTTTGGCGGGTCGAGAGGGGAGTGGGGTGCCCCCATAATTCAGGCCCCCCCCGGGAGGTAGAAGCTGAGAGGCGGCTGCAGACAGGGGCTCCCCAAGCAGGCAGGAGCCTGAATCCATTGCGGAAGGTCTGTGCATAAACCCCCTGAGGGAACTGAGCCTGAGAGGTGGCCCTGCCCCGACCTCAGCACCAGAACATAATCTCATACTGAATAGCAGCCCTGCCCCCGCCAAAAGCCCTGAGGCTGGAAGCAGCATTTGAATCTCAGACCCCAAACGCTGGCTGGGAAGATCAGGAGGCGAGGTGGGTGTGAGGAGAATATTCAGAGGTCAAGTCACTGGCTGGGAAAATGCCCAGAAAAGGGAAAAGAAATAAGACTATAGAAGGTTACTTTCTTGGCGAACAGGCATTTCCTCCCTTCCTTTCTGATGAGGAAGAACAATGCTTACCATCAGGCAAAGACACAGAAATCAAGGCTTCTGTGTCCCAGCCCACTCAATGGGCTCAGGCCATGGAAGAGCTCAAAAAGAATTTTGAAAATCAAGTTAGAGAGGTGGAGGAAAAGCTGGGAAGAGAAATGAGAGACATGAAGTCAAAGCATGAACAGCAGATCAGCTCCCTGCTAAGGGAGACCCAAAAAAATGTTGAAGAAATTAACACCTTGAAAACTAGCCTAACTCAATTGGCAAAAGAGGTTCAAAAAGCCAATGAGGAGAAGAATGCTTTCAAAAGCAGAATTAGCCAAATGGAAAAGGAGATTCAAAAGCTCGCTGAAGAAAATAGTTCTTTCAAAATTAGAATGGCACAGATGGAGGCTAATGACTTTATGCAAAACCAAGAAATCACAGAACAAAGAGAGAAGAATGGAAAAATGGAAGATAATGTGAAATATCTCATTGGAAAAACAACAGACCTGGAAAATAGATCCAGGAGAGACAATTTAAAAATTATGGGACTACCTGAAAGCCATGATCAAAAGAAGAGCCTAGACATCATCTTTCATGAAATTATCAAGGAAAACTGCCCTGAGATTCTAGAACCAGAGGGCAAAATAAATATTCAAGGAATCCACAGAACACCGCCTGAAAGAGATCCAAAAAGAGAAACTCCTAGGAACATTGTGGCCAAATTCCAGAGTTCCCAGGTCAAGGAGAAAATACTGCAGGCAGCTAGAAAGAAACAATTCAAGTATTGTGGAAATACAATCAGGATAACACAAGATCTAGCAGCCTCTACATTAAGGGATCGAAGGGCATGGAACAGTATATTCCAGAAGTCAAAGGAACTAGGACTAAAACCAAGAATCACCTACCCAGCAAAACTGACTATAATACTTCAGGGGAAAAAATGGTCTTTCAATGAAATAGAGGATTTTCAAGTATTCTTGATGAAAAGACCAGAGCTGAAAAGAAAATTTGACTTTCAAACACAAGAATGAAGAGAACCATGAAAAGGTGAACAGCAAAGTGAAGTCATAAGGGACTTACTAAAGCTGAACTGTTTACATTCCTACATGGAAAGACAATATTTGTAACTCTTGAAACATTTCAGTATCTGGGTACTGGGTGGGATTACACATGCACACACGCTCACATACATAGAGACAGAGTGCACAGAGTGAATTGAATAGGATGGGATCATATCTTTAAAACAAAATGAAATCAAGCATTGAGAGAGAAATATATTGGGAAGAGAAAGGGAGAAATGGAATGGGGCAAATTATTTCTCATAAAAGAGGCAATCAAAAGACTCATTAGTGGAGGGATAAAGAGGGGAGGTGAGAGAAAAACATGAAGTCTACTCTCATCACATTCCACTAAAGAAAAGAATAAAGTGCACACTCATTTTGGTAGGAAAACCTATCTCACAATACAGGAAAGTGGGGGATAAGGGGACAAGCAGGGTGGGGGGGATGATAGAAGGGAGGGCATGAGGAGGAGAGTGCAATTCGAGGTCGACACTCATGGGGAGGGATAGGATCAAAAGAGAATAGAAGTAATGGGGGACAGGATAGGATGGAGGGAAATATAGTTAGTCTTATACAACACAACTATTATGGAAGTCATTTGCAAAACTACACAGATATGGCCTATATTGAATTGCTTGCCTTCCAAAGGGAAGGGGTGGGGAGGGAGGGAGGAAGAGAAGTTGGAACTCAAAGTGTTAGGATCAACTGTCGAGTAATGTTCTTGCCACTAGGAAATAAGAAAGGGTAAGGGGGTATAGAAAGGGGGTATAGAAAGCTATCTGGCCCTACAGGACAAAAGAGAAGATGGAGACAAGGGCAGAGAGGGATGATAGAAGAGAGAGCAGATTGGTCATAGGGGCAATTAGAATGCTTGGTGTTTGGGGGGGGAGGGGATAAAAGGGGAGAAAATTTGTAACCCAAAATTTTGTGAAAATGAATGTTAAAAGTTAAATAAATAAATTTAATAATAAAAATAAAAAAATAAAAAAATAAAATTAAATTAAAAAAAAAAAAGATGTGTGTTGATTTGATTTCATCAAATTGTTAATATTTCTTTTTCATCCTTTGCAGTAGAAATCAGTATATAAGATATAATTATAATTATATTGATGGTGGTCTGTTTACTTGTGCTCATGTTGAGCTGTATTTCCTAATTAATTATGTTGATTTTTGCCTTTAGGCTCACAAGAAAAACCAGCTATGCCAATTATTTGATTTTCCTATTTGAAGAAAATGTGAACCACACTTCCATTTAGCTGAAACTTCTATTTTTCTTTAAACTGACAGCAAGTATGTCAGTCCAAGTATTACTTTGTTCTTTCAGTACTATTGGTCACTGGACAAAGATTGTAAATTAAGATTCTAACAGTTAAACTGGTATTTGTAGATGATTTTTGAATTGTGGGATTCTTAGTATCTTTTGCCTCCTCTCTCATCACCCTCCTGAAAACACTGTGGAATCGCAGAATTAAACAGAATAATAGAATCTCAGAACTGAATATGATTTCAATGGCTCTGTAGTCCAAAAAATGCAGTCTTCTTGATTGTATCCCCCCAAACTTGCTGACTAGCTTCATATCTGAAGATCAGAAGGCGCTCCATAGAAATGAGGACCAATCATCCTTCTGTTTAATGGGATATTGTGGCCAAAGACTGACTGACCTACTGACCAGTCTTTGGCATGTAAACTTCTCTGTAACTGGCCAGCCTTGTCTTTTGGAAACAGACACAAGATGGCTTGTACTATCTTTCTAGCTTATTGCAAAGAACCTGCTAAATCTTGTACTTCACCTGCATAGAAGAATCCATGGTCATTTCAAAATGATGAAGAGGGAGAAGGCACTGAAACAGCACCTTTCTCAGCATATTCAAAAATCAGGCATAGCATCAAATTACAACATTTGATTTGTGAGCAATTTGGACATACCTTTGTAAAGTTCCCTGGTTATACTTTCTTCCAGCTCCTGTTGCTTCTGAAATAGCATTAAAATACAATTCAGAACAATGAAGTAAATGAGGAATAAGGAATTCGGAAAAATCTTTTAAAAAACTGCAGACATCCAAAGAAATCACTGATAAACTTGGATATTAGTTTGACTTTAGTCATTCAACAGAAAATCTATTGATTTAATGAAATAATACTATTATGAACAGAATCAAGAGTTTATCACAATTATATACAAAGAAACATGAACTTTGTTAGTGTAGCAGTCATGTCTCGGGTTTTGAATGTAGTTTTCTTCTATGCTAAGCAAATTGTACCCTCTTTATTTCATTTTATCAACATATTTTTCTTTAAAAATAAGATCAATTTCATATCAGATACTTTAAAACAATTAATTCAGATATTAATATTTTACTTCATTAAGCTACAGTCCAAGCACAAAATGACCATTAACATATAGTGAGCAAAACAGAAAAGAAAATGCCTGGAAATGATTAAGCATAACACAAAAAGTACAAGGATGGGCAGAAAGAATTAAATGAAAACAGCTCCTACATTTTCTGTTACAATTGAAATATTTCTTAACCCAGACAGAAACTGATTTCATTTGAGTTTCAAAATTCATGCTTTCTGGTTATGTAGATTTTAGTAACAACTCATAGAAGTGGGAAGAGAAGATGAAATGGGAGAGCACTCTTGATAATGGTTAAAGTAGTATAGTTTCCTTTTCAGAAGACAAATGAAATAGAATAGTATAGATAGATAGAAGGTAAATGTTGGCAACATACACATAAAACATGTGGGAAAAGCATCACCAAAACCAAATATCCTTATATATAATGATCCTATTTGAATTTACACTCAAGGAAAAGATATTTCTCACCAAATTTGTAACAGTAAATGCACAAAAGAGAACCCAGCAAACTGAGTAAATTGTGTTTTTTTCATGATGATATTGGAAACTTCTTTTGTTCTGATTGTAAATTTGGTATTAAGAGAGGAGAGTTTGGTTCTATTTCCCAGGTTCCGAGTTAGATCTTTCTTAAATATTTCATCATTACTAGAAGAGGTCTTAGGTAATGAAAACCTGATATTGGACAAAGTCTTTAAAAGATTTTAAGTGGTACATTATTAAAGATACACTTTGAAAAAAAAAGTTCATATATGTGTTTTAAGGAAAGATGAATGTTCAATATCATTTACAAAAAGCTCTTTTCTTATGTTTAACATACGTAAAATGTCTTGGTGCTTCTCTGTATATGAAGTATATAGACACATGTATACATGGAAATATAATATGATCAGGTAGAGCTTAGTTCACTTGACATGGCTAAAAAATAAAGGTTTTGTCCTGGATTTGAAGATACCGCTAATCTATATGGAGTGAATCTATGCAACTAAATTTAGCATTTTGATCACATCTTCTTGGTAGGGTATGGTATTTGCTTTAGGTGCCCACTGACACCATACTGAAGAATCACGATGTCTCTGTTCCCTTTTAAAGGTCAAATCCAGGGCAAGACTCAGATTCACATCAGCCAGTTCTCAACCATGTGGAATCAATAGGTCACTAAGCAGCCAAGAAAATGACATTCCTACTTTCTGGATATAAGCAGTATTCCAAATATGGTGTCCATAGGCATATTCACAGTGTCTTTGGGGGCATAGCTTCAAAGTCAGAACAAAGATCTAACTCTAATCCTATCAGGTGAATAATGCTCTTTCTCCCAGTGATTATCTTTATATGCATGTGAGTATTTATATATATATGTATATATAATAGAAATATTTATGTGCATATTACATATATATGCATGTACATATGTTGAGAGTCATTTCCTGGATAGAGAATGTGATTTGAACCTAGGTCTTCCTGACTTCAAATCTAGCCATAATATATTTTGTCACCACTTATAAGCATATACACATGTATATATTATGTATTTACAATTCCAGATTTTATGTGATAATTGTAGTTTTGATTGTTTGATATTAGAAGGAGAAGGATAAGAATCCAATATGAGGGCACTTAGGCTAAATTGTCCTGAGGCTCATGAATTATATAGGCAAATATAGTTTTGTACTTTGCTACTCTTCTCATCTGTGTTAATCCTGAGTCAACAGGTAATGCTCAAAGTTACTCCTGGCCATGTACAGCAGTCTGAGTTACTCTTTTATTACCTCAGTCAACTCAGACCTTCTCCCAATTTCTGGTCCCAACAAAGCAACTCCTGTCTGAGCCTCACTAAAGCTGGGTATCAATAAGTGACCCCAAGAACTTCACCACCTCTAGGCACTCATCATCTCTTCTCTACCAAGACCATTTGGGGGTATCTAACTTTCCTTCTTGAGCCCCAGATCTGACATCTCCCTTCCTTGTGATCTGGGTTTCTTGACCCCTTGGCTTGCTGTACTACATAGTAGTAAAGCTCCTGTTCATATCAGCTTCCTGAGTCCCAATTTCCTGTAAAGAGTGAAACCCAAGCTGTAACATCAAATAAAACAAAACTTTACCATTTATAATATACTTGTAGATAATGCAATAGAAATTTTTAAAAAAAGAAACAGGCATAGTTTTCAAAAATCTATCAATTCATTCTTATAAAGACATTGTTTTATTACAAATATAAAAAAGTCACTGCAATTTGACAGTTGTATACCCTTAAGTGTCATCAATAAGCAACAGTTTTCTCATATGAAAAATGGGAATAATACTTGCAGTAATACCTTACAGGGTAAGAAAATAGACGTTAAATATTTTGCTAACTATAAAGAACTACCTACAAAAACTCGATTTCTATAGACTATCAAAGACAATTCACATGATTTCAGTTTTAGACTTGAGAAGTATATTGTTATATATTATATTCTTAATCTATTATTATATTTCTCAGTAGGGCTGCCAGTATGCAAGGGTGGAGTAGATCATAATCCATGTATCTTATTTTGAGGTGGCCTCTTATTCCTGGAAAGGTTTCCTGTTCCCAAATAGCTTCCCTATTAGACTTTCATGGATGTCTGAAATTCTGTTTCAGATTAATTCCTCTGGGTTATGGTAAATGTTAAATCAGAAACCTCGAACACCTGAACATGAAGTAGATTATTAAATACTTTACAGTATGAAAGGGCTGAGAGCATCTCTCTTTGGGGCATGAGATGATACATGGCAGGAGAAGCAATGTGGTGTTGTGAAAAGATCACTGGACTTGGAGTCAGGGGAGTCGTGCTTTAAAGTGTGCAGCTGACCCTTCTTCCTCTCCCTCTCACATGGTTTCACCTTTTCTTGTTCACAGCTTCTGTTAATCTATAGCTATAGCTGATCTTTATTTGTTCTAGTTAAAATTCCAGAGAGTAGCCATGAGCAAGCCACTTAGCCCCTCTCACCCTCAGTCTCTTCATCTGCAAAAAGGTATAATAATAGCACTTTATATTACTTGTGAGGATCAAATGAGATGATCTGTAAGGAAATTTGTAAACTTTAATATTTAACTTAATGAAACAATAACAGCACTATTACTGTGTTTATTGTTATTATTAGAATAAGGATAAAAGTCTAGGGCAAGTATGGGTAGGGTATCTAATAGTGCAGCTGTGACTGGCTAGCACCAGCATGATGGTCCCTGGGTATTCAGGGAAATGGGTGCATGCAAGAAAGGGGAAAGTATAAAACAAAGGGAGGTAAGAAGGTACCAACTATAAAGCAATTTGGCATAGGGCTAGCCCTGCCTATTGGGTGTAAATTAGAACATAGTCTTTGTCTGAAATTCTATAACTTTTTGATCTGATTCTGAGTTTTTCCACCAACTCAAAATCTGTTATTAGGAAAGCTGTTGTTAAAATTCTTTTTCTTAGCTCATACTCTGTAAAGTATAGGGCTTTGGTTGTTTATGATGAAACATTTTGAAAAATTAAATTTCTAAAATAGATGATCATCACTGACACATTTTCTCAAAACTCATTTTTTAAGTTTTATAGGACCTTAATTCTTTAAATAAATCACACATGGGAGGACGGACTCCCATCAATGAATCTTTTCTAACGTCTTTAGGACTATCACAGACATGTTTGACAACTCATATAATCACTACATAGGGAAGACATGGAAGATAATTTTAAAATGTAAAGCATTCTTAGCTTTTACAGAGATGTACAAAGTAATTATAAAAATGATTATTTCAAAAGAATGCAGTAACGAGTTTATCCAATATCAGCATATGGTAAAAAAACTGGAAGGAACTTTTAAGGTCAGTTTGTCCTCTCATTTTACAGATGAGAAAACTGAGACTAAGGTAAATCAATCAATGAGAATTTATAAACACCTACTGTGTGCCAGGCAATTATGCTAGAGGCTAAGAGTACAAATAAAATAAAAACAAACCCACAAATCTGAAATGATTCCTACTCACACAGTGTCTAGTACAATAAATTTTTGCTGTCCAATAAGTTTACATTCTAATAGGAAAACAATAAATACATATATAAGTATGTACAGAATGTAAAGAGAAGGCCAGCAGAAGACACAGAGTCTATGATGAAGTACTTAACCCACATTTTATAATAGGGTGCTGTAAACACGGCCCATGAAAGAAAAAGAAAAAAAAGTAAGAAAAAAATTAAGACTTCTTGTCTGGTATGAAGGGAGGACCAAAAAATTTTATGCACATTTTCTAGGTCTCAGGGGTTCCACACCCCTAACCACTGCAATGTGAAAGGGATTACTGTAGTTAAATTCAAGATACTAGTCCAAGGTTACACAGGGAGACCTAATCTGGATGTGTTTTCAACATCAGAGAATGCCCTGATCTGGCTTGGTGAATTTCCAAACACTTTAGGATTGTACTTCTAGATACTTTCAGATCCAGAAAATTAGCACTCTACATTCCCTGATTATCTCCCAATCACAACTGTTTGTGTGGACTGGCCTATATCTTCAAAGGCATTGTAGTTAAATTGAAAGATGGCTTAGAAGGATGGATCACAGTTGGTTTCACAATGTACTCAAAGACAACAACCACTGTTCCACATGATATTTGGTCATCTCAGATAGCAATGTTTATGATAAGTATTTATAAAAAGACCACCGTGAAGATAAGTGTAGCCTCCCTGCCAATTATCTGTTGAAAAGAATAAAGTAGAGACAATCTATGAGATACAAAGGGTTTCTTATTCAAGTCAAAACTTATTTTGATGCTTAGTGACTTCAAAACAAAAATGAGAACAAAAGGGAATTCCAGAAGATGTGCTGGAAAACCAGCCCACATTTGAGAAATGAAAGAGAACAAAGGCATTTAAGATGACTTGGTATCCGCATGTCTCTCCTGAATATTTTCTTCCTGAAGAGTTAGAAGGTAAATACCCAAACCAAAACAAAACCACACACAAAGAAATTAAATTGGTTATTAAAGACAGGAAATGGTTGGTTACTGGAAATGATATCAGAATCAGCTGAGTGGTCTGAATATATACTAGTTTTTAAAAATGATAAAAATAAACATCTAATCATAAGTGACTTAAAGGGTCAGATAGATGCCCAAAGTGGTCCAAGCCACAAACAGAGAGCAAATAGGGACGTTGAACAATTCATGAATCTGGTTGCAGAGAAGAGATGGGAATAACAGATTGCTGACCAAGGAGCTGAAGAAGTAAAAACACATGGATAGATCTTACACCAAAAGATTCAAGGAAAGAGTAGTGCAAGTGAGCTGATTCCCAAAGGAAAAGAGTAAATAATTCATGTCTCAGTACAAGTAAAACAAAGTGATCAACTGAGGGTTAATAAGACTTTTTCATGGAATATTTTCCTCAAAATCACAAAACTATTTGTTTTCAAAATGAACATTTTAATTAGAGGCTCATGTTTCCTTATCATACCTAAATCACCCAGATGTTTACAAGACATTGACCCAAAAAGCTTAATTCTTTACTGAGTGATTAATTCATTCAATATATACATTTTTAGGGCATTTTAGCACTCTCTTTAAAAAAACCTAAACATTTGCTGGATTTAATGTTGATTGCATTACATTTATCATGTCAGTGCTTGGAGGTCCTAAGAAATAGGCATATTTTATAAAGGGGGAGAAAGATGCCACAGATACACAATATCTCTTAAGGTTCTAACTCTAGTTTAAGAAAACCTATATACAAATATGAACTAAAACGCTAAATTAGGGGATAATTCTTTGTATTACATGAGACTAAAAAATATTCCTGAAGCTCTCAACTCTATAGCCAGCCCATAATACTTACCATTGCCACCAAGATTTATAGTAAGGAAGATTGATCCATTCCTTTTTCTTTAACAAACAGTATCTTCCAGTTATCCAAAACTCTAATCTAAACCCTCTTGTAATATTTGCTTTCTTTCTTTTGCCTGCCAATAGTTTCCTTAAATGAGCTTTCACCTGTATAGAAACTGAAGGGTCAGACAGCAGGGGAACTGAGGAGCCTAGTTTGACTTGCTGTGGGTCAACAGGATGGCCCTGCATCCTTCAGTTCTGCTTGCCACCATTAGGAGATATGTATTGCTATAATCCTGCCATAAATTTTCAGAAACATTTTAAAACTTTAAATATTGTAATTTAGTGAAATGAGAATGTTATTCTAATTTTCAAAACATTTAACTTCATCCTAGAAATACTAATCTGTAGCAGACTGTAAGAAGAATATGGTATACTTAAAAATAATTTTAATAGGATTATATCTTGGGGACAGAAAGGGACCTCAAGTCACATAAATCAGACATGCTCAAGTTTTTTTATTTTTTAATTTTTACTTATTTATTTTTAGTTTTCAACATTCATTTCCACAAGATTTTGAGTTCCAAATTTTCTCCCCATCTCTTCCCTCTCTCCACCCCAAGATACCGTGCATTCTAATTACCCCTTCCCCCAATCTGCCCTCCCTTCTGTCACACCCCATCCTTCCCTTATCCCCAACCTCTCTCCTTTCTTTTAGGGCAAGATAGATTTCTATACCCCATTATCTGTATTTCTTATTTCCCAGTTATATGCAATAACAGTTCTCAACATTCGTTTCTAATACTTTGAATTCTAACTTCTCTCCCATCCTCCCTCCCCACTGAGAAGGCAAGCAATTCAATATAGGCTATATATGTGAAGTTATGCAAAAGGCTTCCACAATAGTCATGTTGTGAAAGACTAACTATATTTCCCTCCATCCTATCCTGCCCCTCATTTATTCTGTTCTCTCTTTTGACCTTGTCCCTCCCTAAAAGTGTTTACTTCTAATTACTCCCTCCTCCCATTTGCCCTCACTTCTATCATCTCCCCACACTCCACTTATCCCCTTCTCCTTACTTTCCTGTAGTGTAAAATAGATTTTCATACCAAATTGTATATGCATGTTCTTTCCTCCTTTAGCCAAATATGATGAGAGTAGACTTTATTTTTTCCCCTCTCACCTCCCTTTTCCCCTCCATTGAAAAAGCTTTTTCTTGCCTCTTTTATGAGATAGTTTGCCCCATTCCATTTCTCCCTTTCTCCTCCCAATATATTCCTTTCTCACCTCTTAAATTATTTTTATCATTCCTTCCTATTCAACTCACCCTGCACACTCTGTCTGTCTGTCTGTCTGTCTCTCTCTCTCTATGTGTATATATATATATATATGAGATACCTCCAATTATCCAAATACTGAGAAAAGTTTCAAGAGTTATTTATATTATCTTTCCATGTAGAAATGTAAACTTTAGTAAGTCCCTTATGATTTCTCTTTGCTGTTTACCTTTTCATGCTTTTCTTGATTCTTGTGTTAGAAAGTCAAATTTTCTATTCAGCTCGGTCTTTTCATCAAGAATGCTTGAAAGTCCTCTGTTTCATGGAATGATCATTTTTTCCCCTGAAGATTATACTTAGTTTTGCTGGGTAGGTCATTCTTGGTTTTAATCCTAGTTCGTTTAGCTTCTGAAATATCATATTCCAAGACCTTCAATTCCTTAATGTAGAAGCTGCTAGATCTTGTATTATCTGATTGTATTTCCACAATACATGAATTATTTCTTTCTATCTGCTTACGACATTTTTTCCTTGACCTGGGAACTCTGGAATTTGGCTACAAAATCCTGAAGAGTTTTTCTTTTTGGATCTCTATCAGGAGGTAATTGGTGGATTCTTCCAATATTTATTTTACCCTCTGCTTCTAGAATATCAGGGCAGTTTTCCTTGATAATTTCATGAAAGATGATGTCTAGGCTCCTTTTTTGATCATGGCATTCTGGTAGTCCCATAATTTTAAAATTGTCTGTCTTGGATCTATTTTCCAGGTGAGTTGTTTTTCCAATGAGATATTTCACATTGTTTTCAATTTTTTCATTCTTTTGGTTTTGTTTTGTAATTTTTTGGTTTCTCATAAAGTCATTAACTTCCATCTGCTCCATTCTAATTTTTGAAGAACAGTTTTGTTCAGTGAGGTTTTGAACCTCCTTTTCCATTTGGCTAATTCTGCTTTTTAGGGCATTCTCCTCATTGGCTTTTTGGATCTCTTTTGCCATTTGGGTTAGCCTATTTTTAAAGGTGTTATTTTCTTCAGCATTTTTTTGGGTCTCCTTTAGCAAGCTGTTGACTAGCTTTTCATGATTTTCTTGCATTGCTCTCATTTCTCTTTACAATTTTTCCTCCACCTCTCTTATTTGATTTTCAAAATCCTTTTTGAGCTCTTCCATGGCCTGAGACTATTGCATTTTTTGGAGGTTTTGGATGTAGAAGCCTTGACTTCCATGCTTTCCTCTGATGGTATGTTTTGTTCTTCCTCATCCAAAAGGATGGAAGAAAATACCTGTTCACCAAGAAAGGCATTTGGGCATTTCCCAACCTGTTACTTGACTTTTGAGTCCTTTGTCAAGTGAAAGGTTTACTCTAGGGACCTGTAAATTCTCTGTTCCTCCAAGGTGGCACCATCAAGGAAGAGGTATTTATTCTTCTTCTGGCCTGCACTCTGGTCTGAGAGCAACCAAAAGCTTTTCTGCTCAGGATCTTCGAGTAGAGTTCCCTCTCCACAGTCACTACCAGCTCCCCCATGCCAGCTCTCTTCCTCAACCCAGGACCGCCACCCAGGGCTGAGATCCAGATGAGAAGATCGATTACCCCAGGGTTTTTAAGCCAAGGGCTCCAAAAGTGGATGCTGTTGCAGCAGTGGCTGCTTCCACCCTAGGGCTGGAGCTAGGGCCAGACTAGCTCCCTTTTCACCCAGGTGAAAGAGCTTTCTCACTGACCTTTGAAGAAGTCTTTGGCATTTGTTGGTTGAGAAATCTGGGAACCACAGCTGCTGATCATGATTCCATACTCTGAAACCTGTTTCAGTCCTGTCCAAGCAGTGCTGAGCAGCAAGGCTGGGCTGGGCTCTGCTCTGAGCCTGGTGAGATAGACCTTTCCTGTCGGCCTTCTAGGCTGCCTTGGGCTGGAAGTCTCTTTCACGCTGTCATTTTGTGGCTTCTGCTGTTCTAGAATTTGTTTAGAGTCATTTTTACAGGTATTTTATGGGTTATGGGGAAGTGTTTTTACAGGTCCAAAAAAAATCTTCCAAAGTTCTGTCCTTCTACTCCGCCATCTTGGCTCCACCCCCAGACATGCTCATTTTTAAGGTGAAAAATCTGACATCAGGGAGGTTAAGTGAGTTGTTGACGGTAGTAAGCATCAGAGGCAAGATTTAAAGTGAGGTCCTCTTTCTCTACAGCCAGAGCACCATTTTCCCAATGTACCACACTGTATACCTTTCTACCTAGTTAACATTTAAAAATATATTTGATTTGCCAATATGCATCAAAGTATATAATCTCTTAATACTGATTTCCCAAAGAAGTCATTGATTTTTGCATTAAGAATGTGCTAAAATCAACATGGAAAACTTTAAAAGCAATCTGATAAGTTGAAGTACTATTTTCCAAGTGTCTCTGTTTGGGCTTACTTGTCTAATTTCTTTGACAATGATTTTCTTACTTAGTTCTTCAGAATAAAACTCTCTGTATTTTTCTCTCTCTACCTTGGTAAAGTCTTCATGTGAGGTTTTCATTTTGTCAAGTTCGAATTCAAGATCTCTAATTTGTTGCTCCATTTGGGTTCTTATTGAAGCATTGTTATTTTCTCTTAATTGTTCTAAGTTGCCTTGTTCTATTGCTTGTGTCTAAACCAAATGGAAAACAAAGAGTGAAGGTAAGAAAAAAGTGCTCAACTCTATCCTGAAAATTATAAGATGTTTGCTATGACATTTTGTTAGGTTTCATTTTAATTTCAGTTAGTGATGCAGAGAGCAATTCTGCATGTCTAAAAATAGATTCTAACTTTGAAAGTAGTAATTATAAAGGTAAGCTGAATTAAATTTGAACCAAAAAAAGACAACAACCCTATTTCTACTGGAAATTAGTTCTTAGCTGGTTCTTAGGATCATTAGAATCATTATAAACACAATATGAATAATTCTAAAAATTTCCTTTAACTCTAGAATCTTCCAGAATGTTTATTCTGGATTTAAAATTGTCAAAAAATCCTAAACCTTCATTTTCACAGAAATATTTTAAAAGCATAGTAGTGATAAAGTAACCTGTAAGAATAGGTTGACTTCTTTTAGCTTTTCGATAATTTCCTGCTTTGCTTTTTTGTCAATTTCATGTTTATATTGTTCTATTTCACTGAATTGTAGCTTAGTATTTTCCAAATGTTACCTAAGATTAAGTACTTCTTCCTCCAATTCTTTTTTTTTCCCTTCCGGCTTATCACATTTCTTCTGCAAAATTTTCACAGAAAACAAATCTTCTGGACTACTCTGATTAATTGATTCCAATTGTTTATGTGTTGAAGATGCTGCTTCCAGTTGTTGTGTAAGTTCTTCAATCTGTTTGTACAAAATATCATCTTAGCAAATTATATAAGCAAAATAAAGATTTTCAACTTAACTACTAATTGAAAACTATTAAGATTAAATTATTTTTCATTAAGATGTAAGCAAATGTATCATGATCCTTACATTACAGTATATTACAGTTACAAAACATATTTCCTGAAATGATTATTTGGTAAATTGACAAATCAAAAACAAAGTTATGACTGAAGGAACAAACCATAAATTTATACTACTAGCTCTGATACTCTGTATAATCCACATAGTAGTTGTTCCCATATTGTCTTCTGTGATTTCCAATTTTTTTCATTCTTTTTTGCCCAGCTTTTAGTACAGTGAGCAGATATCAATAAAATTAATAATAAATGGAGATCAACAAATTCTTCTTCAGTTATGCCAGGCCTAAAGGTAGCAAAAAACCTTAAAAGGAATTTGGAAAGAAATGAAATTCATTTTTCTCATTCTCATGAGAACACCAATTCTATGTTGATAGGCTTTACTGAGAAAGCAAATACATATTTGCCCACTTGAATGCCACATTGTAGGATGTACGGTTACAGAGCCAGAGAAAATCATGTCTCTCTCACCTACACAACTCAGGTGACAGTACTAAGGGAATATACCACATTTACCAAAGCTTCTGTTGCATAATTGCCCTCTTCCTGCTCCTCAAATGCCTCAACAGAACAAACCAACAAGCTTAACAGAACTTCTACCTGTTATCTTTCAGAAATAGGGGTTATATGACTGACTGAAAAAACTGACAACTGCAAAACACTAGATATCATCTAGTAACATCTGATAGTAAGATAAAATGTTTCTAAAGAGTAACTTGACATTACAGAAAAAATAGTACTACTACTAGGTAGCATTTACATAGCACTTTAAGGATTGCCAATGTTTCCTCATTTGAACACCTAGAATGTTTATGATGTTTTTCAAAACCTCTTTAGGACTTTTCCCCAACTTATAGTGGTATAAGGTATTGGAACTGGGGAAATGTCTCAATGTTATCTAATACTAGAAACTTGTAAAAAAAAAAAGAAAGAATATAAGATGAATCAGTCAATTTATTATTCTTTAAGCTAGGGAAAAATCTTTGCTTCCCTAAAATAGAAAAGCAGTGTATAGGCCATACTGCAATACAATGCTTTTCACTCTCTTACTGGTGGAATGAAATGAAAATCTCCTAAGTACTGGAGTCCTTCCTTCTCTTAAACCAACTCAAGTCCTGTTTTCACAAAATGTCCTTAACTTTTAACTCTATGTTATATTAGGAAGTTTCACAATATTAGCAGTAATTACCGTGTAATCAAACTTTTCTTGATTTGTTTTTTGTCATTTTAAAATCTTTTAAAGAGCTACTGCTTTTCAAATTGTTTCTGCTTATTAGTCATCTTTGTGGGGGGATATTTTTTCATCTTTAGGATTACAGAAGCAGAGTATCAGAGGGAGCTCAGAATTTCTAAGAGGTCCTGCAAATACTGCCCCTAAAAGGCTTTCTAGCATTTCCTTTCATCAAATAGCCTATTTTCCTTTGGGAACACTCTAATTGTGAGAAAATTTTTCTTTACATCAAATCTAAATTTGTGTCTTTGCAACTTCCATTGATGAGCAAAACAAGTCTACTATTTCTCTCACCTGACAAAGCTTTTAACACACTTTTAACAAACACTTTTAAAGATACACACTATTTGATATGAATTCTCTAATGGCAGAAGAGGAAAAATTTCTAAAATACAAATCTAGATAGAAAGTTACTGGAGCCCAGAATTTTCAAGGAGATATAAAGTCCCCAAGCTTGGTTACTGAGTTCCTAAGAATAGCAAGATATGACTAGGCCTTAAATAGAAAGTGTTGCCTTCCAAGCATGGGGAAGATGTAAATGTCAAGGATATTGGTATCCAATGATCTGCTATATATTGTAACTATTTCAAAAGGAACATAAAGATAAGTCATTTTACATTTTTCAATATTAAGGATTACCTTATTTTTTAACATACTAATTTCTCTCTCCATTTCAGAATATGTTTGCTTCACTCCCCCCTGGTAAACAACATCTCCTTTTTCATATTCTCTTAATTTCTTTTTTGTTGTTTTCAACAGTTTTTTAAATCTGTGAGAATGAACAGAACAATTAAGTTAAATTCTTTATAGCTTAAATATCACACATATAAAAAGTACCATTTTTGACCCACTACCTTAAATTATTTTCATCCATAGAGAAGAAAATAAATCTAAAAAGAGTTCTTGATGTCACTCAACTCATTCAACAATATTTTGTTAAATAAAACCAGAGAAACAGTAGCCTCACTAATCATTTCATCTCTGTTTCAAAAGATGTATACTCATTGTTAGCTCTTTACTAATATAACTTCATTGTAGAATATTTCCAAATGATTTCTGGTTATGCTGTAATATTTGTAGAAATAGGGATGTCTTCCAGTCATACAATCCCAAATCTAAAAGATAAATTTATTCTGAAAAAAAGTTTTAGTGATGTATTTTGCTTTTATTATTTTAATTGTAGATCTGTGTAAATTAGCTAGTTAAGCATTTAACCATCTCAACCCACAAAACACAAATGATGTCATTTAATATTATTAGAATACAATGTTTCATTTAAAATGTTCTTTTAGTAGACGTAAATATAGGTAGTCCCTAACTTGAAAAGTCAATTAGATCTCAAAAGTTATTTTGTAAATTGACTGGTTGGAACAGAAAAAGCATTTTTCCCCCTTAGAACTAGTACTCCCAAAAGCAGTTCAATAGAAGCCCACAAACACCTAATTAAAACATAACATAGCTGAATTATAGTCTAGGAAAATGCATGATGATTTGGAGACTCTCCTCTGCCACTGAAATGGCAGCCTCTGGCCTGTGGTCAGAGGATCTGATACCTCAACAGTGTTGACCTCTTGCCATATTCAATTAAAATTCATCAAATGGAATTCAATTAAAATTTAATTAGAAAGCATTAAGTGTTTTTCCTTAAAGGTTGAGATAGAATACAAAATTTAGAAATACCATATTTCATGCTTTCATTCAAATGGAATATAAAATATATGTGTAGATAATTATGATATACAAGAACCTGTAAGAGCTTTGGAAGAGTCGAATTCCAATTTCAATTCCAGTTTTCAATTCCAGGTCAAGAAATTTTATAGAGTCTAGCTCAAAAGTCATATCCTTAATGGAATCTTATTGATCTCACAAAATCAGAAGAGGACTTTTCCTCTTTCAGTCTGTGACTGCATTTTCTTTGGACCATTCTCAAGCACTTACCACATTCTTATTTACACATTATTTGAGTCCCTACATTACCTCTTTTACTATACTATAATCACTTTCAAAAGAGGGACTGCACATTAATCATCCATCTCTCTCACTCCAGAGACTAGCACAGAACTTTATATGCAGCAAATATTGAATAATAGTTTTTGAATGAATGACAATTGAACAAATTTAGTAAATAATGAAGGAAATAAATTAGGATGGAGAACAAAGAGATATAAACATTAGAGAAACATTTATATGTAGAAATACTATACTTAACAAGAGACTGTCAAATGCTGTATAGTATAATTCTGGAAAACATGCTTTAAGGTACAGGTGTTTTACAGCATTTCACTATAGCTTCAAAGATGCAGGTCACAAGGTTTGTTTTTCAGCAGCAAGTTAGTGAATAAAATGAAAGTGAAAAAACTCTTTGTTTACTTAGAATTATACATGCTGTAATTAGCCAAGTGTTAATATATAAAATGAATTTGTACTTACAGTTTAACAATATAGTTAAGTCCTTGCTTATTTAATGTTTAGTTGAAAAAGTCTACAAAAAGGAGTCTTACCCACTGAGGTCTTTCTGCAATTCATCATTTTTCTTCATTTCTCGTTCTAGATGATTTTCCACAGATTGCTTTAATTCAATGAGTTTCTTTAATTTTTCCCTTTCAGTTTGAAGCTTTAAAAAACATTTTTACAAAGAAAAATATTATTACAACTGAACTGGCATTTCTAAAAAGGATACTTTTCATTAACTCCAATCCAACTCTAAACATCAGCTTAAGCTTAGAGTAGAAAACCAAAACAAATATGGAGATTTGAAAATGATTGATCTTACTTAAAACAACATAGCTTTCCTGTGATTTCACTACAAACCATTTTTATTTTTTTTAATTTAGATCAATGAAAGTTCCCATTTGATTTCAATATAAGTATTACTTATACTAATAATATTAATAAATTTAAAAATGGTTGAAATGCATAGGAATGAATAGAAAGTGGGCCAACTTTGCCAACACACCATACCTTGGAGGATCACTGGCCTTCCCCCTTTCTCTACAGTCAATGGAAAAAGGTCCCTTCATTTCCCTTCCCCCTTTGTGTTGGCACACCTGGCCCATGTTTTAAGCATTCCTGTGTTGAAATGTCTATGTGTGTTTTTAGGTATGGCTATAAAATTGTTCTCCAAGTCTCTTTGTATTTGACTGAGACTCAACCTATGTAAATTCATGTTTTCTTATTCTTCTTGAATGGTTTTCTGTTGTTCCAGATGATGATCCTGGTGCTGTTATCTATCTTACAAAGGAAGAAAGAACCCTCTTCATTCTGCTGAATTCTGCTGCCCTTTCTAAATTCACTCCTATTTCTTCTCTTTGCTTCCACATTTCTCTAATGAATGATTACCACAGCCGCCATTTCTTCATCTCTTATTCCCATTTCATTCATCTATTATCCTATGATTGTTCGTTTATTTTGTATGTATCTGTGATTTAATTGGTACACGAAATTCTAAGTGAAAAAATTCCATCTATCAATGCAAATAGGCCCTGCACTCAACCTGCCATTTAGAATCTGCAACTCTAAGAGTATTAGCGAATGACATAGAACTAAGAGGTTACAAGGTTGGCTAAGGATCACAAAACCATTTATGTCAGTGTTGGGATTTGAACCCATGTTTACCTGAACCTAAGGCTAGCACTCTATGCTAATAGTGCTTTTCTTCATTTCTAGGAAATCTGGTTAACTTCCCTACTAAAAGTTCCCTCCTAAAACTGCATTCTCAATAGGCAGAAATTCTTTCTTCTTAGTCTCTGACTTCACTGAAAACATAGGATCCTCTTTCCCTTATCTTATTTGTCATTTACTATCCCTGTAAATTATTCCTTCACAGTGTTTCTTTTTCCTCTTATAATTCATGGCTACCACTTTAGTCCTGGACAAAAAAAAATCTAAATTCTTAAGAGTTGGGCAATAGCCAGCTACCTCCAGGCATCTTGTGAGGATCAAATGAGATAATATTTGTAAAAGTGCTTAGCCTAGTGCCTGGCACATAGTAGGCACTTCATAAATGCTCAGTTCTCTTCCCTCCAGCATACAGTCACTAGATGGCTAGCCTCCAAGCAGTCCCAGAGCCAAGGCCTTCCTCTGACATGCCAGCTGTAAGGTCCCTCTGGCCCCCAGTGCGCTGGCAGGGATCTCACTCCTCATGGTTACAAATACAGACACTTGCTGGGCTCATCTCATTTCTGGAGGAAATTTCCCCATGGGTGGTTCCCTACACTTCCTGCATTCCAAGGAAAAGTAAAATAAGCATAACAACATTAAAAGATAAGAGATAACAAAGCAGGGTTTTTAAAGAAGATACTTTTTAAAGAAGATCTCAAGATACTGAGACAGCAACCTTAACCTAATAGTAACATTACTGCTCATTTCGATCAACATGAGACCAGCTTTTGTCCTTCATTTATATCAGGGAGGTTCTTCCTTAGTCCAGAAGCTGAAGCTGAAGTCAGTTGCTCTAGGACATTTGAAACAATAATTAGGACGATTATAGCATCACTAATGAACCTAAATTCTCCCATCTAAGAACCCACTCCAAGGCTATGGAGAAAAAACACAGCTGGTGGTGGAGAAGACGGCATCCTTTTATCCCTGCATCAGTTCCAAGAGGTCTGTCTTTTTTGGCTTGAGGTGAACTCCAGGCTACAGGAGGGTGAATCAGGCTGTCATCATTATAATGAAGATAAATCATACTACTAGTGGAATATAAATCTGGAAATCAAGGCACATTTCTTGATTTCATAGGTGTGACAAACTCCCCCATTGGAAACTGCCTCCTGTGATGGAGATCAACTGATCATCTCAGAGATGGAGACACTGAGGTTAAGTGACTCACTCATGATTACACAGCTAGCATGTGTCAGAGGCAAGAAATGAACCCAGATGTTCCTGTTTCCAAGACCAGTCCTATATTCACTTCACCAGGATGCCACCTGAAGACAGCAGACAGTGGGGCACCAAAAATGGACAGTCAACCACGGGGCTCACTTCTGTACTGCCTCAGCTGACCTACAAGGCACTGGGGAAGGGAGCCAGCCCTCCTGTAAGTGAACATGTAGTCATAAGCAGTTATGTGGGGGAAAGAAAGAAACCAAAGAGAAAGGAACCAAACAGGGGTATTGAGGTCAAGCTGGGTCAAAGGCCTGACTGGGAGCAACTGGGAAGCAGAGGATCAAAAACTGAGAGGGGTGGACATTTTAGTCCAACCTTCCAATTTTACACATTAAGAAACAAGCACAGTGATATTAAGTCATTTCCCAATGGTTTAATTAAAAACAACATGCCTATAGGATCTGTCTGTTCTAGTTTTACCCCCACCCTAATCCTTATTACAAGATACTAAGTAAATCATTAGAAAACACTTTTTAGATCATATTAATGCCTTACTTAGGAACCTACAATGGAACTGCTATGGGCTACCAGATGGATGCTAAAATTCTCTGCCTTCTTTCCTCCAACCTCATCCTATTTTTTTCAACTTTTACTTCCATTTTCTTTATAGCAACTCTCCTCACATTCCTGTGCTTTTCCTATATTCCTGGACTCTATTGCTCTCCTATCCTGTTGATCCCTTCCAAAATCTCAAAGGCAACTCAAAGTTCTAACCTTTCTTCAAAGCTGTTCTTGGTTATCTTGCAACAATGATCCTTTCCTTTACTACAGTCTTTGATATTTTTGTCTGCAGCATACCGTGAATATGCCATTCTAGTTAAGTGTCTAAATTTTGTACCACCACTCACTGTAGTTATTATTTCAGGGTCTAATAGTGATATACTGTATAGGGACATAGCAAGAATCCATTAAATATTTTTTAATTGTAGATATCGGAGAGCTGACTAGATGAGAAAATAAGGATAAGCAACTGCAGTTCACTTACTTAGAACTATAGATGATTAGAGCAAAAAGGGACCCTTGTGATGAGTTAGTACATCATTTTAAATATGAAAAAGCTGAGGTATGAAGACAGAAAACAATCTGTTAAGTCACATGGATGGCAAGGGGCTGAACCAGGACTCAAAATCTTGGAAAAGTCACCTTCAGATGTAGGTTTTTAATTATTTATATTTATTATATTAGTATATATTATATATGCAAACATAATATATAATAAATATAGCTATTTGGCAACTGATCTCCCAGTAGAGGTCCTAAGTCAGCAAATTTGCATTGAGTATTTTTTTGTATTGGGAAGAACAGGACTGGATTAATACCATCTGCTCTAATCTCCAACTATAGTGATCTCTCCCTTAGTCTTTGTAACCTGGTCAGAACCTATCATAATGTAATTCATATAACTGGCATTCACTAGTTGATGAAGAGTTGAACAAGGAAGAAATATCAATTTGAATTAATTCTTATACAGTGAAAATTTAATTACTTGCATGATCAGGGAAATTAGACAGGGAAGAAATGGTGCCAGTTTGCCCGGAATGCCAATTAACTGAGCTATTTCATATTGCCAAATTATTGCTTCCTTGCTATACCTTCTAGGGCTCAGTCCACACCTAGTTTCTTAACTGCAGTATGAAGCCAAAAGCTTTTGAAGATTAATATTTTAATCAATGTGGCCCCAAAAGAATGTGAGGGAAAGAAAGAGAATGAGTGATAGGGGAGTTAATTGGGAAACAAAACTTATTTCATTCCAATACCGATTTCTGAAACCTAGAAAATTTTTCACTCATACACATACAAAAAAAAAGAAGTTTTCACAAGAATGAGATTGGACCTCACAATCATTTCTTAGTTAAAACAACTATACTGAAGTTAACCTGGTAAGAGAACTCTTTTGCAACTTTAGGAGGTGCTTATCAAAATATGGGAGGCAGTGATTATCTGTATGTAATTGACAATGGCCTTTATGTTTTTGGAGCAGAGAAACTAACATTTATTAAGTGCTTACTATGTGCCAGGCATTATGTTAAGAGCTTTACAATTATTATCTCATTTGATAATGGGAAGCAGGTGCTAATTTTATCCCCATTTTATAGTTAAGGAAACTGAGAAAGATTAAGTGACTTGCCTAGGATCAGACATATAGCATTTAAGGGCACATCTGAATTCAAGTCTTTCTAACCCCAAGCCAGTGTTCTATTCATAATTCCACCAAGAAAAATCTCATCATCAAAAATTCTATTTTTGGTCTCTTTGGCAAAGATTTTGATTACTTTACCACTGATGATGGGTACTAGACTGAAAATGTGTTTTGAAGGACATCAGAAACATTCTTTTCTATACTTTTTGACTGCTATAATGATGAATGTCATACCTTTAACAACCCATATGTGGGAAAGCAACTGATAATAGAGAAATGTATTTTATAGTAATAAAGGGAACACTTTAGGAGAATTTGACTGTGAAACTCTCCTATGATTAACTTAGCCTTCATTATAATATTTTTAATAGTAATAATTATGGTAACAAATAATTTTTTAATGAATTTCTATTTTGTCATTGGGGGAGTCTGGGAAATTGAAAATTTATAAAAAATCAGACTAGAAAAACAGTGATTTCATTCAAATATTACGTTGGAGCAATTTTAATTTTAGTTAATCCTTCGACTCATGGCAAAGTCAACAAATAAACATTTAGTATCTTGCTCTTGTTCTTTTTCTACTACTACTACTACTACTACTACTACTACTACTACTACTACTACTGCTACTACTACTGCTACTACTACTACTAGTACCACCACCACTACCACTGCTCTTACAATAATAACAATTACTTCTACTACCAAAATGCTGTGAAAAGGAAATATCGAAAATAATGTAGTCTAAACAATCCCTGTCCTCAATGAATTACAATCTAGTTGGGTAAACAAGACTTAGGCATAGGAAATGACAGTTTGATAACAGATGTGAACACTATAGGGCAATCAATATACAGTTAAATACTAAACTATATGGTATCAGATGAAAAGTAGAATTCAAAAGATTAAGAAATCGATAGGGCTGAAAAGTCAAAAAAGGTTTGTGGCAAAAGAATCATACATTTGGAATTCAAAAGCATCTGGAATATATAGGTTTCGCATAGGTAGTGCAGTATAAATAAGCAAGAAGAAGAGCATGATGAAGGTATGGAGATGGAAATCAACATGGTGAGATCAATTTGATTAAGTTAGAGGATAATAATGAGATAATAAAATTTAATTTTCAAATGTGCTTTGCATGCATAATTGATATATTTACAAATTGTGAAGAAATATCATTTTCCTTTATTCAAGGAGTAGTTTGAATAGAAGCAAACAAATAACTTTTATTTCATGAAGCTGTTTTGGGGATTAAATGAGAAAATGAATGTAAAGGGTATTCTAAATATAAAATATGATAGAAATGATGTAGTTATTATTGTAACTTAGAAAAGCATCTCATTCTTTTGGTAAGGATAAACAAAATTATCAACCACATAAAGAGTGAATATAATTATTGAAGTTTAAGTGTACAAATGGTGGAGGTTGTAGGTCTTATTCTAAGTCAGTTTAAATGACAGGTACAGTGTTCACAGAATATATAATACTGGTGAAAATAATGTCACAGTGAACACTCTTTCCATTAATCAGTGACAAATTGCTGATTTTTTTGCATACATACTTTACTTTTGGTTTGACCTACTTCCTTCTGTAGTTTTTTCTTATCTTCAAAATCATTTCGATCAAACAATGTAACTTCTAGTGAAGTTTCTGTCATGGATTGATTTTTTAAGGAATCAGCAAGTTCTTGTTGAAGCTTTCTTACTGTAGCCTGATAGAAATATGTCCAAATTATTCCTATTACTGATTTCATAAAGCAATATTAGCTCATATAAAATAAATATACTTTCAAAATTAGTTGATATAAATATTTTCACATGCAATTTAACTTCATCAACATATTCATAATTATCATAGATTTAGAGCTAGAAAAAGTATTAGGGAGAATATAATATAATCACCTCATTTTGCAGATGAGAAAAACTAAACCCCAAAGAGGTTAAATGAGTTACTCAGGGTCATAAAGGTAGTATTTAATAGGGAAAAGGTTTGGAACTTGGCTCCTGAGACTACGAAGCTCTTCTGACTATGCCACTCACACTCCATTCAGCATGCTTCCTTCCTGCTTGCTCAATAGACTCCTCATAAAGCCATGCATTCAGCCTGATTTCCCCATTGCCTTTTTTGAGAAGAATTATAGCACCTCCAAAGCTACCTAGGGGCCAAAATTCTTTGTGTGCAATTCACATGGAAGGTGATGGAATAGGGGAGGGAAGAATATATAGTTTCTTATACTTGATAGAAACATCAGGGGTTTCCCCCTTTCCATTTTTCAGAAAAGTTAACTACCTTATTTCTATGCACCTGCCCTTAAAAGGAGGATATCTATAAGAAAAGATCACATTTTCCTTCCTCTCATTGTTCCCCTGGAGAATGAACAATAGCACTGATATATGTGTCACACTTGGTAAAAGCACTTGACATAAATAATTTGGTTTGCTCAAGGACAAAACAACAACAACAAAAAATCAGGTTCCTAACTACTATTGACATCTTCTTCAACTGTTTTTGCCAAGCCTTCAGAGCAGTTCCTTTTTCTGTTAGGATAAGAATTACACTCCTGGTTGCAGTCAATGGACAGAAAAAGGGGAAATTATAGAAAATATGGTAGTTTTCTTATTTATGTATAGACAGTATGGTGCAAGGTCACAGTTTCGTAAAGTGAAGGCATGTCATTTCATTTCATTCCATTGTCTAACCTAGCAGGAATACCTACATAGATATATTCATGCATACACATATCTGTATATGTACATATACACGCAGAAATACACACTTGTGTATGTATATACAGATATGCTACAAAAAAATCTTACTCATTTTCACTATATAGCAAAGCAAATTATTGCACAAATTACTAATAGCAAATGAAGTCAAAAAGCAAAAGAAATAAAAACTTTTCTCTATTAGACAAGATTAAGTACCTTGTAAAAAGGTACTGAAGTCTGGTAAACTTTTTTAAGGAAAAGTAAAGGTAAAAGAAGCTAATGTAATGTTGTAAAAGGTGAAATTGGTATAATTAATTGAATTCCTATAAGTAAACTAAATTCTAGTACAGAATGACTAGATTTAAACATATGGTCATATATACTAGAAATGAAATTTAAAAAAATTTTATACGAAATTGTTACCCAGTACAATATTTGGTAGACCTGCCACCAATTGCATACATGAAAAATCACAGATAATGAGAACTGCTATTAGACTGTAAAAACCTATTCATCTTCAACAGATAAAAGTCAGTGATCCCAGAAACTCCAATTTTGGACACTGAGCAAGAATGGTTAGTAAAACAGTAAAAAAAAAAAAAAAAACTAAGATAAATAAAAAATTAATAGGTAAGCAAAAACAATTTAAAGAAAAATGGGATTAGTACTACAAAAAAATATAATGCTTAATGCATAATCATAATGTTTTTGAATAGAATTACTGTCCTAAATTTTAAAGGAACATAGTGGCTACTCTGGAATTTCAATAAAATATAATCTAGTCTTTAATGTTTCTAAAATTAGTTCAAAGTAGTTTAAATTAAAACTAGTCAGAATGCAAAGAATGTTTAAATAGCTATAAAAAACAGTACCTCAACTGAGATGACTCACTTGAATTGTTACATTATTCCTAGCATAATTTCATAGGATTTTTCTTAAGTTTTTAGCATTTCAAAGAAGTTATTCCACTGCAGTAATAGAATGGAATATTAGGCATATTATTAGAATGATAAGTTTATCAGTATTTCGCACAAGTGATTAACCCTATCTATATTTATTAAACCAAATTTTCATGGACTACATAATTTAAGCGAAGTGAGTCATCCTATGTAATTTTGTTTTTTATTTTATATTTATACATTATTTTTATACTACTATTTTGGTATTTATCATTATTTTAATTTTATCTGTATTTTATTACATTATGTTTTATTATTTATTATAATTATTATATGTATATTTTATGCATTATTTTATTATATTTATCATGTTATTGCTTCTCATTCTTTCTTACATATCAGAATCTTTACAAGAAAGTTTGGAACATCATCTACCGGCTGAAAATTCAAATTCCTAATTTATCTTCATCAAAATTACTTTGATTTTCATTTCAAAAAGTTAAATGCTTATCAAATGATATTAACACCTACCTCTCTTTCTGCTTTCTCATTTTCATATTTACACATTTTCTCCCTTAAGTGGTTACATTCACTGATTAATTCTTTATTCCTCTCTTGTAACTTAAGAACTTGTTTTTCAGTATCTGCACAAACCTTACTGAAAAGATCAGTAAACTCTCCCTGGGCATCACTCAATACCTTTTCCTTAATGATGCCTTTGTTTTGGGCATCTTCCAGCTGTTGTTGAAGCAACATATTTTTACTCTGGATTTGGGTTAATCTTTCTTGCATAGATTCATATTTGACAACATATTTTTTCAGTTTTTCCTTTTCCAGTTGATTTGTGTGTTCAAGTTCCTGTGCTTTATGTTGGGCCTGGCTTAATTCTCTCTGTGTGCTTTCTAAAACTAGTGTCTTTTCTCTGAGGGAGTCATGTACATGGTATAGCTCATTTTCTAAACTATTGGCTTTATTTTCAGCTTTGGAGAGCTTTTGACAAAGGACAGCATTGTTCTCTCTCAGGCTAGTCAAGTCATGATTTAGTTTACGTTGTAAACGAAGCCACTCATCTCGTTCTCGCTGAAAGGTACGTTCAAGGTCTAGTTTTGATGTCTGACTTCGTTCATGATCATGAACAGCAGAAGTCAGACGGGAATGGTATGATTCTATTTCTGTCTCTAGTCTGGCTCTGTTTTGTTTTGCATTCTCCAATTTAGAGTTCAGCATTGCATTCTCAGTTGTCAGAACATTTACTTGTCCACTGTACTGGGATATGATTTTTGTTAATGCTTCTTCATTCAGTTGTAATTTTTTTTGAAGCTCATCATTCTCTTCTTTTAAAACTTCATTTTCTTCTGTAAATTGACTTGCTTTTTCCTGATCCTTAATTTTTAGTGTGTCTAATTCCACTTGGAGCATGGCAACTTCATCCTGTAGGATTTGATTTTTATCCAGCAGATATTTTTCTTTTTCATTGCTATCAGGAACCTAAACATAATAACAGGAAAAAGATGCTATTCAAAATAAAATTATGCATTCTGATTTTTCCTTAGTAATTCAAAATAAATCTGAAGGTGCCAAGAAGCATAGTGTATTCAAAGAAAAAGTAAATTGAGGGACTTTCACCTATTTCACATTTCTGTCAGACTCAATTTTCCCAAATAAAAAGTCTCAAGAGTGCTTCATCAATCAGAAGATATGGACTGTATTTTTAGGCCCCCAAAGCTGTCTGCCTTTCAGCATATTTGATGTCCTTTGCTGTATAGATTCTATCCCACACTGGCTAATTATAGATTTATGATAAAAACTAACAATACCAAATATTTACCCAGGCCTTTTAAGGTACTTTGCCAAGTACTTTCAATACTTTATCTCACCTAAGCCTTTCAACACCCTTATGAGGGAAACTCATATTACTCTCCCCATTTTACAAATTAGGACTTAGGTTAGGAGAAGTTATTAAATAACCTGCCCACTGTCACACTTGGTAAGTATTAGAAGCATTATTTCAATGCAGGTTTCTTCAGACTCCAAATCTAACACTCTTTTCCAATAGGTAATTTCCTCTTAGGTGTTGAATGAAGATAAGCATTTGTCCTACATTTAGAGCCATTGTCCTGGTACAATTATGTTAGCTCCAGACCAGTGAAGTGATAGCAACAGTCTTAAAACTTCTTAGTATACATCTTGAGGACAATCTGTTTTCTGAGAGTTCTGTAGCATTTTTTATAACATCATTGACTCAAAACTTTTGGAAGTGATCTAGTCCAAACCTCTCATTTTAGGGATGGGAAAAGTGAGACCTAGAGTATGGTCAGCAGATGGTAACCTAGTCTTAATCATCAGATTAAGGAATAATGAAAGCATCAATGAGGTCAAAGTATAAAAAGTTGATCTTGCACTTCCATCATAATAAAACTGGTCCAGGAGCACTGGGCCCCATCAGGACTGGTGGAAACAGCTACATCAAAAAGCACAGAAGCCCCATTCTATAAGATCCCTTCAAAAGCCAGGAGGAGGGTATGAATGGGCAGAAGCTGGAGTAAATGAAGCACTCCAGTGCCCAGGCACCAGGGGATTACTAAGGGACAACAACCCAAAGGATTTACTTCAAACCACTGTTGAAAAAAATAAGAAAATGCAAAATCCTAAATTTGGCATTTGAGGAACTTGAGTTTCTATCATGCTGAGCAATGATGAATGTGAAGGAATGAGTCCTTGCAATGGACAGAGCCTTATGTCAGAAATCTAACAGTTATTCTTGTTGCAAATACTTTGATTCCTTCTCTTTCATGGAACATGAGAGAGACAACAACTTGAAACAGACCAAACTGTTAACATATCTTTTGTAACCCTTACTCTCTGCCTTTGAAAGTGCAAACAAATGACATCACTTAATCAAGGAAGAAAAGGGCTTTGTTTGAGTTCTCACCTGGTTGCATTCCTTTCTCCCCCAGAGGTTAGTGACCCTGATGAGCTGCCCAAAATGATCAGAAAGGGCAGAGGCACTACTGAGAACCAGGGATTTTTTCAGTAGAAGTACCCTTGGGTCTCTGGAACAATCATTCCATTCAAAGAAAAGAATCAACCATGCAAAACTAACAACCTGTGCTGATTGTGGTCACCATGTGTGTCCCTACTTGTCTGCTGAGACAGATGGACATGACTGAGGATAAATATGAAATGAAGAACAGAAATCCTGACTTTTTAGTATGTAATTAGATTTGAAAATGACCAAAGTGAATACCTCAGAAGTCTGAGTCATTTTGGAAGCACATGCTTCTATTTCTTTCTGCTTGCAAAGAGGATTATTCTGAATTCCAGCTTGCAAAGCTCTGGCCCTCAGCTCCTGGGAAAGTTGTCTTTGAGTGTCATTTCGCTCTTCTTCAACCTGGGGACAATCATTTCATAAAATTTCTAATTATCTTTTTTCCTTCAAAAGCCAGCAAAAACATTTTACCTTTAACTGGAATATAGAATCTGAAAAAGGATGGAAAATAGCTGAAAAACAGTTAAGAAAAGTAGGCTACTGAAAATGAAAAGGAACATGAAGGACAACATTTCAGACTTGTAAAGGAACCTCAACAACTATGCAGTCCAGTCCATATCCATTATTTTGGGACCTGACTCTTACTAGACTTTACTCAGCCTTGGCTTGAAGTCTTCACATGTGGGGGAAACCATCATTTCTCAAAGCAATTCATTCTTATTTATGGATGGTTCTATTGGGTAGCAATTTTTTCCTGACATTAACTCTAAAAATGTACATTTGGCTACTCCTCTCCATTAATCTTAGATCTATCCCTTAGGCTGAAGCAGAGCAAGCTTCATCCTCCTTCCACATGACTGTCCTTCAAAAACTTGAAGACATAAGGATAAATATCTATAGTTTCTTTAACTGATTGTCATATGTTAAGGACTCAAGATCCTTCCTCATCCTGTTTGCTCTCCTGCTTACTAGGTACCGTAATTCTATGGGAGCCACAAATGAATTAATAAATGGTACAAGTGAAGTCTATGCAGGTTAGAGTACAGAGACATTTTTACCTCCTCTGTTTTGGAAGCTGTGCTTCTCTGAATAGAATGCAAAATTAAACTAGCTTTTTGGTTGTCAAATAACAACACTGACTCAACTTCAGCTTAAAGCTAAAATTCTTACATCTTTTCAGACAAAATGCTGTGTAATCATATTTCCTCCAACTTAAGTTTGTGAAACTATTTTTGTATCTAATTATATACCTTTACATTCATCCTTACTAAATTTCATCTTAACAATAGGTTCAGTACAGTGCTCTGACTTAAGACTGCCTTACCTCCATTTAGAAAGGCTTGAATAATTTTAATTGCATAAGTAAAAGGTAAAGATTCTAGAGAACAATAAACTCTTTTGAAAAACTGAAGGATGGGTGCTAAAGTGTAATGCAAGGAACAGAAAAAGGGAATGAACTTGCAATTTCAATGGCCAAGAGAATTTTCAGATAAGGAAACTCCCTCTACCAATATAGAGGAGTTCTCTGAAACTTATATTCTTATAGAAGCTGAGGATAGAGCAGGGGTGTCAAATAGATTCCTTCTCTTCCCCCTCCCCCCCTGCCCCAGTACTGTGTGGGCAGCTTGAAATTTGAAACCTCTGGGCTGGGGTCAGGTGAGATGAACTGTCCAGGGTCACTCAGTCAAGATGTGTCCGTGTCAGCATTTGAACCCAGGACTTCCTGGATTTGAGGCCAGTTCACTACACCATACTGATTCTCTGCTATGAGACATATTTTAAAAAGTACCAGCTCCACTTTACTTTTCCATGGATATTTAGACTGTAATTTTACATTCTAATGCTAAAATAGGGGAAATTTTTTATTTCATGTTATATATTTATGAGTACATATTTATGAATGATTGAACCCAATTTATTTATACTAGACATAAAAATCATAGCCCTTTTTTAGGGTTAAAAAGACTATAATATTCACCTCCCTACTACCAGGGAAGTTTTAAGTGTTCTTTTTTTGTATGTGCTAGAAATAAATCTTTCTTTTTTTAAAAATTAATTTATTTGGTTTCAGTTTTCTACAATCACTTATGCCATAGGTCTTATTTTTTCTCCCCCTCCTTCTCAACTCCCTCCCCAAAACAACATCTTATATGGGTTCTACACATACATACTTATTAAACACATTTCATTTTACTCATGTTACATATTAGAATTAAAATGAATGGGAGAAACCATGAGAAAAGCTACAACAAAACAAAACATAACACAAGAGAAAATATTTTGCTTCATTCTGCATTCCAATTCCATAGTGCTGTCTCTGGATATGGATGACATTTTGCCTCAAGAGTCCTTGGGAATGTTTTAGGTCCTTGCATTGCTGTCTACCAGAATAATTCCTCACACACTGTGGTTGTTACTGTGTACAATATTCTCCTTGTTCTGCTCCTTGCACTCAGCATCAGCTCATGTAAGTCCTTTCAGGCCTCTCTGAAGCCTTCCTGTTCAGCATTTCTTATAGCACAATAGTATTCCATTACATTCATATACCACTACTTGTTCAGCCATTCCCCAGTGAATAGGCATCCCCTCGATTTCCAGTTCTTGGCTACCACTATAAATAGAGAGCTGCTATAAATATTTTTGTAAATGTGGGACCCTTTCCCATTTTTTTATGATCTCTTTGGGACACAGTTGTAGAAGTGATATTGCAGGTCAAAGGGTATGCACATTTTTGTATCCCTTTGGGCATAGTTCCAAATTGCTAATTTGGATAAAGGAAATTATCCTTTGTAGATATAATAGTTCAGAATAGTTGGATTAGCTCATAGCTCCACCAACAATGAATTAGTGTTCCATTTCTCTCACATCTCCAACATTTATCATCTTCCTGTTTTGTCATTTTAACCAATCTGATAGGTATAATATGGTACCTCAGAGTTGTTTTGATTTGCATCTGTCTAATCAATAGTGATTTAGATCATTTTTTCATATGACTATCGATAGTTAATTTCTTCCTCTGCAAACTGCCTGTTTACTTCCTTTGACCATTTATCAATTGGGGAATGACTTGTATTCTTGTACATTGGACTCTGTTCTCTGTTTTAGAAATGAAGTCTTTATCACAGACACTAGTTGTAAAAATTCTTTTCCAGTTTTCTGCTTCCTTCCTAATCTTGATTGCAAAAACTTCAATTTAATGTAATCCAAATTATCCATTTTGCATTTCATAATGTTCTCTTGTATGGTCAAATTTCTCCATTCTCCCAAAATCTGATAAATACACTATTTCTTGCTCCCCTAATTTGTTTATAGTATCAGTCTTTATACCTGCCTAGATCATGTATCCATTTGGACTTTATTCTTGTGTATGGTGGATGTTGCTTTATGCCCAGTTTCCACTATGCTGTTAACCAGTTTTCCCAGCAGTTTTTGTCAAACAGTGAGATCTTATCCCAGAAGCTGTGGTCCTTGGATTTATCAACAGTAGATTGCTATATTCATTAACTACTGTGTCTTGAGTACCATTGGTCTACCTCTCTATTTCTCAGCCAGTACTATGTAGTTTTGATGATTGCTGCTTTATAATATAATTTGAGATCTGGGAGGGCTAGGCCACTTTCCCTAGCATTTCTTTTTATTAATTCCCTTAATACCCTGGACCTTTACTTCTTTTAGTTGAATTCTGGTATTTGTCTAGCTCTACAAATAATTTTCTAGTAGTTTTATTGGTATGGAACTTAATAAATCAATTAATTTAGGTAGAACTGTCATTTTTATTATTTTAGCTTGGCTTACCCATGAGCAACTGATGTTTTTCCACCTACTTAGATCTGACTTTATTTGTGTGAAAAGTGTTTTATATAATCCCTGGGTTTGTTTTGGCAGGTGGACTCTCAGATATTTGCACCATACTTTTAAATGGAATTTCTCTTTCTATCTCTTGCTGTTGGGCTTTGTTAGTAATATAGAGAAATGCAGATGTGGGTTTATTTTGTAACCTGCAATTTTGCCAAAGTTGTTCATTATTTCAAGGAGTTTTTAACTTTATTCTCTGGAATTCTATACATATGTCATCATGCCATCTGCAAAGAGTGATAACTTAGTTTCTTCTTTGCTTATTCTAATTTCTTCAATTTCTTTTTCTTATCTTATTACTAAAGCTAACATTTCTAGTGCCATATTGAATAAAAGTGGTGATAATGGACATCCTTGTTTCACTCCTGATCTTACTGGAAATGCATCTAGTTTATCTTCACTGCATATAATGCTTGCTGCTGGTTTTAGGTCGATACTTCTTATTATTTTATGGAAGGCTCCATTTATTCCTATGCTCTCCAGTGTTTTCAGTAGGAATGGTGGTTGTATTTTTTTAATCAAATTGACCAAAGGTTTATCAATTTTATCGGTTTTTTTCATAAAACATCTCTTAGTTTTATTTATTAGTTCAATAGTTGCTTTAATTTCAATTTTATTAATCTCTCTTTTGGTTTTCAGTTTTTCTAATTTGGTATTTACTTGGGGATTTTCAATTAGTTCTTTTTCTAGCTTTTTCAGTTGTATGCCCAATTCATTGATCTCCTCTTTCTCTATTTTATTCATGTAGGCATTCAAAGACATAAAACTTCCCCTAAGAACTACGTTTGCAGTATCCCATAAGATCTGGTAGGTTGTCTCATTATTGTCATTCTCTTGAATGAAGTTGTTGATTGTTTCTATGATTTGTTATTTAGCCCATTCATTCTTTAGGATTAGATTGTTTAGTTTCCAGTTAATTTTTGGTCCATCTTTTCATGGTGTTTGATTACATATAATTTTTATTGCATTATGATCTGAGAAGGATGCATTGACTATCTCTGCCTTTCTGCACTGGATTGTGAGGTTTTTATGGCCTAGGTACATGGTCAATTTTTGTATATATGCCATGTACTGCTGAGAAAAATTTATATTCCATTCTATCCCCATTCAATTTTCTCCAAAGATCTATCATATCTTACTTATCCAGAGTTTTATTCACCTCCTTAACTTCTTTCTCATTTATTTTGAGGTAAGAGTTATCAAGTTCAGAGAGGGGGAGGTTGAGGTCCCCCACTAGTATAATTTTGCTGTCTATTTATTCCTGTAACTCCCTTAACTTCTCCTCTAAGAATCAGGATGCTATACCACTTGGAGCACATATGTTTGGTAATGAAATTGCTTCGTTGTCTATGGTGTCTTTTAGTAGGATATAGTTTCCTTCCTTATCTCTTTTGATTAGTTCTATTTCTGTTTTTGCTTCTTTTGAGATTGGGATTGCTACCCCTACTTTTTTTACATCAGCTAAAGCATAATGTATTCTACTCTAATATTTTACCTTTACCCTGTGTATATGCCCCCATTTCAAATGTGTTTCTTGTAAACAACATATTGTGGGATTATGGTTTTTAATCCATTCTGCTATCCACCTCTGTTTTATGGGAGAGTTCATCCCATTCACATTCATAGTTATGATTATTATCTGTGTCTTTCCCTCCATCCTATTTTCCCTTATTCTTGCTTTTAGTTCTCCCTTTCCCTCCACAATAATCTTCCCTCCCTTCTCTCTGCCCCTCTCCCTTTTATTCCCCTTTTCCTTTACTACTTCTTGCCTTTCCTTTTTTTGCCTCCCCTCCCTTTTCTTTCCCCTTTCCCCTCCTACTGCCTATAGGGCAAGTTAGATTTCTATACTTAACTGAGTTTGTTGTACCCTCCTTGAACCAAATCAGATGAGAGTAAATCTCAAACAGTGCTCATCTCCTTTACCTCTATCGTAATATGTGCTTGTGCCTCTTCCTGTGATGTAATTTACCTTTTCTGCCTCCTCCTTTTCACATCTCCCATTACAATTCCTTCACACACTTAAAACACATTTTTATCATCACATCATTTAATTTATACCCACTCCCTCTATCTATGTACACCCCTTTTAAATATCATAATAAATATACAATTTTCAAGATTAACAAGCATCTTATAGGGATGTAAACAGTTTCCTCATATTGAATTACAAGTTTTTTTCTTCTTTTTTTTTCCAGTTTACCTTTTTATGCCTCTCTTGAGACTTGTATTTGAAGATCAAATTTTCTACTGAGCTCTGATCTTTTCATCAGGAAGGTCTGGAAATCCCTTATTTCATTGAATGTCCATCTCCTTGCCTGAAATATTATGCTCAATTTTCTGGGTAATTGATCCTTGGTGGTAGTCCAAGCTCTTTTGCCTTGCAAAATATCATATTTCAATCACTCTGATCTCTTAATATAGAAGCTGCAAGGTCCTATGTGATCCTGACTGTAGTTCCTCAATATATAAATTGTTTCTGGCTGCTTGCAGTATTTTCTCCTTAACTTGATAGTTATGGTATTTGGCAACAATATTCCATGGTGGATTCATTTTGAGATTGCTTTTAGGAGGTAACCAGTGGATTCTTTCTGTGACTGTAGTGCCCTCTGGATCTAGGACCTCAGGGCAGTTTTCCTTGATGATTTCTTGGAAGATATTGTCCAGGCTCTTTTTCTATCATGGCTTTCTGGTAGACCAATAATTCTTAAGATTTCCTCTCCTGTATCTATTTTCCAGGTCAGTTGTTTTTTCAGTGAGATATTTTACATTTTCTACTATTTTTTCATTTTTAGATTCTGTTTGACTGATTCTTGATGTCTCATAGAGTCATTAGCTTCTACTTGTTGAATTCTAATTTTTAATAGACTTTTTCAGTTAACTTTTGCTTCTCCTTTTCTATTTGTCCAATTTTCCTTTTAAATTCTTCCATGAATTCTTTTTTCATATTTTTTAAAATCATTGGCCAATTTTTCTTCTACCTCTCTAATTTGGCTTTTAAAATCTTTCTTGACCACTTCCAAGAATGCTCTTTGGGCTTGAGATCAGTTCATCTTCCCTTCTGAGGTTTCAGATGGGAGTATAGTCTCAGTGATGACCTCTTCAGTATTCGTGTTTTGGTCCTTGTCCCCATAGTAAGATTCTATGGCCTTTTCTTTTCTGGTTTGCTTCCTGCTCATGATGCTTGCCTTTTTCTTGGCTTTTAAAGTGGATCTCTGTTTCTGGGGTACAGGGGGCTCTGTCCCACAGTTCTTGTGCTTAGAACTTGAGGTTTTGTGTATTGTGGCCTCTGGTTCTTTCAGCTAGAAGCTAGAAAGTTGCTGTTTACCTGGTGCTGAGCTGGCTGGTTTGCCAAAGCAGAGGCCAGGTGAAGTCTTCTGAGTTTTCCTGGAGTTACTCTGGAGTTTGCTGCATGAAGTGTGGGGGAATGGAGTTCTCCTCTCTAGAGCTAGAGCACAGGCAGGCTCAGCAGTTGGTGAACCCCTATCTGTGCTATTGTCTTCCCATTTCCCCTGGCTGTGTTAAGGCTGAGGTCCTGGTGTTGGTGCTTACAGGCTCCACCCCCTGTGGCTCAGGATGTCCTCCTGGTTTGCTGAGGTGGGGCTGTCTGGGACAGCTCTGGTCCTACACTGGTCCCCTCCAGTCACAGCAAGAGGGACCCCCTCTCTTTGTGATTTTCCTAGCCTTCTGAGCTAAGAGACTGTTTATCTCTTTGGCTGACCGCACTATTCCAGGATTTTTCCTAGGGAGACATTCTCTGGATTTTTCAAGGTCAACAAAGGGATGTGGAAAGCACTTATATATCACTTTACCATGTTGTCTCCCAGAAGTTCAAACACGTGACTTACAGACATTTAATCTGTGCTCTGAGGAGTGGATGCTGCTATTACCTGGGATTCTGTGGTCCTGTCTTATTCAGTTCCACTGAACTCCCATCCTAGGCTGATATGTTTGAGAATATGCACTGCTGCTTCTGCTTCAGTCTACCTGGTGATTCCTACTTGGTTTTGCTATGGTGGGGTCTGCACTGATACAACCTGTGCACTGTGTGCTGTGCGCTCCTCCATCTCTGTGCAACAGATCCTTCCCATCAACCTTCCAGAATGTCCTGGGCTGGAAATCTGCCACACTCTGTCTCCTAGTGGATTCTGCCACTCTAAAATTTGTTCAGATTCTCTTTTTAGAGGATTCTGAAGGAGTTTGTCATATAGCTTAGGTGAGTATATGCTCTCACTCTGCCATCTTGACTCTGCCCCCACCCATATGTACTCTTAACAAGAGAAGATGGAAATAGTGACTTTTAAATTCCCATTTACCTGTTTCAAATGATTTCTTACTGTTCTCAGTTCAAGGTCCAGGGTTCTTAGATTGTGTTGAAGTTGCTGTTTTAGCTCCATTTCTTTACTATATTGTTGTTCTTTTCTTCTTAACTGTTGTCTAATTTTTTGAAATAGCATTTCTGTAGTCACTTGTTTGGTTTCCTCTTGTTTCAGTGTAAACCTAGATTAAAATTGCCTTTTTTAAATGACAGTTCAGTAGAAATAAGGAATTTTACTTTGAAATATACTCATCTGGATGTCTAAAGGAAAAGAACATTAATTTAGGGGGAACTGGATCCATGTAGGGAACTCACCATCAAGAAACTCCCTCTATTGATACAGATTGGTCTGTGCTCTACAATTTTGAGTTTACCTGTTTGAATTTACCTGTGTCACTGAGAACTAACATAACTTGCACAGGCTCACAAAGTCAGGATGTGTCAGAAATTGATGGGTTGTTTGGGTGCATGTGCTTGGACCCCAATTCTAAAATCTCATTTCTCTTTAAAAATCACATTTCTCCCTAGCCTCAAAACACTATTCTAGGCAGTTTCTCCCCAGTCCAAGAACACAGCCTGCCCCAGCAACAACAGTTATCTCCCTTTCTGATACAGGAGCCAGCTGCATTCATTAGTTTGAGCCAGCTGTGTACTGGCTGAACTGTCTGTGTACTGGGGTATAACAACATTTATTATTCACTGACCAATCATATCTATCCTAGACTTAGACATACACATATTCCCTTACATTTATATTGTCTAACAAGACATTGATGAGAGCAGCCTGATATTCCTTAGTCAGTCCTGACTGCTGGTTGACTTAGTGATGTTTCAGGCCTAAAACTACAACTCCATGTAGCTCCCCCAACTGAGGGATGATGATGAACTCCAGGTAAAATACCTGCCCAGTGGATACCAAAACTGCATGTTCCTTTCAGAATTAACCACTCCTTAACCACTCCCTAATCCTGGCCTGAATCATCTAGTTAGCATATTTGGCACAGATTTTACTATAGAATATCCTATATAAACTTTACCTGTATCCCTCTAAGGTTTCAAGTTCCCTAAGAACTCTTGCCCACTGAAAAGCATAATAAATCTTTACCTTGACCTCAAGAATAGTTGAGTCTATGAATTCACTCTAGGCAACCTGCCCTTGGTACTCTGGTCTTTGTGGGGGTCTCACTGCCCCCCCCCCACTTTCAGCCCTCATCAAAATGAGATAAGAACCCATTTCTCTATCCAGGCTACTCTAGGGCATTAAACTTCTATCAAAAATGTATCCTATAGTTGTTTGGGTGTTTTTGCTTTTTGTATTCAATGAAGTGAAATTTCATAAATTGGATATAGTTAGAAGAAATGACTTTTTCAAAATTCCTGAGCTTTGATGCATTTGAATGACTCTGATAAAAAAGTGTAAAGAGGGATGTAGATAAAATTCCACCCATTTTCCCATTACTATTGATTATTCATAGTTTACTTTTCACTTCATTTTGAAAAAATAAATTAAAAGTAATTGTGCTATAGTTTTGAAAACTCACTAAAAATGTATCTCTCATAGATGTCTATAGAGTAAAAAGGAGTAAGCAGGGCTCATTCAAAATATTGTTTTAAATATGTGCTATTTTTGTCTTCCTAACCTCAAATCCACTATCACATTTCTTCAACATAAGAGAAATACTTCCAAGGCTTTCATTTAAAATTGGGAGTTCCATACCTGATGCTATGGAGTTCTCTGTTCCATTCTGCTTTTTGAAGCTCTAACTGAGATTTCTTTTCTCTTGTTTCTGATAATTCTTCCTGAAGTCCAGTAATCTTGTTTTCTAAACTCTTAACTTTTCTGGCGAGTAGCGAACACTGTCTTTGTTTATGTTCTATTAATCGATTGTATCTAAGAACTGCATCCTCAATTTTCAAAAGTTTAATTGCATCTATACAGAGAAAAACACAAGTCAATAAAAATATGAGTATTTTAAAATCCGCAGGACAGTAGCAGTATACTTAGAATTCAAATACTCTGGCAATGACAAAATAATGTCCAAGTATAAATCCTAAGAATATAGCAAAATATTACTTTATTCAAAGATTTACATTGAATGTGAAAATAACCCATTTCCCTGTGAGCATTCTGGACAATTAAAAAGAATCTCTAAGTTACACATTACTTTATAAAAAAAATTTGAAAGCACAGAATTCTTCACAATAAGAGAAAAATATCTGTGAAAGGTAAACATTCTGATGTGTACTCTGAGTGGGACAAATAAGATTAATAAAATGGATTATATACCTAATATCTATATATTGCAATTATACTGAATTATTTTATAAGTATCATCAATATGTTTACTTTAAATAGTTTTATGTAAACACTGCTTCTTTAGAGACTTATAATATCAATAAGTATGTAACATTCATACAATATCATCCATCCTCATTTATTCATTGGTCAGACTTCCAGTAACTTTAACCAAAATATAGCTGAACCACCAGAGGAAAGTGAAAAAAAATCGTCTGAGCACTAAGGAAAATAGCTGTCCCTTTATTCTTCAGAGAGATACACAGTCAAATTGAGACCTAATCCAGAGTTAGAAATGTGTGTTACATCAAGGTACAGATTCAACAGACTTGATTGTTGGGTTTCCCTTGGTAACTTTCAATTCTTCATATATTTCAGCGTTTAGCAGAATTGAAGCAGCAAGAGAGAACACAGTTGCTAGAGGTAGACACACTGCTTGTAGCAGGAAGTGAAGCTGACAGTAAGGGAAATGATAAGCTCAAACATTCAATGCAAATGAAGAAACTGAGGCACAGAGAAGTTAAAGTATTTGTTAAGATTCACACAATTAGTAGGTGTATAAGGCAGAATCTGAACCTAGCTATTCAAGGCATCATGTCCAGTACACTATCCTATATGCCATGCTGACAGAAGAACTATAAAAACTAGGCAGAACATTTGCAAGATTGTTGGCATTTTGGGCCATTTTGACTATGCTTTCCATGAAAGAGATCACTGCCTGGTATCTTTATACATCAAGTCATGTCAGACTCTTCAGTGGTTCTCCTATTACCAACCGAGCAAATAAAATTCATACATCTTATCCTTACAGTGTATATAATATGGATAATATAACATCAATATTAATGACACACATTATGTAATATATCAGAGGCTTACATAATACATCCCCCCACAACAGTCCTGTGAAGTACGATATTTTATAGATTAAGAAATTGAAGCTCCAAGTTTAAGGGACTTATTTATAGACAAAATCTAGGCCCTCCACAAATTTGTAATCTCCTACCTTTCCATTTTTAATTCTTACTACTGTATACTGTCCACAAAATCTGGATTTTTCATTGTCATTTTTCTACCTTTTTATTCAGTTTCCATGCTTGAAATGTTCATTTCATCTTCCCTATACTCCCATGATCTATACCTACTGAATTCATACCCATCCTTTAAAACTCAACTCAAATGGTACCTTCACACACAGGTTATTTATTCTTGATAGTTAACGTTCTTTCCCATACTGAACCTTGTAGAGCAATATGACTGTGCTTCTCAAACATTTATATATATATTTTAATATTTGAGTTATCTATGTAGGCTATATCCCTTATTAGATTGCACACTCAATGAGGAAACTTATCTAAACTTTGTATATTTAACACACAGTAGGTACTTAGTAATTCTTTTTGAATTGAAATAAATAGAAGGTGGTTGAACAGTTTATTACCCTGCAGTCAACATAATCCTTTTCACCCTGGCCAAGGTTTGCAAGAGAGTAGACTCGCCTCTACTTTACTATGAGTCAATGGGATAGGACTTCAGTGGTATCTTCTTGTATACATACACATCTTTGATTTATGTTTAACACTGTTATTCTGTTAGGAACTTTTTAAATCTTCTTACCTTTACAATCAACACTAAGTTGTTCAATCAATGACAAAACATTCTTACAGTTTAAGGGAGGTAAATCACAATCCTCTGTGACTGTGTCAGAGGACCGAGTGTGGTCATCACTATCGTTTGCATCCATCTGTACTTTGTTCTGTAAAATACATAAAATAACAGCAGGGGAAAATAATAAAAACTTTAAAATAGTAACAATGGCTAACATTTCTGTAGCAGTTTAAGGTTTTCACAACACTTTATATACATTAACTCATGGCATCCTCACAACCATTTTGTGAGACAAGCATAACTCATAATTATTTTATAAATGCTAGGTGGCTTGTCCAGCATCACAGAGTTAGCCAAGAGCCCAAGGATGGATTCAGACTCAGGTGTTCTTGACTCTACTATGCCACCTAACTAATTAGAAACTAAATTATTTAGGAACCTTATGAAAATTATCATAAATAGTTACTATATCTCTTACCGATTATAGTCTTCATTTTATATGTAGGGGGAAATGAGTGAAAAATCCAGCAATATCATTAGGTTTCTAGCATTCACAATGGACACATTTCACTAGGAGAAGATTTCTAAAAGTATCCATTTTCAGATTAAAGATTAACATACTTTAGCATGCAAAAAAAGGGGTCCCATCTGTTCACTGAAACATGCATTATTTTCTAAACCAATTCTAAACCAATTTAAAATGCATTTAAAAGTAAACTAATTTCTGTAAAACTTCAAATAAAACTAGCATGAAAAGAACTTTTAAGAAAGTAAAATATTGAAAATTTGAATGTCACTTTTACATACCTGTTCCAGGTCACTTTCTTGGTGTTCCTCTGATGATCCTTTAAATTCCAATTATCATGTTAAATTGATATTAATATTTAAGCAAAACTTTATTTAATTCAGAATTCTTTTTCTCATATATATAAAATCCCACCCCCCATTAACAGTATTGGAAGTTATGACAACTATAATTTATGTATTGCAATCTCTTTTAAAATATGGAATAAATATAAGAAACTTCCATTTTACTAACTATGAATTCATCAAATTATTTTGTAATCTTGATCTACTGCTACACTGAGTTTCTTGTAAGATGCTCATTTCATACCAAATCACAGGCAGCTGTGAAGACTGATTTATGTATTTAATCTAGATGAAACCATTACACTTGAAAATGAAAGGTAACCTAAGAGACAATGGTCATGCATGCTCAATTTACTAGTTAGTTCAGCAGGGACCAATTAATTGAGTCGCTTATCTTTCTCAATGACCAAAGACCATGACATAGAATTTGGGGAAGAGAACAAAGAGCAGGGATGGGTAGGTGGCCAAACAATGAGTAGACAGCATCCTGGGAATGAAGACAACGTGACTGACTGGACACTGGGAACGAACAGTTAGCAACAACCCCTTCTCTCTTGTGACTAAGAAATAATCATTTCTCGAGATTACCTGCAGGGTCAGAGATAGTGAATTTGATTTCTTTAGATAACAAGCCAGACATACGTGAAGGATAGCTTGGTGGTATAAAGATACTAGCCCACACTCCTTGGTGTCCACATTCCTCCTTTAAGGCTAGAAGATTTCCTTGACACAAGAATAGAAAAGTGATAAGCAAGAGAATTGGATTTCTAAATTTAACTCATTACAGGGCTGATGAATTTCTGAACTAAGTTCAGAAACAAAGAATCATTACTTAGGCAGTGAGAGGAGAAAATCAGTTTAAAAAAGATAAAATCAATCTGATTATTTCAAAAGACAGAGAGATTAAAACCTAAATCTTAATATATGAAACCACCAGCCAGGACTGTCTCAACAGAATTAGGAAAAAAGGCTTCTTTCTTGATGTTATGTTGCATAGGGAAGTAAAAGCAAATGAAATCTGTATCATTATGTAACTCAATAAACTTCTCTGAGTAAGCCAAAAAACATGGAAACAAGCTATGCAGATAATACTCCAGCAATTAATGGAAAGTCACTGTAAAACTGTTACCTCAGAGCTAGAAAGAGTATGATTACATGGAGAGAAATTCACAGAGCTGAAAAGATTCACAGAGCTTCTAAAGATTAAAAAAAGATGACTATATGCCACAGGTCAAACAAATCTATTGAAACAAAAACCAACATAAACATTTCAACTTGAATATGACACAATTATCTTAATTTATGGAGTTTCTAATAATAGTATTACAAATATTTTCCCTGGCATAGTAATTCTATTCCATGCTAACCAATTTCATGGAAACAGTTACTGGGAAGCATCAACTAAGTCATTTACTATTTGGGAAAAGTTAAATTGATCATATTTAGCTTTGGAAAAGAAAGCTATAAATAATCCAAAATGAGAGAAAAAATCCACTCATATATGGATTTTATATATGAATATAAATCTATAGAAGCCTAACAGTTTTAGGTTTTTAAGACTAAAACAATGAAAGTAGCAAATCACAGTTAATTAGACAGGAGAAGACTAATTTATCATACAGGCCCAAGATACCCTCTTTCTGTACTTGTGGAGTATATTACAGTTGTCAGAAGAGAAAATCAAAATAACTGCTAAAAAGGCACCTGCTAGATTCTAGGCTGAAAGAGAGAAGGAAAAACCCACAGTGAAATTTGTTATCACATGATTTTATAATTTATTTTGCTTACTTATACTAATAAAAGTTTGGAAGGTAATAAACTGGGCAAATAATCTACTTATGAAAAATTCAGAATGTTAACTCTACATGCTTCTTCCTTACCTTCTGTAGCTTCCTCTTTTTTTTGAGGGAGTCGTGGTTCACCGTGCTTCTGGCAGATTGATTTTTCTTCTAGAATCACAACCCCAAAACCATTCTCAGGGCCACTTCCAGCTCCAACTTCATCTTCTTTGAAAGCAATCTTTCCGAACTCTGTGGATCCTGACTGATTTTTGGTCACTGGTAGTGACTGGCAAGGATAATTCCCATTAAAATTCAAATCCTTGGAGCTGCTGCAACTCTCATTTTTAGGAGAAGTACTGGTAGAATCCCAATCACATACACCTGCAAAGGAAATAGTGGAGTTAAATAGTGCACCAATTTTATCCACCTGGCATATTTTTTTCCATGGAATGTAATTCAAATTGCCACCTAACTTTATGGCTTCATTTTGTATATTTATGCTTCCTGTATTTTATCTGTTATGTAACATGAGGGGAAGAAAGACAACTGTTTTCTTTCTTTTATTCAGCCTATCCTCTTTTTCTTGGATTACCAGCTCTTACCCCCTCATCAAATCTCTCTCAGTATGTAGTCTCCAATAGGGGGAAAGACTTTTGTTTTATGATAACCTTGCAAAAACAACATACACATTTGACTTTTCAATTAATTTAGGATTAAGAAACAAACCCTGAATCTGTGATTTTTAACCCATGATTTATTTAGAGAGAACTCTCAGGTGAGGAAGTTCCCTCTAATAATGTAGGCTGGTACCTTTCTCTGCAACTGATAGTTGCCTAGAGCACTTAGAGGTTATTCATATTCATGCCTCAAACCTTTTTATTTGTTTTGGGTCTATCTACAGAAACTATTGATTCCAACATTATTAGTGGTATCTTAACAACTAAATCTGATAGTCTTTTTCTCAGTCTTCTTCTTTCTTGACCTTACATAGCCTCTGATACTGTTCAAGTTCTTTGCCTCATGGATAATCTTTTTGCTGGTATTTGTTGGCCTGTCTCATGATTTCATTGGGACGTGGTCAGAATAGGTCATACCAGACTATCTACACATTTTGACAGGGTTACTAAAGTGACTTAACAGGGTAGTATTGTCATTATAGTTTGCCTAAATTTCAGCAAAGCATTTGTCAAATTCCTTCATGTCATCTTTGTGGACAAAATGACAAGTACAAGTACAAACATAAGATAGGAGTATACATAAATGTTTGTCAGAATTTATTGGATTTTGTTGGACTATGTGCTCAATATGAATCAATATGGCAGCCATAAGGGCTAGAGCAATTCTAGATTTCATTAAAATAGACACAACATTCAGAGGAAGGGAGATGTTAGTTTGGCGGACCTCTGCCTTGGTCAGACCACACCTGAATACTGTGCTTAGTTTTGGACACCATATTTTAGTACTGGCTCCTGAACCTCTCAAAATTCAACATGAACAAGCCTGAATATATCATTTCCTTTCCTCTCATCTCCACCCCTGATGTCAACAGTCCTTTCATATTTTTTATCTTTATTAAAGACTTTCCATCTTCTCAGTCATCTGGGTCTTTATCTTTGATAATTCTGTCATCCAAATATATATATGTCTGTGTACGCAGACACGCACATATCCAAAAGTTGCTAAGTCCTGTTGATTCTACCTCCATAACTCTGTCATCCTCTGTCATCCTCTCCCTTTTCTTCATTCCCATATAAACCCTCCTACTTCACAAAACTCATCACCTGTTACCTGGATTTTTGCAATAATTTACTAACTGGTCTTCCCATTTCTGATAACTATCTTCTCTGGTCTGTCCTACACAAATCTATCAAGTAATCTGCTTAAGGCACTTAACTGGCCATTCTCTTGCTCTGAAACCTTCAGTGGTACCTTACTGTTTCAGTTCACGGGGCATCAGAGCTATGAAACCTTCCTTCCTCAACTAATTAATACCCTTTCTCATGACATTATAACATAGTTTGTGTGTTGTATTCCTTCACAGAAAGTAAATTTCTTGAGACCGTAAGGCATAGCAAAGTAGAATCTTTTGCTGTTTTTGTTTTACTAAAAGTGCCTCTGATTGAATAATGTGATTGAAGATCTTCCCCACACATAGATGGGCCTGGCAAGTGAGGGAAGTTTGATTAGGGGAGTTGTTTTGTAGGAGGGTCCCAAGTACCTTTTGTTTTTTGTACTGAGGTACTGGGTCAGAGGGTCATGCCCTCTGGCTCTGAGAAGTGTATAAAAACTCTGAGGTTGAGGTTTTACTTTGGGGCTTACTGACTGAAAGTGTTGTTTGGTCAGATGAAGACTCTGGGAAGCGACTAAGGACCTCCCCCCATCCGAAGCAGACACACACACACACACACAGACACACACACAGACACACACACAGACACACACAGACACACAGACACACAGACACACAGACACACACACACACACACACACACACACACACACACACACACACACCCCCAAAGATGTTGTGCTTTCCTCTCTAGTAACTATGGTTGGACCTGTCTATTGAATTGTAATGTATGTAATGATAATGATTATGGTCAGACAGAGAAAGCCAAGACTGTTGATATTTGATTTCTCTGTATTTTCTCTGAAGTTCAAGGTGCTGACTTTTTCCCCTAAACTAACTGAATGATACATGTGCTTGATTAAAGTCACTGTTAACCCCTAAAAAGTTGCCTTTCCTTTTATGAATGCAGATCTAAGAACCTGTGATAGCAGGCCCCCCTGTGTAGGTAGGGGTGCTTACTGATACAGAGGCAACAAACTGTTTGTTTTTATCTTTCTGTCCTACAGTAAAGCAGTGGGAACTTGATATGCACATGATACATAATAGTTGCTTAATATACACTAACTTGAATTGGGAGAATACATACATAACTGAATTTATGTGCCTTTGTGCAATACAGAAAAATGCCAGGAAGTATAAAAATACAACTTGAAATATGTTGTTCAAAACAAAACCTGATGAGCACAGGACATATCTTCTATAAGGAGTGATTTTTTAAAAAATTCACTCATTTTTCTACTTGTAAAGAAAGGGAAAAAAGGACAATACCATCAATGTCATCTGACTCATCTAATCCCAGTTCTTCCATTAAATCTGTAATACAAGTAGGGAGAAAGGGAAGAAAAAAGAGATATGAATATTGAAATTTTTTAAAAATATACCTCCTTTCTTCCTAAATTATAGAATTAGGAAACTTACATGACTTTTGTTTTTCCTTAACTCCTTTTCCTAATTCTTGATGGATGAAAGGATCTTTCATTTCAATAGTGGGTTGAATAGGCTATGACACAAGATAATAAGAAAATAGTTATATTTAAAGTTTTCAGTAAATATCAGATGTAAATTAAAAGTACCAATGTTATTACCTTTAAAATTGAATGTCTCTTAAGAGAACCTGAAAAAAAAGAATAACAACTGCATTTAAGCAATATAATTCAATCATAATTTCCTACAAAATGAATAGGCTTGTTGAATTGTTATAATCCCCGTTACAGGATTTAAAGAATGAATGCTCTAATTTGCCATAATTCTTATTATGACAGCAGTTTGCAGGACAGCAATTAGAATCAATTATAATACTTTAAATAAAAGAATATAGTGTTAGCATAACATGCAATTTACATTTTAAATAGATCAGATCAGATTTTAAGGGTTTTACATATTTGTACATGTACCAATATAAGCATGCTCACGTTATATAGATAAAGGTTATCCGCTGTAAGAGATGGATACTCTTACACTCCATAGAGGGCTATTACAAAGTTGATGCTCCAATGTAGCAGCTTATCTTTCAACCAATTTAGAGTGATTAATGCAATTATATTACAAGTACTCCTAGTGATGATTCCTTAATTAGTTATATAATTTGGCATATATAATATGTAAACAATAAAGATAACAGAATTTAAAACAATGTATAAAGCATATTCTTATCTCAGAAGTAAAGAGCTAGAAGCATGTTTTGAATACATCCACTTAGATACACACTAGTAGAATAGTTAATGACACATTTTCATCTTTCCCTACCCATGCTGCCTATTGGCATGTCTATACTTCTTGTATCCATTAGTTTATCTATCTTAAAGTTTGTTTATTGACTCATGATAGAAAATGCCATCCACATCCAGAGGAACTAAAGAGTCTGAATGCAGAGTAAAGCAGACAATTTTCTTTTTTGTTTTTTTCTTTCTCATGGTTCCTCCCATTTGTTCTAATTCTTCTATACAACATGACTAATGTAGAAATATGGTTGATAGGAATGTATATGTAGAGCCTATATCAGACTGCATACCATTTTCAGGAGGGCGGAAGGGAGGGATAGGGAAGAAATTTGAAACATATGAAAGTGAATGTTGAAAACTAAAAATAAACTTTAAAATTTTTTCTTTATCCATATATTTAAGAATGTATATAAAAAACATTTAAGAAATGATGTAGAAAATATTTCAATTTTGAGTTATTTTTTAAAAAGTAAAATTGTTTCAATCATCTCAATTACTAATTTAATGTTATTAATATATAAAAACCTTTTCAACATAAGTAATTTAATATTAATGAAAAACAAAGCTATGTACATATTGGAAATAAATCTCAGAAAATGCAAATTGAAATTCCAAAAGCACTGTATGTTTTAAAATTTTAAATTAGTTTACTATATGTCAGACCAAAAAGATCTAAAAAAATTGTTTACTATACTAAATTATAAAATTAGTTTTACTACACATCAGTCCACAAAAGTATTAAGAAATTAAAAGAAATTTTTTGGCAAGTATTTATTGTTTATTAAGTATTTAGGGTTACTATGACACTTGAGGAATTGATTACATCATTGTACATATACAGATCTTTTTATATAACATGAAAATTTACAACTATTGATAATATACATACATGTATATACATGTATGTACATGTACGTACATGTATATACATATGTACGCATAGACAAAATCAGGTCCTCTGAAAAGGCGATACATGGGCCTATGCTGTAGAGTCATAATGGAGGGGAATGCAAAGGAAATCAATGAATCGATAAGTAATTACTACTGTATGGTGTTTTGTATATGAGTATTTTTTCTGGACCTATGGAAACCTATAGCACCTACATACAAGGCAGGTGGTTTATATACCTGTGGGGCGCTAGCTCTGCTTGATACCATCCACTGAGACTATACAAGTCATATTCAGCATCATATGCAAACAACAACAGGGTTTAACAAATAGTAGTCACACTGGACTATTCCCCATTTCTAACTTTGTTCACAGGTTTCACATTTCTGGTATTCAGTCACTAATCAGAGGAAGTATTTGATCTATTTGAAAAGTATATCATATATAACTGTTGGGATTGGAAGCTCAATTCCGTGTGGACGGTCTCGGGCAGGTAAAAGTGGGACTTCTAAATCTTAGAGTCTTACGAGGCCCTCCATGAACAGCGGGGGTTCGAGAAGGTCAGACTGAGCTAGCTCGGCTAGCTCGGGTATTTCCGCCTCTCCCCGGGAGATACGTGATGGGTGGAGTCTCCCTGCCCTCGAGATTGTCCCGGATTGGAGCACACCTAGTTACCTAACAGCACGGTATTGAGATGCAAACTGTGCGGCTGAAGGTTAAGTAGGATTGAGGAAGCCTGAAAGTTCTCTCTTAGCACATGTGGAACCAAGAGGACAGTAGGCTCCGCTTCTCTCCTCTCCTCTCTCCCCTCCCCCTCTCTCCCCGCTTGTACTTCTACTTCCAATCCCTTAAGATCTAGCCTCCTTAGGAAATCTCCCCCTCTTCCTCCTAAGGAAGACTTCTCCCTGCACTTGTAACCGAAACCCTGTAATAAAGCTCAACCCCTGTTCGACTCTGGAACGTCCTTTCTCTCATACGTTTATCCGGTTTGGCCAACCAAAGACCTGGGACAGGTAAGAAAGACTCGGGTAGCCCAATACAGGCCTCTAGGTCTGGCATATAACACCTGAACCACTGTCATATTCTCTTGATGGCAGCACATTAAAAGGTTTTAAAATAGCAGCTCCTTCTGGATTCCCCAAAGAGTATCTGTGCCCTTCTTTAAACAGCTCTCCTCCTCTGGATTCAGGTTTACCTTCACCACATCTGAAATGCCATTCTGCCTCAGTACACATGGGACACTGAGGAAGACATCCTCATGAATGCCATATAGGCCCTTAATCATGATGGAAATTCGATGCACTCTCCTAAGATTCTTCATAATGCTTTATGCCAGATCTGCCACAGACAAGCCAACTGTCCAGGAAGTGAAGCCCTTCAGTTTGATCACCTCACAAGCACTTTCATCCACCTGTTCAAGAACATCTTTCCAGTTCTCTGAATCAGTATCAGTTCCAAAAGGGGAGATGAAGGTTCTTCAGAGACACACTAGCAAGATTCACACCACTCCACACAGGAACACTGGAGTCTCCCTGTTCCCCAAGGATCCATCCATAACAACTTGAAGAATGGACACCAAGTCTCTCCCCCATTAGGTAATGGAAACGAGTAGAAACCAGATTGCAACCACTTTCAATAACATGGTTTTTAGGAAAGCTACTTAGCTTCCATGTCAAAATATCCACTGGATTGGAAACAAGAAGCAGCTTAACAATACTGGGAATGATGAATTTAAAGATATTCACATAACGCTATCCCAAATTACAAAGACTTTCTCCCTTCTGTTGATGTGCCTCAGCCATAACAATGACTAGTTTTGAGTTTGCAGCCACACTGTAGTCTTTGCCCAGAAACAATTTTTGGTGTTTTGAGGAAAAGGCTGCCATGTTAGAGATCCATCATCTATCTCTCCCTTTAGTTTATCTTCTGTTACATCAACTAGGGCAAGTTCATCAGCCAAATCCTTTGTTAAGATACTAATGGTGCATGCCATGCCAACTGTACCAACTCCAACAACAGTGATCTTTTTCTGGGGAACCTGGACTTCCTTTAGGACATTCAAAATCAGCTGATCCTTGACAGTAGATGCCATTTTGGGGAATATCTGGGGGGGGGGATATCTAGATTGTTGGTCAGACTTCGAAAATTCTGAGCTAAAAGTGAGACTGCTGCTCCCAACTGAAAGAAGTTTTAAAACAGGTACTTCTACTACAGCACCAAGCATGTTGTTTTACTTCTTATTTATTCTACATGCATCAGTAATACAAATATTATAACTAACTTCAGTGTAAATGTTTTTACTCACATGACTTGGCTAAAAAAGACATTAATTATCCTCTTACTGTATACAGAGAGGATAGACAGATTGCCTAATATGTCTCTAACGTTAGGGCTCTTCTTTTTTCATTCAAGCACTGAGGAAGAAAACACTCCAATTGCTATAGATAACTGGAACACTTGTTTAATTTCTAGGAGGGAGGGATAGCCTATGCTTCTAAAGGTGAGCAATGCTTATTTTTATGTGTGTATTCCGTGTGAGCATCATTCAAAGTCTGGCAATAAGGTGATGGGTTTGTCTTTTGGATTTATTTCTTTTGTTGACCCAGAAAATTCATTAGAAGATTGTATATAATTCAGACAAGGTCGGCAGGGGAAGTCAGGCTCAATTTCAGAACATCTAGACTAAAGTCTAGATCAGTGAACAGACAGATCCTTGGAGTAAGTGGATATTTACGTATAATTCTTTATGTTTCTATTTAACCTTTGTTCTGTTTCTCTTTATGAAAAGTTCAGAAAAGTTTAGTCAACCTTGGGATGGCTTATCATGTATGTAGTAGTAAGTGCTCTATAATAGTAATTGATAAATATTAAAGTATGCAAATCACAGTTAGAAAGGAGAAGATTAATTTATCACAAAGGCTTAAGGGCTTGTGGAATATGTTACACTGATTAAAGGAAAAAATAAAAATACCTGTTAAAAAGACACCTGCTAGATTCTAGGCTGCATGAGAGGAGGAGAAACAAGAAACAAACTTTGTCATCACATGACTTCATCATTTATTTTGCTTACCTCTACTAATAAAGATTGAAATGCAATAATCTGAGCAAATAATCTACCTATGGAAAATTCAGAATGTTACCCTTACATGCTTTTTCATTACCTTCTTTATCTTCCTCTGTTTTTAGAGGGAGCTGTGGTTCACATGGCTTCTGGCAGACCGGTTTTTCTCCTAGAATCACAACTCTAAAATCATTCTCAGGGCCACTTCCAGCTGCTGACGCTTCATCTTTGAAAGGCATTGTTCTAAACTCTGTGGATCCTGACTGATATTTGGTCACTGGCAGTGACTGGCAAGGATAATTCACATTAAAACTCAAATCTTTAAAACTTCTGTAACTCTCATTTTTCAGAGAAGTACTGGCAGAATCCCAATGAGATGCATCTGAAAAGGAAATAGTAGAGTTAAGTAGTACATCAGTTTTATCCACCTGACATAATTTAAATTTATAATAGGATGTCACTCAAATTACTACCTAGCTTTATGACTTTATTTTGTGTACTTATGCATCCTGTTTTTATCTCATATGTAACATGAGGAAAAACAATCGCAACAGTTTTCTTTCTTTTATTCAGCCCATCCTCTTTTTCTTGGATTAACAGCTATTACTCCCTCATCAAAATTTATCTCCATGTGTAGTCCCAAAAACTTTATCAATAAGATCCTTGCGGAAAGGCTTTTCTTTGGTGATTACCTTTTAAAAATAACATGTATATTTGACTTATCAAATGACTTAGGATCAGAAAATAGACTCTGAACCCATGATTTATTTAGAGAGAATTCTCAGGAAGGAAACTCCCCTCTAATAACGTAGACTGGTACCTTTTCTGCAACTTATAGTGTTAGAGAGTTTCTTAGGGCAGGCACTTAGAGGACAAGTGGCTTGCCCAGGGTCATCTAGCCACTATGTGTTACAGATGAGACTTGAAACCATGTTGTTTTGGCTTTGAAGTCAGTTCTCTATCACCCAGGCTAAAATATTTTCCCATAGAAAATGCTTATAATTAGGATCCCTTCAGTGACTGTATTTTTTTAAAATTGTACTAAGTATAGTTGTATCATTTTTTAAAATGTGAACTACTTTAATTTGTCTGGAAGATAAGCTTTTTTAAAAGAATAATCTGACTTCTTGAAGATCAACCTTTTAACTTTCAATATGCATTCCAAATCTAGCATGAAAATAATAGTTTATAGAGTTTAAGTATTCTCTTTTCAAATATGATATGACTACTTTTATTATAGGTTCAAAAAGTGCAAATAAGGGACAATGATGTATGAAAGTGATATAAACACCAGAATACACAGTAAACATTTAATATCTGGGTCTTTAAAGTTTCTCCCATTCTTCATGTAATCAAGTTATTATTATCCAGTATCTTCCCTGTTTTTCACTGTCTAATTACTAGAGTTATTTATATTCACTCCTCAAACTTTTTTATGTGGCTTTGGGCATAAGACTCTACTGAAACTGCTGACTCCCAGGTTATCAATGTAGCTTCACTGCTAAACTGGATAGCCTTTTTCTCAGTCTTCCTCTTTCTCCACCTTACCTAGCATCATAGCCTTGATAATGAGGTTGACACAGGCACTGATAGAGCTAGCTCAGTGTTTGGGAGGCTCAAAAGGAAATTATGGGAGAGAAGAGGTATTAGTCTGTTGTGTGCCTGTGAAACCTGGATACTATACCAGCACCATGTGAGGTATCTGAATAGTTTCCATTTGAACTGTCTTAGGAAGATTCTAAAGTAGGATAAGTTACCAGACACTGAGATCCTTTGTCGGGACTAAATTGCCTCGCATTCAAACTCTCCAACTCTGATGGGCTGGTCACGTTGTTTGAATGTAAAACATATGCCTGCCAAAAAGACTATTTTATAAAGAACTCTCAAAGGGCAAGTGTTCACATGGTGGTTAGAAGAAGTCATAAAGGAACACCCTCAAGGTCTCAAGAACTTTGGAATTTGTTGTGTAACATGGGAGACACTGGCACAGGACCGCTCATCCTGTCATGCCCACATCAGAGAAGATGCTGGGCTCTATGAACAAAGCAGAATTGAGACAGCTCAAAGCAAACTCATAGTTCCCCAAATTTGTTGTAACCACTCCAAATGTTCACATGGACTATTTGTGACTGACATGTGGGAGAGCATTACAAGCTAGTTTTGGTGTGATCAGTCACAGTCGGACACAATGAATCTTGACTAGCATAGTCAAGTTATTTTGGTCCTCTTTGAGAACAAAGGACACTCATGCTTGCAACGTTTTCAGACTGAGGAAGAAAACACTGCAATTGCTACTGACAACAGGAACATGTGTATAATTTCCAGGAGAGAAGGACAGCTTATGCTGCTGCCAGTGAGCAAAGCTTGTCCCTCTGTGTATACTCTGTATGGGCATCATTCATAGCCTAGCAATAAGGTGATGATATTTTTCCTCAGAAATGAATTAAGAAGACTGTCAGGAAGTTGGGCTCAATCTGTATCAGTTTCTAGAGCATCTAGACTGGAGTCTAGAAAAATGAACTCAGAGATCCTTGGGGTAAGTGAATATTTACATATAATTCTTTTTGTTTCTATTTAACATTTGTTCTATGTTTTCCTTTATGAAAATTTCAGAAAGAACAATGACTCAGTTGGGTCTAAGTTAAGTAAACCTTGGGATGGATTACATTATCCTGTGTGTAGTAGCAGGTATTCTATAACATTAGTTGATAAGGTTTATATTAAGTATACCTTTAAAAGAAACCAATAAACCAATTTATTAGGAAATAATTGTCAGGGAAACTAGTAAAACTCAGGAAAGCTTCTTGGAGTTTACAACTGAAAAAGTTTCTGAAGGAAGAGAGAGATTTCAACAAATGGCCCGAATGGACGCAGGGCAGGACAAGGTACAGAATAACTAATAGAACGGTCCAGCTTAAAACTGAGAGTGAAGACAAGAAGGATCAATTAAAACTGGTTAGAGTACTACTGTCAAGGGCCTTAGAAGCCAGCACTCCTTCATCTCCTAAACATTTGCTGGAAGGTGAATTTTTCTGCTGGCTAATGGAAATATATATATTTTAACTCTGTACTTTAAACCTATGGCCACCTCATTTTAAAATCCTTAGACTATATATCTAGATGCCAACATGCAAGAAAATGAAGCAAAAGTTCCAAAGAATAAAGAGAGAAAAAAGCATAATCTATTCTTGAATAAATGAATTTGGGGAGAGGAAACATGTATCTGGGTAAAAGTAAGTAATAAGAAACTTCCAGTATAGATTGAGGTCCTCATACATTGCCTCACAATTTATGAAAGCAAAGGAGTCTTTGGTTGCTTTCTCTCCCTGGTTCCAATGAAGCCATATTCTACAATCTGTATTTTTGACTTCTTGTTGCCTACTTTTTCCCTTCTGTCATCATTTGATGTCATCAGCCCATGGAATTTCTGGTCCAAAGTTACAAGTATCTGAACATTAACAGTCTTTATAAAGCAGATACATAAGATTTTTTTTAAAGATGAAGGTTATTATATATTTTCTTCAGTTTGCATTTTATCTGATAGAAACAGAGAGCAAATAACTGAAGATTTCAGAGCAAGGGGAAGAGAGAGACCAATCAAGTTTGAAAGGCAGTGTGTATGGAGACCTGGCCTTGGAATGAGGAAGGCCTCAGCTTAAGTCCCACCTCTGATTTTGATATTGCCAGTGTGACTCTTAACAAACCACTTACCCTTTCAGTGCTCTAGGCAATTCTCTGTGACCCTAAGTTTCAGAGATGGTGCTAATTAGAACTGGTAGAAGGAGTTAATTCATGCCAATGGAATTACAAGTCTAGTCTCGATTAACAAAAAGAATTGTATAACATGGACTTATATCATAGGGAAGGCATCTGTACAACTAACTCATTAAGCTGAAATTGAGTTCATTGCTTCCTAAAACTAAGCCCAAGAAGAGAAAAGTGATTAACATGAGAACTGGATTTCTAAATTTAACTCATTCCAGGGCAGATTCGGAGACAAAAATATATCATTAAGGAACTCTATAAGCTACTCTGATATAAAGTCAAAAGAGAAATTCATACTGGTGAAAAGATTAACAGAACTTCAAAAGATTAGGAAGAGATAACTATATGTACCACAGGTCAAACAAATCTTATGAAACAAAAGCAAGATAAACATTTAAACCTGAGTATGTCATAATTATCTTAACTTATGGAGCTTCACAAAACAGTATTAAAAATATATTCCCTGGTAGAGTAATTCTATTCCATCTAACCAATTTCATGGAAACAATTACAGGGAAGCACCAACTATGTCATTTAATATTTGGGAAAAGTTAAATTGATTATATTTAGCTTTGGAGAAGATAGCTATACATGATCCAAAATGAAAGAAAAAAAAAGAAAAACCATTCATACACATATTTTAGATGTGAATATAAACCTTTATAAAGTTAATTGTTTTAGTATTTGAAACACTAAAAAAATGAAGTAGCAAATCACAGTTAATTAGATAGGAGAGGACTAATTTGTCACAAAGGCCTAAACTACCCCCTTTCAGTGTTTGTGGAATTATACTGATTAGAGGAGAAAATAAAAATACCTGTTAAAAAGACTCCTGCTAAATTCTAGGCTGCATGAGAGGAAGAAAAATCAGTAGTGAATTTTGTCATTGCATGACTTTATCATTTATTTTGCTTACCTATAGTAATAAAGATTGGAATGTAATAAACTGAGCAAATAATCTACTTATGTAAAATTCAGAATGTTACCTCTACATGCTTCTTCATTACCTTCTTCATCTTCCTCTGTATTTAGAGGGAGCTGTGGTTCATATGGCTTCTGGGGGACTGGTTTTTCTCCTAGAATCATAACCCTAAATCCAGTATCAGGGCCAGTTCTAACTCCAACTGCTTCATCTTCTTTGAAAGGAATCTTTCCAAACACTGTGGATCCTGACTGATCTGGATAATTCACATTAAAACTCCAATCCTTAGAACTTCTGTAACTCACATTTTTCTGGGAAGTACTGGCAGAATCCCAATCACATACATCTGAAAAGGAAATAGTGGAGTTAAATAGTACATCAGTTTTATCCATCTGACATATTATTTAAATTTTTCATGGGATGTCACAAAAATTACTACCTAGCTTTATGACTTTGTTTACTTATGCATCCTGTATTTTCTCTCTTATATTATATGTCACATGGGCAAAAGAAATCCCAACAATGGTTTTCTTTTATTTAGCCTATCCTCTTTTTCCTGGATTACCAGCTCTTACTTCCTCATCAAAATCTATCTCCATGTGTAGTCCCGAAAATTTTATCAATAAGATCCTTGGGGAAAGGCTTTTCTTTGGTGATAACCTTTTTAAAATGATGTGTACACTTGACTTTTCAATTACTTAGGATCAGAAAATAGACTCTGAACTTGTGATTTATTTATAGAGACCTCTCAGGTAAGGAAACTCCCCTCTAATACTGTAGGCTAGTACCTTCTCTACAACTTACAGTCTTAAAGAGTTTCCTAGGGCACTTAGAGGATAAGTGACTTGCCCAGGGTCACCTAGTCACTATGTATCAGAGACTTGAAACCATGTCATTTTGGCTTTGAGGGCAGCTTTCTATCACCCGTACTGAAATACTTTTCCACAGAAAATGCTTACAATTAGGATTCCTTCAGTGAAAAAAAATTGTACTCAGCATAGTTGCCATAATTTTTTAAAATGTGAACTACTTTAATTTGACTAGAAGATAAGCTTTTTAAAAGAATAACCTAACTTCTTGAAGATTAACTTTCAATATGCATTCCAAATCTAGCATGAAAGTAACAGTTTATAGAACTTAAGTATTCCCTTTTCAAATATGTTAAGACTACTTTTATAGTAGGTTCAAAAAGTGCAACTAAAGGACAATGATGTATGAAAGTGATATAAACACCAGAATATGCAATAAACATTTAATTTTTGGGTTTCTCCCATCCTTCACTTAATCATGGCATCCAGTATCTCCCCTCTTTATCACTGACTAGTTACTAGAGTTATTTATTTTCACTCTATTTTATCTGGCTTTGGGCGTAAGACTCTACTGAAACTGCTGACTCCCAGGTTATCAATGGTATCTTCACTGCTAAATCTGATAGCCTTTTCCTCATTCATCTTCTTTCTTGACCTTACATAGCCTCAGACATTGTTAAAGTCTATCACCTCAGGGATAATCCTTTTTTTTAATAGTATTTGTTTGCCACTCTCATGATTTCTTTGGGATGTGGTCAGAACAGGTTATACCAGACTATTTTCACATATTGTCAGGGTTATTAGACTGACTCATTATAGTCTGCCAGAATTTCAGCAAAGCATTTGACAAATTCCCTCATGTAATTTTTATGGACAAAATGACAAACACAAGTTAAAGCACAAGATAGAAGTAGTATGGATGAGATAAATTTTTGTCTGAATCTCTTGGATTTTGTTGGACTATGTGCTCAACATGAATCAATATAGCACACAAAAGGGTTAGAGCAATTTTAGATTTCATTAAAATAGATATAATGTTCAGGGAGATGTTAGTCTGGCAGACCTCATCTGAATACTGTGCTTAGTTTTGGACATCCCATTTTAGGACTGTCTCCTGGACCTTTTAGCCTGAATATCCTCCTTGACCTTCAAATTCAATATGAACAACCCTGAACTCATCATTTCCTTTCTTCTTACCTCTATCTCTGAAATCATCAGTCATTTCATATTTCGTATCTTTGTCAAAGACAGGTCATCTTCTCAGTTCTCTGTATTTTTAACAGTTCTCTCATCCAAATAAACATGTGTGTGTGTGTAGCCACATACATATCCAAAGTTGCTAAGTCCTGTTTATTCTGCCTCCATAACATTTGTCATCCTCTCCTGTTTCTTCGTTCCTAAATTCACCCTCCTAATTCATGAACTCATCAACTTTTACCTGGATTTTTGCAATAAATTACTAACTGGTCTTCTCAGCTCTGGTTCCTACCTTTTCTGGTCTATGCAATGCAAAGCCATCAAGTAATCTTTTTAAGACACTTAACTGTCCATTTTCTTGATCTAAAACCTTCTGTGGTATCCTACTGCCTCAATTCAGGGAGCATCAGAGCTGTGAAACCTTCCTTCCTCAACCATTATCCTTTTTCATGATCTCTCCCCCTCTCAATCTTCCTAGAGCACTATTATCCTTCTCCCTTACTTCCTTAACTCCAGACATAATTTGTATGTTGTATCCCTTCATGGAAAGTAAATTCCTTGAGGCAAAAAAAACTTTGTTTTTATCTTTGTATCCTACGGTAACACAGGAGACATTTGATATGCACATGATACATAATAGTTGCTTAATGTATATTAATTGAATTGGGAGAATACATACATAATTGGATTTATGCACCCTCATGCAATATAGGAAAAAGCCAGGAAGCATAAAAATACAACTTGAAATATGTTGTTCAAAAATGAAAAGCAAAAACCTGAAGACTACTAGTCATATCTTCTATTAGGTGTGATATTTTAAAATTCACTTATTCTTGTATTTGTAAAGAAGGGATAAAAGGACAATACCATCAATGTCATCTGCATCATCTAAACCTAATTCTTCTGTTAAATCTGTAAGACAAGTGGGGAGAAAAGGAAGAAGAAAGAAATATGAATACTGAAATTTATTTTTTGCAATCAATTACTAATTGGTCTTCTCATCTGTAGCTCCTACCTTCTCTGGTCCATTCTACACAAAGTCATCAAGTAATCTTCTTAGGGCACTTAACTAGGCTGTCCTCTTGTTCTACAGCCTTTTGTGGTACCTTACTGCCTCAGTTGAGGCATCAGAGCTATGAAACCTTTCAACCAATACCCTTTTTTCATGCTCTCTCCCCTCTCAATTTTCCTAGAGCACTATTATCTCTCTCCTCTCCCTTCCCTCCTTTGCTCTAGATATTGTAACACAGACCATAAAAATGGGAAAATGTACATGTACAAAAATATTTATAGCAACTCTTTTTGTGGTGGCAAGAACTGGAAATTGAGGGGATCCTCATCAACTGGAGAATGGCTGAAAAAGTTGTGTTATATGAATGTAGGGGAATACTATTTTTCTATAAGAACTGATGAACAAGTGAACTTCAGAAAAACCTCAAAAGACTTTCAGTTCTTCTGCAATGCAGTGAAGTAGTATTGATGACCTAAAGGATTTACAAATTATGAATTAAAGTTTTACATATACTTCTGGAGACAAGTCACAGAGGTGTTTGAATTGATAAAATGCACAACTAAAGGGGGATTTGTTTGTCATGCTATGGACAAGTATTTATATGGTATAAAATACTTTAGGAGGGAAGATGATGAATGAAACCACTGTAGCTGACTAGCCATATTATTCATGGTCTAAATAAAAAAATTACTTCAAGGATATTAAAAAATGAATTAGCATAGAAATATAGTATTTTAGAAGGGATAGAATTTCAGAGGGCATTCCAAACCCTTTACTTCATATTTGTAAATGGAAAAAAAAGAAACTGAGATTCAAAGCGATGAAAGAGTTACTTAGTAGCAGAGCCAGGACTAGATCACACAGTCCTAAATCCTGCCTGCCTTACCTAGCACTGTCTCATTTGAGATCTATAACTTTTACTTGTCAGCATTTGTCATTTGTGGTTCATGGTATTACCCATCAAGAAATGTGCAGGAAGATGACATTACACAATTAAAATTATGGTTGCATAAAAGGCAAACTGAATATCTTCAGAAAGCAGGAAAAAAAAGACTTTCAGATTCCAATGTCTTAGGATAATTTCTGGTTTTCTACCATAACCCTGAATTAAAATATCAAAGTAACCAGAATAAATATTAAGGAATGCTCAATCTCAGAACATAATGATTTGTCAAAGTGCCAGAAAACTTGTAAAAAATTTTTTTACAAAGAATATAGTGAATTAATGTGAACAAAAGAACAGAAGAAATAATGGCAAGATGTTTGTTACAGGGAAGTGAAAATGACTACCAGGTCCCAGGACCAGAATTCTAACACATTCATACTTCATAAGAGTCTGGTTCCCTCTGACAATGTGATTTATAAGAAAATTTGTATGCAAAGGGTTCACTATTAATAAAACTCAAAGAAAAAAGGTTCTCACTTTATTACTGCTCTAAGCTTCACCCCAAAACAATGAAGATTTGAAGTTTATGGTAAATAGCTCACTGACTCCACAAGTTAAAAAGAAGTGAAGAGATCACCAATTTCAAGTCTAGTGATGGGTTAAGCGATGCTGTACTGCTACACTTACCTATCAAATAATGAATTTTAACAAATTTTTGATGAACATAATAAATAAGGTGGAACAAATAAATATCTTATGGAGGAGAATAAGTATTTGAAGGAAAGCATATATATTTTATAATAACATATCATTAAAATTAATTTTTTCTTATTCCTATCCTTAGTTGTTTTAAACTTAAAATTCTAACATTAATATGTTTGTGCTTACACTATGATTTTGGTTTGTATAGAAAATGTTATTGGTTATTATATATTTCATAAAGTCAGTATCCACTTTCAGATACCTGCCATGAACATATTTATGAATGGTTCTATCACGAAGTCATACTCTTCAATTGTCTTTATATTTAATTCTATATTCTAGACTATAACTTTTTCTTAATTGATAAACTTCATAGACACTTCATCTTCAATGAGACTCCTTAGTATAATTATTTTTATTAAAATTGGATTTGGGATTTAAAAAAATTTTTGTTTAAAATGTATATATGTAGTTAACATGAAAAAATTGAGAAATAGCATTTGACTTTTATAGTCTTAAAGGCTAGTCATAACAATTTCATGTAAGTAGAGATATACTACTTTACAAATGCATAAAATGAGGAAAAATTAGGTTCACTCATCATCTGACTAGCTATAGGAAATTAAAACTTTTTTTGGAAAAGGACATTTTTTAGGCAGACGTAAGAAATATTTAAAATTAAATACTGTTTTTCCTCCATTGTGATTTCTTTTATGGAAGGGTTTACATAGCTTATCTCTCTCAGATATATATATATATATATATATATATATAGTGTAATAGAAGGTAGTTAAAAGTACATCATAACACTTTACTTTTAGCTCTGTTAGGATAAGCAAGTCATCTTAGCTTTCTGCTCCTCAGCGTCATCACCATTCAAATGGGACAAAACAGAATACCTACACTACTTTTCTCATAAGGTAATTGTAAATTGATTTGAAAAAGAAATCTCACAAACATGGGATGAATTCATTATTACGAGCCCAGGTCACTAAGATTCCAAATGGCCCATTTGGCAGGATTAAATATTAGGAACTAACTCAGAAAATCTCCTCTCTTTGAAAGTTTAACTGCCTGAATCAGGAGATTGGAAAGTCTTCCTAGGGTCATACTGGAGGTGGGCACATATGCAAATATCTTACCAAAAATCTAGGAACATATTTGTATTACCTTTCAAACCTCTGTTTCCTGTTCCCAACCCCTGTGGTTTTTGGTATCCTCTTTGGTATCTCTGAAGTGAAAGCTTGATGAACATTTAAAAATTTTGGAAACGTTTAAAATGTATACAATTCCAAAGGTTGAATAAGTGATTTACAGAGTTCCAAAAAAGGAAGAGGGCTTTGTTCTTCATTTGTTTTATTATTCTGTCTTTATATGTCCAAATATTACAGCAGGCCATCTCTGTGTGTGTGTGTGTGTGTGTGTGTGTGTGTGTGTGTCTGTGTCTGTGAACACGCTACAATGACAAGAGGTCATTAAATATTTATTTTTCTCATGTTTAAGAATCAGAAATAAGTAATATTGCTAAATATAATACTTTAAAAAAAGTGTTCAAAACTTTTCACATGATTTGATTAACAATTTTCACATTTCTCCATTATTCTAAATGTATTTAAAGAAATTTTTGGATAAAGCAGAAAATAATAACACAAAAGATCTTGAGGTTGTTTTTAGTAAACAGTTTGAGGATAGTGAACCTACAAGGATAATAGTAAATAACCAAAAATAAACCAGTTCCTACCCTTTTAAAGTATAAAATGGAAATAGAATATAAATATATATATATATAAATGTATATGAATTTAAAGACTGCTCTTTCATGATTTTTTTTAATTAACTATTTCTTTAGATTTGTCAGTCCTACCTTCTTGATCCTTGGCAGGTCCACCCAAAGTAAATATTGGATCAGAAGCCTTCTCTGAACTGCTGATTTGGGGTGAAAGGGGCTGATTAAGTGCCTTCTGTTTTCCATATTGATTAATTAGTTCATAATTACTATGTATAAAATAAAACATAAAACATAATATTTCTGCATCAACCAAGATAAAATTATATACACTAAGTCTCTGCATATCTCAAACCTTAAATAATCAGATTATCATCAAAAAAGTTTTTTAATTCTTTTTATAAAAAGTCTGTAGAGTGTAAGTAATCATTCAACTTAGACGTAATACACCTGTACTCAGAGTCAGAGTAATACAGAATTAGAGATTCAGAGCTTTAGGTCATCTCTATTCCAATCTCTTTATATTATATATTAAGTAACTGAGTCCCAGAAAAGGTTAACAGTTGTCCAGGGTCACACTTAAAGTGAGAGGCATGATTTCTGTTCAGGTCCTCTGACTCCAAATTAAGCACTCTTTCCCCTGTACCTATCTTTCTTTCTGTAAATTCTAACATTAACTATTAATATTTGTGATTTATTCTCTTAAGTTATCACTCATTTGCAGGTGTCCAAGATGTAATGTGATTTTCCCTAAAACTGACTTTAGGTCTACTATAATTGAGAGGTTTCAGCAAAGGTTAAAAAACAAATAAGCAAACAAAAAAAAAACCTGCCTCTCTAGATCAGACCTTATAAGTGAATTATAGGACTTTTGTAAAGATCAAATAATAAAATGTATATGAAACATTGAAAAACCTTAACTATAAAAATGGCAGCTATTATCATCATTATTATTACTTCTGAAAATTCTGATCTCAGATTATCCGATTCTACTTTGTAGCCTGTCTCTTGCTTATGTTCTGAACTTGGATAACCTAACTTAGCCATTTGCCCAATTTCTTCTTAGTGCCTTGAAGTATGCTGGCCAGATGCTTGCTATATTATGTACTATGAAAGTCTCAGGCAGTCTCAGTGGTATAGAAGAAAAATTCTTTTTAAATGAAATTATATAAAAATGATTAGAATTATAATGTTAAGTATTTACATGGAATGACCACTGAAAACAGCATATTCCTCAGCTGTCCATCCCAGTGTATCTCGGCAAGAGAGATCAATATCATATTGAAGAAGAAGACTGACTACACCTTTTGGGTCACAACTGGCAGCAATCATCAGGGCTGTTCTAGAATAACAAAGAAACAATTCACATTTAAGGACTTAAAGTAGTCACATATAATTAGAATTTTCTTGATATGTTTCAGTAAGAGGATATCTCATAAATGAGTTAATATATGTGGAACATGAACACTTTAGTGATAGATATGAGTACTTTTATTACTTATGTGCTGCATGAAAAATGGCAATTAGGACCAGAATGAAAGACAAGAATGAGAGGGTATTTTTTTTTTGTCATCTTAAGAGTTTTAGCAGGGACTGTCAAATTTAAGGCTTTATGACAGACAAGAAGAGAGTATGTCAAAGCCACTTGTGTACAACAGTTAAGAACTTTCAGAGGGACCCTACACAGAATTTCCACTTGTTTGTTAGCTGTCAAAGTAAAGTGGAGGCTCTTTGAAAGTGATTAGATTAGAAATAATCTTGGCAACTCACTCCACTACCTTCCTACTCTGATGGTACTTCACAATGTGGAACTGACCCTTGGCTGTCAAAGCCTAATCCAGAACAAGCTATTTTATGTCTTAACAAACATGAAAGTCTTTGAACATGAATATAGGACAAGCCTAAGTAAGTGAAAAAAGGTTCATCACCAGAAAGCTGCACCACTTGATTTGAAGAAAGTCATTAACTAATGAAGGCAGTTGATTAAGAGTTAATGTGATTATGATCTACACTAGTAGAAAGAATATCCACAATGATGAAAACACAAATCTTCTGAAGTACCAAGTTTGTGGTATGTTGAATGATTCACAGACTTTCTGCCTAAGGCAGTATTGTAGCAATATCATTAATGTGAAGTAGAGGTTTCTTGACGCCTGACTACTTAGTGGTAACAGATAAATAGTCTGACTCCGTTAAAGGTTGAAGTAGTGTAAAAAATATCCTCACTGGTGAAATCATGGATACTTTTAAAGGTATTTTGAAGTGTTAACAAACTCTAGCAGGTAGAAATGTTCATTCTGTTTAAATCTTTTTTCTCTGATCCAAACTCTCAATACCAAACATAAGAAAAGTCCAAAAGGAACCAGTGAATTATATTTGGGTGGGAAATAAGGGATTATGAGAAAGTTGAAACCAATGGAGTCATAAACTCTGCTATTAGTACTTAATATTATCCTATGTTTTAAAATATTAGATTTTTTTAAAAGATAATATTTAGTTCTGGGAACCAAGATGGTGGAGTAAACAGTAAACTGCCATAACTCTCCCATATTCACCTCCAAACAACCATACAACAGTGCCCCCAAACAAATCCTGGAACAGCAGAACCAGCAAAAATATGGGGTGAAACAATCTTTGAGCCCAAGAAACTTGGAAGATTGGCAGGAAAGGCCTTTCTCACTTGGGTAAAAGGGAGCACAGTCCAGGACAGGAAGCATCCCAGCAGGCCAGCAGCAAGGCCCACCTCAGCAAAGCAGTGAGCCCCAGTATGGTAGAACAGGCCAGTGCCAACAGCAGGACCACCCATGTACCTCAGAATAGCCAGGGGAATGGACAGACTCCAGTTCTGAGAACCCACATCCCTCAGAGTAGCCCCAGGCAAATTGGTAGGCTCCATCCCTACAGGTGCTTAATTAAGTAGGCAGCCACTAGTGGCCACAATGCCAAGTGCTTCATTATATCCTTGGGGAAATGCAAAAACACTCCACCAGCGATTGCACATGCCAAACATCAGCACTAGAACCCCAGGTCAGCATCAGGTAAGCTGCCAGACCCCTACTACCTACAGCAATGCCAGTTATCCCCCCTCCCACTCCCTTAGCACAGCACCAGACAAGAGGGTCCCCCATGGGTCTCAGCAGAACATCAGTGCAGCACCAGGTAAACAACCAGGGCCTGCAGACCCTCTGACAAGAAGCCTGAAGCAGAGCCCTTTCTACACTGTGAGCAGAGTTCAAACTGAAAAGAAAGAAAAAACCCCAAAAAAGATGAGCAAAAAAACAGCAATTAAAAAAAATCTGACCATAGAAAGTTATTGGAGTCACAGGGAATATGGAGAAAAAAATTCAAAGGAGGACAACAATGTCAAAACACCTACAGGCAAAACCCCAAAGAAAAATGAGAAGTGGTCTCAAGTCCAGAAAGAGCTCATGGAAGAGCTCAGAAAGGAACTTAAAAATAATATAGGAGAAAAAGTGGAAAAAGAAATGAGTGATACAAGAGAATTATAACAATATAAAACATTTGGGAGTCGACTTGCCAATACAAACCAACCAACTATATGAACACAAGTACAAAATGCTTTTCACAGAAATAAAGTCTAAATAAAGTCTAAATCTAAATAAATCAAAAAATATTAGTTCCTTGTGGGTACGCCAAGCTAATATGAGAAAAATGACAATTCTACCAAAATTAATTTACTTATTCAGTGCCATACCAATCAAACTACCAAAAATTATTTTATAGAGATAAAAAAAATAAAATTCATCTGGAAGAACAAAAGGTCCAGAATATCAAGGGAATGAATGAAAAATAATGCAAGTGAAAGTGGCCTAGCTCTACCAGATTTAAAACTGTATTGTATCAAGCAGAAATCATCAAAACTACTTGGGACTGGCTGAGATCCAGTGGTAGATCACTGGAATAGGTTAGGTATCAAAGTCACCATAGTCAATGACTACAGTAATCTACTGTATGATAAACCCAAAGACTCCAGTTTCTGAGATAAGAATTCACCATTTGACAAAAACCACTGGGAAAACTGGAAAAAAAAAAAGACTCATGACAGAAAATGTTATCCACATCCAGAGAAAGAACTATGGAGTCTGAATGGAGATTGAAGCATGCTATTTTCTCTTTTGTTGCTTTTTCTGTCTTCTGGTTTTTCGCTTTTATTCTAATTCTTCTATCACAACATGAAGAAATAGATTTAATGGACAGCTTATATCAGGTTGCATACAGTCCTGGGAAAAGGGGAGGACAGGGAAGGAGAAAAATTTTGAACTCAAAATCTGATAAAAGGGAAAGTTGAAAACTAAAAATAAATAAATTTAGAAAGAAAAAAACCCAAGAGAACACGAGTGCTTTACTCGGCTTCAAATATTAAAATGATCAGGAGAAGGCTTCAGTGGCCTTTCCTGAATCCTCTATGAAGAATTTATGGAATGACAAGGACAAAAATCATGTAGGATAAGGAAGCATGGAAGGACTAAAATCTGAATCAGTGGCATAAGTATCTGTTTCAAACAATAAGATCATGGATCCATCAAAGTCATTCATATTATTCTTGTATTGATTTGTATTTGTCAATGAACATATTCTTAAGGATAATCAAAGGAGGAAGGAGCAATAAATACACACTTCAGTTCTCACGGGTAACATGAAGATTATTTCATATAGAGAATCAATTGCATTACTAATGCAAAAACTTCTATGTGATGATCTTAAGTAACTTAAAATCAAATAGTGAAAACTGTAAATAGAAATCAGCAATTGACATTGGATGGCATGCCCACATGAACTGCTTTCTCTGTTGCAGAATCATAAATAATAGTTCTTTCATAATTGATGTTTGTGGACATTTTCACCTTTTCACAATGATGATCAATTTCAATTATTGTTGTTCACTACGAGTTCTCTAAGTGGTTCTTATTCCTCTAGAAACTTTTCCCTCTTTTTTTTTTGAAGTTTTAATTACTGTACCTGTCAAACCTATCTGAGGCATTCACATTTGCTCCATTCTTTAAGAAAAGATCTACCATATCTTGGTTATTTTCTGTAACAGCAAGCAAAAATGGTGTATAGCCTTCCTGCAAAATCATATTAAAGACAGTGTTACAGTATACAAGAATTATTAATATACTTCAATTCAGTTGAATGCATTTTGTGAACATTCTGTGAACTTGCTAATGCCATACTAAGGAAGCATGATACAATGGAATTTTGGAATGAGAAGAGCAGGGCATAAATCCTTATTTTAATTTCTGTGTGATTATAAGTAAATTATTTCACTTCTCTGGGCCTTACTTTCCTTATATGTAAAATGACAGAATAAAACGAGATAGCCTCTGGGATTTCTTCCAGCTATTAATTTGTGATCAGGACATAAAAACCCAGGATTTGTAAGAGACTGTTTCATATTATTTTAGGAGTATCTTCCTTTCTTGCTATCTTCATTAAATCATCAATTATTGTCTTCATGCAGACAACCTTATTTCCCCAGTACTCTGACAAACAAAAACTATACTCTGGTCAGTTTTAAAGTTGCCTAGTTCTCTTCACCTGTTCCCCTGAAGTGTGCACAACCAACCTCAAAGCTCAAGAAAATATTGCCTGGAGGTGGTTAAACTGGGAAGAAAGTCATTCTCTTGACATTTTCCTTCCCTTCCCGACCCTAATACATACTTTACGTTGTTATTCTCTCTCAAGTAGCAGTGACTAAGAATTAAGCCTTTTCTTTAAAATCGGGAGTTATTCAGTAACTCTAGATAGGAAATGGTATAGTGTTTAGGAAATAGAAAAAATCAACCCTACATACGTGAAAGAATTTGTTCTTGTGAAAGTTCTGTGTCTGGATAGTTTTATGTTTAATAGGAACAAATTTTAAAAGAGTATTTTTAAAAACATTATGGCATTTCTGCATGACAAATTAACATTGTGTTATCATAAGTAAAAGTTTATATGTAGAAAAGCATTGTAGGCAAATATTTGGGGGAACCATTGCATTCTGGGAAGCAGACCTAATATAGCATGCAAAGAAAATTCTCGAGAGACAGCTGTGATGGAATGGGTCGAGAGCTAGCCTCAAAGTCAGTAAGGCCTAAATTCAAGGCCTGCTACTGACATACCTATACTGGCTGAGTGACTCTGGGAAGTCACTTGATGTTTCATCATTCCAGAACACTCCCTAAGTCAGGGTTTCTTAACTTTTCTTGTGTCATGGACACCTTTTCAGACTAATGCTTTTAAATACCTAAAATATAGAGAATGCAAAGGAAGCCAATTACATTAAAATAACTATAAAATAAATGTTGATTTTTTTTTTTAAATTAACAGATCCTAGGTTAAGAATCCTTACTCTAAGATTAAATCTTAGAGCAGGCCCTGGTCTAAAGCAGTAGAGGGAAGTTCCTAATTAGGAGGTCCAATGTGAATGAAATCTCCTCCTCTGTTCTCCCTTGCCATCAAAAAATTCCATAGGCCAATGAACTTTGACTACAGAATGATTTTAAGTTATTTTCATTAAAGAAATGCTTCCAAGAATATATGAATATGGGAATTGGACATTACCTGATTTACACATTTTAGCTCATAAAATACTTTATTACACAAGAGTATAATACCTTGTTTTTTGCTTCCATTTCTATTTTATATCTAAGCAGCTTTGCTGTTATCATTATGTTATGTCCAGAGGCAGCATAGTGAAGTGCAGTGTTGTGGTGGGTATCCATAATACTAGGGTCTGCACCATGTTCAAGCAGGATAGTTGCACACTCTTCTTGCTGACACTGTACTGCCTGTCAATGGAATATAGAGAAAGAGACAATAAATACTCGAAGAAAAAATTTAGTATACTAAAACATCATTAGTGATATTTAAATAAGTTAGTAAAGAATATTTTCTTAATCAAAGAGAGAAATCAAAATGCATTATGTAGACCAACATGGTTAACTAGTGAATACCTTAATTAAAGGAGTCTGACAGTCATTGTCATGCAGGTTTAGTTTGCATTTTCTCTCTACTAAGAGAGATACAAGATCTGGATATCCATTTGCGCAGGCCAGGTGTAGAGGTGTCCTATGGAAATGAGAGAGCTATGTGATTGCTTGATAATTACAAAAAACAGAATTGTACCATTATCAGGTACTGTAGTTCTAACATAAAATGCATTATTGTTATTATGCCTAAACTCTAAATCACTGCCTAAATAAATATAAATAGCCACTATTTTCACTTGAAGAAATCTACAATGTGCATTAGCTCTTATTACTGGATATGATGAACAAAAGTGCCTGGGGGACAAACAGCAGGTAGATTAAGATTTCACTAGAGACTGGCATGGGAATTTTGCTCAGTTTCTGACCTCAGGTGGTTCACCTTTCCTTGGGCAACTTGATGGCCCCTTGTACCTTGAGACTCACAATAGCGATGCCAGCCTTAGTGCAGACACCCTACTGGTATAACCCACTGCAGCTCAGCACTCATGAGTCCAAGAGATCTGCCAGCCTCAGACTCACTGGCAGCTGGGATTACAGGTGTGCATCACTTGCCTGGCTGTTAAGTCTAATAACAACTTCTTTTGACTAAGAATATCCATAATTACAAAATATTGAGTAAAGCAGCTGCCTTAGAAAAACATTTTCAAATTTCCATATTGGGTATTTGTGCAAGCACATATGCACACATGTGTGCATTCTCCACATTCTCCAATGCAGCATTGGACAGGTGAAGGGGCTCTCTGTTGCTAAAGGATATCACAGCAGGGTGCAAGTTTTGGTAGCTCTACCATGCTGGAAAGGTAAGAGCCTGGTAGGTCTGCTGCCCAGATCAAGCTAACTAAGCTCATAAAGATATCACCAGGTTGATCAAAGGAGGAAGAATTGTTTATCAATAGTAACTCTCAAAGACGAGTTGTGTTGATCAGTCTTTCTGGTGATGTCTAACTCTTACTGACCTCCATTTGGGGTTTTCTTGACAAAGATATTGGCATAGTCTGCCATTTCCTTCTCCAGCTCATTTTACTGATGAGGAAACTGAGGCAAATAGGATTGAGTGACTTGCCCAGGGTCACATAGTTAATCAATGTATGAGGTCAGATTTGAACTCACAAAGATGAGTCTTCCTCACTCCAGGCCCAGTGTTCTGTCCATTGATTCACCTAGCTAGATGGTAGCTAGATGGGTGACTAGCTACCAAGCTGTAAAGAGGTCTTGATATGTACTGGTGGAGAGAATATCCATACCAACAAAATCATGTATTTCTGAAGTAATGAACATGGATCTAAATATTTATATATGGATAATTTTCATTTTTCTTGTTCTTCAGGACTCCCCTTTTGCCTTTTCCCTCATACCTTTTTCGCATAGGAAAAGGGGAGAGATGTCTTCCTTCCCCAGATGTGCTTGAATAATGCACTTGGAACCTTCCAATTTCCTGCCTGGATTCCACAGATTTTCAATATTTAACAAATAAAAAATACATATCCTTTAAAAATATATTTGGAACTTAAATTCCCTAAGTATAATTTCTGTGACTCTTGTGTAAAGATCCCCTTGCATATATTGCTGAATTAACTCCAGAAAGGCAGAACAGTATGATGAATAGAAAGCTAGCCTTGAAGCTTATAAGACCTACCTCTGACTCACACTGGCAGTGTGACCCTGGGTAAGTCACTTAACCTCTCATGGATCCAAGCAATTTTCTAAGATTCTCATTTGTTGAGAAGATACTGGCCTGCAGTGTAAATGGACTTCCTTATACCAATGACACCACATATCCAGTTCATATCCCATAAGAAACTAATATACACATTTAATTGGATGGCTATATTAGGTATGCTGAGAGAGTAAGGAAGCTGATTCTATAAACTACACATAGAAAACCAGTCTCCTTACACTTACCACAGCAGCTCTTCCAAACCTTTTCATCCCTCCTCAAACATCTCATGTTTCACTCTGCATCTCCTCAACTAAAAATCTTGCCTCATATTTTGCTTAAAAAAAATGGAGGCCATTACCTGGAACCTCCCTGTCTGCCCACCTTCTTTTCATCTAACATCATCCAAATGCCTTCTGTCACTTCTCCTTCATCCATCTCACATGAAGAGGTAGCCTTTCTCCTTGCCCATGAAAATGTTTCTATATGTACAAGTGATACATTCTATTTGATCTTCTCCAGCACATTGCCCCCTCTCTCATTCCTGTTCTCACTTATTTTCAGTCTTTCCCCGCCTACTGGCTACTTCCTTGCTTGCCTACAAATATGTCCATGGCTTCTCCCCCATTCCCCTCAAAATCTTCACTTCATCAATCTGTCCTCACTCTCATCCCACATCTCTCTTGCCATTTTTGCCTAAATGCTATGAGGATCACTGACAACATGTGTCTCCACTTCCTCTCCTGTTCTTCCTCTCCTGTTCACTACAGTCTGACTTCCAAATTCTCCAAATATACTAATGCTCTCTTAACTGCCAAATCTAATGGTCTTTTCTCAATTCTCATCCTACTTGACCTCTCTGAAGCCTTTCAAACTAGAACCCTTTTCTGTTTGATATTCCCTTTCCTGGTTCTCCTCCGAAGTATCTGATCCTCTCTTCAGTCTCCCTTGCAGATTACCCTTCCCATTAGAGTGATCTCCTAAAATGCAGGGACAACCCCCACCCCATTTCTTTATATCTGTTGCGGTTAGTTGGTTGCTTGACACATATGGACCACGATTAATAAAAGCAGAAATTAATTTTCTGCCTTGACGTTTTTACACTCCACATATCATGGCCATATTTCACCGGATGGGGCAGTTAGATGGCCCAATGGATAGGAGTCAGGAAGACTCATCTTCTTGAGTTCAAATCTAGCCTTAGATAATCAGTAGTTACGGGACCCGGGCAAGTCACTAAACCTTGTTTGCCTCAGTTTGTTCATCTGTAAAAGGAACTAGAGAAGGAAACGGCAAACCACTCTAGTATCTGTGCCAAGAGCATCCTCCAAACGCCTTGACGGAGAATCGGGCACAACTGAAAGACTTCAAGAAACATTTCACTAGAAGAGGGGGAATGTGCTCCCACCTTGGCATTTAGAAAGAGTAAGTCAGCCGGGCGCTGGCTAAAAGTAAAATTAAGGAGTTTCCCCTACATTAAAAACAGGCAGGCAGGATGGTGAGAAGACGCCAGTGGTCAGGACTTGGGATCCAATCTCCAGGAGGCTGAGCCCGTCCTTGCCCTGTCCCAGGTGCTGAAGGGAAGAGCTCTGCCCAAGGGCTAGCCGAGGTACCCACGTGGAGGGAAGGCGGGGGAGGGGGATGCCTTAGGCTGCCCCTGGGGGGAGGGGGCTTCCCTTCTCTCTCCCCCGCCGCCCTCTCACCGGTTCTCCTTATCCAGGTCATCCACGCTTGCCAGGCCAAGCAGCAGCAGCTGCTGCACCTTCGCCACGTCCCCGATCGCGGCAGCTTTGTGGATCTTCCCGAGCTCCTTCATTTTGACGACGTATCCGGCTTGGGGGCCGAAGGGTCGGACCCCGCTGTCCCTCCGGGGATGGGGGGAGAAAGAGGACCGACCTGGGGACAGCTCTCTCCTGCTGCCGAAGTTGAAAATCTTTTTCATTCTGGCGGCGCGTCTCAGAGATGGTCGGGGGAACTCACGAGGAGCTCTCCCCTGGCCTCTCAGCCTTCTCCAGGCTCTCGCCTCCGCTCCAGAAAACTTCAGTGGCCGGAGGCAGGAGGTTAAGAGACTCCAAAGAGCAGTTATAAACAGTTAGGACAGTTAGAAAGGATTCAACCCTAGACACTGCGGTAACCGTGACAATGCAGCGAGGGGGACCGCAGTGCGCATGCGTTCGTCAGATGCCGGGATAGGGGGGTCACGCGCATGGACCAAACGGTAAAGCTAAGCCCGGTGAGTGCGCATGTGCCAGGTCAGTTAGCTCTCCTCGGGAGGGGTCCAAAGCTCGAGATCGCGAGGGTGGCTGAGCCCAAGGCTGGCTGCTTCCAGTGCTAGAGGTTCTTTCGAGTCTCCCGCTGTGACAGCAGGACTGCGGGGCGGGGATGGGGGCGAGGTCAGACCTAATGGGAAGGGTGGGGCATCTGGATTGGGAGGATTTGGGTTCGAAGGTGGAATCCGGGACCCGCTCTGTTGTTTCCCTTTGTCAAGGTGGGCAAAGCACTTCCTCTCCGAGCCTCAGTTTCTTCTTCTGTAAAATGAAGACTTGGGTCTCGATAAACCTCCCCCCCAACCCCCCCGAGTGTTTTCCAGCCATTAATGATTCTGTGAAGGCCAGACTGAAAACGAGCACCTCGTTGGTGCTCTGATGTCTGGTGGATGCCCTGGGGCAAACGCAGCCTGGGTTCCTCTTTCCTCTGGCTCTCCCTTAAGGAGAGGAGGGCAATGATTCCTCTGGGACAGAGAACCTGGCCCAGGGGACGTGGAGCTGCCTTAGCCAGGAAGCCCTGGGTTCAAGCCCAGCCTCTGCAGAATTACAATCGCCCTATTGATGTTGTTATTAAGGGTAGGGGAAGAGGGGTTATAGCAGTTCCTTGGAAAAAGAGACATAAGTTTTAGCTGATCTTAAGGCTATAGTAATAGAATAATATAGTTTAAATCACAGAGGTTAATAGTCCCATTCAACTCTAGACTGATGGGACCCTTGTCCAGAGTACTATATTTAATTATGGATGCCACATATTAAGAGGGACATTGATAAATTAAGAGTTGTAATCATGATATGTCCTTCATTCTGGAAGAGGACCTGGACCTCAGTAAGGTGATAACATGACTTTTAGTTGAATTAGATTTGAGGGAGGGAGGGCTGTGCAAAGTCAGCAGCCTCATTTTCTCCTCCTGAGCCATCTGAGTCCCCTGGCCAGATATGGATCAGGGTGACTGGAGATAGCTCACAATGCAGTGGGTGACCTTGGCCCTTTTAAGCTGAAGGTCTTTTCAGATTCTCACTTTGAGTGAGACAATGTCCATTCAGTGAATAGGCCTGTTTAAGAGCTAAATTAAGGGCTGGCCCCTTTAATAATAATAATAAAAAAATAATCAAACTGGGTGGGGAAGACCCTCAGGGCTGCTTACCAAAAGAGAAACAATTACATTCACCCTGAGGCCAGGAGGGCCCCCCAAAAAATCATGAAGTGGTGGTTGAGCCAAGACCTATACAATCCATTCAATGAAAGCCAGAGTGAATTGGGTTTAAGGCATAGTCTTCAAGAAGGGAATCTAGCCAGTAAATCCCAAGTAACTATGTAAGTTTGGGCCATGAAAATTTACCTTCCTTTGGGCAGAACACCCTCTAGTAAGGAAATAATACCCTATGTGGGGGAGAAGAAAAGAGGAGAGAGATGACAGGATGAGTTGAGTTGCCCAAATGGAACTGCTCAGCTGGTTCCCCGTTGGGGTAACCTGAGCTACTCACAGGTTGTGGTTTGTCCTTCATTCTTGAAGAGAACCATGACATCAAGAAAATGATGACAGGACTTACCATTGAATTGGCTTTGAGTAAGGAAGGCTGTGGGAAGTCACCAGCTTCACTTTCTCCTCCAGAGTCATCTGGGTCCAGTGACCAGGTATGGATCAGGATGACTGGAAGTGGCCAAGCTAAATTCAGAGACAAGAGATATGGATGAACTAAGAATGATTAAGACAAAGACGACTAAGGGAAGGCATGATGTCTATTTTCAAATATGTGAAAGGCCGTTGTGTAGACTTGGGTATCTCTAGAACAGATTGGTAAGACCAGTGATGAAGAAAAACAAAAATTTATTGCAATGGAATGGATTATAATGTACAGCAGAAGCTAGATGTTATTGACAAGGAAATTTCTGGGGACTAGAACAGGCTATTATCTCATTGACCTTGGCTTTTTCCCCTTTTCTTCTCTGCTGCTTCCCATTCATGATGAGAAATGTCTTCTTTGCATTACCAGCATTCATGCTGTTTGTTCAACTCCACAATCACTGGACTTCAGAATACAAAAATAATGCCTACCCACCATGACTACTACTACTACTTCTTCTTCTTCTCCTCCTCCTTCTTCTCTTTCTCCTTCTACTCCTCCTTCTCTTCTTCCTTCTCGTCTTTCTTCTTCACCTTTCCCGTCCCTTCCCCTTCTCCTTCTTCTTTTTCTCCTTCTCCTTCTCCTTTACAATGGGAATTTAAATGGGAGGATCTTTCCCATTCATTAATAGGCCTATGTGACCTGCCTGGCTCACATGGAAACCTGAGTCACATGGGGCATATGGTGGGAGGAGTTTGCTGAATGTGTGGAACTGGAAGGGTGGAACAAGAAGTAGGGGAGCTAGAGCAGAACTGAGAGGAAATTGGTCAGAGTCAGAGCTAGGGAGAATGCAGGCAAGCAGGCAGTTGGCTAGCATGAGTGAAAGAGCTTGTTTATGATTTTGTTTAAGGGCCTGCTTGTGATTTTTTAATGTAGGTGGTTTGTGGGAAGCTTAGCAGGGGAATGCTTAGGGATCATGTTCTCTTCATTGTAATGATGTATAGATTTTTGTTAGTATAATGGATTTGGATTTCTGGTGTCTGAATAAATGTTTTGCTTCTCTCTTCCATGTGAAGAGTCTGTTGCATTTTGCGATTTAGAATTGCACCAGTATATTCATGGGTGCTGTAGGGTGCTGTGAATATCACATTTGCTTTACAAATGGCGATGAGGATGGGATTGTGAAGTATCAAACCTCTATTTGGAGTCAGAAAGGCTTTGGAGGAAGAAATGGATGTCTCAGTATGGGAGGATTTGCCTTATTCCTCCCTTGCAAGAGAATGGGCTAAAGGCATAGGGCTTTGTGAAAACTGGGAACCAAGATTACAGAAGGGAGAACCCAGACTTAGAAAGATGTTTGCAAGGAATACCAACAGAACCAGGGAAAGAAATGGCAGGGGTGGATAGGAGAGGCTGGGCCTTGCTAACAAGCTATCGAATTATATGTAAAAACAGCAACCAGTTGTTGGAGGAGAAGGCTCAGAAGGAAAGGGAGTTGGCCGGTTTGCATGAGAGGTTTTTTATGCTGCAGCATTCAAACTCTTCTTTAGAAGAACAAGCTTGAGAGTCTCAGGTGTTAGAAGAAAAAAACCGTTGTTAATTTAGCTCACAAAAAGAAGCAAAAAAGTACCAAGAAAAAGGATGCATGGCCGCCTTCTTGGGCAGAAGCACAACAGGAGAATCAAGGGGGCCATACAGTGTTTGGGGAGGCAATGGAGGATTTTCCTTAGCAGAAGGACATAGATATTTTGAGTTTGTTTACCCAAAGGATGGAAGAATTGTTGGTATCTTGGATGGTGAGAATCAGTGAAAAAGATAAATTTCCTCCAGAGAGAAGAGTAAATAATGAATGGATTCAAAGTCAGAATAGATTGACAAGAAAAGAATTGTTTATTGCTCTGTTGAGAGCAGGGGTAGATTTTGGAAGACTAGATGGCATTCCAACTAATGAACTATATAAAATGTATTAAGGAAAGAGGCTTGATATTAGACTGAGCAGGGAGATGAGAACTGCCCTTACAGATTCTTCTGAAACATTGTATCCAAGTTATTCACACCTGCAGAGACAATGAGAGATTGGCTAAGCCCTAGTTCAGCTCAGAGAAAGTATACCTCTAGACGGAATGGTGACCCCAAAACTGCAAATTGGAAAACAGTAAACAATAGTGAAGGAGGCTATGATAGTGGTTCATGGACTCCAGAAGCATAACTGACTATATATCTACCCTACTTCTGGTTCACATTGTTTGTAAGATTTGTTTTCTGCAGGCTTAATACCCTCCACCTGAAAATTCCTGATTGCTTAAGCCAGATGTCACTCTGATCACAATTGTGATGTGTCACCCCTAGATCAGGCTTTGATCAAGCTCTGGATGCCAGCTAAAGAATTGACCTCTCAAATGGGACCTCTTGGGGCAGAGATAGCTCTACATCCAATCTCAGCAGGAAGTATCTATGGAAGAAGAGAACTTCACCCCTTATGCCAGGATTTTGGGCACCACTTGTTCAAGGAGGGAATGATGGGGTGCTTGTGCTCAAGCCCCACCCTAAGTTACTGTTCTGTGTGCTTATTTTGTGTGATCCATGTTACATTGGTGTAAAGTTCTATTGACACCAGTTGCCTAAGATATTGTTTTATATGCTTCTGTTATGCCTGTTTGGTTGATACCAGTTGCCCCACTGACCTATGAAAGATCTTGAGGCTGCATGTAATGGTAATTTAAATGGGAAGATCTTTCCCATTCCTTAATAGGTCCATGTGACCTGCCTGGGTCACATTCTTTTTATCTCCTCCTCCTCTTCTTCCTTTTTCTCCTCCTCTTCTTCCTTCTCCTTCTTCTTCCTGTCCAAACAAAAACGTAAGCTTATCATGTATGTCTTTTAGTCTTAATGGTGGACTATTTGTGACCCAGTGTGTAAGTTAGATGATCCATTTGTGGCTGGCTGTACTTATGCCATAACTTGTCAATATTTCCTCAAAGGTTAGACTCTCTCCATTCTATCTGTGATACCTGATATTGTGCAGAACTTCAATGCTGTCTCTAAATGGCACATAATGTTCAATAACATTTTCTACCATGTATCACCATTATCTAGTACTCTGACTACATTTGGGCTATGGATTGGCTAGTTAGAAGTCCTATTTAGCAAGTAACAAACTCCATCATTTTATATATATATATTATACTGGGTATAATATGTGAACAGAAAATTAGCAATGCGTTGTATAATTATTTTCTAACATGTATATAATCTTATTGTGAAGAGGGCCAATGTATACATTACAAAAAGTCAAAAACAGAGCTGTTATCTGTAGAGAAGAGTAAAGTAGTAAGTTAAATTAGTTAACACTTCAAGCATAGAGGCAAATTATGAATTAAAACTTCATCACTTACTGACAAGTGTTTGGCTGAAACCTACTGTGAAATTTGTGGATGTTGAAAAATATTTTCAGAATTTTTATTGAAGAGAGATGAAAAGAGGCTAAATGGAAACTGGATGAAAATGAAAAAACAATTCCTATTACAATTATTATTGATGATACTAATAGCTCCCATGTACCTAACTAGCTTCTTGTGCTTCATCTCACACTTTACATATTTTATTCCCTTTTTTACAACAATCCTTTGAAATAGGCAGTTGAAGTAAGGTTATCTCCATTTGATAGCTTGGGACACAGCTAATAAATGACAGGGACTAGATTTGAACCCAGTTTTTTGGATGTCCAATCTAATAAAATCATATATGATGAGGTTTCTCATTAGTCTTCCTTTTTATAAGACACATATATGTAACATTTCCCTTTTCCCCATCTGTTTTTGAGACTATATAGAATCTGTCTATGTAATATTGAGTCTGCATATGAGAAGTCTTCCCATTGGTTCTAAAGTCAGAGCTTAGCTAGGCTCCAATTGTTGTAAATTCCTGAGTTCCCAGGTCAAGGAGAAAATTTTACCAGCAGCCAGAAAGAAACAATTCAAGTATTGTGGAAATACAATCAGGATAACACATGATTTAGCAGCTTCTACACTAAGGGATCGAAGGGCTTGGAATATGATATTCTAGAGGTCAAAGGAGCTAGGATTAAAACCAACAATCACCCATCCAGCAAAACTGAGTATAATACTTCAGGGGAAAAAAATGATCATTCAATGAAATAGAAGACTTTCAAGCATTCTTGATGAAAATATCAGAGCTGAATAGAAAATTTGACTTTCCAACACAAGAATCAAGAGAAACATGAAAAGGTAAACAGGGAAGAGAAATCATAAAGGACTTAATAAAGTTGAACTGTTTACATTCCTACATAGAAAGATAATATTTGTAACTCTTGAAACTTTTCTCAGTGTTTTCTCAGTAGTTGGAGGGATTATATACATATATATAGATAGAGGGCACAGGGTGAGTTGAAAGGATGATATCTAAAAAATAAAATTAAAGAGTGAGATAGGAATATATTGGGAGGAGAAAGGGAGAATTCTGAAGAAGAGTGGAGTTCACCTTGGCCAAGGTGTTCAATTCCTCTGAATTTTAATAAATTTTCCTTGATACCTTTTTGTGTGTCGCGTGCATCTCTAACACCAGCACTGCATGTTATTCAGTATATTGAAGAATAATTACATGTCCTTGAAGAACAAATAAATACAAGCACAACTGTGCCAAAGGTTAGGAAAAGCAAAACCACACAGTCATTGTTACCATGCTCTTCTAAAGTTCTTGAAAATGTCCAAATAATTTATACTTACTCTCCAAAACTTTTCTTTAGGATGCAGTATGACTGTTTTCGATTTTCCCATTGAAAAATTTCAACTCTTTATGGTCATGTGTAGTATAACCTTGAAACGTAACCCACTTCTTGTATCCATTATTTCTAGGAGAAAAACTATTTAAAGCTTCACATTATTAAAGAATTTTTTTATCACAATGCATTTATAAGTTAGGGATTTTCTGTACTTTAATTTACATATAAATTACAAATGTGCTTACATGGAAAATTAACTATTCTTTGAATAAGTTGTTGACAATGTGTTAGAGAAAACTGTTTACAAGTTACTCAATGACAAAATGACTAGATATAAACAAATTTTCATTTAGTGACATTTATAAAATAATTTTTCCTATTCTGGATCACTTTCTCAATACCAAGATAATTTGAAAACAATCAGGCCATATCTAAAATATACTTCAAGCAAATTATTGATATCAAACTTACTGATTCTTGTCCCTTATCACTCTTACTCATACATACCTTTTACCTCCTTATATTTGATCTAAGTGAGAATCTTCTCTCTTCTATCATTTTCTCTTTCAGTTAAACCCAGATTGACTCATTACTGTGACAGGAAACTATAAGAACTATCAGAAAATAGCAGTTGCAGAAATAAACAAATGCCAATAGTAGTAAGAAATTTAATTTAAACTTCAGGTAGATGTTTCCTCAATTAGGGACAATTTTTCATTACTCATTACTAACATTAATATGCATGCCTAATGTAATTGTGTAGCAGTAAGCACCACAACACACGCTATGGGGCCTGCTATCACAGGTTCTTAGATCTGCATTCATAAAAGGTAACTTTTGAGAGATTAACAATCACTTTAATCAAGCACATGTATCATTCCTTTAACCAAGTAGATTGACCATTCAGTTAGTTAAGGGAATCAGCACCCTGAATTTCAAAGTAATCAACAGACATGGCTTCCTCTGTCTGACCATAAGTCAACAGACAGATGCAGCTGTCTGACTAGTTACCAGAGAAGGAAACACAACATCTGAGTTCCGGGTTCTCAAAGGGGTCAACTCCTTAGCAATTTTCCAGAATCTTCATCTGGCACTAGAGCCTTCTTGCACAAACTAAGCCCCAAAGTAAAACCTCACCCTCAGGGTAAACATACATATTTTTAGAGCCAGAGGGCATCATAATACTTGAGAACCAGTGCCTTATTAGCAACTTAACAAAAGGTGTTGGCCTTCCTACAAATCTTCCCTAACCTTAATGGGCAGGCCCATTAATGGGTGGGGAAGATCTTTAATCACAGTAAAATAATTAACAATAAAAATACACTCTTTCTAGTTAAAGAAACTCCTATTTCTGTACTTTACTCCTTGTAAAGACTCTTGACTGATAAAGGCAGGATTCAATCAGAAATATACTAAGACAAAAACAGCAAAAGATTCTATTTTGATTGCCATCACAAAGTGGTGCATAAATTTCTAAATATAACTTTCCCTACGTTATAAAATGTCAAAATTACCATTTGTTTATAAAATGCCCAAAATTATAAATATTAATCACTACCAAATGTTTATAAAATATAAAAATTCTTACAATAAAATGGAAAATGTAGAATTATTTTAATTTACATATTAAACTGCAACACTCAAAAAATGAGCAAAAATGAAGACAGTTATTACAATTTGTAAAAATTCTGCACATTATCTTCGGAATAAGTAGATGTGTATATTTAAAATAATTACAAAAGTCCAAAGTATATAGTTTATCAGTGTGCTACCAAGTTTAGAGGTTCTGCTCAGATATTTCCTAAATGAAGTACAGAGTCTATGTTTTCATCAATGACTACACTGCAATGAAATGTAAAGAAAAAAAGAGGATACATAAAGTTATAATGACTTTTTCGAATTTGAGAGTAATTTTGAAAGATACTGAAGTCTTTTAAAAATAGAAACAGGTAACTTGGAGAAAAAGAGATGAGGTTTAGAACAATTTTAGTATTTTCCTAAAACAATTTTTATACCTAGGTGAAGGAAATGGAAGTCGTTAGTAACTCTGAACTAAAAATAAGAATCTTACCTAACATTTAAAATCAAGTTGACTTTCAGACAGAACAAATTTTTAAAATAATGTAGTTATTAAAGAAAACCAGCCAGATTATGATGGCAGATTATGAATCAAACCCTACAGGCATCATAACATATTGAAGTAAGTGAAATAATAAAAAAAATTAGCCCACCCCTTCAGATTCAAAGACTGTACAAAAATTATTTTACAAAAAACATTTCGTTTTTTTTTAAACAATCAATAGGCAATAAAAATGACTTTTAGAATAATTTTAGAAAAATTTTGAAGAATTTTAGAATAATTTTGATAATGCTTCTTTGATGACAAAATATTGCAAATAATAATACTTTTAATAAGACTCATTTATGATATTATTTACACAGTTCATTTTTCTCCTTTTTTCTGCCTGTTATAATTCCTACATGGAATGTATGTGAAGTTACAGGGAAGGTGAGGGCCAGTAGCCTAATGTACTTCAGGATACATATGCCTAAGAAGCTCTTAAGAATCCAGTTTTGAAAATGAAAACAGAATAAATCCCTTCTAGCTCTAAATCCTGTGACCTATCATAGCAGTTTGCTTACAGTTTTTCTATTAATTTATCTTACATATTTGTTCATTAAGGATTAAAGGAGTTGTGTAAAGAATATAAGCAAATTATCAACCAAATCAGATTTTTAAAAGACTTGTAAAGAAAATGGGAGCCAAGGAAGGATGAACAAAATCAGTATAATTATATAAGAACATTGTGAGCAATGCTAAAGGCCAGAAAGAGGAAAGGCTGGCAATTAAAGCTAAGGATGCCTACGAAGGATTTGAATAGTTTTCTTTGTTTTTTTTGAGGAAAGTATCATAGAAACATAAAGCACTGATAGGCATGGAAGACATGATGGCAGACAATAGTAAGAAGGCTGAACTATTCAATTTATTTTACTTCCCTTTTTTCACCCAAGGAGAATAATAGGAAGATTAAAACAAAAAGTTAAAATAGAATTTAAAATTAGGGCAAGCAAGGAGATATTAAAAGGTATGCAATGGTCCACACAATAAATACCAAATGGCAAGATACCTAAAGCACTGGCAGAAGCGATTTCTGAGTCACTTATAGCTGATCTTTGATTGGTCATGGAAAATGGTTAAGGCGCTACAAAAATAGGGAAAGGGCAGATGTGTTTTATCCCTTAAGAATGACATCTGAGTGGCTGAGTACACAATGCTGCATTTGGATTCAGATAGAAATCTGAATCCTGCATCATTTATCTCCTGGCTGTGTGACACTGAGGCTGGATTTGAACTCAAGTCTTCCTGACCCCAGGCCCAGCTCTCTCTCCACTGCCTGACCTGGCTGCCAGAAGCAGCCTGATGGCACCCAGTCTCAGAGGCTTATCCCATGTTAGTGTTGGACTCAATGCAGACACCCTACTGCAGTTCAGGTGTCTCTCCAGTAGCAAGATTACAGGACTGCTCCACCAAGTCCAAGTCTTATTAATTTTAAACAGGAAAAATATACAAAAACCTACAGTTATAAAATGAATTGGAGGTGATTTTTACTTTACAAATGTGGGATTCCTTTTTTGGGGAAAAACAAAACCTCTACATTAATGTATATATTATTAAATTATCTATTACATACACTTATAGCTTGAGTTGTACCAGATTAAAAAAAAATACATACATTATCAATTCTTACAAGATATAACCCTAATATCACTTGCTCTACTCTCTGAGAAGAGCTGAACACTCATTCATGGCTTTCAACCAAAATCAAATTGATGGTCTGATTAAAACGTTTTAGTTTTTCTTGTGAAATAAATAATCAAATGGTTTTAGGTTATATCAGTTTATCAGTTCAAAATACAATATATGATAATTCTAGAAATCTAGTCCCTCAGATGCAAATGAGTCACAAAAAGGTCCACTTCCCAATTCTAAAAATCAAAAACAAAAAATCCTCTATAATTACCATTATTTGAAATTATAAAACCCTTTCTTTATTAAGGGGAAAAATACTTGAGTGCCAATTGTCTGAAGAAAGCTATGATGTGTTGTGAGGTACTATATAAAATATTTTTTGTACCGGTTACTGTGAGTTTACAGGAGGGTACACAGTGACTGTCTTTCAAGAGCTAATATTCCATTAAGTTTGATAAACATTTACTCTGTGCAAGATGATGTGGAGTAGCTAGGAATATAAAGATAAAATATAAGTGCCTGAATTTGAGGAATTGACATTCTAAAGGGGACCCAAAGAAAAATATGAAATAGTTAACTTTAAAAAAAGGTCTGCATTAATTACAATTTTTCAAAGGAAAAAAGTACTGTTTTATAAAGTAACTGGAGCCTGATGGAATTAGAGAAAGTTTCATGGAATAAAGTTAATTATAAATGAGAACATAAAAGAGTTGACAGAATATCTGAGGAAATTTAAATTTATGTTGCTCTTGTTAAATGTTTCAATTTTTTATTATTTTTCTGTACATTGTTTTCCTCATCTGAATAACACAACTGAGAAAGCAAGGCCAAAAGAAGAAAACTAAATAGTGTTTAGAAGAAACTCTAGTGTTTGGAGAAATCATGCTTTAAGAAAAAATAAAAGATGAGGCCTGGTCAAATGGACGTGCAGATAGCAACTGCAGAGACTTCAAGGGGTTACTGTGTGTGCCTGTAATGCTAAGTGTGTTTGGGCTAATAAAGGGGTGACTGACGAGGCAGGATGATTTGGGGCTGCCTAGTTTTCCTTCCCCATCCAGGAGGATGCCAGGTGCCCCATCATTGAGACATTTTAAGAAAATCACTTTTGGGACTGCTTTCCTAGCTTCTTTGCATGATCTGTCCCAGCCTTGCCCCCCTCCCCCTGCACACACCCCCCACCTCTGCTGCTTCCTAGGCACGGGAAGGAGGGGGCAGGGTGCCTATAATTGTTAAACATGAATTCAATTTAAAAAATTCTCACATTGACAGGCTTATCACAAACAAAAAAGAGCCTATTACGACATGCATAACTTTAAAAAAATTTTTTATTTATTTTTAGTTTTCAACATTCATTTCTACAAGATTTCGAGTTCCAAATTTTCTCCCCATCTCCCCCCTCCCCCACCCCAAGAAATCATTCATTCTGATTACCCCTTCTCCCAATCTGCCCTCCCTTCTATCACACCCTTCCCTTCCCTTATATATGTGGAATCATCAGTTCAACAAATGGAGAAGTTTTGAATACTGTAGATAAGTTTGCTTAACTTGGTAGTATACTTTCCAGGGATGGACACATTGACAATGAGGTTGATGCATGCATTGCCAGAGCTAGCTGGGAGGCTAGCTGGGAGGCTAGTGTTTGGGAGGCTCTGAAGAAAAGTTTGAGAGAAAAACTACCAAACTGAAGGTCTGCAGAGTCGTGAAACATGGACAGACTAAGAGCGCCATGCCAGGAAACTGAAACGCTTCCATTTGAACTGTCTTAGGAAGATTCTGAGGATCACCTGGCATGATAAGGTACCAGACACTGAAGTCTTTGCTTGAGCTGAACTGCTAAGTATTCAAACTATGCTTCAGAGAGCACAACTCTGATGAACTGGCCATGTTGTTCAAATGCGAAATGTATGCTTGCTAAAAAGACTATTTTATGGAAAATGCACATGGGGCAGACAATCACATGGTGGTCAGAAGAAGTAATAAAAGGACACTCTCAAGAATTTTGAATTTGACTGTGCAATATGGGAGACACCAACACAAGACTGCTCAGCACATCATGTCCACAACATTTCAGGTGCTGTGTTCTATGAGCAAACCAGAATTGAGACAACACAAAGTAAACATAGGATGCGCAAATTTGGAGTATCAACCCCCAAAATTCATATGGACTATCTGTGCCCAACCTGTGATAGAGCATTCTGAGCTTGAGCTGGTCTGATAAGCCAAAGTCGGACACACTGAAACTTTATCATGGTGATGTCATTTTGGTCCTCTTCGAAAACGCAGGACAACAACCAACCAACCAACCATTTTCTTGTAGGGCAAGATAGATTTCTATACCCCATTACTGGTATTTCTTATATCCCAATTGCATGTAAAAACAATTTTTAACAATCGTTTTTAAAACTTTGAGTTACAACTTCTCTCCCTTACTCCCTCCTCACCCATTCTCATTGAAAAGGCAAGCAATTCAATATAGGGTATACATATGTAGTTATGCAAAAGGCTTCCATAAAAGTCATGCTGTGAAAGACTAACTAGATTTCCCTCCATACTATTCTGCCCTCCATTTATTCTTTTCTCTCTTTTGACCTTGTCCCTCCCCAAAAGTGTTTACTTTTAATTACTCCCACTTCCCTCCCTTTTATCATCCCTCCTCACACTCCACTTATCCCCTTCTCCCTACTTTCCTGTAGTGTAGATTTTTATACCAAATTGTATATGCATGTTATTCCCTCCTTCAGCCAAATGTGATGAGAGTAAAGTTCACTTTTTCCCTCTTACCTCCTCCCTTTTCCTCTCCATTGAAAAAGCACACAATTACAAGGCAATTTTTGCACAAATAAAGTCAGATCTAAGTAAGTGGAAAAAAATCAGTTTCTCATGGGTAGGCCAAGCCAATACAATAAAAATGACCATTCTGCCTAAATTAATTTACTTATTTAGTGCCATACCAATTAAACTATCAGATAATTATTTTCTAGAGCTGGATAAAATAGTATCAAAATTCATCTGGAAAAACAAAAAGTCCAGAATATCAAAAGGACTAATGAAAAGAAATGCTAGGGAAGGTGGCTTAGCACTACCAGATCTCAAATTGTATTATAAAACAGCAATTATCAAAACCACTCAGTACTGGCTAAGAAACAGAAGGGTAGACAAGTGGAATATGCTAGGTACTAAAGACACAGTAGGCAATGAATACAGCAATCTCCTGTTTGATAAACTCAAGGACCCCAGCTTCTGGGATAAGAACTCACTATTTGACAAAAATTCCTCAGAAAACTGGATAAAAGCGTGGTGGAAACTAGGCATAGACCCATGTCTGACATCATACGCAAGAATAAAGTCCAAATGGGTACATGATCTAGGTATAAAGATTGATACCATGGACAAACTGGAGGAACAAGGAATATTGTATTTATCAGATTTATGGAGAAGGAAAGAATTTTTGACTAAAGAAGAGACAGAACGCATTATGAAGTGCAAGATGGATAATTTTGATTACATTAAACTGAAAAGTTTTTGCACAACCAAACGCAATGCAATCAAAATTTGGAGGAAAGTAGTATATTGGGAAAGAATTTTCACAGCTAATCTCTGGGATAAAGGCCTCATTTCTAAAATATATAGAGAACTGAGCCAAATGTACAACGATACAAGCCATTTCCCAATTGATAAATGGTCAAAGGATATGAACAGGTAATTTTCAGAGGAAGAAATTAAAGATATCTATAATCATATGAAAAAAGGCTCTAAATCACTTTTGATTAGAGAGATGCAAATCAAAATAACTCTGAGGTACCACATCACACCTATCAGACTGGCAAACATGACAACACAGGAAAATGATAAATGTTGAAGAGGATATGGGGAAGTTAGAACACTAATTCACTGTTGGTGGATGTGTGAGCTTATCCAACCATTCTGGAGAGCAATTTGGAACTATGCCCAAAGGGCTACAAAAATGTGCATACCCTTTGAACCAGCAATACTGCTTCTAGGACTGTATCCTCAAGAGATCATAAAAATGGGAAAGGGTCCCACATGTACAAAAATATTTATAGCAGCACTCTTTGTGGTTATGAAAAACTGGAAATCAAGGGGATGCCCATCAATTGGGGAATGGCTGAATAAATTATGGAATATGAATGTAATAGAATACTATTGTGTGATAAGAAATGATGAACAAGAAGACTTCAGAGAAGCCTGGCAAGACTTACATGATTTGACACTGAGTGAAAGGAGCAGAACCAGGAGAACTTTGTGCACAGCAATGACCACAGTGTGCAAGAATTTTTTCTGGTAGACTTGGATCTTCATAGCAATGCAAGGACATAAAAAAAAAATTCCCAGTGATCTTCTAAGGCAAAATGCCTTGCACATCCAGAGAAAAATATATAGAATTTGATTGCAGAATGTAGCAGATCATTTTTTTTGTGTGTATTATGTTTTGGTTTGTTATATGATTTCTCCCATTTATTTTAGTTCTTCTACAAAGCATGACTATAGTGAAAATATATTCAATAGGAATGTATGTGTAGATCCTATATAGAATTGTATGCCGTCTTGGGGAGGGAGGGGGGTTGCGGGAAGTAGATAGGGCAAAAAAAATCTAAGTTTTATGATAGTGATTGTAGAACATTAAAAATAAATAAAATGAATATATATAAAAAAGAAAAAGCTTTTTCTTGCCTCTTTTTTGAGAGATAATTTGCCCCACCCCATTTCTCCCTTTTTCCTCCCAATATATTCCTCTCTCACCCCTTAATTTTATTTTTTTAGATATCATCCTTTCCTATTCAACTCACCTTGTACCCTTTGTCTATATGTTTATAATCCCTCCACCTACCCACATACTGAGAAAATTCTCAAGAGTTACAAATATTGCCTTTCCATGTAGGAATGTAAACAATTCAACTTTACTAAGTCCCTTATGATTTTTCTTTCCTGTTTCAATTTTTCATGCTTCTCTTGATTCTTGTGTTTGAAAGTCAAATTTTCTATTCAGCTCTGTTCTTTTTCGTTGAATGACCATTTTTTCCCCCTGAAGTATTATACTCAGTTTTTCTGGGTAGGTGATTCTTGGTTTTAATCCTATCTCCTTTGACCTCTTGAATATCATATTCCAAGCCCTGTGATCCTTTAATGTAGAAGATGGTAGATCTTGTGTTATCCTAATTGTTTTTCCACAGTATTAGAATTGTTTTTTTCTGGTTGCTTGCAATATATTCTCTTTGACCTGGGAACTCTGGAATTTGGCTACAATATTCCTAGGAGTTTTTCTTTTTCTTTTTGGATCTTTTTCAGGAGGTGATCAGTGGATTCTTTCAATATTTATTTTACCTTCTGGTTCTACATCAGGGCAGTTTTCCTTGATAATTTCATGAAAGATGGTGTCTAGGCTCTTTTTTTTGATCATGGATTTCAGGTAGTCCCATAATTTTTAAATCATCTCTCCTGGATCTATTTTCCAGGTCAGTGGTTTTTCAATGTGATATTTCACATTATCTGCTATTTTTTTCATTCCTTTGGTTTTGTTTTATAATTTCTTAATTTTTCATAAATTCATTAGCTTTCATCTGTTCCATTCTAATCTATAAGGAATTATTTTCTCCAGTGAGCTTTTGAATCTCATTTTCCATCTGGCCAATTCTGCTTTTTAGGGCATTCTTCTCCTCATTGACTTTTTGAATTTCTCGTTAAATATTTCCTAATTGGCTCCCAGTGTGTGTTAGAATGTGAAACATTTAATTAAGTAAAATAGACATATTATTATTATCTGATTTATAGATCAGAAAACTGAGGCTTACAGGCATTTATCAGCTTGCCCAAAGTCACATACCTCTTAAGTGGGAGGGCTGGAAAAATAATCTGGACCTGATGCCCAGTATATTTTTTGTACTTGCTTTCAAAACAGAAGTACTAGCAAGAACAATGCCATATACTCTGTAGCAGCAGTCTGAGAAGAGACATGGTCTCCCCTGGCATCTTCCCTTTCACTACATGACTTCTTATTTAGTCGTTTCAGTAGTATCCAACTCTTCAAGAATTCATTTGGGGTTTTCTTGACAAAAATACTGAAGGAGTCTGTCATTTCCTTTTCCAGTTCATGACTTGCCCAGAGTCACATAAAAAGCTAGTGTCTTGAGGTCAAATTTGAATGCCTAGACCCTTCTATCCACTACACCACCTAGCAATCCCTCCACTAGTGATTTGTCTGTCTCTCCAAAGAAAATGTAGGCCTGAGTCAGGGACTGTTTCACTTTCATCTTTTTATCTCCAGTGCCTAAGAGTCTGTGATTGGTACTTAACAGATCATTGCTGATTAACTGATTATTCAAGAATTGATTTTTTCGTGTTATTCAGCTGGTGATTTCACTGGTATAGGAAACTGTAGGAGAGAAAACTAACTCAAGGAATACAAAAGACGTGTATTTAACAATGTGCATAGTATTCAAAAGCTTCCTGGGAGGCCTGAGATTAAGTGACTAGCCAGGAACCACAGGCTAGTTAATGAGTTCCAAGCAAGACCTGAATCTTCTTAACTCTACATTTTCCTGACTCTATTCACTCTGCCAGCATTCCTTTATTCATGAAACCACATTGTCTCCCTTAGTTAAATTGCTAAAAATATTTGCAACAGAACAAAAAAGACACTAATATTGTCTGGGATTAGAAATGAAATTATTAAATATGACCACCAAGTATATATCCAGGGAAAAATATTGTAGCGATTCATAACTGTGTCTACAGGAAATTAAAATATGGGTATAAAAGAAATAAGACTAGATTAGAAAATAGAAGACTTGGGTTCTAATACTAGCTCTATTTCTAACTATTGGGTATTCTTAGGTCAGTGATTTTTTAAAGAATCTTTTCTAGGCTTCATGTCTTCATCTGTAAAACAAAACACACCCATAGTTAGGTATCACAGTGAATGGAGTGGATAGAAGAATGAGTATGGGTCCATCCAGGAAAACCAGAGTTCAAATCTTGCCTCAGAGAATAGCTGTTGTGACTTCTAACAAATCCCCTAATCTCTTTCAAGTACAATTTCCTCATCTCTAAAATGGAGATGAAAGAACCTACTTCATAACATAAAAATATTAGTTTTTTTATTATGATTATTGTTCATAAATTAGGGGATTAGACTAGATGATCTCTAAGGTCCTTTCCAACTCTGACAATCTATGAAAATATATATTCACTTTCCTCTCAACTTTCTCACCTGAACTATAGGTTATGTGAATTCAACTATCTTCATTTTATATAGTATCTTTAGGATGCTTGTGCACAATTCTCAATATATTAAAACCCTTTCATGCCTACTGTGGTCCTTCCATTGCCCTTTAAGCAATCCACAAGTCAGACAACTCAGAACTGTATGATCTGAGAAGGAGGTAGGCTATTCATAGTGAGATTGATAGACTGTCTTGACAGGCTCTCCTAGCATGATGAAATATCAAAAGACTCCAGCATGTTGGAGTCCCTGTGGGGGGCTGAAGGGAAGACAACACGAGGTTCACAGAAGGAAAAAATGTGAATGGGTTGTGATCTGTATGTAGTATGTAAGGTTAGGTGTGGAAGAACCCTGGAGTTTACCAACATGGTGAAACCTAGAGTGTAGGAAAATCACTTTGGCAGCTGGAGGAGAGTTAGGGACTGGGAACACAATTTGAAGACTACATTATAATATTCCAAAAGAGAAATAAGGTTGTGAACTAGAGTAGTAGCAGTGTGTGTGGGAAAAAAAAAGAAATGTTATAAAAGAAAAAAATGACAAGATTTGGCAATGGATTGGATATGTGGAGAGAGAGGAATCAAGGATGGCACTGGGGTTGCAAGCCTGAATAATGGCAAAGCAATGAGGGGAGAGGTTGGGAGAAAATGTGATGAGTTGTATTTTAGATGTGTTGAGCTTCAGATGTTTAGAGAATATAATTTAACAAGCTTAAAAGACAGCTGGTGATGCGGGACTAGAGTTCAGAAGATATAGAGATCTGGGAATCATTTACATCTAGATGATATAATGAAGTGAGATGGGGAAGAGGAAACAGAAAAGAAAATGATGATAGAGTTAAAAGATAAGCAAACGCAGAACAAAATCACAGCGAATACCCAATTAAGGAATGTAACACAAGTGAAGATCCAGTGAAGGACTGGTAGGTAGGAGGAAAACCAGGAGAGAAAAATGTCACAAATCCCAGAAAGAAGAGTATCTAGGGGAAGAAAGTGATCAGCATTGTAAATGTGGTAGAAGTCAAGAAGGATAAGAATTGAACAAAGGCAACTAGATTTGGCAATTAAAAGATTACTGGCTATTTTGGAGAGGACCATCTCACTTGGATGAAGTTGGAAGTAAGAGTGCAAAAGGTTAAGAATACAGTGAGAGGAAAGCAGAATGGAAGTGGTTTATAAGTTATAGAGTCTATGAAGAAGTGTGACAGCTGACATTAATATAGGAGTTGAAGGTTTGGAAAGTCTCATATATAGATATATAGATGTAGATATAGATATAGATATAGATAATCTCCTCTTACATATTAGAGAACTTGAGATTTGGAGAACCACTTGTCCAACAGATAAAAGGAGTCACAGAGATGGGTTTGAATATAGGTCTTTCTGATACCAAGACCAACATTCTATCCATAATGCTAAGCTGATGATGTAGTTAATGTAAAAATATCATGTTATCTCATGATGACACAGGTATTCTACAAATAAAATATTCTGGGATGATAGAATAGTGTAGAACTGAATACTTACAACATTCTGTGATTGGATATAATTACAGCAACTGTACCTGATAGAACAGAATTAAGGAAATATTTCTTTAAGAAAGTCTATATGTTGCAACCTTAATCCCTGATAAAGAATCCTTAGTTTGTTAGAAATATTACTGCCACAGTTGGTGAACACAGACATTCTGAATTTCCTATATAAAAAGTAGATTATGAAGGTCTGAAAACTCTGTAAAAGATATCCTGTTACCAAAGGAAAAACAAAACAAAAAACAGTGCATATAACAAGTGGAATCATATCTTTGGCTTTTCTTTGAAAAAAAAATCGCTCACCTATGGAACTAGAGTGTTCTGCCCTAATACTTTAACTAGTCTTACAGAGTATTTTTTTTTCAATTTTTGGAACTGTGAAAACTTAAAATAACTTTCCTCACCTAACTTCCTATAAAAGATCCAATTAAAGCCCACAGAAGTTTCCAGGAAACGGGACCCCAAAATTCAGTAGTTTTTTTCTTTTTAAAAAATTATTTATTTTTATTTTTCAGCATTCGCTTCCATAAGTTTTAAATTTTCTTCCCCTCCTTTCCCATTCCCTTCCCAAAATAGCATGCAATATGATATGACTCTACACATACATTCCAATTAAACACATTTTCACATTAGTCATGTTGTATAGAAAAATTATAAAGAGTGCAAGAGAACATGAGAACGAAAAAAATGAAACAACAAGAAAAAGTCTGCTTCGCTCTGGATTTCAACTCCATAGTTCTTTCTCTGGATGAAGATAGCATTTACCATCATGAGTCCTTTAGAATTGTTTTAGGTCCTTGCATTTCTGACAAGGGTTAAGTCTATGAAAATCAGTTATGGCACACTATGGCTGTTTCTGTGAACAATGTTCTCCTGGTTCTACTCACTTCACTCAGCATCAGTTTATATGTCTTTCAGGATTTTATGAAGTCTACCTGTTCATCATTTCTTATAGCACAATAGTATTCCATGACATTCATATACCACAGCTTGTTCAGCCATTCCCCAGTTGATGGGTATCCCCTCAGTTTCTAATTCTTGACTGTCACAAAAAGAGCTGTTCTAAATATTTTTGTACAGGTGAGTCCTTTTCCCATTTTTATGATCTCTTTGGGAAACAGCCCTAGAAAAGGTATTGTTGGGTCAAAGGGTATGCACATTTTTATAGCCCTTTGGGCAAAAGCTCCAAATTGCTTTTCACAATGGTTAGATCAGCTCACAGCTCCACTAACAATGAATTGGTGTTCCAACTTTCCTACATCCTCTCTAACATTTATCATTTTCCTGTTTTGTCATATTAGTCAATCTGATAGGTGTGATGTGGTACCTCAGAGCTGTTTTGATCTGCATCTCTCTACTCAATAGGGATTTAGAGCATTTTTTCATATGACTATAAATAGCTTTAATCTCTTCCTCTGAAAACTACCTGTTCATCTCCCTTCACCCAGCAATATTGCTTCTAGGACTGTATCCCAAAGAGATCATAAAAATGGGAAAGGGTCTCACGTGTATAAAAATATTTATAGCAGCTTTCTTTGTGGTGGCCAAGACCTGGAAATCGAGGGGATGCCCATCAGTTAGGGAATGGCTGAATAAGTTGTGGTATATGAATGTAATAGAATACTACTGTGCTATAAGAAGTGATGAACAGAAAGATTTCAGAGAGGCCTGCAAGTACTTTTATGAAATGTTGCTGAGTGAAAGGAGAAGAACCAGGAGAACTTTGTACACAATAACAACCACAGTGTGTGAGGAATTTTTCTGGTAGACAGCCCTTCACAGCAAGGCAAGGACCTAAAACATTCTCAATGGACTTGAGGCAAAATTCTTTCCATACCCAGAGGAAGAAATATGGAATTGAATCACAGAATGAAGCAGACCATTTTCTCTTGTGTTATTTTTTGTTTTATTTTCATGGTTTCTCCCATTCACTTTAACTCTTCTATGCAATACCTCTAAGATGAAAATGTATTTGATTCCTATCAAATGTATGTGTAGAACCTACAGAAGATTGCATGCCATCTTAGGGAGGGAGGGGGAAGGGAAGGAGGAAGGAGGGGGAAAAAAATCTAAGATATATGGAAGTAATTGTAGAAAACTAAAAACAAATAAATTAATGTAAATAAAAAAATTATCAAGGAAAACTGGCAGATATTCTAGAACCAGAGGGTAAAATAGAAATGGAAAGAATCCACCAATCACCTCCTGAAAGAAATACCTAAAGGTAAACTCCTAGGAATATTGTAGTCAAATTCCAGAGTTGCCAGGTCAAGGAGACAATATTATAAGCAGCCAGAAAGAAACAATTCAAGTACTGAGGAAACCCAATCAGGATAACACAGAACTTAGCAGGTTCTACACTAAGGGATTGAAGAGTGTGGAATATGATATTCCAGAGGCCAAAGGAGACAGGTTTAAAACCAAGAATCACCTACTCAGCAAAAGTGAGTATAATTCTTTAGGGGAAAAAAATGGAACTTCAATGAAATAGAGGACTTCCAAACATTCTTGTTCAAAAGACCAGAGCTGAATAGGAAATTTGACATTCATAGATAAGAATCAAGAGAAGTATGAAAAGGTAAACAAGAAAGAGAAACCATTAGGGACTTATTAAAGTTGAACTGTGCATTCCTACACGGAAAGATGATATTTGTAACTCATGAGACCTTTCTCAATATTAGGATAGCTGGAGGGAAAATATATATATATATATATTATACACACATATATATATGTATGTATGAATATATATATTATATATCCCAAAGAGATTTATATATATATGTGTGTGTGTGTATATGTATATATGTATGCATATGTATTTTTTATTAAAGCTCTGATTTATTTTTTCAAAATAATTTATTTATTTTTCAGTTTTCAACCCACCCTCATTGAGAAAACAAGCAATTCAATATAGGTCATACATGTGTAACAATTCAAAGCACTTCCATAATAGTTATGTTGTAAAAGACTAGTCACATGTCCCTTTGTCCTATCCTGCCTTCCTTTTATTCTGTTCTCTCTCCCTTGACCTGTCCTCCCACAGTAGTGTTTGCTTCTGATTTTCCCTTTCCCCAATTTGCTGTCCCTTCTATTGTCCTCCCTTTCTGTCTCCTTCTTCCTTGTCTTCCTACAGGGCAAAATAGATTTCCATATCCAGTTGATTGTGTGTTATTCCTATTTAAGCTAAATCCCATGAGAGTAAGGCTCACTTATTTCCTTTCATCTCCACCCTCTTCCCCTTCATTGTAAAAGCTCTTTCTTCCCTCTTTTATGTGAGATAATTTACTGCATTGTACCTCTCCCTTTCTCTTACTCCTAGTACATTCCATTCAACAATAAATTTTAGTTTTTTAGGTATTCTCCCTTCACATTCAACTCACCCTGTGCCCTCTGTCTATGTATGTGTGTGTGTTAGTTGTTTTTCCAATGAGATATTTCACATTGCCTTCTATTTTTCATTCTTTTGGTTTTGTTTTGTAATTTCTTGGTTTCTCATAAAGTCATTAGTTTCCATCTGCTCCATTCTCATTTTTAAATAACTATTTTCTTCAGTGAGCTTTTGAACCTCCTTTCCCATCTGACCAATTATACTTTTTAAAGCATTCTTCTCCTCATTGGCTTTTTGGAGCTCTTTTGCCATTTGGATTAGTCTATTTTTAAAATGTTATATTCTTCAGCATTTCTTTGGGTCTCCTTTAGGAAGCTGTTGACTTGCTTTTCATGATTTTCTTGCATTGCTCTCATTTCTCTTCACAATTTTTTTTCCACCTCTCTTACTTGATTTTCAAAACCCTTTTTGAGCTCTTCCATGGCCTGAGACTATTGCATATTTATTTTGGAGGTTTTGGATGCAGAAGCCTTGACTTCTTCTGACAGTATGCATTGCTCTTTGCCATCAGAAAGGATGGAAGAAAATACCTTTCTACCAATAAAGCAGCATTCTATAGTCTTATTTTTCCCCCTTTTTGGGGGCATTTTCTCAGTCACTTACTTGACTTTTGAGTCCTTTGTCAATAGGGGGGTATACTCTAAGGACCTGTAAGTTCTCAGCTCCTCCAATGTGGCACAATCAAGTTAGAGGAGTTTACTCCTCTCCCTGCCTGCACTCTGGTCTGTGAGTAACTACAAGCACTCTTTTCTACCCTGAATCTGAGAGTAAGATTCCCTCTTCACAGCCACCTCCAGCTTCACCATGCCAATGCTCCTCCTCACCCCAGGATGACCACTCCAGAACTGAGATCCAGATTAACTGCTCAATTTCTCCAGAGTCTTTAGGCAGAGGTCTGCAAAAGTGGATGCTGCTGCCACCCTGGGGTTGGGGCTGGGCCCAGACAGCACTCCCTTCTCACCCAGGTGAAAGAGTTTCTTACTGACTTTTCAAGCTGTCTTTGGAGTTTGTGGGTTGAGAAATCTGGGAACCACAGCAGTTAAATGTGATTCCCCACCCTGAAGCCTGCTCCAGTCCTGTCCATGCTGTGCAGTGCAGCCAAGGCTGGGCTGCTCTCTGCTCTGAGTCTGGTGAGATAGACCTTTCCTGTTGGCCTTCCAGGCTGTATTGGGCTGGAAATATGTTTCACTCTGTCATTTTGTGGTTTCTCCTGCTCTAGAATTTGTTTAGAGTTATTTTTCGCAGGTATTTCATGGGCTATGCAGGAGGAGCTAGAACAGGTCCATCCTTCTCCTCTGCTATCATAGCTCTGCCTCCAGAACATTTTTTTTAAACTATAGTATGAGTACATTGGCAATTAAATATTAAGATGAGAAACCTCATATTTTCTAACTGAAATGATACTATCTTAAGTATTGCAATTAATTACAAGCCTTTGAAGTTGGAGCAATTTGATGTGTTAATTAGTTTTTTTAGACATGAGCTTGACACACAAAAAAGTATCAAGCAAAATTCATTAAAATAGAGTTCTGAGAATTTGAACACCTTGGCCAAGGTAAACTCCACCCTTCTTCAGGAGAGAGAGAGAGAGAGAGAGAGAGAGAGAGAGAGAGAGAGAGAGAGAGATGGAAGTGGGGGCATTTTTATAAAGTTTGTGCAAGACAGATCCTTCCATCAGAGGATGGATCACAAACTTTTGACATGCCCACCATACATCATTATCAAGTGAAGTTGCATTTTTAGTTGGCTCCCTATAATGACTTCAGGTTCTCCTTTCTGATAGACTTTCCTGTGAACAGCTCATCAAGCCTACACACAAGTTTCTGACCTTTTTCACCTGAATCTACTAGTTCACATTTCTGATTAACTTTCCCCACTGAGAGTTTTGACCTTGTGGAAACGAAACTCTTTCTTTTCTTTTTTCCCCCCCAATTTTTGTTTCCACTCCTAAATACAATCAATATCTCCTCACCTTCTTTAGCCTATGAATTTTTCCCTTCATCTATCTCACCTTTGTATGAATATGGGAAGGGAGGAAAATTGACTGATGGATTGACAGATTACAAGGGGGCAGTCCCCTTTCATGTGTACAGATACAGAGACTCAAAAGAAAAAGACAAATCAATGAACTGTCCTTTTAGAAGTTCCATCTTATTCACCAATCTGGGGAGGAACATTATGTGAAGCAGTTTTCTGGTCTGGATGCTCATTCAAGCCATCTTCAGCAAAGCATCTCAGTATCTTCTTTCCTTTATCTTCTTGTAGAAATTTAGATGTCCATTTTCATACATAACTGACCTTGATACAATTTTAGATTACCATTCCTAAACTTTATAGTCTTATCACTCTTATGTAATCAAAATTTGGTCAATTGTCAGGTTTAAAAAATTCACATTACAACCCAGTTTTTACACTTTACATTAATTTACTATTCATCTTCCCCATCAGGGGGATGAGATTTCACTCAGGAATTAACAACAGTCTCCAGTAAATACATAAATACAATAAGTAATCATTCTTAACACAGTACACATCACATCGTAAAACAATTCCAACTTCTGGACAATTGATGCTTCTTTTAAAGCATTTACAAGATAGACCACAAACCATTCTTCTTTTAACATTAACCAATTGAGAAAACAATAATATTAACTAAGTATGTTAACCTCACAGGCCTTCAATCTAACTGTCTCCATGCTATTACTAAGAATTAAAGGACCCTAACTTATTGTTGTTGGTCTAAAATCCTAAACCTAATAGCTTAATTTTTGAACTTAACTTCAGATGTTCCTCTACCAACAATGTATTATTTAATAGATCTGGTATTATGCTTACAAAACTTTTGATTGTGGGAAATTGTCACTAAGAGTTGGGATATTTCAGGGCAATAACATTACCCTAACTTCATGTCAATTCCAGGAAGGAATAGATTGTCAATTGGCATTTAGCCAGGCTTAAAGTCTGCCAGTTCTCAGTGGGGAAATTGAGTCAGAAAAATCCTACATCAGTTCAGGTGAAAAAAGTCATTATCCCAACCTTCTCATGAGCTGACCTTTTTGCAGTTCATACTAGCATCTCACTGGTTCACTGGCATCATTGATCAGTGGCTCAGACATCCTTTCTTTCTATCCACACCTGGAGTTAGACTCATAAGAATAGTCAGTTATTAGTCCCATAAAATCTTAAATTAGCAAGCTCCAATAATCAGTTTCAGATATGACTATATAATTTCACATTGGCTAAGGAACATATTCTGAAGCAAGCCTTAAGTAGCTTGCATGCCTTTCTATACTTGTTCTAGTTCCTAATTAAATAACAATCATAAAATCAAATTTATCAAAACCATAAGTTATTACTCTAATAGATTTACATCTGTTTCCCAAGCTTCTCTATCCCTTTCTGACTATGCTCAGTGCAAAAGAATGAACTATACATATAAGTTCAAACACTAACTTCAACTTATGTTCATGAAATGAATTCAAATCAAAACAGAAACATTTAACTTTTCCCTCAACACAAAATATTACCAGAGGCTACCTGCCTCTAAGAAACTATACGGATTTTTTTTTTCCAAATTGAAGATGTCTCTGACTTAGTCTCAGCAATTTGATTCAGTCAATTGTATTTACCCAATTGTTCTTACATCACATTGTAACATGTAAAGACCTTATTCGAAGTCAGGACCTTTGTCCCATACCCCAAAAGAGTTTTAGTCCATTTTGTCTTATAGGGCCCCAGAAAACCTCACCTTGAAAGCTTCTTTGATTTCTCCACTTGAACTGGCTTTCTTGAGGGCCATAAGCTTTTCTTTATCACTATGCCCTATCAATCAAATTCTCCAGGCTACAATCCACTCTCATCAAGACCTCCTTGGAACCTCCAGATCACCTGGGGTCACCCCTGAACTCCTTCTCCAGTTCTCCTGTAAATCAGATCCATGGAAGTGCCCAGACTCCATCCAACCTGCTTACGTTAGCAATACAAATATTCAGATTCCTTAAAAGTCTACCCAATATTGAGAAACCTTAACAAACTTTGACCTTCTTTAGCTGAAAGAAGGCTTGGGTTGAATTCATTTGAACAGGACCCAGCATGTTCCTGTTTTTGAGTCCCAACGACCTCTACCTCAACAATTCCATATCATCACAGTTAACTTTAAATCTCAGTTTTGTTCTATGGAACAATGATTTAATATCACATTTATGCGTTTGTTTCCTTCATCTAATTATTTCCATAGCATTTAGAAAAAAATGTCCTATTCCCAGGATTTTATCTTTCATGAGACTATGCAAGACTACCAATTCAGCCCAACTCAGAAATAGTCGAGTGGGAAAACATTCATTTTCGCAGGAACACAATGGGGAAGTTGAGCCAGAAGGATCCTTTCCCAGGTTGAGGACAGGATTGTTTCCTGAGGCAAACTTCTGCCTGTAACAATCATATTCCTCTCTGAGTAGTAGAGCACAATTAGTAATGGTCCCAGAGGTCTTTGCATCAGATGGCAGGTTTCACTAATGAAAAATTTTACTGAGACTTACATCTTAGATCTTAAATTTGTCCTAAAAACCAATCACTAGAGATTATTTATCACCAAAAAAGTTCCTTATTTAGGAACTCCATATATAGACTACAACTTTAACAAAGCAAGTTTACCCAAGTCTGAAGTGCCACTGCTTGCTAGCCTCAGATGCTATAGCCACTTGGGTGATGCTTTCAGGCTTTTCCAGCCTCAGATGCCCAGGGTGGGGTTGGCACCCCTCCTTTCTTTTCACAATAGGAAAGAGTTAATATCTTTTCTCTGAGCAGCTCTGAGTTCAGATTTGATCTTAAGAAGCTCTTCTGTAATAATGACTGCACTTTGAAGATGCATGAGGAGACTGCCACTAGGCTGTCTTAAATTTATCACAGAGCTTCCTGGAGCAATAAAATTCCTGGTCTCCTTTATCTTGTCCATTATGTTCCAACCCACATAAAACCTTTATATAACAAATTAGCTTACAAATATAAATTTGGTAGGCCTTTGAAAAATCATACAAAAGATTTTACAAAATGTTTCTTCATACAACAAATATTTCCATCTTAGAAAAGGTTTACAATTTATCACAAAATCCTCTTGAAGCTAATTGACAAAAATTATGAGAGAAGATCTAAAACCAAGGTGTTTGCATAATTACCAAGTGTGCTTTCACAAACATACTTTTGTAAATGCTTGATTTGTAGCACAATTTTAGTTAAAACTGCCTTCTGAATAGCAGAAATAAACTTTTTTACATATTTGATACATCTTTAGATGAAACAGGCTTGAAAATCACACCCATATATAAAATATATGTGTATGTATGTATGTATGAATGGATATGTAAATATGTATATGGGATTCTCATTTTCTCAGTAGAAATTCTACAACACAAAAACTCTTACACAGAATTCATAACAGCTTCTTAACCAATTCATCATTAATTTAATAATGCAATTTCTAATATAACAACATTTAGGTAAATTAGTTTTTGGACAATATACAATATATATTTAAAACTTGAAGCAACCCATTATTCATTCTGGTGAATGCATTTCCACATCACCTTGCACAGAAATTAATTTCCTTACCACTATGTAGGCACACATTATCACCTGATAATTTTCTGTGTTTTTAAATACTTCCTCACACACTCACTACTTATTAAAACCATCTGAAACCAACACATCCAGAACAACCATTTAAATCTTCTTGTCTGCCTTGCATATTTTCAATCAAATCTTTATTTATCTTTCCAATTCTCTCAATCCCATTGCTCAGATTATCCAGCTTTTCTTTACATTTCAACCATGAGGCAAGATATCTCATAATTTATTACTCTTTACTAACAACTGTCTGTACTAGAATCCTATTCCAGTTCAAACAAAGCAAATAGGTTAATAGCTAAGCTTTTCACAAACTTGTTCATTCTTCCTTAATTATACTCACTCTAGAAGAATGAGATACTTCAGGAACTATATCTTTTTAGCTAAAATTTCAAATGTAAAATCTACCATTATATAGTAAACATCAGCATTTTCACTGATTATTTACAACCAAATATAAGTTTCAAATTATCAAATTTCTATCATATACTTTTAAAACCCTACTTTATATATAACAAAATCCACATTTAAAAATTGTAACTATTACATTAGATTAATGTTGCATCTAATGTATGCCCCTCCTTGTGTCAAGCACTTTACAATCATAAATGTCAAATAACAATATATTTTTCTGCTTAATCCTGATAGGAAGAGCACTCTCAGATGCTGCTCTTTTTTCCTTCAGAACAGATTTTGATTTGAATCTTATCAAATCTGTATTTATAATCACTAATGATAAACATTTTAACCTTATTTTCTTAAGTCAAATACTCTTGCTACTTAAAAGAAAATTTTATTCATAACTTCACATAATCCCTTGAAGGAAAATGCGGTGGACATTTTCACCTGTGAATAGTTTTTTCCCTTTTTACTCTACTTCCTTAAAAGACTGAAACTGTGTCTTCAGTCTCCCCTCCTCCTTCCCCATTCTGAGTGTCACCAGACAAGAAACTTTCCCAATCCAATTCCAGCTTTCCTTGCCCCTCAAAAAAAAAAAAAAAAGAGAGAGAGAGACCCTCGAAGTTAAGAGCCTAAAAATTCAACTTATCAAGAGAGTCACATTTTTTTTAAAGTTGAATACTCTGCAAAGAGTGATCTGAGAGAAAAAGGTTCTACCTTCCTTTATCTTTCTTGGCATATTCAAAAACTTGGCCAGAGTTTAGAATGCAGAAAGAAAGATTTTTTTAGAAAGGTTTGCAACTCACTATTAACACCATTAACACTTCACAAACACACACAGACAAGACATTTAACAAAGCATTATAGAGTGCACATTGATTTAAAATTTGAATTTAGACCAGTCAATTGGTTTCTAGCCAATTTTAAGGACTAACTTCATCCCTAATTCCCATGTTCTTCGAGTGTCACCTCATGAGGGTTGCCATTTACTCCTGTTTTTTCCCTTTAGGGCAGTCTCTCTTGAAATGTCTTGACTTTTCATATTTAAAGCATATATTTTGTCCTGGCCACCCTTTCCCTCTGTTCTTGTTAGCCTTTCCTGTACTCCCTCATTGGTTTCTGCATCCCAATCTTGGTTCCTTCTTAGTCCCTTCTGATTTTACCACTTCTTTAACAGTCTGAACCATGAGCCTGATCTGCTTTTGCTTCTCATCTTCCCTTCTGGCATATACGTTTGGGCTTCTCTCAAAAACTCCTCTAAAGGTTTAGTACTCCATTGTTCTAATTTTTAGAGTTTTTGTTTGTATTTGGCCAGGAATTAGTCACAAAATGTGCCTTAAACATTCCTTCTGAAAACTTTCTCTCATTCTTTCTAAAAATTAGGGGGAGGAGGGGGGGCGCAAATCTTCCTTCTTTTTTTTTGGCTTAGGAAAATGCCAGCCACTGTTGAGACTAAAGTCCCTGGGGCTCAGCAATCAGAATAGTTCTTTTCTTCTTCTGACACCTCCTTTTTATTGTTTTGTAAATTCAATAACTGGCAGACCCAATCCTCCTCTGATCCAAATTTTGGCCAAAAAACTGAAGGTGTCAGGATAGGTCCTTTGGTCTGCTCCTGACAATAATATTTTATCATCTTTTCCTTATTCTTTCCCTTGGTCCTGGGAGCATCCTCCCAATATGTAAGTAAGTTTCCCAGTGGGTTCTCTGGAGGTATATTTTCTCAGAGATTAACCTTAGAATTCTTTCTCCCCATTGTTTGATTTTGTGGGACTCTGTCCAAGTTCACTTGTTAGCTTAAGGCCAACCAGGAAACTCCTGGACAGGGATCTGACCAACAAAGAGATTGCCATGCCAAACCACTCTGTCAGTAAAATATCAACTCAGAGTGCAAATTCCTGGGATGGCCTGATCTTTGCCCAATATACTGGCTCACCTGGTCAGCCAGCAAGTTTGCTCCCCAATTCCTCTGAACTCCCTGAAGTGGTTTGGAGTCACGTGCTTGAATGGAATAGATCTAACTTACAGGGATTGTAAAAAAAATAACAGCAGTGCCCTCCCTGTGTTTTATCTCACTCCCTCAAGTCAGTGAGTCAAGGCCAACATTGGTTGCCAGATTGTTAGAGACAGGCTTGATACACAAAAAGCTATCAAGGAAAATTTGTTAAATTAGAGTTCAGAGGAATTGAACACATCTTGGCCAAGGTGAACTCCACACTTCTTCAGGATGAAAGAGAGAGGAGAAAGAGAGTGAGAGAGAGAGAGAGACATGGAAGTGAGGACATTTTTATAAAGTTTTTTCTGGACAGATCCATCAGAGAACAGATCGGTCCATTCTCTTTCAGGTCACAATCTTTTGACATGCACTGTATGTCATTAACAAGCACAGTTGGAATTTTAGTTGGCTCCCTATAATGACTTCATGTTCTCCTCTCTGACAGGCTTTCCCTCAAACAGCTCATCAAGCCTGTGCACAAGTTTCTGACCTTCATCTGACTCTGCTAGGTTACAATTCTGATTAACTTTCTCCTCTGAAACTTTTGACCTTGTGAAAACAAAACTTTTTCCTTTGTTTTATATGCTAATAGAATACAGCTTTATATGCTAATAGAATTTTGACCAAATCTGGTGTGGAACATCCTTCTACTAAATGATGTGTAAATACAAATGAGAAGTAGAAATAGGGGCAGACAGGAGGGATAGTTACATAGGAGCGCTCAGTCAGGAATAGTTTTGCTTTTATTATACTATTTTATTGTATTATTTATACCTTTTATTATAGTGCACCATACCTGGCATAGAGTCATTTATTTTGTGATCTGTAAGGTCTTGTGTTAGAGCAGCACTTCTCAAAGGATGGTCCAGGAACCCAAAAGTGTCCCTGAGACCCTTTCAATTCAAGAGATCACAACTATTTGAATAATGATACTGTTTTAATTTTGATATGATAGATAGGAAAAGTCAAAGGACTGATGTGTTTTGAATATCTTCCTTTTCCCTTCCCCCTCAAAGAGTCATAATGACAACTTCAACAGAAGCTCATAGCAGTGATGGCTTGTATAAGACCTGAGAGAGGAACTAAAGCTGTTCCTGAGCACCAAACTCTAATCTACAGGAGGGAAGATTTTGAATTTGCTGGGCAACATGACCTAACATTCTTGTTAGAGAAGGGAGATTTCCCAGGCAGCACTAGTTTTGGTAGTTGTTTCACTTGGAACTCAAACTTCAAGAGTACTTGAGTTTGAAAGTTCAAACTTCCAAAGAATCCTAGTTTATGTGCACAGGTCTGATGAGAAGGGAGGACTTGGGGAGACCTTGTAGGACTCTGGGAAAGAGGGATTCATCGGAATGATGAAATGTTGCCCTGATGGCATCCTCAAGTTGTGAGGGCAGTTCATAGGTCATATGAGTACTTTAAATTTCCATACTTGTTAACAGACTTGTAAGTGATTATGCAGTATCATGCATTTTCTATGGGCAACTCCATATCCGTTATTCATGTACATGTGTGGGAGTTGGGGTCCATTATTCACATTTGGGGAAACTTAGACATTTATCACCTGAATCTAAACTGTATTTTGAAAAAAAATCCTGAGGTTGGAGTTCTTTGGGTACTCCTGAACCAAAGGTTACAGAAGGATCTGTGATTTTTTGGATATGATTTTAGTGCCAGAACCTTAATAGATCTCTAATAAGAGCTTATTGATTGATTACTCCCTTTATAATCCAGATTGTAACCTATTTTTGTCCTCCCTCTCATTTCTTATCCATTCCCCAGGAAGTCCATCCAACATGAATCTCCCTCTACTTTTGACATAGCATGGATTCCAGTAGAACAAAGAATTATTCTTTGGTTATTCTTTTCTCTTGTCATGTGATGTCATGATCACTTTCCTGCTTATGGTATAAAGTATTACTCAAAGCTGGAAGGTTTAAGTGTTTTTTTTTCACTAAAATATTCCAACACTTTTAGGCAGAGAAGCAATTTTCTAGGCAGTTTAAAATCAGTCAATGGGATAAAAACAAATAAAAACCAAGGGCAAGAGGGTTCTAAAGCAGTCAGCAAAGAGGTTCCCTGGGGTCTCAAAAAGTCCTAGTCAAAGTCTCAAATATTAATTTTACACTTATTTATCCCAAAAGTCCCATAGCAGGATCTCAGAGAATCCAAATGGAGTCAGTGTCACTTCCACCTGTCCCAGGTCTGCCCCACAATTTCCTTGCTCGCAACAGTCCCAGCTGGTGCTGTGACATCTCCCTAGTTCTACCAATCTCCTAGCTTACCACAGGAGCATTTTATTTTTAGTCCTATACATCTGAATAACCATCCATGACAACAGAAGAATCAGTGTTAAATTGTTAGTACAGACAGCAATTGTTTGTTCTTCATTTTCACAGAGGGTCAATGACAATACAGGGTGATGATGCACATGAATTGGATTTACATGGGGCAGAGTTTCACAAAGCTGTCAGTCTCACTCTTTCTTCCAGAGTTATGGAAGTTGAGTGGCATGAAAAATGTTAAGATGACTAGAAATGTCCCTGGATGCAGTGATATAAAGCTGTGATGGCAATCAAATTAGGATCTTTTACTGTTTTTGTTTTACTCTCATTGAATAATGTGATTGAGGAGGATTTTATCCCACCAATTGATGGGCCTGTCCATTGAGGGAAGCTTGATTAGGGGAGTTGTTTTGTAGGAGGTTCCCAATTACCTTTTGTTTTTTTTTTTTCTATTGAGGCACTGGGTCAGAGGATTATGCTCTGTGGCAGGGTGAGGTTTTACTTTGAGACTTACTGACTGGAAATGTTTCTTTGGCCAGGGAGACTCTGGGAAGCTGCTTAGTAGCCCTCCTGGGTAAAACCCAGAAGTTGGTGCTTTCCTCTCTGGTTAACTGTTTATGTACGTATTGGTCAGTGAGGTTTGGAAGCTCTGTCGACTTTTGATTTCACTTTGTTTTCTCTGAAATTCACGGTGCTGACTTTTCCCCCTGAACTAACTGAATGATACATGTGTTTGATTAAAGTGATTGTTACCCCTCAAAAGTTGCCTTTTCTTTTATTAATACAGATCTAAGAACCTGTGATAGTATGCCCCCCTATATATTTTGGGGTGCTTACTGATACAAACACCAGTGTGATATCCATAACAGCCACTATGAATATGAATGTGTATTTCCAGGGTAAATTCACAAAATATAATAAATTCTCTTCAAAGGAAAATACAAAACATTTATTTGGGACATCATTAGAATACCAGGAGGTAAGATTTAACAGGATACTGGGGTACTTGTCATTAATCCATGGAGCACCAACATCTTAAACCTTCTTTCCATCTGACCTCCCTACAGAAACAAGTTCCCCCAGACAAATTCCTCTGACTCCTCACAGCTTGCTTCTCTCTCTCTGCTACAACTGCTCTCTCCTCCTTGGGTAAGCTCCTCCCAGTCTGAGCTCCATGTGACACAGGCTCCATGTGTTAGGCCCATGTAACTGCAACCAAAGTAGGATTTTTTTGCTGTTTTTCTGGATTGAGTTTTATACCATCAAGTGCCTTTGATTGAGTCTTGCCTTTGATTGAATCAAGAGTTTTGGATTAGAAACAGTGCATATGTGTACACACACACACACACACACACACACACACATATTGTTCTTCTTGAAGGGAGAGTAGAGAGTAGAGAGAGAGAAGCAGAACTGAGAAGCAAGTGTGAGTAACCTGGGAGAACTTGCTTGTGGGGAAGCCTTACAGAAAGAATGTTTGTGATACTGGCACTCCCTCTATTGATCTGTGTTGATTTCTTAGACAGAAGTCCTGTCTGTTGGTCTATGCTAATTTCTCAGATAGAAGTCCTAGCTGTTGATCTGTGTTAATTTCTTAGGCAGAAACCCTGACTGTTGGTCTTTATGAGTGAATTGAGCTGAAGAATGGAGATCTGCCCATGGTGTAAGAGCAAGGACCCCAGCATACACAGAAGGGCCAGTTGTACAGGTTCTTAACATCTGCTTTTCTAAAAAGAAAGCAATTTTTGAGGGGTCAGTAATCTACTTCAATTATTTTCAACAACAGAGAAAATACAAACAGAGAAATAAAGACCAACAGACAAGGCTTCCAATTGTCTGACCATAAGCAATACATACATCAGAGATCAACAGACAGATCCAACTGTCTGACCATTACATACATATATAGTTAGCAGAGAGAGAAACACGAGCATCTGGGTTTTCAAACCCGGGGGCTCTTAATGGCTCTCCAGAGTTTCATCTGGCAAAAGAAACTTCTTCCAAAGAATAAATCCCATACTCATTTTTTAGAGCCAGGGGACATCATGACCCTTGTAAACCAGTGTCTCATTAGAAAATAACAAAAGGTGTGGGCCTTCCTACAAAATAAATCTCTCCTAAGCAAGCTTCCCTTTATTGGCAGACCCATTAATGGGAAAGGAAGATCTTTAATTCTCATTAACATAATTAACATTACATACAGGAAGGAGGCTTAGCTTAAGCCCCTTTTAAGAGCTGTTCAAGTGAATTGAGATGATGGCATTGGTAATGTGTATAAATATTGCTATAACGCTGTTAAGCTTTGTTTTCCTAGAAAGAGAAGCTGTAGGCAGGAGCCTCTGGAGCCTGCTGTTAGGCAGAAGCAGGAGGGTTTTGGGGTAGAACTGCCCCATGAGCTGAAATAAGGAGCAGGAGTAGAGAGCTGCCTGCATGTGAACCCAGGCAAGAGCTGGGAGTGGTCTGTCCACAGAGGAGGAGTTGTGGGGTTTGGGTGTCAGCTTGGAGTCAAGATAAGAGAGGAACTTGGACACTATGTATTAAGGAGATTGTTCTTACAGTGACTTAGGGGTGAATGGTGTGGTATTTTCTGCTACCCCTTCAGGATGTGTTGTGCTAGGGAAGACCCTAGCTGGGGACCCCCTGTCTTTGGGGATGCAATGTTATATGCTACCTATACGTATATGTTTTGTTTATATTGCTCTGAATGTTATGCTTTATTGTACAATGTTTAGTATATTGTTTACTAGAGAGTTCATTATACTGTATGATTAGATCCTTAAAATTATTCACAGAATCAGTCCTCAGGTGTGCTGCTGTGATTGGCATTACAGCCTATTAATGGGTGGGGAAGATCTTCCTACTCAATTAAAATTATAAGTGGATGACTTTGCCAATGGTGTGGAAGAGGTTAGTGGGCTAGAGACCAGTTTTCTTGGAGTTGGTGAGACTTTAACACTGTAAAGAGCAAGTAGATTTGAGCTAAGTTAAGATGGGTGTCATTTTTTTCCAGAGAATTTTCTCTCATTATTAAATATTTCCTAGTACAAAATATTTTAGGAATGGGTTCCCCAAATACAGTAAATAGAGCTGCAAACACAACATAAATCTATTCTTTGATGGTTAAGAAATGTTGAAGAAAAAACAAATGTAGAGCTTTTTGAGTTCTAATTCCTGTCTGCTTTCTTCCTTCCTCCCACTTAATAGTATTTTATTGTTTTTCTAATTACACGTAAAGAGAGTTTTCAATATTCATTTTAATAGAATTTTGAGTTCCAAACATTTCTCCTTCTTTCCATCCCCTTCTCCCTCACCAATATAGTATGCAATGCCAAATAGGTTATACATGTACAATCATAATAATTTCCATATTAATCTTTTTGTATTTCCACACTAATCATGTTGAGAAAGAAGAATCTGAACAAAAGGGAAAAACCATGAGAAAACAGACGAGTGAAAATAGTATGCTTTGATCTGTATTTAGATTCCATAGTTCTTTCTCTGGATGTGGTTAGCATTTTCCATTGGAAGCCTTTTGAAATATTCTTGGATTATTTTATTGTTGAGAAGAACAAAGTCTATCATAATTAACCATTACACAATTTTGCTGGTACTCTGTACAATGTTCTCCTGGTTCTGCTCACTTCACTCAGCATCAGTTCATGCATGACTTTCCAGGTTTTTCAGAAATGATCCTGCTCATCATTTCTTATAGAACAATAGTATTACATTACATTCATATACCAGAACTTGTTCAGCTATTCTCCAGTTGATGGGCATCCCCTCAATTTTCAAATCTTTGCCACCGCAAAGTTGCTATAAATATTTTTGTATCTGTGAATCCTTTTCCCCTTTTTGATGATCTCTTTAGGATACAGACTTAGTGGTATTGCTAGATCAAAGGTATGCACAGTTTGCCCTTTGGATACAGCTCCAAATTGCTCTCCATAATGGTTGGATAAGTTCATCACTCCATGAACAATATAATTTTTCAATTTTCCCACATCTTCTCTAATATATCATTTTCCTGTTTTGTTTGCCAAACTGATAGATATCATGTAGTAGCTAAGAATTGTTTTAATTTGCAGTTATCTAATCAATACTGATTTAGAGTCTCTTTCATATGATTATAGTCTTTGTTTCTTCCTCTGAAAATTGCATAATCACATCCTTTGATCATTTTAAATTAGGGAATGACTTTTATTTCTATAAATTTGATTCTGTTCTTCATATATTTGAGAAATGAGACCTTTATCAGAAATATTGACTATAAAAAATATTTCCCAGCTTTGTGCTTTGATGCATGTTATTTTCAAGGATTTGTATATAGTATGGGACTGGAGGACTGAATGAACCAAAACTTTAAGACTTGATGGCATTTTTTACATTCTAATGACAGTATCAGCAAGTACCACCAGACTCTAGTATTGTCAGTGGATGTGGTTTGCTTGGTTGAACAGGAAAGAAATGCTCTACAATCGAGGATGGTGGTGTTTGGGGATGATAGCTATGTCAGTATTTCCACATCTGCTATGCCTGGAACAATTTATCTGGAAATATCTACTGAGTGCCAAGAAAGAAGAAATGAAAATGCAGCCAATGACTTTAATTGAATTAATGCATTTTGATGGTTCTTAAGCAATAAAGGTCTCCTCAATTGTCAGTTTAAAAGTTAAGCCATTTTGAATGGAGCCACTCTGAGCATAAAAAGGAGCCAGGTATCCAGTATGGAACTGTAAGCATTTAGCAACGTGGGATTTTCCCCCCCCTGGAGTTCAGTTTCCTAGGCTTAGGCTAAATTGTAAACATCTAAACGATTAATCTTGGAACCCTGATAATTCACAGCTGTGCTGAGTTATGTCAGTTTTGTACCTTCTGACTCTGAGCCAATCAGGGGCCAAGTGTTATATCACCTGAGAGGTTGGCATTTACTTTGGGGGCTTGCTCATGAGAAGGGACTTTTGATTTCCTGGACAGGACTCTGAGTAGCCCTTTGTTAAGAGTCCCCAATTACTCAGATGTTGGTGCTCTCCTGGTCTATTGGTGTGTGGAGGTGGTTGTATTACTGTATTCAGACAGAGCCCTATTTCTTGAATCTCTGTGCAAATTTCTCTTGTTTCTATTTTTCTATACTCACTCCTTATCTGTAATTAAAGATTGTTGACCCCTTTAAAGTTGTCTTTCCTTTAGAAAAGCAGACCAAAGAACCTGTGTGAGCAGTCCACTGTGTGCTAGCGTGGTTGCTAATATAGGAACTATCAGAGAGCAGTTATTTGGGGAAAAGGAGGATGAAGTATAAGAGGGTGGAAGAGAGAAGAAAGAGTGGAAGATTTCATAACTGCTACATATTGACCAGAGCAATTTCTCCTAGCATGGCTTTGAGCTGAACAAAAGAAAATTGATTCCTTTTTTGTTAATTTCCAGAGCAGGCAGAAAACAACAAAACACGAACTCAGCTCTTTCCTCTAGACAATCAGTTACGTTGTTGTGGTATTTTTTGAGGGGGTGGGGGGAAAAGATTGTAATTGAGACTAGAATGGAAATCATCACCATAGACATTTTTGTCTTCCAATTATTCTCTCATGGCACGTTGTAAGAATACTAAATCCTCTAGATTTGATACTACTAACGGAAAGAGCACCTAGCTGTATCCATGGAAAGCTGTTTACAATTGTTTTCAGATCCTTGCCCTTGAAAGGCAATGAGGCCTAGAGAGGTCTGTGAAAAGGACAATTAACAAGCTCTCAGGGAGAACACTTCACATGGATGAAGGACAGAACATTTCAAGTAGTAGTCCTGGTAAAGCCAGAGTTCTGAAAGTAATCAAATTCTAGGGCTTAGACAGTCAAAAATGCTTTTATAACAATAGTCCCAAGGTGGAGGTAAACCTCCATACAACAAAGGAGGAATAGGTAGTGGCAAAATCAGGCTTCATTTTAAAAAATTCTCTGAGATACGTTTTATCGTGGTGGGATGCTCCACCTCCCCCCCCCCCCCCCCCCGCACCAGAGCATAGGATGTTACTATTTATATTATGGGATACATGTTATACAGCTCCAGCATTAAAGTTGCCCCCTCTCTTCCTGGCAGGTTTTTCTATCATCAGTTTCCATGACTGTACTATCAACTTTCCTCTGCCATCCTCAGGATATTTTTTCTTCTTGTATTCCATTTTGGATTCTCTTCTGTGCTGTCTCTGAAGCCTTCACTGTAGCACATGCAACCAATGAGCACCAATACCAAGAAAATAAACAGAGCAAATACTCTGTGGGGGAGAACCTCTTCCTTTGACTATACCTTCTTCCTTGGTACCAAAGTGAGCCAGTTGCCCATGCCTTTTAGTCACATACGTGTTCCCTCAAACCTTGCTTTTAATCCAGCTTAGTTGTATCCTCTCCTTCCTCCCTAGTTTCTGTTGATGAATTAAGATATCAGCAATCAGCAGCAGGCACTCATAGATGTCAGCCCAGTCTTTTCCAGCAAACACAAAATTGAAGAAAAAAAATGTGAAAATAAGCTCCTCTTCATCTTAAAACATGTAAAAATCCTAATTGGTTTAATAGTTGGATATCAATAATTAGTAAGCCTGCCTATCTTATTTCATATTTAATCTTTTACTAAATAGAAAACTGACAGATAACTAAATTGTTACAGTCAATTTAGTGGTTTCTAGAGTAACCTGCAACAACTAACAATTTTGGGGGCAGTGCTACAAATATAAAGTTTTTAATAAAGAACTATATGATTATATTTACATATATACATTATATATACATATATGACAGTCACATTAAAACTTATGACACATTTTCTAATACATTAGATTTTTTCACGTTTGCATATTTAATGGAAAACCATTACATATTATGTAAACATAGTTCATTTCACAAATGAACATGATTTCTTCCTTGAAATTACTGAATTTACTGAAAGTAATTTTTCAGTATCCTGATTTAGTTTTGGCATTCTTGAGGATTCATTACTAGATACTGATTAGTAGTTAGATTAGTAGTCCTTCAAGATCGAGATTCAAGTTTAGCAGTAGCTGAGGGAAAAATGAAGAAGAAAAAAAGCAATTTACCTTATATATTTATATACACACATATCTAATTTTAAAATTTCTCTTTGAACTCATGGTTCATCATGTTAAAGAATTTTAGGTTTAAGAATCATGAAAATGGTCATTGGTCCAAGTCAGTCTTAGAATTTTCTGAGTACTTTGAAGTTAAGTGACTTGCCCATGATCTCATAGGCAGTATGTATCACAGGGAGCACTTGAACTCAAGTTCAAGGCTTGTTTTAAAGCTCAAATCAGATAATGTATGCAAGAATACTTTGTAAAATGTAAAGTGCTATATAAATGTCAGTCACAATTATTACACTTAAAATGTATATTGATTTTGGAACAACTGATCAAATTGTTAAAATATTTCTTTTTCATCCATGTAAATGAAGTTGGTATATAAGCAGCAATTATAATTATGTTCACAATGGTATATTTGCTTATGCTCATGTTGAACTCTGCTTTTTAATTTAATTATGTTTATTTTTGCCTTTGGACTCACAATGAAACCAACCATGCCAACTATTTTGCCTATTTGAGTCAAATGTGAACCACACTTCCATTTAGCTGCAACTTTTTCCTATTTTTTGGTCAAATTTGCAACAAGGGCATCAATATAAATATTACTTTGTTCTTTCAGTACTGATGGTCATTGGACAAAGACTGTAAATTAATATTCTAACAGTTAAATGGTTATTTGTAGATGGTTTTTGAATTGTGGGATTCTTAGTATCTTTTGCCCCCGCTATCATCACCCTCCTGAAATCACTGTGAAATCACAGAATTTAACAGAATAATAGAATCTCAGACTTGGATATGACTTTCCTGGCTCTCTGATCCAAACAATCCTTGAACAACAATCTTCTTGATTACATCCCCCCAAAGTGGCCGACTAACTTCATATCTGAAGATCAGAAGGTGCTACAGAAATGAGGACCAATTATCCTTCTGTTTCATGGGATGCTGTGGCCAACAACTGCATTACCTACTGACCAGCCTTTGGGATCTAAGCCTCTCTGGTAAGTGGCCAGACTTGTCTTCCGGAAACAGACACAAGATGGCTTGAGCTACATTTCAGGCTTATTGGAAAGAACCTGCTAAATCTTGCACTTCACTTGCATAGAACAATCCATGGTTACTTCAAAGTGATGAAGAAGAAGATAGGAGGAGATGGAACTGAAACAGCACCTTTGTAGGAGTTTTCCAGCATATTTAAAAATCAAGTATAGCATCAAATAATAACATTTTATTTGTGAGCCATTTGGAACATACCTTCATCAAGTTCCCTAGTTATATTTTCTTCCAACTCCTGCTGCATCTGAAAAAATATTAAAATGCTATTCAGAACAATGAAGTAAATGAGGAATAAGGACATTGAAATAATACACAGAACTAAAAAAATCTTTTAAAAAATTGCAGACATCTAAAGAAATTACTAATAAACTTAGACAGTTTTATTTTAGTCATACAATATAAAATATGTTGGTCTAATAAAATAATATTATTATTAATTATGAACATAATTAAAAGCTTATCACAATTAATTATATACAAAGAGACATGAACTTTGTTAGCACGGTAGTCATGTCAGATTTTGAATACAGTATTATTCTACTCTAAGCAAATCTTTTATATCTATTTTTATCAAAATAACATTTTTCTTTAAAAATAGAATCAATTTCATATCCTATACCTTAAAACAACTAATTTCAAATATTAATATACTAGTTCATTAAGTTACGGACAATCTAAACACAAAACAATCATTAACATGTAGTGAAAAAAACAGAAAAAAAAATACCTGGAATTGATTAAATACAATACAAAAATTTCAAAGATGGGAAGACAGTATTACATGAAAACAGCTCCTACATTTTGTTAAAATTGAAATATTTCTTAATCTAGGCAGAAACTTATTTCATTTGATTTTATAAATCAATGCTGTGCAGTTATGTAGATCTTAGTACAAAAGCTAAGAGAAATTCTGTTTCCTACTTTCAGTTCTTATAACAACTTAATAAAAGTGGAAAGAGAAGATGAAATGGGAGAGCAGACTTGAAAATGATTTAAGTTGTATAGTTTCCTTTTCAGAAGACAGATTCAATAGGATACTATCGATAGGAGACACATGGTGTAACATACACATAAAACATGTTGGGAAAGCATCACCAAGACATAGCATTCTTATATATAATGCTCCTATTTACATTTACACTCAAGAAAAGTTATTGCTCACCAAATTTGTAATAATAATACACAAAAGAGAACCTAGCAAAGAACTGCACAAATTGTCTGCATTGTTCATGATGATGATATTGGAAACTTCTTTCATCTTGGCCGTAAACTTGAATAGAGGAGGAAGTGTTTGGATCTGTTATTCAGGTTCTGAATTAGATCTTAAACACTTTTTTTGATAGCAACATTACTAGAAGAGGTCTTAGGTAATGAAAAACCTGACGTTGGACAAAACCTTTAACTAAAAGATTTTAAGTGATACATTAATAAAGGTATACTTTGAAAAGAAAATTGATATATTTTGTAAGGCAAGACAAATGTCCAATATCATTTACAAAAAGCTCTTTCCATAGGTTTAAGGAATACGTATATGTAAAAATATCTGTGCCTCTCTATACATGAAATATATAAACTCACAGACCTGCGAGTAGACCAAGCTGCCTGAATGGGGACTCAGCTAGCTGGGTAACTCAGCTCATCCTCTCCCTTCTGTCCCCCCTTCCCCTTTCTCCTCTCCAAAGGAAGGTAAATTTGGATGGCCAGAGGATGTCCAGTTAACTTGGGGTTTATGGGCCAGATTTCTTTCTCTTTTTTCTTTCTTTCTTTCCTTCTCTCTTTCTTTTTTCCCCCAAAACTTTCAACCTAGTGCACTTTGAAGTCCATACACTGCACAAGAATAGGTCCCTGTCCAAATTCCACTTAATAGCTCTTTTCAGGACCCTCCTGGCTTCAGAGTGATTATCAATAGTAACTGTTGCTCTTTCCCTCCCAGCTTTACTTATTTTCTTCTTTTGCTCATTACAGGGGCTGTTCCCTGATTACTTCTTAAAGAGGCCATTTTTGAGGTATCTAACTTCCCTCCTTGAGCCTCAGCTCTGACATCTCACTCTCTTGTGATCTGGGTGCATTTATTGCACCTTTGGGGATGAACCTATATCTCCCTCTATTGTCATAGAAGGTATTTGTGGGTATGCTTGATTTCCCCAGGCTTACTGTGCTGCATAATAGTAAAGCTCCTACTTATATCAGCTTCCTGAGTCCCACTTTCCTGTAAAGAGTCAAAGCCAGGCCATTGTTTTAACCCAACCTGTGGCACTAAATAAAGCAAAACTTTACCACATATAAACTACATGTAGATATTTCAATAATTTTCAAATTGTCTCTCCTGGATCTGTTTTCCAGATCAGTTGTTTTTCCAATGTTCCAAAGTTCACATTGTTTGCTATTTTTTCATTCCTTTGGTTTTATAATCTCTTGAATTTTCATAAAGTCATTAACTTCCATTGGCTCCATTCTAATCTTTAAGGAATTATTTTCTTCAGTAAGCTTTTGGACTCCTTTTCTATCTAGCCAATTCTGCTTTTTAAGGCATTCTTCTCCTCGTAGGCTTTTTGGATCTATTTTGACATTTGAGTTAGTCTATTTTTTTTTTCCGCATTAAACTGCTTTAATGGTCTCAAAATTCTGTGACAGATTTTTGGTCAAGTTGTTTCCATTTAAAAATTACTGATTTTAAAAACTAATAACTTAAAACTACCACGAAACAAATGGTCCACAAAAACATTCCTTTCCTCCTGAAGCATTGTAATCATTAACCAGTCTTTTACTATTAAACTTAAATGGCCAATTAAGACAAACAGTTCTGAGACCGTTCTTCCACCACTAAGACTGGGGTGGCAGGTGTTGTACAGAATATTTATTTAGCCTTCTGGGCAGATTTTGTGACCTTGCCAGCTCCAGCAGCCTTCTTGTCAACTGCCTTGATGACACCAACTGCAACAGTCTGCCTCATATCACGAACAGCAAAATGACCCAGAGGAGGATAATCAGAGAAACTCTCCACACACATGGGCTTGCCTGGAACCATGTCAACGATGGCAGCATCACCAGATTTCAGGAATTTAGGGCCATCTTCCAGCTTCTTACCAGAACGACAATCAATCTTCTCCTTCAGTTCAGCAAACCTGCAAGCAATGTGAGCAGTGTGACAATCCAGAACAGGTGCGTAGCCAGCACTGATTTGGCCTGGATGGTTCAGGATAATAACCTGTGCAGTGAAACCAGCTGCTTCCATAGGAGGGTCATTCTTGCTATCACCAGCCACATTACTACGATGGACATCTTTGACAGACACGTTCTTGACATTGAAACCAACATTATCCCCTGGCAGAGCCTCACTCAAAGCTTCATGGTGCATTTCGACAGACTTTACTTCAGTTGTAACATTGACTGGGGCGAAGGTGACCACCATGCCTGGTTTTAGAACACCAGTTTCCACTGGGCCAACAGGTACAGTACCAATACCGCCAATCTTGTAGACATCTTGGAGGGGTAGACGAAGGGGCTTGTCAGTTGGAGGAGTTGGTGGCAGAATGCAATCCAAAGCTTCAAGCAGTGTAGTTCCATTAGCATTGCCATCCTTGCGAGTGACTTTCCATCCCTTGAACCAGGGCATATTAGAGCTAGGCTCCAGCATGTTGTCACCATTCCAACCTTAAATTGGCACAAAAGCTACTGTATCAGGGTTGTAGCCAATTTTCTTAATATAGGTACTGACTTTCTTGACAATTTCCTCATATCTCTTCTGGCTGTAGGGGGGCTTGGTGGAATCCATTTTATTTACACCAACAATCAGTTGTTTTACACCTAGTGTGTAGGCCAGAAGGGCATGCTCATGGGTCTGCCCATTCTTAGAAATGCCAGCCTCAAATTCACCAACACCAGCAGCAACAATCAGGACAGCACAGTCTGCCTGAGATGTGCCTGTAATCATGTTCTTGATGAAATCTCTGTGTCCTGGAGCATCAATAATGGTCACAGAGTACTTGCTGGTCTCAAATTTCCACAGGGAGATATCAATAGTGATACCACGCTCACGTTCAGCCTTCAGTTTATCCAAGACCCAGGCATATTGAAAGGAGCCCTTTCCCATCTCAGCAGCCTCCTTCTCGAACTTCTCAATAGTTCTCTTATCAATTCCACCACATTTGTAGATGAGGTGGCCAGTAGTGGTGGACTTGCCAGAGTCTACATGTCCAATGACGACAGTGTTAATGTGAGTCTTTTCCTTGCCCATTTTTGTGGAAGTTTAGCTATGGTTTTCACAACACCTGTGTTCTGGCGGCAAACCCGTTGTGAAAAAGCTAGTCTATTTTTTAAAATGTCATTTTCTTCAGCATATTTTTGGGTCTCCTTTAGCAAGCAGCTGACTTGTTTTTCATGATTTTCTTCAATCACTCTCATTTCTCTTCCCAATATTTGCTCTACTTCTCTTCCTTGATTTTCAAAATCCTTTTTGAGCTCTTCCATGGCCTGAGACCAATTAAAATTTTTTTGGAGGCTTTGGATGGAGGAACTCTGACTTTGTTGTCTTCTGTTTGTATACTTTGGTCTTCCTTGTCACCAAAGTAAGATTTCATAGTCTGATTCTTTTTCTGGTTTTTGCTCATTTCCTCAGCTATTTACTTGACTTTTGAGCTCTTTGTCAAGGAAGTTCTCTGCTTCCAGTGGGGGTTGGGTTGTGTACTGTCAGTCGCTTGATCCTCCCACAATTTGTGGGCCTAGAGTTCCAGAAACAGTCACTGCTGCTTCCTATGCCCCTGCTGCTGCTGTGGGTTTCTCTTGCATGGGCTATTCCATGCCCTCAGTCGCCCTGGGGCTGTGGCTTCCCCACTCTACTTTTTCACAGAGGTCCCACAGGTTTTTTCCATTCATCTTCCACTTATCCTCAGCGTTTTGGGGCTGTAAAGTCTGGAAAACACCACAGTCCCCCCAAGGCCTGCTCAGGTCCCTGTCTATGCTGGTATACCCCATGCTAGATTGTGCTCTGTTCCCAGTGCTGCATGACAGACACATCCCTGTAACCTTCCACGCTGTCTTGGGCTACAGATTTGCTTCACTCCATCTTTCTGTGAGTTCTGCAGTTCCAGAATTTGTTTAGGGTCATTTTTTACAGGTATTTGGCTAGGTTTGTAAGTACAGTGCTAACAAGTCTATGCTGTTACTCCACCATCTTGGCTCTGTCCAACTAATATACTTGTAGATATTTCAAAAGAAACCTTTTTCAAAAAGGAACAGGTACAATTTGAAAAATCCATAAATAAAAAGGCATTCTTTTATTATTACAAATATAATAAAATGACTTTGTAACTTCATAACTGTATAACCTTGGGCAAGCCTAATATAAGTCATATGCAAAATGGGAATAATACTTACACTAATACCTTACAGGATATTATAAGGATAACACAAGACAATACATGTCAAATATTTGCTAACTTATAGTTAACTACCAAAAAAACTATGCAGACTCTCAAAGATAATTCACATGATTTCAGTTTTAGACTTGAAAAGTTATCATACTGACACCCTGACTATTCATCTATTATTATATTTCTCAATAAGGCTGGCACTGTGCAAGGGTAGAGTAGATCATAATCCATGTGTCTTATTTAGAGAAGGCTTAATATTCCTACTTCCAAATAACTTTCCTACTAGACTTTCATGGATGTCTGAAATTCTATTTCAGATTCATTCCTCTGGGTTGTGGTAAACATATATAACCTTGGAAGGAAGGAATATATTAAATCAGCAGAAGCCTTGAACACATGAGCATGAGTTAGATGACTGACAACTTTACAATATGAAAGGGTTGAGAGCATCTCTCTTTTTGGGCCTGAGATGATACATGGCAGGAGAAGTGATATGGTGTGGTGGAGTCAGGGGAGTTGTGCTTTAAAGTCGTGCAGCTGACCCTTCTTCCTCTCAAGTGGTTTCACCTCTTTTTGCTCACAGCCTCTGTGCATCTATAGCTATATCTGATCTATATTTATTCTAGTTAAAATTCCAGAGGGTAGCCATGAGCAAGTCACTTAGCTCCTCTCACCCTCAGTCTCCTCATCTGCAAAAAGGTATAGTGATAGCACTTTATATTCTTTGTGAGGATCAAGTGAGATGACGTGTAAAGCATTCTGTAAACTTTAAATTGCTACATAATTGTCAGCTAAAATAATAGCACTTATTGTTGTTGTTATTATTAGAATAAAGATAAAAGTCCAGGGCAGGTATGTGTAGGGTATCTAATAGTGCAGCTGTGAGTGGCTAGCACCAGTATAGTCATCCTTAGGTATTCTGGGAAATGGGTGTATGCAAGAAAGGGGAAAATATGACAAAGGGAGATAAGAAGGTACCAATTACAAACCAATTTGGCATGGGACTAGCCCTATCTATTGAGGGAAGTTAGAACATAATTTTTGTCTGCAATTCCATGACCTTTTGACCTGAGTCTTACTTTTTCCACTAACTTAAAATCAGCTACTAGGAAAACTATTGTTGTTATTCTTTTTCTTAGCATGTACATGGAAGAGTGCAGGGCTTTGGTTGTTTATGATTAAATATTTTGAAACATGAAATTTCTAAAAAAGATGGTTATCATTCAAAAATTTTCTGGAAACTACCTCTCCGAAAGTTTTATAAGACCTTAATTCTATAAATAACATAAGACATGGGAGATAAGAGTCATTGATGGAGCCCAATCTCCTCAGGACTATCATTGGAAAATTCAAATATTCATCACTACACAGGGTCTTCTGAAGATCATTTGAAAATGTCACACATTCTTACCTTTTAAATAGATCTACCAAGTATTTATAAAAATATATGTGAAATGATTATCTCTTTTAAAGGCATTTTATACCTACATCCCCCCAAATTCAGTAACACATTTATCCAGCATCAGCATATAGTGACAGTGTTAGAAAGGAACTTTACATGTCAGCTAGTCCTACTCTCTTATTTTACACGTGAGAAAATTGTTTCCAAGGTAAAACAATGAATCAACAAGAATTTATAACTGCCTACTATCTGCCAGGCACTATGGTAGAGGCTAGGTGTGTTAAAAAAAAAATCAAAACAGCAACAAATCTGAGATGATCCCTACTCACACAGTGTCTAGTATACAGTAGGCTAAGCACTTAATAAATATTTGCTGTCCAACAAGTTTACATTGCAATGAGAAAACAATAAATACATATATAAGTATATATATGTGTGTGTATATATGAAATATAAAGAGAATAAATACAAAGTACAATTGTCTCTTCCACATTGCATGGGTTGGGGCATGGCACCTCTGCAATCTGGAAAATCTGTGTCAAATTTTTTGACTCTCCCTTAGTACCAGAGGAGAAGTCAGAAGTTTTTCTTATTCTCTTATAGGGTGTTCACAGTAACATATTGTAAAATTCTGGTTAAGTATTTGGTCTTAGGCTCTGTATCATCTGCTGGCCTTTGCATGTCCTCTGTGGCTTCCACAAAATTGCCCCCAAAATTCCTCCTTAATTTCTCATGCTGACCCACAATATATGGAAATTGTGATGGGGAAAGTCATGATGTAGAGGGAAGTACTGTAGTTAAGATACTAGTCTGAGGTTACAGAGACCTAATTTGGATATGTTGTCAACATCGGGGAATGCCCTAGTCTGGCTTGGTGAATTTTCCAGATACTTCAGGAAAACTATTACTGATACTTTCAAGCCTGGAAGATTAATACTATATATTCCCTGACTTGGTATCACTGAATCCTAACTGTTCATCTGGATTTGGCCTACATCTTCAGAGGTGTTTTATGTCCCAATATTTCAGTTCTAGGAAAGTTTCTAGTATGAGCATGGCCTTATACTGAACCATCTCCTGGGGTAGCTAAGTAGCCATGCTTTTAGCAGATGAGTCTCACCACATCTTACTTCAAAAAAGTATATATAGAAGATGTGGAAATTGAAGTCTGAACATTGACTAGCTTTTAAGAAATGATACAAGGTTATAAATCTAGTTTAAGAAAAGCTTTATACAAATATGAACTAAAAACTAAATTAGAAGATAATTATTCATATTATATGAGGTTGCTTTGTGAAAGATTTCTGTAAGATATTCTAAAAAAGAACATATTTATAGGTGTGTGGTTTTTTCCTGTTTATACATGTGTTTGCTTTAAGAAACTGAATCAAATCTATAAGAATACAAGTCATTCCTCAATTGATAAATGATCAAAGGATATGAAAAGGCAGTTTTCAGAGGGAGAAATTAAAGCTATCTATAGTGATATGAAAAAATGCTCTACATCACTACTAATTAGAGAAATGCAAATTAAAACAACTCTGAGGTACTACATGGTACTTATCAGTTTGGCTAACATGACAAAACAGGAAAATGATAAATGTTGGAGAAGACGTGGGAAAACTGAAACACTAATGCATTGAGGGGGTAGTTGTGACCTGACCCAGTCGTTCTGGAGAGGAATTTCAAACTATGCCCAAAGGGCTATAAAACTGTGCCTAGCCTTTGATCCAGCAATATGATTCCTAGGTTTGCATTCCAGAGATCATGAAAAAGGGAAAAGGACCTACATGTACAAAACATAGCTCTTTTTGTAGTGGCCAAGAATTGGAAATTGAGGGGATACACATCACCTGGAGAATGGTTGAACAATGTAATGGAACACTATTGCTCCATAAGAAATGGTGAGTGGGTGGATTTCAGAATAAACCTGGCAAGACTTGCATGAACTGATGTTGAGTGATGTGAACAGAACCAGGAGAACACTGAATACAGTGACAGCAACATTATGTGATGATAGACTTTGGTAGACTTAGTTCTTCTAACCAATGCAATGATCTAAGACAATTCCAAAAGACTCATGATGGAAAATGCTGTCCACATCCAGAGAAAGAACTATGGCATCTGAATGCAGATAAAAGCATACTACTTTCTCTCTCTCTTTTCTTCTTATGTCTCATGATTTTTCCCTCTTCTTCTGATTCTTCTTTTTTTAACATGGCTAATATAGAAATATATTTAATATTATTATACATGTATAGCCCATATCAGATTGCATGCCAAGGATAAAGGGGAAAATTTAGAACTCAAAATCTTTTAAAATTGAATGTTGAAAACTAAAACTAAAATAAAAGTAAATTAATTTAAAAAATGAAAAAAATTTAAAACTTATTATCTAGCATTTTTAATTATCATTAGTTATAAGGACCACCTTCATTTTAATAGATCATAAAAATCACTATGACACATTTTCAAAAACATTTAAGAAAGAAATTTCATTAATATGAGTATTTTACATTAGATCTTTGATATAAAGGAAAAAAAATCTAAATGATTAACCTTTGCCATGTAGGCCTCCACTCTGCTTTTTGAAGACACGGTGTTTCCAGCAGAACATACTAAATTTCCTCTTGGAATAAGACTTCTACTGAGGAACATACTGGTATTAATATTCCCAATGTGAGATGGCTCCAAAACTGGACTTGCAGCAAAACTGTTGATTAAAACTTTATTCTTTTGCTTTTCATTCAGAAGTCGGGCACTCACCTCAGCTAGCCTCTCAGTAGTTCTGCGAACATTTCAAAGAACAGAAATAGTTAGCATTTTTCTTCAAAGTCATAAATGGTTGGTGTTTTTTTTTTATTAATGCTATCATAACTATGACTTTGTCCTGAGTTTAGAAACTCTAAAAACAATTGAAGTATGTAGGCTATTAAAGTTTTGGCATAACTGATTTACTTACATTAAGTATAATGGTAGAATGACATTGAGTAAAGAAAAAGTTTTTAAGACTGTCCTCAGGAAATTAAAAAAAACAAAACACAAAAGATACTTGCAAGTCTGGGATTCCTTACTAATCTGAACTTTAAGGAAGCCATTAAAAGCACCTATATTCTATAAATTTATATTGGAAATTAGTAGATTTTTTAAGTAGCAGATGCTTCAAGGGTATCAAATCTGGGTCATTATCCCAGGAAGTGCTTTTGCAGTCTTTCTCCCAGGAGCCAGGTAGCAGCCAAATGACCTAGGGAGGTAGTCTCTCTAGGGGGACAAGGAGGTGACTCAGCTGAGGCTAAAAAAAGTCCTGAGGCTCTCAACTGTATAGTCAGCCCATAATACCTACCTGCTATTTTCACCAAGATACATAGTAAGGAAGAATGCCCCATCTCTTTTTCTTTAACAGACAATATCTTTTGGTATCCAAGGCTCCAATCTAAACCCTTCTGTAACATTTCCTTTCTTTCTTTTCTCCTCCAATAGCTCCATCAATGAGCTTCCCCTGCATAGAAAGCTGAAGAGATGGGACAGCACAGAGAGGCCTGGTTCAACTTGCTGTGGGTCAACAGGATGGCCCTTAGTCCTTCAGTTCTGGTTGTTACCATTAGGAGATTATTTACAATGTAGTATATATTGCTATGATCCTGTTATACATTTTCAGAAATATTTTAAACCTTTTAGCATTATCATTTTGTGAGATGAGAAAAATGTTATTCTTATTATCAAAATATTTAACTTCATCCTAGAAGGACTAATCTGTAGCAGACAGTAAAAAGAATACACTATATACATAGCATATAGATAACACATATGCAAAATAAATAATTTTCATAGGATCACAGACTGAGGACCAAAAGGGATCTCAGAAGCTACCTAATCAAACATCCTCATTTTAAAGATGAACAAACTGAGGCTCCCTGAGGTTAAGTGACTTGCTCAAGGTCATACAGTAGTAAGTAAGCATCAGAGGCAAGACTTGAAGCCAAGTCTGTACAACCAAAGTATCACCTTTCCAAAGTACTACACTGCATTCCTTTGTACCTAGTAAACATTTACAAAAATATTTGACTTACCAATTTTTATAAAAGTATAATCTACAGTAAAACCCATTTCCCAATGAAATCACAGATTTGTCCATTAAGGATCTGTTAACTTTTCAAAAAGATCTGAAAACTTTACAAGCAATCTGATATTTAAGTTCTATTTTCTTAGTGTTTCTGGGCTTACCTGTCTAATTTGTTTGACAATGATTTTCTGATTTTTAATTCTTCAGAGTAAAGCTGTCTGTATCTCTTTATCTCTGCCTCTGTAGAGTCTTGACGTGAATTTTTCATTTTGTAGAGTTCAGATTCTAGATCTCTAATTCGGTGCTCCATTTGATTTCTTATTGAAGCATTGTTATTTTCTCTTAATTGTTCTAAGTTCTCTCGGGATGCTGCTTGTGTCTAAACCAAATGGAAAACAAAGAACAAAATTAACAAAAAAAATGCTCAATTCTATCCTGAAAATTATAAGATGTTTGTTACCAATTCCGTTAGGTTACATTTTAATTTCAGCCAGTTAGGTTACATTTTAATTTCAGCCAGTGATTAGGGAACAATTCTGATTTCTAAAAATACATTCTAACTTTGAAAGTATAATCAAGGTCAGCTGAATTAAATTTGAACTTAAAAAAACAACTCAGTTTCTATTGGATGTTAGTTCACTAGTTCTTATTCTACTGCTAATATTAGAATCGTTATAAAAACAAGAGGAATAATTCTAAAAAAAAATTTAACTCCAGAATCTTCCAGAATGTTTTGCTACAAATAAAATATCAGTTGAATTAAAAAATAAATAAAACCTCACCTTTCAATTGTTTTTGTAATTATGCCAATTATTTTTTAAAAACTTAATTGACCCAACACAACAAGAGACAAAAAGAGAAATTCCTTTTAAAGTTACTACAGTCATTATAAACTATTTGGGAGTCTACCTGCTAAAATAACCCCAGGAACCATATGAACACAATTACAAAACACTTTTCACACAAATAAAGTCAGATTTAAATAATTGGAAAAATATCAATTACTCTAGGCAGGCCAAGCTAATATAGTAAAAATGACAATTCTACCTAAATTAATTTACTTATTTAGTGCCATACCAATCAAACTACCAAAAATTATTTTCTAGAGCTAGAAAAAAACATCAAAATTCACTTGGAAGAACAAAAGGTCCAGGATGTTGTAATGTTAATTATGAGAGTTAAAGCTCTTCTCCCGTTAAAGGGCTTGCCCATTAAGGGAAGTTTGATTAGGGGAGATTTGCTTTGTAGAAAGGCCCACACCTTTAGTTAATTTCTAATGAGGTTCTCAAGGGTTTGTGACACCCTCTGGCTCTGAAAGGTGTATATATACTCTGAGATGAGGTTTTGTTTTGGGGCTTACTCACTGGAAGTGTTTGTTTGGCCAGATGAGACTCTGGATAGCAGATAAGGAGCCCCCCGCTTTAAAAACCTAGATGTTGGTGCTTCTCTCTCCGGTAACTGTGTATGTGCCTCTCTACCCTTGGTCTTGCCATCATCCACAAATATACCAACTCCATATTGAAGGGAAAAAAAAAGAAATAATGAGCAGGCAGATTTCAGAAAAATCTGGAAAGACATATGAACTGATGTTGAGTGAAATGAGCTGAATCAGAACATTGTACACAGTAACAGCAACATTGTGTGATGATCAGCTAGGATAGAGTTAGCTCTTCTCAGTAATACAATGATCCAGACAACACCAGAAAACTCATGATGAAAAATGCTCCCCACATTCAGAGAACAAACCATGGAGTCTGAATGCTGATCAAAGCATATTATTTTCACCTTTTTGTTTTTTTCTTTCTTGTGTTTTTTCTATTTTGTTCTGATTCTTCTTTCACAACATGACTATATTTAACATGATTGTACATGTATAACCTATATCAGATTGCCTGCTATCTTTTGGAGGGGGATAGGAAAGGAGGGAGGGGGAAAATTTAGAACTCATAATTTTACAAAAATGAATGTTGAAAATTATCTTTACATGTGATTGGAAAAAAATAAAATACTATTAAGTGAAAAATTTAAAAAAAGCTCTAAATCACTATTGATTAGAGAAATGCAAATCAAAACAATTCTGGGATACCACATGATACCTAACAGTTCAGCTAACATGATAAAATAGGAAAATGATAGATGTTGGGGAAGATGTGGGAAAACTGGAACTCTAATGCATTGTTGATCGAGTTGTGAAGTGATCCAACCATTCTGGAGAGCAATTTGGAACTGTGCCCAAAGGGCTATAAACTGTACACACCCTTTGACCTAGCAATACTACTTCCAGTATCCAAAGATACTACTTTGTATCCCAAAGATCACAAAAAAGGAAAAAGAATCTCTAGGTACAAAAATATTTAAAGTAGCTTTTTTTGTGGTGGCCAAGAATTGGAAATTGAGGGGATGACCATCAACTAGAGAATGGCTAAACAAGTTGTGGTATATGAATGTAATGGAATACTATTGTTCCATAAGAAATGCTGAGCAGGTGGACCTCAGAAAAACCTGTAACGACTTATACGAACTAATGTTGAGTGAAGTGAACAGAACACTGTACACATTAAGAGACACATTGTGTGATGACTAACTTTCATAAATTTGGCTCTTCTCAGCAATGCTAGGATCTAAGACAATTCCAAAAGACTCATCCCCAGAGAAAGAGCCTATGGAGTCTCAATGGAGATCGAAGCATATTATTTGCTCCCTTTTTTTTATTTTGTAGCTTTGTTTTGTTTGTTTCTTTTTTCTTGTGGTTCCTACCATTGGTTCTAATACTTCTTTACAACATGATTAATCTGAAAATATGTTTAATATGAATATATATGTAGAGCCTATGTCAGACTGCACACCATCTTGAGGTGGCGGGAAGGAATGAAAATCAAAAACTCAAAAGCTTATGGAAGTGAATGTTGAAAACTAAAAATAAATAATTAAAAAAACCCCACAGGCAATAAGAGAAGAGGAAACACATACAAGGAAAGAGCGTTCTCATTCTCTTGTAGTTAATGGTAATCTGTTTCCCAGGCTGATGAGCTAAGGAAAAAGTATGCCTTCCACAGACCATATTAATTGCTAAAGAGAAAATGCTCATGTGCTGGAAGAACAGAAATGCTATTGGCAATGATTTATGGATCTCTACATCTTTGCTTGGTTAGGTGTGCATGCATTCTTCTTCCCAAAATAATAAAATAGAAGATGCTTCCGAGTTAAAAAACAAACAAACAAAAAACCAAAGCTCAATTGATACAGATAGAGCATTGGTCCTGGAGTCAAGAAGACTCCAATTCAACTCTGGCCTCAGACATTTACTTGTGTGATAAACAGTGGTATAGAATAGTAATATAGTAGTAGAACATAGTATAACAGGAGCATAGTAGTGATAAAGTAACCTGTAGGAATAGGTTGACTTCTTTTAGTTTTTCGACAATCTCCTGCCTTGCTCTTTCTTCAATCTCATGTTTATATTGTTCTATTTGATTGTGTTCTAGCTTAGTGATTTCCAAATAGTGCTTAAGATTAACTACTTCTTCTTCCAACTGCCTTTTATTCCCTTCCAGCTTGTCACAATTCTTTTGAAGGATTTTCATAGAAAATAACTCTTCTTGAAGACTTCGATTAATTGATTCCAACTGTTTACATTCTGAAGATGCTGCTTCCAATTGTTGTGTAAGGTCTTCAATCTGTATAAAAGATTAGTTTAGCAAATTTATGCAAGTAAAATAAAAGTTTCAAATGAGATATCTTTTCCTCATCCTAATAAGAACACTGATTCTATGATGACAGACTTTGCTGAGAAAGCAAATAAATTTACGCTAATTTGAATGTCACATGGTGAGATGCTCAGTTAGAGTCAGAGAAAATAGTGTTTTTCTCACCTACAAAACCCCAGTACCCAGGGTGCAATACACCACAATTACCAGAGCTTCTATTGTGTAATGGCCCTCTTCCTGCTCCCCAAGTGCCTCAACAGAACAAACCAAAAAGTTTAGCAGGACTTTTACCTGTTTTCTTTCAACCTCAGGGATTAGGTGACTGACTGAAATAAGTGATAAATAAAAGGGGGTGACATCACTAAGTTCCAAAGGGCAAAACCTCAATAAATATTAAAAAACAAATTCTTTTTGATAAATACTGATAAGAATTCCAAGGCAGCAGACATCAACCAGGAAAATGAATGATATTAAGATTTGATGTTTCTAAGGAGTTACTTGTCATTATAGAAAAAAGAAATAGGACTACTACTAGTTAGCATTTACGTAGCACTTGAAGGTTTGCCAATGTTATCTTATTTGAACACTTAGGATGTTTTTCAAAACATCTTTAGGACTTTCCCCCAGCTTTGGGTGACTGGGGAAATGCTTTAATATCATCAAATAAGTAGGATTTATAAAAAAAGTAGTTTCAGGTGAATTAATTTATTATTCTTCCATCAATGAGAAAAATCTTTCCATCCTTAAAAACAGAAAACTGATGTAAAGGGCATACTGCAATAAAATGGTTTTAACCTACATACTGGTGAAGTGAAAATTTTCTAAGTACTAGAGTTCTTCCCTTTCTTAAACCAATTCATGTCTTGTTTTTACAGAAAAACTTAATTTTTATAACTCTGTGTTTTATTATGAATTCTCAATATCAGCAGTGATCACCTTGCAATCAAAAGGTTGTTTTATTTTTCTGTCATTTTAAAATCTGTTACAGAGCTACTGTTTTTCATATTGTTTCTGCTTTTTAGTCACCCTTTTGGGAGATATCTTTTCTTCTTTAGCATTACAGAAGCAGAATGTCAAAGGGAGCACAGAAGTTGTAAGATGTCCTGCAAATACTAACCCTAAATGGCTTTTCAGCATTTGGTTTCTTCACATAGCCTATTTCCCTTTGGGATTGCTCTTATTGTTATAAAGTTTTATTTTACATCAAACCTAAAATTATGTCTTTGCAACTTCCATTCAAAAAGCAAAAGTCTAGTATTTCTTTCACCTTACAATGCTTTTAAATCCTTGAGAAGTGCTTTTAACACAACATATTTAGATATATTCTATTTTACATGAATTCTATAACGGGAGTAGAGGGAAAATTTCTAATATGCAAATCTATATAGAAAGTCACTGGAACACAGAATTTTCAGGGAGATATAAATTTTTCAAGTTTGTCTACTAAGTCCATGAGAACAGCAAGAACTGTGCGAAAAGACCTTAGAAAGTGTTGCCTTCCAAGCATGGGGAAGATGTAAATGTTCTCATGGATATTGGTATCCAATGATCTGCTACATATATCACCCATTTCAAAAGGAATATAAAGACAAGACAACGTACATTTTCCAATATTAAGGATTACCTTATTTTTTAGCCTATTAATTTGTCTATCCATTTCAGAATGTGTTTGTTTCAGTCCACCCTCGTAAGCAACATCTCCTTTTTCATATTCCCTTAATTTCTTTTTTGTTGTTTTCAACAGGTTTTTCAATCTATGGGAATGAACAGATTAAGTCAAACTCTTTATAGTTTAAATATTATACATTTAAAAAGTATAACTTTTGACCCATTGCTTTAAATTATTTTCAACCACAGAGAAGAAAATAAATCTAATGAGAGTTCATGAACTCACCCAACTCAAATGTGACAATATTTTGTTAAAATAAAACCAAAAGAACAATAGCCTCACAATCATTTCAAAAGAAGTATATTTATTTGTCAGCTCTTCATTAATATCACTTCATTGTAGAATATTTTCAAATGACTTCTGGTTATGCTTTAACATTTTTAGAAAGGCAGATACCTTCTAACAATATAATTCAAAATTTAAATAAGTAAATTTATTTTGTAAAAAGGTTTAAGGTGACATTTTGTGCCTTTGTTATTTTAACTACAGACCTGTGCCAATTAGCTGGTGAAGTATGTAAATGACCTAGCCCACAAAACACAAATGATGTCATTTAATGTTTTTAGAATACACAGCTGCATTTAAAATGTTTGTTTAGTGGTTGTAAATATAGAACAGTCCCTAACTTGAAAAGTCATTTGGATCTCAAAAGTTACTTTGTAAATTGAATGGTTAAAACACAGAATTAATTTTCTCCCCTAAGAGGTAATTTTCTAAAAAGAGTTCAATAGAAGCCCACAAAAACCTAATCAAACCATAACACAGCTATATTACAGTCCTGGAAAATACATGATGATTTGGAGACTCTCCTCTTGCCACTGAAATGGCAGCCTGTAGTCAGAGGATCTGAGAGCTCAACAGTGATGGCCTCTTGCCATATTCAATTAAAATTCACCAACTGGAATTCAATTAAAATTCAATTAGAAAGCATTAAGTGTCTACCCCTAAAGGTTGTTACAGAATACAAAATTTACATAGATATGGTCCATGCTCTCATACAATTGGAATACAAGATACAAGTGTAGATAATTGCAATACACAACAAAGTGTAAGAGCTTTTGGGGAGTGTAACAGAAAGTTTGATGTGCAGTCTGATGGTGAAGGTCATTCATTATCAATAAGAGAGATCAAAGTAGACCCCAAAGAGGAGCTGCATTTGGGTGAGGATGAGTGCAGAGACAATGAGTGAACATTACAGGCACAGGGCAGAGGCAGAAAGGTGCAGAAGAATAGTCTAGTTTAACAGGAGGGTAAGTTGTAGAAGAGAGAATACTATAATTTAAGTGTGGAAAGGCAAGATGTTGCCACATTGTGAAGGGTCTTCAATTCTAGACCAAGAAATTTTGTAGGGTCTAGCTCAAAAGTCATATCCTTAACAGAATCTTGCTGGTCCTGCAAAGTCAAAAGAAGCCTTTTCCTTCTTCAGTCTGCATTTTCTTTGGACGATTCTTAAATACTTACCACATTCTTATTCACACACATTACAATCTAGTAAAAGAGCTAATGTAGGGACTCAAGTAATCACCTTCAAAGCAGGCACTGCACATTAATCATCCATCTCTGTAGCTCTGGGGATTAGCACAGCATTTCATACACAACAGATGTTTAGTAATAGTTTTTGAATGACTAATAAAAGAACAAATAAGTGAATAATGAAGGAAATAAATTAGTATGGAGAATATAGAGACCTACCTTACAGAAATAATTTATGTGCAGAAATAGTATACTTAACAAGAGACTGTCAAATGCTGTATGGTCAAATGCTGTATATTCTGGAGAACATACTTTAAGGTACGGGTGCTATACAGCAATTTACTATAACTGCAAAGATGCAGGTCAGAAGTATTACTTTCAGCAATAATTTAGTAAGTAATGAAAATGAAAAAACTCTTTGTTCACTTAGAATTATACACGCTATAATTATCCAAGTGTTAAAGTATAAAATGGATTTGTACTTAGGATTTAACAAAATAGTTAAGTCCTTGCTTACTTAATGTTTGCTTTAAATAATCTGCAAAAAACCAGTCTTACCCAATGAGGTCTTTCTGTAATTCCTCATTTCTCTTCATTTCTTGTTCTAGACGATTTTCCAGAGATTGCTTTAACTCAATGAGTTTCTTTAATTTCTCCCTTTCAGTATTAAGCTTTAAAAACATTTTTACAAAGAAAAATATTACAAGAACTGAACTGGCATTTTTAAAAAGAATACTTTTCATTAACTCCAGATCCAACTGTAAATATCGATTTAAGTGTAGTTTATAAAACCAAAACAAGTATGGAGAGATTTTAAAACAATTGCTCTTACTTAAAATGATATAGGTTTCATCTGATTTCACTACAAATTATTTTTTGAAATTTGGATCAATGAAAGTTCTCATTTGATTTCCATATAGGTATTAGTTATACTAATAATGTTAATAAATTAAAAAATGGCTGAAATGCATATGAATGCATAGAACGTGGGCCAAGTTTCCCAATACACCTTGAAGGGGCACTGACCTTCCCTGTTTCTCTACAGCCAAGGGAAATGGTCCCTTAATCACAATTCCCTCTGTATTGGCACACCTGTCCCATGTTCCCATATTGAAATGTCTATATATGTGTTCTTAGGTAAGGCTATAAAACTGTTCTCCAAATATCTTTGTATTTGACCAAGTGGGATGCAAACCTATGTAAATTCATGTTTGTGTATTCTCCTTGAATGGTTATCTGTTGTTCCAGATTATGAACCAGATGCTCTTCTCCATCTTACAAAGGAAGAAAGAACCCTCCTCATTCAGCTGGATTCTGCTGCCCCTTTTAGATTCACTCCTGTTTCTCTTTGCTTCTAAACTTCTCCAATGAGTAACTGTCCCTCAGCTGCCATTTCTTCATCTCTTATTCTCATTTCATTCATCTATTGTATTTGTTTGTCACAACATGAAATAGTTAATTTGGAAAATTGTCAAACTGAATTATATGTCAAGACTTGCACTCCACCGCTAATTACAAGTTACAAACTGGCTACAAGTTGAATTTCCAAATCCTATTGAAGATTATCATTTAATGCACACTGTAATTCCCTTATGTACAGCAATGCTATCCATGTGGGGAGAAAACAACCTGTTCTATTATCTAATGCATGGGATACCATTTTTACTTTCTCTCCTTCTTTGGGGAAACGCTCGATTACAGATAAAACAATATGACTGTAAAAAGCAACTATTCCTGTGAAGTGGAGGTGAGGTGGAAAGCCAACAGATGTTCTAATAGGTTCCAATTCCATAGCTTTCTTTTGCTATTTGGAAGTCAGGCTTCTCCCAGAATTGAACCTTGGGAAAAGACTAATGGCAGGTAAAGGACAAAAATTTGTGCAGGTTGAGAGACTGTGTATCGTCAGCAAAAGGTAATCTAGTTAGCCATAATGTTTGATATGGAGACTTTGGCATAATTTTGGGACCCTTTGCACTTACTTGGTAACTAACAATAGTTTTAGTTAAAATAATTATACTGAAGTTAACCAGGTAAGAGAACTGTTTTGCAGCATTAAGAGGTGCTTATCAAAATGTGGGAGGCAGTGATCACATATATAACTGACAATTGGCTGTTATGTTTCTGGAGCAGAGAAACAAGCATTTATTAAGTGGCATTTGATTCTCACAACAATCCTGGGAGGTAGGTGCTATTATCATCCCCATTTTCCAGTTGAGGAAAGTGAGAATGGATTAAGTGACTTGCCTAGGATTACACATATACCATCTGAAATCAGATCTTTCTAACATCAACTCCAAAGTTCTATCCTTATTTCCACCAAGCAGCCTTTAAGCAGAGAACAATTTCATTATAAAAAACTTAATGTTCAGCTGTTTTGACACATATTTTCTATTACTTTACCACTGATGATGGTTATTAGGCTGAAAATGTGTTTTGAAGGATATCAGAAATATCTGTTTCTACAGCTTTTGGTTGGTATAATGATGAATATTGTAACTTAAATGAAAGAAGAGAGAACTGTATTTTAAAGTAATATAGGGAACACTTTAGGGGAATTTAACTGTGCAACTATATTCTATACTTAGTAGCCTTCATTATGATAGTTTTTAATAATAACAAAAACAACAAAATAATTTTATACCAAATTTATATTTTGCCATTGGAGGACTCTGGGAAATGGAAAATTTATAAACAATCAGACTTAAAAAACTCAGTTGTTTAGTCCAAATATTACTCTGGGGTAATTTTAATTTTAGCTAAATTTTCAACCCAAGATAAAATCAACAGATAAACAGTTATTTAGCATTTTCTACTACTCCTACTATTCTTACTACTCCTACTCCTACTGCTACTCCTACTCCTACTCCTACTACTGCTAGTACTACTACCACAAAAATAATAACTATTACTCCTACTACCAACTTGTGAAAAGGAAATTCTATGGAAGATAAAGAAGTATAAACAATCCCTGTCCTCAAAGAATTACAATCTAGTTGAGAGGAAAAAGACTTAAAAGAAATGATAGTTTGGTAACAGATGTGAATACCATAAGGCATTTACTATATAGTTAAATAGTAAATATATGGAATCAGATGGAAAGTGGAATTCAGAAGATTGTGAAATCAATAGGGCTGAAAAGTTAAAAAAAGCTAATGGCAAAATAATCATACTTTTGATACTTTTGAAAAGGATCTTAGAGGTAAAGGTGCTATTGGAGAAGCAGGGTACTGAAGAATGGATACATTTTGGACAGGTAGGTAAGTATAACAGACAGATGGGTAAGTATAACTAAGCAAGAAGGGAGCATGACTCAGAGTATGGAGACGGAAATCAACATGATGAGATCAGTTTGAAGAGATTAGAGGATAATAATGAGCATATCCACCTAATTACTTTAATTCTCAATTTCACTTTGTTTGAATAATTTATTCTTTCAAATTGTGAAGCAATATCATTTTCCATTCATTTAAGTAATAGTTTAAATCGTAGCAAACAAATAACTTCTACTTCACAGAGCTGTTTTGGGGATTAAATATGACAATGTATGTAAAGGGCTTTCTAATCAAGTTAAACCACGATAGAAATGATGTAGTAACTACTGTTACTTAAAAAAACACCTCACTCCTTGTAAGGATAAACAAAATTGTCAGCTACCTAAAGAGTGAATATAATCATCCCAATTTAAGAGAACAAATGGTAGAGGTTATAGGTCTTATTCTAAGTCAGTTTAAATGACAGGCATAGCATATAGGAAATACGTAATATTGGTAAAAAAGAAATGTTACACTGAAAACATTTTCCATTAATCAGTGACACGTTACTAATTTTATGCATACATACTTTACTTTTCATTTGATCTATTTCCTTCTGTAGTTGTTTTTTCTTGTCTTCAAAATCATTCTGATAAAGTGATGTAACCTCCAGTGAAGCTTCTGTCATGGATTGTTTTGTAAGGGAAGTAGCAAGTTCTTCTTGAAGTTTTCTTACTGTAGTCTGATAGAAATGTCCACATTATTTCTTTCACTAATTTCATAAATCATTATCAGCTTATATAAAATAAACATACCTTCAAAATTAATTGATATATTTTCACATGAACTTAATTTCATGATTGTATTTGTGGTTATCATAGATTTAGAACCAGAAAAACTCTTACTTTATGAGACTATTAAACTGAACCACCTCCTTTTACAGATGAGGAAATTAAGCCCCAAAGAGGTTAAATGAGTTACTCAAGGTTATAATGGTAGTAGTTAATAGAGAAAAGGGTTGGAACTTGGCTCCTGAGACTACAAAGCTCTTTTGACTATACCACTCACCCTCCATTCAGCATGGATCAAATGCTACTTTCCTACTTGCTAAGTAGACTCCTCATAAAGCCACATATTCAGCCTGATTTCTCCATTATCTTTTTTTAGAATTATACCATCTCCAAAGTCACATAGGGGAGAAAATTTTTTACATGCAAATCACATGGAAGACAGGGGCATGGGGTAAGGAAGAATGTACAGCTTCCTACACTTGACCGAAACATCTGGGGTTGACCCTTCCATTTTTCAGAAAAGTTAACTACCTTATTTCTGTGCACTTGCTCTTGGAAGGAGAAGGACATCTATAAGAAAAGGTTGTATTTTCCTTTCCCTAATAGTTTCCCCTGGAGAATGAATATATGCACTGAGATGCCTGTCAGACTTGGTTAAAGCACTTGAAGTGACTGATTTGGTTTGCTGAAAGCAAAAACAACTGAAAAGGTTGCTAGCTACTATTCACACCTTCAACTGCCCTTGCCAAGCCTTCAAAGCAGTTTCTTTTTCTGTTAGGATAGGAATTACACTCCTGGTTGCAGTCAATGGACAGAAGAAAGGGGAAACTATAAAAAATATGGTAGTTCTACCTGTTATGTATACATAGTATGGTGTAAAGTCCCAGATAAAGGGAAGTCATTTCATTTCATTCTCTAACCTAGCAGGAATACCTACATACATATGTACATGCACACACACATATCTATATGTACAAGTATGTATATATTATACATAAATACATATTTATATGTATATATAGATATGGTATTAAAAATTCTGTTCATTTTCCTTATACAGCAAAATAAATTATTACAAATACTACTAATAGCAAATGAAGTTAAAAAGAAAAAGAAATAAAAAATTTTTCATCTTATTAGATAAGATTAAGTATCTTATAAAGATAAATTTAACTAAAGTCTAGTCAGCTTTTTAAAGGAAACATAAAGCTAAAAGAAGCCAATGTAAAATTGTGAAAGGTAAAAATAGCATAATTAATTGAATTCTATAAGTAAACAAAATTCTAGTTACAAACACGTGATCATATACGTTAAAAATAAAATTTTAAAATTCTTATATGAAATTGTTACCCAGTACATTATTTGGTAGTGCTACCACACAATACATATATGAATTGAGACTATAAAAAGCTATTCATCTTCAACAAATAAAAAGTCAATGAACCCAGAAATTGCCATTTTGGACATTGAGAAGAACTGTTAATAAAACAGTAAAAAAAATACTGAGATAAATGAAAAATAAATAGTAGGGAAGCAAAAACACATTTTAAAGAATGGCATTAGTATCACATAAAAAATTAATGCTTAATGCATAATCATAATCTTTTTGAAGAGAATTACTGTCCTAAATTTTAAAGGAAAGTAGTGGCTAGGTTTTGGAATTTCATTAAAAATATGATATTAAAAATATAATGTTTCTAAAATTAGTTCAGAGTAGTTTGAAGTAAAACTAGTCATATTGATAAGCACATTGTTTATATAGTTATGGAAAGGGCAACTGTAATATTCCACAGTATCTCAACTGAGATTGAGTATCTCACAGTATCTCATTTGAATTGTTAATTTGATGTCATAGCATCATTGATTTAGAACTTTTAGAGGTTATCCATTCCAAATCTCTTATTTTGGGGACGGGAAAAGTGAGACCTAGAGTGTGGTCAGTAGATGGTAACCTAGCCCTAACCATCAAATTGTAAAGGAATAATGAAAGCATCATTGAGGCCAAAGTATAAAAAGTTGATATTGCACTTCCATCATAGTAAAACGGGTTCAGGAGCACTGGGTCCCATTTAGGACTAGTAGAAACAGCTACAGACTTAGCATTTCAAATAATTAATTCCACTGCAGTATTAAAATGGATTATTAGGCATAAAATTAGAATGATAAATTTATCAGTGTCTGTGTACAAGTGATTAACCTTATCTACATTTATTAAACCAAACTTTCATGGCTTAAGTAATTTGTTTAAGCAAAGTGAGTATTCTTATCTAAACATATTAGATTGGTTTTTATCATGTTATTGCTTACTCACTCTCCTTTTTTCACATCAGAATTTTTATGATGAAAGTTAATAACATCATCTGCCTCCTGAAAATTCAAATTCCTAATTTACCACGATAAAAATTACTTTGATTTTCATTTCAAAAAGTTAAATGCTTATCAAATGATATTATTTAAAAACCTACCTCTCTTTCTGCTTTCTCATTTTCATGTTTACACATCTGCTCTCTTAAGCGTTCACATTCACTGATTAACTCCTTATTTCTCTCTTCTACCATAAGAACTTGTTTTTCGGTATCAGCACGAAGCTTATTGAAGAGATCAATAAACTGTACCTGGGCATCACTCAATACCTTTTCCTTAATGATGCCTTTGTTTTGGACATCTTCAAGCTGTTGTTGAAGCAACATATTTTCACTCTGGATTTGGGCTAGTCTTTCTTGGATAGATTCATATTTGCCAATATATTTGTTCAGTTTTTCATTTTCCAGTTGATTTGTGTGTTCAAGTTCCTTTGCTTTATGTTGGGCCTGGTTTAATTCTCTCTGTGTGCTTTCTAAAATTAGTGTCTTTTCTCTGAGAGAATCACGTACATGGTATAGCTCATTTTCTAAACTATTGGCTTTACTTTCAGCTTTAGAGAGCTCTTGAGAAAGAACACCATTGTTCTCTCTAAGACGAGACAAGTCATGATTTAGTTTGTCCTGTAAACGAAGCCACTCATCTCGTTCTCGCTGAAAGGTATGTTCAAGGTCTAGTTTTGATGTCTGACTTCGTTCATGATTGTCGATAGCAGAAGTCAGACGGGAACGGTATGATTCAATTTCGGTCTCTAGTCGGTCTCTGTTTTGTTTTGCATTCTCCAATTTAGAATTCAGCATTGCGTTTTCAGTTGTCAGAACATTTACTTGTCCACTGTACTTAGATATTGTTTTTGTTAATGCTTCTTCATTCAGTTGTAATTCCTTTTGAAGCTCATTATTCTTTTCTTTTAAAACTTCATTTTCCTCTGTATATTGATTTTCTTTTTCCTGATCCTTAATTTTTACTGTGTCTAGTTCCAGTTTGAGCATGGCAACTTCTTCTTGTAGGGTTTGATTTTCATGCAGCAGATATTTTTCTTTTTCATTGCTATCAGGAACCTAAACATAATAAACAGGAAAAGAATAGCCACTCAAAATAAAATGATGCATTCTATTATTTCCTTAGTAATTAAAGCCCAAATATACCAAGAAACATAGTGCATTCAAAGAAAAAGTAAATTGAGTGAATTTCACGTATTTTACATTTCTGTTGTACTCAGTTTTCCCAAAGAACTGGTCTTAAAAGTGCTACATGATATGTACTTGGGATATTCAGTCTTCAAAACAAATAGACATTTCATTACATGATACAGAAGTCATTTTACAAACCTGGTATTTTTAAGCCCCCAAATCTGTCTTCCTTTCAGCATATTTCACTTCCTTTTCTGTATCTGTTCGGTCCCATACTTGCTAGTCATAATGTTATGAGAAAAATAACAATACCTAATATTTATGGAGGCTTTTTAAGGACTTTGCAAATACTTTTGATACATTATCTCACCTAAGCCTTACAACATCCTTATGAAGGAAATAATCATATTATTCTCCTCATTTTACAGATTAGGATTTAGGTTAGGAGAAATTATTAAATAACCTGCCCATTATCAATCCAGGTCTCTTCAGACTCCAAATCTAGCACATTTTTCCAATAGCTAGTTTTCTCTTAAGTGTTGAAGATAAGCATTTGTCCTATATTTAGAGCCATTGCCCTGGTAAATTATCTTAGCTTCAAACCACTGAAGTTATAACAGTTGTAAAATTTCTTAGTATATGTCTTGAGAACAATCCGGTCTCTGGTAGAATTACAGCATTGTTATAGCATCATTGATTTAGAATTTTTAGAGGTTATCCATTCCAAATCTCTTATTTTGGGGATGGGAAAAGTGAGACCTAGAGTGTGGTCAGTAGATGGTAACTTAGTCCTAACCATTCAATTGTAAAGGAATAATGAAAGGATCATTGAGGCCAAAGTATAAAAAGTTGATATTATACTTCCATCATAGTAAAACGGGTTCAGGAACAGTGGGTCCCTTTTAGCTCTGGTAGAAACAGCTACAGACTTATTCTTTGAGATCTCTTCTATAATGTGAGGAAGAGGGTATGAATAGGCAGCAGCTGGAGTAAATGAAGCACCCCATTACTAAGGGACAACAACCCAAAGGATTTACTTCAAACCACTGTTGAAAAAAATAAGAAAATGCAAAATCCTAAATTTGGCATTTGAGGAACTTGAGTTTCTATCATGCTGAGCAATGATGAATGTGAATGAATGAATCCTTGCAATGGATAGAGCCTTATGTCAGAAATCTAACTGAAAGTTATTCCTGTTGTAAACACTTTTAGAGACAACAGTGTGAAGTAGACCAAACTATTAACATGTGTTTTGTAAACCTTACTCTCTGCCCTGGAAAGCACGAACAGATGAAATCACTTAAGCAAGGAATAAAAGTGGTTTGTGTTAGAGGTGTCTCTTTCTGCCTGGTTGCACTTCTTTCTCCCCCAAGGGTTAATGAACCTGATGAGCTGCCCCTTTCCAATGTCCAGAAAGGGCAGAGGCACTACTGAGAACCAGGGTTTTTTTCAGTGGAAGTACCTTGGATCTCTGGAGCAATCATTCCATTCAAAGAAAAGAAACAACCAAGCAAAACTAACAACCTGTGCCGATTGTGGTCACCATGTGTGTCCCTACTTGTTTGTTGCAGACAGACGGATGTGACTGAGGATGACAGATATGTCTAAAAATGAAGAACAAAAATCTTGACTTTTTAATATGTAGCTAGATTTGAAAATGACCAAAGTGAATACCTCAGAAGTCTGAATCATTTTGGAAGCAGGTGCTTCTATTTCTTTCTGCTTCCAAAGAGGATTATTCAGAATTCCAACTTGCGAAGCTCTGGCCCTCAGCTCCTGAAAAAGTTGTCTTTGAGTGTCATTTCGCTCTTCTTCAACCTGGGGACAACAATTTCATAAAATTTTGATAATTTTTTTCCCTCAAAAGTCAGCAAAAACATTTTACCTTTAACTGGAATATAGAATCTTAAAAAGGATGGAAAATAGCTGAAAAATAATTAAGAACAGTAGGTTACTGGAAATGAAAAGGAACATGAAGGACAGCATTTCAGACTTGTAAAGGAACCTCACCAACTATTCAGATCACTCCATATCCATTATTACACAGCTGACTCTTATTAGACTTTACTCAGCCTCAGTTTGAAGTCTTCACAGGTTGGGGAAGCCACCATCTCTCAAGGCAAATCATTCTATTTATAGATTTTTGTTGTGGTTAGCAATTTTTTCCAGACATTAACCTTAAAAATGTACATTTTTGCAACTTCTATCCATTGCTTTTAGCTGTGCTCCTTAGGCAGAAGCACAGGAAGCTTAATCTTTCTTTCTCATGATCATCCTTCAAAACTTGAAGATATTAAGGATAAACATCTTCAGTTCCTTTAATAGCTTCTCAAACGTCAAGGACTCCAACAAGGGCCTTCCTCATCCTGTCTCCCATCCTCTTTACTAGTTACCATAATTCTGTGGTAGCCACAAATGAACAAAACAGTCCAGGCGAAGTCTGATCAGGTCAGAGTACAGAGCTATTTTTACCTCCTTGGTTTTGGAAGCTAGGCTTCTCTGAATGGGATCTAAAATTAAACTAGTTTTTTGGTTGTCAAACAACAGCATTGACTCAAATTAAGCTTAGAGCTCACTAAGGTTCCTATATCTTTTCAGACAAAATGCTATCTAATCATCTTTCCCCCAATTTACACTTGTTAAACTATTTTTTGTACATAATTATAAAGCTTTACATTCTTTCTTACTGAATTTCATCTTATTATTAGGTTCAGTTCAATCAGTCAGTTCTGACCTAGCAAGACTTTGCCTTTCCTTCACTTAGAAAGGCTTGGATATATTTTAATTGCACAAGTAAGACGTAAAGATGCTAGAGAACAATAAATCTTTCTGAAAGAATGAAGGACATGTGGTAAAGTGGAATATAAGGAACAGAAAAAGGGATTGAACCTACAGTATCTTTGGTCTAGAGATTTTTCAGGTAAGGAAATTCTTCTACCGATGTAGAGTTCTCTGGAACTTACAGTCTTAGAGAGTTATCTAAGAGTACTGATGTCAAACAGATTCCCCCCAGGACAGAGCTTTGTGGGCAGTTTTTCAGGAGTCTGAACTCTCTTACCTGAGGTCAGGTTTAACACTTGCCCAGGCTTACTCAGTCAAGATTTGTTAGTGCCAACACTTGAAACCAGGTATTCCTGGATCTGAGTGCAGTTCCACCTGCTATACCATACTAACTCTCTACTGTGAGATACAGTTTAAGAAGTATTAGCTCTAGCTTACCTTTTCCATGGCTAATCAACCTGTAATGTTACATTCAAATTCTAAAATTAGGGAAATTTTTTCTTTATTTTTCTTTATATATTTATGAATATATATTTATGAATGATGGAACCCAACTTACTTATACTAGATATAAATACCACAGCCCTTTTTCTGCATTAAAAATCTTTATAGTATTCACCTCACCAGTCCCCGGGAACCCATGAATATTCATAAGAAAGGATGGAAATATTGACTTTTAAATTCCAATTTACCTGTTTTAGATGATTTCTTACTGTCTTCAGCTCAAGGTCCAGAGTTCTGAGAGTGAATTCAAGCTGTTGTTTTAGCTCCACTTCTTTACTACATTGTTCTTCTTTTCTCCTTAATTGCTCTCTGATTTTTTCAAACAGCATTTCTGCAGTCACTCGCTTGACCTCCTCTTGCTTCAGTGTAAACCTAGATTAAAACTCCTTTTTTTAGAATCACAGTTCAGTAGAAATAAGAAATATAATGCCCTTTATGTATATTCATCTGGACCCCTAAAGGAAAAGAACATTAATCTGAGAGGAACTGGATCCATGTAGGGAACTCACCATCAGGAAAATCCCTCAACTGCTGTAGTCTGCTCTGCAATTAGAGTTACCTGAGGCACCCAGAATTAACATAACTTACACAGGTTCACAAAGTCAGGATGTGTCAGAAATGAGACAGGGAATCTTTTCTCTGTCCAGGCTACTCCACGGCATTCTACAAAAATGTATCATATAGTTCTTTGAGTGCTTTGGCTTTCTATATTCAATGGACAGAAATTCCATAAATTGCATATATATATATATATATATCCACTTTCTTCCTTCCTTCCCTGCCTTCTTGGCTTTAAAGTTTTACTGAGCTGCTCTACAGAGTTAAACAACTTTTTCAAAATTTCTGAGTTTTGACTCTGGTAAAAAGTTTAGAGGGGGATAAACATAAAATTCCTGACTAAAATTAGGTGTAGGAATGATTTCTATATTTCCGTCATCCATTTTCTCATTACTACTGATTATTCAGTTGATTTTTTTACTTCACTTTGCAAAAATAAATTGCAAGTAATTATGCTATAATTTTGAAAATTCAGTAAAAATGAGCCTCTCATAGATAGCCATAGATTTAAAAGGATTAAGTAGGGCTCATTAATAATGTTATTTTAAAAATGTGTCATTTTTGCCTTTCTAACCTCAAATCCTGTCACATTGCTTCAATGTAAGAGAAATTCTTTCAAGTCTTTATTTCAACACAAGTTCCATACCTGAGGCTGCAGAGTTCTCTGTCGGATTCTACTTTTTGATGTTCCAACTGGGATTTCATTTCTCTTGTTTCCGACAATTCTTCCTGTAGTCCAGTAATCTTGTTTTCTAGACTCTTAACTTTTCCACCGAGTAATGTGCAATGTCCTTTTTTAAGTTCTACTGATCGTTCATATCTAAGAACTGCATCCTGAATTTTCAAAAGGCTAACAGGATCTGTGCAGAGAAAAACACAAATCAATAAAAATATTAATATTTTAAAATCTGCAGGACAGTAGCAGTATACTTAGAATTCAAATACTCTGGCAATGACAAAATAGTACCCACATATAAACCACAAGATATACCAAAATATTATTTTGTCAAAAAATTAGCAATGAAACTGAAAATAAACTATTTTCCTGTGGGCATTGTGGACAATGAAAAAGAATCTCTAAGTTACACATTACTTTGTAAAAAACCATTTGAAACCTCAGAATTCTTCACAATATGAGAAAAATATATGTGAAAAGTAAACATTCTGATGTGTAAGGGGTGGGACAAATTCTGGGTGGGACAAATAAGATTAACAGAATGAATTATATATTTAATATCTATATATTGCAAATATGCTGAATTATTTTTTAAGTATCATAAATGTTTTACGCTAGTTATATGTAAACACAGCTTCTACTTTAGAGACTTATAGTATCAGTCTGTATGTAACATTCATACAATAACATTCATCCTCATTTACTCATTGGCCAGCCTTTTGGTAATATTAACCAAAATATAGCTGAGACACCAGAAGAAAATGAAAATATCTTCTGATCTTTAAGGAAAATAGTTACTGCCAAAAGTAGCAATTTATTTTGCAGAGACATACATAATCAAATTTAGAACTAATCCAGGGTTAGAAATGTATGTTATATCAAGTTACAGATCTAATAGACTTAGTTATTGGATTTTCTTTGGTAAATTTCAATTGGCCATTTGTTTCAGGGTATAGCATAACTGATGCAGCAAGGAATTGGGAGAAAACAGGGCAGCTAGAGGTAGACACACTGATTATCGTGGGCAGTGAAGTTAACAGAAAGGGAAATCATAAGCTCAAAGATTCAAAGCAAAAGAAGAAACTGAGGCACAGAGAAGTTAAAGGACTTGTGAAGATTCACACAGTTAGTAGGTATATAAGGCAGAATTTGAAGCTAGGTATTCATGACATCATATCTGGTATACACTATGCTGACAGAAGAATTATAAAAACTGGGCAGAACATTGGCAAGATTATTGACATTTTTGGCCATTTTGTGAAAGATTTTAGTATTTTGACTATTCTTTCATGAAAGAGATCACTGCCTGATATCTTTATGCATCTAGTCATGCCAATATCTTCAATGGTTCTCTGTTGTCAACCAAGCAAAGAAAATTTATTCAAATTATCCTAGCATTCAATATTAATAATTCACATTAAGTAATAAAGCATATATGTGCATACAAAATACACAATAATGTGAAGTATGGTATTTTACAGATTAAGAAACTGAAGCTCCAAGTTTAGGAAATTTGCCTATAGACACAAAGCTAGGCCCTCTACAATTCTATAATCCCAGACTGTTCCATATTTACTTTTTACTTCTATATACTATCCAGTAAAACTGGATTTTTTACTGTCATTTTTCTGCCTCTCTGTTCACAGTTTTCCTGCTTGAAATGTTCACTTCATCTCCCTATACTCTCATGATCTATACCTACTAAATTCATACCCATCTTTGAAAGTTCACTTCAAATGGTACCTTCACAAACAGGTTACTGATTTTTGATAGTTAATGTTCTTTCCCACATTGAACCTCATGTAGCAATATGACTGTACTCCTCAAGTATTTACGTATTTTGTAATATTAGAGTTATCGATGTAGGTTATTTCTGCATATTCAATTGCATATGCAATGTGGATGACTATGTCTTATCTAAACTCTGCATATCTGGCACACAGTAGGCACTTAGTAACTCTTTTTGAATTGAAACAAACAGTAGGTCATCTTTTGTGGCTGAAAAACTCATAACTCTGCAGCCAACATAATCTCTTTCACTTTAATAAGGCCTGCCAGAGATTAGGCTCACTTCTACTTTACTATGAGTCAATAGGATAGGACTTCAGTGGTATCATCTATGTACATACATATTAAAATTCTATTTAACATAGGTGTTCTGTTAGGAAATTTAAAAATATGCTTACCTTTACAGTCAACACTAAGGTGTTCAATCAATAATAAAATATTCTTACAGTTTAAGGGAGGTAAATCATAATCCTCTGTAGCTGTGTCAGATGATTGAGTGAGGTCATCAACATCATCTCTATCCATCTGTACTTTGTCCTGTAAAATACATAAAAGTAGGGTAAAATAATAAAAACTTAAAAATAATAACAATGGCTAACATTTATGTAGCACTCTAAGGTTTTCACAATACTTTATATACATTATCTTATGGCATACAACCATTTTGTAAGATGAACATTACTTATAATTATTTTACAAATGAAGAAACAGGCTAAGAGAGGTTAGGTCACTTGTTCAGGATCATACAACTACCTAGGAGTCCAAGGATAGATTCAAACTCAGGTCTTCTTGACTCTATCCACTATGCCACCTAACAACTTAGAAGCTGATTTTGGAACTTTATGAAAATTATCATAAAGTCACAATATTTCTTACAAATGATAGTTTTCATTTTATTTATGGGGGAAAATGAGGGAAAATTCAGCAATATAATTAGATTTCTAGCATTTGCAATGGACACATTTCACTAGGAGAATATTTCTAAAAGTGTCCATTTTCCAATTAATGACTCGTATACTTTATAATGAAAAAAGGGATCTCATCTGTTTACTGAAACATGAGTTATTTTCTAAACCACTTTAAAATGCAGTTAAAAGTAAACTTAGTTCTGAAAAACTTCAATAAAATTAGCATGAAAGGCAATTTTTACTCAAGTAAAATATCAGAAATTTAAATATTTTCTTTTTACATACCTGTTCCAGGTCACTTTTATGAAAACTTTCTTGGCCTTCCTCTGTTGATCCTTTAAATTCCGATTCTTGTGTTAAATTCATGTTAATATCTAAGTAAAAATTTATATTATCCAGATTTTTTGTAGATGATTGAAATTCCCCCATTAACAGTCATAGCAGTTATCAAAGCTATAATTTATTTTAAAATAAGGTATAAAATGTAATAATTCTCTATTTTACTAATTATGCATTTAGCTGATTATTTTTTAATCTCAATCTACTGCAACATTTTAAGTTTCTCGTGAGATGCACATTTCATACCAAATTACAGGAAGCTGTGAAGATTGATCTACATATTTAATCTGGATGAAAACAGTTACATTTGAAAATTAAAGGTAAATAGAGAGAAAATGGTCTACGCATAGGCAATTTATTACTTAGGCTAGCAGCAATCAGTAAATTGGATCAATGGACTTTCTCAGTGATCAAAGACCAGAAGGTAGGGATTACTAGCTTTCTTAGAGTTTGGGAAAGCACAAGTAAACAAAGAATAGAGTTGGGTAGGTAGGGAAAACAATGAGATAGGTTATAGAGTGACAGCATTATGGAGATGAGGACAACATGATTGACTGGAAATAGGGAAAGAGGGGTTAGCAAAAACCCCTTCCTTCTCTCTTGTGACTTAGAAGTGGTCATTGCATGAGTTCTCCTGCAAGGACAGAGACAATGGACAAGACTTCTTTGGATAACAAGCCAGACATCCTTGAAGGACAGCTTGGTGGTATAAAGATACTAGACCAGACTAGACTCCCTGGTGTCCACATATGTCCTTCATGGGTAACAGATTTCCTTGGCACAAAAATAGTATAATAATTAATGAGAGAATTGGATTTCTAAATTAACTCATGACAGGACAAATGAACTAATGAACTAAGTTCAGAGACAATGAATCTTGACTTAGAGAGTGAGAGGACAAATCCAGTTACAAAAAAAAACCAGAATTAATCTGATTACTTCAAAACACAGAGGGAACAAAACCTAAATCTTAATATGTGAAACCAATAGTCAGAACTGGCTCAAAAGAAGTAGGAAAAAAAAGTCATATTCCTTGATGTCAAGTTGCATAAGGAAATAAAAGTAAATGAGATATGTATTATTAAGTAACTATCAGCTACTCTGATTAAGCCAACAAAATATGAAAATAAGATATGCTGATAATACTCCAGAAGTTAATTTGAAATTCACTGTAAAACTTTTGGTTTCCTCAGAGCTAGACAGAGTATGATTACATGGAGAGAAATTCACAGAGATTAACAGAACTTCTAAAGATTAGGAAGAGATAACTGTATATGCCACAGGTGAAACAAATCTACTGAAACAAAACCAACATAAATGGTTAAACTTTGAATATGACACAATTATCTTAATTTAAGGAGCTTCCAATAATAATAATAATAATAATAATAATAATAATAATAATAATAATAATAAAAAGACAATCCCTTGAATGGTAATTGTATTCCATTCAAACCAATGTCATGGAAACAATTGCTGGGAAGCATCAACTAACCAGGTAATTTAATACTTGGGGAAAGTTAAATCAATTATATTTAGCTTTGGGGAAGATAAATAATCCAAAATGAAAAAAAAGAAAAATCATTCATATACAGATTATACATGTGAATGTAAACCTATATAAGTCTAATGGTTTTAGGATCTGAAATACTAAAAAAATAAAGTAGGAATCCACAGTTAATTAGACAGGAGAAGATTAATTTTAGCACACAGGCCTAAATTATCCCACCAGTGTTCATGGAAATGTTACATTGACTGGAGGAGAAAATCAAAATAACTGTTAAAAAGATACCTGCCAGATTCTAGGTAGCATCAGAGAAGTAAAAATAGGCAGTGAAGTTTCTCATCACATGACTTTATCATTCATTTTGCTCACCAGCACTAATAAATATTGGAATGTAACAAATTGGGCAAATAATCTACCTATGGAAAATTCAGACTGCTGTCTCTACGTGCTTCTTCATTACCTTCTTTTTTCAGAGGGAGCTGTGGTTCACACTGCTTCTGGGGGACTGGTTTTTCTTCTAGAATAACAACCCTAAACCCAGTCTCAGCTGCTTCATCTTCTTTTAAAGGAATCTTTCCAAACTCTGTGGGTCCTGATTGATTTTTGGTAACTGGCAGTGATTGACAAGGAGAATTCCCATTAAAATTCAAATCCTTGGAACTCCTGTAACTCTCATTTTTCTGAGAAGTACTAGTAGAATCCCAATCAGATGCATCTGAAAAGGAAACATCGGATTTATCTACCTGACATATTATTTAATTTTTTTCACAGGATGTCACTCAAATTACTACCTAGCTTTATGACTTCTTTTGTTTACTTATGCATCCTGCATTTCATCTCTTAGGTAACATGAAGGAAGAAAACAACAACTATTTTCTTTTTTTTTGTTCAGCCTATTTTCTTGGATTACCAGCTCTTACTCCCTTATTAAAATCCATCTCAGCATGTAATCCCAAAGAATTTATTAGGAAGATCCTTGGGGAAAGTCTTTTTTTTTTTTTTTTGGATAACCTTTTAACAAGTGTACATGTTATTTTACAAATAACATGTACACTTGACATTTCCAATTATTTAGGATTAGAAAATAGAGTGTGAACATGTGGTTTTTAACCTATGATTTATTTATACAGAACTGTGAGGAAAATGCTTACCATTAGGATTCCTTCAGTGACTGTACTAAAAAAAAAACAACTCCCATTTGTTCTAAGCATAATTGCATCATTTTTTAAAATGTAAACTACTTTAATCTGACTAGAAGATAGCTTTTTTAAAGAATAATCCAAGTTCTTGAAGACTAATCTTTTCACTTTCAATATGCATTACATATATTACAATATGCATTACAAAATTTTAACTTTCAATATGCATCACAAGTTTACCATGAAAATGACAGTTTATGGAGTTTAAAGTATTCCTTTTTCAAATACGGTAAGACCACTTTTATACTGGGTTCAAAAAGTGAAAATAAAGGACAATGATGTTTGAAAGGGATAAACACCAGAATGTCCACCTAATTTTCTGGGTCCTTAAAGTTTCTTCCATCCTTCACTTAATCATGGCATTCCCTCAAGTTATTATTGTTCAGTATCTCCACTCCTTTTCACGATCTAATTATTATAGTTATATATAGCTTACTCCTCAAACCCTTTTATTTGGCTTCGGGCCTAATACTCTACTAAAACTGCTTACTCCAAGGTTATCAGTGGTATCTTAACTGCTAAATCTGATGGCCTTTTTTCAGTCTTCCTCTTTCTTGACCTTCCATAGCCTTAGATATTGATGAAGTCCCTTGCCTCAAGGATAATCTCTTTTGATAGTATTTGTTGGTGATGTCATTCACTCTCATGATTTCATTAGGAAGTGGTCAGAACAGGTGATATCAAACTATCTTCACATTTTAACAGGGTTACTAGACTGACTGACAAGAGGATTACTGTCATTATAGTTTACCTAAATCTCAGTATTTGACAAATTCCCTCATGCCATCTTTGTGGACAAAATGACAAACACAAGTGAAAACACAAGATACAAGTATGGAAAGATAAATGTTTGTCAGAATTTGTTGGAATATAGTGGCCATAAAGCTAGAGCAATTTTTGATTTCATTAAAAGAGATATAATATCCAGAAGAAGGGAGAGGTTAGTTTGGCTGACCTCTGCCTTGGTCACACCTCATCTGAAAACTGTGCTTAGTTCTGGACACCACATTTTAGGGCTGGCTCCTGGAACTTCAAATTCAACATGAAGAAGCCTGAACTCATTATTTCCTTTTCCTCTCCCCCAATCTCTGAAATTATCAGGCCTTTAATATATTTATCTTTGTTAAAGACAGGTCATTTTCTCAAGTCATCTGGGTGTCATCTTTGACACTGCTCTCATCCAAATATATATGGGTATGTTCACAGACACACACATTCCCAAAAGTTGCTATGTCCTGTTGACTCTACTTCTATAAAATGTGTCTTCCTCTTCATTCCCAAATACACCCTCCTACTTCACGAACTCATCAATTTTATCTGAATTTTTGCAATAAATTACTAACTGGCCTTCTCATATCTGGTTCCTACCTTCTCTGGTCTGTTCTACATGAAGCCACCAAGTAATCTTCTTAAGGCACCTAACTAGGCCATTTTCTTGCTCTAAAGCCTTTTGTGGTACCCTACTGCCTCAGTTCAGGGGGTATCACAGCCATGAAACCTTCCTTCCACAACCATTACCCTTCTCTCCCCCTTCAATTTTCCTAGAGCACTTTGATCTCTCTCCTTTATCTCCTTTACTCCAGGTTTTGTAGCATAGTTTATAAGTTGTATCCCTTCCTAGAAAGTAAATTCATTGAGACAAAGAACTGTTTGCTTTTATCTTTGTATTCTATATGTATCACTTGACAAGCATGCGATACATAATAACTGCTTAACATATGTTAACTTGAATTGGGAGAATACATGCATAATTGGATTTATGATCCTTCATGTAATGTAGAAAAAAGCCAGGAAGTATGAAAATATAACTCAAATACAGTGTTCAAAACACAAAAGCAGAAACCTGACAGAACAAATCTTCTATTACATATGATTTTTAAAAATTCACTTATTCTCATACTTGAAAAGAAGGGAAATAAAAGGGAATATACCATCAATGTCATCTGCATCATCTAAACCAAATTCTTCTATTAAATCTGTAAAACAAGTAGAGAGGAAAGAAAGAAAAAAGAAATGTGAGTATTGAAAATTCTATAAAATTTACTTCTTTTCTTTCTAAATTATATTATTATAAAACTTACGTGACTTTTGCTTTCCCTTAACTCCTTTTTCTGCTTCTTGGTTTGTGAAGGAATCTTTCATTTCAATAGTGGGTTGAATGGGCTAGGATAATTAGTAACAAGATGGTTATATTTAAAGTTTTCAGTAAATATTGGATAATATATTAAAAGTATCAGTCTTTTTACCTTCAAGTTAGGATGTGTCTCAAAATAATCTGAAAAAAGAATAAAAGTTTTATCATCCAACTGTATTTAAACAGTGTAAATCTATCACAATTTCATGCAAAATGAATAGGCCTCTTGAATCCCATTATAGGATTTAAAGAACAAATATTTTAATTTGCTATAATTCTTATTATGGAATTTGCATGACAGTAATTAGAATCAATTATTAGTACTTGAAATAAAACAAGACTATAGTGTTGGTACAACATGCAATTTACATTAAAATAGATCAGCTATCAAGGGAATCAAATACAAATGTGTACATAAACCAGTACATAAGCATGCTCATCAATGACACACATAAAGATGATCCTTTTTAAGAGATGGATAATCACGTCCCATTGGCGGGTTAATTACAAAGTTGATGCTCTAATACAGCAGCATATCTTCCAAGCAATGAGAATGATTAATGTAATTACACTACAAGTGCTCATACTGTGGATGATTCCCTAATTAGTTCTATAATTTGCAAAATCAGGCAATATGTAGACAGAATATAAAATAGAATTTAAAATCATCTATAATTGTATCAGAGAACTAAAGGGCTAGAAACAAATGTCCTGAATACATCCACTTGGATGGACACTTGTAGAATAACAGTTAATAATACATTTTCATTTTCCATACCCACACTGCCTACTGGCATGCCTATACTTCTTGTATCCTTTAGCTTATTCATCTTAAAGTTTCTTGATCCATTCATGAATGAAGGTATATAAAATACATCTAAGAAATGATGTAAAAAAAACTTTCAATTTTGAGTTATTTTAAAAAAGCAAAATTGTTTTAATAGTCTCAATTACTAATTCAATGTTATTAATATGTAAAAAACCTTTCAACATATGCAATTTAATGTTAATGGAAAACAAAGCTATTTACATATTGAAAATGCATCTCAGAAAATAAAATTTGAAATTCTGAAAGCAATGTCTATTTTAAAATATTAAATTAGTTTACTACACATAAGTCCAAAAAAGTCACAAGAATTTGTTTACTATAGCATATTATAAAATTAGGTTTACTGTATGTCAGTCCACAAAAGCGTTAAGAAATTGAAAGAAGTTTTACAATAGGTACTTCCAAAACAGTACAATGACATTATTTATTTTATATGCACCAGCAGTATAAGTATTATAACTAATTTATGTGTAAATGTTTTTATTCATTCAAATGGACTAAAAACCATATTAATTAACCTCCTTCTGGATAGAGAAAGGATAGACAAATTGCCCAATATGTCTCTAACTTTAACTCTCTTTTTCTTCACTCATTCATTGAAAAAGAAAACACACCAGTTGCTATGGACAACTGGAACACGTGTTTAATTTCCAGGAGAGAGGGATAGCCTACACTACTAGAGGTATGTATGTATTCTCTGTAGGCATCATTCAAAGTCTGGCAATAAGGTGATTCTTTAGGCCTCAGAAATTAATGAAGAAGACTGTATATAACTCACATAGGGGAAGTGGCCTCAATCTGTTATCAGTTTCAAGAGCATGTATACTAGAGTCTAGACCAATGAACTCATGGGTCCTCAAGGTAAGTGAACATTTATGTATAATTCTTTTTATTATTATTTTACATTTGTTCTATGTCTCCCTTTATGATAAGTTCAGAAAGAACAGTGGCTGTTGTGTCCAAGTTTAGTAAACCTTAGGATGGATTACATTATCATGTATGTAGGTGCTCTGTAATATTAGCTGGTAATGTTTATAATAGGTATACCTTTAAAGGAAACTAACAAATCAATACATTGGGAAATAATTGTCCGGGAGACTAGTAAAATACAGGAAAGCTTCCTGGAGTTTACACCTGAGAAAGGTTCTGAAGGAAAAGAAAGATTTCAACAGATGGTCTAAATGGACACATGGAGGTAGCACAGGGCAGGACAACATACACAATAACTAATAGAACAGTCTGGCTGAAAAGAGAGTGAAGATAAATGTCTAGAGCCTTAGAAGCCCATCCTTCATCTCCTAAACATTTTGCTGGCAAGTGATTTTTTTCTGCTGAGCTACTGGAAATTTTTTTTAAAGTTCTTTAAGTCTGCATTTTACCCTAGGGCCACCTCATTTAAATATCCACAGACTATGTAACTAGATGCCAACATGCAGAAAAGTAAGGCAAAGGCTGCCAAGAATAAAGAGAACAAAAAGCATAATCTATTCTTTGATAAATGTGGAAGGGTAACATGTATCTGTGGAAAAGTCAATAACAAGAACTCCAGGTATAGACTGAGACCTTCATATACTCCCTAGCAATTTATGAAAGCAAGGGAGTCTTTGGTTGCTTTCCCTTCCTAGTTACAATATAGCTATCTATATTCTGACCTCTGGTTGCCTACTCTTTTTTCTTCTGTCACCATTTACTGTAATCAGCCTATGGAATCTCTCATCCAAAGTTACAAATGTTTGAACATTAATAGTCTTTATTAAGCAGATACGTAAGATTTTTTAAAATGAAGTTTATAACACATTTTCTTGACTTTGCATTTTATCTGATGGACACAGGGAATAAATAACCAAAAGTTTCAGAGCCAGAGTATGAAAGAGACCAGTGAAATGTGAGAGGTAGTGTGGCTGGCTCTGGAATAAGGCTTGAGCTTGAGTCCCACCTCTGATTTTGATACTGGCTGTGTGAGTATTCACAAACCACTCCCCCTTTTAGTGCTCTAGTAAATTCTCTGAGATCCTAATTTTCTGAGAAGGTACTAACCTTCACTAGTAGAGGGAGTTAATTAAGGCCAATGGAATTATAAGTCTAGTTGCTTTCACCAAAAATAATTATGTGACATGGACTTGTATCATAAGAAAAATATCTGTATAACTAACTCATCAAACTGAAATGGAGCTCATTATGTTTCCTAAAACTAATCACCATGTTAAGGCTGGATGATTATTAACAGAGACAGTTACTAGAGACAATCTGTCACTCCATATCAAACATATCTATTTCTCTTCTCTCTCTTTGTATTGAACTTTTCCATTCTCCTTCTAATACCTCTCTTTTCCAGAGAGGAGTGCAGAGTGTGCGGGATGCATCAGTGTAGACCTGATCACAGAGAGTGGACTGAATTGCTGGCAGCAGTGGTGACTTACAGACACCTCAGTACAGGAAGAGGGTCTGGTGGAGCTGGGTGAGAGAGGTGAGGTCGTATGTGGGCCTTGTGGTGGTGGTGGCAGCAGCAGAGATTCCTGGGGCTATCAGCCCAGAGACTGAATGTTTGAAAATCATCTATTTAAACTTCCAGGAGTCAAGATGGTGGAGTAAAAAGTAAGTCTCTCTCTCTCTTCCTCCCTTGACCTTGAAAAACCCAGAGAACAGTGACCCAAGAAAAATCCTGGAATAGTGGAGCAAGCAGAAAGACAAGATAAAGCAGTGTTTTAGCTCTAGCTCAAGAGGCTAGGAGATTAATGGGAAAGCTCCCTCTTACCGTGACTGAAGGGGACCAGAGCAAGACAGGAAGTGTCCCAAGAGACCAGCAGCAGGCCCCACATCATCGGACCAGTGGTACATACTGAGCCCCAGGGTAGAGGAGCAGGCAAGTGCCAATACCAAGCATACACTGCCTCCAGCTCAGGACCAGGTAAAATATGAGACTCCTACAACATACAGTGGCAAGCACCTGAGGCCCCAGCACCGAAAACCAGTAACCAGGCCCCTGCTCACAGCACAAGAAATCTGGAACAGTGCCACTTGGGCCCCAGAAGCAGAGATCAAATTTAAAAGGCAAAGATCTAAACAACATGAGCAAGAGAAATAAAAAAAAAATCAATGACCACAGAGAAATGCCTTGGTGATAGAGAATATCAAAACACAAATTCAGAAGAGGACAACATGGTCAACATATCGACACCTAAAACCTCAAAGGGGATTATGAACTGGTCTCAAGCCCCAAAGAGCTTCTTGGAAGAGGTCAAGAAGGATTTTAAAAGTCAAATAAGAGAGGTAGAATAAAAAATTTTAAAATACAATTGACAAAATGGAAAAAAGTACCCTCGAGAAAGCATCCCTTTAAAAAGTACCATTGGCCAATTGGAAATGGAGGTACAAAAGTTAACTGAAGAAAACAATTTGTTAAAAATTAGAATTGGGCATCTGAAAGCTAATGACTTTATGAGACATCAAGAATCAGTCAAAGAAAAAAACCTGGAAAAATTCATATGAACTGAGGCTGAGTGAAATGAGCAGAACCAGGAGAACATTATACTCTGTAACAGTCACAGTCCGTGCTGACAGATTTTACAGACTTAGCCATTCTCAGCAATCCAGGACCTAAAACAATTCCAAAGATGTCATGATGGAAAATGCCATCCACATATAGAAAAAGAACTATGGAGTCTGAATGCAGAGTGAAGCAGAACCTTTTTTCTTTCTCACCATTTCTCCCATTTTTTATAATTCTTCTATGCAATGTGACAAGGTGGAACTATGTTTAATAGGAAAGTGTGTGTATAGCCTCTATCAGATTGCAGGTTGTCTTGGGGAAGGAGGGGGAAAATTATAAAACTTATGGAAATAAATGTTGAAAAATAAAAATAAATTAACTTAAAAGAACACCTCTCCTAATCTGGCTTCAGACACTTCCTAGCTGTGATACCCTGGGCAAGTCACTTAACTCTGTATACCTCAATTTCCTTATCTGTAAAATAACCTGGAGAAGGAAATAATGACAAGATATTCTAGTTTCTCTGGAAAGAAAACCCCAGATAGGGGTGGAGCCAAGGTGGTGGAATAACAGTACAGACTTTCTAGAGCCCTCCCCCCAAGCCCAGCCAAACACCTGTAAAAATGGCTCTAAACAAATTCTGGAGCTGCAGAACCCACAGAATGATGGGGTGAAGCAAATCTCTAGCCCAAGACAGCTTGGAAGGTGGCCAGGAAGTGTCTATTGGAGTATGCTTGGAGTACAGCACAGTCCAGTGTTGGCTGTGAGTGCACAGACCTGAGCAGATCTTGGGGGAATCTCTCACACTTGTGGTGGTTTTCAGACTTCATGACCACAAAACACGGAGGACAAATTGGAAGGTCAGTGGAAAAAGCCTGTGGCACCAGTGTGGGAGAGTGGAATGGTCTGATGCCAGCCCCAGGGGGCAGAGGAACCCTTGGCAGCGACAGCAGCAGCAGGGACAGAGACAGTGACTCTTTCTGGAGCTCTAGGTCCACAGATTGTGGGGGAATCAAGTGGCTAACAGTACACCCCCCACCCCCACTTGAAGCAGAAAACTACCTTGACAAAGAGCTCAAAAGTCAATTAAATGGCTGGGGAAATTAGCAAAAAATGGAAAAAGAATAAGACTATAGAATCTTACTTTGGTGACAAGGAAGACCAAAGCATGCAAACAGAAGAAAACAAAGTCAAAGCTCCTCCATCCAAAACCTCCAAGAAAAATATAAACTAATCTTAGGCCATGGAAGAACTCCAAAAGCATTTTGAAAATCAAGTAAGAGAAGTAGAGCAAAAATTGGGAAGAGAAATGAGAGTGATGCAAGAAAATCAAGAAAAACAGGTCCACTGCTTGCTAAAGGAGATGTCAAAAAATACTGAAGAAAATAACACTTTAAAAAATAGACTAACCCAAATGACAAAAGAGATCCAAAAAGCCGATGAGGAGAAGAATGCCCTAAAAAGCAGAATTGGAAAGATGGAAAAGGAGCTCCAAAAGCTCACTGAAGAAAATAATTCCTTAAAGATTAGAATGGAGAAGATGGAGTCCAATGATTTTATGAAAAATCAAGAAATTATAAAACAAAACCAAAGGAATGAAAAAATAGCAGACAATGTGAAATATCTCAGTGGAAAAACAACTGACTTGGAAAACAGATCCAGGAGAGACCATTCAAAAATTATGGGACTATCTGAAAGCCATGATCAAAAAAAGAGCCTAGACATCATCTTTCATGAAATTGTCTGGAAAACTGTCCTAATATTTCTAGAACAAGAGGGGAAAATAAATATTGAAAGAATCCACTGATCACCTCCTGAAAGAGATCTGAAAAGAAAAACTCCTAGGAATATTTTAGTCAAATTCCAGAGTTCCCAGGTCAAGGAGAAAATATTGCAAGCTGCCAGAAAGAAACAATTCGAGTATCGTGGAAATACAATCAGGATAACACAAGATGTAGCAGCTTCTACATTAAGGGGTTGGAGGGCTTGGAATATGATATTCCAGAGCTCGGAGGAGCTATGGTTAAAACCAAGAATCACCTACCTAGCAAAACTGAGGGGGAAAAATGCTAATTCAGTGAAATAGAAGATTTTCAAGCATTCTTGATGAAAAGACCAGAGCTGAATAGAAAATTTCACTTTCAAACACAAGAATCAAGAGAAGCATGAAAAGGTAAACAGGAAATAGAAATCATAAAGGACTTACTAAAGATGAACTGTTTACATTCCTGTGTGGAAAGATAATATTTGTAAATCTTGAAACTTTTCTCAGCATCTGGGGAGTTGGAGGGATAGTCAGAGGGCACAGGGTGAGTTGGATAGGAAGGGATGATATCTAAAAAAATAAAATTAAGGGGTGAGGAGTATATTGGGAGGAGAAGGGGAGAAATGGAACAGGGCAAATTATTTCTCATAAAAGAGGCATTTGGATTAAGGAGAGAATAACATGCATACTCAATTTGGTATGAAAATCTATCTTACACTACAGGAAAGCAGGGGAGAAAGGGATAAGAAGGGTGGGGAATGATAGAAGGGAGGGCAAATGGGAGAAGGGAATAATTAGAAGTAAACACTTTTGGGGAGGGACAAGGGCAAAAGAGAGAATAGAATAAATGAGAGGTAGGATAGGATGGAGGGAAATATAGTCAGTCTTTCACAACATGACTATTATGGAAGTCTTTTACATAACTACACATATATAGCCTATATTGAATTGCTTGCCTTCTCAGTGTGGATGGGTGGGGAGGAAGGAAGGGAGAGAAGTTGGATCTCAAAGTTTTAGGAATGAATGTTGAGAACTGTTTTTGCATACAACTGGGAAATAAGAAATACAGGTAATGGGGTATAGAAATCCATCTTGCCCTACAAGAAAAGAGAGAAGATGGGGATAAGAGAAGAGAGGGGTGTGATAGAAGGGAGGGCAGACTGGGGGAAGGGGGTAATCAGAATGCACAGCATCTTTGGGTAGAGGGAGGGGAGAGATGGGGAGAAAATTTGGAATTCAAAATCTTGTGGAAATGAATGTTGAAAACTAAAAATAAGTAAAAATAAGAAAAAAAGAATACCTCTCCCCCATTTTTCTCATATTATACTTCATTTTTAATCTCTTCTTTTTTCTGATTTTGCTCAGGAAAGTTTTCAGTTACACTGCTTAGTCTTGTTCATGTACCTTCTTCTACTATTTGATGATAGAGCCTTTCCCTAATCCTCCCCCCACTTCCAGATACCACTTTTACTTTTTTAAACAAACCTAACTATACATTTAACATAATCTTACCTTCACGTCCCACTGAAATATTGTCTTTTATTGTTGGATTTGTGGATGCAGATATATGCTTGGTAGATCCTTTGGGGAGACTTTCAGTGGCACACTTATCAAATGAAAAGATCAATAACATATTAGTAAGCTCACAGTAGAAAGCAGTACTGAATGCTTTCTGTTGGTACACTGTGAACTCACTTAGAGAGAAATGAAAGAAAATTAAAGGCTTTTAAAAAACTTTTCTTTACAATAATGTCATGTTTATACTTTTCAAGTTTACTCTTCTATCTTTTCTCTTTAGATGAGATAACAGTAGATAGCAGTAATGTAGGCTGGATTACACTTTTTCATAGAGAAATGGTTTACTTGTAAGTAATGACAAAATTCTAAGTCAGATATTATTGCTATGTTATAATAATATTTTACAGTACATTATAGTACATTTAAAATACTATTTTCCACATGCTAACAATATGGGAGAAGAAAATAATATCTGGGGCTGAATGTACAGTAAATAATCCCCTTAGAAGAGCTGATGCAGTCAATAGAGCCCTGGGCTTGAAGTCAGGAAGATGCATCTTTATTAATTCAAATCTAATGTCAGAGACTTACCCTGTTTACCTCAGTTTCCTTAACTGTAAAATGAACTGGAGAAGGAAATGGCAAACCACTCCAGTACCTTTGCTAAGAAAACCCCAAATGGGGTTATGAAAAGTCGGATATGACTGAAATTACTGAACAGCAGCAAAATTTTGAACATTGCAAACTTAACTAGGTTCATCACACATGCATATATGTACAAATATACACATACATATACATATGCACAATATGTATATATATACAAATATGTGACATTTGTAACAGAATGACAAAAAATTTTAGCTTAATCACACCATTTATACCTATTGTACTGAACAATTCTTGTTGATAGTAGAGTATGCAATACAAATCCCACCTTCTCTAGAGGTCTCCCACACTTGGATTATGTTTTTTTCTCTTCGTTCAGTGTCCTGGCTTCATTCTAGATTTCTAATAATATGATGGCCCTCAAACCTCTTGTGGATTATGATTTCTTTCTCTCTGGTACTTGGTAATAACAGTTTCCACTCGACATTTTACATACACTAAAAAGCATAAGCATACTCACTGCCTTCTTGTCTTCACATTTCATGCCTCTGCCTTTGAATATTTCCAGCATAAAGCTGGGAATTACTCCTATTTCAGTTACAAGAGAGATTCTTGGGGGACCCAAATTTCTGACCCCCTTTTGCCAGAAGAAAAAACCATTTGACTTTACTCTCACATTCCTAAAATTCTATCAAACTATGGGGTAGCTCCATTTAAATGTTTCCTGAGAACTAACATATTAAACATAGTAACATTATTACCCTGTCATCATGTAAGCCTCCCAATCTTTTCTAACTTCCTTGTTTCTATTAGTGATATCTACATTTTTCCAGGTCCTCAGCCTTAAAAAACTCAGTTATCAGTTTTGCTCTCTGTAGTTAAGTAATTGCTACATACTACTGAATCTTTCTCTGAAATAAACAAGTCATTATTTAACCTTTCCTATTTCCACAATTACTTCGATTTCATCACCTTACACCTATTGAAACATCTTTTTGCCTGTATTGTACCTCCGCTCCAGTTAATCTTTTATACTGATCACAAAAAGTTTTCCTCAAACACAAAATTTAAAACATTATTATACTTCATAAGAAAAAACAGGGGCTCCTTGATGCAAATCAAATTTCAAATTCTAAAGCTATGATTTAAGGTTTCAACTCACATGTGTTGAGAGTGTCATTTACAGGAGCGAATCCGAACTTTCTTAATACATCACACTATCTTATTTATAGAAAATAGTTTATATTCCCCTCTTACAGGCCATCTCTTACAGCTAAACCTAGCTCTTTACATTCCTTGCAGTCATCCTTACTTCCCTCTACCTATCCTCTCTTGGAATATTTTCCTCCCTCCTCTCTACCAAACAAAATCTGACCCTATTACTGAGCCCTAATTATTGCCTCTTTCATTAAGTTTTTCATAACCACAGCTTACTTTGCCATTCCCCTTTGTATTGCCCTCAGCAATTGTGTATGTAAATTGCACAGAAATCTGTTAACAGTTGGCTGTAAAATAATGTGCCTATGGCCTATCCCATCACTTAAAGCTAAGCTACTCATGTAGTAGGGAGGCAGGATTGTATACTAAGTCTTTGTCTAAAGTCTCTTACTTTACTGGAATATATCTTAATACCTAGAACAGCATGTGGTACCACGGCATTTGTTCACTGATTGACTAAATGATTGAACGACATTTCGAAATTGGTAGGATATTAAGAGGTGGAGTTGAAAGTACATGGCCTGAAAGTTAGGACTATCTATTCTTGGCTCTCTCATAAACCAAAGGCAAGTTACTTGATTTCTCTGGGGTTCAGCTTCCTCGTTATCAAATGAGTACTTGGACAATATTATTTCTAAGGTCTCTTCCAGCTCTAAAATTCTGATTCTAATTCCATTGAGGCAATTGCAATGATTAGTAAATAAATCTGAAATGTAATTTTTTAAAGGTGACAATCAATATTGAAGTTTAAAAATAACTTGAGAAGATACCTCTGAATCCCAAGATGATTCTGCATCTTCTTCCTCTTCCAATCCTAATGCTGACATCAAATCTATAAAACATAGGCAAAAAAACACATTACTAATGAGAATATATGCTACTGAGAACATGAAAACTGTTAAAATATGTCTATTCATAATTGCTTCAGCAAAAATTAAAGGATAGTAACAACAGAAAAAAATTCCAGGAGACAAAAACAGAATAAAAGCAACATTTGGATTTAGGGATTATGGGCAAAGGAGTGTCCTTCAAAGAAGGAAGTTAGGGACCCAGAGGTAATTTTATACAAGACTGTACAACAAAATTCTTTTCTAAAGTGCACTTAATATTATGGGTAAAAAAGAGAAAGAGAAAGATTGTTTATATTTAACATACTTCTGAGCTGGATTAACATTAAATTTATAGGTTTATAATGGCATTTTACAAAAAGAAAGTTTTGTAAGCATTTTCTACAATTTGAGGGGCCGCACAGCATAGTGCATTCAAAGCCTATTGTAGAATTAGGAAGAACTGGGTTCAAGTCCCATTTCTGACATACTGGCTGTGTAAGCATGAGCAAGACACTGCACTTCTTATTGCCCCAGGCTAGTTGCCAATCTGCATTGGTAGAAATCTGCTCATTGGGAATTTCCTACAGTGATGAAATCACAGGTCCTATTAAAACAATAACTTACCTTTTCTAACAGCACAATTCACTGATGTACTGTGAGCCTGAACTTCATTGGGAAGATAGGGAGTTTTAGGAGCTGTTTGCTCTCCAGTACCATTGTCAATTAATATACCATCTTCCTTTTCTTCCTCCTCTGATTCTGTTGATTCTTCCTATAATTAATGAGAATGAAATGTATAATGCCCTCCAAAAATTGTCTTTAATCTGTTGCTAACAAAAATAATGCAAACCTGATTGCCAGATGTTGATAGACCTAACAATCAAGTCATGCATTTCCAATCACTTATTTTAGACATTTCATTTAAAGAAAAACTCTTCTCCATAACTAGAAATATTAATTTACAGCATTACATATGCTGATGAATATTTTAATTCTTATTTCAACAAATTCAATTACTAGTAACTGAGAAAAATAATAAAATAAACAGTTCTTATTGTCACCCATTAATCTAGGAGGGAAGATAAGATACCCTCTGACTGAAGAGAAAAGCCATGTACTTCAAAACCTCCATTGAAGGAGGAAACCCAGCAGAGACATCTCATTTCTTACCAGTACTTTGAGACTTCTCCACTAGGGCCCAAGAATCTTATGATTGGGAAAACTTCATCAACCTGCAAGATTCCATCAGCTTTAGTATACACTTAACTACTATGCTGTGCCCCCATGACTGGAGGAAGAGCCAGGAACTTCAAAGCCTCCAATGAAGGAAGAGGCTCAGCACAGATATTTCATTTCATACTTTGCTATACTATTGGGGAATTCTCTAACTTCCCTCTCATTTCTCAGCACCATGTTCCTTCTCCCAACCCCCAAATTATGGGTTTCCTCTTATGTTGTACTTTGTCTTCCTTCATCAGATTGGGAGCACTTTGAGGGCAGGGACTGTCTCTTTTTTTATATTTATATTCCTAGCACTTAACACACTGCCCAGCACATAGCAAGTACTTAGTCAATGTTTACTAAGATATAAATAACTGAGAAAGAAGAATCTGTGAAATGTATTCAAAAATTACAAGGAGCTATAAGAGTTTAGAAGAACCAGTGAAAGTTTTATATGAGTGGTATCTTTGGTTTGGGCTTTGAAAGATAGCTAGAATTTCAGATGGCAAGAAAGAGAGCAAAGAAAATGTTCCAAACACTGGGAACAGTGTAAGGAAAGGTACTGAGGGAGGAAAAGATCAAGGTACATTCAGGAAATGATGGGAAATCCAGCTTGACTAAAACAGAGGTACATGAAGAGGAAACATATTTAACTTTTGTTTTATTTAAAATGTGAATGTTCCAAATCCTTCACATAGATGGATTAATAACAGTGTCAGTTTTTAAACTGACTTTTTCAATAGCTATGAGAAACTAAAGTTATTTGTGGATGCCTTAGATCCACAATTAAATTGTATAGTACATGATGGTTGGAACACAGTCTTCTTGGTTTCTGAATTCCATATAACAAACCTTGCCTTGCATATAATTAAAATTTTATAAATGTGCAATAAATAGGAATTATGAAAATTTGAGATTATTACGATTGATATCAAAATATAAAGGTGAAATCGAAAATGAAATTTTGGAATTTGAGATTATGACTTTTTTTGTTCCACTTCTATATGGGATCACAATACAATATGAGCTGATAATATCTACTGCATGGAACAGAATTGAAAGTTTTGGAAATTAGATGTATTTAAAAAAGGTTAGAAGATGTAGGAGTATAATAAGATTATTATTCAAGTTCTGATTTATACTGCCCTGTTCTATGTTGATTATTACCATAAAGAATCAGCGTTCATCTGAAGAACAAAGAGAAGTAAGTTTAAAATTGGTCACAAATAAAAAGGAAATTCCATTTCAGGGTTGAATGACTCAAGATTAAAATTACAAAAGTGTGATGAAAATGTTCTGGAGTCACCTTTTCTGAGTGCTTAAAAATAGGATGTTAGGGATGGTATATATGCATTTTAAATAAGAGGAAATATATGTACTACTCAATCTTTTCAAGTTGCCTTCACTTTTTATAATTCTGTCAATGCTGGAAACTTCTTTTCAGCTGACAATCAACCAAAAAATTTCACTTTCATTCATTTTACACACTGATGTCTAATATGTGGTAAATACCTAGTTTTTGAATAAAGGAAAATCAAGTTATTATGGCCTAAAATATTTTTGTACATATTCTTCTTGTTTTAATTCACCTATGAGAACAGAACAACTAAGGTTTAGAACTTTTGTTGAATGGACTAGCTAGGCAAGCTATAAGGTTCACTCTAGATATAAATCTTGCCCTTCTAAGGAAAATCATTTGTTAAACAAATGAAATATTCTGTTATTTTTTACCTTGAAATAGCATACAAGTTTATACTTAAGCTTCCATAAATAATCCATTATAATTGACATGGGAAATTCTGTAGGAATTTCTTGCTTTTCTTCACTCATTTCACATTTAACTTAATTTCTATCATATTCAATAGTACAAAGAGAGACTCTGTTGATAACTCAAACCTTCTTTTTCCTTCATATTTTCAAAATCTTCTTCATCTTGATTTTCTTCTTTATCCTCTGTACCTCCATATTCTTATCCTTCCTCTCCATCTATTACTTCTTGGCTATACTGACTGAATTCCTCCTCCTCATCTTCCTCACTTTCTTCCACCTCTGCTACTTCATCTTCATAATCTTCTCATCGTCCTTCATCTTGGCTGCTTTCTAATTCTTCTTCTTCCTGACAGTTCACTCATGAACTGTCAGGACCCATCAGCATTTTATCTTCAATATGTAAATTTCCCTGAATTTTCTTTTGATGTGACTGTTGAGGATGTCCATTTCTAGAATTCTTGCTATCTTATGAAGTTGGGATAAGCATGGGAGAAAAGGACAGAGGGTAAACAAACAGGAACCATAGCCAATATAATTACCTTATTAACGCCAAGAAGAGTAGTCATCTCCTGGGAAGACCTTGAAAAGGAGCCAAGTGAGGGATGGACAGAATGAGGGGAGCTCTGGGCTCGTAATGAAGGCTTAGGAAGGGTAACTGTCATATCTTCTTTTTCACTCTCTGATTGACTGTGCCCAAGAAAAGCTCTGTGTTCTGTATTGACAGTGCTACTCTTTTCATCTACTATATTAAAAACAAATAAAGAGTACATGAACAAATCTATCATTTCAAGGCAATAAATAATAATAAAAGAACAGAAATTTCTCAGATAGCTTACTGTTTTTCCTTATTTGCTGAGAAGCATTTATTATTTTGGTTAAGTTTGCCTTGGGGAGTTTCTGTCAAAAAACGTGGTAAGAATGATGAGTATCATATTCCTATAAAATACAAGCATTTAATAGTCCACATTTCTCTCAGGTTTACTATCTATCATAATATATTTAATCTGATCTTCATGTAGAAAATAATCTTCTGAACTATTTTATTCACCAAAAACCAATATATAAAGAAGTGTAATTTTTTCTTCAATACTTTGTGACATCATTGAAAAATACTAGGTTTTAGAAATTAGTATTTCAATATATCACCCAAATCACTACTTATAACAAAGAAAAGTTAAAGTCTCTTAGTCATTAGTTTTAGCTTCTTTATGTGTTTTAGAATAGCATAAATCAGTTGAGTTACTTCTTTCGTTAAAACTAAAGGGAGCAAGAGACACCTCATTAAAGGTCTCAAGAGTGGGAAAACTAGAGAAGTGTTGATGTCATGTTCATTTTTTCTAGGCCTGGTTGTTGGGTTCACTTATTCTGTTTGACACCTTCAGCAGGAAAAAAAAGTTAGAGGTTCCTATTGGCAAGAGGCCATTAAATTGAGACGTATAAGCTATAAGAACCTCAGTGCACACAGTATCTTGAATGTCTTCATTGTACTACTAATAAAATGCTGAGATCTTGAGTTCAGGTCTCAAATTTAAGGACTAGCCCTCCTAAAAATGTAGTGAACATAAATTGCAAACTGTGCCGTATTGTTTGAACTTTTTGGTGTTGTATATAAACACTTGGAAGGATTGAGCTTTACTCTCTAGAAACTATCTGGGTCTAGGAAAAGCTGTGAAGGTGCAGTCTAATGGTGGATATTTTATTACGTACTGTTTATTGCTTTTGACTCAATACCAAGACTGCCAAAGAGGTCTATAACACACAAAAAATGTAATGAACCTCTATTTTAGGTGTTTTTCTTTTGTCAAGTGTATATAATATTTAATTCTTACCTGAGGGTGTTCTGCCCAAAGAAAGGGAAATTTTGATGGCAGAAAGTTACCTTGTTAACTTGGAGTTTACTGGCTAGATTTCTTTCTCAAAGACCAAGCCTTAAACCCAATTCACTCTGGATCTTACGCATTGGGCATCGATAGGTCCCTGTCCAAGCACCACTTAGTGGTGATTTGTTGGTCTCTCCTGGCCTTAGAGTAAATGTAAATAGCAACCGTTTCTCTTTTGACCAACAATCCTGAGGGCCTTCCTTTCCCAGCTTGATTTTTTTTTTTTTAATTAAAGAGGCTATCCCTTGATTCACTTTTTAAAGAGGCCTGTTCACTGAGGCATTGCCTGAATCAAAGTGAGAACTTGAAAAGACCTTAGCTTAAAAGGGCAAAGGTCTCCCACTACATCTCAGGTCATTTCCAGTCGTCCTGATCAATATCAGGCCACTGGACACAGATGACTCTGGAGGAGAAAGTGAGGCTGGTGACACAGCCTTCTCTCACTCAGATCAAAGTCAATTGCAAATCATGTCATCATCTCCCTGATATCATGATCCTCTTGGAGAACAAAGGGCAAACCGTACAATCACACAAGATTAGGACATATAGAAATGATAGTTCTTTTAAAGACAGACATTCTAAACATAACCTTTACAAGTCATACCACCACAATATTGTAATCAATACTGTGATCACATGATTATATAGCTTAGAAAAGATACTATTTAAGTGCTAAGTATTAAGTGCTAGGAAGACAAAAACAAGAAAAAGGAAAGGCAGCACTTCCCTTCAAGGAGCTTAAATTCTGATGAGAAAACAGTACATAAAAGGAAGCTTGAAAGGGGGCAAAGGGAAGACATCTACCTGGAGCACATGGCAGAAAATTATTCTAAGGTGTAGGTGGCTGCGCTGAGCTAGAAATGGTATTTTCAGCAATCTCTAGTAACAGATTATAGTTTTTGGAGATCAGGGAACCTAACTCCTTATTTCCCATATATTCAATGTATACACAATCAAGCTTTTGACTTTTGTGCCATTTTCTACGAATGTTATCTCCACAAAAACTGAGGATTAACTGCATCTGAAACATATCTCTCAATCTAGTAAAATACCTCCAAATAAAGCAATGATTGAATAAAAATTATTTCATTATTACAACATTACATCATTACTTTATGAAAAATGTTTCAATTTCCCAATAATCAGAGAAATGTAAATCAATAAGTTTACTGTATCAACTAGAATGTCAAAAATTGCAAAAACTGTAAATTCATGGAGTGTGGGAAATTCTAATATGCCAGTGGTGGAACTTCACATTGGTGCAAACATTTTAGAAGACAACACACAAGAGTAATAAAACTAATGATATCTTTTGATTTCATTTCTATGATTCCAGTGCTATGAATTTATCCTAAAAATAGCACAGGAAGGAAAAAAGGACCCAGCTGTACAAAAATATTTGTAATAGTAAAAAATTGGAAGCAATCTCCCTACCCAACATTTAGAGAACAGTATATACGTAATGGAGCACAGATTCAGAGCTAGAAGGGACCTTAAATATCATCTAGGAAACAAAGACTTTTCCAAGGTCATATATTTATTTAAGAGTGGCATTCATAGGGTATGAACCCAGGTCCTATGACTTCAAATCTAATGCTCTTTCCAGTGCACAGATAAATACAAAGCTTGAACAGAAATATGGAAAGGGAGACAGAGGTATCAACAGAAAGCAAATTGTTCACATATTGATTTTAACTGGTTTTCAGTTGAAAAAAAAAACTAGAGATGGGAAAACTTGAAAGAAACCTAAAGCTTGAGGCAAAATACAAGGTTTTCTGGTTTTAATTCATTTGGCTCCAAGTGTGCAAAATTCATTTGGTGCTAAATACTAAGGATATTGTTTAAAATTTTATTTTTTGTTTGTTTTTGCTGATGATTACTAGATTTACAATAATTTTTTTTTACAAAGCAAAGAACCCACCAAACTGAAATTTAAAACTAGAAAAAAAATTCCATAAAGAAACTACCTTCGTACTAAAATCTAATTCTTCTTCATCTGTGGTTGGCCAGGAATCATCAGCCCCAAGTTTGTCAGACAGTCTTTCAAAAAGAAAACAAAAATAAGTAGTTTTACATCCAAAAGAGAATCATCAAATGCTTTTAGTTGTTTTCAGGTACTTTACCACCAAATAAATGATACATCACAAAGGATGACTTAAAAGAGAAGGGTATGTAAACCATTCGTACTCCAAGATTTCAATTTAACAAAGAAAGAAATATTGTTATAGAAGCTATCACTGGGTTTATCCTCCAGAATAATCTCACTTCCTATTTTTATACTCTTCTAAAGTTGAGAAATGAACACAGTGGGACATTACAAATCATGCAGTCACCAAAAACCTGCAGTGTATTTATAGCATGTTATTACTCTCTGTGCCTTCGTTACCAGTTTCTGACAAAACACTTTGACAGTGAGTTTCTCATTTCTCGTGAAGTTATCTTCCACAGATTTGAACTCTAGATATGACTTACAGTTGTTGTTGTTCAGTTGTTTCAGTCATGTCTAACTCTATGACTCCACTCCACTTTTCTTATCAGAGGTATTGGAATGGTTTGCCATTTCCTTTCCTTTCCCAGATGAGGAAACTGACCTGTCCAGGGCCACACTGCTATTAAGTGTCTGAAGCCAGATTTGACCTCATTAAATATGAGTCTTCCTGACTCCAAGTTCAATGCTTTATTCACAGTGTTGCTCAGCTGCCCTCTAGATATGTATATTTAGTTATATATTCCAGTCTCAGAAAGGTACTAATTACAAGTGCAACCATTCCTGGATGTATATAATCACTGATGAATCTGGTCAGATAATATATTATAGAATAGTATAGAAACCATTTGCATAGTAAATTAGAATATTCATGATGCCTTTATGGTTTGGAATGCCCATCTGCCTATTTACTACCAATCAATGTGCATCACTTCCTTCAGGACCTAATTTAAGACTTATCTACTTACAGAAGACTTCCATGAATCACAGAATCAAAAAATTCAATTCAGGTCCCTAAAAACCTTACCTGGTATCCCATATGTATAAAAAGCAAAATTATTAACTCTTTAGCTGGGAGTACTTCTGTATAACTGCTGTGATAATCTGCTGTGATAACTCCAGAGTTATCACTCTATTCACCTTTTCAGGGGTTAGGGGTGTGTGGATTCAAGGACTGTAGGGTGTACGACTTTGATTTCATTTGGTGCAGGGAACTTCCATAGAGGAAATAATGCAGATTTCCATTGTTCTGTGTCAGAGAGTTGCATGGGAACACTGAAGGATTTAATGACTTGCTTAGGGTCCCAAAATAATTAGGTGAAAAAGGGGGAACTTGAATCCAGTTTATCCTCACTCCCAGACCTATTTCCCCTATCTACTACTCCCAAGGCACTTCTTGTCTCAGCTCCTTAGGATCTGTTAACATCAAGACAACTTTTTTTTATTTTTTAGCTTTTTTTAACTCTTTGATAAACATGCCCAATTTCCTTTTCCTTTTCCTTCAAACTGCCAATTTATTTTACTTATTTGGTCTTCTCTTTTAAAATTCTTTTCCTCCTTCTATCTCTCCTTCAGTTTGATTCCATCTTCTCCTCATAACCTTTACATTGTCTTCTTCTTTATATCTTCTTCCTCTCTTCAAATCCTCCTTTTCTCACTTTCTTTTCCTCCTTTAGATGGAGTCCTTCTCCTTCAGCTCAAGTCATTTCAATTTCTCATGGTCTCCTGAATGTCTTTATATAATTAATTTTCAATCTCTGACCTTTTTCAAAATTCTACAGTGTTCTAAATCATCCTCACAATTCCTCCTCCTGGAGTTCAGGTCCTGCTCCTGCTCCCTTTTCCACACAATCTCCTTTGGACAAAAGAAGGAAGAAAGGCTCTAAATATTCAACTTCTCTGTGCTACAGGATTCTTCCCACCAACCTCCTAATACATTCATTCTCCTCCCCTTTCCCTCTTGTAAGATCTCTTCTTTACTTTTTGAACAACTGTTATTCAACTTGATCATCTGGAGAGTGGAAAGGCCTTTACTCCAGCCTATTCACCTTCTTCTGTGTTGACTAACTCTTGTCACAACACAAAAAAAGCACAGGATCTATATAGGTCACTGTAAAATAACCTGTGCTGTATGAATATGAGTTCACAGGAAGAGAGATATTTAGTCCTTAGTCATTCCAGTTGGTGGCCTTTATGGCTAATGTATTGCCATGTCTGTTTGCCTTCCTAGTAGCCTGAGAGAAATGACGTCCTTGCCACTTGTTCTCCAGATCTAATGTCAGCTTGCCTGGCTGCCTCAAATTGGGAACTAGAATATTCCTGCCAAAGTCTTAATGTGAGAAGCAGCTTTCTACCACTGTTGTACACAAGAGTACCAAGCAGGAACCACTTACCAGCCATTTCTGACTTTTTTCTATTGCTTCTCTCCTTCTTGATGAAAAATTTCCAATACCACTTTCTGTCTTGACTTAGGACCCTGTCCCCAGTGACTAATCTCTACCCCATGTTGATAATTCCTTGATTTGATAATCCCTGGGCATTTACATTTTCACAATTATAAGAAGATACATATTTGCACCATAGGTGTGCCTTAAAAGGCTTATCAGAAAGCCATCCCAGGTAGCTACTACATAGTGTGGTCATATGCAAGAACATAGCTTGCTCATTCTTCATTCATCTAGTTACTATTTATTAATAGTTCTCTTAGGGGATTGTGGATAGGAAGTAGGTCTGGGAGTACAAATATACTAGACTCAAGCTCTCCCTTTGTCACCTACTGGTTTTGTGAGTCCAAGCAAGTCACCTAATCCCCTCAATGTTCGCAGGCAACACCAACACACATTAGTTGCCAATCTGCTTAATAAATAAATATAGTAGGTATTTAATAAACAATTCTATGCAAGATAATGAAGTAAAAACATGAGTTAATTAATGTGTTAGTGGGAATTAGTTAAATTGAAGATATGTTATTTTTTAGAGCATGAGAATTTGTTTTGCCTTGGACAGAAAAACCTATTGGAGAATGGACCATGTAGATTAATTAAAAGACATATTAACCTGCTATGAAGCCTACCTGCTTATAGATTCTTCTAGGGAACTTTCTTCCACTACTGGGGAAAGAAGTGAAATACCATTAAAACATATATACCAATACAAGACATTAATATTAAGAGTATAATTTATGAAGCTTTATTACAATGTATTTTTGGGGACACGACAAAGACCCTTCATACAAATGGAATTATGCTAAAGATAAGTGTCTTTAAGTATCAAGACTCTGAGGGCAGCAAAAGGTCTTCTTCAAACATCAGATTATCTGCCAGTGATTTGTTAACATTAGCCATTTCACTAGCATGCTCTTTCACACTGAGAGAACATAATAACCACTAGCAGATACCATAAACAGTAGGAACAAGCTGATATTATAAGATTAATCTGGGCTTTTTATGTAGGTAGATTGAGAAAGACTATATTTGTTTTACCTTTCTTACCACACACTTCACAGATGGAATATTTGGAGATATAGTACTGCCACATTGAGCACAACATAGCACAACCTGTTTGGTCCATTCTGTAAGTGAGGACAGATCCAGAGACTGCTCTGTTTAGTAGGACATAACATATTTCTAGCTATTCCTCATGAGCAAGAGATCCAGAAATAATGTATTTTGCATAGACCTCTACAGTCTCTGGAAGAAGGGGCTCATGAGTTGCAAACCAATATATTTTCTCTTTTCAAGCTTTCCTGGGGAGTGATGCTAAAAACAAAACCAAAAAACTTATGTTGTACAAAGTACATCTCTTATTTCTTCTGACTTTCCCAAAATATAGTCTAAAGACAGATGGGCAATAAAATAAACACTTCTTTTTTCTATCAACCATCACATTAAGGTATGCAATTAAGAGGTGACCATTTGCCCATTTCACTGAGTGAAAATTATCTGATTCATAATCATTCTCTAAACTTGACTTTCTCCAATCCATCCAACAAGATTCTACCAAACTTCCTTTGAATTACATATGTTCTACTAAATATGAGATTTCATTAGGCAATTTCACTGCAAATTATAGTCTTAGAGAATTAGTAACTTGAAGCAGTGAAAGGTTTAGCAATCTGTGAAGAGTTAACCAGTCAGAACGCATCAGAAGTAGGTTTTAAACCCATGACATCTTACTATAGTGGCCAGCTCTCTATCCAGTCTTTCCAAATTGCTAAGACCTACAAGAGTGTTCACTTTGTCTACACAAACTTTGAGAATTTAGGACTACCTCTATACCTTGATGAATTTTAGAATAAGACTTCAGGACAGAGAGCATAATACATACTGAGTACCTAGTTACTATTTTATGAGTGACAAATATGACTCTTACATTGTTTCTCCCCAATTAAATAAAATGTAACTAAGGGAAAAGTGTTATGTCATACTGTGCAGGATAAAATGGTATTCCTAGACTTTCCTAAAAGGTGGAGAGTCAGAAGAAGTAAGCTAAATGCATACAGAACAGTATCTAATTCTCCTCCCAAGTTTGAGATAATCAGGAAAGGTTTCACTGTGGTTGTTTTTAAAAAGAATAAAAGTTCTAATCCCCTCAAAGCTGGAGAGCTGGTACATTGTCTCCAGGCTCATTTCACACCACAGACAACATTGGAAGAGGAACTAATATTATGGGGCAGGGTAAAATTTACATGATAAAGCAAAGAAGAATCATGCACTGTGGGCTTGGATAAAGCCTCTTCTGGGACAGGGATCTCAAGCAAACTAAGTCACATGGTTTAGGCTCTCATTCATTTTTTTGAAAAATTAAAAAGCACCCAAACTACACTATATAATGATTGTAGCAAAACTTCAGTATAATTAGCAATTACATGGTCACATTGAAAACAAAATAAAGATCAGAGTAGTCATATGCTGATATTCCTTCCTCTTTGTGGCACATCAGCAATTAATACGAACTAGACACATAGCCAAAATAACATAGTTTGCAAAACTATTTGATTAGTTAATCTTTATATAGATATATGTAAATATATGCATATATAGATATAGATAGATATCATGGAGAGGAAACAATATTAACATGATACATAATCAATATAATATCAATATTAACATGAATAAAATTAACTCAATCTAATAATGAACAATACCAAAGAAATTATGATTACAAAGTAGTTTTTAAATTAGGAATTTCAAAAAAAACTTTATCTTGATTATTAAAAAATAGTAGAAATGCTAAAAAGATTTTACTACCACATTTTTTCCCTGAAATCATCTCTTAATTATTCTTAACAAAAGGTTCAGAACTTATCAAGTTAAAAAACTATATACTACTTTCTAATGGCATGCTACAAAGAAAATAGCAGTAAAATGGTTTTTATCCTATTTGGTTGTATGTAACGCTTAAGCTAAACAAAAACAGTTAAAGCAACATGAAAAATAAACTTTGAACTACAGCAGCAACTCAAGTAGTTTAAATTATTATTTGAGTAAACATTTTTATTTGGTTATTTCACAGAATACCTTTCCCTGAAATTCTTGTTCCTGATGTCTGCACCGGAGATTCCTGTATTTCTATATCCATTTAGGAATAGGCATGAAAGGGATAGATGAAACAATGATATCAGAAAAAAATATGAAGACAAGCAGCTCTATTCTAAAAGAAATGTAGGAACTGCTAGTACAGTCTATTTGGTTTACTAATTATGAAAGTACTTAAAGAGAAAGATATTTTTAAAACCTCAATGAGACAGTGTACTGATTTTCTCTCACTAACTGCTCTTTAACTTTCTCATTTCTAAAGTTTATGTGCCAATCTACCAACTGGGATGCTTCTTCAAAGATACATAATCACCATTCACATAATTAGTCTGTTACTAATGATATGGTTTTCTTTATTTACTTTTAATCTTGTTTTTTATCTAATTGCACAATCCTAAAAACACTGATTACTCATTAAACGCTGTTCTACAAAGAAACTTGCCACTACAGAAAGAGTAGGGCAAAAAGTAGCAAGCAATTTATCACCTATCTTTCCTCCCATGACCATTGTGGATGTGAATATTAATAATTTGAAGGGAATTTAACTTTCCTAGAAAAAATACAAATTATTTACCTGGCAGATTTTCCCTTCCATGAGGGAAGAACTGTTCTTTTAAATGAAATACATGTAAATAATGAATTGCCACATATACCACATATAAATTCCCAATTATCAAAAGACTAATCTAAACTAAAATGCATTTCACTCTAAAGCTATACTGAATAAAATTTAATTTCAAGAGAATTTATAGCATCCATCAACATTTTTAAAAAGCTATCATGGATATAAATTATCATTGTAATATGGATATATAGGAAATTAAGTTTGGCACAAATCATCTTTTATATTTACTATTATTTATAATACATAAAAACAGTTTAACAACACAAAAGTAAATATATATATATATCTTTGTCTATGAACTTTGGTGACAATTGAGAACATTTTTAATTGTCTCCTATACCCTCCTCCCCCCCAAAATAACATCCCTTTGAATGACATTGAATACCCAAAATTGGTTGTGCAGGCTTTTCATATTCACTGAAGAACTGCACGGTTCTTAATTTTGGCAGAAAAGACTTAGTGTAAATTCCCATAATGCTTACAAAAATGATGTAGGTTTAAATACACATAAGTATGAAATTTTGAAACATTAACTATCACATAATAAGCAATCACTACACCTGTCAAATTAAAGAATGATTTCATAGAATCACATAATTTAGAACAAGAAATCTCAGAAATCATCTAACTGAATTCCTTTATTTTAGAGATGAATAAACAAAGGCCCAGCGGTTAAATGATATTCCCAAGGAGTTTCAGGAAGTCCTAACTCTAAAACTAGTTTTTTTCTCCCACTGCAAAATGATGTGTCTTTAGGAAAAAAAGGTTAAAAACTATTAGCAGTACATATGCTTCACAAAGGCTGAAGTAAACCTGCTGTTAACAATGAATTTTCCCAAATGATGTAGTTGAATTGGATTACCTCTAAAGTAATTTCCAATTCTATAACTGTGTTCTAATAATTTTTCATTAAAGGGAAGATTTTACTACAAAAAAAACAATATCAAGTTGCTAGACATTTCCCTTAGAGAATAAATTCCAATGGTTTTAAATAAGGACAAAAGCAATATGAGGAAAACACTCTAAAAACATTAAAACACAGGAGTTGAACCAAGATGGCAGTGAGCAGTCAAACAGTTGCTTGAGCTTTCCTCAGTTTCCCTTGGAAACAACATAAAATGAAGCCCCTAAACTGATTCTGGAGTGACAGAACCCACAAAAAGATGGAGTAAAACAATTTTCCAGCTTAAGACAACTTGTAAGTATTTCCAGAAAGGTGTGTCTCACTTGAGTAAAAAAGGAGCAAAGCCCAGCACAAAGTTTGGTCAAGCCAGTGAGATGATTTTATTTGCAGCACAGGTCAGCAAGACCTCTCAGTCCTGGCTCAGCAGGCAAGCAGTGAGGTCTCCATGCCCAGTGCAGAAGGCAAATTATGAAGCAGGGAACCCTGGCACAATAGGCATGACTAGGCTGGACCACCACCAGAGCAGTGGGCAAAACATAAGCACCTGAGGTCACAGCATGGAAAGGTAACGACCAGGCCACTGGCCCTCAGCATAAGAAACTTTTTATCCCAGGAGCATAGCTCAACTTTACAAGTCACCAAATAGTCTAAAAGTAAATAAGAAATAATAAAGGGCCCTGATCATAGAAAGCTACTATGTCAACAGGGGAAATCAAACATAAACTCAGGAGAAGACAGTATCAAAATGCCTACATGTGAAGTCTCAAAAGGGAATATGAATTGTTCTCAAGTCCAAAAAGTCCTCTTTGAAGAGGTCAAAAAGGATCTTAAAAATAAAATAAGAGATGCAGAAGAAAAATTGGGAAAAAATAAGTTATACAGAAGAATTATGGAAATCAACAGTTTGGAAAAGGAAGCACAAAATTTGACTGAAGAAAACAACCCCTTAAAAAACAGAATTGATCAAATTAGGGGGAAAAAAAATCCATGGAGGAAAACAACTCCTTTAAAAGTAGATTAGCCAAATACAAAAGGAGATACAAAAGCTAACTGAAGAAAATAATTCTTAAAAATTAGAAGTGGGGGAGAGGAGATCCAAGATGGTGAACAAGGAGCTGCATGAGCTCTCCCACAAATCTCTCCAAACGCCTGGAAAAAAGGATTCTAAACAAATTCTAGAGCAGCAGAACCCACAAAAAGAGAGTGAAACAAATTTCCAGCCCAAGACAACCAGAAGGATCAATAGGAAAGGTCTGTTGTACCAGGCTGAGAGAGGAGCACAGTACAGCACAGGCTGTGCCAGCACAAACTAAGCCCCCGCAAACCCAGAGAAGGCTTCAGGTGACTAAATCACTGGCAGCTGTGATGTCTCCAAACTTCTCAACCCACAAATGCCAAAGACCACTTAGAAGGTCAGTAGAAAAGCTCTGTCTGACCTGGGTGAGAGAGGAGCACAGTACAGCCTGGCCTCAACATAGTTCCAGCCCCAAAAAACAAGGAGCAGGCCCTGGGAATGACTGAATTAGGAGCTGTGGCAGCAGTGGTAGTGGCTGCTTCCAGAGCTCTCAGCTCATAGATGTTAAGGAGATTGAACAACTAGTCAGAAAGAGATGACAGGGGTCTCTTTGCTAACACTGAGGCAGGACTCTATTGCTTTGCCCATACTTGAATCTAGGTCACAGTTCTGGGGCAAGGAGGAAAACTGGCATAGCAGACCTTATGGCAGCAGTGCAGAAGGAACCCTCCTCATAGTTCTAGGGCAGAAAAGAGAGCTTGTGGTCACTCACAGATCGGAGCATAGGCTAGGAGAGGAGCAAACACCTCTCCTATGATCATACCACCTTGGAGGAACTGGTAACTGACAGGTCCTTAGAAGTATCTTGGAAAGCAGCCAATGAGGAGAAGAATGCCTTAAAAAGCAGAACTGGTTAAAAGGAACAGAAAGTCCAAAAGCTCACTGAAGAAAATAATTTCTTAAAAATGAGAATGGAGCAAATAGAAGCTAATGACTCTATGAGAAAGCAAGAAATTACAAAACAAAACTAAAAGGATGAAAAAAAGAAGACAATGTGAAATATCTCACTATAATTTAAAAATTACTGGAGTACCTGAAAGGCATGATAAACAAAAGAGCCTACGCATCATCTTCCAAGAAATTATCAAGGAAAACTGCCCTGATAGTCTAGAACCAGAGGGTAAAACAGAAATTCAAAGAATCCACTGATCACCTTTTTGAGAAAGATATCTCAAAATTAAAATTTCCAAGAATATTGTAGCCAAATTTCAAAGTTCCCAGGTCAAGGAGAAAAGTTTGCAAGCAGACAGAAATAAACAATTCAAATACTGTGGAACCACAATCAGGGTAACACAAGATTTAGCATCTCCTACATTTAGGGTTCAGAGAACTTGAAACATGATATTCTGGAGGTCAAAGGAGTTAGGATTAAAACCAAGAATCACCTAACCAGCAAAACTGAATATAATCCTTTAGGATTGTGTTTGAATCCTATTCTCATCAGATTTGATTCAAAGAGGGAATAATATGCACATTGAGTTGAGTAGAGAAATTTATCTTACCCTGTAGAGAAGTAGGAGGGAAAAAGGGAAAGAAAAGAGACTGATAGAAGGGAGGGGAGACTGAGGGAGGTGGGAGTCAGAAACAAAACTCTTGTGAGGAGGGAAAGAGAGAGAAAAGAATAAAAGGGGAAAAATAGGATAGGGGAAATACACAGTTATCTCAGTAGATGCAAAAAAAGCTTTTGACAAAATACAACACCTATTCCTATTAAAAGCACTAGAGAGCATAGGAATAAACTAAGGTTTCCTTAAAATGATAAGCAGTATTGGTCTAAAACTATCAGCAAGGATTGTATTGTAATGAGGATAAGCTAGAAGCACTTCTAGTAAGATCAGGGGTGAAACAGGGATACCTATTATCGCCACTATTATTCCATATTGTAGTATAAAAGTTAGCTTTAGCAATAAGAGAAGAAAGAGAAATTGAAGGAATTAGAATAGGCAATGACAAAACAAAGCTATTACTCCTTGCAGATGATATGATGGTGTACTTAGCGAACTCTAGAGAATCAAGAAAAGAACTACTTGAAACAACGAATTACTTTAGTGAAGTATCAGGATATAAAATAAACCCACATAAATCATCAGCATTTCTATATATTATCAACAAAGCTTAGCAACAAGAGATAAAAATAGAAATGCCACTTAAAATAATTGTAGACAATATAAAATATTTGAGAGTTTACCTGTCAAGACAAACCCAGAAACTATAAGAAGACAACTACAAAACACTTTTTACACAAAAAAAGTCATATCTATACAATTGGAAAAATATCAATTGCTCAAGGGCAGGCCAAACTAATATAATAAAAATGACAATTATACCTAAATTAATTTACTTATTGAGTGCTATATTAATCAACTACCAAAAACTTATTTGATAGAGCTAGAAAAAAATAAAATTCATCTGGAAGAATAAACGATTGAGAATATCAAGGAAATTAATGAAAAAAAGTACAAAGGAAAGTGGCCTATGCATACCAGATCTAAAATTATATTACAAAATGGCAATCATCAAAAGTATTTGGTATTGCAATTGAGTGAAGTTTTATTTATGATAGAAGGAATTTACAAATTATGAATTAGTTTTGTATGCACTTATGGAGACAAGTGATGTGTTTGAAATGATAAAATGCACAATTAAAGGGGGATTTATCTATTTGTCATGCTATACACTAGTATTTATGTGGCATAAAATATTTTATGAGGGAGGTGGACAACAGATGATGAATACTACTATAGCTTATTAGGTATATTATTCAGAATCTACATTAAAAATGGAAATCAATGATATTAAAATGAATTAGCACAGAAACATAGTTGTTGTCATCTGTTATTCAGTGGTTCATGGTGTTATCCATGATGACTCATGCAGGAAGATGACATTACACAATTAAAATTATGGTTGCACAAAAAGCAAATTGAATATCAATTTTCAGAGGATAGGAAAAAAAAAGACTTTTAGAATCCCATGTTTTGGATCATTATGGTTTTTCTACCATAACCCTGAATCAAAATATACAAGTAACCAGAAGAAATAACAAGGGAGTGCTGAATTGCAGAATATAATAATTTGCCAAAGTACCAGAAAACTCATAAATTTTGTTGTTTTGACAAAGAAATTGAGATTATTCACAATTAATGTATAGAAAGAATGCAAGAAACAATGGCAAGAAAAGCAAGATGTTGGTTCTAGGGAAGTGAAAATAACGACCAGACCCTGGGAAGAGGGCCCTGGCACATTCATTCTTCATAAGAGTCTGGTTCTCTTTGACAATATGATTTATATGGAAATTTATATGCAAAGTGTTCATTATTAGTATAAGTCTAGAAAAGAGGTTCTCATTTTATTATTGCTCTAAGCTTCATCCCAAAATAATGAAGACTGGAGGTTTAGAGTAATCATTCACTGACTCCTCAAGTTCAAAAGAACAAAGAGATCATGAATGTTGTGTCTAATTCTTGGTTAAGCAATGCTGTTACAGCTACACTTACCTATAAATAATAAATTTTATCAATTTTTTGATGAAAAGAAAATATGTTGGAACAAATAAATGCCTTATGGTGAAGGATGAGTATTTGAAGATAAGCATATATATGTATATATTATAAAGCAAATCATTAACATTAACTTTTCTTCTTATTCCTTTCCCTAGTTCCTTTACCCTTTTAAAATTCTAAAATTAACACATATAAGCATACACTATATATTGGGGCTTGTTATACCATTAATGGAATGGGAAGATATTTCCCATCCATAAATAGGTCTATGTAACATGCTTAAGTCACATGGAAGACTGAGTTACATGGGTCTAAGTCACACAGAGCAGGAAGGAGTGGAGCAGAGCTGAGAGGAAGTGAGACAAACAGGCAGAGCTGGGAAAGAGGAAACAAGCAGCTAGCTGAGAGAGAGAGAGACAGAGAGAGAGACAAAGAGAGAGAGAGAGAGAGAGAGAGAGAGAGAGAGAGAGAGAGAGAGAGAGAGAGAGAGAGAGAGATAGAGAGAGTGTTGGTTTGTGAGAAGGCCTGATAATGTGTATAGACCTTTTGATTACTATGTTGGATTTCTTTGTTAGTATGATGGATTTGGCTTTTTGGTGTTTGAATAAATGTCTTGGTTCTGTTTTCAATGAAAAGAGTCTTAAAATTCAAACCTGGAAATAAGCTGGCATATTCATAACTGCCGCTGTGGGTATTGCCTTGGTGATATGTTTCTACAGAAAATGTTATTGATAATATATATTTCATGAAGTCAGTATCTATTCTGATATCTTCTTGGAACATATTTATGAATAGTTCTATCACTAATAAACCATAATCTTTAATTGTCCTTATATTTAATTCAGTATTCTACACTGTAACTTCTTCTTGATTGATAAACTTCATACACACTCCAATTTCAATGAGATTATACTGCATAATTATTTTTATTAAAATTCCTTAGGGATTTGCAAAAGTTTGTGCTTAAAATTTTTATGTGTGGTTAACATGATAAAAATACTACTTACTGAGGAACAGAACTTTTTTTAGTCCTAAATGCCTGTCATAACAATTTCATGTATGTAGCTAGAGATATACTATTTTACAAATGAAGAAATTTAGAAAAAGTGAGGTTCATTCATCACCTGACTAGCTAGAGGATATTAAAGCACGAAAAAAGACATTTTTAGGCAGTAGTAAGATATATACTTAAAATTAAACACTGTTTCTTCAGCCATTGAGATTTCTCATTTCTTTTAAGGAAGGGTTTACATAGCTCATCTCTTTCAGATATATGGTGTAATGTATAAGATAATGTATAATATAATGTTCAATGATAAGACTTTCTTTATAGCCTTGTTAGTATGAACAAGACATCCAAGCTTTCTGTTCCTCAGTTTCATCAAATGGGAGTAAACAGAATACTTACATTACTCTTCTCACAAGGTGAGAATTGGTTTGAAAAAAAAAATCTTATAAATGTGAAATAAATTCATTATTGCAAGCCCAGTTCATTAAGATTCCAAATGGCCCAGCTGGCAGGATTAAATGTTAGGAACTAACTCAGAAAATCTCCTCTCTTCCAAAGTTTAACTGCCTGAATCAGGAGGTTAGAAAGTGTTCCTAGAGTCATGTTGGAAGTGGACATATATGCAAATATCAACCAAAAATCTAGGAACATATATGCATTACCTATCAACTCTCTATTCCCTGGTCCTCCTAACTATTTTGGTTCATGTGGTCTCGTTAGTATCTGTGAAGTGAAAGCTTTATTAACATTTAAAAATTTTGGAAATGTTAAAAATGTATACATTTCCAAAGCTTGGATAAGTGATTTACACAGAATTTCAAAAAATAAAAAGGGCTCTGTTCTCCCATTGTTTTACTGTTCTATCTTTATATATTCAAATATTAGGTCAGTCAGTCTGTCCGTGTGTGTACAGGTGTGACTGTGGACATGCTACAGTTGTAGAAGGCTCTTATATGTATTATTTATTTTTCTCATATTTAAGAATCAGAAATAAATAATATTGCTAAATATAATACATTTTAAAAGTGTTTAAAAGATTTCATATTATTTGGTTAAATAAATTTAGAATAGTGTAGAAATTTTAAAATTGTTATCGTAGCCCACAGGAAGAAAATTTTGGATAAAGCAGATTATAATAATACAAAAGATCTTGAGGCTGTTTTTAGTAAACAGTTTCAGGATAGTGAACCTACAAGGATAATTAAGTAACTAACAAAAAAATAAACCAGTTCCTATCTCTTTAAAGTATAAAATGGAAATAGAAATAAAAAGTATATATGAATTTTAAGATTGCTCTTTCATTATTTTTTAAATTAACTATTTCTTCAGGTTTGTCAGTCCTACCTTGTTGGTCTATGGCAGGTCCACCCAAAGTAAATTCTGGATCGGAAGCCCTCTCTGACTGGCCAGTTTGGGGTGAAAGGGGCTGATTAAGGGCCTTCTGTGTTCCATATTGATTAATCAGTTGGCGATGACTATGTATAAAATAAGATATAAAACATAACAATTCTACATCAGCCAAGATAAAAATTATATGCACCAAATCTTTGTGTATCTCAAACCTTAAATAGTCAGCTCATCAGCAAAAAGTTTTTTTTTATTATTTTGATAGTCTATAGAGCACAACTATCATTCAATCTATACATAATACACTTGTACTAGGAGTCACAGTTATTATAGAATTGTAGAATCAAAGCTCAAAGGTTCTATAAAGGTCATCTACTCCAATCTCTTTATTTTATAGACTAAGTAACTGAGTTCCAGAAAACATAACAGTTGTCCAAGGTAACACAGATAGTGAGAGGCATTATTGCTCTCCAGGTCCTCTGGACTCCAAATTGAGCACTCTTTCCCTTGTACCAAATTGCCTCTCTGCAAATTCTAATGTTGATTATTAGTATTTATGATTTATTCTTTTTAGTTATCACTCATTTGCAGGTGCTGAAGACATAATGCGATTTTCCCCAAAACTAACTTTAGATCTACCACAATTGAGAAGTGTCAGCAAAGGTTAAAAAACAAACAAAAAATGCCTCTCTAAATCAGACATTGTAAGTGAATTATAGAACTTTTGTAAAGATCAAAAAATAAAATGTATGTAAAACTTTGTAAAAAAAATGGCAGCTGTTATCATTATTACTACTTCTGAAAATTCTGATCTCAGAATACCTAACTCTTTACCTTATACCCTGTCTCTTGTTTATTATGTCCTACTTAACTTGGATAGCCTAACTTTACCATTTGCCCAATTTCTTCTTAGTGCTTTTAAGTATACTTGCCAGATCAGTTATGAAAGCCTCAGGTAATCAAAATTGTATGGAGGAAAAGTTCTTTTAAATGCAAATTAGAATTATAATGTTAATACTCACATAGAATGACCACTGACAATAGCATATTCCTCAGCTGTCCATCCATATGTATCTTGGCAAGAGAGATCAATATCATATTCAAGAAGAAGACTGACTATGCCAGTTGGTTCACCACTGACAGCAATCATCAAGGCTGTTCTAGAATAACAAAAAATTCACATTTAAGAATTTAATCAGATTTTTCTTGATATCTTTCAATAAGAGGATGTCTCATGTTCTTTTTTTCAAATTAATTTGTTTGTTTTCAGTTTTCAACAACCACTTCCATAAGTGTTAAATATTCTCCCCCTCCTTCTCACCTCCCTCCCTGGAATGGCATGCAATCTTATATGGGTTCTACACATACATTCTTATTAAACACATTTTTACATTAGTCATGTTGCATAGAAGAATTAAAATGAATGGGAGAAACCATGAGAAAAACCAAACCAAAATAAAACATAACACAAGAGAAAACAGTCTGCTTCATTCTGCATTCCGATTCCATAGTTCTTTCTCTGGATGGGGTTGGCATTTTGCCTCAAGTATCCTTTGGGAATGTTTTAGGCCCTTGCATTGCTGTGAAGGGCTAAGCCTGTCAGAAACATTCCTTGCACACTGTGGCTGTTACCGTGTACAATGTTCTCCTGGTTCTGCTTATTTCACTCAGCATCAATTCATATAAGTCCTTCAGGGCCTTTCTGAAGTCCTCCTATTCATCATTTCTTATAGCACAATACTATTCCATTACATGCATACACCACAACTTGTTCAGCTATTCACCAATCGATGGGCATTCCCTCAATTTCCAATTCTTGACCACCACAAAGGGAGCTGTTATAAATATTTTTGTACATGTGTGATCTTGTCCCATTTTTATAATCTCTTTGGGATATAGTCCTAGAAGTGATATTGCTGGGTCAAAGGGTATGCACATTTTTGTAGCCCTTTGGGCATAGTTCCAAATTGCTCTCCGGGACAGTGTTTGAACTCTCCCACATTTTCTCTAACATTTACCTTCTTCCTGTTTTATCACATTAGCCAATCTGATAGGTGTGATGTGGTACTTCAGAGTTGTTTTGATTTGCATCTCTCTAATCAATAGTGATTTAGAGCATTTTTATATGAATATAGATAACTTTAATTTGTTCATCTGAAAAGTGCCTGTTCACATTCTTTGACAATTTATCAATGGGAAATAACTTCTATTCTTGTAAATTTAACTCAGTTCTCTATATATTTTAGAAATGAGGCCTTTATCACAGACACTAGTTGTAAAACTTCTTTCCCAGTTTTCTGCTTCCCTCCTAATCTTGGTTGCATTGGGTTTGTTTGTGGAAAAACTTTTCAATTTAACGCAACCAAAATTATCCATTTTGCACTTCATAATGTTCTCTATCTCTTCTTTGGTCAAAAATTTCTCCATTCTCCATAAATCTGACAAATACAGTATTCTTTGCTCTCCTAATTTGTTTATAGTATCAGTTTTTATACCCAGATCATGTATCCATTTGGACTAGATTAACAAGTATCTTATAGGAATGTAAACAATTTCCCCATATTGAATAACAAGGTTTTTTTTTCTTCTTTTTTTCAGTTTACCTTTCATTCCTGTCTTGAGAGTTGTATTTGAAGATCAAATTTTCTACTGAGCTTTGGTCTTTTCATCAGGAAAGTCTGGAAATCCCTTATTTCATTGAATGTCCATCTCCTTGCCTGAAATCTTATGTTCAATTTTGCTGGGTAATTGATCCTTGTTTCTAGTGCTTTATGGAATGCCATATTTCAATCTCTCTGATATTTTAATGCAGAAGCTGTAAGGTTCTGTATGATCCTGACTGTAGTTCCTCGAGATCTGAATTGTTTCTTTCTAGAGCCTTACAGTATTATCTCTTTAAGTTGATAGTTTTGGAATTTGGCAACCATATTCCTTGGCGTTTTCAGTTTGGGATCTCTTTCAGGAGGTGATTGGTGAATTCTTATGATGACTATTTTGCCCTCTAGACCTAGGACCTCAGGGCAGTTTTCCTTGATGATTTCTGGGAAGATACTGTCCAGGCTCCACCACCTTGGGGCTCATGATCTCCTGCTTTGCTGAGGTGTGGCTGTCTGGGACAGCTCCAGTCCTGCACTGATCCCCTTCAGCAACAGCAAGAAGGTCTCTCTCTCCTTGATGATTTTCCTAGGCTTTGGAGGTGATCCCACTGTTCCAGGATTTTTCCTGGGGATATATTCTCTGAGTTTTTCAAGGTCCACAAGGTGAAGGTATGAGCACTTACAGATCACTTTGCCATCTTGGCTCCTGGAAGTTCAAGTAAATGACTTACAAATATTTAATCTGCAGGCTGATAGTCTCAGGAATGGCTGCTGTTGTTACTGGAGATCCTGAGCTTCTCTCTCACTCAATTCTGCTAGACTCTCATCCTGTGCTTATATGTTTGAGAATTTTCACTGCTGCTTCTGATTCAGTCTGCCTAGCAGTACCTGATCAGCTTTGATATGGTGGGGTCTGCACTGGTGCAGCCTGTGTACTTTGTGTTCCCCTAGCCCTGTGTTAACAGATCCTTCCCATCAACTTTCTGGGCTGTCTTGGATTGGAAATCTGCCACACTCTATCTCTTAGTGGATTCCCCCACTCTAAAATTTGTCCAGATTCTCTTTTTAGAGGTATTTGAAACAAACTCCTAGAGCTTGCTCTCACTCCACCATCTTGGCTCCACTCTCCAATGTCTCATATTCTTTAGAGTTAATATGTATGTGGAACACAAACACTTTGTGATGGATATGAGTACTTTTATTGCTTATGTGCAGCATGAAAAATGGCAATTAAGACCAGCATGAAAGGTAAGAATGAGAGTGGTTTTTTGTCCCTTTAAAAGTTTTAGCAGGGACTATTAAAATTAAGGCTTTATGACAGACAAGAAGAGAGTATGTCAAAGTCACTTGTGTACAAAAGTTAAGGACTTTCAGAAGGATGATCCACAGAGTTTCCACTTGTTTACTATCCTTCAAAGTAAAATGGAGGCTTTTTGAAAATGATTAAGTTACAAATAATATTGGTAACTCACTCCACTAAATTCCTACTCCAATGTCACTTCATAATGTGGAACTGACCCTTGGTTGAAAAAAAGCTAATCCAGAACAGCCTATTTTATGTCTTAACAAACATGAAAGACATTAAACATGAATATAGCAATGAACTCTGTTGTTTAAGGACAGACTAAAGTAAGTAAAGAGGGGTTCATCACCAGAAAGCTAGCACCACTTGATTTGAGGAAGGTAAATTATAGATCAATTTCCCTAATGACTATCAATGCCAAAACTTTGAACAAAACATTAGCAAAGTGATTGCAGCAATGTAGCACAAGTATTATATACACTATGACCAGAAGGGAGTTATGCCAGGAATTCATGGAGGGTGTAATATTAGGAAAACTATCAATGTAACAGACTACATGATTAAAAAAACAGAAATCACACAAATTTTTCAATGGATTCTGAAAAAAGCTTTTGACACAACACAACACACATTCCTATTAAAAACACTGGAGAACATAGGAATAAAGAAGCATTTCTTAAAATAATAAGCAGGATATATCTAAAACCATCAGGAAGTATTATGTGTAATGGGGGTGGATAAGCTAGAAGCCTTGCCAAGTAGACTGGGGTAAAGCTAGGATGCCCATTATCACTGCTGTTAGTCAATACTGTACTACAGCAATAAGAGAAGAAAAATAAATCGAAGGAATTAGAATAGGCAATGGGGAAATAAATTTATCATTCTTTCCAGATGATAATGGTGGTATACTTAGAAATCCTTAGAGAATCAACTAAACAAATTACTTGAAATAATTAATTTAAGGAAAGTTGCAAGCTATAAGATAAACACACATAAATCATCAGCATTTCTTTATATATATAACCAACAAAGCCCAGCAGCAAGAGCTAGAAAGAGAAATTCCATTCAAAATAAATGTAAACAACACACAATACCTGCAAGCCTACCTGCCAAGTCAAACCCAGGAACTATATGAGCACAGTTACAAAATACTTTTTACACAAATGAAGTCAGATCTAAACAACTGAAAAACATCAATTGCTCATGAGTAGGCTAAGCCACCATTAAAAAAAAAAAGACAATTCTGCCTAAAGTAATGTCTTATTCAGGGTCATAACAATCAAACTACCAAAAAGATCATTTGACAGAACTAGAAGAAAATTGAAAAATTCATTTGGAAGAATAAAAGTTAAGAATATCAAGGGAATTAATGAAAAATATATAAAGGAAGGTGCTGAGAAATATATATAAAGCAGTAATCAACAAAATTATCTGATACAAAACCATCTGGTATCTAAGAGTGGTGAATCAGTGGAATAGATTAGGTATACAAAGCACAGTAGTCAATGACCATAGGAACGCAGTATTTGATAAACCTAAAGATCCCAGCATTTGGGATAAGAATTCATTATCTGACAAAAACTGCTGGACAAACTAGAAAACAACAGGACACAAATCAACATCTCACATACCTATACCAAGATAAGGTCAAAATGGGTGCATGATTTAGAAATAAAGGGTAAGACTATAAACAAATTAGAAGAGCAATGTCAGATCTATGGAGAAGGAAAGAATTCATGACTACAAGAGAAAGAGAGCATTATGAAAAGTAAAATAGATCATTTTGATTATATTAAAAGGCTTTTGTAGAAATAAAACCAATGCAACCAAGAATAGATGGAAAGCAGAAAGCTGGGAAACAATCTTTACAGCAAGTGTCACTGATAAAGGCTTCATTTCTCAAACATATAGAGAATTAAGTCACATTTAGAAGAATACAAGCCATTTCCCAAATGATAAATGGTCAAAGACATGGGCTGTTTTCAGATAAACAAATCAAAGCTGTCGATAGGCATATGAAGAAATGCTCTAAATCACTTTTGATTAGAGAAAAGCAAATTAAAACAATTCTGAGATACCATCTCACATTGATCACATTGGCTACCACGAAAAAAAGGAAAATAATAAATGTTGGGGAGGATGTGGGAAAATGGGGTACTAATGCATTGTTGGTAGAGTTGTGAACTGATCTAACCACTCTGGAGAGTAATTTGGAACTACACTCAAAGAGGAAACAAATCTGTGCATAGTTTTTAATCCAGGAACACCACTACCAGATTGTAACAGTAAGCACCCTGACATACACAAGGGGGCCTGCTATCACAGTTTCTTTAATCTGCTTTTCTAAAAGGAAAGAACTTTTGAGGGGTTAACAATCACTTTAATCAAGCACATATATTATTCAGTTAGTTCAGGGGAAAAAATCAGCACTCTGAACTTCACAGAAAATACAGAGATATCAAAAGTCAACAGACATGTTTCCAAATGTCTGTCTGTTAACATACATACATCTTTATCAGAGAGGGCAGCACAAACATCTGGATTTTCAAAACTAGGGGTTATTTAGTTGCTTCCCAGAGTTTCATCTGGCACACAAACCTTCTTCCAAAAACTAAGCCTCAAAGTAAAACCGCACCTCAGAGTCTTCATAGACTTCTTAGAGCCAGAGGGCATCACATTCCTTGAGAAACAGTACCTCATTAACAATAGGTATGAGTCTCCCAGGACCATCGATGGATGGGAAATATCCTCCTCAATCACCTTATTCAATCAGAGGCACTTTTTATTAAAAAAATAGCAAAAGATCCTACTTTGCTTGTCCTTACAATCCACCCTTCCTTACAATCTAAATGGCCCTGGATCTGAACAAAAAGAGGCAGTATACTTCTTGATTATACTAAAACAAAAACAGTAAAAGGTCCAACTTTACTTGCCATTACATAGGTCTGTATAGCAAAGAGATCATGAAATAGGGAAAAGGACCTACATGTGCAAAAATATTCACAGCAGTCTTATTATTGGTGGCAAAATATTGGATATTGAGGGGATGCCCATCAATTGGGGAATAGCTGAACAAGTTGTGATATATGAATGTAATGGAATAGTATTATTCTACAAGAAATTATAAGTAGGCAGATTTCAGAAAAAAACTTGAAAAGATTTGTACAAACTGATGCAAAGTGAAATGAGCAGAACAAGGAAATCATTGTACATAGTGTCAGCAACATTGTGTGATGATCAAGAATGAATGACTCAGCTCTCCTCAGCCCACAATGATCCAAGACAAGTACAAAAGACACACAAAGGAAAATGCTATCTATATCCAGAAAAAGAACTGATGGACTCTGAATGCAGATTGAAGCATTTTTCATTTACTTTATTCTTTTTCCTGTTTTTTTCTTTTAATCTGTTTTTCCTTTCACAACTGTGACTGTGAAAATGTTTTACATGATAGCACATGTATAATCTATATGAAACTGTTTACCATTTTCAAAAGAGAGGAGGGAGGAAGGCAGAATAATTTGGAACTCAAAATCTTGTAAAAATGAATGCTAAAAATTGCCTTGACATGTGAGGAGGGGGAATATCATTATAAAAAGCTAACAGTCAGAAATAAAGGCTCAAAAAAGATGCCATACACATCTTTTGAGACCTCAGCTAAATGAAAAATCTAATCTATCACTTGTAGATATTCACAAATTTTTATTTCATTAGGAAGTAATTTTCTCCACCCTTTTGGAATCTTACCTTCTTTCAAATAACTTTAAAAATAATTCTGAAGTAACCTCATAATTGTGCTTTATCTGTCATAGATTTCTTTTCTCTAGATATCTGGTCAGGTCTAGCCACTCTTCTTGAATCAGACTTGTAAAGTACCATTGCTCTTGCCTAACAGAAAACAGCAGAAACTGAGCTGAATGAATCCATATGTTCCACTGGTGGTGCTAATTTAAATAGAAATACTGATAGTTCTGTCCTATTTCATATCTGTTCATTTTCACTTTTCTAATTCCATAGATAAATGCTCTCAGAATAATCTGGTTTAGGCTTCAAGTCAAAAAACCTACAGGTTTATTTTCTCTTCAACTGCTTTTCATCGTTTTGTGAAGCAAAATTTAATCTTCATCGTCTTCATCTTCTATTCTCTTCCTCCTTAAATTATTTGCAATTTGTGTTTTATTTTAAAATAATAATTCTCTTTTTGGCAGAGATCATGTTTCCCATTTGATGTTATTTCTAGGTTCTTTTGGCCTTCTTTTTGGGGCAACTGTTTTGTATTAAACTTCTGAGAAATTATTTATATTCACTGCCTACCTAGTATAGTGCTTACCATATAGAAGTACTTAACACATGCTTGTAAACTGGATGAATGATATGTCCATTTCTCATCTTGGGGAATTGATAGCTTGTTTAATCACAACAGGCTATAGCTGATATAACCACTGTCTGTTTTGCATCTTTGTTCTTTCTTCTCCTTTGTATCAATTTTGACCTCTATTCTGGCCAGTCCATAATCTGAATAAACATAGAAAACTAATTCTGAAATTATTGTAACAATAGTAACCAGTCAATTTCTTTTCTGTTAGGATAATATCAGTTCTATTTTTAAAAAATTTTGATAATTTCAAACAAGTTTCTCCCATGCAAACATTAAAATCATACAAGACTCAATGACCCATACTACCCAAAGGAACAACTTTGTTCAATAAGCAAGCATCAGCATTAAGTTAATCGTAAATAGTGAGGCATATGCTCACCTAAGGTATTTGCCAGTGCTATGTAGGATGTCCTGCACTGAATCCAAACAGAATAGAGATTGTATGTAATGAATAATTTCAAATGCTCCTAATTTTGGATGACATTGTGCTAATTGTGTCAAGCCCTGGAATATGAAAAAGGCCCCTTGATGGAATCCAAACTTAGTCAAAAGAGACTGGTCTAAGAATCTACACTGAAAAAGTGGGTGCAAAGTAAATACTTCCTAGATTCTACATAGTTCAATGGGTAGCCCCATCTACTTGGTCTATCTATATCTTTGTAGATGTGTTTATATGCATAGACATATACACACACTGCCTGGATGGACACTGAAAGACAGCAATGCACTGGGCTCATAATTATTAGGAAAAGGAGATCCAATTGGATCTCATTTGAGAAACTACATGGCACTTCCAATGATCTCACTACCACAAAAGCTCTTTTTATAAATGCCAATATTCTGTCAGGAATGCCATGTGGTGACAGTGATTTCTTAAAAATCCAAAAACCAAAAACATGATTTCAGAAGGATCAAAACTGTAGATAATTCCAAAGGCCATGGAAATATGCATGGTGAACATAAGACATTCAGGCAATAATGACTTTGATATAGTTAAGTGATATGAGAGACATTATCAAAGACATGTATAAACATAAAAAGAGGTGGGCTAATGTTGTATTGAAAATTAAAGCAGAGAGCATTTTGGTTACACTGGTTCTCAAATATTTAAAGAACCAGGAGAATTCTTCACTGTGTTTCCTGGATCCTCTATGAAGATTTTATGAAATGACAAGAATAAAGTTCATGTAGAATGAAAAGGTATGGAAGGATTAAAATATGAGCCAGTGCACCTAAGGTATTTGCCAGTGCTATGTAGGATGTCCTGCACCGAATCCAAACAGAATAGAGATTGTATGTAATGAATAATTTCAAATGCTCCTAATTTTGGATGACATTGTCATAATTGTGTCAAGCCCTGGAATATGAAAAAGGCCCCTTAATGGAATCTAAACTTAGTTAAAAGAGATTGGTCTAAGAATCTACACTGAAAAAGTGGGTGCAAAGTAAAATCTTCCTAGATTCTACATAGTTCAATGGGTAGCCCCATTGAATATGAATATGAAAATATGAACAAGTATTCACAATGATAAGATCATAGGTCCATCAAAGTATTTCATAATATTATTCTTGTATTGATTTGTATTTGTCAATGGGCATATTTTTAAGGATAGTTGAAGAGCAGAAGACACATACTACAATTCTCATGAGTGACATGAAGATGATTTCATAAAGAGAATCAACAGAATCACTAGAGTACAAAGCTTCTATGGGATAATCTTTAACTTAAAATCAAATGGTGAAAACTGCAAATAGAAATCACCAATTGATGTTGGATGGCATGCCTACATGAACTGCTTTCTCTATTGCAGTCATAAATAATTGTTTTTCTTTTCATAGCTGATGTTTGTGGACATCTTCACCCTTTCATAATGATAATCAGTTTCAATTATTGTTGTTCATTAAGTGTTCCATGATGTAAGTTGTTCTTTTTCCTCTAGAAACTTTTCTTTTTTTTTTCAGTTCACACTTTAATTACTGTACCTTTTAGACTTGTCTGAGGCATTTACATTTGCTCCATTTTTTAAGAGAAGATCTACCATGTCTTGATTATTTTCTCTAATTGCAAGCAAAAGTGGTGTATAGCCTTCCTGCAAAAATCATATTAAAGATATTGTTATAGTTTGCAAGAATTCTATATATCCTTCAATCCAATTTCAAGCATTTTGTGAACATTCTGTAAACTTGCTAATGACATACTAAGGAAGTATGGTACAATGGAACTTTGGAGTGAGAAGAGCAGGGCATAAATCCTGCTTCTGTTAGTTAATTCCTGGGTGATCATAAGTAAACTATTTTACTTCTCTGGGCCTTAGTTTCCTCATGTGTAAAATGACAGAATGAAACTAGAAAGCCTCAGGGATTCCTTCCCGCTATCAATTTGTGATGAGGACATTGAAACCCAGGATTGGTAAGAGATTCTTTCATATTATTTCAGGAGTATCTTCCTTTCATGCCATGATCTATTACTGTCTGCATGCAGGCAACCTAATTTCCTCAGAACTCAGCCAAGCTAAAGCTATTCCCTAGTCAGTTTTAAAGTCGACTGGTTCTCTTTACCCATTCCCTTTGAGTGTGTACAACCAACCTCAAAACTCATGAAAAAAAGTGGTTAAACCTGGAAGAAAGTCATTCTCTTGGCATTTTCCCTCTCTTCTCAACTCTCTTAATGTGTACTTTATGTTTTTTCTCTCTCAAGCGGCAGTGACTAAAAGTTAAACCTTTTCTTAAAAATCAGGAGTTATTCAGTAGTTCTACAAAGGAAATGTTATAGTCTTTAGAAAATAGAAAAAAAAATCCCACATAACACAAGAATTTGTTCTTGTGAAAATTTTGTCTGTGTAGTTTTATACTTAGTATGAACAAATTTTAAAAAGAATTTTTTAAAATTGTGGTATTTCTACATGACAAATTAACATTGGTATCATAAAGGCTTATATGTAGAAAAGTATTGCAGGCAAATATTTGGTGGAATCATTGCATTGCATTGCATAGCAGACTTAATATATCATGCAAAGAAAATTCTAGAAAGACAGCTGTGATAGAATGGATAGAGAGCTAGCATCAAAATCAGTATGACTTAGATTCAAGGCCTGCTGCTGACACACATATACTACCTGGATGGCCTTGGGAAGTCACTTAACATTTCAGTACTCCAGGGAATTCCCTAAGAGAAAGTTTCTTAATTTTTTTTCTATCATGTCACCCTTTTCAGAATAATGTTTTTAAATGCCTAAAATATGTAGAATGAAAAGGATGTCAATTACATATAAAGTTGTTGTTTTTTCTTAAACTTAATATATCCCAGGTTAAGAATTCCTACTCTAAAATTAAATCATAGAAGAGTTCCAACATTAATGAAATCTCTTTCTTTGTTTCTTCTCCCCATTAGAAAATTCCAAAGGCCAATGAACTTTGACTACAGAATTATTTTAAGCTGTTTTCATTAGGGAAATGCTTCCATGATTATATGAATCATATAATGATAATATGATAATATATTATCATATCAATGTGAATTGAACACTACCTGATAACACATTTTAATTCATAAAATAATTTATTATAAGAGGTTGGCTTCTACCTTGTTTTTTGCTTCAATATCCGTTTTATGTCTAAGCAGCTCTGCTGCTATGGCTGTGTTCTGTACAAAGGCAGCATAGTGAAGTGCAGTGTTGTTGTCGGTGTCCACAAGGTTAGGGTCTGCACCATGTTCAAGCAGGATAGTTGCACACTCTTTCTGCTGACACTGTACAGCCTGCCAGTATAATACAGAAAAACGGATAACAAATATTCTAATATAAAATTTAGTTTACTAAAACATAATTAGTGATATTTGAATAGGTTAATAAAGCATATTTTCTTGATCAAAGAAAAAAATTAAAATGCATTTCATTGACCAATTTGGTTAACTAATGCATACCTTAATTAAAGGTGTTTGACTATCATTGTCACGCATATTCAGCTTACAATTTCTCTCTACCAAGAGAGACACAACATCTGGATATCCATTAGCACAGGCCAGGTGTAGAGGTGTCCTATGGAAATGAGAGAGTTATGTGATTACTTAATGATGTACTACAACAAACAAAACTGTACAATTATTATGTAGTGTGATTTCTAACATAAAATGCATTATTATTCTTATTACTTCACTGTAAATCACTGCCAAAATAAATATGTCACCACTATTGTCACCTGAAGAAATCTAAAATATGCATTAGCTCTTATTGCTGGATATGGACAAAATTGCCTGGGGGAATATAACAGCAGATAGATTAAGATTTTACTACAGACTAGCATGGGAAGTTGGCCCAGTTTCTCACCTCCGCTGGTTCACCTCTCCTTAGGCAACCTGATGGTCCCTTAGAGCTTCAAACTCACCATACTGATGCCAGCCTTAGTGCAGGCACCCCACTGGCATATCCCAATGCAGCTCAAAAGAACTCAAGAATTCAAAAGACCTGCCAGTCTTAGATTCACTGGCAGCTGGACCAGGAGAACACTGTTCACAGTTACTGCCACAATGTGTAATGACTGACTTTGATAGACTTGACTCTTCTCAGAAATGTAAGGTTCTAAGACAATGCCAAAAGATTCATGATGGAAAGTACTATTCACATCCAGAGAAAGAATTACAGAGTCTGAATGCAAACTGAAGGATACTATTTGCTCTCTCTCTCTTTTGTTTTGTTTCTTCTTTCTCATAGTTCATTCTATTGCTTCTAATTCTTCTTTGCAACATGACTAGTGCAAAAATATGCTTAATGTGAATATATAGAGAGAGCCTATATCAGACTGCATTCCATCTTGAGGGGAGAGGGGGAAGGGAAGGGAGGGGAGAAAATTTGGAACTCAAAAACTTGTGGAATTGAATGTTGTAAACTTAAAAATAAATATATAAAAATAATTATTACTTGCAAAATGTAATCAGTGTTTGTTGAACAGCAAGCTCCCTGATGGTGGGGAAAGACCTTATATAGCACTGCATTTCTCTCAATATATGCATACATAGGGCATTGAACATAATAGCTGTTTAATGTATGCCTGTTGAATAAATGACTGAAGTGTAAGAAGAAAAAAAAGGGGGAGAGATGAAATAAGTCTTTGATTACAGAGACTGTGAAGGGAACTTTAAAAAAACTTTGGAACTTGTCCATCCATTCGGTTTACACTAATTTTCTCTTTCTTAATCCAAGTGTACCTCATACTTATTAGCGACAATTAAGGTAGGATTTTTTTTTACTCAGAAAAAGGATTAAAAAATCAAAGAAAAGGGAGACAGCCTAAAAGAACCTGGGTGGATAGAGGTATTCCTGGGAAAGAATTGGCAGAGAGAGGGAAAGGAATTATGTACATTTGGGAAACAGCTTACGCAGGAAACTGAGTTATGAGTAGTGAAAGAAACCAGAAATGAAGCCAAGCAACACCAAATGCTCACATTAGGGGGAAGGAAAGTAAAAGACACAGATGCTGGGTCAACCTTCAGGCTCCTTGAATGGCATCAAAGGTGGGGGGGTATAACTTGGTTGATGTGCATTTTGAGGGAGAATATAACCATAAAGATAGAGTGATGAGAAGAGTCTGTGACAGTTTTCGATCTGAATTCACATGTAACTGATGTTTGCCAATACAACATTCATCCTCCTTGGAGTTTCTCTTTATATATTAAGTACAGTTCACCCTGGAGTGTAAAGTGTGTTCAGAGAGGAGTAGTACCTTTGGTGTGATGGTTACCAAGACCTTTTCAGGGATGCTTTCCACTTTCGGTGTCCACCTATTCTACCCAATTCTTACCTGTGGCTGCAAGAAGCTGCATCATGTGCAGTGGCCACAACCTGGTAAACTATTTCAGCAGTTGGGCCAAACCAGGTTGAGGGTAACCAAGGGGTCTCAAACCCATTGGTGAGTTAGGGGGGTGTCTACCCCAAGCATGAGAAGACTTCCCCTGGTGGAATGGGCATATGAGAACAATTTGTTCCAGTGGCCATGAAGGCTGCTGAAGCAGGCGATGTGGAGTGCTTAGAGCTTGGTTAGACACCAAAGACACCAAAGTCATCCACTGCATCCTGAGTCATCATCAGTTGTCTTGATTCTGTCCTGCCACTGAGAGAATGAGGTTGACAACTTTGTGCAACTCTGCCTCACTTAGATCCAATTTACGCATGAGTCAAAAAACATCACCCATAACATTTTACTATTATAGCTATCTCAAAGTCCTGTGGTGACAGGCAAGTGATGAAGCAGAAGGTGCAGATACACTGGGAACTGTAGTCACAACTCTGCATACAGGTGGCCCAGGCCACAGGGTCATTTCTCACTGGAAGCAGCATTGGGATTCAGCAGCCCCCTGGGTGTCTGAGCAGCCTTTTAAGGATTGCACTGCTCACCTCCTAGTGTGAGGAATGGGGCTAGTAAAGGTGCTGTAAAAGTTGTCTGCTTACCCAGCCCTGGCCTGATTACTATGGCATCCCACTCTGTGGTCAAAACACATGCAAAAAATGAACAAAATACACAAAAACATCTGCAAAGATGATTCCACTCACCATCAGCACATGGAATGTGCACATACTTATAGACAACACAAAATTCAGTAGAACTGAAATTATTCTTATTGCAAGAGAACTCAACAGATATTGCATCCAAATAGCAGCCCTGACTGAAACCAGGCTGCCAAAGGAAGCTAGATACATATTTTTCTGGAGTGGCCAGAGTGAAGAGGAGTATCATGAAGCTGGTGTAGATTTTTCAATCAAAACTAATCTCATCAGCAAGCTGGTATGCCTGCCAAAAGGAGAGAATGACAGGCTCATGACAATGTGATTGCCACTTGCGGGAAAAAGTCATGCCACTACCATCAATGCCTATGCTCCCACCATGATGAACCCTGATGAAGTCAAAGAAAAATTTTATGAAGATCTAGACCCTTATCATCAATGTTTCTAAAGAGGACAAATTTATAATTCTGGGTGACTTTAATGTTAGAGTAGGCTCAGACTATCAGACTTGGCAGGGAGTCCTAGGGAGGAATGGAGCTGGAAATAGTGACAGCAATGGTCACTTACTACTGAAGACTTGTGCACTGCATGACCTTCTCATCACCAACATTGTTTTCCATTTACCTAAATGCAATAAGACTTCATGGATGCACCCTCCTAGAAAACACTGGCATCTAATAGACTATGTAACTGTAAGGAGAAGAGACAGACAAGATGTGAGTGACGAGGGCAATGTGTGATGCAGAATGCTGGACTGATCACAGATTTATCCTTTCCAAGCTAAGAATTTGTATTTATCAAAAGTGCTGCCCCCAAGGCAAAATGACTACCAGAATAATTAATGTCAACAAATCAAAGCTCTTCTCTGAGTGTGAACAGTTTGTTGCTAAAGTGGAGGGAAAGTTGAGCCAACACACAGTTGGCAATAGTAGAGCACAAAAGGAATGGACACCTTTCAGAGATTTGGTGTACAGCACTGTATTTGCTCAGCTGAGTCAGAACACTCGCAAATACCAAGACTGGTTTGATGAAAATGATGGGGAAAATTAGAAGTGGCTAAATGAAAAATGACAACTCCACAGGATTTGCCAGAGTTCATTCACCTCTAAGAAGACAGCATTTAATTCCATCAAAAGGAAAGTAAAAGCACAGCTTAGAGAGATGCAGGATACCTGGCTCAGTAAGAAGGCAGATGAAACTCAGTTTTATGCTGAGAGTAACAATCCAAAGAGCTTTAATGATTCCCTGAAAGCTATTTATGGACCAAAAACCTATGGTGCATCACAACTATTCTGCTGATGGAGCCACATTGATTAGTGATAAGGACATGATCCTAGAGAGATGGGCTAATCACTTCCATAGTGTTCTCAAGAGACCATCATCAATCAATGCTCAGGCCACTGACCATTTAGCTCAGGTTGAAGTCATTCCCTCCTTAGTTGAACTTCCAACTGAAGAAGAGGTTTTGAGGGCCATTAGGCTCCTTCATGTGGCAAAGCACCTGGTGCTGATTCTATTCCAGCTGAGATTTACAAGGTAGGGGGTCCCATTGCTCATACAAAAGTTGACTGAAATTTTCCAGGTTACATGGCAAGAGGAGGAGTTCAAGGATGCCTCCACTGTCTATCTCTATAAAGGTAAAGGGAATAGATTGTCCTACGATGATCACGGGGGAGGTCTCTCTCTTAGTCATTGCTGGCAAGATTCTTGCTAGAGTCTCGTTAATAGGCTGATCCTTCACCTGGAAGATGGTCATATACCTGAGAGGCAGTGTGGCTTCAGAAAGGGCTGAGGAAAAGTCAATATGATGTATGCTGCCCGACAACTCCAGGAGAAATGTCAGGAGCAGAACAGAGGTGTGTACACAGCATTTGTAGATCTGACCAAGGCCTTTGATACTGTTAATCATAAGGGCTTATGGAAAATTATGTCAAAATTTGGTTGCCCAGAGAAGTTCATCAGTATTGTACATCAGTTTAATGATGGCATGCTTGCTGGGGTTCTGGATAGTGGACAAAACTCCCATGCCTTCCTAGTCACCAATGGAGTGAATGATGGCTGTGTGCTTGCTCCCATACTTTTTTTAGCACAATGTTTTCAGCCATGTTGTCAAATGCTTTCAATGAGGATGAACATAACATCAAAGTCAACTACTATACTGATGGTAAATTCATCAATTTGAAAAGATTACAAGCCAAGATCAAAGTGGAGGGAGTGCTAGTGCATGACTTTGTGTTTGCAAATGATTGTGCACTCAGTGTGGTTTCTGAAGCTAAGATGCAACAAAGTATGGCTCAGTTCTCTGCTGCCTGTGCTAATTCTGGCCTAACAATTAACACCAAGAAAACACAGGTGCTCCATTGGCCACCATCATACCACCATACATGAAACCATCAATTACAACAAATGGAGAACTTCTGAATGCTATGGAAGTGTACTTGGTAGTGTACTTTCCAGGGAGGTACACATTGACAATGTGGTCGATGCACACATTGCCAGAGCCAGCTCAGTGGGAGGCTCCGAAGAAAAGTATGGAAGGGAAGAGGTATTAGATTGATTACCAAACTGAAAGTCTGCAGAGCTGTTGTGCTGACCTCATTGTTGTATGCCTGTGAAACACGGACAGTATACCAGTGCCATGCCAGGAAACTGAATTGCTTCCATTTGAACTGTCTTAGGAAGATCTGAAGATCACCTGGCAGGATAAGGTACCAAACACTGAGGTCCTTACTTGAACTAAACTGCTAAGCATTCAAACTATGCTTCAGAGAGCACAACTCTGATGAGCTGGCCACATGCGCTTGCCAAAAAAATGATTTTATGTAGAACTTCCATGGGGCAGGCAACCACATGGTGGTCAGAAGAGGTGATATGAGGATACTCTCAAGGTCTCTCTCAAGAACATTGGAATTGATTGTGTGACATGGGAGATACTGGCATAGGACCACTCAGCATGGTGTGCCCACATCAGAAAAGGTGCTGTGGTTCATGAGCAAAGCAGAATTGAAACAGCTCAAAGGTAATGTAGGATGAACAAATTTGGGGTATCCACCACAAATGTTCATATGGACTATCTGTGCCCAATCTGTGGTGGAGAATTCCAGGCTCCTATTATTAGTCTGATCAGCCACAGTCAGACACATTGAAACTTGACATTATCATGGTGATGTCATTTTAGTCTTTTTCGAAAATGAAGGACAATAACCAACCAACAAACTGATAGTTCACCTTAAAACTAGGAAATAGGGGGTGGAGCCAAGATGGCGGAGTAGAAAGATGCACATACACATAGCTCCGAACCCACAATCCATAGAACATCTGTAAATAGCAACTCACTGCGAATTCTGCAGCACCAGAGGCCACAGAACATTGGAGCGAAGGAGATTTCTGTTCCAGAGGGACCTGCAAACCTGGGTGCCGCAGACTGGGAACCAAGCACGGCCCTGCTGCGCCCGCGGCACCAAGAGGAGCAGATCCGAGCGGGCTTCAGGGATGGGATCTCCAGCGGCCACGCGGGTCCCTCCACCCACAGGTGACGGGGGTCGGTGAGAGGGTCTCTTTGGTGGGTTGAGAGGGGAGTGGGGTGCCCCCATAACTCAGGCCCCCTTGGGAGGCCGCAGCTGAGGCGGGAGCAGACCTGGGCTCCCCAAGCAGGCAGGAGCCCAGATCCATTGTTGAAGGTCTCTGCATAAACCCCCTGAGGGAACTGAGCCTCTGGGGCGGCCCTGCCCCCACCTGAGCACCTGAACTTAATCTCACACTGAATAGCAGCCCTGCCCCCACCAAAAGCCCTGAGGCTGGGAAGCAGCATTTGAATCTCAGAACCCAAGCGCTGGCTGGGAGGATCTGGAGGCGAAGTGGGTGTGAAAAGAATATTCAGAAGTCAAGTCACTGGCTGGGAAAATGCTCAGAAAAGGGAAAAGAAATAAGACTATAGAAGGTTATTTTCTTGGTGAACAGGCATTTCCTCCCTTCCTTTCTGATGAGGAAGAACAATGCTTACCATCAGGCAAAGACACAGAAGTCAAGGCTTCTATATCCCAGCCCATTCAATGGGCTCAGGCCATGGAAGAGCTCAAAAAGGATTTTGAAAATCAAGTTAGAGAGGTGGAGGAAAAGCTGGGAAGAGAAATGAGAGACATGCAGTCAAAGCATGAACAGCAGGTCAACACCCTGCTAAAGGAGACCCAAAAAAATGCTGAAGAAAATAACACCTTGAAAACTAGCCTAACTCAATTGGCAAAAGAGGTTCAAAAAGCCAATGAGGAGAAGAATGCTTTCAAAAGCAGAATTAGCCAAATGGAAAAGGAGATTCAAAAGCTCACTGAAGAAAACAGTTCTTTCAAAATTAGCATGGAACAGATGGAGGCTAAGGACTTTATGAGAAACCAAAAAATCACAAAACAAAACCAAAAGAACGGAAAAATGGAAGATAATGTGAAATATCTCATTGGAAAAACAACTAACCTGGAAAATAGATCCAGGAGAGACAATTTAAAAATTATGGGACTACCTGAAAGCCATGATCAAAAAAAGAGCCTAGACATCATCTTTCATGAAATTATCAAGGACAACTACCCTGAGATTCTAGAACCAGAGGGCAAAATAAATATTCAAGGAATCCACAGAACACCGCCTGAAAGAGATCCAAAAAGAGAAACTCCTAGGAACATTGTGGCCAAATTCCAGAGTTCCCAGGTCAAGGAGAAAATATTGCAAGCAGCTAGAAAGAAACAATTCAAGTATTGTGGAAATACAATCAGGATAACACAAGATCTAGCAGCTTCTACATTAAGGGATCGAAGGGCATGGAATAGGATATTCCAGAAGTCAAAGGAACTAGGACTAAAACCAAGAATCACCTACCCAGCAAAACTGAGTATAATACTTCAGGGGAAAAATTGGTCTTTCAATGAAATAGAGGACTTTCAAGCATTCTTGATGAAAAGACCAGAGCTGAAAAGAAAATTTGACTTTCAAACACAAGAATGAAGAGAAGCATGAAAAGGTGAACAGCAAAGAGAAGTCATAAGGGACTTACTAAAGTTGAACTGTTTACATTCCTACATGGAAAGAAAATATTTGTAACTCTTGAAACTTTTCAGTATCTGAGTACTGGGTGGGATTATACATGCACACACACACACACACACACACACACACACACACATAGAGACAGAGTGCACAGAGTGAATTGAAGAGGATGGGATCATATCTTAAAAAAATGAAATCAAGCAGTGAGAGAGAAATATATTGGGAGGAGAAAGGGAGAAATGGAATGGGGCAAATTATCTCTCATAAAAGAGGCAAGCAAAAGACTTATTAGTGGAGGGATAAAGAGAGGAGGTGAGAGAAAAACATGAAGCTTACTCTCATCACATTCCACTAAAGGAAGGAATAAAATGCACACTCATTTTGGTATGAAAACCTATTTTACAATACAGGAAAGTGGGGGATAAGGGGATAAGCAGGGTGGGGGGGATGATGGAAGGGAGGACATGGGGAGGAGGGAGCAACTTGAGGTCGACACTCATGGGGAGGGACAGGATCAAAAGAGAGAACAGAAGTAATGGGGGACAGGATAGGATGGAGGGAAATATAGTTAGTCTTATACAACACAACTATTATGGAAGTCATTAGCAAAACTACACAGATTTGGCCTATATTGAATTGCTTGCCCTCCAAAGGGAAAGGGTGGGGAGGGAGGGAGGTAAAGAAGTTGGAACTCAAAGTGTTAGGAACAACTGTCGAGTAATGTTCTTGCCACTAGGAAATAAGAAATATAGGTAAAGGGGTATAGAAAGCTATCTGGCCCTACAGGACAAAAGAGAAGATGGAGACAAGGGCAGAGAGGGATGATAGAAGAGAGAGCAGATTGGTCATAGGGGCAATTAGAATGCTTGGTGTTTGGGGGGGGAGGGGACAAGAGGGGAGAAAATTTGGAACCCAAAATTTTGTTAAAATGAATGTTAAAAGTTAAATAAATAAATTAATTAAAAAAAAAAACAAAAACAAAAAACTAGGAAATAATTATCTGGTTGACATACCACTTAGGCTCAACTGGGAAGGATTCTCTTCTTTGATCACAAGTGAACACATTTAAAAGTATCTCAACCTTAAAAAGAGAGTAACTTTTTTTATATTAGTCATGTTGCATAGATGAATTAAAATTAATGGGAGAAACCATGAGAAAAACCAAAAACAAAATAAAACATAGCACAAGAGAAAATAGTCTGCTTCATTCTATATTCCAATTGCATAATTCTTTCTCTGGATGTGGATGGCATTTTGCCTCAAGAATCTCTTGGGAATGTTTTAGGTGCTTGCATTCCTGTGAAGGACTATGACTATGAGAAACAGTCCTCCATGCTGTGGCTGTTACTGTGTACAATGTTCTCCTGGTTCTGCTTATTTCACTCAACATCGGTTCATTTAAATACTTCCAGGCCTCTCTGAAATCCTCCTGTTCATCATTTCTTATAGTAGAATAGTATTCCATTCCCTAATTGAAGAGCATCCTCTTGATTTCCAGTTCTTGGCCACCACAAAGAGAGCTGCTAAAAATATTTTTGTAAATATGGGACCTTTTCCCATTTTTATGATCTCTTTGGGATATAGTCCTAAAAGCAATATTGTTGGGTCAAAGGGTATGCACATTTTTGTACCCCTCTGAGTATAGTTCCAAATTGCTCTCCAGAATGGTTAAATCAGCTCACAGATCCACCAACAATGAATTAGTGTTCCAACTCTCCCATATCTTCTCCAACATTTATCATCTTCATGTTTTGTCATGTTAGCCAATCTGATAGGTGGGATATGGTACCTCAGAGTTGTTTTGGTCTTTTGCATCTCTCTAATCAATAGTAATTTGGAGCATTTTTTCATATGACTATAGATAGCTTTAATTTCTTCCTCTGAAAGGTGCCTATTCGTATCCTTTGACTATTTATCCACTGGGGAAGGAACTAGCATTTTTTTAACTATGTAGTGATTGGTTGTAGGATTTTTGTTTTTCTTTAGTTTTAGACAACATTTGTATTTTAAGGAAAAGATTGCCTACACTCATTTCCATTATCATTACTCTATTCAAATGATTTTTAACAATCATACCAACAAGATTTAATAGTCTCTGATAAAAGTCCTATATTCTTCCTATGCAAATCAGCCTCAGGACCTACACATATGTGTGTGTGTATGAATGTGTGTGTGTATATATGTCTTTTTAACACTCTACAGTCTGGCTTCTAAACTTTCCAAAGATACTAATGCTCTCTTAACTGCTAAATCTAACGATCTTTTCTCAATTCTCACCCCACTTGAACTCTCTGAAACCTTTCAAACTAGAACCCTCTTCCTGATTATTCCCTGCTCTCTGGGTTTTGTAGCACTACTCTTTCCTGGCTCTCCTACTAATTATCTGATCCCCTCCACAATCTCCCTTGTGATTACTCTTCCCATTAGACTGACCTCCTAGAATGCAGAGACAACCCCCTCCTCATTTCTTTGTATCTGTTGTGGTTAGCTGGGTGTCTGACACATATAAAACATGATTAATAAAAGCAGAAATTAATTTTCTGCCTTAATGCTTTTACACTCCATATATCATGGCCATATTTCACCAGATGGGGCAGCTAGGTGGCCCAATGGATAAGAGTCAAAGAGGCTCATCTTTCTGAGTTCAAATCTAGCCTTAGATAATTATTAGTTGTAGGGCCCCATGCAAGTCACTTAACCCTGCTTGCCTCAATTTGCTCATCTATACAAGGAGCTAGAGAAGGAAACGGCAAACCACTCCAGTACCTGTGCCAAGAAAATCCCCCAAACACCTTCACAGATAGTCAGGCAGAACTGAAAGACTCAAAACAATATTTCACTAGAAGAGAGTAGCATTTGCTCCTACCTTACCACTGAGAAAGAGTAAGTCAGTTGGATGCAAGCTAACAGTAAAATGGGCAGGCAGGAGCTGATTAGGGAAGATGGCAGAGTGAGATTTGGTATTCACCTAAGCTCTAAGACAAACTCCTTAAGATACTTCTAAAAAGAAAATGTGAACAAATTTCACAGTGCCAGAATCCACTAGGAGACAGTGTGGCAGGTTTCCAGCCCAGGACAGCCTGGAAGGTCAATGGAAAGGAACTGTTGCATGGAGCTGGAGGAGCAGAGAGCCCACAGTGCACAGGCTGTACCAGCATGGACCTTGCTATAGCAAAGCCAACCAGGAAGCTCTGGGCAGTCTTAAGCAGCAGCACTGCAGATTCTCAAACAGGATGGGAGTCCAGTGGAACTGAGCAAGAGAGAAGCGCAGAACCCCAGGTAACAGCAGCAGCACTCCTGAGACTATTAGCCTGCAGATTAAATGTCTGTAAGACACCTACATGAATTTCTAGGAGCCAAGATGGTGCAGTGATCTGTAAATGCTCTACCCCTCCTCTTGTTGACCTTGAAAAATTAAGAGAATATTTCCCCAGGAAAAATCCTGGAACAGTGGGATGAGCCTAGGGGTAAATAGTCTCTTAGCCAGAGGGGCTAGGAAAATCACAAAAGGGGGATCCCCCTTGCTATGGCTGAAGGGGACCAGTGAAAGACTGTGACTGTCCCAGACAGCCACACTTCATCAAACCAGGAGGAGATCTTGAGCCCCAAGGGGGTGGAGCCCTTAAGTGCCAACACCAGGACCCCAGGCATGCCTTTGCACAGCCAGAGGAATTGGGAAGACACTAGCACAGATGGGGGTTCACCAACTGCTGAGCCTGCCTGTGCTCTAGCTAAGGAGAAGAGACCTCTTGCAGCTAGATCACCCCTTTCCCACACTTCATGCAGTAAGGTCCAGGACAAATCCAGGGAAATTCAGAAAGACTTCACCTGGCCTCTGCTTTGGCACACCATCCAGTTCAGCACAAGGTAAGCTATAGCATTCTAGCTTCTATAGCTGAAAGAACCAGATGCCACAATATACAAAGCCTCAAGTTCTAAGCACAAGAACCGTGGGACAGAGACCCCTGTGCCCCAGAAGCAGAGATACACTCTAAAATTAAGGAAAAGGGTGATCATCATAAGTAAAAAGCAAACCAGAGAAGAAAAGACCATAAAAGTTTACCATGGGCACAAGGACCAAAACACAAATACTGAAGAAATCAGCATTGAGACTGTACTCCAATTTGAAACTCCTGAAGGGAATATGAACTGGTCTCAAACCCAAAGAGCATTTTTGGAAGAGTTCAAGTAGGATTTTAAAAGCCAAATTAGAGAGGTAAAAGAAAAATTGGCTAATGATTTTAAAAATATGAAAAAAGAACTCACAGAAGAATTTAAAAAGAAAATTGGACAAAGGGATAAAGAGATAGAAAACCTAACTGGAACAGTTGGATAAATGGAAAAGAGGATGCAAAAGTTAACTGAAAACAATCTATTAAAAATTAGAATTGAGCAAGTAGAGGCTAATGACTCTTTGAGACCTCAAGAATCAGTCAAACAGAATCTAAAGAAAGAAAAAAGAAGAAGAAAATGTAAAGTATCTCACTGGAAAAAACAACTGACCTGGAAAATAAATCCAAAAGAGAAAATCTAAGAATTATTAGTCTACCAGAAATCCATGGTGAAAAAAGAATCTGAACAGTATCTTCCAAGAAATCATCAAGGAAAACTGCCCTGAGGTCCTAGATCCAGAGGGAAAATTAGTCATCAAAAGAATCCACTGATCACCTCCTGAAAGAGATCCCAAACTGAAAATGCCAAGGAATATTGTTGCTAAATTCCAAAACTATCCAGTAAAGGAGGAAATACTGCAAGCAGCCAAAAAGAAAGTATTCAAATATCGAGAAACTACAGTCAGGATTATACAGGACCTTGCATCTGTCACATTAAAGATCAGAATATAATATTCCATAAGGCAAAGGAGCTTGGACTACAAACAAGAATCGATTACCCAGCAAAACTCAGCATAAGATTTCAGGCAAGGAGATGGACATTCAATGATATAAGGGATTTCCAGACCTTCCTGAAGAAATGGTCAGAGCTCAATAGAAAATCTGATCTTCAAATAAAAGTCTCAAGAGAGACATAAAAAGGTAAAAAGGGAAAAGAAATAAGAACTTGTTATTCAATATGGGCAAACTGTGTACAACCCTATAGGGGAAGATATGTGAGAATTGTGAGACTGTGATATTGAGAATTGTGTATTTATTATGATATTTAAAAGGGATATACATAAATAGAGGGAGTAGGTATAAATTAAATGATGGGATGATATAAAATGTGATTTAAGGGTGCAAAGGGATTGTAATGGGAGATGTGAAAAGAAGAAGGCAGAAAAAGGTAAATTACATCACAGGAAGAGGCACAGAACCATATAATAGTAGAGGCAAAGAGAGGAGGTAGATGAGCACTGTTTGAAATTTACTCTCATCTGATTTGGTTCAAGGAGGGAAGAACAAAATCAGTTAAGTATAGAAATCTAACTAGTCCAATAGGCAGTACAAGGGGAAAGGGGAAAAAAAAAGGGAGGGGAGGTTAAAAGGGAGGGAAGAAGGAGTAAGGGAAAAGGGGAAATAAAGGGAGGGGGGCTGATAAAAGGGAGGGAAGACTGAAGGAGTTAGTGGTCAAAAACTAAACTTTTATTGTGTGGAGAAGGGAGAAGTAAAAGCATAAACAGGGAGAAATAGGATGGAGGGAAAGATACAGAGAGTAATCATAACTGTGAATGTGAATGGGATGAACTATCCCACGAAACAGAGGCAGATAGCAGAACAGATAAAAAACCATAATCTAACAACATGTTGTTTACAAGAAACACATCTGAAATTGGGGCATACACACAGGGTAAAGACAAAAGGTTGGAGCAGAATATATTATGCTTCAGCTGATATAAAAAAAGCAGGGATAGCAATCCTAATCTCAGACAAAGCAAAAGCAGAAATAGATCTAATCAAAAGAGACAAGGAAGGAAATGATGTCCTGCTAAAAGGCACTATAGACAATGAAGCAATATCTTTACCACACTTTTATGCACCAAGTGGCATAGCTTCCAAATTCTTAGAGAAGAAGTTAAGGGAGTTACAGGAAGCAAGAGAAAGCAAAAGTATACTAGACCTCAACCTTCCCCTCTCTGAACTTTTTAAATCTAACTCCTTAAAATAAACAAGAAAGAAATTAAAGAAGTGAATAGAATTCTGGATAAGGTAGTTATGATGGATTGTTGGAGAAAACTGAATGGGGATAGAAAGTAATATACCCTTTTCTCAGCACATGGCACATATACAATTGACCATGTACTAGTTCACAATCCAGTGCAGAAAGGCAGATAGTCAATGTATCCTTCTCAGATCATAATGCAATAAAAATAATATGTAATAAAAGGCTGTGGAAAGATAAACCAAAAATTAATTGGAAACGAAAAAATCTAATCCTAAAGAATGAGTGGGTTAAACAACAAATCATACTAACAATCAATAACTTCATTCAAGAGAATAACAATAATGAGACAACCTATCAAAACTTATGGGATGCTACAAAAGCAGTTCTTAGGGGAAGTTTTATATTATTGAACCCCTGCATGAATAAAATAGAGAAAGAGGAGATCAATGAATTGGGCATGCATCTGAAAAAACTAGAAAAAGAAGAAATTGAAAATCCCCAATTAAATGCCAAATTGGAAATACTGAAAACCAAAGGAGAGATTAATAAAATTGAAATTAAGAAAACTATTGAACTAATAAATAAAACTAAGAGTTGGTTTTATGAAAAAAAACAATAAAATTGATAAAAGTTTGGTCAATTTGATAAAAAAAGAAAGGAAAAAAATCAAATTACCAATATCAAAACTGAAAAGGGTGAACTCACCTCCAATGAGAAGGAAATCAATACAATAATTAGAAATTACTTTGCCCAACTGTATGTCCATAAATTTGACAATCTATGTGACACCAATGAATATTTTTAGAAAATATAAATTGCCCAGATTAACAGAAGAGAAAGTTGAATATTTAAATAATCCCATCTCAGGAAAAGAAATTGAAAAAGCCATCAATGAATTCCCTAGGAAAAAAATCTCCAGGGCCAGATGGATTTATAAGTGAATTCTATTAAACATTTAAAGAACAGTTAATTCCAATACTATATAGATGATTTGGGAAAATTGGGAAGGAGTCCTCCCAAATTCTTTTTATGATACAAATATAGTTTTGATACCTAAACCAGGAAGAGCCAAAACAGAGAAAGAAAATTATAGACCAATTTCTCTAATGAATATAGATGCACAAATTTTAAATAAGATATTAGCAAAAAGAATATACCTACTTATCATGAGAATAATACATTATGATCAGATAGGATTTACACCAGAAATGCAGGGCTGGTTCAATATTAGGAAAACTATCAGTATTATTGATCATATCGACAACAAAACTAACAGACACCACATGATTATCTCAATAGATGCAGAAAAGGTTTTTGACAAAATACAACACTCATTCCTATTGACAACACCAGTGAGCACAGGAATAAATGGAGCTTTCCATAAAATTATAAGCAGTATCTACCTAAAACCTTCAGCAAGCATTATATGCAATGGGGATAAGCTAGATGCATTTCCAATAAGATCAGGGGTGAAACAATGATGTTCATTATCACCATTGTTGTTCAATATAGAACCAGGAATGTTAGCTGTAGCAATAAGAGAAGAAAAAGAAATTGAAGGAATTAGAATTGGCAAAGAAGAAACTAAGTCATCACTCTTTGAAGATGATATGATGATGTACTTAAAAGAATCTCAGAGAATCAAATAAAAAACTGCTTGAAATAATGAACAAATCTGGCAAAGTTCCAGGTTACAAAATAAACTGACATAAATCATCTGTATTTCTGTACATTACTAATAAAGCCCAACAGCAAGAGATAGAAAGAGAAATTCTATTTAAAGCTAAAGTAGACACTATAAAATATTTGGAAGTCTACCTGCCAAAACAAACCCAGGGACTATATGAACACAATCACAAAACACTTTTCACAGAAATAAAGTCAGATCTAAACAAGTGGAAAAGCATAAGTTGCTCGTGAGTAGTCTGAGCTAATATAATAAAAATAACAGTTCTACCTAAATTAATTTACCTCTTCAGTGCCATACCAATCAAATTACCAGAAAAATATTTTCTAGAGTTAGAAAAAATAATATCAAAATTCATCTGGAAGAAGAAGAGGTCCAGAATATCGAGGGAACTAATACACATAAAAACTAGGAAAGGTGGCCTAGCTCTACCAGATCTCAAATTGTATTATAAAGCAGTAATCGCTAAAACCACTTGTTGCTGGTTAAGAAACAGAAGGGTAGACCAGTGGAATATGTTAGGTACTCAAGACACAGTAGTCAATGAATATATCAATCTACTGTTTGATAAACCTAAGGACCCCAGCTTCTGGGATAAGAACTCACTGTTTGACAAAAACGGCTGGGAAAACTGGATAACAGTGTGGCAGAAACTGGGCATAGACCAATGCCTCACACTGTACGTAAGAATAAAGTCCAAATGGATACGTGCTCTAAGTATAAAAACTGATACTATAAACAAATTAGGGGAGCAAGAAATAGTGTATTTGTCAGATTTATGGAGAACAGAAAAATATATGACCAAACAAGAGATAGAGAACATTATGAAGTGCAAAATGGATAATTTTGATTACATTAAATTGAAAAGATTTTGCACAAACAGACCCAATGCAATCAAGATTAGGAGGGAAACAAAAAACTGGGAAAGAATTTTTTCCAAGTACTATCTGTGATAAAGGACTCATTTTAAAAATTTATAGAGAACTGAGTCAAATGTACAAGAATATAAGTCATTCCTCAATCGATAAGTGGTCAAAGGATATGCCCAGGGAGTTTTCAGAGGAAGAAATTAAAGCTATCTATAGTCATATGAAAAAATGGTCTAAATCACTATGGATTAGAGAAATGAAAATCAAAACAAGTCTGTGGTATCACATCACACCTATCAGACTGGCTACCCTGACAAAACAGGAAAATGACAAATGTTGGAGAAGATGTGGGTAAGCTGGAACACTTATTCATTGCTGGTGGAGCTGTGAGGTGGTCCAATAATTCTAGAGAACAATTTGGAAGTATGCCCAAAGGGCTACAAAAATGTGCATACCCTTTGACTCGCAATACTGCTTCTAGGACTGTAAGCCAAAGAGATCGTAAAAATGGGAAAAGGTCCCACATGTACAAAAATATTTATAACAGCTCTCTTTGTGGTGGCCAAGAATTGGAAATCGCAGGGATGCCCATCAATAGGGAATGACTGAACAAGTTGTGGCATATGAAGAAATAATGAATAGGAAGACTTCAGACAGGCCTGGAAGGACTTACAGGAACTGATGCTGAGTGAAAGGAACAGAACCAGGAGATCTTTGTACATAGTAACAACCACATTGTAAGAGACATTTTTCTGGTAGACTTAACCGTTTACAGGAATGCAAGGAACTAAAACATTCCCAAAGGATTCTTGAGGCAAAATGCCATCCACATCTAGAGAAAGAACTATGGAATTGGAAAACAGAATATTTTCTCTTGTGTTATGTTTTGTTTGGTTTGGGTTTTTCTCATGGTTTCTCCTATTCATTTTGATTCTTCCATGCCACATAACTAATGTGAAAATGTATTTAATAAGAACGTATGTGTAGAATCCATATAAGATTGCATGCAGTCTAGTGGAGGGAGAGGAGAGGGAGTGGGAGAAAAATCTAAGACTTATGAAAGTGATTGTAGAAAAGTGAAAACAAATAAAGAAAAAAATTAAAGAAAAGAATGCTGATTAGAATGGTAAAAAAAAAAAAAAACAACATAAAGTTTGCAAAGCAAAAAAAAAAAAAAAGTGGGCAGGCAGAATGATTAGAGGACGCTAGCGGTCAGGACTTGGGATCCAATCTCCAGGAGGCTGAGCCCGTCCTTGCCCTGTCCCAGGTGCTGAGGGGAAGAGCTCTGCCCAAGGGCTAGCCGAGGTACCCACGTGGAGGGAGGGCGGGAGAGGGGGATGTCTTAGGCTGCTCCAGGGGGGAGGGGGCTTCCCTTCTCTCTCCCCCGCCGCCCTCTCACCGGTTCTCCTTATCCAGATCGTCCACGCTTGCCTTTCGGAGCAGCAGCAGCTGCTGCACCTTCGCCACGTCCCCGATCGCGGCAGCTTTGTGGATCTTCCCGAGGTCCTTGAGTCTGATGACGTATCCGGCATCGGGGCCGAAGGGTCGGGCCCCGCTGTCCCTCCTGGGGGGAAAGGAGGACCGGGATGGGGACAGCTCCCTCCTGCTGCGGAACCTGAAAATCTTCTTCATCCTGGCACCACACTTCCCAGACAGTCGGGAGAAGTCGTCAGGGGTTCTCCCCTGGCCTCTCAGCCTTCTCCAGGCTCTCGCCTCCGCTCCAGAAAACTTCAGTGGCCGGAGGCAGGAGGTTAAGAGACTCCAAAGAGCAGTTATAAACAGTTAGGACAGTTAGAAAGGATTCAACCCTAGACACTGCGGTAACCGTGGCAATGCAGCGAGGGGGACCGCAGTGCGCATGCGTTCGTCTGATGCGCGGGTCACGCGCATGGGCCCAACGGTAAAGCTAAGCCCGGTGAGTGCGCATGTGCCAGGTCAGTTAGCTCTCCTCGGGAGGGGTCCAAAGCTCGAGATCGCGAGGGTGGCTGAGCCCAAGGCTGGCTGCTTCCAGTGCTAGAGGTTCTTTCGAGTCTCCCGCTGTGACAGCAGGACTGCGGGGCGGGGATGGGGGCGAGGTCAGACCTAATGGGAAGGGTGGGGCATCTGGATTGGGAGGATTTGGGTTCGAAGGTGGAATCCGGGACCCGCTCTGTTGTTTCCCTTTGTCAAGGTGGGCAAAGCACTTCCTCTCCGAGCCTCAGTTTCTTCTTCTGTAAAATGAAGACTTGGGCCTCGATAAACCTCCCCCCCAACCCCCCCGAGTGTTTTCCAGCCATTAGTGATTCTGTGAAGGCCAGACTGAAAACGAGCACCTCGTTGGTGCTCTGATGTCTGGTGGATGCCCTGGGGCAAACGTAGCCTGGGTTCCTCTTTCCTCTGGCTCTCCCTTAAGGAGAGGAGGGCAATGATTCCTCTGGGACAGAGAACCTGGCCCAGGGGACGTGGAGCTGCCTTAGCCAGGAAGCCCTGGGTTCAAGCCCAGCCTCTGCAGAATTACAATGGCCCTATTGATGCTGTTATTAATGGGAAGGAGGCGGGTACAGTGGTTCACTGGGAAAAGGTGTGTCAACATTAGTTGACATGTTGCTGAAAGAGTTAAAGACGCCCTACAGTAGTACGGTTTAAGTGACAGCGGCTAATAGTCCAGTTCAACTCTGGGCTGAAGGGACCCTGTCTGGAGTATTGTGTTTAATTATGGATGCTACATATTAGGAGAGACATTGAAAAACTCGGAGAGGAGATATGGATGAATTAAGAATACTTAAGACAAGAGGGGGCTAAGGGAAGGCATGATGTCTGTTTTCAAATATGTGAAGGGCCATTGGGTAGACTTGGGTATCTCTAGAACAGATTCCCAAGATTTGTGATGAAGGATCCTCGTTTTGACCTGTATAAGGAAAAATAAACTTTATAGCAATGGAATGTACTGCTTGTGAGACAATTTTCTTCAAGCAGAAGCTATCAGACCATGGTGCAAAAACAATTCTTAAAATGATTGCAAGGCTGAACTCTATGATTTTTAAGATCTCTTTCAAGACAGATATTTTGATTCTCTGTATTAGTTTATAATACTATTGCAGGTTTCCTTTGTAATAGATCATCAAAGTTGGCTTTGTCTTTCAGATATATGTATATATATATATATATACACACATACATATATACATACATATATATATAGTAGAGCAGAAGCTAGAAGCATTTTGTTCATTAACATTAGTTTGACCCTCAAAAGAAATTTCTGCAAAGGGGAATGGAACAGCTTATTATTGTCTAATTGGCCTTGGCTCCCCCTTCCCTTTTCTCTTCTGCTGTTTTCTATTCATGATATGAAATGTATCCTTCACATTACTAGTTTTCATACAGTATATACAGCTCCAGGATCACTGGACATGGTAATACAGAAATGATGCCTACCCATCCTGATGACCCTGCCCAGCTGCTGTTGTTTCTTCTTCTCCTCCTCCTCCTCTTCTTCTTCTTCTTCTTCTTCTCCTCCTCCTCCTCTTCCTCCTCCTTCTCTTAGAAGGCTAGAGAAGGCTGTGATTCTTCTCCTTATTTCTCTCCTCCTCCTTCTTTTCTTCTTCCTCCTCCTTTTTTTCTATCCAAACAGCCAAAATGTAAGCTCATCCTGTAGGTGTTTTGATCTCAGTGGTGGACTGTTTGAGGCCCAGTGTGTAAGTCAGATGATCCATATGTTTTTGATTATACTTGTGCCATGACCAGTCAATATTTCTTTAAGAATAAACTCTCTCCATTCTATCTGCCAAACCTGATATCCTGCAGAACTTTAGTGCTGTCTCTAAATGGCATATGATGTTCAACATCATTTTCTGCCATCTGGGACCATGATCTAGTACTCTGACTACATTCGAGCTATGACTTGGGTAGTCAGAAGTCCTATTTAGTTAGTAACAGACTCCATCATTGTATACATATTATACTGTATATAATTTGTGTGTAGAAAATTAGCAGTGCATTGTATAATTATTTTTCTAACGTATAATTCTTATTGGGAGAGGGCCAATGTATATGTTAGAAAAATCCCTAGCTGATATCTATAGGGAAGAATAAAATAGTAAATTAAGTTTCTTAATACTTCAAATATATCAGCAAATCATTAATTAAAATCTCATGACAATTACAAGTCATTGGTTGCAAGTCACCTCCAATGAGGAGGAAATTCAAATAATAATTAGAAATTACTTTGCCCAACTGTATGCCTATAAATTTGACAATCTAAATGAGATGGATGTTTATTTTAAAAAAATATAAATTGCCCAGATTAATAGAAGCGGAGGTTGAATACTTAAATAACCCCATCACAGAAAAAGAAATTGAACAAGCCATCAATGAATGCCTTAGGAAAAAATCTCCAGGGCCAGGTGGATTTACAACTGAATTTTATCCAACATTTAAAGAACAGTTAATTCCAATACTATATAGATGATTTGGGAAACTTGGGAAGGAGTCCACCCAAATTCTTTTTATGATACAAATATAGTTTTGATACCTAAACCAGGAAGAGCCAAAACAGAGAAAGAAAATTATAGACCAATTTCTCTAATGAATATAGATGCACAAATTTTAAATAAGATTTTAGCAAAAAGAATACAGCAACTTATCATGAGAATAATACTTTATGATCAGGTAGGATTTACACCAGGAATGCAGGGCTGGTTCAATATTAGGAAAACTATCAGCATTATTGATCATATCAACAACACAATAACAGAAACTACATGATTATCTCAATAGATGCAGAAAAAGCTTTTGACAAAATACAACACTCATTCCTATTGACAACACCAGAGAGCATAGGAATAAATGGAACTTTCCATAAAATTATAAGCAGTATCTACCTAAAACCTTCAGCAAGCATTATATGCAATGGGGATAAGCTAGATGCATTTCCAATAAGATCAGGGGTGAAACAATGATGTCCATTATCACCACCATTATTCAGTATGGAACCAGAAATGTTAACTGTAGCAATAAGAGAAGAAAAAGAAATTGAAAGAATTAGAATAGGCAAAGAAGAAACTAAGTTATCACTCTTTGCAGATGATATGATGATGTACTTAAGAGAATCTCAGAGAATCAAATAAAAAACTGCTTGAAATAATGAACAACTTTGGCAAAGTTGCAGGGTACAAAATAAATCCACACAAATCTTTTGCATTTCTATATGTTACTAACAAAGCCCAACATCAAGAGATAGAAAGAGAAATTCCATTTAAAGCTAAAGTAGACACTATAAAATATTTGGAAGTCTACCTGCCAAAACAAACCCAGGGACAATATTAACACAATTACAAAACCCTTTTCACACAAATAAAGTCAAATCTAAGTAAGTGGAAAAACATCGGTTGCTTGTGGGTAGGCTGAGTCAATGTAATAAAAATGACAATTCCACCTAAATTAATTTACTTATTCAGTGCCATACCAATCAAACTACCAGAAAAATATTTTCTACAGTTAGAAAAAATAATATCAAAATTCATCTGGAAGAAGAAAAGGTACAGAATATCTAGGGAACTAGTGAAAATAAATGCTAGGGAAGGTAGCCTAGCTCTACCAGATCTCAAATTGTAGTATAAAGCAGCAATTATCAAAACTACTTGATACTGGCTAAGAAACGTAAGGGTAGACCAGTGGAATAGATTAGGTACTCAAGACACAGTAGTCAATGAATATAACAATCTACTGTTTGATAAACCCAAGGACCCCAGCTTTTGGGATAAGAACTCACTGTCTGACAAAAATTGCTGGAAAAACTAGATAACAGTGTGGCAGAAACTAGGCACAGACACTGACACTGACACTGTACACAAGAATAAAGTCCAAATGGGTACATGATCTAGGTATAAAGATTGGTACTATAAACAAATTAGTGAAGCAAGAAATAGTGTATTTATCAGATTTACAGAGAATGGAAGAATTTTCACTAAACAAGACAGAAAACATTATGAAGTACAAAAGGGATAATTTTTAATACATTAAATTGAAAAGTTTTTGCACAACCAAACCCAATGCAACCAAGATTAGGAAGGAAGCAGAAAACTGGGAAAGAATTTTTGCAACTAGTATCTGTGATAAAGGCCTCATTTCTAAGATATGTAGAGAACGGAGTGAAAAGTACGAGAATACAAGTCATTCCCCAATTGATAAATTGTCAGAGGATATGAACAGGCAGTTTTCAGAGGAAGAAATTAAGGATATCTATAGTCATATGAAAAAATGTTCTAAATCACTATTGATTAGAGAGATGCAAATCAAAGCAACTCTGAGATACCACATCACACCTATCAGATTGGCTAACAGGAGAAAACAGGAAGATGATAAATGTTGGAGAAGATGTGGGAGAGTTGTAACACTGATTCATTGTTGGTAGAGCTGTGAGCTGATCCAACCATTCTGGAGAAGAATTTGCAAGTATGCCCAAAGGACTATAAAAATGTGCATATCTTTTAAGCCAGCGATACTGCTTCTAGGACTGTATCCCCAAGAGATCATAAAAATTAAAAAGGGTTCCACATGTATAAAAATATTTATTGCAGCTCTCTTTGTGGTGGCCAAAAACTAGAAATCAAGGGTATGCCCATCAATTGGGGAATGGCTGAATAAATTTTGGTGTATGAATGTAATGTAATACTATTATGCTATAAGAAATGATGAATAGGAAGACTTCAGAGAGGCCTGGAAAGACTTACATAATCTGATGCTGAGTGAAAGGAGCAGAATCAGGAGAACTTTGTACACAGCAACAACCACAGTGTGTGAGGAATTTTTCTGGTAGACTTAGTGCTTCATTGCGATAAAAGGACTTATAAAATTCCCAATGGTCTCTTAAGTCAAAATACCTTCCACATCCAGAGAAAGAACTGTGAAATTCAGTCACAGAATGAAGCAGATCATCTCCATTTGTGTTATGTTTTGTTTTATGATTTCTCCCATTCATATTAATCCTTCTATGCAAAATGACTGAGGTGAAAATGTATTTAATAGAAATGTATGTGTAGAACCTAAAAAAAAAAAAAGAACCAATGGATAGGCTCAAACCTCTGCCTTATCCCCCTGCTCCATAATGTCCCTTTTCTTTTATGGCTTCCAATCATAAGAACACTTCAAAACTTCATGGGAAAGTAGAGGAAGGGAATGATGGAAGCTTTATGCCTTTCAGAGTCACTAGATGACTGAGTAGTAACCTCAAAATGGATGAGTCCAGGTGACCTTGTAAGTTCCAGAAGATCTTGAGGTCCTGGGAGGCCAATAAAGATGTGGCTGTAATGTCCACTTAAGTGGTCCGTTGTGGTGGCAGAAACAACAAGAGTGGGCTGGAAGAAAAGGAAGAGCTAGCATTTGAGAAAGAGGAGCCATTGAAAAAGATCTGCCTTGGAGATCTGTGTGTATGTGTATGTATATGTATGTCTGTATATGTGTGTATATATGTATATATATATACATACATGCATATACACACACATATATACATATACATATACATATACACACACACAAACACCTGGGGTTTGATTGAACCTTTTCCTGAAAAATGTGAAATCATAGCTAATTAGGAGAATTGTCAAATTGAATTATGTTTCAAGACTTGTACATAGCTACAAGTTACAAGTTGGCTACAGGCTGAGTTTCCAAATTGTATTGAAGTTATTCTTTTAATACACACTGTAATTTCCTTATGCTTATCATTGTGTTCTATGTGGGAAGAAAACAACCTGTTCTATAATCTGATGCATGGGATAGCCTTTAACTTTCTTTCCTTCTTTGAGGAAATCCTGTATTACAGCCAAAAGCAACATTACTGTATATAGTAACTTTCCTTGTGAAGCAGAGGTGTGGTAGGGAGTCAATGAATATTCTAATACATGAATGTTCCAATTACATAACTTTCTTCTGAATTGATCCCTGGGAAAAGGGTGATGGCAGGTAAAGGACAAAAATTTGTGCAGTTTGAGAGTCTTTGTGTCTTCAGGCAAGGGCAATCTAGCTAGCCATTCTACTTGATATAGGAATTTTGATATAATTTTGGGACCCTTTTCCCTTGCTTACTAACTAGGGGGCACAGTGGATTGAGGTCAGGACTGGGAGTCAGAAAGACCTTAGTTCAAGTCCAGCCTCAGATACTTACTAGCTATGTGACCCTGGAGAAGTGATTTAACTAATGTTTGCCTCAGTTTCCTTATCTGAAAAATGAGGATAATAATAGCACCTCCCAGCATTATTGTGAGGATCAAATGAGATAATATTTGTAAAGTGCTTAGCACAGTCCCTGACATGTAGTAAGCACTATATAAATGCAGGTTATTTTTATTCTTATCATTATAATTATTGGAGGGATTCTTCACAGAAGACTCTTGGAAAGTTGATGGGATTCCTTCCATATGGAAAGTCTAGCATGGACTCAACTAGCTAGATTTCTGCTGGGCATCTAGATTTCCTTGACTCTTTTTTGTATTTCTTTCCTTTAGCACTGGCCTTGAGAAAATTTAAGGTCTTAGAGGTAATAGAAAGAAAAGCTTGTGCCTGGGTGATTATAATTACAGCAAGAGGAGTGGGCTTGTGCCAAGGGAATTGTTTTCATGGGGAAGAGAGAGAGAGAGGGAGAGGGAGAGGGAGAAGGAGAGGGAGAGGGAGAGGGAGAGGGAGAGGGAGAGGGAGAGAGAGAGAGAGAGAGAGAGAGAGAGAGAGAGAGAGAGAGAGAGAGAGAGAGAGAGAGAGAGAGAGAGAATCAGGAAGAAAATTCCACTTAATCTTAAATTATCTTGTGAAGGTGAAATGTACTGAGCTAATTAGCAGCACTGAAGAAACTGAATATTACCTTACTAACATATCTGATAGTGAAAAATTACTGGATTCTAGTCTAATCATTCTTTTCTTTTCTGTCTGGGAATAAAGGTGCCTGTTACGTATCTGATTCTTTCAGGAAACCATAGGCTACAATTAAATATATAATTATTCCTGGAGGTGGGAAGGGGATCTTTTATATTGGGGTGCCTAGTTCCTCTATTGAGAAGTCAAGCTTCCAAACCCAGTGTGGAAACTTTGACAGACCACAATGGCAAGGGAAAGCCTGGGATTGGTCCAGTTGTTGGTTGTTGGGGCTCAGCTAAGAAATGCCCCACTAGCTGCTGTGCTGGACATTATTCTGAGTGGTTAGAGAGATATCACTAATTGAGTAATCTTAGAACTGAAAGAGATAAATTTGAAGTCTAATCCAAATTCCAACTGACTTTTGTGGAGCCAAGAAGAGTTAAGGAAGTTTATTCTGGCCTAGGCAGAATAGGACCACAGTTGGAGAAACCAGTTTTACACTCAGCACCACTTTCCATATTTCTCATGGACTTAAATTTTTATTCCCATTTCATCTCTCTAGACAGAGCAGCGTTTGTAGTTCTGGTTATGTTTAAGAGCATAAAGCTCTTGCTTTGATGTTGTAAAGTTCCTATCCCATGCTTTATCTATTTAGAAAAATCATTTATTTATTCCTTTCAACATTCACTTCCATGAGATTTTGAGTTCCAAATTTTCTCCCCCACCCCAAGACAGTATGCAATCTGATATAAGCTCTACATATACTTTCATATTAAACTTATTTTCACATTAGTCTTATTGTACAGAACAATTAGAACCAATAGGAGGAACAATGAGAATGAAGAAACAAAACAAGAAAAATAAAAGAGAGCAAACAGTATCCTTTGATCTGCATTCAGACTCCAAAGTTCTTTTTCTGGATGTGGATGGCATTTTCCATCATGAGTCTTTTGGAGTTGTCTTAGACCCTTGCTTTGCTAAGAAGTAAGTGTACCAAAGTTAGTCATCAAACAAACTTGCTGTTACTGTGTACAGTGTTCTCCTGGTTTTGCTCACTTCACTCAGCATCAGTTCATCTAAGTCTTTCCAGGTTTTCTGAAGTCCACTTGCTTATCACTTCTTATGGAACAATAGTATTCCTTTACATTTATATACTATAACTTATTCAGCCATTCCCCAATTGTTGAGCATTCCCTCAATTTTAGTTCTTGGCCACCACAAAAAGAGCTGCTATAAATATATTTGTACGTGCAGGTGCTTTTCCCATTTTTATGATCTCTTTGGGATACAGCCCTAGAAGTGGTATTGCTGGGTCAAAGGGTATACACAATTTTATAGCCATTTGGACATAGTTCCAGATTGCTTTCCAGAATGGTTTGATCAGTTTTACAACTCCGCCAGCAGTGCATTAGTGTTTCAATTTTCCCATATCTTCTCCAACATTTATCATTTTCCTGTTTTGTCATGTTAGCCAATCGGTTTTCTGTTTTCCCTCTAATCTTGGTTGCATTGGCTTTGTTAATGCAAAAACTTTTTAATTTAATGTAATCAAAATTATCCATTTTGCATTTAATAATGTTCTCTATCTCTTGTTTGGTCATAAATTCTTCCATTCTCTCTAAATCTGACAGGTAAACTATTCCTTGCTTTCCTAGTTTGCTTATAGTATTATTTTATATTTAAATATATTACAATTAAATATATATTATATAATTAAATATATTATATTATCTATATAAATGTAATATATTAAAATATTAAATATAAACATAGTATAATTGTATGTCATATATTTATTTCTAACTTATGTATTCAATTTGATTTTATATTGCTATATGATGTAAGATGGTCTATACCTAGGTTCTGCCATATTATTTTCCAGTTTTCCCAGAAGTTTTTGTTAAATAGTGAGTTCTTATGCCAAAATCTTGGAATTTATCAAAACCAATCATTGTATTTATCAAACAGTAGATTATTATAGTTAGTGACTACTGTGTCTCGTGTACCTAACCCATTCCATTGATGCACTATTCTTTTTCTTATTCAATACCAAGTAGTTTTGATGGTTGTTGTTTTATAATACAATTTAAGATCCAGTATGGCTAGGCAACCTTCCCTTGCATTTCTTTTCATTAATTTCCTCGGTATTGTGGACCTTTTTTCCTTTCAGATGAATTTTGTTGTTTTTCTAGCTACATAAAATAATTTTTGGTAGTTTGTTATAAGTAAATTAATTTAAGCAGAATTGTCATTTTTCTTATGTTAGCTCATCCTACCCATGAGCAACTGATTTTTTTCCAATTATTTAGATATGACTTTATTCGTGTGAGAAATGTTTTGTAATTGTGCTCATATAGTTCCTGGGTTTGTCTTGGCAGATTGACTCCCAAATATTTTGTAATGTCTACAATAACTTTAAATGGAATTTCTTCTTCTATCTCTTGCCCTTGAGCTTTGTTAGTAATACATAGAAATACCAATGATGTATGTGGATTTGTTTTACATCCTACAACTTTGCTAAAGTTGTTTATTATTTCACATAGTTTTTTACTTGATTCTGTAGGATTCTCTAATTATACCATCATATCATTTGCAAAGAATGATATCTTGATTCTTCTTTACCTATTCTAATTCCCTCAATTTCTTTTTCTTCTCTTATTGCTAAAGCTAACATTTCTATTGCAGTTCCATGCTTTATCCATTATGATCAAAAGGTATAGTGAATGAACTTTGTTTGCCTACAATTTTTATGCATACAGGGTTGTTGCTACAACACTTTGCATTAATAGAGTCCAGGGCAGGATAAAATGAGAATGAAGTAGCTATGTTGAAACAGCTAATAAACAGTTGTAATGTAGTTATATTAATTTTTGAAGCCTCATCAATGTTGATCATGAGATGATAATTTTTTTTGGTCACAGCAACTCATGAAAGACCATTTTCTAGGCATAGAGGTGACCTACATTATTACATGAAATAACTATACCACTGAAATGACAGTTCTGCTACATATTCCTTCCCTTGAAAATAACTTAATCCTAAGTAACAAAAGGGAGATGGAATCATGTTTATTTCTTCCTCTCCAATGATTTTTCAAATATTTGAAAAGTTATTTTATAAGAATTTTTAATATTTAGTAACTGGGAAAAGGAAAATATAGTTCCTCAGTAAATAAATAGGCAAGATTTTGCTTAGAATATTCCTATAATAATAATTATAGGGCTTAAAGTGACTTGCATATGTGAGTCTCATTTAATCCTCAAAACAACCCTGTGAGGTAGGTGCTATTATCCCCATTTTACAGCTGAAATAACTAATACGGAGAAATGTTTAGTGACCTGTCCAGGGTCACACAGTTACAGAACATCTGAGTTTGAATTTGAAATCAGGTCTTTCTGATTGTCCAATACTCTTTACCTTTTGACACCTCTATTATTATCAACAAACGCTAATCAGTATTACTGAAAATGTTGATTAGTTCTTGTTGTGTCATATTGCTTGATAATCATAATAATGAAAGTACAAAAACCTTTTGGTACCAAACTTAATTGCAGATACACTATGAAGAAAGAGTCTTATGAGTCTCAGTTGTACAAAGTTCATTTTACAGAATTGAATGATTGTTAGAGACGAACTTGACACACAAAAAAAGGCATCAAGAAAAATTTATTAAAAATGGAGTTCAGAGGAGGAAAGGCCTTCTATGTTCCTTCTCCTGAAGGAATGAGTAGCTTCCAGCATGGCAACTAGAAGGACTACGACCAGGTCAGGATGAGGTAGGACCCTTATAGAATTCCAAACTTTGGATTTCCGGTGATACTGTCCCCTGGCCATGTGACTTCATATTCTCTTCTGATAGGCTTTCCCTCAAACAACTTATTGAGTGTGCACAGTAGTTTTCTGACCTTCACCTCATCATACGAGGTAACCGGGGTGGAATTGTGGAAATAAAACTTACTTCCTGTTTTCCCACAATGATAAATACGTAGGCAACATTGGAGCTATGCAAAGTTAAAACCAGATTTAGAAGTTTTCATAAATTCTGCCTTATAGATTTTCAATTTTGATTTTAAGTATGCCCATAAAGATCTTTGACTGACTTAATTTGTGACAAGAAACAAATGAACCTTTAGTTCATTACAAAAGTAAAATTTAATGATGGCAGCAAGCAATAGTTCACAAGTGGAGTTGCGAAGAGACTGCTTTTTTAGTCATCCCTCTGGACCCTGATCTCCAAACCTTGCCCTAACTCTTTTTGTTTTATCTCTAGCACCTAGCATAGTTGCCTGGAACATAGCAGGTATCTGAGAAATTCTTATCAAGTGAATGAATTTTTTGGATATTATGATTATCAAGCAACAATTTCATTCTGTTTGAAATGAAATGATAATTCCAGCTCTAGAAGGGAACAAAAAGTCTGAAAAGACTTGTATCAACTGATACAAAGTAAAATGAATAAAACCAGGAGATCAATTTATACAATAACAAAACATTTTTCATTTTCATTTTATTTTATTTTTCTGTTAACAAGCATTCATTTCTCTCCCTCCCAGCACTTCTCCATTTGAAAGAAAAAAACAATGTATCCAATATGTATAGTCAAACAAAGCAGATTCCCACATTGTCTCTGCCCAAAAATGCAGGTCTTATTGTTGTGATAAAAATTTGCAATAAAGAGAAACTGAGGCCTAAGATTTTGCACATAATCAATTTATTAGAAATGCTAATACTTTCCAATAAAAGGAGGTCAATGACTCCTCAGTAGCCAAAGATGCATGTGATAGTCAGAAAAGCTTTTTATACTGTTGATTACATAAGGTACAGTGATGCAAATTAACCTAAGACTGTGTTTGGTTTAAAGCATAGTTGGAGGATGGACTTATATTTTACAAAATCATGCTGACTTGCAAGATGGGGTTCCCAGAATCCTTATCAATGTGGAAAGCAGAGTTGAACAACATCCTTTGGAAAGTCCCATGCCAGATACCACTTAACAACAATAAGACTCAGTACTAGGCAAAACATCTCCTGACACTGTTAACTCATCTTCCTCTGATTTTTCTTATTTCCCTCATGAGATAGGACCAGATTCTAGCTCTTATAATAAGGGAACTAACCTCTTACAAATTCTACTACTGAAGCACATGCAATTAAATCCATATTGTATCTATAAATATTAATTCCAGTGATTAAAACTCTTGTCTATTAATAATTTAAATTTCACATTTTTCTACATCTTCAATTCATTAACTATCTGTCAGGAGGTGCATAACTTAGTTCATCATTTATACTTTGGAATCACGGTTGGTAATTGCATCGGTCATATTTTTTAAGTGTATAAAAGTTATTTTTCTTAGAATGCTGTTGTTATTGAATAAAATGATTTCCTGGTTATATTTTCTTCATATTGCTTAAGTTCATGCAGTCTTCTCAAATTTCTCTGAAAGCATTTTTCATCCCTTTTTTAGGATAGAGTAGTATTCTGCTATATTTATATACCATTGTTTGTTCAAACATTGTCCAATTGATCTCTTTTTGCCCCTCCCCCAAAGTGTTCATAAGTATTTTTATATGCATTTTTTTACTCTATCGTTGATGTCTTTTACCTATCAGCTTAGAAAAGATACAACTGGGTCAAAGGTATGCATGATTTAAAGACTTTGGGGTATATTTCCAAATTGTTCTCCAGAATTGCTAGACCAGTTCACAACTCCACCAACAGTGTATTAATATACCTGTTTTCCCAATGTTTTCCTCCATCATTTAAAACAATTGTTTCCTTCTTATCTTTGCTAATCTAATGGTCAAGACATACAATCTCAGAGGTATTCTAATTTTCATTTCTTTAATTACTAATGACTTGGAATATTTTTCATATATCTGTTGCTTAGTTATTTTCCTTTGAACACTACTCATTCATATATTTTGACCATTTATCAGTTTTTCTTAGAAATTTGAATCAGTTCTTTAAATAACTTGGAAATAAGATCTTTATAAAAGAAACTTTCTTCAGGATTTTTTTTACTGGTTACCTGCTTCCCTTCAAATTTTAGCCAGATTGGGTTTTGCTTGTGTAAAACTTTTCAGTCTTGTGTGGTCAAAATTGTCTTTAAATTACTTGAGTAAAATTTCCCAGATACTTAATAGGCTAGTATAAGGCTTATTCTGTGTAGGCACCTTATATATAGTAATAGAGCACTTATTTGAAGATTTTTTCCCCCTTTGTCCATTTTTTGCTCTGCTCTTGAATTCAGTCTGTATAAAGCAGTGGTCTCCAAAGTAAAGCCCATTAATTATGTAATTATTAGTCTAATGGTATTTACATAGGGGAAGGAAATAAGCATTTATATAACACTTAACACCTGTATCTGCAAGGCATTGTACTAAGCACTCATTATAAATATTGCCTCATTCAGTAAATAAGAAAATACTGTTCTAGACTTAAATTTCTTATAATTCCTCTTCATACACATTTTGGTCCATTGTTGTTCCTCACACATGGCAATCCATCTCACATCCCTGTGGCCTTTGCACAAGCTATTTAACCTCCAAATCTCAAAATCTTATCTTCTATAACTTCCTCTGTGTGGATAAATAATTTTCTTCAAAGTTCAAATTAAGCACTGCTTTCTACAAGTAATTCAGTTCCTGATTGCCATTTTCCTGGCTTCTGGTACCTTTCCTCATAAAAATTGTTTTGTATCTATTTTGTTTGTAGCGGAGGTTATTTGAATTCTCCCTCCTCTGCTTTGCTCTGCTTTGACTGGGACACTTCCCAGGAGCTGAACAAATACCCTCTTTCTTTACAGTTGCCTCATTAACTGACCTACTTCCAATGACAAAATTGCCCTGGCTCCTTGCAGAGGAAAAGGCTGGTTTCTGTTTGGGCCTTTGGTCACTATTCCAGTGGTGGCAGATGACTGGTGTCTTATCAAGAAGAGCTGTCATTAGACCTAAAGACAATTCTGATTTGTTAACTTTCTCTTCCTGTCTGTTGATCACATTAAGAATCTTCATGCTCTTTCTCAGACATTGAGGAAGATGGCCTTGAGAGACCCTACATCATTTGACCATGTTGCCTAGGTGAATCTGAGAATGAACATCAAGGTCATAGCTGCCTCATCCACTTTGTATTTCTTTTCTTCAGCACAGGTGATCAAACAGTGATCCTGGAATTAGTGTTTCTTGCCTTGGAGCAAGCAGCCTTATGATTTCAAGAAATTGTGAACTGTCTTAGCAGTTGCCATGTGGAAGACTGACTTTCTTAGCAACCTCTCAAAGTAAAGGTGACTACTGTTCAGAAATTTCTCAGTTACATAATTTTTTCATAATTTAATGCTGTAAGTAGCAATTTCCCGGGAGAGTATAATAGCAGTGATTGGTTACTATTTCATATTTTTAATATTTGTCCATGTGTACTTAGCAATACTTTGTGGTTTTAGCATTTTTTTTGGTGTGGTAGAAGGGATAAATAGCTAAACTAAGAAAGATATACTTTGTAAAGTTTTTTTTTCCTTCTTTAGTAGTATAAGAAATCCTATTAGTTCCTTTGAGGTAGACCCCATTTACAAACAATTCCGTAGATTTACTTTAGACATTTTCTAGGAGGAGATAATGAGCCAGAGAATTCAAGAGAAGTCTATCTCTCTTTAGGGATCAGGAACTCTTAGGGCATGGACCCAGTGCCACAGGAACCCAGTCTTAGAGTGCCTTAGTAGAAGAGGATGCTTCCCTTTCCATCCCAAGTGTAGCATGTATATATTTTATATATGCCTATATTTGCATATATTGTCTCCCCCAATATAATGTAAGCTCCCTGAAGCCAGAGATTGTTTAATTTTTGTCTTGCTAGTCCCAGTGCCTGGCACATGGTAGACAATTAATAAGTGCATTATGATTATGATTTGCATGTTGAATTTTGATTAATATTTTCCAAAACATTTTTACTGTTTTCTCCTGTGTTCAACTTTGCCTTACAGTCAATCAATCAATGAACAATTATTAAGCATCTACTCTATACCTGACACTGTACTAAGGGTTGAAGATTCAAAAAAATGCAAAAGAGAATCCCCACTTTCAAGAAGTTCATAGTCTAATGGAGAAGACAAACAACTGTGCAGACAATTCCCTACAAATTATATGCTAGATACATTGGAAATCATCAACAATAGAAAAGTGTCAGAATTAAAGACTTCCTGTGGAAGGTGGGATTTTAACTAGGACTTGAATGAACCCGAACAAGTCAGGAGGCAGAGATGAGGAGGGAGAGCACTCTGAACATGGGAAAGAGCTAGTGAAAATTCTCAGAGTCAAGAGATGGAGTGTCTTGTGCTAGTAACAGCATGGAGGCCAGTTTACTGCACTACAAAGTATGGCTGAGGTGAGAGATGGGGGGCATGAAAAGTGTAAAAAGAATAGATGAAGGGGCAGGTTATGAAGGGTTTTGAATGTTAAACAGAAGATTTTATAATTGATCCCAGAAGTGATAGGGATTAAATTATATATTAATCTAGTTTGAGTATTAATTTTTTGTAGAATTTCTTTAGTTACAAATCCTCTTCAGTATTCATTGTTGCATAAGCTGTAATTATCCTCACAGTAGTCTTTTGGATTATGCTGTAAATAATCTTTCTTGTTGCCTTAGAACTCTCAGTTAAGCTATGCTTGTCAGCCCCCTTTATTTGCTCTTACAAGGTTATCTGAGGCATTTTTTTCATTGTACTGCAATTTAAATCTTATTCATTTCTAATCAAAATGATGATAATAACATGGTTCAATTGTCTCAGTAGTACCTTAAGTTGGTCATCACACAAAGATATAATATTGACAGTACCAGTAGCTAAATTTGTGTTCATAGATATTCCAGAAACTGGGATTCAGAATTTAAAGATCTTCCCTGCCCCTTAATAGGCCCATATGACCTGCTTTGCACTTTGGTCCAGCCCACAGCCTGAGTGACATGGAGCTGCTGGTGGGAGAAGCTTGCTGACCAGGTGGAGCAGAAAGGGTGGAGCAGGAAGAGAGAGTGAGGCAGAGCTGGAAGAGAGTGAGGCATAGCTGAGGCAGAGCAGCTAGCATGAGTGAGAGAGGGAGGAATTCTGCCCTGGGGAACTTGTTTATGGGGAGACCTAATGGAGGGAAGGCTTGAGGATGTTAGTGCTCCCTATATTAGTGATGTGTATAAACTTTTTTGTTACCATGGTGGAACTGACTTTCTGGTATCTGAATGAATATTTTGGTTTTGTCTTTGAGGAAGAGAGTTTATATTTTGCAAATCTACTCTAGAAATACGCATGCATCTCCATAGTGGCTGCTGTAGGTATTGCATTGACATTGCATACCATCAACTGTCTTTTGCTTCATTCTTTTCTGTGTCACTCTAGAAATGAAAGGGGTATACACAGGGCCAAAGGGCATTTAAAAAAAAACAACTTTTCTTTCCTTCTTTGGTTGCCATAGATAAATAGTTTATCACCTTGTTGTATGTCTACTGCTTCAGAACCTTTCCACACTGAACTAGACTGTTCCTCAGACAGTAGATTATTTCCAGAATGGTAGAAATGACTATAACTTGTATTACAATGGCATAGTCTTTGAACCTTATGAAGGTAAACTCCAAACCCCGTTGAGGCATTGTTATCATGAGAACTTTTCATTAGCCAGCAATCAATCAACAAATCAACAATCATTCAAGTGTTTGAATGTGTTCCAGGAACTGTGCAATATGCCAGGAATAAAAGAAAAATCAGAAACAGTCATTACCCTCAAGGAGCTTACATTGTAATGGGGGAGCTAGCATGCGTATAAATAAGTACATAGTAGATAGAGAGTAGACATAAAGTTACCTTAGAGGAGATAGCATTAACAACTGTGGGGACCAGGAGAGGCTTCTTTAAGAAAGTAATTGAACTGAATGTTGAAGGAAGCCACAGATTCTAAGAAGCAGAGGTGAGAAAGGAGAGTGTCTAGGTATGGGGACAATTAGTGAAGAACTGCAAAGATGAATGACATGATGTTTGCTCTTAAGAAGTAGTTTTATTTCCTTTAAATAGATTTGTTCAAAAACATTTTGATTTTCTAATTTGAATATATTGTAATAAGTCAGGATATTAGGATTAATGTTATAATGCTGAGATGGAGAATCAAACCTGGGACTTTTATTTATTTTGTCCAGACCTGTGGTTTCCTTGGTATTGGTGATTCCTTCTACCATTGAAGAATGGCAACTATTTTTCAGTGCCCCTTACTCATCAGCAAAAGAAGAAGAGTGGACTACATGGTATATGAGGTCTCTTCTACCTCTAGATCTATAATTCTATTATTATGATTTTAGAGAGTTGACTAGGGCACTTAAAGATTGAGACTCCTCTGTGGTCACACTGGCACAGTGTGATATCAGAGTTAGAATGTGAAGCCAGTCAGATCTTTCTGATTCTGAAGCCAGCTCTCTATACAGTAGATCATGCTTCCTTTAAAACTGAGATATTTATTTAGTGTTTTAGTCCTTTATGTGGACATTTTCACAATTTACTCATATACCATTCTATAACAACCAATGAAAATCTTGAACTCAAGGGGCAAAGCTAATTTTAAGCTTTGTTTATGAAAATGATAAGAGTTTAGAATCTTAGGTACCTTGGAGGCCACCAAATCTAACTGTGGATGCAAGGCTATAACCTTTTTTGTCCTCATCAAAAAATAACAATAAAATTTAGACAACAGAAGTAAATGTGTGGAAAGTACCTTCAAATATTTGTTTAAATATTTGATCAAGTATATGATAATATTAGCTTCAGTTATAGAAGACAAGAATGGTAAGCAAAGCAGTAATGAGAAGACAGCATGTGTAGATCCCAACTTACTCAATAAGTGGATTCCTGGAAAAAAGTTTCAACATTATAAATTGGACCATTAAAAACTGCTTAGAAGGACTTGTTATTTAGAGGACTTGCTATCAGTTTCATATAAAGAGAATTCAACCTCAGATAGAGGCTGGTAGGGCAAGACTGTCCTTGGAGGTGTTCTGTTAGATTGGAAAGTAATGAAGTGTAATGGTAAGTCCCGTAACTTTTCTGAACTCAGTTTCTTCATCTGTAAAATGGGAACAATAATAGTAGCCACCTCATATTGTTGTTGCAAGGATCAAATTGGAGTTACAAAAGTGTTTAAACATTAAAATGCTATATGCTAGCTATTATATTGATTGGCTAAATCAGTAAACAAATATTAAGTACCTGCTCTATGCCAGGCATTCAGCTAGGTACCAAGGAGACAACGACAAAAATGTAAGAATATCTCCTCTCAAGGAGAGTAGTACATAATATCTGTAGAGATAATATACACACAGTATATACAGAATGTATGGAAAACAAAGAAGTTGTGGTTTTGAGGAGGATACTGGCAAGTGGGGAGAGATCAGGAAAACCTTCATGTAAGGTAATGCTTGAACTGAGCCTTGGAGGAATTAAGGGGTAGGAAGAAAGGGAAGTAAGAGGATGTATCACCAAGGCAATACTCACAGCACTAGTGGGGACTATGAATATGCCAGCATACTTCTCAATCGCAAAATGTAAAAGACTCTCCATATAGAAGGCAGAAGCAAAACATTTATTTAAACACCAGAAAGCCATGTGACCCAGAACCAGAAAGCAAAATCCATCATGGTGACCAAGAAGTTAATAAACATGATTGCAGCAGGGGGAAAAGCCATTCTCAAACCTCCCCTCCCCCAACCAGGGCCTTCTCACTATCAATTGTCACCATGTGTCAGTTGACCTGTGTCAGTTGACCTGTGTCAGTTGGCCTGCATTCTTTACCCTCTGACCTGACCCCACTCACTCACTTCCTCCCAATTCTGCTCCACCCTTCCTGTTCCGCCTCTTCAGCAAGCTCCTCCCACCACATGTGACCCAGGTTTCCAGTCAATTTAAGCAGATCATCTGGGCCTATTAATTAATGAGAAAGATCTTTCCATTTAAATTACTATTACAGAAGAGAGTGCATTCCATGAAAAGTGGATAGAGTGAATAAACATGCAGAAGAAATACTTATCAGATTTTCAGATGGCATGAAGTTAATTAAATACATATGACAAAATCCGAAAGATACTGGCAAGTCGAGCTGAAGTAAGATAAAATTCAAGAATGACAAATGTAAACTCCTGCATTTTAGTTTGAAAGATGAATCTCACAAGTACAAGGTATTAGGAAATATCGCTAGATAGTAGTTATTGTGGAAAATACCTGGAATTTGTAGTGGAGTTTAAGTTCAATTTAAGGCAGAATTGTCAGAGAAAACAGAAAGACTAATATGATCTCTGACGTCACTAATAGAAGCATCATGGGCACAAGAAGGGAAGTGATATACATAGATATATGTTCAGTCATTTTTTAGTCATATCTGGCTCTTTGTGGCCCTATTTGGATTTTTCTTGGCAAAGACAATAGAGTAGTTTGCTATTTCCTTCTTCAGCTCATTTTACAGATAAGGAAACTGAAGCAAACAGGGTTAAGTAATTTGCCTAGGGTCATACAGTTAGTAAGTATCTGAACTTGGATTTGAACTCGTCCTCCTGACACTAAGGTCAGCACTCTGTCCACCATGTCACCTAGCTATACCATACATATATGTGTGTGTGTATACAAGTACATAATGAGTATATAGTTATATATAAGTACACATATAAAACTATATAAATAAAACCACATGCATATAAATCTATAGTTAAAATAACTATATAGTTATATGTGTATAGTTATAGTATATATAAAACTATACATGTTTGTATAGAACAATAGTTTCATGTACATGTAGTTATATATAACCAAAATATAGTTATATAAAAACTAATGTTAGTTATAATATATGCAATATAATATATAATAGTTATAAAAAGACTAATATAAAAACTAATAATAAGCATACATAACTACATAATTATGTTACATATACTTATATACACATTTCAGACATATAGCTTCAGATATTTATACATATAATTACAGTTTTGCACATTTAACTATATATTAACTATATTACATGACATACATGATGTGATTTCTGACTTCATTAATAGTAGTCTGTATACATACATGCATATATGTATATATGTAACATATATATGTATATATATAAAATCTCCCTTCCTTGTGGACATGATGCTTCTATTAATGAAGTCAGGGATTATATCTTGTTGCTCTGACATAGTCATACATATATACATACATACATGTATACACATATAAACATATGTGTTATATAGCTTTATAATGTTATGTATGATTACAAAACTTTATAAATGTGATATATGTATATATATATGCATATCACTTCTTTGTGGTCAACATGCTTCTATTAATTCAAAGATCATATATTATACCTTTCTCTGTGTGCACGTATTTATATATATAATGTATTGCACACATATATCAGACATCTAGAGTATTGTATCCAATTCTGGATTGTACATTTTAGAAAGAGCGTTGCTAAACTACACTACATCCAGATGCGGGCGACCCGGGGGCAGCGAGAGAACCAGAAATCACGTAGAGGACAGGACCATCGTTAAGAATAAACATGAAAGAAGGATTTTACTAACAAGTTTTGCCCCTGGCAGAGTTTGCAGCGAATGTATCTGCCTCCTGCCGTTCTCGGTCGCTCTTTGCCACATTTTCCCTATGACTGGTTCTAGTAGAGGGCGAGAGCCCTTCCATCCCACGCCCCACCCCAATCCCCGATCCCAGACCCCCCCACCTCCCCCGACCCCTTCCCCCTCCCCCCCACCCCCGACACATTCCTCCCACCCCTAATGCACTGTGGCCTGACTCAGGGAGACCGAAAAGAAGCTTGGAGGAGCACCTCTATTTTAACTAGTTCCGACTTCAGGGTCAGGGTCCAAGACAGGGCCGATCTGAGGTTTAAGGAGCTCAGCCTGCAGTTATCTTCCAAGAGATAGGATGCCCTCTGCTTCTGGGTTGTCAGGGTTACAGGGGACGTTATACTGTTCTTCAAAATCTAACAGTTTCCGCTCGGTATCTGAAAACTTCTCAGTAGTCTGGAGAGAAGACTAGGGTTGGTACCGACACAAGAGGACCCAGGACCTTTGGCTGCCATCATGAAGAAGTTTTTTGGGTCCATAAGAAGGAAGGCACGGTTGTCCTTTTCCCCACCTTTCGACCAAAGCGAGAGCGGCTTCCAGGGCGAAGGGAGTAGCAGCTCCATTCTCACTCCTCCCAACGTCCAAGGGTATTTCATCCGGTATAAGGACCTAGGCAAACTTCACAAAGCTGCCTCCATTGGGGACCTGGAGAAGGTGCATCACCTGCTGTCCAAGAAACACGACGTGGACAAGCGGGATAAAGAACACCGGTGACACAAGAGCTGAAGGGCTGGCTAGAGTGGTGGTGGTGGTGGGGAGGGGACGGGACAGGAGCGAAAGGGGATGAGAACAGCATCGCTCACATTGGTTTCCTCGAATGGGACACAGAGGATACTTGCCTATAATTCTGAGCATCTCTCTTTGGGATCCTTCCAAATGAAGGAGCTCGTATAAAATCAAATGAGATAACAGATTAAAATAACAAACAAAATAATAACGTGTGAAGTGCTTTGCAAATATTAAAGCACTCTCTAAATGTTAAGGGAAGCCGTGGGGTTTAGTGGAGAGCCAGTTGGCCTTGAAGCCTTAAGGACCTGGGTTCAAGGTCCTATCTCACTTACATGCTAGCTGTAGGGTCCCAACCTTTCAATGCTCTAAGGGGCAGCTCTTAGAAAATTGTAAATTGCAGAGAAAGTGGTGACATGCATTAATTGAAGGAGTCCTGTTACCTGGAAGTTCCGTATAGCAATGAAATCAAAGGTCAGATCTCTAGTAGCTATTATGTTGGGCTGCTTCTCACCTAAAGTTTCCCGCCACCTGAATCTAGGAAGCCATGAGAAGCTGAGTGATAAGATGGTTATATCTTGTTTGAAAGGTAGTGGAAGGTATGTCAGTGTGTATCTTATGTTTACCTGCTTAGCTATTTGGGGATTAACTCAGCCTTTTAAAATCAGCAATCTGGGGAACAGAAGAAATTAACTTCAGTTATGGAAACTAACTCACTGTAAAAGAAACTATAAGCTACCATGTGAATAACCAAGTTTTGAGTTGTTAGAAAATATTTAGAGTTTTCCCTGAAAAGAAAGGAATGCTATAGTCTTTAACATGTGCAAACTTGTTTTATTGGGTATTAGAAAAAGGACCTGTGTATTAGATCTTTTTTTGACAGCATGGTGATTAATGAAAAAAATAAAATTATCCTGTGCAAAAATCCAATTCAGAAACAATTTCAACAGACAAGTACATGTAATAAGAGTGAAAGATATGAAGACCAAAGACCAAGGGGGGAGGCACCACAATCCTTGTGTATCTCTTTGAGTCAATCTCAGAACCTCAATTTCTTCATCTTAGTAATGGAGTTCACTTTACTTACTAGCTTGACAAGCACACCTTATAGGTTTTATATGAGGATAACTCATTGTAAAACTCAAAACATTTCATAAATGTGAGCTATTATGATCAAATGAGATAATCTATGCAAAGTGCATAGATTTTGGGGAGATAGTTTTATGGAATGTTTTTATGGATGAGGACAATCATATTTAGTGGAGAAAAGTTTTCTAACATCTTTTTTTGTCAATAGAGATTTGGTCAGTGGTCAAATTGCCTTCAGTTGTTATGACAAAAACAATGTAATACTTCTAAAACAAGTTTGACCATGTCATTTCACTGCTCAGTGACAGAGAGTATCATGGCACCCCTCTATCTGGCTCCCATTTACTGATCTCAACTTAACTATATTATTTCCCTTTTTGCATTCTGTATTTCAGTCAAACTCACCTATTAGCTGGTCTTCCACCCCTCACTGCCCTCTTCCCCAACTGAAATGGACTTTTTCACTTCTATCTCTTAAGTTTGTTAGAATCCTAAGCCTTCTCAAAGACTTAGCTCAGGTGTTTCTTCCTTCAAGAGGCACTTCCATGGTCTTTCTCCCCACCCCACCCCAATTATTGTACTCCCTCTTTCCTTGATTTAGCTTTGTATTTAATTTCTGCTATGCATGCATTTTCATGGTAGAAAGTAAGTTTCTTGAGATCTAACGATGTATTATTTAAGGGGGTGGTTTGTGAAAATATAGAAAAGAAAGCAGTTATAACTAAGGGAGGGCCCCAAAAGCTAATGTGATCTTAGACTTGCCTTTTGTGTACAGATTTAAGGTCACAAAATTCCTTTGCTTTTTATATATCACCTTCATGCTCAATATTAGAATGAAATGAAAAAAAAATTGCAGCCTATGTAGCATAACAAAAATCAATGAATGAATTTTCAAAAGCATTTATTAAGTGTGCTTCTTATGTATTTGAAACTGCTAAGAGCCAGGAATATACATTTGATTGTTTTATTTTTTTTTAATTGAACTTTCATTTTATTGGTGCTGATTGTGCAAGAAAGACAGGCTCTATTCTCCGGGTGCTTTCGTTCTAATGAGGAAAACAACACATAGGTGGAAAGTAGAGTTTGAAATGGGAGAGTAGGGACTTATCCAAGGACACATATGGTTTGAAGCTGAAGTGGTATGGTGGTCTGGATTCAGGCAAGGTAAAGTGAAAATTCACTTATAGATCAAGCTCCCAGGGTTGTTCTCTGAGATCTAGTGTGATGAAGAAAAGGATAGGAGTTCAGGCATCATGAAGCCGAAAGGGGAGAAATTTAAAAAAAAAAATGTTTGCTTTATAGTAGCATAGAAAAAATACTCTGCAGGAATATAGCCCTGGTTCAATTAGATTCAGCTCTCCTTATCTCCATTTAGAAACATGTCTGGTTGGAAGGGTGTATTGACTCCCAGGTCAATGGGACCATATCTTAAGTGTGAGGGGCACTTTCTTGAGCTGGCCTTTGTAAATCTTAAAACAGGAAAGCAAAATCAACTGTTCAAACCCTGGTTCCTTGGACCCATCAAGTGTTTGGGATGGCAGTACTAACTGTTAGTGGGAGGAGAAAAAAAAACAATAAAAAAACCCAACTAGCTCAACCTACATGTCAGGGACACTACTATACATATATGCCATTCCTACCATAAGCAAGAGTAAAAAAATATACTTCATTGAAGTTTCAAATTATCACAGTTAAATTTTTCTTAAAGTCAGAACAGGTTAGAATTTTATAATGATAAACACAGAGTAAATGTAAATTTTCTCAATTGCAATAAATTGCTCTGTAATAAATATTTTGAGATTTTTACAAATAGACATAAAAATATTATTATACTAAAAATACTCTAATTGCATTTGTATAATTTTATATATAGTTCTGAGTGATGAGAGTGCAATCTGTTTTGTAACTTTGTAGTCTGTTATTTTATTATAGGACACCTTTGCACCTAGCTTGTGCTAATGGATATCCAGATATTGTGTCCCTCTTAGTGGCAAGAAAATGCAAATTAAATATCCGTGACTATGAAAATAGTTCTCCTTTGATTAAGGTGTGCATGAATTATGTCTATGAACTGTATCCTATTTAGATATCATTCAAAAATTCAACCTTTAGCATATAGCGTCAAGTTGCAGAACTCATGGTCTCTTCACTTTGTATTGACAGGCAGTACAATGCCAGCAAGAAGAATGTGCGACTATTCTTCTAGAAAATAAAGCAGAACCCAATCTTATGGATATCCACAGAAACACTGCCCTTCACTATGCTGTTCGTGGGAATAATGTGTCATTAGTGAATAAACTGATTGAACATAAAGCCAACATTGAAGCACAAAATAAGGTATCCTTTCATTAGGGAAAAAAACTTTCTGTCCTTTTTTTTTAAAAAAAAATCTTTACTTCGTAATCATAATTACATTGAGTTAGAGATAGATTGGAACTTGGAGGACAATTTGTCCATCTCTCTCATATTACATATGAGAAGATTGAGAATCAATGACCTTGCCTAAGGTTACACAGGTAGTAAGTAATAGCAAAATATGAATCCAGATTCTCTGATTCCAAATCCTGGCCTTTTTCTACTTCATTGCATAACTATTCTGTTAAATGAGATGTGAAGGTATTAATTACAAACTGTTAGCTTCTGTCTGTGACCTTTAGAAAGAGTTCATGTATATTGAATTCATTCATTTAAAGAAACTCATGTTATATTAATCCTTTAGAAACTTGATTGTGTTTTCAATCTATTGTATTTGGGGCTGAGAAAACCAAAAATAGAAGTCTTGTATGATATATAAATAAATTCTTTTAACTTTTACCTATTTTTAAAGTTTTTGCTTTCTTATATCAAACCTGACTTCAAAACTGCAATTGCATCTAGAACTTGAAAGTAATCCAGAGACCTGTGCCAAATCAAAAATTAATTATGAATGAATAAATTGTGAAAATCATAGTGTCAGCATTACCTCCATAGATAATGAGCTGTACTTCGAGCCAGGAATAGTTAGGTGTAAGTTTCCATGTGAAATACATACTGGCTGTGTGATCTTGGGCAATTTAATTTAACCTCCCAGTGAGCTAGGTGCTTCACTAAGATTTTAAGTTACAGAAAAAATAAGTTTTACTTGTCAGATTAAAGAAAAAAATTAAAGTATTTTTATAGCCAAACTATCTTTAAAAAATTATTTAGTTGGTTGTGCACTAAGCCCAAGTGATAGGATGATGTGATCGGGACCTCCAAAAAGCCCTAAGACCTTGTCTCTAAAAGTAACCTAGCCATTCCCTTGAGAGAAAAATTTCTGTTGTTGCAGAACACATGGCCCTATAATTCCTTTATCAGAACAGACACACGGGAATACTGACCCAAGGACCCTCTTTGGTGCCAGATCTCCAAGGAACAATGCCCCTGGCAGCTAAATAAAAACTGTCTCTTCTCCCTTGTTGTCTGGTATCAACAGTTATCTTTGCAGACTCTGTGTATTTTCCCTTATGTAGATTCAAGGTGCCTGCTCCCAAGGCACCTGGGCACCTGGACCCCTGGAATATTTCTTTGAAGTCCCTAGATTACCTAATCAGCATCCTTGGCATTCATTTTCCCTGTCTCTTTTCCATATAAGCCCTAGCACCATCCTCATCAATTTGTATGTTCCATAAAGGAACTGCTTTCCAGCATCACAATAAGCTTTGCTACTTGACTGAAAGATGGCTTGTGTGAATTTGTTCCAGGCAACTCTGCCTTGTACCCTGACATTCTCAAGGTTCCTATCATCCCCAACCCCACCACAAATATCTTAATTTTAAGGAGATGTAATCTCAATATGCTTTCCCAGAGAGCCATGATTTCAAAGGTATGAGTATTCCATCAAAGGGAAGTACAACCCCAGCACACTTAGTATGTGACATGCATGTATTCGTTGCTGTCTGTGGCCAAATATTTCTTCTCCTTAGGCTTAACATTTTGGTGAAGAGTCTCTCCTTATTTAGGCTGATCTTTGAACAACAGACATTTCATCTTTCCAGTATGAAAGCTCATGCTGCTGTTGCAAAGCTAGAAATGTAACTAAAAAGAAACAATTAGGACTTTTCCACAGCGAATCAAATTTAGCAATACATATACTACTTTAGTAGGTAGAAACGGAATAATTAATTAGTGAGATTAGAGGGAAAATTAGTAAAAAAAGAAAGAAAGAAAAGAAAAAGGAAAAAGAAAGCTACTGGACAGGACATACATCTCTCATACCCCAGGCAAACTTCTACCCTGTCTAACCATACTTTGATCCTTTCCCCCAGCAACAGCCTCCCTCTTAGATGCTTTATTGGTATTCTAGGCTCTTAAGAGGCATCTTAGTCTTCCCTTAGATAGGCATTTTTGCGTTCTGAGCTTTAGAGTCTCTCTACTGTCCCTCCCATACTCAACCCAATTTGTCTTATGCCCAGGATACAAGGTGTTGGTGCCCCTCCCTGAGACGACAGAACATTTTCAGAGTATGAACATCAGAAAACTGTGTTCAGCTGAATAATTGCTTTATCTTGAATAAACACCTCTTCCTTGTTCTGAATATCCTTTCTTTACCATGGCTATGCAAATTTTTAGCTGGATTATGAGTGTCTTATTTCAATCCAGTTTCAGACCTAAGCTAGCAAGGGACTATTCCTCATCAGGTCCGGTCTGTTATAATGGCATTTGAGTCAAACTTTTGTGGAAGCATTATGGCATTATGAAATTTTGCATTAACTGTTTTAAAATATTTTTGCAGGATGGGCACACACCACTTTTGCTTGCTATTACTGAAAACAACCCAGAAATGGTGGCCATTCTCCTGAAGAAAGGAGCAGATGTGAATGCTTCAGATAAGTTACAGAGGTAATTTTGTTGAACTTAAATAAGGTAGCTGGGAGCCACTGGCACTTGAAATGTGATTTTTGTTTCTTCTTCCATAATGTGAATAATTCTCTTTGGGCAGTACAGCATCAATGTTTGTTCATTTTGCAATTCTGCTTCCTTTGCTGCTGTAGTCATCTGTTTTAAAAAGTCTTCGATTCTGCTCATTTGCTACAATCCCCTCATTCTCTCCAAATAAGCAGAGAGAAAAAAGGAAAAAAAAAGGGAAAAGCAAAAAATAGGGGAACAGGTTTTGTTTTTCTCTATACAACAGTTATAGAAAATCCCTAAATGTGCACTTATCTTTCTTATTCCAGAACGGCCCTTATGCTTGCTGTTGGTGGTGAACCGATTGGTATAGTCAATCTTCTCCTACAATATGATATTGACCTTTCTTGCCAAGATATTTATGGATTGACAGCTGAGGAATATGCTGCTTGTAATGGTTATTTAATGTTAGTGTGCTAATGCTTCAAAACCCTAATCATCTTTTATAATCTATCATTTATAACCAATTATAATTTAATCTTTGATATTTTATTATTTATAATCTATAGGTTTAAAATAGATTTTATTTATTGTGTTCACTAAATCTTGTATGATATTAAATTTTTCTAGTAAACACATTTTATGTTGAAAATGCCATCAAATTAGTGGGATTTATAGGCAATAGAATGTAAAGATTAAGAACCTAGAGACATAGTTTTAATATACTAGACTATAATCAGTGTTGGCAAAGAAAACTGTTAGGAATTTTAGCAATAGGTAGGTTAGCATGATTAGCAGCCACTGATTCTATGTTTGATGCTCCATGGAACTGACTGAAGAAGACTTATATTTATGTCTTACATTATCATCTTGCCTTACATATTTCTGGCAGTTACATGGGGCTTAAAAATCTTTAAGAATGAATGGTCTTGGATAGAATATGCCCATAAGGTATTCATTTGCCAGAAAACTGAATTTAAGGAATTAAATGGTTCCTTATAGATGTAACTCCTAGCTCCTTTAGGTGTGACAGCTAATTTTCAAAAGAGATATTTATTATCATCCTGATTATAAATACTAATTGTACTGATATAGTGCTTTATGATTTGAAATCTGTCTTCTAATACATAATGGCTATGTAAAGCCTGGGCAAGTTGCTTAGTGTTCCAGGCAATTCTCTGAAGTCTATAAGTTGTAGAGTGGATGCCACTCTCCTTGTTAACAATGAAAGTAGCATCTGCTACTACCAGGCTTTGTGCTAAGTGCCTTGTAATTATTGTTAGCTCATTTGAACTTCGCCACAACCCTGGGAGGTAGGTGACATTTTTATACCCATTTCTCACTGGAGGAAACTGAGGTGAAGTGACTTACCCACAGTCACAAAACTAGTGTGTGAGGTTTTGGAGTTCAAGGATTTGAGCTCAAACCTTTCTGACTGCAGGCCCAATGCTATTCTCCACGTCACCTAGCAGGCTCAACTTTTTTAAAGACCAAATGTCTGCTTTTTGAAATCTTTCCCAGATCCCTCAAGACAGAATGATCTTTGAACTTTACATATTACTTTGATTGTGTATTCCTTATATGTTCATGATATATTATAGTTATTTATATTTTAGTCACAAGTACTTGCTAGACTGAAAATTTCATGAAAGCAAGGCTACACTTTTTAATTTTCTTTCATTTAGCACATTATTCTGGACAAAGTAAGCAGTTTGTAAGTGTTTATGGAAATGGTATAATCAGGACTCTTCTGTTTCTTCTTTCTTCTTCTTCCCATTCCTCTTCTCTCTTCCTTCTATCCTCTTCCTTCCTCTCTCCCCTTCCTTTTCCATCCCTCTTCACCTCCCCTTGGCAGAACTTTTTACATTTATAGGGCATTAGTATCTATGAGCTTTTAATTTGAGAATTAGACAGTATTAATTACTAATTAATTTGTTTGAATGTCAACATTTTCTTATATTTTTTCTTTGTTTTTATGAATAGTCATCATGAGCTACTTTCTCAATATAAAATTAAGAAGAATCTTAACAAACCCATTCTTCCTGAAACAAGCTGTCCAGATAGGATTTCTGCTGTTAAATTTTCTTGTGTGTCTACCAAAATCAAAGGAGGTAAGATCAATATGGATGAAGTAGTTTACTTTTTTAAGAAAATGAAATTAGATTTTACATTAGTATGTATTTGTGAAATTACGTTCCCTCTTCTCTGTTTTGAAAGAAAGAGAAAGTTGGTCCTTTTTTGCAGCATCATTTTAAGGAGAGGTTCTTCAAAATCATTGTCAATGAAACTTTCTGACATCTGAAAACAATGTAAAGAATACTGTATGCCAGATTATTTCCCCACTTACTTAATTTTTAAAAGTATAATAATTCCTTAGATTTATAGGCTTCAGCATTTGAAATGACTCAGGACTTCATTAGTGTAGGTACTCCCTTTGTGCCCTAAGGAGATGGTTTTATGTATTGCTCTTATGTGTCATGTCGCATTAGTCAGCCCCTGAATTGAACTGTTTGTCTTCTGACTATTGGGCCTACAACTTGCCAGGGCAAGGCAACCTTCAACTGCTAATGAAACATAAGAGTAGGAGTTTAATGGAAAGTACTTTCCTGTTAACTTTGTGTAACAAAGTGTTAACTTTGAAATTTTCAAGGTGATTTACATGTATCATTAATTTGCATATTCTTTCACCTAATATTTGCTGATACTTACTATATTATTCTATTTAATATTTGTCATTTCATTTGGTATCTCATTTTCATGGGTTGTTATAGCCAAAGAATTAGTGCCCTCATGGCCTAATACTTCCTTTCTTGGAAGGACTGAATATTTTAAAGATGCTATAAATATAAATCTGAAACTTATGGGATCTTCCTTCACATTCCTTGATATTTTTCTTAATCTAAGAGAATTTTCCAAGTTTTTGTGACTAGCTGACAGCAAAATAGTAAAAAAAATATTAACTTAAGCTTGTTTTTAAAATAACTTTTCTTCACTCAAGAATATATCTGAGGTTACTAAGCTTCTTTGTGAAGATTAAAATGCCCCAAAGCCTTCTTTATTTTTGCATTAATGTTTCCATGCATAAATCATGAGCATGTTAAATTACCTCACTGAACTTTCATCATATAGTACCTACCACAGTGATGCCAAAAGCAGGGCAGAAAAAGAGTTAATGCCACTTTATTTTATCCTCAACCATCTATATTTATGTATATGTACATATATACATATGTACATTCACAAACATGTCAATGGCTTGACAATGATATCTCTACTTTATTATGTGGTTATAACTTTGTATACTTGCATTTCTATTATATTAAAATTTGCTTTTAAGAAAAGGAAACTTAATGTTTAAGAATTTATAAATAATAGCATAGCAATTAAAATAGGTAAAATCATGGATCAGATAACAATAAAACTGTAGGTGATTTTTTTCTCTGACATTTTAAATATCACATGATGCAAAACTTAAGTTCCTAAGGGTATGTTATTAGTTATGAATAATTTTGTTTATATTTCCACTAATATTTCAGTTTGTATATTTGTTATTAAAATGTCATAAATAACGTGTGAATAATGTTTTAGGCTCAAGAAAACTATCCTGAAGATAACAGAACTCTTGAAGAATAAAAATAACTTTCCTGTCATATTTTAATGTTTTAAAAGTTAACTTTGGAGTATACACTCTAACCAATCTTCCTGACTAGGAAGGCAAGTATTTTTCCATCTTCTCCTAATTTGTATTAGACTGCCTGAAAAAGTAGCCTTCAAGGCCTTGTGAGATTGCTGACTTTGGTTAATCACTTCCTTATATCAGAAATTGTCTCTTTAGAAGTTGGAAACATTATGGGCCACACCTCTGGCTGGAGTGCACAGGTCTTTCAGTAAATCTTTTATGGAGGTCCCCCTCCATATGAAGATAGCTTCATATGCTTAGGTATTCTGGGCTTTTGATAATAGTAATTTTAGCTTTCTTTAGTTAAGATAAGAAAATTTATATTTGACTTTTAGTAGAACTTTTTACTGTTTCATCTTTTATATTCTTTTTTGTGGCATTTCATCTTCTTTCATTTACTTCAACTCCAGTGTTTTATTTTAAAATTCTACAAAGCAATCAGGAATCATACAATTAGGAAAGTCAACTTTTCTGGGTGACCAGCATCCCAAATAAGAGAAATTAGGTGTCACCTTTTTCTTTTTTAGTGATACTGAAGTTCTTTTAATTTCCTTAAATAGATTTTTCTTTCCAGTCACATATATACTCCTGGTTTTTAAAGGACTGCTACATTATTTTACCTGACTCTTATTAGGCAGTGGTAGGGTTAAGAATGAGGTAGTTTTGTTTCATTTTTAAAAACTATTTGAGATTTTAAAAAATTGTTTAACTTGAATTATAGTTAAACATTTCCCTGTAAATTGAACACAGAATGGGATTATCAGAAGGGACAGAGAAAATGTGTTTACTCTGTATCTATAGTGTCTGATCTATCTTAATGATTACCTAGAAGCCTGGGGGAAAATGGAATTTCATGGGAGGATTACAAGGAGGCACAGGATGAAATGGAAAGGAAAGGTAAACTTGACCTGAGAGCCCAACTAGAAGTAGCAAGCAAACTTCATTAAAGGAGAATAGCATATTATTCAGTTAATTAGTCAACAAATACTTATTAGCTTTCTGTACATGATTTTGGGTCTGATTGGCTTCCACAAATAATGTAGCAAATATACTCTGGCTTATCCTCCCAGAACCAGCTAGGCTATATCTAGAGTACCCTGAGAAGTTTGTGGGGTATCTCTTCTCAGCTGCCATTGGCTTGGGTTCCCACTGGTGGTGTTATCCCCACTGATAATGTTATCAGGTCTTACCCAAGTTCCATTTAACCAATTAACATCACTTAATTTTTGCAAAGGGACATTTACTTTAAAGGCATAATAATAACAAAAATAAAAATGCTTTTTTATGATGTCTCAAGGACAAACTGCACTTAGTTTCTACAGTGCATTGGTCCCAGGTTACATTCAGATATGTTTGAATGATAGCTGAGTCCAGGGTTCAACTTCTGTTGATCTAGAAGGTTACTCCTGAAGGGTTACTCTTTGCTCCTCTGGTCATCTACACTGGGCTAGCTACAAAAATATAGTCTGGACTCTAACTTCCTGATTTCTGTGGCTCACTACCCTGGCCTTCAGATTAGTCTTCTTTCCTTAAAAGGGAAAACAAGAAATGTAGAGGCCATGGATTGAGGTCCTTCTCAGAACCATTTGACCTCAACAGGGAGAGCACCTCAAGGCCTTTCCCTTTATAGCATTATCTCTCACTAGGAGTAAGATACTAGGAGTAAAGGACTCATCAAGATCCCCAAAGAATAATGAGATGAAAAAATTGGAGTGAAGCTGACTTACTCTTTTTGAAGAAGTCTCAAGTTTCAGTTATACAGCCAATCAAAACAAAACAAAAGACTTCCTAACCATATGGTTAGCAGGCTGTAACCAGTTAAAAAATTTTAACACATGTTTCACAGTCTCTACAGGCCACTTCTATTACATCACCAGGACTATCTTGAAAGCAGAATCCCTAGTATCTCCTTCTGAAGAAGTTGCATTGGTTAAGCAAAGTAATGGGGGTTTCTGCAGGTTACCAGACCCTTATTACATTTATCACTTCCACATTGCAACTATCCTCGTCATGGTTTCAATATATTGTGGGTTGGCCTAAGAAATTAAATGGGAATTTTTTTGGAGTTTTGTGGAAGTCTCAGTTATATGTTTTACGCAAAGGCCAGCAGATGACTTGGAGCCTACAACCAAATACTTAATCCAAATTTTACAAGAATGTACTGTAAACACCCCATAAGTGAAAAAGGAAAAGTTCAGACTTCTTCTCTGGTACAAAGCGAGGACCAAAAAATTTTATGCAGATTTTCCAGCTCATAGGTGCTTCTCACATCAATGATGTGAGAGGGATAATTATATATAGATAAGGTACTGATTGGTTTTTCTAGATGAGTTTTATCTCTCCAGAATTCACTATACCAATGAAACCATGGGTCTAGTCCTTATTCCAACATCAAAAATTTATAAGGAAGTGATACTTGTATGGGAGTAAGAACCATTCTATAGCAGAAAATCAAAGGTTAGGAACAAGCACTTCTCCAAAGAAATGAAAATTGACAACCACCTAAAAAGTTTAAAATCTCTTATCATAGAAATTCAAATAAAAATATCTTTAAGATGCTATTTAACATCCATCAAATTGCCAGATATTAAAATATGACACAATTAATTTTGGTGTGGTTGTGGTACTGGAGGAGTGAGCAGGGGTGGAGAAACCTGTGGCCTTGAGGCCACATGCGGCCCTTTAGATCCTCAAGTGCAGGCCTTTAACTGAATTGGATTCCAAATTAGTAGTATGTAACACCAATCACGGCAGCACATCTGAGGACTGATGCTGTGATTTTAAGGGTCTAATTGCACAGTATAATGAATTCTCTATGTATTCAGTAATGAACTAAACATTATTCAACAAAATGAAGCATAACATTCATAGCAACATTCTTAAGCAAAACATATCTAATACATATATGTATCTCATAACACTTAGTATGTCATATGGTGGACAGGATATATCATTGGATCCCCAAAATCAGAGGGTCCCAGGCTATGATTTTCCCTAGCATGATACATCCTTATGGGGTAGCAGAAAATTCCATCTACCCTTATATCACTGTAAGAACAATCTCTTTAATCAATACACAGTTTTCAAGTAAAGTCCTCTCTCATCTTGACTCCAGGCTGACTTCAAAACCCTACAGCCCCTTCTCCATGGGCCGACCACTCCCAGCTCTTGCCTGGGTTCACAGGCAGGCACCTCTTTGCTCCTGCTCCTTGTCTCAGCTCATGGGGACCATTCCACTCCAAACTCTTCTTGCTTCTGCCTGACAGCCATCTCCAGGGGTTCATGCCCACAGCTTCTATTTCTAGAAAAACTAAGCTTAACAGGGTTATAACAATATTTATACACATTACCAGTACCATCATCTCAATTCACTCATACAGGCCAACAGATAGGACTTCTATCTGAGAAATTAACACAGGCCAACAGATAGGACTTCTATCTGAGAAATTTACACAGACCAACAGGACTTCTGTTTGAAAAATCAACACAGATCAACAGACAGGGCTCCTGTCTGAGGAAATAGCACAGAGCAACAGGCGGGGCTCCTGTCTGAGAAACTTAACATAGATCAACAGACAGGGCTTCTGTCTGAGGAATTAACACAGATCAAATGACAGAGCACCAACATCACAAACGTTCTTTCTGTTAGGTCTTCCCACAAGCAAGTTCCCCTAGCCTGTTCACTGTTGCTTCTCTCTCTGCTGTGCTTCTGTCTCTTCTTTCTCAGCTCTGCTCTTTCTCTCTACTCTCTCTACTATATATATATATACACACACACACATATATATGCTATATATGTATATATATATAAGTATATATAGTATATAAGTATATATAGTATATAAGTATATATATATACTTATATAAATAACTTTCTAATCAAAGACTCTTGATTGATTCAATCAAAGACAAAATCAAAGACACTTGATTGGCTAAAACTCAATCCAGAAAAACAGCAAAAAATCCTACTTTACTAACTGTAACATTCCACCCCTCCAGGATCCTTGGCCTTACAATATAAATGTCCATGGATCCTGGAACAAATAGAGGCACTATTTGAATTTGGATTCAGTCAAAGGGCTGCACTTGAGGACCTAGAGGACCACATGTTCCTCAAGGCAACAGGTTCCTCACACTTGAGTTAGAGTTGGATGTCATCTTTTGAAAAATATGGAATAATTCATTAAGACATGCACAATTATATAAATATATCCTTTCAGTTGCCCCCCTGACTCGTACCTTTATGGAATTTATTAATAGGAAGGAAAGCGTAATCAACATGAAAAATATTGTTAAAAACACTATTTGTGAGAGTTAGAAAAAAATGCAAAATGGAAACAAACTTGGCATGCAATAATTGGGAGACAAAATATAGCATAAGAACATAATGGAGTATTATTTTAATAACAAATGTGAAGAATTCTTTAAAATGTAATATTTAGATATAGTAATGCAGTGTGAATTCAATGGAACCAACCACATAGTTAAAGACAATAACAGTGACAAATACACATGATATATACAAAAAGGAAGATTAAAATGATCCTGAAAACAAGGACAAGAGGTACTAATTTGTGAAATTCGGTGGGAACATTTTTTGGGGTTGGTCTCATAACCATTAAATAACAGACATTTTAGGAAAAATAATTTGCAATCTCCTCTTCTGTTTGATTTTGCATACTTGTTTTTCCTGTTTATATGCTCTTATATGTTTGAGTTTCTTATCTATTGAAATTAAATTTATTCCTTAAAAGTAGATGGTCTTGAACTTTTCAATATGACTTTTAAAGAAGCAATAAAATATCCTTAACTAAATTCCTAGAATCCCTCTCATCCTCACTTGCCTGTGAAATAAACCTCAATAAATTGATCCACATCCACTAAAATAGACATTTCTTTTTATTTAAATATTAATACTTAGGTATTTTGGTAATTAGTATTCACTATATATCAATGTCCTTTTCATAAGGAAAATTAAGGAGAAATAAGGACAAGAATCACTGCCAGTGCAATAGAGGTCACCATAACTCTTGGCAGGTTGTTCTAATTTCCAAATGGCTGAAAAAAATAAAATCAAGACCATCCATTGTAAGCTCCATATTTTTAATCTACATATCAAAAACTTATCTCTATCATTATTTATCCTCTTCAAGTTTGATTCAGTATTTGAGGAAGAAGTAGACCTCCTTGCAAAGACAATTCCTCTATTTGTACCCTTGATTCCATATGACCTTGTACTCTTTTGAGAGTGTGTCCCATTGAGGTGAGTGAAAGAGTGAGAGAATGATCAACATCTGCCTTTCCACTGGTTCCTCTCCTGCTGTCTACAAATGGATCTGAGCATCTCCTGCCCTTCAAAATCCATGACTTCTTTTTAGTTATGCTAAACATCACCAGTTCCTTCAAACAATTCAGCTGAAATGAAATCAAGAACCTTTATTATTTTGTTTGCCCTCCTGTGGATATTTTCAAGTATACCAGTATTCCAACAAATCCAATCCAACAATCATTTAGTAAGAGTCTATGACATGCTGTGTACTGTCCTTAGCTCTGGGGATACAATAAATAAAAAGAAAGGTAAACCTGCCCTCAATGAGCTCAATGAGAGGCAACACAAAAATGGAGGCATAAAAACTGGGGATGGGGAGACATGGAAATGAAACATCAGGGATACCAGGTACAGGTACATCTTGTTCCATGGAATTGAAACCAGGCAGGGCAACAGATGCAAAGTGGAATGATCTGAGAGTCCAGGTTCTGCTCTCTATAAAGGACGACAATCAGAGGAGTGTCATACATCATCCTCCAGTCCTCCAGTCAGAGGGGAGAGGAGGCTGAAGGAAATGAAGTCAATCAAGGATTGACAGCAGAATGATGGTGAGTTTAGAAATGATGAGCTTTTCCTTGGAGGGGCAGCTTGTTCTGTGAAGTTGAAACCAGGCAGGGCAACAGATGCAACAATTTTAAACTGTCATCTAGAACTGAATTCAAAGAAGGAATATATGTACATATATATTATTTATACTTCATTTATTGCAACTCAAGTTCTCATTAGCTTCTTTTTTTGGCTGCCATTTCACACTGTTGAACGTTTTGAGCTTGCAATCCAGTAAAACCTTAGTCATTTTTTAGATAAAATGTTCTCTAATTATCCTTCTGTCAACTAGAAATGAATTTGTGTAAGATTTGATATTTATCCCTATTAGATTTCATCTTATATTTGGTCCAATGTTTTAACCTGTGGAGATCTCTTTGGATCTTGACCCTATTCAGTGTGTTAGCTACCCTCCTCAGCTTTAGGTTGTATGCAAATCTGATGAGTATGCCATTTCTGCATTTATCAAAGTTACTGCCAAACATTTGATCCATAGTTCATTCTGTGGATCTGGAATGCAATAACAACAACAACGTACAGCTAACATTTGTACAGTGCTTTAAAGCTTGCAAAGTACAAATTTTACCTCATTTTCCAATCACAACAACTTGGGAGGTAGATATAAGTGTTATCCCTATTATATATATGAGACAAGTGAGGAGGCAACTGAGGCAGAAAGAGGTTAAATGACTTGGCCAAGGTAACACAGCTAGTAAGTCCCCTGAAGCTGGATTTAAACTCAAATCTTGTTGATTCCAGGCCTAGCCTTCCATCCACTATGCTATCTAGTTGTAGATATTCTTTAAATTCCTGTGGAAAGTACTAAATACTTCAATCCAACAGATCAATTCATTCATATATTTGGGTTTATGTTATTGTCTTTAAAAGAACTTATGCCTTTATATTTAATTTCTGAGTATACCACCCTCCTTAATGTGAAACTTTACTCAGGCACTATGCTGAATATGGAAGATACAAAGAAATGTAAAAGGTAGTTCCTGTTCTCAAACTGCCAAATTAAAAAACATGTAGCTGATAGTTTGACAGGATATGCAACATTCCACTCTCATTCCTCCTACTCTATTGAGAGGAAAGAAGTATATTTGATTTATTTTTTCTCTAGGATGAAGATTGGTTATTATAATGAATCAGAGATCAGCTCTTGGAGTTACATTTGGCAAGCTCAGTAGATTGTAATTCTGTTTTTTTAAGTGTCCTAAAGGGGCCATTTTGAGACTCTTTTATGTGATTGATTGGTAACATCTTTCTTTAAATCATTCAAATGCCAAATTTTCTCTTCTATATGATGTACACAAAGAATTGAAATATTGATGTGTATAATGAATTCTCTGTCAAAGTACCACCTAAGTGAGTGAGTAAATTTACCAGCTTCTTCTTAAGATAAATATTTTCCCTGTCTTCAGATACCCCTATACCTCACCTTAGTGCAGAAATGGGCTACTCCTCCATCTAGGTAAAATAAATAAGAGCTGGGTTTTTAAGATTTATAGCAGGATGTTTGGTACTTAGAGCATACAGACACCTCTTTAATCAACAACACAAAATATTGGCACATGAATTGATTGTGTCCAACACTTGCCAAGTGGCCCTTAAAAATCCTGAATTTTGAGAAAGAAGTTTAATGGACATGTCACTATACATTTCTCTATATTCCCTCAACTCTATCCCTGCATTTAGATAAACAAAAATCAGAATATCTGCATCATCTTTTTTCAGCGTCTTACAGAAAGTACTTTCACTGAGTTAAGATTTATTGTTATACCCTTAGCTGTTATAGTGGGTTGACATAACAAGCATCCCTTTGTACATTTCTCTAGTTTCAGCAAAATTATGTTCAAAGATTTTGTTCATTATTTTGCCCAGTGTCCTGTAAGTAAGGGTTTATGTGATCAATGCCTCCTTGAATTGGGGATAGGAAAAAGTTTGCTCAAGCTTGTAAGCTTTCTTTTTATCAGATGAGAGCAATGTATAACCGCACATATTTTTCCTTCTTACCTTAGTTGGCAGATTGGTTGGGGTGGCAGTCACCAATGGAAACTGGTACCAGACTAGTGAGGAAAACATGTGCTACTCACAATTAAACTCAGTACCCAGCCTCGAAAATCAACTTACCCAAATCAAGGGGATGTCCATTAATTGGGGAATGGTTGAACAAGTTGTGGCATATGAATATAATGGAATACTATTATGCTATAAGAAATGATAAACAGGAAGACTTCAGAGAGGCCTGGAAAGAATTATATGAACTGATGTTGAGTGAGAGGAGCAGAACCAGGAGAACTTTGTACATAGCAACAACCACAGTGTGTGAGGAATTTTTCTGGCAGACTTAGTCCTTCATAGCAATGCAAGGACCTAAAACATTTCCAATGGACCTTTGGAGGCAAAATGCCTTCCACATCCAGAGAAAGAACTATACAATTGGATTGCAGAATGAAACAGACCATTTTCTTTCGTGTTACATTTTGTTTTGTTTTATGGTTTCTCCTATTCATTTTAATTCTTCTGTTCAACATGGCTATGGTGAAATTGTATTTAATAGGAATGTATGTGTAGAACCTGTATAAGATTTCAAGCTGTCTCGAGGAGGGAGTGTGAAGGGAGGGGAGAAGAAGAGGGAGGGGAAAAAATCTAAGATATACAGAAGTAATTATAGAACACTGAAAACAGATAAAATAGTTATTTTTGAAAAATCAACTTACCCTAGAAGCTTAGTAATATGCATTTCTCTTTATAACTTTCTGTGTTTTGTTTTTGAAAAAAAGTCTTATTTTGTATTGTATTTAATATAGACAAAGTCAAGAAGAAATTCTCTATAGATAGAAAATGTAGAATAAAAAATGTAGAATATGTTGTAGTATAGAATTAAACCTATACATTATCTTTAGATTATCTATTATTTCTTTGAATATACATATGAAGATATAATAAAATGTTACCAGCTCTATTTTATGTTTTCATTAGATGTACTTTTTAAATTCACTTTTTCAAGAGTCTCAAGTATAATCTTGTATTATAGTTGGTTATTTATTTGGGAAAAAAACCCAGAAGACTATTTCTCTTTTTTTGCACCAAAGATTTAAGAAATATTCCCAATTGCACCAAAGAGCTTCATTTAAGAATAAATTTATTTGCAGTAAAAGAGATGGTATAGTCATAAAACAGAATGGACAGTATGTTGGACTGAAATATGTACCTCATAGCTACAAAGATATATGAAGTAAAGTTAAATAAAAAAGAATATGAGCACAATTTTCCTCATTTGTTAAGTGAGAGGGTTGAAATAGATTACCTTTGAGGTTCCTTCCAAATCAATGATCCCATTATTTTGGGAAATATAATAAAAGTCTGGAATAAGAGAAGTACAAAAAATTCTCTATACAAATTCAGAAAAGGAATGATCACAGGGATCAGGGTATTTGAGCTAGACTTTGAAGGATGGTAAGAATTGTTTAGAAGCAAAGAAAAAATGTGTATACATATACAGACACACACACATATATACAATTCAAATTTCAAAACTAATTATATAGTCATATATTCCTAAAGCTACCAAACTGGAAACTCCCAATTGTATTTTCTTATGAAATAATAGCTTCAAACTTAATTTTTCTTTTGTCTTTTAATTAGTATGAGACAAGAATGCTATTTAGTTGTTCTTCAGAACTGTTCTTCAGTTTTTCTTAGACTCTTTGAAATCTAAGACTGCTCTCAGGTTCTTCTTAGGACACTTAAAAAATAAATTTAGTACAGATTTGTTCTTTTTTAAAAAGAATTCAACAAACATGAAGTTTCCATGTATCCTTCCCCAGATATAAAATCATTGATCCACACTTTGTCCCTACCAAAGTTTGATCCCACAGTCTCAAGGCAAAAGTTGGAAGTCAGTGTCGAATGTCTTAAGTTATCTAAGATGGAACTGAGGCCAAGACACAGCCAATACCCTGTAGAGTACGGGAAGTTCAATAGAACAGCAGTTAGAGAATATTGCCTTAGATTTAGTATTCATTGAAATATTTACTTAGAAAATGAATGTAGATATACTGAGGAAATTTAGGGAAAATGGCAGACAGAACAAGGCAGGAAAACACTGCTCCCAAATTCTCCCACACATAAATTAAAATAATGCCTCAAAGTAAATTTGACAGCAGCAGGTATAATGAAAAATTGAATTAGAGCTGTAGTCCAGCTTAAGACAACTTTAGGCTGACATTAGGAAAGATCTGACTTATTAGTGGTTTGGCCTGATTGAAGTATAGATACTTAAGGATAGTTACTGCCCAGTCAACAAACAGCAAGACCTGGAGGAAGCTATATCTATTGCAGCCTTATCTTGGGGTCCTAGGGTGCTTTTGCAAGTGAAGAGGAGCAAGAACACCAAGTTACAGAGGAATGGGGTCCTGCTGCTTGTTATCACTTGCAGAAGAGTAGAGTCCCTGAATTTGGTTTCAGGTTAGAGGAATAAGCTGACTCTTGCAGCTGCCTGAGAGATCACAGACAGAAAGAGTGTTTGGAGTTGCAGCATTGCTGGGGACCCTGTTCAAGACTCAGGGGTGGAGAGAAATTTCTTAGGTCACTTACAGAGTAAGGCATGAACTAGAGGAGCAATGACCATATCTGGCCTTGGATTATAGAATCTGGCAGAACAAAGAGGCCCCCATTTAGAGCTCAGAAAACAACAGTATGAAAAACCTGAAGCTTGAGATATTATCCCCTACACCCTGTAGCAGAGCCCAACTCTAACATAAAATTAACACCAAAAGATAGGCTATTTAAAATAAGTGAAAAATAGAAAAAGAGCCTGGTCATGATAGCTACCATGATGATAGAGAAGATCAGGGTTCAAACTAAAACAGCTTTCTATAAAGCTCCAGTGAAAAATGTAAAATGGTCAGAAGCTCAAAAAGAGTTCTTCGAAGAACTTAAAAAGAACTTTAAATATCAAGAGAGGTTGAGTAAAAATTGGGAAAAGAAATGAGAACAAGTAAAGAAAAACAAGAAAATTATAAAGATAAAGTTAACCAATTAATAAGAGAGATTCAAAGGCTTAAAAAAGAAAATAACTCCTTAAAAATTAGAATTGGTTAAGGAGAAGCTTAGGGCTTCATAAGACACCAAGAAATAATAAAAACAAAATCAGCAGAATTAAAAAAAAGGAAAGAATATGAAACATCTCATTAGAAAAACTGCTAACCTTTTCTTTTTTATCGAGGAGAGATTATATAAGAATTGTTGGACTGCCTGAAAGTTATGATTCAAGAAGAATCTAGAAAGAAATTATTAAGGAAAGTTGCTCGGAAGTTCTGCAACTAGAAGATAAACTAGAAATTGAAAAAAAACCCTCACTGATTACTGCCTAAAAGCGATCTCAAAATGAAAACTCACAGGTCAAGGAGAAAACATTACAAGTAAATAGAAAGAAACAATTTAACTATTGTAGAGCTACAGTCAGGATAGCACAAGATTTAGCAGCTTCTATATTAAAGACCAAAGGGCCTGGGTTATAATATTTCAAAAAGCAAAGGAGCTGGATTTACAACCAAAAATAATCTACCCAGAAAAAGTGAGTGAGCAACAGAAAAAAGAATACTTAATGAATTAAAGAATTTTCAGGTATTCTTGAAAGAACAGAAATGAACCAAAAATTTGACTTAAAAGAATCAGGAGAAACATAAGATAAACATAAAAGACTAATTATAAAGGATTTAATAAGGTTAAATTATTTACTTTTTATATGGGAAAATGATATTTGTAACTCTAAAGAATGTTATCATTACTAGAGTAGTTCAAAAGAGTGTACATTGATAGAAGGCTTGAGTTGAGTTAATTATTATGGGAAGATCCTAAAACATAAAATTGAGTAGGGAGAGGTAAAATGGACCAAATTAACTGACACAAAATAAGTGTGAATGCAAAAGATGTTATAATGGAGGGGAGGTTAGGGAAGTGGGTAGGTAGTGCAGGAACCTTATCTTCATTGGAACTGAATTAAAGAGGGAATAGCATATCCATTAAGAAGGATATAAAGGTCTTTTTTAACTTACAGAGAAATAGGAGGGCAAATGGATAGGATAAGAGGGACTCTTAGAAGGGTTTGAGTATTAGAGAAGTAGTGGTCAGAAGTAAGCTAGATTTCTGAGGAGGGATAGGGTAAAAAGAGAGATAAGGATAAACAGTGAGAAGAAAAGGATGGAGGAAAATACCCGACTTGTAATTACAACTTTGAATGTGAATGAGACGAAGTCACCCACAAAACAGGAACAGATAGCAGAATGGATCAAAAGCCAGAAACTGACAAATATGTTGTTTATAAGAAACACATTTTAGAATGAGAGACACAGTAAAAATAAAGGACTGGATTAGAATTTATTATGCTTCAGAATTTATTATGTAAAAAAAAAAGAGGTAGCAATCATGGTCTCAGACAAAGTGAAAGCCAAAGTAGATTTAATTAAAAGAGGTAAGCAGGGAAACTACACTATATTAAAAGTTACCGAAGACAATGAAATAATATCAATATTAAACATATATGCACCACATACTACAGCATTCAGATTTTTAAAGGAAAAGGTAAATGCATTATAGGTAGAAGTAAATAGTAAAATTATCACAGTGGGGAATTTCAACCTTCTCTCAGAACTAGATAAATCTAACTCAAAAATAAACAAGAAAGAAGTCAAGGAGATGAATAGAATCTTGGATGAGCTAAATGTGATAGACATTTTGAGAGATTTGAATGGGAATAGAAAAGAATATACTGTTTTCTCAGTGATTCCTGGCACCTTTACAGAAAGTCAATGATTGATCCATCGTTCTATTTCGTAGCTAGTACCAAATAGTTTTTGATAATTATCACCTTGTAATACAGTTTAAGATCTGGCAATGCTAGACCTCCTTTCTTTCTGTTTTTTCCCATTAATTCCTTCAATATTCTTGACCTTTTGTTCATCAAAATGAATGATGTTATTATTTTTTTCTACCTCAATAAAATCATTATTTTGGTAATTTAATTAGCATGACACTGAATATGTAAATTATTTTAGGTAGAATCGTCACTTTCATTATAGTGACTCAGTTTGCCCATGAATAATTAATATTTCTCCAGTGTTTAAATCTGACTTTATTTGTATAAAAAGTGCATTATAATTATGTTCATCTGGTTACTGGGTTTGTAATCAAGCATAAACAGTGAGGTAAAAAAGGATGAAGGGAAATACACAACTGGTAATTATAACTTTGAATGTGAATGGAATGAACTCACCCAGAAAACAGAAACAGTAGAATGGATCAAAAACCAGAACCTGACAAATATTAAATGCATCCTTTTAAGGTCATAAGATATTAAAAATTACATTTAATAAAGGACCATGGAAACACAGATTAAAAATTAATTGGAGACCAAATAACATAATTGTAAAGAATGAGTGGGTTAAGGAACAAATTATAGAAACAATAATTTTATTAAAAAGAATGACAATGGTGAGACAACATATCAAACTTATGGATACAACAAAAGCAGTAAGCAGAAGAAAATGTATGCCTCTAAATGTTTACATCAATAAAACAGAGAAAAAGCAAATTAATGAATTTAAAATAACTAGAAAAGGAAACAAATTAAAAATCCTCAGCTGAACACTAAATTAGAAATCTTGAAAATTAATGATGAGATTAATAAAATTGAATGTCAGAAAACAATTGAAGCAATATGTAAAAGTAGGAATTGGTTTTTATAAAAAAATGAATAAAATAGATAAACAATTGGTTAATATGATTTTTTAAAAAGAGAGAAGAAAACCAAATCGCTAATTTCAAAAATGAAAAGGGAGAATACACCACTAGTGAAGATGAAATTAAACCAATTATTAGGAATTATTTTGCTCAATTATATGCCAATAAATTTAACAATTTAATCAATAGTGATTTAATTGACTAAAGTTTTTAAATAAAAAGTGGTCTCTGGTCAGCTGAACTGCTCTCAGGTTGGCTTTACACACTTGGTGCCCAGACATCCTCTGGAACCTGATCCTTATAGCCATGGAACTTGAGTTTCCCAGCTACACTTCCTTCTCCTGCTGATCTCCCTCTCTTCCTCACATAGCAATAGACCATCAGACATCCTAGTATCCTCCTGTTCTTCATATCTTTCAGTGGTTTAGCCTCATTTCCAAGCTATGGAAAAACAAAATAGAACAGAATAAAAACTACAAATACCAGAATCCCCTGTAGCTACTATTCCCACTACGGACAAAGTATAAGAAAACTTGAGAAGTTAGGTATAATTGATCAGACATAGATTCTGAGTTTGTGCTGGGATGAAGTTGATTGTTTCAGTGAGAAAAACAAAAATTCTTATGAAATTCTAGTGGGCTGGAGAAAAAAGGAGAGAAAAGAACTGTGAATGGTGGATCTGGTGGTCCTTTGACCTTTAAAAGTTGGCGATTTTTGAAATTATTATATTTTAACTGTCTCATGTTCCTATGCCTGACCAATTTGAAATGATAGTCTTGGTTGCTTGACAAATTGTGGTTTGGAACTTACATGAGATTGATAAATTTATAGACTAGTATTGAATTTGTCTATTGAAGTAATTTCTCTCTATTGAATTATTCAGTGAACAAAGGGATGTTTGCATTGTGCTTTCTAAATTGTTGTCTTTCTATATTTTCCCTTTGGTTTCTATCTAAACCTTAAAAAAATCAACTGGAACTCTTTATGAGGGGACCACTTGACAAAAGTCATCATGGTTATTAATTTTTCTATAGTTCTGATTTTCTTGATTTTGTCGTGAAATTATTGACCATAACTATTTTGATATAGATTTGGTTAAATATAGATTTGATTTTAATTATGATAGGATGGAAACGATTTTGCTATGATCCTATTGGAGAGTAGTTCATCATTTGGAGGATTAACTATCAATGGTATAATTGAGAGAGAAAAGTCATTGAGAGAGAATAGTCATTGAGAGAGAAAAGAAATCCAATCTCTGAAAAGGTAGTGCATGCATCAGACTTGATGATATCTGTCATGGTGGATTTCTAAATGTGTTTAATGTGGTCTGTAAAGTCAGAGAATATTGAGATTCACCTATGAATTATTTGCATATCTGCATCTATGCTGTAAGCAAACATTTAAAAAGGGATGTTAGTAGAAATAAATCATTATTACTCCTTGGAGAAAAGTGGTTTTATTTCATTTAGTTGAAGCAATGTGTGGTGTTTCTAGAGAGAGTGCAAGAAGGGAGGTTAGAATAGGAATGGATCTTGCTCCTTCTAATCTTGAAGGAACAGAGACGATAATATAGCAGGTCACTGAGATTAACTTGCTTAGTCTTCCAATTTGCTGAATCTCCAATCTGATAAGTAAGTTGTTTGTTCTCATTGACTGAAAGTTGCCTTTTTTCTACAAAGGAAACAGAATAGATTTATGACTTCTTATTCTTGACCGAGTTGACACAAATTCATTTTCTCATGTAAGGTAAGGACAATAATTCTCAGATCTTATTTTTAATGAGATCCCTTGAAAATTCTATTCATGTGACAAATGGAAAAATGCAATCTCATTTAGAAAAAAAATCTAGGAGAGGTTGTGGTATAATGGGGATGTGAAATTAATTGCGTTGAAACTAAAACAGGGTTTTAATTTGTTATTTTAAACTTTTGTTTGGTAGAGAAATAAGAAATAAGAAGATGGGAGGGAAGTATGTATTTGTAGCTAGTATAGACTCTGGATATCCTAATCCCAACTTGCACTCCAACTGACAGGTCAGGCTCAGAGCTAAGCTGGCTATATTTAGCTTTCAGAGTTTTAAGAGAGACCTTTAGGGATCAAGGATGATTCTCCAATGCCATTGACTTAAGACTCCACGTGGGGTTGCTTTCTCATCCATTGTCAGTTGAGATTCACTTTAATAAGCTAATTTAAGTAACTTTTAGAAATTATTTCTAAGGCAGTACAAAAACAATTGACCTGAAATATGCTGTCAAAAGTCTGTGATGCACTCTCCTTCAAGTACATACAGACATACAGGGCCCAGGAGAAAGTGGGCTCAAGCTTGGAAAGAACATATAGGAAAATGATAACTCACAGCTCATGGTTACTGGAAGTCCTGTTCTCTCATTCATAGGGTGCCCAAGAGGTTCCTCTTAGATATGATGTATTCTCTTTGCTAGACTCCTTGCAGAGCTAAGGGTTTGGGTTATTTTTGATTCTTGATGATAGACACTCTCGCCAACTGATCCAGATTGCTTTTTAGGACACAGAAGGAACCCACTGCTGTCCTTGGGGAATATGATGATGAGACATTAATGGTAATGTGGTGATCCATCATACTCCAGACTCTTTCAAGATGGCAAAGTTCTTGCCTAGTCATGAAGCTGGGTGGTTTTGGTGGTGGTGGGAGAGATAAGAGAAGGAGAAATGACTGAAACTGAGACTTCTCAATTGTTCCTCCTCAGCACTGAGGTGGAGAGTCACATGCTCCAATTTCTGGAATCCTATTTCTTCTTGATTCCCTTGACCTAGGGAAGTAGAAAGATTTGATTCAGGTCACACAGTAGGAAGCATTGGAAGCATGATCTGAACTTAGCTCCTCTAACTCCAGAGCCAGGACTCTGTCTACTTATGGGGCTAGTAGGCTACATGGCACTACTGTTCTGTAATCACTCTGAATGCCATAACATTCAGCTACCTGCTTCCAACCCCCTCCCAATAGAAAGATTTGAGAGCCTTGGCTGACACTAGTAACTTTGAAACCAATCTTGTTAATGCTGAATGAGTCCATAACCATAAGTTATCTTGCTGTCCCATAGGTTTGGAATCACTACTTAGAAGATGGGGAAAAGAGTCACAGATCTAGGCAAATTCCTGCACTGAGAGTGACCTTAGATTTTCATCCTCATGTGTAAATGGATATACCTCCTTCTGATTTCCTTCCACAAGGTTTGGAGCTCAGGGAGTGGGTATGAGTTTAAGGAGAACAGGGATCCTCAGGGTGGAGATTTATTTCTCTTGACTATTCATGGTTTAAAGGAGCAAGGAGAGGTTGTGACCTCTATTTTCCTAGGCCATCAGGAGAATCTGCCAGAGTTTAATTCTGATCACATGCTCTGGGATCTGAGCACATCTGAGTGCACATCTGAGACTTTCCTTCTTATTACAATAGAGCAACACTGAGTCAGGAAAGCAATCTTTGACACCTGGATATGACCCCAACTTGGTCATAGGGCTGAGCCTGAGCATATGATTCTTGAACATGTTGTCATAACATAAACCTATCTTTATCCCTCTCCCCTCCCAGATATAGGTTCAAGTAAAATAGTAGCAGCATTTGGCAGATAGAGAGTGATGCAGACAAAGAGCAATAAGGTTTGTGTGTGGAGCCTTGTCTGCCATTACCAGGTTTTTCATCTATAAAATCCTTTGGATTCCTTAATGGATCCAAACACCATTGTGGATCACAGTTTGATAAATCCTGGCTTAGAGATTTCCCAGCCTTAAGACAAGGGGATGTATTAGATAGGCTTCTTGAGGATCCTTTAAGCTTTACTTTCCTATTTCAATTTATAAATCATTTTGCTGAATCTTGCCTTTCTATTCCTAAGCAAGAATCCTGGGCAAATTTAATTCTGTGACTCCATTTCTAGAATACTTTATTCCCTTCCCTTTCCTTCTTATAGTCCATATCTATCACTTCCTACATGCAGACCTTTTTTGATCCCCTCACTTGTTATTCTGTCCTTGAGGTTTTAAAATTTTAAGGTTTAAATGTACATCATTAACTGTGTATATATTTTTGAGTTTGCTTAACTTTTGTGCATATTGTATACATGGTCTATACATAGTGGCATTTAAGCTCCTTTAGGTGTGGAAGTGTTTTGTTTTTGTATATTGGGCACCTATCTAAGCACAGTACCTTAAGGGCTCAGTAAATACTGTTGAATTGGCATGAATTTATCCTTCATTTTTATTATATCTTTATAAATATACAGAGGCACGAAGATGCTAAAACATTTTAAGTTGATATAGACCTTTTACAAAAGGATAAAAAAATGGAAAGGAACTACATAGAAAACTACTAGAAATAAAAGCTTCTGGGATCTTATCTTTCTCCTTTCTAGAAGCATTTGGATAATTTAAAATACATCATTCTCAGTCATTGATGTTACTGGTAAGACCTTACTATAAAGGACACATAATGAGGCACTGCTTGAATATCACAAAGTAGAGGAATAGTCTCCATATGGTACTATAATTATTCAGTAGATCATTTAATGTTTAAGTGCTAAGAAACTCCTTTCCCAATAATATTATTTTTCATGTTGAAATCTAGACTAGCTATACAAGATAGAGACATATCTTACTTTGTGAAATAACCTTGAAAAGTAGTATCACATTGTATTTTCTAATTTCAATCATATTAAGTGTACTGAAAGATATTTAAATGAAACAGAATGAATTGTTTTGTGAAGCAAATAATTCCTTCATCGATCTGTTTTCTCGGTTTGTGTTCCTGCTCATCAGGATTTCTTAGAGTGAAATTCTTGCGACTCACTGAGGTTTTTAAAAGATTATTTTCCATTTATCCCCACAAGTAACTCCTTTAAATGCTAAGGTTCATAGCTTTATGAATTATCAGTTAGTAAAACATTACTAACATAATGTTTTAATCATTTAAAAATAGAATTCATTAAAATAAAATATATGAATAGAATCAAATTTTGAATGTTATTTCAAATATATTGATTTTTCTCCTTTCCTTTATATTTTTCCCTCTTATTTGCATGTAGAACCACCTCAGATTTAAGGTCAAATTACTAATTCACGTATTACATATTGGTCTTTTTCATAACTATTCCCGACTTGTATTACACAGTAACTAACATATTTCATCCCCACACACCTTTGTTTCAATGTATCCTTAGGCCTGAATATGCTATTATTTATAATATTACATAATATATTATTTTGATATGTTACAAAATGTTTATGTGATTATACATGTATATCATATTGAAGTTTATGTGAATACTGCTTTTTAAATATACTTGCTTAATAATAATAGTATAAAAGATAGCACTATATATTGAAGGGAAAGTCAAACTCAGAGTCAGGAAGATCTGAGTTCAAATTCAGCCTCTGACCTACTCTAGATGTATGAGCAACAAACTCTCTAAGACTATAAGGTGCACGGGGAGTTCCCCACATATGTGAAAATCATAGATCTGATAAAAAGATTTGGTGCATTAGTATATAATTGAGTCTTCAGAGTTCCTGACTGATGGCCTATTAGTGCTGTAGCACACAGAAGTGAAAACACCTACTGTGAGTCTTCTCTTAGTATCTCAGTAACTAATCCTGCATGGATGAAGATTTATACCAATTCTGTGTTAATTACCACAGAGGAAATAGCAAGATTCCATTGCAATAGTAATGATGGCAATGAATAAAGTGTATGAGGTCAATTATGTGATTAGAAAATTTTAATTCCAGGTCTAATTTTCCAGTCCTTTGCTTCTCCATCTTCATGACCCATTGCCTACTCTTAGAATATTTCATTGCTCATTAAACCTTCCACCAGAAGTTAATGGAATATAAGATACTAATTAGTAATTGGGATAAAATGGTTTTACAAAGGGGGGATGTTGAAACTACCAGTTAAAATGAAAATATCAGAAATTATTAATGGGTTTTATTTATTCAGGCAATTCTTCACCATACTGCCTATCCTCCTTCCCTGAATCACTATTGCCTTTAGAACTCGCTATAGTTATTTTATTCTGGAAAATGTGAAAAGGATATTGTATTCTTAAAAATATGTATTATAAATTAGATAAAAATATTAAAATACAATATCATTGATAGGACATATTTCTTTTCCCCACAAGTGGTTAATTATTGGAGAGTTTGCCTCTAGTAAACTCACAGATATTACATAGCAACATATAAGAATGCATTACTTCAAGTAAAATGTATCAGTGTGCATGATATTGTATACCTATATATATAAATATATATGTATTTGTATACCTATATATACCTACATGTATATATATATATATATATATATATATATATATATATATATATATATATATATATATATATATATATATATATATATATATACTAATATGTATCATTACCATTCCTATTCAAAGACAGTATCACTGGTGGTGGTTACAATATACATCCTCTTGCATGGTATGATCAGTAAGTAGTTTTTCCATATTCTCTACATGTGAAAAAGGGTGTAGGGTGTGTTCAGGGAGATTCAGTACCTTTGGTGTGATGGCTGTCAAGCCCTTTTCAGGGCTCTTTCCACCACTAGTATCCACCTGCTCCACCCAACTCTCACTGGTGGATCCAAGAAGCTGCAGAAAGTGCTGTGGCCACACCTTGGTAAACCATTTTGATGGGCAGCCAAACCACGTTGAGGGTAACCAAGGGGTCTCAAACCAATTTGTGTGTTGGGGGTGTCTACCCTCAGTATGTGAAGACTTCCCTGGTGGAATGGGCAGATGAGAACAATTTATTCCAATAGTCATGAATGCAGCTAAAGCAGGCGATGTGGAGTGCTTAAAGCTTAGTTAGACACTGAAGATGCCAAGGTCATCCACTGCATCCTGAGCCATCACCAGTCATCTTGATTCTGTCCTGCCGCTGGACTATGATGACTCTGAAGGAGAGAGTGAGGCTGATGACTTCGTGCAACTCTACCTCATTTAAATCCAAATTATGCATGAATGAAAAGACATCACCCATATCACTTTACTATTATACCTCAAAGTCCTGTATGAATTATGAATTATCAGCTAGCAAAACATTACTAACATAATGTTTTAATCATTTAAAAATAGAATTCATTAAAATAAAATATATGAATAGAATCAAATTTTGAATGTTATTTCAAATATATTGATTTTTCTCTTTTCCTTTATATTTTTCCCTCTTATTTGCATGTAGAACCACCTCAGATTTAAGGTCAAATTACTAATTCACGTATTACATATTGGTCTTTTTCATAACTATTCCCGACTTGTATTACACAGTAACTAACATATTTCATCCCCACACACCTTTGTTTCAATGTATCCTTAGGTCTGAATATGCTATTATTTATAATATTACATAATATATTATTTTAATATGTTACAAAATGTTTATGTGATTATACATGTATATCATATTGAAGTTTATGTGAATACTGCTTTTTAAATATACTTGCTTAATAATAATAGTATAAAAGATAGCACTATATATTGAAGGGAAAGTCAAACTCAGAGTCAAGAAGATCTGAGTTCAAATTCAGCCTCTGACCTACTCTAGATGTATGAGCAACAAACTCTCTAAGACTATAAGGTGCACGGGGAGTTCCCCACATATGTGAAAATCATAGATCTGATAAAAAGATTTGGTGCATTAGTATATAATTGAGTCTTCAGAGTTCCTGACTGATGGCCTATTAGTGCTGTAGCACACAGAAGTGAAAACACCTACTGTGAGTCTTCTCTTAGTATCTCAGTAACTAATCCTGCATGGATGAAGAGTTCAAATTCTGCCTCTGCCCTACTCTAGATGTATGAGCAACAAACTCTCTAAGGATATAAGGTGCACGGGGAGTTCCCCACATATGTGAAAATCATATGTGATAGGCAAGTGATGAAGCAGCAGGTATGGATACACGGGGAGCTGTGGTCACAACCCTGCACATAGGTGGCCCAGGCCATAGGTTTGTTTCTCACTGGAAGCAGCAGTGGGATTTGGCAGCCCCTAGGTGTTTGAGCAGCCTTTGAATGATCGCACTGCTCACCTCCTGGTGTGAGGAAGGGGGCTAGAAAAGGTAACCTAAACATTGTCTTCTTATCCAACCAACGCCTGATTACAGGTGGGGAATACCACTCTATGGTCAAAACACACACACACACTCACACACACACACACACACACACACAAACGTACAAAAGGTACAAAAACATCTGCAAAGATCATTCCACTCACCACCAGCACATGGAACATGCACACACTTGTAGACAACACAAAATCCAATAGACCTGAAAGACGAACTGCTCTTGTTTCAAGAGAACTCAACAAGTATTGCAACCAAATAGCAACCTTGAGTCAAACAAGACTGGCAAATGAAGGCCAGTTTCTTGAAGTTGGAGCTGGATACCCATTTTTCTAGAGTGGGCGACGTAAAGGGGGGTGCAGTGAAGCTGGCATAGGTTTTGCAATCAAAACTGATCTAGTCAGCAAGCTGGTATGCACGCTAAAGGAGTGAATGACAGGCTCATGACAACATAATTGCCCCTTTCAGGAAAATGTCATGCCACAATCATCAGTGCCTATCCTTCCACCATGATGAACCCTGAGGAGGTCAAAGAAAAATTTTATGAAGACCTACAGACCCTTGTTTGCATGGGAATGCAAAAATTTACTTCATCCATTTCTGAATGTCCAAAAACGAGGTTTGGTGGAGTTCAAATGGGTAGAATAAGATGAATCACATAATTATTGTTTTGTAGATTACATAGCAATTGCTTTGTTTTTCTGTGTCAGAATAATTACTTAAATTATTTGTTTTAAACATACTGTTTTTGAAGCTCCAGAGTTCACTTATCCATTTCAGTTTCTAATGGTTATAACTTGATATTATTGTATTGTGCCACTATTCTGAATATGCAAATAGATCTGTGATCTATCAACTTTGAAATTCCTTCCAATGATGCTGATTACATTATATTCATGCCTGTCCATTCTTTATGACTCTTGTTCATGTCCTCCAATATATTTGTCACTGAGTGCTGGCCCAATGTTTTGGAGGTCTACATAGCTTTCTCCTGACATTGCAAGAGTATCATTACACCAAAAATTGAATACTGAATTTTTCAGGAAGTATATAAAATTTAAATTAAGAATATCCACGTGGAATCTAGCCTTTCAAATAAAAACAAATCATTACATAAGACACAAGTTTTTGTTCTATAAGTTATTAACCAAGAAGGAGTTTCCTGAGGACATTGGTCCAATGTGCGTCTTTGGCTACAAAGGTAAACAAAATGCCATGTCACCCAAAAGAGTATTAGAAACAAAATAGAAATAATCTTCAATTCTGGTAGCCACAAAGGAAGAAAAACATAAAGGAATCATAGCAATTAGGTCAGAAAATATTTAAGAAATAATCTAGTTAAAGAAAGTGATTTTGGCTCTAAAATACCTGAGAAGAGAGCACCAGGCTTCTTTAGAAGACTTCCAGTGATTTATGAGAGACCTTCTGAGATAGTCCTTTCCATTTTGGGCAGTGCTAATTGTTATGACATTAGGGGATGTTTCCTTATATTGAATCAAAAAGATTGAAACAGTTTACAGATGATACCTTGCACAGGATAAAATCCATCAATAGTATTTTGATCAGAAATGGCATCAGGTCCGTTAGGTGGTAAGACTTATGTGAGTTGTTTGGGTAGTCTGAATCTTGAACTTTTCTCATGAGAAGTTAAAAGAAGCTGAGGAAAGCTTCTAATATGTTGGTTGCATTCTGAATGCTTATATACACTTACACACTTATGTATGTGTATGTATATGTATGTATACATATATATAAATACATACATATATGTGCGTATATAACTTTTTCAATCAGTAAATATCTGCCTTCTTTCCCTCCCTATCCCCTCCCCCACCAATCGAGAATGAAAGAAAACAAAATTCCTTTAAAAAAAAACATATATAGTCAAGCAAAACAAATTTCTACACTGGCTTTTCATATATATATATATATATATATATATATATATATATATATATATATATATATATATATATATATATATATATATATATATATATATATACACATACATTTGTTTATTTCTCATTCTATACTCTAAATTCTTTAGCCCTCCCACAGGAGGTTAAGTTTCATGTTTTGTCATTGGTCTGGAATCACTGTTGCTCATGCTGGTCAGAATCTCCAGTTCTCTCAAAGCTGTTTATCTTCACTATATCATTGCCATTGTATAGATTCTTGCCCTGGCTCTATGTACTTTACTCTGCACCAGTTCAGATTCCTATTCTTTGCCACCTAAGAAAGAGCTGTAAATATTTTTGTACATCCTTAGAGGTTATCTACATCATCTCGTTTGATCCTCATAAGAACCAAGCCTAGCTTGTGATAAAGGAAATAAGGCTTCTCTTCTCATGAATGTTGCTCCTTAATAATAGCACAGGACCCTTCTAAATGCTAAAAAACATTTTTACTAGGCTTTTTTTCCCTAGGAAATACTACAAGGAACTAAAATAAAGAACAAAGAGAAAAAGTCCAAAGTTTACAAGTACCTTTTACTTATTTCTTATCTCACACATAAAGGTGCTTGGAACTAGGCCTCCTGCCCCCTATCCCCTTTTAATTCTTGATCTCTGGCCTGATTTTCCCAGAACAGATCCAACTAAATTTGATAGCTCTTGCCTCCTCTTTAGACTCTGACAAGCTATAACTTCTGCTTCTGACTGCTGTGAGTCAGGCCTCCTGGGCCTCACATCATACAACTTGCCACTAGGCTGGACCTCAAAGGAGGTCACTGAACAAAATCTAATCACCTGCCTCCTTCAACAGACATCTCGCCCGCCACTGATTCACCGCTAGTATTCAGTCTTCAATAGGTAGCTTACTCCACCCCATCATACTGATTCTATTTCAATGATTCTGATGCCTCTGCTGTCATACAAACTTCCTTTACTGTCTGCCTCTTTACATCTACCCCCCAAACCTAATACTTCCATATATACCTCTCTAGATCCATCTACTTCTTTCACTCTGCTCTCTGGAATGCCTACTCTGGAAGTTAACAAACTTCCTTTTATCTTAAAACCTTTTCTTTCCCACTCCCTCATCTTGTTTATTACAGAAATTGCAACATTTCTGTCAAAAATTAATTAACTTGGACTCCTTCTTGAGAGTAACATAATAAACTGAGGAAATATTTTTTCCATAAGCAGTTACTTCTGCCTGTCTCTCTTTCTGCCTCTCTCCTGCATATATATGTGCACATTTTTTTTTGATCAAACCTTCTACTCTCCTATACAAATTAAACACCAAATATAGATTGTGTAGCTTATTTACATTGTAACAAATAATAACACAAATATAATTATTTGCAATGTTTTAACTTTGAGAAAGATTATAGCCAGATTCAATTTTAAGCCATAGTTAAAATAGCAGATGAATTCTGAAAACATAGTCTCATCATTCAGTTCACTTGGCAGACTGATTAAAGTCTCTTCTCAATAATTCTCCTCTCAATTCATGAAATAAAGATTAAAATAATTCTCTCCAGAAAAGTTCTCTTTATCTTTTCTTTTTCTCTTCTTTATTTTTTCTCAAGCCATCATTCATAATAGTCTCATTCCAAGATTACTCTTTGAAGAATAGCAGTTAACCTGTTATTCTCCATATTCTACTTGGCTCTTAGAGATATAGTAATAGCATTTACATAAAACCTCTATAAAAGAGGCTATTGAAGTCGGTTGTACATCCAAAAATAGTTTGTCTATAAAGTAGTATGCAAAAATGGGAAATAGTATGGAATAAGAGTTGAAAAGTTTGGTTGAAATCATGTTGTGAAAGACTCTAAATGACAAGCTAAGAAGTTTGTATTTCATGCCATAGCCAAAGGACAGCCCCTTAAAATTTTAGAGTAAGAGAGAGATGGTCCAACCAATATATCAGAAATAGTATATTATGCAGCGTGTATATATCTATTATGTATATACACACATCTATATGTATATTAGCAGATGTTTTTATAGGATAGAGGACTTGGCAATTGATTGTGGAAGATAAAGGAAAGGGAAAAATAAAGGATGATTTCTAGGTTTTCAGTCTTAGTGAATTGGGAGACTGATGTTAGCAACAGAAAAAGGGAGGTTTGAGGAAGGTAGGAATATTGGAGAAAGATAATGAGTTCAATTAAAAACAATGTTGGAATTGAGGTGCTTGTGGGACCTTCAGGAACAGATGGACTTCTGATAACTGGAAATTTGGGACTAGAACTTAGGGAAGAAAGAAGGACTGCATATACAAATTTCAGTGTCATTTGCAGAGAAATATTCATTAAAGTCCTCTAGAGAGGAGAAAGAATATGAAATCATTGATGTAGGTGAGATAACTCATGCATGAAATGTAGACAGAAACAATGGAAGCTAAAGACAGCATCTCATATGTGGATGTGTGAGGAAGAACAAGAAGTCAACTTAGCTGGACCGCAGAACACGTGGATGGGGGATAATGTGTTGAAAAAATGAAAGAAAAAGGTATGGTTGTGATGAGTCCTAAAAAATGAATCAAAAGAGCTAAATTTTGATTTTAGAGATAATAGGGAGCCAGTAGTGTTTATATAGTAGAAAGTTTATGGTCACAACTATGCTTTAAAAAAATCACGTGGATTCAAATGAGGTGATTCAACTTTGATGCTGGGTGTCTAATTATAAACCTATTACAGCAAGGTGGTGACTGTGTTATTGGAGGAAAAGGAGGTATATATACATATACATATATATACATATATATATATATATGAAATATTGATGGGGAAAGTTATAGGATTTAACAGCTGGCTGACTATGGTAGCAAGAGAGATTTGAGGATGCCAAATTTGTGAACCTAGGTGACTGGAAGAATTGTACCTTTGATAATAATAGAGAAATTTGGAAGGAGGATGAGTTTTTGGAGAAAAGCATTGAGTTCTATTTTGGATATGTTGAGTCTGAGATACCTATAGAGTGTCAAATTTAAAATATCCAGTAGGAAGTTGGTGATATGGAACTAGAACTCAAGAAAGAGTAAGGCTAGATAAACAGATCTGTTAATCAGTTACATAGACATGAAAAATCAAATGCATGGGAGCTGATGAGATCACTAAGTGAGAATGTATAGTGAAAAAAGAGAAGAGATCCTAAGACAGAAACATAGGAGACACTCATAGTTATGGGAAACACCCATACATTATAACATGGATGATAATCCAGAAAAAAGAACTCAGGAGGGGTCAGATTGATAGAAAGAGAACCAAAAATGAGTAAAATTAAGAAGACCCAGAGAAGAGAATGTATTTTGGAGGAGAAGGTGGTCAACAGTAGACATTATGAAAAGGATAAGAATGATGATGATTGAGAAGAGGCCATTAGGGTTGGCAATTAAGATATCAATAATAGCAAAGAAGGCAATTTCAGTTGAATGATGAGTTCAGAAGACAGATTGTAGAATATTTAGAAAAGAGTGAGAGAAAACGTTAGAAGTATCAAAGATTGTAGGCAACTATTTTTCAAGGAGTTTTGCTGAGTAGAGATATGGCATGATAGTTGGTAAGGAATGGTTGGATCCAACAAGCATTTTTAGGAGTGGAGAAAATTTAAGAATTTTTGTAGGGAAGGAAGTAGTAGATAAGGAAAAATACAAGATAAGAGCTAAACGCAGAGAGAGAGAGAGTGACAAAGACAGAGAGAGAGACAGAGAGAGGAAGATGATGGTGGGGTCAACATACTGCAGAGGATGAGGTCAAGGACTACATGTAGAGGGTTTCACTTTGGTGAACAGAAGGACCCTTGAGTGAAAGTAAAGATTTTGGGTGATGATACAGAGATAAGAAGGGCAATAGAGTGAGCTCTTAGTGAAGATCTCTTCTTTGTGTGCAAAGCATAGTTATTATAATTTCACAATATCTAGTTTTGATTATTGTATCATCCTTTTCATTTAGATTACAGTCATTGTGTATAATGTTTTCCTGCTTCTGTTTACTTCACTTTGCATTAGTTAACATCTTTCTATGTTTCTTTGTTTACATTATGGTTATCATTTCTTACAGTGCAGTAATACTATTAAATTAATGCTCCATCATTTGTTTCTAGTATTTTGTTGCTGTTTAATTGCTGCCATATAAATATTTTGGTGTTCATGAGATCCCTCTTTTTATTATTGAACTCCTAGGCATATTCTTAACAATGGGATGGCTGGGTCAGAAGGTACATGCATTTTAGCCACTTCTTAGTATTTTTTCAGATTGCTTTCCAGAATGCTTGGACCAGTTTACAACTTCACCAACAATACATTAGACAAATCCCTCCAACCCTTGCTATTTCCATATTTTTCAGTTTTCTTTGTGAGTTGAAACGTTAGGATTTTTTTACTTTAATTTATCTTATTAGTGAGTTGGAACAATTTTTCAAAGGATTGTTAACAGATAATTTTTTCTCATGAGAATTATATATTAGTATATTTTACTTATCATTGGGGAAATGTCTTTTGGTTTTATATATTTGGATTAGTTACCTATATAGTCAATATTGTTGAAAATTTAATTGATCTTTTTCTCACAGACTCCTAGTGACAAAAGCCACCTCAACAACGTATATTGCCCCTTCCTCTATCCTGGTTTGGTTTAGCTTGACGTCCTACCTTAGAACACAAGAGAAAGAATGCATGGTCTAGATTATGGTGGTGGAGGTGAAGACAAAGGAAAATTTGGTCAGGAAAGCACAAAGGTAGACACACTTGAGGAAAGTGGGGGTCAAAGGTGCTAGAACTTTGGAAGAGGCAATGTATAGTTGAGGCATAGTTTGCCAGGTTAGGGACTCCTATGGAAATTATTACTTTTGTTCATAGGAAGGATGGAACCAAGTTATTAAGAAAAGAGTGCAAGGAAAGAGGTTGCCAGCAGTGGTGATTACCAGCAGTCATTGGTTCTCAGAGGCAAGTGCAGGGAGGCAGAAGGATCAGGGTTGGAATTATTGGTTGTGGTGGTGAGGGGAAGGATAGTGTCAGAAGTAAACATCTGTCATCATAGATGAAATATTCAGAAGCAGCGGACCATTGTTATGCATCTGACAAATAAGTCCCCAGTGAGAACCCAAATATTTAACATTGTCTTTGGCAGTTCAGTAATAGCTGTCCTTTCCAAACATGGCCGTCATTGACAAAGGGGATTGGGGAACTTTAAACATAGATCTGTTTATTCAACAGGCCTTCTTGGGAATGCCTTATATCTTAATATCTTTTCTCAGTGATAAATCTTTGTACATTAAAAAATATTCCAGATGGCACCTTGGACAGTTCTTCCATTTAATAAATTTTATTCTTAATTTGTTATGTGTTTGATTAATGAGGCCCTGCACTAAAGGAATGTAAAGAGATTTTGGTCTAGATCACGCTCAGTGTTGATATCCTATGGAGACAGCTATTGTTGTCTTTTCTGTAAACTCATCCCGTGGTCTTTGATCATTCACATCAAATATCTACAATTTTGCATAAATCACCCTTTTCTATTACATTCTTCATGTAGTTCTTTGCCATCTGGTGGTAAAATTTCAAATTACACTGAAACTTATAAAAATGTAGACTTTAAACAGCATAATTGAAAACTTGAAAAGATAGGAATTTTCTAGGATTTAGATGACTTTATTGTGCACATTTCACATTATAAGAGCTTGTCAAGATAATTCTGCCTCTCTCTCTCTCTCTCTCTCTCTCTCTCTCTCTCTCTCTCTCTGTCTCTCTCTATTGGGAAGAATACCTGATGTTTATGTGATATTTTAAAGTTTTCAAAGTGTATTAAATATGTAATTTTCTCCTGACAAAAAGTCTATGAGGTACCTATTATCCTGGTCTAATTTAAGAGAAACAAAACTTTGGTGGTAGAGAGAAGTAAAGGCACTTGCACAGGTCTCGCAGCACGTAAATTTCTGCATGTTCATCCTGCATTACCAAAGAAGACCATGCCATCAGAGAAATAATGACATGACTTGTACTTGACTCTGTTTTGTGTGAAGGAGGGCTGTGCAGGTCACCAGCCTCACTTCTCCTCCAGGGCCATCTGAATCCAGTGACCAGATATTCATCAGGATGACTGAATATGACCCAGGATGAGGCAATTGGGGTTAAGTGACTTGCCCAAGGTCACACAGCTACTGAGTGTCAAGTGTTTGAGGTGAGATTTGAACTCAGGTCCTCCTGACTCCTGCACTGGTGCTCTATCCACTGCACCACCTATCTTCCCCTGTAAGTTTCTAACGTAAGATTTAAACTCATGTCTTCTTCATTGTTAAGTTCTATACCAGTCCAATATTTATCAACTTTAGGTACATAAATGGTTACTTAATTATATCTGTTAGCTAATTAGTTTGGTTACTTTCTCTAGTAGCATAGTTTGCAACTCTAACACAACTTCTCATCCCATGTGATTTTTATCTTTCAATAATTTTATAGAAAAAGTCACCTACATTCTAATCCTCCTCTTTTCTCCTGGTTGACTCTTTATCAAAGTCTTTTCATTGCCGTTTCCAAACCTTTTCCTCTCTCTTTAAGCCACCTGGGCACTGTTTCTCTTCTGTCTCGGCACATGACCTCACCTCCTACCCTATTGGGAACATCAAGGTGATCCCTTATGAGTTGCCTCCTTTCCACACATTAAACCCCCCTACCAAGTCCCACATCCTCTTTTTTCCCTCTCTAGTCTCTGAGGAAGAGTTCTTCTTTTTGTCAGTTAATCTCTACTTGTGCTCTTGATGCTTCACCTCTCCTTCTTCTCTCCCTCTTTCACCTTCTACTTCTCTCTCTATGCTAAACTTATCTTTGCTGACTACAAGCATATTGAAGTCTCTGCCATCTACAAAAAGTTCTCACTGGACAAGCTAAAAATCCTATATGTCTACTTTTCCCCTGCTGCCTAATTCTTAGAAGGAAGTATCTACATTGATTTCCTTCATGTTCGCATTGCTGACTTGTTAACCAGTCCCTTGAAATTTGGTTTCACATCATACCATACCAAGGGGTAACAAAGTGGTAAAGGGTATACAGCACTGGGTTTTGAATTAGGATGACCTGAGTACAAATTTGTCCTCAGGCCATTAATAGCAACTTAGAGTTCCAGGCCTGGAGTCAGGAGGACGTTAGTTCAAATATGGCTTCACATCCTTACTAACTGTGTGACTCTTCAAATCTCTTAATCCTATTCACCTCAGTTTCCTCATCTGTAAAATGAGCTGGAGAAGGAAAAGGCAAGCTATAACAGCAAACAAAGTAAAATTGCTTTCTTGAAATTGCTTTCTCCAAGGGGCCAATGATTTCTTCTTCAGCATTTTTTTTGGATCTCCTTTAGCAAGCCATTAACTCGCTTTTAATGATTTTCTTGCATCACTCTCATTTCTCTTCCTAATTTTTCTTCCACCTCCCTTACTTGATTTTCAAAATCCCTTTTGAGCTCTTCCATGGCCTGAGACCATTGCATATTTATTTTGGAGGTTTTGGTTGTGGAAGGTTTGATTTCCTCTGATGTTATGCTTTGTTCTTCTTCATTGGAAAGGATGGGAGAGAATACCTGTTTACCAAGAAAGTAACCTTCAATAGTCTTATTTTTTCTCCCTTTTTTGGGCATTTTACCAGGCAGTTTACTTGACTTTTGAGTCCTTTTTCAAGAGGAGGATATACTCTGGGAACCTGTAAGTTCTCAGTTCCTCCAAGGTGACACAATCAAGGGAGAGGTATTTACTCCTCTCCTGGCCTGCTCACTGGTCTAGGAGCAACCAAAAACTTTTCTGCCCAGAATCTGCCATGCCAATCACTTCTTAACTGCTAAATCTGATGACTATTTCTCAACCTTCATGGTTTCTCTGCTGCTTATGACACTTCTATCTACTCCTTCTTCCTAAAAATTCACTCCTTAATGTTCTTGATTTTCTTTCTAGTCTGACCTTCCATTTTCAGTCCTCTTTTCTGAAGATCACCCATCTCCAGGCTCCAGGCTTAACACAGAATGTCCCTAATTTTCTGGCCTGGACTGTCTTCTTTGTTCTGTCTATTATACTCTACATTGGTGGTCTTATCAACCCCCTGGGTTTTTAATATCTATGCATATAACACTAAAATCTATATATTTTATTTCTAATATTTCATTATCTTTCATTCTAAATATACTCCTTTTTAAAACACCTTTATTTTTGTTCACAAGACTACCATCTTTCCAGTCATTTAGATTTACTAGTTTGGCGTCCCCTTTGAGTTTTCTTTTCCCCTCATTTCCTCCCCATTCCTATCTAGTATGTTGTCAGACTTTGAATATTCCACTTCTACAAGTGGAATATTTTATCTATTTTATCTGCAGCCTTTGGTTCAGTTAGTCAATCACCGTCATGTTGACCCTAATTTCTACTCACCCAGTCTATTGCAATAGTTTTACTAATAATGTAATAGTAATTGTAATAATAAAGTGAAAATTCCTGTCTGTTCTTTAAGGCTTTCTGCAGTTTGGTTCTAACCTTCCTTTCCAGCTGTATTTCACATCATTCCCTACTTAATATGTTATATTTTAATCAAACAGTGCTGTGTCAGTAGCTTTTCCCCATACTTGATATTCCATGGCCTATCACAATGAATTCATTCAAGCCATCTCCTTGCCTGCAATGCTCTCTTTCTTCCTCTCCAATCCTTAGAATTTTTATTTATGTCTTTGTTAAACTCTCTCCCTCTTCATATTACTTTCTATTTGTTTTTATGTGTTCATGTAATAACAAAAATACTTTTGTCTTTGTATACTTCTATGATAGGCCCCTGCACATGGTAGGCATTTAAAAATGTTTGTTGAATTGCACTGAATAGATTGGGATCCTTTCATTTTCAGTCTTCAAAGGACATCCTTCAGGATAATGATGAATACTTAAATGAAGCAAATATTTTTCTATTTTGTTCCCTGTTATGTGAGTGACAATGTGTCACAGAATTTTTTCTGATTTTAGCATAGGAATTGGAGACACTATGTTTCAGGAGAACCTTAAACATTTTATTCTGAGTCAAATACTTTTAAAAATTAACAAAAATAACAAAGCAGGCCCTTTTAAAAAGATATAGTCTCCTCTATAATAACCTTTGAAATACTGTTCTTCCTTTATGATGTTTCCATCCAGGATACCTTGTATGCAAACACAGATCATTCCTGCAGTTTATGGAGATGAGAAATGTGTGTGAGTTTTAGTTGCTGCTGTATTTTTAAGAACCATTTTTAAAAGTAAAGGTTCTGTTTCTGACCTTTTCAATTATTTTGGAATCTTTTCCCTTTTAGATACCTTGAAAACAGATCCCTCAGTACCTTCAAAATTTTGTTGAATTGATTTAATTAACTGCAAAATTTTGTCATTATGGATTTCTTCTTTATATATTTGGCCAGATCCAAATGTTCTTCCTAGTTTTATCTGTTCAACTGCTATTGCCATTTCCTCCCATTGTAAATAAGATATTAAGGAGATAGAACTCAAATGTTGTATTCCATTATGACCACTAATGAGAAGACATTACCACAGAAAGGTCAGTTCAATTTCATTTCACTTCTTTATATTGTTCATCCAGTTTAATGTGGAAATGGTCTTGGGATAATTTGTCTTACTTTATTTGAATCCTAAAAACTCCATACTAATATTTTCCCTCAACTGCTTTTCACTGTTTTGTGAGTTTATGCTATTTGTCATCTTATGTCATTTGGCCCTAAGCACAGTGCCTAGCACATAGTAGGTGCTTAATATATTCGTGTTGTTTATTTGTTGGCTTTCCATAAAATTTTACAAATGGACTTGTACTCTTACTCTGTGCTGTCCTTCCCTTACCTGCTATGTCTCTTATTGGCAAGAAAATCAACTATTTTCTTGGTGAGGCAGTTTCTGGACTTTCTTATTGTGGTGACAATTTTGCCTTGATTAAGCTACTCTAAAAAAATCAAGATATGGAATTGTGGGAAGCTAAGTACACTGGTACAAGGCTGGTAGAGCTGCAAATCAATTCAACCATTTCAGAAAACAATTTGGAATTATGCAAAGAAAATGACTATGATGTCTGTTCTTTTTGATCTAAAGATTACACTATTAGGATCTTTGACAAGAATAGAGACCTCATAGACAACAAAATATTAAAAGCACTAATTTTTGTGAGAGAAAAGAATTGGAAACAAAGTAGATGTCAATTGATTGGAACAGTTTCATCAAACCCATGCTTGAAGCTTTTCCAGGTAGGCAAATCCTGCTACCTTTATGACATGATAAGGCCATGATGAGAATTTTATGGCATTTTTATTTATGTTTGTGCTGTACCTAAATGAATACATAGCTAGTATTAGAATAATGATAAAATTACAATATTTCAATTTTATAGTATGTGCCAGGCCTACAGGCCTGAGGGCTACCCGAGTCTTTCTTACCTCACCTCCCGAGGTCTTTGGCTGGCCACGCCGGGTGCGCATATGAGAGAAAGGACATTCCAGAGTCGAACAAGGGTTGAGCTTTATTTCAGGGTCTCGGTTACAAGTGCAGGGGATTCTTCCTTAGGAGGGAAAGAAGAATCTCCCAAGGAGGCAAAGATCTTACAATAAGAGATTGGAAGTAGAAGTACAAGCGGGGAGAGAGGGGGAGGGGAGAGAAGGAGAAGAGGAAAAGTGGAGCCTTGTGTCCTCTTTGGCTCCTCACGTGCTAAGAGAGCTTTCAGGCTTCCCTGATCCTACTTAACTCTCCAGTCGCATAGTTTGCATCTAAATACCATGCTGTTAGATAACAATAGTGTGCCCAGATCCGGGACAATCTCGAGGGCGGGGAGATCTCTCTCCCATCACGTTTCTCACGGGAAGAGGCGGAAATACACGAGATAGCTCAGTTCACCTCGATTCCCAGCCGTTTCCTGGGGGGGGTCTCGTGAGAGCTCTAAGATTTAGAAGTTCCCACCTTTACCCGCCCGAGACTGTCCACACGGAATTGAGCTTCCAAACCCAACAAGTATGTAGGTTAGGAATAGTTTATGTGGCAGTGGAAGGTTACATTAAAAGAGGGGTATGTGTATCTGCGCATGCTTGTTTGTGTGTGCATATGTAAGGGGAGAGAGAGACAGAGACAGAGACAGAGACAGAGAGACAGAGACAGAGAGACAGAGACAGAGAGAAGCAGAGAGAGACGGGGGGGAGACAGAGAGAGAGACAAACAGAGATAGAAAGGAAAAGAGAAAGATAATCGGGAGAAAGGCAGTGAGGAGAAAAACAGAAAGTGAAAAGAGAAATCTTTCTCATCATCTAGGTAAAGACTATAATATCTTATATCACTCTTTTTAATGCCTGCTCCAATAAACAACAACAACAAAAAACCCAAAGCTCCTCCTTAAGCTTAAAAAAGGGGAGGGAGGGTAGTAGTGGTAGGAGAGCAGGTTCAGAATAATATAGAAATAATACTGGAAAGGAATTCAGAACTTAGTTCAAAATTCAGTTACTTAAAGGAATTCAAGACTTACCAAGGTCCTATTTCATTTCTTTATTTTTTTGCACCCTATATTTATGCATAATATGATGAAACACTTTAAACATATTCAGATGAGCAAGAGGTGGTAGTATGGTACAGGAGAAAGACGATTGCATAGGAAATGGGAATTCTGATGAGCTATATGACCTTCAGTCACTCCATCTCTCTGGATGTCATTGTAAATGAATTATACGTGATTAGCTCTGAAGATTCCCTTCCAACCTTCATGATCTGTACGTTTTTTATAAAGCAAATTGTTAACTTTTTGAATGTCAGCACAGACGGTTACCTAGGGCAATAAGCATATAGGTTGAAGACACCTTTGAGTTCTAAAATAAATTTCAACAATTCTAAAATCATTCTTCATGTACAATGCACAAACAGTATTTCATAGAAAACTGATTTATTTAAAAACACTTTGAAATTACTTGAAAATAAAAGAACTATCTATCGCCCATTAATGTTATTTTCCCCCTCAGACCTCACATAGTATTTGGTTCACATTTCTTACGCATTTGTCATGTATCATTTTGTACAATATATTATTTGATTCTACTAATAATCTTCCACCATGTCTTTAAAATGATCTTGCAGTCCAAACGGATCTTGCCCTTGGCAAGGAAGAGAAACGTTTACTGGTGGAGGCAGCTTCTTTTCTTTATTGGCCTTATTGTAGGGACTGTCTCACATTGGTTAAACTTTCCCAGCCACTGAGGCTTATAACTCTGGCATCATTGGAACTGTTTCTTTGTATTCATGCCACATATCAAATCTGTTACCAAGTCTTATTTTTACCTTAAACATTATTTCTTGTATATATCTCAACATCTTCATACAGATCCTCACCAGTTGGCTCTTGGACTGTTAGAGCAGCCTTCTAATTGATATGCTTGCCTCAAATCACTACCTATTTCAAGTCCATCGTCCATTCAGTCGCCAAAGTGATCTTCCTAAGTCATAGATCCAATCATGTTACTTCCCTACACAGTAAACTCCAATGGCTCTCTTTTACCTCTGAGATCAAATATAAAATCTTCTTTTTGGTTTTCAGATACTTTAATAAACTGACTCCTTCCTGTCCTTCCAGTTTTCTTATATTTCTCTTCACATACATTTGCTTTCTTGATATTTCTTTCATTTAACACTCCCATCTCCTGACTGCATGAGTTTTAAATGGCTACTTCACATGCCTGGAATGCTCTCCTATCTTGCTTCCACCTCCTGGCTTCCCTAGCTTACTTCAAGACAGCTCAGATTCTGCCTTCTGCCTTTCTGATGCCCCCCTCTGCCCTATTGCCTCCCCTCTGAGATTCTCTCTCATTTAGTTACCTCTGTATGTACATATTTGTTTCCATGTTGTTTCTTCCATTAGCACATTAGCTTCTTGAGGGTAGGGTTCATGTTTTTGCCTTTCTTTGCATCTTTAGCACTTAACATAGTGCCTGGCATATAGTAAGTGTTTAATAAATGCTTGTTAATTGACTTGCCTAAGAAATGGTAATAATCAGAGCCAGTATTTTTAATGTACTTTTTAATCCATTTTCCATTTACCAGAGTCAGTAAATATCCTATTTCAAGGACCTCTGGAGCATGTAAAAATGTCAGAGAATTCCTCTTTGTATTATGAGGTTCTCTAGATGCTGATCTTTGCAGATATCACTGTGTATGTTGTATCAAGCTGGGAACATCATAAGATATCATAAGAGAGATCAATATTCATTCAAAAGAGATTAATTTAAAAATCCACACAGAGACAACCATGTAAATGAGGCATATCTGTATCTTTATCTATATATCTCACTAAGATTATGCTAGATAGTCTGATGGTCAGTTCATTGATTTTGTCCATCAAAAATACCTGAGATTGGTGGTTCACCAATTGTTAGGTTTATTTTCCACTTGAAATAATACTATTTCTGTGACCAAGAGAGTGGCAAGGGTAAGCACAGCTGACCAGTACTCTTTCCTGGATCCTTGATGTAAAGAACTGAAGGGTGAGGGTTTAAAAAGGAACTAAGGTTGGAAAAGAAGAGTGAGGTTGAAGAAAGGATGCCCTCCTCATTTTAACTTCTGCCTTTCTTCTTTTCAAATGCCTTGGCAGAACTAGGAGATTGAGGTTGTTTCTAGCTCATGAGAGGTGGGAGGAGGGCTGGGGAAGCCCTTCATATTTGTTTCCCTGTTTTTAAAGAAACAGAAGCAAAAACAAAATCATGTACCTGAAAGTAAGAATGAAAGAGAGCCAGAGATCATGGAGAAGACATATGGATGAAACAGCAGGGCATGTTTAACCCCCGAAAAGAAGACTAAGGAGATAAGATAGCTGTCTTCTAGTACTTGAAGTACTTTCATCTATTTAGCAGGTGTTTGACTTTTACGAATCCCAAATGAGAGATCCCAGTCTACTTGTTTCACAGAAGCGTGTCCCTTGAGGCTCCCACATAGGTGCCTTCATCTGGAGTGATCTGGGCACATGCTAAACACTCTTTACAATTCACATGCACCAAACACCTGTTACATGCAGAAGAGGGTTAGATTTTTTTGTTTGTTTGCTTATTTTTACTCCCCAGAGCAGAACTGGGAAAATTGGGTAAAAGAGACCAATTAAGATTTGATGTCAGGAAACAAACCACCATCTTACTAAAATCAGACCAGTCTAAAAGTAGAATGGGATGCCTTCAGAAGCTGTTGTTCACATAGATTTGTTTGGTATGCTATAGTGGAGACATTTCAGATAAAAGTTGAATGAGATGGATGCTGAGTTCTTTTCCATCTCCCAGGTTTTGTGATTCTGTGGATGTAAAACTATCCCTAGTGCTACATCTTTCCCTGCCACCTTTGAAAGAGACCAACAAAGATTTCAAGTTCTCATTTTCTCAAGTACTCATGCATTGCACCAATAAAAATTTCTCTGAAAAAGATTTATTAATGCAAAAGTCCTGTGCCGCTTCATTTTACAGCTCTGACACTCATAGAGGTTAAGTGACTTGCACAAGGTCATGTAGGTAATAAAGGAAAGAGTCAAGAATATCAACTTACTTTATTTCTTCCATTCTCATGAAAGCTTTCACGCAGCATGTCCTTGCAAATGACTTTAAATTGTAGAATGAAGGGGAGCAGCCAGAAAACTAGACATCTGAACTATGAGACTTTTTTTTGGATAACACAGATATAATCTGCAGAATAATCCTATTATATAAGCTATTAAGACTTAAAAACTACACTAAGATTTTTGGGGTGTCCTATATACAGTTTATTCATTTCTTCATTTATTTATCCATTCATTCATTCATCCAACAATTCATTTGGTTAGTTTGTTTGATTATCCATACATCCATCTATGTATCTATCCATCTATCTAGATATTTGTACTTGTATTTCTCCTGTAGAAGGTGGCTTCTTAAGGGCAGAAGCTATTATATTATTTTTCTTCCTTTGAATCATCATCACCAAACAGACAACTCACATATAGCTGTTACTTAACATGCATTTTATTGAAATAGGAAAAATTCAAATGGGCAACAAAATGATCCAGAATGAAATTGGAAGAGAATGAACCACATAAGTTTGGCAAAATTACACAGTGTTTTCAATGGGACTAAGCTCTACCTTGCCACAAATGCCCACCTTTTGACTAGCATTCCTTTCTTACCATAGGGCTGCAAATCACGAAATGCCATACTTTACTGATATAAGCTCCTTATCGGTAGAGATTGTCTTGTTTTTGCCATTCTGTACTGCAGTGTAGTCCAGTGCCTTGTACAAAGCAAATGTTCAGGAAATATTTGTTGATTTGAATGGAATCAAAATTGCAAGTGTCTCAAAGATGTGGTGTAAATAGGTAGACTTCAGCATGTTATCAATATATCTAAGTACACAAGCATCATACAGATGATATCATTTAGCATTTGTATGCCTCAAAAAGGAGGTCAGTTGATCTTATGGTGAGAATAAGGAATAACTGATGGACAGTTTGAGTACTGCACTAATATCCACAAAAATATGAAAATACTTAAAGGAGAACTTCCATTGCAGTGGATATGTCCCTCAAAGAGGATTTATGAAAGGAAATGTACAAGTTTTGATCTGTACTGGTGGAAGAAATTTCTACAATGATGAAAATATGAATCTGTCAAAGGATTGAAAATTTCCTTTTATTATAGTTATCTGAATAGGTATCATACTTCAGAACACCAAGAATTTATGAATTTGTTGGTTTGGACACTCCCTTCACCTATATGGATAGCAACCTGTCTATGATGTATGGTCTTTTGGAGTTGCTATTGCTAATAAATTTATCACCCTGCAGACAGTCTGGTGAGGAGCCTTTCCAATCTTAATTAGATTTATATAAAGTCTATCATCAGACCTTCGCTAAAACTTTTTCTATCATTGTAGGGCTGGGTGGAGCTTGTACTTCATTGGCACAGCCCTCAAGGACCCAAGGACACTTGCATGCCATGATTAGGACATAAAGGACATGCATTATAGTCTCCTATATTACAAATTCTGCGAGGGCAGGAATAGTATTAAGTCTTCATCTAAGCATAGTAATCTGCTTATAGTAAGCACTTAATAAATAAAAATTTTTTGAATTGAATTATATTAATTCTTAATTGTCAAAGGCCTATAGGAATGGACAGCTAGATAATATAGTGGATAGAATACCAGATCTGGATGCAAGGAGTTTAAATGTGACCTCAGTTACAGTAGTTATATTATCCTAGGCAAGTCATTTGATCACTCTTTGACTCCATCTTCTCATCTGTTAAATGGGGATATTAATAGCATCTAACTCCAAGAGTTGTTGTGAGGATCAAGGAACTAACAACTGTAAAGTATTTAGCACAGTACCTGACACATAGTGAGTGCCATATAAATATTAGCTGTTATTATTATGAATGTTTCTGGAAGTCTCATTGAAAAGCCTCATTTGAAAAGACTGTCATAACAGAACCCCCATATTCGCAGAAGTAAATCATAGGATTAATGAAGTTTATCTGAGGTTTATATACACTCATATCAGAGTATTTTGCTGGAGTATTAGACAATTTGTATGTAAACAGGAAAGAGAAAAATAAATCATTTTCAGGTATTTCCCAGGAACAACGCGTATATTATAGTTCTGGTCTAGTCTCAGGAAAAAAAAAAAGCTTACAGAAACTAATTGAAATGGCTTCAAATCCATTCTGTGCTACACTGCTATGAAGTCAATGCCATAATTCCCTAAGTGTCTCTGGCATAGTATTTCTTTCCATTGTTTGATTGTATAAAAACAGAGGAGTATTGTTTAGGAAGAGTGGTGAGGCAGGTAGCTAACATCTCCCTCAGTGCCATTACTCCATCCTGACTGCCCCAAATAAGTAGCTTTTGCTGGAACCTGCTATAGATACATGGGGATAGGATGGGTTTAATGATGCTCCAAGCCAGTAGCATCTAGTATTTAGTAAGGTCAGCAAGAGCAGCATTGCATCAGAATAATTTTAATTTGTAGATGTAGAAAAAGTTTAAAAAAATAAAATAACATTTTCACATCTCAAGATAAAGTAAACATTTGTTGGCTGACTCATCCCTCCTACATTGCCTTAATTATAAAAACTTATCGATTCCTTATTGGTTTTCTTTTATTAAATTAATTTTTGAATGAACAATTATTTATTTTCTTTCCTTATTACCTTTCAGTTCAATGAAAGAAGAAAGAAAAACAAAGCACTTGTAACAAATAGGTAGTCAAGCCTATAAATTCCTATATCGGTGCTTGAAAATATGTGTCTCATTTTACATATTTAGTTCATTATCTCTCTGTCAGGGCATAATATTCTTCCACATTGATCTCCTGAAATTGTGATTGATCATTGTGATTGATCAGAGTTCCTAAATCCTCAAAATTATTTGCTTTCTAGAACGTCCAAGGAACTAATGTACTAACGCTGAAATCTTAGATGTACTGAGGGAAAATAGATTTTGTACAGATAAATAGCTGTACAAAAAGATGAACAAATGTAAGTTATAGGTTTTCCTCAATGAAAGGGTTATATGTTAATATACAGGGTAATGGATAGATGACTTTGAATCAGGAGAACCTGGGTTTTAATCCTGACAGTGGCCTTGGGCAAGTCACTTAATGTCTCTCAGGTTTCCTCTTCTATAAAATAGGCATATTAATATTACTTAACTAATAGGGTTTTTGTAAGACTCAAATGAGATAACATGTAAGGCACTTTGCAAATCTTAAAAGTACTATATAAAAGTGAGCTGATATTATTAACATGCATCACCTATGATTCTGGGAGTGTTTAGACTCAGTGTTTTAATTACAGGTTTTGGTAAGGAGGAGCATTAACTGAGTCTGTATTCTGACTTTGGAATATAAGATATATATGTATGTACTTATATATAATTCTGAAAATTTAATCACATGACCATTTTTTCTGAGTCCAAATATTGTCTGTTTTTAATGAAGGCAGAGCACATTAGTTAAAACTTATAGATGACTAATCTTGATAATAGGACTAAATCGGCAAATTTGCTAATTCTTCTCTGCAAATATTCTATGTAAGACACTTCAGTGGTTCCTATTGAACTGAATGAGAAATCAGGGTATCTGGGTATTCATTCAAACTGTTACCAACTACTTATATGATCTTGGATAAATTATAAATTTATCTGGGTCTCAATTTTTTCTGCAAAATGAGAGATTTGCCATAATGTTCTCTGAGGTCCCTTTTTTACTTAAAATTCTAATTCTACATTCAAGTCTGGTTTTTCCTCTCTATATAATCCTCCTTTATCTTATTTTCATTGAAGAGTCAATCGTATCATTTATATATCATATAAAAATTTAGGAGCAAGGGTCCTATAAGTCAACTTAGTTTAGAGAACACATAAAAAAGAGAAAAAGACAGGAATTAGTACCAAAAAAGTGTGCTATTATTTACCTAAAATAATAAAAAAGTGTTCTCATACTGCTAACACATGCACACACACGCATACACACACACACTCCTTCTTGGGCCTCTGGTTATATTTTACGTAGCTTGAATCTAGCCAATTTTGACTATCCATCCTAATGGGAGTCTAGAATGCTATAGAATGCTAGAATACTATAGAAAAGCAAAACTCATAGATAATCCCTAAATGTGAGATTAAATTTTGTTTAGTTTCCATCTGTGCTACCTACTGAAAAGCAGCCACATTGATCGATTAGTATTTTTTGACTTACTGTCTCTTCACACTGTTGGGTGATATAATACTTAAGAATTTAAAAGTTGACTAACTGTAGATAGGAGGCACCACAACATAGATGGCAATGCCAGTCCTTACGAATAATGAGAATTGGCTATATGGTTATTATAAATAAAATGAATTTACTTGGTTTATGCTTAGCGTCACGATAATATGTTCCAAACAGAGATTAAATATATAAAAATTAGATTAATTAGTTCTCCCTCACATTCAGAACAATGAAAAAATGAACAAAGAAACATATTTGCATCCAAATTACTGATATAATCCATGTGTGGATGGAGAACTAGGTTCAATTTTGGATACTCAGCAATCATAACATGTCTAGATGATATGTTCCCCTACCTAGAAATTTGCTATCTGGAAACAAAGAAATTCAGTTTCTTTCTAGCTCTTGTTTAGGTTTTCTCAATTGCCATGCAAATATTAAACTTCTAATACATGGGATATAGAACAATTTACATTACATTTAACAAAAAATTCAGAAAGAATTTGTATTTGATCCTGCTTGTGATTTTTTTAATGGAACTGGTTTGTGGGAAGCCTAGCAGGAGAGAAGACTTGGGGATCATGTTGTTCTCTGCATTGTTATAGTGTATAGATTTTTGTTACTATAATGGATTTTGCTTTTTGGTATCTGAATAAATATTTTGGTTCTCTCTTCCATGAGTAGAGTCTGTGTTATTTTGTAATTTAGAATTGCACCAGGATATTCATGGCCACCATAGTCTCTGTGAATATCTCATTGGCGCTACATAGAATCACCTTGGTAGTGAGCTCTGTTTGTTCATCTGGAACTCAAGTTGGTGGAGAGTTATCAGTAAGTCACAGCTACTTATTAAGCACCTACTGCCTGCCAAATACTGTGCTACATTCCGGGGATACAAAAAGTGGCAACAACAACAACAAAAACCCCAAACGGCTCCTGCCCTCAAGGAGCTCACAATCTAGTGGGAAGACTGCAAAGAAACAAACTTCAACAAACTATATAGATAGAATATATATAGGAAATAATTTAGAGAGGGAAGGCATTAGAAATAAGAGGAGTTGGCTTTCGTCAGGACTTAAAGGAAGCCAGGGAAGACTGTATGTGACGATGTGGAGGGAGAGAATTCCAGGCCTTGGGGACAATTAGAGAAAATGCCTGTATCCAAGAGATAACATCTTGTTTGTGGAACAGCCAGGAGGCCAGTGTCACTGGATCAAAGAGCATATGTTGGGTAATAAGGTGTAGGAAGATGGTAATGTAGGAGCTGGCTAGGTTATGAAGGGCTTTGAATGCCAAACAGAGAATGTTGTATTTGGTACTGGAGGCAATAGAAAGCACTCGAGTTTATTTAGTAGGGTGACATGATCAGACCTGTACTTTAGGAAAATCACTTCAATGGCTGAATAGAGGATGGATTACATTGGGGATAGACTTAAGGCAGGCAGACCCATCAACAGGCTATTGCATTAATCAAATTGTGAGGTTATGAAGGAAAAAAACTGGTGGTGGCTTCAAAGGAGAGAAGAAGGCTTATTTGAGAAATGTTTCAAAGGTGAAATGAACAAATCTTGGTAACATATTAAATATGAAGGTTGAGAGATAGTGAACCTATCATTCCTCTGATAAGCCCTCCCTTCACCAAAGATCTGTACAGTCCCTCCATATTTATTGTGTTTTCCATGGATTAATGTTCCCTCTCCTAAGTGAGGAAACAACTCAGGATTAAAAGAAAGTCATATCACTTTGCAAAGACCTACAAAGTCAACATGAGTCACAGTACTATTGAAGGGCAAGATCTATACTCTTCTTCTTCATTGGTCTATATCTTATTTCCCCTTTGCTTTGGGTCTTATGACTTCTGTCTTTTTCTCTGTTGGTACCAGTTGATTCTTCTTTCTACTGCTTCCATTCCACTGAATGTTAGTTGTCTGACTAACATCCTTTGCCTTTTTTGCTTCCTGCTACTGGTACCACAGCTCTTTTAGAAGGAGGCAATTCAGGCCAACTTGACCAACTCAGGGGTAGTTGTACCGTCAATTTTTTGTCTCCACGGTAAGTTGGGTTGGTATGAAGGGATCTCCTCAACAATTCTGAAAATAGCCTGAAGATCAGCTCACTCATTCTTCTCAACCAAAAGTCCCTAGACACCACTCTTAGTCCCTCACATAGTCAGTGTCTTTTACTGATTCTTTTTGAGTCTTGGGATAATTATTCTTCAAATATCTTTTGGCTTGTAATTATAACTACTGCCATTCTGTTGGTGATTAGCAAGAAGCCATGAAAATTATTCTGTGACTCAGAGAAACCTCAGTACGGATCTTGGAACCCTGAAGGGGGAAGAGACAGAGATGGTGGGCACTGGATCAATCTTAACTCCATAGCAAATGTTCACATTTCTATTACACTAAATTAACTGAATCCTAAGGGATACCTTCAGAGGCAGATAAAACCAACTACCATGTCTTTCCCCAAAGTCAATAAATTCCTGTGAATTATCAGTGCCTTACTAAAGAAGCAGCACATTCACTTCTTTACATTAAATTCAAACCAACCAACAAACAAAAGTCCATATCTTTTGAGATCCTGAAGAACAAATCATTAAAGGAAAACATTTTTACTCTACAGGTACTTAGGCAATTATGGGGTTTAAAGAATAACACTCATTATGGAAGATTTAAGAAATTAAATAAGAAAACTTGGTATTCATGTTTTTTCATCACTTCCCTTGGATCTGATCCCTAATCTCAGACTACAACCGTAAAGAAACTAATTGTTTAACAAGATATCTTCTTGAAGAATAATACTCTTGTCAGAATTGTATGTTTACATTAGAAATAAATGTGTCATTCCTTCTACATTTGGCTTTGAAAGGAATCATTTTAGTAGATGATTCATTTATTTCCATTACGCTGCTATTGTTCAAATGATTTCTTTTCTTTTCTTTTTTTTTTTTAGGAATGTAAATAGTCTAACTTAAATGAGTTCCTTAAGGCTTCTCTTTCCTGTTTATCTTTTCATGTTTCTCTTGATTCTGGTAGGTCAAATTTCTTATTCAGCTATGGTCTTTTCAACAAGAATGCTTGGAAGTCCTCCCTCTATTTCATTGAAATTCCATTTTTTTCCTTGAAGTATTAAACTCAGTTTTGCTGAGTAGATGATTCTTGGTTTTAATCCTATCTCCTTTGACCTCTGGAATATCATATTCAAGCCCTCTGATCCCTTAATGTAAAGGCTGCTAAATCCTGTGTTATCCTGATTGTATTTCCACAGTACTCGAATTGTTTCTGTCTGGTTGCTTGTAATATTTTCTCCTTGACATGGGAATTCTGAAATTTGGCTACAATATTCCTAGAAGTTTTCCTTTTGGGATCTATTTCAGGAGGTGATTGTTTCTATTTTATTTTACCCTCTGGTTCTAGAATATCTGGACAGTTTTTCTTGATAATTTCTTGGAAGATGATGTATAGGCTCTTTTTTTTGATCATGTTTTTCAGTTAGACCAAGAATTTATAAATTATCTCTCCTGGATCTATTTTCCAGGTCAGTTGTTTTTCCAATGAGATATTTCACATTGTCTTCTATTTTTTCATTCTTTTGGTTTTGTTTTATAATTTTTGGCTTCTCATAAAGTCATGAGCTTCTATTTTCTCCATTCTAATTTTTAAAGAGTGCACAATGCACTCTGAAGCCCAAGGATTGAACAAAGAAGGGTTCCTGCCCAACCTCCACTTAATGGCTATTTTTGGACCATCCTGATTTAGAGTGAATGTCAATAGTAACAGGTTCTCTTCAAAACAGCAGCCCTGAGGCTCCTACCCCTTCCAGCCTGATTTATCTGCTTATTTATTTATTTTCTATTAAAAAGGCCATCCCCATGACTACTTTTTAAAGAGGCCTATTCACTGAATGGACATTATCTCCCTTTCAGTGAAAAGGCCTTAGCCTAAAAGGCCAAGATTTCCTTTTGCATCCTGGGCCCTCTCCAGTCGTCCTGATGAATATCTGATCTCTGGATTCAGATGGCTCAGGAGGAGAAAGTGAGTCTGGTGACCTTGCACAGCCTTCCATTACTCAAAACAAAGTCAAGTGCAAGTCATATCATCATTTCTTTGATGTCACGGTCCTCTTCAAAAATGAAGGATGAATACAGCCTATAAGTAGACCAAGCTGCCAAAATGGGGACCCAGATATCTGGGTAACTCAGCTTATCCTCTCTCTCAACCTAACTGTCTCCCTTTCCTTCTCCTCTCCAAAATAAGGTAAATTTTGATGGCCAGAAGCTGCCCAGTTAACTTGGGGTTTACTAGTTAGATTTCTTCCTTTCCTTTTTCTTTTCCTTTCCTTTCGTTTCCTTTCCTTTCCTTTCCTTTCCTTTCCTTTCCTTTCCTTTCCTTTCCTTTCCTTTCCTTTCCTTTCCTTTCCTTTCCTTTCCTTTCCTTTCCTTTCCTTTCCTTTCCTTTCCTTTCCTTTCCTTCCCTTCCCTTCCCTTCCCTTCCCTTCCCTTCCCTTCCCTTCCCTTCCCTTCCCTTTCTTTTAATTCTTTTTAAAACCTTAGACTCTGTGCACTCTGAAGTTTATGGATTGAACAACAAAGGCTTGTTGGTCCTTTTCAAAAACAAAGGAGAAACACAATTTTTGCAGAACTGTTTTCTTCAGTGAGCTTTTGAACCTCCTTTTCCAAAATTTGACTAATTCTGCTTTTTAAAGCATTCTTCTTCTCATTGGACTTCTTTTGTCATGTGGGTTATTCTATTTTTAAAGGTATTATTTTTTTCAGCATTTTTTGGGTCTCATTTAGCAAGTTGTTGACTCCCTTTTCATTATTTTCATGCATCACTCACATTTCTCTTCCCAATTTTTCTTCCACCTCTCTTACTTGGTTTTCAAAATCTTTTTTGATCTCTTCTATAGTCTGACATCATTGCATATTTTTTTGGAGGCTTTGGATGTAGAAGACTTGACCTTGCTGTCTTTCTCCAATTGCATGCTTTGCTTTTCCTCATCTGAAAGGATGGAAGAAAATACCTTTTCATCAAGAAAGTAACCTTCTATAGTCTTATTTTTTCCCTTTTTTGGGCATTTTTCCTAGTCAGTTACTTGACTTTTGAGTCCTTTGTCAAATTGTTCTCATTTTACAAATGAAGAAACAGGTTCAGAGAGGGAAGTAAGATAAACAAGTATTTATTAAGCACCCAGTATATTTCAGGCACAATGAGAAGTAAGGGGGATATAAAGAAAGAAAAATACACAATCCCTACTCTTATGGAGCTCACAGTCTAATGGAGGAAGGAGGAGGCATCAAGAACACAACTCTGTACCATAAGAAGATAAAACAAGGTAAATTGGAAATAATCTCTAGGAGAAAAGCAACAGTATTAAGGAGGACCAGGAAAGGCTTTTGGTGAGATTTTATTTGGGAGCTGAAAAAAGTCAGGGGAAGCCAAGAGGTGAAAATGAGAAGGGAGAAAATTCCTGACATGAGGGAATGGCCAGTGAAATTGCCTAGAGTTACCTGGAGGAACAGTAAGGACTCCAGTGTCACTTGACTATAGAGTATGTGCAGGGCAGTAAAGTCCTTTCCCAGTAAGAAGACTGGAAGAGTAGGAAAGAGCTAGGTGATGAAGGATTTTAAAAGCCAGAGTGTTTTATCTTTGATCCTAGAGTTCATGGAGTTCATCGAATAAGAAGGTAACATGGTCAGACCTGTCCTTTAGGAAGATCAGTTTGATAGCTGAGGAGAAGCTAGATTGAGTAGAGGCAACTGATTAATTTATTTGATTTATAATTATTGCCTTCTCAAGATAGGGCATGATTCAATTTAGTTTTTTTTCTTTTTTTTTTCCTAAGAGAAGAGCTACTTACTTTTAAGATAGGAAGATTTTTATTTCAAATATTGGTAAAACAAACATATTATAGCACTCATATTACTCTGGGATCCCTTTCACATGTAGGGCCCCAGAACATATCTCAGGTTCAAGGCACTTAGAAGGTCAGCATTCATTCAAAATCATATTTCACAACTTCCCAACATTATCTTCCTTCTTACTAAAGCATAGTGCAAAGAAAAATATATCTAATTTTTAAGAAAGCAAAAAAAGTGGAGAGGAACATTTGTTCCCGTATACAGAGTATCTCTAAAAATCTTGGTATAGTTTTAAGTTTTGAACCCAGATGGCTCTGGAGAAGAAAGTGAGGCTGGTGATTTTACATACCCCTCCCTCAATCAAATCCAGTTCAATTACAAGTCATATTATCATTTGCCTGAAGTCATGGTCCTCGCTGAAAATGAAGGACAAACCACAACCTAAGAGTACCCTGATCTTCCCCAATGGGGACTTAGCTGGGCAGTTTCATTTGGGCAACTCATATCATCCTCTCCTCCTCCTCTCCTCTCCTCCTTCTCTCTTCCCCTTTCTCCACATGAGATATGATGCACTTACCAGAGGTTTTTCTGCCCAAAGGAAGAAAAATTTTGATGGCTGAAACCTATCTATCTACATAATTGTCTTGGGATATAATGCCTAGATTTCTTTCCTAAAGACCATGTTTCAAACCCAATTCACTATGGCTCTCATTGATTGGACAACAGGTATCTGCCCCAGCACCACTTTTGGGCTTTCCTGGCTCAGAAAGAGTGTAAATAGTAATTGTTTCTCTTTTGGCCAGCAATCATGTGGGTCTTCCCCTCTCGGTTTGATTTTTTTTTTTTTATTAAAGGGGCCATCTTGACTCATTTCTAATAGCTTCAAACTGAACTAAGATTTTTGGGACATCCTCTATACAAGGCTATACTGTCTTACGTTACCATGCTGTTAGTTGGGGAAGGGACATATTTAGGGAACAAACAGGAATATCAAGAGACATATGAGGGGACACACATTCAGGGGCAATCCATTTGGAACATATGTGACTGTTGTGGTTTAGGGTAGTAGGAATCCCTAAGAACAAGGGTACAGGGTGGGTCTACCTTGAAAAAATTTGACTATTCATGCCTTCTTTCAGTAAAGAGACAAAGTTTATTGTATTGCCAGTGTAATTAGGTGAGATTCTAAGAATCTGTGCAGTTTAATGGGGGGAAGATTAGTATTTTTATACGGAAAAAGACTGTGAGATCTGGATGGGAGTAAGGAGTGGCAAATAGTGTGGGATGGGCCAGGTGCAAATAATGAAAGGAGTTAAGTGGTAAGGCCACAATGAAAAGACAGCTAAAAGTATTATTGAATATTTGGGTAGACTGAGATGGACTAGATGCCTCAGGCAAATGCCAGGGACTGGGTTTAGAGGCTGGTTTGTATGGAAAAGTTTCAGGGACAAAAACATGGTGTTTTCCCTTTAGGAGTTCAGGTCCCATGATCCCATCATGGCCAGGGAACACACATGGAGGGTCACATGTATAGTGAACATACCTGAAGGAAAACACATAGAGAATATTTATGTCTTAGGAACATGTAGTTGGAGCATCTCACGTGTCTTCATTGCAGAGGAATCAATGCCCTCTGCCTTCACAAGATGCCATAGTGTTTTTTTCTCTCTGTTGGGCACTTCTGCTCTTTGCTGGGCACTTCTGCCAAGCGTCTCTGCTCAGGGACTCTCTCTACCCAGTCACAACTTTACCAAATTGCTCCTCATTGCTGTGTACTAGTCTTAGCAGTAATGACTTCTTTGATGAGCTTCTGTTGCAGTTTCTCGGATTTCAACTCTGAAAATGGCCCTAGGCCATTTTCCTTTTTTTTTTGCAATGTATACCTCAGCCAACCACATCACATTCATCCAGCTAGTAAGAACAGCCCTTAGGCGTTTATGTCTGTCCTTTTGAAATGATTCTTCTGCCGACATTCATTTGGACTACCTCAGTCTAGCCCATAGGCTATTTATGGTCAGACAATTCCTTTTAATTCTTAATCTCAGTGTCAGTTCCAAGAACATCACTTAGCAAAATTGTAAAGAAACTACACTCCCAACCCTCCTAGTCTTTCTTTTTCCATGTAAATCCAAGAGCTGGGAAGTAAAGACTGAAAGGTCTGATTACCTGTGCTAATTCTTCCCAGCAATAAAATCACTGCCTTTTCCGGTTAGCACTTCAAATAATTTCCCAACTATTGCCTTGATTTCTCTCTTTTGACATTTTCAATTTCACGGATATTTCAAAGTCTATTTTGTCCTTCCCACAAACATTTTTGTGTTAGCAAAATGTTGAGTGAAAGGTTAGATCCAAACAGACTCATCTTTTATTGCACAATTGAAGTTGCATTTGAAATTTATTTGAATGCTACTGAATTTTATTGAAATTGCTTCCTTTTAAACTAGTTTACCTAGAGAATTTAATAGTCTTATTCAACACTTTCTCCCTTAACCTCCTCAGATCTTCAAAAGGAGGCAGGATTGTATTGCAGCTTTCTATTGGAGGAAACCTGTGATTCTTTTTGTGACAGTGGGAAGATCTTCTTAATTAACAAAGAAGTTAATGGAATCACCAAAGAGTGGGAAGAAAGAAATGGAATCATGAGAGGGATGGGAATAGTGGAAAGGAGAAGTGGAGAAGGATGTCTTCGTGGGGCTAGATCAAGATTAACAACGGAAGAATTCGATGTTAAGTAATAGAATCAGGACACACCCAAACCAAGGGATCAGACAGAAATGGATTCCAAAGTATCACATTAGATAAGCTATATTGTAAGATGAATGACAACATTATAACCAGAACGGAAGTAACCAGTCAGCAAATAAATATTAGTCAGGAAAGCACAAAGCCTGGGACAGGACAGAGAGGTTACCATATAATAGCATGTACTTTATTTTGTCAACAATTTGAGGTATGTTACTCAGAACTCATGGTTTTTTATTTTTTTTTATTTAAAAAAAATGTTTTTCCTTGTTTCTTAAAGGAACTAGATCAATTGAGATCTTGTACCCCAATATTTTTTACCCCAAACTCACTAAATATTTCTCTCTGTGTATTTATGCCCTTAAAATCTCAAGTCTATGAGTTGGAGAGTAAGATTATTTATTGGGTTCACAATTTCTTTTACCTTTCCAAGATGGTCAGAGGCAAAACATTTGACTCCTTTTGGGTATGAAAGTGCATTCACTGTTTTCAACAGTAGATGGCATCTGAGCTTTACAAATAAAATCAAGGATTCCTAAGTCTGAAACTACTGCATTTTCTAAATTCATTCTAAGTCTTCATATAGTTCATAGTATGTCCCAAAATACCCACTGAATAAAAAATGAATGAAATCAATTTGAAAAATAACATTCTTTTTTTAAAAAAGGAAATATGCAAATCATATTTTATCCAGCCCTCTAAATCTCCTTAGAGTTTCCATGACTTAAATTTTATATGCCTTTGTTCTCTGGGAGTAGACTAGAATTGTTATAGCAGAATAAATTTTGTCTCAAGTTAACACTCAAGTCTTAAATAAAGTCCTATAAATTCTAGATGCAAATAATAAGAATAATTTAAACATTTTTGTTCAGATATGTATATAATCTAATTTAATTAGAAAATTTAAGAATAATAAATCATATTGTTTCCTATTCACATTCACATGTGGTAATCCTTTCAAAGTAAGCAGTAGATTTTGTGGTATCAAAGAAAGGATACTGGGTTGGAAGTTAAAAAAGGTGAGTTTTTTTCTAGTTTTACTGCAGTTTTTTTTCTGTGAGCTTGGGCAAATTGCTTAACCTATTTGAACTTTACTTTTTTTATCAGTAAAATGAGGCATTGATTTAAATGATCTCTAAAGTTCTTTTCTGCTGTCTGATTCTATGGTAAATCTCAAAATGAATATTGCTGCATTTTGTACTACTAAAACAAGTCTTATTTGAAACATTTCTCTCTGTATAATTTTCATTTCATTTCAAGTTTCTAAAATACTGCTTATCATACAAAAAATATTTTATGTGCTGCGCAATAAGTGCTCAATAAATACTTGTAAGCTGATTGATTGATTGCTTTCTGTTTGGCAAAAATCTGATGATGGTGGGAAGCAGCCATATTTCAGAGACAGTCTGTCAGTAGTGGCCCTAAGAAAAACTGTGAAATAGGCAAATTTTCTTTAGGGACTCTACCTCTCCCCTTAGCTTCCCATTTTTGTGCCCTTTTCTCCCCTTGACTGTATTTTCTCTTTACCCCTCAGGGATCAAAATGTCCTCAAGTGCTCTCCCTCTGAAAATCTGCTCTCAAGAAAAGAATCTCAGACTTCCTCCAGAGCTTGTTGGGGTTATTTTTAGACTCCAGGACTCACTTCAGGTCAGGCTAAACTGAATTTTCACTTTCTGCTACTTTTATGTATCCAGGTCTACCAGACTTCAGCTGATTTCAATAACTAAAAAAAGAATCAGAAAGGGTAGTGTTCAATTTGATTCAAGAAGAATTTATTAAATACCTAGAATCTGCCGGATACTGTGCTGTGTTCTCTAAATATAAAGACAACAACCCATGCCCTCAAGAAGATGCCACTCTACTAAGGGGAAAAAACTCATGTATATGTATGTGTATATATACATGTTTATATATACATGTATGTGTATATATGTTTATATGTACATACACAGAACAAATACAAAGTATTTTCATTGTGGAAAAGCATTAGCAACAGGGTAATTAGGAAAATCTGCCTGTAGGATATGGCATCTGAGTTGTGCTTTGAAGGAAATTAGGACTTCAGCAGGTGGAAGTGAGAAGAGAGCGTATTCCAGGTGTGGAAGAGAGGAGCTGATTGGATAGCTCCAAGGCTGGGAGTCTAAGTGACTGGGATTTGATGGTGCTTTTGATGGAATAAGAAAGTTTTGATTAGGGATGGGAGAAAGATTGTGAGTTCCACTTTAGCATGTTAAATTTGAGGTCTTTATGGATAAAAGTTGATAAATGCCCAGCAGGCAATTGGTAGTGTGGGATTGCAGTTTAGGAAAGATGAGGTTTGACTATGTACTGTATATTTAGGAAACATATACATAGAGATGGTTGTTGCACCTGTGGGAGGTGATATAACTAAGAAAGATTATAATGATGAGAAAAGACCCAGGAGAAAGTGCCTAAGAACATTCATGCAAAAAGAGGGGAGCATGAATTGTGATCCAGCAAAGAAGATTGAAAAGAAATGGTAGAAGGAGATAGGAGAAAAATTAGGAGAGCCCAGTGTTACAAAAAATTAAGGAAGAGAGAAAAGGAAGAGAGGAAGGAATAGCCAATGATGTCAAAAGCCATTAATAGGTCATGACTAAGAAAAGGTCATTGGATTTATTGGTTAATAAATTTTGGTAATCTTAGAGAGAGCAAATGGCAGAGTAGAAACTTAAATAACAAAGGACTGAAATATGGGGAGGTGATGAGGAAATGGATGTAACAAGTAAAGACAGTTTTTGGAGTTTGGAAGTGAAAGGGAGGAAGAAGATAAATTTACAGTTGAGGAAATAGCTAGATCAACTTAATTTTTTAAGAGAGTGGGTAGATCAATATATATTTGAGGGTAGTAAGAATGGATCAATGGATAGAGAAAGATTAAATGAATATAAATAGAAAGGATATGAAAGGGAAAGCTCTTAGAGGAGATAGGGGATGAAATCAAAGGTATAAGTAGAGTTAATGATATTGCCAAGTAGAAAGACCATCCCATCCTCTGAGACCACTGCAAAGATGGAGATGATGGAAGTTATAAGAGACTGCATTGATTGTTTGAGAATGGGTTCTCTACTGAGAGGGAGGGTTTTCACAGGGTCCACTACTAGTCAGAAGCAGGATATGACCCAGGTCTGCCTGGTTGCAAAGCCATCTCTCTCTACTATACCAAGTTAATTCTCACTACAAAGTCCAGAAAAAGTAGCAACAGATGCAGCAATGAGAAACAAGAAATAACACACCTAGATTTATTCTGTGCTCTTTAATTCATGAATGACTTCAATATTAATAGCCAGCACTTACAATACTTTGCAGTTTGCAAAGTGCTTTATATATGTTTACTCATCTGATCACTCTGAGGTAGGTGCTAGTAGCCCAATTTTACAGATGAGGAAATTGGGGCTGAAAGATGAATTTGTCTAGGGCCATATAGCTACTAAGGCAGGACTGGAACTTAGGTCTATCTTAACTCCAAGTCTCATGTTTCATGTTTGTTTGATGTTTCAAGTTTCATATTTCTCTCTCTTTTCCCTTTTTCTTCCCTTTCTGTTCCCCTTACCCCTCCCCCTCCCCACCCCATGATGGCACTTTGTAAAATCAAAAGCTGATTGGAATTTTTAAACTGTCATTCCATTTGATAAAACTGCTAACAGTAGCATTGAGGTAACATTTTTTATTGGTATTTTCTCATCTGATCCTCACAACAACCCTGTGAAGTGTGTGCTTTTATTATCCCTGTCCCTCCCATCCATTTTAAAGACAGGAAACTGAGGCTGAGAAGTTGTAAAATCATTTTCCTGGGGTTACATAGATCCAAGAATCTAGGACAAATCTGACCTCAAAAATACTATCTCAATGCTACTGTTATCATCTAAGCCAAATTTACTAGGCAGTGACTCTGAGTGACTGCCTTGATGGTGCTGATGCTTCCTCCACTGCATTTGTGAAAACAAATGCTGGATCCAGTTAATTATGAGGGGAGCTTTGCTTGAGATTCTGAGTCTAGTCAGTGGACAGATAGATAAGTACCTTTATTCAGTGAAGGGAGTATTATTTTCTCTTTGAAGAAGCCTTTCAAAGCTGCTACCTGGTGATTTTGTATTATATAGTAAGCTTAGGGTAGAATTGGAGCTTCTTATGGAATCATTGGATTTAGAACTTGAAGAAACTTAGAGATTGTCTAGGCATTTTATATTGCCAGAAACTGAAGACTTTCAGATTATATGACTTGCCAGTAAGTACTTGTAAAGTGGCAGAACTGGGATTGGAAATTTTAAGTATAAGTCTGGCATTCCTTCCACCATACCATGCTTTAGAGAATCTCAGGCCATCTAGTCATGTAAACCATACATGCATAGGAATACGCAAACTCTGTCACATTCCTGGCAAGTGATCATCCATTCACTACTTGAAAATCTCCATTGGTGGAGCATTTACTGCTTTTTTTTTGAGGCAACTCATAGCGATTTGTATCCTCATTTTACCTCTGGAGTCCATAACCTTTCTGCCAAGAGGCAAGTGACATGTTCATCATCAGTGTTTTGAAGTTGTGTTAATGCATTGATTAGAGTTCTATAATCTTTCCTAGTAATTTTCTTTTACATTATTAGCCTTATTATATAAGGTATTCTCCTGATTCTGCCATTTTACTCTGAATCACTTAAAAATTTTTTTCATGATTCTCTGAATTCATCATAGCTGTTATTTGTTGTGGTATAATAAGATTTGGTTCCATTCATATACCATAATTTGTTCAACTCCTCAAATTTATTGGCACCCCTTATTGTCCAGTTGCTTGCTACAATATAAAGTGTTGCTATAAATATTTTTGTGCTTATGGATCCTTTCCATATGTCTTTGACTTCTTCAAGTTACATAACTTGTAATAGTATCATTGAGTTAAATTGTAAAGTTTAGTGACTTTTGTGGCATATTTCCACATTGCTTTGCAGAATGGTTGGGTCAAGTCACAGTTCTACCAATAATGCATTAATGAATCTGTTTCTTTTCCAGAGCTTATCATTTTTTATATTTTTGATGAGTATGATGTAGAATCTCAATTTATATTTCTTTTCTATTGGATATCATGCCATTATCAGAGACATTTGCTACAGTAATTTCTCCCAGTTATTTTTTCCCATCTAACTGCTTTGATTTTGCTTGTACAAGGTTTTTTTTTTTTTCAATTTTAAATAACTGAAAATTTCCATTTAGTCTTCTATAATAATCTGTTTGCTTAGTTAATAATTTCCGCCTTAGGCATAATTGTGAAACCTATCTCTTTCTCTTCTTCTTTGTCTTGTTGATGATGTTTTCTTTTATATTTAGGGCATGTATCTATTTGGAGCTCATTGTGGTATATGTTGTAAAATGTTTGTTTAATATATACAATTGTATGTTAAGTTTCTTAGTTGTATTCTTATAATTCCCAGCTATGTCTTGGCAGGCAAATTTATGAATATTTTATTCGTTATTTTGAATGGAATTTATCTACTACTGTTAAGTTTTGTTAGTAAAGTATAGAAAGGTGTATGATTTTTGTGGGTTTATATTGTATTCTACTACTTCACCAATGCTATTAATTTTGTTATTTAATTTTTCATTAAATCTTTAGCAGTCTCTATACTTTTGCTTCTTCATGTTGCATATTTCACAAACAGATCTTCATATGGCATGGTTTTTGTTTCCCTTTTTTTGTAAAATCAAAAGCTGATTGGAATATGTTTGCTTTCTTCTAGATGCTCTCCAGTTTGTTGATGTGTATCTCTGGTCTTTGTCTTTTTTTCTCTCTCAGACTCTCATATTATTTTCCTTAGCCATAGGTTCGATGATCCTCTCTATACAGAAGACTCCCAGATCTCTCTATCCACTCCTACTTTCTATGCTGAACATCAGTTTCCACCTGCTAGATAAAACTCAGAATGTAAAAAGTAGAATCCATTATTTCTCTCCACCCTTGATCAATCACCTTCCTAATTTTTCTATTTCTGTCATGGTCAATACCCTTTCTTCTATTACCACCTAAGTTTGAAAACCAGGAGTTCTCAGTTCTTTCTTCTCCTTCATCACCTCATATACAATTAACTTCTAAACCCTAATGATCTTATTTCTACATCTCTCATCTTCATTTTCTTCTTTTCACTCACATAAATATACCATTCTATTATGGGCCTCATCAATTTTTACCTGGACTCTTGCAAGAGCCTTATAATTTGTCTTCCTACCTCCAGTCTTTCCAAACCTCTCTAACGCATTCCTTACACAGTATCAAACTGATGTTTCTAAACCACAAGTCTATGTCTCTTTGCTCCTCAAACATAAACTTTATTGACTCCTTATTGCCTCCAGAATAAAATAAAACTTTGGCTTTAAAAGCACTTTACAATCTGGTTCCAATCTGTCCTTTCAAATTTGAATCTGTCATTCAAATTTCCCTCACCCCATTGCTTACTTGCTGTTCTCTATGCATGACATTCTATTTCCCATGACTGTGCCTTTGCAAAGGTTATCTCCCATGACTGAAATGCTTTCCTTCTTCTGTATTTCCTCTTAAAAGCTCAACTTGAGTGCCACCTGATACACAAGACTTTTCTTAATCTTTTAAATTATCAACATCTCCCATCTACCCATCTGGAATTACTTTATATTATTCTTATATCTATCTTTCTATACACTATATTCTTCCAATAAAATATAAACCATACTCCTTTTTATCTTCATATTTCTGCGACACACACACACATACACAAAATTGGAGCTTATTATACCTTTTAAAACTGAATTGGATCAAAATGTAGCACAGACACATGGACAAAATATTCCAGATATATCTAGAAATATCCCAGAGATATCCAAATCTGACAAGGTCTGAGAACAGTGAGGTTATTGCTTTCCTAATTCTGGACTTTGCGCTTCTATTAATGCAGCCCAAGAGTAAATAAACTTTTTTGACTGCCTTGTCAGATATTGATTAAGTCAATAGTATGTGACAGGCACTGTACTAAACTCTGAGGATATAAAGAAAGGAAAAAAGAAAGTCTTTACTTTCAAGAAGCTTACAAACTAATGGGGAAGACCACGTGCAAGCAATTATTGGCAAAAACAGACTATATGCAAGATAAATTGGAAATTGTTACCAGAGGAAAGACACTATTGATATAGTTTGTATTTTACTTTCTGGAAAGTCAAGTTCTTTCTTACATAAGCTCTTTTGTAGCTAGGCTTCTCCATTCCTGTATTTGTGATACTGATCAATTGTTTTAAAATTCAAATGAAAGATTATTTTTCTGTTAACATATATTACTGTGTATTTGGCCCATCATCTTATCCTGTTAGGATCTTGACTCCATCATCCAGCATGTTAGCTACCCTTCCTAACTTTATGTTATCAGAATATATGATAAATATGCCAAGTATGCTTTCATGCAGATTACTGGTAAACTTGTTGAATAGAATAGGGCTAAGGTAGATTCATGAACTGATCCACTAGAGACCTCTATCTAGACTAACATGACTCCATTGATCATTGCTGTTTATACCCTGTGGATTTCCTGAATACTGTTAACTACTTTCATCCAGGTAAATCTCTCCATGTTTACCAGGATATCATGAAACATTTTGTCAAATGTTAAGCTAGTGAACAGTTATGTCTATAGCACTCCTATAAGCTAGAACCTTGTCAAAAATGGAAATGAGTAATTTTTGGTGAATCCATCTTGGTTCATGTCTCTGTGTCATTTTTGTAATCTATTTGCAGAAGTCATTCATTTCTTCCTTCTGTTCATGTGGTCTGTAGAATTCTCCCAATGTAATATAACCTCTGTTCCTCCCTGCACTGATCTTTGCCCAGATGTTTTCCATCATGCTTCTGAATCCTAGTTTGTGAATTTCCTCACATATGTATATATCTTTTTGATATATAGTATGTCATATCACCACCACTTTATTTATCTGTTCCTTTTGAATAAGTTATACCTTTCCATTGATATATTTCAGCCATCAGTCACATCTCACCAAGATGTTTTGTGGTTTATTTCCATTTCTATTTTTACACAAGTCATAAATTTTATCCAGGAAATTTCAGAAAGAGTGAATGCATATTTACTTAAAAAGGTTTTTTGGTAAGAAAGTTATATTGGAATAATGGACTATCCTTTTCAGTGCCCAGGTCACTCTTTGGCAATAAATTAGGCACTCAGTGAGGTGCATAATTCTTCTTAAGCACTACTGCTAATACCTAACTTTAGCAAAGGACCAAACTGGGCTTGTTATTTAGCTTGGGAATGGGCTCAAATTTAGGTCTATTGTAATGTAGATTTTATTTAGCTGAATTATTTTTTGCAACCCTAAATACAGTCATCATGGTAGTAAATAATTGGTAGATCAGATTAAACCAGGCGAATTTGTAGAAAACATGAACTTTGTCCCATATTGATACACTTCACCCATAAAATTGCTGCCTGGGGATGGAACAGATTTCATCAGCCTTCAATTCTGCTGCCTGCTGTGAAGCACAACTCCCACCTGAGTCATGCAGAGAGGAGTTAGAGTCAAAGAGGAGGATGATGGTATGGTCTGTGACTTTTTATTTATGAAAACACAGTTCCCACTGTGTCTACGCTAGTTAAAAGTATGGAGACACATGCCAAACATATTCAGTATTTCATTTATCTGTGAAAAATATTATTGATAAATACAGGTAAGGTCAAAATATGCTTAAATTGTTTTTGTGGAAAGGTAAGGTCCCATCCCTCATTTCCAAGATTATTCTTTTTATGTTGCAGCAAGGATGTACCCATCTTATATTTTCAACACATCAGAACAATCTCCTGAGTTTTTGAATAAATCCTCAGTCCACTACAAATGGAAAATACTATCCTAATATGACAATCACATTAGTGTGAGCCACTGCCATGATCAAATGCATAGAGTCACCTAATATCCTTGGCATTTGTGGACATGCATTATTTTGGAAAGCCAAAGGGATTGGACGACCTATTGCTTGTGTCTATTATATTTATTTTACCAATATCATGACCAGTTCTTGATCTTTTAAATTGGGGCTCTGGTGGTGCATACCTTTGGCTTTATGATAGTGGGTGGGATAATATGTCCCTCTAACAGGAGCTGCTAATAGAGAGTTTTCTCCAGTACTGTAGTTTTCAGGTATATTATGCTCTTTGTAACCAGGAGGGAAAAGTGGGTTCATTAACAATAACAGCATGCAATTATGACTAATTCTTCAAAATCATAAGGAGGTAACATTCAAGTTCGGTAGGAATAATGGAAGTTTCCTACCTGTCTCTGTGGCTGAGGAGTCAGTAAAATGAAGCGATGCTAGGAGCGTTGTTATAATTCCTACTACTCTGACTATACTCTATAGGCCTTTCTAGATATTACCCATTTTTCTTGGTTCTTTTTTTTTGTGTATATATTATGGATCACTTGGATTCTAGGATTTGATCTTTATAATTTTTGAGGAAGAAACTTAACTCATAGAGTTAACTTAACTCCACTTAACTAGTAGAGAAAATAAAAATCATTTTAATTAAATATCCTGTAAAATATCCTGTAAAAACAACCCTGCAAAGGGTGAAGTCAGTGGTTGCATTCAATTGGCATACTTGGCTGAACTCAGAACTTGATGCCTCTACACAACAGGGGAGACAGTAGAAGTCTTGGAGTTGGTAAGAACTCAATTCAAATGTGACCTCAGACTGTTAACTAGGTGTGCAGATCTGAGCTTAACCTTGTTTGCTTCAGTTTCCTACTCTATAAAATGGACATAATAATGGCACCTGCTTTCTAGGGTTGTTTTGAGGACAAAATGAGATAATGTTTGTAAAGTACTTTACAAATTTTAAAGTGTTATGTAAATTCTAGCTATTATCATTATTATGATGATGATTCCTCATTCAATAAAAAAAGATAAAATTCCTTGGTATATAGACTATTTTGTTTTTGTTCCTCAATAAGAATAGCTCCAGCTGCTTATTAGACACTTGATATTAATTGAATTAGTGAATAAATTAGTTACACCTAAAGCAAATTTCTGTCAATTCTATTCTGCCATTGTTTCGGTAAGATGGAGTAAAATAAAATTGCAGATATGCTTTACTAAAAAAAATTATAACTCTTGTACATATGAAATTCATGCCTAAGAATGTAGCATACATTTGTAAGCTCTGTTTTGTAATCACTACAAGGGCTTTTTGATAAAAATGGTATATTAAAATGAACATATCTCAAAATGTTAACAGTAATACAATACTGTACTGAAAAAAATTCAAAATATATAGAAGTGATGATATGGTACATGTCCCAAACTAGTGGTGATATACCATATAACCAATCATCCATTCTACTCTACACATTGTTCCTACTATAGATGTAGGCACTTAAAACAGTGCCTGGCACATAGTGCTATATAAACGTTGTGGTTATTATTTTTCACCTCTGCTTCTCAGAATCCCTAGCTTCATTCAAGGTATAGTTTATGTACCTTATATCTCCATATCTTATGGAGAACTTTTCCTGATTCCTCAGTTAATATTATTTCCTCAAATTATTGTGTATTTATCTGTTTACACATGTTATATCCTTCCAGTAGGAAGTAAGCTCCTTGAAGGCAGAATCCATTTTTTTCATTTGTCTTGATGTAACTAGCACTTAGCAGAGGGATGTGCACAAAGCAGGTGTTTAATACATGCTTGTTGGTTCAGAAGAACATATGTAATACATGATAAAGATCCTGTACTACCGTTTGTCTCCTCTCCCCTTGACAAAATGAAAACCTACCTCATACAAAGAAAAAAGATTCTCTGATGATGCTGTTAGCGACATTTTTTTCCGTGTTGCAGGCACAAAACTGGTGATATTCTTTTAAGAATGCCATATGTCATTTAGTGTCAGATTAAAAAGCATGCACCAAAATGTGGCTCATTTTTGTAAGCATTTGTGCTGTCTGTGATCTTATTTTTCAATTATATCTGAGAACAAAAGTTCAAATGGATCATAGATTATTAGCTTAATGTGAGAAACTGGGGAGATGACACTTCATTTTGCAAAGAATAGATAAAATGCAAAAAAAAAAGATAGAAAATGCAAAATACCAATGTTTTCAAGATAGTTTACTTAGATACAGTGAAACTAAATATCAGAAAGGACAAAACTTTCAGAGATATACAGAAATGAGATTTTTTTCTTCTTGGTTATGTCAGATAACTTCATAATGAGCAAGTTTGTTTGCAAACATAAAATACATATTTTCATGGAACATCTAGAAAATGATATACATATAAATGCTATTAGTGGTTTCCAGAAAAACAACATTCCAAGACAGAAACACACATCCTAACACTTCTTTATTCTTCTATTTAGTGTATGAATAAAGAAAATTCTCTGAGTTTTTGTTATCTAAGACATTTCTGTTATAATGCAATTCAACTTAAATCTGTATTTAATGTGCCAAATCTTCAAGAGAATAATAGCTGTATTTTCTAGTTATATTGATGTGCATTAAGTATATAGTCTTACATTATGGAATCAGAGCAGTAAGTTATGATTGATGATGTCAATCATTATGATAATGATAATAATGATAAAGCATAACATTAAAAATTAAAAATTCTTCCATGAGGAGATTGTCAGTAGTGATAGGTATTTGCTTATATGGTACTGACATTCTTTGTATTATAGTAAACTGATTTAAAAATCCCTCCCTTTGCTACTAGTATGAAACCTCAAAGGCCTTTTTCATTTTGTGCATTAAAATAACAATAACTGATATCTATATAGTGATAAGACACGCGAAGCATTTTACGTATACCGTCTCAGTTGACACTCTTTACCGGCTTTTTATGTGGTTGCTATTATTATTGCCATTTTACAGAAGACAAAATTGAGGCTGAAGAGAGGCTAGTTAATGGGCTAAAGTGAGATTTAAACTCAGGTTTTCCTAATATTCCATATCTAACATTCTATCTATTGCACTACTGCTTGTTTTTCTGGTTTTGCTACATCTTTCCCAGTACCGTAAAGGATTCTTTTTGTCAAAAGAGATCATGTTAGAATAAAAGGCTTATATCTTTTAGGAAACTATATATAACATTAGGAACTGTACTTCTTTTCTTCTGCTGAGGAGCCTCACTATTTTACTTTAAGTTTATTCATTAGTAAGAATCATAAATACACATAGTATTTTACATTATTGTTGAATTCCAAATGTATGCTAAGGGCTAAATCAATTTCAGTGCTATTTCAAAGGCTAGTGCAGCTTAATGATATTAAAAGTGCGAAGTAGAGAGCTACATATTAGAATAGTAGCCAGGAATCATGAAATGATAATTTTAGAGCTAGAAGGGATCTTTAGGGTCACCTAGTCCAGCTTCCTATCAGATACACATAACTTCCAAAAAAGATTTTTTTAAAATTATGTGCACATGTTTCATGGAAATGATGCATCAGTCGTTGTTTCTTATTGTCCCAATACTGCTTTAATGAAGATCTCTACATTAGCTAAATTGTCTCTGACAGATGGTCATGCAGCCTCTGTGCGAACAAATCCAGTGATGGGAAGCTAACTACCTGGTGGCGGTGCTAGACAGGTCTAATTGTTCTTTTTTGGTTGAGTTGAAATCTATATCCCTGGAACTTCCATTTGTTGCACCTAGTTTTGCCTCCTGTAGCAAGACAAAAAAAAATTTACCTCCAACCCCCATCCTACTTCAGTACATTAGCTATTTTAAGTTATTTGGAGTGATTGCTCCTTTAAAAAAATCTCATCTTCTCTACTTCTTGGCAAAATTATTTTCCCTTTATTTAGTTATTTCTTAAGACATGGATTCCAGATGTCATTCTCATCATACTCCTTTGTACACACCTTAGTTTGTCAATGTCTCCCTGACAGAAATGAGCATAAGAGTCTAGATGTGGTCTGACCAAAGCAGAATACAATGGGACTATTACTTCCTGTGATTGGGACACTATAATGCTAGTAATAGAGTCTAAGACTAATGTGTGTATTTCAGCTACTTTATATTACTTCATAGTAAGCTTAGAGTATTTGATACCAGATAGATCATTAATAAATACTTGTTTATTGACTATAGTCAGCAACCTTTAGATCATTTTCATATGATCTTGAAGTTGAAAGGGACCTCAGAGATTATCTTTCTGTCCTACCTAAATTATGAATCCTATCTATAATATCCCCAATCACTGATCACCCAGTCCCTACCTAAAGCATTATACATTTTTGACAACTGTAATTATTGGTAAATATTTTTTGCTCCTCAAAATGTTTCCCATGGTTTTCCAGTCATTGGTGTAGGTTCTTTCCCTTGGGGCTAAGCATGGATCTGATCCTTCTGTCACATGATAAATACTTGAAGATTTCTATTATGTACCACCTATACCTGCCTGACCACACTAAAGTCTTCTTTTCTTTATGCTCAACACCCCTAATTCTTTTGATCCAGTATTTGTATGACACTAGATTCAAGTCCTCTGCACTGTCTTGGGTTGTCTTCCTCTCCTCAACTTTCAATTTGTTAATGTGCTTTCTAAAATATGGCATCTAAACTATATGTAATACTTTTGGTATGATATAATTAGGGCAGAGTACAGTAGGACAAATATTTATTCTAACATAGATATGTGTGTATATACCTACACATGTGCATGTATGCACACATACATGTTTACACCTCACACACATGTATACATACATGCACACGCACATATACACATACACATACATACATACATACACACATATAAATTGGTCCAGATTTGTGATTTCATTGGGATAGGGAGCTCCAAGTGAGCAAAGTTCTATCAATGTAGAGCAGCAATTATTTTGTGGTTTATAGTTTGAGAAAGAAGCCTGTAAGTACTGAGAGCTTAAATGACTTGTCTAGGGTTACATATCAGGTCTTCCTGATTTCAGGCTACCTCTCCAGGCTACCTCTCAATGTAGATTGACATTGATTAAGTACATGTTAACTTTTTGGCCTACATAAACACACTACTGGCTTGTACTGAATTTACAATCCACTAGAACACCTAACCTGCTTTTAATGTAAATTGCTTTCTAGCCACTTCTCCATAATTTCATACTAGTTTGGTTCATACATAGTAATAAAACTCTTTTATTACCATCTATTGCTATTTACAAAACATTAAATTTATCTCTATAAAGTTTCATGTTGTTAGTTTCAGTCCCATGTTCTAGACTATTGAGGTCTTTTTTGGATCCCAATTCTGCCCTCTTCTGAGGAGGTATCAGATGTGACCTTTGGTATACATACAGTTCATTACTGTCCTGAGGGTCACCTGAACCAGATTAAAATGTGAATCTAATCTGATTTTAATGTGTTTATGTACTAATAAAAAAGAAATATATAAGCCTGGGTAGTTCTCTAAGTCAACATGCAGTCCACAGTGATACACATGAACAGTTTAGTGACCACCATTTCTACTTGACACCAGTGCTTTATTTTATTAGTTTTAATTTAAGGGATTTTATTGATATAAGGAACTCCCAGTAGGAAATTTTCTCTACCAGTGCAGATAAGTACTTGCTCTGCAATTTATAGTCTTGGAGAGATTTCTGGGGACATGGAGAGATTATTATGATTTACCCAGAGTTATCTGTCAGTATTGCCCAGTATCTGTCAGAGATGTGTCTTTCTGACTCTGAAGCCATCTTTTTAAACCACTATGCCATGCTGACTCTCTTGAAGTAAGCAGAATGTACTTTTAGTACTTAAATAGCTGAAAACTATACCATAGTCTCAGTAAGATGGTGAGCATCGTTCCAGTATGATACTTGACAAGCATAACGAGGATAAAGTATGTTTTCTTCATATTGTGACATAGTATAAACAACCTTCAAAATTGAGGAAATTTGTGGGCTTATAAAATGATTCAGGTAGTTAATTTGGTAATTTCAGAGCTGAGTCATAAATAAATGGAAGGATTTGGGAAATAGAGAACAATTTGACAGGAAAAGAATATGTCCTGGCTGACAGTCTCATTGTATCAAACACTTTGCACAATCATATTTGCTGAGATAGTTCTGTGTTAACCCTTTTAATAATGATATTTTTAAATACTTTTTTTTGCTTTGACCCAATATAATACTTCAAGTTGATTCTTAACCTTCAGAAAATGTAAAACAGCAAACATAAAAATGAAGGTCCTTTAATGTTGGTTCTCATACAAGTCTTGGTAAATTGGGAGCAAAGGTCAAGTGTAGTACCATTTTGAGAGCTCATGCTAAACCACTATTTCTAAAGTTTCATCTTGGGTTTTTACTATGGTGTTCAGAAAGTCAACAAGGAGAAATGAAATGTTTTTAACTGGTTGAATTAACCACTTTTACCAGTGACTATTAAATATTGAATTGTGAAATATCTGGCATTCTATTTATTATTGGAAGTCTTATATTTCACATAGAATCTTTTTTCAAAATCCTTCCATTACTGTTCCCATAAAATGGATTTTCATATTTCTCTATTTTAAAAGTATTTTATTATTATATTTTGTTCTGAAAATAAAAATGGTTTTATAGGCTTATGCTAGATAGATGTTCTGAGTTGACTTGACTCAGGCCAGCCCTCTAGTAGTTTAGGTTTGAAATTGGGACAAAATGAGACACTTGTACGTCATTCAACAACTGACAGAAAGATATTTGCTTAACCATTGCAGGAGAAGGATATTTGATAAGGATAGACAGTGAGGATACCTTGAGTTGATTTAGCTGATTCTCTTGCCTGAGTTACCTACAGTAATCTATCAGACAAGCATCAGATGGCTCCTGGAGTTCCTTGTGGCTGCCTTGTTCAGGTATGAGAAAGTCAAGAGCCTTAGCTATTTAGTCTCCTGAGCCAATCAAGTCTTGATGAATGTCAATACATTTTAAGGGAAAATGAGCCCAACTTAAACAGGAGTAAGGAGGTAGGATATTGCTCTTCTTGGTATAACAGTCTATATTTATTACATATATGTTTCTGATATTCTCAGTTGACTTCTCTGCTCAAGAAGTTGTCAAGGACTTGAAGTTTTTACTATGAAGCAAAATACAAACCTTGCACTTATATTCAAACTTAACCTCGTGCTACCCAATTTTTCCATCCTTATTTTATACTACTTCCCTCCCATGTATTCTGTCAGTCAAACTGGACCCCTGGGATCTTGACCCAGGCTGTTCCTTATGCCTGGAATGTCCTCATACATTTATTAGATATATGATTGTAGGTAATCCTTGTGAATCTGTTTCCACATCTTTAAGATAGGGATTACAATCAGCTCTACCTCATTATTTATTTATTATGAGGATTAAATGAGAAAATACATATAAAGAAATTTGCAAACCTCAAAACACTATATGAATGTTGTCTATAATGACGACTGTATGTATATCTCTTACCCCCATTAGGCTGTGAACTTCTTGATGACAGCGACCTTATCTTATCTAAACTCCATTTTGTACAGCAGGTAGCACAATGCTCTTTATATAGTAGGTGCTTAAATAAATATTTGCCTTACTGTATTATAAATAGTAACAATAGATAGTCTCTATATCGTATTTTATGGTTTGTATAGTGTTATGTTGCATCATCCAGTCATTTGGAATACAGAGTCAATACAAATATATTAAATTACATACATACATATACATCTGTGTGTATATATATGTGTGTGTGTGTATACACATAAACACATACACATGTATTTGTTATTCCACATGCTAAAACCAAGCCCCTATTATACTCATCATATTAAATATATGCAGATATAAACACAGCAGGTATAAACAGGTACCATAATAGTATTTGTCCATCTGTTAGACTGTTTGGGCCATGCAGCTTCAATGAAATGGTATTTCTCAAAATGCTTAATAGTAGCAAGTCTATAATTATGCTAGAGGCAGGTGGGGATTAAAATATGTTTTCCGAGAAATTATGAATCTCATCATAATTCACAAGCATTCTGAAATGTTCAACAAAATAAATGTTTTAATAAAAGCATTTTTTGGAAGCATTGACTTTTTGCATTTGGTCTTTTTGGTAATGGAATTAAGAAGCATGATAACCTTACAAAAGACAAGTGTAAAAGGAGCTATCCAAACGTAGTTTACTTAGCAGTCAGAGGATGCTTCTGTTTCACCTTCTAAGGTTATTGAATTGTAAAGTTTCTTAATGCCAGATTGATTTGTTTATTCTTTAAGTATGTACTTCATTTTTCTGTGCTGTTTATTCAACTGCTACAATTAGTTAATGGTTCTTGAAAGTGAACTCCACAATTCCACACTGATCCTTCTCTCCTTGATCCTCCCTCCTTAGGTCTATCCAAGTAAACATGCAAACACACAAAATTCCACTCCTTGAAATAAACCTGGCTAATAACCTACATGAGAAAAGAGAGGAATGTCTTACATGGAAATTTTCATTTCATTAATTGATTATAATTAATCAAACAACCAATCAACCTGAGTAATCCATTTCTTTGTAAGTTGGCTCAAAGCTTATTGCTGGCTACCTATACAAAAATAAAAGCATAAATTTGAAACAAAGAATTGAATTGGAACGAACTACATGAACATGGCTCTGCCCAAGGGAGGTTTGCTATTTGGATCATAGTTTAAAATTGGAAAAGATCTTAGAGGTGCTCAATTCTGACTCATTCATTGTGTGGATGTTACCAACTGAGGCCCACAGAAGTTAAATGACTAGCCTAAGGTCACACAGCTAGCAAAATTTCTGTGGCAGGATTCAGACTCAGGTCTTCTTAGTGTAGGTCCAGCTCTGTCTCCACTTTATCTCTCTGCTTCCATCCTCTACTGCTTGCAAACCCATTTACGATTCCTTCATCCCTGTTGATTATCTTCCTGTATTTCTGCTTCTTTTTGTGGCTAAATTCCTTGAGAAGGTTACCTATATGGTGTCTCCTCTTTTTTCTCACACTCTGTTCTTAACTTTCTGTAATCTGACTTCCTACTTGATTATTTACATTACTTCACTGATAAGGCTCTGTCCCAAGTTACCAGTCATTGCTGATTTGCAAAATCAAATGGCCTTTTCTCATTTCTCTCGCTCCTTTACCTCTGCAATCTATGACGCTGTCAAACACCCTCTTCCCCTTTTAAAGGGTCTTTTCTCTAAATTTTCTCAGTAGCACTCTGCCCTCTGACCATACTTTTTCAGTTTCCTGGATCTTCTTATAGGTCATACCTGATAACCATGAGTGTATGCCCTACAGTTTTGTCCTGGGGCCTTTTCTGTTCTCCCTTTAAAAAATTTTGCTTAGTTAGCTCTTTAACTCTTATAGGTCCAAGTGTAATCTCTGCAAAGATGATTCTCAGATCTAATTATCAAGCCATAACCTTTCTCTCTCCTAACCTCCCATTTGCCATCTCCATTCACCTAATAGACATCTCACACTGGATGTCCCAATGACATTGAAACACAGCATGTCCAAAACTGAACTCATTACCTTTCCTTCCAAATCCTTTCCATTTCCTAAATCTTCTACTACTATTAAAGGCACTGGTATCCTCCCATTCACCATGGCTTACAACCCAGTTGTCACCCTTAATTCCTCATGCTCTCTCACTCCCCCAGTTGTTAAATCTGTATATTTTTACCTTCATAACAGTTATCATTTATATCCCCTTCTATCAGCCAAAACCACCAACTAGGTGTAGGCCTCTGTCACTTCACAGGTGGGCTATTAAAGCCTTAAGTTTGGCTGCCCTGTCATAAGTCTTTCCTACTCCAGTCCATCCCCCTCTCAACTATCTAGTTGATTTTTCCAAAGGAGCAAGTCTGACCAGGTCACCCTCTACTCCCATTCAATAAACTCCAGTGGCCCATTTTCACTTCACATAAAATCCCATTTGAATTTTAAAGCCCATCATAAAATGACTCCCTCCTACCTTTCCAGTCTTTGAAAATCTCACTCACCTCTACATAGTCTATGATTCAGTGAAATTGACCTCATTGCTGTTCTTGTACATGACACTTCCTTCCCAGAATGTGCATTTTCACGGACTGTCCCCAGTACCTGGAACCCTCTCCCTCCTCTCTGCCTCTTAGCTTCTCTGGCTTCTTCTAAGTTCCAGCTAGAATTCTACCTTGTTAAAGGTTCTTCTTAATGTTAGTGCTTTTCCTCTGAGATTACCCTCGATTTTTTCTGCATATTTCTTGTTTTTACATTGTTGTTTGCATGCTGTTTCCCTCATTACACTGTAGTTCCTTGAAAGCAGATGAAGTTTTGTCTGTCTGTCTTGGCTTTTCTATATATCCCCTCTGCCAAACACAATGTCTAGCACATAATGAATACAAAATTAAATGCTTGTTGATTTGACTTGAACTTTCTTTACGTACTCCCTTTGCAAATGAGTGAGAGACCAGAAAGAATTTCAGGACTGAAAAAACTCATTGGGATTGTGCAGTCATCCAAAGAACACAATTATTTCAAAACAAATGTAGTGAATTAAATACAATCATTAGTAGCAACAGATTTCCCCTATAAACCTGGAGCACACTCTTCCAAAAACACATATAAGTAGGAAGAGTGGGTGAACCTAGAGAATACACATGTGGAAAGTCACTCATATAGGGAGCACAGATGACCAAGAAACATACACGTGCAGTGGCATTAATGTAGGAAACACATATGAACATAATACACACATGTGGGACATACATAGGCACCAAAAATGACCAAAGGGTGAACATGGAGAGACATACATATAGGGAATGCATGTTACCCAGGGTGTACACTTGAAGGGGCCACTTTTGGCTTTGATGCATTTGGGCACTTGTGTCTTCCGGGGCTAATATCTTGACTCTCTCATTGGGTCTATGCCCTAGTGGCATGTGTTCTCTGTCAGGCCCATATTCTTTGTGGGACATTTTAGACCAAGTGAGTAGCTGAGGCTCTGGCACCTTTTACTTCTGCTGTTTAACAGAGCTCAGTTTGAGCTATTACTATTACTGGTCACTCCTAGGTATGGCTTCACTGGACACAAGGTTTCAGAGTTCCTCTTTGCTTTGGGGATCAGTTAGAGCCCATAGCAGAGGTGCTACTCTTTCCTGTAAGAAGTGTCTACTCAGCCATCTCTGCAATAATGGGGCTGAATATTGAGAAATGATTCTTATATAAAAAGGCATACGTAAAAATTACTAATGTTTTAAGGGCAATATAGATCTTTAATGATGCTTCATGATGACACAAAACTTTTTTCCAACACAATATTTTCTTAAAGTTTGCTGAAAAGTTTGCTGTCCTAGTTTCATCATACTCAGATCTCTGTCAGGTACCTTTTGTCAAGTACATAGTTACACAGACAAAAAACAGGTGAAAGTGTGAGGGAAAGCTGTGTATTTCACCTTGAAGTTCCACTAGTTACTAATTACCAAAAATCCCCCACAATCATTTTTTCCCTTAATTTTCTACTTTGCGTTTGTTTTTTGTTATAAGGGATCTTTTATTGGTTCATCTAATAACATTTTTTGTCTCTGACCTTAGTATCATATATTCCTACATGGATTTGGAAAGAAAAAGGAATTATAACAATTGCTGTGCAACATCAAAATCTTTCCCCTTCTGGGATCACTGCCTTTTCATGACAGAGCGGTTGTGTAACTCAATGAAACTATGAGCTATCCTGGGCAGGGTTACCCTAGCCAGGAGTGGGGAGCCTGTAGCCTCAAGGCCACATGTGACCTTTTAAGTTCTTAGGTGGAACTTTTTGACGGAGTTCAAGTTTTAGAGAACAAATCCTTTTAAGGGGATTTGTTCTAAGAAGTTTGGATTCAGTCAAAGGGCTACACTCGAGGACCTACAGACAGGGCCACGTGTGTGGCCACGTGTCCCCTAGAAGGACAAGTTATAGTGGAGAGTTCTGACAAAAGGTGATCCACTGGAGAAGGAAATGGCAAACTACTCCAGTATCTTTTTGCCAAGAAGACCCTATGGACAATACTAAAATGTTAAAAAGAGATGAAATCAGAGGAGGAGCCCTTCAGATAGGAAGAGCCTGGCATTCTGTGGTCCATGGGCACAAAGAATCAACCATGACTGAATGACTAAATACCAATAATCACCAAAAGTTTTACTGCCAAACATTCCTTCAGAATCCCTCCACAGTACGATTTTTCTCGACTGTTCACTATAATGAAAATAGGAATAGGGATTAGATTTGTTATTTCATTGAAAGGGGGACCTGCCAGGTGAGGGAACTCCCTCTACCAATATAGGTCAGGCCCTTTCATACAACTTACAGCCTTATGAGGCTGAGTGACTTTTACCCAGGGTCACCCAGCCTGTAGATGTTGATTTCAGCTTAGGTTTTCCTGGCTAGGAGGCCAGTTCTCTATTCACTCTGCTATGCCTTTCCATAGTTTGTTTTAAAAGGACATACATACCAAAATGATAAAAAAAATTTTTTTTAGTGCTGCTTGGCATTATGCCCAAATACTTATTTGTCTCATAATAATTACACCTATTTAATAATAATTAATTCACTAAATAATTTATTATTTACTGTTGCTCTAGCACTTTACTGGAGTGAGAGTTGGCTATATACTACTTTAAGCACATCTTAAGATCATAACTTTAGATCTGGAAAGCATCTTAAAGACCACTAAGTTCAACCATTTCATTTCACTTATGAGGAAACTGAGGTCCAGGAGGTTAAGTGATCTGCTTAAGGTCTCTTAATCTGTTTAAGTAGATCGCATCAGAGATGAGAGGGCCCTTTCCCTGAAGATCTTACAGTCTAGGTAAGGAGGGAGTATACATATAGGAAAAATATATATAGGAAAAAGAAACCACAAAGTCAGAAAAACATATGATTAAAGTTGTATATTATTTAATAGGGGATGTTCTGACCCAAAACTATAGCTCCTGAGCTTTTCCTCAGGAACCTGACATCTGTGGGCACCACTGTCTTTTGTCCCTCATCTCAGTCTTCCAGCTGCCATCCTTAGGGTCCCATTGTCATGGAAACCCTCTCCCTCATAGGGATAAAGATCAGTCATCCCCTCATTTAACATGACTATGCCATGAGTTTTCTGTGCCACAACAGTATATTTCCTAACCCCATCCTCCTCCCAACTTGATACCAAGGAATTTTGCCTTAGATGCAAAGTTATTGCTCTATTCTGACCCCAAAAGGGCATTAGTATATTTTCATCTGACATCCTACTAGATTTGTAGTTTCATAAAAGCCTCTTGGATTTGGGACCAAATTAAATAGAACTAAGTAGCTGGTCAGAGTCAGAAGGCACAAGGTTACGATTATGATTTCTGCATTCTGTATTTGCTATAGGGAGATCCTATTCTTAATCTCTTCCAATTTAGTTACATATCTTGCCTTGGTGTTCCATAGAGGGAAGGGGAAGGGCACAAGTATTTATTAAGTACTTATTATGATCCAGGAACTGTTTTAAGTGCCTTCTAGATATCATTGCATTTAACCACAGGCATCTCAAACTCACTATCTCAAAAATAGAATTCATAATCTTTCCCCATAAAACCTACCCCTCATCCTAACTTTTCTGTTTCTGTTGAGGGCAGTACCATTCTTCCAGACACTCAGGTTTTCACCAAAGGAGTCATCCTCAACCCTTCACTCTCACTCATTCCACATATCCCATCATTTACCAAAACATTCAATTCTTTCTTCTCAGCCTCTCATATCCTTTCCCTTGTCTCCCCTCATATGGTCAGTACCCTCATTTGGGACCTCCTCATTTCCTGCCTGGACTATTGAAATTGTTTCCAATTGATCTCCCTGTATCTAGTCTCACCTTTCTTATAATCCATCTTCCACACAGCCGCAAAACTGATATTCTTAAAGTACACGGGGGATCATGTACCTCAAGAAGCTTCAATGGTTCCCCATTAGCTTTAAGATAAAGTATAAACTTTTTTAAAAATTTAAATCCCTTTACAATTTGTCTCCAGTTTGTTTTTCCAAGCTGATTATTCATTATTTTTCCTTGGGTACTATACACTCCAACCAGGTTGGTTTTCTTGCTATTACCTATTTAAGACATTCCATCTCCTGTCTCCATGTCTTTGTATAGGGTATTCTCCCCATGTCTAAAATACTTTCCCTCTTCACCTTCACTTTTTGCAGACTTTAACTTCTTCTGAGTTTCAGCTTCAGCATTATATCCTTCAACTGACTTTTGCTGTTCCATACCCTCAGTTATTAGGCCCCATCCAAATCACTGTACTTATTTTACATATATATATACTTTTATTTGTCTATGATCATATTGAATATAAATAATCCCCTTGAGGCAGAAACTGTCTAACTTTTGCAGAGTTATTTCCAACATATTGCTAGTACCTGGAAGACAGTAGGTACTTAGTGAATGCTTCTTGATAAACCAATTGTTAGTTAACAGTAGGTTGGAGACCTGCGATCTCTAAAGCTTTAGGGAGAGCATTATCAAGTGAGTGGCTGCCTGGAAGAATCACAGCAGCAGGATGGAATTCTAAACCTGCTCCCCGAGTCACATTGTCTCCTACCTCAACAGAATTAGGGTAATCTCCACCCCACACCCCTGACCCCAGCCCCTTTCACTGGTTGTCTCCTGAAGTTATGATGAGTAAATGCTTCCATTATTATAATTGCTGCCTTGCATGTACAAACTTTATAGAGGCAAAGAGGCCAGACTCTTACAATGGTCCAGACAAGTTACATGTCATTGCAAACATTAACATGGAATCATTTTTCATAACATAATTAGATTCTTAGTGCTAGATAAATGCAAAATGTTGTTGATGGCCTACATTGGAAGGGTGATGAAGAGATCAGGTTGATTCAGCGGAAGGAAAAATAGCATGCCACTTAGGATTATAAGATCATTTATTTCTAATTGTTTTTTCAGATACATGTTATGTGTAGCAGCAAGTCTGTAATAAAGAATGCTGCCCTTTACTCTGAGAATAGTCAGGGAACATTTACCAAGGATTTACCTTACAGTTTATAGGTGGTGTTATTATAGATGAGTATTTCTACTGAAACTAAGTATTTTCCATATCCATTTAATATATTTGAGGACATAGGGCAGAGGTGAATCATTTACTATTTGTTTATTAATTGATCAGATTTTAGTGGTAGCTGCCTAGAGTATCAGAGTAACACTTCATTTATAATAGGTCAAGGTTGATCAAAGGAATGGTTGAGTAGCAGTGACCACATTTAGAATTTCCTTCTTTTTAAGTTTCAGTTTGAATCTTAGAGGATCTCTAAGGTCCTTCATATTTAATAGCTTTCCAAAGAAGAATGTGGTGGCTACTAATGCTTAGTGTTTCAGGTTTTTCTGACAGTTTATGCCTTTACTCCCTGGCTAAGGAAAAGATGGACTGATTTTGATAAATGTCTATGTACCAATTGAACCATATCAAAGGTTTTGGATGCATTAATAATAATATAATATAGCTAATGTTATTAAGCTATAATATAATTATAATAATATAATTAATATAACATTGTTAGATATTAGAATATTATATCAATTAAATTTAATAAACACTTATTAAGTGCCTACTGTGTACCAAATACTATGCTAAGTGCTAGAGATACAAATAAGAAAAAGACAGTTCCTGCTTCCAAGGAGCTTACAGTCCAATGGGGGAAGAAAAAAGGAAGCTGGAAAGTAGAAAGAGGCATAGAGGGTTCCCAGATCATGGGCATCTTGTTCCACCAAGCTGAAACCAGGCAGAACTGCAGATGCAAAGTGGATTGATCTGAGAATCCAAGTTCTACCCTCTATAAAAGAAGGCTTTGGGAGGAGTTCAGTACTATACCTTCCAGCCCTCCAGTCAGAGCAAAGAGGAGACTGAGGAAGGTGGTATCCCAGACTTGAGTTAGCAGCTTGGGGATGAGATTAGAAGTGATGACCTTATCCTGGGAGGGCCACATTGTTTCCTGGAGCTGAGTGATAATATAAATGATATAATATACATTATATTTACATTATAACATATATTATATAATTATATGTTATCTCTCTATAATGATTCATATTTTTATTATAATGAGTAAGAAGCACAGTGGTGTAGTAGAATGAGGGCAATTATTGGATAGGAATACCTACATTCAAATACTGCCTCTGATTTACAGTAGCTGTGTGACCCTCTCAAGAACTTTGGAATTGAATTGTGACATGGGAGACACTGGCACAGGATTGTTCAGCATGGCATGCCTACATCAGAGAAGGTGCTATGCTCTATGAGCAAAGCAGAATTGAAATAGCTCAAGGGAAAAGCAGGATGCCCAAATTTAGAGCATCCACCCCAGGTGTTCACAGGGACTATTTGTGCCTGATGTGTGGTAGAGCATTCTGAGCTCCTGTTGGTCTTATCAGCCACAGTCAGACACACTGAAACTTGATTCCAGAACAGTGATATCATTTTGGTCCTCTTTGACAACGAAGGACAGCAACCAAACCAAGCTGTGTGACCTTGGATAAATCATTTAAGCTTCTCAGTGCCTCAGCCAGTTCCCTAATGCTTTAAGTTTCAAATGAGTTGCTGATCTGTATTGCTGAAAGGAGTTTCCAAACTGGGAGTTCATGATATGGTGAGATCATAGGTTTCACTTCCCTTCCAAAAAGGGAAAAATTAAAAGAGCAAGGTCTAGAATATAATGGTTCTTTAAGACTGTTGATAGGGGGAGAAATCTAAGGCATAGGCTGTTTTGTAAGAACTGAACTGCAGAACTTTATTTACCTAATGGATGCTGTACTTGTTAGGATAAAGACACTTTCAAATTCATCAGGAATGAGAGCTCCCAAGCTTTTACAGTCTTCCTTTATTCTCTTTGTTCTTCTAGATTGCCTGCCCAACCCAAGTTACTGTCTGTCTGCAATGATTTAGTGTCCAGAACTCTCATCCTTCGATATTCAGGCAGCAACATTCAGGGCTTGTTGAGACCTAGGCATTATCTGCTCCAAATTCTTTTTTGGACAGAAAGATTCATTTTTGCTCTTAAGGATGTGGGGCATCTGGCATCCTATAGATAATGATTCTGTGAGACCGTGGCCTGGCAAGCTTGAATTGAGGCAATTTAATAGTTAGGATAAAGGTTGGAGTAAAGTATAGGATGGATGATTGAGAAGCTGTGTAATTAAATGGTACCTGTTGTTGTTGTTCAGTCTTGTCTGACTCTTTGTGAGCCTATTTGGGGTTTTCTGGGCAAAGATACTGAAGTGGTTTGCCATTTCCTTTTCCAGCTCATTTTACAGATAAGAAACTGAGGCAAACAGGGACAAGTGACCTTGGTTAGGGTCACACAGCTAGTAAGTCTCTGAGGCCAGATTTGAACTCATGGAGATGAGTCTTCCTGACACCAGACCTGGGAGTCTATCCATTGAACCACCTAGCTGCTAAAATTAAAACTACCCTTCTCCAAGTTGTGGACAGAGGCAGAAAACCAAACAGTATTCCCCTGAAAATAAGTTTCACTTATGTAATAATTCAGAATTTAGCAGATGATTTCCCTGGAACAACTCTCTGCAGTATGTAGGGCAATAACTACTTTTTAAATTTATAGATGAGGAAACTGAGTCTTGCTGAAGAGACATGCCCATGTTTACATCGCAAGTATGTGTCAGAGTCTATTTATTTTTGCACTGTACTTTAAGTTAGTCAGAGACTGAGAACATGCTTGGCTAATCAAAGCTAGGGAAGAAGGAAAGTTATAGGAAGTGAGGTCAAATTTGATTGATGATTGAAAAAGTGGTTATTTAGTAGAAATAACACTTGATTTGCAAAAAGACTGGAATTAAAATTCTAGACCTGCCATTTATTACCATTGTGACTTTAGACAAGGCACTTAACCTCTTTGTCCTCAGTTTCCTCATCTGAAATGAAGGTATTGTGATAGATGCACTTTAAAGTCCTTTGCAGTTCTAAATCTATAGTCCTATAGGTCAGGGGGCAGGCAGCAATTTGACATAATACTAGTTTTTTTTTTTATTATTATTCTTTATGAGTTTCTGAAGTAGTATGGTATAGTAGATAGGAGAAGGGGGAAGGGGACAAACATTTATTAAGTGCCCACTATGTGCCAGACACTAAGTGTGCTAAGTGCTTTATAAATATTATCTCATTTAATCCTTACAACAACCTTGGGAGCTAAGCGCTATTATTATCCCCATTTGATAACTGAGGAAACCGAGGCAGACAGATTAAGTGATTTGTCCAGGCTCACAGATCTAGTTAGTATGTGAGGATAGATCTGAAGTCATGTGTTCCTGACATAAAATCTAGGACTCTACCCATTGCACTATTCAGCTGTCTCTACATGAAAGCTGGCCTAGAAGTCAGGAAGTTCTGGGTTCAAGTTCTGCCTCACACACATACTGGCTGTATAATGTAAGGCAATTTACTTAATCTCCCTATGCTCTAGGCAATTTTTTAAGACCACAAGTTGTAGAGAAGGCAGCAAACTGCATTGGAAAAGAGAGTTTTTAATCACCTGGGAGTTCTCTATAGCTGTAAAATCAGAGATTCAAGCCTTATCCTTCTAAGTTCCTGTTAGGATGCATCTATTTTTGTTTTCTGTAGTGAATTTTCTAGAGTTGTTTCTCCAGAAATATAGAATGATTATGTTTGTTCTCTGTTGTAACATCCTACCGAGTAGTGAGATGTTCAATGGACAGCTGTAGCATCTTTACCCACGTTCAGAGTTTTGATACTGTTCTAAATACAGGAGAAAAAAAGACAGGATGGCTTAATTTGGATGCCAAGGCTAAACGGGGACCCCGCAGACAAGTTAAAACAAATCAGAAGTCATGCAGATTGCCAACCGAAAGAGAAGCTGCAACAGAAATGATAGAAATATCAAAACCAGATTAAGAAAGGGCAAATAAACAGACAGGATTAGCTCCGAGAGGAAACAAAGGAACAAAAGACAATCCAGACAAAAACACTGGAAAAGTAGTTAAGATAACTGAGCTTGGGCAGGTCCTGGGGAAGCAATATATATCATCATTCCTAATGTTTGTTTTACTATGTCCTCCTTTTATAGGGTGACTAGTATGTGCTCATATAAGGCGGGAACCAGACTACCGTTTACTGAGATCTGACCAAAGAGTAGCAGTTTTAACTTGCATTTCCTTCTTTATACATTTCCTTCTCTTTCATGTATGTTGCTTGTAAAGGAATTCAGAAATTCCCCTCCCGCACTCCAAGCATAATTTTATGAGTTTCTCTCTCTCTCTCTCTCTCATTGAAAAATCAGCCATGTTTGCCAGTAGAGTCTCTTGGGAGCTTTATGAACAGTCATTTCTTTTACAGCTAGAGACAGACCACTTCTTCAGGAACCATTTTCACATGATCAATAAATCAATCAGCAAGCTATTATTAAGAATGCTCTAGAAGAGATAATGCAGTGTTTTAGAAAGAATGCTGGACTTAAAGCCTGGAGAAGTGGGTTTGAATCTCACCTCTCTCAGCTGGATGACCATGGGCAAGTTGACTCTTTGAAATCAGCTTCTCCATCTCTAACATTGGGATGATAAAAGTTGTATTCTCAATCTCATAGGGTTTCTTGTGAGGATCAAATGAGATAATGTGTGTGATATACTTTTCAAGAAAAAAAATGCTATGCAACTGATGCTTGTTATTAATACAACATGGCTAACACCATTCAACTTATTCTAGAGGACACAAAAGAATTATAAGACATGATAACTAAGCTTTTTTTATTGGATTTTGTAGTCTACCTGCAGAGATGATATTCAGTTAGAAAAAATAGAAAACTCTTTTTCTAAACCATGCAGCATTATCTTTAAATGCAACAGCAATCAAGCATTGTAGAATGCACCCGTAATCCTGGTCAGTAGGGAAACTTAAGCTAGTATGTATCTTGAGTTTAGTAGTTCTGAGTTGCAGTGGTCTGTACAAATTGAGTGTTCTTGTTAAGTGTGACATCAGTATGGTGAGTGTCCAGGATTGAGAGGCTAATACATTGCCAATTAGTAGTCAGATTGGACCCATGAATAGCCTCTGCACAATATTGGGAGATAAAGTCTTTAAAGGGCAAGAGTTATGAAAAGTGAGAAGTAATTTCAGGTTGCAATGGTTACTGAAGGCTTCATACAAGCCACTGGAGAGTAAGGACTGTTTCACTTTTGTATTTTGTAGTCCCAGTGTGGGGCACTGTGCCTGGCACATAATAGGCACTTGAAAAATTCTTGTGATTGATTTATTGAGAACAGAGGTATACTTAACCTGATCCTTGAAGGATCTGGATCCTTGAAGGATGGGGATCTGGATGGAAAAGCAGGATAAGTAGAAGGAATGAGGATGAATACACCAAGTAAGTAGAATAACATGAGTAAAATAATTAGAAAGGTGAATTCTGGAATATCCTTGTTACATTAAGTCAACATGAAAGTGCAACAGGAGATCAGGGAAGACAGAGATCAGAGCTGACCTTGTCTGCCTGAAGCCAAAAGTTTAATGTTGGGAAGTAATGGGAAATATGGTGAAATGGCTAGAGTGGCAACAAATTATGCCCTGAGAGTAAGGGAGATTCCATATAGTGGACCAAACAGAAGGACTAGACTCTTGAGCAGAGAAGCACTGTGATAAAATCAATGTTTTAGGAAGATCAGTTTGAAATGAATTATATTAAACAAGCAGGATGAGTTGGAGAGGAAAGTGACTGGAGATGGCTGCCTAGGAGATTCTTATGCTAATCTCCTTTTGAGATGATTAAAACTTATTGTATAGAAATGGTGAGAGACCATCTTTGTCTGAGACATTTCATTTAAAAATTTTGCTTTTTCAATTAAAAATAATTTATCTCCCTCTGTGAGTTCTTCTTTGCCACCAGTTGAAAAAGAAAGAGAAACATATGTAATAAACATGCATAGTCAAACAAGACAAATTCCCACATTGATCTTGTCCAAAAATATGTCTCAATTTATAACCTGATTCCATCAGTTTGAAGAGTGAGGAAAGAAAAAGATAGTCCAGGAATCAAGGAAATGAGTTCAATACAAGGATAACAGAGAGGGTCTGAACTCAATAAAGATTTGACATGATTTTCTGCTTTCATTTTTCTTCCAGGCATATGCTATAGGTTGAGAGGAGTAAGTTTCATCATGTATCTGATGGGATTGGTCATTTCATTAATCAGATTTCTTAAATCTTTCAAAGTTATTTATTTTAAAAATTAATAGTTGTATGTATCCTTCTCCTGGTTTTTCTCATTTTACTCTGTATCAATTCACAGAACTCTTCCCAGATATGTGTGTGCATTTGTGTGTATGGATATATACTTATGTATACATACACATATATGTATGTATATACTTATACACAAACACACACATATATACACATATATACATGTCCATACCAGATATATACATACATAAACATATATGTGTAGATCCAAGTATATGTGTGTATATGTTTACATATATATAGAGGGAGAGTATATTTTGGTTAGCTATTCCCTAGTTGATCGATATTCCTTTTGTTTCCATTTCTTTACCACTACAAAAGAGATGCTACAAATATTTTTGTTCAAATGAGTTCTTTTCATTTTTGTTTGATATCTCTGGGATATAGATCTACTAGCAGTACATTGGGATCAAAGGGTATATACAATTTAGTGACTTCTTACACATAGTTCAAAGTTGTTTTCCAGAATGTTTGAAATGGCTTTTTGGCTCACCAAGACTATGTTAATATACTCATTTCCCCCAAATCTGCCCAGCATTCGTCATTTTCCTTTTCTTTCAATTTTTCCAACCTCATAAATGTGAGGTGGCCCTTTAGAGTTGTTGGAATTTGAATTTCTCAGATTGTTAGTGATTTGAAACACTTTTTTACACATTACTACAGATATTTAGATTTCTTCCTATGAAATATTGCCTGTTTTTATCCTTTAACCATTTATCAATTGAGAAATAGCCTTTATTCTTATAAATTTGAATTAGTTCTCTACATGTCTTGGAAATAAGACTTTTATCTAATGAACTTGAGGCAAAGATTTCCCCCCCCCCCAACACCCATCTACTTCTTTTCTAATTTAGTGGTTTTGGATTTATTTGTGCAAAAACTTATAAATATTTCCACAATCAAAACTGCCCACTTTATCTTTGGCAATCCTCTTTATCTTTTGTTTGGTTATAAACTCTTCCCATATCCATAGATCAGAAAGGAAATTAATTTCTTGCTCTTCTAATTGTGATGTCATTCTTTATGTCTTAGTCATTCATCTATTTGAAACTTATCTTGGTATATGGCATGAGATGTTGTCCTATACCTAGTTTGTGCAAGATTAGGAACATTTCAAAGTAAAAATTGATAGGGGTTGGTGACAAATTGATATATGAGATGAAGGAAAGGGAAATATTAATGATGATCTTAATTTAAAATACATATAATACACTTTTAAAAAACCAATACATAGGAGAAAGAAGTATCTGTAATGGTTTGCCACTGACTGTAAGGAATGGCAGGAGATAAATTTAATTTTTAATAACAATAATAAAAATTCTCAATCCACAGATTTGACCGATTTCCAGAGGGGCATATGACACAAAAGAGATTAAAAACCCTTGTTTGGGGATTTTGGACAAATGTGCTTTTAAGTCACATTAAAGATGTTGGATATGGAAGTTACTCAGAAATTCCTTAATCTCCAAACCAAAACTTAAAAAGAAATGGAACTGCAAATTAGCCATTGCAATTCACTCACATTGCCAATCATGAAAAGATATTTCTGTCTCTTTTCCTGTCCCCTATTCACTCCCAAGAATGCATAGCATGCCTTCAAGCCCTGTGATGGAAAATGGAATATGCGTCCAAGTTGAGCCTCTTCCATGATGTAAGCTGAAGCCTCTCGGGTCAGAGACTGAGAGAAGTATGTCAATAGGAGGTTCCTTTACAGGGATCAGTCAGAATTGTTGAACTGACCATGTAACACTGAAGTGAACAGTCAGGAGTACAGTGCTAACTAAGACCGGAGGGTCCAGAAGCAGAAGGCAGCATCCAGATCAGATGCTAGAGTCACTGTCAGAGTTTAAAACAGAGTTTGAAGACTGAGGGGAGAAGGGGGGAGATAGTTCTGAGGTAAAGGAGATAGATAAAATATTAGGAAAATAGAGAGGGTCCGGACTCTAAAAAGATTTGAGACAATTTTCTATAATCATATTTTTTCTTTCAGAAATGTGTGTTCATGCACTTAGCTGTGTGAATTCTTTTCTGCTTTCCAGCATCTGAAATTAATTGCAACTGGACAGCTCCTGACACCACTGGCAGTAATGCTCTCTAAAGAAACAAACCATTTCTAAGCATCATCACCCAAGTGGTGACATATCAGGACCCTGATGCTCACACAATTATTTTTCTCCAAAGCTTCTGATACAAAGTGAAAGAATCAGGTGACAGTGGAGGAAATTATCTGAGCAAATATCATAATTGTTTTCTTCTTATATATTGTAAAGCAGAGGGATTGTCATAGTTTTTTGGTAGTATATATTTGAAACTCTCATGGAAGTCATAAGAAACCTAGGAATAGGTTTCTAGAAATAGGAATTGAGATAAAGGAAATTGAGTTTAAGTATTTGAGTAAGAAATAACTTCTATGAATTTTTAAAAGAAGCATTATTTTATAATTTAACATAAACAGAACGACTGCAAAATTCCTTCAATGTTTTGGGCTATATCATCTCAAATGTTGTAGCTCTAAAATTCTGAGTTTATTTCAGAATAAGATTTCTAGGTAAGCAACTCATGTCTCAATTAATAATCACCATTATAACAGTGGCCATGAATTCACTATTCTATTGCCACTCAGATAGCTGAGTTATCTTTATGATTTCTTCTAGCTCTAATTGTTATGATTGTACATGTTATACTAGGTTAGATATAAATATTGAAACAGATTCTGATTTCAGCTGGTTGTTGGTTTTTGGATTCTTGGCAAGAGTAAAATAGAGAGCTTTATTGAGATAAACACAGATTTGCAACTGATCATTTCATCTTACTGCCTGGTGACATAGTTTTAAGAAATGACCTGAATCATTGCTTTTAGATCTGTGGTCATGCCATGACCATATGAATAGAATGTATGCTGAGGCCTGGAATTAGTCATTATGAAGGGAAGGGTAAAATGGAAGATAAGAGGACAGATGAAGATACTCAGGCTAACAGGGAGACAAAAAGCAGTTCATTATGATTGAAAATTGATACTCCTGTGCTCTACTAATTATTTTCTAATAAAGGATGACAACTTAAACAACTTATTCAGCAATTTGTGATGTGCAAGCTCTTTAAATACATTATTTTGTTTAAGTGTCACAATAATCCAATGAAGTAAGTATGTATTACTATAATTTGCCCCTCTACTGTCCGTTTGATGCTATCCCTTCATCTCCTCTTCAAGTCTGCCTGTTTAGCCATGCCCACAGTCTCTCTTATTTTCCATCTTGGCCTATCTACTGGTTCCTTCCCTGCCACTTACAAAAACACTCAGGGCTCCCACATCCTTAAAAACTTCCTTCATTAAAACCTGTGATCCTTTTAAGATACTGTTTTTATGTCTCAGTCAGCCTTTCGGAATCATCTATACTCTTGCCTCTATTTCCTAATCCCCCTTTCATTTTGCAACCCCCTAAAATTTGGTTTCATAACATACTAATGATTTCTCAGCTGCTGAATCCAGTCGGTTTTTTTTTTCAGTTCTCATTTTCTTCCACCTCTCCGAATCCTTTGACATTGAATTTGACTTTCTCCTCCTGCATATCTCATCCCTTGGTCTCTGTGACAGTTTTTTTTTCTGATTTGTCTGACTCTTCCTCAGACTCTTCTTATTGGCATCAGTGTGCATCTACTAAACATGGGGGTCCCCAGGGCTTTGTCCTGGATCCTTTTCTTCATTTTTCTTTGTATTCTTTTCCTTTGTTGATCCCTTCTACAATGTCATCGTTACTAAGCAGATACTTCCCAAATCTACAATCACTCTAATGTCTCTCCTGAACTCCTTTTCTAAATCCTGCTAACTTCCCGTTGAAAAATCCCCATCTGAATGTCCAACTGGCACCTCAAAATCAATATAACCAATGGAAAACTTTTCCCTAAACTTGCCCTTCCTCTAAGTTTGCTTATTTCTATTAAGGATATGACTGTCTTCTCAGTAATCCAGATTAATAATCTCAGAATCATTTTTGATCATTGCCACCCCCTCAACCTCCACATGCAACCAATTACCAAGTCTTATGAATTTTACTTCTACAGTGTATCTTCTTTCTATTCCCTTCACTCCTGATCACTACCTTAGATAAGCCTTTTTTTCCCCTTTAGCCTGGACTATTGTAATATCTTCCTATTTGGTCTCCTCATTTCCGGTCTCTGAAGTCTTCGATGCAATTTACATCCAGTTACCAAAATAACCTTCTTATGAGATAGGTCTGATTATGCCACCCAAGGAGACAAAAGTAATAGTAAAGGCAGAGCCTATATTGAAACTCAGTTGCACTGATCCACATCCAGTGTCATTTCCACCATATGCAAAGTTGATTCGTATGTGAACTAAAAGATTTTGGGTATATTATAGTGTGGTAATCTCTCTCCTGCTCAAAAACCTTTGTTGGTTCCCTTTTGTTTTTAAGATTAAATTTGTTAGACATTTAAAGTCAGTCAGTCTGGCTTTAGTCTATCTTTTTAGGTTTGATGCACATATTCCAGGCAAGGTAGCCTACTTTGCCACTTCCCAAACATTTCATCTCCTTTCTTCATGCCTTTGAATAGGCTCTCTTTAATGATCTGAAAAGTACTCCCTTCTTCCCCCTGTATCATATAATGCCTAGCTTCCTTTGGCACTCAACTCAAATGACACTTTCTACAGAAAGCTTGCCTTGATCCTCCCAGTTGTTATTGTTCTCCCACTGGGAATTACTTTGTATATTTTGCATTGAATTTTCTATCCAGATGTTTTTAGTATGTAAAAACAAGAGACAGGGACAGGGACTTTTTCATTTTTTTTTTGTTTTTGTTTATTTCCCCTCTGTCAGGTACAGTGATTGGCACATAGTTGATGCTTAGATAGCTGAGTGTCAAAGTGGAAAGAAGTCTGGATCTGAAGTCAGGAAGAAATGAATTGAATTCTGACCTCAGACCCTTATCAGCTATTTGTCTTTGGGCAAGTCATTTAACTCTCTGCCTCAATTTTTTTATCTGTAAAACAGAGATAATGATAGTACTTCTCATGGTTACTGTGAAAATAAAATGTGATGATATTGGTAAAGTATTTTAGAAATGTTAAAGCAATATATAAATGCTATATGATGATAAGTATTTATAATGTTTATTGGCTGTTAGGTGGTATGGAATGTATGGAATGTAATGATTTGAGTCATGAAAGATCTGAGTTCAGATCTAGCCTTGGATTTTACTAGCTCTGTGACCTTGGGCAAATCACTGAACATCTGTGTGTCTTAATTTCCTCATTTGTAAAATGGTAATAAGTGTCTACCTTGTAGGCTTGTTTTAAGGATAAAGTGAAATAATATTTCTAAAGATTTTATAAACTTTAAAGTGCTGTATAAATGCTAGTTATACTATTACTCCTCTTCCTCCTCCTTCTCCTACGAATGAAAATGCACTTTTGATCATCTCATTTTTAATAAAGTTTAAACAAGAGTTTTTAGGAAGCTGGCTTGCTATAACTTTTTGGAAGAACTTGTGCAAGAAGGGTCTTCTACGTAACAAGTTTTTCAATAGTACATAAAGCTAAAAAGGAGTGCTTAAAAACATATTCTGTTAATATTCTAAATATGCTATCCTACTCTATGATGTCAATCTTGTAAATGGTGTTAACGAATGCTACCAACATTTCTTTGAACTTCTGTAGGAATTTCATTTCTGGATACTGCTTAGGGATATAATATTATATATTAATTATGTAGAGGTGGCATGTTATGGGGAGTGGTCACCTTTATTTATAGTCAAGGAGAACCTGCGTTCCTGTCTTACCACTGACACATATGGGCTCCATGACCCTTTCAGGGTCTCGGGTATCTAAGATTACAAGTTTTAGAGCAGTTATTGATTTGTACAGCTGAAGTTTCCTCCACTGATGAAATCACAGGTCTAGACCAAAAACATGGGTTAATTTGAGATCAGGCCAAACTGATTTCATTAGTTGAAGTTGTAGAAAATATTCATATTTAGAAGAGGAGAAGTCCTTTTAGTCTCGTCAGAAAACCTAGTAGTATATACAAAATCTTTTAGCTTTGCATTGGTGAAGTTCTGTAACAATCCAACATTAGGTAAGGCCTCAGAGACAAAGATCTATGTTGTCATTTACCATGATTAAATAATGTCTTGTTCTTTCTAAATATCATGTAATTACCCTTGTGTGACTATGAATGAAGCTAAAGAAAATAAAATGAAGCAAACATTTTATTTTTACAATCTTATTTTAAAAAATGCACACAGTTATTATTGAGAATTAGTCTATGGATGAAGAACTATTTAATGGTGAATAACGAACAATTAAATTATCTTCAATAAGTGTTATGTTTTTTATGCAACAAATTATGCTCTGAAGATGATCTCTTAAGCAGGCATACAGCTGGGTTGACAGACATGATGAATATCAAATAAATAAGATAGGCAGCAAGACTAGGAGAAATTTAGTTGTTTTAGAAATAACACCATAAAGATAACAAACAGAATAATGGGTCCTCATTATCTGAATCCACCTTCTGTCTTTGAAATCACACTCATTCTTTCTTCTCAATTCTATAATGTCAAAATTGGAACTCATTTTCAAAATCCTACCTTTAAATTTTATTCCCTCCAGCTATAAATTTTCATTCTTGACAGGAATGGTAGAGTGATGTCAAGATCCAAATCCACCTCTCCCCCTGCCCCCCATCCATTTTTAAAACACTCAGTACATTCCTAGAAGTTTACTTGCTGTCTGGAAAAGTGACTTTGTTCTCTTGCACAGGTATGGTCTCTCCCTACTTCCCCCTTACTTCTCAGCTTTCATACTGTTCTATACTAATGGTACCATAAAACACCACTAATTAAGTTAAGGGACAGCTGGAATTACTGGGAACTCTGAAGTAGGAAACATTTCAAAAGAAATATATTTTTATTGCTTTCAAGTACATAACTGCTGATTAATATTTTTGAGCGGGGGTCTAACTGAGCTTAGTTTACTGAATAGATGAGCTCATATACATAATAAATACTTCTTGTGATAGTGGAAAGGACAGGAGCTTTAGAGACAAATGACCTAAGTTTAAATACTGTCTCTGCTATCTATACCCTGAATGACTGTGAATAAGTCTCAACCTCCCTGGGCTTCAGCTTCCTCATTTGTAAAATAAGGGGTTTGAACTAGATTACCTCCAAGGTCCCTTCCAGTTCTCCTTCCTCCATTAGATTGTAAGATCCATGAAGGCAGGAACTTTTTCTTATTTGTATCCCCTGTGCTTAGCACAGTGCCTGTCACATAATAATTATTTAATAAATGTTTATTGCCTATTTACTATTGCCTAGATCTAGCATTGTATGATTGATTCAAGCCAACATCATTCATCTTCATACAAACAACTATGGTAAAGTTTTATGAGAGTTTTGGGTAAATAGGCTACATCTAAGTATAGATCAATAAAATTTCAGAATTGCAAGTGCTCTTAAAAAACTGTTAGCCTGAAATTTAAGACTCCAATTCCCCTTTTTTCTCCCTCTAGCAGATGGCTAGGGATATCTCTTTCTTGAAATTGCCATATGTTTACTGATTTGTTTACATGTCATTTCCTTTCTGTAGAACGTAGTTTTTACAGTGTTTATTTTTGTATAGTGCTTTACCTGGTGTTTCACACATAGTAGGTGCTCTATAGAGGTTTGTATCAAATAGTACAATTCCCTCATTTTATTGATGAGTTAAGTGAGGACAGACGTTTTTATTTGTCCATGTCTTATTTGCTCTGTAATCTTATGTACACTATGAATTAGCTTAACAAACACTTTGAATTATTTAACAAAGCTTTTGTTATAGATTACACAAAAGTTCATTTCAGTTGGGCCTAGGTTGAATTATCAAAATGAATGTTTTATTGTATTATTTGCTGTATTCCAGGTTTAAATAACATGTCTGCATCTTCATAATCTGTTTAGTATAGAGGCATATCTAATTTTGAATTATATTTGATTATTAATATACTATAAAAATTAAGTAAATGAAAGAGAATTTAAATGTAATATTAATTATAATTTTAAAGTAAGAGACAAATTATATATATATATATTTATTTTCAGCTTTCATCAAACTTCAAAATATACATTTTATCCTAGAGTTTTTCAGTGTTTTTATTTTGCAGGTATTGTTCTTAGTTAAAGTACCAGAAAAGATTTTCTCAGAGTGGAAGCTTTTGATTCCAATAATAATGATGATACGCATTTATTAAGCTCCTACTATGTGCCAGGTACTATATTAGGTGCTTTACAAATATTGTTATCTAATTTTACCTTCCCCAAAACCCTGGGAGATAAATGCTATTATTACATTTTAGAAAGGTTGAGGCTGATCAAATAGAGGTTGAGTGATGTACCCAGAATCACACAGCTAGTAAGTGTCTGGGACCAATTCAAATTCATGTCTAGCATTCTATTCAATGAACTGCCTGCCTTCGTTGAAAGATTTAACATTATTTTCTACAATTATTAGTCAATAAGACATTTTATACCCCTTCTGGGGAGTGAGGGGAGTAGAACTAGGTCTACCACTCCTGCCTGTGGATTGATCCCTGCTCTTCAATGTATAATCCTAGAGATAATCTCAGCACTGAGAGAGCAAGTGATTTGCCTATGGTCATGTAGCCAGGATATGTCAGAGACAGAACTTAGATGATAGTTCTAGAGCTGGAGGACATAGAGGATATGTATTCTAATCTCCTCCTTTTTACAGATGAGGAAAGAGAGCTTATGGAGGTTAAGTGGTTTTCCCAGTGTCATATAGACAGTAAGCATCAGAGGAGGAATATGAACCCAGATCTTCCATACTCTGATGCCAGGTCTAGAGACACCATATTTTTTCATGGTAAAAATACTCATTTTTAGGAAACTAAAATTAATTTTATAGGATTGTGTGTGTGACATGACTTGCACTTGATTTTGAGTGAGGGAGGGCTATGCAGGTCACCAGCCTCACTTCTCTTCCAGAGCCATCTGAAATCCAGTGACCAGATATTCATCAGGATGACTGAAGATGACCCAGGATGAGGCAATTGGGATTAAGTGATTTGCCTAAGGTCACACAGCTAGTAAGTGTCAAGTGTCTGAGGTGCGATTTGAACTCAGGTCTTCCTGACTCCTACACTGGTGCTCTATCCACTGCACCACCTAGCTGCCCCTAAAAAACTGCCCATATGAACAGATCATAGACTCATAGATTTGGAGTTGGAAGGGACCTTGGGGACCACCTAGTCACCCACTCCTTTAATGGAGGTAAATGATTTGATCAGGGTCATGCAGCTTGGAGGCACATGGCAATGGGATTTGAACACAGGTCTCGTAGACTCCAAGCCCAGCACCCATCTCTTTCTTAAACCTTCATCTATTCACTGGCAGGTGTAAAGAACTTTATCCATACCTCTTAGCATTTGCATGCTCATGTTCTCACATAATTAAACAAGTGTAGTTAGATGACCCTGAGCATTATCTAAATTCAGTCATTCTTTTATGGAGACCTTGTTGCTCTTATAAGATTTTTCAACACTTCAGCTAATGAATAAATAAACTGGGCTAAAATAAATTGAGTCAGTGTTTTAGAGTACTGGACTTAGAGTCAGGAAGACCTGAATTCAAATCTTGCCTCTGATATTAGCTATGTGACCATGGGCAAGTCATTTAACCTTTCTTAACTTCAATTTCCTTATCTGTAAAAAGGAGCTAGTAATAGAACCCACTTCATAGGGTTGTTGTGAGACTCAAATGAAATAATATGTAAAGCACTTTGCAAATATTATTATTGTTTTTAATAATATTACTATTGTTAAATTTGCAGCACATTATTTTCAGTTAATGAAAATTCACCAAATAATTTTAAGCTTCAGAAATTCCATAAATTATGTGGGTATGTGTGTGTTAGAGAGAGATAGAGATAGATAAAATGTTGGAGGGAGAGAGAGCTAGAGATAGAGAGAGATCCCTGCTTAGATGAATTTTTCTACCACTTGGTGAAATTTCAGGATACAAGGAGAAGGTAAAAAAGATTACAAGATGAAATTTAAGGTCTAAAATAAGGTGTAAAGAAGTATTTCTTTTTATATACTGTTGACTATTTACATGATATAAAGTTCTTCAGATAAATTTGATGGAACCTCAGGGTAGCTAGTGATTGGCTTACCAAAGGATTTTCCCCACTCCTGCTGGTCTTTAAATAAGCAGAACATATTTCATAAGGAGTCAGTCAAGGCAGATGACAGTTTTGAGGAATTTGAGTTTTAAGTCAATAGTATTTGATTCCCCCCCCCATTACAAATTTAGCCTTCACTTTTATAAGATTTTAAGTTCTAAATTTTTTTTCCTTCCCTCCCTTTCCCTTTTCTGAAAATAGTAGGCAATTTGATATGGTTTATACATGTGCTATCATATAAAAATATTTCCATATTAGTCACAGTTGTGAAAGAAGAAACAGATCAAAAGGAAAAAATGAAACCATGAGAAAGAATAAAGTAAGTAAAAAAAAAGTTTCTATCTGCATTCAGAGTCCACCATTTCTTTATCTGGATGTGGATAGCATTTTCCTTCACGAGTCCTTTGTACTTGTCTCAGATCATTGTGTCGCTGAGGCGAACTGAGTTGTTCGTAGTTGACCATAACACAGGGTTGTTGATACTGTGAGATCTAAGTCAAGAAGAGATTCGACACAAAGTGCCATACTCTATGTACCACCCCCTTCTAGGTTGCATTCTTTGAGGGATGGTTATCCTAAGTAGGTCCATCTGCCTAAAACGATAGTTTATAAATCCTCATTGGCATTTACCTTTAAAATAGCCAGAGGAGGCAATCAGCTCAAAGCAAAAGCATTTAATGAAATGGCAGTGCCAGAACGGTAGTTATAAAATATTCCCGTCGTGATGCTGAGATGCGTTCTCCATAATACACACAGGGTCAGTGAAAAGCAGCCATGCACAAGATGGATGGTAATAGTATAGTGTCTCCTACTTGTTGGGTAGCCTAAAAAATGTCAGCCTCCATGGATGATGCTGGGAGGATTGGGAGAGAGGAATTTCTCTCATGGGTTCTTCCTCCATAATTAATTCTCTTCTCAACTCACTCCTCCTCCTTTTTCCACCCCCAAAAACTGCCTTTTTTCCCCTGGGTTTACTGGCTACATCTCTTGCTCAAAGATCAAGCCTCAAACCCAATTCACTCTGGAGCTCATAGACTGGACAACAAGTCCCCACTGACCTAGCACACAGTGAATTTAAATATTTTATTGTAATAGTTTCTTTGTTACCCAGGAACCCTGAGGGTCTTCCCCTCCCAGTTTGATTTTTTTTGATTAAAGAAGTCACCCTAGAGAAACTACTTAAAGAAGCCTATTCATTGAATGGATGTATCTCACTCAAAGTGAGAATGCTATAAGACTTTAGCCTTAAAGGGCCAGGATCTCACATTGCATCCTGGGCCATCTCCAGTCTTCCTGATAAATATCAGACCCAGACGGCTCAGGAAAAGAAAGTGAGGTTGGTGACCTTGCACAGTCCTCCCTCACTCAGATCAAAGTCGACTGCAAGTCATGTCATCATCTTGATGTCATGGTCCTCTTGGAGAATGAAGGACAAACACACCCAACCTCTTCACAACTCAGAAAACTCATTCTCAGAACTGTTTCTTGTCTTGCCTGTTTTAGAAAGTGTCTTGCTTTTAAAAGACCTTTAGGGGTGTGGGAAATTCTTTTGTTATGCAATGACTGTTGTTGTTTTTCAGTTGTTTTCAGTTGTGTCTGACTCTTCATGACTCCATTTGGGATTTTTTTTTATTTTGGCAAAGATACTGGAGTGGTTTGCCATTCCCTTCTCTAGCTCATTTTACAGAGGAGAAAACTGAGGCAAATGAGGTCAGGTGAATTGCCTAGAGTCACACAGCTAGAAGACCAGATTTAAACTCAGAGCTTCCTGACTCTAGGCTCACCACTTTATTTACTGTTCCACCTACTTGATGGATTGGCTAGTAATACTATAATTCCATTTAAATTTAGTCGAGTAATTTCTTCAGAGCATAATAAAGGAGATAAGAAATATAAATACATGTATATACTTCTTTGTGGGTAGCTAAGTGGTGCAGTAGATAGAGCACTGGACTTGGAATCAGGATCATTTATCTTCCAGAGTTCAGATACAGCCTCAGAAACTTACTAGCTGCAAGTCACTTAACCCTATTTGCATCACTTTCATCATCTGTAAAATAAGCTAGAGAAGCAAATGGCAAACTATTCCAGCAACTTTGCCAAGCAAACCCCACATGGAGTCACAAAGAGCTGGACACAACTGAAATGACTCAACAACAATACTCCTTTTAAGACTGAAACATCTCTTTTTGCCTGTTACTTATCCCTTACAACCTATAATTTTATCAAGTGGTCTAGGGGAACTCAATTGCTCTGTGGTTTCCTGATCAATCCCTCCTCACTATATGGAAATTAAGTTAAAAAGTCTCTCTACGGCACAGTGCCCAATAAGCTTATAAAATTTAGGGACTCCATGTTACTATCTCATACTCCTGTCTTGTCTCTGATGTTTTCACTGTCTGGAATGTCTGACTTAAAATACTATTACAGTTAGATTCTAGCAATTGAATAAAGTCTGATTTTGCTAATACATTTCTAGGTTTAGCATGCATCATTTTGATGTGCTAACTTCCCCTGATGATGAAACCATCATCATTTAAATGAAATAAAATTAATCATTAGGTTGGGAACTATATGGCCAATAATGATATAATATATTAATTTTCAGATCATTGTCAGATGTCAGCCAGTTGCAAGATAGCGACATGTACCAGTACATGATGAGGTAAATCTTTATTTCTAAATAATAATTGATCATCACAATGCTCATTTGCATGTTCTGTTCTTTCCTCCCATCCAAGGATGCTCTAATTTTGTAGCTGTTTAAAGCAGGGATTCTTAACCTTTTGTTTGTTTGTCATGGACCTCTTTGGCATTTTGGTGAAACCTACTGACTACTTCAGCATTTAATATGTTTAAGTAATCGAAGGAAGTGTTAAATTTCAGTTAGAGGTTAGTGAAAGTAAAAACGTGGTTTTTTCCTATTCTAGTTAGACCCTTTGGAGGTCTGTAGACCCTAGGTCATAAGCTCCAAGTAAGTTATAATGTGATAAAAAGTCAGAAGTATGCTGGTAAATATTTACCAACCAGCTCTCTCTCTCTGTCTCTCTCTATCTCTGTCTCTGTCTCTCTCTCTCTTTCTCTCTCTCTCTGTCCCTGTCTCTATATATACAAGATACACTTTTAAATTCAAATCTGCATAATTAACATTTTTACATGACTTTCTTAATTCTGAATAAACAACAACAGTTTTTAGTATTCACTGATTTCTGAAGGGCTAATGCTCACACTGAAGTTTTAACAATTACTCATTGTAAGCTCTTATGAGCTGGCTTCAGCTCACCCCATATGCAACTTGCAAGAGACCATTAGAGTCAAATGATGGAAAATAAAAGAGAAAAAAACAAACAAATATACTAGGTGTAGACCAAAGAGATGTCATTCTAGGAAGTGAATCTAGAGGGGGTTGGGGTTAGCACTGTTTTGAGAAGAATATCTTGTTAGTTTATCAGCAAATAGCAACTAAATTTCTGCTATTTGCTCAATATTGTACTACCATAGGTATTGTTGAATATGCAAAAGAAGTGTAAGACACAATCCCCACCTTCAAGGACTTTGTATATTGTTAAGGAGACAGAATTAGCCAAAAGGAAAAGGTTGGTAATTTGGAATGTGTGACTGAGGAATACTGATAAAAATTAAGATGGAACAGATTGAGTCTATATCAGATACTGAGTGAGGTCTTCTGGAAAGTTAAAAAAAGGCATGTGAAGCAGAAAGATTGTTACATCTATAGTAGGAACAATATGGAGGGTGGAATGGATAAGTTGGCTATGTAGCATATTACCACCAGTTTGGGATGTGAAACATATCTTCACTTCCTATATATTTTGAATTTTATTTTTAGTACAGGATAGTATTACTATTAACATTTTGAGATAAGTTAATTTTAAATTATATTTTTTTATCAAAAAGTTCATTTATTACAAATACAGAGCATACAAAGGTGTGCTCCATTCTTAGCTATGAATTTCATACATACAAGAGTTATAACTTTTTTTCTAGTAAAACATATCAGCAGTTTAACTTTATTTCATCATAAAAACATGGCAGACTAGTATTTACTTAATAAAAATTTACTTTAACTTCAATTAATTCATTAATTCAATGAATATCAAGTGTCTCATAAGTGTCTGGAGCTATACATATTGAGGATACAGTGACAAAAACTATATAGTCCTTGTCTCCAAGGGCTATTTTTATTATTATTTTTTTAAAATAAGGGATACTAATCATCATAATAATGTCAATAGCTAGCATTTACCTAACACTAAGATTTGCAAAGTACTTTTCAAATATTATCTCATCTTATCCTCACAACAACCCTGGATGATGTTTGTGACTTTTATCCCCATTTTACAGATGAGGAAACTGAGGCAAAAAGAGGTTAAATGATCCTATCCAGGGTGACAGAACGTAACATCAAGCAAAGTGGGATTTGTCTGGAGTTGTTTTCCAGGCTTAGGGTAAATTGTGAGCACCTGAATGTTCAATCTCCTTTGAACTCTGATAGATCACAGCTGTGCTGAGTTACATAGATTTCATGCCTCCTGACTTTGAAGCAAATCAGGAGCTGTGTCTTCATTATATATACTGCGAGATTAGTATTTTACTTTGGGAATTCACTTATGAGAAGGCTTTTGTGATTACCTGGTTGAGACTCTGAGTGGCTGTATCTTCAGACCTCCCTCTCACTGCTCAGATGAAAAGGCTTTCTCGATCCAGGGATGTATGTAAAGTGTATAGTAATATTTTTTTGATTCAGGCAGTAGAGACCTGTGGGTTATTTCTCTGTATTTTCTCTGTTTGTTGAATAGATAGGAGGCTTGGTAGCTTTGGAAATGTAAAAGAAAAATAGGTGCATCTGGAAGCCTTTGGTTGAACTAATTAAAGTGATTGTTGACCCCTCAAAAGTTGACTTTTCTTTTATAAATGCAGATCTAAGAACCTGTGATAGCAGACCTCCCCTGTATATGTCAGGGTGCTTACTGATACACACGGCTAGTTACGTGTCTGAAGTTTGATTTGAATTTGGATCTTTCCTGACTCCAGATCCAGTTCTCGTACAGTTGGGAAAAATACTTCTGGATCTGAAGTAAAAAACACACAAACTAAAAAACAAACTCCAAACCCTGACTCTGCTATTTACTGAAATCTTTGGTAAATCTCTTAGCCTCTTGGACCTCAGCTTTCACATCTGTAAAATAAAAGATTTAAATCCAATGACCTCAAAATCTCTTCCATCCTAAATCTAAATAGTGATCTTATGACTACTTCTACCTCTTTATTTCATAATAGTAATTTTGAATCAAAGGAATCATTTGAAAATTCTTTTCGGATATTGGCAATCAAAGGTAGCAGAATATTCCACCATGTTTCTGACATAGACATCAAACAAGGATGAAATAAAGATGCTAGTGAAGGAAGAATGTAGCTTAAATTGGCAGAGTTCGTCTGCAAGCCAAAGTCAGGTGGCTTGTGAGAACATATATGTGTATGTATGTGTGCACATATATTTATATGTAACATATATACATACGTATACATAGTATAAGTAGGCATATATGAATATACAATGTATGTGTGTATGTATATATGGATATATCCCTGTATGTATGAATGCACATGTGTGTATATATCATTATATTTACCAAACAAATGAGCAAACAAACAAGAAACAAACCCAAAACAGTGAAAAGCTAAATTGAACTAATAGTATTATCTCTATTTGAGAGATAAAAAGATCCAAAGCACAATGAGAGGTTGTGGCTTGTCCACATTCACTTAGTTTGTAGTAAGAGATAATGAGATATAACACTCAAATAATGAGAGATAAGACTCAAAGCTGTGTTATCTCATTTATGGTCAATTGGTCTTTTCTCCAGACCATGCAGGGTCGGCTAGGTACGGTCAACCCAACCCTCAAGCTCTCTGAGTAGGAGGTTGTAATGTTAATGAGAATTAAAGATCTTCCTCCCCCCTCCCCATTAATAGGTCTCACCAGGAACTCATTAAAGGGAGCTTGATTAGAGGAAGCTTTTTTTGTAGGAATGCCTACCCCTGTTGTTAATTAATGAGTCAGTGGGTCACAAGAGTCCTGCCCTCCTGCTCTGAAAAGTGTATATATGCTCTGAGGTGAGGTTTTGCTTTGAGGGCTTAGAAGAAAGTTCATGGGCCAGATGACATTCTGGGTATCCTTTAAGGAGCTTCCTTCCCCCACTTTTGAAAACCCAGATGTTGGTGCTTCTCTCTCTGGTAACTATGTAACTATGTATGTAAATAATAGTCAGACAGTTGTCTGTTGATCTGTGATGTACATGTTACTTATGGTTAGACAGTTAGAAGCCCTGTCTGTTGGTCCTTATTTCTCTGCTTCCATTTTCTCTGTGGGTGAATGTAATTAAAGTAGATTGTTGACCCCTCAAAAGTTGCTTTCCTTTTAGAAAAGCAAATCCAAGAACCTGTGCAGCAGGTCCTCCTGTGTATGCTGGGATGCTTGCTGCTACAGAGACATCATTTTAGGCAGGCAAAGTTGAGCCTTAGAAAAAGTTAAAGTTTGTCAAGAGGGAACTTGGGTGCAGTGGGGCTATGGATTTAGAACTGGAAAGGGCCTTGGAGGTCACCGTAGGATCATTGATCTAGATTTGGAAGAGACCTCAGAGACCATCTAGTCCAGGGGTGGGGAAACTATGGCTGTCTAGGTCCTCAAGTGTGACCCTTTGAGTGAATCCAAACTTCACAGAACAAATTGTTCCCACCCCTGATCTAGTCCAATCCCTTCATTTTACAAAGGAGGAAACTGAAATCTGTGTAGGTTTTGATGACTTTCTCAAGGTCTCACATGTCAGAAGTAGGTGAGCTCAAATCCTTTCATTGTATTCCCGAGACTCTTTCAACCATGCTAAATGTTAAGGGGCAGGACACTGATGTGGTCAAATGTGGTCACGATTGGTAAATTGGAATTTTAAGACTAGAGTGAGTGAAAGTAGGAGCTGAACTGAGATGATGAATAGCACTGGCTTGGTTTCTTATATATGCAAGTTGCTGCAATAGAATTCTATTGCCAAAGGCTAGTTTGTGAAGTCCTGTTGGGAAGAGCTCTACCCTGGAGGGGGGGAGGTTGATTCCAGCTCAATCAGTCATAAGTGTTCCAGCTGGATGGATTAATTAATTTAAAATTGTGCTAAATCCTGAAAGAAGTGTAAAGTTTTGATGAAACACAACCTCTGCTTTTGTGGGGTTTACTGCCCAGGGGAGATGCAACTCACACAGAAATAGCTATAATACAAATTAATAGGATAGAGACAGGCCTTTGTTGGTGTTAGTGAGTAAACTCTGTTTACCAAAGCAGTTGGGTCCCTTCTCTGTAATTCATAGTCTCACTGGGTTGCTGAAAGAGGTTAGCTGATTTGCTGATACCTCCCTTTATTGGGCAATTCAATTTGTGAATCTTGATCCTTAACTCTCTTTCCTGATGAACATCTCCAAGATGGTTTAATAACCAGGACCTGAGCTCTAGTCTTGTCCAAGTGCTTGGATTAAGAAGTCAGGAAATGAAGAGAAAATTCAGTAGGTCTTCTTAAAAGGAGGACAAAGTAAAGAGAAAAAAAAAGAAATCAAGGTTGTGTTGAAGAAGACACCTTCTTCATTCTAGCCCCCAGATATGAGACTCCTTACTTAGATTCCTCCTGCTGCTTCTCTTGAGTTACTTCTTTCTGTAAAGATGGGGAGGAGGAAATCTGAACATGAAAACTTAAAAATAGATTTTTCCACCCATCAAAGGCTTTTCACCTTCTTTTCTATTCTTAAACCTATTTTTTGCTTTTTAACTTCTGTATACCTCCCCTTATTCCCCTGTCCTTCCCCCATTCAACTCTGACTGCTTTTACATAGGACTTGATTTTTTTCCTGTGTCTTGGGCTGCCCCAATTCTGGTCTAAAATGCCTGTGAGAGCTGAAAGTTCCTTCCATAAAAGTATCTTATAAAAGCAGCAGCAATTGTAATAATACCCAAACCCTAAAAAAGATGGCAACTGTCTCCCCATGACTGTCTTCTACCAGAAGATGGGTCCATCTAGCTACTGGGCTTCCTCAGAGTGATTCTTTAATGTTTTATCAATTTCACCCAAGCTCCTGTCTCATTCTTAATGAATTTACATTTTTCCCCTCCTTTGTTAGAGTTTTTGAGAGAAGCAGTTGGCTTTTATTTTTCTTTCTGTTTGAGACTTCTGAAAGGGATTTTGCCTTTTTCCCTCCTTATTTCTCAAACATATTTCACATATAATAGAAAGAACTTGATTTTTTTTTTTTTAAGAAACCTAGGTCAATTTTCATAGTGGAGGGAATATCAGGATACAAATTGTATATTCAGATTATAAGGTATACATTATTTCATTCCCTTTGTGGAAGTTCAAGATCAAGTTGGCCTCACTATCCTCCTTGGGTTCATTTTCTTTAGTTACTTCACCTTACTTATTTCACTATTAGGTCCCTTTCTGTCACTAGAGGAGCAAGATATTTTTCCAAGCTCCAGAGCCATCTCTTTGGCTTTCATTCAAAATTGCTTTTTTTCCACCAGAAACACAACACAGCTGATACTGTGTGGTCTCTGTCTACAGACATTTCCTTCTTTCCTTTTGGACACATCAAATCCCGTTAGTTTTCCTTATAATTGTTTTCTAGAGAGAAGCAGTATAATGTAGGGGGTAGTGTACTGGACTTTGAGTTAGAAAGACTCAAGTTCAAATTCTGCCTCATATATTTATGAGATTTGTGACCTGACATAAGTTTTTCAGTTTCAAGTTTCCCCATCTATAAAATGAGAACAATGATAATATCTACCTGACACAGTTGCTTTTTCAAATGAAATAATATATGTCAAGTGCTTTCAGATCTTAAAGTGTGCTATATAAATGTTAGCCATTATTAGTAGGCTGGTCTCCTCACATCTCAGATTTCCCTGTGGTTAGTCTCATTCTGAACCCAAAACTTCTCTTCTTGATTTGACCTATCTCCTGTTTCCTCAGTGAAGATCAATGTTATAGAATGTTAATATTTAATATAAATTTTAGACTTTAATAAGGGCCAAAGTTTGAATTAAGAAGAGCCTGAACCTAATAGTCCCCTTTGTTTAACTTAGAGGATGCCTTTTGATGTCAAGCAAATGGGACTTCCTTACCAGACCCTTCTTCTGGCATCTTAGTGATAAGGCCTGGGTTGTAGCTTCAGCTTTGTCAAACTCTGTTAAGATACCACAACTTCAAAGGCCTGTTTAGGAGAGGATATCTATTATCCGGGTGATGGGACTTTTTCCTTATCTTAAATCACACAGACATGCTACGGAAAGAAGATGCCCATAGCTTGGGATCATAAAACCCAACTGATGATACTTTGTTTTCAGTGTGTTTATCTAAGAGAACTCCTTTCTCACGGCAAAATGTATATAAGCCAGAAGATTTCTGTACTGGGTAGCCAGAACATTTCTGGCTCCATAATGCATTATGTTACCGTTGCCTTTAATAGGGAATTGATTAATTAATTAAATCATAAAATGTATGCATTTAGCCTGTTGCCTTTTCTTAAAGTTTTCAGGTCAACAAGAACAAAGAAATTAGATTAGATGATTTCTGAGTTTTCTTCCACATATCTAAGCTTTGATTCTACGAGGTTCTGTTCTTTCTGAATGCTCCGAGTTCATTTTCTTGGCCCTGATCTTATTTCTTGTTAAACAGATATCAGTAAAAACAATGAGCATATTTGCCCTTGTTTAGTTAAATTTCTCTGGTTCTCTCTGGGCTAGTCATGTTCTCAAAGCCACCAGGATTTTGGAGGATGGTTAATTTTTTTCTTCTCTTGCCAGATTGAGAGAGGATGCATGACCTAGCTCATAAAGCTGTTGTGGGAGAGATATCTCCTTTTTTGAGTGCATGTGGGAAGTAACTGCTGCCAAAATAGATCTACCATAATACAGAAATTGTAGAGGTAAAAAACCAAGGTTTTATCATGCTTAAGTAAAAGTTCAGGGAACGTAGGGGAAATAACCCCTGAATCACTATTAGTATCTGAATAAGGCTTCTAATAGACAAAATTATGTCAGTGACAGAGGAATAATTCTAGATATTAGAATCTTGTACACTCTTTTAGGTTATAAAAGTTAAGAAAAAGACAAATTCATAATCCCATGCTTTCTTCAGTGTTATTAAGCTGAATAAATTTAAACATAATTATAATCTCCTACATCCACTAAGGAAACAGAGCTAGTTAAACAGACTCCACAGCCAAACCAAGCCACGGTACAGATTAAGGTACACTTAGAGGATTCATAATGGGCTAATTGAGGGAGGAGATTTATATGGTATAGAGTCATTTTAGTAAAATCCCTTCCTCAAATAAGACAGGGCAAACTACATGGGAAGGCCAGACTCCAGTTTTGGTTTCTTACTTGAGGAATGTTTGCGACCTTAAGTAAATTTTCACATCACAAGGGATAGATTTCAGGCAGCTCAATAAGCATCTAACCAGGAGAAACATCGCTGATCTTCCCCATAATAAAAATTAATAAAAGGAAATCAACAATGAAAAATTATTATCACAAGTTAAGAACTTGGAGTCAGTAAGACTTGGGTTCAGATCCTGTGACTGACAGTGTACAATGTACAGTACTTTGAGCCTCAGGCAACTTTCTGAGATTATGGGTTGAGAGACTCCCAGGAGTTCCTTGGCATCATTCTTGGCAATGATGGGAGTGACCCCAACTAATTTTATCAGGTAGGGATAAAATTACTGGAGAAATCTTCTCAGGCATTATTCTAGACTCTTGGTCTGCTCTGACAGGACTTTTAGGTTTCTGCCACTAGATTGTAATTTTTGGTGATTAAATTGTATCAAATAGTAATAATTTTAGGATTTACCATGACTGTATCCTCTCATATAGAAAATAGGTATCTACTTTTAAAGATGTAGCTACATAAATTACACAACTAGTTTGAGGAAGATATAGAAAGTTAGAAAAGTAATCTGGATTAAGATTTAAAACGGACAAAACAGCTAAGCATTGTGGAATTTCTACCATTTAAAAACACTTGTTCTCTTAGATTAATCACCACCTGGTGTCCACTCTAGCTTAAAGTAAAATCTCATTTTCACTCTTCTCTTATAATCTAACCCTTTAAAGTGGTCTCCTCTGGCCTGAGGCTCAGCACTGTCCTCATGGATCAGCAAAGGGTTTGACTGCCAGCATCCTGCTGGATTGCTGCACTACTAGGTTTTTCTTAAGCAAGCCTTTGATCATTCTTTAAATGTTGTGGCTTTAAGCTAATCTGTTATCCTTTGCTGCCTTCCAGGCTATTCATGCTTACATAACATTTAGATTTAAGTCTCTGTGTCTAATTTGACCTTGGCGATGTCACCTGGGTTTGTGACAGTCAGGCACTCTATACTTTATAGCAGGTCACTTTTTACATGCAATGGGAATTCTTTTTTCATGTCTGCATCCATTAAGGAGCATTGCCATTGTCTAACTTTGGTATTCTTGATCAGGACAGGGATGTTATGCAAGTAACGCTGCAGCAATAAATACAGAGTACAAAAAGTATGGGCGGTTCTTAGTGGGAGGAGGCAGAGGAGACTACTGCAAATGCCTCAGTATGATTGGAAGTGGAACAGAAGAAAAATAAGTATTAAGTACTATGCTAATGATTTGACAAATATTATCTCATTTGATCGTCACATCAGTCCTGGGAGGTAAGTTTTATTGTTATCATACCTATTGTATAATTGAAGAAACTGAGACAGTTTAAGTAATTTGCCCAGGGTCAAATGCCTGATAGAAGCTGGATTTAAATTCAGGGCTTACTAACCCAAGGGCCAGCGCTTTATCCACTGTGCCATCCACCTGCTTCTAAATGAGCCAGAAAACAGTTAACTAGGACCTGGAGACAGATGCACCAGGGACAGGGAAGGAATCAATCTTCAAAGCAGTAAATCTAAGGAAATCCAGAAAGGCAAGTGGAGAAAAATCTCAGAATATTCTAGCATTCAGTCTCAGGAACAAAACAGCAGGTTGTTTGTATCAGAGAGGTCAATCAGGGTAGTGTAGGCAGATTTCTGGGTAGGTAGACTAGTTATAGAGTTAGGTAGACAATATATGAAAATCTAGACAAGTCAGTTTGGGGCTTAAAGAATTACAGTTCTAAAACTGGAAGAGACCTTAAGGAATAAATTCAAGGGATTGCTAGACAGAGCAACTGGCCCTGAAATCAGGAGTACCTGAGTTCAGATCTGTCCTCTGACACTTACTATGTAACCCCAGGCAAGTTACTTAACCCTCACCACCTCCAAAAAAAAAAAAAAAAGAAAAAACTCAACCTCCTCATTTCATAAATAAGGCAACTGTATCCTAATTCAAGTGACTTGCCTACTACTTTTGTAGGCAAAATTTTTGGACAATGCTGATAAACTTGATCCCAAAGCTTATGTGAATCATAAGCACATTTTGATTGGTGGAATGAAGAATATTTGTTTGTTTTTTTTTTAATTATTTTTTTTATTTTTATTTTTTAATGTTTAACAATCACTGCCATACAATTGAGATCTTATCCCCCCCACACCTACCCCCCACTACCCCCCTCCCTCCCCATGACTGCATACAATTCTGTATAGGTTCTACATATACTTTCCTATTGAGTGTATTTTCACTATAGTCATGCTATGTAGTCATACTAAAATAAATGAAAGAAATCATATAACAAATCAAAACATGATACACAAAAACATACACATACACAAACATGATCTGCTACATTTTGCGAATGACTTTCATATTTCTTTCTCTGAGTGTGGAAGGCATTTTGCCTTGAGAACCACCAATGGGATTTTTTTTTTTTTAAGAAGTTCTTGCGTTATTATGAAATTCCAAGTCTACCAGAAAAAACTCTCACACACTGTGGTCGTGGCTGTGCACAAAGTTCTCCTGGTTCTGCTCCTTTCACTCAGCATCAGGTCGTATAAGTCCTTCCAGGCCTCTCTGAAGTCTTCTTGTTCATCATTTCTTATGGCACAATAGTACTCCATTACATTCATATACCATAATTTATTCAGCCATTCCCCAATTGATGGACATCCCCTTGACTTCACTTTTTGGCAACTACAAAAAGTGCTGCTATAAATATTTTTGTACATGTGGGACCCTTTCCCATTTTTATGATCTCTTGGGGATACAGTCCTAGTAGCGATATTGCTGGGTCAAAGGGTATGCACATTTTTGTAGCCCTTTGGGCATAGTTCCAAATTGCTCTCCAGAATGGTTGGATGTGCTCGCAGCTCCACCAGCAATGAGTTAGTGTTCCACCTCTCCCACATCCTCTCCAGCATTTATCATTTTCTTGTTCTGTCATGTTTGCCAATCTTATAGGTGTGATGTGGTACCTCAGAGTTGTTTTGATTTGCATCTCTCTAATCAATAGTGATTTAGAGCATTTTTTCATATGATTATAGATATCTTTAATTTCTTCTTCCGAAAATTGCCTGTTCATATCCTTTGACCATTTATCAATTGGGGAATGACTTGTATGATTATACATTTGAGTCAGTTCTCTATATATTCTAGAAATGAGGCCTTTATCCCCGAGCTTAGCTGTAAAAATTCTTTCCCAATTTACTACATCCCTCCGGATTTTGGTTGCATTGGGTTTGGTTGTGCAAAAACTTCTCAGTTTAATGTCATCAAAGTTATCCATTTTGCATTTCATAATGCTTTCTATCTCTCCTTTAGTAAAAAATTCTTCCCTTCTCCATAGATCTGATAAATACACTATTCCTTGCTTCTCCAGTTTATTCATGGTATCAATCTTTATACCTAAATCATGTACCCATTTGGACTTTATTCTTGTGTACGGTGTCAGGTATGGGTCTATGCCTAATTTCCGCCACACTGTTATCCAGTTTTCCCAGCAATTTTCGTTAAACAGTGAGTTCTTATCCCAGAAGCTGGGGTCCTTGGGTTTATCAAACAGAAGGTTGCTATATTCCTTGCTTACTGCGTCTTGAGTGCCAAGTCTATTCCACTTGTCTACCTCTCTGTTTCTTAGCCAATACCAAGTGGTTTTGATAATTGCTGCTTTATAGTAGAGTTTGAGGTCTGGTAGCGCTAGGCCACCTTCCCAAGCATTTCTTTTCATTAGTCCCTTTGATATTCTGGACCTTTTGTTTTTCCAAATGAATTCTGATATTATTTTATCCAGCTCTAGAAAATAATTGTCTGATAGTTTAATTGGTATGGCACTAAATAAGTTTAGGTAGAATTGTCATTTTTATTATATTAGCACAGCCTACCCATGAGCAACTAATGTTTTTCCATTTACTTAAATCTGACTTTATTTGTGCAAAAAGTGTCTTGTAATTGTGTTCATATAATCCCTGGGTTTGTTTTGGCAGGTGAACTCCTAAGTATTTTATACTGTCTACCCTAGCTTTAAATGGGATTTCTCTTTCTATCTCTTGCTGTTGGACTTTGTTGCTAATATACAGGAATGCAGAAGATTTGTGTGGGTTTATTTTGTAACCTGCAACTTTGCCAAAGTTGTTTATTATTTCAAGTAATTTTTTACTTGAATCTCTGGGATTCTCTAAGTAGATCATCATATCATCTGCAAAGAGTGATAACTTAGTTTCTTCTTTGGCTATTCTTATTCCTTGAATATCTTTATCTTGTCTAATTGCTACAGCTAACATTTCTAGTACCATATTGAATAATAGTGGTGATAATGGACATCCTTGTTTCACCCCTGATCTTATTGGGAATGCATCTAGCTTATCCCCATTGCATATAATGCTTGCTGAAGGTTTTAGATAGATACTGCTTATTATTTTATGGAAAGTTCCCTTTATTCCTACGTTCTCCAGAGTTTTTAGTAGGAATGGGTGTTGTATTTTGTCAAAAGCTTTTTCTGCATCTATTGAGATAATCATGTGGTTTTTGTTGGCTTTGTTGTTGATGTGATCAATAATGCTAATAGTTTTCCTAATATTGAACCAGCCCTGTAATCCTGGTATGAATCCTACCTGATCATAATCTATTAATCTTGTGATAAGATGCTGTATTCGTTTTGCTAAAATCTTATTTAAAATTTTTGCATCTATATTCATTAGGGAAATTGGTCTATAATTTTCTTTCTCTGTTTTGTCTCTTCCTGGTTTGGGTATCAAAACCATATTTGTATCATAGAAAGAATTTGGGAGGACTCCTTCTTCCCCAATTTTCAAAAATAGTGTATGTAGTATTGGAATTAACTGTTCTTTAAATGTTTGATAGAATTCACTTGTAAATCCATCTGGCCCTGGAGATTTTTTCCTAGGGAGTTCATTGATGGCTTGTTCAATTTCTTTTTCTGAGATGGGGTTGTTTAAGTATTCAACTTCCTCTTCTGTTAATCTGGGCAATTTGTATTTTTTAAAATATTCATCCATCTCGTTTAGATTATCAAATTTGTGGGCATAAAGTTGGGCAAAGTAGTTTTTAATTATTGTTTTAATTTCCTCCTCATTGGAGGTGAGTTCACCCCTTTCATTTTTAATATTAGTAATTTGATTTTCTTCTTTCTTTTTTTTAATCAGATTGACCAAAGGTTTATCAATTTTATTAGTTTTTTCATAAAACCAACTATTGGTTTTATTTATTAATTCAATAGTTTTCTTAATTTGAATTTTATTAATCTCTCCTTTGGTTTTCAGTATTTCTAATTTGGTATTTACTTGGGGATTTTCAATTTGTTCTTTTTCTAGCTTTTTCAACTGCAAGCCCAAGTCATTGATCTCCTCTTTCTCTATTTTATTTATGTAAGCATTCAAAGATATAAAACTTCCCCTAATAACTGCTTTTGCAGTATCCCATAAGTTTTGGTATGTTGTCTCACTATTGTCATTCTCTTGAATGAAATTGTTGATTGTTTTTATGATTTCTTCTTTAACCCACCCCTTCTTTAGAATTAGATTATTTAGTTTTCAATTGATTTTTGGTTTACCTTTCCATGGCCTTTTATTACATGCAATTTTTAATGCATTATGATCTGAGAAGGATGCATTGATTATCTCTACCTTTCTGCACTGGATTGTGAGATTTTTATGTCCTAGTACCTGGTCAATTTTTGTAAATGTTCCACATACCGCTGAGAAAAAGGTGTATTCCTTTCTATTCCCATTTAATTTTCTCCAAAGATCTATCATATCTCCCTCATCCAGAGTTTTATTTACCTCCTTAACTTCTTTCTTGTTTATTTTGAGGTTAGATTTATCGAGTTCAGAGAGGGGGAGGTTGAGGTCCCCCACTAGTATAGTTTTGCTGTGAATTTCTTCCTTCAACTCCCCCAACCTCTCCTCTAAGAATCTGGATGCTATACCACTTGGAGCATACATGTTTAGTAATGATATTGCTTCATTGTCTATGGTGCCTTTTAGGAGGATATAGTTTCCATCCTTATCCCTTTTGATTAGATCTATTTCTGCTTTTGCTTTGTCTGAGATTAGGATTGCTACTCCTGCCTTTCTTACATGAGCTGAGGCACAATATATTCTGCTCCATCCTTTGACATTTATCCTATGTGTATCCCCCCATTTCAAATGTGTTTCTTGTAAGCAGCATATTGTTGGATTATGGCTTTTAATCCATTCTGCTATCCGTCTCCATTTTATGGGAGAGTTCATTCCATTCACATTCACAGTTATTATTACAATCTGTGTATTTCCCTCCATCCTCTTTCCCACCATTTGTGCTTTTAGCTCTCCCGTCTCCCTTCCCCTCCTCAATAGTATTCACTTTTCTCCCCCTCCTCCTGCAGCCTTCCCCTCCTTCTTTTAGACCCCCTCCCTTTTACTCCCCTTTACTCTTATTGCTTCTTCCCTCCCTTTTAGCCTCCCTCCCCTTTCTTCCCCCTTCCCCTCCTACTACCTTATATAGCTAGTTAGGATTATCTACTTAAGATTATTGTTCCCTCCTTTAAACAAATCAGATGAGAGTACCTCTCAAACAATGCGCATCTCCCTCCCCTCCTTCCCTCTGCTGTAGTTTTGTACTTCTTCCTGTGATGTAATTTGCCATTTTCTGCTTCCTCCTTTTCACACCTCCTATTACAATCCCTTCTCATACTTAAATCATATTTTTGACATGACATCGTTTACTTTATACCCGTTCCCTCTACGTATATCCCTTTTATCATAATAGCTGCACAGTTCTCAAGATTAGCAGGTATCATCTTCCCTTATAGGGAGGTAAACAGTTTGCCCTAATTGAGTAGCAAGTTTTTGTTTTTGTTTTTTCCCCCCTGTTTACCTTTTTATGATTCTCTTGAAACCTGCATCTGAAGATCAAATTGTCTATTGAGTTCTGGTGTTTTGGTCAGGAAGCTCTGGAATTCCCTTATTTCGTTGAATGACTTTCTCCTTGCCTGAAATGTTATGCTGAACTTTGCTGGGTAGTTGATCTTTGGTTGAAGTCCCAACTCCTTTGCCTTACGGAATATTGGGTTCCAATTCTTTCGATCTTTTAATGTAGAAGCTGCAAGGTCCTCTGTGATCCTGACTGTATGTCCTTGATATTTGAATTGTTTCTTTCTGGCTGCTTGTAGTATTTTCTCCTTCACTTGATAGGTCTGGAATTTGGCAACGATATTTCTTGGGGTTTTGAGTTTAGGATCCCTTTCAGGAGGGGAACAGTAGATTCTTTTGATGACTATTTTGCCCTCTGAGTCTAGTACTTCTGGGCAGTTTTCCTTGATGATTTCCTGGAAGATATTGTCCAGACTCTTTTCTTCATCATGGGTTTCTGGCAGGCCAATAATTCTTAAATTTTCTCTCCTGGATCTATTTTCCAGGTCGGTTGTTTTTCCAATTAAATATTTTACATTTTCTTCTATCTTTTCATTCTTTAGATTTTGTTTGACTGATTCTTGTTGCCTCATTGAGTCATTAGTTTCTACTTGCCCAATTCTAATCTTCATCGTGTTGTTTTCTTCAGTTAACTTTTGCATCTCCTTTTCCATCTGACCAATTTTTCCCTTTAAGGAGCTATTTTCTCCATTTAATTTTTGTACTTCTTTTTCCATTCGACCAATTTTCCCAGTTAGGTTTTGTGTTTCCTTTTCCGCTTGATTAACTCTTCCTTTTAGGGAATTATTTTCTCCAGTTAATTTTTGAACTTCCTTTTCCATTTGTTCAATTTTCTTTTTTAGAGTGATGTTCTCATCAGTGAATTCTTTTTTTATAATTTTAAAATCATTGGCCAGTTTTTCTTCTATTCCCTTCTTCAGCTGTTCCAGGTAATCTAGTTGTGCTTGCGAGAAATTCATAGTCCCTTCTGAGGTTTCAGATGGAAGTACAGTCTCAGCTCTGACCTCTTTGGTGTTTGTGTTTTGGTCCTTATCCCCATAGAAAGATTCTATGGTTTTTTCACTTTTCGTCTCCTTTTTCCTCTTCATGATGTTGGCTGAGTGTTGTAGCTTCTGGTTCTTTCAGTCAGAAGGTACAGATCTTTAAGTTGAGCTGATGTGTGAAGAAGCTAAAAGCAGGTTTTTGTTTTTTGTTTCCCAGATCAACCCTGGGGTTAGCTTGTGAAGTGTGTGGGAGGAGTGGTCTGATCACAGGAGATCTCCTCAGCTGACCTGAGGCAAAGGCAAGGTCAGGGGATGGTGATCCCAGCTTCCCTATTGTCTTCCCTTTTCCCTTGGAGGGCTGAGGCACGCCTAGATGCTAATGCGTGTTCGCACCCCTCCTGGTGCTCGTCTCCCGGTGCTGAGGCTTGCCTGGGTCTCAGTGTGAATTTTCTCTGCCCTGGGTCCTCTGTCCTTCCAGATTGCCTCCGCCACAGTAGGAAGAATCCACCTTTGCTCTTTTCCTAGCCTCTGGTGTTATGAGACTATTTGCCCCCTTCTGCTGTTCCCACTGATCCAGGATTTTTCTGGGGAAATATTTTATGGTTTTTTCACGGTCATCAGGGGGGAGGAGAGAACATTTACTGATCACTCTGCCATCCTGGCTCCCGGAAGTTCAAGTAGGTGACTTACCGAAGTTTAGTCTTCAGGCTGAAGGTTTCAAGGGCTGCTGCGCTGATATCTGGCGCTCAGTGGCTCTCACGGGCTCGGTTTGGCTGGTCTCCTGCTCCGCTGGTTTCGCCTGCCACTCTCGGGCTTCTCAGGTCCCTTCTGCCCTGCTGCGCTGACCATGCTGCTCTGTGCGCTGGGGCTCACCCTTGCGGAACAGATCCTTCCCGCGGACCTTCCAGTCTAACCTGGGCTCCGAATCTGTCAAAGTCTGTCACCCACTGGATTCCGCACCTCCAAAGTTTGGTCAGATTCTCCTTTCAGAGGTATCCAGAGGAATTTGTCCAGGAGCTTAGGTGAGTTGTTGCTTTCACTCCGCCATCTTGGCTCCGCCCCCCCAAGAATATTTGTTTTTAAAGAATGTTGCAGCAATGCTAAGAAGACAATTATTTGTACATCATCATGCCAAATAGGATCATATTATAACACTGTTAAGATAATTAGCTCATTTGAAGCCTAGGAACTATATAATGATCCCTCAGTTCCATGTGATTGTCTCCTCCCCTGCTTTAGAGAGTTCATATTAAACATAAATTTTGGAGCACCACTACAATAACTTCTGAGTACATAGTTATGAAAGCTCCTAACATTTAGCAGAGGTTTAGCTCTCTAATCTACATTTACATGTGTCTTGATAACCTTTGGCCTCTTTGTGTTGAGGTAAAATTTAGTTTACCAGAAACAGTTTAAAAAACCATATTATATTATATATTATGTTATAATGTCTCTTAATAGATAAATGCTGAGAGTGGAAGTTGGGGGAAAGAACAAACCTTTTCTTTGAATTTCCTTCCATCCTTGAGGAGAGGGGTACAACTAGGCCTCATCTTGAGGCTTCTGCTCCAGGATACCTTTGAAGCCAATCTCCTCCCTCCATAGCTCCTTTCACTGAAAAGATTGTTTTTAAGGAACCATAGATAATGTTTGTCTTCTTGCCTGAAGTATTCACCCATGCTGTTATTAACTTTTTAAAACTGTGAGCTGATAACCATGCTACAAGAGCAATAAACAGAGAAGACAACACACATTGGAGGAGTTGAAATTAAATAAAGTCTGCAGAAAAGTCAATCTGAGAATATTCCAACAGATTGGAAGCTCCTTGAGGGAAGGAACTGTCTTATTGGCTCACAGTATTTTTATCACTGGTACATAGCACATCACAGATATTTAATAAATGGTTATTGATAGATAACATAATTGGTAGTGTACTATGTGTAATTGCCTAAATTGTCAGTCATATGGAAGAAAATGAATAGTATTATTTTAATTTAGTCACACCAGCCATTTTTGTGTTCATTTTGAAGAAGAGTCCTTTCACACTATCATTAATATAGAGCCAGAAGAGACCTTAGAGAGACTAGCTGTTTCAATCCCTTGATCTTATATTTAAAGAAACTGAGACACAGAGTGTTTAAAGGGTTGCCCAAGGTAACAGAAGTAGTAAGGTCAGCATAGGATTGGAACCCAGGTCTTCTGCCTCCAGAACGAGTGCTCTTCCCACTATAGCATGATTTTTTCACTCCAGCAGATCTACTTATTGCTACATGTTTTAAACCAGCTTCAAGAATCCAGTGTCTGCTCTATCTGATCCAGTCTCTCAATGCCCAAGGATGGACAAATCTGTAAGCAAGCAATTTGCAGGACAACTGAGGTTCAGTTGCTTTCCTTATCAGTTTTCGGGGAGGGAAATAAAATAAGTAAACATGTGGATAGCTGGTTCCAGGGCTTATTAAGAGGATACAGTGACAGGTGATATCTACTTTTGTTAAGACAAGAAAAAAAAGTCTGCCTTAGGGCCTTCTTAATGCCAGGCATCAGCAAGAAAGAGAAAGGGGTGTGTGTGTGCATGTGTGTGTGTGTGTGTCTAACAGAAGAGGCCAGTACCAAAGAAGTCATATTTTTCAGAAAAATATAATAATTAGATATAACGAAATTGGTTTCCTAATCCTCAGTCCTAAGGTAATGACAATTTTGCTCGGGGGTGGAGGTGGGGTGAAGAATTAGAAAATAGCTATCTAAGGACATAGGTCAAAGAGGGATAGTGCGGGCTTGGTTAGGGCACACTTGATTAGAGTACCGTTGTAGGGATTTTAGAAAGGCAGAAATGAGATGCTAGAGAAAAGGCAAATGAGAAATGAGTACAAAAAATCTGATATATAGATATATATCTATATATCTTTATATATTTCTCAAGAGCTGGTCATCTTCACTCTTTCTTTGACAGGAAGAGAGTTGTCATTTAATTCTTACCTGATCAAGCAAACCTTGCCCTTGCTCATCTTAGGTGTAATAACATGAGATAATGGGAAGGAGCAAACCAGTCACTGCAGGGATAGCCTGAGCCCAGCCATGTGCTGTGAAAAGATGCTCTCTCTGTGTGTGTGTATGTGTGTGTGTGTGTGTGTGTGTGTGTGTGTGTGTGTGTGTGTGTATGTGTATACATGTATACACGATGGGTACATCGTGTGCCCTATATGGATGAGTGCCTGTGAAGTTTAATGAATATAGTTGCAGTTTTCAATTACATGCACCAAAAATACACACAGGTTTTTGGAGTATGATTTTTTTCATTGTTGTTTGTTTGTTTTTTGGTCTGCTGATATAGAACAACATCATAAAACCATTCAGACTGTCTTAAGATCATTGACTGAGTGTAAAAAGATCTCAGAGATTATCTACTCCCATTCCCTCATTCTTCTGTAGTTGATAGGGCCCTGAATGCAATAAGAAAATCTTTGATTCCAATCCTCCCACAGACATTTATTAGCTTCATGTTGTTGATCCCTTGTTTCAGTTGTGTTTGACTCTTCCTGACCCCATTTGGGGTTTTCTTGGCAAAGATACTGGAGTGGTTTGCCATTTCTTTCTCCAGCTCATTTTACAGATGAGGAAACTGAGGCAAACAGGGTTAAGTGACTTGCCAGAGGTCACACAGATAGTAAGTATCTGAGGCCAGATCTGAACTCAGGAAGATGAGTCTTCCTGACTCCAGGTTGTATCACCAAGGCAGTATTCATACCACCAATGGTGACTATGAATATGTCAGCACAGTTCTGAATTGTGAAATATAACAGGCTGTCCACATGGAAGACAGAACCAAAACATTTATTCAAACACCACAAAGCCAAATCCCAACACCAGAAAGCCAAATCCATCATAGTAACAAAAATATCTATACACCATAACAATGCAGGAGGCAACACCCTCCCCAAGCCTTCCCTCTGTCAGGCTTCCCACAAACCAGCTCCCTTAAACAAATCAGAAACAAGCCCTCTCACTCACCCTTTTGCTGTCCCAGCTGCCTGCTTTCTCTATCCTTCCTAACTCTGAACAGTCTGACCAACTTCTCTTGGCTCTGCTCCAGCTCCACCTCTTCCTATTGTACTCATTCAGCAAGCTCCTCCCACCACAGGCATCATGTGACTCAGACTCATGTAACTTAGGCTTCCATGTGGCTTAAGCAGGTCACATAGGTCTATTAATGGATGGGAAAGGTCTTCCCATTCCATTAAAAATACATTAATTCTATCAAAAATATACCAACAAAACACCAGTGTATTCTATCCATTAAACTACCTAACTGCCTGCTGAATGACTTTAGGCAAATTTTTTAAACACTGTGTTTTTTTTTCTTTCCTCATCTTTAAAACAGTGGTTATAATACTATCTATTTCATAGGAGTTTTGTGAAGATTAAATGAGAAAATATAGATATGTATGTATAAACATATTCACATGTATGTGTTATATATACATATAGTGCTCTGCAGATTTTAGAATGCTGTATTGATATTAACTGTTATTATTAGTATTATTATAGAAGAAATTGAGATTCAATGAGGCTTAATGATTTTTTGAGAGGATGCAGATTTTCAGTGGAAGAGTAATGACTTAAACCTAGGCTCTTAACTCCACATCCAGTCCCCCTTTCCCTGCACCAGATGTTTCTGAACATAATAGAAAAATAAATCTTTCAGGGAAGAAAATTCCAAGGGGCACGAGATTCAGTGTCTAGAGCAAGGGTGGGAACTTATGTTCTTGAGGCCACTGGTGGACTTTTAGGTCCTCAAGTGTGGTCCTTTGGTTGAATTCTTTTATTAAGGGGATTTGTTCTGTGAAGTTTGGATTCTATCCCTCAAGGCTACAGTTTCCCTATTCCTGATTTGGAAGCTCCTCAATGGAAAAGTATGACACAGAGCTTTATAAAATTATAGATTTATACATAGACAGTTTCAAAGGATTTCAGAGGCTATTCAGTCCAATATCTCACTTTAGTTATTTATTTGTTTATTTTTTTTACAGACGAGAAGTCTTAAAGTCAAGGAGGTTGTGATGCGCCTAAACTTGCACAGGTAATAATTATCAATAAAAGAAACAAAGGAAACGCTATATCAGAGTAGTACAATGTTGTTGTTTTTTTTTTTTAATGAAAGGTGATTCCAAAAAGCTGAAGAAATATTGGCCTTTATTCTACAGAAGAGTAGCAGGAAGAAGCAGTAGGAGGAATACTGTGACTTCCCCCATAATGAAGAGATACACAGTGAGGGTTATAGATGCCACCATATGCAGACCTAACACCGCTAATCAGGAGGAATTCTCTCTCCAGAGCACGTATCCAAAAGGTGGCAGACAGCCAGACAAGAAGGAACAAACCCACTGACTGCTACCCACCTGTGCTGATTCATGTAGCAATGAGTAACACTGTCAGAAGAAATCTCAAATGGAAGGAATGGAAGGAGTTGGGAGCATGGGCTGTGTTTTCATCTCTCAGCTGAAAGTAGCAGTTTTGGAAGGGAGAGGAGGGTATGGAAGTGAGCTGCTGGGTGAGTAGAGTGTCAAAGAACAATGTTTGATGTTTCTCCACCATAGTTTATGATACAAGAATAATACACCCCCTCAAAAGGAATGGAATACAGTTCCTCAAGATTAGAGAGAATGAGTTAGACAGGAGACTCACTGACCTGATATAAATGTTTTTAAAGTGAAATTTGAGTGAGAGGGAGAAAATTGCCCAGATGGAACTGGAAAGTGACTATGTAATTTTGCAGTTCTTAGGAGCAAAGGAAGGGAAACTGTGCAGTCAGATATATGTATTTTAGATTTTTAAGAAAGCAAAAGAAAGATAAACAACAGGTAGGAGGATATCATGTTCTGTTGATCCAAATGTGAATGAAAGGGACAGAAAGTTTTCAAAAATGGAATTACTATCATATACATGTAATAAATGTTATTAAAGAAGAAAGAAAGAGAGATATCTAGTGAAACCAAGTCAGAGAATTCTCTGATTATCTCAAATTAAAAAAAAAGATATTTAGTGAAGATAGAAAGAGGAACTTGTTTCATACCTGGCAATTTTGGTATTCAGGGCAACTACTGTTTGAAGAAAGCAGCACCAATAACCACACACATCATGAAAGGAGCCCTCAAATCCCCTTTGTAATTAGAGATGAAAAAATATGGTAATTAGAATAGTAATAATAAGCTAGAATAGCAATAATAATGATAATAGAACTAATAAGCAATAATAAACTGCACTAAGACTTTTGGGACATCCAGTATAATAAATACTCCATTAAATACGAGGTTAAGAGGCAGTGTATTACAGTGGATAGAGAATTGGTCTTTGAGCTACGATGATCCTGGACAAGTTACTTAAACTCTCAGCAGGAATACTCACCACTGCTAGGGCGTGCTTACATTTCCCCCCAGACCCAGAATCCAACAAAGATGGTCCAGAATTGGGAATACACATTAGTCCTTCCCTCTTTCATTTCCCAGTCACCCCTTTTCCCAGCTCAAGCTACCTTTTTGTTGGCTGGTAAGATTTGGATGAGATAGGAATCACCAACTCTATTCTTTCTGGTCATTTGGAGGTCTCAAAGGTCTTAATTATCTGCCCTGCTACTGCCTCCAAAGGTCCTCCAGGGCTTACCATCTGCCCTGCTCCTATCTCCCACAGAGCCCTCTATCTTTGATCACTCTATTTTTGAACATTATGTAAGAATACCTGGACCTTATCATTCCCCTCTCCTAATCCACCCCAGGGCTCTCTTACTGTTTGGCCTTTCCATCTGCTCTTTAACTGAACTTTCTTTTAGGTTCCTTTCTCAAATAAGTGTAAGTTCTTTGAGAACAAGAATTTTGTCTTTTTTTTTTAAATTTGGTTCTCTAGTTCCTAATATAGTGCTTGGCATATAGTTGGTTGTTGTCCTTTGTCTTAGAAGAGGACCAAAATGACATCATCGTTCTAAAGTGAAATTTCAGTGTGTCCGACTGTGGCTGATATGGCCAATAAGAGCTCAGAATGCTCTACCACAGGTTGGGCACAGATAGTCCATATGAATATTTGAGGTGAATATCCCAAATTTGCGCATCCTGTGTTTACTTTGTGCTATCTCAATTCTGCTTTGCTCAAAGAGCCACAGCACCTTTTCTTCTGTGGGCATGCCATGCTGAATGGTCCTGTGCCAGTGTCTCCCATGTTGCACAGTCAAATCCAAAGTTCTTGAGAGAGACCTTGAGAGTGTCCTTGTATCATTTCTTCTGGCTACCATGTGATTGTCTGCCCCCTGCAAGTTCTTCATAAATAGTCTTTTTGGCAGGCGTGCATTTGAACAATGTGGCCAGTCCATCAGGGTTGCACTCTCTGAAGCATAGTCTGAATACTTGGCAGTTCAGCTCGAGCAAGGACTTCAGTATATGGTGCCTTATCCTGCCAGGTGATCCTCAGAATTTTCCTAAGACAGTTCACATGGAAACGATTCAGTTTCCTGGCATGGTGCTGGCAGACTGTTCATGCTTCACAGGCATACAACAATGAGGTCAGCACAATGGCTCTTCAATTTGGTAGTCAGTTTAACACATCTTCTCTCCCAAATTTTTCTTCAGAGCCTCCCAAACGCTGAGCTAGCTCTGGCAATGCATGCATCAACTTCATTATCAATGTGTACCTCCCTGGAAAGCACACTACCAAGGTAAGTTAATTTATCCACAGCTTTCAAAACTTCTCCATTTGTTGTAATTGATGGTTCCACATATGTATAGTACGGTGGTGACTGATGGAGCACCTGTTCTTTTTAGTGTTAATTATTAGGCTAAAATTAGGCAGCAGAGAATTGATCCATACTTTGTTGCATCTCAGTTTCAGAGGCTGCATTGAGTGCAAAATCATCTGCAAACAGAAAATCATGCACCAACACTCCCTCCACTTTGGTCTTGGCTTGTAACCTTTTCAAGTTGAAGAACTTACCATCAGTATGGTAGTTGACCTTGATGCTGTGTTCATCCTCATTGAAAGCATTTGTCAACATGGCTAAAAACTTCATGCTAAATAGCAGGGGAGCAAGCATACAGCCCTGTTTCACTCCATTGGTGACTAGGAAGGCAGAAGAGCTTTGTCCATTATCCAGAACCTGGGCAAACATGCCATCATGAAATTAATGTACAATATTGATGAACTTCTCTGGGCAACCAAATTTTGACATAATTTTCCATAAGCCCACAACTAACAGTGCCAAAGGCCTTGGTCAGATCTACAAACGTTGCATACAGCCCTTTGTTCTGCTCCTGACATTTCTCCTGGAGTTGTTGGGCAGCAAACACCATATCAACTATTCCTTGGCCCTTTCTGAAGCCACATTGGCTCTCAGGTATGTGACTATCTTCTGGGTGAAGGATCAGGCTATTAAGGAGGACTCTAGTGAGAATTTTGACTGCAGTAACTAAGAGAGAGATCCCCCTGTGATTGTCACAAGACAACCTATTCCCTTTACCCTTATAGAGATGAACAGTGGAGGCATCCTTGAACTCCTGGGGGATAACCTCCTCTTGCCATAGAACCTGGAAAATTTCAGTCAACTTTTGTATGAATAATGGTCCCCCTACCTTGTAAATCTCAACTGGAATAGCATCAGTACCAGGTGCTTTGCCACATGAAAGGAGCCTAATGGGACTCAAAACCTCTTCTTCTGTTGGAAGTTCAGCTAAGGAGGGATTGACTTCAACCTGAGGTAAATAGTCAATGGCCTCAGCATTGATTGATGATGATTTGTTGAGAACACTGTGGAAGTGTTTAGGAAGTGTTCAGTCCATCTCTCTAGGATCACGTCCTTATCACTAATCAATGTGGCTCCATCAGCAATGAGTAGTTGTGATGCACCATAGGTTTTTGGTCGATAAATAGCTTTCAGGAAATCATAAAAGTGCTTGGGATTGTTACTATAAGCATAAAACTGGATTTCATCTGCCTTTTTACTGAACCAGGAGTTTTGCATCTCTCTAAGCTTTACTTGTACTTTTCTGTAATCAAATGCTGCCTTCTTAGAGGGGGATGAACTATCCTGCTGGTAAATCTTGTGGAATTCTTGTTTTTCATTTAGCAGCTTCTGAATTTCCCCATCATTTTCATCAAATCAGTCTTGGTGTTTGCAAGTGTTCTGACCCAGATGAGCAAATGCAGTGCTGTACACCAAATCTCTGAAAAGTGCCCACTCCTTTTCTGCTCCACTGTTGCCAACTGTATGTTGGCTCAACTTTCCCTCCAAGTTAACAACAAACTGTTCACACTCAGAGAAAAGCTCTAATTTGTTGATATTAATTCTTCTGGTAGTCATTTTTCCTTGGGGGTGGCACTTTTGATGAATACAAATATTTAACTTGAAAATGATAAGTCTATGATCAGTCCAGCACTCTGCACCACACATTGCCTTTGCCACTCTTACATCTTGTCTGTCTGTTCTCCTTACAATCGCATAATCTATTAGATGCCAGTGTTTGCTGTGAGGATGCATCCATGAAGTTTTATTGTGTTTAAATAAGCAGAAGACAGTGTTGGTGATGAAGGTCATGTGACGCACAAGTTTTCAGCAGTAAATAACCATTGCTGTTGCTGTTTCCAGCTCCATTCCTCCCTAGGACTCCTTGCCAAGTCTGGTAGTCTGAGACTATTCTAGCACTAAAGTCACCCAAAATTATAAGCTTGTCCTCTTTTGGCACATTGACAATAATGTTCTCTAGGTCTTCATAAAATTTTTATTTGACTTCATCAGGGTTTGTCATGGTGGAAGCATAGGCACTGATGATGGTGGCATGGCATTTTCCTGTGAGTGGCAATCGCATTGTCATAAGCTGTCATTCACTCCTTTAGACAGGCATGCCAGCTTGCTGATTGGATTGATTTTGATTGTAAAACCCATGCCAGCTTCATGGCGCTCCCCTTCCCTGTGCCCACTCCAGAAAAAGGTGTATCCAGTTCCAACCTCAGTAAGCTGGCCTTCATTTGCCAACTTTATTTCACTCAGGGCTGCTATTTGAATGTGATACCTATTGAGTTTTCTTGCAACAAGAGCAGTTCTTCTTTCAGGTCCACTGGATTTTGTGTGGTCTATTAGTGTGTGCACGTTCCATGTGCTGATGGTAAGTGGAATCATCTTTGCAGTTGTTTTTGTACATTTTTTTGTGTTTCGACCACATAGTGGGATTCCCTGCCTGCCGCAGTAATCAGGCCATGGTTGGGTAATTAGGCAATGTTTAAGGCATTTTTTCTAGCCCCCTTCCTCATACCAGGAGGTGAGCAGTGTGATTCTTAGAAAGCTGCTCAGACACCCAGGGGGCTGCTGAGTCCCACTGCTGCTTCCAATGAGAAACGACCCTATGGCGTGGGCCGCCTGTGTGCAGCGTTGTGACTACAGCTCCCAGTGTATCCGCATCTGCTGCTTCAGCACTTGTCTATTGCCACAGGACTTTGAAGCATAATACTGAAATGGTATGGGTGATGTCTTTTGATTTGTGCGTAAATTGGATTTAAGTGAGGCAGAGTTGCGCTAAGTTGTCAGCCTCACTCTCTCCTCCAGAGTCATCATAATCCAGTGACAGGACAGAACCAAGATGACTGGTGATGGCTCAGGTTGCAGTGGATGACCTTGGAATCTTTGATGTCTAACCAAGCTCCAAGTGCTCCACATCGCCTGCTTCATTTGCCTTCACTGCCGTTGGACAAATTGTTCTCATCCACACATTCCATCAGATGAAGTCTTCACATGCTTGGGGTAGATACCCCCCTAACTCACCAGTGGGTTTTGAGAACCCTTGGTTACCCTCAACCTGGTTTGGCCCATCTGCCTAAAATGGTTTACTGGGGTGTGGCTGCTGTGCATGCTGCAGCTTCTTGGAACCACAGGTGAGAGTTAGGTGGAATAAGTGGACACCAAAGGTGGAAGAGCCCTGAAAAGGGTTCAGCAGTCACCACATCAAAGGTGCTGGTACTGATACTGGTGCTGGTCCTCCCTGAACACACCCTACACCCCTTGGCTTATAGTAAGTGCTTAATAAATGTCCTTTCCATTATTAATTGATTAATTCACTGCTCCAAGCAACTTGCTAAGACCATAAGTTAGGTTGCAGAGAAGGTGCGTGCATGCATTGGTCAAGAGCATTTTCTTATACAGGAGTTCCTTAAATCAAAGAAATCACACATCCAGTCCCTATTCCTATCTCTTTTTAAGAAAAATTCAGTTTGAATATAATTCTATTTATTTAATCTATTATTTCTTTATCAAGTATCAAAGAGCTGATGTCTAAAAGTTCAAGTTCACTTTTATCAGCTTTCTCCCAATAGTGCTCCTTGATAGGAGCACTAGTGACTATTTTAGGTTAGGTCAGAGCTGTTGAACACATAGCCTGCTGAACACTATCAGTGCTGCCCAAACCAGATTAAAATGTAATTGGGAAATATTTCACAAAATAAATAAAAGTACAATAGAACCTCGATAAAGTTAATATGTGATTTTTAAAGTTGATATATGGCTTCAGGGATCCTTATGTATGATTTAGTGGCATGTTGTAGTGACCTTGTTTCTATCTGAGTTTGACATCACTGATATAGGGACAAGAATCTCTAAGTTGGAAAGGATCTCAGAGATTGTCAGATCCTACATATGGTTGACTGCTTTCATTCTCTTTCTTCTCCTTAACAGATGCCTTAGTGAGCTTCCTCCTAGCATGGTAAACAGGATTATTTAGTGACACTGAACATTTTTTCCCAAGTGATTATTTAAAATTTGTTTTTCCTCCAACGAATTGTCTGTTTACATCCCTTGAAAACTGGGAATTAGGTTTTTCTCAATTATAAAAATCACTTAATTATGCATTTAAAATTTTTTTGCCTATTATATTTGTACCAACATTTATTTTCCTTTAGCCTTGAATATATTGACTTTGCTGCTCAGAAATTTTAAGTAATCAAATAAATACATTCGCCTAATTCTCAACTTCTATTTGTTAAGTAGATAAAATTTATCTACCCTCTGTAAGTGAGCAAACTATGTTAATCTTTTACATCTATCTTTTTTAAAGAATTCTGTCTGTCCATATTTCATCTTCAATGTAATGAAGCATATAGTATAAGACACATAATTAAACTTCTTTATTGTCATATTGCTAATGACCCCAAACCTATAAGCAGAATAGGGCCACCAGGATTTTGTCCCAATTAAGTAACTTTAGTGTGCCTTCAGGAGAATAGAAGGAAACTCTTCCTTTCTTTTAGACCAGCCTTATTTCCACAGTTACTCTGAAAGCAGAGATACTTTCCCCTGCTCCTGTTCCCCATTGACAGTAAGCATGCATGATGCTATCTTTCCTCTTGTTCAAGTTGCCTCATGGAGATCTCCCTGATAGAGCAGAAAGAGCATGGAGCCCAAAATTCCATGGGTTGTACCAGATAACCTTTAAAATTGCTTTCAAATCTAAGGTTCTGTTCCCCCAAACACAACAATATAAATGAATGAACGAATGGAAAACCATTGATTAGGCACTTACTATGGGCCCCTCACTATGCTAATACTCCCTAGAATACAAATTCAAAAGTAAGACACTTTCTGCCTCAAGGAAGCTTATATTCTAATAGAAGGGGACAATTCATAGCGGAGAAAGAGCCAAGGAAAAGTATCCTTTTCAGGGAAGTCATAAGGACAGTGTGTGAAGCATTAGAATAGTAGATTGACCTTGTCTTTCCAGAAGTATTGGTATTATTAATTTGATTGTATTAGTATTATTGATTGATGTTCCTAGAGGAAGAAGTTAGAATGGTTGTGGTGAGCCATTAATAATGGTGAGGAAATACCCATGGATTCTCTTCCTGGATTCTAATCAATCAAGGTAAGATATTCCAGGGAAAGAGTTCTAAACATGAGTGGCTTAGCTTCTCTAAAGGGCGTAGAGTTTGGAGGGTGCAGTAACAGAAAAAATGGAAAGTTAACATAGAAACTAATTCTTCCTCCCAATCAAGTTAACTGATCTTCATTACTTCTTGTATTATTAAAAAGTTAATTTAAGAGTTGCTTTTACTTGTCCTAGGAAGTCAAAGTCCCAGGACCAAAATTGTTCATTGTGGCTCAGCTAATTTCCCTAACTAATTAGGTAAGTATTTCATTATTTGTCCTTTTATCTTCTGTAGGTTTATCAAAACCTTTTTATATGTCTGTGATTCAGTCTCTGAAATCTCTGTTCTGCCAAACCTATTATTTCATTATCAAGTATCAAAGAGTCATGTCATAAAGTCTAAACATTCACCTTTATCAGCTTTCTCCCCATAGTGCTCCTTGATATTCTCATTCATTTCTTCATATAAATATCATTATTATTTTATCCAGTTCTATAAAAAAAATTGTTAGTCATTAACCTAATAAATTAAATTGGTACTGTCATTTTTACTTTTTTATTTGATCTATCCATGAATATTGGGTATATCTGCAATTATTCAGATCTTCCTGTATTTTTGTCAGTACAGTTCTATAGTTGTCTTTCTAAAGTTCATATAAATGTCTTGATACCTTAATTCCTAAGTATTCAGTGTTTTTGGTTATTTTAAAGAGGTTCTTTTCCTATGATACATACTTGTCTTTATTGTTTTGTGTAAGAATGTGTGATGACTTTTGTGTGTTTACTTTGTATCCTGTCACCTATCTAAACTCATGTATTTCCTCAATTCGTTGTTTTTTAAAATTTTTTTTAATTTATGGAGTCAGTTGAATTTCAATATATACTATCATGTAATTTATAAATTGATAATTTAATTTTTATCTCTTTATTTGTAAGATCTTTTTAACATATTACTTTTTTCTTATTGTAGTTATTAGCATTTCCAGTCCCAAGGTAAATGAGTGTGTGAGAATGCTTTCAGTGTGCCTTTACTGAATATAATACTGGCTCTTGGTTTCCAGTAGATGATTTTCATCATATTGAGGAAAATCTTTCCCCCCTAAATATATATATATATATGTGTGTGTGTGTGTGTGTGTGTGTGTGTGTGTGTGTGTGTGTGTATGTGTGTGTGCATGCATACATATATGTGTATACACACATGTTTTATTTTGTTCAAAAACAATCCTTCTATCCCTAGAGATATTTGTGTGTGTGTGTGTGTGTGTGTGTGTGTGTGTGTGTTCATCCTTCATTGCTGAAGAAGACCATACGATCAGAGAAATAATGACATGACTTGCACTTGACTTTGTTTTGAGTGAGGGCTGTGCAGGTCACCAGCCTCACTTCTCCTCCAGAGCCATCTGAATCTAGTGACCAGATATTCATCAGGATGACTGGGGATGACCCAGGATGAGGCAGTTGGGGTTAAGTGTCTTGCTCAAGGTCACACAGCTAATGAGTGTCAAGTGTCTGAGATGAGATTTGAACTCAGGTCCTCCTGACTCCTGCACTGGTGCTCTATCCACTGCACCACCTAGCTGCCCTCTAGAGATATTTAAATGTTGATTGTATAACCACCTATGGGGGATGCTGTGAAGGGGATTCTTAGATTGGGTGGGAGGTTGGACTAAGTTATATGCAAAAACTTCTAAATCTCTTCTGTTGATTCTACAAACTCTAAACAAATACTAATTGCTTTTCCATCAGTATTTTGTGTATCACAGATTCTTTCATGATACATGAGAAAGTAAAATAAGACCTCTATATATCTATATCTCATTAGGGAATATTGGATTTTATCACATGTCCTCTGTATCCATTGACATGATTTTTTTCTAATATGATGTATTATGTGGACAGTTTTTCTAACATTCAAGCAGACTTACATATCTAGTTTATTAATAATACAAATGCTAATGCTGTTATAGCACTTTAAGCATTGCAAAGTGCTTCTCATGACTTCTCTCTGATAAAAGAATTAATAGTATTATTAGACTAATTTTACATATAAAGAAATTAAAACTTTAAGAAATGAAGTAACTTGTCCATGATCACACAGATAGTGAATTTCTGAGGCAGATTAAAGCTCAGGTTTCTAAACTGGACTTGGGGGCTTAGGGTTCTTTCTCATCCTATGGCAGTAAGTGCTCTCTGAGTCCATGCTTCTTGTGCTGTCAGAAGCCACATTTGAAAACAGCAAGAATAATTAAAAAAACTCGCATATGCAACCTAGCTGCTGAAGAATGGGTCTCAGAGTTAGAGTTCTTACATGTCAGTCTGTGGGGATATCTCTGACTCTGGGATCCCTGCTGATCCATGCCAATAGAAGAGCTAACATCTGGCACATAACAAGTCTCTGAAGTTGGCAGCAACACAAAAGTTGGGCTTTGGTCTTCCCTGAAATACATGGATAACTAGGTGGTGCAGTGGAGAGAGCACTTCCATAAATTTGGAAAGAATTGACTTCGAACCCTGCCTCAGATATCTACTAGCTGTGTGCCTCTGGACAAATCACTTAACTTTTCCTTGCTTCAATTTCCTCATCTCTAAAATGAAAACATTTCTATCACCTACCTCCTACTATTGTTGTGAAGACAAAGTGAAGTAATATTTATTAAAGTGCTTTGTAAAACTTAAAGTGTTATATAAATATTAGCCATTATTAATAAATACATGTCTTGCTTTCTTCACTTAGACTATAAGATTCCTATCTGTTTTGCATTATTTTGGGATCTACTCAGGCTGGGGCTCATAGGATCTGGGGTAGGCATTAACAAGAATTTTGTGTTAATATGAAGAACTTCCTAATGATTATAATTGTATGCAATTAATGGACCATTTTATGAAATAATAGTCTCTCTATCTCTAGAAATATTTAAGAATTGGCAGTATAACCATCTTTGTGGATGCCATGAAAGAGATCCTTAAGGTAGGAGGCTGAACTAAGTAATATTTAAACACCTTTCAACCTCTAAGGTTCTGTGATCCTACAAACTCTACACAAGTATTAATTGCTTTTCCATCCTCAATTATGACAGATTCTTTTCTGACACATGAAAAAATTAAATAATTTGTCTGTTCTCTTTGTTCCCAGAGTTGTCTCCCTCTTCTCTTCCCCCTGCCCCCAACCCTGCCAGAACATTAGAGAATTATAGAAATGGATATTAGACTTTTGATTTTATTAGTTTAGGGAACTTCTGGGAGAGGTAAATATTGCCATCAGTAGCTTCTCTGCAACTTACTTTTAGAGAGGTTTTTTTTTTTTTTTATTTGCTAGGTTAAAGGACTTTCTTAGGGTCTTATTGAAAATAAGTGACACAGGTAGGATTTGAATACAGAACTTCATGCTTCAAGGCTAGCTCTCTATCCACTATACCAGACTGTGTCTCATGGTACATATAATATAATATAACAGAAAGGGGTAATAGTTCTCAGATACTAAAACTGTCATTCTGTAGTGCACATTCTGCATAGTGCATGCCTATAAATGAATTATTTCCCCTTTTTTGGACTTCCTTACTTTTTTCTATTTATCGTGAAAATATCTCTAAAATCAAGCATAATCTTTACAAGTCCTAAGATTCTTTTTGTTTTATCATCTTACCTTAATATTTATCAGCTAGAAGAACTCTTTGTCCCTGTGCATTATCCAGATTCAAAGGAGAATATCTTTGCTTTCTTAAACTCATTGCTACATTTTTCTTTTTTAAGTTTCCCAGTTGGCATGTGGCATATGCTCAGTCATGCCATGTTTTATTATGTGAAATAAGGCATTATGACTGAGACAGTCAAATGTGATATGCCCCCAAAGCAGCCATCACATGGGAAATTGTAAGGAAAAAAAAATCCCAGGTGTTCTTAAGGTTGTGATTTCTGGAGAAATAAAAATGCCTTGTTCAAGTGGGACCTTTAACAGGTTCCATTTCCTCTTGGAAACATTGCTGTTAGTTTTTTTTTTTTTACTTGAAAACGTAATGGGAATAGACATGGTGCACTATTAACCCATTTTTCTAATACTACTCTAACGAGAACAAAAAGTTGTTCAAGATTCACTCTCAGGATATGATCTTTAATTGAGAATAAAACACAATCTTAAAATTACCATGTAAACAGAAATTATGCAAACAATTTCCATTTGACCAAAATCATAATGAGAAGTTCTGTAAATTACATAAATTTACTCAGTTCCATTGAATATGCGAAAATTGTGATTTCATGGTTTCCTGTGGATATTTTGCCAATATTTGACAGGGAGAAAATGCACTAGAATTAAGGCAATAGTGCAGCACACAGAAAGGAAAAGCATATACTAAAATCAGCTGAATACATTTAAATCAATCGAATGCATTTGCAGAAATAGGTGATGAGGAAGAAGTCGACCACACAGAGCTCTTTTATATCAAAAAAAAAAGAAAGAAAAGAAAACATGAAAAATAAAAGACGAGGAATCATCATTCATAGTGAGTAGCTATCAGAGGAGTGTTACATTTGTCATGGGTACTTGTCAAAGTTAAGGTGCTAACAGCCTTTTGTACCTTCTTACGATTATCTGATATAAAAGGAAAATATCTTTATAAAGTGGAAGGAATGACAATTAGCACAAAATACTTCAACAGACTAAAAGAGTTTTTATTTTTTAAATCTAAAAAGCTGAAGGAAACTATAAATGAAATAACTGGATTTTAAAATTTAAATTACTCTATGTTAAATATATTATGATACCAGCGGAAGACTAGAATGCTCCAAGACAGTGGTGGCAACTTAATCAATTTCCTTTGAAGAATTATCTCACAAAATCTCCTTCTTGTGGCGTCTTAGAACTTTGCCATCTCATTCTTTTTGCGAGCCTTGACATGTTTGTGTTACTCTGGTACATATACTTCACCCAGGTTAGTATTTACCTTAATTCCACATATCAGCATGTAGCATGATGTACTGCTATTGCTCATTTCACAAAGGGAAAAGGTAATTAATCCTTTGATGAAGTCCTTGTGGAGAAATCTTTAGCTTTTAAAACAAATACTGTATCTTAAAAGGTCTTTTTAATTATGTTTGATTTCTAAAATTCCTAATGTAAATCTTTAATGCCGTACTTAGGAAATTACTTAGCATGGGTCAAAGAACTAGGTCTTCACTGTTTCCCACTGATTGACAGGCTTAGGGTTGGGAAATTTAGGACCTGGTTTCTTACATGGAAAATGCCTTTCTGGAATAGAAAATCCCAGTGTCTATTAATGTATCAGCAGTGATTTCAGTGACTAATGATAGAAAGCAGGAAGAGAATCTGCAAAGCAACTTTTGCTATCTGGTATAAATGAAAAAAAAACAGAAAAACTTTGATAGTATGGCTCAGGGGCAAAAGTTCTATGGGATATTGAGAACTCTTCCACTAATTTGCCCTGTTACACAATATAGCAATCTTATAAAAATGAAGTAGACAATAAGACTTCATAAATTTTGAAAGCTATTTTGCCTTCCTTTCTCAGCATATTTTGATAGTAAAAACAATTGCATTAGAAAATACTTTTATGAAACCCTGCAGTCTAGAAAATTGTTCCAAGTTCAAGGTGGTTTAGTGGTCACCTTAACTCCTTAGACCCACACTGATAAGTTTTTTCGCTAAAACCCTTTACTGTCTGTAAGTCCCAAACACTATTCTAAATAGTTCACTCAATAAAACCATGAAGGAGGAATGTGGAGTTGGGGCAGCGTGACTCTCCCTAGCCTCTATAAAGGACCTGGTGCCCATGAAAATACATCACCTGGGGACTAGGTGGATCTCAGTGGACAGAGCACTGGGCCTAAAGTCAAGACGACCTGAATTCAAATCCAGCCTCAGACACTTTTTAGTTGTGTTAACCTTAGGCAAATCACTTAATTTCTGTTTAGTTTCCTCAACTGGAAAATGGGGATAATAATAGCAGCTACCTTCCATGGTTGTTATGAAGTTCAAATGAGATAAAATGTATAGTACTTACCACAGTGCCTGGCACATTGTAGGGGCTATATATATGTACTATTATTGTTATTATTATTGTTATAAAACATAGGTATAGCCCCGAGCCTTTGTTCTGCATTCCTACCTTTCTTCTGCATGCTTTTGACAGTCATTATTTAGCATCCTGGCTACCACAAACATTCCATACTTTTTTATGATAAAATGCAACTTTTATTACTTTCAAGGTCACATAATAACTTGAGTTAATATAGTAGTAAAGCATTTTTTTGAGTGAAATTCTTTAGGAAACTGGAGGTATGCATAATTTTACTAGATTTTAAAAAAATAATTAGGGCAGCTAGGTGGCACAGTGGATAGAATGTCAGGCCAGGAGTCAGAACGACCTGAGTTCAAATCTAGTCTCAGACATTTACCAGCTCTGTGACCCTGGGCAACTCACTTAATCCCCTTTGCCTCCATTTCCTCATCTGTAAAATGAACTAGAGAAGGAAATGAAAAACCACTCCACTGTCTTTGCCAAGAAAACCCCAAATAGGGCCACACAGAGTCTGAGATGGCTGAAGAACAGTAAGCGGTATTACAGAAGGCAGTATTATAGAGGTGAGAGTCTGGGCTTTGGAGTAAGGTCCTGGGTTCAGATCTTGGTTCTGCTACTTACTTCCAGTGTGACTTAAGGCATACTGTTCCTTAAGGAAAATCACTTATCTTTTATGAACCTATAGTTTCTTCGTATGGAAAAAAAAGGAGAGTTTTGAATTCAATGACCTCTCAAATCCTTTCCAGCACTAATTCTCTGAGCCTGCGAACAAGCCAATTACTCTTATGTGACAGCACTGGAAAATGGTCTGATAGTTTAAAAATATTCTTCTACATATAATTTTATTTCTGATTTTGGATGTAAGCTTTAGATAGATTGCGAATAGTTTTCAATGTAGCCCCTGGATGAATCAACACACATTTTGAATTGGTGAGGTCAAACTACCATTTAAAAAACAAAACAAAATGTTAAAAAAATGATCAGAAAGCCATATGAATTATGTTGTTAAGTAATATCTTATACTTAGAGCTTGAAATGGCCATAGAGATCATCCACCTCAGGATATCTTAACTCTTTTTATGTTCTGGTGGTTGGTGAAGCCCGTTGACCCCTTCTCAGAATATCTTTAAACACATAAAATGAAATACATAGGATTAAAAGAAAACCTATTATACCGAAATATGATTATCAAAATATTTTTTAAAAGGTTAAGAACAGATCTAGTGCACCTCTTTTACTTTATAGGGGATGAAACTCAATCTACTTGTTGAAGGTCACATGGATAATAAAGCTCAAATAAGGCCTAGAGCCCAGTTTTTCTAACTCCAAATCAGTAATCTTTACCCTGGGCCTATTGCCAGACATCTTGTTGCTGGTACATGTATCCTACAGGACCTTTGTGTCATGTTAAAATTAATTAATGAGAACAGCTCTCTTCTTAATAAAACAAAACAATAAAATCCAAAACTTTCTTAGCTACACAGTAGCAGTTAACCATCACTGTCACTTTAAAATAAGTAATGTGGAAATAGCTTTATTCCAGTAGGATTCTATTCATAGTTGAAATTCACTTGAAATATACTGCCAACTCACCATCAAAAATTAGACCTGCTATCTGGTTTCTATTGCTATTCACCAAGGACTAATTATGACACAGGTTATTAATAAAGAAATGATGGAAGGGAGGGTAGGTTGAAGGGAGGCAGAAAGAGCTTACGCTGCATTATTCAAATCAACTTTCAGCTTTCCTATGACCTATAGATAAATTTCTGCAGCTAAATTGTCTTGACTACGTAGTCTTTCCAGTAGACATGGGGATAAGGGACAAGGAGTGTAAATAGCCAACTTTGCAAATTATTCCTGGAGTTTCTGAGCTAATTCTCCCTGTGATATTTTTATTTTTAAATAATTTCATTATGTAAAGCACAGTTAGTAACATATTTAATTTATTCAATAAGGATTTTGCCACCTACAGTTTCTGCAGTGGCTGCTTCGTTTTTTGCACACTGTTTATACTTTTTCCTCCCAAAGCTTGAAATGATTATTCTTGGTTTATTGAACACCAGCAGTGTAGATGGGCCTTTTGAGGAATTAAAAGAAGACACAGTCTCTGCCCTGGGGCTCACATTCTTAGTTTGAAAAAAAACCGAATTTATGGTACCACACTCTAGACAGAAATCGTTACATACCTTTGGTGGAATGGGGAGTTTCTCTTTTGACTGTGTGGGGTATTAGATGGAAGGTTGATGTTGGGCTCAGAAAGATTTGGGTTCATGTCCTGCTCCTACTACTTGCTGTGTGATCATCAATAAATCACAACCTTTTGGTGCCTCCAGATTTCAGGCAACTGTCTCAGCTGATAAATAATGCACAAGAGGCAGATACGTTTCTATGGAAGGAGTTTCTTACGCAAAGATTCTGCCCTTTCTCACTTAAATTAAAAGTCTACCTCCCAACAGAATTGGAATGGACCTCAGAGATATAGTGATCCAACCCTTATCTAAATCATAGATGACATCAGTGAAATCTCTGAACATTCAACTTCTACTTTAAACACTATTAGTACTCTGATAATAAGGCTTTGTACTTGTTGCTAGTTGCCTGTTTCGGAAGAGAGGCAAATAAGAATTATCTGGGTGTCCAGGTGATAGGTAAATTAGACATTCATGATAATTTCTCTCAGCTTATCCAGTCCAGTGTATCTTCCAATGGTCATCGGCAGTATTCAGTTAAGCAAGATGTTATGTGGACTTTCTCTGCAAAAATAGGTGTATGGTTCTAATGGACTTTCCTAGTCTCCTGCTGGAATTGCTCTGAAATGTTGCAGAAAGTCATATCATTTTCAATTCTTTTTAATGACTCCTAGGTCTATACTAATAAATTTTGAATCTGCAGCTCATAATTTTTTTGCCCAAGCACATAATTTTTCTTATTTTGTTTATAGTCTCAAGAGTCTTCATATAAAATGCTACTTTCATCATTCTAGACGCTCAAGAAAAATTGCCTGTCAGGTTAAATTAAAGGTAGTTTCTTTTTTAAATGTTGCATGCAAAGACCCTCCATTATTTGTGTTCTGTATTATATGAGCCCCAAGCAATTTAACAACTCTTCACAGTATAAAGAAAATAAAGAAATGAAAAGTTTTACTGTCAACATCTTAGCCAGGATTCAATTCAACGAACATTTATTAAGTGTGTAATATGTTCAAGGCAGCCCAAGAATTCCAAACAGAAAATTTTATGTCCCAGAAGCACAGAATTTCAGATGTGGAAGGCCACACAGGTCAAACTGTACTCAACAAAAATTGCCTCTACGGTGACCCTAACAAGTGGTCATTCAGACTTTCCTGGAAGACCTCCAGCAACAGGGAATCCATTTCTTCTTAAGATAGCCAATTTTACCTCTGCAAAGTTCTAATTGTTAAAATCCAGGTTTCTTGACTCCAAGTCCAATACTATGCTGTTCTGCAGACAGGTCAGTTACCTTTTTCCCATGACAGTCCTTCAGTTACCTGATGCTATCTATCATTTACTCTCTTTAACCTTCTCAGAATTCTCTTTTGTGTCATACCCTAGGAAATAGGGATAATAGGAAGAGAGGAAGGGGACAAAAATTTTATTAAATATCTGCTATGTGCCAGATATGGTGTTAAGTGCTTTACAAAGATCTCTTTTGAGGAGCAGTGTAATAGATGCTGCCAGGAACCTGAGATGAGTTTATTACTAAAGTTAGATATTGGATTTATCTTTGAGTCTTCTGGCAGTTAAGGTAAAAAGAGAAACTTTGGGTAATATGTTCCTCTTTGTCTGACAAAAAGTAAACTGCAGAGATATTTTCTTGCATTCAATTCAAGAAGGAATTTATTTTGTATATTTTCTGTTGGCTAATCTTCAGGTTGAACACTCTAGAACATGAATGATTAACAGGAAATTGAAATACAAGATAAGTGAGAAGATGGTAAAAACTTTAAGTCATTAAGTCTACACCAATACATTTTAAGATATTACAGTGGCCAAAGTATTATTAAACTGGTTGGAGGGCTGGTGTGGAGATATAGATTAAGACATTAATTAAATTATATCTGATAACATACTTTGTGACTTAACAGAAGTTGTTGATTAAGACTTCTCTTCCATTCCCTACCAAGTTCTTGCTTGGCAGTAAATATTGCAATAGTTTAGGGATTGATTGCTAATCACCTGACCCTAGGGTGAATTAGCAAAAGTTGGAGAGAAAAGTCTTAGAAAGAAATAATGGCAAGAGAATTATAGTTATTAACTGGAAATAAAGAGAAGTTAGACTTTAGAAAAAAGAAATCTAACCACAAAATGTGCTATAGGAATCCTTATTATTGTCTGTAAGATATCTGTAAGCACAAGGCTTTTGGGGAACTAGGTGGAAGGTAGTATCCAAGGGATTGGATTGGATGGGATGTTGCCCAAATTCACCAGAGGGGAGAGGACAAGAATTATAAGCTTAGTCAACTACCACTTCTGCCAAAGTGCCTACTGTAAGGGGGCATTGAGCAGGGGAGTCCTGATTATCAGTTATCTGATAGTTTGCTGACTGAAGCTCTTGCCAGTGATGTGTCCAAAAGGAATATAAATTTTAATCTCTGAAACTTTTATTTTTTAAAATTATATTATTTTATTTTTTAAAATTTTTATTAATTTTATTTATTTTTAGTGCTCTACAATCACTACCATATATAAGATTTCTTTCCCTCTTCCTCCCTCCTCCTTCTGCCTTCCCTCTCCCATCCCTCCCCGAGACGGCATACAATTTTATATAGGCTCTACACATACATTCCTATTAAATACATTTTCACTATAGTCATGCTGCATGGAAGAATTAAAATGAATGGGAGAAATCATATAACAAACCAAAATGTAATACACACAAAAAATGATCTGCTACGATCTGTGATTGAATTCCATAGTTCTTTCTCTGGATGTGGAAGGAATTTTGCCTTAAAAGACCCCTGGGAATTTTTTTTAATCCTTGCATTACTATGAAGTTCCAAGTCTGCCAGAAAAGACTCTTGGACACTGTGGTTGTTGCTGTGCACAAAGTTCTCCTGGTTCTGCTCCTTTTGCTCAACATCAGTTCATATAAGTCTTTCCAGGCCTGTTCATCATTTCTTATAGCACAACAATATTCCATTACATTCACATACCATAATTTATTCAGCCATTCCCCAACTGATGAGCATCCCCCTGATTTCTAGTTCTTGGCCACCACAAAGAGTGCTGCTATAAGTATTTTTGTACATGTGGGACCCTTTCCCATTTTTATGATCTCATGGGGATACAGTCCTAGAAGTGATATTGCTGGGTCACAGGGTATGCACATTTTTGTAGCCCTTTGGGCATAGTTCCAAAATTGCTCTCTAGAATGGGTGTATTTTTATTTTTCTTAAAGACCAGCTTTAACTCCAACTCACTCTGGTCCCAGACCAAGTCCTACTTGGTCACCCTTTGGGCCCTGATTGGCTCAGAATGAATCTAAATATCAATTGTTTCTGTTTTGGCTGGAAATCCTGAGGGTCTTCCCCCTACCAGATAGTTAAGACAGAATAGAAAAAGAAAAAGTATACTTCACCAGCCAAGTCTGAGCTCCAAACTTTGGCAACTGGGGAAGTTGAAAGGGAGGAGCAGTTGGCAAAGGTTCTGGCTGGGAGAGCAGAGGCAGGCGTCCCCACTTTTGCAGCAAAAGACCTCCAAAGATCCATTTCTCACTCAGTCCCTTTATACATGTAACTTCAGGGAAAAGAGGAATGTTAGAACAATGAAGGAACTCTAGTCAAAAGTTCCAGTTGTTGACTTTGATGTACATGCCCAAGGACTGGCCAGGGCCTTGAACACAGACACCTTCTCCCTTAAGGAGTTTTATTACTCTTAAGATAAGGGTCTCTTCACCCTGGCTACATGCTTCATTAATTCTGCTGCTTCCCCTGGCACTCCCAATTAAGCATATCAACTTTAAGTTACATTCCTTATGTTAGGTCATGTGGTGGTCATGCAAGGGGCTGTGGAGAATCTTCCTCAGTTTCCCTACAAGGTCATTTTTTTATTAAGCCTTAATCACTGAATGGATGCTGCCTCAGTCAAACTGATACCTGCTAAAGACCTTAGCATTGGTATCCCACTGCATTCTGGGCCATCTCCAGTTGTCCTGATTCATACCTGACCACTGGATCTAGATGGCTCCAGAGGAGAAAGTGAGGCTGGTGACTTTGCACAACCCTCCCTCACTTAAATCCAATTCAGTAGCTTGTCACCACATCAGCTCCCTGATGTCACAGTCCTTGTCAAGAAAGAAGGTCAAACGGCAGCAATAGCAGTAACTGAAGTTCAGAATGGACTCATGTTAAAGAGTTCTCTAAAAGCAGGCTATCAGGAGTTTCCTCTTATTTATTCTTTCTCTTCAAAATCTCTTCTATCGCTTTTCTCTTCTTCTAGAATAAGTTAAGGGGTAAGAGTTTGAGTGGAAAGAATATATTTCAAATCCCTACCTCTCCACCAAGTCCGGTAATTACCTATAATTAAAACATGGCTGTCAGATGTCTTCAAACAGAGGTCCTCAAAATCTAATCTCATAAAGCTGAGCAAGTAGTTTATCAAATTTATAAAAGAATTATGATCAACCCTTCTTCCATGTCCCTCAGTTAAATATTTGTAGCCCTGAGCACATTAAACTGAAGGACTTTGAGGCAGGTTAGTCCATAACTATAATTTTGAAAAGCCCACTATAGGTTTGGGAAAGATCTCATGGATATCCATTAACCGCAATTCTTGGTGCCCAAATTAACATTCTTTTTTAAGGACCTAGACTTTCCATAACTGATTGATCTGGAGGTTATGTTTATCCCCCAATATATTGCTATACAAATTCAGCGAGAAAAAATGTTTCACGAGGTTTCTACAGGTCATGTCTGTTGTGGTGCTTGTAAGGAAATACTCAACCTAAAAACAATTAGTAAACATAAAAATAAGAAGTAAATAGTATAGGAAAAAGAGGAAAGGAAAAGGAAAAATGCTTCCTCTTCAGAAGAGAAATTTAATGCTAGCTGAGCTTCCAAAATGTGTTTGGCTCCATTAAAATGGATTCGACTGGGTCAATTGGAAGAAAACGCTAATGTAAAAAATCAGCTTTGTCCATGAATATCTGTCATCTACAGAGCAAACAAAAATGGAGAGCTGGATGAGTTGATTGATTTCATACTCAACATCAATAACAAAAAGCAAATATGAATGAGTTCCAATGATGTGTTGAGGTTCACCAAAAGTGATTAGTTTAGTATCTTAGAATGTATTAGAAATCAACCCTCAACCAAACCTGGGATTAGAATTCATATAGCATCAGCTATCTAGGCTTACTTGTTGGCAAAATACCCCAGATGGACTTGAAAAATCAAACAAAGCTTTCTTGAATGGATCACTGCAAAACATTTGAAGTAGAGATTCAGATGTAATATTCTGAATTACCACATGCTAGGCTAAGTAGGTTAGTGTAATGGTAAGGGAATTTGAAGATCTTTCCTGTCCCTTTATAAGCCTATATGACCTTCTTCGAGCTCTGGCCCAGCTTGCAGTCAGAGTCACATGGAGCTAAGGATGGGAGGAGCTTGTCAAACAGGTGGAGCAGGAAAAGTGCAGCTGAGAGACAGAGTGAGGTGTAGCTGAGAGAGAGCAGGCAGAGGAGAACTGAGTAGCTGGTGAGAGAGAGAGAGAGAGAGAGAGAGAGAGAGAGAGAGAGAGAGAGAGAGAGAGAGAGAGAGAGAGAGAGAGAGAGATTTTGCCTAGGGGAGCTTGTTTGTGGGGAGGCCTGATGGAGGGAAGGCTTGGGGATGGCCATGCTCCCTTTATTGGTAATGTGTACAAACTTCATTGTTACCATGGTGGAATTGGCTTTCTGATATCTGAATAAATATTTTGATTTTGTCTTTGAGAAAAAGAGTTTATATTTTGTGAATTTTCCCTGGAAATATGCTTGCATATCCATAGTGGCTACTGTGTAGCATTGATGTTAGAGTTAGTTAAAAAAAAAATCAAACTAATATGAGCTGCAAAGATGTGTAGGTTTCCTGAGATTGAACAATTTGAGTTAATTGGAGGTAAACCCCTCACATCCCCAGATAAGATGCCTGTCTTCATGACATTTTAAGGCAAATGGTACAGGTGGGCTCAAAAAGAAATGAAACAATTACAAATGAGCTGTACTAATCCTATGCTACAGTGAGTAGTCTAGGACCAGGTGTGGAGAACCTGCAGCCTGGCAATCACATATGGCCTTCTAGGTCATTAAATGCAGCCCTTTGAATCTGAACTATTCCCCAACCCTGGTAGGCCTACCACTTCCAAATCCTTCCCACTCCCAGGGGGATAATCCCTTATTTCCATTAGTTCCATCAGTGAACTGGGAGCTGATTATTGGGGAAATTCTTGGACATTCCAGTGAGTCTATGTTTCCCATAGAGTCTTACAGTCTTTCCAACACTCTGATTTGGAATTTAAACTTTGAGAGCTAATGAACAAGTTGATTCCTTTCCCATTAGACTGGTACTGTCTGAATAACTCACTGGCTTTTCTCTTTAGACAAGATACCATTCAAAGACCATGTAGGCAATTTAATTCCCTGCCCACCCACCCACAATACACATTCAAACAATACATTGCATCAGAAAATCCCCTGTTCAAAAGGCCTGATTTCTGATTTCTCAGATTTGGGAACTCTTAAACTTGAGATTACCCATGAGACAACTCTAAAAGCTGATGCCACTGAGGAAATATTTCTTCTGTGGCAAGATTAGATTCTGGGATCAGTCTGCTCAGGGAATTAAAATCCTCCCACCTCCACAAATGAGGTTATGGTCCAGGAACATTGTCTGTAAACTACCCTCTCAAGTTATGTGCAAACATATATCAATATGTGTATGCCCTTTGTGTGTATGTATATGTGTGTATACATATTCATACTTTTCCTACTCTGTCTCTCTTTTTTCTCATAGGATTTCTGAGCGACTAACATGGGTAAAAACGGCAATTACAAGATAAGCCACCTAGGATGGATCGAATCACTTATTTGTTTATTCTTCTCCCTTCATAGGTTTGTAAATTTAAACCTGGAAAGTACATTATGGATTGTCCAGTCTAGGGGTTATTAAGGTGAGGTCAGTGAACTTATGTGTGTATATGAATGTATACACTTCATATATACACATATATGCGAATATATGTCACATATTTACAAACACACATGCTTTATATACACATATCGGTGTGTATATATATACAAACATGCACATGCATGTGTTTATATACACTTGTGCACACATATACACATGCATACATATATATGTATATATATACATATACATGTATATGTATATGTATATATATATATATATACACACACATACATGTTTAGTGACCTCAGGTTAATAACCTCTAGACTAAATGATTCCTAAGGTACCTCCCAGGCCAAAATTTACATACTTATGAACTAAGAAGATTAAACAAATAAGTGGTTGGATCCACCATAGGATGGATTATCTAACAGTAACAGTTTTCACCCATGTTAATACCTTGGAGGACCTACAAAGATTTTTACTCAGAGCTGTAACCAGGGCAGTACTATCAGGACGCTGTCCCAGGGAAGTGATATTTAGAAAATCCTGACAATACTCACAGTCCTTTAGCAGCACAGAAACAACTGAGTTGAACACCTAGTTAGCAGGAATAATTAGTTAAAATAGCAAGCTGCTGGATGGCATGTGTGTGTTTCTTTCCCCTGTCTCAGATGCTTTACTTCTCAGAAGGAACTGTCTATCCTGCAGGAAAGGTTGGCAGTCCTAGCGAGGATTAGAGCAGAGTTCCAAGTTTAAAAAATAAGAAAATCTGCTTGAAATGACATTAACATTCATATGTATGCATGTGTGTATTTATATGTGTTTGTACGTGAAAAGATTTATCAATACTAACCTCTCTCAAGAGGAGAATCTGATTAATGACTTGCTGTGATAAACTGGATTATTTTATTTAAGTTTATTCTAGAGCTAGGCCAGAGTAAAAGGAACTCAGATAGTGTAGAGATTCTGATAGCTTTGTTAAGGATTTTCTATTTTATAAGAAGAAATCTTATAGAATGATTGAAAGTAACTTTATTATTTTCTGAAGTTAATGTTTTGCTAGATTTCTTTGGGATATCTGCTTCTTTCTCAGTTGTCACACTGAAATTAGTGGAAGACTTGGGCAATGTTTAAATTTGTCTTAGTGGTAACCATTATTTTTTAATTTATTAATATCTTTATACAAAATAGCTGGTTCTAGATATGGGAAAATGGGGGGTTATATTAAGTTTCCTAAATTATGCATTTGTATATGTAGGAATAAACCTATTCCTAAAGCTTGTATGATTATTGCAGTCCTGGAAAATTTTGATTTGGAACTCTTTTGAATTTCTAATTGCTGTGATTCTCTATGTGGGCTTTCTAATACATCCAAGATGGTAGTTCCTTAGGAAAAGTGAAAAATCTAAGCCATTGGAGAGGAAGCACATATGCCATCTGGTGACTTTCCATTATAACGGATTATTTTTGTTAAGTAGGTGCTGATTTCATTTGTTTCTATGCTGCTAAAGGCTAGAAATGGTTTCAGAACTCTAAAAATAGACCTTTCTCAAGGCTCAGTCCTTAGATCTATTCTCTTACCTTTTTATATTCTTTTTCTTGCCAACATCATTCACTTCCTTGACTTCAATTATCTTCTCTAATGTAAAAGGTTCTTAAATCTGTATCTCTAGCACTGACCTGTCCCCTAAGTTCTGGTTTTACATTTCTATATTCCATTTCCATGTAGAGCCATCATCTTATACACAATGTTGAGTTTGACTTTAGTGTGAGATAAACTTAAAATCTTTACTTATCCTTCTTCCCCTCCCACAACCTCACCCTTCCTCTAACTCCAGGAAGGCATCATTATGTAGTAGAAAGTGGGATGTACTTGGAGTCAGAGAGACCTAGGTTTGAATTTCACCTTTGGTACTAGCTTTGTAACCACTGGACTTAATTCCTCTGAACTCCTGTTACATCATATGTAAAATAAGGTTAATTATGCCTTCAGTTTTTACCTCAAATGAGGCAAAGTATGAACTTTAAAATGTTTTATGAATAAAATGCTCTGTGAATTATAGTTATTATTATAATTACTGTGATTAATTTTCCCATTTTAGTTGATGGTAATACCATTCTTTCAATCTCTAAGACCCAAAGTCTTGGAATCATCTTTGGCTCTTCTCTCCTGTCTAGTCAGTTGATTCAGTCAATTTCTATAGTCTTTTGTACTTTCTCCTTCTATTTAACATAATCCTAGTTTGAACTCTGATCATCTTCTGCCTGACCAGCTGCAATAGGGTTCTCTTACCTCCCTAATACATCATTCTCATTGGTTCCAGAACATTTTCCTAATATATAGTTCTGACTATGTTGTTTCTCTCCTCAGAAACTTTTAATGGTTCCCAATTGTTTAAAAATGATAATAGCTGGAGTTTATAGAGTTCATTAAGGTTTGAAAGCCATTTACATATTAGAAATCCATTTACATATATCTCATATAATTCTCACAATAACCCTCTAAAGTGAGTGCTGTTTACTCCACTCATTTTAAAAAAGGAAGAAAAACTGAAATTCAAAGAGATAAACGGATTTGCCCAGGGTCACACAGCTTCCAAGTGTCTGAGGCATGATTCAAACTCAGGTCTTCCTGACTCCATGTTCAACAGTATCCATTGCACCAACTAGCTGCTTAAATTAAACAAAATATAGACTCCTTAGTTGGCATCTGAAACGATTCAAAATGTGCCTCCAACTTGCCTTCCCAAGAATATATTATACTATTGCTCGTCATGTGTTCTATATTATGGCCAGCTGGGCTTCCTGTTACTCCCTGGTCTCGTTCTACACTTTCCACATTCTTGCAGGGATGTCCACTCCCATGTTTGAAATAGACTAACTTAAAATCTCTGTCTTTTGAAATGAAAGCCTGGCAGAGATGTTATTTAATTTATAATTCATTAATTGTTATTTAGTTGAAAAGTTAGTTGCTGCTACTGGACCTACAAGTCTAGATCTCCATCAAACAACCAAATAGCTTCCCAAGATATAATTGATAAGTAATTTGACTCATTACTAAAAAAATGAACAGAGAGGTAACATGGAATAGTGGATAAAAAAATTGGCCTCAAAATCAGGAAGATGGGTTCAAGTCCCACCTCTGACTTGTGTTGGCTATGTGACCCTGGGAAAGTCACTTATCCTCTCAGCGGCAAAGCTCTAAGTCTAAATTTCACAGAAGGTGCTGGCTTGCATTTGCAGAGACAGGTCTTCATTGAGTGTTCCCAAAACTGATGCAATCACAAGTCTAGCTCCTTCTTAAATCTCAGTTTCTATAGAAGGTATTAAGTATATTTTGACTACTCTTGCAAATTGAAAATTGCTCAATATACAGAGTGTGCCTGGCACACAGTAGGTACTTAATAGATGTTTATTTATTGATTGATTGTTTAAATTGCTATTTGGCTTCCTATGCTTCTAAGTTCTTGTATTAAAAACTAACCTAATATACAGTGAAGTACATTTTGTACATGCTTTATTGTTCTGATGATAACACATGGAGCATTTATTGCACAGTAGATTGGTTTGAATGTTTACAATAAACACACCATCCATTTTTTTTGCTCCAGTGAAGTAGCTATGTTCTAAAATACTCTCTCATTTGAAAATTACAAAGATCTCTTTAAAAGACATGCTTTTTTACATAGATTTTGGACCGCTAGTTGAAGAGATATTATAACCCTTCCAACAGTCGGATTTTTAAATAGAACTCCACGAATCTCAGGGAAAAATCCAATATCAAGTAAAGGAAAATTAGCAGCAGTGCAGAAGGTACAGCGTTTTGATTAATGGTGTATATTCAGGCTTGCAGGCAACCATTAGTAGGGTCTCATAGGGAGGAGTTGTAGGGATATTAGTATACTGTAGCTATCATAAATATTACAGATGAGAGATTGAATTCTAAGATATCTAATTGTTCTTATAATAATAATAGAATGGAAGATCCAAAATAGGTGACAGTGACTATTCAGCAGAATTTTAAATGGTTAATAAAATGGGTCATTAAGGAGTAAGCATCATGTTTAACAAATTTTAGGAACAGAAAAATGAATTAGGAAGATCACCGATAATATGTTTTAGAAACTTTCTGATCACTTAAATCAAAAGTCAGTTTTGCAATGGGCCTTCTCCCCTTTCCCTATTAACTATTGGGGTTCATACAACTTTCAGGAATCTCTAGTGGGATTTTAGGAAGTGTTAGGCCCTTAGGCTAGAGTATTATCCTTATGCGATGTTCCCAAAAGTCAGGTCTGTTCTTAGTTTATGGAGAGAATTCATATAATTGTTTAGAGGCTACATGTCAGCTATATAGAAAGAGATTAGATCAGAGTGAAACTATCCTTAACTAGACTAATGTCTGAAATGTTTATCTTTTGGGAGAGTTAGTATCCATGTGTAAGGGTGAGGTAGAAACAACACCCCCACCACATTTTAGTCTTGATACCTTAGCTAGGTGAAACCTCAATAAGTACAAGCTATACCTTGATAGCTTAGCTTGATCACTCATAAATAAATGTATCATAGATTGAAGTGCAAAGATGAAGTGCAAAAATCTTTGAAAGTCATGTTATTAAGCTAATGGTATTAGAGAGAAGTATTCATCACCCTTCAGCGATTTCCCTGCAGTGCTGGCTGGTACACCAGGAGATGGAGCTAGTCAAGCACTGTGGATCCGAATTTTAGTGTGACTATGAATCAGAATGAAGATCTCCTATAGCTTACATGATCTACATATGTATTACCATATCCTAGAACCTCTCAATTTCTGAGACTTCTGTATATATTTAGACTGAGTTCAATCCAACAGCCGTAAATACAAATGCAAAAATAAAATAATTCCTTATTTCAAGGAGTTTACATTCAACCAGGAAGCATACAAAACATGCACAACTAAGTAAATATAAAGGATAAACAAAGTAATACAAGGCAATTTCAAGAGGGAAAGAGTGCTAATCACTCAGGTATCAGGAAAGGCATTTTGTGGAAAGTGGCACCTGAGATGTCTCGCTTTAGAAATTCGAGGGTTATTTAGGAAGAACTACTTAGAAAACACATACATTTTGTGGCAGGAAGGTCTTTTTTTTTGTTTTACCCCAAAAGGACATGAGTGATGCTTTGAAATTATTTAAATCAGGCTCAGAGTAAGAACACAATGTATTAGGTCAACAAAATGTTGGCTCAGATTCTTGGAACTTGGGTGTTGGAATTGATATCTCTAAATGTAAATTTTAATAATCCTTTTAGGCCTAGAAAGATTTATGATTTATATACAAGATTGATATAGGGTCTATGTTACTATTATGCAAGATTTGTAAGCCTGAAATAGATTTGCTGTTTGAACTTCAGTAGACTGAAGTATGGAAGAAAAATCTTATTCATCAAGGTTTTTCAAAGTAAGTACATCCAGTTGCATACAACTAATATTTCCTTAGTCTAATGGGGTGAAGCTAAAAGGAAGAATGTAGAAGAGAGCAGAGATGCAGATTAAAGTAAAGTGAAAGAAGCAACTTCATGTTAATGTAATGCCATTAAACAAACCAACTATTTATGCTGATAGAGACAGGGTAGCAACTGGACTTACAAGTTCACTGGAGTAGGGACCACTTAGATGAGGAATTTCTTCTCTACTAATTTAATTGGACCTTCCCTATAACTTAGACTCAGAGAGTTGTTTAGGGCTCTGAGAAGTTAAGTGATCTGCCCAGGGTCACACAGGCGGCACGTCAGAAATGGGATATGAAAGGGTTCTTTCCGCTAATTCAGTCGGTCAACAATTCCACTAGATTCAAGAATAATCTTACTAAATTATGGAATACAAAAAGAAAGGAAACTGGTCCGGTTGCTTTCCATAAAGTGGTCTAGATATATTTCCTTGCAGGCACTTTTTGCTCTAGCATTTGAGGATTTGGTAATGTCACTTATTTTGGCTGTGGCTACTGAGAACAGAAAGAAAAAGAAGTCTGTGAATCAGTTTCTTATATTCTTTGCCCTTCTTAAGAGTTGGATAAAGAGAGCTCCTTACCACTTTTCCACTTCTTAATTCCAATCAGCTTCGCAGAGGAACTCAGGGAATTTAATGGCATCAACCTACAGAACAACTCCTCCACTCCCCTATCATGACATTGAAGGTAATAAGTACACAACCTAAGTGTTCATTTGCAGAAGATGTTAGTTGAAGAGATTCATTTGATAACTGAAGGAGGATGTTGAACGATGACTTTCTTGATGACTAAACCAAGAATAAAACAGCCTCAAAAAGCTGGATAAAAGCCTCCTACCTTTCTAGGTTCCCAGTATTGTTTTTACTTTGGAGTTCATACAAAAGTCAGCAGCTAAAAGTTGAGAAGATGGTGATTAACCTTACTGGAATGGGAGATATTTTATATTTAGGCAGTACTTTGAAATCTGAAAACTACAAATTGCTAGAAAGCTATATGACAATGAAGAACATTTTGAAAAGAAATTCAGTTTTGTTCATGTTAAATTCATTCAGCCAATTAATAGGCCAAAAATGTTGCCATGCTTTAATGAACAGATGAGAATAATTTATAATTAGCATTATGTGTATATATATATATATACTTGTATATATAAAAGTATATATATGCACATATACAAGTATACACACACACACACACACACACACACACATATATATATACACACACACACACACATATATGTAATTAGCCAACTAGTGTTGACCTTTGCTCATAGTTACATTGGATCATAGAATCTTAAACTGGAAGGGCCACTTGAAATCTTCTAGTCAAGTCCTCTTGTTTTATAACTGTAGAAGTGGAGATGCAGAAAGGTTAAATGATTTGCCCAAAGTCACATATACTTAGTTGGGAAGTTGGAGATAGAAACCAGGTTCTTAAATATGTAGCTTGTTTTTCTATATTAGTCAGTTCACAATCATTTATTAAGTGCTATATGATGCTTTCTATAGTACTTGTGATACTATTTTTTCTTAAGTAGCCAAAATTTTGGTAACCCTATTTATTTGTTCAGCACATTTTCTTTCATTGATTGATAATGCAAAGTCAGACTTCAACTCCACTGTTGTCTACATAATCACATATTTATGATGTTGAAATTATATTTCTCCCAGGATGACTGTACGCACCTTGAGTCCAGGGGCTCTTTTTCCTTTTTCTTTGTTTATCCTCTGGCATCTAACACAAAATCTTTAATAAAAATGAAAGCTTGTTGAACTCAATTGAATTTCTATATACTTTATAAATTTAGTAATGCCACCAGCTATGTAATGAATTCCTCAACGTAAAGTGTTTGTGGATAACAATCTGATGAATGTAAGATGTGTGTGTTTGTGTGTGTACACATAGGAATGTCTTAACATTTAAAATGAAGATTCAACAATGAAACTATTCACAAAACTGCTTAATTCAAATTGGGGTATTATGTTGTATTGAAGGAATGTTTCCAAAAAGAATATTTTCTTGCTGTCATATAAATAATTGAAAAAAAATATGGGCTATTAAAGACAGCAACCATTCGCCAAATAGACAGACTGCAAGACTACAATTACACTTTTACATATCATGGAAGTAGACTGAAAGTTAACCTCAAAGCCCAGAAACCTGGGTTCGTATCCTGTCCCTGACATCCGTTGACTATGTGACCCAGGGCACACCACTTAATCTTTCAGTGTCTTGGCAACTCTCTACAAATATAAGATGTAATGAAGGGGCCAACTTGCCGTGATAGAGTTTCCTTAGCTAGGAGTTCTCTATGCCAATGAAATCAGAGGTTAAGTTTTTATTCCTCTATTCTCTATGAACATACCCGAGTTCAGCTTAAATGTTCCACACTATCTATAGTGATTAAAAAATGTCTCTCTTATTCCAAAAGCATTGGAATAGGGATGTTCATTTTATTTAGGACTGTGCACAAGAGACGAGCCTCAGGAGTTGCATCCATATCTACTGTGACAACTGTAAGTATATTAGGCACCTCTGTGTTGCCTTCAGAATTGGCATACCATGGTCATACAAGCTTACCCTTTGTGTGAGTTACAGTATGGTATATGAGAAAATGGGAAAAAGAATGTTTGATTAACCTCTAAGATACTTGCAGCAGCTCAACTGTGTTGGTCTGACATTTTCCCCTTTTGTCTTTTTAGGTATTATGTCTGTTATATCTAAGATCACTTTTTGCCAGCTCCAGGGAAATAGACCAACAGGGTTCCAATAACTCAAATGAAATGCAAAACTGATAGCAAGACCCTAGGGAAGGAATGTGATCTGCTTGCAGGGATGGTGTGTTCAGCTGAGCTTGAGAGAGTGACAAACTCTAACCCCTTCTTTGCCATTGATTCAAGAGTTAGGGGCAATAACTTTCTTTTACTATGCATCAGTTTCACTTTTTATAATATTAGGAAGTATGGGCTGTAAGAAATTCAATAATGAAAGGATGATCTCAGTAGTAATACTGTATCTTGAAGGTTTGGCCTCTCAACCACTCATTTTGTCTTTTATAACTAAGCTCATTTCCCCCATCACTAGGGGGAAAGTATCTCACAATGAGTGGTCATTTTTTTTGACATTGACATTCTATCCCAAGAGTGATTTTTAGAATCTACTACTTGGAGCTACAGGTCCACTTATCATTGACACTTGTCATTGAATTTTAATGTGGAATCTTAGAATTCCTTGACAGACAGGACCTTGAAGGTGAGGATAAATGTCTTCAGGGCATCTTCAAGCGTGCTCCCGTGGCCTGAGGATCTCAAAGGTCACTTATATGTTGAGAGTGGTAGAAATGATGCCTGACCTTTACAATATTGTGAGAAAGGCCTGAGAGCACCCATATTGCAGATCTTGTCCTACCTTCTGAGGTGCTTTAAGCATAACTTAAAATTATGCGTGGGTTTCACTAAGGCAAACATCTTTAAGTGACTATAATTCCATTTATTGCAGCTACAAGGAGATTTAAAAATCAGCTCCTAAGCATTGTAGTAGTAAGACCTCTCTGGGGTCAGGAGAACTGTGCTCAAAGCACCCTTCTAAAGTCTATTTTGAGATGCCTCCTACTACTTTTCACTGAATGGTTGAGAGGAATTCAATTTAATATCTCCTTATGGGGTATTTAGACACAAAGGGGACCCATTTTTTAATCCAAGTTACTTCCTTGAATCAATGTCAGTGTCTCTAGGCTAGCTATACCAATATATGGAGTGTTCTTTTATATTTCTTGGCATTACCTTCTTTCATTATCTATCCCTAAGTGATCCTGGCTATTTTTAAATATATAATTTATTTATTTTCAGTTTACAACATTCACCACAGGATTTTGAATTCCCAATTTTCTCCCCATCTCTTCCCATACCCCACCTCAGGAAAACATGCACCCCATCAACACCTTCCCCCAATCTGTCCTCCCTTCTATCACCCCCCCTTCTTCCATCCCTCTCCCTTCTACTTTACTGTAGGACAAGATAGATTTCTAAACCCCATTGCCTGTACATCTTATTTCCCAGTTGCATGCAAAAACAATTTTTAACATTTATTTTTAAAGCTTTATGTTCTACATTCTCTCCCTCCCTCCCTTGCCACCCACCCTCATTGAGAAAGCAAGCGATTTAAAGTAGGTCATACATGTGTAGCCATGCAAAACACTTCCATAACAGTCATGTTGTGAAAGAATAGCCACATTTCCCTCTATTCTGTCCTGCCCTCCATTTATTCCATTCACTCCCTTGACCTGTCTCACCACCATAATGTTTGCTTCTGATTGCCCCATCCCCCACTTTGCCATCCCATTTATTTTCCTCCCTCTCCTATCACCTTTCCCCCTGTCCCGCTGCAGAGTAAAATTGATTTCCATACACAATTGAGTATGTATTTCCTCCTTAAGCCATATCTGATGAGAGTAACTCACTTATTCCCTTTCACCTCCCTGCTATTTCCCTCCATTGTAAAAGCTCCTTGACTCTTTTATGTGCGATGATTTGCTACATTCTTACTCTCCCTTTCTCTCTCTCCCACTATATTCCTTTCAACAGTTAATTTAATTTTGAGATATTCTCCCTTCACATACAGCTCACCCTGTGCCCTCTGTCCACATGTCCACACACACACACACACATATGTAGACACACAATATATATAGACACATGCATTATACACTATATATAGATACATAATACACATATGTATACACACATATATACATTATATATATATATATATATATATACATATATATATATATATATATATATACACATATAACATACACTTACACACATATTCCTTCTGACTACCCTAATACTGAGAAAGGTCTCAGGAGTTATAAATATACAGATTTCCATATAGGGATGTAAACAGTTCAACTTTAATGAATCCCCTATGGCTTCTCTTTCCTGTTTACCTTTTCATTTTTCTCTTTTTGTATTTGAAAGTCAAATTTTCTATTCATCTCTGGTCTTTTCAATAAGAACGCTTGGAGGTCCTCTATTTCATTGAAATTCTATTTTTTCCCCTGAAGTATTATGGGGAAATGATATTTGGTTTTAATCCTACCTTCTTTGACCTCTGGGATATCATATTCCAAGTCTTCTGATCCCTTAGTATAGAAGCTTCTAAATCCTGTGTTATCCTGATTGTATTTCCACAATGCTTCAATTATTTCTTTCTGGCTGCTTGTAATATTTTCTCCTTGAGCTGGGAGCTCTGGAATTTGGCTACAATATTCCCAGGAGTTTTCCTTCTGGGGTCTCTTTTGAGAGGTAATTAGTCGATTTATTCCATTTCTATTTTAACCTCTGGTTCTATTATATCAGGGCAATTTTCCTTGATAATCTCTTGTAAGATATTGTCTAGGGTCTTTTTCTGATCATGGTTCTCAGGTAGACCAATCATTTTTAAATTATCTCTCCTGGATCTATTTTCCAGGTCAGTTGTTTTTCCAATGAAATATTTGACATTATCTTCTATTTTTTTCATTCTTTTGATTTTGTTGTATAATTTCTTGATTTCTCATAAAATCATTAGTTTCTATTTGCTCCATTCTAATTTTTAAGGCATTATTTTCTTCAGTGTACTTTTGGACCTCCTTTTCCATTTGACCAGTTCTACTTTTTAAGGCCTTCTTCTCTTCATCAGCTTCTTGGACCTCTTTTTACTATTTGGATTAGTCTAGTTTTAAAGGTGTTATTTTCTTCAACATTTTTTGGCTGTCCTTTAGCAAGCTGTTGACTCATTTTTTCATGATTTTCTTGCATCGTTCTCATTTCTCTTCCCAGTTATTCCTCTACTTCTCTGATTTGATTTCTCACTGTCCTTTTTGAACTCTTCCATGGCCTGAGACCATTTCATATTTTATTTTGAAGGCTTTGGATGTAGGCGTTTTGACCTTGCTATCTTTTTACAGTTATATGCTTTGATCTTCCTCAGCTAAAAGTATGGAAGAAAATACCTTTTCACCAAGAAAGTAACCCTCTATAGTCTTATTTCCTACCCCCCATTCCTTTGGGTATTTTCGCAGTCAATTACTCGACTTTTGAGCTTCTTGTTAAATGGAGGATATACTACTCCAAGTTTCACAAGTTTTGTGCAGCTGTTTTCAGAGATATCTTTAAGGACCTGTAAATTCTCAGTTCCTCCAAGGTGGTATAATCAAGAGAGAAGTGTTTACTCCTCTCCTGGCCTGCACTCTGGTTTGTGAGCAACCATTAGCACTCTTTTCTTCCCTGGAAGTGTACATAGGATTCCTTCTCCACAGTCATCACCAGTGCTGCCCTGCCAGGGCACCTGTTCACCCCAGGACCACCGCTCAGGATGCGACCCCGATTAGCCTCTCGATTTCCCCACCATTTAGAAGTCGTGATCTGCAGAAGCAGCTGCCATTGTGGCAGCACTGTTGTTGTCCTGGGGCTGGGGCCAGAACATGCTTCCCTGTCACCCAGGTAAGAGAGTTTTCTCACTGACCTTTGAATCTGTCTTTGGTATTTATGGGTTGAGAAGTCTAGAAACCACAGCAGCGGTTAGCAGATCAGTGCCCTGAGTCCTGCTTCAGTCCTGTCTGTGCCAGAGCAACGTAGGGCACTCTCTGCTCTGAGACTGGTGTAATAGACCCTTTCTCTTGGCCTTCCAGATTGTCTTGGGGTAGAAATCTGTTTCACTTTGCCAATTTGTGGCTTCTCCTGCTCTAGAATTTGTTTAGAATCATTTTTTACAATATTTTGAGGGGTTTAGAGGGAGAACTCAAGCAAGTCTCTGCTTGTACTCTGCCGTCTTGGTTCTGCCCCCCAACCCTTGCTATTTTCTTTAAGTTTGATTTATTTGTGAGACAAGATTTTTTTTTTTAAGAAAGTGCCAAGTAATTGGAAACCTGGCTTGGTGGAGAAAGCCACTGTCCGCTGATACCCCTGTGAAGTGGTATTTTACAAATGAATAAGCATTTTACATTTTACAAATTGTACAAGTGAATTTGTACATTCTACATTTTACAAATGAATAAACAAGGGCACAAGAGTTGGAATGGCTGCCCCATAGCATATATTACATCAGTGGTGCCACTGGAAATAAGATTCAGGAGCTCTGGCTTTTCTACTTCATCGCATCCATCTTGGTAAAAGTCCTTCTCTCTAGGAGAAAAAAGTTTAAGCATGAGGGAGCGCATTTCAACCCCACAAAGAAAATGAAAGACTAGCTCAAATGGCCTTGCGCTGCAAGCTTCAGCTTGAAATAGTGCTGAATTTATAATCAAAAGACCTAGGTTAGAGTCCTACCTCTACCTCCTATTTCCTATGTGACCTTGAGTAAGCCACTTCTAGTCTTTGGGTCACTTTCTCACTTCAAAAATTATGGAGTTGAACTGGATAATTTTTTCAACTTTAAATTTACAATCCTATGATTAAAATGTATCAGTGGACATATCAGTTAGTTAACTAGCATTTATTAAGGACCTACTATGTACTGGATACTCTGCTAAGCACAGAAGATAGGCAACATCTCAGCTTCTTAAACAGGTCATAAGATCTCGGATAACTAATTCATATGTGAAATGTTTTAGTGTATGACAATGCCAAGACTCTGAAATGGCATTATTCACTTACTCTCTACTGTTGTTCCTGATACATTCATCTGATCATTTCTTATCAGCCCAGTGTAAGGCAGTCAGGAATATGTAAATAATGATTTAGTTTAGGTTGAAGTAACCAGTCATGGATTGAGATTAATGATGTTACTTTGCTCTGCATCATCTTGCCAAAACCATGGGGAGTAACACAGTTAAACACAGCAAGACAATATGCAGTGACGAAAAGTGATAATAAGTCTGAGTTGCCTATCACCGAACAAAAGTGCTTACTGTAAAAGTAATTATGACCCCTAGCATCTCTTGCACCATAAACTGCAGGAAAATGTCACATCTCACATCAGTGGGGTGAGAACAATAGGCTCTTTACATCTATTGCCTGTAGGGCAGCTAGGTAGCACAGTGGATAGACTGCTGGGCCTAGAGTCAAGGAAGACTCATTTTCCTGAGTTCAAATCGGACTTCAGACACTATCTGTGTGACCTTGGGAATTCATTTAACCCTGTTTACCTTAGTTTCCTCATCTGTAAAATGATCTGATGAAAGAAATGGCAGACCGTCTGTGTCTTTGCTAAGGAAACCTCAAATGGGATCACAAAGTGTTAGACGTGACTGAACAACAGCAGAAATTATTGCCCACGTTCACTTACAATGCTTTCAAGGAACTAGCTTCTAAAACATACAAAACAAAACAACCCCAAGACTTTTTTGGAGGGATATGGAAAATCACTGTGTATACAATTCTCAAATTACTTTTTCAATTTTAGAAATATTTTTGTGACCAATTTTTGCCCATTTAGCTGGTGTGTTGTTGACTCTGGAGTCAAAGGATCAGAGTTCAAATCCATCTTCTACTCTGAGTGACCTTGAATAAGTCACTTCAATTGTAATGAGGGATATCCCATGAAGCATGTTCAAAGTTGCCCCACTTGATTCCATTGGATCATGTATACTGGCTCAGAATTTGGGTTAGTCTGAGATGACTAACTTTCTAGTGACTTCTGGCCTTGTGACAGCTCAACATTGGATGGATTTCTTGTTTTAGTATGATATGCCAAACTTTGTGAGGTCCTTTGATTCTTTGTCATCTTATGACTATATCAGAGGGATAGTAGAATGTTTTATCCTTTAGAAGGAGAGGCAACTTCTGGCTTGTATTCTTCCCTCAACCCTGGCTTCATTAAAGACTTCTAGTGATAAATAAGAGATGAGATTGCCTCTTGCCATGTTGTGATCATGATGACCACTCTCATGAGGCAGTCAGAACAGGGGAACCCAGATTGAGTATGCTCTCCCCCCTTTCTAATTTATGCTTCTTTTCCTGACTAGATATTGAGCATCAACCTTGAGGTTGATATGTCCATACAAGCAAATGGCCTCGTGGGTTAAAGAGGTTTAGACATTTATTAGATGCAGCAGATCAGTGACAAGGGGAGTTTCTTTACTAAAGAAAATGACCACTGAGAGAAATATGACTGGGAGTAGTTTGGACAATCCAGAAGTGAGTTGAATTGTTGCCATATCTATTTGGCAGTCCCACACATTGTTTATATTAGTCAGAAATTAGTTTTAACTATCAGATTTCGAAGAGATTATAATAGGATTATAAGCTGTTACTCAATCCTTTTTTAAATTGTGCTATTAATGTATATTATCATTTTTTTGTGTCTGTTAGCATTTATTTTGTGTGTTAGAAAAAACGCCTGTCCCGTACCTGATTTACATTGTATGAGGGGGAAGGTCCTTGTCCAGGATCACATGGCTGAAAACGAATTTTTAATAAGTTGTCCCTAAAGTCAGAGCAAGGTGTTTAACAAAGTAAAAAGTGTGAGAGAGCGGAGCCTTGCCTTCCTCTTACTAGAGATTAGTCTCACTTAGTGTTGAATCTAATCAGAACCCTTGTGCCTGGACCCAGAGTTTAAAAGTATCCCTTAATAGAGAAGCATATGGGCACAGTACTCTAGTCCCTTGGGTTCAGTTGGACTAGAAGAACTCTAAATTTATGATTCCATGATACAATTCTATTCATTTGTTAAAATGACTAAAAATATCAAACAGATTAATTTTGGATTTGCTGTTTTTTGATGGATATGTACCTCAAGGAAATAAGATGTACATAGTTAAGTAAATAAAATACAGTAACAATAGCTAGCATATATGTGTGTGTGTGTGTGTATCTTTAAGATTTGCAAAGCATTTTACATATGTTAATTCATTTGATACTCACAACAACCCTCTGAAGCAGGTACAGAGGAATCTCAGGGTGAGAGACTAGGTGATTTGTCCAGCTAAGTAAATAAGTGTCTAAGGCAGGATTTTAACTTATGTCTTCCTGACTCTAACAATACAGAACATCAAGGTTTACAAAACTCTTCTGTTGACCACCAATCAACAAATGGGAGAAATGAATAGAACTGAAAAACCTGTCCCTGAACTGCTTCCAGTGTTCTGCAAATGGATGTTTCTTTGGGGGTGAAGACTATTTGGATGGCAAAGGATTATAATGTGAAAATCAAAAAGCAATGAATGGGGAGGAAAAAAATAAGAAAAAGAAACAAGGCAGGAGAAAAGCAGAGAGATAAGGAGGAAAAAGAGTAATGGAGATCAGCAGAGGCAGACAACAGTCACAGCAATAAGCAGCAGGAAAAGGTTAGTGACTAGGACAGTGAGAAGACAGAACTCAGAGAGGGCAGAGAAAGAGAGAGAAAAAGCAGCAGAAAGAATCCTAAAATGTTAGAGCTGGAGAGCATCTGGGAAAGCAACTTGTCTACCAGCTACCTGAGAAGAGAGGAGCACTCTGAGTTTGGAGCAGAGCTGCTCACAATGAAAAGTGGGGCTGCAGGTGGTAACGAGAGTGGTTCTGGGTTCTCTCAGGTGAGGTTTGAGAGCAGGGAAAAGTAGCAGCAATCAGTAATAGAAGGGTAACAGTCCCCTTTCACTAAATCTTAAAGCCCTCCTCTGCTGTGCAGTCAGTAAAATGAAAGCATAGACTAGTTAGCTTCTAAGCTTCCTTCCAAAGTCAAAGCTTTGATAAAGGTATAGTTAATGTCATGTGTGTATGACAGCTTGCCATTGTACCACTGTATAAGTGAATACTTGCCCATCTCATACTGCTGACCTGACCTGGAATCTTGTGGAAATAAGCAGAAACTTGAATAGTAGCCACTTAAAAAAAATCAAAATACTATAGTTTTTTTTTTTTTCTGTTCAAGAGTCTGGTGGTGGGATGTTTGCTATCTTTCCAATATGTCTTGATTAATAATGCATTACAGTTGTCAGTTTAAGAAGACAAAGTAAATGGGTTGCTAAGTTTTTTTTTAAGACATGCAGATAATGCCTCCTGTGTTCCAGGAAACATCAGGAGCAGAAGTCTATATTCTCCCTCTTAGGAGAGAGAGAGAGAGAAAGATAGAAGAAGAAATGAAATATTTCTTATCTGGCACTGCAGCCTGAGCAGACTTTAGGAGCACAAGGTTCACCCTGAGGTGGCTCACACAAGATTCATCCATATTGCCTTAGCTCAAGAACTCTAGTACTGGCTATCTCCCATATGCTTTTCCAAGATGACAGTACTTCTAAAACTTTTGCCTATCACCTTGTCTCCTGAAGCCTTATCTCTTTGACTACTTCCAAGTCCAAAGGTGAGAGGAGTGAGCTTGAGAGTTAGCCTCCCTGCCAATTTCAAAATCAGGATGAATTTTGGGGGAGCATAGAAGAGTACTTGGGGAAATTTCTGCCAAAACCAGCATGTATCTGTCTTTAGTGTCTTATCAACTTGGCAGTGCATTCAGTAGGCATGAGCAAGACAGTATTATATGCAAATGAGTAAAGGAAAGCCCAGAAAATTGAAACATTTTGCCCCAAGGTCATGTAGTTAGTAAGTGGCAGTTGGAATACAAACCTAGGATTTAAGGCTCTAAATCTAGTAATCTTTTCACTATACTACAGCTCTCATAGTATAGAAATTGCACAATGATAAAGCATGGCTCATTGAACAAAGGTTAATTTGTATTCAGTATTATCTGTTTAAGAAGGCAGGGAGATTTTTAGAAAGATTTTCATTAAAAATCATTAAAGTTAATAATTCATTTCTTTTTTGGGGGGATCTGGAATTGGGTGTGCTGTATTTGGTATGAATACAACCTAGGAAAAGACATTTTTAGAAAATTTTATTAAAAGGTACAAGCAGGAAGCAGAAAGAACTGTTCAAAAACAACACGTAAGTATGTGGAACCATCTGAAATATACATACATATATTATATATATAATAACTAGTATCTGATAACAGCAAATGTATATATATATATATATATACATATAAGCATAGAAAAATATAACTCAACAATCTATGTCTTATAGATATATGGATCTGTAAATACCTCTAGAGCTGTAACTCGACATCTATAGGTATATATCTTTGAAAACCTTGTGAGTGCAGGCTGTGCTATATTCAGTTTATACTCAACATAAATATTATTGGAAGTGCATATACAAAAATACTTCAGCTAAACACCGACCCCCCCATATCTTTTTTTCCATTCCCCCATCAGAACAAAAATTCCAATAAAAGAAAAATAATTCAGTTGTTCGGGTAAGATGGCTTTCTTTCTCTCCTTTCCTTCCTTCCTTCCTTCCTTCCTTCCTTCCTTCCTTCCTTCCTTCCTTCCTTCCTTCCTTCCTTCCTTCCTTCCTTCCTTCCTTCCTTCCTTCCTTCCTTCCTTCCTTCCTTCCTTCCTTCCTTCCTTCCTTCCTTCCTTCCTTCCTCTCTCTCTTTTTAAAGTTACATCGCTACAATTCATTGTGCATGTGGTCTTAGGCTACTGAATGTACTTGAAGGTATAGAAATGAAAAGGAAACTAAATTACCAAGAGAAAGATAGCTCCCTTTCAGATTTTCATTAGACAATTTGTTTCATTCTAACTCTAATACAGTCCTAGAAAGTAGACCTACCTTATTTTACAAGCAGGTGTGGAGTTGTAGCAACAAATGAATCCTAAATGATTGTGATGGCTTTGTCTTTTCATTCAAAGGCATTCTGTAACATAAAAGGTCCACAAACTGATTACACAAGTTTTATCCTCTTTTTCTTCTTTGTCTTTTAAGCCACAAGCACGAAAGATCAAAAAGTGGTGGTAAATAATTAATAAATATTTAAAATGCAGAATTTTATATAATAATTAGCATTTAGTTAGGAATTTTAATCTTCAGTCTACTTCACTATTATTAATTATTTAATCTCCATAGCTATCTCTATGCATATTCCCACCTCTTACCCACCCCCTTTGAAGAGGTATGAAATAGCACATACAGCCTTGGATTTGGACGTTGGGACACTTTTTCTTTTTTCTCTCCCTGTCTTGAAATATAATTGAAGTCAAATCCCTCATCCTCAATGGCTTTGGTAAAGAAAAGTGAACCTACTTAGGTCCTGCTTAGTAAATTCTTTCTATTTCTCACACATGATATACCATCTCCCAAATCTGTGCTTTTCCCACATGGCTGGAATGTATACTTTCTTCACCTCCACTTCCTTGTTTCCTTCATAGCTCAGCACCAGCTTATAGTACTCACCCTTGGATGACTTGGAATTTAACCTTTATAGTTTTATGTGTGTACATATTCTCTCCCCTGACAAAAAAATTAATATTTTGAGGGCAAGGAACTCTTCCATTTTTGTCTTTGTATTCCTAATGCTCTGCTCACTTTCTGACACATGGTGGGCATTTAATAAGTGTTGTATGAATGATTACTGTACTGTTTGTTGCACCTACTAATTCAGGGGATAGTTTTTATATTTGTAGTTAACCCTTTCTTTGTGTTAGATGATAACATTTTATTTTAATAAAATTCTATTCATTTACAAAGTCACATATGTTACTTTGTTTTGTCTTCATAAAAAGGCTATAAAGTAACTAGGGTAAGTTTTATGCCCATTTTATAGATGTAGAAGCTCAGACTGTGAGAAGTTCACATGCCCAATGTCACAAATAATTGCTGAAGCTGGAACTTAAATCTAGGTTTGATTCCCTTGTCTCCCAAAGAGAGTATTACTTTACTTTTATGAATGAATTGATGAGTAACATTATCTTATTTTTCAAGACTTTCCTATGTGAAACGTAAATATGGAAGAAATATTCTTTTATTATACTAGCTCACTTTTCCTTTTAGGACTGTGATCTGACAAAAGGTCATTCTCCTAGCATATATGGCAAAAAAGATACATCATTCTCATTACCTTCCTTACAAGAGACAGTGTGATCCAGTGGAAAGCATATTGGATTTGAGTTCAGAAGACCTGGTTTTGAATGCAGTTCTATCACTTACTATCAGTTTGACCTTATGCAAAGTGAAGAGGATGAACTGGATGATCTTCAAGATCTCTTCCAATTCTAAATCTATGATTCCATTTCAACGTACCCCTATAGGTCTTTCCTTTATAGTCATTATATATTTATTTTCTCTGTAGGGTGAGAATCATCCTCTTGGTGGATTAACATGTTAAGTTCCAAAAGTACGATCACAACCTATCAATTATGCCTTTCTATTTCACCATGTTGTAGTTATCATTCTTGATTAATTCTGAATAAGAGGCAATACTATTGCTTTTTTTTCAGAAGTTTCCTTTTGTTGGACATTGAGAACTGTTCATTGTTGCCTTAGCTAAACACACACACACACACACACACACACACACACACACACACAGATGGAGTCCAACAAACTGAATCCCTTGAATAGAGCTTTTAGGATTTTGGCTTTCATAATAACATGTTATCCCAGCCAAGATGAAAGTGATATTAAATGGCAAATGTTTGTTTCTTTTTGTCTCTACAATTCTTGTTGGTCAAAGACTGGGGTCTTAAATTTAAAACTTGGTTTAAGCATAGTAGCTATGGTTGAAGATTTACTGAAGAATTCCATTTTTTCCAGACTTCTATGATATATTTTTGGTTGTTGTTATTTCTCTTTGCTGTTCCTCCCCATTTTTTAGTGTTTCCTTTTTCCGTAGAAGATTACTCAGCATAAAATGTCATTGGGAAAAACATCATGATTCAATAGTGTAATGTCTCATTTGTCAGTTGACCATGACTTATTGATGTCCTAGGGATTGCCTTTCTACTCGCCTGTGACTTCTAATATGTCCACTGCATAATTTTGAAGATATTTAGCAAAATGTTTATTGGAAAGCTGAAAAGTTTCTGTCCTTTTATCTTTGTTCTATGCTTTTCTTTTTTCTCTCTCTGGGTTTATGTAGATTTCTTGATGTTTAAGATTCAGTTCTCTCATGGTGAATTTCCCCTCTGTCTTCCTTTAGGCTCAAGGCTCCTAGTGACTTCAAAAGGAGTTCCAGATAGGGAAAGATATTTCATTGGAGATTCTGGCCACACTAAAATATTTGAATGTATATACACATACACGCACATATGCAAGCATGTTTGTATATGTACATATGAAATGCAACACTCACAGCAGGAGATGAAGATCAAACCTAATACTTTGATGTCAAGAAGAACCTCCCCCATGAGGAAGTGGAGTTCCAAGGGTAGATGAAATATCAGCTGAATATCCACAAAGTTCCAGTGAAAATGGAGCAGTTCTATTGAGTATTCTATTAAGCACATTTCCCCACACAGAGGCCCTTTATTTAGAATGTCTAAAATAAAGGCATTATTCAGTAGCCAAATAAAAACATATAAAATTCAAACCTAGAAGAATTTTGTTATTCTGCCTGGATTAAAGTTAAGGTTCACAGAAATAAGTATGAGAAACATCATTGTGCATATATACTTATGCTTTTGTCTTTAATGTTATATTTGATGAGCCATTTTTGGAATCAAAGGAAGGGCATGTAATTTATAGGGGTAGGGAACTCCTTTTCACTGTTGCAACTCACCTATAACTAATAGTCTTAGAGAACTGACTCCTAGAGGTATTGAGAAGTTAAGTTGTTTGATCATGGTCATGGCCAGTATGTGTCAGAGACAGAAATCAAACTCAGATTTTGTTTTTTCTTAGTAGACCAGTCTTCTTAAGATCCACTACATTGCGCTGTCTTTCTTGACACAACTTATTCCTGGTAAATTCATGATGGTACTTAGTGATCATTGTTCCTTTTAAATGCCCCAAACACAGTGTTACTTGTGTTGGATACAAAAATTCTTTGCAAAATCTTTGCCTGACACCTTAGCAACTAGTAAAAATAGGTTTGGGAGACAGGTTGCTAGAATACATAAATCTAAGCATAAAAAGCAAATACTAAGACCTGAAGTAAGTATCTATCACATCAAAGATACATAATTTTTATATAGGATTTAGGCCTTTGGAGCCAATTCACAGATTAATATTCCAACTGCTGTCCTTGACAGGTCCTAGATGGCAGAGTTGGGTTTGAATTAGTGTCATCTTCTTACTTCTTAACCAGCACATGTATCTATGCTGCCTCCATTTGTAATGACTTCTTGACTGGTTTTGAAACTCTTCATATGCATTTCATATACTTTCATCACACATCATCATTTATGCAATTAAGATGGAACCAGATAAATGCTATATTCAGAAGCTCTTCCTTTCAATTTCTAGCAAAATATAGTGAGTTTGTGAATCAAAACATAATGCCTGGCACAGAGCAAGTGCTTAATTATTCCTGATTGATTGATTGGTTAAATATATGAAACAAAAGGTATACTAGATATGCAGACAGCTTGACTTCACTGGTGCTGTGACTGAATACATTCTCATTATTAAAGTATTGAGGGTAAATGGAATCATCTCAATGTATCATCTGTTACTTTAACACAGTCATCAAGACAAGATAATATTATACAAACCATGCCTTGTTTTTTCTCTCTTACTTCTTTTCCTACACTGAGTTTTGACTTTTTCCTCTCCTTTATTACTTCCTGTATCAGATACCTGCAGTTGACCAACTCTAACTGATGGTGCCTAACAAGAAAAATGTCAGAAATTAAATTTGTGATGACCTCAGGCTCGCACTTGTCTTGTGCTACCATCATATGTGCAAAGACTAATGTAAGCATCTTAGCTAGATTTATAGATTTTTGTGGATTTACTCATGGAATGTTAAAGAATTTCTCAGAGTACAATGCTTTTGTGATAACCAGGAGAAGGAGTTATGACCTGTCAGAGTTTGTGCTTGAAGTAAACTCTAATTACTGTTGTAGCTGATGCATTTAGTAGATGTGTCTTAGTAGTCTGCATAAGGCCAAGATATACTCTGCTTTTCAAGGCTACTTTTACTCAGCTTCACAACTTACTCAAAGCCAAAAGCTAGAGGAACTTAATTCATATTATTTCAACATATACAAGGATCTAGTGGTTTTTCTGAAATAATATAAATGACTGTGACAGTATAACATTTATTATATTTTTTGCATTGTCTGACAGCATGTGTAATGTTTCTATTTCAGTGTGAGTATGTCTTTGTGTGTCAGAATTAGGAAGAAGGGTTAGGGAATGACCGAATATTTATATCCATGGTGGAGACTGAAACTCTCACGTTATCCCTCTGTCACAAGATTTCATTCTTGAAAAGACTGTAATTAAATTAGAAGTGAATTACCCAGGACATCTGAGAATGGATTTAATTTCTAGATTTTTTCCTCTCTCTTAAAAAAATGATCTATACAGTTTTAAAAATTACAGGTTGAATTTGTTATAGGTTTTAATTTTTATTCTTTAGCATACTGAGTTGCACTTTAATACTTTATTATATCCATAAATTAAAGTTTAATGAAAAAAGCAATATGAAATAGAAACTTATCATTTCATATATAATCCTCTTTTTCTGTTCTACTTTGAACTTGGAAATGCTCATTTGTGTGTATGTTCCAGATTTTAAAAATAGCCCACAGATGGAGAAGATTCAGGAAAAATAAGTAATCTACTTTATGATTATGGTGACATATATATCAAATCGGAACAATAGATGGACAGTAAGTTCAGCCCAGATCTGAAGAGGAGAGATATTTGTGTCATAATTAAGACATTCCCTTATGTCTTGAATGATTTCTATGCTACTTCATGTCACAAAGCTAATCCTTTAAATACTAATATTTTCTCTAGAATGATACATGAATTTGAATCATAGAGCACTGTCATCAAAATTACAGATGACCTAAAGTGCCGTAAAGCATCAGTATAAAAACTGCAGAGTATTGTCAATAATAATGCATATTGGGAGTACATAAAATATATTAGTAAGGGTCTGTAATACTAGAAAAAAAAGAGGAATGGTCAGGGAGCAAGAGTGAAGCATAACAGGTTGCCAAAGTGTTGCATTGTTTTCCATGAAATACTAAAAAAGTCAGAAGAACATCTCCAGTACAATGGAGGTTTTATGAAAATGATTGGGTGCTTGGGTGCTTGTTCTTGGATCCCAATTCCAAGACCACATTTCTTCCTATGGCACTATCCCTGGCAGTTTCTCCCCAGCCCAAGGGCACACTATGTCTAGTAATTGCTCATGAGTGGGTCCCAGTAAAACACTTATCTTTCTCCCTGGTATAGTAACAAACCATACTTGTGGTTTGAACTGACTTTGCACTAGCTCACAAAGATATTCAGTGCCCACTAGACAATCTATACCAATTCTCTACCTCATTATATGCATCCTAGACTCCTCACTATGTGTATCCTAGACTTATTATACTCTCCCTACATCTATGTTGTCAAACAAGATATTGATTGATGGCAGATGGGGCAATCCTCAGTGAACCCTAATGTAGCAGACCTAAAAGCCACACCTTCCTCTGCCCACCCTACTACTCCAACTATGCCTCCCCCACTTTTCCTGGTGAACTCTGGGTAAAACACTTACTGACTAAACACAAAAAGTGCATATTTTTTAAAAAATTTATTTATTTAACTTTTAACATTCATTTTCACAAAATTTTAGGATCCAAATTTTCTCCCCATTTCTCCCTTCCCCCCACACCGAAACACTAAGCATGCTAATTGCCCCTATCATCAATCTGCCCTCTCTTCTAACATCCCTCCCTTTCCTTGTCCCCATCTTCTCTTTTGTCCTGTAGGGTCAGATAACTTTCTATACCCAATTACCTGTATTTCTTATTTACTAGTAGCAAGAACAATACTTGACAGTTGTTCCTAAAACTTTGACTTCAACTTCTCTTCATCCTTCCCTCCCCACCCATTCCTTTTGGGAAGGCAAGCAATTCAATATAGGCCATATATGTGTAGTTTTGCAAATGACTTCCATAATAGTCATGTTGTGTAAGACTAACTATATTTCCCTCCATCCTATCCTGCCCCCCATTGCTTCTATTGTCTCTTTTGATCCTGTCCCTCCCCAAGAGTGTTAACTTCAAATTGCTCCCTCCTCCCACTGCCCTCCCATCCATCATCCCCCCCACCCTGTTTATCCCCTTCTCCCCCACTATCCTGTATTGTAAGATAGGTTTTCATACCAAAATGAGTGTGCATTTTATTTCTTCCTTAATCAAATATGATGAGAGTAAGCTTCATGTTTTTCTCTCACCTCCCCTTTTTTCCCCTCCACTGAAAAGTCTTTAACTTGCCTCTTTTATGGGAGATAATTTGTCCCATTCCATTTCTCCCTTTCTCCTCCTAATATATTTCTCTCACCTCCTAATTTCATTTTTCTAAGATATGATCCCATCCTATTCCATTCACTCTGTGCTCTGTGTGTGTGTGTGTTTGTGTGTGTGTGTAATCCCACCCACTATCCAGATACTGAAAAGTTTCAAGAGTTACAAATATTTTCTTTCCATGTAAGAATGTAAACAGTTCAACTTTAGTAAGTCCCTTATGACTTCTCTTTGCTGTTTACCTTTTCATGCTTCTCTTCATTCTTGTGTTTGAAAGTCAAATTTTCTTTTCAGCTCTGGTCTTTTCATCAAGAATGCTTGAAAGTCCCCAATTTCATTGAAAGACCATTTTTTCCCCTGAAGTATTATACTCAGTTTTGCTGGGTAGGTGATTCTTGGTTTTAGTCCTAATTCCTTTGACTTCTAGAATATCCTATTCCATGCCATTTGATCCCTTAATGTAGAAGCTGCTAGATCTTGTGTTATCCTGATTGTATTTCCACAATACTTGAATTGTTTCTTTCTAGCTGATTGCAATATTTTCTCCTTGACCAGGGAACTCTGGAATTTGGCCACAATGTTCCTAGAAGTTTCTCTTTTTGGATCTCTTTCTGATGGTGATAAGTGGATTCTTTCAATATTGATTTTGCCCTCTGGTTCTAGAATTTCAGGGCAGTTTTCCTTGATAATTTCATGAAAGATGATGTCTAGGCTCTTTTTTTTGATCATGGCTTTCAGGTAGTCCCATAATTTTTAAATTGTCTCTCCTGGATCTATTTTCCAGGTTAGTTGTTTTGCCAATGAGATATTTCACATTATCTTCCATTTTTTCATTCTTTTGGTTTTGTTTTGTGATTTCTTGGTTTCTCATAAAGTCATTAGCCTCCATCTGTTCCATTCTAATTTTGAAAGAACTATTTTCTTCAGTGAGCTTTTGAACCTCCTTTTCCATTTGGCTAATTCTGCTTTTGAAAGCATTCTTCTCCTCATTGGCTTTTTGAACCTCTTTTGCCAATTGAGTTAGCCTATTTTTAAAGGTGTTATTATCTTCAACATTTTTTTGAGTCTCCTTTAGCAAGGTGTTGACCTGCTTTTCATGCTTTTCTTTCATCTCTCTCATTTCTCTTCCCAGTTTTTCCTCCACCTCTCTAATTTGATTTTCAAAATCCTTTTTGAGCTCTTCCATGGCCTGAGCCCATTGAATACTTATTCTGGATGTTTGGGATACAGAAGCCTTGACTTCTGTGTCTTTCCCTGATGGTAAGCCTTGTTCTTCCTCATCAGAAAGGATGGGAGGAGATATCTGTTCCCCGAGAAAGTAACCTTCTATGGTCTTATTTTTTTTTTTCCCTTTTTTGGGCATTTTCCCAACCAGTTACTTGACTTTTGGGTCCTTTGTCAAGAGTAGGGTATACTCTGGGAATCTGTGAGATCTCAGTTCCTCCAAGGTGGCACAATCAAGTGTGTACTGGTCTGAATGCAGAGAGGGATTTTTATGCCCAGAATTTAACAGTTACCTCTCCATAGCCACCTGGCCTCCAGTTCCCAAGTCAGCACTGGGAGCTGATTTTCAGATAAGCTGGATGGCCAGGGCCACCATTCAGTTTGAGACAAAGACCAGCTTGCCCAGGGCCTCCACCCAAGGCTGAGGGAAGACTCAGCTCTTCAGTGCCCCTAGGGATTTTAAGCTCCAACTATGGAGCTTCTGTACAGGCTGCTGTGCAGGCTCTGTGCCCACTATGAGAGCTATGGGAAGGCCCTTCTCCCTTCCTGGACAGCTGATGAAACCCCGTCACTGACCTTTGGCACCTGTGGGCCAAGGGATCTGAGGACCTGCTGCTGTGACTGGAGATTCCACCCCTGAGGTGTCCTCCTCCCAGAGTCTCGTTGTGCTACCTGGCCAAGGCTGGGCTGGGCTCTCTGCTCTGCTCCGTGTCTGGCACACCCAATGTTTCCGTGGGCCTTTCAGGTCACTGTGGGCTGGAAATCTCCACTATGTTGTTCTCCACTTCTGCTGCTCCAAAATTTGTTGAGAGTCCCTCTCTACAGGTATTTTATGGGTTGTGGGGTGAGGCTCTGTGTAAGAGTATCTTTCTAGTCCACCATCTTGGCTCTGCCTGCATATTTCTTTAAGAACTGACCACACCTTAATCGCTCCCTAATCCTGCACTGAATCATCTGGTTAGCATACCTTGCACATATTTTACTACAGTTTATCCTACATAAATTTTAACTGTACCCCTCTAAGGTCACAGGTTCCCTAAGAACTTTTGCCCACTGAAAAATGTAAAAATAAAGCTTTGCAAACTTGACTTAAGGAATGCTTGAATCTGTGAATTCTTTCTTGATGACCCTATCCTGCACCCTAGTCCTTGAGGGGTTCCTGAACCTTTCGCAACCACATCAGAAAGACATAGACAAAAGTCTCACATGGTTCAAAAGCACAGGTGAATTGGAATTGGTACCCACATTATAGAGGGTGATAAGAAAATATATCTATCTTATTTGGTTCAATCATATTCAACAAACATTTTTTAACCTTGGATTAAATTAATCATAGATCCAATGAGATAATGCATTCTGAATGCTGTGCAAATCTTGGTCTTATATAAATACCAGCTTTAATTATTATTATTATATTCAAAATATTGAGGACATAAAGATAAAAATACTATAGCCTTCACCTTCAAGGAGCTTTTGAGTTTTGCTAGGAACTGAGGAAAGCAACTGAGATCCTCAGACTCAAAACCTTGCACTCTTCCCAATATACCATACTATTTCTCACCTATAAGAAATTATTTGAAAAAAGACCAGCATGTACTCTGCTTCTACATTTTACATTTGTCTGCAGCAATGGGAGAAGACAAAATGTTCTAGGAAATTTTGAAGAAAGAGTTTAACTGAAAGAATCAGGGAAGATTTTTTTGAGGAAATGGCATGTAAGTGGAATCTTGCAGGAAAAGCAGTCTAACAACTGTATTGAGAGATTACTTTTCAGGCTTGGGAAACAGAATGCATAGAGAAAAGAGTTGGCATATCAGCACTGGGGAACAACTAATCTAATTTGATAGGAAATAAAGATTAGTAAGTGAGTCAACAAGCATTAAGTGGTTGCTGTGTTCCAACCACAGTACCAAGCACTGGGAGTACAAAGAAAGCAAACATATGGTTCCTGCCCTCAGTGAGTAATAAGGATGAAAAGATAGGTTTGGGCCAGATTGTGCCTTAAGTGGAAGGCTAAGTGGTTTATATTTTATCTTAGAAGTAATAAAGATCTACAGAAGGTTATCAAACATGGAAAGTCCCAGGGCTAGATGAAGGATTTAGGGATATAAATTTGGTAGTTGTGGAGAAGAGGATGGAGAGCCTGGAAGCAGAAAATAAAATTTAAAAGCTACCTAACAGTCCATGCATGAGGTGACACGGCCAAAAAATTAGGTAGTGGACACATGAATTGTGATTAGGGAGTGATTTTAAGATCTTGCGAACAATCTGTGGAGAACATACATGACTTGAAAATAGTGGATTATGAAGGGTTAAGAAGAGGGAAAATTGAAGGAGGACTTGGGCTGTGAACCTGGATGACTGAAGTAAAAAAGGCAATCAAATTTAGCAAATTTGGAATTATTAATTACCTTTGAGAGAGTGATTTTAGCAGTGATGGGTGAAAAGTTCAATTGCAAGATGTTAAAGGACAGCAACAGAATGGGTGTAGGGAATGTACACAATGCTTTGCAGGAGTTTAGCAATGAAAGAGGAGAGGTACAGCGTAATAGCTCAAGAGTTAAGAGAGTCAAAGGAAAGTTTCTTTTTTAAACTATAAAGTTTAATGTAGATTGGACAATATTTATAGGTCAAGGAAAGGAACAGTAGATATGGAAAGACCAATAATTGGAGAATGAATATTTGCAAGGACATGATGCATGAGAAATGGAAAGAAATGAAATTAGGGAATAAGTAGTTAGCCATGCATAACCAGAAGGGGCACCTTAGCCTCTGAAACTGGAGCAAAGGAGAATAGGTGAGATAACAGAGAGATCTTGAGTCAAAAGAAGGGGAAAATGAAGGAGCTACAGACGAATCATTTTAAGCTAAAAAATTAAGAAATAATATTTTCTGTTGAGGGAAGATGGTCTAGTAATGCAACTAATCACCTACCTTAGATATAGCCCAGTAAGTGTGGTAAAAAACAATGACCATTTTATGCAGAGATGCCAAAAATGTTATTCCTTTACTAAATTATATAAATCAAGCAAAGAAAAACGAAGTTCTCAGGAATAATATTCAGGGATAAAAATAGGAGCAGCACATTTTCAAGCTAATTGTTTAAGTGCTGGATTTTTTCCATTCTCAAGGAAGAAAATAGTCAATATGTTTTCTTAAGCACACAGTTCTTACCTCCAAGGTTCACTGGAGAACAACTAAGCAAATTCATGTCTCTTGGAATTTACTCATTTACTTTTAACCTACGAAGTTTGTGAGTACAATGCCATGCATCTGAGTCCCCACATTTTAATAGTTGGATATTGACTTGGTGTTTTATGGTCCTTTAAGGCAAGAAAGCTATTGAGGATCACTGAAGGATCACATGGAGTCGATCATTTAACTAACTGTTTAAATTGAATGACTTAATTCACTTCCTAGGAATGAACAATTTAGTTGTAGAGAAACACTATCCCTAAAAAGTTTGTTCAAACTTTTTCCATCAGATAAGGTCAAATAAATGTACCACCCATCCTAATGTATAAAAATATTATTTTCAAAATTATTAGAGGCAGCACTTTTATTAAATCAGCAAACTAGAGGTAAAGTGGATGACTATCATTCGGGAGAATGAACAAATTATGGTATGTGAAGGTAATGGAATATTGTTATATTATAAGAAATGGCAAAAGGAACAGATTCAGAGAAACCTGGAAAGACTTGTGTGAACTGATGTAGAATGAAGCAAGCAGAACCAGGAGAATAATTTATATATTGATTATGATATCATAGAAAATGTTTTCTTCTCCAGTTCATTTTACATATGAGGAAACTGAACCAAAAAGAATTAAGTGACTTGCCCAGGGTCACACAGCTAGTAAGTGTCTGAGACTGAATTTGAACTCATGAAGATGAGTCTTCCTGATTCCAAGTCCAGTGCTCTATCACTGCATAACCTAGCTGCCCTGATCATATTTATTGAAAAAGAGGGGATAATGTTATTGGAGGAAAGTATGTAGTGATAGTGATTTTTTATAAAAGAAGAAAATATAGAAAAGACCAACTGAACATGTAAAATACAAAGGAGAGCAGGAGAAAATTCAACAGGGGACACAGACATTGGTACTACAATGTTATACGTTAAAAAATAAACTATGCATTGTAGATTCATGGCTTCATACACAATCCTTGTTTTCTGTTTTTTGTATATCACAATATTCTTGTTTATTTTTAATGTTCATAATATAAGTAAAATTAAAAATGAATATTTCAGAAGGAGAAGTTTAATATATGCTCATTCTGGGGGCATGGTAGCTGGCACAGTGGATAGGATACCATCCCTGGAATCGGGAGGACCTGAGTTTAAATGCAAACTCAGACACATGTCACTTACTAGCTGTGTGACCCTGGGCAAGTCACCTACTCCCCATTACCTTGCCAAAAATTATTATAATAATAAAATAAATACTCATTCTGTCCACCCCTCCCATTTCTTTTCATTCCTGCAGGGATTTAAATAACATTGGGTGAGGCCTCACAATTGTTCTCCCTGTCTCATTTCCTTTTAGTTATCTGTGGCCAGATGCAGTTTCCTCATAGGATAAAATTATTTCACAAAATTGGAGTTTCTAATTGATCAGCTACTGGCAGAGAAGACAAACAACACATATTGTTTTCTTATTTCTCTTCATTTTCCTACTTGAAATTGAGGATCTCTGCCCTAAACTGTTAGCCTCAGAGCTCTCATTTCAATCCTATTGTAATCTCAAAATATTACTAATAATTTATTAAGCTTCTACCATTTGTCAGACATTGTGTACGTATGCTATACAAATATGTTATCATTTGATTCTCGCAAAAACCAAATGTTATTTTACAATTAAAGAAACTGAAGCAGATGGAGGTTAAGTGACTTGCCTGGATCACACAGCTAGTAAGTATTTGAGGCTGGATTTGGACAGAGGTGTTCTTGACTCCAGGTCCAGCACTCTTTACCAAGCCACCTAGATGCTTTGGTAAATTGGGTTAGAGGTACAACCTGACTCTTCTCTTGATGGACCATATCCCAGATGTTGAATATAGCTTTGTCAAATGCTTATATTCTGAAGTTTTTAAAGTACTCAGTATCCCCTGGTAGCCATGGCTACAATAGTAGATGGCAGGAATTATGGAAACCAACTGCAAAGATGAGAACTTGGTATTTTTTGAAAACACATTTGGATCCTATTAGTATCTAAAACATTAATATCATGTATTTTTTTGGTAAATAATTATGAAGTACTTCTTTGTGACTCCAGAGAAGAGGAGAGACAGAACTTTCATATCGGTTTGCTGTCAAGTCTAGAACTATTGGTCTATAGGTACCCATTTGTGGCTCAGTCATTTGTAGCAAACATTCACTCAGAATATAATTAAAGTCACTTTATGTTTATCTGGAGACACAATGTATTATAAAGGCACAAGTAGCAAATAATTAAGATACAAAGAAAGTGGAAAACTCCTGAGGAAAAATTATACTAGTTCACTAGCTAGTATAGCTAGTAGAGATGACACCAGTGAGTCAGAGGAATGGGAAGAAATGGAAAAGGGATATATTCACCAGATCCCAGCACAGCAGCAAATTTTGTGCAAGATCACTCCTTAAGTGATTCAATGAACTAGACAAGGCTTCAACTTTTCATGATTGCATTCAGTTTGGGTTATCAACGCCCTTCCCTTGTTATTCCCTTCCCTTGCTATTGCAATGTACTTGAGGACTGGGCTTCTTTCATTTTTGTCATCATTATTCCTAGTGCTTGGCATAGTTTCTTGCCTATGGTTGGTGCTTAATAAATGCTTGTAGATTATTTGATAGATATGTAAGGTAGGCAACCTATATTGAGTCTGAATAAGTAGCCCCTGAAGGAATTGTTGGTATTCTTCCACTGAGAAACATGAATATGTCTCTATCTCTTCTGTTGCTCTTTTCTCATTTCTTTTAATTTTCCTCTGTCTTTTACTATTTTTCCTTTACAGTGGCACCCAGAAGCATTTGTTTAACAGACTGATAGCATTCAGAGATAAGAAAGGTTCTTAACCCTACTAAAAAATTGGGAGAAGAGGGAGTTTATCTTGCCTAATTGCATATCACCTTACTTTTAATGAACCATTTAAAATATCATTTGCAGTATGTATTGGCCTACACTGAAACAATGATCTTAATCTTCAATATTATTGAATGGGTAACTATAATAATGACTTACAGCCAAAAGGGAACAACACTTTTTATAAGGTTCATGCAGATTTGGAAAATTATGTCTCCTGTGATACTTTTTGACTAATGCTTAGAGCCTTCAGTGTAACTCATATGACTGATATCCCAAAATAAATATTAAGACTAAGTTTTAGAGCATCAAAAATTAGTACAGTTATAAAATGCAATATCAAAAAAAGATATAGTTTGATCTTTGGTAATAATGACTATTTATTTCACCTTAGAATGGAAATGGAAGCTTCCAGATTATTTGTGGAAGTCTTTTTGGGGAGAGAATCAACCATCCAGACTTATAATTTCATTAGTATAGAGGACTCGTGGTGATCTGAAACATATAGTTTTAGCAAATTGTGTGAGATAAGAGGTTTGGTGATTTGCTCAGGACTGCCCAGCCACAGCTTTCTGATTCTGAGATCAGATCCCTAACCACTATCCCAGATTACCTTCCTGCAGGATCATCAGATCATGCATTTAGAGTTGGAAGGAACCTTAGAGTTCATCTAGTCCACCCTTCTAGTTTCATCCATAAGTGAGGAAGTTGGGGCCCAGTGAGGACTTGCCCAAAGCAGGATAGATATTCAGCTGCACAATCTTCAGGGTAGAAGAAGACAGTTGCTATCTCATCTGCTACTGAACATTCACCTCCACTTTAAGGTTGTTGGTTGTGATTTGGGGACACTCTCTGGTATTGCTCCTTCCCAGAGTTTTTTGGCTTTAAATCCAGCCCTCTTCTATCTCTCTCCTCCATTCAATCTTCCTTTCTATTTCTTTTAGTTAGACTTCTTCAAAACGATAGTCTAACATGCACTTAGCAAGTTAAATTGTTTCAGAGAGGAATAATAATTCTGTCTAGGTCCTGTGCGGTAGATTTTTTTTATTCAAGTGATTTTTTTGTGAGAACATTCTTTCAATATTCTTTTTGATGGCAACTAAAATGCTGTCTTGGGTTTCTCAAGATGCTGTCAATGCAACTTTGTAGTAAATAACATTATAATGCCAATGCATGACTAAGGAGGTGACACGATGTCAAGAACAGAGTTAATGTTGCAGTATCATAAATTCAATGGGAAAAATGCATATTTATACAAGCCTTCTTAGGATGTCAAATCCAAGCCATGTGAATGTTATATTGCCAAGAGAGAGGAAATCAAGTGGCAGGAAACTTGGTTAGTGCTGACGTAAATTCCACAGAGTAAAGAGATTTCAATTCAAGCAAGCCAAGGTGCCCTTATTTTATAACTCAGTATTTTTGTATTGCAAGAAAATGTCTCTCATTTCAATGTTTCTTAGTCTGGCAATTAGGACCACCAAAGAGGTCTTCAGAGTTTCAAAGGGACTGTATACAGTTGAAAACATTTTTATCTTCCATTTATTTGGAAAAATAGTGCACTGAATGAATGGAGAGAATTAGTTTATTCTACCTTCTGTCCTTGTCTCTGTATTGTCTCTTAGTGCTTATTCCTATGGTACCAGCAGGGAGGAAGGAAAGCAGAACTCTGAATTGTTATTTTGTAGATGAGAAGGCTGGACTTAGAAGAAGGTAGTTACTTAGGTAAATATGAGGTGAAGGTCACACCTATTGTTAATACTTAATCTTACAAAATTAGCTTAGTACAAGGCCCTTGAGACAAGGGATTGAGATGCTCAATGAAAACTAAATTTAACAGATATTTCTCTGCTATCTCAAAATCTGGCACAGGGCCTTGTTCATGGCAGGTACTTTTTGAATCAAATTTACCCCTTTGGAAAAATGACAGACTTGTCAATAAGCAGTGGACAGGAGGGTGGAACCCAGATGATGAAGTGAAAGCTAATACTCCCCTGAGCTCTTCCACAAATCTCTTTAGATATATCTAAAAAGTGAATCTTAACAAATTTTAGTGTCAGAATCCACAAGGAGATGAAGTGTAGCAGATTTCCAGCCCAGGACAGCCCCAAAGGTCAACAGGAAGGATCTGTTGCACTAGGTTGGGGATAACAGAGCACATGGGCTGCACCAGCTCATACTTGGCCATAAGGGAGTGGAACAACTCTGGGCAATCAGAGTCACTGGTGGCAGTGCAAATTCCCAAACCTCTCAGCCCAGAATGGGAGTAGGGCAGAGCTAGGTGAGAGAGAAGCCTGGGGTCTGCAGCAGTAACAGCAGCTATTCCTGGGGCTATCAGCCCACAGACTCAGTGTTTGAAAGTCACCTACTTGAACTTCCAGGAGAAAAGATGGTGGAGTAAACTGTAAGTCCTCTTACCCTCTCTTATTGACCTTGAGAAACCCAGAAAATATTGCCTCATGAAAAATCCTGGAATAGTGGAGACACCACAAGGGGAGCAACAGTCTTTTAGCTCAGGAGTTTGGGGAGATTGAAGGGAAGGGTCACTCTTACTGTGGCTGAAGTGGACCAGTGTAGGTCCAGAGGTGTCTCAGGAAAACCCGCCTCAGTGGACAGGCAGGAGATCCTGAGGTCTAGAAGGGTGGATCCTGTAAGCTCTAACACCAGGACCCAGTACACGTTAGCACAGCCAGAGGAACTGGGCAGACACCAGCCAAGATAGGGGTCTACTAGCCACTGAACCTGCCTGGGATCTAACACAGACTTGGGGAGGAGGAGACCTGTTGAGGCCAGACCACCCCTCCTCCCTGTCTCATGCAATTAGCTTCAGTGTAACCTGGGGAAATGCAGAAAGACTTTACTTGGCCTTGGCCTTGGCATACACCAACCATCTCAGCACAAGATAAGTTGCAGCATTACATAGATTGTAGCTGAAAGATACAGAGGCCATAGCACACGAGGGCAATAACAAGGCCCCTAAACTCGCAGCACATGAAACATGGGACAGAGCCCCCTATGACCCCGAAGCAGAGATCCATTTTAAAAGCCAGGGAAAAAGGCAATCTCCATGAGCAAGAAGATTAGAAAAGCAAAGACCACAGAATCTCATTATGGGCACAGGGAAGATTAAAATATGAATTTAGGAAAGGATAGCATTGACATTGTACCCACATCTGAAACCTCAAAAGGGAATATGAACTGGTCTTAAGCTGAAATAACATTCTTGGAAGAATTCAAGAAGGATTGTAAAAGCCAAATTAGAGAGGTAGAAGAAAAATTGACCAATGATTTAAAAAATACAATTAGCTCATTAAAAAGTAAAATTGACCAAATGGATAAAGAGGGGTACAAAACCCACCTGGAGAAAATAACTCCTTTAAAGGAAAAAATGGACAAAAGGAAGAGGAAGTAGAAAAGCTAACTGAAGAAAACAGTTCATAAAAATTATAATTGGGTAAGTAGAAGCTAATGACTCTATGAGGAATCAAGAATCAGTCAAAAAAAATCTAAAGAAGGAAAAAATAGAAGAAAATTTAAAATATCTCAGTGGATAAACAACTGACCTGGAAAATAGATCCAGGGGGAAAAATCTAAGAATTATTGGTCTACAGGAAAGCCACGATGAAAAAAAGAGCCTGGACAGCATCTTCCACTTAAAAATTAAGAAAAATTGCCCTGAAGTCCTAGAACCAGAAAGTAAAATAGTCATTGAAAGAATCCACAGATCTCCTCCTGAAAGAGATCCCAAATTGAAAATATCAAGAAATATTGTTGCCAAATATCAGAATTATCAGATCAAGGAGAAAATACTGCAAGCAGACAGAAAGAAACAATTAAAATATTGAGAAACTGTAGATAGGTTCACACAGAACCTTCAGCTTCTACAGTAAAAGACCAGAAGGATTGGAATATGATATTCCATAAAGCAAATAAGCTTGCACTACAACCAAGAATCAGTTACCTAGCAAAATTGAGCATAATCTTTCAGGCAAGGAGATGGACATTCAATGAAATAAGGAATTTTCAGAATTTCCTGATGAAAAGGCCAGAGCTCAATAGAAAATTTAATCTTCAAATATATGACTCAATACAGTCACCAAAAGGTAAACAGAAAGAAAAAGAAAAAAGAACTTGTTATTCAATATTGGCAAACTGTTTACATTCCCTATATGGGAGGATGATCCATGTTAATCTTGAGAATTATGTAGTTATTATGACATTTAAAAGGGATATACATAGGAAGAGGCTAAGGGTATAAATTAACATGTGATAATAAAAAACTTAATTAGCAAGTGTGAAGGGAGAAGAAGAAAGAAGGAAGCTGAAAATCATAAATTCCATCACATGAAGAGGCACAAAAACATAGTAAAGGGAAAGAAGGAAGGGAGATGAGCATTGTTTGAGCCTTACTCTCATTATATTTGGTTCAAGGAGGGAATAGCATACTCCATTAAGTACAGAAATCTAACTTTCCCTACAGACAGTAGGAGGGGAAAGGGGAAAGAAAAGGGAGGGAGTGTTTAGAAGGAAGGGAAGATGTAGTAAGGGAAAAGTAAGAAGCCTGAAGGGGGCTGATAGAAAGAAGAGAAGACTGAAGGAGCCTGTGGTCAAAAGTAAAACTCATTTGAAAAGGATTAAGAAGAAGGGAGAAATAAAAATATAAATTGAATGGAGGGAATAGGATGGAGAAAAAGACACAGATAGTAATCATGACAGTGAATGTGAAAGGGATGAGCTCTCCCATAAAATAGATGTGGATAGTAAAATGAATGAAAAGCCATAATCCTACAGTATGTTGTTTACAAGAAACACATTTGAAACAGGGGGATACACACAGAGCAAAGGGAAAAGGCTGGAGTAGAACATATTATGCTTCAGCTGAAGTTAAAAAAACAGGGGTAGTAATGTCAGGCAAAGCAAAATCAAAAATAGATCTAATCAAAAGACATAAGAAAGGAAACTATATCCTGTTAAAAGGTATCATAGACAATGAAGTAATATCATTACTAAACATATATTCACCAAGTGGTATAGCACTCTTCTTAAAGGAAAAGTTAAAGGACTTGCAGGAAGAAACAGAAAGCAAAACTATACTAGTGGGGGATCTCAACACCCCCCTCTACAAACTAGATAAATCTAACCTCAAAATAAACAAGAAAAAAGTTCAGGAGGTGAATAGAATTCTGGAAAAGTTAGATATGATAGACTTCTGGAGAAAAGTGAATGGGGATAGAAAGGAATGTACCTTTTTCTCAGCACTACATGGCTCATATACAACAATTGACCATGTACTAGTGCACAAAAACCTCACAATTGGGGGATTGAATCAAGATGGCAGCGTAACAGCATGGACTTTCTAGAGTGCTCCTGCCAAGGCCAGCCAAATACCTGTAAAAAATGACTCTAAACAAATTCTGGAGATGCAGAACTTACCGAATGAGGGGGAGAGAGAGAGAAAGAGAGAGAGAGAGAGAGAGAGAGAGAGAGAGAGAGAGAGAGAGAGAGAGAGAGAGAGAGAGAATGAATGAATGAATGAATGAATGGGGAAAACGAGATGGAGGGAAATACAACAGCAATCATTACTGTGAAAAATTTTTATTGCAAGTTTCTCTGATAAAGACCTAATTTATCAAATATATAGACAACTGAGTAAAATTTATAAGACTAAGAGCCATTCCCCAATAGTTAAGTTGTGAAAGGATATGAACAGTCCATTTTCTGACAAAGTAATCAAAGCTATCTACAATCATATAAAAATATTTTACATTTACAATCATATAAAAATGCTTTCAATCACTATTGATTAAAGAAATGCAGATTAAAACAGCTCTGAAACACCACCATATACCTGTCAGATTGGGTAGTGTGACAAAAAAGGAAAACAAATGTTGAAGGGGATATAGCAAAATTGTGACACTAATATATTGTTGGTGGTGATGTGAACTGATTCAGCCATTTTGAAGAGCAACTGGAAACTATGAGCGAAGGGCCATAAAACCATGCATACTCTTTGACCACTACTAGAATACCACTACTAGGTCTATATTTCAAAGGAATTAAAAATAAAAGAAAATGGACCCATACAAACAAAAAAAATTATAGAAGTTCTTTTTGTGGTGGCAAAGAGTTGTAAATTGAGGGGACACCCATCAATTGAGGAATGACTGAACAGCTTGTGGTATATGATTGTGATGAAATACTATTGTCCTATAAGTAAGATGAGCAGGATGCTTCCATAAAAACCTGGAAAGACTTACATCACCTGTTGCAAAGTGAAATGAGAAGAACTAGGAGAGCACTGTACACAGTAACAGCAACATTGCATGATAATCAACTGTGAATGACAGCTATTCTGAGAATATAATGATCCAAGACAATTCTGAAGAACTCATGATGAAAAATGTTACTCTTCTCTAGAGAAAAATGGAGTATGCTGATACTTTATAAAATTTTTCTTAGATTTTTTTTTGGAAGGGTCTATGTTTTATTTCACAACATGACTAACATGAAAATTTGTTTTGCAGAACTAGACATGTATAAACTCTATCACAGTGCTTGCTTTCTCAATGAGGAGTGAGGGGAAGCAAAAAGGAAGAGAATTTGGAGCTCAAAATTAAAAAAAAATACTTAATGTTAAAACTGTTTTCACATGTAATTAGGAAAAATAAAATATTAAATTAAAAAAGTTCAAATAAATAGATTTTTCAGAGAAGATATCATCAATGGATTAGAATGAGACTTTCCTCTAAATGCTTTAATGCTTTATGGATATCAATACAAGGTTGTTATTCATTAAAAAGAGAGAGAGAAAAACTGGAAGGGACTTGAGGGAAGTATATAGAGTAGAAAACTACTATCTTGTGACTTCTACATTTAAATTATGACAATCATTTGTTACTTAAGAATAAGGGAGTTTCCCTATTCCCTGAATTGATGTACATCGCTGGAGGACCCAGAATGTAAATGTGAAGTGTAAAGTGGATCTTAAGGAATTTTTGTATAATTGTTCAACAATGTGTGGATAAGTACTTCATCAGTTTAAGAGTACTATAGGGTATTGACTTTGGAATGAAGATAGCTGATACTACACAGGAAATACCATGTGATTGATTGAGAGAATGAGACATGTCCTGTGGGCCTACATACAAAAGAAATAATTGACTCAGAGGTGGCAGTCTTGTCACAGGAGTGACTTGTGAACTTAAACCTTTTAAGTTGTACTAGAAAGTAGCAGGAGAAGAAGATTTATTCCCCCTCTCCTTTACCCATTCCTTCATTGACCATGTCACAGGGATTACTGGACCAGTAGAAAACAATACAATTAGCTAGGAGCAAGAGACACACCTGAGGACAGACACAGATATGGGAAAATAATCACCTGAGAGAGAAGGCAGCTTCAGAGATCCTGGTATCCCTCCTCCATGCCAGAGAGGAATGCTAACTATGAACTCATGAAAGAAACAGACCCTGGGAGCCCAGTGGAGTCACCCATCCAACAGAAATACTTCACTAACATGGAACTGTATGAGGACTCTACAAAAAGATAAGAACTAGGCTTTATAATCAACCAATCAATCAATAAACATTTGTTAAGTGCCTACAACTCCTTAAACAGGTCCTGTGCCAATCACTTAAAGTAACAGTATCTATGGTACCCTTTGCCCCACGTAGATAGTAAGTGAATACTGCACTGTTGTTGGACTTTAAGCTTGGCCTCATTCTTGCCATTCTTGTATGTTTTGTGGGAGAATGAACTCCAAGTTTCTATACCAACTGTTCTTACTATACCATCTCACTAAATGCTCTTACTAAAAGCTAATTAAGTCCACTGGCTCAATATTTCATGGAAAACACACTGGAAGAAAATTTTGAGCAATATTGTTAGGACTGTGGTCCTGAGGGGTTATCCTTAGAACACGAGGTGGCAGTCGACTTTCTCTGAGGACCCAACCTATCTGTGAGAGCAAGAGTTGGAAAATAGCTCAGACGGCATTTTACATAAAATTAATATATGAACTTATTGCGAAACAGTGTTGCATAGTAGATAGAGAGCTACCCCTTGTGATTCAAGAAGATTAGTCTTCAAGCCTTACCTCTGAGGATTACTATATTTAAATATTTTAAACAGTAAGAAAACATAGCATAACATACATTTAAGTAATTATTTAATGAAAAGTGATTTTTTTGAAAGAAGATTTTCCTTATAGGATGATTTACTAAATGGGCTTTTAACATTTAGCTTTTAAAATGATCACCTTTTTTGAGATATATTGGATTTGGTTATCCTTGTTTTCCTTTTCTGGTTGAGATACAGATTCACTGAGTATCTAAGACAAAACCAATATGTTAATAGAACCAACACTAGAGAGCAGACATTTTCTATAGATGATCACTTTAGTTAATTAAGAAAAAAAATCAATCTCATTGTGTGACTGAAATAAATTATTGTTTTACAGAAATTGTTCAGTTTTTATCAGGTTGTTTAAGCATCAGAAAGACATTCTGTAAAGTCTATCTTGATGATAAAATTATACTTTGGCAGAGCTATTATTTAAAATGCAGTTAGATACAATATATATGTATATGTATATACATATATATTTAATCACTGTTATTGACTAGTAATGTGGATTATTGAATCACTTTAAAAGAGATAACAGGAAAGCCTCACTTGGGAAAAGTGCACCAAAACTCAGGGGTGTGGTAGAAAGAACAGATTAGGCCTGGTTATTGAGCATGGGAATGAAAAAGTCCAAGAATCTATAAGGATTTATAAAATCGGTAAGCATTTATTGCTACACGTTAGCAAGAGAACTTATTTATCTCAGTTTGAGGCTGAAGAAGGTTTAACTTGTTAGCTTTGCACAATCAGCAACTAAGTTTTGTCAGTTTGACTAGGGGTGACAAGGTCTCAAGGGAACTGATTCACTTTAACCAAACTCACAGAACCAAAAATGCCACTGCATTAATTTATACCGAGAAATATTGGTTGAAGGTACTAGCAGTTTTTAGTCAGGAAAAGACAAGATTTAGGGGAGATGTGATCACTGCTGTCTTCAAGTATTTGAAGGAATGTCACATGGAAGAGCGTTTAGACTTGTTTGCTCAGCCCCAAGGGGTAGAACTGGCAGTAATGAAAGGAAGTTGAAAAGAAGCCTATTTAAGTTTGATGCAAGGAGCTGAGGGGAGCATAACAATGAAAGCTATCCCAACTTAGAAAAGATCAGCGGAGAGGTTGCAGATTCCTTCACACTGGGATCTTTTCCCAAAGGTCTGGATAACCCCTGGTCTGTTGCGTTGTCGAGGGGATTTTTGCCAGATGTGGTTTGGAGAAAATTACCTATGTTCCTTTCAAATCTGAGATTCTATGAGTCTGTGAAAATCTGGGTTTGTCTTGAAAAGGTTAAATATCTACCTTAATATTGTTATGTTATGTCTTTCTCATGTGTATTGAATTCTTATTATCAAGCCATTTCAAATTGTTTATTATTTTCAAGAAATACAGGATAAACCTTTTAAGTACAAACATATAACTTTTCTTTCTTAGCCAAGGCCTATTTTAGTCAAAATTGGGAAATCTATGAAGTTTGCTTTTGGCATCACTATTTTTCTGGACTGTTGTAACATCCTTTTAAGTGATTTCTTTAAAACTAGTTTTTTCCTTTAACATAACTGCTAAACTATGTGTATTTTTGCAATGCTGATATTTTAAAGAAGACCACAAGGGGAGGATAAGTCTTCACACAAAAACGAATTGTGGAGGGTAGGTAAACATTAGAGGAGAGCTCAAAAAGTCAACAAGCAGTTATTAAGTGCTTACAATGTGCTTGTTATTTTTTTGAGCGGGGGAATCTTTCTAAAACTTCCTAAATCATACCATTTGGACCACTTCCTACTCTGCTTCCATAATGATGATAAAGCTATAGCTTACAAAGCATTTTAAATACATTACCCATTTGATTCTATAACAACTCTTTGAAGATAGATAACATAGGTGTTTTTAGCCCTATTTACAGAGGAGAGTCAAGCTGCTCTCATGAGCATTTCTGGATCACATAATGAACAAAATGGAGTACTAGACATTTTCTCCAATCCTGATGACTTCTCAAACTTCTCCAAAATAAGAATTATGTGCAAGAAATAAAGCAATTTCAAATGTCTTCAGGATTTGATATTTTAAGAATTCAAGCAGGGTTAAAAACACAATGAACTGACAATAAAGAAGGCTAACGTCTAACCTCTAATGTGCTCACTCAGCACCTACTCTCAGCTACTTATCATGATCCTGGCATCACGGCTGTACAAGCCAACCCCAAAGCTTGCAACAGAAATGAACTCTACACTTTTCCCATCTCCCCAACCCCAACACAGTAGAGATCCAACCTTCAAAGGCAGAAATTTGCTCAGCCTATCATAGAAACATGGCAGTGTTCTGTGCCTTGGGTAGAGAAATGAGGAACAGAGGGAATAGGGACAGGATGCCAGCATTTGTGACTATATGGCATTCCAATAAGTATGAAGGAAAGTGTCTAACATCCATCTGGGGTCAATCCTGTCCTTGTAATCAGGGGCAGAGAGAGGCTGATGAATCATGAATTGCCCAGCATGTGAGGACAAGATTCTTTAACATCCAGCTTTTAGGGAAACTGCCATCAAAAGGAAGGAAGTCACAGAGTGAATAGTAAGTGGAAATAAGGCAAAAAAGACAGAAATCACCAAAGATTTCAGTATGAAGAAAAATCCATTAAAACTTTGAATATAAGTAGATAAATCACAAGGGAAGATATTAATAGGAACAGGAAATATGGTCTTTCAATAAGGCAAAAGACTTCAGGCATCTCTGAATAAGAGATGAGACAAAGGAAAATGAATCAATATCTGAGGAGGCGGAGGACCCTGTGGATCCCCAAGAGAGCATGGAACCATGGCAAGACAGTCTGGGATGGTTGAAAAGAGAAATAAGAATAGCAAAAGCAGAAATTATAGTCTGCACAGCAGAAATAATTGGCAGAATAGAAAAACTTGACTCCATGGTGGCACATCTTAGCAAAGAAATAAGAGAGGATAACTGGTAATGTGAACACATGGAGAAAAGAAATGAAAAGCAATAACATTAACAGAAAACATGATCTCCATACAAATAAAACTTTCTGATCTTGAATCCAAGATGTTTAGAGACAAGTTAAGGATTGGAACGAGAGGCTTTCAGAACATGACTGTTTAAAACCTGAACACCATAATGTGAGAACACAGAAAACAAAGTGCCGGTTGAAAGAATCCATAGATTGCTTCCAGAAAAAGAAAAATTCTGTGCCTCAGACTCCAAGATACATAATGGTGAAATTTAACCATTCTATTGACAACAAATTTTGCAAATGACCAGGAGAAAGGCCTTAAAATGTAAAGGAATCTGAATAATGCAGATAAGATTATGAAAGTTCAGAGTTTAAATGACTTGCCCATGATCAGATAGCTAATGAGGTAGAGGCAGTCAGGGAATTATAATTACAAATAGAGTAGGACAACTAGAACTTTGCCCCAAGATCCAAAATTTAGAGGGCTGTAATAACACTTCAGCAATGAAAAACAACAGAGTTTAGCACCTAGTTATCAAGAAAAGTCAATATTGGATGGACAGATGTAAGCTTTTTGACTCACATGCTTCATGTCACTACTGAGTAGTTATCTTATGCTTGTGTCCCAGGACCTTTGAACACCGCTGCTACTCGACTGAGGACTGTATGCCTCATCAGTTTTCTTTGCACTTTACATTGTCAATTACTTATCTTGAAAATTAAAATGAAAGAAAAGATTATTCCCCTGCAGTCACAGAAAAACATAAAGTTAAACTAGCTCATCTGTAAAGATTTCTATGTAAATTTATGGTTTAGAAAATAATTGATTTTCATGTGCAAGAAATGTCAATAAATTCATCTACAGCTTAGCTGCTATGTAGTGAAATGGCTAAGCTTATATGATACTAGTCATTTAAGAATGGACTGAAAATTATATCATGTTAACTATCTGATAAGTTAATAACAATGAATTCAACAAATTATACATCAAGAACCTATGCCCACTACATCATATTGATAGTTGCTAAGGGGGATGTAGAAATGACTAGGTCCTTATGCTTAAAAAAGGAGAGGGTATAAAACAAACACTCAAAAAAGTATAGAGCCATAGAAACTGAGAGCTAGAAAGGACTTCAGAAATCATATAATCCAACTTCTAGACAAATTACAAAACCCTTCTGTAGAATTCCCCATAAGTGGTCAGCTAGACTTTAATTAATTAATTAATTAAATTAATTATTTCCAGTGATGAAAATTCATTAAACTCCAATGGAGTTCATTCCATTTCTTTTTCTTTTTTTTTAAAATTAATTAATTAATTAAGCTTTTAACACTCATTTTCACAGAATTTTGGGTTCCAAATTTTCTCCCCCCTTGTCCCCTCCCACCACCCCAAAACACCAAGCATTCCAATCGCCCCCATCACCAATCTGTTCTTTTCCTCCCTCCCTCCCCACCCCCTCCCTTTGGAAGGCAAGCAATTCAATATAGGCCAAATCTGTGTAGTTTTGCAAATGACTTCCATAATAGTTGTATTGTATAAGACTAACTATATTTCCCTCCATCCTATCCTGCCCCCAATTACTTCTATTCTCTCTTTTGATCCTGTCCCTCCCCATGAGTGTTGACCTCAAATTGCACCCTCCTCCCCATGCCCTCCCTTCCATCATCCCCCCCACCCTGTTTATCCCCTTATCCCTCACTTTCCTGTATTGTAAGATGGATTTTCATACTAAAATGAGTGTGCATTTTATTCCTTCCTTTAGTGCAATGTGATGAGAGTAAACTTCATGTTTTTCTCTCACCTCCCCTCTTTTTCCCTCCACTAAAAAGTCTTTTGCTTGCCTCTTTTATGAGAAATAATTTGCCCCATTCCATTTCTCCTTTTCTCCTCCCATATATTTCTCTCTCACTGCTTGATTTCATTTATCTAAGATATGATCCCATCCTCCTCAATTCATTCTGTGCACTCTATCTCTATGTGTGTGTGTGTGTGTGTGTGCATGTGTGTGTGTGTAATCCCACCCAGTACCCAGATACTGAATAGTTTCAAGAGTTACAAATATTGTCTTCCCATGTAGGAGTGTAAACAGTTCAACTTTTATAAGTCCCTTATGACTTCTCTTTGCTGTTTACCTCTTCATGCTTCTCTTCATTCTTGTGTTTGAAAGTCAAATTTTCTTTTTAGCTCTGGTCTTTTCATCAAGAATGCTTGAAAGTCCTCTATTTCATTGAAAGACCAATTTTTCCCCTGAAGTATTATACTCAGTTTTGCTGGGTAGGTGATTCTTGGTTTTAGTCCTAATTCCTTTGACTTCTGGAATATCTGTTCCACGCCCTTTGATCCCTTAATGTAGAAGCTGCTAGATGTTGTGTTATTCTGATTGTATTTCCACAATACTTGAATTGTTTCTTTCTAGTTGCCTGCAATATTTTCTCCTTGACCTGGGAACTCTGGAATTTGGCCACAATGTTCCTAGGAGTTTCTCTTTTTGGATCTTTTTCAGGTGGTGATCAGTGGATTCTTTCAATATTTATTTTGCCCTCTGGTTCTAGAATATTAGGGCAGTTTTCCTTGATAATTTCATGAAAGATGATGTCTAGGCTCTTTTTTTTGATCAAGGCTTTCAGGTAGTCCTATAATTTTTATATTGTCTCTCCTGGATCTGTTTTCCAGGTCAGTTGTTTTTCCAACGAGATATTTCACATTATCTTCCATTTTTTCATTCTTTTGGTTTTGTTTTGTGATTTCTTGGTTTCTCACAAAGTCAGCCTCCATCTGTTCCATTCTAATTTTGAAAGAACTATTTTCTTCAGTGAGCTTTTGAACCTTCTTTTCCATTTGGCTAATTCTGCTTTTGAAAGCATTCTTCTCCTCATTGGCTTTTTGAACCTCTTTTGCCAATTGAGTTAGCCTATTTTTCAAGGTGCTATTTTCTTCAGCATTTTTTTGGGTCTCCTTTAGCAGGATGTTTATTTGTTTTTCATGCTTTGCCTGCATGTCTCTCATTTCTCTTCCCAGTTTTTCCTCCACCTCTCTAACTTGATTTTCAAAATCCTTTTTGAGCTCTTCCATGGCCTGAGCCCATTGGGTGACCTGGGATACAGAAGCCTTGACTTCTGTGTCGTTCCCTGATGTTAAGCCTTGTTCTTCCTCATCAGAAAGGAAGGGAGGAAATACCTGTTCCCCAAGAAAGTAACCTTCTATAATCTTGGTTTTTTTCCCTTTTCTGGGCATTTTCCCAGCTGGTGACTTGACTTCGGAATATTCTCTTCACACCCACTTCGCCTCCAGGTCCTCCCAGCCAGCGCTTGGGGTCAGAGATTCAAATGCTGCTCTCCAACCTCAGGGCTTCCATGGGGGTGGGGCTGCTATTCAATGTGAGATCAAGTTCAGCTGCTTAAGTAGGGGCATTGCCGCCCCAGGGGACTCAGTTCCCTCAGGGGGTTTATGCAGAGACCTTCAACAATGGATCTGGGCTGAGGTAAATAAAACTCTGTATAAGGTAGATATGATAGATCTTTGGAGAAAATTAAATGGGAATAGAAAGGAATATACCTTTTTCTCAGAGGTACATGGAACATTTACAAAAATTGACCATGTACTAGGACATAAAAATCTCACAATCCAGTGCAGAAAGGTAGAGATAATCAATGCATGCTTTTCAGATCATAATGCATTAAAAATTACATGTAATAAAAGGCCACGGAAAGAGAAACCAAAAATCAATTGGAAACTAAATAATCTAATTCTAAAGAAGGGTTGGGTTAAAGAAGAAATCATAGAAACAATCAACAATTTCATTCAAGAGAATGACAATAGTGAGACAACATACCAAATCTTATGGGATACTGCAAAAGCAGTTATTAGGGGAAGTTTTATATCTTTGAATGCTTACATAAATAAAATAGAGAAAGAGATCAGTGACTTAGGCTTGCAGTTGAAAAAGCTAGAAAAAGAACAAATTGAAAATCCCCAAGTAAATACCAAATTAGAAATACTGAAAACCAAAGGAGAGATTAATAAAACTGAAATTAAGAAAACTATTGAATTAATAAATAAAACCAATAGTTGGTTTTATGAAAAAACTAACAAAATTGATAAACCTTTGGTCAATCTGATTAAAAAAAAGAAAGAAGAAAATCAAATTGCTAATATTAAAAATGAAAGGGGTGAACTCACCTCCAATGAGGAGGAAATTAAAACAATAATTAGAAACTACTTTTCCCAACTTTATGCTCACAAATTCGATAATCTAAACGAGATGGATGAATATTTTAAAAAATACAAATTGCCCAGATTAACAGAAGAGGAAGCTGAATACTTAAACAACCCCATCTGAGAAAAAGAAATTGAACAAGCCATCAATGAACTCCCTAGGAAAAAATCTCCAGGGCCAGATGGATTCACAAGTGAATTCTATCAAACATTTAAAGAACAGTTAATTCCAATACTATATAGACTAGTTTTGAAAATTGGGGAAGAAGGAGTCCTCCCAAATTGTTTCTATGATACAAATATGGTTTTGATACCCAAACCATGAAGAGACAAAACAGAGAAAGAAAATTATAGACCAATTTCCCTAATGAATATAGATGCAAAAATTTTAAATAAGATTTTAGCAAAATGAATACAGCATCTTATCACGAGATTAATACATTATGATCAGGTAGGATTCATACTGGTTCAATATTAGGAAAACTATTAGCATTATTGATCACATCAACAACAAAGCTAACAAAAACCACATGATTATCTCAATAGATGCAGAAAAAGCTTTTGACAAAATACAACACCCATTCCTCCTAAAAACATTGGAGAACATAGGAATAAAGGGAACTTTCCATAAAATAATAAGCAGTATCTATCTAAAACCTCCAGCAAGCATTATATGCAATGGGGATAAGCTAGATGCATTCCCAATAAGATCAGGGGTGAAACAAGGATGTCCATTATCACCACTATTATTCAATATGGTACTAGAAATGTTAGCTGTAGCAATTAGACAAGATAAAGATATTGAAGGAATAAGAACAGCCAAAGAAGAAACTAAGTTATCACTCTTTGCAGATGATATGATGATTAACCTAGAGAATCCCAGAGATTCAAGTAAAAAATTACTTGAATTAATAAACAACTTTGGCAAAGTTGCAGGTTACAAAATAAACCCACACAAATCTTCTGCATTCCTATATGTTAGCAACAAAGTCCAACAGCAAGAGATAGAAAGAGAAATCCCATTTAAAGCTAGGGTAGACAGTATAAAATACTTAGGAGTCTACCTGCCAAAACAAACCCAGGGATTATATGAACACAATTACAAGACACTTTTTGCACAAATAAAGTCAGATTTAAGTAAGTGGAAAAACATTAGTTGCTCATGGGTAGGCTGTGCTAATATAATAAAAATGACAATTCTACCTAAATTAATATACTTATTTAGTGCCATACCAATTAAACTATCAGACAATTATTTTCTAGAACTGGATAAAATAATATCAGAATTCATTTGGAAAAACAAAAGGTCCAGAACATCAAAGGGACTAACGAAAAGAAATGCTTGGGAAGGTGGCCTAGCGCTTCCAGACCTCAAACTGTACTATAAAGCAGCAATTATTAAAACCACTTGGTATTGGCTAAGAAACAGAGAGGTAGACAAGTGGAGTAGACTTGGCACTCAAGACACAGTAGGCAAGGAATATAGCAACCTGCTGTTTGATAAACCCAAGGACCCCAGCTTCTGGGATAAGAACTCATTGTTTGACAAAAATTGCTGGGAAAACTGGATAACAGTGTGGCGGAAATTAGGCGTAGACCCATACCTGACACCGTACACAAGAATAAAGTCCAAATGGGTACATGATTTAGGTATAAAGATTGATACCATGAATAAACTGGAGAAGCAAGGAATAGTGTATTTATCAGATCTATGGAGAAGGGAAGAATTTTTTACTAAAGGAGAGATAGAAAGCATTATGAAATGCAAAATGGATAACTTTGATGACATTAAACTGAGAAGTTTTTGCACAACCAAACCCAATGCAACCAAAATCCGGAGGGATGTAGTAAATTGGGAAAGAATTTTTACAGCTAAGCTCGGGGATAAAGGCCTCATTTCTAGAATATATAGAGAACTGATCCAAATGTATAATCATACAAGTCATTCCCCAATTGATAAATGGTCAAAGGATATGAACAGGCAATTTTCAGAGGAAGAAATTAAAGATATCTATAATCATATGAAAAAATGCTCTAAATCACTATTGATTAGAGAGATGCAAATCAAAACAACTCTGAGGTACCACATCACACCTATAAGATTGGCAAACATGACAGAACAAGAAAATGATAAATGCTGGAGAGGATGTGGGAGAGTTGGAACACTAACTCATTGCTGGTGGAGCTGCGAGCACATCCAACCATTCTGGAGAGCAATTTGGAACTATGCCCAAAGGGCTCCAAAAATGTGCATACCCTTTGACCCAGCAATATCGCTACTAGGACTATATCCCCAAGAGATCATAAAAATGGGAAAGGGTCCCACATGTACAAAAATATTTATAGCAGCACTCTATGTAGTTGCCAAAAACTGGAAGTCAAGGGGATGTCCATCAATTGGGGAATAGCTGAATAAATTATGGCATATGAATGTAATGGAGTACTATTGTGCCATAAGAAATGATGAACAAGAAGACTTCAGAGAGGCCTGGAAGGACTTATACGACCTGATGCTGAGTGAAAGGAGCAGAACCAGGAGAACTTTGTGCACAGCAACGACCACAGTGTGCGAGAGTTTTTTCTGGTAGACTTGGAATTTTGTAATAACGCAAAAACTTCTTATAAAAAAAAAAAATCCCAAAGGTGGTTCTCAAAGCAAAATGCCTTCCACACTCAGAGAAAGAAATACGGAAATCATTCACAAAATGTAGCAGATCATGTTTGTGTATGTGTATGTGTTTGTGTATCATGTTTTGATTTGTTATATGATTTCTTTCATTTATTTTAGTCTGACTACATAGCATGACTATAGTGAAAATATACTCAATAGGAAAGTATATGTGGAACCTATACAGAATTGTATGCAGTCGTGGGGAGGGAGGGGGGTAGTGGTGGGTAGGTGTGGGGGGGATAAAATCTCAATTGTATGGCAGTGATTGTTAAACATTAAAAAATAATAATAATAATAAAAACAAAAAAAAAAAACAAAAACACAAACAAAAAACAACAATGGATCTGGGCTCCTGCCTGCTTGGGGAGCCTGGGTCTGCTCCCGCCTCCGCTGCTGCCTCCTGAGGGGACCTGAGTTATGGGGTCACCCCACTCCCCTCTCGACCCGCCAAAGAGACCCTCTCACCGACCCTTGTCACCTGTTGGTGGAGGGACCTGCGCGGCTGCTGGAGATTCTGTCCCTGAAGCCTGCTCGGATCCGCTCCTCTCGGCGATGGGTGGCCAATGCAGGACTGGGCTCTGCTCCGGGTCCGCAGCGCGAAGAACCTTTTGCGAGAGGTTTTCAGCCTCTCTGGAACAGAAATCTCGTCTGCTCTGCTATTCTGTGGCTTCTGCTGCTCCAGAATTTATTGGCAGTTCTTTTTTACAGATGTTTTATGGGCTGTGGGTTCAAAGCTAGCGTATTTGTGTGTTTCTACTCCGCCATCTTGGCTCCACCCCCCTTAAACTCGTTCATTCCATTTCTAGTTAGTTCTAATGGAAGCTCTTCTTAACTGCATTTCACCAGTTCTTCTTATAGGACCAAAAATCCAATTTATTTAAAAATTTTTCATATCATCTATATTTCTCTATGTGTCTATTTTTCTCCCCCTCACAGAAGTGTGTATGTGTGTGTGTGTGTATGTGTGTGTGTATGTGTAGAAATTTATTCCTTATAACAAAATATAAGGAGAAAAAGCAACAAACAGATCAGCAATCCTAACCAATAAAACAAACAAGACTGCTGTTATATGTAGCATTTTGCTTCCATAATCCTCCACTTCTCCAAGTTCATATGCCTGTTTTCCTCACTTGCATTGGCTCTATTGGTCTTCTGGGAGGAGAGCAAGGCAACAGGAATGGAAAATGGCTGGGGATTTATTCTTTAAGAATTTAGTGCATGTGGCCTGGAGTTAGGGGGATCAGGAAGAATTACCAACAAAAGCAGATGAAGAGGAGTAGGGGTGTCTCTGGGACCACCGGGGGGTGATGTAAATACTGGGGTGGATGTAGGAAGGTTACCTTCAGGAGGATTTGGCTGCTCCTTATTTCCCTTATGTGTATGTCTTTGTCCATGCCTGTGCCTTTGTACCTATGCCTCTGGGCTCACTCTCAGGGCTCTAAGTAGCAAATTCTATCATCTTCAAAGAAGGAAGGGAAGGAAGTTCACCCAGCTCTCCTTTGGAGTCAAGCTTGGTTTTGATTTTTTATTGTTCTTCTCATTTACATTGTTGTAGTTGTCATGCATATTGTTGACATTTACGTCACTTTAATCAGCTTACTTAAATGTTGCCATGTTAAATTGTGTTCTTCATGTTAATCATTTCTTGTGGTTCAATAGTATTCTATTTCATTCATGGATCATAGATTATTTATCCATTTTCTAAGCAATGAGCATTTACTCTGTGACTTCTTTTCAAAAGGTAAAATAGCCACTGTTCCTTAACTGATCCATATATGGAATTATTTCTAGTTATACCATCTTTGTTTTCTTCCTTTGCATATACTCTAACTGTCCATTGACCTAAAATTGTGATTTTCAGAATTAGAATCAATAGTTAAATAGTCTGTTCAAACAGTCACACTGTTAATGCATAGTCACCCTATGGGCCATTGCAATCCTTAGATCCTTTTTTATCTGAAATACTTTCTATATATATCTTACTCAAATTATATATACTTCTGTAAGTGATTTTTTTCAAAAAAAGTGAAAAATTTTATATATCTCCCAATTAAATGTAATCTTACCAACTTTATTCCACCATCTCAATCTCTGGATATTATTGGGTTTAGATTCTGTCATCCCATGTATTAGTTACCTCTTCTAGCTTCCTGTCATCCACATATTTGACAAGAATTCCTTCTATGCCTTTACCCAAATCACTAATCAAATTTTAAAATGAATTTAGACCAGTAAGATATCCTTTGCAATGGCTAGATGGTTCAGGGGATAGGGTACTGGTCTTGGAGGCAGAAAGATCAGAGTTCAAATTTGACCTCAGACACTTACTAGTTGTGTGACTCTGGGCAAGTCACTTAAACTCTCCCTGTGTAAAAGTGGAGAAGGACATAGCAAACCACTCCAGTATATTTGCCAAGAAAACCCTATGAGCAGTCCTGGAGTTAGTTAGAAAGAGTTGGACAGGAATGACAACAAAATACCAAGAGATTCCCAGAATATATAATTGGACTTCCCTCCATTAATTTCCTGTCTTTAAGTCAACTAGTTTTGTCATTCAGTATGCTGACATAACTGTGCCATCCATACTATATCTCTATATTTTGTTCAGGAATATAAGAGGAAAGATTTTTTTCACATACCTTGCAGAAATTCAGATATGTTAAAACCATTATATTCTACCTCAGCTACTGGTCTACTCTAGTCAAAAAAGGAAATGAAGTTATTAATGAGCCCATTTACACTAGCTCTTGATAATAACTCTATTTTCAACTGTTTGTAAACTCTTCTTTTAATACTGAATTCTGGAAGTTGACTAGAAATTGATGTCAAGCTAACCAGCCTCCATTTTCCTTTTAAACTATCCTTTGAATTATGACAAGCATTCTTCAAGATAAAGGAAAGCAATGGCAAAATAGAAATTGAGTAGTTCTATATTCTTGCTGACAGCTGTTAACATCTTCCTTAGCCTTCCCTTTGCCTCCAATATAGCTAAAAAGACTATTTATTTTTAGCATTTTTTACAAACCTTGGCTTATAATACTACCACACATGCACATTGGGAAGTATTCATTCATTCATTTATTCACCATTCAGTATTTATTAGTATTCTATCCTAGTGCCTATGTTTTGGACTAGTCATTGGATCAAGGCTGTGGATTCAACTGACACAATTGGAGAAGCCAATCTGAAACACATCATATTATTACTTAGGTTCCTATCCCTTTTGATATGATTTGTGTCTAGAGTCCACTATTTTGGATCCAAAAGAACAACTACAAAGAATAAACCCTAATCATTCACTCAACCTCTCCCAAATAATTGTCATCAAGCCACATATGTGTAATCACAAAGGCAAATACCCAAGAATAGATCACCACCCTGACCATGCTCTTCCCATTAGGAAGAAAAGAAGAGGCTGAAACCTCTTCGAGTAAGCCAGTGTTGTCTCCAGAACTTTTTTTTCTCAAACATTCCAGGTGTTATATTCTACAGTGTAGATACTGAAGGGGTCATCTAGACTTGTACCCCACCTTTGATCTGACAACACAGTTCGTATGAAACACAATCAATTGCATTGTCAGGCACTGTGTTGGGTATTAGATGAGATTGAAAAGAAATATTGCAAGATCCTTGTCCTCAAGGAGCTTACACTTTAGTGGAGATATTACTATGTATATAGATACAGCAAGAAAGAAACAATTAACTCATAACGTACATTATGCTAGGTAGAGTATGCATGCATTGAACAAAATATTATGGATATACATGTATGTATATGTATAACCCCAATATGTATAACCTCATTTCTTTACTCACAGTAATATTAACAATCTGACTTTTTTAGGATAATTTTTCTCTAAGTGTGGTCATTCTTTTACTTATCGTGCTTAACATATGATCACTTTAGAATTTCATTGGCAAATGAAAATGGGTGACAGCATTTGTTTCCTGTTCTTCTCTAAGCACCTCTGCACCATGGTCATTTGCTATCACATTAGTGGGCTGTAGTCTTCGATCATTGTTTCCTGCTGCTTGAAGGATTATTTCTAGAAATTGGACTCCAATGGGGAAACAAATATATGATTTTTTTTCCCTTCAGAGAAGTCCTCTGTGACCTACATAACACAGCACGATCTGTGAATTTATAGCACCTTTGTGGAGAAGAATCAATAACTTTAACTTGATTCTAATAATAAACACTTTGTTTTGATAAAGAAGATTCCACTTATAGTATGTTCTAACAGAATCACATTACACAAGCTGTTTACTCTAAGGTATATAAAGGAGTCATTCTGAACATTAAAGTCAGAACAATTGATTGATTCTGAAAGTTGGCCCAAGGCACCTTCTAAAAAGTATCATAAAGCCCATTTATGTTTATTTTTATAGTTCAGCTTAGCAGCTGTTTTTTTCTTTTTGAAAAGTACAGAATCCGAAACCAAAATGTGATTGTCTTTCAACCCATTAACCTCTGGAAGAAGCCCTCTCTGTATTTATTTAGGGGTGGCAAAATTGAACTCCCCCCTTTTCTACTCAAATATCTTTCCTCTTATTTTCTCCCCATCCAATGTAACAGAAACCCATATTTCTCCTCTATGGCTCAACTGGGTATACTGTTTTACTTGAGGAGCTAGGAGAATTGGGGCGTTGGGAGACAGAGGAGATTCTGAAAGAATTAGCTTGACTGGGCCACTTTGTGTACTTCAGTTACAGAACAAAAATAAGCATAACTTAAATGATTGAGAAAGTTCAGCACTGGGTGAATGTGCATCACCTTATAAGAAGACACCTATAGGAAAATAGGATATGGCATTTGGGATAATAAAATCTGTACTTTATTTTTATAAAAATTGCACTACAGCTGGGTCTAGAGAAAATACAAAGGAGGTGGCTTGGTTTTGTTACTCTCTGATTCTTTTATGTGCATTTATTTCTCTTGCTCTTTAGGTACTTACTGAGTTCAAGTTCTGTTCCTCTCTCTCCATCCCCACTGAAAACTTCCTCCCAGAAACGGTTTTAATAAACTCATAATGGGGGAGGGGTAGGTTTAAAAGTTTTATATTATTGATCTGTCTCCCTTCTTTTTTTACCAGGTTTCTATATCCTGTGTCCTCAAGAAAGCTGATTAGAAGGCAGACAATCTGTGTCTCTTAGAGATCATATATCACATTTTCCTTTAGAATTTCTTCAGTTTAAATAGATGCTAAAGGTAGAATAATTAGAGGTAGGCAGATTTAATTATCTTCCTATTAAGCAGCCCAGGAATTGACTGTTTAGAATGTTTGAATTGTCATTTATTCATTCTATCTAGCACCACATGAAAAAACAGTTTGGAAAATTGCATAGTGTTTATTACCTCAGTGGGTCTATGATCTCACTGATATGGGTATCAACTTCAGTAGAGAAGAGTATAACCTAGCCATGCCTTCTCTTACTTGTCTGCCATGGCTACCCAGAAATAATCTACCCAAAATGCAGGAGACTTTCTTCTGCATCTTTTTAACTTTCTCTGGGTACTACTATACCACTGGGTCTGTCTATCTGTTATTTCTTGCTATTGCTGCCTGATTGACCGATCTCTTTTTCTAATATTTTCCTGGGTGAGGATGACTTTTATATCATTTGCATGTAAATTATATTGGTAATATGCCACAGACTTACTAAGTCACCTCCACTCTGGGTTACTCATAATTTTGAATCTTCAGAGGTGGTAATATTTCACCATTTGTAATCATATACCACCACCAGGAAAATATTGACATTAAAACTATTGGGTTATCAATCGGGGCAGTTTGGGATTGGGGAAAATATTTCACAGTCTCTCAAATGCAATGTAGTCTTTTCTTTTCCTCCTGTTCCATTTTGAAAGAGTTCATTATCCATCTGCAGGGTTTCATTCAAGTATGGGATGGATAGATATACTAATATCAGATATAATAATCAACTAACTGAATGGATTTCCCATTCATCTTCATGTCTGTTTGAACAACATGTATTTTTCATTTACTTTTTCCTGTATTTTTTAGGCTGATCTCTTTCGAGGTTTTCATTAAGGAGATTCTATAGTCTACTAAGGCCTGATGTAGATGACACAATGCCATCTACAAATGGAAGCAGAGGACTTCTTCATTTACAGGGAATTATTCTTCCATTTGGGCATGACACAGAGTAGATTCTATCAGTGACTAACCCTTTGACTGAGTATATATCTCCCTTGTTATGCCTCACTTAATGTTAATAACTGAAGAATCATTGAATGGTTATCTCTTTGAGTGCACTCATCAAAAATTCTCATCAAGAATTGTGTTGTCCCAGGGTAAAAAGAGTCTACTATCTAGTACAAAGAGTGATAAACAAACAAACGTAGAGATTAATACTTGGAGTTTTTGAGGAGGAAGCTAGAATGTTTAAGGATGGTAACCAGAGTTCTGGCAGAATTGATACTCAATCATTGTGAACTCAGTTTCTTAGAGAGTACGGACTATGAAATTCTCTTAGAAGTAGAATTTCATGTAACTTAAGATCATAGCAGGTTGGACATCCCAGGCAGAGTCTCTAACTCCATAGAGAGTTATAAATAGAGCTCCCTTCCATTACTGTCAGAGTTCATCCTTCAGGCTAAAATTCCTTGCATGGCATCCCAGAGCCTAAGAAGGAAATTTGTAATTTGTCAGAGCAAAAGTTCCAGTTTTGATACATAGCCTACTGCCAACCTTAAGAAAATACGAAATAGCCTTTTTCTCTTCCTAATTAAATTTAAAGTCAGTGGTTTTTTCCAGTGTTGTAGCAAATTAAAAGAAAAGTTAGATGATCTTGATTGTATGTCATCAAACACACAATAGCTCTGACAGATGTTATCTTGATCTCTTCTAAGTGAAGTCTGACAGTAAATTTAATAACCATCTGGCCTTAAGGAGAAATTCATTTTTATCAATATTAAAAAAGCAACAATTGAACATATATACAAAATGAAAAAATGTAAAAGAGTAATAATTATAATTTTGGCACATGGTATTGAATATTTTTGCAAGTGCAATTAATTCATCTGAAACAGTTTTATTGGCAGATTTCCAAGTTTATAAAAAAATACAAATTATGTATAACACTCATATGAAGCAAAATTGCTACCAAATGAATATGCAGTCATAATAGAAGGCAAAATCGGGAGATACTACCATAGTGTTATTTCAGAAGTACTCTGAAAGCTTTCATGGTCAAACAAGTACCTCTAAAAAGAATCTCTTGATGCTACAAATTCCACTAAGGCATTTATTTAGTTTAAACCTCAGCCCATTTAAAAAAATGCAAATGTCTCTAAAAATAACGTAATTACCACCAGTCATTTATACCACAGTGTGAGTAATTGACTAATTCTGAAAAAGCATAATTGATGAATGGAAATAATCAAATAATCAACAAATATTTATTGTCTACTGTGTTCAAGGAAGTATGCTAAGGGCTGGGGATACAAACACGAGGAATGAAACAATCCTAGCTTTCAAGGAATTTGGAATCCTCAAAAATTGTTTGCTTCCTTATATACTCTTTTGGAATTTTCTTTCCAGAGGAGAGGCAAATTCAACATACAACTATATTTTGTGGGGTTTTCAAAGGTCGTAATAGAACCTGCCAGTTTTGACAATGAAACTTTCACATGTAACATAAAATGGATTATAGGAAGTGGAGTGTTAACATTTGACAAAGTGATGGATAAAGAGTTTCAAATACTATCAAGAGTTGTACTGTTTTTTGGGAGTGTCTGTGTGTGTGTGTGTGTGTGTGTGTGTGTGTGTGTGTGTGTGTATGTGTTTGGACTTGTGATTTCATCTTTGTAGGAAGCTCCAGGTGAAGGAATTCCTCTACCCTTATAGATCATAGAGTTCTTGAGTAGTTAATTGATTTGCCCAGGGTCACATAAGAAGTATATATCATGTGTGAGATTTCAACCTCTAATCTAAGTATCTAGCCTTCTGGCTAAGGAAGTAAGATTTCTCAAGTAGCATCAGCCTGGGGGTTGCTGATATGGAACTCAAAGTTCAAGTGTTTGGAGATTAGACCTTTCTAAAGCAAATATTCTGAATTTTGTGCCCAAAGATCTGCAAGCAGTTCATGAAATATTTTAAGAGATTCACAAACTTAGAGGGTAAAAATATTCCTTTCTCACAAACTCTAAATGAAATTAAGCATTTCTTTCAATCATAAATTTAAGAAAAATTCTGAAAAGAATTCCATAGGCTTCAGCAGATGGACAAAAGAATCCTTGACACAGAAAAGATTAAGAACTCCTGAACTAGATGATCTTTCAATTTCCTGCTACCTCTAAATTGTAAAATGTTATAATATAGAACAGGCTTCAAGTATCCTACTGAGGATTTTCCTTTTATAGAAGACTTTTAGTAAATATCTTAATGCAAAATGAAATTAATATTTGGTACTGGTGCCATCTCACAGTGGGGAGTTCCAATATGTAGACGTTGTACCAAAGGAGTTCATTTAGGGGACTGAGTTGTCTGAAATATATATTTCTATGATCCAATTAATTTTATCTGTAGCAAATCTCCATCACATGTGAAAATCTAACATCTTCTTGCCTTACTGGCAGCTAGTTAGGGCAGTGAATGAGCCCTTGACCTGAGTTCAAATCCAACCTCAGATACTTTCTAGCTATTTGACCTTGGGCAAGTCACTTCTATTTACCTCAATTTGCTTGACTGTAAAATAGGAATAATAGTAGTAATTAACTATGACATAGTTATATATGTGTATATAAATGTATATTATAACTATAATATTAGAATCTACAAATCCTAAGATTATTGTGAGGGTTAAATGGGATAATATTTGTAAAGTGCTTAGCATAGTGCCTGGCACAAAAGAGACACTCTACATGCACTTGTTTCTCTCCCTCTCTCTTCTCAATACTATCTAGCACTTTGTAGAATCAGTACGGTGGTCCATATGCAAGATGGGAAGACTGGATAACAGCTAGAGAATCCAATGCTTTATTCTCTCACCCTCCACTTACTCTTCTAGGCATTTGTCACATTTTAACTTAAAGTGAAGAAGGGGGACAGAATCCTCCATATCCTCCATTTGGGTTGGAGTAATGTGTTACAGCAATCTGGCCAGTGGGGCCTAGAGCAGAGCCCAGCCTTGCCTAATTTATGTCAGAGTGGATTCACAAAGGACCCTGGAGAATTGTGCTGGGCAATAATCAGAGGCAGTAGTAGCAAAAGGGCTAAAGGTAAATCACAATCTTGGGTCCTGTAAAAATTTGACTTCATGAGACATCAACACAAGGCAAGAAACAAAAAGTATAAAATCAAAGGCAAAAGTGAGCCTCTAGACCAAACATCAGAGGCACGGCGGACAGCAAAGTGAATCTTCCGCTGTGCTGTTAAAAGTACAATTAAAAAAGTTTATTAGTTCTTTTTGGTTATTGAACAAATCGTTTCTTGATGTTCCCCACACATACACACGTATTGGACCCACTCTTGATTACAACAATGAAAATTGAAGCAAAACTGACAAGAAAACCACATCTAACAATGAATACAACATACTTTACCTATAGTCCCTTACTTCCCTCTTAAGAGAAGTATATTTCCTAATTTGGCATTTCCAGGTAAAGGTTGCCATTGTACTTAAGCTGAGATAATAGTTAAAACTGATGTAGTGCTTAGGTTTTATGAAGCAGTTTACATGTTATTTTTATTTGATTTGGACAACAACCCTTTGAGGTAGGTGTTATTATTGTTTCCATTTCATAGATGCAGAAACTGAGGCTAAGAAAGATTAGGTGATTTTCCTAGGGTTACATAGTAATGTTCTGAGGCACAATTTGAATTCGGGTGTTTCTGCTCCCAAGCCCAGTGGCCTAACAGCTATGTCTCCTACTTGAGATAAACTGCATCTTAATGTAATTTTCATTTACATTATTATGCTTCTTACATATTAGCACATTACATTACATATAAGCACATTTGGGCTCACTCTCCCACTCAAACTTGGTCTAGCAGGCAGAGGACCCGGAGGGTGGCTTCTCTTTTTAGGGCTCTAGGGATAATTTTCACGGACTGTGCGATGCTTTTATTCTAGTCCTACATTCTAGTCCTACCCACATCCAATGTGTTCCCCTCAATTGATCAATTAATGCCTCCCTAATATCACCTAGTTAACATCAATTAGCTTTTACAAAGGAATGTTTCATGAGAAGAAACAGCAAAAATGAAGTACAAAAATCTCAGAAACCAGAAGTCCACTCTCCTCTACCACCTTAAAACTTTGGGAAAGTGAGCACAAGCTTAGAGTAGTGGCTACCAAACATCCTCTTCTCCCACCCTCCAGACCACTCCAATCCTCCATCACCAAACAGTCAATAGACGACTTCTTTCTTTGCCAAGATGTTTTGCCTTGGTCATGTCCCTGATGGACCGGGTCAAAGAAGTCACTCATTCTTCATGGTTGGGTCTTCACTAGATTTGGCTGCTATTTTCAAAAGAGGACTGCTATAAACTCCAACTGCTGAATGTCTAACAATTCTTCTAACTTTTCCAAACTCACAATGCTATAACTGTGTCTGTTCTATTTCTGATAGTCATTCAACTAGGATTAGAAAGAATATATACAACAGAGACAATACCATACATTCATGGTCACATGGTGGCTAAATAAGAGAGTATATAATTAGTTCACAGCAGGTCAATCTTTCCCCACCCAGTAACTTCTTACTTTCTTCTTCCCCTCACACACTAAAGCCACCAAGAAAAATAGAGAACTTTCGATTGCGCAGATCTTTTGAATACACACTTAATTCTAGCCCTAGGAACAATGAAAAGTGTTCTTTTTTGCCACTACTTAGTAAACCAAGGAGAAACAGAGCATAACTGTACAGACTCAGAATTGGGGCATTGCATTCTAAGAAACAGGCTTACCAAACTTCAAATGCATGGCCTGCAGGTAGAACCTACTGAACGTACCTGAAGAATTTGGCCCTCATTGGTCCTTCTCCTCATTATACATCTGTTATTCCAATAAGCTTATATCCTTTTGTATCAGTTTGTAAAAGTCTTCCCAGATTTCTCTGAATTCCTCATGTTCATCATTGCTTATGGTATCATAGTACTGCATGCACATACCCTCATGAGGCCATGGTTGTTCACTCATTTCGATTGTACAGGACTCTTCTTGATCTGTTTGGGTTTTCTTGGCAACAATACTGAACTGGCTTGCCATTTTCTTTTCCAGCATATCACAATATATTCAGTTATTCCACCATCACAAGCTGATTATGCCTGCTGCTTTTTAAAAAGACATATTTGAGGGAATATGGCAAGCAGTTCTTCATCCATTTTCCTATGGCAAGAAAGAATCTAAGCCTCCAACAAGTGGAAATTTAATGTATCCTTATATATTCAGTTGATTAGGAGTAGAATTGTTTTAGATATATAGAAATCTAAATAAGCTTGAGATGTATTCTGAGCCACTCATCCAACTCCATTTACACTGGAGAGGTCTGATATAGGAGAATAGGAAGCTAATAGGGGTTTCTTTTGCATATCTATGATTCCAAGTAGATAATGCCTCTGTTCTTTTGCAGGAAGTAGTGAAATCTTCTTATGCAGTGTTGTAAAAGATATTGTTGCTTTTCATATTTATACCATGATCTTTTCATCTTAATTCCTTTCCCGCCTCCCAATGAGTCCTCCCATGCAACAACAACCACAAACACTTTGAAACAAGGCTACTATAGCTGTTAACATACAGTCCCGCACGTCTCCTCTGAGAGAAGGGAGCTACGTTTTATTATGCATTCCTTATGGCTGAGATTGTTCATAACAATTCATCACAGTGGCACGAACTTTTCCGTGCATTTATCATTTGTACTATTGCAGTTATTATGTATGTGGGTACAGGCAGCTGGGTAGCACAGTGAATAGAATACTGGACCGGGAGTCAGGGAAACAACTTCAAATCTGGTTTCAGATTCTTGCCAGCTGTGTGACCTTGGACAAGTCACTTAATCTCTGACTGCCTCAGTTTCCTCAACTGTAAAATGGGAATAATAATAAACTTTCAGAGTTATTGTGGTGGCCACTTGAGATAATATTTGTAAAAAGTACTTATCACAGCACCTGCAACACAGTAGTTGTGACATAAATGTTTATTCTTCCCCAGCCACCCAACCTCCACATGAAAGGTTGGATGTCATAGTAGATAGACTGTTAGACTTAGAGTCAGAAAGCCTTGACTTTGAATCTTACCTCAGACACATTATGTCTCTAAGCAAGTCACTCAGCATCTCTCAGCTTCAGTTTCCTTATCTGTAAAATGAGGATAATGATGGTACATAGCTCATGGAGTAGTTTTGAAGATCAAATGGTGTGATCTATATAACATGTTTCACAAATTGTTATCAGTTTGTTATCAGTGTTATTATTATATTATTTTCTATAATCTGTTTACTTCTCGTACAATTTCAGGTTAGTAGATTGAGAACTGGCAGACATCTCAGAGGTCATCTATCTAATCTCTTCATTTCAGTGATGAGGAACCTGAGTTTCAATAAGGTTAAGTGATATTCCCATGATCACACAGGTGGTTAAGTATAAGCGATGACATTTGAATGCAGGTCCCCTGAATTCATTGTTTTTGTTTGTTTGTTTGTTTTTGCTGAACCATGTTACTTTATTATTCCTTCATAATACTCTTTCCATGTTTCTTTGATTCCTCTTGCCCATTGTTTCTTATAGTGAAATGTTCTCCCATTAGCTTTATTATACCACAATGTGTTCACCCATTTTCCAATCATTGATCACCTATTTTGTTTCCATGTTTTCCATGCAATCTCCATTGTACAACATAAACTTCTCAATTTCTTACAGCTCTTTAATGAGCACAATTATGGGAGGGCAATCCTTAGTGAAGAAATACTTGCAGAAGGTATTTCTAAATTTCAGACTGATCCCCTAAATCTTGAAGCAAGCTTGACTGAACACTGAACATAGCAGCTAAGCCTAGAAGATTCTTCTAACTGAACATAAAAATTCAACACGTTTTTAAGCCTTTGGAGATTTGAGATACTAACACAAATACAAGATTTAATTATAAGAATAGCCACACTATAAAAAAGAAGCCTACAGTATATGACCACACATTTTTGGCTAAGCCATTTTTATGGTTGTGGTCATATTTGCCACAAGACTTCCATTCCTATATTTAATAAAAGAAAGTCATTTTTGTTCTACACATTAACTCTATTGCTTCATACTTGCACCAGAGGCATATACAGAAATAAAACATTTTACTTAGAAAATGAATGAACAAGATCTTTAGAACATAACACTCAATCAGCAACAGTAATTCTCTTTTTCTTTTCTTTTCTTAATTACATGTAAAGTTTAAAAAATATTCATTTAAAAAATTGAGTTCCAAATTCTCTCTCCTCCACTCCTCTCCCCTCCTTGAGAAGGCAAGCAATTTGACATAAATTATACATATGAAGTCATATAAAACTTATTTCTATATTAGACCTGTTGCAAAAACAAAAACAGAAGCAAAACCACAGACCAAAAAGAAAAGTAAAGAAATAGTATGCTTCAATCTGTATTTAGACTTCATCACTTCTTTCTCTGGAGGTAGATAGCATTTTTCATCATAAATCTTTTAGAATTGTCTTGGTTCACTGTACTGCTCAGAAGAGCTGTTATTCACAGTTGATATGGTACAATATTGCTGTTACTGTGTACAATCTTCTAGTTCTGCTCATTTCACTTTGAATCACTTCATGTAAGTTTTCCCAGGTTTTCATGAAACCATCATGCATATCATTTCTTGTAGTACAACACTTTCCCATCATAATCATATACCACAATTTATTCAGCCATTCCCCTATTGATGAGCATCTTTTGAATATGGAATTCTTTGTCACTATAAAAAAGAACTGCTATAAATATTTTTGTACATGTAGGTCCTTCCCTCCCCGTTTTTTGGATCTTTTTGGGATACACACCTAGCTGTGGTATTGGTGGGCCAAAAGGTATAAAAAATTTTATGGTCTTTTGTTCATTGTTCAATTGCTCTCTCGAATATTTGGATAAATTCGTGACTCCACCAACAATACATTAGTGTCCCAGTTTTCCCACATCTTCTTCAACATTTATCATTTTCCTTTTTTGTCATATTAGCCAATCTGATAAGCACATGGTGATACCTCAGATTTGTTTGAACTTGAATTGCCCTAATCAATGGTGATTTAAAACATTTTTATATGACTATAGATAGCTTTGATTACTTTGTCTGAAAAATGATTATTCATATCCTTTGACCATTTAACAATTGGGGAATGACTCTTACTCTTATAAATTTTACTCAGTTCTCTATATATTTTAGAAATGAGGCCTTTCTCAGAGAAACTTGCATATTTTTTTCTAGTTTTCTGCTTTCCTTTGTATTGGTTTTGTTTGTGCAAACCCTTTTAAATTTAATGTAATCAAAATTATCCATTTTGTATCCAATAGTGCTTTCTAACTTTTGTTTGATTATATTTTTTCCTTTTCCATAGATCTGACAGGTACAAATTTCCATTTCCAATTTGCTTATGATCTTACCCTTTATCTCTAAATCTTGTACCTATTTTGACCTTATCTCAGTATATGTCATGAGATACTGATGTATACTGGGTTTTTACTGAACTGCTTTCTAGATTTCCCTGAAATTTTTGTCAAATGAGTTTTATTTGGTCTTCAAAAGCCTGGATTTTTGTGTTTCTCAAATACTAGATTACTATAGTCACTATGTGTATTGTGTGCCTAACCTATTCTGCTGATCTAGCTTTATATGTTTTAGCCAATATCAGATTTGTTTATTGATTACCACTTTGTAATACAGCTTGAGATCTGGTTCAGCTAGGTCACACTCCACATATTTTCCCCCATTGATTCCTTTGATATTTTTAACCTTTTGTTCTTCCAGATAAATTTGTTTTTATTTTTTCTAGTCCTATAAAATAATTCTTTAGTAGTTAGATTGGTATAGCACTGAATAAGTAAATTAATTTAGGTAGAATTGTGATTTTTATGGTATTCACTTGGCCTACCCATGAGCAAATAATATTTTCCAGTTGTTTAGATCTAGCTTTATTTGTGTGAAGAAGTGTTTTGTAATTGTTCCTGGGTTTGTCTTGGCAGGTAAGCTTTCAAGTATTATACATTGTTTGAAGTTATTTAAATAGAATTTCTCTTTTTTTCTCTTTCTGTTGATTTTGTTAATAATATACAGAAATGATTTATGTAGGTTTATTTTATAGCATCAATTTTGCTGAAGTTGTTACTTGTTTCAACTAGTTTTTTAAATTGATTCTCTAGGGTTCTTTAAGCATACCATCATATCATCTGCAAAGGGTAATACTTTTGTTTCCTCATTGCCTTAGTTTTTCTTTCTTAATTGCTATGGCTAGCATTTCCAGTACGATATTGAATAAAAGTGGTGATAATGGACATGTTGCAATAATGTTCTATTAATATTTTCCTTAGAACATTAATCCTTGATACAAAAGTGAAAATTTAGATGTTGATATGTACTCTATAGTGGTTGAGAATAAAACTTTTGTAAAGGGACAGATTAACTTTGGACCTTAGGGTAAAATAGTATCATGACTAAAGAAATCAACAGAGTGGCTAAACCAGATTGCAAGATTATGAAATCATGCTATTTGGTTGTAATGAATATATGAAATACAGTTAATAACCAATATTGTGTTTCTCCCACCATCATTTTTCTGAAATATATAGATGTATTTATATATTCCATAAATATTCACATATATAATACATATACACATATGTAATACATATACAAATTGGCATCTGATGATTTTATGCAATGTATACTTTGAAACTAGAGGTTCTTCCCCTAAATCTATGCATTGAAAAAAAATTGATGACTTTATCTTAATATAATTGGTTATTTTGGGCTGCATTGGGAAATATAACTTCTAGAAGGAGAAAAGAGGTGATAATCCTACTGTGATATGACTTCTATTCATTTCTGAGAATGAAAGTTTGTGAAATACATTGATACTATAGAGAACATCCAGAGGTGGATTAGCAGGATGGTGAAAGACATTAGGCCCACACCATTTTAATTCACTGAAGGACTGGGGTTATTTTAGAGAATTCTCATGGGTGGGGGGAAAGCTAGAAAATGATTTGTGAAGGGGAATCATAGAGAAGAGGCACTATAACTTCTATTTGGCTCCAGATACTAGAACCAGGAAAATAGGTAGAAGTTGCAAAGAGGGAAATTTTGACATGATAACACACACACACACACACACACACACACACACAATCAGTTAGAACTTTCCAAAATAAGAATGGGCTCCTTTGGTAGGTGACTTCTTTACCTCCCAGAGTAGGTTTTTGATCAGAGGTTGGAGGACCACTTTTTTTCAAATATGTTATAGTGGTGGTTAATTTTCAGTATTAGATGGAAGAGACTAAGGTCTCTTCTAGTTCTAAAGTTTTGTGATTTTGTGATCTGAACCACCTTGAGGGTCTATAGTTAGTTGTCTATTCTTAAGGAATCAATCTATTATATATTATTAGGGAAATCTTTTTTTGTTTGATTGTAAGGATTCTTTCCATTGGACATGATGAATGCATTTTAAAAAGTTGGTGGAAAAATCCTATTCATCATGTCTAATGATGAAAGAAAAGTTGCTAGTGTATTGGATACATCATTTGGCTTGTCCAATGCAAAGATCGTGTCTATAAATATTGCTGAGATATCTAACTTATTCATGTCCAAGAGCAGTTTTAATTAGCACACTGACTTTTTCAAAGGTGTTTTATATTCATGCAGTCACATCTACTGTTCTTTCTAGGTGGATACTTCCTAGCTCCCCTTTCCTCTGCCTCTTGCAGATCAAAATGGAACCCTGACCTTCACAGATTGTGGAAAGTACCTCTAATATAAGAATATCAATAACAACTCACAAGTGGTGGGACCACCACTTTGAGTTATATATCTATCATAGACATTAGAAAATGAGCCATGTACCAATTGTTCAGGGATAGAATTTTTAACTGATTTCTCACAGTGAAAACTTTGGTTGAGTTTACACATGAAACAATGTTGCTTATGCATCAGATCCACCAACATAGAATAAGTACATAAATTGATGTAATTAAAAAAACAAATATTATTTCTTTTCAACAAAAGAAATGAATTTTCTACTTTATACCCTCATAACCAAGGAATATTTGTTGATATATTGAATGATGTTTACATCTGTAGCCCCAACACCAAGTGTTCTATATCAAGTGAAAAGAAGTTGAAGTCAAATGAATCTATATTAAAAATTGTGTGTGTGTGTGTTTATGTGTAATACAAAGTTTCTTACAAACTTAAAATTACTTGAAATATTTAAGCATTAATCACTTGGTCCTATTGGAGGTTCCAGGGCTAGTATTTATAGAATTAATTCTCATGTGCATAGTAATACTGTGTTTTATAAAACTTGAGACACTATATAAATATTTTTTAATCATTAATAGTGGCTGTAAGCTCATTTTCTAATACTCATATATTTGGTTGTTTGCTATGCTAAACATGAGTAGACTCTAATTTGTCATTGAGCAAACACCTTTTTAATTGAAGAACCAGTTGGGGGTAGCATATTTGAAGAAAATAGGTGGTTCTATAAGATTTGATTTTGTAGTTTAGTGGGTGGCGTAAAGTGGAGATGTTTGGGGACTGGAAACTGGATATTGACCCACCAGAGCAATGCACATGATGTAGGAAAGTTTCATCATGGTAAGTAAAAGGAGATATGGACAGGTAAGGGAATCTGGTAGCAGGAATCCAGGAAGGAAGCTGGAATCAAGGGAATGCAATGGTAGGCCATTAAAGTCCTGAGAGGTAGGCAGAGTACAACAGATCATCATATCATACTGTACCATGCTGTACCATTCCATATCATATTTTATCAGGCATCTAGGTAGCCTGAAATTTTTTGAAAAAGTCTTTCCTTCTGTGTTTTAAGTAGAAGGCTGATAAAAATAGCTTTATATTTTTATAATTAATCTAAATCAAAGCATTTTTTCATAGAGAAAAATGTCCATATGGACAGAGTTCTTGCACACCTACCACAATTTGTAGGAATATTGAACAAGTATTATTTCATAGTCAAGATGGTGCAAGGATCCCAAATTGAGGTTATATACAGGTAACAGTTTGTTTCATAAAGAGAAAAATATTCACCTAACTTTAAGTACAGATTTAGAATTATTTTCCTGAAACCATTGTCCTTTCTGACCCCTCTACCTCTGGGGATCTCTGTGAGAGAGGCAGGAGCATTATCCTAACCTCTTCCCTTAGAAGTCCCTTTACTTTCTTTCTGAGGGGTTTGGTGGATATTGGCAAAGGGAAAAATAGTGAGAGCTATTTACACAAGTAAAGACATACTCTCAAGGGTCTCAACACTTTGCAAGTCAGGAGAGTTTTTCATTTTGTAGACTAGAAGGGGGTTCATCCTCTTTGAGGAAAATTCCATCTGTAACTTTGGGGATAATCTATGGGGATCCTATCTGCTATTTCTCTGGGATTTTCTGAGGAGGACAGAACAACCTTTGGGTATTTCTCAAGTTATGGTAGCACTTCTCTTGCTGACTCTGGGTAGAATCAATCATTTTTTGAGATTGAGTGGGGGTGACTTGAGATCCTTCCATTCTGACTTCTTTATCTCAGCTCCATGTGGGACAAAAGGGGACAATTCTACCCAGAGATAACTTAACTGGTCAGAGTACTCTTTTCCTTTCACTCCATACCATAACCTGCCTCTGTCCATTTTTACCAGGGTGGTGGTGGTAGTGTTCTGGAGTCATCTCCAACAAAAGTCAATTGTTAAAATTTCAGTATTATCAAACATACCTTGGAAACTGGCAAATGCTACAAATTAGTATCTAAATTATTATTTTATTGTCTTTTACAAATGACCAGTTACTAGAGAATCTAGTGATGTCATTTGTAGACATGTTTTGGGGTCATGATTTCTCATCAAGTAAGATTTCCACTAAACCCCTCCCCCCCCACCCGGTCATCAATAGGGACTACACAATCACATACTATGAAATACTGTAGTGGTGAATACTGTAGTAGGATGGGGAGTTGATTTGCATTATTTCTCCAGGTGTTACCTCTGGGCTGTCAAACAACCCAAGTATAATGGAAGCAAAATTATAGAATAAGCATCCTATTAGAAATATAGCTGGAGGTGCCTTTGAAAGGACTTCTCACAGACTCAGTCTTTAGAAAAACATTAACCTCTCACCACATGAGGTTTAGCGAGAATTGCTACAACATGCTAGATGTCTGATATACACGTATATACATACACTTTTCCTCCACTCTCTAGGCTTCTTCCTTTTCATTTAATATTCTGGGGAAAAGAACCAAAGACAGTCCCATGACTGGGACGTTTCTCATTAGGTAACTTATGTAATGCAGAGGTTCCCTTATGTTTTGTAGGCTCTCTTGAGTCTCTTATAATAAACCAGATTGCTATAAGTTAATATTGTTATTATTATCATTCAGACAGAACTATTGTCCATTCCTTCCTGGAAATAACATTGATATATAAAATTTTAAGAACAACACTTACAATAGATATTGTCATATCAAATATCTATAATCTCCAAGCTGCATGGAATTGGAAATTTTAATAAAGACACATAGAAAATGAAAACAAAGTCATCTGAGAACAGGATGAGGTACATATCATGTCCTTTATCCTATCTGCTAATAGAGTTGCCCCAAACATGCTTTCAGTGAGTCTGCAGAGCATTCATTTACATACCAATATTCTTGCATTTAAAGAAAGCAACTATTTTATTCATGTGTGCAAAAGTCTTCTTACTATAACTTATCCTTGAATTGTTTCTATTGAAAATCCATTTCAAAAGGATGAGAAGAATGATATAACATTGATAATAATAGTAAATTTAAAATAGTTTAGGTTAGAGATATCTCTGATCTATTTAATAGCTCTGTAATATTGCCTCTGTAAACTCCTTTAATGGTGGCACGATGATGTCTGAGACTTCAGGGAACTTTCCTACTCACTACCCCTCAGTGCTGAATTAGCCTGGCACTCTCAATTTTGTTACAATTGCTGTCCATGGTACTTGCTACTTCTTGGTTAACAATTATGTTGTCCCTCCTAACTCTTAAAATTATATAATATAATGAAAATAATTATAACATGATATATATTTAAAATAATTAGATAAGATGGATTTCTTAAGAAAATTATGTCTTTTATTTTTCACTGAGTAACTTTTGAAAGAATAGATTGACTATGATTTGAGAGAGGGATGAAGGCAAGGAAAAAGAACAGACAGAAAACTCACAGGTTCAATACTGTTTTTTGTGACAAGTGACACCACAGAAAAGATGTAGTATGGTAAGTCTGAAGGGGACTTTACTGTTTATATTCTTCAGTATAACTTCTAAATGCAATCATATTCTTTAAAGCATGAGTATTAAGAACTGATATATTGTTAGGTGAAGTATGCAAACATAAGAAAAGAGTGGCTTGATTTTTTTCCTCTGAAAAGATATTTCCATTAAAAACTGTACTTTGGAAGGGTATTTTAAAACCTGTCATTTTTGATAGTGATAGAGCTTTTTAAAGTCCAATTTCCTCATCTAAATGGGTAAAGTATTATTCATTTATTAAATCAAGGACTCGAGATTTATGCCTCCTCTTCAGAATTATTACTCTTTCCAGAAGATGGCACTATGATGCTTTACTTTGTAGACTAGATGGCAAATCTCTAAGCCCAAAGATACCCAAGCAATATGCGGCAGAGTACTATATTCACTGACAATTTTGTTTGCAGTTCCCTGCATGCCAAAACTATTTGATTATTTTCCTGTTTGTAGTCAACTCTCTATGCACAAAACAGAAGTATAATTTGTTTTTTATTAGTAGGGTAAATATATTTGCATTAATTACATATTTTATTTTGCAATTAATTTCAGGAAATTATTTATCCTTAAAATAGGAGACAAAATATTATTAAGAGCACAGAGGATAAAATGGATATCAGTCATAACTAGTGTAACTGTACCAAGAAAGACCAAACTCAGTATAATTTAATGAGAGGATATTGTGAGAGTAGTCATGAACTCAAACCTCCTCCACCATTTTGGTAATATCTATATTTTAAAACTTTAGTTGGTATTATTAATGGTTTTGACTGTAGTAGCCAGAAAAGAATTCAGTTTGTCACACCAAACACTTGAAAATTAATTTTTCTATTATTATTTTACTGTATTGTATTATGTATGAAGATATTTGCCAGCTAAATTATCTTAATGAACATTGGATGGTTGTTTATATACTGCTGTGTCAACTCCTTATAGCCACTGATGTTTGGTTATGTGATGCTGTTAGATACTATATAAAGATGCTTTGCTATTTAAGAGGTTGAAAGATGTCTGTAGAGCCCCAGGGGTTGCCTTAAATGGTGGTGTTAGTTCAGTAAATGGCAATCTTCCCTCTAACTCAATATTTAACACAGGCCTTTGGAGTCCATACTAAACTTCAAGAGATGCCCTTTCTCCATAAGCTATCAAACTAAAATCACTTATATGATTAAAAATTTTTCATGATTTTTAAGAAGACCCTAAGCCTAGTATTATGGTTAGAACACCATTTTAAGGAAGTTAAAGAGGCAGCAAATTTAATATCTTATATTTAAGTGTTGTTAAAATAAAAACATATTGCCATAATAGGCAGGAATTTATTAAGCTGTGGGTCTTCTTCATTGTTTATATAAACAAATATTTTATGTGTTTCCAAACAGTGACAAGTTGGCTAGAAGAGGACAAGTATTTGTGCAAAAGTGGTGTTATGCCCAATATGTGGTAATATGTATGTAATTATATATGTTTCCATGAGTATATGCACATATCAGTGGAAATTATGCCCACCTGCATACATACAAACATACATATATATGTATAACCACATGTGTACATAAACACATATACCTAATCATACACAAGGATAGGGAATAAGAACTGGGCTTGTGTTTTCTTTTTGTATAGGGAGCTTCCAGGTGAGGAACCAAGATAGACTGGAACCTTCTCTGCAATTTATTATCTGAGAGACTTACCCAAACTACCAAGAGGTTAAGTAACTTTCCAGTCAGTTTGTATCAGAGGTGGAACTTGAAAATTAGTCTTCCTGGTTTTGAGGTTAGCCCTCTAGTGACTATGTCAAACTGCCTCTATAAAATATATCACACAGCAATACACATATGTACATATACATACATATACATGTATGAATTTGATATATATCAAATGCATATACATATATACATGTATGTATATATGTGTGTGAATATACATATATATGTATATATATATGAACCCATAGGCTAATGCCTCTACCCATTAAACACACACACACACACACACACACACACACACACACATACATACAGTTCCCAAGACCCCAAGTATGAAGTCTGTGATGAACTGCACAAGTCAACTGTCCAAGAATCAGCCTAAGTAAAATGAGAGAGTCTTATCACCACAGTAGCTACTAAATCATAATATTTTCAGGTACAATAACTTTCAAGAGTATCTGCTAGATTGTAGAGTGTTATATGCATCAGTAGAAAGAGGATGCACACCGACCACCTTACAGGTTCCTGATGCTTGAAGCATTTTGTGTTTGTCCTAGTGTAATCATTCATATTTATCCTAGGATCATGAGATCATAGAGTAGAAGGGCACTTAGAGGCCATCTAGAGCAATCTTATACATTGATTGATAGCCTATTGGACATGAATAAAGGCAGGTATTGTCAACTTCATGCTTTACCTCTCCCCCTGGCATAATTCTCATGCAGCATATCAAAATGATATACTACAAGTAGGTATTAGAACATGACTTAAAAAATACAAAGAAATTCTTTAATCTGAGCATTTACCAACTCATCCTTCAATATATTTCATGTTAAGCTTCTTTATTCAAATAATCATTCTTATTCTTGCCCTGAAAAGATTTCTTTTTTGTAAAAATATCTAAATCACATCACCATTATTATAAAAATGAGTTTGAAAGAAAATGGAAAAAAAATTATTTGAGATAACCATGAACAATACCTTAAAATGTTCTATTCAAAACCCCAAAAATGAAAATAATGATTTCTTATTACTCTATTCCTCAAATATGCATCACTTTCATTTCAACTGTATGGAAATCAAGTTACAATGACAAATTACTGTGAAGAACTTCAGTGAAATCAATACAAGTCATATATGCAGAATGGCTGCCAAACTGAGAGTTATGCATAATCATGATATATAGTTTGCAAAGGCAGATGATCTGTACTCATATGAATCAAAATGTATTAACAAGGATGAGGAACCTCATGACAGAAAATTGTTTTATAGTGGAAACAAAGTTTTGATATTACTTTTAGCTTTCTCTAGCATCATTTTAGGTCTTTCTCAATTGGTTTCTCAGTTAAAGCATACTCATGTGTGACTTTCCTTTTTAGTTATCCCTCATTTGCAGTGAATATTTTCTCGGGGAAATCATGGCATGGACACATTAAGCTACTTAATAGAGTTGTCCTTGCTTCAATACATCAAAGAATTATTCAATAATATTCAAAAGAAATATTCAAGATAAAAAGGGCCTTAGAAATCAACTTGCCCATAGAATCATGGACTCACAGGTTCTTAAGACTTAGAAGGGACTTTAGAATTCTTTAAGATAAATTTCCCATCCATTGGCAGAATCTCCCATATAATTTACCTGAGAGATGCCCATCTTGTCTTTTCACACGCAATGCCGGTAACAAGGAGGCACTGCTTTACTAGGAGGCTCATTGCATCTTGGATCTCTGCTAGACAAAAAGTTCTTTTGGAGGATACAGTCCAAACCTTCCTTCTTTTAACTTCTCTGGTCCTGCTCCAATGGAAAGCAAGTTTAATCCCTCTTCTGTAATATTTGAAGATAGCTATCATGTCTTATCTCAACCCCACTTCACCCCAGACTCATTTTTTCTTTTATTTTTTCTCTTATCTTCAGTCTCCCTCTATCTCCAGACTTATTTAGTGTCAGTAAAAATGCTCATCCTTTTAAAAAAAAAAACCAAAAGGATATTCTGCTGAACTGCCTCTCTCCTATAGCTACCCGGTTTTTCTCCTCCCTTTTTCTGCTAAACTTGAAAAAGCGATCTACAATCTGGCTTCTGGTCTCATCATTCAACTGAAACTACTCTCTTCAAAGTTATCTCTTAATTTAAAAATCTAATGGCCTTTTCTCAATCTTTTTCTTCTTGACCTCTCTGCCTAACCATCCTCCCTGCCTTCATGCGCTGAAGACCCTCAGCATTGTCATATGACCCATGGAGGTGACCTAAGAACCTCATGGCAATGCTGTCTTCCTAGTCACATCACCCTTTGAAATTCTCAGCTTTTCTATCGGCACTGCAGCAGAACTTCTCTTTATATGCTGTTTTCCCAGGTAGAATGTGAACTCCTTTAGACCAGGAACTATCTAGTTTTGTTGATTAGTATCCCCAGTGCTTAGAACAATGCTTGATACAATATCAGCTTAATAAATATTTTTGTACTCATTCATTCATTTATCACAGCTTTCCAAATCTGAAACCACAATCAAATCAATAGTGCCATCCTACTAGAAAGAGTGTGCCAATCTACTCCTCTGTAGTTTCATCTCACCTTCCAAACCAGGGTATCCTTTTTTGACTGCCCTCCTATTCACACACACACACACACACACACTCTCACTCACTCACTCATATACACACACACACACACACACACACACACACACACTCACACACACACACACAGAGTCTCCCTTTATTAGAATGTAACCTTCCTGAAGACAGAATCTATTTGCTTTTGTATTTCCATCCCTAGGGTTTGGTGTAATGCTTGGCACATTGTGAACTCTTAATAATTTTTTCCCATTCATTTCATACATCCAGTCTTGGCAATTATATTTAATTAGTGAGTTAACATTTCAAGCACACTATAATCTATTACCAAATGTGATAGAGACAACTGGAGATATAAATAATGTTTCAGCACTTTTCCATGTTTTTCTGTCTCCAGCGAATTACTAGTCATCTTCTACAAAATTATTGTGCTTCCTATATTATTTCTGCTATCGTCCATTGAATCTGATTTGATAGTTTATATGGCCATTTTTCTCTGTCCCCCTGAAATTTCAGTTTAAAGCCTTCTTGATGTAGGTCAGTGAATATCTTGTCAAACATGTTTTTCCCAACATTCTTAATATATGCTCCGTTCTGTGCTAGGAGTTTATCATTCTGGTGTCATAATCTGTGATCCAGAAACCCAAATTCTGTTCTCTCATCCTATCTATGTAGCCATCCGCATCCTCTTTTCTCTTTCAAAGTCACAACCTTCCATAATAAGATGAAAATGCTATATCTATCCTCAAATCATTCAGTTTCTTACACATGCCCTCAAATAATGAGATATACATTGCAATTTTTACTACTAGTAGCATTTATTCTCATGTGAATGAGGAGTAGATAGAGTTCTGGACTTTTCATCAGTAAAACCTGAGTTCTAATTCTTTCTCATACTTAACACTTATATGACCCCAGGCAAGTCACTTCAAATTGTTAACCACTCTGAGATCAGTTTCCTCATCTGTAAAAGGGGGATGATAGTAATAATTATCTCAAATGGTTGTTGTGAGGATCAAATGACAGCATATGTGTGGAGTTTTTTTTGTAAGAATTTCGTAAGAAGCTCTTAAGAACTTTGAACACAATAACTTTCTGTAAGAACTTCGGAAAACTTTGGAACTTTGGAAAAAGCTGCAAGTTTCTTTTTAAAGCACTATTAGGATTTTCAGAGATTAGTGTATATGAAAAGTCTTGCTGAGCCCTCTATTATATTCCAGCTACCTCCTCTATGAAGCCAGCACATCTGCCTTGTCTTTATCTTTCTGATTCTGTAAACATTAGAAGGGAATTATTCCCATTTCTTCCTGTAAGAACTAGTAATGTAATAGGTTTCTTCAAATCTGCTAGTATCTGTAAAAGTGCCCTATTGTTCTTTAGAACATGGAGTCCTTCTTTCTAATTGGGTCTGAATTCACAATTCCTGAGTGTCTTCTTTTTCTCTTTGTCACATTCTTCTCACCAACTTTATAATGTGGGTTTCAATTCCCTTACAATTCTTTAATATATTTCCCTCCCCTAGTTTTATTCCACCATGTCCATTAAATACTGAATCTTCTCTAATGTAATAGAGATGTATTTCTCAAGACCTCCAACTTTCTCTAGGCAAACTGTCTCATTTTATAGATATAGATACTAAGGCATAGAGGTTACAATGTTAGATGAGGATTAGTTGAAGGATTTGGGGATGCTTATCCTGGAGAAGAAAAAGCTCAAGGAGTACATAAGAGCTTTCATCAAGAATTCGAAGTCTGTACTACCATGGGAAAGCTACTTAAATCCTATTTGCCTCATTTTCCTTATCTGTAAAATGAGCTGGAGAAGGAAATGTCAAACCATTCCAGTATTTTTGTCAAGAAAACTTCAAATGGGGTCATAAAGAGTTGGACATGGTTGAAAAATTACTGAACAACTATGTGGAGGGATTAGTCTTGTTGGTATTTCTAAGGTGGCATTTTTTTTTGCTAGATGTCAGGAAAACTTCCTAAAATGGATTGCCTCAGGAAGTAGTGGGATCCCTCTCCTGAAGTCTTCTAGCTGATGTCAGATATGTTAAAACTGAAATTCTTTTGGCCGTGGCTTGAACTAGATAAGAGTTCTTGTGCGTACAGTGAAAATGACACCAAATTGGGAATTAGTTCACCTGTAAACAACTAGCTGTTTAATCTTGAACGAGTAATTTAACCTCTGTTCTTTAGTTCCTCATCTGTAAAATGGGAAGACTAGTCCAGATAGCCTTTAAGGTCCCTTCCAGGGTTAAATTTATGATAATATGGAAACCGAGGCAGTATAATCATCTTTTTGTATGAATATTGGAGCTGTCTCTCTTTTTTAAAACAATTACCATTCTATATTTTTTCTTGTTCACTGCAGTAAAAATCACTAATTTGTATAATCATATAACTTACAGTGATATCCTAATTTAAATTTTATCCATGAATGGCAGAAACACCCTGTATCTCTGCATTTGTTTTCCTAAATTGCAGAACTTATATTATGATAGTCACCTTGTTTTGAATTCCTCCATTTTAGCCTATCAAAATCACAAATAAACCTAATATTAGAGAAACTGTCATATATATAAATTATAAGATACTGTTTTTCTCAATAATGTACTTGAAATACATAAGCCATTGCTAATGCTTTTTTTCTAATCGCTTACACGTGAAAATCAACAGAAAACTCTACAATTTTCATTTAATTACTTTGATTATGCCTTATAAAATGTTAATTCTTTTTTTAAAAACTTAAATCAAATGTATTATTCCTCTAGATTTTATGCATCCTCTTAAACTGAAATCTCAATGTTACAGAAGTAAATAATTTGGCCTTGAATTTCAGCATATCAGATTTTAAAGTCATCTTTCCTTCATATTAAAGGGGAATGAAGTCTCAAAACAATCTTTAGCCTTATATCCAAGTAAAACTAAGCACAAAATATAGTGGATTGATCTCTGGATTTTGAGTAAGAGAACTTGGATTCAGATCTTAGATCTGCTACATGTTAGTTATCTCATTTTGGACAAATTATTTTACCTCCCTGGACAGTTTTCTCATCTGTAAAATAAAATCAGTGAATTGAACTATATGACAGCTATAGTCACTTCCAGCTTTAAATTCAACAACTCCTAGTCAAAAATTTTCATAAGGAAATTTAGGAAACTTATGGTAAGAGGAGGTATAATTACATTAAAGATAATTTAATCTAAGGATTCTTAACCTAGAGTATGTGAACTATTTTAAAAGAAATTTACTTCAATATAAGTACTTTTCTTTGTAATCACATGTATTTTATTTTATTTAGTTACAAATTATTTTGAGAAGGGGACCACAGGATTCACCAGACTGCCAAATGGGTCCAGTACACAAAAAGGTTAAGAACTCCTGATTTAATCAGAACCACCTAATTTTAATGATGCAGAAACTAAAACCCAGATAAGTGAAGTGACTTCCCCAGTCACATAAGTAATGAACTGCTGTGCTCTCTTAACGCAGTGGTTCCAGTTATGCAGTTATTTCGCTGACTTAAGTCACACACAAATCAAAATGAAGGCAGCTCAAGAGAAATCTTGAGGCTCAAAAGTCAGACTAGGGGAAGTTTATGAACAGTTTTGCAATTGCTGGGAAGATAGACATGGAAGCGAGTAGGACAAAGGTCACCAAAATCCATCCCCTTTCGGTCTTGCTGTGGAAGTTCTGTAGTTGATTCATGGAAGAATTGAGGATTTGAGTGGAGTTGAAAGGGATTATTATACCTCAATAACCTAACTAATAGAGAAGGCAGGGTTCCAGGAGTGCCAGTTATGGTAGAAACAAAGGAGGTTAAAAGACAAGTTTAATACTTAAGCATGTTTTTGATTGACTGGATGACTTGGCTTGAACCATATAAGCTAAAATTGTCCCTAGGGCTGTGGTCTAATTCTAATCAATCAATTAACATTTATTAAATGCCTACTATGTTCCAGGCACTGTGTCACGGAATACAAAATGAGGCAAAAGACAATTCCTGCTCTCAAAGAACTTACAATCTAAAATTAATCTAATACTTTGAAATCTTTCTCTCAATAGGGCAGGCCACATAGCAGTTGCCATTTGGTAGAAACCCAGCAGATGGCATCAGAGATCACGGGAGGATCTGCAAGGAGCCATCAAGTTTAAAAAAATCGGCAGATGACAACCAAGCGGAGGATTAGCAGGTGACAGGAATGGAGAGAGGAGTTTAATACTGAACACAACCAGCTTGTCACCCACAACTTTATTAGCGTGATGAATGGATGATATCAGTGGTTCTTCAAAAAAGTAATCTATAGTGTTGAATATACAGAAGCATTTTAGCACGACTTCTGCCCCAAGAGTGAGAATGACACAGGCTATAGATACCCTCTAGCCATGTGTTTTACCCATACGTGGACTCTCTCCTGTGAATGTTGCCCTGATCACTTAGAACCTTTATGCTTCCTAGGTGAGTTCCTTGGCCACAAATGCTTCTGGCATTCTAAATTATAGGAAATTATGCTCCTAGGTGTATCGCAGAACTCTTTCACATCATTTATCTTAATATGCTTTTTAGTTAAAAGTCTTTTAGTTTAAATAGATGTCTTTTTGTTGATCTGGGAAATAAAAATCAGTTGGGGCTCGTGAGCAGGAATTTTGAGAGGATGCTGACCCAAATCATGAATTTATCTGGGCATACATTTCTGGGGCTCTACAATTGAGGTTTCTGTAATTACCCTAAGGATCTTTGCCCCTTATTGTATCTGAGATTACTTTCTTTACTGTATGAACTCTAGGACAGAGTTTCATTCCTGGAGATAACAGAGGTATTTCATGGTCTTGTCTTTGTATTCTTAGGAGAGCTTCTGGCAACTATGAAGTGGGCCCTGCTAATCCATGTATATCTTTGTTTTGGATGTCTGTGTTTATGTGTGTGAATTTGGTGGCTGGCCTGAGCATGTCAGATTGTCAGAGACAGTGTCGTCTGATGAGAACTGTCTCCCAAACTATGCTTTTCGGTTTTGGTCTGAGACAATGGCCTTGGGGCTCCTTCCATCTCTACTATCAGGGTATATCACTCAGGGAAGATGACAGTGCCTTGTCAACTTACTATGACAATGGAATGGTTATTAGGAGCCACTTCTTTTTACAATAATCCTGTTGCTATGCAGAGTTAGAAAAAAATCATACCTAATCCCATTATTGAGTGGGGACAACCTAAAATTTTAAAGTTATTTTGGGTTGCTTTTGACTTAATACAAATATAATAATCAAACCTGTGGATCAGGAGCACCTGAGTGAAGTAAATTTATCTTATCAACAGAGTAAATGCATTGGTGAAAGGGGAGCTTGGTTCCATTCCTCCACTATTCTGGCTTTATCGTTTTAGGTTTATTTTTCAAGGGGCTAGTAGAGGCAGAACATAATGGGTAAATGACATCTCTAATTTAGTTGTTTATCCCAGCTTCAGATCTGTTTCTTCCTTGGTGCCTAATTACCATTAGAATCAGTAGGCCTGAGACATAATGAGGTATTGGAAAATATCTCCTTTGAGTTTTGGTAAAGATACTAATATTTATTGTAATACACATTATATTTTCTAAAGGCACATTTACCTCTGCAACAATCTACACTGAATAAGTTTTTACTGAGCAGACATCTCCACAGACGCTGATAATGAATAAATTATTGTTCTAAGCACAATTGAAAAGGGAGATCTAAAAATAGCTTTCATCCTTACTTTAGGTGACAACATTAATATTCAATGCCTCACTCCTCAACGTCCCTGTGTTCTATTCATGTATGGCCTCATTGTCATCTGGGGGGAAAAACTCACAACTTAACTGCGGTGTTTTTGGTCAATTGAAAATGTCTATTTGCCATATGCTATAAAAGAAGTCAGTGTCCTTGTTTGGAGTGAAGAATTATATATGCCTTGAACAGTATACTACCACTGGTGACCCCAAACTCTTGAGAATGTATTTTCTCTTAAGTTTCTATTCAGAACATAAAATAGTGGGAAAGCATATTTTTTCTCTAAAAATACCAGATGTGCAATTGCTTTTATTTAAGATATATGTGATCAAGGAGTCCTGTGAATATACCTGTAATTTAAATCACAGCCTTGGGAAATGAGTTTGCAGAAAGAAGGCTTCACTGGTTGACAGGCAATTATTCTTTGAAAAATGTCGACTAATTAGCCAGTTTTTCCGTGTCACCGACACTCAGCCATTGTTTTCCACAGCAGCCTTTTGCTGATAGACATCCTGTGACTTTTATGGTCAGGTATCAAATCAAGCCTGTGGAGTTAAAATACCACTTTTGGCATTATTTAATGTTGTAATGCCTACTACCTAGGAGACTGTAAAAATTAAAGTGATTTAATTACCAAAGAGAGAAAAAAAGCCCCGCACCTTAGAAATTTCTTGAGGGAGCAATTGGATTCTGAGCAAGGCATTTATGAAACCGTCTTTCACTGTGTAAAAGAAATCTCAGAAACTGAGACATAATACGGTAGAGTAGAAGAAGGTGTAAGAGGTTCAAAAACCTTCCTCTAACAACTAACTCCTTTATATGTTAGGGGTGGGGCAGATATGAATTTAACATCTCTGGACCTGAGTGGCAAAATGGGGCTAACATTAGTAGTACAGTATCTATTTCACTGATTTGTCCTCAGGTTAAAATGAAATTATTTATGCAAAGATTTTGGCAAGTTTTACAGTGCTGTGGAAATGTCAGATGTTGTGGTTATAGCAATCTTCACAGCATTCAGGAAATAATAAAACCAAAAATGCATAGCATGGATAAGTTAAAAATATGATGTTATAACTTTGCAATGACTACACTGATATCCAAAGCACCATGTTTAACTGTTTTTCCTAGCATTGCATAGTAGAGAGAATATGGAAAAAATTTTCCTATATGGAAAAAACTGAGTGGTCTTAGCTGTCCCCTGTACTTGGACTATTTTAGTGGCTCTCTGTTGCCTCTTTGAAGCCCTGGTTTCTTTAAAAAGACTGCTCAAGTGAGCCCTTCTGTATAATCTTTCCTGACCCCTCAGCTGCCAATGCTTTCCCCTCACAAGTTTACCTGGCATTTGTCTTATACTTGCTTATTTATGTATGTATATATTTTGCATATCTCCTCTATATGTTTATTTATATACTCCCCTCATCTAATGAATTCTTTGGAGCAGGGAATGTATCATTTTGGCCTTTGTATCCCCAGGTGCTTAAAAATGCTTTTTTTTTGGATGGATTGATTGTAGCTAAACTAATCCCTCAGATTCAGCTAGGTTAATTGATCCTCATGCTACAGCTATGCAGTCCACCATCTAGCTCATAGTCAGCCCTTTCCAGCTTTGTATGACTTCTCAGTGTCTATGGTCAAAATAAGTTTAGGTATTTGAACCAGGGGATGCACCAAAGTCTAGATTTTAGTGTTTTAGCAACCTCAAGGAAAGAAGGAAGGAAATATTCATTAAGTGTTCTAGGTACTGTGCTAAGCACTCTACAATTATCTCATTTGATTCTCACAGCCATAGGAGGTAGGTGATATAATTACCCCCATTTACAGTTGAAGAAGCTAGGAACAGACAGAGATTAAGTGACTTGCTCAGGATTACACAACTAATAAGTGTCGGAGACCAGATTTTAATTCAGATGTTTCTCACTCTAGGAGAGTACCTCTGCTGCCCTCCTCCCTCCTTCTCCTTCTCCTCATCTCATCATTTTCTTGTCTTCTCATGTCATCATTCTTTCCTCTCCTCTCCTCCCTGATCCTCTCTTCCTTTCTTTTCCCTTCTCTTCTTTTCTTTCTGTGTCTGTCCCTTTCTTAGAAGGAAAGCAGAAAACTGGGGAAAGTTTTTTTTTTTTTTTGCAATAAATGTCTTGCATAATGGTTTCATTTCTCAAATATATAGTGGACTAAGTCAAATATATAAAAAAATACAAGTCATTCCCCAATTGAACTGATATTGCTTGAATATAGACTGAAGCATACTATTTCACTTTTTTTCATTTTTTTGTCTTGTGCAAAATGTTTCACATACCTGAAACTGCTTACCATCTCAGGGAAGGAGAAAGCAATGAACAGATAGTTTTCAGACAAAAGAAATCAAAGCTATTTATAGTCATACAAAAATGCTCTAAATCACTATTGATGAGAGAAATGTGAATTAAAGCAACTCTGAGGTACCACCTCACACATATCAGATTGGCTAACATGACAAAAGAGGAAAATTTTGGATATTGGAGGGGATGTGGGCAAAGTGGCACATTAATGCTTAGTTGGTAGAGTTTTAAACTGATTCAACCGTTCTGGAGGACAACCTGGAACTACATCAAATGAGCTATAAAACTGTTTATATCCCAAAGACATCTGACAAAAGGGAAAAGGATATATTTGCACAAAAATATTTATAGAAATTCTTTTCATGGTGGCTGAGGATGGGAAATCAAAGGGATGCCCATCAATTGGGGAATGACTGAATAAGCTCTTTATATGATTGTAGTGGAATATAATTTTGCTGAAAGAAATAGCAAGGAGGATGATTTCAGAAAAACTTGGAAAGACTTACATGAACTGATGGATAGTGAAGTGAACAGAACCGAGAGAACATTATATACAGTAACAGCAATGTTGTTCAATGAAGAAATATTAGTGACTTAGCTACTCTCAGCAATACAGTGATCCAAGACAATCCCAAAAGACTAATGATGAAGCATACTATTTGCCTCCAGAGAAAGATATCAACTGAATACAGACTGAAGCATACTATTTTTCACTTTCATTTCTTTGAGTCTTGTGCAAAATGATTAATATGGAAATGTTTCACATAATTGTACATGTGTAACCTTTATCTGATTGCTTATCATCTCAGAGAGGGAGGAAGCAATAGAATTTGGAACTCAAAACTTTATATAAAATGTTTAAAATTTTTTCTTATAAAAGAAAAATTAAGATAATTAAAAATACAATTTAATTAGAAAAGATAGTTGCCAATTTTTAAATTAATTACTTAATTGGGAGCATAAGAGCAGACTGTAGTGAAGAAATGAAAGAAATTCAGTTTCTAGGAGACAAAAGGTTTGTATTGACATGATGCCCAGTATCGTGGCATCTCTGGCAAATAGATTAAGACCTTTTCCCAATACCAAATCTCTCATTGTTGGGTAAGAGAAAGTTACTGATTGATTCAGGTTTAAATGTAAGGGCAGGGATGAGGAAAATTTAAAAGCTTTACACTGCCAAAGTCATCCCTCCATGAAATAATGTCTGTCAAATGATAAAAAAATAAACTATTTCAATATTGCTTTCTATATGCATAGCAAAAGTGAGTTCCATGGTTAATCTTTCCACTTATTCAAGAGATTTAAGTTTCATAGAAAGACAACAAAGGCTGCTTTCCCTTCCAAATCCAATGAACGGATGGGTGAGTTTTGCAGCAAATATTTATTGCCCATCTGTAGCATAACTAAAGTACTTTTGGGTAATACAGTGACAGACCCTGTCTTTAAAGAATTTATAATCTAGTTGGGGAGACAAGATATATTTACAAAAAACATTTTAATGAATCATACAACAACAAAAGTAACATCATATCTTCAGGCAGAAGCAGGATTTTTGCTAGTTTAGCAACTGGAGCCATGGGCTTCTACCTAACGTGATAACTTTTTTAGATTGGCAGACTACCCTATATTCCATGACATGCTAGAAAGTGCTTTGCAAACCTTAAACTTTACTCAGTGTGATGCATTGCAGATGGTCAATGAATATGTTTTGCAAAACCCACCCATTCATTCACACAATGTTTTAAGAAATAGCAGCCTTACTTATGTTTGCATGGTAATTGAGTCTCATGAGGACTTGTACTTCAGGAGAGCTCAATTTAAACCATGTTTTGGCTTTCACATTGGAGAATAAAGTACTACTGTACTGCTAGTAGGCTATGTGTTTAAACATTTGGTTTTTTTCCCCCAAGATGAATCATTGGAGTGCAGGAGAAATGTACTGGGAGGCAGTGGTGGTACCTTTTAGACCTGCATCTACCACAAACTCCTTATATGACCTTGGGAAAGTCATTTCAGTTTCATTGACCCTCAGGTTCCTCATCAATCAATTTTGGGGATGTTTATAGCATAGATAATTTTGGGGACCTTTCAAGTTTTAATAACGTTAATACTTATAAAGTCCTTACATACATTACAGTTGCAAAATCTAGTTTTAGTTCTTAATTAACACTTATTAACCGTGTGAATGTGGACAAGTCACAACCTTTTTGATCCTCTATTTTCTAGTATGTAAAATGAAGACAATGACAGTTAAATTACCTACAGGAATGTACTGGAGATATACTTTCTACTCTACTACTTTATACTCCATGTGTTTCAGTGACAGTTTTGTCATGACTCTTTTGATGTTGGTCTATCACCAATGATCCTTGTACTCCAGGGATCTCCATTAGATCTTCCTTGTCTATTTCCTTATCACTTCCTCTCTCTGTCTCTGTCTGTCTGTGTCTGTCTGTCTGTCTCTCTCTCCCTCTCTTTTCCTTTCTCTTTCTCATCTTATAACAACCATGGGTTAAATCATGCAGATAAGTCCCATATACACATATCTCACTATTTCTACCTTGTGAGCTCCAGTGTCCTGTCCCCAAATGGCTGTTCCATGTATCCATTTGGATGTTCAAAAGTTTTTAGAAACTCAATATGTCCAAAACAGAAATCATTAAAATTACTACCTCTAAAACCCATCCCTCTACCAAGCTCCTCTATTTCTCTTGAGGGAATCATTATTCTTTCTGTCACTCAGGTTCACAAGCTGGAAATTATCCCTGACTCTTCTCTCTTCCCACCCTCTTCCCCAGTATCCAGTCGGTTGCCAAGTCTCATCAATTTTTAGCTGGATAACATCTCTTGCTTCCATCTCCACTTCTCTACTCACAGAGCTATCATCTTAGTCCACCTCTTTCTTGGATTACTGTAATAGTCTCCTAACTGCTCACCCTGTATTCCTGTACCTAGCCTCTCTTCTCTTTCATCTATCACTGCCTAGCTGCCAAATTGATATTACTGAAGTATGAGTCTGAATGTATCATTATCCTGTCTAAGAAGCTTCTGTAACTTACTATTCCTTATGGGATAAAACACAAACACTTCTGTTTGGTATTTTAAGTCCTTCACAATATAGCCCAAGACTATCTTTTTAGGGTGATTATTACTCCTCAAGCATACTAGATTTGAGTCAAGCTAAACTTCTTTCTGGTATGCAACTTGTAATCTCCTGCCTCTGTACCCTTGTAGAGGTTGTTCCCTGTACCTGCAATTCTCTCCTCCCTAACCTCTGCCTTCTGGAACCCCTAATTCCCTTCAAGGTTAAACACATGTCCCTTCTTGTGACAGATGTTTCTTCCTCCTACTTACTAGTTCCTCCTGGAAATTATGTTGCATTCATTTTATTTGCATATATTTGTATTTACTTATCTATAAATATATGTTGTATCCCCCAGTTGAAGGTAAGTTTCTTTAGAGCTTTTCCTTTTGTTGTAACTTTATTATCTATTATAGTGCCTGATACATAGGAGGAAGAAAACAAGTATTTATTAAGCAAATGGTGTTGTACATAAACTATTTTGTTTCTGGAAATACAACTTCACAAGTAAGATTTCCCTTTAAAAAGTATGCATTTGTAGTCTTTTAATTTTTTTCATTAAAAATACTTCAAGATGCTCCTGGGATCTGTTTTTATTAAAGTATGTCTTCTTTTTTCAGACATAGTTGTACATTTTGGGAATTTCTTACAGCAAAGTAGTACCTGAAAGATGATTCCTGAATTGATGATCACACATGTTTTAACTACTGTACTAAGTGCTTTATTAGCCAACATCACACCATCCATACATGGAACCATCAGTTATAGCAAATGGAGAAGTTCTGAATGTTATGGATAAGTTCACTTAACTTGGTAGTGTACTTTCCAGGGATGTACACATTGATAATGAGGTTGGTGCATGCATGGCCATAGCTAGCTCAGTGTTTGGAAGACTCCAAAGGAAAGTATGGGAGAGAAAAGGTGTTAGACTGACTACCAAACTGAAGGTCTACAGAGTCATTGTGCTGACCTCATTGTTGTGTGCCTGTGAAACATGGACAGTCTACCAGCGCCATGCCAGGAAACTGAATTGCTTCCATTTGAACTGTCTTAGGAAGTTCCTGAAGGTTACCTGGCAGGATAAGTTACCAGACACTGACGTCTTTATTAGAACTAAACAGCAAGCCTTCAAACTATGCCTCAGAAAGTGCAATTCCAATGGGCTGGCCATGTTGTTTGAATGCAAAACATATGTTTGCCAAAAAGACTATTTTATAGAGAACTCACATGGAGCAGGCAATCACATGGTGGTCAGAAGAGGCAATACAAAGACACTCTCAAGGTCTCTCTCAAGAACTTCGGAATTGATTGTGTGACATGGGAGACACTGGCACATGACTGATCAGCATGGTGTGCCCACATCAGAGGAAGTGCTATTCTCCATGAGCAAAACAGAATTGAAACAGTTCAAAGAAAACATGGGATGCATAAATTGAGAATATCCACCCCAAATGTTCACGTGGACTCTCTATGCCAAATCTGTGGTAGAACATTCCAAGCTCATATTGGTCTGATCAAACACAGACACATTGAAACTTGACTTTATCAGAGTGATGTCATTTTGGTCCTCTTCAAGAAAGAAGGATAACAACCTATTGCTTTATAAATATCTCACTTGATCCTTACAATACCCTGTGCCATTATAATCCCAATTAAAAGAGGTTTAGTGACTTGCCCAGGGCCACACATCTAGTAAGTGTCTGAAGATGGATTTGAATTCAGGTCTTCCTGGCTCCAGGTCCAGCACTCTTTCCATTATGCCACTGAAGTGCCTCTATTTATAATTATATAGTATACATATAATATGTGTTTGTTGAATTAAAAACAATTTAAATTTTAGTGACTTGGAAATTATTCATGTATTATTATAGTAGGAAGTATCGAGTAGATGGTTTTTGTTGACTGGTTCATATTCTATTTACTGCTTTCAAAAGCAAACCCAAGTAGGACGTAAATAGAAATGAATTCTTTTGATAATGTAGAACTTGGTGGAAGATGCCAGCATAACTTGGAGGAGCTGGAAAAGGATATATGTGCAAGACTGGAAGCTGCTACTAGGTGATATAGTGGATAGAGCACTCAACCTGGAGTTTGTAAGGCTTGATTTCAAATTTGACCTTACTAGCTGTATTCCTGGGCAAGTCACATAACTTTGGCCTCACTTTCCTCATCTGTAAAATAGAGATAATTATAGGTCTTATCTCACAGAATTGCTATGGTGATCAAATAAGATAAAAATTGTGGGTGCTTAGTACAGTGCTTGGCACACAGTAAGTAGTATCTAAATATTACCAAAATAAATAATATTTATAAAGTTCTTTATAAAACTTAACATGGAAATGCTAGCTATTCTTCTTATTTACACAGTGCTTTAGACTTAGCAAAGCATGAGGTCATTTATCTCATGTGAACCTACTATCCTTTGTGATATAGGTAGCATCTTCATTTTATGGTTGTGGAAACCAAGGCACAGAGAGTTTAAATGATTTGTTATGCTCACTCAGCTAGTAAATGTCAGAGGCAAGACTCAAATTCTATAGTTCCCTGATTCCAAGTCCAACATTCCTAGTCACAAAGCTTTGTTGCTTTTTCAGGATGTTATGATCAAAACATTTTTTAGTTCTTGGAATTCTTGAAAGAACTGAATTCCTTAACCTTCCCTACCTTCTCTTCCTTCAAAGTTAGGCTGGAACTAGGACAACCATTTTGCTCCATTGTATCATACATCTGACTTTAGAGGAAGGACTTGAAGAAATTGATAGACCTTTGTAATGACTAGGACATAGGACAGAGAAGGTAAATCCTAGAAAATCAGATATAAAAGTGAATGATTGACCTTTTTCTTAAAATTTGAAATCTCAGCTTTTTTTCTAAGAGTAATTGTACATCACTTTTTGTACCATGACACCTTTAGAATCTCTTCACTGCAAAAGTAACTGATAAATAAAAATCAGAAACTCATAAGCACAAAAAGATGTGCTGGTGAGCACACAAAAATGAAACATTATCAGTGGCTTTATTTATAAAGAAATTTTCAGTGCAAGAATAAAAAGAAAATATATTATTTGCTTGGGGCAGATGGGACAATTTCAATCAATGATACAGGTAAAACATGGTCACTTTTATTTTCATTGCATTTTCTTAATACTTAATTCTTCAAACTGTAAAGTAGAGAAGAAACACCATTAAGAGAGAATTGAAAGCCAATAAAGATAAGGAGAAAGTGAGAGAGCAACTAGCTTCTTTGAAAGAGTTTTAATCTTTAAACTCAGATAAATTTCCTTTTACAATACTTAAAAGAACTTGCATGTACAACGGAGAAACTGCAGTTGGCAACTTTTGAGAAATCATAGATATAGAAGAGTTTCAGACCCTGGGAGATTAGCAAATGCTGTCTTGCTTTCCAAAAAAAGGAGAAAAGACAGACTCAGGATTCAAAAAGTCTTGACAATTTTGGAACAATGAACCTGAACCAATAAAATTAAAGCTAATAGAGATAAATGTAAGGTTCTGCACCTAAATCTAATGAGTCAACTACAGAAGCCAACTGCATAAGTGAGAAGTGAGGTAATTTAACTGTAATGTGGAACCATCGATAACAACAAATGGAGAAGTTCTGAATGCTGTGGATAAGTTCACTTACCTTGGTAGTGTACTTTCCAGGGATGTACACATTGACGATGAGGTTGATGTACGCATGGTCAGAGGTAGGTCAGTGTTTGGGAGGCTCTGAAGAAAGGTTTGGGACAGAAGAGGTATTAGACTGACTATCAAATTGAAGGTCTACAGAGCCATTGTACTGACCTCATTGTTGTATGCCTGTGAAACATGGACAGTCTACCAGCACCATGCCAGGAAACTGAATCGTTTCCATTTGAACTGTAGTAGGAAGATTCTGAGGATCACCTGGCAGGATAAGGTACCAGACACTGAAGTCCTTGCTCGAGCTGAACTGCCAAGTATTCAAACTATGCTTCAGAGAGCCCAACTCTGATGGGCTGGCCACATTGTTTGAATGCCAAATGTACACTTGCCAAAAAGACTATTTTATGGAGAACTTGCATGGGGCAGGTGATCACATGGTAGCCAGATAAAACAATTCAAGGACACTCTCAAGGTCTCTCTCAAGAACTTTGGATTTGACTGTGCAACATGGGAGACACTGACACAGGACTGCTCAGCATGACGTGTCCACATAAGAAAAAGTGCTGTGCTCTTTGAGTAAAACAGAATTGAAACAACACAAAGTAAATGTAGAATGCAAAAATTTGGGATATTCGCCGCAAATATTCACATGGATTATCTGTGCCCAACCTATGGTAGGGCATTCCGAGCTTGTATTGGTCTGATCAGCCACAGTTGGACACACTGAAATTTCACTTTACAATGGTGATGTTATTTTGGTCCTCTTCGAAGATGTAGGAAAACAACCAACCACCATGTGAAAAGGAAGTAGAAAATTTACATGAGGGAAACTGAGAGAATACTAGAAATGTTTATTCTGAATAAATGAAGAAGAAAGCCAGTTAAGTAGTTGTCTTTAAAAACTTTTAAATGTTGTCACATATAAGAAGGAATAAATATTATATGGTAATCCAGAGAACAGAAATAGGACTGGGTATGGAGAGGTACCCAGTTTTTGGTTCAATACAAAGAGCATTCTAACAGTTACTGAAAAAGGAAATAGACTGCTGCCTTGTAAAGTAGTGAGTTAGCCATCACTAGAAATGTTTGAGTCATGGCTGCTTGAACTTTCATGCTGTAGAGAGTATGCTGCTACTGCATTTGTGGATGGACTAGATCTTGGCTAAAGTTTCTTCTAACTCTTCTTAGACTCTATTAGTCTATGAAACTCTAACTTATACTGAGAGGCAGTCCTAGACAGGAGTCAAGGATAATCTCCTCACATTTTGGGAGGTGATCAAGGTCCTATTTGACCTTCATAGGCAGCTGGCTTTATATGCATTAACTGTGTAAATTTACTTGATCATAACTATACAGTAATCAAATAAATGAAAAGTTATTAATTTTTTCATGAAATATATAGCCCAGTGTCTTACTAAGCCTAAATAGTAATTGGAGCTATAAGTAGTATGGAAGAACTTGAGGGTCTGACATCTGAGTAGATAATACATTCTGGTTGGAGAATGTGTTTATTTCTATCATGATCCAATTCGTGCCTTTCCTGTACCCTTTTGGTCTTCCACTGGCATTCCCCATGAAACATAACTTGGTCTTTCACCTGAGTCCCAAGAAGTCACCCACAGGTTCTCATTGCTATGTCATATTTCAGTCTTCTTAGCTCCTCCATCCTCCATGGGGAGCAAGTTGCCTCTCCTTCCCAATTGACCCTACTTATTGTCAGATTGCCCTGTAAACTGCCAACGTTCCATGCCCCCCCACACTATCAGACTATATTCCCAAACTCTTCCCACTAACATGGCTGTCATGTTTAGCATCCTGTTCACTGCTCCAACACAACTCTTTATTTTTTGTTTCAGTTGAAAATTCTAGTTACAGCTCCCTTAGCAATAATGCTTTATGAGAAGACATGGGCAATATAATAAAATGGCAGCAGCAAAACTGAAATGGAAAAAATTATAAGAGATGGAAGAATGTGTGTGGCCAATTGAGTCAAATGACAAAAACTACAGTGGGAGAATGTGGTCCATTAGGGCCTACCATTTCAGAGGATGTTCTGAGTGTCAAGTCTCCCATTCTAGTCTTGTTGGCAAGAAAGATGAAGCTTGCTCTGTGGGACCTGGGTGGGCAGTTCCCAGCAGCTTCTCTGTGGGAGGAAAATGGAAAACAGCTGTCTTCAAACTAAAGCGTACATCAGCCTAATAACAAGAATTCGTCTCAGACAGTAGGATAAAAGAAAGGTTCGGCTCCCTTTCTTCAGAGCTAAGCAGTTCTTTTCTGTTAATATAATGTGAAAAAGAAGATGGCAGGAATGTAGGAGCCAGGGGTTACATAGAGGTGTGCAGCAGTTTTCTGAAGTTTAAAACACTAGGGGAATTTGATGTATTCCCTTGTCAATAGTGAATTGGTAATTTAGGGGAGTAAATAGCTTATACATTTTAAATGAATCAGAGAAACAGAATCTGTGATCCTTTCTCTCCAGTGAAACCATGAATTCTGCTAACAGGCAGTTTTCCCTCTTTTATAAAAAAAAAATCACACAATTTCCATATAGAAAAACATAATCAAGAATTTTATGATTTCCACTTTACGTTTCTCACATCTTCCCAGTATATAATTGTTACTTACATTGTTATATAGAGCTGAACTGTACCCCACTACTGTGAGGATAGTTTCCATTCAATGGACTTCATAGAGAAAAGGCTATTCACATGGATAGTGGGGAGAAAAACACCACCAAAAACATCCTGTACTTAATAGAAAAAAAAATGGAAACAAAAGCAAGAGATCTCTAGATGTGGTATTTATAATGCATATGTTGATAATAATGAAATTACTGGTTGAAAATTCAAGATATAAAGGGTATTATTTCTTAAATGAAAGCACCCTGTTAAATTAACCTCTCTATTCTCTATATTTTATTGTTAAGATTAAGACCACATAAGCCTAATCCTCTAATATGTGTGTAGAAAGTGCAATCTCATTACAGAAACCTGCAGCGACTTTTACTTGGGAAGCTTTCATTTCTGAGTCTGCTGGAGTCATTTAGCACATTCCTCAAGCAAATCAGAACAGGAAATGATTTTTGATGACTCTGTTAGGATAGGATCACAGTTGTAACTTTATTTTTTACTTTAAAAGGATTCAGTAACAGGTGTGAGTGCTTTCTTCATAGTTCAAAATAATAAGAATGGAGCTATGGAGCAATATAAAATCTACAGCAAAATATTTGACAACAATGGATTGTCCCAGACTGTTTCCTATGACTGCAGAATCATTGTTTTAAAAAAGGAGAAAGAAGAAAGCAAAGAAAATGGAAACCTTTCAGAAACAAAGCAAAACAAAAAATTGGCAGAAATGTCAGGAAATCTGCTAAATTTCTTATTATTTAATTACTCCAGTGGCCCCCAAACTCTTGTGGAGTAAATTGCTCTTCCCCCTTTAAGGTAACTTTGTTATGCAGAGACCTCAGCCCTCATTCTCTGTATATCTTCCTTAATATTGATTCCCTCCTGTTTCTTAGACTGTAAATTCTTTGTAAGAAGGGATTATTTAATTTTTTGCGCTTTATATTCTTATCATCTTATACAATACCTGATACATAAGTTCTCAATAAATCTATTTTTATGATATGTTATGCCCCTCAATCCCAACATTTATTTTGACCTCAACATTTTCAATAATTATAAGCATACTATCTATCTCTCTATCATCTATCTATCTATCTATCTATCTATCTATCTATCTATCTATCTATCTATCTATCTGTCTGTCTGTCTGTCTGTCTGTCTGTCTGTCTGTCTGTCTGTCTGTCTATCTATCTATCTATCTATCTATCTATCTATCTATCTATCTATCTATCTATCTATCTATCCAGGGATGGTTTTAGCAGTGTGTAGGGGATAGAGGATAGGGAAACACTTTCTACAGCAGGTGCTTTGAACTGAATCTTGAAGGAATTCAGGGAAGCCAGGAGGTGGAGGTGGACGTGGAAGTAAGGAGAGAGACATTTTAGCCATGAAGGTAGCTGAAGAAATGTCATGAAATCAAAAGACAGAATGTCCTATGCAAGGAACAGTGTAGCTGGATCAGAGTATTGAGGTTTAGGTGTGCTGGAACTGTGAAACAGTGACACATGGGTTCTGCCTGAATGAATTTGACCCAAGCCTTCTTTAAGCCCAAGACAAAGTTTATTAAAACACCATTAGAGGGTAGGCATGATTCTAAAAATCCCCCATTTTGGCTAGCCTCTTAAGGAATGTAAGCATTGTCTAGACTTAAGGAATCTGAGCACCTTAATGGAGGCAAGATGGATCTTATATACAGAAAGACTGTGCAAACAGAAAAGGGGTCTAGATGGAAATAAGGGAATGGTAGACTAGGGGGCTGGGTAGAGACAATGAAAGGGCAGTCAATTAACTGGGAAGGGCTGATTGTCCCTGGTGAACATCAGGCACCTGGATCTAGTGGGAAAGTTGAGGGAGTTTTCTTTTTGGGGGTTCAGATCCCATCCCCATCAATAATCTGTGTGGAGGGGAGTGAAGTGGAAGAAGACTGGAAAGATTAGAAATAGGCCGGGTTAAAAAGGACTTTCAATGCCAAAATGAAGTTTTTATATTTAAATTTGAAGGAATAAGAGAGCCATTACAGTTTATTGAGGTGATGGGGAAGTGACATGGTTGGACCTGTGCTTTAGGAAAATTCCTTAGGTTGCCAAGTTGAAGATGGACCAGAGTGGAGAAAGATAAGAAAGAGAAACCAAGCAGGACATTATTTCAGACATCCAGGCATAAAATAATAGGGGCATGCACCAGAGTGGAAGCTGTGTGAATGAAAACAAAGGGATGTACATGATAGTTATTGTGAAGGTAGAAACAATAAAATTTGACAAGATATTGGGGTATGTGGGGTTATAGAGAGTGAAATACAGGATGACACCAAGCTTATGAACTTGGGTGACTGAGGGGTCAGGAGTATGCTCAGTGGTAAAAGAGAGGTTGACAAGTGGGGCCATTTTGAGGAAAACATAATGAATTTTGTTCTGGACATCTTGAGTTTGAGATATTTACAGGATGTTAAATTTGAAATGCAAAAAAAGCAATTGGTGACTCAAGCTTCAGAGAGAAATTAGGGCTTGATATGTAGATCTGGTAATCATCTGCAGAGAGATGGTAATTAAACTCATCAGGGCTGATGAGATTAAGGGAAGTAGTATAGAAGGAGGAGAAAAAAGGGCTAGGACAGAGCCTTAGGGTATGCCCATGGTTAGAGGTTATGACCTGGATGAAAATCTAGTCAAGGAGACTGATAAGGAAAGATCAGTGTCATGAAAACCTAGGGACATTATTGCTTTCTAATTCTTAGAATTATGAGAAATGTGCTCACTCAAAACCAAGAACAAGACTCACTGTGAAGCCAGGAAAGTTTTCATTTTATTTTAGCCAATTTTTCTACTTTCCTGGTTAATGAGTCTCTCCCTAATGGAGAGGACTCCTGCTCAGACAAATGCAACATTTTTTACATTGTTTCCAATTCAAATTTCCCACCTTGCTTTTCATTGACTGGATGCATCCTCCTGAATCTCCCACTTCATGTTCTCTTCCCTGATAGGCTCCCTTTGAAACAGCTCATTAAGCATGCATGTAAGCTTCATACCTTTTACCTGATTAGAAGCCTGCTTCTGCTAGGTCACAATTCTGATAAGAATCAGTAACTTCTGACACATTCTGTTATCACTCAAACCTGGGAGGAGTTTTACTCCTGTGGAAACAGAATTCTTTCTTCTGTTTCCCACAGAATCACAGAATCCAAAGGTTAAGCAGAAATTTCCACAGGTGAGGATAATAGTTAAAGTGGTGGTGTGGGAGTGTATTATACATCCTTTACTTGAAGACTTTCAGCGTGAAAGTCTACTTACCTCTCAAGGTAAGGTCATTATACTTTTAGACAGATTTTCATTGTTTTTCAAGTTTCTTCTTAAATAAAAATGAAATGTTTCTCTCAACAACTTCTACAATTTCTCCAACTTCTGTTTTCTGGAGCCAAGAAAAAGCAAGTCTAGACTTTTCACATGATAATGCTTTAGATACTTGAAGACAGCTATCACGCTCCTCACCTCTCCTCCCCCACCCCAAACTTTTCTCCACATTGTCTTCAATTACTCCAAATAATGATCAAATGACATATTGTTGAGTTTTCTCTTTATCATGATTTTCCTTCTCTTGAAGAGTTATTGATAGTCCATGTCTTTCATAAAAAGTAAAACCCAGAACTGAGTACAATATTCCAGATGAGGGGATAGAGTACAGTCATATATCCCTTTATTATCAAGCACCTTAGCACATCCAGGATGGCCTGCTAACACAGGTTCTTTGGTCTGCTTTATAAAGGAAAGATAGCTTCAAAGAGGTTAAGAATTCTTCTTTAATTAAATGTATATAAGTCAATCACTAGTTCAGGGGAAAAGTTAACACCCTGAATATGGAAAAAAATACAATCAGAAAAAACACAAGCAGAGAAATTAGCATAAAGATCAACAGCTAAGGCTCTAACAGTCAAATTTAAAGTAATGCAACTACCTACACCACCAGATGGGGGAGTACAACATTTGAGTAGTCAGGGGGTTCTTAACAAATGGCTACTCAGAGTGCCATCCAAAGAATCAAAAGATCGTCCTCATAAGCAGAAACCCTCAAAGTAAAATACCAACCTCTGACTCAGAGTCAGAAGGCATCATAACCCATTTGACTCAGCACAGCTGTGAATTATCCATTAGATGTTTTCAATTCAGCTAGAGTCTAGGAAATTTAACTTCAAAAAGGAAATTAAAAAAATCCCACTTTGTTTGGGCTTGCAATCTCTCATTCTGAATACTTCTATTAGTGTAGCTTATGGCATCTTTTCAGTTGCTACATTCCACTGTTGATTCATACTTAGCTTGCAGTCCTTTAAAACCCTCAGATCATTTTCACATAATCTGTTGGTGAATCATATCTCACTACCTTGTAATTGTATAAGTGATATTTTGAATCTGAAAATAAAATATTACATTTAGTACAATTATGTCATTTGTTATCTTGTGAACTTGGACAAGATCATTTAACTTCTTTGGACCTCAGTAAATGTAAAGAGAGTTGGACTAGATTACCTCCAAGATGCTGTACATCCCTAAATACTGTGATCCTGTGATTCTTATTCGTACTTTCATACTTCAAAGAATCTTCCCTATGTAAATATTCTTTCATTTGATAACGATCAAAACTCATTTGTGACTTCTCATTTTTATGACTTTTTTCAAGTTCTCCCATAAATCTTACATGGAGATCTTATTTAACATCTTGGAGACCTACATTTACCATGATGACTGTGTTTCTATCATGAGTATCCATTGGAGAACAACCAATCAATCAATCAACCAACAAGCATTTGCTATAAATCCACCATGTGACAGGTACTGTTCTGTGGACTTGGGATACAAATGCAAAGAGAGAAACAATTTCTACTCTCAGTGAGCCAGGACTTCATTACATAGGAAGTATATGCATATACTAGAGAGAAAGTTGCTTACAAAAAGGTAAGAGACTTCTGGGAAGCTGAAGGAAGAACTAACATCTCTACTGGGCTTGTGATAAACATAGAGCAGAGAGATGATTAAGGCAATGGGTAGATAGGAACTGATTTTAGGCAAGCATTAGTACTTGAGACAAGGCAAGTTAAAAACTGAATGAAAGTGTTGGTGACCAAGAAAACTGAGCATTCAGGGCTTATAATAGGGGAAACAGTTGTTTAGCTATGCATAAACTTAGCCCTTTACTGAGGTCTTCCCTCCCAGGATTCCATCTGAGGGTTGTGTTCCAGCTTTTCAGACTTTTCTCATGCCTTCCCAATCAGAGTTGGGAATTTTTAGAGGAGCTCAATTCCTAAACTACTCTATGGTCAAAGGGGGACAAAATTGTTCTAATTTGGTAATGTTGTTGAAATTTTGGTTTATTACTTTACTATTCAGTTTTGTGGCAAGTAGATATCTTTCAGTGCTTTGCTTTGCCCAGGATAAGGTCAAGGCAACAACTCAACACCTAGACCAAAGTTAACCTCAGAAGTTCCCAGTTTTCTAAATGAATAGAAGGAAAAGCAATGCAAAAGAACTGCTAGGGAGGGGGGCATGCTCCTTGTCAGCCAGTGACACACTATCCAAGTATGTCAGAAGTTATACCTGGGACAGGCTCTAAGTCAATCAACACAATGAGGAAGACTCACTATGAATAATTATGGACATTTTATGAGGATGGGGGCATGCTCACCTACTTGGAGAGGAGCCCTTTGAATCTTGACTGGGACATGCTATAAATGTTATGGAGGACTGGCAAGGGACCAATGCAGGAAAACACAACAAAACAAAATTTAGGTAATTACTAAAGAGCCTCTGGGGTATTGCCTTTGACATCATATGCACTCTGAAGATGAAGCACCCAGAGGTCATAGCACTCAAATAAATTTGTTGGCACTTACTACAAAGCAGTCCTATATGAAATCCTTAACTACCTTCCCACTGGAGGCAGAGAAAGCCTCCAGCTGTGTGCTTCAGTTAGAGAACTTTCTTCAGATAGCAGTAACTAAAGGAAGAATGAGTATGGAATGTATGGATTAGGCAGACTTAACCAAATGACTAGAAAATGTTACAGACAAAAGACTAAAGCTCTGCCTAATGCTGTGTGAGCAACATCATTACCCTGTCCTGTCCTTTCTTTCTTTTCCTCCCTTCCCCTAGATTACTCAGGGTTGGTGCAGTCAATCAGGGAGGCAGAGATGATGGTGAAGGATAGACAATATTACTCAGAAGTATTAGAAAATGGTCCCATATGATGCCAGGAAGAACCTCAGATGAAATCTACTAAAAATTAGTCCAGCGTACACAGCAACTTGGAGCTTCATGAGGGCAGTGACTATGTTTTTACCATTCTTTGTATTGCAAGTATTTAGCACAGTTCCTGGCACATAGTAAATGCTTAATAAATGCATATGGACTGACTGACTCCTTTGAAAGCAAAGAAATTCAGAGCCAGGGACTGAGGATGGCTATTTGAAAATTCTCAGAAGAGTGCTGCCACAAAAGATAGGTGGTATTTTGCTACAGTTGCAGACAGTTACTATTAGAGCCACTGGAAAGGAGAAGCTGACGTTAATTTTTCATGAACTGAAGTCCACTGGACAGGTACCAGGAAATGAAGATGGAGGCTTCCCTCAGTTCTGCTGGATATTGACTCCTATTGTACCATTCTTTCTTGGATTCTTGCTACTTTACCGCCTTGCTCTTCCTTTCTTCAGATATTCTATTGCCTGATTCAGTGCATTTTCAGTGACTGTGTTCTATGCCTGGAACTCTCCCTCCTTGTCTCTGCCTTTTGACTTTCTTGGCTTCCATCAGCTAAAGTTCTCCCTTATGCAAAAAGCCTTTCCCAGTTTTCCTTAATCTTAGTGCTCCTCCTCTCAAATAATTTCCAATTTATCATATTTGTATATATCTACATATATATGTACACACAATACATATATGTATATTATATATTTGTGTATACATGTGATATACACACATATGTATATGTATGCATATACGTATATACATATGTATGTATGTATGTGTGTGTGTGTATATATGTGTATAAACACACACATACATACTATGTATAAACAAGATCGATATATCTACCTTTTTTGTACATAGTTATTTGCATGTTATCTCCCCCAATAGACTGGAGAGTGACTGGAATTTTTTTATTTGTTTATTTGGCTTTTGCTTTTCTTTGTAGGCCCAGTGCTTTGCCCACTACCTGGCACATAGCAGGGGAATAATTAATGCTTGTTTACTTTACTTGACCCCATAGTAATAGTGAAGATTGAAGATATAGTTTTGCTATCCCAGACGGTAGATCCCAAATGACAGACAGTGTCTGGTGGCAGGAATGAGAAGGATTATTCATAGTTAGGTTATGTCACAGTGAGTGAATATCAGAGATGACCCTGATATAGCAAAATCCATTAAATACCTCTGGGTTTCTAACATTGATTGGGACCAAGTCCAGCTTACAAATGGTGCTCTGGGACTTGGCATCGAAACATTCTGACAATTCATGTGTCCTGTACAGAAACTTAGATGAAGAAAGAGATTCCTGCTGGAAAAGAGGATCACAGAGTCACTGGGTGCTCGAGCTGAAGGCTAGATTCAAGAGAAACATATCATCCACATATTCATCCAAAACATCAAAGAAACAAACAAACAAAAATTGAAAATAACAGGGCCAAGGACACTTCAATAAAAACTATCCTTTGAGTTCATTTATCTAACCAGTTCCAAATCCACCAAAATTGCTTACACCATCTCCTCCATTAGGGCAATAAAGGCATCTTTGACAAATATCTTGCTGAAATTCACAAAAAATACAACTATGTTCACATCATTCCCTAATCTTCTAGGCTAGGAAGTGTCATACACAAGGAAATGAAGTTTGTCTGGCATGACTTGCACCTTATGAGTTCATGCTGGGTAATATCAATTAGTACTTCCCTTTCAAAGTGCTCAAAGTTCTTCATGTGGGTAAGCCCTCTGTCTTCCTTGCTTCCCCTCCCCCAACCTCAAAACAAAACAAAAAAAAACCCCTTAAACTTTTTGAGGGCAGTCTCCATGCTATATGCTAGGTATATGATAGTCACTCAACAAATACTTGTTAAATTTAATTAAGCAGAGACAGTTATCTTATAGTAGACAGAGAGCTATCCACAGAGTCAGGAAGATCTGTGAAATTTGGATTCAGTTAAAGGGTCTCATCTGAGGAACTAGAAGTATGCATGTGGCCTAGAGGCCTCAGGTTCCTGACCCCTACTAAGACTAGAAGTTGCAGAGAAAATGCTGACTTGTAATGATAGAGAGTATCTTCATTTAAGAGTGCCCCAAAGCAGTAAAATTGCTAGTTCAGTCTCTATCCCCAAAATGGAATTAAATTAAATTGATTTCTATTCAATTTACTAGAAATTTAAATTTAGGATGAAAGAACTGAGATCTTTTAGCCTATAAAGAAAGTACTGAGTCTCAAAATATATGAAAGACTTACTATGATGACCAATTTTCTTTTTATTTGTATTGGGAATAGAACAAGAAGAAATCAGCTTTAGATGTAATGTGAGAGATGGAAGACATTAGAAAAAGGACAGATTGATTTCCAGATGATAAGACTATTAGAGAAACTTTAGAAATTCCTTCTTTGGAAAAGTTTAAAAACCAGAGAGATTGTTCTGATTGGCATGACTTAATAATGCAAGCAGCTAGGTGGTACAGTGGATTGAATGCTGGGTCTAGAGTCAGGTAGACTTGAGATCAAATCCAGCCTCAGATAGTGTTGGTGAAGGACAAACCCCCCAAATCAGATATAGTTAAAAAAAAGAATTTTATTAAATCGTTTGGCCAAGGAGAGAGCTAGAAAAAAAGGTGTGGCTCCCTCTGGAATATCAGTGACATTTACCTTACATAGAGGTCAGACAAGGGCATAAGAACATTTGCCTGGTTGGTCACACATAGACACACATAGACAATAAGTAATATCCAGGGAAGGTAGTTTGAGATGTATATCAGTATATTCAGTCTAATTTAGGAAACTCAAAACATAAGATTTGAATGTAACCCCAAAACAAGATCTAAACAGACTAAAAATATTTCTTATAGGCCAAAAGTATCTGTAGTCAGCCTAATTTTTAGGGTAAACTTTTGTGTTAGACAATTTCTAGCCATATAAAGCTAAGTTCAAAGAATGTTAATAATTAATAAGGTATTCTGAACAATAAAATACAATATTTTCCCACAATACTCACTAGCTTTGTAATCCTAAGTTACTTACTCTCTTTCTGCCTCATTTTCCTCATCTGTAAAATGGGGATGATAATGACACCTACTTTACAGGATTGTTATGAGGATCAAATGAGATAATATTTGTAAAGCATTTCTCAAATCTTAAAGTGCTGTATACATGCCAGCTATTACTATTATGACAATAACTATTATGACAATAATTGTTATTAATGGCTTTGCTAGAAATGGAGGAGTCTCCTGGATCACAACTTAGGACTCATAATTCTCAAATTCATTATTTAGTCCATGACTGATGAATGTTCAATGTAGGAAATGGAAAGGGATTGATGATGTGAAATGGTCAAAGTAAACTTCCTGTTCATTGAATCAGACTTCTTTAATCACTCACTCTCTATGCCCCTTGACCTCATTCATGTTCATGTAGTCTTTATAGTATTCAAAACGTGACTCATTTCATAACAAAAAGAGGAATGGCATCATGATCTGCCAGCTACAGTGATATGGGTCTGTTCTTTATCCTATAATATGTGCAATTTTAATGTGCAATTAACTTGGAAATCATTAATTAAAAAAAGCAATTACCTCCAGTGATAAATGACCACACATTAATAGAGACAAATTTCTGTTTGACTACAATAAAGGGAGCACAAAGATATTGGAAATAGTCTTGTCAAGTTTACAGAATTCTTAATGAATTTTCGTTGGTTCTACTTGGCTTGAAACTGTTGCTGTGTTTTTTAAATTGAATATTATGACATATGGGAGTGCAGTTGAAATCCCCCAGCTTTCCCTCTAGCAATGAATTACTAATGTTATGGTGTTGGCAGAGAGCAACTAACAAAAAGCTACCCCTGTCCCCCTCCAGAAACAGCTCAAGGAAACACATTTTTATCTATTATGGAAATTGATCTCATGTATGCAAAAATATTTTTGGAAGTTTGCCTTGCAATTCACTTTTTGGTTGATGATAAAGTGATTGGACCCAACATAGGAAGAAATCACATGCTGAGTGATCATATAGAACACAGATTTAAGGCTGGGACCTGACAGTCAATTTGGCTGAAACTTCTTCCACCCCAGTTTTCCATGGGAAACTGAGATCCAGTGAGGTTAAATTTGTTACTAAAGCCCCCCAAGTAGTAAGCATTGGAAGTGGGATTCAAACCCAATGCCTCTGGATCCAAATCCAGAACTCTTTCCATCAAACAGTGCTTTCTCAACAAGTAGAAGAAATAGTTTCACAGTTTCCATAAGCTGGTTGCTTTGCCTTTGGTAAAGACATCTCCTGGGAGAAGGACTTCTGGTCATGAATTTGGCATACCACTGAAGATGAAGAACATAGCAGCAGCGGGGAAGGTAAACACTATTAAATATGCCTATGAGAGAAAGATGTTCAGAATGAACAAACCCAAGAGAAGAGAAAGAAAAAGGAAGTTGTGTGGTGTGTATTGATACATATATCCATCTATCTATCTATCTATCTATCTATCTATCTATCTATCTATCTATCTATCTATCTATCTATCTATCTGTCTGTCTGTCTGTCTGTCTGTCTGTCTGTCTATCTCTGTCTGTCTGTCTGTCTATCTATCTCTGTCTGTCTGTCCGTCTGTCCATCTATCTATCTATCTATCTATCTATCTATCTATCTATCTATCTATCTATCTATCAATCTATCATCTATCTAGTATGTGTGTTATCTCCCTCATTAGAATGTAAACTCCTTGAGGGCAGAGGCTGTTCTGTTTTTGTTTTTGTGTCCGTAGCACTGCACCTGTAATATAATAGGTGCCTAATTATCACTTTCAAGACTTCAAGAAATGTCATTAATAAAGATACTCTTCTTTACGCAAGTCCTCTGGGTTCACCAGGACTTCAGTAGGAGAAGTTACAGCAAATGGGAGTTCCATGGTGTGGTTGGGTCTCCTGATCAGCATTTTCTGATTGTTGATTTTCATTGTACTGACGTTCTTTCTTGTTCTCTTCTGATATGTAACCATTCCTGGTTCTTTCCTGACATAGCCATAAAATATGAGGTATTTGACTCCAGTGTTTTGATTCCAGATCTCTACGAGGGTCATGTGGCCATAGCTATAACAAGAAAGTACGTTTTTTAAGTAGGCAATTAAAGAACTGGAAATAAAATGGCAAGAATATGTCAAATAAAAGTCATCCTTTTTAGCTAATCGTGGTTATAGGAACTGATTTACAATTTTAACTGTTGACTACTTCTGCCATAAGTCTGTTGGTTGTGAATCTTTCAGCCTTGCAAACTGGCAAAAGTCCCAGGCCTAGAGTAAATCAAGGTAGGAGTGCATAGCAATTTTCATCATTGAAAATACAGCTAACAGCACTAAAATTGCACCTGTACAGTTATAGTAATGACGTCAGTTGATACTGACATCAGTGGCAATGATTTCCATAAATGCAGGAAGGAAGACTGGGTTTAAATTTTATGGGCTGATTAAAAAAAATCAATGTGTAAGACTTCCACCGAGTCCTATTTAGTAGACAGATTTAATTAAAATTGGCGGCATCAGCTGCTTCCTCTACTTCTTTCCATTTAATTTGGCATTAGTTTGCTGAAATTTTCAGTTCAAAAAGAGAGTCAGCTTAAGAATCTTTCAATTTGCACCTCCTTTTAGCTGACCACCACCAAATACTTGTCCAAAATTAGGTATCTGGGTAAGAGACAAAAGGGATCAACTGTCTAAGCTGTTTTCTTAGCTTTTGATTAGAGACACTTTGATATAAGGATAGAATTCTGTTCTAGGTGGAGTCAGAATGTTAGAGGAGATTCATGAAGTAGCATGATCCATTGCAGTGAGTTATATATGTCATGTACTTACAAGAATATTGCTTTCAGGTCTGATAGCTTTTGGCACTTTTAGTAGTTTGTAATCCAATTTACCTCAGAGTTTCCTACATTTTGTGAGCACAAAAACCATCTGATTTCAATTATTTGGATACTCTGAAACTCCACATTATAAGTTGAAGCAAATATATACTATTTAGTTGAAGAATAGCCTAGCTAATGCTAGGTGGCAAGGTGCTTCAGATGAAATAAAAAAGAAAGAATTGATCAACACTTCAAGTACCAGGAAGTCAAGCCTCGTGGAGTGCCTGGAAGGCTGTAGAATTAAAGGATCTCACTGTTTGAAGAGTAATAAAGGTCTTGTGGAATTGAGTTAACTTTAATTCAAAAAATCAGTAGGGAAAGGCATGTTTTCCAGAAATATTTTTGATGGAATATTCATATTTACTTGTGTATTTATTTATCTATTCATTTCTTTGTCTATCCATCTATTTATTCATTTGTGAGCATTTTGAACCCTTGGGAAGATTTATCATTAATTTTCATCTTTTGGAGAGCTATGAAATTATATATATTTTATATACATATATATCTATGTGTCTATATCTATAGTAAGAAATGTCCTAGATTTGATTTCAAAGAAGGTAAATAAACATTATCTTTGTCTGGGATAGGGAAGATTTTTCAGTCATTACCTGGCTAAGATGAAATACCCATGATATATTCAGAAGATGTTAGAGGGGGCTTTGAGAAATCATTTTATCTAGTCCCTTGCCTTCAGTAAGGTAGATAAAGATGCTCCAGAGTCTGGCATGGAAAGTTTCTCCATAATTGGAGCTCGACTTAATTTACTAAACCCAACCTAATTTACTGTGTATTTCCTTAATTTACTAAACCCAACCTAATTTACTATGTATTTCTCCAAGATATGAATTCTATACTTGGGTTTGACTGATCTACTAACTGTCATTAAAATACTGACAAACAAATATTTCATTAAGTAGACAGGTACGATGCAGATAGAGATAATTAACTGTATTATGTAAGAGTATATGATAAGTGATTTAGAAAGAGTAGAGCAAGGATGCTCTTAAACATCAAGAATGATGTTTAAGGTCATTAATACCTGTAGGGTAGAGGAAGTTTTCATGGAGGAAATCCATGAATTAAGCTTAAAAATTAGGTAGAGATCCAACTGGTGGAGAGGAGTGACAAGACATTCCTGGCATACAGAACAATTTAATCAAAGATATAAGGCTATGAGTTTCCTTGACAGGTTGAGGGAACATAGAGTAGACCATTCTGGATGTAATATACAGAGGGAAATAATTTGAGATAGAATTACAAAGCTAGTTATGGCACCAGATCATGCAGGACTTTGAATACTAGACAAAGAGGTTGGAGTTATACTCAGTAAGCAATAGGAAGTCATTAAAAGTGGCTTTACCATCTTCTAGGATAATGGCAAGAGCTAGGGTTTGGGAAAAGGAAGACTATGAGCCAGCTTCACTAAATTTAGTGAAAAAAAATGACAGAGAGAACTGGAGATGCATGAATTACAGAGACAAAGGTGAGATGAGAATAGTATAGGTAGATTACCTGGTCCTCCAAAGATGAAAATGAATTGAGTAATAGCCATAGAGTAAGGATATGAAATCATTAATGTGAAGCAATACATATTCCCACTTCTTCTCTTTGTCCTTTCAGTCAGAGCAAGTGAGAAAAGGAATGACCTCCAAGGGAGAGGTTTGCATAGGATGAGGTGTTCTCAGTGCAGTACCATATTTTGGCTCACATGAGAATATGAAAGGGATGTTGTTTGAAAAGTTTGAGGACCTAGGGTGATTTTGTGTAGTATGGACAGCAAAATAGACCAGTTGGATAGAAGAGATACTGGAAGGCATTGAGTTGATTAGGATGGACATAAGACTTCAGAAGGATATTGTGTATACTTGTTGCTTCCACATAAAGTTGAGGAACAGGATAAACTAGATTGGCAGTCCAGTTCAATAAGAGGTTATTGATGTATCAAGATCCTTTTTTGGGGGGTGGGGTTTAACCTGTGATTTCATTAGTATATGGAGCTGCTAATAAACTTCTTTTACCAATTCAGCCAGCACTTTCACTGCAATTTGCACTCTCAGAGAGTTTACCCGGGACATTGAGAGATTAAATCACTTTCCCAGGGTCACACAGGTAGCATGTTTAAGAGGTGGCATTTGATCTTAACAGACTTCAAGGCTAGTTCTCTAACCAGGAGTTCATGTTTCCCCTCTTGGCATGCTTCCCAGATCAGTAGAGAACTTCCAGAGTTATTCTGCTGTAGAAACAGAATTTTGAACTGAGTTCCTTTCCTTTCTATCTCCTTATCTTATTAAACTTTATCGTTTCACTTGTAAAATGTTTGGACTAGGTCAACTTAAAGGTCTTTTTCATCTCTAACATTCTATGATTCTGTTTTTACTCCTGCTCTGTACCCTATATGTATTGTGCCTGTACCTTGTACTTAGTCATGTGTGTGCATATTTTTGGTACATAGGTACACATGTAGATATATATACATGCATGTAAGTATATACATACATATACAACAAAATCTGGTTTTCCTGAATTTTTTGTCCATTGCTTTTGCTTTTGTGCCATGGTACATGTGTGAAAACATCAGTTCAGAGACTTACTAAGGGTTACATATATTATAAGTTTTATGCTCTGACTTTGACAAATTTTCTATCTCTCTCAGCACCAATTTGTCTTAATTCTAGGTACCTAGGCATTTAAGATACATACATACACACATACACTATATATATGTATATATATATGCATATATGTTGTATAAACTATTGTATCTTTAATCTATCCAGATGTATGTGTCTTTATTCTTTAATCCATTATCTTCCAGGGTGAAGAATCCATGGTATTAATAGACATTATTGAAAAAGTTACATCCAAATAAAACAGCTATAGTTTACAAAATTTCCAAGTGTCCTTACAAAAAACATGGACCTTGAATACTTTTCTTTTGTAAATACAGTTTATTTTGTAAATACAAATTTATATTTTTCCTTCTTTTTCTTCACTCTTATTTTTTCATTCTTTCCCATCTGTTTTTTGCATATTGCCCTTAAAATTATATTTTTTCTTGAGTATCTTACATTCCTTAACTTCTTACAGGGTCTTCACATTATGTGTATAACCTGTTTTGTTACAGTTTTCCTGCTGGGGAAATTCCCACAGACCACTTCCTGATACATGTAACTTCTTGGTTTTGTTACCTGTGATCTTAGCCATTATTTCAGAAAACCTCTCTCTTTTACGTTATATAGTTTAATCCTGAAATATTTCATATTATTCAGTTCATGTAAAGGAGCTTTTTGGATATATGTATGTTTTCAAGGGATGTGTGTGTGTGTGTGTGTATGTGTGTATGTGTGTGCAAGGACTGGCATCTAGGAGGCACAGTGGATCTAGTTCCAGGCCTGGAGTCAGGAAGACTTACCTTCCTGAGATGAAATCTGGCCTCAGACACTTACTAGTTATGTGATCCTGGGCAAGTCATTTAACTCTCACCAATGCTTGAATACACACATACATCCCTTAAATGCAAGGATGATGTCTTTCCCCATATAGTAATATAGTAATCTGTAGAGTTTTCATATACTTTGAATTTACTTATCTGTGTATATTGTGATAGATCCAGCAGAACATAAACTCCCTGAGGACTTGGCCTATTTTTTTTCTTTTGTATCTTCAGTATCTAGCCTAATCCTTTGAACACAGGAGAGATTTAAAATATGTTTGTTGAATTAAATTATTTTTCTTCAGTATCTTCTGTGGTGCTGGCACTGATTTTTGTTGTTCAGTTGTTTCAGTCATATATTACTCTTTGTGACCACATTTTGATGTTTTCTTGAAAAAGATACTGGAATGGTTTTGCATTTCCTTCTCCAACTCATTCTATAGATGAAGAATTGAGGTCAACAGGGTTAAGTGACTTACCCAGGGTCACACAACTAGTAAGTGTCTGAGGCCAGATTTAAACTCAGGAAGATGTCTTCCTGACTCCAAGTCCAGTGCTTTCACTGCTGTGTCACCTAGCAGCCTAGTGCTGGCACTGTAGGGGCTTAGTGGTTTCTGATACTGCTTAAGATTGGCATATTCTTCCTTCTTTTTTTTCTCAAACTGTTTCTGAGACACTTCTGATTTTACATTGGAATTACCTATGAGATTATCAAGCAATTCATTGTACTTGAATCCTTAAGAGTGCCTTTAAAATCAAAGGAAAATATTCATCCTTTCTACAGTAGCCTTCTAGGATTCTGCATTATAATAGGTTCCTGAATATTTATTAGAGTCTATAGGCTCATAGATTAAGAACTGGAAGATACCATCTAGTTCTATCTACTTGTTTTACATAGAAAGAAACTGAGGCTCAATGAAGTTAACTCTCTAGGGTCACAGTTGAATGGTAGAGACAAGATTTGAATCTAAGTTTTCCCCAATTTGTATCATGTACAAGCTCTTGTGGGAGTCACAATGGGATATTAAAGAAGGACCCTATGTTTCCTCTGTTATTACTAGTTCTGAACTGAGGAAGGAATTTGTAGGCCCTCATTGTATAGGCTATGACCTGATGACTAGATGATAGAAGTGAGTTTCAGCTGCATTCCACCATCTTCCACAATGTAGCAACCTACATACTCCTGCCACTGGCATATTAATGCAGAGCATTTTACGTGCCCTAACTCGCAGTGCTCAAGATCTGAAAAATGAGAGACTTCTTGAAATGTATCAAGTTTGCCAGTTAATCTGAGAATGTGGGCTATATTCAGCCATCCCATCAGATGCTATTGCCCAGGAGATGGAAATAGCCACTGCAATAATTGGAAGTGAGTCAGTGCACCGCATGCAACTGGCCTAATGATTAGTATTGACGAGACTTCATCGTTTTGTTGTGTGTATCGAATAAAAGAGAATGAAACAGCTCAGACTACATTTCCAGAAAGTGCAGGTGGCTCGGTTAGCAATGCAACTCTCTGACTTTCTTCTTTCCTGAGGAATTAATGGCTTCAGAACGCATACCATTGTAAAAATAACAGATGAATCCACAGGCACAGACAACTGCAGTGACTCATGTACTGAGGTGTCTCAAACCATTTCTGCTTTATATGGAAAGAAGACCTCCAGCAATTGTCTAGCTGTCCATAGGACAATATCTGCACTTGACATGTTACCTCAATTCATTTTCCCTTGGAAGATAGCAATAGAATCTATTATTCTAAATGTAATAGGGCTTATAAATTACTAATTTTTTTAGGAAAAAAATCAATTCTAATAGTGTAAAGGATTATTCTACTTGAGTGACCCTGAGCAATAATAACAGTAATTGACATTTCATAGCACTCTAAAGTTTTCAAAGAGCTTTACATAAATTATATCAACTGATTCTCATAACATTCCAATGAGGTAGGTGCCACAGTTATTAGTATGCATGTTTTACAAAACAGGAAACTAGAGCATAAAGGCTGTGTATTTCTCATAGTCCCTTAGCTAGTAAGTGCCATTAAGTGAAATTTATTCCAAATCCAGAGTTCTATTCACTGTAATACATTGCCTCTCAACTCACCTAATCCTTCTGGACCTCAGTTTCCTCAACTGTAAAGCAAAGGACTTGGAATACATTAAGAATTCTTAACATGGGATTCCTGAATAGAAGTTTATAAACTTGTTTTTAAAAAACTGGTAATTATATTCCAATACAATTGACTTCCTTTATAATTAAAAGTATTTTATTTATTTAAAAAGATTATTCTAAAATTGGGTCCCTAGGCTTTCCCAATTTGCCAAAGTAGTCCATGACACAAAAATGGCTAAGAATTCCTGGACTAAAAGATCTCTAAATCTGAGGTATAACTCTATGATACTTGGGCGCATAAACTTGTCCTAACATTAACTAAAGAGACAATACTACAGTTCTTTGAACTACTTTGTAGTTCTAATACAATGGAAAGAAAGTTTAATCAAGTTGCTTTGAATAACAAAATGAATCCACTTCTCCTTATTCCAAACCTTAAAGATACATAGAAAATTTATAAATAATAGCCATTGTGACCTGATAAATGAATGGTTTATATAGAGTGAACGATGAATAATTTAAATGAGGTTCGAATATATTGCTTTGAAATGACTGAGGGTCAAGAAATTTCAAGCTTATCCAAGTTTGCCTTTGTATTCTGGTTAACTGAAATATTACTCACTTTTAGAGGATGCAATCACCTGAATAAGCAAGGTAGAAGATGTGACCCTGATTTTATCCTCCTAAGGTGAAGCAAATCACTGCAGATGTAAGCTATACACTAGACAAGATCATTATTTGAGTTAGAGGATGTATTCCAATCCTTGGAGTCAGTCAGTGCTTGAATGGCCACCTTTGCCGCCTTTGAATGGCCTATCTTTTAAGCATTGTGTATGAATTGTTCATTTTATTACAATTGAAGAGTCAATATTTGCCTGTGTACCCATCTATAAGAAGTTAACACAAACATGATGCATGAAAAGTCTAATTTTTCATTTTTCCTTCCAATTTAATTTTTTGACTGCTAGAAATATATCATGAGATTCTTGCCTCTTGAGTCCAAATATAGGTGTATTAGAATTATGATGTTGTCCTTAGGTTCTGTGACAAGCAAAAACTTACACAAGAAAGGACTCTTTTTTGTTAATTCAGTGAGAATATTGGGTTGGCCTACTTCATGCTGCTTTGTACTCTAGTGTTAATAGTGACTTAGTGAAGTTGTAGTCCAAACTTGAGGCAAGGATTCTGATAATTAAGATAAAATCAGTTTCTTTCTTTCTTTCTTTCTCTTTCTTTTTTCTTTCTCTTTCTTTCTTTCTTTCTTTCTCTTTCTTTCTTTCTTTCTTTCTTTCTTTCTTTCTTTCTTTCTTTCTTTCTTTCATTCTTCCTTCCTTCCTTCCTTCCTTCCTTCCTTCCTTCCTTCCTTCCTTCCTTCCTTCCTTCCTTCCTTCCTTCCTTCCTTCCTTCCTTCCTTTCTTTCTTTCTTTCTTTCTTTCTTTCTTTCTTTCTTTCTTTCTTTCTTTCTTTCTTTCTTTCTTTCTTTCTTTGTTTCTTTCTTTCTTTTTATTCCTTCCTTCCTTCCTTCCTTCCTTCCTTCCTTCCTTCCTTCCTTCCTTCCTTCCTTCCTTCCTTCCTTTTTTTGGCTTTTCCTTGATTGTGTATACTCATGCTAGGAGAAGAAGGAGTCAGATTTTGGAGAGGATAGCATGAACTTCTGTGGATTGGTCAACAACCCCCAATCTCCTAATTGCCAAGAGAAGCAGAGTAGGAAGAGAGGCAGAAGAGTAAGAAAGATATTGGAGGAAATTGAATCCAAAGAGAGAATGAGGTAGTCATGGAACAGATGGTTAAACTATGTCAATTAGAACTACTTGGGAGCCACAGTGTATGAGAACTGTGGGATGGGGAACTACTGGTAGGAGTGAACCTACCTTGAAAAATGGATATATCTCTGATCTTATGAGTATGAAAAATTGTCTGTCTGAAAATTTCCTTCATCAATGCACATTGTAACCCATCTCTGACAGAAGCTTATTCCTGAGAATTAGAATGTTGTAGAGGATAGAGCACTGATTTTAGTCAGAAATACCTGATTTCAAGACTTGCTTCAAAGCAATACTACCTATGTGACTATGAGCAAGTTCCTTAATTTGTCAATGTCCCAGACAGCTCTCTCTTCAAGCCTATAAATTCTAGGTAGTAGTATATCAATGGAAGAAGCTTCATTAAAAAAATATTTTTAGAAGATTTTATTGATGTGCTTAATTTTTTTTTTACTATTACTGGTACTTTAAAATGATCTTTCCCCTTCCACTCCTTGAGAACTTTCTTTTGTAACAAGTAAGGGCAGTCAAGGAAAGCAAATCAACACATTGCCCATGTCTGAAAATGTATGCCTCGTTCTATACATACAGACCACCATCTGTTTGAGGAGACTCAGAAAGCATGCTTCACCATTCATTCTCTCAACCATAGGTTCCCAAAGTGGGCAATAACACCCCCTAGGAGCACTGGAATGATTCAATGGGAGGTGGGAAAAAGCCTTGGGTGCAATTGGGAGCCTTGAATAAAATAAGAGGGCAATGGAAGCATAAGGAAAAAAAGAAGAAAATTTTGAAAAATCATTCATCCATGTTTCATCTGCTGTGAAACAGAGTAAAAGTAATAGTGGTTACATTATTTTCCAAATAAACACCAAAATGCAAGTTATAGCCAATCAGTGGTCAAGTCTGCCTGACAGATCTTAGTAAGTGTTGGCAGGGGAGGGCATAGTACATTGTCAAGAAGTCCAGCATGCACTGGCAGAAATACATGTATGTAATGTCTTAATTACAATACGATACTATATGATTACATAACACAATAGTGTATCATTGAAATTTGCAGGAAAAACCCTACAAATTTTTAATAAATTATTAAATTTAAGATGTGTCATTTAAGAACAAATTATGTTTTTAAATAATGATGCAAATTTCCAAAAAAATCATTAAAGGGTTAAAGAAAGAAGATTGTCAGATTGGGGTACTGAGGTATTTTTCTTTGAGAGGGAGGTGGTAGGCCAAATGAGTTTGGGAACCTCTCAACTCATCACTGATCCACTGAACTGACCAGATTTCTGAAGTCTTTCAAGTGTTGTTTTCCTTTATGTTATTTTTGTTATTATATAAATCATTTTCATGGTTCCTTTTGCTTTACTCTGTAGTATTTCTAACAAGTTTTCCCAAATGTCTTGAAGATATTTGTATTTAGCTTATTTTTTTTATGATGTGATACTCTCTCATCATATACATATGTCAAAATTTTTTTCTATCATTCCTTAATTGATGGGCACTCACTTTCATTATTGTTCTTTACTGTTACAGAAAAAGACGGTATATATTCCCACATTTATCTCTGATCCTCTGAACTTTTTGGCATATAAATCTTACAGAAGTATCTCTCAGTAAAAGGTTAGCATCTCTTTCCTTGGGGGTTGCATAAATTGAATGATTTTAAGGTACAATTCCAAACTATTTTCAGATGGACTGGACAAATTTTCAGTTCTACTAACAGTGTGTTAGTATTCCTGTGTTCCCAAAGCCCCTTCAGAGTTTGCTGTTTCCATTTTTATCAATCTAATTGGTATGAACTAAAACCTCAGAAGTGTCTTAATTTGAAATTCTCTTCTTTGGAGAATTTTTTGTCCCTTTCTTGTTTTAAAAATTAATTTATTTGTTTTCAGTTTCAACAGTCACTTCCATAAGTTTTGAATTTTCTCCCCTGCCCTACTCTCTCCTTTCCTAAGATGGCATGCAATCTTATATGGCTTCTACACATACACTCTTATTAAACACATTTTCACATTAGTCATGTTGCATAGAAGAATTAAATTGAATGGGAGAAATCATGAGAAAAACCAAACCAAAACAAAACATAGCAAAAGAGAAAATAGCCTGCTTCATTTTGCATTCTAACTCCACAGTTCTTTTTCTGGATGTGGATGGCATTTTGCATCATGAGTACTTTGGAAATGTTTTAGGTCCTTCCATTGCTGTGAAGGGCTAAGTCTATCATAAACAGTCCTCAAACACTGTGACTCCTACTGTGTACAATGTCCTCCTGGTTCTGCTCACTTCACTCAGCATCAGTTCAAGTAAATTTTTCAAGATTTTTCTAAAGCACTCCTGCTCATTATTTCTTATAACACAATAGTATTTCATTACATTCATATACCACAACTTGTTCAACCATTCCCCAATTAATGGTCATCCTCTCAATTTCCAGATCTTGGACACCACAAAAAGAGCTGCTATAAATATTTTTATACATGTGGAACCTTTTCCCATTTTTTGATCTCTTTGGGATATAGTCCTAGAAGCAATATCGCTGAATCAAAGGGCATGCATATTTTTATAGCCTTTTGGGCATAGTTACAAATTTTTGGATCAGCTCACAACTCTACCAGCAATGAATTAGTGTTCCAACTCTCCCACATCTTCTCCAACATGTAACATTTCCTGTTTTATCATGTTAACCAATCTAATAGGTGTGATGTGGTACCTCGGAGTTATTTTATTTTGCATTTCTCTAATCAATAGTGATTAGAGCATTTTTTATATGACTATATATAGCTTTAATTTCTTCCTCTGAAAACTGCCTGTTCATATCCTTTGACCCTTTATCAATTGGGCAATGACCTGTATTCTTGTAAATTTGACTCAATTCTCTCTATATTTTATAAATGAAGCCTTTGTCACAGACACTATTAAAAATTCTTTCCCAGTTTTCTTCTTCCCTCCTAATCTTGGTTGCGTTGGTTTTGTTTGTACAAAAACTTTTCAATTTAATGTAATCAAAATGATCCATTTGACATTTTATAATGTTCTCTATCTCTTGTTTGGTCATATATTACTCCATTCTCCAAAAATCTCTCAAATACACTATTCTTTGCTCCCATAATTTGATTATAGAATCAGCCTTTACACCTGGATCGTGTACCTATTTGGATTTTATTCTGGTATGGTGTCAGGTGTTGGTCTATGCCCAGTTTCCTGCCACACTATTTTCCAGTTTTCTCAGCAGTTTTTGTGAAAAAAGTGAGTTCTTATCCTAGAAACTGGGGTTCTTGGGTTCATCAAATAGTAGACTGGTGTAGTTATTGACTGTTGTGTCTTGTCTACCTAAACTATTCCACTGATTTACCCCTCTGTTTCTTAGCCAGTACCAAGTGGTTTTGATGATTGCTGCTTTATTATTCAATTTAAGATCTGGTATAGCTAGATCACCTTCCCTAGCATTTCTTTTCATTAATTCCCTTAATATTCTGGACCTTTTGTTCTTCCAGATGAATTTTGACATTATTTTTTCTAGCACTATATAATAAGTTTTGGTATTTTGATTGGTGTGGCACTGAATAAGTAAATTAATTTAGGTAGAATTGTCATTTTTATTATATTAGTTTGGCCTACCAACAATCAACTGGTATTTTTCCAATTATTTAGATCTGACTTAATTTGTGTGAAAAGTGTTTTGTAATTGTGTTCAAGTAGTCCTTGGGTTTGATCTAGCAGGTAGAGTCCCAAATATTTTATACTGTCTACAGTTACTTTAAATGGGATTTTTCTTTCTATCTCTTGCTGCTGGGCTTTGTTAGTAACATATAGAAATGCAGATGATTTATGTGGATTTATTTTATATCTTGCAACATTGCCCAAGTTGTTTATCATTTCAAGTAGTTTTTAAATTGATTCTCTAGGACTCTCTATCATCATATAATTTTGCAAAGAATGATAATTTACTTATTACCTATTCTAATTCCTTCTATTTCTTTTTTTCTTTTATTGCTGAAGCTAACATTTCTAGTACCATATTGAATAACAGTAGTGACAATGCACATCATTGTTTCTTCCCTGATCTTATTGGATGTGCATCTAGCTTATCCCCATTGCATATAATGCTTGCTGATGGTTTTATTATTTTAAAGAAGGCTCGATTTATTCCTATGGTCTCCAGGTTGTCAATAGGAATGGGTGTTGTATTTTGTCAAAAGCTTTTTCTGAGTCTATTGAGATAATCATATAGTTTCTGTTAGTTTTGTTGTTCATATGATCAATTATGCTGATAGTATTCCTATTCTTGAACCAGTCTTGAATTCCTGGTAGAAATCCTACATGATCAAAATATATTATTCTCATGAGAAGTTGTTGTAATATTTTTGCTAATTAAGATATTTAAATTTAAATTATGGTATTTAAGATTTTTGCATTATAGTCATTAGGGAAATTGGTCTATAATTTTCTTTCTCTGTTTTGGATCTTCCAGGTTTAGGTATTAGCACCATATTTGTATTATGAAAAGAATTTGGTAGGACTCCTTCTTCTCAAATTTTTCCAAATAGTATATATACAGTATTGGAATTAGCTATGTTTTAAATGTTTGATAGAATTCACTTGTAAATCCATCTGGCCCTGGAGATTTTTTCCTAGGGAGTTCATTGATGGTTTGTTCAATTTTTTTTTTTCTGAGATGGGGTTATGTAATTAATTCCCTTCCCCTTGGGCAATTTATATTTTTGTGAATATTCTTCAATTTCACTAAGATCGTCAAATTTGTGGGCATACAGTTGAACAAAATAATTTCTAATTATATTTTTAATTTCCTCTTCATTGGAGGTGAGTTCACATTTTTCTTTTTTGATATTGGTAAATTTGTTTTCTTCTTTCTTTTTTTTAAATCAAATTGATCAAAGCCTTACCAAATTTATTGGTTTTTTTTCCCATAAAACCAACTCTGAGTTTTATTTATTAGTTTGATAGTTTTCTTAATTTCAATTATATTAATCTCTCCTTTGGTTTTCAGTATTTCTAAACAGGTTTTTAATTGAGGATTTTCAATTTGTTCTTTTCTAGCTTTTTCAGTTCCATGCCCAATTCACTGATCTTTTTGTTCTCTATGTTATTCATGTAAGCATTCAGAGATATAAAATTTCCCTAAGAACTGCTTTGATGCATCCTATAGGTTTTGGTAGGTTGTCTTGTTATTCTCTTGAATGAAGTTATTGATTGTTTCTATGATTTGTTGTTTGACCCATTAATTCTTTAGGACTGGATTATTTAGTTTCCAATTAATTTTTGGTCTATCTTTCCATAGTCCTTTATTTCATATAATTTTTATTGCATTATGATTTGAAAAGGATGTATTGATTATCACTGCCTTTCTGTACTGGATTGTAAGGTTTTTATGCCCTAGTGCATGGTCAATTTTTGTGTTTGTGCCGTGTACTGCTGAGAAAAAGTTATATTCCTTTCTATCCCCATTCAGTTTTTTCAAGAGATCGATCATATCCACCTTTCCCAGAATTCTATTCACATCCTTAACTTCTTTCTTGTTTATTTTGAGGTTAGATTTATCAAGTTCAGAGAGGGGGAGTTTGAGGTCCCTCAGTAGTATAGTTTTGCTGTCTATTTCTTCCTGTAACTCCCTTAATTTCTCCTCTAAGAATTTAGATGCTGTATTACTTGGTACATATATGTTTAGTAATGATATCATTTCATAGTCTGTGGTGCCTTTTAGTAAAATATAGTTTCCTTCCTTATCTCTTTTGATTAGATCTATTTTGGCTTTTGCTTTGTGTCTTATTAGGATTTGCTACCCCTGCTTTTTTTTACATCAGATGAAGTATAATATATTCTACTCCAACCTTTTACCTTTCCTCCGTGTGTATCCCCCTGCTTCAAATGTGTTTCTTATAAACAAAATATTGGAGGATTATGGTTTTTAATCCATTTTGCTAACTGCTTCCATTTTATGGCAGAGTTCATCCCATTTACATTCACAGTTATGATTACTATCCATGTCTTTCTCTCCATCCTCTTCCCCCCCACTCCCATTTATGCTTTTTTTCTCCCTTTTCCCTTCCCCTCCTTGTAACAGAAAGCACCCTAACATAGACAGAGGGCCTGCTATCACAGGTTCTTAGATCTGCATTTCTAAAAAGGAAAGCAACCTTTGAGGGGTCAACAATCACTTTAATCAGGCACATGTATCATTCACTTAGTTCAGGGATAAAAAGCAGCACCCTGAACTTCAGAGAAAATACAGAGACATCTAAATCAGCAGATAGTGCCTCCAAACTGTCTGACAGTAAGCAATACTACATACATCACAAATCAATGGACAGATGGAACTGACCATACGAACATAGTTACCAGAGAGGGAAGCACTGACATCTGTGTTTTCAAAAGCAGGGGTGGGGGTTGGGGGGCACTACTTAATGGCTTCCCAGAGTCTCATCTGGTATACGAAGCCTCTTCCAAAAACTAAGCCGTAATAAAACCAGACTTCAGAGTCTTTATACACTTTTTAGAGCCAGAGGACATCACAACCCTTGAGAAACAGTCGTTAACAAAAGGTGTGGGCCTTCCTACAAATCTTCCCAGGCCCATTAATGGGAGGAGAAGATCTTCTTTAATCACATTATTCAATCAGAGGCACTTGATTATACTAAAACAAAAACAGCAAAAGATCCTATCTGGCTTGCCATCACACTCCTCAAAAGAGTTTTACTTTTGACCACCACTTCTCTCAGTTTTTCCTCCCTTCTAACAGCCCCTCTTCCATTTCTTTCCTTTTTCCTTTAATACTTTTTCCTTCCCTTCTAACTCCCCTTCCCTTTTCTTTCCCCTTTCTCCCCCTACTGTCTATAGGGCAAGTTGGATTTCTATACTTAACTATGTTATTCCCTCCTTGAACTAAATCCAATGAGAGTAAAGCTCAAGCAATGCTCATCTCCCTCCTTTCTTTCCCTCTCTTATAATATGTTTTTGTGCTTTTTATGTGATGTAATTTACCAATTTCAGCCTCTTCCTTTCCTCTACTCTCATTACAATCCCTTCACACCCTTTAATAACATTTTTTTAACGTCATATCAGTTAATTTATACTCACTCCCTCTATCTATCCCTCTATCTATGTATATCTCCTCTAAATGTCATAATAAATATACAGTTCTCAATATTAACAAGTATCATCCTCCCATATAAGAACATAAACAGTTTCCCCATATTGAATAATAAGTTTTTCTTCCTATTCCCCCTCTTTACCTTTTTATGCCTGTCTTGAATCTTGTATTTAAAGATCAAATTTTCTATTGAGCTCTGGCATTTTCATCAAGAACATCTGGAATTCCCTTATTTCATTGAATGTCCCTCTCCTTTTTCGGAAGATTATGCTCCATTTGGCTGGGTAACTGATCCTTAGTTGTAGTCCAGGTTTCTTTGCCTTGCAGAATATCATATTCCAACCCCTCTGGTTTTTTAATGTAGAAGCTATAGAGTCCTGTGTGATCCTGATTGTAGTTCCTCAATATTTGTATTGTTTCTTTCTGGCTTCTTGCAGTATTTTTTCCTTGACATGATAATTCTGGAATTTGGCAACAGTTTTCCTTCATGTTTTCAATTTGGGATCACTCTCAGGAGGTGATCAGTGGATTCTTTTGATGACATTTTGCACTCTGGATCTAGGATCTAAGGGCAGTTTTCTTGGGTGATTTCTTGGAAGATATTATCCAGGCCCTTTTTTTCATCATGACTTTCCAGTAGACCAATAATTCTTAGATTTTTCTCTCCTGAATCTGTTTTCCAGGTCAGTTGTTACTCCAATGAGATATTTTGCATTTTCTTCTATGTCTTTCTTTATATTTTATTTGACTGATTTTTGATGCCTCATAGAGTCATTAGCTTCTATTTGCCCAATTCCAATTTTTAAGAAATTGTTTTCTTCAGTTAGTTTTTGTACCTCCTTTTCCATTTCTCTAGTTTTCCCTTTTAAGGAGTTATTTTCTCCAGTTAGGTTTTGTACCTTCCATTCATTTGGCCAGTTTTACTTTTTGTGGAGCTATTCTCTTCAGTGAAATGTTTTTTCATTTTGTCAATTGTGTTTTTAAAACCACTGGGAGGCGAGGAGCCAAGAGGGTGGGGTAGAAAAACACACATATGCTAGTTCCGAACCCACAGCCCATAAAATACCTGTAAAGAACTTCTAACAAATTCTGGAGCAGCGGAAGCCACACAACAATGGAGGAGATTTCTGTTCCAGAGAGACCTGAAAAACCAACACCAAAGATCTGTCACTCACCAGACCCAGAGCAGAGCCCAGCCCTGCCTTGGCCACGTGGCACCAAGAGGAGCAGATCCAAGCAGGCTTCAGGGACAGAATCTCCAGCAGCCAAGCAGGTCCCTCCACCCACAGGCACTAAAGGTCAGTGAGAGAGTCTTTTTGGCTCACCGAGAGGGAAGCGGGGTGTCCCCATAACTCAAGCCCCCTCAGGAGGCAGCAGCAGAGGCAGCAACAGACAGGGGCTCCCAAAGCAGGCAGGAGCTTGGATCCATTGTTGAAGGTCTCTACATAAACCCCTTGGGGGAAATGAGCCTTGTGTGGTGACTCTGCCCCAACCTGAGCAGCTGAACTTAATCCCACACTGAATAGCAGCCCTGCCCCCACCAAAAGCCCTGAGGCTGGGAAGCAGCATTGGAATCTCAGACCCCAAGGGCTGGCTGGGTGGATCTGGAGGTGAGGTGGGTGTGGAGAGGACACTCAGAAGTCAAATCACTGGCTGGGAAAATGCCCAGAAATGGGAAAAAAAAAATAAGACCATAGAAGGTTACTTTCTTGGTGAACAGGTATCTCCTCCCATCCTTTCTGATGAGGAAGAACAAGGCTTACCATCAGGGAAAGACACAGAAGTCAAGGCTTCTGTATCCCAAACATCCAGAATAAATATTCAATGGGCTCAGGCCATGGAAGAGCTCAAAAAGGATTTTGAAAATCAAGTTAGAGAGGTGGAGGAAAAACTGGGAAGAGAAATGAGAGACGTGCAAGCAAAGCATGAAAAACAAATAAACACCCTGCTAAAGGAGACCCAAAAAAATGCTGAAGACAATAACATCTTGAAAAATAGGCTAACTCAATTGGCAAAAGAGGTTCAAAAAACCACTGAGGAGAAGAATGCTTTAAAAAGCAGAATTAGTCAAATGGAAAAGGAGATTCAAAAGCTCACTGAAGAAAATAGCTCTTTCAAAATTAGAATGGAGCAGATGACTTTATGAGGAACCAAGAAATCACAAAACAAAACCAAAAGAATGAAAAAATGGAAGATAATGTGAAATATCTCATTGGAAAATCAACTGACTTGGAAAACAGATCCAGGAGAGACAATTTAAAAATTATGGGCCTACCTGAAAGCCATGATCAAAAAAAGAGCCTAGACATCATCTTTCATGAAATTATCAAGGAAAACTTCCCTGAGATTCTAGAACCAGAGGGCAAAATAAGTATTCAAGGAATCCACTGATCACCACCTGAAAGAAATCCAAAAAGAGAAACTCCTAGGAACACTGTGGCCAAATTCCAGAGTTCCCAGGTCAAGGAGAAAATATTGCAAGCAACTAGAAAGAAACAATTCAAGTACTGTGGAAATACAATCAGGATAACACAAGATCTAGCAGCTTCTACATTAAGGGATCGAAGGGCGTGGAATATCATATTCCAGAAGTCAAAGAAAATAGGACTAAAACCAAGAATCACACACCCAGCAAAACTGACTATAATATTTCAGGGAAAAAAATGGTCTTTCAATGAAATAGAGGACCTTCAAGCATTCTTGATGAAAAGACCAGAGCTGAAAAGAAAATTTGATTTTCAAACACAAGAATGAAGAGAAGCATGAAAAGATAAACAGCAAGGAGAAGTCATAAGGGACTTACTGAAGTTGAACTGTTTACATTCCTCTATGGAAAGACAATATTTGTAACTCTTGAAACTTTTCAGTATCTGGGTAGTTGGTGGTGTTACACAACCACCCACCCACCCACACACACACACACACACACACACAGACACATACTTGCACACACAGAGACAAAGAGCACAGAGTGAATTGAATAGGATGGGATCATATCTTAGATAAATGAAATCAAGCAGTGAGAGGGAAATATATCGGGAGGAGAAAGGGAGAAATGGTATGGGACAAATTATCTCTCATAAAAGAGGCAAGCAAAAACTTTTTAGTTGAGGGAAAAAGAGGGGAGGTGAGAGAAAAACATGAAGTTTACTCTCATCACATTTGACTAAAGGAAGGAATAAAATGCACACTCATTTTGGTATGAAAAGCTATCTTACAATACAGGAAAGTGGGGGTGAAGGGGATAAGCAGGGTGTGGGGGATGATGGAAGGGAGGGCAATGGGAGGAGGGAGCAATTTGAAGTTAACACTCTTGGGGAGGGACAGGATCCAAAGAGACAATAGAAGCAATGGGGGGCAGGATAGGATGGAGGAAAATATAGTTAGTCTCATACAACATGACTATTATGGAAGTCATTTGCAAAACTACACAGATATGGCCTATATTGAATTGCTTGCCTTCCCTAAGGGAATGAGTGGGGAGGGAGGGATGAAGAGAAGTTGGAACTCAAAGTTTTAGGAACAACTGTCGAGTACTGTTCTTGCTACTAGGAAATAAGAAATGCAGGTAATGGGGATAGAAAGTTATCTGGCCCTAGAGGACAAAAGGGAAGATAGGGACAAGGGAAGGGAGGGATGAGAGAAGAGAGGGCAGATTGGTGATAGGGGCAATTAGAATGCTTGGTGTTTTGGGGTGAGGGGGAGAAATGGGGAGAAAATTTGGAACCCCAAATTTTGTGAAAATGAATGTTAATAGGTAAATAAATAAATTTTAAAAAGTAAATAAAAAAAATTAAGATCATGGCAATTGGTCCCATCACTTCCTGGAAAACAGATGGAAAAAAAAGGAGGTAATGTCAGATTTTATATTCTTGAGTTCATAGATCACTACAGATGGCAACTGAAGCCATGAAATTAAAAAAAGGTTGCTACTTGGAAGTAAAACCAAGGCAGGTCTGGCAGCATACTAAAAAGCAGAGACATCATCTTGTCAGCAAAGGTTCACAAAGTCAAAGCTATCCAATAGCAATGTATGGCTGTGAGAGTTGGACTATAAGGAAGGCTGAGTGCCTCAGAATGGATGCTTTTGAATTGTGCTAGAGAAGACTTTTGAAAGTCTTGCAGCAAAGAAACCATACTAGTCAATACCTAAAGAAAACAATTCAGACTATTCATTGGACAGACAAATATGAAAACTGAAGATTAAATACTTCCACATAATGAGAAGACAGGACTCATTGGAAAAGATCCTGATGTTGGGCAAGGTTGAAGGCAAAAGGAGAAGAGAACTGCAGAGGATGAGATGGATAGATAATGTCCTGGAAGAAATGAATATGAACTTGGACAGACTTTGGGAGATAGTGGAGGATAAAAGGGTCTGATGTGCTGTGGTCCATGAGATGATGAAGAGTTGGATGTGACTGAGCAAGAAATATATACACATTTATGAAGTACATATATATATATAGAAAATATATACACATATCTATGATATGTACATAAGGTGCACACATGTAGACATATTTCTGATGTATCTATATGTATACATAAAATATATATATGCATATGTATATATCTATGCAATGTGTACTAGACATATCTATGATATATAAAATATATGCAGACATGTACACATATTTATGATATAGGATATATAAAAATGATATATAAATATACATCTACCTATATCTAATATACACACATATTTATATATGCATATATGTATGGTACATATGTATAGACAAAAATATACACATATATGTATATATTTAAATTTATAAGCAAGGAAGGATGATTAAAAAAAAAAACATTGGTCAATTTTTCTTTTACCTCTTTAATTTGGCTTTTAAAATCCTTCTTGAGAAAGCTTTTTGTGTTTGAGTCCAATTCATATTCCCTTTTGAATTTTCAGATGAGGTTATAGTGTCAGTGCTGTCCTCTCCTGAATTCATATTTTGATCTTCCCTGTTCCCTTGGTAAGATTATATGCTTATTACTATTCTGATTTGCCTTTTGCTCATGGCAATTGCTTTTTTTTCTGGCTCTTAAGGTGGAGCTCTACTTCTGGGGCACAGGGGACTTTGTTCCATGTTTCTTTTACTGGGAGTTGGGTCCTGGTTACTGACTTTATGTGTTAAGTCATCTTTGTTGTTATGGCAATAATACAAGAAATTATTACAGAAAATTGTCCTGAAGCACTAGAACAATGGGGGTGGGGAGAGTAGAATTAGAAAAAGTCCATTGATCACCACTTCAAAGAGATCCTATAAGGAAAACTCTTTGGAATATCATAATCAAACCAAAACCCCCAGGTCAAGGATAAAAAAAGCATCAAGATTAGAACAGTTTAAATAGGATGGTGCCATAATTAGACTCACACAAGACCTAGCAGCAGAGATATTAAAGGAACACAGGTCTAGGAACATAATATATTGAAGAGCAAAAGAACTGGGCCTCTTTATCAGTAAGCACTCCAATATACACAGGGGTCTTGCTGTACAGGTTCTTTGATCTGCTTTTCTAAAAGGAAAGCCAACTTTTGAGGCATTAACAATCTCCTTTAATCAAGCACATATAGCATTCACATAGTCCAGGGGAAAAAAGTCAGCACCCTGAACTTCAGAGAAAATATAGAGAAATCAAAGATCAACAGACATGGCTTCCTACTGTCTGACCAAAGCACCAATATCTGGGTTTCCAGTGCCTTGGGGCTCTATAGCAGCTTCCCAGAGTCTCATTAGGCCAAACACTTCCAGTCAGTAAGCCCCAAAGTAAAACTCAATCTTCCCAAGTCCACTAATGAGTGGGGAAGAACTTTAATCACATCAATATAATTAATAATACAAATACCTATACTGTTTCTAGTTAAAGAAATTATTCTTTCTGTACTTTACTTGTAGTAAAGACTCTTAGATGATGAAGGTAAGATTTAATCAGAGGCACTTGATTATACTAAAACAAAAACAGCAAAAGATGCTACTTAAGTTGCCATTACAGGCTCTGACCAAAAATATCATACCCTTCAAGGTTAAGTATTATCTTGAATAAAAAAAAATGGACATTTGATAAACTCTCAGACTTTCAAGACTTTGTTTAAAAAAATATCCTGAACTTAATAGAAGATTTGATATACAAGAACCAAGAGAGAAATATAAGGTACATACCAAAGACTGATTATTCGTAAGGACAGACTGTTTACTTTTTACTTTTCATATGTATATATAATTTAATATGTGTGTGTAAGGTTCTTTTAAATAATCAGGTAACTCATAAATAAGATTGGGAAAAACCTGAGTATGATATATATTTAAAAAATAAAACCATTGTGACAGGTAAAAAGACTATTTATACAAATGAGGTGTAAGAGGAAGAATTGATACAAAGGAATTAGATGGGGGAGGAAGGCTGGTAGTTCTGGTAAAGTACTTTTATTGGGAATGGGTTTAGGAGGGAAATATATATGAGTATAAAAGTCTTCTAAATTAAGAAGAAATAAAATGGTAGGGACATGGGGAGGGAGGAGAGGAAAAGAGAGAGAGCTTTAGAGGGGAGGGCGAGGGAATAGGTAAAAGGGAGGTATGGAAGGTTGTTCAGATTTATGTGAATGGGAGGATAGGGGAGGGATCTTGGAGTGGGGTAGGCCAGTAATAGGAAGGCAAGATAGTGAGTAGAATTAAAGTAAAGGAGGCAGGAGGATAAGAAAGAAGAGACATACATAAACAAAAAACAAAGATGAGGAGTAGGATATGTTTGGGAAATCATATGTCAATATATGTATGTATGTATGTATGTATGTATGTATGTATGTATGTATGTATGTATGTATGACCTGAGTTCAAATCTCACCTCAGACACTTGACACTCACTTGCTGTGTGACCTTAGGCAAGTCACTTAAACCCAATTGCTCCATCCTGGGTCATCTCTAGTCATCCTGATGAATATCTGGTCACTGCATTCATATGGCTTTGGAGGAGAAGTGAGGCTGGTGACCTGCACAGCCCTCCCACACTCAAAACAAAGTCAAGTCCAAATCATGTCATTATTTCTCTGATGGCATGACTTCTTTGGCAATGAAGGACACACACACACAACCTATCTAAACTTTATTGTAGCCTTTGGGAGGGGGGGAGGGAAACAAAGAACAAAGTAAAAAAGTATACAGCAGAGAACAAAAGAACTCACAAGGAAGCAAAGAAAAGATGGACAATTTTCAGCACAAGTATTATTTATCATACAGGCTTTGTTGAAATGGTTTTTATTATTGTTACATTGTTACTTGTTTTTGTAACAATTTGTATGGCTATTGTTGCCTATTTTGTCACATATTGTTACATAATTTGAATTGTTACATAGTTTGAATTCGTTATATAATTTGTTACATAATTGTTACTGTTACATAATTTGAATCCTCTTATGTTCTGCTCTGCACATGACAAGCTTTTTATTCCTTTCTAACTTTGTGTTCAAGTTCCAATATTTAAGTTTATGATATGTTTTTGGTTCTTTTTATATTCTGTATTTGTGTTCTGGCATTTGAATCTAAAATAAATTAAAAAAATAAAAAAAATGATTTAGGACTTGCAGGAGGCAAGATAATAGAATAAGCAGTAAGTTGTTCTACCACTCATCCTTATATACCTTGAAGAGACCAGAAGATACTGCCCCAGGAAAAATCTTGGCACAAACTGAAAATCCCCAATTAAATGTCAAATTAGAAATACTGAAAACCAAAGGAGAGATTAGTAAAATTGAAATAAGAAATCTATTGAACTAATAAATAAAACTAAGAGTTGGTTTTATGAAAAAAAAACACAATGAAATAGATAAACCTTTGGTTAATTTGATTAAAATAAAGAAAGGAGAAATTTATTTTTGTCCCTTATGTTATCCATTCTTTACATAAAAAAAATCTTTGTAATTAATGTTGTCTGTGGTATTTCCCTCAATTTGATGGCAGTGGTTTTTGTACTGAAAATTATAAAATAACAAGTCCTACCAACTCCCTGCCCCCCAACAGTAAGTTCCAAGGACTTGCTTGAGGTACATAGAGTTTAAGGGACTTTGCCAATGTCACAGAACTTGTAGGTATCAGAGATAGAACTGTTACACAAGGTATTCCCTTCATGCCATCAAATTGTCTGCCAAACTCTACATCTATGAATAAAAGATATATAGAAAAAAAGATGACAGTATAGAAAGTCTTCACTCTAAGGATAATAAGTTGCTCCTTGGTAGGTAAAATCTTGACTTTGGACTCCTGCTATTTGTTGCACAATTTGAAAATGAGTTTTCTTTCTTCTGAGTGTCATTTGTTTGAATATGAATAATTTAAGATGTTCTCAATACACCTTTCCCCCTGTTGTTGTTGTTTTTTAACAAGGTACCAGTGACAGCCTATACTAGGAATAGGAAATTTAAAAATTATCAGTGACCTCTTCTGAGTGTTATAAGTCATGATAGATTTTATTTCTGTCACTTAAAGATTTTTGCTTCTGAAAAATGTTATTCTTTTCTTTGTAGCTGAGAAGACTTATATACAAATGGCATTTCCCCCCCAAGTTGGATATCTATTCTCTCTTTAGGAAGAATTCAGTTGCTATCTCTTTGACCTATTTCTGTTCTTACTTTCAGCTTTATGATCTTTAGTATGACATACCAAGCCATTCAAGTTCTCATTGTTCTCTCTGTGCAGTCATTTGCTACTACTATCTGCTCTTAGTTGCTTTTACTCCAGACTTTCAGTTTCTGCTTATTTTTGTCTTTGTATTTAAAGTGCATAGAAAAATGTTTGGTATATAGTCAGTGTTTAGTAAATGCTTGTAGTTTATTGATGAGGGTTTTTTGCTAAGTTGTACCATCTCCCTCCAGATCTCTTTAAGAAATTATAAGAAAACCATATATCCTGGGTGTTTTTGGTTTTATTTTTTTTCCTTTTTATTTACTTGCTTGAAGGCAGGGCACCAGAAAGATCTGTTACTTGGCCAAAGTGACCAGGTCTTTGCTCCAGGGTGACATACTAGTAGCCCAATATAACTTTTAAAAATTTTGTTAGCCCAGTATAACTTTGAACCCAGTTAGCCATAATATTTATTATACCATATTGTATTTATTTATTTATCTTTTACCTTTCATGATTGTACCCAAGTGTTGAATTCTTTTTTTTAAATTCTAAGTTATTCACTTTTAGTTTTCAAATTCACTTCTGTAAGTTTTAAATTTTCCTTCTTCCCTTCTTCTGTTCCCCTCCCCAAGATGATATGCAATCTGATATAGACTCTACATATACATTCCTATTAAACATATTTTCACATTAGTCATATGGGATAAAAGAATTATAACAAATGGGAGGAATTGTGAGAAAACAAAAAAAATTAACAAAAAAAATAGTTTGCTTCACTTTGCAGTCAGACTCTATAGTTCTTCCTTTGGATGCATATGACATTTTCCATCATGAGCAGAATATGTTTTTTAAAAAGGATGCTAAGTGATGGTATGAGTTATTTCTTTGCCCTGACTTTCCCTTCTAGCCATAGGCAGCTAGATGGCACAGTGAATAGATTGCTACTCTTGGAGTCAGGAAGATTTGAGTTCAAATTTAGCCTCAGAAACTTCCTAGCTATGTGGTCTTGGGCAGGTCATTTAACCTCTTTGCCACTGGAGAAGGAAATGACAAATCACCTTAGTATCTTTGCCAAGAAAACCCATGGACATCTGGCCATGGGGTCATGAAGAGTTGGACATAACTGAAAGGACTGAACAACCTTACTAGGTATCCTTCCTTTCCCTTGTGGGATCTCAATCAGTGGCTTCATGTTGGTATCCAAGAGTGTTAGTCTTTCCACTCCCCACCCACATCTCATTGTTGTGTGACGATGTCCCAGTCCCCAGTCCTTGTCCCCCATCTTCTAAGATCAATCACCATGCCTTTAACATTCATTGCCCCAAGTGCTATTTGTTGTCTTGGGAACAAAAATTCCTAGTTAAAACTTCGTGCCTGGAACAGATAATTGTGGGATCTATTTGTCTATTTTTCCATACTCAAAGAAGAATATTAACTAGTTTTCAAATCCTAGCAAGATATTTATTCCCTTTAAACAGTAATATAAATTGCTATACTCTAATTCACCATTAAAAAGAAACCATGTAGAGACCTGCATAGCAACCTATTTGAGAATCTTTAAGATCCAAATAATGGGGGTCTATCTAGTGTTAGAAATGTAGGTGCAATACAAGGTGGTAAAGGAGATATTTGTAAGTAAAGGGATTTCTCAGCAACCTATGAGCCATATCACATTAGATGACTACGGATTACTGATGCAGTAGGGGAGAGTAGAAAGAAAAGCTGATTTGGCATCAGATGACGGCCTAGATTCTCACCTCTGTCCTTTATCACCTATGTAAAATTGAGTGAGTAGCTTAACCTCTCTAGCTTTTAATTCCCCCATGTTTAAAATAATGTGATTGGACTAGACGACCACCAGTCTTCCTTGTAAATGTATGGTTCTATGGTCCTATTGGTTCTTTCCTTTTGAGAGCTAACCCTAGTTACTTGACTTTAAAAGAGACAAATTATTTTGCATCACAAATCTAACTGCTTGTGGAGCTTTATAAAGGCTGATTAGCCAGCTGAACTGGGAAACATTTGAATTTGTCCCAATTGAGAGGCTGTGACAAAAATCAGAATGCATACCAACTTCCTTTATTAATATAGCAACCTATTGAAACTGCATCACTTTTTTCTTATAAATTAGCAGCAATAGTTATAGAAGAATCTGTAGTACAAGAAAGACTGGAATGTAATACATTATAGCATTTTAAGCTGGTTAAAGAAAAGCACAGATAAACTGGCTTTATGTTCTGAGAGAGACAAAATTTTGGAAAGGAAACTCAGCAGCACCCATGTCTGAGTATAGTGTGTACAGGCCTTTTAGATCCCTTCCAGTTCTAAAATTCTGTGATTTTGTTATTGCCTAGTGAAGTTTTTGGATGTACCTTGATGGGCTTTCATGGTATCTAATTTATGGCTTATTCTGGTTTTCTGTCTCATCTCATCTACATTCCTAACTGCTCCACTTTACACAGCTTATACTCAGCATCTCTTTCTGTTTAATGTTCTAGCTTTGGTGATGTTTGGGAGCCAGTCTATTGCTCTGACTTCATGTTTCCTCATTGTCTGTGTATGTCCCTTGTTTATGTTTTTTTTTTTGGGGGGGGGGTATTCTTCACCCTTTCTTACACCATCGTCATTTCTGTATTTCCTGATGCACTAGCCAGAACGCAGATAAGACCTGGTTCTTTCCTTTGGTTTGTATCCATTTGAGAGGGTCACAATAAATCCAGTAGTTGAAAACTTGACATCTGACTCTTCCTTTTGGTCCTCTTCACTATGCCTTCTGTCTTTTCATACACAATTTCATTCAAAGTGCAAGACTGGGGGAAGTGCTTTAAACAAATCTTGAGTAAAGTAGAGATAGATTGAACCATTTGAATCATCTAGAATATAAAAGAAATTTGGAAAGCAGCATAGATAGAAATACTTTATTTTTTGGAAAAGACTATTGGAGTAATAGAGAAATTCAATTAAGCAAGTATTTCTTTAGCCCCTCTGATTTACACATCTCCTCCCCACAATGGCTACTAATTCAAATGTGCTTTGATCTAAAATTGGCCTTTGCATTGTATGTGCCACATGTTTTTGGAGAAAATGAGTACAAGAAGATTGAATATTAGATTTGGAGGCAGGAAGAACTTTGTGTCTTTTTTTGAAAGAAAATATTGCTCAGGTATATTATTTGTGAATATGTTTTCTTAACATTAGTATTTAAAAGTTTGGCCCATGGTGTGAAGCTGTATCCTGGGACTGCAATAAATAATTAGATATTCTGTAGTACATCCAATTGCATGAAAGTGCCAAAAATATTTTGTCAAAGGAAAACCACCCCCATAATGGCTGGCTTCCTTTTATATGTGTGTCAGTCTACATCTTGTGTCCATCAGCCCACAGTCATTAGGTAGAAAGCAAGCTTTGCCATAGCTCCTTGGGAAGCATGGATGGGCATTGCATTCATTAGAGTTCTTTTGGTTTTCATAGTTGTTTTCTGTTAAAATGTTTTTGTTATCATATAAATTTTCTTTTGTCTTCAAAACTTTCACTTTTAATAAAATTGATGTTATGATTCAGATTATTCTGGTTTTTTTTGTTATTTTTAATGTACATTAGTTCATACAGGTATTTCCATGTCTCTTTGTACTCATCTTTATCCCAATTTTTTATAGCACAATTGTATTCAGTTACTTACATATGTCACAATTTGTTTGGTCATTCTCCAAATGAAAGGTATCTCCTTATTTTCCAGATTTTATTTTGGCCAACATAAATTAGCTCTTGTTAATATTTTTTGTACATGTAAGACCTTTTCCTCTTTTTTGTCTCTTTAAAGTGTAGACTGAGCAGTGGTATGGTTGCTTTGAAGGATGTTTACTGTTTTGTAATTTCTTCCTTCTGTCCAATTCCAAATTTCTTTTTAGAATGGTTGGACTGATTTGTAGTTCAACCAAGAGTGTCACAATGTGCCTGTTTTCCCACAGGCCTTTCAAGATTTGTCATTTTCTATATCTTTGGTGGTCTGCTAAGCATATATATCCTTAGTATATGCAGAATTCTTGGCACACAGTGACTGCTTTCTAAATGCTTGTTGACTGACTGATCTCTATATTGGTTCTTCTTATCTTACAAGCACTCTCATGTTCCCCCTATTTCAAAATAAATCTTTTGAATTTTACCTTCTCAACTTATTTACCTTTTTACTCTCTATTTCTCTTCCTTTTTAATGCCAAACTTCTAAACTTCCTTGCCATTCACTCATATCTAAAACTCTTTTAATCTCTAATTCCCTCAAAATATTTCTTTAAATGGTCACTATAACACAAATTCAGTAAGATGCTTGTTTCTTCTTTGACTTCTCTAAGCCATTTGATCCTTTCTTAATAATCTTTCCTCTCTTGCCTTTGGTGACATACTACACTTATGGTTTTTCCGCTCATAAGGCACAAATCAATTCCAAAGTTCTTATGAATTGATTGTGTGACATAAGGCAAGTATGTGGTACGCTAAATAGAGTACTGAACCTTGAGTTAGGAATCTGGCCTTGGACACTTACCAGCTTTATCTGCCTCAGTCTATTCAATTATAAAATAGGGATAATAAATCTCCCAAGGTCATTATAAGGGATCAGATGAGACAAATCTGGAAAGCTCTTAGCACAATCATGGCACATAGTAGGTGTTAAGTAAATGTTTCTTCCCTCCTGCTTCACTCTCCCTAGGTTTTTTTTTCTGAATTCTCATCCTTTCCCTAGGTTCTATATGAATCTTTTTTCTTCTGTCTTTTTACTTTCTTGTCTTGGTGATCTCATTCACTTCATTTGACTTCATCTATTTCCTTGAGGCAGATGACTTCCAAATTGACGCCCCCTCCAGTTTTTCTTCAGAGTTTTAGTCACATACTTGCAGCTATCTGCTAGATATCCTGATAGTACCTTAAATTCAACAAATATAAAAAAGAATATGTCATCTCCACTCCTATAAACTTGGTACTTTTATCTAGTTTTATTCCAATTAAATTCAAAGCATATGCATTAAGTAGTACCTCCTATGTACATAGCATTATGTTAAACTCAAGGATGGAAAGCAGTACAAAGAAACAAAACAAAATTATCTTGGCTATCAAGAAGTTTTCATTTTTTGTGAGGATGGAATAAATAAGAGCATACAATATATAGACAGATAAATAAACATAAGACTTTGAAGAAGGAAAAAGCACTTGTGCCTGGGAGAATCAGAGTTAAACTCCTAGAGGAAGTGGCACTTGAGCTGAATCTTGAGGGAAGATCTGAGAGCTCAAGTTCAGTAATAAAAATGAGATGTCAAGGTCAGTCAGTCAGTCGATAAACACTTTTCTGTGTGCCAGTACCTGTGCTAAGTGCTGGTGGTACAAGCAAAGGCAAAAGATGGTACTTATTCTCAAGGATTTCACAAATAATGGAGATAAAATATGTAAACAATTGTTTAGAATAAATATACACCACACTTATACACACAGATATGTGTATCATCTATTTATCTGTAAGGGAAGGTACTTGGAGATAAGGGTTGTTATGTGAGGAATAGTTCAGGTAATAAATTTTAGTCTAATCTGAGTAGAATTAAGAATGCTTGTAGAGGAGTAATGTGAGTTAAGAAATGAAAAGTAAGTTTTTAATGGCAGATTGAAAATTTTGTATTTAATCTTAGAAACAAAAGGAAAACTGTGGAGGAATCTAATCATGGAGTAATATGCACAAATCTATGCCTAGTAAGATTATTTTGACATCTCTGCGGAGGATAAATGAGAGAGAGGAGAGTCTGAAAGCAGGGAGATCAATAATTAGCAAACAACATACATGGTTGAAGTGTAAAGTGATCAAAACATCCATACTCTTTGACCAAGAGATTCCACTGCCAGGCATACGTCCTACAGTGGTCATTGGTAAAAAGACACCATATACACCAAACTACTTTAGCATCATTTTTTTTTGTGTTAGAAAAGAATTTGAAAAAAAGCCAATGTTCATTCATTGTGGAATATCTAAACAAATTGTGGTCGATGATTGTAATGGAGTATTCTTGTGGTTTGAAAATGATAAGCATGATGAGTATAGAGGAGCCTGGAGAGACTTACATGAATTGATGTAAGTAGAAGTAAGCAGAGGCAGAACAACAATATATATGATGATTACAACAGTGTTATTGGTTAAAACTACCATAAAACAAATAATTGAATGTTGAAAAATTATAAAGAACAAGCCGAGCCTCAAAGAAGAGGTTTGAAATGACCATTTTTCCTGCTTTCTAGAATGTTCACAGGGGTGAAGCATTGTATAGATTCTAGTTTTTAAAAAGTTTGTTTCTTGGTTTTGATAAATGCTTTTCTCATTCTATTTTTTCCTTTTAGAAAATGGATAGCTCTCCCTTAAATTAAACCCCCTTAAATTTAAAAAGGGAGGGTAAAGGTAAGGCAATGGGGAAATCTTGTTTTGTAAAAAGAAAAGGTATCAATAAAATCTATTTAAATAGAAGTTTTACTGAAAATATTCCAAACTTCATGATTTCCCAAAGAGTAATAATGCCGACATCAAATCTTGAAAAATACAGTCCTACTAAGAAGAATTAGGACCTATTCTAGTATGGGAGCTATGTTAGTAGAGCCAATGGAACAAAAGTGTGGGATATTTTGAAGGTGGAATCAATGACTTGGTGACTGATTGGTTATAGGGAAGGGAGGTAAGGAAGAATGAAGAAGTAAAAATAACTCTGAAGTTATAAACCTGTATGAATGTAAGTATGGTGGGGTCCTCAAGAGAAATGGATATTTGAAGAAAAGTTGTTTTAGGTGGTGAAGAAAATGAATTCAGTTTTGGACATGTTGAGTTGACGGAGTTCCCGGGACATTCAGATGGAAGTTTAGGGAAAGTAGTGGGCAGTTCTGGTCCAAATTAGAGTTCAGGAAAATGACTGGGGTTGGATTTATAGATGTTGAAGTTCTGTATATGTCATCTGCATTGAACCCATGGAAATAAATGAAATTACCAAGAGAGGGAATGGAAGGGAAAGAAGAAAAGGGCACTAAGAACTGAAGTCTGGGGGGTGGAGGGGGTGTATACATATATATATATATATATATATATATATATATATATGGATTGGGAGATGGACAATGGAATAGTAAAGGAAGCTGATAATGAGTGATCAGAAAGGTAACAGAAGAACCAAAAGAGAGCAGGGTCACAAATCAAGAGAAGAGAAACTATAAAGGAGGAAGGGATGCTTGGCAACAATAAAAACTGAAGAAAGATCAATTAGGACCACACTTGAGAAAAGACTTTTCAAATTTTATTTGGCAGTGAGTAGATTACGGTAATCACTAAGAAAATAGTCTTAGTAGAGTGATGTGGCTGAAAGTTAGAATGTAATTTGTTGAGAAGAAAATGAGTGGCAAGGAAGTCAAGGCGGCAGATAGAAACTCTTCTTTCTAGAAGTTTCCAGAAAAAGGGTGTAAAAATGTAGGATGATATCTTGAGGTGTTCATAGGGTCAAGTGCTTTTGTTTTTTTAAAGAATAGGATGAAGTGCCCAGGCATCTTTACTGGCAACAGAGTGGAAACTAGCATTTAAAGAAGAGAGTAAATAGATGTATTTTCTTAAGTCAGTCAATAAGTAGAGAGAATACCTAACTACTCCTTAAGGATACAGGAGTGGAAGAGATTAGAGACGACGAGAAAGGATATCTGAAGCTGAAACAAGTGTGAGAGGAGATGTGAATATATAGAAGAGTTTGGAGATATAGAATAGAAGAGATGGGGGAGGGGAGAGAAACCCTAAATTAATCTCAGTAACATAGAACATGAAGTCATCTGTTGAGAGAGAAGCGACTGAGGACTCAAGGAGAGAAAACATGGTTTGGAATGCAACTCTTGGGATTATGATAGAAAATCAATGAGGTAGCAGCAGTGAATCAGTTGAGACTAGATAACAAAAATTGCAGTAGACAGTTTAGTATGATTGATTACTTGGCTTCCCCTAGCAAAGGTCTAGTGTCTTGTTAGTAGGTTTAGAGAAGGAAATTGGTGGCATTTCCCTAGAGACAAAGATTCATAAGGTATTAAGGACAAAGTAGGGAAGGAACTCAAAATTAATGGACACTGTATAGTTAAATCAGTTAATAAAGTGTAACAACTGTGAAGGTAGGAAAATAAGGCTAGCTAGAAGAGGGTGAGTGTCCTGGGAAAATGAAGAAGGATTGGCAGTCCTGTGGTGAGACATGTGTTTAGATAGAAGAAGGCAGAGGGAAAAAATGGAGAGATAAAAATTATATTTAAAGAGGGGAATTTCAAAAATCAAAATCATGAAGGTGAATACATTTTGATTGATAATGAAGTTTAGGTTGTTCTCAAGCTATATGTTATTGAAATAGAATAGAAATGAGTTACCAGGTTCTGCAGAAGTGAATGAATTAAGAGGGTTACATTTTAAGAAGAGTTCATGAAACTGCCAAAGCTCTTCATTGTGAAAACAGGAATTGGAGTAGAGAGGATGACTTTGAACTGGGTACTGAATTCCTTTAGAAAATGAATGAGAATGAATTTATGGCTGGTGTATGATAGCAGCATGAAGTAAACCTCAACAGAGGATATGTGGCAGAATGATGGTGGCAGAAGGAAGTGACAATGAGGATCTAAGAGTGTTCTGTCTCTTTTTCCTGGCCCAATATATGAATCCTGGGAAATATAGGTAGAGTTACCACCATTTAACAGAGTGGTCAAGAATGAAATGTCTTTTTATAGAAAGCCATGAGCTCAAGAAAGGGGAAAGAATATTTGAAAATGAGAACTAAGTTGAAGAGAAATTTGTTAAGGATGGGGAGGCAGGTCCAGTAAGCATAGAAGAACATGAGGGCAGGGGAAGATAGGGTCTGCAGGAGCTAGACAAGATAAATGGGAAGAGAAGTGTAATAGAGGAAATAGATTTTATGTTGTGGTAGCCTATGATTCTGAATCACAAGAAAAGTGTGATAAATGTGATAAACTCAAGGATCCCAGCTTCTGAGACAAGAACTTGCTGTTTGATAAAAAATGCTTGGAAAACTGGAAAATATTGTGGAAGAAACTAGGCATAGACCAATACTTGACACCATATACCAGAATAAAATCCAAATGGGTACATGATCTAGGTATAAAGACTGCTACTTATTAGCAGTCCCTAAATTAGGGGAGCAAGGGGTAATGTATTTGTCAGATTTATGGAGAATGGAGAACTTTATGACCAAACCAGAAATACAGAACATGATGAAATGCAAAATGGATAATTTTGATTACATTAAATTGAAAAGTTTTTGTACAAACAAAGCAAATGCAACTGAGATTAGGAAGGAAGCAGAAAACTGGGAAAGACTTTGTTACAACTACTGTCTATGAGAAAGGCCTCATTTCTAAAATATATAGAGAACTGAGTCAAATTTAAAAGAATACAAGTCATTCACCAGTTGATAAATGGTGAAAGGATAGGAACAGGCAGTTTTCAGTGGGAGAAATTAAAGGTATCTGTAGTCATATGAATAACTCTGAGGTACCACATCACACCTATCAGATTGGCTAACATTACAAAACAGGAAGATGATAAATGTTGGAGAAGATGTGGGAGAATTGGAACACTCATTCATTGTTGGTTGAACTGTGAACTGTGATCTGTGAACATTCTGAAGAGAAATTTGGAAATATGCCCAAAGGGCTCCAAAAATGTGCATACCCTTTGACCCAGCAATATCACTTCTAGGACTATATCCCGGAGAGATCATAAAATGGGAGAAGGTCCCACATGTATAAAAATATTTATAGCTGCTCTTTTTTGTGGTGGCCAAGAACTGAAAATCAAGGCAATACCCATCAAATGGAGAATGGCTGAATAAGTTGTGGTATATGAATGTAACAGATTACTATTGTGCTATAAGGAATGACAAACAGGCAGACTTCAGAAAAACCTAGAAAGACTTACATGAACTGATGCTGAGTGAAGTGAGCAGGACCAGGAGAACATTATACATGATAAGAACCACAGTGTGCAAGGACTGTTGCTGATGGACTTAGCCCTTCACAGCAATGCAAGGACCTAAAATATTCCCAAAGGACTCTTGAGGCAAAATGCCATCCACATCCAGAGAAAGAACTGTGGAACTGGAATGCAGAATGAAGCAGACTATTTTCTCTTGTGCTATGTTTTGTTTTCTCATGGTTTCTCCCACTTGTTTTAATTCTTCTATGCAGCATGACTAATGTAAAAATGTGTTTATAAGACTATATATGTAGAACTGCTCCCCCCTCCCCCAAAATCACCAGGCAATTTGGAAAAGTTTGAACTAATTAATTTTAAAGAATCTTAGGAACTGGGGAAGAGGAAAAAGTATAGCTCTGCAGTGCAAAATTATTTAAACTACACAATCCAACATAAAACCAAATTCAGCTTTAAATGCACAATGCAAAAAAAAAACCATTGTTACTTCAATGAACTGGATATGGTTTCTGATTTATGTCTGTTCACTGCTGAGGGGAATTGATAATAAAGTCTTATTTCTTTAAAATATACTATAATATGTAAATTTGATTAATTCAAATCAGAGTACACATTCTTGGTTTTACTTTACATTATCCTTTCTACTTCTACTCAGTACTAGATTACCTTCCTCTGTAGTTTTAGCATCTGAAAAAAATTAATTAAAGAATTCTTTCTTACTTTGGGATTTTCACAGGCAAAGAAATTTGACAGGGACTTTCTGAACAAAACAAACTTAAAATAAACAACAAAAACACTACTAGTAATAACCTCAGACTCGAAAAAAAAAGCTACATCTTTTCTAAGGGTATTAACGTGGAAGAAAACCAGAACATCAAAATATTTTCCATACAAATCTCATTTGGTTGGAACCATTGAAATTTAAGACCAATGGTATTTGTCATATTTATAGCCCTTTCCAAATAAAGTATTAGATTTGAAACTTCTTGGAAATATAAAGACCAATGCAAACGTAAGACACTGTAACTTTGGTTGTTGCTGTTTTGATCAGGAATGTCTATTTCAAATTCATTTATCTTCAGGTTATGACATTTAATATCTGAAGTAATCACTTCTTCCTGAATAAGCTTAGCACACTATACCTCTCTTATTGCAATTTCACTTTAATACTTTGTGTTATGGTTATTAATGTACATTTTATTTCCCCTATGAGACAGTAAATTTCATGAGGGCAAAATCCATGTTTTATTCATTGTTGTATTCTCAGTCAACCAATTAGCAAGTAGTTATTAAGCACTGGGGACACAAAGGCAAAATTAAATCAGTCTCTCACCTTAAGAAACTCATTGCAAACCTATCATAGTCACTGATTTTGAAGGCAACAATTGAAATATTTGTTGGATAAATGAATGAATCTGTGGTAGATCCTCTAGGGTCATAAAAAGAAATAAGAGGCACAACTTTTGTCCTTGGCATACTTATAATGAATTTGTGGGAGACAAAATAAAACCATTCTGTTTCTGCAAATGTGAAATGTAATTTTATCACCTGCTCTGCTTATTTCATAGGATTATAGTGAGGAAAGTGAAATATAAATCTTACAGTGTTATGCGAAGATGGGTTGATATTATTATTGTTATTATGATTAGCACTGTTTTATTATGCAGCAGCAATAGGAAAATACCAGAATTTTTCTAATGGTTCTGTTATGAAAAATGGAGCACCATAATCTCTGATGCATCTAAAGACTAGATGAACCAATGGGGGAAGTCCATTGCACGTTAGTAGGATGTAGCATTTTGCCAAAAATGAATTTGCATCCAGGAAGTGGCGTAAAATATATTATCCAGGAGGAATTACTCAGTATGAAAATGAGAGTCTGATCATGTAGTGAGAGTGAAATATGACATATGGAGAGGGTCCAAGTGCTGTATTGGTGAGACTTAAATTTGTTGACTCGTCAGGGGTCATAGGTCAGTAAGGACTCTTGAAGTTGTATTCCTTTCCAGCTTGGTAAGACAGGAAGCTAAGACAGGATCAGGGCTGGAGAGCTGAATTTTTTTGGTTGTTGAGAGAGTTTTAACATTCTCTCTAGATAGGAGGGAGCTGCCCCACAACCAAGACAGAAATGATAATTTCAGTAGGTTTTCTCCTTAAAACCAGGTGAAAGCTAACTGGGCAAGTAAAAAGGTAGAAGATTGTTTTGTTTGTCCCCTCCCCCCTCCCCCACACTCCCACTCACTTAGGTGCTAAAGCACTGAAGGAGTGGAAGGGGGTGGGAAACAGAAAACCTGAGGTTCCTAACCTGCCTTTCTCTTGGAACTGGGATCCATTTCTAAATGTGTTGTTTTATTCTATTAAAGACTGCACCAAACTGATTTGCTCTTACTTCTCATAAATGGCTATGATTGACTCTGTCTTATGAATTTCCTTATGACCCTTTATTTGAGACATTGGGGTGAAGGACTCCCTGGAGAGACATGCAGGTTTCTTTGAACAAGGTTATGATCTCAACTCCCAGTCCACTGCTAAATAGTTTTTGCTTTCTGTTTGGGGGCATAATTATGAGTCATTTCGTATGTTTTCTAACAAAACTTTAAAAGGCAGAAATTACCACAGATTTAAATCTACCTCCTTAATGAGTCAAACATTTCAGTCTCTAGGGTAATCACAAAGCATTGTTGAAAGACCTAGAGGAAACTTGTCTGTGTAGGTGAACACCCTATGGAGGATTTACGGGATGACATGAACAGAAGTTTGTACGGAATTGTAGGTCATGGATGGGTAGCAACCTGCACCACCGGAGGGGGTGCCCACATTGATGAGAACACAGATCTACCAAAATACAAGATCTGCTTAAGTGTTATGAACAAGACACAAAGAAATAATCAATGCCCACTCACTAAGTGGCATAATGCGGTAGAAAAAGCACTGAGTAGGAAATCAAGAGACTTGAGTTTTAATCCCAGCTCTTCCACTATCTTGCTTTATGACTCCTATTACACATAAAATGAGGAAGTTGATTATGTACTGATTGATCAGGAGGAACTGCATTCTGATTTACCATGTTTAATAAGGATAACATAATAAATTCTTTTTTTAAAAAAAGACAATTTTGAACTGTAATCTTTTTCTCCGTCTTTGGTCTTGAGACTTGTTTTTGTATAGAAACTTTGATTTCATTAAGAACTGACTGAAATTAACTAATCAAATTATTTCCTTAAAATGAGACTAAATATAAACATTCTTCTAAGATGCGATCAGTTAAAATGAACTTGTAGGACATTTTGCAGTTGAGAGATGCACTGAAGGTGACTGACTATAATATTTACCTTGTGAAAGGGCTTAGGTGAATACTGGAACATAATTATGTTATTTTACAAAATAAGTCATCTTAACAGCTTTTATTAAGAAGGTCTCTATTACTAATAAGTATGACTTAGATGTATCCAGGCACTACAATTTTGTTTTTAAAGCACACGCTTTGATGGATAAATTGTTTCTACACCTATCCATTCTTCTGAGATGTGTATGAGGAGTGTTTCATTCCCCTAAATGTAACAGATGTTTTAAACCATTGGTTAGAGAATATTACAAACTGCCTCAACCAACTGTAAATCATGTCAAAGTGGAAAATAGCATGCTGTTGGGAGGATTTATGGACCCAACAGAAAATAATTAATAGAACAACTGATACAAAAGGAAGAATGCACTGATTATAGTCAGGACTAGATGATTGATAGTAGAACAAACTTGTCATGAAGACTTTATGCTTAGACTCCCCAAAGACCATCTGGAAGGTCTTTTCTGGATTTTACCTACACATTTTCATTTAATAACAGATTTAGACACCTCTTAATCAATCTCTTCTGTCAAATGAGGCTGGAGACAAACCACTAAACTGGAAATCCTCAAGGACAGTCAGGCTTTAGCAATTGACTAAGGGTCTAACTCACTCACAGAAAGAGGTTATGGAATTTGATGTGCATCTGTCCTAATGTCCTTTATCTTCACACACATAGGTTAGAGTAGATAGAAGCAGTAGCTACACTATGATGTTGTAGAGGTAATCCCCTGCCCTTACAACCTTCTTGTGACTTTGCTCATTAATAACTATGATTAAATACCTTGAATTTTTGCATTTAATCTTACATGCATTATCTCTCTCTCTCTCTCTCTTTCTTTCTCTGTCTCTCTCTCTCTCTCTCTTCTGCATATTGTCTCCTCCAACAGAATGTAAGCTCCTTGAGGATAAAGACTGCTTATTTATTTATTTTTGGAGGGATTGTCTTTGTGTCTGAGGTAGCACCTAGCACAGTGCCTGGCACATGGCTATTGCTTAATAAATATTGTTGATTTATATTAAATATTATAAATGTAAGTGCCTACTTGCTTCGATACTATGACTTAATCAATACTGCTCCCACAGAAGTTTTCACAGGTGCTTTTCGGGGATTTCTGTGACTGAACAAATTCATTACCTGGTTCCTGAACTTCTGGTGATCGGCCTCATTGAATGCAATCACAGGTGACATAAATGGTCTTTTGGCCTGCTCTTGGAGTCTTTCACACATGTCAAAGCTTTCATTCCACTGGGATAGCCTGGTAAAATGCAGGGTCATCACCAGGGGTATGCTAGACCCAACTTGAATCTCTTCACTAGCTGATTTTTAAATTTGTAGCATGGAATTTACGCCTTGGAATTGGGCAAATGTTACAAATCAGAGCTTGTTTTATTGTTTTATTTATTGTCTATACTTAAGAAAGTGATGGAAAAAATATTCATAGTGCAACTGAAAAGTGTGTCATGCATACATTTTTAGGTGAAAGTCTGTTGTTAAACATTTACTACACACACACACACACACACACACACACACTTATAGTTATTTATTTATTTGTGCTAGCAATTATATGTAGTGTATACGAGAATAACTTCAAATGCGATGGTACTGCAAAAACGTTTGCTGATCACCAGTTTTTTCCTTCCTTTCCAGGCACAAAGAATGGTAAGCAGAAACACAGACATGATAGACTACAGTGTGTATTAGGGGAGCAAAGAGTGTTCTCCAGTTTAAGTGAAGCATAGAATGTAGGAAAGGGTTTATATGAAGTGAGGCTTGGTACATTGGATGGTGCCTCTGTGTGTGCTATGTGTGTGTGTGTGTGTGTGTGTGTGTGTTAGTGTGTGTGTATGTAATTTGTATATTAGGCAAAGGACTTTGAAATTTTTTCAGTAGACAATAGGAAGTCATTAGAGGTTTTGGGGATGCAAACAAAGAAATGAATAAGGAAAACATTTCTGGCAATGATATGCAGGGTGTGTAGAGTGGTAAAGAAATATAAAAGCAAAAATGTGCATACCCTTTGACCCAGCAATATCGCTACTAGGACTATATCCCCAAGAGATCATAAAAATGGGAAAGGGTCCCACATGTACAAAAATATTTATAGCAGCACTCTATGTAGTTGCCAAAAACTGGAAGTCAAGGGGATGTCCATCAATTGGGGAATGGCTGAATAAATTATGGTATATGAATGTAATGGAGTACTATTGTGCCATAAGAAATGATGAACAAGAAGACTTCAGAGAGGCCTGGAAGGACTTATATGACCTGATGCTGAGTGAAAGGAGCAGAACCAGGAGAACTTTATGCACAGCAACAACCACAGTGTGTGAGAGTTTTTTCTGGTAGACTTAGATTTTTGTAATAACACAAGAACTTCTTACCAAAAAAAAAAAAAAATCCCAATGGAGGATCTCAAGGCAAAATGCCTGCCACACTCAGAGAGAGAAATATGGAAGTCACTCACATATTGTAGCAGATCATGTTTGTGTATGTGTATGTGTTTGTGTATCATGTTCTGATTTGTTATACGATTTCTTTCATTTATCTTAGTCTGACTACATAGCATGACTATAGTGAAAATATACTCAATAGGAAAGTATATGTAGAATCTATACAGAATTGTATGCAGTTGTGGGGAGGGAGGGGCTTAGTGGGGAGTAGGTGGGGGGGATAAAATCGCAATTGTATGGCAGTGATTGTTAAACATTACAAAATAAAAAAAAATAAAATAAAAAAAATAAAAAAAAAAGAAATATAAAAGCAGGAGGATCTATGAAAAGCCTTTTGCAATAGTCAAGGTGAAAAATAATAAAAGTCTGTATGTGATTGAAGATGATAGAATGAGAGAGGATGGAATAGACTTACATAAATTTAGAGATGTTGTGGAGGTAGAATTAACAAACTTTTAGTAACTGAGTGAATATTACAGGCCAAGGAGTAGGATGAACCAAAGACTACCAGGCTGCAAATACAGAAAGCTAGGTAAATGTTGGTGCCACAGGTAAAAACTGCAAAGTTAGAAGAGTCTGCACATTTAGAGGGAAAGAAAATAAATTTCACTTTAGATATGTTTAGATATGTTTGAGATGGCAAGGGAGTGGGGATATCTTGGCAGTAGCTGGAAATATTGGTCTATAACTCAGATGAGATGTCAGAGATAGAGGTATCAATTTGGGAATCATTTTTACAGAAGTGAGTGGGTAAAATCAGGAAAGTAAATGAGATAGAAAAGCCAAAAAGTGTAGATAGAAAAGAAAAGAGGGATAAAAACAACTGTTTGGAGAACATCCTCAATAAAAGGGTCAGGAAGGAGAGTAGTGACTAAAAAGTTAAGATAACAACAACCTGGTGATTCTGAATCCAGGGAAAGAGTATCCACTGCTGGGAGATGGTTCTGCAGAGATTTTTATTTATTTTATTTTATTTTAATTTATTTATTTTAAGTTTTCAATGTTCATTTCCACAAAATATTGAGTTCCAAATTTTCTCCCCATCTCTCTCCTCCCCCCACTCCAAAACATCTTGCATTCTGACTGTCCTTTCCACCAATGTGCCTTCCCTTCTAATACTCCTCCCTTCCCTTATCCCCATATTCTCTCTTGTCCTGTAGGGCAAGATAAATTTCTATACCCCATTACCTGTATTTCTTATTTCCCAGTTGTATGTAAAAACAATTCTCAACATTTGTTCCTAAAATTTTCAGTTCCAACTTCTCTTCCTTCCTCCCTCCCTATCCATCCCCACTGAGAGGGCAAGCAATACAATATAGGTTATATATGTGCAGTTTTGCAAATGACTTCATAGTATTTTTTGTAAGACTAAATATACTTCCCTCCATTCTATCCTGCCCCCCATTTCTTCTATTCTTTCTTTTGACCTTGTCCCTTCTCAAGAGTGTTTACTTCTAACTGCTCTCTCCTTCCATTTGTCCTCCATTCCATCATCCCCCGCCCTGCTTATCCCCTTCTCTGCTACTTTCCTGTAGTGTAAGATAGGTTTTCATACCAAATTGAGTGTGCATGTTGTTCTTTCCTTGAGCCAAATGTGATGAGAGTAAGCTTCACTTTTTCCCCCTCATCTCCTCCCTTTTTCCCTCCACTGAAAAAGCTTTCTCTTGCTTCTTTTATGAGAGATAATTTGCCCCATTCCATTTCTTCTTTTTTCCTCCCAATGTATTCCTCTCTCACCCCTTAATTTTATTTTTTTTAGATACCATCCCTTCCTATTCAACTCACCTTGTACTCTCTGTCTCTCTGTCTCTCCCCCCATATATATGTATATATATATATATGTATACATACACACACACACACACACACACACACACACACACATATATATATATATATATATATAATGTGTGTTTGTATGTGTATGTATAATCCCTCCAACTACCCAGATACTGAGAAAAGTTTCAAGGGTTTCAAATATTATCTTTCCATATAGGAATGTAAACAGTTCAACTTTAGTAAGCCCCTTGTGATTTCTCTTTCCTGTTTACCTTTTCATGCTTCTCTTGATTCTTGTGTTTGAAAGTCAAATTTTCTTTTCAGCTCTGGTATTTTCATCAACAATAATTGAAAGTCCTCTATTTCATTGAATGACCAATTTTCCCCTGAAGTATTATACTTAGTTTTGCTGGGCAGGTGATTCTTGGTTTTATCCTAGTTACTTTGACTTCTGGAATATCATATTCTAAGTCATCTGATCCTTTAATGTAGAAGCTGCTAGATCTTGCGTTATCCTGATTGTATTTCCACAACACTCAAACTATTTCTTTCTAGATGCTTGTAATATTTTCTCTTTGACTTGGGAACTCTGCAGTTGGCTACAATATTCCTAGAGGTTTCTCTTTTTGGATCTCTTTTAGGAAGTGATTGGTGGATTCTTTCAATATTTATGTTGCCCTCTGGTTCTAGACTATCAGTGCAGTTTTCCTTGATAATTTCATGAAAGATGATGTCTAGGCTCTTTTTTTGATCATGGCTTTCAGGTAGGCCCATAATTTTTAAATTGTCTCTCCTGGATGTATTTTCCAGGTCAGTTGTTTTTCCAATGAGATATTTCACATTATCTTCCATTTTTTCATTCTTTTAGTTTTATTTTGTAATTTCTTGGTTTCTCATAATGTCATTAGTTTCCATCTGTTCCATTCTAATTTTGAAAGAACCATTTTCTTCAGTAAGCTTTTGAACCTTCTTTTCTATTTGGCTAATTCTGCTTTTTAAAGCGTTCTTCTCTGCATTGGCTTTTTAGACCTCTTTTGCCATTTGAGTTAGCCTATTTTTCAAAGTGTTATTTTCTTCAGCATTTTTTTGGGTCTCCTGTAACAAGCTGTTAACTCACTTTCTGTGATTTTCTTGCATTGCTCTCATTTCTCTTCCCAATTTTTCCTCCATCTCTCTTACTTCATTTTCAAAATCCTTTTTGAGCTCCTCCATGTTCTGAGACCATTGCATATTTATTTTGGATGTTTGGGATGCAAAAGCTTTGACTTTTATGTCTTCCCCTGATGGTAAGCATTATTCTTCCTCCTCTGAAATGATGGGAGAAAATACTTGTTCACCAAGAAATGAACTTTCTATGTCTTATTTTTGCCCCTTTTTTGGGCATTTTCCCAACCAGTTACTTAACTTTTGGGTCCTTTGTCAAGAGTAGGGTATACTCTGGGGACCTCTAAGTTCTCAGTTCCTCCAAGGTGGCACAATCAAGGAAGAGGAGTTTCCTCCTCAGGGCCCTCCAGCTCAGCCATGGCCCAGGACTGTGTTCAGAAATCAGCTGCTCAGTTCCTCCAGGGGCTTTGAGCTGAGTGCTCCAACAGTGGACACTGGCTGCTGCCTGCCTGCTACAGCCACCATCACCACAGCCACTGCCACCTGTGGTTGTTGCCACCTCCACCTGGGCCCAGGAGTAAGGGAGGACTCTGCTCCCTTATCACTGAGGTGAGAAAGCTTTCTCACTGACCTTTGAAGCTGCCTTTGGTGTTTGAGGGTTGAGGGATCTGAGAACCTCTGCTTCTTCTGGGGATTTTGCCCCTTTGGCCTGCTCAGGGTTTGCTCCTCCCAATGTTGCGGTCAAGCCTGGGCTGTGCTCCACTCCAAGTTTGGTGTGACACACCTTTCCCATTGGCCTCCCAGATCACCCTGGGTTGGAAATCTCCTCCCCTCTGTCATTCTGTGGCTTCTGCTGCTCTAGAATTTGTTGAGAGTCATTCTATACAGGTATTTTGTAGGCTGTGGGGAAAGAGCTAGAGTATGTGCTTCTTTCTACTTTGCCATCTTGGCTCTGCCCCCCTGCAAAGAGATTTTTAAAAGTGACAGTTGGGGGGGGGTGTCACTAGATTTGTTAGTTAAAGGATCACTGTTTACTTTAGAAAGCAGTTAGAGTGGTGGAGGGAAATCCATCCTCAGTGTTGAGAGTAATGAGCACATGGAAGAACTGGATGTAGACAATTGTTTTAAGAAGAATAGATATTAACTCGAAGAGAGGGATGGGATGATAGTTGAGTGGCACACAGCAGTGCAATGCTAAAACTGAAGAGACTTGAAAATGTTTGTAGACAGTTGAGAGTGACCATTTTTCTGTTAAGGTAGAAAAATTGAGTGAGGATGAGAAAAAATATTTCTAGCTAAAATGAAGTCCTAGGAGAAATAAGAAGAAATAGGTGCAAATATTGGCTAACATATAGGACTAGAATTGCCTCTCCTGTAACTAGATGGAAAAAGGAAAGAAAATAATGATTGTGAGAGTGTTTGAGGGTTGGAGGAGAGCCAAAGGAGCTCACATTAAAAGACCTTACCCTTCTTGATGCTAATTTTGCTAAAGTGTGTTTTTGGAAGTGATGTGGAGGGGAAAGGCTTGAAATAGTCACAACAGAGAATGAATTAGGAATTTTATTTAAGTTTAGCATGGAAGATTATTAAATACCAATTAAGGCTCAGTTGAAGGTATGTACCACAAGTTTAGAGTGATAAGAATCAACTCAGTCTTATAATTTTCTTAAGCAGGGTTTAGCAGCCTTGGGGTAGGAGTGGAAAAATCAGAAAGTAGAGTTTAGCCAGGAATGAGGATTTATAGATAGGGTATAGTGAAGGGACAAGAGATTCTAAGATAAGAAGGATGAATGAATGTAAAAGTATTAAAAGTTGGTTATATACCAAGCACTAAGAGTGAGGATAGAAATACAAAAGTGAAGGCTATCCCTGACCAAGGAGTTTGCATTCCAATAGGATAAAACTATGGGTAATCACCATCACCAGGAGAGGTTTATCATTCGTTCTCTAGAACTATGATTAGTCATTGTGTTGATCAGAATTTCAAGTTCAAGAAACTTAAAGTCCTTCACAAATTCCTCTATAATGTTCCAGAAATCTCACCCCGTCCCTGGACTTCACTTATACATTAGAGATACCCTCCACCCCTTTAGTCTCTCCCTCTCACTGTTTTCCTCTCAGAATCTTCATTTTAAGGAGGAGGTTCAGGCCAGCCCTTTCCTCATTCCTCTCCAGGCTGTTCACCTGACTTCCTACAAGACTCTTGAGCCCTAATTCCATTTTTCTCTCTTTCTTCACTCCCCTTGTTTTTCCAAGTCCTTTTTTTGTCTTTTTCTATCAGAATGTACGAGCCTTGATGGCAAAGGCTCTATTTATATCCTCAGCTCTTAGCACTGTGTCTGGTATTTAGTAAGCCCTTTAAAAAATGTTGCTTACCTTATTGACTTGATATTTGGGCAGGGGTAGCTAGTAATTTTTTTTTTTAAATAGCCTCTCCCTACCTCACCCAGATGGGAATTGCAGTTCTACTCATGAACCATATCTCTTGTTGAATTTTCTTCCCTGCACTCCCCCAAATCCCATAATAATGTTGAATATAGTATAGATATCCAATCTTTAAAGGCCACTGTAATTCAGATCTCTGAAACCCCAGCAGATTTAGCCTCCTTTGTATTCTGGATTACAGGCATGTTTTACCACACCCAACCAGGGAAGGTTACTTTGTTTTAGAAAATCATGTGTGTGCTGAGGGAAAAATATTAAAATAGCTTATAAAATAGTCGACTGGTTATTGAAGGGAATTAAACCTGAGTTAAGGAGAAAGTGGAAGAACAGCAATGGATCAAAGGACTACAGTTCACGGAGATCAAAAAATAAGGTTTAACATATATCAAAGAGTGAGAGAAATTGCAAACTATGGAACTCTGTGGTACACAATTTCAAAGTTTTAGAAATCGCACAGTTGTCAGAAGGATAGTAAGGTCTAATGTATTTGACTTTGAGGTAGAGAAGAGCATGATGGAGTTGAGGAATTGCATGGATATATTATTAATGGGGTCACCAACATGAATATAGGAGTTCTTGAAGCTGAAGTCAGGAAACTATATTCTGTAGACAAGGACATAGTTTTGGGCAAATAGATTCTGCTATTTGCAGGGTCTATTTCTTCTTGAGACTCTGCCCTGCAGGCTCGTGTTCTTTTCCACGTATTTGCTCAGAGAACCACCCTATTTCTGGATATCATACACCTCATTTAAAGGTCCATATGGCAGAAACTTATCAGAGGCAAACGTTTCTGAGAAAAAGCAGCATTTCAAAGTATTCTTAGTGTTTCATTTTCCTTCCAGAATCATCCATTTTTCTCACTGCCATGAATAAATTGGTGATAAGCCTTGTTTTTTTAAGAAAAAAAAATTTTGGAGCAAAATCTGATACAGCTACATGAAAAATTGCCCTTTTAAGGGCAAAATTTTCTTTTGTTTCTTGAATGATTTGCTCTTATGAGGCTCTATCTACTGGTAACCTCACACTTTTAGATGCTTTCAAACTTTGGTGAAAATGTACTTTTTAAAGTAAACTTTCTTCCCATTTTCTTATGTTGCTGGAGATCTTGGCACTAGATTTTATTAACCAATGATCCTTTTCTGAATTGGATGTTTGGGATTAACAAATTGATGAGGAAAATTTTTGTGCTATGATGTCTTTCTATATTTTGTCTAAAAAAAGTGTTTAGAGTTTATATGATTATTAAAAACTGTTCTTATTAAAACTCTGGTGCTAAAGACAGAAAACAGATAGTAGTTCCTACAACTTGAGTTCTTTCCATGATTCCCAGTTAGGTGATTGAAGGTTTAGAGTATAGTAAACAGTGAGAAGAGGAATTTCCTTCTGGCCTACCGAATATATGCATGTTCAATCACCCTTGGAAGAAAGTATGAGTTTTTCGAGGGTAAGTTGTTTTGTTTTGTTTTGTTTTGTCTGTTTTTGTTTTGGTCTTTGCATCTCTAGCACAAGTTAAGTACTTTGTCAATTCTTGTTACATTTGATTGGATTGAATGATGAGTGAAGACTGGAAAGAAATCAAGAAACTATGTAGGAAAATCCTTGAGGGATGTTGGGGAGAGGAATTCTATTGTCTACCTCATATCTTCTCTTACCCAGTTTCATAACATTTGTGCTTAGCACACAGAGACAATCAAAAACAGGCAGCATCCAGAGCACACACACTTCAAAAATAGACATTAACAATATCAATCTTGTTTTATTTTAGTAAGGACTAAACAAGATCCAAATGAATCCAAACAAGTGCCAGAGATGTCTAACAGCTTTTATGTTGTGGAAAACTTCAAGGCTGCCTATCCCAAATGAATTATCTATTCCCAACTCCCTAATGATTTCAAAGGAGATCCTGGGGGGGGGGGGGCAACAATCTTTTACTTCCCTTTTGTTATTGGATTGTTTCGTTTGTGTATGACTCTTTGTGACCTGATTAATGTATTTTTTTGATTTTTTTTTGGCAAAGATACTGGAATGGTTTGCCATTTTCTTCTCCATCTCATTTTGCAGATGGTGAAACTGAGGCCAACAGGGTTAAGTGACTTGCCCAGTGTCAAACAGATAGTAAGTGTCTGAGCCCAGATTTGAACTTATAAACATGAATCTTCCTGACTCTAGGCCCAGATCTCTATCTACATCCCTTGCAAAATCAATATAAATACATAACAATAAAATGACAAGATATTTGTCAGACAATTTAGATTCAAGAGGAGTATACCATCTATTCATAGCAAAAAAGATATTATCTGTAATGGGAAGCTTTTAGTGAATCTGACCTATAGGAGATTATAATTCTGTTTTATTTATCCAAATGCATGACTATGCTTTCATATGGCAATTGTAGAAAATACATTGAGATACAAGCTTAAATGGATTTCTGCTTAGTGTATTTTTGCAAGTTTTGTTCTCAGTTGAAATCATTGTTGTGGGGTCTTAGAGGCAAACCATCTGTCACAAACCTGCATTGATGTTTGAAGTGACTTGAAGAATAGGTAAAATTGCTAAAAGACCTGTTTAATAATGTGGAAGTTTGAATAGAGACATTTGCTTCCCTAAGAAGTATTTTAGATAGGATATATGATCCTTTTTTTTTGAGAATAGCTTTTCTTCTAATAATGTAGATAAATAACCTCTGGAGTGCTTATCTTTCGCATTTTGGTGTTGGGGGACAGGACTGAGAGTAATTTGGGCTTTTATTTTCAGAAGTAACTATGATATAGACAAATTGTAGTTATTGATCCAGCACAGTGCTGTCCCTAGCAAGGGATCATTTGAGTGACTTGGGAGCCATACTTGTGAGTTAACATTTTAAACTTTAAGAAACATTAAGCACCTCCTATGTTCTGAGAATTATGCTAGGCCATGAGGGAAGATACCAGAATTAAATTTATTAGGTGTTTTAGAGGTTGATGAATTCTGTCTTGCCCCTCTCTAGTCTATTTAGGGCTTTGATTCAAGATCCTCCACATTGACTAAGCTCCCATCCCATATGAAACTCCTTTCACTTAGATCTGATTGATTTTAATAAACCATTTAGTCTTTACAATCATAATAATCCAAAGCAACTAAATTAAATTAAGAAAAATTTGTTAACACTGTACCAAACAGCAGATGTTATTACTTTCATTCTGATCCTCCAACCATATTATCTTCTCCACATTTCTCCTAGTTGGAGTCTGGTCTTTGTCCGCATTCTTCATTCCTCCTTCCTCAGGCTTGAGTCTAGGGACTCCCACAGGCCCTGTGCTGGTTCTGTGCTTATAGAATAGGAAGGCAGGTGGTCTCTTTTTGAATTAGTCGAGAAAGAGAACTTCTCAATCATTCGTGGAAGTAATACGGGCATTTGGAGACCTGCTTGCAGGTGTGTTGATCCAGCTGTGTGCTTCCAATGGTCTCAGGACCTTTGTTTGCATTGCTCATTTGATTCCTTACACTAATTGATCACTTTGGCTCAACAGGATGGAAACAAGCTCCATGCAGCTGTTTTAACTCTGTTGGCATAGAGCATGGCATTCTAGATACAGGGAGCGCCATTGGTTAAGGCGATGAGACAGCGAATAGCAGAGATAGGGGATAACAAGTAGTCTAGGTTAGCCAGAAAATGGCATAAGGAACAACGTGAGATAGAGTGAGAAAAAAAAAAGGCTGGGCTAGACTGCAGATGGCTTTTAATGGCGGACCTTAGTCTGACATATAATTTCTTTTTTCTTTAAATTTAAATTTATTTTATTTTCAACTCAGAACAAAACAAGTATGATAATAAAGATGATTGCACATGAAACTGTAATTGTACCATAAATAACTTGCAATTCTCTCCAAATATACGGCAAAGTTATTGTATAAATTTCTTGTTTTCTTCCTTCCCTGCCCCTGCCTAGAGATAGCTACCATTAGACACACACACACACACACACACACACACACACACACACATAATTATTCCATATATACTCTTACTTATCAGTTTGTTCTCTGGATGTAGAGAGCATTTTCATATTCCCTTTATTTTTAATTTTTGCATTTATAACAGTCAAAATGACTTATTAGCTCAAAGTCATTCTTAAAACAATATTGCTGTTACTGTACACAGTGTTCTCTTGGTCCTGCCTACTTCATTCTTCATCATTTCATGCAAGTTTTTTCATGCCTTTCTAAGATCATCGAACCCATCATTTCTTATAACTCAGTAGTATTCTATCACAACAATATGCCACAACTTGTATAGCCATTCCCCAGTTGATGGGGCTTCTTGCAATTTCCACTTCTTTGCCACCACAAAAATGCCACTATAAACATCCCAGTCACATTCAAAGTTATAATTACTATTTCCCTCCATCTCATTTTTACTCATAATTTCCTTTCTCAGTCTTTCTTTTTACCCTATCCCTGTTACCTTATGTTCTCTCCTCACCTTCCTTCCCCCACTTCATCCCATCCCCAGCATTCCTGTTATGCCCTCCCCCAGTTCTAATTTCAATCCATACACCCTTCCAAAATTCCCCCCATTTTCTCTCTCCACGCTTTCAAAGATCAATCCATATACCCCTCTAAAAGTCGCTCCCCACCGTGTCCCTGTTTTCACATCTGTCTATACATTGAGAAGACTTCTGTATCTTTCTAGATGTATTCATTATTTCTTATTCAACTCAGATGAGAGTAAGGTTCCTCCACCCCCTCCTGCTTCCTTTTATTAGTTCTTCCTTTCATACATTATTTTTTAATATAATTTAATGACTCCCTTTTTCCTTTTCCCATCCAATTTTATTTTTTAAACTTATCACATCATACACAACTCAGCTTCAATCTTTCTTTCAAACTGCCATAGGCACAACAGTTTTAAGAATGCTGATTAACATTTTCATATAGTTTGACTTTAATTATATATAATTAGTATATATTATACTGTATAATTAGTCTTCAATATTTTCCTTATATTTCTTCTAGATCTTTTATGCTGAAATTTCTCTTGAGTTCTAGTCTTTTTATTACAAACACGTGGAAGTCTTTTAGTTTGTCAAATGTCCATTTTTTAAAAATTCTCCAATATGCTCAACTTTGCTGGGTAAGTTATTCTTGGACAGAACCCTAGCTCTTTTGCTCTTTGAAATATAATGTTCTGAGACTTGTGGTCTTTTAGAATAGGAGCTGCTAAGTCTTGTGAAATACTGACTATATTTCTGCGGTATTTAATTTTATTTTTGTCCTTCAATTGGGAAATGACTGAACAAGCTGTGGTGTACGAATGCAATGGAATGCCATTGTGCTATAAGAAATGACAAACTGGAGGACTTCAGAAAAACCTGGAAAGATTTATATGAACTGATACTGAGTGAAATGAGCAGAACCAGGAGAACATTATACACAGTAAGAGACACAGTGTTCTAAGACTGTGTCTTATAAACTTAGCTCTTCACAGCAATACAAGGACCTAAAACATTTCCAAAGGACACATGCTGCAAAATGCCATTCACATGCAGAGAAAGAAATATAAAGTCAGAACACAGAAGGAAGCAGACTGTTTTCTCTTTTGTTATGTTTTGTTTTGTTTTCTCATGGTTTCTTCCATTTATTTTAATTCTTCTATGCAACAGGACTAGTGTGAAAATATGTTTTATAAGAATGTATGTATAGAACCCATGTAAGATTGTATGCTGTCTTGGGGTGGGAAGTCAGAGGGAGAGGGAGAAATTTTAAAATTTATGGAAGTGATTGTTGAAAACTGAAAACAAATAAATTAATTATAAAAAAATTGCTTTTTTTTTCCTTATCGCTTACAATATTTTCTGCTTAACCTGGGGGTTTTGAACCTTAGCTATGATTTTCCTGTAAGTTTTCCTCCTTGGATCTCTTTTATGTGGTGAATGATAGCTTTTTTCTATTTCTTCTTTACCCTCTTTGTCTAGAACTTCAGGGCAATTTTTCTTAATAATTTCTTGTAATATTGTAAACAAATTCTTTTTTAAAAATCATAACTTTAAGACAGTTTGACATTCTTATATTGTGTCTTCTTGATCTTTTCCTACATCAGTTTTTTTCTAACAAGGTATTTCAGATTCTTTTCTATTTTTTCTAATTTTATTATTTTTTGTGTGCCTTATAATGTCATATAATTCCTCTTGCCCAATTCTAGTTTTCAAGGAGTTATTTTCTTCCTTAAGATTTTGGACCTCTTTTTTTCCAAATTGATTAATTTTCTTTTCATAATTTTATTGGATTGCTTTTTTCCAACTAATTTTTCCTCTATCTCTCTTATTTAATTTTTGAATTCCCTTTTTAAGTTCTTCTAAGAACTCTTTTTGGGCTTGTGACCTTTTGATGTTACTTTTTGGGTTAGAAGTGACTTTTTTTTTAGCCTTACTATCTTCCTCTGAAGATAAACCCAGATCTGGCTATATGTTACAGCCTATTCACACTCACCATGTGCCTTTTCATCCCCCTCTGTATGGTGCTCATCCTTCAAAATGATAGTGTTCTAGAATTTGCTGCCATGCAACATTGGTAAAATTTTTGTATTGAAAAGAGATGCTTTTACTATTATGGAAAACTTGAGAATAGCAGAAGCACTTTGCAACTTCCTCAAACAAAATCAGCCCTCTCTCTTCCTTTTCTACTCTGAGTTCAGTTCATTGTCCATCTGTAACTATCTTTGGTCAGGTTTTTTATCTTTTGTCATTTTTATTTTTGTTTTGTTTTGTTTTATTTTAGTAGTTTATTCTTATAATCAAGTTTTAATTCATACAGGTTCAATGCTGGAGAAGACTTCCCATTATTCCACTTTACTATCTGTATATCCTCAGACTACAAGCTGATTTTGTTTTTGCATTATGTTCTTTTATTCTTTAAGGTTTCTCTTGATATTAATTTTAACCAGATTAGTTTATAAAGATATTGGGAAGGTAAGGGAGGGAGAGATTGGAATGTAATATGAATGAATAAATTAATGAAATGTATTTGCTAAATACTTACTATGTGCAAAACACTATATACTACATATGGAGAAATATAGAAAAATCTAGGTAGTTCTGTTCTCAAAGAGTTCATACTCTTATTAGTAGAGACAAAACAGGAAGGAGGATTCAGCTGCAGGATGGATGGAAAATCTTAGAAGTCCCAAGGGTACATCAGCAGGATAGATAGCAAAGCCTACAGATTCATAGGGTCCATCAGCAGATCATATGGCAGTTCCTAGGCTTCTGAAGTTTAGAACAGTAGGGCAAATGATAAGTCCTGGTAGTCTTTCATCTTACTTCAAGAATTGTAATAGAGTTTAATGGAATTTAATATTATAATCAATTCAATGATATTATTTACTTCAGTTTTTGCCTCTTCCTAGGTATGACTTAACACAAATAGTTGGAACAGGGACATATATCATCAGTATAATGGAGGAAATCTAATATAGACTCCAGCTTAGGGAGGTCTTCCTTGTGAACAGTATGGTCTTCAGATGCTTCTGTTTGCAGATCCCATTTTTTTTGATTACCTCAGGCCCCAAGACATTACATAGCTTTCTGAAAGAGATTTGTAATCTCTCAAAGGAATGTGGCTTGTCCATCCACAAGTGACAGACCAAATGGATGAGGAATTTCTTTTGTTCCAGTTTAAACATCCATCCGAACAGACATCTTGGAGAAACTTAAACAGTACATACATCTTGGACAATAGATGGACAATGAGCTGGATTCAGAGTGGAAAAGGAGGAGAGAGGATTGGTTTTGTTTGAGGAAATGGCAAAGTGCTTCTTCTGTTCTTGAGTTATCCATAATCGTAAAAGTGTCACTTTTCAATACAAAACTTTATGAGTATTGCATCGCAGCAAGACCTAGAATGCTATCACTTTGAAAGATGAGCGTCTTATGGAGGGGGATGGAAAGGCACATGGTGAGTGTGGATAGGATGCAGCATATAGCCAATGAGAAAAGCTAAAGATTCAGAGAAAAGTTATGTCTTCAAGTAACTGTTAAGGGAAAAAGAAGGGGTAATCATGTAGCAGAAATAATTTGCCAACAGAACGTGAATCACAATTTAATAGCAAAGTTTTTGTTCAGTACAGAATAGTAAAAGCAAATTTCCTTCCATACACTGAGTATAGTTTGTCAGATTGCTGTATCATCACCGAAAACGTGAACAGTCCCCACGTATTTCACAATAAGGTCGTATCCAGGCAGAACACTTCTCATGGCTCTGTCTCATAACAACAAGAATCAAAAGGCAGAGCATACCTAGCATTTTGCCTGTAAATAACTGTCTTTAACATGTTTTTTGCTCTGTCATGGTGGCTACCCTACTCTGTTCCCTCCATTATAGGATCTCACACATTTTTACTTATTGACTCTGGTGGCTACCTTGAAGCTTTTTCCAAACGTCCTATAAACATAATAGTAAATAGCAAAGCAGTTTTTAGGCACAGATACAATGTTTATCTCATTCTGGGCATGTTTATAATAAAAATTAACATGCGTTGTTGGAAAAAATGACCAATTTGTGAATTGCACTTTAACTTATTTCAAAAGCTAATAGTTAGTATTAAATATCTAGTAGTTTTTTGCAGATCCCTAATAAGTGGGAAAATGTGTCCTAATAATACCTCAGAGGCAGTGTGGTAGTGGGTAATATGCTGGACTGGGCATCAGGTAGGGCTAGGTTCAAATCCCACCCTTAACATTTACTGTGTAACTCTCTCTGAGTTTTAGTTTTATTACTTACAAAATGGGGTTACCTGTAGTACTCATCTACCCCAGTTCTCATGGGGTTCAAATATGATAATCTATCAAAAGTGCTTTATAAACTTTAAAGCTACATATAAATGTCAGATATTCTTGGCATCCAGACATGATTTTAGCTATTACATTTAATAAGCCTTTTTGAATGTCACACTTTTTTTATTTCATATTAGCACTTTAAAGTATTTTGAAGTTTTTGAAGTATTTTCCTGTGGTAACCCTTCTCAAGGTCTTAAATAAACAAATAACTTTGAGAATAGTGATTCACAAGCAAGTATAATTAGTGGAAAGTCTTTGTTGTGAGCATTAGTGAGAATTTGGTCTGTAGATTTACTTTCGATACCATTTTCTTTTTATTTTGTTTTGGACTTGTGAATTCATTGGTGTAGTGAATTCGCAATGAAGAAATTCCCCTCGCTACGTTGATTGGTAACAATTCTGCACTTTATAGTCTCAGAGAGTTTCCTGAGACATTGAGAAGTTAAGTGACTTACCCAGGATGACACAGGTCCAACTTGAATCCAGCTGGAACTTTCTCACATCTGTATCTCAGAAACAACACACCTTCCCATTCTATCTAAACGTTTCTGCCACAATGACCCATGATACTTTGGAGAGAGTAAGGGAAATTAAAGTACTGTGCTATAAGCAGCTTTACAAACCTTTCCTTTCAGAAAAAAAAAGACTGGTTAATTATCTTCAATAATAAATAATGTAATCCCTCCTTCCTGATTTTGTAATAAATCTTACAGTTTAATATTGTAGAAGATTGAAACCATTAGCAGTCTTTAAAAAGCTAAATTCTCTTGGGATATTTTAAAGGTATTTTTCAATTCTCAATTAGAATTTGTTTCTGTTTGAATTAGATGATATTGCAAATAAACACGGAGAATGTAAGAATCCTTTTTCTTCTTTTAAAAAAATGATTTTCCTAAAATGAATGACTAAAAATAATGAAATCTTCAGGATAATTACAAATGAAACTTAATGACAATGGACTGAATTTATTCACATTCCTAATTCAATCTCTACTGGTAATATTTTCTCCTTAGGGTGGTGTATTTAAAATTTCTTTCAGGATAAGTAAATCTTGTAATTAACTGTACTTTATAATCAGTTCAGATTGAATATTGTAGAAAGTCAGTGTCTTTTTTTTTCATGTTGGGTAATCAGGATGAAAAATCTCTAAATTTTATAGTTGTGTCAATTGAAGACACGTAATTATAAATTCTAAAACCAAAAAAACCCCTGTCCTGTTATCTATTCCATGATGTTTGGGAGGCCCAGTTTTCCTGACTTCTGAGTTCATCAGGATGCCCACATCTCCCTGTGGACCTTCAATTGACCAACACACGTTGCACTTATGGCTCCTAGGTTTAAGCTCTAGGGCAGCAAAAGGGGAAATTATTTGGAGCAGATAATTTTCATTTCTAGGAGTTCTTGTCCCCTAAATAAAATGATGCTTTAATTAGGAGAGTCAGGAATATAAGCTGTAGTGTGCTACAATGGAAAGAATTCTGTATTTGCCCTATTTTCCTGCTTATAATAATATTTGGCATTCTCTAGGTCACAGTTGTCTCACCTATAAAGTAAGGGAGTTCGATGTCAGTAAGAATTTCTCTTCAAGATCTTAATCTAGCATCCTATAATTTATATTAATTCATAGTTCATTATACATTCCTTTGCATTATTATATATTCCTCTCTACAGACCTGTCAAACTGGCATCTTTTCTGTTTCTTAAATAATGACACTTTATCTCCCATCTCCATTCCTTTGCTTTGGCTCTCACTATATGCCTGAAATGCACTCGCTTTTCTACTTTGCCTTTGAGACAACTAGGTAGTAGACAAAGCATTGGTCCTAGTCAGCAAGATCTGGTTTGAATCTAGCCCAGACTCTTACTAGCTGTGTGACCTTGGGCAAGTTGCATAGCCTCTGTTTGCCTCAGTTTCCTCATCTGTAAAATGGGGATAATAATAACACCTACCTTCTGAGGTTGCTGTGAGAAAATATTTGTAAAGTGATTAGCTATTATTATTATTTTAGAATCCTCGCTTTCCTACAAAACTTAGCTTACACACTGGCTCCTATACAAAGGCTTTGCTAATTCCCCTAGCTGGGAGGGACTCTTTCCCAGTTGCCTTATATTTATTGTGTTCATATGTTTGCTTATATTTATTTACATGCATACTATTTCCCTCCAAAGAATATAAATTTCTTTAGGGTAGAGGTTATAGCAATCTGATTTTTGTGTCCCCAGTGTCTAGCAGAATGTCTGGTACCTGGGGAATACTAAATAAATTCTTGTTGATTGGTTGATTAAAAGTCTTTTGCAATTTTGATTAGATCCTCTGGTGATTTTCAAGACCCTTAAAAAAGTGCAGTGCTTGCCACTTGGTCAACTAGATTTTTCTGATTCTATTTTTTATTTTGAAACATTATGTATGTGCTTCAGAATTCAAATACTAAATCAAAACTGATTTGCATTTATTTGGTTTATCTGGGGACAAATATGGATTCGGATGACTCCATTTATATACTACAGCTTATTTATTTGCAATTACTCTAAGATATGATACGCCAGGGGAATGACATGTATGTTCACACCATTGCTTTGTACAAGGAGTCAGAGTGAGTAGCATCATGGAAGTGAGGTCACTAACTGTCCCTAAACTTTTCACATGTGGAGTGGGGAGAAGCAAAAGATGGTTGAAGCTTTTGGAAGTGCTCTCATTTCAGGGCAATGCAACCAGGGGAATGTCTTGTGACAATTCTGCCACCTGTTTGGCTGCAGCTCTTTCCACTGGCTTCCTTCCTTGTGCCACAGGCATGGAGGTTAATAAAATTAAAATCAACAAGTATGCTGACCTTGCAGTGTTGTTGTAAGGAAAGGTCTCTGTAAAATTTAAAGTATACATAAATGTGTTTTTATTGCTATTGTTGTTTATTAGTATCATTATTATTTTTTATTACTTTTTACATCCCTGCTTACTAGAGGATCAGGATGGTGTAGTGAATAGAGAGCTGGCCTTGTAGTGAGGAAGACCCATGTATGACAAGCACTGTGTATAACACATACTGGCTGTATTTGACCTTGAGCAAGTTACTTGACTCTCAGTTCTCCTAGGTAACTGTCACTGTGAGTGACAGATGGAATCCTAACATGCATATGTAGAAGGAAGCTTACATTTCTGGGATTCATCAGATTGATGAACTCACAGAACTGGAACCTCCCTGAAAATGCCTACTATGTATGGGTCATAGTCCTTAGTGCTGGGTATTCAAAGACAAAATAATGTCATAACTGTTGCCCAAATTTAAAAAAAAAATATAATTCAAAACATTGTGTAAATATAGATGCATAGGGGTAAGTACAATTAGGAAAAATCTGTAGGTTGGTAGATTGTGGAATGGAGCTGAAAAGAATAAAACAGCTCTCAGATTTTCCTTTTAAACTCTCCATTTGGGTTTAGTTTGCATTTTGTCTTAAGGGTTTTACAATCACTAGTTTCCCCTCAACTCTATCAAATGGGTATCTGTTATTCAAATACTCAAATGGATTGATGTGGATGTTCCCTCAAGACCACAATCCATCTGTACTTTCCCCATTTTGTGTCATTCTTGTCCATGACAAGCTACAGGAGGTCCATCCAATGTGTGTGTGTGTGTGTGTGTGTGTGTGTGTGTGTGTGTGTGTGTGTGTGTATGTGTGTGTGTGTATGGGAGAGGAACTCCCTCAATTTCTCTTGATACCCCGAGGAAAACAGTGTAGCACACAGTTGTTCATCTGTTATCCCTTGTTGTCTTCATATGACCAACTCATCTTTTCTGATCATAACATTTCTTTTGAGTTAACTGGGCAGAAAAATGTGAAATTGTCCTTGAAGACATTTACAATAAAGGTTGCGTGTTGCAAACTAATGCGCACAAAACAGGTTGTCTTTAACTGAGCTAATATGAGAGTCCCAACATAATTTGATGTCACAGTTCAAACATGTCGACTTTGTTAACAAAATAGAAATAGCAATTAATCTTCAGCCTTCACCATATGGCAGAGATATTGATTTTCAACAAGCTAGCAGTCAAATTAGCATCAACCACAAGCCCTGCTCATCTGGATAACTGAGTTGATAATTAGATCTATTCCTTCTCTCTCAACTCTCTGGGTTTTACACCAAGGCTTATCATCTCTCCTAATTAAAAATACCCAGACTCCTCCTGGCAAGCTCGTGTAGTGTGAGTAATTAGCAGTAATCTAATCACGTAATTCAGATAATTTTTTCCCTTGCCTTGGCTGTTTAATTTAACATTTGTTTTGAGCAAGAAAGCAAATGATAAAAGTTTCTTTGAAAAGTATAGAAAGGTTGATGTCTCTAGCTAATGGAAATGAATCAGTACCTAATTATATTACCTTAGCAGTCTGGAAATTCTCTGAATTTTTATAGGGGTTCTGGGCATTAAAGGACATGTAAGAAAATTGATTTAGGCTACTCTGAAAGGTTGAGTCAAGATTGGTGCAGCATAGCTTCTTTAAATATAATTCAGTGGAACTGAGTAGCTTTGATGTCTGTTTTAGTGCCAGCTTATAAAAGACATATTTGGCAAGAAAACTGAAAAATCAGATTTGGCACTTAGCTGTTAATGCAAACAGGATTGCAATTTAACATTTACCTAGCCTTTACTGTTTCAGACTTGTTGCTATTGAAATTCAGAATAATTAAGTATGTTTTTCACTTTGAGAGAAGCTTGCCATTTGCAAAAACATTCACTATTTTATTCCAGTAAATTGAGTGTTTATTCCTAAACTTGTCCATTACTTCTCATATAGGACCAACTCCAGATTCTCAGGGATAGATCTTTAACCTGACATTTCAGTTCTCCCACAATCTCTCCCCCAACTGACCTTTTCAGCTTTATTTCATATTGCTCTCCTAGAACATCCAAGCCAAATCTAGGCATTAGCTTAAGTCATACCTTATACAACTGTCTTCTCATCTCTGCCCCCAGTCTCTCCTCATACTTATCTTCTATCAAATCACATTTCAAGTGTCTCTTCAATGGAACTTTCCCTTTTTCCTTGAATTGACTCCTTTTTTCACTCTTACTAGATCATTTAATTGTCACATACATGTTGTATTTTCCAGTAGTATAGAAACTCCAAGAGGACAAGGGTCATTTCCATTGTTTATATATCTCCCCAAGTGCAATATTTAGCACATAGTATTTATTTAACAAGGATTTATTGAATAGAATATGTATGCTGGTCTAGTAGTTTAAGAACTAATGTGACAGGTGACAAGAGAACATATGTACTTCAAATACCTAATGTATTACACGAAGATAAATTAACCACAAATAATAATTAACATTTATGTAGCTCTTTAAAGATTACATTATCTTGTTTGAATCTCCCAGCAACTCTGTGAGATAGATGTTATTCTACCCATATTATAGATGAGGATATTGAGACCAAGAGAGATTAAATGATTGGCTCAGGGTCACACAGCTAGTAAATTTCCTGAGGCAGGATTTGAAATCATGTTTTTCTTACTCCAAATCTAGCATTCAATTCATATATCACTTACCTAGTCATACATAGGTCAGAGTTTATTCCTTTACTTCTATTTCAAGTAGACGATATATTTACTGTCTCAACTCTTTCCCCACTCCCAGTTCCTGTCTTAATTCTTTTTGATTTTTCCATAGAAACTATTGTAAGTTAGGCATCATTTCCCTAACTTTTCTGTTCATCTCTCCATTTCCTTTGGCCTTTTCATTTCTTTCTTGATCATTTCCTTTAGTTTTTGAAGCTGACCTATCCCTGAACTCTGAGCAGCTAGGGCATCTGGAGCTAGTAAGTACTGAGTTCATGAATTAAAAGTACTGCAAAAATGACATTTATTTTCTCTAAACTCTGCTATTGATTGCACTGTAGCTTTTATCAAGAAATGTATTAGACTTCACATCACCAGGATTAATGGGCTGCAGTTGAAAGTTTTGAGGGCAGCCTGCCACTGATGGCTTATTTCTCCCTTAAGAGACAGCTCTATGGTTAAAGGGGAAGGAAAGCCCTGCTTCTAAATGCTTGTTTTAAAGTAACTCTAGAAACCAATTTCCAAATAATTCCAGAATCAAAATATCAACTATAACCATAGGAAAACATATTTTTAAAGTACCCAGAGAGTGACTTTATAATTTGGGTTGGACTGGATCCACAAGCTTCCAGTAGACTTGAGGTAAGATGAACATATATGATATGACATAATGCAAAACAACAAACATTGATTAAGCTTCTTCTTCTGAGGTGGGCATTGAGGATGCAAAGACCAAATAAAAAACAATCCCTCACCTCAAGTACCATACTTTCCTCTGATGGGAAAGGAAGTAAACCTGTGATTTCATTGCTGTAAAGAACTCTCAGATGAAGAAACTCCAACAATGTAGGTGAGCACCTTCTCTACAACTTCTAGATTCAGAATGTTTCCTAAGCTATCTGTAACTTCTCACTTTAAGTATGGGAAACAAAATAAAAGTTCCATTTCTACAAGGTCAAAACTTGCAGTGGGGAAAGTTAATCAGAATTGTGACCTCGTAGAGTCAAGTAAAGAAGGTCAGAAACTTGTGGGCAGACTTGACTACCTGTTTGAAGAAACCTTATCAGAACCGAGAACATGAAGTCATTGTAAGGAGCCACATAAAAATCCAACTGCACTTGTTAATGATGTACAGTAGGTGTGTCAAAAGATTTTGACCCAAAAAAGAATGGACCAATCCATCCTCTGATGGATCTATCCTGCACGAACTTTATAAAAATGCTTGTGTGTGTGTGTGTGTCTGTCTGTCTGTCTGCCTGTCTCTCTCTCTCTCTCCCTCCCTCCTTCTCAACCCCTTCCTCCCCTTTCTTTCTGAAGAAGAGTGGAGTTCACCTTAACCAAGGTGTTCAGTTCCTCTGAACTCTAATAAATTTCTAATTTATCTAATTTAATCTAATAATTTAATAAATTTCCTTGATACCTTTTTGTGTGTCAAGCATGTCTCTAATAAAATGACTTGCTAAGGATAATGCAGCCAGTATATATTAGAGACAGGATCCAAATCTAGGTCTTCCTGACTGTGTGCAGTACACCATGCTGCCTCTTACTGGTGGGATAAAACATGTAATAAAATAGCTGATCATTTCAGGCAGAGCAAGTGAACACTGGCAAAATAAGGAGTTTAAAATGAAAGCAAAAAGATGAGTATGAACACACAGAGAAGGTGTAGAGTGCATGGATAAAACTACTTTAGATGAGGCCTATGGTACAGTTTAATATCCACATTATAGGAAATATTTTGATAGCAGTTTGTGTGATTCTAGCCCCATCTGAAAATGATCTTTGTATTCTCAGTTTTTATGTGGCACTGTTTGGGGCCTCTTCACATTTAGCACTTTCTGCCTTGTATAAGTTATTATACATATTTGACCCTCAGAGCCATAAACAGCTTGAGATGAATTTTTTTAAAGAATGGCCTACTTCCTCCCTGACAGATGAAGTTTCTCTTTATGATACCACTACATCTGCAAATCTCCTCCCAGCCTTTCACAAGCTTCTACCTCCAAATGGTTCAGCTGTCCCTGAACCAGCTTCACCTTTCCCCCAAGTCCTGTCATCATGGTGCCTCTCCTAAAGGACCCACCTTTGGTTCTCTAGCACTCTCATAGGGGCAAGACTCAGACCACTCTTTCACCTAATATAACTGTACCCCCAATATTTTTGTCTTAGATAAAACCATTATTAGTTATTGTTCTACTTTTCTGCTTATCTGCAGCTGCCCCCATTTGGTTAAAATTTCCTTGAAGTCAGATTCTTTGTGTATTTCATCTTTGTTGCCTTCCTGCATATAGTAGGCACTCAATAAATGTTTGCTGAAATAAATCAAATTGAAGCTATGCTTACTAAAGTATAGCTCTATTGAGTATTTGTAATATTTCATAGCTTCTATGGAGTGACTTCAAGTTAGATGAGCAGAAAAACTCCTCTAGTAATATGTAAGAACATGGAATGTTTGGATTAAACATACCAATGGAATGTGTTGAGGCAGTCACTCTTTTTAAATCAAAGTCCTATGAGCCAGAGAGGCAATGCAGAGCTACCCCTATCATGATCACATGACCCTTGAACGCCCAAGACATGTGTCACCAAAGCACCTTCTTCAGAAATTACCCTCCCTAAGGAGATGTCTTGCATGAGGTACTTTCAGTCTCCTTCCTCAAATTTACCTGATATATATATCCTCATTGTTTTACTTCCAGTTTACTAACATGTGTTCATGTTTTATTCTTTAGAAGCATTTTAATAGAGACTAGCTGGAAGCAATGTCCTAACAGGTATGTTTCTTAAGAGCAGAGTCTTTCATTTTTGTCTTTTATTCATGGTAAAATGCCTGGCACTATAGTAATTTGTTGATTTGCTTGTTGGTTGATTAGCCTGTACCTGTATGCCTTGTTTGGATTTCTTCTAGTCAATAGCTGTTAAAGTTAAGAGAGATTAAAATAGAAATGGAAAGGCCTTTCAGATGCAAAGGAAACATTTTATACCTTAGAAGAGGACTGAGATCTGAACAGTTCAATTGACTATGACAAAGTATGTGAGAAGATGAAATTCTTTCAGGATATAGACCACCTTCATATCTTTGCCTCCAACTATTCAACAAGAGGAATCTGGGAAGAATAAATGGGCTAAGCACCATATGTAAAGGGGGAGGCCCTCACTGAAGGAAGTCATCTTCTAATCAGGAAGGATTGAATAGGACAGCTCTTGCCTACCTCTTGTCTGACAAACTAATCTTAGTCTGAGGCTCATGACCCTGCCTAAAAGACCACAATAGTATTCTAGTAGTAAAGAGTACTATTACACTCTAGTTGAAGACACCACATTTACCACTCAGTTTTGTCAAAGGCTGAAGATGAAGAAGACTGCAACTGAGTATTGAAAGGCAAGCACAGGGAATCCAATGGATTGCCCCATCTAGTAGAGCTGCTGAACCTAGTGAAGAGCCTAGAGACAGAGGAACTGCTTGGCACAATCTGGCCACAATTCTCCAGCAATTTGCCTAGCCAAATTCAATAACATCCCCCAAACAGCTCACCATAATGAAAGGTCAGCTTCATAGCCTAGGGACATTATTAGCTAGTCTAACAATGGACTGATGCATCCAATTTAGTCTCAAAGAACCAGATTATCTGAGAAGTGGAGAAACTCATCAGTCACCAATGGTTGTGACATGCAGCCAACTTGAGGAGAGTCCTCCAGAGAAAGAAAGGATGTTGAAGTCCTTTAGTTCTGGAATTGGAAATTATCTTGACTACTATCTGTTGCCTTGACTGCCATATAATCTCCACACGTGTGGCTTCACTGCTATTTTACTATAAGTTTGCACCCAATTGTTCCCCTCCATAGATTTTCAGGGAAAACTTTTTATCTACTGTTCTGCTATGTCCTTTGAGTAAATGCCTTTGCTAGGAACTGTCTGTTCTCTGTCAAAGGGCAGCACATTGGTACAGGCTCATGCACTACAGTGTTAGAAGAGTGGGCATCTCCAGGATTATTTGTAGAACCCTCAAATTAGTAGTAGCAACCTTCTGGTACCAGTAGGGAAGTGAACTCAGATGGAATGCTATTTATTTATAGGTACTCTCTCCTTTCATTATAACAACTCTATCTAAGGGCAGCTAGGTGGTGCAGTGGATAGAACATGAGTGCAGGAATCAGGAGGACCTGAGTTCAAATGTCACCTCAGACACTTGACACTTACTAGCTGTGTGACCTTGGGCAAGTCACTTAGCCCCAATTGCCTCATCCTGTGTCATCTCCAGTCATCCTGATGAATCTCTGGTCACTGGATTCAGATGACTCTGGAGGAAAATTGAGGCTGGTGACCTGCACAGCCCTCCCTCACTCAAAAACAAAGTCAAGTGCAAGTCATGTCATTATTTCTCTGATGGCATGGTCTTCTTCGGCAGTGAAGGATAAACACACACACACACCAACTATGTCTACTTATGGATGTTCACCCCAACCAAAGCATGAACAGAAAATATTTTAGAAACATGAAGACTATTATAAAAGGGACAACAAAGTAATGTATTCAGTCACATTTACTAAAAAGGACAACAATACTATATGCTAGGAACAGAACTTCCCAAGGCCTTGAGAAATGAATTTGGTTTGATCCTGGTAGGGTTAAGATATTTAAGATGATTTAATACACACACACACACACACACACACACACAGTTATAGAGCAGAATATCTTGATTAAGAGAAAACCTACATGATCTAAGGTTACATTCACTTTCTATTGAGTTTGAGTTCTCTGAATTCCTTTAAGTCCCAACAAAAATCCCATCTTCTACAAGAAGTCTTTCTCAACTCTTCTTTTCATCCACACTCTGGAAATTATTTCCTATTTCTCATATGTATATGTATATATACATATGCGCATGTGTGTGTATGTATGTATATTTGTGTACATATATATGTGCATGTGTTTATGTACATATATATATGTATGTATAGTTTATATGTATATATTTTGGGGGTGGTTGGTACAGTAGATAGAACACTGGGCTTGGAATCAGTAAAATTCATCTCTCTGCATTCAAATCTGATCTCAGACATTTACTAACTGCGTGACCCAGGGCAAGTCACTTAACTCTGTTTGCCTCACTTCTTCTTCTGTAAAATGGCAAATCACTCCAGTATTTTTGCTAAGAAAACCCCAAAGTAGAATCAAGGAGAGTCAGACACAACTGAAATGACTGAACAACTACAACATATATTTGCTTGCTGGTTGCCTCCCCTATTAGATTTTGAACTTCTTGATGGCAGAAACTGTATTTTGCCTATTTTTTTGTCCCTAGTATTTTCCCTGGTAACTGACACATAATAGTTCCTTAATAAGTGTTAATTGATTCATTAATTACAATGCTTTCTTCTATTTTAGGAATAGCGTTCTAAAAAAAGGAGAATCTTCTCCAGCTCTTGCTTTGTGTTTTATATTAAACTTCTATTTTTCAGAATTGTGTTATAAAAAGAGAATAATTTTTATTTGCTTGTTGTGTTTTGCTGAAAATTGCTCTTCACATCTGAAATATTTGCTTTGGTTTGGCAGGATGTGAGGAGATAGTATTTTATTTTAAAATGTTTGAATTTTGGGGGAAGATAATTAAATAGAATGTTAACTGAACAGTAAACCACTAATGACACTCGAAGGTCTAAAAGCTAGCTAAATTAGAGTAGCATTCATAAACTAACCCTGAAGGCTTTCTGCTGCTATCAAAATATGCAGAGAAAGAAGAAGTGCTAATTGGATACTATTACAGCTCTTTGAAATTTTTCACTTTGAAGGGTGCATTTAATCCCTTCATCTCAGGGAGGAAAAAAAACCCTGAAGGTTTAGACTAAAAAATGTATCTTATCTGGTGAAATATTTGGAATTTATTTGTTTAATATTTAAGTGGTTATAAAATTTTGGAGTAGTAATTATCTAGGAGAGACATGTTGGCAGGAGAAGCAGTGCCCTTTATATTGCAATTGAAAAGTATTTCAGAATTAAAGTTTCTGTATATCTTCTTGGGAAGACCCTTCACCACAAAATTTAAGGAGATTCTATCTCCTTACTGGACATAAACAAGATCCACAAATCCACAGCTAGGAAATGTCAAGAATGTAAAAGGCTTTGAGACAGACCACTGTGAAATCTATCAATAGGTCATCATTTAACATTTTTGGACTTTAATTTCCTCATCTGTAAAATTAGGTGATTGGATTAGCTAATCTCTGTTTCCCTATCCCGCCCCCCACTCCCCCCCCCCCCACACCTTACCAAAGGATATGCAGTATTATTTGAGTACCTACACAGTGGGGCAAGAATTAAAAAAATTATTAAGAATAATAATCATGAAGAAAGAATACCTAATTCTGGTTCATTGTTGATCAATTTCATCCGTTGTTGTTTCTGCCTGGAATTAAATTTAAAAAATAGTCCTCCTACATGCTTGTTTAAAGGATCACAGATTCAAAGCTAAAAAGGATATTAGAGGTTAACTAGTTCAAACTCTTCTTTTTACACATGGTAAACTGAGAACCATAGATATTTAGTTATTTTTCCAAAGCTATCCAGATGATGGATGGCAGAGTGGAGGTTCAAAACTAGGTCTTAGAAGTCTAAAGCCAGTGTTCTTCCTGCTGTACCATGCTCCTATCTTTATATGATCAGGCCTATAAAGGGTATTTAGGACATCACAAAAATATTCAATTTTTTTTCAAAACATGGAATGATATTAAGATTATGACATTAGAATCTTTAATAACTTTTGTCCAAAGGGAGGTATGTTAACAAGAGAGATAATTCCAGTAAACCCTGGAGGGTTTTTTGGGTGTGCCATGTGAGAATCAGCAACTTGTAATTGTGTTGGCTTGAGATTTATTTTCCTCAACACTTGATTATCAATTGTTTAAGCAAAGTATAGTTAAGTGGATACTGGTTGCTCAAAAATAACTTGAAACTCAGGATAATAACAGTATACTTAAAATTCATTAAAATATTGGGGTAAGTGTAAAAAAAAATTGCTAGGATTGATGTCAGAATATTAAATTTTAAATTTTTGTAGTGTAAATACTCTGCTCCTTCCAGAGTCAGATTGATACATCTCCCCCAAGGGTTCTGGGGTGCCCTATAGGCTTTTGGGGGGAATCTTTCTTCTATACCAACATCAAGTTGAGCCCCCCATCAACTCTTTTATTTTCATTGTTAGAGGTCAGTAACTAGCTCTCTAATTTCATTTGTCTATTTAATGGTCATTATTTTTTTCAAAGGAATATTTGCTTAAAAGTATAGCAAGCACAAAGGTTCATTTTCCCCATCAAAACTTTGAATGGAGGAAGAGTGCTGTTGCCTATATCACCTTGGTTTCTTGGAAGTAGGCTTCAAAGTGAGTGCAGTTCAAATCCTGCTCAGATATTTACTAGCTATGTGACCTTGGGCAAATCATTAACTTTTGTTTGCCTCTGTTTCACCCCCCGTAAAATGATGCCTACTTATGGCACCCTGTAGTGGTACCTATAATATAAAGCACCTACATATACAGGTTGTTTTAGGAATCAAATGAAATGATATTTGTAAAAACATTTTGCACACATTAAAACACTGTACAAATGCTAGGTACTGTTGTTGTTTGTTGCTCTATTACTATCACATATCTTTATTCCTACTAAGCTCACATCCAGATGCAGCATGGCTGTTAGACAAGTCCTTCAATTGTACTGCGATCCTGAAAGTCATTCCTTGCCCCTCTGGCTGTTGATACTTTACTAGCTCTAGCACTCAGACTGTGATGTTCTGGGATGCTGGAACACCTTCCTGATGAACATCTAAGCTCACTAAGTCAAGTCTGAACTTCTTTCAAATACTTGAAAATTATAAATAAAAACATCAAGGACTGAAGCCTGTTTCTTGGGGCCGCATGGCCTCAGAAAGAAGGACCTTGGGCTTGTTTTTTTAGTAGCATGGTCCTTCATTGGTCACTATAAGTGAAGGCATCATTGCAATAAAGCAAGGAGAGGTAAGAAGGGATGGCAGAGAGACAACACATAGAAGAGCTTTCAAATAAAAGCCAGATGGAAAGACCCAGTCATCTTTAGAGTACAATGGAAAAGCAAATGATGTCTTTTCTTTTATATTATTTTCACTGATCAATTGTTTAAGCAAACATCTATTTCTGATGTAATACCAAAGACTTTGGTGGCAAGAACTTTCTTTTGAGGATCATTAGTAACTATGGGTGCTGGGGATTATTACTGTTTGTCCTGACCATGACATCAGGAAGATGATACATGATGCGGCAAGCAAACTGGTTTTAAGTGAGGGAGTGCTGTTCAAGGTCACTAGCCTCATTTTTAACTCAGGAGCCATCTGGGAGTAGAGGCAAGATATAGATCAGGATGACTGGAGATGGCCCTGGGCTGGGGATGGAGGTTAGGGGTGGTGCTATAGCATCTGTAGAAGTATTTACCAGGTTGCATCTCCAGGTGTTGATTTCTTGGATGATGACTGTAGGGGTTGTAACATGCATACCTTGTTTATTCTTGTAAGTCTGGCATTCCATAAGAATTTCAGCAAACTGTATAGTGATATGCTAGGTACAACTGAAGAGAAAATATATGTTTAAACACTTTGCTTTGACCTTCCCTCTGAAAAAAAGAATGTTTAGTTTTAAGCTAGCCATTTATGGGTAAAATGTTAGCAGAGTCTTTAAATATAATAAAATATCATTAGAAAGGTATACCAAAGTCATCTCAGTTTGCATTAAATTGGTTTCCATCTTGTTGACAATAACTGTCATTTTTGTCTGTATTAAAATCTAGATTTTGCTATCTACAGCATTCTTCTGATCTACTAGTTTAGAAATCCTGCCAGAAAAAAGGAATAAAGTTGATTTTATGTGACCTGTTTTTGTTGAAGCAATACTGGCTCTTAGACTAGCCATCCCTTTAATAATACGTTTTAGAATTTTGTCAGCAAGATTGAACTTGTTGGATTATAATTTGCTGGCTCCATTCCTTTCCTTTAAGGAAGAAGGGAGGCAGAAATCAAGACAATATTTGTCCCTTCCCATTCCTGTGGTATCTCTCCTTGTCTTCCCAAATCTTTAAAAGTAGGACAATTCCTCAAGAATTATATCCATAATTCTTTTTACACCCCAGTTTTTAGTTTACCTAGTCTGCTGAACTTGTCAAAGATAGTCAAGTACTGCTTTGTTATCCTGTCTTTCAACTTCCTGTCAACTATTTTCATTCTAGAATTTCTAGTCTAAAGAGTATTCTCCTTGTAATAGAACACTGAAGCAAAACAAGTTTTTTTTTCTCTCTGTTTTACCTTTGTCACTGCCCTATTCACTTGTGAAAAGTTAGGTGGCACAGTGGATAGAGAGCTGGACCTGGAGTCAGGAATGCTTATTTTCCTAAATTCAAGTCTATCCTCAGACACTTACTAGCTGTGTGGCCCTGGGCATGACATTTAACCCTGTTTGCCTTAGTTTCCTCAGTTCACAGTTTCCTGTGACATGACCTAGAGAAGGAAATGACAAACTACTCCAGAATGATCAAAAATGACTGAACACATACATATTTTTACTTCAAGTACCAGCACAATCCTTTATTTGACCTCGCCTTTTGTTCAACAAAGGTAAAACACACGCGCGCGCACACACACACGCTTTCACACACACACTTCAAAGAAGGAGCTAATTATAAAGAAGGAGCTTCATTACAATTTAATGGCATTTAGTTTTCATTATTTTGCTGTTCATTCCATTTACATTATTGTTGGCATCTTATATATTTTTGCCTTGGTTCTACTTCACTTTGCATCATTTTATGTGTCTTCCCATGTTTTTCTGTGTTCATCTTTATTATTTCTTACATTGTGGTAATACTTCATTACATCATTGCACTGCAATTTTTTTAGACCTTTCCATTATACATTGTTTTCAGTACTCTGCTACTATAAATGTGTTACTCTATGAATTTTTTGCATGTGTGGTCTTGATTTTTTATTATTCACCTCTTTAGATTATATGCCTAGAAGTGTAATAATGAATCAAAAGTAAGTAATCAATTAGCAATTTTCTTAGCATAATTCAAAACTCCTTTTTAAAATGGTTGGACCAACTAACCACTCCACCAACATGGTATTAGTCTTCTTGTCTTTCTACAGCCCTTCCAATACTAACTGTTCTCATCTTTTGTTATATTTTGCAGTTTACTTTGTGTTAGGTAAAACCTTTGAGTTCTGATTTCCATTTCTCTTCTTATTGGTGATTTAGAACGATCTCATATAGCTATTCATAGTTTACAACTCTTTTCTCATATTCTTATCCATTGGAGAATGGCTTGGTTTTTTTTAATCTATTTGTTACTTTCTTCTATGTCTTAGCTATCAGACTTTTTTTGGAGATATATGATGTAAAGATTATTATTACTTGCTCTAAGCTTATCTACTAAAATGTTTTTATTTCACTAAATATTTACCAATTACATGCAAAAAATTGCCATCATTTACTAAAAAATTATTTGAGTTCCAAATTCTTTCCTTTCTTCCTGCCTCTCCCCACTCCTTGACAAGGCAAGCAATTTGCTATTGATTATACCTGCAGAGACATTGGAACATATTTCCATATTAGCCATGTTGCAAAAGAAAACAGTGAAAAAAAAAAACCCTAAGGAAAATGAAGTTAAATGGCGGGGATGATTTTAGAGCTTCCAATACTGTTCTTCTCTCTTGAGTAAGGGGAATGAAGAAAAGTATATACAGGCTAATCTGGATTCCCATGAGTTTCATGGAGTAGCTCAGCATCCCTCAGAAAACTCTTTTTTTATTTATGAGTCATTTTAAATTAGAACCAACGAGTCAGTCAATAAACTTTCATTAAGTATGTATTATATGTCAGGCACTGTATTAAGCACTGAAGGTACAAAGAAAGATAAAATATAGTCCCTTCTCTCCATGAACTCACAGTTGACATCTATGTACAAACAAGTTTATGTACATAGTTGTTTTAAGAAGAACTTTGAATGTCTAAGTCATTTTGACTATTATAAATACCGAAATCAACTACAAAGGACATAAGAAGAAAGAAGCTATCCGAATCCAGAGAGAGAACTGATAAATAGAAGTATGTGTAGAATGGGTTTACACATATATGTAAGCACATATAATATGTATATTTGTACATATGATATATATGTAAATATATACATATACACACATCTGTGTGTAACTGTAGCTATCTCTAGGGTAGGGGAGGAAGGAAAAAGGGAAAAAGTTACATAAATTTATTATATATTTAAAAGGAAGAGCAGGTTATATGTAATAGATGTGCAGTTGCATGTACAATAATAGTTTTTTCTGTTCTATTACATTATAGAAGTTTTTCTTTATTTTAGTTCAGAATAAACTAAATTAAGTAACAAAATACACAATTAGAATTAATTGACAAAGAGAAGATACTAGGTATCAATCTTTATACCTAAATCATGTACCCATTTGGACTTTATTCTTGTGTACGGTGTCAGGTATGGGTCTATGCCTAATTTCTGCCACACTGTTATCCAGTTTTCCCAGCAATTTTTATCAAACAATGAGTTCTTATCCCAGAAGCTGGGGTCCTTGGGTTTATCAAACAGAAGGTTGCTATATTCCTTGCCTACCGCATCTTGAGTGCCAAGTCTATTCCACTTGTCTACCTCTCTGTTTCTTAGCCAATACCAAGTGGTTTTGATAATTGCTGCTTTATAGTACAGTTTAAGGTCTGGTAGCGCTAGGCCACCTTCCCAGGCATTTCTTTTCATTAGTCCCTTTGATATTCTGGACCTTTTGTTTTTCCAAATGAATTTTGATATTATTTTATCCAGCTCTAGAAAGTAATTGTCTGATAGTTTAATTGGTATGGCACTAAATAAGTATATTAATTTGGGTAGAATTGTCATTTTTATTATATTAGCATGGCCTACCCATGAGCAACTAATGTTTTTCCACTTACTTAAATCTGACTTTATTTGTGCAAAAAGTGTCTTGTAATTGTGTTCATATAGTCCCTGGGTTTGTTTTGGCAGGTAGACTCCTAAGTATTTTATACTGTCTACCCTAACTTTAAATGGGATTTCTCTTTCTATTTCTTGCTGTTGAACTTTGTTGCTAATATATAGGAATGCAGAAGATTTGTGTGGGTTTATTTTGTACCCTGCAACTTTGCCAAAGTTGTTTATTAATTCAAGTAATTTTTTACTTGAATCTCTGGGATTCTCTAGGTAAATCATCATATCATCTGCAAAGAGTGGTAACTTAGTTTCTTCTTTGGCTATTCTAATTCCTTGAATATCTTTATCTTGTCTAATTGCTACAGCTAACATTTCTAGTACCATATTGAATAATAGTGGTGATAATGGACAACCTTGTTTCACCCCTGATCTTATTGGGAATGCATCTAGCTTATCCCCATTGCATATAATGCTTGCTGAAGGTTTTAGATAGATACTGCTTATTATTTTATGGAAAGTTCCCTTTATTCCTATGTTCTCCAGTGTTTTTAGTAGGAATGGGTGTTGTATTTTGTCAAAAGCTTTTTCTGCATCTATTGAGATAATCATGTGGTTTTTGTTAGCTTTGTTGTTGATGTGATCGATAATGCTAATAGTTTTCCTAATATTGAACCAGCCCTGTAGTCCTGGTATGAATCCTACCTGATCATAATGTATTAATCTCGTGATAAGATGCTGTATTCGTTTTGCTAAAATCTTATTTAAAATTTTTGCATCTATATTCATTAGGGAAATTGGTCTATAATTTTATTTCTCTGTTTTGTCTCTTCCTGGTTTGGGTATCAAAACCATATTTGTATCATAGAAAGAATTTGGGAGGACTCCTTCTTTCCCAATTTTCAAGAATAGTGTATGTAGTATTGGAATTAACTGTTCTTTAAATGTTTGATAGAATTCACTTGTGAATCCATCTGGCCCTGGAGATTTTTTCCTAGGGAGTTCATTGATGGATTGTTCAATTTCTTTTTCTGAGATGGGGTTGTTTAAGTATTCAACTTCCTCTTCTGTTAATCTGGGCAATTTGTATTTTTTAAAATATTCATCCATCTCATTTAGATTGTCGAATTTGTGGGCATAAAGTTGGGCAAAGCAGTTTCTAATTATTGTTTTAATTTCCTCCTCATTGGAGGTGAGTTCACCCCTTTCATTTTTAATGTTAGTAATTTGGTTTTCTTCTTTCTTTTTTTTGATCAGATTAACCAAAGGTTTATCAATTTTATTAGTTTTTTCATAAAACCAACTATTGGTTTTATTTATTAATTCAATAGTTTTCTTTATTTCAATTTTATTAATCTCTCCTTTGGTTTTCAGTATTTCTAATTTGGTATTTACTTGGGGATTTTCAATTTGTTCTTTTTCTAGCTTTTTCAACTGCAAGCCTAAGTCATTGATCTCCTCTTTCTCTATTTTATTTATGTAAGCATTCAGAGATATAAAACTTCCCCTAATAACTGCTTTTGCAGTGTCCCATAAGTTTTGGTATGTTGTCTCACTATTGTCATTCTCTTGAATGAAGTTGTTGATTGTTTCTATGATTTCTTCTTTAACCCAATCCTTCTTTAGAATTAGATTATTTAGTTTCCAATTGATTTTTGGTTTCTCTTTCCATGGCCTTTTATTACATGTAATTTTTAATGCATTATGATCTGAGAAGGATGCATTGATTATCTCTACCTTTCTGCACTGGATTGTGAGATTTTTATGTCCTAGTACATGGTCAATTTTTGTAAATGTTCCATGTACCGCTGAGAAAAAGGTATATTCCTTTCTATTCCCATTTAATTTTCTCCAAAGATCTATCATATCTACCTTATCCAGAGTTTTATTTACCTCCTTAACCTCTTTCTTGTTTATTTTGAGGTTGGATTTATCTAGTTCAGAGAGGGGGAGGTTGAGGTCCCCCACTAGTATAGTTTTGCTATCAATTTCTTCCTTCAACTCCCCCAACCTCTCCTCTAAGAATCTGGATGCTATACCACTTGGAGCATACATGTTTAGTAATGATATTGCTTCATTGTCTATGGTGCCTTTTAGTAGGATATAGTTTCCATCCTTATCCCTTTTGATTAGATCTATTTCTGCTTTTGCTTTGTCTGAGATTAGGATTGCTACTCCTGCCTTTCTTACATGAGCTGAGGCACAATATATTCTGCTCCATCCTTTGACCTTTATCCTATGTGTATCCCCCCGTTTCAAATGTGTTTCTTGTAAGCAGCATATTGTTGGATTATGGCTTTTAATCCATTCTGCTATCCGTCTCTGTTTTATGGGAGAGTTCATCCCATTCACATTCACAGTTATGATTACAATCTGTGTATTTCCCTCCACCCTCTTTCCCACCATTTGTGCTTTTAACTCTCCCGTCTCCCTTCCCCTCCTCAATAGTATTCACTTTTCTCCCCCTCCTCCTGCAGCCTTCCCCTCCTTCTTTTAGCCCCCTTCCCTTTTAGTCCCCTTTACTCTTATTGCTTCTTTCCTCCCTTTTAGCCACCCTCCCCTTTCTTCTCCCTTCCCCTCCTACTACCTATAGAGCTAGTTAGGATTATCTGCTTAAGATTATTGTTCCCTCCTTTGAACAAATCAGATGAGAGTACCTCTCAAACAATGCGCATCTCCCTCCCCTCCTTCCCTCTACTATAGTTTTGTACTTCTTCCTGTGATATAATTTGCCATTTTCTGCTTCCCCCTTTCCACACCTCCTATTACATTCCCTTCTCATACTTAAATGAGACATGACATGACATCATTTTTTTGACATGACATCATTTACTTTATGCCCGTTCCCTCTACATATATCCCTTTTATCATAATAGCTGCACAGTTCTCAAGATTAACAGGTATCATCTTCCCTTATAGGGAGGTAAACAGATTGCCCTAATTGAGTTGCAAGTTTTTGTTTTTGTTTTTTCCCCTCTGTTTACCTTTTTATGATTCTCTGGAGACCTGCATTTGAAGATCAAATTGTCTATTGAGTTCTGGTGTTTTGGTCAGGAAGCTCTGGAAATCCCTTATTTCGTTGAATGACTTTCTCCTTGCCTGAAATGTCCAGCCTGGGCTCCGAATCTGTCAAAGTCCGTCTCCCACTGGATTCTACACCTCCAAAGTCTGGTCAGACTCTCCCCCCAGAGATATCCAAAGGAGTTTTTCCAGGAGCTTAGGTGAGTCGTTGCTTTCACTCCGCCATCTTGGCTACCCCTCAAAGAGAAGATACTAGTAATAAGAGGGATCAGAGAAGGCTTCCTGATCTGGCCTAGTCAGATTTCTTCTTGTGATGATCATTCCTGGAGTATTTAATCTTTTCTCTATGAACCTTACACTGAGGCTGGTGTAGTTGTCTGTTATATTTATTGTATCACAGAATAATAGGATTAGTATATAGATGGAACTAAGGCTTATGAGTATTAAGTGATATGTCCAAATTCATGGAGGTCGAACTTGTGGAGACAGGAATTGAACCAAGGTTCTTAATTTCCAAAACCAGTGCTCTTTTCACTGTACCATACTACTTTGGATTAGAAACCTTAATTTGTTGAATTTTTTTATTTGTACATGATAATAATAGACAGTGTTATAGTGTACTAAAAAGAACACAACTCAGAATCAGAAGAGCTGGGTTCTAATAAGAGCTTTGCCTGTGGCTACATGGTATTATGCAAGACATTTAATTTTTCTGGTTTTCATTTACCTCATGTAAAAATGAAGCAATGATCTCAAGTGTTCCTTTCAGCTTTAAAATTCCATCATGCAGATGGACTCTGCCAACATACCATAGCTATGAACACATATTTCATTTCTGTTCCTTCCTGGCTTTTTCTTTACTCTCATTTCAACACTAGCCCAGGAAGACAGATGACATTACTGACCTCTACTATTACTGTGAATTATTGAACTTCATTATTAGTGATCATATCATCACTGTAATGGTCATTTGACAAGAGCATTCAGTAAAGTTGGATTTTTTATCCCATTATGGCCTAAAGGGAATGTACAGAAATAGCTCACCAACCATACCATTATGGCCTGCACAAAAGACCTCAGGGAATAAAGGTCACCACATAAAGAAAAAATACTAGCAGGAAGATAAACTCTTTCTCCTGTTAATGATTAGTCATCTACTTCCTGCTCCCGACAAGATAAAGTATAAGTGTTACAAACTCTTGCTTCAATGAGTCAAAAAAAAGTATTATGGGACTTGACAATTAAGGTTTCCATAGGATAACGTGTAGAAAACTTTAATCTAATGTTCAAAATCAGAATTTAGTTGAGTTTATCTCAGAAAAAGGTAATATTTGTAGGAAAGTGAATCAGTAAATTATGTGCTGTCTTCATTTAAAGATGGTATAATGTCACCCTATCATGTAGAACATATATTCTGAATTTGTTTTTCTCTCTTGAGTGATGATGAATTTCCAATGAGTCTGCTTTATCGTCATCAGGAATATCCTTTATGACCATGGAAGAGAAGCAGGTATGGATGGGTTAAGGTCCATCACATTCTACCCATTGGACTTGAGTGATTAGACCATAAACTAATAGATCATATCTTTAGTTTTTTATCATGATCTTTGACCGTGGTAAATGGTGGTAAACACTTTAATGAAGGTGTAACTAGATAGTATGGTTATTTCCTAGTTAGTTCAACTGAAAAAAGAAAAAGCAAGCATTCTATTTTTATTGCCTTTCCCAAACTTGCTTTTTAGAAAGAAGAAAGGGCAACAACCCATTGAATATAATTTCATACTTTCTCTTTTCTTTAGAGCTACTTCCATTAAAAACAAAGTTTATTTAGTAACAGTTGAAATCCTAACATGATTAATAATAAAATGTCATCATGGCACTTGTGTAACATTGCAAGATTTGTGAAGCTTTTTTAAAATATACTATACTGTACTGTATACTATGTACACTACAGTAAATATACTATACTGTATAAACAAGGTTGTACATTCTAATTCTTATCATTTTGCAGATGAAGAAAAGTAGATACAAGGAAGTAGAGGGGCACGTCTAGGTGACGCAGGCTTGAGAGTACACCTCTCTTCACTCCAGATTTAATATTTTATTGTGTCTTATTCCCTCTCATGAAGAAGCACCTTTCCCAGTTTCTTTCCCCTCCTTGTACCACCTTCTCCTCTCCCCATCCTCTCCCTCTTCCTTAGGTAGTAAGGATGTAGAGGACAAATGACGGAATCCCCATCTTTGAGGAGTTTAGTAGGGTGTGGTAATATACACAAATAACTATAGGTTAGAATTTGACAGATTCATGATAGAGATCAAACAGAATGATTGAGAAATTTAAGAAAGTAAAGCTGGGTATGGAGATCAAGAAAGTCATCTTTAAAGGCATGATGCCTAAACCTTTAATGGATCTGTCAGTAGCCATATATGGTACAGGAAGAGGAGGGTCTGTTCTAGGAATTTGAGAGTTTGGAAGTAAGACAGGATAGGAGAAAATTAGGGAATAGCAAATGGTCCACATTGGTTGGAGCTAAGAGTAGAGTATTCAAAGGTGAATGTTATGAAATAAGACTGGAAAAATATATGGGAGCCATAGTGTGAGAAACTTTGAATGACATAGGTAGTTTTATTTATTGTCTTATTTAATGTCTAGTGGGGAGCAACTGAAGATTTTTAGATCCTGGCGAGGGACACAGATGGGACTACACATTAGGAAGAGAGAGAAGGCAGAACCTGCCCCTCTCATTTCCCCCAATGCAAATATAGAATAGATTCTTGTCTTAATCTCCACCTTAGCTAGTGGCATGGCATTATAATCTATGATGGATAGCTCTTCTACTATAGGGATTGCTTTCCCACACCCAACCCCTTCACCCACACCTGTTGTTGTGAACTACTTCAGGATTGCTTCCTTTTCCCACAGGACAGTGTGGATACATGCATGTACATGTGTATGTATATGTACATATGTGTGTATATGTACATACGCATATATGTATAGCTATCATATTGACCATGGATATTCCCTTCAAGCTAAATATCCTCATTTGTTTCAACTATTTCTCATGTGAGTTGGCTTCCAGACATTATCCATTCCACTAACTCTTCTTTAGAGGCACTGAGCTTGTCAAAATATAATGCTTACAGGTGACCATAATATTGTGCATGTGATTTGACCATCCAGAATACAATGGGATTTTCTGATATATCTGTACTTTTCTCTGTGAAGCGTTCTTAAAGTTTGTTTTGTTCAGTGTTTAACATAGTGCCTAGGAGGAGGTACTTAATAAATATTTATTTATTGGTTGAAAGTATAATTTAATGATATAACGATGGGTACAGTTATTTGGGTTTAGTTGTAGGAATTCAGTACAAAGCTTGGCACTTAGATGGCAAAGTATAAAACTGAACCTGGAGTCAGGAAGAGCTGAGTACAAATCCAGCCTCAGGCTTTTAGTACCAAGTTATCCTTGGGTAAATCACTTAACTTCTATTTGCCTCTGTTTTCTCAAATGTAAAAGGAGGATAATTAAATAGCACCTCCCCCACCAAATTATTGTTAAGATAAAATGAGATGATATTTGTAAAGAACTTTGCAAGCCTAATAGTACTATGTCAGTACTGTTATTACTAGTTATTATTCCTATTACTGGCTGGGAATGACTGAGAGAGGAGGGAGTCACAAAAGAACTAAAATAGTCCTGAGACTGTGGAATATCTCACAGAAGAGGTATTAACACTACATTGTACAGGAAATGTTATCTGTTAGTACACACACAAAGAAGCTGATAGCAATGACAGCACAGCAGAAAAAGGATGTCAGCAGATGTCCTTCGTAGCTTTGTGGAGAAGCAATCAACAGTTTTGGAGGCAGAGAAAGATGTTTTGGTTGGGATTTAACCAACAGGTAATCTGGCTAACATGTTTCCTCTGTCCTCTTCCACTGTTAATGTGGGAATCTGTGGGATTGGGTGTTCCTTTGTGTATAGGAAAATGTACCTCCTCCTGTTATTCCTTCTGTTTTAATGCCTTTTCTTTGAATTACTTTGTCTTCATGTTGGTCTGTAGAAGGGAAACAGTAGATGAGGGCTTATGTTCTATGGTTTTTGAATAGGTGATGATTCAGAGTGATTTGAATCTGTATATAGCTTTTAAAGAGCTATGTTTAAAGGAAGTTCTAGGTATAGTGATAATATTGATGTAATAACACATATTTGAACAACATTATAACATGCACAATTCATTACATTTTGTCCTGTAACAGGGATTAACCTCTTTAATTTTGGCTGTTTCATGCATCCAAGAGCAGAAAGTGTAACTAGACTGGTATGAATCCTTCTTATAATTTGATTTAAAAATTTGAGTAACTAAATATTTAGATTCTGGAAGATGAAACTATCCCATATTACTCTGTAGGGGCAAGATCAAGTAGCCCCTTAATAATCTGTACTAATTAGTGCAGTGGGTATCTCAGTTGTGTGAAATAACCATCTGTGAATGTGTGAACTAGAGGTTAGAACTCTATGGCATTTGTTTTACTTGTCTTATAATGAAGCATAAAATCATAAAGACATAGAAAGTGAGAATAAGAGACTGAGGTGGGGTAAACATACCAAAAGCACAGTGATGTAGTGATGGACAGATTTCAAGTAGCTGGAACGCTATTTGCCTAGAATTTATGCCTAACATAAGCTAAACATCATTTAACTTTACCCTTTTCATACCAAGGAGGAATGGAAGGTAAAGTCATTGAGCCTAAGAGTTCACAGAGTATAACCCCAAACTGACTGATGGTTTCTTGTTGCTTAAAATGGCATCTATATACTAGCAGCATTTGTGCCATCAAGAGCAAAGATCGAAACAAGCTTTTCACAGGGCTAAATACATACTTACATACACACATACATACATACATACATACATACGAGAAATGTTCTTACTTGCTGAACAAAACAAAGAAAAATAGTGGCCAGATATATATGTTAAAAGAGAAAAAAAATTCTTTTTTCAGAAGCACTCTGATATCTATTTTCTGTGACACTCATTTAGTTGTTATCAAAACAGCTGTACATTTGTTATCCAACTTTTTACATGCAGGTCTTTTCTCTCCAAATGCATTGTAAACTCTGGAAAACTAAGACTAGAGCTTGTGCTTCTTTTAAATCCCATAAATCATTGATACATGTATAGTAAATGTTCAAGAAAAAAAAATCTATTGAATAAGTGGAGAATACCTTTTTTAACCATCTTTCCTTCCTTCCTTCCTTCCTTCCTTCCTTCCTTCCTTCCTTCCTTCTTTCTTATAATTAAATAATTTTCATCATTCAATATTCACTTCCATAAGATTTTGGGTTTTAAATTTTATTCCTCTTCCTTTCCTCCCCCCTCCTCAAGACAGCATGCAATCTGATATAGCCTCTACTTATACATTCATATCAAACATATTTTCATGTTAGTCATGATGCAAAGAAGAAGTAGAACTAATGCAAGGAATCACAAGAAAGAAGAAGCAAAACAAAACAACAAAAGAAAAGGAGAACAAATAATCTTCTTCCATCTGCATTTAGACTCCAGAGTTCTTTCTTTGGACGTGGATCGTATTTTCCATCGTGAGTCTTTTGGAGCTGTCTTAGGTCCTTGCATTGTGGAGAAGAGCTAAGTCTATCAAAGTCCATCATCCCACAATTAGCCATCTATGCTTTCAACAAATTCTTTCCAGCATGTGCTATACACTCAGAGTGTCAAGAATTTATATAGCATGGCACATACTCACTGATATATAGAGTAGGTACTAAAATAGGTGATTACCACTACTAGCAAGGAAGAGACTCAGTAGTACCTAAGTTACAGAGAGGCTCCCTAGAAATGATGAAAGTCTTCCAGATACCATTTTAGGCAATGTTGTGTTGGTTCCATAAAGTTTCCAGACATTGCAATCACCTGGATGAGATTTATAACCAGGAAAACTAAGTGGAGGAAGAGTATTTTTTATACAAATTACTGACATGGAGTTCGATGGACAATTTATAGACCATTTCCTGTGTGTGTGTGTGTGTGTGTGTGTGTGTGTGTGTGTGTGTGTTCATACAGCAAGTTGGTAAATTGGGTCCAGAATTAAACAGAAGAAGGGAAGATTTGGGCCCTACCTAGAATAGTGTAAAATCTTCCAAGTCGCAGAAATGTTAGAGCTCTTGTGGTGTCTGGTTCTTATATTTTGGCTATCATCAGTTTAGGGGGTACTATATTCTGAATTAAATCAGAGAAAAATAATTTCCAGGCCCCTTGACAAAAGCTTTTCCTCTTCAAACACATTGAAAATCACCTAGGAAAACAGTGAGAAAAAGGGATCTCCATTTAGATTTTATTGGAATAATCTTGGCTGAAAAAGTTAGAATACATTTAATGGAGCAGTGAAAATTGACATTTATAGAAATATTTTAAAAAGCCAAATGCATAGTATATGGTAAGCTAGAATAGACACATTTAATAAGGAATTTAGGAATTATAAAAGTTATTCCTCTGAGGATACAAAGGGTGTATGTTGTCCTTCAAGGTAAGGTATTTGAACAGGATCAAACTAAGGAACTTCCATTCAGAATGCCCCAGTTTTAAAAAATCACAAAGAGGCCTAAGGAAACAGGAAACATCTCCTGGAGAAGAGAACACTATTCAGAGAATCACATAATGCAGAGCTGGAAAGGAAGTTGAGGGATTAGTTAGTCTGATTCCATCATTTTGCAGATAAGGAAACTATTTGTGAAGCCCAAAGAAGTTAAGTAAAAGTGAGTTGTCCAAAGTCAAATAAATAATGATTAGATCTAGGACTCAAACCCTGGAATCCTAACTCTGAATCCAGTGTTATTTCTCCTACCCTGTCCCATGATTTCAAGTTATCACTGAAAGAGAGGACTGTTGTGGAAACAATAATCTTAACAATAGCTTTAGGTGGAATTTGTCAACAGGAAGACATTTTTTTTTTTTTGACAGTGTTTCAGGTATTCTACAAATATTAAAAAATATTTTACTAATGTGCCCAGTTTTTATCTTTTAAAAAATTTCACAGGACCAACATTTCTTTTATTTTTATTCTACAAAATATCACTGGATATTTTTATGATGATTAGAGGTATGAACTGACTCAGGTTTACAGAGTTAAAACCCAGTAAGCAATTCATGGTTATAAATATTTTTGTGCTTTTAGGTTAAGAATTAAAGAGTAATGATAGTGATGATGATAATTGTAAGAACTCACTTTACAGAATATTACATAGTATAGAGGGAACAGCATTGGTTATAGAGTCAGACATTGGTTTGAATCTTGTCCTTTAACATCAACCCTTCTGAGCCTACATTTGATCATCTATTATGTAAAGAAATTATGATGACCTCTAAGATACTTTAAGACCCTAATCCATGATCAAAAATTTTATGCCACACTTTCCCACAATAACTTTGTGAGGTAGACTTCGAAGGTCAGATAGTTTTAGTGATTTTCTCATTACCACTCAATTTTTTAAATGAATAAATCCATTAATCAATCAACAAAGAAAATATTTACCAAGTATATGTGACACATAGACCACTGGGCTTAATAGAGTGGAATGTTCAAAAAAAGATAGGACATTGTTTCTGCCTTTGAGGAAGCATGATGTTTCATGAAATGTCAAATAATAATGAAGCATGTGATTAAATGTAAAATAAAAGGTAAGGCCAAAATGTGCTATGTTTGTTTCTGTTTAGGCAAATCAAACTTTGAAGACTTCTTGATTCCTTTAAAGGGTGGGAAAAATTTCAACCTTTCAGTGTAGGGAGTTCTGAATGTCCTTCTCAGCCTACTGAGTACCGACCTTTCCATTATGGGGAGATGGAGGCAAAGGTCATGAGGAGAAAAAATGTCTTTTGTTGTCTTTACCACTATCTGAGCTATGAAAGGTAGAGTCTCTTGAATCTTTCTGGGTAAAAACTGCTATTTCACAGAAGGAGAGAGCTAAGTAAGGATAGCATATTACCCCTGAGTATCATACACGCTGTATGACTATGGCAGAAGTCATGTCAGTATTTAACAAGGAAACAAATTCCCTGCAGGTACTGGGTCTCATCAAGGGAAGTTCATCATTTGATGTCATTGAAAGGTGGAAAAATTAAAAAGAACAAGGGAATGCACAATTGCATGACAGCCCATCTGTGCCTCTGAGAAGGAAGGAAGCACAATATAATTTATTCTGTAGTGGTGATGTCATTGAAGATAAATTAACTCAAGAGTGAGTGTATTCTAGACTTTGGTATGAACTTTGGAACTTTTGTACATTGCAAATCAAGGATAGCAAAAGGAGATAAGGTGAGGTCAAAGAACAAAGTGCTATTGTTTGTTATCATGTGAATTTGGTGCCAGTGACAAGTAGGAGATCACATTGGATTGGGGTGATTCTTTGGGGGAAGTGCATGAGAATACATGAATAAATAGTGAGAAATAGATGAATGTTTGTTAATTATTGACATTAAATATAATGCCATGATAGCAAATGGAGTAATGGTGGATTAAGGGTGTATAAAAAGCGACTTCACAGAAACAATGACAACCTAACAGTAGTGAATCTGTTCTCTTGGTCAACCTAGCTGCATTGCAGAAGTGGCTTCATCTGAAATAAAAATAAACTAAATGATAATTTAAACAACTGTTGTGAGAGAGAAATAGAGATACTCTAAGTACAACAAACTCCCTACTTTTTTTTATGATGCCTTCTTCTAACCAATATGCTAACCAGACTTTCCTGTTACCATTGTTTTTTAGCCATTGTTATTGAATTGGCATTGTTTTAGAAACGTAGTTTAAGAGCAAAACATGGCAGGGGAAAGGAGGAGTGATGGTGGAGCCAAGATGTTACAGTAGAGTAAGCACAAACTGAGCTTTCCCATCATTCCTGTCTAAAAAACTTTATAATAATAACTCAAATAGAATTTGGAGTAGCAGAGCCAGCAAAATGTTACAGTGAGATATTCTTCTAGCCCACAATAACTTAGGAGGTTGGGAAAATAGATCTGTGACACAGGGTAAAGGCTAACTCACATGGATGAAACTCATATGGTGGGACTAAATGGTAGCAACAGAAGCAGGTATAGCTTTAGGGGCTCTCAGGCCAGAGATGGTGAGGGGGCCTGGTAAAAGAGCAAGCAAAGTGGGATTTTTGTTGTTTGATCTACTTTATAAAGGAAAGACAGCTTCAAAGGGGTTAACAATCCATCTTTAATTAAACATATATGTCATTCACTAGTTCAGGGGAAGGGTTAACACCCAGAATGTGGAGAAAATACAAACAGAGAAAATACAGGAAGAGAAATTAGCACAAAGATTCAACAGACAAGACTCTTACTATCTGAACAAAGTTATACAACTGCCTACATATACCACTGGAAGGGAGAGCACAAACCTCTGAGTAGACCAGAGGCCTCTTAACAAATGGCTACTCAGAGTGCCACTGAGGGAATCAAAAGGTCCTTCTCATAAGCAAACCCCCAAAGCAAAATGCCAACCTCCCAGTATACATAACAAAGACCCAGCTCCTGATTGGTTCACAGTAAGCATGAAACCTACTGACTTAGCACAGCTGTGAACCACCAGGGTTCAAAGGAAACTGAAGCTTCAGATGTTTTCAATGAGCCTGGGAAACTGAGCTCCAAAAAGAAAACAACAAAATCAATGCAACCAAGATTGAGGGTGGGGTGGGGTGCAGGGTTTTGGGAAATAATCTTTACAGCAAGTGTCTTGAATAAAGGCTTCATTTCTTAAGTATGTAGAGAACTGAGTCAAATTTATGAGCATAGAAGTCATTCATTCTCTAACTGAAAAATGATTGAAGGATATGAATAGGCAGTTTTGAGATGAAGAAATCAAAGCTCTCTGTAGGCCTATGAAGAGGTACTCTAAATCACTTCTGACTAGAGAAATGCAAATCCAAAATACTACCTTACACCAATCATATTGGCTAATATGACAATAAAGGAAGATAATAAATGTTGAAGAGGATGTGGGAAAATTGTGACACTAATGCACTGTTGGAGTTGTGAACTGATCCAACCACTCTGGAGAGCAATTTGGAACTATGCCCAAAGGACAACCAAACTGTAGATATTCTTTGATCTAGCAATACCATTACTAGTCCTGTGTCCCAAAGAGATCGTAAAAAAACGAAAAAGGACTCCATGTACAAAAATATTTATAGCAGCCTTTTCATGTGGGCTAAATGTTGGAAACTGAAGTGATGCCCATCATTTGGGGAATGACTGAACAAACTGGGTAATATGAATGTAATGGAATACTATTGTGTAATAAGAAATGGTGGGCAGGCAGATTTTGGAAAAAAACAACTGGAAACACTTGTACAAACTGATACAAAGTGAAATGAGGAGAACCAAGAAAACATTGTATGCACTATCAGCAACATTGTATAATGATAAATGGTGAATGACTCAGCTCTTCTCAGTAACATAAGTTGATCCAAGACAAATACAAAGGACTCACTGATGGACTCCGAATGCAGATCAAAGCGTAGCTTTTCACTTACTTTATTTTCTCTCATGACTTTATTTCCTCTTCATCAATGTCTTCTTTCAAAACTGTGATAGCTATGGAAATTTGTTTTACATAATAGTACACATCTAAACTATATCAAACTAATTACCATTTTCAGAAGAGGAAAGGGTAGGGAGAAAAATGTGGAACTCAAAATCCTGTAAAAATTAAGGCTAAATTTTTTTTCATAATATATAATTGGGGAAAAAGAGTTTAAATTGACAAGAAAAAGAAGGAAAAAAGAGTGGTAGGGGAAAATCAGGCAAAGAAATGAAATCAAAGAAAATTATGAAAAGAAGTAACAACTTGATAAAAAAGGCACAAATAAAATAACACCTCAAAAAACAAAATTGACCAAATGGGAAAAAAAAGAGGTACAAAAATTCACTGAAGAAAATAATTTCTTAAAAATTAGAATTGGGCAACTGGAACTGAATGACTCCTTGAAATATCAAGAAATGACAAAACGAAGTCAAAATAATTTTAAAAAATAGAAGAAAACATAAAATATCTCATTAGAAAAACAATTGACCTGAAAAATAAATTGAGGAGAGGTAATTTAAGAATAATTGAACTACCTGAAGGCCATGATTGAAGAAAGAGCCTAGACATAATATTTCAACAAATTTTTATCAAGGAAAACTTCTCCAGTATCCCAGAACCAGAAGGTAAAATAGAATTTGAAAGAATATATTGAGCACCACTTGAAAGACATCACAAAATGAACGTTTCCAGGAATATTATAGCCAAATTCCAGAACTCTGAAGTCAAAGTGAAAATACTTTATGCAGCCAGAAAGGAACCATTCAAATACCATGGAGCCACAGTCAGAATCACACAAGATTTAGCAGCTACCATGTTAAAGAGCAGAGTACTCAGAACATGATATTCCAGAAGAAAAAAGAGCTGGAATTACAACCAAGAATAACTTACACTGCAAAACAGAGTATATTTCTTCAAGGGAAAAATGGATATTTAATGAAATAGAGAACTTTCAAGCACTCCTGATTCCAAGACTAGAGCTGAATAGAAAATCTGACTTTCAAATATGACGGGGGTCGGTCCTAGGCGCCTGGGCGGATAGGGGCCTCCCCGGGAGTGGCAGCCCACCAATCCGAGGGAGACACGGCTCCCATAGAGGAGTTGTGAGCCCACGGGATTGGTCGGGTGGGCTGGATCCAATCGGGTGGTAGGCCTCGCCCTCGGGGCGGGTTAGGATGGCAGCCCGGAAGAACCTCCCTATATAAGACAACGCCCTGAACTGCTCGGGGGACTCCTCCATGCAATAAAGCTATGAACCTCCTGCGCATTGCCTGATTATTGCCTGCCGCCGTGTCCCCCGGGGTAGGTCCGGAGACGTCCAAAGTGGTGCCCACCGAAGGGAGATTCTCACTCGAAGGTCCCGGGGACAGACCCGGGACACAAATATAAGACTCGGGAAGCAAAAAAAAAGTAAACATGAAAGAGAATGCATAAGGAACTTAAATAAGATTGCAAACAATTTACCTTTCTATATAGAAAGATGAAATATGTACCTTCAAAGAACTTTATCTTTATTAAAATAGAAGTATTCTACATAGAAAGAAGGTACAAGAGTGAGTCAATTAAAGCAGGATGGTGTAAAAATGAATAGCTGAGAAAGAGTCACTCTGGGAGAAGAGGGAAGGGAGAGGAAGAGTGGGGGAAATTATTTCACATAAAAGAGGTGCACAAAAAAGAGCTTTTACAGTGGAAGGGGAAAAGATGGGAGGGTGGACAATTCTTGAACTTCACTTACAATCTAACTTAGTTTAAAGATGAAAACAATATATTTGCAATCAATACTCAACATTTGCTCTTTTAACTTTCACATCTACAAGCATTTGTGTGATTTCATTAGTAACCTTATTTTCACTTCTGTGTTGGCAACTGTGCACATTTACAACTATGTATAGTAGAAGAAAAAAAATGAGAGTTCTGTTGAAAATACTGCTAGAATAGCAGAACAGTTCACCTTCTATATCTGGCCTTTGGAGAGTTCACCTTTTTGGGCTGGAATTTCAAACTCCAGGGGTGTGCTGGGGAATCACCCCAAGATGTGTACTTTTCATCACGGATCAATTCAACTGAAATCAATAGCCCAAAGGCTTATTAGAGATGGAAAATGTTACCCCTTTCCTTTTCTTACCTGGGGGTTCTTCAGCATCACTGCCTATATCAACAAGGAGGCTGGCATATACAGGAGGGCCTGCTGTACAGGTTCTTAGATCTGCTTTTCTAAAAGGAAAACAACTTTTGAGGGGTCAGCAATCTAATTAAGCACATATATCACTCAGTTCAGGGTAAAAAGTCAGCACCCTGAACTTCAGAGAAAATACAAATAGAGGAAATAAAGATCAACAGACAGGGCCACCAACTGTCTGATCATAAGCAATACATACCTCACAGATTAACAGACAGATCCAACTGTCTGATCATTACATGCATACATAGTTACCAGAGAGATAAGCACCAACATCTGCATTTTCAAAGCCAGAGGACTCCTTATTGGCTACCAAGAGTCTCATCTAGCTAAACAAACACTTCCAATGAGTACACCCCAAAACAAAACTTACATCAGAGTATATATACACTTTTCAGAGCCAGAGAACATCATAACCCTCAAGAACTATTAGAAATTAACAAAAGGTATGGGTCTTCCTACAAAACAAATCTTCCCCTATCAAACTTCTCTTGATGGGCAGTGCCATTAATGGGTGGGGAAGATCTTTAACTCTCATTAACACAATTAACATCACAATACCCCTCCCCATCAGTCTAGTGTTGCTTCTCCTATCTCTTGCATTTTGTGGGTTATTTCATGGTTATTGGGTTAGGGAAAATGCATGTTATCAGAATGAATGTTTTGTTATAAAGAATTGTATGCATAAACATGTATTTTGAGCACTCTCTAGCAAAAGATTACAATTTTTGGTTGACCTGGGAACCTAACCTGCTAATTCCTATATGTTTAATACAACAACATTCCCATTTTTGACTTTAACACAATTTTCTAGTAATGTTATCCCTACTAAAGTTGAGAATTGACAGTATGCACACTCAATTGGACATAGAAATTTATCTTATGCAATAGGGAACTGGGAAGGTAAAGGTATAAGGGACGTGGCATGATAAAAGGAGAACAGTTAAAGGAAGGCAGTGGTGAGAAGCAGAACAGACTTTAGAGGAGGAACAAATAAAAAGTGAGAGAGGACAAATACAAGAAAAAGAGGATGGAGAGAAATGCATAGTTAGTCATCTTAATTGTGAATGTGAATGGTATGTACTCACCCATAAAATGGAAGTGAATAGCAGAATGGATTAGGAACCAGCATCCAACAATATGTTGTCTACCAGAAATACACTGGAAACAGAGACACACAATTAAAATAAAGAGATTGAGCACAATCTATTAAGCTTCAGCTAAAGTGAAAAAGGCAGGGGTAGCAGATAAAGTAAAAGCAAAAACAGACCTAATTAAAAAGCAAAAGTAGGGAAACTACATCTTGCTAAAAGGCATTATAGACAATGAAGTAATATCAATACTAAACATATATTGACACAAAGGCATAGCATTCAAATTCTTCAAGAAAAAGTTAAATGAATTATAGGAGGAAATAGTAAAACTATGCTAATGGGGGACCTCAACTTTCCTCTCTCAGAGCTAGGTAAATCTAATCATAAAATAAATAAGAAAGATGTGAAGGAGATGAATAGAATCTTAGAAAATTTAGATATGATACATTTCTGGAAAAAATTGGGAATGAAAAGAAGTCTGTATTTTTCTCAGTTGTACATGTCATCTTCACAAAAATTGACCATGTATTAAAGCACAAAAACCTCACAACTAAATGCAGAGATATTAAATGACCCTTTTCAGACCATAATGGAATTTAATAAAAGGTCATTGAAGCATGCATCAAAATTAACTGGAAACTAAATAATCCTAAAGAATAAGTAGGACAAAGAACAAATCATAGAAATAATTAATACCTTCATTCAAGAAAATGACAGCAATGAGACAAAGTTCCAAATTTTTGGAGATGGAGCTAAAGTAGTATTTAGGTGAAAATTTATATTTCCAAATGTATACTTTAATAAAAGAGGGCAAAAAAGCAGATCAATGAATTTGGTATACAACTAAAAGACTAGAAAATGAGTAAGTGAGAAGTCTTCAATAAAAACCAAAATTGAAATCTTGAAGATCAAAGGAGAAATTAATAAAATTGAAAGTAATAAAAAAAGCCCATTAAATTAATAAATAATACTAGGAACTGGTTTTATGGAAAAAACTTATAAAACAGGTAAGCCAATGGTTAATTTGATTTAAAAAAGAAGAAATTCAAATTACCAGTATCAAAATTGAAAAGGGTGAATGCACTGCCAATGGAGATGAAATTGTAACAGTTATTAGGATTAATTTTGCTCAAATATATGCTTGTAAAAATGACAATCTAACTGAAATGGAGGGATATTTATAGAACTACAAACTGCCCAGATTAATAGAAGAGGAAATAGAATGCTTAAATCATCTTGTGTTATCTTAGAAAAAAGTAACTGAACAAATCATAAATCAATTCCCGAAGAAAAAATTCCCAGGACCAGATGGAATAATAAGTGAATTCTGTGAAACATTTGAGGAAAAATTAATCCCAATACTATATAAACTATTTGGAGAAAAAAGATAAAGAAAGAGTTCTGCTATAAGAAATGACAAGCAGGATGGTTTCAAGAAAACTTTAAAAGATTTATACGAACTCATGCAAAGTGAAGTCAGCAGAACCAGGAGAATATTGTACACAGTAACAGCAATATTGTAAGGATTATCAGCTGTGGAAGACTCAGCTAATATGATCAAGGTAGTGATTCAAGACAAATCCAAAGGACTCAGGATGAGAAATGTTATCTATCTCCAGAGAAAGAAATGATGAACTCTGAAAGCAGATGGAAACAATACTTTTTTTCAACTTTTTCTTTTTTTTTTAATATGTTTTACAACATGGTGATATGGAAATGTTTTGCATGACTTTACATGCATAACTGATGTCAGATTGCCCATCTCCTCAAAAGTGTGGGAAGAGTGAGGTTGAGAGAATTTGGAGCTCAAATTTAAAAAAAAAATACTGTTTAACTTTACCCATATTTGGGACATATTTAAATAACTATATAAAAAGAATTGTACTTTAAAAATACTTTGCTGATACTTAAAAAAAATCACTTTTCCCTCTTTCAGCACTAGATCCTTCCATTGTAGAACATAAGCAGTAGAAATCAACACATTGACTCTATCTGAAGATGTGAAACTCATTCTGAAAACACCTTCAGTCAAAAACCTCTCTGTACAGGAAATGCTTTGTCTATGGTTTTTGACTGAATTGAATTTTGGAGCCTTTCAGTGTTGTTTGGAAATTCAGTTGAAACGTATTAAAGTATTTCTCAATAAAATCAGTTTTATAGTTTATACAACTATGGTTTTGGACTCTTGAAGTCATTTATTTTCTCAACTTAATTTGTTCAGCCAAGGTTCAAAAAAGGTGATATTAAATATCAATAAAAAAGAAGTTACATGTGGAATCATTGAGTCATAGCAACATTAGAAATTATATATTACACGTCCTTTATTCATTAGATGAGGAAACTTACAGGGAGTGAAATGATGCCAAGGCCACTCACATCAGTGAGTAGCGGAACTGACACTCAAAGCCAAGTATTCTAATTCCAAGTCCAGCAGCATCATGTTTGCAAAGAAAACCTTGATTCTTTTCCAGGAGGTGGCGCTATCCCTTTGGAAGGATTGCAGACTTCAAAAAATGCCTGCATAGGCAGAATCCCTTGATTCAAAATGATCATAGCTCTCTGAATAATTACTCCTGGACTTTAAAGGATGTCATTGGTGTTTAACGATGTTTAGTTTGCAAAGAGTATTTTGGAGGTTACCTCAGTGGAGGGAATATTTTAAGGGCAGTTGGGAACAAGTTGTTGAGGATCTTTTTTTAATGCTTTGTTAATGAGTAAGAACATTGTTCTATAGGCTTTGGATGGGGGACAGATTTATATTGATAAAATTTTATTTAAAAAATCCTGCTTATTTTAGTTATAAGGTAAGTATGAGTTGTCTGCATAAATTAGATGCTTAAAATCCTTTAAATCTTAGATTTTGTTAATAGAATTATAGGTTGTATATACTGTGTCATGTTTTGGGTGACACACATTAGGAGGGAGATAGCATGATGCCTGGTCCATTGAAGGTAATAAATGAGTTCTTGACTGATAGATTTAAAAAAAGACCTAGCAGTTTTACTTGTCTGTAAACTGAGTAAGAATTGGCCACATGATCAGGTTGCCAAAAAATGGAAAACTTAGACTTCATACTTAAAATTAGAGAGTTTAGGTCAAATGAGGTAATAGTACCATTGTTCTGAGACCTGGTCAGAACACAACAGGAGCATTGTGTATTATGTTGTACTCTGTAACCATGTATTAGAAGGAACATAGCACAGAGAATATAAAAAAGAGTAACAAGGTTGATGAGAAATTTAGTGTCATGTGAGGATTATTTGAGAGATCTGACTGTATTTAACTTGGAGAAAGGAAGACAAAGGAAAGCTCTCAGGGATGTAGGTGTAAGGAATGTATCTCATTGCTTCTAGAATGATGTTTGTACTCCTTTGGCATTTAAAGTCCTTCACAACTTGACTCCAGCCCATCTTTCCTGTCTTATTGTGTATCACTCCCCTTTACATATACCAAAGTCCAGTCAAACTGGCTTCCTTGCTGCTCCTCTTTTTCACTTCCACCTCCTAATGTATAGAGTTTCCTTCAAATTTCAGCTCAAGCATCACTTTCTATACGAAACCCTTCTTGATTGCTCTCCAGCTGTTTATGTCAAAAGATTAGTTTCCATGTTTTGTGCATATACTTATATATGTCCATGTTTTATCACTCAAAAGAAAGTAAGCTCCTTGGGGGCAGGAACTGTTTCATTTTTGGTTTTGTATTCACATCACTTAGTCCATTGCCTAGAAAGTAGGTCCTTAATAAATATATGTTAGTTGATACAGTAGGAATGATTCCTGGATTTGGGAAGAGGTTGAACTAGGTGATCTCTAATGTTTTCCCCAGATCTTATATTCTGTTCACTCCCTACAATTTCCCCCCAATTAATATTTAAAAAGTGAAAGTTTCCATTCAAATTGATACAAAGAATGCCATTTCCTTCTTTGGTGGATTAAAGCAAACAGATTAAAGGATGTGCCTAGGGTCACACTGCATCCAGGCCCATCTGCCACTGCCCCTAGATGGCACTGGAGGAGAGAGTAAGGCTGGTGACTTTGCACATCCCTACCTCACTTAAAGTCAATTTGCTTGTCACAGTGCCTATGGTGGTCATGAATATCCCAGCACAATTCTGAATCACGAAATACCACAGACTCTCTACATGGAAGCAGAACCAAAATATTTCTTCAGACAACAGAAAACCAAATCCATCATAGCAACAAAAATCAATACACGATAAGCAGTGCAAGCTTTCTCCTTGTTAGACTTCCCACAAACCAGCTCCATTAAACAAATCACAAACAGGATCCCTTAAACAAAATCACAAAGAAGCTTTTTCACTCATGCTAGCTAGTAGCCTGCTGGCCTGCATCCCTCCTAGCTCTGACTACTCTCTGACCAAATTTCCTCTCAGTTCTGCTCTAGCTGTGCCTCTTCCTATTCTACTCTTTTAGCAAACTCCTCCTACCACAAGCTCCAAGCAACTAGGACTTATGTGACTCAGGCTTCCTTGTGACCCAGGTAGGTCACATGGGTCTATTAACAAATGAGAAAAATATTCCCATTTTAAATTACGGTCAGACATTGTGTTAAATGTTAGAGATGTTAAAGGCAACCCCCCCCCCCCCCTTTCCCAGTCAAAATCCATTCCCTTCTTTCAAAGAGATCACCATGTAATGGAAATCTTTGAGGAACCAGGCTAGTGAAACTTACATAGTTCAACTTAATTGGCACAGAAGTGTGAAGAAGAAAATGCTTGTGACTAAATAAATGACAGACCAGAAGAAAATCATTATGAACGGGACAGAATTAAAAACTTGTCTCAAAAAAAAAAATCCAAAACAAAAACCTTAAGTGTTCTTTGAAGCCAGCATTGCCAAAACGACTAAAAGAGATGCTTTGTGTGGAGGGTGCAGTTGTGGGACCAGAGTAAATAGGCAGAGAAACTTGAGGCATGAACATAGCTGTAACACAGTGAGCCAAGGTTCCATTGTCATTACATAGACCCAAGATGTACCTGGGCTATGCTCAGAAGGCAACCTCTGACACATTGACTTTAAGTACCACATTAAGTCTTTCAAATATTTTAACCTGAAACTTACTCAATGATCCTATACAATCCGCCATACTTGGGCAATAAAGTGTGAAATAGAGTTCCATTGATTGTGATAAATTTTTCTTAGATGAGAATATAACCTCATAGATTTTTCAAATACTATCACTGTTTTTCCAATGCATTCTGAGTATTCTCTATTTCATAGGTATCTTCCATTATGAAATGAGGTAAGCATCTCACAGGTTTCTAAATGAGAACCTTATGAAAATTGCTTTCTTGTATCTGAAACACATAATTGTCAAAAAGGAATCTCTGTTTCTGAGCAAAGTTTTGTGGATAATGAATAGGAAAAACTCCTGGAAGTAAATGAGATTATTTCCTAATGATTTGTCATCATGTTGCTCATGTAGAATTTTTCATATATATGTTACATGAATATATGTATCATTTGAATTTTAAATGAAAATACATTGTTCTACTATAGTATATATTCTAAGATACTGTTCTGCAATCTATATGTAATACAGTATGCAATTTCTTTTTTCTTCTCATTGTCATCATTTTGTAGCTTTATTTTTTTCTCTAAAATATTTTTCTTCCATTTGTACAATCCAAAATATATTTGCTATAGAAATGCTTTTACCACAGTATAGAATTCATTATGAGACTGGCCTATCTTAAACATTATCCAAGGGTATTTACTTATAGCAATAACAACATCCCCCTGCCCACCTGTCATCATAAAGAATAAAGCAATTTTACCAGTAAGCCTATCCTGTAGCATGATGCCCAAGGGCAGCATTGCAGTGAGAATCTGGTTTATTTAACATTAGTAATGCTAGTAAAACTTAGATTATTTTGTCACTGGACCATTTTGCATACTTTATTGATGAGCCAGTCTGGTAAGCTTGTACTAGTAACACCGTTAGAAATTATTAAACCAATCTAAATTGCTGGAGGCTTTTAACAAATCTGTTGGACTTGTTAAAATATCATGCTAGTGATATTTCCTTAATTGACTTTCATCCTAAAAGTCATCAAAAGAGATTTAAAAAAACCCCACTAGAATCTAAAGTGATATCCAGGCTTTTACTCAAGTCCTTTCACACTTACTAGTGAAATACTTTGGATATACATATATCAGGGTCTCAGAGTAAAGCTAGCTCAAGTGGTTTTATTTTGGGGGTATTTTTGTGTTGTAAGATTGACATAATCTATAACTGCCTTAATAAGAAGAAACAGCCCTAATTTGACTTTCAGTTATATAAGAGACTTTTTTTTTCCTGTTGTCAGCATCTACATAGACCCTCTTAAAAGATCTTTAACAATCACTTTTGGCATCCAACATATTTTTTAAATTTTGCTCATCTACTGTAGTTCAGCCTAGATAAGAAAAGATATATGAATGCATAGGAAAGTGATTTAGCAATGAGAGATATATAGAAATTGCATTTTCTTGAGAATAATGGAAATTTTATAGGCTCTAAGAAATTTCCTATAGCATCCATAATATAAATGTCATTTCTAAATAACATCTGTTATTTGAGATTTAAAACAGATAACTTCATTGATTTTGCTCAGTTTCTAAGGTTTCTACCAACTCTAAGATTCTATGATTCTTCCTATAAACTCACTCTATTTTTCCTTCATTTAATTTTTCAGAAAATATTTAAATTTGTCTAGCTCAAAGTCTTTCTTCCTTATGCAAGTTCATCTCAAGCACAGGTGTCACTCTGTCACAAATAGCCTGCAAAATTCTTCAGTGCTGCCTGAAGCAGATTAAAATGTAATTGGAAAGTTTAATAAAGTAAATAAAAATACAATACAACAATGGTAATGTTAATTTGTGATTTTTAAAATCAATATGTTGTCTTAGGATTCCTTTTCTATTTGAGTTTAACTCCACTGGTCTAATGAATGGAGAACCAGAAAATTGAGTAACAACAACATACATGGCTCTAGAAAAACTATTTAAATGACATGCTCAACACATAGCAAATAGGAAAGATAACCATTTATTTAAGTTGATAACAAAATAGAAATCAGAGAATTTATACATATGAGAATATCTTCCAAACAATACAGTTAGGAATGAAGTTGGGAATGAAGTAACTCAACCAAGAGAGAGAATTCCGGATCTCACCCAAAAGGAAAAATTCCCTGAAGTCTCTGTTATAGTAAGCTAAAAAAGGGAGATGATCTACACTCTACTTTTTGGGTTTTTTCCCAGAGTCTTCTCCTTCCAGCAACCTGAGTAGGGTTGGTACTGTCCATCTCCTTTGAAACTAGAAGCAAGAAGGTGAACCCAAAGAAATGGAAGAGTCGGAAGAGTCTGAATCTTTCTTTTCTCCTATTCTTACCTACTCTGCCTTGCTCCTCATACACGTGCAAGGTATTTATCTTCAATGAGGAGAAAATCGCATGCCAATGGACTTTGGGGCTCAAGTTATACTTACATTTTATAATATGAAGAATATAAAAAGAGACAAGTCATTTTTGTGTTATTTTGTAAGATTAGATAATTAGTCTTAATTAAGAATTGTAGGCAGTGACTACAGGAGAGGCATATATTTATAGATTTATCTTAAGTATACGTGGTAGCAGATATCTACTACAGCCCCTTTATAGCTACAACAGCTTAAAGTCAGTGTCTTCAATCAATTAGTCATTCTTTCCATATTTTCTATCATTGGCATATATGCCAGGATCCCTTAATCCATTTAGGATGTATAATGGCAAAATAACTAACATGGAAGTGTTTTACATGATAACACATATATAACCTATATCAGATTGGTCACCATCTTAGGTAGTGGGGTGAGAAGGATAGAATTTGGAACTCAAAATTTAACAATGAATTAAATTTTAAAAAATGTTTTACTTCTTATTGGGGAAAAAAGGAAATATATATATATGTATATATATATATACACACACATACATATATACACATGCATTTGTATATATACACATACACACACATACATACATACATACATGCATGCATACATATGTGTGTGTGTGTATGCATGCGTGTGTGTGATGGTAGTCAAGATCATTGCACAAACAATGAGTGATTCAAGGTCCACCTTCAGGAAAAAGGTTTTTATATCCCCTTGAGTGAGGTTGAAAAGACTTAATGACCTCTAAAGTCCCCTCCCATTCTAAATGTATGATCTTGTAATCCTACTACATAGCCATCCTTCTCTTTTCCATTACATGAAGAATAGTTCCTACAAAGGAGGATTATAGCTTAGTTTTCAAGATGATATCCTTTCTAGCTTGGCTCTGCACAAGGTATCTAAATGAAGAGACAGAAGCAGAGGGAGGTTGATTTTAGTAAAACAAGTACCTGAGAATTAAAGCAAAACTCCCCCATGAATAGAGGGGAAGGAAGGAACATAGGGTAGGAGTAGGGTTCAGAAAAACAGAATGAGTATAAGATTTAGGCTTCTCAAGCTCATTCATGCATTTATTGACTTCTATTGTTGTCCTCTTACTCCTATTCAAATTCAGACCAATTCCAAGTGAATATGAAATATTATTTAGTATGATCTTCACCTATGATTTTCAAACTGTCTTCTTTGTAATCCAAAAGTTCTTTGAGATATATTTGGAGAAGGTACCTGAAATGAAGACTGGATTATGACAGATGTGAACATTTTGAGCCTATAGTATATTTTTCAGACCCCATTCTTACAATTTAAAAAAATTCAAAGAACTGTACGAGTTCAAAAAGTTAAACCCCCCACCCTATTCCCAACATACTGGAGAAGGCTGTTGCTTCTTATTGTATTCATTGGAGTGGTTTGCGAAAAAAAAGGAATAGTGGTGTATTAGAACTGGATGAAACATTAGAAACCATTTGGTTCAATCTCTCTTTTTATAGATAATGAAATAAAGATCAGTGAGATTAAATCACTTGGTGAAAGAGTTGAAATTATCATCCAGATTTTCCTGGTATCCAGGAAACCAGTATCCTGGTTCAGTGTTTTTTCTACCATACTGCATAGCTTACATATCAGCATTCTTATGGAAATCCAGCTCATTTGCATTAGATTTTTTTAAAACCATATATTCTTTGTCCTGCTTTCATGAAAATAAACTGAATGTTTAAAATGTTTTCCCTGAGGGTTGTCACTTAATATAATATTATATTCTAAGTATCAAACCTAGTATCAAACCTAGTAGAAAAATTGGTGTAGCATGGAAAGGATCTTAATTTAGAACTCTACTAGAAATTTATTAGAAGTGTTTTTCTGTGATTAGTTTTGGAGCTAGCTTCAATCTAAGGGACTTTATTTAGCACAGAACCCAACAGACCCTATAATATGTCAGTTTCATGGAACAAGCATACCCTAATCTCTGTTCTAATTCTATCAGTACTATAGATCTCAAATAATGAGGATAGAAAATTTGTAAAAATTACTATTTATTACTACAGGCCTGAGTCTGGAAAAAGCACACACACACACACACACACACACACATACTATTCAATGTTGTTAAAGTCTTCTCTAGAAGGTTAGAGAAAAATGAAATACAAGTGCAAATTCATGGTGCATACATGAAAAGCTCTAAGTAGATAATTAAATCAATGGAAATACATGATTAATAGTGATCTTTTAATTTATGGTTTGGGTTATTAGCTTATAATCTTAAGCAAAAGTTATGATAAAAGTTCTAATTTACTTCTTGAATATTATAGATTACTATCTTTAGGTGACATTGAAAAATGTCTGCTCGGGGTCAGAGCCCGAACCCCTGGATCCCCCTGACCCACAGGCTTCTACTCTGTGGGCCCTGAAGGAAGGAGACTGGAGACAAGATGATCCAGGCAACAACAACTCTTTATTCAGCTGAGGGTTAGGGTTTATAAAGGCTGATCCACCAATCACATACATGCTGAGCTCATCCCATTACTTCACCATCTCATGACTGTTCCACATCCTTACACCCGCAGTAAGGAAGAAAGCTTATCTTGTTCCTGCAGCTAGTTCCTGGGTTCCCAGGCTCACTTGTAACTTTACTGTACAGGACATTGGTATCTGCAGGAACATCAGGTTCCAGGGTCACACAGAGCTTCTGCCAGGGTGCGCATCAGCACCGTTCCCACGGGAACAGGCTTTGCCTCTGACTTGCACCCCCTGGGACCCTCTGGGCCCCTTACAACTCCCCCTTTTTGTTTTTGCAGCTCTGAGGTACCATACAAGCAATTCCAGGGGAGCCACAGTTGTGATCCAAGTCCGTAGTTCTATACAGGTGAAGTCTGGTATCTGTCCCATCACAATCACTACTATTATACTGCTCTGCACCTCTGCCCACATTCTGGCTAACCCTCCTACATGTAGTACATATAGCTAATTAGCAGGCCTAAGGCCATAGCAGATGTAAAGAAACAAGCAATCACAACACAGCTAATACATAGTTTTTGTCACATCTAACAGCCAGATGTTGCACCATCTCTTTCTACAGAGCCAAGTATGATTTACCTTAGCAGGGAACATAGCATATGTGGGTTGCTGTATAATCATAGCAAAGGGGTCTGATAGAGAATTGATACATCGAGATAAAGTACAATACATATCATCCTTAATACCTCATGGTGGTGTGTCTGGTCTTGAAGGAGTGGTGGCCTAATAAGTGAGGATCCTGTTCCAATCAAATAGCAATATATACATCTGAGTAACAATATACATACATCTGACATCTGAGTGACAATATAAATACAACTGAATCTAGGATACACATGACTGGTCAGTGAACAGTACTACGTAACTGGCACATGAATCCTATAGGTTCAGCTGACTACTACAGGAGGAAGGAGGAAGGGAGATAACGGCTGCTGCTGGGGCAGACTGTGTCCTTGAGGGAGAAACTGCCTGAGATGGTATTGGGAAAAGTGATTTCAGTATTAGGGTCCGAGGACATACGTTCAACTGTATACAATGCGAATTCGGTCTTAGGGCCCAAGTACATCTGGCCAAACTGAGGGCCCACTACGGCCAAACTGAGGGCCCACGTCACTCCCCCTTTTTGTTTTTTGCTGAAGAGAAGAACCCAGATCTACGGCGTAAGGGACGAAGGTCTCAGCGTCTGCAGCTGGCATCCTGATGAGAGGGGACGGAGAGCCGTCCCAGGCACACAAGGTCCCGATAGTGGAGAGGCCACAGCAGTCCAGAGGGTAACGAGCCGCAGACAGTAAGTCACATAGAGCCAGAACCGGTATCTCCAAAGTGGAAGACACGAAACCTGGAGGAGACAAAGCTGGCAAGGAGGTGAAGCAAGCAAAGGCCAAAATCGACCAGAAGGGGTTAAAAATGGTAGTTACATCATTCTGCTGTCTTCTGAACATACGTCCCCACACTGTCCCTACATGCTTAAACCCCCTGAAACTGGCACAAAAGTACCTGGAGCAACGATCGGGGGATATGAAGGACCTTGATGACCCCATACACCCCACCTTCCCGTCTGCTTTCCATAGTGTCAATCAAACCTGTTATGCATCCAAAGCTGTTGAACCCACCATCCAGACCGCTTCCCTTCCACAATCTTCCTACCACAGACAGGATATCGCACAAGGCGTAGCGTCACTAGCAGAGCTATAGAGCCATACACAAAAGAGGCCCCTAACTCGAACTGCACAACTGAAGAGACGTCCAGCAATGTTGCACAGGCTTGTTTATGTCCATGCTGGAAGAAAAACTCGTAGAAACGAAGTGGAGAATACATTCACACATGAATTTCAACCGTTGCGTATCAAAATAGCAAGATCTTTTCTGCTTCAGCACGTCTTCCAGAAATATGTCCAGTGCCTTTACAGCAGTGTCACTTTAAGAAAAAGGAGTCAAAACCATTTATAATGATAGTGAAAGCTAAAGTAACATTCCTCAAACAAACCAAAGCCGTAATTATCACAGAATGCTCAAGGAAAATGCGCAGGGGAATTTCATGTTGGTAACAGTACAAGACTGATTACAGAAAAAATACTACTTCTATTACACTGCTTCTACACTATGAGGACATCTTAGGGTGAAAGGAATGTACATAAATGTTTGATCATACCAAGTTCAGATAAAATAATATTAGTGTTCCGATAAAAATAATATTGGTGTTCCCAGTACAAAAGGGCTCACATATGTGGCTGGTCACTTGCTATATTCAGAGAAATTTGCTATAGAAGGAAAAGCAGGGACATGTGGCATACCAAATAAGACAGGGTAAAACATCCCTGACTCTGTTTGAATTGGGTAACAGTGCAATACTCCAAACCATGCAGTATCTATTCCATAGCCAGACTCAGGAATAGTCAGGTGAGAAACATTCCTTCTTCCAGGACACAAGGGAAAAACTGACCAGGAGGATCCCATCCTAGAGTGAGTCTAGAATTGTCCCCTCGGTGTTTCCTATCCAGATACAAACTTCACCTGTAACAGTGCAGGATCACAGTCCTTCTGAGTAACTTGTGGCAATTCTCTCAGATACTGATTTAATGCAAGCAACGATACCCAAATTCAAACTCAAACTTAAAATGAAACTAGCTATAGTCCCAAATGCCTTTACCTTAAACAGCAAGTTTCACTGCTCACAGCTCAGAACCAGACACAGTTCTTTCTATACTCATGGAGTTGCAATAAGCAATGAAGATTAACAGGACTCACATACATATGAGATTTCATTTAAAAGCCTTCCTTCTCAAATTTAAAACTTGTCCTGATATAAAGGTCAATTATTAAAAATCTTTTCTGTCTATTACAACTATTGAGCAAGTCACATTCATTGTTTATGAATTATATAAGCTAAACAAATTTCTTTCTTGGGACTGATGACCTTGTCCACATGAAAGAGGCCTTGGCAGTTTTACAAAATAAAAGGAATTGGCATGGATCCCATGCTTGCCAAACCCCAAACATACAGGAGGACTGTTCTGAATGGGCAGAACCAGTCTAAATAAAATTTTTACTCCATTCTTTTCTTTCTATACGCAGTAATCAATTAACAATTTTAGGTTTAGCATTACAACAGCAACTTCAAAACGTAGGTAACACTCTTACAACTTTCAAAAATGATACACAAATTATTTTAGCTGTAACTTCTGTAACAGTCAAGGGGGGAAAATACCTGGTTTCTCTAAAGGGCAATCACAGCACTATAAGACAAGGGTACAGGACAGGTAAAGTTTACAATAACATAACTTGAAAATTCAGAGTTAAATTGCCTTTTGTAACACAATTTCTGGAATACCATGATCACTAACTGTACAATACAAGACAGTGTTATTACAATTGAGAAACACAATAGTAACCCAAACAGTGAACTGTAGGTACCGTTATTTACATTTCCAATATACACTCATAAGTGACTAGCAAGCACTGCCTTCTCCTCAGGCTTGATCAGTGGGACACTATACCCCTGACCCATGGTTCCCGTTTAACTGCGAGGCGCTGCTACCCAGCGACTTCTTCCCGCTTCCTGCGAGGCTCTCTCTGCGCTGTTAATCAGCGACTTCTTCCCACTACGCGCGTGGGGATCTCTGCGCCGGCTGACGGCGACTTCTTCCCGCTGCGCGCGCGGGGCTCACTGCGCTGTCTAACAGCGTCTTCTTCCCGCTCCCAGCGGGGCTCCCCCGTCTCCCCACTGCCCGCAGTGAGGGACTCGCGCTGGCTGTCCAGCGACTTCTTCCCGCGGTTAGCGGGGATCTCTGCGCTGCCTGGCAGCGACTTCTTCCCGCGGTCAGCGGGGATCTCTGCGCTGATGAACAGCGACTTCTTCCCGCTCCCAGCGGGGCTCACCTTACTCGCTTACGGGCGTTTGGTCCTTCCCCCCAACTATGGGGGGCCTGTGGTCCCTGTGCTTACCCCAGTCCCCAAAACTTTGTGAATCTGCCCTGTCTGAATTATCCAATGAGAAGCGACATCATACACTTAAAACAATTACAGCAAAGAAACTTTTTCTCTTTTTGGTGAGACATGAGATGAGTAAAACACTAGTTAGGTTGCCTCCATAGGATGAGGGGAAAAAGTTCCCCAATTACTGGTCTGTCTCCCCACCTTCACAACCTGGCCAGGGTTAAAAGGTAGAAAGAGAGAGAGAATTTTACCAACAACTTTTCAAGGTACTACCCAAGTTATTCTAGTGGGCTTAGATAGCAGCCCCTACTAAAACTGTACATACATTGTTTCTTGGTACGTGTTTCTGACCTGACCTGAACTGACTTTAGCAGTCACATAAACTACACAAGAGGAGTTCCTCTCTTTCTCTCTCCCATTCTCTTCCCTGATGCTGCAGCCATCAGAGAGAGAGAAACAGAGGGGGAGGAAAAGAGATAACTGCATTCCAACCAGCACAAGGGCATCGGCGGTATTAACACACAAACACATGCACACAAATTACAGAAAGACAGAACACAGACACAGACACTATGTACAACCTAGGTATGTGGCTTTCTTTCTTTCACTGTGGCCACTCGGTACCATTGTCTGAGGCGTTGAGTCTCCTTGTTGGGCTTGGCTCTCCATGCTGTCAGGTTTGTCCCTCCTTCAGGTCCTGGGCTAGAGTATTGTTGTGGCAGGGCTCCTCGGCATTCTGAGGGCCAATGACCCTTTCTTCTACGCTTTGGGCATGGTGTTTTAGGCCTCACTCCTGGCCTGCTCCTACAGTCTTGTTTAAAATGACCTGTTTTTCCACAGCTATAACATTTCTGTCCTTGATACTGTCTCTTTACCTGTTCCTTCACATGAGCTGCGAATGTTACCGAACCTACATCTTCACACCTTTGCATCATCTCTTCCACTCCTGCAGTTCTGGGCAATCCTGTCATAGCCATTCTGCCATCTGTATAAGTTCCTGTTCGTTTTTTCTGTAGCTTTGGATATAACCTCTCTGGACTAAGCTCTCTACCTGTTTTATCTATAAGCAGGGTTACTCACAGTCTGTAACTTTCTTCTTCTTGTCCCAGTCAGCCGAGTGCACGTCTCTCCCAAGCTCCACAGAACCACCGGGGCACTGACTGGAGCATGCAGGTGGCATCACTCTCGTGCGATTCCGAGCCCACGCCTTGCAGGGGGACCTCGGTTTCCCTTCCAGTCCCTGTTCGGGCGCCAATTGCTCGGGGTCAGAGCCCGAACCCCTGGATCCCCCTGACCCACAGGCTTCTACTCTGTGGGCCCTGAAGGAAGGAGACTGGAGACAAGATGATCCAGGCAACAACAACTCTTTATTCAGCTGAGGGTTAGGGTTTATAAAGGCTGATCCACCAATCACATACATGCTGAGCTCATCCCATTACTTCACCATCTCATGACTGTTCCACATCCTTACACCCGCAGTAAGGAAGAAAGCTTATCTTGTTCCTGCAGCTAGTTCCTGGGTTCCCAGGCTCACTTGTAACTTTACTGTACAGGACATTGGTATCTGCAGGAACATCAGGTTCCAGGGTCACACAGAGCTTCTGCCAGGGTGCGCATCAGCACCGTTCCCACGGGAACAGGCTTTGCCTCTGACTTGCACCCCCTGGGACCCTCTGGGCCCCTTACAAATGTCTTGGAGAGATTTTTTTTCCTTAAAAGAAGAAAATAAATAAAATTTTCATTCTTTTGTGATATGTCACAAATTTGATGTTGGACTTCAGAAATGAAGGCAGACAGTTCTAATAGACCTTCTATAACTGCAAACATTATCTTGGCCTCTTAACTGAATTATAATTTGACTTAAAATGGAATAAAATAAAACATTTGGAGGAAAATACTTCAATTAAATGCAACCAAGGTAATAAACTAGAACATGAAATTATAGTTTAGTCATTGATATTTGAGAATTTTTGGATAGAAACTTATCTGGGAGCCTAAAATTAGAACCTGCTTCAATTTAAACAATTCTAGTAGCTGAAGGATATATAGTTTGAGAACTTGGCTGTAAGATCTCTTTGGAAGAGACTACAACTAATTCAGCTGTATAAATTATGCTTAGAGTCAGATACCCCATTCCAAATTCTTGCTAAAGTCACAAATGACCCATCGGGTGAGGAAGAGACTTTGCCACTTCACTTCAAAAGTTGGTTCTACAAAAAACAAAGCAAAACAATGAAAACAACAGTGCTGCTCCCAAAGACCAAGGAGGAAAAGAAATATTTAAATAAGACTTGTGAAGCTATTTTTTATTAGTCTTATTGATAGTTTAAATGACAAAGGAAGCAATTGACTGAAATAAAATAATGTATGAATGGCATAGTTCTGGAGTTGAAGTTAGAAATACCTTCATTCAAGCATCACTTCAGATGTTTATGAGTTTTTTGTCCTCAAGGCAAGCTATTGAATGTCTTAGTCTATTAATCAATATGCGTATCAGTAAGCACCTCAATATACACTGGGGGGCCTGCTATCACAGGTTCTTAGATCTGCATTCATAAAAGGAAAACAACTTTCAAGGGGTTAACAATCACTTTAATCAAGCACAAACATCATTCCTTTAACCAAGTACGTATGCTATTCAGTTAGTTCAGGGAGTCAGCACCCTGAATTTCAAAGAAAATACAGAGAAATCAAAAGATCAACAGACATGGCTTCCTCTGCCTGAATTCAACAGACAATTGGACCCCAACTGTCTGAACACTGTTATCAGAGAGAGAAGAATGAAATCTGAGTTCTCAAAGCTGGGGGGCTCCTTAGTGGCTTTCCAGAGTCCTCTTCTGGCACTCAAACCTTCTTACCAAAAACTAAGCCCCAAAGTAAAACTTCAACTCAGAGTATTTATACCTTTTTTAGAGCTGGAGGGCATCACAACTCTATTACCCAGTGCCTCAATAGAAAAAACAAAAGGTACTTGGGACCCTCCTACAAAACAACTCCCCTAATCAAGCTTCCCACAATGGGTAGACCCATCAGTGGGTGGTTTCCCATTTTTCATGCGATCTTTAATCACATTAAAATAATTAGCAATACAAATACATACATTGTTTCTAGTTAAAGAAACTCTTGTTTCTGTACTTTACTCCTTATAAAGACTCTTGATCGATAAAGGCAAGATTCAATCAGAGGTGCTTGATTATACTAAAACAAAAAACTGCAAAAGATCCTATCTTGATTGCCAACACAATATGTTAAACACCCACTATATGCCAGGTATTGTTTGGTAGTCAGTCTAGTACCTCTTCTCTCCCCTACTTTCCTTCTCAGCCATCTCTGGCAATTCAGGCATCAACCTCATTATCAATGTGTACATCCTTGAAAAGTACAATACCAACATAAGTGAACTTATCCACAGCATTCAAAACTTCCCCATTAGCCACCACCACACTTGTGTTTTCTTGGTACTTATTGTTAGGTCAAAATTAGCACAAGCAGTAGAGAATTGATTCATACTTTGTTGTATCTCACCTTCAGGGGCTGCAATGAATACATAATCATCTGCAAACAGAAAATCATGCACCAACATTCCTTGCACTTTGGTCTCAGCTTGCAGTCTTTTCAAGTTGGAGAATTTATCACCTGTGTGGTAGTTGACCTTGATGATGTGTTCATGCACATTGAAGGGATTTGACAACATGGCTGAAATCATTATGCTAAAAAGCATGGGAGCATTGTCCTTTATCTAGAACCTGAGCAAGCATGCCATCATGAAATTGTTATACAATGCTGATGAACTTCCCAGGGGAACTCAATTTTGACATAATTTTCCATAAGCCCTCAAAATTGACAGCATCAAAAACCTTGGGCACATCTACAAACATTGTGTACAGACCTTTGTTCTGCTCCTGGCATTTCTCCTAGAGTTGTTGGGAAGCAAACAAAATATGAACTCTTTGTTGCTTCAGTGTTTGGGAGGCTCTGAAGGAAAGTATGGGACAGAAGAAGTATTAGATTGAATACCAAACTGAAGGTCTATACAGCTGTTATGCTGACCTTATTGTTGTATGCTTGTGAAACTTGCACAAGATACCAGCACCATGCCAGGAAACTGAATAGCTTCCATCTGAATTGTCTTAGGAAGATTGTGAAGATCAGCTGGAGGGATCAGACATCAGACACTGAGGTCCTTTCACAAACTAAACTGCCAAGCATTCAAATTCTGCTTCAGAGAGCACAACTCTAATGGACTGACCACAATGGTCAAATGCAAAACATATACTTGCCCAAAAGATTATTTTATGGAGAACTCCCACAAGGCAAACTCACACAGTGGTCAGAAGAAGTGACACAAGGACACTCTCAAGGTTTTTCTTAAGAAATTTGAATTTTGTTGTGTGGCATGGAGACACTGGAACAAAACTGCTCAGCATGGTGTGCTCACATCAGAGAAGGTGCTACACTCTATGAGCTAAGCAGAATTGAAACAACTTAAAGAAAATGCAGGATGTGCAGATTTAGAGAATTGACCCCAAATGTTCACAAGGACTATTTGTGTCTGGACTGTGGTAGAGCATCCTGAGCTCATATTGATCTGATCAGTCACAGCTGGACACACTGAAATTTGACTCTAGCATAATAATGTCATTTTGATCCTCTTTGAAAACAAAGGACAGCAACCAGCCAGCCAGGTATTGTGATAGGTACTGGGTATATAAACACAAAGAATGAAACTCAGAATATATCTAGAGTGCCTTTGCCTAGTTACTATCTGTATTGATGGAGGAAGGGAATCATATATCTTTAAGTATAAGATAATGATTTCCCCTATATTTTGTTTATTTTTTAAATTCCTTGACCTTGGTAAAAAATATTTGAATGGTCACTTTATCACCTTGAGTTAAAATAGATAATTAAAAAATCCTAAACTGTTCCTCATTCTTAGAAATTTTTTCCACCCTCAGCTGGATCTTTGCTAGTGATCCCCATAGAGCTGAGACATCACTTAAGGAAGAATATATTAGTGAAGAAAGACTTCTAGGTCATTGACATTGCTATGGCACTTTCACACTTTTCAGGAACTTTTCCTATCATATTTTACTCTGTAATTTCAAGGGCACTTGCAGGATGGACACATCTGTATATTTACAACTTTCAAAAAACTATGATCCACTCTAATTTATATATCTCCTCTGAATACTCTACTTAAGGTGTAATTAAATGAGCTAATAGCTTCTAGGGATTACCATATGATAGTTAACTCACTAATAATCTTGGAGGCAGGTGAAAAGAGTTAATTAATTATTGGTATCCCTCCAAGTCTAACACCTTCAAAATGAAAACCTAGAAAATTAATCATCAAAACATGGCACTTAGTTTCTACTTTGCTGACCAAATAAGTTACAGAAATGAAACTCCCAAGATCCCAAAGTGTGGTCCATGTAGACCACCCTGAATTCCTCTCTACAAATAAGAATAATGAATTTCTACCAAAACATACCTAGTTCATCTACCTTCCTTCCTCTTTTTATGCTCATAGAATCATAGATGAAGAGTTAGAAGGGGCCTTTGGGGTAATTTCCTTCAATCCTTGAATTTCACTGGCGAGGAAACCGAGATCTAGAGGATAAGAGAAACTTGCAGTGTCACACATGTTGTTAAATGACAGAATCAGGATGTAAAACCAACTTTTCTGAATTTTGTTTCTTATATCAGTCCTAAATTTGCTTTTATTGCAATCTCAGTCCATTACTTCTAGAATCAGATAGCGCAAATACAATCCCTTTTCCTTGTCACAGTCCTCCAAATTTGAAGACAATTATCACATACTTCTTGATTCTTGGTGCTTCTTTTTTTTTGGTGCTCCATTTATCATGACTCTATTTGCTCTACACTCTACTCTCTGCCTAGGGCAAAGTTTAGAGCCTATATATTGCATATATGTGGATATAATTAAGTGGAAACAAAAATGATGTAAACAATAGCATTCCTCATTCCAATACACCAAGTATTTAATATAATAAATCCCATTAGTATTTATTAAGCTGCTATGTGCAAAGCTTATATACTGAGTATATAATGACAAAATGAGAAACACTTTCTGTCCTCTAGAAACTTATTGTTCTGGAAAATGGAATTGCCTTTCTCTCTTTCATTTTTTGATTTGTCCTCAAACTTTTCAGATTCATCCAGTAGCTTATTCCTCAAGGTACAGTTCATTTTAAAATAGAATGTTTTCCAGTTTTAATGGTTGTGTTCACTCAAGGGAGATAATAATCTAATTCCCTGAAGAATGGCCCTGATGGCCACTCTTGTCATTTCATGACCATGTGGGCTGCCTACAGTAATCTCAATAAGATAAAATGTTCAATTGTTTCCAGATATGATGGAAAATAAAAACAAACAAAAAAAACTAGGAGCACATTCAGGGTCCACAATACCTTCAAAGTGACTCTGTATAAGCAAGTATCAATTTTTTGACAGGAAAGATGTCTTACACAATTAACAGAGTTACAAATATCCTTAAAGTAAGTCTATAACAAAATCTTTGCTAGGACTCAGCTATGATTTCCTGACATCAGTTCTTCCTTAGAGAACAAACTTTTCATAAAAAAGAAAATCTCTTATATGTAGGGGTAGTACAATCTCTCTGTCTTTTTTCATAAAGTCAATCATGCCTATTGAACGGCTGAACAGCATGGTTGCCATTTGGATCTTTAGTTGACTGTGTAAATTAAATTTCTGTTAGGAGAATTAAGTTTCACATGTAATTGACTTTTAACAGAGAAATAGGCTGCTTTAAAGAAATGAACATTTTTTCTTCTTATCATTTCATCTGTATTATATCAAGCAATTTTTTTTTTAAAGAACCTACTATGTACATGCTAGGTGTTAAGGATGCAAAAAATAAAGGGATGGACCCTGTTCTCAAGGAATTCATGATCTAGTTGAAGAAATCAAACAGATACATAGTTAGAACATAAGGTAGAGTGGAAAAGCACAGGATTTGAAATCCACAAATCTGCTATCAGTCACGGCTCTGCCATGTAATATTGATATAATTTTAAGCACATCTCTTTTTTTAAATAATATTTTATTCCTTCTTATTACATGAAAAAAATTAACAAATTAAAAAAATTTTGATTTCCAAATTCTCTCTCTCCCCCTTCCCCCACCCTGAGATGATAAGCAATTTAATATAAGTTATACATGTTCAAATGTAAAACATTTCCATATTTGTCATTTTGTGGAAGAAAATATGAATAAAAAATAAAGAAGGTGACAAATAGTTTGCTTTGATCTACATTCAGACTTCATCATTTCTTTTTCTGGAAGTACATAGCATTTTTCATCATGAGTCCTTTGGGAATATCTTGAATCACTGTATGGCTGAGAATATCTAAATCATTCACAGGTGTTCCTTGGACAATATTGCTGTTGCTGCATACATAGTTCTCCTGGGTCTGCTCACTTCATTCTGCATCAATTCATGTAAATTTTTTTCCAGATTTTCTGAAGTCATCTTGCTCATCATATCCCATCATAGTCATACACTGCAGCTTGTTCAGCCATCCCTGAAATGATGGGCATTTTCTCAAATTCCAACCCTTTGCCACCACAAAAAAGAGCTACTATAAATATTTTGTACAAATAGGTCCTTTTCCCCTTTTTTTTATCTCTTTGGGATATAGAGCTAGTAGTGGTATTGCTGGGTCAAAGAATATAAATGGTTTTATAGCCCTTTGAGCATGGTTCCAAATTGCTCTCCAGAATTATTTGATCAGTTCACAGTTCCTCCAACAGAGCGTTCGTGTCCCAATTTTCCCATTTCGCCTCTGACATTTATCATTTTCCTTTTCTATCCTAGCCAATCTGATAGGTAAGAAGTAGTACGTTAGAGTTGTTATAATTTGCATGCATCTAATTAGTAGTGATTTAGAGAATTTTCATAAATGACTGTTGGCAACTTTGATTTCTTCATTTGAAAATTGCCTGTTCATTTCCTTTGACCAGTTGTCAATTGTGGAATGACCTTTTTTTTTTTTTTTTTTTTTTTTATAAATTTGACCCAGTGTTCTATATATTTGAGATATGGGGCCTTTATCAGAGATACTTGCCATAAAAATTTTCCCCAGCTTTCTATCAAGGAAATCTCTTGATCTTTGAGCCTCAGTTTCCATATTTATAAAATGAAGAGATTGGACTCTGGTATAAATTATGATGTCTGAAGCTAATACATATTTGCATATTATAAGTACACAAAAGCACAAACTATTTAGAGATATTAAGAAGGAGACAATGAGGATTAGGGATATCTTTATGAAAGCAGATAGACAGTTGGCCTTGGAATCATGATGATATGGGGGCAAGACCTGCCTCTGAGCTATACTGTCTGTTCTAGGCAACTCAGGAGAAGTCTCTAACTTCCAGATAACTTCCTAAAATGATAATCTACATAGTATAGTGACTCTGTCACTTAAAGATCCCTTTTCCAGTGAATTCACAGGTCTAACTCTTTCCTAGACCTCTCCCTAAAAGATACTATATAATGATCATATAACTCCTAGTAGAATTCTACCTAACAGATGTGTAACTCTTGTGTCAGAGATGCTTTTATGACAGTGTCCATAACCTAGTGTATTTTTTTTACTCTCTTGGCTCATAGCTCCTTTTCAGGAACCCTAGAAAAACTGTACTCCTCTCTATAGTATACTGACATTCAACCCCAATTGCAAGCAAATAGACCATAAAAACCTTAAAAAAACAAGATAAAATTTGCCTAAGAGCTTTTTTCAAAGGGGTGTACTTCAATGATCAGTCCTATGTTGGAGTTGTATAGGGGCTCAGTAACACACACTCAAAACCAGTCATAGAAGAAACACATCGTGTCCTGATATTCTTTATAGATCTTCCTGAATCAGATGATCTCAGATATCATTCCACATGATAGTTCCTCCCAAAGTTCAAGCTCCCAAAAGGCTCAGTTAGACATTGTTCTTCAGACAACCACGTGTTGTTAGACATAATGATTTCCCACTGCAGTGGGGAATATTCCAAGATTCTCTTTTGCTGACAAAAGACCAAGTTCTCCCTGTATCATATCTCTATTGTTGCAAAACCAGAGTAGGACTATATCTGCTCCAAGGGACTATTCATTTTTGCTCTAAATTTGCTGACCCTGACCTCATAAAAGCTTTTCTGAAAACCAGGAATATTGTCACATTTTACTGCAACAGAGTTCTGGTTATCAACACCTGATTAAGAGATGGTGAGTGCAAACTTCAATGTCCTTTACCCCTCAGACACATGAAGATGAAGGTATCCTTCACCCATGGGAGTGCTTTCAAAGGTGATAAAGCACTACAATATTTCTCAAATTATCTCTCTTAAATCCCAAAGGATCTCTCTAGGACAATGGAATGGCATTGTTCAAATCATTATAGTCTGTTGTGCAGTGAACTTGCTATAGAAAGGGTAAGAAGAAAGTAGTAATCCTCCTAGAATGTAGTTAAATTATACGTATATCAACTTCCTGAATTTTAAATAATTCAAAATGCAAAATAGGAGCTTGCTATTTAAGTGAATTCTGTGCTAAATCATTTGGAAAGTGGATAATCATCCTAATTCATCTTTTTTGGGTGTTTCAATATAGATATTCTTACAGCAGGTTTTCTTAAATTTTTTCTCAGCTATGCATTTTTCAAGAGAAAATCCATGTGAGCTGAGAGACTCAATGAATAATGAAACATAAAAAACATCTCTGAGGAAAAAGTAGAAAAAAAGGCAAGTCTGTAATATAACTCAGAGGGCAAAAAAGAGTCACATGGTGGATCTAGAGGCTGCATCACATGGCAAATAAGGAACTATGCAGTGGAACAGAAGTAAAAGATACTATCAAAGACATATAATTGAAACAAAAGATGAGCTGCTCAAATGTTGAGAGTGCAGATTAACTGACGAATAGCTGTAATGTAATTTTTGAAATGCAATGAGAAAGTGAGGAAAGTTTCCAGCATGTTGGGTAGACCCCTTGTGGGAAACTTACAGAATGAGAAGGACTAGAATTGTACAGGATGGGCAGGCATGGAGGGGAGATGATGCGTTGGATGGATATCTATGCCAATTACATTCGTTTACTCAAATCCTACAGAAATGGCTTCTTCTGAAAAAAAATTCTGACTCTTTGCCTTTCCACTTAAAAGATGAGATGGGAGAAGCATTTGGACAAGTCACTCACATATTTTGGACTTCAGTTTTCTCAGGTAGACAATGACGATATTGGACTAGATAGCATCAGAGGTACTTTCTAGCTATAGATCAATGATCTTAAGAAATCATTGTTTTGTATATCAGATACCTAATTAGAGTTCCAGGTAAGTTCTGTATAATATGTACACTACATAAAAACAGCTACCTAAATATATGTGAGGGAGATGTGTGTGTGTGTGTGTGTGTGTGTGTGTATGTGTGTGTGTGCTGATGTGTCTGGCTAATACGAGTATACACTCACATACACAAATATGTACACATATATTCAGATATGCCCTACAGTAAAATCTTACTGAATCCATAATTATGGCAGAGAGGTGAACATAGGTTTTCTAAATCAGGAATGGCTTTAATTATAGGCCAGACTGTCTATTATTCAGGAAGTCCCATTGATGAGTTTGCAGATTCATTCATCCCCATGAAGTAGAAAATGGTTAATGAACTTTGTTTATAATAACACATAAAACTATCTACTATGACATGGGATGATTGGGCTCTTTATCAGCAAAAGAAGTACCCACAGGGATGAAATGATAAATGCTATGCGCAGAAGTATTGAAGTGTATACATAGATGGTTACAAACATAAACACATAATAAAGAAGTAAGGGTTCTTTAATTTTTTTTTCAGTGCAGACAAGTGTAGAAAGCCCATACACTAATATCAAGTGCAACAACTCTGTGACTTAGTAGTTAAGTCTTAGGAATTTGCCTGGCTCATGTAGAGATAAAATGACTTGTCTTAGTGTCACATAGATACAAGTAACAGAAGTAGATATCACTCTGGGTTTTTTGGTGCCATTGATACGCGTATGTGTATATATACAAAAATATACTTATATAGATGGGGAAACACCCACATCTGCATATGTGTTTGTATGTATGTATTTATATATTCACACATACACACACAGACTGGCATAAAGTACCCTAAAGAATTGATTCATAAAATGAACTAGTCATTACGTGAAATTATTGTCAATATTTTATGTACCAATTAGAATGCATTCACTTTAAAAATAAACAAGTAAACCCTAATTGATATAGATGTACATCATAATTTAAGGTTATGGACATGAAATATAAGTATTGGAAAACACCTAAGTTTTATGATGCAAAGAATATGAGCCAAGAATTATTCATGAATTTTAATGAAGTTGAAGAATTAAAGAAGGACATCAACCTTTTAAAAATATTTTATTCTTTTTGACAAGCCATTACCTTTCTCACTGTTTGGAAGATATGTTTATGTGATAGGCAAGTAACAGTTTTACCACAATCAATAGTTAGAATTTATTAAATATTTCCTATCTGCCGGAACCTGTGTTAGATGTTAATGTTCCCAAAATAAAGAATGGATCATTTCCTACTTGCAAGGAGCTTTTATTCCACTGAGAAATAGCAAACACTTGTTTAAACATAGACAATATAACACTGATATGTATATATATATACATATATATGACAATCTTATACAAAGTTATTAAATATAATGTAGTTTGGGAGGGAGGGTACAAACAACTGGGAAATCAGGAAACGTGTAGAAGATGGTGCTTGACCTATGTCTTAAAGGAAGAGCAGAACTCTATAAGGGAGAGGTAAGGAGAGAGGACATTACAGGTATGAGGGACAGTAACTGTAGAGTCACAAAAATGGGAGCTGGTGTGTGTGTGTGTGTGTGTGTGTGTGTGTGTGTGTGTGTGAGTCAGCCAACAAGCATGTATGTGTCGAGCTATGTCATTTACTGGGAGCATACAGAGAGGCAAAAAATAGCCCTTGTAACTCAACAGCTTACATTCTAATGGGGAGAGAATACATATGTAAATAAGTACATGCAAGAGACATACATACACACACGTATGTATGTGTACACTCACATAGGCATATGTAATCACCGTCCCAATGCCCATTGGTATGGGACTCTGTCCCCATTTTTACGGATCTATGTCCACCCTTCACACAGTGCTTGAGAGACGAATGCTTTGCTCTTTGAGAGGGGAGAGTCCCTTAGTGCGTGTAAGGTGAATTTTAGTGTAAAGAAAGTGAATTTTTGTATTATTTCTCAGAGTTCATTTTTTTCCCCAGGATCCATAGCTATAACAATCAATGGTTCACAAATAATAGATATGAGTTCCCACAGTTATGGTTCAAAATATCTTCATCAAGCTTGTACAGAGTTATATAATGGTAAATAATATAAACGTCCACTGCAGCTACAGTGAGATATAGGGACAAGGTGATGTAAATTTGTGAGGCTATTGCTGGCAATATGGTTTCTTTGTCTGTTAGTTTATAAAACAGGTGGTCACTAGACAGTGAATGGGGAATCCTTGGGGTTGAGTGCACAAATGCCTTGTGTGCCTCAACTGGCCCCCACTGAAGCTTGAGGGAATTTAGAGGAAGCACAATTGTGCCTGTTCCGATTGAATCCATTGAAATGTAGGGGTAGTGGACCCACCCCCCTCATCTGCCCCTGTAATAAGGGTGACTAGGGAATGCTGTAGGAGTTTGTGCTCTCATTATCAGAAACTTCTTCTGAGAAAATTAGACTAGAATAAAGTAAGATTATTAATCCCCTTTTAGTGTCTTTCTTGTTTGACCAAATCAAAAAGAATCTGTGCTAGCAGACCTCAAGTGTGCTATGTTTGTCCTACCCATAGCAATAGCTTTGGGACAGGGGTTACACCTATATACATATATACATACATATACATATACAGTAATGTATAATATGTAATTACTTTGGCACACACATATATCTCACTCACATATACTCATATAGCTATTCTTATGTAGTGTATACATTTTATGGAAACCATTTGAAACTTTAATTAGGTATCCAACATGCAAAAGAATAATTTCATAAGATCAGTGGTCTAAGGCTAGAAAATATCTGAAATTTTTTAGTCCAATATGCTCATTTTCCATGTGAGGATGCCCAAGAAAGGTGAATGACTTGCTCAAGGTTAGAAAGGTGGTAAAAATCTTTCTAACCAGATATTTAGATGATATGAGAAAAAAGAAAAGGAAAAGGAAAACCAAGGAAGAAAATGATTTGATCGAAAGAAGAAATGTTTGAAGAGGATCCTAGCAGAAGTTCCTGAGGATAAGAAAGAGAACTAGGAGAGCAGAAAGGCCCTTATCACCTCCCACCTGGATTACTATAATAGCTTTCTAATTGGTCTCTTTACTTAAGTCTCTTCCTCTTTCAAACTATTCCCTACTCAGCTGCCAGAATGATTTTCCTAAAGCATAGGTCTGTCCTCATGTCATCCTCTCCCACTCAGTAAAAACCAGGTGATGCCTATTATCTCTACGATCAAATGTAAAGTCCTCTATTCATTCAAAGCTCTTTATAACCTGTACCATTCCTACCTTTCCAATCTTCTTGCACGTTTCTCCCCTCCATGTATTATATTATCCAGATAAACTAGCTTTTTTCGCCATCTCTATAGGTCTTTCCCAATTCACTCTTTGGTCATGCCTGTGGTTACCTTCCACCTACACTATATATCTTGTATGTATATAATTATTTATACATTGTTTACCGTATTATAATGTAAGATGCATGAGAGCAGGGACTATTTTTTTCTATATTCCTTATACCTAGCATAGAGCGGTATATAATGAATGCTTAATAAATACTTTGTGGAATATTATTGAGAAACTATTCTCCTCCCTCACCCCCCTCCATTTAAATATACTTAAATGACAGAGAATACATTACTATCTGATCGCTACAACCTAATATTCCACTCCGAATTTAGTTGTCATTCTTGAAGTTACCAGAAGGATCTATTGTAAAAGAGGGTAATTTAAACAATATTATTATTTAAATATTCATACACATATGTATATATACACACATATAAATATATACACACATACCATATATGCATACATACATATACATTCATACATATATGTATATGTGTATATATCTATCATCTGATATGAAACTTTGATTCATTTTGCCCCTAAAATTTTTAATGTCCTAATTAATAACTTTTAATCTTTTATTACTAATGTTTAGTTTCATGAACACATCAAATCTACATTAAGTAAAGATAAAAACATGTCTATTTCTTCTTTTCCTACCTCACTATATGAAATAACATTATTATATATAAATTCATTGTTACAAAGAGTTGTTCATTCTTTTTCCTTTTCTGTTACCATAAGATCTATCTAGATGAATGTTTCTTTGATAGCTGTGTTTTACTTGACCTTTTAGTTATTCTTTTCATTATTGCCTTTCTCTCCTCTTTGTAGTTTGTTTCAGAACTCAGGTAGAATTTCTGTTAGTTTTTCTATTTGCGAATTAATTGAGAATTTTACTTACAAATGGAAGTTCATTAGCTATCTCAGCTCATTGCTATGTTTCTTTAGTTTCTTCCTACTCTCTTGTGTTTCTAATAACAACTTTGCCTAGATGACTTCACATATGGCTTCCTTCCTTGGTTTATTCTTGCCATTGGCTTATAGTTTCCTCCTTTGACCTTCAAAATTTTGTGTCTTTCTTCAGGACTTAAATTTAGTTTGCCCACAATCCTCACATTACCTGTGTTTGTTTCTACCCATGTCTATTGCTCAATTCCACTCTTTAGTGCTGTCTTTTTTGTTTGAATGATCATTTTTTGTTGGAAAGTGATATTTCTCATGATATTTTTAATGACAACCCATCAGTCCATTTTTTGCTTTCCCCTGTCTAGACTTAACGTTTAAAGACAGGAAAAAAAAGCATATTTCTGAAATTGAACCACTTTTTTTTGGCCCAAGTGTTTATGACAGATTATTTTCTATAAGGTCAATAGACCAGAAATGGACTTGTCAGTTACATCCTTTAAAAAAAAAAAAGATCACATATCTTCAGCAGGCCTATATTTATTTATTTATCAGGCAGCTAGGTGGTGCAGTGGATAGAGTACCACTGCAGGAGTCGGGAGGACCTGAGTTCAAATCTCACCTGAGACACTTGACACTCACTAACTGTGTGACCTTGGGCAAGTCACTTAACCCAATTGCCTCATCCTGGGTTATCTCCAGTCATCCTGATAAATATCTGGTCACTGGATTCAGATGGCTCTGGAGGAGAAGTGAGATTGGTGACCTGCACAGCCCTCCCTCACTTAAAATGAAGTGGAAGTCTTGTCATTATTTCTCTAATGGCATGGTCTTCTTTAGCAATGAAGGACAAATGCATACATTCTTTTATTTACATTTTTTTTAATTTTAGTGAATTCTCATGATCATGAAACACTTTCAGCATATGCTTCATAACATTTAGTGATCTTATTGGTGGGCATTGACAACAAAGTTTATTTTGAAATAAAGATAGTCTCTTATCTGTCTGGGATAGATTAAATCATGGCATGTTAAATCAGAAATAGGTCATGGTTGTTCCATGTAGTAAATAAATATATAATGCCTGAAGAAATAAATAATAAAAAGCTCTGGACTTCTAGGTACACTTTGCAACCCAACGTGAGTACCAGTCAGTTCTAATAGCTGAACATTTCCTCTGTGGTGAGCCTCAGGAACCCTTTTGAGCCTAGGGCCACTCATTGCTAGAAAGATGATCCTGCTTCCAGCTTTAATGGTCCCCAGAGAACCAGATAGAGGTTCATTGCCTTGAGGAAAAGTGACAATAAGGTTTTGTCATTGTGGAGGCCAGTACCCTAGCACCCTATATAAAAACAGACTGTGTCTGGAGTTGCAACAACTCCAGAGAGAGATAGTTATACTCTATCTATAGCAAATATTGATTTTCTCATAGAATTTGGAATAGGCAATTGCAAAATTGTATGTACTATCCATGGTTTGAATATTATCTATTAATCCTTTCAAATAAGGTTTAAATGACATAGAACTGTACTTATACAATTGGGTTTTGGTCATCTATTTCTTGGGGTTTTTTAATGTGCATATTTTATATTTCTGTAGAAAGACAGTGTGGCATAGTAAAGACCTTACCCAGATATATTCTCTCTTGTGAACATGTGAAGGTTTCTTACTTTCCCAGTGTCCCCACACAGCTCTCTATTACTTATACTTACATAGGTTGGTTGATATTGATAAGGAATGAATCTCTCTTTTTCCCAAATAAATTTGGGTACCTACTTCTTGGGGAGGGGGTGGAGGGGGGAAGATGATGAAATTCAAATAGGCTGATCAATAAGAAGCCCATTATCTCAAGAAGTTCTTAAAGTCATTTCTGGAGACAATGAGATTCAAGTAGGCTGGTCAATGGAATACTGAAATGAACCTGGGACTCCTCTGCCCTGGGCGGAACAAAGGAATGGTGATATGCCTAGATATGCTTGAAACTCTAAACTACTCCCAGTGTCTTGCTTGAGTTTCCCTGCTTACCTCATCTCCTGGACCACTGCAGAGTTTTCTCTATAAGAATTCCTAGCTTCTCCTAGCTAGTGGGTATCTCCCTCAAGGAGCTATCTCCCTGAAATGGCCATCTCCATTAGGGGGACTCCTCTCACTTTGGGGGTTTCTTCCTTTGGGGAGCTGTTTGTCTTAAGGTGCTGCCACCTCCATTAGGGCGAGCTGTCTTCCTTAAGGAGCTGCCCTCCTACTTAAACTGAGATCTCCCTTAACCTGCTCTCCCTTTTCCATAAAATCTTTAGCATCACCCTCCCCATTAAGTAAAAAGTTCCTTAAGGAATTTTGCCCACCTCTATTGTCACAATAAACTTTGCTACTTGACTGGAAGATGGTTTGAATTTGTGAATTCATTCCAGGCAACAACACCCTGTACAATGACATTTTAAGGTTCCTAGCACCCCTAAGTCGTGTCATGTGTCAAGAGATAGAAGCTCCATGCTTAGAGATCCTAACAATGATGAAACCATAAATAAAAACCCTTACCATTGTATACAAAATATAGATATTTACACATTTCCTTTAAATTTTTAGTTTTCTTGTCATATGATTGATTATAGTATCTTCTCTGAGTTTTCTTTATTATATCAATCAACAAGTATTTTAAGCGAAAGAAAAAAAATGAAAGAACTGATATACTGACTATATAAATGTAAAACATACAAATTAAAAAAAAAAATTCCCAAAACAGAGAACCTAAACCCAATTACATAAGACTAGTTCTAGATCTTAAGGACTAGAAATGAAATAAGGAAGAAAGAAAGAAAGGAAAGAAGGAAGAGGAGGAAGAAAAGGAAGAAGTAAAGAGAGGAAACAGGAAGGAAGGAAGAAAGAGAGAGAGAGAAAGATAGAAAGAGAGAAACAAAAAAAAGGAGTGCTAACTATATGCGAGAGAGTGTGCTAGATGATGGGGATAGAGAGTAAAATCTGAAATAGTCCCTCAAGGAAGTTACTATTTATTCAAAGAAATAGCTTGTTCATCTATTAGTAGACATAAAGTACAGGAAAAAAATACAATGTAATTTGGATGAGCAGATACTTGCAGTTGAAAAAATCAGTAATGGCTTTGTGTGGGAGGTGATACTAAAACATGGGAAGAAAATATTTGAACACACTAAAAGGTGTGCTAAGTATTATTGATTCTCTAAATTTATGAGATATTTATGCCCTGGCACAGGATCGGTTTTTCTAAAGGTGACATGTACTACAGAAAAAAACAAACAAATAAGCAAAAACAACTCACATGCTTTAAGGTTCCCAATGAATAATTTTGAAAGATATATCTTGTCTCACTTCCCCAAAATTTTGTTCAGATCCATGATTTCCCTCTTGTCAATCTGTGGCATGGTCTATTTGTTGCAGCCTATGAGAGAAAGGCTTATGATTCCTACTCTTACTGCTTCAATTTTTTTTTGACAATTTAGTTATCTTTTCCTCTAAATATTTAGATACCATGCCATTTACTATATATCTTTACTGCTGATAATAATTTAATGTAAATTTTGGACTTTAATAAGGGCCAGAGATTGAATTAAGAAGAGCCTGGACATAACAGTCTCTTTGTTCTATGAAGTAAACTCAGAGAATACCTCTTCCTATGTCAAAAAAGCCAGACGGGGCTGACTTAACATTCCTTATGAGACCCTTAACCTAAGGCACTATCTTGAATAATGGGACGTTTTTCATATTTTAATATTTGGGAACTTATACTATGTTATGGCAATGTTAATGGTAAAGAAAACAAAGATATCTTGGGTGATAATTTCTTTTTTTTCTTTTTTATGAATTTTATTTATTTTCAGTGTTCCACAATCACTACCATATAACTTAGATTTCTTTTTCCCTCCCTCTCCCCTACCTTCCCCTCCCTCCCTGAAATGGCATACAATTTTACTTGGGTTCTACACATACATTCCTGTTAAATACATTTTCACTATAGTCATGCTGCATACAAGAATTGAAATGAATGGGAGAAATCATGTAACAAACCAAAACGTAATACAAAAGAAAATGATCTGTTACATTCTGCAATTGAATTCCATAGTTCTTTCTCTGGATGTGAAAGGCATTTTGCATTAAAAGACCATTCGGAATTCTTTTTAAGTTCTTGCATTGCAATGAAGTTCCAAATCTACCAGAAAAAACTCTCACACACTGTGGTTGTTGCTGTGCACAAAATTCTCCTGGTTCTGCTATTTTGCTCAGCATCAGATCATATAAGTCTTTCCAGGCCTCTCTGAAATCTTCCTGTTCATCATTTCTTATAACGCAATAGTTTTCCATTACATTCATATGCCATAACTTATTCAACCATTCCCCAATTGATGGGCATCACCTTGATTTTCAGTTCTTGGCCACCACAAAGAGTGCTGCTACAAATATTTTTGTACATGTGGGACCCTTTCCCATTTTTATGATCTCTTGGGGACACAGTTCTAGAAGCAATATTGCTGGGTCAAAGAGTATGCATATTTTTGTAGCCCTTTGGCAATAGTTCCAAACTGCCCTCCAGAATGATTGGATCAGCTCACAGCTCCTTGGGTGGTAATTTTAATTGAAACTTTGTCAACTCTGTTATCTTATTGTATTTACAATCTATGCAATTAAAAATTCCTTTCTCATGGTCTAGTTAATCACTCATGGAGACCATAATTCTGAAAGACACTGACCACCATGGATTGTCCTAAAACAGATTTAAGCCTGGTCATTCTTATATTAGACAGTGAGAAGTTTTGTCTGGCTCCATGATCATATACTGCTATCTTTAAGGGAATGAACAATATGCATTAAGCCTGTTTGCTTTTTCTTAACCAAACTTTCAGGTAGACATTACTGATATTTTGTTCCCTATAAACAGGTTTTATTTCCCCCTTTTGAATCTCTTTATCGAATCTACTTTTTTTCTTTTTCTTTTCTGAAATTTTGATTGTACCTTTTGTTGAAAAGCCATTTTAAAATTGTAACTATGTGCTCAGCTTTTCAGGAAAATTTTTTTTTGGTACAAATTATCTCCAACCCCTTTTTGTCATAGTGTATTCTAGATTTTTGTCTATTTTTTCATCATTGTTGAATGTTTCTGGAATATTTGAAGTGACACTGTGATGAGTGAATTGCATCCCACTAGTAATTTGCAAGATTCTTTCTTTGACCCTAAAGTATTGGAGATGGCAACTATATTTCCAGATGAATTAAACTTTTTTTCCCTTTTCTGATAGCTTCTCCTAGCTTCTATTGATATGCATTTTGTTATCTAATTCAAATAATTATGAGTGAATTTGTTTAATTTTTTGAAATATAGTTTGAAAATTTCATGTATCCTTGTACTTTTCTTGGAAGTAATTGATTGTTAAGTTATTGCTCTGAGCCTCATCTTCAAGATCAGCTGTTTGAGAGGTATCATATAGTCTTCCAACACCGCATTTTTTTAAAGTGATAATATTTCTGAGAACTACTCATTTGGGGGTTCTTATTCAGATCATCTATTATTCATTTTTTAATTATCTTATTAAGCTTTCTTACCTTCTGCATTATAGCATAAATCTTGTTTTTTTAAAAAATAAATATTTTTAAGGACTATAATCTCCCTACTTAAATCATCTTTTAATTCGTTTGTTAACCTTTTCAAACTGGTAGTTCTTTTTGCTACGGTTATTTGCTTATTTTACCCTGTAATTTCATTCTCATTCGGGGCTTTCTAATTGTTGCTTCAGTCTTATAAATCCTTTTCAGAGAATTCCTCTTTGCTTTCTGCTTTTCACCCCTTATAGAATTTTTATTGATAGTACTTTTTTGGCTGATTCCTTTCTTTTAAAGTGACTTTCTGGGTAGAAATTTCATTAATTTCTTATTTGTTTTTGCTATTATTTTGCATTATTACATTTCTAGCTGTTTTTAGCTGGTAAGAGGTATTCTCTCTTAATCACTCTTTTGCCCTCTTGAGAGAAATTCCCCATGAAATGTTAAAAGTCATAGAAGATCTCTAGGTTTATATTTTCGAAAGGGGAGAGAGGTTGATCTACCAATTTATGGAACAACAATTTGTGCAAGAAATGCAATGAGTGAGAAGGTGTAGATAGGTTTCAATCCATACTATTACAGGGAATAACTACATGAATGAGATCACATAGACACTGATTATTAAAATATATAATTAAATATCATTTTTGATTGAGAAAGATACATTATATGACATGGTCTCCTTTTGTGACATAACACATATTTGTGGTAGCTTTCCTGTGGCATATAGATATGTACTAGATTCTCAGTCCAAAAGTAAAAGCATGCCAAAACTGTAATTAAATGCAGGCTAGAATTTTAGAATTTTTAAATATTTCAAACCATGTGCTTTTTTTTCAGAAAAAGATATAAATTTGAGGAAAACTTGAAATAACATCATACTTAATTTTTAGTACCCTTTATAATTTTAAAATATAAATTTGCTACTATTGTTCTTGTTCATAACAATATTATTACTTTATATTAAATTTTGAAACAATTTAGTCAGATGAGAAATATAAATTTCAATTAGATTTACTTTGAAATATTTGAATTTTATATTTGTGAATGAAGTTACAAAATGATGAATTTTAAAAATAAAATTTTATATTCAAGTAAAAACTTAAAAACAATAGAAGTCATGTATACTAGAATTTAAAAAATGTGTTGTGTTTTATGCAACCAATTCCTTCCACAAGATCAAGTAAAGTAAAAAAAACACTGATTTTCAGAAAAGGAACTAGTATAATAAAAAGGACCCTTCCCACATTTAACTCATTGAGTATAATTTGTTTTTGTCTCTTAGAACTTATCTAATCTGTCTAATTTTTTGATTTATAAAAATATTTTGCTGCTTCTATTTTATTTCCATTCATTTACCAGATATTTATTTTACATGTTCACATATTCACAGACTTATGAAAACTGAGAATTTTCCTGAATTTACATAACCAAAAAACATTTCTTTATTATTTTGTTTGGTAGTTTATTTTTTCACTTAATGCATTTTCAGATGGAACAATTTATTTTACATGGTGCAGACATTTCTTCTTCCATACCATGTCAGTACTCAGAAAAGTATTCTGAAGCAAGTGAATAGCAAAAAGAATCAAAGTTCATTTTGGATAAAGGCCTTGCCATCCTATTACTAGAAGTATACATTTAATAATACTCCAACCAATTCGTCTAGGACCAAAAAGCTGGAGATATTCTTTATTCTTTATCCCTTGAAATCAATTTTCCAAATATTAAAGTTGCAAGTGTAGTGTTCAGCTTATGATACAGTCAAATGAAAGAGTAAAAAAAAAAAAAAAAAAAAAAAGGAGAAGCCGGGGCCGGGGCGGGGGGGAGGGGCAGGCTTTGAAACACACTTCAAAATTTAGGAAACAACAGAATAAAGCCTAGAAGGAATCACATACAAGTTGGATAGCTCTAAAAACTAGGTGTTGAATTTATTTAAAAAGACAATGAAACGGCAAATGATAGAGTCGTAGTCTCCTGCACAATTCTCTCTGTTGCTATTTGTTAATTTAGTTGCTATTTGTTAAATTCAGAATTTTTGAAAAGTGAAAAAAAAATATTGTTAGGTTTTTCATCCAAGAGATTTGTAGCATTATAAATCAATGTCCTGTTCTTAAAGTTTGTCAGCAAAATCTTTCACTCTTTTCAGTAACTGTAATTGGAAATGTGCATTCTCCAAAACCATTAGGAGACATCATGGTACAGTGGCAAGTACATTGACTCTATATTCAGAGGACCTGGCTTCAAATCTTGCCTTTGTAACTCACTATATGGTTAATCCTGGGCAAATATCTGAGCTTCCATTTCTTACTGTGTAAAATGAGATTTTCCTAAACACATGGTCCTATTTTGTAATTGGCTTATGTAATCATGAATGTATGGTATAAATAAACTGTATGCTTTTAGATCCAGTGATTGCTAGATATGGTTATGTACAAACTTATTCCTGTTGCATAATGATTAAATTTGGAATTTTTAAAATAAACAAAAACAATTCTGCCCTTTAATCATTATGTTTGAAAATCATATTGGAGAATCAATAGTAGTATAAGAACACACAAATTATCATAATTTTTTATTTACAATTCTATACATACTTTTTATCAATAATTTTAAATCACAAAACAAAAGGAGCTAAGATTCATTTTAAATATATACACCCTCACATACTTCTTTCAGCCCTAAACTTCTGGAAAGGCTCAAAATTGAAATCATATAAGAGAGCTGGTCTATCTTAAATATCTAGTCTACTTTGCTTGGTAATCTGAAAATCTACATACATAGTATGTTTGGGAACAAGGCTCTAGGAACATATTCTCTCATATCTCCAGCACACAATCAAAGAAAGAAATCATAATACACAAATATCTTTGCTTACTTTTAACATTATATAATGTTTAAGGATTATACTTTAAGACTTCAACGGATCTATGCAGGATTTACCTTCACAACTCTGTGGCTGTGTCTTTTCATCCATACAGTCAAGAAGTTCTTCATTACGTCAGAGTTCAAATGATGTCAATTACCTTCTTACCTAGATTTTATTGTGTATGGAGAGTGACAAAAGGGACAAGGAGTAGAGAGCTGTCCAGGAAGTAAGTTCAAGTTTTACCTCTTACATTTACTAAGTGATCCTGGGCAAGTCACATCCTCTCTGACTTACAGAACTTTTTGAGACCATAAACTGCCTAGCTATATTGGTAGAGTTTTCCCACTCAGGAGTTCCATCAATGAAATCAAAGCTGTCGTTTCCTATGGCTGTGGAGAATAATGCCACATTAACTTCTTATACATTGTAAGACAATAAGATACTCCTTTCTCGTTTCTCCAGGCTAAATAACGTTATTCTTTAACCTTTCTGTTTTTATTTGTCCATCCCCTATTCATTTTTGTTGTTCTTTGTTAGACTTCTCTGAGTTTCCACATTCTTGTTATGATTTAAATTCTAAAAGTGGATGTTATATAAATGCTTATTTTTTTCTTGGAAATTTCCTGTTTCTTTAATTTCTTGTTAAAAGAGAAACTTAAAAAAGAGTTATGATGGACAAAATTCAGCTCTTGGTTCCCTATTCAGAAAGACAGGATAGTTGAATTATAAAGTTGGCAAGACACCAGCTGCTGCTAATAGCCCTGATCGGTGCTCCAGCTGCCCTGCCATACTGGGTTGCCTGCATTCAGCACACAGAAGCTGGGAAAAGCAATGTATCTTCCCTGGTATTTAATACTGGTTTCATTATAACTCCATTGTGGAGTGGGTTGATTCATGAACGTGTGATTAATAGTTAGGTAAGATCCCTTAGAGGAATATATGCGGCTGAAGGGGTTTGGTGTTGCTGGGTGGCTTTCTTTTTTGCTCTGAATTTGTTTCTTTTGTGTTCTATGTGTTCCTGGGATAATCTTGTGACCTGGGCTGGAGCCCTTGACTTAGTCCTTGAGTTTGAGGTAAACTGAGGTCTTAGACAGAGGACCCTGAAGGACTTGTCAGTAATAAATATGTCATTAGGCATAAGCAGCTGTTTCCTTGTCAGCATTTTTGTTTCTACTCTTTTTCTCTGATGATATCCTCTTTCAGAGATCACAGAACCCTTGCAGTCTGAAGTCAAGGGAACATGACACTCATTAGCAGGAAAACTATTTCAATGAGCTCCTGCTGTAGGGTTTAAGTGAAGCAAAATAGTATCTTCATTTTGTCACTCTGGTAGGCACTTGTTACCTAAAAGTAGTTTGTGATATTGGCAATTGTAGAGACCTGTGGATTATGAGGCAAAGTCAACAATTTTTCTAGCTTGATACATATAATCATAATCACTCATTTATTTTAAATTTCTTTGAAATATCATCTGATATAAGATAGATGATATAAGGTAGTTCTTTAAATATTCCTCAAGATCAAATATAACAAAAGACTGAAACTTTTTCTGGCCTTTTCACCAGTTCGTTTATTTAGTTCATCTGTGAATTCCCCTCCCCACTGTTTAAGAGAGAGAGAGATGGGAGAGCTGGTTCAAAATGTGAATAAATTCACTTAGACCTTCTCTGTAGCCATTGAGAGTTCTATTGATACAAAAGCAGGGGCCCAAGATTTAGCAAGGAGCTAAACAAAGGCAGTGATATAGGAAAAGGACCAGGCTGATAGAGGATGATTTTAGGGTTTCCTTGTGGGCGTTGGAGATCTAGGGTAAGTCTTGCAAGATAAAGGCACAGGATGAGGACTATGAATGTTCCAAGATAAGGAAATTCCATTCCCCAGGATGAGGGGTGGGGACAAGGAATTAGATGGTCCAGGATAAGGGGAAGTTTTGTGCTAAGGGGGACTTTAGGGCACCATGGGCTTCACAAAGTCTATCAATATTGTTTAACTCTTAGGGCACTGTTTCTATCCACATCACCACCCCTAGTTTTGTTTCTCTCTCCTAGCCATTAGGAAAAGTATTTACAACCAATCTATCGATTGACGGTCAGCTGAGTACTCAATACCTAACAATGAAGAGACCAAATGCCATGTTTTGTCTCTTCCAAATAAAGTAGAACCTCTTAATAAAATAAAGGGTGGGGGTGGGGGTGGAGCAGGACTCATGCATGCCTATTTGACTGACTATATTACAATTACATCAGTTTATATGTAGTTTTTATACTTTAGGAACCATTCTATGAACTGCACTAATGTACTAAGTCCATAGGATAACAAGCTGAATGATAACAGGATCTGCTGCATTTTTAAAATGCATGTTACCAGTCCAACTTCTCTTGCTGTAACTATGATAGTGCCCATGCCATGCTTTTAGGGCTACTTTTTCTAGCAGCTCTTTAGGGTCCTGGTGAATTTGGGCAGCCTACTATTTGCATACCCTCAAGCTCAGCAAAACAAATTAATCATCATACATAGTATTCTGTTGTTTTCCCAGTCCTCTTATTCTTTTCCATAAAGAGCTTTCCAACATTGACTGTTTATGCCATTAAGAGAGAGCCTGAAGACAAACTTAACATTCAGGTCTTTTGAACAATGTCTTGGGGATAGGAGAGTAGATTTCAAAGTCATTTTGAAATTCACCACCACCTTTAATTAGGCTGGTTTAACCTTGCAGGCTCAACAAATGAGCCAAATTGGATCATCCAGTGAGTTTTCATTCCTGTTTTCAGTATGACCCTGTATATTAATTGAAGGGTTTTACACAGACTGAGTGTCAATGAGGCACAGGAAGTAGGTGCCCTTGAGGCTCTGGGGAGTCATTCCTCCATCCATGAAAATGGAAGAATGAATAAACATTATGGATGGAAATTTCACTTGCTTCCTGTAGGAATGAAGTATAGATTTGTTTGGACGTTTTCTTGGCTTAATAGGCAGTTCATGCTAGAGTGCTAAATTATTTGACGTAAGCAGAAGTTAAGACCTCATTAAAGGAAACATACACTACAAGGTTATGCTACTTTGCGTTTGATTACGATGCTTAGTTTTCTCTGATTAAAAATGATTCATGTGTTGAACTTAACTGGAAAAGGGAATCTTGTAGTGAGGACATATTCGGACAAATGGGAAAACTTCTGTTCCATGGAAGGAGATTACTGTTGCTATGCAACAACTGGAAGCATGCTGATTTATTGCTAGTTTTGCAAAGGCATCAGAAATGTTTAAAACATGCAAACTTAATCACATAATGTTAAGTATCTCTGCTTACCAAAGTACTGCAGTGTTACATTTAGCAGGAATATTAAGGCTCATTCAATATTCCCCTCTAGCAAGAATTACTTTGTAATGACACAGACCTTATTTCAAACATTTCATCAAGGTTTGAAAAGTACATTACTTGCAATGAAATTTTTAGCATCCCTGTGAAGAGAGTGGTTAGAAAATATGGCAAAAATTTCATTAATTCAAACCCCAGTGATTAAGAGGTTGTGATAATTTGGTCAGAGGTTAGGATCAAGTTTACTTTTGTATTGCCTGTAAAAAAATGGGTTTCTAAGTAAGTAAATACTATAAGAAAGCTGAAGCATCTTAGGGATATTGGAATAGGAACTCTGGTTTAAATGGTATAGGGAACTCCAGGTGAGGCAAGTTCCTTTACTGGTGCAGGTAGGTGCTTTCTTTGCAGTTTATACTCTTAAAGTGTTGCCGTATGCACTGAGTAATTGTGATTTGTATAGAGAAACACAGTCAATATTTGTCAGAGTTAGGACCAACTTGGATGTGGGGTTGGCTGATTCATATTATTTTTGAGAGAACCTTAAACTAAGGTTAAACAAAATGGTTTTTAAAAACATTAAAGGGAGGATAGAGCCAAGATGGCAGGAACTTCCCTGAGCTCTCCCCTAAAATCCTTCAAATACCTGTAAAACATTACTCTAAACAAATTCTAGAGCTACAGAACCCACAAAATGACAGAGCAAAACAAATCTTCAGCCCAAGACAACCTAGAAAATCAGCAGGAAGGGTCTTTCACGCCAGGCAGGGAGCAGAGCCAAGCCCTGCATGGGTGGGCCTGAGCAGTCCTCAGGGGACTGAAGCATTAGCAGCTGTGGCAATTTATAGATTTCTCAATCCACAAACACCAAAAAGGTCAGTGGAGAAAACTGTGGGATCTGGGTGAAAGAGGAGCATGTAGTTTGGTCCAGTCTGATCTGGCCCCAGCACCAGCCCTGGGGTGGTGGTGGTGGCAACCCCTTAGCAGCATTGGCAGCAGCAGCAGCAGAGGCTGCTTCCGGGGCTCTGGGACCATAAACAGTGGAGGATAGGGTGGTTGATACAAAATCCCTGAAGCCTGGGACAGTACATCCACTCCACACTCACTCCCACTGAAAGTAGAGTCCCAGCTTGAAAAAGAGTTAGAAAGTCAAGTATTTGACTAGGAAGACGAGTAAACATCATAAAAGAACTCAGACTATAGAATTTTACTTTGTTGACAAAGAAGATCAAAACAGAACCAGAAGAAGACAAAAAAGTCAAAGCTTCTGCATCCAAACCCTCCAAGAAAAATATGAATTGGTCACATTCCATGGAAGAGTTCAAATGGGATGTTGAAAATTAAATAAGAAAAATAGGGGAAAAATTGGGAAGAGAAATGAGAATGATGCAAAAATCATGAAAATCAAGTCAACAGTTTATTAAAGAGACCTCCCAAAATACTGAAGAAAATAACACCTTAAAATAGATTAACGCAAATGGCAAAAGAAGTTCAAAAAACTAATGAGGAGAAGAATGCCTTAAAAAGCAGAACTGGCCAAATGGAAAAGAAGGTCCAAAAGCTCACTGAAGAAATTAATTTCCTTCAAAATTAGAATGGAGCAAACGGAAGTGAATGACTTTATGAGAAATCAAGAAATCATAAAACAGAACAAAAAGAATAAAAAAAAAAAGAAGAAAATGTGAAATATCTCATTGGAAAAATCACTGACCTAGAAAATAAATCCAAGAGAGATAATTTTAAAATTGTTGGACTGCCTAAAAGCTATGATCAAAAAAAGAATGTAGACATCATCTTTCAAAAAATTTTTGAGGAAAACTGCCCTGATATTCTAGAACCAGAGAGAAAAGTATAAATTGAAAGAATCCACTGATCACCTCTGGAAATAAATATTAAAAGGAAAACTCCTACGAATATTGTAGCCAAATTTCAGAGTTCCCAGGTCAAGGAGAAAATATTGCAAACAGCCAGAAAGAAACAATCAAAGTATTGCGGAATTGCCATCAGGATCAAGGGGCTTGTAATATGATATTCTGGAGGTCAGAGGAGTTAGGATTAAAACCAAGAAAACTTAGTATAATCCTTCAGGGGAAAAGTGGATATTCAATGAAATAGAGGACTTCCAAGTATTCTTGATGAAAAGACCAGAGCTGAATAGAAAATTTGACTTTCAAATACAAGAATCAAGAGAAGCATGAAAAGGACAGAGAAATAGTAAGAGACTTATTAAAGTTGAACTGTTTACATTCCTACATGGAAAGATGTTTGTAACTCATTTGACCTTTCTCAATATTAGGGTAGTTGGTGGAGATAGATAGACAGACAGACAGACAGACAGACAGATAGATAGATAGATGGCACGGGGTGAGTTGAATATAAAGGGATGATATCTAAAAAATAAAATGAAGGGGTGAGAGAGGAATATATTAGGTGAAGGAGAAAGGGAGAGATAGAATGGGGTAAATTATCTCACATAACAGAGGCAAGGAAAAAGGTTTTAAAATAGAGGGGAGGTTGTGTTTGTCCTTCATTTTCAAAGAGGACCATGACATCAGGGAAATGCTGACATGGCTTGCAGTTGACTTTGATTTGAGTGAGGGAGGGTTGTGCAATGTCACCAGCCTCACTTTTTCCTCCAGAGTCATCTGGAGCCAGTGACCAGATATTCATCAGGATGACTGGAGATGGCCCAGGATGCAGTGGGAGACCCTGGCCTTTTTGGGCTAAGGTCTTTTGAGGTACTCACTTAAAGTGAGGTAGTGGAGAAAATAGAATAATGGGGGGGGGGGCAAGATATGATGTAGGGAGATATAGTTAGTCTCTCACAACATTACTATTATGGAGGTATTTTGCATAACTGCAAATAACATGCATAACATGTATGTAACCTGTATTGAATTGCTTGCCCTCTCAAAAAAATTCGAATGATTTTTCTTACTGATATAGTCTGTATTTCTCCCCCATTAGTCTTTTTATTCCTCCTCAATTGCATTCTTTTTTTTTTTTTTTTTTGCCTGTACCATTTTTCTTATTTTTCTGGTTGATTGGTTGTTGTTCTTCATTCTTGGAGAGGATCAAAATGATATCACTATGTTAGAGTAAAGTTACAGTGTGTGTTACCATGGCTGATTAGTCAATATGACCTTAGAATTCTCTACCACAGGTAGGGCACAAATAGTCCATGGGGACATTTGGGGTGGATTCTCTAAGTTTCTGCATGTCGCATTTCTTTTGAGCTACTTCAATTCTACTTTGTTCATAGAGTACTGTACCTTCTCTGATGAGGGCATACCATGCTACGAGTTCCTATGCCAGGGTCTCCTATGTCACGCAATTCCAAAGTTCTTGAGAGACCTTGATAGTATCCTTATATCACTTTTTCTGATCATTGTGTGAGTGCTTGCCCTGTGTGAATTCTCCATAAAATAGTCTTACGCAAGTGCAGTCTTAGGCAAGCAAGTCTTTTGACATTTAAACAACATGGTCAGCCCATCAGAGTTGCATTCTCTACAGTAGAGTTTGAATGCTTGGCAGTTTAGTTTGAGAAAGGACCTCCCTGTCTGGTATCTTATGCTTCCAGGTGATCTTCAGAATGTCCCTAAGGCAATTCAAATAGAAGTGATTCAATTTCCTGACATGGTCATGGTATACTGTCCAGGTTTCACAATGAGATCAGTACAATAGCTCTGTAGATCTCCAGTTTGGTAGTCTGTATAATACCTCTTCTCTCTCACAGTTTCCTTCAGAGTCTCTCAAATGCTGAGTTAGTTCTGGCACTGCATATACAAGGAGTCTGAAGTTTCATGATTAATAATAATGATAATTATAATAGTAATAATATAGCACTTACTATGTGTCAGGTGCTATGCTAAGCGCTTTAGAATTATTATCTCGTGTGATTGCTATCACAACAACTTGGGGAGTACGTGTTATGACGATCTCTATTTTATAGATGAGGAAACTGAGGCAAATAGAAGTTAAGTGACTTGCCTAGGGCCACACAGTAAGCATCTAAGAATGAATTTGAACTTGTCTTCTTGACTTCATGCCCAATGCTCTATTCACTGTATCACTTAGCTGCTCATGAGAAGGCAGCTTTTCTAATATATACATTCAGTGTTTCAGAAGCAAAGTTCAACTGATTTACTAGGTATACTTTGATCTAGTAGAAATACACCTGTAACAATGAAGAGTCAAGAGAGACTTAAATCTAAATCCTCCCTCAAACTTGTCCATGTGTCCAAGGCACTTATATCTTCCTGAGCCTCTGTTTTACTCCTCTTGAACGTGATGGTAATTTTATCTTGAGATCCTACAAAATAGAGTCTTCTCAAGGACCAGATGTGATACTTTATATCCTTAAGCCTTAAACTTCTATGATAAATACCAGCTATAATCATAAGTGATATGCTTTCAGGGTAGACCATCACAAATATTTTTAGACAGTTCTCTTGTATGTATCTCCAACAAACAAACTTCTTCTGTCTTTCTTGGGATGCCATTGAGATAGTAATAAAATATGATATTAATAAAAATAATTCAATTCAAACATTTATTAAGAGCCTATTGATTAATCAAGGTGAGGATCAACATGGTGTAGTGTAGAGGTTCTCAATTTATTTGGTCTACTGCCTCCTTTTTTAAAAAAATTACTCAGTTCCCCTCTGGAAATCTACTTTATTTAACCTTTGAACTTTTAAAAAATTTGCATTTTAATAAACATATAAAATATATATTTTTTAAAATGACATTTTAAATGTAATAATTTATTGTAGATTTGTGGGTGTTTTCCTGAATTAAAATTTTGATATTGCAATATTGAGTCATATAACTGCATAGTATCATATTGCAAACAAGTCATTACACATACATATTCCTGCTGATGCATGCTTGATCTCCTGACAATGCACAACACACTTGCCTGCTAACACTTGCTTGTTAAGATCTGTCAGCAGACTTCACCATTGATTGGTTATAAGCTGCATTTTGTGTTTTCATTTGGAGAATAATGTAATTACTTTGACTTTGATTCTGTTATACAACAGATGAAACTTGTGCAAACGGTTTTTCAAAATTTTCTTCTCTTCTTTTCTTTCCTTATGTTTCCGTCATCCCCTTGTTTTCATTTAATACCCTACCCCAGTTGCATCTGAGGCTACTACTATCCTCCTGGATTGTTGCAGCACCTCCCAGGGGGTGGTATCACTGACTTTGGGAACCTGGGGACTGTATTAGATAGAGTCAGGCTTTGGAGTCAGAAATCAAGGCTTATCTGTGATGCCCATGGATAAAATAAATAACCTTTCAGTGTTCCAGACAACTTTCCAAGACTGTAAGTTAGAAATGTGTTTTAGTTCTATATCTGTTTGAGGAAATTCCACACTGAATTCTCTACCTTGACAAAATTTTAGGTTTAAATTATTATCTGACATTGTCCCTTCCAATGTACCACTGTCTGTTCTAAGTGCTGGGAATACAAATGTAAAACAAAGAAAAATCTTGGTCCTTAGCTTGAATTCTACTTGAGGCAAGGTTATACTGTGTACTGGAATAAATATAGTACCAGGGGAGGAGCCAAGATGGTGAAGTAGAAAGATACACATATGCTAGCTCCTAACCCACAGCCCATAAAATACCTGTAAAGAAGAACTCCCAACAAATTCTGGAGCAGCAGAAGCCACAGAACAACAGAGTGGAGGAGATTTCTGCTCCAGAGAGGGCTGAAAAACTGACATGAAAAGTCTGTCATGCACCAGACCCAGAGCAGAGCCCAGCCCTGCCTTGGCCAACCAGCACTGGGAGAAGCAGATCCCAGCAGGCTTCAGGGACGGAATCTCCAGCAGCCAAGCAGGTCCCTCCACCCACAGGTGCCAAAGGTCAGTGAGAGGGTCTTTTTCAGCTGGCCAAGAGGGGAGTGGGGTGTCCCCATAACTCAGGCCCCCTTGGGAGGCAGCAGAGTAGGCAGTAGGGCACAAGGGCTCCCAAAGCAGGCAGGAGCTTGGATCCATTGTTGAAGGTTTCTGCACAAATCCTCTGGGGGAACTAAGCCCCGTGTGGCAGCCCTGCCCCCACCTGAGCACCTGAACTTAATCTCACACTGAATAGCATCCCCACCCAGCCAAAGCCCTAAGGCTGGGAAGCAGCATTTGAATCTCAGACCCCAAGGGCTGGCTGGGCAGATCTGGAGGTGAGATGGGTGTGGAGAGGAAACTCACAAGTCAAGTAACAGGCTGGGAAAATGCCCAGAAAAGGGGGAAAAAAATAAGACCATAGAAGGTTACTTTGTTGGTGAACAGATCTCTCCTCCCATCCTTTTGGATGAGGAACAACAATGCTTGCCATCAGGGAAAGACATAGAAGTCAAGGATTCTCTATCCCAAACATCCAAAATAAATATTCAATGGGCTCAGGCCATGGAAGAGCTCAAAAAGGATTTTGAAAATCAAATTAGAGAGGTGGAGGAAAAACTGGGAAGAGAAATGAGAGAGATGAAAGAAAAGCATGAAAAGCAGGTCACCACCTTGCTAAAGGAGACCCAAAAAATGCTGAAGAAAATAACACCTTTAAAAATAGGCTAACTCAACTGGCAAAAGAGGTTCAAAAAGCCACTGAGGAGAAGAATGCTTTCAAAAGCAGAATTAGCCAAATAGAAAAGGAGGTTCAAAAGGTCACTAAAGAAAATAGTTCTTTCAAAATTAGAGTAGAACAGATGGAGGCCAATGACTTTATGAGAAACCAAGAAATCACAAAACAAAACCAAAAGAATGAAAAAATGGAAGATAATGTGAAATCTCATTGGAAAAACAACTGACCTGGAAAATAGATCCAGGAGAGACAATTTAAAAATTATGGGACTACCTGGAAGCCATGATCAAAAAAAGAGCCTGGACATCATCTTTCATGAAATTATCAAGGAAAACTGCCCTGAGATTCTAGAACCAGAGGGCAAAATAAGTATTCAAGGAATCCACAGATCACCACCTGAAAGAGATCCAAAAAGAGAAACTCCTAGGAACACTGTGGCTGAATTCCAGAGTTCCCAGGTTAAGGAGAAAATATTGCAAGCAGCTAGAAAGAAACAATTCAAGTATTGTGGAAATACAATCAGGATAACATAAGATCTAGCAGCTTCTACATTAAGGGATCAAATGGCATGGAATATGATATTCCAGAAGTCAAAGGAACTAGGACTAAAACCAAGAATCACCTACCCAGCAAAACTGAGTATAATACTTCAAGGGAAAAATTGGTCTTTCAATGCAATAGAGGACTTTCAAGCATTGTTGATGACAAGACCAGAGCTGAAAAGAAAATATGACTTTCAAACACAAGAATGAAGAGAAGCATGAAAAGGTAAACAGCAAAGAGAAGTCATAAGGGACTTACTAAAGTTGAACTGTTCACATTCTTACATGGAAACACAATATTTGTAACTCTTGAAACTTTTCAGTATCTGGGTAGTTGGTGGGATTACACACACACATACACACACACACAGAGTACAGAGTGAATTGGATAGGATGGGTTCATATCTTAAAAAAATGAAATTAAGTAGTCAGAGAGAAATATATTGGGAGGAGAAAGGGAGAAATGGAATGGGGCAAATTATCTCTCATAAAAGAGGCAAGCAAAAGACTTTTTAGTGGAGGGAAAAAGAGGGGAGGTGAGAGAAAAATATGAAATTTACTCTCATCACATTCGACCAAAGGAAGGAATAAAATGCACACTCATTTTTGTATGAAAACCTATCTTACAATACAGGAAAGTGGGGGAAAAATGGATAAGCAGGGTGCGGGGGATGATGGAAGGGAGGGCAATGGGAGGAGGGAGCAATTTGAAGTCAACACTCTTGGGGAGAGACAGGATCAAAAGAGAGAAAAGAAGCAATGGGGTGCAGGATAGGATGGAGGGAAATATAATTAGTCTTACACAACACAACTATTATGGAAGTCATTTGCAAAACTACACAGATATGGCCTATATTGAATTGCTTGCTTCCCAAAGGGAATGGGTGGGGAGGGAGGGATGAAGAGAAGTTGGAACTCAAAGTTTTAGGAACAACTGTCGAGTATTGCTCTTACTACTAGGAAATAAGAAATACAGGTAATGAGGTATAGAAAGTTATCTGGCCCTACAGGACAAAGGAGAAGATGGGGACAAGGGAAGGGGAGGGATGTTAGAAGAGAGGGCAGATTGGTGATAGGGGTAATTAGAATGCTTGGTGTTTTGGGGTGGGGGAGGGGACAAATGGGGAGAAAATTTGGAACCCAAAATTTTGCGAGAATGAATGTTATAAGTTAAATAAATAAATTAAAAAAATATAGTACCACATAACTTGAGGAGACAGAAAACAATAACAGTTGGGAGTAGGGATCATTGAAAATAGGCTTTATAGGGGTGGTGATTGCTGACTAAAGGTTAATATTCTAAATGACATGGAGAAGGAAAAAATTCTGGGCATGGGACAGTTTATGAATGAACTGAAGCTAGATGTGTAATGTCAGGTTCAGGCTACAGAGAGCAATAGTTCATCATGATTGTATGCAAAGTGTGTGACTCATTTGGTTCTCATAACAGTCTTGTGAGGTGGACTTTTATCATTTCCATTTCACAAATGAGGAAGCTGAGTCAGACAGAGGTTAAGTGACTTTTCCAGGGTAATAGAGCTACTGCAAGTCTGAGGCTGGATTTGAACTCAGGTCTTCTTGGGTTCAAATAGAGTACTCTATCCACATGTCATCTAGATGCTTCATGATAACTGTATTTCAATATAATTAATCAATTCCTTGATTACTAGAGCTGTTTTTCATTACTGGTGTTGGTTTTGTTATATGTGGCTTTTCAATGTGAAATGGGCAAGCTATGTTGCTCTTGTTATTTTTAGTACTTTAGTATAGTCATGGGCAGAGATTGAAGCTTTGACAACATTTTGAAATAAGAAAGATCCACCTAATAAGAATGTAGCCAGAGTTGAGCAGTTGGAATTAGGATCTGGGAGATGACACCCTAAATTGGGCTTCTGTGACTCACCATCTGCCCCTTCAACCAGTATTTGGAAATTTGTCGTCATGGACAGCTAGAACCATTTATTACAGGTGTTCCTCCTAGGATAGCACACCAGGGCTTGTGAATAATAGATAAAAAGTGAATGTTGTACTTTTTAAAGCTTAAGCTATTTTGGGTCTGCATTTCATAATGTCTAATTATGTTGTTGATGTGTGTGGCATCAATGCCATAAGGAATCTGCATTTCATTTTAGTTAAGTTGAGCTGCTGCCCTCTAAATAATTGATTTTCTAAAAGGGGTGAAAAAAAATTCAGCCAGGGATTCAGCTGATGTTCAAAGGTTTTATTCCTCTGGCAGTCGGCTCCTAGTGCCAGGTGTGTTGTTAGAAGCAGCCAGGCTGTCTTTCTCTATTGACGATTGCTGGAGGCACTGTTTGCACTTGAGTGGCTTGAGTCCAGTGTAATCTGTGAAACAAAAAGGATTGAGACTTTCAATGCAGAAAATTATAAGCAAGTTCTCACCACCTGGTGGGCCTTATCTGGCCCCTCCATGATTGGGGCTAGAAGCCTGCTTAGATAGGCATCTGAGGGAAGGATGTATTGTAGGGAGGTGGAGGGGGGAGAGATAAACCTACCATTCAAGGTTAGGTCTGTAAGCTGATCTCTCCAGGTTCCCTTGGCTAATAAGAAACGAATGATTCTCTATAGTACGGCTAGACTCCTCTCAACTTGAATACTGATTCAGTAGCTAGTGCAGAAATATCTCTCTGCTTATTAGAGCCAAGCACTGGGTTCGGATGGCTGATACAATTCCCTTTCATCGGTCTGTGTGTTCCTGATGCAACATCGTTTCCAGATGCAATTGATACTGTTCTGTACTGTGATTTTGACTCTAAGAGTAATATATTTTATAAAAGAAGGCATATGACTAGAAAGACAGATAGCAAGGATGTCACTCACACTATCGATTATTTTTCCTAAAATGAAGATTAAGAAAATAGTTTGAATCTAACACTAGGTTAAGGTGATAGCAGTGTGTGTGTGTGTGTGTGTGTGTGTGTGTGTACGTGTGCGTGTGCGTGTGTGTAGGTGGGCTAAGAAAAGGAAGGCCTTATGTTGCCAGTTATTCCTTGCAACCAATACCATATTTGATCATAGGCAAATCCCTTAACCTCTTGAATCTTTAGTTTCTCCCTCTCTGAAATTTGCATTCAATTTAATCCTTTTAATTTTATTTATTTATTTATTTTAAATGGATTTTTATACTGTGTAGAGCTCCCCTATTTTGCTCCCTCCCCTTACTCTTAGAGAGCCTTATTCCTTATAGCAAAAAATTTTTTTAGGAAAAGAATGAAGAGTAGAAAAAAAAAATCAGCAAAACGGATCAGCAATCAAAAAAAAAATCTGACCCTACATGCAATGTTACACATCCATGGACCCCATAACTCCACAAAGGAGTGAGGGAGGCATCTTCTCAAGTCTTTTCTTTGGAGTTCAGTTTTTAATTTAGCGACATTTCCTTTTGATTGTTTTGGGGCTGTAAATTCTTTCCATTTTCATTATTATGGTCATTGTGTTTTTTGTTTCTTATCTCTGCTTACTTCACTTTAAATCACTTCATGTAAGCTGTAAATACATGCTTCTCTGTATTTATTATATTTGTCATTTCTTATGGCAGAGTAATAGTCCATTAGAATCGTGTACCACAATATCCCCCACCTGATGGGAATCTACCTTAATTCAAGTTCTTATGCAACACACACACAAAAATGCTTCTATAAATATTTGGGATTTATATGGAGCTTTTCATTTGTCAGTGACCTCCAGGTATATGTCTAGTAGTAGTAGAATCACCGGGTGAAAATAATATGGACAATTTAACCACTTAGTTTGCATAGTTACCAATTCCTTTCCAGAATGGTTGTACAAATTCATAGCTCCCCCAACAGCGCCTTAGAGTGCCTGTCTTTCCACATACCCTTCAGTGTTAAATATTGTGATTTTTTTGTCATCTTCCCCAATCTGCTGGTTGTGAAGTGAAACCTATGTTGCTTTGATTTAATGTCTCTTTTTAGCTATTTGGAATAATATTTCATATGGTTGCTATTAATTTGAAATTCTTTTGAGGCATGTTTGTTCATATCCTTTGACCATTGATTTGCTGGGGAATGGTTTTTAGTTGTTTATGTTCCCATGCAAGTTTTTTCATGTATATTTGCCTTGTCTCCTCCCAAAAGATTGAAAGGTTATTGAGTATAGGGAAATATGCCAGTTACTCAAAACGTAACCTTGAAATAACAGGGATATGTTTTTTAGCATTCTATTTTTAGGATGGAAAGAGGCAATTGTCAAGAAAATATATTCAAATCATTTTAAAATTATTTCATTTATTAATTCAACATTCAACATAGCATAAGTTCCCTGAGAACAGAGACTACTTTGATTTTTCATCTATGTATTTCTTGCTTAGTACATGGCACAAAATAGGTTCTAAATAAACACTTATCTAATGAATGAGCAAGCATTTGTTAAATGGCTACAGTATGCCAAGCACTGTGCTAGGAATTGTGAATACAATGATAAAATAAGAAAAATTGCCTCTAACTTCAATGACCATATATTCTACTGGGGGCATAAAACATTTAAATATAAATACAAAATATGTACAAACCAAAGACAGAAGAGCATCTAGAATATGTTCTGCCATCTTTGAGGGTCTCATTATTTATGAGATTTTCTCCCTGGCAGGTGGGAGAAGCCTCTGAATAAAGGGAAGTCCGTGGTCAATTGATGAACCCAGAATATACTCCTTCCTTCAAAGCAACTGGACCCACTGGAATTTCTGATACTACCATCTTCATTGATGAGTCTCAGATCCAGCTAGAGAATAATGCTACCATCCAACATGTGTATCACATAGAAAACCAGAGGAAATTCTTCTGTCAGAAAGGCCCAGACTGGTTGATGTCACTTCAAAAAATTCTGCCCTTGGGTTGGAGCTTACCAAATGGCCTTCAGTTGCTGAAGAATACGAGGCCCCAGGTAGCTTTGGGGCCTGGCCAGAGCCCTGTTTCATCGCAACTCTCACATAGCTATCTAGAATACTGGGATAAATTTGGATTATAAACTTTCTGACTTTGAATTACTCGACTTTGTCTTTTGTCTGTCTCCTTTCTAGTATCCCTTTTAATCTTTTCTAATATCCTCAACCCAGTTGACACTTGATTATTTAATTTCTGTCTTTTTGACTGTCCTCTTTCTTTTGATGCTAACTGCTGACCTTGGACTATCTGAACATTCTATTATTTGAACTACAAAGTCCACTTTTGCCACAGTTCTCCTGTTCAATATAGAACAATATTAATACATCTCCAGACAGATTTCCGGTAATGAGAGTACTAAATAATATTGATGGGAAGTTGTGAAAGATTTTCTAAGATCTTCTAAAACACATAATTATCAAAGGAAAATTAAAATATGCTTAGCAAACTAAGATAAAAAAGTTTACTAACATATTTTGAGTGATTAAAGTTGATTAAAACATTTGTTCAAGAAATCATATCTCCTTCTTAGACTAGTTTGTTTCATCAATTTTGGAGGTGGGAGTAAAAAAAAAGAGAGATTATACATATGACAGTCCTTTAATGTTTTGACTGTGTTATTTATGTCCCTTAGTTCTTTCTAAGTATTTATTCAACAAACACTTATTAAAGATGATACCTTCATCTAACAAAACAACTTATGATTTGGAGTGAAAAGTCCTAATTTCAACTACCAAGTCTGCCACTTATGACCTATATGACCTTAGGTTAATCATTTCTCTTCTTTGGACTTAGCTTTCCTCATCTGTAAAATTAAATCATTAGAATAAGATGACCTCTAAATTTCGTTCTAGTTCTGAATCTATAATCTTATTATTCTCTGAAGTAACAATTACATGCAAGCTACTGATGAGATATAAAGATGAATAAGATATGGCCTTACCCTTATGAAAGGGGGAAGAGACAGGAAAGAAATAAGCCTTTATATAGCATCGTGCCAGGGCATTGGGCTAAGCACTTTACAAGAATTATCTCATTTGCTCTTCATAACAACCCTCTGAAGACAGTGCTGTACTTATCCCCATTTTATAGCCCAAGTAGGTGAGGTAAGTTAAATTAAGTGCCCTGCTGGAGGTCCCATAGCTAGTAAATATTGAGGCTGATTTTAACTCATGTATTCCTGAGTTTATCATCTAGTATAAGGGAGAGTAATGATAGTATTATTATTAATAATGTATATACAGGGTTTTAAGGTTTGCAGAGTGCTTTATATACCTTGTCTTATTTAATCCTCACAATAACCCTGTGAGGTAGATACTTCAGTATTATTAATACCATTTTTCAAATGAGAAAACCAAAACTTAGAGAGGTCAAGTGACTTGTCTATAGTCATGTGACTTTTAAAGTTTGGATTGGATTCAGAACTTAGAATCTGGAACTCTGCTGACTCCACATATAGCTTTTTTCCTCCCTATATAATGGACCTTTCATAAATCCGAAAAATAGGGGTAAGTGCATGAGAGAGGCATAAAGATAGGATGAGAACTGAGATATCATTTAGAGGTAGGTGGGATGAGGGTTGGGTGATATTGAAGAAGGTGTCACAGATGACAAGACATTTAAGTTTGATTTTCAAGAATGAGTAGAAATTTAATAGGTGGAGTTTGACTGGTAGATAAGAGTAAGTGGTGGAAAGAAGAGCCACATGAATAAAAATGTGGAAAAAGAAAATGATGGACACACTCATGTATGATAAGCAGTCTAGCTTTACTCAAGTGTACAGTATTTGAGGATGAATAGCTGTGAAAAATGAGCTTGGAAAGGTAGTTTGGAATCAGACTTAGAATTTAAAGTTTGGTTCATTATCCTCTAGAGGGCTAGGATCATGCATGGCTCCTAGAACAGCACGATATGGACTCAAAAGCTCAATTAATGTTTAACTTAGATAAGTTGTTGCTGGCTTATGCACTGAAAACTCTGATGGAGCCAAGGATTTATTGCAAAGGGTCTATATATCCACATATATGCCAAGCATTGCTATTTTGACCCAACAAAATATAGCACAGTAAAAAATATCAAGCATATCCTCTGTTTTAACTGAGAAAACAACAGATACACAGATATGTGTGTTTCTGCACACATATATGTAGGTATATATGACATATATCTACATGTATGTGCCCTTATGTTTGAAAATATTATGTCCTTATATTTTTCACGTTCTTATATTTGAAAATGTTATGAATTATGGCTGACAGCTGTATGTTTAAAGTGACATGATATTACTTGTCTTCTCAAAGTTAATGCAAAATTTAAGTACTGATTAAAGCCTGGAACCATGGATTGAATTCTTGCTTTGCCAGTTACTAGTGTGTAGCCCTGGGTCTCTCTGAGCCTCAGTTTCTTAGTCTATAAAATAGGTTTTTTCTTGCACCATCTACCTGTATGATTGTTAGGAGGGAAATGCTTTGTAACCTATCATTGTTCAAAAAAGGTGATATACTTTTGTTATTTAAATGAAAATGACAGTTTCCTAAGTGAAGCAGTTGCCATTGCTTAAATGGAATCATTTTAGAAAAACCATTAGCCATTAGAATTCTGTAATAATTAGTTGAATGTCATATATTCATTGAGAGATGTTAAGTGTAGAGATTTTTTCTTTTTAATTTGATCTCTTGTGCATTGTCCTTTGGAGAGCTCCACTTTACCCACCAAAGTACTTCTCAGAGTAACACTAGAAAGGCAGTAACATAATGGCAAATCTACATAAGAAACTGAGTTCTTACTGATTCATATTTTTAGCCAGTTCAAACTGCCTGTGAAATGCATTCTTAATGCTAATGCTACTACATCTGGCTCTCTAGCTCAAAGTCCCGAGTTTCCACAAAATTACCTATTTTGAAGGGAATGCTATAGAGGGTAAGACTATTTCTTGTCATCTTCTTAATCTTTTAACCAAATAAAAGACTTTCATCTTTTATTTGGTACTTGGATATATATCCTTGGTAAGTTAAGACTAAAAGATATTGGTTTTTCTAAATATGCTATTCCTGTCTAAATTTAATCAACTATTATTTAATGACCATTACCTAGAATCATGGTCTTTCATATCTGATACCTTTCAAATGAGGTTCATATGTATTCCTATTTGATCTTCAGGATAGCAGACATTATTGTTTTCATTTTACAGATGAGAAAAATGAGACTCTAGAGGTCAAATGACTTTCCCAAGGTCAGCCAGTTACAACTGTTGAGGCAAGAATATAATCCTTGCAACTAGCATTGTGTGACTATTTCCCCATAGTAAAAGAGAAGTATAGATCTTCATACATGCCATTAAGGAGCTTCTAATCTACTTAAGAAACCAGGTTTTTAAACATAAGGCTCAGTTTCTCTCAGTTTCTGAAAAACAACAATGACAAAAGTAATATAATTTAGTGCAAAATTCTGTGATGCAAACTATAAATACACTATAAATTTAAGAATGGAGAAATCAGTATAGACTAATAAAATCTGAGAAAGCTTCACAGAGGACTTAGATTTTAACTGAATCTTGAAGAAACATCTTAGAACAAAGTACACTGAATAAAAAGATAGGAATGTGCAAGGCATACTTGGTCCATAACTTTATTGACTTGGATGAAGTGTAGGATATGGGTAAGAGAGGAGTAGGAGATAAGACATAAGATAAAATTTGTGTTTTAGAGAGATTAGAACTATGAGAGGCAGTATATCATAGTAGAGAGAGAGCTGGTCTTACAGTCAGAAGGATCTGAGTTCAAGTTATGTCTCTGATATGTACTTGCTGTATAACTCTTGGCAAATCACTTAACCTTTCAGTATCTCAGAAAGCTGTCAAAGAAGGAAAGTTACAAAAAAAGACGTTCTAAAATTCACCCATAAAAAAGAATTCCTCACTAAAAGCTACCTTCACCAGTGAAATTACAGTTTAGTTAAAAAGATTCTGAAAGTTACATTCAGGGTAGATTGCAGTTGTGTGGGAATGGAGAAAATAAGGCAGCTTTTATAGAGTAACAGAGGCCCTAACTATTAAGTGACTATGATTATAAAGTATGGAAAGGAAATGAGATGAAAAAGTTGATAGCAGATTTGTCATATATACTGGATGAATTTGAAAGAGCAGAGCCAAAGACAGATTCATTCATTAATTCAATAACCATTTATTAAGTGTTTAATAACTATGTATGAAAGGAGTTGTTAGATACAACAGTGAATACACCATTCCTACCATCATGAAACTTATACTCTAAATGAGTGTGGGGAGATGTAAGTCACATATGTGAATAATATAATACCATCTGCAATAAAAAAGCATTAGTCACTTTTTGTAAAAAATACTTCTTTTGCAAAAAAACTACATTTTTGTCCCTATCATTTTCTGTTGAGTATACCGTATTCTTCTCAAACTATTACTTTTTAAACCACAAATAAGTATAGTCCAGCAAAAAATAGGTATAGTCATATTGTCTGTCTTTGAAAATTTACATGTAATGCACACCAGGTGGCTCAGAGGGAGCAAGGATAACTGAGCTGGAAATCATCCATCCTTTGAGTCAGGACATAGAACTAAACATACCCACGCAACTCACTCCTTATTCCTTTTGTATGGGTGATGCTTCACTAGCAGCTTGTTCCCCATTCCTTCATAAGGGCCTGAATTTCCTTTCAAATTTGGGGTGCCAAAGATCAGCCTCCAGGAACAAAAGGGAAAAGATGTCTGGTCATTTCTCCTTCACAGACTGGGGTTATGATCAATTTATTCTTTTCAAATGAGGGATATTTAGGATTTAGTTGCCTTTGCCAGATGTAACAGTACACTATTATTTTATCTCCATTTTTGCCTGTTGGCTCTACTGCAAAGTTCAGCATCAGCCAAATATCTCACCTCTAAAAACAGGAAATCACTGTCATGTTCTTTCTTATGTGTAAATATATACCTTAACTAAAATGACCAGAGATAGTTTGGGTTTGAGTCATTCAGTAATTTCATCACATTTAATGGCTTAAGAAATGAAGTAAACCTAGGAAACAAAGGTTAATAGCTTTCTGAGCTAAGCACAAAGTTGATGACTCATAATATATTCACCTCCCTCTTTAGAGAGGGATAAGCAGACAGGATAAACAGACAATGTTTGCTTATTCCCTCCACTCTGATCATTGGATATATTTTTATTATATGTATCATATATATACTTATTCTATATATATATGTATACATATACATATATATTTATAGGATATATATTTTTGAAGATGTACATTCATGATTGGACCTTGGAGTGATAACTTTTTTTGCTGAGGATGCCATCATCTTGTCACCATAGCTCATGCTACCTAGCTCTCACTATTCCTTTTCCATGACTCTGTGCTCGTGATGAACTCTACTTCCTGCTTTTTCTTGCTTGCCTTCCTTCTAGCTCTCAATCACAATAAGATTTTCAAAATTGGGTCAGCGGCATTCTGGATAGCATTTCCCCCTATAAAATCTAGGTCCTTTGGAGCCTGGGGAAGCTGGGAAAATATTCTCAGTATCAGTTAGCTCCTCTCTATGTCTTTGCTCTATGACCTGTCATTTTAGGTGGAGCTCAAAAGGGGAGTTGTATTTTCCCCATTCCCAGCTTATAGTATACCACCTCTCTGTTAAGAAACGGAGAAACTCTGGTGTAGGAAGGAAGGGTGATCTGACACCATTCCTCTATAAAGCTAGTTTACTTCTAACTGGGGGAAATCAAAGAAGGCTTCTTAGTTGAGGTCACATTCAAAAGGATCTTAAAAAGTAGATAGTATTTAAAAAAAACCTCAGCTATCAGGTGGAAAGACTGGACACCAACAAAACTGTAGGAAATTATTCTATGTGGAAGATACAATAACTAGTCCAGTTTGGCCACAGTATGATGGGAAGGTAGCATGAGATGAAGCTAAAGAGTTAGAAAAATGTTTTGCCCTGGAAGACCTTGAATGAATGAAATTAATGAGCTTAGACCTTATCCTAAAGGTAGCCACTGAAATATTTTGAACAGAATTCTGACATGATTATAAAGTATAGAATAGGGAGAATTTTAGAGAGACATTGTCCACATACTCTGACACGACTGCCATAGAATGAGGAAGAGGGGGAGATATTTAATAAACTCTACACACAATGAGAACATTTGTCTTCTTTCCCCCCTCATTCCCTGCAACCTGTTGAGGGCTGGTATTCTCAAGGTTTTCCTGGACCCTGACCAATACAGTGCCTTTGCCCTGACATTTCTGAAGAGGATCATGACATCAGAGAAGTGATGACATGATTTGCATTTGACTTTATTTTGAGTGAGTGAGGGCTGCGCAAGCTCACTTGCCTCACTTTCTCATCCAGAGACATCTGGATCCAGTGACCAGATATTTATCAAGATGACTGGAGATGGTCCAGGTTGCAATGGGAGACCCTGGCCCTTTTAGGCTAAGGCCTTTTCAGGTACTCACCTAGAGTGAGGTAATGCCCCTTCAGTGAATAGGCCTCTTTAAGAAGTGAGTCAAGGGATGGCCCTTCAATGGCTTGGACAGCTAGGTGGTGCAGTGGATAGAGCACCAGCACTGGAGTCAAGAAGACCTGAGTTCAAATGTGACCTCAGACACTTGATACTTACTGTGTGACCCTGGGCAAGTCATTTAACCCTGATTGCCTTCCTCGACCCAACTCCCCCCCCCCCCCAAAAAAAACCTCTACAACTAAAAAGGAAAAAAAATACTTATTAAAGACACAGTTTCTCTAGATAAAGCAGACATACACTTAATGAGATTTACCAGGCACATAAAATATTAGGGAAATTTTTGCTCAACAATGACTTGACTTACTAAATACAGACTTATCAGAGGAAAATCTTAATCATTGTAAACACTGGATCATAGATTTATAAGTGGAATATACCTTAGAGGTCTGATTCAATTCCCTGCTTTAGTAGATTAAGAAACTGAGACTCAGAAAAGTGAAATAACTGAGAAGTTACACAATATTCAGTAGCAGTGCCAGAATGGAAACTCAGATCCTCTTACTCCGAATCCAGCTTTCTTTCCACTGTACCATGCTATCAAAAGTCATGTCAGTGAACCAAAACCAAACTTACTAACAAGCCTAAAAAAATCTAAGGAACACAATTTCTGAAAAGAGGATAGCAAACCTCTTTGGGACTACCCAGGATCTATTTGGATATGAAGCCATGCGGACTTTCCAACTTTTATCAGAAAGAGAGGATAAAGAGAAAGACCTCTTGTAAAAGTTATAAAGAGAGTTGAAGGATGAAACTGAACTTTTAACAGGCAAATTGAGAGCTTACAAGTTAATTATTGTAAATTTCAAAGAAAATACTAACTCTCAATGTTCATGTAAAACTAGTTATAAGATATCTTGGTACAAACATTTCTTCTGTTTAGAATTATAATCATCCAAAATAGGGTTTGCTTGGTGGTTTTCATACACAAAAGGTAACAAATGGATCCAGTCCCACATAAATGTTTGTCCATCAATTAGAATTTTTTTGTTTAGGCATAAATTCACACATCAGTAACACCTTAAATGTTGAGGTTGGTTAGAGCAGTCACACAAGGGTACAACCAAGTAAAAGGCCACCTCTCCTATCTCCTTTCAGTTGGCTCCTATCCCTCTAATATCTTTCTCAAATTTACTACTCTCTAGTAAATCTCATAATCCCTCGTTATTGCTATGTGACTGACCTATGGATTTTTTCTGATCATCCTTTTCCTTGAAAATATTTTTTATGTCATTTCTTATAGTCAGGTTTTCATTGATATGTATGCTGCTTCTTTTGCCTTTTATTTTAGGGGTAGTTTTGTTTCTTCAGAGACTAATTTTATTTTAAGGTGTGTAAAAAAAAGATATATGGGTTTGTTGATCTTTAATGGAGGATGTTTTGTTTAGGGTCAAAATGGAGGTAGATGTTCTCTCTATTGTGGATTACATGTTGTTGATTGAATCAAATCCTAGAAGACTTCGTAACCTCCTTAATGAGATCTATGACCACGGAGAAGAGTCAGTCACTTATAAACACCCTATGATGGGCAGTTGATTTGCAATCTGAAGTGTTTGCATATCAAGTTCTGCAGATGAACAGGAAGCTGAGTGTGAAAGTAAATAGAAGAGTAGTCTGGATTCCTTGTGGGAATTTGTGTAATGTTTTCAATGACTTCAGATTTTTCTGTGACATCAATTCCATCATTTTAACACATTTTTTGGTGATGCTATATGGCTATTATTTAGAGAAAGATCCATCAATAGACAGATAGACAGTGAATGCATACTAACTTCCACATCCAAAGATATTGCTGCGGATTAACAGTACTGGAATTCATGGATGTAAAATTTGTTGGAAAGATGGATATTAGATCAATAACAGTTTTTATTTTACTCTCTCTTTACACACACACACGCACACACACACACACACACACACACACCTATGCATGCATATACAGATACAGATACAATGATGTGAAGCTAACATTTTTGATTTTGCTGATTCCCTCATGTTTTTCATTGCAGAAAATGTGAGTTCTCATATTCTATTGCTTAAACTCAGGGATTTCTGAGTAAGGTAAGAATATAGGATATCTGTTGCACATGTTAAGTAAAGAGCCACTTGATTGTTATGTAACAGTAAACATGGGCAGATTATAACTTCATGAAATGAAGTTCTCTATATTGTTCGATGGTGTTCTTGGGACATTGAGGACAGGACAGGAGAGAGGGGAGAAGAGGAGGGGAAGGGAAATAGGAAAGGAGCCAATAAAACCCAAGGCAACTGGGCATCTTTTGGCCATCCATGTTTACCTTCCTTTGGAGAGGAGAAGGAAGGGGAGGGGGAGGCAGGTCTCCCAGTGCATCCTGGCTCATGTCCAGTCATCCTGAGAATATCAAGTCCCTGGATTCAGATGGCTCTGGAGGAGAAGTGAGGCTGGTAACCTGCACAGCCCTCCCTCACTCAAAACAAAGTCAAGTGCAAGTAATGTCATCATTTCTCTGATGGCACGGTCTTCTTTGGCAATGAAGGATGAACACAATCTTGGGACATTTTAGCTTGTGTAGTCTGAATCTTGAGATACCTCATAATAATGATGGAATTAATGAATATCAAGTGCTTTGATATTAGTTGTTTAAGGATATTGGTGAAATACATACAACAACAATGCTGACAACTGTCCAACCATATTGGCATTCATCCGCACTAGCAGGAGAGAAGACAGCTAATTGTAATGAAGTACTTCAGAGTGGTATTTCAAGAGTAAATTTGTGATAAGCTCTTTAACCAAGAGTCTTTGAATGATACTTGTCAGAAATGTAGGAAAATATGTGTGAAACACTCCTTCATAGATAGATTTAATGACTTTCCTTTCACAGTTGCTGCTTGTTTGAGTTGTGATGGGATGATTTTAATGGGTGTTAAGGGCCACCAGATGTCAGTATGACCTTCTGTAATGTAATATAATGTAATTAATACACATTTAGTCAAGCACAAGTGGGAGCAGTTTCAGTATACACAGTTGCCTAATATTTCAAGAAAATCCTTCGCTTCCAATACTGAAAGCATTACATGGTATACTAATTGTTTTCTGTGATATGACAAATATTTTTTCATTATTCTCAATTGTTAGAGAATTACTCCAAACATTAGAAACTTTGTAGAAAGATTCAATTTAAATTTGAGAATTAGATTAGTAAGAAAAAAGAAAATAATACTTCTGATGTTTCAGACATGGGATATATGAATGTTTTGTATTTCTTTTTAAAGTTCTCTTCTTTATTGGGAACAAGAAATCAGCAAAATAAGATAAAACCCTCCGAATTAAAGACCATGACTTGAAATAGGTTCTTTCGGATGTTATAATATCCTATTTATGTTCTTAAGACTTAACTTCATTCTTCTGGATATTATCTTCTCTGATTGACTCATGTAGCCACTACCTGATAAGGATAAAACAATTACAAAGTACTGAAATGAGGCTTCTGAGTTTTAAAATAGTCTAATGTATATGTACATATGTATATACCTACATGTGTATCTATAGGTTTATGCAGTCTATAAACAATAACCATTCCCTAATTAACAAATGCTAAAAGAATATGAAGTTTTCAAATGAAGAAATTCAAGGTATCAACAACATAAAAATGTGCCCTGAGCCATAATAATAATAGAAATACCAGCTAAAACATACTAAAGTACTTTTAGTGAAGCTGTGAATTGGTCCAATAATTCTGGAAAACATTTTGGAACTATACTCTAAATGAATCCTTTTACCTAGCAATGCCATTAGAGATATATGCTTAAATTGATAAAAGATAGAGGATAAAGTATCATATGTGCAAAATTTCATAATGGTACTTTTATTATAGCAAGCAACTGGAAACAAAATAGATGCTTATCAGTTAGGGAATGGCTACACAATTGTCCTGTATGAATATAATATTATCATGTTATAAGAAATGACAAATATGAGTTCTGATAGATCTGGGTAAACTTATGTGACCTGATGCATAATAAAATGAGAAGAACCACGAGAACAAGTTATATAAAGACAATAATATAAAGGAAAACAATTTTGAGAAGCTTCAGAATATGATCAAAGCACCAGTCATGACTCCAAAAGACTGATGATGAAAACTGCTTGTGTCTTTTGTCAGAAAGCTGATGGAATATGGTGAGAGAACAAGATACACATTTTCACACATAGTCAATATTTTGATTGGTTTGATTTGTCTATACTTATTTGTTATAAGAAAAGTCTTCCAGTGAAGGTGAGCAAAGCATTTCTTCTTAATACTGAATTAAATCTAAAAATTCTATGTATGAATATATATATTTACAGTCCTTATAGAATCACAGAGTGTATAAAAAGTTTAACAGCCATATGCAAACCTCTTTCCCCCATTTGTCACATGTTGAAATATTTTTTTGTTTATATAAACTTATAACGTCCCAATTTTCTTGCCACTCTCTTCTTTAGGGGCACTCCTTGGCCTGCCACTATAGTGACAGGTTGGGGTTTCCCTAGAGAAATGACATCTGCTATAAATTATTGCTTTCAGGTAACCTATGGGTAACTATTGGAGTGATTATTTTTATTAACCGCATAGCTCATCACCCTTCACCAATGCATTTCACATCGACAAGTCAGCAACCAAGACCTAATTAATTTTAACCAAAACATTTATGGAAAATGCAAAAGAAATATATACATTTACATGCTCCTTATGGTTAGTAACCAGATTTTTTCTTCACCCATAAACCTGAATCATTCACTCTTGCCAATACATATAGTGTTAATGGGGAAAGTGTATACACACTTAAAATTCCAGGGTCATAAGTTTCATAAAGTCATAAGGCTTTTGGACAGGGCAACTCTTACTTCTGGAATTGTAGATTTCATTGTCCTCTTTCTGTCTTAACTGTATATAAAAATTCCTGTTGAGCAGACCTTCTGCATGGGCCAATACTTGCAAAGCTGTCTCATGCTATGTTGGAGTAACACCACACTAAGTATCACTTCTTACCTGGAAAATTTGATCTATTGGAATCTTTTCTGATGCTCTACTTTCATGCTTTTTCCGTTTATTTCAATATTGAGCTCAATTAAGGTTACTCTCTTACGTCAGCTATAGTATTCACCACTTCTAGCTCCAAGTCTAGCACATACCTTCACCTGAAGTAAGGTTATGTTTGTTCAGGAAAAGACAACTACCTTTACACTGTCTGAAAAAAAAGCCTGTACCTGTCTCTATTCCTTTGGCAGGATTTTGTTCTTTTTCTTCCTCTCAGTCACAACAGGTGGCCATGCAGAGAAGTATCTCATTCCTTTTTTTCTCTCTTCTATTTTTATCCTCCTTTAGAATTAGATGTTGGAAGGTTGTAAAGTATATCCTCTCTCTTCCTTCTCCTGTGTAGCAGGTGATCCTGCAGAGAAATATAAAGGTATAGCCCCATTTGACATAGCTCTGAAGGTGCTTCTTTTACTTCTCTATCATTCTCATTTGTCAGTTGGTTTCACTGTGAAAGATCTCTCCTTAACTTATGAACAAAATTCTCCTCTCCTTTCTAAACCATAATCCAGCAAAGCACATTTGTTCCATAATCATAAACACTCTTGCTATTCAGATTTTGGAGTTATTAAGTTCAAAGTTCACTAATTTTCTTTTTTTTAACCAGTTAACATGATTTATGTGCCTGACCAAAGGCTTACTGGGGGGACTGAGCCCTTCAGAGGGAAGGGAAACCACTTGAACTGAGCCCAGATCTATGGGAGAAGCAATGAATTGGTTACTTTAAGACCAATGAAAGAGGTGATCATAGAATGGGGGGAAATAGGATCAGCAGAAGTGACCCCTTCATAGCAGAAGAGCCAGCTGAGGTCAGGGTGGGTGACATTTCTTCAACTCCTGGTCTGATCCACTTTGAGGTAGGTCTAGGAACAGAGTGAGGGACTTGAGTGGGGAGAAGTTACTGAAGGCCACACCTGCCTGGGCTTCTGCCAAAATACATGGAGGGGAAGTCATTCAGACCCTTTGAGAACTGCCTTCTTCTGTACACAAAGACACCAGACACACCAGAGCCATGGCTGGGCACCAAGTTGGTCACCTCCCAGAATGACATGGAGGGAAGCCCAGGAACTTCCTGGCCCCTACAGCACAATGGAGTAGTGCATATCTTCTTCGGGAGGAGGCCCCTGGTTGGCTGCTCCTGCACTCTTGGTTGTGAGCATGGCATTCCCTACAAGCCCTTACAAGGCTGTCTCTTTTATCAGCTCCTCTTTTCCTTCTCTGTCCTTCTTGGCCACCTTGTCTTCTTCTTCCTCCTCCTCTGTAATCTCCTCATTTTCATCATCATCATCTTCCTCCTCCTCTTCCTCAGCATAGTCTGCCTCTCCAACATCACAGTGTGTGTCTTTCTCTGGTGTGTTCTCTTCCATGAGGCCAATTACAAAGTATGTAATAGATGTAGGTAAATGTGAGGCTGAACTCCAGCAGGGAGGTGACTAACAAAATTGTGGAAACCATCCTTTCCACATTCGATTGGATGAAGGAGTACTTGGCTTCACTTACTGAGAGGATGCTCGACAGCAGGAACACTTGGTATGGGTGCTCTTGGGCCGGAGGCTGCTCTGCGCTGGGCTCAAAGTTCGACTAGCTGCCCTTAGACAGAGTTGGTATAATGGAAGGAGAGAGTACCTATAAATAAATAGCATTCCATCTGAGTTCACTTCCCTACTGATACCAGAAGGTTGCTACTACTAATTTGAGGGTTGCATTTGTTTTAAAAGTCAGCATGTACTGATTAAGCCCTTACTATGTTCCAGTCACTGTATGCAGTGATAAGAATACAAATATAAGCCTAAAAATAGTCCTTGCCCTCAAGTAACTTAGAAGATGATATATAAAAGGAAGCTAAAAAGGAGGAGAGATGAATCATAGGAAAGTTTGGGGCAGAAAGTTCAGACGATCAGAACAGAGTCCTGGAGATGAATGAAGACATGCCTGGTCTGAACATTTATCTTAAAATAGAGGTTCTGGGTAGAACTGACCAATGTAGGCAACACGTGTGCAATGGACTTCCAGTATGAGGAAGCTAGTGTGTGATGGTGGAGAAATCCTGGAGACTCAGGAGTGTTACCCAGAGAGGAATAAATCATCTGTAATTCTAGCTTTTCATGAATTTACATTTTCCTATTTCACATATAGTCTGAAATAATTCTTATTTTACTTCCTGCCAATTTAATTCAATATATTTCAAGGAAAGTTGATGAAAGTAATGCTAGATTACCCAGTAGCATACTAAAAACATATTGCTAGTGATTCACAAAGTGAGCAAAAGTTGTTTTGAATGCTCTCCAGTATAGTGCAAATTTCAGATAATTTGCTTATTTTCCTAACTGCATCTCTGCCCTCTCTAACTCATCACACTTTAGCTCTAGCCATGATTCCCTAGTCACATTGTTTTGGCCCAGTACAAAATCTCTGGATAAAAGACATTCCAGATATCAAGTGCATTTCATGATTACAGATTTCCAGTAGTACATAGCTAATGATAGTCTCTCCATTTTCCCAGTTATTATCAACCTTGAAGCAGATGCTATTTCCTAGACTCAGATCAATATCTGGTCCTCCCTATTCTATCTGTTTCATTTCTGTAAATTTTGTCCTCCAATGGGATATGTGGTACCATAATTCAAATATGAGACTGTTGTTAAGTGATTAGGTAAATATCCATAATTTTATCACTTCATTTAATGGTCATTTCATCCTTATGCATATTTTCTTAGATTGTATATTTATTATGCTTTCACTAATTTTATAAGTGCTATGATTTTGTATTTTCTGAATCCAAGTTTTTGTTTTGCAACTTTTAATCTCTGTTATATGCCAAAATAAAAATAAGGCAGCATTGGCTTATTATTTTAATCTTAAAATATTGATTAAAATGTAAAATCCTTGCAAATAAACTAATAAGCTTATATTCCAAAATTATAATAGATTTTAATAAACATTGCAAACTATAAAGAAACATATTCAGTCTTGGTAATATAAGAGCCCTAGGTGGTTGTAATTCTTTTCTTGCATGGTATAACATTTACACCATATCTAAATCCCTAAGGAAAAGACATTCCTAAAATACAAAGTAATATTTTTCTCGGAGTTGTTAACAATAAAAATTTGGAATTATCATACTTATGTTAAGAAGTCTTAGAAGATGTGATTGGACCTATGTCAATCCTATTCAAATACTGTGAAAATAAATTGCCTCCAAGTTATGCCTAAGCTTATTTGTCATATGACCTAGAAGAAATATTAGTTTGGATCCATATAAACTTTGTCTGGATTCTGTTTTAAGCTAGCTTGGGGTGATATATAAATAGCCCTTTAAAAAGGTTTTGATTTGATTTCTCCTCCAAACATGGTCACAGTGAAATTTGAATATGAATGATGCTCATGGCTTTGAGAACTGCTTATGTAAAGTCTGAAAAAAAAGAAATACTTTTATTTGAATCCTTAATAGTTCTGAACAGTAAGTTCTAGTTATCAGAGCAGGAGTTACCAGGATATAAACAATGAGGGAGCAAATTAATATAACTCAGAATGGTGCCATATTTGAGGATTTTTTTCCTCTGTTACTACTTTGAGTTTGATTATCCTAGTATCTAAATATCTTTGTAGTTTATTGTTTAATTAGAGTATGTGAAATAGTTTATGTTAATTTTTTCATATGCAGTCATAGTTTATGAATAAATTTGAGTACATTCTGAGCACGTCAATCAGGAAGATAAGGCAGGAGATCATTCTATAATAGGTCTGGTCAGAGAGACTGGGAATGTTTAGCCTGGAGAGGATTTGGGAAAAATATGATAGCTGTCTTCAAATATTTGAAGGATTTTCATGAAAAATAGAGATTAGATTGTTTTCCTGGTTCCAAGAGAACAGAACTATAGGTAATTAGTAGAAGTTGTAGAGAGGCAGTATTCAGTAAAGAACCATTTCCTAATAATTAGTGATCTAAAAATGGAATGGGCTTTTTTGTTCGTTTGCTTGAAATCTTCAAGCAGTTACTAGAACACTGGATCTACTTTCAGGAAGACTTCAATTCAAATCTGACTTCAGTCACTTACTAACTGTTTGACCCTCAGCAAGCCACTCTGTTAGCTTCCATTTCTTCATCAGTAAAATGGGTATAATAAAAGTACCCATCTCCCAGGGTTGTTGTGGGGTCAAGTAAGATAATATTTGTAAAGCACTTTGCAAAGCTTTAATTATTATTGTTATTGTGTGTTCATCCTTCATTGCTGAAGGAGACCATGCCATCAGAAAAATGATGACATGACTTGCCCTTGACTTTGTTTTGAGTGAGGGAGGGCTGTGCAGGTCACCAGCCTTACTTCTCCTCTGGAGCCATCTGGATCCAGTGACCAGATATTCATCAGGAATATCTCTGAAGCTGGGACGCCAATGGGACCCTCCTAGCTTTAGAGTGATTATCAATAGTGACTGTGGCTGTTCCCCTCCCAGCCTGATGTCTTTCTTTCTCTTGACCTCATTAAATGGGCCATTCCCTGGCTAGTTCTTAAACAGGCCTATTCAATGAATGAGCATTACCTCACCGTAAGTGAGTGCCTGCAAAGACCTTGGCCTAAAGAGACCAAGGTCTCCCAGTGCAGCCTGGGTCATCTACAGTCATCATCATTGTTATTAAGTATAAGTTGATGACCACTTATCAGGGTAGTTTGAAGATTCCTATTCAAGCAAGGGATGGACTAGATACACTCTAAAACATTCTGTTTTTGTGATCAAGGAGGACCTTAAATGGGTCTTATTCATCAGAGAATCCTTCCATATCTCTGGCACTGCAGAATCATTGAAGTTGAATTCCTCTGGATCTTCCTTGAGGGAAGGAATTCAGGATTTATCTGATGCTTATTAACATCATTGATCTCTATCTTCTTGTAAACTTCCTCACAGCTGGCATAAGTGTTTTGGCTGCCCAGGTCTTAAGCTCTGGCTTGCTGCTTTCAGTACTAACAATTTGAAGTGACTGGAGCATGTCTCAATAAATCAGTTAAATATTTCTTTGTAGGTATATATGATATGCTAGGCACTTGGCTAGGCACTGGGGAGCTAAAGAAAAAAAGTAAAACATTCCTTGCCCTCAAAAATTTATGGTCTATTAGGTACATAATTAGATACACAAAATGTACACATGCAAGTCTAAGTGAATAAATAGTAATTTTGGAGGAAGGGTAAATGGTACTAACAGTTGAGGAAGCTCAATAAAGTCTTCTTGTATGAGCTGGCAAGTCAGTGCTGATACTCCAGTGATAATTCTTGAATTTGGACATACCAGGGCCATAGTGTACATGTTACTGTTGGTACCCATGGCTTCCTTAGGTAATTCCAGTCTCTCTCTTACATAACTCAGATGGGATAGTCTTCAGATAGTCCACTGTGTTCTAGATCCTGAATCAACTATCAAACACTTGCTTAAATTGTTCTTCATAAAATGACTTACATTGGCATTCAAACATAACAGGATACTGAATCTTTAATCTTCACAGTCACTGTTGCACAAATTCCAATGAATTCAAGTGGAAAGGATCCAAGAAACATTGTTGAGACAAGGATTTGATTCTTTCAGACTTGGTATATCCTCTGACTCTATTGATGCTATCCCATCGACTTTCTGCTTCTAATCAGTCAATGCTGAGTTCTTTTATTGAGAACACCCACTAGGGATGTGCTTGTTTTGACCATTAATTGACCATGTTTGAAGGAGAATAAAACTCCCAAGACTTTTTTCCCTTTTTGGAAGGTGTGATTATGTACACTATATCACTGTCCAGGAGGTTTGCCCCAGGCATTATCTGTGAGATCTGAGTAATCTAAGTTGACTCTATTGACTCTCAACTGGATAGTGGAGTGAGAGAATACTGCTTTTTGCTAGTTTCTGATCTCTCTGTCTCTCTCTTTTTGTTCCTTTTTCCCCCTTCCAGTTCCCTATCCCCCAACCCTGTCACCATTGTTTTCTCATTGTGCCCATAAGGATTTATAACATATAACCAATCCCCCCTCCCCCTTTTTCTCTGAGATCATCCATTATTTCCATAGGCATTCTTTGATTGCCACTGTTTCCAGTGTAACACAAAGTCAGAAGATTTGACTCTTTCATGTTGAATAGTATTAAGGAACTGTACTGATATGTCTTTTATACTCTCTGAACCATTAAATTATCTATCTAGCCTCTGTAACCATTCAAGCACCATGATCTAAGACACTACATTTTTCTGGGAACATATACAGTCAGAAATAGGAGCCCAACAACTTCTCAGTGGTTACTGCATCTTCCTATATCAGTGTTGCATTATTTCTGAAGCATTTCCTAGCCAGTACGTGACGAGAACTCCTCCTTAACAGGCAGGGAAGCCTTCCTCCCCTCTTTAACTTTTTATATTGAATCTCATATAGTATTATTGGTAGATTGACAGTCTATTCTTTGTGATCAGTTGCTACTATAGGTCATGGCTTTTGGAGGAAGGTGTGAATATTGGCTCATTGACTTCTGAAGATGGTATTTTTACTGGCACATGAGCAACTAAGACCAGGATTGGCACTGAATTATCATACACAGGCTGGGGCATGTTAGAGGATGTGTGTGTGTGTGTGTGTGTGTGTGTGTGTGTGTGTTCGTGTTCGTGTGTGTGTGATGATATTTCCTTATTGCTATCTCCCAGCACACAGACAGCAGACGTTTTATGTGGCCTTCAGTCTCAATTATTACCAGAAAAACTTTAAATATTCCCTCTATCACCAGATCAGCAGAAGTAAGATAAGACAGGAGTTAATAATTTATTTTCAAATAATTTTATCAATAATTGCTCCTTGGGAATGCTGGAATTTTCTAATTCAGCTTATATGATGTAGAAGTTCTTCTTTATCTCTGTATTCCTTAACCAACACAATACATTTGTTCAAAGTGCACAGAGCAAGGTGTAGAATGCTTAAATGATCATCAATCATCAATGAAGGTAAGGCCACTGTGGATGACCAGGATTCTAAAATTTGAATAGCCATGGGGACTATTCAGCTAAGTACTCAAAATATGCAACGTATGGTAAAAATTTCATGATGTCACTTCAGCAGCAACAAAATTTCAATAACGTGCATAAAGTTTTCAATAAAATTGTTCAGTTTTCATTGAAAAATTTTTTCCCAAATTGCATTCTAAAATACAAGAAAAGGGAAATTCTTCAATAAATCCTTGAAATGCTAAAGTAGATTCCCTGGTAGCCTTGGTTCCACTTGATACCTAAAGCAGCCTTAGTAAATTAAAACAAAAATAAATCATCGATAAGCCTCCACATAGAGTTGAGCTAGCACAAGTGAAAAAGGATTTCTTTATTCCTATCAGCATGAATGCTTTTGGAGCATGGTTTCTTCATACAGATTAACAGCAAAACATCAGTGTTAAAATAATTTTAAAATGTGAAAAACATTTTTGGCTCACTGTCTATACAAAAACAATCTTGGCCCTTAGGCTGTAGTTTGCTGACCCCTGGATTAAATGATCTCTTTGCTGGTTTCCAGGAGTAAGACTCTTTGATTTGAGGAGTTTGTCTGCTGGTGATATGTTTCTTACATATTTCTTTTAAAACTCTGCATCTTTGGAGTTTATCTCTGTGTATGTGAAAAAGATCAAAAGGAAATCCTAAATTTCTTATTCTACATTTTAGAAATTGTTGGGTAAATTTAAGTTCATAAATATAATTCACTATTTATTAAAATACATTTACTTCATAGTTCCATTATACATTTTGCAGATTTCTTTTTGCAAGGTCATTGGGAAAGTAGCGAAATTACCAAAGGAAAAAAAAAAGAAAAAAATAGCTACTAATGTTGAAAGGGTTAAACCTCCTGTGAAGGGTTAAAATTCATGTGAAATTCATAAAATATGTATAGTTGTTCTAAGAAAGTACTATCAGAAATTAGTAGTTTTTAGGTGTTTTGGTCTTTTGAAAATGTGTTTTATATTCAGTTGGAAAAAAAATTCAATGTTTTTAAATATCAACTATTTTCTTCTCATTCAAATCAAGTTATTTCATTTGAAATCAAATATGACCAGCCTACAATAGTGTATCTCATTTTGAATTAAAACTTTTAAATAGAGAGAAATCCAATAGAGAGTGAGAAAAGTCAAATGGCATTCTATATTGAGTGAGCATTGGGACTTTAATCCATAGGTATTAATGAATTGTCATGTTTCTCTCCAGGACAGTGGTTCTTTCGTGGTGGATGAAGTAATTCCTTGTGCTCTCCTCACAGTCTGTTCCAATTTAAATCTCTCCAGGATCCTTGAGAATGAAAAGCAATCTTTAAATTCAAGACCATGAAGCCATCACTATAAACTCAGTTATCTTTAGTCTAACAATCTTGAACTTCACTTATATATCTATATTCCAAATAATTTTCAGACCGTGAACATGTCTTGTTTAACAATTATTTTTAAAAAATGATAAATGAAATGATACTTTTACTTAAATTTAATATAATAAGGTATTTTCCATATTCACTGGATTTTTCCATGTCAGTGAATCATCACGTAACAATTATAACATTATACGATGCGATAATTTTCTGAAGCTTAACTTTGAAAGAATTTTTTTTCTTAATGGAATTTCAATGTGCAAAAATTCTCTCAGTTATTGCAGGCAGCAATTCATTTATAATTTCTAGTCTCAGAGAATTGCTTGGGTTATTGAGAGTTTAAGTAATTTGCCCACATTCATATAGCCAGATTCAGGCTTAAGAAGAATTAGAATCCAAGTTCTTTAGACTCCAAGGCCTTCCCTCTATTGACTATTAACCTCCATTTAAAATGGACATGACTACAATGAATTATTTATGATTTTCACCTTATTTGGAAACTATGTATGTAGAATTCATCATCCCAATATGTTCAGATGGTGGCATCTTGATCACCTTCTAGAAAGAACATATAATGAAATTTGCATATTGTGAGGAGTAGTTTTTCGATATAACTCTGCTTACTTAGAGTACCCAAGATTCCAGTGGGTGACTGATTCAGTTCTACTGAGCATGCCCAATTTGAACTCTGGGAAGCTCAGTCTCCCATAGTGGATATGCAAGGGAGCAATACACTGTTACAGGATATCTTTTGGATTATATGTTACAGGTACATAATAAATGTTAAATAATCATTATCTCCATCCTCTTACTGCAACTAAATCTTGATAAATAGAATAAAATAATTAAGAATCAGAGCTATTATAGTTTAAAAAAATCTGCTTTCTAGTCCATTTTGAAGGCCAAATATTTTTCATCTGCAGATAATTTGTATTTTCTCCCTTATTCTCTATTTAAAGAAAGTCAGTAGTCAGATACAGAGTCAAGAAGACCTGGGTTCAAGACCTTTGACCTCTACTAGCCATATGACCTGGGTAAGTCATTTAATCTTTTCTGTGTGCATGTATATATAAACAATAGAATCAGGTTGGTAATTGATCACATCATAAAAGTTAAATTCTGAGGTGGATAACAGAAGGTTGCTCTTGTTGGAAAGCTTCCTAAGTTTACTACACTCAACATTCTGAAAGGTTATGTATGTTTTTATTCCTTGCCTTTATGATAGCCCTCATTGCTCCCATGGCAACTGCTTTTGTAAAATAATGGTGAACTGTGTATTAATGTCCTCAGCAGGTTATATTTCTGATTTCAGGGAGGAGGGATTAATGAGAGTTTCTTTTTCAAAATTTGGGAATAAGATTAGTAAATATTTAGATATCATAGACTGAGAATTACACATTATTAGGAAATCAACCTGAACGAAGCAGGATAGGGAGCAAAGAAATACATTTTTCTTACTGTTTTCCATTTTTAACATTAATAAAAAAATTAAGCATTATACTGTTATCTGCATCATTTATCATTTACATGTAAGAGCTATAAACACTCACCTACAGCTATTGTGTAATGGTCTAGCTCTCCCAGGATGAATAGTTATGTGGGAAATCATCTGCTATTTTCTCATAAGTGAAACACTGCTTCAGTGTTTGTCTTTTGTTTCAGAGGATAAAGAGGAGAAACTCATGCTATGCCCCATCATCCCCTCCAAGAAGCTGTTATGTGATTATTTTCTGGAAGGAAAGACCTTGTCCCCCAAACCCTTAGATAAAACACAAACAAAATCCCAAACCAATTACACTTAATGATCTGCTAAGGTTTTATTGCTATTTCCTATTTGTAATGTTCTTTAGGCACTTAAGACCTTGAAAGACCTTGAGCAGCCCGAACAATATTACAAAAGCCTTACGGTTGAGCTCATTCCTGTTGTTCACTTAATATTTACTTTAATGTCAGTATATTCCAAGGGATTTCATTGGGATGAAGTACTTGCTGTTTGGTCCCTTTTTCTAATATGTGAGCTAATATGATTCTCAATTGCTTTACCTCTAATGGCATACCAAGTTCTGTGAAGCAAGTACAGGTCTCCTATCTGTTTCTTTTAGAAGCATTTTTTAAAATCAGTTCTGTCTTTTCCAAAGTACGCCAGCTTGGAAAAAGAATGTTTTGCCACAAAGACAAGATAGCATAATACAAAGAAAGTTAATTTAGGATACTTACTGTGTGACCCTGGACAAGTCACAACTCTCACTGCTCCATGTAACTCTCTAAGATGGTAATTTGCAAAAAAAAAAAAAAAAAAAAGATTATATTGGTAAACTGCTAGTATAAAAATGCAAAGCTATATTTACTATGCAGAGGAGTCTGGTTTAATGGAATAGGTCTCATCAAGTTGCCATTTATCATGGATTTCTGTCAAATTTTCAATTCGTCTGAAGTCACAGAATTAGGAGACATCAAGTCCATCCTCTGTCCTTTTTTTTTTTTTGTTTAGTTGTGTTTGACTCTTTGTGATACCATTTAGGGTTTTCTTATCAAAGATCTTGGAGTGGTTTGCCATTTCCTTCTCCAACTCATTTTACAGATGAGGAAACTGAGGCAAAGAGGGTTAAGGAACTTGTCCAGGGTTACACATCTGAGAAGAGTCTGAGGTCACATTTGAACTCAGAAAAATGATACTTCCTGACTCCAGACCCAGGACTTTGTCCACTGTGCCACCTGGCTGCCTTCTGTACTTTACAGATGAGTAAATCAAAACCCACAGAAATTCATTGATTTGCCCAGTATCATAGCTCATAGTTATCAAAAGTGGGATTTGAATTCCGGTTTTCCTGACTCCAGGCCTAATATTCTATGTACTACAAAGTGGATAGAAATGGATCATTGATAGATGAAATAGTGCATTTCAGAGGGTTCTTGAGTTCTGATTCTGGACTACCGCAACTCCCCAAAGAAAGAAACAAAGAAAATGAAAGATACCATGTTGGATAGTTTTCCCATCCAGTTGCCAACAGTTTCCATTTTACACAAAATTTTGATGAGCCAGAAGTAGCAGTTAAACTTGTTTTGGTCCTGATTTCCCCCCGATGATTCATTTATTAACATTTCTTCCTTTTATTGCCAAAACAATTACCAGATGCCTTCTTACCCCAAACACCAAAGAAGATATCTTATTCAAGGTAGTTATGTGGGACAGTGGATAGAATGATAGACTTGAAGTCAGGAAGATCTGAGTTCTAATCTTCTCTCAGATATTTATCTCTGTCTCCCTAGAAAAGTCACTTAACCACTCTGTGACTGTTTCCTTACTGTAAAAAAAGGATATTAGCTGTAGTACTTCACAGCATTGTTGTGAGGCTCAAATGAGTTAAGTTACGTAAAGTATTTTGCAAACTCTAAAGTGCTATAAATGCTATTGTAAGTCCTGAACATTTAAAGATAAATCTTCTCACCTTATCTTTATCTGGTTTATTTCTCTGACAAAAAAATTGGCATTACCCTTTGTGAGGGGGCACTATGCCATCCAAACAGATGGACATGAATGTAGGTAGCTGAGAGACCATGTTTGTTTGTCAAATGCATTTGCTGAGGGCAGCATCCCTAGCCAGGAATGCAGAAACCCTACCTGTCCTGAGCTTTAACAACCTTGGTGAAGAGTGCTCTTGTCAATATTGTATGCACATTCAAAATTAGAACCTAACTTTCGTATGCATGTAGAAGAATTTTTTTTTAAATACAGCAGAGTCTCATAATGAATTCCCCAATAAATCTTTATCTTTTCTTTCGTAAAGAAAAAGTCTAGGGTGGCACTGTAATGTTTGAATATCTAATGTTAAGGAAGATGATAACTTGTTCTGGAGCTGTCTTGACATAATGTGTTACTTATTAAGCAGTGTAATTTATTTACATTCCTCTATTTTGTATATTACAAAGAAACTGCCTGGGAATTGTAGCAGAATAATTTTCAGAGCTAATTTTGGTGAATGTAGGCATCCTAGATTAATGGGATAGGCCATATCAAATATACATTCATTGGTTTCCATCACATTTTCATCACCTCTTGAGTCAGCAATGAGCCTCAGAAATTAAATGGATGTTTCCTGTTAGACTGAATAATTAGCTCTAATATTCATTCTTTTCTGCATTTTCTGTTTTAATTGGAATGACTGATTGCAGCATAGAACCTGGTGGAATGATATGCTCCTTCAAGGTGTTTGTAACCAAGAAATTCTCCAAGAAAGAAGAGTTGAACAACAGGAAAAGGACAGGTTTACTGCCTCATACTTCAGCATTTTTTCCCCTCTCGAGTTATTGGTATATTGGAAAGAACACTGGATCTCAGATCAGAGGACCTGAGTCCAAATTCGATTTCTGATGCTTATCACAGGACCACAGATTTAAAACTAGAAAGGATTGTCGAGGTTACCACATCTGACCCCTTCATTTTACAGGTAATAGCCATAATGATAGATGACATCTACATAGCGCTTACCATATGTCAGGCAGTATACTAAGTACTTTACAATTATTATCTTATTTGATACAACAACCACAGGAGGTAGTTGGTATTATCATGTTCATTTGACAGATGAGAAAACCAAGGCAAAAGGAGGTTAAATAACTTGCCCAGTCACCCAGCTAGGAAATGTCTGAGGCTAGATTTGAACTCAAGTCTTCCTGATTCCAGACTCAGCAATTGGGCCACCTGCTGTAGAAATCGAGGCCAGAAGGGGAAAGTGACTTGCTTACAGTCACAAAAGCAGTAAGTAGAAGAGTCAGGATTCAGGTCTTCTGACTCCAAATACTGAGACTGTTCTGCCATACCACTTTAAGCAAATTACTTCACTTTCTCCTTTTCATCATCTCTCAAGTAATAGAGTTGGAATAAGTATTCTCTGAGGTTCCTTCAAACTCTAGAGCTGTGGCCCTATAATCCTATGGAGTATGGTTACGAGAGTAAGGGTGTGTTACATTTCATAGGTATGTATCCATCTTTAGGTTTACTTTTCAAATCAAATGGGAGATTGAGAGTAAACGCCAATGGAAATACTTCTGTCTCATTGGAATTTCTTGAACTGTTTAGATAAGCCTCTAATTTCCAAATGGTGCTGTTGAGCAAAGAAGATTTTTTTTTTTTTATCCTTACCATTTAGCATGGGTTAATTGGCATTATAGGAGACTGCATATAAGGTCAGTCTTGCTGTTAGTAGACATGAATTCAAGTGCTGCCACAGACTCAGACTAGCTGTGTACCCAGGGATAAGGCATTTAACTTTTCAGTTCCCTTAGGTCACTGACAATTACAAAACAGGTGATAATGCGCATTAGTGGGGGGAATTTCAGTATCAGGATTTCCCCTATTGATGAAGTAATTGGTTTTGATACCACAAAAGGTGCCATCACATGCTTTGTATGAAAGTTTAATTTTTTTTTATTAATTGCAAAGTTAAATTTGATTTTTGGTCTTCACGTACATAATAATTGAAATTACAGAAGTCACATGAGAGAGAGCAGATGACGCCACTGTTGCCAAAAGATAGGAAAGCCACATTGTATGATGTTTGTGACAGAGGATTCTATCTGTGAATATTTAACGGTGATCACTATCCTTATCCCCAGCACCCTTAGTAATTTACTGCATAGATATGGTGGTTATATCAGATAGGTCATAAGAAGACTAAATTTAAATGGAGATGGTTTTGCAATACGAAAACTTTTTAGTTGGGGTAGACTACTTTTGTTTGTGTGAGGCTGAAAATAGGCCCCTTCTATTTAGGGGATTTATTTTTTTCCAATTATTTAACAGCAGCCTGCTGATTGCTCATTAAAGGGTTTAGTTTCTAAAAATGTAATCCTCTGTCACAGTAAGAAAGCAAAATTGTCTAAGGCTATAAGAAGGGTAATTGGCAAAAAAGAAGACAAAGGGTGATAGTTTCTAACTTTAACTGCATCATTAACTCACTTTCAGAATTGCACAAGTCGTTTGGTTTTCCCTTGCCTCAATCAGCTCAGGTGTAAAATTGGGTAAAAACCTGAACTTGGTGGTCCACATGACTGATCTGATTAAAGATGGTGAAACAAATAAAGTACTGTTGCATCTGACACTACTTATGAACCTTAAGTTAACTCAAACTGAATATTCCATCAGTTTCACAAAGTGTCGTTTTATGGTTATTGCTATGTAACTTAGAAAGTTTACTAATCTCCCTAAGAGGTTTGGGATGTTTGGCAATATGTACAAGGAAGATGAGCCCTTGAAGTCTGAAGTAATGGACAGTCCCATTTCTAAGAAAGAAATGTGTGGATGAGTTCTCCCAGAAAGTTTCAGGTCACCTAGACTTTATCATGATCATAATTATATTTATAAATTTATACTAATTTTGTATCCATCATTGACTTTTGGGATGTTCTGTGGACAGACATAATTCTTGCTTTGTGTCCTCATCTAGTATGTGACTATAAGGATTAACCTATTTCAAAGCACTCCATCTGGATACTTTGGATTTTCAGGTGAGGAGACAGAAGGATGGTGAAACTCAGGATTTTATGCAGTGATTTGGTAGTTGAGAAATAATTACGATAATAATAATAGCTAGCATTTATATAGTGCCAACTACATGCTAGAGCTAGACACTGTGCTAAGTATTTTACTGATATCTTATTTGACCACCACAATTCTGGGAGACAGATGCTATTATTATCCCCATTTTCCAGCTGAGGAAAACAGAGGTTAAGTGACTTACCAAAATCATTAGTAAGTGTTTAAAGTTGAATTGGAACTCAGATCTTTCCCACTTTGAGCCTGGCCCCATTTCCATTGTACTACCTAGTTGCCTAAAAAAAATGATGTGATCCTAAAGTACATTTAAAATAAAAAAAAATGATGATGCCTTGGATGTAGGAGGAATCTTTAACCTTAAGTCACTGCAATAAATGGATTACCCTATAGTAACTGACCTCAAATAGATAATGTAAAGAATAAATAAATGATTATTGAGTATTTTCAAAGCATGATAACATGGTCAAAATAAAACAAGCAGAGAACTGAGGAGCTATGGCAAAAACAAACTAAGTACAGCAAATTTTAAAAGAACATAATAAGAGAAGGTCATAAACTGTACTTTTAAAACAGAAAATCTGAAAAACAACTCTATTTACATCTAGAAGTGATTTGGATATAAGCATTTCCACTTGGCATAATTATCTGAATGAAAATTTCATGTGATTTTTGAGTTCCTTTGATCATTTGAATTGAGTTCCCAATAAAGCCAATCTTACACATTGCAAGAGGGAAGCTATGATCAATTTCTGCAGCTCAGTTTGTAGAGTGTGTATTTCTTCCTCTCTCCTGGCTTTATTGAGTTCGCTAAATTATTAAATCATATTTAGCATTAACATTTCCTCACTATCCTGCAATTTGAAAAGTTTAAGTGGTTTTTATGCTGATCATCTTGAGAGTCTCATAGTAATTAAAAATAACAGAAATGTTCAAGACAGACTGCACTTCAATGAATACTTTTTAGATATTTTCCCCGGATATTTTTGGAAACTATTCCTGCATACATTTTATGCTGTATGTATGAAACATTCATGAAACATAGATATTCATTGATATAAATATGATCTCTCCCCCTCCTCCTATTTCCAATCGATCTGAAGTAAGATCAGAAAAATAAGTGAAGATCGTCAGGTGTTACCTGACGGGAAAGGTGGGTCTTTTGTCACTGAAAGTGTCTCAGTTATTTTTTATTGAGAAAATAGTAAGCATTAGCCTTTGTGATGTCCCCAGGGATGGCTAGAATATTAGCAACATATGTCTTGGCTCTGTCATCAAACTAGGAGCAAAGGAACTATGAAAAGCATAAAGCAAGTGTTTTATTTGAAAGTTTTCCTCGAATGGTTACTGTTCTTGTTCCCCCTCCCCCTTTTAAATTAATGTTCTATACATGTGAATTCATTGGTGGAAGGATGTATCAGGCTGGAAATTCCCTCCCTAAATGTAGATTGACAATTAATGTTCTAGGCAACAATCAGAGTTTGTGTTTTCTCCATGGCCACACAACAATTATTGTGAAAAGCACAACTTTCTGACTCCAGATTGACCTACTCCCTACTCAACTACACTACTTCTCATTATTTGGTATAGGTTGTTTTCCCTTTCCTAATCTTGACAATTATAAATTCAGAGTTTTGCAAGATTTTTATAATATTAGAATGTTAGTTATTAAATAATATTCCATTTTACTTAATATCTTTGCTTGGTTTCTGCTTCTGAGATAACAAGATTTCTGTTTCCTGTCTTCCACTTTTTCTCCTTCTCTCCTCTCTCTTTTCTATTTTTCCCTGTGAGGCAACTCAGTTTTACAATTAGAGTTCTAACTCAACCTCTCTTCAAAATGGCATTGTTGTTCAATTGTGTCCAACTCTTTGTGACCCTATTGACTCTAGTATGCCAATACCATCTATCCATGGGATTTTCTTGACAAAGATGCCGGAGTTGTTTGCCATTTACTTTCCCAGTGGATCAAGGCTAGTGGATCAAGTGGATCAAGAGGTTAAGTAACTTGTCTTCAGTCACACAACTAGTAAGTGTCTGAGGCCAGGTTTTCCTGACTTCAGGTCCAGTGGTCTATCCATTGACTCACCCAGCTGCCTCCTAAAATAGGTATCATTTTCCCCTAAGAGTCAATTAACTGTCCCATGAACCTAATTGGCCCTAAACTCTTTTAATGTAGCTTCCAGCTCACCCCTGGAGAATTGAGAAGTCCCACCCTCATGGAGTTCAGGCCCCATCAGAAATCTTCATGTTCTGCCTTGCTGTCCAGATAAATGAGTTTCCATGTGGAGATGAGGGAGGCCTTATTTATAGCAATTAAGTCCCACTGTATCCTTGTTGCTTACATTTTCTGTGTTAAGGCAAAGTAAACCTCCTTTCATTAACTATTTAATGATTTGTAAGTGTCTCATTCCATCTCAAAATTGAACTAATCAAACAGGATATTAGAGTTAGACCTGCCTCTAATGTTCATCCAAAGTAACTGTTCTGGTTGTTTCTTTTCCACATGCAAGAATGATCATGTTTGTCTAAATTTGAATGGGAGGTTAAAAGTCTTATGCAGGAAAAACTGAAATTGCTCTTCAGAAAGACTTTAAAATAATCAATATAGCCTTAAAGAATCCTACCTCAGCACTCAAAATCATTCAAATATAATGGACAGGTCGTGACCATCTAAAAATATGTAATTTCTATATCATGATGAACTGTTTATTTTTAAAGAAAAATTGGTACTCAGTTGAGTAGGTTCCAACTGAGGAGATAGGGATGAGAAAGGGAGGGAGAGAGAGAGAGAATTAGCATTTTCACTAACCTCTTAATTAGTTAGTTCTTAGCATTTCACTGAGCCTCTTTTATGGGGTCATCTCTCCATCTATTCATCAAGCATCTTTTCAACTCTTTTTAAGTACAATCCTTACTGTGGCAAAGGCTAATAAAACCTCAACATATTTTCCTTTTTATTTCACTAGTAACTATTATCTTTTCTTTGCTGCATGTTTTCAAATAAACATTTACATTAGGCTAAATGCACTGAAGCATTTTGTCTACAGTGTTCCTCTGAAAGCATTTACAAATGTTTTTTGGCCAACTTTATTGTAAAATGGAAACCAGAGCAAATGTTTATAATAGAATCCAATCCTACCATTTCCCCTCTTTCCACTCCCCCCCACCCCGTTTCTCTCTATAAAGAAACTCTCAACCATCTAAAATGTACTTATTGAGTGTTCATCTGAAAAGAAAATTCATCAGAACCATCTAAATCTCCTCTATCATGAATCCCCTAGTCTTTCAATTGCCTTTAATTCTGTTAAGTAGTAAAGCACTTCATTCATTTTGATCCTATTTCCTCTACAAATTTTCTTATTCAAATTGGTGAATACCTAAGATTCTATGCAACAAAACTCAAAAACTGTGTATTGTTCTTTAAAGGCACACATAAAAAAGCTTGTCCTCTCTAGAAAAAGCATGTCCAAAGAGGAATTATGATAAAATTTTTCATAGGATCATAGATTCAGATCTGAAAAGAATCTCAGTTGGTAATGTCCTCACTCTCAAAAATTTCCTTGTATTCATGTATGTTTTGGTGCATATACACATACGCATGTGTGTATATACATATATACACACATATATTCATACATATACAGACATAAATGGATTGTTTGGGGGCATTCAGGGAGGACTAGCACCTCTAGAGTGAGGGCTTACCAAGTCCTTTTCAGGGTTAATCACTCATCTTCACCTAACTCTCACCTGTGACTCTAAGAAGTGTAGAATGTGCTAAAGCAACCCAAACTAGGTTGAGAGTAACGGCCAGAAGGGAAAAAACAAAATGTTCAGTTTGATCCAATGGCCATGAAGGTGACTGGAGTAGGCAATGTGGAGTGTTTAGAGTTTGGGCACATATGAAAGATGACAAGGTCATCCAGTGCATGCAGGGCCATCTCTAGTAATATGGGTTTTTATCCTGCCACTGAACTTTGATGACTCCGGAAGGGAGAGAGAAGCTGAGGACTTTGTGCAATTCTGTCTCACTTAAATCCAATTCATATGAAAGTCAAGACATCACCTGTGAGGTTATTGGTCCTTTCCAGAAACAATGCCTGAACAGTAACAACATACAGGAATACATAATATGTTTATGCAATATATATACATGCATGTGTATGCACATATCCACACCCACATAAAGGGTGTTCCAAAAGTCTTAGTTCAGTTTTAAGTTTTAAGAAATTAAAACTGCTCTAAGACTTTTGGGATAACTTGTATGCATGTATGAATGTATGTATATAGATATCCATATATTCATATATGTGAATATGTATGCTCAAGTTTCTAGGGGTGATTCTTCAATCTTATTGGTTTGAACCTCTGCTTTTCCCCCAGCCCCATGATTATTTGAGAAATATTTAAGCAGTCAATTTTATATAGCTTTTCATGAAGTGGTATTTACTCAGTGGTACATTAAGAACAGTAGGTGGAAGAGTCTTACCCCTAAATTCCCTAACAGCATTTTAGTAGTTTGCAAAATGCTTTGCATATGTTGTCTCAATTGATCCTCAAAAAGACTCTGTGAGGTGGGAGTTATTACTATAGTCATTATTCAGATGAGGTAATTGAGACACAGAGAGGTTAAGTGATTTACCTAGGGTCATACAGTTAGTAAGTGTCTGAGTTATGATTTGAAATTAGTTCTTCCTGATTACAATTCTCTCCATATCCATATCTCTCCCTTTTGCTCCCTCCATCTCACTCTCCATCTCTCTCTGTCTCTTTCTTTCTTTGTTTCTTTCTTTTTCTCTCTCTCTTTCTTTCTCTTCCTTCCTTCCTTCCTTCCTTCCTTTCTTCCTTCCTTCCTTCCTTCCTTCCTTCCTTCCTTCCTTCCTTCCTTCCTTCCTTCCTTCCTTCCTTCCTGTCTCTCCCTCCCTCCCTCTCTCTCTCTGCCTCTGTGTGTCTCTGTCATACACACACACACACATACACACACACACATTTTGTGAAGACAGTAAGATGTTATTGTTTGTTTTTCTTTCTCAAAAAGGACCATGACATCAGGAAGGTGATCCCATGGCTGACAAGTGAATTGGATTTAGGTGAGGGAGTGCAGTGCAAAACCACCAGCCTCATTTTCTCCTCCAGAGCCATTTGGGCCCAGTGTCAAGAGATAGATCAAGATCACTGGAGATGACCCTGGATACACTGGGAGACCTTGAACTTTTTAAGCTAATTTCTTTCTCAAGATTCAGTTTGACTGAGGCAATGCCCATTCAGGGAATAAGGCTAGGTAAGAAATGAGGCAAAGAATGGTCTCTTTTACCTACCCCAAAAAAAATCAGTCTGGGAGAGAAATATCACCAGGGTGATGGGGAAAAATCATCAGGGTTTCTGGCCAAAAATAGAAACAGTTGCTATTTACATTCATTCTGAGCCATCAGAGTCCAAACAGTGACCAGGTGGGCCTTGGCCCCACCTTTTGTTAACCAATCAACGAGAGACTGAGTAATTTGGGTTGAAGGCATGGTTCTTAAGAAAGAAATCTAGTCCTTAAATTCTAAGACATCTTTCCAGGTTTCAATGATGAAAATTTACATTCCTTAGGACAGAGCACCGGGAGGTAAAGGAATATACCCAATGTGGACAGAGGAAGAGGAGAAGAGGGGAGGGGAAGAAAGAGGAGATGTGTTGCCTAACTGGTTGGATATTTGAGATATTTGTAAAGAATATTTTGTAAAGTACATTACCTGGTAGATAGCAAGTGTTTAATAACTTCTTGTTCCCTTTCCTTTGTCTTATCTTAATTAGAACTATAGAGACAAGCGAATCTGAAAATGAGGTACAGCATATGACCGGTGTTCATTTTGTGTTAGTAATATTTCCTTCACTTTTTCTTTGGATGTCACTTGGAAGTGTCCATCATTTCCCCATTTTTTCTTCAAGGGCTTTCTGAGCCTGAGATATTTGAATATTTTATTTGCAGCATGTTTTGCTTTAGGAGAATTCTATGGCTCTCTTTATTTTGACTGCAGCAGACATTTGGAACATCTTATAAACATGAATTTTTAAGCCCTTCTATGTTTTAGTGAGTTCTTGGAAATGGACAGTACTTATTTTTTGTTAGAGAAATGGCCCAGCACATTTATTTGACTGTTGAGAGCTTCTCTTGGAGAACTACTTTCAGGAAAAACTCTGGTGCTTAGTGATGGTATGGGCCTGAGTGACTCAAGCAGCTCTCTGGTAATTGTAGTTTAGTAGCTTCTGATCCAGGGCTAGGGAAAACTAATTGATAAAATGGAGACTGAAAAAGTGGGGGAGATACTTTAAATCTCTCCTCTCCTTTCCTTCTCCTGTGCTTTCCCTCCCTTCTTTCTTCCTTCCCCCTCTTTTTTTACTCTCATTCTTAGTCTCCCAAACTGAAAAATGTATGGCTTGCTATGCAAATAAGCTTGTAATAGTAATATAATGCTTTCTTTCTTTTTATTGTGACTTCTACTCAAATCTTTAACTACAAATGATCTGTCTCCAATGATATACCTTTCCTTATATTCCTTTGAACTTGCTGTGTGTATTTTGTCTCTCTAAACAGATTGTAAGCTCTGAGATGTAAGAGATCACATATTCTGGACCGATTGAGTCTAGTACAAGTTCATATTTTTTAACCCCAGCTGGTTCCTCACTACTGCTCTCTCCTCCCCTTTAGGATCCTGGGATCAAAGGACATAAGACTGGATTGGACAGAGATATCATTGGGGTTTTGGGGACATGAATAAGAAGATCCTGGGGAGAGATCAGAAGGGAGAAACATACATGGGATGCAGAAAAACTTCAGAATCCCTCCTCCAGGGTAAACAGGACTTCATTTATTTTCCCCCTAATATGTGGTTTTCTTCCGAGTTTCTCATAGTTGGGTGTATTCATGACTGGATAGAGGAAGCTTGTCTCCCAGGGAGTCTGGACCCCATAACCTACAGTAAAATTGACAAAACTCAAGGACCCTCATTTCCCAGCTAATCAAATAAAGTGCAAGGGTAGGTGTGTAGTTGGAGGGATACATTTCAACCTTGAAATGTACCTACACATACATACAATGAATAGTAGTCCACCAGCCTTGGGAGAAAGAACTGACTATTTGGGATACTGGATGGTCCCAGTTAAGGCTGAAAGGACTGCTGCATCAGAGGTAGGTTTGGTAATACAAGGCGGGGTATAAGCAAGGTGCAGACAGCCTAGGTCCCTCAATTTGTACCCCAAGTTCTCAGGTCCCTTGTACTTCAGACTTCTTTGACCCTCTGGATAGGAACTGTAACTCTCTCATTTGTAAGGTTTCTTGGACAGATTTTCTAGAGTGTTGGGACTTAGAAGGAAGAGGATTCTTCCTCTCCCCCCACCCCCCTCTAGGCCTGGCCATTCATCAAAATAATTCTGTGCTTCACTTCAAACCTGTAAAGAAAAGCATTTTCTTTTAAAGATAATGCTTTTCCCACCTTAGATGGTTCCTCTACAAGAGTAGCTGATAAGGTGAATGGAGTTGGTTATAAAATTTGATACAGAACAGCTATGGTAATTTAAGTTAGAGTTTTGCTGTAAGAATTGTGGGTAATAGTTTTTGAAGAAACAAAACAAAGTGAAACAAAATAACAGAACAGAGTTTGGTGGAAAATCATCTTAAAGATATTCAGAGCATAAGTTACGGTCAAGTAAGAAGTCTTGTTCAAACAGGCAATTTGAGAAGTAGGAAGAGAATGCTCTTGTTGATCTGGTTATTTTTGCATCTGCTTCCCATAGTTAAATTATCTGTGAATATTAATTGGGGGAAAGAAATGTTACCCTTCTAAATTTCGTGACATAGGATAAAAATCACACTTTCCTCATTTTGTTAAGCTTCTGGGGGTAGACCTTGGATGTCATCTTAAGCAAGTTCTTCATTTTACAGATGTTGTTGTTAAAGAACATAGAGGTCAAATGATTCATCTAAGACCTCCTCCCTGCCTCCCACCAAGTTAGTAATAGATCCAGAATTTGAATCCTTGTTATTTGACTCCAAATCTAGTACCCTTTGCACTACACTGCTCTCTTATTTTCTGTTACTACCTCTATTATTTCTCACAGTTACTGTCCCAAACCATTTGTATTCTCTTTAAGCTTCCAGCCAAATGAGATAATCTATGTAAAACACTTACTATAAAGAATTAAATACATGTCAGCTATTATCATTATCATTTATTATCCTTACTTGACTCCTACTTCAATGAAAAGATTGCAACCATCTGGTGAAAGCTCCTTAAATTCTGCTCTTCTATACCACTCCAGTCCCAGATGATGAGATAGCCCTCTTATTATTAAATAAGACTTGCATCTCCACCTGTGCCCTTGATTGAATACCCTTCTGTTTTCTTATATTTGCTCTATCAATTATTTCTTCCTCCACTCTTTGCCTCTTCAATCTTTCCCCCTGCTTCCCTCCTGTCTACTTCCTTATATAACTGAACAAAACCTTCTCTTCAACCTACTACTCCTTTGAGTAATCATTCTATTTCTCTCCTTCCTTTTATGATGCCATATTTCTTGAAAGAATAATTTTCATCCATTACCTTACTGGCTTACCACCTATTAATTACTTCACTCCTGGAAACCTAAGATCCACCTACCATTTTCTGCTGAAACTCTTTACTCAGAGATCAACAATGACCTCTTAACTTTTACATCCAATAGAATTTCCTCAGTTCTCATCTTTGCCCTTTTTCTGTCTGAACATTGTTGATCTCTCTGTCCCTTCCTTCCTAATAGTCTCATTTCTCTTGGCTTCTATCATCAAGAATTCTCCTGGCTACCTTCCTACTTCTTCAACCATTCTTTCAACCATAATAGCATGCATAAACATACACATATGTACATATATATATATAAACATACTTATATACTTATATGTATATATAAACACCTATACACATATATATGCATATTCATACTTACACAAATGCTCACACATACATATATTTAGCATTTTAAGAAATACAAAATGCTCTTCTTATAACAACATTGTAAGATATACTGTGTAAGTATGATTATTCTTAATTTATATGCAAGAAAATTTAGATTAAGGGAAATAAGATAACTTGCCTATAGTCACATAACTATTAAATTGTGTGCTGTGGTTAAAATGCAGGTCTCCTGTCAGCAGGGCCAGCTTTCCACTCTATACCACTTTCTTTGCTGATTCCTCTTCCTTGATTTACTCTTCCTCTGCAGGTATACACCATGACTTTTTTTTAAATTCTGAACTTAAGAAATAAAACAAACATTTCCATAACATAATAGAATAGAAAAAAAGATGATTGCACATGAAACTGCCAATCTATTATGTATAATTTGCTATTCCTTTTAAATATATAATAAAGTTATCATGTAAATTTTCTTTTTCTTTTTCTTCCACATTGCTTCTCCCCTCTCCCCTCTAGTTCTTATAAATTCTAGATTTTATGACCTCTCTGCAAAAAGAGAACAGCGTCTTAAATAAGTTTTGTGTCTTCCCCATCCCTTTTCACAGTACTCTGTGCTAAGGTCCTAGTACCTTAACAGACAGTAGGCAATTAATATATGTTGAATTGAATTGAAAAGATGCTCTTCTTCCTGAATTACCTGTTACTTTGTTTAAGATTTGAATTTATTTATTTTTAGTTTTCAACATTCATTTCCCTAAGATTTTGGGTTCCAAATTTTCTCCCCATCTTTCCCCTCCCCCCACCCCAAGATTGCATGTATTCTGATTACCTCTTCCCCCAGTCTGCCCTTCCTTTTTATCATCCCCACCTCCCACCTTGTTACCTTCCCCTTCACTTTTTTGAAGAGTATGATAGATTTATATACCCCATTGCCTGTATATCTTATTTCCCAGGTTCATGTAAAAACAATTTTTTAACATTTTTTTTAAAACTTTGAGTTATAAATTCTCTCTTCTTCTTTCTTCATCCACCTCCATTGAGAAAGCAAACAATTCAACATAGTTTATATATGTGTAGTTATGCAAAAGACTTCCATAACAGTCATGTTGTGAAAGACTAACTATGTTTCCCTCCATCCTATCCTGCTCCCCTATTGTATTTTCTCTTTTACATGTCCCTTTTCTAAAATGTCTGGTTCTGACTACCCCATCCCCCAATCTGCCCTCCCTTCTATATCAATCAGAGTATGATTACATTTTTTCCTATTCCTGTAATTCCCTATTCTATCTCTACACATGGAAATGCTACTCATCCTTCAATGCTCAGATGAAAACCTTCTTCAAAAAGCTTTTCTTGATCTGCTCAGTCAGAAATGACAACTGCTTCTTTTCAACTGTCATAGTCCTTTCATTTGTCTCTCTCATCATAATTTATTTCATACTTGTTTGTAGTCTTTCCACATCCATCCTACCAAACTTGTACAGGAACTGTGTATTATTCATTTTTATGCTCTTTTAAGAGTCTAGCCCTGTACCTTGCATGTAATAAATACTCAGTACATATTCTAAGTTGAATTGTTTAAATTTGCACCTTTTCATTGAGTAGCCCAGGGTTGTGGTCATAATAAATACCAAAAAATACTTATAGAATGAATGAATTTGTTGAAAATCAGTAAGAACTAACGGGCTAAGTTGATAGAATGAATTGTTAGTTAAATAAAGGTCTTTGCTTTCCTGGAGTTTTTTTGTTCTTACCAGTAAATTTTTGGTCCTAGATTTTCTAGACTATGATTTGAAGAATTATTGAATGTGGATTCTTTAGGTGGTCATTCTGTGTATTCTGTTGGTGTTGACTTTTTCTGCTTTTTCCCCAGATAAATCATGCTGCCTCTGAGAACTCTGTTTTTTATTCTTATTTCTCTACAACCCAGCTCATTTCAGCTAGCATAAGTTGCCTCAGTCACATGTTCTAAAGAGATTGATTTTATGAAATAAAAGAAAATGCTCAAAATAAGTTTTAGAAAAAAGTACAAGTTCAATGGAGACTTTGAACCTCTACTTTAGTGCCAAAATGATATGTTGGGTAAGTGTGTGATTTGGTTGGCACGCTGATTTTGAAAGCTTTTACTTACTTTGCAGAGCTTAGTACTCTTTTAAAGCTGTCATGATCTGTCAGTCCTTTTCAGTTTGCCAGTGAGAACATAACCCAATAGTTTGCAGATACCAACTATAATATTACTAGTAATCATAGCATCACTGGAGATATATTATTGTAATAACTTTTAATATCCTAATTTCTACACATGAGGTGAAAATTATCAACATGTAACAATGAATAGATAGTGGAAAATTAGTTGAGTAAGTTTTCTCAAATTTAACCTCTAAAATATGCCACAAACTTGTTTATGCAATACAAATTGAAACAAAAGTTTTATTGTTAAAAAGAAAAATGAATTATTTGAAAACATCTTTTATTAACTTGAAAAATTGAATTACTTTAAACCAGTCTTTGTTTTTTTAATTGAAGTCTCTTATCCAGAGACCAGAAACATAACATTACAATATCAATGTCCACGATACGTATGAACTTAAATTCCCCCTTCATAACAGTGCAGTATGCTCTGGGCAGATAATTGTATTCATCTGAAAAACAAATAAAAAATTCAATAAGACTTTTAAATTCTTTGTAGTATAGGCTAAAAACAGGATTCTAAGAATTGAATATTTTCAGTGGTCTTTTTAAAGAAACTTCCCTTTTAAAAACTGTTGTGGACAAAATAAGTCAGAAAGTAATAGTCTCTGAGAAATCTGTTATGTGCCTGTTTTTAAATCTGGTTTCCCTTTGATGAATCCATTCATTTTGCTTATGCAACATAATGTGTGTCAGAGTGATTTTTACATATACTGTGTTGCAGCTACTGCAATTTCAGTTGGATGAAACATTTTGTTTCACTTTTTTTTCCTTTTAGAGATAACATCATTGGGTTTAGAACAACATTTGGGTTGAAGACATATGTAATATTTTTGAAGTGAGAAATGCATGTATGAAATTATTTTCCCCTTTCCCATCTAAATGTTTAGATTTCATTTGGTTTACATAAATTTGCATTTAATTGTCTAAATCATGATATTTGAAAAGAATGATGTCTACTCTGCAGTACTTTAAAAGTAATTAATTTTACATTTTCTTCACCAACATATATTGTAACCCTTTCATACCTTACCAGATGGTAAGCAAAAAGTCATTATGAGGAGACTAACCTTTTGGCTATGAGTTTTTCTGAACTTAGCTAAAGTGATCCTCAAATATCAGAAGCACTTGGTCACTCAACGGCCTTTCCATTTTACAAGAAAACAGCAGAGTTTGTGCTCTGCTGATAGAAACCAATGTCCTTTCTACACCATGATCAGTAATAAAAACAGAACTAATTTAGGGGGAGTAAAAAATGTAAATATACACGTTTGGTTTTTATCTGCAAAGTTGACCTCTGACAGATATTCCAAAGTATTTTCCTCTGACTAAATTCTTTACCTAACTTAGATCACATATGGATGAAGTTCTGGTGATGACTGGTATTACCCCTTGTTTGAAAAAGTATTATAAAAGTTCACAAAATCTGAAAAATATATTTCTGTTCCATCCTTCCATTGGGACGAGGCACCACAGAATTTAAAGCTGTAAGGGATGTCAATATAATCTACTAATTTTTCCGACTAGGAAATAGGCCCTGAGAGGGTAAATTATTTGATGAAATTGACAGTTATCAAGGAGTAGAGATAACTCTTTTTCTTTTAAATCTAGTGCTCCTTCCTACTCTTATGATGCCCCTCAGTGTAATATGCAATCTCCTTTTGCAAAATTAATTCATTTCCGTTGTAACATAAAGTGAATGAACTCTTTCAATTTTTTTTTTTCATTTTTCAGTACCAGATTTTGCCAACTAATATATGGGAACATTAACTTATGAATTTTTTTTTGGTGGGTTCATTTTACTTTCTGGCATGCCATTCTTAGTTCCATGAGTAGGGATACATATCATTATGCCTTTCACTCCTTTTAACTAATGTATGTTATTCTCATGGGTACAACTGAACTTTTTTTTCTAAAGTAATGAGAGCAAATGATATTCATTCCTAATTTTTCTCCTTCAGACTATAAATGCATAAGTCCATTTGATGGTCATCAATTCTATATGTACTTCATGCTCAGTTACTTTTCAACCATCTTCTTTATGTAGAAATCAGTGTCTACAATGAACAGTCACAAGAGCCTCCTTTATGAAACTCTCATATAAGAGGAATCTTTGAATCACTAAAATAGATTATTTGAACCTCAAAGAAAATTATGTCTGCCAAATTATAGGCTCCCCAAAAGGGTGAATCCTCAGAAAATTGAATTTTATTACTGAATAAAGCATACTGGAATAGAATAAAAAATCATTTTAGACAACACAATTGACAGCAGCATGGTAGACAAAGATTTTTCATAGCCCTGTAATAAAGCAGCGATATGTAGGATGTCATTTGATAAATATCAGGCTCTCTGTTTTCTCCTGCCAGTTCACTTTATTTTTTCTGCATTTTATTGCTATAAAGAGAGAATAACCCATGCTTAATAGAACAATACAGTGTCGTATCTCTGTACGGTAGAGGAGGAGCATATTCATTCTATACAATGAACAATGTTTTTCATGAACATTAACCATTGATCAATTAATTGAATCATGGATATAATTGGATTATATATTTGTTTACCAAGAATATCATGCTCTCTCACAGGATTGTGTTCATTCTTCGTTTCCCAAGAAGACCATGCCATCAGTGAAATAATGACGTGACTTGCACTTGACTTTTGTTTTGAGTGAGGGAGGGCTGTGCAGGTCACCAGCCTCACTTCTCCTTCAGAGCCATCTGAATCCAGTGACCTGATATTCCTCAAAATGACTGGGGATAACCCAGGATGCACTGGGAGACCTTGGGCCCTTTAGGCCAAGGTCTTTGCAGGTAGTCACTTAGGGTAAGGCAACGCCCATTCATTGAATAGGCCTGTTTAAGAAGTAGCCAGGGCATGGCCCCTTTAATGAGGTGAAGAAAAAGAAAGACATCAATCAGGCTGGGAGGGAAATAGCATGATAATCACTGTAAATCTAGGAAGGTCCAGAGGAGCCCTTAGGCAGGGGCCCATTGGACTCCCAGTTTCAGAGAGTAGTAGGTTTAAGGTTTTGGGAGAGGAAAGGAAAGGAAAGGAAAAGGAAAAGGAAAAGGAAGAGGAAAAGGAAAGGTCTCTACATACCAGAAAAAGCACAGTTTCTTATATTAGGGTCATTCAAGCTGAGGAAGTTGAAACTCATTATCTTCAAGAACCAATAAAGGAAAAGATTTAATATCTATCACTTAAATCATCAGGAAACAAGAAAGAAGCAAACTTCCTGAGCATGTAGCAAGTATGGGAGAAATATGGTGAAGGGAGAATCTTGGCAAATGGCACCACTAAGTGTGGGGGAGGGCATCTGTCTTTTCAGCTAATATAGGCAGAAATAAACAGAATTTCTCTCCACAGGCCAATGGGCAGAACAGTGCAAGCTTGGCTAGAAAATAATCAGCAATATAAATGAACTTGGCTATAGAGCAAGAAATCTCAGTGACAGCACAGAGATCTCAAAGTGAGCTTATAGCTATTGTTATTTTAATTACAGCGAGACCAGTGGTCTTGACATTGATCCCTGGCAAAATTATAGAATGAATTATTAAGATGATAATTCATTAACCCTTCTAAAAGGAAGTGGTGATTATTAGGCTCCAGCCTACACTACAAAAAAACCCAAAAGCTCAAAAAAATAAAGTATGCCAAGTTAACCTCCTTTCCTATTTTGGTAGAACAACTAGAGTAGCATCCCGGGAAATGTAGACATATTACATCCGCTTCGTCAAAACATTTGACAAAGCTTTGTAGATAAGATGGTCAGTTGTATGATCATTCCACAAAAATGCTTTGCCCATAGTAGGTGTTTAATAAACATTTATAAAATTGAATTGAATGATGTATTGTCTAATTTAATAGATGCCAACCTGCCATAGTGTGACACAGAGCTCTTTTTGCAGCCTTGGCCCATTCAAAATCGTTGCTAATGGCTTAGGGGAAGACATATAAGGTATCATGACCACTGATCAACAGACATAATTTAAGACCTTATTGAAAATACCAAGAATAGTTGGGAGTATTGCTATGGAAGCTGAAAAATGAAAGGTCATATTGGACTTGTCTTTAAATGTGGAGAGCAAGTGACAAGGGGAGAGAAAAAAATAGAGGAAAGGGGCCATAACACAGACTCAATAACCTAAAACAATGCCTGTATATCTGTCTCAGAAGGTAAGGAACCAGTGTCCAATAGAAGTATAGAACAATGTGTAGACACAGACTGACAGGGAATTGTAGACAGAGGAGAGGAGTTGTAGATGGGTCACTGCCTAAGGTAGAAGCCCACAAGAGAGGAAAGAGAATTCCTTTAATGTTTATAAATTCAGATGTGAGTCATTTGTGTTATCTGCTGTTTTATAAATAAAACTTTTGTTAGTCTGCGCACTTGCAAGGAAACTGAGGTCTTTGTAGACATTGACCAAATTCCAGTGTGTCTGGGATAACTGCTTAGATGGGAGAAAAATTAGGCAAAAAAAATTGTGAGTCCAAACCTAAATTATATGAGTCATTGTTCTGGTTACAAATTTCAGTGGTGCTAATAAAGGTAGTTGTCCAGAACAAAGTACAGCATCGATCAGACAGCATCTTCAGTTCTGGATGCCAAGCTTCAGGAGAGACATTAGCAAGCTGGTATATACAGAGAAAAGCAAAATGATGGTAAAAGACTTCAAAATTCTCTCCATAGTGAGGAGTGTTTAAAGGAGGTGAGCACGTTTATGCTGGAAAGGAGCTATAGGAGATATGCTAGATGATTTAAAATCCTTAAAGAATACTGTGGAAGAAAGGGCAGATATATGTAGATATATGTTCCTATCCACATTGCTTCACATAGCAGAATCAAGACTAGTGGGTGAAGGTGATGGAGAGCTGGATTGATTCAATGTGAAGAAGAGGTTACCATTAAAGCTGCTTGAGAATGAAATGAATATCCCTTTTATCGTAAGCATCCAAGTGATTCAGCACAACACTCAGTTAAGCACTTACAACACAAAGAACATTGTGCTAATATGGGAGGGGGAGATATGCAAATAATAAATATTCTCTGGTCCTTGCCCTCATGAAGTAAGCAGAATCTGGATTATTGCCTGCCAGAGAAATTGTAAAGAGATTCCTGAATGAGCTAGGAGATCGGATTAAATGATCTCAAAGATACTTTCAAAACACAGCATGCCTTGATTCTGTATATTAAACACAGGGCCTATTTAGTACAGTCTTTCATAGCCCAGAGTCCAGAAAGTAGCCACCAGGAATCTACCTACTAAAAATGGGAAGAGTCCAATTTCATCAGCGTAGGGAGCGCCCCACTGAGGAAAGTGCCTTACCTCTTGCCTAGACTATTGCAATAGTCTTCTAATTAATGTCTCTGCCTCAAGTCTTTCCCCATTCTGATCCACTCACCACTCAGCTGCTAAAGGGATTGGTTTTTTTAAAGCTCAGGTCTAACCATGCCAACTACTATTCAGTAAACTGCAGGGGTCCTCCTATTATCTGCAGGACCAGATATAAAATCCTTTTTTTGAGATTTAAAGCCCTTCATGACCAGCACCTTTCCAGTTTTCTACAACTTAACTCCCCTCCATGATCTCTGATCCAACTACACTGCCCTGTTTGTTGTTCCTCACACAGGAATCCATCTCCTCACTCCATGAGTCTACACTGGCTGGTCTCATGCCTGGAATACTCTCTCACCTATTTCCTTGGCTTTTTGCTCAAGACCCCTGCCCTTCCCAGATTTATTTATTTATTTGCTTGTTTGTTCATTCATTTACCCATTAATTTATTTATTTATTGATTGATTTTTTTTCTTTCCTATTTAAAGGGGCCATGTCCTGACTACTTTTTAAAGAGCCCTATTCACTGAATGGACATTATTTCACTTTAAGTGTGTACATGAAAAGACCTTAGCCTAAAAGGCCAAGGTCTTCCATTGAATTCTGGGCTATCTTCAGTCATCCTGATGATTATCTAGTCTGGATCCAGATGGCTCAGGAGGAAAAAGTGAGGCTGGTGACCTTACACAGCCCTTCCTCACTCAAAACAAAGTCAAGTGCAAGTCATGTCATCATTTCTCTGATGTCATGGTCCTCTTTGCAAATGAAGGATGAACATAATAACCTGTGAGCTCAAATCTTACCTTCTACAGTAAGTTTATTTTTCATCCTCCTGCCCCCCCATATCCATCTTTCCCTCTTATTTTACCTTCTATTTATAATTTGTTTGTGCATTGTTACTTGTATTGTGTCTCCTACATTCAAAGAGGAGCATTTTCTGTGTTTTTAATTTTTCTTTGAATCCTCATTGTTTAATGTAGTAGTGTAGTGCCTGAAAAGCGATTAATAAATGCTTCTGGACTGAGTGATTGATTGACTTGCACCAGTTTCATAAGAACCTATTTTGCAACTTAAAGTTTGAGGAAGTTGTTGGAGGGCAGTGAAGGTAAAGTAATTTGCCCAGGATCAGGGCACAGGGATAAGTAGGATTTGAATCTAGGTCATCCTGACTTCAAGGCTAGGTCTCTGTTGACTGTACCATGCTACCTGTCTGATTTATCTATTTTGAAAATAAAAGTTATTCTTTTTTTTTTTAAAGTCTGTTACTTTCTAATAACTCCTCCCCTACAAATAGAATTCTCTCTTATCATAAAGAAGTACAAACTTGCCCACTGACACAGTGTGATGGCATACATCTCATTTCACATCTGTAGTCTGATACCTTTACCCAGATGAGAGAGAACTGTCTTTCATTATCATCAGTTCTCTGGAATCAAGATAGGTCATTATACTGGTCTGCATTTGAATGTCTTTCAGGGCAATTTTCATTTACATTATTATTGACCTGCATTTGGTGTCTGTAGCTCTGTTGCTATGGCTTGCAAATGTGTATAAGAAACCATTAAACAAAAATGCTACTGCCATACAAAAACACTTCCAACTGCTTGCAGCACGGCTGGTTGGAGACCTCAGACTGCTCAGACTGTTTACAGGGTTATCTATACATAGTTACTTGATTTGGAAGTATTTTCTTAACTTGTTCTAAAAGCCAATGAGACAAGACATGGGAATGTGAGACTGTTGAGAATCAGAAGCAAAGCCAACATGAGGGACTAATTCAGTCTGCTGGACCTGGGCCCTTGCTTATTTGGACTTCTGTGCCTTGAACGTTCTAAGTACCCTGGTCACCTTTTAGTCCAGCAGGATTTCTCAATGCAGATTTACAAAGTACACATAAATGACTCTTCATCTTAACGTGTCTTTCAATCTACCTTTAAGGCAATCTTAAGAAGAGGAGAGGAAAAAAATATCTGTGGTATAATCTTAGAATCTGGTTCCTTTCTATATGTTTCTCTGGGATAAATTCATATGTAAAAACCTAATTTCTCACAATATTGGATATGATGACTGGTTTTGAGGTCAGCTTTCTTGAAGTGAAAAGTAAGTTATATTTCAGAACCCAAGCTGGAATAGTTGAGTTTAGAGGAAGCTGGCTTGGCAGGAGATGTTTTGGGTTTACATGTCAGGGGAGAAAAGTATAGCTAAAACAAAGACGGTATAGGGGAGCACTACTGTTGGCCTCTTTCGATAAAGCCTCTAATTCATAAAACTGACACATGACTTTGCCTCCATAGTGCAGGGAATGAATTCCAAGAAGTTTAATAGTTTGAGGCATTTGGGAGTCCATGTGTGCTCCACTCCCTTCATTAATCTTTTGTCTTTCCTAAAATTCTATAAATTCTCAAGTCCCTGGTCAGTTATAAAAAGAAGGGGATAAAAAAATGGGGTAGGGGGTGTGTAAGAAGAAGGAGAAGGACTTTAGGAGGGCTGCTGGTGGCCATTCTAAACCTAGGTATCAGAGTTATGTAAATTTCTCACAGGTCTGACACAGGTTTAAAGAAGATTTACTTAGCTTGTAAGGATTGTTTTGTGGGTTCGTCCTTTGTTGACAAAGAAGACCATGCCATCAGAGAAATAATGACATGACTTGCACTTGACTTTGTTTTGAGTGAGAGAGGGCTGTGCAGGTCACCAGCCTCACTTCTCCTCCAGAGCCATCTGAATCCAATGACCAGATATTCATCAGGATGACTGGAGATGACCCAGGATGAGGCAACTGGGGCTAAGTGACTTGCCTAAGGTCACACAGCTAGTGAGTGTCAAGTGTCTGAGGTGAGATTTGAGCTCAGGTCCTCCTGACTCCTGCACTGGTGCCCTGAGATCCACTGCACCACCTAGCTGCCCCCTAGCTTGTAAGAATACTGCTGTCAAACATAGGGCAAAGGAACAACATGAAACTCCTGGACCTAGTCCTCTCCAGCACCTCTTGCTTGTGCCTTCTTTCCATTCACTCACAGCCCACTCCCCTAGCTCAGCCAAAGGCATGTCACCTTCCATATTGCAATAACCTTCTAATTAGTTTCTCTGCTTCAGTATCTCCCCACTCCAATACATATTTTCATTAGCTGCCAAAAGGATTTTCCTTAAGCTCAGGTCTGACCATGTCATCTCTCTGGCTCAATAAACTCCATTGGATCCATTTTCTTCAGAATCAATTATAGGATCTGTTCAGCATTCACAACCTGCTCAGTTCCTATCTTTCCAATCTTCATATATTCTACTCCTTTCCATGTATTTTTTTTAATTCAGACATAATGACCTATTCAAGAGATGTTCTCATAGGACATCCCATCTCAGTTTCTGTACCTTTGCACTGGCTATTTTCCATGCCTGTTATGCTCTCCCTTCCAATCTCTGATTCTTAGAATATAGAATGTCCTTTAAGATTCAGCTTAAGTTCTACCTCCTCTAAATGGTCTTTCTGAATACATGGAGGCAGAGCTGTCACTCACATGTGGCAAATGGGATTTCCCCCCAGGATATAAAAATCCAGGGGTCATGGTTCTTTCATGCTATGGCTGCTTTCCTCAGATTAATTCTACCATTTCTCTTCCAGCCTGTGTCACCATATATATGGCACAGCCTCTAGGTTATCATCCAAATGGTGCATCACTATGACCATCCTCTTCCAGGGCCCACCTTTCCTATAAAATCTAACAGGAAGGAAAGCTGGACTTTGTCTTAGAGCTACTCCTTCTATGGTCAGGTCCATTGGTGTGGCAGCCTTCCACCTCAACAACTGTCCACTACAACCTACCCCCCAGTCTTAACAATCTTTGGTGCTATCAATACCATATCCCTCCTCTTTGTCAGGATATCTTTTGCCTAGCCATCCTGCTACTCTAAATCAAATGATGAACTACACCACTGCTGCCCTCTCCCCTGAAAACTGTTTTTAGTCCAGGTGAAATAACTCCTAGCTATGACTGTGTCCATATAATAGAAGTAAGTTTGAGGACAAAGAAGAAAATTTTTAGGAAGAATAATGAAAACCACCTCCACCACCATAACAACAACAAAATGTGGTTACTTGAGAATATATTTCTAGGTATTAAAAGCCATGGGCAATGCTCAAGGCAAGCATATGCTATTTGGCTTCCTCAGTAGGAATAACTTGTATTTATTTTTAAAAGAAAAAAATAAATCTCACAACCTGGAGCATTTGTCAGGGTAATATGTATATTATCTCCGTCATTCCCAACCTTGCATCAGCCTTATTGTAGCCTGCACAGCTGCTAAATCATTATTCTCTGCATGAGTAATTGTTGCAGATGCTCTTACTGATTAACTTTGGGTATGGGTATATTTATGCTGAGCCTCTCTGTGGCAGCTGTGATCACAAAAACACCGAGAAATCATAGTGCACACCTAGAAATGTTATTGGATAAAGGGCATGGAAAAGAAAAAAAATAAGGATACATTGGCATGGGAAAATCAAGGTTTAGGAAATTTGGAGCCAATTTGTTAATACTCTCTCTTTGGGTAGCTCTTCTCCTGAGAGCATAGCTTTATTTTCTTGTTCCCCCACTCTCACCCCTTCAGAATTAGTTTTCTCATTTTTCATTTGGATACTCAATACATTTCTGATACCTTTTGTCCTTTCTGTTTTCAGCCCAGAATCATCAACAAAAACCCCATCATTCCTTGTTTTTGATCCTTCTGTGCAGTGACCCTCTTGCCAATTTGGGCTTGGCATTTTCTCAGTTTTGGGTATTGGTTAGAGTATTATTTCCAAGTCTGGTTACAGGAAAAAAGATTTAAATGGGGTTAGTTCCCTTTCTCAAAAGAAGGGCAGGCCAGTAGAGAATGGGAAGGTGCATGCAAAGGCAGAGTTGGGGAAACATGAAGCCCACTATGAGTACAGTAAGTAGAATGATCTAGATTGACTAGAGAGATTCTGTATAGAATCCAAGGTAAGGAACTTGGACTTGATCCTGTAGGTAATAATACTCAAAAAGAGTTTTTGAGTGGCTCAGAGACACACGTCAGTCTTAGGAGAGTTAGAAGGCCCAGGGACTAGGGACAGAGATATCAGTGCTGGCATAGCCAAAGAAGGATGCACTAGAATCTATTTTCGACTACTCTTAGCTTTGCAACCTTAGGAACATTACTGAAATTTTCTGGTGTTCATTTTTGTCATATCTATAACATGAAAGGACTGGACAACAAGACTTTAAAAGTTGAGGACCGACTAATGAGGACCCATTCCTTAGAACATGGGCAAATATTCCTTGTCCTTTTCCAACTGATGTAGAGTCTTTCTTGGTGACCCTGTTTTGAGGCATTTTTAATGCAATTCCTCTACTACCCCAGCAATTTCTGAGCATGGTCAAGTACTGGCTGTTTCCTGTTGGTTTACTGCCAAGTCTAGTACTCTATTTCTCATACCATACTCCCCAAATCCTTCTTATGAAATATCAAGAGACGAATGCTGTCTCTTTCAAATTCCAGACCTTTTGGTAGAAGGTTATAATTTAAAGCAATCTGCTTCATGGAGCTCATGGGATCATAATTTAGAAGTGTAAGGGATCTTTGGAGTTATCTAGTTTAACACCCTCATTTTATTGATAAAAATACTGAGGTCCTGTCATTGGATTAAGTGTCTCATCAATGTCACACAAGAAGTAAAGTGACAGCAGGATTTGAACTCAGGTCTTATAAGGTCAGATTCAGAGCTCTTTCCATTATGTGATGTTAGGGCTCTTGTACATTAGCTCTTGGCTCAGTAGTATTCTGTTAAGAATTCTGCATTGAGGGAAATCACAGCAAGCCCATCTGCTGCCTTCCCGCTTCATTCCTTCTATTCCTTTGCCCCTCACCCCTAATCACTGCCTTTTTTTTTTCCTACTCCATAGTCACTTCTAGATGTATTCTCTCCTTTGAATCCTCCTTTGTAATGAAGAAACACATTTAAGTAGAGCCAACTAAAAAAATGATTAAGTTTGACAGGATATACAATATTCTGCGTTGGTAATCACATCCTTCCCTTTGAATAGAAAGCAGGGAAGTATGTTTTCATCTTTTCTCCTGGTCATTACAATTAATGTTAATTTGCCTGTCTTCCAGTATTGTTTTCATCTATATTTTTATAGTTGTCATTTATTTGTTTTCCTGTTTCTCCTTTTTTTATTCTGAATCATTTTATGTCTTCTCATGTTTCTCCAAATTCTCTATATTCATCATTTTGACAGAATAATATTTGACTATATTCATTTACCACAATTTCTTTAGCCATCTCCCTATCAATTGTAATCCACTTTTTTCATTTTTTTTCTCCTATGAAAGTACTGGCATTAATATTTTATGGAACCTTTCTTCTTGTCTTTTGGTTTCCTTATTGTATTCTAAAGGTAGATTCCTTGAATCAAAGGCACTAGTCACTTAAAAAAAAGATCCAAATTATTTTCTGTACAGATTGGTGCAATCCAAAACTTCTCAAACAATATTTTAGTATGTTTATCTTGTTATAGCTGCCTCCAACAATGCCTATTTCTGTCTTTTTATTTTGCAATCATCTTTGTCAATTTGATAGTCTTGAATTTTTTTCTGATGTCCCCTTCCATGTGTTTCTCCCTCTTTTATCTTCCTTTTCCAAATTTGCACTGCCGGATTTGACTCACATGGCATCAAAAGCCTTCCAGAATTCTGACATCTCTGTGCTTGCCTTGCAGTAAATAGCAGCTTCCTTGCCTTAGAAATATGAGCACTTAAAATCATGTTGGAGAACTTCCATTTAGGGCAGTCTGCTCCATACATATATCTATATCTACATCTACATCTATATCTATATATGTGTGTGTGTATATTATGTTTTCTTCAAAATGATTTGACACGTAAAACATGAGGAGAAATTACCAAACACCAAAGCATCACCTAAATGCTGACAGACATAGAGTGCAGAAGGGATCAGGACTGTGATGTTCAGTGTAAGTCAAAAGATAGACCTGAATTTGGCCTGTGTGCTCCTGGCAACCTGGCTTATAGCAGAAGCAGCAGCTGCTCTAGTCTGTGGGACTCCCTCTGGGCATGGGGATTTCAGTTGGTATCCCAGTGAGCTCTTCCAACCCTGTGGGTTAATCATTTAATTCAGGCCCAATCCTCAGAAGCTGGCGCACTGCCCCTGTTCAAGCAGCCATCCCTTGGCAGACATACCTTGCCTATGTTGCCCATTGGGCAACCTTCCTGCGTTATTTACTTTCTGTGTCATAGGCCTGGTTTGTTGGCATACTCTTCCCTCAACATAATCTTTAGCTTTGATGTCCTTGCCTTGAGTGAGGAGTCTCATAAATTTGGCTGACAGCATTTTCAGTTTAGAGATTAAGAACCTATGAAAGAGGAGGAGACAGGTAATTGTCATCACTGGGTAGCAAGTGAATGCCATTATGGAGAGCTAACAGTTCCTTTGGCACTATCTAAGTGAACTGAGAAAAGCATGCCAAGCAATAACGCAAGTGACTGCACCTGAGTAGTTAAAAAGTCTATAGCTTGTGAAATGCGCTGTATTTCATTACGTTGCTGAGTCTGGTTTGGGTCTGTAGATACTGCTTGTATCTTTCTATACATTATCCAAGAAAAGAAACAGCTAATGTGGTTCAAGTGATGTCTGAAGATATTAGTGAGTGCTTTAGGTACTTGAGACCTTGAAAGACAAAGGAAAGACCAAGAATAAAAATATAGATTGCTCTTCAGATTTAGAAAATTGTATCTTTTGTTGTATCTGTATTAATAATTAGCATCAAAACAATGAATCTGTACTGTAGTGTGCAGTGTTTTAATATTTTTGGCATCTTAGATAGACTGGCAAGTGTTTTTATTTTTTTCTAAAGATAGAAAAAAAAAATTTCAAGTAATAACCTAAATCTTGGCTCAGGAAACCTTTGAAAACCCAAGAACTTTTGATCACAGTCTGAGAGCTGGAAGGCACCCTCAAACAATCAATATCTAACTTTTTTTTTAAATAGAGGAGGAAATTGAAGCTGAGAAAGTGTGAATAACTTTGCCCAGATCACATAGTGGCAATAACCAGATTCCAACCAGGGTCCTTTGACTCTAATGCAGCTCACTTTTCACTGTAACATGCTGTATTTTCCCTCTCTTTTTCTCCTCTCTTCTCTCATCCTCTTCAATCAGTGCTGCTTCCTTTCCTTCATCATCCTGCTCCCCTCCCCAAACCCAAATATTGGTCACCAGCTCCAGCCAGCCTGGCCCAGGAGACTCGCACATCTGTCAAATCTCAGAATGTTAGAGGGAGAATGCCAGCCACAGTTTTGTCTTTTTTAGCAATCGAAATAGGAAGGGCTCATAGAGAACAGATTGATCTTTTCCTTTATGTCATTGACCATGACTGTAAGCAGTCTTGCCTTGCTAGTAGGGAGGAAATAAAGAGACTTCTGACAGTCTTCTTCCCAGGCTCATGAATCGTAATTACATATTCTGAACAGCTATGAGATGTCCCTCACAAACAACTTGGTGGCTAACCAGTTTTGGTGTTTTGATGCAACAAGATTCCAGTCCCAACGTACCTTAGTTCATTCTTTAGATCCATATGCCTTGATAAACATTGAACCTTTTCTCCTAGAATGCTACTACTACTGAAGTTAGTTCAGTGGTGTTTTGTCTTCTGTTCTAACTTGAAAAAGATTGAGTTTCAATTGTTTCTAGTCCAGCGTAATGGAAACATAAATCTTAGTTGGGGAAATAGGAAATCAAAATAAATTTCAGCCACAAAACTTGCTGGAGCAGTACTTTCTATAAAATGTTGCTTTTTTTTTTCACAACATATCGCCTTCATAATTTGACACATGCAATTTTTCTTTCAACATTTATATACTGTCTTTTGTGGGGACAGGTAACAGCTGGGTTTATTTAAAAACAACAGCAGCAACTATTGATAGTATTTTTTATAGCATAATAATGACACACAAAAGAAACAAGCACACTGTGTTAATTAAGCAGTATTGTCTGTCACTTTCCTGCTGCTTTTTCAGAACACATTTGAAAGTATTTGTGGGATCCATTCTGTTAAAAAAAGTTCAGCGTGGAAATAGGTTATTTCACTTTATTTTCCTTTGTGTCTATTAATAATTTTAACCTGGTCCTCCTATTTATTTTTGTGATTTGATTTGATAATATATCACCAGTATTATTGAAAAACCAACCGTAGTGTTATGGACTATGTTTTAAGGTTTTATTCTGATTTTTATAATCAACCATACCCTGATTTTCCTTCATCTGGACTACACCAATAACATTATGCCATGTTAATGTAGTCTCTTTCCCCTCCCTCCAGCTGCTTCCTGACTCTTACAACCTGTTCATGTTCAATATCTTTTCAAATTAATTTTTCCAGCCCCTGTATGAAACTCTTCCTACAACAACTAATACTAAATTTATGGCAAACACCATGGGAATGAAAAAAGAAAAATTTACTTAAAATAGAAGTGAGGAATAAAATATCAGGAAAGTATTTTAAATAGCAAACACTCAGAGCCCATTTGCCAAAAGAATCAAATTCCCAAGCTCTGGTTTTCAAGTCTAATCCTTTAATATTGTATAATGGGGAAAAAAACCCACTGGCTTTGGAATCAGAGGACTTGGATTCTCTTGCCCCTTTTCAAAGGTTCCCCCCTTTTTATTTCATAAATATCTTTGACACTGTGATGAAGCCTATGCGCTCCTTCTTAGAGGAATGGTTTTAAATGCATAAAATACATAAGATTACTGAGGAAACCAATTATATTGAAATACAATGGTATACATACATGCATACATACATACATACATACATACACACACACACACACACAGTTATTTAAAACCAAGTTCATGGACCATAGATCAAGAACCCATACTTCCATTCCAGAATTTTCCTGATATCGGAAAGGCCTGAAATCTGAAATTTGCTTCACACCCACTTACCTAGGGCCCACTCATACTTCAGGGCTAGATGTTCAGAGTACAGCATCAGAAATTCACATTGTCACCAACTAGGTATCATCAGCCTACCAGCACCAAATGGGCCCTAGCTACCTAGGTTTAGTCCTCTCTTGCCTGTCCATTGATATTCTTCCAGTTCTTAGTACTTAGCCTGCTCCTCTCTTTCAGACTGGTATTTAGCTAAACGAACATGTTCCTTAGAGTGATGAGGATGTCTAGAGTGGTATTCTTGATAGCTGGAAATCATGTTCTTCATGTAGTTGTCTGTTAACAATTTTATAAATATAGCCTCCCTCTCTGCTTTATATCTTTGCAGAGATAACTCTACATAATCTGGGAGTGTCAATAATCCCCCAACAAAGAGCTTCACCCCCCAATTAAGCATAAACCCTACCAATTTCCCAATGATGATAACCACTTATGCCAGACAAATAAGGCTTTTGACAAATAAATGCAGGATGGAATATTAAAGAGTGTCCAGTGCTGTCCAAGTAAAGCTACCATCTCTTATCCTGAAAAAATGGATGACTTTACAATCATGGGCTCCCAGGGCAATCTAACTATTCCTGGGGAAGGCATGGGAGGCACTGTTTGAATAAAGTACAGGGCATCCTGTGGGTGGAGCTATGATTTTCATCATTGCCCATAATTGTTGTACTTTCTTCTCCAGGGAGACCTCAGCATGCTGTGAGACCTGGCACCTGCACTCTTTTTCACCCATACTTCCTGTATGCAGCAACTTGGTCTGCAATTCTCCATAATAACTGTATTTCTCACTGTCACAGCAGCTCTGTGGGTGTCAGCACTAAGCCCTGAAAAAGAAATCTAAATTTCCATGTTGAGATAAATACTGGATTTATTATTTTTAAAAGTATAGAATTTTAATTAGTGTTACACATCTATGTGAAGCCTGCCTTGCCTTTTTATATAAAATATTTTTCAATTAATTAAAAAATTTTTTTTCTCTCCCACCCCACTCATGTTGGGAAAAAAAGAACAAAGAAAAACAAAATTCTTTTAAACAAATATTTATAGCCAAGCAAAACAAATTCAAGCATTAGCCCTGTTCAAAAATGTATGTCTCATTTTACATGTTGAGTTCATCACCTTTCTGTTAGGTGTGGGTAGCATTCTCTTACAAAGATTTCAAATGTGGACAGCATGCTTCCCTCAGTACTTCAGTGCCAAGATATCTGATTAAAATTAAATTGGGAAATATTTAACAAAATACACAAAAATGCAACATAGGTAACATTACATTTTAAAACTAAGTCAACATGCAGTCTACAGGAATCTTTACGTATGGATTGATGACTCTTGTTTCTATTTGAGTTTGACATCATTGTCTTAGGAGGTGGGTGGCATTTTTTATCACCTGTCCTCAAGAATCATAAAGTTTATCTACCTTGTTCCTGTTTACAATGTTGTCATGCTTCAAGTTTATCTGTTGGCTCTGTTCACTTCACTCTATTCATACTGGTCAAAGTCAGAATTGATAATCATTTATTAAACAGTGACTGTGCCAGCCGCTATGCTAAACAGTGGGAATATAATGGAAGGTGTAAGATAGCCCCTGTGCTGAAGGAGCTCACAATATAATGGGGCAGACAGGTATATAAAGAAGGTGAAAATGGGGGGAGGAAGGATAGAGGGTAGAATGATCTGAGGAGGTAGGAGTTTTTGGGTTTATTTCATCTTACAGAATGATGAATTTCTAGAGATGATGAAATGCAAGAAAGCATCTGGATAGGAAATAATGAGGAAAATTCCTTAAGTGTCCTCCTTAAATAGTGGAGGATCTTAGACATTACTTCCCTCATCTATTAAATTTTGTTGTTGTTGTTGTGTCCAATAAGTTGTGACCCCATTTGGGATTTTTTTTTTCAAAGTTAACAGAGTTGTTTGCCATTTCCTTCTTCAGCCCATTTTACAGATGAGGAAACTAAGCCAAACAGAATTAAGTGATTTTTGCCTAGGATCACACAGTTAATAAGTGTCTGAGGCCAGATTTGTATTCAGGAAGATGAGTCTTCTTGATTCCAAGCACAGTGCTCTATCCACTGCACTGTCTAACTGCCCTTATCTATTAAATGAAGGGGTTCAATTGGATGACCTCTCAGGTCCCTTTCAACTCTGACTTTTAGGATCCTATTAACTCTAGGAAGTCTAGGGTATGAACTTGGTTCTTTTCAGCAGTAATACCATTCCCTATTCTCCTTTTGTTCCATCTTCTCTTTTTTTTTTCCTCTGTCCAAAATGGAGGTCTTTAGGGTTGTTAACCTTCCTTGGTATACATAGTGTACATTGATACTTTAATGAGCAGTCAGTAAATTCTTGTTGAATAACCATGTGAAAGATATGGGTTGGTGAATAGAACTGGTCTCAAAGTCTAGAAGGTTTAGATTTCAATCCTACCTCTGACATGATTGGCTTTGTGACATTATGTAAGTCATTTAATTTTTTCTGTCACCCACTCAATCCTACAAAGCTATAAATTCCAGAACAAGTGCCAATCTCTCTTGGTAGAGAGAATTTAATCACTAAAATATCATTATGCAAATAAAATCACAGATTTTTTTTTAAAAACAATACAGTACCAAACCTAATAAAATAGTTTGTGCAAGGTAACTGTGAAGGGCACAAACAATGACAAGACACTTCACTCAGAGCTTTCAATCAAGTTGGGAATAGGGAACATACACATATGAAAATGTAACTGGCAATACAGAAATAATGATATGTGCAAAGTGAGTCATATAGATGATAAATATTATGAGTTTCAAAGGAGAAATAGATCCCCATGTGCTGTGGCAGTTAGAGCTGGGTCTTTACAGAAGAAGTAGAATTTGAGGCAGTCCCAGAACAGAATCATCCTGAGGCAAACTTCATAACTGGTGTGATATATAAAAGGTTCAAGAGCCAGAGTTTCTAGTTAATTATTTTATTAATCATGCTAGTGGATAATTAATAAAAAGGGTAAGTGAAACTTTTGAATGCCAAAGATCCCTCATGGATCCCACTCAATGCTTATGTTCCCTTGGAAAAGTGAATATTCCTGAGGATGGCAATCAATTCTGATTGCTTAACAATTAATATTATATAATAATAATAATGTTATATAATTTATATATATGTATATATTACAATGTAAGTGGGAAAGGGAATGTCTAGTGGTTTTGAGAATAGAATGACTTGGGGAGGGGAGAAAGACTAGAAAGGCTTGTAGAAAGTAGACTTTGAGTTCATTCTTGAAGGAAGTTAGCAAGCAGAGTTGAGAAGGAAGACATGAACTATTTCAAAAGGGTTTAAGAGAGATGAGGTAGGTTTTACTCCTACAACTGACTCATAATGATTGGGTGATCATGGGTAAATCATTTAACCATTTTTTTCTAACTTATTTATTTATTTTTCATTTTCAGCATTCATTTCCACAAGATTTTGAGTTCCAAATTTTCTCCCCATCTCTGTCCACCTCCCACCCTGACAATGTGCATTCTAATTACCCCTTCCTCCAATCTTCCCTCCCTTCTACTATACCCCTCCCTTCCCTTATCTCCATTCCCTCTATTTTCTTAGAGGACAAGATAAATTTCTATACCCTATTGCCTGTATATTTAATTTCCCAGTTGCATGTAAAAACAATTTTTAACATTTGTTTCTAAAACTTTAAGTTCCAACTTCTCTCCCTTCCTCCCTCCCAATTCATCCCCACCAAGACTGCAAGCAATTCAATATGTTTTACATATGGAGTTATGCAAAAGACTTCCATAAAAGTCATGTTATAGGCAGAGCCAAGATGGCAGAGTAGAAAGACACACATATACTAGCTCTTTCATCATAGTCCATAAAATCCCTGTAAAGAAAGACTCTCAACAAATTCTAGAGCAGTAGAAACCACAGAACAACAAAGTGGAGGAGATTTCCAGCCCAGCATGGCCTGAAAGGCTGACGGGAAACTTCTGTTGCACCAGACGAGGAGTGGAACCCAGCCTCACCTAGGCTGCATGGTGGGGCTCTGGGAGGAGGATGAGAGCAGGCCTGGGGGGTGGACTCCCCAGTAGCAGTAGCAGTGGCTGGCAGATCCCTCAACCCACAAGCACCAAAGGTCAGTACAGGGTACTTTCAGCTGGCTGAGAAGGGAGAAGGGCCTTCCTATAGCTCCAGCTTCAGGCAGCGGCCTCAGAGGCCGCTTGTGTGGGCAGCAGCAGCTTCCATAACTGCCCTTACAGCAGCCCTCATCCACTGTTGGACAGTAAAACCCCTGGGAGTACTGAGCAGCTGATTCTTACCTCAGCCCTGTGTAGAGGCCCTGCCCCCACCTAATACTCTTGGGGCATTTGAGCAGCTGATCTTTATCTCACACTGAATGCTGGCCCTGCCCCTGCAGCTTATCTGAATCTCAGCCCCTAGTGCTGGCTTGGCAGAACTGGTGGAGAGGTGGTTGTGAAGAGGAAACTCTATTACTCAGATTCTGGGCACAAAAATTTCTGCTTGCTCCCAGATGAGTGTACACACTTAATTGTACCACCTTGGAGGAACTGAGATTTTACAGACCCCCAGAGTATAACCTACTCTTGACAAAGGACCCATAAGTCAAGCAACTGGTTGGGAAAATGCCCAGAAATGGGGGAAAAGTAAGACTACAGAAGGTTATTTTCTTGGTGAATGGACATCTTCTTCCATCCTTTTTGATGAGGAAGAACAATGCGTACCATCAGGGAAAGACATAAAAGTCAAGGCTTCTGTATCTCAAATATCCAAAACAAATATTCAATGGTCTCAGGCCATGGAAGAGCTCAAAAAGGATTTTGAATCAAGTTAGAGAGGTGGAGGAAAAACTGGGAAGAGAAATGAGAGAGATGCAAGAAAATCATGAAAAACAAGTTAACTGTTTGCTAAAAGAGACCCAAAAAACGATGAAGAAAATAATACCTTTAAAAATAGGCTAACTCAATTGGCAAAAGCGGTTCAAAAAACCAATGAGGAGAAGACTGCTTTAAAAAGTAGAATTAGCCAAATGGAAAAGGAGGTTCAAAATATCACTGAAGAAAATAGTTCTTTCAAAATTAGAATGGAACAGATGGAGGCTAATGACTTTATGAGAAACCAAGAAATCACAAAACAAAACCAAAAGAATGCAAAAATGGAAGATAATGTGAAATATCTCATTGAAAAAACAACAGACCTGGAAAATAGATCCAGGAGAGACAATTTAAAAATTATGGGATTACCTGAAAGCCATGACCAAAAAAAGAACCTAGATTCCATCTTTCATGAGATTATCAAGGAAAATTGCCCTGATATTCTAGAACCAGGGGGCAAAATAAATATTGAAACAGTCGATCATTCACCTCCCGAAAGAGATCCAAGAAGAGAAACTCCTAGGAACATTGTGGCCAAATTCCAGAGTTCCCAGGTCAAGGAGAAAATATTGCAAGCAGCCAGAAAGAAACACTTCAAGTATTGTGGAAATACAATCATGATAACACAAGATCTAGTGGCTTCTACATTAAGGGATAAAAGGGCATGGAATATGATATTCCAGAAGTCAAAGGAACTAGGACTAAAACCAAGAATCACCTACCCAGCAAAACTGAGTATAATACTTCAGGGGGAAAATGGTCTTTCAATGAAATAGAGGACTTTCCAGCATTTTTGATGAAAAGACCAGAGCTGAAAAGAAAATTTGATTTTCAAATACAAGAATGAAGAGAAGCATGAAAAGGTAAACAGGAAAGAGAAATCATAAAGGTCTTACTAAAGTTAAACTGTTTACATGCCTACATGGAAAGACAATATTTTTAACTCTTGAAATTTTTTTTCAGTATGCGGGTAGTTGGTAGGATTGCACACACACGCACACACACACACACAGAGACAGAGAGTACTAGGTGAGTTGAATAGAATGGGATCATACCTAAAGAAATGAAATTAAGGGGTGAGAGATGAATATATTGGGAGGAGAAAGGGAGAAATAGAATGGGGCAAATTATCTCTCATTAAAGAGGCAAGTAAAAGACTTTTCAGTGAAGGGAAAAAGGGGAGAGGTGAGAGAGAAAACGTGAAGCTTACTCTCATCACATTTAACTCAAGGAAGGAATAAAATGCACACTCATTTTGGTATGAAAACCTATCTTACAATACAGGAAAGTGGGGGAGAAGGGATAAACAGGGTGGGGGGGATGATGGAAGGGAGGGCAGTGGGAGGAGGGAGCAATTAGAAGTCAACACTCTTGGGGAGGGACAAGGTCAAAAGACAGAATAGAAAAAATGAGGGGCAGGATAGAATGGAGGGAAGTATAGTCTTAGTCTTACACAACATGGCTATTATGGAAGTCATTTGCAAAACTACACAGATATGGCTTGTATTGAATTGCTTGCCTTCCCAATAGGGATGGGTGGGGAGAGAGGAAAAGAAATTGGAACTCAAAGTTTTAGGAACAACTGTTGAGTATTGTTCTTTCATACAACTAGGAAATAAGAAATATGGGTACTGGGGTATAGAAATTTATCTTGCCCTACAGGGCAAAAGAGAAGATGGTGATAAGGGAAGGGAGGGATCTTGGAAGGGAAGGCAGATTGGTGATAGGGGTAATTAGAATGCTTGGTGTTTAGGGTTGGAGGGAGGGGAGAAATGGGGAGAAAATTTGGAACTTAAAATTTTGTGGAAATGAATGTTAAAAACTTAAATAAATAAATTTTAAAAAAAAGTCATGTTGTGGAAGACATGTGGCAGACATATTTCACTCCATCATATCCTGCCCCACATTTATTCTTTTCTCTCTTTAGACCCTATTCCTCCTCAAAAGTATTTACTTCTAATTATGCCCTTCTCCCATTTGCCCTCCCTTCTATCATCCCACACCCCTTGCTTATCTCCTTCTCCCCCTACTTTCCTATAGAGCAAGATAGAGTTTCATAGCAAATTGAGTATGTATGTTATTCCCTCCTTAAGCCAAATGTGATGAGTGTAAGGTTCACTTTTCCCCTCTCACCTCCCCTCTCTTCCTTTCCATTGAAAAAGCTTTTTCTTGCCTCTTTTATGTGAGAGGTAATTTGACCAATTCTATTTTTCCTTTTCTCCTCCCAATATATTCCTCTCTCATCACTTAATTTTATTTTTTAGATATCATCCCTTCCTATTCAAATCACCCTGTGCCCTCTTTCTACATGTACATAATCCCTCCAACTACCCTAGTACTGAGAAAAGTCTCAAGAGTTACAAATATTGTCTTCCCACGTAGGAATGTAAACAGTTCAACTTTAGGAAGTCCCTTATGATTTCTCTTTCCAGTTTACCTTTTCATGCTTCTCTTGATTCTTCTGTTTGAAAATCAAATTTTCTATTCAACTCTGGTCTTTTCATCAAGAATACTTGAACGTCCTCTATTTCATTGAATGATCACATTTTACTGTGAAGTATTATACACAGTTTTGCAGGGAAGATGATTCTTGGTTAATACTAGTTCCTTTGACTTCTGAAATATTATATTCCAAGCCCTGTGATCCCTTAATATAGAAGTTGCTAGATCTTGTTTTATCCTAACTGGATTTCCACAATATTCAAAATGATTCTTTCTGGCTCTTTCCAACACTTTCTCTTTGACCTGGGAGCTCTGGAATTTTGCTACAATATTCCTAGGAATTTTCCTTTTGGGATCTCTTTAAGGAGGTAATTGGTAGATTCTTTCAATATTTATTTTACCCTGTAGTTCTAGAATATCAGGGCAGTGTTCCTTAATCTCTTCAAAGATGATGTCTATGCTCTTTTTTTTGATTATGGCTTTCAGGTAGTCCTATAATTTTTAAATTGTCTCTGCTGGATCAATTTTCCAGGTCAGCTGCTTTTCCAAGGAGATATTTCACATTGCCTGCTATTGTTTCATTCCTTTGATTTTCTTTTATAATTTCTTGTTTTTTCATAAAGTAATTAGATTCTATCTGCTCCATTGTAATCTTTAAGGAATTATTTTCCTCAGTGAGCTTTTGAATCTCCTCTTCCATCTGGCCAATTCTGCTGTTTGGGGCATTTTTCTCTTAATTAGCCTTTTGGATCTCTTGTCCTTTGAGTTAGTCTATTTTTACAGTGTTATTTTCTTCAGCATTTTTTAAGGTCTTCTTTAGAAAGCAATTGACTCATTTTTCATAATTTTCTTGCATCACTCTCATTTCTTTTTTCAATTTTTGCTGTACTTCTCTTACTTGATTTTCAAAATCCTTTTTGAGCTCTTCCATGGCCTGAGACCAATTCATATTTTTTTCTTGGAGGCTTTTGATGGACAAGCTTTGACTTGTCTTCCTTATCACCAAAGTAAGATTTTATAGTCTGATTCTTTTTCAATATTTGCTCATTTCCCTAGTCATTTACTTGACTTTTGTGGTCTTTGTCAGGGTAGATCCCTACTTCCAGTGAGGATGGGGATGTACTTCAGTCACTAGATTCCCCCCAATCTGTAGTCCTAGCACCCCAGAAAGAGTCACTGTCTCTGCTCCTGCTGCTGCTATTGCTGCTGTGGGTTCCTCTGCCCCCTTTCCCCTCAGCAACCCTGGGCTTCAGGCCCAACCACTCCACTCTCCCACACTGGTCCCACAGGCCTTTGCCACTGACCTTCTAATTTGTCCTCAGCATTTTGAAGTCCTGAAGTCTGGAAACTGCCACAGGTGTGAGAGATTCAGTCTCCCCAAGGCCTGCTCAGGTCCTAACTGTGCCACCTGGCCCATTATGGATGGTGCCCTGTCCCCTGTGTGGCATGATAGACATTTCTCAGTGACCTTCCAGGCTATCTTGGCCTGGAGATTTGCTTCACTTCATCATTCTGTGAGTTCTGCAGCTCCAAAATTTGTTTACAGCCATTTTTTTTTTTTACAGGTATTTGACTGGTCTTGGGGGCAGCACTCTAGAAAGTACGTGTTGTTACTCTGCCATCTTGGCTCCACCCATTTAACCAGTTTTTGCTCCCAAGCAACTTTTAAATGATATTACAGATGAGTTGCCTGTTGTTATCAGGGGAGGAAGTTTCCCTGTAAAGAGTTACTCTCCACTGATGAAATAACAGGTCTATACTCCTCCTCCCTTGTCCCTCTCTGTAAAAAAAAAAAAAAAAAAAGTTGGTTTCTATAGCACAGAATAGTTTTCAAATGTTTCACATCATTATTTCAGTAGATTCTCAGAATTTAGTGCAAACATTTCCTCATACCTGTTTTCAGTTGTCCAGGGAACTCTATATGAGGAACCTTTTTCTACCAAAGAAGAAGGCAACAAGTTGTTCGCAAATGATTGTCTTTGAGAGTTGTCTGGGTACAATGAGAGGTTGAATGACTGACTGGCCCATAGCCACAAAGCCATAATGTATCAACAGCAGGCCCTCAACACATTGTCCTTGTTCCAAGACTGCTGCCCTAACCATTATTCCATGTCATTTCTTTTCAAGAATTATTATCCCTATTTTACAAACGGATATTCAGGTTCAGAAAGTTAAGTTACTTGCCCAAGAAAGCATCGTTAATAAATGGTAAAGCTGGAATTTGAATACAAACCTTCTAATGATCAAATCCAGGCCTCTTTTTAGTAGATTACACCAAAAAATGAATTTTTCTGTGATTTGTGAAATCTTATAATGAGTGTAGGACCAAAAGGATTCTTGAGAGATATGTGGATAGACATGCAAATTCCTTCCAAATTTTAGTTTTTTTATTGAATTAAGTAGAAAAGAGATAAGGGGATTCTCAACAGACTCAAAGCACACAATATTATAGAAAAATCAAGGTAAAATATAGGTTAGGGAAGGAAACTAAAAAAATGAAAAAAAATAATAAGGACTTAACCAACCCTTTCTTAAAAGTCTCAGCATCCAAATACTCAGGAGCTCTGCCATAGAGGGTTATTATGTACAGAAGAAAGCTTTCCCTGAAGGGAAGAAGTACACAAGGCAGAAGGAAAGTCATTTTGACCATTAGGAGAGCATGATGCTCATCTTTTCTTCAATGTTCTATTTCATGTAGCATAATTTTTCTCAATTTGTCAATGATGTTGTTCCTCCATTCCTTCTAACTATCAAACTTAAAACTAATTTCTATTTCCAAAAAAACCCCAGCATGTTGAGTTTGCCCCTGATAGATTACAGCACAAGTGCTATTTTATTGAGTTAAATTTATGAGTTTTGCCAAACAACCTCAGACAAAAACACCTGGATACTCTGTATCTTCTCAGTTATGACTATATTTACAAGCTTCTTTATTTAATCCCAAATGTCTTGCCAATGGGCATAATTATAATCTTCCTAACTACCTTACTCCTATATGTAGATAGGCAGTCTATCTTCTTCTGTCAGTTTCTGCAATATCAGCAACACTGCTGGAAAATAAACTTTCTTTCTCTTCAGTAAGGTAGTATTCTGTAGTATTATATAGAACTGAAATGGAGGATTCTGGTTCCTAGGCGAGAACTTGACAAGATGAGATGGAGTGGAATAATACGATGAGGATGAAAAAAGGTTTGGGGAACTAGAGGAAGACTGTGAAGTCATTGCCAGGGTTGAAAGAGTGGAGGGGGGCAGGTTTAGTTAGGATGGGATCAAGCTAGGGAGGAGTTTACCCTAGATTATGGGTAGACTTGGGAGGCCTTCTCTTTGTGACTAGATGACAGATAAATTTCTTGTGAGGCAAGGGCATATTGGCTGCACTGGGTGGGATTTGGGAGGGAAGATAAGATGCTTATTCCTCAGATAATTTAGACTTCAAGCCTACAACAGCCCTGGCTTCCCTGATGTAGTAAGATGCATCCTTGCCTTGGCCAGTCATCCCATTGCCCTCCTAGCACTCTCTCTGCCTTTCTACAATTCAATACTTGTTGCTTCTCTGACAAGTGGGTAAACCCAGATCCCTTTTCCAGTTATATAGTACTACTTAAAGTCTTATGATTTCTCCACCCTGAGGATGATGCAATAATTGGTGAATCCCTGTGTGGAACCTCTATGTTACAAGATAGCCCAGCCATATAATCAGCCTGCTCCACTTTCACACCTGGCTTCCTAACATTCTCCCACCTATCATACTCTCCTCATCCTGGTGATCCTGAACCTTAGGCTGCTGTTGTTGTATCTCCAATTACTTACTGCTCTTAAACCTACACACCTCCAATGTTTCACTCTGAAATTACTCATCCTTTATACTGTGCTCTCTGGAAAACTCATTTTTACTTTAAACATTTAATTACTCCTTCCATCTTGCACTCATTGAGACCTGGCTTCCTTGTCAAGGAAATAAATTCCCTGGTCATCTCTCCCTCACTGGTTTCAGTTTTACTCATGCCCCTCTCCTCATGTGTCATGTTTGGTACTTTTTGGCATCATTGATATTTTAGACTTGCCCCTTTTCCCCTTCTCTCAATCACTCAGTAACATCTAATTTTTGAGTTTCACTCTATCTGTATTTATCACTCAATCAAAATTCTAGTTGCTTTTTTCTAGTGAACCTGAGGATATTCTACATTCTTCCTCAATTAGTTCAGTTTTTGGTTACCATTTTTTTTCTCTTCTCAAATCCTGCCCTTGTACTAGGGGATTTACACACACACGCACACACACACACCCTTAACACCTTAACTGCCAGTCTCTTCAGTTTACTCATTTCTCATGCCCTATTCCTTCCAACCTCCTATGGAGGTCATAATACTCTTGATATTGCCATTACCCGCAAGTATTCTATTTCCACATTTATGAATTCTGAAATTCCCTCATCTGTTCACAGTCTCTTGGTATTTCACCTCCTGCTCTGCCTTGAAAACCCTACCCCTGCATTTACTCCCACCTTGACCTCCAATCCTTCTGTCCCTTTTTTTCAAAAGTCATTATCCCTTCACCATCTTTGTTCTCCTCCATCCCCAATTCAATCTCCTGGTGAACCATTACAACTCCACACTCTTCTCTTGAGTTCCTTGCCCCTTATCCTAGTCTTGATCTTTACAGTCTCAACCTTTGATCACTCCCACCATCCATTGCCTTCACTCTTATTCACATACTGCTGGATGAAGGTGATGAAAATCTTGAAACTCTGCTGACTGTAAATTTGTGTTGTATAATCTCAACCAGACCTTTATATCGTCCTTTTTGATTCACTATCCCACTTACCACAGAGGCTTTTCCAAATATTTTCTTTCCTCCTCAACCATGTTATGCCTACTTCTCCTCCCTCCACTCTTTCACCTAAGAACCTTTCCTCATATTTTCTGAAAAAAATTTGAAGTCGTTTTCTGAGATCCCTATTTTTCTCTCCTCTTCATCTCATGTCACTCAGATGCCTTCCACAACTATCTACTCCATCCTTCTCTCAGCTGAAGAGAAGTTTTGTCCTTACAAAACAAACCCCTTTACATGCACAAATATTCCCATTCTATTATGTCTTCTTCAGGAGATTGTAGTCTTCATATCCCCACTCTCTCACTTAGCTTCAATTTTTTGCTATGTCTAACGGATGCTTCCTGACTGCCCATAAGTGCTTTCATGTCTCCTTCATCATCAAAAAAAGAGAAGTCTTTCTTACTTCTACTTACATTACTACCAGCCATCATTTCAAATTTTCCCTCCCTTTTATAGCAATCTCCTTATCTCTATTTTTTTCTTTTCCCACTCTTCTTAACTTTTCTGTATGGCTTTCTACCTCATCATCCAACAGAAGTTTTTCTCTTTAAGGTTACAAGTAATCTCTTAATTGGTAAATCTAATGGTCTTCTCTTAATCTTCTTCTTTTTTTATTCTCTCTGGAGCCTTTGTCATTGTTGATAATCTTGATGTTCTCTTCTTTCTAGATTTTTCTCTTCTAATTGTCCTCTTACTAGTCTGATTTCTCCTCAGTCTCCTTTACTAGATCTTCAGTCCAGTCAGATCAGCAAATTGTGGGTGTTTCCCAGTGTTCTATTCTGGGTTATCTCTTGTCTATGTATACACTGTTTCACTTGGTAGTCTCATAAGAAACCATAGCTTCAATGATCATCTCTACACAGATGATTCTCAGAACAATTTATTTAGCCTTGTGTCTTTTCTGACCTCCATTCTCCCATCTCCAACTGTCTATTATACATCTCTAATTGACTGTCTTATAGACATCTTAAACTCAACACAGAGAAAGCTGAGCTCATTATCTTTCCCCCAAACATCACCTCTTTTAAACTTTCTTGTTATTGTTCAAATTATCACTATTGTCCCCTTTATCCAAGCTCTCAACCTAGGTATCATCCTCAATTCCTCACTCTCTTTCCCCTCCCACCCACATATTCAAAGAGTTTCCTAGCTTGTTTTTTCTGTCATCAAAACATTTCTTACATGTCTCCTTTTCTGACACTGCCATCATTCTGCGTAGACCCTCACAATTACTTTGTGAACTATTGCAATAACCTGCTGATTGGTCTTTTTGCACAGTCTCTCTCACTCTAGTTCTACCACTCTGCTCTCAAACTGATCTTCATAAAGTTCAAGTGTTAATATTTCACTCCTTAATCTACTCATTTAACTACAGTGGCTCCCTATTACCTCCATGATCAAATATAAAATTCTCTTTTTGACTTTTAAAGACCTCCACCTGCTCTCTTCTTACTTTTCCAGTCTTTTAGACCTTACTCCTCTCTATCTACCGTGTAAGCCAGTGACCCTGGTCCCCTTGTTCCTCCCTCCTGACACCTTATTTCCTATCTTCGTGCATTTTTTTCTAATTGTCTCTTATGCTTGGAATGTTCCTTTTCTCATTTCTGTCTTTAGCTTCCCTAACTTTCTTCAAGTCTCAGCTAAAATCCTGCTGTCTATAAGAAGACTTTCATGGTTCTCCTTAATGCTGGAATATCCTCTACGAGATTATATTAGATTTTTCCTGTATATACCTTATTTGTCCATATTTTCCTGAATAGTGTCCCTCCCATTAGACTGAGAATTCTTTGAGAGCAGGGATTATTTTTACCATTCTTTGTATCCCATGAGTTTATTATAGGGCCAGGTACACAGTAAGTCAGTAGGCACTTAGTAAAAATCTTCTGCTGACTTGATTTGGGAACAGTGCAGGAACTGTGGTATAGGAATAGTAGAGGAATGGAAGGGAAAAGAAGGGAAGGAAGGGAAAGGAAGGTAAAGGAATAGAATGGAAGGGAAAGGACCTTTTATGTTTTGGATTATTGGGGGCCAAACCCTTAGTCCTCTTCCTGCTCCCCTCAGATTTCTTGTGCTATTAGGACTATAGGAAGGGCTGGCTTTCCTACTCATGTCACCATTGGCTAGAACTAAGATAATACAAAGTTATTAATCTTTTTTGGGAGGATAACAGAAAAACCATCACTCTTTCTTAGTAAGAATCTGGTTCTTATAATGTATGAATGGTCAGATGGGTGTATGCATCTTTTGAGAAAAGTATGTATAGGTAACACTATACCTAAACTTGTTTTAATAATTCTGCATAAGAAATAGATTTAAAACCAACTGTTCCATTCTCAGATTTGAAAGTTTAAGGGCTGCTAGAGAATAAGAAGGGAAAAGAAGAGGGTCAAATAAAATTAAATTAAGATTTTCAGAAAACATGAATTAAATCACTGTGTCATAATAACTTAGTTGGGGGGCTGAAACAGTAAATGATGAGCCTGTGTGATAGTATTTCCAGAGACTGCAATGATGATAGCACCACTGAGGAGTAGCGGAGGCAGGTATTGTGCTTTTGCTATACATTTCAAATGCTGTGAATCTATAAATTTAAGTACTGCTGTCTTCTCTCCCCCCCCACCCCCCTTCTCTCCAACATGTTTCCTCCTCTGGTTTCTATTGCCTAAATCAATATTATAAGGGTGACTAAGTGGCACAGTGGATAGATTACTGGTGCTGGGAGTCACAGAGAAACATCTCCCTGAGTTGAAATCTGACCTCAAATACTTACTAGCTGTATGACCCTGGGCAAGTAAGTCACTTAACCTTGTTTGCCTCCATTTCCTCATCTGTAAAATGAGATGGAGAAGGAAAGAGCAAACCACTCCAGTATTTTTGCCAGCAAAATCTCAAATGGGTTCATGAAGAGCTGGACATGACCGAAACAAATCATCAAATCAGTATTTTGAAAGAACCTCTCACCTTTTGTCACTATTTGGAGTGCATTATTTATGTTAGATGCTAATTAAGACTTTCTTTTATCCTTTAGGGAACAGTGAAAAAGAATTGATGTAAAACTTTTTTTGGTTGTTGTTATAATAAATGGAATTTTTTGCCAAAAGTTTTTTATCTTGTTTTATGTTTAGAGAGTTGCCTGAAATATGTTGAAACCAACTTTAATAGTCCAAAGAAGTCAAGTGTATGATTGCTTCAGAGAGTCTGGTCATTCTCATCCTCTACAATTTTGAGAGAAGATAGATTTAGCTTGAATATATTATGTTAAGAAAGACTAGCAAAGAATGACTGTGATCTAGCTTTGCAGGATTTAGGAGATAATCCTCACTCTGCTTTATAGGTTATGTTCATGTGAAAAAAATTGATTCAGCCTCCCTGTATATTAAGCATTTCCATATTAGCAAATACTTAGAAACTAAAATGAAACAGTTTAATTTGTACAAAAAGCTTGTTTTTCTCACATAGGCATATATCGAGGTTTAAAAATAAAAACCCCTTACAGGGAAAGGGACCAACTTCATGCTAAGTGGGTTTTATTCTCTCACATTAGGCTTTGGAAAGTAAAACAAACACATCACTGATTTTATGTCATTCTCTCCAAGACAAGAAAGAAATGCACAATTAACACTGCAAGTAGCTTTAAAAGCTTCTTTTCTAAGAAGAAAAACAAGCTATAAAATGAGTAGCTTCATTTCTTATGAACTAATGCATTTCTAGTGTTTTGCATAGTTTTCTTGCATAATTTAAAATAATTATGAGAATTAGAAACCCTCACTTATCCATTAGCAATTCTAAAGCCTTATAATATTGTGGCTTCTCTGAATAAAAATCCTCAATATACTAACAATTTAAAACACTTTATGAATTTTTACCCTCTTAGCTTTATATGTTCTCTTTAATATGGCAAAAAACTATTTTCAAGTGATAGCTTTTGTTTGTATAATGTATAGTGATTACATGCTTCCTGCTCATTTTTGTAGTAGAGTTGTTCTATATAATGCTTTTGCTTTGGGTAATTCTGTTTTAGTGGATGTTCTTTGACCAGGAAGATTTTTAAAATGCTATTAAGGAAATGAATTCTATAAAAAATTGGTTGCTAGTAAAATAATTGCTGTGTTTAGTGAAAACTAGGAGTCTGTGAAATAAAAAATAGGATAGCTAACAAATTTTGCTTAAAAGTTCTACATAAAAATGTAAGGGAAAAATCATTTCATTCAAAAGCAATGATCTGGATATTTATACCTTCTTTTCCCCTTTTTATTTTCTTTTGCTCTGTCTCATGTCATAAGTACCCCAAATACTCTAGTTTTTCAATGCCGTGAATTATATTTTCACAAAGAAGACATGCTAAAATTTCCATATAGGGGTTGCATGTTGTTAATTGGAAGGGGTTTAACCTTGCAATCAGAAAAAATGGGTTTAACCTTTGCCTGTGAGATATACTGGATACGTATCTGTTCACAAGCTACTCAACCTTTTCCAGGGCCTCCAGTCACCCTTATGTTACATAAAAAGTAGCAATCTGCCTCACTGGAGTGAGTTTCTACTCTGGTAATCCCAGATAGTGAATATTATCCAATATCGTTCAATAGCAAAATCATGGGTCTAGACAAAACCATCAAGTTTTCCATAGTAAAAACTGTGGTTGAATGGGATGAAAGTATTAGAAGGGAAAGTATATTGGTTAAAGTAGAACATTATCTTTATTAAGTTTTCACACGTAGACAGTTTTCTGTTAAGACACTATTAAAATCAGTGTAAAATGCTAGGGTTCCTTCCAGCTAATGTAAGTATGAATCATTTTTCTTCAAATGAAAGAGTTTCTCTGTACACTACCCTCCTTGATTGATTTTAGAGGCAGAGTATTTTCTGGTTGTCATATTGAATTGTGGTACATGGAAAAAGAGAATATGTATATCAGAGGAAAATGCAAGAGACTAGCAGAAGAAAATTCAACACACTGGAAATGAGGCCTTCATTAGTATGTTAGGTATTTCACTAGAATCACCTTGAAATAAAAAGTGGGCTATAGACTGGTTGGAACTGGAACTGGACTAAGTTGGATTGTGATTTATGAGTTCTTTTCTTTGGTCTGGTATTGCTGTTACTGGTTGATGGCCTTCCCCTTTGTGAGGAGAACCAAAGCAACTTGCTCCTGTGTTACCCCATAATTATAGTAGTATATATGTGCTTGTGTGTGGGCTTGTGCACATACACACATATACACAGACACATATATATGCATGGGTCCACACTTAAAACTCCCCATACCTTATCATCCTTCAAAAAAAATGATGGAGAGAGAATCTGGGCCTATGTTTTCATCATTGTGAGAAAATCCCAGTGTGTTAACTTTTCGCTTATGTGGAAAGGTTTTTTGTCTGTAGGTCAGTCATTTGCCTGTAGCATACAGTTTTAAAAAGTGACCTCTGGGCACTGAGGAATTAAGTGACTTATTGGTGGTGACTTAGCTAACATGTCTTCCAACCAGGTGCTGCTGACTACAATTCCTCTCTCTGTAATGTCATATTTGCTTCTTATTCATTGTTAGAGTTTTTATTCCATGCGAATATTGTCAAGGAGAATGTGGCTCTGTGTCTTAGTGTTTAGTTTTAAAAAGCAAGCAAGCAAGAAGTAAAGAAAGGAGGGAAGAAAGAAAAAAAATGCTGAAATACAATTCAGGATAATTCTATGACTTCTACCCTGTAGACAAATTAAGAAACCCGAAGGCATGACTAGATTTTGTAATGGAATGTATTACTGTACGAATATTCTGAGTGAATTGATTTACTGTAGAAAAGCAAGTATGCATCTCATTGAATATCTATGTGCTTTTTCTCTACTAAATTTTCCATTCACAAATACGTAACTTGAGGCAGAGTAGAGTTTGTGAAAGAATTCAAATGAGACTTTCAAACCTCAATATATATGGATTTACACTGGAGAGAGAGGACAAATAGGAACAACGATAGAAAGTAGCTGAGACTTTGCTATACGAAAATTAGAATTTTAGAGCTGGAAGGGGCTTCAGACATCATCTAATCCGGGGTGTCTTAACTTGAGGTTTGGGAGTTTTTTAAAGAAAATCATAGCTATTTTACTATAATACTTGTTTCATTTGTATCCTTTGTAATTTTGTTTTATTATTCATTTAAAAACATTATTCTGCAAGGAGTTCCATTGGTTTCACCAGAATGACAAATGAGTCCATGCCAGAAAAAAAAAAGAAAAAAGAAAAAAAAGTTAAGAATCTTTGATCTAGTCCAACCCTGCTTATTTTTTTTTTTGATAGCTGAGACAACTGAGGTTGAGTTGTTAAATGATATGCCCCCCAAAATGCAATATTTTAGTAATAGAACCAGGGCTAGGACCAGGGTCTCATTGTCTAGTTTAATTTTTGTCACTTTTTTATGTATATTTTTTGGAAAATGCACCTATTTGTATCTATATCATTATGTCATCTATATCCATTAGAGAGGCAATGGGGGTAATGGCTAGAGAACTGACCTTAAAACTCATATGTGTGCGTATAAATCTACACATCTCTCTCTCTCTAGTCATACATAAACATATACACATGATTATATGCAAACATCCATATGCATGCATATATACACATATGTATATACACAAACAGGGCAAAGATGATTGAGCATATAGCATGTTTAAGTATTAAATTAAAAAAATACTAGATTCATATACTCTGAGAGATGTGTCAGAGTTGAGATGGAGAAAGCGTGGTTGACTTCATGTCAACAGGACTGGGGGCATTTACACTCTAATTGATTATGTAAGTCATGTTCAATGCAGATTATATCAAAAGGCAATACATAACAGTGTATATTCTGTTTTGAGGTGGCCAGTTGACATAGTAGATAGAATGCCAGACTTGGAATCGAGAAGACCTGAGATTGAATTTTGTCTCAGATGCTCTATGTCATGCAGTGTGTACCTCAGTTTCTTTATATGTAAAATAGGGCTTAAGTGCCCCTGAAGTAGAAGGCATGGGGCAGGAAGCAATCATAAAATTAACAACAGTTATTAATATGATATTCTTCCAATTGAACTATTTTGCATTGTGGCAAAGAAATATGAAAGCTTCCAGAAAAACGTAACCCACTGACTAAAGTATGAATTCAAGTGTTTGAATTTTTCTTCCTTTCATATATTTTCTTTCATACATTTCAGATCTAATCAGAATTTTGATCTGAAAGACCACATATCATTTTTTTCTTTCCTTTTTGTGTTATGGAGTCAGTGAAAATTTTGTAACAAGATCATAGATGTTATTTGAACATACTCTATGGTAACTTTTAAGGGAAACTTCCATCTTATTTCCCCAGTTTCTAAAGCAGTATACCTTTAGCAGATATGATTCATATTGTTGATATATTTTAGCACTTGCCTATGTAGTGTAGGCTTTATCTTAGACCTTTTTGTCAAGTTCCATTTTCTTTCTATTTATATTCTTTAGTAGTTTACCTCAAATGTTTGAAAATATGTATATTACTTAAAAATGTTGATATTATATATAGTCTAGAGACAGGACTCTTATTTAAGATTCAAAATTTAAATACAAAAAATATTAAAATCACCATATTGTTCTTTACCTTACCCATTTAGTTTGTTTTTATTAAGTATATTTGACATTTATTCACTATAAACAGAATAGTATGTAGGACACACTAATGACCTGGCACATTTATACAATTCTTAGGTTGCGATTACATCCTAGGTGCCCCAGAACTCAGAGTCAATTTATTTTAATTGGGGATGAGGGAGGAGAGTCAAGCTAGGAATAATGAGAAATTCTGCAAGCTAACTTAGAGAGGTAAGGTAGTGTGATCTAACCGAAATGCTACTAGCTTTGGAATTAGAAGATCTAGTTTGGAATCCCAATTCTGTCACTTGTTGCCTGTGGGCAAATCATTTGAGCTCTATGGGCCTCAATTTGAATATATGTAAAATGAATTTGGACTGGATGACTTCAAAGGTCTCTTCCAGCTTCAGATCTGTAATCTTTTAAATATCATATCTAGCATGAAATAATGTTCATGAAATATTCTGGTTGATGTAGTGCTACTATTTCAATCAATCTTCAGAGAATAAACTTGAAAATTCAATCATCTCCAAAATTATCCTGAACAAAATGCAGTTTTTTTCCCTTTGATAATTAGGAAGACATTTAAATATCATTCACTGACTAAAGTTCATCATTTTAGATTTCAGTTATCATAGCACTATACACATAATTTTTGGTGACCAAGATTTGGAGTTGATAATATTCCATGAGGCAATGAATAGCAGTTGTATTACTAGTCTCTGAATCATCTCGAAAGGTTCAGATCCTATATTATTTACACTGAACTGTATTTTATTCATATCTTTATTCCCCCCAGTTTTGCTTTGATGCTTAAGTTTTTGCTTCCCAGGATTTAACTTCTTTTAGTGTCTGTCTTTCCCATCAGATATTTACAGCTTTTCCATGACTGTTCCATGAGTAGGAGCTAACTTCTGCTTCCCAATTTTTGAAGACACCTTTTGCAAGGCAATTTGGGAGGGATTTTTATCATGAAAGAAGAGAGTCCCAAGAGCAGATTTGACTATATTTCTCCATTCTAAGGGAATTAGCCTTAGCAGAAAAAAAGGTATATCAGTACAAAATTACATCAGTTTGAAATATAATGCCGAGTCTTCTTCCGTTCTTTATCCTCATTATTTACTTTGATATTTCTACCTAACCCTCCAGGGGTATGAGTCTGTTCTGTAGGGAAAGCCTTTTGAGTCAATCAGAGCTTGTCCTCCACTGTTCTCAATGTTTGGGAATCTGGATTCAAGAATGATGCATGATTTTTGTCGTTGGTCCAGAGTATCCAGTAGGCCAGTTGATTGACATCCATTCTTGTGCATTCCAACAGTAAACTTTACTTTATTTGATAACTGTAAGTCTCTTTTATGTCATCACTTTCTATTCCCTATGATTTGAAACTGAGGAAAATTGAAGGAATTGAAGGTATTAGTATAGGAAGAGGTTAATTGTGAGAATTGACTAAACCACATTGATTACATCTTATAACTCAATTCTGAAGCTAGCTCAGTTCCATTTCTATTCAATTATGGGTCTAGTCCAAATCCTATCTAATGAGAAAAGTTTATTCAATTGTGGTAATTGGGAGAAAATCTTCTAGCATTATTTCAACCTAGCCCTACATGACTGGGAAACTAGACCACCTGTCCCTGCTGCTTAGAAACCCTTAACCAAGGACCTTGGTTATGCTGAGTAGAAAAAACAGTCAGATCCAAAGATTGATACAAGGAGTTTTCTCATAATTGTGCATCTCAAGCAACCCATATATCTTATCTGAAAACTGGCTCCATGCTGATCAATCAGTTGTTGTTTCCATGTTCCTTTGAATATTTATAGTCACTCGGGGGTTGGGGGAATGGACACCTTTTTTTTTCTGAATTCAAGGAATTATACCTATTCACACTCTCCCAACTTGGACTAATCTTTCCTCCAATTAGAAATCAGATCACCTAATGTTATAATTAATTGGCCTCTTGATTAATTGTTTTTAACATATAGAAGTCTGTCTCCTGTGCCTAAGGTCCAGGCTTAAGTTGAGGAGATCTGGTCCCACTTTGATAGGCAAATGGCATGCATTACTAATAAACTGATGTGGTCAGAAAATTGAACCTTGTTTTCCTCAGTCATTTCATATTTCCCTGCCACAAGACTGAATGCTTGTCAGGTTAAACAAATCGCCACTGAACTGCTTTCCTCTTGTTTTTTTTTATATGTTTGACACAACAGACATTAGCAACCAATGCTGACTAATCCCACCTCCCAAACACACACATGCACAGATCACTCCAGATGAATAGAAATAAAAATATAAATTTTAATAGTGAGGCACCAGCACCCTTGGTTCCATGTGATCTGAATATGCTGTCTTTCTTTAGATTCTTATAGTGCTTGCGTGGATTTGTATTACTTTCTTCAAGACTACCTTATCTGGAATGATATACATACATACCAAATATACGTGTACAATATATATGTGGGAAGAGAGATGAGACAGAGAGACACACAGAGAAAAATAGCAACCTAATAATTTTGCGAACTTGAGCAAGACATCTCACAGTTTTCTCACCTCTAAAATGAGGGAGTTGGACTATATTCACTCTTGAATTCATTCTATCTATGATCCTTTGTTCTGTTTCCTTAAATTTGTTGCTTGTTCAGTATTACATTGCAAAATATATTCTTTTTATATCTATGTAACCCATTTTAAAATAACATTCATCAGTCACTAAGACATAGTTTCCAAATGTAACAGCAAGCACCCCTATATATATATATATAGCGGAGCCTGCTATTACAGGTTCTTAGATGTGCACCTCTAAAAGGAAAGTCTACTTTTGAGCAATTAGCAATCTCCTTCAATAAAGCATTTATATCATTCACTTAATTCAGGAAATCAATAGACAGCATCTCCAAACTGTCTGACATAAGCACTACACATAACACAAATCAACAGACAGGTCCAATTGTCTAACCGTAGTTATCAGAGAGGGAAACAACAACATCTGGCTTTGCAAAGCCTGGGGGCTCATTAGCAACTTCCCAGAGTCTCATCTGGCACACAAAGCTTCTTCCAAAAACTAAGTCCCAAAGTAAAACCTCACCCTCGGAGTATTGATACCTTTTCTAGAGGGCATCCCAATCCTTGACACCCAGTGCCTCATTAACAAAAGGTGTTGGCCTTCCTACAAATCTTCCCTAATCAAATTCCTCTAAAGGGCAGGCCCATGATATGTGGGGAAGATCTTTAATCACTTTAACAATACAAATACATTTACTGTTTCTGGTTAAAGACTCTTGTTTCCGTACTTTACTTCTAGTAAAGACTCTTGGTTGATAAAGGCAAGAGTCAATCAGAGGCACTTGATTATAATAAAACAAAAACAGCAAAAGATCCTACTTTGATTACCCTTACACCAAATTTTATTAATCACAAGTAAGGGTGCTATTTATGTATGTACTGACATTGTCTTGCTGTCATGAAGCTCCTTGGCTAATGGTATAAAGATGTTAGAAAATAATCTTTTTTTTCTGTTGAGACACTTTTCATTTTTTAGGAAAAATATTTTGATGTATAAGGAATCCTTTTTTCCTCTCAGTAGCTCTTGGTCTTGTGTTAATCAAATATTAAACTGCTGGATACTGTTTTACTCTTGCCATTCTGATCTATTCCACTGATAATTTTTGTAATTTTTATTTAGTGAAAATATTTTAAAATAATTATTGCTTTGTAATACGGTTTGAAATTTCACAATGCCAAGCCCCTTTCAATCTCTTTTCTCACTTTTTCCTGAGTCTTTTATGTTCCATTTGAATTTTCTTAGTATAATCACAGAAAGCTATAGCATTTCAATTGAATCCATCAATCAAAAGCATAAACTAGATGTTAAAGAATTTTCCTACAATCTCAGCTTAATGTGTTACTGAACAATCACCCAGTTTGAGACGATTATGAAGTTTTGCCCAATGGATAAAGTCAAGTGATTCCAGGAAGGAAACATCTTTTAATTGGTTGAAAGAATCAGACTATACTTCTGGACATATGTATAAAAATAGTATCTGAAAGATATGATGAAAGAATCAATGCATTTAAAAGAAGAACTGTATAGGTCTTTTTTTTTTTTTTAACAAACCAGTAACCTTTCCTTAGATCATATGCCATGTAGTACATATATATTTAATATTTATATTACTTCCTTATCTATATATTCAAGCATAACTTATTTGTTGTCTTTTGAGAGTATCTAATTTTATAGTTGCCCTATCCTAAATCATGATTAGCAGTCTTGCTTTTCTTTGTAATTGCCTTCAGCATAATAAATTTTAAACAGAAATCATGTTTAACTTTTTTATATGTCTTATGAGTATTTTAAGTATTTTTTGTTTGCAGTAAATTGGGTTGTTTTGAAATCTTTAAGTTTCTTGCATTTGTTGAATATACTTCACTTCTTAATATTCAAGGTTATAATTGTTGCATTTGATTTCTTCTACTCCAATTCTGACATATTTTCTATTAAAAATATAAAAAACAACCTGAGGTACCTGACACCTATTTTTATTGAAATAATTTGAATTCACTTTTCTTTCACTCAGCCTCCCCCATGACTAGTCCCTAACTCTCATTTCAACATAGATAAAGGCTACATGCCATTTAAAACAAATAGTGCAAAGGTACCTGATCTTTTTTTTTTTTTTTTTTTTTTACTTTTACACAATCTCACAATCTATTCTGCTTTTGCTGACCCATTTTGACCCTTTCCTCTGTCCTGGGGAAATCTAGATACCTTTTAATTAATTAGTCATTTTCCCTTTCCCCACTCAGAAAAGAGATTTATGAGCTACCTTTTTCATTCATCTTATCATTTCTTTTTTAAAATGATTTTCATCAGTGGTATATTGATTTCAAGAAATACTAAACTAATTCACTCCCAAGTCCTAACTTTTCTTTCTTTGATATTTGCATCTGATCACTCTTTAAAAGGTTACTCCATAGCTGTTCTGTCTTGGTTTCTTGAATGACTCTTAAACAAGGTGGGAACTCTAAGGTCAACATTCCTATTTACTCCTTTTGTCATGTCAACATTTAGTCTTTCCATAATATGTAGACTTTTAATCCAGATTAAATTTTTTTCACTACTCAATTACAGTTTAAATACTTTGTTCATCTTTGGCTTTTTTAAGTGGAATGACTGAAAACTGAGAATTATTGAAAAATCCACTTTCATGTAACAATATACTCAGCTTTGTAGAAAACATACTTGGATGTAAAATGTTTTGTTTTACTTCATATGATAATATTCTTATGAATGCTGAATTATCTCGGTGTTATTTGATATATGAATTGCCTTCTCTTGGCACTTTTTCTAATTGACCCTAAACTATATTGATGAGTTCATTAAACTTGGTGTCCTATAGATTGAATTCAACATGAAGTATTTAATTGGCAACTACATATGCCAGGCCCTGTCCTGGTTACTGGGGATACAAAGACATCATTGAAACAGTCTTCAGTCTCAAAAGGCATACATTCCATTGGGAGGATAAATGCATGTAAAACGTATGCACCATAAATACAAAACAATATCAGGGGAGAAGAACAACTTAGCAAGTAGGGTTGGGGAAGTATGAGGAAAGATTTTCAGTTATACACGGTGAAACTAACGATTCTTTCAAAACATGGTATTGCTTTTTTAAACCTTTTTCTCTTTTTCTTTTCTTTTTTATGGTACTATGATTTTTTTTAAAATATTTATTTTTAGTTTTTAACATTCATTTTTATAAGATTTTGAGTAACAAATTTTTCCCCTCTCTCTCCTCCCAGCCTCCTGCCCCAAGACAGCATGCAATCTGATAAAGGCTATACATGTACAATCATATCAAATATATTTCCACATTAGTCATATTGCAAAGCAGAATCAGAACCAAAGGGAAAAAAAAAAACCATGAGAAAGGAAAGAAAAGAGAAAAGAAAATGCTTCAATCTGCATTCAGACTCCATAGATCTTTCTCTGGATATGGATATTTTCCATCGTGATTCTTTTGCCATTGTCTTAGATTATTTCATTGCTGAGAAAAGATAAGTCTATCAAAGTTGGTCATTGCAGTGTTGCTATTATGGTATACAACATTCTCCTAGTTCTATGCATTTCATTTAGTATCAGTTCATGTAAATCTTTCCAGGTTTTTCTGAAATCTGCCTGCTCATCATTTCGGATGGAACTATAGTATTCCATTATGTTCATATACCATAATTTGTTCACCCATTTCCCAATTGATGGGCATCCCCTCAATTTCCAATTCTTGGCCACCACAAAAACTTCTGCAATAAATACTTTTGTACATGTGGGTCCTTTTCCTATTTTTATGAAGTTTTTGGGATACAGACCTAAAAGTGATATTGTTGGATCAAAGGGTATGCACAGTTTTATAGCTCTCTGTGTATAGTTCCAAATGGCTCTGCAGAATGGTTGGATCAGTTCACAACTCTACCAATGCAAAAATGTTCCAATTTTCCCCATATCTTATCGAACATTCATCATTTTCCTTTTCTATCATAGTGGCCAAACTGATAGGTGTAAGGTGGTACTTCAGAGTTGTTTTAAGTTTGAATTTCTCTAATCAATAGTGATTTAGAGCTTTTCATATGATTATAGATGGCTTTAATTTCTTCATTTGAAATTGCTTGTTCATATTTTTTGACCATTTATGAAATGGGGAATGACTTGGATTCTTATAAATTTAACTGAGTTCTCTTCATATTTTAGAAATGAGACCTTTATAAGAGAAAAAAAATCTGAAATTCAAAATCCTATAAAAGTGAATGTTGAAAACTCTCTTCACCTGTAATGGGAAAAAAAATATTAAGTAGGAAAAGAAAAACTTTCTTCGGTTCTCCATAGATCTGACAGGTGAAAAATTCCTTGCTCTCTTCATTTGCTTATGATCTCTCCCTTTATGTCTAAATCATGTATCAGTTTTCACCTTATCTGGTGAGATATTGGTCTGTGTCTAGTTTCTGCCATACTATTTTCCAGTGTCTCAGCAGTGTTTGTCAAATAGCTAGTACTTATCCCAGAAGCTGGAGTCTTTGGGTTTATTAAATAACAGATTACCATAATAATTTACTACTGTGTCTTGTAAGCTATTCCATTGATCTATCACTCTATGTCTTAGCCAGTTCCAAATAGTTTTGATGATTGCTACTTCATAATATAGTTTTAGATCTAATATGGCCAGACCATCTCCTTTACAATTTTTCCATGAATTTCTTTGAGATTCTTGACCATTTGTTCTTCCAGATGATTTTTGCTATTGTTTTTTCTAGCTCTACAAAATATTTTTTGGTAGTTTGATTGGTATAACACCGAATAAATTACTTTAGGTAGAATTGTCATTTTTGTTTTATTTGCTCAGCTTAATCATGAGCAATTGATATTTTTCTAATTGTTTAGATCTGAATTTATTTGTGTGAAAAGTGTTTTGCAAGTATGTTCGTATAATTTCTGGGTTTTTTTTTGGCAAGTAGACTACCAAATATTTTATATTGTCTATAGTTATTTTAAATATAATTTCTCCTTCTATCCTTTGCTGCTGAGCTTTGTTGCTAATACATAGAAATGCGGATGGTTTATGTGGGTTTACTTTATATCTTGCAACTTTGCTAAAGTTGTTAATTATTTCTAGTAGTTTTTAGTAGATCTTCTGGGATTCTCTCAGTATACCATCATATCTTATGCAAAGAGTGATAGTTTTATTTCCTCATTGTGTATTCTTATTCCTTCAGTTTCTTTTTTTCTTTTCTTATTGCTAAAGTGACATATTAAATAATAGTGGTGATAATGGGCATCCTTATTTCACTCCTGATCTTATTGAGGAGTTTTCTGGCTTATTTCTGTTACACTTATGATTTCAGATAGATACTATTTGTAATTTTAAGGAAGACTCCATTTATTCCTATGATCTGTAGTGGTTTTTTGTTTTTTAATTTCCTTTTCTGTTAATCTGGGCAATTTTTACTTTTGTAAATATTCATCCATTTCACTTAGATTGTCAAATGTATTGGCATACAGTTGGACAAAATTGTTCCTAATTATTGTTTAATTTCTTCTTCAATGGTGGTGAATGTACCCTTTTCATTTTTGATACTGGTGATTTTGTTTTCTTCTTTCTTTTTAAAATAAAATTAAAGGTTTATCTATTTTATTGTTTTTTCATAAAACCAGTTTTATTTATTCAGTTTTATTTATTATTTCAATAGATTTCTTACTTTCAATTTTATTAATCTCTCCTTTGATTTTTACAATCTCTAATGTGATCTTTAATTGGGGATTTTTAATTTGTTCTTTTATTAGCTTTTTTTAGTTGCATACTTAGTTCATTGATCTGTTTTTTTCTCTATTTTGTTCATTTAAGCATTTAGATATGTAAATTTCCCCTAACTACTGATTTTGCCACATCCCATAAATTTTGACAGGTTGTCTCATTATCGTCATTCTCTTTGATGAAATTATTGATTGTTTGCATGATTTGTTGTTTGACCTATTCATTCTTTAGGATTAGATTATTTAGTTTCCAATTGGTTTTTAGTCTATCTTTCCATTTCCCTTTATTACATGTAATTTTTATTGTATCATAATCTAAAAAAACATAAATTTAATATTTTTGCCTTTTTGCATTGGATTTGTGAGATTTTTATACTGTAATGTATGGTAAATTTTTATGTAGGTGTCATGTACCACTGAGAAAAAGCTATATTCCTTTCTATTGTCATTCAATTTTCTGCAGAGAGTTATCATCTCTAATGTTTCTAAAATTCTATTCATCTCCTTAACTTCTTTCTTATTTCTTTTGTGGTTAGATTTATGTAGTTTTGAAAGGATGAAGTTGAGGTCTCCCTTTTATTTATCAAGATGTAGTTTCCTTTATTATCTCTTTTAATTAGATCCATTTTGCTTGGTTTGAGATCAGGATTGCTACCCTTCTCTCTCTCTCTCTCTTTTTTTTTTTTACTTTCACTGATACATAATATAGTCCACTCCAGCCTTTTACCTTTACTCTGTGTGTGTCTCATATTATATTATTTTGATTTTTAATACACTATCCTATCTGCTTCTGTTTTATGGTAGAGTTAATCCCATTCATATTTCCAGTTATGATTATTAACTGTGCATTTCCTTCTATCCTGTTTTTCCTGTTTATGCTTCCTTCTCTCTCTCCTTTTGCTCTGTCCCTCTTTACTAGTGCTTTGCTTCTGACCACCACCTCCCTCAATCTGCCCTCCCTTCTTTCACCCCTGCCTCCTTTTCTTTTCTCCTTTCCCTCCTACTTCCCTATATGGTAAGATAGATCCCTTTACTCAACTGAGTGTGCATTTATTCCCTCTTTGAGCCATATCTGTTGAGAGTAAGTTTCAAACAATGTTCATCTCCCCCCTTCTTTCCCTCTAATGTAACAGATCTTTTATGTCTCTCCATGTGATATACTTTATCCTATTCTGCCTCCCCCTTTCCTCTTCTCCAAGTAAAATCCTTTTTTTAACTCCTTAATTAATTTTTAATCATCACAACAAGTCAACTTATTCCCACCCCTCTGTCTAAATATACTCCTTCTAACTGCTCCAATAAAGATACAGTTCTTGTTTCATTATTACATGTATCACCTTCTGACAATTTAACCTTATTGAATATCATGTTTTTTTTTCTTTCCTGTTTACCTTTTCATGCTTCTCTTGAGTCTTGTGTTTGAAAATCTAATTTTATGTTCTGCTCTGGTGTTCTCATCATGAAAGTTTGAAAGTCCCCTGTTTCTTTGAATGTCCATCTTTTACTCTGAAAGATTATGCTAAATTTTGCTCGGTAGTTGATTCTTGGTTGTAATCCAAGCTCCTGTGCCTTCCAGAATATCATATTCCTAGCCATCTGATCCTTTAATGTAGAAGCAGTAAGCCCTGTATAATCCTGACTGTGGCTCCTCTGGGGCTGGTGGCTAGGTTGGCCTGTCCTAGCTGTGCCTGTTGTGCCCTGGGCTCCAGAGCTGGCAGATTACCTGCTGTGCTGGCATTCAAGCCTCACAGCTGACCTGCTATGCCTCTGGCCTGCTGAGCCAGAACTGGGGACCCTTCGTTGCTGATCTGTCCTCTAGCTGAGTCTTCCACTGACTTGCCAGGATGCCAACAGTTCTTGGCTGTGCTCCTCTTTTACCCAAGTAAGAAAGATCTTTCTTGAAGTCCTTCTAAGTTTTCTTGGCCTAGAAAATTGTTACACCCTATCTTTTTTGTGGAATCTGCCACTCTGGAATTCTTTTAGAGGCTTGATTTAATGTTGTTTCTGAGGGAAATGGGACAGTTCAGGCAACTTTCTGACCATCTTGACTCTGGTCATTGAGCTTCATTTTCAAGATCAGTTGTCTTTGTTTTGTTGAGACTATAAACGTTCTTTTAGTTTTTCTCACTTCTGGCTTTATTCTTGTATTTCTTATCACATCTCCAATTTTTATATTCCATGTCCGCTGTTTTCTGTTTTAGGGTGACCACTGCTTTTTGAAATTTTCTACCTTTTCTTCTATACTATACTGTTTATTTTTAAAAATTCTTTAAGAAATTGAACTTCTTGTCTTACATATTGGGTTAGTATTTTTAAATTAGGTTTCTCAATCACTGGTTTTTTTACAATTTCATTTTCATTTCTCAGAGTCAAATCATTGTTATTAAAGTATTATTTCCTTTTGAAGATATCCACTACAGTTTCTTCATTATAATAGGAGCTCTTTTATTTCTCTTTTCTTTTATTATTTTTCAATGCCATTTATTCGATCTCTTTGGTAGTTTTTCTGCAAGATTTTAATGATAAGGGTTTCTTTCTTCTCCATAATTTGTTGTTATAGTTGCAGAATACTTAATGGCCATGGTGTTGTATTAAAAATCAGAAGGTGTATTCAGGTTCTATATCTGACTTCATATTTGGTTTGTCATGATGTCATTCCAAGGCTCAGCTTCCTCATCTATAAATATGGATAAACAAACATAAGAAATCCCTACGTCCCAGTGTTGTTCTAAGGCTCAATTAACTTACATAAAGTGAAAATTGTTTGCAAATTTTTAAGTGGTGTAGCCTTGTCAGATATTATTTTATTTGACTCATTGCTTGATGTTTTAAACTAATAATGAGAAACTGGACTTTAAAGTGTTTAGCCCCATTGGAAGTGCCTGCTATCCCCTCTTAAGAGAAACAGACCAATTTGTGGAGAATGTGGGGGACTCTGGAGAAGTTGTACTTCATAGCCTGAATGAGTATTTAAAATCTTTGAGTCTTGAGCTAGTTCAGTTCTGTAGCTGGCAGTGAAATTCGTGAATCATCTAACACTATTGCTAGTTTTCATTTAAATGATACTTTAAATCCTTACTTTATTTCCTTCTTGTGGTATGGAACTGTCTCTTGGTTTTTAAAGGCCATGCATTTTTTCAGCCCCCACTGACACTCTAACTTCCTAGAAGACAGCCAACTATGTCTTCTCTTAGTATTCTAGGAGTAATTCTGAGGGGTTGATGATGTTCTTCTAGCATCATTATGAACACCTACTGGTTGTTCCCTGTTGATGACCAAGAAGTCAGCCAAAATCAATTATCTTTTAGAAATGGGTATTTACTAAGGGGGTAGAGTGAGAACAGTTGGTACAAAAACCATTGACTCCAAGAAGGTTCAAGATTGAATCTTACCTCCTCATTTTACAGATAAGGAACTGAAGATGAGACAAGTAATTTGCCCAAGGTCACACAGCTAGCAAGAGTCTGGGGCAGGATTTGTATGAGCCCAGGTCATCTTAACTCCAGGTCTAGCATTCTATCCAATATATCACCACTAAATATTTATTGACTTTTTAAGGGCTAGCCTATCTAAGAATCATAACCAGCAGGTTGGTCATTATTGCTGAGTTTTTAGATCAAAACATCCATATTAAATCTAACAAATTAAAAGAACCTGAAAACATTTTTTGAAAATTAGAAAAAAAAGGTAAAAATGGGCAAAAAAATCAGTAAACATTTTGACTAAGTTTCAATATCTATCCTTGATATGATTTATAATTACAAAAATTTCTATATGAAAAAATTCCTGTACTCTCTAGTATATAGTACTTATCTTGTGGCAGGCATAAACTAAATATTAAACAACTAAACCATTGACATTTCTATGATTTCTTATTTAAGTCATTTCAGTTGCACCTGTATTGTTAAAGGGACGGAACATAAAAGTAAACACCAATTTCCTCTCTGTAAAATGAGGTATATTGGACTAGATACACTTATACTAGCAATCCTTCCAAAGCTAATAATCTATTAGTCGACTAGAATTTACTAAGTAGCTACTGTGTACTAGCTATAGTGATAAGTCCTTAGGATACAAAGAAAGGCAAAACAAACAAAAAAACTCAGAAAAACAACAACCAGTCCATCCTCTGAAGTTCACAGTCTAATGATGGAGACAACATGTGAACAACTCAGTATAAACAAGACATGTACAGGACAAGTTGGGAGCAGTGTCAGAGGGAAGGCACTAACATTAAGGACTGAGAAAACTTCTTGTATAAAGCACAACTTCAGCAGTTACTTGAAGAAAGACATAGAACCCAGGAGGCATAGATGAAGAGAGCACTCCAAGCATGGTGGACAGAGAGTGAAAATATTTTGGGAGATGGTATCATCTTTGAGGAATATCATAGAGGCTAGTGTCAATGGATTACAGGGTATGTAGAAGGAAGTAAGACATAAAAAGATCAGAGAAGTAGGAAGTGGTCACACTATGAAGGGTTTTAAAAGCCAAACCCAGAATTTTATATTTCATCCTGTATGTAACAGAAAGCCACTGGAATTTGGTGAACAGGGGTGTGATATGATGAGACCTGTGTTTTAGGAAGATTAACTTGACAGCTTAGGACTAGACTGGGAAAAAACTGGAGTCATGAAGACCAATAAGAGGCTATTGCAATAGTCCACACATGAGGTAATGAGAGCCCTCACCAAGGTGGTGATAGTGTCAGAAGAGAGAAAGGGGCATATAGGAGAGATATATGCAGAAAGAAAGTATCTCACTTGACCACTGAATGAATATAATGAGTGAGGGTATGTGGAGTTGAGGATGACACCTAGGTTTTAAGCCTTGATGACTGGGAGTATATAGGTACCCTTGACAGTAATGGGTAAATTAGAGAAATAAAATAATTAGATTTTATAAGCCCTTGAGGGGCTTACACACACACACACACACACACACACACACACACACACACACACACACACACACACACATTTTTGGCACAGAGGACAGAGTACCATGCCTGGAGTAAGGAAGATTTGAATTCAACTATAACACCAGACATTTATGAGCTATGTAACCCTGGGCAGCTTGTTTAACTTTCATTTTTTTTTTAAGTTTTCTCATTTATAAAATTTATAAAAAACAGCACCTACATCCCAAGGTTGTGAGGATCAGATGAGATAACAATTATGTAAGTCCTTGGCACAGTGTAGGAATTTAGGAAGTGCTATATAAATGTTAGCTATTATTATTACCTGGCCCAGTAATTAGCTTGTACATAAAATCCAATTTTATAATTGAATGAATAAAAAAAAGGAATCCACATTAGAATATATTTCGGATGGAAATCTTCTATTTTATGTGTGCCATGGAACGGGACTAAAAGCCATAAATCATTTTAAGTTGTATGATACTCATTTATAAGTAGCTCTTTTTTAAACCTTGATGTACTCAGTAGTATTGCCTTGCTAGAACTCACTTGCTAGAGCAACATTTAGTTGCAAACAAATAAAAACCCAACTCCTCTATGAATATATGGTTTATCATGGCCATTAAAAGAATTTAAATGTGTCTCTGATTTGTGTACATCACGATGCTTTTCCTTCACTGCATTTGATTTGAGTGGTCAAAATGGAGAACAGTGCATAGGTAAGAATATATTTGTTGGAAGATGGTATGGCTCTGTCAGACTTAGTATAGTGCACTCTTAATTTTTAGAATTTTACATTTTGGGAAATGATGGGAAACAATTTTTTTAAACTCTCAATCTAGATTGATGAGTTTCTTGTTTGTTATTGAATTGAATATTTGCGTGTTTGTGCATGTGTATTTATGTGTATGTATATATACAAAAGCTTTGAAAACCTCAAAGCTCCTGAAATTTAAAAGCAATAATGCTTTTGTTTTTCTATACTTAAAAACACAAGTGCTTCTTTGTTTGGGAGACAAAAAAGATTCTTGGCAAGCTGCCTATTTCTTTTCTTATTTTCTGCTATTTTTCTATTCTTCTAAATTCCTTTTCTTTGCTCCCTACACTGAATGTTAGGGGTGTCTGTGTGTGTGTGTGTGTGTGTGTGTGTGTGTGTGTGTGTGTGTTTCTTTTTCTCCTTATTTAACTCTCTCTTGCTGCATTCTAATTTCCTACCTTTTTTTTTAGATCAGGATATCCTATTGTAAATCTGAAAGATTAGCTTTAAGAATTTTAAAGCAGACTGCAGCATACAGATCAGCCCCCTGTTGGTCCTCTGCCTGATTCACAGCTCTGCCAGCGGCTGCCAGATGGCAGATGATACCTGCTCAAAGGAAGAGGGCAAGATGTGGCCTCTGGATGTTTAAGGCTCTCACAAAATATGAGAGATTTGAGAGGTCAAACTGCTGTCAGGGAGAGCTTGGCGGGGGAAAATGCTTCTCTCATCTAAATTTCACCTCCTAGTAGGAAGTGCATCCCTCTTAAGATAATGTTTCTGAGTAGTAGAATCTGTGGAAGAAATAAATAAGGAATATGTGTAGTCTAATAGAATATTTGGGGAAAAGAGAACCAGAATCTACATATTGCCTATACACTGAATATCCTAGGAGGCAGTCTGGCAACAGAGTGGTGGAATTCACCTTAGATAACATGGGTTCAAATCAGAGATATTTCTTACCTGTGTGACCTTGAGCAAGTCACCCTAGTAGAGTCTCAGTTTCCTCATCTAAAAAATGGGAATAAGAATGTTTGCTCTATGCTTCATATAGTATTGCAAATCAAAATTATAGCTCTAGAATGAGGAGGCATCTTAGAGATTGTTTACTTCAATTCCCTCATTTTATAGAAGAAGAAACTAAAACAAACAAGGTCAGAGAAGTTAGGTTACTAGCTTAAGATGATAAATAAAAGGGCTGGAGTCACTGCCTAGATTTTTCATTGCAAAACTTAAAGTGCTACATTAATATGAGTGATTCATGTTGTAGGTTGTCTTTAATGCTATAAGAATTCTAAAGGACAGAATTGTAGTTTAGTCATTTTCTGGTCATGTCTGATTCTTTGTGATCTCATCTTGAGGTTTTCTTGGCAAAAATACTGGAGTGGTTTGCCATTTCTTTCTCTAGCTCATTTTTACAGATGTGGGAATTGAGGCAAACAGGGTTAAGTAATTTGCCCAGAGTCACACGGCTAGGAAGTGTCTGGGGTCATATTTGAACTCATGAAGAATCTGGGCTGGCAATCTTTCCACTGTCCCATCTAAAAGGCAGCATAGTACAGCGAAAAGTGAATGAGATCTGAAGATTAGAATACTTGCATCCCAATTTGTGCACTTGCTAGCTTTGTGATCTCAGGAAGGTCATTTTCTATATTAGGGTCTCAGCTTCCTTATCAGTAAAAAGGGGAAAATATTACTACTATTGACTTCACGGGTTTGTTGTGAGAGAAAAAAACATTTGTTAAATCTCAAAGTACTACGAATAGGAGTTATAGGTTTTACAGTTATTTAATGAAATGGCAAGAATATTTCCTTCCCTCTTGCACTTTTCTCCTTCATTATTCTCTCATATTCTCCTTTCTGACAATCTATGCTTTGTTTATGTAAGTTAAGCAAGATCTCACAATAATATTCATGATGATGTGTGTGAGAAGTACTGTGAAAGACACCAAGCAAATATGTGAACTGAAAAGAAAGTAGGTAAGTCAATGGAGAGAAAGAGATCACAGATAAAAAGTTCAAGTGTTGCAAATATATTAGTATCCATGAAAAAATGAAGATGTAAGGCAGGGCTCCATAGTTCTGGGATTTGAAGGTATCTAGGGAGCAACATAGAAAAAAAAAAATCCAATGAGAATCATGGATAGATTTCAGCATGCAACTGTGGAGGATACTCTCCTACCATTCATCTAACTAGGAAAGCTTTCCTAGCACAAGCATGGGTGGTGAAGTTTGCTGGAGAGATTTGACTCACACAAACTTAGGTCTGTCTGTCATTGTGTTTCCTTCTACCAAGAGCTTAATCTCTTACTCTTTCATTTTTTGCATGCTGATATGTTAATGTAATATTAATTTCTCACCTTGTAGAAATATTTAAATAAAATATACCACTGTGAGAAGGAAGATTATATGTGAAACATTTTAAGTTGCACAGGGAAGGGAGGTTTAGATAAGTTCAAGGTCAAGCTTAATCAGTAGAAGATATTTTGAGATGAGTTCCTATTTAAATTTTTATTTTCTGCTGCTCCCTTTTCTTTCTTTTGTTCTTTTCTTTCCTTTATTTTTTCTTCTTCCCTGTAGTAGAGTAATCGTGATAGTTGAATACCCTCTGAGGTTCTCAATATCTGTCTTCACTTTGTGCAATGTTTCTAATTTTACTTTCCATTTAATCTTTTCATTGAATTAATTTTTTGCCAATATTTATCAGCAAATGCTATTAAGAAGTAACTCAAATTTAAATTGAGTTTCAGTTGACCATCCCGAAAATTGTAGCTGTTAAATTTTTCAAATGACTATGCCTTCTTTAATTTTAAATAGAGTTAAATAGAGTTCATGGAGAAAGATTTTAATAGAAGTTCTTAAACTTTTTATGTACAATAGACACCTTTAGCAGTCTGCTGAGAACTATGGACTCCTCATAGGAATATGTATTTTTTAATATATAGAAAGAAAAAGAAACCAACTATATTGAAAGAATTATTGAAATACTTTTAAAAATAAGATCTTTCACCCTAGGTTAAGCATGCTTGTCTATAGAGATATGAGATCATAGGATCTGGAGGAATTTATGGAGCAACATAAGAAAATTCAATGATATGGGATAGATAGATTTCAATATGTAACAGTGGAGGGTACTTTCCTACCAATGATCTAAGTAGGTAAGTCTAAATTAGCACTTTCAGCAAAAACAGATAGCACAATTTACTGGAGAGAGATTTGGCTCACATAAACTTACCTGTCTGCCATTTTGTGTCCTTTTCCCAAGAACTTAATCTCTTGGGTCCATAGAGATCATATGGTTCAAGTTTCTAACATTGTAGATGAGGGCAATGTGATTGGAGCAGTTAAATGACTTGCTCACCATTACAAAGTATTGATACCTAGATCCTCTAATTGAACAACCAGTACTCTTTCCTCCTACATTGTGATATCTCCTTATGTAACTGCAGTGAGAGAATTCTTCAGCCCATTGAATTATTTATTATAGTTGTTCTGTGTCCTAGCACATGGTCCATTTTTTAAAAACTATTGTAGGTGTAATGAAATATGTTTTCATAAATGCTCTCATTTGAGTAGGCATTATAACTTTCAGGTCTAAGTTCTATAATAATTTGATCAATTTTCTATTTTGCTTTTTTCTTTCAATTAAATTTATCCACCTCTGCTAAAGGAGCATTAAAGTCTCCTATGACTATCATGTTAACATACACACATTATAATTCAGTTATTTTTTCCTTATAGTTTTAATATTTTACCATTTGATGCATGTGTGCATTTATGTATGTATACATATAATGTACATATACATATTTGGTATTATTATTTTATCATGGATATTTATTTTAAGCATAATGTTATTTCTATCACTGTTGGTATTATAAATTTTTATTCTTTTTCTTTTGTTTTACCAAATATATATGTTTTTCTACTCTCATTTTCTTTCCTTATGTGTCTCTCTCTTTTTAAAAGATGTTTCTTTTTTTATTCATTTTGTCATACATTTTCATTTTATTGGATGATTTTATCCATTCACATATAAAGTTGTGATTTTAAGGTCTTTATTTTCTGCCTTGAATAGGATTATGAGAATTCTTTCTAAGTCCTGAAGACAGTTTGAGACTATTTTGATCTTTGCACCAGATAATGAACTTGATTCACATCTGGAATTCCTTAAAATGACAGACAAATATAACATCTCTAAAAAACAGCTTGAGAGGAAGAAGTAGCTACTATAAGAGTTGAACCAATAGCAGTAGTATCAGTGGAAAGGCAGCATCACCAGAAAGTCAAAAAGAACTACAGGTAAGAGACAACAATCAAAAGAAGGAACCTAAAACAGAAAAAAAAAAAAAAAACAAACAAACTTTAAGAGGTGATGAGCTAGAGCAGAAAAGGGGATAGATCAAAGTGGGCCCAAGGGTCCTCCATCACCTCAGAACAGATAACTCAAACTGAAGGAGTCAGTTATAATCACACTGAGGGACTGAGGGAATCTCTCAAGGTCAGCTCTTTCCCTACTTCCCTTTCCCATGCCTGCCCAGTAAGAGACACTGTAATATACTCTGCTGTCTTCTTTTACCTAGATGTTTCTTGTGTCTTCATTTTATTTTTGCCTCAAATATTAAAAAGAAAACGTCAAGAGTTAAATAGAGATGAATAAAAATTTTAATGAAAGTCATGAGCCAAATCTCTGTCAAAATGTTAGAAATCTTTCCTAACTGTGGGTTTTGAACTATTGTGATTGTATTAATTAACAAATGGGTTTTTTTTAAACTGTTGATTAAATATGAGCTCCAAATATGAACTCTAGTTTCCTCCCTCCCTCCCTTCCTTCCTTCCTTCCTTCCTTCCTTCCTTCCTTCCTTCCTTCCTTCCTTCCTTCCTTCCTTCCTTCCTTCCTTTGTTCCTTCCTTCCTTCTTTTCTCTCTCCATCCTTTCCTCCTTTCCTCATTCCTTTCAGCACAATAGTACTCCATCACATTTATATTTTGTAATTTGTCATATTTTGTCATATTTTGCCATCATAAAAAAGGGCTACTATAAATGTGTATGTACCAATCTGCCTTTTCCTCTTCCTTTGATCTCTTATGGGTATAGGCGTAACAGTGTGATAGCAAAGAAAATAGATTTGTGTTAATTTTTTAAGGACAGAGGTGAGTTGAGAATACAAATGTGAAATGCTGCATACATTTTCAGATGAGACAGCTCTAGGTTTAATATTACTTAACTGTTTTACTTTGTTAAAGACCTCTCACTAATCAAGATTAATCTGTAAATGTAAGTAAAACAAGAAAACACACAAATAAAACTAAAAAAAATGACTATCCCTTCATTGCTCACAAATGGATATTTGCTTTTGACTCAGCTCTTGTCATGTACCTGACTTCCTACTCTGCAAATCTCTCCCATCAAAAATATTGATTCATTTCCTGTGTGTAGAGACTGTTGTCAAAGGATCTCGTCCACTATAGTATTAATTTAACTTTTCTTCCTTTTTCTCATTTTATAAATTCTCTTTAAATTTTGATCTACTGAGGGGCTTTTGTCTCTAGAGGTCTTTTGTTCTTACCATTTATTTTACGTAAAAGCCAAATGGGAGCATTGCAGTGGGGCTGCGGGGAAATTTGTCATCCCAGTCCTAGTCCTAAACTCTCTGATTTTTTATTTTTCAAGGAGAATCTCTCAAATGACTTGAAAGAATACAGACTAATAAGTTGGTATTGGGCATGGGATAAAAGAAAATTCTTAACTCCAATGTTCAACCCCAAATTTTCATAAATTACAGACAGCAAGGAATGGGGGAGAATAATGGTTTCTGCCTGACACATAATAGGGCAGCTAAGTGGTACAGTGGATACAGTGACAGTTCTGGAGTCAGGAGAACCTGAGTTTAAGTCTGGTCTCAGTCACTTAAATTGTATGACTCTGGGCAAGTCAATTAACCAGTTTGCCTCAGTTTCCTCATATGTAAAATAAGTTGGAGAGGGAAATAGCAAACCACTCCAGTATCTTTGCTAAGAAAACCCCAAATGGGACTCGTGAAGAGTCAGACATGATCACCCCCCAAAATCTAACTTACTACTTCCTTGATTCATTATAAGAAGTCTCAGTTATTGAAAACCAATCAAGAATTGTCATACACATCCATATTCTATAGTGCGGAAATAAATCTACCATTATAACCCTAAGTATAATGAGTGAAGCTAATACCTAAGGACAAGAAAGTCATATGAATTTAACTTTTTCTTAGTTCTATTTTGCTCTTTATATTGTCAGCTGAAATCCATTATCTCCTACAAAGCATAATGCCTGTCTTTGATTTTGCTGAGACCTGACACCATTTATTTTCTTACTTTTAAATACTCCTAAAAGTTCAGAAATGTTTGTTTGTTTTATATGGAGGTTATAATAATTGCCTAAATTAATATTTCATCAGACCAAATGTTCTGCTAATTTAAACCTTCTGTCTACATGGACAGATGTCCTGTATCTCTCCCATTATTTACATCTTACACATCAGTGGTTTGGGTGCAGTATTTACTACCTGGTAATTATTGTAGCACATTTACAGCTACATTAGCTAACAGACTCTCATCTAGCCCATGTCTAGTAAGGGATTTCTTTTCCTCCATTCAACACAACAAAGAAGCATTTGAGACTCAGCTCTTATTCATTTGAGTCCTTTTGGGAGGACTAGAACTGGCTTAATAAGTAATTTCTCATGGTGTTAAATAGGATTGTCAAACCTCTGGGCACAATTCATTTTTCCTAAAGAACCAATTTTATTTTGTTGCGATGAATGGACATAATATCCCCAAACAATTCTAAGGGCCCTTTGTCTATGCCATACAGAGGATTGGGAAATTCTTCTTTGCAGTTTCTTTTTTTCCCCAGTAAATGTAGCAGATTGTTAATCTACAGATAGTCATGTCTCTTGAAGAAGAGTCTTATATTGCCATTCCTTTTAAGGGAAAGAGAAAAGATGATTGGATCAAATCTATTCATTCCTAGATCAGGGTATTGTTGGTCTTCTGAAAAGTATACATGATGACGAACTTTGCAATAGCATTAATGCCTCAGATTGACAATATCTCACAAATTAGTCATTTGACTTGGGATATTTACATTGAAATTCTGTTTGTGTTGCAGCTGCCTTTTAAATAAAAGTCTTCAACATGCACAATAGCTTTTTGGCAAGGAAACAGCAGCAATCATATACAATTCTAGCATTTGTAATGATTATAGACAATTTCTGAGCATTTATGTTAATGGGAGACAGGTATAGTATGGCTGAATAATATCCTAGGTGATTCCCAAGCCTGATAGCTTTACTGTCCTTTCCATCTTAAACAAAAAGTGAAATTGAACACTTTTCATTTCATACCCACTTTCTTTTATTGCTAACAGGCTACAAAATGGCCAGAAAGGCTCTCTAAAACTAATAAAGATAGAAAACAAACAGAAGCCTTTATCAACCCACAGATTGAATGACAAGACATTAATAAACAAGCTGTCACAATCAAGGACCCACTGGGTTGGTCGGGAGCCTTTGGCTCAGGAGGCCAGGTATAGTTTTTCATACTTTTCATGGTCACACTTAGTAAATATCTTTGGGTCTAGGATTTCCACATTCCAAAAATTGAAAGAGCTCCCAACTTTCCTGTATTATAAATGTACTCCCTAAACTTTGGTTCTGTGTCTTCATTCTTCCTCAAATCATTAGGACGTATTTCTATAGTGGTATAATTTGGATTTGCAAATACAGTTACACCTCACTTATCAAAAAAAAAATCATTTATCCAGCAACCTCAACTATCTATAGTACAGATATGTAACTCAAATGAAAAATCACCATAACTTCCTATAAGTTATTGAAATAGATGTCCCAAAACCATGCACTCCAAGAGGCATACCTTGCACATAGAAGAGTCCATCAGGCTCTTACTCTGATTGTATTTTTTTACATAAAATTATAAAAAACGTCACATAAACAGGAAGATGATGGAATGGGCATTTTCTTTGATCCCTATGATCATCAAAATTCTTGAAAACAGAAATCATGAACCAAATAGAAAGCAACTTCAGCTATTTGCACATTCTGGGACATTCCAAATCCAAAAGAAGGTAAACAAAACCCCTAAACCCTCGAACCAATAAACTCTGAGCTCACTCATCATTCCTCCCATATCTCCCAGGCTACCAACAATTAGTCTGCACTAACCCACCTCAGGGCAGTACAGAAGGATCAAAAGCTTCCTCTAAACCTTCTCCCAACTTTCCTCTTCCCTGTACCACAGAGACCACAGTAAAGGCTATGGAAATTTCCTAAGGCTTTAACAGCCAGCTTCGTCACAGGCCTTCGGGAGCAAAAGTCCTCAAAGAGCTGTAACCCAGAAGCATTAGTACTGCAAAGTACTAAATTGCTGGTGCCAGGGAAAGCAGGCTCTGGACTGTTGGTACTGTCTCAGAGGACAAAGGAAAAGAGGGAATGAGGTCACTAAGACAGGACCCTGTGCATGTGGGGAGCTGTTTAATACTTCATCGAATCTGAGAGAAGAGTGTAACATCCAGGTGAGACCAGTTTTGACACCCAAAAGTCAGTTTTGGCAGAGACCTAGGCTGATGAACCTTGAATTGTCCAGTGTGGAATGAGGCTGAGATGATTTGAGATTCAGTCACCAAGAAAATAAAACCCAGAAGGGAGGGAGTGAGAAATAAGGAAAATTAGGTCGGTGGGGAGTTGGTAGCAGACTAAAAATACCAAAGATGCCAAGAAGACATCTCAAAGACCTTGAACATAAACAGATAAGCTGAAAGAAAAAATAGTAACAACAGAAGGAAATGTGGTTTCCAGATCTAGTAAACAAGCTCATCTATTTTTTAAATACTTCAGAATGAATGAAAATGATCTAATACTTGATGAAGTTCTCTTCCAGAGAACTCTGGAATTTGAAGAGAACATGAACTACAACATACTTCTTTTGAATGGATTAAATGAGAAATAAGAATTTTGAGTGCAGGATTTATGTTTTGCACAATGCAAGTAATGAGCAGAGTAGAAAAATGTAAATCTGCAATAGCAAGCCTCACCAGGGAAACAAAGGAGAGAACAATAGATTGGAAATGCAAATTTACAGGAATGAAAGACAATTTGGAAGAAGTAAAGTGAAAACACAAGAACATTAAAGAAAATATATTCTCCCTGTGTGAGTAAAACCTATGGATATTGAACACAGGATGTATAGAGACAACCTAAGGATCATAGTTCTCCCAGAAGAACATGACAGGACAAAAAATAAGAAAATAAGAAAACTTCCTAAAACTTCTGAACATAGAAAATGAAATTCCAATGGAAAGAATTCACAGATTGCCTCCAGAACAAAAACAAAACAAAGCAGAGAACAAAACCCAAAGCTGCAAACTCCATGACACACAGTAAATAAATTTGACAATTCAGTTCGGAAACAAATTCTGCAAGTCATCAGGATAAAGACCTTCAGCTATGAAGGAAAGGACAACTTAATAATTCAAGACTATTCCACACCCACTAGAAAAAGGAGGAGGGAATGGAATAGTGTTGCAAAGAGCAGTAAGGATACAGCCCAGGGTGACCTATCCTAAAAATTTGAGCTTAACCACACAGGAAAATTGAAAGTTGATAAGAAATAAGAGTTTGAAACATTTTTAGAAAGAAAACTAGAAGTGAAGTGATAAACCTCTTGAATGCCTCAAAAAACAGACAAATGAGAGGAATGAATAAATGTAGACAACAGCAGCAGAGTGACAACAGAAAGAAAAGTAAGAGAATTCTTTCTAAATGTACACAAATAAGAGAGGGGTGACTGTGGAAATCTGGTAGAGGTAACAGTGGTGAGATAGAAAGGAGGCATTATGGACAAAATCTGGTGACTTACCAGTGAATACTTGTTTTGTGGGATTGCATTACAACTCGGGAGAGTACATGACAGTATAGTATACAGTGGAATAGAGAGAAGTGAATTTTGTGCTAGGATCAAATCAAGGACTAACAATGAAGAGAAGGTGTCCTCTATGGTCTCAGAGAAGAGCCCACAGGGGAATAGACGAGGAGGAGGGGGAAAAGATTGAAAAGGGGACAAAAGGAAGAAAGCCTTACTAGGGAGATGGGCTGGTGGTTGTACCACTGATGCATGTTCCTATAGGTGAAGGGAGATAAGGACCTTATACAGGATGAGGACTACAAGATTTGGTGCCTGAAAAGTCTACTTGTCCTGAGAGTGGGAGAATTGCAATCTGTGAACAACTGACACCTGGAGGAGTGGGAGACCCTGGATACAGGGAGACTTCCAGGAACATGTGAAAAAAGTAGTGACAAAAGGAGGGAACAGATCATTGTTTATGTGTAGGGGAGGTGGTCTTCTATGGGGCAGTATCTTCTTTGATATCTATAATATTTAGTATTGTTCTGAGAGTGAGGCACAACGGAAAAGGGGAATCTATAGGGTAAGTCCTATAAGGCAGTGGAAGAAAACATCTAGAGGACAAAGCCTTTGATATCTTGGAAGCCTTGAATATATAAAGAATATAGGGAAAAGAGAGAGACTGAATGATCATAGGGGTGATGAATCAGAAAAATGAGAGTCTAGAGAAAACAGAAAGAGATGTATTATGTAGAGAGGGAAATAAATCTTTTGGGAAAGGAATACAAAAATGAAATTAAAACACTAATGAACAGAACTTGCTGTAAAAGAAGATAGGAAGGGTTCTCTACTTGACTAACTGAGAGAAAAATAAAGGAGAAACATATATGTATGTGTATATTATATATATATATATATATATGTGTGTGTATATATATATATATATATATATATATCTCCAGGTAAAAGAAGGAGAGAGGAATTAATGAATAAAACCTTAGAAGGAAAGGAGTAACAGATGGAAGGGATCCTGGGAGAGGGAAAGACAGCCAAAGGGAAAAAGACCACCTTAAAAAAACATTAAAGGAATTTAAACAAGAAAACATACTACTGTATTTATAGAAGAACAGGGAAAAATTATAACTTGAAAAAATTTAGAAATAAATGAAGGAAAATATAAACCTAATTCTTATAACATCAAATGTGAATGAATTAAGCAATCCAGTAATATAAGAAAGAGTGACAAATCAGGTAAGCAAACAAAACCCCACAATCTGTTGCTTACAAGAAATATATTTAAGAAACAGACCTAGACAAAATAAAACTGAAAGTATGGGGGGAAAGTTTTCTATACATGATGTGAATTCAAAAAATCAGGAGCTGCCATTATCCTATCAGAGAAAACTGAAACAAACATTCAAAAAATAAAAAGAGATAAACAAGGAAACTATATTGTGCTGAAAAGATTTATAGACAACAAATCAATATCAGTAATATTTATATTCTAAATACTTTTGTATCCAAATTCACAAATGAAACATTATCTGAACTTCAAGAAGATATAATATATTCATGATAGGAGACTTCAATATCCTTCTATCTGTTTTGGATAACTTTAACAGAAAGATAATAAAAAGGGAAAATATGGAATTGAAAAAGATTTCTGGAGAAAAAGGAGAAAAGACATGACAGGTTCTGAATGGAAGAGCAAAAGAATATATGCATGTGTTTACACACACACACACACACACACACACACACACACACACACACACACACAATAAAACATTGCCCAAGAAGTCAAAATCAACAGAGGCACTGAGACCAGTGTGATCACACCACAAAAAGTGAAGGGAAGGGGAAGAAATTCTGATCCTGTAATCCTGGAGGTGTGAGTTCTCTTATCTATATGTGTTCCCTTTCTGTGTGCCTCTCTACTGGTGCATTCTAGAAGTTAACTCACTTTCCAGACTATAATGCAATTAGAATTTGGTTCAGGAACCACAATCAAACAATATAGACCTAAATAGAGATTTAACAATGAAATTTTATGTACTGAGTGGGTCAGAGAGTAAATCATAGAAATAATACCTATGTGAAAAAAAATTATAATGATGAAAAAGCAGACTAAAATTTCTGGGATGGAGCTAACATAATCTTCAGAGGGAAAAACATATTATTGAAATCACACATTAGCAAAAATAGAAAAAGGGATTAATGAACTGAATAAGCATTTAAAAATTAGAAAATAAACAAATAAACACAAAATAAGCATAAAAGAGAAAATATAAAAAGGGGAGGGGGATAGATTTGAAGCAAAAATAGAAATTATTAATAAAAGTAAATCTGTGTCTTGGGAAAAAAAGTCAATATAATTATAAACCCTTAGCTTATGTGATTACTAAAAGAACAGAAAATCAGATCAGTAAAATAAAAGGTTGGCAAGATTTAAGAGGAAAAATATCTGTCTATAGATTATCTATCTAGCTATCATCTATCTATCTATCTATCTATCTGTCTGTCTGTCTGTCTGTCTGTCTGTCTATCTATCTGTCTGTCTGTCTAATGCAATTTTAAGATTTTGTTCAAAGCTGCTTAACAATGAAGTTTTTTGAATTGTAATGCTGTGCTTTGAGCTGTCCTCTCTAATTCATAGATCGGGTACCCCAGGAACTATTACTCTAGGTTCAAGGTACTTTCTGAGTCCGTTCTCCCAAACTTATAGCTCAGGAGATTCCACTGATATGCTTACTGTACCCTTAAGAATTAGCCACAGGACACAATTTGTTCAAACTATTTCCAGAAATGGCATAGTGTGATCAACAGTAACAAAAGATTCCTCTTTTAACTTGAGTAGACCCTCTCACAAAGACAGTGTCCAGAGTGAGCCAACTTCTAGAGTGCAGCAGTAGAGAGGCACACAGGGGGGACATATATAAGTAAGAGAACTCACATCTCCAAGATTACAGGATCAGAATTTCCCTCATCCTCACTTTTTGTGATGTGATCACACTGGTCTTAGTGCCTCTTGATTTGGACTTCTTGGGTAATACTCTTTTGTGCACCTGAACTTTTCTTTGCAGCTGGACTCTTTGGGTCGGAACTCTACCAGATATAATGTCTCCTGTAAGAAAGTTGCTTCTTTGCTGGATGGCACTGTCAGCTGACAGTGGCATAAAGAAATAGGTGACTGGTTATCTTTTCTACTGACAGGTACAGCTGATTCTTTGCTTGCTCTTTCATTTTAAAGGCCTTCAGAACAGTGGCTGATTCTTTAGACTACCAATGGTTAGATTGCCCATGATTCCATCAAACTGATTTTGTAACTTCTTCTCACCTCAAGGAGAAAAGAATTGATTAAAATTATTTACACTTCTTTTAGCTGGACAATCAGAGTCCAAAAGGAACTTACTATTTACAAAGTAAAAAAAAAAAAAAAAAAGATCACTTCAGTCTGTCAATGGGGTGAACTGAAGTGACTCATTTTCTCTCTTACCTTCACTTTACATGTTGCAATTTCATCTGATTTGGGAGAGACTCAACTGATCATGGCTTCCCTGATGAACCCACTAGTTTTAGCACTTTAAAAGAGAAGTTGAATTTTCATGGAGAATTCATTTACAAAAAGATCTCTGATTTCCTCTCAATATTATGTAAAGTTCCACTATAAACCACTGGTAATATTTTGCCACAGTGAAACTCTCAGTGTGAACATTATACTCACAATATGAGAGTCAGAATGAAGGGAGCCAACACATGACTACTCTAAAATGAGATTAGAACATATTATTCTTATCTACTGTGAGAAGTTATTGTGAAATTCAGACTACAAATGGTACCTGCCTTTTTTTCTGCCTTAAATTTTTAAAAAAGCAGCCTTATTGAATACCAGTGTTATCTCTGTACTCAAGTATTCTATATTTGCTATTCAACACCTTACACTTCCAATTGGGTTTGAAGATACTTCAAAGTAAATCATGTTCTTTGAAAAATGAAAATCTTCCATCACAGCATGAGGTAAAAGTTGGTATCACTTCTCATATTCCTGCTTGACACCATGTTTTTTTCAGAAAGGCATTGTTTTTAGACATTATAATTCTCTGTAGAATAATTTCAGAGTCCACTATTGATTTGAAATGAAATTTTTAAATTATGAAAGCTACTACCAATCATTAATTGTGGAAGCAAAAAAAACCCTTCACACTTTAAAAAAAAAATCTTAAACCCCTATTTTGCATTTTAAGTCCTTTACAATATGACTTTTGCCTAACTTTCCAAGTATATTTCACATTGTCTCCTTTGCTGTACTCCACAATCAAATGCAATCAACAAACCTGCTGTTTTGATCTGCCATCTCTGTACCTTTGTATAGGCTAACTTCTATTCCTGGAAAGCAGTCCCTTCTCACCTTTACCTCTTAGAATCAATAAGTTCCTTCAAAGCTAAGTTTATAGTGCCATGTGTTAACATGAATAATTTTTCATCCTCTCAACTCTTATTGCCTCATGAAATTACTTTGTATATTTGTTGCCATAAAAGCAAGCACTCCAACATGCACAGAAGGGCCTGCTATCACAGGTTCTTTGATCTACTTTTCTCAAAGGAAAGGCAACTTTTGAGGGGTTAACAATCTACTTTAATCAAGCACATATATCATTCACCAATAGAGAAAAATATAAGAAAAGAAATAAAGACCAATAGATAGTCTTCCAACTATCTGACCATAAGCAATAAAGATATCACAGATCAACAGCCAGGTCCGACTGTCTGACCATTGTTACCAGAGAGGAAAGCACCAACATCTGGGTTTTCAAAGCAGAAGGCTCAACAATTACCCAGAGTCTCATCAGGCCAAATAACTTTCTTGCAATGAGTGAATCCCAAAACAAAACTTCGCCTTAGACTGTTTATACACTTTTCAAATCTTTGACCCAGTGCCTCAATAGAAAAAAAAAAAAGGTACTTGTTCCTACAAAACAATTCCTCTAATCAAGCTTCCCTTAATGGGCAGGTCTATAAAGGAGTGAGAAAGATCTTTTTTAGTCACATTAAAATAATTAGCAACACAAATACATATACTGTTCTAATTAAAGAAACTCTTGTTCCTATACTTTACTCCTAGTAAAGACTCTTGGTTGAGAAAGGCAGGAATCAATCAGATGCATTTGATTACACTAAAACAAAAACAGCAAAAAATTCTACTTTGCTTGCCATCACAGTTGTACATAGATATGTATGTAAACATGGTTTTCTCCAATGGAATGCAAACTCTGTGAGGGAAGGAGCTGTTTCATTTTGATCTTTCCAGCTTTATTATGTCCATTAAACAGATGATAAAATGGAGGTTGGGAGTCAAATCAGGGTTTTTTCAATGTAGAGTGAATGCTCTTTCCCTCATAACACTGTAGAGGAGATTGTTAGGTTGGGGAATAAATTAGATTTTACATCAATTGGGCCTGTGAATATATTTTTGGGAGTAGGAATATGTCATAGCAGGTAAGACACTGAAATTATTGTATACACTGGAGCTCAAACTGTAATGCTCTTTCTTTGTGCCCTTGAGGAAGTTGGGTGATTCAAATTATTACACATTGAAGTAAGTCAGAGAAGGAGAAAATGTTTTCCATTAGCGGATATAGGAATAGATGGACATATAGCTGCCTCTCAGTTTTCTATTTTGAGGGCATAATAAAGTAATTTTAGGGCTGATGTTGACCTTTTTTTTTTGGTGGAAGCAAACTGGCAAAGGTATGTTCAAGGAAGGAAGGAATATGAATGGAGAGCTTAGTGTGGTGGTAGAGAAGACTTGAAATGTTTTGAGTGGATAAGTATTGAGTGTTTGGAAATAATGGAGAGGAAGGAAGGATTCAGGGGAATAAGTCATAGTGGAATTTGAAAAGGCAATTGAGACTGAGTGAATGGAGGTAAAGATTCTTGAGTGGTGTTAGAGAAGAGAGGCAACATGGGGTAGTTAATAGAAGGGATGACTGGGTTCAAGTTCTAATTCTGACACATATAGGTTATATGGCCCTGGGCAAAGTCATTTAAACATTTGTTGTAAAAGGCAACTCTCTAAGACTACAAGTTGCAAAGCAAATGCTGATTACTGTTGGTAGAAGGAATTTCCTTAACAGGAGTTCCCTGTATCAATGAAGTCACAAATTCAAATTAAAAAAAAGGAGAGTGAGTGAGTGAATATGGAAATTTTTGTCAGTTTCAGTTGAATATTCAGACATGCCAAGAGACTAAATAGAGGTATTAGAATGCTAAGGTACCCCCTTGGCATGATCTGCCTCCATTCCTATGCATCCCCCATGCAATGATCTGTAGAATAAAAAGAATAATGATGGGACACTGCTAACTATATGGGTCTTATATTAATCATTTGAATTAAGTATTTTATGAGATCATTATATGCTGTTTGAAGAAAGAGAGTTCAGGGGAGGGGATGAAGGCTCCAGGTAACCTAGAGCACTGGTCATGGATTACCACAAATGAAAATTTTTTGAATTTGTGCCCATCTACAAAAGTGAAACAAATCTACCTGTTTCATAGAGCAGATGAAGTAATATCATATACATGAAAGTATTTTGAAAAGCATAAAATCTGACACAGATACAAGATTACTTCAAGGCCATTTGCTCTAATTATGTTATTAGAGGAGTGAAATAGCATTGATATAACATATCAATCTATAACTAGATAGTATGACAGGGAATTAATTCATTTAGTGCATGTCAATTTTTCATCCTCTGCCTTGTATAGAGTTTATTTCCTTTAAAAACTTCAACTGATAACTCAGAAGATCTTAAGTTCCTTGAGGAGAGGCCAAATTTTGTTTTTGTCTTTATAACAAGTAGCCAACTTAGTATGATGGAAAGAGTACTGGTTCTGGAATCATCAGACTTAGGTTCAAATTTTTCCTCTAATGCTTACTCTTGTGATTGTAGGCATATTATTTCCATCCCTGAAGATGAAGATATTGGACTTGATGATCTCTGAGGTCTCTTCCTGCTCTACATCTGTAATGCCAAGCTCCCAAATGCTTTGCACATAATAGGTGCTTAATAAATATCTCTGTTGAGTAGATGCTCTTTCTCCGCTGTTCAGGAGAAATTGACTTCTACATTCTTTTTTTTTCTGCAGCGAGGGGATTCTTAGTGATATGGACAAACATCGTACTAACTAGAACTGTACGTAATGATAACTATAAACCCTAATTATCTTTGTGACCAGTGTTGTGCATTTGGAAAATAATTGGTTCATATACAGAGTTGAACCTGTGTTTAGAAAATAGTTTTTCCTTGCAAGGATAGCTAGTTCATAATTTAAAACATTGGCAAGGAAGTTTCGAAGTTTAAATAGATAATTGCTTTCACACTTTAAAAAAAAAAAACAACTGGATTTCATTCACATAAATTAGGATGAATTCTACCATAGAAGATTAGCAAATGTTCTTGAACTTAGATAGTTAGGGAGTTACCTGAGGGCCCAAGATCATATAGCTTAGTATATCAATGGCAGGACTTATACCCAGGTCTTCCTAACTCAGAAGTTATCTTTCCATCCATACATCATGATGCCTTTCTCCATTCAGTAGTAAAATGTATTACATTTCCCAAATATGCACCTCTGGTCACTAGGAAAATATATTGTGGAATTTCTCCTTTTAAAACACAGATAGACACACACACACACACACACACATTTTCCCTCATTCATTACATTTAGAAGATCAGTGAATTAAGTAATGAAACTTTAATCAATTTGCTTCTTTATCACAATAGTGTCCAAATCATATTTCAGTTAGTGTAAGAGTATTTTCATTGCCCTTCTAAAATTGTACTTTGGACATGACTTTACATTGCATCTTGCCTAGCTTTTGACTGCCAACCTCAGCTATTGTTGAGGAATACTACTTATAAAAATGTTTATTCATGGATACTTTGTAAAGAGTTGATAACAATTCACTGCTTTTTAAAAGAAAACCTATGTTTACCCATCTGAGAAGCTACAAAATAAAATATGTAAAATGTAGATTATGCATTGGCTACAAATCTCAAATTAAATTATATTCTTTAAATGTTCACTTGACAAGGTCTCTTGTTCTCCCATTCCCTAATAATACTAATTAATAAGGATGGACAAATAATCAAATACTCTGTGTAAAGTATGAAACTGGACATAGTTTCTCCTGCCATAAATACTTGAGTCCATATGGTTAAGGTACAATATTGGCACCAAAGTCTGCAGGTCCATCTGGACAGAGCTTCATTTTACTGCATAAGGCAAAGCTTTCTAAATCTAGCCATCTGTTTGTAGAACCTTTTTACCAAAACCTGTAAATAAAATAATGTAATACAGACACAGCAAATTATTCACACATACAGTAGAGCATTCAGTTAAAACAGAGTAGGGCCCTTTCAAACATATATTGAGAATTGTCAAACAAGCTCTTATGGCTGTCTTGAAACATAAATATACTAAATTACCTTGGCAATAACAGCTGGTGTGCATATTGATCATCAAGTTTCTAATATACCACCTTTCTCCAATTATCTGCCCTTCACCTGATGAGTTATGACCAGGACTACATGCTAGTGATGCCACAGAATCCAAGTTTTTAAATGCTTTTCAAAATGTATTTATCATTTCTGATGTTTGAGGATATCTGAATGACAGTGAGTGAATGGATAGGAAAATGCAAGTGAATTGCCTTATTTGGAACAATTCTATATGTAGGACCAGCTAGATGGTCTATATTTGCATGCTATTCTCTCACTGTTTAAATAAAAAAAATTGTTCCCCACCAAAACAGACCAAATAAAGAGAAATTTGGACAGGAGAATCATTCCTGGTGATTATATTTCTTTGCTCTCCATCAAAAAAGTCATAATGACTGAGAGAGTGACCTATTTAGCTCCTCTTAAAACAGTACTTTTCCCTTAAAGTGGTAGGACTTTGGAGTACATACTGTGTAGCTAACAGGATTTTTAAAATGAGGTTTATCCTTTTCTTACAATGTGCCACATCTCTGTTCTGTCTTTGCTATACACATCATGTCTACTTATCTCGTGACTCATTGCTGACTTTTTAATCTGCTACCATCTTCTGGGCTTGTTATTCAAGTCCATCTTGTGGGGTCTTGACTTCCATCTACTATAAACTGCTAGTTACTGCTTAGTTCATAGTCGAAATCATAGATTTAGAGTTGGAGGAGGTCTTGGAGGCTATCTAGTCCAATGTCAGCATTTTATAGATTAGAATTAAGATCCAGAGAAGTTTAGTGACTTGATGCTAAATTATAGAATTAAAATTTAAAACCAGGTCTACATTTATCAAACTATTTTGATCTACTGAAACCTAGCCAAGTACAGGAGAGAGAGAAAGAAAGAAAAAGAAAGGAAGGAGAAAAGGAAGAAAAATGAAAAGATGGAAGAGAGAGAAAAAAAGAGGAAGGAAGGAAAGAAGGAAGGAAGAAAGGGAGGAAAGAAGGAAGGAAGGAAATTAGAATTCCCCAAGGGAATATTGTCTATTCTTTTGACTGCTTCTGTTTTATGATATTTAAAGTCTGTGCTTCCCAACAACTCTCTTACCTACAGTTAGAATATTCATTATTATTCTCATTTAACCTCTGATAGAGATCTGCCAAAAATCCCTACAAGAGCTATACAGAGGCTTTTACTATGAAGTCCTTCTCTCTGTCAAGATCCTCTCTTATTTTTATGAGACCACAGTTAAGAAAGAATAAAAAAAAAGCTAAGCAAAGAATGCAATGTTGCTGACGTCTAACCTCCTGGAATACATTCTGCCTTATATTATATGTTATGTATATCTGCAAATAGCAGATATGACCAAAATCAGCTCAAGTTTTTGGGCCTTTTTTCTTTTCCACCCAGAAAAATCTTCACCCTTTATCTACATTTACCAATGTGTCTTTATATGTCTGTACATGTATCTATCTCTTTACAAGACATTTTAAACACACACACACATGCATCCTCCATCTGGCAATGAATAATGAGAAATAATTCAGCCATGGTTCCTTACCCTGGCTTTCTAAATTCTATTATTTTGGTGTTACTGTGCCATATGAAAACTTCATAGAAAACTTTGGTAGGATTTATCCATGGCTATAATTACACTAAAATATCAGGGGGCATTGTCTCGTTGGAGAAGGCATGGACTCAAGTGAAACTTGCCCTTTGCCCTTTCACTTTCATGTTCCCATAACTATTTTGGATTCTTGTATATGACTCTTTGAATGGATAGCAACTAGTACCAGTATCTAATATATTCATCTGGGAGAAAGTGAGGTAATATGTGTTAAAAAATTAGCATTTTAGCCATTGGCCAACCATGAAGTATAGCTATAATCTCTTGCCAAACACACTGTTCTTTTGTTTTGCTCCAAAGCTTCCTGAAAGGAGGGAGCTAGATGACATAGACCACTTGAGAAAGAGAATCCTTTCAAAGTTTGGTACAAAAGCAAGCTTAGTCTTTGTTGTCATTTCACATATGGCAAAAGATAATTAAGATGTGACAGCAGATTATATAATGGGTGGAAAATGGATTTACCTACATTTCACTTATTGAAAGGGAATCTCCTCACTGATTCAGCCAATTTAGTGTTAAAACTCCTATGTGGTCTATATAGTGTGGTCTATATAGTGTGGCACTTAAAAAACTTTCCTTCTTTTAAATGATTGCAACTTAAGAGGCCCAAATAGTGCTCTTGGAATATTCATTAGAATGTTTTCCATTTAACAGTTTCCTGAAATATTAATAGACACTGTGTACTATCCTTCTTGAGAATATGAATAAGTAGTATTTTAAAATTGGTTCAACCCTCTTGAGGGCTGGAAATGTAAAAGAGGTGGGATAATTTGTGATGCTGGTCACGAATTTGCTCTTCTGAATAAGCTGTTTGTACACCCTAATGCCACTGCTTTAATTCTATGGACAGGAAGGCATAACAGTATTAGTAATAGTGGTAGTAGGAGAAGCATCTGACATGCACATAGTGCTTTAAAGCCTTTGAGATACTTTGTATATACCATTTCACTTGAGTCTTGCAATAATCCTATACGGTAGTTAACGTAGATAACTTCACTTTACATATGAGTAAATCGAGGCTCATAGACACTTACCTATGCTCAGAAACTGATCATTGTAAGAGGTAGGACTTTCCTAACTCTAAGAACAACATTCTCATCACTCTCCATGAGCAAGAAACTGAAATTTTAGCACACAGAGAGTTTAATGTATTGATCAAATAAAGTTAATAACAAAATTAATGATAGTCATTACTGTAGACTATAGTAATGAGACAATAAATGGCAATCAATTCACGTCACTAACTTCAATGACACCCATTTTGTGTTTTTCTCTAGCTTTATTTGTTTTCCAATATCTATAACCATTCCTAAAACCAAGTAATAATAATAATAATAATAGTAGTAATAATAATAATGTCAGAAGTAACACAGGGCTGTTTTAGGATGTACAAACTACTTTATGCACACCTAACATATATAACGTAGGTATGAGTAATAAATTATGGCTCCCATTTTACACAGGAGGAAACTGAGGCTCAGAAGAACAAAGTGATTTGCTCCTTGTTATATAGCCAATAGAGATCTGAAGGCATGATTCAAACAGTCTTTGGAGCTGAAGTTCAGAACCTTTGCTACAATTTCATCATTATTCTCCTTCTCCTCATCATCATCATCAGCAGGAGCATCCATATGTTGTCATCTGGAAGGTGAGAATTGTCACACGTATGTGCAGGCTTTAATTCTCTAAAGGCAAGTTTTCCATGTGTATCACCAAGGCAACATTCACAGCACAGAGGGTGACTATGAATATGCCACTGTAATTCTCAATTGCAAAGTATAACAGACTGTCCATATAGAAGGCAGAAGAAAACCATTTATTCAGACACCAGAAAGCCGTATCCCAGCACCAGAAAGCGAAATCCATCATAGTAGCCAAAAAGATAATACACATTAGCACTGCTGGGGACAAAGGCATTCCCAAGCATCCTCCCTCCACAACCTCCTTGCTGTGGGAAGCTGGTGCCTTCCCACAAGCAAACACTCCTGAGCATTGCTGTGCCTGCTGGCCTGTATCCTCTCTCCTCCACCCCAACTCTGCTCTCACTAACTTCCTTCCAGTTCTGCTCCACTTTTCCTGTTCCACCTGTTCAGCAAGCTCCTTCCACCACATGTGACTTAGGCTTCCAGGTTATTTAAGGAGGTCACATGAGCCTATTAATGAATGGAAAAGACTCTTCCATTTAAATTGCCATTACACTATGTTATTAGAGTTTTGAGTAAATGATAAATGTAGCTAGATTGTTGTTTTGATCAAGAGAGGGAATTATAAAGTAGGGGGCCACTGAGTACCAGGAAATGAAACTATCAAAAGGTGATAGGAGGATAGAGACCAGCAGACAGTTTTACTATTGGCTTGTCCTGGTTCTATTCCCTGTGTACAAACAAATAGAAGCTGCATACTAAATCGTTTGTCTCTCTGGTGGACTTGTACCTATTCACCTTAATAGAAGTGATAATACTGCCTCTTAATTCCTGCAAATTTTGGCTGACAACATCTCATACATGTTGAGGAAGAAGGTGTTATGGTATTCAACCCCTGACCCACTAAATCCTGTCTTTTTCATCTTTGATATGCATATCATAGTAGATAGCCCCTACTCTAGAATGCAAACTGAAAAGATGGAAAGATCACGAGACTGACGAGTATTGATTTAGGTCCTAAATTATTTTAGGAGATGAATAAAGATTTAGTTTGAGGTATTGGTCACTTGGGTGGTAGGAAGAAAAATAAATTAATTTTCTATGCTTGGGTCCAAGCTTTTCCTGAGCAGAAGTATCTATTCCATTATTCTTTTAGTGAATTCAAACTCTTTTATATTAGAAAAGTAAATTTCTCCAAACTATTACATTTGCTGATTTGTAGCTGAATTGCCACAAGGGAAGTTTTTCCCTTTCAGACAAGTCATATGACTTTAGTTCAGAAATTACATGTTGACCCTTTTCCTGCAGTGAATTAAATTACACACATGTCACAATATTTATATAGTGCTTCCTCTATGGGTAGATATAGAGGATGTAGAAAATGTGGCCCATGACGTCAAGGGCAGTATGATGGCGGAGACAGGGGTAGCAGCATAAGGCACCTACAATACAAGCATGTAACAAGTAAATAACCAATTATAACAGCACAGAATTGTCTATGTTAGTGTTGAGGGGCTGCCAGAGGGAACAAACTCATCACAGCACTATGCATTTGAGATGGCAAGAATCTGCATGCTCAGCTACCCATTCCTGTATATAATAAGTGCATTCTTTATGGAGTTAGTCAGAATTCTTATTGGTTTGCTATGTTTTGATTTTAGGCAAATAGCAATGATAAATAAATTACATGACAGACAGGGCCTGGAGTTCTGTAACTCCTATTTGCCGAATGTTGACTTTAATCTGTCTTGTTTTCTATTATTATTTATTTATATTTATTTATTATAATTTCTATTATTAAAAATATATTTATTTATTATAATTTCTATTATTAAAAATCGTGGTTTTCCCCAGTCCCCAGTCCCCAGTGTAGAAGTGAATTCCCATCCTTGGAGGGGAATGGATGAGAACCAGTTTTTCTTTATCTCCACTACCCCTGCCAAATAGAGTACCGTGAAATTTTTAACCCATTTGAGACTTTTGAAGTTGTGGTTTTTCATCTTCTAGCTCAATGACTACATTAATTGGATGTTTTGTTTCTTTTCTGGGAACATGGGGATCTACTCTTGTCTCAACCATATATGATGCAATTAAAGTACATTTTTGAGTTAACTATTCATGGACATGTGGCTGCCTCTTTTTGAATTATGTCCATTATCACCATGTTACACAAAGGACAAAAACGCCTCAGCAGCTTTGTGGTTGAGGATTTTTATCTTAATATTATCTCATAAAAAATCATGCATAGAGAAAAGAAGATCTTTTGACATGTGTCATATTTCTTAAATCTACTTTAAGTATTGATTGATGGCTGTGCATACTTTGATTATTATTTTAAATTTTCTTTCCTCCCCTTGTACCTCCCCTCCCACCTGGCATATCTTAAAAAAGAAAATAAATTAAAAAGTTGAAAATAACTGATGTAAGAACCAGAGCTGAATTCCAGCTGGAAAATTTTAATACAGTTTGGGTTTTTTCTAACTATTTTCCTTCTTATAACTATATTTGATTAGTAATTTAAAATGTTCTTTTTCTATTGCTACCCAATTTTCCCCTTTTATCACCTCTAAACTCCTCCACCCTTACCAAAAGGTCAACAAATTTGCCTCTTTTAGGTTTGCAGTGATAACTATGTCCTACATTGGGATGGGGAACCTGTGGCCTCAAGGCCCCATGTGACCTTCTAGGTCCTCTAGTGTGACCTTTAGATTAATCCAAGTTTTACAGAAAATATCCTTTTATTAAGGATGTTTGTCTGTGAAGGTTGGATGCAGTCAAAGGACTGCACTTAAAGACCTAGAGAGCCACATGAGGCTTTGAGGCCTCATCTAGTCCAGGTTTCCCACCCTTGGACTAGATGGTATATGAAAATGAATCCATGACTTCATCTATGTGGATATTCCTTCCATTCATGCTGAATGCAACCTATCTTGTACCTCTTATCCATATCTTTACTTCAATTCATCACAGAGGGGCCACCCAACATTATTTTCTAAAAAATATTATTTTGCAGTCATGAGCCTGATAATAGAACATTAGTTCTGTACTTAATTCACCCCTCACTCTCTTTGTTTTTTTAATCTTAGGTTTCTTTGATGACATTATTTACTTATTTTTGTCCATATTCCTTATCACTATAGGGTACAGTCTATGGACATTCATCACATGCCTCTTCATCTCTTCATTACCCCTTGAATAATATTCATTTTTAGCTCTCTGGAGACTATGGTTTCCCATAATTTATAGATAATCAACAATGGTATAATTTTATTTTTGAAATGTGAACTTTTCTTTCAAGTAGAGGTTTGCATTCTTTAAAAGATCTTTTTGCAAATTCCCAATTGTGGTCTTGCTAATTCTGCTCTTCCTTTTCAGTTCTGGGTTCAATTAATTGTCTATTTGTATTAACTGTTAATCATTTTGAATAGTTAAGAATATTGTTTCCAATATTTTGGAAGTTGATGAAACCAGCATACCATTGTTTATAAACAGGATATTTTAAAGACCTTATCATTTCATTTATATGATATGCTTTATTAAAAACAATTTCTAAAAATAATAATAGAACAACCAAGAGTACTCACAAGAAAGTGGGAAAATACCAATAGCATTTGCTATGCACACATCACCAAATAATACATTCTCAGAGATGGAAACAATCTCAGATGTCTTCACATCCAACCACTACCTATACAAAAATGGATTCTATAACTATCCAACAAACGACTATCTATCTTCTGCTCAAATTCCTTTCGTGATCGGCAGGAATACCTGTCAGCTTCAATAAAATTATAAAATCTAGTAGATATGAACTGGATCATTTATCAATTATGTATTAAGCACCTGCTCTGCAGATAATACTGTACTATATGCATGAGGTATACAAAAGGCATGTAAGACCCAGCCTTACCTTCTAATTGGTTATCATCTAGATGAGGAGACAAAGATCATAGTGTCATAGGATAATAGATAAGATGGAGATGTAGAAGATAGGTAGGTTGATAGAGCATAATTAAGTTCTTACTGTGTCCCAGGCATTGTGCTAAGGGCTGAAGATACAAATATAAGCAAGCAAGACAGAATTTGCCTTTAGCAGCTTATGTTTTAATGGAAGAGGACAACACATAAAAGAGAGCTGGAAAGGGGAAGGGGGTGGAAAGCACATGGGGGTGAGGTCTATGGATGTCCAAGAAGTAAGTTGAAGGCCTTAATTCTGGCAAAGGGTTTTACATTGATCCAGGAGGTGATGGGGAGCCTCTGAGTTCATTCTCATTCTACTATTTCTTTTCTTTGGGCAAATCAACTCACTTTTCTCAGTTTCCTTATTTGTTAAAATGAGGAGGATTACATGACATTTGAGGTTTGTTCTATCTATAAATCCTATGAAACTATGTTTAAAGGCTTTATAGAAATACCAGTAAATGGTTCACAGCTTCTACTTCTTCCCCCACCCACCAATGCCTCTTTGAGATCTATAAATATTACTCCATTTGTCTGTATAGCAAGTCATAGTGGGAATTGACAGCAACAGGAGTTTGCATATGTTTAACTGAAAGTCTCGGAAAACAGTAGTATCAGGTAGAGAAGAGGTTGGAGAAGATTCTTTTTCCTAATTCAGATGGGAACCAGGGCTAGAGAAACTGCACAGAGAAGTAAATAACTACCTGAAGGGCCCATATGCATACCACCCAGGTGGAGCTATGAGGCAAGTGAAAAAATAAGAAAAAATAAGTGAGATGATTAACTCCTAGGCATTTAGTCTGGGTAGTTTGAATGTGAAAATTCTAAAAAGGACATTAACAATACAGGCTCTCTCTGTCCTCTTAACAACATCCCTCTCCAGTCCCCTTGCCCCTAATCTTAAAGGACAAAATCTCAGCTGGAACAGTGAAGCAATGAGGAAGAAAGGAGATTTATCAATGACAATGAAAAAACCTGAGACAAACAACTGTCAGCAAAGGCTATGGGAGCAGGACTTCAGTGATGAGTAGCCTAGAGGATCAGTGGTTTCAGGATAGGAAGATGGCCACCTTTTTGTATTCCAGCTCCAAAGCCTCCTAAACACATGGATATTAATCCAGAAAATCTATTGTTGTTGTTGTTAGCACTAATAGCTGTGCCCTTTTCTTGTCATAGATTTATTCTCAAGTATTAATTTTTATAGCTCTTGGTTGAGTTTTTATGGTGCCAGGATCAAAAGTTTTAGTTGGTGGTGAACATTTCTGATTTTTATATTACAAATCCTCTTAAAAAAATACATACTTTAGAGTAGCTGATTCTAAATTTCCACCATGTAACAGCCATAAGTCTTCCAATTCCGATGAGAAATGATAATTGAGTTGCATATGCATCAGAGTCAGGTGGGTATGCAAAAGATCTCTTTGGTTTAGTAAGCTGGACCTTATTTAGAGGGGGCTGGCAGGTCAAGGATTATGATTTGGGATTTAATGTCAAGAAGACTTTTAAAGTTAAAAAAATACCCACAACAATTTGAAAACACTGACTCAACAACTAAACATTAATCATAGGACAGTGGGATTTCATTTCCATATTGAAACAAATCACATCTGTCCTCTCAGCTGGTCTATACATGAGTCATTGGTTTTTTCAATTTATGAAATGAAGAAAGCCCATTAATGTTTTGTAGTCAGATGAAAGTAAATTTTCAAGGCTTAAAAAAAACAAAACCCTGTATCAACTACTTCAACTAGCTGAGTCTTGGTGTTGTCAGGTTATTTGAACAAAGCTGCTAGAGAAAGCTCATCAAATTTCTGTCAGCTTTAAAACACACACCCCCAAAACAACTGCTATGTCGATGGAGAATGATGAAATTTCTCTGGGGAATTGCACAATTTAAGAACCGACTTGCAATGAATACCAAGCATGACAAAGGAGCAGACACACTTTGTCGCCTAGACAGTTGAGAGAGGTAAAAATCACCGCCTGAGACACTTGAAAAAATGTGGACAGATTTCATTATTAAATTAATAAGGCTGAAATGGGGACCTGGGCATTGGATACTTATTGATTAAATTAGTCATTGTATGTCAATGACTACTAACTGTGATTATTTTGACATTTGTAATATTCTACTTTTATACTTAATAATCATTATAATTTCATTAAAACTTAACTGCTTAACTCATCCTTTAATTCTGAAAACATATTCAGGAGAATATTCTTGACAATTGTAAAGAGATGGGGTCTAGCTATTCCAAGGAAGCATTGTGGTTCTTCAGTCAGGACTTCTTAAATCAAAAAGAAAATATTCTTCTGTCCTTTGCTATGATGAGGAAAAGCTTGAGTTAGGGGAAAATGTGCAAAAAGCAATATCCATCTGTCATGGGATGTATTATAGCATGCTGCTTGAAGAGGAACATAGCCTTCCTTTCCCCTGCTGGTTTGACAAAGCTTTAGCCTGTCATGACAGGGCACAGTGTGAGACAACCTTCTCACCCTCTTTGTTTAGGCCTGGTCTATCAGGCTTCTGAGGCTGTCTGTACACTATCTTCTTACTGCTCTTGATCAGTGATTTTACGGTTTTTAAATGCTCAGCCCTGAGTTATTTTAGTCCACCCACAGTCTTAATGGCAGAGGGGTACAGGCTAATAAATTAAGCCAATAAGTGAATGACCTCATGTCTGGTAGCTGTTCACCTTTGTTCACAAGGCCTGGAAGAATGGTATGAGTCATTTCAAAAGCAAGGACATTGCATTATGTCCCCTCTTCACCCCTGTTACACACTTTGTAGAATACTATGCAATTCCAAATGTCTCTGTTGAGTTTCTAGCATACCCTGGAATGTTGGGAGATCCCAAACAAGTATAAGACATTGCCCTTGACTTCAAGAAGTTTATGATGTAGTTGGGGAAGCAATACTTGGGCACATGAAGCTGAACAATTTAAAACTATAATAAAATGCTAGATTGTGTGATAGAGACAATAGGAATTTAGAAAAAAAAGAAGATAGTAATGTAGACTGGAATAATTTGGAAGAGGCTACCTTTATGGAGAAGGCAGGACTTGAACTGGTCTTTGATGGATGAGTAGCTCTGAATTAGCTTCACAGGCTTCTGGGAAGTGTAGGAAAGAGGCTGAAGGATCATGAGAATTCTATGAGATAGAAGAAACCCTGCAGATTGGGGCATGAGGTATAAATGTGTTGGAGTCATGGGAGTCAGTAACAAGTAGAGAATACTGCTGCTCTGAAGTGACCTGAAAGCCTTGCCTTGCTAAGGCAATTATGGGGTGATCCATTCAGGTAGAATTCTACATTTATCTGAAAGTGCCTTCCTCATAATGCTTCTGGAAACTGGTGGATTTAATTATTCTTCGTTTACCTTAGTGCTTACATCTTGGAATTTCCTGTTCTTTTAAGTATTATTTGCTTCTTGCTTTTTTCTTCTCTGATGGATTTAGTCTTCAGACCTAGATAAGCTAACTTTATTATATTCTCAGTATGTGTCTATTATAGAGGATGTACACAGAGGCAGTGGGACCTTAGAATACTCCAAAGGAGAGGCACCAGTCTTTGCCCAATAATTAATTAGAGAAAATATTTCTTCTCTAATTTGCATAACTAAGCTCCTTGAAATACAATAGCAAAAACAAAAAAGATAATCTGAATCCATTTGCCCTGGAGTCTAAAAAAAAAAAATTATGGATGGCCAAGTAGAGTAAGGTATAGCTGTAACACAAAATAGGTTGCCAATTTTCATGAAGTGTTCAGAGGACAAGGAGACCAGTCAGACTAGAATATCAGATCTTGAATGTTACTGAATGAAAACAGAATTACCTATCAACTTCAAGACCTTTAGTCTTCTCATTAATATCTTGGTAATGTCTGAACTTAATTTTCAAAGACATTACTCTGCCCTCTCAATGGGACACATGCAGTTCTGACTAGGTAGCCCCACTTCCTTCACGAAACAACACTTATCCAGTGCATTATTCAGCCATATGTCCCTTGTGTTACTTAGTCCATTTAAAATCCAAAAGTATGGTTTTGCAAAATAGTTTTCCATTTTACCCTTTAGAATTTTCTGCTTTATTTGTGGTAACTGTTCCTATATCACCACCATGATTTCTATTTATAAGTCCATATGATATGTGCTTAGGGAGTATTCTTGGGGACCAAAGTGTAAATCAGACTCAGCTTGTGACATAAGGTGTCTGCTGAGACACCTTATCTCTTCTCCATCCTTCCTGGCATATGTTGCAGTTTCAGCACTTCCCAATTAGCTTTGTCCATTGAGGTGAAATCAGATACCCACTTGTTATAAAACTGATCACACAAAGGCAATCCATCCCTGCCCTGACTGAGTGATAAACAGCAATGGGCTAAGGCCTGCTTTACCAAGAAGGTAATCTGATTTCTGGAGTACTGAGAAAGTCTTCTCTTCCCATTGGGACCATCTCCAGATCTAAATGTTGCCACTGGATGGCTCCTGGGGAGAGAGTGAGACTGGTGACTTTGCACAACCCTCCCTCACTTAAATTCAATTCATATGCATGTCATGGCATCACCTTCCTGATGTCATGGTCCTCTTAGTGAACAAAAGACAAACAACATGGAAGTGGTAGTAGCTGTCCCAGTGGGGACTCAATTGGCCAGTTCCAGTCCAACAATACAGGTCCCTCCCTCCCTCCATTTTTTCCTCCCTTCTCTCCCTTCCTTTTCTCCCTCTGTTCAAAGGATGTCATACCTTTGTCTACAGAATGCTCTGCCCAAAGGAATTTAAATTTTGAGGACTAAAACCACACAAGATATGTTAGAGTTTATGGGCTGGATTTCTTTCTTAAAGACCATTCCTTCAATCCAAATTACTCTGGCTCTCATATTGGCCAGTTACTGTTGGTTGTAGTAGACTACTACCTGCCAGGCCTAGAGGCCTGAGGGCTACCCGAGTCTTACCTTACCTGTCCCAGGTCTTCGGTTGGCCAAACCGGATAAACGTATGAGAGAAGAGACTTTCCGGAGTCGAACAAGGGTTAGGCTTTATTCAGGGTCCTGGTTACATGTGCAGGGGGAGCTCTTCCTTAGGAGGGAGAGAGAAATCTCCCAAGGAGGCAAGATCTTACGGTAAGAGATTGGAAGTAGAAGTGTAAGTGGGGAGAGAGGGGGAGGGGAGAGCGAAGAGAGGAAAAACGGAGCCTTCTGTCCTGTCAGGGCCCCTCCGCGCTAAGAGCGCCTTCAGGCTTTCCTGACCCTACTTAAGCTCTCCGGCCGTGTAGTTTGCACCTGAATACCGTGCCTGTTAGATAACAATAGGTGTGCCCAGATCCGGGCCAGTCTCGAGGGCGGGGATGCTCCTCCCATCACGTTTCTCACGGGAAGAGGCGGAAATACACGAGATAGCTCGGTCTCACTCCTCGATTCCCTGGTGTTTCATGGGGGAGCCTCATGAGAACTCTAAGATTTAGAAGTTCCCACCTTTACCCGCCCGAGACTGTCCACATGGAATTGAGCTTCCACCCCCAACAACTACCCAACCTCAGGTGGTCATTGTTTGGACTATGGTGGTATACAGCGAATGTAAATAGCAATTGTTTCTGTTTTGGCCAGAAACCCTGAGGGTCTTCCCAGATTCATTTATTCATTTTTGGCTAAGTAAGGAGACCATTCTCTGCCTCATTTCTTACTTAGTCTTAATCACTGAATGGGCATTGCTCCAGTCAGACTGAATCCTCGGAAAGACCTTAACTTAAAAAGGACAAGGTTTTCCATTACATCTGTGGCTATCTCTGTTTGTTCTGATCTATATCTTGCCACTGGACCTAGAAGGCTCCTGAGGAGAGAGTGAAGCTGCTGACTTTGTACTGCCCTCCCTCACTTAATTCCAACTCACTAGCAAACATGGTATCACTTTCCTGATGTCATGGTCCTCTTTGAGAACAGAAGAAAAACAACATGAACTCTTCCTACCATACAAATTACCACCACAACTTTTCTTTCTAATTCTTGGAATTCCATCTTTTCATTTCTGTTCAAATGAAAATGTCCTTGGGAAAGTAATATTAACATATTACCAGTTACATTATGTTAAATATTTAGGAAGTTGGGAAAGTATCACATGAGGGCACTAAAGTTGGCAGAAAGGAAAGCAGATAAAAACACTGGGGCATCAAAGGAGAAAGAAGGTATTAAGGATACTAATGATATACTAAATCTTCACAAATTTTCCAAGGAATGACTCCCATATAGGATTATTATTATGATCTGTAAGGAACCTTAGAGGTTATCTAGTTTAACCTCATTATTTTGTTCTAGAGGAAACTTAGTGGTAGAGCTGTTATTTGAACCTAGACCCTCCCTCTGACTTCATCATATTAACTGCTTCCCTCCCTTTCCATCTCCCTCTCTCGTCTCCCTCTACTTCTTCCTCTCCCTTTCCCCCTTTCCCTCTCCTCTTCTCCCTCCCCTCTTGTATTCTTCCTGTCTCTGTCTCTCTGCCTCTCTCTCTCTCTCTGCCTGTCTCTCTCTCTCTCTCTCTCCCCTTTCAAGTCTGCTTCACCTCTTCTCCCTCTTTCCTGAAAACAGGTTCAGCTGCTAAAAGTTATTTTAAAGGATGAATGCAAAAAATATCCCAAATGGGGGATACATATACCTTGTGTTCTATGCACCAGAATGTGATATGCTATATATGTCAGCACTAGGAATGTCTAGAAAATCTTTGTATCAATCGTCATAGCTCATATCCCCTAGGAAAACAGGTTGCACTGCAACTGACTTCTTTCTTAACATCTTGAAGAGAAAAATGTGAGAAGAAATAGAACAGCAAGGGACTTTCTGGGGATGTATGGAAGTTGGCTGTACATTAGGATGCCCAATAAAATGGGTATCCACTATAGTTCTGGATGTTAAAAGAAATCCAGAAGGGCCTAAAAATAATCATATAGGGGGCTTAAAATTAATTTAATATGCACCACATCTCCTTTTCCATTCTTTTATTGTTTTATTTCAGGAAGTTTTATAAAAGAATAGCCTAATGTTGTTGCTGTAAGGAATGCTAGTGTTCTTTCAGCCTTAGAGGATAAGGAGATCAAGAAATAAGCTTCCAAATATATAGAGAAGTAGACCAGCATCAGTAAATATGGATAAGGTCAATGCAAATTTAGTGGTGTTAATAAAATAATCAGTACTGTAGCAATTTGGAAGGTAGATCTTTAGAGCAGAATTATCACACACTAAGATCCACAAGAAGTAAGCAACCATCCCATAACACTTTCTGAATGTGCTAATGTGTTGATAATAAAAAGAAATATATAACTGCATGGTTTTTCTTATTCAGTGTGACCCATGGGAATATTATGTATTAATTAGTGGCCCCTGTTTCTATTTGAGTTTGATATCCCTGCTTTATAGATGCCCCTTTTCTCTGGAATTCCCCATATCTATGTAAAATGTGTATTCCACATGAATCTGTCTAGATATGGCTCAAAAAGGAATCATCTTCAGATTCTGCTTTGTTTGCCTTTTTCTAAGGGAAGTAATTGCTGCCAGGAGCAATGAGTATGTAAGTTTGTTGAGACCAGAAAGAGGCTGGGTCTTCTCTTCAGACTGATAAGGTACTAGGTTAGAATTATATCTATGTGCTTTCTTATATATTGTTAGTCTAGAGGACTAAAGCTTAACTTCTGATTACTATCGATATATAAGGAATGAAAGGTCCAAGAGGTGTGGTTTCATGATGTGTTGTGGTGGAATTGTCTCAAAGAATTCACAGTTACACCATCTCTAATACAAGTATAGGCATTTATTGAGATTGATGCCTCTCATGAAGCAGTCTAACTTCCAAGAGGAACCAGCAACTTCAGAGAAAGCAAGATAGATTTTTATAGGGTAAAGACTCAATTACATAACAGAAATTATGAATATTAAATAGGCAGGAGGGTTTTGTTAAGCCACAGGGGAACAGTGCATGCAATTATCCATAATACATATAGAAAAACCCATTTTGGGGGGTATGTATGTATGATATTATAATAAGTCTCTCTGTGTCATAAGTTTACCTAAAGGATAGATTTTGAAATTACTGTGCAGGTGACTACTTAGGGAAAGCCCCTTGTATTGTTTTGGAGTCCACATCCTTCTGGGGCATCCTGGTGCTGCTGCTTTCTAATTGGCTGAATATTGTGGTCCTGTCTAAGACTAGATGGATGAGGTTGTGGTTGAGTACATGGACATACCTACTGCTTCTGTGGGAAACATTAGGGGTTGGGTCAGTGTGCAGTAGCTAGCTAGAAGTAGTGGCTATGATCCCACCACATGGACAGGGCTGTTGTTTTGTGAGAAATATGAGTTCATGGATGCACTGGTTTTTCTAGCGAGTAGTGAGGCATATATGAAGAAGGTGGAATATTGTGTGTGTTGGCTAGGTAGGAGTAGTGGGCCTGCTGTGCAGTGGGGCCTGTCTTTATGAGGATTCCCATCACAAGTTATATATGCAAAGCCTGACTACTCAGAACATGCCAGTTCCACAAAGATAATCAGTAGTTAACAGCAAATAAACCCATGTATTCAAGTCAATAGCAATAGAAATAAGAGAAAGTAAACAGATGAGACTCTGCCAGACAATACATAGGAGGGAATGAACTTTCCCACTGGGAGCAAGATTTTTCAATTCATCCAAAAGAGACAGTCCCAGGTGTTACTCAAGAAGAAATTCCTGAAGTCTCTAACATAGCGAGCTTGAAGAGGTACATGAATCTTTCTCTCCCTTCAGGTCTGTCAAGAGAGTCTGGAACCTCATGTAGCCTTTCTCAAAGTTTGAAGCCAAAAGATAAAGATCTCTCTTTCCTCTGAAGCTCTCCCAACTTCACTCCCCATAACGGGGTGGAAATTTGAATAATCAATCCCCATGAATGAGGAGATTCTTATGCAAATGGCCTTTGGAAGGCAGGTTACTACTGTAAACTTTGAGGGAAATTTCTTATGTCCCAAACCACTTTACTAATCTGTGCCTCCTCTCTGCTCCCCAACCATACTTAAAGGAATATTATAGGCAGGAAAACATCAAAAGATTTGAGTGAGACCCCAACCCCCCACCTCCTCTCTGTGAAATATCTTATCCTTTCTATCTACTACAACAAGAACACTGTTGTGTGGGACAGATCAAAGAATCCCTCACTGAAAAGTATAACTTGATGTAATGAATGCCAGGGCAGAAAGGTGTCTCACCTCTATATTGGGACATCACCTTCCTCTTCCTTCCACTGCTAAAGTCGAATCTGACCCCAAGAGTGGGGCCAAATGTATCCTGTCACCTCTAGATATCTGGTTGTATTTTTGAGTTTCAGGTGACAGTGATTCTGTTGAAAGGTCAGTGTAAGTAGGGATCATATTTCCAGGGCCTAGCTTTTGTTGTTTTTGTTGTTTGTTCTCCTGGAAGAAGACGAATGACATCACACTGATCTGAGTGTGTCAGAGCTTTGCAAAGTCATCAGCTTCTCTCTTTCCTCTAGATATCTGAGTCCAGTAGCAAGACAAAAGTCAAGATGAATGGTGAAGGCTATGGATGGCCTTGGTTTTTCTAAATTAAAGTCTTTTCCATTTTGACTGGGGCCATACCCGTTCTATAACTAAGGACTAGGTGTGTGTTTGTCCTTCATTGCAGAAGAAGAACATGCCATCAGAGAAATAATGACATGACTTGCACTTGACTTTATTTTGAGTGAGGGAGGGCTGTGTAGGTCACCAGTCTCACTTTTCCTCCAGAGCCATCTGAATCCAGTGACCAGATATTCATCAGGATGACTGGAGATGACCCAGGATGAGGCAATTGGGGTTAAGTGACTTGCCCAAGATCACACAGCTAGTGAGTGTCAAGTGTCTGAGGTGAGATCTGAACTCAGGTCCTCCTGACCGCTGGACTAGTGCTCTATCCACTACACCATCTAGCTGCTCCTAAGGACTAGGTAAGAATTGAGACAAAAGATAACCCAATTTACCATCCCAAAGATATCAATCTGGAAGGGAAAGACCCTCATTTTAAGTCTGGAACAGAAAAATAAATGCTATTTACTCTCATTATAGGCCATCAAAACCTAAACAATGAGCCAAAGAGGCTTGGACTGGGTCATTCAAAGAAAGCCAGAATGATTTGAATTAAAGGCTTAGTCAATTAGCTCCATTTAAAGCACAATGGATTGTTTTGCAGAGCAGTATTTTAAGAAATCAAAAATAAAAACTGCACGCATAGGACAAAAGTAAATTTTCCCAGCTTTTTCAAAAAAAAAAAAAATAAGAAGAAGGAGAAAGAGAAAGCAGAGGAGGAGGAAAAGAAAATAAACAATACCATTTCCCAACTTCTGTTCAAATTGTCAGGTTGGTTTTCTAGAAGGCAGCTAACTACTATTCTCAGACAGCATGTTAAAGATAGTGAACATGAACTGATGCGAAGTGAAATGAGCAGAACCAGGAGAACATGGTACACAGCATTAGCAGTACTGTGTGATAAAAAAAAGCTGGGAATGACAGCTATTCTCAGTAATATAATGATCCAGGACAATCCCAAGAGACTCAAGATGAAACATATTAACTACCTCCAGAGAAAAAACCAGTGTTGTCTGAATACAAACTGAAGCATGCTATTTTTTCTCTTTCTTTCTCTTTTTGTATAAAATGACCAATATGGAAATACTTTGTATGATTGAACCTACGTTGGATTGCTTGCTGTCTCAGAGGGGAGGAAGGAGAGGGAAGAAAGAAAAGATAGAATTTGAAACTTAAAACTTTCTAAAAATGTGAAAAAAGTTTTAACATGTACCTGGGGAAAAATATAATATTATAAAAATGACTAAAAAGTCTGGTTCATTCCTTCCCATACATACGCTAAACTTACACTATAATAGGAGTGAGGCACATATGTAATACCCTACACATGACAAATGTTTACCATTACTTGTTGATTGATTGCATTATGTATCTTTGTCCCCCCTTCCATTTTTTTTTTCTTTCCAACACTAAACTTGAATGCCTTTCCTTGTGTTTATGTGAAAAGCTACACTGACTTCACTCACGCTATAGTATTGCAGAACTGGTTTTTTTTTTCAAAACTCTAGGTTATTCAACATGCCTGGAATGAACTACCTTCTCACTTCTATGTCTTGGAATGCATTTTTTCTCTATAGTGATATATCAATATTTCTCCTAATTATTATCAAAATACATTTTCAGTATTATAGTTGCTTTGTTGTCATTTCAGTCACGTATGACTCTGTGACTCCATTTAGAATTTTCTTAGCAAAGATACTGGAATGGTTTGCTATTTTCTTCTTTAGCTAATAATTTATAGATGTGGATACTGAGGCAAACAGGTGAAGTGATTTGCCCAGAGTCCCATAGCAAGTAAGAGTCTAAGGCCAGATTTGAACTCAGGAAGATGTCTTCCTAACTCCAGGTCTGGCACTCTGTCCAATGAAACACTTAGCTGCCTTAAAAATTGTTGTCAGTATCATAGGCACATGAGTAATTAGAGGTTTCAGATACTTTTAACTTAGGAGCACTTCTTCTGATTGGTGCAGCATGGTCTACAGGAATAAACACTGAGTATGAATTCAGATTGCCTAGGTTCAACTCATTGCTCTTGTGTTTACAAACTTCTACTTTAGGTTATTCCCGTTCCCCGAAGATGCTAGTGTTTAGCCCTGCCTTTATGCTTTCTATATTCTTGTACCCTCTATCCCAAAGTCCACTGGTTTGAGGCTGTCTCCTTATTGTTGGAGATGAAGACCTTGACTTCCATAAGTGCCAAGGCAGAGTTGGTAAGAGACAGAGTTTCAATTCTCAGAAGTTCCCCTTAGGGTAGGTCAAGCTTCAAGTCTTCTCTGAACATCGAGTTGGCTTCCAATTTTGAGAAAGAATATGGAAGTGGCCAACCCCACCTCAGATTCTTGAAGGAAAAGACCTTATGCAGACAGAAGAGGAACAGGCAGGATCCATCATTTTGTTGAGGTTTAAACCCAGGGACACCAAAAGCTGTTGAGGTTTCATGATGTGCTGTGCTGGACTATCTCAAAGAATTTAGTCAGACCACCTCTAATCCAAGTACAGGCATTTGTTGAGATTGATGCCTCTCATGGAGCAGGCTAAGTTCCAAGAGAAACCAGCAACCTCAGAGAGAGCAAGATGGATTCTTATAGGGTAAAGATGGAATTACTTAACAGAAATTTACACAGAATATATGAATATGATTAATATTAAAAAGGCAGGAGGAGTTTGTTAAGGGATTAGGTAATAGAGGAGGGATCCCATCTAGGTGGTGTTTAAACATGCTGGTCATGCTACCCTCCAATTGATAGCTATTGTGGTCCTGTCTTGGGCTAGATGGAGGATGTATTTGTGATTGATTACAAGAACATACCTATTTCTGCGGGAATGGGTCTGAGGGTCATGTCTGGGTAGAGATAGTGGCTGGGTTCCCACACCTACTGTTTATGTGAGAACTATGAGTTTCAGGGACATACTTGTGTTCTAATGAGCAGTGAGGCATATATGAAGTTAGGACATAGGCTGGATTGTGGGGGAGCTGGTAGGTACAGTGGGCCTGTAATGAAGTTAGGCTATTGGGGCTGGGGGCAGCTCTATTAGGACTACATCAATTTCACTATTCTCAGTTTGCTATTCTAGAGACTGGGGAATTATCCTTTGGGTGAGATTCAGGACTCTGTCTTAATTGAGCTGTTGCATTGCTCCCAATGAGATAGCTCATTCACTCTGTATTGTCTGTTATTTATTCTCTGATGATTACCTTCTGAGATTTTAGCTTTACTATAATTTGGTTTAACTTTTTTTTTTGTTTGTTTGTTTCTATGTGTGTTTGTTGTGAAAATGGATTATATAGGAAAGTAGTCAAACAGAGCTCAGGGTCCTTTTCATCCTCCAAATGACAAAAGAATAAAAAGTTAGCTCAAACCCAATCCTGTCGCCTGACTAATATTTAAGGGACCAGACAGATAGAATCCTAGTCTGATACTCCCTTTCCTCTGAGGAAAGCAGAGTAGTGGCCTCTAGCCCTAATCTCTCACTTTCCATCATGGCTTGGAGAGGAGTGGAGATGGGACAAAATGACAGGCCCCCTTGCCACATGTAGGCCTCTACATCTGTGGGGCCCACTCCTCTTACTCTATTATCTTGCATTTTAAATATATTTTGTACACAGACATACCCAGCCAGGTACTCACACACACATATGGCACTATTATTTTTATATTTGTATCTCCACAGCCTAGCATAATCCTGGCACATATTACATGCTTAATAAATAATGTTAATTAATTTTTGATATAGCCCTTTTGACTGGTTTGTATCTTCTTTGGAAATCTTTTGAGTACCTAAAAAGAAGCTGTGTAATGGACCAGGGCAGATATCCTTACCATAATAACTTGATTCCTGTTGTATGGCATTTACATTTATAAAGCGATTTAAAAGATCCATATATATATATAAAATCTCATTAGACCCTGGAAGCAGCTCTCTGAAATAAGAAGAGTTCATGATATCACACTTTACAAATGAGGACTTAAGGGTCAGAGAAATTGAATGACTTCCCCAAGGTCACATGGCTAGTCTAGTATTGAAAGAAAGAAAGTCTTAACAGCAAGATCAGGGCTCCTCTGCTCGTCCTGCTACATAGACAACAACACTGGTTAGCAGAATTGTCTGAGGTCATTAACCAGAAGGTGGGTGACTATGAACTTCTTAGATGGTGAAGGAAACTTCTTCTAATACCTGCTTGGGGATAGTCGCAGGAAATCTGAAGTGCTCGAGGTATAGATGTCTCTTGTAACTACAAATGATTTGGAAAGAAGCTTGGTACACTAAATCAATAGCAAATGTACATTTTCTTTCAATTTATCACATGACAGTGTCAGTGATGGTGATTTATTTGGTATGGCAAAGCTCTGTCCTGATAGTTTTCTTGATTAAATTGCTACTGGATTCTATGTGAGCTGTTTTGGGGGTGCCATGAGAAGCTTAGTCACCATTTTGTTGATCATTTTTATTAATCTATGCTTTAAAAAAATGTATTTGTGCAACTCCTAAAAGTGCTGAATTTCACTCTTCTTCAGCCTAAATAAGACATAATCTATCTTTCCCTGATACCTGGTTACTGACAAATCTCTAGGCATTCCTGGTCTTTAAAATCAATCCTACCTCATTCATTTCTCAGCATATCAGAACAAACACAAGACACAGCAGTGTCATGACTGTTTTAGGAATTGCAGATTATGATATTTAAAATGTACTGATATACTCTGATAACTGCAATTAAAATTCATCAAAACGTGGCAGTACATTCTGCTCCTTACACACTATTTACTTTAGCTTAATTGTACTAGCTTGATGGTATTTTTCATCCATCATAATTTGTTTGATCCCCCTTGATCATCTCTCAATGTATGCCTGTTGGGGGTGTAAGCTCAGTTCCATGTGGACAGTCTCGGGTGGGTAAAGGTGAGAGCTTCTAAACCTTAGAGTTCTCATGAGGACCCCCAGGAAACAGCAGGGAATTAAGGAGTGAGATCTCGTGTATTTCTGCCTCTTCCCGTGTGAATGTGATGGGAGAGAGCATCCCTACCCTCGAGACTGGCCCGGATCTGGGCACACCTATTGTTATCTAACAGGCACGGTATTCAGGTGCAAACTACGCGGCCGGAGAGCTTAAGTAGGGTCAGGGAAGCCTGAAGGCGCTCTTAGCGGGAGGGGCCCTTACAGGACAGAAGGCGCCTCATCCCTTTTCCTCTCTTCGCCCTCCCTTCCCCCTCTCTCCCCACTTCCACTTCTGCTTCCAATCTCTTACTGTAAGATCTTTGCCTCCTTGGGAGACTTCTCTCTCCCTCCTCAGGAAGAGTTCCCCCTTCACATGTAACCAGGACCCTGAATAAAGCCTAACCCTTGTTCGACTCCGGAAAGTCTCTTCTTTCATATGTTTATCCAGTTTGGCCAACCGAAGACCTGGGACAGGTAAGGTAAGACTCGGGTAGCCCTCAGGCCTCTAGGCCTGGCAGTTGGTGCATCCAAACAGGGACAGGCGCAGATATCCTGGGTGGTTGGGACACCCGGAAGGGGCTATGAAAGACGCGAGTCCTGAATCCTAGATTTGGAAGGAGAGAAAGAGTGAGTAGCTTCCTACACCCATGGGAAAAGGGCAGGGATGGGGAATCAATTGCCAGTAATAAAGCCAGAGGAACAGGAGGTCTGGGCTGAGATACTTTACAGGGAATGCAGGGAGGCGGGGGTCACTATAGAGTTAAACGACCTCCGAGAATTTTGTAAAAGGATTTGGAAGGTCTCTCCCTGGCTCGAGCAGACCGGAATATCAAGAGAAAGATGGGGAGCGGTCGGAGAACAAATGACCGCTTATGAACAACAATGCCCTGGGGAGCTGGAGGATTTAGATTTCCTGATATTCAGTGTGATTAAAAGTCTTTTGGAAGGCCCGGAGAGACCAGGGCGGGATTGGAATGAGAGTGGAAGCGGAGAGAGGGGAGGGGAGAACCCTGGCAAGCAGAAAGTTAAGGAGTGTAGAGAAAAAATAGGTTCAGAGCTCCATCTAGCAGATGGGAAAGGCGAGGCAGGGGAGCATATATCGTGTCTTCCCTCTGCGCCTCCTTATATCACGCTCCATACTGGAGCGGATAGGACCTGCCTTAGTGGTCCCTCAGTACCCTGGCACTGGAAGCTCAAAGAAAGCCAGAGACCAGTGTGGGGAATAGGAGGGTGCCAAAATACCTTAGAGACAATGCACCCAGTAAAGTGGGAGGCAGAGGATCGCCAAGGGACCGTATGGCCGTTGGTGATTCCAGGACTTAGTTTTAACATCTGGGGCAGAGACATCATGAGCCGCCTGGGGATGAGGCTATCAAATTTCTAGTAAGGGCCATTGCAGTTGCACTGGAGTCCCCACCCTTGAATTGGAAGTCAGACACCCCGATTTGGGTGAAGCAATGGCCCCTGACTCCAGAAAAACTCCAGGCACTACAAATACTGGTTAAGGAGCAATTAGCACCCTGGAATGCTCCTGTGTTTGTTTTAAAGAAAAAATCCGTAAAATTCAGGTTCCTTACGGATGTTAATCAAACATTTGTAAGCACCAGGCAGCAGCAATACCAAAGTAAACAGCTGGTATGCAGCCTTATCAACTTCACCTTAAAGGCGATCCTCGCTAAACAAAAAAGGGGAAGAGGTTGCCTAACACAATCAGAGCTTGATACAGCTGTCTCAAAAAATTCACATACTACTCCAGCAATGAGACATTTTGTGACTATTCCATGACAACCCCGCAAGGAAAGTAATACCCAGGCTGGAAATAAGGACACATGGGCCATGGTAAAGGATATGGCCTCAGGGAAATGGCAAGGTCCGTATAAGATACTAATATGGGGTCCAGGATATGTTTGTGTCTCCACAGGAAAAGGGGACACGTGGATTCCCATTAGAAGGATCCGTAGGTGGAAACCGGTGTCAGAGACGATGGAGAAGCAGGAAGCGACGAGCCTGGAGACCCTGGAGACCCCGGAGAAGGATCATGCACCACCTGAGTCTGACAGCTTTAACCTTGCTGCCCAGAGAGAAAGCAGCACTCATCCCAACCACTGACATTGCTGCCCACTCCATCTAGGCATCTCCTTTCAGCGGCTGAAGGAGGACTTTGGCATCACAAACTCAGGACACATGGGGGGAGGTGACCAACTTTTCGCCTGAATACCACAGGCTTGGCTGTTGAGATCCATTTGCATGACTGAGGGGGTGGTGATGTGTAAGGCGCCAGCACTGAGCTACTTCTCTTAGAATATGCTTTGGAATTAGTGATTGCACTTCCTCTTGTTGTAACTCAGCCATTTAGTTTCATCTTTGTTTTATTTGATGCCTCCCTTTGTCAGTTGTGCTAGCTGCAGATTTCTGTATAAATGAAGTTCTTGTTGTGGGGTACTCATATGCTAAAGGCCTTCCTAACCCACTCAGCCTCCAGCCGCTATTTGCTCTAGGGCCATGTGCGCTCTGCGCAAAACAAAAAAGGGGAGATGTTGGGGGTGTAAGCTCAGTTCCATGTGGACAGTCTCGGGCGGGTAAAGGTGAGAGCTTCTAAACCTTAGAGTTCTCATGAGGCCCCCGAGGAAACAGCAGGGAATTGAGGAGTGAGATCTTGTGTATTTCCGCCTCTTCCCGTGTGAACGTGATGGGAGAGAGCATCCCCGCCCTCGAGACTGGCCCAGATCTGGGCACACCTATTGTTATCTAACAGGCACGGTATTCAGGTGCAAACTACACGGCCGGAGAGCTTAAGTAGGGTCAGGAAAGCCTGAAGGTGCTCTTAGCGCTGAGGGGCCCTTACAGGACAGAAGGCCCCTCTTCCTTCTCTCCTCTCTTCCCTCTTCCCTATCTCCCTACTTCCACTTCTGCTTTCATTCTCTTACTGTAAGATCTTTGCCTCCTTGGGAGATTTCTCTCTCCCTCCTAAGGAAGACCTCTCCCTGCACATGTAACCAGGACCCTGAATAAAGCCTAACCCTTGTTCGACTCCGGAAAGTCTCTTCTCTCATACGTTTATCCGGTTTGGCCAGCCGAAGACCTGCGAGGTAAGGTAAGACTCGGGTAGCCCTCAGGCCTCTAGGCCTGGCATATGCCAAACTACATTTTCCCTTTCAAATTACCTAAACAGCCTCCATGTTCTTAAATCTCCAGTTTATGTACTGTGCAAGCAATCAATACCCAAGTGGCTAACTCATTAGTAGGTTATCCCTAAGTCCAATTTTTAAAATTTATTTTATTCTGAACTTAAGAAATAAAACAAGCATTTTATAACAGAAGAAAATAAAAAAAGCTGATTGCACATGAAACTCTGAATCTATTATGTAGAACTTTCGATTTCTTTTAAATATAATTTGAAGTTGTCATGTTACTTTATTTCCTTTTTCTCTCCTCCCCCTCCTTCACCCCAGAAACGGTTACCATTAAACACAAATATGTACGAGTCTGTGTGTGTGTGTTTGTGTATGTGTGTACGTGTGTAAACTCATTCTATACATATCATTTCTTTTTTAATCAGTTCCTTCTCTGGTTGGAGAGAGCTTCTTCCTTCATAGGTCTTTTGTAATTATTTTGGTATTTGTAATAGTCAAAATGACTTAATTGTTCAAAGTTGTTCTTAAAACAATAATGCTGTTACTGTGTACATTCTCTTGATTCTGCTTGTTTCACTGTTATTTTGTACAACTCCATCCATGTTTTTCTAAGATCATCAAGCTCATCATATTTTATAGCGCAGTAATATTCCATCACAATCATATACCACAACTCATTTAGCCATTCTCCAAATGATGGGCATCCCTACAATTTCCAGTTCTTTGCTTCCAAAAAGAGAGCTTCTATAAACATTTAAAAATATATAAGTTCTTTTCCTTTTTCCCTAATCATCTTTAGAAATAGACCTTGTAGTAATATTGCTGGGTCAGAGAGAATACACAATTTTATAACTCTCTGGGCAAACTTCCAGATTGCTCTCCAAAATGGTGAGCTCATTTCACAGTTCTGTCAATAGTGAATTAGTGTACCAATTTTTCCACATCCCCTCGAACATTTGTTGCTTTCTCTTTCAATCATTTTAGTCAATCTGATAAGTATAAAATGATATCTTCAGGTTGTTTTAATTTGTATTTCTTTAATTAACAATGGTTTAGTGCATTTCTCCATATGACTATAAATTGTTTTGATTTCTTTATCAATAAACTCCCTGCTTACATCCTTTGACCATTTATCAGTTGAGGAATGACTCATATTCTTGTAGATTTGACAGTTCTTTATATGTTTGGAATATGAGACCTTTATCTGAGAAACTGTCTATTAATTCCACACCCAAATCCAATTTTCTACTTTCTTTCTGATCTTGGCTATGTTAACATTATGATCCCAAGGCCCATGCAGGGACCTGAAATGAAACAGAGTCCAACACACCAATTAAATGCATTTATTGTCTGAAAAACGATTTGTAAGGGAGAGATGACCCTACGAAGGAACAGAGAGGTAGAGAGAGTGCTTCAGTTGCCCAAATGGGTGAGAGAATATAGTTTCCAGAGGTTTTCAGGAACTTGGCAGGTGGGGGAGGGGGGGAAAGGAGGGCAGCGAGAACAGGGAGGGAGGGGGTTGTGTGTGTGAAGTTTAAGGGAGAAGACATCTGTAGACAGAATAAGCCAGGGAGCAAAGTGTTTGGAAAATCCTGGGTCTGCAGCTGCTGCTGAAAGCTGCCTTGAGCTGTTCAAGGTTGGTCTGGCCACTGCAGTCATTTCCAAATTCACTTTGAGTTCACTTTGCAAAGAATCACTGCTATGTTAAGCAGTTCTAAGCCTGAAAACTCCTTCTAATTTTCTATTTATTGTGTAACTCCATTGTCCTGCTCCCCTGTGAAGAAGGGAAGCTCTAGCATATAGCATAGTCATTGCAGAGTTTATGTCCACAGCTACATTTATATGTACAAAACCTTTTAAATTTAATGTAATTGAAATTATTCATTATTTATGCCCTATACTCTTCTCTATCTCTTCTTTATTCATAAATGATTCAACTACCCATAAGTCTGATAGGTAATATGTTTGAAATTCTTCAAATTTTCTTTCAATATCTCTTTATGTATCTTGGTCATGTATCCATTTTGATTAGTAAATGGTGTAAGATATTGGTTTGTGCCCAATTTCTGCCATACTACTTTCCAGCTTTACAAATAATTAATGAATTCTTATCCCAACAACTTAAGTCTTTACACTTGTCAGAATCAAGGTTATCATAATTTGCTGCTGTAAATTTTATGTCTTAGTTTCACTGATCTTCCTCTCTGTTTCTTAGCCAATACAAGATAGTTTTCATCGTTACTGCTTTGTAACATAGTTTAATGTCTGGTACTGTTTAACCTCATTTATCTGCATTTTTTTACTTGTTCCTTTAATATCCCTGAACTTTTGTTCTTCCAAATGAATTTTACTACTATTTTTTCTAATTTAAAACATTTTGGTTATTTAATTGGAATAGCATTGAATATATAAATTGGTTTAGGGTAAAATTGTCATTTTTATTATATTGGCCCTCCCTACTCATGAACAATTAACATTTCTCTACTTTATTTAAATCTGATTTTATCTGTATAAAAACGTTTTTTGTAATGTTGTTTATATAGTATCAGGGTTTCTCTTGGCAGATATACTACCACGGTAGCTTATACTCTCTAGAGATTTTAAATGGGGTGTCTCTTACTGTCTCTTCTTGCAGGATTTTGTTTGTGATATAGAGGAATGCTGATGATTTATATGAACTTTATATCTTGCTACTTGACTAAAATTATTAATTTCTTCAACTAACTTTTTAGTTGAATTTTTGGGATTTTTCAAGTATATTATCATATCATCTGCAAAAAGAGATAGTTTTATTACCTGATTTTCTATTATGATTCCTTCTATTTCTTTTTCTTGTTACTATTGCCAGGATTTCCAATACAATATTGAATAATATTGGTGACAATGGGCATTTTTGCTTCACAGTGCTTCCCCCCATTACAAATAATACTTGCTAATGATTTTAGATACATGCTTTTTATCAGTTTAAGGAAAAATCCATTTACAACTGTGCTTTTAATTGTTTTTTTTTTAAGAAAAATGAGGGTTGTACTTTATTGAAAACTTTCTACATCTATTGATATAATTATATGATCTTGTTACTTTTATTACTGATATGGTCAATTATCTTAATAGTTTTCCTTACATTGGACCATCCCTCTATTCCTGGTATAAATTCTGAGTGGTCATAATATATAATCTTTGTAATATATTGTTGTTATCTCTTAGCTAGTATTTTATTTAAGATTTTAAAATCAAATTAAAAATGTTCTTTTTTTTTTTAATAATACTGTGTGGACTTTAGAACTCCCAACGTTTTCTTTGTTTATCTTTTCCAAATACTTAACTATTTTCTGTTAGGTTTTGGGCTGCTTGCCCTCCTTTAAACTCTCCTCTTCATATTTTTCCAGTACTTAATTGTATTTGATCTCTGACTTTTTGTTAACCCTGAACATATTTGAGTTTCAGTGAATGTTCTGAGTCTGGCTTGTCTATCTGGTTATGATCCATGGCCTTGCCTTGACCTGTGATATTTAGAACCACCTTTACTACAAACTGTTTATTTTGTTCTAGGCTCCTGGTTCCACCTTGACCATCATCTTCTAGTTAGTTCTAGTGTTGGGCCCAATTTATACATATCCTCCATGCTGTATTTTCAGGATTACAAGAGTTTTTATGGTTCCAGAGCCTTGGCAGTCTGTGAGAGAAGATAATTTCTAGTTCAATGTTGACAATCCCTTGGAAATGTATGACTTTGTTTGCCCTTCCCAGACACATTGAAAACTGGAATCTGTATTACAGCAGAAAAAAAAAAATGCAAGATTTGGAGTCAGAAGATGTGGGCTGGAGTCAGCTTTCTCCCAACTGGTTTTGTTACCTTAGACAAATTACTTAAACTCTCTAGGTCAGTTTCTTAATTTGTAAAATAAGAAGTTTGAACTAGATGGTCCCAAAGATCTTTTCTAGCTCTGTATCTGTGCTCTCAAAGGTACATACTGTCTATCTGACACTGAGCAACTGATGTGACCTCCACGTGGCTAAGCTAAGATTATAAATTGCTGAACACGCTTCAACCTGCATTGATAGGGAAAATTTCATCACTGGTAGTTCCCTATGTCATCAAAATTATAGGTCTGAAATAGGAGCAACAATAACAGGAAGAAAAGCTATAGTGATACAGACATTGATGATTCCAATAACTAAAATTATGATCATTTATTTATTTATCTGTTGATTATTCGTGTGCAACTGTTGTTGACCTCATTTGGGGTTTTCTTGTTAAAGATACTAGAGTAATTTGGCCAGGTCCTTCTGCAACTTATTTGACAGATGAGGAAACTGAGTCAAACAGGGTTAAATGACTTGCCCAGGGTCACACAGCTAATAAGCTCTCTCTTATTAGGTCCCGAATTATGTGTCAGTTCTGTGCATTTATAGAGTTGTGAATCTAGAAAGGGCCTTTATTCTTATTCAAAGAAATTGCCACATACTTTCTGAATAGGGATTTGGCCTATAACTTTTCCTAACAGTTTTTACCCAAATGAAAATTTTTGGAAACTGAGACTACAGTATTTCATTTAAGAACATTAACTAACCTATTAAAAAGTAAGCTTGTTCAACAAATTAATGAAATATTAAACACCCTTTTAAAATCTATGATATATAATAAAAATTGATATCTGTACATAGCTTCTTTTATTTTCTAGACTAAATTTTAAGGATCCTTTCAATATGTGATACTGCTGTATACAGCTTCTTGTACCTTAGCTCTCTCATGATCTCAAGTTTAATAGGGATATTTAGGCATCATAAATATTCATTGAACTTTTTAAAAAAATCTTCATCTATCAAGTATTAGCGATGTTAATTCCTTGACATTCAGTGCCATTTGTGGAAGGTAGAGAACGAACATAAAGGAACAAGGAAGAAAAAGGGATGAAAGGAAGAAAGAAATATTTCATAATTGAACTACATTTTCTCCTCACAACAGATTGGCTAGCCAAACCTCAATAAGAATTCAGATAGAATGACAGAGGGATACAAATATACCCTTTTCCTTTGTCTCTTCTCCATTTTCTATTGTTTGAATATCTGAGAAAGTTTGATTAGTTGCAAAGAAAGCAAAAATCTTAAAACGTAAAGCTCCTATCTTTGTTCATTAAGTCAGCATATAAACTGTGTAAGGATGGATTTGAGGAGAATTTGCCTCAGATTTTAGTAGCCAATTTGTGTCCCACGCATTCCAGACCTCATGGACTCCACTTCAAATGGTGGAAATGTTAAATGGGTCACTTATGTATGTAGCTTCTTTACTTCTGCCTAGCTATAAAACTATGTGCATCTAAAGTTAAATTAGATTGAGGCATTCAATGCTCAATCGATCAATACAGACACAGGCAAGAAAGAGTGTGTAAATAAGAAAACATATAACTGCGATAGAAACTAAGAGAAAACCAATAGAAAATAGTCAGGCTACACTCTTGAACAAATACAATATCTTTCCCTTCTTCTGATGAGACATTGAGATTTAAGTTCCCTCAAATTCATGACTAGTTTTGAAGGCATGGATATAGGATATCTTGCCCATATAGGAATGAAAGTTGAAACTTCATTGAAGGGATGTATTACTATAATCTATATATATTACTATAATGATTACTAAAACTATATTTGTATTGTGTCAATACAATTCCCTGCTTAGGGTGCCTCACATGTTGCTCAGGGTTTACCCATCCAGCAGCTGGATTGGTCAAGGTGTTTTAAGTCCTTACTTTACTCCATTCTTATGAAACTGACAGTGACCATTCCTCCTTGGCCTTTTGTTGAGAACACACACACACACACACACACACACACACACACACACACGCATGCACGCACGCACACTCAACCATGCTTGTATTAATGTAGAGATTTTTTTCCCCCTCTTTGTTGAGGAAGAGAATGAGATGAGGACATAAAACTACAACCAAGCCAAACCAAAACAATAGTCTCCCTATATCTTATCCTGCTCTGATTTGCAAAGAGTTTTCCAATGGAAGACAAGATTTGGTAGGTCCTAGAAAAAAAAATATAAATGTTTTGCAATATAGACTCCATGACACTTATGTGTGTTGTTTAAGGACCAGCTTAATTAAGTTTAGGAGGACTGACCAATAAGCAATGATTATTTTAGAATATAATATCTCATGGTAATTATCTATTATGTCTTAGAAGGCATTGCAATTTTTGTTGGTGGAAGGAGTAATCCCACCAAAGAAATTAGAAATATTAGATATAGATGAAAAAATCTGGAAAGGATTTAAAGAGATTAAAAAAAAGTATTGAGAATAAAATTCGTTAGCTAAAGAAACTAGGATCATATGCCCAAAGAAGAAAAAAGTGTAGCAATGAGTGAAACTGGCTGCTCTCAAGTTATTACAGTTTTTACATTCACATATCCACACATTTGCTCACTTGCCTATGGTGTGTAAGAATAATTCCCAGATGGTTTAAGGAATCAGTTAATGGAGAGAACTTGGTATCTATTTTCATTTTCTTTGCTGGAACTCATGTCAATGTTTTCAGTTCAAGGTAGACAGGGTAGAAAGCAAAAATAAAGGAAAAATAAAGGTCTTTCTTTTTGAGATTTCTAGCAATTATTGCTAAGATCAGAAACATTTATGCCAATGTAGACTTGGATAGCAAAAGACTTTTTTTTGTATGAAAAGAAGATCAGTGAACATAACTGTAATGTTGAATTATCTGTGTGGGTAATTTGAGAAATGAAGCATAAAAATCACATATTTACCCATTGCTAAAATGTGTGAGCTGAAAATGAGTATCCCTTTAGGAGTGGCATTAGAGCACCTGAAAGACTTTTCGCAGTTGTGATGGTTGTCATCATGTTACTCTGAAAGGCATAGGCTCAATGCAATTTGTATGTGGTGATTTTAGGCCAATTATGCTGAGCTAGCCATATTCCTGTTTAAATGCTGATATGGATACTAACTCCATATGCTAGAGACCTCAGAAAAATGCAGTCCTATGCTTCTTAATGACTTCCCCCCACCTTACCTCAGTTTCAAAATGTATAATTTTAACTTTCTGGATGTTGATATATCCTGGCTAACTGCCACATTTGGAAATAGATCTACAATGGGGATGTTTGGAATTAAGTTACCTTGATTGGAATTGTCTGTTTGGTACTTAATGAAGAAAACTACTAGAAATTATCCTAATTTGTTTAAAATAGACTTCTTAGCTATGAGAAGAGCCCACTAAGGAGCATGGACACTTTACAAAAGTTTCTGAATGCTGTTTGGGAGCTCTGCAAATCTTTTCCTTTTTCCTTCCTCCTTCTCTAACTTGTTCTGAGGAAAATAATTGTAATGGTAGCAGTTTCAAGTTTTGCCTTGGCTATTAGCTCATACCTGCATCTATCATATTACTCTTTGCCATAGGAACTTAATGAATGGAATAAAGCCAGTCAAAATGGTTTATCTTTTGGTCAATATTTTAGGTAACTAGAGTCTAAGGACAAGAATGGTTATGATATCTTTAAATCCTCTTCTATTTACATACAAATATTTATAATTTGTGATAGTGGTACTTTTCCTTTATCATAAGAAATTTGTAAGTATGGCATCTAGAATTCATTCTAGATTTTTTGAGACTATATAAGAAGTAATTTTTTACTCAGTGATGGTATCCTAGAAGCTAACTAAAATGTTAACTCTACATAATCTGTGTCCTTTGCCTGATTCTTGGAACGTATTTCAACAATCCAGGTATTGCTTCTTTTATTGTCTTTCTATTAGGACCAAAGAGAAAACTAAACTTGACAGTCCTTGTAAAACAGATGATATATGAAGATTCAGTTAGAATTTTTATTTTATTTTATTTTAGCACTTATCATGATGTATGTACATATATATGTATTTATACATACATAACAAAAAGTATGTGTGAGTGTGTACATATATGTGTGCATACATGCATACACACATATACCATACACATATATACATGTGTATATGTGTATATACACATGTGTCTGTATGTGTGTTTTGTCCTTCTTTGCCAAAGAAGACCATGCCATCAGAGAAATAATGACATGACTTGCACTTGACTTTGTTTTGAGTGAGGGAGGGCTGTGCAGGTCACCAGTCTCACTTCTCCTCCACAGCCATCTGAATCCGGCTAACAGATATTCATCAGGATGACTGGAGATGACCCAAGATGAGGCAACTGGGGTTAAGTGACTTGCCCAAGGTCACACAGCTAGTGAGTGTCAAATGTCTGAGGTGAGATTTGAACTCAGGTCCTCCCGACTCCTGCACTGGTGCTCTGTTTACTGTACCACCTAACTGCCCCATACACATATGTATACACACATAATATTTATACACATACATGTGTATATGTGTGCATATACATATATTCATATATACACATGCATGTGTATATATACATGCATATACACACATGCATACATACCTGCATAAGTGCATACGGACTATCTATGAATTATTCCCCATGCTTGGAATTTACTCCATTCTTGCCTTTATGTCTTGGAATCCTTGTTTTCTTTCAAGGCTGACACTGATGCCATCTCATCATGTCAACAAGTAGCTGTTAGTCACTTGCTATGTTCTAGGAATACAAATGGAAAGACATTTCTTACACTCAAAGAGGTTCTCTTGTAATAGGAGGAGACAGCACATACAGGAAAAATAAAAGGAGATAGGGGAGATGATACCTGCATAGAGTCATAATGGAGAAAGACTGGATAGAGAGGAGTGAATTCTGAAAAAGAACAAAGACATGTAGGGCTATGGAGAAATTCCTTAAAATGGAGAGAGGAAACTGACACTCCCTGAGGGGTCTTCAAAAATGGAATGAGCTTCCACAGTGAGGTCAGGCATTATGTGAACCACTATGGTGAAGAGACAACAAAGAGTGAACTGCTAGTGTGAAAAAGCTACTGTGACCTGCAGGAGAAGTTCTGATGAATTAGATGTGGAGCCTGAAAAACAATGAAGACAAGACAATGTGGGTGTATTCCTCAAAATGTTAGCTCTAGAAAAACCTGCCAATTAGAAGAAGGGTCAACAGGGACACAGTGAACTTATAGAGTGAGAAGGCTATTATGGCATGATGGAGAAATTCTGGAAAGTAAGGAAAAGGAATGAATGAAGAGGAATGAAAACGTGGTTGGCCTGAGCACTTCCCTTAAAATAAAGGTTCTCTTACATAAAGCCTTCCTATTTCTTTCTTAGTATACTCTCTTTCCTCAATTATTCTAATAGACTATAAATGTCTTTCAGGAAAAAGACTATTTTGTTTTTCTCTTTTTATCTCCAACTTCCAACATAGTGACTTGTGAATATTAGGTACTCAATAAGTATTTGTTACATTGAATTGTATTATCAGCCAGGGCAAAATTTCCCCCTTAAGCAGGACATTCTCAGCCTTAAGGATATAGAATTATATGACTATTTCATTTTTTTAAAAAATAGAACAAAATGAGTCTATTTCAAATATTTTAGGGCTAATTTCTATTCTTATACACAAGGAAGTTTACTAGAGAGCAATGGGAATTTGGGATGCATGACCAAGACCTGACTGAACACAACTTTTGTCAGAGATGCTTCCGAATCGACAATCTGTGGTAATTTCTTTTTTCAAGCATTTAGAAAAAAATCATATTTAGCAGCTCCTAAATCTCAATAAGTCTGATTGGATTCTTTTTTCTTTTCTTTGGCTCTCATCTAGCTAGACTTATATTCATGACTGAAAGCTGTAATTAGCACAGACCAGATTCATGGAGTAGCTAAGAGGCAAAATTCTTTTTTTTTCTTCCTACTTTAAAGAAAGGTCAGCAGGATGAAAGCATACAAAAGGAATTTATATGCCAATGTTAAGTGTGGAAGAAGAAAAGGATAAAAATATTTTCAAAGGCTTAAAGGAAGGTGTTAAAGAGAGGTATCTGGATAGTGGAGTGTGTTTATCATTGATGTCACCTTGCCTACCTTCAGTTTGATTTGAATGTTCTAGAAACATCCTTGTAATATCAAGAGGAGTTAGAGAAGACCCCTAGCACTTATGGTGGATCCTCGGTGACTGTGAATGTGTGTTTGTCCTTCATTGCCAAAGAAGACCATGCCATCAGAGAAATAATATATTGGCTGTGTGATTGTATCAGCAAGCACCCTGGTTCCCAGGAGGACCTGCTTCACAGGTTATTCAATCTGTTTTTCTAAAAGGAAAACAACTTTAAGAGAGGTAAACAATTTTACATTAATCAAACATATATACCAACAGAGAAAATACAAAAAAGACCAAGGGACAGGGCTTCCAAATGTCTGACCATAGGCAATACATACGGCATTACCAGAGAGAAATGCCGACATCTGGGTTTTCAAAGCTAGGGGGCTTCTTTAAACAGCTGCCCAGAGTCCCATCTGGCACATGAAACTTCTTTCAAAAACTAAACCCCAAAGCAAAACCTCACCTCAGAACACATATGTACTCCTTTCAGAGCCAGAGGGTATGATCCCTCATGACCCAGTTCCTCACTAACAATCAGCAAAAGGTGTGGCCCCTCATACAAAAGAAGCCTCCTCCAATCAAGCCTCCCTTAATAGCCCCACCTGAGGCCTATCAATAGGAGGGGCAGAATTTTAACTCTCATCACAGTTACCCTGGGCAAATCACTTAACACTTCTGTGACCTTTTGGTTACTCACTAAAACCATAAATTATAGAGAAAGTACTGGCCTACATTGGCAGAAGGAGTTTCAACATTTAGAACTTTTCACTATCAATGAAATCGAAAATCCAATACCAGTCTCTTTCATAATTTTATTATCATTTTTCAAATTTATATTGATGCAAGAGTGTTAGCATCAAGAATCAGAGGATCCGGGTTCCAGTCCTACCTCTTCCATTTGCTACCTGTCAGGCCTTGGGTAAGTTGTTTCATCCTCTGCATATTAATTCCCTCATATATCAGAAGAGAGGGTTGGATTAGATTTTGACCCAGCCATGATTGAGTTGGGATAGAAAGGCATTCTGTGAACATAAAGCATAGGGTATATACTATGCGCTCTAACTCCCCTTTTTACGTGAATTGTAGGGGTACCTTGGAAGCATTTAGAGCAGAATCATGAGAGCTAATTGTCAAGTTTTCAGTGTAAGCATTTACACTTGGAAATCAGAAAACACTATATATCAGGACCTGATTTGTTCCTTTGTTGATTGTCTACACTTAAGAAAATGTTTAGAATGCAGACTAAACTTAGGTGTGCCATACATGCATTTTTTTTGGAAGAGTCAGTTGTTAAACATTTACCACTATACCCCAGGTTACAACTACACTGAGTTCTCAACGTGTTGTTTGCCTCATATACATCTTTAGAAAAGTGTGGTGGTATTTGTTTCCTTTGCATACAGTGTAGTTTATGCCAAGTAGTCTCTAAAATAAAGAAGAGGAATGGCTCTGAAGGAAACTGAACAGATTTTATCTTTCTTCTACCTGCATTCAAAAAGACATAAACAAACCTAATGAGGCAAACACTCATGGTAAATCCAGAAACTAGATCCAAAGAAAAGGAAAATAAAACAGGAATCCACACAAGGAGTGAGAAGCCTGACCTCTGCCTCATGTAACAGAGAAATCATGAATGACTGAAATGCAAGACTAAGAAGAGTTCTGTGACACTCCTGGAAAAGGGAGAAGAAGGAATACTTCATGATAAAATTACAAGACTCTTGCTAGGATTGGTGTAGGACAGGCAACTGTGCTATTGTTCCTCTTAACAAAAAAGTCCAAGTCCACCACCAAGTACGTGATCATTCACTATGACTCTAGAGGAATAGAAGTAAGGATTATGTCCCATTTCAGATGGGATGTAATTTCTCCTTTCAAAGGTAATGATTCGTCTGGGATTTTCTGTCCAGACTGGAGCATGGGACAAAAAAAGAGACGTAAAGAAAAGAGTAGTGTTGATTAGTCCCAAGTTGCTCTCATTCCCTGTACCCAAGCTAATTCTTGGGCACTGTCCACTGTCAGCATCACTGAATTTGTCACTTACTAACTAAACAACTCCAGCAACTAGAGAAAGGGAGAATGTCTTTATCATTTTATGGTTTTCTCTCTCATTGTGCCTGGAATTTAATTCTTTATAGAAAATTTGGTGTAATACCTACTTTCGCTTTTTTCACTAGCTAATATCATTACACACATACACAGACACCCTCACCTCCTTATCTCCCTTCCATACCTACCCATAAACACCCATATCCCAAGATTTAAAAAAAGTACAAATATTCAAGTATCTGGCAGAACTTTTGCCTGGAGAATTAATTATCTGTTGATTACAATTCATGATTTAGTTGAAAGAGTGCTGAATTAATAGGCACTGAATGTGATCCAGATCTTAGTAGTGCCATTTACTACACTCAGTTCAGTCTATACTCAATTAATTTGTCAAATTGATCTTCCTAGCATACAGGTTTGACCATGTTAGTCCCCTATACAGTAAACTCTGGTTGTTTCTTGTTAATCCTTTCTGAAGTGGACCAGTGACATCATGCGTGATGACTTGCTAGTGAATTAGATTTAAGTGAAGTAGAGTTGCTCAAAGTTGTCAGCCTCATTCTCTTTTCCAGAAATCATTGAAGTTCAGTACAAAGACAAACTTTGGAGGTGTGGAATCCAGTGGTTGACAGACTTTGATGGATTCAGAACCCAGGTTAGACTGGAAGGTCCACGGAAAGGATCTGTTCCACGGGGGTGAGCCCCCAGCGCACAGTGCAGCATAGTCAGCGCAACGGGGTGGAAGGGACCTGAGAAGCCTGAGAGCAGCAGGCGGAACCAGCGGAGCAGGAGACCAGCCAAACCGAGCTGGTGAGAGCCGCTGAGCCCCAGATATCAGCGCAGCAGCCCTTGAAACCTTCAGCCTGAAGAATAAACTTCGGTAAGTCACCTACTTGAACTTCCAGGAGCCAGGATGGTGGAGTGATCAGTAAATGCTCTCTCCTCCCCGCTGATGACCATGAAAGAACCATAAGATATTTCCCCAGAAAAATCCTGGATCAACGGGAACAGCAGAAGGGGGCAAATAGTCTCATAACACTAGAGGCTAGGAAAATAGAAAAGGGGGATTCTTCCTACTGTGGTGGAGGCGATCCAGAAGGACAGAGGACCCAGGGCAGAGAAAATTTGCACTGAGACCCAGGCAAGCCTCAGTGCCGGGAGAGGAGCCCCAGGAGGGGTGGGAACACGCATTCGCATCTAGGTGTGTCTCAGCCCTCCAAGGGAAAAGGGAAGACAATAGGGAAGCTGGGATCATCATCCCCTGAGCTTGCCTTTGCCTCAGTTCAGCTGAGGACATCTCCTGTGACCAGACCACTCCTCCCACACACTTAACAAGCTAACCCCTGGGTTGATCTGGGAAACAAAAAACAAAAACCTGCTTTTAGCTTTTTCACACATCAGCTCAACACAAAGTTCTGTACCTTCTGACTGAAAGAACCAGAAGCTACCACACTCAGCCAACATCATGAATAGGAAAAAGCAAACGAAAAGTGAAAAAACCCTAGAATCTTTCTATGGGGATAAGGACCGAAACACAAACACCAAAGAGGTCAGAGCTGAGGCTGTACTTCCATCTGAAACTTCAGAAGGGACTATGAACTTCTCGCAAGCACAACTAGCTTTCCTGGAACAACTGAAGAAAGAAATAAAAGAAAAATTGGCCAATGATTTTAAAATTATAAAAAAAGAATTCACTGATGAGAACATCACTCTGAAAAGGAAAATTGAACAAATGGAAAAGGAAGTTCAAAAATTAACTGGAGAAAATAATTCCCTAAAAGGAAGAGCTAATCAAACGGAAAAGGAAACCCAAAACCTAATTGGGAAAATTAGTCAAATGGAAAAGGAAACACAAAACCTAACTGGGAAAGTTGGTCAAATGGAAAAGGAAGTACAAAAATTAAATGGAGAAAATAGCTCCTTAAAGGGAAAAATTGCTCAGATGGAAAAGGAGATGCAAAAGTTAACTGAAGAAAACAAAATGATGAAGATTAGAATTGGGCAAGTAGAAAATAATGACTCAATGAGGCAGCAAGAATCAGTCAAACAAAATCTAAAGAATGAAAAGATAGAAGAAAATGTAAAATATTTAATTGGAAAAATAACTGACCTGGAAAATAGATCCAAGAGAGAAAATTTAAGAATTATTGGCCTGCCAGAAACCCATGATGAAGAAAAGAGTCTGGACAATATCTTCCAGGAAATCATCAAGGAAAACTGCCCAGAAGTACTAGACTCAGAGGGCAAAATAGTCATTGAAAGAATCCACCGTTCCTCTCCCCAAAGGGATCCCAAACTCAAAACCCCAAGAAATATCATTGCCAAATTCCAGAGCTATCAAGTGAAGGAGAAAATACTATGAGCAGCCAGAAAGAAACAATTCAAATATCAAGGACATACAGTCAGGATGACACAGGACCTTGAAGCTTCTACATTAAAAGATCGAAAGAATTGGAACCCAATATTCCGTAAGGCAAAGGAGTTGGGACTTCAACCAAGGATCAACTACCCAGCAAAGTTCAGCATAACATTTCAGGCAAGGAGAAAGTCGTTCAACAAAATAAGGGATTTCCAGAGCTTCCTGACCAAAACGCCAGAACTCAATAGACAATTTGATCTTCAAATGCAGGTCTCAAGAGAATCATAAAAAGGTAAACAGGGGGGAAAAAACAAAAACAAAAACTTGTTACTCAATTAGGGCAAACTGTTTACCTCCCTATAAGGGAAGATGAAACCTGTTAATCTTGAGAACTGTGCAGCTATTATGATAAAAGGGATATACATAGAGGGGATGGGTATAAAGTAAATGATGTCATGTCAAAAATATGATTTAAGTATGAGAAGGGATTGTAATAGGAGCTGTGAAAAGGAGGAAGCAGAAAATGGCAAATTACATCACAGGAAGAAGTACAAAACTATAGTAGAGGGAAGGAGGGGAGGGAGATGAGCATTGTTTGAGAGATACTCTCATCTGATTTGTTTAAAGGAGGGAACAATAATCTTAAGTAGATAATCCTAACTAGCTCTACAGGTAGTAGGAGGGGAAGGGGGAAGAAAGGGGAGGGAGGCTAAAAGGGAGGGAAGAAGCAATAAGAGTAAAGGGGAGTAAAAGGGAGGGGGGCTAAAAGAAGGAGGGGAAGGCTGCAGGAGGAGGGGGTGAAAAATGAATACTATTGAGGAGGAGAAGAGAGATGGGAGAGCTACAAGTACTAATGGTGGGAAAGAGGATGGAGGGAAACACACAGATTGTAATCATAACTGTGAATGTGAATGGAATGAACTCTCCCATAAAACGGAGATGGATAGCAGAATGGATTAAAAGCCATAGTCCAACAATATGCTGCTTACAAGAAACACATTAGAAATGGGGGGATACACATAGGATAAAGGTCAAAGGATGGAGCAGAATATATTGTGCTTCAGTTCATGTAAGAAAGGCAGGAGTAGCAATCCTAATCTCAGACAAAGCAAAAGCAGAAATAGATCTAATCAAAAGGGATAAGGATGGAAACTATATCCTGCTAAAAGGCACCATAGACAATGAAGCAATATCATTGCTAAACATGTATGCTCCAAGTGGGATAGCATCCAGATTCTTAGAGGGGAGGTTGGGGGAGTTGAAGGAAGAAATTGACAGCAAAACTATACTAGTGGGGGACCTCAACCTCCCCCTCTCTGAACTCGATAAATCTAACCTCAGAATAAACAAGAAAGAGGTTAAGGAGGTAAATAAAACCCTGGATAAGGTAGATATGATAGATCTTTGGAGAAAACTGAATGGGAATAGAAAGGAATATACCTTTTTCTCAGCGGTACATGGAACATTTACAAAAATTGACCATGTACTAGGACATAAAAATCTCACAATCCAGTGCAGAAAGGTAGAGATAATCAATGCATCCTTCTCAGATCATAATGCATTAAAAATTACATGTAATAAAAGGCCATGGAAAGAGAAACCAAAAATCAATTGGAAACTAAATAATCTAATTCTAAAGAAGGGTTGGGTTAAAGAAGAAATCATAGAAACAATCAACAATTTCATTCAAGAGAATGACAATAGTGAGACAACATACCAAATCTTATGGGATACTGCAAAAGCAGTTATTAGGGGAAGTTTCATATCTTTGAATGCTTACATAAATAAAATAGAGAAAGAGGAGATCAATGACTTGGGCTTTCAGTTGAAAAAGCTAGAAAAAGAACAAATTGAAAATCCCCAAGTAAATACCAAATTAGAAATACTGAAAACCAAAGGAGAGATTAATAAAATTGAAATTAAGAAAACTATTGAATTAATAAATAAAACCAATAGTTGGTTTTATGAAAAAAACTAATAAAATTGATAAACCTTTGGTCAATCTGATTAAAAAAAAGAAAGAAGAAAATCAAATTACTAATATCAAAAATGAAAGGGGTGAACTCACCTCCAATGAGGAGGAAATCAAAACAATAATTAGAAACTACTTTGCCCGACTTTATGTCCACAAATTCGATAATCTAAACGAGATGGATGAATATTTTAAAAAATACAAATTGCCCAGATTAACAGAAGAGGAAGTTGAATACTTAAACAACCCCATCTCAGAAAAAGAAATTGAACAAGCCATCAATGAACTCCCTAGGAAAAAATCTCCAGGGCCAGATGGATTCACAAGTGAATTCTATCAAACATTTAAAGAACAATTAATTCCAATACTACATACACTATTTTTGAAAATTGGGGAAGAAGGAGTCCTCCCAAATTGTTTCTATGATACAAATATGGTTTTGATACCCAAACCAGGAAGAGACAAAACAGAGAAAGAAAATTATAGACCAATTTCCCTAACGAATATAGATGCAAAAATTTTAAATAAGATTTTAGCAAAACGAATACAGCATCTTATCACGAGATTAATACATTATGATCAGGTAGTATTCATACCAGGATTATAGGGCTCGTTCAATATTAGGAAAACTATTAGCATTATCGATCACATCAACAACAAAGCTAACAAAAACCACATGATTATCTCAATAGATGCAGAAAAAGCTTTTGACAAAATACAACACCCATTCCTATTAAAAACACTGGAGAACATAGGAATAAAGGGAACTTTCCATAAAATAATAAGCAGTATCTATCTAAAACCTTCAGCAAGCATTATATGCAATGGGGATAAGCTAGATGCATTCGCAATAAGATCAGGGGTGAAACAAGGATGTCCATTATCACCACTATTATTCAATATGGTACTAGAAATGTTAGCTGTAGCAATTAGACAAGATAAAGATATTGAAGGAATAAGAATAGCCAAAGAAGAAACTAAGTTATCCCTCTTTGCAGATGATATGATGATTTACTTAGAGAATCCCAGAGATTCAAGTAAAAAAATTACTTGAAATAATAAACAACTTTGGCAAAGTTGCAGGTTACAAAATAAACCCACACAAATCTTCTGCATTCCTATATATTAGCAACAAAGTCCAACAATAAGAGATAGAAAGAGAAATCCCATTTAAAGCTAGGGTAGACAGTATAAAATACTTAGAAGTTTACCTGCCAAAATAAACCCAGGGATTATATGAACACAATTACAAGACACTTTTTGCACAAATAAAGTCAGATTTAAGTAAGTGGAAAAACATTAGTTGCTCATGGGTAGGCCATGCTAATATAATAAAAATGACAATTCTACCTAAATCAATTTACTTATTTAGTGCCATACCAATTAAACTATCAGACAATTATTTTCTAGAGCTGAATAAAATAATATCAAAATTCATTTGGAAAAACAAAAGGTCCAGAATATCAAAGGGACTAATGAAAAGAAATGCTTGGGAAGGTGGCCTAGCGCTACCAGACCTCAAATTGTACTATAAAGCAGCAATTATCAAAACCACTTGGTATTGGCTAAGAAACAGAGAGGTAGACAAGTGGAATAGACTTGGCACTCAAGATGCAGTAGGCAAGCAATATAGCAACCTTCTGTTTGATAAACCCAAGGACCCCAGCTTCTGGGATAAGAACTCACTGTTTGACAAAAATTGCTGGGAAAACTGGATAACAGTGTGGCAGAAATTAGGCATAGACCCATACCTGACACCGTACACAAGAATAAAGTCTAAATGGGTGCATGATTTAGGTATAAAGATTGATACCATGAATAAACTGGAGAAGCAAGGAATAGTGTATTTATCAGATTTATGGAGAAGGGAAGAATTTTTTACTAAAGAAGAGATAGAAAGTATTATGAAATGCAAAATGGATAATTTTGATTACATTAAACTGAGATGTTTTTGCACAACCAAACCCAATGCAACCAAAATCCGGAGGGATGTAGTAAATTGGGAAAGAATTTTTACAGCTAAGCTCGGGGATAAAGGCCTCATTTCTAGAATATATAGAGAACTGACTCAAATGTATAATCATACAAGTCATTCCCCAATTGATAAATGGTCAAAGGATATGAACAGGCAATTTTCGGAAGAAGAAATTAAAGATATCTATAATCATATGAAAAAATGCTCTAAATCACTGTTGATTAGAGAGATGCAAATCAAAACAACTCTGAGGTACCACATCACACCTATAAGATTGGCAAGCATGACAGAACAAGAAAATGATAAATGCTGGAGAGGATGTGGGAGAGTTGGAACACTAATTCATTGTTGGTGGAGCTGCGAGCGCATCCAACCATCTGGAGAGCAATTTGGAACTATGCCCAAAGGGCTACAAAAATGTGCATACCCTTTGACCCAGCAATATTGCTACTAGGATGGTATCCCCAAGAGATCATAAAAATAGGAAAGGGTCCCACATGTACAAAAATATTTATAGCAGCACTCTTTGTAGTTGCCAAAAACTGGAAGTCAAAGGGATGTCCATCAATTGGGGAATGGCTGAATAAATTATGGTATATGAATGTAATGGAGTACTATTATGTCATATGAAATGATGAACAAGAAGACTTCAGAGAGGCCTGGAAGGACTTATATGACCTGATGCTGAGTGAAAGGAGCAGAACCAAGGGAACTTTGTGCACAGCAACGACCACAGTGTGCAAGAGTTTTTTCTGGTAGACTTGGAATTTCATAATAACGCAAGAACTTCTTAAAAAAAAAAAAAATAAAATCCCAGTGGTGGTTCTCAAGGCAAAATGCCTTCCACACTCAGAGAAAGAAATATGGAAGTCATTCGCAGAATGTAGCAGATCATGTTTGTGTATGTGTATGTTTTTGTGTATCATGTTTTGATTTGTTAAAAAAAAAAAAGAATTTCTCATTTGATTTTAAGTTGGGATTTTTTCTTAGTTTTTTTTTTTAAATTCTTATTTATTTATTTATTTATTTTTGGTTTTCAACATTCATTTCCACTAGATTTTAAGTTCCAAATTTTCTCCCCTTCTTTCCTCTCTGCCTACCCCAAGACAGTGTGCACACTGATTACCACTTCCCCCAATCTGCCTTCCCTTCTATCACATCCCTCCTTTCTCTTATCCCTAACCCCTCTATTTTCTTCAAGGATAAGCTTGTATATTTTATTTCCTAGTTTTATGTAAAAACAATTTTTAACATTTGTTTTTGAAACATTGAGTTCCAACTTCTCTCCCTCCCTCCCTCCCTCCCTACCCATTCCCACTGAGAAGACAAGCAACTCTGTCTATGTTTTACATGTGCAGTTATGCAAAAGCCTTCCATAAAAGTCGTGTTGTGGAAGACTTTCCTGCCCCTCATTTTTTCTGTTCTCTCTTTTGACTGTATGCCTCCTGAAAAGTATTTACTTCTAATTATGCCCTCCCTTCTTTCATCCCCCCACTTATTTTCTTTTCCCCAACTTTTCTGTAGTGCAAGATAAGAGTTTCATAGCAAATTGAGTATACGTGTTATTCCCTCTTTAAGTCAAATGTGATGAGAGTAAGCTTCACTTTTTCCCTCTTACTTCCCCCCTCTTTCTTTCCAATGAAAAAGCTTTTTCTTGTTTCTTTTATGTGAGAGATAATTTGGCCCATTCTATTTTTTCCTTTCTCCTTCCAGTATATTCTTCTCTCACTCCTTAATTTTAGTTTTTTAGGTATCATCCCTTCCTTTTCAACTCACCCTGTACCCTCTGTCTATATGTATATAGCCTTCAACTACCCTAGTACTGAGAAAAGTCACAGGAGTTACAAATATTGTCTTTCCATGTAGGAATGTAAACAGTTCAACTTTAGTAAGTCCCTTATGACTTCCCTTTGCTGTTTACTTTTTCATACTTCTCTTCATTCTTGTGTTTGAAAATAAAATTTTCTTATCAGCTCTGGTCTTTTCATCAAGAATGCTTGAAAGTCCTCAATTTCATTGAAAGAACATTTTTTTCCCCTGAGGTATTATACTCGGTTTTGCTGGGTAGGTGATTCTTGGTTTTAATCCTAGTTCCTTTGACTTCTGCAACATCATATTCCAAGCCCTGTGATCCCTTAATGTAGAAGCTGCCAAATCTTTTGTTATCCTGGTTGTAGCTCCACAGTACTTGAATTATTTCTTTCTGACTTCTTGCAATATTTTCTCCTTGACCTGGGAATTCTGGAATTTGGTTACAATATTCCTAGGACTTTTCCTTTTCGAGTCTCTTTCAGGAGGTGATCAGCGGATTCTTTCAATATTTATTTTGCCCTCTGATTGTAGAATATCAAGGCAATTTTCCTTGATAATTTCTTGAAAGGTGATGCCGAGGTTCTTTTTGTGATTATAGCTTTCAGGTAATCCCATAATTTTAAAATTATCTCTCCTGTATTTATTTTCCACGTCAGTTGTTTTTCCAATGAGATATTTCACATTGTCTATTTTTTCATTCCTTTGGTTTTGTTTTATGATTTCTTGATTTTTCATAAAGTTGTTAGCTTCCATCTGCTCCATTCTAATCTTTTAGGAGTTTTTTTCTTCAGTGAGCTTTTGGATCTCCTTTTCTATCTGGCCAATTCTGCTTTTTAGAGCATTATTCTATTAATTGACTTTTTGGATTTCTTCTGTCATTTGGGTTAGTCTATTTTTTACAGTGTTGTTTTCTTCAGCATGTTTTTGGCAAGCAATTTACTCATTTTTCATAATTTTCTTGCATCACTCTCATTTCTCTTCTCAATTTTTGCTGTGCTTCTCTTACCTGATTTTCAAAATCCTTTTTTGCACTCTTCTATGGCCTGAGATCAATTCATGTATTTTTTGCTAAGCTTTGGATGGAGGAGTTTTGACTTTGTTTTCTTCTGTTTACATGTTTTGGTCTTCCTTGTCACCAAAGTAATGTTCTATAGTCTGATTCTTTTTTCAGTTTTTGCTCATTTCCCCAGCCATTTATGTGATTTTTCAGCTCTTTGTCAAGGTAGTTTTCTCCTTCAGTGGGAAGGGTTTGTACTGTCAACTGCTTGATCCCCCTACAATCTATGGGCCTAGATTTCTGGAGACAGTTGCTACAGCTGCTCCTGCTGCTTCTGTGGCTGTCACTACTTCTTCTGCCCCCTCCCACCTCAGCTGCCCTGGGACAGGGACCACAGCACTCCACTCTCTTGCACTGGTCCCACAGGCTTTTCCCACTGACCTTCCAAGGGTTTTGGGGTCATGAAGTCTGGAAACCACCACAGGTGCAAGTGATTCAGACTTCTCAAGGCTTGCTAAGGTCCTGTCTGTGCTGGTACAGCCCATGCTGGACTGCACCATGCCCCCTGCCTGGTGTGATAAATACTTCTCAGCAACCTTCCAGGTTGTCTTTGGCTGGAGATTTGGTTCACTGTGTCATTTTGTGGGTTCTGCAGCTCCAGAATTTGTTTTGAACAATTTTTATAGGTATTTGACTGGGCTTGGGAGCAGTGCTCTAGAAAGTGGGTACTGTCACTTGCCATCTTGGATCTGCCCCTTCAATTTCTATCTTAAAGCAAATTGCTTCTAGGGAGTCTCAAGTAGATCACGAATTCCATAAACTCTAGTGGTTTTCTGTTATCTCTAGGATCAACTGGAAAACTCTCGTTTGACTTTTAAAACTTAGTCCCTTCCCACATTTCTGGTTTTCTTGCACACTACTATATTCTGGGTACTCCACTATCTAGTGACACTTGAGATACTTCATCTTCAGACTTTGTGCAATAAGAATGTCTCCTTTGCCTAGAATTCTCTCCCTCCTCATTCTGTCTGGTGGCTTCCCTGACTTCTTTCAGGTCCCTCCTGAAACTACCTTCTACAGAACCCCTTTCTCAGCACTCCTTTTAAAAGCCTTTCCTTTGTGATTATCTCCAATTTATCCATGTATATATATGTATATATATATATATATACATATATATATATACATATATATATACATATATATACACATATATGTATATATGTGTGTATATATATATACATATATATATACACACATATATACATATATACATATATATGTACATATATATACATATATATGTATGTATATATGTATATATACATATCTATATATAAATTTTGTTTATACAATTTATCCTGTGTGTGTATACATATATATATATATGTATATCTATCTATATATGTATATTTTGTTTATACACAGTAGTTTACATGCTGACAATGGACTCCTTGAGAATGGGGCTACTTTTTTTTAGCACAGTGCCCATAGCATACATACTTGATAACCAGTCTTGACTCTAAGAATACTATATTTTTAATAAAACTTGTAAGATATGTTAGATATATTTAAAATTATTTAGTAAACTATGAACCACTTTGCAAATAGTAAGTATTTATTACTATTATCATTATTTCTATTAGCATTTTTGTTTTTATCTTTTTATATTTTATGGACTTTGAATAGAAACTGTTCTGAGGGAAACACTGTTCCACCATTTTTCTTTTATGTATAATGTTTGGAGGATAGTTGCACAAGTGGATAAAATGATTACTTTTTTTTTTGCAATTGACAGATATATTGAGATGTAATTGACAGCCTATGTTCTGCAGGCTGACTAAAAATATTCATTATGCCTTTTTTTTAACTAACCAGAAGACAAGTTCATCTTGTTCCCAAATGGATTTGAATTAATTTGCTAGCTCTTTATATTTTTAGAGTTTTTAATTTCATGTAGTTTGGAAATTATGAAATTTTAACATCTTCTAAGATAGTGATTCTTAATTTTTCTGTGAATAAAAGTTATATTAGAATGATTATAAACAACACTTTGGTCTGAGATAATGGTCCAGGTCTAATTTATTTTGTTGACTAAGTCCTCCAGGACATTTTGAGGTCTATATTTTTATTATGAGAATTTGTTTTCAGACAGTTCATAAAACATCAAGAAATTCTGACATGTAATTCTAGCCACCACCAGGTCATGTCTTGCTAGTTGTTAGGTGATTATTATCTTGTAAGTTGCTATATTGACTGGTTTCTTCTGTTTCCTTGCATAATCTTTATTTATCCCTCTCTGGGAATCTTAAGGATAACCATCCTGTAATTTCTTGTGTTGATAATCAGGTCTTAAACTGGAAACGTAATTCACTCTGTTTCCACAAATAAAGCTCCTTGATCGGGCATTTAAAAAATATTTTATCATCACATTATTCATGTTCATATTGCTGCTGCCGCTGGAGGACCATTTTGTTTCAGCCTTTGACTCTTAACTGTTTCATAGACTCCATTTGGAGCAAAGGGTCTTTCTTTTCTTTTTTTTTTTAAGTTTCTTTGATATGTTTTGTTTTTACATCATCCCCATTTCATGAGAAGTCTCGTGTCAAATTACAATAGTTAACCAAAATTAACAAAACGGTGATTCATATTAAAGTTCATGTAACATTTCACATTTATAGCATTCTCCCATTTCTCTATTAAAATAATCTATTTTTCTTCAACTCCATTTGAGAAAAGACAAACGTATTTCTTATAGCAAATTGTGCAAAATATATGCATAGTAACCAAACAAATCTCCTTAGTGGCCATATATATATGTACACAAATGTAATATATGCAGATATATGTGTACCTGTATATGTTTTATAAATAACACATATATACACACGTTTGTGTGTTATCAGTGATTTTTGATGTATGATAAAATGTGCTTTGCATTTCAGAGAGGTGATCACTTTAGGCTACAGAATAAGACATGTCTCTATGCTGATGATATATACATGTACCTATATGTAGGTATCTCCCTATGTTTACATAAATATCACTTGTTTTGTGTATATTTTCTATATAATTTTAGTTTTAATGTATGTCTGTCTATCTATCTATCCATCTACATATAGATTGATTTAACTCTTGACCCTTAACTATTCATGTATATCTAGATCTACATGTTTACACATCTATATATGTCTAACTCTGTAGCTTAAATTGATTACCTTTCTGGATTGAATAGTATATTTCATCATGAATCTTCCAGAATCATGAATGATTATTGTATCTAGCACAAATATTGTAGCTATCAAAATTACTCATTTTTACAATGTGGATGTTATTGTATAAATTATTTTTCTGTTTTTGCTCTCTTTATCCTTTATCAGCTCATAAAATTTCTCAAAATTGTTTCTTTTTAGAATATTGGTTATGGTATAAACATTTTATGTTATTCTACTAACTTTATTTTGTGTCAACTGATAACTTCCCATGTCTTTTTGAAATAATGTATTTCCTTGTTTCTTAGAGCACAGTAGTACTCATCATATTCATACTTACTTATGCAGCTACTCCTCACTTTTTGGACATTCACTTAGTTTCCAGTTTTTTTTTGTCAGTCCTTTACTTAATATAATTTTATTGCATTCTGATTAGTAAAGGATGTTTACAATATTTCTGATTTTTTACATTTGTTGATGAAGATTTTTGCCGTCTATGACATTGCTAATATTTGCAAAGGTGTAATTTTTGCAGAGCTGAAAAATATAAATACACCTTTATTTCATTCTATAAGTGCCAAAAGTCAATCCCAATTAATATCTCTCTTTTTTAAATATTCATTTTGAACTTCAATAAAAAAGATCAAAAAGAGAACATCTCCATGTAGACAGGACAACATGAGAAGAGCATTGAATATAAAATCATGAATATCCATTTCACATAGTTTACTTTTTTTTTGGAGATACTATGTAATAAATACAACACATTGTTTTCAAAGATACTCTGCTTTTCTGTGCTTCCTTCTAAGTTGTTTTAGTCCTCTACTGTGTACTTTTTATTTTTTCCCTTCCTCCACACCCCACCTTAGAGAAGTCTGCTTTTAGATGCAAAATCATACTATACATAAAACTATTTATCATTTGTTTCCCTGGATGTTGATACCATATTTATTCATAGGTCCTTTTTAGTTGATTTGAGTATTTATGATCTCTGAAATAACTATGTTTTTCAAAGATGTTCTTCGAACAATATTGCTATTATTTTACACAATGTTCTCTTAGTTCTGCTCATTTCAACTTCATTATTTCATGTAATTTTTCCATGTTTTACTGAAATAAACCAGCTCATCCTATAGTACAGTAATATTCCATCACAATCATATAACACAAAAGTCATTCCCCCGTTGATGGGATCACTTCAATTTTCAGTTCTTTGCCATCACAAAATGAACTGTTCTAAATATTTTTGAATATGTAAGTTCTTTCCTTAATCATCTTGGAAAATAGATGTGACAGTGGTATGGTTGGGTCAAAGTTATACACAGTTTTATAACTCTTTTGGTCGTAATTTCAGATTGTTCTCCAAAGTGGTTCTACCAACAGTGAATTAGTGTCCTACTTTTTTCCACATGACCTCCAGCATTTCTTGCTTTCCTCTTCTGTTATTTTAGTCAATCTGATAAGTGAAAGATTTTTAAGTTTTTTATTTTAAGTTTTTATTTATTTTTATTTCATTTTTATTTATTTAATATATTTAAGTTCCTATTCATTTATTTATTTGTTTGTTTTTACTTGTTTATTTTATTTGTATTTGAGTTTTATTATTTTTTATTTATTATTTATTTATCTTTATTTTATTATTAAGTTTTTATTTGTTTTATTTGTTTTTATTTATTTATTTTTATTCATTTATAGTGAACATTTTAAAAAGATTTTTTTTATACAACTATATATAGTTTTGATTTCTCCATTGAAAAACTGCCTGTTCATAACTTTTGGCTACATGAATTGGAGAATGTTAATATTCTTACAAATTTGACCAAGTTCTTTATATATATATATATATATATACATATATATATATATATATGTGAGATATGAGACCTTTATCTGAGAAACTGTCTATAAAATTTTCTCTCAATTTTCTGTTTTCCTTTTAATATTGTCTACAGTGGTTTTATTTGTACAGAAAATCTTTTAAATTTAATTCAACTTGTCTAATGGTTTCTAAAATTTTTACTTGAGGTCTTCACTTTTTTCTTGTTTATTTTTATTAAATTTATCTAGAGTAACAATTACAATTTCAGACAAACCATCAACCAAAATATGCTTAAAAAAGAAATAAAGATGGAAACTTTATGTTTCTGAAAAGTAATTGACAATTAATTGCTTTCAATCCTTGATACGTAAGTGTCCAATGGCATAATTTTTAATATTTAAAGAAAAAAACTAAATTACTTGAAAGAAGAAATAATAAAATTATAATAATACAAGACATCAATTTATGTTTGTAAGTCTTTGATTGGAGGTTCACAACATTGTTCTGTGTAATAAGACTCCTTTGGTAGTCTATGGATCCCTTCTCAGAATATATTTTTAAATGATAAAATAAAATATCCCAGATTATAAAGGATATTAATTATAATGAAATATAATAATGAATATATGTGCACATATATCTGTGTATATAATATATTTACATATATATATGAACTTTATACATATATAAGGTTTATGAACTCCAATTTAAGAACCTGATCTGCAGAGAAGCCACTCATGGTGACATTCAACAAATCCATTGTTATGTACCTTTTTCTATCTTCAGTATTGTTCAAAGAAGTGTATCAACTTGTTTTAAAAGTTTTTCTTTTTAATCTATGTGTGTTCTACAACTGAATTCACATAGAAATCATTCTGGGACAGGTTGCTTTCCTTCTATTATTCTTTTATGTTCAATATGTTATAGACTATAACTGAGATGGATAAAACAACTTTTTCTAATAATTTAATAGAAGTATTGGTAGGAGCCTCATCTTCTGTAGCCTTGCTGAAAGCTTCATTGGAACAACTTCACTAGCAGACAATGTGATAATATGACGAAGGTGATACACACACACACACACACACACACACAATCTAATTTTTTCATTGATTTGATTCAATTTCTTTTTTTCCCCAAGTCTAGATATTATTTATATTCAATATGGCAGTATCTATTTTTATGGGTAATTTCTATGTCTGGCCAATTTAGGGGCAACATTTTTTTCTGGGTTGATGCTCTGGTTCTAATGGAGTTTTCTGAATTGTCAAGAATATTTTGATGTCTGTATTTTTAGTAAAAGAATTTGAGTTCTGTAAATTTATGAAGAATCAAAACCTTCTGTTTAGTAATCCTGGCCACCCAATCATACCTTTTACATATTCATAGTCATGTTCCTGCTAAGATCCCACTTTGGGTAAGAACCTTTTCCTGATCCCTTTTAATGCAAGTGCCTTCTCTCTGTTGATTATCTTCTTTTTATTTTTTTATATATCCTGTTAGTCCATAATTATTTGCATTTCCTCATAACTAATTGTGAGCTACTTGAGAGCAGGGACTATCTTTTGTCTTTCTTTGTATCCCCAATTCTTGACACACAGTGCCTGTCATATAGTGGGTGCTAGATAAATGCTTATTAAGTGTCTATTTAGTAAGTTCTTTTAAAAAAACTTATAGTAATATGCTATATGGTTTCTATCATTTCTCCTAATGCTACTTTATACAGACCAGATATTTTATTTGTATAAAAAATTAACAGGGGAGTGGAATCAAGATGGCAGAGGAGAAACAGAGACTTGCTAGAGTTCTCCCCTCCCAGACCGAGGCAAGTATCTGTAAAAATGACTCTAAACAAGTCCTGAAGCTGTAGAGCTTGCAGAAAGATGGAGTCAAACAAATCTCTAACCCAAGGTAGCCTGAAAGGTTTACTGGAAGTATCTATCACACTGTGCTGGGAACAGAACACAGTCCAGCGTGGGCTGCATGGCACAGATGTGACCTGAGCAGACCCTGGGCAGGGAGGGGAGACATTGAATCTGTGGCACCTGTGATGGTTTCCAGACTTCACAAACCCAACCACCAAGGAATAATTGGATGGTCAGTGGAAAAAACCTGTCAGACCTGTGTGAGAGAGTAGACTAATCTAGGGGGTAACAGAGGGCATGAAGGAGAACACAGACCCAACAGGGGCAGAAGCAGAGACTATTTGTGGAGCTCTGAGTCCATGTACTGTGAGGGGATCAAGCAACTGGCAGTACACTTTCCCACCCCCGATGGAAGCAGAGAACTACCTAGAAAAAAGAGCTCAAAAATCAAGTAAATGACTGGGGAAATGAACAAAAACTAGAAAAAGAATCAGACTGTAGAATCTTACTGTGGTGACAAGAAAGACCAAAATATAGAAACAGAAGACAACAAAATCAAAGCTCCTACACCCCAAATCTCCAAGAAAAATATGAATCAGTCTCAGGCCATTGAAGGGCTCAAAAAGGATTTTGAAAATCAAGTAAGTGAAGTGGAACAAAAATTGGGAAGAGAAATGAGAGTGATGGAAGAAAATCATGAAAAATGAAGTCAGCTGCTTACTAAAGAGGATCCAAAAATGGTGAAGAAAATAATGCTTCAGGGCAGAACTAAGGTGGAGGAGTAGAAGGATGGACCTCCTCTAGCTCTAACCTCCTAGTCCATTAAATACTTGTAAAAGTGACTCTAAACAAATTCTAGATCAGCAGAAATCACAAAATGACAGAGTGAAACAGATCTCCAGCCCAAGATAGCCTGGAAGGCTGACAGGAAAGGTCTTTCACACTGGGCTCAGAGAAGGAGCACTGGAGTTGGCATGGTGGAGCTGGTGATGACTGTGGAAAGGGAACCCTACTTGTAATTCCAGGGCAGAAAATAGTGTTTGTAGTTGGAGGAACTGAGATCTTACAGGTCCCTAAAGATATTTCAGAGAACAGCTGCACAAAACCTCTTAAACCTAGGGTAGCATGCCCTCCACTTGACAAAGGAATCAAAAGTCAAGTATCTGGCTGGGAAAATGTCCAACTAAGAAAAAAATAAGACCGTAGACAGTTATTTTCTTGATGAAAAGGTATTTTCTTCTATCTTTTTGGATGAGGAAGAACAAAGCATACCATCAGAGGAAAACATAGAAGTCAAGACTTCTACATCCAAAATCTCCAAATTAAATATGCAATAGTCTTAGGCTACAGAAGAGCTCAAAATGGATTTTGAAAATCAAGTAAGAGAGGTGGAGGAAAATTTGAGAAGAGAAATGAGAGCGATGTAAGAAAATCATGAAAAGCAAGTCAATAGCTTGCTAAAGGTGACGCAAAGAAATATTGAAGAAAATAACACCTTTAAAAATAGACTAAACCAAATGACAAAAGAAGTCCAAAAAGGCAATGGGGAGAAGAAGGCTTTAAAAAGCAGAATTGGCTAAATGGAAAAGGATGTTAAAAAGCTCATTGAAGAAAATTGTTCTTTAAAAATTAAATGGAACAGATGGAAGGTAATGAGTTTATGAGAAACCAAGAAATTATAAAACAAAACCAAAAGAATGAAAAATTAGAAGACAATGTGAAATATCTCATTGGAAAACAGCTGACCTGGAAAATCGATTCAGGAGAGATAATTTAAAATTCTTTGTTTATCCAAAAACAATTATCAAAAAAAGAGTCTAGATATCATCTTCCAAGAAGTTATCAAGGAAAACTGTCCTGATATTCTACCATCAGAGGGTAAAGTAGAAATGGAAAGAATTCACTGATCACTTCCTAAAAGAGATCCCAAAAGGAAAACTCCTAGGAATATTGTAGCCAGATTCTAGAGCTCCTAGGTCAGGGAGAAAATATTGCAAGCAGCCAGAAAGACAGAATTAGAGTATTATGGAAACACAATCAGGAGAATGCAAGATCTAGCAGCTTCTATATTAAGGGATCAGATGACTTGGAATATGATATTCCAGAGGTTCAAAGGGGCTATCATTAAAATCAGGAATAACCTACCCCCCCAAACTAAATATAATAGTTTTGGGGAAAGTAGTAGTCAGTCAATGAAACAGAAAACTTTCAAACATTCATAATGAAAAGATCAGAGATGAATAGAAAATTTGACCTTCAAACACAAGAATCAAGAGAAGCATGAAATCCTAAACAGGAAAGAGAAATCATAAAGAACTTACTAAAGTAGAACTGTTTACATTCCCATATGGAAAGATAATATTTGTAACTTTTTAGAATTTTCTCAGTATTAGGGTATTTGGAGAGATTTTATATATATATATACACATACATATACACACACACATACACACACACACATATACAAGATCAGCTCTCTATCCACTGTGCTGTGCTGCCTTATGAAACTGATATTGCTCACATTTTTATTATTTTATTAAGTTAATTAAACCAAATAAAATAATTAAATTAAGCTAGAATTATAGTTTAGATATAATTCTCTTAGTGTCTGGCAAAATGCTTTAGTGGGACCTTAAATGTTGGACTAATTGAGCCAAATTTCTTTTTACAGTTACAAATCTGTACTAGAAAACACATTTAAAAAATTAGCAGTCTGGAAAAATAATTTAAGAATCATGAAATTAACAGAGTAGTCATTTATTAGTTATCTGAAAAATGCCTCTTTGAATGTGCTTACCATAAACTTGACAAGTGGTTTCCTTGTCCCATGATTCCATAATTATATGGTACATATTATTAAACTTCTAACTAAACATTAAACTTCTTTACATTTATTTTAAATTCAGTCCTTTAAGTGTCCTTGAGTTGGAAGCATTGTCATTTTCATACTCCTGCTAAAAAAAAAAAAAGCCTTCAGCAGCTTTCTATCGCCTGGCAAATAAAATATAAACCCCTTAGACACACATTTTAGACCTTCCAGCATTTGTATCCAACCTCCATCTCCAGCACTACCTCATATTATTCCCCTTCCCAGCCCCTGTACATTAGCACATACTATCATCTATACCTAAATATCCTTGCCCATCCCTCATCTCTCTTTAAATCCTTGGCTCGTATATTTAGAACCTGAAGAGAACTCAGATATAGACTAATCCTCTTATAAATCATGAAAATGAGTCTTACAGAGGTGAAGTGCTTTGCCCCCAGGTCAAGCAACAGAACTCTGATTTGAACTGAACTCTTCTGATTCAAATCCAGCACTCCTTTCACTGCAACATGATCCCTCCAAACCCCAGTCAATTTAGAATCTTTTCCAGCCAGAATTTACTATTTACTTATCTAGAAGTCTGCCCTTTTATCTCTTTTCTTCCTGTTTGAATCCCTCCTGTGCAATTAATCATGTTCTTTCTCCTTTTAAACTTTAAGCTCCTTGAGGGCAAGAATTTTTTTCCTTTTTGGTCCCATATTATTCATGAGAATGAGTCTCCAAATCTAAAATAATTTTAGAAAAAGAATTTTCAGTATTTGGTGAAGGAGAGAACAAGAAAAAGGTGTGTCTATTCCATGCCTGTGAAAAGCTTATATTCTACAGAACTCAGAGAAACGTACCAGCACATGAGCCACAGGCAACAGTTAGCAATTTTGTAGAAAAGGCAGTTCTTAGTCAAGGTCCATTGAGTTATATATCAGCAAATATAAACATTTAAATTTGGGGAACCTAAAAGAAAGGACTGAGAAGATCCAAAACAAAACCTTGAGGAGATCTTAAACATTCTCTGAGGCCACCCAGCTTCTGATATCTCTAAGGTCAGCCTGATCTCTACAGTAGGATTTTGGGTTAGATAGTTATCTAGACACATAAATCTAGGTTCAATAATATAACAAAGGATAAATAATAAATATTTTCGCACATGATGCATGGCACTTAAATTATTTTACTGAGGCTATTTGATTTTGATATAGGGTCATGGTCACATGCCTTAGTTGACCCCTTTAAACGGATAAACAGCTTTCATCTTCTTACTCCATTCATTTCTCCGCTTCAGAATTTCTATTCCTATGGCTTGTGAGACCATCCCATCTTTTCTCTTGATAAATTAATCAATTAGTGCATAAAACAACACCTCCACATTATGGTTTTAGATTCTGCTTTAGCTTATCTGAAATTCAGATCGATGGAGATATTAGAATTTGTGTCTTTGCCAAAACTGCAATTCTCTTGCTATCTAAAAGTGAGAAATCTACCAGAAAACCAGGTCATATTTTATATTTCTTCCCATATGAAAATATTTCTTCTTCCATAGTGCCAACCTGCTTTTGCATTAAAAAAGTTGATTTATCTTCCCCAAATTGGTAATTTAATTGAGTCTAACAAGTTTTCTTGAAAAAAAAACTATTTTGCTCTATTCGTTATGATAAAACTAATAATCATCCTGAAACTAAGCACAGAACCTTGTTTAAAATAGACAGCTTGTGTAATAAATAGAGAAAATAATAGAATATAGATTTCACAGTTAAAAGATCATCCCTTTAATTAGAAAGACTTAGCACCTTTAGATAATGGGTGGCAAAGAGAATGTGAACAAACCACACATTACTTAGAAGTAGCCCATAAATCTGTATAGCGAAGCTGTTTGGTTGATTAATTTCTCTCTCGTCCCTACGTGTTATATTAAGGGATTCACTGACTTCCTGCAGACTACTAGCTTTCTTGGGAACTTGGTTTATTGCTCTCCTATAATTCCACTTTTTTACTGTTGATGATTGATTCTAGCCCATATTAAAATGTGACTAACATATACACTGTAGTTGTCCTCAAAGAAGGAAAAAGTGAGGATGAAATCTCCAGTTAGTTCTACATATATGTGGGTGATCTCACTGAGATAAATTCTCAGTAAGGAAGGGTATTAGTATCTTCAATACACCAGGTTTAGGTTTAGGTTTCAAAGTATTAAGAGAGCATTGCACAAAGTGACTTGAGTTCACCTTGGAGTTAGAAAGTACAGGGTTCAACTTCTACTTCTGATTCTAACTAGTTGTGTGATCAGGAGAAAGTCACTTAATTTCACTATGATGAAATTGTGGTTCTGGACAAAAATAAATAAAAAAAATCAAATAAAAGTAAATATTTTATGATGCTAAATAAAATAGCTAAATAAATAAAGGAGATACATATATATAAATATATATATAAATTTACATATATAACTAAATATAAATATGTATATATAAAGATCATCCAAATGCAAAATAAGAAAACAAAAGTTGATATAAACAAATAAATAAGAATCAAAATGAAAAAACACAGTGTAGAGATAAAGGGAGAGGGAAAGGAAGAGAACAGAATAAGCATTTATATAATACCTTTTTTTAAAAATTTATTTCACTTTTAACATTCATTTTCACAGAATTTTTGGGCTCCAAATTTTATCCCTCCTTGTCCCCTCCCCCCACCCCAAAACACCCAGCATTCTAATTGCCCCCATCTCCACTCCGCTCTCTTCTCCATCATTCCTCTCTGCCCTTGTCTCCATCCTCTCCTCTGTCCTGTTGGGCCAAATAACTTTCTATACCCCTTTACCTGTATTTCTTATTTCCTAGCGGCAAGAACAGTACTTGACAGTTGTTCCTAACACTTTGAGTTCCAACTTCTTTACCTCCCTCCCTCCCCACCCCTTCCCTTTGGAAGGCAAGCAATTCAATATAGGCCAAATCTGTGTAGTTTTTCAAATGACTTCCATAATAGTCGTGTTATATAAGACTAACTATATTTCTCTCCATCCTATCCTGCTTCCAATTACTTCTATTCTCTCTTTTGATCCTGTCCCTCCCTGTGAGTGTCGACCTCAAATTGTACCCTCCTCCCCATCCCCTCCCTTCCATCGTCCCCCCCCACCCTGTTTATCCCCTTGTCCCCCACCTTCCTGTATTGTAAGACAGGTTTTCATACCAAAATGAGTGTGCATTTTATTCCTTCCTTTAGTGGAATGTGATGAGAGTAAGCTTTATGTTTTTCTCTCACCTCCCCTCTTTTTCCCCAAACTAAAAAAAAATCTTTTGCTTGCCTCTTTTTTGAGAGATAATTTGCCCCATTCCATTTCTCCCTTTCTCCTCCCATATATTTCTCTCTCACTGCTTGATTTCATTTTTTTTAAAGATATGATCCCATCCTATTCAATTCACTCTGCCTACTCTGTCTCTATGAGTGTGTGCACGTGCATGTGTGTGTGTGTGTAATCCCACCAAGTACCCAGATACTGAATAGTTTCAAGAGTTAGTAATATTGTCTTTCCATGTAGGGATGTAAACAGTTCAACTTTTATAAGTCCCTTATGACTTCTCTTTGCTGTTTACCTTTTCATGCTTCTCTTCATTCTTGTGTTTGAAAATCAAATTTTCTTTTCAGCTCTGGTCTTTTCATCAAGAATGCTTGAAAGTCCTCTATTTCATTGAAAGACCATTTTTTCCCCTGAAGTATTATACTCAGTTTTGCTGGGTAGGTGATTCCTGGTTTTAGTCCTAATTCCTTTGACTTCTGGAATATCCTATTCCATGACCTTTGATCCCTTAATGTAGAAGCTGCTAGATCTTGTGTTATCCTGATTGTATTTCCACAGTACTTGAATTGTTTCTTTCTAGCTGCTTGGAATATTTTCTCCTTGACTTGGGAACTCTGGAATTCAGCCACAGTGTTCCTAGGAGTTTCTCTTTTTGGATCTCTTTCAGATGGTAACCTGTGGATTCCTTGAATACTTATTCTGCCCTCTGGTTCTAGAATCTCAGGGCAGTTTTCCTTGATAATTTCATGAAAGATGATGTCTAGGCTCTTTTTTTGATCATGGCTTTCAGGTAGGCCCATAATTTTTAAATTGTCTCTCCTGGATCTATTTTCCAGGTCAGTTGTTTTTCCAATGAGATATTTCACATTATCTTCCATTTTTTCATTCTTTTGGTTTTGTTTTGTGATTTCTTGGTTTCTCATAAAGTCATTAGCCTCCATCTGTTCCATTCTAATTTTGAAATAACTATTTTCTTCAGTTAGCTGTTGAATCTCCTTTTCCATTTGGCTAATTCTGCTTTTGAAAGCATTCTTCTCCTCATTGGCTTCTTGAACCTCCTTTGCCAATTGAGTTAGCCTATTTTTCAGGGTGTTATTTTCTTCCGCATTTTTTTGGGTCTTCTTTAGCAGGGTGCTGATTTGTTGTTCATACTTTGCTTGCAAGTCTTTTATTGCTCTTCCCAGTTTTTCCTCCACCTCTCTAACATGATTTTGAAAATTGTTTGGGCTCTTTATGACCTTTTCCCAGAACTGATCTCATTGAGTGGGCTGGGATGTAGAAGCACTGACTTCCGTGTCTTTCCCTGAGGGTGAGCACCGCTCTTCCTCATCAGAAGGGAGGGGAGGAGAAACCTGCTCACCAAGAAAGTAACCCTCAATAGTCTTGTTTTTTTTCCCTTTTCTGGGCATTTTCCCAGCCAGTGACTTGAGCTCTGAATATTCTCCTCACACCCACCTCGCCTCCGGATCCTCCCAGCCCACGCTTGGGGTCTGAGAATCAAATGCTACTTCCCAGCTTCAGTGCTTTAGGCGGGAGCAGGGCTGCTATTCAGTGTGAGATTATGTTCAGGTTCTCAGGTGGGGGCAGGGCTGCCTCACGGGCTCATTTCCCTCAGGGGGTTTATGCAGAGACCTTCAACAATGGATCCGAGCTCCTGCCTGCTTGGGGAGCCCCTGTCTGCTCCCGCCTCCGCTGTTGCCTTCTGAGGGGGCCTGAGCATGGGGGCACCCCACTCGCCTCTTGACCCACCAAAGAGACCTTCTCACCTACCCCCGTCACCTGTGGGTGGAGGGACCCACGCGGCTGCTGGAGATCCCATCCCTGAAGTCTGCTTGGATCTGTTCCTCTCGGTGCCAGGGCCGGGGCAGGGCTGGGCTGGGCTTTGCATCCACAGCGCGACGGACCTTTTGTGAGAGGTTTGCAGGTCCTTCTGGAACAGAAATCTTATCCTCTCCACTATTATGTGGCTTCTCCTGCTCCCGAATTTATTGGCGGCTCTTTACTACAGACATTTCATGGGCTGTGGGTTCAGAGCTAGCTTATTTGTGTGTTTCTACTCTGCCATCTTGGCTCCGCCCCCATAATACCTTTTAAGTTCTAGGTACTGTACTAAGTACTTTTTACCAAAATTTTCTCATTTGATCCTTACAACAACCCCATGAAGCAGGTGTTATTATTTTACCGTTTTTAAAGTTGAGGAAACTGAGGCAAATAGAGGGTAAGTGACTTGCTGGAGATCACAAAGCTAGTAAGTATTTGAGGCCAAATGTGAATGGAGGTCTTCTTGGCACCAGGTCCAGTGCTATATCCACTGGGCCACCAGATATGTAATGAGAATTGGATCAAGAGTCAGATCCTTGTTTGAGTTAGAAGATCATGGATTTAAGCCTCAAAAGGGTGCTAGAAACCACTTAATGCTTTCATTTTATACATGAAGAAACTGAGACTCAGAAGGATTAAATAATATGCCAAGGTCACATATGTGAGCCAGGCTTCAAATCCAGGGTCTCTGACTCCACATCTGTCTTATCACTTTTCCTCTTTACCAGGTTAACTTGAAAGTTCCCATTCTGTTAATTCCTAGTCATATGACCTTGACCAAATTATCTCACATGTTTGGGTCTTAGTTTTCTTACCTATAAAAGAGAAGAATAGACTTTTAGGTCTAAAATGAAATTCTATGTTTATAACTCATAAATGACCTTGGTGTTATATATTCCATTATTGCAAAAGATGCTGGAACATAGTATGTAGGGGTAATACAAAGATAAATTAATCTTTTGAAGCTGCTCAGGGTAGGCACTGAGATGACCTCATGAACCTGTTCCCTGCTTTAAGTGGACATCAATATTTATGTTTTAAGTAGCTTGACCAAATACTTTCTCATATTCTTCCTGCTCCCTCCCAAATGTACTCTGCCCCTCAATCCCTGCAATGAAGACGGACCTTAAAATATGATATACTATTTCATTCTGTAGCTTATTAAATAGGTCAGTTCTTGACATATGAGTTATAAAATTCATCAGTTACTGAACCAATTTTCAATGAAAAGTGTGCATTAAAAAAATCACTTGTCTTAAAGGCACAAGAGAAGGGTTTAAGCCCCAGCTCTGATACTAGTTCATTAACATCAAACAAAAAATTAAACCAGTCAGAGCCTCAATTCCTCAGTTATACAATAGGATTAATACTACTCCCATTTCAGTTCTGCCTTCCCATTTCCTTCCCCCATCTCCATGTTTCAGAAGAAGGAGGTGAGAAAGGAGGGAATTGTCTCTGGAATACAGGAAGCAGAATGCTTTAGAGTCTTTGTGCCCATTTAAGGGTATTGGGATGTATCACTCAAGGCTGTGATAGTCAAGTGAGTGGATAAAGATTGGTGGAGGGGATTTAAGCTGAGAGTTAACATTTGTAGTAAAAGACAACAAGCTGTTTTATAAGGAATGTTTGTAGAAATTGGGAATGATTAGCATGAATGTGAGTTTGATAAGTATATCATAAAAAGTTGAGAAAATGATTGAGTTTGTGCCAAGACAAATGTATAAATGGAGCCTATGTTGGCAATGGGGCCTCTGAAAGATGCTGTATAGAGGGGTAAGGTTGCCTCCTATGGCTCTTGTTCTATGCTTGCAGGGTGTGAGCTTTGATGAAATTTCCAAGATTAGTCTCTAATAACTACAGCCACAATCATGGCTTTCTGAACTCCTAGTCCCGGCTCAGGAAATGAGTGCAATGACTAGAAATAATAGAATAAGGTGACCTAAAGACACAATGAAGTATAAAAACATTCCTAGCCTTCGTTGCACAGTAAATGATCATCTATTGTCAGTTATTCATAGCTATCTGCAAAGTGCAGTTGTAGGGGTTAGAAAAGCCATCCCTTTTCTTAAGCAAGTGCTCCAAGGTCCAAAGCATTTTAAGCATGAAAGTATTTTGCTTTTTTATACGGGAAAAGGACCTTTCAAACACCAAAAAATAGTTCTTCTTTGGTCACTATCTACCAAAGGGAGTAAGAATTTGGGATCCATTTGAGGGTTTGTGATTTTTCTCCAAGGAGCCATCCTTGGACCTAAATTCATTCTTGCTCATCCATAAAAATTTATTCGAGCTCTGCAATCAATCAATCAATGAGCATTTATTAAAAATGCTTATTTTGTGCCAGACACTAGGGTAAATACTGGGAATAAAAAAAGATATAAGTGAAGCAACAAAAGTTGTTCCAGTCCTATAACTATAAAATAATTATAGTCTATCAGGGGATATGATATATACACGAAATATGCAAAGTATAAACCAAGTAAATCCACAGTGTTATTTAGTGGGGGGATACTAGAAGTAGGTGGGGATTAGGAAGGGCCTTAGGGAGGAAATGATGTTTAAGCTGAACTCTGAAGAAAAGTGTAGATTGTAAGAGATGGATGGAGTGCATTCTCAGCATAGGGAATAGATAACCTGTTCAAAGGTAGGACAATGGGGAAATGTACTATTGTGTGAATAATATCAGGAAGCCTTATTTGGTTTTGCCACAAAACGTATGAAAGATAACAATGACTGAAAAGGCAGGATGTTGAGGGTTTTAAATGACTAATTCTGTGATCATTGTTACCTTATCATGTATTATCTTTTTTGATCATTTATTTTTCAAATCTTTCTTTTTGGAGCATCATTTAAACACAACCTAATCTGATAACGAGATACTGAGAGAATAGAAGGCATCCTTGTGACATGCCTTTTGTGGCTACTTTGGTAGCATTTTGAATTCATTTCCTTTGAGGATCTTTAAATACATGGCTTGCCCTTGTAGCCAAACTCACACCTCTTCCTTTTAAAAAAAAATTACTATATTAGTAGCGAATCAGTAGTATTATTGCCTTTATTTTTTAAAGGAAATTAGTATTATTTTAACTTATGGGCATACAATTTTCTAGAGATTTCCTAGCTTAGCCTGTGCTTTAATATCTACTATTAAGGAATTTCCCCATCATAAAGCCACATTTATGATTTAAAATAACAATATTTAAAAAGATTAATTCATAATCTGGAAAATATGTTACAATAAGTCATTAATATGAAGTTCAGGAATTTTCACTGACATGCCACATCACTTGAGTAAGTCTGAGTTCCCTTCCAGCTGCCAAATGTATTATGCTAATAGGTATTTACTATCGTTGATCATAATTGATTTAGGAAAAAAAGACCCCTGAATATGACAAATGATACTTTTTGTTGTTATTTTTCCCATGCTTAGATTATGTGTGTAAATGTTACTTGCCAACTGCTGGCTGAAAATGTTCAATTTTTATGTCTTTTGCCATCGTTAGTTTCCTCACGAAGAGCCATTGTTTCCTCTCTATTTGAAGAAGCTCTTCAAGAAACCCTAAAACTGTCTCTGCATCCATTACACTGAGCAATTCTCAGTGCTTCACATTTCTTTGAAAATAACTAATGATTCTGGACTTCCTCCAGGCACTGCACATACTTAGAATGCTTATGCATTCTCAGAAACACAGTATGAACACACGTCACCCTTCTTTCTGAAACAAGCAAGTCTGTCTTAGTTCACCTCATGCATGGACTTAATGCACTCTCCAACAATAAAATAGCTGTTGATTATTGCTTTGCACAGTTGTGGCAGCCTCATTAGTTTCACTACCTAGCTTGAAATGGTTTCATGCCAAATTAAAAATGTAGGTCATTCAAAGGACTAATGTTGCTAGTTCAGCCTAGAGAAATTTAAAGCTCACCTGTATTCTGTTACAAATAGAACAGTCCATTTGCTTGTCATTTTACACCAAGCCAGTTCCCACCAAAGGCACAATTATGCATGTCATTCTTATAAAAACAATTATAATTACATTGTTAGGTACGTGTCAGACATGTTCGTTAGATTATGGAATTTTTAAGACATTGTGTGTGAATGACTGATCTAATAGTCATAATTATTTTAGTGGGTTGTAGACTCATAAATCACATGAGACAATGTTTATGAATCACATAGTACAGTGTCTGACACATAGTAGGTACTTAATAAGTGCTTGTTTCTCCTTCCTCTTCAAATTACAGAATTTTAGATCTAGACATGACCTTAGATTCTGAATTCAACTCCCTTTATATTATAAATATGGTACCAGAGAGTCAGATAGGTTAAGTTACTTGCCTTAAGGAAAAGGATAAGATAATGTCAGAACAAGACTAGAAGCCAGATGTCCTAATTAGTTGTCTAGACTTTCTTTTCCTCTTCCATTCCTTTTCTGTTCCTGCCTTTTATTTCATTCTGTCTTTTTCCTTTCACCTATAGTTTTTCAGTATGTTTTTCTATTACTTTTAAAACTGAATTGATTTTTAGTTATTTCCCTGAGATTATCAGCACTTTATCTTTTCTATATATCTTGTTAGTAGGCAGTAGTTTGAATATCTCCTTGATTAGATCAGAAGTCCTTAGGGACAGGGATTGTTTCACCTTTCTTCCTACCCCTATTGCTTAGCACAGTGTCTGGCATAGAGTCAGAACTTAAAAACTCATTTTGGAGCCCTTTGGGCATAGTTCCAAATTGTTCTCCAGAATGGTTGAATCAGGTCACAGCTCCACCAACAATGAGTTAGTGTTCCAACTCTTCCACATCTTCTCCAACATTTATCATCTTCCTGTTTTGTCGTGTTAGCCAATCTGATAGGTGTGATGTGGTATCTCAGAGTTGTTTTGATTTGGATCTCTCTAATCAATAGTGATTTAGAACATTTTCTCATATGGCTATTGACAGCTGTAATTTCTTCCTCTAAAAACTGCCTGCTCATATAATTTGACCATTTATCAATTGCAGAATGATTTGTATTCTTGTACATTTGATCCAGTTCTCTATGTATTTTAGAAATGAGGCTTTATCACAGACACTAATTGCAAAACATTCTTTCCCAGTTTTCTGCTTCTCTCCTAATTTTGGTTGTGTTGGTTTTGTTTGTGCAAAAATTTTTCAATTTAAGGTAATGAAAATTGTCCATTTTGCACTTCATAATGTTATCTATCTCTTGTTTAGTCAAAGAAATCTCCATTCTCCATAAATCTGATAAATACACTGTTCCATGCTCCACTAGTTTGTTTATAGTATCAGTCTTTATACCTAGATCATGTAATCATTTGGACTTTATTCTTGTGTATGGTGTCAGGCATTGGTCTATGCCCAGTTTTCGCCACACTGATATCTAGTTTTCTCAGCAATGTTTTTGTCGAACAGTGAGTCCTTATCCCAGAAGCTGTTGTCCTTGGGTTTTTCAAACAGTATGTTGGTATATTCATTGTCTTGAGTACCTAACCTCTTCCACTGGTCTACCCCTCTATTTTTTAGCCAGTACCAAGTGGCTTTGATAATTGCTGCTTTATGATACAATTTGAGATTTAGTAGAGCTGTACCACCTTCCCTAGCATTTCTTTTCATTAGTTCCCTTGATATTTTGGACCTTTTGTTCTTCCAGATGAATATTATATTATTTTTATAGTTCTAGAAAGCAATTATCTGATAATTTGATTAGTATTACACGGAATGAGTAAATTAATTTAGGTAGAATTGTCATTTTTATTATATTGGCTCAGCCTACCCATGAGCAAGTGATGTTTTTCCACTTACTTAGATCTGTCTTTATATGTGCAAAATGTTTTGTAATTGTGTTTACATAGTTCCTGGGTTTGTTTTGCCAAGTAGACTCCCAAATATTTTGTAGTGTCTGCCTTAGCTTTAAATGGAATTTCTCTTTCTATCTTTTGCTGTTGGACTTTGTTAATAATATATAGAACAGCAGGTGATTTATGTGGGTTTATTTTGTAACCTACAGCTTTACCAAAGTTGTTTATTATTTCAAGGAGTTTTTTACTTGAATCTCTGGGATTCTCTAAGTATATCATCATATCATCTACAAAGAGTGATAACTTAGTTTCTTCTTTACCTATTCTCGTTCCTTCAATTTATTTTTTTTTCTCTTATTGCTACAGCTAACATTTCTAGCACCATATTGAATAGTAGTGGTGATAATGGGCATCCTTCTTTCACCCCCAATCTTATTGGAACTGAATGTAGCGTATCCCCACTGACATAATTCTTGCTGAAGGTTTTAGGTAGATACTACTTATTAATTTATGAAAAATATGTTAAATTTATTCCTATACTCTCCAGTATTTTCAATAGAAATGGCTGTAACATTTTGTCAAAAACTTTTTCTGCATCTATTAAGATAATCATGTGGTTTCTGTTAGGTTTGTTGTTGATATAATCTATAATGCTAATAGTTTACCAAATATGGAACCAATTCTGCATTCTTGGTAAAAATTCTACCTGAACAAAATGTATTATTCTCATGATAAGATGCTGTATTCTTTATCCAACATCTTATTTAAAATTTTTGCATCTATATTCATTAGGGAAATTGGTCAATAATTTTTTTTTCCTCTGTTTTGGCTCTTCCTGGTTTAGGTATGAAAACCATATTTGTATGATAAAAAGAATTTGGGAGGACTCCTTCACTAATTTTCCCAAATAGTCTATATAGTCTTGGAAATAATTGTTCTTTAAATGTTTGATAGAATTCACTTGTAAATCAATCCAGCCCTGGCAATTTTTTCCTAGGGAGCCCAGTGATGGCTTGTTCAATTTCTTTTTCTGAGATGGGGTTGTTTAAGTATTCAACTTCTTCTTCTGTTAATCTGGGCAATTTATATATTTTAAAATAATCATGCATTTCATTTAGATTGTCAAATTTATGGGCATACAGTTGGACAAAGTAATTTCTAATTATTGTTTTTAATTTCCTCCTCACTGGAGGTGAGTTGACCCTGTTCGTTTTTGATATTGGTATTTTGGTTTTCTTCTTTTTTTAAAATTAAATTTACTAAAGGTTTATCAGTTTTATTGATTATTTTGTAAAGTCAACTCTTAGATTGATTAGTTCAATAGTTTTCTTAATTTCAATTTTATTAATGTTGCATTTGGTTGTCAGTATTTCCAATTTGGTATTTACTTGAGGATTTTCAATTTGTTCTTATTTGAACTTTTTCAGCTGCATGACCAATTCATTGTTCTCCTCTTTCTCTATTTTGTTCATGTCAGCATTCAAAGATATAAAACTTCGTCTAAGAAGTGCTTTTGTAGTATCCCACAAGATTTAGTAGGTTGTCTCATTATTTTCGTTCTCTTGAATGAAGTTGTTGATTGTTTCTATGATTTGTTATTTAACTGCTTAGTTCCTTAGGATTAAATTATTTATTTTACAACTAATTTTTGGTCTGTCTTTCGATGACTTTTTATTACATACCATTATTATTGAATTATGCTCTGAGAAGGATGCATTCACCATCTCTACCTTTCTGCTCTGGATTGTGAGGTTTTTATGCACTAGTATGTGGTCAATTTTTGTATATATGCCATGTGCCACTGAGAAAAATGTATATTCTGTTCATTCCCCATTCAGTTTTCTCCAGAGATCTATCATATCTGCCTTATTCAGAGTTTTGCTCACCCCCTTAACTTCTTTTTTGTTTATTTTGAGGTTAGATTAATCAAGTTCATGGAGAGGGAGGTTCAGGTCCTCCTCAGTATAGAGATAAAATAGAGAAAGAAAATTATAGACCAATTTCTCTAATGAAGATAGATGCAAAAATGTTAAACAAGATATTAGCAAAAAGAATACAGCAACTTCGTATAGTCTTGCTTTATATTTCTTCCTGTAACTCTCTTAACTTCTCCTCTAAGAATTTAGATGCTATGCCACTTGGAACATATATGTTTAGCAATTATATTGCTTTATTGTCTACACTGCCTTTTTTTAAAAACAACTTATTAATATAGTATTTATTTGTCTTCCCTCCATCAAACGCTGAGCCTGTGGCTTTTCCCAAGGCCACCTGCCAAGATGGAGGGAGAGATATTCACAGGCTGTAAGAGACAAAGAAGGACCAGGAGGATGAGGAGAAACATTCAGAAAGCTGGGGGATAGAAATGACTCCATCACATGGTGAAGAGGATGAGGAAGGCCACCATCATGTAAAAGATCCTCATGGCCTCAGACAGGGTGAAGTCCAGGATGGTATAGGAGAAAAGCTGTTCTTTCAAGGAGGGGTTCCTGGCATAACCACTTAAGAGACTTCCAAACACAGTCCTAGTACCAGCTCCTGAATCAATCAACCCCTACAGTGGCAGCCCCAGGTTCAATTAACTTAGCTGCTGTGTCAATATTCCTTGAGAAGGCTCTAGTTTGGAATCAACATCTCTGGACAAGTGAGGTCAAGGGACCTGATGCTGCCAAAATATTGAGGTTCTCATCTGTCTGAACCTCTAGCCATTTTAGCACCATTGCTGATAAGAGTCTACTCAGCAGCTGAGAGCTGTTCCTCACAAGGGCAGGGATAGAGATGAACTTGGCACAGAACTACATTCTCAAGGGATGAGGGGCAAAGCTAAAGATCTGCTCAGTTAGGGAGGCTCTGTTCATGTGGAGGGCTTCTGAAAGGGTGAGGCTGCAGGGGAGTAATGCCAGGGGAGGAGGAAGCCTCTCTGTGGTGTGTTTTAGTAGTTTCCTTCCTTATCTCTTTTGATTAGATCTATTTCTACTTTGTCTTTATCTGAGACTAAGATTGCTACCCCTGCTTTTTTTTACATCAACTGAAGCAAAATATATTCTGCTCCAACTTTTTACCTTTACCCTGTGTGTATCCCCCCCATTTAAAATGTGTTTCTTGTAAACAACATATTGTTGGATTATGGTTTTTAATCCATTCTGCTATCCAAATTCATTTTTATGGGAGAGTTCCTCCCATTTACATTCACAGTTATGATTACTGTCTTTGTCTTTCCCTCCATCCCCTTTTCCCTTGCTTATGCTTTTAGTTCTCCCTTATCCCTTCCCCTCCAAAATAGAGTTTTAATTTTTGACCACTACATCCTCAGTCTTCCCTCCCTTCTTTCACTTCTCCTTCCTTTTATTCTCCTTTACCCTTACTACTTCTTCCCTCTGTTTTAGCATCCACTCCCTTTTCTTTCCCACTTCCCCCTTACAGCCTATAGAGCTAGTTAGATTTCTTTACTTAATTGGCTTTGTTGTTCCCTCCTTGGACCAAATCAGCAAGAGTAAATATCAAACAATTCTCATCTCCCTCCCCTCTTTCCCTCTACTGTAATATAATTTTGTGCTTCTTCCTATGACGTAATTTACCATTTTCTGTCTCCTCCTTTTCACATCTCCTATTACAGACCCTTTGCATCCTTAAATCACATTTTTATCATCACATCATTTACTTTATACCTCCTCCCTCTAACTATGTATATCCTTTTTTGTTTATCATGATAAATATACAATTCTCAAGATTAACAAGTATCATCTTCACTTATAGGGATGTAAACAGTATGCACATATTAAATAACAATTTTTTCCCTGTTTACTTTTTTGTGCCTCTCTTGAGACTTGTGTTTGAAGACAGGATTTTCTATTGAGTACTGGCCTTTTCATCAGGACAGTGAAGAAATCCCTTATTTCATTGAATGTCCATTTCCTTGCCTGAAATATTATGCTTACCTTTGCTGGGTAATTGGTCCATGGTTGTAGTCTTGGTTGTAGCAGCTGTAAGGTAGCTCCTTTGCTGTACAGAATATCATATTCAAATTCCTTCGATTTTTTAATGTAGAAGCTGCAAGGTCCTGTGTGAATCTGACTATAGATTCTCAATATTTGAATGGTTTCTTTCTGGCTGACTGTAGTATTTTCTCCTTCATTGGATAGTTCTGGAATATGGCAACAATATTCCTTGGTTTTTTTAGTTTGAGATCCCTTTTCAGGAGGTGAATGGTGGATTCCCTGATGACTATTTTGCCCTCTGGATCTAGGACTTCTGGGAAGTCTCCTTGATGATTTTTGAAGATATTGTCCAGGCTGTTTTTTCATCATGGCTTTCTGGTAGTTCAATAATTCTTAGATTTTCTCTACTGGATCTGTTTTCCAGGACAATTATTTTTCCAACTTGATATTTTACATTTTCTTCCATCTTTTCATTCTTTTGATTCTGTTTGACTAATTCCTGATGTCTCATAGTCATTAGCTTCTACTTTCTCAAATCTAATTTTTATTAAATTGTTTTCTTTTATTTCTTTATTTATTTTTCTTAAATTTATTTATTTAACTTTTAAAATTCATTTTCACAAAATTTTGGGTTCCAAATTTTCTCCCCATTTCTCCACTCCCCCCAACCCAAAACGCTGAGCATTCTAATTGCCCCTATCACCAATCTGTCCTCTCTTCTAACATCCCTCCCTTCCCTTTCCCCATCTTCTCTTTTGACCTGTAGGGCAAGATAACTTTCTATACCCATTACCTGTATTTCTTATTTCCTAGTAGTAAGAACAATACTCGACAGTTGTTCCTGAACCTTTGATTTCCAACTTCTCTTTTCCAACATCTCATTCTCCTTGGGAAGCAAGCAATTCAATATAGACTATATCTGTGCAGTTTTACAAATGACTTCCATAGTAGTCATGTTGTGTAAGACTAACTATATTTCCCTCCATCCTATCCTGGCCCTCATTGCTTCTGTTCTGTCTTTGGATCCTGTCCCTCCCCAAGGGTTTTGACTTCAAATTGCTCCCTCCTCCCACTGTCCTCCTTTCCATCATCCCCCCCACCCTGCTTATCACCTTCTCCCCCACTTTCCTGTATTGTAAGATAGGTTTTGATCCAAAATGAGTGTGCATTTTATTCCTTCCTTTAGTTGAATTGATGACAGTAAGCTTCATGTTTTTCTCTCACCTCCCCTCTTTTCCCCTCCACTAATAAGTCTTTTGCTTGCCTCTTTTATGAGAGATAAATTGCCCCATTCCATTTCTCCCTTTCTCCTCCCAATATATTTCTCTCTCACTGCTTAATTTCATTTTTTTAAAGATATGATCCCATCCTGTTCAATTCACTCTGTGCTGTGTGTGTGCATGCGTGTGTGTCTGTGTGTGTGTGTAATCCCACCAACTACCCAGATACTGAAAAGTTTCAAGAATCACAAATATTGTCTTTCCATGTAGGAATGTAAACAGTTCAACTTCAGCAAGTCTCTTATGACCCTTCTTTGCTGTTTACCTTTTCATGCTTCTCTTCATTCTTGTGTTTGAAAGTCAAATTTTCTTTTCAGCTCTGGTCTTTTCATCAAGAATGCTTGAAAGCCCCCAATTTCATTGAAAGACGATTTTTTCCCCTGAAGTGTTATACTCAGTTTTGCTGGGTAGGTGATTCTTGGTTTTAGTCCTAGTTCCTTTGACTTCTGGAATATCATATTCCATGCCCTTTTATCCCGTAATGTAGAAGCCACTAGATCTTGTGTTATCATGATTGTATTTCCACAATATTTGAATTGTTTCTTTCTAGCTGTTTGCAATATTTTCTCCTTGACCTGGGAAATTTGGCCACAATGTTCCTAGCAGTTTCTCTTTTTGGATCTCTTTCATGAGGGGATCGGTGGGTTCTTTCAATATTTATTTTGCCCTTTGGTTCTAGACTATCAGAGCAGTTTTCCTTGATAATTTCATAAAAGATGATGTCTAGGCTCTTTTATTGATGATGGCTTTCAGGTAATCCCATAATTTTTAAATTGTCTCTCCTGGATCTGTTTTCCAGGTCAGTTGCTTTTTCCAATGAGATATTTCACATTATCTTCCATTTTTTCATTCTTTTGGTTTTGTTTTGTGATTTCTTGGTTTCTCCTAAAGTCACTAGCCTCTATCTGTTCCATTCTAATTTTGAAATAACTATTTTCTTCAGTGAGCTTTTGGACCTCCTTTTCCATTTGGCTAATTCTGCTTTTTAAAAGCATTCTTCTCCTCATTGGCTTCTTGAACCTCCTTTGCCAATTGAGTTAGCCTATTTTTCAGGGTGTTATTTTCTTCAGCATTTTTTTGGGTTTCCTTTAGCAAGGTGTTGACCTGCTTTTCATGCTTTTCTCTCTCATTTCTCTTCCCAGATTTTCCTCCACCTCTCTAAATTGATTTTCAAAATCCTTTTTGAGCTTTTCCATGGCCTGAGGCCATTGAATATTTATTTTGGATGTTTGGGATACAGAAGCCTTGACTTTTATGTCTTTCCCTGATGGTAAGCATTGTTCTTCCTCATCTGAAAGGATGGGAGGAGATATCTGTTCACCAAGAAAGTAACCTTCTATAGTCTTATTTTTTTTCCTCTTTTTTGGGCGTTTTACCAACCAGTTACTTTACTTTTGGGTCCTTTGCAAGAGTACAGTATACTCTGGGAATCTGTAAGATCTCAGTTCCTCCAAGGTGGCACAATCAAGAGTGTACTGGTCTGGATGCAGAGAGGGATTTTTATGCCCAGAATCTTAGCAGATACCTCTCCACAGCCACTTGACCTCTAGTTCCCAAGTCAGCACTGGGGACTGATTTTCAGATAAGCTGGATGGACAGGGCTGCCATTCAGTGTGAGACAAAGACCAGCTCTCCCAGGGCCTCCACCCAGGGCAGAGGCATCTTTAATGCTCCCAGGGGTTTTTGTGCTCCAACAATGAAGGTTCTGTATGTGCTGCTGTGCAGGCTCTGTGGCTGCTGCCTGCTGCTGGAGCTATGGTAAGGCCCTTCTCCCTTCCTGGCCTGCTGATAAAACCCCATCACTGACCTTTGGTGCCTGTAGGCCAAGGGATCTGAGGACCCACTACTGCGACTGTAGATTCTGCCCCCAAAGTGTCTTCCTACCATAGTCTCGTTGTGCTGCCTGGCCAAGGCTGGGCTGAGCTCTGTGCTCGGCTCCATGTCTGGCACAACTGACATTTCTGTGGGCCTTTTAGGTCACCATGGGCTGGAAATCTCCTCCACTCTGTTGTTCTCTACTTCTGCTGCTCCAGAATTTGTTGAGGGTCCCTCTCTACAGGTATTTTATGGGCTGTGGGGAGGACCCTGCATAAGTGTGTCTTTCTAGTCTGCCATTTTGGCTCTGCCCCCCCAAATTGTTTTCTTTAGTTAACTTTTGCATATCCTTTTCTCTCTGTCCAATTGTTTCCTTTAAAGAGGTTTTTTTTCTAGTTAATTTTTGTGTTTCCTTTTCCATTTGTGCAGTTATCTTTTTTAAGGAGCTGTTCTCTTCAGTGAATTTGTTTTCATATTTTTCAAATCATTGGCCAGTTTTTCTTCATTTCTCTAATTTGACTTTTAAAGTTCTTCTTCAGCTCTTCCAAGAGTGCTCTTTGTGTTTATGGTCTGTTTTTATGCCTTTCTGAAGTTTCAGATGGGAGCACAGTCTCAATGCTGACCTCTTTTGTATTCGTGTTTTGATCCTTGTCCCCATAGAAAGATTCTATGGCCTTTTTTTTTCTGCTTTGCTTCTTCCTCATGATGATGATGATCACCCTTTTCCTGACTTTTAAAGTAGACCTCTGCTTCTAGAGCACTAAAAGATCTGTCCCACAGTTCTTTTGTCTTGCACTTGAGGGTTTGTTTGTTTTGTGGCTTCTGGTTCTTTTAGCTAGAAGCTAAAATGCTACAGCTTACCTGGTGCTGAGCTGGCTGGTGTGAGAAAGCAGAGGCCAAGTGAAGTTTTTCTGGGATCCCCAGAATTGTTCTGGAGGTAGCTGTGTTAAGGGTGGATGGGGAATGGTCTGGCCACAGGAGATATCCTCTGCTGAGCTAGGGCATAGGAAAACTTAGTGGTTGGTGATCCCATCTGTGCTACTGTCTTACTGATTCTCCCAGGTGCTGAGGCACAGCTGGGGTCCTGCTGTTGGTGGTTGGGGGCTCCATGCCCCTGGGACTCAGGATGTCCTCCCAGTTTGCTGAGGTAGGGCTGTTTGGCACAGATCCAGTCCTGCACTGGTCCCCTCTAGCCATAGCAAGAGAGACTCTCCTTTGCTATTTTCCTAGCCTGACATGCTAAGAGATTGTTTGCCCCTTCTGCTGATCCCACTGTTCCAGAATTTTTCTGGGGAAATATTTTATGGTTCTTTCAAAAAGAGGGGAGGGGGGGAGAGCATTTACTGATCACTCTGCCATCGTGGCAACCAGACTTTCAAGCCGGTAGCTTACAGAAATTTAATCTGTGGATTGATAGTCTCAGGAGCAGCCACTGCCAATACTTGGGGCTCTGCATCTCTCACTGGATTCCTGTCCTACACTGACATGTCTGAAATTCTTCAGTGAGGCCTCTATTTTTCTTACTATTGTTATCACCCAATTTACCCTATCTCTTCTGACTCCTTCACTTTACTTCTACCTACTATCTTGCCTGCCTGTTGCTTAACCTACCCATCCCTCAAAAAGTCCCTCCCTTATCCTCATCCTCTTCCCCCTGTATCCCCATACCCTTTTATTTTTTTCCGAATTTAGAAGACTTTTATATGCATATATGTGTTTGTGTGAGTATGTGTGTTTGTGTGAATAGTTCCTTTTTTAACCCATTCCCAATGAGAGTAAGATTTCAGCACACTCTCCCATAGCTTCTTTCATATCAGTGTTTCCTAAAAGGAAATGTATGAGATAATTGCTTCTTTTTATCTCTCCCTATACAATTTTATTTTTTAGAATCACCACATCATACTCAGCTCAGCTCAAGTCTTTCTTTCAAACTACCCAAATAATGATGCCAATCATAATAATACTACTAACAGCTTCACAAATACGGAGTAAACTATTTGACCTTATTGAGTCCCTTAAAATTAGTCTTTAATGTTATCTTATATATTTCTCCTGGATATTTTATTTTGAATTTTCCCTTGAGTTCTGGGATTTTTGTCACAAAAATCTGAAAGTCTTTCAGTTCATTGAATGTCTACTTTTTTTCATTCAGGATTATACTTAACTTTACTGGATAAGTTTCGTTGATCAAAAATCCAGCTCTTTTATTCTATGGAGTACAGTATTTCGAGACCAATTTGTCCTTCAATATAGTAGCTCCTACATCTTGTGTAATCCTTATTGTAATTCCATGATATTCAATCTTTTTTTACTTGTTGGTTACAATATTTTTCCCTAATCTGGGAGATTTGAAACTTGGTTATGATATTCCTGCAAGTTTTCCTCATGAGATTTCTTTCAGGTGTTAATCTTGATTTTTTTTCTATTTCTGATTTGCCTTCTTCTTCTAGAACTTTAATGTAATTTTCCTTGACAACTTCTTGTAATATAGTAAGATTCTTTTTTGAAAATCATACTTTTCAGGTAGTTTGACTTTTTAAATTTTATTTCCCCTTTACCTTTTCTCCAGAGCAGTTGTTTCTCTGAGAAGATGTTTTACTTTCTCTTCTATTTTTGCATTCTTTTGATTTTGTTTTGTGATTTCTTGGTGTCTTAGAACATCATTTGCTTCCCCATTGTCCACTTCTAGTTTTCAAATGATTTTTGTGTTCCTTAAGTTTTTTTAATTTTCGATTTCAAATTAGTTGACATTCTTTTCATGATTCTCTTGATTTCTTTGATTGTTCTATTTTTTCCTTAATTTTTTTCAATCTTAGTTGATTTTTTTATTAATTTATTTGTTTTCAGTTTTCTTGCTATCACTTCCATAAGTGTTAGATTTTTTCCTCTACCTTTTCTCTTCCCTCCCCAAAGGGCATGCATTCCTATATGGGTTGTACACATATATTCCTATTATTCAAATTTTTGCATTAGTTATGTTGCATAGAAGAAATATGAGTGGGAGAAGCCATGAGGAAAACCCAAGCAAAGCAAAACATAAGAGAAATGATTCTGCTTCATTTGCATTCCAGTCCCATAATTCTTTCTGTGGACATGGATGGAATTTTGCCTCAAGAGTCCTTTTGGAATGACTGAAATCCTTGCATTGCTGTGAAGGGCAGAGTCTACCAAAAAAATTCCTCACACACTGTGGTTGTTACTGTGTATGATGATCTCCTGGTTCTACTCCTTTCACTCAGCATCAGTTCATATAAGTCCTTTCAGGCCTCTTTGAAATTGTCCTGTTTATCATTTCTTGCAGCACAATAGTATTCCATTACATTCATATACAATAACTTGTTCAGCCATTCCCCAGTTGATGGGCATCACCTTGATTTCCAGGTCTTGGCCACCACAAAGAGAGATGCCATAAAAATGTTTGCACGCATGGTGCCCTTTCCCATTTTTATGATTTCTTTGGAATAAAGTCCTAGAAGTGATATTACTGGGTCAAAGGGTATGCCCATTTTGTAGCCCTTTGAGCATTGTTCCAAATTGCTCTCCAGCATGGTTAGATCAGCTCACAGTCCCACCAACAATGAATTAGTGTTCCAACTCTCCCACATCATCTCCAACATTTATCATCTTCCTGTTTTGTCATGTTAGCCAATCTGATAGGTGTGATGTGGTATCTCAGAGTTGTTTTGATTTGCATCTCTCTAATCAATAGTGATGTAGAGCTTTTTTTCATATGACTACAGGTAGCTTTAATTTCTTTCTCTGAAAACTGCCTGTTCATATCATTTGACCATTTATCAAGGGACTGACTTGTATTCTTGTACAGTTGACTCAATTCTCTATATATTTTAGAAATGAGGGCTTTATCACAGACACTAGTTGCAAAAATTATTTCCCAGTTTTCTGCTTCCCTCCTGATCTTGGTTACATTGGGTTTCTTAATTGATTTTTAAAGTTCTTTTTAACTTCTTCCAAGAATTATTTTTGTGCTTGGGACCATTTGATATTTCTCACTGAAAAAGGTGTGATCTTTTAAGCTCTGTTATCTTCCTCTGAATATGAACCCAGATTTTCTCTATCCCTATAGTAACTGTCTATGGTTTTTACTCTTTCCCATTTGCTTAATCATTTTTATTTGTTTATTTGTTTTATTTTGTTTTTAGCAGTAATCAGTGTAATCAAATTGAGATGTGTGAAATGATGCCCCAAGTATCAGGTCCTTCTTATGGTTACTTTTTGAGGTCTGTCTTGAGGCCCAAACTTCAGCTCTCCTCTCTACAGCTAAGCCATGGCTAAGTCCCCCAGCCACACTGCCCGGCAAATGATCTTGCTCTCTGAACTTCCTCCAGGGGTTGCAAACCACAGCTGTACTCTCTGTCCAGGACCTGGAACCATCCACTCTGCTCTCATGCAAGTGTCCATAGCCAACAGGCCCTGTTCTTCTTGCTATTGCACCCACCAGGTATGTGGTAGCTCTTCCTCCTTTTAGCCAAAACCCTGCATATGTCCTAATCAGCACAATTGTGCTCAGCATCCTTCTACAATGGAAGGTCCTACGGTATTCTCCTCCACCATCAGACCCCCACATTGTCTGCAAAATGAAAATTTCTAAGACTGAGGCTACCTCTCAACTCAGCTGTTTTCAGGGCTTGTTGTTTGTTCATTCTGCAGTCAGCTTGGAAGGTTTATACTTCACTCAGGCTGAATCTCTGCCCCTGGAGGTTATATCTTTCCTGGGGTCTTTTCAGATTTTCTTAGGAGGTCAGTTCCTGTGTCCCTTGTTTTGGTACTCCAAGGAGATATTCTGTCTTTTTATTCTGGGGAAAATTTCGAGAGCTGAAAGTTTTCTGACCTATTCCATTATCTTCACAGAATTCTTTCTCCTCTTCCCTTCATTTTGATTGGGCTGATTTGAATTGAATTAATGGAACTAATTTAAACATGCTTCCATTCAGTTTCACTTGAAATGGAATTTGGGAGCTAAAGGTAGTCTGTATGTCTATCTATAGTCTATATAAAGGTAGTCTATAAAGGTAGATAGTCTATATGGTCTAAGTTTACCTGATGCTTTGTGAGACTCAAAGTGTATCTAGTTTAGAAAACAGTTTATGCAAATATTCTGCTTTCTATGTGTGCAAATTGTAATTATAATTTGTCTGTTAACACTACCTTTCTTCATTTTCTCAACAATTTTTAGAAATAATATTATTCCCACCATAAAAGTATAGAAATAGCCTCAATTTTGCATTTGTTAAGAGAAATGCTTCCTTGAGAAATGATATACAGACAGGACTTGTGGGCAAGGAAAAGATCTATGTATTGATATATGTATTGAAATTTGAAATTATAATGGTTACCTTGGAACTAGTCCTTGAATGTGTGTATTGTATATTAAATCAATCAAGCAATACTGTCACCGGCACCAGGAAACAGAGTGATTTTGGAGTTTTGTGGGATTGATGGCAGGGATGAGGAAATGAGATGATTGACCTAAATTTCTACTTTAATGCCTTGCTGTGTGACTAAAAGGCTTTCACAAGGATGTCAGGATTGCCTAAAGGGAACCCATATCTTTAGGTACCTCCCCTGCTGTCTATGATCTTTGTAGGTCCTTTCAAAAGAAGATCTCTAAATATATTTATGAAACTACTTTTCTCTGTATTGATAGCTTTGAAAATTTGGTCTGGACTACCAGTCCCTGACACTTTTTAGATATTTACAATATAGGTAGCTAAAATTTTGTTTGTGATAGAAGTGAAGAATATCCTTGGGATATTGTTCACTTGTTCCTCATTAAATACAGCAAAATTTTCTTTATCGTTTTGGATTTTTTACCTTTACCAATTATAACAATAATAGCATTTATGTAACTCTTTAAGGTTCCCAAAACACTTTACAAATGTTAGGTAATTTGATGTTCACAATGAGAAAAGGAAGAAAACGATCTGCTATGTGATGGGTATCATGCTAAGCACTTTATAAATATCTCACTTTATCCTCATAGTAACCCTGTGATATAAGTGATATTACAATCATCTCCATTTCACAGATAAAGAAAGTGAAGCTAAGAAAATTTATAGAATTTTTCCATTGTAGTGATTGAAGAAGGACTTGAATTCAGGTTTTCCTGACTCGAATTCATTGTTCTACCCCCGGGACTTATCACCTAAGTAGGAGGAATATAGGAAAGAAATAAGGAGACTACATTTGATCAATAAATGATTTCCAGTGTTTCTCCTCAACTCTCTTTACATCCAAATTCTGTCATATAAAGTTAGGGAGGGGAAGGATGAGAGAGGAAGAATGAGGAATTAAGACAATATCAATTCTGGACCAAAAATGGCAACTTAATAATTAACCTTTACAACCTCCTACCCCCTTACAATTTTATCTTATAAAAATGTGCTTTGCTTTTGTCCCTGTTTACCTAGAGGTCTCCTAACTGAACCACTGTATACTATCATATGTACACAGTTTATGTGAGCTCTGAAATTCTTACCAGCTCTGAGATACTATGCAACTCAGTAGAAAGGAAGGAAAAAATTTTCATTTGGAGAATCCATGCTCTAATTCTTTTAGATTTACTGTCTGACAATGATTAGGCTCACTCATTTCTTTAAGGCTTTTACTTGTGTAAGCTCTGGCTCCTTTACATGGCTTTCTTATGTATTGCCTAACTTTCTTTCAGTTCCCTCAAGCATAAACTCATATTAAAATCAAAGAGTCTGCTCATTTTATTTGCAGATGAAAACATTTGAAGGGGTTTTCTGTTCTTGCTGATTTTCTGGATAGCATCATAATGATTTTAGACTTCATGGCCTTCATCAAGACATCTGTGTTGATAAATATCATGAAATTTTTTTTTTTTTTTTTTGTGGAGTTAGAAATTGCTGACTATGATCCTTTGGAGAAGACAACCTTTCCGTTTCAAATCTTTGCATAAGCAAGCACTTGTGCTGAACAGCTGAGACCACATGGATGAGTCAGATGTTTATTTTGTGTAATATGGTATAGAAAATGCACTGGTCTTGTCATAAACATGAATTTCATAGGAAAAGAGGTTTGCTTGTTTGCCTAATATGAATACTTCATAGGATTATTAGATCAAAGTCATGATTTTGATAAAACCTTAAAATAAGCAAGAAATAATCATATCTGTTGCTATCAAAAATAGACAAAGCTCCTAAAACTATTTATGTGAGTCAAAGAGAATGTTTATATTTTGATTCCTCAAATGTATTACTAGTGTTATGTATGACTCTTTCCTATCTCCCACAGTCTTTGCTTCCCTTTCATAATGTCCTACCTCCCACTCCCCCAAAATGAACTTTTTTTAGCTTAGTGCTTTAAAATTGTCTGGTTAAAGGAAATTAAGATACAATCCATTTTGATTGGGCTGACAAGGCAAATTAAAAATAATTTATTAAGGGTTTGTTAAGTGCCAGATACTATACTAAAGCCTGGGGATACAAAAATACACAAAAGGAAAGATAGTCACTACCCTCAAGGAGTTTACATTTTAGTAGAGGAAGACAATTCACTAAAAGGAACTATAAAGTGGGAATGGGAAGAGAGGAGAAGGTGCAGAAAGTAGGTCATGGTGGCAAATTCCTGAGAGTAAAAGCACAGATAGGAGAGGATGAGGCATGGTTGTCCTGGATCCCTCTCCAAAATGAAGATTCTGATGAGAACCTATCAAATAGGAGAAAGGGACCAACGTGAGGCAGTAGCTGAGGTATGGTGGTAAAGTCTAGAGGGTTGATATCTATGTACAGATACTCCTCCTCAACTTAAAAATTGAGTGAAACCTCAGGTATTGGGGAAAATTCAGAAACTTTTTCAGCCTGAATTTGTGAAAAGTGAATTCTAGAATTTGTTTTAGAAAAATATGTGTTTCTCTGCAATACATATACTGGCAGGAACCAGACTTAAAGAAGACACTCATTTGTTTGTTCAACATATTGTAATAGATAATACCTCCCTAAAAATTACTTATCAATTGTAGAGGGCTACTTCTAAAATGTTTGAGTGTGCTCATAAAGTTTTTTTTTTGCCAAATTTCTTAAATTCCACTCCTTGGAATATAGTTCATATATTTTCTTCTTTTAAAATACTTTATGCTGACAATATTTGTTAAGGAAAAGTAGATTTAAGCCAAAGTCCTGTCCTAATTATCAAAAATTTAAAACAATAAAATATATATTGTTGTGGACTTACTAAACAACATTTTATCTAGAATTTAGATGATGATTATTTTTTTGAATGAATGTCTGTTCTTCTCTGATTATCATTTAGGAAATATTCCTGAGCTGTCTAAACATGCAGTTTGAAAATTAAGTAAGAGAGGATTAGCAATCCACTATCAGCTTTTAGAAAGATTATAGAATTTGCCCAAATAAATGGAAAAGTTGCATGAAGATCATGTGAAAATTCAACTTCTTTATTACTGTAAACTTTACTATCAGGTCACTAGGACTGGAATTCCTTTACTTATAATTATTTTAGTTCAATTTGATTCTTTTTCTTCAATGCACAATTGTTTCTCTTTTTACAAAAGTAGCTGTTCTAAATATTATTGGTACCCTAAAATATTTTGAAAGCTTAATTCATTTTTAATGTTTATTTTCAACTTCATTTCCACAAAATTTCTAGTTCCAAATTTTCTCCCCATCTCTCCCCTCTCCCACCACAAAACTGTGCATTCTGATTAATCCTTCCCCCAATCTGCCCTCCCTTCTATCATACCCCTCCTTTCCTTTATCCTCATCCTCTTTCCTTGTAGGGCAAGATAGATTTCTATACACTATTACCTCTATTTCTTATCTCCCAGTTGCATGCAAAAACATTCTCAACATTGATTCCTAAAACTTTGAGTTCCAAGTTCTTTCGCTTCCTTCCTCCCCAATCATCCCTAATGAGAAAGCAAGTAATTCAATATAGGCCATATATATATGTAGTATTGTAAAATATTTCCATAATAGACATGTTGTGTAAGACTAATTATAGTTCAATCCATCCTATCCTGCCCCCCCATTTATTCTATTCTCTCTTTTGATCTTGTCCCTCCCCAAAAGTGTTTGCTTCTCATTACACCCTCTTCCCATTTTCCTTCCCTTCTATCATTCTCCCACCCTACTTCTCCCCTTCTCCCCAATTTTCATACCAAATTGAGTGTGCAGGTTATTCTCTCCTTAAATCAAATGTGATCACAGTAAGCTTCACTTTTTCTCTCTCACTTCCCCCTTTTCTCCTCCATTGAAAAAGCTTTGTCTTGCCTCTTTTATAAGACATAATTTGCCCCATTCCATTTCTCCCTTTCCCCTCACAATAGATTCCTCTCTCATCCCTTAATTTTATTTTTTTAGATATCATCTCTTCAACTCACCCTGTGCTCTCCATATGTGTGTGTGTGTGTGTGTGTGTGTGTGTGTGTGTGTGTGTGTGTGTGTAAAATCCCTCTACCTAAATACTGAGAAAAGTTTCAAGAATTATAAATATCTTTCCATGCAGGAATGTACACAGTTCAACTTTAGCAAGTCCTTTATGATTTCTCTTTCCTGTTTACCTTTTCATGCTTCTCTTGATTCTTGAGTTTGAAAGTCAAGTTTTCTATTCATCTCTGGTCTTTTCATCAAGAATGTTTAAAAGTCCTCTATTTCATTGAATGACCATCTTTCTCTTGAAGTATTATGCTCAGTTTTGTTGGGTGGGCAATTCTTGTTTTTAATCCTAGTTTCTTTGACTTCTGGAATATCATATTCCAAGTCATCTGATCCCTTCATGTAGAAGTTGCTAGATCTTGTGTTATCCTGATTGTATTTCCAGAATACTCAAATTGTTTTTTTTTTTTCTGGCTGCTTTTGTAATATTTTCTCCTTGACCTGGGAAATTTGAAATTTGGCTAAAATATTCCTAGGAGCTTATTTTTTTGGATCTCTTTCAGGAGATGATTCATGAATTCTTTTAATATTTATTTTACCCTCTGGTTCTAAAATATCAGGGAAGTTTTCCTTGATAATTTTATGAAAGATGATGTTCTAGGCTCTTTTTTTGACCATGGTTTTCAGGTTGTCTCATAATTTTTAAATGATCTCTTCTGGTTCAATTTTCTAGGTCAATTGTTTTGCCAATGAGATACTTCAATTTTTCTTATACTTTTTCATTCCTTTGGGGTTTTTTTTTTGTAATTTCTTGGTTTCTCATAAAGTCATTAGCTTCCATCTGCTGCATTCTAATTTTTAAAGAATTGTTTTCTTTAGTGGACTTCTGATCCTCCTTTTCCATTTTGCTAATTCTGCTTTTTAAAGCATTCTTCTTCTCACTGGCTTTTTGGACCTCTTTGGCCAGCTAAGTTAGCCTATTTTTAAAGGTGTTATTTTCTTCAGAATTTTTTTGAGTCTTTTTTAGCAAGCTGTTGACTCACTTTTCATAATTTTCTTGCATTGCTCTCATTTCTTGTCCCAATTTTTCTTCCACCTCTCTTACTTGATTTTCAAAATCCTTTTTGAGCTCTTCCATGGCCTGAGACCATTGAATATTTATTTTGGATGTTTTGGATGCAGAATCCTTGACTGACAGATTTTCCTCTGATGGTAAGCATTGTTCTTCCTCATCCAAAAGGATGGAAGAAAATGCCTGTTTACCAAGAAAGTAGCCTTATATAATCTTATTTTTTTCTTTTTTTGGGCATTTCCCCAGCCAGTTACTTGACTTTTGAGTCCTTTCTCAGGTGGAGGGTACACTCTGGGGACCTGTAAGTTCTCAGTTCCTCCAAGGTGGCACAATCAAGAGAGAGGTGTTTGCTCCTCTTCTGGCTTGTGGGCTATTGCAAGCTTTTCTGCCCAGGATCTTTGAAGCTGTCTTTGGCATTTGTGGGTTGAGCAATCTGGGACCTGCAGCTGCTGCCAGGGATTCCATCCCTAGGCCTGCTCTGGTTCTCTTCCTGCTAATGCTGCATGGCCTAGGCTGTACTGTGCTCCACTCCAAGACTGGTGAGATATTGCTTTTCTGCCCAGAATCTGTGGGTCAGGTTCCCTCTCCACAACTGCCTCCAGCTCCACCATGCAAGTATGCTTCTCCTTACCCCAGAACCATCACTCAGGGCTGAATTCCAGATCAGCCACTTGATTCCCCTGGGGCTTTAGGCAGGGGACTCCTAAAATGGATGGTATTGCTGCAGTGACTGCTACTATCCTGAGGCTGCTGTGACCAAACCATGTTTCCTTCTTCCCAGGTGAAAGAGTTTTCTCACTCAGTTGTGAAGCTATCTTAAGCATTTGTGGGTTGAGTAATCTGGGAACCACAGCTACGGCCAGGGATTCTGCCCCCAAGGTCTGCTCAAGCAGTGCAGCCAAGGCTGAGCTGCACTCCACTCTGAGCTTGTGTAATATACCTTTCCTGTCTCCCTTCCAGCCTGTCTTGGGCTGGAAATATCTTTCACTCTGTTGTTTTGTGGCTTCTGCTTCTCTAGAATTTGTTTAGGGTCATTTTTTACAGGTATTTTATGGTCTATGGGGAGAGAGCTAGAGTAGGTGTGTCTATCTATTCTGCCATTTTGGCTCCACCCCCATCTTAATTCATTTTAATTCAATAAGCTTTAACATGTTCAAGGTCCTGTGTCTTGGAAATATAAAAAGTATATTTAAAAAAATAAAAATAGTCCCTATTCTCAGAGTTTAAATTCTGTTGGAATATAACTAGTGAATATGCATCACACACATTGATTTTTTTGTTTCTATCAATGAAATAATAACAATAATACAAATAATAATAACACCTTTTGTATTATATGGTTTATAGAGTTACATGCTATGTATATGTACACATATATGTATATATACACACATGTAAAGATTCATATGTATGTATTTATGTGTATAGCACATGCACACATATATAAACTCACATATATATTTACTGTGTGTATGTGTGTTTAGTGGCATGTTTCAGAGAGATGATATGGTGTTATTAATAGGAATTTGCATTTAAAGTTGAGTAATTGCAGAAAAGAGAGATGTCCATGGCATAGTCATGAGAAATATCATTAAAATAAAAAAGACCCAGGTTCCTGTCTCTGCCACATGCTTGATGTGGGAATTTCAGCAAGACCTTTAACCTCTTAGTGACCCAGAGAAATCTCTAAGAGTATGTTGAAACAAGGTTAAAGGGATTCTTTTTATTGTGTGCTCCCCTTACCAATGAAGCACAGGTACAGTCACCTTTCTTCTATTCTTCCTGCCTCTCCCCACCCCCACAATCTCCAATCACAGGAAAAGGTTTGTGTCCTTTCTTTCAGAAAAAAAAAATACTTTTGTTATACCTGGATTAAAACTATGTTGGGGTCCATGAGTTATGAACTTTCTCATCACAGGTGTATCACCTGAAATGTGCAGGTGTTGCTACCTGTGCTGGTTTGGCAGTCAGGATAATTGCCATGACTCCATATTTGATGTGAATGCTCATTTAGAACTAGATTTTAACAACATCTCCATGCCCCATCCTGCCTCCAATTTGAAATTGCTTGGTCACCTTTGACAGCCAAATAGTTATGGTAGATAAATGGTTTACACAGAATGTCAACTAGCTTGCTGCCCTCCTCTGGCATAAGGTAGTGTAATCAGAAGTGTGTTCATGATTCTGGACTGAATTATGCAGATAAGGGTGCAGTGTCATGAGGAGTGTTGGGGCTAGTGCTTCAGTTCCAACTGAAAGATTTTTCAGTAATGAAACAAATTTAATGGACCAGTTCATTCTTATTTTTTTTTCAATCATGCTGTTAAACTTTACTGTTGAAATACATTTTCTCTAGGGAATTATTGTTCATTCAGTTTCTTTGCTGCCTCTGTCCCATATATCAGCAGTTTTTTTCTTTCTTTCCCAGGAAGATGAAATTGCAATAGCCCAGCACATCTCAAAACAACAGAACTGATTACACTTTTCCAAAAGGAGGGGAAAAAATCCAAACCATAACTAAGCCACAGGAATATGAGCTCCTAGGGTATTGAATCTTGATCCTGAAAATAACTTACAGATTCAAAATAGAGATTACTTGTGTGTATTTAACCTACTGTAGGAAGGTTCTTGAATGTAGGAATAGGGAGTGGACCTGTGATTTCAGTTGTACAGGGAACTCAAACTCCTTCTACTAACACAGGCAGGTACATTTTCTGCAATTAATGACTTAGAGATTTGTTTAGTATATTGAGGAGTGACTTGCCAAGGGACAAACAACCGTTATGTATCTGAGAGAGGATATCTAGGTTTCTACATTGACTTTCTATTAGTACTGCTTGTTCTTGGAAGTAACTGGATGTAAATAAGTGATAAGGATTATCATCTTACAGACTACATCCTATAGTTTTATCTTTCCTAATAGTTCTCTGCAGAGGAAGGAAATTATTTCTATGTATGTATCTGTGTGAGTGTGTGGGTAAATAATTGGTCTCTATTAATGAATATATCATGTAAGATGTCTTTAACTTTGATATCATCAATTCTTTCCAAAGCTTTTAAAGAAGGAAAAGCTATGCCTCCTATGAAAGGCATGTCTCCTAATAGACCTCAAATTCATCCCCAGGGTTGCTTTTTTAGTGTAGTCCACATTAGATATTTTTAAAAAAAACTTTATGCTTTATTTCTTTCTTTCATATTTTTGTTTCATGTTTCCTTCAGCATAATCCAAGTGTAACTTTGCTTTATAGATTATCAAGTCTCATTAAGCTAGCATTATATGAGATTGTTCACTTAATACTATCGATTTTTCAAGGCAAGGATAGACAAGTGCCCATTTTTTCAATGGCTCATTTTTAATTTTATAGAAGGAAAACTACTTAACTTTAGACTATTATCATGTAAGACAGATTTTGCCTCAATTAGACTGTGAAAATCTAGATCTAGATGGGACCACAGAGGGTCAGCTAGTCCAACTTTATCATCTTTGAAATGGAGAAACTAAGGACCAGAGAGATTGAATAATATGCTCAAGGTCTTACAATTTTTAGCCATTAGAAGTGGGCTTTGAATCTAGACTCCTTTCTCCTTTTTATATGTTTTATAACACTGTCTTTTCAATGAACTACAGTTCCTTTAAATGAGGGCTACAATCTATATGTGAAAGTGATTGCTTATCCTGAGAATTTTTCTTTTAAACAGATAAATGGAATGGATTCTGACAATAGGAAAGAAAACGAATTGTTATACTCACTATCCCCAAATAGGATCAATTGTTTGTTCCCTTTTATAACATTTGCATATTTCAAGCTTGGCCTGCTATCCAGATTCCTGGATTTAGTTCTGCTTTTCTCTTTCAGAACGAATATGCAGAACTTCCTTAGAGATTCCATAACAACCATGGTAACAACCTTCAAGCGTATGTGCAACACACATAACAAATCTTTGTAGGAGGGAATAGATACAACTATTATGCCTTAGGCTATGCTGATACTTTCTAAAGGTCCAGGAAAACAGTTCTTCTAACATGTTGCCTTAGATTTCTTTCTTTTTTTTTTTTTGGCTAAAGAATTCCATTAGGATTACTAAAGAGATCATTTTACTTCTTCCCTTATAACTATATATAGGAATAAAAATGTTCAAAAGGCAGCTTTTACTGATGTTTTGAGATTCATGTTGAAATCAGGGAATATTCATGTAAATTGGCTGTCATAGATTGGATGAGAGTAATGTAAACCTTATATTTATGTTTTTTTCCCGAGAAATTCTATCTTCCAAAAGCACATTTGAGTTTTGTTCCCACATCAACTGCTAGCATTTGGAAACTAGCAATATATGGATAGAGTCCACTGGCTCTGAAATGAAGCACAACCATCTGCTACAAGAATCTGAGACAATTGTATCTTGAACACTCAGAAAAGAAGTTGATATACCTTGACAAACTGTGAGTAGTCATCTCATTATGATTCTCATAGTTTGGAAAAATGCCTCATGCAGGACACTTGTGGGAAAAATAACATAATTTGATAATTTATCTGTTGAAAAAGATGTGATAACTATGATATATTTGTTTTTTCTCAACACAAGTACTGACCTCCTTCAGCACAATCTAGGTGTAACTTTGTTTCATGGTTTATCAAGACGTCTTAAAGCTAGCATTATGTGAAATTGTTCACTTATTACTATTGTTTATATAGGCAAGGATGTAGGCGTGTCATTTATTCAATGACTACCATTATCTTTAAATTAATGTAAGGAAAACTAACTAGACGACTATCATATAAGGTGAATTTCATTTTGTCTCAAATATGAAAACAATATATGTCGTGAAAATTTTAGAAGTGTTAGAACAATCTACACATTTAATATAATAAGTGAGATAAAATACCAAAAGACAACCTGGTTTCTACATTCATTGCTCAACTCAAACTGTTCTTTCCATTGTGATAACTCATTCCTCATTCTTTTTGACCTTGCTGTTGATTTGACACTTTCAACCATATTCTCCTCTAATAATATTTCTCCCTTATAGGATTTTGTGATACTACTCTGTCCTAGATCTCCATATACCTCTTTGACTTGTTCTGCTCCTTCTCCTTTGATGGCTAATCATCAAAATCATATTCCCCAAATGCAGGTGTTTCCTAAGGCTCTGTCTGTGACCCTCTACACTTTCTCTCTGCCTTCTCTTACCATGACTTCATTAACTATCATATTCTCTTTTATTACTTCTGTACAGATGACTCAGATCTCTCCTAAACTCACTTCTGATTTTCAGTCCATCATTAGCTCCTTATTGGAAATTCTGGTATCCCAGAGATGTCTGAAATTCATCATAACTTAAAGAGAACTCATCACCTTTCTGTCCAAATGTACAGATCTAACCTTCACTATTTCTGTCTAATGTATCACATCTCTTGAAATTTATCAACCTCAGAAGTATGTTGCTTTCTTAAAATACTCTTTTTAAACCCACATATTTAATGAATTGCCAAATAACGTCACTTTTACCTTCACAGCATCTCCTGAACTAGGTTCTTTATCTCTAATCACACAGCCCTCATTTTGCATCTAGTCCTCATTAACTCTTGCTTTACTTATTGCAATGGTTTTCTAACTGACCTTTTGTCTCAAGGGTTTCTCCATTCCTCTCTACCTTTCATATAGCTACTAACCTGATGTTCCCTTAAGAATAATTCTTGCCATGTCACTCTTCTACCCAATACACTTCAGTGACTTTCTGTTGCCTTCAGGATAAAATATAAACTCATCTGTTTAGCTTTGAAGATGGTCCACACTTTGCCCCCAGTGTGTGTTTCCACCCTCATTGCATATAATTTCCTCCCCTAATATTTTGTGATCCAAACAACCCAGTCTTCTCTTTGATACTCACACACAACACTCCATGCCCCATCTCTGTTCCCTTGTATTGGCCATCCTCTGCACCTGGAATATTCTCCTTCATTAAATTTACCTTACGGAATCATTTATTACCTTTAGGATACTCCACCTACTCCATGAAGCCTTTCCTAATTCCCCCAAGTGTCAGTATCCTCCCATCTTAACTACCATGTATTTATCAATTTTGCATTTATTTGGTATATGTTTATATATGTACTTACTTCTCTGATACAATGTAAGATTCTTGATAATAGAGGTTGCTTACTTTTTTTTGTATTTGTATTCCCAGTATTTGGCATTCTGCTGAGATATGCGTAATAAATGCTTACTTGACTGATTGAATATTAATTTTCAATTATTCAACTAATTAATTGATTGAAAATTAATCACACAACTTTGATTGCTTGTAATGATCAACCTTAGATTCATGTTGGTATACCCAGCATGTTAAATATGCTTTCAGCTATCTTTACTGTGTCTTGTGTTTTTTTGTTGGGTTATTTCCCTCCTTTTACAAGGAAGGGCTTAATTGGTTGCAGGATCTATTGGGAAATGATAGTAATGCAAAATGATAGGCCATATTTAAGTTATGACTGACTATCTGATTTTGCTGTGAGAATTCCTTCATCATGCCTACTCTTCCTCTCACAATTTTTTGACATAATCCTTTCCTACTTCTAGTCTCTGATGAATGAGTGGCTGTACTTTTCATAAAGGTCAACAGGGATGACTGATCCTTATTCTATCTCCTCCTGTATTTTCAAGCAGATTGTTCTCTCTATCAGCTCCCTGCCTTCCTCCACCCCTATCTTTAGTCATTCACTAACTATTGATATCCTTCTGTGTTGCCTAAAAACATGTTAGTCTTCTTGGAGAAACTGAACAAAGTAACCCCCTTAAAATTGAAAATAAGATGAAATAAAGCAACTGAAACCTCCAAATAACAATAAAATCCTCTTTGTTAGATCCTCACATTCCCAGATAACTAACTTTCCTTCAACTGAAACTTCATCTAAATTATCAAAGACCTCTTAATAATAATAATAAAATCTAATGTGCCCTTCATTCTCATCCTCATCCTTGATCTTTCTAAACATTTCAGAATGTTGCCCCTTAAAAGGACACACATGTATAAAAACTCTATGACAGCTCTTTTAGTGGTGGCCAAGAACTGGAAATCAAGGGAATGCCCATCAACTGGGGAATGGCTGAAAAAGTTGTGGTATATGAATGCAATGGACTATTGTTCTAACAGAAATGAGAAACAGGCAGACCTGAAAATCTTGGAAAGACTTCTATGAATTGATACTAAGTGAAATGAGTAGAACCAGGAGAACATGATACACAGTAACAGCCACAGTGTGCAAGGACTGTTTCTGATAGACTTAGCCTTTCACAATGCCTAAAATATTTCCAAAGGACTCTTGATACAAAATGCCATCCACATCCAGAGAAAGACCTATAGAATCACAATGCGTAATGAAGCTGACTGTTTTCTCTTGTATTATGTTTTGTTTCATTTTTTTTTCTCATGGTTTCTCCCATTAGTTTTATTTCTTCTATGCAACATCACTAATGTGAAAATGTGTTTAATAAGAATGTACGTGTTGAATTCATATAACATTGCATGCCATCATGGAGAGGGAAAGGGAAGGGATGGGGAGAAAATTAAAAACTTATGGAAGTGATTGTAGAAAACTGAAAACAATTTAATTTAAAAAAATGTTGCCCCTATCATCCTGAATAGCCTCTTCTCTCTGGTTTTCATGACACTGCTTTCCTGGTTCTTCTATCTCTCTGATTTTTCTTTTTCAATTTCCTTTGCTGATTTATCATTAATATCATATCTACCTACTTGTAGGTATCTCAATAGGTTCTAACCTGAACATTTTTCTCTCTGTATACACATACTATTTCTTTCTTGACTTCATGAATCCACAAGGGTACAGTTACCCTCTCTGATCACAGTATTCCTAGATTTATATATTGAACCTTGGATTTTTTTCCCTTCTATATGAGCAACTGTCTATAGAACATTTCAATCTAGATGTGCCATAGACATCTCTAAACCCATATGTATAAAACACAATTAAAATAAATGCCTCCTTTCCAAAAGATATCTCATTTTAAAGCTTCTTCTTCTTCTTTTTTGCTATTGAGGGTATCAACATCCCTCGAGTCAACCAGGTTTACAAATCTGTCATCCTCAACTCTTCAGTCTCCTTCCACCCACATATCCAATCAAGTGTTCTTATTTTTTTGTATATTCTTAAAATATCAATCAGTCAGCCCATCAACAAACAAGTACTTACTATATTCCAGCCATTATTCTCAGTGTTAGAGATAAAATAGTAAGACAAAAAACTGGATTCCTGACTTGAAGGAATTTTCATTCTCATGAGAGAGACACTATTTCTTGCCTATTTCTCCTTTCTATTCACTCACCTTAACTGCTGAAAATGCCTTTTGTTTGTCTTTTCTGCTTTGAGTCTCACCTCACATATTGTCCATATACCATGTAAGGATTTTCCTAAAGCATATATGATCATGTCATCTTGCCTCCTTTATTCAGTAAACTTTGATGGCTTCCAGTTGATTTTATAATCAAATATCAACTCCTTTATTTGACATTTAAATCCTTCTGCAGCCTGACCCCTTCCTACACTTCCTATACTAGTTGAACATAACTTCAGACTTTGTAATTTACATTCCAGCCATGCTGGCCAAATTGCTTCACATACATAATATTCCTTTTTTCATTCTTCTGTCTTTGCAGTGGTTGTCTATCGTGACCAGAATGGACTGTGGAGTTGTCTCCTTCCTCACCTCTACTTCATAGAATTCCTGATTCCTTCATGACTCAGTTTAAGTGCTATCTTCTGCATGAGACTATGCTGGTATTACCTCGACTCCTCACCTCTCCAAATCCTCCTGCTAGTATACAGATCCCCAAATTACCTTGAATCTATTTTATGTGTATGTGTGTGTAGTTATATGCACACGTATGTGTATATCTCTACTTTATATATACATGTATATTCTTCCTCATTAGAATGCAAACTCCTTAAAGGTTAAGATTATTTCACTTTCATTTTTGTATGTTTAGCTGTTAGCACAGTACCTTGAATGAAGTATTTGTTTAACAAATCAAGTGATTAATGTGAAGATATAGTCTTATCTAGAACTTATTAGCTTTAATTGAGGTCAATTAGCTTAGCTAATATAGGATCTATCCTCATTTGGGTCAGCTTAGTTAGTTTCCTTACTGTATTATGGTCAAATGTCACATTTAAATCTATGAGATCTATTTCCATTTGAGCCAATTGTGCCAACATATCTATTCATTAAAATATTTGTCAAAATACTGTAGTAATGACTTTCCTCCATTTGTAAAACTAGCAAAAATAAAACATCTGTGTGAAATATGATTGAATCACAAACTGAGGGAAAAAATAGCAGGGAAATTTGTATAATTTAAAATTTAGTTTTAGTCAGTTTTGTTCGTAAATTGTTTGCAAACAGTCTAAGAGATAACAGAAAAGTGGTAGAACATGAATACTTGTTAATCCTCTCCATTAGGCAATAAGTTTGAAAACCATGTAGAAAATGTCATTTTTTACTCTTGGGTTATTTTTTAACCTTCATGATAGTGTTCCTTCTTGCAGGAGGAAAAATGTTAAAAAAAAATAAACCACTTTAAGTCATTTGGATGGGTTCTTGACCTTTTTTTTTATGTCAAGGATCCCTTTTAATATTCAGGTGAAGTCTATGGAGTCATCAGAATAGTTTTATTTTTAAATTCGCAATTGAAGGAAAAGTTGAATTTCAGCTAGAGATTAGTGAAAATAAATACATAAATGTTTTTCCCACTCAAGATCAGCAGCTCTTTGAAATCTAATCATAGTTGAGAATTGTTTTCCTACTGTTTAACAATCCCAGCCCTCACAAACATTTTTTACTTATGTCCTTTTGTTAATGTCTTAATCCTTTTACATTCTATATTCAGTGGATATATGGACTAGTATTTGTTTTAACCTTTTGAAAAAAGTAAAACTTCTGAGACTCCCGTGGTATGTACTTTTAATATACGTGTGTGTGTGTGTGTATGTGTATGTATAGGCATGTATGTATGTTGAAGTGAAGTGTGGATTTTTTTTGGAGGCAGGTGTAATAGTCAAATGTTGTTCAGTCATTCAGTCATGTCTAGCTAGCTCTTCATGATCCAAATGGACCATAGTATTCCAGACCCTTCTATCTTTCACCATCTCCCAAAATCTGTCCAAGCTCATATTTTTAAAATTTATTTTAGTTTCCAACATTCATTTATACAAGATTTTGAATTCCAAATTTTCTCCACATCTCTACCCTCAGCCCCTCCTAAGACAGTGTGTATTTGGATTACCCTTCTCCCACTCTGCCCTCTCTTCTATCACACCCCTCTCTTTCCTTACCCCCATCTCCTCTATTTTCTTGTAGGACAAGATAGATTTATATAACCCATTACCTATATATCTCATTGCCCAGTTGCATGTAAAAACAATTTTTAACATTTGTTTTAAAAACTTTGAGTTCCAACTTCTTTCTCTTCCTTCCTCCTCACCCATCCCAACTGAAAAGGCAAGCAATTTTATATATACTTTACGTATAGAGTTATAGAAAAGACTTCCATAAAAGTCATGTTGTGAAAGACTATATTTCCCTCCATCCTATCCTCCCCCCATTTATTCTATTATCTCTTTTGACCTTATGCCTCCTCAAAAGTGTTTACTTCTAATTATCCCCCATTTGCCCTCCATTCTATCATCCCCTACCCCACTTATCCCCTTCTCCCCTATTTTTCTGTAGTGTAAGATACATTTTCATAGCAAACTGAGTGTGTATGTTATTCCCTCCTTAAGCCAAATGTGATGAGAGTAAGATTCATTTTCTCCCCTTTCACATTCCTTTCCTCTTCCTCCACTGAAAAAGCTTTATCTTAGCCCTTTTATGTGAGAGATAATTTGACCCATTCTATTTTTCATGTTTCCTCCCAATGTATTCCTTTCTTACCTGTTAATTTTAATGGTTTTTTAGATATCATCCCTTCCTATTCATCTCACCCTGTGACTTCTGTCTGTATGTATATAATCCCTGCAACTACCCAAATACTGAGAAAAGTCTCAAGATTTACAGATCTTTCCACATAGGAATGTAAACAGTTCAACTTTATTAAATTTATTATGATTTCTCTTTCCTGTTTACCTTTTCATGCTTCTCTTGATTTTTGGGTTTGAAAGTCAAATTTTCTATTCAGCTTTGACCTATTCATCAAGAATGCTTGAAAGTCCTCCATTTCACTAAATGGCCACTTTTCCCTGTGAAGTATTGTACTCAGTTTGGCTGGGTAGGTGATTCTTCATTTTAATCCTAGCTCCTTTGATCTCTGAAATATCATATTCCAAGTCATCTTATTCCTTAATGTAGAAACTGATAGATCTTGTGTTATCCTGATTGTATTTCCACGATACTCAAATTGTTTTTTTCTGGCTGCTTGTAATATTTCCTCCTTGACCTGGGAGCTCTGAAATTTGGCTACAATATTCCCAGGAGTTTTCCTTTTGGGATCTCTTTCAGGAGGTAAGCAGTGGATTCTTTCAATTTTTATTCTGTCCTCTGATTCTAGAACATCAGAGCAGTTTTCCTTGATAATTTCTTGAAATATGATGCCTAGGCTCTTTTGTTTATCATGGTTTTCAGGTAATCCCATAGTTTTTAAATTGTCTCCCCTGGATCTATTTTCCAGGTCTGTTGTTTTTTCAATGAGATATTTCACCTGCTATTTTCTCATTTCTTTGGTTTTATTTGATAATTTCTTGATTTTTCATAAATTCATTAACTTCCATTTCTTCCATTCTAATCTTTAAGGAATTATTTTCTTCAGTGAACTTTTGAATCTCCTTTTCCATCTGGTCAATTCTGCTTTTTAGGGCATTCTTCTCCTCATTGGCTTTTTTAATCTCTTTTGTGTTATTTTCTTTAGTATTTTTTTGGGTCTCCTTCAGCAGGCAGTTGACTCATTTTCCATTATTTTCTTGTATCACTCTCATTTCTCTTCCCAATTTTTGTTCTACTTCTCTGACTTGATTTTCAAAATCCTTTTTGAGCTCTTCCCTGGCATGAGACCAATTCATATTTTTCTTGGAGGCTTTGAATGGAGAAACTTTGACTTTGTTTTCTTCTATTTGCATGCTTTGATCTTCCTTGTGACCAGAGTAAGATTCTATAGTCTGATTGTTTTTCCAGTTTTTGCTTATTACCCTAGCCAGTTACTTGACTTTTGACAAGGTAGTTCTCTGCTTCCAGTTGGAGTTCAGAGACTGTACTGTCAACTGCTTGATTCGCTGCCCCAACCCCCCAAATATGTGGGCCTAGAGCTCCAGGAACAGTGGCTGCAGCTATGGCTGCTGAGCGTTTCTCTGCCCTCTGCCTCCCTCCCCCTGCTGCTTCCCTGGGGCTGGGGCCAGACCACTCTACTGTCCACACCTGGTCCCACAGGATTTTTCACTGACCTTCCAATTTGTGCTCAACATTTTGGCATCCTGAGGTCTGGAAATTGCCCCAGGTGGGAGAGATTCAGTCCCCACAGGACCTCCTCAGGACCCTCTGTACTAGTGTGGCCCACACTGGGCTACACTCTGCTCCCAATGTGGTGTGATAGACACTTCTTGGTGACCTTCACTGCTGTCTTGGGATGGAGATTTATTCACTTCATCATTCTGTGGGTTCTGTAGTTCCAGAACTTGTTTGGAGCCTTTGTTTTACAGGTATTTGGCTGGGCTTGGGGGGAGTGCTCTAGAAAGTCTAGTCTAGAAAGTCTAGAAAGTGCTCTGTCCCCCCCAACATTCATATTTTAATAAGATTTTGAATTTCAATTTTTTCTCTCTTCCTCCCTGCTATTCCACTCCCCAAGACAGCAAGCAATCTGATATAGGTCATATATGTGCAATCATGTAAGCATATTTACATATTAGTCGTGTTATGAAAGAAGACACAGAACAAGAAGGGAAAGTTGCCAAAAAAATCCCTGAGATAAAAAAAAGTGAAAATTGTATGCTTCAATCAGTATTGAGGCTCCATAGTTCTTTCTCTAAATGTTGATAGCATTTTCCATCATGAGCTAAGTTAATCATGATTGATCATCACACAATATCTCTTTTACTGTGTACAATATTTTCCTGGTTCTGCTCACTTCACTCAGCATCATTTCATATAAATCTTTCCAAATCCTTCTGAAATCCACCTACCCATCATCTCTTATTGCACAACAGTATTGTTACATTTACATACCACAACCACAAATTGTTCATACATTTCCCACTTGATGAGTATCCCCTTAATTTCCAATTCTTTGCCACCACAAAAAGTGCTGCTATAAATATTTTTGTACATGTAGGTCCTTTAACCTTATTTTTATGATTGCTTTGGAATACAAACCTAGGAGTGGTATTGCTGGATCAAATCTTACGCACTGTTTGCTTGTCTTCTGGGCATGGTTCCAAATTGCACTCCAGAAAACTTACATGACCTAATGCTTTGTGAAGTGAGCAGAACCAGGAGAGCATTGTAGATAGTAACAGCAACATTGTGTAGTGACCAACTTTGATAGTCAAAGCAATACAGGGATCTAAAACAATTCCAAAAGACTCATGATAGAAAATACTATACATATCCAGAGAAAATACTATGGAGTATGAATGCAGATCAAACACACTATTCTCTTTTAACCCTTTTCATGGTTTTTCCCTTTTCTGATTCTTCTTTCACAACATGAATAATGTGGAAATATGTTTAATATAAGTGTGCATGTATAGCCTATATCAGATTGTATGCCTTATTGGGGAGGGGGATAACTGGAACTCAAAATCTTATAAAAGTGAATGTTTAAAATTAAAAAAAAAACAAACAAAAAAAACCAAATTTCTCTCCAAAATGCATCTGTGCACAATTCTACCAATAATTCATCAGTGATGCAATTTTCCCACATCTTCTCAAACATTTATCATTTTTCTTTTCTCTTATATTAGCCAGTCTGATATCTATGAGGTAGTACCTCAGAGTTGTTTTAATTTGCGTTTCTGTAATCAATGGCAATTTAGAACACTTTTTCATATGAATAGAAAATTTTAATTTCTTCATCTGAAAATTGCTTGTTCATATCCCTTGAACATTTTTCAATTTGGGAATGGCTTGTATTCTGATAAATTTGACTCAGTTCTCAATATATTTGTGAAATGAGGCCTTTATCAGAAACTCTTGCTGTGAAATTGTTTCCCATCTTTCTGTTACCCATCTAAAGTTGGTTGAATTTGTTTGTTTGTGGAAAACCTTTCTTGATTAATGTGATCTTTTTGCATTTCATACTGTTTTTGTCTCCTTTTTCATCATAAATTCTTTCCTTCTGCACAGATCTTTTCTTTACTTTCATCATTTGCTTAAGTTATTACCCTTTGTGTCTAAATCATGTACCAATTTTGACTTTATCATGGTATATGGTGTGAGATGTTTTTTTGTCCCTAGTTTCTGCCACACTATTTTCCAGTACTCCCATCAGTTTTTGTCAAATAGTGAATTTTTTTCCCCAGAAGTTGGAGTCTTTGGGTCTATTAAGCAGTAGTTTAGTATAATCATTTACTACTGTGTCTTGTATACATAATCTACTCCACTGACCCATCACTCTATTTTTTAGTCAGCACCAAATAGTTTTGATGATTGCTGCTTTATAATATAGTTTTATATTTGGTATGGCCAGGCCCCTTTCCTTTGTATTTTTTTCATTAATTTCCTGTGATATTCTTGACCTTTTGTTCTTCCAGATGAATTTTGCTATAATTTTTTCTAGTCTTATAAAATAATTTTTGGTAGTTTAATTGTTATGGTACTGAAAAGTAAATTAATTTATGTAGAATTGTTAATTTTATGATATTAGTTTGGCCTACTCATGAGCAATTAGCATTTTTCCAGTTGGTTAGATTTCAATTTGTTTGTGTGAAAAGTATTTGTAATTGTGTTATATTGTTCCTGGTTTGTCTTGACAAGAGACTCCCAAATATTTAGTATTTTCTATAGTTATTTTAAATGGAATTTCTCTTTCTGTCTCTTTTTGCTAAACTTTGTTGGTAATATGTGGAAATGCTGATGATTTATGTGGGTTTATTTTATATCCTGCAACTTTGCTAAAGTTGTTAATTATTTCAAGTTTTTAGTTGATTCTCTAAGTATGTTATCATATCTTCTGCAAAGAATGATAGTTTTGCTTCTTATTGCCTAATCTAACTCATTAGGTTTCTTTGTCTCCTCTTATTGCTAAAGCTAACATTTTTAGTACAATATTGAATAACAGTGGTGATAATGGACATTTTGTTTCACTGTTGATCTTTTAGCTTATTTGCATTACAATATAATGTTTGCTGATGGCTTTAGATCAATAGTGTCTGTCATTTTAAGGAAAGTTATGTTTTCTCCCCTATACTCTCTATTGGTTTTAAGATGAATGAATGCTGTATTTTCCCCCCAAAAATCTTTTTATGCATCTATTGAGATGATCATATGATTTCTGTTGGTTGTGTTATTGATGCAGTTAATTATACTAATAGTTTTCTTATTATTGAACCAGCCCTGCATTACTGGTATAAATCCCACACAGTCATATTGTATTGTCATGATGAAAAATTTCTGTAATCTCTTTGCTAATATTTTGTTTAAATTTTTTGCATAATATTCATTAGGAAAATTAGTCTATAGTTTTCTTTTCCTGTTTTGACTCTTCCTGTTTCTGGTATCACATTTGTATCATAAAACAAATTGGGTAGGATTTCTTCTTTTCCTAAATTCCAAATAGTTTATGTACTATTGAAATTAATTGTTGTTTAAACATTTGGTAAAATTCAGTTATAAATCCATCTGGCTCCAGAGAGGTTTTCTTTCAGGAATTCATTCATGACTTGTTCTATTTCTTTTTCTAAAATGAGGTAATTTAAGTATTTTATTTTAGCTTTGTTAATATTGGAAATTTATATTTTTGTAAATGTTAATCCATTTCACTTAGATTGTCAGATAGATGGGCAAAATAACTCATTATTATTTTAATTTCCTATTCGTTGGTGATGAATTCACCCTTTTCATTTTTGATACTAGTAATTTGGTTTTCTTCTTTCATTTTTAAAGTAAAAATTAAACAAAAGTTTATGTATTTTATTGATTTTTTTCATAAATTGGCTCATATTAGTTCAATGGTTTTCTTACTTTCAATTTTATTAATCTCTCCTGTGATTTTTCAGAATTTCTAATTTGGTGTTTAATTTCAGATTTTTAAAATTGCATGTCCAATTCATTGATCTTCTCTTTATTTTATTCATGTAAACATTCAGGGATGTAAAACTTTCCCTAAGTACTACTTTGACTGTATCCCATAAATTTTAGTATGTTGTCTCATTATTGCCATTTTCTTTGATGAAATCATTGATTGTTTCTATGATTTGTTGTTTGATCCATTCATTTTTTTTGGTTTAGATTGCTTAGTTTCCAGTTGGTTTTTAGTCTATCTTTCTATTTTCCTTTATTGCATGTAATTTTTATTGCACCATGATCTGAAAAGCATGTGCTTAATATTTCTGCCTTTCTGCACTGGATTGTGAGATCTTAATGTCCTAATACAAATTCTGATGAATTTTAATGTAGGTGCCATTTACCACTGAGAAAAAATGTAAATTCCTTTCTATCCCCATTCAGTTTCCTTCACACATCTATCATATCTAACTTTTATAAAATTCTCTTCATCTCCTTAACTTTTTTTTACTGTTCTTCTTGATTAGATTTATCTAGTTCTGTGAGGGAGAGGTTGAAGTCACCCACTCATGCAGATTTCCTATAACTCACTTGACTTCACCTCTAAGAATTTGGATGCTTTACCACTTGGTGCATATATATTTAGTTTTGATGTATGTGGTAAATTTTAGCATGATGTAGTTTCCTTCCTTGTCTCTTTTGATTAGATCTATTTTTGATTTTGCTTTGTCTGAGATCAGTATTGCTACCCCTACTGTTTTTGACTTCAGCTGAAGTGTAACATATTTTACTCCAACCTTTTAGGTTTATTCCATGTCTGTGTCTCTGTTTCAAATGTGTTTCTTATAAACAGCATATTGTAGGATTCTACTTTTTAATCCACACTGCTATTAACTTTAATTTTATAGGACACTTCATCCTATTCACATTCATAGTTATTATTACTAATTGTGTATTTTTCTCCATCTCATTCTCCCCCATTTTATACTTTTCTTTATTTCTTCACTTTGTCCCTCCTCACCAGTGTTTCACTTCTGGCCACCACCTCCCCCAAACTACCCTCGCTGCTATCAGCCTCCCTCCCTTTTCTTTCCTTATTTCCTTCCTATTTCCCTATGGGGTAAGATAGATTTTTCTCCCCAGTTGAGAATGTATGTTATTCCATCTTTGAGCCAAATTGCGTGAGTAAACTTCACACAGTACCCACCCTCTACCTTCCTACCCTCTACAATAATAGGTATTTCATGCCTCTTCATGTGTTATAATTTATTCCATTCTGCTTCCTCCTTTCCTCTTCTTCCAGTACAATACTTTTCTCACTTCTTAACTAATTTTTTAAATCATCACATCACATCATATCACTTATATCCTCTGTATATGTAATCTTCTTCTATCTGTCCTAATATAGATAAAGTTCTTAAGAGTTACAAATGTCATCTTCCCATGTAAGGATGTAAGCAGTTTAGCGTTATTGAACACCATGCTTTTTTCTTTCTTGTTTATCTTTTTATGCTTTTCTTGAGTCATGTAATTGAAAGTGAAATTTTCTGTTTAGCTCTCATCTTTTTATCAAGAAAGTTTGAAAGTCTCCTATTTAATTGAATGTCCATCTTATACCACGAATGATTATGCTCAATTTTGCTGGGTAGTTGGTTCTTGGTTGTAGTCCAAGCGCCTTTGTCTTCCAGAATATCATATTCTGAGCCCTCTGATCCTTTAACGTAGAAGCTATTATTTCTTTGTAATCCTGAGTGTGGCCCCTTGGTATTTGATTTTTTTCCTTCTAGCTGCTTGCATGTTTTCACCTTGAACTGATAGTTCTGGAATTTTTTGATCTTTTTCAGGAGGTGATCCATGGATTCTTTCAATGACTATTTTACCCTGTGGTTCTAGGATATTAGATAATGTTTTTATAGATAATTTCTTTAAAGTTGCTGTCTAGGTTCTTTTTTTAATCATAGGTTTCAGGTAGTCCAGTAATTCTTAAAATATCTCTCTTGGATCTATTTTCTAGGTCAATTTTTTTCAATGAGGTCTTTTACATTTTCATTGCTTTTTTCATTCTTTTTTTGTTTTGTCTGTCTGTTTCTTGATGTCTCATAGATTCATTGGCTTTTGCTTTCCCAATTCTTATTTTTAAGGAATTATTTTCTTCAGTTATTTTTTGTACCATCTTTTCCATTTGGCCAATTCTACTTTTAAAGGAATTGTTTTCTTCAGTGAATATTTTCCCATATTTTGTCAATTCTATTTTTCTTCTTTGTCTCTCTAAGAATGTGTAAACTCCTAACTCTGATTCTCCTTAACCCTATGAGTCAGAGTCACTATATGGTAATACCAATCCTATACCTGCCAACCATGCCAGAGAGGCCCAGTTGAAGAAGCAAGAAGAGTGATCCTGCCATGAAATACCATGAGGGAATCCTTCTTCCTTTGGCATGGCAATCATTACCAATTCTGGAGCCTCATTCTGCCCTCAAACTTCAATTTAATGAAAGGTATCTAAATGCAGAGTTCTTAAAGTTGTTTGGGCAGGTAGGTGGTGCAGTGGATAGAGCACCACTGCAGGAGTCAGGAGGATCTGAGTTCAAATCTCACCTCAGACACTTGACACTCACTAGCTGTGTGACCTTGGGCAAGTCACTTAATCCCAATTGCCTCATCCTGGGTCATCTCCAGTCATCCTGATGAATATCTGGTCACTGGATCAGATTGCTCTAGAGGAGAAGTGAGGCTGATGACCTACACAGCCCTCTCACTCAAAACAAAGTCAAGTGTAAGTCATGTCGTTTCTTTGATGGCATGGTTTTCTTCAGCAACAAAGGACGAACACACATTACCAATTCTACTTTTTGTTTTCTTCAATCAATTATTTTCAAAGATGGTGATTCTTTTTTCATTATGCTTTTGTATAACTCATTTCTTTTCTCAATTTTTCTTCACCTCTCTTACTTGATTTTTAAAATCCTTTTTGGGCTCTTCTATGATGATACTTTGTAGGCTTGAGAATCATTAATATTGACCTTTGAGGCTTTACATGTAGGCATTTTGATATTTTTGTAATCTTCTGGGTTTGCGTTTTGATCTTCACCATGGCCATAGTAGCTTTCTGTGGTCATCACTCTTTATTTTGTTTGTTTTTTGCTCATTTTTAAAAGTTGAGCTCTACTCCAGGGGGATTATGGACACTATACAAAGCTTCTGGTACTAGTGGCCAGGGGTCTGATTACTGGTTACCTGGGGATCTGGGGCAGGTGGCTTGCCTACTGCCCTAGGCTGGCCTAGCCTATTCATGCCTGTTGTGCTCTGGTTCCAGGGCTGGCAGTTTGCCTGTTGTGTTGGGGTTCATGCCTCCCAGCTGGCCTACTGTGGCACTGGCCTGTTTTGCCAGAGGTACAGGCTCTCCATTGCTAATCTGTGCTGTGGCTAAGTGCCTCCCAATGGCTGGCCCAGACACTGCCTGCACTAGGCTGTGCTCTCCTTCTACCTAAGTGAGATATAACTTTCCTAAAATGCTTCTAAGTTATCTTGGGCTGGGAATTTGCTTTATTCTGTTTTTTTTGTGGATTCTTTCACTCCAGAATTATTTTAGAGACTTGATCTATCATTGAGTAGAGCTCGGGCAACTTCCTAGCTTCTCTCCCCCTTATGACTCTGCCCTTCTCCTATGTACTTCTACACAGCTGATTATTCAACAAGGTCAGTGTCAAAATGAATCCTTTTCCTTCTTTTAGCATATTGAGATTACATTTTCTAGAAATGTGTTTATTACCCCCAAATCCTCACATAATATAATTCAGTAATATCATGAAAATTGTTACTGTGATTCTATCTATGTAAGTGACTCATTTGAAATTTTATTCATCATTTCTATGGGCAAGGTGCCTTTTCTTGAACTTCAAAAATTCGTTACAAATTTGTTTTCATTATCTGAATGCTGCAATATCTGAAATTAAATACTAATTGGTAGGAACACTTGTAAAAAAGTGTTTTTTAAATACTTGCAATAAAAATGGTTCATGATAGAAGAACTAAGGGCTAAACAAAAATGCTTACCAGAAAATATTCATAAATTGGAACATGTGAATTAACATTTATCTGCTTTAGAATGGAGATTCTGAGTAATGTCAGTGTTAGGTACTGGACTAAGCATTGGGAAGGCAAAGAAAGGCAAAAGGTCCCCTGCTTTCAAGGATCTCATAGTCTAATTGGGAAGATAGTTTGCAAACAAACATAGAGAAGCAAGATATATATAGGATAAATTCACAAGAATAAACAAGGGAAAGTTCTAAAATTAAGAGATGTTGGGAACATAGCATTTTAGCAGGGCCTTGAAGCAAGCCAGGGAAGCCAAGAGGCACAGGTGAGGAGGGGAAACATTCTAGGGATGGGGACATCAAGAGAAAATTACCAGAAATTGGGGGAGTGCCTTATTCAAGTAACAGCAAGGAGGCCATTGTCTATGGATTCGAGCTTATGTACATAGTAATATAGACTCAAAAATCATACATTTCCTTTAAAAAACACATATTCATCATTTGTGTTTTCGTCCTTCATTGCTGAAGAAGATGTTGCCATCAGAGAAATAATGACATGACTGGCACTTGACTTTCGAGTGAGGGAGGGCAGCTAGGTGGTGCAGTGGATAAAGCACCAGTGCAGGAGTCAGGAGGATCTGTAATTCAAATCTCACCTCAGACACTTGACCCTCACTAGCTGTGTGACCTTGAGCAAGTCACTTAACTCCAATTGCCTCATCCTGGGTCATCTCCAGTCATTCTGATGAATATCTGGTCACTGGATTCAGATAGCTCTGGAGCAGAAATGAGGCTGGTGACCTGCACAGCCGTCTCTCACTCAAAAAAACAAAACCAAGTGCGAATCATGTTATTATTTCTCCGAAGGCATGGTCTTCTTCAGTAACGAAGGACAAACACACACTGATCACTTAGATTTTAGCAATAATATTATTTAAAAATTAGGTCATTGATCAAACATGTATTATGTGCCTAAAGTACTGTGCAGCAGGTATTCTTCTAGGTACTGATGATTCGAAGACAAAATCAGAACAGTTCCTGCCTTTCAAGAACTTAGATCTCACTGAAGGAAAACTACATATACAGATAAGTAAATGCAAAGTATATACAAAATAAGAGAAAACATCATATTTCCATTTCTTTCTCAAAAAGTGAATGAGACAAATAACAGACTTTTCCTGAAATAAATGCTTTCATGACTTTTATGAAGAAGTAGCAGTACCTAGTATTGATAGATGACTTCAAAGTCACTGAGACCTGGGTTTGAGTTTGGTCATATAACCTAGAACAAATCATGACCTTTCATTGTCTTAAATAACACTTTAAGGCTATTCACTACAAAACATTTGCCAATCTCCATTGGTATAATAATTTACTTATCTAACATTTCCTTGCACCAAGGAAATCAAACTATATATAATGTATTCTGATTATGTGTATAAATTATATGTATGTGTAGTTATAAAATGCATATATACATATGTGTATATGCATACATGCACCCATATGTGGTATACATACATAAATACCTGCTGTTATTGTTTAGTAGTTCAATTGTGCCTGACTCTTTGTGACCCACTGTGGACCATAGTGAACCAGTGACATCCATGGGGTTTTCTTGGTAAACAGTGACTTACTATTTCCTTCTTTAGTGCATATAACTATATATATATATATGTATATATATATATATAAAACTATATGTATATATATAAATATATAAACTGTATATATAACTATACATACAAATATACTTGAGTGTGTATATATCTATATCTATATAGATATTAACACACATACATATATTATAGATATACACATACACATACATACATGTGTGTATGTATATATGTATATGCATATATACACATATACACACATACACATGCACATATATTATATATATACATACGTGTGTGTATGCTATTGTTCAGTCATTTCAATCACATTAGTGTATTTGTGACACATTTGAAGCTTTCTTGGCAAAGATACTGGAGTGGATTGCCATTTCCTTCTCCAGCCCATTTTCTAGATGAGGAACTGAGGCAAAACAGGGTTAAGTGACTTGCTTAGAGTCATACAGTTAGTAAATGTCTGAGGCCAGATTTGATCTCATCAAGAGAAGCCTTCCTGACTATAGGCACCGTACTCTATCCTCTGTCTCTGTTTCTCTGTCTCTGTCTCTCTGTCTGTCTCTCTCTCTGTATATATTTATATTTTTCCTCCTTGCTTGGTCTGTGATTGTCTAAGGCACTAAAAGGTGCCAGGTGACGTAGCCTATATGTACCCATGTCAAACTCTAACCAAGTCTTGCTGTCCTTTACCTTCAGAATTTTTTTTTCTTTCAGGTTTTGCATTTGCTACTTTAAAGTCTTTGGTCTAGTGAAAGAAAAAAAAGCAGAGTGTTGATACACTCAACTCACTTTCCATTCTCATGATCTGGAAGTCCATTGGGGATCATCAACCCTTCACAAGGTAGGGAGGCAGGAGAATGGGATTAAGTACTAAAGTGTAGAACTATATAGAAGATAAAATTGTATTACACCAGAAGAATTAGTGTTGCCTGACTCCCCCATCCTACCATTCTGATGCATGGTGAATACTCTACTCAGATAAAACTCTTGTTGGTAAGAACTCTATTACTGCAAAGCATTAAAAACCTAAACCGAAACCAAACAACAAAACTCCAGGGGGTGATGGAAGTCTGTGACTTAATGAAACAGTTTCTTTTTCATGACTTTCTTCACAAAAGTTAGTGCATACAAGGGAATAAATAGGAAATAAGTATAAGAGCAAGTGTGAAATAAAGATCTATAGACATATGGATATTGATATACAAATCTAGTGTTATATCAACACAGACTAATAACATTGTATAATCATAATGCTTATGAATATTTATGCATATGCATTAACATATATTATACATCTGTAGAGAGCCATAATGATGATTCTGATTCCTGGGTTATTTTCCATATATATGCTGCTATGATCGAAAATTCACAGTGACCAGCTGCCCCTTCTGTACTAACCCGAATATGAGCTATTTGACAAATAATGATTGTAGGCTCTGCCAGAGGAGCTTGTCACTTGTCACTAGAAGCCTAGTTCCTCTCCCATGCAGAAAATGCACTGTTTTTCCTTAAACTGATCCCTTCTACTTCTGATTGTCTTATTCTGGCCCAGGCTGCTGCCTTTGCCTCCTCTCAACTATTGACGTTGACATTACATTGCTTCGAATTGTGCTTCTGTGCATCCTTGAAGCATTACTTCTGGCTGCCTTTCATGTGATTGCCCTCCTTTAGGTCATCCTACAAGCCACAGCTCTGGCATTCAGGCATAATTTGTCAGCTTCTGACCAGCCCAGCACAGCTGAGTTATGGTAAGTGCAGTTTGCTGCCTTCAGAGTGACTTATTGGAGACTTTGGTCTTCCATCTAAATGCAGGTGTGGGTTGTAAGCATAGAAAATGAAAATGAAACACTTTTCCCAGATGATGTGGATGGAAGTATTGGGTCTCATATTCAAGAGGAGAAAAGTCTGAAGGTTAGAATATTGTAACTTTTACTTTGTAATTATCTGAACATAAAGTACAAACTGGAACTGTAATTAGAATTTGCCTCAGGGCATCAGATTTAGAGGGTGCTGATAAGACTTGTAGTGCTTGTGCTGCTGAGAAGGGTCAGAGCTTAGCACCTACAGGTAGTTAGCAGTAATAATAAATAGGAGGCTACCAGATGGTGTCCCTTGCCCCATCCTGTTCCAACTTCCAAACCCCTGTATACTGGGCAGCCTTCCAAGTAGCAGCCTTACCCTCTTTCCCAGGATCTCTCTCACTGTCCCAGAACCTGCCCACTACTGAAGGCACACTTCATATCATTGGTTACAGCTGCTCTTTCAGTCATTTGCCTTGAAGGTAAACATTTCCAGTTTCAGCTCTTAAAGAAGTATATCCAAAGCTAATATTGAAATAATAATACTTTGAGGTCAGAGACTATTAGAGATTTGTCTTTCTATAGCCAGCATGTATTTTCATAGTATATGCTTGCCACATAGTACATGCTTAATAAATGCTTGTTGATTGCTTGATTAATTGCTGCAATGTCTTTTTCATTAGGAAGCCCATGAGACTTCATGAACATTTGTTATTTCAAACGGGCATTTTGGTTTCTTTCGTAGGGCATCTCATACTCACATGATGTCAAACTATTCAATGGAGTCCTCAGATTATGACATGCTCTGCTAGTAGAGACTGCCAAGGATAAGATTCTGAGGGGCAAAAGCAGAACCCTATGATGGTAATAGGGTATCAGAGTGAGAAATAGAACAAAGTCTTTTCTTGGTGATAGCTTTGTTAAATAGAGTTTACGTAGTTTGACTTTACAATGCATCAAGGGGTCTGAGTAGCTTCCATTTTCATTGAAAGCTGTTCTGGAATTCTGACACTTCAAGACTTATATTTGTTGATCCACAAGAAATTAGAGAATTTGACAGTGTGTCTGTGGATAAGCTAGCATGTAGAATCAATGAATTATTGAGCTTCTGACCTGGGGAAAGATCTATAGAACACTGATATTTCTACCACATCTTATTAAATTATGTGGGTGATCAGTTAAACAGGGAAGAAAGAATATTCATATTTTGGAAATTATAAACAAATATTTCCTCTTTAACAGTCATTTAATCTAAAGAGAGTATGTCAAAAGTTACTGATTTTTTTTTTTGTCTATGTTTGTAATTTCCACTGTGCCTCTCAATTTTCTCATATTTTTAGAAGTTTGGTTCCTCAGACAGGGTTTTGGTATATTTATAATATCTATTGGCTTTCATTTTTTCTTGAATTTGTGAAATCATCCTTATGATTGTGCAAACATATTCATGAAATGCTAGTTAACTTTTCTGAACTGTCCAAAGCATATCATTTGCCAGTGAATAGGCAGCATTATAAAAATGTGTCAGGATGGAAATGAGCCCATTTTCATGGAGATAACTATATTATTTATTCATGGTTTTTAGTTCCTCCATTTATTTATTTATTTTTAGGAGGAGGGGAGTTTTGATTGCTCGTGAGAGATGAAAGCTGACAACTCTAGATACTAAAGTTCTTTATTCACAAGATAACTATCACATGGCAGGTGGTTTCTACTATTTTCCATGTGTTGCACTAATGTTCATCCACCCTGAATGGCAATATTTGCTCCTAAGCATGGTCTAGGTGGTAAATGAGTTTGTTTGCATTGATTCTTTCTGTACAATTGGGTGACCAATAATGCTTAGAGAAGGGAATTAACATATTTATTATACATGTCACTGTATAATGACACCCTACTCCTTTGAAATTCAATATGTACAGTCAGGAAAAACAATTCAACATATTATTAGCCATAAAGAAAAATTTACGTCTCATTCCAAGACTGTTGACCACCATATTTTCACTGAGATATAGAAGACATACTTTATTTCTGACCTCTCTAAAGTCATTGTTGACCACTTTATTGACCAGTGTTTTACAAGTCTTTCATTGTATTTTTTGTTACATTTCCATAACCAAGATGTATTCTTTCTGTTTTCTATGTCTCCTTTCACTTTCTCCCTCTTTATCTTTACTGTTTTATTTTTAATCTTTTTTTGTTTCAATTTTTTTTCTCATTTGTTGCTTAGGCATTTGGAAATGGCAAAGCTATGTTAAGTCCCATGTTTTTAACATTCATTAAATTACATTCAGATAAGATCATATTTGACATGAGGAGAACACAGATCAATGAAACACAAATGATAGGTTTTTTAAAAATCATTTTCCCTTACATTTTGCCTTCAGTGCTTTCCAATTTGAAGCATATCATGTCAGGTATTGGCCTTCACTAATCCTTTGAGATGTTGGGGGCCACGGAGTTCTAACTTCAGGTATATTCATTTATTTCAGCTGCTGGTTATTGCACTCACTCCTGCCAGAATTTAAATACTTACATTGTGCCAGGTACCATGATAGATACTGCAAATATAAAGACAAAAGAAAAAAGACAGTGTGAGCCTATATAGTTACATGCAGAAAAAGTACAAGGTCATTTTGCAGAGTGGTGCTAACATATAGGAGGAATCATGAAAGGCATTTTGTAGGAGGTGGTGATGAAATAATCTTTCAAGAAAACTAGGGATTCTATTAAGTAGAGGTGAAGAGGAATATAATCCAGGCATGCAAATACATGGAAACAAGAGATGAAATGTCATGTATAAGGAACAGTAAATTTGGCTAAACCATAGCATACATGAAGGGAAGTAATATAACCGAAAATGTAGGATAAGGTTAAGTTGTGAAGGGCTTTATATGCCAAAAGGATAATTTTATATTTTTACCTTGGTATAGTAATAGGGAACCAATAAAACTTTTGAGTAAGGATAGAACAATTACCTACTCTGTAAGCACCTATTAAGCCTGCTATGAAACAAGTACCTAAGACCCAGGTCAAAGACAAGAAACACCAATCGCTCTTTCAAAAAACTGCTATTCCTTCTTTCTTATTTGTCTGCACTACTCTAAGGCATCTCTGACTTCTCTACCCCACACCCTTGCTTTTCAGCTTCCTTTTTTGGTATTATCTGTCCTCAAGAGGTTGATAAGCTCCTTAAAGATAGATTGTCTTTCTTTTTAGATATTTCTATCTCCAGATCTAAGCACAAGGTCTGGCAAATAGTAGTTATTTAAAAATGTTGTTTGTTGACCTGCTTTTAAAGAAAATCCCTTTCACCTCTCTGTGAAGGATAGATTGGTGTAGACAGAGACTTGAAGAAGGAAGTTCAATCAGGAGGGTACTTCAATAGTCCAAACAAGAAGATATACATGTCTCTTAGGATAGTAATAGTGAATGTATAGGAGAAAGGTGGGATGAGAAATGACAAGACTAGGTAATTGATTGGCTATGTGAGGTGAGTGAGGATGAGAAGTCAGGTATGACAACTGGGTTGTGTGAAACTGGGTGACTGGAAAGAAGGTGGTACCCTGGACCAAAACAGGGAGGTTTGGAAGAGGGCTAGATTTCAAAGAAAAAAAAAATAGCCCTATTTTGGACATGTTGAGTTTGAGATACAAGAGGAGTGTTAGATTTCCTCCTAGAGACCTTGTCACTAGCCCTGAGATTTGTCTGCTTTCAAGGGAGGATAGTATAGCAGACAGATTTTACCTAGAAATGATAGCTGAAAAAACATTTGAAGACATGGCTCATCTTTCTGAAAAATAAGCTTCCTATTGTGATTCTCTATAGCATCTATTATCTACAAATGTTTGGCTGCTAGGATGTGTATTAAAGTGATATGTAAACCATAAAGTGCTACAGAAGTGTCAGTTATTATTTTAAGCAACTTTATAATGGAAAACTTAAAGTACAGGGAGATAGGTGGCTATATCAATATTGGTTACCTGCTTTCTCTGTTTTGCGTTTTTTATTTCCTTTTCCTTGCCTGTATTGGGAAAAAGTCGGGCTGTTGAATCCAGAACTGTTTTTCCTCCTTACATTTTTCTCTCTCCTAACCTAAAATCTATAAAGATGGATTCTCTACATTGAAATCACTCATATTGATAATTGGTGAAATTTGGGAAGAATCTGACCACTACTAAAAACATCTTTTGTGAGTTTTTTTCCTAGGGGGAGGCAGTAGATGGAATAGAATGGGAGAGGTAGTGGAAGCAGAGCATGCTACATTTCTCACTTAATTTCTAAGATCCTTAAAATTTGCTCCTTTATCAGATCATCTGAGAAAGAAATATGTTAAACAAAGCTCCCAATCAGATCTGGCTGCCTTCCCAGCTGGTCATAAAGAAGAGTGGTTTGGATCACTCTCCATGTGCATTTAATTCTTGGCCTTTCTGCTGGAACATAGCACAGGTGCCAATGGTGACTACTGTTTTGGACATATATATTAGGTACTGAATGGAAATGAGCCTCCACTTTCAATATGCAACACAACCATCATTAGATGACAGTGGTTTTCAGGCAGTCACAGTTGGGATGAGGTTTGAAATCCTACTGTTGGCAATTTGGCACTACACTGTGATAAAACTGGGCTCTTTCAAGAACTTTAGGCATGCCTCATGTTCTATGTGGGGTTTTGTCCCAATGTGCACAGCTATTTAGCTGATAATGATCAATTGTCAAAGATACCTGGAAGAAGTCTGCCAGAGATTTTATGGGCAAGAGAGGTTAGACTCCCCTCCCCTCTTTCTGCCTCAGATTCTCTGTCCTTTGATGGGATCCTCTTAGAATTATTGACTTACAGCTATAATTGCAACTACAAATTCAATTCAGTTCAGTTCAAGTCTTTTCAAAAAGCATTTATTAAGTGTCTACTGTTTGCCAGGCACAGATAACAAGAAGGGAAAAAGAATAAAAAAGGCCATGATTTCTAAACATTTATAATTAATGGGAAAAAAATTGAAATTAAAACCTTCATAATTTCTAAGGGTAGGCTACTAGCAAAAAAAAAAGATTGGGGATCTGAATAAGCTCCATATTACCATAAATCTAGGGCTGGAAGAGACTTCAAAAATTCAAAAATGATATAGCATCATTGTAGAAATAAGGAAACTAAAGTCACAAGAGATAAGTGATTTGCCCAAGGTAATACTAGTAGTAAGCATCAGAAGCAGAATTTGAACACAGGAACAGGTTTGTGCAAGCAAAGACTTCCTCATGTTGATTTTGGGCACAGAGCAAATTTGGCTTTGCTGAAGGTGGGGGATAAGATCAATCCCAAATAGACATTTTATTGATGATTTTAAAACATTACTGTCATTTCCTAACAATTCTTTTCCCCTATCAGTATTCTCCATGTACAGTACCACAAAAACATTGTTAAACAAAATAAACTAACACATTGGCTATTTTGATAACTGCATGCATCAGCCCTTACCTATAGTCCATTATTTCTCTGGTGACAGAGGAAGTTAAATTTCTTTGTCAGTTTGTTGGAAAAAGGATTGGTCATTTTCATTGATCAGAGTTTTGGTGTCTTTTAGGATTGTTTTCCTTTATATTAATTTGGTGATATAATTATTCTCCTGTTTACTTTGTGACAGTTCAGAGGATCACAAATAACACATTTACAGTAAGAAAGATCCTTAAAAGTCCTTTAATCCAACCCATCCTTTTACAAGGGAAGGAACTGAAGCCCAAATTTAAGTGATGAGCCCAAGGTCAATTTGTGGCAGACAGTAAGTAGCAGAGAGGAGAGTGGGGCAGTATTCTAGTTTTCCTCAATTATCCCTACCTTCCTCCTTGGCCCCTGTCCATTCTTCATATCCTTGCCTAGGCCAGAGAATGCTCTAAAGAGATTTCTGCCCTGGCATCCAAATCTCCTGATAAATGACTATCTCTCCTTGGCAGGTACTTCAGAGAAGTCAAAGGAACGCTTCATTTTATTATCTGAACTATGATCAAATCAGTTCTACCCCTATTCCTGGATGAGATGCATATCATTAAGCTCTGGGTAGCCCCACTTAGCATCTCTATAATGTTACAGATGAAAATCCCCCTCCCTGGCTACCACTTCCTTTCTGCTATTGGAATATAAGCTCCCAGGAGACAAGGATTGTCTCTGCTTTTATATTTGTGTTCTCTGAGTTAATGACAGTCTTTGGCATATAATAATAAATGTTTTATATATACATTCATTTACATATATTCATAATTTCTTATGGAACATTTACATTCCATTAATATACTACAGTTTGTTCAGTTATTCTCCAAGTGATGGGTGCACACATTTTTAGCAGTTTTCCCCTCCCTTTTTTCCTTACCACAAACTGTTGCACGTATGAGAATTTTCCCTTTGTCTTTGATTTACTTTGAATGTGGGCCTAGTAGGCTATTGTTCTGTTAAAGAGTAGATACAATTCAATGACTTTTCTGGTATAATTCCAAATTGCTTTTCGTAATAATTGAAGCTGTCCACACCTCTGCCACTAGTGTATCAGTATGCCTATGTACTAGAGGGGCAGCTAGGTGGTATGGTGGATAAACTACTAAACCTAGAGTCAGGAAGACTGATTTTCCTGAATTCCAATCTGGCCTCACATTTTTACTAGTTGTGTGACCCTGTGAAAGTCACTTAAACCTTTTTGCTTCAATTTCCTCATCTATAAAATGAGCTAGAGAAGGAAATGGCAAACCTCTCCCATATCTTTGCCAAGAAAACCCCAAATGGAGTCACAAAGAGTTGGACATGACTGAAAAATGACAGAAAAGCAAATGTACCACAATCCCGCCATCTTACCATTTTTATCTTTTGTAAACTTTGCCAGTCTGATGGGAATGAGACAAAATATCATAGTTGTCTAAATCTGTATTTCTCTTATTATTAGTGATTTCAATCATTAATCCACAGTGCTGGTGATAGTTGGCTTCTTATTGCGGGAATTATTAATATTCAGTGACAAATTAACAGCTTACTATACTGTGTTCCAAAAATGTTGGTGTAGTTTTAAGTTTTAATAGTTGTAATAGCTTCCAATTGCATTAAGACTTTTGGGATAGTCTGTTTAGCTTAGATAATCAGATTTTTATCAAATATATTTGATGTAAAATTTTTCCAGTATCCTCTCCTTTTCTGTCTCCACTGATTATGTTGATATAAAAGCTGTTTAATGTGTTTTTTGTTTTGTCTTTTTTCTCATTACTTATCATTTATTAAACTATTTTACTCAATGATAGATTTGAAAGGCACTGAAATTCTATTGTTTTCTCATTCTCTCATTGTCTCTCTCTCGTATAAAACTTTTATGTTAACTTTACCCATCTACTTGGAGCTCATCTTTGTACATGTGCAATATATTAGAGAAACATTACATTACAATAGGAATGACTCTGGACTTTTCAGTGAGAAAAACCTGTTTTCTAAAACTGCTTCTATACTTCTAGCTGTGTGACTTTGGTTACATCAGCTAATTTCTCTGTTTGTTTCCTCATCTGTAAAATGAAGAAAGCAATAACATTTGTCCCATAGGGTTGTTTTGAGGGTCAAACCTTTATAAAAGATTGTTAATCATTATTGTTATTAAAGAATTACATAAATGATAAGCTATTACTATTAAATTGGCAAAGGCATAATTTCTGCCAAACTGCACTCCCCTGTCAAACTGCTCTCCAGACTTTTGCAATAGTTCTCGTCAAAGAGTCCTTGATACAGAAGTTTTGGTTCCTTGTTGTATTGAGCATTTTGCTATTGTGTTGGATTGCTTCTGGATCTCTTTTATTTAATTTGTTCTGTTGATCAATTTTTCCATTTTTCAAACCAGAGTCAAATAACTGCTATGATTATTGCTTTAAAATATAGTTCATCATCCAGTAATGCTTGAGTTTCTTCATTCCTGCTTTTTTCTCATCATTTTCCTTGATGTTTATGGTCTTTTGTTTCTCCAGAAGAATTATATTATTATGATGTCTAGTTCTATAATTTAATCCCATGGCAATTCGATTGGTGTGTCAATGAATCTATAAATTAATTTAGGTAGCATCATCTTTCTTGTTATATTGACTCTGCTTAACCATGAACAATGAATATCTAATTAAGTCATCTTTAGTTTCTGTAAAGCATGTTTTACAGTTATATACCTTGAAGTCTTAAGTGTATCTGCCTAGGTTGGTTCCCAAATTCATTTTGAATTTTATAGTTAAATTGGATGGAATCTCTCTCTTTATTTCCCCCTTGTGAGATTTACCAGTAACATATAGAAAGGCTATTGTTTCTTTCCCCCCTCCCCTTTTGGTGAGTGGTTGATTTATGTACTGCTGCTTTGATAAATTATTTGTTATTTTGATTATTTCTTTTCCCACTTTATCTCTGAGATTCTCCAAATGTATTATCATATTGTCTTCAAAATAGTAGGTACTCTTTGACAATTATTGTTCATTAATTTTTCTTAGGGGGAAGGAATAAGGATTTATATAATACCTGAGTTTGGTGCATTGTAAATATTATCTCTATTGATCCTCACAACAGCTCTGTGAGGTAGAAGTTTTTATGATTCCCATTATATAATTGAGGAAACTGAAATAAAGAGAAATTAAATGACATGTCCAGGGTCACACAGGTTGTAAATGCCTGAGACTGTATTTGAACTCCATGCCTAGTGCTCTATTATGTCATCTAGTTGCCTCTATTATGGCTATGGTTGTCATTACTAGAACTAAATAAAACAATTTTAATCAATTACCAGTCAACATCCATTTTAAAGTATTTACTATGTTCTTAAAACTGTACAAAGAAATGGGAATAAAAAGAGAAAAGTGAAATACCTCTTGAATACCATGGTTTGCATTCTCTAGAAGGAGACAACTTGTACATAGACAAGTATACACAAAAAATTTGCATAAGTTAGGGGGAATGTCACTAGCACCTAAGAGGTGCTTCAGAAGACATTCATGAAAGGTTTCATACACAAGAGGTACTTGAGTTTTGAAGGAAACAAGGTATTCTGAAAGACAGAGTTGTGAAGACCTTGTATATTTCAGAATGGAGGTCATTCATTGCAATGGCATGAAGGGGAGAATGAGCATGAATGGGTGATGAGTATCAAGAAAGCTAGTTTGGCTGGATTTTAAAGTCCATAAAAGTGAATAATTCATGGTAAAGTTGGAAAGGCAGATTGCAGCTAGCTTGTAAAGGGCACTAAATATCAAAGATATATTTATATTTGGTTGTCCAAGCAAAAAGAAAACACTAAAGTTTACTGAGTAGCAGTTACAAAGAGTGTCTGCATTACCTTGAACTTACTTGAAAGACTTCTCATGATTTTGCTTTATAATTGTAGAAGCTCATGGTTTTAGGGAGACTGTTTATCAAGAAAAAATATGTTTATTCCTATATTTTGTTTTAAAAACACACATTAGTTTTGTATTTTTCAAAGACTTTCCCTACATCAGTAAATAGTATCTTGTGATTTTTCCATTTTTAAATTAATGTTCTCCCTTTGTTGTTTTTGTTGTGTTAAACAAACAGTCTCTGATTTCTGGCACAAATCCAACTTGTTCATGGTAAACAACACGAATTTTTTTGGTTAATATTTTATTCAATATCCATTATGAATACTGAGGTATAGTTTTATTCATTTATACTATCTCCTTTTTACCAAAACCATATAATTTATTGAAGATGTTTGATAAGATTCTTTTTAAAGAATAATTTATTTAATTTCAAGATTAATTGTTCTTTTAATATTTCATAAAACTAACTGTAAATTTATGTTCTTTAGGCATATTTTCTTCTTTAGGAGTTCATTTATGTCTTGTTCAATTTCTTTCTCAAATGTTAGATGGCTTAGATTTTTGGATCTTATCCTACTAATATGTTTTTTAATATTTTTTTTACAAATGTTCTTCTACTTATTGTTTCATATTTTACTGGATTTTAATTAGACATATTAGTTGAACACTTTTCCTTATTTTCTCTTTATTTTGTATAAACTCCCTTTTTATTTTAACTTGATCTATATGTCTAGTGTGTATCTCTCATAAAAAATAATGTTCCCAGCCTTAGTTGTAACCACCAATATAACAGTCTCTTTGTTTGAATTTTGTTTTTTTCTCCTTTTGATTTCATAATTTGCATATTTGCTTATTAACTAATTATTCACTTCTTTATTTTCCTATGTTTTTGCCCAGTTAAATGCTCAATTACTTGAGCAACTAAGCTCCTCTTTCTCTTCTTATCGATAGAAGTATTTAGTGATATCAATTTCCTCCTAATCACTTCTTTGAGTCAAGTCCATAAGTTTTCTCATTGTTATTATTCGTTTGTTCGTGTGTGTGTGTGTGTGTGTGTGTGTGTGTGTGTGTATGTGTGTGTGTGGAGAGAGATAAATGGATAGAGACAGAGAGACAGACAAAGACAGAGACAGAGAGAGATTTAATTATTATTCTCTGACCCACTCATTCTATAGGAGTTCATTAATCAGTCCACACTAAGAATAACATCTTTCTTCAAATTTCCCTTGTTGATTATGATGGGAATATCAAATACTTCTACCTTTCTCTTTTTTTAATAATTTATTTATTCATTAGCATATCTCCAGTCTTATAAAACTGCAAGAAGAGTACTTGAACTTCTGGGAGCCAAAATGGCGGAGTGATCAGTAAATATTATGCCTCCCACCCTCCTTGTTGACCTTGAAAAACCCAGAGAATATTTCCCCAGGTGAAATCCTGGAACAGTGAATCAATCAAAAGGGTAAACAATCTCTAAGTCCATGAAGCTAGGAAAATTGCAAAGGGAGTTCCCTCTTGCTGTGGTTGAAGGGGACCAGTGCAAGATTAGAGCTATCCCAGAGATACCTACCTCAGTGAATCGGGAGGAGATCCTGAGCTCCAGGGGGGTGGAGCCCTCAATCACCAACACCAGGACCCTGGGTACCCCCTAGCACCCAGGAGAATCAGGTAGACACTAGTACAGATGAGGTTCACCATAATTTGCCTATGCTCCAGCTAAGCAGAGGAGATATCCTGTGGGCAGACCACCCTTCCCCTACATTTAACACAGCTAGCTCCAGGATATCTCTGGGAAACTCAGAAAGACTTCACCTGGCCTCTGCTTTGGCATACCAGCCAGCTCAGCACCAGGTAAGCTGCAGCATTTTAGCTTCTAGCTGAAAGAACCAGAGGTCAAAACACACAAAGCCTCAAGTTCAAAGTACAAGAACTGTGGTACAGAGCTTCCTGTGCCCCCAAAACTGAGATCCACTTTAAAAACCAGGAAAAGGGTAATTATCAAAAGCAAGAAGCAAACCAGAAAAGAAAAGATCATAGAATCTTTCCATGGAGACAAAGATCAAAATACAAATACCAAAATGGTCGGCACTGAGACTGTACTCCCATCTGAAACTTCAGAAGGGAATATGAACTGGTCTCAAGCCCAAAGAGAATTCTTGTAAAAGCACAAGATGGATTTTAAAAATCAAATTAGTGAAATAGAAGAAAAACTGGCTAATGCTTTTAAAAATATGAAAGAAGAATTCACTGAAGAGAACAGTTCCTTAAAAAGGATAATCAGACAAATGGAAAAGGAAGTACAAAACCCAACTGGAGAAAAGAACTCCTTAAAAGGAACAGTTAGCAAATGGTAAAGGAGGTGCAAAAATTAACTGAAGAAAACAATCTGATAAAAATTAGAATTGGGCAAGTAGAAGCTAACAATTCTATGAGACATCAAGAATAAGTCAAACAGAATCTAAAGAATGAAAAAATAGAAAAAAAATAAAATATCTCATTGAAAAAAACAACTGACCTAGAAAATAGATCAAGGGGAGATGTATAAGAATTACTGGTCTTCCAGAAAGCCATGATGATACAAAGAGCCTGGACAATATCTTCCAAGAAATCATCAACGAAAACTGCCTAGAGGTCCTAGCTCCAGATGGCAAAATAGTCATCAAAAGAATCCAATGTTCACCTCCAGAAAGGGATATCAAACTGAAAAACCCAAGGAATATCATTGCCAAATTCCAGAATTATCAAGTGAAGGAGAAAATACAGGCAACAAGAAATACACAGTTCAAATACTGAAGAGCTACAGTCAGGATCACACAGGACCTTGCAGCTTCTACATTAGAAGATAGGAGGAATTGGAATATGATATTCCATAAGGTAAAGAAGCTGGGACTACAACAAAGGATCAATTACCCAGCAAAATTGAACCTAATATTTCAGGCAAGAGATGGACATTCAATGGAATAAGGGATTTCCAGATGTTCCTCATTTAAGGCCAGAACTCAGTAAAAAATTCGATTTTCAAACACAAGTCTCAAGACAGGTATAGAAAGGAAAGCAAGGGAATAAGAAAAAAAAAACTTATTTAATATGGGCAAATTGGTTACATCCCTATATGGAAAGATGATACTTATTAGTTTTGAGAATTGTATACTTATTATGATATTTAAAGGGGATATACATAGATAGAAGGAGTGGATATAAATTAAATGATGTGATGATAAAAATGTGATTTAAGGATGTGAAGGGATTGTAATGGGAGACGTGAAGAGCAGGAGGCAGAAAAAGATAAATTACATCACAAGAAGAGGCATAAACACATACTTCAGTAGAGGGAAAGAGGAGAGGCAGATGAGCATCATTTGAGATTTACTCTCATCTGAGTTAGTTCAAGGAGGGAACAACAAACTCAATTGAGTATAGAACTCTAACTAGTTATATAGACAGTAGGGGGAAAGGGGGAAATAAAAGGGAGGGGATGCTAAAAGAGAGGGAAGAAGTGGTAAGGGGAAAGGGTAGTAAAAATGAAGGGGGCAGAAAGAAGGGAGGGAAAAGTGAGGAAGGCAGTGGTCAAAAATTACAACTATTGTGGAGTGAGAAGAGAGAAGGGAGAACTAAAAGCATAAATGGGAGAAAAAGAGCATGGAGGTAAAGACAGAGATAGTAATCATAATCATGATTATGAGATTATGGGATGAACTCTTCCATAAAATGGGGATGGATAGAAGAATAGATTAAAAAACCGTAATCTAACAATATGTTGTTTACAAGAAGCACATTTAAAACAGGGGGATACATACGGAGTAAACATAAAATATGTTGTACTTCAGCTGAGGTAAAAAAAAAAAAAGCAGAGGTAGCAATCTTAATTTCAGACAAAGCGAAAGCAGAAATAAATCTAATCAAAAGAGATAAGGAAGGAAACTATATCCTGCTAAAAGGTATCATAGATAATGAAGCAATATCATTACTAAACATATATACTTCAAGTAGCATAGCATCCAGATTCTTAGAGGAGAAGTTAAGAGAGTTACAGGAAGAAATAGACATCAAAATGATACTAGTGGGGGACCTTAACCTCCTCCTCTCTGAACTTGATAAATGTAACCTCAAAATAAAAAGAAAAAAGTTAAGGAGGTGAATGAAACTCTGGTAAGGTATGGGGAGAGAAAGGAGTATACCTTTTTCTCAACAATACATGGCAGATATATAAAAATGGATTGTGTTCTTGGGTATGAAAACCTCACAATCCAGTGCAGAAAGGCACAGATAGTCAACACATCCTTCTCAGATAATAATGCAAAAAAAATTATATAATAAAAGTCCGTGAAAAGATAAAGCAAAAATTATTTGAAAACTAAATAATCTAATCCTAAACAATGAATGTGTTAAACAACAAATCACAGAAGGAATCAACAACTCTATTTAAGAGAATGACAATAATGAGACAACCTACCAAAACTTATGGGATACTGCAAAAGCAGTTTTTAGGGGATGTTTTATATCATTGAACACCTATCTGAATAAAATAGAGAAAGAGGGGATCAATGAATTGTGCATGTAGCTGAAAAAGCTAGAAGAAGAACAAATTAAAAATCTCTAGGTAAATACCAAATTAGAAATACTGAAAACCAAAGAAGAGATTAATAAAATTGAAATTAAGGACACTATTGAACTAATAAATAAAATTAAGAGTTGGTTTTGTGGGGAAAAAAAAGCAATAAAATTGATAAGCCTTTGTTCAATTTGATTAGAAAAAGAAAGAAGAAAGTCAAATTACCAATGTCAAAAATGAAAAGGGTGAACTCACCTCCAATGAGGAGGAAATTAAAACAATAATTAGAAACTATTTTGTTCAACTGTATGCCCATAAGTTTGACAATCTACATGAGATGGATGCATATTAAAAAATATATAAATTGCCCAGACTAACAGAAAAGGAAGTTAAATACTTAAATAGCACCATGTCAGGAATAGCAATAGAACAAAGCATCAATGAACTCCCTAGGAAAAAATCTTCAAGGCCAGATGGATTTACAAGTGAATTCTATCAAACGTTTAAAGAACAATTAATTACAATACTATATAGACTATTTGGGAAAACTGGTGAACAAGGAGTCCTACAAAATTCTTTTTATGATACAAATATGGTTCTGATACCTAAACCAAGAAGAGTCAAAAAAGACAGGGAAAATTATAGACCAATTTCTTTAATCAATATAGAAGCAAAAATTTTACATATTAGCAAAAAGAGCACAGCAACTTATCATGAGAAAAATACATTATGATCAAGTAGGATTCATATCAGGAATGCAGAACTGGTTCAATATTAGGAAAATCATAAGCATTAGTGATCTTAACAACAAAGCTAACAAAAACCACATGATTAACTCAATAGATGAAGAAAATGCTTTTGATAAAATACAATGCTGATTCCTATTGAAAACACTGGATAACAGAAATAAATGGAACTTTCCATAAAGTAATAAGCAGTATCTACCTAAAACCATCAGCAAGCATTATATGCAATGGGGATAAGATCAGGGGTGAAACAAGGATGTTCATTATCACCACTGTTATTCAATATGGTACTAGAAATGTCAATTTATCAATAAGAGAAGAAAAAGAAACTGAAGAAATTAAAGTAGGAAAAAGAAGAAACTAAGTTATCACTCTTTGAAGATGATATGATGATATGCTTAGAAATTCCAGGGAATCAAATAAAATAACTACTTGAAATAATAAACAACTTTGCAAAGTTGCAGGTTACAAAATAAAACCAGATAAATCATCTGCATTCCTATATTTTACTAACAAAGCGCAACAGCAAGAGATAAAAAGAAATATCCCATTTAAAGCTATGATAGACACTATAAAATATCTGTGAGTCTACTTGCCAAAACAAACCCAGGGTCTGTATGAACACAATTACAAAACACTTTGCACAAATAAAATCAGATCCAAATAAGTGGAAAAATATCAGTTGCTTGTGGGTAGGCCTAGCTAATATAATAAAAATAACAATTCTGCCTAAATTTATTTACTTATTCAGTGCCATACCAATCACGCAACCAGATAATTATTTTGTAGAGCTAGAAAAAATAATATCAAACTTCATTTGGAAGAACAAACGGCCCAGAATATCAAGGGAACTAATGAAGAGAACTAATGGGGAAGGTGACCTAGCCCTAACAGATTTCAAATTGTGTTATAAAACAGCAATCACAAAAACTGACTAAAAAATAGAGGGGTAGATCCGTGGAATAGGTTAGGTACTCAAGACACAGTAGTCAATGAATATAGCCATCTACTACTGTTTGATAAACCGAAGGACCTTAACTTCTGAGATGAGAACTGACTCTTTGACCAAAATTGCTATGGAAACTGGATAGCAGCATAGTGGAAACTGGGCATAGATACCATACACAAAAATAAATCTAAATGGATACATGATCTAGGGATAAAGACTGATACTCCCGATTTGGGTAGCAAGAAATAGTGTATTTGTGAGATTTATTGAGAATGGAGAAGTTTTTGACCAAACAAGACATAGAGAATATTATGAAGTACAAAATTGATAATTTTGATTAAATTATATTGAATATATTTTGTACAAACAAACCCAATACAACCAAGATGAGGAGGGAAGCAGAAAACTGGGAAAGAATTTTTGCAACTAGTGTCTTTGATGAAGGCTTCATTTCTAAAATATATAGAGAACTGAGTCAAATGTCCAAGAATGAAAGTCATTCCTCAATTGACAAATGTTCAAAGGTTATAAACAGGCAGCTTTCTTAGGAAAAAATTGAAGCTATCTATAGTTATATGAAAAAATGCTCTAAGTCACTATAGATCAGAGAGATGTAAATCAAAACAGCTCTGAGATACCACATCACAGCTTTCAGATTGGCTAACATGACAAAACAGGAAGTTGAAAACTGTTGGAGGAAATATGGGAGAGTTAGAATTCTAATTCATTATTGGTGGAAACTGAGCTGATCCAATCATGCCAGAGGGCAGTTTGGAACTATGCTCAAAGTGCTGCAAAATTGTGCATACCCTTTGACCCAGCAATATTGCTTCTAGGACTATATCCCAAAGAGATCACAACTATGGGAAAGGATCCTACATGCTCAAAAATATTTATAACAGCTCTCTTTTTGATGGACAAGAATTGGAAATCAAGATTTTGTCCATCAATGGGGAATAGCTGAACAAATTGTGGTATATGAATGTAATGGAATACTATTGTGCTATAAGAAATGATGAACAGGAAGACTTCAGAGAGGCCTGGAAGGACTTATATGAACTGATGCTGAGTCGAAGGAATAGAACCAGGAGAACTTTGTACACAGAAACAACCACAATGTGTGAGGAATTGTTCTGGTCAACTTAGTCCTTCACAGTAATTCAAGGATCTAAAAAATTCTTGAGGCAAAATGCCTTCCACATCCAGAGAAAGAACTATGGAATTGAATCACAGAATGAAGCAGACCATGTCTTTCATTTTATATTTTACTTTATTTTATGGTTTCTCCCATTCATTTTAATTCTTCTATGCAACATGACTAAGATGAAAATGTATTTAATAAGAATGTATCTGTAGAACCCATATAAGATTGCATGTCATCTTAGGGAGAGAGGAGAAGGGGGGAAGAAGGGAGGGGATAAAGCTAAGATGTATGGAAGTGATTGTAGAAAACTGAAAACAAAATGATTTTAAAAAAGAAAATGAAAGAAGAGACAAAAAATTTCAAGAAGAGCTAAAAAATGCATGCATTCCTTTTGAATCCTATTCAGTAATCATAAAGGTCCATTATATCCCCCCACCCACATCCTTCCATATTCTTTCTGGGCCCTTAAATGTTTTATTGTCTTTATTTCAGTTGCATTTGTCAGTTTGGAAAGAACACAATGAAGTACCCAACAATTATTGTTTTATAGTCTTGGTCAGTCCTTGAATTACTTAGATACTGTGATATTTGATGCTTATAGTCATGGTTGATATTATTTCATTATCTATGGTGCCTTGAAACATAATGTAGTTTCATTTCTTATTTCTCTTACCTATGTCTATTTTTACTGCTGGGTTTCTGAGATGATGATGGCTTCTTCTGATTTATTTTAGAATCTTTTGAGATATAGTAGAGAGTTTCCTGATACTTCATTTCAAGTATAATGCTTATATTTTAAGTAGTTCTTATAAACAACAAATTATTGTTTTTGTCTTGATCTTTCTTGCCATGCTTTTCCATGATAATAGGCAAGTTCATCCCATTTCACATTCATGGTTATTATTGTGAATTTAGTTTTTCCTTTCATCACTTCCCATAACAATGTTTCCTCTCGTCCTCCAATCCCTTTTAAAAAAAGAAAAAAAAAGGACTCAGTTTATTAACAATTACCTGTAGTTGGATTAAGCTTATTCTTATCCTCTTCCCCCACTTGCACAGTGAGTTTTATTCTTTCTTTTCCCCTTTGTAATCAGCTCTTTCTAGTTGAGAATTGTTTTTAATTCAATGATTTCTCTTTCAATAAAGCCCACCATTTTATGTTCTCTTGTACCTTGATTCTCCTATCTCCAACTTTTTGTTACATTTCTGAGTTAGGGCAGCTAGGTGGTGCAGTGAATAGAGCACCAGTGCAGGAGTCAGGAGGATCTGAACTCAAATCTCACCTCAGACACTTGGCACTCACTAGCTGTGTGACCTTGGGCAAGTCACTTAACCACAACTGCCTCATCCTGGGTTATCTCCAGTCATCCTGATGAATATCTGGTCATTGGATTCAGATGGCCCTGGAGGAGAAGTGAGGCTGGTGCCCTGCACAGCCCTCCCTCACTCAAAACAAAGTCAAGTGCAAATCATGTCATTATTTCTCCGATGGTGTGATCTTCTTTGACAATGAAGGACAATACATTTCTGAGCTAGTCTACTATGACAGGAATTCCATTCTAGCAAATATACTTCCAAGAAAAAAAAAACTATCATCACAAAAGGTTTTTAAACTGTAAATGATACCTCATTTTAGAGCAATATGTGATTTACATACTAATACTGAATCCTGTATTCAGATGAAGTTGGAATGGTTCCATGTAATACATGGGAATGAGATCTGACCTATAGTTCTTTTTCACTGGGAGAAGGCATGATAGAACCTGAGTTTGATGTTCTACAATTCCTTAGGCTCAGGTCAACTTTAATTTGATGACTTTGGAGTCTCATATGCTTACCTTTCACATATTTGAGTTGATCACTTCTCATACAAATCCATTACCAGCACTTAACATGGCCTCTTTTATATTAAGGAAGAGAAAATATTCTTAGGCATAGGCTTATTATTGAAATCTACAAAGTGAATTCCAAGCAACCTGCACATTATATAATCACCACTTCTGAACTTCTCCTGTGAATTAAGAATAAAATGAATGGGCGACTGGCTGTGTATTGGAAAAGACTGTTCACTTAGGCATAAATAACCCACTCGAAGGGTGGGATTAGATCTTATTGCTGAAGGAAATACTTTGCATAAAAATGCCATTAAGGTAGAATCCTGGTGGGATATTATGGCATAATAGTTTCAGTATTTTAGAAACCTGAACTTTGTTTTATAAAACAAAACTGCCTCTTCTCTTAGAGGAGACCACAATGACTGAGAGTGCTGTAACATTTTTTTCTTTATTTCTTCACCTAGTTTTACTGCTAGAAGCAATGCTATTGCTTGAGAAAGGTACTAAATCATACTGTTAGCTGTGCCCCATTATTTTATACACTTCGTGTTGGAACTGGAAATACTTTCAAATAGAAATTTATATGGAAGCATTAAATAACATCAAGCTCAACGTGTTTCTTCAAGGATGAACTAACTGTTCGTATACAGTTTGTACTTAATAGCCTGGTGGATGGGTTTGGAAGAGCCTTTCAGGGCAGAAGGGGCTGATATCTTCTGTACTTGGCAACACTCAAGTTGAAAGTTTTAACAACAACCAAAAAAAAGTTGTGTTGGGCACATTGCTTTTTATGGTCTAATTTTTCTGGGAGCTGTATTGATCAAAACTACTTTGGCAGCTGAAACAGAACAACAGAGTAATGTCCGAGTTCCTACATACAGCCAAATAATAGCCTAGTGTAGTAAATGAAAAGCAAGACAAAGAGGTCCTAAGAGAGCACATAAAACGTAGTATTACAGAATATTAAATCCACTGCAGATATCCAGTAGCATATGAACAAAATTAAAATAGACAGTCTGAAGCTGCGAGCTGGGAAACATTAATTCATTTCCCACTAATGTTTCCCTAATGGATAGCTCCAATGCATGATGGGGATTTATTTTTAAATAATGTTATTTCACCACTAACTGACCTTCCTGTCTGATCCAATTTACATAAGGAATGAGAATTCTTGCAAGGAAGAATTGTCTAAGAAAGAAAAACTTCTTGAATCTACATACCAAAGATGTTCCCCAGGATAGGAACCTTGTTTTTAGAAGGGTCTGAGAAATGTATGGACCAATGCTAAGTAAAGTTTAGTCAGTAACTGAGGATGTAGTTTTGTAGTGGATGACTGAAGATGCCTGAAATCAGATTGGAATTTGATGAATTTGACAAGCCTATTCAAAGTAGCAGCCAATAGCGCAAATAGTAATTCTGTGCATAAGTAATTCTAATGTAGTGAAGAATAATTTTTGTCATTACCGAAATAATAGAATAAAAATGGGTTGTACATGCAACTTAGATAATTATTTGGTTTGATTTGATCAGAAAGAACATTCTGCTGGAATCTAAGACGGATAGGCCTCTTCTACCTTGCATTTAGATAGTATTATGGGTATTCTATAGAGAGACATATAGATAGAAAGAAAGACAGATGAGTTTCATAATTTAGAGTTCATGGAATCTCTGCAGGTTTGTGAATAATTTCAGGAGGAATTTGGATTTAGATAGGAAAACAGATTTCAGTTTTATAAAAAAAAACTTCTAAATGAAATTTATCTTTTCCATAAATTATTTAAAAGCATTATTTTTAATGAGAAAGGAGGTCCGTAATCTTTATAAAATGATGAAAGGAGTCTATGACACACAAAAGTTTAAGAACTCCATATCTATAACTATATTCATTTCTATCCATATTCATATCCATATCCAAATCCATATCTATATTGGTGTATATAATTGTATCTGTATCTCTATCTCTATATTTGTTCCTGTATATAGTTAGTCTAGTCTTAAAACATTTGTATGTATGATGCATTTTTATGCACCACTTCAGGTATTTGGGAATTTTAACTGGAGACCAACCATAGTCATGTTTGGAGCTTTGTAAGTTACCCAAGTAAATGGTAGGCAAACAAAACAGAGAATAGTATGTTACCTCTTGAAAACTGATTTTGAATATCTGTCCAAACATCTCTTCAAAATTCCATAGCCCAGCCTTTCCGCGCTATCCCTAGCAGGGCTCCATATTGCGTTGTTCTTGGTTTCTGTCGTAACTTTAAAGGGAAACTTTCACGATATCCAGAGCCCTAGATGTCCTGCAGATGAAGGAGGAGGATGTCCTCAAATTCCTTGCTGCAGGAACCCATTTGGATGGCACCAACTTGGACTTCCAGATGGAACAGTACATCTACAAAAGAAAGAGCGATGGCATCTACATCATTAACTTGAAGAGAACTTGGGAAAAGCTTCTGCTGGCAGCTCATGCCATTGTGGCCATTGAAAATCCAGCTGATGTTAGTGTCATCTCATCCAGGAACACTAGCCAGGGGGCTGTTCTGAAATTTGCTGCTGCCACTGGCGCTACACCTATTGCTGGACGTTTCACACCAGGCACCTTCACTAATCAGATCCAGGTAGCTGCCTCTTGGTGGTCACTGATCCTAGGGCAGATCATTAGCCTCTGACTGAAGCATCATATGTTAACCTTCCAACCATTGCACTGTGCAACACAGACTCCCCACTGCGCTATGTGGACATTGCCATTCCATGTAACAACAAGGGAGCTCACTCAGTGGGTCTGATGTGGTGGATGCTGGCCCGTGCAGTCCTACTTATGCATGGCACCATCTCCCGTGAACACCCATGGGAGGTTATGCCTGATCTTTACTTCTCCAGGGATCCAGATGAGACTGAAAAGGAAGAGCAGGCTGAGAAGGCAGTGACAAAGGAGGAGTTTCAGGGTGAATGAACTGCGCCCACCTCAGAATTCACTGTTACTCAGCCTGAAGTGGCAGATTGGTCTGAGGTAGAACAGGTGCCTTCTGTACCCATTCAGCAGTTCCCTACGGAAGACCGGAGTGCTCAGCCAGCTACTGAGGACTGGTCTGCAGCTCCTACTGCTCAGGTCACTGAGTGGGTAGGAACTACCACAGAGTGGTCTTAAGTTTTACCCCAGACACTCTAATAATGTTGGAAAAAATGCTGTTGGAAAAATAAACAATGGTTTCTTACAAAAAAAAAAATTCCACAGCCCAAATTGTATTGCCAAACCCATTCCTTCACAGTCTAATGCCTACAAACAGATTGGATTTTACACAAAGCCACAATTATGTTTTAAATGCCTGGATCTGACATACTGAATTAGCTTTAAAACCAAAGCACAACAAAATACATTTATATAGTTGTGTTCTTTAAAGTTGCTTTGAATAGATAGTCTTCCTGTTACCTTACTAGGGAGGCTACTCATCCATTCGGGGGGATGTACATAAAGATTAATGAAAACTTTCCTGATTTCACAACAGGTGTTGTCTTTATTTAAGCCAACCATTGCTCTTCGTAATCTCATTTTAGAGGCATCTGGTGACACAGTGATTGGAGGGGCTACTAGGCATGGAGTCAAGAAGATTCAAATTCATCCTCAGGCACTTATTAGTTGTGTGGTTCTTAGGGACTGACTGATCTATATATCAAAAGAGTATGACTGCACAAATATCTGAAACTGATCAGATTAAACAGTTAAAAGATTTTCTTGGAACTTACAATCAACTCACAAAAACCTGTTTTCTGGATTGTGTTAAAGACTTCACAACAAGAGAGGTTAAACCAAAAGAGTCTACCTGCTCAGAACAATGCCGACAAAAATATTTTAAAATGACACAAAGAATGTCCTTGAGATTTCAAGAGTACCACATTTAACAGAATGAATCTCTGGCTGCAAAAGCAAGACTCCTTGACCAACCATGATAGAACAATGTTTATGGATGGACGTTTCCATAAAGCAGTGCCAGCAGTTGTTGCATTGAAAGTGGGAGTTCTTTTGATCTTAAACTGTTGTCAATATTTGCACCATGTCAATGATTGTGAGCATTTGGCAAGTGGAAACCACTGGAGAAACACATGTGCTTCTTACCAGCAATAAACAAAATACAAGATCTTGTCTTATTGTGCAAAGATACTATTAAGAAGCAACCTTTGTTGGGGCTTTAAAATTCAAAAGCTTGGCCACTTGATTAGCAAAATAAACCATTATTTCTTCCAAAAAAAGTTGCTTTGGATACAGAAATAGTAAATACTGAAACATTGTTCTTAGGGGAAGTACAGGGTTAGGTTCCGGCAAGCCTCTGGTCACAACATTTCCTTTAGCACTTTCCAGGACAGCCTCAGGTACAGATTGGTGAATTTTCTCTTCCTTCTTCTGGATGTATGTTATCGATTCAGTAACAGTGAATACATGGCCATCAGCACTATAACTTGTGCCTAAATAAAGCTTCCCTAAGAAATATATTTTCTCCATAAAGTATATCACACTCAGTTTGTACTTGATAATTTTAGCATGGGAAAAAATGTAAAATATTTTCAAATATATTCATGATATAATTAGATAGGGAGACTGACCAATGAGGGCCCAGTAGAATTTTAGTAATAGATACAACCTCTGAAATAATCTAGTCCAGCCAACTTATTTACCTATGGAGAACCTAAGGCCCTGAGATCTGAAATTATTAGGGCAAATAACTAGTTATTGAAAATGTTGAGAATTATTTGCACACATAGAAGATGATTCTATAGGTTTTTTTTTCCTTCTGCAAATTAACAAGAAATGACTGTATATGGTGACATAGTAAGGCTAATTCTAATTAAGTTAAAAGAAGAAGTTAACTTTGCTCTCAAATCTATTTTCATTCAGTTCAAATGCAGTCAATTTTAGCATTCTTGATTTGTTCCACAAAATAAAGAAAAGGGGCGATACACCCATAGAAATGATGTGAAGGTCACAAAGAGAGTCAACGTTAATTTCTAGAAGACAAATGGAAAATTGAACATTTTTTAATGACCAAGAAAAAATGCTCTTTAAGGATCAATCCTTAAGCTTCATGCTTTGAAAGTTTGAAGTGCTAGGAAAACAGTGGAATTCAATTATAATGTTTAATACAACATTAGAATCTCCTTTAAGAAGGGACTACTAGTTAGTTCTGACTTGATTATGAGTTTTATAAATTACATTACAACAGGTAAGAAGAGGGCAGATTTGTCCTTTTATTTAAAAAAAAAAACCTTTTTTTTTAAAAAAAAAAAAAAAGATCTTTTCACTCTTTGTTTTTCCTTGTTCTGACTCAGGTATTTCTCCTTATCCTCTCTTGCCTCTTCCTGAATTGAGCTTTGAAAACCCCTTTTCAAATTCAACTACAGAAAAATCTGATAAGTTTTCCTTTTATAGCCTATTCTAATGTGGACATAATAAAGAGGTGAAATAGAAGTATAGTAAGGCTTCCACACAAACTTCTCACCCCCACTCCCTTTGCCTTCCCTTCTCTCCCTCTGTAGATGTGACCTGTAACTCATAATAAGTTTCCTATTTAGAGAATGATTTTTTCCTTGTCTCAGAATAGGCCCTTTGTTTATGCTAAGGATTGTGTTTCCTTAGCCCCTTTGGAAATCCCCAACATGCAGACTTGCAGCTATCTTTATACTTACTCTGTTTCTTATCCCCAACATGGGAACTCAATTTTCTTACCCTCATCTCTTTCCTCAGCAGTTGCCTGGAATGCTGAGTTAACATTTTGGGTCTATTGCTTATATATGACCTGTGCTTTTAGATTTGAGGACTCTCTCTTAACTTAACCAAACATTTTTGGTGTGCCTTCCCTACCTATCCCTTCACAGATGAAATAGCTTTTGTAAACATGCTACATGTAGGTATATATGTATACATATATGTGTGTATAGCCATTGATGTATATTAATTCAGTTTAACTGAACATATTTATTAAATATCTATTCTGTGCCAGGCACTTGAATGAATGAATGAGAATATATTTATTAATCATTTGTTGTGAACCAAGCACTATTCTAACCCCTGGAGATACAAAGCCAAAAATCAAAATAATCCCTTCACTTAAGAGTACATTTTCTAATAGGAAGAAACAATATGTACACAGAGATATAATTACAAATAAGTATAAAGTTAAGACCCTGTGGAGTAGTGGATATAGAACTGAATTTGAGGTAGGAAGACCTAGTTTCAGTTCTTTTCTCTGACACAGACTGGTTGCATAAACCTGGTTAAGTTATTTAACCTCTAAGTACTTTAAGCAATTTTCTAAGACTTTTAGGTACGGAGCTGGAGCAAGCTCACATTGGTAGAAGGAATTTCCTTGTGGAAAGTTCCCTATGCCAATGAAATTACAGGTTTCATTCTAAGAACGATCTCTTGTAGGGATGAGTTTAACTTTGAATGGGAGAGTTTCAAGAGGATTAAAAGTAGGGCTAAATGCAATGTTCTCAATCAAAATAAAAGGCATGTTTTTTCTTAATATTAAAATATTTTTGATTAGAAGATCTGCTGCCTGAAGATATACACACTTATTCTGTATTCCTTTGCTCTTCCTTTGTTGGTTTGGGATATGAACGGAAAACTAGACTTAATGATTAAATAAAAATCATTGAGATTGAAATGGAATATACTAATTTATTCATTTTAAATCACAGCAGCCATAAGTCAGATGCTCCTGACATAAAACCTTTGTTGTGTATTCTTAATTTGGGCAATGTAAACTTTTTCAGAATTTTAAAGAACCCAGAGAATTTTAAAACTGAGCTTAGTGTGTGAATTTTTATGCCACTGATTCATGTTTCTCTAGGTTCAGTTTGTACCATTTGGAATACTCTTAATTGCCAATGAGAAAATGCATGTAAAATAAGAAACTTATGTTTCCTTTGATTTCATGTCACTTTGTTTCCAAAGACAAAACTTTTACCTGATGAATGAATTCCCTTGGTATAATAACTAATAAATGTTAAATAAAAAATATGTCCTTAGGAGATGTGCTCTTTTACAAAGTGATATTGGCTTATCTGAACTTCATACCAATTGTAATATGTGCCACTTTTCCAAGAGAATTTGTATAAGTATACATATACATGTATTTATATATGCATGTATATTGTGTCTTCTTTTAATTCCTTCGTGATGGTTTTCTCTTCAGCCAGTCACATTTATCGACTTCTGTTTATATCAAATGTCTTGATAATTCAGAGCTAACCAAAGTGGCTTTAGAGTCAATGGTGGCACCATTAAAATAGTTTGGAGAACAATCAAATAATGGTCATTTTGGACCCTGCCATATAGGTTCATTGGATTATTTTCTTATTTGGAGAGGAATCATTTCAGCTCCGCAGCTGTCTGTTTTGACACCCGTGCATTTGTCACTCTTTGGGACAAGTGCCAAGAAAGACAAAGTGAAACTTGCCAATGGAGAACGTGCAGTTCCTTGGGCAAAAAATGCCAAAAAATCTGTGTTCCAATGCCCTATCTTTGTAGCTAAAGTGAAGTGGAAGGATAACTAATAAAGTGGTATATCAAATATTAAATGAGTGTCTACTATACTCTAGGTACCATGGATGCTATGTGCTAGTTGAATGCATAGAATGAATAATGATATTGATAATAACACATAAAATGTTTTCAGGTTTGCAAAACACTTCACAAATATGATTGCATTTTGTTCTCACAATAAATCTAGGAGGTAGGCTGTATTATTATCCCATTTTACAGATGAGGAAGTTAAGGCTAAGAGAAGTCAAGTGACTAGCCTAGGGTGGTGATGGTGATGATGATTATGATGACAAACACCAATTACAAAACAATTACTGTTAAAAAATAATATTATTAGGAGATTATTGGTAGAAGCATAACATCTAAAATAATAATAGTAATATTATGAATAATAATTTGGCATCTACCATGTGCTAGGCACTGTGCTAAATGCTTTACAAATATCATTTCATTTGATCCTCACAACATCCTTGGGAGGTAAGTGCTATTATCATCCCCATTTTACAGATAAGAAAACTGAGGCAAGCAGAAGTTAAGTGTCTGCACAGGCTCAGACAATTAGTGAGTGTTTGTGGTCAGTAACTTTAGTGTTCCTGACTTCAAGCCCAGCACTCTATTCATTTCATCATGTAACTGCCTATTAAGAATCTGAAGGTTTCCAATTTTTCTCTCTTTGACCTCAGGTCCTGCACGTAATCCCTGACGAACAGGAGAAACAATATAGTTAGTGAGAAAAAACAACAATAGAGAGAGCAAAAGATAAATGCTATGAAGTGTAGATAGTAAATATTATATGAGAGTTGGGAGAAAGAAGTCGTTATTGTGGGCTGCAATGTTCAGGTAAAGTCTTATAGGGAAGTGAGATTTGAATTGGGCCTTAGAAAATTAAGAAGAATAGGGGAATGGCAATAGTAAAGGAATAACTGCAAGAAGGGATACTCAGATCCTTTATTAGATAGAGCAACAAGTGTGTGTGTGTGTATGTGTGTGTGTGTGTGTGTGTGTGTGTGTGTGTGTGTGTATGTGTGTGTGTAGGATAGCTAGATTGGTCTGGTGGATAGAGTGCCAGCCCTGAAGTCAGGAAGACTCATCTACCTGAGTTCAAATCTGGATTCATACCTATAAGTTGTGTGACCCTGGGCAAGTCACTGAATCTTATTTGCCTCAATTTCCTCATCTGTAAAATATGCTGGAGATGAAAATAGCAAACCAGTCCTCTATCTTTACCAAGAAAACTCCAAATGAGGTCAGGAAAAGTCAGACACAACTGAAATGACTGAACAATAAAGTGTGTGTGTGTGTGTGTGTGTGTGTGTGTGTGTGTGTGTGTGTTTTCATTTTGGATAACAGGTAGCTGGCTAAAATACAAGAGACATTAAAAAGAAGCCTGATTATGATTTACAAATGGTTTTTCATTGACTATGGATTTTCCCTCTGAACATATTGCATAATTCCATGATTCTGGCTTATAGCAAGTTCTTTGAATTAAAAATTTAAAGGTTGCCAAATAATTGAACCTTTTTCTTTGCTATTATGGGAAGAGGCATTTTTTAACCTCTATTTTATTTGATCTATACAAAGGTAACAAAAATAACAACAATAACTAGCATTTGTATAGCCGTTAAGGTTTGCAAAGTACTTTACAAATATAATCTTGTTTGATCATCACAACAGCTCTGAGAGACAGCTTCTGTCACCATTATATAGACAAGGAAATTGAGACAGACAGAAGTTAAGTGACGTTCCTTAGGGTGATCTGGTCAATAAATGTCTGAGGCTGGTTTTTGTTTTAGGTTTTCCTGATTCCAGGTTCAGTATCACATTTATCATACCACCTAAGTGTCACCTAGTGTCAGTGAATTAATTCTAATTCAAGGATTAGGCCTTCACACAAAATTGATGGAGTAAAAAAGTCTGTGATTTGAACTTGGATATTATGCTGGATCTATATACAGACTGACAAAAAGTAACAAATATCATCTTTATCATGCTTTTTGTTCAAGTCCTCAACTTGATCCATCTCTTTGGTAATGATCAAGAGAGACCTAAAAATATGAGCCATTTTGGTCATGCCACATCTATATCCATCTGTATAGTGGATAAGATCATCTGATCACTGTGATCAAAATCAAATCAAAGCTAGCATTAAAACTGTCCTACTGACACATATAGATGTAGTGATAGTTTCCTTAAACATTCTAGGAAAATCCTTTATAGTGCAAGATATTTATCTATGTATGTATCTGTCTGTCTGTCTGTCTGTCTATCTATCTATCTATATATCCATTCATTCATCTATGATATAGCGGAGGATATTTATCTACACCTTTGGACGCTGTGTAGATGGTGTATCAAAATCACCAGGGCCAGAGTTTCAAAGTTTTGATTTCAAGAACAAGAGATGATAACAGATTTGTTTATAAAACACACACACACACACACACACACACACACACACACAGAAAGAGAGAGAGAGAGAGAGAGAGAGAGAGAGAGAGAGAGAGAGAGAATATGGATGGAGAGTAGAAAAAAATCACTCTTTGTTAGTATTTATTTAGTTGATGTTTTCATTAAATTACTTTGTTGAAGCTATAAAAACTCAGTTATGGTGACATATTTATACAAATATGACAATGCCCAATTAATGACTGTCTATGTAAAATTTGTATTATCCTTAACTGAAACAAAATTAGTCATAATATTTTTAAATGACATAAAGGTCATTTTATATAACTTCTATAATTAGTCAAAATATAGTTCATATTGAAATAATTATGCAATTCTGGGAAATATATTTGTTAATATGAAAATCAATGACAGTATTTATTGAGTTCCCACTTTATGCCTATAATCAGAATTGGAAGGAAGCTCAAAGGCCCTTGTATCAAACTTATATTCATCTCAGAATGTGTTCTATACTGTCTCCAACAACTCTCTAACTTAGCCATAACCTGAATAACTAGATAAAGGAAGAATCTACTACTTCTAATGAAGTCAATTCCATTATTGGAGAGTTTTCTTCTATGGGGAGTTGTTCCCTTTCCCTCTTTACAACATTCACTTATTCATTGCTCCTAGTTCTTTCCTATGTGGACAGTAAGAGAAATCTAATGCATTTTACAGGTTAAAACACTTCAGATACTTCAAGACTGCACTCAAATCCTCCCTCTCTACCTTTTTCATATCCTGTCCCAGCAAAATCTTTTCTTATCTCTGTTTTTTCAGTCACTTCTCATATGGCATGTTTCTCACCTGCTTGTCTGACCTATCTTTTTCCTGAAATGTGGTATACAGAGATCAATTCACTATGAGACAGAAAGAAGGCCCAGTGGATAGAGCTCTGGGCCCAGAATCAGAAAGACATGCATTCAAAGGTAGTTTCAGATACTTACCAATTGTGTCACATAACCATTATTTTCCTCAGTTTACTCATCTAAAAAACAGGGGTAGTAATAGCACTAATCTCCCAATGTGGTTGTGAGGATCAAGTGAGATAATAATTATAAAGTGCTTATCACAGTCCCTGATACATGGTAAGCATTATGATAATGTTAACTATTATTATTACTCCTGATGTAGTCTGCTCAGGGCAGAGTAAAGAAAGATCATCAACCTCCTGGTTCTAGATGCTATACCTCTCTTAATGATACCTAAGGTCTTATTGTGAATTTAGTTGCCGAATTGCCTTGTTGATCGATATTGAGATGGTAATCCACTAAAATTCCCAGATTTTTTAAAAGAAATGTTTATTTTCAGTTTTCAACATTTGCTTCCACAAAATTTTGAGTTTCAAATTTTCTCCCCATCTCGCTCCTCTCCCCACCCTAAGACAGAATGTATTCTGATTATCCTTTCCTCCAATTTATTATCCCTTCTATAACCACCCCCTACTTATCCCATTCACTTCTACTTTCCTGTAAGTCAAAATAGATTTCTATAGCCCATTGCCTATATATCTTATTTCCTAGCTGCATGTAAAAACAATTTTTAAAGCTTTTAAAATTTTGAGTTCCACATTCTCTCCCTTCCTCCTTCTCCTTTCAGCCTTATTGAGAAGGCAATAAATTTGATATGAATTATACATGTGCAGTGATGCAAAACACTTCCATAGCAGTCATGTTGTGAAAGCCTAACTATATTTCCCTCTATCCTGTCCCACCCTTCATTTGTTCTATTGTCTCTTTTGACTTGTCCTTCTACAAAAGTGTTTGCTGCTGATTACCTCTTCCCCCAATCTTCTGTCCCTTCTATTATACAGCCCCCCTCTTATTCCCTTCCCTCCTGCTTTCCTGTAAGGTATAAAAACTTCCATACTCAATTGAGTGTGTATGTTATTCCTCCTGAAGCTAAATATGATGAAAGGAAGGATCACTTATTCCTTCTCACCTTCCCCTTCTTTCCCTCCATTGTAAAAGCTCTTTCTTGCCTCTTTCATGTGAAATTTGTTACATTCTGCCTCTCCATTTCTCTTTCTCCTAGTACGTTGCTCTTAATATTTAATTTTCTTTTTGAGGTATCATCCCTCCATATTCAGCTCGCCCTGTGACCTTTCTGTGTGTGATACATTTACATACACACACACATATATATGTATATGTGTTTACTGTATATGTATATGTGTTTCCTGTTTACATTTTCATGCTCTCTTGATTCTTGTATTTCAAAATCAAATTTGCTATTTATCTCTGGTCTTTTCAACAAGAATGCCTGGAAGTCCTCTATTTTAGTAAAAGTTCCATTTTTTCCCCTGAAGGATTATACTCAGTTTTGCTGGGTAGGTGATTCTTGGTTTTAATCGTAGCTCCTTTGACCTCAGGAATATCATATTCCAAGCTTTCTGATGCCTTAGAGTAGAAGCTGCTAAATCTTGTGTTATCCTGATTGTGTTTCCATAAGACTTGAATTGTTTCTTTCTGATTGTTTGTAATATTCTTCTACCTGACCTGAGAATTCTGGAATTTGACTACAATATATCTAGGAGTTTTCCTTTGGGGATCTCTTTCAGGAGGTGATCAATGGATTCTTTCCATTTCTATTTTGCCCTCTGGTTGTATAATGTTAGAACAGTTTTTCTTAATAATTTCTTGAAAGATTATGTTTAGACTCTTTTTTTGGCCATGGCTCTCAGGTAGTTTGATAATTTTAAAATTATCTCTCCTGGATCCATTTTCCAAGATCCAGTGAAATACTTCATGTTGCATTGTATTTTTTCATTCTTTTGGTTTTGTTTTATAATTTCTTGATTTCTCATAAAGTCATTAGCTTCCATTTGCTCCTTTCTTATTTTTAAGGAATTAATTTCTTCAGTGAGCTTTTAGACTTCTTTTTCAATTTGGCCCATTCTGCTTTTTAAGACATTCTTCTTCTCATTGACTTTTTGATCTCTCTTGCCATTTGGGTTAGTCTAATTTTAAATGTGTTATTTTCTTCAGCATTTTGAGAGATTCCTTTTAGCAAACTGTTGACTCATTTTTTTAATGATTTTCTTGAATTGCTCTCATTTCTTTTCCCAATTTTTCCTCTACTTCTCTTACTTGATTTTCAAAATTCTTTTTGAGTTATTCCATGACCTGACACCACGTCTTTCTGTTCTTAGAGGTTTTGAATGTAGGATCTTTGGCTTTGTTGTCTCCTGGTTGTATGTTTTGATTTTCCTCATCACCAATGACATTAGAAAATACCTCTTCACCAAGAAAGTAAGTCTGTTTCCTTTCTCCCCTACTTGCTCATTTTCCTAGCCATTCACTTGACTCCTGGGCTCTTGGTAAGTGGAAGCCTCCAGAAGCATCCTCAGGTTCAACAGTGGCTACCACAGCCCTGAGGTTGTGGCAGGGCTGTGGCTAGGCTAGTGCTAGAGCATGCTCCCCTCTCAGCAAGGTGAGACCCTTCCCACTGACCTGCAAAGCTGTCTTTGGTGTTGGTGGTTTGAGAAGTCCAGAAACCAGAGAAATTGCCAGCAATTCAGTTCCCTAAGGCCTTCTCCAGCTCTGTCTGGGTAGGTGCAGCCCTCTCCAAACTCTTCTCTTCTCAGAACCCAGTGCAATAAATCTTGTAGACCTTCCAGATTATCTTGGAATGGAAATCTGCCCCAGTCTATCATTTAGTAGCTTCAACTGCTCTAGAATTTGTTTAGAGTCATTTTTTACAGGTTTTGTGAGAGGTTTGGGGCAGGAGTTCTAGAAGGTCCCTGTTTCTTCTCCTTCATTTTGACTCCTCCCCCATTCCTAGATTCTAAAAAGTGAAGTCATCAAGCTATGTGTCCTCCATGTTGATCATGTTTGGTTGTTTTTTTTTTTTTAACCCAGATGTAGGACCTTTCTTATATTCCTATTAATCTTTGCTATTAGATTTAACTCTCTCATCCAGTGCACCAGTCATTCTTCTTAGCTTTGCATCATCTGCAAGTGTGGAGTTTGCCCCTGTTACTTTCTTTTAAGCTGTTAAGGCTCAGCCATTCAACCAATTCCAAATCCACATAATCATACCAATCGCACAGACCCCCATCTTTTCTACAATAATAATATGAATTTGCCAAAATGTTTTACACAGACAAATGTGGGGAAACTATATTCCCTTGATCTATTAAAAAGTTTATTAGTGACCTTGTCAGGAAAGGAAATGAAATACATCTGTCAGGACCTGTCCTAGATAAATCCATGTAGCCTTTCTGTAATCACTGCTACCTTTTCTAGATATTCACTGACTATCTCTTTAATAAAAGATTTCAAAATTTTCCTGGAATTTGTGGCCAAGTTTGTCAGCCTATAGTTTGCAGACCACACATTTTTCCCATTTTTTTTTACAAAAACTGGGATAATAGAACTTATCCAATGCACAGCACATTTTCCACAGTCTTTCAGAGATTATTGATAATAGTTCAGCAAACAAAGTGCCAGTTCTTTCTGTGGGAGTGAAGTTTTTACCTAGTGACTTGACCTGTACTGAGGGCATCTAGGGGTTCTGTAGTTAAGTTTTTCCACAATGTTTTAAGCTGTAGGATCCTATTTATCATTTCTACGAATTCTATAAAATATGTTTGTCCTGAAGCTATGCTGTGTCAAGGTACACTTGACTTTCTTCCCTCTATCATAAATTCTTAAATTGACTCCCAAAGACATTGGGACATTCACATCTTCAGATGCACAAACACTAACCCCAATTTCCTTTAAGATTAACTTCATTTTTATTCAGCAATTTATTATTCTTTGTTAATTATAATTATTTCCATAATAATAGTTATCTTCATAGCTTTCTTTTGAAGGATCAACTTCTCTCTAAGAGAAGCCAGGAATTTATTATCTGATTTGGGCTTGGCAGAGAAAGAACTCTTCTAGACAATCAGATAATTGAAATTTCCCATTACCACTATATCTTTTTCCTATGTGAGGGTGTTGTGATTAATTTCCTAAATTTAATATAATTTCTTCTTATCAAATGTATTCTATATTCCCAAGGAAAATATTATTTCTCTTCCTCTTAATCATTTGATCTTCACCTACATGTTTTCCGCTGAGTTGACACATTCAGGTTATAGAATTTCCACACATAAGTCCAATTTCTCAATATATAATAGTATCTCCCCACTTAGTGTTTTTGAATAGGGCAAACATTTTCTGGGCCATATTCCATATTTGGTTCTGATCTCATGAAATCTCAGTAATACTAATCAGATAAAGTTTGTCTCCTGTTGGGATCTTTAATTCATCTTGTTTGTAATTAATGTTTTCTTCCCCATTGTTTATTCATAGCTGATGTGGCAGTTCGGTGGCACACAGTACTAGGCATGGAGTCAGGAAGACCTGAGTTCAAATGTACATCAGTTAGCTGTGTGAACCTGGGCAAATCACTTTACCACTGTTATTGTGAAAATCAAATGAGATAACAGTTGTAAAGCAATTAGCACAGTGCCTGACACAAAGTCAGGCTACAAAAATGCCAATTATAGTTATTATTGTTTAGAAATCTGAAGCCAAGTTACATTTCTTTCTTCTTTTTTGGACTTTGTCTCACATGACTCAAAAGGAATCTATTGATACCTTTTCTGTATTGTAGTTATTCCCTATGGCATCTAATTTGGGAAAAAAGAGATAATGTTCTTTTTCCCCTTCCATTTTCAGTTTGTTTTATTTTCAGGTTGGAAAGACTCACAAAAATATATATATTTCATTTTCCTTCTTTGAATATTCTCCATACCTGACAAGAACCTGTCATTACAATATTTTGAGTAGCGATCAAGTATCTACATAATAGAGATAATTCTGTGTGTTCACTGAGAACTGTAGTTTCAAGGACAAGATTTTATTTGAATTATTTTCCTGCAATTCTTTGGTCTAAAATCTGACAAAACAAAACTTTTGATACCAGACTATACTGATATTTAATAAAGACAATTATCAGGTCCTAAGATCACAGAATTTAAATCTGAGAGATCTTAAAATCTAATCCAACCTTTCAAATTACAGGTGAAGAGACTGAAGCTTAGTGAGCCCAAGTAACCGGGCCTTGACCTTGTTCAGATGCCGACTTCTTTTATCACAACTACTTTTAGAAAATTCTTTTCAGAAAAATGTTCTGGGAATCTTTGAAACCTGGTGGGGGGGGCAGGATGGGGATGGGTGGCATTCAAAGGGAAAGAGAAGGGAAGGATAACAGGAGTGGGCAGATGAGGATTCTCCATAGTATTCAGTACAGGTAATTTATTGACTGCCTGACATTCAACATTTGGCAGTTGAAAATGAAGATATGGAAGAAATGAAGTAAAAATAGAACTGGAAGCCTAAGTTGCTTTTTATATTTAAATTTCCAAAGGTGTTAAGATATAAAGCTACATATACTTAAATGCTTGTGAAGTATTCTATATAATTCATTAAAGTTCCACAATAACAGTGTGAAGTTAGTACTATAGGTATTATCCTCATTTTACAGATGATAAATCTGATCCTTAAATGACTTGGGCTAGTAAATATCAAGATATAGCATGTGTATTTAGGCTAACATTTCCCTTCCTGCTACTACCCTCTTCCCTTCATTTCTTCCTGGTTGGCTATTGATATCTCCCCCTCCCCCTTCCTACTCTTGCTGGAGGAAACTCAGAGGTTCCACCTCTATTTTGATCTTTGAGTCCAGATTTCCCTTTCCAATGATTTTTCACCACCATTCAACCTTACCCTCCTACTCCCTACCTTTGTGATAAATATGGTTATCTTTATGAACAGGAACTCATTAACATAGTATTTCAGATAAGACTGATAGCCACCAGGTCTTATCTACTATTGCACCCTAAGTACCATTGGACCTCAGCATCTGTCTTATTTCTATACCCTCTTGATATCTAGGCATTGTCATCTGACACCTTAAAGATCATTGGACCTTTCCATCTACCTTATAAGTGAACCTCTCCATGCGTATTACAAAAATAGAAAAATTAGTAGGAGAGGTGAGTCTAGTGGGATTAAAGGAAAATGATTTTTTTTTTTTATATAAGGATCCTAACCCTACCATCGTTTAGCTCACCATTAGCTTATTGTGTTAATATTGGCAGTGGAGATATGTGGTGTCAGGATAGGTGTATGGCTTTCCAGACAGAGTAGGATCAGGAAAATTCCTCAAAAGAAGGAAATAATTATCCTTCAGCAGTGAAGAATGGTTTCATACATAGGATTAGCTCAAGGTAATTATTATTTATGGCAAATCCTTTATGTTTCTACCACTGAATGTCTATCAAGCAGTGGTAAATATGGATATGGAACTCAAAGAAAGACTAAATGAAAGGGCTCATTTACTGATTAGATATGAGAGAGAAAGAATAGGTAGGAATGAATAATAGCTTGAAATTTTCAAGTCAATGAGCCTGGGGAGGAAAATGAATCACTTTTGCTTGTTCCATTTTTATATAAACTTTTCTATTTGAAGTATTTAAAAATAAATTTTAAAACATTGTATATTTCACTTCCTGTTTAGTAGTAATCTATGTATGCTGCCAGTTTTTTAGTTAATATTTGAGTAGTTGATAGATTGTTAAACTATTTTTATTATGTTTAAAAGATCTCACATTTCATTACTGAAAAATGATGTACCATAAATATGGAAAATAATTTTTAAACTAAGGAAATTATTAGGCACAGAAATGAGATACTTGACACTAAGTGATGATCTAAGCTCATTTCAATTATGGTATAAAGAGACAGAATAAAGTAATAATTGTTGCTTATTAATTTAAAATGGGGATCAGAGAAAGGTAGCATGCAGAGAGTTCTAATTAACCTTGCAGAGCAGAAGTGTTATAACTTTTGGCTTTTCAAAAATGTAATTGGTCAGTAGATTCATGTTCCCGTGATTAAATGAAATAAATTATTAGTGATTCCAAAAAACTGAGGTCATAATGCTGATTATTTTAGCCTACAGTATCATTTGTTCACAGATTTAAAGTAATAGAGGACATATTTCTTAGTTATATTCATTCTTAGTAACTTTTGATTTATTACTGAACTTCTTGTGATCACAGAATTATAAAACTTCGTGAGATTTCAAGACACAATGGGGATTTGGAACATGCTCAGATCACCGAAGATGGAGGCACTGAAGCACGAGAGGCCATGCATCTGTATCAGGGGGATTGATATAGCTGTGGACATGCTGTGTTGGCCTACTATGTGTCTGGGAGCAGTCTCTTTCCATTGACAACATTGCTGGATGTATATCTCTAAAATTACTGTACTGTGAAATTTTCACTCTCTCTCTTTCCTGGTCCATTGTTAAAGGACTTATTCACTCACAGAGAAGACACTACATAGTAAGTGGACAAGTGCCTGAGAGCCTTTGTGGCCTGGAGAAATGGCTTGGGGTTTTGTCTTTGGTCTTTTTCTTTTTTTTTTGTCCTCTTCAGTTCTAGAAACAGGGAGTGGTATCTGACCTAGGAGCCTGATTCATTAGGTTCAAAAGTTCCACAGCGCATATTACAACTAAACTACTGGATGACCTGAGAAATCATGGTCTCCAGATTTAAACCCAGGAATGGAATATGATGACACCAAAGCTATGCAGGAACTTTTAATTTGGAATCCCTATCTTCCTCCCCTCCTGAGAGACCAAAGTGGTATAGGGAAGAATTATATCCCTGAAGTACTGAGGGAAAATGTGAATATATTTTCTCTTGTTGTTCTTTGGAGGTAAATAATCCCTTCTAAAAGCTAATATGAATTTTAAGTGATTAAATGCAACTACGCAATTTTAAAATTGGGAACTTAATAGATAGAAGCTCTAGCCAATGACAGAGAAAGGAGATTCTCCCAACCCCTTCAGGACACTAGAAATCTCAAGGGGGAGGAGATGACACTTATTTGGCCTTCAGGCAGTGGGGACCCAAGAATCACTGTTCTATCCCCTATCTTAAAATAGTAACAAACTTAAGTTAAGCAAGTATTTAATTTTCAAAGATTAATATATCACTAGAAATTCTACTTGGTTTCTCTACCCACTTCATCCTAATTTGCACTTACTAATTCCAGAATCAACTGTGAAATCGTGTTTGGTTTTTAAAGCCCTTCATAACCTAGATTTCTACTTTTCCAGTCTTTCAATACTTTACTCTTCTCCATGGACTTTGTGTGCCAGTGATTGGCCATCTTGCTGTTCCATGCACATCAGCCAACTCTGCCTTTTCAGGAATTCTCTCCCACTTCCCCTCTACCTCCTGAATTCTCTTCAAGTCTCATCTACTATCCCACCTTCAGCAAGAAGCCTCTGCCCAGTTGCTCTTAATGCTAGCACCTTTTCTCTGAGGTTAACTTCTATTTACTGTGTTATGTATCTTGCATGCACATAGTTGTTTGTATAATGTCTTCCCCATTTAGAATGTGTGTTCTTTCATACCAGGGCTGTTATTGCTTTTCTTTGTATCCTTAGCACTTAGCACAGTGCTTGGCACATGCTAGATAATTAATAAACATATTTCCTCTCTCTGACAACTATTTGTCAGTTTGATTCCATTGCTAAGAGTATGATTCTTTTCTCAAAGTTGTTTGCCTAGTATGATATTGTTTGGGGATTTTTTTAGTGCCTAAGTCAGAAAAGAAAAATGCCCCCTTTCCACTATAATGGTGGCTAGAGATTTTCTTTTAAATAGTAAGGGTAATTTAAATGAATTTTTAATTGTAACAAAGGACAGTAAACTTATGCTTAAATTCCTTTTAAGCAGAAATTTCAGGGATAAAATAGTTTGCTGGCTTGATTGAAATTGTTTACACAAACAGATGAGTTCATTACAACAGTCAACCTGGGAGCTCAATGTAGAAACAGTTATTGTCCCAAGAAAAGTAAGACACAAGGGAACAGAGAGAATAGGCAGCTTTTATGGGTACCCTTTCAGAAACACTATGAGACTGTCATTGGGTCTATCTTTAATCCTCTTGGGCCCTGAGAACACAGGGTCATATTTTTTTCAAAGCTCCTCTGAGAAAGAGATAGGTCGTAAAGGGAATGATTCTTGAATTGATGAGGTTCATAAGGGTAGGGTCAATAAGCAAAGAGTTATAATGTCAGCAGAGTGGAACAGCAAAAAGTCAGTGTTGGATAAAAATGAATCTGCTTTACCTTCAATAAAAACATATAGATATATAAAAAGAAAATTCCCTGAAACTTGCAAAACACTTAACTAGTTTATAAAACATTTTTATACACAATTCACAATTTTTATACAAAATTGAATTTCACAATAGACCCATAAGGTAGGCACTATAAATATTATTAATCCATGTAGATGAGGAAACAGACCCAGGGAAGTTAAATGACTGACCCATGGTCACAAAATATAGGGCCATATACTACGGAAGATATATGAAATTAGCCTGCCCTGAATGAGTTTATGATCTTTTTAGAAAGATAGGTGTAATTTGATTCCAGAGTCAAGCATTCTAAGCCTTTTTCAATGCAAGAAAATGTGAATGTTTCTCAACTTTTATTGTTAAGTCATATCTAACTGTTCATGACCCCATTTGGGGTATTATTGGCAAAAATACTGGAATGATTTGCCAGTTCCTTCTCCAGCTCATTTCTTACAGATTAAGAACTGAGGCAAAACAGGGTTGTGACTTGCCCAGAGTCTCACAGCTCCTAAGTGTCTGAAGCCAAATTTGAACTCAGAAAGATGAGTCTTGCTGACTCCAGGCTTGGCACTCTATCCACTGCACCACCTAGCTACCCTGTTTCTCAATTAGGCATTCACATTTTAGTGAAGCAAAATCCTTATTTCTCATGTTAGAGGAGATATGCTTGATAAATGTAGGGAAAACACATAACATGCTTTTAAGATTATTTATACTGTAGTAATGGTTGGCAATCAAGAAGACAATAAATCAAGCCCTGATTTGTAGCATTTGCTGGTTTCTGAGGTGTAAATGCTTACCCTGAAATTGTAACAATTGATTCTTGAAATTGGTTTGAGTTAGCACCAGCATGCCCTTGTACGTTAGACTCAAGATCAATAAAGATTCTGTAATATAGCAAGTATTAGTATTTAAGAATCCATCAAATCAGCAAATGTAAAAATTTATAAAGTCATCTCAAATCTAACTGGCTTGCAAGTGATATATACCTGACAATTGTCTGCTCAATTACATCTTAGCACAAGGCCCATTTCTTTAGCATCCTGTAAACTAGAGTATCCAACAACTAATGAAAAATTTCAAAGACAGACAAGAGTGAAATACATCAACAGTGAAATATATGATAAGAAGAGGAGATGTTTAGTCACATAGCAAGTTCAAGGGACAGTAGGTTTAAAGTCAGAGTGTTTCACTGGCATTCTTGTGACAACAGGAGAAAGTGGTAAAGACCTCAAGTCCTGTGAGTCAATTACGTGAGGACATGGATGAGCTTAGTACAAGTGGGCAAGAAGCATGGATTTTGATCATTGTCATAACAGACAACAATCGCCTAAGATTATAGATCCACTGAAATGTTGTTGTGGAATCAGAGTCTAGCATAGACCAGGACTGGAGATATAAGTTATAAGCAGTTTAGGATTTAGATCTAGAAAGGTACTTTAAGCCAGTCAGGAAGATTAGGAAGCTGAGGAATAAAATAGAGAAATGACTTGTCATAGAGCTAGTGAATGAGTTGAGACTCCACCCCAGATCCTCTGATTTCAAATCTTTATGTAAATTATTGTGGATCATTTGCATGGAGATAATAATTGAATCCATGGAAATGGATGAAATCACCAAGGAAGATGATGTAAAGAGAAAAAAAAAAAGATCATAGAATAGAGCCTTTAAGGAACTTTACACTCTGAAAATCAGAAATGACTGATAATCTAGCCAAGGAAACTGAGGAGCAGTCAGACAGAAAGAAGTAGAACCAGGAAAACATAGAATAATAGAAAGGAAGGGAGGAGAGTGTAGCCAAGGGAAGAGTGTTTGACAATGTTCAGAGTTACACTGAAACCAAAGAGAGTAAGCAATAATAAGAGACCACCGAATTCATCATTTAAAAGACCGTTGGTGTCTTTGAGTGAAGTTTATAGTCAAAAGCCAAATTGCAAGTAGTTAACAAGAAAATCAGGGCATCACCTATGGATACCTTCTAGAAGTTTTAGAGGGAAATGGAGGAGAGATATGGGACAGTAGTTTGAGGAATGATGGGAACTACTGAAAAACAATTAAAACTTGGAGGAGACTTGGGAGTCTTTGTAGGTTTGGGCAAAGAAGTCATTTGATAGAAAGAAATTGAAGATAAGAGAAAATAAATGACCAATGAAACAAGTTCTCAGGGGAGATGTAGGTGGGGGTTGGAATGGAGAGCATATATAGAGGAATCAGCCCTGGGAAGGAGAAAGACCACTTATTTTTGAGAGACCAGAACAGTAATTTTTAACATGGGACTCACAGTACCCTGGGTTCTATGGATAGATTTCAGGGGTTTATGTACTTGATAAGAAAAGTACATAAGTACATAAAAAGTACATCTTTATTTTCACTAACCTTTGACAAATCTATCATTTCCTCTAATTATTTAGAAACATTTTGAGTCCCCTTGTTTCACCAGAATGCCAAAAATAGCCATGGCACCCACAAAAAGGTTAGGAAACCCTAAAGTAGAAGTGGAAAAGCTGCATGAAGATGAATATTGAATGTTGAATAGGGAAATGATGAAGCATATTACATATACTGTTTTAACTCCTAGAACCTCAACTTGACCAGCATCTTCCCTGCAAATTATAGTCTTTGAAAGAGGCCTTGGGCACTGAAAAACTGAGTTGTCCAGGGTCTGATTTCCAGTATATCAGAAGTGGTACTTGAATACCACGCCTTCTTGGAATTGAGGTTGATTCTCCATATATTCTGTATATGCTCTTATTTGATAACATAGTAACTCTATTCCTCATTGTACATCTTACTGTATTAATTAAACATTTAACATCTCATGATCTCCTAAATTTGCAAACTGATATTAAAGGTATTTTCTTTTAACAATATTATTTATTTACTTTGTCAGGTTTTATTTTTTAATTTTGAATTCCATATTCTGTCTCTTTCTTCAAACTCTTCTCCCACCCATAGAAAAGCCAAGCAATATGATATCAATTATATGTGCAAAACATGCTTCTGTGCTGGACTTGCTGCAAGAAAGGAAAAAAATAAAAGAATGCAAGAAAATTATACATCAATTTATACTCATCCATCACTTCTCCCTCTGGAGGTTGATAACATTTTTCATTATGAATCCTTTGGAATTGTCTTGGATTGTTGTGTTGATCAGAGTAGCAAAGTCTTTCACAGTTGATTATCATTGCAACATTGCTATTACTGTGCCCAAAGGTCTCCCAGTTCTTCTCACTTCACTTTCCATCAGTTCATATAGGTCTTGTCATGTTTTTCTGAAACCACCCCCATCATCATTTCTTACAACACAGTAGTACACCATCACAATTAGAAGCCACAAATTGTTAAGTCATTACCAATTCATGGACATCCCCTCAATGTCTGAATCTTTGCTATCACAAAAAGAAATAAAATAAATGTCTCTGGACATATGAGTCTTTTCCTTTTTCTTGATCTCTTTTCAATATAGACATAGTAGTAATATTGCTGGGCCCAAGGGTATGTACAGTTTATACTCCTTTGGACCTAGTTCCAAATTGTTCTCCAGAATAGTTGGACTGGTTCAGTACTCCATTAATAGCTCATTAGTATACCCATTTTCCCTCATGCACTCCAGCAGTTGCCATTTTTGATAGATGAGAGGTGGTACCACATAGTTGTTTTAATTTGCCTTTTTCTCATCAATAGTGTTTGAGAGCATTTTTTCATATGACTATAGATAGCTCTGATTTCTTCTGAAAACTATTCATATCCCTTGACAATTTATCAATTGGGGAAGGACTCTTAATTTTTATAATTATGACTCAATTTCCTATATACTTGAGAAATGAGGCCTTTATCAGAGAAACACTCTATAAGTTTTTATATTATTTCATTGTCTATCATATCTCTTATCAAAATGTAGTTTCCCTAATAATCTTTTATTTAGTTCTATTTTTGCTTTTTTTCTGTCTGATATCATGATTGCAACCTCTGCTGTTTTTAGTTCAGCTGAAATTTATTGGATTCTATTCCAGGCCTTTATTTGAACTCTGTGTGTGTCTTTCAGTTTCAAAGTGTGTCTCATAAATAGACATTGTTGGATTCTGCTTTCTAATCCATTCTACTATCCTCTTCCATTTTATAGGTGAGCTTATCTCATTCACATTCACAGTTATGATTGCTAAATGTATTTTTCTCCCCATCCTAATTCCTTCTGTTTTTCTTCTCTTTTTTATCCTTTCTTTTCTCAAAAGTCTATTTTGATTCTAACCATTATCTACTTTAATTCAACCTCCCTTTCATCATACCCTCCTTTTCTAATCACCCTCCCCTCTTATCCTATTCCCTTATTTGGTAAGGTAGATTTCTATACACCTGAAAGTATAAATATATCTTTCCCCAATGAGAGGAAGATCCAAATATTGTCCACCCCCATTTTCCTCCTCCACTGTAAAAACTCTTCCTTGAGCACCATGTTTTTGTGAAAAAAATATCCCCATTCTACATCTCTCTTCCCCCCATCTCCCAGTTGGATCCATCTTTCTCACACCTTCATTTGTTTTGTTTTTGCTTTTTTATTTTAAATGCTTATTTATTTTTAGTTTTCAACATTCATTATTTCCACAAAATTTTGAGTTCCAAATTTTCTCCTCATTTCTCCCTTCCCCCACCCCATAACTCTGTGCATTCTGATTACCCCTTCCCTTAATATGCCCTCCCTTATGTCACACCCCTTCCTTCCCTTATCCTCATCTTCTCTTTTTTCTTGTAGGGCAAAATAGATTTCTATACCCCATTACCTATATTTCTCATTTCCCAGTTGTATGCAAAAACGTTTCTCAACATTTGTTCCTAATACTTTGAATTTCAACTTCTCTCCTTTCCTTGCTCCTCACCCATCCCCACTGAGAAGGCAAGCAATATGTGTAGTTTTGCAAATGACTTCCATAATAGTCATGTTGTGTAAGATTAAGTATATTTCCCTCCATAATACCCTGCCCCCCATTTATTCTATTCTCTCTTTTGACATTGTCCCTCACCATAAGCGTTTACTTCTAATTCCTCTCTTCTCCCATTTGCCTTCCCTTCTATCATCTCCCTCACTCTATTTGTCCCCTTCTCCCCTACTTTCCTGTAGTGTAATATAGATTTTCATACCAAATTGGCTGAGCAAGCTATTTCCTCTTTAAGTAAAATTTGAAGACAGTAAGCTTCATTTTTTCCCTCTCACCTCCTCCCTTTCCCCCCCCATTGACTAAGCTTATTCTTGCCTCTTTTATGAGTGATACTTGGCCCCATTCCATTTCTCCCTTTCTCTTCCCAATATATTCCTCTCTCACCCCTTAATTTTATGGTTTTTAGATATCAGTCCTTCTTATTCAGCTCACCCTGTGCTCTCTATCTATATACATATACATATACACACACACACATATATATGTGTATAGATATATACACATATATGTATATATACATATACACATGCATACATACATACTTGTGTGTGTGTGTGTGTGTGTGTGTGTGTGTGTGTATTATCCCTCCAACTACCCAAATACTGGGAAAAGTCTCAAGAGTTACAAATATTATCTTTCCATATTGGAATATAAACCATTCAACTTTAGAAAGTCTTTTATGATTTCTCTTTTCTGTTTACCTTTACATGCTTCTCTTGCTTCTTGTGTTTGAAAGTCAAATTTTCATATCAGATCTGGTCTTTTCATCAAGAATGTTTGAAAGTCCTCTATGTCATTGAATGACCATTTTGTCCCCTGAAATATTACACTCAGTTTTGCTGGGTAGGCGATTCTTGATTTTAATCCTAGTTCCTTTGACTTCTGGAATATCCTATTCCAAGTCCTTCAATCCCAAAAAGTAGATGCTGTCAGATCCTGTGTTATCAATGCATGACATTGTGTATTGCGTATTCCACAATACTCGAATAATTTCTTTCTAGCTTCTTTCAATATTTTCTCCTTGACCTGGGAACTCTGGAATTTGCCTACAATATTCCTTGGAGTTTCTCTTCTTTGATCTCTTTCAGGAGGTGATTGGTGGATTCTTTCAATTTTTATTTTACCCTCTAGTTCTAGAAGATCAGGACAGTTTTCCTGGATAATTTCATGAAAGATGATGTCTAGGCTCTTTTTTGACCATGACATTCGGGTAGTCCCATAATTTTTAAATTATCTCTCCTAGATGTATTTCCAGGTCAGTTGTTTTTCCAATGAGATATTTCACATTTTCTTCTATTTTTTTCATTCTTTAGGTTTTGTAATTTCTTGGAGTCTCACAAAGTCATTAGCTTCCAACTACACCATTCTAATTAAAAAAAACAAACAAACTATTTTCTTCAGTGAGCTTTTGAACCACTTTTTCCATTCATCTAATTCTGTTCTTCAAAACATTTTTCTCCTCATTGACTTTTGGGGCCTCTTTTGCCATTTGAGTTGGTCTATTTTTTAAGGTGTTAATTTCTTCAACATTTTTTTGGATCTCCTTTACCAAGCTGTTGACTTACTTTTCATGGTTTTCTTGCCTCACTCTCATATTTCTTCCCAACTTTTCCTCCACCTCTCTTACTTGATTTTCAAAATCCTTTTTGAGCTTTTCCATGCCCTGAGACCATTACATATTTATTTTGGAGGTTTTGCAAGCAGAAGCCTTGACTTTTGGATCTTTCTCTGAAGATCTAAATTATTCCTCCTCATCTGAAAGGATGGAAGAAAATACCTGCTTGCCAAGAAAGTAACCTTCCACTGTCTTATTCTTTTTCCCTTTTGGAGGCATTTTCCCAGACAGTTACTTGAATTTTGAGTTCTTTGTCATGGCCAAGCTCGGGGCTGAGATTCAGATAAGCCACTCAATTCCTCCAGGGGCTCTAGGTGGAGGGCTCCAAAAATGGAAGCAGTGGCTGCTGCAGGGTGGGTCCAGACCCTTCTCCCCTCTCCTGAGTGATGGAGCTCTCCCACTGACCTTTGAAGCTGTCTGTGGCATTTGTGCATTGAGCAATCTGGGAACTGCTGCTGTAGGTGGCTCCTTGAAGTCTGTTCAGGGTCCTGTCCCTGCCACATCAGACTGTGCTCCATGCTTCCTGGACTATGCTGCATGTACTCTGCCACTTTCATTTGTTTTGGGGAGCATTCTAATATAATCTATTCAATATAATCTATTCACACCTGTCCCTTCTCTCTATATAGACTCCTTCTAACTAACATAATAATGATAAAGTCCTTAGGAATTCCATCAATCATCCTACCATATAATAATGAGTATAGTTTAAATGTATTAAATCCCTTATGGTTTTTATTTCATGCTAATTTTTTTTACTTCTCTTAATTCTTGTGTTTGAATATCAGATTTTCTACTCACATCATGGTCTTTTCTCATGATTAATTGGAAGTCCTCTATTTTTATTAAATATCAATTTTTACCCTGAAGTAATTTTTGTTCATATGCAAAGGATTATACTCACCTTTGCTGGATAGATTATTTTTGGTTATCCTTTGCTTTGCAGAATACCATATGCTGAGCCCTCTGCTCCTTTACATGGAAGCTGCTAAATCTTATATGAACCTGACTGTAGTTCCACAATATTTAAATTATTTTTTTCTGGCTTCCAGATATATTTTCTCCTTGAACTGGAAGCTCTGGAATTTGGTTGTAAAATTCTTGGGAGATTTCATTTTAGTGCTTCTTTCAGGAGATCAGTGGATTCTTTAAATTTCTATTTTACCCTATGGATCTAAAATATCAGGGCAGTTTTCCTTTATAATTTCTTGAAATATAAAAACTTCTTTTACTTATTCATTTTTGATCACAGCTTTCTGATAGTCCAATAGTTCCTTACTTATATCTTCTTGATCTGTTTTTCAGGTTACTTGTTTTTTTCTGATGAGATTTTCTATATTTTCTTCTATGTTTTCATTCCTTTAACTTTGTTTTATTAATTCTTGATGTCTCATGGAATCATTAGTTTTCACTTACCTAATTCTAATATTTAAGGATTATTCTCATCAATTAGCTTTTGTGCCTCCTTTTTTATTTAGTCAATTTTACTTTGTAAGGAGTTGTTTGGTTCAGTGAATTTTTATGCCTCTTACCATTAGATTAGACGAATTCTGCTTTTTAAGCATTGTTTTCTTCAGCAGTTTTTGTACTCCTTACCAAGCTGTTAATTCTCTTTTCTTAATTTTCTTGTGTCACTCTCATTTCTTTTCTCCATTTTCTCCTACCACTTTTATCTCTTTCTTTAACTCTTCCACCAATTCTTGTTGGATTTCTGTCCAATTAGTATCTTTCATTGATGCTTTGGTTGTAGTTGTTTTTGCTTTATTGTCTTTTGCTGGGTTTGTGTATTGGCCTTCCCTTCCACTATATCAGCTTTTAATGATCAATTTTTTTTTTGTTGTTCCTTTTTTCCAGGCCACATTTTGACTTTCATGTTAAAATTGGCCTCTGCTCACTGGGGGTTGATGAGACAATGATGTAAGTTTCATGTTTTTTTCTGTGCTATTTTCATAACTACTTCTTGGGTTCTGTAAGTTTTTAGCGTTTCCAGTGTGGTTTGATCTGGGGAGAGGTGTGATCACTGCTCTTCTTATCTGTACTCCAGTCTTTTCTTGGGAAAGACTCCTGCTTCTCTGCAGTCACCAGCACTAGCATTCCTCTGTGCAGTGACCAAGTACCCTGTCTTCCTTCCACTGCAAATACTAGTGCTCCCATTGGCTCTGTAATCAGGACTTATAACTGGTTATGGGCAAAAGAGTTGCCAATCATCACTAGCTATACCCAGTGCCAGAAAGGATTCAAATATAGGAAATAATCTTTCTAACCAGTTGTCTGACTCCTTTATCACCATCTCTGGGTTGAGAGCTCCCAAAACTGCTTTAGCCACTCTTATTGCTGCCATTTATGTGCACCCATTTAGGTGTCACAGACTTCTCTTGCCAATATCTTAAGATTTTTAGCCTGAAAAATTTCTCATCCTGACATTTTGTTGGCTCTGCCACTCCATAATTTATTTTGTGGAGTTACTTTAAAGCTTTTTTGAGGGGAATATTGAAATAGTTCAGCTGATTTGCTGTCTCTAATCCACCATCTTTGCTAAAGGCATTCTCTAGGAAAGCATATGGCAACAGTTTCTGCATTCTAAGTGATGTATCCATACTGTGTCAGTTATGAATTACAATTCAGAAATGTGTTTATAGTTCTGTATTTTTGCTTTATCAACACACCATTCATCACAACCACAAAAGAGAAAGTCTTGAATTCAAATTCTGCTTCAGTCACTTCCTAGGCATATTACTCTGGCAAAATTACCTTCCCAGCCTCATTTTCCTCATCTGTAAAATGTGGGACTTAGACATGTTGGCCTGCAAGATCCATTTCAGCTCTATATATGCTGCATACAGTATATTCGACAGCTACTTGTCTTTTACAGCATACTTATCTAGACTCTTGAAAACCCCCAGTGACCTTAGTACCTCATGAGGCATACCATTCATTATATTGCTGAGAAATTCTAGTTCTAGAGTATTAGATAGAGTCAAAATAATTGAATTTATACTATTGGTCCTACCTTTAGTCTTCAGCACAGCATTCAACAATTTTGTTGTTTTCCACATACATGCTTTGAATAATGGAGGACATTTGTCTCGTCTGCTTAAAATCTTTTCTTCAGACTAAGGCTTCCTGAATCCTTTAAATGTTTATCACATGGCATGAATTCCAGACTCTTAGCTAACTGTTTTTCCTGGTCTGTTCATGCTCCAGGTACTAATATACCTCTTAAAATGTGACACCCAATTGAGCACAGATATAAGATTGTGGAGAGCATGCCATACCTTTCAGAACAAGCTAGTAGAAGGTGGGTTTGAATAACACAGTCTAGTGATTTTATAGCTTGTTATATAACTTTACCCAAAAGAAATTGATTCATGGGTCAATTTTAGTTTGGAGAAAGGTGGAATATCCCTTCATGACTTTGGACTTGGTTCTGTTAATTTTTTTAAAATAAATTGTATAAAGTCTTTCACAGAAGTATGGTGCTTTCCAATTTTTAAAATTTATTTGTTTTCAATTTTCAACAATCACTTCAATAAATTTTAAATTTTACCCACCTTTGACCCCTCTGTCTTCAAGAAAGCATTCACAGAAATTTGTTTAACAAATATTCAGCTGATATTGCTGTGGGGGAAGCTAGCTGATACAATGGATGGTAGAAAATATTTTTAAAAATAAAAAAAATATGAGTAAGTTGATATGGTTTTTAGAAACCTAAAGATGAAATTTAAGAGGGATAAATATAAAGTCCTTGTTAGGGGGAAAATCAACTGCATATGTGAAAGATTAGAGACCACATGTCTCACTTTTCTCATGTTTAAAATGGTTAGCTTGTTTAAATGACCTCTAAATTCCTTATGGATCTAAAACATATTGATTCATGTGAAAAAAAAGTAGAGATTTTAACGATGTCACAAGCAATATGAAGAATGATGGAATGTCACAATTTGTCTATTTTCTTCCCTATACTATTTCTAAAAGATTGCTTTCACTTCTAAGATCTACACTTTGGAAGGAACATCTAAAAACTAAAACATATTTCCAAAAGTAACACATAATGGGGAAGTCTTTGCAAATCATATCATTGGACTAATAGCTGAAAGTAGTAGAAATAAATGGTTCATAAAGGATAGAAGTTTAGTAGAAATGTGATACTGTCTTTAGATATTTGATGGCCTCCGGAGTGGAAGAATAGACTTGTTCTATCCAAAGAAGATAACTAGGATCAGCATGAAATGTATAAGAAAGCAGAAGAAGGAAATATACTCTAACAATTTGAACTGTCCAACAGTGAAACAGTTTACTTTCTGAGGTATTAAAGTTCTTATGTCTCCCCCCCAAAAAAAAACCCAAAATGGAAGAAGTAGAGGTTAGGTGGCCATCTCTATAGCGGAGACACTTCAATTAGGTAGGAAGTTGGATTTAATAATCTGTGAAGAGAACTGAGGCAAAACACTTCTTGTAAGAAAGGTTTGAAAACTCGATTTCCCTATATGAGAAATTTGCACACTGTATATTTAGTTATCTATGAGAGATTTGATTATTCATTGATATGCATGCAACTTAAATTATCACAAAATATATCTACATATAATGGGCAGGGAATTTTCTGCCATTAGAGAGGTAGATATTTAGATAAGAATGGAGTGAGGTAAGAGGTAAGGAGAGGATAGGAGAGGACAGAAGAGAGAGAGAGGAAGAGAGAGAGGAGAAAGAGAGAGAGAGAGAGAGAGGGAGAGAGAGACAGAGAGGGAGAGGGAGAGAATGACAGAGAGAGATGGACAGAACAAGTGAGCAATCAACTTGAAATTTTAGTACTAAAAGGAACTCTCAGTTGAAGATATTCCCTCTACTCAAGCAGGTCTTCACCTTATCTAACACTTACTTTTTTAGAAAATTGCCTAGAGCACCAAGAAATTAAGTGGCATATAGTCAATATGTGTCAGAGGCAAGACTTGAATCTAGGTTTTCCTGGCTTTAGGGTGGTTCTCTATCATTATGCTGCCTCTAAAATATACAGGGAATTCTAAAAGTCAAAATGCAGTGTTAGGCTATTAAAGCTATTAAATTTTAAACTATTAAAAATTAAAATTATACATTAAAAACTTTTAGAATACACTGTATGTTAATTTCTAAAGATGAAAATATCCTGCATATTTCACTCCAGGTATACCTACCTTGCTTATCCCTATTTCCAGCTGTACTTTTGGTGTCCATCACAACTCCTGACTATTTAATTCTAATGCAATAGATGATTGCACAGAATTCGCTTAACTTATGAGTAAAACTCACATTCGTAGGGCACCTTCTTCTGAGGATCATTTATTTTCATTATTAATTCCCATGAAATGCTCATATGTTAGCCCAAAAGTCAATGATATCAATATTTTACAGAGAAACTGAAGAAGAGGGTAATTATACCATTCAAGGATAGTCTTTGTTCATTGTGGAACTAAGGATGAAATTGAAGTTGTTAGATTCTCTGCTTGAGTTCTCTAATGAGTTTACTAGATGGCTGTGGCAGGAGACCTGGGGAGGGGTGGAAAGTATAAATATAAATTTGGCTAGATTAAGTTACAGTAATGACTTAAGACCGCATTCCCATGACAATGGAGTCCTGCAGCTGTGTGGTTGATAAAAGACTTTCCAACAGATGGCACACAACTTTAATATTTACAGACAAGTGCACACTTCTCAATCAAGGGGAGAGGAATACACCATGATTAAATGCACCTTCATGAGGAGAGGAGATGGAGTTCTATTCATATAACCTTCAAAGTTTCAAATTAACCATAATCAGAAGATTTTTATTTTCTAGGATTAAACACCAGTCACAGAGTTATTAGACTGTGGTGCTAAATGTAGACATTCAAAGCCAGAGGCCATTAATAACAAATGGGACTTAAAAGAGGGAGCATTTGGATAGTTCAGTGAAGCATTGCAAAAATAGGTTATTGGTGAAGTTAGTTAAATTTACTTAGATGCCATGATGTTATATAATTAAAATATTCTGAGATTTGTCTGTCACCTGAAAATCACTAGGTTTTACTGGGTTGGTTTTTCACCCATCCTTCTGTTGGAAAAAAAGTAATATTATTAAATTTTGATTTCCTTTTGAATAGAACAGGACAATAAATTTATAAATTCAATTCAATTCAACAAGTATTTATTAAGTGACTACTATATACAAAGAAGCACCCTGCTAATCATCTATCAAGGTTGTATTATCTTAAAATAGTAAAGCTAGATGTTATTTTCTTTCCTCACACAATGAAATTCCACAAGCAGAATGAAAAAAAAAAAAGAAACTAACCCAATAGTTAACAGTCCATCTCCTCCCCTCTTCTTCCCTTGCCCATGAACAATATTTCTTCCTTGTCAATACCACCTCCTACCACCAGACCTACTACAAGGGCATTTTCTAAAAATATTATTTCTTTTCTCAATGACCTACAGTGAATTTCAAATGGATAAGGACCTGGAAAATCACTTGGTATAATCTGTTTACATTATAGATGAAGAAATTAAACCACAGAAATTAAATTGTTTAGTTTTAGGCACACAGGTGTGATGTTGCAAATGCAGGATTCAAAGGCAGGTATTTTGCCAAATCTAGTGCTCTTTTCATCTCACTGCCAGTTTCTTTTAGGTTTTCTGTTGTAACCAGAATAAAATATTAAAGTATGTACTCCTCAGACTAGCTAGAAAGATCTCTGATCTATTTTTTCAACTATCACTCCTACTATATTTTCAACAGACATAATTCACACTAATTATGCCAATCCTATCTTTAGTTTTTAGAAATTTCTCCCCTCCTCTGTTTGTATTTTTTAAAAATATTTTTATAATTTCTTTTTTTTAAGTTTTGAATTTAAATTCTCTCCCTTCCTCTCACCCTCCTCCACTGAGAATGCAAGCAATATAATATAAATTACACATGTGATATCATGCAAAACATAATTCAATATTAGCCATGCCATTAAAAAAGCAGGAAAAATAAAGTGACAAAACTGTACTTCAATTTGTACTTAAAGTTCATCACTTCTTTCTCTGGAGGTGGATAACATTTTTCATCATGAGACCTGTGGAATTGTCTGAAATAGTTGTGCTGATCAGAGTAGCTGAGTCTTGCGCAATTAATCATCATTGCAGCTTTACTATTATTGTTCACAATTAACTCCTCATTCTGTTCACTTAATGAGGAGGTCAACAAATACACTTTGAATAATATTTTCAGAAATTTTTGATGTATTAATCAGTTATTCTCATTTTCCCTTCTTTTTTATTTAAAATTATAATTAGTTACTTGAGATATCTCTGGGAGAGGAAGGAGAATGTTTACTGGGGAAATTGTAGTGATATAAAAAAAAATCAATAAAAGTTATTAAAGTAAAGGAAGGAAGCAGTTAATTGAGAAAAGTATTTGTAGTTAGTGTTTCTGATACAGGTATTATTCTCAAGATACATAAGGAACTGATTCAATTTGTAATCAAAAAATCAATTCAGAATTATAAATGGTCAGAGGATATAAATAGTTCTTGAGGAAAGAAATCCAAACTGTCTATATCCATATGTATATATGTATACATATATATGCACACACACATACATGCATACATATGTGTGTGTAAAATATTCAAATGCCATGGATCTTTCAGAGAAAGATAAGCATATCAAATATATGTATGTATGTATATATATATATATATATATATATATATATATATATATATATATTCTAAATCACTGATAATTAGAACAAGGTAAATTTAAGTAATTTTGCTTTTAGCTCATACTTTTTGGATACAAAGTTAACTAAAAAAAGGCAAGCAAGTGTTTCCCTGGGAGTCTGGGAAAACAGAAACATTGATACACTGTCGGTTGAGCTGCAAATTAGTTCACTCTTTTTTTGGAAAGCAGTTTGGAACTATGTCAAACTCAATTAGAAAGGGATGCTTGGGTATTGAATCAGAAAACCACAAATTAACACTATTATATTGTAGTTTTTAAAATTTTAAACATTTTCCAATTACTTTTTCTTACAAGGACAAATATTTTGCTTACCTTTGCACTCAAATACAGTGACCTATAGTTGCTGACTATGTTAAATGTTTAACAAATGAGTAAACTGCTAGATTTCAAGAGTACCAATACATTGGAAGGAAAAATTATCGTGAGTATCACTTGCCCCCCAAAAAAAGTATGTAAAAATGGATTGTCTAATTTATGAATCATTTCTCCCTGAGTCATTTCAGTGTTTTAGCACCTCTACAGAAGGCCTATGTGAAAACAGAATAAATTACAAACTAAAATTTAGTAACTGTCAGTGAATTTCAAGGTTTAGCTCTGTCCCATTGTGGTTAACTGGGAAATGGAAGTATTTTTTTTAAAATACCGAGTATCACCTAAAACCTCACCTCACTGATTTCCAAATCCATGATTGTGAAGAATGACCCTGATTTGTTTTTAAAAAAGTGTATCACTCTGGCATGCAAATTTCAAAAGTCATTTTTTTTCTCTGAAAGATCCATGACATTTGAAAACCTTTCTAGCCTTGCTATTACTTAGTCATACACTTTCAAATACGTCCTCAACACAATTATATGATTTTTCATAAAATTCTACCTCAGATAAATGCTATTTTGATACATGTGATAACCTCATGTAGTGGTTATATCCAACCTCCAAGTTAAGGCATGGGTTCAAGTACTGCCTCTGAAAGTATGGGTAACCCTAGACAAAAGTCACATAAACTCTCAATGCTTCATCAAACTATCTGTGGCTCCCTATAGCAGAGAAGTGCTAATCTGAACTTGTGACGATTTCCAACATCTGGAGTTCCCTGTGCCAGTGAAATCATGGGAGCTGTCTGAAATAAAACATGCTCCTCACTCATCTTGTGCTGGGGGGTAGTGACATAGAGGCCCTTTGGAAATACTCTACTGGGATACAGGTCACACATGGGAATTGAGGGTGGGTTTAGCTGTGCCTTTAGTCTTATTTTTCTCTCCTGCTCCATCTCCATTTCCATCTTTGTCATTGTTCTCTTTTTCTCTCTCCTACATGACTCCCCTCCCCAACTCTTTGGCTATATCATTCACTGATTCTCCCTCTATTTCCTGTTGTCCTGCAGTCATGGATTTGCCCTTCTTGTAGTGCTTCTTTGTTGTCTCCTTGGGTACCACGATTATCCTTGTTGTATGACTCCAACTCAGTGTTCAGGTTCCTCTTGGAGGCCACCATCTCCACACATGCCATGTGGCTAAAGAAAGGTCTAATTATACTTTAATCTGATTCTGGCAGCACTCTGGAGTTTTGCAGTGCCTTGAAGTGAAGGGGCTGTAAGTCTAGGACCTCTACTAAAGCACTGAAAATTTAAGTGTCTTGACCAAGGAGAGGAAAGAAGTTTATACCATAGATGTAAAACTACATCTTCCTAGCTTTAAAGTTAGTTCTCCATCTACTATACCAGACTGTTTCTCATGGTGCAAGAAACAGATATGGGGAAGTAGACAGAGAGCTAGCTTCTAATTTGAAAGTGAAGTTGTTTGCCTATAAGCCCTTCAGTGAATGCAAGATGACTTAAAACCTGAAAATGCTCAGCTCAGATGTCACTAACTATAGCCAGGTCCCAATTCATGTGAATAATGAATTTCCTCAAGTGATCAGATGTATTTAACTTTGCACTGCTCAAAGTGATAATTATGTAAAATATGGAAATGTATGGTGTGAATTCAAATAAAAAAAATGCAGGGGATTTAATAGTCACTCTAATCAGAACCCAGTGGTATGAAAAAGCAGGTAAACCACAAGTGTCTATTAAATAGAAAGAAGATACTAGTTTTCCTATTCTCTGCTTAACATAATTTGGAACAAATATTGTCAGTTATAAGCAAGAGATTTGTATTACTTTTTGTTCCTTATCTTCAAGTCACAAGACAAATGTTTTCTATACTTGTAAGAAACAACTTCATTGATAAGTCTAGATTAGATCAAATAAGAACAATGTATGAGGAGAACTACTAGAATCCAAAGGAAAAAAAAAACTGAAGTCATTGACTATCTATATTTAATGCAAACTCTACAAATTCTATCTAATAAGTAAAAAAATGACAAAAGGAATATAGATGTTAAAGATAAAATAAACACAGTTGATTGGAATTTTAAAAAAGTGACTGATTTTGATATCATAAATGCAACTATCAGACCAATGATAGCAAGGCAGAATAATTTTTATAGGTTGTCTTTTCCCATTGCCATCATAAATGAATACATCCTCCCATGATATTTCACAGGAAATATAAAAACATTTCAGAACCTTTATAGAACACTATATGTTACTTGCCTTGGTAAGAACCATTAAAAGGAAAGTGATAGTGTTAGGGAATATGCCAAAGGATAGCTATCAATGAATGCCATGACTTTTGAAGGTGGAGCCAAGATGGTGGAGAAAGAGCACAGATTTTCTAGAATGCTCTCAGCAAGTGCAGTCAAATACCTGTAAAAATGTCTCTAAACAAATCATGGTATGACTGAGTGAAGCAAATCTCCAGCCCAAGATGTCCTGGAAGGTTGCCAGAAAGTATCTATGACACAGTGCTAGGAGCAGAATGCAGTCCAGCATAGGCTGTGCTGGCACAGATGGGACCTGAGCAGGCCTTGTGGGTACTGAATCTCTCACACCTGTGTCTGTTTCCAGACTTCATGATCCCAAAACTCTGAGGAAAAATTGGAAGGTCAATGGAAAAACCTATGGGTCCAGTGTGAGAGAGTAGAGTGCTCTGGCTCCAGCTCAAGGATGGCAGGAGCAGGGGAGGTGCAGTCACAGCAGATGCAGCCACTGTTTCTGGAAATGAGCAAAAACCAGAAAAAGAGTAAGACTGTAGAATCTTACTTTGGTTACAAGGAAGACCAAATCATGCAAACAGAAGATGATGAAGTCAAAGTTGCTCCATCCAAAGCCTCCAAGACAAATACGAATTGGTCTCAGGCATTTTGAAAATCAAGTAGAAGTAGAGCAAAAATTGGGAAGAGAAATAAGAGTGATGCAAGAATATCACTCCTTGCAAAAGGAGACCCCAAAAATGGTGAAGAAAATAACACTTTAAAAAATAGACTAACCCAAATTACAAAAGAGATCCAAAAAACCAATGAGGAGAATAATGCCCCCAAAAGAAGAACTGACCAGATGGAAAAGGATATCCAAAAGTTCACTGAAGAAAATAATTTCTTAAAAATTACTGTGGAAGAGATGGAAGCTAATGACTTTATTAAAAATTAATAAATTATAAAACAAAACCAAAGGAATGAAAAAATAGAAGACAATGCAAAATATCTCATTGGAAAAGCCACTGATCTGGAAAATAGATCCAGGAGAGACAATTAAAAATTATGAGAGTACCTGAAAGCAATGATAAAAAGAAAGAGCCTAGACATCATATTTCATGAAATTATCAAGGGGAATTGCTCTGATATTCTACAACCAGAGGGTTAAATAAATTTTGAAAGAATCCTCTAATCACCTCCTGAAAGAGATCCTCAAAGAAAAACTCCTAAGAATACTGGAGCTAAATTCCAGAGCTCCCAAGTCAAGGAGAAAATATTGTAAGCAGTCAGAAAAAAAACAATTCGAGTATTGTGCAAATACAATCAGGATAACACAACATCTAGTGACTTCTGCATTAAGGGATCACAGCGCTTAGAATATGATACTGCAGAGGTCAAAGGAGATAGGATTAAAACCAAGAATCACCTACCCAGCAAAACTGAGTATAATACTGCAGGGGAAAACTTGGTGATTCAGTGAAATAGAGGACTTTCAAATATTCTTGATAAAAAGACCAGAGCTGAATAGAAAAATTGATTTTCAAACATGAGAATCAGGAGAAGTATGAAAAGGTAAACAGGAAAGAGAAATCATAAGGGATATACTAAAATGGAACTGTTTACCTTCTTCCATGGAAAGATAATATTTGTAACTTTTGAGGCTTTTCTCAGTATTTGGTTAGTTGGAGAGATTATGTATATATACACAGAGGGCAAAGGGTGAGTTGAATAGGAAATGGTGATATCTAAAAAAATAAAATTAAGGGGTGAGAGAGTAATATATTAGGAGGAGAAAATGAAAAATAGAATAGGGTAAATTATTTCTCACATAAAAGAGGCATGAAAGACCTTTATCAATGGAAGGGAAGAGGGTGGAGGTAGGAGAGAAAGAGTGAACCTTATTCTCATCAGATTTGACTTAAGGAGGGAATAACAGGCACACTAAATTTACTATGAAAATCTATCTTTCAATACAGAGGAGTGGGGGGAAGGGGATAAGCAAGGTTTGGGGGATGATAGAAGGGAAGGAAAATGAGAGAAGGGATCAATTAGAAGTAAACACTGTCAAGGATGGACAGGGTCAAAAGACAATATAATAAATGGGGTGCAGGATAGGATGGAGGGAAATATAGTTCGTCATTCACAACATGACTATTATGGAAGTCTATTGCATGTATATTATTATCATTATATATATATATATATATTATCATTATACGCATGTATAACATATATCAAATTGCTGGCCTTCTTAGTGGGGATGTGTGGGGAGGGAGGAAGGGAGAGAAATTGTAACATGAAGTTTAAAAAGAATTGTTCAAAACTGTTTTTCCATGCACCTGGGAAATAAGACATACAGGCAATGGAGTATAAAAATCTATCTTGCCCTATAAGAAAATAGAGGGGATGGGGATAAGGGAGGGAAGGGGTATGATATAAGGGAAGGCAGAGTAAGGGGAGGGATAATCAGAATGTGTGCTCTCTTGGGGTGAGCAGAAGGGAGAGATGAGAAAATTTGGAACTCAAAATCTTGGGAATGGTGAAAATTAAAAATAGATAATAAATGAATTTAATTAGTCAAAAAAAAAGAAAAAAAAGAAATACCATGACAGAAGTGACTTTATGAAGTTATTTAAAAGCTCAGGGCAGAGAAAGATGGACCTGCTCTAGCTCTACCTCCAGAGCCTATAAAATATCTGTAAAAAATGACTCTAAACAAATTCTAGAGCAGCAGAAGCCACAAAACAACAGAATGAAAGAGATTTCCAGCCCAAGACAGGGTGGAAGGCCAACAGGAAAGTTTTACTACACTGGACTCAGAGTAGAGTGCAGTGCAGGGTTGGCCACACAGCATGGTAGAGACAAGACTGGAGCAAGCTTCAGGGCATGGAATCAGGCAGTGTTTCCCATTTTTCTCAACCTACAAACACTAAAGACAGCTTTGGAGGTCAGTGAGAAAGCTCTTTCACCTGGGTGAGAGGGGAGCAAGGTCTGGTCCAAGCCCCAGCCCCAGGGCAGTGACAGTCAAAGCTGCAGCATCCACATTTGGAGCCCCTAGCCTAAAGACCCTGGAAGAATCCAGCAGCTGAGCTGAGTCTCAATTCTGAGTAGTAGTCCTGGGATGAGGAGCAGCATTGGCATGGAGGAGCTGGTGGAGGCCCTGGAGAGGGAATCCTACCCACAGATCTTGGGCTGAAGAGTGCATGTTGTTGCTCCCAGACAAGAGCACTGGCCAGGAGAGTAGTAAACTCCTCTCCTTTGATTGTGCCAACTTGGAGGAACAGAGAACTTACAGGTCCCTAGAGTATACTCTCCACTTGACAAAGGACTCAAAAGTCAAGTAATTCGCTGGAAAAATGCACAAAAAAGGGGGAAAAAAAGCAAGACTATAGAAGGTTAATTTCTTGGTGAAAAGGTATCTTCTTCCACCCTTTCTGATGAGGAAGAACAAAGCATGCGATCAGAGGAGATATCAAAGTCAAGACTTCTACATCCAAAACCCCCCAAAATGTATGCAGTGTTCTCAGACCATGGAAGAACTCAACAAGCATTTTGAAAATCAAGTAAGAGAGGTAGAGGAAAGATGGGGAAGAGAAATGGGAGCTATGCAAGAAAGTAATGGGGGGAGGAGCCAAGATGGCAGAGTAGAAAGATATATATATATGATAGCTCCTACACCACAAGCCATAAAATACCTATAAAGAAGAACTCTCAACAAATTCTGGAGCAGCAGAAGGCACAGAATAATGGAGTGGAGGCGATTTCTATCCCAGAGAGACCTGAAAGACTGAAGGGAAAGGCCTGTTGTGCACAGGACACAGAGCAGAGTCCAGTCCTGCCTTGGCCACATAGCACTGAGGGGAACAGATCCAAGCAGGCTTCAGGGACAGAATCTCCAGCAGCAGCACAGATCCCTCAATCCACAGGCATCAAAGGTCAGTGAGAGGGTCTTTTTGCCTTGCCCAGATGGGAGCAGGGGTATCCCCATAACTCAGGCCTCCTCAGGTGGCAGCAGTAGAGGCAGCAGCAGACAAGGCTCCCAAAGCAGGCAGTAGCCTGCATCCATTGTTGAAGGTCTTATCAGAAAGCCCCTGAGGGAACTGAGCCTCCTGTGGCAGCCCTGCCCCCAACCTGAGCAGCTGATCTTAGTCTCACATTAAATAGGAGCCCTGTCCCCACCTAAAGCCCTGAGGCTTGGGAGCAGCTCATTTGCTTCTCAGCCCCCAGTGCTGGCTTGGTGGAGCTGGAGGTCAGGAGGTTGTGGAGAGGAAACTCAGAAATCAAGTAACTGGTTGGGAAAATGCCCCAAAAAGGGAAAAAAATAAGACCATAGAAGGTTACTTTCTTGGGGAACAGGTGTCTACCCCCATCCTTTCACATGAGGAAGAACAAGGAATACTATCAGAGAAAGTCAAGGCCTCTGCCTCCAGAGGGAACTTAAATTGGACTCAGGCAAGAGGAGACCTTAAAAAACAAGTTAGCAGCTTACTAAAAGAGAACCAAAAAAAAGCTGAGGAAAATAATAGCTTTAAAAAGAGGCTAACTCAATTGGAAAAAGAGGTCCAAAAAACCAATGAGGAGAAGGAGGTTTTAAAAAGCAGAATTACCCAAATGGAGGAGAAGGTTCAAAAGCTCACTGAACAAAGTAATTTGTTGAAAGAGAGAATTGAGTTCAGAGAAACGAATGACTATGAGTTAAACCAAGCAGTTAGTAAACAAAATAAAAAATTTGAAAAAATAGAAGATAATGTGAAACAACTCATTGGAAAAACAAGAGAAGCATGATAAGGTAAACAGAAAAGAAAAATCATAAAAGACTTTCTAAAGCTGAACTGTTTATATTACTTCATGGAAAGAAAATATTTTTAACTCTTGAATTTTTCTCAGTATTTGGGTAGTTGGAGAGATTGTATACACACACACACACACACACAGATAGATAGAGAGTACAGGGTGTGTTATATCAGAAGAGATGATATCCACACACACACAAAATAAAATAAAATAAAAATTAAGGGGTGAAGAAGGAAAATTCCAGGAAGAAAGGGAGTAATGGAACAGGACAGGCTATAACTCATAAAAGAGATAAGAAAAATCTTATTCAATGGAGGAGATAAGGGAGAAGGGGAGTGGGGGAAACATAAAGCTACTCTCCCCCACATGTGGCTGAAGGAGGGAATAACATGCTCACTAAATTTGATATGAAAATTTATATCACACCACAGGAAAGTAGGAGAGGAGGCCCCAAGTGGAGCCAGGGGAATGTTAGAAGGGAGGGCACATGGGAGAAGGGAGTCACTAGAAATAAACACTTTCCAGAAGGGACAAGGTCAATTGTAGGGGGGGGAAATAAGGGTGGATAGGGTAGGACAGAGGGCAATATAATTAGCATTACACAACATAGTTATTATGGAAGTCTTTTGCAAAAGAACACATATTTAGTCTGTATTGAATTGCTTCCCTTCTCAGCGGGCCTGGGGGGAGGGGGGAAGAGGGAGAGAAGTTGGAATTCAAAGTATTAGAAATGAATGTTGAGAATTTTTATTGCATATAATCAGGAAATAAGAACTACAGGGAATGAGGTATGGAAATTTATCTTGCCCTGCAAGAAAAGAGAGAAGATGGGGATAGGAGAGAGGTGAGGTGTGATGGAAGGGAGGGTACATTGAGGGAATGAGTAATCAGAATTCAAGGTATTAGGAAGCAGGGGGAAGGGAGTGATGGGGAGAAAAATTGGACATGTTACAAAGTGAGGTAAAAGCAATTAGTATTAAAACAATAGACTGAATTAATTATTGAGAATAAATCAATGACATCTTTGGTTTGGAGAAAAGAATTTAAATCTAAATTTTTTAGAGGAAGGTAACCTCCAGTAAAATTTGGCATTGATGCAAAAGTCAAGGTTTTAATGGTAAATCTGATTTTATGATTGCCATTTAATCAGAAACTAGGGCATGTATAGAAAGACATGTAAGCCACTTAAGACTTGCCTAAAAGATGTTCCTTACCCAAAGTGAAACTATAATCATATTTGAAACCTGAACATTGGAATTTGTCATTTTTAGATGCTATGGGACTATTAAGTGACTGTTCTTCTGAGTCTAACTCCAGGTATGGGTAGCAAGAAAGGTGATCTAAGGCTCTATTACATGATGCCAGTAAGCTGATAAGATGCTGGTATGAACTGCATAGTTGATCTCAAGGGAAGGGTGGGATAGCAGCCATTCAGCATGGACTGAGGTGGGATTTTCCTGACTCAATTTCCTCACTGACACCTGGCAGACTTTAAACCTGACTGAATGCAAGTGGATAATCTAATCCTGTCTGGAACTGACATGATGTTGGGAAGATATTGTATCCCTGCAATGTCCTTACTATTGGTGGCAATTTCCTGTAGTCAAAAGGTTTGTAAGCTTGATACCACATCTGTTCAATGATAGGCTATTGGTAGGGGAACATCTGAGGTTGTCTAAAATTAAGCTATCATGCATAGGACTTTAGACCAACAACAATAAGTTAGGGTCCTTTAATTTTTAGTAATACTGTGGAGATAATTAGGTCAAGAGCTTCTGAAGTTAGCAACATAAATATTATTTGTGTCTCAGTTAGTTAATGTTAAAAAAAAATTCTTTTGTGTTCCATACTGCAAATGCTTTAAAAAGAAGTATCACCTGACCAAAAGTTTGAATTGCTTTATCTGTTATAAACTGTGTTAAAAATAAATAATAAAAATTAAAAAGTAAGTGATGAAAAGTGAGTCAACAGTTTGCTAAAGGAGACCCAAAAAATGCTGAAGCAAATAATACCTTTACAAATAGACTAACCCAAATGGAAAAAGAGGTCCAAAAAGCCAATGAAGAGAAGAATGATTTAAAAAGCAGAATTAGCCCAATGGAAAAGAAGGCTCAAAAGCTCACTGAAGAAAATAGTTCTTTAATGGAGCAGATGAATACTAATGACTTTATGAGAAATCAAGAAATTAGAAAACAAAATCAAAAGAATTACAAAGGGGAAGACAATATGAAATATCTCATTAGAAAAACAACTGACCTGGAAAACAGATCCAGACAATAAAATTTAAAAATTATTGATCTACCTGAAAACCATAATAAAAGAAAAGCCTAAACATCATCTTCCAAGAAATTATCAAGGAAAACTGCCCTAATATTCTAGAACTGAGGGTAAAATAGAAATGGAAAGAATTCACCAATCACCTCCTGAAAGAGATCCAAAAAGTAAAACTCCTAGAAATATTGTATCCAAATTCCAGAGTTCCCAGGTTAAGGAGAAAATATTGCAAGCAGCTAGAAGGAAACAATTCAAGTACTGTGGAAGTGCAATCAGGATACAACAGTATTTTGCACTTCTACACTAAGAGATCGAAGGGCTTGACATATGATATTCCAAAGGTCAAAGCAGCTAGGATTAAAACCAAGAATTACCTACCTAGCAAAACTGAGTATAATACTTCAGGGGAAAAATGAAATTTCAATGAAATAGAGGGCTTCGAAGCATTCTTGTTAAAAATATCAGAGCTGAATAGAAAATTTGACTTTCAAATACTAGAATCAAGAGGAACATGAAAAGGTAAACAGGAAAGAGAAGCCTTAAGGAACTCATTAAAGTTGAACTGTTTACATTCCTACATGAAAAGGTGTTATTGGTAACTCATGAGACCTTTTTCTGTATTAGGGTAGTTACAGGGAATATATATATATATGTATATATATATATATATATATATATATATATATACATATGTATATATATATATATATACACACATATATATGTACATATATACACACACACACGTAGGTGTCTATGGGTATGTCTGTATGTGCATGTTATATATGTGTAAGCATGTATATGTACATATATATATGTGTATGCATATACACATGTGTATGTATATATGTACATATATGTGTGTATATATATGCATATGCTTGTATACATACACACACATACACACACACACACACACACACATAGAGAGCCCAGGGTGAGCTGAGTATGAAGGGAGAATACCTAAAAAAGTAAAATTTACTGTTGAATGGAATGTACTAGGAGTAAGAGAAAGAGAGAGGTAAAATGTTGCAAATCATCTCACATACAAGAGGGAAGAAACAGCTTCTGCAATGGAGGGGAAGAGGGGGAAGATGAAAGGAAGTTGAACCTTACTCTCATGGGATTTGGCTTAAGGAGGGAACAACACACACTCAATTGGATGTGGAAATCTATTTTACCTTGCAGGAAGACAAGAGGGAAGGGGATAGGAGAAGGAAGATAATAGAATGGACAGCAAATTGAGGAAGGGGATAATCAGAAGCAAACACAATTACAGGATGACAGATCAAGGGTGGGAATGGAATAAATGAAGGGCAGGATAGGACAGAAGGAAAGGTGCTTAGTCTTTTACAACATAAATATTATGGAAGTGCCTTGCATTGTTACACATGTATGACCTATACTGAATTGCTTGTTTTCTCAATGTGGGTGGGTGGGAGGGAAGGAGAGAATATGGAACTCAAAGCTTTAAAAATGAACATTAAAAGTTGTTTTAACATGCAAGTGGAAATTAAGCTTGAGGCAATGGAGTATAGAAATCTATTTTGCCCTACAGGAAAATAGAGGGGAAGGGGAATGGAAGAAGAGTGCATAATAGAAGGGAGGACAGACTGGAGGAAGGGACTGATGTTTTACATCTTGTCTTGTGGTGGTGGCTGGGGAGAGATGGGGAGAAAATTATGAATTCAAATTCTTGTGGAAGTAAATGTTAAGAACTGAAAAATAAATTATATATTTAAGAAAAGAGCTCAAATGTCTTTCAAAAGTTCCATGAACAATTTATGGAAAATGTGAAGATCAAATAGCCTGATTGATGACATCAACAAAGAGACATGGAAATGAATTCAGTAAATGGGAACTCATTAAAATTCTTGATCCTCTTAGTCACTAAATAAATGCAAAAAGCAAGATATTAAGACAAAATGAGTAGTGAAAGCAGCTCAACAAACAACATAAGGTATTTGACATGAGTCAAAAGCTCTAAAACAGAGCCTTAAGAAGCAAAGATTTTAGAGGAGAGACATATACCCCAAAGAGAGAATATATAGAAAAAGTTCAAAACATTGAAAATATGAAAAGGATTGAATGCAGAATAGAAAGAAAAGGGCCCATTTATATAATGAATGACAAAATAGTCACGTCAAGAGAAATGACTAATGTTCTAGCTTCTCTGTAGAACTGAAAGCCAGATAAGATCCATAATTACTGGTTTAGATATTTAGTAGTTTTGCTTGAGCTGCTACCATCTCCTCTGTATGAATGAAAGGCCATGAGTTACTGATATATTTTTCCTTACTCCCAAGTTCCCGTTTCCCCACTTCTCACTCCTAAGCTGAAAGCTTAAGCTCATGAAGTCCGAAGTGAACACTTAGATTCAGGCTGCAAACAACTGTCTGAGAATCTCTCCCTTTCCAGATCCCTTACCTAAACAGCCTAACTAAGTATAGTAGAATTCCAATATCCAAGGTCCTCATCCAACTGATTCATAGAATCATACAATTTCAGAGTTGAAAAGTACCTCAATGGTTCATCTAGGACAACCTGAAGATGAAAGGAGTCTTTACTAAAAATACACATATCACATGGTAATTCAGACACCTTTTGTGGACCCCCACTGAAGGAGAATCTTGCACTTCCCAAGACAACCCATATTCCTTTTGGATAATTATAGTTGTTAGCAAGTTATTTTATTTCCTTAATGTGATTTTTAAATGTTCTCCCTCTTTTTAAATTTAAAAACACTTCTATCGATCATTCATGGTTCTGATATGAATATAATCTCTTTACAATGTCATAGCATTTCAAATAGTATAATATAATCATATTCTTTCACCTACAACCACTCCTCCAAAGAAAACATTTCTATTTCCTTCAGTCTGTAACAGAGGATTAGGCAGTGTGGGTTCATATCTTAGAACATTCTTAGATTTGTTATCCTGTGCATTTATCTACTTTTTTTCTTCCTAGTAAATGAGGGGAGATAGGGAGGAATGAGGAAAAAAATAGTTATTTGATAATTAGAAATTGAAATAAAAAAAGAAAAGCACCATTCATTTGGTAGAGAGTAGAAAATAGGAGGTAGAGGACATAATAACAAGGGATTTTGAGATTAAAGGATTCCAAGAAAAGGAAAAGCTTGAATGAACTGATGCAGAGTGAAGTGAACAGAACTAGGTAACAGTTTAGATGGTAATATAAATGTTATAAATAATGAATAATCTTGAATTACTTAAGAACTCTAATCATTGCTAACCTGCCTCCTAATTCAGAGATGACTCATATGAAGAATGAATGTTTTTTCCATGTTTTGAATGGTGAATATGCAAATTCATATTTAGTCTTTTTTCTTGTTTTCTGACTAGAGTGAGATTTCTGGCACAATCTCAAGATGTTGTGGTAACATCTTTGCAGGCTATCTTGCTGGAAATGGTCTATTCTTTATGCATATTACATATAATGTTGGCTTATAGTTTTACTTAGTTACTATTTATCATGTTAAAGAAATATTCATTTATTCCTATATTTTCTAGTGTTGCTTAAATAAAAAAAGAGAAATGGATGTTGTATTTTGTAAAAAGCTTTAAGATATCTGTTGAAATAATGATATTATTTTCTTATTCTTGTTATTAATATTGTCAATTATGTTTACAATCTTTGTAGTATTAAAGCCTGTATTACTTTATGGATATAAATCCAAAGAGGTCATAATTTGTAAACTTTTTGGTTATTGTTATTGTTTCTTTGATAATATTACATTTGAAATTTTTACATTCATGTTTTTTCTTTCTCTATTTTGACTTTCCATGGATTGTGTATCAGCAAAATATTTGTATACATGAAGAAATTTAGTAGAATCTCTTGTTATTTTTGAAAATGGTTTCTACAATGTTAGTTTTATTGTTCTTTGAGTATTTGAAAAAATTCTGGTGGGAATGTATCTAGTATCTATTGTTCATTTATGAACAATATTTATTTACAACATAATTTATTTCCCCTTAAGAGTGACTTGTTTAAATTATGTTTCTTATTCTGTTAATCTTAATATTTTGTATTGACTTTTTATTGTATGAATATTTGATTGAAGTTACAAGGTGCTTTTGGAATATGATTTCAGATGACCTTTATTTTGTCTTCCATTTTTTAGTGAATTCTCCTCTTTTTCTCATTTTTGATCATGGTAACTTTACTTTCTTCTTTCTTCTTTTTTCATTAAATTGGCAAATGCTTTATTTCATTTATTTAGAAAGGAACAGTCCCCAATTTTACTTATTAATTCAATGAGTTTTTATTTTTTGCTTTTATAAATTAATTTTTTTTTAGGATTTTGCTTCTGGTGTTTAATTAGGGTTTATTGCCTTGCTGATTTTCTAGGGTTTTGTAGTTTGTTTTTTAGTTGCAGCCCAAATTTATTGGTCTATTCTTTATTGATAACAAAAGTATTTAGACATATATTTTTTCATTGAAAAGTGCTTTGACTGCCTTTCAAAAGTTTTGATATAACCTCATTATTTTCATTTTCCATAATGAAATTATCTTTTTTGCTAATATTTTTTACCCACTCATTCTATAGGATTAAGTTGTTTAGGCTCAAGTTAATTCTTAATACTCATTCCAATAGCCTTTTATTGAAGGAGGTTCATTATTGTTCCCATTAATACATCTACTGTTTTCCCCTCCCTCCAGTGTATTACTTTTCCTCTCACTATCATTTCTTGTTTTAAGATTATAAAATTAAAAAAAAAAATTATCAGGCCCTCTGTTTTATTAGACTTCCACTATGACCTCAATGCTGATAGCATTTTGAGAAGAAACATATTTTCTCCCCATATTAGAATATAGACAGTCAGTCCTTGTTTAGTTCCTTATGATTCTTTGATCATAATTACTATTTCTTGTTTCTTTTATCTCCTATATATGTATTTAAAAGTTTCTACAGTAGCTGAAAAATTATATCAGCTTGGAAAATTCAGTTAACTATAAACAAGTGCAAAATAATTACATTTAATTGTATGACTATTTAGTCTTATGTTTACAACAAATCACTTTTAAACAACCTCCATGTTTCTTTGGCAAAGTTCAACAACAACAAAACGTCTTTCTTTCTAAGTGAATTTTTAAGTTAAAGCCATATATATATATATATGGCTTTTCATATATATATGCATATATGTATATATATCTATACGTATACGTATAGATATGTATATATATATGAAAATGTAGAACTTAGGTATCTTAATCATTCAGAAAGGGTTTTTTTTCTCATTTGAGATGTGATCTCTGAAAAAATGCATAATTAAGAATTATATTTGTTTTGGTACCAGTTAATCAAGGTTTTGCTGAATATTTCAAATTCAAGATAGGACTATGTATTTTTCTTAGGTATAGTAGATTGCTTGCAAAAATGCTATTGTATTTTGTTTTTTATAAAATCCATTGCTTTGGAAAATGGCATGTTTCTGATATTTTCTACCAATTTTTTTTCTGATTAAATGCAAGAGCAGCAGGTGACACAGGGCATGGAACATAGGACTTGGAGTCTGGAAGATCTGAGTTCAAATACTATGTCAGACATGGACTAGTTTAACAGTAGGCAAATTGGATAAAATCTTTGTGTCTCAATTTCCTCCTCTGTAAAAGGTGATAAGAATATACCTACCTCATAGGGTTATAAGAATCAGTTAAGTTACGATACATATGTGAAGCACTTAGCAAACCTTAAAGTGCTGTGCAAGTGTTCATTCATTATCAATCTTTTGACATAATTTTTTCACATATATTTCCTTATATTAACCAGCATTACAGCAAATACTGAATTAGTCTGACTGAATCAGGAGCTGCTTGGTTCCTTAATTGGGTGGCCCTTTCTTTCTTCCTCCTTCTGGGAAATAATTCATGAAGATTGTCGTCATTCAATGATTTACAATCTTATGGAATCTTTCCAGCAGTCTGTGATCCCACAGAGAAGGACGACAGTGGCTTAAAAAGGTCATCTACATTTTTTTAGAATCATGGGATATAATTTATTTAGAATAGAAGAACTCATTTAGAACCAAGAAGTATAAAATGGTAGTGTTGGAAATGACCTTCAAAGATGACTATCAGTCCAGATTTCATTTTTCCTTCTGAGGAGGCAAATAAGACCCAGAGTCAGAACATGGCTTTCTCGGGAAATTTGGTTATTTAGTTGTGCCTGTTATCTATTCTCCTCCACTTGCCTCATTTTCCTTCTTAACCATATTTGTTTACCATTCCTTATCTGGAAATAATTTTTCTTGTTTGAGGAGAGGAACAAAACTATGGCTTAATAGATCTGTCTTTTCTCTGAAGTCCATCTTCTCCAAGTAGTGGATTTTGTCTTCAACATAGTTAAAAGCCATTTTTTTTTCACTTTTTTCCCCCCGAACTCCAGATCCTGTCACTTTTTAATCTTTCTGACACTTAAAGATGTGTTCCATTCTTTTGTGTTCTTCTTTACTATGTTTCCTTTATGTATGGTTAATTTTTTAATATCATTCAGTAGAGAGTTCCCTGTGAAGCTATATCTGCCTGTCTGGATACCTATGTCCTCAATGGCTGGCATAATTTACAATTTTTCATCAGAATTTTGTTCATGAGAAGCTCCAATACATTTAGAGCCACTGGGCATGGGATTATGTTAATTTTTTTCCCTGAGATTTTTAAAATTTGGTGTAATATTTGATCATACCTTTCTAAATATTTTGCAACATACTGTAATATCTTTTTGTATCTCCTTTTATCTTCATTGAAATGCTCTTTATTATTCTGTTTCCCTTTATGGATATTCGTACACTTGCTTATTTCTTGTTATGTAGTTTTATACAGGGGAGTGGAGACAGGAAGACCTGACTTCTAATCTGACCTTAAAAGCTTACTAACTGTGTGACCCTAGGCAAGTCACTCAACGTATTTATACTTCAGTATCCCCATATGTAAAATTGGGGCCATAGTGTTTTTGTGAGGATAATATGAATTAACACACATAAAGCACTTTGCATACCTTAAAGCATGATATCAGTGCCCACCCTCATTATTATCTTCATACCAACTCTATCAAATCTGTTTATTTTGAACAAAGTTTTATCCTCACCTTACTATTTTTCAGTCAGAGAAACATGAATCTCAGTTTTTTCTTAAAAGATGGTATTTTCTTTCTTGTGTTAAAAATCTCAAGCTCACTGCATTTATTTAGCACACTCTATACAAATGGATAGGTATCTGAGACCATAGGTATTACTATTATTATTTTATTTTTGATAAGTAAGCTTATGTAATTCATTTCTTATACCTGATGACAGAAGCAATGAAGGTCCTAATTCCTTGATTCTGCTATTCAGTTTCTCCTCTCATTGATTTATCACTGGAAGTATGGTTGCAAAATGTTGAGGAGGAAGAAGCATAGTCATAAATTTTCTTATACATCATTTTAATATATATTTTATCTCATTTGAGCACCCAAGCAACATTGTCATGGAGGTACGTTAGGATACTTGTTTAAGACCAAATAGAGAGTGATTGGGACTTCCCTGGCTTTGGAAGCTAATGCTGACTCTGATTTAATTTTCTGATACCAGGGCTTTTGTTAAAAATTTAGTCACGTGTTTGTAATTTGACCAAACTAGCTTTTATGACATAGGAACAGTCTTTTGCTACTTCACTTGAGATTAACCTTATTTCTGTCATTATTTGAGGTAACACTATGTCTTTAAAGATTTTAGCCATTTCCCAATTGTGGTTAAATTTAATTTTGCAACAATCAGTGTTGCTTCAGAAAATTTATTGTGCTTGATTCATTTTTTTTTCATGACCATAGGTATTATACCCAGACTTCTCTACAGTTATCATCTACTGAAATTAATGACATCAATACCCCTGTTCTTTTTACACAATATACCTAATTTTCTCTGAAGTACCCAATCTATGTATTTTTATTCTTCTCTGACAACACTATGCACAGAACTCATAATTGGTATACCTTGAGCACAACTCAGTCAGAATTCTATTCCTACATTGATCTATTAACACTAACACTGCCCAGGTATGGATTCTGTAAGTCTTCTATCCTTCAGTTGCCCTGACACCTCTGACTCTGAACTTGACTTCACTTTAATGACTCAGAGAAATACAAATTTTCCCCAAAATTGTCTGATTCCTTTGACTGCAATCTCTTGATTACCAAGTCTCAAGATGTTCTCTACTATCCTAATCTGATCCTCTCAATCAAGGAGGATGTTTGTTCCTTTTAATGTTAGAGTGTAAGTATTAATGGTGTACTACCATTAGCGTCTAATGAGTTCCCTTACTATACATAAGGACTTACCTGGTTTAGTAATGTAAAAGCTAAACAGAAAATTAAATCAAGTTCCTTTGACTAACAGAGGCTAGGTTTGGCTGTAGTAATGCAGTGGAGCCTAAACTTAACAAACAGTAAGAAGTTAGAATAAATTTTCAAATTGTTTACCATGTACCAGTCATTGTGCTAAATCCTGGAAATATAAGTACAAAAAGAAATATGGTCTCTGCTCTCAAGAACCTTACATTCTAATGCGGGTAAGCAAAAATAGGGAAAAAAATCCTAAAAAGAGGGAGTTGAATTTATCCATACAGAATCAAGGGCAAAAGGTCATCTAGAAATTCTGGATTATGTTAGGTTAGGAGTGAGCATGGATGATATGAATACTTTCAAGGACAGTTCTATCATGGAGTTATCCATTCAGAGGAAGAGGTAGCAGGGTTATGGTCTGCACTAGTGTGAGAAGGTCACTGGAATGGAGCAATATATGTAGTCTGGGGATTCAGTGGATAAGATGGATTAGGAGTTAGGATAAATATAAAGTAATAGAATACTAAAATGTTACCCTACCAATAATACCATCCCCCACTGAGTGTACCTATCCAAAGGACAGGAGAATTTGATATTAAATAGATGGGGATCAGTGAAATAAAAAGGGTATGACTGAAAGAAGGGTTGAAAGGTAAAGGTAAGTGGAGGATGGAGAAGTGTTTCAGAAGATGATGGAGCAGCTCTCTCCATGTCCTTCATCTCATACAATGTCTCCTCTCCATATGTATATTATCTTTTCAGTCAGTTTCTCCATAGTTGATGGAGGCAGTGTGTTAGAAGGAAAAGAAGGTCTCTCTTGAAGTCAGGAAGATTTAGGGACAAAACCTAATTGATAAAAATGTGTTATGGGATCACGGACAAGTCACTTAACATTTTAATCACTTGGGAAACTTCCCAAGACTATAAGTGATTGTGGATATGCATTGATAGAGGAAGTTTTCTGATTAGGAGTTTCCTAACCAATTAAATCACAGATTAGAATAAACAAAAGAAAACAAAATAATAAACTGACAAAAATAGCATAGGGGAAAAATAAATGGCATAGAAACCGAGATATGTTTTCATATCTGTATCTGCCTCTAATTTATTGCATGGTATTGGAATTCATTTAAACTTCTTGGGCCTCATTTTCCTCATCTGTAAAATTAAGGAAATGGACTTACTTTCTAAGCTACTTTCTAGCCTTAAAATTCTATGACACTGATTCCCCACCCCCAACATTTTGATTAATTTCAGTTATAAATGAAACATTCCAACTAGTTTCTATTTGACAGAAAGTCAATGAAATGTGCTGTTTCAAGCTCCAGGGCCCCATTTTTGATGCGTTAATGAAAAGTTACTCCACTGACAATATATTACTTTTAATTAGACCCATCTTCTCCTTTCCCACACCCCCAAACATGAATTACTGCATTTCACAAGGTAAGCATTTGTCTCCCTTTTATCTTTAATGCATTGTTAAAAATCAAAGCCCAAATCCAAGTAGAACAGCAAAGTCAGTTGGTTTTTTCCATTGTAATTATAGGCTTTATTTGTCTCTCAAATACAGGCACATAATTGCTGTAGAGACATGCTCTGTGTTGAATACAGGTGGGCTGAGGAATGAAATGTACCTTTTCTGAACAAAGTGGAATGAAGATGAAAACTTCTTCAATACATGGCTGTAATTGCTGGGTGCAGGTATATATAGGAAAGGAATGTTTCCAGTCACTTTGTTCATTCATCTAGTTTTGAGAAAGAAAAGTATTCCTTTTGTAGAATAAAAAGGAAGGTGTCACTATATTTGTAGAACTAGAGGCTGGTTAAAGAGCATTTGATTAGCCTTGGAATGCAAAGACATGCTCACGTGTTGCATTTATGAAAATGCTGGACCTCCCCCTCCCCCCTCTCCATTCTTAATACTTTGGGATGCTACACTTTTCAAACTGTCAGCTCAAGGCTAAAATCTTGTTTGGGACATGAGAAATGGGTTACCATTTCTGCAGGTCTAATGCTTGCCTCAGCAACTTTCTCAAGAGTCCACTGGCAGAATCAAATTATCAGAGGTCACAGAAGAGGCTGCTCCTGACAGTATGCATTACACCGGAGACTCATCATTGTTGCAGCCATAATTTTTATTAACATTACTCATACAATCTGTAAGTGCCAAAAGTGTTCAGGTTTGACCCTCCCCATGTTCCCCTTTACCACCACCCTCAGATCCTGCCAGTTCTCTTATCTCAGGGGTCTTACTGAAAAAATGACCTGTTAAATAACAGTGAATTCAAGTAAATTTATTTAACTTTGAACGCCTTGTTGGCGGAGGCTTTTCACTTTGTGTTAAAATATCTTTTGCCTTTAAATATCATCTTGCTATGATAAAATTATATATCTTTTTTAAAAAACCAAATATGAAACCATATTTGTTAAAAATGAAATAGATTTATTTCTTATTTAGCATAATATATATGTAATGACTCAAACATTGGTTTCTCATGGTTTCTTCCTCCACATTTTGTTATACTTATAATTATAGGGAACAGTGCTCTATTGAATAGGTAGAATTTTATCTTCTCCTACCCTGCCCTAGAATGATTTTTTTTTTATTTTTCAGAATTAAGAAACAAATTTCACTTCTTTGAACCACTAAAGGACCTTATACTTTGCAAATAAATCTTGGAATCATATTTATACTGTTCTTTTTATTCTAGGTTTTAGCAAATCCACTGTGCTTACTTTCAAATTGAAATTTGGACTCTTCCTTATATTGTCTATTGGCAGCAGTGGCAGAAACTACTTTTGAGAAGAAATTTCCATTTTTATGCAATAAAAGGTTGAATTTTATTCATTCTATGACTTTGACTAGAGAGAATGCACTGTTCTGAGAATCAGCAAAGTGAAAGTTGAAGAGAAGTACACATTAATTAAAATTCTCTTTCTTAAAAACATATTTCAATATTACTTTCTCTGTGGAGAGGAAATGGCTGAAAATAGTGCTAAAAACACTGCCCTAAACACCCAAGTAGGTTGTTTTTTTTGTTTTTTTGTTTTGGAAAAGGTAGGATAGTTGTTGTTCTTTATTACTTAAGTATTTGACTCATTTTGCTTGTCTAATTCCATTTATGTGAATGCTACAGTAACTGACCTACCTTGACCGGTGCATTTTACAAGCCAGTACCATCTATTAAACTTTTGAAATGACTTTGCCAATACAGCTTGGATGAAAAACCAATAAGGAAAAAATGGTTCCCTTATGGGCTGTCTTAGCATTTCTGGTCATGATTAATACTAGCAATTGCCTATGTTAGACTCTTTGTGGATATGATAGATAAACAGGAAGAGTAATTTTAATGGAAGGGAATATTTGCCAGTAGCTTATAACATTGCCTGGGGTTTCTATGCAAAATATACTTAATACTGGCATGATTTATTGCCATATTGAAAGACGTCAGAAGTGGAGAAAGCAAATATTAATGTAACACGCTCAAAATGCAGAATACAGAAAGGAAATAGGCAATGCTTGATATACTGGTGATGAATCTTCTATGCCAGGATAATGAATAAGTATAGCCTAATCTAGAGTTTAGTTCCACTGTCTCTAAATCCAAGAAGCATATCAGATAAAAATAACCTTCCTCGACTCTTACTAGAATTGGTTCAGTAATAATCACTAATTATCTACAATAGGGCTGTGTGAACTCAGAGTAATATATGTTCAAAAATAGATGTAAAAATTATACAAACACATAGATTAGAGCTCAAATGCCCTATAACCCCTTATTAACTAATATTTTTTTTTAAAAGAAAGGCTCTCAAAGGCTGCTTAGAATAAAGATGTCATTAATATTTAGTACTTTGATGTTTTGAAGGTGCTTTTGCTCAGCATCAAGGTTAATTTGGCATGATTATTATAGAGATAGATGAAGTGGAATAGGAGAAGGATAGGGGTAATTATGGCAACTTTCATAGAAGATTGAGCCCATTCAGTTTTTGAAAAAGCAGCCCTATTACAAAACACAAAATATTTTGTCATTCTAATCTAAAATTAATTTGTACACTATTTACATTAGCTGTAATTTTCTTTACCATCAATTATTTGGCAAATTAACAATATGATCTCTGAATAATGATTAGTGAAGATTATTAGCATTCATCATGTTGAAAGTGGTTATTAATAACAAATATAACTCATTACATATGTTGAATTTTATCTTAAATTTCTAGATCAATCTGAGAATCCTCCAGCTATGTTGTGTCACACACTTAATGATGTCATAACTTTTAGAAGTATAAGAATGCAACAACTGTGTGATTATATAGACTTAAATAAATAAAGATATTTGAATATACTTGGGCAAATTACCAGGAGTTCTCCATCATTAGTAAAGTTGTTTTAAACATTTTTTTATTCAAAATTACGTAGAAATATCTTTTATCCTCTGATGTATGTTGGCTATAAATGTCACAGTTTTGTAGGTCAGATTCAAAATTTGTCTGTCCCTGCAGTAATCAATCAGTCAACAAGCAGTCATTAAGCCCCTGCTTTGTGCTAGGCATTTTACTAGGACCAGGGAATACAGAGATAATATAAAATTATTCCTGCCTTGAATGAGCTTAGATTATCCAAAGGAAACATATAAGTAGCTACAAAAATATGGACAAACTAAATATTCAAATGGATATGTGATCTTACCCATTTGCTTGTTCTCTCCTAGGATACAATCACAGTCCATCCATGCTTCTTAATTCCATGTAACTTTTCTCTATTTCCTTTCATTAGTTCGACACAGGGGATCCATGATGGAGGATTTCCTTGTTTTCTCCTGACATTTTAAGGATATTTAGGTCTTACCACATAATCATCCCATCTGTTCTTCCTATCACATCATTTTTTTTCCCCCAAATCCTTTACTTTAGTAGGCTAGGTGGTACAATGGATAAAATGTTGAGCTTGGACTCAGGAAAACATGAGTTCATTTCTAGGCTCAGACACTTAGCTAGGTGACCCTGGGCAAGTCACTTAACCCTGCTTTTTTCTGTTTGCTCATCTGTAAAATGAAGTGACAAGGAAATGGCAAACCACTCCAGTATCTTTGCCAAAAAATCTCCAAATGGAGTCACACAGAGTCAGAGACAACTGATATGACTAAATAATTAAACTTATTAAAGTAGAAGCATGACGGCTCTCTTTTGTTTCTGTCTCTTTCTGAGTATGATGGTGGTGTGTTCTATTGCATGCATTTTAGTGCTTTATATACCCTTTATAACATAATTATAAACACCACCATTTCAAATAAAGAGCACGTTTTGTTATAAAATACTAAATGACTCTCCTTTGTTGGCATGTTTCTAAATATGCAGATGTTTGACATGTGTATAAAAAGTATCTTGTAACTGAGCAGATTTATTACTTTTCATTTAAATGTTGAAGTACATAATATCTGATTTAAATTTGTAATCATTAATAAATAACATGGGGATTATGTGCTAAAATTTTTACCATACTTTCAAAGGATCAGAGGGTATATTTTCAGAGTATTTGATTAAAACAATGAAATAAAAAATGATAGTGGATTTGCAGGAATATTTAAGCAGAGATTTGCTGGAGCCAGCTCTCATCTTTGAAGGATGATTGTTAAATTTTAAGTGTGAACATTTATACTTCAAAAATTGGCAATCCCTAAAATGTAGGTTTTGATTATCTGGACTTGAGAAAGTTTTAATAATGCAGATTAAAATGACAAGTGTGTGTGCATACAGTTGGGTTTTTTTGTTTGTTTGTTTGTTTGTTTTGTTTTTTGTTTTTGGTTAGGTGGAGCTTGGCTATTAAACATTTACCAGAACATCTCTCTCTTCTCTATAAATGTTTGTTGAGCTTAGTAAGAATGAATTTGACTCAGGGAATAAAGTCATTACCAGATCAAAGCGCTTGTGACTGAAGACTAATTAGTGATGATGATGATGGTGGTGGTGTTGGTGGTGACAATAATGATGACAACTGAAATTTATATTATGTTTTAGGTTTGCAAAGTGCTTTATATTCATTATTTCATTTGAGTGTCTCAACGATCTTATGTACTTCAGTATGGAAAGAGATGATTAAGTCAAATGATCTTATCAAGTGTCTACTAGTATCTTGCTAGACAAAAAAGAGGTTGATGGCACATTCCTAGTCCCTAATCAATATGTGGAATATTTGGGAAGACAAAATTTAAACAACTGAAACAAATAGGGAATGATACAAGAAAACCTATCAGCAAGTGCTTTACTGAGGGGTATAAACTCTAATTGTTAGTGAATGAATTTTTTTTTTTTTAACTACAAGAGAAGCTAAAAACATAAGGAGAATTGAGTTCCATTCCCATCTGATGAGGATATAGAGAGAAAAAGGAAAATCTCAGTACTCTTGATGACCAACTCTCCAAACACAAACTAAACAATTACTTCTAATATGATTTTAGGAGATCTAGAAAAGTTCTTCTGACCCTGAAAAGGAGTAGCTTTAGTTACCAACTTGCTCAAAACTGAAATTTCCTCAAACTAAACCATTCTTTCCATAATTAGACCTAAGGGGGAAGTAATTCCCCCTGGGGGAAGTAATTCAGTTAATTAAATTCACACTGAAGGGCACATGATCAAAACTTTTCCTTAGGGTAGTTTTTGATACTAGAGGAAAAAAAAAAAGTTCAGAAAGGGGAAATCAAAGTCACCAATAATGAACTTGATTTATGTTACAATTTCCTCAAGGACTGGCCCCAACAGAAGTCATGTTTTTCCATGTAGTTTTCAGTATATAAGGTCCTTGAATCAACTGTAGGCCATAAAGAAGTTTCTAATTATGAAGCTACATTAATTTTCTATTTGCAAAATGGATTCTTTAAGAAAAAGTGGTATGTGAGAGATGAAAAAGGTGCTTTTATTGCATATAAATATCATCCTCAGGGTTTTTTAGGTTCTTACAGTTGAAATTCCACAGCTAAATTGTTTCTTGAAGCACCAGAAAGATAGTTAAAGGTTACCTAGATGACTGGTACATATTTAGACACCAAGTTTCACTGAAATTAATTTAGAGTACAGAGGGAAGCACTGAAGGAGAGTATTCCTTTGGGATTTGAGCAGCACTACATAGAAACCATATTTGGAACGATAAGATGAAAAATATGCAATAAAATTCTCAGTGAATCTCATGGGGAGGGAAAAATTATTACAGTAAGTTCTTGCTTAATATAAATTCTCCCATTTTCCGGTTCTCTTCTCTCCTTTCTTGTGCTTCAGTATCCCCTTCTTTATCTCTCCTGCATATGAATTAAGGGAATTCATTTAAAATAATGAAATGAGGGTCAATTAAAAGACACTTTATACAGTGCCATCAATGTACATAGCATATTAGGGCAATTAAAATAGTCACCAACATAGGATCTCATTTCGTAGGAGCTCATGTGGCATATTTAGGAAAGATTCATTAATGACCCAAATTACCAATGTGGGAATACTAAGTAAGTGAATTTTCTCTATCTCTAGCCATATCAGACTCACTTTAACATCAAACTCATCTCTGCTTTATCCTGGTCCTTGACCTTTAATATCAACATCCTTACTTTATCTAGATGGTCTTACCTGAAATTTAAGTATTTCCATCCTTTGTAGAATTTTCTGAAGAAATATAGAATTTCTCTGTGTATTAGAATTTCATTTTTTAAAAGATAGTTGTCATCTTTTAACCATCTTGTTTCTAGGCAAAGCAAAACCATCTCCTTTATTCTTTCCTTCTAAAATCTATTTCTCTCTATTGATAACTTTTCTTGCTTTTATCTAGGCAATCTCTACCCAACCTACTTAACATGTGGAGACAAAAATTAGTCACAATATTCTAGTAATATTCTATCTATTGCTAAACTATCACAAATCATAGGAGTTTTCAACTGAAATGAGCCTTAAATATCATGTATCTCCAATCTTCTATTTGATATATATGGAAACAGGTTGAGAAATGTTAGATTAACCCAATATCCTAAAACAGATGTAACACAGTTTAGTATCCATCATATCATGTCTTGTGTTGTTCACTGCTTTTTCATATATTAGTTGTGCTGACCTCATATGCCTATGAAACCTGGACAGTATACCAGTTCCATGCCAGGAAAAGGCATCATTCATTTGAATTGTCTTAGGAATCTGAAGATCGCCTGGCATGATAAAGAATGAGCACCTTATTTGGTCATAATTTTGGTTCCTGTGTTTCAGGGGGTCATGATCCTCAGATTTGGGCCAGTGGATTCTCAGTTTCAAGCAATTAAGTACTTATTAACCTTGATTCTATATTCCAGACACTGTTCTGGAGATACAGAGATAACACTGCTGCAGCCAGTAATCCTCACAGGTCAGGGATCTGGGAAGTTGTAAAAGGAGGTACTACAGCTTTGGATTCAACTCTCTCATCCTAAAGGAATACAGGCAAGTTATTCCCCCCCAAACCCTGGAGGCAATTGGAGTTAACTGACTAACCTAGGGTCACACAACTAGAAAGTGTCTGAGGCTGGATTTTGAACTCAGATCTTCCTGACTCCAGCACTGTGGTCTATCCACTGAGCCACCTAGCTGCCTCAAAGGGAACTTGTGAGGCATGTGAAAGGAGAGTCTCAAGCTAATTGCTTCAATTTCATTAAACTTGGAGGCTTTTTGATACATTGACATTCTTAGGCACATGCATGGCATGTCTGTTGTATACATGCCATTGTTACTCTGCCTCCTCCATCATATTAATTACGTTTGAAGCTAAGAAAAAAAATAGATCATTTTTCTCATTTACTGTCACAACTCTTCAAATGAAAACTAAATTATATTATTGTCTCTTGGGTTTCAGTTATATTCTAGCAGTTGTATTAATTTGTTAATTATTACCTGAAGGTTACCTCCAAGATTTGTTGCTTTCCATATTTTTTCCTTCATGGAGAATAATAATATCTTGTGCCTTTTCCCTAGATATTTTTCCTTTTTTAAATGGAATCTTTTTTTAATCATTCTCTTACCTTATCTTTCCATATTTCTAGGTAGCTACCTTAAATTCACTTAGTCAACCTCCCTTGTGTTTTTATCCCCCAGGTTAGTGTTGTTGAATTTCATTAACTTACTATTTACTACTTCTTTCCTATAACCAATGGAAAAAATAAGGTTATTTCCCAGAACTAATATTTATGTTTTTTTGGAACCATATCCTTTGTTTTACTTTTTGTTATCTTTTTAATATTTATTTAATGGTGCAATACCAAGCAACCTAGTGTTTTTATTAGAAAATACTAAGAGATTTATAGATTCATATAGCCAGAAGGGAAAGTCTGTTTAGTCCATATACCAGCTTTCAAAGATTAATCCTAGCTAAATTGTCAATGAAAAAGGTGTGCATGTACTATTTTAAAGATCTTAATGGTTAGGAATTATTAAATTTCTTTTGGATCTGTCTGTGTAATCATACACCAAAATAATCAACAATACAGCAAAGTTCATTGCAATTTGAAATTTTATTATTTTAGCTTGCTACCATAGTCTGGTTAGCTTTATCCCTATAGGAAACTAATATTACTCTAATCATCAGTTCTGAACTATAACCTAAATCCCATCCAATTTTCCTAAATTGTATGTCATTCCATTTGTCACAAAGGGGATGAGGTAAAAATGTCTTCATTGATCAGCACTAATTAAACATTATCACTGGAGAAAAAATTAGTTTATGTTCTTTATAGAGATAAGGAACAGTTAATAGACCTGTTACTATGCATCACTTCCTTAAAGCTGTTTTTAAATTAAAATTTTATTTTAACACAGGAACCAAAATTATGACCAAATAAGGTGCTCATTCTTTATCACGCCAGGCGATCTTCAGATTCCTAAGACAATTCAAATGAATGATGCCTTTTCCTGGCATGGAACTGGTATACTGTCCAGGTTTCATAGGCATATGAGGTCAGCACAACTAATATATGAAAAAGCAGTGAGCAACACAAGACATGATATGATGGACACTAAACTGTGTTACATCTGTTTTGGGATATTGGGTTAATCTTCTAAAAATAAAATGATGTTTTTACATCATCTATGCTTTCCAATGTGTCCTTGTCCTTTCTTAGCAAACAATCTACTAAGGCAAATAATTAAAAAAAAAAAAGAATAGGAAAATGTTCAACCAAACCAACCAATACAATGAAAAATTCTCATGCCATATGCAGCATTCAGGACTCATGTTGTCTCACCACTATAAAGACAAGGCAGAAGGTGTGTTCTTATGCCTCTTCTTTGGGACTAAGCTTATTATAATTTTAGTAGGCTCTTGTTTCACTTGATTTGGTTTTATGATCCTTTTAAATTGCAGTAGTCATACTATATATTTTTTTTCCTGGTTACTTACTTGAATTTAAGTAATTTCACATAATTTTCCCATCCTTCTCTGTATTCATCATAGTCATCATTTGTTTACAGATTAATAATAGTCAACTACAGTTAGGTGCCAAACGTTCATATTTAATTGCCGAAAGTTTAATTAAAATATATTATATACTGTCATGTAAATATATGGAGCATTATATTCAGTACATATTATACATGTATAAATTATATAAACATAATATTGAAAATGTCATAAAACACTTTTTACAAAAGTGGTTCAAATATGATAACTCATGAGAAAAATTTTTTTAAAAATTAGTCTTTCCTTTTTAATACATGGAAATTTTCAAAGAAACAGTACTTTGATTATGTTTTAAGCCATGTTGTCAAATGCTTTCAGTGTGAATAAACATGACATCAAGGTCAGAAAGCACACTGATGGTAAATTCTTCAACTTGAAAAGGCTACAAGGCAAGACCAAAATGGAGGGAGTGAGGGTTTATGATTTTCTATTTGCAGAATATGCACTCAATGCAGCCTCTGCAACTGAGATGCAACAAAGTATGGATTAACTCTCTGCTGCTTCTGCTAATTTGGGCTCAACAATTAACACCAAGAAAATAGGGGTGCTCAATCAGCCACCACCATACCCTCCATACATGGAACCATTGGTTATAGCAAATGGAGAAGTTCTTATGCTGTGGATAAGTTCATATACTTTGCTAGTGTATTTTCCATTAATGCACACATTGATTGATAGAAAATGAGGTTGATATACACATTGCCAGAGCTAGCTCAGTGTTTGGGAGACTCCAAAGGAAAGTATGGAAGAGAAGACGTATTACACTGACTACCAAATTAAATTTCTATAGAGCCATTGTGCCAACCTCATTGTTGTATGCTATTTATACGCCTATCACTTTTATTTCTAATGAAATGCTGGATCCATGAAAATACTCTTCTGGGAATTTTAGAAATCACAATGTTCCTTAATAGGTATCAGAATGTAATTTTGATTGTGTCATTTTTCTACTCAAAAGGCTTCAGGGACTCCTTGTTATCTATTAAATTACAAAATCATGGTCCTGACTTTTAAGACTAGTGCCTTAAATTAGAAACTAACTTTTTAGCTTTATCTCATCTTGTTCCCCTTCTTTACTCTGCCAAACTGGGACAGTCTCCATAATCTTTTTCCTCCTTTCCCTGTGACTTTGATCGTACTCTTCTCCATGCTTACATGAGATTTCTCTTTTCCATTTAGATGTCAAGAACCCTGAACTTAAATTTAAGAAACCTGGACTTGAATAAATGCTCTGATGCTTATTGATTTGTGAATCATAGACCTGTCCTGTAATTTGCCTGATCTATAGCTGCAAACTTGGGTTACTACTACTGTTGCTGCTGTTACTACTGCCACTACTATTACTCCCAGTAGCAGCACTACCAGTACTACTACTAACACTACTACTACTACTACTGCTACTACTACTATTACTATTATTACTACTATTACTACTACTACTCTACTACTACTATTACTACTACTACTGCTGCTACCACTACTACTCTACTACTACTACTGGCTAGCATTTAGATAGCTATATGAAGCATGAGGCACTGTGCTATCCTGAGGAATATCAGGTCACTGGATTCAGATGACTCTGGAGGAGCAGTGAGGTTGGTGACCTTGCACAGCCCTCCATCACTCAAAAAAAGCCAAGTGCCAGTCATGTCATCCTTTCTCTGATGTCATGGTCTTCTTTAAAAACAAAGAACAAACACAACAACTCCAACTGGGTAACATTGAGATAACCCATATGAAGTATGAGACACTGTGCTAAGAATGTTAAAATATTGTCTCATATTACAACAATAATAATCACAAACTAACATTTATATAGTGCTCTCTGTGTTCCAGGCACTGTGTTGCATGCTTTACAATTATCTTATTTGATCCTCACAATGCTTCTGGAAGGCAGGTACTATTATTATCACCCTTTTGCAAACAAGAATAAAAACAAGCAGGTTAAGTGTTTTGGACAGGGTTACATAGCTAGGGAGTGTCTGAGGCTGGATTTGAACTCAGGTCTTCATGATTCGAGGCCTACCATTCTATCCACTATGCCACCTAACTTCCTTTTATGCACACACATATATGTACATATATACATACACACAAATACATATATGTATGTAAAACATGTATATGTATACATGGTGGGGTGAGAAAAGCATTTCATCAATCTTAACATATTAGAGAAACAGGAGTTAATATTAAAACACCTTCATTGCCACAAGGCTCGATTTAGGCACCATCTTTTAGAAAAGCCTTCTTAATTCACCTAGATGAAAAGAATCTTGGCCTCTGCAAATTCTCATGTCAATTTATTTGTAATTTGGCACATTTCCAGTTGTCTTTTACCATAATTATTTGTGCACCTCTTTCTCCCTAAGTAGACCAGCTTTCTACTCTATTGTATATAACTTCCTTGATTTCCTTTAACTGTTTATAGTGATACTGAGATTTACTAGTTATTTGTGATCGTCTCTTGCTTCACCAGCATTTGATGGGAGATAGCTTAGTGGTAATAGTAGCTTACTAAAGAAACCGAAGTATAAAGCAGCCCTTTAAGATCTACCAAGAAATGTAATGTTGTCTCGGGTCCTAAAGACCAGTAACCATAGACTATCAGTATTTGAATGTAGTGGATAGCAATAATCCTTGTGCCTAGAAATCATCCTAATGGACAGAAATAATGGTTCTCCTAGCCCAGAGACAGATAAGAGAAAGAATAAACACTCATCCACATTTCCTCTACTCTTCCCTTCAAAACTGGAAATCACAGTGTACCTTTGGAGAGAGGGTGGGCCTTAGGAACAGGGTCTATGAGGGATCTATTTTTACATTTCTATTGCCTATTGTATAATCAATAATTAAGTTATATTTTATTTATCATTATGGCTTTCTCTCTCTTTTGAGGTTCTTGGTAGAAATTTGTGCTAGGGGGTCAAATGAATTGATCCAAATTACCCCATTTCATGACTTATGTAAATATATGTCTGAAAGACAGTAAGCTTATTTATTCTGGTGTAAAAATGTGAAACTTATTTAAATATCTTCTGCACAGTGTGAACTAGTTTTATGGCTTTTTAAGTGATTTCCACAGAATATTTTACGAGTGAATGAAACTCAAAGGCAGCAAAGCACTATTGGTGGAATGCATATTTTCTTCTAATAGGAACAGACGTCATTACACCTAGTATACAGATGATGATATAGCAGTAACTCTGAGTTTTTTCTCTAACTCTTCAAACTAACCAAAGCAGGGATTTTAGGAAAGACTATATCTTCATGCTTCAAATTGGAACTAATTTTCTTTCCTCTGAAATACCATAGCATAGTGCTTGTAACTCAACCATGTATTTCCATTCAATTTTGCACACACTTCTGACCTCCTTGAGAGCAGGTACAATGTATTATTTATGTACAAGTATTTAGTCTATTAAGAAGCTAGGTGGCACAGTGGATAGAATGTCAGGTCTGGAATCAAGAAGACTCATCTTCTTGAGTTCAAATCTAGTCTCAGACACTTTCTAGCTGTTTAACCTTGGACAAGTCATTTAACCATATTTGTTTAAGTTTCTCATCTGCAGAACAAGCTAAAGAAGGAAATGACCCACTGCTCTTGTATCTTTGCAAAGAAAACCCCAAATGACAGTCAAAAATTATAAGATCCAACTGAAATGGCTCTGCAACAACATTCAATGTATTGTATATGTTGCTGATAGTTGTCTAGTATAAAATATAGTTCAGCTTTCATGTGCCCTGGATAAATATCTGATCTGAGATCTGGACAGCCCTATTTCCAAGAGGAGACTGTGATTTCCATCTATGTGGAGAACAGAAGGGAGGCTGTGGTTGAACACTTGTTCCTTACCTTGACTATCTCCAAAAGGTGTACTGAGCTAATATTATATCTATCTATTCCATTTCAGATATTGGTAGTCTAGGGTAACAATACTTTAGGGCCCAAGATAAATGTCACTTTATCTTGTTACTCTCAAAGGAGCAGAAGTGGGAGTAGATTGGAAAAGGTAATACTTAGCCTACTATCACCAATTTAGCTACCTCCTACAAAATACTGATTATACAAAAGACCATTACAGATAGCTAGTAAGCTAGTTATCCAAGCAAACAGTGAAAAGAAATAGAGAAAATTATACATATTATGGTAGACAATGGAAACATCAGCTAAATAAAGGAGAGAATGAGCTCAGGAGCTCAAGGCAGGGCAGGGGTGAGTAGCAAATTCATTTTAGCTGTCTCTAGGCTTCTAAGCACAGGGCACGTGGGACATGCTGTGTGCTTCCCCACATCTCACTGTACTTGCCCCATTAGACTGACTTTCCTGAAATTCTCCATCCATCTTCAACAATCTCCTGTCCATTCACATAAACACAAAGCACCTTGGCTCATTGTTCTCTTGGCCATTTAGGAGTCACATATACCTCCGCATTTTATAGCATGCAGCAACATAAGACTACTCTTCAGGACAATTGCCCAATCTATGTGGGTGGAGTTTGTATATGCATACATAAATATATTTGGATACTTTTACACTATTTTTTGAATAAAATAAAATAGATAAGGATGAAGAGAAAATAAATAGGTAGATGGATGGTAGATAAACACAGACAGAAAGGTAGATAGATGGATGGATAGACAGATGGACAGACAGACAGACAGACAGACAGACAGATAGATAGATAGATAGATAGATAGATAGATACATAGATAGATACATAGATAGATGATACACAGATAAAATATTTAAGTTCTTCCTCTGTGCCATTCACTGTGCTAAGCATAGCAGCACAAGGTTGGTAAAATTCCTTCGTTGCTCAGTGGTTACACTCCTGGAATCATCAGTAGTGATTCTATGTTCTCCACTTCTTCTGAAGGAAGGCTTGGTATGATCAGCCTTCTCTAGTCACATAAATTATATTATCTAGTTCACATAAATTATATTATCTTCTATGACTGACTGACTAGATGAAGGTTTCCAGTAATATTGGCATGAGTGCTACTACATTTATATCTGATTTTTCATAATAAGTGAAGAGTGCTTGTAATTAGTGTTTAACCTTTTATTCTGCCTGTATCTGTTCAGAATCCCAAGATCACCATAACTGTACATCACATGGAGAGAAGACAGGTCCAATATTTCTCAAAAGGTCTCAAAATACCACTGAAGTTTTTTTCATAAGTCTAGGTCAGACTTTGAGTTTTGGCTCTGGGAACTGTTTATTGTTATTTATTTTTAATCTATTATCTATTACCTTCTGGCAAACCCAAAAGAGCACATGCACCTAACAATGTATTGTCTGTGTTAAATACTCTAAAAGTTGCTGGATGGAATTGAATTGAATGTAAGAGTAGCCAGTTTCTACCTCAGCCTTTTAATACTTGTTAAGGAAACTCTATATTAAAATTGAAAAGATTGGTCACATATTTGGATTTTTTTTGTTATTGATAAACCTTATTTTGACATAGCATACAGAGTCCAGCAGGTTCACAATTCACCTTAGCAAATGTACCCTGAAAACAGCTGAAAACAATAGCAATAAAAGAGTGATTCTATGCTCTCTTAAGCAATTTCACTGAGCTATTTTTTTAAAGAAAGGTCTTATGTGAACATATTCAATTCACTTCAACTGAATTCAATCAGTATTTATCAAGTGTCTACTACATGCTGTACTAGGCACTACATTAGTCAGTAAGTATATAAAGATACACTGGAAAGAGGCAGTCTGTGCCCTTAGGAATCTTACATTCTGTTGGAGCATGGGAGAGAGGTTCTGTTTAATAGTATGTAATTGAGAAGTCAAAGCACAAGCATATCATTCTAATCCCAAGATAGTGAACTACAGGGAATGTCCAGATTCTTTTGCAATATTAGAATTTTGAGTCATTGAATATTTGTTTCTAGACTTAGGTCATTGGTCAGCACCTGTTAAAGCACTCGTTTTTATTTCCTTTTTTTCTACTGAGCTTTTGTGGCAGATTAGGAAGTGTACTCTATTTGAAAGAAGGAGGGAAAGAAAAAAGAAGGTAAGGAAAAAGGAAAAGCATTTATTAAATGTCTACAATGTGCCAAGCTGTGTGCTGAGCACTACACATATATTATCTCATTATATTATGATGACAGTCTCCCTGGCTCTCTTTTCCAATTCTGGCTGCACATTTACTCATTCTTTGCTCACTGGTTATGGAAAGGAAGATGGAATACTACTTGTTTCTCATTGCCACTTCCAGGTTCTCCTCTTTATTCTATCACTTAGTAGCCCCTCTTCCTTTGAGATTCTTGTTATTTGTATCTACTACCTAATCAAAATCCTGGTAGCTGTTGTCTACAGACATCTAGATCACTCTTCTTCTTCCTCAATGAGTTCTACATCTGGCTTATAATTTTTCTCTCCTTTTCAATTTCTGTTTTCATATTAGCAGATTTCAATGTTCATATTGATTCTCCCTATACCCTAACCACCCAGTTCTTCAATCTACACATCTCCCATGAGCTACTTTTCCACCCTACCTCAGATATTCACAAAAAAGGTCATACCCTTGATCTTGACATCACCCACAAATATACCAACTCCATGTTGAAGAATTCTGGAATTCCCTTATCCAACTATAATCTATTTATTTCCACCTTTCTATCTCCCTCCCCCTGTATTACCCTGTCACCAATTTATGTCCATCCACACCTCAGTATTGGATCACCCCCACCATTTGTCAGCTATGTGTGTACACACAAGGTACTGAACAAAGGTGAAGAAAAGCACACAACCATTTTGACTAAGTCCATTGCAAATTTATGTTATATAGCTTCAATTGGGCCTTCACTGATGCCCAGCAATCCTACTACAGCTTCATTTTTATTATATTGTCTCAGACTACCCATGAGCAGTTGATACTTTTTCAATTGTTTAGATGTGTCTTTATATGTATGAAAAGCATTTTGTAATTGTATTCTTATAGTTTCTGGGTTTCTCTTGGCAGGTACTCTCAAATATTTCATTTTGTCTACAGTTATTTTAAAAGAAATTTCTCTTTCTATAGATATGCTGATGATTTGTGGGGGGTTATATCATATCTTGAAACTTTGCTAAAGTTATTAATTATTTCTAATAGTTCTTTAGTTGACTCTCTAGAATTCTCTCAGTATATCATCATATCATCTTCAAAGAGTGATAGTTTCGTTGCCTTATTGCCTATTCCAATTCTTTCAGTTTCTTTTTCTTCATTTATTGCTAAAGCTAATTTTTCTAGCATCATGTTGAAAAATAGTGGTAATATAAAGTGATAATGGGCATACTCCTGATCTCACTTTAAGTAAGTACCTGAAAAAGCCATAGCCTAAAAGACCAAGGTCTCCCATTGCATTCTGGGCCATCTCCAGTCATCTGGATGAATATCGGGTCACTGGATCCAGATGGCTCAGGAGAAGAAAGTGAGGCTGGTGCCCTTGCACAGCCCTCCCTCACTCAAAACAAAGTCAAGTGCAAGTCATGTCATCATTTCTCTGATGTCGTGGTCTTCTTTGAAAATGAAGGATGAACACACCCTTTGATCTTACTGGGAAGGCCTCTAGCTTATCCCCATTACAGATAATGCTTGCTGATAATTTTAGATAAATGTCATTTTAAGAAAAGCTGCATTTATTCCTATATTCTCCAGTATTTTTAAGAGGAATAAGTGCTATATTTTGTCAAAAGATTTTTCTGCATCTATTGAGATAATCATATGATTTCTGTTGGTTTTGTTATTGATACAGTCAATTATGCTGATAGTTTTCCTAATATTAAACCACTCCTGCATTCTTGGTAAAAATTCCACCTGGTCATGGTGTATGATCCTTGTGATATGTTGCTGTAATCTCCTTCTTAGGAGGAGTTTTAACAATGTTTTTGTGAACGTCTTCTATCACTGCAGTTGGATTGAAAGTGAGTGTTAGAAGCTAATTGTCCTGTTCTGTACTAAATATACATGCATTTATTCATGTATATATACATGTTGCTTACGTAAACATTGCTCATGTACATATTATCATATATATACTGCATATATCTACTACATGTATATGTACATTTATAATATCCTGCATAAAGATACATGTGCCATTTGCTGCTAGGTATTTTAAAGTTTTTATGTATTATCTTAAACCAGTTTCTAAACTACATTCTTAGCCTTTAAATAAGTCAGAACATTCATGTTATTTATATAAATTTAGTTTATACTGCTATATGTGAATATATTATGCATAACTATGAAATACAGATATAAATATGTCATAAAAATTCAGTGATTTATATAAAGCAAAGTGCTTTGTACAGTATCTTGTTTGATCCTTACAATCCTGTGAAAGAGGTTTTATTGTTATTGTATATAACAGAAGAGGAAATTAAGGTTGAGAGAGATTAAATGACTTTCCTAAACTTGAACAGTCAAATCTTTCTGACTCCATATCTAACGTGATATCCACTGAACCACTTATTTACCATGACCTTGCATATTTGTGAAGCTATCAGCTTATGTTTTTAAAAAATATGTGATTTTATCACAGTGCATACTGTCTCCATGGACATAAGTTACAAACTTTACACTCCTAAGTAGATAGTAGATGAGTCATCTGGTGAACAGTTTCTAGTGATCAATCTTCATAAATTTAGCAAGTCTAGCCCTTGACTAACATACCTTCAGTGCATTCCAGGATCTATACTGCATGTGATCAAATTTTCCTATGAAATAGCATTCTGCAATTTCTTTTCCCTTGTCATACCCTTCTAGAACCCAGAATGACATCTGTGCTATCCTGAGGCACTGAGAATGGACATCAATCAAAGTTAATTATTGTCTTACAGGATTGTTCGATCTTAAGTAAATAGAGAATAATTTTTAAAAATATATTTTTGAAACAAATTGGATTGTGTTCCTACATAGGATTACTTTTTGAATAAAGTAGTCTGCTTTCAAAATGTTGGGTCATAGGAAATGGCTTTGGGAGAGGTAGGGCATTAGGAAATTAGACTTTGAAATGGAACTATAAGTGATTCAGGAAATTAATTGTCCTATTAATTCTATTAATTAATTAACAGATTAAATAAGTTTAAAGCAAGCTACCTAATGCTAACCCATGGTATTGAACAACAGTTAACATTTCTCCTGTTGGCATCTATGGAGTCTGTGAAACAAATTCATCTTTTGATAACTCTTTCTGTTGTCTTAAGACTTCCCCAAAACCTAGACTTATATTTAACTTTTCAAAATAATTAACTCAGAAGGTCTTTAGTTCTTATTGTTGATCTAAAGTGCCCAAGGGATAGATTTGGGGTTTAGTGTCCTGGAGAAGAACCCACAGAGTTTGGTTTCTTTTCTTCTACTCTTAGGAACTAGGAAGTTAAATTAGATGGGCTAGGGCAGATGCAGAGATCTGTGGCCTAAAGTTCACATATGGCCTTCTAGGTACTTGAGTGGGGCCTTTTGACTGAGTCCAAGTTTTATAGAATAAATCATTTTATTAAATAGATTTGTTCTGTGAAGATTAGATTCAGTCAACTGGCTACACTTGAGAACTTAGAGGGCCACCCATGGCCTTGAGGCCAGAGGTTCCCCACCCCTGGGCTAGGGCATTAAGTAACTTCACTATTCTAGTTCACTTTACTTTTAAAAGTTTGATGCATTCCAATACCCCACCATACTGCATTGCTTTAGGAATTAAAGAGAAAATAAATTATGATATACTGATTTCTTTTAAAAACAAAGTCATAGGCATTTATTAGGGATAGTTATGTTACCAATAGGGAATATACTTTAGAACAGTAGTACCATACTCAGATAGAAATGAGGACCACTAAATGTACAAATTGTTATCCAGAATGCTTGGATCAACTCACAACCACACCAACAATGAATTAGTGTGCCAACTCTCCCACATCTTCTCCAATATTTATTATCTTCCTGTTTTGTCATGTTAGCCAATCTGACAGGTATGATGTAGTACCTCAGAGTTGTTTTGATTTGCATCTCTCTAATGAATAATGAGTTAGAGCATTTTTCCATGATTATAGATAGCTTTAATTTCTTCCTCTGAAAACTGTTCATATCATTTGACCATTTATCAATTGGGGAATGAGCTGTATTCTTGTAAATTTGACTCAGTTCTCTATACATTTTAGAAATAAGGCCTTTATCACAGACACTAGTTGCAAAAATTCTTTCCCAGACTTCTGTTTCCCTCCTAATTATGGTGGCATTCAGTTTGTTTGTGCAAAAAAACTTTTCCATTTAATCAGAGCTATCCATTTTTCATTTCATATATTTTCTGTCTCTTGTTTGGTCTTGTATTACTCCATTCTGACAAATAAACTATTCCTTGCTCCCCTAATTTGTTTATAGTATCAGCCTTCATACGTAGATCATTTACCTGTTTGAAATTTATTCTGTTGTACAGTGTAAGGCATTGGTCTATGCCCAATTCCCACCACACTATTATCCATTTTTCTGAGCAGTTTTTGTCAAACAGTTGTGTTTTAATCCCTGAAGTTGGAGTTATTGGGTTTATCAAACAGTAGATTGCTATAATCATTGACCACTGTGTCTTGTGTACCTAACCTATTCCAGTGATCTACCCCTCTATTTCTTAGCCAGTACCAAGTAGTTTGATAATTACTGCTTTATAATACAATTTGAGATCTGGTATGTCTAGGCCCCCTTCTCTAGCATTTCTTTTCATTAATTCCCTTGATTTTCTGGACCTTGTATTCTTCCAGATCAAGTTTGATATGATTATTTCTAGCTCTAGAAAGTAATTACCTGGCAGGTTGATTAGTATGGCACTGAATAAGTATATTAATTTAGGTGGAATTGTCATTTTTATTATATTTGTTCAGCCTACTCTTGAACAACTGATGTTTTTTTTCCAATTGCTTAGCTGACTTTATTTGTGCAAAAAGTTTTTTGTAATTGTGTTTGTATATTCCTTGCATTTGTTTTGGCAGGTAGACTCCAAATATTTCATAATGTCTTCTATAACTTTAAATGGGATTTCTCTTTGTATTTATGGCTATTGGGCTTTGTTAGTAATATTTAGAAAGGCAGATGATTTGTGTGGGCTTATTTATATCCTGCAACCTTGCCAAAGTTGTTTATTATTTCTATTAGTTCTTTTTACTTAGTTCTCTAAGTCTATCATCATATCATCTGCAAAGAGTGATAAGTTAATTTCTTCTTTTCCTATTCTAATGCCCTCAATTTATTTTTCTTCTTGTATTGCTAATGCTAACATTTCTAGTACCATATTGAATAACAATGGTGATAATGCACATCCTTGTTTCATCCCCAATCTTATTGGAAATATATCTCACTCATCCCCATTACTTATAATGCTTGCTGATGGTTTAGGTAGATACTACTTATTATTTAAGGAATAATTTATTTATTCCTGTGCTCTCCAGTGTTTTCAATAGTAATGGGTGTTGTGTTTTGTCAGAAGCTTTTTCTGCATCTATTGAGATAATCATATGAGTTCTGTTAGTTTTGTTGTTGATATGATCAATAATGCTGATGGTTTACCTAATATCGAATCAGCCCTTCATTCTTGGTATGGAAAACCAAATAATTAACATTATATGTTATAATGTTTTTATGTCTTTTGTTAGACATTTTCCAATTATATTTTAATTTGGACTACTATAGCCTGAAGACTTTGTGTTTTATATGTCTGTTCTAGAAGTACTTTGTCAGATATCTTTTCAAAGTGGAATGAAGATTTGGCTTAGAGGTAAGGGATTTGAAACTTGCTTAATATGCTTCCTATCTATGAAACTCTGAGAAAGTCACTTAAACTTTCAGAGATGCAGTGTATCATCTAACAAAAATAGGAATAATAATACTTGCAATGTCTACTGCATTTAGTTGTGAGGAAAACCCCCCACAAAGCTTTTGAAACCTTAAAGCTCTATAGGAATGATTTTTTTCAAGCCCTGTTAATGTTATCATATGTGAATGAAGAATTTCCATAATTGGTCTCAAATTCTAAACAAAACTAACTTAATTTAGATACCAATGGACACAAGTGTCATAAAAATTTTAGATTAAAGGGTGCCTTTTTGACCAGGTAGCTCATTTTTAAAATATTCACTGAAAAAATAAATGTAGAAATTTGATGAAAACATGATGTACTTTCTGTCAAAACAAGAAAGCCACTTTGTGAAAATGCTAGGAAATAAAGGCTAACAGTCATATTTCCAGGGACTGGTAATAACACTCAGATAACACTAACATATTTGGATGTCAAGATGAAAGGAAATGGCCCATTTGAAGGGCAATACATTATGTTCTATCCTACAGCTGCACTTATAATGAGCAAACTCCTTAGTCATTTGCACTCTACAAGAGTACTTGGGGCTCTGCTTTTTTTGACTTATACATTGAAGAGATCTGGACCTAATCAGTACTTGGATAATAGACTACTGCTGATGATAACAATGGGGAAAATGACTTGAACATACAAAAGTTTATCCTTTTAAAGATGAAAGCACATTTCAACATTTGAGCGAATGAAATTTTACCCTTTGGCTATATATACATGGATTGGGCAGGGGATGGGGGTGAGTCAGACTTGTTGCCTGGAAAGGAATTCATATATATATATATATATATATATGTGCAAAACCAACAAGTACATCTTTATTTTTTTAATAGTTTGAATGAAGTCTAAATTTAAGGCCCATTGATTAAAATGCCACTATATTTTAATCCCTTAGTTAATATTGAATCCCCAAATACACATTTCACTATTTTTGAGTTCACAAGGATGATTTATTTGCACACTAGATCCATCAACTAAGGCTATCAATAAACTAAGATGCCTTGATGAAGGGTAGATTGAGTCTTTGTCAAAAGGTCACTTCCGTTGTTAAACAGTGGATATATTTTACCCATTCAGGCTCGGAATGTCACAATAACTGGTCTCTTATTTTCTGTGACTATCAGAAAGTCATTTTCCTTCCTGCTTCTGATAAAAAGTTCCAGTAGTTCACAATAATATTTTAAAGAATTGAAACTTCATTTAAAAGAAAAGAAATAGAGAAATCAAAAAAGAAAAAAAGAAAGAAAGCCTAATGTTCTCTCATTTAATATATATTTTATAGTTTGGAAAAGTTAATTTTATCTAATTTTCTGCAACTCAACAAAGCATGGAATTCTATGTCCCTAGATGGTGTGAATCTTTTTTTTGTTATTATTTTCTTGTTAAGAGTTTCATTTGCTGAATATTTGGAACAGCACAGAAAGGAAACTTGAAGTTTGTTGACTTAATGCACTTAATACCACATATTATTACTCTAAGATTTGTTTTATCCAATGGAGCAACCATTTGGAGAAATATTGACACCAATGATATGGTTTTACCTAAAAGCGAAAAATAATTGAAGAATGAAATTAAGTAAAATTAAAAAAAAATGCTGTACATAAAATCTAGCAGCAAATAAAAAGTTAAGTAACAACTAAAAAAATGTAAAAAAAAAAATAAACCTCCATACAAAGATACCAAAATTACCTCCCCAATTCAAGCAATAACCATTCAGGATCCCAGAGTACCAATTATAAAACATATCATCAACTAGAGAGACATGACATATTTAGAGTACAGAATGAGCAAATATTTTTACATATTGCCATTGAGAGAATCTCTTTTCTTGGCTATGCATGTTTATCACAACTTAATTGTTTACATTTCTTTTCTTTTTCCCCCCCAGAAAAATGGGAAAGATGTATTGGAAGCACATTAAAGTCTAGCCTGATTAGTATAACTATTTCAGTGGACTGTTATGTTTGGAGGGATTTAGATTCCCTTCATATGCTTTCTTTTGGTTTATCAAGACTTTTGCAGTATCTGACATATTCATTTTCCAAAGTCTCTCCCTGGAACATTCATAAGATCAAAGTTTTAGAGATTGCAAAGACCATTAGAAATCATGTAATCCAACCTCCATATTTTTCAAAACTGAAGTTAAGGGAGCTTAAGTGACTTTTTGTAGATCACTCAGATAGTGAATAATAAGTTTTGGAGCCTATATTCTCTGATCTGAACCCAGTGATATTTCCCCCATATCATGCTGCTACTTAATATGTATGTTTTGTGTCCCTTTGCACTTGACTTTCATGATAACTTTACTCTTATACTCTCAACAAACTTTCATGCTTTCCTTAGCTGTTCACCCATAATACTTTAATCCCATCTAATTCTTTATTGATCCAGTAGCATAAACTCAATTTTTAATCACTGTTGAAATGACTAGCAATTCCATCATATCCCCCTACCACCCTTAAAACTACAAAAATTTGTCCATATTGTTTGGATTCATTCTGTCAGATAGCTCTCTGAAATGTTGATGAAACGATTGATCTTTCCAACCCACAGTTTACTCAGGAAGGCAGTTTTGAAGTAATCTTATAGTATGATTATTAAAGACAAAGTGGTTCACAATAGTGAAACCTGAAGTCTTCTTTAAATTTTATGGCTGTGGGATTATTTTGCCTTTACTTCATCTAGTTCTCAGGCTTATCAACCAATCAAAAAATATTTATGAATGCTTACTGTGTGTCAAGGCAGTCTGTTAGGAAATGGAGACATAAAGACAAAAGGGATGTGGTACCTTCCCTCAATAAGCCTATATTCCTTGGGAGCCTTTACCTCAGTTAGTTTTGAAATAATATTTTATAAATGTTTTACAGAATCTTCTTATTTTAAAACCATGCAGAATATATGCAACATATCCTTTTCTACATAGAGGAATATCTTATTGATTCATATTCAGCATGGCATGTGCATGTTTTCCTTTAGATCTAGAATTAGCATTGGAGAGTAGAAGGAAAATTGGATTTGGAATCAGAAACCCTGGCTTTGCATCCTGGCTCTTCTAACTACTCCTATTAGCCTGTGTAAATCACCTAGCTTCACCAGTTCCTCCTCTTTACCAGAAAAACAAAGGGGCTATACTAGAACTAGAAGATCTCTAAGATCTTTTTCAAGCTCTTGAATTTGTCATTTGTTTCTGATATTCATTAAACATATGGCTACAAGCAAGTCAATCAATCCCTCTGAGAAAAAAAATAATTGTGAAATGCTGATAAATTCTGCATTGATCCAACTGGAGGCCATATTTCAATGCTGTAAGACTTTTTGACCCCATGTGGGGTTTTCTTGACAAAGACACTGGAGCAGTTTGCCATTTCCTTTTACTAGCTCAATTTTTTGCAGATGAGAAAATGGAGGCAACCATGATAAAGTGACTTGCCCAGAGTCAAACAGCTAGCAAGTGTCTGGGGCCAGTTTTGAAATCAAGAAGATAAGTCTTCCTGACTTCAGAACTTGGCATTTTATCCACTGGTTTACCTAGCTGCTCCAAATATCACCACCATACTCTAAATCCCCAAATCTGTCATAATACCTCTTTTGAAAAATTCAAGCAAATCATTTGCATTTTAAAGCATCATATGAAACATGGTTCACATTGCCTCAGCACACATTTTGTTTTGTTTTTTTCAGTTTAAGTGTCTGAAAGAGGGAAAAAATCATTATCATGTTCTTTATTGCTGATTATACATAAATTATGGAAAATGTCACATAATCATGACACAACTGCCATTTAACATCATGTTTGTCATTTATTTCAAGGGTAGCCACAAAATGTCAGTGAAATGGTAATTATGTAACTATTATAAGATACCTTCTATAACACATGCATAATAGGACATAAAAGGAAATACGGTAAAAATGTCAATTTACGTGTCCTCAATAGCAGAGCACACAGACACCTCAATTTCCTGATAGGAAATGTATACGATGCTGTTGTGCAATAGCAATGATAGGATAAAAACATGATAAAAGATTGATGCCTGGAAAAATGAAGATAGTTTCATGAAAACAAACAACAACACTTGGCATATCCTTAATGTTATAGAGTAAACTCTAGCTTTCCATCCACTGTGACTTATAATATATTCTCTGATTTAGGCTGGTTAGACCATATTCTTTCCTTGAACATGAGTTTAGGGTGAAAAGCAGACAGAAAAGGGTTGAATGGTAGAATGTCACCCCAACACCAAAGATTTTCTACCAATTCTTCTATTAATCTTTGCACTATTCATGATAAGTTTGTTCACAGGTACCTTTGGAGAGGGGAGTGGGGTGCCAAATTGACGCCTTTGTAAAAGGCACTAGTTCTCTTCAACCACCTCCGTATAAAACCATATAGACCTGGCGGCACAGCTAAGACCCATTCTGTAGTTCAAACAAAAAAACTTCCTGGGTTTGGGATACATACGTAACTTCCTTCCTTAGAATTTTGCCAGTTAGAATGCTGCATATATTGGTTCTACAGAAGCATGTGACACCTGGTATGCCATATACATATATGCATGCACGCATAAGCGTATGTATTCACACACACATGAATATGTGTGTATATTGCACGCATATATGCACATATAATACATACATACACTGTACATAGAAACATATATGCATGTATATATGGATGTAGATGTATACACATATACACATGTACATATTTGTGCATATGCATGCACATATATGAATATATGTGCACCTATACACTTATAATATATACATACATGTATACTTGCATTTCCATAAATAAATATATACACATATGCATATATACACATGCACATGTATGCATATATACACATATATACACATGCACATGTATGCATATATACACATATATACACATGCACATGTATGCATATATACACATATATACACATGCACATGTATGCATATATACACATATATACATGCACATACACGTACATACTATATATATGTTTACTAATAAACTCTATTTGATGTAACTTGTGTTTCTGTTTCTTCAGTTTGAAAGTGAGTATGTGCTCTAAAGAGTATTTTGGTTCAGTTCAATGATCCTTTAAAAAAATCACTTAAAAGTTATACTATTGCATAATTGAAGAGTTCAATAATATTTTGAGACTTCAGACTGTTTGAGAGAAAGGTAAAAGAGGAGTTTAAAAATGATCATTCTTACTAGAAAGGAAGTGTGTAAGCAAAGGATACCTGGGTTCAAGGCCTGCTTCTGAAACATATTAGTTGTCTGATTTCATGTTGATTACCCTTGCTATGTGCTTTATTTCTGATTAAATATACATTGTAGAACACATCACAAATGTTAAATACTCTAGGTAAATCTAAGACTGATCATTGAGAGGCAGCATGAGATAGTAGAAAGTACGCTGCCCTCAAAGCACAGAAGACCTGGGTTCATGCCCTAACTGTAACATATAGTCGTTGTGTGAGCTTAGACAAGTTGTTTGCTCATTCAGTGTTATAGACAGTTAAAAATTAAAACTGCAAAGAAGGTATTAATGTGAATTAGGAGGGGTAATTTCTTTACCTGAAAGTTACTTATATCAATGAAATCATAGATCCCTCGAGAGAAAAAAAAAAAAAAGATTATAAGTTGCAGAGAAGGTGCCAATATATTTGATTAAAGGAAGTTGTTTTTCAACCTGGAGTTTCCTATGTCAATGAAATCACATGGACTTTTTATTCCCTTGTCATTTTATGTTGATATGGAGTGAGGCTTTATCAAGATTTTGCTTTAATTCAGATTCATGAGTTTCCATGTTAAACTTTAGGTAAACTTAGCTTGTGGAAGAACTTTCCTAACTTTTGTTCATTATAGAATTAGGGCGGAACAAAACAGTTCATGTTGTGCAGAAACTCAATAAACCAATCTAACGAAAAATTGTTCAAATACCTACTATGTGTTGGGCATTGCTCTAGGTGATAGGAATCCAATATATAAAATAAAACAACCTTCAACATGTTTACATCTAGAGTAAGAAAAAAATCTAAACCTTCCAAAGATTTGTTTCTTTTCCAAAAAACCCTTCAGATTTTCATTTTCTATTTTTTTTTCAGTTTGTCAGTCAATACACTTGTGAATAAAGCTACATATTTCACATAGCCAATCCAAGTATCTTTAACTCATTGCATGATAAGATTACTGTGGAGAATATTATTAACTCCCATATCTTCACACATGATCAAAACCTTGCAGAGATTAAAACATTTAATTACCTAGCACATCACAATCTTGCAATGCTAACATTTGCTTGCATAAGGTATAAAAATAAATGGTTTTCTGAGTTTCACCAACACTCTCAACTAGACTTTGCTTAGAGAAAATAGTCCTATATTATTCCCAATTAAACATGTGCAATGTTGAATATAATGATACGGTATTATACTATGAGGAAATAACGAAAGTGAAGAATTAGATAAATGTGAGTAGATTCCTATGAACTGATGTAGCACAAAGAAAGTAGAATCTAGAGAAATATATTGGTGATCATTGCAACAAGGGAAGTGAAATCAACAATACAAAAATCAGATTTCAGTTCATAAATAATGTCATCAGACAACTGATGAAGACACATCAGTGAAGATATGATGGGCTGAGGGTGTAGATGGTTTGCTATATTGTCAAATGAAGTTATTGAATTGCTCATTTATTCATATTTATTTGCTATATGTTAAGGTTCTGTAGTACCAATGCAATGTCCACAGTAGCCACTATGGATATACATGCATACTTCCCGGGGAAATTTGCAAAATATAAACCCTTCTTCAAAGAAGAAGCCAAGACATTTATTCAAACACTAGAAAGCCGAACTCATCATAATAACAAACAAATCTAGACAGACCATCAGTGCAGGGAGCAAGGCCAGGCCCAAGCCTTCTCTCCATCAGGCATCTCCACAAACAAACTCCCATAGGCAAAAATCACTCCCTTTCTCATGTAGGCTAGCTATTCTGTTCTGCTCTGCCTTCTCTCTCTCTCAGCTTTGCCTCACTCTTCCTGCTCCACCCATTCAGAAAGCTCCTCCCACTATTAGCTCCATGTGACTTAAGCTGTTGTCTAAGCCAAAGCTCAAAGCAGGTCACATGGGCCTATGAAGGGGCAAGGGTAATCTTCAAATTCCCTTACCATTACAGGTTCTGTAGACCAGGAGTTTTAAAAATGAATTTAACAATTTGAAATTTGAAAAATAAAATAAAAGTTAAATCACTCAAATATCAGTGAAAATTTTGGTCCATCACAAAAAATGCACTAAGTAGAATAGCTAACAGAAAAAAATAATCATACATTTGGAAATAATTGGCAGTAGGTAGCACAGTGGATAGAATGTTGAACCTGGAGTCAGGGAGACTTGAGTTCAAGTCCTGATTCAGATAGTTTCTCACCGTGTGATTGTAGGCAAGTCATTTCACATCTGTGTGCCTCAGGTTCCTTTTTTGTAAAATGGACTTTATAATGGTACCTACTTCTCAGGGTTGTTCTGAGGTTAAAATGAGAAATATTTGTAAAGATCTTCATAAATCCTAAAGCATTGGATACATGCTAGCTATTCTAACTTACCAGGAAAATTAATGGTAAATTCTTCATTTACTTAAATCCAAGCTTTGATAGAATAGAAAGTCATATTATTTAGGACAATTTTGATCTTAGTTCAGTGCCTTGTGTTTAATATGGGTATCCATTGGTCATCATCAGTATGTGAAATATACCAAGCAGGTGACTGTGCACAAAAGGTACCGTCTTGTCGTACCAGTAATATAAACTAATTTATATAATGTGCTGGGGAATCACTGAGCCAGTCAGGAGCTATAAGAACTCCTGCTAGGCTGAGAAATTCAATAAGAGAAAAAGGAAAAAGAAGAAAAGAAATGTGAAATAAACAGATTAGATATATGTGACACATTCTAAAAATCGTGTTTCAAGATATTCTGCTAGTAGGAGAAAAATTAAATTAGTCGAATGTAAGTGTGACATATTGTAGAATATGTCCTGTCATTCTATTTTCCAGGCAGGATTACATTTCCTTTGTTTATGGCAATCACAGTTTGTGAATTCATGGGCTATCTGTGATCAGTCATTTGTCCTACCACTCACTGAGAGAATTTAGGTTTTCTGGCAGGGCAATCGGCATCACTGTTAGAACTCTGGACAACTACATCTGAGTCACTTAGTTTGTGAAGTTCTCTTTTCAAAATGTTTTCTTTCAAAAACAAAAATATTGCTGTCTTTTTCTCTGAGCTTTGGGGGAGTACCCTGAAAAATGGCGATTTTATTTTTTTCTTTCTTTTCATCTTATTCCTTTATTTAAGAGGAAAAAATTACCTAACCACATTCTCCTCCATGAGCTTTTCTCTCCATCTCATTTTTGACATCACTCCATTTATAATCTTCTCTTAATGATCTTCAGTCTCTCCCTCTTTACTTGCTTCTTGCCCTCACAAATGTTAGTGTTTTATCTATTCTCTAACATTCATGCTCTGACATTCCTTTCACCTCATTCAATATTAAGCATCACCTAACTGATTGGAATAGTCTCCTTCTTGCCTCTAGTTCATTCCTTCTTTGACCCATTCTTCATATATGTATCTGAGTAATAATTTTTAATTTGTCACCTTTATCACATCATGCATTTACTTTAAAATTTTCCTTGGCTTCCCACTGCCTGTTGAATAACGTTTAAATATATGATTCTGGCATTTAATGCCATAATGATCTGGCTTCAAATGTCACTCCAAGTTTTTCCTCAGAATATATATATATATTTTTAATGTACAGTTCTCTCTCCTCTGTTCTCCATTTTCCCATAAAAGGAATTTCCTTATGACACCATTTCAGCACTAAATCCTCTCTATTGAGGACCCAGATGCTCTGCCAGATCCTCAAAAACTCTGTCTTGTTCCCCTCGAGTAAATTGCTTATTCATGAATTGCTTATACTTTTATTTATTTGGGCCTTTCTTTGTCCATTATCAAAGTCTCCTTTATCTCATCTTCATTTTTATGAGATCATGTCTTCTATTCCTTTTTGTCTTTATCCTCATCATCATTATCAATCATCATCTTACTCATTTATAAGTTACTTTAAAATTTGCAAAACACTGTGCAAATATAATCTCATTTTATACTTACAAAACCCCTCAGAAGTAGATGCTATTATTCCTATTTTACAGATGTGCAAACTGAGGAAGACATAGATTATGTGACTTGTCCAGGATCAAAGAGCTAATAAGAGTGTGGGGCTACTTTTAAACTCCTCTTCCCAATTCCAGGTGCAAGACTTTATCCTTTGTGCTACTTAGCTGCCTGATTACATTAGCTTATCAATATCTTGATTGTTATATCTATTTTTGTATTCCTATTGCCTTGCATAGTGACTAATACATAGTAGGCACTTAGTACACATTTGTTAAAAATGAAATTCAAAATAAAACATGGACTGTGCAGTAGGAGAATTTTTTCTCCTCCGTGGTTCTTTAAGCCCAGAGATCAGGGGGTGTGTGTGTGAGAGAGAGAGAAGAAGAAGGAGGAGGAGGAGGAGGAGGAGGAGGAGGAGGAGGAGGAGGAGGAAGAAGAAGAAGATGTTGCCATGTGACTATGTTACTTTCCCCTTCGCTCATTACACTCTTTTAAATGAGCTTTTCTCTCAAACGACATTTAGGAGGGAGAGAGAGCTGGTCTACTTTAAATGAGTACTCATTTCTTCCAATTCTTGTCTTAATTCCCCTTTATGAAGCCAATTTTAAAGTACAAACTGGAAAGAAAGGGGTGGTACTTTTTAAGAGTCTATACAGTTCAGCAGCAGTAGCAGCTCTACCGTTGTTGTTTCTACTCCTGAATAATTTATTAAACAGAGCCAAAAAAAGGGGTTATTTTCAAAGCTTTATAGAAATCTGAGAAAACCTCTGCTGAATAAAATTAATTATTAAATATATAATATCATAAAACTTGTAACATGGGTAAAACATGTTTCATCTCCATTGTTTGAGGATTGCTTTAGAGTGGAAATATAATGATAAAGTACAAATACCAAAAATTCCCTTTGAGTCAGGATTCTTGGCCATGACTTAAATATTTTAGGATAGAATTTTTTTTTCAGATTGGCATTTGCAGAATGTGGAAAAACAAATTACTTTGTGTTTAAAAGTAGAAGATTCAAATGAATCTAGAATGTATACACTGAATATAAGTGAGGGGGTGATAGAATTCAAGAAAGAGACTGAAGAACCATTGTACTTGATCCCCTCACCCAATTAACTATGGTATGTTTTCAAACATAGAGGAAAGACCCAGGAAGAACCCACTGAGGATCACAATTTTCTTAATATTGGAGATGAGAAAGAGTGTTCTATTAAGAAGTTACTGCACAATTAAAAAAGAAATTCATAGAGTGAAATTTTTTGGTGCTGTTACCATTCCTAGAGTAACACAATTTAACTACCACCACCACCACTAACAGATACAATAATAATAATCCTTTGCAATCTATCAGTTTCCCGTTAGGAAATATAAAATTGAACTACAGTAATTATTAAAGTTTTAATGCTTTTATTTTCTAACTTTAAACTGAAATGCATTTGATATAGTTTGAAATAAATATTTTTGGTTTTGCAAAAGGGAAAGAAGGAATTTTTGGTGTATGTTTCCATTAATGTGGCTCAAAACAACTAAGAAGTTAACTGCTCATGGTAGATTTTAAAGTTATGGTTTAAATAGTAACAATTTTCTACATAAGTATCAGTTCTAAAAAGCAATATGCAGACATTATATGAAAGTTATAAAACTGAATTGTGGATTAAACTCCCAGAAACCTGATCTTTTACATCTTCCCCAATAATATAACAACAACCTCAATAAAAACAAATAGGCAAAATCCTAAAGTAGATTTCTTCATAATCCTTGATTTTATTTTTCTCTTAGCATTTAGGATGATTTATGCTATGAGAATGGTGGCCTCTGCTATGCTTTGAGAACACATTTCAATTTATTAATATAAATTATATTTGTGTAATGTACAAATTGTCCATCATTTAGCCTCTGCATTTGGTTTACAAGTGTAACAACCCAAGAATAGCTGAACATTGGATGCTAAATATAATCATCAGCATTTGGAACACAATCTCATATTAAGTTTGTTCCAAATTAAAGTAATCTCACAATTAGCCTCCTCACAGAAATGCTTGATTAAATAGATGTCCCTGGCACCCTGTTTTGGAATGTCAAGAATTGAGGAGTCTCCTCAGAAGACACTTTACCTCAAGGGGCAGAGCCAAGATGGCGGAGTAGAAAGATGCACATACACATAGCTCCAAAACCCACAGCCCATAGAATATCTGTAAATAAGAACTTCCAGCGAATTCTGGAGCAGCAGAGGCCACAGTACGGTGGAGCGGAGGAGATTTCTGTTCCAGAGAGCCCTGCAAACCTCTCACAAAATGTCCAATCGCACTGCGGATGCGGAGCCGAGCTCAGCCCTGTGTTGGCTGCAGCACCGAGAGGAGCAGATCCAAGCAGGCTTCAGGGATGGGATCTCCAGCAGCCATGCAGGTCCCTCCACCCACAGGTGACGGGGGTCAGTGAGAGGGTCTCTTTGGCGGGTCATGAGGAGTGGGGTGCCACCATAACTCAGGCCCTTTCGGGAAGCAAGAGCGGAGGCGGGAGCAGACCAGAGCTCCCAAAGCAGGCAGGAGCCCAGATCCATTGTTGAAGGTCTCTGCATAAACCCCCTGAGGGAACTGAGCCCATGAGGCAGCCCTGCCCCCACCTGAGCACCTGAACTTAATCTCACAATGAATAGCAGCCCTGCCCCCGCCCAAAGCCCTGAGGCTGGGAAGCTGCATTTGAATCTCAGATCCCAAGTGCTGGCTGGGTGGTTCTGGAGGCAAGGTGGGGGTGGAGAGGACACTCAGAAGTCAAGTCACTGGCTGGGAAAATGCCCAGAAAAGGGAAAAAAAAAATAAGACTATAGAAGGTTACTTTCTTGGTGAACAGGCATTTCCTCCCTTCCTTTCTGATGAGGAAGAACAATGCTTACCATCAGAGAAAAACACAGAAGTCAAGGCTTCTGTATCCCAGCCCACTCAATGGGCTCAGGCCATGGAAGAGCTCAAAAAGGATTTTGAAAATCAAGTTAGAGAGGTGAAGGAAAAACTGGGAAGAGAATTGAGTGACATGCAAGCAAAGCATGAAAAACAAGTGAACACCCTGCTAAAGGAGACCCAAAAAAATGCTGAAGAAAATAACACCTTGAAAAATAGGCTAACTCAATTGGCAAAAAAGGTTCAAAAAGCCAATGAGGAGAAGAATGCTTTCAAAAGCAGAATTAGCCAAATGGAAAAGGAGGTTCAAAACCTCACTGAAGAAAATAGTTCTTTCAAAATTAGAATGGAACAGATGGAGGCCAATGACTTTATGAGAAACCAAGAAATCACAAAACAAAACCAAAAGAATGAAAAAATGGAAGATACTGTGAAATATCTCATTGGAAAAACAACTGACCTGGAAAATAGATCCAGGAGAGACAATTTGAAAATTGTGGGACTACCTGAAAGCCATGATTCAAAAAAGAGCCTAGACTTCATCTTTCATGAAATTATCAAGGAAAACTGCCCTGAGATTCTAGAACCAGAGGGCAAAATACATACTCAAGGCATCCACAGATCACTGCCTGAAAGAGATCCAAAAAGAGAAACTCCTAGGAACATTGTGGCCCAGTTCCAGAGTTCCCAGATGAAGGAGAAAATATTGCAAGCAGCTAGAAAGAAACAATTCAAGTATTGTGGAAATACAATCAGGATAACACAAGATCTAGTAGCTTCTACATTAAGAGATGGAAGGGTGTGGAATAGGATATTCCAGAAGTCAAAGGAACTAGGACTAAAACCAAGAATCACCTACCTAGCAAAACTGAGTATAATACTTCAGGGAAAAAATTGGTCTTTCAATGAAATAGAGGACTTTCAAGCATTCTTGATGAAAAGACCAGAGCTGAAAAGAAAATTTGACTTTTAAACACAAAAATGAAGAGAAGCATGAAAAGGTAAATAGCAAAGAGAAGTCATAAGGGACTTACTAAAGTTGAACCGTTTACATTCCTACATGGAAAGACAATATTTGTAACTCTTGAAACTTTTCAGTATCTGGGTACTGGGTGGGATTACACACACACACATGCACACGCACACGCACACACACATAGAGACAGAGTGCACAGAGTGAATTGAAGAGGATGGGATCATATCTTAAAAAAAATGCAATTAAGGAGTGAGAGAAAAATATATTGGGAGGAGAAAGGGAGAAATGGATTGGGGCAATAATTTAGAATTCCACTTAATTATTTAAAAAACAGTATTCAGAGATGGGGTCCACTGACTAGTAGTGCCAAAGGAATCCATTACATACAAAATAGACTAAGTATCCATGAACCAATATAATGTTTTCTCATTTTACTCCTGATTTAACTGAGGTCCAGGGAGGTTAAAGCACTTGCCCAAGATCATATAGGTAGTAAGTATGGATAGAGTTTGAATCCAGATCCTCTCAGATCAGAACCAATGCTATTTATATATTATCTCTTCTTTAAATAATCCTCTTTAAATTCCTTGTCATACATAAGTATTTCACTATAATAATAATAATAGTAATAATAATAATAATAATAATAATAACAATAACCAATATGTGTAAAGCACTTCCAACATGTCAGGCACTCTGCTAAATGCTTCACAGTTTCTATATCATTTGATCTTTACAACAACCCTGGGAAGTAGGTGGTATTATTATCTTAACTTTACAGATGAGGAAACTAAAGCAAGCAGATTTAGTGACTTGCCCGAGGTCATAATATCTAATAAGTGTCTCAGGCCAGATTTTAATTTAGATCTTCCTGACCCTAAGCCTGGCATTCTATCCATTATGCCACTCATCTGTCCAATATAATACATTTCCTTTGTAATTCTTTATATTTTACTTGATGTATTTAAAATTATCATTTTAAGAAGGAGCCCATTGACTTTATCAGACTAACAAAGTGGTCCATTACACAAAATGGTTAAGAGCAGAAAGCAAAGGAAAAAAAAAAAAGGATTCTCTGAGTGATTGAAATCAGGAGCTACCCATAGTTCTGAACTTTTCACTTTAGGTCAGAGGGACTGCTGCTCAGTTACTAACAATTCTCTTTTCCCACTATAATTTGTAAATAGTCACTGGGGTCTATTCAACAGAACTGTAGTCCCATTCAAGAAATTTGTTCCATTCAGCAACTCTAGCAGAGAATTCAGCCTTCCTGGTTAATTTGACATAGATTCTCAGACCAGCATAGGAGTTCCTGTCATAGTGATTCTGGGCATCTGAAGAAATTGCTTTCCCAAGAAGCCTCTTCCCTGCAATGTCTAGTAGAGAATCCTTCATTTCCTATTGTTAGGAGCATGTATGTCTTCTTCTTGTACTACTACCTCTTGGTCATGGTACTGAGTTCAGGTTTTAGTATCAAACTTCTATATAATCAACATTTCCTTGTGGGGAAATCATAGGCTAGGAAAGAAGAAAATAAGAATAACAACCTCACAGTTTCAATTTGTTTTATATTTGTGTCTATTTAATGAGTTTTTGCACATGTACTTAAGTTATGGACGACTAAAGATGTAGGAAGGAGTAGGAGAGGTGGTCTCATATTCCAAAACACCAGGAGTCAGTCATGCCTCCAACCCATGCTGACTATGTGACTCTAGGCAAGCATATGAACTCCTAAGTCTCCCAGACATCTGTTTAAGTCTATAAGTTGCAGAGAAGTTTCTTGTCTATCTGAGTAGTGGAAGTTTCTTTATTCTACATTCTGTTTATTATTAAATCTTAAGTCCCGTTCCATCCAATCCATTTAATAGTTTAATTGGACTTAAATCCAAGATCACAAATATAATATTAAGATATATTCTGGCCATTACTGTTGTAAAGACCACACAAAGCCAGCTGACCCAAGAAGAATGCCTTATACAGAAAATATTTTTGGTTTTATAATAATTCTATACAACTTTAAAAAATTTCACCTCCTGTGATATGAAATATGAAATAATGCTTTCATTCAAAAAGATTTTATTAAGTGTTTATTGTAGGCAAACCACTATTCCAGTCAATACGGATATACATAAAAATAATCCCTACCCTCAAAGGGCTTACCTCTCACTGAGAGAATAAAACAATTAATTAGAAAAGTACAAGGAATTCCAGGGGTGAAGCCAATGTTCTGCAGAGAACACACTCAATTGAGTTCTCCCAACATTACTTCCTAACAACTTAAACATAATGCCTCAACAACAAACGATAGGTCAGAATGAGACATTTTTCCAAGCCCAAGACAACAAAGGAGTTTGGAAAGAGATATCTATGACATGAGGCTGTCTTACAACCCATGTGGAGGAAATACCAGAATGGGACTAGGTGGTGATAGAAGCAGCAGCAACAGCTTTGGGAGCTCTCAAACCAGAGATGATAAGGGAACCTGGTAACTAGTCAGAAAGAGATCAAACAATACCTCTGTGCTAGCACAGAACCAGATGCTATTCAGCAATCCATTGCCCTATATCACCAAGGCAATATTCTCCTCACTGGTAGTGACTATGAATACGCCAGCATAGTTCTCAATCGCAAAATATAAAAGACTCTCCATACAGAAGGCAGAAGAAAAACATTAATTTAAACACCAGAAAGTGAAATCCATCATGGTGACCAAGAAGTTAATAAACATGATCGCAGCAGAGAGCAAAGCCATTCCCAAACCTTCCCTCTCTCAGCCAGGGCCTTCTCACCATCAGTTGTCAGCATGTGTCAGTTGGCCTACATTCTTTCCCCTCTGGCCTGAGCCCACTCACTTCCTCCCAGTTCTGCTCCACCCTTCCTGTTCCACCTCTTCAGCAAGCTCCTCTGACCGCATGTGACCCAGGCTTCCAGACAATTTAAGCAGATCATGTAAGCCTATAATTAACGAGAAAAATCTTTCAATTTAATTACTATTACATGCCCATACCCATTTTGGGGTCATAGTTCAAGGGAAGAGAGAAGCATTTTTTGATTACAAGGTATTAGAAACCCCAAGGGGCACTATCACTTCTGGCCACAGAGGATCAGGACTTTGAGGAACAGTTTCATTCCCAGTCCCAGTGGAAGAGGGGTCCTGAGGAACAATATTGATTATAATCCCAAAGGATCAGGGGCCCTTTCTGGGTAAGAACCAGAGTACATACCAACAGAGCATTGATAACAGCTCTCCTCATATTATACTACCTTCAAAGCACAGAACTATGTTTGAAAAGTATAGTGCTAAAAAGCCTGAAGCTTGAGACAATGGCTCTTCCCCACTCTCACTCCAAATGAGGAACAGAGCTGAACATAAATATAAAGTTACACATCAAGAAATAGGGTGCAAAAATGAGCAAAAAAAAAGAAGCTGAAGATTTAAAGCTACTCTGATGACAGGGAAAATTAAGACACAAACTCAGAAGACAATGAAGTTAAAACAGTTATAAGAAAAACTTCAAAGAAAAATGACAGTTGGATGTAGACCCAATAAAAATTCCAGAAAGAGGTTAAAGGCATTTTCTATAAAAGTAACTTCCATTCCCCAGTTTATAAATTGTAAAATGATATAAGAAGATAGTTTTCAGAGAAAGAAATCAAAGTTATCAATATTCTCATGAAAAATGCTCCAAATCATTACTGATTAAAGAAATACAAATTAAAGCAACTCTGACATACCATCTCATGCCAATCAGATTGACTAAAATGACAGACAAAATGACAAGTGCTGGAGGAGATACAGAAAAATAGATGCTGGTGGAGTTGTGAACTGATCTAACCATTCTGGAGAACAATTTGGAAATATTACAAAAGGGCTATAAAACTACACATACCTTTTGTCCTAGCAATACCACTACAAGGTCTATAACCCAAAGAGATAAAAAGGGGGAATTCATATATATGTGCAGAAATGTTTATAGTGGGTCTTTTTTTTTTGTGGTGGCAAAGGATTGAAAATCAAGGAGATGCCCCTCATTTGGGGAATGACTGAACAACTTGTAGTATATGATTGTGATGGTTTACTCTAGTGCTATGAGAAATGATTAGCAAAACGGTTTCCAGAAATCTAGGAAGACTTACATGAACTCAAGCAAAGTGAAATGAGAAGAACCAAGAGAATTCTGCATACAGAAACAGCTGTATTGTAAAGATGATCAATTGTGGAAGACTTAGCTACTCTGATCAAGATGAACCAAGACAGTTCAAAAGGACCAATAAGAAAAAAGTGTGGTCTCCCAAGAGAGAGAACTGATGAACTCTGAATGCAAAATTCAAGGATAATTTTTAAACTTTTTGTATTTTTATTTCTTTGTTTTGTTTATATTTTCCTTTACAGCATATCCAATGTGGAAATATGTTTTCCTTGTCTGCACATGTATAATAAATATCAAACTGCTAATCTTCTTGGGGGCAGATAGGTGGTGCAGTAGCTAGAGCACCAGTGCAGGAGTCAGAAGGACTTGAGTTCAAATCTCACCTCAGACACTTGACACTCACTAGCTGTGTGACCTTGGGCAAGTCACTTAACCTCACTTGTCTCATCCTGGGTCATCTGCAGTCATACTGATGAATATCTGGTCATTGGATTCAGATGGCTCTGGAGGAGAAGTGAGACTGGTGACCTGCAGAGCCCTCCCTCACTCAAAACAAAGTCAAGTGCAAGTCATATCATCATTTCTCTAATGGCATGATTTTCTTTGGCAATGAAGGACAAACACATACACAATCTGCTAACCTTCTTAAGGAGGCAACAGGGGAGAGTAGGAAGGAGAGGATTTGGAACTCAATAAAAAAGACTGCTAAAATTTTTACCCATAATTGGGAAATATTTAATAAATTAAATTTAAACAAAATTTAAAAGGAACAATACAAGACAATCCAAAGAGCAAGAGATGACAGTGGCTAAAATGAAAAAGAAAAGGCTTCCCAAAGAGATTGGTATCTAAGTTGGGCCTTGAAGGAAACTAAGAATTCTCAGAGGTAGAACTGACCCTACATGAGAAAAAAAAAATTCTCTAAAGAATTTTTACATGAAAACCTCTTAACATCTTGAAACAGTTCTCACTTCCATAGCATGTTCTTCGAATATCTGTTACTCTTATCATGTTTTCATAAATTCCAAATTAAAAATATTCCGTATTTTTCTTGATTCACAATTATTTTTTCTGACTTGGAGGATGGAATGTATATTGCTACTGATGTTTGTGGTTTATTTATATACTTTCTTTGGTTAGGTCACTGCTCTAATCTTAAATAGCATTCATTCTCTCACAATGACATGAAGGACATTCTGTGGTAATCATGAGACCAAAAAATCATTTAGGGTTAGGATGGAGAGGGACATTAAAGATAACCATCTGGCTCAACCCCTAGGTCATGCATAAATCCCCTCCACAAAATTCCAAGGAGTGTTTCCCCTGACTCTGTTCAAATGCCTCCAATGATAAGGAACTAATATATTACCCTCCTAGAAGTGAGGTCTCTACCCACACACCTATAGTTTCCTTTGAAGTATCCATCATTCACAAATCTATCATGGCTCATTTTGAGCTCATTGATATATTTAGAGCCAGTTTTTTGAGGTAATAATAGAGGAGGCAATAGCAGGAGGGGTGTAAATGATGATGACTAAGTGAAGGATTTACCAGTGGGAAATGCATGTGAAGAAGATACGATAATTTTCCTAGGCTAAATAGAAATTGTATATATCTAACATTAAAAATAAACATCCTCAATCTCAATCTTCGATTCAATCAATCTTTAATCTCAAAGGTTCAAGTACCTAAAATTTATGTGAGATGATGCTCTTTAATAAAAGCAACATGAATGTCCTTGCCCACTAGTGAAAAACATAGCCATCTTAAGTAAAATTTAGTTAATTCAAACAATGCCTGATATAAATGGAGGTACATACTAAGTGACATAACAAGACTCTCCAGGGTTGAGGGAAAAATACAAGCAACATCTGTTTCCCTTGCTAAAAATGTCAGTCATGATTAACTTTGCATGATAAGGTAAGCAACAAATTCTCATGCTGTTTTATCTGAATGAAATATTGCTAAAGTACATGCTGAAGGGAAAGAATCACAAATCACTTGAATGCTATGCTGGATTAACGGAGTTTAAGAATATCTTTTGTTTCAAGGTTTTGAACCATTTTGGTGTGCTGAATGTTTACTAGATTTAGAGAAAAAAAAATTTGGGTTCAAATTCTGACTGTTTTTGGTCATTTCCTTTCTCTTGGGTTCAGTTTTCTAATCTATTTAGATTCATTGGTTCTAAAGATGCTGTCAGTTCATCACCCTTTCTACCTGACCCGCCTTATGCGCATACACACACACACACCGAGAAAGCAGCATGACAAAGTAGAGAACTGGTGGATAGATAAATAAATAGACAGATATACACACATTCATATACACACAAACACATATAATATATATATATACATACACATATAATATATATACACATACAAATGTATGCATATATATGTGCATATATGCATATATACACATGTGTATATATGTACATATGTATAGACATGAACTCACATATATATTACATTGATACAATCAAAATCAAAATAAGACAAAAACTGAAAATTAAGGTAATTTCCCCATGCTTTCACATTCTAGTATTCTGAGTATGTTATGCCTTCCCTGGTATCAGATAGTATTGTCGTGATATCTTCTACCAAATAACCTAAAACAGTGCTTCATTGCATTGTTATGAATAAATGTCCATATTTTTCTTAATACACTAAATAGGAAGTGATGATAAAATCTCAACCACTGGAGAAGCCTGGTGTTACCTAATGGGTTCATAAAAATCTCCCATCTTGCCTGCAATTTCTCTCCAACTTTGCCTAAAGTTCTTCATTTGCTTTGTTACTTATGTTTTGTATTTCCAAGGATCCATTAATTCCATCAATAGAATATAAGCTTCTTGATACTAGACACCCTCATTTTTATCTTTATTTTTGTGTTGTCATAATCTGGCACAATGTCTGCCTGATATATAAAAGTTATTTCATAAGTGATCCTTGATTAATTTATTGATTTCATTGCTCTAGGTACACACTGCTGATAGAGTCCGTATACATTTCATTTTGGTGTGACTCTTTTGTCTGTCCTCCCTAAAATCCTCCAAACATATTAATTAAGTACATCTTTTGGGTCTCCACATTAGGAAGTTACCCACGTGTCAACACACATTTCGTCTGTTATTCCCCACTGTTGCCACAAGACTGGTTTACCTCTTCCATTGGTCATACATTTCTTCGATAATATCTTCTATGCCACTCTTGTATGCAGTTCATCTCTAGGAATAGGCCACAACCTATTTACATACACCATGTATCTCTCTAATGCCCTTTGAATGACCTATACTTTTGATTCATTTCAGAGCCATTAATCTTCACAGGAAGAATATGGGTCTTAAAACCACTAGTGATTAATTAGAAATTAATTTAGATCAGCAAGAATCTTTTTCAAAAAGGCAAATTACTTCACAAGAAGATTAGACAGGCTATCATTCATTCACACCTGCCCTTGAATAAGTTTTAAAAGATCTTTTCTTGATAATAATTAGCTCCTATCCATTAGAGATCACAGCTTTGATTCTCTGCACACAGATAATGAGGACTTTGATGGGAAACAAAAAGAAATTCTACACAATAGCAGATGAGGCAGGGAGTGCATGAAGTTTCATCTGATTCCCACACTCCATGAGAACACAGATATGAATGACTTTAGATGAATCTGTGTGCTCCCTGATGAGGATTTAGGAACTACAGCATGGCAAGAATGGCCTCCATTGATTAGTTTGCTTCTGTTTTCTCCTTCAATAAAGACATGAGGAGGAGAGGTTTCTATGATTTATTCTGGCTGAGTGAGTGTTACTTGCTTCAAAATGTTTGTCATAAACAGAGATTTAGTGGTCTAAATGTTAGGTTTAGAGACCTTGAATCTCTAGTCTATCACCAGTGTGTTGACATTACAGGTCTCATAACATTTTTGCTAAGAGCCATCATTTGCCTCTGTCCTTGGTCACACATTTCTCTTTCCCACATCACTATGTATATGCTATTTGCCACATGGTCCCCCACTATGATAATCGTTAGGATAGTGAAGTATCATTATTAAATTATGTAAAAATAATCTATAGCATGTATGGACTTTTATTTGATTTTATATGAATGGAGACTTTAGTCACTTTATACGTCAAAAAACAGTAACAACCTAACAGTAACAATAACCAAAACCCCACATACACACTCAGTCATCCAATTACTCTCATGGTTTCAATTAGTCTACCCAGACTCTTATATATTCTCTTTCGTCTGCTTCATATTACATTTGTGATCTTGGGTGAACTCTGGTTCTTTGAGAATCAGTTTCATTATCTGTGAAATGAGAAGTTTATACTAGATTATCACTACTCTTTCCAGTTCTAATGACCCTATGAATTTTTTCTATTCTTTTCAGCACCCCTGATCCCACAAACATTAGACTTAGCCCTTAGTTATACTCTGGTACCATATTTTAAGTCTAAAGAACATTGCTGCTTTCAGAATGAATAACATCACACTTTTTTTTCTTCATCCATAAAAATCAGTACTTTTCCAGGGCATCATTTTGTTTTGGTTTTCACTTTTTAATCACAGTTATGATTGTTTTCCAGAATGATTAGACTAATTTATATCTTCATCAGCATTGTGTTAGCGTGACTGTCTTTATCAGTAACTAATTATATTTTGCTGTCACCTTTGTCAATTTGCTGACTATGAGTAATAAACTTGATTTTTTAAATTTTCATTAATTCTTTGCTATTATTTTAGGATTTGTTTATATCTTTTAACCATTTTCCATCAGATAATGGTTCTTATTCTTATATATTTATGATAATTCCATATATAGCATATTTTATCAAAGATATTTGATAGATTTCCACTCCCCCTAAACCAGACTTTTTCAGTAGTCCTTTAATCAGACTCCCTGCCTTAAAAAATCTCCCCCTGCAATCCATCCTCCACACAATTCTAATTTTCCTTAAGCACAGATGCAGCCAAGTCACTTATACATTGAATAAACTCCAATAGCTCACTGTGATTAAATATAAACTCCTTTTTTTTGTCCTTTAATACTCCTCACAACGTGGCCTCAACCTGTCTTTCCAATTTCATCATACATTACTTTCTTTCCTGCACACTGTGATGTAGCTAAACTAATCCTCTTTCTATTCCTTATGTACAGCACTCAATCTTCCATTTCCACATCTTTACACTGGCCTTTTTCACTTCGGTAATGCACTCCTTCCTCATTGTTTCATAGATGCTACCACTTCCTTCAATCCTGCAGTCTTTTATGCATGTGTCTAGTCTGAAATGAGTTCAAAGAAGTTTATCATCTGAAAGTCCATAAGATGAATTTTTCAGCCCTAGCAGCTCTGGCAGAGCATTTCCTAAGTGACCCAATACCCGTAATAAGAAGATCACAACTCTTTTTAGGTATGTGATAAAGCATATAGGATATTTGTATATTTGTAAAATTATAAAGGAGCACTAAATTCTTCTGGAAAGTATTTTCTTCATTTTAGAGTACTTGGGCTAGAAAAAAATCAAAATCGTTAATGATGACATACATTCATTTTTCTGTTCATTAGTACATAAAATCAAGTTTTTATGGTTGCATTTTTTTCTGTTTGTAAACAGAAGTTATTCTGGTTTAGACATTTGCTATCAATGAATAATGACCATCCGAGGACCTTGACTAAGAGTTTTAATTTCTCTATCCTCTCAATCATTAAATGACTAGTAATACCTTATTATCTAAACATTATTTCTGTATTTCATTTGACAACACCTTGGAAGTTTGGGTATTCTTTGTAAACTTTTGCTTTGCAAAAACTAACGGATTGGAAAATTCCACTTAGAAAATAGTGTGAAAATGAATTTAATTTTCAGGTTTGGGGCTATTTTATTTAGTTTCAATCATATTAACTCAAGTTGTAATCATATTAACTGAACTAAACTGAAGATGAGTGTATAGGTTTTACATATCTTAAGGAGCTTTTTCTTTTAAGTTTTTCTCTAAAACATTCTGGTGACTGAAATCATTTGACCTTGGTCTGCTATTTTGTCCTCTGCCTAGGCTCAAAGTGAGTCTCTACGGAAATGACAGTGTTAGTATGTGTGTGTATGCATGTGTGTGTGTGTGTGTGTGTGTCTGTCTGTCTGCCTGTCTGTCTGCATCTGTATGCAAATGAACTAAGTGTTTGGAAGACAAAATACATAGTGATGGGAAAGTGAAATTTGTATTTAGAGTTCTATTTACTTTTCATTTCCATGAAGTATCTTTTGTACAGAGGAAGGAGAAACCTGAAACTGATGTGATTCGTATTTATTAAGTCATTGCTGGCACAAAGTTCTGGAAGTATGCTGTTACTTCAAACCAATGTCAACTGCTGTCAGACAAGGTTGCCACTAATGTCATAGGAAAAGTTGAAATGAGACAAAGGTAATATGTGTGAGGAAAGACTAATTCCTTCCTCTGTTCTATTGTTTCTGTTTGTCCTTGAATACAGCCATGGCTTCCATCTACCATGTCCCATAAAGGGTTCAGATACTGTGAAAAGCATTCCTTTCAAGGATGCATATAAAATATATTATTCTTCTACAGGACTCACTTTAGTTTCATTAGCGTTCTCTGTGCTCACAGTCCAATATGACTTCTTTCCCCATATGATATGAAATACCAAATCCATCTCCTCCCTTTACCATCCTTTTATCCTTCCCTCAAATACTTCTGTCCCCTTACCCCCTACCAAAAAAAATCAATATTATCATATATTAAATCCTACATACATTTTTTAATCAGTCACTGTTACTGGATTCCAACTGTCCTTTATTTCTTGTCATTAGCTACAATTCTTTATTATTGTATTTCATCTTTTTGTTTCTCCATTCTTTTTCTTTTTTATTAATTTATTTTTAACTGAAATACACAATAAGAAAAATGAAATATATTATAAACTTAAATAGAAAATGGAAAAAGGAAAGAAAAAATATTGATATTTGGGCAACAGAATGTAAGAGATGATTCAAAATATGCAGCAATAAACTTCCATTTCAAGAAAGCCTGTATAATAAATACTATATACTGTATTCAGAACTGTCCATCTTTTCTTTGCTTCTTTATAAGTTTTATTTTATTCTCTGCTCTGCACTTTTTACTTTCTTCTTTCCCTCCTTCCCTCCCCTCCCTGAGATCACTCCAACTAAACATAGGTATATATTTATATCTATATGTGTGTATGTATATATATATATGTGTGTGTGTGTACACATATACAAATATATACATGTATACATTTACATATATGAATGCTCATAAACAAAACAAATATATGCATACATACACATATAACACAATACACATATATACTCATAAACATAACACATGTACATATATTACATACATATAAATATACTTAGATACCTATAGCCATACTCCTACATTGACATACACATTCATATGCCTCTGGGTAAGACCATGCTATACTTCTTTGTCTTCTGTTTTTCTGAGGGTGAAAAACATCCTCCTTGATGAGCCTAGTTCTTTCCATATTTTTCTAAATCCACTAACTCATCATTTCCCACAGCACAGCAATATTTCAACCTCATACTGTCTAGTTATTTTAAATAGTCTAAAGCAATACTTATTAATATGGTTGACATGTCATAGTTTCCCTGTTTTTATCCTTGATTACATCTATTGTTGTTTTAACTTTGAGATCATGATTACTACCGGTGCTTTTTGCTCTAATAAATTCAACTATTTATTTGTATTTCAAGTTTGTGTATTTCTTATTTCCTATCACTCCTGACTCCTCTACTTTTTTTCTACCTGCTATCTTGCCCTCCTGTTACTTAATCTGTACCCTTCCAAAGCTTCCTCCCTTATCTTCTCCTCCTACCCTTTTCCTCTTACCCCCTTCTTTCTATCTGAATTTGGAAGATTCTCATAGCCTTCCAAATATGGATGCTATTCTTTCTTTATCCCATTTCCATTAATCTACACACACTTTTAGACAACCCCCTCATCCTAATCCTCACCCTTTTATTTCTTTATAAGTGTAGACTTTTATTCCCTTCTAAATGTATATATTATTTTCTCTTTAACCCAGATCTGACATGAGTAGAGTTTCCTCTAAAAATCCTTCACTTATTCTCTCCCCTCTCCATATCCCATTTCATGTTTTTCTGAATTTACAAGACATATATATATATACATAAATATGCATATGCATACATGTATACATTTATATATACACACATATGTGTATATATACATGTGTATATATATGTATGTATGTACATGTGTGTGTATATATATGTATGTATGTATATATGTATCCCTCTTTAACCCATTCCCATTGACAGTAAGGTTCTAAAACTACTTGCCCTCCTCCCCATCTAATTCCTTTGTGTCAGTTCTTCTTTTTACCCTTCCTCTAATTTTTATTACTCTTTTTTTCCTCTTTCTAAATGGCTTTACTTTTTAGAATCACATCATAAACATACCTGAATCTTTCCTTCAGATCACTCAATTACTAATAATAATCGTTGACATGTATTTTACATTTCTTCCTATAAAAAGTAAACAGTCTGTCCTTATTGAGCCCCTTGTAATTAGTCTTTGATGTGTACCTTATATTTCTCATTCGTCTTGTATGTCAATTTTTCTATTAAGTTAAGGGTTTTTTGGCCACAAAATCCTGAAAGTTTCTTGAATGTCTTTTTTTTTTCATTCAGGATCATGCTTAACTTTTCTGGGTATGATATTTTTGGCCATAACCCTAGTTTGTTTGCTCTTTGATATATAGTGTTCAAAGACCTGCAGTCTTTTAGTGTCACTGATGCTATGTCTTCTGTGATTCCAGTTGTGACTCTATGAAATTTAAATTGTTTTTTTTTCTTGATGCTCATAACTTTTTCTCTTTGAACTAGGGGTTTCAGAATTTAACTATAATATTCCTATATGTTTTCCCTGTAGGATCTCTTTCAGGTGGTGACTGGTGGATTTTTTTCTATTTCTACTCTCCCTACTTGTTCTAACACCTTAGGAAAATTTTCTTTTATTATTTCTTGTATTACTGTATCAAGATTCTTTTTTTTAAATCATAGAGTTCAGGTAGTCCAATTATTTTTATGCTTTCTCTTCTTGATCTATTCTCCAGATCAGTTGTTTTACTTATGAGTTATTTCACATTCTCTTTTCTTTTCCATTCTTGACTGCATTCATTACTTCCCCATTTCCAAGTTTACTTTACTTCTAAAAATTAGCAAACAATTCCTTGAATTCTATTATATTCCTTACTAAGCAAGGATCAGAGAGTAAAGGATAAATGATTGTCATGTTTGTATGTGCTTTGAATTGATCCAGTTTCTGCACAGGAAATTTTGAACAGTTTGGGCATATAGCATTTTCCATTATTTTCTAACTCCTCTCAAAACATTTTCATTCTTTGATCTTCACAAAATCTTTATCTTCCTTCATACATGCTCAAATGTGCAACAAAATGTCTGAGACCTTTGAAAGGCTTTCATTACTCCATTTAACTAATCATCATTTTTTCCTGCTTCCTTTCATTGACCAATTTCATGAATGTGTACATTCTACTTCCTACCAGTCCATTCTCTTATAATTGCTGGAAATCTGCATTCTATTTATCTGTTTCTGAATCTTCTGAATTTTCTCCCTGCCAGATTTTCAATGACTTTCTTCTTGCTAAATTCAATTTAATGCTTTCTTATCTCATTCTCTCTGAATTCTTTGTAAGAATGGATAATGTTGATCATCTACTTGTTATTGGAAAACTTTCTATTGACTTTCTTAATGCTGAACTATTTTTCTTTCTTCTTCTTTGCTCATTTGGTGTCTTCTTTGCTAGTCTCTCTCTTCCCTATACATGTTTTCCCCAAGTTTTATTTGTGTGCCTTCATTATACTTTATTAATACACACACACACACACACACACACACACACACACACACACACACTCCTTTGGTGAAGTGAACTCATCCTTCATGGTTTGAATTCTTTCTTCTAGGCCAGGAATGGGGAACCTGTGTCCTTGAGGCTACATGTGGCCTTCTACATCCTTGGGTGTGGCCTTTTGACTGAGTCCAAGATTTACAGAACAAATTCTTTTATTAAGGGGATTTGTTCTGTGAAGTTTGTATTCAGTCAAAGAGCTTCACTGGAGGACCTAGAAAACCACACATGACCTTGAGACCACAGGTTCCCCACCCCTATTCTAGACTCTCAGATCTCCACCTTGTGTACTGACTCTCAATTACATAAAGTTCATATTTTTGAGAACCACTTTACTTTTATGTCTTACCATCACCTCAAACTCAACATTTGTAAAGTAGAACACACCTTCTTCCCTCTTTTTTTCTCAAATATTATTTTTTCTATCAGTGGAATGGTTATTGTATCAGTCTTACAACCCAACTCATTACCTTACTGTGGTCTTTTATCCTTTTCTCTTCCCTATTCTTTGCTAATATTAATTGTATCCACTCACTTTCATACATTTATCCATTTTGGAATGTATTTCATTTTTTGTAAATATTCAAGATGTCAAATTTATCTGAAATATTTGCCCTATTTATTATTTTCTCCAGTTTTCTAATAAGTCCTTTTTCCCTCTATTCAGAATCCAAATTAATGTTTTTAATGCACTTTTATCATCTTTCAGTATCCTGTTTATTTGCTGCCTGTTGTTCCAAATTCAGACTCCTCTGTATGGTTTTGAAGCCTCCATATACTAAGTTTCCAATCTTATTTTCCACCTTCCATACGCATCACATTGATTTCCTCACTTCCCCTGTCCACATGTACATCCTACTCATCATGCTCCATCCCCAAAATAACTTCTTTTCTCCTCCAGCCATCCAAAGCTTGCCCATTATTCAAAGAAAGCTCAAAATCTGTCTCTGTAATGGAGCTTACTCAGATGACTCCTCTGCATATTGATGAATGTTCAAGTAATTGTTAGGCATTTGTTAAAAACATGCTACCACAACAAGTGCTAACTTTATAAAGATTAAAATTAAATATTTTCTTACCTCAAGCAGCTTATATTCCTTCTAGTTCTCTAATCTTTTAGTCTTTACCCTAAATATTATTCACGTTAGCACTTGTAATTGTTTTCTAGTTCTTTTATGTGTGTTAGTGTTGTATCCTAAACTAAATATTAATTTTTGGGGGTATAAGAGACATATGGTACCTCCTATAGTATATATGGTACCTCATGTTTCTTTCGAATGCCTTTCTATGTCTCATATAGTATTTAACACAATGCAATATCTAAGTGAACATTTTTAAAAAGTTTCTCAAAGCATGGAGGACTACAAAATATTAATGCTGAGCTAACTTTCTCTGTCCCTGATCCAGGTTGATAGGCAACGGATGAGTTTTGTTTCTTTTCATTTTGTACTTGGTCTGCCCTGGGATGAACAAACAGAATCATCTTTATGCAAAACTTTATAAAATGGAGTAATTAATGGAAAAACACTTGTAAAAATTGTTGATATTTATAGAACATAGAAGATAAGCTTTTAAAGGGAAAATATTGCTTCATTTCAATTGTTATATGCACAGTATTAAACTTACATCCATGTAGATAGTAGATGATTAATAATTATTTGTTGAATTGAGCTAAATTATTAAGTAACCAAATAACTTGTGCTGGCAGCTGCAGTTGCTTCTTCAAAGCCTACAGTAGAGTGATTTTATTGGGAAGTGTTTCTCATGATTATGTATCCACCATTCAGTCACTAAATAATTTTCCAAAACTATGTATTACCACATCACTTTTGCCCTTTCTAATACTCAGTAAACCCCAGTGAATCTTTTCCTCTAGGATCAAACAAACTATTCTGTTTGGCTTTTTAAAGCTCTCTACAACTTGATGCCCTCTTACCTTTACAGTTTTCTTATATACCATTTCTTCTATGCACTTAACGATCTCGCCATGCAGACTTTTGTTTTCCCACCACAATCCATCTCCTAACTCCATGATTTTGCAATGGTTCTCTTCCATGTCCGTGAAACTCTTTCCTCACCTTCACTTTTTTGGAGTCTCTAGTTTCCTTCAAAACTAAGTTCAACGACTATCATCTACCTCAAGGTTTTCGTAGACTCTCTAGTAGCAACTAGAGACTTCCTCTCCAATATGCTTTATATGTGTTTTGTATATCTGTATGCATTTTGTATAATCTATACATATAAATGCTATCTCCCTCATTACAAGGTAAGATTCTTTTTGAATTTGTTTTAGTTTTTCTACTACATAGGATGGAGTAGGTGTTTAATGAGTGTTTAACTGACTGATGCTTTTCAACATAGAGGGATCAGAGGAGAAGGAAAATTTATAGTTAGTGTGGGAAGGGTGATTAAAAATACAATCATTATTGATAGAAAAAACACTCATTTTAAAAATAATTTTTACATAAATATATTGCTTTTCTCTGACTTTTGTGGGGGATTTTTAACTCAAAAAGCGTGTCTTCTTTTTCCTGGGAAGACCCAGTTAATCAATGCAGTAAACTCTGTTATCTGGCATTCCATCAAGCATTAATCTCTATTAGCTGGCATAACTAAGTTTCACCAGTATAATGGTCACTGAAGCTCATAATTATGACCTCAAAGTGCTATAAGATTCTAAAATGCCTTATGAATCATCAAAGGAAGATTAAATTGTGTTCATCTCAGGTTTTGTACTAACTGTATTTTATTGTATTCTAATCTATTCTGTTTTTCTGAAGACAGAATTAGTATATGAACATAGATATATAACCATAAATCATGTAGAATATATGATATATGCCTATATATGCATCCATACACAAAATTCTTTTAGCTCTGATATTTGATTAACCAGAAAATCAATTCCCTGACTACATTGTATAGCTGAGACTTTATTGTACAAGTTTTGAACTATTTGTTCATAAGTAAGAATAACATCTTTTACCTATGAGAGAACAGAGACACATACACACGTAACATTAGGACACCAAGAATGGAATAACTGAAAGTGCTAAAACAAGCCTTCAGAACTCCTAGTAATTTGTTCTTTTTGAACACCTCATATGATGCCATATTATAGCTATTTTAATAAAGTATATTCTGAAATATTAGATTTCAGAATAATATTATTTAAGTAGATCAAATTAAGCATAATCAAGACCTAGTAATTGGTCACCTTTAAACTGTTCTTCCTTCTCAGTGTCTCAAATCAGCAATAACAAATATGTACTTACAAAATAAGAAAAAAAATGAATGATACTAAGAAACGAGTCCCTGAAGCTAATACACACCCTCCAACAAAAACAAAACAAAATAAGACCCTAGTAAGACCTTGCCCCTCCCAGTCTGCTTTAACTGCTATTTCACCCCTCCTCAAAAGACCCATCCTAGACTGGTCTATAACCAAACTCCCTATCACAGTTCTAAATATCCCTGTACTTATTTATGCCCTATCCCCATGAAATAATGCTACATGCTTTCTCCATCTCCTAGTGAGTCTCAGGACATGTTTCAAGTTTCAGAAATGAGATCATACTTGAGTGGCTCTTTGATAACTGCCCGAAGCTTATCCAATGTCCTCTGGGAAGCAGTGAAACTATTCCCACAAGTCAAACCGGTAATATCCAGAACCAGAATACCAAGAGGAAACCAAAGATAAGTGCTAATACCTCAGAGCAATATAGACAATATTCCCAAAGCACCCTTAGTTCTTAATCTTCACAACAAAGAAATAAATTTCAAAAGGAAGGAACCAATAATCCAATATTTGATTAACCCTTTCTGACATAAAAGGGAAAGGAATTGTAATAGAAGCCTGATTATAGGCAGACTGAAAGCAATGAAAAAGAGCAAAGAGAATAAACAGGTGAAGAGAAAAAGAATAAAAGATGCATCCTCAAGAGTGCAAGGTAGCATGGCATCATGATTAAACCGCTTGATATGGAGTTAAGAAGGTATGGATTTGAATCTTGACTCTGACTGTAACTAACTCAATAATCCTGGACAAGTCACTTAACCTCTATGAGTCTCAGTTTCCTCATTTGTAAAAGTAAGAGTTAGATTCAATAATGTCAAAAGTTCTATTCCGGTTCTAAAATTATAGTCCCATGATGCTATAAGATTTTACATAGAACATATTCTATTAAATTCTACCATCTATTCCAGGAACAAATATTACATAGAAGATCTATAAGGATAAGATAAATCAGAATGCTGCACAGAGACACTTGAAATACATGTAAAAATGCTAACAGATGGTAGGTCATGAAATGGAGAAAACCTTGAGTATATCAAAAATCACTCTTTATATGAGGTTGACAGAGATAACTCAAAGGAAAAATGTAACAGTAAAACCTAATATAGAGAGACTATTTTCTAGAAAATAGCCATTCTCAAACTTCTTTATCTCTGGATCTCTGCATTCTTAAAAAATTATTAAGAAACTTCCCAAGGAGTTTTTGTTCTTATGGGTTTTATCTATCAATATTTATTGTTTTTTAAGTATTACCATGTGGATAATTTTGACTTTGCAGACTGTTGAAAGGGTCTTAGGGACCTCCAGGGATCCCTAGACAACAAATTAAGAACCACTGTTCTAAAATAATGCAGAAAGTATAGGAATTTGGAAGAGTAAGAGTCTCTGTGGAGTTAATGATTAATAGGAAAGCTTAATTTACTATAAATGAATGATATTAAAGTTATGAGAAAGACTGAGGGAGGAAAAGAAGATTTTGTATACCAGTTTCATCTGACTTGGTGAGGGGAAGGGTAAACAAAAAATAAAAAAGAGCAGTAGTTGATCAATATGTTGAAACAATATTTTTTTAAAATGACAACACTATTCACATTAATATATAGATTTATTTCTATCACAATTGAATTATCAAAGAGCTACTTTATACCACTTAGAAGAATTGCAACACAATTAATTTGAAGAAGCAAAAAGGATAGCATTTTTTTCCTAATCCCTTCATTTTTTAATTTTTTAAAAAATTATTTATTTTTAGTTTCCAACACACACTTCCACAAGACTTTGAGTTCCAAATTTTCTCCCCATCTCTCCCTTCCTCCCACCCAAGACAACATGCATTCTGATTACCATTTCCCCCAATCTGCCCTCCCTTCTCTTAACCCCATTCCCTCTATTTTTCTTGTAGGTCAAGACAGATTTTTATACTCTGTTCCCAGTTGCATATAAACACATTTTTTAACATTCATTTTTAAAATTTGAGTTCCAACCATTCTCCTTTCCTCGCTCCCCACCTATCCTCACTGAGAAGGCAAGAAATTCAGTATAGGTTATACATATGTAGTTATGTAAAACACTTTCATAGCAGTCATATTATGAAACACTAACTATATTTTCCTCCATCATATCATGTCCCCATTTATTCTATTTTCTCTTTTGACCTATCCCTACCCAATTACTACTAATTACCCTCTCCTCCCATTTGTTCTCCCTTCTCTCATGCCCTCACCCCCCACTTATCCCCTTCCCCCCTACTTTCTTGTAGTGTAATATGGATTTTCATACCAAACTGAGTGTGCATGTTAAACCCTCCTTAAGCCAAATGCGATGAGAGCATGGTTCACTCTTTCCCTCTCACCTTCACCCTCTTCCCCTCCATTGAAAAAGCTTTTCCTTGCCTCCTTTATGTGAGATAATTTGCCCCATTCTATTTCTTCCTTTATCCTTCCAATATATTCCTCTCTCACCTCTCAATTTTATTTTTTTAGATATCATCCCTTCCTATTCAACTCACCTTGTGCCCTCTGTCTATGTGTATGTAATATCTCCAACTACCCTAATAATGAAAAAAGCTCAAGAGTTACAAATATGATCTTTCCAAGTAGGAATGTAAATAGTGCAACTTTACTAAGTCCCTTGTGATTTCTATTTCCTGTTTACCTTTTCGTGGTTCTCTTGATTCTTTGTTTGAAAGTCAAATTTTCTGTTCATCTCTGGTCATTTCAACAAGAATGCTTGAAAGTCCTCTATTTCATTAAATGACCATTTTTGCTGGGCAGATGATTCTTGGTTTTAATCCTAGCTCCTTTAACCTCTGGCATATCATATTCTGAGTCATCTGATCCCTTAATGTAAAAGCTGCTAGATCTTTTGTTATCCTGATTGTATTTCTACAGTGCTCCAATTATTTCTTTCTGGCTATTTGCAATATTTTCTCCTTGACCTGGGAGCTCTGGAACTTGGCTACAATATTCCTAGGAGTTTTTCTTTTGGGATCTCTTTCAGGAGTCAATCTGTGGATTCTTTCAATATCTGTTTTGCCCTCTGGTTCTAGAATATCAAGGCAATATTCTTTGAAAATTTCTTGAAATATGATGACTGGGCTACTTTTTTGATCATGGCTTTCAGGTAGTTCTATAATTTTAAAGTTTTCTCTCCTGAATCTATTTTCTAGGTCAGTTGTTTTTCCAATGACATATTTCACAGTCTGCTAATATTTCATTCCTTTGTCTTTGTCTTATAATTTCTTGATTTTTATGCAGTCATTAGCTTTCATCCACTCCATTCTCATCATTAGGGAATTATTTTCTTCAATGCGCTTTTGTACCTCATTTTCCATCTGGCTAATTCTGCTTTTTAGGGCATTCTTATCCTCATTGACTTTTTGGATCTCTTTTGCCATTTGAGTTAGTCTATTTTTTAAAGTGTTATTTTTTTCAGCATTTTGGTGTCTCTCTTAGCAAGCAGTTGACTTGTTTTTCATGATTTCCTTGCATCACTGTCATTTCTCTTCCCAATTTTTGCTCTATTTCTTTTACTTGATTTTCAAAATCTTTTTTGAGCTCTTCTATGACCTGAGACCAATTCATATTTTTTCTTGGATACTTATGTGTAGGAGCTTTGACTTCTTGTCTTCTGTTTGCATACTTTGATTTTCCTTGTCACCAAAGTAAGATTCTATTGTCTGATTCATTTTTCAGTTTTTTCTCATTTTCTCAGCTATTCATTTGGCTTATGCGCTCTTTGACAAGATAGTTCTCTTCTTCCAAAAACTATAGCATTCTAAGATAAATGAAAAAAAATAAGATTGAGGATCCATATTCAATATGAACTCTTGCAAAACCTGGGGAAGAAAGTAAGATTAGATCAGTACCTTACACCATCTACCACAATAATAATCCAGATAAACATAGACACTAAATATAAAATATCACCTTGTGCATTAAGAAAGCAAAATAGTACTTTTCATAAATATGGCTTGGTGATGGGGCAGGGGAATAAACAATCAAATAAAGAACAGATATAAATATTAAGCCAAAATTCAATGCCTCAGATGAAATTCAAAGTTTTGCCTTGAACCAAAGGATGCAACTAAGAAGAGAAACTACTCACTGTGAAAAAAAATCTTGTCAACTAGCTATGAAAAAAGTGATATCCAAGATATATCTATATCTATGTAATTGATTAAAAAATATGGGGCCAAGTGTCATTCTCCCATGGATAAATAATAATAGCATATGGAATAAAGTTCACAACAAAAAAAGAAATTCAAATTATCAACAAAAGTATGATAAATACTCCATATCATTATTATTAGGAGAAATTCTAATTAAAATAGTTACAATTTCACATGCACATCCATTTGGTAAAGTTGATAAATGACTGTGACAGTCACTAGTGAGGGTGGGATATTGGGAAACAACAGATGAATATCATTTGGATAGATATGTGAATTGAGCTTACTAATCTGAAAAGACAATCAGAATTATGCAAGAAGTCAATAAAGTTGCACACTTTGGTGAAATCATACCACTAGTGGTCATACACTGCACAGTCAGTAATGATAAAGGAGAAATTTTTCATGTATAACAAGTTATTAATCATCTCATTTTTGCCACGGGGTGAAAGAGTGCAAATAAAGTATGTCCATTAAATGGGAAATACCTGAATAAACTGTGGTACCTAAATGTAATGGAATATTATTTTTCACTTTAAGAAATGATGTGTAGAAATTCAGAGAAATAGGAAAGATTTGGATAGATTGCTATGAAGTCATGAGACTAGAAGGCACAGAATGAATAAAGGGCCAGCAAAGTAAAATGTAAAGTATGCTTGATATGCAGACAGAGAACATGAGTTTGAATCCCACCTCTGTTATTCATCACCGTTGTAATATTGGCCAAATCACTTAACTAATTTATTCATGAATTTCCTTATCTGTGGTAGTAGGGAGTTGAACAAGATGTCATCTGGGTTCCCTTTGAGAGTGATAAATCTAGGACTGTATGATTCTAAATAAAAAATACATCAAAAATGTTGCTGAATTCAGTTATCACAAAGCCCAGAGATAAGAAAATGAGGTAACATGTATTCTTCATCTTTGTAGAGAGGTAGGGACTTACAGCTGTGGAGTAATGATGTACAACTGTGCCATCAGCTGCTAATCTTGTGTTTGCTTTATCAACTGTTTTGCTCAAAATGGAGGAGTTAATAGAGGAGTATATTAGAAACTGATTGTGATACAAAAAAAGAGACATAAATAAAAGTAACAAATTAAGACAAAAGGATTGATGGGTTATTGGATTCGATATGGCAATTCTGTGTAGTCTATTAACCTAGCATTTATAGCAGTGGAGTCATGTAACTTTGAAAATATTTTTTAAATGACTGATCAAATTAAAATCCTTGAAGTGAATAGAGGGAACTTAATTATTGTAACTCAAAATTAATTTATCCTGAAGTTTGCAGTGTTTTATAAAGCAGATCTGTGGTCTTTTTTTTCTGTCCTTTTAATCACTATACTTTGAATTTCCCTACATTCACAGATTCATAGGTTCTTAGACATGGAAGGAACCTCAGAGATAATCTAGTCCTTCCTGCTCATTTTAGAAATGAGGAAACTGAATCATAATAATTAGTCAGATTATTTTCAATCAACCTTCAATATTATTTTCAATAAGGCACAGTAATACTCATCACTTTCATTTTGTTTTTAATGGAAAGCATATTGGGTTTTATTAGAAAGAGTTGGAAGGCAGCAAATTAGTTAATTATTGAGTTAGAATTCTGTAACATCACTTAAGTTATATTGATTCAGGTCCAAGGCAAGTATTGTCTAATATTTTCACAACTTTTTTTCCAAAATACTTTTACAAACACTTTCACGTTTTTTCCTTGCAAGTTTTGTTTATTTATTTGGGGATAGAAAAGCTATTTATATATGTTACATATGCATATATTTACATTTTCTAGAAATAAAAATAAATTTCCCAAACATTTCCTATCAACTTATTAAAAATTCAATATACTTAAATTTTCAGTTTTTCCTTCACCTGCTTTTATCTTTTTCAAAAGTAATATTTTGTCCCTCTAGTTTCATCTCCTGACGAAGAATGCAGCTATAGTCATCATTTTTCCTCTTATAATTTTGTCTAATTCTTTCCAAAAGTCTTTGGTAGTAGCAAGCTACAGCAAACAAATGTGGTGTCTCTACCTCTTCTCACCTTTCTCTTGGATTGTGAAGATAAATTGGACTTGCCAAGGAAGGTTGAGAAAATGAGGACAGTAGAGCCTATAAACAGCAAACAGAACCCTTGGAAGGGTTAGTTTTAGGGTGAAGATCTAGAATATACTATAAAATGATTCAATTAAAGCAAGAGGGAATTGGTAAGTCACAGAAAAAATGGCTAAGAGGAGAATTTTATTTTAAAGAACAGAATGTCCTGGGAATGGAGTGTTAGGTTTTCCTACATGTGAATCCTGGGAGAAATGCTGCTAACTTGGTCCGAAACATCTCTTCACTGTGTTCTGAGATGAGAAGAACAAAATATCATGCCAGAAAACAGAAAATACGGATACATTGAGTTCTTAATAAACTTATATAAAATGTTTGAATAATTTATTTTCATTTTGGAATATATGAATACATTCACATGTTAAATATTCCCAAGAAATTTGCACTTTAATAGAGGAAGATAAGGGGATTGAGATTGGACCTTTGATGTCATGGAATAAGAACTCCCAGTGAGAAAAATTGAACCACTGCAACTTAGAACTTCCTCTGTAGTTTTTAGTCTTAGAGAGTAGACTAGAAAAACCAAAGATTAAGTAACTTGCTCATAGTCACACAGTCAATAAGTGTTAGGGGCAGAGTTTGAATTGGTCTTCCTGGCTCCAAGGGCAACTCTCTGTCCACTGCAGAAATGACCTCTCATCATGAAAGACATACACAAATATGTATACATATGTGTATGTACACACATACATATGTATGTATGTATGTATATGTATATAATTGTATATATGTATATGTGTATATATATGCATACAGAAATTAGGTACAAAATGGGTACAATAGAATTTTTCTTTGAGGAGAGCTAGATGTAAGACAGTAACAGCTGGAAAAGTCTATAGAAACGAGCTGAATCTTGAAGTAAACAAGGTATTTGAAAAGATTGGGACAAAGAATACGTGCATGGGAAATATGGCATCATATACAATAAACAGTGAACAGGCTTGTTTGACCTGAAGAATGAATGAAAGGAAGTAATGTACAATAAGGCTGCAACAGGAAGTTGGGGTTAGGTTTTGCCAGTCTTTAAATACCACAGGAGTTATACTGGATGGTAGAGGTTTCAGATGAATTGTTAATTGCAAAAGGCAATGTTAAGATTAAACCAACCCCTCAGGGTGCCTGTTTTCTTTAGAGTCTCTGAGATAGCAAGATCTTGTGCTTTTTCTTGTCTAGTATTCCCCAGGACATGACCAAATTCAAAGGTACCTTAGCCTTCTATAGGTTTTATAAGCCCAATGAGTCCCCAAAATATTTAACAAAGTGGTTGTTCTGTGAGAGAATAGTGTTCACCCCCAAACTTTTCACAGGTTCTATTTATCTTGCCCCATGTCTTTATCTTGGTTTGCACTAGCCATTTGTTATGCAAAATATTCCTCATGACATTATCTGCTTGATTTCATTTCTTCTACATTTTGATACCTCTTTGTGATCATTTAAATGTCTTCATTTTCAAGTCCACCAATTTATATTCTATGCATTTCTTTTTCTGTTGCTATTTCCCACTGTAATACTTCTATGATTTGCTTTCACAGTTCACTCCATTTGTTTTTGAAAATCTGTTGGTAGCCAATATTCTCTTCACAATAGGGAGGTGGAATTTGAAACTTATCTTAGATATTCATCTTCTTCTCTCTGAAAGAAAAATCTCAAGTATATTATACTGTAAAACAAGCCTATATTGGTGATATCTAGCCCTTACTGAGCTACTTTGCCATGTTCTTTTGAGTCATGTATGCTTTGTCAAGAGAACCAAATCTCTATTGGTGAAAACCACATAAAACCATTGAACAAGAAATGACCATGATCCTCACAGGTCCTTGCAACGGATAGTATCAAAGGTCTTGGTCAGGGTAACAAATGTATATAAAGAGAAATGCTCCTGGCATTTCTCCTGAAGTTATCAAACACCATGTTGACCATTCCAAAGCCCCTTCTAAGGCCTCACTGACTCTCAGGCAGGTAAATGTCTTTCAGATGATTAGTCAGCTAATTAAGGAGGACTTTGACAAGGATTTTAGCAGTAATTACTAGACAAGGGATCCCCCTGTTGTTGTTACAGAACAGCCAAATTCCTTTTCTTCTGTGGAGATAGACAGTGGATGTATCCTTAAGTTCGTGGAGGATGACTTCCTCTTGCCATGTAATTTAGAAGATTTCAGTTAACTTCTGCATGAGCAACAAACTCCCTGCCTTGTAAATCTCTGCTGGATTGAAATCAGTGCCAGGCACTTTGCCACTTGAGAGGAGCTTGATGGCCTTCAGTACCTCTTTTTCAGTTGGAGATTTGGCTAGAGAAGAATTGATTACAACCTGCAGTGTACAATCAATGGCTTCAGCACTGGTTGGTGATGGTCTGTTAAGAATATTGAAGTTTTAAATCTATCTATAGAGGATCATGTCCTTGTCACTGATCAGTGTGGCTCCATCAACTCTGAGTAGTTGAAAAGCTAATGGATCACTTGTCCCCAATCCATAGTAATTCTTTCTGAACTCATTTTGGTCTGATCAACCACAACCAAGATGTCATACTCTGACTCCAATATTGTGATGTCATTGGTCTTTTTCAAAACAAGGGGCAAACAACAATAACAATAACAAGGTTGGAACAAGTCAATCTTCAATTCAGGCATTATCTAACAATCACAAGGCTGTCTATTCTGAACTTATTGTTCCCATTAATGCATTTCTATGTGATATGATGACTACCATTCTTGTTATTTTCTTACTATACTTCTATTCTTACATATGAATATTCCAAATGTAGCAGAAGTTATACATCTGCCCCAAAATGAAGGACACTGTGACAAATGTTTATAGGGTTAAAGAACAGTGGGCCAAAGGAGGAAAAAAGTGAGAGGAGATAGCATCAAGACAGATTTTTCAAGAGGAGAGGGTGGACTGAGATGGAGCAAGGACAGAGAGAGGAATTTTGATGTAATTGTTTTGGGGAGTCTGTGTTTGCTTCCAGCCACTACAGCAATGGATGACCTAGGCTGATCCTGTCTCAAGGGACTCCTTATCCACCTCATTCATAATCATAGAGGAAATTTTGAGGTGAACAAAGAAGTCAATATTTTTGGAAACCCATGAGGCCTAGAACACCCAGATGGTAAAGGCAGGTTTGGAGGAAACAACATCTGAATCCATATTGTCCTTGGCTGAGCTTGAGTATGAAGCTGAGACAGCCAAGTTATCCTGGATTGCAACTTTTCTAAACATTAACCTTTAATGGAAAAGTACAGAAGAATATTTACTTACTTCCTCTATCAACTTCTACTTCTCAGATGAGTATATACAAAGAGGTTGAGTTTAGGCATCTGAGCTGTATCTGAGAACACTAGGGTTCAGTCCACGCCCATACTTTAAGTAAGGACTGCCTTTTTTTCTGGGAAAAACTGCAAAGGGTGTGTGGACCATTGTGCTAATATGTATGTGTGTATGTATATATATATATGTATATATATATATATATATATATATATATGTTTCATTTTATTCCTATCTTTTTTGTCCTTTAGTTGTTGGTAACAAAACTGTATATAGTCAAAATCTACTTGTATGGTCATCTTATTATGTCATGCACACATGATTAGGGCACATTGAATGGAAATGCAGCTCTAAGGGGAAGAATGCTGAATCTTCCCTAGATAGAAGATCAAGTCAAGAGTTTGATTGTATAAATTCAAGTAGACCTCAGCCCTTGATTTGCAGACCTTCTATCTAACCACTTATTCCATTTCCTACTGCACATGTCTCCTGAGGAAGGTGGCAATGGATGTAGTACAACTTCTATATCCTGCTGCCTGGGAGACTACTGCCTCTGTTCCCCCTCTCCTGATCATCAGCCTTAGGTGAGAAGAGGATTGACCTTTCAACTCACCACATGACTGTACATCTTCTGTCTCCTGCTGTGGTTGTCCCCAAAGAAAAGTGGTAAGAACCCTTATATAACTTCGAAATGCAGCAGCTTAAGGTAACTTCTACATTCTGCTGTGTTTGCCAGCCAAATCTCTCACCTCTCAATCTTCTGTAATAAGGAAAGCCATTGAATGTGAAGAGGAGCAAGCTACCTTCTGAACACAGGGCTTAAAACTCCTATTGTGTGAGTCCCTTAAGGGAAGAAGAGGAAAGTTGGTAGGCAGTGGGACTTTCATTTCCTGCTGTGCAGTTTTGGCTTCTATGTCCTGCTGTTCTGTCTCCTACCTAATCTTTGACCTTTGGAGGGAAGATGAGAAGTGAAATGAAGCATGTCATCTGACTGTCTACTTTTCATGCCATGCTACTAATCTGTATTTCCTGATCTCCAGCCTTCCCTGGGAATAGGAATGGCAACTCCCACTAAATAATAAACATGTTTCTACACAGTCATAACTTATACACACTCCATTCTCCCACTACCTAAATCCTTATTCTGTTGTTTCTTAATCCTCCCACCCCTAAATCCTCCCAAAATCCTAACCAAACACTACCCATCTTTTCCACTGTGCCTGGAATCTCTTCTTTCCTTATCTATGCCTCTAGGTTTTTTTCAAGATCTTTGATTTGTTCAACATATATAGGCCTTATTCACACAGTTCTGATTGAATCAACCAAGAAGTTTTCTCATTCAACAAAGATAATTATTTTTGAGTAGGTGAGATAATCTTTGGAATTTACCCTAATACTTTTTTTGAATCAGTGCCTAGATTGTCACTGTCATGATTATCAAGATTATGATAGCTGACTCTTCCAAGCTTTTTACACGGGGTTTTTGGGTTTCCATAAACATACTTGTACTTGACTTTTGACATTTTATGCATCAATCTGTGTGCGAAGAATACGGTTTTCTCCTAGTAGCCATGTATTTCTCCCTATTTGTCAAAGACCATCATGACTGTTCATCACTTCATCTATATACCTTCTTCCCCCTCCAAATAATAATATGCTTCCATGGTAGTAAGGAACCTGAAAGTATTTTCTATAACAATGAGCAACTGAGGGAAGAGCCAAGATGGCAGAGTAGAAAGATACACATATACTAGCTCCAAACCCACAGCCCATAAAATACCTGTAAAGAAGAATTCCCAACAAATTGTGGAGCAGCACAAGCCACAGAACAACAGAGTGGAGGAGATTTCTGTTCCAGAGAGACCCGAAAGACCTACACCAAGGACCCTTGCACACCGGACCCGGAGCAGAGTCTAGCATTGCCTCCGCCTCATGGCACTGAGAGGAGCAGATCTGAGCAGGATTCAGGGACAGAATCTTCAGCTACCTCCCAAGTCCCTCCACCCACGGGTGTTAAAGGTTAGTGAGAGAGTCCTTTTGGCTGGCCAAGAAGAGAGTGGGGTGTCCCCATAACTCAGGCCCCCTCGGGAGGCAGCAGCAGAGGCAGCAGTGGACAAGGGCTCCCAAAGCAGGGAGGAGCTTGGATCCTTTGTTGAAGGTCTCTGCATAAACCCCCTGAGGGAACTGAGCCCCTTGTGGAGGGACTGCCCCCACCTGAGCACCTGAACTTAATCTCAAACTGAATAGCTGCCCTGCCCCCGGCCAAAGCCCTGATGCTGGGAAGCAGCATTTGAATCTTAGACCTCAAGCACTGGCTGGGCTGATCTGGAAACAAGGTGGGTGTGGAGAGGACACTCAGAAGTCAAGTCACTGGCTGGGAAAAAGCTCAGAAAAGGGGGAAAAAAATAAGACCATAGAAGGCTACTTTCTTGGTGAACAGATATCTCCTCCCATCCTTTCAGATGAGGAAGAACAAGGCTTACCATTGGGGAAAGATACAGAAGTCCAGGCTTCTATATCCCCAACATCCAGAATAAATATTCAATGGGCTCAGGCCATGGAAGAGCTCAAAAAGGATTTTGAAAATAAAGTTAGAGAGGTGGAGGAAAAACTAGGAAGAGAAATGAGAGAGATGAAAGAAAAGCATGAAAAGCAGATCAACACCTTGCTAAAGGAGACCCAAAAAAAAGCTGAAGAAAATAGCACCTTGAAAAATAGGTTAACTCAATTGGCAAAAGAGGTTCAAAAAGCTACTGAGGAGAAGAATGCTTTCAAAAGCAGAATTAGCCAAATGGAAAAGGAGGTTCAAAAGCTCACTGAAAAAATAGTTCTTTCAAAATTAGAATGGAACAGATGAAGGCTAATGACTTCATGAGAAACCAAGAAATCACAAAACAAAACCAAAAGAATGAAAAAAATGGAAGATAATGTGAAATATCTCATTGGAAAAACAACTGACCTGGAAAATAGATCCAGGAGAGACAATTTAAAAGTTAGGGGACTACCTGAAGGCCATGATCAAAAAAAGATCCTAGACATCATTTTTCATGAAATTATCAAGGAAAACTGCCCTGAGATTTTAGAACTAGAGGGCAAAATAGGTATTCAAGGGATCCAGCGATCACCACCTGAAAGAGATCCAAAAAGAGAAACTCCTAGGAACATTTTGGCCAAATTCCAGAGTTCCTGGTCAAGGAGAAAATATTGCAAGTAGTTAGAAAGAAACAATTCAAGTATTGTGGAAATACAATCAGGATAACACAAGATCTAGCAGCTTCTACATTAAGGGATTGAAGGGCGTGGAATATGATATTCTAGAAGTCAAAGGAACTAGGACTAAAACCAAGAATCACATACCCAGCAAAACTGAGTATAATACTTCAGGGGAAAAAATGGTCTTTCAATGAAATAGAGGACTTTCAAGCATTCTTGATGAAAAGACCAGAGCTGATAAGAAAATTTTACCTTCAATCACAAGAATCAAGAGAAGCATGAAAGGGTAAACAGCAAAGAAAAATCATAAGGGACTTACTAAAGTTGAACTGTTTACATTCTTATGTGGAAAGACAACATTTGTAACTCTTGAAACTTTTTTCAGTATCTGGGTAGTTGGTGGTATTACACACACACACACACACACACACACACACACACACACAAAGAGCACAGGGTAGATTTAATAGAATGGGATCATATCTTAAAAAAATGAAATTAAGGGGTGAGAGAGAAATATATTGGGAAGAGAAAGGGATAAATGGAATGGGGCAGGTTATCTCTCATAAAAGAGGCAAATAAAAGACTTTTCAGTGGAGGGAGAAAGAGGAAAGGTGAGAGAAAAAACATGGAGTTTACTCTCATCGCATTCAACGAAAGGAAGGAATAAAATGCACACTCATTTTGATATGAAAACCTGTCTTACAATACAGGAAAGTTGGGGAGAAGGGGATAAGCAGGGTGGGGGGGATGATGGAAGGGAGGGCAGTGAGAGGAGGGAACAATTTGAAGTCAACACTCTTGGAAAGGGGCAGGATCAAAAGAGAGAATAGAAGCAATGAGGGGCAGGATAGGATGGAGGAAATTATAGTTAGTCTTACACAACATGAGTATTATGGAAGTCATTTGCAAAACTACACAGATATGGCCTGTATTGAATTGCCTGCTTTCCCAAAGGGAATGGTTGGGGAGGGAGGGATGGGGATAAGTTGGAACTCAAAGTTTTAGGAACAACTGTGTTGAGCATTGTTCTTGCAAGTGGGAAATAGAAATACAGATAATGTGGTATAGAAAGTTATCTTGCCCTACAGGACAAAAGAGAAGATGGGAATAAGGGAAGGGAAGAATGTTAGAAGAGAGGGCAGATTGGTGATAGGGGAAATTAGAATACTTGGCATTTTGGGCTGAGGGGAGAGGAGAAATGGGGAGATAATTTGGAACCTAAAATCTTTTGAAAATGAATGTTGAAAAGTTAAATAAATAAATTAGAAAAAAAAAAAGAACTTTTACCTTCTCTAGGGGCAACGTTAGACAAATATATATACATATATATATATATCTTGGCCTCAGTCTCATTTACATAAAAATCTGCTTAGTGGTAGATATTGATTAATAATTTTAATAATAGCAACAAATGGCAATAAATAGCCATTGTATAACACCTACTTTGTATCAGATGTTCTGCTAAGCATTTTCCAAATGTTGTCACATTTTATCCACACTGAAAATGCTAGTATTGCCATTTTACAGTTAAGGAAATTGAGGCACACAGATACTAAGTTGACTTACCCAAGATCACAGAGTTACTAAATATTTGAGGCTAGATTTGAACTCAAAGTTTCTTGACTCCAAAGCCAGTATTCTAGTTATATGGGAATAATAATCGCACCTACTTCTGAGGGTTCTTATGAAGACTGAAGATTGAATGAGACATGAATTTTAAAGCACTTAGCATAGTTCCAGGCTCTTGGTAAAGACTATATAAATATTAATTATTATTATCATAAATTATTCATTGTGTGACTTAGGAGCCTAATTACTAGAAGCCCCATAGTTATATGAGTAGTGGAGTAGGTAAAAACTTGGTGGAAGAAACAGCTTTGTTATTCTGGCTTCTGACGAGAAAGGACACATGGAGTTCTAGGTTCTTTTCATAGTCTGATAGAGGAAAGACTTTGTAAAGAATCTGACACATAGGGAAACCAGTTCTTAAATCATGTACTTGTTTCTAACTTACCACACAGAAGCAGATGCAGAGGTAGTAAGGAGAGGGGAGGAGTGTGGGAGGGTGATACTGTTATTTTGAAAGATTTGTACTCGTAGTTCTTGGCCATCTCCAATATTATCTGCATGGAGGTGGTGGTTGACATCGTTTGACTGGCCTGGAACATGCTGCCTCTTGCCTCTCCCTTAGGATATTTTAGTTAAGCTGGCTTGCTTTCCTTCTTGAGGCCTGGAGAATACAGGTGATTTGATGTCATACTGGACTCTGATAACGGTAAGAATGAACTCTTCATTATTTAAATCCAAACAATTTGCACAGCCATCAAAATAATATCAGAGAAGCAGAAAAATAAAAAAGACAGCTGAAACCCAGAGAACAGTGGTGATATGCTTAAGGTCACATACATAGTCAGTAACATAGCTGAGATATAAATACACTTCTTTTTCACTTCTACCATGAGTATTCAATTCTACCACTTGTTAACTTTATGACCTCTAGCAAGTCACTTCTTTGCTCTCTGCCTCAGTTCCCTTGTTTGCAAAATGAGAATTTTGAAAATAATGATCTCTAATGTCCTTTCTGTCTCTAGTATATGATCTTTTGATAATTCAGTAAGTCTTTCCTATCTAGCAATCAATTGACTTCTCAATCTTTCTACAGCACATTGATAATTATTTGTTACTCATAATAATAGCAATGAATAGGCTATCACCTTGTCTTCTGAATTATGTAAAAAGAATACATTTGTAATCCTTTATAGTTATAAGGCTTCCATGTAATACTCTACCAACATTACAACTCCATATCCATTAGTACTTAAACCCAGGGGACTTGAACCCAGTTTTTCCATACTCCATGCCCAGCATGCTTTATACTATACCAAATTTCTTGTCTATTGTAAACTTATTCTCCAAAAACTGGCAACCTACTTTCCACTACTGTCTAATAAGTAGTATATTCCAGAAACCGAATTCCCTAATCTTGTCAGAGAGTTGCTGTTGGTTGGGGGAAGAAAAAGAATTCCCTCTCCTTTCGCTGGCCCTCTGGTACATGTAGATGTGGGTCACTTATACAAAGCTAGAGTCAGTTCAGGGCATGATCCTTCTAATTCAGAAAATCTAATTCTAAATCGGAAAAAGGTGTTCAGACTTCAAAAGGTAATAAGAGTACTAAGTATCTTTACCTTTGTTAAATATGAATAATGATATTGTCTACTTCTTTAGTTTTCTGACTACTTCAACTTGTGATGATGAAATGCCTCTCCTGTACTTATTTTATTATATATAAATTGCAACATATGTCATTAATATAGTCTTGTGATATAACATTTTGAATCCAGGTTAGTGATTTATGCAACAAATGCCCACATACCAATATAAACCGTGAAAAAATATGAAGCAAAATTTTAAAGTAGCCAAGTTAAAAATGTTCTCAAATATGCTTTCTATCTGAAGGTATACATAAAGATGAATGATATACCGACATGCTGGAGGTTTGGCCTCTGGGCATGCTGCTGTTTATTATGTGATATAAGAAGTGTGCATCTGTTTTTATTTTGTTGTCTAGACAGTGACAGAAAAATATTCTAAGATGATTCTTCTTTGTTTAGCATTGGAATGAAATTACTAATGAGACTATTTGGAATCCTTGAACACTATTTGTTTAACAAATCTTGCAAAAAATTATCTACACAAACAAGCAAACCTGAGAACTGACATTTCAAAGGATCATGATTCTTGAGATTGAAGGAACCTCACCGGAAATCCTTTTCAATACCTTCATTTTTCAAATAAAGAAACTGAGATCCAGAGACATATATTGATTTATTTTGGATCATATAGAAAGTAAACATAAAAGACAAGATTTGGACCCTACTTTCTGACTACAGAGGGACTGTACTTTCCACTACCCCTAAAGCACAGTTCTGTTATTTGTTTTTCCTTTCTCAAAAAGCAGTCATTTCCTGAGATCACTATTTCATTAGACTCCCTTTGTCATTCTCTTGCTCTCTCCACCTTCTGTCTAGTCTGTCTTGCCCTGCCTCCTACCTATTCCTGATCTCCTGTATGGATTGCTTTCCTCTCTTAGAATGCAAACTCCTTGCAAACAGTGATTGTCCTTTTAGCTTGTATTTCTATTGCCAGTGCTTAACACAATAGCCTATAACATTTGAATCAATAGTAAGTGCTTAGTAATTAGGTGATGTAAGTTTATAGTGCAGTGGACTTGGAGTCAGAAAAATGTGATTTTGAGTCCTACCTTTCCCACCAACCTGTAAGCAAATTGAGGTCAGATTGTCTCATTTTTGTCTTTTTTTATCTTCAATGCCTAGGATAAGCTGAGCCCATCGTAGTTATTTCATAAGTGCTTATTGGTTGATTGATAGATTACAGCTATATATCCTCACTGAGAAAATGTTGTAATTTTAAAAAATGGGCTTTCATGATAGGGAACATTTTGGTATTGCTGAAAACATGATGCCATTTTTCAAGTATATGGTAAAATCATCTTTCCCTATTGAATTCTGGGTGTCCATAACAGTTTTCATCCATAGTGCCTGTCTAATGATAATATGTACTGTTGGATATGCCAATGAACTACCCATTGTAATGAATATTATAATCAGAGAGTTGCATATTCTTTATTTGCTTTTTCTTCAATATATTATGATGCTTCTCTTTTTTTTTTTTTTGAGTAGCTGTGGCTCTTGCGTCATTGAGAAGACTCAAAGTATTTTAAGCTTTAATGTAATCAGCATATTGTTATCTGCAGATAAAAGCATCTTTATAGGCCAGTAGCTATGACATATAGAATATTAATATTATGGCTGTTCCTTTCATAAGCTTACATTTCATGTTACACATGTGACATCCAATCACTATCATGTTATACTGTGCTCTTAATTGAAAACTATAAGACAAAAAGAAATGTGCTTCTAAAATCAGCCACATAAACTGATACAAACATGTAAGTCATAATAAAAATAGATCAGAGAATATTAGTGAATGGTTCTCAAAAGAATTTCAGTTATTAAAATTTTTATGAAATTAGGTCACTCAAAATTAGAAAAATTAGAAAATTAGAAAAATGCAAATCAAAACAATCCTGAAATTTCCTTTGTGTGGTTAAAGATTTGTCAAATTTGAGGAAAGATGGGAATCATCAGTATTGGAGAGAGTATGGAATGATGGGCCCAGCAATATACTGTTAGTAGAGCAGTGAACTGATTCATTCTGGGAAGCAATTTGGAACTTTGCTAAGAGAGTGAGCAAAAATCCCTCTCTTTTAAACCAGAGAATCCACTAATAGTAATGTGCCGTAAGAATGTTAAAGACTATGAAAAATATTTCTCTCAAATTGTGGCTGTTACTAGATGCAGTGTTCTCCTGGTTCTGCTGTCTTCGCTCAGCATCAGATAGATTAACAGTCTATAGTAAGACATGCAGTCAGAGGATGTGATTTTTGAAACCAACAATCTTTCCAGGTTTTTTGGAAGTCTGCCTGTTAATAATTTCTCATAGCACAATAGAATTCCATGACATTCATTTAAAAAATTTTTTAATATGTACAATTTGAAATTTTTCTTCTTATTATTATTAATTTACTTGTTTTCAGTTTTCCACAATCACTTCCATAAGTCTTAGATTTTCTCCTCAGCAATGCAAGGACCTAGAACAATTCCAAAGGACTCATCATGTAAAACACAATCCACATCCAAAGAACTATGGATTCTGTTTTTGTTTTGTTTTTTCCTTTCTCGTGGTTTTGCCCATTTGTTAAAATTCTTCTGTACACCACGACTAATGTGAAAATATGTTCAATAGGAAAAAAAGAAGGTCAAAGACAGAAAGAAAGATCCCATGTGCATTAAAATATTCATAGCATCAATTTTATAGAAACAAACTGAAAACAAAAGAGATACCTATTGATTGGGGAATGACTAAGCAAATTGTGATATATGGATGTAATGAAAAAATACCTTAGAGATAATGAGTGGATCTATTATTGCACTGGAATAGGGAACTTCTAGATGAGGAATTTATAGTTTTATAGAGTTGCCTAGCACACTGAGAGGTTAAGGGACTTGATCAGGATACAGCCAGTGTATGTTAAGAGTTGGGCTTGAACTAAAGTCTTCCTGGATCTGGAGCCAGCTCTCTAGTAACTATGACAAACTCCTCACTATACAATGAGAAAGAACAAAAATTGAAGAAATTAGGGAAACACTGAGATCCATGCAAAATGATACAAAATGAACTAAGTAGAATCAGAGAAACATTATGCACAATGACTATAATAATACAAATAAAAATGACAAATGCATAATGAATCTGAAAGCTCAGTTATCTCATCTGCAAAATGGACATGATAATCCCGTCTACCTCAGGGTTGTTGTGAGGATAAAATGAGATAATATTTGTAAAGTGCTTTGCAAACTTTAAAGTCCTCTGTAAATGCTATTATTATTATTATCATTATTATTATTTACAATGGATGACTGAATAGTGAAGATGGAAGAGAAATATAATGAGAAATGAAGATAATGTAGAAAGTGCTATCAACGAAAATGTAAAATAAAAAAAAAATTAAAGTGAGAAGGACTAGAAAAGGCAGGCATTTAGGAAATACCCTGCAAGTCACACAGTTTGGCTAATTTGCATCCTAACCCTACATTCTTAGGCAGTCCCATTATGTTGTTTCTCTTGGTCAGAGTTCTCTAGGTTTCTTTCATTGCCTTCTTCAGGTTTGAGAAATTATTGAACAGAGCCTGTAGAGAAGAGAACTAGTTGTAAAATAACTGGCAGAAAGATGTTAGAGAGATTAGGGGAAAATAGAACACTTTTTAGAATGAGAATCTTGGGGAAGGGGAATTTCCTTGAAATAAACTGCGAAATGTTCCCTAAAAAAATGATTTTCTCTGTTCCTCTGTGGTGCTTCTGCTTTTATGAATGAATAATAGATACATAAAAAATTCTGATCTGTGATCTCCATTTTGGTTTAGAGAGCAGATTGTTGGTTTCAAAAAGCACATCCCCTGACTGTATGTCTTACTCTAGACTGTTTATCTAAGGCACCATCTAAATGTGATTTATTTACTACTCTTGAGCAAAATGTTATTTTTACAACTCAGGGTAATGCACTTAATTTATACAGCAGCACTGCATTTTTCCTTTAAGCCACCTTCATGAATATTCTATTTGTCATAGTAATTTAAAGCCTGGTATTTAAACGAATACCCTGACTTTCTTAAAGCCTTCAGTTTCTCCCATTCGAATCTGAACCCCCATTCATAATGCCAGATCACTTTCCACTGTGCTTTCTTTGCACAATAAACATCAAATACAGAAGGCACTAATCCTGGTAACAGAGCTTCATCCAGTTGTTCTTATTCCATGAATCCATACATCATCTGCACAAAATAGGAAAAGCTTGAATTTCTCTGCTTTTCACAAATGTGACAAGAGATATAGATAGATCAAGTGTTTTACCCAAAGTCCCCAAAACTGGAATCAGGTGATTGAACACAAGTACTTTAATTGCCATTCCTTTGTTCTTTCCATGATGAGAATGCACTGTTTCTAAAGCCAAACCCAGACACTTGGGAGAAAGAAGATAATATCCATCAGTTTTTTTCTTCCATTCTATACTCTCTTTTTTACATCCACTCTGGTCTACTCCTCTAATTTGTACTCCCATTTTTAGTTTGGGTCTCCAAAAGACAGTTGCTTTATTGGGTTCTACGGTTAACCCTTTTGTACTTTCAAGACTGAAGACCATAAACCTTCCTGTTATTATTCCCATTAAAAATGAGCCAATGGAGTCAATTAGTTTTTAGCAAAGGCATTTGCACAAATGGCATTATAAGAATAATAATTACAACCTAAAACTGGGCTTCACTCTTACAAATAGATATTAGGTGGCACAGTGAACAGAGCACTGGCCCCGGAGTCAGGAAGTCAAATCCCAGCCTCAAACCCTTGACACTTACTACCTGGGTGACCTTGGGCAAGCCACTTAGCCTAAATTACCTTGCCTACTCCCCTGCCCCCCAAAATAGGGGCAGCTAGATAGAGCAATGGATACAGAATCAGGTCTGAGGACTATAATGCCATGAAGAGAATGGGAACAAAATTATAGTGCAATGGCAACAAGTCACATATATAGGGAAAACAGTTTGTTAAGACAATCCATAATTCTAGAGTTGGAGTTTAGAATTCTAAACCTGCCTTGTCCTGTCTATCTTTGTAGCATCCCTATGAGGTTTATTAGTGGTGCTCTGTGATGGCCAGGTTGCTCATGAGGACTCACTCCTCATGAGGCATGGCGCCTTTGCTTGATGAGTTGCTCCCCTGTTATACTGGACTTTCTTTTCACAGGCAACATCATGTCTGATACACGGGGGACTCTGCTGAGAGGCAGAGCTTGCATGGCCCAGGGCGTGGTATATAAGCAAGACAGATCGCTATGCAGGATTTTCTAGACTTGTTGCTCATTGACCAGTAATCTCTGTCTCTACCACCTCAATTGAAACCATTGGTTGGAATATACTGTGCTCTTTAAGAGAGAACATAAACCCTTAGTTTAGGACTAGCAAAAATCGTTCCAGTTCTTCTCCTTCAGGTCCTTGGTTCTGAATTTTGCTGCTTTCCAAGGTGGAGATTGAGAACAATGTCAGCATGGCATTAGTCTTTTTTCTTAAGAGCTACTTTTGGCGTAAGACTAGATAATCTAAATGAGAACTCACCCTATGTTATGTTGAATATCCAGAATATTTTCAAACCTTGCACTTTTGTAGGGAAAATTACAATTAGACAAAGAATATTTGCTCAATTATCATTAACCAGTTTTGGGCTTAGGTATTCCCCATTTGAAAACAAAACTTATAGTTGAACAATGAACAAACAGGAAAACCCTCTAAAGTTCTGCTAGTGGCATTGGTAAATTAGTTACTTGGTCATGGGACAGACCCTGGGGGCATGTTCATTATGTCTTATGCTATTTATATGCCAATTTGCTACTCAAATCCCCACATCCTTTACAAGGAATAGAATGATCGAATTGTATGTGAAAGGAGGTGACTATCTGTTAGACACTAATGCAGTCTGAGTTTAATACACATTTATATCTTATTGTCTTTGTTACTTCACCCTGAAATCTTAAACGAGCACATTGAGCGGCATATGTATTGATAGATTTGCAAATATCTGTATATTTGTTGAATATATATTGCTATTTTCTTGTGAATCAAACAGAATGCAGCATTCTGAAAATGGAGGGATCTGAGCTGCTCTTTTTTAGTTACATAAGCTTATAGAAATAATATCTAATAGTAATACAATTATTTTTTAGTTACAAAGCACTTTGTATATGTTGCTTTATTTGATTATCTAAAAAACTAAGAGAAAAGCAGTTATGATAGTTTAGAAAAGTTCTTTGGTTTCTTGTGATAGGCTATTTCTGTGTAACACATTATCATCTCCTATGTGATGCCTCCCCCCCACCCCTTTCTAGTACCTTCAGTGCCTGAAACATTCAAAGGCCTTGGTTTCCCAATCTTGGAGAGTTTTTCGTGAGACTCAGGATGCCAGAAGACTAAACAAATAATCAGACTTTTACCTAGCATATGTAGGACTTGCAATGTTTTGCATTTGGAAATAAGGGTATGAGAAAGAAGAAGGTGGCTGAGAATTCATCCATTGTAGCCATGCCATCTGGTGCAGTGAGAAAGTGGAGAGACATGGTCTCCACTGTTGGAATCTGGATGGGTTTGAGATGTGCCTCAGAAAATGACCTGACAGAAAAATGCTTAAACATTTGGGGATATTGCTTTGTGAACAATCAGAATGGAGGTCAGTTAGCCTAGGGCATAATGCTGGAGTGGTAGTTGTGAGCAGCATATGTGGAAGCTGCTGATCATGAAGGAATGAGGAGCCAAAGACACCCAAACTCTTGGCACTTCTTTTTATTTTAACCTGGTCCTGTCAAAGAAGTAGCCCTCCATTAACCACCTTAATGTTTTCTATTTTCTCACTGAGTGATTGTTTTCTGTTAGCCTCATTATAATTTTCAGGGCATTCAGCTCCCGGGGAAGGTTTTCTACAATTTACTTTAAGGCATTAATAATTTCCTTTGCCATGTTCCTCCCTCAGCTATTCTATTTTGTTTCTCTGGTTTTATTTCTTCCAGGGTCTCTTGAAGTCATATATTTTCTCCTCCAAGGTTTTAATCCAACTTGTTGTTAAATTTGTTTCTTCCTCAAGTTTTGCCCCCTGTATATCTTGCAGTCCATGTTATTCTTCAGAGTATTTGGTGTTTTCCTTGGTTTGCTTATCTTAGAAGCTTCAGAATCTAGAATGGGGGTGGGGTGTGCTTGAGTCAGACTCTATTCTAATTAATTTAAATAACTTTTCTTTGAATCAGTTTTATCTTCAGTGACTAATAAAAACAAGCACCTGTCTAGAATCTTATGAGCAATGAATTTGAGTGGATGTGTAGGCCCACTTAAAACCTTTTACTTTGGGTAACTTGTGTTCAGGGACTTATGTCTGAGTTAGAGATTATACCATGATTTGCAACACTTCATTTCCTTATTTTTCCCATTTTTTTGCTTTACCTATACACCGTGTTGTTGCCTATAATAAATCTCAAATCCTTTTTTGTCATTCACTCAGTTGGTGAAATGAATGACTCACTGAACAAAGAATATTAAAATAAGAAAACATTTTGGAGCAATTACAACCCCTTGACTAATATTAAAAATCAGAGTCTCAGGGTCTTCTCCTTGTCTCACAAATCATACCATCTTTGTGAAAATTGGGCCATTATGCAGAAACTTCTGCTTGAATGCAGAGATTCATAATGAATCAAGAAAAATGTACTTCATTAACTTCTACATGGGTAATAAAATAATACCTGCACTGATTAATTTCTGATGTACCCTACTTTAAGAATACAAAAGTTATTTCCCAATAAATGATCAAAATTATGAGAAAGTAGTTTTCAAAGAAGGAAATACAAATGATAGTCATATAAAATTATCCAAATAATTTACTCATATAGAAATAGAAATTGCAGCAGCTCTGAGATGCCAATTCAAACTTCCCATATTGATAAAAATGATCACAAAAAGAAAAATGGCAGCTTTTAGAAAAGTTGAGAAAAAACAGGTACTATAAAATAGTAGCTCTGTAAATTGACTTAGCCATTCAGGAAACCAATTTGAATCTTTGACCAGTAATTACTATAATTAGGCTACTAAGCTCAGGAAAATGTTTAGCCATTAAGACAGAACTTTACAAAATGCATTTCCAATAAAATTTTCTTATGATGCATCAATACTCCATGGAATACCACATTTATCTGTGAGCTGAATATGAGTTAAATCATGCATCCAAAGTATTTATAGTAGCTCTTTTTTGTTGTAGCAAAGAACTAGAAACAAAGAGGGTACCCATTACTTGAGAAAGAAGTGCACGTGTATGCTAATATAATGTAATATTATTGCACCATAAAATTTGCCAAAAGAGATGGTTTCAGAGAAATCTGAATGAACTTTTATGAACTTATAAAGACTGAAATGAGCAGAACCAGAACAGTTTATATAATAGCAAAATTATAAAGAAAAACAACTTGTCAAGTCTTGAGAACTGTGATGAATGCAGTGAAAAATCATGAATTCTGAGTGTAGAAATTCAATGATACTGCTTACCTCATAACAGATGACAGACAAATCCAAGGTGTGATATAAGGTATGTACTTTTGGACATGCAAATAAATAGTTTTGATTTGTTTTACTACGCTTTTTCTGTTATCTAAATTTTCACCTTCCCTCCTTTCTTCCTTCCTTCCTTCTTTATTAAACTGAAGAAGATTGGGGAAAGATGAGCTATCTTTGGTTGTGGAAAGAAAAAAAGAAAAGAAACAAAAAGGAAATCTATACATCTGTTTTAAAACACAGAAAAGGAAGAGAACTAGACAGTAGAACAACTTTGAAAGTAGCATGCTGAATTTGTTATATGTTTTATTTTTGAAGCAAACTATATGTGATAGATATTTGGGATTTCATATACGATTCTCTTTTTTTTTCTTTTCTCATATATGACCATATGCATATACATACATATATATGTATATATATATATATATATATATATATATATATATATATATATATATATTCTCTTTTTGTGGATAGTTTCAAGTTTATAAAAAATTCAAACATCAGCAGTACCATCTTTTATACCTTGCTAATGGTTAGGATTTTGATAAATTTAGGTTACGCTTGTTTCTTCTTTAGATTATCACAAAATATTCAAAATTTTAAAAATCCTCACGTTTGAAGAATTACTTGCAATTCAAAGGTTACAAGATAAAATAATTATTAAAAATATTAGCTCAAAATTTTTAGTGCTTTGAAGTTTAGAAGGTGCTTGTTGAACATTATCTTTAATAATTTATAAGTGAAATCTTTGTTTTATAAATAGCATTAATCCACCAACTCTTGATTTTTATAATAATTCTATAAAACAGATAGTATAATTGTCATTTTTTCAATTTTACAGAAGAGAGAATTGAGGCTTAAACAGTTTCAGTGACTTGCCCACTATCATACAGCTGGTAAGTGACAAGAATTAGCTCTGCTACTTAGGTACAAAATAGTATTCTCAAATTGGGGATGATATATGCTTAGGAAAAAATTCTTAGTATGAAGTGTATGTCCTGACAAATACATATTATTATCAGTATATTATCATTTTTATTCACATTTTCTCACATTATCCTTCCTTTCAGTTTGTCAACATTTATCATGGCTATTTACTAAACGGCAATAGAACAACTTGTTTCTAAGCCTTCTTCATCCCTTTTTGCCACTGTCTTAATAACTTTGCTCACTCCCACTGCTTGCCCTCGCCTTAGACATTCCTCAGTGACGCTGCTGCCCTTCTAATGTCTTTATCCTTTGAACTGTATGAAATAGATGTTTAATTTCACTTTTTAATTATCTGAAATTTGGTATTCTTTTGCTGTGAATTCTTTCTCCATATCATCATGCTATTTGCACAAACCACTACATTTGAAAGATTCTATTTTCCTCCCTCTCTTTGTACAGCAACTAGCCTGGCACCATCTGTAAGTCAATGATTGTATGGCCAAGACACTTTTCACAGCTGTGATGGCAATCAAAATAAGATCTTTTGCTGTTTTTGCTTCAGTATAATCAAGTGCCTCTGACTGAATCTTGCCTTTATCAATCAAGAGTCTTTACAAGGAGTAAAGTAAAGAAACAAGAGTTTCTTTAACTAGAAACAGTGTATATATTTGTATTGTTAACTATTTTAATGTGATTAAAGATCTTTCCCACCCACTGAGGGGCTTGCCCTTTGTGGGAAGCTTGATTAGGGGAAGCCGTTTTGTATGAGGGTTCCAAGTACCTTTGGTTTTTTTGTTTTTTTTTTTCTATTGAGGCACTAGGTCAAAGGGTTGTGATGCTCTCTGTCTCTAAAAAGAAGTATAAATTCTCTGAGTTGAGGTTTTACTTTGGGACAGTTTTTGGTAAGAAGGTTTGAGGGCCAGATGAGGACTCTGGGAAGTTACCAAAGAGCCCACCAGCTTTGAGAACTCAGATGTTGTGCTTCCCTCTCTGGTAACGATGGTCAGACAGCTGTACCTGTCTGTTGAACTGTGGTCAGGCAGAGGAAGCCATGTCTGTTGATTATTTGGGGGCTCAGTGACTGGAAGTGTTTATTTGGCCAAATAAGGACTCTGGGAAGCTACTAAGGAGTCTCTGGCTTTGAGAACCCAGATGTCATATTTCCCTCTCTGGTAACTATGGTCAGGTAGTTGGGGTCCAATTGTCTTTTGAATTCAGACAAAGTGAAGTCTGTTGATCTTTGATTTCTCTGTATTTTTTTTTTTTTTTGAAGTTCAGAGTGCTGACTCCCTGAACTAACTGAATGAAATATGTACTTGGTTAACGGAATGATACATATGCTTGATTAAAGTGATTGTTGACCTGTCAAAAGTTGCCTTTACTTTTGTGAATACAGATCTAAAAACCTATGATATCAGGCCCCCCTGTGTATGTTGGGGTGTTTAATGATACAACAGCACCGGTGGTGACTGTGAACATGCCAGTGTAGTTCTCAATCACACAATATAAAAGACTCTCCGTAGAGAACGCAGAAGAAAAACATTTATTTAGACACCAGAAAGGCAAATTCCAGAACCAGAAAGCAAAATCTGTCATGGTGACCAAGAAGTTAATAAACATGATCATCACGGGGAACAAAGCCATTCCCAAGTCTCCCCTGATGCTCAGCTAGGGCCTTCTCACAAGCAAACACTCATCAGCCTGAGCCTTGATGCATGAGCCTGCCTGAATCCTCTCCCCTTTCCCACACCACACTCACTCACTACCTCTCATTCTTAGTTCTGCTATACCTTTCCTGTTCCTCCTATTCAGCAAGCTCCTCCTACCACACGTGACTTAGGTTTCCAGGTGATTTAAGCAAATCACATGGGCCTATTAATGAGTGACAAAGATCTTTTCATTTAAATTACTGTTACAACAATTAATTGTTTTCAGAATTATTTGCCAATAGAGAAACTAAGGCAAGGAGGTATCACTTATATCACAGATCAAAGCAGTCTCCAGACAACTTCTAGTTATATGCCTCTTATATGTAAATGTTTTAATCACATAGTTTATTAGGCTTATCTTCTAGTATTAACCAACAATATCAATAATCAGTGTTTATTAAGAATGTAGTATATATGGAACATTTCTTGAAACTTTTTAGAATAAACTGCAAAAACAGAATATATTGTTTCTTCACTTCGACAACATCATTGAAATAAATGGGATAGACTTGTACATCTGATAGATGTATTCAGACGTAAAATATCTATTTTTTAAAGTAAGTTATTATAAATGACATATTTGTAGTTTGTAAATTAATAATTTAATATGTATATAGGGAAGTGTCTGTGACTCATCCAGAATAGTCAGCTGATACAGTTCCCACCTGGAAGAGGTCAGGTTGCCTTCTTCCAAAAAGCATAATGCTATATAATTAAAACTACCTGCTCCCCAATTTGGAATTCCTATAGACGTTTTGTAGCTGTTCTAGTCTGCTAACCATGAAGTAAACAGGTGGAGTATTGATTGACTGCTCAGCCAGAGCTAGGACACATTCAAAAGGCTCTACTGGGTAAAGACCTTTTCCTCAGTTCTGACTGTGCTCATTACAGTGAAGAGGCAAGCACTACTTTAAGACATGAGTGAGTCCTTAGGTCTTCCAAGAAGGACCACCGTAGTATGACTCATGAATGGATGCAGCTGAAGTATAGCTGAGGTAAGGACTCATTCAGCAGCTGCATAATTTTTAAAATGTATTAGGTGGGACCAATGTTAAGTAGAAGTAGTAGTCCTTGGGGGCAACTAGGTGGTACGGTAAGGAGGGCACAGTCCCTGGAACCAGGAGGTCTTGAGTTCAAATCCAGTTTCAGATACTTGACACTTACTATCTGTGTGACCCTGGGCAAGTCTCTTAACGTCAAATGCCTTGCTTTATAAAAAAGTTGTAGTCTCCCTCCGGGAAGTAAGGTGGCATAGGGGACCATGTGCCATCAAATGTTGGTGAGAGTAATGTTTATACCTCCTTTCTTGATATTTATAATATTTATAGAAAATTTATAGTAAATATCCCTCTGCAACAACTGTTAAAGAGAACTGAGAAACTAATCAAAGGTAGTTAAGTGGTAGTTGGAGATATTCTGAAATGGGGACTCAATCCAATAGCCTTAGTAAAAAGTCACTCAACTCCTTCATGAGTATCCTAGAACCTTGACAGGAAAATGCAGCTATCCTCAATCCAAAGTTCACTATATATGTATTAGGAAAGCTCTTTAAGAAACACTATAAAGAATCCTTTTGTAATATATCTTTTTAAAAAAAAATGATGAATCAACATCCTTAATTTTTCTGTTTTCAAATTTCTATTGCTACATCCCAGTGTCTTGAAGTGTTATGCAGTAATATTCACAATATTGACAGAAAGGTGCACATCAAAATGAACATAAACCTTACTTTTTTTTAAAAGCCTAATGAAATGAAAATCCTAATGAAAGTTCAAGTTGGAGATAAAGGTTGACAGATTAGTGGGGGGATGGAGAATTAGGTGTCAAAGAGTATTTGTCAGGAAAGTAGAACATTGTGATACTGGAGAAAAAGTAAGACGGTACCATGTAATCGGACATGGTGCTGGGAAAATTTCAATGTGAAAGAGATATGATAGTTGTTTTCACTGGTTGTATCAAAGCCAATGGTATTTAATTGTATGTTTATTTAGGAGAACCAGTATTTTGAATGTCTCATATGTATTTACAATAAACGGATCCATTGTAAAAATAAACCTGCTTTTAAGACAACTTTATGCTGAGGTCCACCATCCTCCCACACTGAAATAAGAAAAAGCAAAAAGAAAAGAAATATAAATTTATGTAAATGATGAGTGTGGTAGAGCAATTTAAATATAAATACCACTTAAAATGATAATAGGACATGGTTTTATTTAGTGCATCTGGAAATATATGTTTTTAATTTATGTCAGAACAGATGTTCTAAAATTTTTAAAAGAAAAACAACCATGTTAAAAGATAAAAACAGCAATGACAAAAACTCATCCTTGCCATTATTCCCAAAACATTGTTGCTATAATTTTAGATAACTCTGTGTTAGATGAAATAAGGCACTATGTTTAGAAAAAGAAAATCAATATATGAAATTAGCCTCTGTTATCAAACACCCTTTTTCCATTACAACATTTCCTGATTGCTTTATGGAAACCAAAAGAGAATATTTCAAATTATTTGCAACAAACATATAATTAAAAATTCCCCTGCTTTCAATTAATATAGACAAGCCAAGCTTGCATTACCTCCTACTTTGGTTGACCCATATTCAAAATCCAGAATTTGGATGATGGATGATGAAAAATGAGATTACATAGGCATACCATTTATAGTTACATTCATTCTAGGGAAGTCTCAATGGATGGAATAACCTAATCACCAATTTTAAATGAGCAGAATTGCATACCTGCAAATTTTTATAATCCATTAAGGAATTTCTTCTTTGTTATTTAGAAATTTTGACTTCTTATTTGTTTAGGTCGTAAAATTACATGCATATTCCTTTTTCAGGAGACAAAATGGATACACAATGAAGGAAAATATTCAGAAATCTTATTTATGTGTTATTGTTGTTGAGTGAAATTTAGTTCCATAGTGTCTTAATATGGAACCCAACTTTTTCTTGGTTATTAAGAAAATTTCTGTTACATAGGAATTTCATGACATGGTCCCCAATGAAAACACCATAATGAGGAGTATATTGACGTTTTGTGTTATACTAGGGAGATGTTTCATTTGAAATATATTAGGAATAATTGACATTTTTAAAATATAGTGCTTTGTATTCATAACTGTGAATATGATTGGGATGAACTCTTTTCATAAAATGGAAGTAGATGGTAGAGTGGATAACCTAGTGTTTGAAAAACTCAACAACCCTAGCTTTGGGAATAAGAGCTCACTACTTGACAAAAACTGCTGGAAAAACTGGAAAGGGATAGGGTCCAAACTTGATATAGATCACCATCTTACTCTGCATATCAAGATAAGGTCAAAATGGATGCATGTTTTAGACATAGATGGTGACACCATAAGCAAATTAGAAGATAAAGAATAGTTTACCTGTCAGATGTATGGAGAAGGGGAAGAATTAAGGACTAAACAAGAGAGAGAAAGCATTAGCAAATGTTTTTGAAAGCAAAATGTAAAATAGATAATTTTGATTATGTTAAATATAAATCTTTTACACAAACCAAACAATGAAACCAAGATTAGAAGGAAAACAGACATTTGGGAAACAATCTTTATAAAAATTGACCCTGGAAAAGGCTTCATCTTTCAATTATATAGAGAACTGGGTCAAATTAATAAGAATACAAGACATTCCCCAATTGATAAATGGTCAAAGGCTATGAATAGGCAGTTCTCAGATGAAGTTCTCAGATGAAGAAGTGCTATAAATCAAGGCTTCATTAACTTTTTCCACTTGCACCCTTTTTCAGCATTTTGCCAGCATTTGTTGACTCTGTGTAGGTGAGACAGCATGCATGGTGCAAAGTGAAAATATTATGTGTTCAGAACCAAAACCTCAGTGAAGTTGTGCAGTGCAACACAGGCAAGCATTGCCAGAAACACCTCAAATGCATTATATGTTTGATTTTGATTTAATATTTGGCAGTTACACATTCAGAAACCTTTTACTATTGACAAATTTTTATTGACTCCATATGGGGTCATGACCCACAGTTTAAGAAACACTGACCATCACTTTTGCATAGAGAAATTCAACTTAAAATAACTCTGAGATACCACCTCATACTTCTCACATTAGCTAAAATGACAAAAAAAGGAAAATGACAAATGTTTGAGAGGACATGGGAAAACTGGGACATTAATGCATTGTTGGTGGCATTGGGAGCTGATTCAACCATTCTGGACAGCAATTTGGAACTATGCTCAAAGAGTAACCAACCTGTGCATACCGTTTGATCCGGCAATATTACTACTAGGTCTGTATCCTAAGGAGATCATAAAAAAAGAAGAAAAGGACCTTCATGTGCAAAAATATTTATAGTGGCTCTTTTTGTAGGGGCAAAATATTGGAAATTAAGGGGATGACCATCAATTGGAGAATGGTTGAACAAACTGTGGAATATGACTCTAATGAAATACTATTGTGCAATCAGAAATGATGAGCAGACAGATTTCAGAAAAACCTGGAAAGACTTGTATGAACTGATACAAAGTGAAATGAACAGAACCAAGAAAACATTGTACACAGTATCAGCAACATTGTATAATGATCAACTATGAATGACTCAGTTCTTCTTAGTAACACAATGATTCAAGATAAGTTTAAAGGACTCATGAAAGAAAATGTTATCCATATTCAGATAAAGAACTGATGGACCCAATGCAGATCAAAGCATTTTTTTCACATTATTCTTTTTTGTACTTTTTTTTCTTTTGATCTGTTTCTTCTTCCATAACTGTAACTAATATGGAAATGTTTTGTGTGATAGCACAAGTATAAACTATATGAAACTTCCTACCATTTTCAGAAGAGGAGAAGGGAGGGAGAAAAGGGAGGGAGAAAGGGAAAAAATTTGGAAGTCAAAATCTTTAAAAGTGAGTGCCAAAAATTTTCTTGACATGTAAGTGGGGACAAAATAGAATACTATGTTCTATGCATACACACATGCGTTTTGGTTTTGCTGCTGGTATACACATGTAGACACAAAAAAGTTTCCAGTCATCAACTCATTTTTTTAACCAATCTTACTTAAGAATAGGTAATATCTGATGCCAGATTTCTTAGTACAGTTAGTGGCTTTTCATATTCTTTGAAAGAATTTGAAATGTGGTTCTTCTCAGCTGGCTCTTCCAGAAATATATTGTTTGTACTGTTCACAGTGCCTCTAAAAAATCCATACCCTTGAGAATTTACCTACATATTTAAATAATGCCAGTGTTTCTAAACTCTTATGAAATGCATGAAAACATTGGTATTTAAAAAGTAGATTGATTACATGCATGGTCTTTGATTTTATAATAGGGGAATTGGCCCTTTTTAATCCCCATATCATGAATTTTATAAAAAAGTAAATCTGGAGGGAAAAATATAGCATCATTCTATCCCCTGAATTTGACACATTATTTTGTCTAAAATTTAGTCCAAACATAACCTACCATTTGCTGTGTATTTCCCCACATCTTCTTTCTATTGCGCATAAAACGTGACAGGATTTTATATATACATAAATATGTTTATGAAATATGTATGTGTATGTGTGTATATATATATATATATGCATTTATTAAGTATTCACTATTTGCCAGTCACCAAATAATAGTTGACTTTAAGTAGCATTTTATGTTTTGTAAACCACTTTAAACATATTGCCTCACTGGATTTTCATAACAAATCTGTGAGGTAGTACTATTATTATCCTCATTTGATTAATGAGAAACATGAGGTTCAGGGATTGTTTCTTGTCGAGAGCTGTACAGCTATTAAGTGTACTAGGTATGATTTGAATATATGTTTTCCTAATCCAAAGTCAAGCACTCTTCATTATCCCTTCTAAGACAATTCATCCAATTATTGAAGAAGCAAGAGCACTAGAAAAATGTGATGCTAATCATTCACTATGTGTAAAGAAAAAAAATAATTTTTCTTGTCGTTTTTCAAGGACATCTTTTCTAAAAAATTTTGAGTGATTGATGATATTTCTAAAACATATCTTGTAAATCTATTTATAAGATTTTCCCATCACAATGTTCAGAATAGCTTATTATCTTGTCTTCTTAGCAAATGTTTAAATGTGCTTAAAACAAAACTTTGATTATCAAATAGAAAGAATGAACTTCTATGAGAAAGCTGGAACATTCAATTTTAATCAGTCCTCTTTGGATAACATAAAAGAAAATGGAAGAGTTATGGTAATGATGTTTTAATGAAATATTAAAATTTTTATGTCCAAATGACTTCACCTGCTGTTCATGTCATTTTCTATTCTTTAAAATTTTTATAAGTGCCTGGGTTTCCATTGTTTTTTATTCAGAAGCTCATTTATAACCACCATCACATTACTTTTTATTTTTTTGCAAATAAGTTGATATATTGTTATTTCAATGAATGTTTGTGACCCCCTGCACAAATGGTTCTTTTATTATAAAAGTTCTGTGAATAATATTTTCTGTCCCCTCTGTTTCCAGAACATTTTAAATGGATGAGTTATGATAGATAATCATCAACCATGTCTAAGACATAGTACAAGTGCTTATCGGTGTATAGAGTGATGGTGTACTGGAGAAACTCAAAGAAATCTTGCTCCTGGTCAGATTTATGGAACAAGAGTCAAGGTAACAAATAAGTTAAGGGAGAAATAGTGCCTTGGTGTGGACGACAGCAAGGTTATAAGTCATCCCTTTTTCTCTGAAGGTCAGTGGTAAACCTTTGTCAAACCTTGTATGTAATTCTTGTGAAAAAAACCAAAAAAAACAATCTTTGCTTTGCCTTTAATAGTTAATCCTTGTTCACTTATTTTTGGGTGCACGTTACTAGACCACATATCATTGCTACCTAAAAAGAAAAAGACATGGTTAAGTGTTATTTATGTAAGAAAGGTTACATGTCTTGGGCTCAGATGACCAATACCCAGCTAAAAACCCTCCCACAATATGCCTCCCTGATTTTCCTGGTAGAATACAATGCTGCTAGAAGCTCCTTTTATTATTAACTGGGATTTAATTTCAATGATAATGGCTTCCCAAAATACTAGTTTGAGTATCTTAACTGAACTGGATAGTTTCTAACCAGAAATAAGTTAATTTATTAAAATGGTCACTTACCAAGTAGAATATACCACAGTGAAAAATTGCTATGCTTGGAATAAAAATCTGAGTTTTACCCCTGACTCTGCAGCTAACTCCTGTGACCTCAAACAAATCACTTAACCTTGCCGGATTTCTTTTTATTCACCTGTAAACCGAGGCAATCCAGCTAGTCTACTTTTCTAGTCCATGATTCTGTCAACAAATCAATCAAATGATACTAGTTCTTTATCAGTTCACAATAACTGGGCTAATGAAGTGTGTATGCGGATATAACGAGACATATTTTAATAAACCTTTGCTCAGAAAGGACAACATCCATTTTTGTAGTTAAATGTCAGGTTGATCTATCCACTATTTTCAAAGAACACATCTCTACCATATTATTAAATTCAATTTAGTAAGTCTTAACTAAATGGCTACTTTTTCCACTGCATTGTGCTCTGTATTAGGGATAGAAAGTCACAAGAACAGGCAGTGCTTGCCCTGAATGAGTTTATGTGTTACTTGATTGTCTATGGTCCTGTGCTTCCTTGGTGTTCACTCTGCTTGACTTCAAATCTCCACAAGCTTCAGCAGCATAGTGCAGTGACCTTTCTAACTGTGGAGTTCTGTCCCCAGGAGAATCAAGGCTAAGTATTGTATCAATGAGGGTGCATAGGTTATAAGCTTTGGGTCTAATTAGAAGAATAGGATTGAGGTATTCATTTTTGAACGTAACTCTTCTCTAAATTCTACTACAGTTGAAATAATTGATGGCTACCTTCAAAATCTATTGTCTGACTGTCTGGTTAACACTCTCGACAATCACATAAACATCTTTTTAAATGAAATAACCATCTACACCAGAACTTAACCTTCATACTACTGAATACAAAGTAACAGCTAATCCAGGCACTAACATAATATCTTTATTAATAATATGCTTGTTTTGTGTTTGTGTTTGTTTGATTCCCAAGTACAAGATGGAAAGATTCCTTTGCCATAGAATTAGTTTCATCTCTATTATCTATAAAACCTCAAGCAAAGAGTTCACAATGTGGATAGTCTCTTAGAAACAAGCAAGATTGTTATGTCTGTTGAGGTTTGACAGCTTGCTGAAATTGCTTCAAGAAAGGTATATTCATTAATAATGCTAAGTTGTATCTATTGGGAGCTCAGCCTTGAACAATTTTTGTTCTCATTTTTTCTATCAGTTTTGGTGATTGGAAAAGGTAATTTGATAAGCCCTGTCTGAACACATATGCTACCTTTTCAACACTAAGGCATGTGTGATTTTAAGGTAACTCAGATCAACATACCCAAATGGCATCTGTTTTTAAGCTTCATTTCTTTTTTTATTTCACTCAGGTTAGAAACAAAACATTCCTTTTTGAAACATGTGTTGTCAGCAAATAGTATGTCTGTCCACAGCACTCCATCGATCTTTGTTTCAAATAACCAATTAGTGATCTTTTCCAATATGATTCTTTTAAAAGTGGGATAACTTTTGAATCATCTATATAGTCCAATAAATTTCTCTCCCCATCTCCTTCTCTGGAGTCATCCCTTATTGAGAGAGAGAGAGAGAAAATGAACCTAATCAACACATCAATGAAGGACATCATTAAATTCAGTGCTCTTCTCCCATATTCTCCCCACTTTTATGGAGAAGGAAAGGAGGTACATTTTCACCTCTCCTCCTTGGGGCCCTGTTTTGTCATAATTTCACAGCATTTGTTTCAATGGCTTTATTGTTCTTTCGAAGTACATTGTTACAGTAATTATGTATATTGTTTTCCTGACTGCTTAATTTATTTTCAGTTAATATTTATAGCTTTCTATGTACTTATCATATTCATATTTTCTTACATTAAAGTAACTTATCATTAATTCATGTAACACAGCTTATTTAGCCATTCCCTAATTCTTGAATACCTACTTTATTTCTAGTTCTTTGCTACTATTAAAAAAAAAAAAAAGCTGTTTCAAGTATTGTGATATATGGACCCTTAAGTCTTTGATCTTTGGTTATGTGCCTAGCAGTTAGAGAGATCTCTGCATCAAAAGGTAGGGGCATTTGAGTCACTTACTTAGCATAATTGCAAATTGATTTCCAAAATTGTTGAACTAATTCACAATTCTACCAGCAGTGCACCCAACAATCTTTTACACTGTGCCAATGCCATAGTGTTTTGCCTGAATTTATTTTTTTATTTTTTTATTATTGTGTAAACTCAGACTCTTCCAAACTGTGGTAAAATAAATAGGCTTTGTTTTAGCCTGTCTTCACTTAATTTTCAGTGACTCAGCATAGCCTTTCATTTTCTCTCTGTCAATCCTGGAAACTCCCAGGGCTCCAAATGACCAATTAGTGCCAGAGCAGTGAAAGCACTTCAGTTATCTTGGTTGAGAAAGGAGTTGAGCTTTCACTTATGGCTGTTAACAGCCTGATAATTGGATTTCTTTCTAAACTTAAGCTGAATTCTGTAAATAATCCAGGAGGTTTAAGAGAACAGCAGCCATTGCACTAGCATGGCAGTCTGTTTTTTTCTTCCCTTCCTTTCACTCCCTTCTTCTGTTAATGTAATGATGTCTTCCTTCTCCTTTGGAACATGAATAACTATTGTGAACAGAAAAGATATATAAAAAATTACAATTATAGCAGTTCTGACATTTTTAAAAATAGGCTGATTTATCATTAAAAATTCCAAATCAGTCAATTATTGGTAGATTTACACATAAAGAAGTAGGTTGGCATGATAGAATGTCTGCCACAAGGTCAGGAAGTTTGATATTGACATCTGCTTACATATCCTTGCCAAGTTACCATGGTTAATTCATTTTACTTCTCAATGTTACCAGACAACTGTTAATAAAGGGAAGCAGTGTGTTATGCTAGGAAAAATAGTGCATTTGGAGGCAGAAGGCTTGGGCTTGAATCCTGATTTTGAAAATTACTACTTGTATAAACTTAAGCAAGTTATTAAATCTCTCTATGACTCAGTTTCCTCTTGTATAAAATAATGACATAATATCGATAAATCCTAAAATTATACATTAAAGATAATTTGCTAATCAGTGTTGATGGAATTTATATACTGAGAGCTCCTCCCACTATTTAAATCACAGTGAAGAACTTTAAAAAATTAAATATGTAATTTGAAATAAAAGAACAATGATAAGTAAATTTAAAAAAAAACAATAAGGATATCAAATTGTATGCCTCATCTGTCAAGCTACAAACAAGATTTTATCCTACTCTTTATTGTTATTAGTAGGATATATTAAGAGCTGACAAGGACATTTAGTTTAATCCCTTTATTTTATAGATGAAAAAACTGAGGTGCAGTGTAATACAAGGACTTTCCCCAGATTATACAAATAGCATGTGGCAGAGCTAGGACTAGAATGAGGAATCTGACTCCAAATCTCTTGGTCTTTCCATAGTACCAATGAAACCCTTTTCATTCTTTCACCTAATGGTGCCACTAATTTTTAAAAAATGCAGGGAAAGTGACCATGTGGCTGTGCACATAGTAGGAGTTTATTAATTTAAATTGAATAGATTAATTATGAATGATTATAAGGGGCTTTCAAATATATGAAGTAATAAATAAAAATTATAAATACTAACAGAGTTATATAGTATAATATTATATTTAATTATCCAGATAATGAGTTACTAACTACACCTTCAAATTTTCTAACTATAATTGAATCATAACTTGAATTATATGCCAGTAGTTTACTACATTGGAGCTTTATTATAAACATGTCATAGGATCTTTGATTTAGAGCTGGGAGGATCCTCATAGGTCATGTAATCCAAGCCCTTAAATTCAAAGGAAAAGAAATAGAAGCAGAAAGAAGTTAAGTGAATTGACCATTTAAAAAGAAGTGGAAAAAGGTAGAATTTGAAACCAAGTCTTCTTATTCACAATCTAAAATTCTTTCTCCTGCACCAGACTGGTATTATCTTTTAAAATCCCTAAAACAAGATTTCAAAACAGGAAATACAGTGTTACAAGAAAGTTTTTTTTTTCTTCTGGTAAATGTCTTTGGATAGGATCCAAAATGGATTTGATTTATATCAAATTTTGATCAGGTTATGTGATAATAAAGGTCTTAATATATTTCTACTTCTATAATGTTTGTTTTATCTTTGACCTTTAATTGAACTTATATTTCCTAAATACTTTCTATTTTCAAGGCACTGTGCTAGATGTTGTGCTTCCAAAGGCAAAATTAGAGTTCTTGTCCTTAAAGTCCTTTTTTCCCATAATCTAAGAATTGGAAGCAACCTCAAAAGGCTCTCTATTTCAACCTATGTATTAAGAATTTCCTCTGTGATATGAATAACAAGGGCCATCCAATATCCTCTTGAAATCACCCGGTGAGAAGACAATGTTTCTAACTCCTAAGTCAATCCCTTTTCCTCTTTGATAGCTTTGTTAGAATGTTTTCCCCTACTTTAAGTATAAATCTGTCTCTCAGTCACTTTCTCCCATTGTTCTGCCTTGAGGCGCTAGAAAGAACAAGTCTAAAAGAAAAGAAAAAACAAGTCTTTTTCCCACTGGAGTCCTCCAAATACTTCAGGATTGTCATCTTGACACCTCTGAGTTTTTCATTCTTCAAAATATCATTCACCATTTCCTTCAGTTGATCTTTAGATAACGTTTTCCATTGTTCTCACGATCTTAGTTACCCTATTGTAGAAGCATTAGTTTCCTGTGTTCTTCTTAAATGGGACAACAAGAACTGGGCAATTTAATCCTCATGTCATACAATAAGGAAAGAGCAGAGATTAATTTTCACTTTTCTCATTATTCTGGGTAATGTAATATTCACAGTATAACTTTTGATTGCTTTATATCACCAACAGCCTTTTCTACTGTGCCAAGTTAGTTAAACCATATTGAACTTACATTCCATGAAATCCCAAGACATTTTTAAAAATGTTTTCACATGAAATCTTACCTAGGCACACCTCCCTATATTTGTGATGAAGAACTCTACAATATCTGTATTAAATCTTAGATTCTTTAATTTAGCCTATAATTCTAGACTGTGATAATCTCTTTGGATTTTCTTTTTCATTCAGCATATTACCTGTGACTTCCAGCTTCAAATCATGTGAATAAGTATAACTTTTATGTCTTCATCTAAGTTACTGATATGTATATATGTGTGTGAATATATGTAGCTATATATGTATATATATATATAAAACCATCTTTATATATACATGTATGCATTGTAGTATATGCATATGCTTACATAGACACCTGTGTGTGTGTGTGTGTGTGTGTGTGTGTGTGTACATATCAGTATTTTGATAGCCTCCTACCCTGCCTCTAAGGGAGACAATAGAACTCTGTAGACAATGTAAGAGGATAATGAAATATTGAAATGAGGATATATTGGTATATATGTATATATTCATATGGAAAAAGGAGACACTGAAATATTCCAGATGAGCTGTGATGAAGATCTGAAGCAGAATAGTTATAGTAAGAGTAGTAATTAGGGAATAGATATGAGAGGTGCTAAGGAGTAATGGGTAAAACTTGATAACTAAATGGATATATCAGGATACATATATACATACATTCATACATACATACATATATACTACCTGTATATACCCACATATGCTTGGGGGAGTGGGAGAGAAAGAGGGAAAGATGAAAACTCTTGAGGTACTCAACTAAAGGCCATTCCCCGCACCTCCTCACTTGCTTCCTTGCTATTTTCCTGTAAATGTGCACTTATTTTTCCCCATAGACATTGAATATATTGGTGGAAGAATATGACCTATGCTTACATGTTATTGAGATGTTTGAGTATTACTATATTTGATTTGATATTATCATCCATGATATTATGATTATTTCTTTTGTCTTATTGTTAGCTAACTTATTAGGCTTAAGAAATAAAACTTCCATTATTATGACTTATTAGTTATATAACTAACACACACCACATGAATAGAATATATTCTAACTAGTTGTGTGAATTCAAAATTGGGACTTTTCTGTGGTTAGAGTGCTGCATAGGGAGTGTATCTTCCCCTTCCTTCAGCATGGTTACTCCTAGAGCCATAAGAATATTTCTGCGTGGCTATATAATCATGGTCTATTTCTGGGGATCTAGACCTGCCAGATTAAGGGCAAGTTGAAGTGACAGTTCCAACTCTGAAACTAGTAGCTGTCAATATAACCCATATGAGTTGTGACATATTGTGCTCCATTGGTGGCTGGCTCCATCACATCACTCGTGGATGATACCATATAGTATCACCTGTTACATTTAAGCCAAGAACTGTTCTAGGCCTTAGGGATAAAAGAAAACAAAACAAACAAAAAAACAAAAACAAAAGTAAAATTAATCATTCCCTTAGATCAAGGAGGATACTTGATGTTAGGGGATATAATTCATTCATATTTAAGTCAAATTAAAATATTTACTACTATATACAAAATAAATATAAGCTTATTTCAAAAGGTACTAATAAAAGGAAATAAAAGGAAACTTTTTGAAAGTGGTGCCACTTGAGCTGATGCTTGAAGGAAATTAGGTGTCCCAAGAAGAGGTGAGGGAAGAGGAAGCCTTCTAGGCACAGGGAACCTCTTGTGCAGAAACACAGAGGTTAAAGATGGAATATTCTGTAGGGGGAAAGTGAAACTGAACAGGTTAGCAGATTTGTAGAGTGCTTAGGAGCCTGTAATGTGTAATCACCTTGATAAGACAGGTTTCCGTTAGGTGAGGTTTTTTTTTCTTTTCCCAAACAGAGGAGTTTTATTTCATCTTACAGCCTATAGTCAACCACAGATGCTTCCAGGGCATGTAAATAACATTATCAGGTGCATACACCAAGAATATGAATTTGGCAACTACATGGCAGATAGTTTGGAAAAGGGAGACACTGGAGGCAGAGTAGGAGGCTATTGAAATATTCAAGATGAGTGGTGATAAATATACAAAGCAGAATGGTTGTGGTGAGATAAGAAAGTAGGGTATAAATGTCAAAAATGTTGAAAAACTAGAATGCGGAGAGAATTCTGGAAAGATAGCAGAGTAAGTCAGAAAATTTCAAGCTCTCAAGATTTTCCTCCACAGAGATAAAATAGCACCTCTGAGCAAACATAGAGCTGTAAAAACAAATAAGAGTAGGGACAGAACAGGGGTCCTCTTTAGATAATCTGAGAAGACCTGAAGAAAAATCTCAGGACTAGATTTTCTCCCTGTGAAAAGTAAACACTTCCAGACTAGGGTCCCCTTTAACAACAAGCTGAAAGCTGCTTAAACAGCAATTGGCAAGCCCTAGGGTTAGCTGGGTTGGAAGACTGTCTTGGCCCCAGTCACAGGAACTTTTACCCCTGGGACAGTGAGGAGAGTTGGGCATCTGAGCCAGGAAAGATCTACAATACCTGTGCTGACAAGGAACACCTGACCCAGATATGCTGTGGAGAGCAGCAGGTGAGAAGGAACCAGCACATGACTGATGAGTACAGAAACAATGAGAAACAGTGGGGCTGAGACCTGCTGGCTATGCGCATTTATAGGAGATTGGAACAAGTTACCAACATTTTGAGGTGAAAAGTGCAGTTAAAACTAGCATCAGAAACAGGGATGGGATTAGAATTTTAAAAAGTCAAAGGAAACTGAAGCATTAATTGAGGCTCAAGGATAAAGTCATTAGCATTGTTTCAATAATGGTAGGTTTTTGACTGCCCCTTTCCCAACCAACAGTGTTGCCTGCATATGCACATTCAACAAATATTAAATTCCTTATTGCTTGCTGGACATTGGGGCTACAAAGATAAAAATGAAACAATTCCTATCCTCAAGGACCTTATGCAGTAAGTGAAATTGAATGTTTAGTTTGGTTGCTAAACATAGTTCTTAATCTGTTTGAATTAAATATATCCTCTACGTAAAGGTAAGTGATACTGTTGAGATTGAAAGGTTCTTAGGACCCCAAAATACTGACATGCTGGTTTCTGCCCAAATGAATTCAGCTCAACCTTTCTTTGTGTCAAAGATAAACAAAGTTTATTCAAGATATGCCATATTGGGTAGACTCTTAGGGAATCTGAGCATTTGTGACTCTTGTATTGACAAGCAGGCCAGATAAAATCTGAGCTAGATTTAATCTGAATTAGATTGAATCTGAGCTTCTTCATGGAGTCAAGATGGAGCTTATATAAATAAAGATTGTGGAAGAAATCTAGAGTTGATCAAGTAGTCTGGGCTAACTAGAAGAGGTGGTTGGGAGGGGTCTTGATGTTAGTGGTCTGTAAACTGGGGTAACTAGAGGTGGACTCCAGGAACCAAGAGAATGGGATTAAGGGTGGGAAGAAGGCCAGTTGGAGATAACAGACAATGTAGGGTTAAACACGGTTAAGGGTAGCAAAGATTCAGGCATATCTATAATGGAAGGCTTATGGTCTCAGATGAATGCCAGATCAAGTGGAAAGATTCCAGAGCTCAAGGGGGCTCCCAGAACCTATACCCATCAACAGGTCTACTGAGCTGTTCAGACTTTATATATATATATATATGTGTGTGTGTGTGTATGTATGTATATATATATGTATATATGTATATGCACACACATATATATAAGTATATATATGCATATATGTGTGTATATATATAGTTTACTCTCTGAGCTGTGGACCTCACATTGTAAGAGAAATGTTGATAAATAGAGCAGGCATACTAAGGAACTGAAAAACTAGGGTTTAGTTGGATAAGACTATCCTATTATACTAATAACCAATTATTAAATTGGGATCCTAGGTTTTTCTCTTTAATGTCTCCATTAAGGAAATTAATGTGAAAGTCAGTCTCTTAAGGACATGACTAATGAGATTATACTTTTACTTCAAGGCACATGCTCTTCAGTCTTGGTTGAGACCCCACCCAACTAGGAGACCTAACTTCTGTTTAGAGTGTAAACAGAATGCAATCTGGGAAAGTCCTTATCCTGGGGAAAGCAGCCCTGTCCTTGTACCACTCCATTAAAGTTCAGGGTGACCTAGCTCATGAAAGAAGTAACCAACCAAAGTGGTCTGTATGGAGATAGATTCTCCTGTCCAGATTGCTGAAAGGGGCTGGAAATATTTAATTATCCAAGGAATTAAAGCTTCATGTCATTCAAAGGGTTAGGCAAAAAGTGTGTGTATGTATGTGTGTGTGTGTGTGTGTATAACATACACACATATACATACATACACATACATACACATATACATAAATGTATGTTATATAAATTATATATATATATACATATGTGCTTATATATATGTATACATACTATATACAAAATAAATGCAAAGAGAATAAATACAAATAAATATAATGGTAGTTTGGGAGTAAGGGAACTTTAGTAGATCTTGATGAGTTCATACAAATGGAATATTTTACCTTCTGGAGGCCAAATTCTTTAATGATAATCTTTGAACTTTGATAAGATTAATCCTCGGGCAACAGAGATGAGTTTAAGGTTGGACATGGACTCAGAGCTTTTCTAGCTTTAAAGTAGGATGTGTGCTAGCTTGTGCTACACTGACATAGCTTTCAAGAACCCAGAGTAACTTCAGCAACAAAAAAGGCAGAGGAGCAGGGCTTTAATAGAAAAGCAAAACAAAAATAAATCATCACTATTAAATGTCATCATGGTAATTTTGCCCCGTTGTTTCAGTTTTTGAGGGGCTTTTTTTTAGCTTTAGATTTTGGATCATTCTGCATTCTACCCAATGTATCATCTTTGCCTGGCCTTTTTTTCTCTTTGTGACATCATTATTAAGTGTGCACAGGCAGTGAATTCAAGAAGATTGATGCTGAGACTCAGTACTCTCATTCAATTTTTGGAAAACACTTTTATAGGCAATTTTGAAGAAGGGCATAGAGTAAATCATGTGACTTTTTAAATATAAATATACATATATACACATATATATATAAAATTATTCATATTTTATTATTAGCAAATAGTTATTCAATACAATAGATACTAGAAAAAGTGTGAGGAAGAGAAGCAACAGAAATGCATCTGTCAAAGGGCAATAAGAGGACTGAAGATGTGTGCTTAGATTTAGGGAAGTATGAGAAAACATAAAGAGATGATGCTGCTTTGAGCCATTGAGAAGGATGTTATTGGACAAGTGCTGTGAAAGGAAAATGAGCTTTCAGGAAGTAGTACAGCAGCAAGTGTTCATTACAGGGAAAATTGTATGAAAGGGCTATTTACACAGTTCTCTGAAAGCAGAAGGATTTAAACAAATACCATAATTTAGACTAATTTTGTAAATTCCACTTAACTTTTTTGGAAAGATTGCTTACGTTGGTTTTGCGTTAAAGGACATGGCACTTTTTAAACAACATGTATTGAAAATAATGGCAATATCTGTGAGATTTTTCTAATCTCCTCTTTTATATTACAGTATCTTGGGAAGTCTTTAGCAATCCTGGTTATTCATGCTCCCTGGTTTGGTTTCTAAAAAAGAGAAAACAAAATAGAATCCCAAGAACCAGATTGCATTTTTCATTCTCAAATCCTTCCAAAATTGAGAGAAAGTCAAAGTAATATTTGACATTTTGATGGCACTTTAGAGTTTGCAAATTGCTTGATAAACATTATCTCATTTGAGTTTTACCACAGCCCTGGAAGGCTGGGGCTATTATTTTCTTCAATTTATAGAAGAGGAAACTGAAGCAGAAGGCAGTTAAGTAACTTGACCAGTGTCACACCTCTAAGTAATTGAGAAAGGATTTGAAGTCATGTCTTTCTGACCTCAAATCCAGCATCCTCTATACTAGGCCACTTAGCTGATAATACTTCAAAACTGGAAATAGCTATATAGACAGAACCCTGATATGTTTTATTCTTTGATGTTGAATACTGTGCTACAGACATTACATATTTGTAATAACTGACCAGAAGACAGGAGACACAAATAGTTATTCAATAGAAGGTCATGAGTTGTTTTATTTTAAGCCTTGTAGCTGCAGCTCTTAGCATAATGCCTAGCATATAGGAGGCATTGGATACATGCTTATTGTACTGAATTTTAATTAAAATGTTTTGGTACCAGGCGCTAGGCATGTACACGAGAGAGGTTAAAGACAGAATCAAAAGATCCCCTATACAGTAAACTTTTTATAGCAATTCATTCTGTGGTAGCAACATACTTGAAATAGTATGGCTATTAATTGGAGAGTGGCCAAACGCATCACAGTTTATGAAAGCTGTGGGATATCACTGCATTGCTACAAAAGCAATATATACAGTATTCAGAAAATCATGGAAAGAATAAATTAATAAAATATGTAAAACAACTCCCTCTCTCTATGCATATATATGTTAAATAAAAACAAATAAAAGTGAATTATGTCTAATTATGGCCAACTTTGACCCAGAAGAAGAGTTGAGAAAAAAAGGTACCTTCCTTGCATCTTTGCAGAGTGGGATGATTGTAAGATGATATATTGTCAGACACAGGTGATGTTTTGATTGGCTTTGTTGAATTTCTCTTTTTCAGCATTTTCATTTAAAATCTTTGTTGTAAGGGCTGACTCGATGAGTGAGGGAGATGGAAACATATGTGTAGAAATAAAGTTTATGCAAAAAGAGAAGATATCAATAAAAGTTAAATCATCAAAATTAAAAGGTAAAGAAAAAAATTATGGTACCATTTCCCTCTGAAAATTGTTTCAGTAAATATATTTAGTTTGTATACCTTATCTATTACCAGCACTAAGAGTAAAGATCAAAAGGTAACCATAAGAACCTTTCTGAAAAGCACTTCACAGTCAAGCTAATGCAATGGTAATAGCACTGTAGCTGTATATATACTAGTGAATGGTATTTACATTTTAACACGCCTGCCTTAAGCTTCTATGTATAAACTGCAGAAATTTCGATGCACAATTTGAAATATATGATACTGTTTGCAAATAGAGCCAATGGGGCTAGGATAATTAAATTAATTACTTTTCTGCACCATTGTACTAATTTGTAATAGTGCTATATTAAAATTGTTAACTTCGAAGCATTCAGCAACTGTGGAACATTCACTCGATCAGTCTAGTAGCTTGTATTAAAACTGTTAACAGGTGCCTCACGCTGAGGAACAAATGGCTCATTGATTGTTCCATTTCAACTCTTGGTCTGTTCCATTTAAAGACTAGAGTGAATGAAGGAAGGAAGAACAAGACACTTTAAATTTATTTAGTTTATTTAGTTTTGGAAGATGTTATCTTGATAATATTCTTCCACTCCTTACCAAAATATTTTTAAATGAATGATATTCTGCACAGTCATTTTTATTTTCTTTCTCCAAATATTTTTGAGGTCTCTATGGTATACAGTGTTCTTTTTATTCAAATCTATAAGACTCATATTTAGAAAGGTGACTTGATAGGTACTGCTGATAGGTACATGATCAGTGATAGACAAATTAATTATTGATATTTCCTTAGTTCATTTGCAACTAAAGATGTACCTGGTAATCTTCTGTTCCAACACTGATGAAACTGTGCCCTCATTAATAAGGGGATTTCTTCCAGTAATGCAGATCCCATCTATGCATGCCTGTCATTGGCAAGTTTCAAACAGGTCCTTTCATAGTATTATCACAGAGAGTTCACTCCATGTGACAGAAGAACTTTCTCACATTCTTTTTATACTGTGTGGCTACCAATGGAGCAAATAGTCTGTCCATAGGTTATGCTTCCCAGAAACTGTGACCAGTTCATCTTTTTCTTTTTTTTATATTTCTTATTGTAATTTTAAGTTGTTTGCTTACACCTATCATTTATTTCTCCATTGCCTTTTGAGTTATTTTCAATTTCAACTCTTAAGGAATCTAAGTATTTCAAGGTTTCAAGTTGTGTATTATCACATGAAGAATACTGGTGTTTAAAAGCAATGGTTTAGTCAATGGCATTGCATTTTAAGAAGAAATTCTTCTGCAACAAATATATTAACAACACTATGTCAGATAGATGATATCATAAACTCTGATTTTTCTCAAGGTATAGATGACATTGGATGATGCATTTTTTATATTTATGAAAAAATATACACATATATATCCCAATTTTGTAATCTAGAAGAGATTGTGCTTGTGAGTGCACAGGGCAGAGTAGAAAAGATTTGAAGGGAAATTTTAGCTACTTATTTTAATATAATTTAGTTAAATAAAACTTAGCCCAGAGCACATTAAGAAAGGGAATGGAAGAATCTAATCAATTTTTACCTGTATAGGAAGAAGTGAACCATCTCCCTTTACCAGATAAGGAAGAAAAAACAAAGACTGTATTAGCCACCGGGATTTATCTGAGCCTCTTTTATTTATTTTATTATTATTATTTAAAAAAAAAACAACTTGTTATATTTTATTTTTTGTATTTAAATTTATTTATTTAAGTTTTCATCATTCATTTCCACAAAATTTTGGGTTCCAAATTTTTTCCCCATTTTCCCCTTCCCCCACCCCAAAATGCCAAGCATTCTAATTACCCCCATCACCAATCTGTCCTCCCTTCTAACATCCCTCCCTTCCCTTATCCTCATCTTCTCTTTTGTCCTGTAGGGCAAGATAACTTTCTATACCCCATTACCTGTATATCTTATTTCCTAGTTGCAAGAACAATACTCAACAGTTGTTCTTAAAACTTTGAGTTCCAACTTCTCTTCATCCCTCCCTCCCCATCCATTCCATTTGGGAAGGCAAGCAATTCAATATAGGCCATATCTGTGTAGTTTTGCAAATGACTTCCATAATAGTTGTGTTGTGTAAGACTAACTATATTTCCCTCCATCCTATCCTGCCCCCCATTTCTTCTATTCTCTTTTTTGATCCTATCCCTTCCCAAGATTGCTCCCTCCTCCCACTGCTCCTCCTTCCATTATGCCCCCACCCTGCTTATCCCCTTAACCCCCACTTTCCTGTATTGTAAGATAGGTTTTCATACCAAAATGAGTGTGCATTTTGTTCCTTCCTTTAGTTAAATGTGATGAGAGTAAGCTTCATGTTTTTTCTCTCACCTCCCCCCCCCTTTTCCCTTCACTGAAAAGTCTTTTACTTGCCTCCTTTATAAGAGATAATTTGCCCCATTCTATTTCTCCTTTTCTCCTCCCAATATATTTCTCTTTCACTGCTTAATTTCACAATTTTAAGATATGATCCCATCCTATTCAATTCACCCTGTGCTCTCTGTGTGTGTGTGTGTGTGTGTGTGTGTATGTGTGTGTGTAATCCCACCAACTACTCAGATACTGAAAAAAAGTTTCAAGAGTTACAAATATTGTCTTTCCATACAGGAATGTAAACAGTTCAACTTCAGTAAGTCCCTTATGAATTCTCTTTCCTGTTTACCTTTTCATGCTTCTCTTCATTCTTGTGTTTGAAAATCAAATTTTCTTTTCAGCTCTGGTCTTTTCATCAAGAATGCTTGAAAGTCCTCCATTTCATTGAAAGACCATTTTGCCCCCTGAAGTATTATACTCAGTTGGGTTGGTGATTCTTGGTTTTAGTCCTAGTTCCTTTGACTTCTGGAATATCCTATTCCATGCCCTTTGATCCCTTAATGTAGAAGCTGCTAGATCTTGTGCTATCCTGATTGTATTTCCACAATACTTGAATTGTTTCTTTCTAGCTGCTTGCAATATTTTCTCCTTGACCAGGGAACTCTGGAATTTGGCCACAATGTTCCTAGGAGTTTCTCGTTTTGGATCTCTTTCAGGAGGTGATCTGTGGATTCCTCGAATACTTATTTTGCCCTCTGGTTCTAGAATCTCAGGGCAGTTTTCCTTGATAATTTCATGAAAGATGATGTCTAGGCTCTTTTTTTGATTTAGGCTTTCAGGTAGTCCCATAATTTTTAAATTGTCTCTCCTGGAACTATTTTCCAGGTCAGTTGTTTTTCCAATGAGATATTTCACATTATCTTCCATTTTTTCATTCTTTTGGTTTTGTTTTGTGATTTCTTGGTTTCTCATAAAGTCATTAGCCTCCATCTGTTCCATTATAATTTTGAAAGAACTATTTTCTTCAGTGAGGTTTTGAACCTCCTTTTCCATTTGGCTAACTCTGCTTTTGAAAGCATTCTTCTCCTCATTGGCTTTTTGAACCTCTTTTTCCAATTGAGTTAGCCTATTTTTAAAGGTGTTGCTTTCTTCAGCATTTTTTTTTGGGTCTCCTTTTGCAAGGTGTTGACCCACTTTTCATGCTTTTCTTGCATCTCTTTCATTTCTCTTCCCAGTTTTTCCTCCACCTCTCTAACTTGATTTTCAAAATCCTTTTTGAGCTCTTCCATGGCCTGAGCCCACTGAATATTTATTTTGGATGTTTCGAATATAGAATCCTTGACTTTTACCCTGATGGTAAGCATGGTGCTTCCTCATTAGGAAGGATGGGAAAAGATATCTGTTCACCAAGAAAGTAACCTTCTATTGTCTTATTTTTTTTCCCTTTTTTGGGCATTTTTCCCAACCAGTTACTTGACTTTTGGGTCCTTTGTTGAGAGTAGGGTATACTCTGGGAATTACAATCAGGCATGTACTGGTCTGGACACAGAGAGGGATTTTTGTGCCCAGAATCTTAGCAGTTACCTCTCCACAGCCACCTGGCCTCCAGTTCAGCCAAGTCAGCACTGGGGGCTGATTTTCAGATAAGCTGGATGGGCAGGGCTGCCATTCAGTGTGAGACAAAGACCAGTTCTCCCAGGGCCTCCCCACAGGGTGGAGGCAAGTATCACATCCTCAGTGCCCCCAGGGTTTTTACACTCCAACAATGTATGCAGCTGCTGCACCTGCAATGTTGCCTCTGAGGCTGCTGCCTGCTTCCAGAGCTATGGGAAGGCCCTTCTCCCTTCCTAGCCAGCTGAAAAAACCCGGTCACTGACCTATGGTGCCTGTGGGTTGAGGGATCTTCAAACCCACTGCTGGTGGGACTGGAGATTCCACGACTGGAGATTCTGCCCCCAAGGGCTGTTCGCGAGCTGCGCTGTGAGGCCAAGGCTGGGCTGGTCTCCACTCTGCACCCAGTGCAACAGATGTTTCCCTTGGGCCTTTCAGGTCACCCTGGGCTGGAAATCTCCTCCACTCTGTTGTTCTCCACTTCTGCTGCTCCAAAATTTTTTGAGAGTCCCTCTCTACAGGTATTTTATGGGCTGTGTGGGGAGACCCTGCGTATGTGTGTCTTTCTGCTCTGCCATCTTGGCTCTGCCCTCCCCCCCGAGCCTCTTTTAAAAATACATCAATAAATATTTGTAAAAGCACCTACTATGTACTAGCATTATACATAAAATAGGACAGGACCTGCCCTCAAGATCCAATGTGTTGAAAATTTATGTCTAGTTAAAGTCAAGGAAAATACTGTGCATGCGTAGCTCAAGTCTATTTTCTCCCTTGGCACATACTTTTATATACATGAAGATTTATCCCATTCCCCTCATTTTCTTGAAGTTTGCAGATGCCACATTTCTAGATCTTGTTGGTAACTTTTCAACTGTGTTGTATTATCATTGCCATAGTTCATTCTGGGTTCATTTTCTGGCTGTCCTTTCAGGTTCTGTTGATGTTTTATTAATGTAATCATTAATTTAGTTATTCTTTCATTAATTTAATACTTGCTGATAACTTGAATAATGTCTGTGTTACTTTCTAAGATAAATGACTCTTTTCAAAGCAGTTTCAACCTATACTATAGTGAGGCACGCTTCAAACAACACTTTTTTAAACATGAATAGCTAGCTTAATGCATATCCCATGGATGAGTTTCTTACTTCCACTCTCAGCTGAATTTATCTTATTGTCAGACCTTTTCTTTGCCAGAACCCTTTGTCAGTTTCAGCTCTTAGTTGCTGTAATAGAATCACATGTAGTGATTTCTAAATTAGAAAAATAAAGAACAAAATAGTATCAATAAAAATAGCCATTAAACTATCAACAAGTGGCTCAATCTATGTGTACAATTCTGAAAAAGTCACCTCATTTTCATAGGGTAGATATGTTCTTCTAATATTATTGGGAGTCATCTAGGTCCTAGTATTACTAAGCATTCTGATCAATGAATATGATGGAAAAGACCAATTCAAAATCACTCACAAGTTTTGCAGATAACAGCAACTACACAGATGGATAATCATTAGCCTTGTGTATATAGTAGAAGATCTGGGAAGGTATTTTGCGAAAAGGTGAACATGGGTGAATGCTTTAAGCCTGTATTTTAAAATCTTTTATCGTGCATTTACATATTTATAAAATAAGACAAGCAAAGTATTTTTTTTCATTTTAGTTGTCATAAATGCACCCTATTAGTATATTGTATCCCTTGTTCATCTTAATAGTTTTTTTTTAAGAAAGTTGAGGAGAAATTGGACATTTTCAATAAATCAACCAATAATTATATAGGAAGTACCTTCGTTGTGTGAAACAGAATGCTAGGCACTGGGAATACACTTGCAAAAATGAGAAGGTGACTGCTTTTAGAGAGTTTGTATCCTAGAAGGAGGATAGAACAGATCAAAGAAATTGGGATGATTTAGTCTGATGAAAAGATATCTTACTTTTTCAATTGTAAATGTCAATACCCACTTTCATTCAGAGGTAAATATTTGAAGTACACAATGAGTAAATCAAAATCTAGGTCAAAATAGTCCAGGGTCATTAATGAAGAGGCACAAACTGAATTATCCAGAGAGTAAACAAAGTCCAAAGAGCTAAGCCTGATTCAGAGCCAGAGGCAGCTTGATCATTAACAAGGAAATCTGTATGAGATGAGTTCTTTGAAGGTCAAAAAGCATATGCACAGGGAATCTTATTTAGATTAGGGCAAGAAACAATAATCTTGCTCTAGACTTGTTATGAATTACACAGTCAAAAATTTCAAGACCCACACCTGCTTTTATCTGTATCTAAACATGACCTCCAGGAGTGACCATCATGTGTGATTCTGTCCCTGTGCTAGAAGATATATGATAATAAATGTAAATGCAAGAGAAAATTCGTATAATATTAATTATTATTATGTTTGCAGATGTGAAAATAAATGTGCAAGTTCACTGTGAACTATAGAACTAAATTCAATTCGATCTAAGCATTTCTTGGGAGGCTGAAAAAAAACAAAACAATTGCATAATATACAATAAAATGCTGCTGGAAAACATGGTTATCTGAGACATATATTAGCTTTGCCCCAGAACCTCAGTATTTGAAGGGACTTCACTAAGAAGAATTCTTAAAATGAGTCTGATAACTGAGCCTATTTCAACTGACTATAATTAAATATTTGTGCTTTTACATGTATGTATGCATGCTAGTCACACCCATGTGCACACATACGCTGTAGTGATGCCTTCTCTATTTGTATATATACTTTATTTTTTCAAAAGAGAATCATGAAACCATGTTTATGACATTATTTAGTTTTGTTGGAAATTGTTTTTTCTGGCTCAGGTTACTAACCCTGGGAAGTCCGTATTAGACAATCAGTTTATGTTTGTATGTCAATTGCTCTTACGTTAGTAGTTCAAAACATCGACTGGAATTTGATATTGATTTAAGAATAAAGACAATACAAGCTTATGACAATATTAAACTCTAAAAGCTTAAATGAGTTTCTGATCACCTCTCAGAATTGAGAGAACCTGCATGTTTTCTCCTTGGAATGCAAGTGATTTCTTCAAAGTAACATATCAGAAAGGGAGGGAGGGGCAAAAATATTCTTGAACAGTCACAGTGAAAGTACTATCAATGTTTTGCTTTTGATATTTCTAGTATTTAGCAAGTTCTTGGTGTAAGGTATGTGCTTCATAATGGTTGCTTAACTAATGTTTTGTTTTTGTTTTCACTTATAAAAGAGTGTCTACATATAGTAGAGAGGTTTCAATCTACATGGATGCAATGAGTAACCACAATGACAAAATTATAGATTTTTAAAAAAAATTATTATTTTTAGCTCTCAACATTCACTTCCATAACATTTAAATTTTCTCCATCTGCCTTCCCTCATCCCCAGGATGATGTGCAATCTGATACAGATTTTACATATACATTCTTATTATACATATTTTTGCATCAGTCATGTTGTATAGAATATTTAGAATGAATGAGAGGAACTATGAGAGAGAAAAAAACAAAATAAAACAAAAAAGAGAGCAGATAGTATGCTTCCATATGCATGCAGACTGTTATGGTCTTTCTCTGAATATGGATAGCATTTTCCATTATAAATTTTTTGGAGTTGTTTTATGTTCTTACATTGCTGAGAAAAGCTGTTTATCAAAGTCAGTCACTGCATAATGTGACTATTACTGTGTACGGTGTTCTCCTGCTTCTGCTCACTTCACTCAGTATCAGTTCATAAAAGTTTTTCCAGGTTTTTCTGAAGTCCACCTGTTCATCATTTCTTATAGCACAATACTATTCCATTACATTCATATACCACAAGTTGTTCAGCCATTCCCCAATTGATGGACATCCCTTCAATTTCTAATTCTTGGCTACTGCAAAGAACTGCTATTAATATTTTTTGTACATTTGAGTCTTTTCCTCATTTTTATGATCTCTTTCTCATCTATTAAATGAAAGAGATGGGTTAAAAGGATTCTGAGGTCCCTCCTATGTTGAAATCTAGGATGCTATGAGGACTTCTGTTCATTGAGGAGATTTGGGACTTCATGTAAAGTTGTATCTTTTCATTTGTTAAATTTATAGAAAATTTTTTACCTAGAGCGCAGAACAAGAAATATATCCAATAGAAGTTTTGCACTCTAACTTCAACTTCTTTGCCTTTTCACAGGCTATTGGGCATGCCTGGAATGCAAAAGGTTTTTTTCAAAGTTCATCTCAAGGACATCTACAGTAGTGAGTCATTCCAGACATCCTCAACTGTTAGGTGGTGCAACAGATAAATTTTAACCTGGAGTCAGGTAACCCTGAGTTCAAATCAGGTCTCAAGTATTTACTAGCTGTGTGACCGTGGGTAAATTACATCATACCTTTCTGCCTTAATTTCTTCCACTGTAAAATTGAGATAATAATAGCATTTACTTTCTGCGGTTGTTGTGAAGATTAAGAAAGATACTATTTTTAATACACTTAGCACAGTGTCTAGAATATGGTAGGTATTTAATAAAGATTTTTTTCTTCCTATTAATGCTCTTTAAGTGCTCAAGTTATTCAGTATAAACTGGCCTGTTTACATGTTGTATTCTTGAAGAGGGATGCAAACTCATTGAGGGTAGGGATTGGTTTTTTTTTTTTTTCATTCTATCCCCAGAGGCTATTACAGTGACTTGCATATAAAAAGCACTTAATAAAATCTTGATGGATTAGAGTAGATAATATTTCAGTATCTAAGGATAATAAAACCTTTATTTAAATGTGAAATTACTTAACATTAAAGATAACTAAGAATTAACTACACAAAGATAATTCAAATACATATTTAATTAGTATTTGGTTTTATTTCCACTTGTGAGAACCAATGACTAAATGATTGAAACACAAAATTCAATGTATAAACATTAATAGCCACTAAAATATTAGTGTGATTTGGCCTTTATTCCCCAGGCAAAATTACAAAAAAAAAATATGTCATTAGAGAAATTCAAAAGTCAGCAAAATGTATTTTAGACTTTAGATTTGGAGATGTAAGAGACTTCAGAGATAATATGATAACTTGCCCAACTCACTTCCATTTTACAATAAGAAGTAACAGAGTCAAGTCGAGGAGAGAAGTTTGGACTTGGAACTGGAACTGTGTTCTATGGGAACCAAGTTAAACTGTGAATCTAATCCCACTTCCCTCCCTAGAGACTGAGGTAGTACAAGGTTGCCTGGGAGGATTATGACTTCCATGTATCAGGGGAGTAAGTTTGTATATTTGTGACTATAACTTTTGAAGTAATTATTTCTATACAAGAGCTCATCTGACTAGCATATAAGGGACTCTTCCCCCCATTTAGGGGAAGTACCTTCAGTGAGGACTGAAGCCTTTTTCATAGAGCCTAAAAATCCTCAGGCCTCCTTAAAAAGTAGAGAATCCTGAGGGAGGGATACAATGGTAAAATCTAACCCGCTGGTCTTCAGGCCTTGGAAGACAGGTTGACGTGTGTTATAAAGGCACATAGCAACAGTGGGACAGAATTTATGTTTACGAGATCAAATTTATATTGAAGAAATATGTATTTACAATGACAAACAGTCTGGTATCACAAAAATCACTGTACACTTTTCTAAATGTGGTGCAGTACCTCTTTAGTTCTGGGCACAACTCATTATACATTTGCAGTGCTTGACCAAGTTAAATATATTAATGGTTACATTCAAAGACTTTTCATTCAGCTACAAGGCAGAGTCCATGCAATAAGCATTTTTAAACTATTTTGATTTTCTAATTTGTGTGGTTAGACCAATCCTTTCATATTGCCATGATTTTTCTCTGAGACTTATTATAATGTTTGGAGTTCAATGACATTTAATAATGACAAAATCCATTAGGAACATATCAGAGCCTCATCATCAGTAGGGAATCCTTTGTACTTTGTGTACATATCTTGTTATACATAACTCTACGGGATGTCAATATTTAGTGGGTTATTAAGCAAAGGTATCTTCTTATTGACATTTTGCATAATCTTGAAATTCACAATTTTAGACAGCCTGCGAAGACTTGAACTGATGCAAAGGGAAGGGAACAGAACGAGTAAACCAATGAATAAAATTGATATATTTTTTTTCGTATCACCTAAATTTCCCTTTACATTCCCACCCCTTCCCCTGCCTAGGAAGCCATACTATTTAATAAAGAATTTCCAGGAGAACAATTTGTACAATAACAATATTGCAAAGAGAAACCTTTAACAAGGTGACCAACCTTGCTTACATAGTACTAATGATGAAATATGTTTCCTACTTCTTCACAGAATGATAAAGAACTTGTGGGTTAGAATAATAATATTTTTAGACATGGGCAAGGAGGGAATGTTTTTTACTATTTACATTTATTACAAGGGTTTTGCTTTTATTTTTCTTTTGGTAAGATGTCTTTGGGGGAAAAGTATGAAAGAAATAAAATACTATTTTCCTCATTGAAAAAATAAAGTGCAAATTTAAAATATTCATGGGAAATACCTTATTTAAGAAAATTGTTCTGGGCTGAATTTTATTCTCCCAAGTAAAATGCTTTCTTTAAACCAATAAGTGATATGCCCAATGGGATCTTATATTCTTTAAATCTTTCAACATGCCATGCAACATTAAAGACATGGTTTTATATAGAAAATTATTTTAAAAATCTTTGTTTTCCCCTGTTTTTACTAAGAATATTTTTAATTCATAAATCATTTTCATAAATATTTTGTGGTGATGAGAAAGCCTATTGATTGGTGATAATTTGTGCTTTTTTTCAGTTTCTTTCTTTTTAGTAAAAGTACTGTCAAAGATTTTATATTGTTTTAGAACCTTCTCTTTTATGAGATAACTTGATCATCTATCCTTGAACATTTTTAAAGTTCAAAAAGATCTAGAAATAGTTCCTATTGTATTTGGTGAGATGAAGCTATTTTCCCAATTTCATCTGCTGAAGTTCTCTTTTATATTGTACATTAAGCATGGATTTAGTAGATCCCAATATGCAGTATACCTAATAGATTTGACCAAAAAAATACATCACTTAAAAAACAAAACAAAGAAAAGGTGAGAGAATTATTTCACTTAGTATTTGCTTGTTGTGCTAATTCCAAACTTATTTGCTAATTTTATTCATGTGATAATACGGGTAAGCTGGATTTCACACCAAATTCTCTGCAGGGTTTTTTCATCCCATGTTACTTTTTTCTGCTTTGTAATTTTCTGTCACCAGCCATGATATTTTGCAAAACACCTCATACTCTTAACAGATATTTCTCATTTGTCATGTTTTTCCATCAACTCTTATGTCTTCTGAATTCATTGTTTCTGCTTCCTTACTGTGGCGATCATATTGTCTGTCAGTTTTTTTGAAAAGGTGATATATTTTCTTAATATTTGTACTTCTGTGCATTACACATTTCTTAGAGTTGGTATTTTTGTTAAATAGACTTTCCTGGAATCTATTCAATGGAAATGTGTATCATATGTATTGTCTTCTAAATTTCATCCATTCTTATAATATATTGTTAACTTTTGCCTTTTCTCTCACCAGTCTAATATATGTTTAGATGATGCAAAAAAGAGGTTACAATCAATTTGAGAAGACTGAAATCTGACTTTAAACTATATCCAAGTAGCTCATTCTAAAATGACTTTGACTTCTACAACCAGACATTTAATTCATGTAAAGATAAAGTCAACCTCACAAGGTTAATGATATTATTGGATACTTTTCAAATTCAGTAGTTTCCAACACCGCTTTTGATGAGCTTGAGGCATCTGAGCATTTTGGGAATGTTTGATCTATGTAATTTTTTAATAGCAAACTATATTTTCTGAAATTTTCTTTAGCTTGGCATTGTCCTTGTAGAATTTTTCCACTTCTTCTTCCTCTGTGACATATTTAAATGTGAACTGAAATTATTTTCATAATGCTCAGATTGCTTATAGTAATTGTGTATGTTGTAAGACAAAATTATCAAGTATCTTAGAAATGATATTTTCTGGTTTTTTGGAGCATGTGATGAGACCAACTTAGCAAACTTTTAAATTTATTCCTTTGTTGAGAATTTGGAAGCTCCACTCTCTTTAGCTCTCTGATTTATTTTGTAATAAAAATGCCACTTTGGATGTGATTTAGTTATTTCAGTAATATATCAACTTGTTGGTTATTGGACATAGATCACACATTGGGAAAACAATAATTAATGTTTGTTAATAGTCAAAGGACTGTGTGAGACTTTATATCCTTTACTTTTATCCTTTATATCCTTCATCCTCTGAGTTCACAACCCCAAGACTATCATTTTGGAAAATCAAACAAAATATGCAGTGATGAGGATTGTTGTATGTTTTGTGTTCTTTTTGTTTGCTTTATTCTCCTACAGAAACCATTTCATGATACCTAATCTTATGATGATGACTATTTCCATGCTTACTTTAGTCAGATAAGAGTTCCTGTTTATATCACCAGGTACATCCATAGCCAAAGACTTTATAGTTAGATAAAATTGTATCAAGATGTTTGCCTTGCTAGCATAGTCTTCAAGAACTCTGAGTTACCTTCATATTATAATGAATCATTAGAAAGGACATCTTTATTCTGGAAAAGAAATTATAAAATAATGCATTATAATATTCATGTCAACCCACTGGCAAATCAAAATATATTTTTATCCAATTAAGTTTCAAAAGATCAGCTTTTGAAGTGACTTTTTCAAATCAGTTCTGGATATTTTGAATACTGACAAATTGTACTGAAGGTGAATGAACAATGTTGGAAAGTAAAATTTCAATGAGATACACTTGACAGTATGTTGACTAATATTAAGGCTCCAATATGTAATTTTATAATACCTTGTTAAATATAATATGTTAATTTGAATCTATTAATTTTTTCTTCTTTCTTTGTTTCTTTCTCTCTTTCTTTCTTTCTTTTTGGTTTTCAATATTCATTTCTATAAGATTTAGAGTTCCAAATTTTCTCCCCATCTCTCCCTTCCCCCACCCCAAAACCAGTGCATTCTGATTACCCCTTCCCCCAATCTGCCCTCCCTTCTCTAACACCCCCTACCTTCCCTTATCCCCATCTTCTCTCTTTTCTTGTAGGGCAAGATATATTTCTATACCCTATTAACTGTTTTTCTTATTTCCCAGTTGCATGCAAAAATAATTCTCAACATTCGTTTCTAAAACTTTGAGTTTCAACTTCTTTTCCTTCTTCCCTACCCACGCATCTCCACTGAGAAGGTAAGCCATTCAATATAGTTTATACATGTGTAGTTATGCAAACGACTTTCATAATAATCATGTTGTGGTAGACCAACTATATTTCCTTCCATCCTGTCCTGCCACTCATTTATTCTATTCTCTCTTTTGACCTTGACCCTCCCCCCAAATGCTTATTCTAATTACTCTCTCCTCCCATTTGCCTTCCCTTCTATTATCCCTCCCACACTCCACTTCTCCTCTATGTTCCTGTAGTCTAAGATAAATTTTCATACCAAATAGAGTATGCATGTTATTCCTTCCTTGAGCCAGTTGTAATGAGAGTATGCTGCACTTTTCCCCTCTGCTCTCCCTTCTTTTCCCCTCCATTGTAAAAACTTTTTCTTGCCTCTTTTATAAGAGATAATTTGCCCCATTCCATTTCTCTCTTTCTCATCTCATTATATTCCTCTCTCACCCCTTAATTTTACTTTTTTAAATAATATCCCTTCCTATTCAACCCACCCTGTGACCTCTGTCCACATGTATATAATCCCTCCAACTACCCAAATACTGAGAAAAGTCTCAAGAATTAAAAATATTATTTTTCCATGTAGGAATGTAAACAGTTCAACTTTAGTAAGTCCCTTATGAATTCTCTTTCCTATTTACCTTTTCATTCTTCTCTTGATTCTTGTGTTTGAAAGTCACATTTTCTATTTAGCTCTGGCCTTTGCATCCAGAATGCTTGAAAGCCCTCTATTTCATTGAATGACCATTTTTCCTCCTGAAGCATTATACTCACTTTTGCTGGGTAGGTGATGCTTGGTTTTAATCCTAGTTCCTTTAACTTCTGGAATATCATATTCCAAGCCCTTTGATCCCTTAATGTAGAAGCTGCTAGATCTTGTGTTATCCTGATTGTCTTTCCACGATACTTGAATTGGTTTCTTTCTGGCTGCTTGCATTTTTTTCTCCTTAACCTGAAAATTCTAGAATATGGCTACAATATTCCTAGGAGCTTTTCTTTTGGGATCCCTTTCAGGAGGTGATCAGTGGATTCTTTCAGTATTTATTTTACTCTCTAGTTCTAGAATATCAGGGAAGTTTTCCTTGATAATTTCATGAAAGATGATGTCTAGGCTCTTTTTTTTTTTTTTTTTTTTTTTTTTTTTTTTTTTTGGTCATGGCTTTCAGGTAGCCCCACTCATAACTTTCAGATTGTCTCTTCTAGATCTATTTTCCAGATCAGTTGTTTTTCCAATGAGATATTTCATATTGTCTTCTGTTTTTTCATATTTTTGGTTCTGTTTTGTGATTTCATGGTTTCTCATACAGTCATTAGCTTTCATCTGCTCCGTTCTAATTTTGAAAGAACTATTTTCTTCAGTGAGCTTTTGAACCTCCTTTTCTATTTGGGCAATTCTACTTTGAAAAGCATTCATCTCCTCATTGACTTTTTGGATCTCTTTTGTCATTTGTGTTAGTCTATTTTTAAAGGTATTATTTTCTTCAGCAATTTTTGAATCTCCTTTAGCAAGCTCTTAACTCTCTTTTCTTGGTTTTCTTGCATGGCTATCATTTTTCTTCCCAATTTTTCCTCTCCCTTCCCATTTATGGGAATTTCCTCAGCCTGTTGTTTGACTTTAGAGTCTTTTGTCAGGTCGAGGGTGTATATTAGGGACCTGTAAGTTCTTAGTTCCTCCAAGATGGCACAATCAAGGGAGAGAAGTTTACTCCTCTCCTGTCCTGCACACTGGTCTGGGAGCAACCACAAGCTTTTCTGCCCCTGATATGTGAGTAGAATTCCCTCTCCAGAGCCTCCACCAGCTCTACCAGCAAGTATTCCTTCTTATCCCAGGACCACCACCCCAGGCTGACATCCAGATCAGCTGCACAACTCCCCCAGGGTCTTTTGGCTGAGGACTCCTTTAATGGATGCTGTGCTACAGCAAATGCTGCTGCCCTGATGCTACTGGGACCAGAGGAGAGTCCCTTCTTACCCAGGTGAAAGCACTTTCTCACTGATCTTTGAAGCTGCCTTTGGTGTTTGTGAGTTGAGGAATCTGGGAACTACAGCTACTGCCAGAGATTCTGCCCCCTGAGGCCTGCTCCAGTTCTTTTGGTGATTGTGCAATGTGACCAGAGTTGTTCTGTGCTCTACTCTGATCCTGGTGCAATAGACCTTTCCTGTTAGCCTTCCATGCTGTCTTGGGCTGAAAATCTCTTTTACTCTAGCATTTTGTGGCTCATGCTGCTCTAGAATTTGTTTAGGGTCATTTTTTTTTACAGGTATTTCATGAACTATGGGAAGAGAGCTAGAGTAGGTGCATCTTTCTACTCTGCCATCTTGGCTCCACCCAAAGAATCTATTAATTTAGAAGATGTAATTAACCAGCTTAAGTTGACCTGATATAAAGTTAAAATTTGCCTCATGAAGAAGAAATTTTCTGAATACATTAATAACCTAAATACATCTTAAAGGGAATTGTTTTCACATTTGGTTTGGGTAGATTATATAATTCTCACTTGCAAACGTGTTTGATCCATAGTAGCTCTAGCAGACTTTCTACCTGAAAATCCACTGAAAATCCACTACCAGTCAATGTGAATTAATTTAATTCAACATTAGTTACATCCTTGCTATCTCTCAAGCAATGTACTAAACTCTGAGGGAAAATCAATTGGAAATCTGCCATACCTTCATGGAATTTAGAAATGAGTAAAACTATGTGATCTTTGACAGTTCTAGAAGCCACACCAGAATTTCACTATATGACTTTGTCCCTAATTATCCAAAATTAGTGAAAGATAATAATAGACTTTTTTAATTGAAAGGTGACCTACTCTTGTGTTCTGTCCCTCCTGCATATCCGACTTTCTTCTGTCTTCCATTTTCTCTAGGACCTCTCTACTTGCCTTTGATCTTAAAGTGATCTACTATAAACATTATTCAGTATGGAATGGAGATTTAAAAGTACATATATAACCCTTCACAATCTTTGCAAAAAAAAAAAAATAAAGTAACAACAACAATCCAACAGTTTGACAACTATATCTAACTGAAAGTGAAGGTTGAGCAATTCTCATAGATGTGGGAGTCCTAATGATAAAAAAATGAAAATTGTCAGTAAGAACTGTGTTTGAGAAAATTTTGTAATTTCCATTTAAAAAAAAAACAGACAACATCATGACTATGAGATAGCAGTAACAATTTACTAGTAAAGAATGAATGGTAGAGCAGAATATCACCCAAAACACAATTATACCTCAGCCATTATGCCAAATAGTGCTATTAGTTTCTCTGCTCAAGCTCTAAAAACCCTTTATTCCATTGTGTCAAACAGAGTTCAGAAAGTTAGGATTATAGGGAAATGGGGGGAGTGGAAGCTCCTTCACTCTAGAAAGGCGAAGCACAGTTAAAATTCTTGTGAGAATCTTTGTTATGTTAGCTCATTGCCACAACCCTTAGAATGTTCAACAAAATCCATGACATAAACATTGTTTACGTAGACAAAATGGGAGCTGTCATAAAACTCTTCCTGAAAAGAAGAAAACCTTTCAAAGAAAGGAAGCATTATAAGAAAGTAGGGAAGAACATCTTCAAAAGTAGCTTGATGAAAAAGATGACAAAAACCTTGAAATACAAACTCTAGTTCAGATAACTGATGGAGAAGTATGGCATGCAAAGATATGTGTGATTGGTTCCCTTAAAATCTGGAGGCTTTTATGAAATGATCTGCCCTCATTGTACTCTCTGATTCTTGAACTTGAATATAGCAATACTATCACATAGCTAGCAAATCAAAACAACTTTTTAAAAGAGCAAGAAGGTTCCTTGAAATAGGAACTTGAGAAAGAGTTGGATATTTTTTTTTCCTGCTTACTTACCTGCCAGTCAAATTAAAGTCTTTTCAAACTGGTTGTAAATCCCTTTTTCATCATCTAAAAACACAGTAGATGCTCAGCAATTGTTGCTTGTTAGTGTCATTTAGGGGGTAATAAAGAGCTTGGCTTCATTCCCTTGAATACCTCTGGGGAAGGACCCAGAATTAGCTTAATAGCTGGTATCTAAAATTCAAAGAATACTCTTCTTGCTTTAAAAGGCCTTACAACATAGCACCAGGGGACCTCTGGACATCAAGGTGAACCTAGGATTGCTCAGCAGGATTGTACAAATACGTGAACCTTTTTCCTTTAAAGATGTCATTAACGCTGAACTATTCAGGAGTGAATGTTCTTAGTTCATTAGCTCCAAAAGTTACTTATGACTTCTGCCTTGCTATCTATTAAAGATAGGCATGTGAAACCATCTACCCTAAGGGGTCAGCTATAAATTACAGTTCAGCTGCAATTTAATTAGTACAGCCAGTGCCAAAATAAATGACATAAAACAGTTGAAAGATAGTCAAGGAACTCTTCCCTTCATGAAATTCCAGAGGTATCCATTAAAGCAGAGGGAAAAAAAAAGAAAAAGCAAGGACTTGTCCTTCAGGTATACTATTCTATAGATGATGTTGTCACAAGGGCACGACTGAATATGTTTTCATCAAATGCCATTCCTTTTATTCAAGACGTTCTTGATGTCATTTACTCCATTTAACTACCTGAAGTTCCTTTCTGTGTGTGTGTGTGTGTGTGTGTGTGTGTGTGTGTATGTGTGCACAAACATTTGCTAAAATAATCTGTATTGAAATGCAACAGCCTCATGAAACCAGGTTATTTCTCTTAAGTGGATTATATTAGATAGAAACTATAAACCACTTTGACACTTGGGAATTTGTAGTTTTCCTAAAGCAACAAAACTGTTGAAGGTAGAGAGGTTGATTAAGTGCAGAAGCATTAAACTTTTAATGATGTCTCATTGATACCCTGCATAATTGTTCCTACATTCAGGGAATGTCTCCATACGAGCTCCTCCATTATTCAATAGGGCAAGGTACTTTGTGAATGCCATCAAAATCAATTACAGTTTGGCTACTTTGGGGGGCCAATGAGGCAGAGAATTAACCTCCAACTAATTTCCAAAGTCATTTACCAGCTGATAGACTAGCACATTTACTGCCATAGGCACCAAATGTTATGGAGCATTTTTTTAAATGCATTCTGTGGGGTGCAGAGGAAGGATTATGTGGGTCTAAGATAAACTTCTAAGATACAGGCTTGTTTATTTATTCCTGATTCATAAGGTTTAGGATCCTTGGTTCAAGGATCTTTGAAATTTAATTCTGTATTAAGTGAATCTGAAACCAAGAAGAGACTCCCTTCCCCTTAAATGATCCAAAAGATTCCCAGACACCTAGATAAATCAAGCTAAAGAGACATCAAGACTAAAAAAATCACAGATAAGGACAACAGAATTCCTATTAATAGAGAGATCCACATTCATTCTAGTGGCCGAAGCCTTTATGGCAAGGCTTTGGATATAAGCGTGAAGTCATCCATTTACCTCTTTTTTCTTAGATAGAACAGACTGAGTGGTTTACCTTAAAACATTTATAACAGCTTACAAGACATGGTGATCCAGCTACTTAATGACATCTATTATTACTGGATGTCAGAAATTATTGGACTAAATCAAACTAGCATATTAATTGAGGTTTATTATGTCAAGACAAGGGTATAATTTAGAGAACTATTCAAAAGATACTTTATTTCTGAGGGGGGTTACCATGCCTCCTTGGGTAATAATTTCTGTCATTTTCTTCAGTTTATTGTGATCATTTTGAGGAAACTAAGTAGTATCTATTGTAAGAAGGAAATTTTCTCTCTTTTTTTTTTTTAAAGAAGCTCATTATACAATATATAGAACACTAGTGGCATTTAGATAAAAGACTTCTTAATGCCCTCAGGGAAGAACTATTTTCATTAAGCACTTTCATTTAGAAAGTCATTGCCATTGGCAATCTTGGGAGCTTAACAGTCATTCAGTGCAGCAATATAGGATATAGCAGTGGGAACTATGGGCACAATATGAATCTTTCTAGATTTTTCACCAAAAGCAGATTTGAGACCAACTTAGTATTGGCCAGTCTTCTTGTTACAATAGAATTGATATTAAAGTGGACCACTTGATATTGATTAATAAAGAAGAAAACAGATTTTAGAGCTGGAAGGCACCTCCTTCACACCTTCATTTTATTGATGGGGAAGCTGAGACCCTAACCCTCAAGTGTTGAAATGATTTGCTGCAATTTACATGGGTGGCAAATGACAAGTATAAACTAGGGTATAAACTCAGGCCTTCTAACTCTAGTACTTTTTTCATGATCCTTGGTTTCCTGTCACTCTCTTTATACTGTTTTTGCAGTTGTGAATATGTTTGTAATGACATCCTGAATGCCTGGGTAAAAAACGTCAACTCCTCTATTGGCAAAATTGAAAGCAAATATTCATGTTCTGGAGAAGTTTCTTCTAGAGTACTATCAATACCATTAGAATGTACTTTTCTGTACCAAGGATTGAGTTCAATTTCATTCACAAAAGTCAGTTGAGTTCTTCCTAAGTCAGCCAGTCACTAAGCATCTATTAAGCACTTAGTAGGTGCCAACCATCTTGCTAAGCACTGAGGACAGAGGCATAAGCAAAAGATAGTCCTTGCTCCCTATGTGCTTATATTATACTATGGAGACAACATGAAAACAACTATTAACAAAGACAATATATACAAGATAAAATGGAAATAATTAAGGCACTACAATTGAGGGGAATGGAAAAATGCTTCTCATAGAAGATAATAATTTAGTTGAGGCTTGAAGGAGATGGAGATGAGAAGGGAAAGTATTCTAGACTCAGGGAACAGCCAATAAAAATGCCCCACTTGTAGAGATGAAGTATTTTATGAAAAGAGCATCAAGGAGGCTAGAGTTGTTAGATCTAACAATGTAGGACGGGGGAGAAAATTCAAGAAGACTGAACAAGCAAGTAGAAGGGCAACAGGTTATGAAGGCTTTGCATATCAAACAGAGGGTTTCTATTAGATCCTAAAGGTTTGATAGGAAGTTTACTGAATAGGAAGGAGGTGACATGGCCAGATTTGTTGTTTCATTTTTTGTTTTTGTTTTTTTTTTTGGTAAAGGAAATTTTTATTTAAATATTTAATGAATAGTAAGGGCACATATTAAAATATGCCAGTGCCCTGCCTGCATTTTGCCAGTCATCAGACTTTGTCTTCTCCCTTCAGACACATTGTTGAATCCTGTCTGGGGAGCAAATGATATGCGCTGCTACAGCCTGCCTGAATTACAGATCTGTGTTTCTGGTGCCTTATGTCTGGGAATAGTCTACCTCGCTTCATGGAATTAGTATCAGAAATGTGGCAAATTTTACAAACAAGGAAACTGAGACCCATAGAGTTTAAGTGACTTGCCCAAGGTCATACAAGTAGCAAGTGACAAAGCCAGGGTTTGCATCCATGTCCTTTGACTCCAGATTCAGTGATACCACATGTGCCTGTCTGACAACGAGTCTTTTTGTTTTGTTTTTTGAAAGATGTTTAGCTAATAAGAAAGTTAGAAATGATGCTTATTTAAAATCAATAAACAAGCATTCATTAAGCATCTATTATGTTCCAAGCATTTATTTATTTATTTAATGAAAAGCAGTTTAGTGCCAGGATATCTTTAAGAGAAGAAACAACTGAACTAGAGCTGTGATAAAGACAGTACAAATAATATGACCTAATCATTCTCCAAAAGAAAACACTAATTAGTTTTAAATATGTCCTTTCATTAACTAATGAGATTTTCCTTTCCCTTGTCCCAGGCCATCACTCAGAGTATGAATTTCCCTTTTAATTTTATAAATTCCGATTTTAACAAACAACAAATAAAACTGACATTTCCAGATATAGCAGAACAGAAAAATGATTGTACATGAAACTGCAGGTCTCTATTATGCACAGATTCCTTTCTAAAAAAATTATATATTAAGTACAACCTGTAGCTTTTAATGCTGTCCTGTTTGTCGTGCTTTCTGGCCTTTCTTCTATTCTCTTTGAAAGAAGGTATCTCTCTGGCCTCCTTTTAAGTACAAATAGCCTAAGATTTTTACTTGGTTACCACATCATAATAAAGAAACAAATAGATGCTAGAGAATTTAGCTACTTCCCCAGGCAATTTTTTTAATATTTCATTTTTAACAGTTCATATCACATAAAACAATTCCACCTTTTGGTCAGGTGATACTTCTGTTAAAGAATCTACAATATAGAACACAAATGATTTTTTTTTAACATTAACCAACGGAGACACAAATAGTAACTATGTAGGCTAACTTCACAAACCCTTGATCTAATTGTTTCCACACTATTACTAAGAATTAAAGGACCCTAACATTGTTGTTGGTCTAAAGTCCTAAGCCTAACAGCTTAATTTTAGATTTAATCTTGGATGTTCCCCTACCAACAATCAATAATTTAAAAGATCTGGTATTAAGCTTACAAACCTATTGAATATAGGAAATTGCCGCTAAGATTAGGGACATTGCAGGGAAACAATATCTCCCCAACTTCATTTCAATTCCAGGCAGGAGTAGATGGTCAACTTACATTCAGTCAGGCTTAAAGTCTTCCAGGTGTCAGAGGGGAAATTGAGTCAGGAGAATCCTACTTCAGCCCAGGCTGAACAGCTGTAGCTGCCTGCAATCTGGTGAAGACTAATGACTTTATGAGAAACCAAGAAATCACAAAACAAAACCAAAAGAATGAAAAAATGGAAGAAAATGTGAGCGATCTCATTGGAAAAACAACTGACCTGGAAAATAGATTCAGGAAAGATAATTTAAAAGTTATGAGTGGGGCTACCTGGAAAGTTATGACCAAAAAAAGAGCTTAGACATCATTTTTAAGGAAATTATCAAGGAAAACTGCCCTGACATTCTAGAACTAGGGGGCAAAATAAATATTGAAAGAATTAACCAATCACCTCCTGAAAGAGATCCGGAAAAAAAAAATTCTAGGAACATTGTAGCCAAATTCTAGAGTTCCCATGTCAGGAATAAAATATTGCAAGCAGCTAGAAAGAAACAATTTGAGTATTGTGGAAATATACTCAGGATAACACAAGATCTAGCAGCTTCTACATTAAGGCATTGAAGAGCATGGAATATGATATTCTAGAAGTCAAAGGAACTAGAACTAAAACCAAGAATCACCTACCCAGCAAAACTAAGTATAATATTTCAGGGTAAAAATGGTCTTTCAATGAAATAGAGGACTTTCAAGCATTCTTGATGAAAAGACCAGACCTGAAAAGAAAATTTGACTTTCAAACACAAGAACTAAGAGAAACATGAAAGGGTAAACAGGAAAGAGAAATCATAAGGGTCTTACTAAAGTTGAACTGCTTACATTCCTACATAGAAAGACAATATTTGTAACTCTTGAAACTTTTTTCAGCATCTAGGTAGTTGGTGGGATTACACACACACACACACACACACACACACACACACACACAGCATAAGATGAGTTGAATAGGATGGGATCATATCTAAAAAAATGAAATTAAGGGATGACAGAGGAATATATTGGGAAGAGAAAGAGAGAAATGGAATGGGGCAGGTTATCTCTCATAAAAGAGGCAAATAAAAGACTTTTCAGTGGGGGGAAAAGAGGGGAGGTGAGAGAAATAACATGAAGCTTACTCTCATCACATTCAACTCAAGGAAGGAATAAAATGCACACTCATTTTGGTATGAAAACCCGTCTTACACTACAGGAAAGTGGAGGAGAAGAGGATAAGCAGAGTGGTGGGGGTGATGGAAGGGAGGGCAATGGGAGGAGGGAGCAATTAGAAGTCAGCACTCTTGGGGAGGGACAAGGTCAAAAGAGAGAATAGAAGAAATGGGGGGCAGGATAGGATAGAGGGAAATATAGTTAGTCTTACACAACATGACTATTATGGAAGTCATTTGCAAAACTACACAGATATGGCCTATATTGAATTGCTTGCCTTCCCCGTGGGGATGGGTGGGGAGGGAGGGAGGAAGAGAAATTAGAACTCAAAGTTTTAGGAACAACTCTTAAGTATTGTTCTTGCATACAACTAAGAAATAAGAAATACAGGTAATGGGGTATAGAAATTTATCTTGCCCTACAGGACAAAAGAGAAGATGAGGATAAGGGAAGGGAGGGATGTTAGAAAGGAGGGCAGATTGGTGATAGGGGTAATTAGAATGCTTGGCATTTTGGGGTGGGGGGAGGGGAGAAATGGGGAGAAAATTTGGAACTCAAAATTTTGTGGAAATGAATGTTGAAAACTGAAATAAATAAATTTAAAAAAAAAGAAATGTAAGAAAATGAGAGACTTGTAAGCTGAGTGTTTTCACTAACTATGTGAGTTTTATAAATAAAAGATACGTTGACTATAACTACATTTGTATTTTGAGAGTCTGTTGCAAATTTTCTCTCAAGTGTCAAGAAGTCTATCTTATATGCTTGTATGGGGGTATGTGTATATTATTCATAGAGAAAAGCATGTATATTCATCCTGATATTGTATAATAAATATTTCTTCATATATAACCTGTTACTGAATACAAAATAAGTTTGTGAGAAAATTATTACCAAGATGTCTGGCTGTACAGAATGAGAGAATGATAGCTGAAAATTTAGGAGCAAACTCATTATCAATATTCCTATGAAAATCTTTCTTATATGTTCTGGCAGGCAGCTAAATTGATCAACGTCAGTCAGAAAGGAGAAGATAAACTAATGAGGGAGAAAAGTGAAAGAAAATTGATACTAGATCAGGGAGAAAAGAGAACAAATGGAATATTTGGTGAAATGTACTCAGGCAACAATTGCTGAGACTGAGTGATGAAATCAAACTTAAATATCCATTGTTTTAAAAGATTGAAGATGGTTAGGGTTTTTTTTTTTTTTTCAAGGAAATCACCAGATACAATACTTATTAATGTCATGTACACAACTCTTATCCTCATATACAAAGATTTAGATGCTTATTCATCCAGAATGACTTATTCCTTAATTTATAGTTTCTATCTGTAGCTAGAAGCTTTTTGCTTAAAAACTACAGTGTCGTTTTGGTTAAAGTGGCTCTCAATGTGTCATTGTGTCAGGAAGTGCATGTTAGAGGCTGATTGCCCCACAGTAAGCAAAGTAGGTCTTGCTAAAAAGCCTGCCTATCCCCAAATAACTTTTCAAAGAGCCTGAAATGCTCATCTCACCTAGAATAGCCTCCTAACTGGTCTCCATTCTTGTAATGTGCTGCTATTCTAGTCTAGGCTCATGAACATATCTGATGTTTCCCTAGATTTCTTCAAGAAATCCAACTTCTCCTGTAGGCCTCTACTGGCCCTCCATATTTCAGTCCCTTCCCTGTGAGATTACCTTCCATTTATAATTTTTTTTTTTTTTACAAATTTCCTCTTTCATTAGAATGTAAGATCTTTGAGAGCAGAGACCTTGTTTTTGATTTTATTTCTATTCCCAGCTTTTAGAACACTTCCTGGAAGAGAGTAAGCAGTTGTTTTTTTTGTTGTTTTTCAGTAGTGTCAAACTCTCCGTGACCCCATTTGGGGATTTCTTGGCAGAGCTACTGGTGGTTTTCTGTTTCCTTCTCCAGGAAGGAGGAACTGAGGCACATAGGCTTAAGTGATTTGCCTAACTTGCACAGCTAGCAATTGTCTGAGATCACATTTGAACTGAGGAAGATGAATTTTCCTGACTCCAGGCTCAGCACTCTATCCACCTAGCCACTTAGCTGCTCAATGCTTATTGGTTAATTGATTAACTGATGTTCTCTGCTTTCCAAAGGGCCTCAAGAAGGAAAGGGCCCAACATCATTATGGGAAAAAAGATTGCATTTCTCTATCTGGATATATTCCCACCTTGGAATAAGTTTAAGAAATTCTCTAAAATGAAGTTTATGTCACGGACATAGATTATGTCAAGGATCTTTGTGAAATGTGGATGAAAAGGTACTCTCTCAAAAAAAAAAAAAAAACAAAAACATACTATACAATGAGAATAACAAGTATAGGAAAGTAAGCTTTTTTTTCCCTACTGCAGAAACTACATAAGAGACAAAATATTCACATATATGCAACAAGAAATACAGAAAACAAAACATCTCAGATAGCCCCTTACACTTACACAGTACTGCTCCTGGGGTCTACATCCTCCAGCCAGCTATGCATGTCTTTCTTTAGGGTTTCAGCTGCAAAATTCTCCCAGAAATGGTGCTTTTCTACTTGGAGAAGAAAGCTGTTATGAAAATCACTTTCCCTTCAGCAGCCAATACCTGATTCAGGAATTCAAAAACTCTTGAATTCATAAGGTAGCAGGAAAGACTGGAAAAATTACTATCTCAGGATTACTAGTTCCTGAGCTTTGTATAAAGAGAGAAACAGAGTTATAAGGCAACTGGTGACTCAGTGTACTGTTGTAGACTTAAGGAAGCAATGGTCACCATTTCCACATGCATCTCCAAACATATATCTTTGCTGATGAGAGAGGAAAAGAAAGAGAAATTCTCTCCTCTTCTCTCTTCATTGGAAGTCAAAGGAAAAGAGAACATGTACAAAAATAGAAGTGTCAAAATAGAAGTCTGGATAAGGTTACATAAGGGTGTGTATATATATATATATATATATATATATATATATATATATATATATATATATATATATATATATATATACATATATATATACATACATATATATATATACACACACATATATATGTATTTCATCTGTCAGGAGGCTATAGGTTTTAGTACATGGAGCTTTAGTTTTGTTCTTCCATCTTCCCCTTTTAATTAATTTACTTATATCTTCTCTCTCTTAATTGATTAAAGAAAATCTTAATTGTCTATCATTTTTATCTACATAGATGTCTTTTTCTCTTTAAAAACAAAAACCTTCTAAACATGGGGTAATGTGTTTCATTACTCCTTTCTTAATGTATTTATTAACTCCCAGTCTCTTTTGTTTGGAGTGCTTGCAAGTTAAATGTTTTTCTTTTCTTTTCTTTTTTTTCCCCCAGGAATGCTTACAATTCTTTTCCTGTTAAATGTTTATCTTTTCCTATGGATAATGAAACTTATGTTTTTAGTGTCAGCCATTTGGGGTTGCAGCTTGAACTCCTTTCCTTTTTCGAAGATATTTTTCTGTTCTCTTTCAAGATTTTTATTGGGTACAAAATAATCTTTTTGATGTTCAAATTTCCTTCCCTTTCTATCTATAGTCTTTCTTCAGAAAAGTTGTGGATTTTATTGTCTGTCATTGGACTTTGTCACTGAAATTATGAAATTTAACAACTAGGTAATCTGTAGTTTGAAGCACAGGGTTTACTTTTGTTGGTTTGTTTCTTTGTTTTTGTTTTTTGGTCTTTCTGAAGTTGGTCTGTAGTTTGTTTCTATGGAATTTTGTTTCTGCATTCCAAACATTATGATTGTCTTTTAAAAAAAAAATGTTACATACTTCTGGTAGACCTATCACCACTTAATTTGTCTTAAGGTCAATGTTTCTGGCTTTTATAGAAATTATTGTATTTTGCTACTCACCTTCCCCTCATTTATTTCCCTTCAGCATTTTTGTATTTAAAATCTTTTAATCTGTCTTTCACGTCTTAAACATTTTCTACCATGAATCCATGGATTTGTTCCCATGCCCCTGTCCCCAATCTGCTAAGTTAGACTTTTTTCTTTCCCTCTTTAAGGGATATAAATTGTAAAATATATTCTCTCAATTTTTTCCACTTGTCTATTTCACTTCTATTTGAATCCTTAAATTTCTCATTATTGTTTGGTTTGTCTCAAGCTCCCAGATGGTGTGGTTTTCAGTGACTGGAAAGATAATTTCTTCTTATTTACTCTTTAATATAATGTTCTAAGACCTACAGTCTTTCAGTGTGCAAATGGCTAGGCCTTGTGAATTCCTGACTGTTTTCTTCTCAGTATTGATTTTTTTTCTTACTGCTTGAAATATTTTTTTCTTTAAACTGGGAACTTTGAAACTTGGCTATGATATTGCTGTAACTTGTTTTCCTGGGATCTATTTCCAGTGGTGTTCAGCGGAGTTTTTCTATTTCTACTTTATCTTCTTCTAGAACTTCAAGACAATTTTCTTTAATTTCTTGCAATATTGCATCCAGATTCTTTTTAATCATAACTTTCAGGTAGTCTGACAATTTTTATATTGTCTCTCCTCCATCTTTTCTCCAGATCGGTTGTTTTTCTAATGAGATATTTGTCTCTTCTATTTTTTCTAGTTTTATTGTTTCTTGATGTCTTATAATATCATTTGATTCCTCTTGCCCAATTCTAGTTCTCAAGGAGTTACTTACTTAAGACTTTGAACCTCTTTTTTCCACTTGCTTAACTTTCTTCTTATAGGTTTTTTGGATTGCTATTATTTTCCCCTAATTTTTCTTCAGTCTTTCTTATTTGATTTTTGAATTCTTTTTTAAGTTCTTCCAAGACTTCTTTTTGGGCTTTTTCCATTGATGTTACTCTTTGGGGGTAGCAGTGGCTATTTTTAAACTCACTATTTTTCTCTGAATATGAACCCAAATCTTCTTTTACACGAAAGTAACTATCAGTGTTCAGGTTCTTTTTCCTTTGCTTACTCATTTTTTTTTCTGTGTTTTATTTTTATTTGTTTAGTCATATTTTATATAATAAATATCTTTGTTTATATATTTTATTTTTAGCAGCTTATTATTTGTAGGGCATAATTACAAGTTGTGGTTAATATTGCCCTAGGCCTCAGGTCCTCCCTACTATTATTTTCTGAAATCTGTTCTCCTCTCCCTAATGCACAGTTGGAGTTCCCAGTCATTTTGTCCCCAAAATATCCTTGCTCCCTGCAGCACAGCACTCACTAGGTTTGTGATTGCTCACTTCCTGAGGCAGTGGATCACTTATGATCAGCTAGGATGGATTCCGGAAACAGGGGAAGGGTGGGGAGTAGGGAATGGTGTTCAATCTTCCCCACTCGGCAGTGGTCCGCTATTTCCTAGAAAAAATTTTGTGAAGCAAAAGTTCCTGAGGTGAAATTTTCTGAGGCCTAATCTGCTACTCCAGGGCCTTGTGTTTGTTGATTCACTGGAGTCAGCCTAGAGTGGTCTAAACTTCATTCAGAAGTATTGTCCTTTCTGAGGTCCTTCCAAGTTGTCTCAGGAAGACAACTACTTTACCCCTCTATTTTTGCTGCTCTACATTCGCTTTGTGGCATTTTTCTTTCTCTTTTGAAGGAAAGCTGGAAAGCCTGAATATTTCTGGCCTAATAAACTATCTTCCCAGATTTCTCATCCCTTCTCAATTACTTTTAATAAAATGAAATACATATGGATCAATAATACTTTAGGTTAACTGAACTTTTATCTTAATATTGGTCTGTAGAGATCAGGTGAACAGAAATGTAAAATAAATTGACTTACAATCAACACAGATAACTAGCAGTGCCATGTGCTGTCACTGGAAAGAAAGTGCTACCCCAGAGAGTAATCTCAGATGGTCACAAGTCCAAAAAGAAGTCTTGGAAGAACTTAAACCAGCAGTTTAATGGAGTTTCTTCTCTCCTTTTTGGGAATGGAATAGAGCTCAGTGATTAAGGCAAATGTCATCCCTGATGGCTGAATGGAGGAACTCCATAAAGTGGCCCCATGCAAAGATTAGAGTCAGAGAGAGGGAATGACTAATGCTCATCTTTAGCAACACAACTACAAATATCATTATTAACATTAGTGAGAGATGTTAAGAAAGTAGAATTTAGAGGACCTGGCTGGCAACTGATTAAATATGGGAGTTAAGGGAGAATAAAGTCAGGAATGCCCTTGAGCTTCTAAACCTGGATTGCTGAAAAGGTGGTGGTACCTGTAAAAGAAACAGAATCAATTGTCTTGATCTATTGAAATATCACCGGTTATTCAATGCCTAGTTCTAGAGTTGCTTCATTTGTGAAACATTTTTCGATCTCTGAACATAACTAATCCCATCTGTTGTGGATCTCTTATAGCACTTTATATCTCCCATATGCATTTATCATATTGTATTTTGTAACAAAATGTGTATACAGTAATCTTCCTTCTTAATTTTAATCCTGTGAGAATCAATTTATAGGATTTATCATTTTGCCATCTCTATGACCTTTGCCTTAAAAATAAGAGAGAATTTAATAAATATTTGTTGAAATGAATTGCCTTTAGAAGTATGTATATATTATATATATTAATATTAGTATATACATATAACATTAGTATTATATATATTTAGTATTATATATAATTTATTAGTATTATATATGTTACATATATAATACAATAATATAATACTAATATAATGATGTTAGTATTATACATATATAATTAGTATTATATATATGTATAAAATTTAATAAATGCATATATTTCTTGAGAGTGAAAGTTTATATCTTTTTTTATTTAGTAATCTATCAGTTTATCAGATTAGCTATTAGATATCTTGGAAACCTGACAGGGATGGCATAAAATACCAGTAAATTTCTAAAGTGAATAATCCATTTGAATTAGTAAATGGGGAAATCAAATGAGAGTTCATGTGAAGGATGAAAGCAATTGGGCAAGAAATAAAAGAAATAACAACACCCAATTTGAGTTTATGATTCCAAAGGAATTTCTGTCTACTCCATAATTTTGTCTATGTTCTGAAAATAGGTCTAGAGTTGTTTTAATTCACTTTTTAAACTTTTAAAGAATTATTATTTTCATTTTTAGTTCTCAATTATTTCTCTTTTTCCACTCTCTCCCTCACCTATTGAGAAAGCAAGAAATACCATGCGCATTATACATACGGTGTCTTGGGAAACATCCTTCCACTTTAGCCTTGTTCTGAAAAAGAAAAGCGAGAACAGTAAAGGAAAGAGAAAAGTATGCTTCATTCTGCATGCTGAGTTCTCTGTCTGGAAGTAGATAGCATGTTACATCATGAATCCTCTGGAGTTGAGGCAAATCATTTTATTGATCAGTTATTAAGTCTTTCAGAGTGGAGCTTTAACTTACTTTTGACAAGCAAGCAGTTGTGAGATAGATTTAACAACTAAAGTAAGCAGGGTGCTTTCTCCAAATCCCCATCCTTTAGGGTAAGCTCTAGGGAAGCCATTTAGTAACCTAGAAGAGGGTATTTGCCATATGGTACTTTGGTTCCCTGGTTGAATGAACATAATTACCCAAGTGAGAATTATATTCTAAAGCAGCAGCTTCCATTTCTAAGATCATATATATGTAAGCTCATGTACACATAATCACTTTAAACAATAGAATATTCTAAGGAAATTAAGCAGCTGCGTAACAGGCATACAAGTCTCTTCCTTTTGGCAGTAATACCTTCAGTGAATTTGATCCTGTACATGAGACAGATGGTATAAATAAATTGCTTACAGCAATACATACCATGTGTAAAAGGTTAATTGAGCTGCCCTATCACTGCCAAATAAAAAGAACCAATAACAACACAAAGACAAAAAACGCTTTTAATTTTAATTAAGTAATATTTAGGATTAAGTCAGTGCTCCTTTATGAATAGTTTATCTAGTCTGTTTGTGTTTCTAGCAATAATCTCATTACTTTTATAAAATTCATCTTTTGCAGTCTTAAAAGCTGTAGGACTACAGGGCAGTCAGTCAGCACCAGCTTTCACTGTTCTATCCTATGTGGTTTATATAAGAGTACCCATCACCCATACTTACTACCATATCCTCTTTCCCAGTCTAGTTTCTTCAGGTCTTACCTGTTCCAGTCACTCAAACCTTAAAATTAGTTAAAAAAATGGTTTAATTAGATTAAGAAAAGCAAGGAAAAGCCAAGAAGCATCAGAAATAAGTATATTGTTTACAAAATTGCTGGTAACTTCACAGTACCAATTTCTTCTCCATACAAGTCCATTCAAAGTACATACAATTATGGCAAAGCTAGAAATGTAAGTGTCCACATTGCAAAGGCATTTAAAAGTCAAAAAGAGAATTTTATAATTATTACTAGAGGCAATGAAGATTCACTGGAGTTTATTGAATAGGAGTGCAATATAGTAAAACCTGCCTTTTAAGAAGATCACTTTGGCAACAGAATTAAGGATAAATTTAATTTGAGAGAGACTGGAGTCAGGTCTTGAGCTAACAGAAGCCTATTGAGATCATTGTGATTCATGGCAGCCTGGTCATGAATTGGTGTCTACGTGGATGTGACCGGGAGAAAGATTCAGCATAGGAAACTGAGAAAGGGTGGTCAGAGAGATAGGAGGAGAAATGGAAGAGATTAGGACCACAAAAACTTAGTGAGGAGAGAGAATCTAAGAAAAATGGGTGATTAATAATGTCAAAAGTTTCAAAAAGGTCATGTAGAATGAGGCTCAAGAAATTATTATATTTAGTAATGAGGAAAAAGGAAGAGGGTCAATATGTACAAAATATTTGTAGTAGCAAAATAGAAACTGAGGAAGTGCCCATCAGTGAGGAAATGGCAGAACAGATGAATGGATAATATCCTATAAGAAATGAGGGTGGTTCAGTGGATATATTGAATATCCACCCTGGAATCAAAATGACCTGAATTCAAATTAAACCTCAGTCACTTACTAGCTGTGTGACCTTGGGCAAATCACTTAACCCCAACTGCCTTCAAAAATCAAAATAAAAAGAAATAAGTGAGTAATGGGAATCACATTTTTTAAAAAAGAAATGATGAAAGGGCAGTTTCAGTGAAACCTGAGAAAATTTGTATGAACTGATACAAAATGAAGTGAATTAATAAGGACAACCAATTTTGTAATATATTGTAAAATCATGTAACTCCAAAAGTCATAAAATAAATGCAGTGTTCAAAAGTGATTGACTTAGGTTACAGAATGAGATTATTTTTTCACATGATCCATGTGGGAACTTGCTTTGTTTCACTACATATATTTGTTGCAAAGCTTTTTCCCCCAATAGTGGAAATGAGGAGAGAATAAAAATCAATTTTGTTATAAAAATATTTAACAAAGAAAGATTAGGTTTTGAAAGCAGGAGATCATCGGTAGTCTTAGAGAGTTCACTTAAATAATAAATTTGGAAGCCAGACAAGAGAATGTTTAGAATCAAGCGAGGAAAGAGGAAGAGGAGAAACTGATAGCAGATGGCTTTTTCAAGGAGGTTAAATATGAATGGGAAAAGAGATGTAGGACAAGTGCTACAAAGATGGTAAAAATGTAGTGAGGTAGTTTATTGATGGAGGACACACAGATTTGTTTGTAACACCTATAATGTGGGAAGAATTTGGAGATAAATGAGAGAGAAGTTATCAAGAGGGCAATCTCCCAGAGAAAACAGAATAGAATTGAATTTCTTTGTGTGAGAGAGGGTTGAAGGAGGAGATAGTAGGAGAAGACATTTTGAATAATCTAAGAACCTAAATTAGAGATATTCAAGATATTTGCCCTTCACCTAAGATTGAGAGTATCAGAATTACCTAGTAATCTGGGTTACATTTTACAAAATTTTATAAAATAGTTGAACCTGGGATCATTTTTAATGTGTCTTTCAATTTCCTATGGTACCTAGCATGGAAATTTAAAAAAACAAACAAACAAACAAAAAAAACTGTTTTGACTCCTTATCCCTAGGGGATGGCAAATAAAAGGATTTCCTGAAGGGTAAAAGGACTAGACTCAAGTCAAAATCTGAGAGTAATTTCAAGTCTTCCAGCTCAAAAAGAGTCATTTCACAGATAACAAACCTGAGGATTAGATAGAGGTAACTTTTCCGAGAAAACCAAATAATGTATCACACAAAACCATACAGGTAAGAAGTAGCAGAGAAGATACTTTCTTTATAACGTAAGGCACCTAATTCCCACAATGGATAAAGCCCTGAAATTGGAGTCAAGAGGACCGAAGTTCAAGTCTGACCTGACTCTTCCTTACTATGGGACCCAGAGCTAACCACTTAACCACTGTTTGCCTCAGTTTCCTCATCTCTACCTTCCAGTGTTGTGAGGTTAAAATGCGATATTTTTAAAGAATTTAGCAGAGTGCCTGACATAATACATATGTGTTGAATTTTATTCCAATCTAAATCATTATTATCCAATTCTATATATAAATATCATGAACTGAGAAAGAAGGAAAAGAGATTTTTTTTCAGTTATGGAACTAAGATATTATGTTTGGTGTCTGCCAGTCAGTTTTTTACAGAAATAGTTTCTAAAATGATGGTAAGTTTTCAAGCTTTGTCCTCTTCTTTCTCTATCATTTCTGCCTCTGGGATGTCAAACAGTCAGAGATGAAATTCTCAAAACAGTTTAGAAACTAAAGAGGTCAGCAGAAAGATTGTTATCTTTCTCATAGGGCTACTAAGAAGATGACCTAGGTTTAATTACTGAATGGACATTGCCTCAGTCAAACTGAGACCTGGGAAAGACCTCACTTTTAAAAGATCAAGGTCTCTCACTGCATCTAGGGCCATCTCCAGTCATCCTGATTTATATCTTGCTACTGGACCCAGATGGCTTTGGAAAAGAAAGTGAGGCTGGTGACTTTGCACATCCCTCCTTCACCTAAATCCAATTCACTTGCAGGTCATGGCATCACCTTCCTGTTGTCATGGTCTTCTTTGAGAATGAAGGAGAGAAAACAACAATTAAGAGGGTGAAATAAGTAAACATACAAAGTGTTCTGCAACTTTGAAGAACTGTCCATAAATTATCATTGTTCTTGTTGTCATCAGCTAGATGGACCAGCACTAGATTAATGGATCATACTGGACCTGGAGTAAGGAAGACCGAAGTTCAAATTCTTCCCTTAGTTATTTACTAAGTGTATATCCTTGAGCATGTCACAACTTCTCTCTGCTCCAGTTTTTTCATCAATAGTGTGGGGATAACAATAGAACCAACTTTACAGGGCTGTTATGAGCTAACCATATGTAAAGCACTTTGCAAACCTTAAAGCTTTATATCTGCTAGCATCTGCTAGCTATCATCATTTGTCTACCAAGAAGCTTCATGTGGCAGTCCTGAAGAAAAATGAAAAAATAGCATGCAAATAGTAAGATCTAGTTCTTTTCAAATGAGGGAAAAATAATGATGGAAAGATATAGGTTGTAATTATCTTATATCTAATATGGATAACAGCCAATATATCTGAGAAGTGTTACTGATGGATAAATTGTTTAAGTCTGGGAGATGTTGCCTCTTCTACCCCCTTTTTTGGTGTATTATCAGGGCATATTTATAATGACAGAAATCAAGAACATTTATATGCCCTCAGTATCAACTATTGATCATGCCATCAATATTTTTTCTGGTTTCTTCTTTTCCAATTAAAGGCAGTTTAAGTAAAATAGCCTAATAAACAGGAGACACTCTTATGTGCAATTATTAGAATAAGTACATAATGCTGTCTGGAGCTTTTTGATTGTTTGAAAAGCAAAAAACTACCATCATTTAATAAAGTTATATGATAGATAATTTCAGGCTAGAAGAAAGACAAAAAAAAGTTAAGAGAATGAGTCTTTCCTCAGAATGCTAGTCTGAAAATAAATTAATCATTCCCAGTTGAATATGGTTATTTCTGCATGGATATAAATATGGCCACAAAATAGACATATTTTCACTATTATATTTTGTGAACAACATTGGTCTAATGTTATAGTTAGATTTCTTCAGAGATATGGCAGACAGCCAGAAAACCACTCAGTAGCATTTCACATTTACTTGTCCATTCTCTGAATGCAAAGCAGCTAGATTATATCCTAGAATGAAACTCATTGTTACCTCTGTGGGTTTTGATTTTTTTAAACAAGGAAAACTTGTAAGAAAACATTTTTATCAAGATAATACTTTCGTGACTCAATTATTCAATGTTCAGAATAATAGCCTGTCCTCTATTTATGTAAAAGTCTGAAGGGAAGGGGACCTTATGGCCTTGATGCCACATGTGGCCTTCTGGGTCCTTAGGTGTGTCCTTTTGATTGAGCCCAAGTTTTACAGATTCTTTTATTAAGGGGATTAGCTCTGTGAAGTTTAGGTTCAGTCAAAGGGCTTCACTTGAGTCCTTAGAGGGACACATGTGGCCTTAAGGCATAGGTTCCCTACCCCTGGTCTAGAAAATATACAAGAACCATTTGGAATTGAATTTTTTGAGCCTTCCATTGAGATCATAAGGATCCAATTGCATATTATATATATACATATGTACATGTATATATATATAATACATATATATATTTAGTTCATTAATATTTCTGTCATTTTAAAGAACTTTAAGTTGCCTTTAGTAATAGATTTATTCTCCCTAATTCACCCCTTTTCTCTGATAAACAAAACAATTTTAAAATTATAACTTAATTATTGTATCGGAATATTATTTATAATACAAGCATGTTCATCAAATCTTTGCAAGTGCAGATGCACTATGAATGTGGGAAAATTAAAGATTCTTCCTACTCATGGATAATCATCCCTGTGATTATTTCAATAGCAAGATCAGAGACAGTTCAAGAGAAGTGCTGGTTTCTTGGGAAGATTAAGAATTCTGTAGAAAAAATGATTTATGTTGTAGTCTTCTTGAATTAAACTGTTTACTATCTTTGAAAATAATTACTTCATTTTTCTCCCAGTTCTTCAGCACACTCGCATTAATGTTTCATATCATTTAAAGTTTCTTTTTGTGTTACATGATCTTTACAAGAACCAAAAGACATTATTACAACAAGATCACTTTTTAATTGAGGTGTCCTTGTGTTAGTCATATAATGCCATGTTACTAGTTCTGTATTGTGTCACAGTGGCCCATTTTATTTTAAAATGGAGAGCACTAGAATCTATTAGTCTTCAGCTCTTTGATGTTTAATTTTTAATCAATTATTTGGATGAAGACATAGATAGCATGCTTGTCAGATATGCAGATGCCAATGAACTGGGAGTCATAGCTAATTATGTGATAGAGTCAGCATCCCAAACTCTCTCTCTCTTTTTAAAATTTATTTATTTAACTTTAAACATTCATTTTCACAAAATTTTGGGTTCCAAATTTTCTCCCCTTTTTCCCCTCCCCCCACCCCAAAATACAGAGGATTCTAATTACCCCTATCACCAATCTGCTCTCTCTTCTATCATCCCTTTCTGCCCTTGTCTCCATCTTCTCTTTTGTCCTATAACGCCAAATAACTTTCTATACCCCTTTACCTGTATTTCTTATTTTCTAGTGGCAAGAGCAGTTCTCTACAGTTGTTCCTAAAACTTTGAGTTCCAACTTCTCTTCCTCCCTCCCTCCCCACCCCTTCCCTTTGGAAGGCAAGCAATTCAATATAGGCCAAATCTGTGTAGTTTTGCAAATGACTTCCATAATAGTCGTGTTGTATAAGACTAACTATATTTCCCTCCTCCTATCCTGTCCCCCATTACTTCTCTTCTCTCTTTTGATCCTGTCCCTCCCCATGAGTGTTGACCTCAAATTGCTCCCTCCTCCCCATGCCCTCCCTTCCATCATCCCCCCCACCCTGCTTATTCCCTTATCCCCCACTTTCCTGTATTGTAAGATAGGTTTTCATACCAAAATGAGTGTGCATTTTATTCCTTCCTTTAGTGGAATGTGATGAGAGTAAACTGCATGTTTTTCTCTCACCTTCCCTCTTTTTCCCTCCACTAATAAGTCTTTTGCTTGCCTCTTTTATGAGAGATAGTTTGCTCCATTCCATTTCTCCCTTTCTCCTCCCAATATATTTTTCTCTCACTCCTTAATTGCATTTTTTTAAGATATGATCCCATCCTTTTCAATTCACTCTGTGCACTCTGTCTCTCCCTGTGTGTGTAATCCCACCTAGTACCCAGATACTGAATAGTTTCAAGAGTTACAAATATTGTCATTCCATGTAGAAATGTAAACAGTTCAACTTCAGCAAGTCCCTTAAGACTTCTCTTTGCTGTTTACCTTTTCATGCTTCTCTTCATTCCTGAGTTTGAAAGTCAAATTTTCTTCTTAGCTCTGATCTTTTCATCAAGAATGCTTGAAAGTCCTCCATTTCATTGAAAGACCATTTTTTTCCCCTGAAGTATTATACTCAGTTTTGCTGGGTAGGTGATTCTTGGTTTTAGTCCTAGTTCCTTTGACTTCTGGAATACCCTATTCCATGCCCTTCAATCCCTTAATGTAGAAGCTGCTAGATCTTGAGTTATCCTGATTGTATTTCCACAATACTTGAATTGTTTCTTTCTGGCTGCTTGCAATATTTTCTCCTTGACCTGGGAACTCTAGAATTTGGCCACAATGTTCCTAGGAGTTTCTCATTTTGGATCTCTTTCAGGCAGTGATCTGTGGATTCCTTGAATACTTATTTTGCCCTCTGGTTCTAGAATCTCAGCGCAGTTTTGCTTGATAATTTCATGAAAGATGATATCTAGGCTCTTTTTTTGATCATGGCTTTCAGGTAGTCCCATAATTTTTAAATTGTATCTCCTGGATCTATTTTCCAGGTCAGTTGTTTTTCCAATGAGATATTTCACATTATCTTCCATTTTTTCATTCTTTTGGTTTTGTTTTGTGATTTCTTGGTTTCTCATAAAGTCATTAGCCTCCATCTGTTCCATTCTAATTTTGAAAGAACTATTTTCCTCAGTGAGCTTTTGAATCTCCTTTTCCATTTGGCTAATTCTGCTTTTGAAAGCATTCTTCTCCTCATTGGCTTTTTGAACCTCTTTTTCCAATTGAGTTAGCCTATTTTTAAAGGTGTTGCTTTCTTCAGCATTTTTTTGGGTCTCCTTTAGCAGGGTGCTGACCTGCTTTTCATGCGTTACCTGCATGTCTCTCATTTGCCTTCCCAGTTTTTCCTCCACCTCTCTAACTTGATTTTCAAAATCCTTTTTGAGCTCTTCCATGGCCTGAGCCCATTGAGTGGGCTGGGATGCAGAAGCCTTGACTTCTGTGTCTTTCCCTGATGGTAAGCATTGTTCTTCCTCATCAGAAAGGAAGGGAGGAAATGCCTGTTCCCCAAGAAAGTAACCTTCTATAGTCTTATTTCTTTTCCCTTTTCTGGGTATTTTCCCTGCCAGTGACTTGGCTTCTGAATATTCTCTTCACACCCACCTGGCCTCCGGATCCTCCCAGCCAGCGCTTGGGGTCTGAGATTCAAATGCTGCTTCCCAGCCTCAGGGCTTTTGGAGGGGGCAGGGCCTGCTAGTCAGTGTGAGATTAAGTTCAGGTACTCAGGTGGGGGCAGGGCCGCTTCACAGGCTCAGTTCCCTCAGGGGGTTTATGCAGAGACCTTCAACAATGGATCTGGGCTCCTGCCTGCTTGGGGAGCCCTGGTCTGCTCCTTCCTCTGCTGCTGCCTCCCAAGCGGGCCCGAACCACGGGGACACCCTACTCCCCTGTTGGCCACCCAAAAAGACTCTCACTGACACTTGTCACCTGTGGGTGGAGGGACCCACGTGGCTGCTGGAGATTCTGTCACTGAAGCCTGCTGGGATCTGCTCCTCTTGGTGCCGTGTGGCCACGGCAGGGCTGTCCCGGGTCCACGGTGTGAAGCACCTTTCACATCAGGTCTGTCTGGAACAGAAATCTCTTATGCTCCGTTGTTCTGTGGCTTCTGCTGCTCCAGAATTTGTTGCTCCAGAATCTTTTTTACAGATATTTTATGGGCTGTGGGTTCAGAGCCTCTTTCTATTCCGCCATCTTGGCTCCGCCCCCGTCCCAAACTCTCTTAACATGTGATGTACATTGGACCAATGTGAATAAGGTGTAATTTAAGAAGCATAAGTGCATAAGGTTACACTTGTGTTATCCCTCTACCTTGTCCCCAAATAAAATAATTCCATAAGTACTAGGATTTCAAGATGTGGCTGGATAGTGGTTTCAATATAAAAAAAATGGTGTTTAGAAGTATAAATTAGCTAGCAATTGCTATAAGACAGAGAGAAAAATTAGGGAAGGAAGGAAGGAAGGAAGGGAGGAAGGGAGGAAGGGAGGAAGAGGGGAGGAAAGGAAGAAGGGAGGAGAAAAAAGAAAGGAGGGAAAAAGAAAGAAAAAAGGAAAAAAGAAGCAAAGACAATATTATTTTTAGCTGATTAAGAAAAATCCATTGTCTAGAACATTGCAAAAGATAACACTGCCTTAGGGGCACTTGGTCTGGAGTCAAGAAGATGTGAGTTCAAAACCAACCTTAGATACTTCTTAGCTGTATGACCCTGGTTAAGTTACTTAACTATTTTAAGCCTCAGTTTCCTCAGCTGTAAAATGGATATAAAACACTTACCTCTTACTGTTTTGAGAATAAAATAAAAACAGATGGCCTTTCTAAATCTCTTAGCACCGTGCCTGGCTCATAGTAGACACTTAGTAAATGCTAATTTTCCTCCCCTTTCTCCTGTTATTTTTTGTCCTTATCAGTAAACGAATAAATTATTGTACCTGGATGCTATTTTAGGAAGGGCATTGGAAAAAGTGGAGCTTCTTCAGAGAAGAATGACCATGATAAGCATAGGGCTAGAGACCATATCATATGAGTATCAGTTAAACAATCAGGGTATGCTTAGTTTAGAAAGGAGAAAATTTAGGGGAAGGAAATATCTATATTTTCAAATATTGGAAAGGCTGCACATGGAATGAAGATTACATTTGTCCTTTCCCACAAAGGGTAGAAATAATATACAAGAAACAACATGCAAAATTTTTAAAAAAGTAGATTTAGGCTTAGAATTATTCACAGGTGGAATGAGCTGCCTATAGAGATACAAATTTCCCTTTTATGTTTTTAAAATAGCGCTTGGATGATGAACCATAGGGAGCATTGTAGCAAGGGACTTTTGTTTGGGTACATGTGGAAGAAGATGGTCTCTATGGTTTCTTGTAAATTTATTCTGCTATTCTGTGCTAAGTGGAAGGGAGTGGAAAAATTCTACTGGTGAATTAGGGCAACTAGTTGGCATAGTGGATAGAGTATTGGGCCTCAAATCAGAAAAACAGTTCAAATTTGATCTATCTTTATGACCGTGGGCAAGTAACTTAATTTCTATTTGTCCCAATTTCATCAACTGTAAAATGAGTACATTTGCAACATCTGTTTCACAGGTTTGTTGGGTTATATGAGATGAGACTATTTTTACAGTGCTTAACATAATGCCTGACACATAGTAATCACTTAACTAATGTTTGTTCTTCCCCCAACTCAACATTTCTTTTCCCAGCACTCAGATCATGAGATCACAATCTACAGTTGTAATAGATCTTAGACATCATTTAATTGTCCAGCCATCCCATTATACAGATGCAGAAAGTGAGGCCCAAGGAACTGAAGTGACTTGCTCAAAGATATGCATATTACATATGGCCAATCTGGGATCTGAGTTCAAGTCCTAAAATTGTAGATTCATAGTCGATTCCACTGCACAAGTGAGTAACTATGGTTAAATAGTTTTGCCATACTGAATGGTCTCCCATTGATTAAATTATATTAAATTATATTTTATTCCTGTCAGTATTATATTGCCTTAGAACAGAGTTTCTAAACGCTTTTATGTCATAAATCCCTTTGGCAATCTGGTGAATCCTATGTGTCCCCTCTAAGAAAAAAGTTTTTAAATGCACAAAATAAAATAGATGGATTTACAGAGTAAACAAAAGCTTAGTGAAAATAAAGATTTTCCTTCTATCCAAGTTAACATGCTCTTAAAAGTCAGTCGATAGACTCCAGGTTAAGAACCTCTGCTCCAGATGATAATTGGATATTTTGCATTCTGCTCTTTTAGGCTGCCTACATTTTATGCTTGCTCTCAAATGGAAATAGTGAGGAATAGTGACCTTCTACTGAATCTAATGCAATCTAAGAGCCTTTATGCAATTCCTAATATGTGTAAGGCACTGTGCCATCCTAGAACTTCTAACTAAAATGTTTTATAGAGATCAATCCAACCACGCTTACCACATTAAAATGAGATAATGTATGCAAAGCACTTTGCAAACTTTCAAGTATCATGAATGTCATCTGACATTATTATTATACCTGGCACATGATATTGGTCCTGATTTTTACCAGAAACCTAATCCATTTCTTAAAAGAATGCCTTTCTCTTCTAGTTACTTTTCCCTGTGTCCAGTAAGAAGAAGAATTTTCAGAGTAAAAGTCTTGGATCATTTGCTTACTCAGGTTGGTCAAAAATTAAAATCCTCTTAACCTTTAAAGGATATCATTATAACACTATTAAAAGAGCTGAGAAAATATATATAAAAATGAAATAGACTCTAGACCTTTCAAATAAATCTTAACTGAATTAAATATAGTTTAAGCAGACAATTTTGGATTATGTATATAGTGAAACCTCACCAATTTAGAGTAATTGGACAGGAAGTACTGTGCGAATTAGCAAAACAGTTGAAGTATGTAATGTATTTTTAAATTTAGTTTTAAGTTTCAATAGTAAGCCTAATGAATATGTTGAAATGATGGAGCTTTTGAAAAAAACACCTGAGACTCTAGTGTCCTGAGTTCTAATTCCAGATTATACCAATTATTAGGAACTTGTACAAGTTGCTTAGTATAAAATGGTGATCAATTAAAGTAATTAGAAACTTCATTAAAACAAGGTCAAGAAGGAAAGGCCTGCATTTCACTGGGGAAGAGAATGGATATGTTAGGTGGGATTAAAAGAGGATTTCACTTCAAGAGCTTGAGGGTCACTACAGTTAGCATTTTTAGAAGCTACTGCTTTTTCTACTCCACTGTTTCCATAACCATAAAAGTCAGTATATCCCATCCATCTACATTATCCAGTAAAATACAAGGCATACTACCATTATATTTTAATGTGTTTGCTGCTATAGAGTATGAGAAAATTAACAGGGAGATTGAAATTACAAATTTAAGGGGACAAGTTACATGTTCTTGATATCATATAAGTTAATGCTGCTTATTCATTATTCTGACTATAGAGCATGTCTCCTTTTTTCTTTCCTTCCATTCTTCCACATATCTTTCCTCCATCACACCATTTTGCCAGATTTTGTCTCTTCTGTTAGATCCAAGTCTCTAATTGGTGTTTTCAAATGGCTATCTCTTAGAATATGTTTAATTTCAAAAATATTTCTACTAATCTTTAGTTAACTTTGCAATTGCATTTATTTTATTTTATGCTTTTAAAAAATATTTTCTGAGGTCAATTCATATGGAAAACAAATTCTGTATCAAATTTCTCCCAGTTTAGTACTTGAATATGTTGCATAAGTCAGTTATCCAGGAACTCAAGACTTTTGTTTTGTTTGGGCAGCTCCTATTCATACTTACCAGCCATGCGTAAGCAATGTCCTTTCTCTGTGGCTCCTTGAATGAGAAACTTTGAATAACTGTACAGGGAAGAGCATAGACCCTCACTTCAGGTCTGCTTATCAATAATTTCTTCACCTTGCAATGCTACCTTCAAGTCCATTTTGAGACAAATAACTTGTGCTAGGCAGCTAGGTAGTACAATAAGATAGAGTGCTTGATTTGGAATCAGGATGACATGGGTTCACATTCTTGCCTCAGACATTTCTTGGCTAAATAAGTTTCAGTAAGCCACTTAAAACTGAACTTCTCCTAGCTTCAACTATTACTTATCCAATGGGGTGGGGTGTGTGGAGAGTGCTTAATATAATCAGACTTACATTTTAGGAAGATTGTTTTTATAGCTAGTCAGATCATGGGTTGGTGTCTAGAGAGACATGAGACAAAGAAACTGACTCATCATCTGTTGCAATAGTCCAGTTGTGAGATGAAGGACTTCCTCAAAATGGACGCAGTATCAGAAGGTAAACGTGAAAGATGTTATGAAGGCGCAAATGATAGGGCTTGATCACTGACTGAATATGAGAGGTAGGAGATGGCAAACCACTCTGATATCTTTGTGAAGACATCCACAAATGGGGTCACAAAGAGTCAGACACCAGTGAAACAACTGAATACCAACAAAAAATAAATTTCTCCTATAGGGGAAATAGGAATAAGAGACTGGCAATATCACTGAACAGTGAGAAAGCACAACATAAAAACCTGGAAAGTTTTATTTTTGTTTACCCCGGGAAGAGATGCTATAAAGCTTATTTAAGTGAGAATATGTGATCAATTTTTAATTAATGGCAAATTCACACATAATCATTGAACATGATCAAGACCTTTAAAAATAGTTTGTTCCCTTAAATGCCTCTGAAAATATTGTTCATATTATTAATTTACTTAATAAATCCTTTCTTTATAGTTAATTGCAAATAATAATAATTCACATTTATATACTCTCCTTTAAGTTTTACAAAAGCTCTTTCTCATAACATCTCCAAGGAAAAGTATTGCAAACATTATTAACTCAACTTCACAGATTAAGTAACTGATATCTGGGCCTAAGTATTTTGCTCTTGGTCATTCAACTGAACCTGTATTTAAATGCTTATCTGATAGACTTTCTGTTATGACATTATGTAAATGATAACTTGTGATGCAGTGGATAGAGTGCCAGATTCAGAGTAGAAAGACTCGTCTTTTTGAGTTCAAATTAGGCTTCAGACACTTACTGGTGGTATGACCCTGGGCAAATCATTTAGCCTTGTTTGTCTCAGTTTCTTCATCTGGAAAAGAAGCTGGAAAAGGAAATGGCAAATCACTCCGGTGTGTTTGCCAAGGAAATCCCAAATAGGGTCACAACAAATCCCAAATAGGGCCTAACATAACTTAAAAATTACAAAATTTTTACTTAACTTCAAACTGTCATATTATCACAGATTCTATATTCATGTTGAAGGTTTGGGCATACAGCGAGAAGAGTGTGTGTGTGTGTGTGTGTGTGTGTGTGTGTGTGTGTGTGTGTGTGTGTGTATGTTAGAAGAAAAGTAACTCCTGTGGTATGTTGAAGATATGGCAGAATACAGTGGCTGGTCATTTTGGTGCATGTTCCTCTACTCCATTTTTTTATCAGAAAGAATATGATAAATGTTACTCAGAAATATGTCCTTTTTAATCGTATTTTGCTGTAAGCAAAATTATGAAATATGCAACATTTATTTTCAACACTCTACTATCTTTCTTTTGGCAACTTTTCCTCCCTGATTCATAACACAATACCAACACTATTCAGAAGTGCCAATATTTTTAAATTTTTCTCTACTATCTTATTGGCACAGATCTGATGAACGAAAATATACGAAAATAAATACATAAGGGTTATCTTTGATTGGAGGAGATAGCCTCTGAAGTCTCTTCCAACTCTAAATCTAAATCTAAATCTAACACAAAGTTATGAGCTTAAAGATGGAATTTCTGAACAGCAGGGAAGACATATTTCATACCTACAGATGATTATGTTGTTTCTCTGTTCAAAAATCTTCAGTGAATACCTACTGTTTATAAAATAAAATTCGATATCCTTTACATGGTACTCAAGGATCTCCATAATACAGTACGTCCTTCTCTCTTTTTATTAAATTTTATTTTTTTATGTAACAAGCAGTTATTTGCCCCTTCAATGCAAACTGTACTGGAAATTTATTTAGGGATCAAGAAATGAAAGAGATGACTCACTTTGTGTTTAATTATTATATAAAATAAATATTTTATTGAAGAAAACAGTAAGAGAGAATTGATAAGCATAAAACAATATGTTAAAAATGTCTTTTTTTCTCTTTACATAGTCATATTTTTCATGATCCTTTCCACAGAAAACTGTTCTATTTTGAAAGGGCAATACATTAAAATGAATGTGCCTTATGTCAATTTAGTGTATATTAAAAATCTTTTTTGTTTTTCAAGTTTGCAGATGTTTTTGTTTCAGTTTTATATATTTCAAAGATTAAATGATTTTGATATGAACCTTCTTGTGATAATTTTTTCAGTGAAAAGAAAGAAGTGTGGAATGGATCTGACATACGTAGGTGGCATGAGTGGTGACCTTCGTCACATAACTTGAGATATGTCAGTTATGTTTTATTGACCAACTCCTATCCTCTCTTCCAAAGAATATTCCCTCTTATGTATAAAATTTCAGCCACAGATTAAGAGTTCTGCCTGCATTAAAATGAAAATGTTCACAGAGGGTTAAGACAGTAAGCCATAAGCTATTAACATCTTAGCATGAATCAGTTTAATACTTCCTTTCTTTTTTAATGTTTTTAATTTTTATAGTATTTTCCTAGTTAACATGTCAAGAAAATATAGCATTTGAAGCATCATTTTTACAAGATTTTTAGTTCCAAATTTTTCTTTCTTCCCTCTTCCCCTCCTTCTCTTCTTAAATTTTTTGGAAGTTTTATATACTTTATATGTGTGCTATCATTTAAAAAGCATTTCAATATTAGTCACAATTGTGAATGAACAAAAATTAAAAAACAACAAGAGAAAATAAAGTAAGTGAAAAAATATTCCTCAATTTGCATTCAGAAACTCTCATTTAATTATCTGGATATGGATAGTATTTTCCTTTGTAAGTCCTTTGTACTTGTCTTGGATTATTTTCTTGATGAGAAGATCTGAGTCATTTGTAGTTGATCATCACATAGTGTTGCTGATACTATGTACAATGTTTTCCTGGTACTGTTCATTTTATTTTACATCAGTTCCTACATTTATTTCCAGAATTTTCTGAAATCTTCCTGGTCATCATTTCTTAATGCACACTAATATTCCAATATATTCATATTCCTCAGCTTGGTCAGTCATTCCCCAGTTGATGGACATCCTCACAATTTCCAATACTTTGCCACCATGAAAAGGGTTGCTATAAATACTTTTGTATATGTAGGTCCTTTACCCGGTAGTGGTATATCTGGATCAAAGGGCATGCACAGTTCAGTTATCCTCTGGGTATAATTCCAAAATGTTCACCAGAATGGTTGAATCAGTTCAAAATTCCACCAACAGAGCATCAGTGCCCCAATTTTCCCACATCCTTTCCAACATTTATCATTTTCCCTTTTTGTCCTATTAGCCAATTTGATAGCTATAAGGTGATACGTCAGAGTTGTTTTAATTTGCATGTCTCTAATAAAAAGTGATTTAAAGCACTTTTTCATAAGCCTGTAGATATCTTTGATTTCTTCATCTGAAAGCTACCTGTTCATATCATTTGATAATTTATTAATTGGGGAATGGCTTGTTTTCTTATAATTTTGACACAATTCTCTATATACTTGAGAAATGAGGCCTTTATCAGAGATACCTTCTGTAAAGATTTTTTCCATATTTCTACTTTCTTCCTAATCTTGGTTACATTGGTTTTGTTTGTACAAAACCTTTTAATTTAATGTAATCAAAATCATTTCTTTTGCATTTTGTAACGGTCTATATCTTTTGTTTAATCATGAATTCTTTCCCTCCTCATATATCTGAGAGGTAACTATCCCTTGCTTTTCTAATTTTCTTATGGTGTCACCCTTTATGTCTCAAACATGTATGCATTTTGACTTTATAGTGTTACTTCATGTGAGATGTTGGTCAATACCTAGTTTGTATCCTATCATTTTTCAGTTTCCCAGCAATTTTTGTCAAATAGTGAGTTCTTATCCCCCAAACCAGATGGTCTTTGACTTTATCAAATAGCGGGTTCCTATGGTCATTATCTACTGTGTCTTGTGTACCTAATCTATTCCACTCATCCACCGTTCTATTTCTTCTTCAGTACAAGATAGTTTTGATGATTACTACTTTATAATAGAGTATTTGTATCTGGTATTGTGTAATGTTAGTGAGAGTTGCTTGATTAGGGGAGGCTTGTTTTGTAGGAAGGCAAAGATCTACCCCACCCATTTATAGGCCTCATGTGGAGCCCATTAGGGGAGGAACTTGTTTAATGGGAAAGTTTGCTTATGGGGAGGATTGCTTGTCTGAAGACTTTCACACCTTTCCTTAATTAGCCACTTTATCAGGAGGGTTGTGAAGCCTTCTGTCTCTGAAAAGTCCATATGTACTCTGAAGTTAGGTTTTGCTTTGGAGTTTACTCTTTGGAAGAAGGTTCATATGCTAGATGAGACTCTGGGTAGCCACCAAGGAATCCATGGCTTTGAAAACACAGATGTTGCTGCTTGTTTCTGTGGTAACTATGTATGTAGGGGGCAGCTAGGAGGTGAAGTGAGTAGAGCACCAGTGCAGCAGTTAGGAGGACTTGATCTCAAATCTCACTTCACACACTTGACTCTCACTAACTGTGTAACCTTAGGCAAGTCACTTAAACCAACTGCCTCATCTTGGGTCACCTCCAGTCATCCTGATGCATATCTGGTCACTGGATTCAGATGGCTCTGGAGGAGAAGTGAGGCTGGTGACCTGCCCAGCCCTCCCTCACTCAAAATAAAGTCAAGTGCAAATCATGTCACCATTTCTGTGATGGTATGGTCTACTTCAGCAACAAAGGATGAACACACACACACAACTATACATTCAACTATGTATGAATGTAATGGTCAGACAGTTGGATCTGTCTGTTGATCTGTGATGTCTATATTGTTTATGGTCAGACATTTAGAAACCCTGTCTATTGGTCTTTTTTTTTCCTGCTTGTATTTTCCCTGTTGGTTTATATGATTAAAAAAGATTGTTGAGCCCTCAAAAGTCACTTTCCTTTTAGAAAAGCAGATCTGAGAACTTGTGCCAGCAGGTCACTCTCGATGCGTGTCAGGATGCTTGTTACTACATATTACTGAGCCACCTTCCTTTGTATATTTTTGCATTAATTCCCTTGACATTCTTGAGCTTTTGCTTTTCCAGATAAATTTTGTTATTTTTTTAACTTTATAAAATATTTTTGATAGTTTGATTGGTATGGCACTGAATAGGTAACTTAGTTTAGGCAGAATTGTCATTTTTATTATATTGACTCAGCCTACCCATGAGCAATTGTTTCTTTTCCAACTGTTTAGATCTATTCACATAAACATGAAAAGTGTTCTCTAACTGTTCTAACTGTTTTTCTTGCAGGTAGAGTCCCAAGCATCCTACAATGTTTTTTAGTCATTCTAACTGGAATGTCTGCTTCCATCTCTTGCTGCTATGGTTTATTGGTCACATAAAGAAACACTGATAATCTATGTGGGCACATCCTATATCCTGCAACTCTACTAAAGCTGTCAAATATGTCAAGTAATTTTTAGTTGATGCTCTAGAGTTCTCTAAGTACACCATCATATTATCTGCAAAGAATGATAGTTTTGTTCCTCATTGCCCATTCTAATTCCTTCAATTTCTTTTTCTTCTCTTATTGTAGCACCTAAAGCTAACATTTCTAGTACTAATAATGATAATAATGGGTACCCTTGCTTCAAAAACTGATCCTGTTGGGAATGCTTCTAGCTTATCTCTATTACAGATAATGTTTGCTGATTGTTTCAGATGGACACTTGCTTATCATTTCCAAGGGACACCCACTTTATTCCTACACTCTTTAGTATTTTTAATGGGAATGGGCACTACATTTTGTCAAAAGCTTTTTCAGCATCTTTTGAGACATTATATGCTTTTTTGTTGATTTTTTTATTGATATGGTTGATTATATTCCTAATATAGAACCAAACCTGCATTACTAGTATAAATTCCATCTGGTCATAGTCTATAATTCATGTGATATATTTCTGTAATAGCCTCACTAGTATTTTGTTCCAATTTTTTTCCACTGATGTGCATTAGGGAAATTCATCTATGATTTTCTTTCTGTTTTAGCTCTTCCTAATTTAGGTATCAGTACCATATTTGCATCATAAAAGAAGTCTGGCAGGACTCTTTCCTCACCTAATTTTCCAAATAGTTTATATAGTATTGGAATTAATTGTTCTTTAAATATTTTGTAGAATTCACTCACGAAATCTATCTGGCCCTATGAATACTTTTTCCTAGGGAGTTCATTGATGAACTGTTCATTGCCTTTTTCTAAAATGGAGTCATTTAGTTGCTCTGTTTCCAAATTGTTAATCTAGGTAATTTATATTTTTGTAAATATTTATCCATTTCACTCAGATTGTCAGATATATTGGCATATAATTAGGTAAAATATTTTCTAATGATTACTTTAATTACTTCATCATTGGTGATTTCATGCTTTTCAGTTTTGGTACTCGATATTTGCTTTTTTTTATTTCTTACTTTGAAATCAAATTAACCAGTGACTTACCTATCTTATTGTTTTTTTTTTCTATGAAACCAGCTTCTGGTTTTATTTATTTATTCCTCAATTTTTTTTTAAATTTTCAGTCTTATTAATATCACCTTTGATTTTCAGGATTTCCAATTTGATGCTCCATTGGGGATTTTTAATTTGTTTTTATTTTCCTTTTTTTTTTTAATGTTGCATGCCCAGTTCATTGATCTGTTCTTTTTTTCTATTTTTTGATGTAAGAAGTTAGAGAAATACTTTTTCCTGTAACTACTGCTTTGCTTTCATCCCATAAATTTTGGAATATTGTCTCATTGTTGTCTTTCTCTGTAATGAAAGTACTGATTGCCTCCATGATTTGTTTTTTGACACACATTCTTTAGGATGAGATAATTTAGTTTCCAATTATTTTTCCAATATATTTCCACTTCCCTTTGCTGAATGTAATTTTCATTGTATTATGAACTAAAAATAATATATTTACTATTTACACTTTTTAACTTTTGATTTTGAGGTTTTTATGCCCTACTACAAGGTCCATTTTCATGTAGATGCCATGTACTACCGAGAAAAAGGTATATTCTTTTCTGTTCTCCTTCAGTTTTCTCCAAAATCTATCATGCCTAACTTTCTAATATTTTTTTACCTCTTTAGTTTCTTTCTTGTTTATTTTTTGGTTGAATTTATTGTGTTCTGAGAGGGAACAGTGAAGGTCCCCCACTAGTATAATTTTGCTGTCTCTTTCTTCCTGTAACTCACCTTCTTTATGAATTTGAATGCTATGCCACTGGTACATATATGTTTAGTATTCATATTGCTTCATTTTCTATGCAAGATGCAATTTCCTTCCTTATCTCTTTTAATTAGGTCTATTTTTCTTTTACTTTGTCTTAGATCAGAATTCTTACCCCTGTTTTTTTTAAAATTTAGCTGAAACATAATATATTCTTCTCTAGCCCTTTGCCTTTACTTTGTGTGTGTCTCTCTGCTTCAAGTGTGTTTCTTGTAAACAACATATGGTAAGATTCTGGTTTTTGATCCACTTTGCTCTCCACTTCTGTTATATGGTATAGTTCATCCCATTCACATTCACAGTTATGATTTGTACCTCTGTATTTCCCTCTATCCTATTGTTCCTCTCGTCTGTCTATTTTCACCCTTTCCTTTCTCACCATTGTTTTGCTTCCCTCTGTCACCTCCCGTGATCTGCCCTCCCTTCTGTCAGACTCCCTCCCTCTTATCTTAATTTCCACCTTTCCTACATCCCTATCCTGTAAGATAGATTTCTGTCTTCAACTGACTGTGTATATTATTCCCTCTTTGAGCCAGGAGTGATGAGAATAAGGTATGAGTCATGCTCATCACCCACCTTCCCATCTTCCCCTCCACTGTAGTAGGTCTATAACACCTCTTCATATGAAAGAATTTACTACATTCTACCTCTTCATTTCTTTTGCACCCAGTGTACTCCTCTTTCTCATCCCTTAAATTTTTCTTTGTCATTCTCTCAAATTCACCTTATACCCATACCCTCTATTTATAAACATTCTGTCTAGCTGTACTATTAGTAATACAATTGTTAAGAAATACAAATATCATAGTCCCATGTAGGGATATAAATCGTTCAGATCTATTGAATCCTTTATGTTTTCTTTTCCCTTTTTACTTGTTTATGCTTCTCTTGAGTCTTGATATTGGAGGTCAAATTTTTGCTTAGTTCTGGTCTTCTATCAAAGCTTGATATCCCTCTATTTTGTTGAATGAACATTTTCTCGAGTGAGGTATTATGCTTAATTTTGCCAGGTAAATGATTCTTGGTTGTAGTCCTAGATCCTTTGCTTATCAGGATATCATATCCCATGACCTCTGATCATTTAATGTTGCAGCTGCCAAGTCCTGTGTAATTCTGATTGTGACTTTCCAATATTTGAATTGTTTCTTTTTGCCACTTGTAGTATTTTGACTGTACAGTTCTGAAATATGGCTATGACGTTCCTTGGAGTTTTTTTATTTGGGGAATGTTTTTTTTTTTTTTTTCCTGTGATGATCAGTAGATTTTTTCAATGCCTATTTTACACTCTGGTTCCAGGTCAGCATGGCAGATTTCCTTTATAATTTCTTTAAAGGTGAGGTTCAGTTCCTCCTTTTGATTATGGCTTTCAGGTAGTCCAACAGCTCTGATATTGTCTCTCCTCAGTCTGTTTTCTAGGTCAGTTGTTTCTGCCATGATGTATTTTACATGTTTTTTTTTCTCCATTTTTTTTCATTCTTTTGATGTTTCATAGGGTCATTAGTTTCCACTTGCCCAGTTCTAACTTTTAAAATATAGTTTTCCTCAATTTTCCTCAGTTTAGTACTTTCTTTTTCATTTGGTCAATGGGACTCTTTAAGGAGTTGTTTTCTTCAGGGGATTTTTGTATCTCCTTTGCCATTTGGCCAATTCTACTTTTTAATCAGTTTTCCAAGCTGTTGATTCTTTTTTCATAATTCTCTTCTATCACTCCCACTTCTTTTCCCGATTTTTCTTCTATTTCTCTTATATGATTTTAAAATTTCTTTTTGAGTTCTTCCATAAGCTCTTTTTGGGATTGAGATCACTTCCCATTTTTCTTTGAGGTTTTGCCCATAGGTATCTTGGAATTACTGTCTTCTGAATTTGTGTCTTGGTTTTCCCTGTCACCATAATAACTTTCTATGATCTTATTCTTATTTTTGCCGTTTGTTTTGCTCATCTTTTTTTGATAGAAGAGCTTTTTCCTTTCCTTAAAAAATTTATCTCTGCTCCCAGAGTGAAAGAGACTCTGTCTCAGGCTTCTTGTGCCAGTGGATGCAGACCCTTTCTGTTTACCTGCTGTTTTTCTGTGGCACATAAGGGACCCTTGTGTCTGGTGATATGTTGAGGGGGGCTGATGAGGGGTATCTGGCACTGATGGAGGCTGTATGTGTCTGACAGCTTACCTGGTGCTGAGATGGGGTTCTAGTGGTGGTATTTGGTGTGTACTGAGGCAAGGTGGGGTTTATCTGCATTTGCCCATGGCTACACAGAAGTCTGTGGAGGTCTGGCCACCAGAGGGTGCCTGTTTTCCCTGGGCTGTGCTGAAGCATGTCGAGTTCTGCCTGCTGGTGGATGCCTGCCCACCAGGGCAACAATGAAGCATGTGGTGGTTCTCAAAGTTAGATCCTGGTGGTTCCCTTGCCTATATTAAGGTACATTATTGGTCTTGATGTTAGTGTTTGCCTGCTTGAGCTCAGGATCTCCCAATGGTCTGTCTAGGTGGGGCTTGATGCTGGCTTGCTGAGATACTTCCTGGTTTTTGACTACCCTCATCTTTTACCTCAGTGAGAAGAACCTTTCTTGCTGATTTTGCAAGTCTCCTGGACTAAAAGACTGTTCCATCCCCTCTTTCAGTTGGCTCTACTATTCCATGATTTGTTCTGGGGAGATATTTTTTTGTAAGCCTGGGGACCATAAAATATACATTTCCAAATGGTGGCATCTCTTCTTGATCAAGTATAACATGTTAACCCATGCATTCTCAGCCTTCTTGAAATTGCAAGATCCTCATACATCATTGGAATAACAAATGAGAATAGTTATAGTGCCTTTCCCTCTAGTGACATAGTAAATCACACATTGACCATTAATTTATTTCAAAGGTAAAAACAAAGAGTTGGCTGTATTTTGGCAATTGGTTGAAGTAAGGAACCTTCATAGCCTTGCTAGGGACTGTGCATATTCCTCTAGCCTTTAGAATTTCTCTTATTTCGTCCAAAGTCCAAAATTACCTTTGAGAAAAATACCACCTGTATCAGGCAGAATAATATTCCCTTTGCACATTATCTTTTGCCTAGTGGTTCTTTTCAACCACAACCTTCCTTCATTTTCCACCAAAGAGTAAGTTTGTGAGCTCTAATCCAATTCCCAATCCAGATAGAGAAAATTTCTAGTGTCAGCTGTCACAACTCCCAAGTATCAATAGTCCTTATTGATGGCTAATGTCTCTCTACTCACATCCTTCACTAAAACTTATATAAACAGACCAGCCATAAGTGTTCTTCTTTTATTAGACAACAGGAATTCTTTAATTCCCCTGCCAAGACAGACATAAGTATGACATATATAGCCATACTGGTAACGTATTCTACTTCTCAGAAGGCAATTTAGAATGACAGTTGATTTGCCCATTAGTATAGAAGTAGTTGGTTTTGTACTTGTATCCACAATATGTTAAGAGAACCCAGGGAAGGTTCTCTAGCACATATAGGAGATCTTCTTTGGAAGATTTATGGAATAATACAGATGAGTCACAGAAGGTAAGAAGAGATAGATAGCTTGCAATTTCCACTGGGGAAGGATTTATCCATACTAATCACAACAGAAATCCACCAAAGTACTACATCATTATTTTTATTGTTTTAAAAGCTATAAATGGGAAAAATAATCTTGTTGTCTCTTCCATACAAAACACAGTATATGTTGAACTTTTCATTATTACCATTTCATTATAGTCAGACTTGCAAGCAGACACATTTTTTATTCTTTTACTTTTTGTTCTTTATTCTTAAACTCTTAGGCACTTTGGTACTTGAATTACCAGAAAGTGAATTTTGTATCTATTCACAAATATTGCACATTATTAAATCACATGAGAGTTGCACCTCAAGTTCTCACAAAAAGTAAACAAAAGTCCTTTAAGTGTCGTTCTGAGAATTAGAAAGTTAATAGTATTTCCTGTGAAGTGAATGCTGCCTTGATAGTCACACAGTATAACACTGTTTATTGCTTCCAGATACTTTATTTCAACCATTTTAACCATGTAGATACCGTATTTTAACCACAATTATGGAGATAGAGATAAGAAAGTTGGAAAATCAGAAGTAGTGTGCTGTTATTACAATCTAATGAAATGGGGAGAGAATGGGCAGAATAAAATTTCCCAGCAATACTGTGGTAATGAGAATGAGCTAATATAGTATGCTTGGATACTCACAAGTAGTAATAGTTTATTATTGTCTTTGTAACAGCAAAAAAGGTACACATGTCAGTGTGATACATCTCTGTTTGGCGTCCACTGTGGATAAAAATTCCAAATCTACTTTTTTGTCAATTTTAAATTCTATTATTGTCATTTGAAGCATTTGTTATTAATGTGTGGAGCTCTAATAATACAGTACTTCTTTCTATTTGAGTGATTAAACATTTCAAATATCATCACTGAAAATAGACTTGTATGTTTAATTTTCTTCATTGTATTTTAAAATCTTTTCAAAGCATCTGAATGATAGCAATTTTTGAGTGGTCGAGGAATCATTGAAGTGTTTTTAGCTACTAGAATACCCATCAGATAATATGGGAAATGTTGACTGTGTTACCAAGACAACATGGGGTGAATATTAGCATAAAATGATATTCATAACTCATTAGTATATATATATGTATATATATATGTATATATATATGTATATATATGTGTATATATATGTGTGTGTATATATATATATATATAGTTTGCTACCACTGAGAACTACTTCAATACCTCATCACAGAATGAAAGTTCTCCTCAGTTCTAGAAATCTAAGCCTAATTAGAACACAAGATGTGGCAGGTTCTTGAAGACTAGGAAAACTTAAAGTACATCATAGTGATTGTTGGTGTTTTTTGATTAAGAAATAGCAGAGTTAAATACAGAGACACTCATCACAAGTGGATTTATTAGTAAGTGGTATTTTTTTTTTTATCATGGCAACAAATATAAATATTTAAATGTCTTTCAGCTATCTTCAACACACATCTGTTTCTGTAAGGGTAATGAAGTAATGACAGACAAGAATAAATAAACAGCAAAGAATTACATAGATTTTATACTTCTATTACTATCAGTTTAATTACCATTATGCTAAATATGAGGTCCTTTTGCAGTGACCAAGTAGTGAACACACTGCTAAAAAAATTGAATTATGTCAATTTTGACAGTCTCACTATGAATAAAACAAGAAACTATAAGAAAAATGCAGTTAGATGAATGATGGATTGTAGTAGATCTGATTGATTTTATTATATATAGAGAAGCAGTGAGCTCCACCCTCTAGATACTTACTGAAAATGAGGAAGTAGAAAAATACTAAAAATAATCTAATAAAATTCTCTAAATGAAATCAGCCTATAATTCAATGTTCAGTGACTTCGATGAAAAGGTGAACATAAGACAGAAAAAAATATATTGACAAATAGAGCTAGGAATCAAGATACCAAAGAGACCAAAGATTCTGGGTCTTATCCTGCTTCCTTTCTCTAGTGAATTGGAAGGCATTCAACTTGACAGTCGTCAAACTCCATCTTGAAGATGAGATTTTGCCTTGTCATTTGGAAATGACTGGCTGGCAATGTTGTTGCTGTTTTGAGATCCATTATCTGTGTAATCAAGTCATCAGTTCATTAGAGCAAAATTTGTAGGTGGCAGCAATTTGAAATAAAGGATAAAAATGAGGAAAAGCATGGTATATAGGTAGAACAGCCTCAATTTGCCCTTTTTCTGAACTAGTTCTTGAGTTACAGAAAGGAGATAGATAAAAGGAGAGTTATTGGCATGAATTTCACTTTTCCCTATAGGGATATCTGTTATCACAGAAAGAGGAAAAAAACCTGCTTCATGGTCCCATCCAGTAAGTCTTACCACAGACTGATAATTGATAGTCGAAGGCAAAAACAGTTTAGAATATGAAAGAATTTACAGATTACTAGAGAGGAGAATAGCAGAAGATTATGAGTAATATCACTTCATAAAACAGTGAAAACAATGGAAGGAAAATTAGTTTGTTCAAAGTTAAACATGAGACCTAATTAAACCAAATCATCCCAAGAGAATTTAAAGATGAAACTTAAAGGTAGAGAAGAGAAATAACAAGCAAAAAATTAGAGGAATCAGCCTATATTTATATAACAGTCTATTTACTGCAATATTTGGGCTCTTACATTTCAGCCTCTGGTGTGATTCATGAGCAAGTGGAAAGGGAAATAATAAAAATTAAGATTGAAAGAACAGCTGCAACAGACTATACATAAATAGACTCGTGCTTGTGGTGACACAATTTTAAGGGGCTTTTTAGGGGAACAGAGAATACAAGAAGAAAAAAATGAATTAAAAAAAGAGAGAGAAGACAAGGATGATCCGGAATGATGGGAGATTATGAAGAGAAAAAGATGGAAGGATCAATTCTGAGAAAGTGAAGATATCAAACATTGGGGGGAAATATTTGTATTAATTCTGAGAAAAGGGAATTGAACAGATATCAGTAACTGTCAATCATGACATCTAGTTTCCTTTCTTGACAGCATCTTTTGGAGAATGAGAAGCTCTTTTCTGGGGAAATCTTGGATGAAAATATTAGCAAGGAACAGGCATACTTTAACATCAGTATTCTACAGCAAATCTTATCTTTTTGATCTCATGATTGCCAGATATGTCCAGAAAATACATGATTCCAGTGAGTCTCTTGTTTGTTGACATGAAAAATGAAACATGTAATAGAACAAATCCAGACTTAAAGACTCTTCTGCAAAGAAGTACTCCATAATACTTGAAAGATATGACAACATATTTGTTCAGTGTCCCTCTGTTAACTTAAGAGAAATAAAGTCTCGTTGTGTTTGTGGAAATAACATCAGAAATACCTACTTTATATCCTCTTCTCTCACTATTCTAAAATTACATTTGACCTCCCTGACTTTTGTCTCAAGATAATTTGCATGCCCAGACACAAGTTTCTAGATAGGGTATGACTATAATGGAAATGAGACACTAATAAGTATAAATTGATTTCTTCACATCCTCAGAGAGAGGCAGAGTAAGTAACCTAGAAGAAATACCTGTAGGGATCTCACTGTCTGTAACATGAAGTGGTGTGTAGAAGATGCAAAGCACTCATCCTAATCCATATTGTGAATGAGAGCTGAAGATTTTTAGGGGAAGGGAAAACACAAGAAGAAAATAATGAATTTTTTAAAAATATTGAATACAAGGATGATATGGGATGATGGCAGATTATGAGGAGGAGAAATGTGTCATTTTAGCTTCAGCATCTCCTTTAAGTGTTAATTACGCAGAGTGGCATGACATGTAAAAAAATGGATCTAACCACAGCACCATGATTTACTGTCTAAATTGATCCCCACAGAGCTTAGGCTAAAATCTAAAAAATATAACTTTTGCTAAATTTATCCCAAATTTAGCAATCTTCACTGACTCCCAATCTCCACCAAGAAGGAAAAAAAAAACATTTAAGGACTTATTTTGTAGCAGACACTATGCTGAATGCTTTACAAATATTACCTCATTTGATCCTCATGACTACATTCAGAAGTAGCTGCTATTATTATCCCCATTTTATAGTTGAGGAAACTGAGGCACAGAGATGTTAAGTGACTTGCCTAGCATGAAATGACTCATAAATGCCTGAGGACTGATTTAAACTAAACACTGTCTCACTCCAGCCCCAGCACTGTATCCACTGTACATCCTAGCTGCCTTCCAAGACATGGAATCTGGGAATTCTAAAGCTAAAAGGCCATTTTACCTGAAGCAAAATCAGCAGACAGAAAAAGTAGAATAAATTTCCTTCATAGTTTTTTAAAAGCCTGAGGTTGCAGTAGGAGCTTCAGGATAGAGTGATAGACTCCAAGGGTGAAATTAATTGCATTTGTCAGTTAGGAGGTAGAGTCAAAGCAATTGACAGCTGGATTAGTGGTGCTAGTGATGACTGACAGATAGGAGGCAGTACTAACTATAACTGACCTTGTCAGAGGTGAGCCTTTGCCTTATTAAATGGCAGCTCAGAAGGAAAGGAGCTTCACAAGGTTTATTCAATTAAGAGTCTTATTACTTGATTTCTTTTGATATTCCCAATACATTGTTACATATTATACTGAATAAGGATCAAAGTGTATTCCCTTCACCTAAATTGAACATCAGGGTAGAAGAAGATACTACCATGTTTTAGAAATATGGAAATATACTTTCCAAAGGTATTTGACGCACTCACGGAGGATGCCTAGTTCATAGAGAACATGGGAGGACTCTCTGTAGTTGATGGGGTCCTCTTGATTCTGTTCTTTCCAAATAACATTTTCCTGATGGGATCACATTCAGGCACCTTGCAGAACTTCCTAAATGATAATTACAACCACTCAAAAGAGTTTGACCTAACAATATATAGAGGAAAAGCAAAGTGGAGAAAAAATGCGTCTTGTTCTGTCCATTGATCTGTTTTATGTACACATTTACCTTGGGAAAACAATGCAAATGAAAAATGAGCTAAACAGATTTGAATAGTAGGAAATTTTCTGTTTAGAAGTTGCAGCTTCTTAAATGACTACATCAATTTTTAATATTAATCTTCTAATGATATATGACTGTAATTCACAGCCTCCAAATGAAAGGAAAGTAAAATTGTGACTAAAAAGTCAATCTTAGAGATGTTTATAATCTGTAAGAACGTTGCTCTCATATTACCATGATTTACTTGAAAGAAGTGGCATAAAAGTCATAATTAAGGTGAATATAATGGGGAAAATGGGTTGATCATGTCATCTTGAATGGGGAAATGGAGATTGTTTGAAGAACTTATTCTACAAGAACCAATGAGTGCCAGTTTGTGGACAGGGTAAGAAAGCATTTTGTCTTTAATCAAATATGAAGCCATCAGAGATTTTTGAGTGGCAGAATCACATGTTCAAAACTGTCTATGTCTTAAGAATACAAATTTAGTTACTGCATAGGTAGCATATAGGAAAAAGGAGTTAATGAAAACAAGGAGATGCTTTGGGAGATACTACAATTTAATAAGACAGATATGCTAAAGGCCTGATCTAGATTAGTTAGTGTGTGAGTAAAGAGAATAGATGGAGAAAAGTGACATATCTTAATTTGGGACAAATTTGTGACTAGTAACTTGCATAGTATTATCCAAGATGGAACGTAATCTGAGGATCTATGATGCAGATACATGATTCAATGATACAGTTTGAATAAATTAAAAAAAAGTATTGATTTAGCACTTGCTCTGTGCAAAGCACTGCTAAACACTAGAGACAGAGATATAAAAGTAAGACAGTTCATACTTTCAGGCAGTTCATATTTTAATGAAGATCATATTTGAAGATTTGTGCTACAAGTCAGATGTAAAGACCTATGACATTTATAGTGTAGCAGAAAAGCAGATGGTAATTACTCTTCTTTAATGTCATTTTCATGGGTCAGATCAGATCAGTTTTTGATACTGAACCACTTAACAGTCCCAAGGACTTTGGTGGAAAGATCTTCCTTTTCTGGTTTTTCAAAAGCCGTGGTTGTAGCTTCTTCAGGAACTGTTGCAATTCTTCATCTGCATAGGGGTTGCTTCTCAGGATCATGGCTATACACAACCATTAGAAGCATTGCTACTCCCAAACTTCCATGCCTAATCATTCTGAGTGACTTTCATTCATGTGTTCCCATAAACCCTCCCAAAGGTGGATCTATCCAACTGTTCTTGTGGCTTTTCTCTAAGTCTTTAATGTTATGTAGTTACTAGGTCATTTATTCAGATGAATTCTAGTCGGGTTTTCTGTCAAGTGTGCCATATCATAAATGAAAGTCCTTAATCTGTGAATATATTCTAGTCATTCATTATATTTAAAAATAGAAATTGTGAAAATGATGTTTCTGAAAAATGTACTAATACAAGGCCATCTCTTCCATAATGTACTTCCAGCTATCTTTGGGAACTTGTGAGGATTAGAAGTGCTTTTTAAAACTTAAAAAATGGTTCTACAGGTCCTTAGTTTTATAATGTCATCTATTAGTGATTTTGTAACTCTTATTCGTGCATATAAAACATAAATAAGATAGTGAGCCAGCTAGGTTGAACATTCATTACATGCTTAATATGTGTCAGGAGCTGTGTGAAACACAGGGGATACAAATACAAGGAAACAAGATTATTCCCCTGTTCAAAGAGCTTACATTATAATGTTGGAAAGGAGCATGCATGAGAGGGCAGGTTCATGTGCAGTAGTGTGATGTGATTATCACCTGGAAGTTTGGTGGAGGGCTTGTCTTGGGTGTAATGAGGTGAAATCTCATCTATAGGAGCCTAACATCCTATGGAGAGATTTCAAGTTTCCAGTGGGTAGAAGATGAGGCTCATGGCCAGAGTGTGTATGATTTAGAGGCATGATTTGATATGGCATGAACACGTGTTTCAAGGAAAGATAGGATGAAAACTTACCTAGTTCTTGAGAAGAAAGCCTTCTTTGAATACCACAACTTGGGTTTAACAGTGAATTTTGTTAAAGCTCTTCTTTTCTTTAAACATTTATTTGTGTACTTAATAGAACACTTTTCCCTTGGACTTAAAGTCAGGGATATCTGAGTTCAAAAACCCTTTTGTATATCTCATATTCAAATATATTCAAAATCTATAGAAGGTCACATTAAATGGCAAAGGTACTAGCAACTGGGTGATAAAAGAAATTTCTTTTGTAGATGATAGAGATTGAACAGAGCTTAGAAATAAATGAGTGACTTGATCAGAGTTGAGGAAGGACTATGTTCTAAGCACAGGTCACAGCTCGTGCAAAAACATAGAGATGTAAGATTGGAATGTCCTATGACAACAAGGTCAATTTGGCTTAACTGAAGAGTACATGGAGGGAAAAAATACATGGTAACCTGGGGAAGGTAGGTTGGAGCCGGGCATACTTCAGGATTATCAATTTTTCACAGTTCATTGAGTCATACCTATCTTCCCCCTACCCCTCCCCACTAGCTATAAACTCATTTCCTCTCCCTAATTTTATTTTTCACCTGATTGGACCTTCTTGACATTTGAAGCTTAATGCTTAGCACTTTGCTGATTGGGGCAGCTTCACTGTTTTGGTCTTTCTTGAACCATTAAACTTTTTCTAATTTTGCTAGATGAGGTCAGCTGTCCAGGTCCCAATCTCTTTGTGTGTAACAACATAGGGTCCATCCACAAGAACATGGTTCAAGCAGTTTGCAAGTAAGCTGCTTGGATGAACTGATATTTCGTTTAGAATCAAATAATTTCTATCATTCTTTGAAATCTACTCACTTAGTCTAGTTTCCAAAGGAAAAGTAAAGTCAACCAAAACAACTTTGTTTTTTGCAGAGTGATAGATTTTCTGAAATAGTGCAAAAAAAATAGCAAGGTAAAGGACTTTCATTTCTGAAATATTTTTATTTAATGGGAACTGCACAAATTCAGTAATGACATGTTAAGGGAACTTGTGTATATTTTATAATTTGCAAATTCATCAAATGAAATATCTGATATTTGCTAAGATTTTACTTCAAAATACATCTCACATTTCTCAATCCTTGACTGAGCCTGTTGTTGATTTCTATCAGTAGGGAGTAAGAATGAGATTTATGGGAACCTCTGGAAGCTGAACGAAGGAAGGCACCAACTTAGAAAGAAAGGTCATTTTCTTTTCAGAAAGAAAACTAGAATCTGCAGAGTGAAAGCACATGTGTTCATGGGTACCAAAAAGGTCTATCAATATATGACAGAGAAGCCAGATGACAATATTTTAGCCTGTTCTCAACCCTGAAAGCTAAATATTTCTAATACCTAATTTACTGTGAAAATTGAAAGTGCACAGATTTTGAAATGCTTTAGGTAATCTGTGGAAAGCAAAAAGAAATTGATTTGTACTTTTATGTATCAAAAACTGGTCAACTACACTAGCACTGCAGTATGCATTAATATCTCTTGAAAGGGAATATTGTTGGCAGTTTCAGTGCCTTTGCAAGATTCCTGCTATAGAAAAGATGAACAGTTCAGTTGAAATTGTGATTTGTATTAAACTATCCGCACCCATTTGTCCACAGTTGCCCACAGTGCTGGCAGGTTTCTCTGGGCATTTGTCATAGAACCTAGCCAGCTTTGACCAGTAGCATGCACTTGCCTCTCTGCAGATAACCCTGAAGCTGACTCACCCACCACCAGCTATATGGTGTGTACCAGTTAGAGGTACATATCTAGAGTTACATCTTATTTTCTTCCTTGCAATCATTAAAATAGATTTGTGCTAGTATTGATTCATCAGTCTTCTTTTTGCTAGCTTTCCTTGTGAATATCTGCAGGCATTTGAGGCAATAGTAGAGATTTTTCTCACTATAATAGGCATAGAAATATAGAATCCATCCAGCATTTTTTCTATGACTATATTATCCCTATCTCACACAAAGGAGGAAGGGGGTTTTGGGGAGAAGGAGAATGAAAGATATTTCTGTATGGTTCACTATAAAATTGTGCTTGTGGAATATATAAAAAATGACAAGTTACTCCTTAGTGTTACTATTTTTTAAATTAACATTGATTAACTTTCTCTTCCTCTTCCTCCCTATCACATTTGAAAAGAAAAAAAAAAACAAGTTTGTGACAAATATGCATATTTACACAAAATACATTCCTTTACTGGCCACATTTAAAAAACATCTCATTTAGCACTCTAAATTTGTTACCTCTCCATCAAGAATTGGACAGTTTATTTCATCAAAAGGTGTCTGAAATCATGGATAGTCCCCATTCAAGCACTCTTAAGTTTGAATTATGTCTCCCAAAGTTGTTTATTTTTATGATATTTCTTTTATATCAATTCATACCATTCCTCAATAAATGAGGATTTTCTTTGTTTTCATCACCGTAACAAAATACCTATTCTGTTTAATCTCTGTTTTTAAATGATATGAAATTGACTTGAGAGTTACTACTTTGTAGCATAGTACTCAGTGTTATAAGATGAAAAAACTGGGCATTTTAATCTAATAATGATCCTTGTGTGTCCTTACCACCTATCAAGTATACCTATGTTATGGTCAGTGGTGAAAATCCTCTTCTTCCCCTAAAGTTTATAAACTAATATGAGAAAGAGAATGTTCTAAATAGAGACAATGTATCTTAAATGCATTTTATATCTACAAGTAACTCAAGCTTCTATTCAAAATGAGAATCTAGATGGAAATCAGATTTGTACAGAGGCTATAGAATCAGCTCTTCCACTTGTTACCTGTGCAATCCCTATGAGATTTAGTTCCTCAACTATAAAAAAGAGGATTGACTAGATGACCTTTGAGGTTCCTTCTAGGTAGGAATCCATGATGCCATTATCACACTGTTGCCGTATTTCTAATGGAGAGGATTCAGATATATTACTTAATGAAAGGAAAATGCTATAGAATTTCTGAATTAAAATAATACATACCTGGTATCTTTTTTGTGTTTATGTCCTTTTTTTTTCTTGATGGGTCACAAAATTCCAATCCCCTAATCACATTTTGGTTATAATTTATTATCCATCAGAAACTACAGGGAAGCCTTTTCGATTAGCAAAAGTATATACAAGAAGAAATATAAAAAATTATGAAAACAAAAAAGGTGAAGGATCATTGGTGTGGGTTATACCCTTAATGCAAAGTCATGGTTGGAATAAAACCTGCTCTTGATAAAATACAAACAACAAAATCATGCATTTTGTGACTAGTTAAGTTTGTTTGCATTAAATGGATTAAAGATTCTATAAGCCCTGGCTAAATAGTTGATCATTAAAGCTGAAGGCCTACGTTTATTGTATCTATAACTCACTGAAAATTGGTCAAGGGATAATGGAATAGAAAATAAAACAAATATGATACTAGAATATGGTAGTGTATAGAGTTTCAATAAAACAGAAAATAGATAAATGGACCTTCAGAAACATGATCCTTTATTGCTTGCAAAAGTACTTTAGGAAAACTATTCTGTATCCCTATGCAACCTCAAAAGAAAATCAATGAATCATATATCTTAAATCCTATATAAGAGGAGATTTTGTGTTTTGGCATGCCTGTATGAATTTTCATCACAGATATTCCTTTCAATAGTACAAAAATAACACCTTCAACAAACATTTATCAAGGGCTTCCTGTGCGCCAGGAACTGTGCTAAGCTCTGAGAAAACAAGAACAAAAAAAAAGAAATCCTCACAGAGTTTATATTTACATGGGGGAAGATAAGACTTAAGGGAAGCTGAATATAGTGGGGCAGTGGGAGGCTACTCAGGATGAGGATGGAGAAGTTTGGAGTACAGCTGGGAAAGAAATGGGAAAACAACTGATGAACAGGAGTAATAGGGAAGAAGGAAGGAGTAAATATGGAATGAAAATCAAGAACAGGCCTGGTAGGAGAAAGAAAACAGAATGTATTTGAGAACAGAATATATTGGGGATTAGGAGATTATACTCAGAGAGCAGTTTAGAGTTTGACATCTTATTTGTAGAGGAATTCTGGATGACAGAAGGGTCAACATTGTGGTTATGATACTGCAAGGTTTAAATGGAATGTAAATTAAGTCTACTGGAGCTGATGAAGTCATATAATGATTAGAACAGTCATATAATCTGCATGGCTATTGAAATCTTCAAGGACTACAATAAGGGAAAGGATGGTGAGCCATGTTTAGAAGTAATTGACGAATATGATGGAATGATCCAGAGTTAACAAGTGATAATATCAAAGATGAGGAGCACAGCAGTTATATGGAAGCAGAAATCAAAAGCAAAGTTAATGGTGACCTTATCTACTCTTCTGGAAATACAGGAAAGTGGGAGAAAAGTAGCTTCAATTGAAGAGATTGCAAAGGAAATGTGTCATCAGTGTAATGCTCAGTGTTAGTTCAAGCTAAAGCTAGATGTTAGTTCCAATTGATTAGTAGAAAGAAGACTGTCTTTGGTTAAGACCCATGATTTAAGTGAATTACCTTATAATAAGATAGACGTTCCATACAACAAAATTGGTAGGATTAGTATAGAAGCAGGCAATGAAGGAGCAAGTCATAGGAACACAGGGTACATTAACAAAATAAGGACTTTTAATAAATGTTTATTGAAGTGATTTGAATGGCATAAGGTAGGAGTAGGGCAAGTTTTATGCATAGGACAGAAATTTTAGAAAACATAGAAGAGAGAAAGAGGAGATTAAAAATTAGGCTACCAAAAAATAGAAGGAAAATGTAGTTGCTGGAGTCTATCAACCTAATCATCTTCAAAGGTGGAATTAAAGTATTGGTGTAAGGATAAGCAAATTAATTCTCCCAGTATTTATAAATGCTTGTTCCTTTCTATGGGAAAGAAATCAACATAGGAGAGGTAAAGGGGAAAGGACAGGGAAATGGTGGATCAAAGGCGTATCAGCATAGTCAAGATATAACATTGAGAGGGCAGAGCCAAGATGACAAAGTGAAAGCATAGACTCATCTGAGCTCTTCCACAGACTCCTTAAGATACCCCTAAAAAGTGAATCTAAGCAAATTTTAGAGTGACAAAATCCACTAGGAGACAAAGTATGGCAGATTTCTGGTCCATCCCAGGACAGCCCAGAAGGTTGAAGGGAAGAATCTTTTGCACAGGGCTGGAAGAGCACAGATCATGGTGGCTGCATGAGCTCAGACTCTGTCATAGCCATAGTGAAGCAGGAATGACCCAGGGTAGATGGAGTTAGAAGCAGCAATGCACTTTTCCAAGCCTTTCAGTGAGGGACAGGAGTCCAACAGAACTGAGTGAAAAAGAAGTACACAACCCCCAGCAGCAACTGCAGCCACTTCTGGGGCAATTACCCCCAGATTAAATGTTTGAAAGTCACCTATTTGAACTTTCAAGAGCCAAGATGGTGGAGTAAACTATAAGTGCTCTCACCCTTTCCTTGTTTATCTAAAAAAAAAAAAAAACCCAGAGAATATTTCCCCAGGAAAAATCCTGGAATAGTGGAACCCGCAGAAGAGGTACCTGTTGCTGTGGTTGAAGGGGACCAGTACAGGATTGGAAGCTTCCCAGAAAACACCAAATCAGTGGACAGGCAGAAGAACCGGAGAGGCAAAACCCAACACCAGGACCCCAGGAATGCCTTAGCACAGCCAGGGGAATTGGACAGACATCCATGCAGAAGGTATTCACCAGCCCCTGAGTCTGCCTGTGCTGTAATGTAGACGTAGGGGAGGAGGACACCTCCCTTGGCCAGACTACCCTACCCAACCTCTCACTGCAGGAGTTCATGGTAACCCCAGGGAAACTCAGAAAGACTTCACCTGGCCATGGCCTTGGCACAGACCAGGCAGCTCATCTCTAGGTAAGCTGCAGAATTACATAACTTCTAGCAGAAAGAACCAGAGACCACAACACACAAAGCTAGAAAACAGGCCCCAAACTCCCAGCATAAGAAACATGGGAATGACCACTCTGAGGCACAGAAGCAGAGATCCACCCCATTTATTTATGTACTGATAGATTGATTTACTTATTTATGTATTTTTTCCATTTTTAGTATTGTACATTCATTTACACAAAATTTTGAGTTCCAAATTTTCTCCCCATCTCTCCCCTTCCCCCCCACCCCAAGACAGTGTGTATTCTGATTACCCCTTCTCCCAATCTACCCTAATTCTATCATGCCCCTCTCTTCCCTTATTCCTATCTCTCTTTTCTTGTAGGGCAAGACAGATTTGTATACCCAATTACCTGTAGTTCTTATTGCCCACTTGCATGCAAAAACAACTCTCAACATTCCATCCTAAAACTTTGAGTTCCAGCTTCTCTCCCTTCCTCCCTCCCCACCCATCCCCACTGAGAAAGCAAGCAAATCAATATAGCCTATACATGTGTAATTATGCAAAAGACTTCCATAATAGTCATGTTGTGAAAGATTAATTATACTTCCCTCCATCCTATCCTGCCCCCCATTTATTCTATTCTCTCTTTTGACCTTCTCCCTCTCCAAAAGTGTTTACTTCTAATTACTCCCTCCTCCCATTTGCCCTCCCTTTTATCATCCCCCCAGAACTGTCCCCTTCTCCCATACTTTCCTGTAGTGCAAGATAGATTTTTGTTGGGATCCCCTAGACCATTACTGGGATCCCTAAACCCCGACCCAAGGCTCTTGTCCAGAAAGAGGCCTTGATCTAGTGAGTAATGAAATGAGGTGGGAGACAAGGTGGTGAGAGCTCTGTTTATTCCAGCTAGCTCATATGCATATATAGTCTTAATTACGTGAACATTCCTAAGCCTATACATTGAATCTATCACTTAACACTTTTCCTTATATGGGTGTCTTCTCCACTGGACATCCGGAGCTGGACAAAGAACTGCCACGTTACAAACAAAGACAAGACCCTTCCTCCTGAAATCCACCTAGTTCCACCCCTACTGACAAGCCCCCAGGTTATTTAGGCAACCTCTCAGTGTGGTGTTCTATGATGGACAGGGGTTGGCTCTAACTCGTCCCTTTACAACTCCCCCTTTTTGTTTTGGTAGAGTTGTTCTTTCATAGCCAACACAGTATGCTTAGTGGAGAAGAGGGAATTATTAATTGTTAACAATATCCATTTTAATAATATTGGTATAATAGCAACTAATATAAGCAATGTTAGTACTCCTGATCCTAATGAAATTAGCCAAGTTTTTAGTGAGTGCCAGGGATCAGCATGTTGGAAAAAATCTAAAATATTTTGAGCAGTTTTTTGTGGAAGTAGGTCTTCATGGGAAGCCTGATTGATATATTCTGCCAATTGAATCAATTGTTGGAGCTCTGAGGTCATATTATCACTGATTACACCTTGTAATTGAGCCCGAATCTTTTCCCATGCTATTTCAGTTGCATTATATTGTTTTGGAGTAAGACAAAAAGTATTGTGCCTATAATCACATTGTAACTTTGCTTGTAATTCTAGATATGCAACTTCATTCCCTAAGAACAGTACTGCTTTCTGTAAAGCATGAATCGCATTGTAAAATTCCTTATCCATTTGAGCCTGACGTTGAAATCCTTCTGAGACATTGCGCATGAGATCATGAAGAGCATTTGCTTCTTGGACACTACTCTGTGTGTTAGAGACAGACATTGCGAGAGCAGTAGAACTAACAATTAGCTCAACTAATAAGGTTATACCTAACACTACACATGAGATACATCTTTTGAATCTCATCAAACTTGTTATCTTTTGATCTAATACTGACATAATATTGTCAGCTGAAGTGCTATACCATCCTTGTGTTTTCACTACTGTGGGTTCATACTTTGGCCTAGTAATGATGTAAAGCCTTCCTTTATCAAATTGTGGCCCTACGCATTCATGTATCGAACAATTCAGACAAGTTAAATTGAGTATCCCTGTCATATTCATATGTGGCATGAGTGTAGACTGACTTGCACGATCCCACATAAAGGCATGAGATGATCCTAAACACACTCGCACCATAAGACTAATATGGTTTGTAATTATATTACTGTTTGGTGCTACAATTATAAATGGTCCTACAAAACCTTGTACTGTTTGTCCCCCAATAGCGGCAATCACCCGTTCAATCCCTGCTGTATAAGAACCCTTGTTAGTAACATATCTAGGACTAGGATATCCTGAGATATAGCAATCTGGCCTAAAATATGATAGGTTGTGACAGGAAATAAGGCTCTCATTATAATGCTCTAAGAATAACAGTCTGTTGACATTGATGTGACTGACAATCTTCAAATGATACGAAACCTGAATAATTACGATAAATGGAGACATTAGGATCATTCCTCTTTCTACGTTGTGGCCCAAATCTAGAAATCACTTCTCATTTTTGTCCCATGTCTCGTGCCCCATTCATTTTTGTACAATATGGTCTATTTCTCAAACCGATTTCTCATTTTAGATCCATATATTGTCCTTCAATGACCCAAGTCCATAGGTGAAAAAGTCTAGAGTCCCCTCGATAACCTAACGTCTCATGTCCCAGAGTTATGTTTGGACACCATGTCATATTGGCCACCATATTATTAAAAACCCATGCAGTGCCAGTCCATCGTCCATCAACCTTCTTTTGAAGACAGAGCGGTAATCCTGCGATCAATCCAGTAAAGTTCATTCTTGGCTGTGAACCATTTGATTTACCTATAGATTCAAAGCCTGCACCCCCAAACATGGGTGATAAACTGCCATGTAATACTGGTGTTGGTATCTTTTCATCCCATCTTATGACCCTCACCCACGGAGGATTTGGGATGAATGCCCAGTGATGTGCATTCCCACTTGTTTCCTGGGTCAGAGTTGGATGTCCTCCAACCCCAAGAATCACTAAGAGAAACAGAATCAACCTCCTCATTTTGATTACAAAGACTCCTTATTTGTTCTTCCAGCTTCTTTCTCCACTTTGCTGGTTTCAGTCTCTTGCCTGTGATTTTCTTCCCGTTGTCTCTTTCTTCTATCAGCCGAAACCTGCATACTGGGACCCACTGTTCTTCCTCTTTTCCTGCGGAAACACAAGCATAGCCCTTTCCCCATATGATTATTTTTCCCGGACCATGCCATTGTCCTTCTGCATCACGCCACATGGCCTGTTTTCCTTCATTCTCTATTCGTGTTTTTTTCTAGAAGTGAAGTTCCTCTTGATGTTTTTATAGCAATAGCATCATCAAATTTTAAATAATTTAATGTGTATAAGGCTAAATTGAGAGATGCCTGAGGGCCTTGTGTAATTCCCCCTTTTTGTTTTTGCAAGTAAACCTTGAGGGAACGATTTGCCCTTTCAACAATGGCTTGGCATGTACGGTTATATGGTATTCCTGAAATATGAAAGATTTATAAAGAGAAATGCAATATTAGAACTGGGGCCCAAGTACATGCACTCAAGCACCCCACCCTGTCCCCCTTTAAACTGATGGGACCCAACACATTTTGGGATAAGGGATGAAGGTCTCTGCTTCTGAAACTGCTTCCTGCTGAAATTGGATGTAGAGGTGACCCTGCCTCACAGGGTCCCAACATTGGAGGGGTTGGGTCTTTAACCAATATGAGGAACTTGACGATTCAGAGGGTGATTGGTGATGGTCTTGGACAAAGAAACCTAGAAGATACAAATCTGGCACAAAGATTAACAAACAAGAACCAAAAAGGAGTAAGAATAAAATAACTAGAAGTGAGGTGGGTGTGAGAATACTGTCAGACATCCTCACACTCTCTTGACATACTTAGTAACTATCTAGGGAGAGAAGGGGCTTGGATGATTCCCATTTGTCCCCAACCTCCTTATCTGCTTTCTACATGCTTTGATAAAGCTTTTATTTAGCTTTCCAAATCTCTAGAACTGATCATTCAGACTGCTTCATATCCCTTTATATTTCTACCATTGACAAGATAGTGCAAAAGTTATTGCTGTTAACTAGCATAGCTGTATTGTCTTAAACAAAATAGATTTCTAAGTTGAATCTCACAACTGAATAGATGATCATCGTTGTTTCATCAGCTTGTTTATCTTTTTCTGATTATATTCACTCTGGAAGAAAAAACTTTAGAAATTAAGTTGTTAATAAGTTCACACATTAATTTTAACTTTTGCTTATTAAAACAGCAAGATCTTTTCTGCTTTATAGATCATTACATATTAAGTAGCAATACATTATCTTGAAAATGAAAATTTTAATAGGCTTTAGCCTTATTTTGAAAAATATTTCTTCTAAAAATATTCCTTGTTCTTTTTTAAAACAGCTGAAATTTTATCATAATGTTAAGAGAATTACTAAACCTTTAAAAAGAAGATTAGGTGAAACCTTTTAAAATGATAGTTGTCTTTTCAGTTTGAAGCAAAAATAAACCTTTTAAAATTAAAATTTATTAAAACTTAGTTGGTATAAAAATGTCCTAAGGAATATGAATTCCAAAAGTATTATAACAAACCAAATTTTTAGGTATTCCAGAATTCCTAGATACCACAAAATGCTTTAATAAAAGTGCATAATAGAATGTCACATTGGTAACAGTAAGAGACTGATTACAGAAAAAAAAATTACTGCTTTAAACAATAGGGACATCTTAAGGTGAGTGAAGTCATTTACATAAATTTCTGAACATGTTCCAATTTCAGATAAAAATAATATTAAGTTTTCCAGTAAAATTACACAAAAGGGCTCACATGTTATACTGACTACTTATAATTGATCGTAGAAGTTTGCTATAGAAGGAAAAAATAAGGACGTGATATAGCAAATATGATAGGATAAAACATCTTTGACTCTGTTTGAATTCAGATAAGAGTGAAATTTTCCAATCATGCAGTATCTGTATTATAGCCAGACTCAGGAATAGTCAGGTGGGAAACATTCCTTTATAAAAGGACATAATGGGGAAACTGACCAGGAGGATCCTATTGTCCCCTTGGTGTTTCCTCTCCAGATACAAATTTCACCTGATAACAGTACATGATGCAGGATCACAGTCCCTCTGAGTAACTTGTGGCATATTTTTTCAGATACTGATTTAATGCAGACAACTATACCCAAATTCAAACTTAAACAAAAATATTTATGGTCCCAAATGCTTTTACCTTAAACAGCAAATTTCACTAATCACAACTTAAAGCCAAATACAGTTATTTGTATTCCCATGGAGCTGCAATAAGCAATGAAGATTAACAGGACTCACATACATAAGAGATTCCATTTAAGATCCTTCCTTCTCAAATTTAAAACCTGTCCTGATATAAAAGCCAACTGTTAAAAAAAAAAATTTCTATCTATTACAACTTTTGAGCAAGTCACATTCATTGTTTATGAATTGTATAAGCCAAACAATTTTCTTTCTTAGGACTGGTGACCTTGTACACATGAAAGAAGCCTCGGCAGTTTTACAAAATAAAAGGAATTGGCATGAACCTCATGCCTGCCAACCCCCAAACATACAAGAGGACTGTTCTGAATGGGCAGAACCAGTCTAGATAAAATTTTTACTCTATTCATTTCTTTCCACACATAGTAATCAATTAACAATTTTGGGTTTAGCATTAAAACAGCAACTTCAAAAACTTAGTTAACAATCTTACAACTTTTATAAATGATAACCAAATTATTTTAGCTGTAACTTCTTAAACAGGCAAAAGTGAAAATACCTGGTTTTCTAAATGGCAATTACAAAACATTATAAGATAAGGTTAGTAGGACTGATAAAATTTTTTAAATAACATAAATGGCTACACACGATTTTTCCAACATCTTTTAGTTTCAACAAGATTCAGATTACAAATTGCTTTCTCTAACACCATTTCTGGATTACAGAGTAAAATAAAAATCACGATGGTTCTAATTTTTACTCAAGAAAATTTCATGTCTATGTCTACTCCTTAAAAATGTTTTTGAAAGAAAAAGTTGCAAAACTGCAAGTGGAAGTGAGGGAGACTCTGGAACAAAGTCCAGTGGTGCCTAGCCTCCTCCTTTCCACTTGGGAGTTCAAGGCTTTATCTCTGAGGTGTCTTTTTTCATTTTCAGATTTATGCATTTTCTGAATTTGCCTTAGTGCCAAATAATACAATAAATTCTGACCTGTCTTAAACATCCAATTAGGAGTGACATGTTTCACTTAAAATATAACCAGAATAACTACCTTTTAGTTGTATCCCATACACAAAAACTTTTCTCTTTTAGGTGAGGCATGAGATAATTAAAATGCTATTCAATCTGCCTTTCTGATAGGAGGGGAAGAATTTCTCCAATTTCTTCTTGTCTTTCTCTCCACCTTCACAATCTGGCTAGGGTTAGAAGGTAGAGAGAGAGAATTTTACCAACTACTTAACAATAAATTCCAAAACTTTTATGCTTTCCTTAAACTTCATACCCATGTTGTATTCCTAGTGGGCTTTGATTAAAGCCCCTTTTAAAATTTCACATATTATTTCCTTGTATTTCTTATGTAAAACTTCACTTAGCAGTCATATAAACTAAATAAGATTAGTTTCTCTCTTTCTCTCTCCCATTCTCCTCCCTGATGCTGCAGCTATCAGAGAGATGGGATGAGGGGGAGGGAAAGAGATAACATTCCGAATTCCAGCTACAATGCAGCTGGCCATAATAACTCACAAACACACGCACACAGAACATATAAAGACTGAACACATACACAGACAATAAAAAAATTCAAAAACTGAGAAAAGATTGTCAGAAATCCTCTGCACAAATTAGGCCTATGCCTTGATTTCTTTTACTTAGTTCCAAACATACTTTGTGAGATTCAAGTTTCCACAGTAAGTAATCTCCTTCAAGAGTGATTTTAGACTTGTTGGCTCCACTAGGTGTTTCCCTTGTGCTCTCTCTCCCTGGAGACTGTTCAAGTTCCCTTTGTTTCTCTGCTCTTCTGCTCTGCTCTTTGTTTCAGTGTCCTTCTTTCTGGTAGGAACTTTCGCTTCCTCCTTGAACTTAACTGATTTTTTCTTTTCCACTTCTAAGTCCCGTAATCTACTCTTTAACTCATCTATCTCCTGTTGCATTCTTTCTCCCTCCTCCTCCCTCCAATTCTGCTCCTGAAGCTGTCCTAAATTAGGATAAATTGAAGGTGGACTGGGAGAATTCGCATGGGATGGTTCGGGGGAGGAATCTGGTGAAACGGAAGGCGTTGTTTGTGTGGAGGCTGTGAATTGCCTGGGTTGCTGGTCACAACAGCCATCTGCAGCCTGAAGGGCTGCTTTTACTATATTATACAGAAAGAAACTTGTTAGCTCCAGATCCCCAGGATTTTCTCAGTCATAGCTAGTTAACTGTTCTCCTACAACTTTCCACGAGCTTATAGAGACTGGAGGTCTCTGCTTTGTCCAGGGACAAATTCTTTCTACTTCCTTTAAAAACTCCCTGATCACTTCCAATTGAATGATGACCCCTGTGTCTTAACTGATCTGTAAATTACCTTAACAAAAGTTTCTCTGTTGGCCATCTCTATTGATTCTACTAGCCCCATAGTAAGATTTATTCTTCCCTCTTACTTCACTGCTCTATAAGCAGGTTACTCATAGACTGGTGTCTTCTTTTCTTTGTCTTCCTGAGGTTGAGTGCACCAAAATTCTTCTCAGACTGGTCACCGGTTCTGAGGCTCCTCAGGGCGCACAGGTTGTGTCTTTTCCACTGCTAAAGGACTACACTTTTGGCCCTGCACTGTGTTCTGTGGATTTTTTTCCACCCTGCGAATGGTCACCAGATGTTGGGGTCCCCTAGACCATTATGGGAATCCCTAAACCCCTACACAAGGCTCTTGTCCAGCAAGAGGCCTTGATCTAGTGAGTAATGAAATGAGGCGGGAGACAAGGTGGTGAGAGCTCCGTTTATTCCAGCTAGCTCACATGCATATATAGTCTTAATTATGTGAACATTCCTAAGCCTATACATTGAACCTATCACCTAACACTTTTCCTTATATGGGTGTCTTCTCCACTGGACATCCGGAGCTGGACAAAGAACTGCCACATTGCAAACAAAGACGAGACCCTTCCTCCTGAAATCCATCTAGTTCCACCCCTACTGACAAGCCCCAGGTTATTTAGGCAGGCTCTCAGTGTGGCGTCCTATGATGGACAGGGGTTGGCTCTAACTCGTCCCATTACAGATTTTCTTATCAAATAGAGTGTGTATTTTATTCCCTCCTTAAGCCAAATGTGATGAGAGTAAGCTTCACTTTTACCCTCTTACCAACCCTCTTTTCCCTTCCATTTAAAAAGAGTTTTCTTGACTCTTTTATGAGGAATAGTTTGCTCCATTCCACGTCTTCCTTTCTCCTCCCAGTATATTCCTCTCTCACCCCTCAACTGTATTTTTTTTAGATATCATCCCTTCCTATTCAGCTGACCTGTGCCCACCATCTATGCAAATATATGTATGTATGTATGTCTATAATTCTTCCAACCACCCAGATACTGAGAAAAGATTCAAGAGTTACAAATATTATCTTTCTATATAGGAAGGTAAACAGTTCAACTTTAGTAAGTCCACTATGATTTATCTTTCCTGTTTTCCTTCTCATTCTTCTCTTGATTCTTGAGCTTAAATTTCAAATTTGCCATTCAGCTCTGTTTTTTCATCAGGAAGGCTTGAAAGTCCTCTATTTTATTTAATGACTATTTTTTTCCCTTAAAGTATTATACTCAGTTTGCTGGGTAAGTGATTCTTGGTTTTAATCCTAGTTGCTTTGACTTCTGGAATATCATACTCCAAGCCCTTTGATCCTTTAACGTAGAAGCTACTAGATCATGTGTTATCTTGATTGTATTTCCACAATACTTGTATTGTTTCTTTCTGGCTGCTTGCAATATTTTGTCCTTGACCTGGGAACTCTGAAATTTGGCTACAATATTCCTAGGAGAGTTTTTTCTTTTTGCATCTCTTTCAGGAGGTCATTCAAGGATTCTTGCAATATTTATTTTGCCCTCTGCTTCTAGAATATCTGGGCAGTTTTCCTTGACAATTTCATGAAAGATGATGTCTAGGCTCTTTATTTGATCATGTCTTTCAAGTAGCCCCATAATTTTCAAATTGTCTCTCCTGGATGTGTTTTCCAGGTCAGTTCTTTTTCCAAAGAGATATTTCAGATTGTCTGCTATTTGTTCATTCTTTTGGTTTTGTTTCATAATTTTTTGGTTTCTCATAAAATCATTAGTATCCATCAGCTCCATTCTAATTTTTAAAGAACTATTTTCTTCATTGATCTTTTGAACCCTCTTTTCCATTTGATTAATTCTGCTTTTAAAGCATTGTTCTCCTCATTGGCTTTTGAGACCTGTTTTGCCATTTGTGTTAATCTATTTTTAAAGATTTTATTTTCATCAGAATTTTTTGGGTCTCCTTTAGCAAACACTTAAAATTTTATTGCATCATTTTTATTTCTCTTCCCAATTTTTCCTATATGTCTCTTGTTTGATTTTCAAAATCCTTTTTGAGTTCTTCCATGGCCTGAGACCATGGCATATTTTTTTTGGAGGTTTTAGTTACAGAAGCTTTGACTTTTATGTCTTCCTCTGATGGTGTGCTTTGTTCTTTCTCATCTGAAAGAATGCAAGGAAATACCTGCTCACCAAAAATGTGACCTTCTATAGTCTTGTTTTTTTTCCATTTTTTTTGAGGATTTTCCAAGCCAGTTACTTGAGTTTTGAGTCCTTTGTCAAGTGGAGGGTATGTTCTAGGGACCTGTAAGTTTTTAGTTCCTTCAAGGTGGCACAATCAAAGCAGAGCAACTTACTTCTCTCCTGGACTGTGTTCTGATCTGACAGCAGCCACAAGCTTTTCTGCTCAGGATCTGTGAGTATAATTCCCTCTCCACTGTTACCATCAGCTCCACTAAGCCAGCACTACACCTCATCCCAGGACAGTCACTCAGAATTGAGACCAGATCAGTGCTCAATTCCTCCATGGTCTTTAGGCTGAATGCTCTGCTGCTGCAGCCCTGGGCCAGGGGCTAGGGTCAGACCATGCTCCCTTTTCACCAAGGTGATAAAACATTCTTGCTGACTTTTGAAGCTGTCTTTGGAGTTTTGGGGTTGAGAAATCAGGGAACCCCAGCTGGTACCCATTATTCCATGCCCTGAAGCCTGCTCCACTCCTGTCCATATCATGCTGCACAGGCAATGCTGAGCTGTGCTTCACTCCTAGCTCAGTGCAATAGACCTTTCCTGTTGGTGTTCCAGGATACCTTGGGCTGGAAATCTCTTTTACTCTGTTACTTTGTGACTTCCACTGCTCTGGAATTTGTTTAGAGTCATGTTTTACAGGGATTTTATAGGCTTTGGGGGTGGAGCTAGAGCAGGTACCTCCTTCTGCTCTGTCATCTTGGCTCCCCTGCCAGAGATTCATTTTAAAAGCCAGGAAAAGGCAATAACCATGAGCAAGAAGCCAATCATAATAGCAAAGACCATAGAATTTTACTATGGGGATAGGGAAGACTAAACTACAAATTCTGAAGAGGACAGCATTGACACTGTACTCATATCTGCAACCTCAAAAAAGAATATGAACTGGTCTCAGGCCTAAAGAGCATTCTGGGAAGAGCTAAAGAAGGATTTTAAATTAGAGGTATTAGGGAGAAGAAAAACTGTTCAGTGATTTAAAAAATACAACTGACAAGATAAAAAAAGAATTCACTGAAGAGAACAGTTCCTTATAAAGTAAAATTGGTCACATGGATAAGGAGGTACAAAACTTAACTGGGAAAATTGACAAAGGAAGTACAAAAACTAATTGAAGAAAACAATTTGTTAAAGGTTGGAATTGGAAAAGTAGAAGCTACTGGCTCTATGAGACATCAAGAATCCATCAAACCATATCTAAAGAATGAAAAGAGAGAAGAAAATGTAAAATATCTCCTTGGAAAAACAACTGACCTGAAAAATAAATCCAGGAGAGAAAAATCTAAGATTTATTGGTCTACTGGGAAGCCATGATGAATAAAAGAGCCTGGACAATATCTTCCAAGAAAGCATCAAGGAAAATTTCCTTGAAGTCTTAGATCCAGAGGGCAAAATAGTCACAAAATATATATCAATCACCTTCTGAAAGGTGATTGAAAGCACAAGGAATATTGTTGCCAATTTCCACAACTACCAGGCCAAGGAGAAAGTACTGTAAACAGCCAGGAAGAAATAGGTCAAATATCAAGGCACTACAGTCAGGATCACACAGGACCTTGCAGCTTCTACATTAAAAGATTAGAGGGAATAGGAATATGATATTCTATCAGTAAAAGGAGCTTGGACTACAACCAAGGAAATATTATCCAGCAAAACCTAGCATACTCTTTCAGAAAAGGAGATGGGTATTAATTAAAAAATGAAGATTTCTAGACCTTCCTGATGAAAAGGCCAGAGTTCAATAGAAAATTTGATCTTCAAATACAAGACTCAAGAGAGACATAATAGGCAAATAGGGAGAAAAAAAAAACATAATTATTCCATATGGGCAAACTGTTTATGTCCCTAAAAGGGAAGATGATACTTGTTAATCTTGAGAACTGTATATTTATTATAACATTTAAAGGGGATATACATAGAGGTAGTGGGTATAAATTAAGTGATCTGAAGGTAAAAAAGGTAATTAAAGGGTGTGAAGGGATTTCAAGGGAAGAAGAAGAAAAGAGAAGGGTGGAAAAGAATAAATTACATCACGAAGAGGCAAAAGAAATACTATAGTAGAGGGAAAGAAGGGAGGGGATGAGCATTGTTTGAGCTTTACTCTCATCAGATTTGGTTCAAGGAGTGAACAACATAGTTAGGTATAGAAATCTAACTTACCCTACGGGCAATAGGAGGAGAAAGGGGAAAAAAAAGTGAAGGGGTGGTTAGAGTGGAGGGAAGAAGTAATAAGGGAAAAGGGAGGTGAGCGATAGGAGAGAACAGTGAGGGAAGTAGTCATTGCAAGTAAAACTCGAGGAGGGGAAGAGAGAAATAAAAACCTAAATAGGGGATACAGGATGGAGAGAAATACACAGATAAGCAATCATAACTTTAAATGAGAATGAGATGAACTCTCTTATAAAATAAAGGTAGATAGCAGAATGTATTAAAAACTATAATCCTACAATATGTTGTTTACAAGAAACACATTTGAAACAAGATAATACACAGTCTAAAAGGTAAGGGACTGGAGTAGAATATAATATGTTTAAGTTGAAGTAAAAAAAAAAAAATAAACAGCTGTAGCAATCCTAATCTCAGGCTTGACACCATACAGAATAAAGTCGAAATGTGTACACTATCTAGGTATAAAGACTGATACTATAAACAAATTAGGGGCGTAATGAATAGTGTATTTATAAGATTTATGGAGAATGGAGACATTTATCATCAAGCAAGAGACAGAGAACATGAGATGAAAAATGGAAAATTTTTATTCCATGAAATTGAAAAGATTTTGCACAAAGTCAGTGTGACCAAGATTAGGATAGAAACAGAAAACTGGGAAAGAATTTTTGCAAGTAGTGTCTGTGATAAAGGCCTTATTTCTAAAATACATAGAGAACTGAGTCAAATTTTCAAGAATATAAATCACTTCTCAATTAATAAAAGGTCAAATAATATGACCAGGCAGTTTTCAGAGGAAGAAATTAAAGCTATCTATAGTCATATAAAAATGCTCTAAATCAGTATTAATTAGAGAGAAGCAAATCAAAACAATTCTGAGGTACCATATCACACCTATCAGACTGGCAACATAAAACAGGAAGATGATAAATGTTGGAAAAGATGTGGGAGAGTTGGAACACTAATTCATTGTTGGTGGAGCTGTGAGCTAATCCAACCATTCTGGAGAGCAATTTGGAACTATGCCCAAAGGGCTATAAAAATGTGCATATCCTGTGACCTGGAGATATTATTTCTAGGGACGTTTCCAAAGAAATCATAAAAATGGGAAAAAGGACTGACATATACAAATATATTTTGGCACCTCTTTTTGTGTTTGCCAAGAACTGGAAATCAAGGTGATACTCATCCATTGGGGAATGGTTGAACAAATTGTAGTATATGAATGTAATGGAATACTATTGTGCTGTAAAAAATTATGAAGAAAATATGATTTTTGATTTCATGTAGGCAGGAACTTTTTCAACTCTTCAGGACCATTCAAATGCTTAGTACAATGCTGACTAAATAGTATTGTAAGGGTAGTAGATGAATGAATGATGTCTAGAGACATCTTATGCAGAGAATGGCTCCAAAAGCAGCAAACAGTTGAAGTAGTTTAAGGAAACCTACAAAGCACCTTTAGTTTCTTCTGCCTTCTCAAATGCATGATGTGTGAAGGTTTGGGCAACTTTGTTCAATACAGCAAAACTCAGATGTTGGATTTGTTTAAATTGGTATTGGCATAGAAGCAGGTGTACATCTCTGCTTGTGAGCAGAGTTATGTGATTAAAACCATAAATTTAAAAAGCAACTTGCTGACACATTGTCAGCATTCAATCACCTCCCTCCCCTCTCTTTGTGGATAAATTTTCTCCTGAAATGAATTTTTATAGTCAGTACTCCTTCAGGAATTGAATAAATAGATGAACCTTGAGCCTAACCCAAGAGGTCATTATTTTTAAACTCATTTAAAATGAAAAACAATTGTAGCATTTAAAATTCCTTGAGTACTTTATTTGCATTTAAATATAGACCAGATTCATAGTTGGGAAATAACATAATTTAATGGAATTCAGTACATTATAATGTGTGTGACATCATGAGATATGATAATTAATACAAATATCCAGAAACTTTCACAACTCCTACAGTGAAGAACTTGAACTTGAGGGCAGGGACTATCTTTTGCTTTTCTTTGTATTTTTGTTGATAAGGTCACCAAAACTTTTCTTTTGATTTCTGCCTCTATATAGCTGCTGTACTCCATCATCCTACAACTTGTCTTTTGAAGTACATTTCATCTACTTTTTTCACCTTTTCCTCATCTTTGATGTTGCTTGTCAACTCTGGATCATTTTATCTCATCAATTACTTCAAAACATGGCTCACCATCCTTTCCCTTCTCATAATCCTTGATGGTTTCAAGATTCATATAGATGATATAAAACTGTTCTCATCATTATGTGAGGCATTGCCTCAGTCAAACTGAGGCTTAAAAAGACCCACGTTTCCCAATGTTTCTGGGGCCATCTCCAGTTGTCCTGTTCTGTGTCTTGCCACTGAACCCAGATGGCTCTGGAGGAGAAAGTGAAACTGGTGACTTTGAACAGCCCTCCATCACTTAAATGCAGTTCACTTTCATGTCATGGCATCACCTCTCTGATATCAGGGTCTTCTTGTTGAAAAAAGGATAAACAACAATATTTATGATTTCTTGAAATATGGCTCTGAAAAAAACAGGTTTTGATAAAGCCCATTGGAATCCACCTGGAGCTGACTGACTATGCCATAAACCCAAATCACTCTGGATCTCACTGATTGGACAGTAATAAGTCCAAGACCAAACCTCATGTGCTCATTGTTTGGATTTTGATGGCTCAGAGTGAGTGTAAATAGCAATTGTTTCCATTCTGGACAGAAATTGTGAGGTTCTGCCTCTTTCTGATTTATTTATTTATTTGTTTGTTTGTTTTGTGTAGGCAGTCTAGGCCATCTTAGGTCTCATTTCTTACCCAACCTTAGTTCATTGAATGGGTATGGTCTGAGTCAAACTGAGACTTGGAAAAGACCTTATCTTAAAAAGTACAATTCCTTCCACTGCTCCTGGGGCCATCTCAGTTGTCCTGTTTTGTATCTTGCTGCTAGACTCAGATGATTCTGGAGGAGAGAGTGAGGCTGATGACTTTATGTAGTCCTGCCTCACTTAAATCCATTTTGCTTACAAATTAACACATCACCCTCCTGATATCATTGGTCCTATTTTTTAAAAATTTATTTATTTTCATTTTTCAATATTGACTTCAACATAATTTTAGATTTCAAATTTTCTCCCCATCTGCCCCCCCCCCCAGGACAGCATGTATTTTGATTACCCTTTCCTCCAATCTGCCCTCCCTTCTATCATACCTCCCCTTATCCCTTTCCCTTTTATTTTCCTATAGGGCAAGATAGATTTCTATAATACATTGTGTCTATATCTTATTTCCTAGTTGTATGTAAAAATAATTTTTAATATTCATTTTTAAAGCTTTGAGTTCCACATTTTCTCTCTTTCCCCTTCCCTACTCACCCTCATTGAGAAGGCAAGCAATTCAATATAAGTTAGACAGGGGTAGTCATGCAAAACATTTCCATAACAGCCATGTTGTAAAAGACTAATTATATTACCAAATATCCTGTCCCACCCTCCATTTATTCTATTCTCACCTTTGACCTGTCCCTCTATAAAAGTGTTTGCTTCCAATTACCCCTTCCCTCTGTCTGCTTTCCCTTCTGTCCTCCCTTTCTCATCCCTTTAATCCTTGATTTTCTGTATGGTTTGATAAACTTCCACACCCAATTGAGTGTGTATTTTATTCCCTCCTGAAGCTGAATCCAATGAAAGGAAGGCTCACTTTATTTTCTTCAGCATTTATGGGGGGGGGGGGGGCGGTTCTTTAGCAAGCTGTTGACTCATTTTTCATGATTTTCTTGCATTCCTCTCATTTCTCTTCCCAATTTTTTCTCTACTTGTCTTATTTGATTTTCAAAATCTTTTTTGAACTCTCCCATGGCCTGAGACGAATTCATATTTTTCTTCAAGACTTTGGATGCAGGAGCTTTGGCCTGGTTGTATTTTTCTGGTTATATGTTTTGATCCTCGTTGTCACACATGATGTAAGAAAATGCCTCTTCACTTAGAAAGTAAGAATCTATAGTATGCTTCTTTTTCCCCATTTGCTCATTTTCCCAGTCAATTAGTTGACTTTTGAGCTCTTTGTTAAATGAGAGGCTCCAGAAGAAAACTCTGCTTTAGCAGTGGTGGCCACTGCCCTGGAATTGGAGCCAGGGCTAGGGCTGGACCTGAGACCTGGACCAAGCTTCCCTTCCAATCAGGTGAGAGACCCCTCCCACTGACCTTCAAAACTGTCTTATGTTTGTGGGTTGAGAAGTATGAAAACTGCAGCTGCTGCGAGCTTGTCAATCTCCTAAGGACTGTTCCAGCTCTGTCCACACTGGCATGGCCCATCTCAAACCATGTTCCACTCTAAGTCAGGCTTGAAAGACCCTTCTTTTGTGCTTTCCAGATTGTCGGGCTGGAAATTTGCATCAATCTGTCATTTTGTGGTTTCTGCTGCTCTATAATTTGTTTAAGGGCATTTTATACAGGTTTTTTGATGGGTTTGGGGAGAGAGCTCTAGAAGGTCCCAGCTTCTACTCCACCATCATGTCTCTACTCTTATTGTTCTTTTTTCAAGAAAGAACATGGGACGAAAGAGTTTACTGTTCCAGTTTTTAAAAAATATATATATTATATATTATATTATTATATATTATTGTATATATGCATTTTTTTATCTTTAGTGCTTAGCACAGTGCATAAAACACAATAAGTGATTAATAAATTCTCACTGACTAACTCCATATCTTTCTCCATAGTGTCCAATTGCAATTAGCTATATAATAAATGATTTGTAAAGATGACTGGCAGTTCTATGAGATGTCAAAGAAAAATGCCATTGAAAATCAAGCCAAGAAACATTTATTAAGTGAGCACTGTGATAAGTCCTGCTGATACAAAAAAATGAAAAAAAATTCCTTGCTCTTAAAGAGCTTACACCCAATGTGTAAAGAGCTATTTACAAATATGAGATGAGATTAGTTAGAGAAAATCTTAAAGAGAAGGGGATAATTAAGGAGAATCAGTTAAAAAAAATATAGAAAGTGGCATTTTAGCCAGCACCTGAAGGAAGTCAGGGAAACCAATATATGGAGAAGAAGAGAGAGAGAGAAGTAGAAGCATGGGATCAGTTTGGCAAAAATTTTCAGAGTCAAAAGATGGAGCATTTTGTGAGAAAAAACAGCAAGGACACCAATAACACTAGACCATGGAAATGGGTCTGGGGGAAGTAAGGCATTAGAAGACCAGAAAGGTAGAAAGAGGCCAAGTTATGAAAGGGCTTTGAAAGTAAAAGAGAAGTTGTAGATTTTATTTCTGAAGTAGTAGGGAACCACTGGAGTTTATTGAGTATGGGAGGGGGTGACATGGTGAGACCTGTGCTTCAGGAAGGTAAATTTAACAGCGTATTGGAGAATGAACTAGATCTATTATGTAGCTAATCACATCTGTTCTCTTCATAGAAAGGCTTTTAGCTGGAATTCTTCTCTCTTGGTGCTTAAAATTGATGGCAATCCTGTTTAGCAATTCAGTTCAATTAGAGGTGAAAGGAGGGAGGACAGATACATTGCATGGTTTCAGTTGATTAAAAAAGTCAGAAATCACCCTCATCTCTTAAGCATCCTTCCTGTTCATATAAGCATTTCACACAAATGTTGATTATCATTAATTTATTTTGACATGACAGACATTCTAATGGTGATATTTGGCCATCTTCATTTTCCCTAATAAATGGTTTCCTTTGCCTAAACAATCAAATGACTTCAATACAAAAATAAATTTGACATTCAGTATAATGTGAGTACTAAGTTATTTATACAAGGCAAAAAACAACAATAAAAATATGGGGACATGGTCAGTAAAAGTTTTTGCCATTATCATGGAAGATATTCAGCACAGAGACCAAATTAACCATTAGAGAGAATTATGTCCTTCATATATTACAGCTCACAAATGGTACTCTGTGTATTGTATAGAGCCAAAGAACAGTACAGAGTCTTCTAAATGAGATATATTCTCTCTCAAAAGAGTTTAACCCACCTACAAAGACAGAAAACAAAACCACTAAGTTCAGGAGGAATAATACTAAACCTCCAGACTGTTAGCTGAGTTGGCAGAAAGTGAAAAATTAAGAAGTCTCTTCATTGGGGTAAAAGAAGAGATTATATAAGCTGGCTTGAAGCTTAACATAAAAAACTAAAACAAAAACTAACTAAGATCTTGGCAACTGGTCTCATCACTTCCTGACAAATAGAGGGAGAAGAAATGGAAGCAGTATAAGATTTTATATTCTTGGGCTCAAAGATTACTGCAGATGGCAACTGAAGCCATGACATTAAATGATGCTTGTTCTTTGGAAAGACAGCTATGACAAATCTGGACAGCATACTAAAAAGCTTAGATATCACCTTGCTGACAAAGATCTGCAGAGTCAAAACTATGGGTTTTTTCCAGTAGCAATATATAGCTCTATGAGCTGGACTATAAGGAAAGTTGAGTGCCACAGAATCAATGCTTTCAGTTGTGGTGCTGGAGAAGACTCTTGAGAGATCCTTGGACAGCAAGAAGATAAAATTATTCAATATTTAGAGAAGTTAATTCTGACTGCTCACTGGAGAGTCAAATAATGAAACTGAAGCTTAAATACTTTAGCCACATAATGAAAAGATGGGACTCATTGGAAAAGACCATGATGTTGGGAAAGACTGAGGCAAAAGGAAAATGAGACATCAGAGAATAAGATAGCTAACTAATGCCATGGAAACACTGAACATGACCTTAGGCTTCCAGACAGAGTGGAGGATAGAAGGGCCTGGTATGCTCTGGTCTATGGGGTCACAAAAATAGGATATGACTGAAAGACTGAATCACAACAAAAAATGATCTATATCTATTTTCTATAATTTCAAAAATATTTTGACAGTGCTGATGGACAATGAATTGGACACAGACATGAATAGGAGAGAGTGGGCCCAGTTGCTTTTTAGAAATGGTATTGTGTGTTAATCATATTAAACTTCCCACTATGATTCATCTTTTTACATCGATATCATTTTTTCTTGTAGGAACCACCACTAGCATCATGTAGCAAATGCAAAGTATCCTTACTGGGTAGTCCTTGCTATATTAATAATGGCATCATATTAGGACAATTTAAGGAATAATCTTCTCACATCTTGAGTAGGAATTCTTTGACCAAGAGAATATGACAAGATGAGAGCACATGGACAAGAACTGAATAGGATGGGCAAGTTCTAATCTGCTTTATGAGATAGAATACTCACATCATTGGAATCATGGACCATTAAAGTATCAGCAAATATATCAAAGCATACAATCTTAGCTAGAAAGTCAGTATATTGAAGAAGTGTTCACTACTATGCTCTACGTTAAAAAACAATATTATGTAAAAAATCACATAGCAAATATTTGGGGGTATAGAAGATAGCACAGGAAGTCTGGAGTCAAGAAGAAGTAAGTTCAAATACCACCTTAAATCTTTACTAACTGTGTGACCCCTTCACATTGTCTGCCTCAGTCTCTTCCTCTTTGGAATGAGGATAATAATAACACCTATATCCTAGAGTTACTGTGAGGATAAAATGAAATAATATTTGAAAATTCATTGTAAATCTTTAAGATTTTGTATACATACATAGATATATATATATGTTATTATTATCATATAGTTACTTATATTAAGCTTAGATGTCATTACCAATTACAAATGCTGCCTAAAATCTATTACTAATGAGGAAAATGATAGTTTTTTGACTGTTGATCGTAGCATTTCAGTAGACTATTTTTACGACTGAATTTCAGTCTCTCCATTAAAATTCTTTTTTTAAATTTTCAAAAAGTTCCAAACAATTATTAATCCTAAGAACAAAAAAATCTCTAGTAAATGTAGACACATTTTTGTCAATTTTCTAAACCCAATGGTTATTATGATATATATATATGTATATATATATATATATGTATATATATATATATACATATATATATATATAAATTAGGCTGAGGAACTTAAGAATAAAATATTTTTTCCCTGTCCCATGTATTATTTCTAAGTGATTAACGAGGGTTTCAAATAAACTCCAGACTATTTTAAGTTTCATGGACTCATGAGTAACCAGAGAATGTCTGGTTTTAACCAAACAGAAACATTACTGTATTATGTGCATATGAGGGGAAAGGCACTATATTGTGAATATATTATGCGTGGTTGTTCAAGAAATTGCTATAATGATTGGAACAAAATCTAAAATACTGTCTAGAGTAGGTCCTTTTGGTTCCTTGACTATCCACCATTTTGGGGGTTTACGGGGGACACCTTGATATCAGAGAAGGGGAAAGGGAGGTGTTTATATACTGACTGAATAACTGAGACTTTATAGAAGGACTTTTGTGCAGTCATTTTTGGATTCTAAATGCCAGGGTATCCAGAAGCAAGTTATAAATCAAGCGTGTAAAAATTGAAGAGTCTTTGGAGATAGCAGTTCTCAAGCTTTTCTTTCCCAATGGTAGATCTACTGTTTTGTGCTAGTTAAGCCTCAGGTCACTAACTTTCACATTGTGATAATGAAAGACCCTTTCTGTACTCCCTAGGAAAATGGAAAACATCCATACCTTGATGGAGTCATTCGGTGACCTTACACCTTTTAGATCTACAGTTGCTGTGTCCATGTACAGGATTATGTCTCATTTTAAAGCTTTATCTCATGATAAAATCTATTAAATAGTTGACTTTATTAAACAGAATAAATAAAAAAGAGATGTAGATATATAATTCTAACCTATTTTTCTCTTGTTCATCATTTTGATCATATTCCCAAGAGTTATTTCTTGTTTATCTGAACATTTCCCCCAAAAGCAAAAGAAAGCAAGAACACTGAAAGGCTTTGTAACAAAACACATAAGAAACGAAGCTAAGATTATCCTTTGGTAGTTGTGTGCATTTCATTTGAGATTGTGGCTGCAGGCTTCTCCAAAGCTTTCCTCGGACCTCTTCTCCCTGAACACTTAATTACTTATTATTGAATTGCAAGATTACTTTTAGGATTTTAATAAAATAACCTTCAAGTATTTGAAAGTAAGTTAACTAATTAGGATAGGCTTTTCCTTGGCAAGTTATACTAAACCAGTCTCAGGAACTGTTTATTTACAATCCTTCCACATCTGTCTCCAAATAGCGCTACTTTCTGCTTTTTTTCCCATTTTCATTCTTTTTATCTCTTCTGTCAGTTCTTTAGACTGGAAAATACTGCACCCTGATCAGATTCTGCCATGGTCCTTTCTCCTGACCTTGGTAGATTGTGTACTGATTGGTGAGACTTCATCACATCTTTCCAGTATCATTGCTGTGCAACACCCTAGCTATCTTCAAAGTTGCCCATTTCAATTTTCCCTGTCCTGGTTCCACATCTAATTCTGGATATAGTCATCACATCAACACTACCATTCCTAGAAATGACATGTAAATTTATTGCCTTTTTGATTTCATTCACCATCTAGATAAATTCTTAAACCAAAATGACCTTCTTTGGCTGTCAGTTCCCTTTGTGTGTTGTCATCCATCTTTAAAAATTTAAGTTTCTTGAGGGCAAGAGCAGTCTTGGTTTCTGGAATTGTGTCCCCAGAACTTAGCTTGACACATGATAAGTGCTTAAAAATTGCACATTCATTAATTCTACTACTTTCCTTGATTTATGCAGAGTTCAGAAGATAGAATCAGTTTCTGAACTTATCAGGATCTGAATAACTTTCCAAGTAATAAATGGGTCTGTCATGTGTTTCATCGTGCCAACACTATGATAACCAAAATTACTAAATTACTCTCTGGGTCTGATACCCAAAAGAATTAAGTCAGTTAGACTATCCACCAGTCTTAGGTCATTGTATTAAAACTTAGAACTAATGTATACAAATCAACATAAATAAACACAGAAATCTACAAATGAACAATCAACAGATAAACACAAACCAATACAAAGAAAAGTAAATAAACTCAATATTTTCTGCAGTGTTCAGTTGCCTTTTGAGTCCTGATCTGTTATAGCTTTGGAAGGGATATGATTTGTGATTCTTGAACAAAGATCTTTGCAATGCTTTACCTGGAAGTTCTGGGGATGTCATTGAAAATCTACCATATATGGATCTTAATGCATCCAAAGATAGTCTGAGAAGCTTCTACTATATCAGGATGGGTATTTAGTCATCTAGCTAGGATTAACCAATCACCCTCAGGTTTTTTTTTTTTGTTTGTCTTAAATAATGAAGGTGTTGAATAAGATGGCCTTTACAATTCCTTCTAGCTTTAAATCTATTATTCCTAAATCCTGAGATTTTATTTTTTATAATTGAATTCAGCCAATGTTGATTATGCATATGAGATATACACAAATATTATTTTAGATTCAGAAGAAGAAACACAACATAACCACTACTGTCAAAAAGCTTCAGTCAAATGTATAGATAACCACAAAATCTCCAATATGTCAAGAAAACTCCAAATGGTGTCATGGAGAGTTGGACATAATGGAAAAGCAACTGAAGAACAACAAAAAAGGTGAAAACAGAGATTTATTCCTATTTTGAAAATCCAAATGTGTTTGTTGAAGGAAATAGGAAAAATGGCCATGTCCTAAGATGATATAGATGGGTTCTACAAAGTGACATCAGTAATGTTCCTTCCTAGTAGACTGGTGGAACAGTAGGTAGAGCACAGGGCATGGAGTCAGAAAGACCTGAGTTCAAATTCAACTTCTATGTGACCCTGGATATGTCACTTTGATGATAATAGTACCTACTTTGCTGGGTTGTTGTGAGGATCAAATTAGACAATAATTGTGAAGTGTTTAGCATAGTGCATAGTATAATAAGTGATATATAAATGTTAACTACAGTGATGTTGAAAATGAAGATGGTGATGATGATGATGATGAGTCTTTAGGCCTTGTCAGCTCCAACACTCCAAGAAACATTGACTCTTCAGCTGCAGGGCTCTCTAGTGCCATTGCATGTTTTTCATAATACATTTTGAAATACATTATCCTTGCTTTTATAGAAGAAATACCACATTTCTAATATTACTTGTCTGTGGAGCACTTATTGACCAGGATACATGTGTCTGAGCTCATGAATGATTTTTATGAGTTCATGGTTGATCTCTTGGGTTGCTGAAACTTGACTCATATTCAGCACCCTCCAAGACTTAGGCACAGGTATGAAAAGCCTTTCTCACTTTGGTGTGCATCCATCTACTATGTATGTATCTTTTATATGCCTATCTATATGGTGATTTCCCCTCTAGAAGGTAAGTTCCTTGAGGATAGGGATTATTTTTGCCTTTCTTTCCATATCTGCAGCATAGCACAATGCCTATAACATAGTAAGTACTTAATAAATTCTTATTGATCAATAGATTTACTGTTATTTTGTATGGAAAACATGCACTGGGCAGCTTTTCATAATTAGTCTAAGAACAGTACCAGTTCAAAAGCTGTTTTCTTAGAGTGAGAAAACTGTCCAGAATAGTTTCTAATGATTGTTCTGAGAATATCCTTGACCAAAGTACTCTTATTTTAGAGTCAAGTAATATGGAGGCAAGGGGAAACTAAAAACTTCATGGTAAGCTGAATCAGCAAGGATCTCAACTTATGCTGGAGGTCCTGATGTACAGATTCTTTGATCTGCTTTTCTAAAAGGAAAGCCAAATTTTGAGGGGTTAATCATCTCTTTAATCGACTTGCTCTGTTGTTTTTATTGCAAAGAAAAAGTATCATTAAGTATCTTTTTTCCAAGCACAGAATGAGATTCATAGGATATTTCCTTCTGCTCTAAGGCTTACTTATCAAATGGTCCAGAACAATAGTGACCTGCCTCATTTTATTTTAGCCTTCATGGGCTGGGTGTAGAACTTTCAACATATTTCAGGCTGGAGATTGGGGAGAGGGAATACATATCACCTTGTCAACAAAGGTCTGATGGTCTCATATTTGGCATGCCGTAAACTCATACAGAAGCAGCATAACAAAGGGAGAATTTGACAGTTGGTTTTTCAAAAATCTTTTTTATTTTTTTTAATTTTTGCTATTTCACATTCAAATTGATTTTAGGTTATACTGAGAATTGCTTTCACATTTTTTAGCATTAGCCATTTCCTTTACTGTTCCCTTGCCTTCTCCTTTTTTAGCATGAGCATCTAAGCTATTATGCAATCCTTAAGGCATACTATGAGCACATGATGCTTTGTAATTAGAAAGTTAGATCAAAGCATGTCAAAACTTGAGAAGGCTAACACATTAATTACATAATGAACATATGCATAGCTATGTCTGTATCTATCTATCTCTCTGTCTGTCTGTCTATAACAAATTTAATTAAAAGAAGTAATGAGATGTTTATGAACATCAAACTCCACCAGGACAGAGTGGTGCATGTTGTTGGACTGAAATTTCTTGTTGAAGAAAGTAGAACCATTTCTTCAATTCAATGCCACCATTCAGATCACAGTAGATGCAAGGCTTTTAAATAATGGAACCTGAAAATAAACTAATTCCCCATCAAAAACATCATCTGCTTTGGAACACTTTCTAATTTGCAAGGGATCCTGAGACAAAATCCTTTGTTGGTTTGCGTAGACAGACATGGACACATCTCAGCTTACTGTTCTACTTTTTTTTCTTACATGCCTCATATATTTTAGGGGGCATGGTGAAGGGTATGGAGTGCTGGGTCAGGAAGACCAGAGTTTGAATTCCATATTAATTAACTTGTTGTGTGACCCTAGGCAAGTCACTTCACTTCTCTGGGCCTCAGTTTCCTCATCTTCAAAATGATAGAGTCAGTTTAATGACCTCTGACGTCTCTTTTAGTTTAGGATTTATGATCCTCTGATCGCTCATGCCCTGGAGAAATAGAATTTTCTACACTCTTTCACCTAGTAATTGTGAAGGTTCTAGTTTTATACCATTTTCCCCATTTCTTTTCCTTTCCTTCTAGAGCCTGAGTGGAGTAGTAGGGATAGTTTAGGTAGAGGATGGCAACAAGGATAAAAAGAATTAATTTTGAGACTGCCTCAAATACAGAAAAAAAAAGTTTCAAAGTGAAATAATTGAAAAACAGGCACTAAAGTTATGTCAAGTTTGACATAAGAGGGTGAAGAATAGATCTAGCATCAAAATCCACGTATTCTATTTATGTTCCGTAAGGAAGCATTGCACAGAGGCAGTTAAGTGACTTGAAAACTGAACCTACATCTTTGAAAAATGGACCCTACTGATATTATCAAGTAGTCAATAAGAAAGTCTGTACTTTTATGTTTCTTTCAGGTTAAGTTATAGATGTTATCTGCTGATAGTCTTTCTAGTATAATGGTATTTTCCAGTTTAATGGTACAAGAGAGACTGTATCTCTTATCACTTTTTTAGGTGCAAGTAGCAAGTGTCTCAAGAATTGATGCTTTTTTTTGTCATTATATTATACAATATTGGATGATACATGCAAGGTTTGTTCATAGTAAAATGTAATTTAGGAGAGAAAAAAATATTAAGGAGAGGGAATTTAATTTAGAATGGTTTTATTTTGAAGCTTGTCTATAGCTAGAATGCTGTCAAACTTTTAAAACAGTTTAATTTTATGATTTCTCTGCTTGTTTAGCCCACCTTTTCTCATTTAGATTTATTGGCATATTTCATGTTCCTGCTATGCCATTAGGATTTTAAAATTCTTTTAGGGGGAATCATGTTCATCTGTATTAAAAAATCATCCAGTAAACATTATGATATGGATGCTGGGGTTGAGAGTATAAACTTGACATAAGTAGAAATGAGAAATTTGCTCTAGTCAGGAAGAAAAATGGGGCATTTTTATGAGACCACAGAAACTAAGAGGCTTCATGGTCCAGTGGAAATTTGGGGGATCCTGGGATAGAAATTCTGCATTGAATCATGAATTTCCAACTTAGAATGTGTGACCTTGGACAGGTCATTTATCTTTCCCAGGTCTTAGTTTCCTCATCTGTAAAATGAGGGACTTGGGCTTGATGACCTCTAAGATCCCATCCAGCTCCCTAGCTATGATTCCATGATCTTGTGAAATACAAAGGTGTAGTAAATGAGAGAAGAAAAGAATTTCCTACCACTTGTAAAAGCAAACACCCCAATGTGCACAGGGGGCGTGCTATCACAGGTTCTTTGATCTGTTTTTCTAAAAGGAAAGGCAACTTTTGAGGGGTTAACAATCTCCTTTAATCAAGCACATTTATCATTTTCTTAGTTCAAGGGAAAAAGTCAGCACCCTGAACTTTAGAGAAAATGCAGAGAAATCAAAATCAACAGACATGCTTCCAACTGTCTGATATAAATAATACATAGATAATAGATCAACAGACAGATCCAACTGTGACTATTACATGCATACAGAATTACCAGAGAAAGAAGCACCACCAACTGAGTTTTCAAAACTGGGGGAATTTTTAGCAGCTTCCCAGAGTCTCATCTGTCACACAAACCTTCTTCAAAAAACTAATCCCCAAAGCAAAATATCACCTTTAGAGTATTTATACAATTTTTTCAAGCCAGAAGGCATCAAAACCCTTGAGAACCAGTGCCTCATTAGCAACTTAACAAATCTTCCCAGGCCCATTAATGGGTGGGGAAGATCTTCAATCACATTAAAACAATTAACAATACAAATACATATACTGCTTCTAGTTAAAGAAACTCTAGTTTCAGTACTTTACTCGACAAAGACTCTTGGTTGATAAAGGCAAGATTCAAACAGATGTACTTGATTATACTATAACAAAAACAGGAAAAGATCCTATTTTGCTTGCCATCACACCACTACATTTACTTAGTAACAGAAAAGCATTCAAATTGTTATTCTCAAAAAATCAGTGCAAGAAAATCTCTGTTTTAAACTATTTTCAAGTGCAGACTCATTTCTTCTACTTTTTGACAAGTAAGCAGATTTTTCACCAATGAGAGATAATATTAAAATTACAGATTGTGATCAGAGGAAACATTTGGGCAGCATAGCTCTTCATGACCAGGTGGTGATTTTGTAATCATTGTGCTGGGCTGCTGCCGACTTGATGGATTATTTCCACTCTGATTCTGTTAGAAAATGTTATTTCCTGGTTGACTGTTCTATATTGAAAGGTCTTGAGTTGGATCATGTCAAGAAATATTGATTCAGTTGGATCATGCTCAGTTGAATATTGTTGGAACTAAAATGTCTTGCAATCATTTGGAAAGTTGGATGGAACTGTGAGATTTAAAACATAGTAAAGTGAGTTTAGATTTTGGCAATTAGCCTCAAGTACAACCAGCCACTCTTCTGATTCCAAATAAGCAGGTGTAGTTTGATTCTTCCTCCAAGATATAATTTTGGCACAAGTGAAATCATGCTGTTATCCTTGGTGGTCTGTTCTGTTCCTCTGCACTGATAAGTTCTCCCCTGCATTAAGGTATTTCCGTCAAATATTTATTACTGCTTTTCAAATGGACATTGAGATTTCAGAACTATTTGAGAAGGATTGCCTCATTAACTACTGCCATCAAAAGCAAACTGAATCTCTGAGGGTTCCCCAAATTTTTGCTCCTATAAAGCATGCATTAGGTGAAACCCAAATGATTGAGAATTATTGGCATTATTACTTAATACTGATTGATGTTATCAGTTTTAGGAGATATTTAAGGGGAAGCAGAACTGTATTTATTTTTTTTTGTGATTGCAAAAATAATACTAGCAGAAGACTTACTGACTGAATTCAAGTTGACAAATATTAATTGAGTACCTGCTATGAGTAAGTCACTGTGTTGTGCCCATCTTCCCTGACTTCAGGTAAGCATTTTGGCAATCCTTGAAGCTTTTCAAAGGTTCAATAAACTTTTGCAAGTTAGGGCATAATTAGAGTCAAAGATTCTTAAGAAGTGTGTGTTTGTGTGTGTGTGTGTGTGTGTGTGTGTGTGTGTTAGCAAACCTCAGAGTATTAGTTGGGTTGCACTCTGACTTCCTACCTGAGAGGCTTGAAGGAGCAAACAAAATGTCATTTATGCTAAAGGAATCAGGGTTGGAAAGTCTCTATGGTGAAGATATAAGAACTGATCTCAAAGTAATTGCCTAAGGTGAGGGGGAAGGATTTAGTCATCACCTAGGTGGAGCTGTGAATTAACTGAAAAAGACAGGCCAGATAATTTAATAAACAGCTCCTAGGCACATGGTCCAGGTGGTATCTGAAAAAGCTAATTTTTCTATTCTTTAAAAAGCATTAACAATAGCTCCCAGTAATGTAGCCCAGGAGTTCTGAAGCTAAAAGAGCACTCATCAAGTGGAGCGAATCCTCTCCAGATGTCAGCAAAGAAGCCTCCAGCAGCAGATGTGGTGGAGACAGCCTTGAGACAGAATAAGAACTATGGATGTGGAGCATCAGTGATTTATGGCAGAAAAGTGGCTTTGGGACAGAGCAGAGATTGTACAGGCAGTGCTATCTGGGATTGACAGAAGTGGAGGTAGGGGCTCATCCAGTGACAGATGTGAATGCAGGGAGCTTCTTGGAAAGGGTTCTAGCAGCAACTCAGGGCAGCACAGCTTGGAATTTTTTGGAAGTATGAAACTCTTCTTTGCTAACCCTTATGCCTGTATTAGCTCTATTTGCCTGAGTGGCATGAAAGTCTGTGGGGGCGAATTTTTAGCCTTTGATTTCTGAAAGATTAAGAATTCAATGCGTGTTCTCCTGTTTATTGTATTTTGTTAGGATGTTTCAACTAGATGGCTTATTATTTGATTGACAATGATTTGGCTGCTCTGTGAGTCAAGATAGCACTGAATAAAAAGAGGAACCAAGAATATATTTTTCTGCTCCCATGTTGAACCTGAACATACTGTGGAAACCCCTATTGTCAATAATCAAATACCACCAGTATGGGGTATATTATTTACTTATAAATGGCTTATTCTAAGCCATTTTAATCTTATTTATTGGATGAACCAGGAATAGTTGTTTACCTGGAAAGGGCCTTCTTTTACCTTTTCAAACATCTAATTCTCAGTAAGGTTGCAAGCAGAATGCTGCCTCAGAATGTTCTTTCTGTAGTATTAGGGCCTAGTGCCTTCTATTGAGACAAAGAAGACTCATCTTCACCCTGAGTGCTGCAGGAACAGGTGAATCTACTTCATCCTTCCATTACAGAGCTATCATTTGGTGTTCACTCACTGCTGATCCTCCTTTTTCTCACCACTACATATGCAGATAAAGGAAATTGAGGAAAGTTCAGGCTGCAGTCTTTGAAAACTTAGTCTTCTTTTACAATGAGGGTGATAAAAGACAGCCTAGTGGTGAGATGGTCCCTATATGGAGCCACAGAAATAATAATGGACTTGGAGTGCTGAACTTGGAATCACAAGGCCAGAGTTCAAATCACAGACTTGGCTAATTAGTGCCTGTTCTAGCTTGGTCAAGTCTCTTAACCTTTTTGGGCCTCAGTTTTCTCATCTGAAAAGTGAGTGTGTTGAGTTTCAAGTAGCATGAAGTGTGAGGAGGGTGAGTTAAAGAAAAGGTGGGGAGGCACTCTACCTTCCACTCTAAGACTGGGAAGAATTAAGAATGAATCACTTGCCATCTCCCAGATAGAACCATCCCCTCCCCAATTATTCCAAGGATTGACTTTAGCTCTTATTACCTTGTGAATGTTCCAACATTCACCATGCCTGACACATAGTAGGAGCTTTATAAATACTAGTTGATTGATTTTCATTGGTTCTCAGACAATGGGGTCTTTACTATGTCTACTTTGGGCTATTTTCCATTACAGCATAAGAGAGAGAAAAAGGAAGTAAAAAAAAAAAAACAAAAAACCAAGAGAAAGTTGTGGGATATATGGTTTATCTAGAGCTTGGGTTTTCTCTTTCCTACAGAATAGGACAGATTTCAACATGTATGCCTAATGGCTAGCTACTGTGTCCTTATGGAGAGAAATATCCAACAATAGGTATATATATGAAAATGTCCTTTTTGCCAGAGTGTTATAGTATATGTGCCTAAGTTACCATCTCTTTGAATTTTTTATTTTAATTAGGCACATTAAGAGTAAGCTCAAATTCTATAACCTCACTATTTTGAACTTCTCTAGAGATGCCCTACAATCTATTTCAAATATACATTTTTATCCTGAGACATATTTCTGACACTGAAACTATTGCAAAACCTATGCCCTTAAGTCAAAATCCTTGTCAAATGTTCAATATTTAAACATTCAAGTCTTTTCCCCAGAATGTTTTTATAGGTACTTGTGTAGTCACATTTTGTTCACCTACATAGCTCCTTAAGATTTGGAGTACTAGAAAGAAGCTCAAATTATAGTAGTTTCTACAGTTGTTTTTATATATTAAACATAGTTTCTGCTGAGAAAACAAATCAATAATCTAGCAACCTATTACAATCATGTCCTTGTTCCAGACAAATTTTATCTTTCATAGTTTTGGCCCTTTTTTAAGGTTATGAAAGGGAATCAGTTGTTTTTAAGAAATTTATTGGATATTTACCTTTCTTATCTAATCTTATCTAATTTACCTTTTCTTATCTTCACCTTATCTTATCTTAATATGTATATTTAAAAAGACTAGGAATATCCTGTATTTTGATATTTTAGTTTAGTTTAAGGACCTTTTGTCAGTTTCCAAGTTCCCCTCTATCCCTTCCAGGAAGGCCTTTCCACATGGGAGGGCTAAGACTGATGACTCAACAGAAGCAGGCAGGGCCATACTTCATATGTCTTGTGACTCCCCTTTGTCCTCCTTCAGGGTACTTTTCTTTTCCAACTCTCTTTACGTTATCTCTCTTAAAACAGAAGTTGCTATGCATAAAAAGATGCCTTAACACTACTGTAACTAATTTCCAAATTCTGTAATTACCAAATACCCTTTAAGGCACCACAGCTATTTCTGGGCAGATCCAGTTGCTCCTTTCTTAGCTTTCCTCTGCCTCCTGTTTTCCTTCAAGTCTCCTCTTAAATCCTACCTTCACCAGGAGGCCCCAGCTGATCCCTTTTAGTTGTTAATGCACGCTCTCCACCCTCGCTACACATATGTATATGTATGTATGTATATATACATATATATTTACATTCATGCAGATAGATCTATATATAGATATACACATATTTTATGTTCCTAATTATTTACATGTGGTCTCTTTTGTTTAAATATAAGTTTCTTGAGGATAACTACTTTGCCAGAGCTTAGCATAGTTTACGGACACATAACAAACACTTCATTTATGCTTTGTGATTGATTTCTGTGACTAAGAATAGCTTAGAATCCTAGGGGTGGCAAACCTGAGTTCTCCAGGCCACATGTAGCCTTCTAGGTCCTTGGGTGCAGCCGTTTGACTGGGTCCAAGTTTTACAAAACAAATCCTTTTATTAAGGAGCTTACCCAAGTCCTTGTCTGCTTTATCCTCTGGTGTCTCACACCATATTTGAGCCAAAATATGACTGTGACCACTTCTTTGACATTTGCCTTCTAAGTGCCTCTCAAATCATTGTGACGCCCTTTGGTCATATATCCTTAATGCCTCTACATTAGCACTTGCCTTTACTGGCCTCTGCTATATTCAAGGAGACACTCCCTCTACCTTATCCTATTTAGCCCTGCTCCCCAACATTTGTATGCCTTTAAAAAATAAGCAAAAACACACTAAACCCCAAAGCTCCTTAGTATATACTTGCATCTTACCCTGATTTTGCCCCATTTGCCTCTGAGGCTTTTCAAAATTCTTCTGAATATAACTAAGTAGATGTTGTTCAAATTAAGCAGTCTGTTTCTTTCACTTAGTATATATGTCTTATTGATTAAAATTTTTTGTGTCTTCTCTGCAGTTAGAGCAAAAATATTATTCTTTTTTATACCCACAATAGAAATTAATCTATTTTCATTGCATACTTCCTTATTTTTAATATTTTATCAATTCAAATTTAGTGAAGCCCTTATAGAATAAGGTTTATCTGTTTTATATCATTAACTAGGTAAGTATGCTTAACTTGAACTTCTCAAATTACTGAGCTTCACTTTGGGACAATTTTGCTACAGTCTTCATTTGTAATTTCCTGATATTTTGCATTATTTCTTTTCCATTGCTTTTGCTTGTTTATTATTCTCTAGCATTTTTATAATTTTGATTGACATTTATCTCTTTGCATTTTTAAGCTATTTTCTTTGTTTCACTATTGTGTATGTGTTTGTCCTTCATTGCTGAAGAAGACCATGCCATCAGAGAAATAATGACAGGATTTGCACTTGACTTTGTTTTTAGTGAGGGAGGGCTGTGCAGGTTACCAGCCTCACTTATCCTCCAGAACCATCTGAATCCAGTGACCAGATATTCATCAGGATGACTGGAGATGACCCAGAATAAGGCAATTGGGGTTAAGTGACTTGCCCAAGGTCACACAGCTAGTGGGTCAGTAAATGTCTGAGGTGATATTTGAACTCAGGTCCTCCTGACTCCTGAATTGGTGCACTATCCACTGCACCACCTAGCTGCCCTTTTTCACTGTTGTATGGATGACATGAATATCAGGATCCTTCAAAACCTCTCATTTCACCACTTTGAATAGAAAATCCTAGGCACCAAATTTTATTTGATAATAATCTGATGAGCACCCAAAGTTGGGTAGCTAGAATGGTGAAAAGTCTTGAAATCATACTTTATAAGGTTTCGTTAAAGGAACTATGGACAAGAGTAGAGAATGGTACCCAAGAGCTCTCTTCAGGCATTGAAAATACTGTCACATAGAGGAAAGATTAAACCTTTCCTGCTTAGTCAAAGAGTGATGAGCTAGGAACCATGGATGTAAGTATAAAAGTGGCAAATTTATACTTAATTTGGGGTAATATATTAACAATTAGGAAGAAGTGCTGGAGTGCTTCAAGAGAAAATGTGTTTTCTTTCATGTGAGCTTTTCAAGCAAAGACTAGATAAGTACTTGTTGAATATTTTCATAAGAGGATCTTCTTCAAGAATGACTTTGGATTTACATTTGGGCCCAAATATTCAACTTTTCATATACAGGATGATAGGTAGGTATGGTTAAAGAGCAATTTGTCTAGAGAAAAAAAAACAATTTAGGCTTTTTCTGTTTGTTTTGTTTTTATTGCTCCACAAGTGGGTTAAGAGGTATGATGTAATAGCTAAGGGAAAAAATACAGAGTTGGAATGCCTTAAGAAAGGCATTTCTTAAAGAATAAGGAAATTATAATCTCTGTATATTCTGCCCTCTCCCTCAACAGAACTTCTCTGGAATAGTCTATATTGTATGGTGCATTATACTCTAAGAAAGACATTGATTGGCTGGAATGTATCCAGAGATGGCAACATAGTTGGTGAAGGACCTTGACTTCCTGTCATGTGAAGACCATTTAAACAAACTAGGTATTTTCAGCTTGTAAAAGTTCACATGCCCGCCCACAGAGAAAGAACTATGATAATAATCTTTAGGTATTTGAAAAGACATCATATAGTAGAGGGATTAGGCTTTTTCTTTTTAGTTCTGCAGGGAAGAACCAGGACTATTGGTGGGGAAAGAGGTCAATTAAGGTGTGATATTAAGAAAACACCTCCAACACCACCCACTTCTCCCTAACAGTTAAAGCTCTACAAGAGTAGAGCAGCCTCTCTTGAGATGGTGTGGACTCTCCCCCCTTGGAAATCTTAAGCAGAGACAGAATGTTATTGCAATATATATTCCTTCCATATACATGTGGAATAGACAGCCCCTGAATTCTCCTGTATTTTCTCAAACTTTGTGATTCTGTCATTTTATAAATAAATAGTCTCTTAGGTCTCTTGAACCAAAGGAGTCTTTGAATCTAACTTTGCATATTGTGTGCAAAGAAGGGAAATTGGTGACAACATATGTAGTATTCCCAAACCTGAGATAGAGAAATGTGAGAAATCTTACCAATTATTCTAGAGTCCTTTATATCAAGTGAACCCTTCTAACAAAAGTTACATACATAAATGCAAATGTATATATTATTTGCTGAAAAGAGAAAAATGCATATATTCTTTAGTAAATATTCAAGGTTTGTTCTAGAAAGAGTATGAATTTACAAAGTGTAAAGTGTTATCATTAGTTTTATTTTGTTACCTTAATAACTGCAGAATAAAAGGAGGATACTAATGTAAAAGTTGACAAGCCATGAAACTAGAATGGGTATCATAGTAATGAAGGTTGAAGCTTTGGGGGATTTTAATTAGTTACATTAATAAAATATATTATGGGGAGGGGTAGAATATAGTGTAATGTATAATGAGAACACATTTTGATTGGGAATTATAATGTGAACTGTGGCTGACTATAGATGTCATGAGAAATGAATTGGTGAATGTTGCTATTAGACATTTGATTGGGGTGAGGTAATCACTGAGATATAACAGAGGATAATGAAATGTTTGTGGAGAGAGACTTGGAGGCGGGGTAATGTTCTGGAAAAATAAAAAAAAAAAAACCTTAACAGCTCATCAATTTTTCCTAGTTATTGTTTCTTCCTGAATAGCCCTTATCTTGTGAGGATCTCTCCAACCCAAAGTTAAAAGCACACACAATTTGCAAATCTACAGGTTCAAATTTCCCTTGAAAACCTAAGAAAAATGACCTTATAACATGTCATTATTGGTCTTATTTTCATTAATCTTAGTTTAATTTGTTTTCTGTCCTGGTTGTATCCATTGTTATTGCTTATACATACAGTGATAGATATTGCATATTATTTGGATAGTTAGTCCATTGATTGTAAGCTCCTTGGTGGCAGGAGCTATCTTTTCTCTCTTTTTCTATCTTTAACTCTTAGCACAGTGCCTAACATATATTAGGTGCTTAACAACTTATTTTTTATTCAGAAAGACTCATTATGAGATATGGTAGAGTAGATGAACAATTTCTCAAGAGATATCAGGGTCAAAAAATATGTATTTGAGTTCTATCTTTAGGACTTGTTACTGGGGTGACTAGGAATGTAATTTTATTTTTCTGAATCTTAGCTTCTTTAGCTACAAAGTCATAATAAAAATACTGGACATATCTATATCTATGTATCATCTGTGTAATAAGAGTATCAAATCAAGTTATTTTGAAATATTTTATAAAACATGGGCCATCATAAAAGCTAGGCCACATTATTTGAGGGGCATGCTAAGGACTATTTGGAACATGACCTTTATATGGCATCTACACATTCAAAACAAACTAGCATAAGTCATTAAATAGTCTATTTAATGCTAGAAATCTAACTGAAGGAACATTTAACACGTATCTATTATTTGTATTGTACTGAGTTAGGTCCTTGAAGAGATTCAATATCAGTCACTACGATTCAATTCTACAAACATTTATTAGGGACTTAATAAAAAAATAGCAAGGCAATATTCTTGGGCTTGGGTGTGGTGGACAAAAGATATAAGTGCAATAAGCTAATGGAAATATATGATGTGTGCACATATGGAAAATATAAAGAGAAGATAAATTAGTAGAGTTAGATAACACCTATAGCTAGGAAATAAGGAAAGACTTTGGAGAATATAGTAACTTTTGAGGGTCAGAGCAAAGATGACAGAATAGAAGCAGGGACCAGACTGAGCTTTACCTCAAATCCCTCAAATAACTATTAAAAATGACTCTAAACAAAATCTAGAGCAACAGAAGCTGCAAAATTACAGAGTGAAACAGATTTCTAGTTCAAGACAATCTGGAAGGCCAACAGGAAGGATTTATTGGATACGCTCCACTGCTTAAGACTGAACTGTAGCAGGCCTCAGAGTGCTGAATCACTGGCAGCTGCAGCAAGTTTCTAGACATCTCAAAACACAAACACCAAAGACAGCTTCAAAAGTCAGTTGGAAAACTCTCTCACCTGCATGATAGAGGAACATGCTCCTCCCCAGCTCCCTCTCTAGGGTTTTAGCAGACACTGTAGCAGCAACAGCTGCTTCTTGAGCACTCTGTCTTCAGACTGTGTGGGAATCCAGCAATTGATCTGGATCACAGTCCTGGCAGGTGGTTTTGGGGTGAGGAACAGTACTAGCATGGCAGAAGTGGTGGTATCTGTGGATAGGGAATCCTATTTGCAGTTGCACAGCATAAAAGAGTGCATGTGGTTGCTCACAGACCAGAATGCAGTCCAGGAGAGGAGTAAACACCCCTCCTCTGATCATATCACTTTGGAAGAACTGAGAATTTACAGGTCCCTAAAGATATCTTTGAAAATAGATGCACAAAAATTCTAGACACTTGGGGCAGTATATCCTCTACTTAACAAAGAGCTCAAAAGTTAAGTAATTGGCTGGGGAAGTGATGAAAAGGGGGAAAAATAAGACTGTAGAAGGTTACTTTCTGGGTTAAAAGGTATTTTCTTAGGATAAGGAAGATCAAAGCATACAACCAGAAGAAGACAGCAAAGTTGAAGCTCTTACATCTAAAACCTCCAAGAAAAATGTGAAATGGTCTCAGGCCATGGAAGAACTCAAAATGGATTTTGAAAATAAAGTAAGAGAAGTAGAGGAAAAATTGGGAAGACAAATGAGTGATGCAAAAAAATCATGAAAAACAAATTGACAAGCTTACTAAAGGAGACCCAAAAATATTGAAGAAAATAACACATTTAAAATTAGATTAACTCAAATGACAAAAGTGGTCCAAAAAGCCAATGAGGTGAAAAATGCCTTAAAAAGCAAAATTGGTCAAATGGAAAAGGAGGTCCAAAAGCTCACTGAAGAAAATTATTCTTTAAAAATTAAAATGGAGCAAAAGGAAGCTAATGACTTTATGAAAAATCAAGAAATTATAAAACAAAACCTAAGAATGAAAAAAATAGAAGACTGTAAAATATCACATTGGAAAAACAACTGATCTGAAAAATAGATCCAGGAGCAATCATTTAAAAATTATTGGTCTACCTGAAAACCATGATAAAAAAGAATCTAGGCATCATCCTTTCAAGAATTTATGAAGGAAAACTTCTTTGACATTCTAGAAGCAGAGGGTTAAATGGAAATGGAAAGAATCTACTGATCACATCCTGAAAAGGATTCCCAAAAGGAGAACTCCTAGGAACATAGTAGTCAAATTCTAGAGGCCCTAGGTCCAGGAGGAAATTTTACAAGCAGCCAAAAAAAAAAAAAAAGCAAAAAACGCAGGCATTGCAGAAACATAATCAGGATAACACAAGATTTAGTAGCTTCTACATTAAGGGATCATAAGGCATGGAATATAATATTCCAGAGGCCAAAGAAGGTAGGATTGAAACCAAGAATCACCTACCCAACAAAACTGAGTATAATACTTCAGGGGAAAAAATGGAACTTCAATGAAATAGTGGACTTCCAAGCATTCTTGTTGAAAAGATCAGAGCTGAATAGAAAATTTGATTCTCATATATGAGAGTCAAGAGAAGCATGAAAAGGTAAACAGGAAAGAGACACATGTTTAAGGTTGAACTATTGACATTCTTACATGGAAAATGACATTTATAACTCATGAGACCTTTCTCAATATGAGGGTAGTTAGAAGGAATATGTGTGTGTATACATTACATACATGTATGTATGTGTTATACATATATATCTGTAAATAAATATGTTATATCATGTAAATATGTTATATAAATATATAATATGAATATGCATATGTGTGTATGCATATGCATATATGTATACATATAATGTAATATATAAAATATATCTGTACACACATATGCATGTGTGTATGTATTTATATACATACACAGAGAGAGAGGGAGGGAGGGCACAAGATGAGCTGAATATGATGAATGTTTACCATAAAAAATAAAATTTAGTGTTGAGAGGAATGTACTGGGAGAAAGAGAAAGGGAGAGGTAGAATACAGTAAATCATATCAAAAGGCAATAAAAGAGGCAATAAAGCGCCTTTACAATGGAAGGGAAGAGGGAGGAGGTGAGAGGGAATAAGGGAGCCTTACTGGATTTGACTTAGGGAGGGAATAATAGACATTCAATTTAGTATGGAAATTGATCTTACCTTGCAGTAGGGCAAGGGGGAAGGGTATAGGAGAGGTAGTACAATAGAATGGATGGCATATTGGGGGAAGTGGTATTCAGAAGCAAACACTCTTGTGGGGACACAGATCAAGGGAGATAATGGAATAAATAAAAACAGGACAAGATAGAGGGAAATATGTTCACAACATGACTGTTATGGAAGTGTTTTGCATGGTTGCACATGTATGATCTATATTGTTTGCTTTCTCAGTGAGAGTGGATGGGAAGGGAGGAAGGTAGAGAATGTGGAACTCAAAGCTTTAAAAATTGTTTTTGCGTTAAGCTGGGAAATGTCATACAGGTAATGGATGACAGAAATCTATGTTGTTGTTCCAGAAAATAGAGGGGAGGAGGATGGGACAGGGAGGGCATGTGAGGGAAGGGAGGGCAGATTGGAGAAAGGAATGATTGGGGTACATGCTGTCCTGGGGTGGGGGAGGGTAGAGATGGGGAGAAAATTTGGAATTCAAAGTCTTGTGGAAGTTAATGTTTAAAACTCAGAATAAATAAATTATATTCAGCAAAAGAAATATAGTAACTGTAAGTGGAGAGGAGCAGAATGGATATTGCAGGTTTTCTTGAAGGAGAACCTACAAGATATAGTAACTGATTAAATATTGGAAAGGCAGTGAGAAAAAGTGAAGTGGAGAATGTTTCCAGAGAGTGAGAACTGGTTCTGTTAGATGAATGATAATGCTATCAATAGACATAGAGAAGTTGGAGGAGTAGGGCAAAGTAGCAATGCCAATGAATTCTGTTTTGGACAAGTTAAATTTGAGATGCTGATGGGACATCCAATTGAAGATATGCAGCAGGAAACTGCCAGTATAGAACTAGTGTTCAGGAGTGAAAGATAACATTCTCAGATTTGGAAGTCTTATAAATAGAAATGATTGACCCTATAAGACAAAGTATGGAAAAAAGGATCTAGGAGGAATGGAGGAGTAGAGCACTGTAAAAAGTTGAGTAATTGCTGAATTCTTAGAAAAAGTCATCTGAACAAGGAGGTCAAGACAAAGCCTCTGCCATTGTGGAACTTACACTTTGAAGAAGGGTTGCTAAAGAAAACATAAAGAATACGAAAGAGAATTCCACTCATTTACTGGCTACGCATAATACCTAGGTCACAAATGTTCACTTGTAAAGAAGACCAAGCAAGACATTGTGAGATCAATCCAAGTTTCTTAAAATATATTAAAACAAAAGAAAGGAATATCTTAGTTTGCAATCCAGGAATCATCCTTGCCTTTACCTTAGTACTCCATCCTACTGTGACCTAGAGTTAACACATTTTATAATTTTTACTTCCCTAATACCTGCCCAATCCAACTTCAACCTCTCTGCTTACCTAACTACAATATTCTGTAAAGCATTCCCTCATTTGGTAACTATTAGTGTTCCTTCTTAACTCTTATTAGTCTGAACTTGTTCTATACTAGATCATACCATTAGACTTAAATGAGAAAGATTGTACTATATTGAAAAACATGTCCAAGAAGTAAAATGGATGAATGGTAGTGGTGGAATATTTCTTGTTTTTTTATTTAATTGTTGGAAATCAGCATAGCATCCTAGAAAAACCTCTGATTTTGATTCTGATTAAGGATCAAAAAACTTGGGTTCAGATTCTAACTACCCTTATGGTTTTGGGCATCATTGACTTTGAGGTCCTCAATCTACTGTTTACAGAAGGGGAGATGCACTTTGGGACCACTTCTAGTTCTAAATCCTATGAATAGGTGGAAAGAATTTAACATAAGTCTTTTCTCCTTTCACTTTTAACGAGCGCTTTTTTAAAAAAATCAAAATTGTAAAGAAAGGCCTCTCTAAAGATCAATTGGTGTGGTAAGGAAGAGATAAGTCTATAGTAGGAAAATACACACACACATATGTGAGTGTGTGTATATATGTTATATAATATATATGTTATATATATATAGTATTATTTACATATACATAAAGAAAATTTGCTTGATTTTCCTTTTTACTAAAAATGAGTAATATTTTTGCCATAACTGAAAGTAGAATCACAACATTTTCCTGGGAGATGTCCTTAGGATACTTGACTAAATGAATAGATTGAATGATTTATAATAAGGAAATCGCTTGTCTATATGTAAATTGGTGCATCCACATGGTTTAAGGATACTTAAATCAATTTGTTCTCATATTTTAGATGTAAATTTGACTTACTGTTTTTTTTAACTTTTGCTTTATACTATTTTATTCAATAAATATTTATTAAAGATCTATTTGTTATTGGAACTATGTTGTACATTACATATTCCAAAGACAATAAATAACACAGTTTTTGCCTGCAAGGAGGATAATCTCATAACAAAAAATAAGATGTGCTCAAATATGAAAGAAAGCAGAAACTGATAAGCCCAAACTGGGCATCTTGATAATATGTTGTGAGAAATGAGGAAAAGGAGATAACTTTCATTTCAGGGGAATAACTTCTCAACATCTTCCAATTTGGCTTCTCACTTCATAATTCCATAAGAACTGCTGAATCCACTAACCTTTCTCAGCCCTCATCCTTCTTGACATCTCTGCTGCATTTGATACTGTGGACCACCCTGTATACCTAAATTCTCATTCTTCTAAGAGCATTTGTGACTCTCTTCTCTTTTGGCACTCTTTTATATGTACCTACTCATATTGTCTAAGCTACTTGAACAAAAAGCTTTTATTTAATAACATTACTAGTAATCACCATTATAATTAATATTTATATGCCACATACTATATGCAAGTAACTATGCTAAGTATTTTACAATTATTACTTTATTTTATGCTTACAATTAACAGATAAGTGTTGCTATTTTTCCCATTTCACAGATGAGGAAACTGAGGCAAATAGAGGTTAAGAAACTTGCTCAGGATCACACAGCTAGTAAGTGTCTGAGGTTGAATTTGAACTCATGTCTTCCTAATTCTTGATCTGAGGTTTAGCCACTGTATAACCAAAAATCAAAGTCTTGTGGGAAGAGGGAGAGATAAGCATTTCAATAATTCTGTCTGCTCTTGTAGTTTTCATGAAGATGCAATCAATAAGCCTAAAGTGCTTACCTCAGAATACTTCATTTCTAAAAGTAAAGTGAATCTAATGATTTCCTACTAGGTTTTAATAAAGTAATTTTAAATCACCTGTACCATAGTTCAAAGAACATTAAATGTAAAATAACAATAGGAGACTAGCAGTTTGCCCCAGGACCATTGCTTTTTTTAATTTCATCAACAAAAGATGAGAATGAGTGAATTAAGATGATTTACATAATCATGGTGATAATTAATAACAACAGTCCTTTCAAATCATAACCAGTTATTTGTGTCATGAGGTTGGGGTTGAGACAGGAGCAATGAGAAGTCTCCTCAGTGTACCCTGAAACCATTACACTAGCTATACAAATCTGGCAGCAAACTATGAAATTAGGAGTTGAATTCTAGTGTTATCACTAGAGTTGTTATCACTAGTGTTATAATTTGGTGTTAAAAATCTCTTAATCTAAGAAAGTGACATAGTTTCAAACTAGTCCTACTTAGAACCATCAAAATAACAATCTTAGCATGGAGGGCAGCAGAGCAAGTGAAAATTACTTTGGATAATAGTACAACAAGAAGAGAAGAAATATTGGAACAAATCAGAAATGCTTATAGTTCTGGGCTGGGCCAGTCCCATTTGAGTTTAGGTCCAATTACTGAGACAAAAGGAGACACTCAGAAATCATTTAAGAGTTACCATAAAATTTACTTAGATATAGCAGGAGAATATTCAATAAGAAAAGAAAATACAGGACACCTCAAGTTGATTTGACTAAGCTGCCCATCATTATCAACCAAGTATCTGAAAGCTGTGTAAGTTTGTCATAGGTATTTTATATTCACATTATGGAGAAGTGATGCCAACATCCTGAGCCTTTAGTTACCTGAGCCACTCAAGACTAGCAGAAGTTTTGTAATCCTTTTTAGGAAAAATTAGCCTAACTTGCATAGGTGGAGAGAGTAGGATATTTTTCTTGCCATGCTTGCTGAAAGTGCTTCAGTGAAGACGGCACTGACCAAAAATTTCAGCAAATCACAAGTTGCATAGAATATATGAACAATACAAATACTTCTTTATATGCCAGTATGGTATCATAATAAAATGGGAAATGAATCATTACCTGTTACTGGCAAGAAGTTCATTGCTTTTCATCAAAGATATTTTGAGTCCTCAATTATATGAAAATGCATTGCAGATCAAAGCAGGGCAATTATATGAAATGAATTCATCCCTAGGATCATTTCCATTTAATTCCTAGGTGAAATAAGACCAGAAACTGAGAGGCAATAAATCTGAATTTTAAAAATCTGAATAAACTGAAGTCTTTCAATAATCCATATTTAATATAAAATTCAGAGATGTTACTAGTGAAACAGGTGGAAAATGTAATTCTAATGTCATAAGTAATTTTGAAGAGGCAATGAGTATACTTAGAAAGGAATTTTGAAAGGCTTTTAATGAGCTTGGTAGCAAATGTTCAACTAGCAGGTCAATTAAAATAAAAGAGAATAATTTGAAAAAAAGCTTATATCAATTAAAATAAAAGATAATAATTTGTAAAAAAAAACTTATATCTGCCATAAATATAATGAATAAATGGATTATTTTACAACATTAGACAGAGCTGAAAATTTTCTGAACATAAACAGCCTATTTTTGCATTTATTGCTACAATAAGGAGGAATTGTGGAACTATCTAGGAATATTCTCAAATAATTTCTCCAATGCCACTAAGGCAGAAGCAGTTGGGTAAAACTATTGACAAACTATGGAAAGACATATGAAGAATACAAAGGAGAACTTAAACATAATTTGCTCCTATAAAAGTACAAAATAAATTTTTAAAAATGCAAAATGGAGTCTGGAAAGCAAATATACACCAAGAATTCTTGATAACCTTAATTAACAGCAAAATTGATAAAAAAAAATAATAAGGTAAAATAAGGCATCAAAGAAACATATAAACTGAAAATGCTTTAGTAAAGATGCTAATGACACAACAAATTAAAAGAAAATGTTTGGAGAAGAAGCATTTAGACAATTTCTGGTTGTCTGTATAATTTTGAAATAATAACAAGAAACTCAAATTGGATAAAATGTATAACTGACAGTTTCTATACTGCTGTTATAATGAATCACAGATTATTCACATCAGTCAAAGTGACTAATTGAGTTCCTATGCCACAGTGAAAGTGGCATTTGTTTAAGATACATAATTAGGCTCAAATAGTTAATATTTTTTTCTCAAATAACTAGTCATGCACCTTACCTGTGGATTATCCTTATGCAATTCTGATACTACATATTTTAATTGAATTTTTTCAATTAATGACAATATGCTTTCTTTTAACTCCTTTTACATAGAATAAGACAGAAACAGCAGAAGAAAAAGAAAAAGAAAACCCTTCTAGCATATATGCTTAGTCAAGCAAAACAAATTTCCACATTGCTGTAATGTCAATGTGATATTCACAGCACTTATGGTGGCCATGAACATTTTAGTACAAATTGTGAAATACCACAGACTCTCCACATGGAAGACAGAATCAAAACATTTATTCAGACACCAGAAAACCAAATCCATCACAGTAACAAAGAAATCTGCACATAGTAACAATGCAGATAACAACACCATCCCCAAGCCTTCCCCTACTAGGCTTCTCAAAACCAATCACAAGCAAGCCCCCTTAAAATCACAAACATGACCTTTCACTCACACCAGACAGCTACCTGTTTGCCTGCCTCCTTCTTAGCTCTGATTGCTCTCATGACTAAATTCGTCTCTGCTCTGCTCTGGCTCTGACTCTTCCTTTTCTACCCTTTCTGTTCCACCCCTTCGCAAGTTCCTCCCACCATAGGCTCCATGTGCCTCAGACTTCCATGTGACTCAGGCAGGTCACATGGGCCTATTAATGAATGGGAAAGATATCCCCATTTAAATTACCATTACAATTGGCCATGTTCCATTCTGTATACCTGCATATTAAGTTAATCATGTCTCCATCCTGAGGTAGATAACTGTATCAGTAAGTACTCCAACATACAGAGTGGGGCCTACTATCACAGATTCTTAGAACTGCATTCATAAGAGAAAAACTACGTTCAAGGGGTTAGCAATCACTTTAATGAAGCACAGGTATCAGAGAAAGTTAAACTCAAAATTTCAGAGAAATCAAAAATAAATCAACAGGAAGCACTTCCAAACTGAATGACCATTACATACATACATATGTCTGACTATTACATACAAACATATTTACCAGAGAGGGAAGTATCAACTTCTGGGTTTTAGCCAGGAGTCTCCTTAATGACTTCCCAGAGTCTCTCTGGCCAAAGAAACACTTCCAGTCAGTGAGCCCCAAAGTAAAACCTCACCCTCAGAGTATTTATACACTTTTAGAGCCAGGGGGTATAACCCTTTGACCCAGGGCCTAAGTAGAAAATAGAAAAAAAGCAAAATGTACTTGGGACCTAATCAAGTTTCTCATCAATGGGTAAGAGAGATCCTTCCAAATCATATTACTCAATAAGAGGCATTTTTAAGACAAAAACAGCAAAAGATCCTAATTGGATTGCCATTACAATTACATCATTATTGGTATTCTCTTTTCACAATTCACCATTGCACTGATCATAGGTCTTAGATTTAAAATGTTTGTTTTTAATAAGATGCTGTTATTGTATGCTTTTTCTCTTGATTCTGTTCAAAGTGAAGTCACTTTGCCTTAGTACATACAAGTCTCCCAAGGTTTCTCTGAAACCATCCATTTAATCATTTCTTGTGGCATAAAGTTTGTCCACTATGTTAGCGAATCGTAATGTGCTCCTTAATTTCAGTTCTTGGCCACCACACAAAGAGCTGATACTATCAATGTGTTTAGCAAAACAGAATTGAAATAGCTCAAAACAACACAAAATGAGCAAATTTAGAGAATCCACCCAATTGTTCACATCGGCTATTTGTGCCCAACCTGTGGTAGACCATTCTGAACTCATATGGTTCTAATCAGCTATAGTTGGACACACTGAAACTTGACTCTAGCATAGAGGACTTTGTTCTTCTTTGAGAATAAAGGACAACAACAAATATAGATAGATATATACACACACACCCTTATCTTAACCAATAGCACCATATGTATATGACAAAGATTAGAGCACAATTCATTTCTCTGAATATAAACTAATAATGTCTTTATACAAATTATTTGCAGATTGCATTACTCTGAAATGTATAAACACTTATTGGAAAAAAAATAACATTTCCTGAAAAAATCAAGAGGAGTGTGTCAAGAAGTCCCGATTGTGTGAAGAATAACTCCTTTTTGATTTAGCAGTTAATGAACGTACCATAGAAAATGCTATGGCATTTGTACCACTTTTATTGGTTGAGATTTTTATTCAATTTTATACTCAAGTTTTAGTCACATATTACAAATGATAGCCTTGTGCAACACATTTCATTAGGATGTAAACCTAGGGAATTTCTTTTGCTTTTTAAACATGAATAGTTACTAGTAATCATGCATAAAAGACCATATTTGTATTCATTAAATAAACTAAAGAAACCAGATTTCACCTAATCATATTCATAATGCAAGAATCCATAATTTAAAACTCAAGGAGCATATTTATTATTAAATTATAACTAAAAACAATTTTTGAGACTTTAGCACGAGCCCAGGCTCACCGGGCAAATTTGGTATTCTTGCTATATTTATGAAATAGATTGAAGCATAGCATGAACACTACAGTATATTATTATTATATTATATGACTACATCTAATACAGACTTTCTACAATGATTTCATGCTGTCATTTGAACTTGTTAAGTATAAAATCCTTGGTTTGAACTAGAGAGAAATGAAGAAACAAATAAAATAAAGATAAATAAAGAAATAAAGCTTTGAGCTTGCAATTGGAGAAAAATTGAAAAAAATGGATTATGTTGGCACTTTTAAATACCTTGTTCTTTGGGGAAAATTGAATGAGCTTAAGGCTCTTAAAGAGAAAACTGAGAGAATCTTTTTGTTAAGAGACTCATTGATATCCTGAAATCAAAGTCTGACAAAAATACATTTATAGAAATTGACACCTATGCAAAACCATTTTTAAGGTATACTTTGGCAGAATAAAAGAGATGACCTTAGAGACAGACTGTATCTATACTATATTCCATAAAATTCTGATTGAATTACTGACAGCTCTAGATAGATGAATGCTTCCTCATTTCCTTGCAAAAGAAGATTGGTAGATGTTCTCAGAGTATACATTAAATAGGTTGAAATATGAAAAAATTACTACTGACAAAAGCAGATCTCACTTCACAAAGTAATAGTAAAGGCAGAAAATGGATGCCATTGAATTTATTCAATTAAAATAAGTTTGCTTTGGGATGGAATATATTAAACAGTTAAAATTAGATACTGGAATTAAAAGTTGCTGTATAAAAATATCTACATGAACTAAATCAACAATATATTAAAAAGAAATTTTGAACAAATGACTGAGTCATTTTCACTTAGAGAAACCTAAAGCTTAGTGACAGCAACTTAGGATCAGGCCATTGCCAGCAGAAATTAACTAAAGGTTATAGGTAAGGATCCTGTGTGTATTTAATGAAGGAGATTATTTAGTGAAAGAAAGGGAAATCCTAAGTTTAAAGTTTGCCATCCAAACAGGTGCCGAGAAAGACATAATTAGATATTAGATAAATTTGATTTTTAAATCAAAACTCATTAATATACAAACCACAAAATATGATTAAGAATTCAGAAAATAAATTGTACTTGGCAGCATTACTAGCAAAACTTTTGCCAAGCCAATATAATGACATGACAATTCTAAGTTAATTTACTTGTGTAACTTCTTTTTTAAAATTATCTTTATTTCATCAAATATTTCCCAATTACATGTAAAAATTTGGCATTCTTTTTTTAAGTTTGAGTTCCAAATTCTCTCCTTCCCCTTCACTTGTCTGTCATCCTTGAGAAGGCAAGCAATTTGATAACAATTATACATGTCAAATCAGGTAAAATGTATTTCCACATATTTCAATAGTAATCATGTTTCAAAATAAAATGCAACATTTTTTTTAAAGTAAAATATTTATATTTCAATTTGCTTTCAAAGTTCATGAGTTCTCTATGGAGATGGGCCACATTTTTCATTGTGAATACTTTGAAATTGTCTTGGTTCATTTTCAACATTAAGGGATCAAAGGGCTTGGAATGGGATAGTTCAGAAGTCAAAGGAACTGGGACTGACACCAAGAATCACCTATCCAGCAAATCTGAATATAATACTTCAAGGGAAAAAAATGGTCATTTAGTGATATAGACGACTTTCAAGAATTCATGTTGAGGAAAAGACCAGATCTGTATTTAAAAATTTGACTTTCAAATACAAGAATCAAGAGAAGCATGAAAAGGTAAACAGAAAAGAAAAATCATAAAAGACTCTCTAAAGCTGAACTGTTTACATTACTACATGGAAAGAAAATATTTTTAACTCAAATATTTTCTCAGTATTTGGCTAGTTGGAGAGATTGTACACACACACACACACACACACACACAGAGCATAGGATGTGTTATATTATAAAAGATGATATCCATACACACACACACACACAAAAATTAAGGTGTGAAAGAGGAAAATTCTGGGAAGAGAAAGGGAGTAAAAGAATGGGGCAGGCTATAACTCATAAAAGAGATGAGAAAAATCTTATTCAATGGAGAAGATAAGGGAGAAGGGGAGGTGGGGAATAAATCTACTCTTCCCACATGTGGCTGAGGAGGGAATAACATGCTCACTAAATTTGATATGAAAATTTATATCACACCACAGGAAAGTAGGAGAGGAGGCCCCAAGTGGAGCAAGGGGAATGTTAGAAGGGAGGGCAAATGGGAGAAGGGAGTCAGTAGAAATAAACACTTTTGAGAAGGGACAAGGTGAATTGTACGGGGGAAAATAACAGGGGATAGGGTAGGAGAGAAGGCAATATAATTAGTATTACACAACATAATTATTATGGAAGTCTTTTGCAAAACAGTACATATTTAGTCTGTATTCAATTGCTTTCCTTCTCAGTGGGGCTGGGGAGTTGGAATGCAAAGTATTAGAAACTAATGTTGAGAATTTTTATTGCATATAATCAGGAAATAAGAACTACAGGGAATGGGGTATGGAAATTTATCTTGCCCTGCAAGAAAAGAGAGAAAATGGGGATAGGAGAGGGGTGGGGTGTGATGGAGGGGAGGGTACATTGAGGCAAGGAGTAATCAAAATGTAAGGTATTAGGAAGCAGGGGGAGGAGAGTGATGGGGAGAATAATTGGACATGTTACAAAGTGAAGTAAAAGCAATTAGTATTAAAACAATTGACTGAATTAATTACTGAGAATAAATCAATGACATCTTTCATTTGGAGAAAAGAATGTCATTCTAAATTTCCTAGAGGAAGATAATCTCGGGTAAAATTTGGCACTGGTAGAAAAGTCAAGGTTTTAAGGGTAAATTTGATTTTATGATTGCCATTTAATCAGGAACTAGACCAAGTATAGAAAGGCATGTAAGCCACTTAAGACTTGCCTCAAAAGATGTTCCTTAGCCAATGTGAAATTATAGTCATATCTGAAACCTGGTTATTGGAACTTGCTATTTTAAGATGCTATGGAACTATTAAGTGACTATTCTTCTGAGTCTAACTCCAGGTATGGGTAGCAAGAAAGGTGATCTAAGCCTGCAATCTATGATGCCAGTAAGCTGATGAGATGCTGGTATGAACTGCATAAGGTGATCTCAAGGGAAGGGTGGGACAGCAGCTGTTCAGCATAGGCTGAGGTGGGATTCTCCTGACTCAATTTCCCCACTGACACCTGACAGAATTTAAGCCTGACTGAATGCAAGTGGATAATCTAATCCTGCCTGGAACTGACATGAAGTTCAGGACATATTGTATCCCTGCAAAGTCTGTGCTCTTGGTGTCAATTTCCTATAGTCAAAAGATTTGTAAGCTTAATACCAGATCTATTCAATTATAGATAATTGGTAGGGGAGCATCCGAGGTTGTCTAAAATTAAGCTATTAGACATAGGACTTTAGACCAACAACATTAAGTTAGGGTCCTTTAATTCTCAGTAATACTGTGGAGACAATTAGGTCAAAAGCTTGAGAAGTTAGCAACATAAATATTATTTGTGTCTTAGTGGGTTAATGTTTAAAAAAAAATTATTTTGTGGTCCATATTGTGAGTGCTTTAAAAAGAAGTACCACCTGACCAAAAGTTTGAATTGTTTTATCTATTATAAACTGTGTTAAAAATAAATGTAAAGAAATAAAGTGTTATAGTCATCTAAAAAAATTTAGTTTGGTGCTATAACCACTCCATTTCCGTTCTTCCCATCAGTTTACTGAAGCAAACAGCTCATTTTGAACAAAGTTCTAATAGGGCTTAATAGTACTATGAAAATTTTTGTTTTGATAACAAAGCCATCAAATACACCTATAGTGGCCAAAGGCTCTCTTCTTTAAATTCAAAAATTCAAAACTCCCCAAGAAAGCCTGAAGCCAACTAAAGTTGACCCAGTTTGTAATTCTATCCCACTGGAACTAAGATAGTGGTATTGCAAATTCTAAATCTCATGGTAAACTTCACTTTAAGTAAATATAATCTTTGTCAATACAAAATTCTAAATTAGATTATATCTATGGGAGGGGTGTATATTAGTTTTATGAAAATAGTTGTGAACTGAGCCTATTTCAGACTAAAAGAATGTTAATTAAAAAATAGATTGGCAAATTATCAGGAACATGAAAGATACATTTAAGGAGGCTAGATGGAAACTTTGTCATCTAACAAATAGAAAATTTCTCTCTTTTTCAAGTAAAAAAAAAAAGTCAAGAATGTGAAAAAAGAATTCACTGAAAAGAAGAACTCCTTAAAAAGGATAATTGGACAAATGGAAAAGGAAGTGCAAAAACTGACTGGAGAAAATAACTCTGTAAAAGGAACGATTGGACAGATGAAAAAGAAGATGCAAAAATTAACTGAAGAAAACAATTTGATAAAAATTAGAATTGGGCCAATAGAAGCTAATGACTCTAGAAGACATCAAGAATCATTCAAAGAGAATCTAAAGGATGAAGTGGTAAAAGAAAATGAAATATTTCTAGTTGGAAAACAACTGACCTGGAAAATAGATCCAGGAGGAAAAAAATCTAAGAATTATTGGCCTACAAGTAAGCCATGAAAAAAACATCCTGGATTATATCTTCCAAAAAATCATCAAGAAAAACTGCGCAGAAGTCCTAGATCCAGAGGATGAAATAGTCATCAAAATAATCCACTGTTCATCTCCTGGAAAGGATCCCAAATTAAAAACAACAAGGAACATCATTGCCAAATTCCAGAACTATCAAGTGAAGGAGAAAATACTACAAGCAGCCAGAAAGAAATGATTCAAATATTGAGGAGCTACAGTCAGGATCACACAGGACCTTGCAGGTTCTACATTGAAAGATCAAAGGAATCGGAATATGCTATACTGCAAGGCAAAGGAGCAGGGACTACAGCCAAGGATCAATTACCCAGCAAAGTTGAGTATAATATTTTAGTCAAGGAGATGGCTATTCAATGAAATAAGGAATTTCCAGACATTCCTGATGAAAAGGCCAGAGTTCAATAGAAAATTCGATCTTCAAACACAAGTTTCAAGAGAATCATGAAAATGTAAACAGGGGGAAAAAACTTGTTATGCAATTTGGGCATACTGTTTACATCCCTATAAGGGAAGATGATACTTGTTAATCTTGAGAATTGTATATTTATCATGGTACATAAAAGAGATATGGACAGATATAGAGACCTGTATAAAGTAAATGATATGATGGTAAAAATGCGATTTAAGGGAGTGAAGGGATTGTAACAGGAGACATGAAATGGAGGAGGCACACAATGGTAAATTACATCACAGGAAGAGGCAAAATATTATAATACTGTAGAGGGAAAAAGGGGAGGGATGTGAACATTGTTTGATATTTACTCTCATCTGATTTGGTTCAAAGAGAGAACAACAAACCTAGCTAAGTACAGAAATCTGACTAGCTCTATAGACAGTAGGAGGGGAAAAGGGAAAGACAAGGGAGAGGAAACTAAAAGGGAGGGAAGAAGTAGTAAAGATAAAGGGGAGCAAAAGGGAGAGGTGCTAGAAAAAGGAAGGGAAGACTGAGGGAGGTGGTGGCCAAAAATTAAAACTCTATAGAGGAGGAGAAGGGAGAAAGGATAATTAAAAACACAAATGGGGGAAAAGAGGATAGAGGGAAACCTCCCCCTCTCAGGACTTGATAAATCTAACTTCAAAATAAACAAGAAATGAGTTAAGGAGGTGAATTAAACTATGGGTAAGGTATATATGATAGATCACAGGAGAAAATTTAATGGTGATAGAAAGGAATATATCTTTTTCTCAACAGTACACGGCACATATACAAAAACTGACAATATACTAGGGCATAAACTCTTCATGATCCAGTGCAGAAAGGCAGAGAGAGTCAACGCATCCTTCTCAGATCATAATGCAATACAAATTATATGTAATAAAAGACCATGGAAAGATAGATGAAAAATTAATCTGAAACTAAATAATCTTATGTTAAAGAATGAGTGGGTTAAATGACAAATCATAGAAACAATCAACAATTTCATTCAAGAGAATGAAAATAATGAGACAACCTACCAAATTTTATGGGATACTCCAAAAACAATTCTTAAAGGAATATTTATATCTTTGAACGCCTACATGAATAAAGTAGAGAAAGAGGAGATCAACGAATTGGACATGCAGCTGATAAAGCTAGAAATAGAACAAACTGAAAATACCCAAGTAAATACCAAATTAGAAATACTGAAAACTAGAGGAGAGATTAACAAAATTGAAATTAAGAAATTAAAAAAATTATTGAACTAATAAATAAATAATAAAACTAATAAATAAACCTTTGGTCAATTTGATTAAAAAAAAAGAAAGAAGAAAACCAAATTACCAGTATCAAAAATAAAAAGGGTGAACTCACGTCAAATGAGCAGGAAATTGAAACAATAATTAGAAATTACTTTCTCCAACTGTTTGCCCATAAATTATACAATCTGTATGAGATTGATGATTATTTTAAAAAATGTGAATTGCCCAGGATAAGAGAAGAAGAAGTGGAATACTTAAATAAGCACATCTCAGAAAAAAAGATATTGAACAAGTCATCAATGAAATCTCTAGAAAAAAAATCTCTAGGGCCAAATGGATTTACAAGTGAATTCTATTAAATATTTAAAGAACAGTTAATTCTAATGCTATATAGATTATTTGGGAAAATTAGGGAAGAAGGAGTCCTCCCAAATTTTTTTAGGATACTAATATGGTTCTGATACCTAAACCAGGAAGAGCCAAAACAGAGAAAAAAATTATAGGCCAATTTCTCTAATGAACATAGAAGCAAAAATTTTAAATAAGATATTAGCAAAAAGAATACAGCAACTTATCACAAGAATAATACATTATGATCAGATAAGATTTATACCAGGAATGCAGGACTGGTTCAATATTACGAAAAGTATTAGCATTATTGATCATATCAACAACAAAACTAACAGAAACACATGATTATCTCAATAGGTACAGAAAAAGCTTTGGACAAAATATAACACCCATTCCTATTGAAAACACTGGAAAGCATAAGAATAAATGGAACTTTCCATAAAAATAATAAGTAGTATCTACCTTAAAACTGCAGCAATCATCATTTGCAATGGGGATAAGTTAGATGCATTTCCATTAAGATCAGAGGTGAAACAAGGATGTCCATTGTGACCACTATTATTCAATATGGTACTAGAAATGTTAGCTGTGTAGCAAGAAGAGAAGAAAAAAAACTGAAGGAATTAGAATAGTCAAAGAAGAAACTAAGTTACCACTCTTTGCAAGATGATATACTTAGAGAATCCCAGAGAATCAAGTAAAAAGCTACTTGAAATAATAAACAACTTTGGCAAAGTTGCAGGTTACAAAATAAACCCACACAAATCTTTTGCATTCCTATATATTACTAACAAAGCTCAACAGCATGAGATAGAAAGAGAAATCCCATTTAAAGCTAGGGTAGACAGTATAAAATATTTGGGAGTCCACCTACCAAAACAAATTCAGGGACTATATGAATATAATTATAAATTATTTTTTGCATAAATAAAGTCAGACCTAAGTAAGTGGAAAACCATCAGTTGCTTGTGAGTAGACTAGGCCAATATAATAAAAATGATAATTCTACCGAAATTAATTTACTTATTCAGTGCCATACCAATGAAACTATTAGATTTTTCTAGAGCTAGAAAAAATAATATCAAAATTCTTCTGGATTAACAAAAGGTCCAAAATATCAAGGGAACTAATAAAAAGAAATGCTAGTAAAGGTGGCCTAGCCCTACTGTAACTCGTATTGTATTATAAAGCAGCAGTTATCAAAACCACTTGGTACTGGCTAAGAAGCAGAGGGGTAGACAAGTAGAATAGATTAGGTGCTCAAGACATGGTAGTCAGTGAATATAGCAATCTGCTGTTTGATAAACCCAAGGACCCCAGCTTCTGGGATAGGAACTCACTGTCGACAAAAATTTCTGGAAAAATTTGATAACAGTGTGGTAGAAACTGGGCATAAATCAGTTCCTGACACCATACACAAGAATAAGGTCCAGATGTATACCTGATCTAGGTATAAGGATTGATAGTATAAACAAATTAGTGGAGCAAGGAATAGAGTATTTAACAGATTTATGGAGAATGGATAAATTTTTGACTAAACAAGAGATAGAAAATATTATGAACTGCAAAATAGATAATTTTGATTACATTAAACTGAAAAGTTTTTGTACAGACAAATCCAATGCAATCAAATTTAGGAGGGAAGCAGAAAAATGGAAAAGAATTTTTGCAACTAGTGTTTGTGATAAAGGCCTCATTTGTAAAATATGTAGAGAACTGAGTTAAATGTACAAGAATACAAGTCTTTCCCCATTTGATAAATGGTCAAAGGATATGGAGAGTTGGTTTTCAGAGGAAGAAATCAAAGCTATCTGTAGTCATATGAAAATATGTTCTAAATCATTATTGATTAGAGAGATGCAAATCAAAATAACTCTGAGATACCACATCATACCTATCACATTGGCTAACATAACAAAACAGGAAAATGATAAATGTTGGAGAAGATGTGGAGATTTGGAACACTAATTCATTGTTGGTGGAACTGTGAGCTGATACAACCATTCTGGAGAGCAATTTGTAACAATGCTCAAAGGGCTACAAAAATGTGCATATCCTTTGATGCAACAATACTACTTCTAGAACTGTATTGCCAAGAGATCATAAAAATGGGGAAAGATCCCACGTGTACAAAAATTTTTATAGCAGCTCTCTTTGTGGTGGCCAAAAACTGGAAATCAAGAGCTATCAATTGGGGAATGGTTGAATAAATTGTGGTATATGAATATAATGGAATACTATTGTGCTATAAGAAATGATTAACAGGAACATTTCTGAGAGGCCTGGAAATACTTACATGAACTGATGCTGAGTGAAAGGAGCAGAACCATGAGAACTTTGAACACAGAAACAACCACAGTGTATGAGGAATTTTTCTGGTAGACTTAGTACTTCATTGCAATGCACGGACTTAAAAAATTCTCAATGGACTCTTTTGGCAAAACGGTTTCCACATTCAGAGACAGAACTATGGAATTCGATTGTAGAATGAAGCAGACCATTTTCTTTTGTATTATGTTTTCTTTTGTTTTGCTTCATTATTTATCCCATTCATTTCAATTCTTCTGTGCGACATGACTAAAGTTAAAATATATTTAATAGGAATGTATGTGTAGAACCTATATAAAATTATATGCCATCTCACGAGGGAGTAGGGTGGGAAGGAGGAAGGATGGGAAGGGAGGGTAAAATATCTAAGTAATATGGAAGTGATTGTATAACACTGAAAAGAAATAAAATAATTTAATTTAAAAATATATTTTATACAGGTAGGAACTTTTACCTTTTCTTTGATTTCTTGGGATACAGACTTAGTAATGGTATTGCTAAATCAAAGGGTATACACAGGATTACAGTGCTTTTGTCATAATTCCATATTATTCTCCAGAATGGATGGACTAGTTTACAACTCCACCAGCAATGTACTAGTGACCCAGTTTTCCAATCTCTTCTAGAATTTTTCATTTTCTTCTTTGGCATGTTAGTTAATCTTATAGTTGTGGTGTAGTGCCTCACAGCCATTTTAATCCACACTTCTCTAATAAGTAGTGATTTAGGGTGCTTTTCATGTAACTATTGATAGCTTTGATTTCTTTTCCTGAAAATTTCCTGTTCTTATCTTTTGACCATTTATGAACTAAGGACTGGTTTGTAATTTTATAAATTTTACTCAGTTTCCTATATATTTTGAGAAATGAGACCTTTATCAGAGAAACTTGCTATAATTTTTTCCTGTTTTCTCTTTTCCTTCTAATTTTTGACTGTTTTAGTTTTGTTTGTCCAGAAGTATTTAATTTCATATAATCAAAATTATCTGTTTTATTTCCCATAATCCTCTTTTGTTTGATCATAAACTATTCTCTGGCTATAAACTTGGTATTTGTTATGATATGCTGATCTATAAGTAGTTTCTTTCAAACCATTTTCTAATTTTCCCAGCAGGTTTTGTCAAATAATTACTTGTCCCCCAAAATTTATGTCTTTGTATTTATCAAACAATATGTTACTATGGCCATTTACTATTGTGCATTGTGCACCTAATCTATTCCACTGATGCGTCACTTCATGTCTTAGCTGGTACCAGATTGTTTTGAAAATTGCCATTTTGTAATATATTTTGAGATCTGGAATTGCTAGACTCCCTTCCTTAACATTTGTTTTACACTGATTCCCTTAATGTTCTTTGTCCTCTTATTTCAGAAGAATTTTGTTACTAATATCTGTATTTCCATATAATAATCCTTTATTATATTCATTGGTACAATATTAAGTAAATGAATTCATTTAAGATAGTTATTTTTATTATATTGGTTCAGCCTATCCATGAACAATTAATGTTTCTCTGTGTTTCTTAGTGTGAAAAATGTTTTGTTCATATTATCCCTGGTTTTGTCTTGGCAGGTAGGTCCTGAATATTTTATATTTTCTCCAGTTATTTTAAAGGGAATTTCTCTTTCTATCTCTTCCTACTGGCTTTTGTTGGTAGTATATGGAAATGCTGATTATTGATGTAGTTTTATTTTATATCCTGTAACTTTGCTGAAATTGTTAATTGATTCAAGGAGTTTTATAGTTGATTCTCTATGGTTCTATAAGTGTACCATCATATCATCTGAAAGAAGAATAGTTTTGCTTCCTCATTGCTTATTTTAATTCCTCCAGTTTCCTTTTCTTGTCTTATTGCTGTACATATTGAATAATAGTAGTAATAATGACCTCTTTGATTCACCTCTGATCTTATTAGAAAGGCTTCAAGTTTATTTCTATTATAGATAATTGTTGCCATTGGCTTTAGATAGATACTATTTATCATTTTAAGAAAGCTCCATGGATTTCTATGCTTTGCAGTGTTTTTGGTAGGAATAAGTGTTGTGTTTTGTCAAAGGTTTTTTTCCCTGCACTTCTTTTGATAGTCATATGAATTTTGTAGATTTTGTTATTAATATACTCAATCATGCTGATGATTTTCCTAATACTGAATCAACCTTGAAATCCTGGCAAAAATACAACCTGGTTAAAGTTATGATCTTTATGATGTAGTCCTGTAATTTTCATACTACCATTTTATTTAATTTTTTGCATCAATATTCATTAGAGAAATTGCTCTACAATATTCTGCATTTTGACTCTGTCTAGATTAGTATCAAGTCCACATTTATATCGTAAAAGCAATTTTGTAGATTGCCAGGTCTAGAGGCCTGTGTGGGCTACCCGAGTCTTTCTTACTTCACCTCCGAGGTCTTCGGTTGGCAAAAACCGGATGCTCATATGAGAGAAAGGACGTTCCAGAGTCGAACAAGGGTTGAGCTTTATTTCAGGATCTAGTTACAAGTGCAGGGGGGTCTTCCTTAGGAGGAAGAGGGGGAGATTTCCTAAGGAGGCTAAGATCTTAAGGGATTGGAAGTAGAAGTACAAGTGGGGAGAGAGGGGGAGGGGAGAGAGGAAAGAAGAAAGCGGAGCCTACTGTCCTCTTGGCTCCTCACGTGCTAAGAGAGCTTTCAGGCTTCCTCAATCCTACTTAACCTTCAGCAGCATAGTTTGCATCTAAATACCGTGCTGTTAGGTAACTAGGTGTGCTCCAATCCGGGACAATCTCGAGGGCGGGGAGATCTCTCTCCCATCACGTTTCTCATGGGAAGAGGCGGAATTACTCGAGATAGTTCGGTTCACCTCGATTCCCTGCCGTTCCTGGGGGGGGGGTCTCGTGAGAGCTCTAAGATTTAGAAGCTCCCACCTTTACCCGCCTGAGACTGTCCACACGGAATTGAGCTTCCAATCCCAACAGTAGATCTCCTCCTTTTGCCTATTTTTAAAAAATGTATGATATTGAGATTGATTGTTCCTCAAAAGTTTGATAGAATTCACTTGTAAATCCATCTGATCCTGTGAATTTTTTTCTTATGAAATTCATTAATGGCTTATTCAATTTCTTTTTCTAAGATAAGGTTATTTATATTTACTCTCTTATTAATTTGAGCATTTTATCTTTTGGTAATATTTATCCATTTCACCTATGTTGTCAGTTTTTCTGGGATATAATTCTATAAAATTTCTCCTAGTTATTACTTTAATTTCATTTTCACTGTTGGTGCACTTAGCCTTTTCATTTTTGAAACTGGTAATTTAGTTATCTTCTTTTGTAAAATCAAATTAACCAAAGGCTTACCAATTTTATTTTTTAAATAAAATTTATCTATTCATTTATCAATTATTGTTTATTTGTTAATTCATTTTTTAACTTTCACTTTTACAAATCTCTCATTTGGTTTTCAGGATTTCCATTGTGTTGTTTCATTGGTTATTTTGAATTTTTTCTTTACCTACTTCTTTTAGATACATCCCCAATTCATTTACCTGCTTCTTTTTCTCTTATTGGTGAAAGCATTGAGAAACATCATTTTCCCCAAGTACTGCTTTGACTGTATCCCTCAAATTTTAGAATGTTGTCACACTGTGAAGATTCCTGTTAATGAAATTATTGATCCAATTTTTTTCTTTGACCCACTAATTCTTTATAATTAGATTAGTTAGTTTCTTACTAACTTTTAATTTGTGCTCCCATGTCTCTTTATTAAATTTAATTATTTATCACATTATGGTCTGAAAAGGGTGCTTTTAATAGTTCTGCTTTTCTGCATTTTGCTGTGAGAATTTTATGTCCTTATATATGGTCAATTTTTGTGAAGGTCCCTTGTACAGATAAGAAAAATTTATACTCCTTTCTATTCCAATTCAGTTTTCTCTAAAGGTTTATCATATCAAATTTTAATACAATTCTATTCATCTTTGTAAATTGTTTCTTGTTTTTTTTATAGATAAATTTATTTAATAGTGAAAGGAGAAGGTTAGGGTACCCTAACAGGGTAGTTTTTTTTAATGTCCTCCTCTAATTCATTTAAATTTTCCTTAAAGAATTTGGATTTTATTCCATTTGGTGCATATATTTTTATTATTGATATTCTTTCATTCTCTATGGCTTCTTTTAGCAAGATATAGTTTCCCTTTTAATTGGAATTAATTTTGCTTTTGCTTTTTCTGAGATCATATCTACTTCTGCCTTTTTTTTTTTTTTTTTTTGCTTTCTTTTTACTTCGGTTGAAGTATAGTAGACTCTTTTTCAGCCTTTACTTTTAACTCCATATATGTCTTTTCTGTTTCAAGTCTGTTCCTTATAAGCACCATAATGTTGCCATTCTGGTTTCTAATCCATTTTATTATCTGCTTCTGTTTATTGAATGAGCTCAGCCCACTCACAGTTATGACTAATAACTGTGCACTTCCCATCCTATTTTCTTCTGTTTATCCTTTTATCTCTTTTTATTATATCCCTCCTTAAATGTCTATTTTGCTTCTGACCATTGTCTTTTATGGTCTTTTATCTACCTTGCCTTTTATTGTCCCCCACCCCCCACATGTATTTTTCTTATTCCTTTCCCCTCCTACTTCCCTTTTGGATAAGATAGATTTTTACTACCAATTATATTTATTCACACATCTTTGTCTATATTATTTTTTTGCAACCAGTTTAGATGTGAGTGAAATTCATGCATTGCTCCTCCTACTATTTTCCCCTCCACTGGTGAAAGCTCTTCATTCCCTTATGCACTTCTTTTATGTGAGAGAATTATCCCCATTCTTCCTTTTCCTTCTTCCTTCTTCCAGGGCATCTGTCTTTCTCATCTATCCATTATTTTTTACATCTTCCCAATGTAATTGTCTCATCCTCACAATCTCTTCTATGTAGAATTCTTTAAACTGTTCTAATGATACTTGTAGCACTTCCCCAAATAGTTAAACCTTAAAGCTAAACAGTTTAACCTTATTGCATCCTTCTTGATTTCTCTTTTCTGTTTATGCTTCTCTTGTACCTTGTATTTGAAAGTCACAGCTTCTATTCAGCTGTTTTTTTTTTTTTTCCATTAGGAATGGTTAGGCTTTAATACTAGCTCCTCTAAACTCTGGAATATCACTTTCCAGGCCCTCTAATCCCTTAATGTAGAAGCAGCTAGATTTTGTCTTATCCTGATTGTGTTTCCACAATATTGAATTGTTCTTGCTTGCAGTATTTTCTCCTTGAACTGGGAGCTCCGGAATTTGGCTACAATCTTCCTAGGAGTTTTCCCTTTCATATCTCTTTCAGGAGGCAATAGGTAGATTCTTTCAATATATATTTTATCCCCTGGCTCTAGATTATCAGGGAAGTTTTCCTTCATAATTTCTTGAAATAATGATGTCTAGACTCTTTTTTTATCATGGTTTTCAGGTAGACCAATAATTTTTAAATGATCTCTCCTGGATCTATTTTGCAGGTCAGTTGTTTTCCCAGCAAGATATGTCACACTGTCTACTATTTTTCATTCCTTTTGTTTTGTTTTATAATTTCTTGATTTTTCATGAAATCATTTTCATAAAATCATTTACTTTCATCTGCTCCATTCTAATCTTTAAGGAATTATTTTCATCAGTGGGTTTTTAGACCTCCTATTCCATCTGGCCAATTCTGCTTTTTAAGGCATTCTTCTCCTCATTGACTTTTTGGATCTTTTTTGCCTGTTTGGTTAGTCTATTTTTTTAAAATGTTATTTTCTTCATCTTTTTTGGTGGTCCCTTTTAGGAGACTGTTGGCTTATTTTTCATGATTTTCTTGCATCATTCACATTTCTCTTTCCAATGTTTCCTCCACTTCTCTTACTTTATTTTCAAAGTACTTTTTTTCAGATTTTTTTTCTCCACTTCTCTTACTTTATTTTCAAAGTCCTTTTTTTCAGATTTTCCATGCCCTGATACCAACTCATATTTTTCTTGGAATCTTTGGATGTAGGAACTTGACATTGTTGTCTTCTTGTGTTTGTATATTTTGGGCATCCTTGTCACCAAAGTAAGATTCTACAGTCTGATTCTTTTTCCAGTTTTTGCTCATTTCTCCTGTCATTTACTTGACTTTTGAACTCTTAGACAAGGTAGTTCTCTTCTTGCCATGAGGGTACAGGGGTGTACTTTCATCTCCTTGATCCTCTAATAATCTGTGAGCTAAGAACTCCATAAACAGCTGCTGCATATGCCCCTGCTGCTACTGTGGCTGCCATGGGCTCCTCCCTCCTCCACTGTCCTGGGGTTGAAGCCTGAACATGTTAATCCCTTACACAGGTCCCACAGGTTTTTTTCCACTGACCTTCCAATTTGTCCTGTGTGTTTTGGGGTTGTGAATTTTGGAAAACACCACAGCGGCCAGAGATTCAGTCCCCCCAAGATCTGCCAAAGTTCTATCTGTGTGATACACAGTGGATTGTGCTCTGCTCTCAGTATGAAAGACACTTCCCATTGACTTTCTTGGCTGTCTTGGACTAGAGATTTGCTTCACTCCATAATTCTGGGAGTTCTACAGCTCCAGAATTTATTTAGAATCATTTTTGCAGGTATTTGCCTGGGTTTCCATTAGGCCAATTTTTTTTTAATTTATCTTTTAACATTTATTTTCACAAAATTTTGGGGTACAAATTTTCTCCCCTTTTATCCCCTCCCCCCCCCATACCCAAGCATTCTAGTTGCCCCTGTGACCAATCTGCTCTCTCCTCTATCCTCCCTCCCTGCCCTTGTCTCCATCTTCTCTTTTGTCCTGTAGGGCCAGATAGCTTTCTTAACCCCTTAACCTGTATTTCTTATTTCCCAGTGGTAAGAACATTACATTTGATCCTAACACTTCAACTTCTTTAGCTCCCTCCCTCTCCACCCCTTCCCCTTGGAAGACAAGCAATTCAATATAGGCCAAATCTGTGTAGTTTTGCAAATGATTTCCATACTAGTTGTGTTGTATAAGACTAACTATATTTCCCTCCATCCTATCCTGTCCCCCATTACTTCTATTCTTTTATGATCCTTTCCCTCCCCATGAGTGTCGGCCTCGGATTGCATTCTCCCCCCCATGCCCTCCCCTCTATCCTCCCCCCCACCCTGCTTGTGCCCCTGTCCCCCACTCTCCTGTATTATGAGATAGGTTTTCCTATCAAAATGAGTGTGCATTTTATTCTTTCCTTTAGCAGATTGTGATGAGAGTAGACCTCATGTTTTTTTCTTGCCTCCCCTCTTTATCCCTCCACTAATAAGTCTTTTGCTTGCCTCTTTTACGAGAGATAATTTGCCCCATTCACCTTCTCCCTTTCTCCTCCCAATATTTCTCTCTCACTGCTTGATTTCATTTTTTTTTAAGATATGATCCCATCCTCTTCAAATCACTCTGTGCACTCTGTCTCTATGTATGTGTGCGTGTGTGCATGTGTGTGTATGTACTCCCATCCAGTACCCAGATACTGAAATGTTTCAAGAGTTACAAATATTGTCTTTCCATGTAGGAATGTAAACAGTTCAACTTTAGTAAGCCCCTTATGACTTCTCTTTGCTGTTCACCTTTTCATGGTTCTCTTCATTCTTGTGTTAGAAAGTCAAATTTTCTTTCCAGCTCTGGTCTTTTCATCAAGAAAATTTGAAAATCCTCTATTTCATTGAAAGACCATTTTTTCTCCTGAAGTATTATACTCAGTTTTGCTGGGTAGGTGATTCTTGGTTTTGGTCCTAGTTCCTTTGACTTCTGGAATATCCTATTCCATTCCCTTCGATCCCTTAATGTAGAGGGTGCTAGATCTTGTGTTATCCTGATTGTATTTCCACAATACTTGAATTGTTTCTTTCTAGCTGCTTGCAATATTTTCTTTTTCACCTGGGAATTCTGGAATTTGGCCACAATGTTCCTAGGAGTTTCTCTTTTGGGATCTCTTTCATGCGGTGTTCTGTAGATTCCTTGAATATTTATTTTGCCCTCTGGTTCTAGAATCTCAGGGCAGTTTTCCTTGATAATTTCATGGAAGATGATGTCTAGGCTCTTCTTTTGATCATGGTTTTCAGGTAGTCCCAAAATTTTTACATTGTCTCTCCTGAATCTATTTTCCAGGTCAGTTGTTTTTCCAATAAGATATTTCACATTATCTTCCATTTTTCGAATTTTCTCGCTATGTTCTGTGATATCTGTCTTTCTCATAAATTCCTTAGCGTCCATCTGTACCATTCCAGTTTTGAAAGATCTGTTTTCTTCAGTGAGCTTTTGAATCTCCTTTTCCATTTGGCTAATTCTGCTTTGGAAAGCATTCTTCTCCTCATTGGCTTTTTGAACCTCTTTTGCCAATTGAGTTAGGCTAGTTTTCAAGGTGTTAATTTCTTCACCATTTTTTTGGTTCTCCTTTAGCAGGGAGCTAATCTGCTTTTCATGCTTCTCTTTCATCCCTCTCATTTCTCTTCCCAGTTTTTCCTCCACCTCTTTAACTTGATTTTCAAAATTCTTTTTGAGCTCTTCCATGGCCTGAGCCCATTGAGTGGGCTGGGGCACAGAATCCTTGATTTCTGTGTCTTTGCCTGATGGTAAGCATTATTCTTCCTCATCAGAAAGGAAGGGAGGAAGTGTCTTTTCTCTGAGAAAGTACCTTCAATGGTTTTATTTCTTTTCCCTTTTCTGGGCATTCTCCCCAGCCAGTGGCTTGACCTCTGAATATTCTCCTCACACCCACCTCGCCTCCTGGTCCTCCCAGCCAGCGTTTGGGGACTGAGATTCAAATGCTGCTTCCTGCCTTATGGCTTTTGGTGGGGGCAGGGCTGCTATTCAGTTTGAGAATTAAGTTCAGATGGTCAGGTCGGGGCAGGGCCGCCTCTCAGGCACCGTTCCCTCGGGGGGTTTATGCACAGACCTTCCACAATAGATCCAGGCTCCCGCCCACTTGGGGAGCCCCTCTCTGGAGGTGCCTCTCAGCTTCTATCTCCCCGGGGGGGGCCCGAGCCATGGGGACACCCCACTCCCCTCTTGACCCGCCAAAGAGACTCTCTCACCGACCCTCGTCACCTGTGGGTGGGGGGGCTTGTGCCGCCACTGGATATCCCGTCCCTGAAGCCTGCTCGGATCTGTACCTCTCGGAGCCCCGGCTGCCGCAGGTCTGGACTGGGCTCCACGTCTGCAGCGCAACAGACCTTTTGCGAGAGGTTTGCAGGTCCCTCTGTGGGTGGAGGGACCCGCGTGGCTGTTGGAGATCCCATCTCCGTCTCCGTAGCCCGCTCGGATCTTTTCTTCACGGTGTTGCGGCCGCTGCAGGGCTGCACTCAGCTCCCAGTCCTGGCACCCAGTCCACAGAGCGAAGGACCCCCCGCGAGAGGTTTGCAGGTCTCTCCGGAACAGAAATCTCCCTAGCTCCAATATTCTGTGGCCTCTGGGTGCAGAATTCGCCGTGAGTTACTCCCCTCTAGCCATTCTGTGGGTTGTGGGTTCGGAGCTATGTGTGTGTGCGTCTTTCTACTCCGCCATCTTGGCTCCGCCCCCCCATTTGGCCAATTTTTAAAGGTGTTGTTTTTGCATCAGTGTTTTTATCCTTCTTTTGCTGTGCTGTTAATTGTGCTTTTAAACTGTTTGTTTTTTTTTTTCATTTCTTTGCTTAATCTTTCTCAACCTCTATTATTTGATTTTGAAAATCATTGTGGCTTCTTTGGGAATTCTTGTTGAGCTTGTAAACAATTCACATTTTACTTGAAGCTTTGTCCTAGCTGCTTGACTTTATTGTCTTCTTTTGAGTTTGTTTCTTGATGTTTCCTGTCACTGTAGTAGCTTTTTATGCTCATGTTAATATTTTGTTGTTTGTTCAATTTTTTTCACCCTATTTGTTAATTTGAAATTTTGTGTTTATGTTGGATCTTGCTCCTAGTTTCTGGTGGAACAATGGGAAGGGTATTCCATGAATTTTCAGGCTTTTTCTCATTGCAGTTTTCCAATCTAATCCTGGAAATTAGGAAGTTTTTGGTGTTTGCAAGAGGATATGATCAGGAGAGAAGTGTGGTCACTACTCTCTTAGTTTTCCCTATGACCAGTATGCAAGAAGAACCCCTGGTTACTTGGAAAAGCAAACACCATTGCTCACCAGATCCCCACATCCCTTGAAACCTGAAATGATACTTTTCCTCAGTCTCCCTTATTCCTTGATGACAAAAGAGAAACTCTTCCTTCATTTACTGTTGCCCCAAAGTGCTCCTTTCTGCTCTTGAACCATGATCCAGAAATAAGTATAGGCACTGGAGCTGCCAAATAGCATCTAGTCCTGCATCAAATTCTAACACATCCTGTAATCCCTTTCTGGCCATTTGCCAGGTCTCCTGGAAGTTCCTGAAGCTGCTGCCACTTCTGTCACCAGTACCGAGTTCCATCTCTGGTGTTTCATGCATATGGGCTCCAGACTGACTTCCTCCCCTGTGCCACATATTTCTTTCTGACCTCTTATATTTTCTTGGGCCCAAAGGATGTCTCACTATTATCTTTAATTGTCTCTACCATGCCAGCATTCAGTTTGAGGCATTATTTCATAGTCATTTAGAGGGGAATGTAGGCAGAACTCAGCTGAATGGTTTCTCTTTTCTGCCATCTTGGCTCCAACCCAGAAGTTCAGTTACTCATCTCCTGAAAATGTCATTTTATCCACTTGTACAATATTATGCCAACAAATAAATGCAAAGGGTTTATAGTACGATAGCAACTTATCTTAGATCATTTCTATTTGAATTCCATAAAAAGAATGTGAATGTGGTAAAGATGATAGGAATAGTAAAGTTATGTTCATTTTGCACTTCAATGTTTGTAGAGTCTTTGTTTACATTACTTCATTTGATCTTCACAACAACCCTGTGTGGTAGAAAATATAGCTATTATTTTGAACCATTTAAGATAGGGTAAGTGGGATTGATACAAGCTAAGTGTCTCACTTGTGGTCACAAAGCTGGCAAGTATAAAAATAGAATTTTACTCAATTATTTTTGAATCTAGTTTCTCAGATCTATATCCTATTTCATGCTGTACCTCTATGACTAATGTCAACTACCATGCATAATTAATTTTAAGAGAAAATCACTATTTTATAATTGTACATTAAAAACATTTTAAAATAATTAAATTGACACTGTAGATAAGAAAATATACAGCAAACAATCCACATCAAATGAAAATGACTTTTTACCTGTCTACTGTAATAATAAATTACTTTGTCATTCTTAATTGTCTGATGATATAATTTTCTAACATCTTAGTCATATCTTTTTTCACAGTACCTACTAAAACTTAAAATAATAAAATGAATATTCTTTTCATTTGAAACATATCAAAGCAATAATCATTCAGTTATTTTCTGTGAGATTTTTGACCATTTAGAGATCATGTAGTGCATGCTGTTTTTTCTATGACAATATTTCTTAAAGTTGTCTTGCTTCAATTCAAGGATAAATAAAATAATTTCTTCCTATTCTTGGATTTCAATCTACTTACCAAATTTTTTGATACTTAATGTTTTTACCATCAATCTAAAAATAAATACAGTGTATATACACTATTAAAATTCTCTTTTTTTCAGCATCACTAAACACAGTAATTGTGGAAACAGAAGAAGCCAAATTATTTTAGTAATAAATTGTTCATTGAGTAAGTCCATCTGAGAATGAATTGGTAACAGAAGTGTACAATCTTGTAGTTAGTTAAAAAAACTTAGAGAACAATGAGTCTCAGTGTTTCATATTATAAATGAGAAAACTGCCTTAGAGTGGTGCAAATACATTTGTTCATCTATATTACATAGATATGTATACATATATGTATACATGTATGTACACGCACACAAACATTAAAACAAGCTCAGAAACTCCAGGTTCAGAAGTCCTGTTCTGGTACACTTATTTTTTCCAGATAGTAACCAGTACATGACAAAAATAATTAAAATATGTCTACATGATTAGCACCAGAGGCTCTTTCTGTTGCTTAGAGGTATTATTGAACCATTAGCCAAGGATCTGAGATTTTGTAGGACTCATTAAAATTACTGTGCCCTTATATGGTTTTTAAATATATTATTTTATATTCTATGTTCCTTCATGGTTTCCTCGATTTTAGCAAAACAACCACAGAATAAGAGATCTTGAAAAAAAAAGCTTCACATTCTTTGAGTATTTTAATGAATTAAAGTTATGCTGGGGACTGGGGGGAACCCACAGACCTGAGACTTTTCCTGGTGATACCATAGAATAATTTTACATGGCTAAAAGCACTGACATCTTGGCAAGCAAAATGCAGATTCTTTGTTTATGTGGAAAGATATATCTTCTATGGAACTAAATAATTTCCCAAAAGTTTTTAAGTAACCTTCAAAAATATGTATAGGAATTTTTTTTTAAATCTTAATTGAATATATTTTTTGTGATCTCAATATTGAAGTTATATAGTTAATATATTCATTTATTTGTTAGCTATGTATTTAAGAGATATAATTGCATTGACACATACATGTACATGTACATGTATGCATATACATGTACATGTATATGTATATATACATATATGAGAAATTACATTTAAGAAACTCTACAAATTTATATGTATATGTCAGTGTGCATATATATTATGTATAATATAATGTGACAAAAACACATACTATACATAGCTAAACAATTTATGAATCATCTTATATGCATTATCTCATTAAAGATATTCAAAACAATCTTATGAGGTATACACTATTATTATTCATATCATATATATGAAGAGACTCAAGTAGGTGACAGCTTTGGGAGGAGAAGTTTTGTTTTTTTTTTTAAGGGACTTGGTCAGAGTCATGAAACTAAGTGGTATTTGAACCCAGGTCTTCTTATGTGCTCTCTGCTAAACCATGGTGAAGACTATAGAAACATCTACTTCTTAATTCACAATTTTATTTTCATGAGTAGCAGTTTTCCACAAAATGATAAGAGTTTAAATGTTCCCAGTATAAGATTCCATAGACCAAAAGTAGAAAAAAAATTGGGCCAGTGTATAAGGGGCTATCCTAGCCACAGTAATCAGTCTTTGTGATGATTCACATTGAATGAATGGGTAATGTGAGAAGACTTCTCAAAATTTGCTGTCATTCAAGCCTAGCTCTCTCTAAATTCTGTTAGCATTGCATGAACTCCTTACAGGGGGAGAAAATAGCCCAGTCTTCCCTTGAGAATGAATTGACCTTTTCTGGGTCTTTGAGTTCATTTTATTCTTACTAATGTTTAATTTGCATAGCAAAAGAATAAAAATAACAGCTTTCAGATTTCTAAAACATCATCAAAGGACACGAATTGTCTAAAGAAAATAAAACCTGCTTGAATCACTTGCTTTTCTTATTATACTGGACTCTGTAAGAGTCATGAAAAGTTTTTGCGAATTTTACTTCTTATGAGTGTTTCTTTCATATATAACTTTAAGTACATTTCCAAAATATCACATGACTTTCTAATAATACACTTTAAAGTGATTTCCTGTAGCAGTTGGGTTTTAAAATTGGTTTAAACAAACAACAACCAAAGTTAAATGAAAAAAATTACCAGGAATCAAAGTGAATAGGTAATATTTGTAGCATGGGTAGCTGCCTTAATTTAACCATTTAATGATAAGCAATAGTATTAAGTATTCATTCCATTTGAATGAAAAGGGTAAAAACTGAATAAAATGCAAACGATTGAAGGCAACCTTTTTTTTTTTTAAAAGAGTGATGATAAAATAAAGAGGAGTTTCCCTTCTCCAGTACCATTAGATTAATGAATACTATGCACAAACTACTGGAGATGAAAATAAAAAGATCATGTCCTCACAGGTGCCAAATTGTAAATTGGAAGGCAAGAGAACAAGTAAGGAAATAACTTGCATTTATATGGAACTTTAAAGTTTTAAAGTGTATAGAATATACATACTTCAATTTGATTTGCATTATTCCTCAAACCTTATGAGGTAGATATTCTACTAGCGTATATGTATGTGCATCATGTTTTATGCAATCTAAGGAGAGTACATAGATCTGTTATAGTAGTAAGGAAATAATAAAAAACAATCACCTCCATAAATAATAAGGAAATTACATAAAAATAAGGGGATCAGTATCAGTGTATCTCAAAGCACATAAGGAAGTAAAGGGTGAAAGAAACCAGGAAAGGTTATGGGGCAGGTTATGAAGGGCTTTGAACATCAAAGATAGACTTTTGTGTATTTGATCCTTAAAGTGATGGGGGATATTGGTGTTAACTGAGTAGGGGAATCAGATCTGGGATTCGGGAAGATAACCTTGATAGTTGATTGGAGGATGAACTGGAGTGTGGAGAAATTTGTGACAGGCAGAAGAACAACGAGCAGACTATCACAATATGTGGAAGATATTACAAAGGTATTCAACAGGCCTTGACAACATATTAGATATAAGAGATGAGAGAGTGAGGAGTCAAAAATGGTATCTATGTGACTGTGGCACTGGGAAGATGACAGTACTCTTGAAAATACTAGTGAAGTTAGGAAAATGAAAGGGGTTTGTGGGAAAGATGATGAGTTCAGTTTGGGACATGTTAACTTTAAGATATTGATGGGATATCCAATTTGATATGCCCCATAGATTGTTCTAGTTGTGAGACTGGAGGTCAGCAGAAAAGCTAAGACTGGATAGAGAGGTTTCAGAATCATGTACACAGAGGTAATAATTGAAACCATGGTCACACAACTAGTATAGGTTGGAAGGTATGTGTGTACACAAGCATACATATGTGTATACACATGTCTCTCAAAGTAATATATATATACAATTATTTATATATATGTATATACATGTATGCATATATGTATGTGCATGCATATATACATTATTGTAAGGGTATATTGTATCGTTAAGCACCCCAACACACATGGGAGGCCTGCTATCACAGGTTCTTAGATCTGCTTTCATGAAAGGAAAGGAAACTTTTGAGGGGTTAACAATCACTTCAATAAAGCACATGTATCAATCCTTTAGTTAAGCACATATATCATTCACCTAGCTCAGAGGAGTCAACACCCTGAACCTCAAAGAAATCAACAGACATGGCTTCCTCTCTCTGCCCATAATTCAAGAGATAGACACCTGTCTGACCATAATTATCATAGAGGGAAGCATGACATCTGGGTTCGCGAAGCCAGGGGTGGGGGGTCCTTAGCAGCTTCCTAGAGTACTCCTCTGGCACTGAAATCTTCTTACCAAAACTAAGCTCCAAAGTAAAACCTCGCCCTCAGAGTCTTTATACACTTTTTAGAGCCAGAGAACATTATATCCCTTGAGATCCAATGCCTCATTAACAAAAGGCATATACCATTTTACCAGTCTTCTCTGGTCCGGTAATAGGTGGGAAAGATCCTCCTCAGTCACATTCAAATAGAGGCGCTATATTTCTCGATTATATTAAAAGAAAAAGAGCAAAAGATCCTACTTTACTTGCCATTACATATATACATGTACATATGTGACCATATGTTTGTATATATGTGTGCATACATAGACTTGTAACCACACATGTAACCAACTTTTCACATATATACATATCTTCATTGAAGGAGAGAAACAAAAAGTGATATCAATTATTCTAAAATTAATTTGAGCATCTATGTTTTTTATTTTCAATGCTGAAAAATTATTGTTTATATACGTAAGATAATATATTAATTTTGTTATTATAAATTTGGCAAGCCATAATGATGATGGAAAGGTTAAGAGGAAAAATTCTGTTATTGTTCATGATGGTAAAGTTACAAAAATATTACTGTTGCAATAGTATCTCCTATATTGGAGTTTGTCTGAATATGCAAGTTAATACATATATGGTAAAAACAACATCTCAGAAGCCACACAGCTGATAGAAATTCATAGGAGAAATAGCTCATTTTTAAAGAAATCATTGTTAGCCATCTCCATGCCTGATCAGGACAGTTAAATTGGTTTGAATTCCTCTTTTCACAAAATGAATAATTTTTTTATCTAGAGATGAAAGCTGTGCAAAAGAATGAATTTATTTCATGAATAACACCATATAAAAGAGAATAAGAACCATGATTCCAAGGTAAATGTAATCTAAGGATGGGGGAAGGAGAAAAGTTATAATATAATGGAAAATTGAGACTGGGAAATTTTACATGGGATCTTAGGTCTTATCTTTAAGTCAAAATTTTCAGCTTTTAATTTGAAAATGAGGCCTGGAGTGCCTTGGCATAGGTCCCACTGGTAGTAAACACACAACTGGGACTCAAAATTAGCATCTCTCATTCTAAATCCAGGATTCATTCCAATACAACAAACATCTTTGTATACATGACCAATGATCCTTGGCAGCTCTTCTGCAATTTATACTATTAGAGAGGGGTTAAAAGACCCACCCAAGATCACACAAGCCAGAACATGTTAGTGACCGAACTTGAACCCAGCATATTCTTTCATCTGCCTATGCATTATTTTATTTATTTGTTTATGATCATCAATTGAATGAAAAAATGCTAATATTTACTAAATAGTAATGATTCTCAAATATATGCATACAGGTGTACACACACAGTTTTCAAAATATTTTCCTCATAAAAGTTGTACCACTTCCAAAACTTTTGTTTTAATTATGCTTTTTAAAAATAGCATTTTATTTTTTAATTACGTGTGAAGACAATTATAAACATTTACATTTATTAATTTTTGGATTCCAAATTTACTTCATTCCTCTCCTCCTGTCTACAATCATGTACAATATTAATCATAATTGTGAAAGAAGAAGCAAAAAGAGAAAAAAACCTCACAAATAACAAAAGTGAAATTGGTATGCTTTGATCTGTATTCAAAGCCCACTAGTTCTTTCTCTGGGTGTGGGAAGCATTTTCCATCATGAATCTTTTGGAATTGTCTTGGATCATTGTATTACTTAGAAAAGCTAAGTCAGTCATAACTGATCATTGCAACATATTACTGTTGCTGTGTATGATGCTCTGGTTCTCTTCACTTCATTCAGCATCAGTTCATGTAAGTATATTCAGGATTTTCTGAACTGTGCCTCCTCATAATTTCTTTTTTTAAAAACATATATAATTAGTTTATTTTTCAGTTCTCAACATTCAATCCCACAAGAATTTGAATTCAAAGTTTTCTCCCTATCTTTCTCCACCCCCACCTCAGGACAGAATGTACCCCATCCATCCCTTCCTCCAGTCTATCCTCCTTTCTATTAGCCACCAATATTTTATCCCCCTTCCCCTCTATTTTCCTGTAGGGAAAAATAGATTTCTACACTCCACTGCCTGTATACCTTAATTTCCAATTGCATGCTAAAACAATTTTTAACATTCATTATTAAAGCTTTGAGTTCCATATTCTCTACCTCCCTTCCCACCCACCCTCATTGAGAAAACAAGCAGTTCAAAATAGGTCATACATGTGCAACAATGCAAAGCACTTCCATAATAGTTATGTTGTAAAAGACTAACCACATTTCCCTCTGTCCTATCCTGCCCTCAATTTATTCCAGTTTCTCCCTTCACCTATCCTCTCACAAGAGTGTTTGCTTCTGATTATCCCTTTCCCCAATTTGATGTCCCTTCTATTATCTTCCCTCTCCTGTCCCTTTCCCCCTTACTTTCCTGCAGGGTAAAATAGATAGCCATATCCAATCGAGTTTGTGTTATTCCTCCTTAAGCCAAATCGCATGAGAGTAAGGCTCACTTATTTCCTTTCATCTCCTCCCTCTTCCCCTCCATTGAAAAAGTTCTTTCTTCCCTCTTTTATGTGAGATGATTTCTACATTCTACCTCTCCCTTCCTTTTACTCTTAGTACATTCCATTGAACAGTAAATTTTATTTTTTTAGGTATTTTCTCTTCATATTCAACTTACCTTGTGCCCTCTGCGTATGTATGCATGTATACATATATATATACCCACATCCATGTACATATACATACCTACACATATATAATAGACATAGACATACATACTCATATACCCCTACATATATATGTACATATATACTAAGTATGTACATATGTATGTATGTATGTGTATGCATATTTGCTCTAACCACCCGAATAATGAAAAATGTCTTATGAGTAACAAAGAAGATCTTTCCATGTAGGAATGTAAACAGTTCAACTTTAATGAGTTCCTTAAGGTTTTTCTTTCCTGCTTACCTTTTCATTTTTCTCTTGATTCTTGTATTTGAAAGTCAAATTTTCTATTCAGCTCTGATCTTTTCAACAAGAATGCTTTAAAGTCCTCTATTTCATTGAAATTCCATTTTTCCCCTGAAGTGTTATACTCAGCTTTGCTGGGTAGGTGATTCTTGGGTTTAATCCTATCTCCTTTTAGGTCTGGAACATTGTATTCCAAGCCCTTTGATCTCTTAGTATAGAAATTGCTAAATCCTGTGTTACCCTGATTGATTGTATTTACACAATACTTAAACTATTTCTTTCTGACTGTTTGAAATATTTCCTCCTCATTCTAGGGACTCTGGAATTTGTCTACAATATTCCTAGAAGTTATCCTTTTGGGATCTCTTTCAAGAGGTAATCAGTGAAATCTTTCCCTTTCTATTTTACCCTCTGGTTCTAGAATATCAGTGCAGATTTCCTTTACAATTTCTTGGAAGATGTTGACTAGGCTCTTTTTTTGATCATGGTTTTCAGGTAGACCGATAATTTTTAAATTATCTATCCTGGATCTATTTTTCAGGTCAGTTGTTCATCCAATGAGATATTTCACATTGTCTTCTATTTTTTCATTCTTTTGGGTTTTTTGATAATTTCTTGGTTTCTCATAAAATAGATAGCTTCCATCTTCTCCATTCTAATTTTTAAAGAACTATTTTCTTCAGAGAGATTTTGAACCTCCTATTCCATTTGGCCCATTCTTTTTTTTTTTTTTAAAGCATTCTTCTCATTGGCTTTTTGGACCTCTTTTGCTATTTGGGCTAGTCTATTTTTAAGGGTGTTATTTTCTTTAACATTTCTTTGGGTCTCCTTTAGTAAACTGTAGACTCACTTTGCATTATTTTCTTGCATTGCTCTCATTTCTCTTCCCAATTTTTCCTCCACCTCTATTACTTGGTTTTCAAAATCTTTTTTGAGCTCATCCATGACCTGAGACCACCACATATTTTTTGGGGGAGGTTATTGATATTGAAGCCTTGATTCTGATGTCTTCCTCTGATGCTATGCTTTGTTCTTCCTTATCTGAAAGGATGGAAGAAAATACCTTTTCATCAAGAAAATAATGTAACTTGACTTTTGAATCCCTTGTCAAGTGGAAGGTATACTTCTCTAGGATTCAGAGGTTTGTGCAGCTGTTCTGTGAGATATCTACAGGGACCTGTAAGTTCTCAGTTTCTCCAAGGTGGCACAATCAAGGGAAAGGAGTTTACTCCTCTCCTGACATATACTCTGGTCTGTGAGTAACCACAAGCACTCTTTTCTGCCCTGGAACTGCGAATAGGGTTCCCTCTCCACAGCCACTACCAGCTCCACCGTGCCAGCCCTCTTCCTCACCACAGAACCACCACTCAGGACTGAGACCAAGATCAGCTGTTCAGTTCCCCTAGTGTCTTTAGTCCAAGGGCTCCAAAGTAGTGTCTACCTCTGCCTTGGAGCCAGTCCTGGGACCAGATCATTCTCCCCTGTCACCCAGTGGAAAGAACTTTCTTACTCACCTTTGAGACTGTCTTTGGCATTTGTGGGTTGAGAAATCTGGGAACTGCAACTGCTACCCCTGGTTTAATGCCCTGAAACCTGCTCCAAACCTGTCCCTGATGCTTGGCCCAGGCTGGGCTGAGCTCCACTCTGCGCCCAGGGCAATAGACCCTTCCTGTCAGTCCTCCAGGCTGTCTTGGTCTGGAAATCTGTTTCACTCTGTTATTTTGTGGCTTCTGCTGCTCTAGAATTTGTTTATAGTCATTTTTATAGGTATTTTATGGGTTGTGGGGGAGAGAGCTAGGAAAAGTCTCTCCTTCTACTCTGCCATCTTGACTGTGCCTCCTCATAATTTCTTATAGCACAGTAGTATTACTATATTAATATACCACAACTTGTTTATCCATTACCCGATTTCCAATGCTTTCTACCAAAATAAAAAGTGCTGTAAGTATTTTTGTACATGTGCGTCCTTTCCCTATTTTTATGTTCTATTTAGGATACAGGCCTCGTAGTGGTATTTCTGAATTAAAGGTTGGACACAATTTGATAGCCCTTTGGAAATAGTTCCAGATTGCTCTCCAGAATCATTGAATCATACCAATGGTGTATTAGTGTCTCAATTTTCTCACATCCTCTCCATCATTCATTACTTGTCTTCTCTGTTTTATCAGGAATTTTATAAGTATGAGTTGGTACTTCAAAGTTGTTTTAATTTTCATTTCTTTACTCAATAATGATTTAGACAATTGATTTTTTCATCTGAAAATTTCTGTACTTATCCTCTGACCAATTATCAATTGGGGAATTGTAGAGGGCTGAGCTCTGGACCGTGGCCCCCTGGTGAGCCCAGAGATGCCCGGGGGTGAGAACCCACCTTCGGGTGCTGGGAACGCCCCTTACGGAGCTGTGCTCTGCCTCCAGGGTGGAACATGGGAGGAGCTATGGCGGGGTATATAAGGGGGAACATGGGAAGGTCGGGAGGACTGGGGTAAGCAATAAGGTGCAGTAAGCAGCCTCCTCGGGCGTACTGTTTGGTCATTCCCCTCTCCCACAGGAGGGGGCCGGAACCACTGGAAGACCAGTATAGTGGGTGGCTTATAGGAAAGGTAAGCCTCTAGGCGACGGCCCAGGGCAGGCCCGGTGCAGGGAATGATTTGTGGTCTTATAAATTTGATTCCGTTATTTATATATTTTAGAAATGAGGCCTTTATCAGAAGTTTTGGCTGTGGAATGTTTTCCAGCTTTTTAATTTCCTTCTAATCTGGGTTGCATTGATTTTTGTATGTGCAAAATCTTTTAAATTTAATATAATAAAAAAAAATTCTTTTTACATCTTGTAAGGCATTCTCTCTCTTGTTTGGTCCTAAATTTTTCCCTCCCCGTAGATTCAACAGTTAAACTACTCTTTGTTCTCCTTATTTGCTTATGGCATCACCATTTATATCTTAATCTTGTATCCATTTTGACCTTATCTTGGTATATGGTGCAAAATGTTGGTCTATACCTAGTTTCTGCCATGCTGTTTCCATTTTCCCAGAGGTCATTTTGTGTGTATTTGTGTGTGTGTATATGTGTGTGTGTGTATATGTGTGTGTGTGTGTGTGTTAAATAGTTATCCCAGAAACAGGTGTTTGAGTTTATCAAACATTAGATTCCTATGGTCATTTACTATTATTTCTTAAATACCTAATCTCAGACATACCTAAAATAATTTAAGAATTGGTATGTCTAGATGACCCTCCTTTGAGTGTTTTTTTTTTTATCAATTCCCTTGATATTTTTGGCCTTTTGTTCCTCCAGATCAATTTGGTTATCATTTTTTTCTAGCTTCATGAAACATTTTTTGGTAGTTTGATTGGTATGACACTGAACAATTAAATTAATTTAGGTAGAAGTGTAATGTGACTCAACCTACCCATCTGACTTCATTTGTGCGAGAAGTGTTTTATAGTTGTTTTCACATAGTTACTGGGTTTGTCATGACAAGTACACTCCTAGGCATCTCGTATTGTCTGCAGCTGTTTTAAATGGAATTTCTCTCTCTATTTCTTGCTGCTGGGCTTTGATGGTCATACATTGATATGATGATGATTTATGTGAGTTTATTTTATATCTGACGACTTTTGTTCGTTGTTTTCACTGATTTTTTTAGGTGATCCTAGGATTATCCAAATATACCATTATATCATCTGTAAGAGGTGATAGTTTTGTTTCCTCATTGTCTATTCTAATTCCTTCAATTTAACTATCTTCTCTTATTACTAAAGCTAACATTTCTAATCAATATTCAATAATGGTGGTGATAGTTGGCATCCTTGTTTTACCCCTGATCTTATTGAAAAGGCATCTAACTTATCCCCTTTGCAGAGAATGCTTGCTGATCATTTTAGATAGACACTACTTTTCATTTTAAGGAAAGCTCCATTTATTTCTATTCTCTCTAGTTTTTTTTCCCCCATAGGAATTGATGATGGATTTTGTCAAAAACTTTTCCTGCATCTATTGAGATAGATGATTTCTGTTAGTTTTATTATTGATATGGTCAATTATGCTGATAGTTTTCCCAATAATAAACAAGTTCTGCATCCCTAATGGTCATAGTATATGAACCATGTGATATATTGCTATAAATCTCCTTGCTAGTATTTTATTTACATTTTTGCATCAATATCCATTAGGGGAAATGGTCTATAGTGTTCTTTCTCTGTTTTGGTTTTGGCTCTGAAAATTGTGTGAATACGTTAAGGTTTTACTTTGGGGCTCAAATCATTGGAAGTGTGTTTATGTGAGTAGGCCAGATGTGACTCTGGATGGCCATTAAGAAGTGCAATCCTCCACCCTGACCTTTGAAAATCCAGACCTTGGTGCTTTTCTATCTGGTAATGATGTATGTATTGTCTATGGTCTGATGGTTGGAAGCCCTGTCTGTTGGTCTTTCTGTTTGTAATTTTTGCTTGTAATTTCTCTGAAGTTCAGGGTGCTGACTTTTCCCTCTGAACTAAGTGAATGGTATATGTTCTTGATTAAAGTAAGATTATGTGCCCCTCTTAAAGTTGCTTTCTTTTAGAAAAGCAGATCTGAGAACCTGTGCTAGCAGATCATCTTGGGTGCCAGGGTATTGCTATTACAATCCTTTCAATTACTATTTTACCCCCTGGTTTTAGGATATCACAGTAATGTTCCTTTATAATTTCTTGGAAGGTGCTGTCTAGCAGATGTTAGAGAGGTTGTGGGAAAATTAAAAACCAGTGTACTTTGGGTGAAGTTGTATATGCTCTCCATTTGGGAGAACAATTTGGAACTATACCCAAAGGGTTATAAATCGATGTGTGCACTTTGACCAAGCAATACCACTACTAGGTCTGTATCCCAAAGAGATAAAAAAGGGAAAAGAATGTATGTGTACAAAAATATTTGTAGCAGATCTTTTACTGGTGACACAGAATTGAACATTGAGGGGCTGTCCATCAATTGGGGAATGGCTGAACAAGTTGTTGTATATGATTGTGATGGAATAGTATTGTACTTTAAGAAATGATGACCAGGACGCTCTCAGAAAAACCTTTGGAAAGACTTCCAAGAGCTGATGCAAGGTGAAATGAGTAGAACCAGGAGAAAATTTTACATAGTAACAGCAATATTTTCTGGTGATCCACTACAAATAACTTGACTATTCTCAACAGTACAGTGATTCAGGATAATTTTTGTAGGAGTTATAATGAAAGATGCTGTCCATCTCTAAAGAAAGAATTGGTTGAGTCTAAATTCAAGTCAAAGATATGTTTTCTTTCTTTTTCTTTTTTTTTCTTTTTGTCATTCACAGAATGACTTACATGGAAATACATTCTGCATAACTACACCTGTATAACCTATGTCAAATTGCTTGCTTTCTCAATGTGATGGAAGAGGGGATGAGAAAATTTGAAAATCAAAATTAATTTTTTAAGTTAAAGTTGTTTTTAAATGTAATTGGGACAAATATCAAATAAGAAAGATGCTGTCTAGGCTCTTTTAAAGATCATAACTTTCAGATATTCTAATAATTCTTAAATTATCTCTCCTGGACATGTTTTCTAGGTTAGTTATTTTCCAATGACATATTTTACTTTTTTTTCATTTTTGATTTTGCTTGATTGGTTCTAGATGTCTTGTGCATTCATTTACTTTCACTTGCATGATTCTGCTTTTTTAAGGAGTTTTTTTTCTCAGTTTTTATACCTGCTTTATCATTTGAGCAATTTTAGTTTTTAAGAATTTGTTTTCTTCAGAGAATATTTGTATATATCTTCCCATTTTTGTGTGCCTTTTACCAAGCTGTTGACTCTTTTATTTTACAGTTCTCTTGCATAGCTCTCATTTCTTTTTCCTTCTTTTCTACCTCTCATTTCATTTTTTAAAATCCTTTTGGATTTCCTTCAGTAGACTTGTTGAGACAGATAAATTCTTATTTATTTTTGAGGCTTTGCATGTAGTAATTTTGACATTATTGCTCTCTTCTGTGTTTTGATCTTCCCTATCACCTTAGTAACTTTCTATGATAAGGGCTATTTTTTCTTTTTTTCTTGTTTTTCATTCTATTTTGTGGCTTTTAAAGTTGAGCTCTGCTTCTGGGGCACAGTCCCAAACTTTTTGCATTGGGGTAGGGTGTTGGTCACTGGCTTAATATTCAGGGTCCCTTGGAGCTGGCAACTAGCCTGCTGTGCTGGGGTTGCCTATACTATTGGTGCCTTGTCTTGGCTTGCCAAACCTAATCAATAGCATTCTTTAGCAGAGCTGGAGGTACTGGTTTATTGTGCTGCTGGCCTTAGCCAGGACTATGACGATTCAGTTGCTGATCTGTACTGGGATTAGGAGCTTTCTGCTAGCTTACCTAAACACTCCCTTGGCATAGCTGTCCTCTTTTATTACCTAAGGGAGACAGACCTTTTTTGCAGTCATTCTGTGTTGTCTTGGACTGGAAAATTGTTTACCCCATCCTCGTTTGTGTTCTTTTGCTCCAGAATTTGAGTCTTAATTTTAAACTTGTTTTGAAGGAAATTGGGGAGCTTAGGCAACATCCTAACTTTTCTCCACCATCTTGGGTCCACTTCTCTTGGTTTATTCTTACATATTTTGTTTTATTTTATATCTTAAAGAAATGTTTTCCAGATTGATATTTGAGATGATCTTACCTAGAGGGGAACTGATGACTTTCATTTCTTTTAACCTGGTAAGTTCATAACTACTTATTGTTACCTTACACTCTAGCTTAACCAAATAATTATTTTACTAGAATGTTAAGTTTCTTCAGTTTTCCTATCACCTGAATAGCACAGGTCTTTTTAAACACACTTATGTCTAGAGAGCAATCACTTCCCTAGACATTTTTAGTAAATAGTATCATTCAAAAATTTAGCAACAAAAATTCACTATATTTTTTCATGATAAACTTTTCTCAATTTGCCAGCTACATTAACAGTTTCCTTCTCATTCTCCCAGAGATTAGAAATATATCTCTAGATATACTAAGCTTTTTTTTAACCCCCTTTACTCCCATACTTTTGAGTTCAAATGGTGGTACTGATACTTATTTCTATGACCTGGGGCAAGCAATTTCTCTAGGTCTGCTTCATCAATTCTAAAATGATAGAGTTAGACTAGATGACCTCAGAGGTACCTTATTATCATATAAACTTTTTCAGAATATAGCAAAATTTCATGATATTCATTTTTCAATCCAATGGCAAAGGATTTCATTACTGAAACTTCCCCCCCAAAAAAGTCATTTCACCGGGAAAAATGTCCCACAATAATCGGAAGACTCAATAATAGTACTTTAAAATTTGCAAAGAACTTTGTGAATATTTTATCCACACAACATATTGGGAAGTAGGTACTATTATTATCCCCCTTTCATCATTGAGGAAACTGAAACAGACTTAAGTTAATTGACTTGTTGAAGGTCATGCTACTAGAAAATGTCTGAGATGGGATTTGATATCAAATCTTCCTAACAACAGGTTCCAAACTATCTTCTGTGCCTCTGAGCTGCTAATAATAGTGAGTCTCCAATGCAATAATCTATGCAAGGCCAAATACTCTCCTTCATTTCTTAACCAGATTCCCCTCGGGCAATTCACATTTTTAATGAAAGCAGTAATTTGTCTCTGCTTGCAAAACAAAAGACCTTAGAACTAAAAAAGGACTGTTATTAGTTTCACTCTCACAGGTGCTATTGCTTCCTTTATTCATCTACTGAAACTAAGTGAACCGAGCACAGTACAAATCCTGGGCTTCTCTGAGTGCTTTGTCTAGTGTTCCTAAGGTGCCATATGGTGTTGGAATCTCAGTAGCAGAAAGTGCTTAATGACTATTCTCACTGTCAGTGTAATGTATGCATTGCTGCTATACTTGTAATATCCATGAGTAATTCTAACCAGGTAAATGACAGTCACAAATCCCAACACAGGATCAGTTGTTTCAAATTCTGAAGACTTTTTTTTTAAGAATGTGAAAACTAGCAAAAAGGAAACAGACTGGTTAAAGACATGCTCTCATATATTATTAAATATTCAATAAATAGCAAAGATGCATCACAGTCTATCATGTTCTTGTTCTCTTCAGCCTTGCCATCTGACTTCTGCACATGGAAGCAGCACAAATTATTTATTTGTTCATAATTTACTATTTTAGAGAGCCAGCTAAACTTCTTGAAGACTAAAAAGTTATATAGTCCCAACCAATTTCCTCTTTAAGTGGTGATCTGAACATAAGCACAAGGTGGGAAAAGAAGGAAGAAAAACATGAAATAACAGTGGAACCGATTATCACATTATTAGGATATAAGATGTGACTAAGAATACAGCCATGAGATCTGGACACTAACAGTTATTTAAGAATTTCCCCTTTCTCCCCAAATTGTCAACTTCATGATTCAATAGCTTCAGACATTGAGGATACTTCACTTCTTAAGTCCTGTTACTAGTATAACAGCTATTCAATTGAATTCAACAAACTTGTCTGGACTGTTGCAATAGTCTTCTGTTTAGTCTCTGTACCTTTTCTCCCTGCGCTGCAATCTATCCTCCACTCAGCTGTCAGATTGATCTTCCTAAACAGGAAATCTGCTAAGTCACTCCTCTATTCAGTAAACTCCAGTGGCTCCCTAATATCTCCAGGGTCAAATATAAAAATTTCTGTTTGTCTTTTCAAGGCCTAAACATTTCCAGCATCTGTCTCTCATTTACATATTCTGGGATTCAGTGATAGTGACCTCCTTGGTAACACTTCATCTCCCAAATCCTGGAATTTTAATTAGATGCCCCCACCATGCCAGGTACAATATTCCTCCTCTTCTACATCTGTTGGCCTCACTGATTTCCTTCAAATCTTGGCCAAAATCCCACCTTCTTCAAGAAGGCTTTCCCCAATCCCCTTAATACTAGTGCCTTCCCTTTGTCATTATCTCCAATTTATTCTGCACGTTTGTATATAGCCAGGAATATATGTGTGCATATGTATATCGTCATACCTACATGTGTGTATATATACATGCATACATATGAATATGTGTACAAAAACATGCATATAAGTGTATGTATGTGTGTATATATACATGTATATATACCTGTGTGTGTCTGTATATAAAATCTTGTTTATACATAATTGTTTGCATGTTACCTCTTCCATTAGACCAGAGTTTCTTGAGAGCAGGGAATGTTTTTGTTTGTTATTTGGCCTTTCTTTGTATATCCAATATTTAATATAATTCCTGGAACATAGTAGGCACTTAATAAATGTTTATTGATTGATTGATTTTGACTTGAACACCTTCGGCACCCAAGGTGCTATGGTTGCATGCACCAGTATTAAACAGACTCTTCCCTTGAGCACACAACAGGTATCAGTGTGAATAAAGATAGGATAATTTGCAAAGAAAGACATCATTTAAAAATAAGGTTTGGAGTACATCAGAGAAACCTTCATAGCATAAGTAGCATCTGCAATGCATCCTGAATTTATGTTTCCTTTGTATTGAATTTCAAAATGGTCTCTCAAAGGGAGAATGTTTGTCTTCAATTATCTCTACTTTCTTGATTGATACCTTATGTGACCAGTAATGTACCTTGCAGGATTAAGATTATGATGGAATCCTATGAACATGGAATAAAATTTATTTGTGCATAAGGCTAACTGATTTATATGGTGATCAAACTATTGATTTGTGATTGTTGAAAGTTTGCTGTTCTAATAAGAGACAGGGCCAGGAAAGTCATTCATGGAATTTAGTTCTAAAGTCACAGAACTGGCTTATTTTACATGAGAGAAGCTTGTAGTGGTAATTGTTAGCCATTTTAGTGGGTAGAAATTCTGTACCTGATCAAGTCTTGTGTAGGGTTTGCCTGTATTATAACCATGTTGGGACCAGTAGAGTTTTGGGTGACATCTCATCTATGTAACATTTTAAAACCATGTAAGACTTTAGAAAGGAAAGATAGAGTTAAGACTGAGTTCCTTCTACTTTCCCATCAGAATGCAGTATATGATGAGCATGATGACTGTGGTCAGCAAGAGTGGAACTTTGCAGGTAGTAGGAAGCATGACATTTTAGAGATTAGAGCTCATTTAAAACAGCAGTTCTCTAGAAAAAGTTCAAAATTTTGGGTCTCCGGACCCATTTATAATCTTCAGCAAAACTTTTATATTTGTTGTTTATATCTATTTATATTTACCAGATTAGAAAATTGAAGAAAATATCTACCGAATTTTAAAATAGCAATAATAAATCCATTATATTTCAACAATATATTTAATGAAAAGTAATTGTTTTCTAAAACAAAAATATTGAGAAGAGTAGCATTGTTTTACATAGTTTTGAAAATCTCATTTAATTTTTTAACTTAATAGAAGACAACTGGTTTTTTAGATCTAGACCTACATTCATTCTGTTGCAATATTTTTTCACTGAAGTATTTGAAGAAATCTGGCTTCCCATACACATATAGTTGAGAAAACTGAGGACTATTTTATTAGAAAAATAATGTCAGCGTTATTATGAAAATAATTTTAAACTTACAGATCCTATGAAAGGGTCTTGGGACCCCTCTGGGTTCCATAGATCATAATTTGAGAACTGCTTCCCTAAAACAAAAACCCTCAGAGCTTTATTATGCCATGAAAAAGATCAACATTTAATAGTAATTGTTGAATTTTCCAAAGAATTGAGGAGGATAATAATTTATTTGTAACATATTTTAATGACTTTATTTGTAAGCTTGGTTTAGCATTTCATGTTAAATGACTGATTAAAATCCTGTCATGATGACACATACCTGCAGTTCTTGCTACTAGGAAAAGCTGAGACTAGTGAATCACTAGAGTTTGAGGGTTCTGAAGGACTAATGCCATCTGGCACCAATATTGTGCCCCCTCATGAGTGGGGTATCACTAGGCCTAAGGAAGGATAGACTTGCTCAATTTGGGAAAAACAGAACAGGTTAAGACTTCCATGCCAATTGGTATTTGGATTGCAGCCCACTTCCCTTCGAACCTGGGCAAGGTAGCAATATCCTAAATCAAAAACAAAACATGCCGATAAAACCAGATTAATCTTTAAAGGATATGTTTGGAGAACCATCATCAATATTCAAACCATTGTATCATTTAAAGGCTACTTATATTGAAACTAACAATGTTTTTATCAATACAAAACAAATACATGTAACATCTAGTAATCATCTATTTCATATGATTGGATTTATTTCCACGCTTTTAACTCTTACATGTATGTATGTACAAAATTATATGGCTAATTCCATGTTCTGTGCCCAGCAAATATTAATAATAATATTTTAAACATTTTTTTCTTTTCATCCCTTTTAATTTCTCCTGGTCCTCATTATGAATACCAATGATTTCACTCTAATGCTATAATCTACTGTTGTAATGTTTAGAGTTGTTGTCTCGTACATTGCATGATACTGGACAGCTCTTCTTTTGAGTCTCCTTTTTAGTAGCTTTTCCTCCTCTTGGCCGTAGCAGCATCTTCTACATCTTCTACCACCTGGTAATTTGTTGTTCCTATTCTTCTAGAAGTTTGAAAAGCAAACGTGTTTTTTAAAGAAATATATGTATATATGTGTGTATATATCTATGTGTATGTAGGTGTGTATATGCATATGTATACATATATGTGTGTATGTGTATACATGTATATGTATTATCCATGTATTATATGTATATATGCATATGTACATGCATATACGCACATGGAAACATGTGTATACATATATATGTGTATACACATATGTGTGTATGACATGTGTATATGACATATATATGTCATCCTTTTGTGTCTTCTACAAGACAATTTTCTTTCCTGGATCTTTCTATATCACTAATAACTGAAGATACTAGATTAATTACCTTTTGGCACAGAGGAATTCTGGGCATGGAGAGAGGAAGACTAATCTTCCTGAGTTCAAATATGCCTTAATCACCTCTAGTTTTGTGACCTTAGGTCACAAAACTTAGTCATCTTTGCCTCTATTTCCTCATCTGTATAATGAACTGGAGAAGGAAATGCTAAACCACTCTAATATCTTTGCCAAGAAAGCCCTAAATGGGGTCACAAAAAGCTGAACATGACTGAAAACAAATGCACAATGAAACCTAAAAGTGAATCACCATTTTATATACCACTAAAGGTGGTATTTTGTTTACCTTAGGTTTTAGATTGTTCATTTTATTACTTTAAAAAAAAACCAATCTTTTACTATTTTATTGTCATCTGCTTCTTCCTCCTCCACTGAATGAACAGATAAAGTTGTTTTTCTGCTTTCAAAAAAACTAAATAAGTTAATTTGGGGGAGGGCAAATTTAATTCTGTTCCCAGTTACCAGACATGGAAAATCATATAAACCCAGTGAAAAGAAAATATAAATGTCAAATTGATATCTTTTAGATTGAGTCCTATTATAGAGGAATAATTCCTAATATAATATATATGAATAAGTCTTCCTTTCTGAGAAGTGGTTTATTTGTGCCACCATCAGAGTATTGGCTAACCAGCCCATTCTTGGTTCAGCTGAATGCTAATGTCTCATTGTTGATCCATCTGCACAATCTGCTGCTATATGCCAGTTTACTTTTGGGTATCTGGAAAGGGACTCATCAGAGAAGAAAAGTTTGAAGCATCATCGGAGGAGTGTTTATCTCTCCTCAATATATTTTTTTGTAGTTATTCCATTTTAATTTGATTTTTTCCCCTTTATGATGGTAATTTGGAATACTGGTGGCTGAGTAGTTTCTCTAATCTGATATGACCATTTCTCAAGAATTGCACTGTACTGTAATATGTTTGGTGCAATAGATCTACATTTCTTGAGGGTATGAGAGAAGTCATGTTGACTGCCTGTCTGTCCATTTTTATGCAGCACCTTTTTATTTTCTTGCAAACAAGTTTGAGTAGAACAGCTATACCTGCTCCTATTCTAGACCTGAGCATTAGTTGCTATTCCATCTCTGTTGCAAGGTAGAAAAAGGTATTTCAATGTGGAATTGATGACTGTTTCCAGGTACGAGTGAGTGTCAGCTTATGGGAAAAGGAGCCAAAATAGATTTAGGTGACCAGTGAGCATTTTGCTGCTTTATTCAAGTGTAAAGGATACTGAATGGTATTGGCTCCAGTATACATATACAAACTTCTGCTCTTCTATTTCTGCATCTTTGGTATGGAAATGGCCTGGCTAAGGGTTGCACATTTCACACTCTGGTTCATTTCCATAAAGCTTCAGCAACCAGAAAAGCAGTTCCAAAAGACTCCAGTCAGCTGCCTGCCTGTGTCGACTTAATCTAATTGCTTGGCATGAAGCATGTGTGCTTGCTCCAGTAGCCTTTCCTTTGTGTAAAAGGTATAGCTTGAGTATATTGCAATATTTATATGAGAAATGGGTGGTAGGCTTTGACCTTGACTTACTAATACAGGGGTTTGTGAGGTGCTATGTCATAAACAACGCAAGTATGTATTAATAAACCAGATGATAAGGGAGATAAGGGAGCCTCTGTTCTGGAGTACAATTTATAGAACATGTTGTTTTACAGATGTTGTTTGCACATGGCCTTTGATTTATTATCAAGTTATTAGAACACCCCATTTACACTTTAGAATGTTTTCAGAAATTCATCTACACTAGTCTTCTGAATCCCATCTCTTCAATTTCTCATTTTTATGTTAATGAGGAAACTGGATCACAAATGGCACCTATGAGCCAATTACAACAGAGTCACTACAAGGAGAAGCACAATATTGAATATTACCTAAAATAAGAACAGAAAAAAAAGGGTGAGGCAACCCTAATTTCAAGAACAAACAAAAAGATGAAGAATGGATGTGCTCCATTGGTATTTGTGAGAAAATGAAAGGCTATCCTCCAGCATGCTGGCAGATCTACTACAGCTGATTTATGGAAGGACATGGACAAGAGTGTCACAGGATGGGCAGGCATGATCTGAATCATAAGTACAAGTAACTACATTGATAAGAACAAAGTTCCACTAGAGTATTGAAATATAACTCAGCTTCCCCAGACCTATATAACAATCATGCCAGGACTTCCATAACGGCACTTAAGATTTATGAATTATGCATGAAATTCAATCCATGTAGATATGGCCTGGGGCTTTTATTTCAAAAAACACAGGGAAAAGGGAGGCAGCCATAAAATCCAAACTCAGTTATGGGACCGTATGACTGTAGGACACTTCTAATAGTAGAAGCATAGCAATGTAGTTTTAGGAGATGGAAGATGTTCTTAATGACAGAAGGCTCAGTCATTGTTAGGTAGCCTGATTTAGAATGCTAGTCCATGTAACAGTGTTGAAATTAAAGGTAGAAATTCCTCTGTATTCAATGACATTCTACTGCAGTGTCAGTGTTGGGGATATATAGGAGATTACTAAAATATTTTCTTTCCCAGTGGAATTTTCACTCCTGCTGTTTTGATTGTGGTAAGAGCAGTAATCTTTTAGTTCTCCCTTTGGGCATAGTAGAATTATTCTAAGAATATGAGAATCAATCACGTATTTCATATGTATCAGACAACTTTTAGCCACAGCAGAAAGGTTGTAGGTGGTGTCTAGCTTTTCTGCTTCTCTCTACCAATTCCCCTTGGCTATAACATATTTCCCCTCCTCACACTTTTTTTTAAAAATTTCTATTTCTATTTATTTTAATACATACCTTGTACATCTACAAAGAAGGTTCTTCTGAGTATACTGATAGTCTGAATTCTAATTTTGGAACAATTCTAGTCTTTGAGTTTTGATGAAACCTCCTTGACCTGTTTGCTATTAATTTCATGTAATATTTATAGAGGGACACTTGGAGTCTTCTTTCAGTAGTTGGAGGGATTAAAAGCAGACAAATACAAACTTCACCTGGTGCAGTCTGAGCATCACAACACAAATGAAAGCAAATGCTTCTGAAGCCATGCCATCCACCAGACTGCTTGTTCATTTCTATTACCTTTCCTCTCAAAGATAGTAAGGTTATCTATCTTTCGCATTTAAGGTAAATTAGCTGTAAAGATTTCATGCCATTCTCTAGGGTAAGGGAATTCATTGATTTCAATCCTTTGATAAAGTAGTTTTGAACAAATACTAAGGGTCTTTCAGGGGATCCTTGAGGATTCACAATAATAAAATAATTACTGACATTTATAAATGGCTCTAAAGTTTGAAAGGGGCTCTGTAAGTATGGTCTCATTTGACATTACAAAATCTGCACATAATAGATACTATGGCCATTATTATCCCCATTTTCCAATGAGGAAACTGAGATTCATCATAGACAAATTCTTGTTCATATAACCAGTTTCCAAGGCAATATTTGGATTTTGAACTCTGACTCCAAGTCTAGCAATATATCACTGTTTTATTCTTCTTCTTTCTTAGTGAGAATATGTAGGTATCTATATATAAAAAGTTATGATGGCTTAAATATGATGACTTTGAATGAAACATACTAGTATATGAAGAATAAACTCTACTCACTTTGCTGTCATGTTTTCCCCACTGATAAATGAGAAAGACAGGGAATTGGTTGCAAAGACATTCTTTTCTAACAAAACCCAGTCCCAACCCAATTGACTCATATCTCAGACAGTTTAAGAACAAATGAATGAATGTTTTCTTATGCATTATAAATATGTGTACCTAGAGATATTATGAAAGTCAAAAACATAAGATAAAAATAAGAAAAAAAAGGAATGTACAGTTATGGCAGTACATGAGTAGAAATACAAATGCAACAGAAAACATACAGACATCTAAAGACTTTAATATTATACCATTTAACTTACCTAAAACAATTAAGTATCTTTTCTGTGCATCTCCTTTCTTTGCTTCTTGTTTTCCCCAATATATTGAGAGCTGTGTGCCTGTCTCTTTTCTCTTCTTGTATCCCCAGTACAATGCTTGGTACATAGTAGGTGCTTAATAAATGTTTATTGGCTTACTATAAAGTCTAGGGAGACAATCTGGCATGGTAGGTAGAGTTAGTCTTGAGACAGGATGATTTGAGCACTTCCTGATACATAGGGAATGTGGATTTATTTATAGGGCAATGAAAATATAGCTCCAATTATGAATGAACATATGAAATGTACTGCACAACAAGGTAGATTCACAGATGAAAAATAGAAGAAGCTTTGTCCTCAGAGAGCTTATAGTCAGATAGGTCTTCTTAGATAAGTATCCAAATAGGAAGAATTTCAATACATGAATTCTGTTTTCTCTCCCCTTCCCTTCTTCACCTCCTTCCTTCTCTTAGCCTCCATCACCTTCTTTTCCCTCCCTCCATCTCTCTTTCTTTTCTTCTCCTCCTCTTTTCTTCTTTCCTCTTTCATCCCTCTCTCCTACATCTCTTTCCTTCTCTCCACTTCCCTCTTTCTCCCATCCTCATCTCTTCCCCTCTCTCTTACTCTACCTCCCCTCTTCCCTCCTGACCTTCCCCTTTTCTCCCTACCTTTCCCTTCCCCTTATTCTTTCTTCCTTTCCCATGCATACATGCACACAAAAATAGTGTTTCTACATAATTGTTTATATGTGGTCTCCCCTTTGGAATGTGAACTCTTTTGAGGGTAGTAGTGGTTATTTGCCTTTTTTGTGTGTTCTCATGCTTAGAAAAAGGCCTAGCATCTAGTTAGTAATTAATAAATGTTTGTTGACTCACAGATGGTGAAAGCTAAAGAAAATAACCAAGGTACATGGAAAAAGTAGCAAGTTTCTCTAAGAATAGTGTTATGAATTCCACAACCTAAAATAGCTTAAGTATGGTAATGAAAAGAACATTTTGATTGTTGTTGGGGGAAAGAGAGACTTCAAAGAAATTCTTGCTACACTGCTATTTTTGTAACAGTTAAATTTTATTTTACTTTTTTAAAAATTACATGTAAACAAAAATGCTTACCATTATTTTTAAAATTTGAGTTCCATATTCTCTCCCTCCCTTCCCTCACTCCTTGAGAAGGCCAGCAATTTGATACAAATCATATGTGTGAAATCTTATAAAAGAATTCCATATTGCAAAAGAAAATGCAGACCAAATAAATAATAAAAAGTATGCTTCAATCTGCATTCAGATTGCATCAGTTCTTTTTTTGGGGGGGGCAGGGGAGGTTGCTTTTTCTTCATAAGTCTTTCAGAATTATCTTGGATTATTGTATTGCTGAGAATACTTAAGTCATTCAGAGTTGATAATTATATAGTTTTGCTGTCACAGTGCAAAATTTTCTCCTGGTTCTACTCATATCACTTTGCATCTGTTCATGCAAGTCCTCCCAGGTTTTATGAAACCATCTTCCTCATCATCCCTTAAAGCACAATAGTATTTCATTACAACTTGTTCAGTCATTCTCCAATAAAAGACATCCCTTCAATTTCCAGTTCTTCGTCACCATGAGAAGAGCTTCTATAAATATTTTTGTACATATAGATCCTTTTCTTTTGATTTCTTTGGGGTATATACTTAGTGGTGAATTTGCTGGGTCAAAGGGTATATATAATCTTGGAGCTCTTTGAAAAAAGTTCCAAATTGCTCTCCAGAATGATTAGATCCATTTGCAACTTCAACAGCATGTATTACTGTCTTTATTTATCCACATCCTCTTCATCATTGTTCATTTCTGCTATCCGTCAATCTGAGAGGTGTAAGGTGGTACTTCAGAGTTGTTTAATTTGAATTTCTCTGATCAATGGTGCTTTTGTTTTCCTTCAAATATGTACACTCCTTTTTTTAAACCACAGTTAAGCATAATATATTCTGCTCCATTCTGCCAATTCTTCTTTTTTCAAAGTTTTACTTTATTTTAAACTTCAATACTAAAATTCAAATAAACAATAAGAAAAGAAAAAGAAACATAAACTTAATCTTAAAATTCAAATGCAAAATAAGAAAAGAAGAAAAAATTGGCATGTGCACAGCAGAACATGAGAGAGAGGATTCAAAACATACAACAACAAATTTTCATTTCAAGAAAATCTACATAATAAATTCTATTCTATGAAACTCTACCTTGTACTTCAGGAAAGTGGGGGAGAAGGGGATAAGCAGGGTGTCAGGGGCATGATAGAAAGCAGGACAATTGGGAGGAGGGGATAATTAGAAGTAAACCCTTTTGAGGAGGGATAGGGTCAAAAGAGGGAATAGAAAAAATGGAGGACAGGATAGGATGGAGGGAAATAGTCTTTCACAACTTTACTTTTAGGGAAGTCTTGCATAACTACACATGTATAGCATATATCAAATTGCTTGCCTTCTTATTAGGGATGGGTGGAGAGGGAGGAAGAGAGAGAAGTTGGAACTCAAAGTTTTAAAAATGAAAAAATTGTTTTTACAAGCAACTGGTAAATCAGATATACAGGCAGTGGGGTATAGAAATCTATCTTATACTACAAGAAAATAGAGGGGATGGTGATAAGGGTATGGAGAGGTGTGATAGAAGGGACAGAAGATTGCGGGAAGGGGTAATTGGAATACATGTTGTCATGGGGTGGGTGGAGAGGAGAGATGGGAAGAAAATTTGGAACTCAATAACTTGTGGAAATGAATGTTGAAAACCAAAAATAAATAAATATTTTTAAATAAAAAAATAATATTTAGATCTGGATTTGGTATGGACTGGCCCAAATACCCTCTGAAGTCCCTTCCAAGTCTTAGATTCCTTGATTCTGCATTAGTCTAATCCAGTCAAATAAATATTCATTGCCTATGTGCCAGACTCTCTGCTAAGCACTGAGGATACAATTAAGAGAAATAAAGATAATCCTTGCCCTCAACAAGCTTGAAGTCTAAAGGGACAAATACAAAAGGAAGCAAGGGAGCAAAGTGAAGAGGGATCACCAGGTAGTACCCAATATAGGGACATCTTGTTCCATGGAGTTGAAACCAGGCACAATGACACATTCAAGGTGGAATGATCTGACAGTACAGTTTTCTAAAGGAAAATATTGGGAGGAGTTTGTTACTCTCCTTACCAACCCTCCAGTAAGAGGAGAGAGGAGGCTGAGGGAGATGGTTTTTCTAAGGCTTGTATTAACAGTAGTGGTGATTTTGGAAGTGATGAGCTTATTTTAGGAGGACAATCTTGTTCAATGGAGTTGAAACTAGGCAGGGAAGAAGATGCAAAGTGGAAAGAATGAAGTAAATTCCTATAAAAAATTAGGAGAGAAAAATCATTTTAACTTATGTGGTGAATTACAGAATCCTTCATGGAGAAAGTAGCACCTAAGATGGAGCTTGAAGGAAGAGAAAGATTTTAAAAACAAGAGATGTGGCGGGAGTTCAGTTGCATTTTGAACCTGGGCAATGGTTTGCATACATGTATGAACTCATGAGAGAGCACAAGGTGGGAGAAAACCAGTTCATTTTGGTTGAAATATAGTGCTTGAATAGGAATAGATTTCTATAAATATAGACTTTTAGAAAAGGCGGTAGGAGGCCACTGGATGGTTTGTTGTCTTGTTTTGTTTTGCTTTTACCCTTTAGAATGACTTGTTTAGAGCTATGAAGTCCATTTTTCATGTGTGGGAAGGATGAATTGGAAAGAGAAGAGATTTTAGGTAAGGAACCAAATTAGAAGGCAGTTACGATTGTCTATGTAAGAGATAATAAGGGTCTGAAATGGGGAGTTGGAAGTATTAAGAATGAAAAAAAAGACAGATATGGCACACATAGTAAAGAACTGATAGGATATTGAAAATAAGTAATTGAAGGGGATTAGGAAAAGGGAATATGTGATAATAGGACTTTGACTTTTAGAAAATGCTGGTATTAGTTTAATAATAACATTAATGTAGATACCTAACATTTATATAGTGTGTTAGGTTTTTCAAAAAGCTGTACATTTATGATTTCATTAGATACTCACAAAATCCTTGTGAGGTACATGCCATTATTACTCATATTTTACAGAAGAAGAAATAGTGAATTGCAGGGGAAATGTATTTACATCTCAGCATCATTTCCAAATGTCAGAGCTTTAATAAATAGTAGAAAGAATGCTGCTAAAATACTTTTAAATATGTATTGCATTTTTTTTTTGCTACTCTAATCATAATTAGCAGTATTGCCTTTGGTTAGTAGCCTTTAGGCTGAAATGAAACTGAGGTTGTCATGATGTAGCCCTGCCTGCCTCATTGAATAAGGGACCAGATATGAAATAATGTCCAAAACACTTCTAGGCATAGAATCCCAGCATGGCCAAGGAATAACAGGAAGAAGTAAAACCATGACCAAGTCCAAACCACGGATTTAGTGAATATGGAAATGGGGCAGAGCATATAAATGAAAATAGCTATTAAAAGATTAGAAAAAGTATATCAATAAAGCCCAGGTCCTAGAAACCTGAGAAATTCAGTGATGTCATTCAAGTATAGTTCTGTGGAATATTATAGCAAAAACATGCTTTGTTCACTCAAGGGCTAGGATCCATTTGCTTTTTTGAGACCAACTACCTCAATTATTCAGTGCTGACCAGTCTTAGCTGGCACTTATGGAGTATCAGATAAGATTTTTATCCTGGAGGTTCTAAAGCCTTCTAAAGTTCCCTTAAAGGGAACATAAATTTGTTTTCTTTCCAGTGAAGACATTTTCTTTGTGGATCCTTTTGTGAAATAGGATAGTCTTTTTGTTCATAATATTCCATGATCTTTCTCCTAATCTTACTCTGTTGAGAGTAATGCAGGGGGAAATGGGAGTACGAAACAGGAATAGCTGTTGTCTATGAAGGTTATGACTCCTAGAGTTTGGTCAGGGCTGTAAAACTGAGTTGAAAGGGTTTTTGCTATGATTCAGAATTGCAGGTGCAAGCACATGAAAATCTTATCACTTGCCAATCTCAGAGCAGAATTTGAATTTAGAGAAAGCCCTTAGCAGATAGTACTTTGACTTCAGCATTGGAAAAAAAAAAAAAAAGAAGAAGACTTAACAACCATGATAAAAAAAGCCAGAGAACTTTTACTATGACAAAGAAACTGGAGGAGAGTGGGATTATTAGTTTGGGTCAAATTCAGTAATATCTGACTAAGAACAAACAATTTTTCTGTTTTCCACTGTCAGCAAGTTTTCACCGTCTGTGAAAGAGACATCGAGTTTGGAGTATAAGGACTCTTAGAAAATTCTTTGGAACTTGTTCTATCATCAGCAAAATGAGGTGTCTGGATTAGGTGATTTCTGAGATTCTAACTCTAGCTCTAATATCCTGTGATTGAATTATATATCTTAGTTATCAAGTAATCTGAAGGCAAAAATAAAGATATTCTCAAGTCTTGTGTTTAAAAAACTGTAAACCAACATGCTTCTCTGTACTTAGCTGGAATCTCTAAACTATTTTAGAGATAATCAGAGAGGAGTGAAGGGGATATCCAAAAAAGTGGAATTGCATTTCCCAGAAATTGACAGAGGAAATAGAGAGAATGACAATTTCACTGGACCTTCTAATCCTGACTAACCTCATTCAGAAAACCCATTGTCATTTTTGAGCAAGTTTCTTTTCACAGGAGTACCAAGATATGTCGACTTCTTTTCTCTGTTTCTTTCCTCCTGTTTTCTCAAAGATATCCTCACTTAGCAGGACTTACATTCATTAGATTCTCACTATATTCCTAGAACAATGCCAAGTATCAGTAGAAATGCAAAAGTAAATAAGATACTCCCCCTTTAAGAAATTCATTGTCTTCTCTCTACCTATAAGAATTCAGGTAACCAGTCTTGTACCCTTACTAAAAGAGACAAACCAGAGATAAAATAAAACCAAAAGAAATAAGCAATATTTCACAGCAAATAATCCAAACTTTAAAAGCTAAATCAGAATAAAACAACAAAATGTGCTACCTCCACTAATTTATGCTTTTGAAAGAAATGAGTTTCTGCATTGTGCTGTATTTCATATCATTTATAATCTGTTAGTTGACAGGGAATATTTTTATTTGGGAATATATTTTTCTGTATATTTTCAAGCATAGTACATTGTGTGAGTACTTCACAAGAGTAATTTGACATTTGCACTTGATTTTATGATTTTCATAATGCAAGATTACTGATAGGCTAATAGATGATATAAGGGAATTCTAGGCTACATGTACAAGAAATTCTGATGTGTAATTTCAACATTGAGAGTTTCCAATATTTGTGGAATACTTTACCAACTGTTGTTGCCATCACTAGTTAGCTAAAAGAAAAATGAAAATACTGCAGATACTGTACTTTAAATCCTAACCTATTTTGCTAATACTGTGGAACTCTGTCACTAATTGGATTTTTCTCCACAGACATCACAGATTTTTCCTATGCACCTAGATTTCTTTCCATCCCAAGATGGACTCCAATAAAAACAATAGCGTTTGCAAAAAATGATACCTGCTTTCCTTTCATGTTCTTTTGGGAATGCATTTTTATATAGATATAGCTAAGGCTTTGGAAATTATTGATATCTCTTTGTCATTATTATGATGGCTATTATTTTTATTTCAAATTTTGTGGGAAAATATTATGCGTAAGGTATTATGGAAGCAAAATGAATTCAGCTTATGTCCTACGATATGAAAAGTACATTATAAAATCTCAGAAGACATTAAAAATGATACTTAAGCAATCATTGGCCAATTTAAAGAGTGCAGTAACATGGTTCATTATGCTACCTGGTATAGTACTCTAAGATACATAATGAGACAAAACCATGTAAATGTGCTAATATGTAATATTGCTTATTCACATGTGTTATTACATCTACTTGAATAATATAAATTGAATAGACTAGTTGAATTTTAATTCTGAAAAGGCCAATCCTCAAGTTAGTTACTTCTCTATGTCTAAAGCTCCTCATGTAAAATGAAAGAATAGTAATACATGACCTATAGTGTTCTACTTTGTTTCATAATTCCATGATTCTGCAATTTGGTGATATATCCTAGTTTGGCTCCTAATATTATTGACTTTCCCAACTTCATTTTATAGTACACATCAATTGCCTTAGTTCTTATGAGCATTATTTTAACTATTGCCACTTAGATGATCAGTATGTAATCATGAGCAAGTCTCAACCTCGCTGACCATCAGTTTCCTCTCTTAGAAAATGATGGTAATGATACCCATTTTACCTGCCTAAAGATAAGTATGAAACCAGCATGGAACTGTATGCAAAAAACTTTGTAAAACTTAAAGCACAATCTAAATTATAATAATGAATGTTGTCGTTCTGCTTTGATGGTAATTATAGTGGGGGTGATCAGATGATAATGATGTCATGGTTTACAGAGTTGGAAAAGTACTAAGAAGTTATCTAGTCCAATCCTTATCAATAACAATCCTTATGGCAACATCCTAAACAAGTAGCTGTGCAAGATTCACTTGAAAACCTCTGTAGGTGTAGGATACTATCCAAGGCAACCTATTTCCTAACATTGGACATAAATCGGACTCTTGGCAGCTTTTAGTTCTATTTCTTGTTGTTGTTGTTATTTTTTAAATTGGGGGCTGAATAGAACCAGTCTAATCTCTTTCACACAACAGTTCTTCAAATACATGAAGTCAGCTATCATGTCCTCCTTTTCTTCTTGGACCTAATGTTACAATTTCTGTGCTCTGCTCTTCATATGGCATAGTCTCCTTTTCCTTCTCCATCCTAGATATAACCTTCTGCACAATCCTCGTGAAAAGTATCTTTAATAAGATATCCAAAATTCAGTGCCCAGAAACAAAGGCAAGCAGTTCAGCCAAGGTAGAGTATGCTTGAACCATTAAATCTCTCATATGGATACTATGCTTTTCAGTTCTACTTTGGTTATTATTATGTCCTGTGGCTGCCTTGTTATGCTTCTCATTCCTATAAAGTGCAATGAATAAAAAAGATAGACTTGGAATTAGGTAGATATGAGTTCTAATTTCACCACAGGCACTTACTATGTGATACTGAGCAAATCACTTAACCTCTCTCAGTCTCAGTTGCCCCATCTATAAAGTAGAAATAATATCCACTATCTCACAGGGTTGTTCTAAGAATCAAATGGGATAACATGTATAGCATTTTGCAAACTTTAAAGTGCTAGATAAATGTAGTTATTATTGTTGTTGCTGTTATCATCAAATGATGTTTAACTAGAATTCCTCCATTTTACTCTTTGAATTGTGTGCAGTACTTTAAGTTTAAATCTTTTAACTAGTACCTTAATAGATTCAGCCTAATATTCTGTGATCAATATCAATCCAGATTCTGTCCAAGATGCACTACAATAAAGACCTCCTTCAACTTAATGTCAAACCAATAATGACTTCTCTTTAAACCTGAATATTCAACCACATCTGAGGCCAACAAACCTACATGCAACAAATCCCTTCTTGTCTAAACAGAGAGCAAAAAAGCCTTCATTAAATATTTGCCTGAAATCTAGATCTCCAATTTCTACAGAATTTCCCCTGCTACTTGTATAAAAAACAGAAATGTTTGTTTCATACTGGGTCTGGCATGACCTATTCTTCATGAACCTATAAATAGGAATATCTTTTTTTTTTAATGAAGAAAAATGGAAGTGTTTTCTAAATGAAAATGTATCAAAAATACTAGTTCCATTTATCTAACAATTGACAGTGAGATGAAATGTATGATACCTTCACTTAATGGCTAATATAAATTTAAAACTGGAGCCACATATGCAATGATCATTCTTGCTCCTAAACATTTCTACTCATCTGGAATGAGAACAACTAACTTGTCATTAGAAAGTGTCCTAATCCCCTAATGAAAAGGAAGCTTGACCCTAATTCCTCTCTGTAAACAGGTTTATGTTGCTAGGGCAATTCCAATGAAGTCTGTAATAGGACTTAATGTTCCATGAACTTAGTTGTGGAAAGATTCCTTAAGCAACAGCTCTATTTTGGCTATAAATGGAAGGGCTTGAGTACAACATTATGTGTAACTTAGAATTATTAGCACCATTATCATGCATATGGTGGTTTTCTATCCTTGAATTTATAATCCTTCAATGCATGGTATATTTCGGCCATTGTATTCAGAGGAAGATGCCATCTTAGTCAGATTTCTGAAGATTTAAATTTCCAAATAAGATCTTGATTATTTGTCATTCCTTTAAAAATGGTTCTTTAAAAACTCCTACAAATAAGAGATAGAAATTTCTTTTTTTGCATAGGGTCACAGGATTATGAGACAGTCTTTCTAGACAGTGAAATCATTAATTTCATTTCAAATTTTTTCTTAGACAATCAAATTAAATGTAACTTGAATAAATTTAAAGATGAATCATGAAATGTTCTAAGATGGTGCTTTAGAACGAACGTTATAGATACACATTAACAGGGGGTGTAAGTTGTTGAACATAAATTGACTTTGCTGTGATTATATAAAAAAGCAGTTAAAAGAATTGTACTGGGAAAAGAAGAAAGGGGGAAGCAGAATAGAGTAAATTATGTCTTCTGAAAAGTTACAAAAGACATTATAGTAGAGGGAAAAAAGGGAGGGAGAGAGCATTGTTTGAACCTTACTCTCATCAGATTTGGCTCAAAAAAGGAATAACATACACACTCCATTGGGTATAGAAATTTACCTTACACTATAGGAAAGTAGGAGGGGAAAGAGGAAAGAAAGGAGAAGAGGTGTGCTGATAGGAGGGACGGTAGAAGGCAGGGGAGAAATAGAAAGAGAAAGAGAAAAAAGAGAGGATGCTAGAAGGAAAGCAGATTGAGGGAGGTAGTCGTCAGAAGCAAAACACTGGTGAGTAGGGATAGGGTAAAATGAGAGAGAAAAGTATAAAAGGGGAAAAATAGGAGGGAGGGAAATACACAATTAGTAATCATAGCTGTGAATGTGAATAGGATTTATTTTCCAATAAAACAGAAGCTGATAGCAGAGTAGATTAAAAACCAGAATCCTACAATAAGTTGTTTACAAGAAACACAATGGAAACAGAGGGATACTCACAGAGTGAATATAAAAGAATGGAGCAGAATATATTATACTTCTGCTGAAGTAAGAAAACAAACAAACAAATAAACAGGGGTATCAAGCCTGATCTCAGACAAAACAAAAGCAAAAACACATGTAATTAAAAGGATAAAGAAAGAAAACTACATCTTGTTAGAAAGTATAGACAATGAAAAATATGAATATGAAATAGTGATATGCTATGTGCATCCTAATTGTTAGAGGAGAAGGTAAATGAGTTATAGGAAGAAATAGAAAGCAAAACTGTATTAGTGGGTTCCTTCATCTGCCACTCTCAGAACTACATAAATCTAACCACAAAACGAACAAGTTAAGGAAGTAAATAGAACTTTAGAAAAGTTAGATATGATAGACCTGTAGAGCAAAGTGAATGGGAGTAGAAAGGAACACATAAATCCCAAATTAGAAATACTGAAAACTAAAGGAAAGATTAATAAAATTGAAATTAAGAAAACTATTGAACTGATAAATAAAACTAAGAGCTGGTTTTATTGGGAAAAATAATAAAATAGATATGCTGATGGTTAATTTGATTTTTAAAAAACAATGAAGAAAAACAAATTACCAGTATCAAAAATGAAAAGGGTAAATTCACCACCAATGAAGAGGGAAGTAAAGAAATAATTAGTAACTATTTTGCCCAACTATATGCCAATAAATCTGACAATCTAAGTGAAATGGATGAATATTTACAAAAATATAAATTTACCAGATTAACAGAAGAGGAAATAGAGTAATTAACCCCATTTTAGAAAAAAAATTGAAGAAACCATCAATTAACTCTTTAAGAATCTCCAGGTCCAGATGGATTTATAAGTGAATTGCATCAAACATCAAAACAATAGTTGATTTCAATATCAGAGTCCTGTCAAATTCATTTTATGACACAAATATGATGCAGATATGTAGAGCCAAAAGAAAAAACAAAAACTGTAAGCCAATTTCCCTAAAGAATATAGATGCAATGAAGATAGTATATTATGACCAGGTAGGATTAATGCCAGACACCCCAAACTGGCTCAACATTAGAAAAACTAGCAGCCTAACTGAACATGTCAATAACAAAACTAACTGAAATCATAAGATTATCTCAAAAAAATGCAGAAAACACAACACCCGCTCCTATTAAAAACACTAAAGTACATAGGAATAGATGGAATTTTCCATAAAATGAGAAGTAATATCTCTCTCAAAACATAAGCAAGCATTATATATATATATATATATACATATATATGTGTGTGTGTGTGTGTGTGTGTGTGTGTGTGTGTGTGTGTGTGTGTGTATAATGTTAGCTAGCTTTCCCAATAGAATAGGGGTAAAACACGAATTTCCATTATTGCCATTTTTATTTAATGTTGTACCAGAAATATTAGCTTTAGTAATAAGAGATGAAAAAGAAATGGAAGGAATTAGAACAGACAATGAAGAAACAAAGTTATCACTCTTTGGAGATGATATAATTGGTATAATTAGAGAATCTTAAAGAGTAAACAAAAAAAACTACTTAAAACAGATAACTTTAGCAAAGTTCTAGGATATGAAATATACCCACATAAATCATCAGTATTTCTATATATGTTCAAGAAGGCCCAATAACAGGAGATAGAAAGAGAAATTCCATTTAAAATAATTGTAGACAGTATGAAGTACTTGGGGATTTACCTGCCAAGACCAACTCAGAACTATATGACCACAATTACAAAACGCTTTTCATACAAATAAATTCAGATCTAAACAATTGGGGAAAAAAAATATCAATTGTTCATGAGTGGACCAAGATAACATAATAAAAATGACAATTCTACTTAAATCAATTTACTTGTTCAGTGCCATAGCAATAAAAGTACCAAAATTTATTTTAAATAGCTAAGAAAAATACAAAGCCAAATTCATCTGGAAGAAGAAAAGGTCAAGAATATCAAGGGAGTTAATGAAAAAATGCAAAGGAAGGTAGTCTAGCCATACTAGATCTAAAGTTGTATTATAAAATGGTACTTATCAAAAATATTTGGTACTGGCTAAAAAATAGAGTGGTGAATGAGTGGAGTAGAGTAGATACACAAGACTCAGTGGTCAATGACTATAGTAATCTACTGTTTGATAAACTCAAAGATTACAGCTTCTTGGATAAGAACTCACTATCTGACAAAGTCTGCTGTGAAAAACTAGAGAATATTATGGCAAAAACCAGACATAGACCAATGTCTCATACCCTATGCCAAGATACAGTTGAAATAAGTATATGTTTTGGACATAAAGGGTGATACCATAATCAAATTAAGAGAGCAAGGAATAACTTACTTGTCAGATCTAAAAGGAAGGGATCATTTTATAACCAAATCAAGAGAAAGAGCATTATACAATTCAAATGGATAATTTAGATTACATTAAATTAGAAAGTTTTACACAAACAAAATCAATGAAACTAAGATTAGAAATAAAACAGAAAGCTGGGAAACATTTTTTACATTGTGTTTCTTAAAAAGTTCTACTTTCTCAAATATATACAGTATGGAGTCAAATTTATAAGAATATCACTCATTCCCCAATTGATGAATGATCAAAAGATGTGAATAGGCACTTTTCGTATGAAGAAATTAAAGCTATGTATAACCATAAGAATAAATATTCTAAATCACTATTGATTACTCTGAGGTATTTGTCACTATACACCTATCAGATTGATTAATATGACAGAAAAGGAAAATGATAAATGTTGAAGATGTGGGAAAATTGGAACACTAATGCATTGTTGGTGGAGTTGTGAACTGATCCAACAATTTCAAAGAACAATTTGGAAGTATGCCCAAAGAGCAACCAAACTGTCCATACTCTTTGACCTAGCGATAACACATCTAGGTCTGCATCCCAAAGAAATCCTAAAAAGTTTAAAAATATCCACATATACAAAACATTTATAGCAGCTCTTTTTCTCATGGCCAAAAATTGAAATTTGAGTGGATGCCCATCAACTGGAGAATGGTTGAACAAGTTGTGGTATATGACTAATTGAATACTGTTGCAGTCTAAGGAATCATGAGCAGGCAGATTTCAGAAAAACCTGGAAAGTCTTATATGAACTAATGCTAAGTGAAGTGAGCAGAACCAGGAGATCATTGTACACAGTAACAAGAACATTGTATAATGAGCAACTATGGTCGACTTAGCATTTCACAGCAATACACTGATGAGAGACAATCCCAAAAGACTCATGACTGAAAATGTTATCCACATCCAGAGAAAGATCTATGGAGTCTGATTCCTCATCAAAGCATACTATTTTCACGTTTTCCCCCATTTTGTTTTTCTTTCTTTTTTTTTCCTTTTGTTCTGATTTGGGGGCGGAGCCAAGATGGCGGAGTGGAAAGACGCACATGCACATAGCTCTGAGCCCACAACCCATAGAACAGCTGCAGGGAAGTAGCTCATGGTGAATTCTGCACCCAGAGGCCACAGAGCATTGGAGCGAGGGAGATTTCTGTTCCGGAGAGACCTGCAAACCTCTTCGCAAAAGGTCAATCGCACTGCAGACGCGGAGCCCAGTCCAGACCTGCCGAGGCCGCAGCACCAAGAAAAGCAGATCCAAGCAGGCTTCAGGGACGGGATCTCCAGTGGCCGCACAAGTTCCTCCACCCACAGGTGACGGGGGTGGGTGAAAGAGTCTCTTTGGCCAGTCGAGAGGGGAGTGGGGTGCCCCCATAACTCAGGCCCCCCCGGGAGGTAGAAGCTGAGGGGTGGCGGCAGACCGGGGCTCTCCAAGCAGGCAGGAGCCTGGATCCGTTGTTGAAGGTATGTGCATAAACTCCCTGAGGGAACTGAGCCTGAGAGGCAGCCCTGCCCCAACCTGAGCATCTGAACTTAATCTCACACTGAATAGCAGCCCTGCCCCTGCCAAAAGCCCTGAGTCTGGAAGCAGCATTTGAATCTCAGACCCCAAACGCTGGCTGGGAGAATCAGGAGGCGAGGTGGGTGTGAGGAAAATATTCAGAGGTCAAGTAACTGGCTGGGAAAATGCCCAGAAAAGGGAAAAGAAATAAGACTATAGAAGGTTACTTGCTTGGTGAACAGGCATTTCCTCCCTTCCTTTCTGATGAGGAAGAACAATGCTTACAATTAGGCAAAGACACAGAAATCAAGGATTCTGTGTCCCAGCCCACCCAATGGGCTCAGGCCATGGAAGAGCTCAAAAAGAATTTTGAAAATCAAGTTGGAGAGGTGGAGGAAAAGCTGGGAAGAGAAATGAGAGACATGAAGTCAAAGCATGAACAGCAGATCAGCACCCTGCTAAAGGAGACCCAAAAAAATGGTGAAGAAAATAACACCTTGAAAACTAGCCTAACTCAATTGGCAAAAGAGGTTCAAAAAGCCAATGAGGAGAAGAATGCTTTCAAAAGCAGAATTAGCCAAATGGAAAAGGAGATTCAAAAGCTCACTGAAGAAAATAGTTCTTTCAAAATTAGAATGGCACAGATGGAGGCTAAGGACTTTATGAGAAAGCAAGAAATCACAGAACAAAGCCAGAAGAATGGAAAAAATGGAAGATAATGTAAAATGTCTCATTGGAAAAACAACTGACCTGGAAAATAGATTCAGGAGAGACAATTTAAAAATTATGGGACTACCTGAGAGCCATGATCAAAAGAAGAGCCTAAACATCATCTTTCATGAAATTATCAAGGAGGGCTGCCCTGAGATTCTAGAACCAGAGGGCAAAATAAATATTCAAGGAATCCTTTTGTTCTGATTCTTCTTATACAACACAACCTAATATGGAAATATGTTTGACATGATTGTATATGTACAATCTATGTATGTCAGATTGCTATCTTTGGAAAAGGAGGAATATTTGGAAAATTTCATAAAAATGAACATTAAAACTATTTTACAAGTAATTAGAAAAGTTAAATACCATTAAGTATAAAAATAACTGCTAAAAACATCCTCCAAAAATAAAAAAATAAAAATAGAGTAGTTTTGGGGGATAGGAAGATACTAGTGATTGAATGGATCAAGAAAGGCTTCACACAAAAGATGATGACTGAGTTGCATCTTCAAGTCATAGAGGAATGATTTGAGGGAGAGGTAAGGAGGAAGTGCACATACTAGGATGCACTGCTATGGAAATCAGGAAAAACTTCCTGTAAAAAAAATTTACATGATCTATTTTAATATAAAATCTGAATTCTCAGAGATGGAGGTCTTGAAGGACTGAATTTTAGACTGGAGGGATTGTGGATAGTCAGTGCAAAGTCACAGTGATAGGAGAACATGCATTGGTTATAAAGAATAGTTAGAAAGGTAGTTTAACTGGACTTAGTACGTATGAAGGTGAGTGAATTTTACAGTCATTCAAACTAAGATCCAAGATCTGTATAAAGTCATATGCGTATACATGTAGATTGATACTACTTAAATATTTGTTGAATTCCGTTAAACTAGTGAAATGTGGGAAACCACCTGAATGTTATTTTCAATTCATCCACTAGTTATTTGGTGTAAAAATTGCATTGGCTGAAGCACACATCTAGGGATAAAATTTCATCAGTTTTGATTTTCATCAATTCAAAGGTTCTTTTCATTAAAATAAGACAAAACTTCACTTTATACATATGATTAAATATGTTGTGTCTATGATTTTGGGGATGTCAATATTCCCTCCAACAATGCAAAATAATCTTCATGTTCTATGGCCATTCTCCTAATTATGAGCCTTACTGAATTTAGATAAGTTGATTTTCTTTTTTTTTTTTTTATTTATTTAACTTTTGACATTTATTTTCACAAAATTTTGGGTTACAAATTTTCTCCCCTTTTATCCCCTCCCCCCCCCAAACCCAAGCATTCTAATTGCCCCTGTGACCAATCTGCTCTTTCTTCTATCCTCCCTCTCTGCCCTTGTCTCTGTCTTCTCTTTTGTGTTGTAGGGCCAGATAGCTTTCTTTACCCCTTAACCTGTATTTCTTATTTCCTAGTGGTAAGAACATAACAGTGGATCCTAACACTTTGAGTTTCAACTTCCTTACCTCCCTCCCTCCCCACCCCTTCCCTTTGGAAGGCGATCAATTCAATATAGGCCAAATCTGTGTAGTTTTGCAAATGATTTCCATACTAGTTGTGTTGTATAGGACTAACTATATTTCCCTCCATCCTATCCTGTCGCCCATTACTTCTATTCTTTTATGATACTTTCCCTCCCCATGAGTGTCGACCTCGGATTGCATTCTCCTCCCCATGCCCTCCCCTCTATCCTCCCCCCCACCCTACTTGTGCCCTTGTCCCCCACTCTCCTGTATTGTGAGATAGGTTTTCCTATCAGAATGAGTGTGCATTTTATTCTTTCCTTTAGAGGAATGTGATGAGAGTAGACTTCATGTTTTTCTCTCGCTTCCCCTCTTTATCCCTCCACTAATAAGTCTTTTGCTTGCCTCTTTTATGAGAGATAATTTGTCCCATTCCATTTCTCCCTTTCTCCTCCCATATATTTCTCTCTCATTGCTTGATTTCATTTTTTTTTAAGATATGATCCCATCCTCTTCAATTCACTCTGTGCACTCTGTCTCTATGTATGTGTGCGTGTGTGCATGTGTGTGTGTGTACTCCCAACCAGTACCCAGATACTGAAATGATTCAAGAGTTACAAATATTGTCTTTCCATATAGGAATGTAAACAGTTCAACTTTAGTAAGTCCCTTATGACTTCTCTTTGCTGTTCACCTTTTCATGGTTCTCTTCATTCTTGTGTTTGAAAGTAAAATTTTCTTTTCAGCTCTGGTCTTTTCATCAAGAAAATTTGAAAATCCTTTATTTCATTGAAAGACCATTTTTCTCCTGAAGTATTATGCTCAGTTTTGCTGGGTAGGTGATTCTTGGTTTTGGTCCTAGTTCCTTTGCCTTCTGGAATATCCTATTCCATTCCCTTCGATCCCTTAATATAGAGGGTGTTAGATCTTGTGTTATCCTGATTGTATTTCCACAATACTTGAATTGTTTCTTTCTAGCTGCTTGCAATATTTTCTCTTTCACCTGGGAACTCTGGAATTTGGCCACAATGTTCCTAGGAGTTTCTCTTTTGGGATCTCTTTCATGCGGTGTTCTGTACATTCCTTGAATATTTATTTTGCCCTCTGGTTCTAGAATCTCAGGGCAATTTTCCTTGATAATTTCATGGAAGATGATGTCTAGGCTCTTCTTTTGATCATGGTTTTCAGGTAGTCCCAAAATTTTTACATTGTCTCTCCTGAATCTATTTTCCAGGTCAGTTGTTTTTCCAATAAGATATTTCACATTATCTTCCATTTTTCCAATCTTCTCTCTATGTTCTGTGATACCTGTCTTTCTCACAAAGTCCTTAGCGTCCACCTGTACCATTCTAGTTTTGAAAGAACTATTTTCTTCAGTGAGGTTTTGAATCTCCTTTTCCATTTGGCTAATTCTGCTTTTGAAAGCATTCTTCTCCTTATTGGCTTTTTGAACCTCTTTTGCCAACTGAGTTAGGCTGGTTTTCAAGGTGTTAATTTCTTCACCATTTTTTTGGTTCTCCTTTAGCAGGGAGCTGATCTGCTTTTCATGCTTCTCTTTCATCCCTCTCATTTCTCTTCCCAGCTTTTCCTCCACCTCTCCAACTTGATTTTCAAAATTCTTTTTGAGCTCTTCCATGGCCTGAGCCCATTGGGTGGGCTGGGACACAGAATCCTTGATTTCTGTGTCTTTGCCTGATGGTAAGCATTGTTCTTCCTCATCACAAAGGAAGGGAGGGAATGTCTGTTCTCTAAGAAAGTATCCTTCAATAGTTTTATTTCTTTTCCCTTTTCTGGGCAATCTCCCCAGCCAGTGACTTGTCCTCTGAATATTCTCCTCACTCCCACCTCGCCTCCTGGTCCTCCCAGCCAGCGTTTAGGGACTGAGATTCAAATGCTGCTTCCCGCCTTAGGGCTTTTGGCGGGGTCAGGGCTGCTATTCAGTGTGAGAATTAAGTTCAGGTGGTCAGGTCAGGGCAGGGCTGCCTCTCAGGCTCCGTTCCCTCAGGGGGTTTATGTACAGACCTTCCACAATGGATCCAGGCTCCCGCCCGCTTGGGGAGCCCCTGTCTGCAGCCGCCTCTCAGCTTCTACCTCCCGGGGGGGCCCGAGCCATGGGGGCACCCCACTCACCTCTTGACCCACCAAAGAGACTCTCTCACCAACCCCCGTCACCTGTGGGTGGAGGGGCTTGTGCGGCCGCTGCAGATCCCGTCCCTGAAGCCTGCTCGGATCTGTACCTCTCGGAGCCGCAGCCGCCGTAGGTCTGGGCTGGGCTCCGCGTCTGCAGCGCGACGGACCTTTTGCGAGAGGTTTGCGGGTCCCTCTGTGGGTGGAGAGACCCGCGTGGCCACTGGAGATCCCATCCCCATAGCCCGCTCGGATCTTTTCCTCACGGTGTCATGGCCGCTGCAGGGCTGCCCTCTGCTCCCAGTCCTGGCGCCCAGTCCGCAGCCCGAAGGACCCCCGGCGAGAGGTTTGCAGGTCTCTCCAGGATCAGAAATCTCCCTCGCTCCAATATTCCGTGGCCTCTGGGTGCAGAATTCACCGTGAGTTGGTCCCCTCCAGCCATTGTGTGGGTTGTGGGTTCGGAGCTATGTGTATGTGCGTCTTTCTACTCCGCCATCTTGGCCGATAAGTTGATTTTCTTACAACAGAGATACAACTCATTACTTGGCCTCTATATTTGTAGCTTTTTCTGCTGTTCTAGATCTCCTAGGGCTTGCTGGCACTCAAGGACACAGTAGCGCTTTCACTTTATACCCACGTAGTGAAGCAGGATAATTATTCTTGTTCATGCTACCTATGAAAATAGCGAGTTCATATGTAGCTGAATTCAATTTACCTGCTCAAAGAAAACAGTGAGAAAGATCATACAGCCATGTATTGAGAGCTGGATGCACTAGACCCGGTTTGTACTGTCCTCAGATAGACACTTTGTTAAATTTTCGTTGTGAGCATTTATACCTCAGAAATCAGTAAGGCTATGATTTAGGTCTTGTTAAACATTTGCCAGCTTGAAAATGTTTCAAAAACTATATTTAAAAAAGTTTATAAGTAGGTGAGTAGGTAGGTAGGCAGACAAATAGATGAACCATTTTTGAAAGTTCTCAAAATGTACCAAGGACTAAGATTGCATATAAGTATATAAGCATATAAGTAAGTGAGATAATCCTTATCCTCAAGGAGTTTATATTCAAATGGGGGAAAATACTAAAAAAAACCGAGGAGTTGGAAGTCTGGATAGAGTACTACTCTTTGGTAGAGTTTGGTATTTGACAAGAGAGGTGCAGGGTGTGTGGTTCTGGAAAAAAAATGTAAAAACTCATTTCTCAGAAACCAGACTCCCAGGGTTAGGATCCATGCTTCCAGGTAGGAGAGAGATGAATATGACGGCCATAGTCTTGACCATCTGGTGTGGAAAGAGTGGCCAAGAAAAGTTCTGGTATTGATAAATCTGTATAGTAGGAGCAGCTTGGAACTCTATTGTTAGCTAGCTATATGACCTTGGATGAAACTCTTCCTGTCTCAGTTTTTTCAATGCTAAAGAATGTTGGAATAACAGTTTTTAAAGTTCCTTATAACTCCAAATTTGAAAATGCCACAGCATTAACACTTGTAACCATTTCACTTTCTTTTTAAAATGGATTAAAAAAATTCTGCATGTTGAACTCTTCATGATAGTGATGAACAAAGACTGGAGGATGAGTGACAGTCACTGTTGGTCCTTTCTGTTCCACATCAGAGCAATGACTTTAGTTCCGTCCTGGATATTTTGAGGAATAAATAGGACTATCCAAGGTATTTATGTAAAAAGAAAAAAGAAACACATTTTTGTACTAGTGCATCCTACTCTGCAATTTCTCCTTGGATAAAATAAGATGAGAAATAATTTTAGTCATTTTCATATAATCACTGAAAATCAGGAACATTTACTGGTAAAACACCGCTATTTATATTTTAACTCTAAATCTTATGACTTTTAACAACCTGGGGTGCTATAGAAAATATTCCTGTAAAATTTTAGCATGTAGTTGCTTAAAAAAAAAAAAAAACAAACTCAGTTATTTAGCTAATTTGGAGGGTTTTTTGGTAGGGTTAACAGTGAATGAGGATATATCAGGGAGGTAGTAGGAAGCTTGTATAATATTATAAAATGGTGAAATTGAAACGTAATGTTCTAACTCTCTTTCCTTAACTATAATCCATTAATATCAAGTTCTTCTGTATTGTTTTCTCATATGCCCTTAAGTTCAGCTTATCTTTTTGCAGCAGTCAGATACAAATACTCTTCTTCATTTTTGTTCCTGTCCATTCATACAGTGAAAATGTAAATTCCTATGACAAGTTGTTAAGGGTTTTTTGTACTTCCATTGAATTTTGTGTCTGAGAATGAATAATGAATATGGACTGTTGCCTCTAAGCTCCCAGCTTCAGGAGGGTGATGATAATGACTTTATATTTACATATATGATTTCATCCAGATGGAGCCCAATGTGACTTGTAAATATTTACAAACTGGCTTTACAAACAATATTTCTAGGAGTTATGTTTCTTGCTTGTTATCAATTCCCATGATTCTCCAGTTATGCTTAGGGAGGTGAAATTAGCTTCAATTGCTCTCAACTCTTCCCCTTTAATTAATTTGTCATCAAACTTTTCTATTTTCTCTCTTATAATTGCCATGTTTCCTTCTGACCCTCTCAGCTTACCTGAAACCAATATAGGCTGAAGAAGGTAAGTCCTTAGTACCAAAATCAGGAAAGATTCACTTTTCTTCTACTGTGTCCCTTGGAGCATTTTTCCTTCTATTTTTAACAATCTTCATTTCATTCTAGTTCCCTTCTTTTCATGTTCTAATCATTGTCTAGTGTTCACTGAAATCTAGCTTATTTCTAATGACATTTTCTGGCTAATAAGGCTAGTTGCTCTCTTCCTACCCCTTGACACAGAGGGCCAGAAGGAAGAATAATAATTCTCTTGGGAGCCTTGCTTCCACCAACACTCTCAGAACTTCTCTATGTTACCATTACTCAGCAGAGGCTTTTCCTCGCTTGAAACTCACCGTATCCTGTGGAGACGATTGTAGTCATTTCTGAACTTTCAAGTCATCATCCCTTCTCCCTCATAAATTTATTAACTAGATTGTAGTCTTCTTTTCTCCTCACTCTTCTTGTTTCCTTCAAATAATCTAACAACTCAGTTCTACAGCCATCTCATATCACAGCAGCTGTCTCCAGTTTTCTTCAACTACATACAAGAATGGTCCTACATTCAATTTTTCTCTGCTCTCCAAAACCCACTTAACTCCATACTCAGGGGTGCTAGAATTCCTAGTTATAGCTTTAAACTGTTTTCCTTTCCTTTTTTATATCCTACATCCTAAATTTTATTTGGAAACTTTAAAAACCGTTTCTACCCTCAGGTCTTTATACCATCAATCTATAATTATTATAACAATAAAATCAATAAACATTTCTATAAATTACTATAAGTTTTATAAAATGCTTTACAAATATTTCATTTAATTCTCATAATAACCCTTAAAGCTAAGTGCTATTATTTCCCCATTTTAATGGTGGGGAAACTGAAACATATGGAAATTAAATGACTTGTGTATGGCTAATAAATATCTTAAGCCAGAATTCATCTCATTCCTCATTCCAAGTTGTTCTCTACCTCCACCTGTCTTCAGTAACAATCTTTAAGATCATTCAGCATCACTCTGATTCTATAAGTCCCCACTCAAGTTAGTATCTGGAAGTAGGCTTGCATTAATTAATGCTTTCAAGTCAGCAACTTCATCATTATTGATAATTCTTTCACCAACAAACAATAACCAAAGTTTAGCTTTTTCAAAGATACTTGAGACTTCTTGAGATGGACAAAGTCATAACTTTGAAGTCAATCTGTTGCTAAAGTCTTTGGACTTAGGCTGTTTATTTGATGACATATAGTCATTTAATAGATATTTAAAAATAAATTTATTATTTGTTTTTAACATCTTATTTTTAAATTTTTGAATTCCAAATTCATTCCCTCCCTTCCCATCCTTTCCACTTCACTAAGAAGTCAAGAAAAATCATATCAATTTTACATATGAATTTATGCAAATATATTCCATATTAGCAATCTCTAAAAAGAAAAAAAAGCAACACAATTGTATTTCAATTTTACTCAAGAGTTAATCAATTCCCTCTTTGGATATAGATAGCAGTTTTTTCATCATGAGTCCTTTGTAACTGATTTGGATCATCGTATAAATGAGAGAAGTCAGTCATATCTTGATAATTGTTACATTACTACTATTACTGTGCACAATGTCTCTTGATTTTTACGCTACTTTGCATCAGTTCGTATAGGTATTGCAATGCTTTTTTTTTTTAAACCACACTCCCCTGTCACTTCCTATAGCAAAATAATCCTTAATCCTAAAAATATACTGCAGCTAATTCAGCCATTCCCCAGCTGATGAACATGTCCTCAATTTCTAATTGCTTACCACCACCCAAAGAGCTTATATATATACATATGTTGAATGCAAACATAGCAATGATTTTATAGCCTAAGGGCCCTAAAATTATTCAAAATTTTTTCTCCAGAATTGTTGAATCAGTTCATAACTCCACTGACAATTCATTAGTGCCTCAATTTTCTTACTTCCCATCCAACATTTCTCATTTTCCTTTTCCATCATGTTAGCCAATATGATAGGTGTAAAGTGTTGGCATTACTTAGCTTTAATATGCTGTTTCTACCTACTTTGAACTTTGGGGTTCTCTCTGTTGAAGACTGAGTGGGATAGACTTAGTGAAGACTCCTCAGATTGTAATTTTTCTCCCAGGGGTGAGGTAAGGCCTAAAGGCTCAAGGTTACAATATTTTTAGAATAGAATAGTTCCATATAAGGATATAAAACTGTGTAGTGTATTAGGGTCTCAATGATTGGACAAAACTTACATAATTCCTCGATGTCTTCATTTCAAAAGGGATTGGTTAGATTTCGTGTCTAGAATGTAAGACCATATTCTCAGCTAATGAGGATAATGGTCAGTGGGGGAAGGAGGGACTTGCGTTAGGGTCTATATAAATCACTGTCCTGTTCTTTGTTTTCGGCTTTCCTACTCCTACAGGTGAGCCCCGTTTCTCGAGAATCGAATAAATCACTTTTCTGTCATCACTTTGAGAGGCCTCTGAGTAATTGATTTATGAAGGGACCTGAGCCATCCCACACAAGATCATAACATTCTATTGATGTGTATCTTATCATTTTCTTAAAATTGCTAGGTTACTTTGTGCATAGTTCCTCAATCTGCCATATTATGAGGTTTTCTGTAATTTATATTTTCTGGGATACCAATAATTCTTAACTTATTTCACTACATTCTGTTTCCAAAATCAGTTATTTTGTCTGAGAGATCTCATATATCCCTCTAATCTCATTGTCCTTTGTTTTTGTTTGTTTGTTTTTTTTCAGGTGATAATTCTTTTTAAAGCATTTACAGTATGGACTACAAAAGAATTTTTTTAAACATTAATCAACTGAGACACAAATAATATTTATGTTGCTAATTCACAAGCTCTTGACCTAATAGTCTCCAAAGTAGTACTAAGAATTAAAGGACCCTAACTTATTGTTGTTGGTCTAAAGTCCTATGCCTAATAGCCTAATTTTAGACTTAACCTTGGACGTTCCCCTACCAATAATATATATTTTAATAGATCTGGTATTAAGTTTACAAACCTTTTTTTTTTTATATTTTTTTATTTTTTAATGTTTAACAATCACTGCCATACAATTGTGATTTTATCCCCGCCACCTACCCCGCACTCCCCCCTTCCCTCCCCACAACTGCATACAATTCTGTATAGATTCTACATATACTTTCCTATTGAGTATATTTTCACTATAGTCATGCTATGTAGTCAGACTAAGATAAATGTAAGAAATCGTATAACAAATCAGAACATGATACACAAACACATACACATACACAAACATGATCTGTTACATTATGTGAGTGACTTCCATATTTTTCTCTCTGAGTGTGGAAGGCATTTTGCCTTGAGAACCACCATTGGGATTTTTTTTTTTTTGTAAGAATTTCTTGTGTTATTACAAAAATCTGAGTCTACCAGAAAAAACTCTCACACACTGTGGTCATTGCTGTGCATAAAGTTCTCCTGGTTCTGCTCCTTTCACTCAGCATCAGGTCATATAAGTCCTTCCAGGCCTCTCTGAAGTCTTCTTGTTCATCATTTCTTATGGCACAATAGTACTCCATCACATTCATATACCATAATTTATTCAGCCATTCCCCAATTGATGGACATCCCCTTGACTTCCAGTTTTTGGCAACTAGAGTGCTGCTATAAATATTTTTGTACATGTGGGACCCTTTCCCACTTTTATGATCTCTTGGGGATATAGTCCTAGTAGCGATATTGCTGGGTCAAAGGGTATGCACATTTTTGTAGCCCTTTGGGCATAGTTCCAAATTGCTCTCCAGAATGGTTGGATGCGCTCGCAGCTCCACCAACAATGAAATAGTGTTCCAACTCTCCCACATCCTCTCCAGCATTAATCATTTTCTTGTTCTGTCATGTTTGCCAATCTTATAGGTGTGATGTGGTACCTCAGAGTTGTTTTGATTTGCATCTCTCTAATCAATAGTGATTTAGAGCATTTTTTCGTATGATTATAGATAGCTTTAATTTCTTCCTCTGAAAATTGCCTGTTCATATCCTTTGACCATTTATCAATTGGGGAATGACTTGTATGATTGTACATTTGGATCAGTTCTCTACATATTCTAGAAATGAGGTCTTTATCCCCGAGCTTAGCTGTAAAAATTCTTTCCCAATTTACTACATCCCTCCGGATTTTGGCTGCATTGGGTTTGGTTGTGCAAAAACTTCTCAGTTTAATGTAATCAAAGTTATCCATTTTGCATTTCATAATGCATTCTATCTCTCCTTTAGTAAAGAATTCTCCCCTTCTCCATAGATCTGATAAATACACTATTCCTTGCTTCTCCAGTTTATTCATGGTATAAATCTTTATACCTAAATCATGTACCCATTTGGACTTTATTGTTGTGTACAGTGTCAGGTATGGGTCTATGCCTAATTTCCGCCACACTGTTATCCAGTTTTCCCAGCAATTTTTGTCAAACAATGAGTTCTTATCCCAGAAGCTGGGGTCCTTGGGTTTATCAAACAGAAGGTTGCTATATTCCTTGCCTACTGAATCTTGAGTGCCAAGTCTATTCCACTTGTCTACCTCTCTGTTTCTTAGCCAATACCAAGTGGTTTTGATAATTGCTGCTTTATAGTACAGTTTGAGGTCTGGTAGCGCTAGGCCACCTTCCCAAGCATTTCTTTTCATTAGTCCCTTTGATATTCTGGACCTTTTGTTTTTCCAAATGAATTTTGATATTATTTTGTCCAGCTCTAGAAAGTAATTGTCTGACAGTTTAATTGGTATGGCACTAAATAAGTATATTAATTTGGGTAGAATTGTCATTTTTATTATATTAGCACGGCCTACCCATGAGCAATTAATGTTTTTCCACTTACTTAAATCTGACTTTATTTGTGCAAAAAGTGTCTTGTAATTGTGTTCATATAATCCCTGGGTTTGTTTTGGCAGGTAGACTCCTAAGTATTTTATACTGTCTACCCTAACTTTAAATGGGATTTCTCTTTCTATCTCTTGTTGTTGAACTTTGTTGCTAATATATAGGAATGCAGAGGATTTGTGTGGGTTTATTTTGTACCCTGCAACTTTGCCAAAGTTGTTTATTAATTCAAGTAATTTTTTACTTGAATCTCTGGGATTCTCTAGGTAAATCATCATATCATCTGCAAAGAGTGATAACTTAGTTTCTTCTTTGGCTATTCTAATTCCTTGAATATCTTTATCTTGTCTAATTGCTACAGCTAACATTTCTAGTACCATATTGAATAATAGTGGTGATAATGGACATCCTTGTTTCACCCCTTATCTTATTGGGAATGCATCTAGCTTATCCCCATTGCATATAATGCTTCCTGAAGGTTTTAGATAGATACTGCTTATTATTTTATGGAAAGTTCCCTTTATTCCTACGTTCTCCAATGTTTTTAGTAGGAATGGATGCTGTATTTTGTCAAAAGCTTTTTCTGCATCTATTGAGATAATCATGTGGTTTTTGTTAGCTTTGTTGTTGATGTGATCAATAAGGCTAATAGTTTTCCTAATATTGAACCAGCCCTGTAGTCCTGGTATGAATCCTACCTGATCATAATGTATTAATCTTGTGATAAGATGCTGTATTCGTTTTGCTAAAATCTTATTTAAAATTTTTGCATCTATATTCATTAGGGAAATTGGTCTATAATTTTCTTTCTCTGTTTTGTCTCTTCCTGGTTTGGGTATCAAAACCATATTTGTATCATAGAAAGAATTAGGGAGGACTCCTTCTTCCCCGATTTTCAAAAATAGTGTATGTAGTATTGGAATTAACTGTTATTTAAATGTTTGATAGAATTCACTTGTGAATCCATCTGGCCCTGGAGATTTTTTCCTAGGGAGTTCATTGATGGCTTGTTCAATTTCTTTTTCTGAGATGGGGTTGTTTAAGTATTCAACTTCCTCTTCTGTGAATCTGGACAATTTGTATTTTTTAAAATATTCATCCATCTCATTTAGATTATCGAATTTGTGGGCATAAAGTTGGGCAAAGTAGTTTCTAATTATTATTTTAATTTCCTCCTCATTGGAGGTGAGTTCACCCCTTTCATTTTTAATATTAGTAATTTGGTTTTCTTCTTTCTTTTTTTTAATCAGATTGACCAAAGGTTTATCAATTTTATTAGTTTTTTCATAAAACCAACTATTGGTTTTATTTAATAATTCAATAGTGTTCTTAATTTCAATTTTATTAATCTCTCCTTTGGTTTTCATTATTTCTAATTTGGTATTTACTTGGGGATTTTCAATTTGTTCTTTTTATAGCTTTTTCAACTGCAAGCCCAAGTCATTGATCTCCTCTTTCTCTATTTTATTTATGTAAGCGTTCAAAGATATAAAACTTCCCCTAATAACTGCTTTTGCAGTATCCCATAAGTTTTGGTATGTTGTCTCACTATTGTCATTCTCTTGAATGAAATTGTTGATTGTTTCTATGATTTCTTCTTTAACCCAACCCTTCTTTAGAATTAGATTATTTAGTTTCCAATTGATTTTTGGTTTCTCTTTCCATGGCCTTTTATTACATGTAATTTTTAATGCATTATGATCTGAAAAGGATGCATTGATTATCTCTACTTTTCTGCACTGGATTGTGAGATTTTTATGTCCTAGTACTAGTCAATTTTTGTAAATGTTCCATGTACCGCTGAGAAAAAGGTATATTCCTTTCTATTCCCATTTAATTTTCTCTAAAGATCTATCATATCTACCTTATCCAGAGTTTTATTTACCTCCTTAACCTCTTTCTTGTTTATTTTGAGGTTGGATTTATCAAGTTCAGAGAGGGGGAGGTTGAGGTCCCCCACTAGTATAGTTTTGCTATCAATTTCTTCCTTCAACTCCCCCAACCTCTCCTCTAAGAATCTGGATGCTATACCTCTTGGAGCATACACGTTTAGTAATGATATTGCTTCATTGTCTATGGTGCCTTTTAGCAGGATATGGTTTCCATCCTTATCCCTTTTGCTTAGATCTATTTCTGCTTTCGCTTTGTCTGAGATTAGGATTGCTACTCCTGCCTTTCTTACATGAGCTGAAGCACAATATATTCTGCTCCATCCTTTGACCTTTATCCTATGTGTATCCCCCCGTTTCAAATGTGTTTTTTGTAAGCAGCATATTGTTGGATTATGGCTTTTAATCCATTCTGCTATCCATCTCCGTTTTATGGGAGAGTTCATTCCATTCACATTCACAGTTATGATTACAATCTGTGTATTTCCCTCCAACCTCTTTCCCACCATTTGTGCTTTTAGCTCTCCCGTCTCCCTTCCCCTCCTCAATAGTATTCACTTTTCTTCCCCTCCTCCTTCCCCTCCTTCTTTTAGCCCCCCTCCTTTTTAGTCCCCTTTACTCTTATTGCTTCTTTCCTCCCTTTTAGCCACCCTCCCCTTTCTTCTCCCTTCCCCTCCTACTACCTATAGAGCTAGTTAGGATTATCTACTTAAGATTATTGTTCCCTCCTTTGAACAGATCAGATGAGAGTACCTCTCAAACAATGCTCATCTCCCTCCCCTCCTTCCCTCTACTATAGTTTTGTACTTCTTCCTGTGATAAAATTTGCCATTTTCTGCTTCCCCCTTTTCACACCTCCTATTACAATCCCTTCTCATACTTAAATCATATTTTTGACATGACATCATTTACTTTATGCCCGTTCCCTCTACATATATCCCTTTTATCACAATAGCTGCACAGTTCTCAAGATTAACAGGTATCATCTTCCCTTATACAGAGGTAAACAGTTTGCCCTAATTGAGTAGCAAGTTTTTGTTTTTGTTTTTTCCCCTCTGTTTACCTTTTTATGATTCTCTGGAGACCTGCATTTGAAGATCAAATTGTCTATTGAGTTCTGGTGTTTTGGTCAGGAAGCTCTGGAAATCCCTTATTTCGTTGAATTACTTTCTCCTTGCCTGAAATGTTATGCTGAACTTTGCTGGGTAGTTGATCCTTGGTTGAAGTCCCAACTCCTTTGCCTTACGGAATATTGGGTTCCAATTCTTTCGCTCTTTTAATGTAGAAGCTGCAAAGTCCTGTGTGATCCTGACTGTGTGTCCTTGATATTTGAATTATTTGTTTCTGGTTGCTTGTAGTATTTTCTCCTTCACTTGATAGCTCTGGAATTTGGCAACGATATTTCTTGGGTTTTGAGTTTGGGATCCCTTTCTGGAGGGGAACGGTGGATTCTTTCGATGACTATTTTGCCCTCTGAGTCTAGTACTTCTGGGCAGTTTTCCTTGATGATTTCCTGGAAGATATTGTCCAGACTCTTTTCTTCATCATGGGTTTCTGGCAGGCCAATAATTCTTAAATTTTCTCTCCTGGATCTGTTTTCCAGGTCAGTTGTTTTTCCAATTAAATATTTTACATTTTCTTCCATCTTTTCATTCTTTAGATTTTGTTTGACTGATTCTTGTTGCCTCATTGAGTCATTAGTTTCTACTTGCCCAATTCTAATCTTCATCGTATTGTTTTCTTCCGTTAGCTTTTGCATCTCCTTTTCCATCTGACCAATTTTTCCCTTTAAGGAGCTATTTTCTCCATTTAATTTTTGTATTTCTTTTTGCATTCGACCAATTTTCCCAGTTAGGTTTTGGGTTTCCTTTTCCATCTGTTCAATTTTCCCAATTAGGTTTTGGGTTTCCTTTTCCGTTTGATTAACTCTTCCTTTTAGGGAGTTATTCTCTCCAGTTAATTTTTGACCTTCCTTTTCCATTTGTTCAATTTTCCTTTTCAAAGTGATGTTCTCATCAGTGAATTCTTTTTTTATAATTTTAAAATCATTGGCCAGTTTTTCTTCTATTTCCTTCTTCATCTGTTCCAGGAAAGCTAGTTGTGCTTGCAAGAAATTCATAGTCCCTTCTGAAGTTTCAGATGGAAATACAGTCTCAGCTCTGACCTCTTTGGTGTTTGTGTTTTGGTCCTTATCCCCATAGAAAGATTCTATGGTTTTTTTACTTTTCGTCTGCTTTTTCCGATTCATGATGTTGGCTGAATGTTGTAGCTTTTGGTTCTTTCAGTCAGAAGATACAGATCTTTTAAGTTGGGCTGCTGTGTGTCTAGGCTGAAAGCAGGCTTTTTTTTTTTTGTTGTTGTTGTTTCCCAGATCAACCCTGGGGTTAGCTTGTTAGGGGTGTGGGAGGGGTGGTCTGGTCTCAGGAGATCTCCTCAGCTGACTTGAGGCAAAGGCAAGGTCAGGGGATGGTGATCCCAGCTTCCCTACTGTCTTCCCTTTTCCCATGGAGGGCTGGGGTACGCCTAGAAGTTAATGCGTGTTCCCGCCCCTCCTGGGGCTCGTCTCCCGGATCTGAGGCTTGCCTGGGTCTCAGTGCGAATTTTCTCTGCCCTGGGTCGTCTGTCCCTCCAGATTGCCTCCGCCACAGTAGGAAGAATCCCCCCTTGCCACTTTTCCAGCCTCTGGTGTTGTGAGACCACCCGCCCCCTTCTACTGTTCCCGCTGATCCAGGATTAATCTGGGGAAGAATTTTATGGTTCCCTCACGGTCATCAGGGGGGAGGAGAGAGCACTTACTGATCACTCCACCATCCCAACTCCTGGAAGTTCAAGTAGCTGACTCACCGAAGTCCAGTCTTCAGGCTGAAGGTTTTAAGGGCTGCTGCGTTGATATCTAGCGCTCAGCGGCTCTCATCGGCTCGGCCTGGCTTATCTCCTGCTCCGCTGGTCTCGCCCGCCACTCTCGGGCCCCTCAGGTCCCCTCCGCCCTGTAGCGCCGACCGTGCTGCGCTGTGCGCCAGGGTCTTACCCCCGCGAAACAGATCCCTCTCGTGGACCCTCCAGTCCAACCTGGGCTCTGAATCCGTCAAAGTCCGTCACCCACTGGATTCTATACCTCCAAAGTCTGGTCAGACTCTCCCCCCAGAGATATCCAGAGGAGTTTTTCCAGGAGCTTGGGTGAGTCGTTGCTTTCACTTTGCCATCTTGGCTCCGCCCCCCCCAAACCTTTTGACTATAAGAAATTGCCCCAAGTGTAGGGACATTGCAGGGATACAATATATCCCCAACTTCATGTCAATTCCAGTCAGGATTAGATTGTCCACTTGCATTCAATCGTATTTAAAGTCTGCCAGGTGTCAGTGGGGAAATGGAGTCAGGAGAATCCCACCTCAGCCCAGGCTGAACAGCCGCTCTCCCACCCTCCCATAAGATCACCTTTTGCAGTTCATACCAGCATCTTACTGGCTTACTGGCATCATGGATTGGAGGCTCACACTGCCTTTCTTGTTATCCATACCTGGAGTTAGACTCAGAAGAATGGTCACTTAATAGTCCCATAGCTTCTAAAAATGGCAAATTCCAATAACCAGGTTTCAAATATGATTATAATTTCACTTTGCCTAAGTAACATCTTTTGAGGCGTCTTAAGTGCCTTACATGACTTTCTATACATGTTCTAGTTCCTGATTAAATACCAATCATAAAATCAAATTTACCATTAAAACCTTAACTTTTCCATCAGTGTCAAATTTGACCTGAGTTTACCTTCCTCTAGGAAATTTAGACTAAAATTCTTTTCCCCAAACTAAAAATGTCATTGATTTCTTCTCAGTAATTAATTCAGTCAATTGTTTTAATACTAATTGCTCTTACCTCACTTTGTAACACTTCCAATTTTTCTCCCTATCACTCCCCTCCCCCTGCTTCCTAATAGCTTGCATTCTGATAACTCCTTCCCTCAATGTACCCTCCCTTATATCGCACTCCATCCTTCCCTTATCCCCATCTTCTCTCTTTTCTTATAGGGCAAGATAAATTTCTATACCCCATTCCAGGCATTTCTTATTTCCTGATTATATGCAAAAAAACTTCTCAACATTCATTGCTAATACTTTGAATTCCAACTTCTCTCCTTCCCCCCTCCCTCCCCAGCCCCGCAGAGAAGGCAAGCAATTCAATACAGACTAAACATGTGTTGTTTTGCAAAAGACTTCCATAATAATCATGTTGTGTATTACTAATTATATTACCCTCTGTCCTACTCTATCCCCCCTTATTTTTTTCCCCACAATTGACCTTGTCCCTTCTTGAAAGTGTTTATTTCTAGTGACTCCCTTCTCACATTTTCCCTCCCTCCTAACATTCCCCTCACCCTACTTGTCGCCTCCTCTCCTACTTTCCTGTAGTGTGATATAAATTTTCATATCAAATTTAGTGAGCATGTTATTCCCTCCTTCAGCCACATGTGGAGAGAGTAGCTTCATTTTTTCCCTCTCCACTTCTCCCTTTTCTCCTCCATTGAACACGATTTTTCTTATCTCTTTTATGAATTATAGCCTGTCCCATTCCATTTCTCCCTTTCTCTTCTCAGTATTTCCCTCCTTCACTCCTTAATTTTTATTTTATATTATTTTATTTTTTTGTATGGATATCATCTTTTTTGATTCAACACACCCTGTACTCTTTATCTATATGTGTGTGTGTGTGTATGTACAATCTCTCCATCCACCCAAATACTGAGAAAAGATTCAAGAGTTATAAATATTTTTTTCCATGTAGTAATGTAAACAGTTCAGCTTTAGAGTCTTTTATGATTTTTCTTTCCTGTTTACCTTTTCATGCTTCTCTTGATTCTTGTCTTGGGAATTCAAATTTTCTGTACAGATCTGTCGTTTTCCTCAATATGAATGATTGAGAGCCCTCTATATCATTAAATGACCATTTATTCCCTTGAAGTATTATACTCAGATTTCCTGGGTAGGTGATTCATGGTTTCAATCCCAGTTCCTTTGACCTCTGAAATATCCCATTCCAAGCCCTTTGATCCCTTAATATTGAAGCTGCCATATCCTGTCTTATCCTGATTGTATTTCCACAATACTCAAATTGTTTCTTTCTAGCTGCTTGCAGTATTTTCTCCTAGATCTGTGAATTCTCAGATTTGGCCACAATATTCCTAGGAGTTTCTCTGGTCAGGTCTCTTTCAGGAGGTGATGTGTGGATTCTTTCAATATTTATTTTGCCCTCTCGTTCTAGAACATCAGGGCAGTTTTTTTTGATAATTGCATGGAAGATAATGTCTAAGCTTTTTTTGATCATGGTTTTCAAGGTAGTCCCATAATTTTAAAATTATTTCTCCTGGATCTATTTTCCAGGTCAGTTGTTTTTCCAATGAGATGTTTCACATTATCTTTTATTTTTTCAAATTTTTGGTTTTGTTTACTAACTACTTGGTTTAACTCATAGTCATTTGTTTCCCTGAACTCAATTCTCTCTTTCAAAGAATTCTTTTGTTCAGTGAGCTTTTGAACCTTCTCCCCCATTTGATTAGTTCTGCTTTTTGAAATCTCCTTCTCCTCATTGGCTTTTTGGACCTCTTTTTCCAGTTGAGTTAGCCTCTTTTTAAAGTTGTTATTTTCCTTTGCATTTTTTTGGTTCTCCTTTAGTAAACTATTAACTTGTTTTTTAAGGTCTTCTATTGCCTGAGCCCAATTTAAGTTCCCTTTGGAAGCCTCGAGGCAGAGGCCTTGACTTCCTCTGACAGTATGCCTTGTTCTTCCTCATCTGAAAGGATGAGGGGAGACACTTGTTCCCCAAGAAAATAACCTTGTATGGTCTTACTTTTTTCCCTTTTTGGGCATTTTCCCAGCCAATTACTTGACTTCTGAGTTTCCTCTCCACAACCACCTTGCCTCCAGTTCAGCCAAGCCAGCACTGGGGGCTGAGATTTAGATGAGCTGCTCCAAAGCCTCAGGGACTTTAGGTGGGAGCAGGCCTGCTATTCAGTGTGAGATTAAGATCAGCTGCTCAGGAGGGGGCAGGGTCCCCACACATGGCTCAGTTTCCTCAGTGAGTTTACAATGAGACTTTCAACAATGGATGCTGGCTACTGCCTTCTTTGGGAGCCCCATCTGCTGCTGCCTCTACTGCTGCCACCTGAGGAAGCCCGAGTTATGGGGACACCCTGCTCCCTTCTTGGCCAGACACAAAGATCTTCTCACTGACCTGTGGCAGCTGTGGGTTGAGGGATTTGCACTGCTGCTGGAGGTTCTGTCCCTGAAGCCTGCTCGGATCTGGTCCTCTAGGTGCTACATGGCCAAGGCAGGGATGGGCTGTGCTCCATGTCTGGTGCAACAGACCTTTCCCTTTGGTCTTTCAGGTCACTCTGGGATAGAAATCTCCTCTACTCTGTTTTTCTGTGACTTCTGCTGCTCTAGAATTTGTTGAGAATTCTTCTTTACAGGTATTTTATGGGCTGTGGGGTAAGAGCTAGCATATGTTCATCTTTCTGCTCTGCCATCTTTGCTCCTCCCCATCCTTTGTTTTTAAGGGTGTTTAGAATTGTACATTTAAATGTGTAAGGAATCTAAAATAATATCTAGCACAATTATTCCATTTTGTAATGTGGAAAATGAGACTAAATCAGAGCCATATTGTGTGACCTATTTTCAGATTACACATTGAATTAGAGATAATCTTAATGGCTCACTATAAGGTATTTCATATCTCATTTGTCTTTTTAAATTCTTCTTTGGGAATTCTACTTTATAGCATGATTTCCATCCTTTTTTTCACTGTTTTTGTGCTTTTTATTGATCTACCAAATTACTCCAGAGTTTCTTCCAATTATTCCAATTCTTTTGTTATGATTTCTGTGTAAGAAGACAGTTCCCTTGAAGAAACACTTTGAATAGCTTGTATTAAAATGACCAATTGACTTTGGATGATACTGTGGTTTTGGCATATTAAGTTATAGTTGCCCGTCTACAAAAATCATCCAAAGGATATAGATAAATACATATGAGTATTTAGAAGTGTTCACATATATTTTTGTCATTAATTGTAATATTTTATACAGAGATATAATCACATAGAAATGGTAAAAAAAAACAACATCTCTGTCCAAATCATCAATAGCACCAACTTTTAGGAATAAAATATCACTTAAATTGAATCATTTGAAGTGCTTTTTTAAAAATAATTTCCTATAAAACCATAAATGTGATTTCCATATATTTTAGTCTAAGTTAATGAAATTTAGATTCCTGAAGAAAAAAAAAAGAAAACATAGAGTCCTGCCAGTTCCTAGCACAGTAGAAAATAAGTTGATTTAGATAGGCATGAATTCAGTACTAAACCATTAGAGTCTTGTAATATCTTATTAGAAGAGGCTATTTCATGAATACAGAGTAGTAGCTAGAGCCAGAAGACTATAACAAGCAATCCATTAAACAAGTTTTGTCATATTCTCTACCCTATGATGGAATTTTAGAAACTTCATAATATACTTTCTACATTAAAGTTTCATATTTTTGAAATTTTAACTGCTTAAAATTCTACACATCTTATTATGCTATATCAAGTAACATTTTTTAAACGTTCATTTATTTTTAGTTTTCAACATTCGTTTCCATAAAAATTTGTCCCCATCTCTCCCTTCTCAACACAAAACACCTTGCATTCTGATTACCCCTTCCCTCAATATGCCCTGCCTTCTATCACTCTCCTCCCTTTCCTTATCCCCATCTTCTCTTTTTTCTTGTAAGGCAAAATAGATTCCTATACCCCATTACCTGTATTTCTTATTTCACAGTTGTATGCAAAAATGTCTCTCAACATTTGTTCCTAATACTTTGAATTTCAACTTCTCTCCCTTCCTCCCTCCACACCCATCCCCACTGAGAAGGCAAGCAATTCAATATAGGCTATATACGTGTAGTTTTGCAAAAGACTACCATAATAATCATGTTGTATAAGACTAACTATATTTCCCTCCATCCTATGCTGCTCCCTATTTATACTATTCTCTCTTTTGACCTTGTTCCTCCCCTTAAGTGTTTAATTCTAATTATTCCCTTCTCCCATTTGCCCTCCCTTCTATCATCTCCCTCACCTCACTTGTCCGCTTCTCTTCTACTTTCCAGTACTGTAATATAGATTTTCATACCAAATTAAGTGAGCCTGTTATTCCCTCCTTAAGCCAAATGTGAAGAGAGTAAGTTTCACTTTTTCCCTCTCACCTTCTAGCTTCTTTCCTCCATTTTATAAGCTTATTCTTGACTCTTTTATGAGTGATAATTTGTCCTAGTTCATTTCTTCCTTTCTCCTCACAATATATTCCTCTCTCACCCCTCAATATTATTTTTTAGCTATCATCCCTTCTTCTTCAACTCACCCTGTGCTCTCTCTCTCTGTCTCTGTCTCCCTCTCTCTGTCTCTGTCTCTCTCTCTCTCTGTCTCTGTCTCTGTCTCTCTCTATATATACATATATATGTATATATATATATATGTGTGTGTGTATATATATATATATATATATATATATATATATATATATATATATATATATATATATATATATATATATATATACACAAAGAGACAGAGAGAGAAAACTCTCAAGAGTTACAAATAATATCTTTCCTTGTAGGAATGTAAACAGTTCAACTTTAGAAAGTCTTTTATAATTTCTCTTTCCTGTTTACCTTTTCATGTTTCTCTTCATTCTTGTGTTTGAAAGTCAAATTTGCTTTTGAGGTCTGGTCTTTTCATCAAGAATGCTTGAAAGTCATCTGTATCATTGAATGACCATTTTTTCCCCTGAAGTATTATACTCAATTTTGCTGGGTAGATGATTCTTGGTTTTAATTCTAGTTACTTTTATTTCTACAATATATTCCAAACCCTTTGATCCCTTAATGGAGAAACTGCCAGATTCTGTGTTATCCTGATTGTATTTCCACAGTAGTCAAACTGTTTCTTTCTAGCTATTTACAATATTTTCTCCTTGATCTGAGAACTCTGCAATTTCGCCACAATATTTCTAGGAGTTTCTCTGCTAACCTTTCAGGAGGTGATCGGTGGATTCTTTCAATATTTATTTTGCCCTCTAGTCTAGAACATCAGGGCAGTTTTCCTTGATAATTTCACAAAAGATGATGTATAAGCTTTTTTTTTGATCATGGCTTTCAGATAGTCCCATAATTTATAAATTGTCTCTCCTGGATCTATTTTCCAAGGCTGTTGTTTTGCCAATGAGATATTTCACATTATTTTATTATGTTTTCATTCTTTTGGTTTTGTTTTGTAATTTCTTGGTTTCTCATAAAGTCATTACATTCCAACTGCTTCATTCTAATTTTTAAAGAACTATTTTCTTCAGTGAATTTTTGAACCTCGTTTACCATTTGGCTAATTCTGCTCTTTAAAGCATTCTTCTCCTCATTGACTTTTTCGGCCTCTTTTACCTTTTGAGTCAGTCTATTTTTTAAGATGTTAATTTCTTCAGCAGTTTTTGGGTCTCCTTTAGCAAGCTGTTGTCTTGCTTTTCATGATTTTCTTAAATCGCTCTCATTTCTCTTCCCAATTTTTCCTCCACCTCTCTCACTTGATTTTCAAAATCCTTTTTAGGCTCTTCCATGGTCTGAGAGCATTGCATACTTATTTTGGAGATTTTGCATTCAGAAGCCTTGACATTTAGATCTTCCTCTGAAGACCTTAATTGTTCTCTTTATCTGAAAGAATGGAGAAAAATACCTGGTCTCCAAGAAAGTAACCTTCAATTGTCTTATTCTTTTTCCCTTTTTTGAGCATTTTCCCAGCCAATTACTTCACTTTTGAATTCTTTGTTGGGGCCAAGCTCAGGGTTGAGATTCAGATCAACTGCTCATTTCCCCCAGGGTCTTGGGGAGGGGGCTCCAAAAATGGAAACTGCTGCTGGAGTGGCTGCTGCTGAAGTTCAGAACCAGCTCCCCTCTTCTGAGTGGCAGAACCCTCCCACTGACCTTTGAAGCTGACTGTGGCATTTGTGGCTTGAGCTATCTGGGAACTGCTCCTGCCGAAGACTCCCTGAAGTACATTCAGGGTCCTGTCCCTGCCACATCTCCATGTCAGGCTGCACTGGGTGGGCTCCTCACTTCCTGGACTGCATTGTGTCTCATCACATTTTTAAATGACATGTTTGAGGGATGAAGATTTTGTTCAGGTAAATAAACTTCTTGATCTTAAAGAGGGGACAAAAAGGGAGAAAAAAAGAGAAAAGAATCAGAATCTAATTGGATGCTTCAGAATGCATCTTAGATAATTAGGGAAATGAGTCAACAAATTGTAGCGTATTTATGTACTGTAGATTAATTGTATGACCTTTGGCAAATTACTTAAAATATTTGGGAATCAGTTTTCTCTGATATAATATGGTTATAATATTCATATAGTGCACCAAATAGATTTATTATGAGACAAGTATTTTATAATCCTCAGGAAACATTATAAATTCAAGTTACTGTTACTATCAGTTAAATTCTGTTACTTATCTTATATGAATTTGAAAAATAAATATATTTATGTCATTACAGGCAATAGAAATACTTGTCTTTTAAAAACAAATATACTCCCATGTGCAGTGGATATCTTAAAATGCAACCCACCTGTCAGATGATTCAAAATTATTTTAAATCATGATATTATAAAGGTATTGATGTAAAAATAAAGCAACATAAATAGAGTATCCTTGGATTTATCTTCAGTGCAGCAATCAATCAGAGATAAGTTTTCAAAATCTTGTCCTTGCATATTTTGGATACTGAAGACAGTAATGATCCCTTTTCAAATTATAAATGTAAATATGACAGTTCTAAAAAAAACAACTTACAAATATTTTACTAAGGTGTACTATGTATACATTGTATTTACAAATATAATGCAGAAAAAAAGTCCTCTTGGTAAATAATTGTTCTCACATATATAAAATTATTTTAAAGAGCAACTCTGTTGCATTTTATCTGTTTGGAAATTATTAAAAAACTGTACCAGAATAATCTTCCTTATGTATTGCCCTGGGTGAGTGAAACGATCAACCACAATTTTAGAGATCTCAGGATGAAATATGTTCTTCACATCTTGACAGAGAGTTGATGGACTCAGTGTATATTGATATTTTTTTTGCATGTAACCATTATGGTTATTTGCTTTGATTGATGATGTATGCTTTTAATAGGAATTTTGTTTTCTTTATCAATCTAGGGAAGAGGCAGATAGAAAGGAGAGAAAGAATTTTATTGTTGAAAAAAATAAAATGTAGTTAATACAAGACAAGAGTATACACAAAACTTTTATCAGGTAATGTAGTAATCTCTGGGAATTTAGGAATTTACCCTTTAATTTTGGTCTTTGTTTTTTTTTTTTACAGATGAATTTTCATTTAATTTGCTTTAATTCTATAAAAGAACACGTCTTTCTAACTTAATTAATCTTTTGTAACTTTTTTATATTTACAGCATGGATCAATCCAGAGATTATTTTGATTCATGGTATGAGATGTTGAACTAAACCTCATTTTTATGATATTATATTGCATTTTTCCCTACCATTTCTTAAAATAGCGAATACTTATGCCAATAAGTAGTTCTCTTTGTGTTTTTGAGGATGATAATACTGTAATTGTTGGCTTCTCTGTCTTGCATACTTAGTCTGCTCCCAATATCGACTTTAAAATTTTTCAAATAAATACCATTTGAGTTTGATTATTACTGGTTTATATTATCATCTGAGTTATTATACTGGCAGTATTGTTTCATTCTGACTTTTTATCATAATTTGCCTTTAGGAATTTTACTTTAGATTTTTTATCTTTTTTTTTCTTTCAGATGAATTTTCACTTCATTTTCGCTGGCTCTATAAAACAACCACTTGGTAGTTTGGTCAGTATAGTGTGAATTCTGGAAATTAATTTGGATAATATATCATGTTATCAAGATCTACTCATGAAGCATTAATCTCTGAAATTATTTCTCTTATATCTATAGATTTAGCTATATTCATATACATGCTAAACATGCTTTGCTTAGGGGTGATTTCCAAATATTTTGTGTATATAATTATGAATAAGATTTAGTTTTCTGTTTCTCCCTGCTGGATTTTATTAAAAGTACATAGAAAGTTGATACTTTTTTCTCTACTTATTTTAGTCAGCTGATTGATAATGGTAATTAATCCATTAAATTAAATGAATCTACTAAATCTAGTAAATAAATTCATTAGATGTATTTGAATTTCTAAGGCTCTTTAAATCATAATATCATCTTCATAAAGCAATATTTTTTTCTATCCTGAAGATTATTATCCTTATTTATTTATTTTATCTTTTCACAAGAATCACCATTTCTAAAGCAATATTAAAATAATAGGAACAGTATAAATGCTTACCTCACTTAATTTTATTGAAAAAGCTTATATATTTTATAAAAACACAAAATGCAGGCTTTTAGTTCTACATAGAAACTGTTTAATATGTCAAGAGAAATGCCATGTCTTCTAATTTTTTGTGTGTCTTTAACTTAAATGAGTATTATATTATCTTAAAAACTTTTTTCTTTATTTAAATAATTAAAGGATTTTTATTGCTTCTCTTATTACCATCAACATTTATGTTCATATAGGTATGGCATAGTAGATAAGAGTCAGACTAGTAGCTAGAAAGTCTAGGTTTACACTCTTACTCTGACATACTGACTATGTGACACTAAGGAATTTAATTAAACTTTCCACATTATAGGGATCTTTTTGACTATAAATTGTAAATAAAGTAATAAAAATCCAGTGGCAGGGGCAGTTTCTTAAGCAAGAAAATCCTCATAGCAGTGAAATAAAAATTCAATTCTATATTTTTGTGCTTATAATTTTATAATAACTGAAATAGCCCTGATTTTCTTGGACGGACCTTTCTTCATCATAGTGTATAATCATTTAGTTATCTCTATATATTCTCCTTTGTCATATTTTATTCAATATTTTAAATCAATGTTCAATACAGATATTGGCAATAGTTTTCTTTCTTTGCTTTATCTTGCCTTAGTTTTTGTATCAGGACTGTGTCTGATTGAAGCATTTTGGCACAATGCCTTGTATAATTTTAATGTTCAGGGAATTTAAAGATCTTCCCTGATCTTTAACAGGCCCATGTGATTTCCTTTGAGTTTTGGCCCAGTGCACAGCCTGAGTCACATGGAGCCAATAGTAGAAGAAGCTTGCCAAACAGGTGGAACAGAAGGAGACAGTGAGGCAGAACTGAGGGACAGAAAAGCAGAGCTGATGCATAACAGCTAGAGTAAGTGAGAGAGAGGAATTTTGCCTAAGGGAGCTTCTTTTGTGGGAAGATCTAACAAAGGGAAGGCTGGGGGATGCCATTGCTCCCGGTATTGTAATGTGTACAAATTTTTTTTGTTACCATGGTGGAATTGGCTTTCTGGTACCTGAATAAATATTTTGGTTTCACCTTTGAGGATGAGAGTTTATATTTTGCAGATTTGTCCTGGAAAAACGCATGCATATGCATAACAGGTGTTATAAGTATTACATTGGCATCATAATAATTCTGCACATCGTTTATCTAATACTGGAGTTCAATTTTCTATGAATGTTTGATAAAACAAGTACAAGTTTATCTGGTTATGTCCCTCCATCCCCTTAAGAGTTTATTTACTACCTGTTCAGCTTTCTGATGTTAAATTGTAAAATTTCTATAGTTTTTATTCACTTAAGTTTGGAATTTTATATTCTTGCATTATTCATCTCCTTTACTTAAGCTATCAGTTTGTTTGGTACATAATTTTGCAAATAGTAATAATTTTCTCCAATTTCATTGCTTTCTACTTTTGAAAAACAAATGACATTTTAATTTTTAAATATCTCTCTTTTAATTGTTAGAATATGTATTTTTACTTGTTTCTCTTTTAGATTGTTTAGTTTATGCCAAATTAATTGATATGTATTTTATTTATTAAAATGTTTCTAGATATAATACCCCCATGCCCAAAGACTTCAGACTTTTATCTCATGAAACTAGCACTGTTCCTTGCATGTTGGAGGTACTAACATACTCATTGGTTCATTCATCAAACCACTCCTAAATTTTTCTTAATACCATCATCACTTCTTTTTTTGATTTTTTTTCTTTTCCCAATACATTTTTCAAGTTATAGTATTTAATACACGTCTAAGTTTGAATTGTAATTTCAAATGCCTCTGATTGCTCATAGATTTTTCTTATTGGTTATGTGTAAAGTATGTGGTTAATATTTTGAATGTCTGCATTTGTTTATGGTATTTTATGCCTTAGCACAGAAAAGTTGAGTCAGATAACAGAAAGCCAATTCCATCATAGGAACAAAAACATTTGAACACATAACCAATACTGGGAGCACTGGCATTCCTCAGCCTTCCCTCTATATAGACACATACATATGTGTGTGTGGGTATACCTTTAAATTCACAGTTATTAATTGACAAAAGAATTTAATATCTATTTTAAAATTTATATTCAGATCATTTGCTTCTTTCTTAATTATGTTTTTATTAGATTTGTTTATGTCTGAAAGATGTATATTGAGGTATACAAATATAATGGTTTTGCTCTCTCTTTTCTGTGTAGGAATATACTAAAGAACTTAGTATCTATATATACACAATAAATAAATAAATAAATGTGTGTGTGTGTGTGTGTGTGTGTGTGTGTATACATATATAGTGCATACAAAGCATTGTGTGTATACATATACATACTGTATTAATGTCTTTAAGAATAATGTTGACTTTTGAGTATATTTTAAAAGTCACATCTGTTCTTAATATTGCCTGTCATGTATGATTGCCTTTCCTTTCTAGACTTACCTGAGTCACAATTTTTATTTTACCATTCATTTTATATGCGGTTGGTAATGTTTCATTTAAGTCATATTCTTGCATACTGCTTTATAATCTATATTACTATACTTCTTCATTTTAAGGGTCAACCCATGTCTTTGACATTCATAGATCTGATCATTATATTTTTCCTTCAATATATCTTATTAAAATTTTCCTTTGCCCCCACTCCCTACCTTCTTTTTCAAAGAGAATGGGGACAGTATTAGTAATCTATAGTTGTTGTTGTTCAGTCATGTCTGACTCATGACCAAATTTGAGTTTCATTTGTCACTTTCTTCTCCAGCTCATCTTTCAGATGAGGAAATTGAGGAAAACAACATTAAACAACTTACCCAGTGTCACATAACTAGCAAGTTTCTGAGGCCAGATTTGAACTCATGAAGATGAGTCTTCCTGATTCTAGACCTGGCATTCTATCTACCAAATCACCTCATAATCTTATTCTTTATTTCATTTTTTTTTTATTCTACCTAGCCTCAGACACCTGCTTCTTTCCTTTTTTTTTTCTGTAATTGCTCTTTATGATTAGCACACTAGTTAATTTGCTTTATTGTGACTATTCTTTCTCAAATATACCAAACTTCTTAAAAGCACTTTTCCCTTCTCCATATACTTTTTCTTTTATCCTGTGGATTATAGGTTCATCCTTAGTTTTTCAAGAGGACCAATGATATCATGGGCAATAACTTGATTTGCATATGAATTGGATTTAAGTGAGGTAGAGTTGCACAAATTTGAACTCTCTGCCTGAGTCATCAAAGTACAGTGGCAGAACAAAAAGTCAAGATGATTGATGATGACCTGGGATGCAGTGGATGACCCTAACTTCTTTGCTACCTGAACAAACTCTAATGACCGCACAATACCTACTTCAGCTGCCTTCATGGCTGTTGGAACAAATTGTTTGCATCTGCTCATTCGACTGGGGAACGTCTTCACGTATTTGGGAGAGACAGTCCCCTAACTCATAGATGGGTTTGTGGCCTGTTTATTATCCTCAAACTGGTTTAGCCAATCTTCCAAGACAGTTTATTGGGCCAAGGTCATTGCACATGTGGTGAGAATTGTGTAAAAGGCATATGCCAAAGGTGGATGTGCAGCTCTGAAAAGGGCTCACTAGCCCTTTTCATACCAGAGGTGTTAATTTTCCTCAAGATCTTATATAATACCCATTGAAGGCAGTGGGATTTTGAAAGGAAAATTGTCTTTTTTCCTCCTAGCATAATGTGTAAAGTGTTGTACCTGGTTTCAGGAAGACATGAATTCAAAACCAGCCTCAGTCACTTACTGACTCAATAGCACTGGACAAGTCACTTATTTTTTACCTGCCTCAGTTTCCTCAAGTATAAAATGGGATCAATAAAAGCACCTCTCACAGAGTTATTGTGACACTCAAACAGGATATCTGTAGGAGAGCTTAGTACAGTGCCAGGCTCATAGTAGATGCTATAAATACTTGTTTCTACCCTCACTTGGTCTCTTAAAATTTCTTAAATATATTTAATTTTTAAGTATTCTCTTTTTTTACTATATTTTCATTTCATAGAATCAATTCAGTTCTAGTTTTTTATCATAAATGCTTGAATATTCTCTACTCTATTAAAATCCTGCTCCTTAAAGAATTATACTAAATTTGCAAGATAAGTTCTTTGTTGTTATTGTTTTTGTATGTCCTTTTAAAAAAATAATACTTGGAGCAGAGTCTTGGGTGATTCTGAATGTGACTTGACACTTAAGCTCTTTCGTTTAAGCTGCCTGCAATATTTTTTTTGGTCTTGAAAGTCTACATTTTGGCTATAACATTTCTGAGGATTTTTAATTTAGGTTTTCAGCAGATGTCTGATGGATTCTTCATATTTTGACTTTGGCCTTTGTTTTTAATAGTTCTGAGCAGTTTTATTATTCCTTGAAATATGATATATTGTAAAAACTTCTGTGTTCATCATTTTCAGGGACTCAGATGATTCTTAAATTCCTTCTCCTATAACTTATTTCCAAGTCAGGATTTTTTTTTTTATGTTGTGTACTTCATCTCATCTTCTAATATGTTTTTTATTTCTCTCTAATATTTCCAATCATCTTATTTCCATCTACTCTTGCGGTCTTTTTGAACAATCTCTTCTTTTCCTCAAAATATTATTTGAACTTATTGCATAATTATTCTTATCCTTTTAGTTTATTTTTTTCTCCTAACCAATAGTATTTCTTTATTATATTAGATTTCTTTTATTCATGCCTGCTGTTTCAATTATTGGATTGAGACTCTTCTAGGAGCTACTTCTTCCCTATCAAACATGATTAGATTGGTGGATGGCTAGGCCCAAATTCCATCTTCCTATATCCTAGATGCTAATGTCATTACTCTGTTACTGTTCTGGAGCAGATAGCTGGGGATCTAGTCTCCCTCTCCTTTTTCAGCAACTTTGACCTGGAGATGGGAAATGGCACCAGACCTTGCCCTCTTCCTCAGTCTCTGGCTTCTACCTCTGTCCCCTGGCAGCCTTTTGTCTATGGGGGTCACTCTTCCAACTCTATTTCCTTGCATGGTAACCTACTGGCAGTTGACTTTGTCCCCTTCTATAATTCCAGCAGTCTGAAACTCATAATCCAATAGCTTTGGGCCTCATTTACAAGGACTATCTTAGCTTATGCCCCCCTTTCTCCTAAGAAGTTTCCAACCAAAATGTTTGCAAGTTTTTGTATAATTTGAGACTGGATATAGGGACTTACTAAGGTTACAAAGGTTTGCTTTCTTCCTTTGATTTTATTGAGCTTAGCTTCATCCGATTACTTCTTTATTCATGTGGGTATGATTATCAGGTGATTTGGACTTACATGAACATTGCACATTCTACCTTTCCCAGAAGCTTTGTTTCATTATTTTTCCATTATTTTAATCCTTCAATTCATTTTTTGCAAATATAGACAGGCCCTGGCCCAATTTCTCTTTAGTTCAAGAAGTTGGTTTTATTCTGTAAATAAATAGGTTGATAAATATATACATAATATTTTTCAATTTACTTTAAACTAACATATATTCATTTTTCTCCATTTTTCCCCACCCTCTGTTTAAGAAGAAAAAAGAAAATATACAAAACTTCCATATCAATTGTGTAGACTTGACCTCTGTTTTATTTATTCTTCTCACATTTTTTCCCCAAAGACATGATTGCCCTTGAAGTAGCCCCTGTATTACTGATGATACCAAGGATAGGTACTAATCACCTCCATGATAAAACCAAATGAAAAGAAGTCCTTATGCAAAGTTTCTTTTGGGCTCCTAAATTTAACAATGTTGTCTCTCTCTTCATTGACTGGATGTTTGAGATCACCTAAAACAGGAGCTTATAGAGAAGAGGAAGTCAATTTTTCAATTGAGGACTTTTGCCTTTGTACTTCCTTTCTTAGAATTCCATTTTATTTAACCCACCTTCAGCTTCTTTTGCTCCAATTCTTGATTCTTTATCATCCTTTGTGGTAGGTTTGGAGATTATATATCTTTTAACAGAAACAAAAACACCCTTAACCACAAATGCCAAGGATGTCTCTAAATCCATTCTGGTACTTCTTAGTAACTCTTATTGTTTATAAGGCAAGCCAGAAGGGAGAGTATGAGTGCATTTGTACAAATCTTTTTATACTCTTGGACAAACAACTATCCTACTAATCACCTCATCTTTACTTTGACACAAACCATGTTTATTATTTAGAATATTTGAAGAATTTGTTGGCTGTTAGCTAATTAAACAAGGTTGTTGAGTTTGCCCATTGGGGAATAATTGTTGCTACATATACAATAAAGCTAGGTTCACGACGTACTCCCCAGTTTTTAAAAGATGTTCAATTCCTCAGGTTAAAGATATAGAAAAATCTGAATTAAAAATGGAGTTCTAACAGCTTTATTTTATGATATACAATACACATCCATAGAACTTTACAAATATAAGATACCAATGACATAGCAAGAGTATCTTTGCAGAGATAATGCAATTTTAAAATGTTCTAGAAAAATTTAGCTGCTTTTCTGTAAGTACGTTCTCTTTTGTGAATGCAGAAGGTTACAGCACACCTTCTGGGGAAATTAAATCCATAAAGTACACCACACCTGTGTCTTGCAGTCTGTCAAATGTGTTGTCACTCCAAGTGCATTTCAAGGTGTTGGGTTTAATCTAGAAACAGCTAGGTTAAGTATGAAATCATTAATCTCCCTATGCAACTCTGAAATGCATGCCAATAGTGCCAGGCTAGAGTTTGTGAAACAGGAGGCAGATCATTTGCTGTCTGAGGACTTTGGAATTCCCTTTTGTGGTTCTGCAGTTATCATTTTTCCGCATGCTTTAATGAACTGATATGCAGAGGTTAGGCTGCCAAGAGGTATATTTCTCTTTCATTTATTTAGTATATCTATTCATTTTTTTCAAAACTGACACAAAATGTTTTATTGATGTGTTTTGTTCTTATATCATAGTCATGACAATATCCTCCCCATAATCTCAATCCAAGCAATCAAACTCTCCTTTACAATAAATAAAAAATAGTTAAGCATAACCAAATAATACATTGACTATCTCAAATTAGGCTTACAATATTCTATAACTGTAATCTTCTATTTCCTTGGCAAATATTTTAGTGTTTTCATTTTCAAATTTATATCATTCTTTTCCTGCTGCTACTTGCTTCAATCCACATCAGTTTATATAAACTTTTTCTAAGAATTTCTTCTATTAGAAAGTTTTATTTCACAATCATATTCTATTATATTCATATACCATAACTCATTGAGTGATTCTGATTTCTGGTTCTTTGACAGCAAAAGAAGCCCTACAAAACATTTTGATAATTCCGGTACCTTTTTATCTTTGACTTCTTTTGGCATATGACTTCTTTGGGATATACCCTTGTAGTGAATTCCCTGTGTAAAGGGTAGCTGAAAAAATGAGTTACTTCTCCGACATAACTGTAAACAATGTTTCAATGTCACCAGGACAATTAACAGTTCTATTTATAATGTATTAATTTCACAATATCACCACAGCCCCTAAAACCCTGGATTTTTCCATTTTCTTTAACTTTTTATGACAGAAAATTTCTAAACACCCATATGCTAGTGATTAGTTTGGGACAGAGAAGAAAAGAGTACAGAACGGATGTGTTCTGATTGCCCTTGAGAATACATTTTCATAGCAGTTCTATGGAACAGAAAAATGTAATTTCTTTTTTTTTTTTATAAATTTATTTAACTTTTAACATTCATTTTCACAAAATTTTGGGTTCCACATTTTCTCCCCTTTTGTCCCCTCCCCCCACCCCCAAACACCGAGCATTCTAATTGCCCCTGTCTGCCAATCTGCCCTCCCTCCCTCCCCACCCCTTCCCTTTGGAAGGCAAGCAATTCAATATAGGCCAAATCTGTGTAGTTTTGCAAATGACTTCCATAATAGTAGTGTTGTGTAAGAACTAATTATATTTCCCTCCATCCTATCCTGTCCCCCATTACTTCTGTTCTCTCTTTTGATCCTGACCCTCCCCATGAGTGTTGACCTCAAATTGCTCCCTCCTCCCCATGCCCTCCCTTCCATCATCCCCCCCACCCTGCTTATCCCCTTATCCCCCACTTTCCTGTATTGTAAGATAGGTTTTCATACCAAAATGACTGTGCATTTTATTCCTTTCTTTAGTGGAATGTGATGGGAGTAAACTTCATGTTTTTCTCTCACCTCCCCTCTTTTTCCCTTCACTAAAAAGTCTTTTGTTTGCCTCTTTTATGAGAGATAATTTGCCCCATTCCATTTCTCACTTTCTCCTCCCATATATTTCTCTCTCACTGCTTGATTTCATTTTTTTTAAAGATATGATCCCCTCCTCTTCAGTTCACTCTGTGCACTCTGTCTCTATGTGTGTGTGCATGTGCGTGTCCATGTGTGTGTGTGTGTTATCACACCCTGTACCCAGATGCTGAATAGTTTCAAGAGTTACAAATATTGTCTTTCCATGTAGGAATGTAAACAGTTCAACTTTTGTAAAGTCCCTTATGACTTCTCTTTGCTATTTACTTTTTCGTGCTTCTCTTCATTCTTGTGTTTGAAAGTCAAATTTTCTTTTCAGCTCTGGTCTTTTCATCAAGAATGCTTGAAAGTCCTCTATTTCATTGAAAGACCAATTTTTCCCCTGAAGTATTATACTCAGTTTTGCTGGGTAGGTGATTCTTGGTTTTAGTCCTAGTTCCTTTGACTTCTGGAATATCCTATTCCATGCCCTTCGATCCCTTAATGTGAAAGCTGCTAGATCTTGTGGTATCTTGATTGTATTTCCACAATACTTGAATTGTTTCTTTCTAGCTGCTTGCAATATTTTCTCCTTGACCAGAGAACTCTGGAATTTGGCCAGAATGTTCCTAGGAGTTTCTCTTTTTGGATCTCTTTCAGGCGGTGATCTGTGGATTCCTTGAATACTTATTTTGCCCTCTGGTTCTAGAATCTCAGGGCAGTTTTCCTTGATAATTTCATGAAAGATGATGTCTAGGCTCTTTTTTTGATCCTGGCTTTCAGGTAGGCCCATAATTTTTAAATTGTCTCTCCTGGATCTATTCTCCATGTCAGTTGTTTTTCCAATGAGATATTTCACATTATCTTCCATTTTCTCATTCTTTTGGTTTTGTTTTGTGATTTGTTGGTTTCTCATAAAGTCATTAGCCTCCATCTGTTTCATTCTAATTTTGAAAGAATTATTTTCTTCAGTGAGCTTTTGAATCTCCTTTTTCATTTGGCTAATTGTGCTTTTGAAAGCATTCTTCTCCTCATTGGCTTTTTGAACCTCTTTTTCCAATTGAGTTAGCCTATTTTTCAAGGTGTTATTTTCTTCAGCATTTTTTTGGGTCTCCTTTTAGCAGGGAGCTGATCTGCTGTTCATGCTTTGACTGCATATCTGTCATTTCTCTTCCCAGCTTTTCTTCCACCTCTCTAACTTGATTTTCTATGAGCCCTTCTATGGCCTGAGCCCATTGAGTGGGCTTGCATATAGAGGCCTTGACTTCTGTGTCTTTGCCTGATGGTAAGCATTGTTCTTCCTCATCAGAAAGGAAGGGAGGATATGCCTATTCCCCAAGAAAGTAACCTTCTATAGTCTTATTTCTTTTCCCTTTTATGGGTATTTTCCCAGCCAGTGATTTGACTTCTGAATATTCTCTTCACACCCACTTTGCCTCCAGATCCTCCCAGCCAGCGCTTGGGGTTTGAGATTCAAATGCTGCTTGCCAGCCTCAGGGCTTTTGGCAGGGGCAGGGCTGCTATTCAGTGTGTGATTAAGTTCAGGTGGTCAGGTCGGGGCAGGGCTGCCTCATGGGCTCAGTTCCCTCAGGGGGTTTATGCAGAGACCTTCAACAATGGATCCGGGCTCCTGCCTGCTTGAGGAGCCCCGGTCTGCTCCCGTCTCCACTGTTGTCTCCCGAGGGGGCCTGAGTTATGGGGGCACCCCACTCCCCTCTTGACCCGCCAAAGAGACCCTCTCACTGACCCCTGTCACCTGTGGGTGGAGGGATCCGCATGGTCGCTGGAGATTTCGTCCCTGAAGCCTGCTCGGATCTTTTCCTCTCAGTGCCACAGCCGCGTCAGGGCTGTACTCAGCTCCCAGTCCCGGCCAGTCCGCGGCGCGAAGGACCCTCCACGAGAGGTTTGCAGGTCTCTCTGGAACAGAAATCTACCTCGCTCCAATGTTCTGTGGCCTCTGGGTGCACAATTCACCATGAGTTACTTCTTTGTAGATGTTCTATGGGTTGTGGGTTCGGAGCTATGTGTATGTGTGTCTTTCTACTCCACCATCTTGGCTCTGTCCCCCAAAAAATGTAGTTTCAATGAATGTTCTGATGCTAGTACTAATAGAGAGAGATAACAGATGGTTAATATATTTGGTTAATTTTAAATTTTGGCTAACATATTATTTTTTAAATATATAATTTATTTTTCAGCTATGAACATTCATTTCCACAGCAATTTGAATTCAAAATTTTCTCCCCATCTCTCCCCACCCCCCACCCCAAGACAGCATGCACCCCATCTACCCTTTGCTCCAGTCTTCATCCCTTCTATTATGCACCCTTCTTCCACACCACTTCCTCTGCATTTTCCTGCAGAGTAAAATAGATTTCTATGCTCCATTGCTTGTGTAGTTTAATTTCCATTTACATGCTAAAACAATTTTTAACATTCATTCTTAAAGCTTTGAGTTCCATATTCTTTCCCTCCCTCCCTACCCACCCTCATTGAGAAAACAAGCAATTCAATATAGGTCATACATGTGTAACAATGCAAAGCACTTCTCTAATTGTTATGTTGTAAAAGACTAACCATATTTCCCTTTGTCCTATTGTGACCTTCATTTATTCCATCTTCTCCCTTGGCCAGTCCTCCCACATTAGTATTTTCTTCTGATTATTCTTTTTCTCATTTTTCTGTCCCTTCTATTATCTTGGATCTCCTATCCCTTTCCCCTTTGCCTTCCTACATGGTAAAATAGATTTCCATATCCAATTGAGTTGTGTTGTTCCTTCCTTAAGCCAAATCCTATGAGAGTAATGCTCACTTATTTAACTTCATCTCCCTCCTCTTCCCCTCCATTGTAAAAGGTCATTTTTCCCTCTTTTATGTGAGATGAATTCTACATTCTCTCTTTCCCTTCGTCTTAATCCTAGTGCATTCCATTCAACAGTATATGTTATTTTTTTAGGTATTCTCCCTTCATATTCAGCTCGCCCTGTGACCTCTGTATATGTATATATACACATATATAGTACACATATACCCACCTACCCATACACACCTACATATATATATATATATATATATATATATATATATATATATATATATATATATATATATATATATATATATATTCCCTCTAACTACCCTCATACTGATAAGGGTCTCATGAGTTACAAATAACATCTTTCCATGTAGGAATGTAAATAGTTCAACTTTAATGAGTTCCTTAAGGATTTTCTTTCCTGTTTACCTTTTCATTTTTCTCTTGATTCTTACATTTGAAAGTCAAATATTCAATTCGGGTCTGTTTTTTTTCAACAAGAATGCTAAGAAATCCTCTATTTAACTGAAATTCCGTTTTTTCTCCAAGATCATTCTTGGCTATAATTCTATCTCCTTCGGCATCTAGATTATCATGTTCCAAGCCTTTTGATCCCTTAGTGTAGAAGATGCTAAACCCTGTGTTATCCTGATTGTATTTCCACCATACTTGAATTGTTTCTTTCTGGCTGCTTGTGATATTTTCTCCTTGACCTGGGAACTCTGGAATTTTGCTACAATATTCCAAGGAGTTTTCGTTTTGGCATCTCTTTCAGGAGGTGATCAGTGAATTCTTTCCATTTCTATGTTACCCTCAAGCTCTAGAATATCAGGGCAGTTTTCCTTGATGATTTCTTGGAAGATAATGTCTAAGTTCTTTTTTTTTATCATGATTTTCAGGTAGAGCAATAATTTTTAATTATCTTTCCTGGATCTATTTTCCAAGTCAGTTGTTTTTCCAGTGTAGTAGTTCACATTGTCTTCTATTTTTTTCATTCTTTTGGTTTTGTTTTGTAATTTCTTGGTTTCTCATAAAGTCATTAGCCTCCATCTGCTCCATTCTAATTTTTAAAGAACTGTTTTCTTCAGTGAGCTTTTGAACCTCCTTTTCCATGTGACCAACTCTGCTTTTTAAAGCGTTCTTCTCCTCATTGGTTTTCTGGACCTCTTTTGCCATTTGAGTTAGTCTGTTTTTAAAGGTGTTATTTTCTTCAGCATTTTTTTGGATCTCCTTTGGCAAGTTGTTGACTCGCTTTTCATAATTTTCTTGTGTCACTCTCATGTCTCTTCCTAATTTTTCCTCCACCTCTCTTACTTGATTTTCAAAATCCTTTTTGAGGTCTCCCATGGCCTGAGAGCATTGCATATTCTTTTGGTGGTTTTGGATGCAGAAGCCTTGACTTTTATTTCTTCCTATGATGGCATGCTTTGTTCTTCCTCATCTGAAAGGATGGAAGAAAATATCTTTTCACCAGGAAAGTAACCTATTTTGTCTTATTTTTTTCTCTTTATTTGGCTTTTTCCTAGCCAGTTACTTGACTTTTGAGTCCTTTGTCAAGTTGAGGGCATACTCTAGAGACCTGTAAGTTCTCAGTTCCTCCAAGGTGGTGCAGTCAAGAGAGAGGAGTTTACTCCTCTCCTGTCCTGTGGTCTGATCTGGGAGCAACAAACATTCCTTTCTGCCCTGGAACTGTGAGTAGGATTCTCTCTCCAGAGCCTCCACTAGCTCAACCATGCCAGTGTTCCTCCTCACCCCAGGACCGCCACTCTGGATTGCAACCCAAATTGGGCTCAATTCCTACAAGGTCTTTAGGGGGATGGTTCCTAAAGTGGATGCTGCTCCTGCAGTGGCTGCTGCCCTAGGGCTGGGGGTGGGGCCTTGACCCACATCCACTCTCACTCAAGTGAAAGAGCTTTCTCACTGACCTTTGAAGTTGTCTTTGGAGTTTGTGGGTTGAGAAATCTGGAACCTTAGCTGCTACCCATGATTCCATGTTCTGAAGCCTGCTCTAGTTCTGTCTGTGCTGTATGGCCAAGGCTGGGCTCTGCTCTTCTCTAAGCCTGGTGCAATAAGCCTTTCCTGTCAGCCTTCCAGTCTATCTTTAGCTAGAAATCTGTTTCCCTCTATTGTTTTGTGGCTTCTGCTGCTCTAGAATTTTTTTAGTCATTTTTTTACAGGTATTTTATGGGCTACAGGGGGAGAGTTACAGTAAGTCTATCTTTCTACTCTGCCATCTTTGTTCCTCCTTCCTTGTTCAATGCATTATTGAAACAAAACATGTGATGATGATAATGATGTGTTTAGAAGGTAGGTGATATAGAGTGCTAGCCTTGGAGAAAAGAAACATGAGTTGAAAGTGCATATCATCAATTACCTCTGTCAATTTTAACCTCTACAGCAAGTCACTTAACCTCTTTTTCAATAGCACATTCCTCATTTCAAAAGTGGGCAAAATAGTAATAATTAATTCACAGAGTGTAGTGCCAATGCAATATTCACAGTGCTCACAGCAGCCATGAATATCACGGTGCAATTCAGAATCGAGAAACACCACAGACTCTCCATGTGGAAGTCAGAACCAAAACATTTATTCAGGCACAAATCCATCACAGCAACAAAAATCTATACACAAACATAATGCAGACGACAACACCATGCCCAAGTTTTCCCCCTTCTAGGCTTCCCACAAACCAAGTCCATTACAGACATCACAAGCAGGCTCTCTTAAAATCACAAACAGTCACAAAATTATGCTACCCAGGAGCTTGCATCCTTCTTGGCTCTAACTGCTCTCAAGAATAACTTCCTCTCATCTCTGCTCTAGCTCTTCCTCTTCCTGTTCTACAAATTCAGCAAACTCCTCCCACCACAGGTTCCATGTGATTTAATGAGCCTATTGATGAATAGGAAAGGTTTTGCACTTAAAATTACCATTACACTCAGACCCCAAGATCTTTCCTATTGATTGCATAGGTTGGTTGGGTAACTGCTGTCAGCAGAATGTGAAAATGATATTAACAAGGATCACACAAAATGAACACATAAAATAGTATCTTAAGGTGAGATGTGGGCACAAGTACCCCATCATTCCCCCCTTGACCAAACAGGGCCCAAAATCCTGGGACAAGGGGCAAAGGTCCTTTCTTCCATAGCTACTTCCTGCTGAGACTGCCCCAAGAGGGTCCATTTGACAGATCAGTTTTTTAGCTGGCATCCAGAGTTTGGTGAACTTCAGGTCCAGAGATGACACAACACAGTCATAGATGGGGGGGTGACATGTAACTTAAGTGATCAAGCATCCACAGGTGGAGGGTATTAAGCCTGCAGAAAACAAATCTGACAAACAAGGTGAACAGACAAAAAACCAAAAAGAAACAAGGAGACAATCCCCAGAAGCAGGGTAGATATAGGGTCAGTCATGCTTCTGGAGTTCATGAATCCATTATCATAGCCTCATTCACTACTGTTTGCTTTTTTCAATTTGCAGTCCCAAAGTCATCATTCTGGCTGGAAGTATACCCACTTTAATCTGAGATGGGGCCTGGCCAACCCACCATTCTCTCTGTGGGTGGGATGAACCTGGATACATGTTTCAGAATGATCTTCAGGGGCAGCTCCTACTTCCCTGATTAGTCTAAAATAAAACCTCTTTCCTCGACACATTTTATGTACTTCATTATTTGGAAAGCTATCTATTCTTCCAAAATCTAACCCTCCTCTCTACAGAGCAGCAAACAACTCTTTTCTTGGCAGTCCTCTCTGACCCTATATCTACTGGCTATTCATTCTTTTCTCTCATGAAAACCTATATTTTTCACTAATTCTCACGATCCAAGACACCAATAATTCTCCCATCTTTTGGGTCAACCAACTCAAAACATCTGTGACCTTCTGCTGAGCAAAACCCTTAATTACCTCCCCAAACACTGTGGGGGGACCCCCTGATTCCCCTGCTTCCTTCTTAGTACTAGCCTAACCTCAGCCTCCTCACTTGTTTCATTCTCTTCACACACATCGTCCTGGCCTGCGTTCAGGCCCAAATCAAGCCCAGTAAGGGCTGCATTCACTTTCCTATTGTTAACTTTTCACCTCCTGTGAGACAAACCAACAACAGCCCCCTCTTCTACCACTCAAAGCTCTCCAGCTTCCTCTCCCAAAGGTCAGCCCAAACACTGCATGACAAAAAGTGTCTCGCAAACCAACCCATCTCTGCATTTACGCACAATTTGAGGCAAAAACAGCTTTTTCTTTTCCAAGTCTCCCCAGCCCTCACCGTGCCCTTTTTCACAAGGCTCCAGACATCTTCTGGGGCCTGAGTCTTTCCTCTATCCAGAGCTTAGCAAGGCCCATCCTTTCTTACATAGCCCTGCCTTTTCTTTCCCTGTTTTCATTGCTATTCCTGGCAAACATCTTTCTAAGTCTCTGGGTTCTCTCTTCTGTGGCCTCTTGTTCCTAGGTTTCACAAAGCCCTGTGCCTTTAGCCCATTTTCTTTCTAGGGCGGAACAAAAATTCTCTCGCCTTGGGATATTTATTTTTTTCTCTAGACTCTCCTTTGTTTTGTTTTTTGGTTAAAGTGACTTTCTAGTTATTTTACATTTTACCTCTACTCAATGTAACCCAATCAATGCCATGTGAACTTTCTTTTAGGGCTCTCACTCTTATTTTCACTCCTTGCATTGACTACTTCTGTAGCCAATATCCTCAGTGCCTAGTAAAAGGATATCATTTGCCTTTCAAAATCGTACAAAACTCTGTATGAAAATAAAGAAAATAACAGAATTTCTCATGCCAGTTGCAGCTTAACATAGGAGACTATAAGTCTATCACTTTCATCTTAAAGTTAGGGAGAAAGACCATCCCCATCCTACAGAACTATGAGAATCTTCTTTATAACTCATTGCTAGTGAGAAAGAGAAGACTGAGGGACAGGGATAGATATTTCTTAGTATTGGTTTGTCTTGGTCATCAATTAAAAGTTACCATAGCTGACAAGAAACGAACAGAACATATTTTCATCTGCTCTGAAAGCCCTCTCTATCATACATCATTCATCCTACACTCATATATATGAAGTCCACTAATGTACAAGTAGAGGGAGAAGAAAACGGTGGAGAGAAAAGGAGAGAGAAAGGAAAATTCTTTTAATATTTGATATAGTTGGGGAAGATAAGAACTTCTAACTGGGTTTGTTGAAGAAAAAAATATTTCTTATTGTTTCTGGAGTTAATAATCCTCTGTTCCATGGAGGAAGAAAGTTAATTTGAAGGAACTTTTTTTTTTTTTTATTACCTCTCAGATGCTTCTGATCAGTGATAAGATCGTAAATTGGTGCTGGGCTCAAACAAAGTATATATTTCTGTGATATAGAGTGCAAAATCATGCAAAAACAAGCTGATAAATTTGAATATGAATCAAACAATCCTCTTATCTCCAAAAGGTCAATTTTTTTTTTGTTTATTTGTTTTTTTACTGAATTGACTAAGTTGGCCAACTACTTTGGCAATGTACAGAATTTCACCAAAATTCCTTTAGTTTCTCCCAGATTTTAAAGAAAAATACTTCTATTGTCTTTTTATTTTTACCTTTAAAAGTTATTTTTAGATTATTGGTTTGCCACTGACCCTTCTTGCAGTGAGAAATGAAATTGCATCCTACCTAGCAACTGTTGTCAAGGGGGGAAAAGTAACTCTAGATGGGAGTAGAGAACTCAATGGATATGAAAAAAGAAAACTATCCCTATGGGATAAAGAAGGCTATCAGGGCAAACTGAATCAGTGGAGAACAGCCTGTAGTAGAGGAAAAAAAAGGTTATAGCACATGGCTTTAAATCACTCATGTTCATAGAAGTGAGAAGCCACTGACTGATATCTCTAGAAGGGCATTGGGTAAATATAAATGAGTGTGATAGAACCAGAGGTGACATCCATTTCATGGATTAGATTCACCAGGGCTACGAGAAGGTCAGAGACTGGCAATTTGGGGCTGCTTGCTTAGCAACAGGGAGCTTAATTAGCATTGGAAAATAAATTCAGTGGGAAAGGAGCAAAGTGAAACTAAATGGTTCAAAAAAGGACTCAAATTTTCTGATCAACTGACTTATCCTAATTAGCAGAACAGCATTCTTATTTCATCTGTTTCAAACTTTACAAATGTGTTTATGAACTCTGTCCCCTATTGCCTTTCAGCGTACTTAAGATTCACAGAGTTTGTCTTTGAGTGGTACCAATGAGCTAGTACCAAAAAAGTAGAAACTAATAGGAAAAAAATGAAAGAAAAAAGAAAAAAAATACCATTTTCAAAATAAGCAAGTCTTTATTTTTGTATACTATCCTGAAAGGAATTTAATGATAAATTAATTATCACATAGTAATGTACCAGGTACTGTGATAGGCATTGGAGATTCAGAGACAAAAACTGGTCTTTGAGAAGTATAAAGAAGTATAAAGCTCTGAAAGCTTAAAACTGCACTAAGGCTTTTGGGACACTCAAATAAAATACATGAAAAATTTTGTGAGAAAGATGAGACACTTGCAACTTAGGGAGAACCAAAAAGAGCTTCATGTAGCCTAAGCTGAACTTTAGAAGAAGTGATGTATTCTAAAAAGTAGAGGTCAAGAGTTGAGTGTATTATACCCATGGTGCATAACTTTTGAAAAAATCATGGAGATAAGTGATAGAATATTGTGCTTGGGGGACAGTAAGAATACCAGGTAGATGGTAGGATGATGATGATTGAGTTTTATGTAATGATTAATCAGAAAAGTTAGTTTGGAGTCATATTATAAATGGTTATAAATACCAAGCAAAAGAGTTTGCATTTGATTCTAGAAATAAGAGAGAGCCATTGAAATTTTTAACCATGGGAATAACAGAAACTTGAGCTCTGGAACTTTTCCCCAGGTTTAATTTGACAATCCATTCCCAACCTGTGCTCATTTTACTTAGAGGTATTCTTGCTTAGTTAATACAAGTCTGGCCTTGGAGTCAAGAAAACCTAGAAACAACTCTTGCTTCGAACATATTTGCTGTGTTCCCATGAGGAAGTCACAGCCTGTCAGTATCCAGGCATCCTTTGAAGCATAAAAGTTACTGAGGAGCAATAAGGTAGCTGATAACCACAGTATGAAATAAACAAAAACAAAACAAAGCAGGCAGCATGCCCAAGGGTATGAAGTGAAATGTTTACATCTGGTGCTCCAAAATTAAAAAGAAAAAGTTCACACATCCCATTTTAAAATTTAATCTGCAATATCAACACTTTCTCTATTCCCCACTTCCCCCCTTTCAGTCTAGACAATTAACAAAACAGTAAATGAAGCCCTGGTTTATAGCATTTGCTGATTTTTAAAGTGTAACTGATCACACCAAATATTTAACAATAGATTCTTTTGAACCAGTTAGAACTGGTTCCAGCACACTGTTGACCCTATTTACCAGTAATAAGCCAAAGTGTTCCATCACACACAATATCCAACAAGCCTTTCAGCAAATTATCAGAAAATGAAAGCAGGAAGAGACTTTAGAGGTCATCTAGTCTGACCTCTTATTCCTCCAATGTGGAAACTAAAATATACTGAGTTTAAATACTTTGCCCAGTTTTCCTAACTTGCGTCAGAGGTAAAATCTGAGCCAAGCTCTTTTTGACTTGAAATCTAGAATGCTATCCATTGTACCAGTCTGGTTCTTAGTACAAAGAGGATGTAACATGAAACTCTTCTATTTTTATTTATTGTTGTTCATTCATTTGTTGTGTCAAACTCTTTGTGAATCCATTTGGGGTTTTCTTGGCAAAGATACTGGAATAGTTTGCCATTATTTTCTCTAGCTTATTTTACAGATAAGGAAACTGAGGCAAACAGCATTAATTGACTTGCTCAGAGTCATATAGCTAACAAGGGTCTGAGGCCACACTTGAACTCAGGTCTTCCTCACTTCAAGGCTGACACTATTTTTATTTAGAATATTGCCAAAGAGTGTTTAGAAACTCCTTAGAACTTAAAATAGAACCAAAAAAGATCAAAGTTCTAGAACTTCCAACTCAATAGTCTATTTAATTAAAACTGATGAATTCTTGCATCCATGGATTCTTTATATAACCAAACTATAGTTTAGCCTCTCTCAAAGTGAGAGCCAGAATGCTGAAATATGCTAACACTGAACTTGGAGTTTGCTTCAGATCTATACTGAAATCTCAACATTATCACTTTTACTTGCTCTGTGACCCTTGGCAAGACATATCTCCTGATTGGACATTAATCTCTTTTCCTGCATCTCTAATAATCTATGTTAAATGTGATAAGCATAAGAAGTAATATATTTCTAGTAATAGTATTCCTGTTACTACTTTTATGTTTTACAATAATTTCCTCATTTTCCTATCATTTGTATTAGTGAGCATGCAAAATAAGTAAGCAAATAATAACTGGAAGTTCACTGATAGTTCCCCAAGTCAATTTGCCTTAGAATACCAGTCTCCTTGTTATTAAATTTACATGCTTCTATTAAATGACATCAGTTTCTGTAGGAGTTCATGTATCATACTCATTAAAATGTCACATTCATTAAAATGTCTTACCCTTAGGAGACCACACAACTATGTATTATTTTGATGAGATCAAGATCATATTTGAATTATATGGTTAAGACAAAAAATAAAATAAAAAACAACCTTTCATTTAAATGAGCAATGGGAAGAGAGGAGAAATACAACTCAAATTTGATGTTTCTTTCCATTAAACATTTTGCACTACCCTTTATGCTATTATCAGGGTAAACTGAATCAGAAGAGAAAAACCTGTAGAAGTGGGGGAAAGGTCAAGTGATTTGTTAAGGGTCACACAGCTAGCTAGTGTCTGAGGCCAGATTTGAATTTAGGAGGTTACATAATTCAAATCAGTTTCTGGAGTGGCAGAACTAACAAAAGGTCAAAGTGAGAAATTTTTCCAGCCCAAGATAATGTAGGAAATTGGAAAGAGAGATCATTGACACAGGGGAGAAGGCTGCCCTAAAACCAGCATAGATAACATACTAGTTCTGGTACTAAGTGGTGGTGACAGAAGAAGTTGCAGCTTTTAAAGCTGTAAAGCCAGACATGGTAAGGGGACCTGATAACTGGTCAAAAAGAGATTATAGATTGCTCCTGTTCTAGCTAGCACTGAGTATAGGACCAGATGCTGTTTGTCAACTCCCTTGTCTATACTTACCTGGTCATAATTCAAGAGCAAAGAGGGGCACTTTCAGTCAAAAAGGAGTGGAAGTCTTGAGATGCAACTGTTTGGCAAGTCCATTGTCTATTACAACTTCTGGTTACTAGAAAAAGGGCAGAGAGGAGCATTTTCAGTGAAGAGAGAATGAGAGCTCTGGCTCAAAGAATCAGAGACCTTAAAAATCAGAATTGAGAAACTGGAAGCTAATCACCCCATGAGACAGAAAAGAACAATAAGACAAAGTCAAAAGGAGAAAAAAAGAAAATGTGAACTATCTCATTTGAAAAACAACTGACCTGGAAAATAGATAAGAGAGATCATTTAAGAATTCAATTGCCTGAAAGCCATGGACAAAGAAAGGTCCTAGATATGTTTCAAGTAATTATGAAAAAAAAAACTGTCCCAATATCCTAGAATCAGAGGCTAAAATAGAAATTGAAAGAATTTATAAGTAATTATGTGAAAGAGATCCCCAAAATGAAAACTTCCAGGAATATTATCATCAAATTCCGTAGCTCCCAGGGCAAAGAGAAAATACTTTAAACAACAAGAAAGGAGTCATTCCAATATAGTGGATCCACAGTCAGGAACACACCAGAAGTAGCAGCTACCACACTAAAGTAGTAGAGGACTTGAAGTATGATATTCTACAAGGCAAAAGTGTTGGGGTTGCAACTAAAAATAAACTACCCAGCAAAACTAAACATAATCCTTCCAGGGGAAAAATAGATATTTAATGAAGTAGAGAACCCTTACCCACTCCTGATGAAAAGACCAGAGCTGAGTAGAAAATTTGACAAACAAAAATAAGACTCAAGAATTACATAAAAAGATAAACATTTCAAAGAGAAATAATAAAAGAATAAATGAAATTAAACTTTATTTTTCTATATGTGAGGATGACACATGTATCTTCTAAGAATCTTACCACCATAAGAGGATTTAGAAGGATTTTGCATAGAAAGAGGGCACAGGAGTGAATTTATTATATTGAGATGATGTAAAAAAGGATAGGCAAGAAAGAGAGGTATCCTATGAGAAGGGGCAAGGGAGAGGACAAAGGGGGAAAATATCTCACATGAAAGTGGCAGAAAAGGCAACACTTTTACAATGACAGGAAAATGATGAGGGTGGATGGGCAAAACAAGAACCTCGTTCTGAATCTCAAAAAAGGAAAAAAAAATGTACTTGTGTGTGTGCACTGAAGTGGTAATACAAATCTCACTCAACACGGAAGTAGGAGGGGAGAGGATAAGAAAAAGAGGGACATATAAAAGGAAGGGCAAATAAAAGAAAGAAGGTCAGAAGCAAAACAGACTATAGAGGGAGAGGATAAAAAGAAAGAAAAGAGTAAGTAGAAGGAAATAGGATGGAGAGAAACATATAGTTAGTAATCATAACTGTGAGTGTGAAGGAGATGAAGTGATCCACAAAACAGAAGCAGATAGCAGAATGGATGAGACAAGAATCTAATGCTAAAATGTTTATAAGAAAACAACTTGAAAAAGAGAGACACAGAGTTAAAATAACTGACTGAAGCAGAAATTTATTATGCTTCAACTGAAGTAAAAAGGCAGGGATAGCAATCATGGTCTCAGACAAAGCAAAAACAAAAACAGACCACATTAAAAAGGATAAACAAGAAAACTGCACCTTGTTAAAAGGAACCAGAGACAATGAAGTAACATCAACACTAAGCATACGTGCACTAAATTTCATAGATTCTAAATTTTTAAAGAAAATGATAGATTTATTATCGGAGTAAACAGAAATTAAGACTATACTGGGGATCCTCAACCTTCCCCTCTAAGAGCTGGAGAAATCTAACCATAAAATAGATGAGACAGAAGTGAAGGAGATGAACAGAATCTCAGAAAATTTATATACAGTAGACATTTGGAGAAAACTGGGGACAGAAAGGAGTACACCATTTTCTCAGGTGTTCACGAAAACTTCACAAAAATTAACCGTGTATTAGTGCATAAAAATCTCAAAAACAAATGCACAAAAGCAAAAATGTTAAATGTACTCCTTCAAGATCATAATTAAAAAACTTAATAGAAAGTTGTGGAATGAATGTGGATGAAAGGACAAATCACAGAAAAAATAAATAATTTCATTATGAGAATGACAATGAGAAAACATTCTAGATTTTCTGGGATGCAGCCAAAGCAGTAATTAAGAGAATATTTATACTTCTGAATATCTATATAAAGAAAAGATAAAAAAGCAAGTCATTGAATTGGGTATGAAACTAAAAAGTAATGATAAAACAAATTATAAAATACCGGTTAAACACAAACATGGAAATTCTGAAAATCAAAGGAAAGATTAATAATACTTAATGTAAAACAAAAAGCAGAACTATTGAACTAATGAATAAAACTAGAAGATGTTCTTATAAAAACAAAATAAACCATTGGTTAATTTGATTTAAAAAAGAGGAAACCTGTAATTGATAAATGGTCAAAGGATATGAACAGTCAATTTTCAGAGGAAAAAAATAAAGATATCTATAGTCATATGAAAAGATGCTCTAAATCACTTTTGATTAGAGAGATGCAAAAAACAATTCTGAGGTACCACATCACAGCTATTAGATTGGCAAACATGACAGAACAGGAAAATGATAAATGTTGGAGAGGATGCGGGAGAGTTGGAGCACTAATTCATTGTTAGTGGAGCTGTGAGCTCATCCAAACATTCTGGAGAGTGGTTTGGAACTATGCCCAAAGGGCTACAAAAATGTGCATACCCTTTGATCCAGAAATATCACTTCTAAGACTGTATCCCCAAGGGATGAGAAAAGGTTCCACATGTGCAAAAATATTTATAGCAGCACTCTTTTTAGTGGTTAAGAATTGGAAATCAAGGGGATGCCCATCAATTGGGGAATGGCTGAATAAATTATAGTATATGAATGTAATAGAATACTATTGCACCATATGAAATGATGAACAAGAAGACTTCAGAGAGGCCTGGAAAGACTTATATGATCTGATGCTGAACAAAAGGAGCAGAACCAGGAAAACATCGTGCACAACAATGACCACAGCGTGCGAGAATTTTTCTGGTAGACTTGGATCTTCATAGCATTATGAAGGACATTAAATGCAAGGACGTTTAAAAAAAAATTCCCAGTGGTCTTCTAAGGGAAAATGCCTTCCACATTCAGAGATAGAACTATGGAATTCAATCACAGAATGTAGCAGATCATTTTGTGTGTGTGTGTGTGTGTGTGTGTGTGTGTGTGTGTGTGTATTATGTTTTGGTTTGTTATATAATTTCTCCCATTTATATAATTTCTTCCATACAGCAGGACTATAATGAAAATGTATTCAATAGGAACATATGTGTAGATCCTATATAAAATTGTATGCCATCTTGGGGAGGGAGGGGAGTGCTGGGGGGGTAGGTAATAGGGAAAAATCTAAGTTTTATGGTAGTGATTGTAGAGCATTAAAAATAAATAAAATGAATATATTTTAAAAAAAGAAGAAACCCCAATCAGTAGTTTCAAAAATGAAAAGGGAGAATGTATTACCAATGGAGATGAATTAAAAATAATTATTAGGATTTCTTTTGACAAGTTGTATCCCAATAAAACTGACAATGTAAGTAAAATGGATGAATATTTACAAAAACAATTAGCAACTTCATCAAAGTTACAGATATAAAATAAATCACCGGCATTTCTATGTAGTACCAAAAAAGGAGGAAAGGATAGGAGGAGAAATTACTTTCAAAATAACTGGATACAATATAAAATACTTGGGATCTACCTGCTAAGAGAAACTCAGGGATTATATGAATGCAATTACAAAACAGATTTCATACAAATAAATGCATATCTAACCACTGGAAAAATATTAATTGCCAATGGACATTCTGAGTCAGTGTAATAAAAATGATAATTCTATCAAAATTCAAATATTTATCAATGTAATACCAATCACACTACTAAAAATTGCTGTTTGGAGCTAGAACAAAAGTAGAACAAAATTAATCTGGAAGATCAATTATATCAAGGGAATCAGTGAAAAAAATATGAAGGAAGGTGACCTAGCAATTCCAGATTTCATAATATATTGCCAAGCAATAATGATAAAAAAAATCTTTTAATGGCTAAAAATTAGTGTGGTGGATCAGTGGGATAGGCTAGGTATACAGTACATAGTAACAAATGATCATAGTAACCTATTATTTTATAAACCAAAAGATTCAGGCTTTTGGGATAGGAACCACTTGAATAAAAATTTTGGTTAAATTGTAAATCACTTTGGAAGGAACTAGGCATAGACTAACAATGGATAAACGATGTAGACATGGGCAAAATTATAAGTAAATTATGGGAGTATAGAAAAAAATGTATCTATCAGGTATATGGGTAAGGGAATAGTTTATGACCAAACAAGAGATAGAGAGGATTGCAGAAAGTAAAATAGATAATTTTGATTAAATGAAATTAAAAAGCTTTTGTATAAACAAAACAAATGCAGCAATAGGAATAGGAACAGGAAAATTTTGCAGCAACTCAAGGGCCTCATTTTTCAAATATATAGAAGATTGAGCAAAATTTATAAAAATAAGTCATTTTCCAGTTGATTAATGGTCAAAAGATATTAATTGGCAGTTTTCAGGAGAAGAAATCAAAGATATCAATAGCCATATAAAATGCTCTAAATCACAGCAGATTAGACAATTGCAGGATAAAAAAATAAAAAACCTCTTTGATACCACCTTGCACCAATCAGATTGGGAAAATATACATCCTGAAAGGAATGTGGAAAATTTGGGACGGTAATACACTGTACTAAGTAGTCCAACCATTGTGGAGAATAATTTGAAACTATGGCAAAAGTTCTATAAAACTATGCATACGTTTTGACCCAACAATACCAATACTATATATGTATCCCAAACTATCCATGTATACAAAAATCTTGATAGCAGCTCTTTTTATAGTGGTAAGAAATCAGAATTTGTGGGGATGCTCATCAATCAGGAGATGAACAAGTTGTGTGATGGCATTGTGATGGAATACTGTTTTTCTGTAAGAAATGAGGAGCAGGATAATCTCAGGGGAAAAAAAAAACTTAGGAAGACTTAGATGAACTCATTCAAAGTGGAGTGTTAAAAGCTAGGAGAACAAATTGTACACAATAACAGCAATATTATAATGGATGTTCAACTGTGAAAGACTTAGCTAGTCTGATCAAGACAATGATCCAAGACAATTCCAATGGACCTAGGATGAAAAGTTTTTATATACATACAGAGAGAGAACTGATGAACTCCAAATGCAAATTAAACTATATCTTTATTCCTTTATTTTTATTGTTTTATTTTGCCTGTGTTTTCTTTTGCAACATGACTAATTTGGAAATATTTTTGCATGCCCTCTGGATAATTGAAATTAAATTCTTTGCTTTCTTAAGAAGGAGTAAGAAACAGGAGGGAGGGTGAGAATTTGGAACTCAAAAATATTTAAAATGATTGTTAACATTTTTCTTCCATATAATTAAGAAATATTTAACAAAAGAAATAAAATTTTCAAAAAAAGCAACAATTTTTAAATAATGGGTAATCAAAACATCCTCTTGGACATTTATAATGTAAAAATTCTAGAAAACATAGCTTTTCTATTTTTACTTAGTGTGGAACAGAAGACATGTATATTTCTCAGTCTGTCCTTTTGCAGATTAGGAAAAAAAGAGAGACATAAAACAGAGTTATTTGTATATATGGTACAGCATCCAGAGATTTGAAAAATTAGAACTTCTGAAAGATGATATGGTACAGAGGAGACAGCTAAAAGCTTGTCAGCAGATCCTATGGGTCCTGAGAGGTTGATTATAGTGAGAATGGAACAAGTCTCCATATATTTCCATGGGTTTATAAAGTTTGGAAAATCAACTTTGCTATGGTCTCCTGTTAAATTCCAGTCTTTTCTGAGCAATCTTTAAAAACCATTTTAGGTTGGCACCCATGCTGTATGAATTTGGCACAATTCTTTTTATGGGCATAATGCCACCCCAACAGATGGATCTGGCTAAAGCCATGCAAGTGGACAACTGTGTGCATCACTTTTAATTAACATGGGCAGTTTTCCTGAAGTACTATTCACTGTAAAGTGTCCACGATTTTTAAAAAGTGTTATCTTTATTCATATTAGAGCTTGACCTTAGGCCAAAGTATGAAAAAGGCACAGTGAATTTTCAGAAATCTCCTCTTTCTCTTTCTTGCCTCTTCCTTTCCAGGAAATATTTCATATCCTAATTAACTATCTTCTTATTTTCCCATATTCTTTCCCAAACTCCCTTATCAAAAATTTATACCTTCTATAATGTATTTGTAGCTTAAGAGATTTTATCAGTTTCATGCAAGATAGTAACCTGGGAATTCCAAACATTGTGACAAGTTAAAATGAAAAATAAAATGTACAAAATAGTCTCATAATATTTCTCAAAGTATATCTTAAGGAATATTTTTTTTAAATTCACCTTTGCCTAAATATATCTTTTCACTATTTATAACAAAGTCATGACTGGATCAAGACTTAACCTGCTACTCAGAGCTGTGTTATAAGTGATCTTGAAAAGTTAGTTGTTCAGTTCTAAAGAATTTAACTATAGTATCAGGGGAACATATTTTAAAATTGAACAATTTATAAGTTATAAGTTCAAAACTAAATCACTTGTTTCAACAGAGTTTTATTAAGCATCTATTTATTATTTATTAAGCTCATAGTTGGAGGAGATAGAAGACTTAAAAATTCCGTAATCCTTATCCTTATGTAACTAATATTTAAGAATGGAATTTTAAAAAAAGAAATGATTTTATATGCATTATGTTTAAATGCATGTGAGTGACAAAAGAAAAACATATATTACTGAAAATATTATTGAAGTACAACTGTTTTTAAATTTGCCCCTGAAGATTTTATAAAAATATGGAAAAGGACCTGATGAGGACCGGAAGAGGGATGTGAGGCCCCCACAAAGTCCGGCAGGTTGTCTGGAGAAGAATTCATGGACTCAAGCATTGTGAAGTCAGGGTAAAGATCTGTTATGCCTTTCAGCGGCCAAGAGTTCTTAGGGAACCAGGAACCTTAAAGGGGTACAGGGAAAGTTTATATAGGATATTCTATAGTATCACTTGTGCCAAATGTGCTAAGTAGGTGTTTTGGGGTGGGATTAGGGAGTGGTCAGTTCTTAAAGGAACATACAGTTTTGGGATCTACTGCGCAGGTATTTTACCCAAAATTCTTCATGAAATAGCCCAAGGTAGGGCTACCTGGAGGTGTGGTTTTAGGCCTGACACTTCACTAAGTCAACCAGTAGTCAGGGCTGGCTCAGAAAAGCTAGGTTGTTCTCATCAATGCCTTGTTGGACAAGATAAACATAAGGGAGTATTGGTATATCCAAGTCTAGGATACATATGATTGGTCAGTGAATAGGAAATGTCGTTATGATCCAGTACACAGCTGGTTAAGCCTAATGAGTTCTATAGGTACAGCTGGCTACTATAGCAGGAAAGGAGATAATAGTCATTGCTGGGTCAGGCTGTGTCCTTGGGCTGGGGATAAACTGCCTAAGATAGTGTTTTGAGGCTGGGGGCTGTGGTGTATGAATGTAATGTTTTACTATTATGCTGTAAGAAATGATGAGCAGGTTGATTTCAAAAAAAAAAAAATCTTGAAAGATTTACATGAACTGATGCTGAAGTAAATAGAACCAGAAGAACATTGTGCACAGTAACAGCAACATTGTTCAATTATCAACTTTAATAGATTTATATATTCTCAGCAATATAATGATCTAAGACAATTCAAAAAGATTGTTGATAGAAAATGCTATCCACAGTCAGAGAAAGAACTATGGAGTCTGAATGCAGATCAAAGCATACTATTTTCTCTTTTTTTCTCTTTCTTGGCTTTTTCCATTTGTTCTGATTCTTCTTTCACAACATGACTAATGTGGAAATATGTTTAATATGTTGTATACATACAGCCTATATCAGATTTTTTGCCATCTTGGAGAGAAGGGAGGTGATAAAGGGAAGAAGAAAAAAATTGGAACTCAAAAGCTTATCAAAATGAATATTGAAAACTATCCTTACATGTAAATGGAAAAAAAATAAAATACTACTAAGTGGGGAAAAAATGCCCCTGGTGAAATTGAAAATGTTAAATTTGTCAAACAAAATATATTAATTTTAAAACACACAAAAATCGGTGAATCCAACCACCTTGGTTACAAACTATACTTTGCTCAACTCAGAGATTGTTATGTTTATTTGTACAAAGTTTGAAAGTGTTTTGTTTTGTTTTTTTGGTTTAGCTGTTTTTCAGCTGTTTCAATGTAAAATAGCTTTACTAATATGAGGTAGATTCTGAGAAGTATTTAAGGAATATAAAATAATTTTCCTAAAGTATATGATATTGAGAGGGTTTCATTGCAACTGCTCCTTTTCTTTTAATGAATGATGTTAACAGAGAAAGGTAGACTTTAGAAACTGCTATTTTTCATGCAAATTTTATTTTGCATAAAAATGAATGATAATTAAAAAATAACATTGTCGGTATTTATGACTTTGAAAATTTGTAGTTTATAGGGATCAACATAAATGCCAAAGTTGGTGAGTTATTTTTATGGAAAATAAAAATATGTGGACATATATATATATATATATATATATATATATATATATATATATATATATATATACACATATATATATACATACACACACACACTGCATATTGAAAGTGATGATTATACAGAAATGTTAGACTTGATTTAACATGCCTGATCCTTTGTTTTGCGACACTCAGCCATTGTCAAGAGAAAGTGAAGGGACAAAAAACAAATTCTGAGTTCATGACCTGATTTTGATCAATTTTAGCTATGTTACATAGGTAAGTCACTTATTACTCCAGACAATTCTCGAAAGTTCTAGAGGTGTTGCTAATTAGCATTGGCAGAGGGAATTTCAGTACTTGGAGTTCCCTAAGTAGATGAAGTTAGAGATACAAGCAAACTGTCCATATAAATGCCACAAAATGTGTGTGAGGGTATCCTGAACCTCTGTGCTTAAGCAGATATTTTCAAGATGTTCTGTAATAAATGAGTAAAAGTAGTTTCAAACAATTTTTGATCTCTCAAATGAGAACACAAGATGAAAAGTAAAATCCTGCCCATGTAACCACTTTTACCTCAAGCAATATAAGTATTCTTATAAATACAATTTTTAAAAATTATATTAATATGATTAATAAATCCATTATAATGGTAGATTAGTCACATCTTCCCTTTTTGCTTTTCTATTTTTTCATTTTTAATAATTTTTTTATTTTGCTCAGTGAATTTGGAACAATTAGATGGGATAATCCTTCAGAAGCAAATTTGAATGTCATTGTGAATATTTGTGCAGAGTTTACTAATATTTTATTTTGGCATGAAGTTTTATGATATATGACAAATGCTATTCAGCCTAAATACTTACCACTATAGTCAGGTTGATTTTGTAATTTGTAGGACTATACCTTAGCAACAGAAATATTGAGGTTATAGATAAATAATTGATTAAGCAATAAGTTTTAACAATTACATAGTTAATGTGTTTTTCATCACTTTTCTCATTTATATGATTAATAAACATATGCGAAGATCTAAATTAGTTCTAGTATGAAGAATGTATTATAGGTGGTATCTAAATCTTTCAAATAATTAGGATGAATATATTAAAACATGCAGCCAAGTTATTTTTGTTATTAGAAGAACATGTATCTTGAAAAAGAAACAACGTTGTACTTCCATTTTTGGTTAAAATAGGTTTTCTGGTGCCCAACTAGATAGTAACCACAAATATGGATCTTTTTTCCAGTAAAATCTTTGAAGGGATGGACCAGGCTATGCATTGCAATGAAATAAATACGGTGGTTTCCTATCATGGAGTTCTGACATTTATATTTATGGTTCAGTATAGTAAAATGGATAAACTGGGCCTTGAGGCAAGAAGATCTGAGTTAAATCTGGTCTGAGACACTTGATAGCTGTGTGACTCTGGGCAAGCTACTTAGCCTCTGTTCATCTTAACCCACTGGCAAATAAAATGGCAAACTACTCCAATATCCTTGTCAAGAAGACTCACGGACTATATAGGTCAAAGGATCATGAAGAATGTGACACAGCTGAATGGCTGAATAGCAACAACAAATAGAAAGTACATAGTTTTGCAGAACTCTTTGTAAATATCTTTTTCCAGTAGCCCTTTTGAAAGTATTTTGTTCTGAGCCCAAGACTCTCCCTAGAATGGTTTCAATTCTATGGCTTTTGGGTTGTCCATTAAGAAGCTCCAAGTCAAGGAGTACTCAAATTTAGATTTCTTGAATTTTAATATCCTTCTGAAGCACAGTTTTAATTCCATCAACAAAAAAGCCTTTGTTTATCATGGCCTTGGCAAGTTAACATTGTGACAATGATTCTACCAGGATTCCTTGATTTTGACAGAAATACTAAGTTTGGAGGATACAACCACAGGTGTATCAAACTTGGGATATGCAAGAGTATGCTTACTTAGAATGCTCAACCTTACATAAGCTACTTTAGGTACTGCCTCTTGGGGATACTGGTTGGATCACCTAAGTTTGAACATTTCTGGGTAATTACTATAGGTCAGATGTTCAAACATAGGTTAAGATATCTGGATCCAGTGACCTGTCATTGAGATTACATATCAGAGATCCTGAATAGGAGGAAAATGACAAAATTTGGTATATTTTAACTGGGGATTTTTAATACTTCATTATGGTGGGGCAGTGAGGTGAGAACATCCATCATGTCAGGTGTCTTAATTACTAAGGAATCAATGATTCTTTTTCCTTCTAAAAATGTTCTTGAGCGTTGTGTAGGAATACTATATTGGTCGATTTTTTTTTGGTCTTACTAAAATAAATATTACATTAAATTCTTTGTGTGAACAAAATATCTTACTTCGTTTCAAATAGTACATTATGACGAGTTCTTATCTTTTGAAATAATCAACAATAAAAGAGAATTGATTCAGTTGGAAAGTAAAGATATTTGATCTCTCTCTAGAGCATCTCTCAGCAACTACTAAAATTTTGAATAAAGGACTTTCATCAGGACAATGTGAAGCTAATGTAGAAGGATCTTTTGCATTCAGTCTCAATTCACATATGGAATATCTTATTAGCACGTTAATATGTGAGTGACATAGCTAAGAGGAAAAATCCAATAAAGTGTTTGTTCCTAAGAATGAGAAAATCTTTTAATTAGCAGATTAATTGAAACTGCCCAGTCTCTGTCAGAAGTGGTTTTCAGCAATTAATTGTATAAAATTCTAGTAACACTAGTACTTTCTATTGACATAAAAAGATCCTTAAGGAACTATGACAGTATTTATACTTTGTTATTGTGATGACTATAATCACCAAGACAAATTCCAATGCTGGTTTTGTATTAAAGCATATTTTATAATGAATTTTATAACATTCTATGAACTAACAGAGTATTTAATGTAACACGAAGTCATCATCAAGAGTTAAAATTTTACACAATGAAATTTTACTAGGATCATAACACCAAAGGACCCTGAAGATCATTTAGTCCAAAATTCCCTCCTGTTTAGTCAAATTTTCTATGACATCTCTGCTACAAAGAATCTAGTTTTTATTTAAGCACTGGTTGTTAGGATGAACTTGTTACCTCAAAATTATTCTAATTATTGTAAATCTCCTACTATTGACACCAAATCTGTTTCACTGGCACTTTTATCCACCATATATGTTTCATGATGCAACACATGTAGGCATTGCCATAAACACCTCAAAATCTTTATTTATTTGATTTTGAGTAGTTTTTGGTCTTTGAGCTTTCAAAAACCTTTCCTTTATTGTATTTATTTTCAGGGTTCTAAAATCACTACCATATAACTTAGATTTTTTTCCCTTTTGTCCCCCTCCTTTCTCTCATCTCCCCTTCCTTCCCTGAGTTTACATATAATTTTATATAGGTTCTACACATACATTCTTAATAAATGCATTTTCACCATAGTCATGTTGCATAGAAGAATTAAAATGAATGGAAAAAATCATATAACAAACCAAAATGCAATACAAAAGAAAATGATCTGCTGCATTCTGTGATTGAATTCCATAGTTCTTTCTCTGGATGTGGAAGGCATTTTGCCTTAAAGCACCAATGAGAATTTTTTAAATCCTTGCATTGCAGCGAAGTTCTAAGTCTTCCAGAAATAATCCTTGCAGACTGTGGTTGTTGCTGTGTACAGAGTTCTTCTGGTTCTTCTCCTTTCAGCATCAGATCATATAAGTCTTTCCAGGGTTATCTGAAGGCTTCCTGTTCATTTCTTATGGCACAATAGTATTACATTACATTCTTGTACCACAGTTTATTCAGCTATTCCCCAAGTGATGGGCATCCCATTTATTTCCAGTTTTTGGGCACCTCAAAGAGTCCTGCTATAAATAGTGTTCAACATATGGGACACTTGACCATTTTTATGATCTCTTGAGGATAGAGTACTAGAAGCACTATTGCTGGGTCAAAGTGTGTGCACATTTTTGTAACCCTTTGGGCATACTTCCAAATTGTTCTCCAGAATGGTTGAATCAGATCACAGCTCCACCAACAATGAATTAGCACTCTAATTTTCCCACATCTTCTTCAACATCTGTCATTTTCCTGTTTGGTCATGTTAGCCAATCTGATAGGTATGATGTGCTATCTCAGAGTTGTTTTGATTTACATCTCCCTAATCAATAGTGATTTAGTGATTTAGAGCATTTTTTCGTATGACTAAAGATATGACTATAGATACCTTTAATTTCTTCCTCTGAAAACTGCCTGTTCATATCTTTTGACCATTTATCAACTGGGGAATGACTTATTTTTTTTCTACATTTGACTCAATTCTCTATATATTATAGAGATGAGATTCTCTATATGTTATAGTATCGGAGACACTAGTTGCAAAAATTCTTTCCCAGTTTTCTGCTTCCCTCCTAATCTTGGTTACATTGGATTTGGTTGTGCAAAAACTTTTCAGTTTAATGTAGTCAAAATTATCCATTTTGCACTTCACAATGCTTTCTATCTCTTGTTTAGTCAAAAATTCTTCCCTTCTTCATAAATCTGATAAATATACAATTCCTTGTTCCACTAATTTGTTTATAATATCAATCTTTATGCCTAGATCATGTACCCATTTGGGCTTTATTCTTGGGGACAGTGTCAGGCATTGGTCTATGACTAGATCAGCCACACTGCTATCCAGTTTTCCCAGCAATTTTTGTGGAACAATGTGTTCTTATTCCAAAAGCTGGGATCCTTGGGTTGGTCCAACTTTAGATTGCTATATTCATTGGCTATTGTGTCTTAAGTCCTTAGCATATTCCACTGGTCTATCCTTCTGTTTCTTAGCCACTATAAAGTGGTTTTGATAATTGCTGCTTTATAATACAATTTGAGATCTGGTAGAGCTAGGTCATCTTCCCTAGCATTTCTTTTCATTAGTTCCCTTGATATTCTGGACCTTTTGTTCTTCCAGATGAATTTTGATATTATTTTTTTCAGCTCTAGAAAGAAATTATCTGACAGTTTGGCACTAAATAAGAGTAAATTAATTTAGGTAGAATTGTCATTTTTATTATATTGGCTTGGCCTACCCCCAGGCAACTGATGTTTTTCCAACTACATAAATCTAACTTTATATCTGCTAAAAGTATCTTGTAATTATGTTCATATAATCCCTGGATTTGTTTTGGCAGGTAGACTCCCAAATATTTTATAGTGTCTACCGTAGCGTTAAATGGGATTTCTCTTTCTATCTCTTATTGTTGGGCTTTGTAAGTAATACATAGAAATGCAGAAGATTTGTGTGGATGTATTTTGTAACCTGAAACTTTCCCTAAGTTGTTTATTATTTCAAGTAGTTGTTACTTGAATCTCTGGGGTTCTCTAAGTATATCATCATATCATCTGCAAAGAGCAATAACTTAGTTTCTTCTTTGCCTATTCTAATTACTTCAATTTCTTTTTCTTCTCCTGTTGCTACAGCTACCTTTTCTAGCACCATATTGAATAATAGTATTGATAATGGACATCCTTGTTTCACCACTGATCTTATTGCAAAAGCTCCTCTCTATTGCATATAATGCTTGCTGTATGTTTTAGCTTATTATTTTATGGAAAGTTCCATTTATTCCTATATTCTCCAACGTTTTTAATAGGAATGGGTGTTGCATTTTGTTGAAAGCTTTTTCTGCACCTATTGAGATAATTGTGTGGTTTCTGTTAGGTTTTTTGTTAATATGATCAATAATGCTAATAGTTTTCCTAATATTGAACCAACCTGGCATTCCTGGTATGAATCTTACCTAATCATAATGTAATATTCTCATGATAAATTGCTGTATTCTTTTTGCTAAAATATTATTTAAAATTTTTGCATCTTTATTCACTAGAGAAACTGGTCTATAATTTTCTTTCTCTGTTTTGGCTCATCCTGGTTTAGGTATCAAAACCATAATTATATCATTAAAAGTATTTTGGATGACTCCTTCTTCCTCAATTTTCCCAAATAGTCTATATAGTATTGGAATTAATTGTTCTTTAAATGTTTGATAGTATTCACTTGTAAATCTATCTAGCCCTGGAGATTTTTTCCTAGGGAGTTCATTGATGGCTTGTTCAATTTCTTTTTCTGAGCTGAGGTTATTTAAGTATTCAACTTCTTTTTCTGCTAATCTGGGCAATTTATATTTTTCAAATTTATTTATTTAACTTATAACATTCATTTTCACAAAATTTTGGGTTCCAAATTTTCTCCCTATTTTCCCCTCCCCCCACCCTAAAACACCAAGCATTCTGATTTCCCCTATCACCAGTCTACCGTCTCTTCTATCATCCCTCCCTTCCCTTGTCCCCATCTTCTTTTTTGTCCTCTAGGGCCAGATAACTTTCTATACCCCATTACCTGTATTTCTTATTTCCTAGTAGCAAGAACAGTACTTGATAGTTGTTCCTATAACTTTGAGTTCCAACTTCTCTTCATCCCTCCCTCCCCACCCATTCCCTTTGGAAGGCAAGCAATTCAATATAGGCCATATCTGTGTAGTTTTGCAAATGACATCCATAATAGTTGTGTTGTGTAAGATTAACTATAATTCCCTCCATCCTATCCTGCCCCCCATTACTTCTATTCTCTCTTTTGATCCTGTTCCTCACCAAGAGTGTTGACTTCAAATTACTCCCTCCTCCCATTGCCCTCCCTTCCATCATCCCCCCAACCCTGCTTATCCCCTTCTCCCCCACTTTCCTGTATTGTAAGACAGGTTTCCATACCAAAATGAGTGTGTATTTTATTCCTTCCTTTAGTTAAATGTGATGAGAGTAAACTTCATGTTTTTCTCTCACCTCCCCTCTTTTTTTCTCCACTAAAATATCTTTTGCCTGTCTTTTTTATGAGAGATAATTTGCCCCATTCCATTTCTCCATTTCTCCTCCCAATATATTTCTCTCTCACCCCTTAATTTCATTTTCTAAAGATATGATCCCATTCTATTCCATTCACTCTGTGATCTCTGTCTCTGTGTGTGCATGTGTCTGCATGTATGTAATCCCACCAACTACCCAGATACTGAAAAGTTTCAAGAGTTAGAAATATTGTCGTTCCATGTAGGAATGTAAACAGTTCAACTTTAGTAAAGTCCCTTAAGACTTCTCTTTGCTGTTTACCTTTTCATGCTTCTCTTCATTCTTGTGTTTGAAGGTCAAATTTTTTTTTCAGCTCTAGTCTTTTCATGAAGAATGCTTGAAAGTCCTTGATTTCATTGAAAGAGTATTTTTTCCCCTGAAGTATTATAATCAGTTTTGCTGGCTAGGTGATTTTTTTAAGTCCTAGTTCCTTTGACTTCTGGAATATCATATTCCATGCCCTTTGATCCTTTAATGTAGAAGCTGCTAGATCTTGTGTTATCCTGATTGTATTTCCACAATACTTGAATTGTTTCTTTGTAGCTGCTTGCAATATTTTCTCCCTGACCAGGGAACTCTGGAATTTGGCCACAGTGTTCCTAGGAGTTTCTCTTTGTGGATCTCTTTCACGGGGTGATCGGTGGATTCCTTGAACACTTATTTTGCTCTCTGGTTCTAGAATCTCAGGGCAGTTTTCCTTGATAATTTCATGAAAGATGAAGTCTAGGCTCTTTTTTTGGATCATGGCTTTCAGGTAGTCCCATAATTTTTAAATTGTCTCTCCTGGATCTATTTTCCAGGTCAGTTGTTTTTCCAATGTGATATTTCACATTATCTTCTATTTTTTCATTCTTTTGGTTTTGTTTTGTGATTTCTTGGTTTCTCATTAAGTCATTAGCCTCCATCTGTTCCATTCTAATTTTGAAAGAACTATTTTCTTCAGTGAGCTTTTGAACCTCCTTTTCCATTTGGCTAATTCTGCTTTTGAAAGCATTCTTCTCCTCATTGGGTTTTTGAACCTCTTTTGCCAATTGAGTTAGCCTATTTTTCAAGGTGTTATTTTCTTCAGCATTTTTTGGGGTCTCCTTTAGCAAGGTGTTGACTTGCTTTTCATGCTTTTCTTGCATTTCTTTCATTTCTCTTCCCAGTTTTTCCTCCACCTCTCTAACTTGATTTTCAAAATCCTTTTTGAGCTCTTTCATGGCCTGAGCCCATTGAATATTTATTTTGCATGATTGGGATACAGAAGCCTTGATTTCTATATCTTTCCCTGATAGTAAACATTGTTTGTCCTCACCCGAGAGGATGGGAGGAGATATCTGTTCACCAAGAAAACAACCTTCTATGGTCTTATTTTTTTTCCCTTTTTTGGGCATTTTCCCAGCCAGTTACATGACTTCTCAGTGTCCTCTCCACACCCACCATGACTCCAGATCTACCCAACTAGTGCTTGGGGTCTGAGATTCAAATGCTGCTTCCCAGCCTCAGGGCTTTGGGTGGGGGCAGGACTGCTATTCAGTGTGAGATTAAGTTCAGGTGCTCAAGTGGGGGCAGGGCCTCCACAAGGGGCTCAGTTCCCTCAGGGGGTTTATGCAGAGACCTTCAGCAATGCATCTGAGCTCCTGCCTGCTTTGGGAACCCTTGTCCACTGCTGCCTCTGCTGTTGCCTCCCGAGGGGACCTGAGTTATGGAGACACCATGCTCCCCTCTTGGCCAGCCAAAGAGACTATCTCACTTTGCCACCTGTGTGTGGAGGGACCTGCATGGCTGCTGGAAATTCTGTCCCTTGAGCCTGCTCAGATCTGCTCCTCTCGGTGCCACACGGCTGAGACAGGGCTGGGCTCTGCTCTGTGTCCAGGACGCAATAGACCTTTCGTGTCTGTTTTTCAGGACTTTCTGGAACAGAAATTTCCTCCACTCCATTGTTCTGTGTCTTTTGCTGCTCCCGAATTTATTGGGAGTTCTTCTTTACAGATATTTTATGGGCTGTGGGTTCGGAGCTAGCCTATGTGTATCTTTCTACTCTGCCATCTTGACTCCTCCCCCGGCAATTTATATTTTTAAAAATACTCATCCATCTCATTTAGATTGTCAAATTTATGGGTGTAAATTTGGGCAAAGTAATTTCTAATTGCTGTTTTAAGTTCCTCATCATTGGATGTGAGTTCACCTCTTTCATTTTTGACACTGGTAATTTGGTTTTCTTCTTTCTTTCTTTTTTTTTTTAATCAACCTGATCAAAGGTTTATCAATTTATTGACTTTTTTCATGAAACTGTCTCTTAGTTTTAATTATTATTTCAGTAGCTTTTTTTTTTATTTCAATTTTATTAATCTCTGCTTTGGTTTTCAGTATTTCTAATTTGGTACTTACTTGGGGATTTTCAATTTGTTATTTTTCGAGTTTTTTCAGCAATATGCCCAATTCATTGATCTCTTCTTTCTCTAATTTGTTCATGTAGGTATTCAAAGATATATAGCTTCCCTTAAGGTTTGCTTTTGCACTATTCCATAAGATTAGGTACGTTGTCTCATTATTGTCATTCTCTTGAATGAAATTGTTGATTGTTTCTATGATTTGTTGTTTCACCAACTCCTTCTTTAGGATTACATTTAGTTTCCAAACAATTTTTGGTATATGTTTCCCTGGTCTTTAAATACATATATTTTATTGCCTTATGATCTGAGAAGGATGCTTTGACTACCTCTGCCTTTCTGCACTGGATTGTGGAGTTTTTACAGCCTAATACCTGGTCAATTTTTGTATATGTGCTATGTTCCACTGAGAAAAATGTATATTCCTTTGTATGCTCATTAAATTTTCTCCAGAGATCTATCATATCTACCTTATCCAGAGTGCTATTTACCTCCTTAACTTCTTTCTTGTTTATTTTGAAGTTAAATTTATCAAGTTCAGACAGGAGGAGTTTGAGGTCCCCCAATAGCAAAATTTTACTGTCTATTTCTTCCTGTAACTCTCTTAACTTCTCCTCTAAGAATGTGAATGCTATACCACTTGGAGCATATATGTTTAGTAATGATATTGCTTCATTGTTTATGGTGCCTTTTAAGAGGATATATTTTCCTTCCTTTTCTCTTTTGATTAGATTTATTTTTCTCTTGCTTTGTCTGAGATTAGGATTGCTACCCCTGCTTTTCTTACATCAGCTGAACTACAATGTATTCTGTCCAACCTTTTGTCTTTAGCCTGTATATATTCCCAGTTTCAAATGTGTTTCTTGTAAACAACATATTGCAGGATTATGGCTTTTAATCCATTCTGCTATCTATCTATGTTTTATGGGAGAGTTCATACCATTCACATTCACAGTTATGATTACTGTCTGTTTCTTTCCCTCTTTCATCTTTGCCACTATTTGTGCTTTTAGTTCTCTCTTCTCCTCCACAATAGAGTTTTAACTTTTGAGCACCACCTCCCACATTCTTTACTTCCTTCTTTCATCCCTCTTCCCTTTTACTCCACTTTACCCTTACTACTTCTCCCCTACCTTTTAGCCTTCCCTCCCCTTTCTTTCCCCTTTACTCTTCTTACAGCCCATAGAGCTCGTTAGATTTTATACTTAATTAACTTTGTTGTTCCCTCCTTGAACCAAATAAGATGAGATTACTTCTCAAACAATGCTCATCTCCCTCCCCTCTTTCCCTCTATTGTAATAAAATTTTGTACTTCTTCCTGTGATGTCAGTTGTCATTTTTTGTTCCCTCCTTTTCACATCTCCTGTTACAATTCCTTCACATGTTTAAATCACATTTTTGTCTTCACATCATTTACTTTATACCCGCTCCCTCTCTCTCTCTCTCTCTCTCTCTCTCTCTCTCTCTCTCTCTCTCTCTCTCTCTCTCTCTCTGTATCTATCTATCTACCTATCTATATCTTTCATATTTCATAATAGATATATAATTCTCAAGATTAACAAGTATTATCTTCCAATATAGGAAGGTAAATTGTTTTTCCATACTGAATAATGAGTTTTTATTTTTCTCTGTTTACCTTTTTATGCCTCTCTTGAGATCTACATTTGAAGATCAAAATTTCTATTGAGTTCTGGCCTTTTTATCAGGATGGTCTGGAAAATCCTTATTTCGTTGAATGTCCATCTCCTTGCCTGAAATGTTATGATGAACTTTGCTGTATAAGTGATCCTTGATTGAAGTCCCAGCTCCTTTGCCTTAAGGTATATCATATTCCAATTCCTTTTATCTTTTAATGCAGAAGCTGCAAATTCCAGTGTAATCCTGACTGTAGCTCCTCGATATTTGAATGGTTTCTTTCTGGCTGCCTGTAGTATTTTCTCTTTTCATCGACAGTTCTGGAATTTGGAACAATATTTCTTCGTGTTTTCAGTTTGGAATCCCCTTTTGGGAGGTGAACAGTGGATTCTTTTGATAACTACTTAACCTCTTGATCTACCACTTCTGGGGAGTTTTCCTTGATGATTTCTTGGAAGATATTGTCCAGGCTCTTTTTGTTTTCATCATGGCTTTCTGGTAGGCCAATAATTCTTAAATTTTCTCTCCTGGATCTATTTTTCAGGTCAATTCTTTTTCCAGTTAGATATTTTACATTTTATTCTATCTTTTAATTCTTCAGATTTTGTTTTTCTGATTCTTGATGTCTGATACTACTTGCCCAATTCTAACTTTTATTAAATTGTTTTCTTCAGTTAACTTTTTCATCTCCTTTTCCATCTGTCAATTATTCCTTTCAAGGAATTATTTTTTCCAGTTAGCTTTTGAACTTCTTTTTCCATTTGTTCCATTTTCCTTTGTAAAGAGCTGTTTTCTTCAGTTAATTCTTTTTTCATACTTTTAAAATCATTGGCCAGTTTTTCTTCTCTTTCCTTCTTCAGGTCTTCTAAGAGTGATCTCTGTGCATGTGACCACTTCACAGTCCCTTCTGTAGTTTCAGATGGGAGTACAGTCTCAATACTGACCTCTTTGGTATTTGTGTTTTGGTCCTTGTTCCCATAGAAATATTCTATGGTCTTTTCCTTCCTGCTTTGCTTCTTATTCATGATGATCACACTTTGTGTATTGTGGCCTCTGGTTCTTTCAGCTAGAAGCTAAGGAACCTGGTGCTGAGCTGACTGGTGTGAGAAAGCAGGGGCCAGGTGAATTCCTTTTTGTATTTCCCTGGATTAGCCCTGGAGCTAGTTTGTTAAGTATGGGGGAGGGGTAGTCCTGTCATGGGAGGTCTCCTCAGCTGAGCTAGAGCAAAGGTAAGCTCAGCAGTTGGTGATCCTGGCTGTCATATTGTCTTCCCATTTCCCCTGGCATGCTAAGGCAAGCCTAGCGTCCTAGTGCTGGTGGTTGCGAGGCTCCACCTCCCTGGCACTCCAGATCTCCTCCTATTTAGCTGAGATTTGGCTGTCTGTGACATGTCTGGTCCTCAGCCTCAGTAAGAGAAATCCTCCTTAGTGATTTTCCTAGCTTCAGGTGCTATGAGACTGTTTGCCCCTTTTGCTGATCCCACTGATCCAGGATTTTTCTGGGGAAATATTTTATGGTTCTTTCAAAGTCAACAAGGAGAGAGGGAGAAAGCATGTACTGATCACTCTACCATTTTGGCTCCCAGAAGTTCATGTGGGTGACTTTCAGACATTTAATCTCCGGGATGATAGTCTCAGGAACAGTTGCTGCAGATACCTGGGGCTCTGTCTGGGGCTCTCACTCACTCTGCTGCACTGGACTCCCACCATGGACTGCTAGTCTGCCATTCTGCTGCTTCCTCATACCATCCTGGGGCTTTTCTGCTAGGCTCTGCTGTGACGGAACACGCTGTGCTGTGTGCTGTGTTCTCCTCCACCCCTGAGGAACAAATCCTTCCTGTTGTCTTTCCAGTCTGTCCTGGTCTGTGAATGTGCCAGAGTCTACAAAATTTGGTCAGATTCTCTTTTTAGAGGAATCTGAAGGAGTTTGTCTAAGAGCTTAGGTTGCTCTCATTCAACCATCTTGGCTCCATTCCACATTCAACAACCTTTTACTGTTACCAAATTTCTGTGTCTACAAATGGGGTTTGTGACCCACAGTTTAAGCAATATTGAATTATAACCTATTTCTTAGTCTTTCAAGATCTGTATCATATACAAACAAGCATATTCTTGTATAACGTTGTTTAAGTGCTAAATAATAATGGAACAAATATAAGTTCACAGTTTCTAATTACCACTAGGAATTTCCCTCCCATTTGATACTAATCTGTTAATCACTATACTATCAGTTTCATCATTTAGCCTATTCTAAATCCATTTAATGATATCATATTTTTGTGAAATTTTAAAGTACATTACTGAAATCCAGGTATGCTATCACTTATAGTATGACAATAGCAAATAATATATATTATAAAGTTCTCTGATTATTGGATCTTGTATAGCATAGAAATGGAAACTAGATATGCCTTATCATTGGCATAAGGACTGCCTCATGAGCAACCTTTTTTGACCAAAAAACATGCACATCTTCACAATACCTTATATCCTTGGAGACTTCCCTGGGGTACTGAGATGTTAAATGGCTTGTCTAGCTTTCTATATGTATCAAAGTCAAATTCACTGACTTATAATCCAAAGAATACAGTTCAATTCAACAAGTATTTTTTTAAACAGTTAAATGACAAGGACATTTAGGATAAATGGATAAAGTTCAGGGTACAGAGGAGTTACAGTGGATAAAGTTCAGGGTCTAGAGTCAGGAAGATTCATCTTAATGAATCTAAATCTGACTTCAGACACTTACTAGCTATATGTCCCTGGGCAAGTCACTTAACCCTGTTTGCTTCAGTACCTCATCTTTAAAGGGAGCTAGAGAAGGAAATAGTACACCATTCCAGTATCTGCGATAAGAAAATCTCAAATGGGTTCATGAAGAGTTGGATCCAAGTGAGCAACAGTAATAAGAAAAAGTTAAAGGTTTTGCATTTGTTACTAGGAGTACAAAGTCAAAAGAAAACAAACAAACTAAGAAAATTATAACAGGAACTATTTTCGAGGTACTATCATTTTACTGAAGTGTAATAACATGGACAGATAAGCAAATATAATTTTATTTGAGAAGAGAGAGTTAAGAAGTTAGTATAAGGTAGTGAAGGGAAACAGTGTAGGTGACTTGAGGAGATATCCAAATTACTAGTCATAATAGAGATGGAAAGGAAGTAAGATATTGAAAAGTAGCTTGAGGGACCTTCATGGTTAAGATGTTTTTGTTTTTGTAATTATGAGTAAAAGATGCCTAAGAGTGATCTTAAATAGTAGAGAAGAATTGAATAGATAGGGAGGGAAAGTTAAGTAAGAAAAAAGAAATGATAAATAGAGAAAAATCCTGAGAAAGAAGGGAGAAACAAATAGTTATTTATATGCTACTAGGTGACAGGTATCTATAATGTAAAAGTTACTTGTGTTAAACAATTTAGAAGTGTTATATCATTTAATCTTTGCCACAATTCTGGGAAGTAGGTCCTATTATAATTCCCATTTTACTTTTGAGGAAACTGAGACAGACAGAAGTTAACTGATTTGCTTAGGGTGACACAGAGAGTAAGTATCTGTGGCAGGATATGAACTCAGGTCTATCTGCTCCCAGGTTTGCACTCTATTCATTGAAAAATAAAATGTAGGGCACAAGTAAAGATAGTAGTTTTGGCAGTGACAATAGTTATTCCTTTCTCAGCAATCAGGATACAAGATGATAGGAAAGCTGACAATAAGGAGAATATTAAAATATGGAATAAAAGAAATGAGGAAGTTAATGATGAGTGAGTACATATTAGGCAGGGTCATAAGCTAAGAAAGAAAAGATTGGGGTGATATTGGATTTTGATGAGAGAGAATTTTGAGCAGGCACTGCAGAGAGCATGGAGAACAATTCAATCAAGGAAAAATTAAAGAACTGGCACTCAGAAACAGGGTCAAGTGGATGTTAAATAATATGAATTTTAAACTGACTAGTCAGAATGTTTGGCAGGTAGGTGATGCAGTGGATGGAGTGCCAGCCTAGAGGCAAACGGACTCCTCTTCCAGCATTCAAATCTAGATTCAGACATTTACCAGCTCTGTGGTCCTGGGCAAGTCACTTAACCCTGTTGGCCTATTTCCTCATTGTAAAATGAGCTGGAGAAGGAAATGACAAGCCATTTCAGTATCTTTGCCAAGGAAACTCCAAAAGGGGTCACAAAGAGTCCAACATTACTGAAAAAAAACAAATTAAGAACAAGAAGAAGCTGGGACTATTGCATGATTCTTCCAGAATCAGTCTCTCATCATTGAAAAAGGAATGATAATGACTGATAAAGGGGGACTCTTTCAGGTCTGAGGATTTGCAGGACACCAGTGACCAGTGACAAATATGGACAAAGTAATCAAAAGTGAAGGATAATGTATAGTTGAGCTGATATATATGTTCAAGGGAAGAAAGTAAGACCACAGAGGTAAAAAAAAAAAAAAAAAAAAGAATTAATAAGGAAAAGGTCAGCTTAGGGGCAAGGTTCACTAATAGTTTTAGGTGTGTGTGTTTGTCTTTTGGTGCAGAAGAAGACCATGGCATCAGAAACATGATAACATGACTTGCACTTGACTTTGTTTTTGAGTGAGGGAGGGCTGTCAGGTCACCAGCCTCTCTTTTCCTCCAGAGCCATCTGAATCCAGGGACCAGATATTCATCAAGATGACTGAAGATGACCCAGGATGAGGCAACTGGAGTTAAGTGACTTGCCCAAGGTCACACAGTTAGTGAGTGTCTGAGGTGAGATTTGAACTGAGGTCCCCCTGACTCCTGCACTGGTACTCTCTATCCACTGTACCACCTGCGTGCCCCTAATAGTTTCAGGAGGAGTTATGTGAAAGAGGATATCGACACCTTTTTTCTTTCTCTGAAGGTCCAGAAAAAATTGATCTTATTTTAGTTCTGGTATCTGAAAGATATACCAAGTTTCATTGACATAGTCACAGTTTTCTTTCCATACCTAAGGGACATGAGGCAAGTCATGGAACTTCCTTTTGTATCTTATTGTTTCATTTATGTTTTCTTTCTTTTCTAAATTTTATTTTAGACTCAAATACCACAACACAAATACAGAATAGAGAAAAGAAACAAAAACATACCATAAAATTAAATATTGGAACTTAAATACAAAGTTAAAAACAAAAAAAAAAGTGCATAGCAGAACCTGAGAGAATTCAAATGATGTAACAGTAATTTTCATTTCAAGAAAGCCTGTATGATAAATAATATTTGTTATATTGAAAATTGTCCATCTTTGCTTCCTTGTGAGTTCTTTTGTTTTCTGCTATACACTTTTTCATTTTGTTTTTTCCCCTCCCCCAAAAGACTGCAATGTATTAGCTTACATACATATGTACGTGTGTAGACGTATATTTTCCTAAACTTATTCTACATTGATCTTTGATTTTTATGTTTGTGCGTGTCTCTCATTTCCTATCCCTCCTGTCTCCTCCAAAACTTCTACCCACTACCTTGCCCTCCTACTACTTGCCTACTCCCTTCAAGTATCCCTCCCCTATCCTCCCATTCCCATAAATCTAAACACCATTCTGTTCCCCTTTTATCTATTTTCTCATTCTGTTTAGCTATTCCTGAATGGTTTTAGTTTTAAAATTAATATCAGTCAGGTTTACCCTAACCTTTGTTATGAGCCATCCAATTATTAATAAAAGTCTTAGACAGGCATTTGACATTTTACATATATAAAGGTAAACTGTGTTTATGAATCACTTATGATTAGTCTTCCATGTATACCTTATATTTGTTTTGGGTCTTGTATGTTTAATATTCTGTTAAGTTCAGGATTTTTGTTAATGTAGTCTTAAAAGTCTGAGAGTTCATCAGATGTCTTTTATTTTCATACTGAATAATACTTTTCAGAGTATAATATTTTTGGCCAAAGCCCCAGTTCTTTCCCTCTTCAATATATTGTGTTTCAAGACCTGTGGTCCTTTAATGTCTCTGTTGCTAGGTCTTGTGTTTGTGGCTCCATCATATATAAATTGTTTTAATCTTGATGCTTTTTAATATTTTATGCTTCAGCTGAGGTTTTTGAAATTTGACTACGATATTCCTATGAGTTTTCCTCACAGGATCTCTTTTAAGTAATGATGAATGGATTTTTTCGATTTCTACTTCCCTCCTTTGTTCTAATGCTTCAGGAAAATTTTCTTTAATTATTTCTTGTATTATTGTTTTAAGATTCTTTTTCATCATTACTTTCAGTTAGTCCAATTATTTTTATATTTTGACTTCTTGATCTATTATCCAATTCTGTTGTTTTTCTTAGAAGATGTTTCATTTTCTCTTCTATTTTTTCATTATTAATATTTTGTTTAATTATTTCTTGAACTCTTATAATTTCCCTGGCTTCACCTTGCCCAATTTGAATTTTCAAGGAGGTATTTTCTTTCTTAAGATTCCAGATATCCTTTTCTAATTGGTTGACTTTCCTTTAATAAACATCTTGTTTTTCTTTGATTATTCTCATTTTTTAAAAGTTTTTCCTCCACCTCTGTTATTTTATTTTTAAAGTCTTTTTAAAAATCTTCTATGAATTCTTTTTGGGAAGGTAATGTTACTCTTTGGGGGTTTCTTTACTTCGATATTCTCCCCTGAAGATGAACACTGGTCATCTCCATTCCCATAATAGCTTTCTATGGTTGGAGTCTTTCTCTTTTGCCTGTTTTTTTTCTTTTTTGTGGCAATAGCTTAATTTTTGTAATAACCTCTAGCCCTGGGATATGGGAAATGGTGCCACATGCCCCAAATCTTCAGTTCTCCTCTCTAGCATGGAACCAAAGTCAAACCTCTAGTCTCTTGTAAGTGCCTGCAGCTAGAGGCTTTCTGCCCCACTGCTTCTGTACTCACCAGCCATGTGATTAATCTTTCTTGTCCAACAGCTCTTCACAGCACAGCTGGGTCTGGAGTTCATTATCAGCAAAGATTCCCTCAATCTTTTTGGGTGCAAATGCCCAATTCCTCTCACTATCCACTAAAGTTACTGTGGCTGGGACCTAGGCAGCCTCTCAAACTAACTCCAGGGCTTACTGCTTGTTCTTAAAAGGGAACAAAGCTTGGAGGTGTTACTCTTCAATGGGACTACACCTCTTCCTGAGGTTTTTTTTCAGATCTTGAATTTTCCCAGGAAGAATACCCTGTTGTGCCCCTATTCTTATTTATCTCCACCCATACTTTCTTGTCCTAAGGTGCTATTTTAATTCTTTTGTGGAGGAAAATCTTGAGAGCTTGGAATTTTGTGAACTACTCCACCACATTCCCAGAATCCTCTCTAATGTTTCATTTATAAAGTGAAAGCTAAATGACCTGTGAGATAACTTTTAGGTCTATAATTATATATTTTTATCAATTCAAAGTAACCCTTGTTCAATCAGAATTGAAAACATGAAGACACTTAAAGCAGCTAGGTTTTCTCTGACCTTCTCTTCATTTACATTGGAAACGCACTTCTCATTAACAGTTTTGGTTTGACTCTTCTACCCCAAAGATCATTTCTAAATTAGTGTCATGTACTCATTATTGTGCTGAGAAGACAGAATGCTTACATAAGATATATATATATATATATATATATATATATATATATATATATATATATATATATATATATATATACATATATATATATATACATACACACACACACACACACACACACACACACACACACACACTTATTTAGTCATTGGATTTCCGCAACTCTATCATGAAGGCCGTGAGAGAATGTTCTTCTGTCCTTAGAGACCAAGAAACTGATGTTGAGTGAATTTAAGTGACTTATACACAGCTTTTGTTGCTCAGTCATTTTCAGATATCTAACTCTTCATGACTGCACTGGGGGTTTTCTTGCCAAAGATACTAGAGTAATTTGTTATTTTCTTCTTCAGCTGACTTTATAGATGAGGAAACTGAGGTAAACAGTGTTAAGAGAATTGTTCAGGGTCGCTCAACTACTAAGTGTCTGAGGCTAGATTTGGCCACAGGAACGTGAATTTATCTGATGTCAGACCCAGCACTCTATCAACTATCCTACCAATTGCCACTGTTGCTGATCCAATAATTTTGGACCTGGAGCTCAGATCTTACACCACAACTATGTCCTTTATTTGACAGCTATGAAAAGCAAAGACAAAGAAGAATAAGAGTTAGCTAATGTCATACAGCAAGTTATTAGCATACCTAAGATTAGAACCCAGGTTTCCTGAATTCTCCAATTGCTTTCTCCTCCATTATAGTCAGTTTTAAACTATGCCTCCACCAACATTCAACATGTGTGCTGATCATCCCCCATGTAGCCACAATTCTACATACACATGCCATATAGGGATGTTCCTGCACATCTCTCATGTACGTATTTTTGCCCATGTAAAATGAAAAATAACTTTATTAAAATAACACTAGAGAAAAATATTCTTTTGAAACAAAGAATAATGAAACAATTTCTCCAGAGACTCTAAACCAAGTTAAGCTTCACTATAATCAGAGGCAGAAATATTGTGAATTATTTTATTAATAAATTAATGATTATAGGATGAACATTTTAAAATCATTCTCTGAGGTTTTAGAATTAATTTCTCTTAAATGTATAATATAAATGTGAATTACTAATATTAAAAAACAAGATAAAATTCAAATTATAGACCAAGCATAAGGAACATTGTTTTCAGAGCCGTTGGTCCATAGGAAAACAAAAGTCCAAGGGACATATTAAATCAGCAATTTCATTTGGATTTTCTTCCTCAAAAATATAATGTAAAACATTCAACACACATGCTTTTAAAATTAAAGTCAGGGGACTGAAACTTTACTGAATACCTTATATGTTTAAATAGATCTTTGATTTCAATGGAATAGATATTTTCTCCAACCATGACAGCACCTTATTTACTTGAGAAATGCATAAAGAAGTCCTTTACAAATTGCACCAAGTTAATTAATAAATGAATAAACTACCATTTCAAATACCTACTGTGCGTCAGGTACTAAGCTATGGAGATATAAACACAAAAAGGAAATACAAAATACAAATAGATTGCATGCTAAATGAAATAGAGTCCTACCTCCAATCTTTTTTCTGTTTTCTTCATCCCCCCCATACAAATAACTATATCCTCACCTTCACATCTAATTTAGCCTGTCTGCTGAGACAGCTTTACTGGGCTGTGGCAGAGGGCATGCTTTGGAGTGATAGGTGAGAGTTGGGTGACAGATGAATGCCAAAGGTATATGAGCAACCCTTAAAAGGGCCAAGTAAGCCTTCACACCAAAGATGCTAGTACTCTCTGAATACGTTTTAAGCCCGACCAGCTGAGTTAAAGTAAAGGGAGCCTCTCATAGAGCTGATCATTTTAGCCTCCAGGCCAAACTCCAGACTGCCATGATGCAGTCTGAGACAAGCAACCCTATCAGATTAAACTCCCAAGCATAAACGAGAATTCTTTGGTAAGAGCTCTTATAGGGGCCAGACAAGCTAGTGGGATAAGAATAGTCACAGCTATACAACGTGTGGATCCTAAGATTGTTTAAAAGAAACCAGTCTCTGGGGTCACTTTTCCAGTCCTGAGATCAGGGAAAGGCCCTAGTGATCCCATGAGCCACAGTTCTTATTCCATCTGTATTGAATTTATTTGTGCAAAAACAAACAAAAAAAATTGTACTTAAAATTATGTATTTATTATTGCATAATAACTGATCTTTTTTGGTTAAGAATCTTTCCTCTCCTCTTTTATCCATCCATAGCTGTCAATCATGCTTCTTCCCATTTTGTGTTTTTTTTTTTTCTTATGAGATGAATTGTCATTTATTTAGTTCAAATAACTCAGGAACACATGGTGTAAGTTTCAAGTCTAAACCTAATTTCTGCCTATCTGATTTACAAGTTTCCCTGTAGGTCTCTTCAATATGGAGTCCTCTTGATGGCTTATTTCTTTTTGTCTGTAAAATGCTGGACATATTTGATTACCTCTGCCTCAGATTATCCAGACCTAAGTTTCTATATTTTAACCTGTACTTTATGTACTTTTTTTTTTTTACCATTAAGGAGCTATCTCTATAAAACTAATTATTTACTTTCCATACATGATTATCCCAACTCCCTTCCTAGTAATTCATTTCTTTGATGATACCGCTGCTCATAGATAATTCATTGTTGATAATACGCTGTGGTTTTTTTCACATCTATCGTGTATCTCTCCTTTATTTTAAGTTTTGATTTTTGAGATCACTAGACTGCATGAATTTCAGACAAAAAACATCACAAACAGAATATTGATGTTAAAAAAGATTGACTTGAGTCAAAGAGCAGCTTGGGATCATTGAAAATGTTATGTAATCTCCAAAATGCTATCCAGCCTCCTCTCCTCCATCCACTCAGTTTTGAGCTCAGATCATTGGCCAGTTGGAGTTCCTATATTTCTATTATCTGTATGTATGTATTTATGTATGCATTTACACAATATATACAAATATGTATATGTGTATAATATACATACATACTGGCAATAATGAATAACCTGCTCCTTGTGCTTTTTTTTTTTTAGTTAACCATAGAGGACTCTGTAGAGAAAGAAATCACTATCAGTAGTTATAAATATACTAAGAAATAAAAGAGGCAGTTAAAATGGGAAGAATAAAAAACAGAGCACAATTGAAAGACATACCCAGAAAAAAGTACAGGGTGTATTAAAATATCTCTCAAAGTTACATGAAGAAAAGGAATAATGTTAATGTAAGTAAAGAGCAACACAGAGAATATTGTACTTATATACAAAGTTTGTTAGAACTTTATAGAAAGAAGGGCTTTTTGAGATCACCAATTTGCATTTAAAAGAGGAAAGTATGAAAGAACAATGACATTAAATGATGTTAAAAGTCATATAGGTACAAGTGGATGTATATATTCCAGGGATAAGTCTGTGAAGACAGATTTCCAGTTCTGGGAGCCAAGATGGCAGAGTGATCCATAACTCCTACCTCCCTCCCCTTGTTGTCCTTGACCAGCCCAGAGATTACCCTGGAAAAAACCCTGGAAGAGTGGGAGCAGCAGAAGGGTTAAACAGACTCTCAGCCTGTGAGGTTAGAAAGATCTCTAAGAAGGGTTTCTCTTGTTGTGGCCAAAGGTGACAAGTGCAGGATCCCAGCTGTCCCAGACAGTCCCACCTCAGCAAACCAGGAGAAGATCCTGAACCCCAGGAGGGTGAAGCCAGCAATTGCCAACACCAGGACTGCAGGTGTGCCTCAGCTCCCCAGTGGAATTGGGAAGGCACTAGTACAGAAAGCTGAGCTTGCCTATGCTAAAGCTCAGCAGAGGAGCCTCCAGCATCAAGACCACCCATTCCCCCACACTTAACAAGCCACCTCCAGGGTAATTGCAGAGAAATCCAAAAACACTTAACTGACTACTGCTTTCAAACACCTGCCAGCTCAGCACAAGGTAAGCTGCAGCATTTAATTTATAGCTGAAAGAATCAGTGGTCAAAACACAAAAAAGCCTCAAGTTTTAGGCACAAGAACTGTGGGACAGAGCTCCCTGTGCCACAGACACAGAGATCTACTTAAAAGTCAGGAAAAAGCGTCATTATCATCAGTAAAAAGCAAAGCAGAAAAGAAAAGACCATAGAATCTTTCTATGGGGACAGGGACCAAAACACAAAATAAGAGGTCAGTGTTGAGACTGTACTCTCATCTGAAACTTCAGAAAGGAATATGAACTGGTCAGAAGAACAAAGAGCCTTATTGGAAGAGCTCTGGAAGGATTTTAAAACCCAAATTAGAGAAACAGAAGAAAAATTGTCCAATGATTTTAAAAATATGAGAAAAGAATTTGCTGAAGAGAACAGCTCCTTAAAAAGGAACATTGAACAAATGGAAAAAGAAGTACAAAAACTAACTGCAGAAAATAGCTTCTTAAATGGAACAATTGTACAGATGGAAAAGGAGATGCAAAAGTTAACTGAAGAAAACAATCTGATAAAAAATTGAATTGGACAAGTAGAAACTAATGAATCTATGAGACATCAAGTATCAGTCAAACAGAATCTGAAAATGAAAAGATAGAAGAAAATGTAAAATACCTAATTGGAAAAACAACTGACCTGGAAAATAGATCCATCTAAGGATTTTTGGGTTACCAGAAAACATGATGAATAAAAGAGCCTGGACAATATCATCCAAGAAATCATAAAGGAAAATTGCCCAGAAGCCCTAGATTCAGAGGGCAAAATAGTCCTCAAAATAATCCATCATTCACTTCTTGAAAGGGACCCCAAACTAAAAACACCAAGGAATATCCTTGCCAAATTCCAGAACTATCAAGTGAAGGATAGAATATTGCAGGCAGACAGAAAGAAATAATTCAAATATTGAGGAGCTACAGTCAGAATCACGCAACACCTGGCAGCTTCTACATTAAAAGATCAAAGGAATTGGAATATGATATTCTGTAAGGCAAAGGAGCTGGGACTACAACCAATGATTAATTACTCAGCAAAGTTGAGCATAATATTTCAGGCAAGGAGATGGACACTCAATGAAATAAGGGATTTCCAGATCTTTCTGATGAAAAAGTCAGAACTCAATAGAAAATTTGATCTTCAAATGCAGAGCTTAAGAGAGGCATGAAAAGGTAAACAGGGGGAAAAAAAAAAAAAAAAAAAACTTGTTACACAATATGGAGAAACTGTTTACATCCCCATAATGGAAGATGATGCTTGCTAATCTTGAGATTGTATATTTATTATGAAATGTAAAAAGGATATACATAGATAGAGGGAGTGGGTATAAATTAAATGATGTGAAGATAATAAATGTGTTTTAAGGGTGCAAAGGGATTGTAATGGAAGATGTGAAAAGGAGGAGGCAGAAAAAAAAATTCCATCACAGGAAGAGGCACAAAAATATATTACAGAAGAGGGAAAGGGAGGAGGGAAATGAGTATTGTTTGAGTGGTACTCTCCTCTCATTGGATTCAAGGAGGGTACAATAAACTCAATTAAGTATAGAAATACAACTAGCTCTATAGGCAACAGGAGCAGGAGGGGAAAGAAAAGGAAAGGTAGGCTAAAAGAGAGGGAAGAAGTAGTAAGGGAAAAGAGGATTAAAAGGGAGGGGGACTGAAAGAAGGGAGGGAAGACTGAGGGAGGCAGTGATCAAAAATTAAAACTCTGTTGGGGAGGGGGAGAACTAAAAGCATAAACAAGGGGAAAGGGGATGGAGGGAAACACACAAATAGTAATAACTGTGAATGTTAATGGGATGAGCTCTCCCATAAGACAGAGATGGATTGCAGAATGGATTAAAAGCCATAATCCCACAATCAGTTGTTTACAAGAAACACATTTGAAACTGGGGATACACACAGGGTAAAGGTAAAAGGTTGGATGGAATATACTGGGCTTCAGCAAGTGTAAGAAAAACAAGGGTAGCAATCCTAATCTCAGACAAAGCAAAAGCAGAAATAGTTCTAATCAAAAGAGATAAGGAAGGAAACTATATCCTGCTGAAAGGCACCATAGACAATGAAGCAACAACATTGCTAAACATATATGCTCCAAGTGGGATAGCATCCAAATTCTTAGAGGAGAAGTTAAGGGAGTTACAGGAAGAAATAGATAGCAAAACTATTCTAGTAAGGGACCTCAACCTCCCCCTCTCTGAACATGATAAATCTAACCTCAAAACAAAGAAGAAAGAAGTTAAGGAGGTGAATAGAACTTTAGATAAAGTAGATATGATAGATCTCTGGAGAAAATTGAATGGTAATAGAAAGGAATACACCTTTTCCTCAGCGGTACATGGCACATATACAAAAATTGACCATGTACTAGGCCATAAAAACCTCACAATCCAGTGCAGAAAGGCAGAGATAATCAGTGAATCCTTCTCAGATCCTAATGCAGTAAAACTTATATGTAATCAAAGGCCATGGAAACATAAACCAAAAACTAATTGGAAACTAAACAAACTAATCCTAAAGAATGAGTAGGTTAAACAAATTATAGAAACAATCAAAAATTTCATTCAAGAGAATGACAATAATGAGACAATCTACCAAATTTTATGGGGTACTGCAAAAGCAGTTCTTAGGGGAAGTTTTATATCTTTGAGTACCTACATGAATAAAATAGAGAAAGAGGAGGTCAATAAATTGGGCATGCAGCTGAAAAAACTCGAAAAAGAACAAATTTGAAAATCCCCAACTTAATACCAAATTAGAAGTACTGAGAACCAAAGAAGAGATTAATAAAATTGAAATTAAGAAAACTATTGAATTAATAAATAAAAATGGGAGTTGATTTTATGAAAAAAACAATAAAATTGACAAATCTTTGGTCAATTTGATTAAAAAAAGTAAGAAGATAAATCTGTGAAGAGAACTCAGATCAATGTGATTAACCATCACTCAAAGTTCTTTACCTGCTTTAATTCTTAAATATTTTGAAGTCCTATTTTGGATGGAATACTCTAAACATACCGTCAGAGTACAAATTATTTTCTAATTTGGAGTATCCACAACCACAGTGATACCATGTTAAAAACAATACATCATTAAGATGAGGAATAATCTAATGGAGGTCTCCTATCCCTTATATAGGTATTAGGTAAGGTATTGATTAATGCCAACAGACTTAGAGGAGAACTCATTATCTTTTGTAAGAAGACAAATTTTTCAAATAAACAAAAAAATTGATTACAGAAAAAAATAAAATCAAAAGTTGAGAGTTTGTAGGAACTTTTGTAGCTCTTTGGTCCAATTCCTACCTAAAAACAAATTCTTTTTACAACATATAGAATGAGAGGTAATTCATCCTCTGCATAAAGACCTACAGAAAAGGAAATTCATTACCCAAGTCATCCTATTTCACTTTTGGATAATTTAGTCAAAAGGAAGTTGTCCTTCTTTTCAGCTTAAATTTGCCTCTCAGAAACTTACATTTACTACTCCTGGTTATTCTCTATGTGACAAAAACCAAACCAAACCAAATCAAAAAATGCCTTTCTATATTTGAAGATACTTTCATGTCTTTCTTGACTTCTACCATCCCCAGGCTAAATATGCCCTCTTTATATGGGAAGCTGTCAATGTCCTGGTTTACCTCCTTGTACATGAAGATTATCCTTACAACTGGACTATTGAAATACTGCTAATTGATCTACCTACCTCAAGTATTTTCTCACTCTTTTTTATCTAGATCTGACTAGGTAACTTTTATCCCCAACTCAATAAATTCTATTGACTTCCTTATAATTTCTGAATAAAATATAAAATCAAATGTTTTGTATTCAAAGTCCTTCACAACTTGCTATTCCCTCACTTTTCCAGTATGCTTTCGCATTACACCCTGCCATGTACCCTTCGATTTGGTAACAATGTATCATTATTCCTTGAGCAGTAATCTCTGTCTCTTGATTCTGGGAATTGTTTCACAATCATGGAAAATTTCCCCTCATCATCTCTACTTTTCAGCTTGAAATCCCTGTTGAAAATTTCACTTTCTACAGAAAGCATTTCTCAATCTCCTTCAATTCTAGTGCATTTCCTTGGTTGATTGTTTCCTATTTGTCTTCTATATAACTTGTTTTTACGGTTATTTTCATATTTTCTCTTCCTTCAGATTTTGAGCTTGTCAAGAACAGTGATATATTTTGCCTTTTTTTTGTATGCCTAGCATTTAGCACAGTGTCCAGCACATAGCAGGTGCTTAATCAATTTTATTGAATTTTTATCTCAAAATATTCTTTGAATTAAATTTTGCACTGGTAAACTAACATAGACCAAAGATTTCCTACTCATTTCAGGACTTCATCTAATAGCTATTCATATATGAAGAAGGAAATGAAAAGTTGCTCTTACTCTCCAATGCTAACTACATTCCTTCCTACCTGACTTTTACTACTTCAAATCCTGAATTGCAGAATGAGAAAAAAGAAATGAGGTATGTATAGATTTGAATTGGGTTGGGACTTGGCATATTTGATACTCTGTACTAGTCTTTCATAATCTGTAGGGCAAAACTACAGAAGAAAAACAGAGGTCAAACTTGACCCTCTCTAGCCCAAATAAAAGTATCCACTGGAGCATGTTATTACTTATCTTGAATTTTTAAATGTACTTTAAATATTATGCTTTATTTAAATTTTTGGTTAAAGAGACACAGCAACATAGTTAGAGGAGGCTAAAAGCATTCATAAATAATGAGCCACCTAGTTGGTGAAAAAACAGAGCAAATATCTTGCCCAAATTGGCCTTAGAGAATGGATAAAGATATAATATTGGTCATAGTGGGAAAATAAAGCCACATTGTAATCCATCACATTAGTAATCCAAAGTAGATGGTGAAAGAGAGCTCTAGTAGAAAGTGAGCTCTAGTTAATTCTTCTATACCCAATAAACTATCAATCTTTGGAAAATTTTGTATTCAGTAAAGATGAATTATAAAATATGAAAATTATAGAATCAGGAAATCCTGACATAGTAGGAGCAGGGGAAATGGAGGGAAACAGAAGTGTACAAAGATAAAATTTTTCCCTTAGCTGTAGTTTGCTCTTGTTCTGTGACTGAGATTGATTTGTTCAAAAAGATTAAATTCTAAACAAAGCCTGCCAAAAATTAATCTCTTGCTCTACATCATGGCTTGAATTCACAGGTTTGTGGGTTTATACCCTCACAAGGAAGAAGGGGGGAAATTTCCATTGCTAAAAGAGTAGAGTGATTTTTGAAGCCATTGTCTTCATTTAGTAGGTACAAAAGGCTGATTGCCTACATAATACATGCTCAGATTTCAGTGATAAATATAAAACTAAGATGCTAGACTTTGTAATTCTATGAGAATCTTGGCATATTTGCATGAACACAATGCTGGTTTTGATGATATGAAACTTGTATAGAACACTTATAAGTCTTCACTCTGATAAGTTCTCAGTGGCCAAGCTGAACCAAAGAGTTGAAATGCAATATTTAGTCCAAGCAGTCTAGATATCAGTCAGGTTTATTTACAGCCTGGAAAGCTACTGGCTGGTTTCGTTGGTTCGGTAGCCATTCAATTCAATTTAATTTAACAAACATTTGTTAGGATGTTGCCTTGCTTATGATATTGTGCCTAGGATGGAGAGATAGAGCATATGGACTGAACCTGCAATTTCATTCATAAAGGGAACTCCCAAATGCGGAAACTTCATGAACCAATGAGGTTTGATGTTTTTTTCTAGTACTTATGGGCCACTAGGTGGCACAGTGAATAGAGTGCTGGTCCTACAATCAGGAAGACCTGAGTTCAAATGTGGCCTCAGACACCAACTATCTGTGTGACCCTGGAAAAGTCACTTAACCTTGTTTGCCTCAGTTTCCTCATCCAAAGAAAGAGCTACAAAAGAAATGACAACCACTCCAGAATTTTTGTCTAAAAAATTCCAAAAGGGACATGAAGAATTGGATATAACAGAAAAATGACTAAACAACACCTTCCATTTATATTCTTATGGTTAAGTAGATCATTGAGGGATTAAATGACTTGCCCAGTGTTATAGATCAGAATGTGCCAGAGACAGAGCTTGAATATAGGTCTTCCTGCTCTGAAGTTCTGTTTCTACAGTGCCATACTATTTCCCGGTCTGGAGATATAGACGTGGTAGCCCCTGTCCTGCTTTTTAGAGTGTGTAATTTAATAACACAGAAGCGACATTTAGATACAAAATAGTGTTGACATGAATAGAAATCATGATTGAAAGAAAAAATTTTTAGGAAAAAGGTAATTAGGGATAGGTTGAGTTTGAGGTGATATTGAAGGAAATTTCCAACAGAAACCTAAGAATAAAGGATCAGGTCAGGGGACAAGTTGAGGCTAGTGATAGAGACTTGGCAAACAACAGCCTATGATAAACCATATTGAGTAGATGAAATTGAAACTGGAAATTGTAGAGAGAAAAGACAGACAAGAAAGCCAAATAGTATATTTCTTCAGTTCTTTGTCCAGTTGCTGCAATCTAAATTTCACTCTGACTTTTGTTAGAGTTCCCATCTTATTAGATCCCTAAGTAAAAGCAAAACTGTCTTCCACATATTGAGATTTAAGAAGGCATTGAAAACTTAAAAAAAAACCTCCTTAACTTTTATTAAAATAGTAACACAAGTATTTGATATTCATCAAAATTACTGGCTCCTTTCAAGTACTTTTATTATCCAGCCATCCTACTTATAATCTCTCCCTGAAGTAATCTTTATTTGACCTGATTTAATTTACCTTTCTTTAACAGGAATAAATCAGTCAATAAGTATGTGCCAGGCATTGTGCAATGTACTGGGAGTAGGGGCTGGGAAAAGATTGAAAAGCATAAATGAAACAACCCTTGCCTTCAAAGAAATTGCATTCTAATTGAGTTACGTGAGTTTAATCCATGAAGCCTTTCCTGATTATGTGAAAAATTGTGGTAACTCTGAGCATGGCTCCTTGTTTTCAAGTAAAATAATTCAATATTTCTTAAGCATCTATGTGTAAGACACTCTTAGATACCCAGAATTATAAGACAGAGGTCTTGCCTTTAAGGCACTTACAATTTTTTTCAAAAGAAAAAAACATAAACATTTTGAAATTAGCAATGTGTAATTTAAATACGAAAAAAGAACAGTAAAGGCACATGACATGGTTTATAACTAATAAAATGATGTCTGTGCATGTGTTTTTGAAGAAAAGAGAGATAATAGAAATGAAGGGCAAGAAAGCTTGAAAATTCACTTCAGAATCACTACTCAGCAAGATAGATTTTTAGAGGCATTTGGATCATTTTATTTCAGAAAGACCAATGTTGTTTTTATTTATCTAAATGTAAATATATAAAACTATGCATACACAGAGTGACACAAATGTGCACACATGTGTGCAATATATAATATATGTACTTATATATACGTGAAATTTATAAAAATATTATTTTATGTGTATGTATGTATGTGTATACATACATATACATGTGCACACACACACACACACATATATATGTATATATATATATATATATATACACACACACACTATAATGTATGCATATGTATGTAAAAAATCATCCCAGGTGACTATACTATACTATTTGTGCATATGTTTTTGTGAGATAGTTCTTCTTATTTGAAAGGAAAAAAAAAATCTCAGTAAAGTTAAAAAACATTATTTAAAATGAATTGTCAATAAAAGCATGGAAAATGTACAAGGCAAATAAATAGTTGAAAAAGCACACATTTATCTAAAAGATTAGTTTTTATTCATTTCCATATTTTCTGAAACTTTAAAAAGCAAGCTTTAGGCATGAAGTAAGTGCCTCAATAGTACATTGGGGAAGACAAGTTAAAATAGGAGTGCGATCATTAGAGAACACAGAAATACCTTGGGAGAGATCTGATTGATGGAAAGATAGTGTTTTAAAAACCTAGACACTTGCAGTGAGTGGATGAAAATAAAATTCCCACATGAGTTTCAAAAATAAAATAGATGGAGGATGACACCAAGTCAGATTCCAAATAAAGAAAAATGGGCAGAGTCAAGCAAAAAATATGAAATCTGAAATAAATTATGAAAATACCATTGTATAGAAAGCATGGCAGAATAATCAGAGTCAAAGAGGAAACACTGGCTTGTGTGGCAAGGTTCCAGGTAAAGGGAGGATCAGTCTAAATTATATCAAGCATTGGGCCTGAAAGAAACTCAATTTATCAGTAAAACAATTTTTAAGTAAATACATTGTCTCAATCAGTTAATCAATCAAAAAGGATTCAAAAAATTCTACAAAGCCAAGCCCTCTATTAGGTACAGGGGATTCAAAACCAGAAGAAAGTTCATGTTATCCAAAAGCTTACATCCTGTTGATGGAAATAGGCACATATACAGGTATATATTAAATACATTTAAAATAGATATAAGGTAACTGGTGAGGAAGGAAGCTAGGGGGTTCAGGAAAGGAATCCTGCAGAAGGAAGCATTTGAACTGAGTTCTGAAAACAAAAGCATGGATTTCAAGAGCAATATGAGTAGCACACTTGCTTCTCATATACTTGCTTTCTAGAATTAGATAGAAGATAAGGTGCATAAACATCCTATTCTGTGCTTGCAAATGGTCAGAGAAAACAAACAAGATGGCTTTGATAGGATCTGAGACAGTCTGTGAAAGGTGTTCAGGTGCTTGAAGGATAAATTACTTTTACTTACTTGAAAAAGGCCAAGACAAACACCTTTGAGACCAGAATTTGATAGGAGAGAGCAGTTTGGTTGCCATGTGAAAATTCCTGATGGTTGATCAGTCAGGACATTTATTTTAGCCTTCTCTACAAGCCATCTGAGAAAAAAACCTGGCAATTTTATAGAGGATGTTGTCCCTCTAGGATTCTTAGTAATGGACAAAAATGTGTTCATGAATTAAGATGAATGTAATTCTATTTTTTACAGTTTTAATAAAATATTTAGCTTAGAAAGTTTCTGACTGCACATATTTGTTTATGGTATGCCTAAATAAACATTCAAGCAATCTAAATTAAGGTGCAAAGACTCAAAACCTCAGAGTGATTAATGTAGGAATTTCTAATTGCATTTGGGAATAAAAGGAGGTAGAATTCAGAAGGTTTACCTCTTGTTTAAAAAAATCATTTATTTAAATTACATATTTTTAAAGATATTTTAGTTGTTATTACTAACAGGATTCTGCAATATTGTAACGAGCATTTAAGACAGGAAGGAAGGGTGGAAAGAATAGATGAATGGAGGAATACAGAAGCACTTTTTTGTACCTACTATATGTCATGTATTGTGCTAAATTCTTTGCAGATAAGGAAGGAAAATTCGAGAAGGAAGATAGAATGGAATAGTCAGGGGAAGGAGGACATGAATGGAACCTTGAATGCTGCATAACATTTAAACAGGCAGTGAGTAAGGAAGATGCTAGGAAAGATAAATGGTAAAGTTACTTATATTGTGCTTTTGGCAGCAAAGTTCTAGGAAACAATCCAAAAACAACATTTCCTTCTTTGAGATTTCCTTTAGATTGTGACAAAAGATGTCAAATACTGATACAGATATTTAACATAGATTTGCTAGGTCTTTACACTATCCCTTAAGGCATTTTTTTTTTTTTTGATGTTAACAGAGGTTAGAAGAGACCAGTTGTCTTGTTTGACTGGTTTTGTTTTCAGGTGAGTGGACAGATATGATCATCTGTTCACCTCCTGTCCCCACCCCAGACTTTATATTATCTGAAAGAATGTGAAGATAATAAGTCAGTAGAGTAAAACTTTGGCCATGTAGTCTCAAGGAATAGTTCATTTTGAAATAGCTTGAATTTTTTCAAATGTCTAAGGGTTTGCCTTTTAAGACCTCAACCTTGGTTTTTTTTTCCCCTCTCAAGCATAAATTGGAAATCTTGTAATGAATAAAAAATATTTAGCAAGTACTTGTTATGCCCCAAGTGCTGTGTGATAACAAATGCAAAAATGAGATAGTTCCTTCTCTCAAGGCCTTTACACTTATACACCATCAGAGCAATGGCCAGGGGTTATTAATTTAATTACAATTCTCAAAAACAAAAGCAAGATGTAGGGGAGGTATAGATACTTGTAAGACAGGTGGAGACGCTAGGAAGGCTGCTAGCAGACATTCTACAGCTGTTCTCTTTAGCATAGGTTCACTCTTCATCCAGGCAGACAGGAGGACGGGAACAGTCACAAACAGGGGTTAAATAAGGCAGTTTACTTTAGTCTATTCTTCTCAGGAGGGATGCTAATGATGGGAGCACTAATTCCTACAATATTCCCTAATCACCCTTTTCTTAGGGGCCAGCAGGTGAGACAACTACCTCTGTCTTGATGGCATCTGTCGAGACTGACACAGCATTCCAGCTTGTGTACTCCCTTAACAAAATCCACCTTACATATAGTACCTGGAGGGTTAATAATATATGTAGCACTTCTGTGAATGTTAAATAAGACACTAAACATAATTTTATATTCTCATTAGGAAAGGGACCTTAGTTTATAGTGGATAAAATATTTAGAACTAGTTACTGAATAATTAGAATTTATGTAGAACTTCAAGGTTTTCAAAACACTACAGACATCTCATTTATCATCAGCCTCCCCCCAAAACTAAGAGAGATAGATGCTATTTTTATACCCATCTTATAGATGAGGAAACTGAGGCACATAAGACGTAAATGATTTGCCTAGGGTTCACACGACTACCAAGTCTATAAGGTGAGACTTTAATTCAGGTCTTCCCAATTCAAGCAAGGTCTAGTACCCTATTCATGGTACCACCTAGTTATTTAGCCAGAAGGGACCTAAGAAATCTAATCCAACCTACTCATCTTTACAGAAGAAACTGAGTTTCAGATACTATAAGTGATTTACCAAAGGCCCCATGGTTAAGTCAATGGTAGAGACAGAATTCAAGCTTAGGTCAAAGAAATTCTCTTTACTCTACTATCCTACTCTTCCTGGAAAGGGAGGAGCAAAAAAGGGGGTAGAGGGAAATCTAGCATCTAATTTAACCTGTAACCAGGTAAGAATCCTCTTTATATCATCTATAATAGGTGGCCATCCACATTTTGCGTACAGATTTCCAAGAATGAATTAGGACATTCTATTTTGAGATTGTCTTAGTTAAACCTTTTCTAATAAAGCAGAGTTATTATTATAAGTAAGGGGGGAATAAATATAAGCACATATATATAGATATACACATATATATGTTATATAAAATATTGAGCAATTACAACTCTTAATTGATTTCCAATGATAGGATTCATTATTGGTTTGCGGTGGTGATAACTATCCCCATCATGGTGGCTTGCTGGGAATCAAAAGGATATATTTTTGCCATAGGAGCTATGAGGTTTTTTCAGGCTTCTTAAAGAAAGAAGAAAAATCTCCTACTCAGACTCTTTATTTTTGTATTTATTTTTGTCTTTTTTTTGTCTTTCCCAGGATCTGCATTCTGGGAAAAAGACTGCATTAGAAGAGTTTTATTTTTCTGAAAATTGGTATGATTGCCCTGGAGCAGAAACATAATGGGGAGTAGTCACCATTTTCTTAGCACAGGTTGTAGAATAGAGAATTTATAGTGAATTTTCCTAGTTCAAGAATTTGGGACAGTGCAGAAAATCAGACATTCCATTTGCTTGACAGCTCAGGCTTAGATGTAATTTCAAGGTCATTGTTGCAGAAACTTGCACCTTTATGAAGAGGTGGGGGATGGTCTGATGATTCTCTAGATATTATCAACCCAGGTTCAAGCATTCTAACCAGAAAAAGTGAGATTTTCTGGGCAGTACTATCCTTGGGGATTGTCTCATGTGCAACACAAGTTTGAGAGTTCTAGAATTGGAGAGTTTAAACATTCTATCTTTTAGCAAAAGAAGGTTCTTCACATAGTTCCTTAACTCCAGTCTTCTTGGAAAAATAAGAACATTGTGCACCTGCTCCTCATGGAGAAAAAAACAAGACCCACACTTAAGAATGTAAGTCATCTGGGCCTTGCCATGTCCTCTCATTACAGTAAGTTATTAGAATAATGTAGCTTTGTTGGGAGCAGATGTTCTTAATTCAGAAGTCCCAGAAACATAGTTGATGCCCTAAGAGAGTTTATGAACCATTTGAGAAAACAAAAACAACAAAAAAAGTTTGAGATATCTGTTTATAAAATCTCATGATCAAGAATCTTGCTTTTTCTATTGGGTAAAATAGAAGTTACCCCTCATCCTAATGACATTTTTTTACATTGAGCAGTTGTATGGGAACCAACTTTTTTTTCTGCACATTTGAGAAAACCTATATATAAGCCACCTTTAAATTATATTTGGAGATTCCCTGAAATAAACTCCAAGTAGAGGCATAATTGACTAGAGAGAAAATGATTGCTTTTGGAATCTAGATCAGATTTAGTCTGTTTCAGTCTAGAGTCAATGGTCAGATAAGTCATGAATTATATAACAGTTCTGATTGTCATACTATTCTTTCTATAATTAATACACTTTATTAATTAAACTGTGAAGATCTGTTTTTCCCATCAAGTGGACTCTGATTCTTTTTGAGTTCTTATATTCCACACATACGTGAACACACACAGTGGATTTCTAAGTTGTAAAGAATCTCAATGTCCATCTAGGCCAATTCATCACTAAAACTAGTATTCTCTAAAACATCCTTACTATATAGTTTATCACCAAGCATTTCCTCAAAGATTTCCAGTGGAAACTCCCAAGGCAAATCCTTTGTGATAGGAACAATATCTTAATGCCTGGCACTGTGTAAGTCAGGCTTGTTTTTCCTAAAAAATGTGTCAAAATCCTCTTTGAGACTTTATTGTTTCTGAGATCTAAAGACAGACTATTTACATCACTTTCTGGTTATCTGAGTACAAAATAGCTGCATGGGGCTCCTGGTGATCTCTGATGCTTGCTACATAATGAGGGGCAGCTTAGGCCAGGGATCTTCACTCAGCTAAATTCACTCTTTTGGGTGCCCTCAGCACATATCCTAATTGAATATTTTTATTCTCTCCTTAAGTAAATCTCTCTTGGTTAAAATTGATGAATGACATATGAATGTATCTGTGTTTCTTATATCAAATCTTAAATTCCAAGGCACTGGATAAAGTCAAACATATCCCAGAATACAATTCCACTTCTGATAGTACCAATTCTTAAATAGTCCTCCCTTGTTATATATGAAGCTTAAATTTGAGTTTTTGTCATTTTAATCCATTGGTCAACATACATCTGTCCTCTGCAACTAAGCAAGTTGTAGTTCTATTTTTTCTTCCATGGATTAGGTATGGAAGACAATTATAATGTTTCCCTTTAGTTTTCTACTTCTTAGGTTTCCCTGGTTCATTCAATTTATCTACATACGGAATACATTTGAAAACCTACAAAACAAGAGCAGAGCAAAGTATTTCTACAATCTTCATATTCTTGATCCTATGGCCAAAGGTCACATTAAGATTTTTGCCTGTTGCTTTCAGGTCATTAAGGATGACTTCTTGTTTTTTTTTCAGGGACTTGCCTATAACATCCTCTTTTCCCATTTCTCATTTGTTGCTCTTAGCATACTATGAACTTAATACATATGTAAAATGGTAGAATTGTGTATATAAGCTCTAAATGAACATTTCTTTAATGAATAAAGTGCATGAACTCTATAGCACATGAATTTTGGGACATCTGCTGCTGCTAAAAGGCAGGTTTGCTAGATTCCTCATTCTCAGTTATATTCCAGTTAGCTGAGATCTACACAGGTGAATTGTTCTTGTAGTTAAAAATAGTCCAATGTTATGGAGTTCTGGCCAGTTTCCCAGTATTTTTCATGTTAAATACACTTAAGTTGCCCAAATCATGTTCTTGACTCCTATAAACTGATGTAGCCATTTCTACCAACTGCAGCAAAGTTGATTACTGAAGCAAGGGAGGCCAAGATCAGCAGATGTAACGAATGTCATGCTAAAGATAAACTGCGTTGCCAGCAATGTTTGTATTTATGCAATATTTCTACAGATAAAGCAATATAAATAGTGAAATTTCAGGGCAGAGATGGAATAAGAAAGGCATAGGGACATGGGACTATATTCTTATTTTACATAATTCGATAGGAAAACGTAGTCCAAAGCAACATGCCTCACACTTCTTTAACTTTCCCTACACTATTCAGATTGATGAGTTCTTTAACTGAATAGATTTAACATTTACATTTCTAAGAAAAAGGAATTTTCTTTCAATGTAAAAATTATGGGCCCATGCAGTCTTCTTTCTTTACCTCATAATTTATATTCCTTTGCAACCTCCCCCCCTCCCACCAAAAGTCCCATCTAAGACCCACAATCTTATAAAGACATTTAAATTTAAAATAGCCAACCACTCACTTAGGATGCTTAAGAATATGAAAAGATCTATTTTCCATAAATGTTTACAATTGGCATTACCTATACATGTGGCATTTGCAAAAAATGATATTTGTTTTAGATGTTTTCAGGAATACTTACCTAAGAAGAGTTTTATTATGAGATTGGAGAGGAAATTTTGAAACATCAAGTGATTGTTGATTACCATGTTATGCTGTTGAAAAATGAAATAAATAATTTTTTTCCCTGTATGCTGATGAAAAAAAATTAATTGAGCTTTTAGGGGACCATAAAATTCTCACACAATGTGTATATGCATGCGTATAGATTCGTGGTTCAAAGTGGCCTTCTAAAATATGTGTTTATACACATGAATATAGGTGTATTTGTGCATGTATTTTAATAATTTATCTCTCATTGAAAATAATCTATAACTGCTGGATTGTGAGAGTGGAGTTTAACTCTGATGGGGTTACTTTTTTCCCCTTTTGTAGACAGGAAACGTCCTTTGAATTATGATAAAAAAGAAATGTATTTATATTTGTGTATTTATTTCATGGTCTTTGATTTGGCTTATTAATATTCTAAGCAACAAACAAGCCATGTAATTTTCATTTTATGTGCAGATGTCAAATATGTAGGATTTTCTCAACCCCCCCCACCAAAGTTAATAGAATATATTTAACTATTATTATAGCTTATAACAATAAAATTCAGCATGTCATTTAAATAAAATTAGTCTCATATCAAACTCCCTACCTGTCAGTAACAGGAGGCTTACTGGGGCTACAAATTAATGGGAGTACATTTTTTTAAAGTTAGTTTCTTTTGCTGATACTATAATTCATGAGCATGGTATCAAAACAATATTTTTTTAAGTGCTGCTTTATAAAATAGTTTTTAGGCAGTTGTAACCTGAGATTAGTGCTGAGTTCATGAGAATAAGAGAATGCTACAGCTTCAATGAAAGACGAAAATTAAGGCTGCAATGGTCTTGTATTAATTAAGGCCAAATCAAAAGCTGTGTCTTCAGATGGCAGCCATAAATTCGAAACTGACATGTTCTATTATTTCTATAAATAAATGCAATGTTTTAAAGAATAACAATTGAATACCTAAATTATATGCATGTAACACTTCTCTGATTTTTTCATACAATATGACAATTATTTTAACTGACTCATATAAAGTATTTTACATGTAAAATGAAGTAGAAAATTGAGATGCTATCTAGGCAATTAATATTAATTCTAAGTAACTAGAGCCCTGAGTAAAGCAGAACGTGATCTTTTTAAAATACGTATTTCATTTGTTTTGTTAAATATTTCCCATTGCATGGAATAAAATTTTACCAATCATTTTTTTTTAAATTTTGAGTTCCAAATTCCCTCTTTTTCTCCCCCCCTCCCTGAGAAGGCAAGCAGTTTGATATCAACTACATATGTGAAGTCTTGCAAAACATTTCCATATTACCCATGTTGCAAAAGAAACACAGACAAAAAAAACAAGAAAAATAAAGAAAGTAAAACAAATGTGCTTCAGTCTGCATTCAGAGTGCATCAGTTCCCTCTCTAGAGGTTTATAACATTTTTCATCATTGAATCTTTGGAATTATCTTGGATCTCTATGTTTTCAGGGTAGCTAAGTTTTCCACAGTTGAACATCCTTACAAGTATTACTGCTACTGTTTACAATGTTTTCCTGAATCTTCTCACTTCACTTTGTAGGTGATCATGAAAGTCTCCTTAGGTTTTTCTGAAACCATTCTGCTTGTCACTTTTTAGAGCACAATAGCATCCTATCACAAGCATCTACCACCATTCTATAGTACCACCTAACTGTCCCATTGTCTTATTTTTCTTAGGGAACTCATTGATTGGCTTGTTCAATTTCTTTTTCTGACATAAGGCTATTTAGGTATTCTTTTTCTTCTTCTCTTATATGGGATGTTTATATTTTTTATAAATATTCATCCATTTTACTTGGGTTTTTAGATTTATTGGCATATAATTTGGTAAAATAAAGCCTAATAGCTACTTTGATTTCTTCATTGGTGGTGCATTCTCATATTTAAGTTTTAATTCTAGTAGTTTGGTTTTCTTCTTTCCTTTTTTTTCAGCTCAAATCAACCAAATGTTTATTTTTTTCATATAACTATGTCTTAATTTTACTTTCTAGGTCAAGTTTTTCTTCCAAATGTATCAATATTTCCTTTGATTTTTCAGGATTTCCATTTTGGTGTTTAATTGGGAATTTTAAACTGGTTTTCTCTAGCTTTTTTTTTTTTTACTTGCATTCCCAGTTCAATGATCTGCTTTTTCTCCATTTTATTGATGTAAGCATTTAATGATAAAAATTTCCCTCTAAGTACTACTTTGACTGCATCTCATAAGTTTTGGCATTTTGTCTCATCATTGTCATTCTCTTTAGTGAAATTAATTGTTTCTATGATTTTTTCTTTGACCCATTAATTCTTTAAGATTGCATTAGTTTCCAATTAATTATTAATCTTTCAATAGAGCTTTGTTGAATGTATTTTTATTGTATTTAATTCTGCTTTTCTATAGTTGGTTGTGAGCTTTTTGTGCCCTTCTATGGTGTCAGTTTTGTGTATATACCATGTACTTCTGAGAAAATTTTATATATATATATATATATATATATATATATATATATATATATATATATATATATATATATATATATATATATATATATATATATATATATATATATCCCTTTCTTTTTCCATTCAATTTTTTCTGGAGTGCTTTCATATGTAACTTTTTGAAAATTCTATTCATCTCCTTAATTTCTTATTTTTAGTTAGATTTATCTTATTCTAAAAAGGGAATGTTGGCATTCCCTCGCTAGTATATTTTTACTGTCCTCCTGTAATTCATTTTCTAAGAATTTCAATGCTTATCATATTGTGCACATATGTTCAGCACTGCTCTTTCTTCATTGTTTATGAAACCTTTTTAATCAAATATAGTATCCCTACTTATTTCTTTTAATTAGATCTATTTTCCTTTGTCTGAGATCATTATTGCTGTCCACCTGTTTTTATATCATGTGAAGCATAATAGATTCTGCTCCAGCCCTGCATTTCAGCAGTGGGTATGGCTTTCCATTATTATTTTTTTTTTTTGCCAACAACATATTGTTGCCTTCCATTGTCTTATCCATTCTACTATCCACTTCCATTTAATGGGTGAGTTCATTCCATTCACATTCATAATTTTGATTACCAACTGTGTATTTCCCTCCATCTGATTTCCTGCTATTTATCTTTCTCTCTCTCTTTATCTTCCACAGAATTCTGTTTTGCTTCTGACCACTACCTTCTTTTATCTGCCCATCCCTTAATTCCCCCTTTCTCATGCCCCTTCTCCTCCAGTTTCCCTATTGGCTAAGATAGATTTTTCTATTACCAATTGTGTATGTGTGTATGTATGTGTGTGTATGTATACAGACACACACATCTGCACACATATATAACAGTGTGTGCATTTTTCTATTCCTTTAACCAATTTAAAAGTACATGAGGTTCATCTGTTGCCACTCTATCACCATTCATAATTTCCCCTTATGTTGTGAAAACTCTTCCTTATGTATCTTTCATATGAAATAATTTCATATATTTTTATTCTTCTTCTCCCTTTACTCTTATCCCAAGATATCAGTTTTTTGCCTATCTAGTTTTTACTTCATTCCACAAATGTTACCTTGTACCCTTTTTCTATGCAGAATCTTTCTAACTGTCCTAGTAATAATACGTTTCTTAGAAGTTAGATGTATTATCTCCCTAGGTAGAAACGTAAACAATTTGACCTTATTGAGCCCTTTGTGATTTCTCTTTCATGTCTACTTTTTTAATGTTTCTCTTGACTCTTGTGTTTCAGAGTCAGATTTTTTATTCAGCTCTAATATTTTCATCAGGAATGCTTGGAAGTCCTCTATTTCATTAAATATCCATTTTTTCCTTGAGGTGTTATAATCAAGTGATTAGATTTTTGCTGGATAGGTTATTGTTGCTTGCAATTCCTACTCTTTTGCCTTCTGGAATAGCACATTCTGAGTGCTCTGCTCCTTTACAAGATAGCTACAAAATCTTGGGTGATTCTGAGTTTAGCCCCATGGTATTTGAATGGTCTCTTTCTGGCTTTTTCATCTATTTCTTTTTCTTTGACCTGAAAATTTTAGAATTTTTCTATAATATTCCTCAGGGTTTTCATTTTGAGATCTCTTTCAGGAGATGATAAGTGGATTTTTAAAATTTCTATTCTACCTTCCAATTCTAGGATACTAGAGCAGTTGTGCTTCATAATTTCTTTGTTTTAACATTAAAAAAATTTGAGTCTCAAATTCTCTTCTAACCTCTCTCCCCTCCACCCTGTCTGAAACAGTAATCAATTTGATATAGGATAAACATACAAATTTCCACTTTAGTCATATTGTGAAAGTATAGACCAAAAAAATTCATAAAAATAAAGTGAAAAACAATATATTTTGATTTGCATTCGGACTCTATCAGTTCTTCCTCTGAAATTTTTCATCATGAGTCTTTTGGAATTGTCTTGGATCACTGTATTGCTGAGAATAGCCAAGTCATTCACAGTTGATCATCGTACAATATTACTCCTAAACTCAGTTCACTTCACTTTACAGCAGTTCATGAAAGTTTTTCCAGGTTTTTATGAAATTGTCTTGCTTCTGTTTACTTCATTTTTATCAAACTATAAAATGAGGTTAACAATAGAACCTATCCCACAGGCTTGTTTTGCAGAACAAATGATATAATATTTGTAACGCATTTAGCACAACGTCTAGTAATAGTACAAGTAGCTACTTGTTTTCTTACTTTCCTTCCTTCCTCATCTGAGGTTTGCAAGTTCCTGGCACAAATTTGGACCTGACTTTTTTTCCTTGGTTGAGAGTTTGGGTGGCTACTTATGAACCCAGCCAGTGTTAACATTCTTAGTAGCTCTGCAAATTCATAGTGACTGAACTACAGATTCCCCTTTGGTCTGTTACTCCTACCATGGTTATTAGCTTGGTTTGGAGACAAGAACTGAGTCCCACTCTGTTTCTGCAAACAGAGCAACTTAACTTCCAAACTTGTTCTTTGCTAAATATATAGCTAGCAACTGCTCCTCTAGGAGCACTGTCCCTACATATAGATCCCCAACTCAGTTTGATGTAGGACTGGGTAGCAGATGATACTGCTTCACAATGGCATCTGTTCCTTCTACCTGTGCTATTTCTGGGATCCAGCAGGATCTCTGTAACAAACATCTTCTGTCTTTTAATCCTTGAGTACTGAAATGCTACACATGACAGTATACTCCTCACCAGACTGCATCCCCAGTATCCCCAGACTTCTCTAAGCCTCTCTAAGGCAATCTGGACAGAATATAACTTGTTGTGATCTTTTTCTTGGATTTCCCCATCAAAACTGAGTCTGGTATGTTTTCTATATCTTTGTGTAGAAGGTTTTGTGGGGGAACTGGGTAAATTGTCCTTCTTCCTGTTCTCTGCCATCTTGCCTTCTCCAAGATCTCTTTGTTAGAGACTTTGATGTAATATAAATTCTTACATTTCCAGGGGAAACATGGTTAAGATCTTGAGCAAAATATAGATTCCATGAGAAGGTCCTAAAATTAAACATGATGCCTATGAATAGTATGCAGTACTAGGCTATGGATGAAACATACACTAGATGAGCGAAAAGTTTTATGTGTGTGTGTGTGTGTGTGTGTGTGTGTGTATGTGTATGAGTGTTAACGTTTTGAAGAATGATAAGTTTAGGAGTGTGTACATAGTTGGGTACAAAAGGAAATATAATATTTGGTAATATTTTGATGTTAATGGTAGATTGATGGAAGAAGATTTTTTTAAGCATTGAGGATATGTCAGAGAAATGAATGAATTTAAGAGCCAGCAATTCATTTACAGAAAAATAGTGGGGATTTTGCCATCTCATTCAATCAATCAAATGCTTTGCCTAGGACTAGATTATTTCCCATGGTAAAATGTACTTTCTGGTGTTTTGTTCTTTAGTTTTAAACACCACAAGAGACAACATTTCTCCTGAAGTATTACTCCAATATCTACTATGTCTCACTAGCCTTATCTTCCTATTCTAACTAGATTTTACTTGTTATCAACCTGCTAAATATTAGCACTTCTAACCAACTGGATAAGTGGGCTATTCAAAATTATTAATCACTTTGTTGATGGTTGGGTTTTCAGCTATCCATAGTGAAGCCTCATGACCTTCTTTTCAAAATCAAAGTGTCATTAAGCAAAACAATCATCCTTATTTGAATACTTTAGGAAATGTCCTTATAATTCTTCTTTTAATTCATAATGAGATTTGTTTTTCTCTTCCGCAAACATACAGTTGCCAGAAAAACTATTTTATGGAGAACTGTCACAGGGTAAGCACTTACGTGGTGATCAGAAGAAAGTGATACAAGGACTTTCTCAAGGTGTCTTTTAAGAACTTTAGAATTGATTGTCTGACATGGGAGACAGTGGTACAGGACGGCCCAGCATAGCATGCCCTCATCTACGAGTAAAGCAGAATTGAAGTAGCTCAAAGGAAGGTGAGATGTACAAATTTAGAGAATCTATCCAAAATGTTCACATGGACTATTTGTGTCTGAAATGTGGTAGAGCATTCCAAGTTCGCGTTGATTTGACCAGACACAGACAGATACACTATAACTTGGCTCTACCATAGTGTGGTCATTTTGTTCCTCTTCAAGAATGGACCCAAATCAACCTACATAAAAGCACATAAGGCAAATATTAATTCCAAAACTGGTCTCCATGCCCCCAAGAAAATAGCAACTTTAGTATCTGAAAATCTTGAAATCTGTATCCTAATATTGGATTTATCATTAACAAACTCTATAGCTTTGAACAACTCATATTTCCTCTCTGGACCTCAGTTTCTGACTATGAAAAATGAAGGGGCTAGAGCAGATTAGTTCTATAGTCTGTTTCAATTCTTAATTATGTTACAATGAAATCTTCTAATGTTGTGTTTTATTACCTCTCCACCCTGAAATCTATGTGTATTGTTAATTTGCCACATACTTTATACCCCCTCCCTCATCTCTATGTATATTAATAAGCCTAATTCCTGCTAGAAATTACACAGGGAAGCAAGTATATATACTAGAAAAAAGAAAAGATAAGAAAATAGAAATACTTCCCCACTCATAACTACAGAGCTCTAAAGGGAGCAGAGAGTAACATCTGAGAGAAGTGTGGGCATGCTTTAGTTTTATTTTTTTTTCTCTCAATTTTGCCTTGGGTGGTAGCTATGCTGAAGATGTCTATTCTTAGAAAGACTAACCTTCCCTCTAAGAGACTGGTAGGAAGGTACAAAAAAATCTAAGAAGAGATGTGTATTTCATCATAGGTATCTAAGAGAGCACACACAAGCCAGTATCCACCTGGCCCAAAGATCTATGTTGGGATGATTATTCATCATCCTAAGTGTAGTATAGTGAAAAGAGTGTTGGATTCCAAATTAGATCTCCAAAACATCATTTAGTTTGCTAGTAACTGTCACTGTAACCATATGGGCACATGACAACATTTATGGGCTATAGGTTCCTCCTAAAGTGAGATAGTTGAATTAGATGACATTTAGGTTCTCTCCCCTGCTCTGAGTCTATATAGGATAATTAGAATTAAAGTCTACTTTTTTCTTTCTCACCTTAATTTTAATAAAAACTGATTCTTTTCTATTATTTATCTTTCTTTTTCCTGCTATATTTCAAATCCCTCCCAATCTGTTGTTAACTTCTCAGGTAGTTCCTGATATGTTATCCCACCTTTCCAGGATTATTAACAAAGATATTAAGTAAGATACTGATCCCTGTGAAAACTCACCATCTTCTCAATACATCCATCTTATTGCTTTGACATTTATTATTATCTTTTATTTGTAGTCCAGTCTGCAAATGCTCTTTAGTTCTAAGCCCTTGTAATTGTGCTCATATCCAATGCAAATTGAGTTAATTTAACAAAATTCTCCTTCATTCCCTCTATTTATTGAATTTGGCATACCATCAAAACAAAATAGAAAATATCAATGCATGTGTTGGAACAGTGAGATCCAGTTCGCCAAAGAACACATTATGCAGGGTGTTTAAAAGATTAAAATTTAAATCATATATTAGCTCTTTATATGAATTTGGAGAGAGAAATAAAAAAAATTGCAAGGCTTTTTCTGGATCAGTACCCGTTAGAGTCTCTGATAATATACAGATAAAACTAAGAAAGGGAAAAGCAAATATTTCCTAGAGGTCAGAGGGCCACAGAGACTTCAAACAGTTCTTGGTGCTATTAACAATCAATAAATACTTGCTAAATTGAAAATTAAATTCAATTTTCCAAAGCCAGCATTGTGTGCCAATTGTCCAGTCACCAACTTCCCAATACAGAAGAGATAAGCAACAAAATTGAAAACTTTGATTATTAGTTGACCATTTTACCCAAAGTTATCAAAGGTAAAAAAAACAAATCTTCCTTAAAAATGGTCTTATAATGCTAGGAGACAGGGAGAAATTTCTACATTTGCACAGATCTTTCCCATTTATTTCAAATAGTTGTACCAAGTGTGAAGAAATGATCCCTCAGCTACTCCTCTAACTGGCTATAAACTTGGGCAAAGTCTTTACACTATCCAAGGCTAAATTTTCTTACATTAAAATAAATGGTGATTAATATCCTATGTTCTGCATTTCTATGAACCTAGGGACTGAATAAATAGTGTTATTTGCCTTCACAAACTAAATTATTAAAAAGTGCTATATAAATGTCAGCAGTCTATCTTTCTTCCCCTCTGTAGGCTTCAGTTTCCCCATCTATAACATGAGGGGTTTAAACTGAATGGTTTATACAGTAAAAGGTTGCCTCCATCATGAAATCCAGTCATTCTATTGATTCTAAAGCCTTGGGAAGAAATTATTCCACCTATAATCCCTCAAATGTCCTTTTTACAAGCCCATTTCCTCTTTTATAATAGATATTATCATTACTGTTTAGTTGCTTCAGTCATGTCCAACTGTTTATGACCCCATTTTGGGGTTTCTCTTGACAAGGATTTTGAAGCACTTTGCCATTTCCTTCCCCAGTTCATTTCATGGATGAGAGACTAAAGCAAACAGGGTTAAGTGACTTGCCCAGGGTCATACAACTAGTGTTTGAAGCTAGATTTGAACTCAGGTCCTCCTGATTCCAGAGCTGGTGTTCTATCAACTACACCAAATACCTGCCACTAAAACAGTCACAGAACTAGGTAATGTTAGAGGTGAAATGACTTTTGAAATAATATATTTTATCATCTATTATTTAGTTTATTATTTGTAATTGGGTGGACAACTTGTAGATTTGTCCATCATTATGTAAGTATGCATGTGTATGGAAATGTTTACATATATGTGTGTGTACGTATGTATGTAATTATATGCACATATGTGTGCATGTACACACATGCACTTTAAAGCTCAGTCAATACTTGGCCTGTAGGGATCTTTAGATACAGTTCATTTGCCCTTAAGGGATCTTTGTACATAAGATTCTCTAAGGGTCCCATATTGTTTTTTTAAAATGCAATATGTTTTATTGCATTTATACACACATACATGTATGCACACGGAAACATCTTGAATAGATAATGATGATCTTGGTCCATCAATACATAAGAGGTGGAGAGCAGAAGTGTACTTTGAGAAACTGTGCAATAATTTCAATGTCTTAAATAAAAAAAAAAGAAAACATTGTTTTATCCTCAATGTTCTTCCAGTGATGCTGTATGGCCATGTGAGTGATGGATTATCACACTCTCTTAAGAATTAAAATTGAAGTTTGCCTAGAGTTCAATGGGGATGATAATGCTGGACATTGAGTAGGTTGCAAAACATTGCCAACCAAGAATTTGAACAATATTACCACAGAGATCAATGCCAAATAAAATAAATAAATAAATAAATGATTGATTCTGTTTTGTGGCCATGAGGTACTTGTATTCAGGCATTTCAAAGAGAACTAGAGGAAGGACACCGGAACATTGGATAACCATCATGTACAATAGTCAAACTCAAATAAATAAAGGCTACCAACCTGTACATAAAGATGCTGTGGAACACATTTTGACTTAGTTTCAAAATGTAATATCTATATTTTATTTTATTTTATTCCACTTTGTTAAATATTTCCCATTTTAATTAAGCTCATGCTACACTTAGCATCTTGCATGTTTTTGATACTTGCCATACAGCATGTATATAAAACATGAACAATAGCACCAAAAAAATGGACATGGATGTGCTGCCATGCTTAAAGAGTGTGCCCTCATTGGCAAAGTCACAGAGACATGAACACATACAATTACATGCTCAATATTCTGATTTTATGGATATTCAAATTCAGGAATCAGAAATGTAAGTGATATGCTCAACATCCCATAGCTTTTCAGTAGAATATTCATGTCAAGAATTTAGGGCACTAATCCCAGGCTGTTTTCCATTATATTTTAGTTTTCTTATTCTTTGTTATAAACCAAAATCTCTTTGATTCAAAACTAAAGATAATCCATATGACAACATTTCCATTTGAGTTAAAAGTAATTTCTGTTCTTGAAGAAAATGAATTCAGTTATCATTCTTCTCTTATAAATAAAATTTTGATCATGAGAATTTCTGACTTTAAAGATTTTGACCTGGCTAACGCATTGTATCTAAAACCATTAATAGCAGCCCTGGGGTGAGGAAGAGCTCAGACTGGCTGGTAGAGCTGGTGGAGGCTCTGGACAGGGAATTCTACTCCCAGATCCTGGGCAGAAAAGCTTATGTTTGCTCCCAGACCAAAGCTCAGGCCAGGAGAGGAGGAGTTTGCTCCCCTTGATTGTGCCACCTTGGAGAAACTGAGAACTTACAGGTCCATAGAGTATACCCTCCTCTTTATAAAGGAGTCAAAATTCAAGGAACTGGCTGGGAAAATGCCCAAAAAGGGGAAAAAAGTAAGATATAGAAATCTACTTTCTTGGTGAACAGGTAGTTTCTTTCATTCTTTCAAATGAAGGAGAACAATGCATACCATCAGAGAAAGACATAAAAGTCAAGGCTTCTGCATCCAAAACCTCCAAAATAAATATGCAATGGTTTCAGGCCATGGAAGAGCTCAAAAAGGGTTGTGAAAATCAAGTAAGAGAGGTGTAGGAAAAATTGAGAAGAGAAATGAGAGCAATGTAAGAAAATCATGAAAAGCAAGTCAACAGCTTGGTAAAAGAGACCCAAAAAATAAACGGTGAAGAAATTAACACCTTTAAAAATGGACTAACACAAGTGGTAAAAAAGGTCCAAAAAGTCAATGAGGAGAATGCTTCAAAAAACAGAATTAATCAAATGGAAAAGGAGGTTCAAAAGCTCACTGAAGAAAATAGTTCTTTAAAAATTAGAATGGAGCAAATGAAGGCTAATGACTTTACGAGAAACCAATAAATGGAAAAAAAACCCAAAGAATGAAAAAAATAGACTACAATGTGAAATATGTCACTGGAAAAAAAAAACTGACCTGGAAAATAGATCCAGGAGAGACAATTTAAAAGTTATGGGACTACCTGAAAGCTATGATCAAAAAAAGAACCTAGACATCATCTTTCATGAAATTATCAAGGAAAACTGCCCTGATATTCTAGAATCAGAGGGTAAAATTAATATTGAAAGAATCCACCAATCACCTCCTGAAAGGGATCCCAAAAGACAAACTCCTAGGAATATTATAGCCAAATTTCAGAGTTCCCAGGTCAAAGAGAAAATATTGCAAGCAACCAGAAAGAAACAGTTTGAGTATTGTGGAAATACAATCAGGACAACACAAGATCTAGCAGCTTCTAATTAAGGGATCGAAGGGCTTGGAATACAATATTCCAGAAGTCAAAGGAACTCAGATTAAAATCAAGAACCACCTACCCAGAAAAACAGAATACAGAACTTCAGGGAAAAATTGTCATTCAATGAAATAGAGGACTTTCAAGCATTCTTGATGAAAATACCAGAGCTGAATAGAAAATTTGACTTTCAAACAGAAGAATCAAAAGAAGCATGAAAAGGTAAACAAGAAAGAAAAATCATAAGGGACTTACTAAAATAGAACTGTTTTCTTTCCTACATGGAAAGACAATATTTGTAACTCTTGAAACTTTTCTCAGTATTTAGGTAGTTTGAGGGATTACACACACACACACACACACACACACACACACACAGATATATATAGATGGGGGACACGTTGAGTTGAATAGGACGGGATGCTACCTAAAAAAATAAAATTAAGGACTAAGAGGAGTATATTGGGGGGAGAAAGAGAGACATGGAATGGGGCAAATTATCTCTCATAAAAGAGGCAAGAAAAAGCTTTTTCAATGGAGGGGAAAAATGGGAAGATGAGAGGGAAAAAGAGAAACTTACTCTCATCACATTTGACTTAAAGAGGGAATAACATGCACACTCAATTTGGTACGACAATTTATCTTACATACAGGAAAGCTGGGGAGAAAGGAATAATTGAGGTATGAGGGGATGATAGAAGGGAGGGCTAATAGAAGGAGGGAGCAATTAGAAGTAAGCACTTTAGGGGAGGGACAAGGTCAAAAGAGAGAATAGAATGAATAGGGGGCAGGATAGGATGGAGGAAAATATAGTTAGTCTTTTACAACATGACTATTATGGAAGTCTTTTGCAAAACTACATATATATGGCCTATATTGAATTGCATGCCTTCTCAGTTGGGATGTGTGGAAAATGAGGAAGGAAGAGAAGTTGGAAATCAAAGTTTTGGGAACGAACGTTGATAATTATTTTTGCATGCCACTGAGAAATGAGAAATACAGGTAATGGGGTATAGAAATCTATCTTATCCTACAGGAAAAGAGAGAAGATGGGGATAAGGTAAGGGAGGGATATGATAGAAGAGAGGGCAGATTGGGGGAAGGGGTAATCAGAATGCATGGTGTTTTGGAGTAGGGAAGGGGAGAGATGGGGAGAAAATTTGGAACTCGAAATGTTGTGAAAATGAATACTTAAACAAAAAATTAATTAATTAATTAATTGAATTTAAAAAAAATAAAATAATCCCCTCCAGAAGTGGGGATGCTATGCCCTCAAGGCCACATGTGATGATCCATATCCTTAAGTGTGACCTTTAGGCTGAATTCAAACTTCACAGAACAAATCATTTTGATAATTAATTATGAAGTTTGGATTCAGTCAAAGAGTCTTGCTTGAGGACCTTGAGGGCCACATCTAGCCTCAAGGCAGCAGTTTCCCGACCTCTGATACCCTTCTCATACTCTAATAAATCTTTAGTAGTTTGTCTTACTTTTCCTTGCACATAATCATATTCTTTTCTATCTCATTTTGCTGACAGCTTCCAAACTGAACATTATTTGCTACTAAAAACTTCAAATAACAAGAAAATAAGTTAACAATTTTGTTATATTTCCTTCTTGCAATACTCCCAGTGGTTTTTTTTGCCATTTTTCCTACTAGAGGTGGGTTTTCCCTGCTGGTGTTTTTGGAACTGACCCTAATAATACTTCCTGTGGATAAAATTGGTTGGACCTAGCAGAACAATGTGGCTTTGTATATTAAGTGTCTTTGGCTATGATTCCCTTTGTATTTTTGCCTGTGTTTTTTCAGTACTGTTGAAGTTATCCTTTTAGCCCAGGGAATTTTGTGCCGGCCACTGCTGCCAAGTTGCCTGAGGTCATGGGCACAAAAAGGCCAAGGGGCTTAGGGTTGATGAATCTGTATCACTGGGTCAGCAAAAGCTGAACTTTGAACAGCAGGAATATTCTGACCATTCTTTTTCCTTCCAAGTATATTGGTATAAGACACTATAGGGCACTGACAGTAAGAGAAGTGGGACCATCAACGTTTTAGACACAATCTACAGTTGTGATAAGTTCAGAATAAAATTTCGTGTCACTCAGTTCACTTTCAGTTCAATAAACTTTTATTGTTTGTACTATGTGCAAGAATTGTACTAGGCAATGGTGACAAAAAATGGAAGAGGCACAAGATATCATCCTTTTTAGGAGCTGACATTTTAGTGGGTAGCAGGGATAACCAGAACTCTCATTTATGCAGCACTTTAACATTGCAAATTGTTTTGTGAAATACACTATATCGCCTGCTCCTAGTAACAATTCTGTGAAGTAGATACTATAAGACAGTTATATGGCACAATGGATAAAGCACAGTACTTTGAGTACAAAAAACCTAAGTGTAAATTCTGCCTTAGACAATTACTAACTGTATGACCCTGAGCAAGTCACTTAACCTTACTGTGCCGCAGTTTCCTCATCTGTAAAATAGGTATTATAAAATAAGTATCCTAATACCACCTATCTCAGAATTATTGTATCAAATGCATATGTAATATATTTTGCAAACCAAAAAAACAAAAATGTTAGCTATTATTGCTAACATTTTAAAGACATGTATAAATGCTATTATTATAAGCATCTTTATTTTACAGAAATAGAAAACAGTATCATAGAGGTGAAGATACAGATTCTGTAGCATTTGACATTGTAGACCACTTTCTTTTCCTGTATACTATCCCTTCCCAGAGATTTTATGACATTGCTTCCTCTTTATTCACTTTCCTCTTTGATGGGCTGCCCTTTTCTGTGTCTTTTGTTGCATCCCTGTCCTCCCTAATTGTGGATAGACACCAGGACTATCCTTGACCCTTTCTTTTTCTTGATCTATATTTTATCTCTTGGTCATGTCATAAGATATCAAGGGTTCCAATATCACCTTTATGCAGAAGTCTCTCAGATCTGTATGTGTAGTCCTACTGTCTCTTTTTCTTGACCTCTGATTCCATACCATCACCTGCCTACTGAATATTCTTAATGGGATGTCCAAAAGACATATTTATGCCAACAAGCCCGAACCACTGAGAATGGAAAAGTAACTTTGGTTTGGGCTTGTTGACATCATGCCTTTGCACTCTTAGTGTGACCTATCTATGTATATGATAGTTTTTATGAAGAATTGTTAAGAGTGAGAAACTCTTGAAAATGGACTTGATTAAAATAAATACTTCATGCCTTGAAAAAAAAGACACATTTAATTCAACATGTCCATAATACAAATCATCTTTTCCAGTTCCAAACTTACCCCTCTTCCCAAGTTACCTATTTCTCTTGAGGTTACCTCCAGCCTTCCAGTCATTCACATATATGACCTTAGAATCATACTGGAATTTCCTTTCTTTCTCACTTCTCAAATCCAGGGAGCTGCCAGTCTTGTTCATTCTCCTATCTCTCACATGTATTCCTCTTTCTCCACTTATTTATTCAAGCCCTTATCTCCTCATCCCTGAACTTTTAGAATAATCTCTTAATTGGTCTCACAGTTTCTAATCTCTTTATTCACAATCCGTACTATGCACAGCTGACAAAGTGATCTTCCTATAGCACAAATATGGCATGCCACTCACTTGCTCGGTAATCTCTAGAGTTGCCCTATTGCCTCTAGAATAAAATACCAACTCTTTTCCTTGACATTGGAGTTGAATATTTCAACCATCTGCTTCCAGCCTATTTTTCCAGACTTATTACACATCACTCCCCTTCATGTACTAGATAGTCTCGCCAAATTGATCTGTTTGCTCTGCCTCCTACACATTCCATCAACTGTATCTATGTCTTTGTACAGGTTGTTATCCTTTCCTGGAATGCATTATGGCTAGAATATCTATCCTCTTTGAAAGGTCTGGGATGATGCCATCTCCTACATAAGACTTTTATTGACATTGCTTCCCCCCTTCAGGAAATTACATGGGGGAAAATTGAAATGATTTCCTTTTTATGCATGTTCTGTTTACTTAAATATCTGTGTTTTATTTCTTCCACTAGAAGGGAAGCTCCTTGATGGCATTACTGCTTTGTCTTTATATTTTTACTCCCAGTACCCATAATAATCATAGGTGAAAACAGGCACTTCCTAAATGTTGTGGATTAACTCACTGATTTGATGAACATGACATAGGAGATCAATATATGAGATGATATTCAAATACATTTCTTGATTCTAAATTCTGTGATTCTACAAGGTAATTTTAAATGCCATTTCCTCATGTAGTACCTCTATGAACAAGTTCAAAAGAATGTCTACCAGGTAATCCCTGTGGTCTTTCCACTTTATTTCAAAACCCTCTTCCTGACTTGCTCCAGCCATAATCTTCTAGTTGAACTAGTACCTCTTCAACTGCAACCTGAACTCTTTCCCTTGGATCCATCAACTGTGATAAGTCAGTTTTTGCTTTATTTTTGCCAGGGCTTAGGTCTCTGTGATATTTCACCGTCTGATCCACACCATTCTACAAAATTCACACACCTTCTTTCCTTTCCAGCTTCCTTTTACCTCTTGTCCGTGCCTCACTAGAATGTGAACTCCTTTAGGGCAGTTAATCTCTCTCTTGCTTGTATGTGTACAGCTGTTGTTGTTCAGTCATTTCTTTTGAGTCCAAATTTTCATCACCCCATTTTGGATTCTCTTGTCAAAGATAATGGAATGGGTTGCCATTTTCTTCTTCAACTCATTTTATAGATGGGGAACCTGAGACAAACAAGGTTTAGTGACTTACTAATGGTGATACACCTAGTAAGTGTCTCAAGGTAGATTTAGACTCAGGAAGATGAGCCTTTCTAACTCCAGATCCAGCACTCTATCCACTGCACCATCGAGTTGTCCCATTTGTATTCGCACTATGTATATGTGCACTTTATAAATTATATATTCTATCTATCATTATCTAACATCTATTTATCTGTTTAGGATTTATCTATTATCTCTCTATCTCTCCACCCTTCTATATTGGTTTTCCAGTCTAAACTGAAGCATCACAGAGCCTTAATGTTGAGTGAGGCCTTAACTCTCATTTATCCCAAACCATAAGTTGAACAGGAATAACCCTTGTAACATAAATGACAAGTACTCAAACTTTTCAGGCTTTTGCTTGAAAGGGGAACCCTCAATTCCCAAAGAAAGTTCATTATACTTTCCTATGGCACTGATTGTTACAGAATGGTTTGTTTTCTCACATCTAGACTGAAGTTGCCCACTTTACTACTATTATTGGCTTTTAGGGCTAAGCAATGAACTGAACCCCTAATTTTCTTCGGAAGAATTATGCTCTAACTTCACTTCCCACATCTTGCTGATATTTTTAACCTGCAAAAGATTTTACAATTACTGTCAAGTGGCCTTGTTGGAATTATGGTAGAGGTCCATCCTGGGACTCAAAGGTTCAAGTCCTTTATCTAACACAAATCAGGTGTGTGACACTGGGTAAGCCACTTAACTTCTCAGTCTCCAAGCAACTCTCCAAGACTAAGTTACAGAGGAGTAACTCATTTGTGTTAGTATAGGAAATTTTCACACTGGAATGTCTCTCCCATGATGAAATGATAAGTTCATACCACTGACCCTTCAAAGACTGTAACAAATACTTATGAGGTTCAGCAAATGTTCTATATAGCTTTTGCAGGATGCTCTGCTTGTCATTCAAAGCCCTTCATAAGGTAGTCCCCTCCTTCCTTCCCAGCCTTCTTACACATAATTCCCTGACACACTCTTTAATCCAGAGACACTGACTGGCTTTCTGACTCATCAATAAGACATTGCATCTCTCGGCCCCAGGCACTTTCTCTGTCTCTTCCTGTACCTGGAAATTGTCCTTCAGATCTACTCACTGACTTGACCCTGGTTTTCTTGTATAATTCTCAACTAAGCTCCCACTTTCTACAGAAAGCTTTCTTAACTCCTCTGAAGTTCCAGTATCTTCTCTCTGTTAATTATTCCGAATTTATTCTGTGTATAGTTTGTTTTGTATAATGTGTTTGCATGTTATCTCCCCAATTAAACTCTAAACTCCTTGAGGGATGGTGCTGTCTTTTGCCCCTTTTTGTATCCCCAGGGTCTAGCAAAGTTCCTGTCACAGAGTAGATGCTTAATAAATATTGATTGATTTTGCATACTATCAAATTGCATATGAACTATATTTCCTAACTGTGTCATTTGCAGATTTGCTAAACCTGCCATCTATATCTTTCTTCAAGTCATTAATAAATACGCTAAATAACGCAGAACAAAGCCTAGCTTTGTGGAGGATGGGTACTCTACTAGATACCTATTCCAATGAATGCTATTAGTGGTTTAATTCAACCAGTTTTTTGTGTACATGCACACACACAGGCACACAAGCTTATATTTTCCAGAAAAATATCATGAGTTTTTTCTAATATTTGCTGAATTCTAGTTGTGCTTGAACTACGAAACTATGAAATACTTCACGAAGTACACGAAGTATTCTCCTAATCTGCTATTCTTATTAACAAGTCAAAAAAGGAAATCGGTTCAATCTAGCATGTCCTATAAGCCATGTTGTGTCTTTATAATCACTGCCTATATTCTGCCTTTTTCTGCCTCTATTGGGCATTTGTTTTAACACATGCTACACTCCAGTATTCTAAGGGCTAGAGATACAAAGTAAAAGAAAAACAGTATCAGATGTAAAGGAGTTTACATTCTAATATATAAATCACAATACACAAGACAAATACAGAGTAGATGAAAGTTGACATTGGCAAAGATGGATGGGATTGCCACTAGAAGGTAGGAATGATCAAGCAAGAATTCCTAGAAAAAGTGGACCTTGATCTGAGACTTAACAGAGACCAGAGTTCTAAGATTTTCAAGGAGTCCATTATAGGCATGGCTAATAGCAATAATAATAATAATAATAATAATAATAATAATAATAATAATAATAATAATAATAATAATAAAGACATTAGTGATGGAATGTTTTGGGTCAAAGGACAATTATATCCAATATAGCTGGATTGTCAAACATGCAATGGGGAATAGAGTGGAAGAAAACTGACAACTTAAATTCCAAAGGACCTTCTATCTTCATGATCCTGGAGGCAGAAAAGTGCCCCTAAAATTTAGAGTTTTGTATGAGTGTGTGTGTGAGAGACTAGTGTGATCATCTATGTCTATGTGTATGACATAATCAGATCTATGCTTTAGAAAGGACAATTAGATGTCACAGTTGATAGAGTGCCAGACCTGAACTCAGGAAGACTCAACTTCCTGAGTTCAAATCCAGCCTCACTTTTAACTCCAAGGTCACTTTTAACACTAAAATTTTTGTAATTCATGGTTTATCAAAGATGACTCCAGTCTTGCTCTAAAGGCCACCATTAAATTTTGGCAGAGGCAGACTTATTAGCAGGGATGTCTTGCTTAACATTTGATTCTGCTTAGAAACTTTAGTTCTCACATTTGTCGAGGTCTTTAGGGTTTCAGATATGGAGGCAATATTCTGAGCCAGATATATTTAATTAATAGACATTTGCTAAGAATCAACATTATGTGAAATTCAAATGTCATTTCTGCAGGTTTCATATTAGAAATAACAATTTACTATAAAATTTAGTAAAATGATGAATGAGGAGGTGATATATGAGCTACTTTAGGAATTCTGTAAGAGAAGGAGGAGGTCAGCAACTTAAATTTGCAATTTTACTTTTTAGGGAAATGTCCAAACCGCTTATTCATTCATAGTTAGCCATCATTATAATGACATCATAAATGGTTCCAGTTATGAACACATTTTGCCCAGAACGTTCTATCCCCTCAACTCTGCCTCTTGTTTTCTCTGCCTTCCTTCATATCTCAGCTCAACAGCCACTTTCTTTTTAATAAAACTTTCCCACTTTTCCTAAGTTATTAGTGCCTTCCCCTCTGAAATCACCTGCTATTTCCTCGATATATATCTTGTGAGAATCTCATTATTTTCATGTGGGCAGTTTACTCCATTAGGATGCAAGTTACTTGAGGGAAATGACTTTTCTCTTTCTTTCTTTGAATCCCTAGTATTTTGCACAATGCATATAGTAAATGCTTAATAACTACTTTCTGATGGATTGGCTATATATCCTAAACTCCTGTGACATTGGGTACATTAATGCATGCTGCTAAATCTGTGGATTTCTCTAGGCATTCTAGAAAACAATTTGAAGCTATGAATCTAAAGTCATTAAAGTGTACATCCTCTTTTACCCAGAAAATCTACTACTAAGCCTATATCTTAGATACTAAAGAAATATGAGAAGAAAAATAAATATAAAATAAAATCCATATACTTTATTGTATAAATTTATGAATTAATATGAATAAAATATTTATAACAGCTTTTTTAATAAAAGCAAAACCTAGAAACTAAGGAGTTGCCTACATATTAGAACATTGTAAAGCAAATATGGTATATGAATATAATGGAATATTATTATATTGTATGAAATGGTGAAGTGGACAAGGAAACTGAAAAGACCTCTATGCAGAGTAAAATTCTCCAAAATAAAAGAAAAACTTTAAAGAACATTATAAAGAAAAATAACTTTGAAATACTTTAGAACTTTGGTCAGTGCAATAACAGAAGATCTAAGAAGATGCAGGATGAAGCATGATATCCACCAGAAAGGTAATGTATTCAGAAGACTCAATGAGGGACACATTTTTAGAAAAGACTGATGAAGAAATTTGTCTACTTAAGTATGTATATTTTTGTGAGGGTTTTCTTTTTTCCTGCTTAATTATGGAGGAAATGAAAGAGAATAAAACCTTGTTAATTAGCAATTATTTTAAGAGGAAAATGAACCTATGGACTTTTTTTTGCAATAAGCAAACAAGCCACAGCAGAATAAGTAACAAAAGAAAGCAAGAGGATTGGACTTCAAAGTAATAAAAAGACTCTTTGAACATCTTAGCTAAGGGTCATGCTCATTTGGAGAGTATTTTATGTATCATTTGTTTCTCTCAACAGTATGTGACAGGTAGATTGTTGATATTTCCATTTCAGGGATAAAAGAAGTTCTTTGAGTAGGTTAATAATTTTTTTTTTCTTTTTTAGTAAGTAGAAGTAAAAAAACAATCATTGGCTTTCTGACTACAAAGCTAATGACTCTGGAGCAAACCAATCTCAAACCACTCAATCAAGGAGTGGACTAGGTTCTGGGAATATAGAAACAGAAATTAAATTATCCATCCCCCAAGGAGTTTAAATTCTGTGAGGGGAGACAACAGGTACATAAGTTGGTATGTAAACACATTTTACACAAAAAGTATAAAGATTGTTAAGGCAGTTAGAGCACTTATCATTTATGGTAATCAGGAGAGGATTCTTGTGGGAAGTAATGATTAAGCTGAAGGGTAAAAGAAATAAAGGATTCCAGGAGGAAGAAGTGTTAACTATATATGAGAGATAGTAAAGATAAAGGTTTAGAGATGGAAGATCGAGTCTCCTGTGTAAGGATAAGAAAAAAAAAAAACGGTGTAGGGCAAAAAGAATAGGCAAATGGCAAATTGAGGAAAGCTATAATTCTCATTGATACTATTGCTGAGGCTTAAGAAATAAACCACACAAACAAAAGAAAGGCATAATTGGAGGAAGTAAAGGAGGGAGAAAGGTAGTAGAGATGGAAAAATATAGGAAGGAAGGAGAGAAGGACATAAAAGATAGAAGGAAGGAGAAAGAATGCAAAGAAGGAGCGTAGGACAGAAGGAGAGAAAGATGGAGGGAGAGATGGAGGGCAGGAGGGAAGGAAAGAAGAAGTGGAAGGAGGGAGAGTAGGTTTTAAATTCCAGGAAGAAAAAAGAAAAGGAGGAGGGGGGTGAGAAACAAGAACTAGCAATCAAAGAGGTGTAGAAAGTTTGGTTTATTAGTAGACTGTCTCAACAGAATCAGTACAACACTTTGCACATTAGTGAATAGAAAAATATTTGACACTGATTATTTACTTAATATTTCATCACTTTTGTTTCTAAAAGCTGGAAATAGTATATAATCTTCACACAAAGTGTCACTTACAGTGTCATTAGTTTTATTGTTAAAGATTCTGTATTGATTCTCACTGACACTAAATGGGGTGTAACTCTTTATTAGATACATAAACATAATGCCTCAAAATTGAATTGTAACATAATATTTTTTTGGTAAAATGTCCTGTTTCCTTAAATTAGTATTTCAAAGATATTATTTTTCATCACCTGTCCCTTCAGTTTATATTGGTCACAAACTAGCATTTTGCCTTTAAATTCTTCTGATTTTGAAAAACACTTAAATATTGTAGAGGGTGTGATTCTATTCTATTAGAATCATGGTATAGGGAATCCTTTGATAAAGTTAATCATCTTTTTTGTAACGTGAATAATAACTCCGTACTTTGATTGGTGGGTTTCAAATCTCATATTGTTTAAAGCAGAGAGCAGCTTGATAAAACTGGTAAAATGGACAAAAGGAAGATTTTCCATTTTAAGCACTTCTGTCCTTTTATCACCCTTTACCTTCATTGTGCAACACTGTGGAAGAGACCGAGAGACCTGGGAACTGGAGTTGTTTATAAATAGTTGCTGCCCAAAAGCCCTTGCTGCTGCTGTGTGACTCAAGGGTTTTACCCTATGAATAATGAAAAAAAAAATTTAGTCTCTATGGACTCAAACTAATGTAATAATAACAGTCTCCCTGGACCTCTTGTGTTGGAAATAAAATCTTTGCTAAGGTAGCTTAGCAGCCACATTTGCTGACAACCAAGCCCCAGGTGACAAATAGCAGTCTCTTCTGTACTGACCGCCCAACTAGACTGTTGGTTGAATGAAGGATTTCTATTGTTGTACTGTTTATAATCAATGCCCCTACTTAGATACTTTTAATAGTATTCTCCTGGATCATCATGGTCCAGTACAGAAGCAAAGCATTTCTGCTTTTCTGGGTCTCTACCCCCTTCCTAGAATTTCCGAATGGAGTCTTGATATTCAGACTGCATGGTCATCCGTTTCACAAGAATAAAGTAAAAGCTTGGACAGAGCTAGGAGAATTCTTATAATGTCAGAGCTATCAGACATGAGTTGCTTTATATACCAAAGATTACAGCCAATAATTCATTCACAAAGGCAGCTTCTGTGACATATACAATGTGGCTTCAATATGTCAGAATCCACGAGTCTGTCTAATTACTTTTTGTTAGAATTTATATTTTTCTCTAGGTCATTAGATTCCTTTAGATGGATGACTGAGACCTTGAATAATAAGAATTCCCTTCCCTCAGTCCCTTTTACCCCAACTTGGAGGTTAATTTTTTTTTTAATCGAGCTGAAGAAATCTGTAATTCTTCATGGTTTTTACTCTTTTGTAGCAACAGAGTTAATGTTCGTATTTCCAAATTCTATTTTATCCCTATGTTATGAGTACAGTGTTATCTATAATACCCTAAACTTTGTCTTTATAACTGTGAAAATATAGAGATATGACTGTATTTACAAGTGTTTAAATGAAAATATAGCTTTTCAGCTTGCACCTGTGCAGGATGCAAGCTACATCACTGTAGATGGATTTCAAATGAAAATTGAACCGTTAAGCATATGGTGAGGAAAGTGAAAGAGAAATGTGGACACATGTGCAATTATGTTCTGTGTTGAGAAAACCTATTTGACTTGTAAGAACTGGGAACATGTTTAAAATTGCAATTGACACTTATCTTTAGCCAAAGGAACTACAGCAATTGTTTTGTATAATCCCAGATTACATGGTGAGAAGGCATTTACCTAAAAACTGATAAACGGATGAAAACAAATCTATGTAACATTGTTTATTACACACAAAATTTGTATATTATATATATACTTACATATATATACTTACATATACACATGTATATGTATACATATACATATGTATATACATATACATATATATGCTTACATATGCATATACATACACACATACAAACAGATACATATGTATGTACAAACATACATGTATATATATATATAAAATGAAATACATCTTCGTGTATGACTATAAAAAATAGGCAACTTGTTTTACATTATTTAAATATTTGAATAGAAACACTGGAGCTAGCATAAGAAGTTGTGCAAAGCAGAACAGATGATCCAAATGTAATCCTATCCTAAACTGCAGGAGAGTTCCTAGCAACAACTGGTTCTCTCTCTGCTGGAAGGGGTTGTTGAGGAGGGATATTTAGAAAAAAATTCTTGGGAGTCCCCAAAAAGGGTTATTATTAAAAAAAATTGAGTCAATAAAAACTGAGAGTGTGAGAGAAAGGCTGAGGGCGTAACTGTATGAGAAAGGAAAACAATGATTTAATTTTTGTTCGATGATGAATGGAAGTTTATCATGGTTATCTTCATTTGTATCTTCTTCCTCTTGATATAACAACAGATATGTTTCATACATCAATGTTAAAATGATAAGAAGGACTTAGAGGTCAGAGAAATCTGGATTTAAATACCATTTCAGATATGTAGTACCTGAGTGATCTTGGCAAATGAATTAAACATTTAAACTTCATTTATTTAATCTGTAACACAAAAGAACTGGACTAGTTGGCCTCTTAGATAACTTAATACCTCACAAATACTTTTAGATATATCCTCTTATAATTCTAATTAAGAAGCAATTCATTTTTTAAAAGTATTTATTAGAACTGTGCATAACCAATCATGGACTAAAAGCTGAAATAAACTCAAAACCATTTATTCTAAGCATCTCATTTAAGAAATGAAGAAACGGAGGCACTTGGAGGTAGGAAGGTTTGTTAAATCTCACACAGATAGCAAGGACAGAGCTGTATATTGTAAGAATGTTAAAAACCAACTAAGAAATATTCACCTATGCCATTGTTGTTAAGAATGAACAACAACAATAAAAGAACACAAGAGCATGCCTAGTGACCTTGGGGGTTATAAAGGCTCCTACCTCTCTCATTCATTTTGGACTTATTCAGATAGAAAAGGGAAAATGACAGCCAATATGCCAATTTAGCTCATTCCAGATTTTATTATAGCCACATTTTCTTCTCTCCTTCCCTTTCTATTTTACTATGACAATTTATAAAGCAAACAGCAACAACAGCAAATTGAACTCATGAGGCTTCACATAATGATCTTGAGATTTTTTTTTTCCAGATATTGGTGAAAGAAAATTTTGTGGAATTCAAATGATCTAATTCCTGCCAAATTGGATTGACCTCAGGCTAGCAGTCAAATAAGATTCAGAATTCCTATATTTTTTTGCAAAGTCCAACAGAAAATTTATCTTATCATTAATGATTTGACTTTTTACTGATTAAAAATCCTCTAAGTAAAATTAATGTAGTATTAAAAGAAATCCACACTGAATCATAATATTAGCTTATTCCCTAAAAATGTTGTAACAATTTCTTTCTAATTTTTTAACAGAAAACTTGTCTATTTCTTTACATATTCTTAAAGCAAAAACCTTGTTAGGGCTCCTGTTTCTTACGTTATTACATTTATAAAAGGCTGGAAAGATCCCAGTAACTTTTTCTGTCTGTCACATGTGTATATCAAAATCTTAACTCAGTACAATTAAATATCCGCTATTAGCTGAATGTAACAAATGGCATAAAGAAAGTAGCAATGCTTTGCCATTTTTAGGTATTAGTTTTGTTTAGTTGTTCAAGCAGTTCTGAATCTGCCTATAATCAAAGATTATCATTAAGTTTTTTTTTTAAGGTTTTTCTCAAATTACCCTTGAGAAGTTAATGGAATCACAGAATCTGATTTGGAAAAGATCTTAAAGATCATTTTGTCTGTTCTGTCCCTTAATAGGAATCCCATCTAAGGCATTTTACACAGGTAGCCATTAATTCTCCCTTTCAGTTCTTCTCATGATGAAGAAACTGCAGCGTCCTAAAATACCTTGTCCAGTTTGGCACTACTTTCTAGGATTTATTTTCCCCAGTTTACATGATTCCTAAATCTGCCTTGCTACAACTTCCATCCATAAGTCTTAGGTTGTTTGTTTTTTTCTAAGGCCAAGTCTTACTCATTTCCTATATAGTCCTTCAGTTTGACCAAAAACAGCTATCACTTTGTGCTTAAGCTTTCTCTTTTTTAAACTAAATATCTCATTTCCTTTATTACCTTCTTTTGGCATTATTTCTAGTATTTTCATCTTCCTAGAACCATAGATACACTCTAGTGTATAAATGACCCTCCTAACATAGGCTACACAAGATTTGGAACATATTCTAGTTGTTGTAGAACTAGGAAAATGTCTCATTCTACACATTTTAGGTTTAAAATTGTAGAAAAAGTATATTAGTTTTTTGGTTGTTATGATGACCCTATTAGGTCAAATTGAGCTTACAGGTCATGAAATCCTTTGTATGTAGATAATATCTTCATATGAACTAATGTGTATGATGATGCTATACACTTGTGAAGTTGATTTTTAGAAACTGTGTAAGAATTTAGATCTATTTCTCCAACTCCACTGAGTCATCTTGATATGATAGTGACCCTGACTTCTCAAAGAATACTAGTGTAAGTGAGTTCTACAAAACCAGAAAGGTTGTGATTTGAATCCTAATGGAAGATTGTCTGCTGTTTGTGGACCAAGACTATCCATGAATGTAGAGGTGTATCCTTCAATTCTTAGACCAAACCAAACAATGAAATAACAAGAAGAATGAATCTTAAAATATTTAGACAAACTTCTAGGCTATTGATACCTTTTTTTCAGATCCTGAATTTACTGTCCAGTCTATTTTCTATGACTGCAGTTTTTGTGGTATCTGAAAAATCTTTGAAGAACACTATCTGTGCTTTTCTCTAACTTAGTGACAGGTACTTTCTAGTAAAGGCAACAGAATGAGACGTTCACATATTTCTGCTTTATTAATGTTACTTGAAAAAAGGTTGAAAATGATCAAACTGGTAATGCCTTCCCAGTCTCACCCCAAATGCAGCAAAAAGCACGTGAAAAAGCTAGCACAGCTGAAACTCATGTGGAAAATAAAGTCAAACCTTATAAATCAAGAGAGGTTCCCAAATAAATTACTGGCACACTGGAAGAGATGAAAGAAGAACTAACAGTTTCAAGAAAGTCAATTAAGGTTTAGTAAAAGAAGAGCAAGAAGAGAGGGTAGTGGAAATCATGGGATAGATTTGATCTAGAATTAAAAGATGTTGGAAAAATATTGAGGACAATAATGAAGAAGATTATCATTATGTAGAATACACTGGAAAATTTGAAAATATAGAATCTACCAACAACAAAAAAAACCAGAATCTACCAACAAAATAATAGAATTTGCCAGCTAAAAAAACAATATGGCAAATGTGGTTCAAATTTGAGGTTTACAGACATAGGCTTAAAATAATTGAATTATTCAACAATATCAAATAAGCAGAACCAAGTGATAGACTTCATCAAATTACATTCATCTCAAAACAGCTGATAGTAAAAAAATACATATATAAAAGCAAATTTATTTTACCACAATATTTCAGAAGTTATTAAATAAAATTTCTCTCAAATCAGCAAAAGAAAAAGGAAACAAAATTAAAAGAATCCACAGGATCCTAGCAACACATAATCCAGAATTCAACATTCCTGGTTACACTGTCATGAAACTTTTAAAAATGTCAATAGGAAATTATAAAAAAGACAATTTCAGAGAAATCTAAAAAGCCTTGCATAGACATATACCAAGTTAACTGAGCTGAAGGTGGAGAAAAATATAACATTTAAATAAAATATAAAATTTTGAAAGTCTTAAGCATTCTGATCAAAGCAATGATCAATCATGATTCTAGAATTCTTATGATGAAGTATAATAGCCACTTCCTGATGAAGAAGTGATGGAACTTGATGTTTAGAATAAGATAAATATCTGGACATTGCCAATGAGGGAATTGGTTTTGCTAACATTGTACATGCTTGTTGTAAGGTTTGGGTCTTTTTCCTTAATCGAATCCCTTTTCTTTTTACTACCCTCCTATTTAAATTCTTTTAAAAATAGACATCAGGAGGAATAATGGAGGGAAAATAAATGTTACTTGAAAATACTGCAGTAAATTAGAAATTATTTAGAAAGCCGAGTTTTTAGAATCTCATTCATGCAATGATGAGGTTTCACAGTGGAGTTATATGAGGTAGAAGCATAAAGGAAACAAAGCAAGGATGATGGAAAAAGGCAAAGAAGAAAAGGCAAAGTAATCCCAAAGCAAATTCCAGGCTTTGTTAAATGGACAGTCTAAATTAAACAAACTACATGAGCATTAAAACAAGTTGATATAACCAAGTTTACTTTAATAATGAATAAAAAAATGTGCAGAGGAAATGTGTGCTCATTTTTATAGGACAATTGTAGAAAAGCCAAATGTATTATAAAGCTTATAAATCAATTAAATTCTTCAATTTAGAAAAAGTAGAAGGAAAAACAAAATACATATTTGTCCCAAAATGAAGAAAAAAGATTTTAATGGAATAAATTTCCATAGTCAAAATCAAAGGACTTGATTCATTAAAAACAAGATGAAGATTGTGAATAACAAAAATCAGGTTCTTAAAACTAATGATCAGAAGGCTGCTGAGAAAATATATTTTCCATAACTATGTCATGTAAAGATTCAATACCTAGAATCTCTGAGAAACTTACATATACATTTGCTAGATTAATATATACATCCTAACTGACTTTAACAAATGTTTTTTGTAAGGAACGATGAAAATTGTTAATGATCACATAAAAAGAATTAAGTTTCATAATCATAAAAATGTGAATCAAGAAAATTTTTACGTTTTACCTATCAAAAAGGTGAAATAAAATACAAAACCCAATACCATTTAATTGTGGCAGGACTTTGTGGATTGCTATTGAAACTGCCGGCTGTGACAAACATTTTGCATGTTAAACTGACAATAATAGGAGGCACAAAACTAATCAGTCCTTTTACTCCAAAGATTCCTTTGCTAGTAAATCATCATGAAACATGATGGAAAGGAAAAAGATTTATCTCTAAAATATGCATAGCTATGCATATATATTCATTTGTCAAACCTATTTGAAATAGCGAAATAAATTTTAAAACTTGAAAAAGTACATATGTAATACATGAAGTATAGCCAAATAAATCAAGAGCTATTAATGAAATGAAATACCTTGATGTTATAAAACTCAAAGAAACATCCCTGTGATGTGATATTACTAGAAACAGAATCACATGTACATTGGCTATATATACATATAGAAGCAAAACTGAAATAAGTGGATATTTAAAAAGCCTCAGGAAAGAATAAACAAAAAAACCCATTTCCCTGCTTTCTTATTGTCTATTTTCATTTGATCTTAATTTGTAAAGTACTAAGGAATTAAAGTAAAATTTCATCAATAATTTTGTTTTTTATCCCTTTTCTATGCTGATGGTTATTGCTGAGGATTTTAATTATCTCCCCTCAATCCTGTCAATTTCTAATGATTGATCAGTCAACACATCTTGAATCTACCTAATTGTTTTTGTTTTTGTGTTTGTCCTTAGTTTTCAGAGAAGACCATGACACCAAAGGAATGATGACACGACTGACATTGGACTTTGTCTTGAGTGAGGGAGGGTTTTGCAAGGTCACCAGTCTCACTTTCTCTTCCTGAGCCATCTGGATCCAGTGACCAGATATTTCTCAACATGACTGGAGAAGGCCCAGGATGCAATAGGAGACCTTGGTCTTTTTCTCTTAAGGTCTATTCAGGTACTCACTTAGAGTGAGGTGATGCCCATTCAGCGAATAGGCTTCTTTAAGATGTAATCAGGGAATGGCCCTTTTAACAAGCAAAAGAAAAAAATATATGAGTAAATCAAGTTGGGAGGGAAAGAGCTATAGTTATTATTGACAATTACTCTTAAGCCAGGAGGATCCAGAAAATAGCCATTAAGTAGAGTTTGGGCAGGGACCTATTGTTGTGCAATGTATGGGCTTCAGAGTGCCCTGGGATTAAGGTTTTGGGGAAAGACAGAAATGAAGGAAGGAAAGAAGGAAGGAAAGAAGGAAGGAAAGAAGGAAGGAAGGAAGGAAGGAAGGAAGGAAGGAAGGAAGGAAGGAAGGAAGGAAGGAAGGAAGGAAGAGAGGAAAAGAGAAAGAAACAGGAAACAAAGAAAGAAGAACAGAAATCTAGCCAGTAAACCCAAAGTTAACTAGGTATCCAAATTTACCTTCCTTGGGAGAGGAGAAAGAAGCAGGGGGTTGGGGGTGGCAAACAGAAGGGTCCCTATTCAGGCAGCTTGGTATACTCACAGACTGTATTTGCCCTTCATTTTTTTAGGTTTAATTAGTTTTTAGAAAGGAGATTTTTTTTTCACATTAGTCATATATTCTTTTATTTGAAGTAATAAATTAATTCAGATTTATAGCAGCATAGTGTTAGTAAATACATACTTATTCTAAATATTACAGCCTCACTTCATAACACAGTTGTGCTATATTGTAAACTCCAAGGATTCATTGAATGTTTGATTTTATTTTCCACTGTACTTTCTCTACCTCAAGGACTTTAGGGGAAAAATAAAGGATATAATGTCATCTGTAGGGAATAGTTTATTAGTAGCCAGGAATTTCAGTAAAAGTTAACATTCATCTCTCCTGAGACACTTGTGAATCTACAAACCCATTCTGCTAATATTTGAAAAGATTTAAAAAAAAAACAAAAAACTTCATTCCCCACCCCACCCCCTTAAAGAGATGAAAATATAGTGAGTATCCAGCCTATTTCTCATGTAGCAAGGCAAACCTAAAAAGCTCCAAAGCCGAAAATACAAAATCCACTAGACACATATAAAATGGATTATCAGGGAATGAGAAGCAATCAGAATATATTCTTAATCTTCAGACCTTATGAAGCCCATAAATTGACCCATTCTCATACTTTGAGTAATTGAAGAAAAGGCTAAATTTCAATTAGAGGTTAGGGAAAATAAAGATATACTTTTTTTTCCCATCCAAGTTCACAAACCTCTGAAATCTATCCATGACCCCTTAGTGTTAAGTGTTTAGGGGAAAAGCAGTAGTAGCCAGCATTTATACAGCACCTGCTAGATGCCAGATACTTTAGGTGCTGAGCATTTAACAAACATTATTTCGTTTGATCCTCATAACATCCCTGTGAGATATGTGCCATTGTTATGATTTTGCAGTTGGCCAAGCTGAGGAGAATATAGGTAAGTGATTTACCCAAGGTCACACAGCCTGTGAATGTCTGAAGCTGAATTTGAATTCAGATCTTCCAGTCTTCAGACCCAGTGCTTTATCTACTATGGCACATAATAAAGAGCCACTACGATTCCCCTGGAAACTCCTCTCAGAGCAATAGTACAATATAGAATATTGCTTTGGTCTGACTTACGATCTTTTAAATTTCCGCATCACTCTTAAGTGATGTGTTGTATTCCTATACCTTTTTTCTGTGAATGGTTTATTTTTTAGTTATATTCCAATGGGTTCAAATCTCTCCAATTTTGTGAGATCATCCAGGTATGCAAACTGTAACCTGTTCATATTTGTTTCTTCTGTGAGCCTCCTATTCATAACCTCCAACAAGTTCACAACACGGGTTTACTCAACATGGAGGGCAGGGGCTTTGTGTTCCCTTGACATTGCAAGGATTCCAGTGGATCACGTCATCTGAGCATTGGTTGGTTGTTCCTCCTTGCCATTCCGCCCAGCTCATCTTTTTTATTGACATTACATTTCTCTGATGACATTGTTTACATTGCTTATCTTGTGTAATTCCTGGTTTGTAATGCTCATACTGTCCATGAATCTTCCCCTTAATCTTCTTCAGTATTTTTTTGAGGGTTTCCTTTAGCAAGCTGTTGACTCATTTTTCATGATTTTCTTGTGTTGCTCTCATTTCTCTTCCCAATTTTTCCTCCGCTTCTTTTACTTGATTTTCAAAATTCTTTTTGAGCTCTTCCATGGCCTGAGACCACTGCATATTTGTTTTGGAGGTTTTGGATGCAGAAGCCTTGACTTTTAGGTCTTCCTCTGATAGTATGCATTGTTCTTCCTCATCTTTAAAACTTTGGGCTTCTTTTCTCTCTGAGGTCTCTTGTTTTCCTTTATAACCTTGAAAAGCACTATGACCATAGGCTTCTTTTTCAACTCCTCACATTTTCTCATTTTACAGACTTGGTGGCTATATTTTCATTTTTTTCAGTAAATACATTCACCACAATTAACCTTCTGTTGGCAAGATTCACATATTCCACATCGCTTTCATTTCTTCTTTTCTAAAATAGGAAGCAAAGTAGTGTGGGAGAAAGGACAAGCGTAAGAGGTGGGACTGAAAAATGCCGTGGATACAGAAATCACATTGGTTGCACTGATCCAGAAACTTTCTCCATCCATTTGGCCAGGATCACTTGGTTCCAATTTAGGGTCTTCTGATAAAGGATTTGATTCTTTGTTCAGTTCACTCTCAGGGATTATTGTGAAATTATGACTGTTGGATGGAAATTGTGAAAGCAAGCACATATCACATGGCTTAAGCATCTCTTGATCAACTATACCTGTTATGGCAGCAACCGTACTTTTCTCAAAGTGTGGTAATGAACTAGCAATCTGACCTGAGTCCAAAGTCCAAGTTTGCATAGCACCATGGGCCTCTAGCAGGTCTGAAGCAGTGTTTTGGGTCACAGATTGGTCTAAAGAACCATGAATGGCCTCTTTCTGGTCTGCTCCTACTAAGAGGTATTCTGCTAAAGAGGTAGGAAAAATGGACCTACTAGGCACAGTTATATCTTGGAGATCCAGTTCAGAGTTGCCTTTGTAACAGGAGGGTTGATATGAATCAGGTTTCTCCTTCAATGAGTCTAGATAAGAGTCAGCCAGTTTAAGAAATTTTGCTCTTGAGTCCAAGTCTTCTAACTGCATGTTGGGACTTGATTTAGAGGTCACTACATGAGCAGCATTTTTAAATAAAGGAATAGTCATTGAGTCTTGGGCAAGAGCTTGAACAGGGTCACTTGAATCATTTAATAACTTTTCAAGGAACAGACCCTCACACTTACAGTTCTCTTCTAAGACCTCAGAAATTTGAGTTAGTAAGCTACTATGAGTAGGAATACTTTTCATGGGATTCTCTGTACATTGGAACCAAGTGGCAACTTCATTAAATGGCATATTTTCTTGTCCATTATCTTTGTTTGGGGCTGCAACAGAGGTAACAACTATTGGATCCTCTTTGTCAGGAGAAATTAAGCTTTCTTGTGACTTATCTGTCTCTTTTACAAATTCTGTATGCTCTTTGGACTCTGCCAGGACCCCATATTTTCATTTATCTTCCTTTTCCAAAGTCTTAGAGGATGGAATTTTCTCAGGTCTTATAACAACCACTGGAGGTCAGGACAGGCATTGAATTGGAGAGGTTCTTCAAAGAGACATTTGAAGCCACTGCAGGATAAGGACTCTGGATTCTGGAAAAGGACATCAGCTTGATCCAGACTCCTTCGAGCAACTCCAGCTCTTCTCAGAAGACTTCTTACTGGCACAGGTGGTTTTGTTTTTGAGTTTTTCTTAACATTATTTCTTTCTTGCATCAGCTGTTTTAATTTCCCAGTACTCAGAGCTTTTACCAACATATTGGTCATATTCTTGGATGCCTTATTTAGTTGGCTGGTTTTCTTTTTGCTTAGATCTTCCTTTCTGACTAATTTGGAAGATCTCCCATGGAGGGAGCAAGACATAACTAACAAGAAGAGGAAAATGGAAAAGGACAGGGTACAAATTGATGAGCCCTTCCAAAAGTCTCACTTCACCTGAAAATTTGGTTGTTCCTCATAGCTGAGCTCTGTCATAGCAGTGTTTGCATCAGGCTCAAAGCATTGTCAATCTGGAGCTTGTAAGAGAGGGAGACCCCAAGCTTGATGGCTGTACTATCCACTGTGGAAAGGCAAAAAAGGGTTGCATGACTTAAGGCAGAGAGGGGAGTTCCAGGCAGGCTGAACAGAGACTAAGGGGAGGCTAGGGGACAGAGGTTTGTGCTCACAACTCAAGAGCAGAGCAAATTGGGCTATAGTTGGTGCTTCTCCCCAGAAGGTCAGTGCTGTGAAGGAGCAGTGTGTCTCCTGGACAGACCTCTGGGAGTGAAGCTTCAGCTCTACTCTTGCTGGACTCAGCTCTATGAAGCAAAAAACCTAGAAAGGAGATTTTTAAGAATTATTTAATTTACTTTAACTTTCAACATTCATTTCCACAAGATTTTTAGTTACAAATTTACTCCCCATCTCTCCCCTCCTCCCACCTCAAGACACTGTATATTCTGATTACCCCTTCCTCCAATTTGCCCTCCCTTATATTACACTACTCCCTTCCCTTATCACCATCTCCTCTATTTTCTTGTAGGGCAAGATAGGTTTCTATACCCCATTATGTGTATTTCTTATTTCCCAGTTGCATGAGAAAACAATTTTTAACATTCGTTTTTAAAACTTTGAGTTCCAACTTCTCTCCCTTTTTCCTTCCTCAAACATGCCCACTGAGAAGGCAATCAATTCAACATAGGTTATACATGTGTAGTTATGCAAAAGATTTCCATAAAAGTCATGTTGGGAAAGACTAATTTTATTTCCCTCCATCCTATCCTCTCCACATTTATCTTTTGACTGTGTCTCTCCCCAAAAATATTTACTTTGAATTACCTCCTCCTCCAATTTGCCTTCCCTTCTATCCCCTCACACACCACTTATACCCTTCTCCCGTACTTTCCTGTAGTGTAAGATAGATTTTCATACCAAATTGAGTGTGCATGTTATTCCCTCCTTAAGCCAAATTTGATGAAAGTTTCACTTTTTGTTCCTTCTCACCTCCTTCCTTTTCTCCTCTATTGAAAAAAAAAAAAACTTTTTCTTGCCTCTTTTATGAGAGATAATTTGCACCATTCCATTTCTCCCTTTCTCCTTCCAATATATTCTTCTCTCACCCCTTAATTTTATCTTTTAGATATCACCCCCTTCCTATTCAACTCACCCTGTGCCCTCTGTCAATATGTATACAATCCCTCCAACTACCCAAATACTGAGAAATTTCTCGAGTTACAAATATTAACTTTCTATGTAGAAATGTAAACAGTTCAACTTTAGTAAGACTCTTTATAATTTCTCTTTCCTATTTACATGTTCATGCTCCTCGATTCTTGTGTTTGAATGTCAAATTTTCTATTTAGCACTGGTCTTTTCATCAAGAATACTTGGAAGTTCTCTTTTTCATTGAAGGATCATTTTTCCCCTGAAGTATTATACTCAGTTTTGTTTGTTAAGTGATTCTTGCTTTCAATCCTAGCCCCTTTGACTTCTGGAATTTCATATTCCAAGCCATTCTATCCCTTAATGTAGAAGATGCTAGATCTTGAATTATCCTGATTGTATTTCCAAAATATTCAAATTGTTTCCTTCTGCCTGCTTGCAATATTTTCTCCTTGTCCTGGAAACTCTGATATTTGGATACAATATTCCTAGGAGTTCTCTTTTTGGATCTCTTTCAGGAGGCTCTTGATGAATTCTTTTAATATTTATTTTACCCTCCAGTTTTAGAATATCAGGACAGTTTTCCTTGATAATTTCATGAAACAAGATGCCTTGGCTCTTTTTTGATTATGGCTTTCTGGTAGTCCCATAATCTTAAAATTATCTATTTTCCAGGTCAATTGTTTTTCCAATGAAATATTTCACATTGTATGTTATTTTTTCATTTCTTTGGTTTTGTTTTATAATTTCTTGATTTTTCATAAACTCATTAGCTTCCATCTGCTCCATTTGAATATTCAAGGAATCATTTTCTTCAGTGAGCTTTTGGATTTCCTTTGTCATCTGACCAATTCTCCTTCTTAGGGCATTCTTCTCCTCATTGATTTTTTTGGATTTCTTGCCATTTGGGTTAGTCTATTTTTAAAGTGTTATTTTCTTAAGCAAACAGTTGACTTGTTCCTCATGACTTTCTTGCATCACTCTCATTTCTCTTCCCAGTTTTGCTCTACTTCTCTTACTTGATTTTCAAAATCCTTTTTGAGCTTTTCCATGGCCTGAGACCAATTCATATTTTTCTTAGAGACTTTGGAGAAACTTTAACTTTGTTTCTTCTGTTTGCATGCTTTGTTCTTCCTTGTCACCAAAGTAAGATTCTATAATCTGATTCTTTTTCTGATTTTTGTTCATTTCCCCAGCCATTTACTTGACTTGTGAGCTTTTGTTAAGGTAGTTCTCTCCTTCCAGTGGGGGTGGAGGGGAATGTCAGTTGTTTGATCCCCCCATCTCGCCAATCTGTGGACCGAGAGCTCCAGATACAGCGGATGCCCCTGCTGCTGTTGTGGCTGCCAAAGGTTCCTCTACCCCCAACCTCTCTGCCACCCTGGGGCTAGCGCTGGACCACTGCACTCTCCTGCACTGGTCCCACAGGTTTTTTCCACTGACCTTACAATTTAGCCCCAGTGTTTTGGGGTCATGAAATCCGGAAACCATCACAAGTGAGAGAGATTCAGTTCCCCCAAGGCCTTCTCAGGTCTCCTCCATGTACTCAGACTCACAGGGACTGTGCTCTACTCCCATCATGATAGACACTTCCCAGTGACCTTCCAGGCTGTCTTGGGCTAGAGATTTGCTTCACTTCATCATTCTGTGGGTTCTGCAACTCTAGAATTTGTTTAGAGCCATTTTCTACAGGTATTTGGCTGGGCTTGGGGGGAGAGCTCTAGAAAGTTCATGCTGTTAGTCTGCCATCTTGGCTCCATCTTCCTGTCCTTCATTTTTGAGGAAGACCATGATATCAGAAAAAATATGCCATGACTAATTGTACTAACATTTATCTCACATTCCTCCCTCTAAGTCATAAGACTAGCATGAACAATTAAGTGACATGATTTACTGGCATCGGGATATTCTATGTCAATGGAATTCTCCCTGTCTATATCATTATATTAATTGTTTCAAAGAAAAAGAAAGTAGGCTGTTTGGTTCCTCCTTAATTCTGATTCCTTCCCGTGGTAGGTTATCTTCAATTTGTCCTGTATATGGATTGTTTGTATATAGTTGTTTAGATGTTGTCTTTCCCCCATTAGACTGTGAGATCCTTAAGGACAGGAACTATCTTTTTTTGCTTTCTTTGTGTTCTCATTGCTTATCCTAGTGCCTGACACATAGTAGGCACTTAATAAAGTGTTTTGAACTTCTGAAGTGTTCTTTATGAAGTTACTGGCTCAGCAACTATTGATTCCCATTCTAAATGCTCACAATACTTCCCTTAAAACAATACCTTTTATAATTTGTTATGATATAGATATAGATATATGTAATGAATTTTTAATTAAATTATATATTTTCATCATCAATGAAAGTAGCCATCATATATAAGCAAGAATTCCTTAGTAAATGGATGTGCTATACAAATAAATATAATTGACACTTAAGAATACAACTTTGGGAAGAGTGGCTGGACTACACCAAGTCTGTACTGGGGAAATGTTCCAGAGTTAATGAATTCTTAAGGGATTGTTTTTCAGGATATTTCAAGTATGAAGATAGAGCAAAAATATCATATATGACATTGATAGTTCATTTCTTCCAGTCACGTCTGACTCTTTATGCCTACATTTGGGACTTTCTTGGCAGAGATACTGAAATGATTGTCATTTTCTTCTCCATCTCATTTTAATGATGAGAAAACAGAGATAAATAGGATTAAGGGTCTTGCCCAGAGTTACATAGCTAGAAAGTGTCTGAGGTCAAATTTGAACTCAAAAGATGAGTCTTTCTGACTCCAGGCCTAGTATTTTATCCCCTAAGTGAGCTAGCTTCCCCTAGATGGCATTGGTGTCACCAAAAGGAGAATCAGAGAACATAAGTAACTACTAACTGATACAAATATTAATTTTTACCATGAATAGACTATTGAGATTTGTTTTCTATACTTTCTAAGAGATACCTTAGTGAAACCTTGAGAGGAAAACAGAAAAATTTTGAGGAATGATTCTCTACAATAGTCATATTAGTCATGCCTGTACATAAAAAAGATGGATGTGCAAAGAATGCAAGTATATTTATTGGTTATTGATTGCAAAGAAGAACTTACCTTCGTAAAGCAAAGCATGACCTTAAAGGGCATTCACATTGTTAAAGCATGTACCTAGAAAAATGAAAGCCATCATACTTCCCCATGACCAGTCTTCAAATGCATTGAACAGTGCTTATATCTCCTCTGTGTTCTCTTTCCATTTCCCTATTTCATATACTTGACAATCCTATCTCTTTCTTACTGAAACTTACTTTTCAAATAAGGACAATTGGTCTAAAGAGGACACTAGTCTCTTATGTAAGAGGGATTTATTTTTTACTATTTTATGTAAATGACATGGACATGGCAGCCTGATGAAACCTATGGTCTCCTCAGAATAATATTTCAAATGTATTAAATATAATATATCAGATTACAGGGCAGTTAACATATTGAAATAGTTATCTTTTTAAAAAATCCTGTCCACATACCCCAAGTTAATAATTTCTGTCTCTATTTAGGTGAATATAAAAGGGATTATGTGAAAAGTTGAATTGTAATAGGAACCAAAAGTTAACTACTTTTGAAATAGTCCAATAAATATTACTGAAATACAAGCAAGCACAAATAAAATTGCATCTGTTATGTTAATAATCATAAAATGATAGGCCCTTCAGACCAAAAGAAATGGAAAAAAAATATTTACTATTAATTATATCAGTATTTACTATTAATTATACTATAAATATATAAGACAACCATCCATAAACCAGAGCCCTAACTAACAAGCTGGAATATGCTTAAAGCAGCAAATGCATTCTGAAAGAGATGTGTCAAAAACTGAGCAGAGGGAAAACTCTATAATGGGGGTTTCTGATTAGTCCCATTTTTTAAGGTGAATTTCCATTCTAGCTCTGAACGCTGGAAAATGAGGATATAGATACATCCTCTGAACTCTGACAGGTAAAACAGAAATCGATGAAGTTCAAAAGGCATTCAAGAAAAGGCATTTAATGAGTTCCAGTGAGTCACTTCATGCCATGCAAATCTCTCCAGACTAGCCATCCATCCAATTATTTCTGTGGTACTTATCAGTAAGCTGCAATGGTGGTCAGACAGAAATAGTCTGCTGTAAACAGGGAAACTTGAAAGAGCATAATGAGGGACCTCCTCTGCTTTTAATTTGGAAAGAACTGCTCCAGGTTGGAAGGTACTGAACTTAGTTCACTTGTAACTTTCAGAGGAAAGTGAGTTTCCCCATAAGTTAAAATAGAGGGTTGAGAAAAGAATTCTAATCAGAGAAATATAAGAGAATTCTAATTTTAAAAGTCTATCTTAGAATACTAATGGTTGAAGGGAATTGGAGGCAGCTAAGTGGTATAGTGTATAGTCAGCAAGATCTGAGTTCAAATCTTGCCTCAGATACTTAATAACTGTGTGATCCTAGGCAATTAATTTAACCCTTATCAGTCTCAGTTTCCCCATCTATAAAATTTAGATAATGACACTTCACAGGGTTTTGAGGATGAGTTAACATATAAAAAGCACTTTGCACATCTTGAAGTGCTGTATGAATGCTAACTAGTATTAAGTTCAAGAGAAATATTTTTCATTTCACAAAATAATTTAGTATTTTATTTTTTATTAATTACATGTAAAAGCAATTATCAACATTTGTTTCAAAGACTGAGTTCCAAATTTTCTCACTCTCTCCCTTCCTCTTTTTATTGAGAAAGTAAGCAATTTGATATAGGTTACACATGTGTAATCATGCAAAATATTTCCATATTAATTGTGTTATCAAAGAAAAATAGAGACTAAAATAAAAAATAACAAGAAAAATGAAGAAAAAAATATGCACTTCAATCTGTATTCAGCCTACACTGTGGTCAAAGAAGTTAAGTGATTTTTCTAATCACATAGTTAATGAATGGCTGCAAGTTCACTCATGTTTGACTTTCTGCCTCCCCGGTCACTGTTCATGTCAGTACTTCCAGTGTTCCAAATCAGAGAAAAAGGATTAATATCTCAGTTTTCCTTAAAGTGGAATTATATTGAGAAGTGGAGTATGTAAACCAACCCTTTAAAGAGCTACCTCTACTAAGCAATTTAACAGCAAAGTAAAGCCAGGTGGCACAGAAGATAGAGTGCCGGACAAGGAGACTCCTTTTTCTTGAGTTCAAATTTGACCTCAGATATTAGTTGTGTGACCCTGGGCAAGTCGCTTAATGTTCTTTACCTCAGTTTCTTCATCTGTAAAATCAGTTGGAACAGGTAATGGCAAACCATGTTAGTATCTTTACCAAGAAAACCCTAGATGAGGTCAGTAGGACATGACTGAAATGACCAAAAAACTAAAAGTACTTAGCTTCTCAATAACAATTCATCCATCTGAAGCAGAAGAAAAAAAGAGTTAGTTGCCAAAGATTGTCTCCTTTACTTTGCTTCATTTTCTTTGTTTTGAGCTTTGGCACTTTTAGCATGTATAAATGCTTTTAATGTCTTTTTTTGTTGATGCATAGAAAATCAAGTAGCATTTTAAGAGCTGGTATTTGCAGTTAGATAAGTTATTAGACATGACATTCTTAACTATCTCTGAAACAGTAATGATATGACTCAATTCTTTTTCTCCTGTGAACTCTTTTAGTGTATTATGCCATGATGGGAATTATTTTATACATACCTCTATACTAAATTTCAATAATCTTGTTGTCAAATTATAACTTTTTATGACAGATATCAGTCCTATATAATCATAAATTCTATACATATTAAGTTCACTGAAGGCTTCTAACCAATTGCAACTCATGTTTCCCATTACAAGGGATGTCTAAAGTTTTTTATTATTATTATTATTTTAAAGTTCTTTAGTGTATTAGAGATTGAGAAATGGAAAGGGTAACTGTAACATTAGTATTCTTTTCAAATATGCTTTATGAGGTCAATGTTACAGATGCATTTTGTCTAAGAATCTTAAATTAGTTATCCATAAATTTGAAAAGAAAATGTTAGCTCTTAAATTTTTAGCCTTATTTTTAAAAATATAAATTAAAATAACTAACCCTCAAAAAATTTATACCAAAAATAAGTAATTTTTTTAAGTTTACTTTGTTTTCTCTTCAAAGAGAAACCTCTATAGAATGCTTTGTCTTAAATTGTTTGAGTATAAGGAGTGTTCAGCATAGGATTCACTATACAAATAAGTAAACATAAATGATACTGGAGAGTAAGACCCATGTCTTGGATATAAACACTAATAAAGACAAGAAGTTGTTTCACATAGAGAAAACCTTTTTATTCTCTGTTTTTTTTCTGTTTCTGTTTTGCTTTTTCTCCATTTGTCTTTTGATTTAAAATTAGGGAAGAATAAAAACTGATGCAGATTGAAACTTTTTTCTTTTCTTTATTTTTCTTGCTTTGAATGTAACAGGATAATATGGCAATATTTTATGTGATTTCAAATATATAGTGAGGATCATATTTCTTAAAATCTCTATGGGTAAAGGAGGGCAGGGGAGGAGTCAGAGAGAATTTTTAGCTGAAATTTAAAAAAATAAAAAACAGAGGAGGAGGGAGCAAGGGAGATGATGGTAATATCTTTATAAAGAAAATGTCATATAGATTATTCAGCCATTATGAACTCTTCATCAGATGGTAGGGATCAGAGAGTATAAGCTGGATTGGACATTACAGACATCTTCTCTATACCCTCATTTTAAAAGATAAGAAAACTAACTCCCAAAGAGGTGAAATGATTTGCTCAACACCACACAGTAGTAAATGAAAGAATCAATATTTTAATTCTAATCCTCTGACTCACAAATGTAAGACTTTTTTTCTTTCTTTGTTACAGCTCTAACTTTTGAGAATGACTTAATTGAGGATAATTATCTGGTTCTTCCATATAGCAGCACCAAACACTATGGCAGGGACAGATTAATTGGTTTTCTACAGCCATTGTCTCACCTAGCATGGTGTAACTTATATTCTTATGTCCTTTTCAACAGTAAGACATAAAAGAGCTCCACACTTCAGAGAAGGAAAGAAATCACCACAGGGGAGCTTTTCTTTAGCATCAAATTCATAATCGAATGGATACTGTCAATTATCTTTTTATTTTTTAACATTTTCATATGAGATAGAGACTATGATTACCCTTGCACAGCATCTCCTACAGAAGGTTTTTTTTATTTATAATCCATTCTACTATTACTATGGTACCTAATAATTTTCAGGTTAACATACAGATTTCATCTTTTACACTAATAAGACATTGTTTCTTTCTTACTCTTTTTGTTAAAGATATACTAAAACAGTAGCATTGTAAAGTCTGTTATTACCAAGAATCCATTTTCATATAGACTTCATCCAAAGAAATTATTCATATACGTTGAAAGGTTAGAATAATAAAAATTAATAACTAAAATCATCATAATGTAAATAAAAAATAAAATAAAATGGGGCTGCATTTTATTTAGTTAAGTATGCCAAACTCCAGAAACTTTACTCTCATAAATGTTTGAGTTTTCCTTTTAAGTTCCTTATATACCTTCTGTTATGATATATCAAACATGACTAATATTCAAATGAGTAGATTGTGTCTATTCGACATTTCTCAAATGAGTGCCTGGCCTACTTAACTGCTGACTACTGCATACTTTGGGGATTAAGTTGATGCCAATGGTGCATGTTGAACCCAAGGCAGTGATGGATTTTATTGTGTTTATTCATTTGTTCTCAAGGTTAATGATTTTGAGGATCTTTTGATATGCTAAGAGTCTTCAACGTGTGCGACTGAATAAGCTATCAAAAAGCTTTATTAAGAAGGGAGAACAAATGCTCTATATGAGGGGGAAACATGGAAGGCTTCAGATTTTTTTTAATCTTAAAACTTAACGTTAAACATAAATATCTACCTTTAGTTCAAATCCCCATAGTACTATCTGCTAATTGTGTACAAACGTGGAGAAAACGTCTCTAAATATTCTGCAAACAATGTTGCTTCTGATGGTATCTTTTCCAAAGTCATAATTCCTCCATTAGAATTTTAGTCTAAATGTGCTTTTGCTTTTTCATGGTCCCTAAGTCATGAATGATAAAATATTAAAATCCAATCTGCTTTTCTTATTTGTTCAATAATTTATTTGACAATTGACCCTTCTAAATGTTTATCCTGTGAGTTATCACTTACCAAAGCTGAATTTCAATTGTTAATTTCAAATGCAAAAGCTCTGGGTAAAATTAGGAATACTAAGAAAGACTCTTTACCTCACTCTCTGAACAGATTTTTAAACATAGTGCTTATCTATGACTGCCTGAAATTGAGCAGCTTGTGTATGTTTCATTCAGCTTAGATCTTCCTTTAAACTGCAACAGTTTGGGATGAGAACTCTCCTTATTGGCATCAACCATTTTGCCAGCTCTTTCCTTAGATTTACATGTTAGAAAGGTCTAAAAAAATGCCTTCATGAATGTCACATTAACCATCTGTTGCAAATATCCTTTCTGTTTCATCAAGTATTACATAAAAAATAGCTGTCCTTTTGTTTTGGAAGAATAAAACTCTGACTTTCCCTTTCCATTGGGTTTATTCCCCCCCCCCCTTTAAAAGCATAGGTTTCTGATGAAAGTAATATAAGCAACTCAATATTCATTTAGGAAGAGATCATTTCCCTGGGTGCAAGATTTCTCCGACATTTATTTCCATATGATTCTCCCCTGAAGCTAGTTTTGTGAGGGAAGCAGTAAAGACTTCTCAGTATGCGGATAAAAATGTTTCTAAGTTACAGTGGAATTTATCCCAAATAATAAATTTTAAAATTAATAACTCAGAAGCAGTTCAAGATTTTTTAAACTATTTGGTGTGGCTGTATTTTTTTTGCCAGTTTTATATATAACAGAATTTAACATCCTTTTTACATAATTTGAGTTCCAAATTCTTCGCTTCTCTTAGGTAGTAAGCAACTTGATATAGATTATATATGTATAAGCATATAAAACATATTTCCTTATTAATCATGTGAAAGTATAGACTAAGAAAATAAAAAAATAAAGTGAAAAATAGTATACTTCACTTTAAATTCAGATTCCCATCACTTCTTTCTTTGGAGGTGGATTTTTTTTTATTATGAGTCCATCTTAGTTCATTATATTGCTGAGAATCATTCACAGTTATCATTGTACAATATTTCTGTTACTCTGTACAATGTTCTCCTAGTTTTGCTCATTTCACATTACATTGGTTCATCTAAGTCTTTCCATGAAACCATCCTGATTGCCATTTTTTATAATACAAGATATTTTTGAAGGTAAAAAAAAGATTAGAGCATCTAATTTAAAAGTTATTGCATAATTTAGAGACATGTTGATTCAGTGACTCAAGTACTGACCTTGGAATTCAAAGATGAATTCAAATCCTGCCTTAAAGATTTGTGTGCTATATTTACTTAGCAAGTCACTTAATATGTCTCAGTCTCACTTTCTCATCTGTAAAAAGAAAAGGAAGGAAGGAAGGAAGGAAGGAAGGAAGGAAGGAAGGAAGGAAGGAAGGAAGGAAGGAAGGAAGGAAGGAAGGAAGAAAGGAAGGAAGGAGAAAATAATTAAATGGTTTGAATTGTTGGTCTCTAAGGTTCCTTCCACATCTGAGTCTCTTATTCAATACTTCTACCCTGATAGAGTCTTAGCATTTGCTGGAGCCACCATCTGATCTCACTCAGAGTCAGAACTGTGGGATGAGTGGGAACAGAGAAGCTGCCTTCCACCATTGTTCTAAGTGTTTTGTACTTCTGTATATTTGGATGTCTTCTCTACTATTAGAATGTAAGATCCTTGAGGATAGGGGCTATTTTTGTTTTTGTTTTGATATCCCCAGTATTTAGCATATAGTTGGGGATTAATAAATGCTAACTGATTTTTTAAATAATATCAAGCACCATTCCACTGGGAAGACAGTTAACACATTTGTAAAGTACTTACATATATCAGAAACTGGCATATAGCACTAGAGAAATAAAGAAATGAGGAAGCCATAGGTGCATGGGCACCACAACTAATAGGTGTAATTTTAAGCATGTGGCATAAAAATTGCAAATAGGGTTTAATGGAGAAAAATTAAGGAATGTTAATAGAAAACTTTTTTACTGTTGCGTAAATTTATAAATCTCATTGTTACACGGTTTTGAACAGATTCAGTTTAAAATGTCCAAATTATTTACACTAAAAATAACTATTTTTAGCAGAGCAGATGTGACAGCTTTATTAAGGTCTTAGTTCCATAACATTTTAGATCTGGTAAAAACCTTAAAGATTTGTCATATATAATCAGAAGGTCATATTATTACTGTACATATACCAACAATAAAAAGAGGGAGTACATTTCGAATTTCATTTGTGAAAATAAAATATAGGCTCAAAAAGCCCAGTATATTTTTAAAGGACCATTTGGACAGATGGATGGGGAAGTTCTACCAAAAGTCACATAACCTTGTCATTAGCTGAATTGCAGCCAATAAAAATGTATCGCCTTTGTGAGGCAAAGAGACTGCGGTTTATTCCTAATTCCCAATTAAAGCTGTGTGAATGACTTCTTGGCCAATTTGTCCTTTATATCTAATATGTCTTTAGGGAAGGAAACCTTTGATGAACTTCCATATGTATCTCATTAGCAATTGATTTAAAAAAAAAAAAAAGGTTTTACATCCTGAATATAAAGAGAGAATTGTTTTCTTTTTTTCAGAATCAAAACTAAAATCGAAACACCAAAATGTATTTTCTCAAATCACAATACTTAGCAGGTAAGTACATCCCAAATACAGTTACTGAAACTCTATCCTACTTAATCACCTCAATCACCTAAACTGGAACCCCGATGACCATTTTGGATCTAAAATAGCACTTGAACCCGAGCTCCATTAAGTCCTCTAAGGATTTGCCTGCTTACTGATCCAGTGGAAATGACATTTTTGAATTAAGGGAACAAAGTCTAAGAAATATGTGAAAGAAATGATCAGTTGATATAAATACTCAAGCATTCCAGGCTTCAGGATGAGAACTATTGATTTGTTTATGCCTTTCTCCTCAGTTTTTCAATGACAAAACTAAACTTTGGAGCTCAACTTTTCACATTGAAACTCAGCCCATTGGCAGGGGCCCCAGAAAAGGAATAAATGGGTTTTATATTAATTTTTAATAACATTTTCCTTAATAGAAATAAGATGTAAAGAAAATAACCAAAATTTTATTTTAATAATAAAATATTGAAAGATTGCAACATTTAATTTTTCCATTTTCACATGAAGACATTTAATTGAATTTTTAGCCTTGAAGGTACTCCCAAAATCAAGTCTACTTTCATGCCCTTTAATAAACTTAATGTTGACTTATTCCTAGTGGTTAAAGGTGGCCACTCAACTTATTAAAGCCATTGCAAATCTGTGTGTCTTACATCAATCACTAAATGATTTATCCAAGAATTTTGAGTGCTTAAGAGATAGCAACGTGTCACACCTTTGGCTTACAAAGGAAAGATGTGAAACAGAGCTTGCCTCAAAAGACTTTAAAATTCAATAAAATATCCCAGATAGCTAAATATGTCATCAAGGGAAACTTAAAACCAAATTCAAAAAGAACAATGGGTTGAAGACAGATTGCAGTGAATCTGAGCTTGTGTTGTTGGACTTTGTCTGGTCAAGCCATTTGTTCCAGCTTAATTGGCACTGAAAAATAGCTTGTTGATTATTTATAACTTCATATAGCTAAAAAATGACATTAAATTGTTTCATGGTTCTCCTTCAAGGTGAAAACATCCCAGGATGGTGGTAATGACACATATGTTTTCATTTTCAGTATTTTTCCATCTTCCCTATCTCCATCTCTCAAGAAAGCACTAGGAAAATATTCATTTCATTCTTTGATACACTATGTTTTGCATATATCATACAATTTTTGATTTCTCAACCTTGCTCCATATCTTTAAAGGAAAAAACAATTCCCATTTACTCTGTTTTCATATGGCCAATTAATCAATTAATGAGATAGTACAATCCTAGGTGGCCAAAGGAAATGCATGTTAAGAATTATATTTTTGCTCATGTAGCTTACATTTTAGTCAAAAAGGTAAATGAAACTTGATGACATGAAGCAATGAGAAAGTCATAAGTTAATCAAGAATGCTATATTGACAATAAATATGAATAAAATATAAGGATACACCAACATGTGTACTGTGAGGCATTGATATAATATTGACCTCCATTTTAACATATGTGGCATCTGAGACCTAGAGATTATGTGATTTGCTGAAGGATTCATAGCTAACAAGTAGCAGAGGCAAAAATATTTTATGTTTCCTATTGTGGAGATCCTTATATGACTTATTCTTGCCTCTTTCTTCTCCCTCAGCGTTCATTAGCAGTCAGTTGCCAAGTCTTATTGATTGTACCTCCACAATATATTTCACAGCCATAACCTTTACCCTCCTGCTTCTGTTCCCGTGTCTAGACTTCTAAACAATGCTTCTGCTTCTGTCTCATGCCCTAGAAATTCCCTCAGTTTTTGAGGCCTCCTTACCCTAAAATATCTTACCACCCCAGTGGCGCTCTCAACCTAGAATATCCCTCTACAAGACCACATCCCTTTCCTATTGGAGAGTTCGTCCTTGGGTCTCCTTTCTGTAGTCCTGTTTCTAACTGCAAGATTTCAAGAACAAGCCTCTCACACAGTCTCATTCTGTAATTCTACCTCACTTCCTGATGGCTCTTCACATTGGAACATCCAACTATCTCAGGGGCTTTCTTAACCTGAAATATATCTCTGCAAGGACTGCTTCCTTCTCTCATAGGAAAATTCCCACCTAAGCCTCTATTTTGTGGCAAAAATTCCAACAATCAATTTCTCATTGCATGAAATCAACCTTTTTCAGAAAATTATGGGCTACCTATTCCCTCTCAATTTCTTCTTGTTAATTGTATTTCAGAATTTTTTTATGGCAAAAGTTAAAGGTGTGTGTGTGTGTGTGTGTGTGTGTATGTATGTGTGTGTGTATGTGTGTGTGTACATGGTTATGTGGTAAAAATAATATTAGCCTTAGCACTTACAAATCTTGGTTTCAAATCCTATCTTTCACTTTCTTTTGAATAAGTCATTTCACCTAAATCTTAGGGACTTCATCAGTGAAATAGGCACAATGATCATATTACTAACTTCTCAGTATTATTGAGAAGATTAAATAGGATCATGTTTATAATGTGATATGATGATGATGATGATGATGATGATGATGATGATGGTGGTGGTGCTGATGATAAACACCTTTTATATAGCACTTCCTATCTGCCACACACTGTGGTAAGCACTTTACAACTGTTATCTCCCTTGATCCTCACAACAACTCTGTAAGGTAGGTGTCATTATTATTCCCATTTTACAGATGAAGGAACTAAAGCAAACGGAGATTAAGTAACTTGCTCAGGGTCACACAAATTGCTAACTTCAGACTACAACTGAATTTAAACTCAGATCTTCTTGAAGTCAGTTCTAGTACCTTATTCACAGTGCCAACTCTGTGACTCCAATTTATGATGACCATAAACACTATATGCCCATTATTATTAATAATATTATCATTTTTTTTTGTTTTTCAACAGGTCTCAACAGTTAAGGTTAGGGACTAGAAACAGTTCTCTGACATGTTTCTTCTTTTTGTGATTAAATAACAGTATTGAAATGATAGCTATTCTTATTTTTATCTGTGTCCATATATTCAATTTAACAACTGTGTGCTAGACCCTAGCAATAAAAAAGATATAAATGAAATAGTCCCCACTCCTAGTTAGCTAACATTCTACTCTAAGAATAAATTATATATTACTATCATTATTATTTTTAATTGCTTTTTTTGTTTGTTACTGTAGACAAGGTTGGAGCTGTGTATAGTATAGAATTTCTCACAATTCTAGAACAAAGGATTTACATGGGCTCCTAGCAGATGAAGTTCCTTTACTGATTACACATGGCTGTAATGAAAGTATGTTTTTTAAAAACATTAACCTGTAATATCCATTTTAATTAATAAATGTATTAATTTATGTCCAAGGAGCTATTTCAAAATCATTATATACAAAAGTGAGTTCTGTATCTATTAACATATTCCCTTTATTCTTGAATACATGACTTCTTACATTGTAAGAAAAATACAAATTGTATCTCCAAGGAATTTAGCAAGATGGTTGATATTTATTTAAATGAGTGATGGGTAAAAAATTTTCTATGTGAAATATTTTGTAAAAAGTAGAAAATAGAAGGTTTTGTGGTGCAAAAGAAGTGATATATGTGTCTTTGTACACTTGTTATGGTCCTCAGACAATTCAACCAATAAGATGCTTCTTCAGGACTTACTTAAGACCACCATGGAAGGTGGTATTTTAGTTCTGAATTACATGCACAATGACTTCCTCTCCTGTCTCCTTATTTTTTATCCCCAAATAAAGCTTAAGACATTTTGAGCATTTCACATAAATGAATTGAATAAAACATATCTAAGCAAGTGTATGACACATTTAGTCTTATAATGGCCTATCACTACCTCCAGTCTTGACATCTTGCTAAACTCTCAAATTTGGGTCCATTTATATTTCAACCTGTAGCCTCAGATCCATCCCAGAACAAATTATGGCCATAGGCAATAAAAGAAGTATATCCATTAATCTATCAACAAGCATTGATTAAGTGTCTACTACGTCAGTCACTATGTTAGTCGAAAATATATCAATAGCATATGTCGCTGACTCAGCTTCATTACTGTTCCTACCAACAGTTTGGTCACCAGCTCCCTCATTCCCACAAATGTAGATACTACTGAGATGAATGTTGATCCAATTTCCTAGTGACTATATTTCTATTTTATTCCTCAATGTCTCTCTGACATAAACCCTGACTTGCATTTTAATTCCTCAATAACCAGAACCCCTGTCCTGTACTGATTTCCTCAGCAACTGGATTCTTGTTCCTCCTTCAGTCCATATTGCCCCTGAATTGTTTTTCTGATCCTAAACACTAGTGCCTCAGAGATTGAATCTTATAATCACAGGAACATAGAAGCTCAGGTTTAAAACAATCTTAGAGCACACTTAGGACAGTTTCTATGGAATGGAATTGGAAAACTGTTATCCTAGAATATGCCAAGCATTTCATTAAGAACTAGAGATATAACTAAAAAAGTTAGGTCCTTTTCTCAAGGAGATTACATTTAGGGAATATAAGTATATTATAACATACTTAAGTATCATATCAATAAATTGTTTTAAAATTTGTAACACCACATATTTTATCACATTAGAGTCTTGCTACAGAATTTTCATGGAGATAGTGTTATAATATTCATTTAAAAGATGAGAAAACTGAAGATGAGTGCAATAGAGACTAGGGTCAAGTTGTTATTAGGTATCTAATGTTAGATTTGAACCAGTGTCTGCTGTGCCTAATATGTCAATTTACCTCTCATTAGATTCTGGCTTCTAGATAGTGAAAGATTCCAGACCTTTGAGCCTTCTGTGATAATACTAACTGAAATATATAATGTTTAAAATTTGAAAAACACATATATTAATACTATTTGAGATTCAAAATAATCTTAAGGTATGTGCCATAGGTATTACGTTAAGTTACAGATAAGGAAACTGAGGCACAGAGTTTAGTGAATTGCCCATGATCACACAGCTGAATCTCACTTTTTCTAACTTTAAGTGTTGCTATCCACTCCTCCATCTACCTCACATGGTACTAACCCTTACCAACACTTCAAAGTTCCTTCTATCCTTCTACTTTAAATAATACAGAGATGATTATTTTTCTACATGATAAAAAGGCTCAAAGTCTGAGATACAATGCTTAATTTGTTCTTTGCTTGCAGAGCAGTTTATTTATGATTTGATTAAGTCCATCAAGCTATTTCTAAGTTGATCAAAAGTTAATTGTGGATTTATGTGAGGCCAAGCAAAGTAATATATTTTTGCTGTTTTTGTTTATACCAGGAAGTACAATGCCTCTGAATAATGTGATTTAGGAGGACCTTTCCCACCCATTGTTGGGCCTCAGAAGATGTGTAGGAAGGTTCAAGACTTCTGTTAATGAGGCGCTGGTTCTCAAGGCATGTGATGCCCTCTGGCTCTAAAATGTGTATAAATACTCTAAGGGTGAGGTTTTACTTTGGGGCTTACTGACTGGAAATGTTTGTTTGACCAAACCAGATTCTGAGCTGCTAAGAACACCCCCCAACCCTCCTTGGAAAACCCAGATGTTCGTGCTTCCCTCTCAGGTAACTGGTCAGAGAGTTGGACCTCTCTGTTGATTTGTGATGTATGTATTGATTATGGTCAGACAGAGGAAGCCATGTCTGTTGATCTTTGATTTTTCTGTATTTCCTCTGAAATTCAGAGTTCTCTGAAGTTTTGACTCCTCTGAATTAGGTGAATGATATATGTGGTTGATTAAAGGAATGATGTAAGTGCTTGATTAAAGTGATTGTTAACCCCTCAAAAGTTGCCTTTCCTTTTATGAATGTAGATCTAAGAACCTGTGATAGCAGGCCCCCAATATATGTTGGAGTGCTTACTGTTAAAATTTACAAAAATATTTATGAATGAATGAAATTGAGAAAATATTTTCTCATAATTACATTTTTGTTAGTCATCATTGAAAATCCAAAGAATTCACAAGCATCCTAATTGTGCAAATAATATTATCAATATAATTCTTATTCTAATAGATATGATTGCATAAAAGGAATAGCTAATCATGCAGACAGAAAAATAAAGTTTTATCATTTGTTTTCTGGTGCTTGTGATTCCTCAAGTAGACTCACGAAACCAGTAAGTCTTTGAATATTAGACGTACAAGGAACACTAAGTGCAGAAATTGAAACCCATCATTTACAAATGAGGAAACTAGGCATAGAAGAATGAGTTGCCCAGGGGCAAACAGCTAGCTAGTTTCAAAGCTAAGACTAAAGAGGTCTTATCCTTAATTTAGTCCTCTTTGTATCATATTATTTAAGTTGACAATCTTGTTTACCTACTCTTTGGCAGATGTTTATGTTTTGTAATGAACTTTATGAAGACGAAAGGGCTTTTTCTTTTTAAAAATACGTTTAATTTTGATTAGGTAATGGAAAGGTAATTAGACTTAAAGAATAATAAATAATTATCACTACAATTCTCATTGCTTTTATTCTGCTAAATAATGTAGTCCTTACTCTACATTCTCTTTCAGGAGCAATATTTCCAAACACAAAAAGTTTTACTTTAAATGAGGGCATGCATTTTGTGAAACATTTGAATGAAAATTTTCTTTTTACCATATAAATAAACATGGTCATAATAATTAAATGAAATTTAACACAACAGCAAATTAACGAATTTTAATTGTTTACCTGCCTGATATTGGAAGAATGAGATAGATTGACCATTTTTATTATTACTGGCCTTAAGGCAAAGTAATAAGGAGTGGGGCATGAAAATGATCTTTTCTACCACATAAGCTTGTCTTATAGTTAATTGTACATTTGTATACTAGAATACCTATAAGTTTTGAGTGAATGTTGTTCACTGGTGTCTGACTTCATGACACCATTTGAGGTTTTCTTGATAAAGATACAGGAGTGGTTTGTCATTTACTTCTCTAGCTCATTTTATAAAATGAGAAACTGAGGCAAGCAGGGTGAAGTCACATAGCTAGTAAGTGTCTGAGGTCTGATTTGAACTCAAAAAGATGAGTCTTCTGGACTCCCGCCTTGGAATTCTACCCACTATACTACCTAGCTATCCTTTTGTGTGAATTATTTGTCTTTATCATTCACAAGACTAGAAATTATTATTTAAATAAACAAAATCCATACATTGTTCATGTCTGGAAATTTATGCCTTGTTCTGAACCTCTAATCTATCATATGTCTGCCAAAAGGTGAGAAATATGCTTCCTCAACTGAAGCTATGACTGGTTATAAATTGATCAGTGTTCTTAGGGCTTTCAAGGTTATTTTCCTTTTTTTAAGTAATGTTAGTGATATGGTTGAGAATTAGTTGATTCAATCACCCTTACTCTACTTAGTCCTGATATTTTTAAGAGGCAGAAATATATTTCATTTAAATCTGAATTAGAAAATCATCCCCATCACTTTAGAATCACCCTCAGAACCCTGAGGAAATATGTAATAGCTGAACTTTGGGAGTTTGATTGAAAGATGGGGGAGTAGCTCCCACAATTATAACAGGTGCTATAACTGTGCAGAGTGTGTCTATTAAATTCACTGTGTATCAGTCCATATATTTTTCTGATATTTTTCTCAGTCGATACTATTTGAAATTGTTTAGTGTCATAATATTCTATGGCATTCATACATCATTATGTGTTCATCTATTCTCTAATAGATGATGACATACTTTCCCCTCTTCCCCACCTCCCAGTTCTACAACAAAATGTGTTATTATGAATGTGATTTCACATAAAAGACATTTAACTCTCTGACCTCAATGAGATATTTGTCCACTAATGTTACCTTGAATTTCAAGGAAATTAAAATTTTTCTCATGTTTTGGTACAATAGAAAATTGCTTTTTATAATATTTCATCCAATTAATAGCTCTACCAAGCATTAGTATGGCTGTTTTCCCATAGCCTTTCCAATAATCATAATTTCTCCCTCTTGTCATATTTGTCAATCTTAGAGGTATAAGGAAGAACCATATCACTGTTTTACTTTGAATTTTTAAAATTATTATTGATTTGAACCTAGTTTTTATAAGGTTGCTAATAGTTTGTATTTCTTTTTTGGAAAACTGCTTCTGATAGGGTTCAGACTCTGGGAACTTCCTTGAGCTCCCCTGGAATTTCGTCAATTGGCCTGGCTTTTCGTACTCAGATTGAGCTCTCCTTGTATCTCCTCACAGAATCTGGCCTTTCATACTCAAATCTGCGACCACTGTCTGTTACCTCTTGATTACCCCACCTGCTTCCCATCTAGGTGGCCCCTAGTCTGATGTTTGTTGATTGCCTCCAGCTGTTTCCGGCCTTTGATTCTCCAGGGATTCCCTTCCTGAACTTCTTCTCCCATCACTCTAGACTACCAGACTACCTCCCCCACCCCCCATCCCTCCTATAGTCTTTTCTGTATTTAAGTTCCATCTTGCCTCCATGAAGGCCCTCAGATTCAATCCAGCTCAGACTCTGTCTAGCTGGGATTCTATCTGGCTCGCTTGTGAATACAAGCGTTATAAATGCTTAGGCTCCTTAAGAGGCAACCCAATGTGGCGAATCTTTAATAAACTTTGTTTTCTTTGGCTTTAACAATGCTTGAGTCTAATTCATTCAAGCATGACCAGAACTGTCGATATTTTGGGGTACCCATCACTTCCAAACCTCGTCACTTCCTCATATTTTAAAATATTTATCTTTGGGAGAATGGATCTTATGTTAGTATACATCAGTTATACATCTTAACCATAAGAACATTAGACACATTTTCTTTCTTTCTTTTTTTGATGGAAGATGTTGCTTTTATTGTTTCTATCTGAAAACATGAGTAAATATACTATATATATATTGTATATTTACTCATGTATACACACACACACACACACACACACACACACACACACACACACACACACACATATATATATTTACTGTGAAGGCTGGAGACTTTCACCAACCCTTCTGGTAGAATTTATTTGAACTGACTTTATTGGGAGGGGGATAAGGGAGAAAAAAATTAGTGTCACTGGTTACCCAAAATGATAATTGTTTATTAACAAACAGTTGGAAAAACACCCCAGCTCCAGTAGGAGCCACTGGCCAACAACCTTCCCCCTCCCCCAAGACCGACACAAGCCCACCCCCAGGCTCAGCAGGTGGAGCAGGCGCCCTGTAGACTGGACTGGTCTAGCAGCCAGGTGTTCCAGGTGAGGAGCCTGGCTCACCTCCCAAGGCTGAAGCTTCCTGTGGCCTGCTCAGGGGCTCCTCCTGCAGAGGGAGGCCCTGAGGAGAGAAGAGCTCATGGGACAAGTTGCTGCAGCTTCCCAGGAGGATGGAGTGGATTCCCAATTCCATGTAGACACATTTTCTGGAAAGATTTCCCCAGAAATGTTTCCCTCCTAATTCAAATTATTTTTTATCTTGGAAAGCATTAGCTTTCCCTGTTTTATTTAGTCAAATTGTCTATTTTTTTTAGAAGCAGCTACATGATGTGGTCAATATAGCACTGCAACTGAAGGCTGAGACCTGAGTTCAAATCTAGTCTTAGATACTTAGTATTGCTTCATGAACCTGAGCAAGTCATTTAACCTCTGTAACCCTCTAAATAACCTCCGCCTCAGTTTTCTCAATTATAAAATGGTGACAATAACAACATTTACCCCACTGGATTGTTTTGAAGATCAAATGAGATAATATTTGTAAAAGCTCTTAGCTTGGGGCCTAGAAAACACTAGGTGCTATATAAAGACTGATTCTCTTCTCCATCCCTTGTGTGTGTGTGTGTGTGTGTGTGTATGTGTATGTGTGTAATTGTCATCTCTAGTTCTTATTTAATGTAAAATTTACCCTCTATTTATAATCATACAAAAGTATCTACTTCCTTTTCTAATCAACCTATGATGTTTTCTGTTAAAAGTTGGACCATGTATCCATTTGGAGCTCATTGTGGTATATAACGGGAAATTTTGGTTTAAATCTAATTTATGGTAGACTGCTTTCCAGTTTTGTCAGCAGTTTTTGTCAAATGGAGATTTGAATCAAGAACTGGTCATTGTCGGATAATCAAATATTAGGCTACTTACTATGTTGACTATTCCGAGTCTCATTTCCCTAATCTGTGCATTGAACAATTTTCCCCCCGTAATTTTTCAGACCAGTACAAATAACTTTGATGATCACTGTTTTATAACACACTTGAGATCTAATGTTGCTGAAGAGCCTTCATTCCTACTTTTATTTTTCATTATTTCTCTTCAGATTTTTGACCTTTAATTCCTTCAGATGATGTTGTTTTTCATTCCTTTTTTAAATAGTATTTTATTTTTCCTCAATTGCATATCAAGAACATTTTTAGCATTCATTTTTACAAAATTTTGAATTACAAACCTTTCTCCCTTTTTTCCTTCTCTCCCCTCTTCTGAAAATGGTAGGCAGTTTGATATAGTTTATACATGTGCTATCAGGTAAAACACATTCCCATATTTGTAACAGTTGTGGAAGAAGAAACAGATAAAAAGGAAAGAATAAAGTAAGTGAAAAAAATGCTATAATGTAGAGTCTGAGTCCATCAGTTCTTCATCTGGATATGGATAGCTTTTTCCTCTGTGAGTCCTTTATACTTGTCTTGGTTTATGTTACTTTCAAAAACTGAGTCATTCATATTTGATCATCATACCCTGTTGCTGACACTTTTTACAATGTTTTCGTAGTTCTGCTCATTTCAATTTGCATCAGTTTGTACATGTCTTTCCAGGTTGTTTTCTGAAATCTGCTTGTTCATCATTTCTTATTGCACATAGTATTCCATTACATTCATATACCATGACTTGCTCAACCATTCCCCAATTGATGGGCATCACCTCAGTTTCCAAAATTTTGCCACCTTGACTAGGGCTGCAACAGATATTTTTGAATATATAGCTCCTTTTCCCTTTTATATGATATCTTTGGGATACAGACCTAGTAATTGTAATGCTAGATCAAAGAGTATCCCCTCTTGGGCATAGTTTCAAATTGTTCTCCAGAATGGTTGGATTAGTTCACAACTCCATCAAAAATGCATTAGTGTTCCAATTTTCCTAAATCTTTTCCAATATTTATCATTTTCCTGTTTTGTCATGTTAGCCAATAAGATTGGTATGAAATTGTATTTCAGAGTTGTTTTGATTTGCATTTCCCTCATCAATAACAATTTAAAACATTTTTCAAATAACTATAAATAGCTTTAATTTCTTCATCTGAAAACTGCCTGTTCAGATCCTTTCATCATTTCTCAGTTGAGGAATGGCTTGTATTCTCTTAAATTTGCCTCAATGGCCTATGTATTTTAGAAATGAGGACCAGAGACAGTTGCTGTAAAGACTGTGTCCCAGCTTTCTGCTTTCCTTGTAATCTTGGTTGCATTGGTTTTGTTTGTATAAAAGCTTTTCAATTTAATGATATTTTTTTTGTTGTTATCTGCTCATCCTGTTTTTTTTTTTTGTTTTGATCTTTTTTCTATTATTTTAAATTTGAGCTCCACTCCCAGGGTAGCAAGGACATTGTCTCCAGCTTCTTGTGTTAGTTGCTGCAGCCCCTGGCTGTTTAGCTGGTGCTGTACTGATGTTGCCCTGAGGCCCACGGGGGACCCTCTTGTCTGGTGTTGCTCTGACAGCTTGGAGTGGGGGTTGGCTGGTGCTGCTGGAGGCCACAGGGGTTTGGCAGTTTACCTGGTGCTGATCTGGGGTTCCAGTGGTAGTATCTAGCATGTATTGAGGCCCAGTGGGGTGTTTTTGCATTTCCCACTGGCTACACTGAAACATGTGGTAGTAAGGCTTCTGGAAGCTTTTTGCTCAGGGATGTGCTGAACCATGGTGGGTAGATACTGACTGGTGACGGCTTGTTTGCTTAGGCACCTGTAGGTTAGGTGTCCACCTGTTTGCCCCAGCTCTGTGCTGAAACACATAGTGGTTCTTGGAGCTGCAGTTTACTGGTTCGCTTGGCTATGCTAAGGTGTGTGGGGGTCTTGGTGTTTGCCTGCTTTACCACATGGGGGCTTAGGATCTCCTTCTGGTTTGCTGAGCTGGGGCTTGCTGCTGGCTTCATCAGATGCTTCCCTTCCTAGGCTGTGTTCCTCTTTCATACAATTGAGACAGAACTTTCTTGCCGATCCTTCGAGCTTCTTGGGCTAAAACATCATTTCACCCCATCTTTTTGCTGGTTCTGTTGTTCTAGATTTTGTTTGGAGGCTCTATTTTATGGTTGTTTGGTGGAGGTGAGTATGGGAAAGTTGCAGTGGTTTTCTGACTACTCCTCCATCTTGGCTCCTGGAAGTCTGTGTTTTAAAAATTTTTTATTTGCTTCTCCATTTCTTTCATTCAGTCTTAGAATACTTACGACTAAAATGTTATTTTCTCAGAGGCTTTACTGCAACTTTATGTGAAGTTACTGTCACCTTTTGGGTTTATCTCTTTTGCTTCTCCTTACTCATTGTGTTTCTTGATCATATTCATGATTTCTGTTAACTCATGCTTTCAGGTTGAATTTCTAGATTAAGAGTTTGTTTCATAACCAGATTCTTATTTCTTTCATCCCCTCAAATGAGTAACCATGCTCAAGTTCTGTTTCCTATGCAATCTGGATGTACTAGTTTCATTGCAACTTGAGGTAGTTTGGATGTCTCCTGGTATCTCTCTCTCTCTCTCTCTCTCTCTCTCTCTCTCTCTCTCTCTCTCTCTCTTCTCTCATGAACTCAGGATTCATTCTCTGAATCAGTTCCTAATTTTAGCAATTCATCACAGTGGCTCAACATGGCCAATATATGTGGCCCATCACTGTCTCTTGAACTTTTGTGAACTCACCAAGTGAGAGTAATCTTTGCCCCATTGAAACCCTGAGAGGCACCAACTGTATAATGGAGACTGTACTGCTTTTCAACTGCCTAGAGGGCCCTGGCATATCTGATCCATTCTGTTCCCTTTTATCTCCTTATGTATCCAACAAATATTAGAAGTAGTATGTCATGCTTAAAGTGACACACATATACAAACTTTAGTAATTTCCTTTCCCAAAAGTAATACATTCTGGATTGTTTAAAACAACATACTTTTATTAAAGACATATAACACTCTGCTACATACTGGATATAAGACCAAAAAGAAAAGTAATACCTCTTTTTAAAAATGTTAGAATCTATTTAAAGGTTGAAATGCTATATACTAAGTAGCAAGGATTTCTTTTTATTGTTTACCTCGATTAAATAGAAATGTATTACATACATACAAATGCTGAGAATTGTGCTACGTGGTAAGGATACAAAGATAAAATTAAAAGTGTTCCTGTCATCAAGATTACATTCCATTGAAGAGCTATACAGTCAAATAATAATCTTAATAATACACTCTCTGTATGCATACACACATATATGTACATATGTGTGCATGTATACTTGTGTGTATACATGCACACATATGGGCAGCTAAGTGGCTTGTGGATAGGGTGCTGCACCTGAAGTCCAGAAGATTCCTTTTTTAGAGTTCAAATTCAGCCTCAGACACTCACTAGTTGTGTGACCCTGGACAAGTCACTTAACCCTCTCACTTTTCTTATCTGTAAAATGAGATAGAGAAGGAAATGGCAAACTACTCCAGTATGTCTGCCAAGAAAACCCCAAATAGTGTCATGAAAAGTTGGACACAACTGAAAAATGACCAAATAACCACAATATATGCATATGCATACACATATGTATGTATGCATGTCTATATATATTAGAGAATATTATGGTAGGAATGCATATATATACATATACATATATCATTATTATATTATTATTACTGAATATTGGTAGGGAAGGAAGATTGTGAATAGTTGGGATAACCATGTACAAGGTTGAATCTTTATTGCAACTGGAAGGAACCTCAAGGTTGCAATAAGCAGAGGTGAGGAGGAAGAGCTTTTCAAACAAAAGGGACACCTTTTTGTAAGGTCCATCAATGCTGGAGATAGAATGCTCTACAACAACAATAACAAAAACAACAACAAAAAACTAGATACAAAAATATAAATCCTAGATATCAAAGAAGAAATAAATTTGAACTCGTAAAATATTGAACTGATAAAAATAGAAGTTTTATTTGTATTTAAATGTATGACATTTTCAGCAAGCAGTGAACATGTTTGAAGTTCATTCTGAAATGTTTTTCAGTTCTACTACAGATCTTTAGATACTTATTCTAAAATGTTCATTTGAGCTTTGTCAGTTATTTCTAATTTTTTGCACAATTGTATACATACAAACATGTATATATGCACACATATATGTGCATATATATGTATATACATATACACATGTATACATATATAAGTATATATTTCATATAGAAAACTTCTGAGCAAAACATCCTTGGTCTGTCTTGATTTGCACACTACCAAAGGGACTTGCATCCACCTGAAAACATCTTTAAAACTTCTTGACTTTGAGCATGATATTTTGATAGTTTCTGAAAACATTTTCATTGCCTGCAATATATTCATGTTGTTTGTCTTTTGATATTTTTCAAGTGCCATAATTGATTTTTTTAAGCACAACCCTGTTGAAGTATGATTACAAACCTGCCCAGTAATGGATTCATATCTCTACATTTCTGTCTGGTAGAGAAGCACTTAGTATGCTTAGATCCTTCCTTTTCAAATATATTCTTTGCAACAATTAAAATTATGGTAAGGAAAAAAAGAATGAAAGGAATTAAATTGCATTTTATGATACCCAAAGCTGCCATATTATTTCTCCAGTGAGGGAGTATGCCACAGTCATTTCAATATTCATGGTAAATATGTACTCTCTAATGTACAGTTACTCTCCTTAAGAGTCCTTTTAAATTGCTACATATTTTAAACAATCCTCATGAGTCAATGCTACTTGAGGACAAAGTCACAGAATCACAGAGCTGAAAGGGATTTCAAAAAAAAGCCATCTGGTCTAGCCCCTACCTTTAGACATCAGAATGAAGGAACTAACCATATATTGAAGTTTTTTAATCTGGTGTTTGGGTTTAAATCATGTTACAAATAGCTTTTGATTATGGGGGTTATAGCTATTGAAATTTACCATATTTAATATTATTAGCTAATAGTTAGTATAAGGAAAATAGTTTTGACTTATTAGATACTCATAAACAATCTCAGGACCCACAAGGGTCCCCAGATCATCTACGCTTTGAAAACTGTTACAGTTGTCCCAGTTATCTTCTTTTGAATTTGCTTCCGTTTTTCAAATGTGACACCAAAAACTGAACACAATACTCCAGTCATATGCTGATCAGAGCATAAGACACTCTGGGCCTCAGTTTTGGGCAGAGTCCATGGAGGGGCCTCTAGTGAAAATGCTTTTCATTTTCAGTGCCCAAGTTCCACTAAATGGCTCGCTTAGAGTGATTATCAATAGTTACCAGTTTCTCTTTCCCTCTCAGCTTTAGTTTTTTTCTTTTCTTTTGCTCATTAAAAGGGCCATTCCTGACTACTTCTTAAGAGGCCTATTCACTCAATGGGCATTACCTCCCTCTAAGTGAATACCTGAAAAGACCAAGGTCCCCCACTACATCCTGGGCCATCTCCAGTCATCCTCATGAATATCTAGTCATTGGACCCAGATGGCTCAGGAGGGGAAAGCGAAGCTGGTGACCTTGCACAGCCCTCCCTCACTCAAAATAAAGTCCAGTGCAAGTCATGTCAACATTTCTCTGATGTCATGGTCCTCTTCGAAAATGAAGGAGGAACACAACAACATACTGGGAATGAGAAGAGAAGAAAGTATTTATATACGACCTACACTTAGCACTTTTGTAAACATTTTACAAATACTACTTCATTTGATCCTCATAATGAATCTGAGAGTTAGGTGCTATTATTATCCCAATGATACAGTTGAAGAAACTGAGGCAAATAGAAGTTAAGTGGTCACACAGGAACACACAGCTAGCAAATGTCTATGTCCAGATTTTCATTAAGGTCTTCCTGACTAAGGGCCCAGTACTTTGCTTACCATGTGTCTTGTTTTCTCCCTTCCTCTTTCCCTCCCTCCTTCCTTTTGTTCCTTCTTTCCTTCCTTTCTTCCTAAGGGACTACGGGCATGCATCCCCATATCTGGCTGCTTTTTTTGCTTGTACATCACCTTCATTTCCAAATATATTCCCTTTCCTTCCCATTGATATATTTTTGAAGATAATTGGGGAAAAAGACATCATTTCCTTTACAAAAAAGCCTGTTATAATGTTTGTCATGAAATTTGAGTTCTTTTCCTTTAGTTTTTTTTTGTGGAAAATTGGTTCACAATTACTATTAAGGTTAAAAAAGTACTTGCCTGTAGTTCCTGCCTGATTTTTATATGTCTGTCTATCTATCTGTCTATCTATCTATCTATCTATCTATCTATCTATCTATCTATCTATCTATCTATCTATTTATATCTAACATAGAGATTGCTATCTAAGAGTGCTAAATAGACATAGGGAATCCTGTTCCTATCCCATTCTTCTTAATTAATTGCCTTTCCTTTCCCTTCTAATGACTACCATTTCCAAAAGTTCTTACCCCCCAAGCCCCTTACTTCTCCAGACTCTATTTTCACATCACACCAGGGACAGTGTGTGGTGAAATTTCCCCAAGTTAACATATACTGAAAAAGAATTCTTTTATAAAAACCTGAGAAATGGTCATCCATCTTCCCACTGAAGATCTCCAGTTATGGTGGATCTTACCATCCAGTGGAGTAGTGCACTCTTGTTTCAGACAGTGGTAATTGTTAGAGTATTGTGTTATTTCATTTTGAAATAGTGCTGAAATTTGCCCCTGCAACCCCATCCATCCAGCTCCTACTGTATTTCTTCCCTCTTATGTCAAGCAGAACAAGTATAAAATCTCTTCCATATTACAGCCCTTCAAATACTTAGAAATAGCTAAATTTTCTCCTACTATATATATATATATATATATATATATATATATATATATATACATATATATGTACACACATACATATACCATATATATCTATATCTATACATATTATATACATGTATATAATATGTATATAGGGAAAATATTCCTAAATCATTCAACTGCTTTTTACTATGAATTATAATACAATATAGAAGATAGAGCATTGGATTTCTATTAGGAAATTTGAGTCTTAATCTTAAACTCAGGAAACTGCTAGCTATTTGTCCATGGTCCAGTCACTTACCTCTTAAAGTGCTAGTTTCCTGATCTGCTAAAAGAGGAAAATAAGAGACTATATGCCACAGTAGAGAGAGTGCTAGTCTGACAGGCAGGAAGGCCTGAGTTTGGCCAGGTTCAGTGCAATCCTGAGAAGTCACTTACCCTCTCTAAACCTCAGTTTCTTCATGACTTGTGGGGTTCAAGAGATTGTTTTCACTTCCAAGTCTATGATTCTCTTCATCTGAACATTTGTATTGTCTCATTCAAAGATTATGAAGAAAGCATTTTGCACATTGTAAGTCAATTAATCAATACAAAGCATCTAGGTGACACGGTGGCTAGAGCCCTGGACCTGGACTCAGGAAGACCTCAGTTGAAATCCAGCCTCAGACACTTTGTAGCTGAGTGACCCTAGGCAAATGACTTAACCTCTGTTTGTCTCAATTTTCTCAAATGTAAAATGGGGATAAAAATGCCTCCCTCCTAGGGTTGTTGCGAGGATGAAATGAGACAATTAATTGTAAAGCATTTAGCACAGTATCTAGCACATAGTTAAGTGCTACATAAATTTAACTGTTATTATACAGTTCTATATATATCATTATGTTATCTATATTATATATTATATATAGATATACAATATTACATATTATATATCTATATTATATAGTTCCCTATTCTACTAAGATGTAGTTAAACATCCTTCTATTTTGTTCCAGTTTGTTAACCTCCTTCTTAAAATACAGAACCCAGCACTTGAACATACCTAAATGTTTTCTTTGTGTTTGTGGGGAAATATATTTTGGTCTTGCTGTGGTATGACCAATAAGTAGCGTAAGCCCATTGTTTCCCTAATTTTGGAAAATGTACCTCAAATAATGCAGCCTAAGGTCACACAAAGTTTTGGGACCACCATGTTATATTCTTGACTCTGAATGAACTTTTAGTTAATGACAACTACTCTCTGCCTAGATTTAAAAGAAAAAATTCTCTGCCTACAAAAAGAGACTCATCAAAGTGCTCATATTTAGTTTCAAATATTAAGCCAGAGTAAGGTTGGAATTTGAATTTGAATTTGAAAGTTTTTTGGCTTCCAGGCCACAGCCCTAGACAGCCTATGAGATATCTCTATTATATTCAATTCCATGGTTTCATATAGATAATAAGCAGAATTTATTTTAATCTCATTTATAAATCAGAAGATTTCAAAAAATAGAAGAACTTGCGTGTAGGGTAAAGTATTCTGAGGTTGTTCTTTAATCCATCCTTCAGTGCAGTATCTCCATTCTAAACCCTGGGCATGGCCTCATCTTAAGTGTTCTATTTTCCTTGTGCTCATAAGAAGCCTAGTCCTACAGGTAGATAATACAGTAGAGTGAGTGCTGTACTTGGAATCAGAAAGACCTGATTTCAACTCTAGCCATGCAGAAACTTACTAGTCACATGACCCTAAGAAAGAAATTCAATCTCTCCCTGTTTCAGTTTCCTTTTCTGTAAAATGGGCTTAATAGTAGCACCTACCTCTCAAGGTTGTGAAGATAAAATGAGGTTCTGTTTCTGTAAAATGTTTTGCATCCTTAAAGCACCATAAAAATGCTAGCTATTATTTTTTATTATTAGCCATTACTAATTCCATCCCTCTTCCAATCATAGAAGGCTAAAGATAGGTCAAGTTCAGGTGTTTGTCCCCCCAAAATACAGATGAGCCCTACTTGCTATTCTATAAAGCACCACCATTTAGTGTCTATAGAACAATTATATTTGCTTTATAAGGGTATAACAAAGAAGAATTGGTGATAAGGAGAAGGGTAAAGAGAAAAATAGAGACTGAGCATGTACATCACACAGGAATATGAGGTTTATATTAATCCTCATCAATTTTCATTTTTTTTTAAATGAGTAAGATTAATGTTTGGAAAAATGTTACAAGTCTAATTGAAGAATTATAGGAAAGAAGCAAAACCTTGATCACAATTATTGAAAATGGTGTATGTGTGTGTGCATGTGTGTGTGTGTGCGTGTGTGTGTGTGTGTGTGTGTTTGTGTATGGGGGTAAGGGTAAGTTAGAGCAGGACTGGGGAACCTCAAAGAACTAAGAAATGTTACCTGTGTAAGAGGAAGTTTTTATTTCCCACAGTTTATTGTCTACTATTTCCAGTCCCAACCCTGCGCCTGTAGACCATTTCTCTTCTCTGGAAAGTCATTTATCCACATCAAAGGAAGCACCAATGATTTATTTTTTTAAAAATATTTTTATTCATCTCTTGATTTTGTATCACCTGGGAGGTCCTTTATATCACTTCTCTTTCTCTGAACAGGAAGTCACACCTTATAACTAAGTCTTTTTTTAAAAGAAAGAATAGAAAAAAAATAAGATTAAAAATTAGCAAAAGTAATTGATACATTGAAAAAATATAATATTTTTAACCATATCACATACATGGAATCCACCCCATCCCCCTTAAATGAGTGGGAGAAGTCTTAGAAATTTTATTTGGAACTCAGCTGTTTTTTTAAAGTCCTATGTGTTCTATTGATTGATTGATTGATTGACTTATTTGTTTGTTTATTTATTTATTGGTGGGGAGAAGGCAAGGCAATTGGGGTTAAGTGACTTGCCCAAGGACACACATAGTAAGTATGTCAAGTGTCTGAAGCTAGATTTGAACTCAGGTGCTACTGACTCCAGGGCCACTACCCTACTCATTTCGCCACTTGGTGCCTCAAAAGCTGGTTCTTCACAATTTTCTATTATTCATCTTCATTGCTTTTTGGTCTCTGTTATTTACAATTTAAAGTGATAAAGTCATCGGTCTGTGGTAGTGCTGACACTACTTACTTCACTTTGCATCACTTCAAGTCTTTCCATGATTCTCTGTATTCATTATGTTAATCCTTTTTTATAGTGCAACAATATTTCATTTTATTTAGGTATCACAATTTCTTTAGCCATTCCCTAATTAATAGGCAATGACTTCATTTCCAATTTTTTCTTCCTTCTTTCCTTTCCTCCTTCCTTCCTTTCTTTTTCTTTCTTACTAAAAAAAGTGTTGCTATAAATACTTTGGTGTTTCTAGAGTTTTTCTTTTTGCTAATGATCTCTTTGTGGTATTTGGATGAGTGGGATCTCTGGATTAAAGAGAATGAGCATATTAGATACATTATTTAGATATTTCTAAATTGTCCAGAATGGTTATTCTCATATACACTTCGATCAACAGTACATTAGTCTGCTCATCTTTCCCTATGTCCTCTAAAATTAACTGTAGTGTGATTTGTCTTTGCCAATTTTCTGGGCGTGTGGTGAAATCTCAGCTTCTTTTAAATGTTCATTTCTCTTATTAGTAATTTAGAACATTCACATAATTGTTAATAATTTGAAATTGTCCTTTTGATAACTTTTTTCATATCCTTTGATTATCTACTGAATAATAACTGTTGAGCTTATGGATTTTGGCTAGTTGCCTATAAATTTGTGTACTAAATGCTTATCTGATTCAAAGATTGTTTTCTTTCAAATCCTAAATGTATTAATCTTATTTGTGCAAAAATCTCTTCATGTTCACATAATCAGATTATTTCATCTTTTGCAATTGCCTTTATCTCTGGTTTGGTTAAGAAGCAATCTCTAGATATAGCTTCTAAAGGTAAGTAATCTTCTCTTCTAATTATTTTATGATATGAGATACATTTTATCAGTAAAACATGAGGTAGTACCTCATCATTTATTTTAACTTGCATTTCCATAATCAGTAACAATTTAGAATATTCTTCATGTAATTATAAATAACTCTGATTTCTTCATCTGAAAACCACCTGTTCATATTCTTTGGACATTTACCAATTGGTGAATGCTTCTAATTTTTCTAAATTTGAGTCTGTTCCCTATATATTTGGGAATTGAAACCTTTATCTGAGAAACTTGATGTAATATATAAATATATACATATATATACATATATAGATAGATAGATAGATGGATAGATAGATATAAAATTTAAATGGATGATAGATAGATAGATGATAGATAGATATAAAATTTTACTGTCTATGCTACCTTTTAGCAAAATGTAGTTCCTCTGCTTATTTCTTTTAATTAGACCAATTTTTGTTTTTTGCAGAGATTATGATTGCCATCTCTGCCTTATTTACTTCAACAGAAGCTAAAGATTTTTCTACAGTCTTTTATTGTAGCTCTGTATATTCCTCTCTGTTTCATTGTGTTTTTTATAAACAATATATTGTTGAATTTGGGGTTTTCAATCCATTCTGCTGCATACTACCATTTTATGAGTGAATACATCCCTTTTATATTCATAATTACAACCGTGAATTCCCCTCCATTTCATTTTGTTCTATTTAACTTTCTCTCTTTTATATACTGTCCCTTTTCAAAAGTCTATTTTGCTTCTGACATCTGCCTCCTTTCATCCACCACTCCCTTTTGTCACCCCTTTCCCCTTTTATCACCTCCGCTCTTAAAGTCAGTTAGATTTATATACCAGACTGAGTGTGCATGTATGTGTATATATGAATGTGTATAGCTCACTCCTGGCACCAACTTAGATGAGTGTGATGTTCAAACATTGTCCACACTCCCATTTTCCCCTTCACTGTAAAAAATTCTCTCTTGCATATTTCTTTTATGTAAATAATTTTCCCAATTTTTCCTCTCACTTCCCCTGTCTCCTAATGCATCCCTCTTTCTCATTTCTTCTTTTTTTAGATCATCACAACATAGTTGACATCCATGCCCTCTATGTAAATTTCTTTTCATTACCTGGATAATGATAGAGTTCTTAGGGGTTATATCTATTATCTTCCCATATAGGATTATAAAGACTTTAACGTTATTGAGTCCCTCATGTTTTGTCTTTCATGTTTACTTTTTATATTTCTTTTGAGACTTGTGTTTGAATTTCAGATTTTCTGTTTGAAAGTCTATTTTATTCAATATTTATTTTTCTTCTCTGAAGCATTATACTCAGATTTACTGAATAGTGGTAATCCAAGTTCCTTTTCCTACTGGAATATTATATTCATCACCCTTTTTTTGATGCAGAAGCTGCTAAAACTTGTGTGTTCCTGAATGTGGCTAAATGATATTTTAATTTTTTTTTCTTTCTAGCTACTTACAATATTTTCTCTTTGCTTTGGAAGTTCTGGAATCTGGTTATAATATTGCTGGTAGTTTTCATTTTGAGACATCTTTCGGGTGGTGATTGCTGAATTCTTTTAATTTTATTTTGCCCTCAGGAATTAAGCTATCAGGACATATTGCCTTTATTAGTTCTTGAAATATATGTATGCTTTTTTATAACCATGCCTTACAGCTAGCCCAATAATTCTTAAATTGTCTCTGAATCTATTTTCCATTTCAGTTATTTATCTGATGAGATATTTAACATTTCTTCTTTTGACTTTGTTTTATTATTTTTTAAAGTTCCATGCAGTGAGTATTTTTCACTTGTCCAATTCTAACTTTTAAGAGATTTATTTTCTTCAATAAGTTCTTGGACCTCTTTTTTCATTTGGCAGTTTTTTTCTGTTTAAGGAGTTATTTTCTTCAGTGAAGTTTTGTGCTTCTTTACCATTAGGCCAATTCTGTTTTTAAGGCATTATTTTCTTCAGCACTTTTTGTACCTCTTTTATCAATCTGGTAATTCTCTTTTCATATTTTTTATATCACTCATTTATTTTCCAAATTTTTCCTCTACTGCTGTTATCTCTATCTTAACTCTTCCATGAATTTTTGTTGGAATTGTGTCTAATTAGCACTTTTTTGAAAAAATGAGGTTTTCTTTTAGATGTTTTTAAGTTTTCGTCTGAGGTTATGTATCTATCACTGTGGTAGCTTTTTATATTCTTCTTCTGTTTGCTCATTTTTTCTAGCCTATTTCTTGACTTTGAACTTTGTGTTAAAGTTGTGCTCTGTTCACCTTGGGGTGGAAAGGCACAGTTCTAAACTTCAGGCTTTTTCACACTGTCATTTTCAGAACTAGTTATGAGAGGTGTGCAAGTTTTTGGTGCTTCTAAGTTGGTATGATATGGGCAGAGATGTATTCACTGCTCTCCTGGAACTACAATCAGGGCTTCTGTTTCCATGTGAGTGACCATAAGTGTTGTCTCCACCCTGGAAATGAGAACTCCTCTGTCTACTGCTTCTGCACACTTTCTTTTTTTTAGATCATCACAATATAGTTGACTTACACTCATGCCCTCTGTCTATGTAGGACAGGCCTCAACAGATGTCACAGATCTCTTCTCTAGACCTCCTCGGCTGTCTTAGGCTGGAAAAAAAAATGACTCACCTTGACTTTTTGTTGACTCTGGCACTCCAGAATTAGATTTGAAATATTATTTTGAATTTATTTATAGAATGTTGGCAGAGTTTGTCTGGGTTATTCTCTCTAATTGGCTATTTTTGACAGAATTAAAAAAATTCTATTGGTATCCTTTAATAATATTGTTCTGTTTTTTATTTATTTTTCCATAATTTAAACATTAGGAGTATATTTTTATAATAAAATGCATTTTGTTACATTTTTCTCAATTTTTAATAATTCAAATATTGTAGTTATTAGCTATCTATTCATTGATAGAATTTTCCTATAAATGCATCTGAGGCAGTGGTTATTTCTTTGGTAATGTCTTTAAAATTATTTTAATGTTTTTCTCCCTGAAGTTGTATTACTTAACATATTGATTTGGTTTTTTATTGGACAGATAATTTTATATTTTTGAAGTTAATTCTCAATTGCTATTGTGTTTTTTTTCTGTTGGCTTATAACTATGCATTGTGGATTACAGCCATTCTTTATTTTTTTCTTACTCTTGTGATTTCACCTTGTTCTTTTTTGTTATCATTGATGTAAAATATTTACTTTATTATTTTTCATCAGATTGAATTAAGGTTTATCATTTTTTTCATTCATCTTTCAAAGAATCAGTTTTTAGCTCTGTTCATTTTTTCTATAGTTTTTCTTTGTTTCCACTTTATCATTTCACCTGCTTTCAATATTTCCTTTGTGTGTTTTTTTTTGCTTCTATTTTTAAATGTACATTTAGACCTATCTTTTTCTCTTTTGTTTATAAATGTCTTTAGAGATTTTTCCTCCTCTGACTATTGCAACTGCTTTCTGACGATTTTAGTATATGTTTTTATCATTATCATTCTTTCACATAATCATTATTTTTCTTATTATTTATTCTTTTACTTGTTATTTATGATTTTGTTATGAAATCTCTCTTCAAGTTTGCCTGTTATTTGTTTTCATTGCATTGATAATTTTTTGTTGTGAAAAGATATTTGCTATTTCTGCTTTTTAAATATTTATTTTCAATACCTCAGTACTATATATACATATATACACCCCCACATACATATACATATATATGTATATATACATACATATGCACACATATATGTATATATATGTGTGGGGTGTGCGTATATATATATATATATATATATATATATATATATATACACACCCCCACATATGTGTGTGTGTGTGTGTGTGTGTGTTTTGGAACAGTGCCATTGTAGTGCTGAGCCATAATGCATCTTCTTTTGTAATCCCATTTCAGAGATGCTACATGTATTTTAGTTCTAATTCCTCCCACAATTTGTTTACTTTTTAATGTTTCCTTTTGCTTATCTCTCTTACATTTATTTAAATCTGAGAGAACTGGAAATTCATTATATTCATCTTATACTCAACATGTCCAAAACTGAACCCATTATTGTTTCCCATATACCCTCTCCCTTCCTAGTTTCCCTATTACTGTAGAAGGCAACAGCATCCTCACAGTCTTCAGGAGTCATCTTCAACTTCCCTTTATCTCTCTCACTGCTGCACTCCTCACCACTGTATCTAATCTTTTGCCAAGCTTCTTGCTTTCACTTTCACATAATCTCTCAAATATACTTTCCTGGATCAAACCTCGTACTTGATATTGCAATATCCTACTGGAGGGTCTGCCTGCCTCAAATTCTCTCTTTCTCTCTCTCTCTCTCTCTCTCTCTCTCTCTCTCTCTCTCTCTCTCTCTCTCTCTCTCTCTCTCTCTCTCCTCATTCTCCATTCCTTCACTGAACTGCAGGTTTTCTAAAGTGCACATTCCACTGTTATCCTCCTTTACAATAAACTCCAGGGGCTCGATATCATTCTGAGAATCAAATGTAAAATTCCCTGTTTGTCATTTGAAACCATTGATACCCTGGTCCTTTATCTCTGTACCTTTCCAGTAGTGATTTCTTCAGCTTTACTGTATGCCACATACTCTTTGATTTAGAGACACTGGCCCCCTTGGTGTTCCTCAAACAAGATTCTCCCTCTCTTATAGCTCTGAGCATTTTCTTTAGCAATGTCCCATGTCTGGAATGCTCTCCCTCCTAATTTGTTTTTCCTGTTTCTTCTTTTCAAATTCCAACTAAAATCCCTACACAGACGCTACACAGAGCATCATCCATCTGCTCTTAATTTTAGAGAATTCCCTTTTTTATTTGTTTCCTTTTCCCCTGTATATTTCTAGTTTGTTTGTGCTTGATTGCTGCTCCCCTTAGACTGTGAGCTCCTTGAGAGCAGAAATTGTCTTTGTCTCTTTTTTGTTTGCTCAGTGCTTGGCCAATAGCAGGCACTTCATGATTAATGACTGACTGACAGTATTATAAAGTCTGCAGTCATTTGTGTTACTTTATCTTGTTTAAAATTAGTTTTTTTCTTTTATGAGTTTAGGTAAGACTACTCACAATTTGCATTTAATATTGATATGAATTTTTGCATAGGTTTCATATACCAATCATGGTATTTCTTTATATATTACTTCTGATTTTTTATGTTTTTTTTCATTAATAGCATGATTATAACATGTTATTCCTGAAACTCTTGATACATGGTGATTTTTTTAAGGCTCTCATTTCTATTCAGGGTAGGTATTTTAAATGTTTCTTGAAAATAACACTGTGGGAGGGGCGGAGCCAAGATGGCGGAGTGAAAGCAACAACTCACCTAAGCTCCTGGAAAAACTCCTCTGGATATCTCTGGGGGGAGAGTCTGACCAGACTTTGGAGGTGTAGAATCCAGTGGGAGACGGACTTTGACAGATTCGGAGCCCAGGCTGGACTGGAGGGTCCACGGGAGGGATCTGTTCCGCGGTGCTAAGACCCCGGCGCACAGCGCAGCGCGGTCGGCGCGGCGCGGCGGAGGGGACCCGAGGGGCCCGAGAGTGGCGGGCGAGACCAGCGGAGCAGGAGATAAGCCAGGCCGAGCCAACGATATCAGTGCAACAGCCCTTGAAATCTTCAGCCTAAAGACGGGACTTCAGTGGGTCACTACTTGAACATCCAGGAGCTGGGATGCCGGAGTGATCAGTAAATGCTCTCCCCTCCCCCCCGATGACCATGAGGGAACCATAAAATTCTTCCCCAGATTAATCCTGGATCAGTGGGAACAGCAGAAGGGGGCGGGTGGTCTCATAACACCAGAGGCTGGAAAAGTGGCAAAGGGGGATTCTTCCTACGGTGGCGGAGGCTATCTGGAGGGACAGACGACCCAGGGCAGAGAAAATTCTCACTGAGACCCAGGCAAGCCTCAGAGCCGGGAGACGAGCCCCAGGAGGGGCGGGAACACGCATTAGCCTCTAGGAGTGCCCCAGCCCTCCAGGGGAAAAGGGAAGACAATAGGGAAGCTGGGATCACCATCCCCTGACCTTGCCTTTGCCTCAGGTCAGCTGAGGAGATATCCTGAGACCAGACCACCCCTCCCACACCCCTATCAAGCTAACCCCAGGGTTGATCTGGGAAACAACAACAACAACAACAACAACAACAACAACAAAAAAAAAAAAGCCTGCTTTTAGCCTAGACAAACATCAACTCAACTTAAAAGATCTGTATCTTCTGACTGAAAGAACCAAAAGCTACAACACTCAGCCAACATCATGAATCGGAAAAAGCAGACGAAAAGTGAAAAAACCATAGAATCTTTCTATGGGGATAAGGACTAAAACACAAACACCAAAGAGGTCACAGCTGAGACTGTACTTCCATCTGAAACCTCAGATGGGACTATGAATTTCTCGCAAGCACAACTAGATTACCTGGAACGTCTGAAGAAGGATATAAAAGAAAAACTGGCCAATGATTTTAAAACTATAAAAAAAGAATTCACTGATGAGAACATCACTCTGAAAAAGAAAATTGAAGAAATGGAAAAGGAAGTTCAAAAATTAACTGGAGAGAATAATTCCCTAAAAGGAAGAGTTAATCAAACGGAAAAGGAAACTCAAAACCTAATAGGGAAAATTGATCAGATGGAAAAGGAAACCCAAAACCTAACTGGGAAAATTGGTCGAATGGAAAAAGAAGTACAAAAATTAAATGGAGAAAATAGCTCCTTAAAGGGAAAAATTGGTCAGATGGAAAAGGAGATGCGAAAGCTAACTGAAGAAAACAATACGATCAAGATTAGAATTGGGCAAGTAGAAACTAATGAATCAATGAGGCAACAAGAATCAGTCAAACAAAATCTAAAGAATGAAAAGATAGAAGAAAATGTAAAATATTTAATTGGAAAAACAACTGACCTGGAAAACAGATCCAGGAGAGAAAATCTAAGAATTATTGGCCTGCCAGAAACCCATGATGAAGAAAAGAGTCTGGACAATATCTTCCAGGAAATCATCAAGGAAAACTGCCCAGAAGTACTAGACTCAGAGGGCAAAATAGTCATCGAAAGAATCCACCGTTCCCCACCCGAAAGGGATCCCAAATTCAAAACCCCAAAAAATATAGTTGCCAAATTCCAGAGCTATCAAGTGAAGGAGAAAATACTACGAGCAGCCACAAAGAAACAATTCAAATATCAAGGTCACACAGTCAGGATCACACAGGACCTTGCAGCTTCTACATTAAAAGATCGAAAGAATTGGAACCCAATATTCCGTAAGGCAAAGGAGTTGGGACTTCAACCAAGGATCAACTACCCAGCAAAGTTCAGCATAACATTTCAGGCAAGGAGAAAGTCATTCAACGAAATAAGGGATTTCCAGAGCTTCCTGACCAAAACACCAGAACTCAATAGACAATTTGATCTTCAAATGCAGATCTCCAGAGAATCATAAAAAGGTAAACAGAGGGGAAAAAACAAAAACAAAAACTTGCAACTCAATTAGGGCAAACTGTTTACCTCTGTATAAGGGAAGATGATACCTGTTAATCTTGAGAACTGTGCAGCTATTATGATAAAAGGGATATATGTAGAGGGAACGGGCATAAAGTAAATGATGTCATGTCAAAAAAATGATGTCATGTCATGTCTCATTTAAGTATGAGAAGGGAATGTAATAGGAGGTGTGGAAAGGGGGAAGCAAAAAAAATGGCAAATTATATCACAGGAAGAAGTACAAAACTATAGTAGAGGGAAGGAGGGGAGGGAGATGAGCATTGTTTGAGAGGTACTCTCAACTGATTTGTTCAAAGGAGGGAACAATAATCTTAAGTAGATAATCCTAACTAGCTCTATAGGTAGTAGGAGGGGAAGGGGGAAGAAAGGGGAGGGTGGCTAAAAGGGAGGAAAGAAGCAATAAGAGTAAAGGGGACTAAAAGGGAGGGGGGCTAAAATAAGGAGGGGAAGGCTGCAGGAGGAGGGGGAGAAAAGTGAATACTATTGAGGAGGGGAAGGGAGACGGGAGAGTTAAAAGCACAAATGGTGGGAAAGAGGGTGGAGGGAAATACACAGATTGTAATCATAACTGTGAATGTGAATGGGATGAACTCTCCCATAAAATGGAGATGGATAGCAGAATGGATTAAAAGCCATAATCCAACAATATGCTGCTTACAAGAAACACATTTGAAACGGGGGGATACACATAGGATAAAGGTCAAAGGATGGAGCAGAATATATTGTGCCTCAGCTCATGTAAGAAAGGCAGGAGTAGCAATCCTAATCTCAGACAAAGCAAAAGCAGAAATAGATCTAATCAAAAGGGATAAGGATGGAAACTATATTCTACTAAAAGGCACCATAGACAATGAAGCAATATCATTACTAAACATGTATGCTCCAAGTGGTATAGCATCCAGATTCTTAGAGGAGAGGTTGGGGGAGTTGAAGGAAGAAATTGATAGCAAAACTATACTAGTGGGGGACCTCAACCTCCCCCTCTCTGAACTAGATAAATCCAACCTCAAAATAAACAAGAAAGAGGTTAAGGAGGTAAATAAAACTCTGGATAAGGTAGATATGATAGATCTTTGGAGAAAATTAAATGGGAATAGAAAGGAATATACTTTTTTCTCAGCGGTACATGGAATATTTACAAAAATTGACCATGTACTTGGACATAAAAATCTCACAGTCCAGTGCAGAAAGGTAGAGATAATCAATGCATCCTTTTCAGATCATAATGCATTAAAAATTACATGTAATAAAAGGCCATGGAAAGAGAAACCAAAAATCAATTGGAAACTAAATAATCTAATTCTAAAGAAGGGTTGGGTTAAAGAAGAAATCATAGAAACAATCAACAACTTCATTCAAGAGAATGACAATAGTGAGACAACATACCAAAACTTATGGGACACTGCAAAAGCAGTTATTAGGGGAAGTTTTATATCTCTGAATGCTTACATAAATAAAATAGAGAAAGAGGAGATCAATGACTTAGGCTTGCAGTTGAAAAAGCTAGAAAAAGAACAAATTGAAAATCCCCAAGTAAATACCAAATTAGAAATACTGAAAACCAAAGGAGAGATTAATAAAATTGAAATAAAGAAAACTATTGAATTAATAAATAAAACCAATAGTTGGTTTTATGAAAAAACTAATAAAAGTGATAAACCTTTGGTTAATCTGATCAAAAAAAAGAAAGAAGAAAACCAAATTACTAACATTAAAAATGAAAGGGGTGAACTCACCTCCAATGAGGAGGAAATTAAAACAATAATTAGAAACTACTTTGCCCAACTTTATGCCCACAAATTCGACAATCTAAACGAAATGGATGAATATTTTAAAAAATACAAATTGCCCAGATTAACAGAAGAGGAAGTTGAATACTTAAACAACCCCATCTCAGAAAAAGAAATTGAACAAGCCATCAATGAACTCCCTAGGAAAAAATCTCCAGGGCCAGATGGATTCACAAGTGAATTCTATCAAACATTTAAAGAACAGTTAATTCCAATACTACATATACTATTCTTGAAAATTGGGGAAGAAGGAGTCCTCCCAAATTCTTTCTATGATACAAATATGGTTTTGATACCCAAACCAGGAAGAGACAAAACAGAGAAAGAAAATTATAGACCAATTTCCCTAATGAATATAGATGCAAAAATTTTAAATAAGATTTTAGCAAAACGAATACAGCATCTTATCACGAGATTAATACATTATGATCAGGTAGGATTCATACCAGGACTACAGGGCTGGTTCAATATTAGGAAAACTATTAGCATTATCGATCACATCAACAACAAAGCTAACAAAAACCACATGATTATCTCAATAGATGCAGAAAAAGCTTTTGACAAAATACAACACCCATTCCTACTAAAAACACTGGAGAATGTAGGAATAAAGGGAACTTTCCATAAAATAATAAGCAGTATCTATCTAAAACCTTCAGCAAGCATTATATGCAATGGGGATAAGCTAGATGCATTCCCAATAAGATCAGGGGTGAAACAAGGTTGTCCATTATCACCACTATTATTCAATATGGTACTAGAAATGTTAGCTGTAGCAGTTAGACAAGATAAAGATATTCAAGGAATTAGAATAGCCAAAGAAGAAACTAAGTTATCACTCTTTGCAGATGATATGATGATTAACTAGAGAATCCCAGAGATTCAAGTAAAAAATTACTAGAATTAATAAACAACTTTGGCAAAGTTGCAGGGTACAAAATAAACCCACACAAATCTTCTGCATTCCTATATATTAGCAACAAAGTCCAACAGCAAGAGATAGAAAGAGAAATCCCATTTAAAGTTAGGGTAGACAGTATAAAATACTTAGGAGTCTACCTGCCAAAACAAACCCAGGGACTATATGAACACAATTACAAGACACTTTTTGCACAAATAAAGTCAGATTTAAGTAAGTGGAAAAACATTAGTTGCTCATGGGTAGGCCGTGCTAATATAATAAAAATGACAATTCTACCCAAATTAATATACTGATTTAATGCCATACCAATTAAACTATCAGACAATTACTTTCTAGAGCTGGATAAAATAATATCAAAATTCATTTGGAAAAACAAAAGGTCCAGAATATCAAAGGGACTAATGAAAAGAAATGCTTGGGAAGGTGGCCTAGCTCTACCAGACCTCAAACTGCACTATAAAGCAGCAATTATCAAAACCACTTGGTATTGGCTAAGAAACAGAGAGGTAGACAAGTGGAATAGACTTGGCACTCAAGATGCAGTAGGCAAGGAATATAGCAACCTTCTGTTTGATAAACCCAAGGACCCCAGCTTCTGGGATAAGAACTCATTGTTTGATAAAAATTGCTGGGAAAACTGGATAACAGTGTGGCGGAAATTAGGCATAGACCCATACCTGACACCGTACACAAGAATAAAGTCCAAATGGGTACATGATTTAGGTATAAAGATTGATACCATGAATAAACTGGAGAAGCAAGGAATAGTGTATTTATCAGATCTATGGAGAAGGGAAGAATTCTTTACTAAAGGAGAGATAGAATGCATTATGAAATGCAAAATGGATAACTTTGAGTACATTAAACTGAGAAGTTTTTGCACAACCAAACCCAATGCAACCAAAATCCGGAGGGATGTAGTAAATTGGGAAAGAATTTTTACAGCTAAGCTCGGGGATAAAGGCCTCATTTCTAGAATATATAGAGAACTGACCCAAATGTATAATCATACAAGTCATTCCCCAATTGATAAATGGTCAAAGGACATGAACAGGCAATTTTCAGAGGAAGAAATTAAAGCTATCTATAATCATATGAAAAAATGCTCTAAATCACTATTGGTTAGAGAGATGCAAATCAAAACAACTCTGAGGTACCACATCACACCTATAAGATTGGCAAACATGACAGAACAAGAAAATGATAAATGCTGGAGAGGATGTGGGAGAGTTGGAACACTAATTCATTGTTGGTGGAGCTGTGAGCGCATCCAACCATTCTGGAGAGCAATTTGGAACTATGCCCAAAGGGCTACAAAAATGTGCATACCCTTTGACCCAGCAATATCGCTACTAGGACTATATCCCCAAGAGATCATAAAAATGGGAAAGGGTCCCACATGTACAAAAATATTTATAGCAGCACTCTATGTAGTTGCCAAAAACTGGAAGTCAAGGGGATGTCCATCAATTGGGGAATGGCTGAATAAATTATGGTATATGAATGTAATGGAGTACTATTGTGCCATAAGAAATGATGACCAAGAAGACTTCAGAGAGGCCTGGAAGGACTTATATGACCTGATGCTGAGTGAAAGGAGCAGAACCAGGAGAACTTTATGCACAGCAACAACCACAGTGTGTGAGATTTTTTTCTGGTAGACTTATATTTTTGTAATAACACAAGAACTTCTGAAAAAAAAAAATCCCAATGGTGGACCTCAAGGCAAAATGCCTTCCACACTCAGAGAGAGAAATATGGAAGTCACTCACATAATGTAGCAGATCATGTTTATGTATGTGTATCTGTTTGTGTATCATGTTCTGATTTGTTATACGGATTCTTTCATTTATCTTAGTCTGACTACATAGCATGACTATAGTGAAAATATACTCAATAGGAAAGTATATGTAGAATCTATACAGAATTGTATGCAGTCGTGGGGAGGGAGGGAGGTAGTGGGGGGTGGGTGGGGAGGGATAAAATCGCAATTGTATGGCAGTGATTGTTAAACATTAAAAAAATTAAAAAAAATGAAAATAACACTGTGTAGGGCTTGTTTTTTAATCCAATATTTCACTCTCTTTTGCTTTATTTGATTGTTTAATCCATTCATATTTAAAGTTATGAGAGTCTGATTTATGTTTTCTGACATTTGGATCTCTAATATTTTTTGCTTAAAATTGGGCCTTTTATTATTTTTGTTTTCTTTTTTCAAATTAGTATTTTTTCCTCATGATTAATTAGCTTTGTGTAATCTACTTTGATGGAACAACTTTGACAAAGGTTACATTTAAATCCTACACTTCTTCAACACTTAGTTATGAAATTTTACTTAATTTATTGATTTTTTTAATCTTTCTGTTATCATTTTATTCCCTTTCTTCAGACTGTATTCACTCAATGTCCCTAACTCCCATTAAATAATGTCCCCTTTTACCATTATAATGCCTTTTCAGTGGAATTCCCCTCCTCCATTAACTTGAACCCTCCTCTTTCCTTTCTCCTATTTCAAGCCATTCCTCTGGTAATTATCTTATGGTATTTTTTTCCTAAGAGATTACAGTAATCATTTTGTCTTTTTGTTGACTTATGGAATTAGTTAGATTATATCATACATTCACATTATTTATTTCTGCCTTGCTATTTGTATGCATGTGCCTTTCTTGAAGCTTGGTTTCTTATGGTTTTTAAATGTTATGCTAAGGTCTTATTCCATTTTTTGATGAATCCTCTCCTTTTGAATGCCCATTTAGCACTGATAATTAGATCCAGGTTTGCAGTGTGTGGCATTTTGCTTTACACCTTGATCTCCCCTTTTCCCTGAAATGTATTGTCCCATTCTCTTTTGCATTTTATGGTAAATGAAGAATTGTCCAGTGTTATCTGAAGATAATTTCTGTCTGAAGATCTTTCCCATATCTTGAGGAAGTAATCATCTGTCTTTGTTACTGTTCAGCGTATTCTTTGTGATGTTTATGATTTGAAGTAGTTTTGTTTCTGTTTTTGGTTGTGTGGAAGCTATCTGTAGATGCTTTTGCTCCATTTTTTTTTTTTAGTGAGATGTTTTAGGCAGCTTTTTTGAGTGATTTCTGCATTATAGTGCTCATTTAAAATTTGCCATGCTCTTCTAGAAGGTCTGTATTATCAAGTTGTCTCTAAAAATCCTGTGTTTGAAGCAAATGGCTTTTGGTTTTATGGAGATGGTGTTTTTGTTTGTTTGTTTGTTTGTTTTTTAAATATACAATTTTGCTTCTCTTCATACAGATTGTCACATTTTTGGTAAATGTGTATTCTCAATCATTTGTTCTCTCTCTCTCTCTCTCTCTCTCTCTCCCTCTGTCTCTCTCTCTCTTTCTCTCTGTCTCTCTTCTAGTATGCTAATTATTTCTGATGTGCAGGCCATATAATTTGTTATTTATGCTCATCTACTATCTCCTTTGAACTATTTAGAAAATAGAATATAGCTATTAGAAAATAGCTATATATAAATATATAGAACATATAGAAAATAGATGCAAATCACAACAGAGAAAATATGAAAAGTAAAAGAGAAGTTTAAATCCACACATTTGAAAGCATCTGAAAGATTATTAGTCTCTTTGTACTACGTATGCTTCATATATACACACAAACATATTTCAAGACAAAGAAAATTAAACCAATAACCTGTGAATTTCCAAAAGAGCATAGAACCTCATCTATTTTCAGATTGCTTCATTACCCCTACCCCTTCAATGGAGAGTTTCCCGCTTGAGGTTAACTGAAATGTTTTCTTGCCTGATTCCCACATTGAGGAATTTACTTTTCACTGACTCTAGTTAATATCCTAAGGAGATTTTGTGAGGAAAGTTTAGTGCAGTTTGATTCCAGCCCTTTTACTTCTGTTGCCATAAAACCAGACAGACTGGCTACTATTCCCCATTCTCTTTGTTCTTAATTCCATTTGTTGAGATATATCAGCGTATGTTGCTTTTCCCAGGGTTTGGGGAGGAAAGGGTGAGAGTTCTGGGATTCTAATCTAGTTGCCACAGCAAGCAAAATGAAGCCAACTACCCTACTTCTGCACCCCTATACATCTCTCTGCTCTAAACTTGATTGGGTAAAGTTCAGGTCTACTACTTGTTAGAACAGGAGAAACGGGAAAGGACAAGGATAGAATGTGTCAGCAGAATCCCTGCAGCAGTCAGAAAATTTAAGAGTGAGTCCTGTATCTTAAGCCAGTGTTTCAGTTAATGTACCATGACAAATCATAGAGACTGGTGGAGAGAAGCATTGAATGAATGCCTTAAATAATCATGCTCCCCAATGTTAATGCATAAAGCTATTATCTTACTGCTCTTGGTTTGTTTGTTTGTTTGTTTGTTTTCTGTAAATTTAATGATTAGCCTACCTCTGGCATGTAATTCCTCCAAAGTCTCATCTCCTCTACCCCTCCTTTCTCATTTTTTAAAATTTTTTTCTTATGCCTCCTGGAAATCCACCAGTGGTTTCTTGATCTTTTAAAATAAAGTCTTATAGAAGATAATTTTTAAGATTTCTTCCACCTACAATTATATGAATCCTGCTTGCTGCCCTCTTCATTTGAATACCCTTTTATCCTATATTCTTTCAGAGCTAGATTGTCACTATTTTTCCCCTTGATTTTGCAGTAATAGTTGAAGTTAAAGTAAAAGAAAAAAAAAAGTTGTTTAGTTTTAAAGATTATTGTGATATTTTGATTAGTAAAAATTAATTCATTAATACTGGTAAACAAATAACATTTCTGTATGAAAACTATTTAAATAGTGGTATTTAAAGAAAAGTTGATAGCAATGGCCAAAATGTTGATAGTTTAAGAAAGAAAAACCTATCTGTTCATTTTCATAAGAATTATTCTATCAAAATTGTTTATTTTAATCTGGGAAACCTAGCCAAATTCTCAAATGCTTTCTGGGTAAATTAAGGAACCAAACATAATTACAAGGCTATTGAGTAAAGTTAGAGGAGGTCTTGGCAAGGTGGCACTGGCATCTTTCCTGTTGTTCTTTTTGGAACGAACATCATTTTGCCTCCCACTGATTTGTTGTCACCAATGAACCACAAGGCATCTGTTAGAGACAGATGGGCTATATCAAGTACCTGCAAGCAGGCAGGAACAAAGGCCATCATTGTGTTCCCTAGGTCTTAGAGCACATTTCATTGTGCATTTCAAATTTTACAGGGCCAGTTGATCTTTTTGGATATTTCTTACACTCAAGGCCTCTGTCTAATGGAATTGTCTGATGGTGTTTGTATGTGTCATTTTTACTACATATCTGGCATAGATCAAGTTGTTTTACATCTCATTACTTTTGTTTCTGTGTTTTGTCTTCAAACTTTTTTGTGCATTTATCTTTTTGTTGTAAATCACATTTCTTTTAGTGTCTATCTACTACCTTTGTTCATCTCTTAACTGGGTTGATTCTATTATCATAGGAAGGTATTTTCTCCTTCCAATAGATTATTTTGGTCCTGGGGAATCTGAGGAATAATATGTCCCTCATTATGCCCTCTCTTTAATCCAGTAGATATTTCACCATTTCTTATCTCACCGATATTCCTTGCTGTGAATGCCACCTAGAGCTTCAGAAGGGAAGAATAAGACTAAGAATAAAGACTAAGAAAAATTAAAAGACTATAAATACTCTGGGACCCTATTAGTATTGGCCTATGTCCTGTTCCCTATATCTGATACTGCTGAAAATGGAAAAAGTCAAAAAGGGTTATAATTCTTTTATTTCTCCTAATAGAGAGAGTGACATTTTTATATAGTATAAGTTCATTGAGAGCTATTATAAGCTGAAGGCATGAAGTAGAAAACCAGCTAAAGACCTCAGTTCAAGTTCTACTTTTGATATAAATTGGTTTTATAACCCCTGCCAAATCACTTAAACTCCCAGTCCTTTCAAAGCTTATAAATTGTAGGGGGAGGGGAAGATTTTATTTACTGAATTCACAGAAATATTGATTACAAACTGGAATTAAGCTTTGAGGAGGTTTTGTCCAAATATCTTATTTTGTAGATGGGAATCTGAAATGCAGAAATTTTAAGTCATTTGCCCAAAGTCACAGAAGTAGTAAATATCATGATCAAGATGCAAACCCAGTGCCCTGAACTACAAATTATGATTATTTTTGCTGCACCAGACTTCCTCCTAGTATTCATAAAATCACAGCTAGACCCAAAAAAATGAGTTCTTTTTTACTAACATTAAATATTACAGAAAAGTCATTTGAGGCAAATGATAATGTTATATTTACATCAATTTATTGAAAGGTGTTCTCAGTTCCTGAATAAAATTGCTCATTAGCTTTGTTTAGATAGATGAAAATAACAGACACACACACACACACACACACACTCACACACACACACACACACACACACACACACACACACACACACACTAGGACCCTAAGAAAACACTGCCTCCCAATCTTTGGGAATCTTGCACAGGACCAATAATTTGCTGTTTTCCCAACTAAACATTCCATATAATTAAACGTGCACCAAAATTTTACAAAATCAGTAACCCATAAAAAAATTTACCAAATTTCCATCAGTTCCGTATTTGCCAATATGACTCTTTTCCTACCAGACCTTCCCACCTCCTTCTACTTCTTCCCATATGCTTATTCAAAAGGAACACAAGCAAATGCCCTGGGAAAATGATGCAGAGCTTCTGCATTAGTTCAATCTCTATGGAGGCTAAACTGAGAGGGAAAATAAAGGAGAAACAGCAGAGTAATAGCAGTCTTTTGACTGGTTGCATGATCTTCATTATGCATTGTGTCTAATTTCCTTTAGGCCTACATTTACTTCTTTTTTCTTCTTCTGAGGACATGGACATATGCTTGCTTTCACAGCTACCTTTAATTCATTTTTACATAGGAAAAGAGAAATTGTCTTTAGCTAGAAAATACAGAATGAAGAATGCAAATTGTTGTAATTGTTTTTGGTGGTGTTGCTTTTTGTTTTTTGTTTGTTTTTTTTTTGTTTTTTAAGTTATTTTTTAATGTTGAACAATCACTGCCATACAATTGAGATTTTATCCCCCCACCTGCCCTCCACTACCCCCCTCCCTCCCCACGACTGCATACAATTCTGTATAGGTTCTACATATACTTTCCTATTGAGTACATTTTCACTATAGTCATGCTATGTAGTCGGACTAAAATAAATGGAAGAAATCATATAACAAATCAAAACATGATACGCAAAAACATACACATACACAAACATGATCTGCTACATTCTGTGAATGGCTTCCATATTTCTTTCTCTGAGTGTGGAAGGCATTTTGCCTTAGAGAACCACCATTGGGATTTTTTTTTTTTTTAGAAGTTCTTGCGTTATTACGAAATTCCAAGTCTACCAGAAAAAATTCTCGCACACTGTGGTCGTTGCTGTGCACAAAGTTCTCCTGGTTCTGCCCCTTTCACTCAGCATCAGGTCATATAAGTCCTTCCAGGCCTCTCTGAAGTCTTCTTGTTCATCATTTCTTATGGCACAATAGTACTCCATTACATTCACATACCATAGTTTATTCAGCCATTCCCCAATTGATGGACATCCCCTTGACTTCCAGTTTTTGGCAACTACAAAGAGTGCTGCTATAAACATTTTTGTACATGTGGGACCCTTTCCCATTTTTATGATCTCTTGGGGATACAGTCCTAGTAGCGATATTGCTGGGTCAAAGGGTATGCACATTTTTGTAGCCCTTTGGGAATAGTTCCAAATTGCTCTCCAGAATGGTTGGATGGTGTTGCTTTTTTGTTTTTAATACCCTAAACCAACATTTGTCTGTTGAGGGTCTGCAGATCTCTCTTGGGTGGCTTTGATGTTGATTTATATGTGTCTGCATATAATACTTAAAGAATTGTAATTGCTCCAGATATGGATTGAATATGAAAACAATGGAATAGTGTTTGCATGATGAGAAGCAGTGAGATTGAAAATCATAGACTTCAAACAAAAAGTGGGGGTACATTTTTGGTGGTTATCATTATTATTTTGACAATGACAAAATGACAAAGCAAAACAAAATTTTATCATTTTCCTGAGACAATTATAGTTGAATTATTTTTGTTTTGAATTATAGGCTTTTCTTTTGGTTTGGCTTTCAGATTGGGCTGTAGAGAGATGTGATTTGAATAGCATGATGGTGAAGAGGATATATGAAATGACGAAAGAAACTTGAATCTGTAATCTAAAATATAGTAATATGATTTCATAGCTTGTGGAGACAGATGATTTCCTGATGGAACAGGCTTTCCATGGCAGGCGGAAGCAAGAGGCTGAGAAGAAATATATCATGCTTGTGGTTCTCCACCAGCACCAGCACCATAAAGCAGTTCTGACCTTCAGATAGGAGCAAACTGATGGCATTCAGTATGTGTCACTCAGTGTAAAGAAGTATGAGAAATTGCTTTAATTCTATGGCATTTTTTTTGCCAGGTCATTAGTCATTATTCACAAATCATATAATATAGAACATTTTCCACATTCCCTTGTGTCTCATAGTTGGTGAAGGCAAAATTATAACGTCATCATTTGTCCTTTCCTTGGAAAATATTCATATTTGAAAATGAATATAGAATATCCCCTCTGTAATGAAATCTCTAGGTGAAACATTTGAGGTATCCTTATGGAATGATCCTAATCTAGACATTGAGTAGTTTTCTTTTACTTCTACCCTCCATTTGTTTCCACTGCCTTAAACCTCTTTACGTAGCTGATTGTGTGATTGTGCTAAAGTGTGGACCTCATCATGTCACTAACTTTACTCAAAAATCAAATAAAAACAGTTTTACTTGACATTTTAAGTTCTTCCAAAACCTATACTCTATCTGCCTTTTCTCTTATACCTTATTCTGCTCTTCCCATTCTGTGGTCCAGCCTTACCAGCCTATTCACTATTCTTTTTTTAGTGTGGTTTATTTATTTTTACTTTTCAATATTCATTTCCAAAAAATTTTGAGTTCCAAATTGTCTACCCATCTCTCCCCTCCTCCCACCCCAAAATGCCTTGCATTCTGATTGTCCCTTCACCCAATCTACTCTCCCTTCTATCACACCCCTCCTTTTTCTTATACCCATCTCCTCTCTTTTCTTCTAGGCCAAGTTAGATTTTGAAACCCCATTACCTGTATTTCTAATTTCCCTGTTGTATGCACAAACAATTCTCAACATTCGTTCCTAAAACTTTGAGTTCCAACTTCTCTCCCTTCCTCCCTCTCCACTCATTCCCACAGAGAAGGCAAGCAATTCGGTATAGGTTAAATATGTGTAGTTTTGCACATAATAGTCATGTTGTCAAGACTAACTGTATTTCCTTCAATTCTATCCTGCCCCCCCATTTATTCTATTCTCTCTTTTGACCTTGTCCCTCCCCAAAAGTGTTTACTTCTAATTACTCCCTCCTCTCATTTTCCCTCCCCTATCATCCCCCACCCAACTTATCCCCTTCTCCCCTACTTTCCTGTAGTGTAAGATAGATTTTCATACCAAATTGAGTGAGCATGTTATGCCCTCTTTAAGTCAAATGTGATGAGAGCAAGCTTCATTTTTTCCCTCTCACCCCCTCCATTTTTCTTCTCCATTGAAAAAACTTTTTCTTGCCTCTTCTATGAGAGATAATTTGCCCCATTCCATTTCTCCCTTTCTTCTCCCAATATATTCTTCTCTCACCCTTAATTTTATTATCTTAGATATCATCCTTTCTTATTCAGCTCACCTTGTGTTCTCTGTCTATATATATATATATATATATATATATATATATATATATATATATATATATATATATGTATATATATATATATATACATATATATATATATATGTATGTATGTATGTATGTATGTATGTATGTTTGTGTGTGTATGTGTGTATAATCTCTCCAACTACCTAAATACTGAGAAAGGTTTCAAGAGTTATGAATATTATCTTTCCATGTCAGAATATAAACAGTTCAACTTTAGTAAGTCCCTTATAATTTCTCTTTCCTGTTTAGCTTTTCATGCTTCTCTTGATTCTTGTGTTTGAAGGTCAAATTTTCTATTCAACTCTGGTCTTTTCATCAAGAATGCTTGAAAGTCCTCTATTTCGTAGAATGACCATTTTTTGCCCTGAAGTACTATGCTCAGTTTTGCTGGTAGGTGATTCTTGGTTTTAATCCTAGTTCCTTTGACTTCTAGAATATCATATTGCACTTCCTTCGATCTCTTAATGTAGAAGCTGCTAGATATTGTGTTATCCTGACTGTATATCCACAGTGCTTGAATTGTTTCTTTCTAGCTGCTTGCAATATTTTCTCCTTGACCTGGGAATTCTGGAATTTGGCTACAATATTCCTAGGAGTTTCTCTTTTTGGATCTCTTTCAGAAAGTGATCATTGGATTCCTTGAATACTTATTTTGCCCTCTGGTTCTAGAATATCAGGTCAGTTTTCCTTGATAATTTTGTAAGAAATGATGTCTAGGCTCTTTTTTTGATCTTGGCTTTCGGGTAGTCCCATAATTTTAAATTGTCCCTCCTGGGTATATTTCCCAGGTCAGTTGTTTTTCCAATGAGATATTTCACATTATCTTCTAATTTTTCATTCTTTTGGATTTGTTTTGTAATTTCTTGGTTTCTCATAAAGTCATTGGCTTCCATCTGCTTCCTTCTCATTTTTAAAGGACTGTTTTCTTCAGAGAGCTTTTGAACCACCTTTTCCATTTGGCTAGTACTGTTTTTTAAAGCATTCTTCTCCTCATTGGCTTTTTGGACTCCCTTTGCCAATTGAGTTAGCCTATTTTTAAAGGTGTTATTTTCCTCAGTATTTTTTGGATCTCCTTTAGCAAGTTGTTGACACCCTTTTCATGATTTTCTTGCATTGTTCTCATTTCTCTTCCCAAATTTCCTCAACCTCTCTTTGTTGATTTTCAAAATCATTTTTGAAGTCTTCCATGGTCTGAGATAATTGCATATTTATTTTGAAGGTTTTGGATGCAGAAGACTTAACTTTACATCTTCCTTTTATGGTATGCATTGTTCTCCCTTATTTGAGAAGATGGAAGAAAATACCTGTTCATTAATAAACTAACCTTCTATAGTCTTATTTTTTACCTTTTCTTGCGCAGTTTTCCAGACAGTTACTTGACTTTTGAGTCCTTTGTCAAGAGGATGGTATACTCTGGAGACCCATAAGTTCTCAGTTCCTCTAAGGTGGCACAATCAAGGAAGAAGAGTTTACTCCTTTCCTGCCCTGTGCTCTGGTGTGGGAGCAACCACAAGCACTCTGTTCTGCCCAGGATCTTCCAGTAGTGTTCCCTCTCCAGAGCCTCCACCAGCTCTACTGCTAGCACTCTTCAACTCAGGAGAGGTACTCAGGGCTGAGACCTAGATCAGCTGCTCAATTCCCCCAGGATCTTTAAGAGGAGAGTTCTAAAAATGGATGCTGCTGCTGCAGTGACTGCTGCTGGTGGGTCCAGACTACTTTCCCTACTAACCCAGGTGAAAGAGCTTTTTCACTGTCATTTGAAGCTGTACTTGGTGTTTTTGAGTTGAGCAATCTGGGAACTGCTGCTGCCATTGACTCCCTGAAGTCTGTTCAGGTCCTGTCTCTGCTGTACTATGAGGCCCAAGTTGGGCTGCTCTCCACTCTGTGCCAGGTGTGATAGACCTTTCTTGTTAGACTTTCACTGTATCCTGGGCTGGAAATTTCTTTCACTCTGTCGTTTTATGACTTGTCCTGCTCTAAAATTTGTTTATATTCATTTTTTACAGGCATTTAATGGGCTACATGGGGGAGATTCTACAAGTCCATTTTTCTACTCTGCCATCTTGGCTCTGCCCCTCCATTCACTATTTTTTATGTAAGATACATACATACATACATACATACATACATACATACATACATACATATTATATATATATATATGTGTGTATATATATATATGTGTGTATATATATATATATATATATATATATATATATATATATATATATATATATATATGCATACACACACACACACACACACACTTTGCCTTTGTTTTGACTATAATCCTTGCCTAGAATATATTTTTCCCCAGTCAGTCAATATTCATATATTGAGTACCTACTATGTGCTAAGCAATGATATTAAAAAGAAAGGCAAAATGCAGTACCTGCTCTCAAAGATTTCATAATGTAGTGTGGGTGCCAATATGCAAACAATTACATACCTAAAGTTATATACATGTTATGCTGATTTGAAATAATAAGCAGAGGAGGGTTACTATAATTAAGGACTATTTTCAAGATACTTGAAGTCAGAAGTTGGCGTGTCTTGTTAGAGGAATAGCATAAATGTCAGTGTCACTGGATCACAGGACTTATGGGAAGTTGTAAAATTTAGGAAGACTTGAAAGGTTAGCAGTTAGGGCAGATTATGCAGGACATTGAAAGACAAATAGAAGATTTGACTTTAAAAGACATGTGGACCAATTGACTTCTATTGGGTTCTTATCTTAAACTCTTGCTTTCCATAGTTTCTTTCAAGACTCAACTCAACCATTTTCCTCATGAATCCTTTCCTGAATCCTCACTTTCTAAAGTTCTCCCTCCGCAACTATTGTCCATTCATTTTACTTGAATTATTGTAATATCTTGCTGCTGAGTCTGCCTGTCTCAATTTTTTTCTCTTTCCAATAAATCCTCTATTGATCCACTAACCTGATTTTTCTAAAGCACAGGTCTGATCATGTTATCCTCCCCCCACATCAATCCCCCCCGCCCATTGCTTACAGGAACACATAAAATTCTATGCTTGGCATTCAAAGTTTTTCAGAACATAGATCCCACCTACCTTTCCAGTCTTCTCATATCTTACTACTTACCATGCACTCTTCAATCCATTGACACGAGCATTCTGGTTGTTCCACAAACAAGAAATTCCACCTCTCACCTCTGCACATTTTCTCTGGTTGTACCCCATGACTGGAATGATCTCCCTCCTCAGCTCTACCTACCAATTTGTCTTCCTTTATTTGTCTTTCCCAATTAAAACCCTTTTACTGGAAGTCTTCCCCAACTCTTCTTTATTCTAGCATCTACTCTGAGGTTTATTTTCTATTTCTCCTACATATATTCTCTCTCTCTCTCTCTCTCTCTCTCTCTCTCTCTCTCTCTCTCTCTCTCTCTCTCTCTCTTTCTCTCTCCATATATATATATAGATAGATAGATAGATAGATAGATAGATAGATAGATAGATAGATAGATAGATAGATAGATATGTATATTACCCCCATTATATTATAAGCTCCTTGAAGGCAGGAATTATTTTTCTCCTATTTTTGTATCTTGGTGCTTAGCAAATTAGCTAGTATATAGTTGTACTTAACAAATTTTTAACAATTGCTGAGTGATTGACCAAGAGTTTTTGGAGACTGTACATTCTTTTGGATACTCTCATCTTTGGTTTCCAAAAGAGTGCTTCCTCCAAATTCTGTGATAATTTGAACATATCAAGCACACAATATACAAGCTAATGGGATCATTCAAACATTTTATCATTTCCCTACAAAAAGGAAATTAAGAACATTTTTTCTTATCCATAAATTGGACAATCATTGAGTTTTATGTTTAATTAGTTCTCCATTGGAAAAGCTACTAATTACTTGAGGAAAGGCTTATTTGTTTTTTTTTTTAATTAGGGGTGAGGCAAATCATTTTGTTGTCCACATTCATAGTAATTCTCTAGTCTAAGATGTTGAAAACCACCATCTCATATGGCATAGCAAGGTGACTTCAAAATGGGAAAATAATTTAACCATAAAGGATGACTTCATAGGTTAATCAGAGGAGCATGGAAAACTTAACCTGTCAGATCTATGGATAAAAGAAGATTTTATGACCAAGCAAGAGATAGAGAGGATCAAAAAAAGATAAAAAAAACCCATTATATGTACATGAATTTTAAAATCTTTGCACAAATAAAATCAATGACACCAAAATTAGAAGGAAAGCATGAAAAGGGGGAAATTTTTATGGTATCTTTCTCTGATAAAGGTCTTATTTCTCAAATATTAAGGACATTGAACCAAATCTATTAAAATAAGAGTTGTTCCCCAATTGATAATTGGTCAAATGATATGAATAGAAGAAAAAAAAATCAAAGCTATTAATAATCACATGAAAAAATTCTCTGAATCAGGTTTGAAGAACTGCAAATTATAATAACTCTGAGATACCACTTCACACCTATTGGCTAACATGATATCAAAGGAAAATAAGATATGCTGGTGAGGAGGAGGAATAATAGGCACAATAATGTTGTGTGAGTTATGAACTGGTCCAACTATTCTGGGGTGCAATTTGGAAATATGTCCAAAGGGTTATAAAGAGTGAATTCCTTTTTGCCCAGCAATACCATTATTAGTCTGTATCCCAAAGAGATAAAAAAAATGGGAAAGGAACAAAACATATTTGTAGCCCCTCTTTTTTTGAGTAACAAAGAATTAGAATTTGAAATGGTATACATCAGATAGGGAATGACTGAACAAGTTGTGGCATAACATTGTGATGAAATACTAATGTGTTATAAGAAATAGTGAATAGGATGCTTTCAGAAAACAACCTAGGAAAACTTACATGAACTGATGCAAAGTTAAGTGAGCAGAATCAGATGAACTTTGTACATAGAGTCAACTACTCTGATCAGCTACTCTGATGAAAAAATGATCCAAGACAATTCTAAAGGATCCATGATGAAAAAATGTTATTATCATGGATAATAAGGCTACTAAAGGATATTTTCACTCTTATGATGAAGAGTATTAGGGTCTTAAAGGAATAGGAGAGATCTTGCTTGAACCTTGAACTTGAACCTTGAAAGAAGTTAAGGATTCAAAAGGGTGGAAATGAAGAGAGAATGTCTTTCAGGGATAGGGTTCAGCCTATTCAAAACAAAGGAGTAGAAGTTGAAATGTGAAATTCAGGCAATATAATATGTCTCAGGTTGCATGGAACACAGATTGTGTGAAGGTCAGTAATGGCAGATTAAACAAATGGAGATTTCCTAGGAGGATGCTTAGCTATCTACATCTATTCTAGCAAAATGCTGAAGTTCACCCCAAACTAAATAATAATTTATTAATCCAATGAGAAACTAAAGTGAGTGACATCTTATGACCCAGAAATTCATAAAAAGTCAGACAGAAGCCAATGGCAAACTTACTAGAGATAAAACATATATGGTTTGAAAGTCTCTATATTCTGAGACCACAAGAATGGAGGACTCCCTTGGGTAAACTTCAGTATGGCTGAAAGCCCAGGAAAGGTAAATACTAGATGTGGAATATAGGGGGAGATGAGGAATAGCAGATAGTCACCAGTCTTTGCCAAAAATTGGGACAAACAATACCAAAGTGTTCAGAAATCCCCAACATTCTCTACTGAGACAACAATGATAGCTCCAAAAGTCCAGTGATTTGGACTTCAAATATCAAGAGGAAGATAACCTAGTATATGGACCCAGATCATTAGGTGGACATACCTCATGCATCATCCAAAAGTACAGGAGCAGGTAAAGGCTTGCCCTGGCACAGAGATTCAACTTAGAGACTAAACTGTAGAAAGCAAAGCCAAGATAGGAGAAACAAGGCAAGGACTGGTCTGAACTCTCCCAATTCTCCTCCAAACAACTTCAAATAATGTCTCAAAATAGATTCTGGAGTGGTAAAACTCACAAAAGAACAGGATGAAATAATTTTCCCACCCAAAAAAACTCAGAAGGTCAGTAGGAAAGATTTTATCACACTAGGATGAGAACAGAACATAGATCCACAAAGAGGCACACTAGGTCACTAGAGCTTGTAGTCACAGGGAAGGAAGGAGTGTGGTCACAGGTCCAGGCACTCATATACCAGAGGAAAGTTCAGGAGAATAGTAAACACATCTCTTCTCAGATCATACTACTTCAGAAGAATTGAAAACTTATAGAAACCCCAGAAATAGCTTTAAAAACAGCTACACACACAGAAACATACATATATACTGAAGTGCCCCCTCTACTCTGGGAACAGAGCTCAACTTTAACACATAAACTTAAAAGCCAAGAAACAGGCTAAATAAAAAAAAAATCAGCAAATAGTCAAAAAGTAAACTGACTATAAAAATTACTATGGTAACAGAAAAGGTCAAAACACAAATTCAGAAGAAGACAACAAAGTAAAACAAAAAACTGCTACATCCAAAGCATCAAAGGAAAATATGAATCGGTGTCAGGCCCAAAAATAATTCCTAGAAGAGTTCAAAAGGGATTTTTTAAATGAAATAATAGAGATAGTGGAAAAATTGGGAGAATAAATGAGAGAGAAACAATAAAGTAATGTTAAAAGTCAACAGTTCAATAAAGGAGGCACAGAAAAATGCTGAACACAATAACACCTTAAAAAAAACAGAGTAAATGGGGGAGGGAAGCAAGACCATAGAGAAAAGGCAGGGACTTGCCTTTCAATTCCCTTTAACTTTAAATAACACTTCAAAACCATTCTTATAGAAGTAGAACACAAAAGAATGGAGTGAAACAAATTTCCAGCCCAAGACAAGTTAGAAGGTCAACAGGAATAGTCTGTTGCATCATGATGAGAGCAGAGCACACTCTACTAGACACTGTGTCAGTATAGTCCCCCACCACAGGAAACCAGCATCTGGCCTTAGGGGTAACTGAATCAGTGGCAAACAACAGCTTCTTCCAGAGCTTTCAGCTCACAGATGATAAAAAGGGGTTTTGATTACTGCTCCATAGATTTCAGGAATCCATTTGCTGGCACTGGGTGCAGGAATCTGTTGAATTACTGCTACTCTGATCCAGGCCGGCATCCTGGGTTACAGGCCCAAGGGGAACAGGAGCACTAGCATATGAGATCTCATGGTTGCAGGGGACTGGGGACTCTGATTACAGATACAGGGCAGAAAAGAGAGCTTGTGATGACTCACAGAGAAGAGCACAAGTCAGGAGACTAATAAACACAAGTTTCCTTAGATCATACACCCTTTGATGAACTGAAAGTTTGCAAACCCTCAGAAATAGCTGTGAAAACAGCTGCACAAAACAAACAAACAAACAAACAAAGATGAAACTTAGGACAGTCTCCCCTGAATCCCAAGAGCAGAGTCCAACTATAATATAAAGCTAAAAGTCAAGAAATAGACTAGGAAGATGAACAAACAACAACAACAAAAAAATCATGACCATAAAAAGTTATTGTGGTGACAGGGACAATCAAAACTCAATTCAGAAAATAGCAACAAAATTCAGAACCTCAAAGAAGAATGTGAATTTGTGTTAGGTCCTGCAATATCTCCAAAAGGATTTTTTTTAATAAAATAGGAATTGTAGAGGAAATATTTGGAAAAGAAATAACAGTGATCTGAGGGAAATCTGAAGGAAATAATGCGTTTAAAAAAGCAGAATAGGTCAAATGGTAAAAGAAGCACAAAAAAAAAAAAAATGAGGAGAAGAATGCCTTAAAAAACAGAATTGGCCAAGCGGGAAGAATACCCAAAAATTCACTCATGTGAAGATATCCTTAAAAAGCAGAACTGATCAAATGGCAAAAGAAGTACAAAAGTTTACTGAAGAACATAATTCCTTAAAAATTAGAATTGGACAAGGGAAAATTAATGACTCCATGAGACATCAAAAAAGTTAATAAAACAAAATCTAAAGAATGAAAAAATATGAAATACATCATTGAAAAAATAATTGACCCAGAAAACAAATCCAGGAAAGATATTTTAAGAATTATGTAACCACCTGAAAGCCATGATATAAAAGAGCCTAGATATCATCTTTCAAGATTGTCTTGATAATCTAGAATCAGAGAAAAAATTAGAAATTGAAAGAATCTACCAATCACTTCCTGAAAAAGCTTCTAAAATCAAAATTCCTAGGAATATTCCAGAACTCTCAGATCAAAGAGAAATATAATACTACAAACATCAGAAAGAAATAGTTTATATACCATGGGATCATAATCAGGATAACATAAGATTTAGCAGCTACTACATTAAAGGATCAGAAAGCTTAGAATATGACATTCTGGAGGGCAAAGGAACAATGATTGCAACAAAGAATCATCTACCCTGCAAAACTGAGTATAATCCTTCAGGGAAAACACACACACGCATATATATATAAATATATATATATATGTATGTATGTATGTATGTATGTATGCATGCATGCATGCATATATATATACATACACACACACACATATATATGTATGTATGTGTGCGTGTGTGTGTGTATATATATATATATTTTTTTTTCAATGAAATGGAGGACTTCCAAACATTTCTGAATAGAAAATTTGGCTCTCAAATATAACACTTTAGAGAAGCATAAAAAGATAAAAAGGAAAGAGAAAAATCATAAGGAATTCAATAGGGTTAAACTGTTTACATTTCTACATGGGAGGAAGGTACTTATAACTCCTAAGAAGACTAATTATTAGGGTACTTAGAAGGAATATATGTGTGTATATATATATATATATATATATATATATATATATATATATATGTATATATATATATATGTATATATATATATATATGTATATATATATATATATATAGACAGGGCTCATGAGTATAAATTCAGTATGATGGAATGACATTTAAAAAATTAAACTGAGTTGAGAATGAGAAATGCACCGGGAGAATGGGAAATGGACAGATTGAATGAAGTAAATTATCTCACATAAGAGGTTTTTATAGTGAAGGGGAATATGAGAGACTTCTGGAATAGCACTTGAAACTATTCTCATTGGAACTGGCTCACAGAGGAAATTGTATACATATTTAGTTTAGTTTAGAAATCTATCTTACCCTACAGGAATGTGAGAGGAAGGGGATAAGAAAAGGGAAGTGTTTGATAGAAGACAAGATAGATTGGAAGAGTCAGTTGTTAGCTACAAAGTACTTTTGAGAATAGACAGGGTAAAAGGAGAAAAAGACAGTGGGATATATGAGGGAAATAAGATGAAACGAAAAAGCCACTTATTAATCATAACCATGAAAAAAAAATACAGTTAGTTCCTCTGATATAAAGACCTCATTTCTCAAATATTTAAAGAACTGAGTCAATTTTTTAAAAAAAGTGCCACTCCCCAATTTTTAAAATGGTCAAAGGATCTGAACATGCAGTTTTCAGGTAAAGTAATCAAAGCTTTTTATAACCATATGAAAAAAATGCTCTAAATCACTATTGATGCAAATTAAAACAACTCTGAGGTACCATCCCACAACTCTCAGATTAGCTAATATGACAGAAAAGAAAATAGAGAAATGTAGGAGAGCATGTGGGGAAATTGAGACCAACATATGCTGTTGGTAGGAGTTGTGAACTGATACAATGATTCTGGAGAAGAATTAGGAACTATGTCCAAATGACATCTATTATGTTTACCAAAAATGCCATAATGATGAATTAGCATTCTGATAAGGAAAGAAGAAACAAGTGTCTCTTCAGAACTTCACTGTCTTCAAAGACTAATAAGGAAATGAAATAAGAATTACAAAGATTCTGGGGGTATATTTATTGTAATCTGAAGATCTTGTGATGTGAATGAGAAAGGATGGTAAAACGAGGAATAAACTAGAATAGACGATTTGATCTTTAAGAGATGTGACACATGGTCTCATTCTCATTGAAACTGAATGAATGAATGAATGAATGAATGAATGAATCTCAATTTTAGATAGAGAGGTCTCTGAATTATATTTGGTTAATGAAATGAGTAGGAAAGCTTGAAACTAGTGTTGACACATGAGCTTCACGCAATCATCACACTTCCTGAATGCTAAGCAATGTGAATTTCATGAAATCCAAATGTTTGAACCTGCAAATCATTAGGAATTGATGTGGATGCTTGATATATCTAAGAATATTTTTTTAAAAAATCTTTTCCATCAGTTCTTGTACCATGATTCTCCACCATTGATTGGGACTTAGGAACATATCTTCTTCTTTTTACCTTTACTACTATGGACCAAGGTAGATTGGGACCCCCTATTCAAGTCCATGCAAAATTAATGATACATGAAATTACTTGATCCCATGGAGTCATCAAGAACTATAACATGAATTTTCTGGCTTTCAGACATCTCACTGAAACCAACGAAGTCTGATGGTAAGTTGGACCACAACTGATGGAAGAGAAATACACAAGGGCAAGCTGGTCTGGCAACCACTCTTTGCCATGGAACGTTTCCACTTTTTCTTATGCTCTTGGCTAGTTAGCCCACCTCATAGTGCCTTTCCTACTCAGAGGACATGTAGAGCCCTAATTTAAAAAAACAAGTCTTACCTGATTGACTGTTATATGAATACCTTCATTGACTTTTCTAAGGTTAATGAAAAAAATTCTGTGTAGTTGGAATGGTCATGCCAGCAGGCCCTGACTCCATGAAAGCAGTAAGGCAACTTTCTAATTTGGGTGGTGGTAGTGATGAAAGTACCTTATGTAAGTAATTTCATTTAATTTTCACAATAACTTTATTTAATAAGTGCTTTTATTAGCCCAGCTAGAAAGCCAAAACATCAAGAACTACGTATAAATTTCTTGCTTGTGCCGTGAAACTGTCCAGTTATTCTATAGTGCTTGTAAATGTCCTTGAACAATGAACAACCTGAAAGGGCTACATATCTTAGGGTCATCCTTGGAGATGCTAAAGCTTCAATTTGAAAGATTATTTTGTGATATACTAGTTGTGTACCTCTCAGTCAGTCATTTAATACTTTGCCTCAGTTAATTCTAAGACAAAAAATCATTAGTTGTTTCCTTGCATTGATATTCCTTGGTGGATGATATTACATGTCAGAACTGATGAGTGATGATAAGGAAAGGGAAAAAGGAAAAGTCAAATACAACTCCAAAGTTTCAACTTTTAGTGGCTGGGAAATGATTCTGTCATCAACCAAAATACAGAATTTGGGAGAAAGGGAAGATTTATTTGAGAAAATGTCAAGTTCTATTTGGGAGACATGAAGCCTAGGGTTCCACTCAGAGTTTGAGTGGAGATGTCCAGCAGGTATTTCGAGTCGTTGTAGTAAAACGCAGGGTGAAGACTGGTATTGGATTTATAGACTGGGGCAATAACTTTGACAGTTGGCAAGGTTGCCAAAGGAAAAGAAAGTAAAGTAAAAGCAGCAAAACATACCAGGGATTGAATTTGAGGAGACATTTACACTGGAGTAGGGGAAAAGTACAATTAACCGGGAAAGAGATAAAGAAAAACATATTGGAAAAGATAAAAATAAGCATAGATATTAGCCATAAAAGTGAAAGGAGGAAATATTCAGTAGAAAATGGTGCTCAACAGTGTCAAATGTAGAAGGATGAAGAAAACATTAAGTTGTCACTAGTGAGTGATAGGGCAGAAGAAAGAAATAAATGGTTTAAATTGTGAATAAGTGACAATACATAAGCAATGAGCATAGACAACTATTTCTAAAAGTTTAAGATAAAAGGCAAGAAAGTTATATAACTAATACCATATGGACATTGTGGGGTCAAACGTAACTTTAGGGATTTTTTTTGTGGGATTATTTGTGTGAGGGGAAACCAGAGCATATTTGTAGTTACCAGGAAAGAAGCCAGTAGAGAATGATACATTTAAAAGGAGAAAGAAATCAACAGAATAAGTTCCTAGAGAAGGGAAAAGGTCCAAAGTCACAATTGGAAGGATTAGTCTTGGTAAGGGACAGAGTTATATCATTCTTCATACTGAAACAAAGAATATAAATTTGTGCTTAGAATCTATGGCAATGGATGACCTCAATGCCAGAAAAAAAGGAAGTAAATCTGATAAGAACAAGATGGGAGGGGGGAGATAGAATTAGTATCTTGGAGAGAAAATTTGGATCATCTTCTGTGGGAACAACAGGGATTCAATCAGAAATGCCTGTAAGGAATCCTATTAGTGTTGAGGATTCAATTGTGGTTATGTCATATGAATTCTAATCAATAGGGTTTCATCATATTTTTAAGTAGTGTTCTTGATGCCCAGAGTAGGAACAAGAAAGTTGTTGGCCTGCATTTCCCAGAGATGAACATAAAATTTATATAGAATGATTCATTTGACTAAGTGTAGGGTCAAGGATAAAGGGAAGGAAGTGAAGTTATAATAGAAGTGATGAGACAAGAAAAACAAGATAAGACCATGGATGTGGAGGTTTTTATAAAGAGATATATGATTCAGGAAATATAAGGTAGCAGGGTAGAGGTAAAGAGAAAAGGTTATTATTAGAGAGGCTAATTTTGTAGTTCATCTTGGAGATAGAAGTTTCAGAACATGACATCTAAAGCATGACACTATCATTACCATATATAGTTCAAGTGGAGTAGAGATGGAGGTTAATGACCCAGGATGTTAGGATATTAAAAGGACCATTAATGTGAATATTAAAATCATTAAAAATATTATGTCAGGGGCTGGTTAGAAAATGAAGGCTGTGATCTAGATGATGAAATTGTTGAGAAAAGTGAAAAAAAATTATAGTAAATGACAAGAACAAAATTTTGGACTGTGATAAAATCAAATGATAAGAATGTCAGAAGTGGAATACTTTATGAGTGCTGGTAGAACATCAAAAAATAAAAGTGAATCAGAAGCAAAGAATATACTGACATTGCTTGCCTGCATAATTTAACAAGATAAAAGGAACGAACAACATGAAGAGAGTTTCAAGGAATATAATTTCTTCAGAAGGAAGTCAGGATTAAATTAATTCTAGGAGACTTAAGAAGAGTAAGAAGAAGGAATTGTAAGGAATGTACAATTTTATTATTTGGATATGGCTTCAGAGGTGAAGAAAAAAAGTCAATGGTGTTAATCTCCCCATCCTTATCCAGTGGTGCTAGTAAAACTTCAAAATTTGAATAGTGCTGGTGCTAGTTGATAAGGACATGATCAAAGTGGAAGAAATTCCCTAACTCCAGTCCAGTATCAAATAGGCTGGCCAAAAAGGAAGCAAAGTATTTAAAAAATAAAGACTTGAAAGACTTTTCTATGCTAACTGTGTTTCACTGTGGATATGACTCACAAAAAAGCAATCTTGAAACATTAATTCATCACAGGAAGAACAGATAGAAGTCATACTATAACAGAAACAACTTAACTGCAATTAAAAGAAATAGGAGAGAGCTGTAGCAGATCATGAAAAAAGCTGCATAACAGCAGGTCTAGAAGAAAACACACAGATGGTACCAGCAACTAAATGGAGAAACAGGAGTTAGCTTCAAAGAATATATCTCAGGGGTACATGTTATCAGATACTCTGTGGGAGAACTACAAGTGGCAGCCTGAGAAACAAAGAAGTAGACTATGAGTTGTCTGGGCTGTCAATGTTCCCTTTCTCATCAGTGGCATAGGAATATGGAAAGTGTCTGCATGTGTATTTAGGAAAGATATTTTCCCCTTTTAATTTACATTGCTCTTCCATTTAATTAAATTGCTTTATTTCGAGTATATGTGCCCTCTTCCCTTGGTGTAGATGAGAGAAAGGAAAGTTTTAGATAGAGGGTTCATTAGCTATGGTTTTGAGTTGATGCTGGTGAAAAGATTACATTGGACATAGGCACAGATTTCAGAGGACCATATTTGACGTAGGTATATTTTTAACAATAGAGTTCAAGTTCCAGAGGATGCAGTAGAAAGACACTACATAGGAGAACAGAGGTAAAAGTTGGGATCAATAGGAATAAGAATTTAGTTGGAAGAAAAAGTGAAAAAAAAGATTTCCCCAAGCAAATTGTGGTCTAGAATTAAAGGAATTAAATGTAGGGGTCTATTAGCCATGTTTCATAGTAGATAATAGTAAGTATAAGCTAATACCACTTCCAGGAGTGAATCCAAGTTAGTAAGTAGGGAAAGCACTACAGCCTAAATCTCCTAATATTCACTCCCCCAAAACACAACTTTAAAATAACATCTCAAATTGAAATCTGGAGCAACAGCCAACAAAAAGTCAGGGTGAGATATATTTATAACCCAAGGGAATTTAGTAGGGGAGAAGAAGAAATGTAATATTAGAATGGGGACCAGCTCAGAACTCACATGGTGGCAACACCAGTTGTAGAATTTGGTGGTGCTGAACAAGAGAGTAGGAGCTTTGGGAGCTCTCCAGTCAGATGTGGTAAGGGAATTGTACAACTGGTCAGAAGGAGATTACAGATAATTTCTATGCTAGCACTGAGAGCTAGAATGGATAATGTTTGACAATTACAGATTCTGTTTCCATTTATGGTTTACAGTTTCCATACAGAGGGCAGGGCTTGTAGTCCAATGAGTCAGGGACTTGAGGAGCAGTATTTCTTAAGACTATAAGGAATCACTGGTCCTTCCTGGATAAGAATCAGAATGCAGATCAGAAGGAGGAGTGACCACACCTGTCCCCAAATCACATCACCTTAGAAGCACTGAAAATCTCCAAGCTGTCAGAACTAGCTCTGAAAATGGCAATATGAAAAAATCTAAAGCATAGGACAGTGGTCTCTCTTTCTGACACTGGGAAGACAGCTCAACTTTAACATGAAGTTCAGAGTCAAGAAATAGACAGGAAAATTAAGCAAATAACAACAATATAAAGAACCTGAACATAAAAAGTTATTATGGTGACAATGAATATCAAGATACAAACCCAGAGGAAAATGATGTTAAAACAACTATAAGCAAAGCCCCAAAGAAAAATATGAATTTGAAATAAATCCAAAGAATTCCTAGAAGAAATAAAATTATTTTTAAAGTCAGAGAAGAGTTGTGGATGAGAAATTAAAAAAAAATGAGAGATGCAAGGAAATTATCAAAAGATAATTAACAGCTTGCTTCAATAAATTGCTGAAAAAAACAGAATCGTCAAATAAAAAAAGAGCTTCAAAATTTCATTAATGAAAATAACCCCTCAATAAGCAGAATTAGCCAAATGGGGGAAAAGTGCAAAAACTCATTGAAGAAAATATTCCTTTCAAACTTGAATTGGGTAAGTGGAAGTTAATGACCATAAGATATTGAAAAAGAGCAAAACAAAGTAAAAATACATAAGTAAACATATATGTACAAAGTGGCACAGCACCCCACCTCTTAAAGAAAAAATAAATTAATTATGGGAGGAAAATATATAGTAAAACTCTAGTACTGGGCAAACTCAACTTTTCCCAATGAAAGCTAGAGAAATACAAGCATGAAATATATAAGAAAGAAATTAAGGAGATGAATAGAATCTTAAAAAACATTAGACATGATAAGACGCTACAGAAAACTGATTGGGGCTAAACCTTTTGCTTTGCTACATATGACATGTTCACAAAAAAAGTGACTGTGCAGTAGGGCATAACAATCTCATAACCAAATTGTTAAACGCACTCTTTTGAGAGCACTATACAATAAAAATCACATTCAGGAAAGAGTCATGGAAAGATAGGTCAAAATTTAATTGGAAACTAAACAATCTAATCCTAAAGAATTTGTGGGTCAAACAACAAATTATCCAAACACTTATTTTAGTAGATAAAATGACAATAATGAGACAACAAATCATAATGAGTGGGATGCAGCAAAAGTTGTGCTTAGGAGAAAATTTATATCTGTCATAGCACTTGCATCAATAAAATAGAGAAAGAGCAGATCCATGAATTGGGCACGCAACTAAAAAAAAGCTAGAAAAAGAACAAATTAGAAATACCCAATTAAATACTGAAACGGAAAATCCTGAAAATCAAAGGAGAAATTAAATTGAAATTTAAAAAAAAGAACTAATAATCAAAATTAGGAGATAATTTTACAGAAAAAAATAACCCATTGGTTGATTTGATTTATAAAAAATAGAAACAAACCTAAATTACCAATATAAAAAAATAAAAACACCAATGACTATGAAACTAAAATAATCAATAAAGGTCATTTTTAGGGTTAGAATTAAATGCACTTCATTTTTATGATTTTCTTTATTCCTTGCCCTTAAATTTATTTTATTCTGACTACAATCATACTATACTACTCTAGTCCTTCAATATCATTTCATTTACTCTGAGAACTCATTATAAAATGATAACTGAGCTGACTTTCACTGGAAATATGTAAAAGGACAGATTGTCTTCATGGGAAAATGAAGAATAGAATGAGAAGAGTAGTATGTAAGTAGAATCCCACATTGATGTATAAATCCTTAAAGAGAGAAAGAAATAATAACAATAATTTGCATACATATGACACTTTAACATTTGCTAAGCTCTTTATACTCATTATTCTTTTTGATCTTCAAAACAACCCTGTAGAATAAGTGCTCTAGATATTATTATCTCCATTTTGCAGATTAGAAACCTAAGACATTAGTTAGGTGTATTGCCAAGGCAATATTCACAGCACTGGTGGTGACAATGAATATGCTGGTGCAGTTCTTAATCACAAAGTATAAAAGACTCTCCATATAGAAAGCAGAAGAAAAACATTTATTGAGACACCAGAAAGCCAAATTCTAGAACCAGAAAGCAAAATCTGTCATGGTGACAAAGTAGTTAATACATGTGATCACCGTAAGGAGCAAAATTATTCCCAAGCTTTCCCACCTCCACCAGGCCCTTCTCACAAGCAAACGCTCACAAGTCTGGGCCTAGTCTGTGCCTGCCTGCCTGCATTCTCTCTCCTCTGCCCCAACAGACTCATTCACTTCCTCCAAGTTCTGCTTCACCTTCCTGCTCTGCCTGTTCACCAAGCTCCTCCCACCACATCTGTCTTAGACTTTCAGGTGATTCAAGCAGATCACATGGGCCTATTAATGAATGAGAAAGATCTTTCCATTTAAATTGCTATTGCATTGGGGAATGACGAAGACATGCCTTCTAGAATGTCTATTGTCTGAAATATGTTATCCTGCCCTTCAACAATAAATAGGGCTAGTATGTTGAAAGTTTTCTTTATAATTTTGAAATTTTGTGCAATGAAATTTCCTTACAATGGATAAGGAATTTAAGGCTCTTCTTCCTTGACTGAATGTGTCAAGAATCATCCTTCTTGGATTTTATGTCCAAATATGCTCCCATTTTACTTCTTAATACAGAGCATGTGTGATGCACGTTGAAAATCCTATTTTATTAGGAAACTGTTCCAAATGTTTAATCTTGTATGTCCATACTACATTTCTTCAACTTTTTATATATGGAAATACTTACATACATACTTGTGCATATATGCATATAGATATATGCATATACATACTCACCCATATGTATATATATATATGCATATATACACACACACATGCAAAGAGCAGTTGCATGTAAGAGCATCATTTTTTGTTAGCAAATTGTTTCCAACAAAAGTCTATGTTTCCATCATTGCCTATAGGTGAGCATATATTTTAAGAAGCTTATATTTTGCTAGGTGGAAGAGCAGACCACCAAAGGAAAATCAAAATAATTTTAGGAAGCTTAGAATATTAAGAACTAACAGTTTCCAGTAGGAAGTATTCCTTGGAAGGAACATTAAGGAAAGCCAAGGATTTAAAGAGGTGAAAATGAAGACAGTATATTTCAAGCATTGGAGACAGCCTAGCCTGTGCACAAGCACAAAAGACAAATGAAACATTATGCCTGGAGAAAAGTGGATAGTCTACTTTGGGTAGAGTGTATATATGAAAGACAATAATGTGAAATGTTTGAAAAGGTTGGCTAGAGCTGAACTGTGAAGACCTTCAAATGTCAAGCTATGGAGATTGCATTTCATCTTTGATGGAAGGCATTGAAACTTCTTGAGCAGAGGAATGCTATGGTTAGACTTATATACTTTAAAGAGGTTATTTGGACAATTTTATGGATTTTAGACTGAAGAATGAAAATACTGCAAGCAAGGTTCTTGAATATCCTTCAATAAGCTTTGAATAATATAAGGTAACTAAAAAAAGTTAAAAAAAAAAAGCGAGAAGCCTCTCCAAATAGGCTTTCACAGTTGGACAATTTTCTTTCCTGAAGACCTGTTTCCTTTCTGAAACTATGACAAGAATGGTTTACTAAAGGTTTTTAAAAATAGAATATTGAAGTTTAAAGGAAACTTAAAGAATAACTATCCTAAAGTCTTCATTTCATAACTGAGGATAGGGAGGGTGAGAGAGCTGAAGTTTCCAAAGGTCACCTAAATACCATGATAGCCAGGAATAGGGGATAAGGTATCCATGTTCCTAACTTCAATATAGTAGAATATGAATATTTATGCAAAAAAAAGAAGAGGATAATAAAGGAAGAAATTTCTAAACTAACATGAGTAACAAAACATTAATTAAAGAGTGTATCTGAAAGTAATATTATAACCATTGCTTATAAAATTTAAATGAAATGTATTTAAGGGTGCAATATTTTAGTAATTAATGAAAAAGAACTTAACTGAACATTATATTGTTAAGCTTAGATGAGAATTTTAAGAATAATTGAAGGGGAATATCTATTTAGACAATTTTCTAGAAATTTGCAGCTAAAGTATATTTTTCTTACCATCAAAGTAGAAAGTGTTTTTACTTAGTTTTCTAGTGATATGAGATACTGGAAGTGAGCAGTACTGCATCTGTATTTATTGTTTCATTACACTTCAGTTTAGAATCTCAAATATTTTCATGTTCACTAAGGGAAGAGAGGAGAGTTATGTTCAAAATTAGTAAAGAGCTTGGATTTATACGTGTGGCTGCTCAGAAGGGAGGAGGGCATAATGATTTTTGTGTCTTCACAAGGCAATAGGATATGTAATGAAAAGAGAGTAATGCTTGTAGGTTCTATTTCCATTTGGCATCACTGTTTTTACACAGTGCATTCTGTCTTAGCTTTTCGGATTTGGAGTTATTCACTGCAAGTAGGAGGAAATAGATGAAAGAGAGGTCTGTTAACAATGGCTACTGGTACCAATTACTTGGACAGAATAGAGGCTATTTTTAAAGACAGAAAAAAGTGGAGGGGCATGAAATCTTGTAGAATGGGAGTCCTGGAGAAGTACTGTGAATGACTACACTTATCTTTTAGCATCTAAATGTTTCAAGACTTCAGGAGCTAATGAAGAAGCTTTTACGATTGATGCATCTTGGCTCATTCTGTGTGTGTGTGTGTGTGTGTGTGTGTGTGTGTGTGTGTGTGTGTGTGTGTGTGTTTAAAGTGGTAAGGCAAAAAAAAAAAATAAACCTCTGTGATAACCAAGAGTAATCTAGCTGCAAGAAAATGAACTACTGGTAATAATTACTCCCTAGGCAATGAATTAATAGTATAGGTTAAAAGTGAACACTAGGCTCTTGACTCATTGGTTAAGAAGGATAACAAGATATTTTAAATCTACTGATTTTGTGAAAATAATCATTTAAATAAAACAGAACTGTATTGGTAGGTAAAATGCTTTAGATAGTTATAAAATTATTGGTTATATAGTGCTAATGCCATAAGAGTCTTTTTTCTCCACCTCTTTTTAAACTAATTGTCTGATTTCATCCTTCTGAGGAGAGCCTCATACAGAATTGAGTTCAAGTCCCATTTCTAAATATGCTGACTATGCGATCCTAGGAAAGTCATTTAACCTCTAAGTAAACAGCTTTGCCTTCTTTCAGTCTAGCTTATTATTGTCCTCTCCCCTCTTTTCTTGTAATGCTATCAAAACCTGATGAGAAGAAACCTTTTCTGATGTAGGAGAGCAGGGATTTGAAAAAATATATCAATCCAGGTTTAGGATAGATGTTTATGTCCATTTAGCAAATATTTATTAAACACCTACAATGTGTGAGGTACTACTGGCCACTGGGAATACAAAGACTGTTGTATATGGACATACCTTGTTTTCAAGGCACTTATAAAAAAGAGAGAATTAGAACTTGAGGTGGCTGAGATGATGACATTCTTAGAGACCCTAGGCAAGTCATTTAACCTCTCGGTAAGCAACATTGCCTTCTCTCATACTAGCTTATTTTTCCCCTTTTCTTCTATTGCCATAAAAAACTACTCAGCTCTTACTATGTTTCTATTTTATTTTTCTGCCAAGTGAATGACATTTGGCCTGGGAGGAAAGAACGAAAATTTCTAAGAGATTGGGTACCCAACATGAGTACAGGAATGGTAATTGAGCATCTTTATTGTTCGAGTCAACAATTGCACTACATCATTGGATTCTGGGAGAACTGGTAAATGTGTTTGCTGAATCAGTGACATTGATAATTAAATAACCAAGAATAGAAAAAAGACTAAAGGATTGTAGAAGGTCAAATGTTAAAAGGGGAAAATTTCCCAGTTTTCAAAGATGGGGAATAAAATGAAGCCAGGAATCAATCTCTTACTATTTCTTAAGTATCACCTATGTGCTAATCAATGAGACCATTAATATAATAAATGAAAAAATTCTTAGTTGGATTAAAATTATTCCAGCAGCAGACACAACAAGGAAAAATATAAATATATAAAGAGAAAAAATGCAAAGTAGTAAAAAAAAAAAAAGGTCTTTTGAGAAAGTACTAGTAACTCAGTAATTTGAACTAGTAACTGAGGGTTTTAAGAAAGGCTTCATGTAGATGGTGGTTCTTGAATTGTATGTTGAAGGAAGAGGAGAATTTCATGAGGCAGACATGAAGAGGTATGAGGAATAAAACATGACTTTGACTTACATTTCTGTCAAAAATAAGAATGTATTATTATAGTGATAGTCCATGAATGTCTACAAATAACTTCACCATCATAAAGAACCAACATGACCTTTCCATGAGTGGCTTAAATTCATTCATTCTTTTTTTGACATTTAATAGTATGAAAGAATGAGTGAATGAATGATTGAAAATTACCTATTAAGCATCCATAGTGGTAGAAAGAAGATATATTAATTCAGTTTTTCAAGATTTTAGTAAAATATTTGGCCAAGTCTCTTTTATAGTTTTTTTCACAGAAAATATGGAGAGACATGGACCATTTTATGGTATAATTAGAAATTATAATTCAGAATTTGTGGAATATCCAGAAAAAAAAATCATTAGGAGTTTGAAATCAACTTAAAAGGAATTCAGTAGTGAATTGCTCCAGGGATGTGCCCTTTGCTCTGTTTTTAGAGAGTTTTCCCCTTGTATTTGGATAAGGGAATATATAAAGCAGGTAAGGGCACTTAACTCAAGTATTGATCAAGTCAAGAGCCAAAACAATCTTTGTCAAGAGACAAGAAAGTTGACAGTTGTAATAAGATGAAAATTAACAGGGATCAATATAAAGCTTTATATTCAAGTTTAAAAAAATATCTAAGAAACAAGCTTAATACAAGACAACAGTATGACAGAGTAGGTGAATTCATTCTCAGTCTATACAAGAGAGAAATAGTGCCCAAGACCACTGAAGTAATAATCCTGATTGGTACTCTACACTGATTATACAATATCTATAATATGAATATCTACTTATCTGCATTAGTGTAGGAAGTTTCTTCACTGAAAGTGCCCTATACCAATAAAATATCTAGTCTAGCCCCAACACAAATACTACACTAAATTATATAAACACATAAAAGCTCTCTGAGTCATATGACCAACATGATGGAAGAGTAGACATTTTCTCTGGTCTTGACATCTCATGTTACCAAAACAGAAATTATATTCCAAAGATAAAATACTTCAGTTTTCCCTATGGTATAGAAAACCTAGAACCTCAAAGAAGGTTGAAGCAGAACAAAAAAATTAAATGATTAAAATGAAAACACATTAGCAAACCCCAACCCTGGTACTGCACATATCTTTCTAGGGTAAAAAGGATCTAGACACCAGAATTTTCCTGGGATTGCAACAGCCAAGAGGATGGCCATATTCTGTGCTACAAATAATCTTTGTAAGAGAGAAGGAAAAATAAGATAAAAGGAGACTATAGACCTCCTTGATTCTCAACTAGAACTCAAGCACACGTCCTGACTACCTCCCTGCAATTCAGAGCCTCAGAGATCCAAACTATAAAAATCAGTGCCATAGCAAAAGCCTGGCAATTCTCAAAAGTTGCGGTGCCAATATAGAGGACTGAGGAACAGAGGGAGCAGGGCAGAGCACTGGCAGCGGGGAGAAATAGTTGTCACTATGTGCCACTATACTAAGCCTAAGTAAAAGAACCAAGCATTTACTTGAGGTCAATTCTGTTCCCAACCACCTACCCAAAGTCACTTGAGTCAGAGATTTAAAGTTTTGAACTATAAATTACTTCACATGGGAGAAGTCTGAGATATTCTGAGATCCAAACCTCTAAGAAATCATGAATAGCAAAAAAGAGAAGTCTTCAGAAATTGTTCAGTAACAGACAATCAAAGAGGGAGGGCGACTGGGATTACCAAAGATTTTAGGAAAAATGAAACTCAAATTCTTTGAACATAAGCAGATAAATCAAGACAGAAAACATTGATAGCAAATTGAAATATGGTTTCCAGATTTAGTAAACAAATTCAGTCATCTAAATATTGCAAATAAAAGAAAATGGCCCAATACTTGATGAGAAAGATTTTGAGAACAAGGAACCACAACAAGGTGTTCTTGTGTCATATAAAAGAGAAATGGGAATTATTAGTGCAGATATTAAGGCCTTTATGACCAATTAGAAGAACACAAAACTTGAATCTGCATTGACAGTTCATACCAAAGAACCAGAATAAATAAAAATTGTTTGGGAACTCAAATACATGTAGAAAAGGACAATTAAGAAGAAAAAAAAGTAAAAAGGAGAAATTAAAAGTAATCATGCCCTTTATCCAAGCAAAATATTAATCTCAAAGACAGGCTGTGCAGAGACAACCTAAGGATGATAGGTTCCCCAGAAGAATGCAACCTAAACAAAACATGAACACCTTAATGCAACAAATATTAAAAGAGAACTGCACAGGACTTCTAAATACAGAGAATGAAATGCCAATTTAAAGAATTCATAGATCACCTCCAAAAAAGGAAGAAACAAATAAACAAACTAGGCAACACACTTCAAGACAAACAGTGGTTTAATTTAACAATTTAGTTAAAAAATAAGAAGTTCTGAGAGTGATCAGGAGAAAGACCTTCAAATATAGAGTATAGGAAATTTGAGTAACATAAGACTATTCTACAACCCCAGAAAGTTCAGATGGGAATGGAATGATGTGTGCCAAAGAACAATGCAGACCAGGATATATCCCAGTGGACCATAACTTGAAAAACTGAGCATAGCTATAAATGAAAAAAGTTAAAAAGATGACTATTCAACAATAAAAAAGTTTTTGAAACATTTTTAGAAAAAAAAGTCAGAACAAAATAAATTATCTGCTTTTCAAATGCCCTAGACAATAGAAATTCAAGAAGGATTAATAAATGAAAAATGGGAAATATTATACCTCCCCACATATATCAGCAAAATGGAAAGAAAAAGAATATTAATGAACTGAATACACACTTAAAAATTAGAAAATCAACTAATCTAAAATGAGTACAGAAGAAGAGATAATAAGTATTGGAGGAGAAATAGATCATTTATAAGCAAATAAAACAGATAAATGATAAAACTGATTCTTTGAAAAAACATAAAATTGATAAACCTATATAATTTGATTATAAAGAAGACAGGAACTCAAATCAATAAAGTAGTTAATGAGCAAAGTTAAATCACAGCAAAAAAAAGAAGGAAAAAATATCAGGTCATATCATGCGCTGCTTTACACTAGCAAAACTGAGAAGAAACACACAAAAATAAATGCATCCCTTCAAAAATCTAAAATACCCAAAATATCAAAAGACCATCTCTAAAGGAATTACCAAAGGTTATGGGGGGAACTCCTTGTTCTTATGAATTCACAGGAGAATTCTTTTGATTATTTAAAGAACTCATGTTTCACAAATCATTTTCAAGAATAGTAAAGGTAAGCACCCTACCAGAATCTCTTTATGAGACATATATAATCCCAGTATCTAAACCAGGAAAAGATAAAAACACATGGAGAAAATTATAGGCTAAAATCATTAATTAATATTAAGATATCAACATGAATATCAACATCATTCATTATAACCAAGTGGGATTTACATCAGGGATGCAAGGATAGTTCAACATTAGGAAAATAATCAACCTAATTAATCATATTAAAAATGAAAACATATAAAACCACATATCTCAATAATCCCCTAAAATGTCTTTAAGAAAATAAAATGTACTCATATTTCAAAGTGATTTTTAAAGTAACAAAGAACACCTTAAATAGCTAGAGGAAAATTCTGTGCTCATGGGTAGTCTGTGCCAATGTATTAAAAAAATGGCAATATTAACAGTATTAACTTATACTTGTAGTGCTTTACTAATCAAACTACCAAGGAAATAAATTTTATAGAGCATGATAAAAATCAAATAATATTCACTAGGACAAACATAGGATCTAGAGTATCAAGAGAAATGATGAAAAGACTTAGGGATGAAAAGGGAATGACACATCAAGAACTTGAAGTGCTATTATAAAGAAGCACTCATCAGAACCATCTCATGTTGATTTTAAAAATAGAGAAATACATAAATGGAACAGACTAAACAATGGTGATTCAGAAAGAACAGAACTCAAAAGCCTAACATTTGATAAAGTAGAAAATACAATTTCTTGTTTGATAAAAACTGCTCAAAACCTGCAAAGTAGTCTGGCATAAATTAGACTTCAACTAAAACATTATACCAGTTTCGACAATATATTCTAAAGTTACATTTAACCTTAATATTAAATTTAATATTATAAAAAACAGAAGAAAACAGATTATAAATCTCTCACAGTCTTGGGTGAAAGACATAATTCTTTTCTATCTTTTTTTGAATATTTATTTATTTATTTTTAGTTTCCACAAAATTTTGAATTCCAAATTTGCTTCCCATTTCACCCCCCAAAACACCATGCATTCTGAATACCCCTTCCCCCAGTCTCCTCTCCCTTCTATCACACTTCTCCCTTCCCTTATCCCCACCTTCTCTCTTTTATTGTAGGTCAAGATAGATTTCTATACCCCATTACCTGTATTTCTTATCTCTCAGTTGCATGCAAAAACAATTCTCAACATTCTTTCCTAAAACTTTGAGTTCCAACTTCTGTCCCTTCTTCCCTCTTCTCCCATCCCCACTGAGAGAGCAAGGAATTCAATATAGGCTATATATGTGTGGTTTTGCAAAAGACTTCCATAATAGTCATGTTGTGTAAGACTAACTGTATTTCCCTCCATCCTATCCTGTCCCCCATTTATTCTATTCTCTCTTTTGACCTTGTCTCTCCCCAAAAGTATTTATTTCTAATTACTCTCTCCTCCCATTAGCCCTCCCTTCTATTATCTCCATAACCCCACTACTTTCCTGTACTGTAAGATAGATTTTCATATCAAATTGAGTCTGCATGTTATTCACTCCTTAAGCCAAATATGATGAAACCTTCACTTCTTCCTTCCCATATCCCTCCTTTTCCCCTCCACTGAAAAAGCTTTTTTTGCATCTTTTATGAGGCATAGTTTGCCCCATTTCATTTCTCCTTTTCTTCTCCCAATATATTTCTCTCTCACCCCTTAATTTTATTTTTGAGATATCATCCCTTCCTATTCAACTCATTCTGTGCCCCGTGCCTATATACGTGTGTGTGTGTGTGTGTGTGTGTGTATGGGTGTGTATGTGTGTGTGTGTGGGTGGGTGTGGGTATGGGTGTGTGTGGGTGTGGGTGTGGGTGTGTGGATGTGTATGTGGGTGTGTATGTGTGTGTGTAAAATCTCTCCAGTTACTCAAGTACTGAGACAAATTTCAAGAGTTACAAACATGATCTTTCCTTGTTGGAATGTAAACAGTTCAACTTTACTAAATCCCTTAGAATTTCTCTTTCCTGTTTACATTTTCATGCTGCTCTTGATTCTTGTGTTTGAAAGTCAGATTTTCTATTCAGCTCTGATCTTTTCCTCAAGAAGCCTGAAAGTCCTCTATTTCATTGGATGACCATTTTTCCCCCTGAAGTACTATACTCAGTTTTGCTGGATAGGTGATTCTTGGCATTAATCCTAATTCCTTTGATTTCTGGAATATCATATTCCAAGCCCCTCAATCCCTTATGTAGAAGCTGCTAGATCTTGTGTTAACCTGACTGTATTTCCACAATAGTTGAACTGCTTTTTCTAGCTGCTTGCAATATTTTCTCCTAGACCTGGGAACTCTGGAGTTTGGCTACAATATTCCTAAGAGTTTCTCTTTTCAGATCTCTTTCAGGAGGTGATCTGTGGATTTTTTCTATATTTATTTTACCCTCTGGTTATAGAATATCAGGGTAGTTTTCTTTGACAATTTCATGAAAGGTGATATCTAGTCTCTTTTTTTGATCATGGCTTTCAAGTAGTCCCACAATTTTTAAATGGTCTCTCCTGGATCTATTTTCCAGGTCAGTTGTTTTTCCAATGAGATATTTCACATTGCCTTATATTTTTTCATTCTTTTGGTTTTGTTTTGTAATTTCTTGGTTTCTCATAAAGTCATTAGCTTCCATCTGCTCCATTCTCATTTTTAAAGAACTGTTGTCTTCAGTGAGATTTTGAATCTCCTTTTCCATTTGGCTAATTTTGTTTTTTAAAGCATTCTTCTCCTCATTGGCTTTTTGGACCTCTTTTGCCATTTGAGTTAGTCTATTTTAAGGGTATGATTTTTCTTAAGCATTATTGAGGGAGTCTCCTTTAGCAAGTTGTTGGCTCATTTTTCATTATTTCGTTGCATTTCTCTCATTTCTCTTCCTAATTTTTCCTCCACCTCTCTTATTTGATCTTCAAAATCTTTTTTGAGCTCTTCCATAGCCTGAGATCATTGCATATTTATTTTGGAGGTTTTGTATGTAGAAGCCTTGACTTTTATGTCTTCCTCTGTTAATATGCATTGTTCCTCCTCATCTGAAAGGATGGAAGAAAATACCTGTTCTACAAGAAAGTAACCTTCTAGAATCTTATGTTTTCCTTTTTTGGGCATTTTTCTAGCCAGTTATTTTTCAGTCCTTTGTCAAGAGGTGGGTGTACTCTAGGGGCCTGTAATTTCTCAGTTCCTCCAAGTTGGCACAATAAAGGGAGAGGTGTTTACTCCTCTCCTGACCTGCACACTTGTCTGGGAGCAAACAAAAACTTTTCTGCCCAGGATCTGTGTGCAGAATTCCCTCTCCACAACCACCTCCAGTGGTTCTCCTCACCCCAAGGCAACCACTCAGGGCTGAGACTCAGATCAGGTGTTAAATTCCCCCAGGGTATTTAGGCTGAGGGCTCCAAAAACAGAGGCTGCTGCAGTGGCTGCTGTGAGAAGGACCAGATCACATTCCCTTCTCAACCATGTGAAAAAGCTTTCTCACTGACCTTTGAAACTGTTTTTGGTATTTGTGGGTTGAGAAATCTGAGAACTGCTACTGTTAGTTGCACTCTGAAGCTTGCTCTGGTCCTGGCCCTGCTGCACAGTGCAGCCAAGGCTGGGCTGCACTCCTCACAGTCTGGTGTGATAGACCTTTCCTGTTGGCCTTCCTGGCTCTCTTGTGCTGGAATATTTTTTCACTCTGTCATTTTGTGACTTCTGTTCTTCTTGAATTTGATTAAAGTAATTTTTTTAGACTTATTTTATGGGCTATGAGTGAAAGTTTTTACAGATCTGTCCTTCTACTCTGCCATCTTGTCTCTGCCCCAAGAAATATATAATTCCTAATCAAATAAGGGACAGAGGCAATTACAAAAGATAAGTTAGATATTTTTTTGAAACTGAAAATCTTCTACACAAAGGCAATAAACCTAGCATAAAAACAGATGTTTTTGAATTAGCAAAATTATTTGTATCTAATTTCTTGGATAAGCATTTAGCATTTAAGAAATCTTTTACACACACACACACACACACACACACATTCACACTCAAGTTTATATAAACATGTGTTTAAGCCATGCCCCAATAGATAGATTGTTAAATTATACAAACTATGATTTCTCAAATGAAGGGCTGTATCCAGAACCACATGAAAGAACATTTCAAATCACTGATTATAAGAGAAATACTAATCAAAGCAATGCTAAGTATTCACCTCTCAGCATTCAAATAAACAAAGATGACAAAAATGTCAGTAGTCAAGGCCAGAGGGGCTATACAATGATAGGCACACAAATACATTATTGGTGTAGCTGTGACATGGTACAATAATTCTGGAAAGGAATTTGGAAGTATACAAAGAAAGTGCCTAAAATGTTTATGTCCTCTGAACCAGAAACTCCATCGCTGAGCTTTTATCAAAAGGAAGCCATCAATAAGAAGCAAGTTTCTACAAACACCAAAATATTTACAGCCACAATTTTTGTGATAGCAAAAAATTGGAAACAGTTTAGATATCTACTGATTAGAGTCTGGCTAACCAAACTGTGGCCACATGAGAGTAATGTAATATTGTTTTGCTATAAGAGATGTATATGATAAACACAGAGAAATATGGAAATAGCTATATGGACTGATGAAATATGAAGTAAACAGAGCCAAGGAAACTTTATACATACCCCATGCATATATGCATACATATACATGTAGTGTATACAACTAAATACAAAATACACATGTGTGTATGTATACACACATATGTACTGGTGGTTGTCCTTTGTTCTCAAAGAGGACCAAAACAACAACATGTTACAGACAAGTTACAGTGTGTACCACTGTGGCTGGTCAGACCAGTACAAACTTGGAATACTCTACAACAGGTCAGGCACAAATAGTCAATGTGAATATCTGGGATGGACTTTCTAAATTTGTGCATCTGACATTTCCTTTGAGTTACTTCAATTATGCTTTGCTCATAGAGCACAGTCCCTTCTGTGATAAAGGAACACTATGCTGGGTAATCCTGTGTCAGTGTCTCCCCTGTCACACAATAAATTCCAAAGTTCTTTAGAGAGACCTTGATACATTTCCTTTTATCACTTTTTGTGACCACCATATGAGCACTTGTCATGTGTGAGTTCTCCATAAAATAGTCTTTTTGGCATTCTAACAATGTGACCAGTCCAAACTTTCTGCAGTAGAGTTTCAATGCTTGGCAGTTTACCTTGGGAAAGGACCTCAGTGTTTGGTATTTCATGCTGCCAGATGATCATCAGAATCTTCCTAAGACATTTCAAATGGAAGCAATTCAGTTTCCTGACATGGCACTGATATACTCTCCAGGTTGCAGAGGTATACAACAGTGAGGTCAGTGCAACAGCTCTGCAGATCTTCAGTTTTGTAACCTTTCTAATACCACTTCTCTCCCACACTTTCCTTTTGAGCCTTCCAAACACTGCACTAGCTCTGGCAATGCATGTGTCAACCTCATTATCAATGTGTACATCCTTGGAACATATACTATCCAGGTAAATGAATTTATATACAGTATCCAAAACTATTTTGTTTGCTGTAATCATTGCTTCCACATATGGATGGTGTTATACTGTCTTGGTGTTAATTGTTAGAAATTAACACAAGTAGCAGAGAATTGATCTATCCTTTGTTGCAGTTCATCTGCAGAAGGTGCATTGAGGGCACAGTTATCTGTGAACAAAAAGTCAGGCAGCAATACTCCTACTTTGGTCTTGGCTTGTAACCTTTTCAAGTTGAAGAATTTACCATTGACCATTAATGCCACAGTTGATCTTGATGATGTTTTCATCCTCTTTGAAGGCATTTGGCAACATGGTTGAACACTTCATGCTAAAAAGCATGAGAGCAAGGACATGCGTCCCTCCACTTGTGACTGGGAAAGCAAGAGAGTATCACCTATTATCCAGAATCCAGGCAAATATGCTATTGTGAAATTGATGTAGAATACGGATAAACTTCTCTGGGCAACCAAATTTTGATATAATTTTCCATAAGCCCACATGACTGACAGCATCAAAAGCTTTGGTCGGATCTACAAACATTGTATACAGACCTCTGTTCTGCTCCTGGAATTTCTCCTAGAGTTGTCTGGCAGCAAACACCACATTAACTACTCCTCAGCCCTTTCTGAAGCTACATTCACTGTGAGATAGTTGACCATCATAGTGCATCTCACATTTATTTTGAACTAGGAGAAAGATTAGTCTAATAAGGAGGACTCTGTTAAGAATCTTGTCAGCAGGGAGTGGAGCCAAGATGATGGAGTGAAAGCTGGGATTAGCTTGAGATGTCCCCCCAATTCATCCAAATATCTGTAAAAACGACTTTAAACAAATTCTAGAACAGGAAAGATCTGGTGCACCAGTCTGAGAGAAGACCCCATTCTATAGTGGGACACACCAGAACAGGTGCAAATCTAGAGCAGGTCTCAAGGCACTTATGGCAGTTTCCAGATTTCCCAACCCACAAATGCCAAATACAACTTAGAAGGTCAGTAGGACATATCTGTAAGGCCTGGGTGAGAGAGTAGGGCAAATAGGCCACAGCCCCAGCACAGTGTTGGCTGACAGCAGCAGCAGTGGCAGCAGCAACAGCAGCTCTGGCTGCTTCTGGAGTTCTCAGCCCACAGACAGTGGGGGAATTGAGTGGTTGATCAGAGGGGCATTGCAGAGATCTCTTTGCTTGTGGTGATTCAGGATTCTCTTTCTTTGCCTGTGTTTTGATCTGAATCTCAGTTCTTAATAGCAGTCCTGGGGTGAGGAGGAGCACTGGCATGGCAGAGCTTGTGAAAGTGGTGGAAAGGGAATCTTCACAGTACCAAGGCAGAAAAATATGCTTGTGGCAACTCACAGAGAAGAGCAGAGAATAGGAGAGTAATAAATACCTCTTCTTTGATCGTACAACTTTGGAAAGACTGAAAATTTACAGATCCCTAGAAATATCTCTGCAAACAGCTGTACAAAAACCCTGAAGTTTGAGACAGCTCACCCTCCACAGTGTACACAAAGTCCTACCTTAACAAGGAGTTAAAACATTAAGTAATTGACTGGAAAAATGAGCAAAAAGACAAAAATAACCAGACTATAGAATCTTACTTTAACGATAAAGAAGATCAAAACCTACAACCAGAAGAACACAACAAAGTCAAAGCTCCTACATCCAAAGCCTCCAAGAAAAATATGAATTGGTCACAGGCCATGGAAGAGCTCAAAACACGTTTTGAAAATCAAGTGACAGAAGTAGAAGAAAAATTGGGAAGAAAAATGAGAGTGATACAAGAAAATCATAAAAAAAATGGGTCAATAGATGCTAATGGAGACCCGAAGGAAAAACACCCTAAAAATAGATTAACCCAAATGGCAACAAGCCATTGAGGCAAAAAGTGTCTTATAAAGCAGAATTGGCCAAATTGAAAAGGAAGTATGAAAAGTCACTGAAGAAAATAATTCCTCAAAAGTTAGAATGGAGCAAACAAAAGCTAATGACATTATAAGAAATTAAGAAATTTTGAAACAAAACAAAAAGAATGAAAAAAATAGAAGACAATGTGAAATATCTCACTGGGAAAAAATGACCTAGAAAAGAGATCCAGGGAGATAATTTTAAAATTGTTGGACTACCTGAGAGTCATGATAAAAGACAAAACAAAACAGGACATCATCTTTCAAGAAATTATCTTGAAAGGAAAACTGCCTTGATATTGTAGAACCAGAGGGAGAAATAGAAATTGAAAGGATGTAGTGATCACCTCTGGAAAGAGATTGCAAAAGGAAAATTCTTAGACATATTGTAGCCAAATTCCAGAGTTCCCAGATGAAGAAAATATTGCAAGAAAATATTTAAATAAAAAATTCAAGCATTGTGGAACACAAGATTTAGCAGCATCTATTTTAAGGGATTTGAAAGCTTTGGATATGACATTCCAGAGGTCAAAGCAGCTAGGATTACACTCAAAAATCACATACCCAGCAAAAGTGAGTATAATATTTCAGGGGAAAACATTGACATACAATGGAAGATGATTTTTTCAGGCATTCTTGATGAAAATACCAGAATTGATTAGAAATCTGACTTTCAAATATAACAATCAAGAGAAGCATGAAAAGGTAAATAGGAAAGAGAAAACAAAAGGGACTTATTAAAGTTGAACTGTTTACATTCCTACATGGAAAGATAATATTTATAACTCTTGTGGCTTTTCTTAGTATTTGAGTAGTTGGAAGAATTATATATATATATATATAGAGAGAGAGAGAGAGAGAGAGGAAGAGCACAGGGTCAGCTGAATAGGAAGGGATGATATGTAAAAAAATAAAATTTAGTAGTAGAGAGGAATATATTTGGAGGAGAAAGGGAGAAATAGAGTGGGGCAAATTATCTCTCACATAAAAAAGTTAAGAAAAAACTTTTTCAATAGAGGGGAAGAGGAGGAGGTAAGGAGAAAAAGGCGAAGCTTACTTTCATCACAGTTGACTTAAGGAGTGAATAATATGCACACTCAATTAGCTATGAAAATCTATCTTACACTACAGGGAAGTAAAGGAGAAGGGGATAAGTGGAATGTGTGTGGGGAATGATAGAAGAGAGGGCAAATGTGAGGAGGGCTAATTAGAAATAAATACTTTTAAGGAAGGATAGGGTTAAAAGAGAGACTAGAATAAATGGGAGACAGGATAGGATGGAGGCAAATGTAGTTAGTCTTTGACATCATGACCATTATGGAAGTATTTTGCATGACTACAGATGTATAACCTATATTGAATTGCATTCCTTCTCAGTGGGGATGGGAGAGGAGGAAGTGGAGCAGTTGGAAATCAAAATTTTGAAAAAGAATGTTAAAATTTGTTTTTATACGCAACAGGGAAATAAGATATACAGGTAATAGAGTATAGAAATCTATCTTGCTCTAAAAGAAAATAAAGGAGATGGGGATATAGGAAGGGAGGGGTGTGATAGGAGGGAGGGCAGACTGGTGGAAAGGTAATTGGAAATCAGGATGACTTGGGGAAGGTGGAAGGGGAGAGATGTGGAAAATTTGGAACTCAAAATCTTGTGGAAATAAATGATGAAAACTAAAAGTAAATAAATTTTTCAAAAAAAGTATAATGATTGGAACACAGCAAAAAAAGGGAAAGGTATCTTTGGTAAAAATATTCAAATTCTATTAAATCTCAATTGTAAATTTAAACATCCTTAAAGAAACGTATCCAAAAATAGTTCAACATAACAAATCTAAGGGAAAATGTTTTATCACTGTATTGCTAATTTATTTTTAACGAAATTAATGTATTTTTATTGGAACGGGAATATTTTCCTATGAAGCCTAAGTCACATGAGTTTGAGTCACATGAAATCTGTGGTGGGAGGAATTTGCTGAAAGGGTGGAACAGGATGGGGTTGAGCAGGAAGGGTAGAACAGAAAGAGGGAGAGCTGAGAGAAAGTTGGTCAGACTAGTCAGACCTGGGAAAGACAGAGAAAGCAGGAAGATGACTGAGTGAGAGAAGAGCATTTTCCTTAGAGGAGCTTGCTTGTGGGAAAGCCTGATAATGTGTATAGACTTCTTGGTTACTACAATGGATTTCTTTGTTGCTATGATGGACTTGGTTTACTGGTTTGGGGATTTGGTTTTCTATTACTTGGATATATGTTTTGATTCTGCTTTTTTTAAAAAAAAATTATTTATTTAACTTTCAACATTCATTTTCAAAAATATTTGGGTTCCAAATTTTCTGCCCATTTGTCCCCTTCCCCCACCCCAAAACACCAAGCATTCTGATTGCCCCTATCACCAATGTGCCCTCTCTTCTATCATCCCTTCCTTCCCCTGTCCCCATCTTCTCTTTTGTCCTGTAGGGCCAGATAACTTTTTATACCCCATTACCTGTATTTCTTATTTCCTAGTAGCAAGAACAGTACTTGACAGTTGTTCTTATAACTTTGAGTTCCAACTTCTCTTCATCCCTCCTTCCCCACCCATTCCCTTTGGGAAGGCAAGCAATTCAACATAGGCATATCTGTGTAGTTTTGCAAATGACATCCATATTAGCCATGTTGTGTAAGAGTAACTATATTCCCCTTCATCCTATCCTGCCCCTCATTGCTTCTATTCTCTCTTTTGATCCTGTCCCTCCCCAAGAGTGTTGACTTCCAATTGCTCCCTCCTCCCATTGCCCTCCCTTCCATCATCCCCCCCCACCCTGCTTATCCCCTTCTCCCCCACTTTCCTGTATTGTAAGATAGGTTTCCATACCAAAACGAGTGTGCATTTTATTCATTCCTTGAGTCAAATGTGATGGGAGTAAACTTCATGTTTTTCTCTCACCTCCCCTCTTTTTCCCTCCACTAAAAAGTCTTTTGTCTGCCTCTTTTATGAGAGATAATTTGCCCCATTCCATTTCTCCCTTTCTCCTCCCAATATATTTCTCTCTCACTGCTTAATTTCATTTTTTTAAGATATGACCCCCCCCCATTCCATTCACTCAGTGCTCTCTGTCTCTGTGTGAGTGGGTGTGTGTGTGTGTGTGTGTGTGTGTGTGTGTGTGTGTGTGTGTATGTAATCCCACCAACTACCCAGATACTGAAAAGTTTCAAGAGTTACAAATATTGTCTTTCCTTATAGGAATGTAAACAGTTCAACTTTAGTAAAGTCCCTTATGTCTTCTCTTTGCTGTTTACCTTTTCATGCTTCTCTTCATTTTTGTGTTTGAAAGTCAAATTTTCTTTTCAGCTCTGGTCTTTTCATCAAGAATGCTTGAAAGTCCTCTATTTCATTGAAAGACTATTGTTTCCCCTTAAGTATTATAGTCAGTTTTTCTGGGTAGGTGATTCTTGGTTTTAGTCCTAGTTCCTTTGACTTCTGGAATATCATATTGCACTTCCTTCGATCCCTTAATGTAGAAGCTGCTAGATCTTGTGTTATCCTGATTGTATTTCCACAACACTTGAATTGTTTCTTTCTAGCTGCTTGCAACATTTTCTCCTTGACCTGGGAACTCTGGAATTTGTCCACAATGTTCCTAGGAGTTTCTCTTTTTGGATCTCTTTCAGGGGGTGAGCAGTGGATTCCTTGAATACTTATTTTGCCCTCTGGTTCTAGAATATCAGGGCAATTTTCCTTGATAATTTCATGAAAGACAATGTCTAAGCTCTTTTTTTGATCATGGCCTTCAGGTAGTCCCATAATTTTTAAATTGTCTCTCCTGGATCTATTTCCCAGGTCTGTTGTTTTTCCAATAAGATATTTCACATTATCTTCCATTTTTTCATCCTTTTGGTTTTGTTTTGTGATTTCTTGGTTTCTCCTAAAGTCATTAGCCTCCATCTGCTCCATTCTAATTTTGAAAGAACTATTTTCTTTAGTGAGCTTTTGAATCTCCTTTTCCATCTGGTTAATTTTGCTTTTTAAAGCATTCTTCTCCTCATTGGCTAGTTGAACCTCTTTTGCCAATTGAGTTAGCCTATTTTTCAGGGTGTTATTTTCTTCAGCATTTTTTGGGTCTCCTTTAGCAAGGTGTTGACCCGCTTTTCATGTTTTTCTTGCTTCTCTCTCATTTCTCTTCACAGTTTTTCCTCCACCTCTCTAACTTGATTTTCAAAATCCTTTTTTAGCTCTTCCATGGCCTGAGCCCACTGAATATTTATTTTTGATGTTTTGGATACAGAAGCCTTGATTTCTATGTCTTTCCCTGATGGTAAGCATTGTTCTTCCTCATCTGAAAGGACGGGAGGAGATATCTGTTCAGGAAGAAAGTAACCTTCTATGGTCTTATTTTTTCCCCCCTTTTCTGGGCATTTTCCAGCCAGTTACTTGACTTCTGAGTGTCCTCTCCACACTCACCCATGCCTCCAGATCCGCCCAGCCAGTGTTTAGGGTCTGAGATTTAAATGCTGCTTCCCAGCCTCAGGGCTTTGGGTGGGAGCAGGGCTGGTATTCAGTATGAGATTAAGTTCAGGTGCTCAGGGCCACCACTGGAGGCTCAGTTCCTTCAGGGGGTTTATGCAGAGATCTTCAACATGGAGCTGAGCTCCTGCCTGCTTTGAGAGCCCTTGTCTCCTTCTGCCTCTGCTGCTGCCTCCACTGCTGCCTCCCAAGGGGGCCTGAGTTATGGGGACATCCCGCTACCCACTTGGCCAGCCAAAGAGACTCTCTCACTGACCTTTGGTGCCTGTGGGTAGAGGTACCTACACGGCTGCTGGAGATTCTGTCCCTGAAACCTGCTGGGATCTGCTCCTCTCAGTGCTGCACAGCTAAGGCAGGGCTGGGTTCTGCTCTGGGTCCGGGGTGCGACGGACCTTTCAGGTCAGTTTTTCAGGACTCTCTGGAACAGAAATCTCCTCCCCTCCATTATTCTGTGGCTTCTGCTGCTCCAGAATTTCTTGGGAGTTCTTCTTTACAGGTATTTTACGGGCTGTGGGTTCAGAGCTAGTATATGTGTATCTTTCTACTCCGCCATCTTGGCTCTGCTTTTAAAGCAGAGCCTTGGTTCTGCTTTTAAAAATAAAGAACACATTCCAAATTTAAAGCAAGCTTTTAAAAGTTGGTTACAATTATATGAAAAATTGACTACATATACATACAAACATACACACACACACACACACACACACACACACACACACACACATATATATATTCACCTCTGTAAAGATAAGAATAATTTCTTATCCAGAAAGAATTGTATTTCCTCCTGGAATTATCAATAGTGTTACCTAGATGTTAATAAATATTTGTAGAAATAAAATGAGTGTTTCTTACAGTCTCAAGTGTCTCCTGTATAGTTACATTAACATGTTAACATAAGATTTATCAAGATTAGTAAAGCAAATCTTGGTTATAGCTTTATCAGCAATGTATATAGTAATGTTTAGTCATACCTACTTTCACAACAAACTTTATTTTTATTTTTGCTATTGGCAACTGTTGAACCATTGTTTCCTGTTGAAGAGGATTAATTTTTAATTATAAATCTAAGTGATGAGAATTCTAGCATTTGAATTTTAACATGTCTTTATTGAGAAATAATGAGCACTCTTTAAATATTCATTATTTATTATTGACTCATTATTCACTTTGGGTACCGTCCCACTATACCTTTCTTGCTTGTCCTTTTTGAACAGAGTAGGTATATACATGGAGTTAGAATGAAGACCTTGCATATATACAGTAGAAAAGATTGAAGATGGAGGGAGAGGTTGAGGAGAGAGTGGCAGTGAGAGTAAAAGGCAAAATTACCTTTTCTTGTTTGAAGATGAAAAAGACAAAGACTAAATGATAACCAAGAAGAGTAAGAGTGAAGATGGCAGAATAAAGACAGGTGTTTATCTGAGCTGTCTCCCAAAGCCCTCCAAATACCTTTGAATTCTGAATCCATACAAATTCCAGATCATCAGAATCCACAAAAAAGATGGAGTGAAACAATTTTCCAACCCAAGGCAATTTAGAGGGTCAAGAGGAAAGGCCTGTTGCTGTAGGATGAGGGAGGAATTCAGTCCAATGCAAGCTGTACCAGTCCAGACAGACCCCAGTAAACTAGGAGCAGGCCTTGGGAGCCCCTGAATTAGCAGCTACCTCCAGAGTTCTCAGTTCACAGATGGTAAGGTGGTTGAACAAGTGCTCAGAAGGAGACTACAGGGCCCTCTTTGCTAGCACTGAGGCAGGACTCCATTATTTTGCCCACACTCAGATCTGTGTCACAGTCCTGGATGGCAATCCCAGAGCCAGAAAGAACATAACAGAGCTTTAAGCAACAATAGCATGGGGACTGTCCTCACAGTACGAGAGCAGAACAATGCTTGTGGTTGGTCACTCAAAGACCAGAGCACAGTACAGGAGAGTAGAAAATACATCTTCACAGATGATAGTTCTTGGAAGAACTGAAAATTTATAGATCCCTAGAAGGATGTCTGAAAACAATTGTGTAAAATGCTTGAAACTTAGGACAGTGTACCCTATACCCTGGAAGCAAAGCCCTACTTTAACAAAGAGTTAAAAGTAAAAAAAAACAATAGTCTGGGGAAATGAGAACATAATTGAAAAAAAAAACAACTCTGACTATAGAGAGTTATTGTGGTGAAAAGTAAGATAAAAAACATGCTCAGAAGAAGATAAAATCATAGCTTCTACATCCAAAACATCCAAGAAAAAATATGAATTGATCTCAGGAAATGGAAGAGTTCAAAAGGGATTTTGAAAATCAAGTAAGAGGGATAGAGGAAAAATTGTGAAGAGAAATGAGAGTGACACAAGAAACTCATGAAAAATGAGACAACAGCTTGGTAAAGGAGACAAAAAATATTGAAGAAAATAAGACCTTAATTAACTAGGCTGAATGGTAAGAGGTTAAAAAAAGCCAATGAGAAAAAGAATGCCTTAAAAAGCAGAACTGACTAAATGGAAGAGAAAGTAAAAAAGCTCACTGAACAAAATAATTCCTTAAAAATTTGAACTGAGCAAATGGAAGCTAATGACTTTTTGAAAAATCAAGAAACAACAAAACAAAACCAAAATAACGAAAAAATAGAAGATAATGTGAAATATCTTTTGGAAAAACAACTGATCTGGAAAATAGACCTGGGAGAGATAAATTTTAAATTATTGGGCTACCTGAAAGTCAAGATCAAAAAAAAGAGTTTAAAAAATAGCCAACACTTCATCTCTCAAGAAATCAAGGAAAATTGTTCTGATATTCAAAAAAAGAGGGTAAAATAAAAATTGAAAGAATCCCCCAATCACCTCCTGAAAGAGATATCAAAATGAAAATATCTAGAAATATTATAGTAAAATTCCAGAGCTCCCAGATCAAGTAGAAAATATTGCAAGCAGTGAGAAAGAAATAATTCAAGTATTATGGAACCACAGTCAGAATAACACAAGATTTAACATCTTCTACATTAAAAGATCAGAGGGCTTGGAATATGATATTCCAGAGGGCCCAGGAGGTTAGATTGCAACTAAGAATCACCTACCCAGAAAAACTGAATATAATCCTTCCAGGGAAAAATGGATATTCAATGAAATAAGGGAGTTTCTTGATGAAAAGACAAGAGCTGAATTGAAAATATGACTTTCATATGAAAGACTTAAGAGAAGCATAAAAAGGCAAACAGGTAAAGGAACTTATAAGGGACTTAACAAGTTTAAACTGTTAACATTCTCACATTCTAGGATGATACTGGTAATTCATAAGAACTTTCTCAATATTAGGGCAGTTAGGAGTATATATACACAAAGGGCAAAAGTGTTAGTTAAATGTGAAGGAATTATATGTAAAAATAAAATTAAGGGGTGAGAGAGAAATGTACTGAAGTATGGGAGAATGGAGTAGATTATCTTTTTTTTTTTTTTTTTAACTTTTTTTTTTATTTTTTTTTATTTTTTTTATTTTTTTAATGTTTAACAATCACTGCCATATAATTGCGATTTTATCCCTCCCCACGAACCCCCACTACCTCCCTCCCTCCCCCCGACTGCATACAATTCTGTATAGATTCTACATATACTTTCCTATTGAGTATATTTTCACTATAGTCATGCTATGTAGTCAGACTAAGATAGATGAAAGAATCCGTATAACAAATCAGAACATGATACACAAACAGATACACATACACAAACATGATCTGCTACATTATGTGAGTGACTTCCATATTTCTCTCTCTGAGTGTGGAAGGCATTTTGCCTTGAGGTCCACCATTGGGATTTTTTTTTTCAGAAGTTCTTGTGTTATTACAAAAATCTAAGTCTACCAGAAAAAACTCTCACACACTGTGGTTGTTGCTGTGCATAAAGTTCTCCTGGTTCTGCTCCTTTCACTCAGCATCAGGTCATATAAGTCCTTCCAGGCCTCTCTGAAGTCTTCTTGTTCATCATTTCTTATGGCACAATAGTACTCCATTACATTCATATACCATAATTTATTCAGCCATTCCCCAATTGATGGACATCCCCCTGACTTCCAGTTTTTGGCAACTACATAGAGTGCTGCTATAAATATTTTTGTACATGTGGGACCCTTTCCCGTTTTTATGATCTCTTGGGGATATAGTCCTAGTAGTGATATTGCTGGGTCAAAGGGTATGCACATTTTTGTAGCCCTTTGGGCATAGTTCCAAATTGCTCTCCAGAATGGTTGGATGCGCTCACAGCTCCACCAACAATGAATTAGTGTTCCAACTCTCCCACATCCTCTCCAGCATTTATCATTTTCTTGTTCTGTCATGTTTGCCAATCTTATAGGCGTGATGTGGTACCTCAGAGTTGTTTTGATTTGCATCTCTCTAACCAATAGTGATTTAGAGCATTTTTTCATATGATTATAGATAGCTTTAAATTCTTCCTCTGAAAATTGCCTGTTCATATCCTTTGACCATTTATCAATTGGGGAATGACTTGTATGATTATACATTTGGGTCAGTTCTCTGTATATTCTAGAAATGAGGCCTTTATCCCCGAGCTTAGCTGTAAAAATTTTTTCCCAATTTACTACATCCCTCCGGATTTTGGTTGCATTGGGTTTGGTTGTGCAAAAACTTCTCAGTTTAATGTACTCAAAGTTATCCATTTTGCATTTCATAATGCATTCTATCTCTCCTTTAGTAAAGAATTCTTCCCTTCTCCATAGATCTGATAAATACACTATTCCTTGCTTCTCCAGTTTATTCATGGTATCAATCTTTATACCTAAATCATGTACCCATTTGGACTTTATTCTTGTGTACGGTGTCAGGTATGGGTCTATGCCTAATTTCCGCCACACTGTTATCCAGTTTTCCCAGCAATTTTTATCAAACAATGAGTTCTTATCCCAGAAGCTGGGGTCCTTGGGTTTATCAAACAGAAGGTTGCTATATTCCTTGCCTACTGCATCTTGAGTGCCAAGTCTATTCCACTTGTCTACCTCTCTGTTTCTTAGCCAATACCAAGTGGTTTTGATAATTGCTGCTTTATAGTACAGTTTAAGGTCTGGTAGCGCTAGGCCTCCTTCCCAGGCATTTCTTTTCATTAGTCCCTTTGATATTCTGGACCTTTTGTTTTTCCAAATGAATTTTGATATTATTTTATCCAGCTCTAGAAAGTAATTGTCTGATAGTTTAATTGGTATGGCACTAAATAAGTATATTAATTTGGGTAGAATTGTCATTTCTATTATATTAGCACGGCCTACCCATGAGCAACTAATGTTTTTCCACTTACTTAAATCTGACTTTATTTGTGCAAAAAGTGTCTTGTAATTGTGTTCATATAGTCCCTGGGTTTGTTTTGGCAGGTAGACTCCTAAGTATTTTATACTGTCTACCCTAACTTTAAATGGGATTTCTCTTTCTATCTCTTGCTGTTGAACTTTGTTGCTAATATATAGGAATGCAGAAGATTTGTGTGGGTTTATTTTGTACCCTGCAACTTTGCCAAAGTTGTTTATTAATTCAAGTAATTTTTTACTTGTATCTCTGGGATTCTCTAGGTAAATCATCATATCATCTGCAAAGAGTGATAACTTAGTTTCTTCTTTGGGTATTCTAATGCCTTGAATATCTTTATCTTGTCTAATTGCTACAGCTAACATTTCTAGTACCATATTGAATAATAGTGGTGATAATGGACAGCCTTGTTTCACCCCTGATCTTATTGGGAATGCATCTAGCTTATCCCCATTGCATATAATGCTTGCTGAAGGTTTTAGATAGATACTGCTTATTATTTTATGGAAAGTTCCCTTTATTCCTACGTTCTCCAATGTTTTTAGTAGGAATGAATGTTGTATTTTGTCAAAAGCTTTTTCTGCATCTATTGAGATAATCATGTGGTTTTTGTTAGCTTTGTTGTTGATGTGATCGATAATGCTAATAGTTTTCCTAATATTGAACCAGCCCTGTAGTCCTGGTATGAATCCTACCTGATCATAATGTATTAATCTCGTGATAAGATGGTGTATTCGTTTTGCTAAAATCTTATTTAAAATTTTTGCATCTATATTCATTAGGGAAATTGGTCTATAATTTTCTTTCTCTGTTTTGTCTCTTCCTGGTTTGGGTATCAAAACCATATTTGTATCATAGAAAGAATTTGGGAGGACTCCTTCTTCCCCAATTTTCAAGAATAGTGTATGTAGTATTGGAATTAACTGTTCTTTAAATGTTTGATAGAATTCACTTGTGAATCCATCTGGCCCTGGAGATTTTTTCCTAGGGAGTTCATTGATGGCTTGTTCAATTTCTTTTTCTGAGATGGGGTTGTTTAAGTATTCAACTTCCTCTTCTGTTAATCTGGGCAATTTGTATTTTTTAAAATATTCATCCATCTCATTTAGATTGTCGAATTTGTGGGCATAAAGTTGGGCAAAGTAGTTTCTAATTATTGTTTTAATTTCCTCCTCATTGGAGGTGAGTTCACCCCTTTCATTTTTAATGTTAGTAATTTGGTTTTCTTCTTTCTTTTTTTTGATCAGATTAACCAAAGGTTTATCAATTTTATTAGTTTTTTCATAAAACCAACTATTGGTTTTATTTATTAATTCAATAGTTTTCTTTATTTCAATTTTATTAATCTCTCCTTTGGTTTTCAGTATTTCTAATTTGGTGTTTACTTGGGGATTTTCAATTTGTTCTTTTTCTAGCTTTTTCAACTGCAAGCCTAAGTCATTGATCTCCTCTTTCTCTATTTTATTTATGTAAGCATTCAGAGATATAAAACTTCCCCTAATAACTGCTTTTGCAGTGTCCCATAAGTTTTGGTATGTTGTCTCACTATTGTCATTCTCTTGAATTCTCTTGTTGATTGTTTCTATGATTTCTTCTTTGACCCAATCCTTCTTTAGAATTAGATTATTTAGTTTCCAATTGATTTTTGGTTTCTCTTTCCATTTCCTTTTATTACATGTAATTTTTAATGCATTATGATCTGAAAAGGATGCATTGATTATCTCTACCTTTCTGCACTGGATTGTGAGATTTTTATGTCCTAGTACATGGTCAATTTTTGTAAATGTTCCATGTACCGCTGAGAAAAAGGTATATTCCTTTCTATTCCCATTTAATTTTCTCCAAAGATCTATCATATCTACCTTATCCAGAGTTTTATTTACCTCCTTAACCTCTTTCTTGTTTATTTTGAGGTTGGATTTATCTAGTTCAGAGAGGGGGAGGTTGAGGTCCCCCACTAGTATAGTTTTGCTATCAATTTCTTCCTTCAACTCCCCCAACCTCTCCTCTAAGAATCTGGATGCTATACCACTTGGAGCATACATGTTTAGTAATGATATTGCTTCATTGTCTATGGTGCCTTTTAGTAGGATATAGTTTCCATCCTTATCCCTTTTGATTAGATCTATTTCTGCTTTTGCTTTGTCTGAGATTAGGATTGCTACTCCTGCCTTTCTTACATGAGCTGAGGCACAATATATTCTGCTCCATCCTTTGACCTTTATCCTATGTGTATCCCCCCGTTTCAAATGTGTTTCTTGTAAGCAGCATATCGTTGGATTATGGCTTTTAATCCATTCTGCTATCCGTCTCCGTTTTATGGGAGAGTTCATCCCATTCACATTCACAGTTATGATTACAATCTGTGTATTTCCCTCCACCCTCTTTCCCACCATTTGTGCTTTTAACTCTTCCGTCTCCCTTCCCCTCCTCAATAGTATTCACTTTTCTCCCCCTCCTCCTGCAGTCTTCCCCTCCTTCTTTTAGCCCCCCTCCCTTTTAGTCCCCTTTACTCTTATTGCTTCTTTCCTCCCTTTTAGCCTCCCTCCCCTTTCTTCCCCCTTCCCCTCCTACTACCTATAGAGCTAGTTAGGATTATCTGCTTAAGATTATTGTTCCCTCCTTTGAACAAATCAGATGAGAGTACCTCTCAAACAATGCTCATCTCCCTCCCCTCCTTCCCTCTACTATGGTTTTGTACTTCTTCCTGTGATATAATTTGCCATTTTCTGCTTCCCCCTTTCCACACCTCCTATTACATTCCCTTCTCATACTTAAATCATATTTTTGACATGACATCATTTACTTTATGCCCGTTCCCTCTACATATATCCCTTTTATCATAATAGCTGCACAGTTCTCAAGATTGACAGGTATCATCTTCCCTTATAGGGAGGTAAACAGATTGCCCTAATTGAGTAGCAAGTTTTTGTTTTTGTTTTTTCCCCTCTGTTTACCTTTTTATGATTCTCTGGAGACCTGCATTTGAAGATCAAATTGTCTATTGAGTTCTGGTGTTTTGGTCAGGAAGCTCTGGAAATCCCTTATTTCGTTGAATGACTTTCTCCTTGCCTGAAATGTTATGCTGAACTTTGCTGGGTAGTTGATCCTCGGTTGGAGTCCCAACTCCTTTGCCTTACGGAATATTGGGTTCCAATTCTTTCGATCTTTTAATGTAGAAGCTGCAAGGTCCTGTGTGATCCTGACTGTGTGACCTTGATATTTAAATTGTTTCTTTCTGGCTGCTTGTAGTATTTTCTCCTTCACTTGATAGCTCTGGAATTTGGCAAGTATATTTCTTGGGGTTTTGAGTTTGGGATCCCTTTCCGGTGGGGAACGGTGGATTCTTTCGATGGCTATTTTGCCCTCTGAGTCTAGTACTTCTGGGCAGTTTTCCTTGATGATTTCCTGGAAGATATTGTCCAGATTCTTTTCTTCATCATGGGTTTCTGGCAGGCCAATAATTCTTAGATTTTCTCTCCTGGATCTATTTTCCAGGTCAGTTGTTTTTCCAATTAAATATTTTAGATTTTCTTCTATCTTTTCATTCTTTAGATTTTGTTTGACTGATTCTTGTTGCCTCATTGAGTCATTAGTTTCTACTTGCCCAATTCTAATCTTGATCGTATTGTTTTCTTCAGTTAGCTTTCGCATCTCCTTTTCCATCTGGCCAATTTTTCCCTTTAAGGAGCTATTTTCTCCATTTAATTTTTGTACTTCTTTTTCCATTCGACCAATTTTCCCAGTTAGGTTTTGGGTTTCCTTTTCCATCTGATCAATTTTCCCTATTAGGTTTTGAGTTTCCTTTTCCGTTTGATTAACTCTTCCTTTTAGGGAATTATTCTCTCCAGTTAATTTTTGAACTTCCTTTTCCATTTCTTCAATTTTCTTTTTCAGATTGATGTTCTCATCAGTGAATTCTTTTTTTATAGTTTTAAAATCATTGGCCAGTTTTTCTTTTATATCCTTCTTCAGACGTTCCAGGTAATCTAGTTGTGCTTGCGAGAAATTCATAGTCCCCTCTGAGGTTTCAGATGGAAGTACAGTCTCAGCTCTGACCTCTTTGGTGTTTGTGTTTTGGTCCTTATCCCCATAGAAAGATTCTATGGTTTTTTCACTTTTCGTCTGCTTTTTCCGATTCATGATGTTGGCTGAGTGTTGTAGCTTTTGGTTCTTTCAGTCAGAAGATACAGATCTTTTAAGTTGAGTTGATGTTTGTCTAGGCTAAAAGCAGGCTTTTTTTTTTTGTTGTTGTTGTTGTTTCCCAGATCAACCCTGGGTTTAGCTTGATAGGTGTGTGGGAGGTGTGGTCTGGTCTCAGGCTATCTCCTCAGCTGGCCTGAGGCAAAGGCAAGGTCCGGGGGGGATGGTGATCCCAGCTTCCCTATTGTCTTCCCTTTTCCCCTGGAGGGCTGGGGCACGCCTAGAGGCTAATGCGTGTTCCCGCCCCTCCTGGGGCTCGTCTCCCGGGCTGAGGCTTGCTTGGGTCTCAGTGCGAATTTTTCTCTGCCCTGGGTCGTCTGTCCCTCCAGATAGCCTCCACCACGGTAGGAAGAATCCCCCTTTGCCACCTCTCCAGCCTCTGGTGTTACGAGACCACTCGCCCCTTTCTGCTGCTCCCACTGATCCAGGATCAATCTGGGGAAGAATTTTATGGTTCCCTCACGGTCATCGGGGGGGGGGGAGGGGAGAGCACTTACTGATCACTCCGGCATCCCAGCTTCTGGATGTTCAAGTAGTGACCCACTGAAGTCCCGTCTTTAGGCTGAAGATTTCAAAGGCTGTTGCGCTGATATCGTTGGCTCGGCCTGGCTTATCTCCTGCTCCGCTGGTCTCGCCCGCCACTCTCGGGCCCCTCGGGTCGCCTCCGCCCTGCCGCGCCGACCGCGCTGTGCTGTGCGCCGGGGTCTTACCCCCGCGGAACAGATCCCTCCCGTGGACCTTCCAGTCCAGCCTGGGCTCCGAATCTGTCAAAGTCCGTCTCCCACTGGATTCTACACCTCCAAAGTCTGGTCAGACTCTCCCCCCAGAAATATCCAAAGGAGTTTTTCCAGGAGCTTAGGTGAGTCGTTGCTTTCACTCCGCCATCTTGTGCCAATATCTGGAGTAGATTATCTTACATAGAAGAGGAAAGGAAAAAACTTTTATAATGGAAAGGGAAGATGGGGGTAGAGAGAAATGACTGCACCTTACTCTCATCAGAATTGATTCCAAGAAGGAATATATTCATACTCAATTGGGTATAGAAGTCTCCCTTACCCTACAGGAAAGTATGAGGGGAAGAGAATAAGAGGAGAGAGTGATATATGGGAGGACAGATTGAAGGGGGAGAAGTCAGAAGCAAAACACTTTTGAGGAGGGACAGGGTGAAAGGAGACAGAATAGAATAAATGGAGGGTAGGATAGAGGGAAATAAATTTACCAATCATAACTATCAGAAAAAATAATTTAAGAAAGTTTCTCAAATAAAAGCATCATTTCTGAAACATATAGAAAAGTGAATGAAATTTGTAAAAATAAGGACAGCTATTTCCCAATTGATAAATTATCAAAGGTTATGAACAGTTTCCAGTTGAAGTAATCAAAGTTATCTATGGCCATATTAAAAAAATGTTCTAATTCACTACTGATTGGAGAAATACAAATTAAAGTAATTCTGTGGTACTACCTCATAGCTATTTGGTTGACTCAAAGGACAGAAAAATGACAAATGGTGGAGTGGATGTGGGAAAAATGAAGCATTAATATACTATTGGTGGTTATGAACTCATGCAACCATTGTGTAGAACAATTTGGAAATATACCAAAAGGGTATACAATTATGCATACCTTTTGACCTAGCAATACCACTACTACTTCTGTATCCATGTAACACCAAAGATCCCAGCATACATAGGAGGGCCTGCTGTACAGGTTCTTAGATCTGCTTTTCTAAAAGGAAAGCAACTTTTCAGGAGTTAATGTATATCATGGTCCTTGCTGATGCAATCCTTACATATACAAAGCAAAAAAAAATGACAAAAAGGAAATTGACCTACATGTACAAAAATATTTATAATAACTCTTTTTGGTGGCAAAAATTTATAAGTTGATAGGATGCCCATCAAATGTATAATGGCTGAACAATCTGTGGTATGTGATTGTGATGGAATACTACTGTTCTATAAGAAATTTTATGAACATCAGGGTGCTCTCAGAAAATCCTTGAAAGACATATATAAGCTGATCAAAAGTGAAATGTGTCAGGTACAAAGTAAAATGAGCAACTGTGAATGACTTAGGTATTCTCAGTATTAAATGATTCAAGATATCTATCTCTTAAGGACTCATTTTGAAAAGTGCTATCCTTCTCCAGAGAAAGAGCTGATTGTGTCTTAATTGAAACATACTTTTCTATTTCCCTTATTGTTGTGAGTTTTTTATTTATGTTTTCTTTTACAACATGATTATTATGGAAATGTTTTTCATTACTACACGTGTTGTAAAAGCAAGCACCCCAACATACACAGGAGGACTTGCTATCACAGGTTCTTAGAACTGTATTCTAAAAGGAAAGCAACTTTTGAGGGGTCAACAATCACTTTAATCAAGCACACATGTCAAGATCAATAGATATAGGTTTCAGCTCCCTGTCCATAAGCAATACATACATCACAGATCAACAGATAGATTCAACTGCCTGACCATTACACACATAGTTACTGGAGAGAGAAGCAGAAACATCTGGATTTTCAAAGCTAGGGGGCTACTTAGGGACTTCTCAGAGTCTCATGTGGAACACACACCTTCTTCCAAAAACTAAGCCTCAAAAGAAAACCTCACCTCAGAGTATTTATACACTTTTCAGAACCAGAGGGCATCACAACTCTTGAGAACCAGTGCCTTATTAACAAAAATTATGACCCTTCCTGCACATCTCCCATAATCAAACTCCCCTTAGTGGACAGGCGCATTAAGGGGTGGGGAAGATCTTTAATCTCATTAGCATTACACATGAATAATCTATATCAAATTGCTTTCCTTCTCAATGGGCTGTGGGTGGAGAGAGAAAAAGGGAGAGAATTTTAAACTCAAAGTTTTAAACACAAATGGAAAAATGAAATACTAAATATTTTTTAATAAATGGTCATCAAATAATGCTAACATCACACCATTAATGATAGATTTGCAGCAGTAGGTATTTATCCATGTGGACATATCCTAGACTCTTTTAACCTGTACTTAGAATACTTTAATAGACTAAAGTTGAGCAGAGATGCCTGTCAATAAGGAATGGCACCTACTGGTTCAGATAGGTGGGACATAAGGATCAGATACAATCTACCTATGATTCCCTTCTTACTCAGTGGTGACAAAAAAGGCTTTTAATTAGCTACTCACCTGGAATTGAATATTTATATAAATAACTTGAACAGACACAATTCATTTCTGTTTCCTGATGGTAAGCAAGGTGATAATTGCTGTGTGTCCCAGCTGGGAAAAGAGGTAGCTATGGCTGAGGTGACAGGAGTTTTCTGCTCACTGCTAACTGTCTTATATCTGTATCCAGTTGCCTCTGTGCCATAAATACATGATACTGATTTTTTTAAACATCTTTTACGTTTGCCCTTTCCTAATTTTATGTTAATGTTTATCTGAGTCAGAACAGACCAGACTATGTTCTTGTGGTTTTCAAAGTCAGAAAAGCCACCAAAGATCCTAAAACTGGAGTCCATAGAAGACCATGCCATTAGCTGTAGGAGTCAAACACAATAAGTAACCAGCTTTAACTTGTTTGATGCTGCCTAACAGTGGTACACCACCCCAGTAAAGATACTTTTTCTTGTAAGCAAGAAAACAATTTATCCACTTTCTATGCTGCTCCAGAAGTGAACTCAGTGGGAGTTCATGTTGGTTATCACCACTTGAAATTTGAGTTCATTTTCCCCATGAAGTAAGGCATCTGAGGAGTGTTGGCTCCACACTTTGGACATTTTTATAGTTTGATTCAGGCTAAATCCTCTCGGTAAAAATCTCTCTGTAGAAGCTAATTGATATTACATAGTTACTGATAAATAATGATAAACCTACCAAATATATAATATATCAGTAATTATGGATTTTATATTATGGGAGTATTATCTGGTGATAGCTTTGGGGGAATACACCATGTGGGGGCTATTAGATGATAGCAATAGAAAAAAAAATCTCCAACTCCTCCAGGTTATCTCCAAAATCCTGAGAAGAAATCAACCATATTCTTAGCATGTAATCTTCCTGGGGGTATTGGGAATGTGAACCCAGAGCATGTGCTGTGTGGATTCATGGATACATACAAACATGAATATATTGTGTGTATTTGTGCATAAGTGTGTATAGCAACTTAAAAACTTACAAATGCAAATTATGAAGGCATAAAGGGTTTGGGAATTTTCTCGATGGAAAGAAAACACCAGCTGATGAAAGAAAAAATTTAAGTATTAGAGAATATATCCTCATATGAAGTAATAACTCCATATGTAGATAGACTCTGACTCTCCAGCAATTTGTCAATTTCTTTTATCTTCTCTAATTCCATTCTTTCTTATGACTGGTGAGAGGGATGGTACCTTATTGTTGTGTTCGTCCTTTGTTGCCAAAGAAGACCAGGCCATTGGAGAAATGATGACATGATTTGCACTTTACTCTGTTTTGAGTGAGGGAGGGCTGTGCAAGATCACCAGCCTCACTTCTCCTCAGAAGCCATCTGAATTCAGTGACCAGATATTCATCAGGATAGGAGACCTTTGCCCCTGTAAGCCAACATCTATTCAGGAACTCATTTAGAGTGAGGTAATGCCCACTCACTGAATAAGGCTCTTTAAGAAGTAGTCAGAGGATGGCCCTTTAGTGAAGCATATAAAATCAACCTCAGGCTGAAAGGGAAACAGCAACAGTTACTATTGAAAACCACTCTCAAGCCAGTAGGGTCCAGACAAACCTACTGGAGGAATGATACCTGATATTCTAGAAGTGAATCACTTTTCTTTCCCCCAAAAAAGTTCTCTCCCATTTCCAATGCTTCTTCTATTTGTGCTCAATAATTTTAAATGTTCATTATATTGACCAAAAATATCGAGGTCCTTTGAGAATAATCTCTATTACTTTTTAGGACCATTTATTAGGTTAAAATGGATAACTTTGAGCCAATTATTGAAATCTCTCCTTCTTCTACTGCAAAATAGTCAGTGAGGAGTGAAGTTCATCTACTTTAATATCAATTCACACAGCTACACAGGAAATTTCTGGGAATCACTTCACAATAAAAATTGCTGCTGATATACATGATATATTATAGAAAATGAACTGGTAGACTGAATTATTTCCAGGGGAAAGGATCTGTTATGCTTAATTATTTCTAATAAAAATGTTCCACCACTCAAAAGCCTAATTTAGTTAAACAAAAAGCAAGGACAATTGTTTGCAAAAATAAATTTAACATATTTCAAGTATTTCTAATTGTTACTATGTCTGTTTTAGTAATTAAAAGGTTACTGGGTCTTCAAAGAAAATATTTTTAATGCTGCATTTTGCACCTGCATTTAATTATACCTACAAAAAGCTAATGTATTTGTCTGTTTGCCTCTTGTTCCAAATTCTATGAATTTGTAATCATTTGCTGATATAATACTTAACCTACAACTAAGTAATGGCACACATATTTTGCAATTTAAAAAATATGCACTTGAAAATGTATTTGACCTCCATAGATGTTCTGAATGTAAACTGGATACTTCAAAGATTGAAATGATTTGAATATTCCCTTCATGAACAAAGGAACCACAGCTGTCTGATACTTTGGATATGTCATGAATTTCTAGAGCAAAATATCTTTATCAAGTGTTTAACTTCTCTAATCATCTTCTGCTAAGTCTCTTCCCAACTGAATAGATTTGTTCTTGGATGAAGGTAACACAATCTAATCCAAAACCAATATTGGAACATTTTTAGTTTGGCAGAATCTTAACCACCCTGCCCTCTTCTGGTCTAGTTGTCTTTGAGATCTAAAATAATATAAAGAGGTCTCATCAAGGAATAAAAATAAGGAGAAAATGAAACAGGGATTTAAGTGGAACTTAATTAAGAGAAAAAGAAGATGAAAAATTGAACTACAACACAGACTGTATCCCCTCACTGCCTTCAGGTAAAACAATGTCTTTGGTGGGCTAGAGTTGCAAGGTGGTGGTTCTCTGATTGGCTAAATGAGATATGAGGCATACAGAGAGAGGAGAAAATGATACAATGAACAAATACATGAGGCAGTGAAGCAAGGGTGAGTTTAAAGTCTCCTGGTAAGATGATGGTATATGGGAGAGATGGCACAATGGAGAATCTGACTTCAGTGCCTGGAAGTTGGCCACCAAACCAGTGAGGGGAGTCCCATTAAAAGATACAACAGGACAGGAGGTATGTGTTTATGGTGAAGATGGGAATTTTATGATGGAATATTTGAAAGGAGTATGTCTACTGGAAGACCATCTTGCTGGAGAAACTATGAAAAACATCCTGTTCCATAAGAAAGAATACCCGAATTTCTAGAGGTACTTGATACCCAGAGTTGGACGAAAGGATATAGACACAGAGGCAGAGATAATAAAGCTTGGTTATTGGGAAGGAGGCTGTTCATGGCAAATATAAGAGTCAGATATCAGCCACAGATTTGAGACACAAGAATGTTCTCTGATATGGCCATTTTTCTACTTAAGATTGTTTTTCAAATTGCTTAACATCACTTACGAAGTAATACTAAAAATTAGATATAGGCCCACCCCTCCATGCATGCACACACACACACACACACACACACACACACACAATTGGAAAAAAAACCAAAACAAATGGTAGGGTAGTTTGCAGTGACTGCGGCCATTTTTGGAGCTCTCAGCTTAAAGACCCTGGGGGAATTGAGTTGAAGATCTGGGTCTCAACCCTGAGTGCTGGTCCTTGGGTGAAGAGGAGCACTGACTGGCCTGGAGGACCTGGTGGGGGCTCTAGAAAGGGAACCCAACTCACAGATCCTGGGCAGAAGAGTGCTTTTGGTTGCGACCAGATGAGAGCACAGGCCAGGAGAGGAGTAAACTCCTCTCCCTTGATTGTGCCACCTTGGAGGAACTGAGAACTTACAGGTCCTTAGAATATACCCTCCTTCTGACAAAAGACTCAAAAGTCAAGTAACTGGCTGGGAAAATACCCAAAAAAGTGGGAAAAAATAAGACTACAGAAGGTAACTTTCTTGGTGAACAGGTATTTTCATCCATTCTTTCAGATAAGGAAGAATAAGGCATACCATCAGAGGGAGACCTAAAAGTTAAGGCTTCTGCATCCAAAACATTCAAAATAAATATGCAATGGTCTCAGACCATGGAAGAGCTCAAAAAGGATTTTGAAAATCAAGTAAGAGAGGTGGAGGAAAAATTGGGAAGAGAAATGAGAGTGATGCAAGGAAATAATAAAAAGTGAGTCAATAGTTTGTTAAAGGAGACTCCCTCAAAAATACTGAAGAAAATAATACCTTTAAAAATAGGCTAATTCAATTGGCAAAAGAGGTCCAAAAAGCCAATGAGAAGAAGAATGATTTAAAAAGCAGAATTAGCCAAATGGAAAAGGAGGTTCTTTAAAAAGTAGTTCTTTAAAGTATTTCTTTAAAAATTAGAATGGAGCAGATGGAAGCTAAGGACTTTATGAGAAACCAAGAAATTACAAAACAACACCAAAAGAATGAAAAAATAGAAGATAATGTGAAATATCTCATGGGAAAAACAACTGACCTGGAAAATAGATCCAGGAGAGACAATTTAAAAATTATGGGACTACCTGAAAGTCATGACCCCAAAAAGAGCCAAGACATTATCTTTCATGAAATTATCAAGGAAAACTGCCCTGATATTCTAGAACCAGAGGGCAAAATAAATACTGAAAGAATCCACCGACACCTCCTGAAAGAGGTCAAAAAGGAGAAACTTCTAGGAGTATTGTAACCAAATTCCAAAATTCCAGAATACGTGGGGTGGGAGGAAGAGAGAGAAGTTGGAACTCAAAGTTTTAGTAATGAATGTTGAGAATTGTTTTTGCATACAACTGGAAAATAAGAAATATGGATAACAGAGTGTTATGAGAAAAGATGGGGATAAGGGAAGGGAGGGGTGTGATAGAAGAGAGGGCAGATTGGGAGAAGGAGTAATCAGAAAGCATGGTGTTTTGAGGTGGGGGAAGGGAGAGAGGGAGAGAAAATTTGGAACTCAAAAATTTTGTGGAAATGAATGTTGAAAACTAAAAATATATAAATAAACATAAAAAGTCAAAAAAGAAAAGAAAAAAGAAAAAAGGAAATACAAAAAACTATTAGCAAAGCAATAAAATGTCCTATAATAGCAAAAATAAATACTCTGAACTCACAAGAAAAAAATGAAATGGACAAAAGAGAAAAAAAATCACTGAAGAAATCAAATCTTTAAAAAGTAAAATAGGTCGAATGAATAAATACAAAACCTTACTGGACAACATAATCTTTGAAAAGCAAAACTGGCCAAATGGATAAGGAGATACAAAAGCTAACAATTAAACAATTTGAAATGGACAAGTAGAAGCAAATGATACACTAAGGCTTCAAGAATCAATCAAATAAAATCTAAAGAATGAAAAAATTGAATAAAGTGTGAAATACCTCATTATAACAACAAATGACCTGTAAAATAGATCCAGGAGACAGAATCTAAGAATTACTGATCTACTGGAAAACCAGATGGATAGTACCTTCCCATAAATCAATAAGGAAAGTTGCCCTAAGGTCCTGGAACCAGAGGGTAAAAGAATCATCCAAAGAATTCAGTCATTACCTCCTTAAAGAGATCCCAAATTGAAAACCCCAAGGAATATTGTAGCCAAAACCCAGTATTATTAGGTAAAGAGGAAAATACCGCAAACTGCTAGAAAGAAGCAATTCAAATATTCTGGAACTACAATCAGGATTGCACAGGACCTGAAGCTTCACATTAAAAGATTGGAGAGATTGGAACATGATATTCCATAAGATAAGAAGATTGGACTGCAACCAAGGATCAACTTCCCAGCAAAACTGATGATAATCTTTCAGGCATGAAGGTGGATATTCAGTGAAATAAGGGATTTCCAGACCTTGCTGATGAAAAGACCAGAGCTCAATAGAAAATCTGTTTGAGCTTTACTCTCACTGGATTTGGTTCAAGGTGGTAATAACATATTCTGCTAAGTATACAAATATTATTTGCCCTACAGGCAGTAGGAGGGGAAAGAGAAAAGAAAAAGAAGGGTAGGTGATAGAAGGGAGGGAAAACTGAAGGAGGAAGTAGTGAAAAGCAAACCTCTTTTGAGGAAGGAAATGTAGAAGCTAAAAGTAAAAGCACAAACAGGTCGAAAAATGATACAGAGAAAGACACAGATAGTAATCAAAACTATGAGTGTGAATGGGATGAACTCTCCAATAAAATCGATGCAGATAACAGAATGCACTAAAAACCACAATTCTACAATATGTTGTTTACAAGAAACATATTTGAAACAGGGTGATACACGTAGGGTAAAGGTAAAAGGATAGAGTAGAATATGTTATACTTCAACTGAAGGAAAAGAAAAACAAGGGTAGCAATCTTAATCTTAGACAAAGCAAAAGCAAAAATAGATCTAATCAAAAGAGAAATGGAAGGAAATTGTGTCCTGATAAAATGCACCATAGACAAAGGAGAAATACTATTATTAAACATATATGCATCAAGTGGTATAGCATCCACATTCCTAAAGGATAAATTATGGGAATTACAGAAAAAATAGAAAGCAAAACTATACTACTGGGGGACTTCAACCTCCGCTTCTCTGAACTTGATAAATCTAACCTCAAAATAAAGAAGGAGGAAGTTAAAAAGGTCAGTAGAATTTTAGAAAATGTAGATGTGGTAGACCTCTGGAGAAAACTGAATGGGTATAGAAAGGAATATATCTTTTTCTTAGTGGTACATAGTACACACATAAAAATTGGCCATGTACTAATGCATTATAAACCTCACAATCCAGTGCAGAAAGGTGGAGATGCTCAATGCATCCTTTTCAGATCATGACGCAATAAAAATTGCATGCAAAAAAAAGGGCCATGGAAAGATAGGCTAAAAATTAAATGGAAACTAAATAATCTAATCCTAAAAAAAGAGTGGATCATACAACAAATCATAAGTACAACAAATCATAAAAGCAATCAATAACTTCATTCAGGAGAATAACAATAATGAGACATACAAACATACAAAATCTTATGGGATGTAGCAAAAGCAGCTATTAGGGGAAGTTTTATATCTCTGAATGCTTTCATCAATAAAACAGATAAAGAGGAGGTGCAGCTAGGTGGTACAGTGGATACAACACCAGTGCAGGAGTCAGGAGGACCTGAGTTCTAATCTCTCCTCAGACACTTGACACTAGTAGTGTGACCTGGAGCAAGTCACTTAATCTCAACTGCCTCATCTTGGGTCATCTCCAGTCATCCTGATGAATATCTGGTCACTGGATTCAGATGGCAATGGGGGAGAAGTGAGGCTGATGAACTGCACAGCCCTTCCTCACTCAAAACAAAGTGAAGTACAAGTCATGTCGTTGTTTCTCTGATGGCATGGTCTTCAGCAACAAAGGACAAACACACACACACACACACACACACACACACACACAGATAAAGAGGAGGTCAATAAATGGGGCATACAACTGAAAAATCTAGAAAAAGAACAAATTGAAATTCCCCAATTAAATACCAAATTTTAAATACTGAAAACCAAAGGGGAGTTTAATAAAATCAAAACTGGGAAAACAAATTAATAAATAAAGCTGAGAGCTAGTTTTAAGAAAAAAAACCAAATAAACATTTGATTAATTTGACTTAAAAAAGAAAGACTGAAAGCAAATTACCTGTATCAAAAATGAAAAAGGTGAATTAACTCTAATTAAAGTAAAGATTAAAAGAATAATTAGAAATTATTTTGCCCAATTTATGCTCATAAAATTGACAATTTTAGAGAAATGGATGAATATTTACAAAAAATATAAATTGCCCAGATTCACAGAAGACAGAGTAAAATACCTAAGTAATTTCATCTCAGAAAAAGAAATTGAACAAACTATCAATAAACTCCCTAGGAAGAAATCTCCAGCACCAGATGGATTCACAAGTGAATTCTATCAGTCATTGAAAGAAAAAATAATTGCAATACTGCGTAGGCTATTTGTAAAGATGGGTAAAGAAGGAGTTCTATCCAATTCTTTTGATAATACAAATGTGGTGCTGATACCTAAGTCTCAAAGAGCCAAACAGAGAAAGAAAATTATAGACCAATTTCCCCAATGAATATAGATGCAATATTTTTAAATAAGATAAAAACAAAAATATTACAGCATCTTATCACAAGAATAATCAATTTTCATCAGGTAGGATTTATACCAGGAATACAGAGCAGGTTCAATATCAGGAAACTATCAGCATAACTAATCATAGCAACAAAACTGACAGAAACCATATGATTATATCGATAGATGCAGATAAAGCTTTTGACCAAATCAACACATATTCCTATTGAAGACACTGGAGAAGTTAGGAATAAATGGAACTTTCTTTAAAATGATAAGCAGAAAATACCTAAAACATCAGCAAGCATTATATATAATGGGGATTAGATAGATGCAGTTCCTATAAGATCAGAGGTGAAACAAGAATGTACATTATTGCCCCTGTTATTCAATATGATGATAGAAATGTTAGCTTTAGCAATAAGAGAGGAGAAATAGAAGGAATTTGAATAGGCATAGAAGAAGTTATTACTCTTTGTGGATGATATGATGATATTTTAGAGAATCAAGTAAAAAAACTACTTGAAATAATAAACAACTTAACAAAGTGGCAGGATATAAAATAAAGCCACATAAATTATCTGTATTTTTATGTATTACTGACAAAGCTCAACAGCAAGATAGAAGGAAAAATTCCATTTAAAGTTACTCTAGACATTACAAAATATTTGGGAGTCTACCTGCAAAAACAAATCCATGGGCTATATGAACACAATTACAAAAGCCTTTTTGCACTAATAAACTCAGATTTAAATAAATGAAAAAAATATCAGTTACATGTGGTTTGGCTGAGCTAATATAATAAAAATGACAATTCTACCTAAATTAATTTACTTATTCAGTGTGTTATCAATGAAACTACCAAAAATATTTTATAGAGATCAAAAAAATTCTATCAAAATTCATTTAGAAGAATAAAAGGTCCAGAACATCAAGGGAATCAATGAAAAAAATGCTAGCAAGGGTAGCCTAGCCATACCAGATCTTAAATTGTATTATAAAGCAGTTATCATCAAAACCACGTCCTACTGGATAAGAAATAGAGGGGTAGATCAGTGGAATAGGTTAGGAACAGAAAACACTGTGGTCAATGATTATAGTCATCTACTCTTTGATAAGCACAAGGACCCCAACTTCTGGGAAAAGAATTTACTGTTTGACAAAAATTACTGGGGAAAACTGGAAAATAATGTGACAGACACTGGGCATAGATCAACATCTGACATTGTATACCAGAAAAAAGTCCAAATGGATACATAACCTAGATATAAATGATGATACTAGAGACAAATTAGGGCATGAAGGAATAGTTTATCTGTCATATTTAAGGAGAATGGAGGAATTTGTGACTAAACAAGAGATATAGAACATTATGAAATGCAAAATGGATAATTTTGACTACATTAAATTGAAAAGATTTTGCACAAACAAAGCCAATGCAACCAAGATTAGGAGGGAAGCAGAAAACTGGGAAAGAATTTTTAGAACTGGTCTGTGATAAGGACTTCCTTTCTAAAATATATAGAGAATTGAGTCAACTTTACAAGAATAAAAGTCATTTCCCAGTGGATAAATGGTCAAAGGATATGAGGAGGTAGTTTTCAGAGGAAGAAATAAAAGCTATCTATAGTCATATGAAACAATGCTCTAAGTCACTATTGATTAGAGAGATGCAAATCAGAACAACTCCAAGGTACTACATCACACCTATCAGATTGGCTAACACGACAAAACAAGAAAGTGATAAATGCAGGAGAAGATGTGGGGGATTTGGAACACTAATTTATTGCTGGTGGAGGTATGAGCTGGTCCAACCATTCTGGAGAGTAATTTGGAACGAGGCCAAAAGGGCTATACAAATGTACATACCCTTTGACCCAGCAATGTTGCTTCTATGACTGTATCCCAAAGAGATCATAAAGATGGGAAAAACACCTATATGCACAAAAATATTTATAGCAGCTCTTTCTGTGGTGGCCAAGAACTGGAAATTGAGAGGATGCCCATCAAATAGGGAGTGGCTAAAAAAATTGCGGTATATGAATATAATGGAATACTATTATGGTACAAGAAATGATGAGCAGGTAGACTTCCGGAAAACCTCCAAAGACTTAAATGAACTGATGCTGACTGAAGTGAGCAGTACCAAGAGACTAATATATACAGTAATAGCCACAGTGTGTGAGGATTGATTTTGATAAACTTAACCCTTCTCAGGAATGCAAGGACCTAAAACATTTCCAAAGGACTAATGATGCAAAATACCATCCACATCCAGAAAAGTAAGTATGGAATTGGAATGCAGGATGAATCAGATTATTTTCTCTTTTGTTATGTTTTGTTTTTCTCAAGGTTTTTCCCATTTCTTATAATTCTTCTATGCAACATGACTGGTGTATAAATATATGTAATAGGAATGTATGTGTAGAGACCATATAAGATTGCACTCAGTCTTGAGTAGGGAAGAGGGAAGGAGGGGGAGAAAATTTAAAATTCATGGAAGTGAATGTTGAAAACTGAAAACAAATAGTTAATTAGGGTAAAAACACCTCCCCCACAAACATATGAATGTGCAAAGACTTTGACAACTCTACAGGAAGTATATAAAAAGTCCAGGTAAAAGTGGACTTGAACTTACACAACAATATTTGGCAAAGGAATAACTCACATTTTATAGAAATTTTTTGCTGGAGTCATCAAGATATCTGCCTTCAGTATAGTACAACTTTTCTGCTGGGCTGTATATAGAACCCCGAATCCTTTTTCTCTATCTCTTCTAATCCAATTTTTTTGTTTGTTTGTTTAGAATGCCCTTACTGCAGCTGATCCAGTTGTGCTGTTAGGATCCAAGATGGAAGATGAGTATTAAGTTCTCCACGACTCTGTAAGTCAAGTCAACAAACATATATTGTCCACTTACTATGTGTTAGGCTTACTGTGCTAAACACTGAGGATATGAAGAAAGAAAAACAAACAAAAACCAAAAATAAACAAAAATCCCTCATCTCAAGAGACTCAGTCTTAAAGGGAAAAAATGCAAAACAAAACTAAACTACCTACAAACATTATATAAAAAGGGTAAACGAGCTAATCTTAGGAGGACACCAAATTTGGGTCTTGGGGGAGGATATTGCCAAAGATCTCTCAGAGCGTAAGGTTTTCTTTAGCCATGTAGGAAGTTAAGGAGTCTAGGAAATGGAGGCATGAGAGAATTCCAGCCATAAGGAATAGAAATTGTAAACTCAAAATCCAAAGAAAGAATATTTTATGAGGGACAGCAAGGACACTGGTGTCACTGGGTCATGGTGTGCATGGAGGGGAAGGAGATAATGTCTTTTTCCTGGAGTGGTTTGGCATTTCCTTCTGCATCTCATTTTACAGATGAGGAAACCGAGGCAAAGAGATTAAGTGACTTGAGCATGGTTAAGTAAGTGCCTGAAGTTAGTGTTCAGTTCATGAGCAAAGAAGAGTCTTCCTGACTCTAAGGCCAGTACTCTATCCATTGTACCACTTAGCTGCCCACAATAGTATTCCATCACAATAATACACCACAATTTGTTCAGATGTTCTCCATTTGATGGGCATCCCCTCAATTTCCAATATTTTCCCATTACAAAAAGAACTGCCATAAATATTATTATAGAAATATTTTCTTTTCCTTCTTCTTTGATCTCTATGGGATATAGATCTAGTAGTCCTACTGTTGGGTGAAAGGGTATGAACTATAGTCTTTTGGGCATAGTTCCAAATTATTCTGCTGAATAGTTGAACCAGTTTACAACTCCACCAGCAGTGTATTAGCATCTCAGTTTTCCCATATCCCATCTAGCATTTCTGACCTTGTTTAAAAAAAAAATTTAATATATTTAAGTTGATTTAATCATTATAATTAAACTGTGTATTTCTAAGATAACTCATTCACAAATAATGAAATTCAACATTTATTCAGGTAGCAGTCTCCAAAAGTGATTTAAAGTAAGTTATTATTATACCTAGAAATAATAATTCATATTTCCAATGTTTTCAGTCTTCACAGCTTATTGGGCTTATACACAATATCTGAGCTTAGCAAGTTAAACCTATTATCACAGCAATAAAGAAAAACAGAAAGAAAAAAATATTCATCAGAGAAATAGATTCTATCCCCTTGGATGAATTAGTTACTACATTAAGCATTAAATTTAACTCAAATTTTTCTTGAAACTAATGTCAAGAGGATTATGTAATTCTCATACTCCTGGAAGTTTTGGAACTTAGTTATATGAAAACTTGTAGTCCAGTACTTTCCAAATCAGGAAATTTCATTACCAGAAGCAAGAGTTTTGTTTTGTTTTGTTTTTTGACAATTAATCAAAAGAATATTTATCAGGGGAAAGTACACGGTGCACTATTCAACAATGACTTTACAAAAATCACAGAAGCACAGGTCAAATGGACCTCTCATATATTTTATCTATTAACGCTGAGGGCATAAAATTGAATCTTTACTCACTTAAGGCAATGCACAGTAGCAAATGAGCATAGTAATGTATTTTGTGAAAAACTCAAAGACTCAAGTTTTTAGGATAAGGACTAAATTCTGGGAAAACTAGAAAGTGCTGTGGAAGAAACTAGACCAACATCTCACATAACATATCAAGATAAGTTCAAAATGGACAAAAGATTTAGACATGACAGGTAATACCATAAGTAAATTATGAGATTGTGGAAAAAAATATATGTGTGTGTATGTGTGTGTGCATGTGTGTGTGTGTATCTTAGATCTATGTTTATGACAGAACAAGAAAAAGAAAAGATCACAATAACTAAAATGGGTAATATTAATTATGTTAAATTTTTAAAAGCTTTTGCAAACAAAAAAGTAAATGCATTCAAAATTTGAAGGATAACAGAATACCAGGGAACAATTATATAAAAGTTTTTTTCTCATAAGGACCTTATCTCTCAAATATATAGGGAACTGATCTAAATTTATACCAAGAATAGCTACTCCTCAATCAATAAATGGTCAAAGGTTATGAACAGGCAGTTTTTAGAAGAAGAAATTCAAAGTTTGGACTGGATATGGAAATATTGACATACTAATACAGTAGTGGTCAGCTAGATGGCATACTGGCTACAGTTGTGGTCATGCAGGCAGGAAGACTCAAATTTGACCTCAGACATTTACTAGATGTATACCTCTGGACAAGTCACTTAATGTTGTGTGCCTCAGTTCGTCATCTATAAAATGAGTTAGAGAAGGAAATGGTAAATCACCCCAACATCTTTGCCAAGAAAACTTCAAATGAGGTGACAAACAATTGGATGTGACTGAAAGGACTGAACAACAACAATGTATTCTTGGCAGTGGTGTGAATTGATCTAATCATTCTGGAGAGCAGTTTGGAACTATGCCCAAAAGGACTGTAAGAAAAGATGGAGCTAAGATGGCAGAGTAAAGGCAGGGACTTACCTGAACTCTCCCCCAAATCCCTTAAAATATTGACTCTAAACAAACTCTAGAGTAGCAAAATCCACAAAAAACTAGTGTGAAATAATTTTTTGACACAGACAATTTAGAAGGTCAGCAGGAAAGGTCTGTCATACTTGGATAAGGGTGGAAAACAGTCCAGCAAAGGCCAGACCAGTGCACAATGGGCACCAGCAAAGCAGACCTTGGGGATCAGTGAGTTCTTTTTTCCAGAGTTCTTGGACCACAGATAATAAAGTGATAGAACAACTGGTTAGAAGGAAATTACAGGGGTATCTTTGCTAGCACTGAGGCAGGACTATGTTTCCTTTGCCCATATTCATATGTAGGTCACATACAGGGTGGCAGTCCCAGGGCCAGGAAGAGCACTAGCACACCAGAACTTATAGTCAGAGTGGAGTGGAAACCTCACAGTACCACAGTGGAAAAGAGTTCTTGTGGTCAGTCACTCAAAGATCAGAGCACAGCCCAGGAGTATAGAAAATACATTCCTTGGAACAACTGAAAACTTACAGGTCTCAAGAAGTATGTCTGAAAACAACTGCACAAAACCTCTGAAGCTTGAGACAGTACACCCTCTTCCTTAGAAGCAGAATCCTACTTTAGCAAAGCATTGAAAGTCAAGCAATAAGTTGGAAAAATGAACAAATAGAAAACAAAATTGACCATAGAAAGTTACTATGGTGACAAAGAAATCAAAACACACAGTTAGAAGAAGATGATAAAGTTAAAGTTCCTACATTCAAAGAGTTCAAGAAAAATAAGAATTTATCTCAGGCCATAGAAGAGCTCAAAAATAGTTTTGAAAACCCAGTAAGAGAGATAAAGGAAAGATTGGGAAGAGAAATGAGAGTGATGCAAGAAATAAGGAAAAATGATTCAACAACTAGGTAAAGGCAATACAAAAAAAAATACTGAAGAAAATAACACCTTGAAAAACAGAATAACCCAAATGTTAAAAAGAGATCAAAAAACCCAATGAGGAGAAGAATGTCCTAAAAAGCAGAATTGGCCAAATGGAAAAATAGAAAAGCTTCTTGAAGGAAATAATTCCTTAGAAATTAGAATTGAGTGAATGGCAGCTAATGACATCATAAGAAATCAAGAAACAATAAACCAAAACAAAAAAAAATGACAATGTAGAAAATAATGTGAAATATCTCATTGGAAAAGCAACTGACCTGGGAAATAGATCCAGGAGCAATAATTTTAAAATTATTGGACTACCTGAAAACCATTATAAAAAGTGCCAACATATCATCTTACAAGACATTGTCAAGGAAAATTCCTCTGATGTTCTAGAACCAGAGGGTAAAGTAGAAATTGAGAGAATCCACCTATCACTTCCTGAAAGAGATACCAAAATGAAAACACCTAGGAATAGTACAGGCAAATTCCAGAGTTCCCAGGTCAAGGAGAAAATATTGAAAGAAGTCAGAAAGAAACAATTCAAGTATTTTGCAGACATAGTCAGTTTAACATAAGATTTAGCCACTTCTTCATTAAAAGATCAGATGGCTTAGAATATGATTTTCCAGAGGGTAAAGGAGCTAGGATTAAAATTAAGAATCAACCATCCAGGAGAACTGAGTATAACCCTTCCAGGGAAAATGGATATTCAATGGGGTAGAGGACCTTTGAGCATTTTTGGTGGAAAGACCAGAGCTGAATAGAAAATTTAAATTTCAAATACAATATTCAAGAGAAACATTAAAAAGGCAAACAGGAAAGGGAACTCATTAGGGACTTAATAACTTCAAAATGTTTATGTTCTTACATAAGAAGACATTTGTAACTCATAAGAACTTTCTCATTTTTAAGACAGATAGCAGGAGTATACCACAGAAGAGGGCATAGGTGTGAGTTGATTATGAATGGATGACATCTTAAAAAATAAAAATAAGGGGTGAGAGAAGAATGAACTGGAAGAAAGGGGAAAGGAGAGGTAGAATGTGGTAAATTATCTCACATAAAAGAGTCAGTGGAGGGTAGGTGAAGAGGAGTGAATGAATCTTAGTCTGATCAGAATTGACTCAAGATGTAATAACATGTACAATCAATTAGCTATAGAAATCTACCAACTGCACAGGAAAGTAGGAGGGTAAGGGGTAGAAGAAGGGTGTTGAAAGAATGGAGGACATGTTGGAGGATGGGATAGTCAGAAGCAAAACACATTTGAGAAGGAACAGGGTGAGAGGAGAGAGACAATAGAATAAAGCAGAGTAAAAGTACATGGAAGTTAACAATCATAACAGAGAAATAATACTGAAGAAAGTTTCTCTGATTAAGGCCTTACTTCTCAAAAATATAGACAGCTGAGTCACATTTGTAAAAACAACCAGTCATTCTCCAATTGATAAACCATTTTAAGGAAGAAAAGTTTTCAGATGAAGTAATCAAATTTATCTATAGCCATATTGGAAAAAAAAATACTTAAACTATTGATTGGAGAAATCCAAATTAAAACAATTCTGAGGTACTACCTCATACCTATTAGATTGGCTAATAGGACAGAGAAGGTAAAGGATCAATTTTGGAGAGGATGTGGGAAAAATGAGACATTAATGTTTTATTGGCGGAGTGGTGAACTGATTCAACCATTCTGTATAGCAATTTGAAACTATGCCCAAGGAGTCCAGCAAGCCCTTTGACCTAGCAATACTACCACTAAATTTATTTCCAAAAAGAGAAAAAAAACAAATGGAAAAGGACATATATATATATATATATATATATATATATATATATATATATATATATATATATATATATATATATATATATATATATATGTATATATATGTGTATATATATATATGTATATAGATATACACATACATATGTATGTGTGTGTATATATATATATATATATGTATACATATGTATTATATATCAGGTATTTTATGGTGGCAAAGAATTATAAATTGATGGCATGCCCATTAATTGGGAAATGCAGATCAAACTATCATATGTGATTATGATGGAATACTATTGTGCTATAAGAAATGATGAGCAGAATATGGTCAGAAAAACGTCAAAAGACTTAAAGGAGCTGATGCAAAATTAAATGTACTGCATACAATGTAAAATTGGTATTGCAAGATGTTCCATCATGAATGACTTAACTATTATCACTAAAACAATGATTCAAGAAAACTCTGAAGGACTTACAATGAAAAATGCTACCCATCCCCAGAGAAAGATCTGATGGTTTCTGAATACAGATTGAAGAACACATTCTCACTTTTATTTTCTTAAGGGTTTTTTTTTTGGTCTATACTTTCTTTCACAACATGACTATTATGGAAATGTTTAACATGACTACACATGTATAACTTATGTCAAACTATTTGTCTTCTCAGTGAGGATGGAGGTGGGGGTAGGAGGAAGGGAAATAATTTGGAACTTGATGTTTTAAAAAACAAATGTCAAAAATTGTTTTTATATGTAACTAGGGAAAAGGAAATATTAAATAAATAAAAGACAGCAAAAGTGGCGCCTTCTATGTATGGCCTCTCCTGATTACCTTAGAGATTAGTGCTCTCCCTATCTCTTATGAAAACTAATTTTTATTTAATTCATATATGTATTTTTATCTATCTATCTATCTATCTATCTATCTATCTATCTATCTATCTATCTATCTGTCTGTCTATCTATCTAGATATTTACTTAGCTACATCGAGTAGAATGGAAGTTCCTTGGGGGAAGGGTTCTGCTTTTGTCTTCGTATCACCAATTCTGAGCACAGTGCCTGACACATATTTTGGTAGCTTAATAAATGTTTATTGAAATAAAAAAAAGAAAAGAGAAAATATACTGCTTTTCATTCTAAAGTTGGGGGAATATGTCTGTGGAATATTTTATTTGCTAATAAATCACATCAGTGTATTCTCAAAACAAACATATAGAAAAAAAACCAAAGGCCTATAAAATTTTGCATGCCCTTTCATCTAGCAATACCACTACTAGGTCTCTACCCTAAAGATGTCAGAGAAAAATGAAAATGTGTTTATACACACACACACGTATATATGTATACATATATACATACACACATACATATGCATATATTTATATACACAAATATATTATATATGTAAAATACACACATGTGTATACTTATACATACTCATGTGTGTATATACATATATGTGTGTGCATATACATGCATACATACATATATACATATACATATACATATATATGTGTATGTGTGTATATATATATAAAATCAGCTCTTTTGTGCTGCCAAAGAATTGCATATTTATGGGATGCTCATCAATTGGTAGATGTCTGGATAAGTTTTGCTTTACTATTGTGTTATAACAATATCACTGGGGAGTAGGTCAGAAAATTCCAAGCTCTTCAGATTTCCCCCACAAACAAGATAATAATAGCCCCTTAGGGAAAACATAGAACTGTAAGAATAAGAATAGGGACAGAACAGGTATCCTCCAGAAAAATCTCAGGATGAGGTTTGGTCCCTGTGAAGAATAAATATCTCTTGATTAGGACCACTTAAATAATAAGCAGCAATCCCTTGGGTTTTTGAGGCTGGAAGGATGTCTTGGCCCAAGTTACAGGAATTTTTTACTACCAGGACAGTGAGAGGAGTTGGGGATCTGAGCTGGGAAAAATCCAGGGAACCTCTGCTGACAAGGAACATCAGACCCGGTTGTGCTGTTTAGAAATGTCCTAGGATAAGAAGAAATCGATATACATCCAGTAAGTGCAGAAGCAGTGCGGTGGCAATGCTGCTGATTTGGGGCATGTTTAGGAGGTTGAAGATATTAGTTTTGGTTCCAAGCCAGAGGGCAGAGGAGGATCTAAAGTCAGAGGCACCATCCACCATGTCCCAGACTAGAGGTGATTACAAAAACTAAGCAGCCACAAATAAAAAAAAAAAAATGAACAGGCAAAGGAGAAAGAGTCCAACCATAGAGAGCTGCTACAAGAATAGAGAAGACTAGGGTTCATCTTCAGAGGAAAATACCAAAGCAAAGAAACCCTCGTGTATCCCAAAGAGTGATGTCAAACGGTCACCTGCCCCAAAAGAATTCATTGAAGAACTTTATAAAAAGCTTTAAATATTAAATGAAAGAGATTGAGGGAATAAAAGGTAACAATCCAAGAAAAACAAGATTATAAAAAGAAAGTCAACCAATTAAAAAGGAGATCTAGATTCTAAAAAGAAGAAAATGACTCCTGGAAAATCAGAATTGGGCAAGAGAAAGCAAGAAAAGTTAAAAGATGAAGAAATAATAACACAAAATCTAAAGAATGAAAAAATAATTAACATAACATAAGTAAAACAAGTGATCTGGAGAACAGATTAAGAAGAGAAAACATAAGAATAATTATACTCTCTGAAAACTATGATAAAAAAAGAATCTTGCTATACTAATACAAGAAGTAGAAAGCCACTTTTATTTTTCTCTGCCAGGGTCATTAAACTGAAAATATTTATCCCTATTGTTGTCTTTGTCTCAGGTGTATCTATTTTTACGTGCTTCTTGTAAAGCATACTCTTGTGAAGAATATTGGAGATGATTATCACCTTGTGATAGAAGAGAATATCATTAAAAGTCTGAGAACTGGAGTCCTAGCTAGGATTTACCAGAAGCCATACAGTAAGAAACAAATAATATGGGAGAAATATGATTCTGGTATATGTATGTGTGTATTAGAGAAAAAGAGTGAAAGAGAGAGAGACAGAGAGAGAGACAGAGAGAGGAAATTTGTACCTATCTTCCTATACCTTCATAATAAACATTCATTCATAAAAGCTAATTGTACTTAATTAGTAAAATGGAACTAGGGAATCATTCACTATCAGCTGATACTGGATGGAACACACCAGAATGGAGATTGATGCCTTTTCATTTGTTAGAACTTTCTCTAATTTATGTTCTACTGTCATATAGATATTGAGAATCAAAGGTCTACCTCATATCATGATGAGGTAACAGAACCCATTTTCCTGCAAATATGAATGGTCAGTCTAGGACTGTTTTCTAGGAAATTACAGTTTCTATGATGGGTATATTCCCCATAGCTCCACCCCTGCCCACACACATATAAATATTTGGTTAAAATGTTTCTAGGTATTATTGCTACTATTAGCTTTCCATAACCTCAAAAGAATCAAAACTGTTGGCAATAGACAAGTAGGCTGTAGTAAATTTCTAAGGAGGAACATGAGCAGGAAGTGGTACATAGTACAAAATCCAGGAAATACATGATTGTAAAAACTGAGTGGAATGCCCATAAGTGAAAGTGAGGAATGTCTATATTAGCATACTGATAACAGACAGCTAGACCACTGCTCTGAAATCTATGTAATGTAAAATAACCTTGAAGAAGCACTATGTTATGGTAGGTATATGTGCTGTGAAGGATCTATGGAAGAGAACATGGACGAGAACATCCAGGGAGAGAAAATGCATGGATTATGCCTTGCCCTGATATAGGGAATGCACACATCCATGAAACATTATGAAACAGGAAGCAGAATCACGCTAAATTTTTAAAAATGGAAAAATTGGCCCATGGATTATTCCCAACTAGAGAATCAAATTGTGATGAACAATCAGTGAATATTTTTAAAAGGGTAGCACCCTTCTTACTCTGTGTGTCAGTTTTTATGCTTCAGAATACAGATTTTGCAGGCTTTGTATAGGGAAGTAAATATAAAGTACAGAAGTAGGACTTTGGACCAAATTTTCAAGACTTGGGACAAATTTACAAATTTACAAGAAAGCATACTAGGAGAGCATCACGATGACAGATATCTCCTTCCTTCATTCAATTACCCCTCTTGAGTGAGTTAACTGTAGTAAAAGGACAACAGAGACCATGAAAATATCAGTTCTGGAGCATCTATTTTCTCCAAAGTCCAGCTGAACCCCACTCTGAGGAAGTTGAACCCCAGATGTGGTATTCTTGTTTTTTGACCTAAAGACTGGCTAGTCTAAAGACTTCAATCTTTTTCTCATTTTTCAGGATATGAATCAAAGTTAATTCTCACTCTCATTGTGGTAATGTAAACTCAAGCTTCATTTCCTAGAAATGTTCAATTAAACCTATATTATCTGGGGAGTTCTGTGATCCAGGGCAGTGATTGGTATGTAGTTGTTAGTTCAATCTTTATTTTGCATTTTTTTTTATTTTATAGACTATCACACTTTTCCTTTTTGAATCCATACTGAGTCATAGAACTGTATCCAGTTAAGAAAGTTTGTCTACTTATATAAAGAAACAACTTCATTATATGCAGAAAACCCCTTTGGCAAAATACAAAATTCATTCTTAATAAAAATGCTAGAAAGCATAGGAATCAATGAAACCTTTCTTAAAATGACAAATAGTATATATAAATTCAAGAGCAAGTATTATTTATAATGAGGATAAACTTAAAACCTGTCCAGCAAGATCAGGAGTGAAGTAAGGATGTCCATTATGACCACTAATATTCAATGTCATGCTAGATATGCTAGCTATAGCTATAAGAAAAGAAACAGATATTGAAGGAATGAAAATAAGCAATGAGGAAACATAACTATTACTATTTGCAAATGATATGATGATATGCTTTGAGATCATGAATAAGGCTCAGAAAATATAGCAAATCTGAAGAGGTAGATTTTAGGAAACAGGTGGAACTTGAGGCTTGATTAACCCCCTACATGCCTGGTTTGTAAGTCAATCCTGCCAAGAGAAGGAATACCAACTGAGGGAATGAGAATCCATTCTTGGAAAACTTTCCAGAACTTAGAATTCCTTAAATAAATCCACTGAATAAGGCACATATAAAGCAGGAGTGAGATTGTTTTTCTACTGGGTGTCAAATCCCTTCTGTTGAACCAGCTCAGATAAGTGATTACCAATATCATCTGCTTTTTTAAATATACTAATTGTTTCTTCTGTGTTTATTGATAGAAAAAAGGGTACTTCCACCTCATGGAACATGTGGTATAATGCAAATAGCAATATCTTTTTCAGGTTTAAATAAATAATTCTAGATTTCTGTTCCCCCACTTATTAACAGAGTTATTTTGGGCAAGCTTAATTAAGCCCTATGTTCCTTAGTTTCCTCATCTGTAAAAAGGGGATATCTTGTGCTACCTGCCATATAGGGATATCACAATGGATCAAATGAGGTAGTGAATGAAAAACACATGAACCACTTACTACTACATAAATGCATTAAGATGCATTTATGTATTTTACTGGTATTTTAATTAGAGTGAGATAAAGAATCTTTCAATTTGTTGATAAGACAGTTGGCATAGACTTTTTACAGGAAGTCTAGCAGAATAATGGATATGTAAATTGGAAGAGATGGATATTTTCCTTTAATTAAAAATAAAATTCAGTAGATTACATTTTTGTTTCATTCTGAGAGAATGGTAAAATTAATTGGGATAAATATTTTGGCCAAACAAGGGTCAACCATTCATGATGATGGCAGTATGAGGTATTCCTCTGGGGCTTTTTTCTTTTGCTTCTAGTGATTTTTCAGATGATTTGAGTGTTAAATTATTACTGGATCCAACTTAGGGAGAATTCCAGAATCTAACAAATATGCAGAGATCATCATAAGAATATAAAGTTGAATATATTCTTTTGTCTTTTATGAATTGTATTTCTTTCATTTTATGCAAAAACTATTATGTAGATGACAATGCTTTCAAATCTGCATCTGTTATTGTCTATGACAGCTAAGTCCTACTCCTCCCACACCACTTTAGATGATAAATTGTTTGCAAAAAAGATTTGAACCTAAAAAGTCTTTGGAAAACTTCATACCATCTATGTTCTATTGGAAATGTTGCTTTGATACCTTTGCCAGAATTTTAAAATTTAGCATGAAGATGCTTATTTACAGTAATTAATCAAGGATTTAATCTGAGTTCCTCCCTTCCTGAAGTAGAAAATTCAACTTCTGACTTTTAAAGCATTCCCAATTTTTTTATAGTTTAAATGAAGTGCAAATAGTTCTCTCTTTTGCATTCCTTCAATAGGCATTCATTATACAGTAGTTCCAAATAAAGAGAAGTGAAAACATCTATTTTGGGGTTGTATAATAGCCTCTGATATTTCTCAGGTGACATTTTCTTTTATATAGAAGTTAGTGTATCTGGAATCACCAAACCAGAATCCATGGCTCCTTTTATATGAAGCTTTATCTTTTGTATCATTGAAAGGCTGTTGGAAAGCTAATAATGACTCACAGATTAATGCCAAGCAGAGAGTCAAGGCTTCTCCCTCTCCACAGTTTGTAGAATTGCAGACTGTAATTAAACTCGATTCTTGCTTTCTTTTAGTATCCCACTAGAGCACCTCATCATTTGCTGCGTGCCTTCCACATGATTACCATTTCTGCTGGTCTGCCAATATTCCCCTTTCCCTTAGGAAAGGGCCTGTGTACAAAGGCATATGCTTCAAAGAAGAAACTAGAACTGGAAACACCAAAACCACAGAGGTTCAGTATTACTCCAGAGTCCTGCAGAATACTAATATTGACTCAGAAAAGTAATGAATAATTAAACACAATTGGCATTGCTTCACACTTTGTTCCAGTGTCTTCAAATCCTATTCACAGGGAGAAAAAAGAATTTCAGGTAATTCAAGATTTGGATGACCTCGCTAATGATTCCTAGTTGATGATTCCAAAATTGGTCAGGAGAAATTACTTCCCAGTTTTTGGGATTAAGTAAATCTTCACGTTTTTAGACAGAATAGGTAGTTTAATTTCATCTAGTGATATTATTGTACTTTAAATAGTTGCCTGGCAACACTATTTTTAGTCTGTGAGAAATATGTATTTTTGCAAATTAATATCAGTGATAATAATATTGCTGAGACCTTTACAAATGACTTTTTTTTCAAGTTGCTGCAATACAACTCAATTTAATAGTCATTTCTACAGCATTTACAAACTGTAATGGGCAATTTTAAATCATGAATCAAACTGTGCTGGGGTGTAATTATACAGTGTGGTGCAATGAAGGGGCACTTGATTCAGAGAGAGGAGCTTGGGTTGAATATCACTTATGCCCCGGACTGCTCATGTAACATTTGGCAATTATAATAAAAATAATATTCATATTCACCTCAAGATTTGCAAAGCTTTACATAAATGATTTCATTTGATCTTTGCAAAAATCTGGTAAGGTGGGTTGCTACTGTTATTTCTCTTTTACAATCAGGGAAACTGAGACTGAGTGTGACTAAGAAACTTGCTTATAGTCATAGAGTTAGTAAATACATGAGGCAAGATTCTAGCTCAGGTCAGCCTGACTTGGTGCCTGTTATTCACCCATTGTTCATCACCCTGGGCCTTAACTTTCTCATCTGTAAAACGAAGGGGGAAAAAAAACTAAAGGTAATAGAGTGAATAGAGAATTGAACCTGGATTCAGGAAAACCAGAATTCAAATACTGCCTAAGACATTCACTAACTATGTAAGCATGGGCAAATCAGTTAAACTCTGACCACCTCAGTTTCTTCAGCTATGAAATGAAAAACAATGACAGTACCTACCTCACAGAGTTTTTTCAAGGATCAAATGAGATAGTATTTGTAAAATGCCTAGTACAGTACCTGGCATATACTATTTGCTACATAAATGCTTATAATCTTCTTATTTTCCTCCTAGCTCTAAATCTAAGCTCATATGGTTCATAAGTCAAGATCTAATAACATATAGAATTATGGGAAATGAGGGAATGGTCATCTGAAGGAAAATATCATCACTGACCAAACAAAGGTATGTGTGTGTGTGTGTGTGTGTGTGTGTGTATATGTGTGTGTGTGTGTGTGTGTGAGAACTTTGTCATGGGGCTGTAAAAATTATTTTTCCTTTCAATTATTATCATAACACTATTTCAGGAATGATTGCTCTCCGAATGAGACAGAGTTGGGTAAGTCAGGAAAGGAATAAATGAATGAAAATATTATGTGATTATGATATGTTGGGCACTATGCTAAATATTAGGAATAGGTATTCATAAATGAGATGATCCTTGCCCTTAAGAAGTTTACATTCTAATAGAGATAACAAACATAAGGGAGAGCTGGTCAAGAAGAGCATTTTATTCTAGTATGTCAAAGAATTGACTAGTATCCATAGAATAGTTGATTGACATGATCTTTCCAGAAAAAAAAATGACAGCACTGGTTCTGTTATTGTTGCCAGAGTAAGAAATGGAAAGTGGAGGATGAACAAGAACACAGTCTATCCAGGGCCAGCTAACTATAATAGGTTCATTCACTCAACCATCAGGACAATTCAGTCCCAGGGCAGAAGTTTGAAAACTGAGTGGAGCGCCAAAGTTTGGTAACTGAAAGTCTAGTCAGATGAGTATAACAAGTAAGGAGACAGAAAATAGTTAGGGTGGATGGTCTTATGGAATATGACAGTGGAATGAGAGGAAGTAATGGAATACCAGAAAGTTTATAGCAGTTCAATAATACTATTTGGCATGGAAGGGTTTATCTTTTCAATATGACTCAAACTAAGGAATGCCATATTTAGTGAAATGCTACAATTTCTAATTGTGTTTCAACTAAGAGATTCATGATTTAGTATCTGGAATACATTGATCTAAAATGTGGGGATCATTTCATCACAGAAAAGCGATAGAGATTGGTTCTAATATTCCACAGATGTGGGAAACTTCAGGATGAATAATCTCCCTCTACTAATACCCATTCTTCCATGTACACAGCCAGAGTAGGCATAGCATCATTTAACATTGAATTTAGTCTTCCAAGTATATTTAATACCAAGATATTGAGATAGTGGACCTGTTCTTTAACATTAGTAAGAAAGCAATGAGAGAAAAGGACATCTGAAAGTTCAAAGCTATTATTCTAAATCTGAAGCACTAATGATTAAAATAGTTGTGAATCAAGTTGTTCAACAATAGGATAATTTTTTTATTATGTGAAATTCCTCCTGAGTTTTCCATTAAAAAGGCTTGAAAATTCTTGAAAATGTTTACAGCAGTAGATGCTTTTTTACTCCATTATTTTTTTCTCTGTCATGTCATATATCATATCATATCAATTCATGTAGATAAATCTAGATCTCTCTATCTGTGGAACTGTGAATTCAAAGGCAGTCTTAGGATAAAATTCAGTCAGCCAATCAATAAACATTTATCAAGCATGTTGCTATGTTCCATGCACTATGGTAAGTGTTGCAAATACAAAAAGAAGCAGAAGACAGTCCCCACCCTCAGAGGTTACAATCTAATTAATGGATTATGAAACCTGAACTTCGAAAATTGTTCACTTGACCTCAAGCTAACTCTTATAATTCATGTTAGTTCAAGTTGTTAAGTAAAAATGTACTTTGTCTTTTCCTCTATGATGTCATTATCATAGGAAACTCCATAGGAGAAAACTATCTAACCATTCACCTACTCTGCAGTTCATAATCTCAGAGTTTGGGGCATTGAGGACTTAAGTGACTTGACTCAGGTCACACTAGGCAGTGTCAGAGAAAAAAACTTGAACCTAAGTCTTTAAGAATCAGAGACAGCCTTTCTATCCACTGCTCCACATTGTTGGCGATTCCTGTAAAGTCATTGGTTTTTCATTAAATGAATTACTGGCACGGGTACATACTTTTTTCTTTCCCCTTACACCTTCTGCTGTTTTCCTTCCCTGCTTTCTACATTCCCTGCTTCCCCTCTAAGTCCTCACTGGCATTCTTTGGTTTTAACTTCATTGAATTGACTTTTATTAATCGATAAAATGTCTTATGTCTTACCCTTATCTTTATAGTGACCTTTTTGAACTACTCTGATTTTTTTGATATAAAAGCTGGCATTATATTTTCCAGGTGTTGGGAAATTGGTAGAAGAGGTTAGCTTTCTCTGACTTCAGTAAGAACCTAAGCATTACCCTAAGGATTCCCTAGAAGGTTCTCTCCAAAATGGCCATTTTATGTGCTTTTGCTGTAATCATATAAGATATTCCTTCTAGAGTGGTACACAAAACCTCTTTTCCCCAACAGAGTAGCCACCATTGTTTACCACCACATGATTCCCTTTGGATATGTGGGCCATGTAAAGTCATCAACAAACATTTACTAAGCACCTATTATGTGACAGGCACTGTGCTAAGCACTAGGGATACAACAAGAGAGAGATATCCACCAATCCCCCAAGAACTAATGTTCTAATGGGGGAGACAACGTTCCAACTATTATGTATGCAATAGTGATTTTTAAGTCACAATACCATCAGTCTATAAGCAGAGTAAGAGAGAATCTCATAACATAATTAACATGTCCTTCTTGACTCTAAAATCACATCGTTAACATGAATACCAAACAGATCATGATCAGATGATATTAGTGAAAGAATTTGCATGTCCTTTTCAAACCTACACATGGATACCCAGAAGACTCATACTTCTGTAACATAGTTGACTGGTCCCACTCTCTCAAGGCTTGACCTATTACATTTTATTCCCCATGTGGTTCTCATATACTCTGAAGTCATGAGGAAGGTCTCTTTTCTCTACCATCAGCTTGAGCCCTCAATTGCTTTGTTCCCCTCCTTAACTGAGGAGGTCAGTGTTTGGCATTTCTCTTCTATGTAACCATTTCAATAGGATTGGCTTTTACTTCAAGTATATAGTAAAAATTAAAATTTTCCCTTAAAATTTCAGACATAATTCCCCCTAAATCATGGTGGTCTGGGGAACTGGGAAAGAATGGCTCACAACTTTATCTTACATAAATCACTGATGTTTTCCACTCCAAAAACATTCAAGTCCCAAACTTATAATAGGACAACACAGGATAGCCACATTCCTATCCTTCAGTCTCCCAGAAACAGATTCCAAGTGTCATTCACAGAGAAGATACTATCATAGCAAACTGATGCTGTATATGGATACAGCAGAAAACACTCCCTTCTACCAGGCGCCCAAAGCATTGTGCTTCCTTGAATATTACCAAGACTCATTGGATTGCCAAAAATTCCTGCATTCTGCTCTGTGGGAATATGATGAGGACCAAGATGAGGAAGACAAAGAAGAAATGGAAGTAGAGAAGACTGCACATGTTTTATCATTCAAATTAGGGCAGAAATAGGCATATCCCTTTCATAATTCTGACCACTGCTCAGTCAACTGATAAGACAAATTAATTTCATATTTCTGGATCTGAAATGGCTCTTAGAGGACATTTGACCCAACCCATTCATTTTTTTTTTTTTTGGATAAGACAGGTGAGCCCCAAAAAGATTAATTGACTTGTCCAAAGTCACATAGATAAGTGCCAGAACCAACATTCAAACTCAGCTCCAAAGACTGCAAGTTCAGTGAAGACTCTCCCTTACTATTTCCTTTAGAATAGCTAAGGATATTAGGAGAGCTGAAAAAGTGCTGGTGTATGAAGGGTTTGATTGACTGATATATAGAGTTTTCAGCTTTAGGTAGTATTCAATTCATGCAGTGAGAAGTGTGGGGTAAGACACTTCGTGTGATATCTTTGGTGAAACCATAAAGTGGACATTGAGTAAAATAATGATAAAGGCTAAGAAGGGCTTTGTCACTATGGTGATGCCTCAGTGGTGACTGTTGTGTTTGGTCCTGCATCTTTTCCCTAGTGCTATCAGTGTGGAGTGGGGAAGTAAGCCCAGGCTAATAGGTCATTCTGCCCTAGAAGGGAGAGATACCTTGTACTACTATAAAGTATAAGAAGAGATAAGACTTTTATGACTGATATAATCAGATAGCTATCTTCCAAATCATAGCAACTAAACTTGTTTTTATTTCTTGATCCTGACACAAGATTTTGATTGTTTTTATTTCAGGGGTTTTGGGGTGTGAGATGGAATGTGAGATGTGAGCATAAGGTATTCCTAATACCTTGTCTGGGACTTACCTGTTCTAATTCACCTCCATAACCCTTATATTTAAGTTTAGTACAGAATTAAAATGTGATTATGCACCATTTGCTAAGAATTCATACTTCCTTATAAAGAAGTATGAATGTTTAGTCTGCCTCTGAGACATCTTTTTGAATTTCTTACACTCACATTTAATGAAGACTAGCTCTTTCTTATTCACATCTTTCCTTTTCCTGCTATGTATTATAATGCATTTCAGATCAATTACTCATATTTCACTGACAAATCCATGTAACGCAATCCTTCAGCCCCCTCCATGATATCTTCAACATCAATATCATGTTTAATTGTATTTCCATAATTAACATTATACATAAAGTTTGAACTACTATCTAATAATGGTAAAACTCAGGTTAAATGTAGGCATAAAATAACCTATTTTGAAAGACAAGATCTAATTTCTTATCTTAAGATATGAGAAAGGCCCTGAACATTTTCCACTGTTTACCTATTATTCTGGTCAATGTAGCAAATTATTTTGTGTTCTAAGTAAAGTTCAGATAGGAGTGTTGTTAGCCTCCTAGCACAGTAAAGAGTGGTATGCTTGGAAAACAAGTGATAAACCTCTGAATCATAAATGATACATGCAAAATTACAGGTTTATTCATAGGAACTATATTAAACCTCCAAAAAGTCTTTGATTTTGTATAGCTTATGAGGGACTTGGATAAATCTTTAAGTCTAGGACTGCATTTATTTCCAAAGTAACTGCTCATCCTTACATTAATCATGGAACCTAAGCAATTAGAAAATCCAAATAGGATACTTAACCTTAACCTTGTCAACAGTAACTTGAAAAAAATACAGGAAATTCTGGATAACAATAAAGCAGTCTCAAAGGTAATACTTCTAAAATGAGAAAGAAGCTAGACTCACAAGAAGAAAATTGCATAGTTATTTAGGGAGAAAACCAAGCACACAAAAGGAAGAAAGGAGACAGCTTAAAAGGAAAGCAATAGGTACAGGAACAACATTCTGCTAGTATATTCTAAAAAAATAAAAATAAAAGGAGAAAGACTTTATAAATTACCCGGCTTTCTTTTTGTTTTTTCCTTTTGAGAAAAGGAAGGGAAGCTGAAAGAGTGAGAAATGTTGCACAACAGGTTCATGGCAGGTCTTATGTGGAAGTGAATTATGTGATGTGGTTTCAAAATAGCAAAAGGCTAGCCCTCCTGTACTGGCTTGTGCTTAGAATTTCTCCATTCCTTTAGCTGTTTCAAAAGTACAACCCTGAAAAACAAGACACTTAAAGTCATTGTTAGTTATTTATACCTTGGTATGAATGAGTTTATCATGGAATCATTGATCATAGTGTTAGAAGTAGAAAGATATTTCAGGTCATTCAGTTCAATCATCTCCTTTACAAGTGAGGAAACTGAGACTCAGAGAAATTAAGTGTTTTATCCCATGTCAAGCCACTAATAAGTGAAAGAGTGAAGATTTGAAGCCAGTTCTTCTGATTCCAAATTCAGCCCCATTTCCCCTGTGTCATACTGCCTCAGATCATTTCTAAGAACAAATATGGATAGAAGATGAGTTAAAAAATGAACATTAGGCATGTGAAAGAGAGGAACCACACTGAAAGGGGAAAAAGTATCCAGACTCAAGGAAATTAAACAGAAGATGCACTGCTTGCATCACAATTTTGTTTAGGCCTGACTTTGATCATATCCGAAACAATAACAACTACTACAACTAGAAGTTAAATGATCTTGAAATACACAATTAGCAACTGAACACATACTGATTGATCAACATGAAGTTGCATTGTGGAGCAGAGATAGGACCTGGGTTGTATCCAAGAATTATAGATTTGAAACCGGGGTACCTAACCTTGGACAAAGTAAACACTCTGAACCTGACAATAACTATCATACTATCTGCCTCAAAAATTATGTGTGGAGGGAATCTTTTATAAACCTTAAAATGATTGACAAGGTTGAACTATAAATTTTGGTTATGTGTGAACAAGATAGTATATGAGGGCAAATACAGCAGGATCTTTTTGCTGTTTTTATTCATACCAAGAAGTATAATGTCTCTAAATAATGTGATTAAGGAGGATCTTTCCCACCCATTGATGGGCCTGCCCATTGAGGGAAGCTTGATTAGAGGAGTTGTTTTGTAGGAGGGTCCCAAGTACCTTTTGTTTTTTCTGTTGAGGCACTGGGTCAGAGGATCTTGCCCTCTGGCTCTGAAAACCTTTGATGGTGAGGCCTACTTTGGGGCTTCCTGCCTGGAAGTGTTTGTTTGGCCAGATGAGGACTCTGGGAAGCTTCTAAGGAGTCTCCAGGCTTTGAAAACTCAGATGTCTGGACTTCCCTCTCTGGTAACTATAGTCAGACAGTTGGATCTGTTTGTTGAGTTGTGATATATGTATTGGTCAGACAGAGGAAGTCATGTCTGCTCATCTTTGACTTCTCTGTATTTTCTCTAATGTTGAAGGTGCTGATTCCCTTGAACTGGTTGATTGATATATGTGATTGATTAAAGTGATTGTTAACCCCTCAAAAGTCATCCTTTTATGAATGCAGATCTAAGTACCTGTGATAGCAGGCCCCCTTATGTATGTTGGGGTGCTTAGTTATACATAGTGCCAGAGAAGAAACCCAAAAAGAAACCTATCAATTTAAAATGTGTTTGTTAAACCATATTAGAAGACCATCCATCTTGGGTTTCTTGAGTCTGAAACAGCTATAAAAAATTGAGGACTGTTCAAATAAGAATGATCAAAATAATGAAGAAATGTGAAATAGATACTCTTAAGGCTTAAGGCTAAAGAATTAGGCTTGTTTGTACTGAAGAAGAGGAAGGTATGAAGGTAAAGTACATTGGTTCTCCATTCTTCAGAAGAAGGAATATTTTTATTGCAGAAAGATAATCCTGTTAAATGTAAGAAAGAATCTGTGAACTGAATGGGAGATTAAGTACTTGAAATAAATATGAAGATAAAATGAAACCTGAATTCCTGAGACACTTGAGAAAATATGAATGAATCATCTGATTGGGATGAGTTAGATATAAATCTATCTAAGGGTAGATTTACGAAGTCTGGGTAACTGAAGTATCTTTTAGGTGCCTAAATCTATAAGTTAGATACTGAGCAAAAGAATCAAAATTCTAAGGATGAATAAATGAAAAAAAAATGATTAAGTGTATAGTGCCAAGCACTGTGCTAAATGTTAGGAATACAAGTAGAAAAGATAAAGATAATTCCTTTCATCAAGATGAGACAGCACACATTTTAATGGAGGGAGAGATTTTGCATTCCAAAAGTAATGAGAATGACAATAGCCATGGAGGAGTAAATTGATGCCTCATCCTCTCCCCTATCCAAGAACCGTGGCAGAGTTGATTTGACTCTAGTTCCTTGTTCCAGAACCGAATGGGGAAAAAAGAAAGGGAGATAAGAAATAGTCAGGAAGGTGATAAACAGTATACAATAAGGAGATCAAAGTACCAGGGCAGAAATGATTTCTTCCATAAGAAGCACAAGGGTTCATCTGATCTGAAAAAGACTTTTGACTTTTTTTAAAATTATAATGCATTCAGAATTTTCATGTACTTATGCAGAAATAAATTTCAAAGTTGGGGTTGCCAGTGAGAGAACACCATGGATAGTGATTCCCTGGAAATCCAGACTCCTACCTTATTTCTCCACATAATCATTGCAGATTTTATGCGTTTTTTTTTTTTTTTTGTAAAAATGTGGGGTACAACCATTATGTGAAGTTTCTAAAAGGAGTGTGCTGATGTTACTTTAAAAATCATAGATGTTTTCCAACTGTATTTCTAGTAGACAAATCATAGAGTTTAGCAAGTGTGGGAAGATGCAAGTTTTACCACATAAGGGTACTTAGTCATGGCAGTTTTGCCAGTCTGTCTGCTCCCCTTGCACCTATAGCTCTTCATTTGTTTGAGTGACAATACCATTAGTACTGTAGTGCTCTAAACAAACCATGCAAGTTGGTTTTTGGAAACATACTGAGAATGAGCCCGCTCTGAGAATTCTAGACTGTGGCTCACAATGAATGAGAGATGATGCATATCCATGTGCTACTGGTGAATTCATTACTGCTCTGTTTACCTTTTAAGTGGTGTACTGGACAGAATTATATGATAAAATGATTATATAATAAAGGATGTAAACCAATTTTTGAACTTCAAAAAAGGATGTGATGATTATGCAGTGGTGATTATGTGGTGAAATACGGAGAGTGAAGTCAAGATGCTCTCACCACTTGAATCCATGATTCCCTCTATATAGTTGCTATTTCTTAGTCCTACTGCCACTCCCAGGACTCCTAGAAAAGAACTGCTCATAGTGGGTACACTACAAATTTATCTTATCATCCCTTTGAACCCACATTGTAGCAAAATAATCTTTGTGTTTGCTTGATTATTCAACTCTCCATAAAAATTGTTCAAAATCAGGCGGAGCCAAGATGGTGGAGTGAAAGCAACGACTCACCTAAGCTCCTGGAAAAACTCCTCTGGATATCTCTGGGGGGAGAGTCTGACCAGACTTTGGAGGTGTAAAATCCAGTGGGTGATGGACTTTGACGGATTCGGAGCACAGGCTGGACCGGAGGGTCCATGGGAGGGATCTGTTCCGCGGGGGTAAGACCCCGGCGCACAGCACAGCGCGGTCAGCGCGGCAGGGCGGAGGGGACCAGAGGAGCCCGAGAGTGGCGGGCGAGACCAGCGGAGCAGGAGATAAGCCAGGCCGAGCCGGTGAGAGCCGCTGAGTGCCAGACATCAGCGCACCAGCCCTTGAAATCTTCAGCCTGAAGACGGACTTCGGTGGGTCACTACTTGAACTTCTAGGAACTGGGATGGCAGAGTGATCAGTAAGTGCTCTCTCCTCCCCCCTGATGACATTGAGGGAACCATAAAATTCTTCCCCAGATTAATCCTGGATCAGTGGGAACAGCAGAAGGGGGCGGATGGTCTTATAACACCAGAGGCTGGAAAAGTGGCAAAGGGGGATTCTTCCTACGGTGGCGGAGACAGCTGGAGGGACAGACTACCCAGGGCAGAGAAAATTCGCACTGAGACCCAGGCAAGCCTCAGAGCTGGGAGACGAGCCCCAGGAGGGGCGGGAACACGCGTTAGCTTCTAAGCGTGCCCCAGCCCTCCAGGGGAAAAGGGAAGACAATAGGGAAGCTGGGATCACCATCCCCTGACCTTGCCTTTGCCTCAAGTCAGCTGAGGAGATATCCTGAGACCAGACCACCCCTCCCACACACCTAACAAGCTAACCCCAGGGTTGATTGGGGAAACAAAAAACAAAAGCCTGCTTTTAGCCTAGACACACATCAGCTCAACTTAAAGATCTGTACCTTCTGACTGAAAGAACCAAAAGCTACAACACTCAGCCAACATCATGAATAGGAAAAAGCAGACGAAAAGTGAAAAAACCATAGGATCTTTCTATGAGGATAAGGACCAAAACACAAACACCAAAGAGGTTAGAGCTGAGACTGTACTTCCATCTGAAACCTCAGATGGGACTATGAATTTCTCGCAAGCACAACTAGATTACCTGGAATGTCTGAAGAAGGATATAAAAGAAAAACTGGCCAATGATTTTAAAACTATAAAAAAAGAATTCACTGATGAGAACATCACCCTGAAAAAGAAAATTGAAGAAATGGAAAAGGAAGTTCAAAAATTAACTGGAGAGAATAATTCCCTAAAAGGAAGAGCTAATCAAATGGAAAAGGAAACCCAAAACCTAATTGGGAAAATTGATCTGATGGAAAAGGAAACCCAAAACCTAACTGGGAAAATTGGTCGAATGGAAAAAGAAGTACAAAAATTAAATGGAGAAAATAACTCCTTAAAGGGAAAAATTGGTCAGATGGAAAAGGAGATGGAAAAGCTAACTGAAGAAAACAATACGATGAAGATTAGAATTGGGCAAGTAGAAACTAATGACTCAATGAGGCAACAAGAATCAGTCAAACAAAATCTAAAGAATGAAAAGATAGAAGAAAATGTAAAATATTTAATTGGAAAAACAACTGACCTGGAAAATAGATCCAGGAGAGAAAATCTAAGAATTATTGGCCTGCTAGAAACCCATGATGAAGAAAAGAGTCTGGACAATATCTTCCAGGAAATCATCAAGGAAAACTGTCCAGAAGTACTAGACTCAGAGGGCAAAATAGTCATCGAAAGAATCCACCCTTCCCCTCCCGAAAGGGATCCCAAACTCAAAACCCCAAGAAATATAGTTGCCAAATTCCAGAGCTATCAAGTGAAGGAGAAAATACTACAAGCAGCCAGAAAGAAACAATTCAAATATCAAGGACACACAGTCAGGATCACACAGGACCTTGAAGCTTCTACATTAAAAGATCGAAAGAATTGGAACCCAATATTCCGTAAGGCAAAGGAGTTGGGACTTCAACCAAGGATCAACTACCCAGCAAAGTTCAGCATAACATTTCAGGCAAGGAGAAAGTCATTCAACGAAATAAGGGATTTCCAGAGCTTCCTGACCAAAACACCAGAACTCAATAGACAATTTGATCTTCAAATGCAGGTCTCCAGAGAATCATAAAAAGGTAAACAGAGGGGAAAAAACAAAAACAAAAACTTGCTACTCAATTAGGGCAAACTGTTTACCTCCCTATAAGGGAAGATGATACCTGTTAATCTTGAGAACTGTGCAGCTATTATGATAAAAGGGATATATGTAGAGGGAACGGGCATAAAGTAAATGATGTCATGTCAAAAATATGATTTAATTATGAGAAGGGAATGTAATAGGAGGTGTGGAAAGGGGGAAGCAGAAAATGGCAAATTATATCACAGGAAGAAGTACAAAACTATAGTAGAGGGAAGGAGGGGAGGGAGATGAGCATTGTATGAGAGGTACTCTCATCCGATTTGTTCAAAGGAGGGAACAATAATCTTAAGTAGATAAGCCTAACTAGCTCTATAGGTAGTAGGAGGGGAAGGGGGAAGAAAGTGGAGGGTGGCTAAAAGGGAGGAAAGAAGCAATAAGAGTAAAGGGGACTAAAAGGGAGGGGGGCTAAAAGAAGGAGGGGAAGGCTGCAGGAGGAGGGGGAGAAAAGTGAATACTATTGAGGAGGGGAAGGGAGACTGGAGAGCTAAAAGCACAAATGGTGGGAAAGAGGTTGGAGGGAAATCCACAGATTGTAATCATAACTGTGAATGTGAATGGAATGAACTCTCCCATAAAACAGAGACGGATAGCAGAATGGATTAAAAGCCATAATCCAACAATATGCTGCTTACAAGAAACACATTTGAAACGGGGGGATACACATAGGATAAAGGTCAAAGGATGGAGCAGAATATATTGTGCTTCAGCTCATGTAAGAAAGGCAGGAGTAGCAATCCTAATCTCAGACAAAGCAAAAGCAGAAATAGATCTAATCAAAAGGGATAAGGATGGAAACTATATCCTGCTAAAAGGCACCATAGACAATGAAGCAATATCATTACTAAACATGTATGCTCCAAGTGGTATAGCATCCAGATTCTTAGAGGAGAGATTGGGGGAGTTGAAGGAAGAAATTGATAGCAAAACTATACTAGTGGGGGACCTCAACCTCCCCTTCTCTGAACTCAATAAATCCAACCTCAAAATAAACAAGAAAGAGGTTAAGGAGGTAAATAAAACTCTGGATAAGGTAGATATGATAGATCTTTGGAGAAAATTAAATGGGAATAGAAAGGAATATACTTTTTTCTCAGCGGTACATGGAACATTTACAAAAATTGACCATGTACTAGGACATAAAAATCTCACAATCCAGTGCAGAAAGGTAGAGATAATCAATGCATCCTTTTCAGATCATAATGCATTAAAAATTACATGTAATAAAAGGCCATGGAAAGAGAAACCAAAAATCAATTGGAAACTAAATAATCTAATTCTAAAGAAGGGTTGGGTTAAAGAAGAAATCATAGAAACAATCAAAAATTTCATTCGAGAGAATGACAATAGTGAGACAACATACCAAAACTTATGGGATACTGCAAAAGCAGTTATTAGGGGAAGTTTTATATCTTTGAACGCTTACATAAATAAAATAGAGAAAGAGGAGATCAATGACTTGGGCTTGCAGTTGAAAAAGCTATAAAAAGAACAAATTGAAAATCCCCAAGTAAATACCAAATTAGAAATAATGAAAACCAAAGGAGAGATTAATAAAATTGAAATTAAGAAAACTACTGAATTAATAAATAAAACCAATAGTTGGTTTTATGAAAAAACTAATAAAATTGATAAACCTTTGGTCAATCTGATTAAAAAAAAGAAAGAAGAAAACCAAATTACTAATATTATAAATGAAAGGGGTGAACTCACCTCCAATGAGGAGGAAATTAAAACAATAATTAGAAACTATTTTGCCCAACTTTATGCCCACAAATTTGATAATCTAAACGAGATGGATGAATATTTTAAAAAATACAAATTGCCCAGATTAACAGAAGAGGAAGTTGAATACTTAAACAACCCCATCTCAGAAAAAGAAATTGAACAAGCCATCAATGAACTCCCTAGGAAAAAATCTCCAGGGCCAGATGGATTCACAAGTGAATTCTATCAAACATTTAAAGAACAGTTAATTCCAATACTACATACACTATTCTTGAAAATTGGAGAAGAAGGAGTCCTCCCAAATTCTTTCCATGATACAAATATGGTTTTGATACCCAAACCAGGAAGAGACAAAACAGAGAAAGAAAATTATAGACCAATTTCCCTAATGAATATAGATGCAAAAATTTTAAATAAGATTTTAGCAAAACGAATACAGCATCTTATCACGAGATTAATACATTATGATCAGGTAGGATTCATACCAGGACTACAGGGCTGGTTGAATATTAGGAAAACTATTAGCATTATCGATCACATCAACAACAAAGCTAACAAAAACCACATGATTATCTCAATAGATGCAGAAAAAGCTTTTGACAAAATACAACATCCATTCCTACTAAAAACATTGGAGAATGTAGGAATAAAGGGAACTTTCCATAAAATAATAAGCAGTATCTATCTAAAACCTTCAGCAAGCATTATATGCAATGGGGATAAGCTAGATGCATTCCCAATAAGATCAGGGGTGAAACAAGGTTGTCCATTATCACCACTATTATTTAATATGGTACTAGAAATGTTAGCCGTAGCAATTAGACAAGATAAAGATATCCAAGGAATTAAAATAGCCAAAGAAGAAACTAAGTTATCACTCTTTGCAGATGATATGATGATTTACCTAGAGAATCCCAGAGATTCAAGTAAAAAATTACTAGAATTAATAAACAACTTTGGCAAAGTTGCAGGGTACAAAATAAACCCACACAAATCTTCTGCATTCCTATATATTAGCAACAAATTCCAACAGCAAGAGATAGAAAGAGAAATCCCATTTAAAGTTAGGGTAGACAGTATAAAATACTTAGGAGTCTACCTGCCAAAACAAACCCAGGGATTATATGAACACAATTACAAGACACTTTTTGCACAATAAAGTCAGATTTAAGTAAGTGGAAAAACATTAGTTGCTCATAGGTAGGCCGTGCTAATATAATAAAAATGACAATTCTACCCAAATTAATATACTTATTTAGTGCCATACCAATTAAACTATCAGACAATTACTTTCTAGAGCTGGACAAAATAATATCAAAATTCATTTGGAAAAACAAAAGGTCCAGAATATCAAAGGGACTAATGAAAAGAAATGCTTGGGAAGGTGGCCTAGCGCTACCAGACCTCAAACTGTACTATAAAGCAGCAATTATCAAAACCACTTGGTATTGGCTAAGAAACAGAGAGGTAGACAAGTGGAATAGACTTGGCACTCAAGACGCAGTAGGCACGGAATATAGCAACCTTCTGTTTGATAAACCCAAGGACCCCAGCTTCTGGGATAAGAACTCATTGTTTGACAAAAATTGCTGGGAAAACTGGATAACAGTGTGGCGGAAATTAGGCATAGACCCATACCTGACACTGTACACAACAATAAAGTCCAAATGGGTACATGATTTAGGTATAAAGATTGATACCATGAATAAACTGGAGAAGCAAGGAATAGTGTATTTATCAGATCTATGGAGAAGGGAAGAATTCTTTACTAAAGGAGAGATAGAATGCATTATGAAATGCAAAATGGATAACTTTGATTACATTAAACTGAGAAGTTTTTGCACAACCAAACCCAATGCAACCAAAATCCGGAGGGATGTAGTAAATTGGGAAAGAATTTTTACAGCTAAGCTCGGGGATAAAGGCCTCATTTCTAGAATATATAGAGAACTGACCCAAATGTATAATCATACAAGTCATTCCCCAATTGATAAATGGTCAAAGGATATGAACAGGCAATTTTCAGAGGAAGAAATTAAAGCTATCTATAATCATATGAAAAAATGCTCTAAATCACTATTGGTTAGAGAGATGCAAATCAAAACAACTCTGAGGTACCACATCACACCTATAAGATTGGCAAACATGACAGAACAAGAAAATGATAAATGCTGGAGAGGATGTGGGAAAGTTGGAACACTAATTCATTGTTGGTGGAGCTGCGAGCGCATCCAACCATTCTGGAGAGCAATTTGGAACTATGCCCAAAGGGCTACAAAAATGTGCATACCCTTTGACCCAGCAATATCGCTACTAGGACTATATCCCCAAGAGATCATAAAAATGGGAAAGGGTCCCACATGTACAAAAATATTTATAGCAGCACTCTATGTAGTTGCCAAAAACTGGAAGTCAAGGGGATGTCCATCAATTGGGGAATGGCTGAATAAATTATGGTATATGAATGTAATGGAGTACTATTGTGCCATAAGAAATGATGAACAAGAAGACTTCAGAGAGGCCTGGAAGGACTTATATGACCTGATGCTGAGTGAAAGGAGCAGAACCAGGAGAACTTTATGCACAGCAACAACCACAGTGTGTGAGAGTTTTTTCTGGTAGACTTAGATTTTTGTAATAACACAAGAACTTCTTACCAAAAAAAAAAAAAAATCCCAATGGAGGATCTCAAGGCAAAATGCCTGCCACACTCAGAGAGAGAAATATGGAAGTCACTCACATATTGTAGCAGATCATGTTTGTGTATGTGTATGTGTTTGTGTATCATGTTCTGATTTGTTATACGATTTCTTTCATTTATCTTAGTCTGACTACATAGCATGACTATAGTGAAAATATACTCAATAGGAAAGTATATGTAGAATCTATACAGAATTGTATGCAGTCATGGGGAGGGAGGGGGGTAGTGGGGAGTAGGTGGGGAGGGATAAAATCGCAATTGTATGGCAGTTATTTTTAAACATTACAAAATAAAAAAATAAATAAAAATAATAAAAAAAAATGTGAAAAAAAAAATTGTTCAAAATCTTCCTTTCTCACTTGCAGGAATAAATGCAGAGTGAAGTGAGCAGAACCAGAATACAATGGCATAATAACAACAATATTGTAAAGAGAAACTGCTATGACTTAGCCCTTCACGGCAATGCAAGGACCTAAAACATTTTCACAGGGCTGATGATGCAAAATGCCATCCACATCCAGAGAAAGAACTATGGAGTTGGAACTCTAAATGCAGCAGACTATATTCTTATGTTTTATTTTATTTTTTTCATGGTTTATCTCATTTGTTTTAATTGTTCCATGCAACATAACTAATGTGAAAATGTATTTAATAGGAATATATGTGTAGAGCCTGTGTGGGTCTAAGACCACTGACTTAAATAAAAATCAGAATCTTCTCAAGGTAGAAGCAAAGCAGCAAGATTTTATTACCATTTCGCAAGAAAGGGCATGTCCTCTTTGATAAGTAATCAGGAGAGTGAGGTAATTACAGAAGGCAAAAATAGAGATTATATAGCCCAACGCAGATCCCACTCCACCCCCTGACATTTTACTCCCATTGGCTGGGAGGCAGGTTCACAATCTAAACAGAACAGTCTACCCTGTGAATAAACAATAGGCATTATGTTGATGTGGATGCTGATATGGCAGCCCAAGGGGGGTTGTGTTATGTTGATGTGGCACGTGATTTCTGGGAAACTGAAACTTAGGCCTAACCATCTACTAAAAGCCTTTTGTTAAGCACTGAAAAGTCTTCACTAACTTCATTCCATTCAAGCCCATATAACATGCCATGCTCTCTTGGGGATGGAGGAGGGATGGAAGGGAAGAAAATTTGGAATTTATAGAAGTGATTGTTGAAAACTGAAAACAAATTAATAAATTTGGGGAAAAAATAGAGAAACAGCTGTGAAAGACACAAACTCTAATCAATGCAATGATCAACCACAATTGCATTGAAGTCATGGACTCAAGGTGCAGATTGAGACAGGTATATTTTGGGAATTAACCAATGGGGGAATTAGTTTTCTTTAACTATTCATATTTGTCAAAATAATTTTTTCTTTCTTTTTCAATTGTAGGAGTTGGGTAGAGAAGGAGAGAAGGTAGATTTTCCTTAATTAAAAAAAAAATTTAAAAAATACTAACTTCTCTTTTCAAACCTTTACACTTTCCCCCTTCCAGTAAGGATATTCATCTCAAACTTTATGAACATAATAGAACCTATTGATCCTGAGTTTCTTCTTCTATACCTTTCAAAATTTCCCCCACCTGTCTTCCTTTATTCTAATCTCTGATAATGTGAAGCCCAACTGCTCCACATATGCCTTTCTTCTAATGCACTCAGATTTTCTTCAGTGTTTTCACAAGGTTCCCCCTCATCTTTAATCTTTCCCTGTTTATCTTTTTCCATTATCTGGCCTCTTTGCTGTTATTAGATTAGTGAAATACTTACACAACAAACATTCTCCAAAGTCTCTCATTGTTAAAAAAAAGAAAAATTAAATCTCTAGAAGATCCCATTGTCCTTTCAAACTATTTTGCTATAGCTATCCTCCTTTTCTCAAATTCGATAAAAAGATGTTTACTCCTCTCATTTTTTTTACATTCTGTGACCTCATCACTTAATTGAAATTATTTTCTCCAAAGTTACTGATCACCTCTTTATTGCCAAAACTGATGGTCTTTTCTGAATCCTCATTCCGCTTGAAGAAATACTTCAATATTTTAGACTATTAACTACCCTCCTCTCCTGCTTTTTCATGACACTTCTCCCTCTTAGTTCCTCCCACATCTGTGTGACTATGCTATTCATATCATGTTTCTAATTGTGGATATACAAAGCTTTTTCTTGGGCCCTTTTCTCTTTTCCCTCTGCAATCCCTCACTTATCAATCCCTATGGGTTTAATTATCAAATTCCTTGCACATGAGTCTCAGATCTATCACTCTACCTACCTCTCTGTCTGGCCTCAGGCTCTCTTTTCACCTCCAACCCAAAATCATCAACTATTACACGTATGACACCCTTTAGACCTCTCAACCTCAACATGTCCAAAATAGAAGTCATTATTTTCACTCTGTACCCCCATTCATATTCCTCTTCCTATTTTTCAAAGGACTGCTATCCTTCCTATCAGTTTTGCAACTTCATTATGCATCTTAACTTCTCACTTTTCCTCACCCAAAATATGAGAATAATAACCAAATCCTACGTTTCAATTACTGCATCACTTCTCACAACTATTCCTTTTTCTGTAAGTCCATAGCCATCATTTGATTTCAGGTCCTTATTACTTTCCACCTGGACCATTGACATAGCATTGTTATTTGCCTCTTCTTTACTCAGACCAATCCATCCTATGCAGAGCTGCCAAACTTATTTTCCTAATGCCCAGGTTTGACCATATAGCATCTTTACTTAATTCATTCTCATAATTCCCTCTATTCCCTAATCTACTTTGTTCCATTCTATTTTATTCTATTTCACATGTTGCTTTAAGAATAAAATATTAACTCTTCCATATGTCTTTTAGAGTCCTTCCCAACCTGGCCTCAACCTTTATGTCAAGTATACTCATATATTACTTTTCTTCCCACATTCTATGGTTCAGTCAAATAGGCTGTGTCCCTCTTTCTTACATATGACACTCTGTTCCCAGTATCTGTAACTTTGCTGTAGCTCACCCAAAGACTGGAATTCACTTTTTTTTTTGACTTAGCCAATCATGTACTTTCTTCAAGACTAAGCTCAGACTTCACCTTTTACAGGAAACCTTTCTAAACTTTTTCTCTACCCTATTTAGCTGCTAGTGCTCCCTCTTAATACCTTGTATTTTTTTTTTAATATTGCTCTCTATATGCTAATAGCTATGCATGTCATCTACCCTGAAGAATTCGGGGATTGTCCCACCTTTTGTATTTCATGTATCCCCAGTACTTAAATGTATCCTGTGTACATGGGAGGTTGCTAGGTGGCTTAGTGAGTAGAGTCCTGCAGGGACTTAGAAAGACTTAAATTCAAATTCTGCCTCACACACTTAAACAAATCATTTAACATTTTCCAGTTTCTTTTTCCTCAACTGTATAATGGGGGTAATAACAGCACCTACCTTACAGAATTGTGAGGATGAAATGAGTTAATAGATGTAAAATACTTAGTAAATTTTAAAGCACTGCCTAAATTATTAGGTACTTAATAAAAACATGTTGACAATTGAAATTCAAGTTCATCCCAAGTTTTGTTCTGATAGATTTCATTGAAGAAAGAGAAAAGGTTATAATAGACTGGACTTTCCAGCTGGCCGCTTTTGTAGATCACCACAGAGAGTTGTCTCTTTCTGATGGAATCTTAATAAGGCTGTCCCCAGTCCCAATAGTCTAACTTCTTTATAGGTCCCAATGTACAGCAGGCCCACTGACACCTACCTAGCCCCCATCCAATATCGTAACATTTTGATATATACCTCACTGCACACTACAACAATAGGAGTGTCCATGAACTCATAGTCCTCACAGAAACAGCAAGCACATCCATGTGATGGGATACCAGCCACTGCCTCTAGCTAGCCACTGTCCCCTTTACTCATATTTCCTACAGAAACAGCAGATGTCCATATACTTAGTCACATCCACATCAATCTAATCTCAGACAGGACCACAATAGGCAGCCAACCAAAAAGCAGCATCACCAGGAGGCCCAAGTGGGATGTGAACCCCAAAAGAATAGAAGGGACTTTCCCTAAATAAGCACCTGTACAGTAATAGCAAAAGTTGTTCTTTAGGTGAACCTGTTCAATAAAGAGATTTATTATAATATCATTATCCTACATACATACTTCCCCCATTATGGGTTTTTCTGTATGCATTGTGGGTAATCACATGCAAAGTTCCATTGTGCCTAGGACCCATCCCCTATTACCTAATCCCTCAATAAACCTTTCCTGCCTTTTTAATATTCATAATTTCTATTATAGAATTGCATCTTTACCCTATAAAAATCAATACTGCGTTGTCTGAAGTTGTTGGTTCCAAGCCTGCTTCTGAGAGGGGTCAATCCTCAATAAATGCCTATACTTTGATTAGATGTGATCTGACTGAATTCTTTGAGATGGTGAGACAGTGTCACCACAAAATGCCATGAAACCACAGCACTTCCACTGCAGTCCATCTCAGAGAATTCTAAGACAACAAATTCATCCTTCACTTATCTGGTTGAGTCCAGAAAGATACATTGGGCAATCTATGTCCCACCTCACCCACCCAATCTCCCCAAGTATCACAAAGTTCCTAAAGTTCACCTCCAAAGAAGCTCATAAAGTTGATTTAGGAATTCCCTTCATAAGAGGGGATACAGGTAAAGCAGGAACAATGTAGGGAAAGAAAGAACTGAGTTCAAATCCTGCCTCTGACACTTACTCTCAGAGCATTCCTGGGACAAAAAATATTTAATAAGGCAACTACTTAGGATGTATAGAGTAAGTCAAAGATAAATATATTTTTTCTGCATTGGCCAAGGAAGGTTCCCATTTGCAGTGGAACACAATGGAGCAATAATTAACTTTATTCATGCCTAGGGCAAGTAGCACAAAATGTGACTGAAGTAAGGAGTAGAAAGAAGTACCCTTACATTAAATATTTAAAACAAATCCAGTATGTGTGCATAAGTAGGTGTTGATTCTGGCCCCATGAGTTGAGACCTTGGGTCATAAGAGATTGTTCACCAGGTATGGGGAAGAAGGGATTATAGAAGAAGGAATTTACCTGGGATTTTGCAGACAGGGTTTAAGGAAGAAGCATATGAAAACTGGTGCCTTTTTGTTTGAATGAATTATCCTTATTAACTAGACTTATTTCTATGTTACTGAAGGCCTATACATTTTACAAGTGGCTGATACATTCTGGCATCGTTGGGTAATGCTCCATTTACTATATCCTAGTTATGGATCTTTTCCTCCACCTCAAAATAATACCAAATTCTTCTTATATGTGTGTAGATGCAGTAAGTTCTGCAATAATGCAGTCCTAAAAATCATGCTATGCAAAATCATGGAATAAAAACTACATGGTTTATGTGGAAAAATGGGGCTAGGGAACGAAAACTCAAAAACTGTCAGTGACAAAGTTTAAAAAAAGATGATACCTAAAAAGGAACCTAATTTAAAAAGTAACAGTTTTACACACATTAATTGGTTAAGAAATGCATAAATACTACAATAAATAGTGGTGCACTCTGTTTCCTAAGGACTAGGAAAAGTTGTGTGTGTGGTGGGGGGGGAGGTGTAGTGCTTGGGTGCTGAGCACCCTTCTCTATACCCAACTTCAAGTGAAGCAGAAGATATAGAATAAATATGGTACTTTACCTTGAAAATGACCTGAAGTAGGAAATGAGTATCCAAGGCCACCACACCCCTGATGCAAGGCAAACCCGAACTATGGTGTAGTCACTGTTTATAAGGCCAGCTATTGCCAAGTAGATTTCTGTGAAGGTAATACACAGTTACCATCTTAGGGTAGGCTGGAAAGACTGAATTCTTCTCTGACTAGGGATCTTCTGTAGCGAGGGGAAGGAGTTGAAGGGACAGTTAAAGGATGAATGAAAATTCTGGGTTGGGGGAGGAGATGCAGGGGTTTGGAATAGGGGTTATTGTCCCCTTCCACTCTCTTTCTCTGAGACTTTTCTTCTTTTCCTTCTGTACCTGACTTTCCAGAGCTCCACGTTATGCTCCCTGCAGTAATTCTCATCAGCTGTCTCTGACTGGAGAAGTCAGAAATAGGCCTAACCCCATTCTGGTAGACCCTTCTCAAACAACCGGGTTACTCCACCTGACACCTAGCTTACTAATAGTTTTCTGGATTCTCACTGTTTCAGGGGGATGAAATCATGCATAAGCAAATGCAAAATTTATATTATATTCCCTAATATATCAATTTCACTAGAACAAAATTCCATTTTTAAAATAAGCATTATAGCAGAATGGACTATACCAAATGTGTATTTACCTACTTACTACTGCTTAGCTAATCATCCCAAAACACTGCTTTATTACACTTGTGAAGGTTTCTCATTGCTCTTCAAATATAATAACTTGCAAATAGAGATAGAGTGAAAATAAGACAAACCTCCACTCCACCAGCGGCCTCTTTTAATTGGTAATTTCCTCCTAAGAGCCTCCATTTGAGGAAGTAAACACACCAGTCATTCTCACCACTAACTCCTAATTATTTGGACTAGTTCTCTGTCTTGACCCTTCTTCCATGCTCCTGCTTTTCAACTCCCTTTTATATATTGTCTTCCATTATTAAAATGTAGGCTCTTTGAGGGCATACATTCTTTTTTTTTTTTTTTTTTTGTATTCCTAGCATTTAGCCCAATGCATGAAATGAAGTAAGTGGTTAATAAACATTTTGTCTAATCTCATCTAATCTATTCTAGGGTCATACCTCATCAGAAATTGCCTCCTTAAGCAATTTAACTCATGCTAGATGTTCAGTTCAGTTGCACAAGTTCATAGGTCTAGAACTGGAAATGAATTTATAGACCAAAACATCAAAAGTTATTATTTTGTACCTGTGGAGCTAGAGGTTTGTTTCCTTCCTAATTCTAATTCTATCCTTTCCCAAGGAGCATTGTTTTTATATTTTGGGATTTGTAGGCATATCTAACTCTTTGTGATCCAATTTGTGGTTTTCTTGGCAAAGATACTGGAGTTTACCATTTCCTTTTCCAGCTCATTTTACAGATGAGTAACTGAGGCAAACAAGATTAACTGATTTGCCCAGGGTCACACAGCTAATAAGTGTCTGGAAACTGACCAAATGCCTATTAAATGGTTGCTTTTGTACTAGGCACTCAGTATAAAAAGATAAGACCAAAAAAAATTAGTCCTTGCCATGAAGGAACTTATATTCTGTGGGATGATGTATATACACAAATAAGTTAATTCAGCATATACACAATAAAAATATAATGTGATAGGAGCTGGCAATGTCTGGGGGAATCTGTGAAGGTCACTTGTAGGAGGTACAACTTGAATTAATGTTTGAAGTATCAGGAATATTGTATACAAAAAAATATGTAATGCTTCATACAGATAATAGCAAGCCATCTTCATGTTTTGTCATGTTAGCCAATCAGATAGGTGTGATATGGGGCCTCAGAGTTGTTTTGATTTGCATCTCTCTAATCAATAGTGATTTAGAGCATTTTTCCATATGATTATAGGTAGCTTTAATCTCTTCCTCTGAAAACTGTTCATATAATTTGACTATTTATCAATTGGAGAATGACTTGTATTCTTGTACATTTGACTCAGTTCTGTATGTATTTTAGAAACAGGACCTTTATCACAGACACTAGTTGCAAAAATTCTTTGCCAGTTTTCTCCTTTTCTCCCTAATCTTGATTGCATTGGGTTTGTTTGTACAAAAACTATTCAATTTAATATAATCAAAATTATCCACTTTGCACTATAAATCTGATAAATACACTTGCCCTTGCTCTGCTAAATTGTTTATAGTATCAATCATTATACCTAGATCATGTACCCATTTGAACTTTATTCTTGTGTATGTTGTCAGGCATTGGTCTATGGCTTATTTCTGTCACACTTTTATCTAGTTTTCCCAGCAATTATTGTTGAACAGTGAGGTCTTATACCAGAAGCTGGGGTCCTTGGGCTTATCAAACAGTAGATTGCTATATACATTGTCAACTGTGTCTTGTATACACAACATATTCCACTGGTCTACCCTTCTGATTCTTAGTCAGTACTAAGTGGTTTTGATAATTGTTGCTTTATAAAACAATTTGAGATCTGGTAGAGCTAGGCCACCTTCCCTAGCATTTCTTTTCATTAGTTCCCTTGATGTTCTGGACATTTTGTTCTTCCAGGTGAAATTTCATATTATTTTTTCTGGCTCCACAAAATAATTATCTGACAGTTTGATTAGTGTGGCACTGAATAAGTAAATTAATTTAGGTAGAATTATCATTTTTATTGTATTGTCTCAGCCTACCCACAGGCAATATGGTTTTCCACTTACTTAGGTCTGACTTTATTTGTGCAAAAAGTACTTTGTATTTATATTCATATATTCCCTGAATTTGTTTTGGCAGGTAGACTCCCAAATATTTTATAGTGTCCACCCTACCTTTAAATGGAATTTCTCTTTCTATCTCTTGTTGTTTAACTTTGTTAGTAATATATAGAAGTGCAGAATATTTGTGTGGGTTTATTTCACAACCTGCAACTGTGCAAAGTTGTTTATTATTTCAAGTAGTTTTTCACTTGAATCTCTGAGATTCTCTAAGTATATCATCATATCATCTACAAAGAGTGATAACTTCATTTCTTCTTTGCCTATTCTAATTCATTCAATTTAATTTTCCTCTCATTGCTGAAGCTAACATTTTAACACCATATTGAATAATAGTGGTGATAATGGACATCCTTGTTGCATCCTTGATATTCTTAGAAATGCATCTAGGATATTTCCATTGCACATAATGCTTACTGAAGGTTTTAGCTAGGTACTGCTTATTATTTTATGTAAAATTCCTCTTATTCCTATGCTGTCTGGTGTTTTCAATAAGAATGGGTGTTGTATTTTGTCAAAAGCTTTTTCTGCATCTATTGAAATAATCATGTGGTTTCTGTTAGTTTTGTTGTTGATATGATCAATAATACTAATAGTTTGTCTAATATTGAATCAGTCATGTATTCCTGGTATAAATCTTACCTGATCATAATCTATTATTCTCATGATAAGTTGATAAATTCTTTTTTGCTAAGATATTATTACATTTTTACATCTATATTGATTAGAGAAATTGGTCTCTAATTTTCTTTCTCTGTTTTGTCTCTCCCTGATTTAGGTATCAAAACAATATTTGTATCATAAAAAGAATTTGGGATTACTCTTTTCTTCCCAAATTTCCCAAATAGTCTATATCATATTGGAATTAACTGTTTTTTATATGTTTGATAAAATTCCCTTGTAAATCTATTTCTCCTTGTAGATTTTTTCCTAGGGATATCATTTATGTCTTGTTCAATTCCTTTTTCTGAGATGGGGTTATTTAAGCATTCAACTTCCACTTCTGTTAATCTGGGCAATTTATATTTTTTAAAATAATCATCCATCTCATTTAGATTGTCAAATTTATGGGTATAAAGTTAGGCAAGGTAATTTCTAATTATTGTTTTAATTTCCTCCTCATTGGAGATGAATTCAGCCTTTTCATTTTTGATGTTGGTAATTTGTTTTTCTTCTTTCTTTTTCTAAATCAAATTGAGCAAAGGTTTATCTATTCTATTATTATTTTTCATAAAACCTACTCTTAGTTTTATTAACTAGTTCAATAGTTTTCTTCATTTCAATTTTATTAATCCCTCCTTTGGTTTTCAGTATTTCTAATTTGTTATTTACTTGGAGATTTTCAATTTGTTCTTTTTGGTAGCTTTTCCAGCTGCATGCCCAATTCACTGATCTCCTCTTTCTCTATTTTATTCATGTAGACATTCAAAGATATAAAGCTTCAACTAAGAACTGCTTTTGCAGTATTCCATAAGATTTGGTATGTTGTCTCATTTTTGTCACTCTTTTGAATGAAGGTGTTGATTGTTTCTATAACTTGTTTAACCCACTCATTCTTTAGGATTAGATTATTTAGTTTCCAATTAATTTTTGATCTATCTTTCCATGGTCTTTAACTACATATAATGTTTATTGCATTATGATCGGAGAAGTATACATTGACTCTCTCTGCCTTTCTGCACTGAATTGTGAGCTTTTTATGCCCTAGTATATGGTCAATTTTTGTACATGTCACATGTACCTCCAGGAAAAAGGTATGTTCTTTTTATTCACCTCCTTAACTTCTTTTTTGCTTATTTTCAGGCTAGATTTATCAAGTTCATAGAGGGGGAGGTTGAGGTCCCCCACTAGTATAGTTTTGTTGTCTATTTCTTCCTCTAACTCCCTTAACTTCTTCTCTAAGAACTTGGATGCTATACCACTTGGAGCATATATGTTTACTAATGATATTGCTGCATTGTCTATGATGCCTTCTAGCAGCGTATAGATTCCTTCCTTATCTCTTTTGATTAGATCTCTTTCTGCTTTTCCTTTGTCTGAGATTAGTATTGCTACATCTGCTTTTTTACATCAGATGAAGTACAAAATATTCTGCTCCAACCTGTTACCTTTAGCCTGTGTGTATCCCCCCATTTCAAATGAGCATCTTGTAAACAACATGTTGTTAGATTATCATTTTTTAATCTGTTCTGCTATACATCTCCATTTTATGGGAGAGTTCATCCCATTCACATTCACAGTTATGATTACATCTTTGTCTTTCCCTCCATCCCCTTTACCCTTGTTTTTGCTTTTGGTTTTGCCTTCTCCCTTCCCCTCCACAATAGAGTTTTGATTTTTGACCATTGCCTCTCTCAGTCTTCACATCCTTCTTTCAACCCCCCTCCCTTTTTCTCCCCTTTACCCTTATTACTTATTCCCTCCTTTTTGTCCTCCCCTCCCTTTTATTTCCCCCTTCACCTCTTACTGCCTGTATTGCTAGTTAGATTTCTATGTTAACAGAGTTTGTTTTTCCCTCCGTGAACCAAATCCAATGAAAGTAAATATCAAATAATGTTCATCTCCCTCCTCTCTTTCCCTGTACTATAATACAATTTTGTGCCTCTTTCTGTGTTGTAATTTACCATTTTCTCCCTCATCATTTTCACATCTCCTGTTACAATTCCTTTGCACACTTAAATCACATTTTTATTATCACATAATTCACTTTACACCTGTTCCCACTATCTATGTGTATCCCTTTGATATATCATGATAAATATACAATTCTCAAGATTATCAAGTATCATCTTCCCTTAAAGGGATGGAAATAGTATGCCCATACTGAATAACAAATATTTTCCCCTGTTTGCCTTTTTATGCCTCTCTTGAGACTTGTGTTTGAAGACCAAATTTTCTATTGAGCTCTGACCTTTTCATCAGGAAGGTCTGGATAACCTTTATTTCATTGAATGTCCATCTCCTTGCCTGAAATATACCCATCTTTGCTGTATAATTGATCGGTGGTTGTAGTCCCAGGTCCTTTGTCTTCTGGAATATCATATTCCAGTTCCTTCAGTCTTTGAATGTACAAGCTGTAAGGTCCTGTGTGATCCTGACTGTAGCTCCTCGATATTTGAATGGTTTCCTTCTGGCTGCCTGTAATATTTTCTCCTTCATTTGATAGTTCTGGAATCTGGCCATGATATTCCTTGGTGTTTTTATTTTGGAATCTCATCAAGTGGGTGAATGATGGATTTTTTTTTTAGTATTTTGCCCTCTGGATCTAGGACTTCAAGGCAGTTTTCTTTGATGATTTCTTGCAAGATATTGTCCAGGCTCTTTTTTCCATCATGGTTTTCTTGTAGACCAATAATTATTAGATTTTCTCTCCTGGATCTATTTTCTAGTTCAGTTGTTTTTTCAACTATATATTTTACATTTTCTTCCATCTTTTCATTCTTTAGATTTTGTTTGACTGATTCCTGATGTTTCGTGGAGTCATTAGCTTCTACTTGCCCAATTCTAATTTTTATCAAATTATTTTCTTAAGTTAACTTTTACATCTCCTTTTCCATTTATCCAATTTTTCCTTTTAAGGAGCTATTTTCTTCAGTTAGTTTCATACTTCCTTTTCCATTTGTCCAATTTTCCTTTAAATTCTTCTGTGATTTCTTTTTTCATATTTTTAAAATCATTGGCCAGTTTTTCTATTTCTCTAATTTGGATTTTAAAATCCTTCTTCAACTCTTCCAAGAATGCTTTATGTGCTTTAGATCAGCTCATGTTCCCTTCTGAAGTTTTAGATTGGAGTACAGTCTCAACACTGACCTCTTTGGTATTTGTGTTTTTGTCTTCATCTTAACAGAAAGATTCTATTGTCTTTCTTTTCTGCTTTGATTCTTAATCATGATAATGATGATCACCCTTTTCCTGGCTTTTAAAGTAGATCTCTGCTTCTAGGGTACAAGGGACTCTGTCCCCTAGTTCTTGTGCCTTGAACTTGATGCTTTGTGTGTTGTGGCCTCTGGTTCTTTTAGCTAGAAGCTAACATGCTGAGCTCACCTGGTGCTAAACTGACTGGTGTGAGAAAGCATAGGCCAGGTGATGTCTTTCTGGGTTTCCCCAGAGTTACCCTAGAGCTAGCTGGGTTATGTGTGAGGAAGGGGTGATCTGGCTACAGCAGGTAACCTTTGCTGAACTAGAGCATAGGCAAGCTCAACAGTTGGTGATCCAGGCTGCCCCAGTATCTTCCCAATTCCCCAGGGGTGCTGAGGAATACCTGGGTTCCTGTGGTTGATGGTTGTAGATTTCAACCCTTGGGGCTCCAGATCTCCTCCTGGTTTGCTGAGGTGGAGCTGTCTGGGACATCTCTGGTCCTGCATTGGTCCCCTTTAGCCACAGCAAGAGGGACCCTGCTTAGCGATTTTCCTAGCCTCACATGTTAAGACACTAACAGTTACCAATAGCCACTCTCTTGGCTAGGGGTAACCTCGTTCATGATGGAGAAAACTAGTTAGAGAAGTCTAGATGGAAAAACTTACTTTCCCCAGATTTCTGGAGGCTGCTGAATCTCAAGATCAAGCTATATTTCTCAGCAGAAGAGATCGCTCATTTTCTAGCCCCTCTCCTCACTAAAGGTTCACCAATCAAGATTGAGTTTCACTTGTCTGGGCAGTTCTCTGTCAGAAGGTATATATACCTAATAGATTTTTCAGTCTCCCTTGCTGTTTTTGGTTATTGCAATAAACCAGTGGCATCAATTTATTGATTATTGGCTAGCCTAGTTAAGAAATTGATTATTAATGCCCAGAAATTTTGTTTCTTAGGGTTTTATTTGTGACAAAGGAGATAGACTTTATTCTGGTATATATGTTTTACTCTCTCTCATCTTTTGAAACAGCTATTATTCACTTCATGTGAAGAACCATGAAAATAAGGTCACACAGCTCAGTTTTCAGGTATATCTGCAAAGAGCTTAAGTTCATAGGCAGGAGCTGTCAGAGTCTCAGTCAGTTATATTGTTTTTATCTAAAAATGTAACTCAAAACTTTTACTTATATACTGGCTTATTAGTCTCAAAAAGAGTCTTAAAAATACTTCCTTGATATATCACAAATTCTTTCTTAATGAAGACAGGCAGAAATGTTTAAGCTGTTTCATTTATCAAGAGTTAACATACAAAAATATTGAATCATAGACACTAAGTTAGAGGAGAGCTTAGATACTTTCTCTGCCAACTCCCTCCTGCATGAATGAATCCCTTTAGGATATCCTTGACAAGTTGTCATCTGCTCTGTTCTTGAACACTGCCATTTCTAAATTTGCTAGTAACACTTTTCAGTTTGACCTCAATTCATTAAGTATATCTCTGAAAAGTTTGTGTAAAGAATGTATTGATAAGATAGCAGAGAAAAGCCGGGAAGTTGCCTGAGTTCTCTTCAATTTCCCTAAGAAACAACATTAAATCAAACCTCTAAACAGATTCTGGAGTGCCAGAACCTACAAAAAGGTGACATGAAACAATTTTTCAGGTTAAAATAACTGAAAAGAACTTCAGGAAAGTCTGTCTCATTTGGGTTAAAGGTGGAGCACAGTCCAGCACGTATAATATCCAGGAAAGCCAAGGGGAAGTTTGGAACCATAGCACAGATCAGCAACTGAGGCCCCTTGAACCTAGCTTGGCAAGTCAATGGCACAGAAGGCCAGCTGTTAGCCCTCCAGTCACAATGCATAAGACAAACTGCCAGCACCAATACTCCAGCAAAAAAGGTGAAGTAGGCCTGGCCACACCAACACAGTAGGTAAACTGCCAGTATCTGAGGTCCCAGCATAGAAAACCATTGAACATGTCCCTGTCACCTAACACAAGAAGCTTGGGACAGTGCCCCTGCATTCCAGGTGCAGAGCCCAACTTTAAAAGTCATGAAATAGACTAAATGATAAACAAAGGGAGAAGGAAAAAATCTCTTACCATAGAAAGCTAATATGGCAACAAGGAAGATCAAAAGCCAAACTGAGAAGAGGACAACAATGTCAAAATGCTTACATGCAAAGGGGAAGATGAAGTCTCAAGCCCAAAAAAACCTTCTTAGAAGAGTTCAAAAAGAATTTTAAAAATCAAATAAGAGAGAAATTGAGAAAATAAATGAGAGTTACACTTGAGAGAGTTAATAGCTTGGAAAAAGAACAAAACTTGACTGAAGAAAACAACTTCTTAAAAAATACAATGGGAAAAATAGAAAAAAAATCTACTGAAGAAAATATCTCCTTAAAAAGTAGAATTGAACAAATGGAAAAGGGCTTGTAAAAAGCTAACTAAAGAAAATAATTCCTTAAAAATTGGAATTGGGTAAGTGGAAGCTAATGACACATCAAGAATCGGTCAAACAAAATCAAAAGAATGAAAAATAGAAGAAAATGTATAATACCTTATTGGAAAAAACAACTGATCTATAAAACAGATCAAGGGGAAATCATTCAAGAATCCATGGACTACATGAAAACCTTCATCAAAATAAAATCCTGGAGAGCATCCTTGAATAAATTTTCAAGGAAAATTACCGATATTCTAGAACCAGAGGCGAAATTATCCTTGAAGGAATCCACCAATTACTGCTTGAAAGAGACTCCAAAACTCTAAGTAATGCTGTAGCCAAATTCCAGAATTATTAAGTCAAGGAGAAAATACCACAAACAGTCAGAAAGAAACAATGCAAATATCAAGGAACCACAGTCATCATTACACAGTACTTAGCAGTCTTTACATTTAATAATCAGAGGGTTTGGAATGCAATCAAGAATCAGCTATAACACAAAAATGAACATATCCTTTCAGGATAAAAGATGAATAATCAAAGAAATATGGTACTTTCAATCATTTCTGATGAAAAGAGCTGAACAGAAAATTCAGTTTTCAAATTCAAGATTCAAGGGAAGCCTAAAAAGTAAACAAAAAGAAAAACATGTTACTCAGTAAGGTTTTTATTTGTACATGTGAAAATGATACCTGTAACTCTGGAGAAATGTATCTGTTATTGCAGTTAGGAGTATACATAGAGAGAAGGAGTGAGTAGTTGACTGATTTTATGATATAAAAATTAAGGGTGAACAAAAGGATTGTATTGGTAGAAGAAAAAAGAGAAGGCAGAGTAGGGTAAAATATATTACATCAAGATGAGCAAAGACTTATTAGAGTAGAGAGAAAGAAGGGAAGACTTGAGGATTGTTCAAACCTCACTCTCATTGAATTTGTCTAAAAGAGCGAATAACATACACATTAAGTTGGGTATAGAAATTTATCTTACCCTATAGGGAAATAGGAGGGGAAAGGGGAAAAAAGGAGGGAAGAGACTGATAGAAGGGAGGTCAGGTTGAGTGAAGTGGTGATGGTCAGAAGCAAAACTCTAGTGAGGAGGGACAGAGTGAAAGGAGAGAGAAAAGTATAAATGGGGGAAGGATAGGATGGGCGAAAATACAAAGTAATTATAGCCTTGACTATCAATGGGATTAACTCTTCCCAAAAATGAAAGTGAATATCAAGATGTGTTGAAAACCAGAATCCTGCAACATGTTGTTTTCAGGAAATACATTTCAAACATTATATGTATATATATATATATATATATATATATATATATATATATATATATATATATACATATATGGAGATTAAAGTTAAAAGACTGGAGTATATTATATCTAATCATAAAGTAAAAAGAAAAAAGTTAAGAAGGTAAATAGAATTTTAGAAAAATTAGACATGATAGACCTCTGGAAAAAAGTAAATGCAGATAGAAAGGAATATACCTGTATCTCAGTGATACAAGGCACCTACACAAAAATTAGCCATGTGTTGGAGCACAAAAAAACTCACAATCAAATGTAAAAAGGCACAAATATTAAATACTTTCTTTTCAGATCATGATGCAATAAAAATTACATGTAATAAAGGGTCATTTTTCAAAGATAAATTAATATTAATTGGAAATTAAATAATCTAATCCTAAGGAATGAGTGAGTCAAACAACAAATCAGAAACAATCAGTAATTTCATCAATGAGAACAACCATGAGACACCATACAAAAATTTATGGGATGCATCCAAAGCCATCATTAGGGGAAATTTTATATCTTGAGATGCTTACATGAATAAAATAGAGAAAAAAGTCATTGATAAAGTGGGCATGCAACAAAAAGAAAGCTAGAAAAAGAACATATTAAAAATCCCCAATTAAGTGAATATCAAAATAGAAATTCTGAAAAACAAAGAAGTGGTAAATATAATTGTAAGTAAGAAATCTATTGAATTAATAAATAAAACTAAGAGCTAATTTTATGACAAAGTCAATAAAATAGATAACTCTTTTTTTACTTTGATTACAAAAAGAAAGAAAAAATTCAAATTGCCAGTATGAAAAATGAAAAGGGTGAATTCATTACCAACAATGAGGAAATTAAAGCAATAATCAGTAGACATTTTGCCCAACTGTATGCCAATAAATCTTACAATCTCTGTTAAATAGATGAATATTTACAAAAAATACAAATTGCCCAGATTTACAGAAGAGAAAACAAAGTACTTAAATAGCCCCATTTTAGAAAAAAATAAGAAATTGAACAAGCCATCTATGAACTCCCTAAGAAACAACCTCCAGAGTCAGATGGATTTACAAGGAAATTCTACCAAACATTTAAACAGCAATTAATTACAATACTTCATAAATTATATGGAAAAGCAGGCAAGGAAGAAAATTCCTTTTATGACACAAATGTGATGCTGATACCTAAACCAGGAAGAAACAAAACGGAAAGAAAATTAGAGACTAATTTCCCTAATGATAGAAAAATTTTAAATAATATATTAGCAAAGAGATTAGAGCAATTTATTACAATGATAATACACAATGGTCAGGTGGAATTTATAATAAAAATGCAAGACTGGCTCAATATTAGGAAATCTATCAGTATAATTGACCATATAACAAGACTAACCAAAATCTTATGATTATCTCAAATACAGACAAAATACAGCACTCAATCACAGAGATAAATGAAATTTTCTTGAAAATGATAAACAATATCTTTATAAAACCACAAGCAGTCATTATTATTAAGGGAATAAGCTAGAAGTTTTCCCAGTAAGATCAGGAAGGAAACAAGGAGGTGAATTATTCAACATGTTCCTAGAAATATTAGCTTTAGCAATGAGAAGAAAAAGAAATGAAAGGAAAGAGAATAGTCAATGAGGAAACAAAACTACCAGTCTTTTCAACTGATATAATGGTATACTTAGAGAATCTTAAAGAATCAACTAAAAACCCACTTGAAATAAATAATAACTTTAGCCAAGTTTTATGACATAAAACATATCCACATAAATCATCAGTATTTCTATATATTATCAAGAAAGCCCAGCACCAAGAGATAGAAAGAGAGATTCCATTTAAAATAACTGTAGATAATATAAAATATTTGTTAGTCTACATTACCAAGAAAATCCCAGGAACTCTATAAACACAATTACAAAACACTTTTCACACAAATAAAGTCAGATCGAAACAAATGGAAAAAAATATTAATTATGGAGACAGGTAAGATAATAAAAAGAATAATTCTATCTAAATTAATTTATGTATTCAGTGCTATATCAAACTACCAAAAATGTTTGATAGAGATAGAAAAATATAACAAAATCCATCTAGAAGAACAAAAAGTCAAGCATTTCAAGGAAATTAATGAGAAAAATGCAAATGGACATGACCTCGCAATAACAGATGTAAAACTATATTATAAAGTGGCAATCATCAAAACCGATTGGTACTGGCTAAGAAATAGAGAGGTGGATCAGTGAATAGGTTAGATACACAAGACACAATGGTCGGTGACTATACTACTCTACTATTTGATAATCCCCAAAACTCCAGCTTCTGGGATAAGAACTCACTATTTAACAAAAACTACTGTGAAAACTGGAAAATAGTATGACAGAAACTAGGCATAGACCAAACTCTTAAACCCTATACCAAGTTAAGTTCAAATTGGGAACGTAATTTAGACATAAGTGATAGTAACATAAGCAAATTAGAAGAGCAACAAATAGTTTGCATGTTGGATCTGTGGAGAAGAAATAATTTATTAAATGCCAATTGGACATTTTTATTACCTTAAATTTAAACAAAAGTTCTTGCACAAACATAACCAATGCTACCAATGTTACAAGGAAAAAGTTGAGGGGAAATTTGTCAAAAATATCTTTGATAAAGACCTTATTTCTAAAATACATAGAAGACTGAGTCAAATTTATAAGAAAAGTTATCCTCCAATTGATAAGTGGTCAAACGATATGAACAGACAATTTTCAGAGGAAGAAATTAATACTATCTATAGTCATATCAAAATACTCTAAATCATTCTTGATTAGAGAAATGAAAATTAAAATAATAAAAACAGCTCCAAGATCCTGTATCACACCTATAATACTGGCTAATGTGATAGAAAAGGAAAATGACACATGTTGGAGAAGATGAGAGAAAACTAGAACACTTATGCATTTTTGGTGGAATTGTCAACTGATTCAACTACTCAGGAGAGCAATTTGAAACTATGCCCAAAAGGTTATAAAATATGCATACCTTTTGATCTAGCCATACTACCATTAGGACAGTATTCCTAAAGAGATCATAAAAAAGGGTAAAGGACCCACGTGGAGAAAAATATTTTTATCAGCTGTTATTGTGATGGCAAAGAATTGGAAATTGAGAGGATGACCATTAATTGTGGAATGGTTAAACAAGTTGTGGTATCTGAATGTGATGGAATACCATCTTGCTATAAGAAATTACAAACAGACAGATTTCGGAAAACACTGGAAAGACTTATATGAACTGATTCTGAGTGAAATGAGCAGAATCAGAACATTGCTGACAGTCACAGCAACACTGCGCTGTGATTAACTTTGAAAGAACTAGCTCTTTTTGACAATAAAATTGCAAAACACTCATGATTGAAAATATTATGCACTTCTAGAGAAAGGATTATGGCGTCTGAAAGCAAATAGAAGCATACTATTTTCATTTTTTTCTTTCCTGTGGTTTTTACCTTTTGTTCTGATTCTTCCTTCACAACATGGTAATGTGGAAATATATTTAACATGTTTGTACATGTATAACTTATATAAGATTGCTTACTGTCTTGGAAAGGAGAAGGGATGGAGAAAAATTTTGAACTCTAAATCTTACGAAAATGAATATTGAAACCTATCTTTACATGGAATTAAAAAAAATGAAATACTCTTAAGTGGTAAAAAAGAACATATTGAAATATTAGACTCAATGTTCTCACTGCTTCATGTGTCATTCTCAAAATGTTTTTTTCCAGATTTGAAAAAATGACTTCAACACATAATAAGAAAAAATGTACTTAATACTAAGGTTAACTCAAAGGACCAGTCTTCCTTTTTTCTTGTGTAACCAGACTTTGGTATTTGTCCATACAGTGCCTCTAAGTGATGCTCAAAATGTTTTTATCTCAAAATGCCTTTACTGTCTTAAATTACTGAGGACTCCTCCCTCCAAACACATACGTCATGGAGCTTTTCTTAATGTGTTGTATCACAATATTTACCATATTAAAAATTAAAATCTTTTAGTGCTATTATGACAGGAGTTATGGCTTCATGTATATCCTAAAAGTGTCTTAGGGACTCCTAACCATCCTTGGAATAGATATTTAGTACCACTGCTATAAAAATTACTATACAATATTTAAAGTAGCTAGGTCATGTGGAAGGGGTAGCTAGGTGTTTCAGTGGATAAAGTGTCAGGTCTGGAGTCAAGAAGACTCATCTTCCTGAGTTCAAATATGGCATCAGACACTAGCTATGTCACCCTGAGCAAATCACTTAACTCTGTTTTCCTCAGGTTCTTTGTATTTAAAAGGTCTGGAGAAGCAAAAGACAAAGTATTCTAATATCTTTGCTAACCCTCCCTCCTCCCCAAAGGGTTCACAAAGTCAAACACAATTGAAAATGACCAAATAATGGAAACAAACAATACTACATGTTAAATAAAGCATTTTTGTCTGAAAAAAATGTCTCATTGGTAGGAGGGAATAAGTAGGGACACAATTATCATCTATACCTTACAGATAAAAAAGAAAACTGCTTAGAGAGGTCAAATAATTTGCCCACAATCTTTTAACCACTTGGCTATAAAATAGCCAATCTGGGACTTGAACAGAGGTTTTCCAAATCTAAGTTCAGTGCTCTTTCCTGTATAACATATTCTCTTTCAAGATACTTGCAAAATGCATAATCTATCCTTGTGGTCTTTGGAGACATGAATTAAAAATAAAAACATGGTCAATTTCACATTGTCATTATGGAATAGAATGTTGAACAGACAGCTATTCAGCACAAGTTGGTAGCATCATGGGGTTACTTTATGAGGCAGAATATTCATCATGAGGTTGTTCCCTGTTCTTCTAGTGTTTAAAGTTATATAATCTTACCATCATTTTCTCTCATTGACTGCTTACTGATTGTGGGAAAACAAGTATATTCTTTATTGATTGTGTGGTGGCCTTTGGAATTGCTTTTTCACTACCTTGGCTGTATTTGTTCCTTTCTGCATTGACATCTGGCAAAGGATCTTCAAATTATCATAAGGATGTATTTTAGATGATTTCATACTGTTTGCCTTCTCAATAGGTGTAGGGAGGTCTCGAGAGAGGAAAAGAATTTGGAACTCAAATTCTTTTAAAAATGTTAAATATAAATAAATTATATGTATATATATATATATATACATATACATATATTTTATATATATATATATATGTGTGTGTGAAACATCAGATAGACCAATCATATCAATGACTTATTCTGTTAAAATTTAAATCTCAAATATTGCCAAATGAATACCAGATGCTATTGGTTCTCATTTGTTATTTGTTTAGCAGAAACAATATCTTGTTATTTGAAGGTTCTGATTACCTTGTTTTGAACTTTCCCTCTCTTTTATATATATATATATATATATATATATATATATATATATATACACACAGTCAGGTGGCACAGGGGATAGAGTATTAGGCCTAGAGTCAGGAACACCTAAGTTCAGATTCTGATACTTAATATTTGTCTGACTTTGGGCACAGCATTTGACTTTTGTTTGCTTCAGTTTCCTCAACTGTAAAATGGGGATGATAATAATAGCATGTGATTCCCAGAGATATAAGAATCAAATGAAGTAATGTTTATAGCAAAGCATTTAACACAAAACTTGCCCCATAACAGGCAATATATAAATACTTATTCCCTTCCTTCCTCACCATCACCTTATTCCTCTTCACTTCTTAAAACATCATAACCCAAGAAATATTAAAAGGTCTAACAATAGGAAACTGTGTGATTTGATAAGAAGATGGGCTGATCATGTAATAGGAGAGGAGGACAATAGACCAACAGCCCAATTCTGAAATGTTACACATGGAATGTTAAAAAAAAAAAAAAAAAGGCTCTTAAGATTTCTAACACATTGTGAGGCAGGGGAATCTTCTGTGGGAAATCAATGAGAAAATCGATCAACAAGCATTAATTAAGAACTTGCTCTGTGCAAGGACCTGTGCTTCATCTTGTTGAAACAAATACAAAAATGAAAGAAAAAAATGAACTCAGAGGACTTATATTGTATCTCAATATTGACATCAATCACACAGTTTGAGAAAATAGGGATTGGTTGCAATCAGCACTGAATCAGGGAAGACCTACATCAGTGAAGTCATAGACCCACTAAAGATTGAAGTTTGCCTTTCCTTTTTAAAGAAATATTTTATTTTTCCCCAGTTACACGTCAAGACGATTTTTAGCATTCATTTTTACAAGATTTTGAGTTCCAACTTTTTCTTCTTTCTTCCTTCCCTTCTCCTCTTTCAAATATCTTAGGCATTTTGAGATAGGTTATACATGTGCTATCATGTAAAACATATTATTAGTCACAGTTGTGAAAGACAAAACATATCTAAAGAAAAAATCCATGAAAAAGAATAAAATAAATGTAAAAATATGTTTTGATTTTCACCTACATCAATGAAGTCATAGACCCACTAAAGATTGAAGTTTGCCATTATTTAAAAAAAATATTTTATTTTTTCCATTACAAGTCAAGACAATTTTTAGCATTCGTTTTTCCAAGATTTTGAGTTCCAACTTTTTCTCCTTTCCTCCTTCCCTTCCCCTCTTTCAAATCTCTTAGGCATTTTGAGATAGGATATACATGTGCTATCATGTAAAACCTATTTCCATATTAGTCACAGTTGTGAAAGAAGAAATACATCTAAAGAAAAAATACATGAAAAAGAATAAAATGAATGTAAAAGTATGTTTTTATTTGCATTCAAAGTCTATCAGTTCTTTCTCTAGGGATGGATAGTATTTTTTATCATAAGTCCTTCAGAGTTGTCTCAGATCATTGTATTGCCAAGAATAGCTAAGTCATTCACAGCTGATCATCTCACAATCTTGCTGTTATTTTGTACACAGTACATCTTACTATGGATAAGTTCATGAAAGTCTTTTCAGGTTTTTCTGAGAGCATCCTGCTCATCATTTCTTGAAGTATAATAGTATTCCATAATAATCACATATCACAGTTGTTCAGCCATTCCCCAATTGATGAGAATCCCCTCAATTTTCAATTCTTTGCCACCACAGAAAGGGCTGCTATAAATATTTTTGCCCATGAAGGCCCCTTTCCCTCTTTTATAATATATTTGGAGTACAAACTTGGTAGTGGTATCGTTGGATTAAACGGTATGCACACTTTTTTCACCTTTTGTGCACAGTTCCAAATTGCTCTCCAGAATAGTTGGATCAATTCACAAGTCCACCAATAGTGTAGTAGTGTTTTAATTTTCCCACATCTCCAACATTTATCATTTTCCTTTTTTTGTCATATTAGCCATTCTGTAAGGTGATGTTACCTCAGAACTGTTTTAAATTCACATTTCTCCAATCAAAAGTGAATTTAGAGCACTTATTCATATGCCTTTAGATAGCTTTACCATTGCTTTCTGTGTGTGTTTTAATATATTACATATCTCCTTATTCTACTGAGCACATCTAAACTTTTAATGAGCTCCAATGGAGTTGGCAGCTTAGAGATATGAAATATTTTTGGCCTCAACATTAAGTGAAGTCACTCAAGCAGCCTAAAGAAAGGAGATAGCTATATAGTAAAGAGTTTTCCATGTAAACAAAGGGTAAGGTTCATTTCTCCTAGAGCAAGTTTTTTAGTGTAGAAAAAATATCCACAAATATTTCATTTCACATTCAATAAATGTCAAGAACAATCCCAACCATTTTAATTTATGGAATCTTGCTTTGGGCCTATTACTGTGTTTGCCTTGTTTGGAGTTGAGGCATGACGCTTTTATTTAATGATACATATAGAGATGTATTTTTCAGGACATTTATCTGTAGCATTGATTTAATATGGTTTAGAGCTGATATACTTTGTCTTAATTTAAAGATAATTATAGAGACATAACTATATATATATATGTAAGTATAGATATAGATATATAGATATATATACACATATGTACTTTAGGTGTCATTATCCAGTCAGTGTATAATGGGGGCAGTGTGATAATAAGGAAATTATACTAGACTTAAAAGTTAGGAAAATCCCTCCTATGACACTTTACTATCTATATGACTGTGGATAAGTCTCTTAATCTCTCTGAACTCAGTTTTCCCATCAATAAATGGGACAGTGATACTTATATCATCTCAAAGCATCAATCAAGAACCATTCAAGTGTCAACTATGTGATCAGCACATTTTTAGGTGCTAAAACTACAAAGGCAAATGCGAAATAGTAAGGAGCTTGAAGAGCTTCTGTTTTAATGTCACAGAAAACATCCACTCGTATTTATCTATATCAAAGAGACATAAGACTTGGGGTTTGGAGAAAGCACCAGAAATCAGAGGACCAGAAATGTTCTCATGGAAAAGTATTTTTTGAGCTGTGTCTTTAAGAGAAGTAAGGGGATCATGAGGTGAAGGTATTAAGGAAGGATATTGCATCCAGGGAGGGTGACCAATACAAAAGCAGAGATGAGATATGGAGAACCAGGTATGAGGAACAAAAAGAAAGTCATCCTGGGAAACCCTGGATATGTAAAGGAAAGTAATGTGCCATAAGGCTAGAAAGCAAATTTGGGAACAAATAGCAACATTTAAAGAGATAGATGGCTATTATTTGATACTGGAGGCAGTAGCCGGCCATTTGTGTTTATTGGATATGGGAGTAGAATGATCAGATTTGTACTTTAGGAAAATTACTTTGAGAAATGAGTGAAGGATAGACACGATAGATAAGAAACTTGAGGTTAGAAGGTTAATGCAATAGTCTAGGAAGGTGACTGTTGATGAGATTATAAAATAGGGTGGTGTATATATGAATGTAGAACATATTGTTGTCACACAGTTTTACAGTCATGTCTGATTCTCCATGACCCCATTTGGGGTTTTCTTAGCAAAGATAATGGAGTGGTTTACCACGTTCTCCCCCAGCTCATCTGACAAATGAAGAAACTGAGGCAAACAAGGTTAACTGAGTGACCCAGGATGACTCAGCTGGTAAGTAAGTCAGAAGCCAGATTTGATCTCAGAAAGATGAGTCTTCCTAACTCCAGGCCTGACACTCTATCCACTGTGTCGCCTAGCTGCCTATGTAGAACAAGGAATGAACATAAAAGAAGCTGTGGAAGAAGAAATATGAGATTTGTTGATTGGATATTTGGAGTAAGAGTTATAGTTTTAAAAAATGCTTATTGTGAATGCTTTCTAGTTTTCCTATCAGTTTTGTCAGAGAGAGTCCTTATACCAGTAGTGAGACCTCGAGTTTACTGAATGAATGTAATAGGTTAGTAATAGGTAAATAGTTAATTTGTTTCTCTGTCTTGTAAATTTAATATATTCCATAGAATGGACTTTCTATTTTTTACTAGTATAAACAGATACTCTTACTATTTATTGCTACTGCTGATACTACAGTTGCTTTAGAATATAGTTTTAGATCTGATAGTGCTAGACTCTTTATTCTCACTTAAAAAAGAAGATCCCTTGAGATTCTTGATCTATTTTTCCCCCTCCAGGTGAATTTTATTACTATTTTCCTCAAGAATTAAAAAGTATACATTTTCTCATTTTGATTGGCATGACAAGAAAGAAGTAAACTAATTTAGGTAATATTATTTCTTTTTTTTCTTTTTATTTATTTATTTATTTAACTTTTAACATACATTTTCACAAAATTTTGGGTTCCATATTTTCTCCCCTTTTGTCCCCTCCCCTCACCCCAAAACACCAAGCATTCTAATTGCCCCTATCACCAATCTGCTCTCTTTTCTATCATCCCTCTCTGCTCTTGTCTCCATCTTCTCTTTTGTCCTGTAGGGTCAAATAACTTTCTATACCCCTTTACCTGTATTACTTATTTCCTAGAGGCAAGAACAGTACTTGACAGTCGTTCCTAAAACTTTGAGTTCCAACTTCTTTTCCTCCCTCCCTCCCCACCCCTTCCCTTTGGAAGGCAAGCAATTCAATATAGGCCATATCTGTGTAGTTTTGCAAATGACTTCCATAATAGTCGTGTTGTATAAGACTAACTATATTTCCCTCCATTGTATCCTGTCCCCCATTACTTCTATTCTCTCTTTTGATCCTGTCCCTCCCAATGAGCGTCAACCTCAAATTGCTCCCTCCTTCCCATGCCCTCCCTTCCATCATTCCCCCCACCCTGCTTATCCACTTATCCCCCACTTTCTTGTATTGTAAGATAGGTTTTCATACCAAAATGAGTGTGCATTTTATTCCTTCCTTTAGTGGAATGTGATGAGAGTAAACTTCATGTTTTTCTCTCACCTCCCCTCTTTATCCCTCCACTAATAAGTCTTTTGCTTGCCTCTTTTATGAGAGATAATTTGCCCCATTCAATTTCTCCTCCCAATATATTTCTCTCTCACTGCTTGATTTCATTTTTTTAAGATATGATCCCATCCTCATCAATTCAGTCTGTGCACTCTGTCTCTATGTGTGTGTGCATGTGCGTGTGCATGTGCATGTGTGTGTGTGTAATCCTACCCAGTACCCAGATACTGAATAGTTTCAAGAGTTACAAATGTTATCTTTCCATGTAGGAATGTAAACAGTTCAACTTTAGTAAGTCCCTTATGACTTCTCTTTGCTGTTCACCTTTTCATGCTTCTCTTCATTCTTGTGTTTGAAAGTCAAATTTTCTTTTCAGCTCTGGTCTTTTCATCAAGAACGCTTGAAAGTCCTCTATTACATTGAAAGACCAATTTTTCCCCTGAAGTATTATACTCAGTTTTGCTGGGTAGGTGATTCTTGGTTTTAGTTCTAGTTCCTTTGACTTCTGGAATATCCTATTCCATGCCCTTTGATCCCTTAATGTAGAAGCTGCTAGATCTTGTGCTATTCTGATTGTATTTCCACAATACTTGAATTGTTTCTTTCTAGCTGCTGGCAATATTTTCTCCTTGACCTGGGAACTCTGGAATTTGGCCACAATGTTCCTAGGAGTTTCTCTTTTTGGATCTCTTTCAGGAGGTGATCTGTGGATTCCTTGAATACTTATTTTGCCCTCTGGTTCTAGAATCTCAGGGCAGTTTTCCTTGATAATTTCATGAAAGATGATGTCTAGGCTCTTTTTTTGATCATGGCTTTCAGGTAGTCCCATAATTTTTAAATTGTCTCTCCTGGATCTATTTTCCAGGTCAGTTGTTTTTCCAATGAGATATTTCACATTATCTTCCATTTTCTCATTCTTTTGGTTTTGTTTTGTGATTTCTTGCTTTCTCATAAAGTCCTTAGCCTCCATCTGTGCCATTCTAATTTTGAAAGAACTATTTTCTTCAGTGAGCTTTTGAATCTCCTTTTCCATTTGGCTAATTCTGCTTTTGAAAGCATTCTTCTCCTCATTGGCTTTTTGAACCTCTTTTGCCAATTGAGTTAACCTATTTTTCAAGGTGTTATTTTCTTCAGCATTTTTTTGGGTCTCCTTTAGCAGGGTGCTGACCTGCTGTTCATGCTTTGACTTCATGTCTCTCATTTCTCTTCCCAGTTTTTCCTCCACCTCTCTAACTTGATTTTCAAAATCCTTTTTGAGCTCTTCTATGGCCTGAGCCCATTGGGTGGGCTGAGATACAGAAGCCTTGACTTCTGTGTCTTTGCCTGATGGTAAGCATTGTTCTTCCTCATCAGAAAGGAAGGGAGGAAATACCTGTTCACCAATAAAGTAACCTTCTATAATCTTATTTTTTTCCTGTTTCTGGTCATATTCCCAGCCAGTGACTTGACTTCTGAATATTCTCTTCATATCCACTTAGCCTCCAGATCCTCCCAGCCAGCACTTGGGGTCTGAGATTCAAATGCTGCTTCCCAGCCTCACAGCATTTTGGTGGGGGCAGGGCTGCTATTCAGTGTGAGACTAAGTTCAGGTGCTCAGGTTGGGGCAGGGCTGCCTCACAGGCTCCATTCCCTCAGGGGGTTTATGCAGAGACCTTCAACAATGGATCCAGGCTCCTGCCTGCTTGGGGAGCCCTGGTCTGCTGCTGCCTCTACTGCTGCCTCCCAAGGGGGCCTGAGTTATGAGGGCACCCCACTCCCCTCTTGGCAAGCCGAGAAGACCCTCTCACCAACCTTTGGGGCCCATGGGTGGAGAGACCCACCAGGCTGCTGGAGATTCTGTCCCTGAAGCCTGCTCAGTTCCGCTCCTCTGACGCCATGGTGCCAAGGCAGGGCTGGGCTCAGCTCTGGTTCCGCAGTGCGAAGGCCCTTTTGTGACAGATTTTCAGGGCTCTCTGGAACAGAAATCTCGTCTGCTCCGTTCTGTGGATTCTGCTGCTCCAGAATTTGTTGGGAGTTCTTTTTTAGAGATATTTTATGGACTGTGGGCTTGGAGCTAGCATATGTGTGACTTTCTATTCTGCCATCTTGGCTCAGACCCTAATTTAGGTAATATTGTCTTCTTTTTTTTTTTTTTTTTTTTTTACTTTGGCTTGGTCTGCCCATGAGGAATAAAAATTATTCCAGGTATTTAATTCTGTCTTCATATCTGTAGAGAGTTTTTGGTAGTTGGAACCCATAGTCCCAATGTCTCTTTGCAGGTAGATTCCAAAGTATATATTTTGTAGTTATTTTAAATGAAATTTTTTTAAATTTATTTTTAACACAGTTTATAACAGATACAGCAATTCAAACTTTTGGTCAGGTGATACATCTTTTTAAAGCATTTACAATATGGACCACAAAAGATTTTTATTTTTTAAACATAAGCCAACTGAGACACAGATAGTATTTATGTTTCTAGCTTCACAGTCTCTTGATCTAATTGTCTCCACAGTGTTACTATGAATAAAAGGACCCTAACTTTATGTCATTGGTCTAAAGTCCTATGCCTAATAGTTTAATTTTAGACAGCCTTGGATGTTCCTCTACCCATAATCTACAATTGAATACATCTGGTATTAAGCTTACAAACCTTTTGACTATAGGAAATTGCCACCAGGAGTAGGGACGTTGCAGGGAAACAATATCTCCCCAACTTCATGTCAGTTTCAGGCAGGAGTAGATTGTCCACTTGCATTCAGTCAGGCTTAAAGTCTGCCAGGTGTCAGTACAGAAATTGAGTGAAGAGAATCCCACCTCAGCCCATGCTGAACAGCTGCTCTCCCACTCTTCCCTTGAGATCACCTATGTAGTTCATACCAGCATCTCATGAGTATACTGGCATCATGTAATGGAGGCTCAGATCGCCTTTCTTGCTTCCCATACCTGGAGTTAGACTCAGAAGAACAGTCACTTAGTAGTCCCATAGCATCTAAAAATGGCAAGTTCCTATAACCAGGTTTAAAAAATGGTTGTAGTTTCACTTTGGCTAAGAACATCTTTTAGGCACATCTTAAGTGACTTACATGTCTTTCTATACATGTTCTAGTTTCTGATTAAGCGGCAATCGTAAAATCTAATTTACCATTAAAGCCGTGACTTTTCCATCAATGCCAAATTTTATCAGAGTTACCTTCCTCTTGGAAAGTTAGACTGAAAATCTTTTCTCCAAACGAAAGATGTCATTGATTTATTCTCAGTAATTAGTTCAGTCTATTGTTTTAATACTAATTGCTTTTACCTCACTTTGTAACATGACCAATTTTTTCTCCCCATCACCCCCCTCCCCCCACTTCCTAATACCTTGCATTGTGGTTGCTCCTTCCCTCAATGTACCCTCCGCTCCATCACACCCCAGCCCTCTCCCATTCCCATTTTCTCTCTTTTCTTGCAGGGCAAGATAAATTTCCATATCCCTATCCCTGTAATTCTTATTTCCTGATTATATGCAGTAAAAATTCTCAATATTCATTTCTACTACTTTGAATTCTAACTTCTCTCCCTTCCTCCCTCCCCAGCCCCACCAAGGAGGGAAGAAATTCAGTACAGACTAAACATGTATTGTTTTGCAAAAGACTTCCATAGTAATCATGTTGTGTAATACTAATTATATTGCCCTCTGACCTACCCTGTCCCTCTTATTTTCCCCCCTCCAATTGACCTTGAACCTTCTCGAAAGTGTTTATTTCTAGTGACTCCTTTCTCCCATTTGCCCTCCCTTCTAACATTCCCTTTGCTCCACTCCTTGCCTCCTCTCCTACTTTCCTGTGGTGTGATATAAATTTTCATATCAAATTTAGTGAGCATGTTATTCCTTCCTTCAGTCACATGTGGGGAGAGTAACCTTATCCCCCCCCCCCCTTCTCCCTTATCTCCTCTATTGAATAAGATTTTTCTTATCTCTTTTATGAGTAATAGCTTGCCTCATTTCATTACTCCTTTTCTCTTCCCAGAATTTTCTTCCTTCACCCCTTAATTTTTATTTTATCTTATCTTATCTTATCTTATTTTATTTTATTTTATTTTATTTTATTTTATTTTATTTTATTTGTGTGTGTGTGTATGTGGATATCATCTCTTCTGATATAACACACCCTGTACTCTTTATCTATGTGTATGTGTTTGAGTGTGTATGTACAATCTCTCCAACTACCCAAATACTGAGAAAAGATTCAAGAGTTAAAAATATTTTCTTTCCATGTAGTAATGTAAACAGTTCAGTTTTAGAGAGTCTTTTATGATTTTTCTTTTTCTTTTTTTTTGCCTGTTTACCTTATCATGCTTCTCTTGATTGTTGTTTTGGGAAGTCAAATTTTTAAATACAGATCTGGTCTTTTCCTCAACATGAAATCTTCAAATTTGTCTCTGTCACTGAATGTCCATTTTTTCCCTTGAAGTATTATATTCAGATTTGATGGGTGGGTGATTCTTGACTTCAATCCCAGTTCCTTTGACTTCTGAAATATCCTACTCCAAGCCCTTCACTCATTTAATGTTGAAGCTGCCAAGTCCTGTATTATTCTGATTGTATTTCTACAGTACTCAAATTGTTTCTTTCTAGGTGCTTGCAGTATTTTCTCCTTGATCTGGGAACTCTGAAATTTGGCCACAATATTTGTAGGAGTTTCTCTGTTTGGGTTTCTTTCAGGGGGTGAGCGATGAATTTTTTCAATATCCATTTTGCCCTATGATTCTATAACATCAAGACAGTTTTCCTTGATAATTTCATGGAAGATTGTGTCTAAGCTCTTTTTTTGATCATGGCTTTCAGGTAGTCCAATAATTTTTAAATTATTTCTCCTGGATCTATTTTCCAGGTCAGTTGCTTTTCCAATGAGTTCTTTCACTTCATTTTTTATTTTTTTTTTAATTTTCAGTTTTGTTTACTAACTTCTTGGTTTAACTCATAGTCATTCTTTTCCTTGGACTCAATTCTCTCTTTCAATGAATTATTTTGTTCAGTGAGCTTTTGAACCTTCTCCTCCATTTGGCTAATTCTGCTTTTTAAAACATCCTTCTCCTCGTTGGCTTTTTGGACCTCTTTTTCTAATTGAGTTAGCCTCTTTTTAAAGCTGCTCTTTTCCTCAGCGTTTTTTTTTGTTCTCCTTTAGTAAGCTGCTAACTTGTTTTTTAAGTTCTTCTATTGCCTGAGACAAGTTTAAGTCCCCTTTGGAGGGAGGGCCTTTGACTTCCTCTGACAGTATATCTTGTTCTTCCTCATCCAAAGGGATGGGGGGAGACACCTGTTCCCCAAGAAAGTAACCTTCTATGGTCTTATTTTTTCCTCCTTTTCTGGGCATTTTCCCAGCCAGTTACTTGACTTCTGAGTTTCCTCACCACACCCACCTCACCTCGAGTTCTGCCCAGCTAGTGCTTGGAGACTGAGATTCAAATGCTGCTTCCCAGCCTCAGGGCTTTTTGGTTGGGGCAGGGCTGCTATTCAGTGTGAGATTAAGTTTAGGTGCTCCCGTGGGGGCACGGCTGCTCCACGGGGCTTAGTTCCCTCAGGGGGTTTAGGAGGAGACCTTCAACAATGGAGCTGAGCTCCTGCCTGCTTTGGGAGCTCCTGTCCACTGCTGCCTCTGCTGCTGTCTCCTGAGGAAGCCTGAGTCATGGGGACACCCCACTCCCCTCTCAACCTGCTGAAAAGACCCTTTCACTGACCTTTGGTGCCTGTGGGTTGAGGGACCTGCATTGCCACTGGAGATTGGTTCCTGAAGCCTGCTTGGATCTGCTCCCCTTGGTCCCACGCAGCCAAGGCAAGGCTAGGTGCTGCTCTGGTCTGGTGCACAACAGACCTTTGGTGTTGGTTTTTCAGGCTTCTTTGGAACAGAAATCTCCTCCACTCCATTGTTCTGTGGCTTCTGCTGCTTCAGAATTTGTTGGGAGTTCTTCTTTACAGGTATTTTATGGGCTGTGGGTTAGGAGCTAGCATATGTGTGTCTTTCTACTCTGCCATCTTGGCTCCTCCCTCTGAAATTCTTTCTATTCCTTCTTTTTGAGTTAGCCTATAATAAAAAAAAATACTAATGATTTATGGGGAGTAATTTTATATTATGGGATTTTATTTAAATTATTAATGATTTAAATTAAATATTTGACTGGTTCTCAAAATATATAACATATCTAAAAGTAAATATTTTCACTCATTAACTATGCTTATTCCCACACTTTCTTTTTTTTTGACAACACTATAGCTAACATTTTCAAATAATATTGGTAATAATGAATATACTTTGTTTTACCCATAATGTTTTTGAAAAGGTCTGTGTTTTATTATATTTATAAGATGCTAGATCTCAGTTTTAGAAAGATAAGATGTCTCATTAAGGAATGGCTCATTTATTTCTATAGTTTTATACCGTTTATAATAGAAGAGAGTGTTATGTGCATTCATTTTTCTGTTCTTATTTTATCTATTGATATAATACTATTATCTTTTTTGTTCTTACTAATAGGGTCTATTATGTTGATTGGTGTCCTTATATTGAACTGATCTTACATTCCTAGTATAAATCCATACTAGTCATAAAATATAATTATTTTTGATAATTTGCCAGCAGTCTATTTCCAGATTTTTTCTTTAAATTTTTACGTTAATATTCATTAAGTGTATTGATCTATAGGATCTTTGCTCTGATTTTTTCTCTTAGGAGGGATTCACAAAGAATTCTTCTTTTCCTACTTTTGTGAGTAGTTCGTGCAGTATTAGTTATTTATTCTTTGAATTTTGCAATATAGTATTTATTTGTAAATCCAACTGGTTCAAGGGCATTTTTTTCTTTTTGTTGTTTATTTAAAGCCTGTTCATTTCTTTTCCTGATATTAAGCTATATACATCTTTCATTTCATATTCGGTTCAACTGAAGATTTGATGTTTTTTGCAAATATGCATCTTATTTGTCTATTTTATTGTCACATAGTTCAGCAAAATATCTCTAATAATTTCCTTGTTACTTCATTTTGTGATTTTTCTTTTCAAAATTTTTTAGATTGTTGAAAAAAATTACCTCAATATTTAAAAAAAATCAGTTTAGTCAATATTTTTTATTGCTGTTAGAATTAGTTCTAGTTTTATTTTTTTTATTTTTCCTTTCAATTTTATAATTCTCATTTGATTTTCAGAATTAGTCTTGTACTGTTGAATCCAGGTTATACATTTATTGGTTTTCTACTTTTTTTCATTGTATACCTTTTTCATTCAACTGCTCTTCTTCTCTTTAGTTGATGAAAGTATTTAAAGACATGGAATTTCCCCTAAGGAATGCTTTAGCTAGATCTCAAAAAAGTTTGGCTTATGGTCTCAGTGTTGTAATTATATTCAATGAAATTATCTGTTGTTTCTATGAATAGTTCTTTAACCCACCAATTTCTTAGGATTAAGTTACTTAGTCACTAATTAATTTTTAATCCTTTCTTCAACAGCCATACATTGAATATAATTGTATTTCATTTTGGTCAGTAAAAGCTGTGCTTAATATTTCAGTTTTTCTGTATTTATATGAGTTTTATGCCCTAATTCATGGTCATTTTTTTGGTCAAGGTGTCATTTATCTATACACATATGCATATATGTATGCATACATTTTATTGTATGTGTGTGTATACATATACACACACATACATACAAACATGTAGACACACAGACACTTTTCTTTCTATTCCCATTCAACTGTCAACAGATCTTATAGAAGTTCACCAAAATTTTATTCAGGACTTTTTAAAACTTCTATTCAGGTCTTTTAATATCTGGTCAAATCTAACAAAAATGATCTTAAAGGAAGTTAAAGAGTCATATTACAGACATCTTCCCCCACTATTACATGTTTATTGTTTATTTCTCGCTATAGCTCATTTAGCTTTTATTTTAATTATTTAGATGCTATACCATTTGGTAAATATATGTTAAAAACTGACATTATCTCAGGATCTATGGTATCTTTGAGTCTTTTTTTGTTGCCCTTTTTATCTCTTTAGATCAAATATATTTTTGCTTGCCTTGACTGTTTTACCTGCTTTTCTATTTCAGGAATATATAATAACTCTTGCCTCTCATTTCATGAATATATAATAACTAGCCATTTATGTTAATTTTCTGTTTGTCTTTGTACTTTATGTGTATTTATTTTAAACAAAAACACATCTGAATTCTATTTTCTAATTCCTCTATTCTATTCTGTCTTATCAGTAAGTGTATCCCATTTATATTCACATTTGTCATAATTAATTGTGTATTTACACCTTTTCATCCCTTTGTTTCCTGCCCCCTCTTTATATACAAAGGATAGAAGGGTAATGAGTGAATAGTGTATTCCATACCAGTGCTTCACGTTTGATGCAATCTGTTGCTGATCCCCTGTGGCTCTTTTCTTTCTCTCATCTAGTCTCAATCACAGATGCTTATCATTTCTTTTTTCATTTAAATACCCATTCTGTGATCCTCTATCAATGGATAGAATTAAATTTGCTTATGAAAAAATCCCTCCCTTAATTTAAAGTCCTTTAATCCACCTTTCCCTTTATTTCCTCTTTTCCCTTCTCCCTTTTTCTTCTGTTTCACTTGGAGTGAAACATATACCTGAACCCAGCTAAGTAAATTCTTTCACCCTTTGTCTAGTTTAGATGAAAATTAAGTTCAAATTATATCCTTCATTCTCCTGCTTTTCATATAGTTTTCTACCTGCATGCTCTGATTAGACTAAGGGATTTCTGTTGCCCTTTCTCTCCCGTATCTGCAATTGAATTCCTTTTCCTTTGTTATCTTAAGGTCATCAAAACATAACAAAATCATTCCTAAATCCTTTGTCTTATTTAACTTATTTTATAACCTGAGATTATTTTAGAACTCTGAGGGGACTCCTGTATTATTCCATCCCATTAGAATATAAATGTTTCATGATTCTATAATCCTTTTCAATTTTTCACTTTTATTTGCCTATTCATATTTCTATTTATATATTAAAGTTTCTACTCAATTCTGGTTTTTTCACCAAAATACTTAGAAGTCCTGTATTCCATTAAACATTCCATTTTCTTCTTGCAAGTCTATATTCAGTTTTGTGGGGTAATTTATTCTGAGTTTTAGGCTTTAGTTTTAATTCTTGCCTTTTCAAGTATTAAATTTCATGTTTTCTACTCCTTTATATTGGTAGCTACTAAATCTTATGTAATCATGACTACTTTCTATTGTGAATGGCTCATGTAAATAGCATTTTCAAGGAGTCTGGTTAAGAAAGAGAGGTTCTGTACTCTCAACCACCTTATGAAAGATAATAGATTTGATCTCATAGTTGTGAGACTCAAATTGAGTAAGGTATATAAAAGTATTTTGAAAATTTTAGAGCACTGCATACATTCATACACACACACACACACACACACACACACACACACACACACACACACACACACACACACACTTCTGAGTAATATGTTGACCCAAAGCAAGGTCTATCAAGTGACAGCTCAAAATAAGCGCATATAAAAAAATATCAGACATTCTCTTTCTCACAGATTATTGATTTCAAATTGTTTGGAATTACATACACACAAACACACAGGCACACCCACATACATATACGCAAAGATCATTATTTTAAAAAAGTAAAAAAACTTCCTTAAACTGTTTTTTTTCAGTTTTATGAATGAAATGCATGAAAAAATTTTTCATTCGCATTTAATAAGCTAGTTTATTCCATAAAATAATTTATTTTATATATTTAATTTAGGCTACATCTCAGGTTTGTTGATATTTAGTGAAACAGTTCCCCTATTTTGACTGATTTGAGTAAAGATAGAAAAAAATTACAAAGATAAACAAATGAGTCAACAATTCAAAAATCTTCAGCACAGACACAGGGTAAACAAAAAACACAAAAATGGTACTTCTGTACCACCCAGATGTACTATCAAAATAAATACAATGCTGAGAATGCTTAACATTTTATAGAGTAGTTTATATGCTTATCTACTTCAAAAGCTCTCTGTCCTCTCCACCCCTCCCCTACCTTCTATTCCTCTCCTCCTCTTTCCTCCCCTCCCCTCCCCTCCCCTCCCATCCCCTCTCCCCTCTCTTCTCCTCTCCTCTCTTCTCCTCTCCTCTCCTCTCCTCTCCTCTCCTCTCCTCTCCCTTTCTCCCCACCTTTAATCTTTTCTTATCTTCTGGCTCCATCTTTGATACCTACGTAAATATGAAGTTCTCCCCCAATCTTAAAGTAATTTTTCTTGATAAATGAACCATCCTATATTTTCCTTCCTTTCATGTCAGACTCTTAGAGAAATCCAGCTAGAAATTTTATATCTATTTCTCTCAATGATTTCTCAATTCCTTGTTTTCTGTCTTCCAATGAAACTGTTTGACTGAGGCCTCTCTATTCATTTTTGCAATCATCTTTCAAATCCTAAATTTGTAGGCCTTTTCTCCATGTTCAATCTTCTTGATCTCTCATGCTACTGACTCTGTTGGTCTCTCCTTGTTTCCGGATATTTTTCTCCTTCAGCCTGGATTCTTTCAGTCTCTTCTGATCCTCCTCCTGTCTGACTGCTTCTTCTCAGTGACTGTTGCAGGATCATCATCTATGCCTGACTCTTTAAACATTCATTTCCTCTAAGCCTCTGCTCTGGGTTCTGTTGTCTTCTCTCTTTGCACTCCCTTTCCTGGTGATTTCATCAAGTTTTATGGGTCAATTTATCATCTTCATTCAAATGATTGCTAATTCTAGGTAACAAATTTTAATCTGTCTTCAAAGTTACCAATAAACTATCAATTAACAGGCATAATGAAATTTCTCAAACCTCATCTTTCTTGACCACTCTGCATCTTTTTATACTTCTAGTCATAGGGATGTGTGTGTATGTGTGTGTGTATGTGTATGTGTATGTGTGTGTGTGTGTGTGTGTGTGTGTGTGTGTGAGAGAGAGAGAGAGAGAGAGAGAGAGAGACAGAGAGAGAGAGAGAGAGAGAGAGACAGAGACAGAGACAGAGACAGAGAGACAGAGAGACAGAGAGACAGAGAGAACATCTTCCAATTATTCTCTTGTACTTTACTCCTCAGGCTACTTTGTTAGATCTTTATAGAGTTCACATCTGCTGATAATGAGTATCACCCAAAGGCTCTGATATGGGCTCTCTCTCCACTCCCTTTAAAATATCTCTTTTTCTGGTCTCATCAGTTCCCATGGATTCAGTTGTCATTTTTATGGAGATTATTTGCAGATCTATAAGTTCAGCCTTAACCTCTCACCTGAACTCAATTCTCATAATTCTAATTTCTTTTAGATATCTCAACATGAATATTTCACAAATACATTAAGCTCAACATGTCCAAAATTGAATTTGATATTCCTCCACATATACAAATCCTGTCTTTTTCCTAATTTTCTTATTCTTGTTGAGGGTACCACTATTCTCCCAGTTACCCAAGATACACAATGTAGGTGATATCCCCAATTCCTAACTCTCCTTCAACCCCTCACCATCCAATAGCTTGTTAAGTCCTGATGTTTTCCCTCTAACACCATCTCTCATTTACATCTCCTTCTTTCCTCTGACACAACTGCAACCCTGATGCATGCTTTCATTACCTCACGCCTAGATTATGTATTGCAAAAGCCTTCTTGTTAGTGTCCTTGACTGGAACCTAATCTCATTCCAGTTGATCTTTCACTCAGATGCAAAGTTTTACTTTTTTGTTTGTTTTCATCTTTTCTAAAGTGTAAGTCTGACCTTATTTTTCCTGTACTCAGTAAACTCCTGTGACTCCCTTTTATGTCCAATATAAAATCATCTATTGGACTTCTAAGACCGTTTCCACCCTCATCCCTTCCTGCCTTTCCAATCTTCTTACACTTAACGCGTTTTCACGTATTCTCCAATCCAGCGATGATAGCTCCTTGCTGTTCATCATTTATTGCTCTCTATCTCTGAACTCCTTCCCTTTTTTCTGGCTGTCAATGCTTTCACAACTTCCCTCTGCCTCCTAGGTTCCTTGACTTTCTTCAAGACTGCTAAATACCTACCTTCTTCAAGAAACTTTTTTCCCAGCCTTCCTCAAAGATAATACTTCTTCTCTGAGATGAAATTCCATTTATCTTGTATATACCTATTATACAAATAGTTATTCTAATAAATCTCCCATTAAAATGAGAGCTACTTAAGGATAGAGACTGTATTTTCTTTATTTTTTTTTTATATTCCCTGAACAAAGCACAATATCAAACACCTAGGAAATGCTTAATAAATGCTAACTTGATTTAGTTCATTTGTCTCATTAGTTTTGGTCTCATATCATGAAATATCTGCTCACAAGCGCTACCTAGGTTTCCAACATTTATTTCAAAATCAGTTGCTCAAAAGAAAACTCATCATTCTGTTATATTCTTCCTCACTCTCAAATGAACAAATAAAAATTTTGCCCATCATCACACTCCTGTATTTCTTTTGAGGGCATCTCTGCTCTTATTGTCATTCACATTTGCAATGTCACTGCCCATATCCAATCAGTTTCTAAGTTTTAACTATTCTAACCCCAATGCATTTTTCACATACATTTCCTTCTGTATACTCATATAACTACTGCCATTATTGGAGTCTGACTGATTCCAATACCCTTCTAATCAACTTCACAGTGAAGCCAATATCATCTTCTAAAAGCACAGATCATGGGAGTCATTTAAGAAGCTTCATTGACTACTTGTTGCTTCTAAGTAAAATGCAAATTGCTGAGTTCATTGTCTAGATATGTGTGTATACATATGTATTATATGTGTGTATACATATATATTATATGTGTGTATACATATGTATCCTTAACATGTGCTTAAAATGTGAAGCAAAAATACACAAAAGGAAGGATATAAGAATATAGCAATGGTTTCCTCCTCTGAAAATATAGTCTCTCAAAAGTCTAATTGCATAACTGTACTAAGCTTTTATAGGTACCTTGTTTAGTGAGGAGTGGTAAGGCTTAAAATAATATAATATGCAATATATGTGCATGTATCTGTGTGTGTGTATCAACTTCTATTTTACTTCTCTTTTCTCTAGAAAAGAAAATTCTATTGGAACTGCCCTGTGTTATCCATTCAAGCATTTTATTTCTGACTTGCTAGAAGAACAGAGAATAATAATGCATCATGCAATACAGTAAACAGAGTGCTGCGCATGAAGTCAAGAGGACCTGGGCTAAAATTCCATCTTTACCAGTTATTCTGTCCCATGAGCAAGTCACTTAATATTTCTCAGTTTCTATTTCCTCAAATGTATCATGAGACAACCCATGTAACGAACTCTGCAAAGTTAAACTATTTTCTTGATGTCAGTTGGAGACTGAGTAGGTGGGATGCTTGTAAAACCCAGGTTGCAACAGGAGAATGGTTGTGGATGGGGTCGTTTTCAATTTATAATGTATAAAATATGTTAAATTGTCTGTTTCAATTGTAGCTTCCTAATTTTTAGTGTTACATTTTGATGACAGGGTCCTTTCTACTCAAAAGCATTCTTCTGCCTGTTTCTGAAATAGTCCTTGTTATGCTGCCAGTTATTCCTTTGCTAAATTTAAAACTGAATAATGAGGTCACTGGCAAGACCTCTTTTCCTTTTATGATTTAAAAAAATACTTTTAAAAATATATAATCTGCAGCTCAAACCTAATATTACAAATGACTGTTTAACATAATAGTGAAAAAATGAGAGTTCAGAAAGACAGAAAGTATAGTTATAATATCTTTGTTTTATAAGTTGTTAGTTTACACTTTACACATAAGTTTCCTCTCAGAACTATCACCATACTCTTCTCTATGAATAGATCTTTTTAAAATATGGTAGCTGTATGGATGTACTTGTAAATGTTTAACAACTGACTCTCAGAGAAGACATACCAATTCAGTCAAAAGTTATAAAGAGCCTACTATATGTCAGGTACTGTGCTAAAGTCCTGAGGATACAAATAAGAAAAACAAAATCTGCCCTCAAGGAGCAGATTACTTTGCAATTAGATTAGATTATCATATAATGGAGCATACAACAAAGAAGAGAAAACTGGAAATTGGTAGTGGGAGGGCACCCTACCAGAGGATATTTTGTTGCTTGGATTTGGAACTCAGGAAGAGATGCATTCACTTTCATTGTTCATTCACTCTCTTAAAACTAGACAATCAACAAAAATACATCAAATCCTGATCTAACACTACAGTGTTGGCCAATTTCCAAGCTTTAAATGCTTATAAAGAAAATTTGACAATCCTCTTTCAGCTGGTTTGAACTGGATCCAGTACAACCCTGTGTAATTGTATGTCTTTGTATGCACACACATGTGCATGTATGTGGCTTTTGATACTGAATAGAATAGTAACCTTTAAAAAAAATTTTTCAACTATTTAGAAAAAAATGAAAATAAATGATAATCTGTTCTTTAGGTTATATGTATCAATAAGACATTTTCCCAGCATATACATTTTGTGTCTCATATAGAAGGTACTCTCAAATGCTTTGTATTTCAAATGATTTATGAGAAATGTAGAACAAAACTTGCAGATGGTTTATGGTGCTGGAATAATTGTTGGAAGGTGTGATCTCATTTTTGTCCTCTCAAAGACCAAATTTAAATTTTATTTTTATCCTCTCAATATTCATTTTCTTTTACTCCTATCTGTAACTATTTTTTCCTCCAGGAACAAGAGAATTTGGCTCTTTTTGTCCCTACCACAAATTTCTCCTAGACTTACACCTAGTCTTCTAGAGAAAAATAAAGGTCTCCTAGCTCTCATGCAAGTATTCATTCTAAGAGCACAATCCAATACAGAAAAAGGTTTTACTTCAGTTTAAAGTGAAAAGACTCAAGCCTCCAAACAGTCAAAACACAGTCCCTTTCCTTCTCTGATGAACCTTCATATATCCCCACCAACTTTACAGTCCTCCAGACTTATGTTATCTCAGAGTTGAGGCATACCAGTAAGGGGAAAACATTCTGGTAACTAGAAAGTTAGCTCCTTCCATTGATTTCCACCATTCTCGTTACCTGCAAAGTTATCTCATGACTTTTAATTGTATCATGACTGAGGTCCCCAGTAGAAGTAAATATCTAAGTTTCTTAGAGATTCAAGTAATCCTTTTTACTGGAGATTCAACTTTGCCAAGAATTTCTAAAGTCCTCCGACCTTATGGCATTATCTTGGTGGTTACTTCCCAAGGATTTTAGAATACTTACCTCATTATCCCTCAATCTGTATAATCAATACATCTCAAAGCACCAGCAAAGAGTAAGGTCTAGGTTTATCTCTTTGAAAATATTTCCTATATCTTTACTGATTATTGGTCCTTATTCTTGCACAGTAACAGAAGTTCTACATTTGGCCTAAGAATTTGACATTGATCAAGGAGCCATCTTATTCCTCAGAGGCCTAATCTCAACTGAATGGAGTGTAAGAATTCTAGCCTACTTAGTCTAGAAACTCAGCATTCGCTAAAAATGTTTCTTCTGTGCCCATGAATATCCTCCTTACTTATCCTCCTTCTTTCCTTATCCAGGAACTCCTCCATACTATTCCCCTAGATAATATCACTCTGCTACTGTTGCACTATTTGAGATATCTCTGAGGCCAGAAAAACATGCCTAAATGCTTTTTTAATATGGATGCTTACATCTTATAAATAAATGTAAATCTACTCAAAGCTTAGTTTGAGAATCAACTAAGTCATATCATCCCAAGAGTATTCAGAGATGACTCTGGCAGGAGGAAAATAAATGGATGGAAAATGAAACAAATTTGTCTATGTCTCTATAATGATCTATGTGCATCATCAATGACATTAGAAATAATACATTTAAATCCTTAATCATCATTTTAGTATGATTGGAAATCAAATGACATTAATGAATGAAAAGATAGGAGGGAGGAGACCAAACACACCCTGAAGAAATTGATGCTAGAGACATTCATTACTATTGGATTTGTAGATTAAGTCTAACTTTTTGGAAAACTATATGAAATTATATAATTGTTAGAAAAATGTACATATACTTTGACCCAGTAGTCCCATGTTAAGATTTTATCCCATAAAAGAACATTTATTGACAATAAAAATAAAAACAATAATTAGTACAAAATAATATTTTTATTAGTGCATTTATTATAAGAAAAAGAGACCTCCCCCAAATTAGGGGTCCATCAACTGGTATGATAGCTGAATAAATTTGGATAAATTAATGAAATGAGATTTTTGTTTCATAATCAAAAAAAGAAGATGAAAAATGCATGGCAGATGTAGACTGAAATAAAGTGATGCAGAGTCAAGAAAGCAGAATCAAAGTGACAGCCCATATATTGACTATAACTATGTGCTTAAAGATAACAAAATATAAAAACATGAGTGACATAAAATTTAAATAAAATTAAAAAAAAGAACCATGAAAACAAGGACAATGTGGCAAATACTGCTTTAATTCTTTAAGTAAGGTCAAGAATTAGCACATGGTGGAAATTTATAAAAGTATAATAATTTATAATATAAGATTTTTAAAACATACACCTATTTTGTATTTCTTTTATTTTGCCTATAATTTAAATAGCTCTCTCTATCAATAGAAATTGAAAGTAATATTTATATATTTTAAAAATATATTTTCTCAATGCTCCTTTGATTAATTCAAGGGCCTGAGGCATGGCACTAATGAAGTTTTTCTTCAAGGTTTGCTTCCCTATTACTCACATATTAAGCTTATATTTTCTCTGTTGGTCTATGTCATTAAAGAAGATTGTTGACCCCTCAAAAGTTGCTTTCCTTTTAGAAAAGCAAATCTAAGAACTTATGCTGACAGGCCATCCTGGATGTGTCAGTGTGCTTACTGCTACACCATGGCACTTAATCTATGAGATTTCCAATGAATATTTCTACACCTACTAGAATTTTGTGTTCTCAGGGTGTTTATTAGGGTCTACTTATGTTCAAGGTATTGTCATAGTTACTCACAGAGATAGTTAAGTAAAATATGACACCTAATTTCAAGACATTTATATAAATATACTTGATAAAATTTCCATGTCACACCACTATAACCTTACAAAAAGGATATCTGTGATATAATGGGAAAAGAAAATAGTTGCCCCTGATATTTAAGTTATTTCAATGAACCAGGGAAAAACTTATGGAAACTCATGAAAACATGTACATAGTGGTGAATGTGTTTAGATAAAAGTATTAGTCATAGCTGCATGTAAACTCATGCTCGCACAATGTGCATCACAAAACTTACTATTATTGAAGTTTGCACATTGGAATCAACTATTTGCCAAAGATGTCAGGATCACAAGCATATAGGGATTTGGATGAAGCTATGAAGTGATTTTGTTGGTAAGGAAGGAGAAGGATTTGGAGTACCAAAGATATAAGCAAAAAGGATATGGAGAGCATGGAGTGAACTTCAGAGAAGTGAAGTTGAGTAATAGTAGGTGGATCTAAAAGTGGCAGTGGAAAGCAAAGAATATGTTCTTCTTCCAACTACTTCATTACAAGATACATATGATAAAGGGTATCTAATCTTAAATGTTTTTTGTTCATTTGTTTTTAACAATAGAGAAAGATTTTGAAGGGGAAAACATGACAGGCACTGTGGAAAGCAAGGATGCAATTTACCAGGGTGAGCAGTGACAAGAGGTAAATCAGCATGTGCTTTTTATTTCTGATCCCAAAGTGGTCCCCATTGTCCTAATGATCCAGAGTCCCAGACCAGTCAGTGGCACTTGCCAGGGTGCTGAGTACTTGGAGAGACTAAAGGATTCTGGGGAATGGCAGTCCAAGAACTGAAGTGGAGTGAGGAAGAGTAGAGGTCAGTTGATAGAAGTTAATAATGTCCCCACCTCCACCCCAATCCCGCTGAAATGGTGTTACCTGTTGAAAAGCCCTAGTATTCTTAATTTACTTCAGCCTCTGTTCCTTCACCTGGTCTGTTTTTCTTTGTGATCCTAGGTGTAGCAGCAGAGTGGAAAATGCTGAATTAATTAGCTGAATGCTCTTTCTTCTGAGTCTGTGCTGCACTAATTCAAATGCATTCCATCACTGGGAGAAAATGACCCAGAGTATTTGTTATACTTATTCAATGTATTATCTTAATATACAAAGGACAAAAAATTGTGCACACAATGTTCTTTCCTTACTTTCTCCTTCCCTGTCCCCCTCCCCTGTTTTCTATGGTCTCATGTACATCATTATAACCACAAATTTAATCTAGTAAATATGATTTAATAACAAAAAATGTCTTTTAGAAGAAGTGGTAAAAGGCAATTTACTTATTAAAATTAATTTTATTTAATATGGTATTTACTCTACCATTCCATCAAATCACTGTTGTATTTTTTTAAATGAACTCTGTTTTTGCCTCAATAACCTTGATTCAGAGATACCTCTCTATGTTTATAATACTCATTGGAGGAAAGGGATGCTGAGGAGGGAAAGATTCCTATTTTGTACTTCTTGCCTTATGTCAAAGTGTTCTTTTTGTCTTTCATTTTCATTTCACCTTCTTTTCCTATCATCATATGGGTTGATGGAAATAGCAATTTGTGTTATACAAATTATTTTTTAAATATTTGCCCTACTTTAATCAAATTCTGCTTAAGTTTATTCTTTAGGCTAAAAACCAATGTAGAGATTTTTAATTTTTTATGTGTATTTATATCCTGTATCATGGAATTAATTTTAATTCCACTCCCTTGTGAAAATGTGCCAAATAGTGTCTCCATTTCTCAACCTATCTGATTCTTAGAGTAATGCAGCTATATATTATATGGGATGAAAATATGGTCACTTTGAATGCCAAGAATATATGGACTATATACTTTAGTTCTTTCTTTTATGGGTGGTTAAATCTAATGTTGTTTTGGAGTAACTTAATGTCTCAAACTGTTTCAAACAGTAATATTCAGCAAAACTGAAATTTGCTTGCCATGAACTTTCTCTTTTGCTTTTCCTAAGATGAACTGTTTTAAGGGAAAGATACTTATTTCCTTAATTTATTTCCCTAATAACATCATCAAGCCAAAAAATTTTATGGAAAGACATTATTTTCAAAGAAATTACATCTCAAAATTCAAGATATTTTATTGATGATATTAAAATAAAGCTGAGAAATTGGAGATCAGTGCCTAGTATACTGTTCTGAAGCTTTTGAGTGCTCAGTAAAATATGTGGACTGGTCTAGGACATTTAGAATTATGCCATCTCCTTTCACACTCTGACTTTCCTATACTATCAATTCATCTTATAGGAGAAGTCACAAATGTTACCCTTTCTCTTTTGATCTCCTTGAAAATAGCCCAGCACTCTTCCTCTAGAATTTTCAAAGGTCTGCATTAATATATACAACGGAATGGTTATAATACTAAAGAGTTACAATAAAAGATTAAATTGAGATTATGGGGTGGGGGGGCAGAAGGGGGATGCCAAGGTGGCAGAGTGGCAGCAAAGACTCACCTAGGCTTTAAGACAAACTCCTTCAGATGCCTCTAAAAAGAGAATTTGAATTAATTTTAGAGTGGCAGAATACAATAGGAGACAGAGTGTGGCAGATTTCTAGCCCAGAACAGCCCAAAAGGTTGATGGGAACTATCTGTTGCACAGTGCTGGAAGAGCACACAGCACATAGGTTGTACCAGCATGGACCCTGCCACAGCAAAGGCAAGCAGGAAGGGGCAGTCTGAAGCAGAAGCAACAGTGCAGATTCTCAAACATATCTGCCTAGGATGGGGACACAGTGGAACTGAGTGAGAGAGGAGCACAGGACCCCTGGTAATAGCAGCAACCACTCTGGAGACTATCAGTCCACAGATTAAATGGCTGTAAGTCACTTACTTGAACTTCCAGAAGTCAAGATGTTGGAATGATCTGTAAATGTTCTACCCCCCCTCTTGTTGGCCCTGAAATACCCACAGAATATTTCCCCAGGAAAAAATCCTGAAATAGTGGGATGAGCTGAAAAGGTAAACAGTCTCTTAGCTAAAGAGGCCAGGAAAATTGCAAAGGAGGGTCCCTCTTGCTGTGGCTGAAGAGAATGAGTGCAGGACCAGAGCTGTGCCAGATAGCTCAGAGAACCAGGAGGAGATCCTGATCCTCAGGATGGTAGAGACAATAAGGGCCAACACTAGGCCCCCAGGTATGCCTTATCTCAGTCAGGACAATCAGGAAAAACTCTGGATAAGGTAGATATGATAGATCTCTGGGGAAAATTGAATGGGGATAGAAAGGAATAAACCTTTTTCTCAGTGGTACATGGAACATATACAAAAATTAACCATGTACTAGGGCATAAAAACCTAACAACCCAGTGCAGAAAGACAGAGATAGTTAATGCATCCTTTTCAGATCACAATGCAATAAAAATTATATGTAATAAAAGACTATGGAAAGATAGACCAAAAATTAATTAGAAACTAAATAACCTAATCCTAAAAATTGAGTGCCTTAAATGTCATAGAAACAATCAATAATTTCATTCAAGAGAATGACAATAATGAGATAACTTACCAAAACTTATGGGATGTTGTAAAAGCAGTTCTTAGGGGAAGCCATCCATAGTCACATAAAACTATTGATTAGAGAGATGCAAATCAAAACATCTCTGAGGTACCACATCATATGTATGAGATTGGCTAACATGGCAAAACAGGAAGATGATAAATGTTGGAGATGTGGGAGAGTTGGAACACTAATGCATTGTTGGTAGAGCTGTGAGCTGATCTGGAGATCAGTTTGGAACTATGCCTGAAGGGCTACAAAAATGCTCACACCCTTTGATCCAGCAATATCACTTCCAGGACTGTATCCCAAAGAAATCATAAAAAATGGCAAAAGGTCCTATGGGTACTAACATTTATAGCACCTCTCTTTGTGGTGACAAAGAACTGGAAATTGAGGGGGTGTCCATCAATTGGGGAATGATTGAACAAGTTGTGCTATATGAATGTAATGCAATACTGTTGTGCTATAAGAAATGATGAATAGGAAAGCTTCAGAGAGGCCTACAAGGACTTATATGAACTGATGCTGAGTGAAAGGAGCAGAACCAGAAGATCATGGTACGTAGTAACAACCACAGTGTGCAAGGAATTTATCTGATAGACTTAGCCCTTCACAGCAATACAAGGACCCAAAACATTCCCAAAGGACTCTTGAGGTAAAATGCCATCCACATCCAGAGAGGGAACTATGGAATTGGAACACAGAATGTTTTCTCTTATGTTTTTTTTTTTTTGGAGGGAGGGGTATTTCTCATGGTTTTTCCATTCCTTTTAATTCTTCTATTCAACATGACTAATGTGAAAATGTGTTTAATGAGAATGTATGTGTAGAGCCCATATAAGATTACATGCTGTCTTGGGGAGGAGGGGGGAAAGGGAGGGGGAGAAAAATCTAAGATTTATGGAAGTGATTGTAGAAAACTAAAAACAAATTAATAATAATAATAAAGATTCAATGGAGAACCTGAAAGTTTCATAAACCTAACAAATTTAAACCTTCACCAGTCTTTCAAGTTCTACCCAAGGCAAGTTTCAGCTTCTCTGTGAAGCCTTCCCTTATGATTCTTTAAAACGCTAATTTCTTTTTCCTAACAATTCCTATAACATTCATGGCATTTAAAATTACTTGGTAATACCTCATGGGCAGCCAGGTTGCACAGTGGCTAGAGTGTTGGAACTGAAGTCAGGAAAACTTGAGTTCAAATCTAGCCTCTGAAATTTAAGAGATTCTAAGTTCTTTGGTTCTATTTGCTTCATTTTCCTTATCTGTAAATTGAGCTGGAGAAATAAACAGCAAAACCCTCCAGCATCTTTGTCAAGAAAACCCCAAATAGGGTCAGAGAGACTGAAATCACAGCACAGCTATTAGGTGACAACTAGGCAGTCAGTTCCATTGCCCTTTCCCAGTACCTAACACAGGATTATGCATACACCAGATGCTTCATATATTTTCTGAAAGAATAAATGAATAAATACTAGCCAACTATGTCAATATTAGCCATGATTTAAACTTGTGTATATATAAAACACATATGTGTACATGTGTATGCTTGTGTGTATGCATGTGTACACACACACTGTAGTCTAATATGTATTCCTGATGGGACATAAGTTTAAAGATATCAATTTCCAAAGTCTTATTATAAAGCCAGTCTCTCATACATGTTTTCAGGAAGTTTGAGTATATGAGTACTGGATTAAATGGTTTTCTTTTGTTTTACATTTTTTGCGTCATATAAATTCCACATTAACAATAGTAAGTAGAGAGTAAAACACTGAATATCTTTTGTTCTGGTCCATAAAACATCCTATCCACTTGAAGTCTTCTGTAAATGTCAAATATGAACAGAAAGATGTGTTCCACCTACATGATTTTATATTTCTTCAACACAGACTTGTCTAGTCTCTTTAGGCTTCTAAAAAAAGTAAAAATCTTAAAGTGATAATGCTAAATATCCATGAATCTAACCAAGTTTTAGACATGATGGATATATTCAATTATTTCAACTATTTGTAGTGTAGTAAATACCTAAATTAATTTTCCTGAGGTCACTTTCAATTAATTCTCTTAAGAACTCATACCTCAAAGGAAAACTAATCAATATACTTGTGATTTATTTATACTGTATTCATCCAGATGCTGTTTCTAAGAGTTATTGCACAGCCAGTATTTTGAGCTTTTAGAAAAGACATTGTCACTTTGAAAAATGTAAATTATCTCAGCCTGAAATATTTAGGTTCTGATAACAAACTGAAGCTATAGATCTGAATGTCCATTTGGCCTCCATCTGAATTAAAAGTAGCTTAGAAAAGAAAAAAAGTGACTAAAATGTACAAGAAGTGAGAATAAAATATGAAAAAAATCATTGCTAATGTGAGGAAATGATCATTTTGGTATATGATGCATGATTAATAAAGTTAACAGAATCTTCTTTGTACTCTACTTAAAGTTCTATTCTATTGTTTCATCATAGTTTAAAGCTGATGCTAGATTCTTAAAGATTATCTCACCTGAAAAAGAGCTCTAGTAGGTGCTACTAAAATGGAAAAAAAATCATATGTGGGTCCAGGAATGTACTGTATGTCCCTATGACCCATCTCCCTAAGTTCAGAGAGATGGATAAGGTTTTCAGGGAGAACTAGCACCTCTGGCCTTCTGAGCTCCTTACAGAATAAGTCAAAGCAATAGCATTCCCCTCCCTTCTCTCTCTCTCTCTCTCTCTCTCTCTCTCTCTCTCTCTCTCTCTCTCTCTCTCTCTCTCTCTCTCTCTTTCTCTCTCTCTCTTTCCCCCTCTCTCTTTATCTCACTCCTTTCATTTTGGATGAGACAAAGTAAGTTTCATAGGATGTGTAGGCATGAATTGTTTCTGATTTCCATCTCAAATCTCATCTTTACTCTAAATTTACCCTTTTCCAAGGTCCTCCTTTTCTATAAAGGAAACTAGTATTCTTCCAGTAACTCAATTTAAGCCCATCATGGTCGTCTTTGACTCATCATTTTCCTTCACCCCAGATGTTCAATCAGGGTACTGTTTGTGAGAGAAAATGAATATTTTTGACAGAAAAGTTGAAATGGTTAACATAAAGTAAAATCTTTGTTTTCATGTATATTAGTAGTTACAAAAATACTTGGTTTCCTTAAAATGTAACAGTAGTCAAAGTAGCTAGTCTGTAGGGAAATTTGTCCAGGAGAAGATATCTCTTGGAAAAAAAGTATTAACTGTGAAATAAGGTCTAGTTGACAAGACAGGTGCTTTCAAACTCCAAGTTTCTATATTTCTGTGTTAGAGGTGGAAGGATAAAAAAAGATAATTCAAAAATATCTGAGTCCTCAGCTGTGTCAATTGAACAGACACAGCCTGCCAAAAAAACATATTAAAAAAAACAAAAACACATGATGTGTACAGTTCTTTATTTCTTCTTTTTGGTTTATCTAACCTTACTCTGCATATATATGTCTCATAAACTCATTCTCTCTCTGTCTCTCTGTTTGTCTCTGTCTTTGTCTATCTTTGTCTGTCTCTCTCCCTCCCTCCCTCCTTCCATCCCTCTCTCTCTCTTTCCCCTCTGTCATTCTCCTTTTCTGTTTCAGAGTCTACCTCAAATTTTGTCTTTGTCTTAATCTTCACCTTTGGCTCATTCACTCTTCCTTCCCTTATACATTTTCTTGTTACTTTAACTGAACATATCTGTTTCACTCTGGAATTTTTCTCCTTAAAGGACTCGGCTTTGAACCTCAGGTTTTGTCTATCCCTTTGATCTTTTGAATCCCTGATATTGCCTTTTCCCTGAGCCACAGCCTTGCTCATATGTTCCAGGGCAGCTAACTGGATACCTTACTTGTAAACCCTAGCGGAGAGTCATCCTTTTAATGATAAGAGCCAATAAGAGATAGCAGAATGGAGTGAAATGAGCTCTTTGACCCTTGTGCTTTTGTTTAGATTTATGGCATCAGCAGTTATTTTGTTAACTGGCATTGGTGATCATTTTCACTCTATTTTTCAATGGTACCATTTGCTTTTTACTGCTGCTAGAAATATTATAACATTTATGCTTAATATAATTCTTGCTGCATAGCCTCAACTCAGAATGGATCTTTGCATTCAACGAAGATCTCTTGAACTCTAAAATTTAATGTGTATCATATTAATAGGAAATGATTAGTCACACCTGGTGATTTCAGATTAGTGTATAGAGTTAGTATTTTATAGAATATCTCACATGAATAAAATATGCTGTTTCCATAGTCCAGGCATCTCAGGGAAAAGGATTTGAGGACTGGAACTCTCTTTTAATTGCATGAAATTTAAGAAGAACAAAATGTTAAATCTTTGAACTAGCGTTTTCTACCAGTGACTAAACTGGCAAAAATTAGGCCAATGTCTTTTTTCTTTTCTTGAGCAAAATTATTTCTTAGGCTGCAGTTATCTGGGGGTAGGTGGAAAGATTTCTATACAAGAAGTCACAAGAAATGAATTTTAGTCCCAACTCCATTATTAACCAGTTGTGTGGTCATGAATATGTCAGTTAACCTCCATGGCTTCCATTTTCTCATTTTTAAAAGTTGAGGCAGTTGAACAAGGTAAGCTCCAAGATAAGCTTCCTGTTCCCTTTAGGATAAGATATAAACTCTTCCGCTTACCTTTTAATGCCTGCGTGGCAGAGTGAAAATTAAACTGGAGTTGGAGTTTGGGTAAAATTCCAGATCGGCCAGTTATCAACTTCTTTAAACTTCATTATTCATCTCTCGCTTCTCTACAACTCTACAGTCCAACCAAACTGACCATTTTGTTGTTCCTTACAAATGATGCTCTACTTTCCATCTCTGTGCCTTTGTTCTGACTGTTACCAAGTCTGGAGAATACTCTCTCCTCATATCTGACCCTTAGTTTCCTTCAAAATTCAACTTGTATATAAAGTTTTTTCCAAGTTCACCCTCCTATCCTAGTACCCTCTCTCAATTGCCTTCTATTTATTTTGCATAGGATAGAAGGTGTGGAGTGGACCAAGGAATCTTTGATCCACCAATTTACTTGATGAAATTATCGGATGGAAGAGTTAGGTAAAAGACACAACGAGACATAAGGGTGCACCCCTTTAATACTTTTACCATTTTCATCTGAAAACTATAGGAAACTAGGCTGAAAATTAGCAACAATGGATTTGACAGCTTTACTCCTGGCAAAGGATTGCTTGGGTGAAAGTTTAAAAGCAGAAGATTTGATATGAGTCAGTCAGGAAGGAGATTTGCTCTGAGAATAGAATTTGTGCTTCATCTTTCTGCTTTTGTCCCTTGGAAAGTTCAGGAAAAAGCAAGAAGGTGTTTTACCTTCTTCCTATACCATTGACAACAGCATTATTCTGCAGAAATATATAGCAGCATACAAGGAAACAAGACATTTCTTGAAAAGTTGAATTAGTATGAGAAGACAAGAACAGTCAAGAATTTGGTTTCTGGAGATTGAATCTTCCCTAAGACCTGGCAGCATTGGGGCCAGGTCTCCTTTAGGTCCTAAGTTCTAAGCTACAAAATTTATGTTTGGATATCAGTTAAATCCTAAACTGGAAACTATGGAAATCCCAGCTAATCTGTGCTCAGTCTTAGAGGAGTTTTGAGGGCCCAGTGTATCTAATTACCCAAAAATGATGCCATACCTTACAAGAACTCATTTAAGGTGAGAAAAATATTTTTTTATTATGTTAATAACCAATTTTATATACAGGACCCACAGATCTTTTTGATTATTAATAACCAATTATAAATAGGTTAGTTATTAGTAGAATTTTTTCTCATTTTACTTCCTCATTCAAAACCCAGTCCTTTTGAAGGACAGAGCTGACAATGAGACTTTCTCCTCAATCTTGAGTGGTATCCCACCCAAATGGGAGAGCTTATTTCTGATTAAAATGCAAAGAGAAGCTAACCTAGGTTAATTCTGTTCCATAGTTCAAGAATTTAAATGGTATGGGTGGAGACAGATTTCCTTTGTCCAGATAGTTGGAGGCAATAGAATCTCATCAAGCCAAATTCTCCGCAGGAAGAGCTAAAGACATTGTGTCTACCTACTCATCAATTGTTAATCACTCAGAGTTGATTTTTGCCCTGGCGGGGGCACTTCCTTTTCCAAAGATATTTAAACATTCAATTAGCCTCTACACGGGGTCTTTGGTTACCAGAGAAGACACTGAGGTCAATTTATTATTTGCTAGTTTAATGAATAAACTGATTATTAATTACCCAGAAACTCTGTCTCTCAGGCTTTTTCTTTCTTCTCAAAGTATTTGAGGAGAAGATAAGGGTAGGAAGATTCTTGAGGGCTGTATATAAGTCACTTTAGCCACATGTATTCCTTCAGTGTATGTTTCCATACTTGTGAGATGTATGTATGGATTTTCAGAGATGTAGTATGCCCATTAGTAACAGCTTGAGAGCCATAGTTTGAGGGATTTAAACATACAGAGTATCTGTAAATTGGGGTAGTTGTCCCCTGGAACACCCAATCTCTCTCTCACTCTCTTCCTTTACAAACATACAGACTTATAAAGCAACATATTAGTACTCTCAATATTCTATTGTACTGTAATAGATTTTGTTAAATGTTTCTGTAATAGCAAGTAAAGTAGTATCTTTTTCTGTTTTTGTATAATGAAGAAGTATAATGCTTCTATGTGAATGTGACTGAGGAGGATCTTTCCCACCCAATGATGGGCCTTCCCATCTTGGAAAGCTTGATTACAGGAGTTTTGCAGGAGGATGCAAAGTAACTTTTTTGTTTTTCTATTGAGGCATTGGGTCAGAGGATCATGCCCTCTGTCTCTAAAACGTCTATAAATACTCTGAGGGTAAAGTTTTACTTTGGGACTAATTTTTTTGTAAGAGTGTTTGTTGGGCCAGATGAGGACTCTGAGAAACCACTAAAGAGACCCCTGGCTTTGAGAACAGAGATGTCGTGCTTCCCTCTCTCATAACCAGTTAGATAGCTGTACCTGTCTGTTGAATTATAATCAGACAGAAGAAGCCAGTTTTGTTGATTCCTTTGGGTTCAGGATGTTGAATCCCCTGAACTAGGTGAATGACATACGTGCTTGCCTAAAGGATTGATACATGTGCTTGACTGAAGTGATTGTTAACCCCTCAAAAGTTGCCTTTCCTTTTATAAATGCAGATCTAAGAACCTGTAATAGCAGCTCCCATGTGTATTTTGGGGTGCTTACTGTTACACTTTCCTAATTACATTTTAATCTGGTTTGGACTGCACTCTGGATAGTTGTAGGTTGCATAACACCTCTCTGGTTTTAAAGTCTTAACACTAGCAGCTAGGGGGTGCAGTAGATAGAGTTGGACTTTGAGTCAGGAAGACCTGAGTTCAAACATGTCCTCATTTGCTTACTTACTAGCTTTTATGGCTCAGGTTAAATCACTGAACCTCTCTGCCTATGTTCCCTCCTCTGTAAAATGGAGATAATAATAGTACCTACTTTACAAACTTCTGAGGATCAAGTGAAATAAAAATTGTAAAGCATTTTATAATACTTTAAGTGCTATACAAGTGCCAGTTATTATTATTATTTTCAGGGCTGCTTATCCACCTTTGGTGTCTACCTTTACCCAATTCTTACCTGTGGATCCAAGAAGCTATAAGATTCTCATAAGTCACCCCCTAGTAAACCCTCTCAGACATATGGACTAAACCAAGTTGAGGGTAACCTACAAGTCTCTAACTTGTCGATAAGTTAAAGAAATGTCTACCTCAAGCAAATCTTCTTCTGGTACAATGGGTGAATGAAAAAATTGTTTCCAATGTCTGTGAAGGCAACTGAAGCAGGTGCTGTGGAGAGCTTAGAGCTTGGTGAGACATGGAAGACAAGAAGATCTTTCACTGCATTACAGGCCATCTCCAGCTGTCCTAATTTTGTCTTGCCACCATACTTGGATCACTCCAGATGAGAGAGTAAGGCTGATGCCTTTGTGCTACTTTGCCTCACTTAAATCCATTTCACTTACAAGTCAAGATATAACCTTTGATATCATTGCTTCTCTTTGAAAATGAAAGACAAACAAGAACAGCCACTTGTCTTTTGTGATAAAGGTTTTCCTTTCTATCTTCCTCACTGCTATTATATGTGGATCTGTCTTCAGTACCCCCTGGCCCTGGAAGTCAAGAGTTTGTGTAGAATGTCTTGAGTTTATTCATGGTCCGCTATCAGACTTCATCACCTTCAGGGCCACATTAAAGAACATATCTAAGGAAAGAGGTAAACCATGATAAGAAATCCTACATTTTGGGCCTGTCTCTACATGATTAAACTCAATGGCCCTGACATTAGTGAAGAATGCCTAATAGGGAACATCTTCATGACAAGACCACAAGCCATTTTCTTAGATCTGCTTATAAAAATCTTTTGCCTATTCTAGATATCATCTTATTTTTTCACTGAGGGGGATGCATAAAGTTAACAACTCCAGAAGTTGTACCTCTGTCAAAGAAGCCTTTAACTGCTGTCATGCCCAGAAAGACTATTAAACACAATAAAATAGCTCCAGGACCCAGTTTTTCAGAATTAAGAGTGATTACAAGCATAAATTTTGTCAACCTCTAGGCTTCCTAAGAGAACCATCCTTGGCAGTAAAATTTTGAAGCTACTAACCAGTGAATAGCCACTCTGGGCACATAGGACTCATATATATATATATACATTTTTTTTTAATTCCAGATTATAAACAGATAAACAAACTACAACTATTTCAAACACAAAATTATGACTAAGCTCCTGCCACCATTGGGTATCAAAATAATAAAGGGAAAAGCATAAAGCAGGTACCAATGCCACAATCTAGCCACCCCAGAAAGCTTTTAAGAGTCACACTGAATCTAATTCCCATTTCAAAAGAAAAACAATAAACAAAAGGCCGGAAGCCACCAGAGAATTAGACTCTTCCAAATTTTGTCTCAAAGGAATTCAAGGCGTCATTAAACTGAAGGCAAACTACGGTATGACCAGAGGAAATAAATACAAGCCTTCGTATTTTTAAAAGTCCTGGATGTACTCAGCCAACTTACTTACTGAGCCTACCCTTTTGATATCTATTCTGGAAAAACAAACAAACAAATTAGCTATTAGAGTCTGAGAAAGAGCTCAGAAATGACTATTTATTTTTTCCTCTTTTATAATTGTTATAAAATTGCCTTTTGTGTGTGTGTACCATTTCCATTGGAAAAGAACCAGAGAGTCCCCAAAGTTTAAAGGAATAAAGAAGTCCCAATTCTTTAATCCTGATGATTAAAAAGTGCACAATTTGATTTCCATTCACTTCTTCAATCTAACCTTTCCTCATTCCTATATGTTCTTTCTGAATCATTCTACTCTCTTTTATACATTTCTATCTGCTTTTGCTATTAACTTTTCTTAGAATGTCTTTTCTCTACTTACATAAATTTTACTTACTTATTAGGTCCAAAATACCTAAGAAGAACTTTCTTAATGTTCTCTCCCCACAATGAATTCTGAACTCTTCAAGCCTTTGATATCCATAGAAATCCTTTGGCACTTAATATAGCATTTCTATTAAATTTTGTTGTACATACGACCACCTGTGTCTCCAGTAAGACCATTTTTATCCTAGCTCTGTCATTTATTTGATATTTGGGGAGTCTCTTGACCTTGGTGACTCTCAGTTTCCCCTTTGTAAAAAACAGGGAGTTGGTCTATAGATAATCATCGAAGTCAAATGCTTAAAGTCTGATCTAATGACTTCCCTGTTTGACTGGATTTTAGGTTTCTTAGAAGCAAGAATTATGTCATATGGGTTTGAATCCACTCTGATTTTGTATTGCAGACTTTACAAAATTGAGGATGATAAAATAGATTGTAGCAAAACATTTTCTCTCAAGTTCTGTAACTCAGAATGATGCGGGGTTGTAGAATTTTAATAGCTTGCTACAAGCTACTTAGAGTTATATATTACTCACAAGACTTCCAGATAATTTGCCACTGCTGGACAATATGAGATTTGGGGCTAAAATTTGTTTGAAAAGAGATCTATGATTGCAATAAGTCCTTATCATCTAGCAAAGCTTTACGCTCTGCTTCTGAAGATACCAGTTAGTTTCTTGTGTTGAGCAGAGTAACAAGAAAAAAAAGACATTGACTCTATTGTGGATTATTATGATGAAAATTATATTAAATTTTATCATATGATATATCAGTTTCAATGTTAAAGCACTACTTTGTTGCCTCTGCTTGGCACTGAAGTCACCTGATAGCTTCTAACAATATTTAAGTAGAGGGAAAACAAATTCTGCCAGACCCTATTAAACTAGGAAACTTTCATGTATGGGCCCAGTGGCCCATACTGTGGGTATTATATTTGAGGATTGCCTTAGCAAAGTATAGAGAGAGTTCATTAGCAAAGGGCTCTCAGTAGTTGAAGTAGACCCTAGAAGCCAGCTAGTCCAATTTCTTCATTTGTATGAGAGACAGGGTAGTTAAGGGGTCAGCTCAAAGTCATACAGGCAGTGTTATAACAACTTTTTTTTGTTCAAGTAAAAGGCATAGGAAAGTTGTAATTTGTGTTCATGGAGAACACATATCCATGTTGATGAAATCCTGGATAAAAAAATATTTGAAGAAACACATACTAATACAGTTCAAGAAATAAATGTCCTCCAGGGTTATTATTCTTTGACTTTGTCTGTTTCTATCTGATGGAAGGCACTGACAAAACTTTTTAAAAATCAAATAAATATTTTCAAATATCTGGACATTTTGTAACAGACAAAGCAATTTATTCATTTATATGTTTCATACTTGTGTTTTTTTATGTAGACACAAAAAATTAACCACATATATGTGTATGTGTGTTTTTGTATATATACACATACACACACACACACACTTAAAACACTATATCTCAATAGGTATAGTATTTTAAATCACTTACAAATTAATGTAAGTGAGAATTCAGGACTTCCTATTCGAGTTATATCATGTTTCCTAAATGTACAAATAACCTGGGTGGCAAGGTGACATTTCCTCATTTTAAAAATTCAATTTTATGATTTCTTCTTTGGAGAAAGATGTACATTATGTAATAATGACTTGTTGCTTCTTAATGCCTATCCATTATTACTGTTTACTCTTTTTATCCAGGTAAGCCATGCTTCCAACACATAACACTCAACTTATTATTGGACAATATGGTTATCCAGTAATTAAGTAGATAAATTTGTCATTACAATACTTAGTACTTTACACATAGTGACTTATTTGGGGTTGGTAGGAACAGTATTATCATCTCCATTTTATAGATGAAGAAATGGAGAAATTGAATTGCTTGAGGCCATTCCATTACAGAGGCAGTTATAGAAATGAGACGCTCCTGAACGTTAGAGGTTAGTACCAACTGCTCCAAGTTTTTTATTAATTGCCTTTATTGAAAGCCTGTCCATTTCCTGAATGCCTCCAGGAGCCTGCACAAAAGCATCAAAATAAACAAATTAAGTGAAATAGCTGTATCAATCTATTAAAGAAAAAAGTTTCTCTCAACATGGAGAAATACTATGACAAACACAAAGTCAAATGTGACAAGATTTCTCAGCGAACTGCAGAGATATTACTTTTTAGTATTTCCTTCAGTGAAATGGATTTTAAAGTTCTTCTCTGAAATGGACCCTAACTCTCGTATGTAGTATGGATGGGAAATGTGGCTTTCTGAATAGTAGAAGGCTGTCTTTGAATACAACATCTTTGGCTTTTTTTTAATATATTTTATAAGTTAATTTATTTATTTTTAACTGTCAACATTCACTTTCACAAATTTTAAATTTCCCTCCTTTTCTCTCCCTCCCTTCCCAAGACAGCATGCAGTCTCATATGATCTCTACAAAAAAAAAAGTTCCTATTAAACAAATGTTCACATTAATCATGTTGTATAGAAAAATTAGAAAGAATGGAGGAACATAAGCAAGAAAAAAAACAAAAGGAAAATAAGTTAGTCTGCTTTGATCTGCATTCAGCATCCCTATTGCTTTCTGTGAATGTGGATGTCAATTTCCACCATGAGCATTTTGGAATTATTTTAGTTCCTTGAGTTAGTGAGAATAATTAAATCTATCAAAGTCAGTCATTGCACACTATGGTGTTACTGTGTACAATGATTTGATTCTGCTCACTTCATTCACCATTTTAATGTTTAAACAAATTATTAAATATCAGGTACTATTCTTCCATAGAAAAGAAAACATACTAAAAATGATTTCACTTAAAGCAGAGATAAATGGATTTGGGGTACCTGGAGTCCAACTCATAAATCTGTCACTACCTGGGAGACCTTGAGTAAATCACTTTACCTCACTGGCTCTTAGTTACCTCATCTATAACATGAACTACATGGAACTTTAGATTCTGTCAGCCCCTAAATCTATGATCCTATGACAGTATAATCTTTTCTTAATCAATAATAGATTACCAAAAATAAATCTTATATTATGTTTTGTATGTCTTGTCTTCCAAGACAGAGGAAAAACAAACAAGGAAGGAAGGAAGGAAGGAAGGAAGGAAGGAAGGAAGGAAGGAAGGAAGGAAGGAAGGAAGGAAGGAAGGAAGGAAGAAAAAAAGAAATCTAGCCAGTAAACCCCAAGTTGACTGGGCAGCTTCTGGCCATCAAAATTGACCTTCCTTTGGCGAGGAGGAGAGAGAGAGGAAGAGAGAGAGAAAATGAGCTAAGTTTTCCAACTAGTTGTGTCCCTGATCAGGCAATTCAGTCTCCTCACAGGTTGTGTTTGTCCTTCATTTTCAAAGAAGACCATTGTGATGGCAAGTAAAGTAGTATCTTTTGCTGTTTTTATTTTAGTATTATCAAGAAGGGTAATGCCTCCATTTGTTCCCGGATCCATGGCCATTTAGACTGCAAGGTGGATTGTAAGGGTAAGCAAAGTAAGGTCTTTTGCTGTTTTTGTTTTACTAAAAGTGCCTCTGAATAATGTGATTAAGGAGGATCTTTCCCATCCATTGTTTGGTCTAGGAAAATTTGTAGGAAGACCTACAGCCTTTTTTAATGAGGCACTTGTTCTCAAGGGAAGTGAAGTACTCTAGCTCTAAAAAAGTACATAAGACTCTGAAGTGTGGTTTTACTTTGGTGCTTTTTGGAAGAAGGTTTGTGTGCCAGGTGAGACTCTGGGAAGCTGCTAAGCAGCACCCCCGACTTTGAAAACTCAGATGTTAGTTCTTCCCTCTCTGGTAAAGACATATGTATGTTAATGGTCAGACAGTTGGAAGCATATCTGTTGAGTTTTGATTTCTCTGTATTTTCCCTGAAGTTCAGGGTTCTGTTTTCCCCCCTTAAAGTAACTGATTGATACATGTGCTTGATTAAAGTGATAACTGCTCAAAAGTTTCTTTTCATTTTAGAAAAGCAAATCAAAGAACTCATGATAGCAGGCCTCCCTGTGTATGTTGGGGTGCTTACCGTTGCAACAATAACATCAGGGAAATGATGACATGACTTGTAGTTGTCTTTGATTTGTGTGAGGGAGGGTTGTGCAAGGTCATCAGTCTCATTTTCTCCTCCAGAGCCATCTGGATTCAGGGACCAGATATTCATCAGGATGACTGGAGATGGCCTGGGATGCCATGGGAGACCCTGGTCCTTTTAGGCTAAGGTCTTTTCAGGTATTCACTTAGAGTGAGGTAATGTTCCTTCAGTGAATAGGCCTATTTAAGAAGTGAGTCAAGTTAGAAGGGAAAGACCCGCAGGGTTGCTGTCCAATGGCCAAAAACTATGAACAGGCAATTTTCAGAAGAAATCAAAGCTATCTATAATCATGTTAAAAATATTCTAATCACTATTGATTAGATGAATGCAAATTAAAACAAATCTCTAAGGTACCACCTCACACCTATCAGAAATGACATGCTAGAGGGGGTAAAGATAAATAAGTACAGTAAGGAAATGTTGAAAAAAAAGTGAACTAGTTCAACCATTCTGGAAAACAATTTAAAACTATTCCCCAAGGGCTATAAAACTGTGCCTACCCTTTGACCCAGATATGCAGCTACTAAGTCTATATCCTAAAGAAATCAAAGAAAAAGAAAAAAAAATTGTTCCTATGTATAAAAAATATTAAAAGCAGTTCTTTTTGTGATGCCAGAGAATTGGAACTTTAAGGGATACTCTTCAGTTAGGGAATAGCTAGATAATGGCATATTATTGTGAAGGAGTACTATTGTTCTATAAGAATACTGAGGGAGGAGAGGTTTCAGGAAAACATGACAAGACCTATATGAACAGATGAAAAGTGAAGTGAGAAGGTCCAGGAGATCTTTGTGCACAGTAACAACAATGTTGTAATGATGATCAATTGTGAAAGACTTGGTTACTCTGATCAATAATGATCCAAAATTATTCCAAACGACTCATTATAAAACAATGCTATCCTCTTCCAGAGAGAGAACTGACAACTCTGAGTACAAATTAAAGTATAATTTTATGTTTCTTGCTCTTTTTGGAAGTATGGCTAAGATGAAAATATGTTTTGTGTGTTTTCACATATATAATTGCTATCATATTGCTTACTTTCTCAGTTTATAGGGAAAGGCATGAGAGGGAGGGAGAGAATTTGTAATTCAAAATTTAAAATGAAAAAAAAAAACTGTCTATGATAACAGATAAAATCCTCAACTTGACACTTAAGCCCTTTACACTTTGGCTCTAGCTTACCATTTAAAATGGATTGGCCATTCTCCTTTTTATGTATGCTGCATTACAGTCAAACTTGCCTATTTGTTATTCCTTGAATACCATTTATCCATCCACCAATCATCCTCCAAAACTCAGCTCATATGTCACATCATGATAATAATTAATAAAATTAGCAAGAAATACAATAATAATAGTAAAATAGCCTTTACATAGTGCTTACTGTGTACTATGTATTTTATAATTCATATCTCATTTGATCTTTATAGCAATCCTAGAAGGTAGGTGCTATTATTATTCCATTTTATAGATGAAGAAATTGAAGCAAGCAGAGGTTAAGTGACTTGATCAGTCATTCAACTACTAAAGGTCTGAGGTTGGATTTGAACTCAGGTACTCCAGACTGAATGCTGATACTATTCACAATGTCACCTGTCTTTCTTTATCCCCCAACATGCTATTCTACTTAGATGATCTTGTATATCTTCAAGTTTATTTGCAAAATTTTTTAGTCTTTATATCTCCAGGCCTTAGCATAATGCCTTACCTATAGCTGGCATTTAATAAATGGAATTCAATTGAATTGAACAGGAACGTAGACAATGATTGTCTAATTTTAACTAGTCATTTTAATATATAAGTCACTTGATTAAACACGTGTAGAAAAAGTATTGTATTGTAGACCCGTGACAATGCTACAGATCAATAAAGCCAGTTGTAAGTTTATAATTATATGAAAAAATAAGACTGTATCTTTGATCACTTGCTTCATGACTTCCATGTCCTTGCAGACTTAAGGTCTATTTATATTTTATGAGTTTAGCAATCTTGGTAACTAAATGTGGGGCATGTAAAATAAAACTTAAATCATTGTGTGCTTTCCTCACAATCCCAGATATCACCTGGCCTTTGTTTCAAATTGTGTCTTATGAAGGAAAAATTACTTTTAAATGAGTATGTCTGAATCCTTACCATCCATTATACTAGACAAAATATACCCAACATAAGTGTGTACTTTGTTAATTTATGTGAGCAAGCAAATCAATTATGGTGCTTAATATGTTGTTTATTTTATAATGCTTTAATTGTGTAGCTTTTAGAATACTTCAAAAATAGTAACAGTGACTAACAGAAATCTAGAACTCCATTTCCTGTTTGGTATTGTGGTTCTTTGGAGAGTAAAGTTAGAAAAAAGTTGATGAAGTTAAATTAAAAGATACAATTTTCTATAAATATAAATTTATTAAACTGTATTTTAATACATTTAACTGTTACTTCTCCTCTCCTCGTCCTTCCCCCCACTGTTTCTTATTTTGGCAAAGTCAATAAAAACATGTGCAATGTTCACACTTCAGTATTCTCATTTCTACAACTCAAAGTAAGTTTTCTGAACACAGTTCAGGTTAACTTACATGTTGTATTACATAAGGCCAATTTTTTTCATAAATTATTCATTTTCATCCATAATTTAGATGGAAAGACTTGCAACATGATTTTACTACCTATCCCTTGAAAAATATGTATGCTTCTACAAAAAAAGTTGGATGAGCAAGTGAACTTCTTCCTGCAGTATAATGAGGGCTATTGGCACTTTTAGATAAAAAAAAAAAATAGGATAGAAAAAAATAGCAAAGTCAGTGATAAATTAAATATTTTTTAAGAGTGATTTGAGAAACCATTAAAATGTTATAGGTAGAAAAATAATGTAACATCTTCATGCATCTGGGAGACATCATCTTATAGACATTAAACACCTAAGCAAATAGACAATGTCAATTTAATTTTTAAAAAATCTGTCTGGTCAGATGTTATATTGATTTGACCATAAATTTAACTGTAGCCAGTGGAATGTCATTGACAAGATATTGGATTATGACACTGGATATGACCTAATCTGTTCCATTCTCCAAGTTCCATGGGTAAATTGTTCTCTAGAAAAATGTGTGAAATGTTAGCTTTGTCAGATATATTATATATGAAATGAAACTTTTTCTAAATAAAAGAAAAAAACTGATTTTTTTCCCATGCTACAGCAAGCATGTGAATGCTTGGAAATAGCTAAAACCATAATAATAATACATTTCTAGTATGCACTACTTCATAATTATAAAGGAAAATATACCTATAACTTTAATGTTATAGGTATATCTGTCTATATGTGTGTGTGTGTATGATATCTCTTTAGATGTTGCTTCTAACCTTGTACAAGTCACATCACTTCCCAGAGTCTCAATTTCCTCATCATAGATGGTTGGCCAAGAAGATCTAAGGTCCTTTAGATAGACTTATGAATTTAATTATTACAGAATGAGAGTGTATTTTGATCATTAGATGAAGAAACTGAGGCCAAAGTGGTAAAGATTTCATTTCAAATACATATGTTTATTCTCCTCTCCCCATCACTGCCTTATCATGGTGGAGAGGTTTGCATAGATCAGTGAAATGGTCTGTCATGTAGATATGTCATAGCAGAGAGTTCTGACAAAAGGTGATCCACTGGAAAAGAAAATGGCAAGTCACTCTAGTATCTTTTGCCAGAAAAGCCCATGTCCAGTACTACAAACTGCTGAAGATGAAAACAGCAGGCGTGAAATTAAAAAATGCTTGCTTCTTAGAAGGAAAGCTATGGTGAATCTAGACAGCATACTAAAAAAGATGAGTCATCACCTTGCCAACAAAGGTCCCTATTGTCAGAACTATCGTTTTCCATTAGTAATATATGACTGTGAGAGTTGGAAAATGCTGAGGAAAAGGTTAGCACTGTGGAATGGACACTTGAATTGTTGTCCTAGAGAAGACTTCTGAGAGTCTCTTGGACAGTAAGCAGATCAAATCAGTCAATATTTTTAAAAAATTAATTCAAGCTATTACTGGAAAATCAAATACTGAAGCTGTAGCTTAAATACTTTGGCCACATAATAAAAAGACAGGACTCACTGAAAAAGACTGTGAGGTTGGGAAAATTGAAGGCAAAAGGAAAATGGTATACAAAGAAGGAGATAGACAGTTGGTGTCATGGAATCAACGAACATACAGTTGGACAGACTTTGAGAGAAGTACAGTGTAAACAGACCTGGCATGCTATGGTCTATGGGAACACCAATAGAGCAAATCTTTAACATTGCTTCTCCTTCCATTTCACTTTTTCTGTCTCTCCCTGTTTGCATCCTGCCCCCTCCCTTCCAGGGATCCTGCAGCTGATAATACACTAGCTTCATTTCAATTAATTAACCAATTAGATTAATATGCTGATAACATCTTATTTTTTCAAAAAATGTAAGCAAGATACTAAATATACATACATATACACATACATATATACATATATATACACACACACAGCACAAACATATATAAATATAAACAAAGCCTACCTATATAAAACCTTCATTATTAACAATTTCTACATCACTTTCTTAAGTCTAAACAGTCAACGAAATAAGTGAAATTCTGATTGATAATGTTTGTCAGTTTTCTAAATATAAGTCCTCACACTAATAATTTAACAATTGATTCTCCTGAATGAAGCAATGAGAACTGACTCCAGCTCACTCCTTCCCCCTCCCTCAATCTCTGTTTTCTCCTTACCTCTCTCTCTTCCCCTCCCTTTTTTTTTGCTTTTCCCTTCCTCTCTGTCCCTCTACCCCTCTGTGTATCTCTGTCTCTGCCTCTGTTCCTTTGTGTCTCTGTCTATAATTAGTCTTCTCTCTATTTCTGTCCTCTTTTGTCTGTCTCCCCCACTCCCAATAATTTACTTTTGCTTAGGATTGTCTAGCTTGGTGCTTTTTGTTCTTACACTATTATTTCTTATTCATACTGTGGGAGTTTTCATTATAAGAGCTATGAGGGGATAATGATTGCATTTGTTTGAAATGTGATTAAAAAGAATCAATAGCTGGGCAGATGAAATTTGGAAGAGGACAGTAAATGGCTGGATTACTAGGTCATTGTCAAGGTACAGAAATTACCTTAATGTATTTATCTTAGATAGTCAAGAACTTAAAAAGCAGCCTCATTAGAGTCCAGGACTATCTCTAGTTTGGCTAAGAGCACAGAAATGAAGATAAGACAGTCATTTAAAAAAACTACATTCCTTAAAAGCTCAGTTAAAATGGGCCTTCCCTGATCACTCCAGCTGCCCATGCCTTTCCCGCAGAAGTAAATGAGGGAGGGAGAGAGAGAGCGAGACAGAGAGAGACAGTGAGAGAGACACAGAGACAGAGACAGTGAGAAAAAATGTATGAGTGAGTGAATGAGTGATCGAATGAGTGAGTGAGTGAGTGAGAGGCACTATTTAAAGCAGTGGATAAATTGCCAAGTCTGGAGTCAGCAAGCCCTGAGTTCACATCCAGCCTCAGATACTTACTAACTGTAGTTTTCTGGGCAAGTCATTTAATCCTCTTTGCTCAGTTTACTCATCTATAAAATAAGCTGGAGAAGGAAATGACAAACCACTCTACTATCTTTACCAAGAAAACACCAAATGAGGTCATGAAGAATTGGACATGACTGAAGTGACTGAACAACAGTGTGTATATGTCTATACTTAGATGTATAATAATTTATATATTTACATGTTTTCATGTTTTCTCAACCAATAGAAGTTCCATGAGTGCAGGCAGCATTTTATTTTTTATCTAACATTTAGCAGCTATTTAATGAACATTAATTGATTGACTTAACCACATAATACCCCTAGAAGGATATCATTATTAAAAATAATAACTTTTGTTTTGTTTCAGGGAGAAATTTGGGTCATTAAAAGAACTTTGCAATTTTCCAAAGATATCCAATCTACTCCATTTGACTCTTAATTCTGGGTCAACCTGCCTTCTCCTATTCAACTCTGTGTAAGAAAATTGCATCAGAAAGGATATGAAGCCCTACATGTCTAGTAAGAAGATTTAAAGATGAAAGTTAAGACTGAATCATGTAGTGCCTCAGAGTTGAAATACTGACTATACCAATTAATTGTAGCTAAATGTTACTTTTGGAAGGGGTTACTTTTTGGAAATGGAACAGAATGGCTGAATTCAACATTACTTTTTAAATCAAGTGTTAGACATTTTCTTTCAGATTCAGTGTTTTTATTTATTCAGTCAGGTTTGTGTGTATAGGGAAAGACTAATTCTAATAAGTTATATAAAGATTTTACATTAGAAAGAAAGTCTAAGAGGAAGGTCATTTCATTATAGACTTATTTAATTTTGCAATTGTATCTCTTTCTGTATTATTCTGCATGCCTGTTATTGATCTTTGTTGTCTAAGCTTATTGTCTAGATTTTTTTAGTAATAAAGGAACTTGTTTCTGAATAGAGAATACAGCATTACATATTTTATTATGGGATTTTACATCTGGCATGATCTCATAGAATCATGCTGATTTTTTATAGTTATTTTTTAAAAAGTGGCTGTTAGAAAAGTGCTTAGGAAAATAACTATAAAGAAGCAATGATGATCTTTCTTCTGTTACTGAACTGAAATACTGTAATACCATGTCTACTGAGCATAGCTATTTTATGATAAATGCCTCTTTCTGCTTCTTTTTTCCTTAGGTAAAAAGGACAGTGACTCACCAGCTACTGTGCTGTAGTGCTGAAAAAAAAAAAAAAAGGTTTTTTTATCTAGTTCTCTTAAGTTTAACTTTCTGTTCAGAAACATCATCTTGACCTGAATGTGATTGTCCTCAATGAAGACAACCACTTCTATTAAGCCAAACACCTTCTTTTAAAGAGATGTTCATTAGTGTCTAAGGTGTTGTTTTTTCTTTTTCTGAGAACATGATTTCTGTGCACAGTCAGAATTCTGACCAAAAACACTTCTAAATTTGCAATTGAATTTGGGCAGCAAGAGCTGCTGGTGGTGACAGGAAAGTCTATTCTTTCTCCATAATGATTTTTTTTCCCTTCAGTGATGGTTAAGAAGACTGATTGGTATAAAAGCAGATATGGTGTTTTGCTGGAAACTGATAATTCCAAGATTCTTGAGCTCAGGGTTTGAACTAGGCTATCTCAATCAGTGTCTGAAGAAAGATGTTAGTTGAGGTGGTGATATTAGTGATTCAACTTCCTTGGGATATGCTGCCTTCTATCTCTTCCTCAGGGTGTCATGATGCTTCTGCTAGGCTGACCCACCTGCAAAGAGTAGCATTTGATTGGTCATTTAACTTGTTCAGTCACTCTCCAATGGATCAGCACCTCCTTAATTTTCAGTTCTTAGCTACTGCAAAAAGATCTGCTACAAATCATTTTGTAACTAATGGACCAATTTTTTTGGGAGGGGTGCAAAAACTTTTAAACTGTATATTATCTCTATACTTTATTTGCTTGTGAATTCTTCCCATATCCATAGATCTGAAAGATAATTTCTTTTGTGTTCCTATAATTTGTTTATGGTGTTACCTACTATAACTCTGTCATGTATCCATTTGGAGCTTAGTTTGTACAGGTAATAAGGGGGAGGAAAGGAAAGCTATTCCCAAAAACCAACACTGCGTTTGGTAGCCAGCTTAATAAGTAAATCAATATTGGTGGTATTATAATTTTTGTTATGTTGGTTGACATATAAATAGGGAATTAATATTTCTCAAATTACTTAGGTTTATTTTTATTTCTGTAAAAAAGGTATTTTGTAGTTGTGTTCATGTATTTACTCTATGTGTCTTGGCAGATAGAACACCAATGATGTTTTATAGTCTTTAATTAATTTAAATAAAATTTCTCCTTTTGTTTTCTTCTTCATGAGATTTGCTGATGATATGTAGAAATGCTCATGATTTCAGGGGGTTTATTTTATTTCTTTAAACTTTACTAATCTTATGAGTTGTTTCAATTAGTTTTAGTTGACTTTAGAAGAAACATAAACAAAGAAGAATCAAAAACTGATAAATTTATTTCACTTTTGCCTATGTTCACTCTTTTGATATCATTAACTTTCTAAATTGCCATAACTGGCATATCAATCGCTATGTTAAATAGTAGTGGTGATAATGATCATCTTTCTTACTAATGGAAATAGGTAATAAATATTTTTTTCATTACCTATAATGTTTTCTCTCAGTTTTAGACACAAACAAATTACCATGCAAAGAAGAAAAAAAATAAGAATTATATATCCTTATGCTTTGTATTACTTAAACAAATACGCAGACATTAAATTGTCAAAAACCTTTTCCAAACATATTGGTGTAATAAATAAATGTGTTTAAATTATGTTGTTATATTTATAATCTATTGTGTTAATAGTTTTTCTCATTTTGTACAAGCCCTGAATTCCTGATTTAAATTCAATTAGATAAGATGAACACACACACATATACACACACATATATGTATATATACATTCATACATACATACACACACAAACACATATGTGTGTGCATATATATAATATATAGCTCTTTTTCTTGATGTTTTAATTATATGGTCAATTTATTAAATTGTTCTTTGTAATTGATGAAGATATGTGCATATAGATATATACACATATCTCTCTACATGTGTGTACATAATTATGTCCATGCACACATGCATATATACATATACAGAGAGAGGAGAGAGAAAGAGATATCACTGAGTTAGAATCACTAACGTATTCTCTGTCTGGTCATTTTGTCCTCTAATTCTAAGAGATTTGGGCAATTTTCATTTGTGATTTCTGGAAATATGGCATTCACACTCTGCCACTATATAGGGGCAGAGAAGTCATGATTTTGATATTTCTTATATTATCTCTCCTTGACTTTTTTTTAAGGTCTTTTAAAATTTTACATATATATTAGTTTTTTCAATAATTTTGCTTTAGTTTTTCTTGGTATCTCATGAAGTTGCTTTCTATGTGGCCTATTCTAATTTTCAGGGAATTCTATTAATTCTAAAGTTTTATTCCAGTTTCTTCTAAGGTACTGATTCTACTGGCTATTTTCCCCCTCCATAGCTATTCAATTGGCTGTCTCATTTGGTTTTATGCAAATATTCTAGCTATATGTTTTTCTTAGAGGTTCTAATCAGACTTGTTCTGTACTTACTCTCTTATTCATGGATTGGTCCTCAAACTTTCCTTAATTCAAATTATTACATAATGGTGTTTGGGGTTTTATCATTTTCTTTTTTCTACTCACATCAGTACCTCATTTTCTGTATTAAAGTTTTATTCTTAGGTCAACTTTGCTCTTCCACTATTGGCTAATGTAGTCTGGGCCTATTTGATCCTAAATTTAATGGTGAAGAATAAGCATTGCCTTCAATAAGAATTTTCCGAGTTGGTCTCAGCCTCCCTGGATGCTCTTCTGGTCCTCTTTATTACCATGGAATGAGTTCCTGGATCTTCACTCATAGGACAGAGTTTCTCATCTCCTCACCCAAAGGGAAGCAGAGTACCTAGGTGACTGGCAATGACCAAATATTTGTAAAGCTAAGCACTTTGATCTAATTTGATCCTTCCCATAACCCAGGGATGCAAATTCTATTGTTATTTCCATTTTGAAATTTAGGAAAGGGAGACAAAAAGAGATTAAGTGACTTGTCCAGGGTCACAGTAAATATCTGAGGCTTGATTTGAATTCAAACTAACCCCAAGTCCAAAGCTTAATGCTCTCTGCCACCTACCTGCCTGATAATGCAGTTTCACTTTACCTTCCTCCATGCAAAATTGACTCCACTCTCAGCTTCCACAGAAGACCAGCAGTATTATTATTATTTTTGCTGCTTTTTTTAAAAAAATTCTGTTCTAGATGGAGGTTTTTGTCACTAATTCTTTTTGGTTTTCTTTATCATCCTTACACTGCATTTTTCGATCTTTACAGGAGTATGTGTTGGAGATTTCATGCCATTGTCTTCTCTTAATTCCCATACTGCCTATTTAGAATGAAATCCATGCTCTGCAAGTAGATTTGAACTATACTTCTGAAAAAAACTACCATATATGTTGGATTTTTTCCTTTCATTTGAACTGAATTAAATTTTAAAAGCTTCTGAGAAGCTTATTAATTAAGATTTGTTGCTAATAGCAACTAGTTCTGTAATTATAAAAGCTATAAAATAGGTAAGGTTTTATATGCTGGTTAAAATTTATGGCATATTAGATATAATTAATATAAGCAAATGTAAGATTACATTGGTAATATAAAATACAATACAGTACTGTTCGATAAATAAATATATGCATTTTAATTAAACCTAGCATGTTGCAACCACTCTTCTTATGAAAATAAGATACTTGTAAAGAACGACATATCATCAAAGTACATCAGATTGGTGATCAATAAAAAGGAAAAATATGATTTGTGCTATTTGATTATTTGAAGATATGCAACAGACTTGAAGGTAATCTTATAGTTTATTTATTAGTGATTCAGACCCCATCTATGGGACATGAAAAATGGTCCTTGTGTTAGTATCCTAGACAGTTAAAATCAACAAAAACATTTTCACCATTTTTCTGTATAATTAAAGTAACACAATTGTACACTTTGATGATGAATTGTATTGCTTCCTACCAAAAACTGATAATTTGAAGCAGTACCAGATGAATCATTGTTATATAAAGCTCCAGTCACAGAAAATTGGAATCTCAGACTCCTATGGGACCGCAAAGATCAGCAAGTCAAACCATGCTTCAGCATAAATCCTTTCAATAATACTCCTAATAAATAAGTTATTCAGCTTTAATTTGGAGACCTCCAGTGAGAGAAGTGGGGATGGGAAAGAAACCACACTTTTAGACAGTTCTTATTGTCCCTACTAGTGGAAAGATTTTCCTTATACCAAACTAAACCTGCTAACTAATGCTGTCTCCTGGAGTTTATCAGACCCAATCTGATGCCTAAGAAATATGATAGCCATTCAAAGACTTGAATATAGGTAGATGCCCTCCTTAATCTTTTCAGTTCTCTAGATTCTTATATGAAATGGTTTTGTTGTCTTAGCTACCCTTTTTTTCCTTCTTAAATATGCCAGTGTTCTTACTAAAAGGAGCTGATATAGACAGGGTATTTTCACAGGAATAAACTCAACCTACCAATAAGCATAGATAAATTCATCAAAATCAACAAAAATTAGGTTAATTCAAACAACTCTAAGGAACTGCATAATACATATCAACTGGACAAACATGGCAAAAAAAAAAAAAAAAAAGGAAAATTGACTATTCCAGGAAAGCCTATAAGAAAACAGACACTAATTCCTTGTTGATGGAATTGTGAATTGATCTAACCATTCTGGAAAACAATTTGTGGCTATGCCCAAAACTCAATATGCTATAACTCTAGGAAAGTGCTGTAGATAGCACACTGGGCCTAGAGGCAGGAATACTTGAGTTCAAATCTGATTTCAAATTCTCATTAGCTATGTGATCCTGGAAGAATAACTTGATCTCTGTATGTCTCAGTTTCATAAACTGTAAAGATGGGGATAATAATAGAACCTTCTTCTCAAGGTCATTGTATGGATGACATGAAATTGTATTTGTAAGGGAGCCAAGATGATGGAGTAAGGCAACAACTCACCTGAATTCTTCAAAATTCACCTCCAAACAACTATGAACTCTTACCTCAAAATGAATTTTGGAGCAGCAGAGCCAACACAAGGGCAAGGTAAAATAATTTTCCTGCCCAACATAGCTGAGAAGGTTGGAAGGAAATGCCTGTCTCACTTGGGTAAAGGGGGATGAATGCAACAACATTAAATATATGCTCCATCTTTTCCCTTTCACCATATCACAGCCCCTTGATATCAGTTCATACCCTTACCCCTCCCTGGCTCTTAAACTTCCAAATCATGTTTAATTCTGGAACTTCCTTCAATACATGGGGCCTAGTCACCATGTAACGTTTTAATGCCCTTGTGGCCTTCTCTACATGGAACAACCTGTTCTTGTTCTCCCTGCCCCATTTTACCACTGGCAAGTTTCTCTTGGAGCCTACATTTTGTAAAGGAATCCACATTGGCTTTCATTCCCTTCTTTACTCTTCCCCACAACCATTTTCCTGGATTTCTTATTTCGAAACCATTCTCCTTCACTCGATTGTAAACTCCTCACAGGTAAAGAATGTTTCATTTATGTCTTTCTATCCCCATCACCTAACACAGTTCCTAGTTTGAAGTACATACTTGATAAATATTTTTTCATTTGTTGGTAGAATATTTGGTATTGGAGTAGAGATTTAGTACAGAAAGAATTATATATTCTACTTGTTCAAAGTTACCAGAACAAATGTATAACTAAGTAATAGTCCACAGTGGACAGAGAAGCTCTATGAATGTATTTTTTGAATTGACAGACAAATGCCAATGGCCACTGAGGTGCCCTCCAGCTATGAAATTCTGTAATTCTCTGCCTATATCTTGGGTTTACACAGCCATTCTGAAAGTGTATCCTTAAAAACTGATTTTCTATGGCATTTAGTAAGGTCATAGACATAGTGAGTCAGACTGTAACTCTTTTGAAAAAGGGAAAAAGAGGTTTTTTTGCCACTTTTCTGTGGAGGAAGAAGTTGCTTTCCAGTCCAAAGAAGTTTCCAAATGGAAAAGGATGTTTAGGCTTGGAGAACTATAACTTGCCTTGGGGAATAAAATACACTGTGAGGAATATATCCTTTCATGTATTCTTTTTCCTTTAGGCTGTTTCCTTTAGCAAAAACTTAACTGAAAATATTCAAATATAATTGCATTCAGAAAAGTCAGTACCTCCTTTGAAAGAAGTGGTTAGAATTGCTAACAAGTTTCTATTTGGTTGATTGTCTCAGACCACTTGATGGATTGACTAAATCCAACATCAGCATTTTTTTTTTTGCCTCCCAAACTTATTTTTTTTTAATATAGTGATACTTCTCTTCCATTTCTTTATTTTGTTCGCTCTACCTAGACTACCCTCTGGTCCTCTCTTTCCCATCTAACCTGTCAAAATTATACCTATCTTTTATAACCCAAATCCAAAATCCCCTAAACTTTGAAAAAGCCCATTGGCATCCTATCTTATTCTACAATATATTTTGCCTTTTGTCTCTTTTTTGTTGTTGTTCCTAATACATTCTGTCCTGTATTTCAGTGATTTTCAAACCTGTCCCTCCTTTCTTACTGTGTAACCTATATCACTCTCTCCTCCCTCCACCTCTACAGAGCAAAACATTGTACAATTATTTAGACCTCTTCTTGAACAATGTCTTACACATAGAAAGCATTGAGTAAAATTGTATTGAATGGATAAACAAATGAATCAGATTCCTGCCTTACTAAGACTTTTTTTCTTATTAATTCTCTGCTATTGCACATTTTGATTTCCTTGGAATTGTAAGGCTTATTTTCCCTTTTCAAAAACTTATTTGAATCATTATATGAAGAAACGTGAACCATTGCCCTTTTCTTGTTTTAGACCAATCATTTTGTTCTGTATCATATACTCTCCTTAATACGATATATTTAGAGCCTCAAGAGCTATCCAAACTTTCTGAATCATGAGTGACAAGTCTCCAGTTAGAAATGGATGGTGATAACTGTTTTAATTGAAAAATTTGAACATCTGCTGATCGGCTTTTGCACTTGATGAACAAAGAAGAATTACAATTCTATTGTTGACACTACTGAAAACAATGAAGTAGGAAAATTGATAATAATAGGAAATTTTTTGCCCTGAATATATGCAGCATGCCTGTAGAAATGCATTATAAAAATAAATACCAATCTCTAGTGTAAGAAAATACATTTACGTTGCTTATTAAACTATTGCACATTTGTGGATCTTCCAGATTTTGGAGGAGGGACATTGAAAAGGTTCTTAGGATATTAACCATAATTTTTGTTTCTCATCCCTTCATCTGTCATGCAAATGCAAGCCTACTGATTGTCAAAATACCCCTCCATGATTCACTCGATAAGAGTAATAAATGAAAAGGCTCCTTTAGAAATCATGCCACGCAGTTTGCAATCTGAGCATCTTTGGATAGAGAGGGTTTAGACAGTAGTATACCAAGTGACTAAGCACACACGTCTGTTAAATTAAGCATGCTCCCAGATGTTGGTGCTATGGTTTCTCATCATAATTTTGCCTGTCCTCTTCTACCAATGGTGGAATTTCTCAGTAGAGAGCCAGTATTCATTAGTTACATAGTATCAGGTGGTTTGAGGAAATTGCTGGGGGATGAAAAGGCATACATCACATTTACGTACAGATGATCTTCAGGGCTGCAGGAATCTATACCACTTTAGGATGAATTTCAGCAGTTAGAAATTACCAATCACATTGAGAGCTGGGTTTATTTACTATTTCCATGGTTTCTTTGTGGGACTTTAAGATGGTATAATTTATACCTGCAAAACAGGAATAGGGACTAGAGACTAAGATTTCATTGGTATGGGAAATTCTTGGGTGAGGAAATGCTACTACTAATTCAGAAAGGCACATATTCTGCAACTCATGGTCTTAGAGAGTCACTTAGAATACCCAAGTGCCTAGCATAGACACACAGCCAATATGTTCCTGAGGTAGAGTTTGAACCGATATCTTTCTGGCTTCAAGACCAGCTACGCATCTATTGCACCAGTTGTAAAAATAAAATGATAAGCAATATTTAAGATTAATTATTACATTTCATGTCATTTTGTCCTTCACACATATACGTATACATCGATGTATGTGTGTATATATGTGTTTATATAATATTCATGCATGTACATATATATATACACACATATACATATATATTCAAAATAGCTATTAATCATAATGTTCTTTTTCTCTGAAAGTACCTTATCAGAATTTTATTGTTATGGCAACGTAAGAGATTGTTCTTAGTAAACATTCATTAAGTGCCTTTTATGTTACTGGCATGCTACTAAGCACTAGGGGTACAAAGAAAGGTAAAAGACAGCCCCTGCTCTTGAGGAGCTCACAACAGAAAGGAAGAGACAATATGTATATAATTACTCACTTATCCACTTCCTTTTACAACTGAGAAACTAGGGGCCCAGATGAGTTTATATCTTGTCCAAAGTCACATAGGAAGTAAACAACTGAGGTAGTATTCAGTCACATAACTTCTGACTGCAAATCCAGTTGCCCCTCAGGTTAAAGCCACAGAATCTAAGAGCTGGGAAAAAGCTTCAAGGCCACATTATGTCCAACTTATATCTGAATAAAGAAGTCTTCTTTAAAGTAACTGAAAAGTGATTATCCAACCTTCACTTGGAGGCCTTGTGTGAGCAGGAATTCATTAACTCTTCAGGTACCCATACCTTCCTTCACCTAACTCTGTTTACCAGGAAGTGTTTCCTTATGTCAAGCCTAAATTTAACTTTTTGCAGCTTCCATCCATTGATATTGGCTACATACTCTGCCCTCAGCTATTTTTTTTTTCTTTTTTCCTACATTTAATAATAGAAAATCTATGAAAATATTCACATGCTAAGCTCAGGTGAAATTGACAGAGATACTATTGAAACTTGAACTCATTTAACACTTGAAGTAGATTAGATGTTTCATTTTCAATAAGAGGCTTCTTGCTTTTCCAGTCTTGTCATTCAATCTCCAGATACAAGTCTCCTTCTGCTTAGGCAGCCCATGCAAATTACTCTACTATATTATCCCATGATGATGATGAATACAAGAGAACATTTTGAAGAATTGCTCAATTTGAAGACGCTTGGTTCTAACCTGGAAGCTTTGTCACTACAATTCCTTACACCAAACCAAAGAGTTACTTCTATTTTTCCTGATCCCCTCTGCAATTCATCCTTCTGTCCCAAAGATTTCCAGCCTCCTTTTCTGTGTTTCTTCCTACAGTATATTTTGCGAATGATTTACAAAGAAGGTTGCTCTAGTGTTGAAACTACCTTTAACTGCAAAACCCACAATCTGATACATTCCCTGTCCTAGCTTCTATATTTGTCTTCAAAGGTTAGAAGGGAAACATTTAAATTTGAAAAACAAACAGCTACGTGAGGGAGTCATGGGGTCCAGGGAGAAAAAGAAATAGGAGCAACAGAAGTTGAATAATAGCATCTTGTGTCTTATTTTAGAGCTCCTTTAATATTTTACAGAACCACCTAATTTGTTATCTGATTTTGTCCTCAGAGAAACAATTCTATGAGAAAAAAAATAGGGCTGATATCATCCTCCCTGTTAACAAAAAGTGCTGTGTTTCAGAATTAACTACTGGGAGACTGGAGATCTTTGCTAGACATTGAAATGATGCCAGGGGATTCTGATGATAATTAGCTGACATTTGTATAGCACTTTAAGATTTGTAAAGTACTTAACAAAGATAATCACATTTGATCTTCATAGTACCTCTTCAGCATTAGGAACAACACAAATTATTATCACCACTTTGCAGATATGTAACCTGAATATCAGAAAAATTAAATGACTTTTTCACAGTTGAGCAGTTCCATTTGGTGTGTGGAAAAGAATGTTAACTTGGCATCTGAAGGGATCCAAATGATCCCTAGTAGCTGGGAAATATTGAAGACAGTGGAAATTTTTTCATGGGAAGAGTAATGGATATGAAGTCAAGAGAAGCCTAGGTATGAATACTGTCCTCAAAGAGTGTATTGCAAATGATTGATATCCATGTCTCTCCTGATTCCAAATTCCGCTGCTCTTCCAACAGCATCTTATGCTGTCTTTTCTCTAGATACCGAAGGAATTAGAGGGAGGTTCTGCACTACTTTCTGGTCAAAAGTTGAATACTTAAAGAAAAAGATGTTTTTCTTTATCAGAGTCGTTATAAGTACTTTTGAGAAGTAGTGGTAAATTCCAAATTTTTGGTCAGGCAATAAGCATTTATTAAGCACCTACCACGTGTACCGGACACTGTTAAGTACTGAGAAAACAGATATAACCAAAAGACAGTTCCTGCTCTTAGGGTGCTCACAATCTAATAGAAGAGATAACATACAAACAATTATGCACAAACAAGAAATATATGGGATAAGGAGATAAGCAACAAAGGAAAGCACTAGCATTTATTCAAGATGAGGAAAGACTTTTTGCTGAAGATAGATTTTTTAAAGCTAATATTTATTTACTTGTTTTTGCTTTCTTTTCTTTTTAAATTTTGAGTTCCAGATTTTCTCCCTTCCACTTTTCCCCCACTTGCTGAGAAAGCAAGTAATACGTCAATTGCATATAGAAAATCTTGCAAAACATTTCCATATAAGACATATATTTTTTAAAAAAAACAAAAAACGTAAGAAAATTATATTTCAATCTGCACTAAGAATGTATCATTTCTCTCTCTGGAAGTGGATAGTATTTTTTTATCATGAGTTCTTTGAAACTGTCTTGAATTACAATATTGCTGTTACGCTGTCCAATGGTCTCTTGGTTCTTCTCACTTCACTTTTCATCAGTTAATTGCCATTTCTTTTTCTGAAATCACTCCCTTGACATTTCTTATAGCATAATAGTACTCTATCATATACATATGTTGCAATTTGTTCGGTCATTTCCTAATTGATGGGCATCCTCTCATTTTCAAATTGTTTGCTTACACAAAGAGTTTTGTTATAAATATTCTTTGTATATATAGGTCCATTCCTTTTTTTATTTGATCTCTTTGAGGTACAGACATAGCATTAATATTTTTAGATCAAAGGGGATAAAGTTTTATATTCCTTTGTTCCAGATTGTTCTCCAGAATACTTAGACCAGTTCACTACTCCATCAACACTCCATTATTGTACCTATTTATCCTGATACTCTCTAGCTTGTCAATTGTGATATGTGTGAAGTTGTACATTAAAGTTTTTTTTTTTTTAATTTGAACTTCCCTGATCGATAGTGATTAGAGCATTTTTTTTCACATGACTATAGATAGCTTTGATTTCTTCTTCTGAAAACTGCCGGTTCATATCCTTTCATTATTTATAAATTAGGGAGTGGTTCTTAATTTTATAAATTTGACTCAGTTCTCTAAGTATTTGAGAATAAAGCCTTTATTGGAGAAATCTGCTATAAGTTTTTGATAATCCTTTATTTCTATGATATCTTTTAGTAAAATGTTGTTTCCCTGATTATCTTTTTTCAATTATGTCTATTTTTACTTTTGCTTTATCTGAAATCATAACTGCCTTCCCTGTCCTCTTCACTTCAGCTGATGCACTATATAGACTCTGCTTCAGCCCTTCATTTCAACTCTACCTATGTCTTTCTGTTCCAAATGTATCTCAACACAACATGTTGTTGGATTCTGCTTTCTAATCCCTTCTGCTATCTGCTTCCATTCTATGGATTAACTTATCCCATTCACATTCACAGTTATGATCATTAATTTGGTATTCCCCTCTATTCCATTTTCTGTTATGTATCCTTCTCTCTCCTTCTTTTTATCTTGTTCCTTCTCAAAAATTTATCTTCTTTTAACCTCTGCCTCCGGCAATCTGACCTCTCCCTTTTCGTTTTACTCATAACATATTTCTTATTTCTTTTTTCCTTATCCCTATTGAGTAAGATAGATTTCTATATGCAAATGATTCCGTGCATGTGTGTGTGTGTGTGTGTGTGTGTGTGTATTCTTCCTTCTTTGAAACAATTCAGATGAGAATGAGGTTCAAGCAGTGCCTGCCCCACCCCCTGCCCCCACTTTCCTCTCATCTATAAAAGCTTTTCCTTGTGTCCCTCCTTTAGGTGAGAAAAATTTTCCTTCATTCTACCTCTCCCTTCCTCCTTCTCCTAGTGCATCCCTTTTTCTCACTCCTATATTCTTTTTTGAGATCATCCCAACATGATCAATTCACACCCAGGCCCTCTGTCTATGCAGACTTCTAACTTCCCTTAATAATGACAAAATCCTTAGAGATTACATATATCCTTTTCTCATATAGGAATGTAAACAGTTTGCCTCAATTGAATCTCTTATGATTATTCTTTCATGTTTTTCTTTTTATGTTGCTCTCAAGTCTTCTGTTTGAATGTCAAATTTTCTATCTGGATATTTTATTCATCAAGAATGCTTGAAAGTCCTGTATTGCATTAAATAGCCATTTTCCCCTAAAGGATTATGCTCGTTTCTGCTGGATAGCCTATTCTTGGTTGTAATCCTAGCTCTTTTGTCTTCTGGAATATTGTATTCCAAGTCCTCCACTCCTGAAACATGTTATTCTAGAAGTATAGCCATGTTCTTCTGATCTGTACTCTGATCTTTACCCAGGAAGGACCCCTGCTCCTATGTAGTTGCAAATAATTGTGTTCTTCTTGGACTTAGAACAGTGACCTGGTACCCTCCTCCTTTGTGACCAATCACAAAAATTCCTCTGAATCTGAGAACTTTGACCCAGAACTGCTTATGGGCAATAGAGTTGCCAACCAATTAGAGTTGCAAGTAGTGTCAGTGTAGGGTTCTCTATACTTTTATTATGACCACTTCTTCAGTCCCTTTACCCTCACTGTACTGAGAGCTCCTAAAGCTGCTGTGATTGTTTTCATGGCTGCCTCCAAGGCCCACGACTGGTGCTCCTGCCAAGCTCCAGACCTGTACCCACCCTAGTGTCACAGACCTTTCTTTAGAACTTCCTAAATTGTCTTGGGATGGACAAAATGTGTGCATTGATCTTTTGTTGGCTTTGCTGCTCCATAATTTGATTTGAGGGGCTATTTTAAAGTTGTTCTGTCAGAGGTGTTGGGAGAGTTCAACAGGCTCTGCCTCCCTGATCAGAAGGTAGGATTTTAGCTGGGACTTAAAAGAAACAGTGGGAATTTGAAATTTGCCTTCTCTCTTTCCCATCTGACTCTCAATTTGAGAAACAAAGAAAAGCAAAATAGATATACACATATACACCTATATACACATTCACATGTATACATGTATGTATGCATGTACAGGTATGTATTTATCTTGATATGTACCCTGAATCCATCACCTCTCAGGAATGGAGCAGCATGTTTCATGACTCCTCTGGAATGGTGACTGGACATTGCCTCAGAGTTCCAAGTCTTTCAGAGCTGCATTTTTCTACAATATTATTGCTGCTGCATAAACCTTTCTCCTCATTTTGTTTGCCCTACTTGGCATCAGCTCACATAAGACTTGCCAGGCTTTTCTGAAGAGAAATCTCTGCATCATTTCTTTACAGCACAATACTATTCTATTACATTCATCTGCCATACATTCTTCAGGCATCTCCTTTGATGGATACCTCTTCTGATTCCCATTTTTTGCTACTACAAAAAAGTGCTGCTACAAAACTTTTGCATATACTTAGTCACAATTAATTCTTCCCCCACCCTTTTACCTATGTATCCTTCCCCTTATCCCTACTTCTACTTTGTCCCTTTCTCTTCTGTTTCCTTGAGTGAAACATATTGGATATGTGTGCATATTCACATGTATGTGATATTCTTCCCCCTTTTGCTTAATTCACATGAGATTGAGGTTCAAATATTACCCACTACCTACTTCCCTCCATTTCCCTCCCTTTGTTTGGATGAGTTTCTACTTGTATGTGCCAATTACGTGAGATAATTTTCTCATACTTCCTCTCCCATTATACCCCCACAACAGATTACTCTTCCCTTCTCTTTCCTTTCTTCCTTTAAGATAATTAAAACTTGCCGAAACCACTCCTATGCCCTTTAATCAGACTCTCTCTATGATGTGTTTTAATGAAAGAGTTCTGAGGGAAGATGTGTATCATCTCCCCCACATTAAAATGTAAAAAAAGTTTATCTTTGTGTAGTCCTTTATGATTGTTCACCCATGTCCCCCATTCCTGGAGTGTTCGGGCCCCTCAACCGCACCTCTTAGTTTACTTGCCTTCCTTTTTAAAATTCTATCTTCTGCAAAAGGCTTTTCCTCTGCTTTTCTAGCTGCAAGGCTTTTTCTTATGGGAATAACTTTTATTGTTTTTCACATGTCCTCTGAATAAATATAAGGTGCTGGAAGACAAAGTGTGATTTCGTTTTTCTTTTTATTCATGGCAGTAGTACAGTATCTGGAACATAGTAAACAATTAATAAATGGCTGCTGACTGACTGAGCTTATTCTGGTATTCTAGTCATGATTTACCAACTTCCTTCTGAAAATCTAAATGAATGAAAAAAACATTTATGAAAGACTTGCTATTTGCCAGACATTGCATCAAAAACTGGGTATACAAATACAAAAAAAATGACAGTAATTGCTATTTAGAAGCCTAAATTCTCATGATAAAAAATATGGGCATGACATGAAGACAGCAAGGGAGATGTGCAGTGGATATAGGTCTGAACAAGATGTGAAAAATGCTCACTAATCCAGAGCCATGGGAGGAGATGAAGTTTGGGTTGGAGAGGAGGCAAGACATGAATGTACCCAAACTTAGAGTAAAATGGTAATAAGCCCATACATCGGGAATACATTCGGGTAATTCATAGGGCATATTCAGGGATCAGACATTGTTCTTCTCCTGGTGGGTGCATCTCCATGGTCTATTTTTGTATACCATGGGTCATACTCCTTGACGTTATATCTTCCTTGGAGTCACTGTCTCTATATCTCTCAATTAAGTGTGTGGTTCTGTTGCTTTCATTTTAGGAGAACTTCAATCTTTATCAAAATAATTGATTCTCAAACTGCTGCATACAGTGCCTTCCACTAGAGAAACAGCCTCTGCTGCAAGATGCCATGAGTGATTAGAGAAAAGGGAGAGGGAAAGAAAATCTCTTATCCATTTACTAACCTCTTCTATTGATATAGGAGTCTTATGTCCTGAAAATGCTCCTAGTTTGGGTGACCTTAAACTCATTCAAGGATTGCAAGCTTAGCTATTTAAATGCTTCCAGAATCTTTACTAATTTTCATTCAATCAATCCCAATTCCCTTTACAATTAAATAAGTAAACTTCTTTGATATTTGTAACAGATTTACTGGACATGAGCACATTTTTACAGTTGATTTAACACCTCACTAACATGTGAATATCTCATAACTTCTCTTATCTGCCCTTTGTTTTCTGTGGTTGCATCAATTGGTGAGTTACTCTGTCTCTAATCTAACCTATACGTGGCTGGAAGAAGTTTATCTTGTGCAGGTAAGGTAAAGATTATGTTGTGCAGGTCAGTCCTAATACCTTGAATGTAAAATACAGCCTGCCATATAAATATATTCATAATCTTTTCCCACGAACTTTTTCACTAGCACTTCATAAACTCTCCATTCCAGTTAATTTATCTGCAGAATATTTTATTTCTTATATTCATGCCTTTTTCACAAGTAGTCTCCAATCTGTAATGTACTCACTCATACATGTCTCTCAGAGAATTCCTAACTTCCTTCAAAGGAAAGCTCAGGTGCCACATTAACATAAAGTCATTCTTTCGCCTCCTTCAGTTTATGGCCAATCCCTTTCTCTTGAAATTAATTGCAAAAAATTTTTGAAACAATCAAATGCTGTAGTAAGGGTTACCAGTAGAAACATCAATAATCTCAGATATACAGATGACATTACTTCATGACAGAAAGTGAAGAGGAATTAAGAAACCTCTTTATGAGGGTGAAAGAAGACAGTGTAAAAGCTGGCTTGAATTTTAACATTAAAAAAATAAGATCTTGACAAAGTGTCCCATCATTTCCTGGCAAATAGAGGGGGAAGAGATGGAAATAATGTCAGATCTTATATTGTTTGGGCTCAAAGATCACTGCAGATGGCAACTGCAGTCATGAAATTAAAAGACCCTTGTTCCTTGGAAGGAAAGCCATGTGAATCAGCACAGCATACTGAAAAGCAGAGACATCACCTCACTGACAAAGGGCAGTAAGATCAAAGCTATGGTTTTTCTATTTTCAATAGATGGCTGTGAAAGTTTGGCTATAAGGAAAACTGAGTGCCACAGAACTGATACTTTCAATCTGTGATGCTAGAGAAGGCTTTTGAGAGTCCCTTAGACAGCAAGGAGATCAAATCAGACAATACTTAAAGAAATAAATTCAGGCTATTCACTGGAGGGTCAAACACTGAATCTGAAGCTTAAATACTTTGACCACATAATGAAAAGACAGGACTCATTGGAAAAGAGCCTGATGTTGGGAAAGATTTAAAGGCAGAAGGAAAAGGTGACTGAGGATAATGGATATATATAGTATCATGGAAATAATGATTATGAACTCAGTCTTTAAGAGATTATAGAGGATAGAGGACCTGATATGTTATGGTCCAGGGAGTCAGAAAGAGTCAGACATGATTGAATGATTCAACAACAACAACAACAAACACTTTTTCCAAGTTTTATCCTCTTTCTTTATAGAATATAAGTACACTGATCCAGGGGTTGTTTTAGATTTTATTTTTAAATTCTCATCATCTATCAAACCTGGCACATAATAGGCATTTAATAACTGTTTTTTGAATTGAATTTAATCAATCAATGTTAAATGACACAAAGAGTCATTGCTTTGGAAGTTTTTAAAAGAGAATTTATGAAAAGATGCAGATAAAAATTGCAACAAATTAAGTACAAATGAGTTGCAATTAGCACGGTTGGAGAAAATAGCCATGCTAATAAAATAACGGAACTCTCAATATCTCCAAGTATAGTAACAGTATTTAACACTTTATCTTCCAATTAAAAAAACCTGTAAAATATGTGCAGGGATTAGTGCCTTTCCAAAAGAAAGACAGGGGTACTATACTACTTAGGAATGAATGCTGGTTAAGAATTGGATAATGTTTCTTTGGGCTTTCATATAAATTATGATAACACACTTTGCTGGTTTACTCAGTAATTTGCTAAAAGGACTTTTAGGTCAAATAATTTATAAATCATGTATGTAAGGCAGCCATATGGCCCCACTTATTGTGGTTTATTCCAAATGCCATGGTCTCATCTTTTCAAGTTAAGCTGCTGAACGTGTCTCAGATTAATAAACACTGGTCGATGACAATATTATAGAATTCAAAGACTTTCATCATTTCGCAGAGTAGAATTGGAGCTTGTTCCATATCTAAACATGTGTATGACTTATACTGTCTTAGTAAGATATTATTTATTATTTTTCCCCTATGGAAGTTTCAACTTTGAAAGCGTTTCAGGTGGTTACTTGAGGCAGCTATCCATCATTTCCAAGATATAGTTTAAATGACCTTTATTGATTAGCTGAACTTTTTTTTTCTTTCCAAGGGAATTTTGAAATTCAAAAAGAAATAAGATTGATGTGTCCACAGACCACAATTGTCTATGAGTGAAACAAATCCTTTTTTCACGGAGAGATATAGCACCAGTCCTTCCAATTGTTCCACAGTCTATCATGTTGTTTTTTATTTTATTTTATATCATTAAGGGAAATAAAAAGTTACCAATTATCTTGGAAATTTGGGGTAAGATGACAACCAGTCACAATAAATCAAGAAAAAAGTAGAAATATGTTTCACCTTCCAAAAAGTGCTTCATGGTTCATGTGGGCCACATTAAACCATAAGCACTTATTTATTTTTATACTAATATAAGAAAAGGTTTCACTTAGGCAAAGATACTGGAACTACCTTGACTACTTTTCTTAGGGTAGAAGTTTACCAACTTTTCTGAATTAGTGTAATTTTATGCTTTTATTCCTAAGGTAGTGATTCTATAAAGTTTTTCCTCAGTGTCTACATATTGTGTATTTATATCAAATGTAGTATTCAACAAATCAAAATATTCAGTCCATGTATTCCTGAAAATAAAGTCAAATTGTGACAGGATTTTTTAGAAAATAAACAGGACTTGCACTGAGTTTTGAAGGAGTAGAATTCATTTGAGCAGAGATTCTAATTTTTATTTGCTAATTTTTGGGAAAAGAGAGGCTGTACATTAATTATGCTATTAAAATGTAATCACATTGACTCCCTCCTGAATGTGTATATGTTTGTATAGAAAATAAATTCAAGGAAATTCCAAAAATTCTACCAAGTTAGTGGGCTGAAAACTATTTGAGATCAGTGATGACATCTTATCTAACTTTATTTGTCTTCCAGAACCTTGCATAATCCTAATCAGGATACTATAGAAGCAAATAAAATAAAATAAGAAAAAGATAACAAATAGAAAAGCTATTGGAATCTCAGGCTGCATCAAGGGAAAGATAATCTCCAGAAAGCAGAGTTCTATACTCTGCTCTGGTCAGACCACATTTAGAACAATGTGTTCAGTCCTGAGCTCTGCATAATAAAAAGGACATTTGTAAGCTGGGGAGCAATCATGGAAGGGTGCCTATGTTAGTGAAGGCTTTCATGACCATGCCATATACTCTTACAGTGGAGAAGATTTAGGATTAAAATGATGGTTAACTCAGAAGAGATTTCAAAATAAAAAGGAATTATATTTGTTTTACAATGTACAGACATAAGAGCAATGGATAGAAGTGACAATGTCTATATCTATTTATACATACATGCATGTGTATGTGTATAAGTGTATGGGAAAATGCATATAAACTCAAAGTAAGGAGAGACTTCCTAAAATTAGGGTTATCCAAAGGAAGAATGTACTACCTCAGGAACTAGTGGTTTTACCTTCACTAGTGCTGTTCAAAGAGAAGCTGCATTACCGCATACTGAAGATGTAGAGATGATGCTTTTTTCTTTTCTTTTTTGGAACTCATTGGTCTCTAATGTTTCTTCCAAGATATTGTGGAAGATACATTAATAGCTAGAGTAGCTATCCACTGGTAAAAGTTAAAGTACTGGTTGAGAAGATAGTCAGTAAACCAGGCAATTCAGTCAGGAAGTGAACTAAAAACGATTTAAACTTGCATACATTCATTTGCATTGCTGACATATTTGAAAGCAGAGAATAAACTAATTAAATTCATAAAATATCAGGAATATATCTGTCTTTTCTAAATGGCTGTCAATATTTTTCAAATGTTCCTCAAAGCCACAGTTACCTTGTAAATAATTCATTTTGTTGGGCTACATTACAGCTTCTTCCATTTTTCAGTTGTCACTTTCCAAAGAAAATCTGAAGCAACTTCATCGACCTATGAATTTGCATGCATTCTCTGACTCTCACAAACCACATAAGGAAAAGAATACATTGGATAAAGCAACATAGAATCAACATGTTACCTCTACAAGTCCTCCAAACTAAACCATTGTAAAGGAGTTCTAGTACATTAAATCCAAAGCATTTCAATTTGGATTTCGGTGCTTGCCACCTAAGGAGCTCATGGCTGGAACTCAAAGGTAGGCATGATAAATGCCTCTGGAGAAACTTTTGATTGAGAGAAATGATGATAGTCAATAAGTCAAAACAAAAATGAAAAACATTTCAGCTTAATTTTTTCCCCCAGTTGCAGGATCCATAAGTTATTTAGGTGTGAATTGATAAAATCATTGAATCAAAAGTTCAGGTCAATTAGTAAGAATTTCAATCCCATCCTCACCTTATAAGACTAACTTGAACAACTTTCATACTTTGAGAACATTTTCTCAAGTTTATAAAAAACATAATGGCAGGGTTAGGGTGAAAAATAAGAGTAATTTCTGGCTTCCTATGGGCTTGTTTATCATTTGAACTTACACAAAAAATTTTTTTAATGAAAATATTTAATTGCCTTCAAATTGCCATAATTTATTAAAATCCTATGCAAACTTTTTCAATAGACAATTTTTTTCTATTTCCTATTTAAAAGTTCTATGTTAGCATAATATTCATCTTCAAATATTAAAAAAGTGAAAAGGGAAGGAGTAAAGACATTTCAATTCTTTTCTTTATTTTTTATTAAGTTTATTTATTTTTAGTTTTGAGCATTCATTTCTCCAAGATTTTGAGTTTCAAATTTTCTCCCTGTTTCTCCCCTCCTCCCATCCCAAGATACTTTACATTCTGATTATATCTTCCCTCAGTTTGCCTCCCTTCTATCACATTCCTCCCTTCCCTTATCACCATTTTCTCTCTTTTCTTGTAGGGAAGATAGATTTCTATATGCTATTACCTGCATTTCTTATTTCCCAGTTGCATGCAAAAGCAATTATCAACATTTGTTCCTCCTTCACCCACCTATGCCCCCTGAGAAGGCAAGCAATTCAAAATAGATGATACATGTGTAGTTATGCAAAAGATTTCCATAATAATCATGTTGTAAACTATACTACATTTCCCTCCATCCTATTCTGCCCCACATTCATTCTATTCTCTCTTTTGACCTGCTCCCTCCTTAAAAGCTTTTACTTCTAATTACTACCCCCTTCCTTTCCCTCCCTGCACACTCACTGATCCCTTTCTCCCCTATTTTCCTGTAGTGTAAGATAGATTTTCATGCCAAATTGAGTGTCCATGTTATTCTCTCCTTAAGTCAAATGTGATGAGAGTAAACTTCACTTTTTCCCCTCTCACCTACCTCCTTTTCCCTTCTATTGAAAAAGCTTTACTTTCCTTTTTTATGAGAGATAACTTGCCCCATTCCATTTCTCCCTTTCTCTTCCCAATATATTCCTCTCACCTCTTAATTTTATTTTTTTTAGGTATCATCCCTTCCTATTCAATTCACCCTGTGCCTGCTGTCTACATATATATATATATATATATATATATATATATATATATATATATATATATTTATATGCATATGTATTTATGTATGTATGTATATAATCCCTCCAACTACCTAAGTGCTGAGAAAAGTTTCAAGAATCACAAATATTATCTTTCCGTTTAGGAATATAAACAGTTCAACTTTAATAAGTCCCTTACGATTTCTCTTCTCTGTTTACCTTTTCATGCTTCTCTTTATTCTTTTGTTTGAAAACCAAGTTTTCTATTCATCTATGGATGTTTCATCAAGAATGCTTGAAAATCCTCTAATTCATTGAACGACCATTTTTCCTCTGAAATATTATACTCAGTTTCTCTGGGTAGATAATTCTTGGTTTTAATCCTAGTTCCTTTGCTTCTGGAATATCATATTCCAAGCCATTTGATGCCTTAATGTAGAAGCTGCTAGATCTTGTATTATCCTGATTGTATTTCCACAATACTCTAATTCTTTTTTCCTGGATGCTTGGAATATTTTCTCCTTGACCTGGGAACTCTGAAATTTAGCTACAGCATTCTTACGAGTTTTATTTTTTTCGGATCTCTTTAGGAGATGATTGGTGGATTCTTTCAATCTTTACTTTACTCTATAGTTCTAGAATATCAGTACAGTTTTCCTTGATAATTTCATGAAATATGAAGTCTAAGCTCATTTTTTGATCATGGCTTTCAGATAGTCCCATAATTTTAAAACAGTCTCTCTTAGATCTATTTTCCAGGTCAGTTGTTTTTCCAGTGAGATATTTCATGTTGTCTTCTATTTTTTCATTCTTTTGGTTTTGTTTTGTAATTTCTTGGTTTCTCATAAAGTCATTGGCTTCTATCTGCTCCATTCTAATTTTTAAAGAACTGTTTTCTTCAGTGAGCTTTTGAGCTTCCTTTATAATTTGGTTAATTCTGCTTTTTAAAACAATGTTCTTCTCATTGGCTTTTTGTACTTCTTTTGCTGTTTGGGTTAGTCTATTCTTAAAGGTGTTATTTTCTTCAGAATTTTTTTCAATCTCCTTTTGCAAGCTGTTGACTTCTTCATGATTTTCTTGCATCACTCTCATTTTTCTTCCCAATTTTTCCTCTACCTATCTTACTTGAGCTTCAAAATCATTTTTTAGCTCTTCCATGGCCTAAGACCATTGCATTTTTTTTTGAGGTTTTGGATACAGAAGCCTTGACTTTTATGTCTTTCTCTGATGGTATGCTTTGAAAGGATGGAAGAAAAAGTGTTCACCAAGAAAGTAACCTTCTATATTCTTATTTTCTCCCTTTTTTGGGCATTTTCCCAGTCAGTTATTGACTTTTGAGTCCTTTGTCAAGTGGAGGGTATACTCTAGGGACGTGTAAGTTCTCATTTCCTCCAAGGTGGCACAATCAAGGGGGAGGAGTTTACTCCTCTCTTGGTCTGCTCTCTGTTCTAGAAGTAAACACAACTTCTTCTGCCCAGGATCTGTGAGCAGAATTCCCTCTCCAGAGACTCCTCCAGCTCCAACATGTCAGTGCTTCTCCTCACCCCAGGAACACCACTCAGGAGTGAAATCCCAGTCAGCTGCTCCACATGGCTGCTGCTGCCATGGGACTGGGCCAGACAACCCCCTCCCCCACACTCCCCTCTTACCCAGGTCGAAGAGATTTCTCTTAACATTTGTAGCTGTCTTTGGTGTTTGTGGGTTGATATGTCTGGGAACAGTAGCTGTTACCCTTGATTCTGCCCCCTGATGACTGCTCCAGTTCTGTCCTTGCTGTGCTCTATGGCCAAGGCCAGACTGTGCCCCACCTGGTGTGATACACTTTTCCTTTCAGCCTTCCAGGCTGCCTTGGGCTGGAAATCTCTTCCACTCTCTCATTTTGTGACTTCTGCTGTTCTAGAATTTATTTGAAGTCATTTTTTTTTAGATATTTTATGGGCTATAGGGATAGAGCCAGAGCAGATCAGTTCTTCTACTCTGCCCTCTGGGGTCTGCCCCTGACATTTCAGTTCCTGATGGGAGAATATCTTCCATTTATTTCTACTTAATTTTGATTTGTAGGGAAATTCTTGCTTCCAAAACTCTTCCCTTGGAAACATTATTTTGATAAATACCATTTTGGTTGTTTTTTTTTTTTTTAAATATAGTTATCAAATATCTCTTTAGTAATTAACATGCAAAACAATTAATAAGAGAGGAGGGAATGTTAGACGTGATGTTTTGGTGGTATTAAATACCTATATATTTTTTGGATTATCTGATACACAGAGAAAAAAGACAAAAATTAATAGTCCCTGACTTCAATGAACTTATATTTTACTTTATTTTTTTGGTGTATGGTGGAGTATTTTTAAGAAATCCAAATTATTATTGACTATATCCAAAAAAAATTATCTCATTCTGTGTTTTGAGTCTATAAATTTAATGTAAACATGTAGAAAGGTAATGCATTTCATCTTTGATCTTTGGGAATCACGGTTTGCCCTCTCAATGATTGATGTTTCAAATCTTACATAGCTGTTTTTTGTAATGTCATCAAATAGACTTGTTCTTGTTTTCATACTCTACTCGGTGTCTTTCTGTAAATAGTCTTTACATTTTCCTTTGAAACTATTTTATGACTTCTTATGCTAAAAAATACTCTGAATCTTTTCATGTATGTTTCCTTTCCCTTTTTCACTGATAGCTTTAAGAGAATTTTTTTTGTACTGTTATTGTTGGATACAAAAGCATGTGAAGTTTCATGATGTTGGGAGTATAGGTCGAAACTGATTTCAGTAATGCCTGGACAAGGCCTTAGAAGATATTTAAGCATATTACTTAGTCAAAATGAACCTAAGCTGTTTTCCCAGAGTTCAAAGATAGATAGCTTCTCTGAAGGGGAATCTATACCCCCAAGCCAGTCTCACAGATTTCATGACTTAATCAAACTCAGTGTAAAAAAAATCCCAAACTGTTGAATAAAAAATGTATTTTTAAATACATTAATTTATTTTATATTTTGTGGAATATTTATAATATATCAGTCAACTAAAAATATATCCTTGTAAATTATATTTTGTTTTTGTTGTTTTTATATGAAGTGCCAGCATCATATTCTATGAAAGTCTTTACCAGGCAATGCTAAAGTTTATAAGAAATTCTGAATTCGTTACTAGTTTAAGTTATGCACTAACTATTGTCCAGTATCTAATGTTCTTAATAAACCTTTCTACCCATCCAAGTTTTGTCCACTCCATTTGTGCATTAGTCCATGTGAGTTCTTATTAGTGTTCTTTGTCACAGATTAGAAATTTCTCTAGGATAAGTAGTGTCAAAGTATTTTCTTTAATTTACTTGGCATAATGCTCTATATAACTAAATATTTTACAATATATTTATTTGATGCTAATAGTGGTGGTCATATGAAATCTAACTGTTTTACCACTTTATTTAAAAGCAGTTATCTCCAACATTTCTATAATATTTTAAAGTTCCAAAACTAGGAAATTGATTCAAAAATCAGAAGACCTATTTAGAATTCTGCCTCTTCATTTATTAGCATTGTGAATTAAGTCAAATCACTCAATCTCTCCAGACCTTTGTTTTCTCATGAATAAGCTGAAGTGATTGAATTAAATGTCTTTAATGTTCTTTCCATCTTTAAATCCTATGATAAATATATCCTATGATAAAATATAACATAGAAAATACATTATATTTAGTCCTTTCAGCACCTCTGGAAGACAGGTCAAAAATTATTGTTTCAATTTTGTTGATTAGGAAACTAAAACACAGATAGGAAACAATATGTATACTCAATTACAGAGCTAGAAAGTGATGGAGCTGAGACTAGAACTGAGACTTTACTCCTATTTCAATGTTCTTTTCACTATATTGTAGGAAAATTGGGCACTCTTTCCCAAGTGGTTTGGCCTATCAAACAGTCTTTAAGAATAGAATTCACTTAACATTCAACATTATTTTAAAGTTTTATGAAAATTTTGGATTTTCTTTACACTTGACATTTTTCCATTTAAATAACATTCTGAAAGGTTTTAAGGGCTGCTGTCAATTCAGCAACATTGTTCTCTTGAGGTATCAGGCCATATTCAATTTTCTTAGTTCAACTCCTTCCATTTTCAGGTAGAAAAAAAAGTGAATTTCTTAAAGGAATATATGCCTATCCAATTTGGCCTATAGTACCATTTTTCCTTATTCTTTGTAATTGATTTTAAAAAATATTAGAGAAAATCCAAAACTACTTTATAGATTGGGGAAATAATGAGTAAGTTTCAAATTTGTTTTCTAAAAGAAAAAACCTTCTGGTTACAATTAACTAGTCACTTAAAGCTTTTTAAAATAGAAATTATTTAATATCATAGAATTATGTATCCAAAAAGTGTTTCAGAGACCATCTAAGTCTAGTACTTCCTTCTTACATATGAAGACACTGAGACCCAGAGAAAGTAACATGACCTATTCAAGATCACAATGGTAATAAACATTCAGAAATAGGAATTTAACCTCTTTGAAGCAAGAACCAGGGACCTTTCCATTGTACCACACCAACTCTCACTTTGTAAACTTCTAAAAAGGAAGCTATACATTACTATTGGATATGTAACAGAAATAGTTGAGGTTAGATAACCCAGCATTCATAGCCACCTAGGAAATCATACTTTCTCTGTGTGATGTTCTCTTCACCTTGTTGAGGCTCAACTTTTAGATCCAGTCATAGCCCTCTTCAAGATTATCATTAGCATTTTCCCTGAACATGTCCCAATGACATTTCTCCTATTTTGACAACTGCCCCCTCAAATCCCCACAATTCATCATTTATAAGTATGGGGTGGGGATGTCAGACAACAGGGTAGCCAAAGCTACAAAGACATGATGAAAAAAACTACTTCCAACTATTTGGAACTGCTGATTGGAAGAGCAGTGTTGCTTTGCTGATTTATTGAAGTAGGGCTATGTCTGGTATGAGAGAGCTCATCAGCTTCTGTGAAGGTTGGAGGATGGCTGAATCCTATTGGCTTATGGAAGCATATTGCTCTCTGGAGCCATCTACAGCCCACGGAAGTGGAACTTCACTGGGTGCCTGCTTGCCTTCTCCTGCCCTGTATGGGATGAGGCTAAGAATCACAGACTGAAAGGCAAGCTTTGGCTCTATTTTGCTGTTTGCATTGCTCATTGAAGAGGCTTTGCCTCACTACAAATGGTTTGGAGAAAGAAAATTCCGAAGGAGTGAAAAGCTGGGTGGGTTTACTTGAATTGTCCAGAGAGTGAACCTTGAGCAGCTTTGTGGTTCTCGGGTTTAAGAAGACTACCTGGTGATGAATAAATACAATGTTGAAATATTGATTTCATTTAAATGAGTGTAAAATTCAGCACCATGTTAAGTGGCTGTAAGTGAAAAGTTCGTGTAATTGCTTCGTTGGCTGGAGAGCAGAAGAGGAATAACTTTGTTCAATAGGAGATCTGTGAAGATCACAGAGGAGTATTAGTAGAAAAGCAACTCCTTATGGTGTGGATTCTTCCTAAAAGACAAGGTACATCAAAGCTATCAGTTGAGAATTGTAAATTGTACCATCCCATGAGTTTATTCATTTGTATCTCTCCAAAGCTGCTATAATCATGTGCTTACTTTCCCTCCTGGACTCTGCATGCTATGGTTTGAAAGTATGAACCATGTTGATGATGGGTGAGCCATGATAATATCATTATTTCTGCTTTTATTCCTTGTTGAATAAATGTTACGGTTATCATTGCTTTTACACTGTTGTTACTGTTATTAGGCAAATGTTTAATGTCTGGATCAATGGCATCAGTCTGAATGATTGATTCTGTGTGAGGAAATAGAAACCAGTGACTTAGGAGTCATAGCAGTGACTAGTAGGAATATACTTCTCTCCTTATACATACATAAAAGTGTTATCCCTAAGACCCAAAGAGATCTGAGGTGTTGCTAAGTTGATACTGCTCTGGCTAGATCCCAATTTAGGGAGAGGGGTAGAGCAATTCAGACCAGTTCATGTGAAGGAATATCAGGGTGATCAACCAGCCTAGACAGAGAGAAAGGTGAGCAGGTATCCCATCAGACACAGTGCCTAAGGGCTACAGTACCCATTGGGGAGAGCCCGTTCCCTCACCTGACCAGTATGTGCGTCATTTCATTTATGCTTCATAACAGCCCTGTGAATAAATACTGCAGTTGTTATTATCTCAATTTTACAAATAAGGAAAGTTATACTAAGAGAGGTTTGAGGGTATGGTGATGCTTGCAGAGCTAGGATGTGTCAGAAGCAGGAATTAAATACTGGTCTCCTGTTTCTAGGGCCAGCACCCTAAGCACAACACTATACTGCCTCTCAGGTACATCTAAAAAGAAGTACAATTAGATGGTATTTCAACATCAAATTATATAAAAGCTTCCTCTTTTACAAATGATTCTAAATGTCATTCCAATTATTAGAACAATAAACAATCAAAACATATTTCTATACACACCATAGAATACAAAAGAGGATTATATATTCAATACACTAATTGCCAAACATAATTTCATAACTATCTTCTTTGCTTTGAAAACAGCCCTACATGATACTTTGCTTGGGTCAAGTCTAATCTTATCCAAACCTTCCACATAATCTCCTCCTATAGGAAGCATATATGGCTGGTGGGCAATTCCAGGTTCTATGTTAAATTTTGGTGATAGAAAGAATGACATGTCAATTCTTGGGCAGGTTAAGCCTTTAATCAACTCTGTGAGTATGAATGTGAGAGGTTGGTGGCTGGGAGATCTACTAATCTTCTCCACTATGACCCTGAGTAGAATTCTTCAAGAAGAGAATTGTTTTCTATATAAATGAATGTGTGAGATATATAAATATATATATACACACATACATTTGTGTATATATACACATATACACATATGTATATATAAACACATATACATGTATACACACAAAATACACATATACACACATGAGTATATATAAATACATATACATATCTACACATATGTACATGCACATGCACATACATGTGTGTATATATGTATGTATATACGTGTGTGTGTGTGTGTGTGTGTGTATGAAATGTACCTTTACTGACATTCTTTCTGAACCTGCTTTTTGTCACAGGGCAGAGGTGGGGAACACATAGCCTCAAGGTCAAATAGTCAAAGAGCTGCACTTGAGGACTTAGAGGGCCATAAGTGGCCTTGATGCCACAGGTTTCCCACCCTTGTTACAGGGCAGATGGAAAACTAGGCTTAGAATATATTGGGAAAAACACTGCATTTTCACTTAAGCTCTACTTTTCCTTATCTTTAAAATGAGTCAATTGAACTTCTCTAAGCTTTAGGTTCTTCACATATAAAATGAAGGAGGGTTGAATTATAGACGGCTTCTCAGATCCCCATCAACTTTAAATTCAATAATTTTATGACCATATATTTAAAGAAGTTAAGACTATTTTCCATGACTTTTTGTGTCTAAAGTCATACTTAATTACTGAACTGATTTTTAAAAAAGTCTGATGTCTCCTTTTGTTGGAAGAATAATTGTATCAGGGTTTTAGTCAACATTAATTAAGACAAGATCTACGACTACAAGGCAGTGAGAGAGAAAACAATTAGGGTTAATGAAGGAAATTCAAATTAATCAAGATTGCTAAGTTTACATGTGTTGTTCAGATTACTATTTTGTAAACCTACTCTGTGCATTCTTCATATTTGCATATGACAACCATCCTACCCCTACTACCAGAACCTCTAAAAATTACTTATTTATTTAAATTGTATACATTACAGATCAGGCAAGAACAAGGGAGACTAGGTTGGGAATCATGTTGCTGGGTACAGTTGAAGAAATTTGAAGGTTTTATCTTTAGTGTCTAGATGACTGCTTAAATCCTTGTACAATTCAAGAAGAGAGAGAGTATGATCATAATAAAGACAGAACACCTCCCTTTTGTTGACTACAATAACCAGAAAAACATACATATATCTGTATATGTATCTGTGCTATATAGATGACTTCTTTTCCTGCCTTCTCCCTTGGACCCATCATTCTAGAACCTTCCTTGGTGAAAACATATTTCTCCTGTTACCTTGATAGTTGTTATCCGAGACTATAATATCAGGCATGAGAAACTATTCAAATACTCCCAGACGGAGGGCTTCCCCTTTCACCCATCAGTTCTGCATCAGCTGTGACCAGACAATATTTTGTGAAGCAGCCTTAGTGCCCTGGACAAATGAATAAAATGCATGATATAACTTGGTTCTCAGAAAAGGATGAAGCCTCTCATCTGGATCTTCTTCCTTCTCCTGTATAGTCTGAAGAGCACACATGAGACCTAGATCTGTTTTATGACTCCTAAAATGGCTGGTAGCATCCTAAGATATTGAATGACAGTGGTCTCATTATATTCTATCCACTTCTTACTTTGCTACATTCCCATTCCAGATTTATAAGGTAAGAATAAACCTATTAAAAGCTGCATTGTTTTTGACATTGCTGGTTGCTTTACTTCTTCTGTGGAAATTTCTAATTACCAAAAAACAGCTGCAGTAGACTGAGACAACTACCTTACAAATTTGTCTGGTAAAGCAAGACTCCTCTGTAAAGACTTATCTAAGGAGAAAGGTCCCAAGTTAGGATGATATGAGGTCTCTTGAAAAATACAAAAACAGACAGAATACTGTTTAAAGATTCTTTTATTGTGTTTATCAAGAGATGTAAAAAAGAGGCAAGCATGCTTATCCAAAGTGTTTGTCATGTTTAGGGAGGAAATCCAGTGGGTAAGGCTAGTCAATGATAGTATTTTCTATAGTTGTTAAGCTCTTGTGGATAGATGCTCCTTTTTGCAAATGTAATTATATTGATTTTATCCTGCCCAGAACATTGCATGTAATTCTCAAATGAAATGAATACCTTTTTTTTAAAGTTGAGAAAACTGAAACTTGGAGAAATGAAATTATTATCTTTCATTCACGTACATTCACTGTCTAGCTAGATGGTGCCCTTGATGGAGTGTTAGACTGGAATGAAGAAGTCCTCAGTTTGAATCCTCCCTCAGAGTTATGTTACTCTAAGCAAGTGATTTTCTCCCAGTTTCCTCATCTGGAAAATGAAAATAATAACAGTGAATAACATATATTTACAGGGTCATTAAGAGGATAAAATAATTTTTTAATCATTTAGTGAATTCTTATGTGCTTATATAAATGTGAGGTATAATAAAGATAAATATATAATTATGTATAAATATATAATAATTATATATAATACATATACATATGGGATTTATGATATGCAATATGTTTATAATACCATATAATTTATTATATATAAATATAATTCCATATAATTCCATATGATTTATTATATATAAATAATACCTATTCAATGTACACACATATAAAACATGCATATTTCTATATATGTACTCTCTATAATATCTTACCTACATATATTGCATTCATCAAATATAGTGGGCAGCACTGCATGTTCTATATAAGAAAATGCATTACATATCTTATTACATCTATATATTTATATAATTTTGTATATGTATTTATATAAAATACAATAACTGTAATAATAGGTAACTATTATACCTAGCACAATATTTACTATGTATATGTAATTTAACATATATGAAAGCATCATATATACACATATATTCAGCTTTATATCTGTGATATGTAGCAAAATATATAATTTCCAATAATTTATTACTGATAATAATGAACACACACAAATGTATCATTATGTATGTATATGCTACACATAATGTTTTATGTATACTCATTATAGTGATGTGATGTGATGTGATATGATATATATGATATGATGTGATAGAGGAATTTGACACTAAGGGCTTACTACTAATTCAAAATGGAGAACTTTGGGAAGCCAGTTTCTAGACACAATGGCATGGTATGATCATGAACAGTTCCCTACTTACCCATGAAAACAGACTATCTGATTAGTAAGAATATGCTGAGCTAGAAGTAAGTTTAAGTCCAACAAGGATAACCTATAGGTCTCTTTGACTTTTCCTCCCTATCTGTGAATGAAAAGAAATTGCTATACAATTCCAGGTGGAAGGAAGAATGTCTGCCCTACACACCAGTTGTTTTCCATGTGTCCATGAATTTAAGGTACTTTTAAAAAATTCTTCCCTGATCTTAGGCAAATGAGAATGTCAAGAGTGAGGGAGAACCAGTGTCTACCACACATATGATGGTATCATTAGGATGTCAACAGAAAGTAAGGAAGGCCCCTGGCACCTGGATTGACTCCTGTAGCAAACTTATGAGAGGGGAAAGAGAAGAGTCACACAAGATGGGAAGAAATTGATGCTTTAGAATCAACATCACTGGAGGGAGTAACCTCATGGATGAAATACCAGATCAGTTTTCATTTAAGTATAGACAGAGGCATAGGCTCTTGTCTTCATATTCTCATTTATTCCTGATTTCTTGTAAATGGGATGTTTCTGACTTTGTTTACGAGTACTTCGATATTCATTATCCAATAGTATGTGTAGCAGAGTAGATGGAATGTTAGAGATATTGAAGACGAGGTTTATAGGCATGAGATAATCCAGTAATGGGCACAGAGAAAGTGATATTTAAATTAGTTCCTTTTATAAAGCAGTTAAGGTTTTAAAAACAGAAATAAAATGGAAAGTTACCATGTTTGAGTCCAAAATTGGTCATACAATTCCAAGACAATAGACTTCAATGAGATATCATCCCCTTGAGGATATTTTTAAAGTGCTATCAATTTTTATTGTCTCCCCAAAAAAGTCAGAGGAGAGACTCTCTCACTCTAAGAAAATGTGATAACCCTTTCTATGTGATAGCCCAAAATTCTTTTTAAGAATTTTGACATTTCCTTTAAAAGAACATAGTATTAAACTTCCTACCAATTACCCATCATCATCAACAATATTTTTAATTAAGGAAAACATGGTCATTGATTCATTTATTATTGTTCAAACCATTTCATTTCAGCTTTTAACAAAGTCAGTGGACATATACTTTTTTTAAAATATTAAATCATATCATGGCAAAAGATTTCAGGGTCAGAAATATACAGGTTCAAATCTCATCTTTGACCTATGTTAGCTTTATGGCCCTGGGTAAATCACTTAACTTCTCAGAACTACAGGCAAATCTCTAATGCAGGCAGAAGAATTTCCCTATGAAATAACAAATCTGTTTTTTAAAGGAGGCTATTCTCTCTCTGTCTATCTGTCTCTGTCACTTTCATTAACTCATGTTAGTTAGGGAATAGAAATTGTTTACTATGTGTAACATTGAAAAAGAAAGCTCTGTGAAAAAAATGAATTCATTAGCAGCCACCCTTTTACTTCCCCCCTATCATGATAGCTTCCACTCCCTCCATCATCACCCTACCTTGTTGTTTTTTTAATTCTTATTTTCCCACAGACCCCGCTTTTATCAAAAGACTAAAGAAATTATTCACCTTTCTCTCTTCACCAACAGTCTGGGTAAGGTTCTATCTCTAGTTTCCCTATTCCTAATTGTGCTACTTAAAATTGAGTTATCTCTCCCACATAATATATTGATTTTGCTCATAGGGGATCACAAGATTAAGTCCACAGAGGATTAATAGAGTTCTTTATTTTTTTCCCAATTAAGTACCTATAAAATCTTTAGACCCTTGGGTCCTTCTTATTTGTCTTATTTTATTTTGCATTGAGAGATCTGATTTCCAACCAAATTGCATTTCTGATATTTTTTTTATTTGAAGGTTTATTTATATATTTATTTTTGAAATATGTTTGATTTATTTCTATTTCATTATCTCTGGAGAGTCCATAGTCATGTAAAGCAAAAATCATGGGTTTGAATTTCACTCCTGTCTCTTTATTTACAGTTTTTGTGAGGCACCGTGTTTTGTATAAAAAACAATAAACTATGAGTAATGAGACATAGATTCTAGTTACTAGACATAGATACTAGACATTAGTTTGCTGTGAGACCTTGGGGAAGTCACAATGTCTCTGGATCTAAGTATCTTCAAAAGATGAGAAAAAGTCATGAAGAGTAGGAAATCACTAAGGTTTCTGCTGGCAACTAGGTGGGACAGTTGACAGGACTCTGGGACTGGGATGAGTAAATCTCACTTACCGAGTTCATATGCAGCCTCTGACACTTACTGGCTATGTGACTTAACCCTGTTGCCTCAGTTTCCTTGTGAAATGAACTGGAGAAGGAAATGGCAAACTACTTGAGTATCTTTTCAAGAAAACCCCAAAAGAAATCACAAATTATTATCCATATTAAAAAATGAATAAACAACAACAATCTTTCAGCTAATTCAAGTTTTCAATGATGACTGATTTTATCTAAATTATTTTTGACCCTATTTATGTCTAGGCTTGGAATCTCCCATTTTATAGATCACTTGGTGCAAGAGAAGTTGTGACAGCTAGCTAATAATATCTTCTATAATAGCTATCACCTGTGTGTAATTTCATGAGATAGATTCTTATCATTTCATCTCAAAAACATATTGAATAGCTGTTAAACAGAAGTGTGCTAAAATAGAACAAGATGCATGTTATTTGGCATGACTGAAAAGAGATTATCCCTGTCACTTCAGTCAGCAAGTGTCAATAGGTCTAAATTAAAACATATAAAAATTTCACCATTTAGACACTCTTCTAAGAGCCTTAGGAAAGAAGGAAACTATCCCAAAAGCTCATGCCTGAAAAAGCTACATTTGTCACTTGTGAGATGTTTTTAGTTTGTGTCAGTCAAATCTGAACTCCAGCTTTATAAATCATATCATCTTTCCACATTTCCCTATGTGACAACTCATTAGACAGGCACTGAATCCTATTTCTATAGTACTTCTGAAATCCCTGGATGAAAAATGAAATCATAAGAAATGTTGTTTTCCTCATTTACTAGGATGAGCATTTAAGAAAACTGAGGCCCAGAAACTATTGTAGACGTATTGTTTTAAAACATATGCAAGAAAAAAAATGGAAACAAACAGAATTAAGTTAAAGAAGCCAGTACGAAGGAACTTTATCTGTTCTTCAGTGATTAAAGAAAGTTTAGACTAAGAATTTAAATGACAAAAAGCAGATAATTTAATTGTCAGTAGAATAATGTAATCAGTATTGAGTATATCTAAGTTTTGATGTCAACTCGTTTAGTTTAGTGAATCTAACATGCGTCTCTAGAATTTAGGCAACAATAATTCTTTCTAAACATTGGAACTCATGCATCAACATTCCAACCATGCTCCAGTTGTCTTCACACTTGAACTCTTAGCTCTTTAAATGATAGCCCCAGTAAGCTTGTTGTGTCTGTGGGAAGAGCATTTGAGATGCCTAACACACTCAGAGAGTATAGTAGCCTTGGCTCAGAGTGGAGCTATCCCAATGAACACTCATATTAAGGAATTATGTAGTTTTATGTCAGAATTTACTGAATGAGTGTTTGCAGCTAGAGGGTAATAATCTGATAAGCCTGATAGGCTTCTTCTGGTGGTTACTAATTAATACTTGATATTGAATATGTAATCTCAGCTTAGAATTTCAAGACAGGATAGCTAAGAAAGAGAACGTAATTTTTGGTGCAAACATTCCCATACGAATAGGACACAATTGGATAACAACTAACATTTGACCAAGTTGTTTAGAGATATGCTCTCTTTAATGACTATGTAAATGCTCAGGGAGGTGGTAGAGGGAAACATTAGATTTGGAATCAAAGAATCTAGGTTCAAATCAACATTATACAACTCTAAAAATTAATCATTAGATATGTTAAGAGCCTTTTTGGACCTCTATTTACTCATATGTAAAAATGAGGAGGTGGATTAAATGTTCTATAAAATGACTTTTGGCTCACAATCTTTAATTATATAATCTGACTGAACTTTTCTGATTCTAAAATCAAAGTAGCATAGCATAGTAGAAAGAGCACAAAAGTATGAAAGGTGGCTTTCCATTCTGCTACGGCAGTGTATTTTCAGCACTAACTATCTACAAGACCTCAGCCAAATTAGGAATCTGAGCAACTTTAGCCAATCATCAAAATCCATGACTCCTCCCATATCTGTGTAACTTTTTGCACTTTAAATATCCTCATTCAATGCCAGTACCTCATTTTGATGTTTTATATAGTTTCATAAAATTGCCAATATAAAAGGGGAAAAATCACAAGAAAATACTAAGTTTCTTTAAAGTTATCCAAAATTTGGCCTTCTTATACAAATAAAAAGATGAGGACAACGTAATGGAAAATTCACTATCACATTAATTTTTGACACATAATTAAGAATTTTGCCTCAAAATCTTGAGTATTCAGTTAGGATGATAGACTACTGTTTTTGAGACTCATTCTGCAAGAGCGAATACTGAAGAGGATGAAACCAAGATGGCAAAGACCTCTCCCATATTTCCCTCCAAACAACTATAGTCAAAACCCCACAATAAATTCTAGAGCTTTAGAATCCACAAAAGAATTAGGTGAAACAATGATTTAGGTTAAGATATTCCAGAAGGTCAGCAGGAATGATCAATTGCATTGTAGTGAAAATGGAACTCATTATAACACAAGCAACACCATGGCAAGACAGAAAAAGATCTAGTAGGCAAGGTAATGTGGGATCAGATAACTTGTCAGAAAGAGATTACAGAGGGTCTCTTTGGAAGAACTGAGTGCAGGACCCTGATGCTCTATTGATACACAGATTCAGGTCACAGTGCAGAGTCAACATCCTGGGGCAAGGAAGAGCATTGGCACACCGGATGTTGCAGTCTCAGAGGATCAGGGACTCTGGTAACAGTTCCAGGGTGGAAAAATTACATATATTGGCTCACAGACAAGACAAAGGCCAAGAGAGTAATAAATACACCTCTCTTTAAATCATACCATCTTGAAAGAACTGAAAACTTACTGACACCTCCCATCCTTAACTAATTCTAAAAAGAGCTACACACACACACACACACACACACACACACACACACACACACACACACAAACCCCTGAAGCTTGGAACAGTGTTATCTTCCCCCTGGCATAGAGTTCAATCTTAACACAGAGTAAAAAATTCAAGAAATAGGCAGGAAAAATGAGCAAACAACCACAAAAATGAAATTGATCAAAGAAACTGTTATGGTGAAAGGACAGATCAAAATACAAATTCAAAAGACAACAATATCAAAAATGTTATATCCAAAGCCTCAAAGAAAAAATGTGAATTGGTCTCAGGTCTAAAAAGAATTCCTGAAATAGTTGAGAAAGGATTTTAGCAATCAAGTAAGGGAGGTGGAAGAAAAATTGAGAAAAGAAATGAGAGTGATGCAAAGCACTCATAAAAAAACAGTCAACATTTTGGTAAAGGAGGCACAAAAAATACTAAAGAAATTAACCTTTTAAAAAATAGAATCTATCAAATGATAAAAGAGAAACAAAAATATCACTGAAGAACTCCTTACAAAGGAGAATTGATCAAATGGAAAAGAAGATACAAAAGGTCACTGAAGAAATTAATTCCTTTCTTTACTGATGTATTTTAACTTAAATACTAAAACTTAAAGACACAATAAGAAAAGGAAGAAACATCACCATGTGCATGGCAGAATGTAAGAAAGGATTCAAAATGTACTACAATAAATTTCCTTTTCAAAAAGCCTATATAATAAATACTGCACATTGTGTTTAGAGTTGTCCATCTTTGCTTTCTTTTAAGTTTTTTTTATTCTCTCTTGTGCACTTCTTACATTGTTATCATTCCCATGAAAGTTTTAATTAGACATGGATATAAACACACACACACCAACACACACACACAATATCCTCTTTGTCACATTCCTATTAATCTGTGTCTAAATATCTAAATTATTATTTAAATTACCTAAATTATTATCTCAATTATCTAAATATCTGATCTATGCCCTTCTATACCTGTCCCTTTTTCTATTTCCTCACCCTCTCTTTCTTAATAAATTTAGAAGACTTTATATGTACATATTTTTCTCTATTTAAACAAGATCTGATGTGAATCTGGATCCCTTTAAATATCCCTTCCTTTTCTTCTCCCTGCTACTCCCTATTCCCTTAACCTTTTATTTCTTACTGAATTTAGAAGATTTTTATACCCCTCTAAATACATACATATTGTTCCCTGTTTAGCCCATTCCTGACGAGATTAGATTTTCAGAACTACCTATCCTCCTCCCCCATCTAATTCTTCTGTGGCAGTTCTCCCTCTCACATCTCATTTGCATAAGATATTTACTCTTTTTACCTTTTTACTTTTTGGAATCACATCAAACTCAAGTACATCCCAATCTCTCTTTAGAAGTACCGAATTACAAATAAAAATCTTAAGTATAAATTTTACCTTTCTTCCTATAAAAAGTAAAGAGTCTGTTCTTCTTGAATGCCTTATAATTACTCTATGAAGTACAAATTTTATTTCTCTTGGATCTTGTATGTCAAATTTTCAATTAAGTTCAAGTTTTCTTCTTTTTTTTTGCAAGAAAATCCTGTAAGTCTGGCAATTCATTGAATGTTATTTTTTTTTTCATTTGGGAATATGCTTAACTTTGTTAGGTATGATATTCTCAGCTGAAACCCCAATTCTTTTCTCTTCAGTATATAATGTTCTAACATCTACAGTCTTTTGGTGTCACTGCTCCTGCTAGGTCTTGTGTGATTCTAATTGTGGCCCTGCCATATTTCATGTTTTTCATGTTGCTTGTAATATTTTGGTGTATGATATTCCTGTGAGTATCCCTCCTAGGATCTCCTTCAGGTGATAATTGGTGGATTTTTTTTATTTCTACTTTCTTCTCTTGTGCTAATACTTCAAACCAATTTTCTTAAATTATTTCTTGTATTATTGTATTGAGATCTTCCTTTTGATCATAGCATTCAGGTGGTCCTATGTTTTCTCTTTTTAATCTATTCTCCATATTAGTTGTTTTTCTTATGAGATGTTTCTCATTCTCTTTTTTTTCATTCTTTATATTTTGTATTATTATTTCTTAGTCTCTTATAACTGCACTGTCTTCCCTTTGCCCAATTCTAATTTGTCAAGGAGTCATTTTCTTCCTTAAGATTCTGGATCTCCTTTTCCAGTTGGTTGGCTTTTTTTTTTCATAATCTTCTTGCTTTACTTAGATTGTTCTTCTTTTTTTAGTTTTTACTTAATCTCTCTCATTTTATTTTTAAAGTCTCTTTAAACTTTTTATATGAATTCTTTTTAGGCAGGTGACCATTTGACATTACTCTTTGGGACAGGAGAGATTTTTTTTTTTCTTTTTGCTTCAGTATCCTCCTCTGAAGATGAATCCCAATTTCTCTATTTCCATAGTAACTTTTTATACTTGTGTTCTTTCTCTTTTGCCTGCTTGCTTTTTTTTCTTATTTGTAGCAGCTTTTTATTGTAATGACCTCTAATCCTAGAGTATGGGGGATGGTGCCTCTGGCCTCTAAGCCTCCTTCAGTTCTCTCCTCTGACCTGTAACTGAAACCAAGAACTCTGCCCTCCTGTGAGTGTCCACAGTCAGCAGCTTCCCTACCCCACTGTTTTGGTACTCACCAGGTATGTGCTGGTTCCTTCTTGCCCAGGCAAGCACAGCTGGATTTGACATCCTTTATCAGCAGAGATACCCTCAGTCTTCCTTGGCTGTGATGCCCCAACCCCCAAAGTGTCTGGGAGGTGAAAAATTCTGTGGTTGGGGCCTAGACTACTGTAGCACCAATGCAATATTTATAGCACCTACAGCAGCCATGAATATCCTGGAACAATTCTGAATTGAGAAATGCAGCAGACTCTCCACATGGAAGACAGAACCAAAACATCTATTCAGACATCAGAAAGACAAATCCATCATAATAACAAAAATCTATACACAATAACAATGCGGAGGACAGCAACATCCCCAAACCTTCCCCCTGTTCACAAGCAAACTCTCTTAAACAAAATGACAAACAAGCTCTTTCACTTGTGCTAGCCAGCTGCCTCTGACTAGCATCTGACCAATTTTGTCTCATCTCTCCTCTAGCTCTGCTTCTTCCTGTTCCACCCATTCAGCAAATTCCTCCCACCACAGGTCCCAAGTAACTCAGAGTCATGTGATTCAGACTTCCATGTGACCCAGGCAGGTCACATGAGTCTATTAATGAATATGAAAGATGTCCCCACTTAAATTACCTTTACAGCTACCATCCAACCCAGTTAACCACAGGGTTTGACACTTGCTGTTTCAGTGGAACTACCCTGGAGGTGTTTACACTTCTCATGTACCAAACTTGGGTCTGAGATTTTCTTTGGATCTTCTCTGATTATCCCAGAAGGATCATTGTTTTGCCCCAACTCCTGTTTGTTTTGACTCCTTTACATTCACCCTGAGGTGTTATTTTGTCTTGTTTATGGGGGAAATCTGGATTGCTTGGAATTTTCTGACCAATTCTGCCATCTTCCCATAATCCTCTCCAGAAAATAATTTCTTAGAAATTATAATTGGGCACCTGGAACCTAACGAGTCCATGAGACATCTAGAAAGAATAAAAGAAAATAAAAATAATGAAAGAATAGAAGAAAATGTGAAACATCTCATTGGAAACAAACAAACAAACAACCAAGTGACCTGGAAAATAGATCCAGGACAGATAACAGCAATACTGTACAATAATCACCTCTGAATGACTTAGCTATTCTAAGCAATACAATGATCCAAAATAATATCAAAAAACTTAAAATGAAAAATGCTCTACTCCAGAAAAATAGCTAATGGAATCTAAATGCAGATTGAAGCATACTTTTCAAAACTTTATATTGTTTTGGTCTGTGTTTTCTTTTACAACATGATTAACAGAAATTTTTACATAACTGCATGTTATATAATCTATATCAAATTATTTACCTTTTCAATGAGGGAAAAGAAAATGAAGAGGAACAGAATTTGTAACTCAAAATGCTGAAAAACAAATGTTAAAATTATTTTTACATGTAATTGGGAACAAATAAATATTATTTTTTTTTAAAGAGTCACTATTGACCAGGATGCGGAGGAGAGTAGTGTTAATTATAACTTACTTTTCTCCTTGAACAATGTGTGAGCCCAAATGTTGGTTTAGGGAATGACTAACTATATGTGTCCACCTTGAGAAAAGAGTCTGACACTACCTGATGAAGGAAAAGTCACCGAATCTCTTCATTTAATAAAAAACCCCACAAAAATATTAAAGACTAACATTTATATGTCACCTATAAAATGCCAGGAACTGAACTAAAATGATAAGCATTTTACAGGTGTATTATATTTAATCTTCACAAAGGCTATGGGAGGAAAATACTATTATTATCCCTATTTCACAAGTGAAAAAATTGAGGCAAATAGGTTGAGTGTCTTGCCTGGGATCTCATAGCTAATACTTGAGCCTTGATTTGAACTCAGTTCTTCCTGACTCTAGACCTGGCACTCTATCAATTTTACCACCTAGTTTTTTTCACTGTAAGTGAGTAGTTTGATTTCTAAGATTTCTTTTAGTTCTAATATCCTTTCAATATATGTCCATTAATCATCTGCACATAGACAAAAGTTTCCTGATAAATCCTGATGAAGCTATAGTCAAAATTGTTCTGTAACAATTTTTTTTCTATAACTTTCTGTAGAAATAAATGAAAACTCTGAAATGTTTTGAAAGAAGCCATATATGTACCTAGATGCCATGTAGATTTAGTAGGAAAAGATTTTATGCGGGGGGAAAACTAAACTGTACTACTGCTGTAGAAGAATTGATCAGATAGCTTAATATGTAACAAAGGTTAACGTAGTAATTTATGAGACAAGTAAATATTGGAAAAACATGCTTGAGCTATTAAAAACATGAGATTTCAAGTAGGAGAAATTTGAGCAAATTGGTGGCTCAGGGGAAAGACTATCTTTATTTGGCATCAAATTAACAAGTGGAATGAATGTCAGAAAATACAAAACAAGTTGGTCTCTAGGCAAACACTGAATGACAAGTGAGCTAGTGCAGTCCCAGAGGAAATTAGTGGGTGAAATTTATTTGAAGAAGTAATTATCTAAACTACGAAACCCTTTTAAGCTCTTTGAACACTGAAATGGGCAATCTTTCTTTTAAAGATCTGATAAGAGCAGGAAAAGGTAAAATACTCTGCCTTCTGTCCCTTTCAAGGAAAAAAATCCTCTCTTTCGTCAGCCCACCACCATAATAATTTAATTGCATTTGCCAGCAGAGCCGTAAACAAAATCTATCAAGTTTGGCAGTATCTACTACCCTCTAGAAAATATGTTACATGCCTAGCTGTGTACTTCACTGCTCCTATGACAACAGAGATTACTGCACAGAGGTAATGGCAAGTGCAGATATTAGTCATGTCCCAATACCAGCAATTGAAATAAAGGTCCCAAAGTGGGGGAAAATTAGTTTCATCATTAAAAAAAGAAAGGGAAAAAAGCATAAGGGAATAATTTTTCTCAAGGAGTACAAAAGGTTATGTGTGAATACTCACTAAAACATAGAAAAAACCCATAAAACCAAATGTCACACTAGATAAAAAGGGATGAATGATATCCTTCCTTTTCTCTGATCCTCTTTAACTCCTTAAAGAATAAAATACATTTTAACATCAGAATTCATTTGTTTCTATGTGACATCACACCCACAAAGGAAGAGTGATTTTTCTTGTTGTTGTTAATATAATGTTGAACAACAGATTTTCAAAAACTGAGTTGAGTAAATTTACTGTGATTTTGTCTTTGTCATTGTTAATCCACATAGACACAGTCTCCCTTTAACTACTAAAAGATCAGGAAAGCATATGGAAGATCCTAAAAGTCTTAGTGCAGTTTTAAGATGTATTAAAGCTTAAAACTGCATTAAGTTTTGGGACACCTTATATTTCTAGATTTTCATTTGTCCCATTTTATTAGAGGTCATTGATCATGAAATATCAACAATGAGTTTTAAGAATATCTGTTCTCCACAGTGTTGCATCTTTGGCTTAGTCAGAGGTCAGAGTATTGTTTTATTTTGTTTTTGAAGACTCTGCCATTAGAACACCAGTTCTGACAGGTCCTGGAATTTCTTAAGCTTTGGTCAATGGGGTGTCCATGTTTGCTTACCAAGTATTGTCGTTCAGTAGAAAAGCTCATCAGCAGTAGAGTACTCTTTAAGTGGAGAATATGGGTGTTCAAGGATAACTAGCAGCTTTGATATACAGGATTGTTAAGACTTTTTCAAGCTTGCACATCAGTAATTGAAGTTCACCTCCACTCAAATCTCACTTTTGGCTCCAAGAATCTGTAGTGTGAGCAGAGGCCACACCTTGACAATCTGTCAGATGGCTGAACTAGGCTGAGGGTAACCAATGGGACACCAAATCATTGATGAGTTAGGGAAGTGCATGTGAAGCATGTGAAGATTTCTCTGGCTGAATAAGTGGGTGTGAACAATTCGTTCCAATGACCATGAAAGCGGCTGAAGTAGGTCCTGTGGAATTCTTAGAGTTTGGTCATATACCAAAGATTACAATATCATCCACTCTATCCTTGGCCATCACCAATCATCTTAACTTTTGTCTTGCCACTGGAATTTGATGCTTCTGGAAAAGATAGTAAGGCTGACAAATTTATAATTCTGCCTCACTTAAATCTAATTCACATAGGAGTCAAGATATCACCCTATGATGTCAGTGGTTCTCTTCAAAAAATGAAGAACAAATAGCAACGTATCACTAAATAACAATGACCATCCTTCAAACTCATAAAAATAGAACATAGCCCTTTTCTCCCCTACCCCCTTCTAACTCTTCCAGAGTGACAGTGGCAGAGTGATGCAAAGAACGGTGAATATGTAAAGAAGGATATGATTTTAAATCAGCTCTACCCATTAATTTAACAGAGAGGCAGTGTCGTATAATGTATGAGGAAGTGGAATAGTAAAGAGAATAAGCATTTATATATTTCCTACTATTTGCCAGTCACTGTGAATTAAGAGTGTTTTACAAATATCAAATCAAATATTTCATTTGATCCTCACAAATGGAAGTTGCAGATAAATGACAGGATAGCTCACAGATACTTCTTGAGGAGCAAAAGATTTGAAATAATTAATTTTAATATTCAAAACCAGCAAGATATTTGAAGATTCTCATACTTCTAAAAATTCAACAAATAATTTGGTAAGGCCTTTCAAATTAAATCAACATATACTTGAATATTTGGTGATTGCATTACAATATAGGCATGTAAGATAGGGGAAAAAAACTGGAAATATATTACTCAACAGTAAAAATAAAATGAACAAGAGATAGTGCATGGCTTATAAACTATAGAGAAGACTTATGATTTCCATACAGTATTTCCCGAATGCTTTAATGATGTAAATGAGTACAATACATAACAAATACTTTTTTTTCAAAAAGTACATTTGGAAATACTGGACATGATACATGAAAAAGAAGGAAACTGACTAGATCTTAATGAATTGGAAATCATTAGTTACAAATATCAAAGTTACTTCTGAACCATCTATATGTGTAGAATGTATAAAGTGTAAAGATGATCATTTCCAACATAGATTTACTTTATGTACACTTCAACTGACACAGCTAAATTTCCTGCTTCTCTTTAGGACTATTTCTGACTCTCTCTGAGAATAGTCAGAGTTGTCATATTAGAGTCCATGTATTGCATCCTTGCTGGCAAAATATATTTTGGTTGAAATATTTGTAAGTTTCTTCTATTTTTCAACCTTGAATTTCCTCAGATTAGTTTTACTTAGTTTGACCAATCTTTCTTTAATCTGATTTTATCCTCTAGTACTTTCCTTCTGCTTTTATGAGATGATATTGTTCATAGTCTTTCATCACTCTTCTCCATAAGATTTTGCAAGAATTCATATTCCAAATCAGTGTTTACTTAGACTGCTATTTTTCTATACTAGGAAAGTATATTAGGTGTTTCCTAACACACTTTTAAAGTTCTTTTGGTCTCCTTGTAATAATAACTGATTTTAATCAGTAAAAATTTCATGTGACATTATTATAATCTCTATGTCCTTTCTTCTTCCCACTGACTATTTTTTAATCATCAATAATGTGATTCAATAAAATGTCATTAGGGAAATGTATGACTGGAAAAGAAGAGAGACAGGTCACATGTGAAGGTGAAAAGTAACATGTAAAGAATCTGTGTATTCCCCTATTGTTCTTGTTGTGTAAGAACAAAGTGAGTAAAGCTCCCAGAACATTGGACAGACTAGTGATGGTCAACTTGTGGAAAGATATTGACAAGCATTGTAGAGGCATGAAAGGATGAGCAGTAAAGTGGAGTAAACATGCCTGTATTCTTTTTAATAATACAGAATTATTTAACTGTAATCTTCTGTTTCATTTAACTTTCCATGAATCAATGATTTAATCATTATCTCTCCAAATAATTCACTTGAAAGTATTGTTATGCCACTTTATATTCTCTGATGTAGGTGCCTTAAAAGCAGAACCTTCTTAAATATTTGATGGTTTGATTTGTTTCTTTAAAGTTTACCTGGGTCCTAACAGAAGCCTCATGATTTGGAATTAAATTTAGATGGACAAGGTCCTGACAAAGCATAATATGGTGAACAGTATGGTTTATAAATGTGGTCAGGGCATGACGTTGATTTTATTTGAATGGCCTTCCCTGGATTAGTATAAAGGATGAGTTTCTGGGGGCTAATTGACAAGACAGTTAGGACAAAGACATGTTACTCAAAGGAAAGATCCACATCTTCAACTGACAAGGGAGCTAGAAATTTTAAGGTGATAGACTGTAATGTTAATTTAAATGGGAAGATCTTTCCCACTCTTTAGTAGGCCCATATGACCTGCTTAAATCACATGGAAACCTAAGTAACATGTGGTGGGAGGAGCTTGCTGAATATGTGGAAAAGGAAAGGTGGAGCAGAACTGGAAGGAAGTTGGTAAGAGTTGTCAGGAGAGGAGAGAGGATACAGGCAGGTAGAAAGCAAGGATCATGAGTGTTCGTGGGAAAGCCCCAGTGGGGGAGGTGGGGCAGGGGAAAAGGATGGGAGAAAAGATTGGGAATGGCTTTGACCACTGAAGTGCCAATGTGTATTGACTTTTGGTTACTATGATGGATTTGGTTTTCTGGTGTCTGAATAAATGTTTTTCTTCTGCCTTGTATATGGAGAGTCAGTTATACTTTGCAATTCAGAACTACATGGGCATATTCAGAGTTGCTCGCAGTGCAGTGAATATTGCCTTAGTGATACAATTGGCATCATGAACCTGATTTTGGGGTATAAAATCTCTATTTAGAGGCAGAAAGTCTTTAGAGGAAGAAATGGATATCTCATGATGGGAGGATTTACCTTATTCCTCCCTAGCAAGGGAATTGGCTAAAAGCATTGGACCCACTGAGAACTGGTAAACAAGATTACAAGAGGGGAAACCCGGAAATTTGGAAAGGTGTTTGCAAGGAAAACCAATAAAACCATGGAAAATGTTGGAAAGAGTGTGTAGGAGAGTCTGGATTTTTACTAACAGGTTACCATATTATGTGTAAAAGCAGAGAAGAGCTATTGAAGGAAAAAAAAATTCAATGGAAAAACAGCTAGCTAGATTGCATGGGAATTCTTACCATTCGTTCTCTCCTTTAAAAGACCAAGCTGGGGGGAGGGTCTCAAGTGGAAGACAAGACTGTTCATTTAGCTCAAAAGATGTAGAAGCCTGGCAAAAGAAGTTTGCATACAACTCTCTTACTGCCTAAGCCTAGCTGCCAAGGTAAAAACTGCCAGGAGAGTGCATGGGAGGAACAATTATCAAAGTCAGAGATGTAATATGAAATAATGTTCAAGGGAGGAACTTCTTGGTCAGAAGCTTTGCTAATACTGAGGCGGAAACAGGAGAACCTGAGGAGAAGGAGGTGGGGGGTGGGGGGTGGGAACACAATGTTTAAGAAGACAATGGAAGATTTTACTCAGAAGGAAGTCACAGATATTTTGAGTCAGTTAACCCAAAGGATGGGAGAATCAGTGATGAAGGGGCAAGTGAAATATTGATAGATGGCATGGATTGCTTGAAATTTATAGATATTCGTCAGACACATTTTATAGAGCAAGTTTTTAGAGATTACAATATGCAAGGAGGTAACACTACAACTAATCTATTAACTTTGGCAGAAGATGCATGTAATAAGCAATATCTTACTGACTTTATGCAGTCCAGTGGAGATAGATTCTGGTATTGACTTAGGGACTGTATAAGAAAGTTAAGGAAGGAGATAATGAAAATTGTCATAATAATCAGAAACACATGCATACTATGATACCCCCTTAGCAGTTTCCCATAGAAACATAACAATGAAAATGGTTCCTCCTGCATACAAGCTACTAGTTCTTACTCTACTAATTGGAGAAATAGGATATCCTCTTTTGGAGGTGCTGGACAAGTTTTCACAGTTAAGTGACTTAAAGGACTGGGGAAAAGATAAATTTCCTTGAGAGAGAAGGGCAAATAGCCAGCAGAATCAAAATTAGACTCGATTGAAAAGAGAAGAATTATTTACTTCTCTATTGAGAGCAGGAGGAGATTTTGGAAGCATAGATGGTATTCCAACTAATATACTATATAGAATGGACAGAGAAAAGGGGCTTGATACTAGATGGAATAGAGAAGTAAGAACTGCTCCTATAGATGCTCCTGATCCCTTGTATCCAAGTATGTCACACCTTCAGAGAGAATAGGAAATTAGTAGAGCCGCAGTTCAGATTAAAGAAATACACAAATGGGTATAAAAACCAGCACCCCAAGATACACAGGGGGGTTTCCTATCACAGATTCTTTGATCTGCTTTTCTAAAATCAAAGACAACTTTTGAGGGGTCAGTAATCACTTTTATCAAATGCATGTATCAAACTTAGTTCAGGGGGAAAAGTCAGCACCTTGAACTTCAGAGAAAATACAGAAGAATCAAAATCAATAGACATGCTTCCAACTATCTGATATAAGCAATACCTACATCATAGATCAATAGACAGACCCAACTGTTTGATCATAACACATACATAGTTGCCAGAGCTGAAGGCACCAACATTTGGGTTTTCAAACCAGGGGACTGCTTAGTGGCTTCCCAAAGTCTCATCTGGAACACAGAGGTTCTTCCACAAGGTAAGCCCCAAAGTAAAACCCCATACCAAAATCTTTATACAATTTTTAGAGTCAAAAGGCATCACAGCCCTTGAGAACCAGTGCCTCATTATCAAAAGGTATGGGCCTTCCTACAAAGCTTCCCAGCCCCATTAATGGGTAGGGAAGATCTTCTTTAATCACATTATTCAGTCAGACTCTTGATTATACTAAAACAAAACTAACAAAAGATCTTACTTTGCTTGCCATTACAATGGAATTACAGACCCCATATCAATTTGACCATATACTGGAAAAATGGATCAAATACTGTAGCTAGGGCATTAATAGATACTTCCCTTATATATGGAAACACTGATAAGTTTAAACATGGCACTCCTATCACCATCTTAGAATGGGGAGGGGTTGAAATATCAGCCAGATAAGAGAAACTAACAATTAAATTTGGGCAATTACCTAAGAAAGAATGATCTGTTGTAATTGTATGCATTGCTGATTATATAATTGGAATAGCTATATTGAGAGGTATGATTTTAAACCTGAGGGGAGATATCAATTTGCAAAAAAGAAAATAGGAACTAATATGATTTTAGTGGGTAAAATCAAAATGGACTCAATCACTTTACCTGAACTTTCATGCAGTATCATTCGCCAGTTGGGCAAGATGAAATTACCAATACCATAAAGGAATATGTTGAGGCAGGAATGTTAGTCCCTACAACCACTCAGTGGAATTATCCTGTCTAGCCAGTATGAAAGTTAGATGGGACAATGAAGATGATGGTGGATTACAGACAATTGAATAAGGTCATTCCTCCCTTGCATGCTGCTGTTCCAGATACAGTTACCTTAATAGAAAGGATCCAGAAATATGATGGGACTTGGTATGCAGTTATTGATTTAGATAATATTTTATTTCCTTTCCCAATATATTCTAAACAATGGGACCAATTTCCTTTCACTTGCCAGGACTGAAAATATATTTTCACATGCTTGCCACAAGGATATTTGCATACTCCCAAAATTTATTATAGAATTGTAGCTTAAAATTTGGATGAATTAGAGCTATCTGGTCTACAGTTAACCACATAGATTATTACATGGATTACATAGCTTGCTACATAGATGATATCATGATATAGGGAGAAATTATAAAAGAAATGGAGAAGAGTTTGATGTTCTTAATTGAGCACATGAAAAGCAAAGGGTGGGAAACTAACCCGGCAAAGATTCAAGGGCTAGTTCAAGCCATAAAATTTTGGGGTGTGCCATCTAATCAGGGGTTGTGAGATATTCTCTCATAGGCCTGACAAAAAATTCATGAGTTTCCTATCCTCACCATTAAGAAAGAGGCCCAAAAGTTTATAGGATTATTTGGATATTGGGAACATTACATACCACATCTAGAACAAAATTTTACAACCGTATATAAAATTGCTAGGAAAAGATATAAATTTGTTTGGGAAATAGAGCAGAGTAAACTTTTGATAATACAATTTGTCCTAGATTTGTGACTGATGCAGAGCAACCCAGTGAAATTATAAGTCACAGTGCAAAATGAATATGCAAAAAAGGAGTTTTGGGCAAAAACAACAAAGTTGAAATGTACTCTTAGGATTTTGATCTGGGAAACTTCCCTCATTGGGAATTCAACATATTCCTTTTGAAAAACAATTGCTGCAAAGCAGAGTCAAGATGGCGGAGTAGAAGCAGGTACCTGCTACAGCTATCCCCTGAAATCCCTCATTTAAAAAATGACTCTAAAGAAATTTGAGATCAGCAGAAGTTACAAAATGGCAGACTGAAGCAAATTTTCATCTGAAAGCAATCTGTAAGGTTGAGTGGAAGAGTCTATTTTACTAGGCTGGGAGCCGAGTCCAGTTTAGTGTGGGTCATGCTGGGAATATACTGAGTGAAAGCAAGCCTTAGGGGACTGAATTGCTGGTGATTTCTGTGGATTCCAGACTTCTCAGCTAACAAACACTAAAGATAGCTTAAAAGGTCAGTGGAAAGGGTCTCTCACCTATCTGTGAGGGGAGCAGCCTCAGACCCAGGCCCAGTCCTGAAGACACTGATGAAGCAGAGGCTGCTTCTAGAGCCCTCCACTTAACAAACCTCAAAAGTCAAGTGATTCACTTGGGAAATGGGCAAATCAGGGAAAAAGAAAGACTATAGATTCTTGTTGTCTCAGGGAAAGAGGTATTCTCTTATGTCATTGATGAAGAGGAAGATCAAAACATACAGGCAGAAGACAATAAAGGCAAAACATATGCAATCAAAGCCTCTAAGAAAAATGTGAATTGGTCTCAGGCCATCGAAGAGCTCAAAAAGGATTTTGAAAATCAAATAAGAGAAGAAAAGGAAAATTTAGGAAGATAAATGAGAGTGATGCAAGAAAACCATGAAAAAATGAATCCCTAAAATGCTGAAGAAAATAAAAACTTTAAAATTAGACTAATCAAAATGGAAAAAAGAGGTCCAAAAAACCAATGAGGAGAAGAATGCCTTAAAAAACAGAATTAGGCAGATAGAAAAGGAAGTCTAAAAGCTCATTGAATGAAATAACTTTTAAAAATTAGAATGGAGCAAATGGAAACTAAAGACTTTATGAGAAATCACAAAATTATAAAACAAAACCAAAAGAATGAAAAAAAATAGAAGATAATGTGAAGCATCTCAATGGAAAAAAAAAACTGACTTGGAAAATAGATCCAGGAGAGCTAATTTAAAAATTTTTGGACTACTCAAAAGTCACAGTAAAAAAGAGCCTAGATAGCTATCTATCTATCTGTCTATCTGTCTGTCTATCTACCTATCTATATGTATATACAGAGAGAGAGAGAGAGAGAGAGAGAGAGAGAGAGAGAGAGAGAGAGAGAGAGAGAGAGAGAGAGAGGATAAGGGTGAGCTGAATATGAAGGGATGATATTTAAAATAAAAAATTAAGAGTTGAGAGAAATATACTAAGAGAAAGGGAATTGTAGAATGGAGTTGTTCTTCTCAAATAAAAGAGGCAAGAAAAAAAACCTTTTACAATGAAAGGGAAGAAGGAGAAGGTAAGAGGGAATCCTTTCACTGAATTTAAATTCAGCAGGGAATAACATACACACAATTGGGTTTGGAAACTTATCTTACTCTATAAGAAAGCAGGGCGGAAGGGGAAAAGAGAGGAACCATGATAGAAAGGATGACAGATTTATGAAAGGGGTTATCAGAAGCATACACTTTGGTAGAGGAACAGGTCAAAGAAGAGAACTGAATAAATGGAGGGCAGCACAGGACAGAGGGCAATATAGTTAGTCTTTCACAATGTCAGTGTTCTGGAGGTGTTTTACCTGGCCACACATGTATAATCATTATCAAAATGCTTGGCTCCTCAAAGAGGGTGGATAAGGAGGAGGAAAGGGAGAGAATATGTAAGTAAAAGTTATAAAAATGAATGTTAGAGGAAGGAGACTACATCCCGCTCAAAAGCACCATAGACAATGAAACAACATCATTGCTAAACATATATGCACCAAGTGATACAGCATTCAAATACTGCGAGGAGAAGTTAAGGGAGTTACAGAAAGAAATAGATAGAAAACTATGATAGTGGGTGACCTCAATATCTCAATCTCTGAACTTGATAAATCTAACATCAAAATAAACAAGGAAGAAGTTAAGGAGTTGAATAGAACTCCAAATAAGGTAGATATGATATCTCTCTAGAGAAAAGTGAATAGTGACAGAAAGGACTATACCTTTTTCTCAGTGGTACATGGCACATATACAAAAGTTGAACATGTACTAGGGCATAAAAACCTCATAATCCAGTGCAGAAAAGCAGGGATAGTCAATGCATCCTTCTCAGATCACAACTCAACAAAAATTATATGTAATAAAAGGCCTTGGAAAGATAGACCAAAAATTCATTGAAAATTAAATAATCTAACCTAAAGAATACGTGAGTTAAACAAAAAATCGTAGAAACAATCAACAGTTTCATTGTGGAGAATGACTACAGTGAGACAACCTACCAAAACTTATGAGATGCTGCAAAAGCAGTTCTTGGGGGAAGCTTTATATCATTGAACACTTACATGACTAAAACAGAGAAAGAGGAGATCAATGAATTGGGCATGCAGCTGAAAAAGCTAGAAAAAGAACACATTGAAAATTCCCAAATTAAAAATACTGAAAATCAGAGGACAGATTAACAAAACTAAAATTAACAGAACTATTGAACTAACAAATAAAACTAAAGGTGGATTTTATGAAAAAAACAATAGTATTGGTAAACTTTTGATCAAATTGATTAAAAAAAGAAAGAAGAAAAATAAATTACAACTTCAAAAATGAGAAGGGTAAACTCACCTCCAATGAGGAAGAAATCAAACCATAATTAGCAATTACTTTGCCAATCTGTATTCCCATAATGGGGCAGCTAGGTGGTGCAGTGGTTAGAGCACCAGTGCAGGAGTCAGGAAGATCTGAGTTCAAATTTCACCTCAGGCACTTGACACTCACTAGCTGTGTGACCTTGGGCAAGTCACTTAACTCCAATTGCCTCATCTGGGGTCATCTCCAGTCATCCTGATGAATACCTGGTCATTGGATTCAGATGGTTCTGGAGGAGAAGTGAGGCACAGCTCTCCCTCACTCAAATAAAATCAAGTGCAAATTGTGTCATTATTTCTCTGATGATACGGTCTTCTTCAGCAATGAAGGACGAACATACAATGCCCATAAAGATGACAATCTAAGTGAAATGGATGAATATTTAAAATATATATTAATTATCCAGATTAACAGAAGAGGAAGTTAAATACTTAAGTAACCCCATCTTAGAAAAAGAAATTAAACAAACCATCAATAAAGTCCTTAGGAAAAAATCTCCAGGGCCAAATGGATTTACAAATGAATTCTATCAAACATTTAAAGAACAGTTAATTCCAATACTATATAGACTATTTGGGAAAATTGTCAAAGAAGGAGTCCTTTCAAATTCTTTTTATGATATAAATATTATTCTTATACCTAAACCAGGAAAAGCCAAAATTGAGAAAAAATATATTAGACCAATTTTTCTAATGTATATGGATGAAACTTTTAAATAAGATATTTGCAAAAAGACTACTGCAACTTATCAAGAGAATAATACATTACAATCAGATAGGATTTATATCAGGAATACAGGGCTGGTTCAATATTAGAAAAACTATCAGCATGATTGATCTTATCAACAACAAAACTAACAGAAAACATATGATTATTGCAATAGATGCAGAAAAAGCTTTTTTTGAAATACAACATACTGAACATACAACATATTGAAAATACTGGAGAGCATAGGAATAAATGGAACCTTCCTTACAATAACAAGGAGTATCTACCTAAAACCATCAGCAAGCATTATATGAAATGGGGAGAAGCTAGATGCATTTCCAATAAAATCATGGCTGAAACAAGGATGTCCATTATCACAACTGTTATTCAATATGGTACTAGAAATGCTAACTTTAGCAATAAGAGAGGAAAAAGAAATTGAAGGAATTAGAACAGGCAAAAACGAAACTGTTTTCACTCTTTGCAGATGATGATGATACACTTACAGAATCCTAAAAAATCAAGTCAAAAACTACTTGAAGTAAGAAACAACTTTAGCAAAGCTGCAGGTTACAAAATAAACCCACACAAATCTTCTGCATTTCTATGTATTACTAACAAAGCCCAACAGCAAGAAATAGAAAGAGAAATCCCATTTAAAGCTATGGTAGACACTATAAAACATCTGAGATTCTACAAATTCTACAAACAAACCCAGGGACTATATGAACACAATTACAAAAAACTTTACACAAATCAAGTCAGGTCTAAATAATTGGAAAAAAAATAGTTGCTCCCTAATAATTGCTTGCTAGTAATTTCTTCCTAATATAATAAAAATGAGAATTCTGCTTAAATTAATTTACTTATCCAGTGTTATACCAATCAAGCTACATCTAGAAAAATATCAAATTTCCTCTAGAAGGACAGAAGTCCAGAATATCAAAGAAATTAATGAAAAGAAATTCTAGGGAAGGTGCTTTAACCCTACCAGATCTTAAATTGCATTATAAAGCAGCAATCATCAAAACCCCTTGGTACTGTCTAAGAAATAGAAGCTTAGACCAGTGGAATTGGTTAGGTACTCAAGACACAGTCAATAAATGTAGCAGTCCACAGTTTGATAAACCCAAGGACCTCAATTTCTTGATAACTTTCTGTTTGACAAAAACTTCCGGAAAGATTGGCTAACAATGTTACAGAAGCTGGACATAGACTGATGCCTGACACTGCGTACAAGAATGAAGTCTAAATGGATGCATCATCTAAGTATAAAGGCAGATACCATAAATAAATTAAGGTAGCAAGGAATAGCGTATTTGTCACATTTATGGAGAATGGAGAAATTTATGACCAAAAAGGCATAGAATATTATGAAGTGCAAAATGGATAATTTTAATTACATTAAATTTAAAGGTTTTTTTTACACAAACAACATCAATGCAACCAAGATCAGGGGGGAAGCAGAAAACTGGGAAACAATTTTGGCAACTAGTGTCTGCGATAAAGGCCTCATTTCTAAAATGTATAGAGAACTGAGTCTAATTTGCAAGAATACAAGTCATTCCCCAATTGATAAATGGTCAAAAGATAGGAACAAGCAAGTTTCAGAGAGAGAAATTAAAACTGTCTATACTCATATGAAAAAATATTCTAAATCATTATTGATTAGAGATATGCAAATCAAAACAACTCTGAGGTATCACATCACAACTATCAGATTGGCTAACATGGCAAAACAGAAAGATGGTAAGTGTTGAAGAAGTTGTGGGAAAGTTGGAACACTAATTCATTGTTGGTGGAGCTGTGAGTTGATCTAACCATTCTGGAGAACAATTTGGTACTGTGTCCAAAGGGCTATAAAATTGTGCATGCCCTTTGACCCAGCAATGTTGCATCTAGAACTGTATTCTAAAGTGATCATAAAAATGGGAAAGGGTCTCACATTTACAAAAATATTTATTGCAACTCTCTTTGTGGTGGTCAAGAACTGGAAATCAAGGGGATGCTTATCAATTGAGGAAAGGCTGAACAAGTTGTGGTACATGAATGTAATGGAATACTATTACATTTTAAGAAATGATGAACAAAAAGACTGCAGAGAGGCCTTGAAGGGTTTACATGAACTGATGCTGAGTAGAAGGAGCAGAACCAGGAGAACATTGTACACAGTAACAACCACAGTGTGTGAGGAATTTTTCTGGTAGGCTTAGCCCTTTACAACAATGCAAGGACTTAAAACATTTTCATTTTAAAGTCATTTTCAATGACTCTTGAAACAAAATGTCATCCACATCCAGAGAAAGAACTATGGAACTGGAACACGAAACAAAGCAGAATATTTTCTATTGTGCTATGTTTTATTTTGGTTTGTTTTTCTCATGGTTTCCCCCATTCATTTTAATTCCTCTGTGCAACATACTAATGTGAAAATGTGTTTAATAAGAGTGTATGTATAGAGACCATATAAGATTGCACACTGTCTAGAGGAGAGAGGTGGAAGGGAGGGGGAGAAAATCTAAGCATTATGGAAGTGATTGTAAAAAACTGAAAAGACATAAATTTTAAAAAATAAATAAATTTAAAAAATAAACATGAGAGGTTGTTTTTACATGCAACTAGGAAAGAAGATACATAATCAATGGGCTATAGAAATCTATCTTATCCTACAGAATGATAGAAGGGAAGGGGGTAAATGAAATATAGAAGTGAGGGTAGATTGGAGGAAAGGACAATCAGAATACATACTCTCTTGGGATATGGGTGGGGGGAAATTGGGAGAAAATTTGAAATTCAAAACTTTTTCAAAGTGCATCTTGAAAACTGAAAATAAATAAATTTACACGATAAAAGGGATTGTAAGCTGTATATTGGGCTATGGTAGAAAATGAACAACTAAGTTTGGGCCATGAGGTAATATTAAGTCCTGGAATTCTGATTATGACTTGGGTAATGCATATGCCAGCTTCTCGCAGAATTGGACATTCACAAGTATAGAATAAGTACATTAAAATGTAATATTCAAAATAGACCTAAAACAGTCAAAAGATAAGTTTTTGCTTTACATGGTTCTATAGCAAATAGAGATATTGAGGGAGATTATATACCCCTGGACCAAAGCAACATTTGTTGCAGTCTTTTGTAAAATGGAATGAGGGATATGATGGGTTAACTGGAGAATAAAAGAGACATTCATGGTTTACTGATAGGACAGCTAAATATTTGGACCACAAAAGATGTTGGAAAGCAATAGCCTATAACCCATGTAGTAGGCGAACTCTGGAAAGTACTGGGATAGGTGGAAGTAGTCAATATGCTGAACTAATGGCAGTACATTAAGCTATCAAAACAGAATAAGGAAGATATTGTCATATATTCACTGATTCATGGGTGTTAGCTAGTAGGTGAGTTACACGGATGCCCATTTGGAAAAATCAAAATTGGGAAATTCATGGCAAACCAGTCTAGAGCAAAGAATGATAGGAAGGTATATGGGACATGCCTTTTGTAATTAATTTATCAGTTTCTCATATACATTCTCATGTGACCCTCAACATACCAGAAAGTAAGTACAATGCACCTGCTGATTGACTAGCAAAGATTACTACTCAATGTGTGGTCCCTACTCTGACACCAGCTGATGATCTGATACTACAAAAATGGGTTCATCAAATGGCTGGTCATTTAGGAGTCCAGGCCACATACCAGTGGGCAAACGTCTGAGGAATTAGTATCTCTCATTCATTGTTAAAACAAGTAGCAGGGGAATGTTATATATGTCATTGAAAAAGGAATCAACTGTTACTTGGTTAATAACTGAGGAGACAGCACAGGGAAAAGCATTAGCCCAAATTTGACAAAATATTATATTAGACCTCTACTCCAAGACAAAGGATGAAAATTTATATGTACTTGTGTTGACACAAACTCAGGTGTACTAATGACTTGCCCCTATAAGAATGGGACCTAGAAAAACACTTGTAAAACTCTAGTTATCCTAAGTCTATATTATGGAACCCCAATGAATTTTCAAAAGGACAATAAGTCACATTTCAAGGATAATGAAATGAAAAGATATTGTGTATTAAACTATATAGAATGGACATATATTCCAAATTATTCACAAGCATCTGGGTTAATTGAAAGAATGGATTATTGAAAGAATGGTTACGGAAGTTGTTATAATAATTCTTATGAACGTTGAAAAGATAATTTGCTCACTGCTTCCATAATTTGAGTAATACATCGTTGGGAAGAAGTACACCTCTAGCCAGAATAATGATCATAAATATGCAAATTAGAAAACAACAAACACATAAGATCCCAAATATTGAGTACTGAGCTGTGAGGCCAGAAATTCTAGCACCATAGTCAAGAACACTTAGTTTGGCAGGCTATGATTTACATTGCTAAGAAGACTTTTGGTTGGATAGAAAAAAGTAAGAAAAATATTTATTGGAATATGTATGAGAATCCTTAAAAATCACTTTGGATGGATATTAACCAAATCAGAATTACCTGATCAAGGAATACATGTATTGACTGGAATGATAGATTCTAATTATCAAGGAGAAATTATGGTGACATTCTAAAATTTAGGTGAAGAGCCCATAGAGTTTTGTAAAAATGATAGAATACTTCCAGTGATTATTATTCCTTTTGAAACAATACCCCTTGTGATAACTAGCAGAGGAATTGAAGGGTTGGGGTTTACTGATAGAATAAAATTGGGAGCTAATGTGTGGGCACAGTGGAAGTCAGATGAATCTTCAAAGGCTGTGGAAATTATAGCACACAGGAAAGATAATACTCTAACTATTGTTTATTTAGGAAATGATTACCAGATTAACAAATTACCCTTAATTCATATATTCTTTTTTTTTTTTTAACAGCAGGAAACTTTTTATTTCTCTGTGACTTAGTTATCTTTCTGGTTCATCGGAACAAAAAGAAGTCATTTCTCAGCTCTTTACCAGAAGACACTGAAGATCACAAAGTTAATGTGAAACATGAATATGTGTGAAATTTTAGCATCATGGATGACCCCAAATGTTTTTCTTAATTGAATTATTTGTTTTCAGTGTTCAAAAATCATTCTGTATACCTTAGTTTTTTTCTTTTTTCTACTCCCTTCCCCTTACTCCTCCCTCTCCACTCCTTCCCTGAGACGGTGTGCAATCTTATATAGGTTAGACACATAAACCCTATTAAATGCATGTTGCATAGAATAATTAAAATGAATGGGAAAACCATAAAACAAAACAAAACATAACATAATACAGAAGAAAATGATTGGTTTCCATCTGCAATCCAATTTCATAGTTTTTTCTCTGGATGCAGAAGGTGTTTTGCCTCAAGAGTCCATCAGAAAGTTTTTAAGTCCATGCATTCCAATGAAGTACCAAGTCTACCAGAAAAATTGCTCACACACTGTGGTTGTTGCTATGTACAAAGTTCTCCTGGTTCTGCTCCTCTCACTCAGCATCAGTTCATATGTCTTTCCAGGCTTCTCTGAAGTCTTCCTGTTCATCATTTCTCATAACAAAATAGTATTCCATTACATTCATATAACACAACTTGTTCAGTCATTCCCCAGTTGATGAACATCCCTTTGATTTCCAGTTTTTGACCACCACAAAGGGAACTGCTATAAATATTTTTGTACATGTGGGACCCTTTCCCATTTCTGTGATCTCTTTGGGATAGAATCCCAGAAGAGATATTGCTCAGTCAAACGGTATGCACAGTTTTGTAGCCCTTTGGGCATAGTTCCAAATTGCTCTCCAGAATGGTTGGATGAACTCACAGCTCCACCAACAATGAATTAGTGTTCCAACTCTCCCATATCTTCTCTAACATTTTCCATCTTCCTGTTCTGTTATGTTAGTCAATCTGATAGGTGTGATGTGGTACCTCATAGTTGTTTTGATTTGCATCTTTCTAATCAATAGTGATTTAAAATAACTTTTCATATGATTATAGATTAACTCATATATTCTACCATGAATGAGGCTATGATATTGGGTTCATGAACTCCAGAAGCATGCCTGACCCTACCTACTGTGCTTCTGGTTATTGTCTCCTTATTTATTTTTGGCTTTTTGTCCAGTAAATTTGTTTCCTAGATTTGTTTCCTGCAGACTTAGTACCCTCCTTCTGCAGATGCCTGATTACTTAAACCAGATGTCAACCCCTGTCTATGACTGTGATGTGTCACCCCTGGACCTGTTGTTAATCAAGTTCTGGAGGCAGGTAAAGAACTGATCTCTCAAATGGGACCTCTTGGTGCAGGGACAGCTCTATGTCCAATTTCAGTAGGAAGTAACTGTAGAAGAAGAAACCTTCTCCCTTTGCCCCAATATTTTAGGCTTCTTTCATTCTAGGGAGGAATGATGGGGTGCTTATGCTCAAGTCCCATGCTAAGATCTTTTTTATGTGCTTATTTTGTGTGATCTCTTTTATATTGTTGTAAAATTCTGTTGATACTGGTTGCCCAAGATCTTGTTTTATATATTTATTCTGTTATCCCTGTTAAAATTTTGTTGATGTCACTTGCCCCACAGGCCTATACATTGAATATGAAAGATCTTGTGGCTAAATGTAATGGTAATTTAAATAGGAAGATCTTCCCCGTTCATTAATAGGCCCATGTGATCTGCTTAAATCACATTGTCTAAGTCACATGTGGTGAGAGGAGGAGCTTGCTGAATGGGTGGAACAGGAAAGATGGAGCAGAACTGGGAGGAGGTTGGTGAGAGCTATTAGGAGTGGAGGAGAGAGGATATAGGCAGGCAGACAGCTAGGCTTGAGAGTGTTTGTTTATGAGAAGGCCCCAGTTGAACTGGAGACTTGGGAATGATTTTGTCCCCTGCAGTGCTAACGTGTATTGATTTTTTGGTTACTATGACAGATTCAGCTTTCTGATGTTGAGATTTGACTGTCTGGTACCTGAATAAATGTTTTTCATCTGCCTTCTACATGGAGAGCTTGTTATATTTTGTGATTTAGAACTACACAAGCATTTTCATAGTCCTCCTCAGTGCTATGAATATTGCCTTGGTGATACATAGATATTGAGCATTAGTTATATCAACACAAACTAATATGGTCTCAGTCCTCATAGAATTTAAGATTTGTAGTCAGTTAGCAAAGCAAGAATAGCCCATCCTCTAGATAATCAACATGTCAGGTCCTTAATGAGTGAAGGGAAGAAACTAGTTTATAATGTAATGTGTTCAACTGTGTTGTTAGAATTATAGGAAAGGGAATTTTTTGAAATCAAGAGGCCTAGTATGAATTGGAAAAAGGAAAGAGGAAAGGACAAAAACAACCAGTCATTGCTAGAAGACTATAACCTGTACCCTGTGAGACACTACTTTTAGTCAATATTTCATCACAAACCTAATGACAAACTGACCAGGCTCAAGTTTTGACTAGGTGGGAAAGCTAAATGAGATTTTTTCTAGGACTCATCTATGTTCTGATCTTAATTACATTGGAATCCACAAGTAAATAGTAAGCTGTAAGGGGCGCTGACTGCCACACCATCTGGGATGCCACACTGACGGACATCAGGTAAACTGAGTCCGGAGCAGGGAAGGGTGAACAAGATGGCTCTGGAAGGGACGGCTCTACCCCTGGTTTGTTGTTGTCACTATAGTTCCAGTTTCATTTCTATAGTTTCGGGTTTGTTTAGGTGTGTTACCATGGTTCACTGGGCTAGCTGGCAAAGACTATATAATCAGAGTGCTTGCTTGAATAAATCGAAGTTGCTTCACTTACCCGCTCTCCCGCCTCATTCTCTTACTCGCGAGCTCCACAGGAGGATGAACAGCCTGCTGGCCAGGCATAAGACTTGCTCCTCTCGGTAAGCTATGCCGTAACCATAGCAGTAAACGTTTTATCATGTTTTTGATTTGAAGCCAGGAGAACTAGATACAAATACTAGCTTTCTTATTTCTGTGACTTTGAACAAGTTGTTAAACTTGGGCCACAGTTCCTTCATCTGAAAATTAGAGGGTCGAAAATACTTTCCAACTAGAGTGTATGAGTCATTGAGCTTTGTACATTAGAAAATATGCATATTTTATTTCTTAAGGACATACAAATTGTTGTGTAAAGAATAGATTTAATTCTTTCCCTCTACTTTACCCCCTTACTTTGCTAGTATGTTTGTAAGTGCTAGCCTTAATCTAATCTCTCAAACATTAGTGATCGGGGGGAAAAAATTCTAAATTTGAGTAATGTATTCTCATTCCCACCCCAATATTTCTCCTATTTTGTTAATCTAGAAGAAAGGGAAAAAAATAAGTGACTAGTATTTACTTTTAATATTAGTTACATACTGCCAAAGATATAATTGATATTTGTAGATGGTGATTTTATGAGCTAAAGGTAGCATTTATATAACTTTTAATTTTGCTTACCATTTTATAGTCATTATCTGATTTTGACCTTACAACTATTGGACAAAAGTGCACACAAAGATTAAGTGACTTACCCAGAGTCACAAAGATAGTAAGTTTCTAAGGTACCTAAGACTGGATTTGATATAACATCTTCTGGACTCCAGATCCAGTGATTCATCCACAATGTCACCTAGGTGACTAATTCAGTCCAAATTTGCTCCACAATAATTATAATTTCCCTATTCCTCTTTTGTCCTTCATTTAGAGCTAAATTTCATGATTATTTTTGGCCACTTTACTCCTTGACTGTTTTTCAAGGAAATTTAAGTTCTTTGTGGGTATGGGTTGTTTTTGTCTTTGTCTATCTAGCCACAAGAAACAATATGCTACAGTGTGCTTAAGAAATGTTTAGTGGATTGATTTGGATTCTATTGCAATATATGAGATTGAACAGCAGTACTATGTTTGTTATTTTGCAGAGTTCCCTACAAAGTGAATGACTTTGGGTATGCTACACAGGAATATGTAAGCTAGAGAAGGGGACTACTTACTGGCTTCTTTTAAAGGTTTACTACACAAAAGAGTGGGCTAGAGTTGTGTAGGATGTGATTCTAAGAAAGCAAAATGATGTAGGAAAATGTGTTAGAAGAATAATTGATACAGAATAATTGATGGTAGAGGAGGACATGTAGCTCTGGAGCTCTCCTGCCACCCTGAATGGATTAAAGAGGGAAACACACACACACACATACACATACACATATGTGTATATATATATATATATATATATATATATATATATATATATATATATATGTATGTATGTATGTATATATCTTCTACATTCATAAAAAAATAGGATGGTAAGGAAACAAGGTGGAAGGAGAAGAGGGGGGATTTTTGGAGGGAGGTAGGTTAAGGGATAGGAGGGCAAGTTAGCAGGTACAAGCAGAAAAGTGAGGAGGGATGGGAATAAGATGAAAACGATAGTGAGAAAAATAGGAAAGAGGAAATATACAAGTAATTAGAGTCAGAATGTGAATAGAAAGAATTTACCCATAAAATGAAATCTGATAGAAGATTAGAAATTTGAATCCAACAATATATTGCTTTTAGAAAATGCTACAAAAATGAGATACACACAAACATAAATTAATCTCAGAAATAGAATTTAATCAGACCTTAAATCATATTATAAGGTGAGAGCAGTGTTGAAGTAAATTATGGATAATTTTGATGATTTTAAGTTAAAATTTTCTTGTAGAAGTAAAACCTGTGTAGTTAAGAATAGAGTAAATACAGAAAAACTAGGAGGAAAAACCTTCATAGATGATCTCCTAGATAGAATGTGAATCAGTTGGAATAGTGTTGTGATGTAGGAAGTGATGAGTTAGTAGATTTAGAAAACATATGGAAAGACTTATGAAGGAAGAGGTTATGCACCTACAGAGAAACAAATGAGAAGTGGAAATAAGCATAATTAGGTCCTATGCTATCTATATATCTATATCCACACTTAATTGTAGTCTTCCTGGGGGTGGAGGAAATAAAGTAAAAAGTGCTCAGCAGAGGACAAAAGAAAACATATAAGGAAGCAAAGAAAAGACGGACAGCTTTGAAAATAATGGGTAATAGTTACTATTTAGGTTTTCTTGAAATGAAAATGTATTCCTTTACATTGAATCCTCTCTTATGTTCTGCTGTGTTCATATTTTTTTTCATATTTAAATTTAAAGTAAATTCTAATGTAAGCATCAAAAAATTAAAGGTTTACCATACTTCATTACCTGCTCTGTGAGGATAGAACTGAAATTATTCTTTCCTTTATTTTTGAAGCAACCCTTTGAGGTGTTTCCAACCGGCTATTATTTGGATAAGAGCCTAGATTCTATGACAAAGAAAAATGCTGTGGAGTTGAATACTATATGGCACATATTGTATTGGTTCCTATGCCATCAGCAATGCTAACTTATTTAGTAATGTAATCCACCATATATCTGGGTAAGGTATATTTGGAACTAAGGGATTCCTGGACTCGTGAGGTTTCATCCAGTAGAACAGAAATAAAATGTTGCTTAGATAAAAGGTTATTACACTCCAGCTTATTTTTAAAGTGCCCTGGAGTAGCATTTGATTAAGGCAATGGAAAACTTGATATTGAGAATCCGTTATACATACCTAAAAAACAAAGAAAGAAATTAACCAATATGTATGTCTTGAGGGAAAATGCCTCTTAAGGAAGACAATGTGATAATGCCTCTTAAAGAAGACAATGTGATTTTTAAAAAATATGAAGTTTATTCAGATGACCACCTTTGTTTGCTATCAGTGGATAAATGAATATACTCGAGTTCTTCAGTGTAGTTATACTTCATTAGCTTGTTTTTCCCCACTGTGCATTATTTTGTATTTAATGAACAGAAGTGTAAAATGAAAAATATTCTCTAAAGCAAATGTTTTTGCCAAGTAATGAATCAAACCAAGGAAAGTGTTACCTAGGTGGTTTCTTTTAAGAATTTAAAGAGAAGTTTTTTGCTACAACATGACATTTAAATTTGAATTTCCCAAAATGGAAATATTAGTGTTAATCAAACAACAACTGCCGTTCTCACTTAAATAATCAATCATGAATTAATCTTAGGGTAAGTATACTGCATACATTAAGGGTATGTCCACAGAGAGCAGTAGTTCTTAATATGTTTTGAATCATGGACCACTTTGGCACTCAGATGAAGCATATAGAGCCCTTCTCAGAACAAAGTATTTAAATTCAAAAAATAACATATGTAGAATTAAAAAGAGAATGAATTATATTGAAATAAAAATGCAAATCCCTTTCCCCCAAAATTAAAGATTCCCTGAAATCTATCCATATAAATTAAGAAGTCCTGACAAAGAGGAACAATGCTATGACAACTGAAATCTTCATCTTTATAATATGCCTGCCTTTTCTGTAAGGTAAGCTTCTCAATCAATCTATCAAGAAACATTTAGTAAGTGTGTGCCAAGCATTTTGTTAAGTACTAAGGATAAAAAAAAAATCTTCATTCTCAGGGAGTTTACATATAATTGGAAGATAAAATTTATGTGTGTATATATGTGTATACATTAAAAATAAATATAAAATAAGTTCATGTCACCTAAAGTGAAAGTACCAGCTGCCAGGACAGGGTTGGGGGGTGGCAAGAAAGGTGTCCTTGATAAGGTGATATTCAGGTATATTCTGAAGGAAGTGAGGGAGAAAGAAAGTGCGTTTAAAGCATGGGGGACATCCAGTACAAAGACAGGGAAAAGAAAGATGATGTTTCAGAGTGAGGAACAAAGAGAGAACCAGTTTGGCTGAACATCAGTGTTTGAGAAGAGGAATGATATATAATTAAACTACAAAGATAGGTTAGAACTAAGTTGTGAAAGACATTAAAAGTCAAACAGAGAGATTTTCTATTTTATAGTAGAAGCAAAATGTAGTCACTGAAAATTATTGAATAGGATAGGGACAAGGTTATATCTACACTTAAGGAAAATTACTCTAGTAGCTAGTTGGAGGATAGATTAGAATGATGAGAGACATGAAGCATGGCCATCAATTATGGGGGTGATATAATGCTTAAGGTTAGAGCTAATGAAGGTCTGAATTAGAGTGATAGTTTTTTGTTTTTTTTTTATTGTAGAAACTCTCCTTACGATTTACTTAACTAACAGAAGTTAACTGGATAAGGACAATGTTCCATTATGTGCCTGGCAAGGTGCTGGTGATACAATAAAACTTATTTCTGACTGAAAGAAAGCTTGAATTGATTTTTTTTTTTGAGGTAGACCCATACCTATTGTCCTGGAATTTCATATTTTCCTGCACCTCTAGACCACAACAATATCTAGGTTGGGAGTTCTGGTGACCATAAGGATGGTGATTTTCTGTGTAGCACGAGGGAAGTTTGGTCAGGTGTGGTTGTATATACTCATAATTCCTGCTAATGCTGGATGAAGTTGGTAGTTCACTTGAGAAAAATAATGAATTATCACATCAAGTGTGACACAAAAGAAGGAACTTTAACCCTCTACACTACTTTCCACATCCTTCATATCGCTGACTATGGAAGACTGAGAAAAGTACCTGAGAAAATATCAAGAGGTTGGGATGGGAACGTGACGAGGATCATCAATTTATGCAGTTTTCTCAAACATTATTCATCTGTTCCATCACCTCTTTAAGAATGAAAGGCAAAGATTAGCAGGTGAGTAGTCTAAGCTGCCCAATTGACACTGACTAGTCCTCTTCTCCCCTCAATTTTCTTCCTTTCCCTACTCTCCTCACCTTTCCCCAAAGGAATGTAAGTTTTGACAGTTGAAACCTAGCAATATACCTTGGGGTTTACTGACTAGATTGCTTTCTCAAAGACCATGTCTTCAAAGCAATTTACTTTGGTATTCACAATTGGTCTCAGACCAAGCAATATTTAGTGGTCATTGTTTGGGCTCCACATGGCTCAGAGTGAATGTAAATAGAAATTGTTTCTATTTGGGCCAGAAACCCCAAGGGTCTTCCTCTCCTATACAGATTTTTTATTTTGATAAAAGGGGCCATTCGTTGGTTCACTTCTCAAGCAGACCTAATCACTGAATAGGCACTGCCTCACTCAAAGTGAGAACTCAAAGGACCTTAGCTTTAAAAGGTGAAGGTCTCCTACTACATCAATGGCCATCTCCAGTTGTCTTGATCTATATCTTGGCACTGAACCTAAATGTCTCTGAAGGAGAAAGTGAGACTGATGACCTTGCACAGTCCTCTCTCACTTAAATACAATTCACCTACAAGTCATGGCATCATCTTACTGATCTCACAGTCATCTTGGAAAATGAAGGACGTACAATAATAAGTTCACTTGAGTAAAGGAGTTCTGAGTTGCAATGGACTGTGCTGATTAATTATTTACACTCATTTTAGCATCAATATAGTGAGCCCTTGGGAACATGGAACTACCAGGTTACCTAAGGAGAGTCTACCTAGTGCAAATCAGAAATGAAACAGGTGAAAGATTCTATTTCAATTAGTAGTGTGACTGGTCCAGTAAGTAATCTCATCTTTTCCCATCAGGATGAGTTTGGGAGACCATGTCTTAAATTTAAAAGTGATATTTTTTTTTGAAAAAATAAGATTTAATGGCAAGGTAGGATAATGAATTCAATTGGGGGTTTCATTTTAATTTGTCCATGAAATATATACTTCAAGATGTTCAGCAGTAATTTGGCTACATGAGACTGAAGAGAGATTAGGGTTGAATGAAGAGAGCTGAGAGTCCTCTGCACAGAGATAATATAATTGTTATGAAATTATGAGATCACTAAGCAAAACTGGAAAGAGAAAGGGAGGGGGCTAAAGTCACAGACTCACATCCTGGAGTTAAAACAAAGCAGAATGAGAAGAAGTGTTTAGAATGGTAAGAAGAGTACTGGGACTGACAAGTATCACAAAAAACCTAGAAAGAAGACAGTATAGAGGAGAAAAGAGTGCTTTTCAGTATTAAAGACTTCAGGAAATTAAAGAATGATGAGGAATGAGAAAATTCAATAGATTTTACAATTAGATTATTGTTAACTTTGGAGAAAGCATTTTCATTTGAATGAGTTCAGAAAACAGTCTGCAGAGTTAAGTGATTAAGAGGAAAGGAGATGTTAGTACCAACTGTGAATGGCTTTGTGAAAGATTCAAAGCCATAAAAGAGAGAAGAGATATGCAATTATACTGGTGAATACACAATAGCTAAGGAATCAAGTTGACATTTTAAATAAACAAAAATGATATAATATAATCCTTACTGATGATGGACTAAATAATATACAGATCATGTAAAAACTAACCATCTATTGACCATTCCAGTTCATTTGACCTGCTTTTCCCCCCTAAATAGCGTTTTTTCCCCATAAAATGGCCACTGTAGTTTCAAAAAGGCATAAGCTTGGGGAGTGGAGGCAAGATGGTGGAGTAGAAAGACACACATACTTTAGCTTTTCCCTGGCAGCCCATAAAATGCCTGTAAAGAATGATTCCCAACAAATTCTAGAGCAGCAGAAGCCACAGAATGATGGAGTGAAGAAGATTTCTAGCCCAGGGTGACCTGGAATGCCAACAGTAATGGTCTGTCATGCCAGACACAGAGAAGAGTGTAGCCAAGCCTTGACTGCACAGCACCAGAAGGACCAGGGTTAGAGCAGGTCTCAGAGCAGAATCTCCATTAGCAGCAAAAGTACTTAGATCCCTCAACACACAGGTGCCCAAGGCAGCTAAAATTTTCAGTGAGAGGGCTTTTTCAGCTGGGCGAGAAGAGAGAAGAGTCCCCTCCTAGCCCTAGCCCCAGGTGGCAGAGGCAGCAGCAGCAGCAGTGGGTGGCAGCAGCTGTAGTGTCTACTGTAGGCAGCAGTCAGTGTCCACTGTTGGAACCCTGAGCTGCAAGTCCCTGAGGGAATTGAGGAGGTGATCTGAATATCAACACTGAGTGCTGGCCTGGCAGACCTGGAGGCAGGTGTGGAGAGCAAATTCTAGTACTCGTAGATTCTGGGCAGAAAAGTTTCTGGTTACTACCAGACCAATATGCAGGCTTGATTGTGAAAGCTTGAAGGGAAGTGAGATCTTATAGGTCTTATACATGCCCAGAGCGAAATTTAAGTCATGGTCTCCTACTCTGGACAAAGGACCCAAATTCAAGTAACTAGTTGGGAAAATACCCAAAAAGGGGGAAAAAAATAAGACTATAGAAGGTTACTAACTTGGCAAACAGGCATTTTTTCCCATTCTTTCAGAAGAGGAAGAGCAATGCTTCACATAATGCTTGACATAAAAGTCAAGGCTTCTGCATTCCCAAACATTCAAAAAAATATGTAATGGGCTCAGGCTATGGAAGAGGTCAAAAAGGATTTTGAAAATCAAGTAAGAGAGATGGAGGAAAAATTGGGAAGAAAAATGAGAGTGTTGCAAGAAAATCATGAAAAGTGAGTCAACAGTTTGCTAAAGGAAACCTAAAAAAATGCTGAAGAAAATAGCACCCTTAAAAATAGGCTAACTCAATTGGCAAAAGAGGTCCAAAAAGCCAATAAGGAGAAGAATGATGAAAAAAAACATAATTAGCAATATGGAAAAGGAGGTTCAAAAGCTCACTGAAGAAAATATTTCTTTAAAAATTAGAATGGAACAGATGGAAGCTAATGACTTTAGGAGAAACCAAGAAATCACAAAACAAAACCAAAAGAATGAAAAAATGGAAGATATTCTGAAATATCTCATTGGAAAAACAATAGACCTGGAAAACAGATCCAAAAGAGATAATTTAAGAATTATGGGGCGACCTGAAAGCCATGATAAAAAAAAAAAAAAACAGCCTAAACATCATCTTTCATGAAATTATTAAGAAAAACTGCCTTTATATTTTAGAACCAGAGGGCAAAATAAATATTGAAAGAGTCCACTGATTATCTTCTGAAAGACATCCAAAAAGAGAAACTCATAGGAACACTGTAGTCAAATTCCAGAGTTTCCAGGTCAGGGAGAAAATATTGCAGACAACTAGAAAGAAACAATTTGAGTATTGTGGAAATACAAACAGGATAACACAAGATGTAATATCTCCTATATTAAGGGATCAAAGGGAGTGGAATAAGATATTCCAGAAGTCAAAGGAACTAGGATTAAAACCAAGAATCACTTACCCAGCAAAACTGAGTATAACACTTTAGGGGGAAAAATGGTCATTTAATGTAATAGAGGACTTTCAAGCATTCTTGATGAAAATACCAGGGCTGAAAAGAAAATTTGATTTTCAAACACAAGAATCAAGAGAAGTATGGAAAGGTAAACAGGAAAGAGAAATACCAAGAGACTTACTAAAGTTGAACTGTTTGCATTCATACATGGAAAGATAATATTTGTAACTCTTGAAACTTTTCTCAGTATCTAGGTAGATGTGGGGATTTTACACACACACACACACACACACACACACACACAGCACAGGGTTAGTAGAATAGGAATGTATCATATGTAAAAAAATAAAATTAAGGAATGAGAAAGGCGTCTATTGGGAGGAGAAAGGGAGAAATAGATTGGGGCAAATTATCTTTCATAAAAGAAGCAAGAAAAGGCTTTCTCAATGGAGGACAAAAAGGGAGAGGTGAGAGGGAAAAAGTGGAGCTTACTCTCCTCACAATTGACTCAAGGAAGGAATAACATGCACACTCAATTTGGTATGAAAACTGATCTTACACTAGAGCAAAGTAGGGGAGAAAGAGAAAAGCATGGTGGGAGAGATGATGGAAGGGAGGGCAAATGAGAAGAGGGAGCAATTAGAAGTAAACACTCTTGGGGTGGCACAAAGGTAAATGAGAGAATAGAATAAATGGGGGGAGGATAAGATGAAGAGAAATATAATTAATCTTTTTTATTTTTTATTTAGCTTTTAACATTCATTTTCACAAAATTTTGGGTTACAAATTTTCTCCCCTTTTCTCCCCTCCCCCCCAAATGCCAAGCATTCTAATTGCCCCTCTGACCAATCTGCTCTCTCTTCTATCATCCCTCTCTGCCCTTGTCTCTGTCTTCTCTTTTGTCCTGTAGGGCCAGATAGCTTTCTATACCCCTTTATCTGTATTTCTTATTTCCTAGTGGTAAGAACATTACAGTTGATCTTAACACTTTGAGTTCCAACTTCTTTAGCTCCCTCCCTCTCCACCCCTTCCCTTTGGAAGGCAAGCAATTCAATATAGGCCAAATCTGTGTAGTTTTGCAAATGACTTCCATAATAGTTGTGTTGTATAGGACTAACTATATTTCCCTCCATCCTATCCTGTCCCCCATTACTTCTATTCTCTTTTGATCCCATCCCTCCCCATGAGTGTTGACCTCAAATTGCACTCTCCTCCCCATGCCCTCGCTTCTATCATTCCCTCCCACTCTGCTTATCCCCTTATCCTCCACTTTCCTGTATTGTAAGATAGGTTTTCATACCAAAATGAGTAGGCATTTTATTCTTTCCTTTAGTGGAATGTGATGAGAGTAGACTTCATGTTTTTCTCTCACCTCCCCTCTTTATCCCTCCACTAATGAGTCTTTTGCTTGCCTCTTTTATGAGAGATAATTAGCACCATTCAATTCTCCCTTTCTCTCCCAATATCTTTTTAAGATATGATCCCATCCTCTTCAATTCACTCTGTGCACTCTGTCTCTATGTGTGTGTGCGTGTGTGCATGTGTGTGTGTGTAATCCCACCCAGTACCCAGATACTGAAATGTTTCAAGAGTTACAAATATTGTCTTTCCATGTAGGAATGTAAACAGTTCAACTTTAGTAAGTCCCTTATGACTTCTCTTTGCTGTTCACCTTTTCATGGTTCTCTTCCTTCTTGTGTTTGGAAGTCAAATTTTCTTTTCAGCTCTGGTCTTTTCATCAAGAATGCTTGAAAATCCTCTATTTCATTGAAAGACCAATTTTTCCCCTGAAGTATTATACTCAGTTTTGCTGGGTAGGTGATTCTTGGTTTTAGTCCTAGTTCCTTTGACTTCTGGAATATCCTATTCCATGCCCTTCGATCCCTTAATGTAGAAGCTGCTAGATCTTGTGTTATCCTGATTGTATTTCCACAATACTTGAATTGTTTCTTTCTAGCTGCTTGCAATATTTTCTCTTTCACCTGGGAGTTCTGGAATTTGGCCACAATGTTCCTAGGAGTTTCTCTTTTTGGATCTCTTTCAGGTGGTGTTCTGTGGATTCCTTGAATATTTCTTTTGCCCTCTGGTTCTAGAATCTCAGGGCAGTTTTCATTGATAATTTCATGAAAGATGATGTCTAGGCTCTTCTTTTGATCATGGCTTTCAGGTAGTCCCATAATTTTTAAATTGTCTCTCCTGGATCTATTTTCCAGGTCAGTTGTTTTTCCAATGAGATATTTCACATTATCTTCCATTTTTCCATTCCTCTGGCTTTGTTCTGTGATTTCTTGCTTTCTCATAAAGTCCTTAGCCTCCATCTGTGCCATTCTAATTTTGAAAGAACTATTTTCTTCAGTGAGCTTTTGAATCTCCTTTTCCATTTGGCTAATTCTGCTTTTGAAAGCATTCTTCTCCTCATTGGCTTTTTGAACCTCTTTTGCCAATTGAGTTAGCCTATTTTTCAAGGTGTTATTTTCTTCAACATTTTTTTGGGTCTCCTTTAGCAGGGAGCTGATTTGCTGTTCATGCTTTGACTTCATGTCTCTCATTTCTCTTCCCAGCTTTTCCTCCACCTCTCTAACTTGATTTTCAAAATTCTTTTTGAGCTCTTCCATGGCCTGAGCCCATTGAGTGGGCTGAGACACAGAAGCCTTGATTTCTGTGTCTTTGCCTGATGGTAAGCATTGTTCTTCCTCATCAGAAAGGAAGGGAGGAAATGCCTGTTCACCAAGAAAGTAACCTTCTATAGTCTTATTTCTTTTCCCTTTTCTGGGCATTTTCCCAGACAGTGACTTGACCTCTGAATATTTTCCTCACACACACCTCACCTCCTGATCCTCCCAGCCAGTGTTTGGGGTCTGAGATTCAAATGCTGCTTCCAGCCTCAGGGCTTTGGGGCGAGGGCAGGGCTCCTATTCAGTGTGAGATTAAATTCAGATGCTCAGGTGAGGGCAGGGCTGCCTCTCAGTCTCAGTTCCCTCAGGGAGTTTATGCACAGACCTTCAACAATGGATCCAGGCTCCTGCCTGCTTGGGGAGCCCTGGTCTGCCGCTGCCCCTCAGCTTCTGTCTCCCGAGGGGGCCCGAGCCATGGGGGCACCCCACTCTCCCCTCGACCCGCCAAAGGGACTCTCTCACCGACCCCCGTCACCTGTGGGTGGAGGTACTTGTGCGGCCGCTGGAGATCCCGTCCCTGAAGCCCGCTCGGATCTGTTCCTCTCAGTGCCGCGGCCACGGCAGGGCTGTACTCAGCTCCCAGTCCCGGCGCCCAGTCCGCAGCATGAAGGACCTTTTACGAGAGGTTTGCAGGTCTCTCCGGAACAGAAATCTCCCTCGCTCCAATGTTCTGTGGCCTCTGGGTGCAGAATTCGCCGTGAGTTACTTCTTTGTAGTTGTTCTATGGGTTGTGGGTTCGGAGCTATGTGTATGTGCGTCTTTCTACTACGCCATCTTGGCTCCGCCCCCCCGAAATATAATTAATCTTACACAACACAAATATTGTGGAAGTCATTTGGAAAACTAAACATATATAGCCTATATTGAATTGCTTGCCTTCTCAGTGGGGATGGATAGGGAAGGAGGAAGGAAGAGAAGTTGGAAATGAAAGTTTTAGGAACAAATATTGAGAATTATTATTGCATACAACTGGGCAATAAGAAATACAGGTAATGGGGTATAGAAATTTATCTTGTCCTACCGGACAAAAGAGAAGATGGGGATAATGGAAGAGAGGGGTATTAGAAGGGAGGGCAGAATGATGGAAGGGGTATTCAGAATGATCATTTTATGGTGGGAGGAGGGAAGAGATGGGGAGAAAATTTGGAACGCAAAATTTTGTGAAAATGTTGAAAACTTAAAGTAAATTTAAAAAGGTATAAGCTTTTTATCATTTGTGATTCGTATCTAGAAAATAAAGAAAATGAGTTATTTCTGCTTGTCTGCTGCTGTAAATCCATTTTTCTCTGCAAAATCTCTTGGACTTTTTCAAGGAGCAAAGCAGTTCATTAGGAAACATTTGGAGAACTGCTATTCTAAAATACATGGACAGAACATTTCTCTTTCTCAATTCAATAATGTCATGTTACATTATGATAAATAACTAGACCAGACTGAGAGCTGGGGGGGGCGGGGTGGAGCTGGAAGCAAAAGTCAATATAGGCAAAAGATAACTGGTAGGCATTACAGGATATTTCAGGCAAAGTATCAAATGCTAAGATGTCAGTTTAAGGCAGAGAGAAGCAAACAGTGCAGTTCTGAACTTATGAGAAAGATCTAGCTTCCAAGCAATCTGAAAGTGAGATCAAGAAAGGCACAAGGTTGGTTGTTTGACTTTTGAACAATAGCTATTCATTTTCTCCTCTATTTTATACTTCATTATTGGGAAGCCTACAAACTCGGGTGTTGATTAAAGTCAGAAGGAGACCAAATGGTTGTACATGAGTTTTGTACTTGATTGATGTAGCAGAAGAAATGCTAAGATTATTTCATAACTACATAACTCTAGAGAAGTCAATTGAAGAATGCCTAAAACGTTCAAACTGTTTTGTGTCTATGCAATGGGAAGCTATTAGTTTGATGAATTTCTTCACTAAGCTTACAGAATTAAATATTTAGCTAGAAATCTATGATATTTCATCAACATGAAAATGTCATAGAAATATGAAATACTTTAACAGAGATATCAGTACCTTTTGGTGTAAAATCTGATTTTATAAAAATAAGTTTGTTATATTCAGGTTTCCACTGATTAACCTAATACAAAGAAATTTGATACATTTCAATTTTTGATTATCTGAATTTATTATTTAAGTGAAGAATGAGGCAAATTTCAGCTGTCAAGTCAAACTTGCTACATAGTGGGGAACAGTGAAGATTTACTTTGAAGTCTCTCATATACTCTTTTAAAAATACATTTTTTGTTTATTTCATTAAATATTTCCCAATTACCTGAAGCAATAAATACTTTTTTTGACATTTTGTGTTCCAATTTTACTGCCTCCTTTTTACCTCTCTACCTCCTTGAGAAGTCAGATAATTGATATTGATTATGCACGTGATTTCATGCAAAACATTTCCACATTTGCCATTTTATGAAAGAAAATACAGACAAAATAGAGAAAACAAACAACAATGTATGTTTCAATCCGTATTCAGAGTTTATCAGTTCTCCCTCAGGATATGGATAGCATTTTTCATCCTGGTCCTTTCAAATTGTCTTGGATCATTGTCTTGATAAGAGTAACTAAGTCTTTCACAGTTTATTATCCTTACTAATAATATTACTGTGCACAATGTTCTTCTGGTTCTGCTCACTTAACTTTTCATGAGTTCAAATAAGTCTTACCAGCTTTTTCTGAATCCATTCTGCTAGTCATTTCTTATAACACAATAGTATTCAAATATAATTATATACCACAACTTGTTCAGCTATTTCCAAATTAATGGGCATCCCCTCAATTTCCAATACTTGCCAGCAGAAAAAGAACTGTTAAAATATTTTTGTACAAATGCATTCTTTTGGGGGTGGAGCCAAGATGTCAGAATAGAAAGACAAACCTACTCTAGTTCTTTCCCCACAGCCCATAAAATACCTGTAAAAAAGGATGCTCAACAAATTCTAGAGCAGAAGAAGCCACAGAACAACAGAGTGAAAGAGATTTCCAGCTTAAGGTAGCTTGGAAGGCTGACAAGAAAGATCTATCCCACAGAGCACAAAGCAGAGTACAGTGTAGCCATGGCCACAGAGCACTGGAAGGAACAGGACCAGAACAGACCTTGGGGGTGGAATTCCCAGCAGCAATGAAGATTCTCAGATCCCTCAATCCACAAATGTCAAAGCCAGCTTCAAATGTCAGTGCTTTTTTACCTTGGTGACAAAAGAGCAGGGAACTCACCTAGTCCTGGCCCCAGGTGGCAGTGGTGGCCAAAGCAGAACCAGCTGAAGCAGCAGGGACAGCAGCAGTGTCCATTTGTGGAGATTTCAGCCTAGAGCTCCTGGGGGAATTGAGCAGATGATATGTACCTCAGCTCTGAGCAGTTGTGGAAAGAGAATTCTACTACTTGCAGATTCTGGCAGAAAAAATATAGTATCTCCCAGACCAGTGTACATACCCTTGATTATGCCACCTTGGAGGAACTGAAAACTTACACGTCTCCTGAGTATACCCTCCTCCTGACAGAGGACTCAAAAATCAAATAACTTGCTGAGAAAATGCCCAAAAATGATAAAAAAAAAATAAGACTACAGAAGGTTACTTTCTTGGTGAACAGGCATTCTCTTCCATCCTTTCAGATGAGGAAGAACAATGCATAACTTCAGAGGATGTCAAGACTTCCATAACCTTCAAAGTACCTATGCAATGGTCTCAGGCAATGGAAGAGCTCAGAAAGGATTTTGAAAATCAAGTAAGAGAGGAGGAGCAAAAGTTGGGAAGAGAAATGAGAATGATGCAAGAAAATCATGAAAAGTGAGTCAACAGCTTGCTAAAGGAGATAAAAAAAATGCTGAAGAAAATGCTTCCTTTAAAAATAGGCCAACTCAACTGGCAAAAGAGGTTCAAAAAGCCAATGAAGAGAAGAATGCTTTAAAAATCAGAATCAGCCAAATGGATAAGGAGGTTCAAAAGCTCACTGAAGAAAATAGTTCTTCAAAAATTAGAATGGAACAGATGGAAGCTAATGACTTTAGGAGAAATGAAGAAATAACAGAACAAAACTTAAGGAATGAAAAATAGAAGATAATGTGAAATATTTCATTGGAAAAACAACAGACCTGGAAAATTGATCTAGGAGAGCTAATTTAAAAATTATGGGACTATTTGAAAACCGTGTTCAAAAGAAGAGCCTAGATATCACCTTGAGTGAAATTATCAAGGAAATTTGTGCTGATATTCTAAAACCGGAGGACAAAATAAATATTGAACGAATCCACTGATCACCTTCTAAAAGAGGTCTGAAGAGAGAATCTCCTAGTAATGTAGCCAAACTCTGGAGTTCCCAGGTCAAGGAGAAAATATTTGAAGCAGTAAGAAAAAAAAGATTAGAGTGCTGTGGAAATGCAACCAGGATAATACAAGATCTAGCAGCTTCTACATTAAGGGATCAAGGGCATGGGATATGATATTCCAGAAGTCAAAGAAACTAGAATTATAATCACGAATCACCTACCCAGCAAAACTGAGGATAATATTTCAGGGGAAAAATGGTCATTCAATGAAATAGAGGACTTTAGAGCATTCTTGTTGAAAAGACCAGAGCTGATAAGAAAATTTTCCTTTTAAACAAAAGAATGAAGAGAAGCATGAAAAGGTAAACAGAAAAGAAAAATCATATGGGACTTACTGAAGTTGAAGTGTTTATATTCATTCCTACATGGAAAGATAAGATTTGTAACTCTTGAAACTTTTCTAAGTATCTGGGTAGTTGGAGTGATTATACACACACTCACAAACACATACATACACACATATATACATATATAAAAATGTGTGTATATATTTATATACATATATGTATGTATATATGTATAGTATATATATATGTATATGTGTATATATATATATATATAGAGAGAGAGAGAGAGAGAGACAGAGAGACAGAGAGACAGAGAGACAGAGACAGAGAGAGAGAGAGAGAGAGAGAGAGAGAGAAAGAGAGAGAGAGCACAGGATGAGTTGAATAGGAAGGGATCATATCTAAAAAAGCAAAAGTAAAGGGTGAGAGAAGAATAAATTAGGAGGAGAAAGAGAGAAATGGAATTGGTTAAATTATCTCTCATAAAAGAAGCAAGAAAAAGCTTTTTCAATGGAGGGGAAAAGGGAGGAGGTGAGAGGGAAAAATGAAGCTTGCTCTCATCACATTTGGCTCAAGGAAAGAATAACATGCACACTCAATTTGTTATGAAAGTCTATCTTATACTATAGGGAAGTAGGGGAGAAGGGAATAAGCAGGGTGGGGAGGAGGACGGAAGTGAGGGAAAATGGGAGGAGGAAGCAATCAGAAGTAAACACTCTTTGGGAGGGAGAAGGTCTAAAGGGAGAATAGAAGAAATGGGGGACACAATAGGATGGAAGTATAGTTATTCTTACACAACATGACTATTATGGTATTCACTTGCAAAACTACACATATAGAGCCTATATTGAACTTGCCTTCTCAGTGGGGGTGAGTGGGGAGGAAGGAAGAAAGAGAAGTTGGAACTCAAAGTTTTAGGAAAAAATGTTGAAAGTTGATTTTGCATACAATTGGAAAAAAGAAATACAGGTAATGGAATTTAGAAATTTATCTTGCCCTTCAAGACAAGAGAGAAGATGGGGATAAGGGAAGGGAGAGGGGTTAGAAGCGAGGACAGATTTGTGGAAGGGGTAATCAGGGTGTTCGGCATTTTGAGGTTCGGTGAGGGGCAAAATGGGGAGAAAATTTGGAACTCAAAATGTTGTGGAACTGAGTGTTGAAAACTAAAAATAAATAAACAAAATGTTTAAAAAGTAAAAAATAAAATGACATTAGACTAAAAAAAAATAAACAAATGCATCCATTTCCCTTTTCTTTTTTCTCTTTGAGAAATAGATGCAGCAATGGTATTGTTGCTTCAAAAGGTATATGTATAGTTTTATACCTCTTTTTGTGTATTTCCAAATTGTTCTCCAGAGTGATTGACTAACTCACAACTCTAACAACAGTGCATTAGTGTCACTGTCTTTCCTTATTCCCTCCAACATTTATCATTCTCCTGTTTTGTCCTCTTAGTCAATCTGATAGTTGTGAGATGGTAACTCAAAGTTGCTTAAATTTGCATTTCTATAAATATTACTGATTTAGAGCACTTTCCCATATGAATATATTGATTTCTTTTGAGAGCTGCCTACACCCATCCTTTGACCATTTATCAACTGGGGAATGGCTGTCATTTTTTATAAATTTGGTTCAATTCTTTATATATTTGAGAAATAAGACCTATCTCAGAGAATCTTGCTATAATTTTGTTTTGCTCAGTTTCCTGTCTCTCTTCAAATTTTGACTTGTCAGTCTTGTTTGTGCAAAAGTGTTTTAATATTATATAACAACATGATCCATTTTATTTCCTCTGGTCACTCTGTCTCTTATTTTCTCATGAACTCTTCCCATAGGTCTGACAGGTACCTTTTTCCATGCTTCCCTAGTTTACATATGATATTACCCTTTGTGTTTAAATCATTTATCCATTTCAACCTTATCTTAATATACAGTGTGAGATGTTGGTGTATGGCTAGTTTCAGCTAAACTGTTCAAGTTTTCCACAGCAAATTTCTTTTTTCAAATAGCAAATTCTTACCCCAAAAGTTTGGATCTTTGAGTTTATCAAATATAACATCACTGTGATCATTTACTGTTTTATAATGTATACCTAATCCATTCCACTGATTGACCACTATTTCTTCTCTATTGTTTTGATAATTACTGATTTGAAATATAGTTTGAAATCCGAAACTGCTAGGCCACCTTCCTTTCCTATTTTCTTCTCTTGATTCTCTTGATTTCTTGACATTTTTTAGTTCCAAATGTTTTTATTGTTTTTTTCTACATTTATTAATAAAATAGTACTTTGATAGTTTAGTACTACACTGAACGTGTCAGTTAACTAAGGTAGAAATTTTATTTTCTTATGGTAGCTTGACTTATCCAGCAGTGATCAATACTTTTTCCAAATGTTTAGATCTATCTATATTTGTTTGAAAAATATCTTGTAATTTGGTTCATATGGCTCCTAGGTTTTGCTTGGCAGATAGACTCTGAAATATTTTATATTATCTGCCATGATTTTAAGTGGAATTTCTCTGTCTCTTCCTGTTGTATTTTTTGGTCATATATAGAAATATTAATAATTTATGTGGGTTTATTTTATATCCTGAAACTTTGTTGCAGTTGCTGATTTTTCAACTAGTTTTTTAATTGATTCTCTGTTATTCTCTATATATACTGTTATATTTTTAAATAGTGAGAGATTTGTTTCTCCATTGTCTGTTTTTATCTCTTCGATTTATCTTTCTTGTCTTATTGCTATAGTTAGCATTGATAACATAATACTGAATAATGGTGGTGAAACTGGGCATCCTTACTTCACCCTGATCTTATCAGAAAGGCTTTAAGTTTGTCCCCATTATAGACACTGTTGTTCTTGGGTTTATATAGATCCTACTTATTTTTAGGAAAGATTTCATTGAGTCCTATGTTTCTTTAAATTGTTTTTATAGGAATGAATGTTACAATTTATTAAGGGCTTTTTTGGTACATGTGTATGAGTGCATATATATATGTATATATATATATATATATATATATATATATATATATATATATAGTATATATATATACGTATATATATAGATATAGATATAGATATGTACCCATATATATGTGTATATATGTATGTGTGTGTGTATAATCATGTGATTTTTTTTTGATTGCCATTGATACAGTCAATTATACTGATAGCTTTCCTAATAATGAGTCAGACCTACACTCTTGGTATAAATCCCACCTGGTTAGTACTGCATGATCTTTGGATATATTGCTAAAATCTCCTTGATAGAATTTTTAATTTTTTGGATCAATATTTATTAAGGAACTTTATTTATACTTTTATTCTCTGTTTTTGCTTTCTCTGGTTTAAATACAAAACCCATATTTATACATAAAAGGCATTTAGTAGAAGACATTCTTTATCTATTTTTAAAAGTAGTTTATATTAATTTAAGATTTATTTTTTCTTGAATGTTTGTTTTCCATCGAATAACAGAGATTTTTTTTCTTAGGGAGTTCATTTACAGCTTTTTCATTCTTTTCTAAAATAGAGTTATGTAAGTATTCTATTTTTTTTTTTTTGCTATGGTTCTGGGCAGTTTGTATTTTTGTAATTATCCATCCACTTCACTTACATCATCAGTGTACTGTCAAAACACTGGTCAAAATAACGCCTAATAACTGCTTTGATTGCATCTTCATTGCTAGTGCATACCTTTTTCATTTTTGATACTAGTAATTTGATTTTCTTCTTTCTTTTCTTAATAAAATAGACCAATGCTGTTATCTAGTTTATTGCATTTTCCCTAAAATTCTGACCTTCTGTTAGCTATGCCACTCCAAAATTCAATTTGGGGTATCATTTTATTCTTTGAAGGGGAACGTAGGAAGAACTAATCTGTGTGCTTTGTCTACTCTGCCATTGTTGCTCTGACCATGGAAGTCTCCTCCATATGCCATTTTCTTTACTGCAGTCATCTTCCTGCTTTTGTTGCCCCTATCCCTGATGCCTGGACTAGTTTAATAAGAATTATGGTTAGTCTAACTATGTCAAGCCTTCCCTATTCCAGCTCATCCTCTACTTGCAACTAAAATTATTTTCCAAAAGTAAAAATCTGACTATACCATCTTCCTAGTTGATAAACTCAAGCAGTTCCTTATTATCTTGTAGATCAAATATAAATCCTCTGTTTGACTTTTACATCCCTTTATATCCTTGCACTTCTTACCCCTTTTGACTTTTTTATGACCCCTTTGCTTGTGATACTCCTCCCTCTTCATTTCCACATACTGGATTCCTTCACATCCAATATCCAGGAAGAGGTCATTCCAGATCCTTCCCTGCCTCCAACCAGTGTCTTCTCTCTATGATTACCTCCAATTTATTATGTATGTATATACATGTGTATATATGTATACAAACATATAGGTATACTTGTGTATATATATGTATAAGGATGCACACATACATATTTTATATATATATAAATATATATATAATATGTGTGTATACATACACAAGAGATGTATATATTGTATTCATATTTGTATGTATGTATGTTCATATTGCATGTGCAAAGTTGTTTGCATGCATTGTCCCTCATTAGACTGTCAAATTTCTTGAGACTGCAGAGTTCATTTTTTTGTTTATATTTTTATCTTTTGATTTTAGCACAATACCAAAAATAAAGGCAGTGCTCAATAAGAGCTTGTTGAGTGGCTGACTGATGTTGTATTTATATTTAGGGAATTAATAACCTTTAAAGGAAAAAAATTAGAGCTAAATATATATGCATATATATGCATACTTAATTAATATGAATGAATAAATATAGCATTTAATTATTTACTATTTGTAAAACATGTTTTATTTTGTCTCTACTTCATTGCATTACATGACTTAAGTGAGAATGCAGCCTTCTGAGTTCAATTATGTTAGAGACCAGTGATAGAGAATCTGAGGTTTCAAGGCCACATTTAACCTTCTAAGTCCTTGGGTACAGCTTTTTGACTGAGTCCAAGTTTTAAAGAATCAATCTTTTTGTTAAGAGAATTTGTTCTGAGCAGTTTAGATTCAGTCAAAGGTCACACTTGAAGACCTAAAAGGCCATATATGGCCTCCAGGCTGCAGATTCTCCACCTCTGTGTTAGACTATGTCTTCAAGCAGTCCTGTTTGCAAATAGAGTCTGAAGCATACCAGGTTTGTTCTCGAGACTTATAAATTGCTGTCACTGGTCTTTGTTCATCCATTCATTCTTCAAACAACTTTTGAGCAGCTACGCTCAAAAGTGCAGTGAATAAAACATATTGTTTGTCTTCAAGGAGTTGGCAATTCATTGAAAATGAGAGATAAAATATAGAGTGAAACAAGAAATGAATGAGGTAATCTTTAGAATAGGAAATGAATCAGCAAAATCTTCCAAAAATGACAAGAATTTGAACAAATCTTCAATGTATTATACAAAAGTAAATGTGATAAGAGATTGAAGTATTTAAGATGAAAAATAATCATAGATCAAAGGTATGGAGGCAGAAAAACCTCCAAGTATGGCCAGCCAATAGTAATTAGAAGGTTGAGGGACAATCAGAGATAAGGTTAAAACATAGATCAGGGTTAGTTCCTCAAGGATGCTGGATGCTAGATGAAGAAATTAAACCTTTATTTAGAAAACAGTAAGGAGATATTGAAGTTTTCATCTTGTTTTGTTTTAACAGAAAAATGGCATGATTAGTCCTGTGATTTAGAAAATTAATCCCAGTAGTAATGTATAACATGGATTAGAAGGAATAGAAAATGGAGGCAGGAAGACTAAGTAGCAAGTCTTGTAGGACTCGAACAAGGGTAGTGAGTGAGTGACTGAATTAGTGCAATGAAGCCGATTGAGCTGAAGCGTATGAAGGCCAAAGTGGCTATATTTGAATGACTTTCTGTGGAAAACAGTGGTCCGAGAAATGTATGATTGAATTCATTGTCCTGTGACCCAGCAATTCCACTACTGATATCAAGGAGATCAAAGACAGAAACAGATTCCTCATACTATTAGTGTGAAGGACTGGAAATAAAGAGAAATCCCAGTATTTGGGGAATGATCCAATAATCTGCATTTTACAGAGATTCAAAATGAAAAGATATGAGTGATTTAAAGAAACCTAGAAATATTTGTGTGAAATTATGTGGAGTGGGATAAGCATAACAAGAAGGACAATTTACACAATGACTGCAACAATGCAAATTAAAAGATTATTAAAAGGAAGTCAGTCTGAGTAATTTAAAAAATAAAATCAGTAATGGTATCATAAAATAGATAATGAAAAAGTATCCCTCCTCTCAACAGAAAGGCAAGGAGACTGATAGGGCAGAATGATTCATACATTGTCAGACAAGATCATTGTATCAGGTTTTTTTTTTGTTTGTTTGACTTTGTTAGGAAGAGCATTGTGGAACTTACGGAAATGCGCAGGCATAGGTTTAAGAGTATGAAAAAGCCTGGACGGACTGTAGCCTTCATTGTTGGAATCAATACAAGATATAGGCTACTGAATACTTAACAATTGGCTCTCTGGGGGGAAAATTCCCTACAGTACATTTTTCAGTTTCATTTGCAATTTTAATATTTTCTTCATCATTTTTAATGTCTAGGAACCACCAAACAATAAATCAAATCATTTTTTTCTGATTTTCAAAATGTAAATGCTCACACTGAAATTTTAATAACAGCCTTTCAAGAGTTTTTAAAATCTAGATACCACACACCACTGGCAGCAGTCACATCTAGAAATTAGAAAACCACCAGGATATTGTAGTACTAAGATGTATCATATGGCCACAATCCCACTTTGGTCAGAGACTTTGAGAGATAGAAGACAACTTTTTTTTCCCCTTCTACTTTGTGGTACATCAAAGCAGTAAAAAAGAACAAAGATCTTCAAAGATAGAAATATTTGTTTATAATCTGAGAGTACATAGGAGCAGCAGTCTAAAACAATCTGACTGAGCTACTTTAGGTGAGTTCACCTTTGAGGACTTCAATTTCCTCAGCTGTAAAATGAGCAGATTGAATTACTTGGGCTATCCAAGTCTTAAACTCTAAAGTTCTATGATACTGGACCCCAGCTGAAATTAAAATGGAATAGAATTTGAATAGTTCAACAAACTTATCTAGTATCTTTTCAAAAGCAGCTATTACAGATCTTCATGTTGCTAAATTTGATAGAGATAAAATTCCATGCTTCCAAACAATAATGCTCAGAAAAGGAAAATTCTATATATAAGGACTTTGCTCTAGCAGGCACTTGAGATTTTATTTTCCCCCTTGGATTTTGTTCCTAACATATGTATGTTGTAACCCTTTTATGTGTTTGAACCTTGGACTGACTCTTCTCACAGAAGATTGAGTCTTCAAAGGTCAACACAAATAAGTCACATCGATGAGTGTAACAAATTCAGGGATGGATTGCCACAAAGTTTGTAGTGAAAGTTAATAAGGAAAACTGGTGAAAGTGGAAATAGTAGAGACTTCGAGGTAAGAAAATAAATGATCAAGGCCTCCAGGTTCAATAACACTTCTCTTTTTGATTTAAACAATATATTGGGCTGAAGTGTAATGCAAAATCCATTTTGTAAGCTCCATTTAGCTCAGTAAAAATTTGTACAGTTGGTTGAAAGAGCAGCTGGTGACACTGCAGCCAATGCTCTCCAAAACACAATCGAGAATATTCAGTGAAAAAGCAAACAACATAATATATAACTGCACAAATTTACATTTCACCCCAGACACTCATCAGGCACATCTGTTCTTCTATCCCAACAAACAACATGATTCCTTTGAGCTTCTCTCTTGAAAACTCACCAACAGCCTTGGAGACAGAGGTGGACTAGAGATGTATTCAAGTTTATTGTTTTCTATGTTAAGAGCAACTTCAAGGAAAACAAATACCCAACATCACTTCAAACAAGTTGTTACTTCTTAGTACTTCTGTACTATCCTAAAGAAAGTGTTCCTTAAAACAAGAATTCTTTACCTGAAGTCCATGATCTTGATTGTTTTTAATAGTTTGATAATTTTATTCCAAAATAATTGATTTCTTTGTAATCTTTAGTGTTTTATTTTATGCATTTAAAAATATTCTGAATAGGAATCCATAGGCTTTCCCAGAATGCTCAAGGGAAGCATTATACGAATAAAGATAAAGAACCCCAGCTTTAAAAATTTTATGTTCTTCCAAGAAAGGTCATGCTAAATATTGAAGTTGACATCTTCAAAAAGTGGGAGTGATACCTGTCTTTTTAGCACAAATTATGTAAATTCTCCAAATAAAATTACATGTATACATATTATTATGTATAGAAGGAATATTTCATAATTATGAACCTGCAAGGGACCTGTCCCTTCATCTATACATGTGGAAACTGAGCCCCAGAGAGATTAAGTGACATACCACAAAGTTACTTCTCTTTAGTGGAGCAACAGACACTAGAAATTCGACCTCCTGAACAATAACTTAATGCTCTTTCCATTATACCATACTGCCTTCCAAGTGTAAGAGAAAATCATCAGGGGGAAAGAAAACATATTGGTCTCCCCCATTTGCTCCCTCCCAGAAATGTATCTGTAGTGAGTCATTCAAGAAGTAGACATGGTGGTTATTTCCAGAAACATGAGCAGCTGTGTCTTTTTGCCTCTGGGACTGCATAGCATTTTTGTTCCAATTAAGCCACCTTATTTCTGAAAACTGTCAACAAGTAAGACTGCATCCAGCCCTCTACCCCTTGGCAATCGATTGTTGTGTCTTTGCTTCTAGCAAGGGGTTTTTGTATCCTACAGGGAATTCCATTGGCTCTATTGTTTATATCTCATTGTCTTTACAATTCACTCTGTGGCTGCTCTTTTGATGTTCCACCCTCAACTTTTCTCCTATGATATACAAGCAATGCTGAATTTGATACTAGTAAAATAATTCCAATTTAGTCTCTTACTTTGCTAGTTACTGTAAATAATCAGAAACTATGCATAAATCTAGAGGTCAAGGGGCTACTATCACTTAACCTCCCTGGGACTCAGCTTCCTCATCTATAAACTAATGGGTTTGAACTAGAAGATCTCTGGCTCTATCCTATCTCTAGATCTCTTATCTTACGTATTAGTGAAAAGACATCAGCAAAGCAACTTTTTAAAAACTCTTATTAAGGCCAATCAGAATGACAAAGGAAATAGAGACTATACTGTATAAGGATTAGCTGACAGTGTAGTAACCTTTAGAAAGAGAAGATTTAAAGGGCAGTACAGGCTTATATGATAGCTTTTTCAACAAGGAAAAAGTTAGAAATTACAGTTGTATTTAGTCTCAATATAAGGAAAAACAAATCAATGCACACAGAAACATCCTACCAATTTCTGAAGTCAAAAAATAGAGTTGACTTCCTTGAAAGGTAGGGTATTCCTCCCCACTAAAGGTTTTCAAATGAAGACTATTTTTTGGCATAAAATGAGAGGATAATTATTCAGCTCATAGTTATATGAATTAGATAATCCCTGAGTTGCATTAATTAGATAACTTTTACAATTCTAAAGTTCTGTAATTTCTGTGCTCCCTGTTTAAACAGCTTTATAGATAGTAGTTATGGGTAACAGGGTACATTTGGAAATTGGCAGTAACTCCTCCTCTATTCCTCTTCAACAAGGGTGGGGAATAAAAGGGGAAAGCAATGTGGGATGTGTTGAAAGCAGTCATGATACCTCTAGGAAAAGATATCATTTTCCAGGATGCTAGTAGCCAGAGCAGCATGGTAGAAAGGCACTGAGAAAGAGCTGTTGGAAGGAAGAAATAAAGAAAGGAGAAAAGGAGGAAAAAGAAAAAGACCTTTCAGGGAGATGGTATTGACAAGAGAAGCAATGAACCAGGTGCAATGGGTGACAGCCACAGCTGAAAGATGAACAGAAGTGCCGGAGCCAGGAATGGGCACTGCAAGACAGTGCTAAAAGGAGGCATGTGGGAACTATAGAAGAGATGGAAAGGCTGGACTCTAAGCCAAGAAATAACAGCAGAACTAGCAGCAAACAGGTGGTGGCAAAGACTGAGAACTGCCATAAAGTTAGCTGACATTGAATTTCCCTAGTACCCATTCTTTAGTATCTGAAAAATTCAGGGCTTCCTCTTGGACTTTGACAAATGGAGTCATGAGTTTTGTAGATATAGAGACAGAAAATATTCTAGGGGAAGAAAAATAAAATATATTTTATTTGAAAGTAAGAATTTTTGCTCTTAAAGGGGTTAATATGCTGGCCTATTTTATATATCCATTACTGTCCTGAATAAATGTTCTATGTTTAAATGCTGACTGATCAACTTTAGTTATTTTTAGTATGAAAGTCTATTACCACTAGAAGAGAGGTGTGACAAAATAAAACAGATAACCATTTCCTTAGCGAGCGAATCTCTCATGGAAAAGCCAATCATATGGTATCTGAGTCTACCCCTTCACTTAATAAAAGAGAAAACAAACCCAAAGAGGTTGAGCAACTTTCCCCAGAGCACCAGGTAGTCAGTGGTACAGTTGAAATTTAAAATTTAAGTCCCCTAATTCAAATCAACATTTAAAAACTGTACTACATTTTATTCCAAATTATGGAGACTATTTGTGATTATAGTTAAGACTTCAAAATTGAATACCAGTCCATGTCAATCCAAGTCTTTGGTTCTGGGCAACAAGTTTCATATAAATGTGAAGAGGTTCCAAGGTGACCATTTTTATGTTGTTACACCCCATGTCCCTTTTGAATTCTTCATTCTGTTTATTCCTTTTGAGTACCCATGAATTTATGGCATGGTTACCCTAACTAGTTTTGTAGCAAGAAATAAAAGAGTTAGGCTGAAGGTGTGGTTATCTATTTCTTGACTGTTTTTGTGAATAACAAGCTTCCAAGAAAGATGAGAAATGCAATTATGACATCTCTGATGGTTATACAAAGAGCTAGCATGTATATAATGGTTTAAGATTTGCAAAGCACTTCATATGTATTTGAACTGTAAAACAACTGTGGAAACAGGTGCTATTATTATCTCCATTGAGAAGATATGGCAAGTGAATCTGAGAGTCATTCAATACCTTGAATATGGTTGCAAAGTTCATAAATGTCTGAGCCAGAATTTGTACTCAGATCTTCCTGACCCCTATGACCCCAGGCTAACTGAGTAGTAAATCACTTCTCCATGTCACACACAAATTATATATTGGCATTTTAATGAGGCAAAGTGATTTCACTAGTAGTTGCCTTTACATATTTGTGAATGTGAATATAAAAAGGGATATCTGGCTAAAGAATATGATTGAGATGCACAGAGGTTAATGACTTTCCTCACTACTTCCCAGTTAAAAAAGTAATCACTTCGTCTATTGTTTGGTTTTTATTAATTTTTTTCAGTTTTCTACAATTACTTCCATTAGTCTTACATTTTCTTCCTCTCCCTTCCACCTCCCTCCTGGAGACAGCATGCAATCCTATTTAGGTTCTGCATGTACATTCCTATTAAATACATTTTTATCTTAGTCTTGCTGCATAGAAGAATTAAAATGAGTGGGAGAAACCATAAAACAAAACAAAACATAATAAGAGAAAATGCTTTGCATCACTCTGCAATCCAGTTCCATTGTTCTTTCTCTAGATGTGGAAGGCATTTTGCCTCAAGAGTCCACTGAGCACTTTTTAGGTCTTTTCATTGCTGTGAAGGATGAAGTCTACCAGAAAAATTCCTCGCACACTCTGGTTGTTGCTATGTACAAAGTTCTCCTGTTTCTGCTCCTTTCACTCAGCTTCAGTTCATATAAAGTTATTTCAGGCCTCTCTGAAATCTTCCTGTTCATCATTTTTTATAGCACAATAGTATTCCATTACATTCATATACCAGTTTGTTCAACTATTCCCCAACTGATGGGCATTCACTCAATTTCCAGTTGTTGGCCACCACAAAGAAAGCTGCTATAAACATTTTTGTACACATGAGACCCATTCCAATGTTTATGATTTCTTTGGGTTACAGTCCTAGAATCAATAATGCTGAGTCAAAAGGTATGCACATTTTTGTAGCCCTTTGGGTATAGTTCCAAATTGCTCTCCAGAATAGTTGGATTAACTTGCTGCTCCATCAACAACGTATTAGTGTTCCAACTCTCCCACATCTTCTCGAACATTTATCATCTTCCTGTTTTGTCATGTTAGCCAATGTGATAGGTGTGATGTGGAACCTGAGCATTGTTTTGATTTGCATCTTTCTAATTAATATTGATTCAGAGCATTTTTTTCATATGACTACAAATAGCTTTAATTTCTTCCTCTGAAAGCTGCGTTTTCATATCCTTTGACCATTTATCAATTGGAGACCGCTTGGTCTATTGTAAAGGTTTAGTCATAGTTGATTTTGTCTGAAAGACAGGAGAAAAAAATGAAATGAGGGCTGTGACCAGTGAAGGAAGAAAATACTTTCTTACTTCCTTAATTTGTAATTTCATCTTTCGAAAGGTATAAGAATCAAAAGGGGGGACATTTACTATGGATCTGAGTTTCAGTAGTAACTATGAATAGGTTTTAAGGGTAGATATGCTGAGAACATTGAATAGGAGGCAAGAAGATGAACATTTCAACTTAAAATTCAAAATAGAAAAGTAAGCCAGGCATAGCTGCACATGTAGCTTAAATTTTTGAAGAGTAGGTCAAAAAGTGATTAGAAAGATTAACAGGAATCACCCCAGGAGGGATAGGAAGCTGGCAACAATGCATTTCTTACTACAAGTTTTCAGATCAAAGTTTATTTGCACAACAGTCTCTTCATTGGTAGAGTGTGATTACTAAATCTCTGATCCTGTATGAGGGCAGAGCTGAAGAGAGCTGGAGAGAAAAGAAACATATTTTTCTCTCTTCGAGCTTCTAAAAAATGTAACATGATTCTAGAATCTCTTCAGGTTTAAGATTCTTGTTCCATTGTAAAAAATCTGGTGATAGGGATATAATTAAAGACTGGGAAGAAACCAGAATGTAGAGGAGTAGACACCTTCATTATGTCCTTGTCTCCAGAGATGCAGGTTCTGAGCATTGAGTAACCATTCTCTACCATGGAGGAAAGGTCTATATAAATGGACATTGAGCTGTAGGTTACATTCCAACAAGAAGAAACAATTCCAAAGAGTAAAGAGCAAAACATATCACAATCCAAGTTATACTTTTTTCTACAATGATATATACAGAAAGACATATGTGTATATATAAGAGGTATACTAAGCTCTTGGAAACAGAGGATGAATACACTAAATCATAGTAAGGTTTTATAAGAAGAGTAGTAAGACTGATGAGGAGGGGTAAGGATAACAAAATATTTATTATCTATATTAGAAAAAAAGAATATCAAAGAAGACATAAGACTACAGTTGAATCTCTGTGGAAAAATTGTGAACAAAAGAGTAATTTTTGAGCTAGAAAGAATAGAATGGAAACAACAAAACAACATGAATAGTGTCTTAATACTCCCAAGGTTCAAGGAAGATTATATCAGAGATTCTAGTTTTCTTGGATAGTTGCTCAAGTACTATGTTTGCATGAACTACATCCTAGAAGAATGGGTAGAGGTGACTGATGAGATATTATTACTTTGAAAGATCATGAAGAACAGGAAATATAAGTAAGTCGGGTTTGGAGAAAGTCAAATGTACCACTAAAATAATTAAAAGCCTGAAATTTGTAAGTTATTGAACTTGACTTTGATTCCTTGGATATGATTTTGTTGCAGACAGGAGGTGGTAGCACTGTTGTTGTCAAGGAGACTTCTAGAGAGTTGACTACATGCTGATATTGCTGTTCTTCAGTCATTTTTCAATATATCTGACTCCTCATGAGCCCATTTTATGTTTTCTTGGCAAAGATAGTGGAGAAGCTTGCCATTTCCTTCCCCAGCTCATTTTACCGATGAGGAACTGAAGTATATATGGTTAAGTGACTGGCCTGGAGCCACACAGCTAGCTAGTGTCTGAGACTAGATTTAAACTCACAAATATGAGTCTTTCTGACTCCAGGTTTGGCACTCTATCCATTGGACCACCTTGTTGTCCTGGGAAAGCCTGGAGAAATTACTGAGGTAATAATTCCATAGGATTCATTTCCTGATCAGACTATACCTAGAATAATGTATTCTGTTCTGGGTTCCATATTTTAGAAAGATTAATAGATAAAGGCAATTAGGACCCTGATAAGTCTCAAGATCATGCCATATAAGGGTTGGTTGAAGGATGTTTAGCTTGAAGAAGAGAAGTCTTGGGTGGGAGAATGAGTGTTGTTTGCCAATACAAGAAAGTTTGTCACTTGAAGCAAGTAATTTAATACCTGAACGAACATCAGAAAGCTTAATTGGGATTAATGAGTGGAAGTAGCAGAATATTATATCTCTGCCTTCTTAGGTATCATTGGCAATGTTGAAATAATAACTGACCCCAATCTACCAGTTGTGTGGAATTTCTGTGGCGATGGAAGGGAGGGTGGTGATAGAATAATCTGTTCTTCTTCATGTGGATCCAACTAGTACAATAGCTCAATAAAAACTGATCATGATTTGAAGAGTTCTTCCGTATATCAGTAAGGCAGAGGAGATTATTTTTAAAAATCTTCTCCTTCAGAAAAAGAAAAAAGATACTACTTACGTTGTTTGACATTCTAAGCTACCAGAGCTTGGGATGTAAGTAATATATGTTGCCACCATCACGAGGAGAAAGTCCATAATCCTTCATGCAAGGCACATGCCTAAAAGTATATGATTTGAGAAAGGTATAAGCATTAGGCTGAACTTCAAGACACAGGAGCTTCTGGGAAGTCCATTTGACAATGCTCTTTTTTCTTCTTCATGTTTAGAAGGTAAACATCAGCTTAACTCTGTTTTTATATGCTCTCTTTGCTAACTGGCATTCAAAAGATGGGAATCTCTCTCTCTCTCTCTCTCTCTCTCTCTCTCTCTGTCTGTCTGTCTTTTTTTTGGGGTGTATGTCTGTTTTTCTCTCTGATCTTATTCCATGTGGGTGTGTGTGTATGTGTGTGTATGTCTCTATGTCTGTCTCTCTGAACTTCTTCTATTTAAAATGTAATATCCCAGAGGCCAGGGATGAAAGAACTATCTTGTTTATTTCTATTTTCAGTCCTAACTTTTAGTGTAGTGGCTGACACACAATAAGTGATTAGTTAAGGCCACAGTATTTATTTGTCATTTGTACAAACATCCTCCATCTTGTTTTATATTTTAGGATTATTGTTATGAAATGGTAAAAGAATGTTAAACAGGTTTGTATGTTTGTACTTAGATAAGAATCCCCTCTGATCATCCAAATGCTCAATATGTATATATCAACCTGTGACAACTTTGTACTTTTGTTATTGAGCATACAATTTCTACTACAGTGTATATCTGCCTGATGATCCTCATAACACGCCTCACTCTTTCTTGAGCAAAGTTGTGCTCTTAATTAATAAGGTTCTGCTTCCAGAAGTTGAATGGATCTAGAGTGCTGATTCTCTACAGATTTGATATCTGACAGGCTTAGTAAGTGATGGTTGAAGATGCTTAAAGGGTAAGATTGGTTGATCTCTAAGTTACCATCCAGTACTAAATACAGGATCCCATTATCTTCCTTCTCCCCCTTTGAATAATTTTATTGGACAGTTTGGGCACTGTATGTATCCTGATCTTCTTCCACTTCCTCTTTTGATAAAAGCACAAGTTAGGCTTGGGGGTAGGAAGAATACCTAGTATTTAGGGCTACCCTTATAATGAATGTACTTCTTTGAGAGATGAGTACCTCTCAGTGGATCTCTCCAATCAGAGTATGGATGAATATTGGTCAGGCACACTATGGATGGTCTTCTTCTTCAGAGGTGGATTAGAATACATGGTTCAAAAAGTTTCTTCCAACATTGAAATTCTGTGATATATTTTTAACTATGAGTGCCTCTCCTGTGGAGGAAGGATGCTCAAAGGTTTAAAAACATGATTAAAGTAGTAGCAATTCATTATTACTATTATCTCCTCTTACGGCATCTGCCTTACCATTTCTTAACCTCCCCATTCCTTGTTGTTAATTTTTCCTCAAATCACTAATAAAATAGACCTATATTTCTTAACCATTAGACTGTCAGTAAGTCTGAATGATTTAGTCAATCAAAAATATCCAAATCAATCCAAATAATCAGTTGCTTCAAAGGAAGAAATTGTCAGTTTTTTAACTTGTTTTATTATACTGGTCAGCAAATTGGTTAGAAATCATTTCAGGTGTAGGCATTTTTGAAACATGAATTGACTGGTCACGTGCTGAAACAATTCATTCCTAGCTCCGTATAAATAAGCCTGAAAAGCTATGAGGGAACTTTGATAAAACATCTATTTGGAATATTGTAATCAATGCAGGAAATATGAGTTCATATTATTTACAAAATAGAAGGTTTTGTATTTCTTTTATAACTGTGACTAGGGGAAGCAATTCTTAATCAAGCAAGGGTTAAAGAAGATTATAAGGAATAAAACATAATTTCAACTGCATAAAAGTTAAAATAATTACATGAATACAAACTGAAGAGTAGAAAACATGCTTGTGTCATATCATAATAAAAGTCTGATACTCATGATATGTAAGGAATTTGAACAAAAATGTTGTAATAATGTCCATTCCCTAAGAGAAGTCAAAGTGTATGAATAAACTGTTCTCAAAGGAAATGAAAAATTTAAATTGCCATATAAAACACTCTAATATCCTTCAAGTAACTAATAATAAGATGTGCAAATTCAAACAATTCTGAGGTCTTACTTCACATCCTGGATATTGAAAAAATTAAAACAAAACCAAATAAAATGGGAATATCCCATGTTCAAGGGGTCATAGAAATACAGGTGCTTTAGTACACTATTGGTAGAGCTATGAATTGGTTTAGTCACTCTGGGTTTCTGTTTCAAATTAAGCACAGAATATTACTAAATCGTCTGTTCAACAAATGATTTTCACTATTAACCTTATGCTACAAGGAAATCAGACAGAAACAGAGATCTAATAAAGGGTGGGGAACCTGCAGCCTCAAGGCCAAATGTGCCCTCTAGATCCTAAAGTGTGGCCCTTTGATTGAATCCAAACTTCATAGAACAAAATACCCTTAATAAAATGATTTATTCTGTAAAACTTGGACTCAGTAAAAAGGCCATATATTAGGACCTACAAAGCCACATGTAGCCTTGAGTCCATGGCCCACCATCCCTAGTTTATATAAAAATATTCATAAGAGCAATATTTGTGATCTCAAAGAAGTCAAAATAAAGTGGGTACTGTTTGAATATAGAATGGTTGAAAAAAAAATTTGGTATATGAATGGAATGGCCTATTACCATACAGTCAGAGCTAACAAACATGAGAATATAGTGGAGGTGGTAACTGGGGAAAGGAAGATTTGTAAAACTTGGTAAAGTGAAATGTAGAATGCCAAAAGAACACTATACATGGCTACAGCAATAGAAAACAAAAGATAAATATCATTAAAAAGGAGTCCATCTTTGCAAAACTGAAAAACTACCGAAGATACCCTGAATGAAACATATTTCCCTCTGCTCATGAAATGGTGTAATATCCAATGTTGCACTATGACAGAAAACTGAATTTACTGTCAGATTCAGTGCCTCGATCACATAATTTTGCTTAATTTATTTATTACAATATAGTGTTAAATCTGGAGGAGTAGAGGTGGGGGCTTTGTTGGTTTGTTTTCTCAGAAATTATTTCTGATATAAAGACAAAAGGCATCATTAAATTGTTTTTTTAAAATAAATAAGCCAGTTGGAAGATAACTGGAAAACAAAATTTTATGGACAAGTTACTATAAAATGGTGTGTGGTAAAGACATTTTTATAAAAAAGTATTTGGGGATTTTGAAGCGAAATATTAGGAATAGTTTATTGAAATTAAAACAGAAAGGCCCATGGTAATAATTACTCATTCTCTGAATATTTTAAAACATTCACTTTCCATGGACACACATTGTAGATGCTCATAATTATGGGACACTACAAATCTAACAAGAGCATTTTGGAGACAGAATGCATGGTAAAATGGATTTTGCAATAGACTTGGTTTAAAGTTCAAATCTTATACTTATTAGTTATATGACTCTGGATAATCCATTTAACTTATGAAAGTTTCATGTTCTTTTTGTAAAATTAAACTATTTTATTTGTTTACAGTGTTCTACAATCATTTCCATATATCTTAGATTTTTTCCCCTTTCTCTTCCCCCTTCACCACTCTCTCTTTGAGATGCCATGCAATTTTATATAGGTTCTACACATACATTTCTATTAAATACATTTTCACTTTAGTCATGTTGCACAGAAGAATTAAAATGAATGAGAGAAACCATAAAAAAAAAAAACATAATAGGAAAGAGAATAGTCTGTTTCATTCTGTGATTGAATTTCATAGTTCTTTCTTGGGATGTGGAAGGCATTTTGCCATAAGAGTCCATTAGGAATTTTTTAAGTTCCTGCATTGCAATGAAGTACTAAGTCTACCAGAAAAATTTCTTGCACACTGTGGTTGTTGCTATGTACAAAGTTCTCCTGGTTCTGCTCCTTTCACTCAGCATCAGTTTGATGTAAGTCTTTCCAGGCCTCTCTGAAATCTTCCTGTTCATCATTTCTTACAGTACAATAGTATTCCATTATCTTCATATGCCACAATTTATTCAGCCACTCTTCAATAGATGGGCATCCCCTTGATTTCCAGTTTTTGGCCACCACAAAGAGAGCTGCTAGAAATATTTTTGTACAAGTGGGACTCTTTCCCATTTTTATGATCTCTTGGGAATACAGTCTTAGAAATGGTATTGCTGGGTCAAAAGGTATGCATATTTTTTTAGCCCTTTGGGCGTAGTTCCAAACTGCTCTCCAAAATGGTTGGATAAACTCACAACTCTACCAACAAAGAATTAGTGTTCCAACTTTCTCACATCTTCTCCAACATTTATCATCTTCCTGTTTTGCATGTTAGCCAATCTGATAGGTGTGATTTGGTACCTCAGCATTGTTTTAATTTGCGTCTCTCTAACCAATAGTCATTTAGAACATTTCTTCATATGACTATAGATACCTTTAATTTATTTTTTGGAAAACTGCCTGTTCCTATCTTTTAACCATATAACAATTGAGGAATGACTTGCATTCTCATGTATGTGACTCAGTTCTCTACATATTTTAGAAATGAGGCCATTATCACAGAAATCAGGTGCAGAAATTCTTACCTAGTATTCTGCTTCCCTCCTAATCTTGATTGCATCAAATTTATTTGTGCAAAACTTTTCAATTTAATGTAATCAAAATTATCCATTTTTTACTTCATAATGTTTTCTATCTCTTGTTTAGTAAAAAATTTCACCATTCTCCATAAATCTGATACACTATTCCTTGCTCTACTAATTTGTTTATAGTATCATACCTAGATCATGTACCCATTTGGACTTTATTCTTGAGCAAGGTGTCAGGCATTGGTCTATACCCAGCTTCTGCCACACTGTTATCCAGTTTTCCCTGCAAATTTGTTGAACAATAAGGTCTTATCCCAGAAGCTAGGGTCCTTGGGTTTATCAAACAGTAGATTGCTATATCCATGGACTACTGTGTCTTGAACACCTAACCTATTCCATTGGTCTACCGCTTTATTTTTTTATCCAGTACCAAGTTATTTTGGTAATTGCTGCTTTATAATACAATTTGAGATGTAATAGGGCTAGGCCACCTTCCCTAGAATTTCTTTTCATTAGTTTCCTTGATATTTTAGAGATTTTGTTCTTCCAGATGAATTTTGATATTATGTTTTCTAGCTCTGGAGAATAATTATCTGAGGCCATACACCTAGGCCCCAATCCCCTGATCTTTCGTCCCAATTTCCTAGATCAACATGGCCTAAGGAACTCTATGTCCAGTTCTGGGTTCTTCTCTACCATGGTGCCCCAAGGGGACTCAAGCCCTGGCCCCCACAGCCAGAACCAGAACCAGAACCAGAGCCAGAGGCCCCCAAGAAGAAAAGCAAGGAGAAATATCTTTGGCATGACAAGCTTCCCTACACTTACCTGGCCTTGATACCCCTGATGATCCAGGCTGTTCTGGCCTGGAGGCTCAAACTGACCCAGATCATTCACCAGGTTCGAGCCCTGTTCTCCTTCTTCAAAGATGACTATGAAAGATGGAAGGATTTCATCTGGCACAACCTCTCCTCCAACTGATGCTTCCACAAGGTTCCCAAGGACCCAAAAAAGTCACAGGCCAAGGGGAATTTTTGGGCAGTGGACATGAGATAGATTCCTGCTGAGGCCCTTTAGTTGCAAAACACAGCTGTGGCCCATCAAAGGGAGAGAGGTGGCCATGGCAAAGCCTTCACCAAGGACCTGACCACCTATGTTCTCCATGACTGGCCTTACCGGCCCCCTAGCCCCAACCTAGCCAGTGACTCCTTCAGTATTAATTCCTTGCTTTGGGGGTATTCCAGAAGGGCCCCAGCCCCCATGGCCCTCCTCCTCCTCCTCTTCTTCCTCCTCTTCTACCTCAGAGCCAGTGTAGTGTCCTGGCCCCTGGGACCTTTCTCCAAGTCACAAGAAGGGTGTTTTGGGACCCATGGGACACCTATTTCTCCCCTGTCCTCTTTCTCCTCCCCCTCAGAGGGGAAACTCTGGCCACTCCAGCTCATCCCTCTCTTGCAGGGTACGTCAACCCAGGCAGGGCTGTTGGGAACCACAGCAGGGTCTCATCTCCCTCTTTCTCTCTCTTCTGAGCAAAGGCTCCTGGCATCTACTGTCCCTCCCTGCAATTCAGGGTACCTCAAGTCAAATGCAACTATCAGGAAGTACTAGGGTTCCCCTTTAGGGAAAGCTGTCCACATCATATTCTCCCATATCCATCCCAAATGTGGTGATGGTCCTAGGACCCCTACCTTGCCCACAATGTCTGCCCTCACCAGGCCCTTCCTACTGGGGGCTAGCACCTAAGGACACAGGTCCCTCTGGCTCTGTAGGGAACTTGGATATACTCTTCCAAGTAGTAACCCCTAACAAGAGCATGTATGATGGGTTGGTCACTCACCCCTTAGACCTGGTATCTCCTAACCCTAAGAGGTCTACTCCAGGTAGGTACACTACTCACCTGGTGTGAAGAAGCTGGACCAAGATCTCTCTCCCATTAATTCCTTATTTTCTTCCTCAAACTCCACCCTAACTTGAGTCCATATAAGGAAAGCAAAGGAGAGAAGACTTCACCTTGGGTGTTCCCAAACATCTTCAGACACATTTCCCAAGTCCCCAATTACAAACCAGTTGTTCCCATCCTTGAGGATTGCCCAATGACTTGTCACCTTATTATCATTTTTCTAATCAGTTGTAGGATTTAAAACCAGAAGAAGAAAAAAACTAGATCAAAGTGAGTCTTTTGAAAATTTTATTAGAACCACTTTCCTTTGTGGAATGATATTGCCATGGCTTCCCAGAGGGAGAGAGACAGCGAGAAAGAGACTCACTTTGTAGTTGGATCCTGGTTGGAGCCCAGGGGACAGTCCATTTGTCACAGAATCTTAGAACTGGGAAGGACCTTTGAGATCACAAGAGTTTAACACCCTAATTTTGCAGATTAAAAAAAAAAAATACAAGTTCACTGAAGGGAAGGAATTACTCAAGGTCAATCCAATGAGTTAGAGTCAAAATTGAGACCCCCCAACCCAATTTTCCCGACAGGACCTAGAGTTCTTTTCACTATCCCTGTCCCCCAATATCTTCAGTATACTCTTTCTTATCATGTTTTCCCTCTCCATCCATCAGCTCCTGTATGTTCTCCAGTTTATACTATCTCTATGCTGAAAGAAGAGTCTGGGAAACTGCTTATGGCCCCTCCCTTGGGCTTTGGGAGGGAGGAACTAGCACTTTTGTTCTGGGGGGCAGGGTTAGAGAAAAGGGATGTGAGTTGGTTGCTCCAGAGCCTCAGGTTTGCTGGGGGTCAGGGCACACAGGGATAGAGGCAATAAAGGACTGAGACTAAAAATAAAGAAAATAATTTTCTGATAGTTTGATTGGTATGGCACTAAATGAGTAAATTAATGTAGGTAGAATTGTCATTTTTATTATACTGGCTCAGCCCACCCATGAGCTGGTGATATTTTTCCACTTCCTTAGATCTGACTTTATTTGTGAGAAAAGTGTTTTGTAATTATCTTCATATAGTCCCTGGGTTTGTTTCAGCATGTAGACTCCCAAATATTTTATAGTTTCTACCTGACCTTTAAATGGGGCTTCTCATTCTATCTCTTGCTGTTGGGTTTTGTTAGTAATACATAGAAATGCAGAAGATTTGTGTGGGCTTATTTTGTAACCTGCAACTTTGCCGAAGTTGTTTATTATTTCCAGCAGATTTTTACTTGATTCTCTGGGATTCTCTGTGGAGGATAATAATGGCACCTATTACTCACAATTTTATGGGGATCAACTGAAATAATTAATAATCTGGTTACACTATGAGTTTTTAAAATACTGTGTAAATATCAATTATTAACAATAATCACTGTACAAGAAGAATACTCACAATGGAATGCACTTCAGTACTAAAATGATCTGCACATTGCATATTTTATATTTTTTTTGAGTCATGATGAATAATTTATTGTTATAGTCCTAATGCTAGTGCATATACACAGAATTTTATCAAAAGGAAAAGCTTATTATTTACCAGTAGCCTATTTATGGGTAATGAAGTACTTAAATAACATTGCAATGAAAATCAATTAATCATAAATATAATTTCATTGAATTCCATTATGTAAAAAAAAACAGCTATTATTTGAGTCAGGGTGGGGAAAAGATATTTTACCAATGCAAGAAACTTTGAGTGAGAGACATGTAACACTCATCACCATGGTTTATTGTATTTGTAATTCAATTTGCTATATAAATAAATCCATTGTATCACCAGAAGCTTTAGACTATATTTTACTGGTTTTATATATAATTTTTGCATAAATAAATATAAATGTTAACATATATTTATGTATTTATCCATTGTATCACCACAAGTTTTAGACTATATTGTTAGGTTGATGTGACAGATGAAAAAGAGCAGTAATGTCCACAAGTCAATAAAATATCAACATCTTGTACTCTGACATGATTCTCAGCTAATTATCTCCTGTATTAGGGTGGATTAGGAATTGAGCAATGCAAGAAAACAAAAATTGCCTCCAGTTCCTTGTAGATGTTAGTTGGTATTGTGAAAAGGAGCACTATTGTCTCTCTTTAATTGCCCAAGTGTTGCAGAAGATTAGAAGCAATTTCAAAAAGTAGCTAGATCTCAAACCATTTAGGGCTTCATAGACTATAGTCAATAGCTTAAACTGAACCTGAAATAAAATGGACAGCCACTATGAAATAACATCCATGCATCTCCTCTACCTCTCCAATATCAGCTATTTGTCTTTAAGGCACTTACAGAGACTTTACGTTACCTTTAAGTCAGAAAGTACTGACTTTCTTTCAGACTTCTGGCATATAGATATTTGCATATCCTCTGAACTCATATTTCTATAGTCTACTGTAATTTAGATAACTGTGCAAAGTTATACACAATTGCTCTCAAAGTTTCAGGTGGGAATTCTAGAAATTCTGGATTTCCTAGTATGTTTGGGGAAAGTTTTCAAACTAATGAAAATATGTCAAATAAAGTAAAAAAAGAGAAGAGTTTGCATTAGCCATGTCAATTTAGGCAATATGCTCTAAAAGAAGTCCTTTAAAACTAGTTTCTCTCCAATCATCTCCAATGGGCCCCACGCAGATTTTAGGCCATCATTAAATCATTAGCAAAGTCTTAAAAAAATTCTTGGCAAACCAGAATGAATATGAACATTCTCAAATAGATACAAGATAAATATTTATATTCATTTTCAGATCTTGTGCAAAGATACCAAGCTCTCCCTTCCATCTTTGTTGTTGTTGTTGACATATTCAAGAGACAGAAAAATGGAAAATTAAAGCAATTGTCTCAATGCATCAATTATTCTGGGTTTTTTTTCGTTTTATTCTACATTAGAAGCAAATTTGATAGAACTAATAAATAAATTATCCTTACTTCTCAATTTTATTGTTATGGATAGACATAGTTTGTCATTGTCTTCAGGAAAATAGGAGAATGAGTACCATTTAGATTATAACAACTGGATAATAGTATCATAGTTAAAGTTTAGAAGGCATCTTAGGATGCATCTAGAAGGCATCCATCTAGGCATGGAAACTGAAGCCCATATAGCTGAAGTATAACCACAGGAAAGTCAATCAACTTCTTAGCCCTTAGTTTCTTTAACCATAAAATAAATGGCAATTACAGTGCTCATGGAAGCTAGTTGTCGGGCCTTAATAGAGAACATGGCCTGGAGTCAGAAAGATTTGAGTTCAAATCTAAGAGAATTACTAGCTATGTGACCCAGAGTAAGTCATTTAACCTTTTCTGCCTCAGTTTCCTCATATACAAAATGAGCTGGAGAAGGAGATGGCAAATAACTCCAGTATCCTTGCATGAAAATTTCAAATGGGTTATGCAGTGTTGGACATGACTGAACAACACCAGCAAGGTTCACCTTAAAGGTTCCTTCTAGCTCTAAATCTGTAATCCTATGATGTTATAGGTGACTTGCTCAAAGTCATGCAGATAAGTGTTAGTCTGCATTTAATCCAAGATGATCTGACTCCAAATTGGAAAGTATCACACTGCCTTTGGTTTAGAGTTGATTTGATTATCAATCTGAAAATCAGTGAGGGCAAAATAAATGAATGACTAAAGGACAAATGTCTTGGCTTTGGTCTTGCCTGATGATCAAGTCAGGCATTGGTGGAGTACTGATCACTGGGCTCACTCATACTGTCTTTTCCAAGGTAGGCACAGGACTGGCAAATAAAAGGAGTCAAGAAATCCTTGTCACCTTCCATCTCTCTGTGCCCCCAACCCTCGTATCATTACTGAATTTTGTAAAAGAAGAGGACAAAAAGAAAAGAACATGGAAAAGAAGAAAGAGGCAAGAAGTGAAATCAAGAATGAATATTCAAGATAGGGATGTGTACGCACGTGCACTTGTCTGTGTGTGTGTGTGTGTGTGTGTGTGTGTGTGTGTGTGTGTATGTGTATGTGTATGTAAATAGGGGAATTAGGGAGATACCTTATTTCAACTAAAACCATGGTTTGTTTTGGAGTAATGCCCGAACCATAGGAACTTCAATCCTTGTTTCCAAATCCAATTAAAAGTTTCCTTTCCTTAGACCAATAGTGTCCAACTCAAACAGAAATGGTGACCACTAAACCACACGTAAGGATCCCTGTGGGCAGCATATTGACTCTGTTTTAAAATGCAGCATTATGTATTTAATTGTATTTTTCTTCATTCTGCTAAATATGTCCCAATTGCATTTTAATTTGGTTTGGCCTGTACTTGGGAATGTTACAAGATATATGCTCAATACCTCTAATCTAAACAGCACCAGTCCATATTGATCATCACTTATCCATGACTGCTAAAACATTTTATTATTACTGATGTAGTCATAGAGTTGAATGTGACCTTTGGGAACAGTTCAATATTCCCATTTTATATAGTAGGTGAGGATACTGAGGTATCAGAGTGACTGACTGACCTGATAAAGTTCACACCACTAGCTACTGGCACATGTGGGATTAGAACCAAATTTCCTCCAGTTAATCTATGATCCCATGCCCCAACAAAGCACTCTAAATGTCTGTAAGAGTTAACAACATGTATATTGGGAAAATACAATGTGTGCCTTGATTTGGGGAAAGCAGATTTCAGAGAAAATAAAAGTAAAGTTTAAGAGAGATTTTACATAGAATGTTGATCCAAAGGAACAGAATAAAATTTATTTCCTCTCAAAGAGGATTCAGATAACAACAACAACAAAGACAGAACTGTCTATAAAATCTATAAATACACTGGAAGGCTAAATTGACTAATGTACCATGATGGATAGAATGATAGACTTAAGGTCAGGAGTATATGGAGTGAAAATATCATTCTGATAATTACTAACTTTGTGATTATTGCTAAGTCACTTAATCTCTCTAAGTCTTGATTTTTCCATCTGTGAAACGAAGATAATACCAGCCCTGACCCATATGTAAAATAGTACATGAACAGACTCTATCTAACAAGAAATATGTATAGATAAGTGGAAGCACAGACAAGTAATGGAAAGAAAATACAAGGCAAAGTCCCAAAAGAATAATGTCTAAAGGATCAAAGGTCATTTTAATATGAAGCTTGCAAAAAATGTTAAAAAGAAAAAAAACATCTTTCATCATCTTGGAAGCAAGAGGAAGATCGAGAATGGACAATCATATTATATTGGATGAATGAGGTAGCAGATAGCAGATGACACAGAGACAACTCCTTTTTGGTTTCTATGTTCTATAATAAGGACAATAATCTTCCCACATAGATTGAAGATAGACTAAACATGATATAAAGAGACAGATGCTAGAGTAAACCAAGAGTGCAGCCTAGAGAGGAATGAGCCATGGCTAGCTTGATTGCTGTCCTTAAATGGAGATTCTGGGAGGGGCCATCCAATTGGAGGGAGAGGCCTCAGAATGTACTTCTAAGCATGTAAAATGCAGGGCTGAAGTAATCTAGGGCAGAGGTTTCTGGACTATGGTAGAAAAAATCTACAGGAGATTCAATAGAGGAGTGAGGATGTTGCAAGTATGATTACTTCATTAGGATTATTAAACTTTGAGGATCTGGGCAGAGGAGGTGCAAAGGTGGAGATGTTCAATATAGCCTAGTTTTCAGTTATGAGAAGATGGAGGCTCTTTATTTCTCCCTTTTTCCTTTTTCATCCCCTTCCTCCCCTTCCTTTCTTCTTCTTCTTCTTCTTCTTCTTCTTCTTCTTCTTCTTCTTCTCCTTCTTCTTCTTCTTCTTCTTCTTCTCCTTCTTCTTCTTCTTCTTCTTCTTCTTCTTCTTCTTCTTCTTCTTCTTCTTCCTGTTCTTTCTCCCTTCTTGTCCAACCTCTTATTCCTTTTTCTCCTCCTTCATTTGTGGTTAAAAAGTTTGATGAGAAATACTGGGGGCCTTCATCTGTCAGAATGTTTTTTTTTGTTTGTTTTTTTGTTTTGTTTTTGTGTTAGACCATTCTCTGTCTTATTTCTTATGAAGCCTTAAATCATTGAATGAGCACCATCTCAGTTGAACTGAGACCTGTTAAAGACCTTAATTTGAAAAGGACAAAGTTCTCCACTGCATCCTAGACCATCTCCAGCTTTCCTGATCTGGACAGTGGACCCAAATGGCTCTGGAAGAAAAAGTGAAACTAGTGACTTTACACAGCTCTTCCTCACTTAAATCCAGTTCACTTACATTCATGACATCACTTCCCAGATAGCATGTTCCTCTTCAAGAAAGAAAGACAAACAATAACCTCTGTAAGTAGGAGAAGAGCTACTCACTGTGGACTAAACTCTAACTGGTTAATTCTTTCTTTCTTTCTTCCTTCCTTCCTTCCTTTCTTTCCTTCCTTCTTTCTTTCTTCCTTTCATTCTTTCTTTTATTCTTCCTTCGTTCCTTCCTTCTCCTTCCCTTTCATCCTTCCTTCCTTCTTCCCTCCCTTACTTTCCTTCTTTTTTACTTTTCTTTCCTTCCATCCCTCCCTTCTTCCCTTCCTTCCTTCCTTCCTTCCTTCTTTCCTTCCTTTCTTTCCTGGCTTCTCTCACCCTTTATCCCTCCCTCTATCCCTTCCTCCATCTCTCTCTCTCTCTCTCTCTCTCTCTCTCTCTCTCTCTCTCTCTCTCTCTCTCTCTCTCTCTCTCTCTCTTCATTTCTTTCCGTTCCTTCTGTTCCCAAAGGGTATCACACCATCACTTTTATTTTAGTCTCTGAAACTATTTTTAACCTCGAATCACTCTGGCTCTTCTTGATTGACCAACAATAGTTCCGAGGCCAAGTGCTTCTTGGTCATTGTTTGGGACCTGATTTGATCAGACTGAATGTAAATAACAATTGTTTCTGTTTTGACCAGAAATCCTGAGAGTCTTCCCCTTCCAGATTGAGTTTTCATTTGGTTAGGTAAAGAGGCAATTCTCTCCCTCTTCTCTTATTAAGCATTAATCACTAAATGGTTATTGTCTCAGTCCAACCGAGACCAGTTAAAGACCTTGGCTTGAAAAGGCCAACGTCCCCCACTGAAGCCTGGGCCATCTCTAGATGTCCTGATCTTTTTCTGGTCCCTGGACCCATATGGCTCTGGAGAAGAAGGAAGGGCTGATGACTTTTGCATATACCTCCCTTAACTTAAATACAAATCACTTTCACATTATGTCATCACCTTCTTAATGTTATGGTCCTCTTTGAGAAATAAGGACAAACAACAACAGCAGCAACACAACACCTGGCACATAGTAAGGACTTAATAAATGCTTGTTAACTGACTACAGGGAATTTTCCTATATGGAAACTTTCTCTATTAATATAAATTAACAACTGTTCTTTATGTTATATTCTGAGGTAATTGCCTGGAGTGCTTGGTGGTTTCATGACTTGTCTAGGGTTACATATTCATGAAAAGAAGTTCTTGAACCCAATTCTTCATCACTCTGTGGCCAATTTTGTATTACTCAATTATGACTCTTATGATGGTGGATTATTCAAATAAAAGCCTGAAGAGTGAGGCATAATTTTCTCTTAATTTAGAATTTAATAAATTCTAATTTCTGTAATTACTTAACTATATGCAACACTTTTCCCCCAAATAGACTATAAGTTTCAGAAAACAGAGACTGAGCTATTCATTTTTTTCACACTCCTTCAGAATTTTGCATGGTGCCATGAATACAAGTCCTCAGCCAAAATACTGGACAGCTTAGTGCATGCATAGATAAATTCATGATAGAGTGAATGAATTAATATATAAATATGGACATGGAATGAGATTATGGCTTTTTAGACTCTTAGAATATATATATATATATATATACATATATATATATATATATAAATGATATCTCCATATCACTTACTCTCAATTGCTTCTCAACCCTTTGTAATCAGACTCCCAACCTCATTACTCAAATGAAACTATTCTTTTCACAGTTATCAATGGTAGCTTAATTTCCAAAACTGATGATCTTTTCTCAGTTCTCATCCTTCTTAGAATCCCCTTCTGTTGCTTTTGACCATTGGACACCCTGTTCTCCTGGATATTAACTGCTGTTTGACATTTCATGACACTGCTCTCACCTAATTCTTTTCCTACTTGTTTGAAAGTTCTTCAAGCTCTTCTGGATCTTTACCTATACTGAATGTGTCAAATAGTCAGTGGACTGACTACAACATTCCCAAGTGCACTTGAACCAGATGAAAACATAATTGGAAAGTATTTAACAAAATACATAGCAATACAATACTGCACAGGTAACATTATATCTTAAAATTAAATCAATATATGTCCACAGGAATTCTTCTGTACAGATTAGTAACCCCTAGTTCTATTTGAATTTGACATTACTGAAACATACCGTACTTTCTAACTGTAGATATTTCCCAATGTTCTGTCCTAGGCTCTCTTCTATATGATTTTATATTTCTTGGTAATATTATCAGTTTCCATGAGTTTGTCATCTTTATGCAGATGACTTACAGATGTGCATATTCAGCCGCAATCTCTACCCTGGGTTTCAATACTGTATCAGCAATTGTTTTTTTGAAGAATTCAAGTTAGATGTCTATAATGGTAATTTAAATGGGAGGATCTTTCCCATTCCTTAATAGACCCATGTGACCTGCCTGGGTCAAATCGAAGTCTGAGTTAGAGAGGGGAAGATGGGAGGAGTTTCTGAATGGGTGGAACAGGAAGGGGTAGAGCAGGAAGGGTAGAACAAGAAGAGATAGAGCTGGAGCAAAGCTGAGAGGAAGTTAGTCATGACAGCAGTCAGAGCTAAGAAGGATACAGATAAGCAAGCTGCTGTCTAGAGTAAGTGAAAGAGCTTGTTTGTGATTTTATTTAAAGGACACTGCTTCTGATTTGTTTAAGGGACCTGGTTTGTGGGAGGTCTAGCATGGAGAAGGCTTGGGGCTGGTGTTATCCTCTGCATTGTCATTGTGTATAGATTTTTGTTGCCACGATTTATTTGGATTTCCGGTGTTGGGATTTGGATTTTGGTTCTGTCTTTCATGTGGAGAGTCTGTTGAATTTCATGATTCAGAATTGTGTCAGGACACTCATGGCCTCTTTAGTTGCTATGAATATAGCATTGATGATACAGTGTCATAGAGTCACATAGAAGTCAATATGTCTCAAGTTCAATTCACTGCCTTTTCCCATAAAAATAGCTCTCATTCAAAGTTAACCATTTCTAGCTTCCCAGGGTCTCAAGTTTATGATTTAGGCATTTTTACTAGATAACGTATTCAACAGTTTTCCTACTTTCAATTTTATTATTCTCTCTATTGGTTTTCAGTATTTCTAATTTGGCATTTCCTTGAGGATTTTCAATTTGTTCTTTTTCTAGCTTTTTTACTTGCATGCCCAATTCATTGATTTCTTTATTTTATTCATGTAGGCATGCAATGCTAAAAAATTTCCACTAAGAACTGTTTTTATTGTATCTCATACCTTTTGGTATGTTGTCTCACTATTGTCATTCTCTTGAATACAATTATTTATTATTTCTATGATTTACTGTTTAACCCACTCATTCTTTATGATTAGATTATTTACTTTCCAATTAATTTTTGGTTAATTTTTAAATGGCCTTTCATTACATATGATTTTTATTGCATTATAATCTGAAAAGAATGCATTGATGATCTCTGCTTTCCTGCACTGAACTGTGACTTTTTTATGCCCTGGTACATGGTTAATTTTTGTGTATGTATCATGCATCACTGAGAAAATGGTATATTCATTTCTATCCCCATTCAATTTTCTCCACAGATTTATCATATCTCCTTTATCCAGAGTTCTATTTACTTCCATAAGCTTGTTTTTCATTTATTTTGAGGATAGATTTATCAGATTTAGAGAGGGGGGAGGTTGAGATGCCCTACTAGTACAGCTTTGCTGTCTATTTCTTCCTGTAACTCCCTTAAGTTCTCCTCTAAGAATTTGGATGCTATATCACTTGGTGCATATATTTAGTAATAATGATATTACTTCATTGTTTATGGTACCTTTTAGCAGGGTATAGTTTCTTTCCTTATCTCTTTTGATTAGATCTATTTTTGCTTTTGCTTTTTCTGAGATTAGAACTATTATTGCTGCTTTTTATTTTTTTGCATCAGCTGAGGCACAATATATTCTGCTCCAAATTTTTTCCTTTACCCTATGTCTATCCCTGTTTCAAATGTGTTTCTTGTAAAATGCATATTGTAGGATTAAGGTTTTTAATCCATTCTGCTATCCACCTCAGTTTTATGGGAGAGTTCATCCCATGCACATTCACAATTATGATTACTATCTGTGTTTTTCTCTCCATCCTATTTCCCTCATTTGTACTTTGATTTCTCCCTTCCCCTCCTCAAGAGTTTTATTTTTGACCACTGTCTCCCTCAGTCTTTTCTCCCTTCTATCAACCCTCCTCCCTTTTACTTCCTGTTCCCTTACTATTTCTTCCCTCCCGCTTATTGCTCCCCTTCCCTTTCCTGTTTCACATCCTACTGCATGAAGGGCAAGTTAGATTCCAATATTTAACTGAATATGTTGTTTCCTCCTTGAACCAAATCAGATGACAGTAAATCTCAAATAGTGCTCATGTCCCTCCCCTCTTTCCTTCTACTATAATATGTTTTTATGCCTCTTCCTGTGTTGTAATTTACCTTTTTTCTGCCTCCTCCCTTTTTCTTCTCCCATTTCAATTTACTTGCACCACTTAATTGTTTTTTTATCATCACATCAGATAATTTATACCCATCCCCTCTATCCATGTGTATCCCTTTTAAATGTCATAATAAATATACAGTTTTCAAGATTAACAAGTATCATCTTCCCAAATAGGGATGCAAACAGCTTACCCATATTGAGTAAAAAGTTTGTTTTTTTTTTTCCCTCTGTTTATGTTTTTATGCCTCTCTGGAGTCTTGTATTTGAAAATGAAACTTTCTATTGAGATCTGGTCTTTTTATCAGGAAGGTCTGGAAATTCCTTATTTCATTGAATGTCCATCTCCTTGCCTGAAATATTATGCTCAGTTTTTCTGGGTAATTGATCCTTGGTTGTAGTCCAAGTATAGTGTCAATGGTGTCCTCTTCTGAATTCATATTTTGGTCTTTGTCCCCATTGCAAGCCTTATAGAATGTATTCCAATCCCTCCAATAATTTTATGAAGACCCTACAAGGTCCTGTATGATCCTGACTACAGTCCTTCAGTATTTGAATGGGATAATCCTTGATGTTTGCTATACTTTCTCCTTAACTTGATAGTTCTGGAATTTAGCAACAATATTCCTTGGTCTTTGCAATTTGAGATATTTTTCAGGAGACAATCAGTAGATTCTTTTGTTGACTATTTTTCCCTCCAGATATAGCACCTCAGGGTAATTTTAATTGATGATTTCTTGGAAGATATTGTCCAGTTGTTTTTTTTTTTCATCATGGCTTTCCTGGTATGCCAGTGCTACTTAGATTTCCCTCCTGGATCTATTTTCCAGATCAGTTGTTTGTCCAATGAGATATCTTATGTTTTCTTCTATCTTTTCATTCTTTAGATCCTGTTTGACTGTTTCTAGAGTCATTAACTTCTATTTGTCCAATTCTAATTTTAATCAAATTGTTTTCTTCTGTTAACTTTTGCCTGTCCTTTTCCATTTGTCCAATTATTCCTTTTAAGGGTTTAATTTCTCCAGTTAGGTCTTTTATTTCCTTTCCTATTTATCCAATTTTCCTAGCTAGGTTTTGTGCTTCCTTATCCATTTGCACAATTTTCTTTTAAATGAGCTATTCTCTTCAGTTAATTTTGTCAACTGTATTTTTAAAATCGTTGGACAATTTTCTTCTGTCTCTTTAATTTGGCCTTTAAAATCCTTCTTGAGCTTTTCCAAGAATGCCTGGGCTTGAGATCAGTTCATATATGGTTTTGAGGATTCAGATGAAAGTATAGTGTCAATGGTGTCCTCTTCTGAATTCATATTTTGGTCTTTGTCCCCATTGCAAGATTCTATGGTCTTTGCTTTTCTGGCTTGCTTCTTATTCATGATGATTGCCTTCTTCCTGGCTTTTAAACTGAATCTCTGCTTCTGGGGCACAGAGGGCTCTGTCCCACATTTCTTGTCCTAAGAACTGAAGGCTTTGTGTGTTGCAGCCTTTGGTTCTTTCAGTTAAAATCTAGAATGCTTCAAGTGACCTAGTGCTGAGCTGGCTGATGTGTGCCAAGGCCAAGGCCAGTTGAAATCTTCTGAGTTGATCTTAAACTCAAGGCTTTCTCTGGATGCAGGAGGCCTCCTCCTCCCCTGAACTGGAGCACAGACAGGCTCAGTGGCTCATGATCTCCCATCTGCACTGGTTTCTGCCCAATTCCCCTGGCTGTGCTAAGGCACTCTTGGGGTCCTGGTGTTGATGCTTATGGGTTCCACCCCCTGGAGCTCAGGATCACTCCCTGAATGACTGAGATGGGGCAGTCTGGGATACCTCTAGCTCTGCACTGGTCCCATTCAGCCACAGCAAGAGGGACTCTCCTTGATGATTTCCCCAGGCTCATGAGCTGAAACACTGCTGTACCCCTTTTGACTGATCCCAATATTCCAAGATTTTTCCTGGGGAAATATTCTCTAGGTTTTTCAATTTTGATAATGGGAGAGTGAGAGCATTTACAGTGTATTGCACCACCTTGGTTCCCAGAAGTTCAAGTAGATGACTTTCAAACATTTAGTATTCTCGAAGTGACTGTAGCTGTTGTTGTAGGCCCTGCACTTCTCTCACACAGTTATGCTGGACTCCTGTCCTCTGCAGATAAGTTTGAGAAGATGCACTGTTGCTTTTGCTTTAGTCTGCTCCAGTGGTTGCTGGTCCTCTCTGCAATAGCAGATTCTGTGCTGGTGCAACCTGTGTGCTCTGTGCTCCCCCACTCCTGTTTAACAATTTTTCCCATTGACCCTATGTACTATCCTGGGCTGGAAATCTGCCACTCTAAAATTTATGCCACTCTAAAATTTGTTCAGTTTCCCTTTTTAGAGGTATTTGAAAGAATCTGTGGTAGAACTTAGATGACTCCTTGCTATCACTCCCCCATCTTGTCTCTGCCCCCTGGAACTTTAAAAAACAAATGAGAGAGATTGAGCATTTTTTTTGAAATAAGAACAATCTAAGAAAAACAAGATTATAAAAAGAAAGTCAACCAATTAGAAAGGAAGATCCAGAATCTTAAGGAAAAAAATATACCTTGATATGAGAATTGGCCAAGGGGAAGCCAGTGAAGTTATAAGAGACTAAGAAATAATAAAATAAAATGTAAAGAATGAAAAAATAGAAGAGAATGTAAAACATCTCCCATGAAAAACAACTAATCTGTGTAACAGAACAAGAAGAGAAAAGCTAAGAATAATCATACTTCCTGAAAGATATGAACAGCAACAAAAGGATTCTTGATAAAACAATACAAAAAAAATTAAAGAAAATTGTCCTGAAGCATTAGAACAAGAGGGGAAAGTAGAAACAGAAAAAAAAATCATTAATTACTACATGAAAGGAATCCTATGAGGAAAACCTACAAGTCTATCATAGTCAAAATCTGAAATTCCCAGCTCAAGGAGAAATTATAAGCAACAAGGAAAAATTAAATATGGTGGTGCCACAATTAGAATCACACCAGACCTAGCAGGAGTGACACTAAAAGACCATGAGACTTAGGACACTCTACATTGAAGAGCAAAGAATTGGAACTGTGGCTGAGAAATACCCAGTAAAGTTAATCACAATCCTGACTGAATATTCAATGAATTGCCAGACTTCTAGTTTTGATTTAAAAAAATGAAACAATAGAAGATTTGATATACAAAATCCGAGAGAAAGATATGGTACATACCAAAGACTAATTACAAGGGACTCAGTAAGGGCAGATGGTTTAACTTTTATGTGAGAAAATATAAAACAAGTTGTTATTAGTAATTGGGTATTTCAAAAGGAATATTGAGATATGCCTGAGTATAATATGATTGCAAAAATAAAACTATTTAGGAAAGGGTAAGAAGAGTAAATATCTTATACTAATGAGGTGCCAAAAGAACTGAAACAGAGCAATTAAATAGTGGAGTAGGACTTGTAGTTCTGGAACCCAACTCTCATGATGATGGGTTAAAGCTGGAACAATATATATCTAGAAGGGTATAAAAGTTTTCTAAATTCAGAAAGAAATAAAAGACTAAGAGTTTAGGGAGGAGAGAGAGGATAAGGGAGGAATTTCTAGAAGACAGGGTGAGGGAATAGAATAAGGGGCATATAACAGTTTGCATTATTAAGAATGGAAAGGTAAGAAAGGGATCCTTGAGGGGGGGAGTGCAGGTTAAGTACTAGGAGGGCAAGGTAGCAGAAAGACATAGAGGACTTAGGAGGGATGGGAAATGAGACTCAGAACATAAAAGAAAGATTAGCAGTAGAATTTATTGGGGGAAAAAGCAAGGTGTAGTTATCATGATTTCAGACAAAGTTTCATCTAAAATAGATTTAAACAAAAGATAAAAATACGGAAACTATGTCAGCCATATTGATCAATATTGTTTTCAACAATTTAAAGCAATTAGACAGCACGAGGTTGGAATAGTGCTGTAGAATAGGGAATGATGAGTTGGTGGACTTAGGAAAATATGGAAAGACTTGGACTTTTGAAGGAAGAGTTTATCCATCCTCAGAGAAACAGAGAACAAATAATATAGCATGGTCTTACATAGATGCAAATGTATGCTTATGTCTATATGTGAATATAATTATAGATATCTAAATACATTCATATATGTAAGGGTATGTATATGTGTATGTATCTATGTGTATAAATGTGTATGTATATATGTATGAATGTATGTGAATATATCTGTATATGTGTGTATATATGCATGCATACACACAACACACAATAACACACACATGCATACACATACATATAGCATATATCTGTGGTGTGTGTGTGTGTGCATATGTGTGTTTGTGTGCATCCCCATTTAATTGCAGCCCTCTTGGGGTGAGGAGTAGGAAGGGGAGAAAGAACAAAATAAAAAGTACACAGCAGATAACAAAAGAAAACTTTCAAGGAGGCAAAGAAAAGATGGACATCTTTAAAAACATTGCAAAATACTTATTATCCATGCTTTCTTGAAATGGAAATTTATTGCTGTATATTTTGAATACATATGTTTTTCTGGGCACATGGCAGTGCCTTTTTCCCTTATTTTGTGTTTAAGTTTCAATATTTAAGCTTAAAATGTTTTTCTTTTCTCATTGTGTATTTAAATTTTAGTATTTAAGTTTACAATAGATTAATATAAAAGTTAAAAAACACATCAGTTTAACTTGTAAAACTATTCATGATTTTGTCCTGATATACGTTGCCATTCTCATTATAAATTACTTCCCTTTCCATACTCCACATTTCAGCCAAATTTGCTTCTTTATTCCTCACAGAGGCCAATATGTCTATCATCTCCTTGTCTCTACCTGGAATGCACTTCTTCCTACATATAAGCTCAAATATGACCTTCAATAAGAAAACTTTTCCAACTATTTGTATGTACTCTTCCTTATTATCTTATTTTTTTTTTAAAACTACCTTTCATTTCTTTTGTTATCTATATTTTCTGGGTAAGTTTAACCTGGATATATTCACATAATTACACTGTTAACATTTACAAGAGTCTTCATATAGAAATATACTCCCTTGATCAACTACTTGAGAGGATGGATTGTTGTAGGGTTTCTGTCTGTATCTTCAGAATCTAGCATAGCAACCAATACATAGAAGGTGCTCAACAAATACTTGTCGATTAATTGGCTAATTTTAACACCTGTTCCTGTTTAATATTCTGCAATACTGTTAGAAACAAGTATCCCATGAGAACAGAGATTTTAATACTTTGCTGAAATACTGGACTGAAGTGAAGTACTCCATGTCCAAGGAAACAGCTGCTTGTAAAATTAGCAAGCAGGTGTTTCTGTTGTGTGTAATTGCCATTTATTAACACTTTGAAGTCTCAATATGAAAAATCCTGCCAATTTATGAGTTTTTGCTGGCTTCCAGATGCAAACTTTAAACAAACACCTCTACTCAGTTTTCAAAGATAGATGAGGATGAAATCACCATTTCCCTTCTATTTCAATTCTGATTGGGAAATTAAAAAAAATCTAGGAAATTGATAAATCATTCAACAACTTTACTAACCATAAATATCACTGTAAATTAAGAAAATGGCATTAAACTAATGCATTTTTATGAATGACAATAAATATTATAAATAATATGTCTTTAAGGTCTTAAAACTATCTGAAATGTCATATTTGAAATACTTTTGAAAAATGGCAATACCTCATATTGAAATCTTAGGATGATGCTTGCAAAATTGAGGCTAGATTACCTCAGAAATTACTTCCTGGAAGTGAATGAACAACTTTTGGAAGCTTTGACAACTCTCAGTTTATTCATGACTCAAAATCCAATCACAGAATTCGATAGATGGAACGGAAATTTCACCTCTAAACTTTTTATAAATCTCTTTCCTGTCCCTCTAAAAAGCAAACTGATAGCTTGAATCCTCATTTCTGGGAATATAATGCCAAAAATTAACCTAAGTAATTCCTTTATGTTCAGTTATTTTGTTGAATACCTCATTAATATCTCAGCATATTCAAAATTGAACTCTTCCCACAAAAAGACCAATTTTCATCTAATATCCCTATTTCTAATGTTTATACTTGAATTTTTTCTCATTACCTGGACTCAAAACCTTCTACCTATTATTGTCTTTTTACTCTTCTTCACCTCACTCTTTCCTATATCTAGGTATTTATCTTGAAAATAGTACATGTTCAATAAATGCTCAATTGCATTCAATTGAATAAATGAAATTGAAGTCCAAAAACATTAATTAATGTATTTAAAGATATGCAACTATTCCTTTTCTACTTCATTTATCTGACACCTGGAATTTTTCTCAGTTTAAAACTACCTTGTCATTCTAACCTTATTTTCTATTCAATCAATCAACAGACAAAAATAGCATATACCCTGGCACCAGAAAGGTCTTCTGACTTAAGAAAATAACTACAATGATTTTTAAAAGATGGCTTCTTTGAGATCTTAAAAACTAAGCACAAAATTGTGGTCAACTCTGTGGCTTCATGGAGAGCAGAATCCAGATGGAGAAGAAAAGGCTGCTACTCACCTGAACTCTCCCCAAAATGGCTCTATATATCTTTAGATAATGTCATAAAACAACTCCTGGAGTAGCAGAACCCAAAAAGAGTGGAGTGAAATAGTTTTCCAGTCAAAGACAACTTAAAAGGCCAACAGAAAAGCCTGTCACACCTGTGTGAGAGTGGAGCACAGTCCAGCACAGACCTTTCCAATCCAAGTAAGGAGTCATTGAATCAGTAATGGCAGCAGCTTCTTTTGAAACTCACAGACCACAAAAAGTAAGGGGATTGAATAGTTATTTGAAAGGAGATCACAGGGGTCTCTTTGCTAGCACTGTGACACAACTCTGTTGCTGGGCCCATACTTGGATCTGGGTTATAGTCCTGGGTGGCAGTCCCAGGGAGAGGAGGAACACTAGCACATCAGAACTTGTGACCAAAGTGGAATGGGGACCCTCCTCATAGTTCCAGGGCAGAAAAGAGTGTTTGCAGTCACTCACAGACCAGAGCACAGTCCAGCAGAGTAGCAAATATACATCTCCTAAGATCACAACTACTTGGAAGAACTGAGAACTTACAGATCCTTAGAATATTCTCTGAAAACAGCTTGGAACAGTATATGCTCCATCCTGGAAGGAGATCCCTACTTCAACAAAGAATTGAATTCAACAAATATGCTAGGAGAGGGAGCAAAGAATGGAAAAAATGTCTTCATAAAAAGTTACCATTGTGAGAAGGAAGATCAAAACACACATTCAGAAGAAGATACCAAAGTCAAAGCTTCTTCATCCAAAACCTCCAAGAAAAATGTGAATTAGTCTTAGATCATGGAAAAACTCAAAAAGGACTTGGAAAATCAAGAAAGAGAAGTAGAGGAAAATGAGAGTTGCATAAGAAAATCATGAAAAACAAATTGATAGCTTGGTAAAGGAGACAAAAACAATTACTGACCAAAATAACACCTTAACAAACAGAGGAAGTCAAATAGTAAAAGAGGCACAAAAGCTCACTGAAGGGAAAAAAGAACTTCTTAAAAAGTAGAATTTGCCAAATGGAAAAGGAGGTAAAAAGCTCACTGAAATAAATAAGTTCTTAGATATTAGAATTGAGCAAATGAAAGCTAAAATGATGTTATAAGAAATCAAGCAACAATGAAACAAGACCAAAAGAATGAGAAAAGTAGAAAACAATGTGAAACATCTAATTGGAAAAATAACTGTGCTAGAAAGTAGATCCAGGAAAAATAATTCAAAAATTATTGGTTTACCTGAAATCCATAATAAAAAAGAAACTAGACATCATCTTTCAAGAAATTTTCAAGGAAAACTACCCTAATATTTGAGAACCAGAGGGTAAAATAGAAATCCAAAGAATAAAACAATCACCTCCTGAAATAGATCCCCAAATGAAAACTCTAAGGAGTATTACAGCCAAATTCCAGAGTTCCCAGGTCAAAGAAAAATGCTGCAAGCAGACAAAAAGAAACAATTCAAGTTTTGTGGAGCCATAGTCAGAATAACATAACATTTAGTAACTTCTGTTTTAAAAAAATAGTAGGCTTGGTTTATGATATTCAAGAGGGCAGAAGAACTAGGGTTAAAACCAAGAATCACTTATCCATCAAAATTGAGTACAATCCTTCAGGGAAAAGGGGGCATTCAATGAAATAAAGGACTTTCACTTGACAAAAGACCATAGCTAAACTGAAAATTTGAGTTTCAAATACAAGAATCAAGAGAAGCATAAAAAAGTAGAAAGAAAATTGCAAGTTACGTAATAAATTTAAACATTTTATATTCCTACATGAGAAGATGGTGCTTGTAACTCATAAAAACTTTTTAATTTTTAGGGTAGTTAGAAGGAGTATATTTAAATACAGGGCAAGATGTGAGTTGAATATGAAGGGATTACATCTAAAAATAAAATTAAGGGGTAAGAGAAATTAATGGGGAGAAAGAGAAAAGCAGATGTAGAATGGAGTAAAATATCTCACATAAAAGAGGCAAGAAAAAGCTTTTATGGTAGAGTGGAAGACAAAGAAAGTGAGGGGGAGTGAGTGAACCTTACTCTGATTAGAATAGACTCAAAGAGGAAATAATATACATACTCAACTGAGTATTCAAATCTGTCTTACCCGAAAGGAAAGTAGGAGGGAAAGGGGATAAGAGGAGACAGTGATAGAAGGGAAGGCAGATTGGGGAATGGGGTAGTTAAAAGTAAAACACTTTTGAGTAGGGTAAGGGTGAAGGAATAGAGAGAATAGATTAAACGGAGGGGGAAGAAATGGGGTGGAGGGAAATATAGTTAGCAATAGTAACTGAAAAAAATTTTGATGCGTTTCTCTCTTAAAGTCCTCATTTTTCAAAGATATAGAGAACTGAGTTAAATTTATAAAAGCTGTTCCCCAAATGAAAATTATGATCAAAAGATATGAACAGGCAGTTTTCAAGTGAAATAATCACAGCTCTCTATAGCCATATAAAAAAATGCTCTAACTCACAATTGATTGGAGAAATTAAAATTGATACAATTCTGAGGTACCATCTCATACTTATTAAATTGATTAATAGAAAAGAAAAGAAAAAAAAATGGTAGAGGGGATTAAATGAGACACCATTGCCATGTTGGTGGAGCTCTGAAGTGATTCAACCATTCTGTACAGCAATTTGGAACTATGCCCAAAGTACTATATACCATGCCTACCCTGAGACCTAGGAATATCACTAAGTCTACATCCCAAAAGAGATAAGAAGGAAAAAAAGAAAAAGGATCTATATTTATAAAAATATTTATAGAATCTCTTTTTGGAGGCAAAGAATTGAAAATTGAGGTGATACCCATCAATTGGACCATGGTTAATCAAATTATAGCATGTGATTATGATGCAATACTACTGTGCTACAAGAAATGTTGAGCAGAATGCTTTCAGAAAATCATGCACTTACATGAGCTGATGCAAAGTGAAATGCACCGTGTAAAAAGTAATAGCAATAATGTAAGATGATCAACTGTGAATGACTTGACTATTCTTAGCAATACAATGTCCAAGACAACTCTGAAGGACTTATGATGGAAAACACTATCCATTCCCAGAGAAAGAACTGATAATATTTGAATACATATTGAAGTATACTTTTTTTTACTTTATTCTTTGACTTTTTTTGTTTTGTTTTCTTTCACAGAATGACTAACATTAACATGCTTTGCATGACCACACATGTATAAGTTACATTGAATTATTTACCTTCTCAATGACAGAACATAGGAAGGAAGGGAGAGGATTTATAGCTCAAAGTTTTTAAAGTGAATCTTAAAATTTGTTTTTACAAGTAACTGGGGAAAATTATATAATGAATATGTTAAAAAAAAACACTGTTGCCTTACATTCATTTTCATTTGGGGAGAAGAGGGTAATTTCAGTGATTAGTTAGCTCCAGTTTCCCCTGTGAGGAATACCCCTCTAATCCTTTATTTCCTATTATCAAAAATCCAGACCTTGTATCTTTGTTTATTCCTAATATTATTGTGCTCAATAATAAATATTTTCAGGAGAAGGAATGAAACAGTCACTCAACTATCAACCAAACATTTCTTTATTGAACACCTATTATGTGTCAGACACAGAATTAGACCATCTGGATACAAATACAAAAAACAAACTGGCTTTCCCTTCATGTAACTTACACTCTATCCTACTTCTCTATAATCTTGCCAAACTGGACAGTTCTTTGTCACCATAATACGTATTTTTGGAATACTTCTCTTCTGTCCTTCACAGTGTTCCCTTCGCGTGAAATGTCGGGCTTCTGATGAATTTGAACTCTACTTTTGAAGTAAAATTTAAATGTCATTTTTTCTAGGGAATTTTCTGTTACCATCATTCCTGGAAGTAATCCTATACCAGCCCCTCTGGATATCATATCACACTTTGTTTTCAGCTCTCTAATGCATTTTCCACTTATCAATTTGTGCTAGAATTATTTATATATATTTCTCCTACAACACTACAATTACCATGAGTTCAGGGACTATGACTTATCCAGATCTCATATCCCCCTGAGACCCTAGAAAAGTGATGCTCTACACATAGAAGAGGTTTAATAAATGTTTCCTTTTTTAAAAAATTCATAGTAGAGTCAGAACTGGTCTCCAGATTTCCAAGTTCATGCATTCACTTTCCTATGAATTATGATCAATGTTCTCTTTGTTCTACTGATATTTTAAAACTCATTAGTTTGTAGACTCTAATATCCTTCTGCTAAAATGAAAGAAAAAATGAGGGGGTAAAGAAATGAGGCCCATTTTCACAGACCACATGTTGTCCTCAGGTGGAGAGGACTCAGTGCCTCTCCCCTTGAATTATCTTTCTCATATGAATGCAGTTGATTAGAATTAATTCAGCCAAAGAGAAACTCTATTTAAAGTTATTGTTATGAAATCACCTTAAGAATGAATCTACAAATTTCAGTAGAACATCAGTGCTGATACTTCATATTCACTCCTTATGTATGTATGTATGTATGTATGTATGTATCTATCTATCTATCTATCTATCTATCTATCTATCTATCTATCTATCTATCTATCTATCTGTCTGTCTGTCTTTCTCTCTGTCTGTTTCCCCTGTAACAATCATATATAGTCAAGCAAAATAAATTTCTTACTTTGGGCATCTCTATGAGTTTCATCATCAGTATCCTGGAATTGTGATTGGTAATTTTGATCAGAATTCTTAATTCTTGAGAAGTTGTTTGTCTTTACCATGTTATTGTCCTAGTCCTGCTCACTTCACTCTTCAAATCATTCTAATTTTTCCTGGTTCCTCTGAAACTAAGCCTTTCCTCCTTTGTTAAAATATAATAATATTCTGCATCCATGATTTTCTTTCCATAGCTTTCATTTCTTTTATATTTGTTTCTCTAACACTCTAATTTCATAATATATCCATATACATACACACATCTATCTCCCTGTCTATCTATCTATCTATCTATCTATCTATCTATCTATCTATCTATCTGTCATCTATCTATTTATCTATCTACTTATCTATTCATCTATCTATTCATCTATCTATCCATCTATCCATCCATCTATCCATCCATCCATCCATCCATCCATCCATCTATCTATCTATCTATCTATCTATCTATCTATCTATCTATCTATCTATTCAACTTGCTTTGTATCTTCCAGGAATTCTAGGTGAATTTGTACTCAAGCTGTCTTTTTTTTTGTAGGTTTGCTTACAGATGGTTTGGAGACATTTTCTTCTCAAGCATCCCTATTACCACAAAATGCTTTTTTCCCCCCAATTATGGGGTTTATTGTGCTTTGTTTTCATTTTTCTCATTCTTTCCGCATATTTCTGACTTAGAACTTTATATTAAGCTTGGACTCTGTGAAATTCTGGAGAAAAGATAAAGATTTGCTCTGCTACTGCTTCCTTGGGAGTGTGAAATATTATATTATTCTATGTTCTTATGGACAACTCAGTCTGGGGACCTTTAAACTTTCAGTCTTTCCAAAGTATTCTGATCCAAGACAAATACTGACTCCTGTGCTCTTAGTTTGAGCTCTGCAAGTTCTTGACCTGGGTTTAGACCTGAGTAACTGCAGACTATTGCTGGAATTAGCCACTCTAATCTAACTGGGAATCTGCTAGGTGAGAGTGACAGAACTTCAGATTCTCCTTTGTCTAGGATTCCTCTGCAGTCTGAGGACTATGTTAGAACCTGGAACAGAGGCAATGGGCTTGTGAATCACACCCTTCTTTCCTGCTTCTGAACTTATTTCTCTCTAGGTACCCTGCCTCCAGCTTGTAGTCACTCTCTAACCCAGGATAACACCCATGGGCACACCTCCCCTCTTCAATCTATCCTGGATCTTTGATCACATAAAGTATCACTTGTTACCTTTGTGGGAGATCTGAGACACCTTGTCCTGGTGCACAGTCTTTCCCTGGATATTAGAGTGTACAGTACAGTTGTTTCTGTCCAGATCCCACTACCACCCTCTATGTCCATGCTAACCTGGGTTGGAAAAAGCAACTCATGCAAATTATTTGGATTCCCCCAATGAGTTTCAGTGCATCTTCTACATCTGTTTAGAGGTTTGTGGGGGGATACTTTTGGGGCAGGAGCTCAGCAATATAGCTTCCTGATATCACACATTCCCTTGCTTTTGGCAATAAAATTGTATTTCCCAGATGAATCAGGTACTCTCCTCATCAGACTTGGTCTGAAGTAACTTTTGGCTGCTAACAAAAGTGATAGGTACCCCCAAAGGTCAAAGGTGTATAATAATCAAAGTTGTTGAAAAATGTATTACTAAAGAAATCTAAAAAGAGGAATTCCAAAAAATAGAGAGTAGTTGTCGCATTACTGACATAAATGTATAACCTTCTGATGTGACTTCTTTGAAGAAGATAACCATGATTTGGATACAAAAGTTGTGGTATGTTTCTAAGAAAAAAAACACTTTCTTTCTAATCATCTTTCATACACGTATACAAATGGCCCAGGATACATGTTCTGAAGAAGAGAGCAGTATGAGCTAGAGAAAACACGTAAAAGGTGGCAGAAGACCTGGAAGCTGAAAAAGAATTTGACTAGATGAAAAAGACATGGCACAAGGTATTCAACTACATGAACTTGGAGGTAAGAGAGTTTGACAAGTCTCCTAATTGAGGAAAAGAGACTGCCTGGAACACAAAAATCATATTAAATAATAGAAGTAGAAGATACATACAGATTTGTGGATACCCATAACTAGAGGGCTCTAACCACTATCCTAACAACTATCACTGACCTCAGTACAGAAATAAGGTCTTTGAATCTATGACAGTTCAGAGTGTAGAACAATAAATTGCAAGGGCTTCTGAGTTATATTGGAGAAGTATCTTTAGTATGTGCTGTTTGGAGAAGTTTTGAAAAATGAATTATTAATCTATAAACACATAATGACTGAAAACATATATCTATTTCAAATAATGATAGAGATGAAATGAAAAAGTATTGAACTTGTTGACTTTTGAAAATAAATGAAATACATAACATGAAAACTCCACCATTCCACAGGAGTAAATTAAGCTCTTTCAAAAAGTGTCTGGATGCTTTCAGTACACAGGGATACCACCTGACAATTTCTGATTTGAATACATTTTCAGAAAGTGAGATCTCCAATACTTCCAGACTATCACAACCAGTATTTTTTTTTCATTTTTTTTTTATTAACTTAAATCATCCACCTGATTTTAAAGGGTGTTGATCACTTGCTTCACAGAATACATATCTACATTCTGCAACTGCTGGACTTGCTGCCAATTTCCTCCCAGCATGATTCAAAGAGTTAATTAAAATTCTGAAAACCTCAATTAGACAATATGAAATTAGGATATTTTAGAAGAACATTTCTGAAGGTTTTTTTGTTTTGCTTTTTACATCTTATAATATTGGTGTTCTCAAAGGAATTTCTGTTAAACTCATTATGTCAATTCTTTAAACCTTAAAGAAAAAAATGCCCAAAGTTTTTTTTGTAAGTTCTACCATGATTAAAATACTTTAAATTATATTTCAAGATCCATCTTTACATAAAAGGGACATATTTTAAAATTCAGAAGGGATGTACACATAAATCACCAACTGTTTAGAACTATACATGCCCTCTGTCCCTCAATATTTTTAGAATACTGATATGGTGGATGGATTCTGTGATTTGAAATCCACTACTTTTTAAAAAATGTATCCATTTTCTAGTAAAAAAAAAATTAAGAATTATTAACCAGAAAATTTGGTTGATGTATCTTATATGTTGGTTTCAAAATCTAGAAATGGCGTGGTTTGAGATGGATTCCTATGAAAGATCTGATTTGTTTTATTTTGTTTTTCAGAATTCAAAAAGATCACTTGGAGTTTGTAAGAGGATGCTTTTAATAATAATCTCCTCCCATCTTCCTCTCCCCAGAGAACTTTTAAAAAGTATCTTTTCTCCTCCATAGTCTCTACTAATGATGAAAAATAGAGAATATTCTATTACACTATTCTTCAAGTACCTGCACAATTAAAACAACTCTAAGGTGCCGCCTCACATCTATCAGCTTGGTTAATATGACAAAAAAATAAGATGTTGATGTTGGAGAGGGTTGGGGGAAAACTGAGACACTAAGGCACTGTTGTTGGAGTTGTGAACTGATCCTACCATTCTAGATCGCAATTTAGAACTATTTGATCTAGCAAAAAAAAAAAAAAAAAAGGAGGGAGGGAAAGGGATCTACTTTTACAAAAATATTTGTAGCATCTTTCTTTGTGGTGGCTAAGAATTAGAAGCCAAAGGGATTCCCATTATGGGAATTGCTAAACAATCTGTGGTAAATGATTTTAATGGAATGTTATGGTGCTATAAGAAATGACAAATAGGATGATTTCAGAAAGAAACTGGAAACACTGGCAGGAACTGATGCATAGTGAAGTAAACAGAGCTAGGAAAATATTGTACATAGCATCAGCAATAGTGTTTGGTGAAGAAGTGTGAATGGCATCTATTTTCAACAAAAAAAAATAATCTAATACAGTCCTAAAGGACTGATAATGAAACATACGATCTTCCTCTTGAGAAAGAACTGATATTGCTTGAATACTGACTGAAACATGATATTTTCTCAATTTCTTTCTTTCAATTGCTCCTTTTGTTTGAGTCTTCTTGTATAAAATGCCTAATATGGAAATATTTTACATAATTACACATGTACAATCTTCATCTGATTTCTTATGATTTCAGAAAAGGGGCAGGGGAGAGGAAAGTAGGGGTAGAATTTGGAACTGAGAACTTTAAATAAATTAAATATGCATTTATTTACATATAAATATATAAATAATTTATATACTGCTTATTCTATATGTATATATATATATAACTATATATATGTTATATTTGTTTTAAAATTATTTAAAGAATTTAAATTAATCTACATTATTTTTTTTAAAAAGACCTGCACTAAAACCTTCATGGTTTACAAATAAATAGATAAAGATGCATTAAGATAATATAACTTTGTGACTCTTCTTGTGATATAATTTACCATTTTCTGCCTCCTTTTCACATCCCCTGTTAAAATCCTTTTGCACATTTATGTACACATAAACCACCAACTGTTTAGAATGGAATGTGCAAAAAATGTGCAAAAGTCACATTTTTTTGTCACATCATTCACTTTGTACCCACTCCCTTTGTCTATGCATGTCCCTTTTATATATCATAATAAATATACAATTCTCAAGATTGACAAGTTTCATCTTCCCTTATAGAGATGTAAACAGTATGCCCATATTGAATAACAACTTTTTTCCCCCTGTTTACCTTTTGATGTCTCTTTGGAGATTTGTATTTGTAGATGGAATTTTCTATTGAGCTCTGGTCTTTTCATGAAGAAGGTCTAGAAATCCCTTATTTCACTGAATGTTCATCTCCTTGCCAGAAATATTATGCTCAACTTTGATGGGTTATTGATCCTTGGTTGTAGTCCCAGCTCTTTGCCTTATGGAATATCATATACCAATTCCTTTGATCTTTTAGTGGAGAAGCCACAAGGTCCTGTGTGATCCTGAGTATAGCTCCTTGATATTTGAATGGTTTCTTTCCGGCTACCTGTAGCATTTTCTTTTTCACTTGATGTTTCTATAACTTGGCAAAAATATTCCTTGGTGTTTTTAGTTTTGGGATCCCTTTCAGAAGGTGAATGGTGGATTCTTTTGATGACAATTTAGCACTCTGGATCTAGGACTTCTGGACAGTTTTCCTTGATGATTTCTTGGAAGATATTGTCCAGGTATTTTTTTTCCTTAAGGCTTTCTGGTACAGCAGTAACCCTTAGATTTTCTCTCCTGGATCTATTATCCAGGTCAGTTGCTTTTCCAGTGAGATATTTTACATTTTCTTCTATCTTTTCATTCTTTACATCCTGTTTGACTGATTCTTGATGTCTCATAGAGTCATTAGCTTCTACTTGCCCAATTCTAATTTTTATCAAATTGTTTTCTTTAGTTAACTTTTGCATCTCCATTTCCACCTGTCCAATTGTTCCTTTTAAGGAACTATTTTCTCCACTTAGGTTTTGTGCTTCCCTTTCCATTTGTCCAATTTTCCTTTTTAACTTTTTTACTTTTATTTTTAAAATCATTGGCCAGTTTTTTCTTCTATTTCTCTAGTTTGGATTTTAAAATCTTTCTTCAACTCTTCCAAGAATACTCTTTGTGCTTCAGACCAGTTCATATACCCTCCTGAAGTTTCAGATGGGATAAAATTCTCAATGCTGACCTCTTTCATGCTTTGGTCCTTGTCCCCATAGAAAGATCCTATGGTTTTCTCTTTTATGCTTTGCTTCTTACTCGTGATGATGATCACCCTTTTCCTGGCTTTTAAAGTAGATCTCTGTTTCTAGGGCAAAAGGGGCTCTGTCCCACAGTTCTTGTGCCTTGAACTTAATGCTTTGTGTGTTGTGAGCTCTGGTTCTTTCAGCTAGAAGCTAAAATGCTGTAGTTTACCTGGGTGCTGAGCTGGCTGGTGTGAGAAAGCAGAAGCCAGGTGAAATCTTTCTGGGTTTCCCCAAAAACTGTCCTGGAGCTATCTGTGTTAAGTATGAGGGAGAGGCAGTTTGGCTAGAGCCAGAGCATAGGCAAACTCAACAGTTGGTGATCCTCACTGCCCTACTGTCTTCTCAGTTCCCCTAGGGTGCTGAGGCATGCCTGGCATCCTGTTGTTGGCCATTACTGGGCTCCACCACCCTGGGGCTCCAGATCTCCTCCTAGTTTGCTGAGGTGTGACTGTCTGGGACATCTGTGGTCCTGCACTGGTCCACTTCATCCACAGCAAGAGGGACACTGCTTAATGATTTTCCTAACTTCACATGTTAACAGACTGTTTACCCTTTGGCTGATCCCACTGTTCCAAGATTTTTCTGGGGAAATATATTCTGAGTCTTTCAAGGTCAACAAGGAAACAGGGAGAGCATTTACCAATGACTCTGCCATTTTGACTCCTTCAAGTTCAAGTAGGTGACTTGCAGACATTTAATCTGCTGTCTCACAGTCTTAAGATACCTGGAGCTCTGGGGAGGAGCCAAGATGGCGGAGTAGAAAGACACACATATGCTAGCTCCGAACCCACAGCCCATAAAATACCTGTAAAGAAGAAGTCTCAACATATTCTGGAGGAGCAGACCCCACATAACAACGGAGTGGAAGAGATTTCTGTTCTAGAGAGACCTGGAAAACTGACTCAAAAAGTCCATCATGCACCAGACCCAGAGCAAAGCCCAGTCCTGCCTTGGCCGTGTGGCACCGAGAGGAGCAGATCCAAGCAGGCTTCAGGGATGGAATCTCCAGCGACCGTGCAGGTCCCTCCACCCACAGGTCAGCGAGAGAGTCTTTTTGGCTGGCCAAGGGGGGAGCGGGGTGTCCCCATAACTCAGGCCCCCTCGGGAAGCAGCAGCAGGGGCAGCAGGGGACAAGGGCTCCCAAAGTAGGCAGGAGCTCTCATCCATTGTTGAAGGTCTCCCCATAAACCTCCTGAGGAAACTGAGCTCCTTGTGGAGGCACTGCCCCCACCCTAGCACCTGAACATAATCTCACACTGAAGAGCAGCCCCGCCCTCGCCTAAAGCCCTGAGGCTGGGAAGCAGCATTTGAATCTCAGACCCAAAGCACTAGCTGGGTGGATCTGGAGGCGTGATGGGTGTGGAGAGGACACTCAGAACTCAAGTCACTGGCTGGGAAAATGCCCAGAAAAGGGAAAAAAAAATAAGACCATAGAAGGTTACTTTCTTGATGAACAGATATCTCCTCCCTTCCTTTTTGATGAGGAAGAACAATGCTTACCACCAGGGAAAGACAGAGAAGTCAAGGCTTTTGTATCCCACACATACAAAATAAATATTCCATGGGCTCAAGCCATGGAAGAGCTCAAAAAGGATTTTGAAAATCAAGTTAGAGAGGTGGAGGAAAAACTGAGAAGAGAAATGAGAGAGATGAAAGGAAAACATGAAAATGAGGTCAACACCTTGCTAAAGGAGACCCAAAGAAATGCTGAAGAAAATAACAACTTGAAAAACAGGCTAACTCAATTGGCAAAAGAGGTTCAAAAAGCCAATGAGGAGAAGAATGCTTTAAATAGCAGAATTAGCCAAATGGAAAAGGAGGTTCAAAGGCTCACTGAAGAAAACAGTTTTTTTAAAAATTAGACTGGAACAGATGGAGGCTAGTGACTTTATGAGAAACAAGAAATCACAAAACAAAACCAAAAGAACGAAAAAATGGAAGACAATGTGAAATATCTCACTGGAAAAACAACTGACCTGGAAAATAGATCCAGGAGAGACAACTTAAAAATTATGGGCCTACTTGAAAGCCATGGTCAAAAAAAGAGCCTAGGCATCATTCTTCTTGAAATTATCAAGGAAAACTGCCTTGATATTCTACAACCAGAGGGCAAAATAAGTATGCAAGGAATCCAAAGAGATCCAAAAAGAGAAACTCCTAGGAACATTGTGGCCAAGTTCCACAGTTCCCTGGTAAAGGAGAAAATATTGCACGTAGCTAGGAAGAAACAATTCAAGTACTGTGGAAATACAATCAGGGTAACACAAGATCTAGCAGCTTCTACATTAAGGGACAGAACGGTATGGAATATGATATTCCAGAAGTCAAAGGAACTAGGACTAAAACCAAGAATCACCTACCCAGCAAAACTGAGTATGATACTTCAGGGGAAAAATTGGTCTTTCAATGAAATAGAGGACTTTCAAGCATTCTTGATGAAAAGACCAGAGCTGAAAAGAAAATTTGACTTTCAAACACAAGAATGAAGAGAAGCATGAAAAGGTAAACAGCAAAGAGAAGTCATAAGGGACTTACTAAAGTTGAACTGTTTATATTCCTACATGGAAAGACAATATTTGTAACTCTTGAAACTTTTCAGTATCTGGGTAATTGGTGGGATTACACACAGACACACACACAGACACACAGACACACACACAGACACACAGACACACACACACACTCACACAGAGACAGAGAGCACTGAGTGAGTGGAATAGGAGGGGATCATATCTTAAAAAAATGAAATTAAGTGGTGAGATAGAAATATATTGGGAGGAGAAAGGGAGAAATGGAATGGGGCAAATTTTCTCTCATAAAAGAGGCAGGCAAAAGATTTTTAGTGGAGTGAAAAAGAGGGGAGGTGAGAGAAAAAACATGAAGTTTTCTCTCATCACATTCGACTCAAGGAAGGAATAAAATGCACATTCATTTTTGTATGAAAACCTATCGTACAATACAGGAAAGTAGGGGAGAAGGGGATAAGCAGGGTGGGGGGGGATAATGGAAGAGAGGGCAATGGGAGGAGGGAGCAATTGGAAGTCAACACTCTTGGGGAGGGACAGGATAAAAAGAGAGAATAGAAGCAATGAGGGGCAGGATAGGATGAAGGGGAATATAGTTACTCTTACACAACATGGCTAATATGGAAGTCATTTGCAAAACTACACAGATATGCCTATGTTGAATTGCTTGCCTTCCCAAAGAGAATGGGTGGGGAAGGAGGGATGAAGAGAAGTTGGAACTCAAAGTTATAGGAACAACTGTCAAGTACTGTTCTTGCTACTAGGAAATAAGAAATACAGGTAATGGGGTATAGAAAGTTATCTGGCCCTACAGGACAAAAGAGAAGATGGGGACAAGGGAAGGAAGGGATGATAGAAGAGAGGGCAGATTGGTGATAGACGCAATCAGAATGCTCAGTGTTTTAGGGTGGGGGGATGGGACAAATGGGGAGAAAATTTGGGACCCAAAATTTTGTGAAAATGAATGTTAAAAGTTAAATAAACAAATTGAAAAAAAATACAAAAAAAAAAAAAAAAAGATACCTGGAGCTCTGTGGCTCTCACTTGCTTGGTTTCACTAGATTCCCATCCTGGGCTGACATGCCTGAGATCCCACAATGAGGCCACTGCCTCAGATCATGTGGGCTGGTCTTTATTCTTGTGTATGGTGTCAGGCATTGGTCTATGCCCAATTTCAGCCTCTCTGTTATTCAGTTTTCCCAGTAATTTTTGTCAAGCAGTGAGTTCTTCTCCCAGAAGCTGGGGTCCTTGGGTTTATCAAATGGTAGATTGCTATATTCATAGGTTACTGTGTCTTGAGTACCTAATATACTCCACTGGTCTACCCTTCTGCTTCTTAGCCAATACCAAGTGGTTTTGATGATTGCTACTTTATAATACAATATGAGTAGCTGTAGGGTTAGGGTACCTTCCCAAGCATTTCTTTTCATTAGTTCCCTTGATATTCTGGATATTTTGTTCTTCCAGATGAATGCTGATACTGTTTTTTTTCTAGCTCTATAAAATAATTATCTTGCAGTTTGATTGGGGGGACACTGAATAAGTCAACTAATTTAAGCAGAATTTTCATTTTTACTATATTGGCTCAGTTTACCCATGATTGCCATATATGTTTAATAGAAATAGGTGATTTCTTTTTGTCTTTTCTCTCTTTGGCATACAGAGCTAATAGTGGTATTGTGGTGTCAAAGGGTATGTACAGTTATATAGCCCTTTCTGAGTTTTTACAAAATTATTTAGAATGATTGGACTATTTTACAACTCTGTCATTATTATATTAATGTACCAATTTTTCCACATATTTTCCAACATTTATCATTTTTTTTTCTGTTGCATTAGGCAGTCTGATAGGTTTGAGGTGTTAGTTTAGAGTAGTTTTAATTTTTATCTCCTAATCTATAATAGTTTAGAGCATTTCCCTTGTGACAATTGATAGCTTTGATTTGTCCTTCTGTCAACTGACTGCTTGTGCCCTTTTGTCATTTATCAATTGTAAAATGATTTTTACTCTTATAAATTTGACTCAGTTCTTTATATATTTGAGAATATATATATTTCTCTTCATCAGAGAAACTTGTAAAATTTTTCCCAGTTTCCTGTTTTCCTTTAAGTTTTGTTTTTTTTGTTTCCCTGATCAACCCTGGAGTTAGCTTGTTAAGTGTGCGGGAGGAGTAGTCTGGTCACAGAAGAACTCCTCAGCTGAACTGAGGCAAAGTCAAGCTCAGGGGATGGTGATCCCAGCTTCCCTATTGTCTTCCCGTTTCCCCTGGACTGCTGAGGCATGCCTAGATGCTAATGCGTGTTCCCACCCCTCCTAGGGCTCCTCTCCTGGCGCTGAGGCTTGCCTGGGCCCTAGTGCAAGTTTTCTCTGCGTGGGTCCTCTGTCTTTCCAGTTTGCCTCCACCACAGTAGGAGGAATGCCCCTTAGATATTTTCCTAGCCTCAGGTGTTATGAGACTATTGGCCCCTTCTCCTGTTCCCACTGATCCAGGATTTTTCTGGGGAAATATTTTATGATTCTTTCAAGGTCATCAAGGGGGGAGGAGAGAGCATTTACTGATCACTCCACCAGCCTGGCTCCTGGAAATTCACGTAGGTGACTTACCTATTTTTAATCTTTGGGCTAAAAGTCTCAGGAGCTGCTGTGCTGACATCTGGCACTCAACAACTCTCACTGGCTCAGCTAGGCTTATCTCTGTCCCTTGGGTGCTGCTCTGCCGGTTCTGCCAGTTCAGGTTTCCCGGGCCCCTTCTGCTCTGCTGTGCTGGACATGCTGTGTTGTGTGCTGGGGGCTCACACCCAAGGAACAGATCCTTCCCATGGACCTTCCAGTCTAACCTGGGCTCTGAATCCTTCACAGTCTGTCTCCCACTGGATTCTGCAATTTGTTCAGATTCTTCTTTCAGAGGTATCTGAAGGAGTTTGTCCAAGAGCTTAGGTGAGTTGTTGCTCTCACTCTGCCATCTTGGCTCTGCCCTTTCCTTTAAATTTTGACTGTGCTGATTCTATTTTTTAAAACTATTTTTTTAAATTTCTTGTTATCAAAATATTAAATGAGATGATTATCCATTCTACTTCTGAGGAGCCTTTCTATCTCTTATTTGGATATAAATATTATCATCTATAAATCTGGCAGGAATTTTTTTTAGCATACAATAATTTGCTTATAGCATCGTTTAATATAACTAATAACTAAACGTGACTAATTTATTTATGATATCATCCTTTGTACCTAAATATTTCTTCCATATTTATCTCTTTTTTTGTATATGGTATGAGATATTGATCCCTGCCTAATTCCTGACCTTCAGTAATTTTAAATGGACTTTCTTTATTTAATCTTGCTTGGTTTTTTTGGTAATATATAGAAATAGTAATGATTTCTGTAACAATATTTATTCTGAAAATTTACTAAACTATTGTTTCACCTAGCTTCTTAATTGTTTCTCTAAGTATACCATCACCTCATTTAATATTTTTGTTTCTGCATTGCCTATTGTTATTCCTTTAATTTTCTTTTCTTGTCTTATACTGTACCATACTAGTCAATACTATAGTACAATACCTAGTACAATGGTGAATAATAGTGGTTATAATAGAATCCTTATTTGATCCCTTATCTTATTGGGAAGGCTTCTAATTTATCACTTATTGTAAATAATGCTTATTCTATCATTTAGGAAGATACTGTTCTTCACATTTTCCCTTTTTGAAGCTTTGCTTATACATATTTGTGTTTTTCTAAGTTTGTATCTTGACCTTCCCTGTCACCTTATTAGCTTTCATTGGTTAGGTTGTTTTTGTCGTTGTTGCATGCTCATTTTTTTCAGCCTGTTTCTTTACTTGGTCTTTTTGTTGAAACTGGGCTTTGTTCCCACTCTACAGTAGGGAAGGGTCACTCCTAAGATTCAAGGATTTTTTTTGCGCTGGTGTTTTCATAGCTAGTTCTGGGGTTAAGGGAATTTTCAATGTCTCTGAGGTGGTATGATCTGAGAAGTATGGTCTCTGTCCACTGTAACTGTAACTGACACTGTCCCTCAAGATTCCTGATCCCTTGTATCTACGAGAGATATTTCTCAGGGCTGCTACCCCCTTGCCACTGCCATGGTGACTTCTCCTCATGGCCCTTGCTACTGAAAACAGTCCCCTCTGCCATGAAATTCTAACTTGGAAGAGGGTATAAGCAATGGGGTTTCCAAAAAGCACTCTGTCTTTTACTCAGTGCTAGCAGGTGGATCTGCTGTAGTTTCTTTCCAACCAGATACCTGATCTTATTGTCTCTTGCTTGAGAGCTTTCTGTGCTGAGGCTGTTGTTACCAACTCCCATGCTCATAATTTGTGTTGCAACTGTTTGTGCTCCAGGTCAGCTCCCATCCCAGTATCTGAGACCTCATCTTCTAATCTCCTAAATTTTCTTAGGCTAGAAAAATACACCCCTCCGATGTGTTTGCTCTGCTGCTTCAAATCTATTTGAGAGTTATTTTTAAAGTTATTTGGAGGAGAATGTTGGGAGAGCCCAGCTGTACTTTTTCCTCTACTCTACCATCTTGGCTTTGCCCCAGCAATCTCTTGTAATGTTCTTGCAATGCTCTTATTTCTTTTCTCATTTTTTTCTTCTACTGTTATTATCTTTGGTCAGACTCTTTTTTTGCTGTTTGCTAATTTTTCCAGTCTTTTTTTTTGACTTTCTTTACATTAGAGTTGGGTCCTGCTCACTCCTGAGGGAGAGGGATTACTGTTTCAAATTATATGATTTTACCCTGCTGTTTTCATAGCTAATTCTGTGGTCTATAAATGTTCCTTTCAAGGAGAAGTGATTTGTGGAGAAGGATGGGTACTGCTTTCATCGTCTGCACTAGCTCTGGTATTTACCCAGGAAGGACCCCTATTTTCTTGCAATTGGAGCAGTCCCTTCCATATTCAAACTGTGGTTTCCAAGTGGGTAATGGGTAATGGAGTTTCCAAATATTGTTCATTCCTGTACATGGGGCTAGCACAGGGGTCCCCTGTAATCTCTTTCTGACCAGGTGTCTAATCCTCTCATTCTCTCTGTATGGTGAGAGTTCCAGGTACCACTGCGTTGTTGTCCTGCCTCCAAGGTCCATACCTGGTGGATCCATGGCACTCTCCTCCTTACCATCCTCCAACACTGTGCCATAAATCTCTCCTTCTGATCTCCTAAAGAGTTCTACCTTGGAAAAATATCTCACTCAGACTTTTGTTCATTATGTCGTTTTAGAATTCCATTTGATGTATTATTTTTTAGTTGTTTAGATGAAAATATTGAGAGAATTTGTATTGAACACTCCCTTTACCATCTTGGCTCTTATCAAGTCTGCTTTTTTCTTAAGTATCTTAAGTTGAAGTTGAATTCTGAAGCAATGTCTACATAACAGCAATACAATTGATCAAGCGTTGATACATTCAGGTAAATATATATATATATATATATATATATATATATACATATGTATTATTATATGTAAATGATTCTCTGTAAAAAGATCTTAAGGTAGCTATCTTTTTAGCATAATATTTGATTGAAGTGGTTAATTAATGTTAATAATAAAAAGTCACTAAAAGTCTTTTAGCTACTTCATTATTTTGTACTATTTTCCAATACTGTCACTTCCTAAACCTCTGCACCATTCCCCTCTGTCACTATATGGAATTCTACCTTTTAACAAAGAAATCAAGTTACCTAAAAAGCTGTCATAGTGATGTCAGATAATTTGGTTTTCATTTCATACCTTTGCCCACTATCTCTCTACTGAGCAGGCAGTGATATATTTGATCATCAATCTTTTAGAGACAAGATTTGTCTTTGCATTATTATATGTACAGATGTGTTTTAGAAAATCTTCCCAGATTTCTCTGAACTCATATTTGTCATTACCTGTGGCACAAAATAATGTTTCATTATATTTATGTCAAATTTTGTTGAACATGTGCATAATTGATGGGCACAAATTTTGATATCTTTTTTTTTTTTTTTGCTAAAACAAAATGGATTGTTAAGAGGATTAGTGCATATACGAGACCTTTAAACCAACAATTGGCCTTTTTTCAGTGTAATCCCAGAGCCATACAAGTGGACCAAGAGATATCTAGAGTTTAACTACTTTTGTTAGTTTAGTCCCAAGTAGTTATCCAGACTGGTTTATCAAATCACAGCTCCATCAATGAGTTAGTGGTCTTGCCACTAATCTTCCTACAAAATTTTCAGCTCTGAATATTGTCAATTTACTTGTGAAATCGCACTAGTAATAGAATCTACTAGCCTCCTTTCTGTACCCCTTCCACCATTCCCACAGAGGATTAAGCAAATTCTTTCCCTAAAAGTAAAGAAAGCTTTTCACAGGACTTTACTACTTTGAAGAGGAAGAAGATGAGTATAAGGATCAGTTTTGAAGAAACATCTCTGTGACCAGACCAGGAAGCTAAGTAGAAAGACCAGGTACTCTAGGAAATTGCCTAGAAATTGTCTTATCCCATACCAATGTCTCTCCAGGCAATTTAATAATGGGAAATAGCTATTTTTTTTTCATTTTAAGGAAAGTATCAGGTATGGGGAACCTGTGTGAGCTTGAGGCCATATGTAGCCCTCTAGGTCCTCAAGTGCAGCTCTTTGACTGAGTCCAAACTTCGTAGAATAAATCCTCTTTACAAAATGATTTGTTCTGTAAAACTTGATCTGAGTGAGAAAGCCCCACCCAAGGACCTTGAAGGCCTCTTGTAGCCTTGAGGCTGCATGTTCCCCACCCCTCTTTCCCTGATACATAAGACAAGGCGTGAGGTGATGGTACTGATCAGTATTGCAGGGGTGAAACATCAGAATTGTTTTAATTTGAATCACTTTATTAGAAATTTTGTGTTTTTATAAGGTCATTGATACTTAATATAACTTGAAAAAAACAAAAACTTGGCACTGATCCTTTAATTCTTTCTACATTGAGATATGGCCATTCCTTTCTATGTCAATTTCTAATGTGTTGTTGATCAAATAAATCTATCAAGTATGTTGGATGTGAATGATTCCTTTCCCCAATAGATTTTATTTGGTTATGGTTACTTTTATTTTATTTTATTTACGCTAAAAAATCTGAGTTACATTTCATGAACATAGTTCAGTTAAAAAATTTGATCTATTCTAGTCCTTTTCGGGTTGTAACTTTTTCCTTAAAATTGTAGTTCTGAAAAACATGATCTTTTTCTTTTCTAGTTCTTTTGTTTTTGGAGGGGGAAGGATATGAAATTTTACTATATGTTAAAGTTATGATCTATTTTGTACTTATTTTTTTATATGTTGAAAGGTGCTGGTATATAACTGATACACATAGACACTACTTCTGAGTTTTCTTAGCAGGCTATTTCAAATAAGTCCTGCTTTCCTAGGAATTCAGCTTCTTGTATTTACCTAGATTTCATCCAGGTCTTCTTCACCTAACTTAGTCACTTATTATTTCAATTTTTTAATCACTACCAAATAATTTTGACTATTCTCCTATATATAGTTGGAGATTTGGTGATGGTAGACTCTTGTACTTTCAATTTTTTTATTACTTCTTGTGAAATAACTGACACATTTCCATTTCTAATAGATTTGATTTTTATTTTCTTTAATTCCATAAAATATTGCCAAGCCTAGAGGCCTGTGGGCTACCCGAGTCTTCTTACCTCACCTCCCGAGGTCTTCGGTTGGCCAAACCGGATGCTCGTATGAGAGAAAGGACGTTCCAGAGTCGAACAAGGGTTGAGCTTTATTTCAGGGTCTAGTTACAAGTGCAGGGGAATCTTCCTTAGGAGGAAGAGGGAGAGTCTCTCAAGGAGGCAAAGATCTTACAATAAGGGATTGGAAGTAGAAGTGTAAGTAGGGAGAGAGGGGGAGGGGGGAGAAAGAGAGAGGAAAGTGAGGAGCCTAGTAAGCTCACACGTGGTCCTTCGACCAAGAGGCTTTTTCAGGCTTTCCTGAACCTACTTAAGCCCTTTGCCCGTAGTTTACATATCAATATCGAGCCTGTTAGGAGACAACAGGTGTGCCCAATCCGGGACCACCTCGAGGGCAGGGAGACTCCACCCATCACATATCTCCCAGGGAGAGGCGGAAATACCCGAGCTAGCTGAGCTAGCTCAGTCTGACCTTCTCGAATCCCCGCTGTTCATGGAGGGCCTCGTAAGACTCTAAGATTTAGAAGTCCCACTTTTACCCGCCCAAGACCGTCCACATGCAATTGAACTTCCAATCCTCACAAAATATCTTTGTTAATTTATACGCTATAGCTCTAAAACTAGATTTATTTAGGATCTGTTGTCATTTGCATTATATTGATGAATATGAATAATACAAGTTTCCAATTATACAAGTTATTCTTTATTTCTATAAAGATAGTTGTATTTTTGTATTTAAGACCTTCATATTTTTGATAAGTTAATTTTCAAAAATTTGTGCAATCTTCAATTATTTGGTGTGGATAAGGAGCTCCTCATGGACAGAAATAGTGTTTTAGTCTTTTCCATCTTAATAAATATATTTAATAAATTTGTTTTATGAATAAGTGTTGAAAATGTACAAACATGAATATTCTATTTTGTTTCCCATATGTTAAATGAAGACCAGATTGGTTTATTCTTTAAAGCAAATTTCCCTATCATTTGTAATATCTCATGTGGATCTTATTTGGAAATTACTAAAAAGTATAAATACCCAATTCAATTTCCTGTTACGTTATTATAAATTTAGTTATAAATCAGAAAATTATAAAGACTTTTTAATGTCTACTTTATTTCACATAATTTCTATTTAATACCTATTTTAATTTCAGTAACTTTTTCAATTTACTTAAATCAAATATAAGGCCAGCAAATTATTTGTTTAGATTGCTTTATCCATTAGTGGAGGGCTGCATTTTTTTTATTTTTTGCTTAAAAATGAAGATGTTATTACATAAAATTTTGAAGCCACCACCTTATGGGAATTTATTTCCTTCTAATCACTGTTCCTTTAGTGAAATTTTCTCATTCCTTATCATTAGGGGTATGCAAGTAGGGAGAATTAACTTTGACCAAAGCTTTTCACGTGGCCAGTTTGATCCATCTGTATCTATACTGATTCTGTCCTTAGTGAGGATAATTGATCATCTTATTTCATTTCACTTCAGACCTCCCAAGCTCATTCAGTTGACAATATCCAACCTCCACAGAAGCTAAGATTAGAAGAATGTGCAACCAGGCATGGATATGGGTAATTTCAAACATTTGACTTGGTGACATCAAATTGATACTTAGCACCATACAATAAATTAAAGTCTATGAAACAAAATGCAAAATTGTGTTATTGCTGACGGATATTTTAAAGATTGTATATATCACTGTCAATATATAAAATGGCTATACAGTGCTTATAAAGTCAGTGCATTTTTAAAGAAGAATACTGCTTTTCCCAAATGATAACTAGTCAAAGGATATGAACAGGCAGTTTTCAGAGGAAGATGCTATCTATAGTCATATGACAAAATGCTCTCAATCACTACTGATTAGAGAGATACAAACCAAAACAACTCTGAGGTACCACATCACACCCATCAGATTGGCTAACATGAAAAAATGGCAAATGTTGGAGAAGATGTGGGAGAGTTGGAACACTAATTCATTGTGGTGGAGCTGTGAGCAAATCCAAACATTCTGGAGAACAATTTGGAATTATGCCCAAAGGGCTACAAAAATTGTGCACATCATTTGACCCAGCAATATCACTTCTAGGCCTGTATCTCAAAGAGATCATAAAAATGGGAAAGGGAACCACGTGTACAAAAATAGTTATAGCAGCTCTCTTTGTGGTGGCCAAGAACTGGAAATTGAGGGGATTCCCATCAATTGGGGAATGACTGAACAAGTTATGATATATGAATGTAAAGGAATAGTATTGTGTTATAAGAAATGATGAACAGGAAAACTTCAAAGGGTCTGGAAGGACTTACATGAACTGATGCTGAATGAAAGGAGCAGAATCAGGAAAACATTGTACACAGTAACAATCACAGTGTGTGAGGAATTTTTCTGGTAGACTTATCCCTTCACAGCAATGTAAGGACCTAAAACTTTTTCAAAGGATTCTTAAGGCAAATTGCCATCCATATCCAGATGAAGAACTATGGAACTGGAACACAGAATAAAGCAAACTATTTTCTCTTGTGTTAGATTTTGTTTTGGTTTGTTTTTTCTCATAGTTTCTCCTATTCACTTTAAGTCTTCTATACAACATGATTAATGGGAAAATGTGCTTAATAAGAATGTACATGCAGAACCCTTTTAAGATTACATGCCATCTCAGGGAAGGGGAGAATGGAGGGGGAGAAAATCTAAGTCTTGGACGTGATTGTAGAAAACTGAAAACAAATGAATTAATAGTTGAAAAAAAAGAAGAATTCTTATTATCTAGCCACATGCTTTTAGATTTTCACTGTGTAAAAGATCAAAGCTGGAAGTGGAGCCAAGATGGTGGAGTAAAAGCAGGGACTTCCCTGAGTTCTCCCCCAAAGTCCACCAAATTCCTGTAAAATTCTGTAAAAATGCCTCTAAGCAATTTCTGGAGCTACAGAACCCACAAAATGGAACAAATTCCTGATCCAAGACAACATAGAAAGTTGACAGAAAGTGTCTATCACACCAGGCCCAGAATGGAGAGCAGTCTGAGTGGTGCAGACTGGTCAGAGCAGGCCTCAAACAACTCATTATTGTCAGTTGTGGCAATTTCCAGACTTCTCAACTCACAAACATCAAAAAGGTCAATGGGAAAACTCTATGGCACCTGGGTGAAAGAGCAGCTCACCATCTGGTCTGGTCCAGTCCCAGACCCAGGTTAGCGGGTGTGGCTGTGGCAGTAACAACAGCAGCATCAGCACCAGCAGAGGTCGAGGATGCTTCCAGAGCTCTGGACCAACAGACAGTGAGGGATCCAGTAGCTGATACAATATCCCTGAAGTCTGGCACAGTACACCAACCCCTACATTTGCCACAATTGGAAGCAGAATTCTACTTTTACAAAAATTTGGAAAGTCAAGTATTTGGCTGGGAAGATGAGTAAACATCGTAAAAGTACTCAGACTATGGAATTTTATTTGGTGACAAAGATCAAAACATACAACCAGAAGGCAACAAAGTCAAAGATCCTACATCAAAAGACTGAAAAAAAATATGAATTGATCATAGGCCACTGAAGAGCTCAAAATGATTTTTGAAAATCAAATAAGAGAAGTAGAGGAAAAATTGGAAAGAAGAATGAAATGATGGAAGAAAATCATGAAAAATGAGTTAATTGCTTGCTAAGGGAGACCCAAAAATGCTGAAGAAAATAACCCTTTAAATGTAGACTAACCCAAAGAGCAAAAAAAAATCCAAAAGCCAAAGAGAGGGAGAATGTTTTAAAAAGTAGAATTGGACAAATGGAAAAGGAGGTCAAAAAGTTCACTGAAGAAAATAATTCCTTTGAAATCAGAATAAAGCAAATGAAAGTTAAAGGTTTATGAGGAATCAAGAAATTACAAAACAGAACTAAAAGAATGAAAATATAGAAGACAATGTGAAATGTCTCACTTGAAAAACCATTGACCAGGAAGGTAGATTCAGGAGAGACAACTAAAAAAATTTTTGGAATACCTGAAAGCCATGATGAGAAAAACAGCCTAGACATCATCTTTCAAGAAAAACTTCCCAGATATTCTAGAATCAGAGGGCCAAATAGAAAACAAAAGAATCCACCAATCGACTCTGGAAGGATTCTAAAAGGAAAACTCCTAGGAACACTGTAGTCAGATTGAAGAATTCCCAGGTCAAGGAGAAAATATTGTAAGTAGGCAGAAAGAAAGAATTAGAATATTGTGGGAATATAGTCAGAATAACACAAGATACAGCAGCTTCTACACTAAGGGACTTAAGGGATGGGAATATGATATTTCAGAGGTCAGAGGAACTAGGATTAAAACCAAGAGTCACCTACCCAGCAAAATTGAGATAATCCCTCAGGGAAAAAAATGGATATTCAATATGATAGAGGACTTTCAAGTATTCTTGGTGAAAAGACCAAGAATAGAAAATTTGATATTCAAATACAAAAATCAAGAGAAATATGAAAAGAGAAGCAAGAAGGAGAAATAAAAGATGTATTAAAGTTGATCTATTTACATTCCTTCATGAAAAGATGATATTTGTAACTAATAAGACCTTCCTTACTATTAGGGTAGTTGGAGGAGAGAGATAGATAGATAGATAGATACATAGATAGATAGATAGATAGATAAACAGACAGACAGATGGATAGAGAGAGGGCACGGGGTGAGGTGAAAATGTAGGATTGATATCTAAAATATAAGAATAAGGGATGAGAGAGGAATATACTGGGAGACAAAGAAAGGAAGAGAGAGAATGTGGTAAGTTATCTCACATAAAAGAGGCAAGAAAAGGTTTCAGAATGGAGGGTAAGAGGGGGAAGTCTGAAGGAAGGAGTGAACCTTACTCTCATCAGATTTGGCTTATGGAGGTAATAATATACACACTCAACTGAGTCTCTTAGACTGTAGGAAAGTAGAAGGAAGGGGATAAGAGTGGGGAGATGATAGAAGAGAGGGCAAATTGGGGAAGGGGTAGTCAGAAACAAATACTTTTGGAAAGATACATGGTCAAAGGAGAAAATAGAATAATTGGGTGGTCAGGATAGAATGGAGAGAAATATAGTCTTTTACAACACGAGTAGTATGGAAATGCTTTGCATAACTACACATTGAATTACTTGCCTTTTTAATGTGGATGGGTAGGGAGAGAAGGCAGAAAATTTAGAACCCAAAGTTTTAAAAAACAAATGTTGGGGGAGGGTAGAGCCCAGATGGTGGAGTAACAGCACAGACTTTCTAGAGTGTTCCCCTCCAAGCCCAGGCAAATACCTGTAAAAAAGACTTTAAATCAATTCTGGAACTGCAGAACCCACAGAATCAAAGGGTGAAGCAAATCTCCAACCCAAGATAGCCTGAAAGGTCCCTGAGAAGTGGCTATCACAGTATGCTGGGAGCATAGCATAGTGTAATATGAGCAATTCAGGCACAGACATGACCTGAGCAGGCCTTGAAGAGAATGAATCTCTCATATCTGTGGTAGTTTCCACACTTCCTAATCCCAAAAAACCAAGGACAAATTGGAAGGTCAGTAGAAAAAACCTGTAGGGCCTGTGTGAGAGAGTAGAGCGGACAGGACATGGGCCTTGGAGCTACAGAAGAGGGAGAGTCCAGAGGAACAAGCAGCAACCACAGCAACAGCAGCAAGGGCACTGGCACCAGCAACTAAAGCCACTGTTTGTGGAGCTCTGACCCCACAGATGTGGGGGCAGTGGCTGATAGCATACATCCCACCTCAACTAGAAGATGAGAACTACATTGACAAAGAGCTCAAAAGTCAAGTAAATGGCTGGGAAAATGAGCAAAAGCCAGAAAAAGAATCAGACTATAGAATCTTACTTGGATGACAAGGAAGGCCAAAACATGAAAACAGAAGACAACAAAGTCAAAGCTCCTCCATCCAAAGCCTCCCAGCAAAAGATGAATTGATCTTGGGCCATGGAATAGCACAAAAATAACTTTGAACATCAAATAAGAGAAGTAGAGCAAACAATCGGGAAGATGAATGAGAGTGATGCAAGAAAATCAGAAAAATGAGTCAGCTGCATGCTAAAGGACATGCGAAGAAATATTGAAGAAAATAACACTTTAAAAAATAGACTAACCCAAATGACAAGAGAGATCCAAAAAGCTGATGAGGAGAAGAATGCCTGAAAAAGCAGAATTGGCCAAATGGAAAAGGAGGTCAAAAATCTCACTGAAGAAAGTAATTCCTTAAAGATTAGAATGAAGCAGATGAAAGTTAATGACTTTATGAAAAATCAGGGGGCAGAGCCAAGATGGCAGAGTAGAAAGATACATATATTCTAGTGCTTCCCCCACAGTCCACAAAACACCTGTAAAAAATGACTCAACAAATTCTACAGCAGCAGAAGCCACAGAACAACACAGTGAAAGAGGTTTCTAGACAAAAGTAACCTGGAAGGCCAGCAAGAAAGATTTATCTCATGGGACACTGAGCAGAGCAGAATCCAGCACTGGCTGTGCAGCCCTGGGAGGATCGGGACTTGAAAAGACCTCTGGGGCAGAATTCTCAGCAGGAAGTGTCCCAGATCCATCAACCCACAAGTGAACAAAGAAAACTCCAAAGGTCAGTGTGGGAGAGATTTCCCAGCTGGGCAAGAGGGGAACTTGGTCCCCCCAGCACTGGCCTCAGGCAGAGGCAGAGGTAGCAGCAGCAGCAGCAGCAGCAACAGCAGCATATGGTAGGTGGCTAAGGTGACCATGGATGCAGCCTGGGTCCTTTGTCCAGGCAGCTCAGTCTAAAGCCTTTGGGGGAATTGGGCAGCTGATCTGAATCTCAGCCTTGAGCACAGTATTCAAGGGAGGAGGAGCACTATAACCCTCCTCTTGGCAAAGGATTAAGAAGTCAAGTAACTGGCTGGGAAAATGGCCAAAAAAGGGAAAAAAATAAGACCATGGAAGGTTAATTTCTTGGTGAACAGGTATCTCCTTCCATCCAGAGCAAGGCATACTGTCAGAGTAAATCAAGGCTTTGGCCTCCAGTACCTCTAAAATGAATATGAAATGGGTTCAAGCCATAGAAAAGCTTGAGAAGAGAGTCAGCAGCTTGTTAAAGGAGAACCAAGCGAATGCTGAGGACAATAACACGTTTAAAAAGAGGCTAACTCAATTGGATAAAGAGGTCCAAAAAGCCAATGAGGAGAAGAAGGCTTTAAAAAGCAGAATTAGCCAAATGGAAAAGAAGGTTCAGAAGCTCACTGAAAAAAAAATAATTCTTCAAAGATAGAGTGGAGTTCAGGGAAGCTACTGCCTACAAGATAAACCAAGAAGTTAAAAAACAAAACCAAAAGAATGAAAAAAAAAGAAGATAATGTGAAATATCTCATTGGAAAAACAACTGACCTGGAAAATAGATCCAGAAAAGACAATTTAAAAATTATGGGACTACCTGAAAGCCATGATCAAAAAAAGCCTAGACATTATCTTTCATGAAATTATCAAGGAAAATTGCCTTGACATTCTAGAGCCAGAGGGCAAAATAAACATTGAAAGAATACTCCAATTACTTCCTGAAAGAGACTCGAAAAGAGAAACTCCTAAGAATATTGTGGCCAAATTTCAGAGTTCCAAGGTCAAGGAGAAAATATTGCAAGCAGGTAGAAAGAAACAATTCGAGTACTGTGGAAATACAATCAGGCTAACACAGGATCTGGCAGCTTCTACATTAAGCAATAAAGGGTTTCAAATATGATATTCCAGAAGTCAAAGGAATTGGAATTAAAAGCAAGAATCACCTACCCAGCAAAACTGAGTATAATACTTCAAGGGAATAAATGGCCATTCAATGATATAGAGGACTTCTAAGCATTCATGATGAAAAAACCAGAACTGAATAAAAAATTTGACTTTCAAACACAAGAGAAGCATGACAAGGTAAACAGGAAAGAGAAATCCTAAAGGACTTTCTAAAGCTAAACTGTTTACATTGCTACATGGAAAGATAATATTTGTGACACTTGAGACTTTTCTCAGTATTTGGGAAGGTGGAGAGATTATACACACATACACACAGACACACACACACATAAACAGAGAGTATGGGTTGAGATAAATCAGAAGAGATGATATACATAAAAAAATTAAATTAAATTAAGAGGTGAGAGAGAAAAATATTATGAGGAGAATGGGAGAAACGAAATGGGGCAGGCTATCACTACATAAAAGAAATAAGAAAAATTTTGTTCAATGGAAGAGAAAAGAGAGGAGGTGAGAGGGGAAAAATGAAGTTTACTCTCTTCATATATGGCTTAAGGAGTGAATAGCATGCTCACCAAATTTGGTATGAAAATCTATCTTACACTACAGGAAAGTAGGGGGGAAGGGGACAAGTTGGGTGAGGAGGAGGATAGAAGGGAGCACAAATGGGAGAAGGGAGTAACTGTAAGTAAATACTTTTGGGAAGGGACAAGGTCAAATGAGAGAACAGAAAAAAAAGGATGGGACAGGGTAAGATAGAGAGCAATATAGTCAGTATTACACAAAATGACTATTATGGAAGTCTTTTGCAAAACAATATATACATAGCTTGTATTGAATTGCTTGCCTTCTCATTGGGGATGGATATGGAGGGAGGGAGAGAGAGAAGCTGGAATTCAAAGTATCAGAAATGAATTTTGAGAATTATTATTGCATATAACTGAGAAATAAGAAATACTGGTAATGGAGTATAGCAATTTATCTTGCCCTACAAGAAAGAAGAGAAGATGGGGATAAAAGAAAGGTGTGATGTGGTAGAAGGGAGAATACATCGAGGGAAGTAGTAATCAGAGTGCAAGGTATTATGGGGTGAGAGGAGGGGAGAAATGGGGAGAAAAATTGAAACTCAAAATTTTGTGGAAATAAATGTTGAAATCTAAAAACAATTAATAAATAAATAGATAAAAGATAAAAAAAAAGAAAAATCATGAATTTATAAAACAAAACCAAACGAATGAAAAATAACAGACAATGTGAAATATCTTATTGGAATAACAACCGACCTGGCAAAGAGATCCAAGAGTGACAATTTAAAAATTATGGGACTACCTGAAAGCCATGATCAAATAACAGCCTAGACATCATCTTGTAAGAAATTGTGGGAAAAAAAAAATCTGCCCTGATATTCTAGAACCAGAGGGTAAAATAAATATTGAAAGAATCCTCTGATTACCTCCTGAAAGGGATACCCAAAAGAAAACTCCTAAGAATCTTGTAGCCAAATTCCAGATCTTCCTAATCAAGTAGAAAATACTGAAAGCAGCCAGAAAGATACAATTCAGGTGCTGTGCAAATACAATCAGGATAAAATAAGTTCTAGTAGCTTCAACATTAAGGGATCCCATGATTTGGAATATGATATTCCAGAGGTCAAAGAAGCTAGGATTAAAACCACGAATCACCTACTCAGCAAAACTGAGTATAATATTTTAGGAGAAAAAATGGTCATTCAATGAAATAGAAGATTATCTTTTTCATCTAGTATTCTTGATGAAAAGACCAGGGTTGAATAGAAAACTTGGCTTTCAAACACAAAAATCAAGGAAAGCATGAAAAGATAAAACAGGAAAGGGAAATCATAAAGGACTTACTAAAATTGAATAGCTTATATTCCTAAATGGAAATATCATATTTTTAACTCTTATGATTTTTCTCCGTGTTATGGTATTTGGGAGGATTATATTCATATAGACAGAGGGCACAGAACGAGTTCAATAGGAAGGAATGGTATTTAAAAATAAAATTAAAGTGTGAGGGAGGAATATATTGGGAGTAGAAAGGGAGAAAAAGAATGGGGCAAATTATTTCTAACATTAAAGAGGCAAAAAAAAGTTTTTTCGATTGTAGGGAAAGAAGAGGGAGGTGAGAGGAAAAAATGAACCTTATTCTCATCACATTTGGCTTAAGGAGATAATACTATGCACACTCAATTTGCTAAGAAAATCTATCTTACACTACAAGAAAGTAGGGGAGAAGGGGACAAGTAGGGTGTAGGGGAATTATAGAAGGGAAAGTAAATGGGAGGGGGAGTAATTGGAAGTAAACAGTTTCGAGGAAGGATAGGGTCAAAAGAGGAAATAGAAAAATTGGGGTCAGGACAGGATGGAGGGAAATATATGCTTTCACAACATGACTTTTATGGAAGTGTTTTGCATAACTGTACCTGTATTACATATAACAAATTGTTTGGCTTCTCCTTGGGGATGGGTGGAGAAGGAGGAAGGGAGAGAAGTTGGAACTCAAAGTTTTAAAAACAAATGCCAAAAATTGCTTTTAAAGCAACTGGGAAATAAGACTGCAGGTATAGGAATCTTTCTTGCTCTATAAGAAAATAGAGGAAATGGGGATAAGGGAATGGAGGGGTATGATAGAAGGGAGGACAGGTGGGAAGGAGCAATCAGAATGCATGCTGTCTTGGGATAGGCAGAAGGGAGAGATGGGGCAAAAATTTGGAAGTCAAAATCTTGTGGAAATGAAAGTTGAAAACTAAAAATAAAGTAAATTAAAATTTCAAAAATGTTAAAAATTGTTTTTACATGCAACTGGGAAATAAGATATACAAGCAAAGGGTTACAGAAATCTATCTTGCCCTTCAAGAAAATAAAGAGGACAGGAATAAGATGGATGTAAAATGAAAGAAATGGCAGAGTTGGGGAAGGGGTAATCAGAATGTATGCCATCTCAAGGTGTGAGGGAGAGGAAAGATGGGGAGAAATTTTGGAACTGAAAATCTTGTGGAAATGAATGTTGAAAACTAAAAGTGAATAAATGTTGAAAAAATTAAAAAAACAGGGCTTTAAATAATTACAAAGTATATATGAGCCAACAATATGAGGTGTTAGCTAAGACAATATTACTTCAATACTTAAAAAAATCTTTGATTGCGCCAATGGTGTTACTCCCTTCATAGTCTGCAAATCATTGATGCCTTCTTATTATATGTGATTCTTTTTCAATATTCTTCCATAATTACTGCACATATAATTCAATGACTCTGTATTTAGCATGATTAAGGCAATTTCAAAAGAACCAATTGTATAATCAAGGTATAATTCTATCACTCATTGTTCATTTATTTGACTGAACCACCTCTTTTTCTCATTATACATTGCACTGAAGATATACCTTACACTATACTTTTGAGTCTTATAATGGGAAATATGTTTTTATTTACCTGTGACCACCATGCATCTTTTCATTTCTTTTTGGTTCACACTGCAACATTGAGTCCACCTCGATAGATATATTTTGAAATTCACAAGAATATAGCATTATTATTAGAATATTTTTTGACTAAAAACGAGTGCTTTTCTTCTAGGGTGAAATATGAGATTACCAAAAAATAGCAAGCAATTTCCTAGATGCCAAAGAGACAAGCATGACGTAGATGGTAAAACAATCAGCAATGAATTAAAGGAAAGAGGTAGAAGAAGTAAGTCAAAAAAGTTTTCTCAAAGAATTTAGCCAAAAGGGGGAGGAGAGATATAGGACAATACCTAGCAGTGATGGTCAGATCAAGGTCAGATTATTAGGGATAGAGTGACATGAACATGTTTGAAGATAAGAGTAAAAGAGTCAGTATATAGGGAGAGTAAGATAAGAAAATATGGATAATAGTAGGGGCAGTATGATAGAGAAGTGGTTAAATGCATATGTAATTGGTCTTGGGAAGGAGTTTGTGTAAAGGGAAATGGAGCATGTATGGGTGATGACAACATGGAAACTGTGACTATTTTCTGTATAGGTGAAGTAGAATGGAGGAGTAGGTCACAGGAACTGAGTAGATTGAAGAATTATAAGGTAAGGATAATTGAGAGCTCATTAACATATCTGTTGATGTTCTCTACTATTAGGGCAAGACTTGAGACAGAAAGAAATATTGTGAGTCATGCATTTAACTCCTCGAGAAGGAAGTTGAGTGTATAATTACTAAATGTAGAGCAAATCTCAGGGTACAGGAAAAAAAACAGAAGGCAGATGTCAAGGTTTTGCAATGAGAGAGATTGAATTGTAATCAGGTACATTTTGGATTTCATGACTTGTGATGTCCCGTCCCACTCTGAGATCAATGATTCCATACAGCATATATTTTTTCATATTCCCATTAAAATGCATTTAAACAATTTGTAGCACTGTAAGTATTAATTATTTTTTAAGGAAAACTCACCTATACATAATAATCGCCAAGCCTGTCAATGCATGTGACTTTACTATAGTTTTTTTTTTTTTTTTTTGTAAACTGAGACTGCCAGGGAAAATAATGATCACTTCAGTAAAAAGTCTTTCATTGGATGTCATCTTACTTGATTTATCTAGTGTATTCAGGACAATCAATCATAACAATGTCCTGTCTTCCCTTATTTTACAGGTGCTACTCTCAAGCAGCATAGGTCTGCTCTCTCATACCACTCTTTAACAATCTAAGTAGGTCTTATTTGTCACATTTGTATCTCTTAAAAAACTATCCTTTCACTATCAACTTATTCTTCTTACTCTTATCTCAGACCCTCTCCTATGAATAGTAGGAATAAACTTTACATTTGGACTCCTCATTTCTCATATCCTTGGAGATTGATGCTCCAAAGCCATAGCTTTATTCTTCAAGGATTTGAGCATTTCTGTTAATTCTGCTTAATTCCTTTTAGGTTAAACCCAGTCCTGCAAATACTGCTAACTTAATATTTTAAGTAATAAAAATAACTTATTGCATATGCATTTTAGATATTGTTGATCTATTTTGGGAATATAGCATGGCAATATCTTATTAAAATTAATTTTATGTTTATATGTATTTATTCCTATACCAAAAATTTTTCTATGAGAGATACATATTTAAGTCAGGTAGCCATAAAAATATAAGTTCAACTTCATAGTACATGTAAAACTAGGAAAAATACATATAGAGTGTTTTTAGAGTCTCATCTCCCCCCAATATGAATTTTAAGTTATATAAACTTTAAAACTTATAAATCATATAAATATACGTAAGGTTATATAATGTTTTTTTTAAATAAAAATATGAGACACTGCTACAGGTGCAAGAGATTCAGTCTCCCCAAGGCCTGTTCAGGTGCTATCTGAGCTGGTACAGCCCACTCTGGACTGGGCTCTGATCCCAGCACGGCATGATCAACATTTCTGGGTGACCTTCCAGGCTGTCTTGGGCTGGAGATTTGCTTCACTCTGTCATTCTGTTGGTTCTGCAGCTCCAGAATTTGTTTGGAGCAATTTTTTTTCAAGTATTTGTCTGGGATTAGTGGGAGCACTGTAGAAAGTCCGTACTGTTACTCTGCCATCTTGACTCTGCCCCCAAGAGATTCTTTTCTACATGATTCTTTTCAACCATATCTATTTTCTTTACACAAAATGAGGTTAACAACAATTTGTTTTTCTGCCATGGCAGATAATTTTAGACAGTTCCTTTAAACCAGTTCTTTTACTGCCTAATTCTTTTCCAAAACAACTTTTTAAATAATTAATTTTATGTCTTTCTATTATAGTCATTACAGCTGAAATTTCTAAAATATTTTACTATATTGGAATAAAGATATAATTCCTATCTGAAGGAAAAAAATGACAATATAAAGAGTATATTGTTATTTAGAATATTTCCCCTTGAAATTTTATCAGTGACAGAAAAATTTCTTTAATGTCATGGATATACTATTTTCTTCTATTCACCTAGTTGAAGAGTACACAACTTCACCATATATTCATTTAAGTGATGAATGCCATTAATTCTCAGTGAATAGACATAAATTTCAATAAGTAGTTGAGATAGAAAATTTTTAGTGTCTTTTATTTTGCCTAATTATGGTTTTTCAAATTTTGAAGATGAAATTCAGAATGTTTTTCTTAAAGGGAGAGATATTAACTTTCTAGCATACATTTTATTTTGAATATGAAGTTTAACAAGGGGAGAAGAGTGGAGAAAGAGAAGAGGGAATGAAATAAACACATAGCTGCTACTAGATGCCAGTTACTACATTAAGCACTTTATAAATGACTTATTTAATCTTCACAAAAATCTTGAGATATAGGTGAAATTAGGATCTCCATTTTACAGTTGAAATTAGAGCAAGAAGAAGATAAATGACATTCCCAAGGTCACAAAGCTAGTAAGTGTCTAAGGCAAGATTTGAACACCTATTTTCCAGACTCTAGCACTAGTGCTCTGGTCATTGTATCTCTTCCTTCCTCAGGACTCTGCAGTGACATGGAAAGGAAGATACAGAAATTTCAGTTCTATAGAAATTATTTATTGATACTACTTAAGGGCAGTTGGTGATATGTAACTTATATTTTTGTGTAGAAATAATCTACTTTTTCTTATTATCATTATCAATTTAAGTAAAGCCACTTTCATTTGTACATGTGTGTGTGTGTGTGTGTGTGTATGTATCCTTATGAAATCCAGACTCTGGGCAGCAAAGGTTTTTTTTATTCTTGTCTTCTATAGTGCTTCGATCTATGTTGTCTCTCAGTAAAAATGCGTTCAATATTTGCCCAAGTAAATACTGAGAATGCAAGCTATGTTATGATGACACTTAGTATCAATCATGATATTAATGCTGATTAAAGTATTGGTTGAGTATTATATAATACAAAATAGATGTCAAATATATATCATGTAAAATCTATCATGACTTAAAAATATTGCCATATTTATGTGCCGACTTACATTGTTTTCCATCTACATTAATGATATCAAATTATGTAGTTGCCCTGAAAAAATTAACTTCTTCAGCTGGTGAGGACCTTCCAAAAGCAGTGACATTAAAATGCCATGTGAACTCAATAAGTACAATTTTTTAATGTGTACCAAGGAATAATAGAGAGTGAAGGCTTTAAGTCTGAATCCAGAGGGGAAAATTGAAACTATGATTGAAGATGTTATTTACAAATATTTTGTTCTTCTGCAGGCAAAATGGGTTGAGGAGAAAGCTATTAAGGAGATATTTGAGATTATGTATGTTCAAAGATTTACTGGTGTACTGGTACAAGAATAAAGGATATTACACATTTAGAGCAATTAGTACCTATTCAATATGTTTTTACATTTCCTTTTTGAACACAATCAAATATAAACTTCATAATGCTTACAAAATACAGTACTCATTACTCTCAAAATAACTATTGAAAGAGATATTTCCTCATCAACACATAGAAAAGGCATAAAAATTATTATAGCTCACAGTAAATACACTAAAAATTTGGAAATATGTAGTTGCAACAAGACTTTGCAAAGAAATAGTAAAATTCAACAACATGTATATGCAACTGTATTTGATGCTTGTAGATGAAAATGATTTATCTTGGAATGGAGCCTATTAAAAAGTTACAATCCAGGGGTGGAATCAAAGTGTACTCCATTTATCACAAACACATACACTCAACAAATAATGCACTAACAAAGCTATATCAAACAAATGTCTTGGTCTTCCAGATTACTTTATAGAAATGGAGGGGTTTATAATAATGAAAAACTTTTCTTCATTAACTTCTAAAGGAAATTTATCATTTCCTTCACTTGTGAACACATATTCTGAGAAAAGGTCCATAGGTTTTATCAGACTGCCAAAGAGCTCCACAATAGAAAACATTAAGAAATCTTTATCCACAGCATTCCTTATCAATTGTCAGGTAATTTAGAGGGGAAAATAAGTACTCCATTAGAATACTTGAGTCCATTGTGATTTTTTTTTCTTGCATACTCATGTAAATTACTTCTCCCCACAATTCTGATAACATAATTGCCTATTTCTAAAAACAAACAAACAAAAAAACCAAAAAAATAACTATCATTCTCATCCTCATCACTATCATCAGGGTGTTCTGGAACCAGGTTTCTCCCAATTTTTAGTGGAACCATTTACTTATCAGAACCATTTACTTATACAGGGCTTAATTTACAACATTTTTGATTGCCTAGACTCAAGAGAGTGATGGAGAAATATATAATACTGCACATTAAAAGCTTGTGTTGCGTACAATTTTCTCCCACAAAGACTACTATTAAGCATTTTCCAGTATATCCCTGTATAAAGTATACTTTTAAGTAAATGTAGGAGTCTTTAATTCCAATCTCTTTCATGGAATTTTAGGTAACAGATTTTTTCGTTCATTTGTAAGGAGGAGTTGATCAAAGATAAGAAAAATTCCAATCATATGTTATGTCTTAGGTAGTATCTGCTCCAGAAACCTTGGGGACTAGGCATATCTGTCATATATGTCAAATACAGAATCTTTCCTTTGTAAATATGGAAAGTTGAGGAGCTTTGATTCTACCACCTCATGTCATCTGGGGTTCTGTGACCCCCAAAAGTTGACTTGAGAAAATAAGTCTTACTACTATCTGGATGTCTGGTGGAGAACAAAATTGCAACCTTAAATAAAAAAAAAAATTGCAACACTTCAGACCTCCTGAGACTTCTACTGGTTGTAAAGAGGATAGCTTTCAATAAACCTCAGTGGTGTATATGAGATTTGGAAACTAGTTGTCTTTTGTCTCTAATGGCACTACTGACATGACGAATTCACTCATTTAGAGAACACTTAGTAATAAATTGTATGTATAACCCTGAAGAACCCATGAAAGCAATAATTCAACCTCTTTCTTATACATTTCTACAGAATATTTATGAAAAATAATGTGTGCAGATACTTAGAACATCTTGGCTCAAGATTTGGAAAAGAAATAGGTGGGCTGTCACAAATAACATTCCATAGGAGACCATATCTTTATTAGGCCATTGACTGATATGTATAGTAAAAGAGATCACACTGTTTTTATTTTTTTAACTAATAAGAATCATTTGATAAAGTAATGCATAATTTTCCCATAAAGCTTACAAAGGTGCATCTCATTCAAATGTTTGCTTCTTCTTTATTGTTGCTGTTTTATTGATGCTTTTTTGTTTTTATATCACTTTTCTTTCAATTATATCAATAAATCTTCATCTACTCAGCAAGTCTTTCCTCCTAGCAAAAAAAGGAACAAAAATAGTTCAGGAAAACACATTATTCACTTATAATGATGTATATAATATTCTACATTGATAGTTCCCCATTTCTGAAATGAATGTGGGAAAGCTCATTTTCTTAGCTCTTTCCTGAGGACATTTACTTATTACAAACACTAAGTGTTTTAGATTTTTTTTTGTTATTTTCATTTATATTGTTGTTCTCACTGGATATACTGGTTTTCTGGCCCTGCTCTTTTCACTTTGCATTAGTACATTGGTTTTCCCATTTTTTTCCTCTGAATTCTCCATAGTAGTCATTTTCTATAATGTTGTAATATTTCATTGCATTCGTGTACTATAATTGTTTCAGATATTCAGCAATCAGTGGATACCTACTTTATCTGTAGTTCTTTGGTATCTCAAAAATTGTTGCAATAATTATTTTTAAATATATGGGATCTTTTTATATCTATTCCACCCCCTGGTAAATATACATAGAAGGAGAACTATGAGACAAAGTATATTCATGTTTAACAACATTTTCAGTGTCATTCCAAAATGTTTTCTAGAATCATTGAATCAATTCATAGTTTCGACAAGTGTATTATTTTTTCTCCATGCATCTGTCAAAACCATATGTAATTCCTTGAACAGTGTAAAAACAGAGGCAAATTCATTCAACAACAAATTTGTTAATAATATAAAGCAAAGCATAAAATATGGAGACCATTCAAATAAAAAATTTCTCCACTGTCAGGTGTTATACCCAGTATAATGAGCAAATGGAAGGGAGTGTCCTTATGAGTTGTGAGCCCTACAGATATTCCTCTTTAAAAATGGCTTTGCACTCATTGCATTAATCTCCAGAATATCATGGGGATTCATAAATGAATAGATATGAATTTTATGAGGGAAAAAAGAGAATTTTCTACCAGTATCCATAGGCCTCAAATTTATGCAATTATGTCTTACCTCCATTTTATATATGGAGATTATTTTTTTCTTCTTAAATTTGAGGATGAAGAAAACACAGTGAACAATTGAATAGTAAATACAGTATTGCTTACTTGACTACAGTGCTTTACATGTACAAAGCAACAAATATCTATTTAATAGAATAAGAGAAAAATGTTGTGTGCATTAAAGTGCATTTTATGCTGTGAATTTCATTTTTCCCCTCTCCAACAATTTCATGAAACATTGGTAATTTCTGTCTATCGGATTTATGTAGATTGGTCATGCTTTTCAATGTTAACAAAGCAAGCATCAATGGAAATCATAAAGATAAACTACAAAAGCCTAGGGTTGTATAATAAATATGTATGCAAGCACCTCCACATATGTTTTGGCTATTATTGATTCTTAGTTTCCTTTGTGTCTTTCTGATATTTGAGTATTTTCATACCTTCAAAAACAGATCCACTGCAAGCTCCAAAAACTGACCAATTTTTGTTAGAAGAAAAGTTTTTAATTCTACGCGCAAAGTTGTTCAGATCTTCCCCTTCAATGTCATGATTTATTTCATGAAACTGCATATAAAGATACTACATTATTCTTCAGTTAAAAGAAGAGTAAAAATGAGTTATATGAAAATCTTCACTTCATTATCTTTTATTGAAAATAAGGCAAAGTAGATCATTTGACAATGTTATTTTATGCACAGTTCATCCTTAGCTTTTTTTATGTATTGTATACCAAATAAATAAAGGGATATTAAACTATATATTTCCATTTACACGGTCACCAACATTCCTTCCAGGATAATATTAAAAACAGAAGAAATGAATCGCCAGTAGTGAGTCAAATCAATATACATCTAAAATGTCTTCTAATAGTGATTTCTAGAATAAATGGAAATGATAAATAATTTCGGGCCTATTGTTATTCTTATGCCTCTATTCTCCTTCCCAAATGAATGTAAGTTTACAATACATCTTTCACTCCTTCTAACCTTGGACAATAAATTGAGAATTCAGTTAAAGTGTGGATGGAATAATACTTCCATGATCATGGGAAAATGCTTCATTTTTTTCAAGTAGGTGTCTATGACTAGGGAAGGTTAAAAGGTTTAGTATAGAGAGAATCAATAGACATTTTTGTTCCATATATCAAAGTGATGGGGTGAATTAAAATGAATGTTCCAAGAGAATAAAGCAAGATCTCCTTGGGGACCTTGTCTTGATTTGTTAGAAATTATAATGTGTGATTACTTATTTATAAGTGCATGTATGATCATAAGACTTATCTGATATGGGACAGTTTTTGTGTATATGTGTATGTACATTTGCAACTTTGGGACAAAAACTAGTTTACATGTCTGAACCAATTTTTATTTCTTCTTATTAAGATCATTATATCCCTGATCATTATATCCCTCATGTAATAGGTTTTTAAAGTGACCTTTAAAATTGGATATTATTCCTATGAATTTTCAGTTGTGCATAATTAAAATGACTAGGTTTTATAATATAGATTACGTAGACAGAGATTTGAAAATCTTGTTGAGTTGTATTTTCTTAGAAATTGTTCTACTTTTTTGGAAATGAATTATTTTCAAAATTTCGCATTAAATTTTTTAGTCACTAGGAACAAATTATTTTTGTAACTCTATTCCCCTAAAAGTAGCAATTTCTTCATCTAAAAGTTTCCTAAGGACCTATGTCAATTTCTTTAAATTATTTTTCTTTTTTTATTCTGAACCTAACTGTCATCAACAAAGAAGTCCCTTAACTTGAGGGTTAATAGTTGATGTGCAAAGTGTTGGCCCTAGTGCTGCTATTAGTAGCTGATTTTTAAGGTGAAAGTCTCAACAATGCTCAGGGCATAGTCTAACCAGGAATCACAGAAGCAAACCGAGTAGGATTTCCTAGTAAATATATAATAACTATCTTTCCGGATGGAGAAAAATGTGTGGATGCAAACAATTTAAGTTTAATCTACATTATTAACGTTTTCTCTACCATTTTATTAAGTCTAGAGTTGACATTCAGCAAAACAATAAATCCAACCCTGATTTATAGCATTTGTCTCTTTCTGTTAGGTAAATGCTCATACCAAAAAGTTTGACAAGAGGCAGGTAGATGCAGCACATCCTTAAAAAGACCTAATTCCAGGAGAAAAAGGGTGACGCTTTCAGATATACTATCGCTAATGAAAAAGAGCTAAAAACAAAGTCAAGAGTCCATTCTCTCTGTGTCTGTCTGTATGTTTGTCTCTGTCCCTCTCCCTCTCTGTCTTGCGTTTATTAAGTGTTAACTATGTGCTGTTTGGGGAGATACAAATAGGAGTACAAAAGAAAGACAATTTCTATCTTCAAGAAGCTTATTTCTAATAGCAGAAGACATGTAAAAAGCAGTAGAAATTATGAGTTGGGAAGAAGGCAAGTAGGAGCATAATGGAATGCCCAAAACACAGTGTGTCTGTCTGTCTATCTATCTATCTATCTATCTATCTATCTATCTATCTATCTATCTATCTATCTATCTATCTATCTATCTATCTGTCTGTCTGTCTGTCTGTCTGTCTGTCTGTCTGTCTGTTTGCCTGCCTGCCTGCCTGTCTGTCTGTCTGTCAATCTCACCCTAGAAGGTTTCAGGCATTTTGCTAGGCATTGGAGATAAAAGCACAACATGGAAACAGTTCCTCTTCTCAAGGAACTAATAATCTATTGGGAACAACAACAAGTACATATTTAAGCATACATTTTAAATCTAAAATATGTGTATTTGTGTGTGTGTACCTTATATAGATAACATATGCACATACACACATACATATATGTGTGTTTGTATATATGCACATATACATGAAGTTGTAATGGTAAGGGAATATGAAGATCTTCCCTGCCCCTTAATAGGTCCATGTGACTTACTTTGAGCTTTGGCCTGGCCCACAACTTGCATCACATGCAGCAGATGGTGGGAGAAGCTTGCCAAATGGGTGGAGAAAGAAGAGTGGAGTTGAGAGAGAATTGAGGCAGAGCTGAGATACAGAGCAAAGCAGAGCAGCTAGCATGAGTGATAGAGGGAGAGATTTTGCCAAAGGGAGTTGGTTGTGGGGAGGCCTGATGGAGGGAAGGCTTGGGGATGACTGTGCTCCCTGTATTGATAATATGTATAAATTTCTTTGTTACTATGATGGATTTGCCTTTCTGGTATTTGAATAAATGTTTTGGTTTTGTCTTTGAGGAAGAAAGCTTATATTTTGCAAATTTACCCTGAAATATGCATGCATGTCCACAGCAGAGGCTGTGGGTATCATATTGATGATGCAGAAGTTCATATAATGTATATGTACACACATATGTACATATATATGTATGAACATATACACGCATATATGTATACATATATGCATGTGCGGGGGCACACATAGAATGACTATTTAAAATAAACATAAAAACTAAGAGATTAATAGGACATAATGATTGATTTATTATAACAAAGTGTTCACACCTCCAAGAAGATGAGGTTATTAATAGAAAAACATGACACCAGGAATAGTATTGAAAATATTGGTAATTTGCTTCAAACAAAGCATCAGGATGGACCCAAAACAGTAGCTACAAGCATCTAGAATTTGAACAGAATTTGATGGTATTATACTGGAGGTACCTTGACCAAGAGCCAGGAGACCTAGATTCTAATGTCAACCTTGCCACTAAGAAACTAACTCTTTGATTTTGAATGTCACTTTACCTCTCTGGGCTCTAGTTTTCTTATCTGTAAAAGGAGTGGGTAGAAATTGCATATTATTAAATTTCCCTTTAGTCCTTGTTGAAAAATGGAACAACAACATTGTATAGTTCTGAAATTCTGAAGGATGATATTAGTGAAATAGTTCATTATTGAAAATTATAAATTCATGATGCAAGTAATGAATGAAAAATGGCATTGTTTGTCAGTAAGAAAAATAAATTATTACTGAGACTTGAAGAATTGGCTGTGTTTCCTCATTAAAAACAAAACAAAAGTTATTATAGGCAGATCTAAGGTTGACTGAATTTTGTTTGAAAGATTTGACAAATTAATCAAAACTACACAAATTTGGCTTGTAGACACAGCTGTTTTATGAAAGTTATAATCTTCCCTTTGTCATAGGAGAACACTGAAACAACCTTTCATATGGATTGTTTTTCTTACTGAAAAAAAAAAAGATTAAATCATAAATCCCTTAGCTGTCCCCAAACACTGAAATGGATTAATATTTCCTCTGATGATAAATGAAAATCAACTAAATAAGGGATTCCCTCTCACTGCAAAATAATAACAAAATCAAAATATTGACCTGTAAATTTGATAATTAACTTTATATGTTAATAATCTGCTTATCAGTAAAGGGTACTAGTTGATTCTGTAACAAATTTCAGGATTATTGTTTTCATTTTTAAAAATTGGGACTAAAATTCAGAACTATGACGAAAGGGCTACAAAACTGTGCAAACCCTTTGATACAATAATACCACTACCATATCTCTATCCTAAAGAGATAATTAAAAAAGCAAATTGACTCACTTGTACAAAAATATCGCAGCACTTTTTGTGTGATGACAAAGAATTGTCAATTGATGGAATGTCCATCAATTGAGAAATGAAAGCAGAACATTGTACAGAATAACAGCGACATTGTGCAGATATCTATGATAGACTTAGCTCTTTTAGCAATATGATCCAAGACAATTCCAAAAAATTCATACAAGAAAATGCCATTCATATGCAGAAAAAGAACTATGTTGTCTGAATGTAGATTGAAGCAATCTTTTTAATTTTTTTTCTTTCTCATGGTTTTTTCCTTTTGTACTGATTCTTCTTTCACAACATGACTGATGTTTAATTATGCTTAACATGATTGTATATGTATAATCTATATCATAATGCTTGTTGTCTTGGGGATAGAGGAGGGAAGGGATGAAGAGAAAAAATTTGGTATTCCAAATCTTACAAAAATGGATGTTGAAAGCTATTTTTACATTTAATTGGCAAAAAATAAAATACTATTAAGTGCAAAATTATCAGGACTAAGTTACATAATCTTAAAAATTAAAATTGCATAGGAAAAGGCCAAAATAGTAATTACATCATAAAAATGGAGTGTGAAAAGGAGAGTTTGTGCAATATTCTTTTACATCATTGTGTAGATGACTAGACATCGTTGTGTCTAGTTGTGATAACTAGTGAGGATTTCTGATCAGTTTGATCTAGAGATTGGAAAACTCTTATCATTAGATTAAAAATCTGGTGCCAAAAGTGTTTAGTCTTTATTCAGTAGGTAGTGGGGAGCCATTGAAATATATTCAATTATAAATTTATCATTCATGTGCAATATTCTTCAAATCCATGTTAATATTTCCATTTAACTATTAATTCGGGGATGCACTTGATATTCAATTCCTGGAATGATCTGAAGAGTACTGATTCTCCTTAGATTTAGGGATAGAAGTGGTATTCTTGATAAAAGGGAACAAGAAGTAAGGAAAACAACAGAATTTTTCTGCTTTTTAGGACAAAAAACTCATTTGCCACCATACTAATAGATCTTAAAAATTCTACCATCTCACTATTTATATAAATTGACATTTATTAAGTGTTGGGGATGGATACACATGCAAAAGAAAGATAGTCTCTGACCGAATTTCAGTGTTACATGGTAATAAAACAGATAAGTATTGAGAAGTGGTACTTATGGAAGGAAGTAATGATACATGAAGTCAAAAAGATAGAGAACAAAAGAAGACTAATAGTCTTTTGCAATTCCTTACTCTCGAAACAAAAACAAAAAGCCTACCTATAATCATTGCTTTTGAACAAGTTGAATCTAGTGAGCTGCTTGACTTGCAGTTGTGAGTTGTAGTAAGACAGATTAGCATCTGCACAGACTTAGTGAAACTGTGGTACTAACACTGTGAGCCCTCAGCAGTGGGGCAGAGGAGTACCAAGCTCTTTTAAGAAGTACACATGGGACCAGGTCAGAAAAACAGAACTGTTTAAAGCATCTGTCTATGCTGATCAGTATTAGGATCAGTCACATGAGTGGCTTCTGGACTTTCAGCCTGGGCAAGACAGGACTCAGTCACATTTTTTTCTCCCACAATAAAAAGTTGAACTTTTAAAGAAAGTTCCTCAGAAGTTAGTTCAATTATAAGAATTAATCAGTATTCATTAGGAAGATAAGGTATTAAATAAAATATAAAATTTTTTATGATTAAGCATTTTTGTATGAAATTTTCTGCACTTTCTGATATGATTACTATCAGGAACCAAGAACTCAAACATTATGGTCAAAAACAATTTTGCTCATGCATTTCTTTTTATTTCTACTGTGGCACTCAGTACAGTGCATTATGTATAGTGCTCCATATGTATTTGATGAACTAATTAATTCATCTGTATAAAATACAAGAACAAAGGAAGATCAAAGTGTTAGTGGATAAAGACTTCTTTCCTGTTACTGAAAACATTGATTTGACTATAATTTTCCTCTGATAAGCATACCTCATTGATTGTAAGGTAGACTCATGACGTCCAAAAGCTCCATTTAAGGTGGGCCCCAAGACAGCCACGTCTTCATTTCTCACATGGTTACACTAATCGGATTTCTCTAGATACATGAGAATCTTTTTTCCTCAGCCTCATTTTATACTTTCATTTTGTGTCTAGCCTTCTAGAATTAGATTGATCTTTAGATAAAGGACTCTCCTCTCTCTCTCTCTCTCTCTCTCTCTCTCTCTCTCTCTCTCTCTCTCTCTGTCTGTGTGTGTGTGTGTATGTGTGTGTTTCTCTTTTGTGTTTCTCTCCCTAGAACTTAGAACAAATAACTGGAAAATAGAAGGTACTTAATAAGTGTTTATTGACTCTCCTTTTCATCCCCAGCTCCAAGTTATGGAATCTTTGGGCAGTGATCAGAAAATCTTGACTCAGTTTCTACTTTTCCTTGTGTTTCAGTACAGTTTTAACGAAAAGCTTCCTGAACAGATTAATGGTAATGAGAGAGAAGTGCAAGTAGACTAAAGAAAGAAGCATGCCTTGTTCAATAAGAAACAACTTAGATGAAAGACTGCCATCTACCATGGAATTAACACAACACAGGAAGCTGACTGAAAACATTATTTAATGGTAGGTCTTTCACGTAGATGCCAGTTCCTTTATGTCATTTTTTTCTTGCCTTTTAAGTTCCCATTTATTCAGAAATTCATCTCTAAAATGTCAATTATGATAGCTATACATAGCTCGCAGAGTTATTATGACAAAATGAGCATTGAAGTGATTTGCAATATAAAAGGCCTATTATTTCTGTTACTTCTTACATTTTATAGGGTTCAGGCAGAAGTTCAGAAAAAAGTAATTAAATTGATATTGTTCTTTTGTTTAATATTCTGCGGATTATTATTACTTTAGGTGCATAAAAGAGCTGTTTTAGTATCAATCTTTCTTTAGCTGCCTTGAGTTGTTTGGATAGTTAAATCCATTTACATCTATTCTACCATGCCAAAAACATGATTTAAGACCATTCATGTATAGGTGTTAATTGCTTTAAATGTGTTCTCTCTGGTAAGTTTTAACTTCAAGATGTCAGTCAACCTATTAACATACAAAGCCTCCTGGATAGTTTTGTGACTGATGTTTTCTGGGTTTTTTTTGGTTTTTGGCCAAGTGAAGGCTAATATAGTTATATTACTTTCATCCATTCAATTTTGTCTCCAGATTAATTTTCAAAGTTTTCAGTCCAGCCTCTATTTTTTCATGGGTGTATAGCAAGGATTTTGCAGGTTTTCAGTCTGATTGCCATTTTTAGAAGACTGGAGAGTTTCTACAAATATGAAATAGGTGACTAATATATTTTATGGTAGAGCCATATAAGTTCATATTATCCACACACATCACATAATTAATACAGTGTTTTGGTATGACTACCTCATCGACTACCTCATTGACTTGAACACTACACTCAGTTCTATTCAGGAGAGGTTATAATATATTTATTACTGCACACAAATTTAATTGTAAATTTAAAAAAATTATATTGTGTTTATGGTTGACTATAGGCAGCAAGATGTTATAGTGCATATAGTGCAATAGAACATTGGGCCAGGAGTGAAGAAGACCTAAGTTGAAATCTAGTTTCAGATATACATTATCAAGATAATGGCATCAACCTCCCAGCGTTTTTGTGAGGAAAAACTGAGATAATATTTGTAAAGAACATTGAAAACCTGAAAATACTATATAAATGTTACACTGCTACTGCTACATCTACTACTACTACTATTACCACTACTACTGCCACCACCACCACCACTACAACTACTATTACTACTACTACTACTTTTCTTCTTCTTCTTCCTCATCCTCCCACTGGAGTGTTTTCAATAAAGAACAATTTTCCATATACATATTAATTACTCTAGCATTATCCCTGTGTTCAGATTTTTCTATACATTTTTATCACATGACTAAAGTCAAGAGTGCAGAACTAAATTTGTTTGATAATCAACAGAGGTGACATGAGTATTATGGTTCATTCAGATGCCTTTTTCAGTAATCATCATATCAATAAAAAATTGCTCTTGATATACATAGGGTTTTTTTTTCCACTTAAGTCAATTTAATGTTATTGTTGTTTTTAAGTATTTATAGATTTGGGGTGTTATTAGCTATGAACGCTTTGTATACAGCACGTAAATAATTTTGAGGAATCACCTGTCATTCTTATAATTGATGCCAAAGTCAAGAAAGATAGAATCAATCAAGCATCAAAGAGGAAGTTGGTAAAGTGTTTTCCTAGTCATTTATATACCACTGCAAAACACTTGAATCAATGATGGGATGTTATCCCAACTTACCATCTTCCAGTTTTTCAAAGAAACTAGTTTCTGTCATCTCCTTAATGTTTTCAAGAGGCAAATAAAGAGTATGTCAATAACCCAACAATAAATATAAAGTAACCAGCCTCCCCAGTGTTGTCCAGAATTTAATGAGCTGAGGGGGAATCAGGAGTAGAACAGGAGACATTGGGCAAATGTTGAACCCAAAAGGAGAACTGAACTATGCTAGAGAACACAGATATAAAGAAGGACCATCAATCAGTACCTCTAGGCTTCTCAGACTAGAAGACTTAGGTTGAAAATACTAGTAGCAAATAGCTTTTAAAAGAATTTCCAAGTAAAGATCTGTTCTTTCCCCAGCTTCCCTCCTCTTCATTACTAGACATAATTAAGTGTTCTATTTGTTTCTTTACTCCAACATGTCTAGTAATATGTGGTTTTACTTCAGCTGTAAAGAAATCAGGTTACTGACAAACATAAATATTAATTAAATCAGAGAGCCAAGCCTCTGCCTTAATGTTAGGAATTTTCATAATTGATCATAATTGTGCTCACAACTTTTCTTTTAATATACACTTCAGAAAGTAACAAAAGAAGAGGTATCAGTATGCACCTGCGAGGCCATTATATTAACCTTAGCCTAAAAGAAATGGGGAAATTTTTGTAATAGAATATTGTTTTCAGTAATTTAATTATGTCCGACCCTTCATGACTCCATGGACCATATTATTCATGGAGTTTTCTTGGCAAAGATACTACAGTGATTTGATATTTCCTTCTCCAGTGGACTAAGGCAAAGAGAGGTCAAGTGACTTGCCTAGGACCGCACAACTAGTGAGGGTATGAGACTGAATTTGAACGCAGATTTTCCTTTTCCTTAGCCCACCACTCTACAAATGTGAAAGGCAGTGTACCAGTCATTAGCACCCTTAACATGTAATTAATTTTACATATATATTTAATATAGTGAATATAAGTTTGGAATAAGAGTCAGGATAGGTGAGTTCAAGTCTCAGTCCTTCTAGCTATTAGTTGTTTGTTATTGGGCAAGTCCCCTAACTAATCAAGGGCTTAATTTTCTTTCCTATAAGTTGAATTGAACTGTTCAACTATTAAGTAGTTCATCTGTTGGTTTGGGGATGGCTACCCCAAGAATGTGAAGACTTCTGCTAGTGGAATGGGAGTATGGAGACAATTTGTTCCAATGGACAGGAACGTAGCTAAAGCAGGAATTATAGAAAGCTTAGAATAAAAGATGTAAAAGACATGCACTATATCATGGTCCACAGGCAATCATCTTGACTTCTGTGTTTCCAATGGGCTTAAATGACTAGAAGACAGGGTGAGGCTGGTAACTTTGTGCAACTTTTTCTCACTTAAATATGGTTCACTCACAAACCAAAATACCACCCATCACCCATTATTACGGTATTGGTCCTCTTCAAAAGTGAAAGATGCACAACAGATAAACTAAGTGATCTTGAAGTTCATTAGAGATTTAAGTTTGTATATTTTGGAATTGTGGTGAGTATCTGCTTCCTTTTGTTTAGAATCTAGAAATGAATGATGGGCATAATAAATCTTCACTGGAAAAGTTCTTTGTTAAAATAATTGAGACTGAGCAAAGACAACAATTACCCATAAGTATGGAGATGATCATTTGAGCCCATTTCTTTCCTTACCTTGAAAACAGAAATATTCTAGTCAATAGAGGAATTGATTCTGAAATTCTGCATGAAAACTCCTTATTGCATCAGATCATTCCACTTTTGGACAGCTCTAATTGTCAAGACATTCTTTCTGACATCATAATGAAATTGGCTTCTTTGTATCTTCTATACATTGTTACTATTGCTACTTTCCGGGATTACCAGAAATAATTATAATACTTTTGTATTTGACTGCCCTTAAACTTCAAGGTGACTACCATGTCCCTCCTAAGCTTTCTCTTCTCCAGCTAAATATCTTCAGGCCCTATTCAAAAGTACACTTCAAGCAGATAAACAAAATTTTTCTGAAACCTCTTAGAGAGGAAGAGAGAAGAGAAGAAAGGAGGGGAAAGTTTTGGAGAGGAAAGGAGATAATTGGAGAGGAAAGAAAGGTTTTGGAGAGGGTAGGATGATGAGGGAAGGACAGTTAGGATGCGGGGGAGCAGATGTGCACCAAAGTAAAAAGCATGGGGGGTACTGAAAATTCAGGGAACATTCCATTCCATGAAAATACTCCTCAAGGCATATCTTACCTGGCTATAAAAGTCCCTTACAGAGGATGAAAAACACAGTAAGGAGCTCCCTGCTGCTGCTTTAAAACTTTTTTTTTTTTTATCCTTGTGTTTCAGCAGCTTCATAGTGCAAGCCAAGTGACAGATTGTAGTGGTTTCCAAAATGCTTGAAAAGCACAGCAGAAATGCTGTAATGTGTTAGTCCATCATAGAACCACAGTCATAATTGCCTGTGTGCTTATCTCTGGTTTCACATTAGAAAAATATAGACAGAAGCAGACATTCACAAATTTGCTCAAAGTGTGTTCACTGAACAACTTATTATTCCTCTGTACAATATACAAAATAAGCTCATTAATTACATTTCAACAGTAAAATAAAGCAAGGACCACAATTGTCAAAACAATCTTTCCAATCCCACTGCTAGGTTCACAGCAAATAGACTTTTATTTTGATCTGGCAATCAGAAACTTATTGTCCCTAGAAACTACGGATGCCATGAATATTTATTTTGATCACTTTATTTTGTAGAGTTTTTCAAGTTGCAATGTGCTCAGCTTTTAATAGCTTCAAAGCAGCTTCCTCTTAGCCTTTGTGCTTTTGAAATGGTTGCTAGGCTGTTTCCTACCAAATAGCTTTTGTTAATCCCCACTGTATCATTTGTTATAGAGCTGTGTTTAATCTGTTCTTTAATTGAGTAGACTGAGTGTGTCTTCTTAAAATGTCACTTTGTATATATAGTCACTGAGTTGCATTTCTTTTCTTTTTCACTGACACCTCGAATTTTTGCTTTATTTTAATTCTCTTTCACTTCTTATAGGACATATTTGCTTCAAAGGACAATATAAATTTACTGTAGTGAAAAAGCAAAGAGACAAATTTGGCATTATTTCTTGGACACATTAATTGAAAAGGTAGAGTAGATTAAGCAAACACTGTTGTTCATCCTTCTTTTCAGAAGAGGCCCGACATCACTGATAATATTTTGAATTGTAACATGAATTGTACTTAAGTGAGGCAGAGTTACACAAAGTCATCAGCCTCATTCTTTCTTCCTGAGTCCTCAAACTCCAGTGGTAGGGCTGAAATCAAGATAACTGGCTATATAGTAGATTACTTTGTTGTCTTCAATGTCTGATCAAGCCATAAGTACTCCACAGAATCTGCTTGAGCATCAAAAGTGGCATAAAGAAGAAAAGAAAATCAGCAGAAAAGTCACCACCTCTGTCCAGAGAAGGTAGCACAAATGTCCATGTCCCATCATATTTGGCTGAGTCCACTTATAGTTCTGTTGGCCACTGATGTTTAGCTTCACTAACTTGAAGTCTATAAGAATAACTTCTGAAGAAAAACCATAGACATATATTTTTTCTCCTTATACTAAAGAAAGGAACAAAAAGTTTATCTCTTTTTAAAATTAAATTTAATTAGTTTATTTGTTTTCAGTTTTCAACAATCACTTCCTCAAGTCTTAAGTTTTCTTCCCCTCACTTTCTCTTTCCTCCCAGAGATGGTATGCAGTCTTATATGGGTTCTACACATACATTCTTATTAAACACATGTTTACATTATTCATATTGCATTGAAGAATTCAAATGAATGGTAGAAACCATGAAAAACAAAACAAACAAAACATCACACAAGAGAAAATAATCTGCTTCATTCTGTGTTCCAATTCCATAGTTCTTTCTCTGGATGTGGATAGCATCTTGCCTCAAGAGTTGTTTGGGAATGTTTTAGGTCCTTGCATTGCTCTGAAGGGCTTAGTCTATCAGAAAGAGACCTCACACACTGTGGCTGTTACTGTGTATAATGTTCACTTGGTTCTGCTCATTTCACTCAACATTAGTTCAAATGAGTTGTTCCAGGTTTTATTGTGAAGTTCAACTGTTAATCATTTCACAATAGTATTGCATTGCATTCACATACCATAACTTGTTCATCCATTACCCAACTGATAGGCATTCACTTGAATTCCAATTCTTGGCCACCCCCGAAAGAGCTGCTATAAATATTGTTGTGCAGGTGGGATCTTTTTCCATTTTTATAATCTCTTTGGGATACAGACCTAGAAGGGATAACACTGGGTCAAAGGGTATGCACATTTTTGTAACCCTTCGGGCATTGTTCCAAATTGCTCTCCAGAATGATTGGATCAGCTCACAGCTCCACCTACGATGAATTAGTGTTCCAGCTCTCCCACATCTTCTCCAACATTTATCATCTTCCTGTTTTGTCATGTTTACCAATAAGACACAGGTGATATGGGACCTAAGAGTTGTTTTGATTTGCATCTCTCTAATCAATAGTGATTTAGGACATTTTTTCATATGACTATAGACAGTTTTAATTTCTTCTTCTGAAAACTGCCTATCCTTATCCTTTGACCATTTATCATTTGGGGAATGACTTGTGTTCTTGTACATTTGACTCACATCTCTGTATATTTTACAAATGAGGCCTTTATCAGAGAGAGAAGTTGTAAAAATTCTTTCCCAGTTTTCTGCTTCCCTCCTAATCACGGTTGAATTGAGTTTGTTTGTGCTAAACCTGTTAAATTCAATTTAATCAAAATGTTTGGTCATATATGGCTCCATTCTCCATAAATCTGAGAAGTACATTATCCCTTACTTCCCTAATTTGTTTATAGTGTCAGTCTTTATATCCAGATGATGTACACATTTGAACTTTATTCTTGTGTATGGTGCCAGGTATTAGACTATGCCCAGTTTCTGCCACACTGTGTATTTGTCAAACAGTGAGTTCTTATCCCAGAAGCTGAAGTCCTTGGGTTTAGAGAAGAGTAGATTGCTATATTAATTGACTACTGTGTGTTTAGTAATTAATCTATTCCATTAAAATATTTCTTAGCCAGAACCAAGTGGTTTTGATGTTTGTTGCTTTATAGTACAGTATGAGATCTGTTAGGGATAGGCTGCATTTTCTAGAATTTCTCTTCATTAATTTCCTTCATATTTTGAAACTTTTGTTCTTACAAATGAATTCTGAGATTTTTCTATCTCTAGAAAATGTTTTCTGGTAGCTTGATCATTATGACACTGAATAAATAAATCAATTTAGGTTGATTTGTCATTTTTATTATGTTAGCTTGGCCTATCAATAAGCAAATGACGTTTGTTTCAATTAATTAGATCTGTGGGGGCAGAGCCAAGATGGCAGAGTAGAAAGATGCACATACACATAGCTCCGAACCCACAACACATAGAACGGTTACAGGGAAGTAACTCACGGCGAATTCTGCACCCAGAGGCCGTGGAACATTGGAGCGAGGGAGATTTCTGTTCTGGAGAGACCTGCAAACCTCTCGCGGGGGGTCCTTCGCGCTGCGGACTGGGTGCGGGGACTGGGAGCTGAGTGCAGCCCTGCTGTGGTCACGGCACCGAGAGGAAAAGATCCGAACGGGCTTCAGGGATGGGATCTCCAGCGGCCACGTGGGTCCCTCCACCCACAGAGGGACCTGCAAACCTCTCGCAAAAGGTCCGTCACCTGCAGATGCGGAGCCCAGTCCAGACCTGCTGCAGCCACGGCCACGGCACCGAGAGAAACAGATCCGACCAGGCTTCAGGGATGGGATCACCAGCAGCCACACAAGTACCTCCACGCACAGGTGACGGGGGTCGGTGAGAGAGTCTCTTTGGTGGGTCGAGAGGGGAGTGGGGTGCCCCCATAATTCAGGCCACCCCCGGGAGGTAGAAGCTGAGAGGCGGCTGCAGACCGGGGCTTCCCAAGCGGGCGGGAGCCTGAATCCATTGTGGAAGGTCTGTGCATAAACGCCCTAAGGGAAATGAGCCTGAGAGGCGGCCCTGCCCCGACCTCACCACCTGAACTTAATCTCACACTGAATAGCAGCCCTGCCCCCGCCAAAATGCTGTGAGGCTGGGAAGCAGCATTTGAATCTCAGACCCCAAATGCTGCCTGAGAGGATCAAGAGGCGAGGTGGGTGTGAGGAGAATATTCAGAGATCAAGTCACTGGCTGGGAAAATGCCCAGAAAAGGGAAAAGAAATAAGACAATAGAAGGTTACTTTCTTCGAGAACAGACATTTCCTCCCTTCCTTTCTGATGAGGAAGAACAATGCTTACCATCAGGCAAAGACACAGAAATCAAGGCTTCTGTGTCCCAGCCCACCCAATGGGCTCAGGCCATGGAAGAGCTCAAAAAGAATTTTGAAAATCAAGTTAGAGAGGTGGAGGAAAAACTGGGAAGAGAAATGAGAGAGATGAAAGAAAAGCATGAAAAGCAGATCAGCTCCATGCTAAAGGAGATGCAAAAAAATGTTGAAGATATTAACACCTTCAAAACTAGCCTAACTCAATTGGCAAAAGAGGTTCAAAAAGCCAATGAGGAGAAGAATGCTTTCAAAAGCAGAATTAGCCAAATGGAAAAGGAAATTCAAAAGCTCACTGAAGAAAATAGTTCTTTCAAAATTAAAATGGCACAGATGGAGGCTAATGACTTTTTGAGAAAGCAAGATATCACAGAACAAAGAGAGAAGAATGGAAAATGGAAGATAATGTGAAATATCTCATTGGAAAAACAACTGACCTGGAGAATAGATCCAGGAGAGACAATTTAAAAATTATGGGACTACCTGAAAGCCATGATCAAAAGAAGAGCCTAGACATCATCTTTCATGAAATTATCAAGGAAAACTGCCCTGAGATTCTAGAACCAGAGGGCAAAATAAATATTCAAGAAATCCACAGAACACCGCCTGAAAGAGATCCGAAAAGAGAAACTCCTAGGAACATTGTGGCCAAATTCCAGAGTTCCCAGGTCAAGGAGAAAATATTGCAAGCATCTAGAAAGAAACAATTCAAGTACTGTGGAAATACAATCAGGATAACACAAGATCTAGCAGCTTCTACATTAAGGGATCGAAGGGCATGGAATAGGATATTCCAGAAGTCAAAGGAACTAGGAATAAAACCAAGAATTACCTACCCAGCAAAACTGAGTATAATACTTCAGGGGAAAAATTGGTCTTTCAATGAAATAGAGGATTTTCAAATTTTCTTGGTGAAAACACCAGAGCTGAAAAGAAAATTTGACTTTCAAACACAAGAATGAAGAGAAGCATGAAAAGGTGAACAGCAAAGAGAAGTCATAAGGGATTTACTAAAGCTGAACTGTTTACATTCCTACATGGAAAGACAATATTTGTAACTCTTGAAACATTTCAGTATCTGGGTACTGGGTGGGATTACACACACACACATGCACACAGGCACACATACATAGAGACAGAGTGCACAGAGTGAATTGAAGAAGATGGGATCATATCTTAAAAAAAAATGAAATCAAGCAGTGAGAGAGAAATATATTGGGAGGAGAAAGGGAGAAATTGAATGGGGCAAATTATCTCTAATAAAAGTGGCAAGCAAAAGACTCATTAGTGGAGGGATAAAGAGGGGAGGTGAGAGAAAAACATGAGGTCTACTCTCATCACATTCCACTAAAGGAAAGAATAAAATGCACACTCATTTTGGTAGGAAAACTTATCTCATAATACAGGAAAGTGGGGGATAAGGGGACAAGCAGGGTGGGGGTGATGATAGAAGGGAGGGCATGGGGAGGTGAGTGCAATTCGAGGTCAACACTCATGGGGAGGGATAGGATTAAAAGAGAATAAAAGTAATGGGGGACAGGATAGGATGGAGGGAAATATAGTTAGTCCTATACAACACAACTATTATGGAAGTCATTTGCAAAACTACTCAGATTTGGCCTATATTGAATTCCTTGCTTTCCAAAGGGAAGGGGTGGAGAGGGAGGGAGGTAAAGAAGGTGGAACTCAAAGTGTTAGGATCAACTGTTGAGTAATGTTCTTGCCACTAGGAAATAAGAAATACAGGTAAAGGGGTATAGAAAGCTATCTGGCCCTACAGGACAAAAGAGAAGACGGAGACAAGGGCAGAGAGGGATGATAGAAGAGAGAGCAGATTGGTCATGGGGGCAATTAGAATGCTTGGTGTTTGGGGGGGGAGGGGATAAAAGGGGAGAAAATTTGTAACCCAAAATTTTGTGAAAATGAATGTTAAAAGTCAAATAAATAAATTTAACAAAAAAAATTAATTAGATCTGACTATTTTTGTGAAAAGTATTTTATAATTGTGTTCATATAGTCCCTGGGATTGTTTTCACAGTTAGCCTCCCAATTCTTTTATAGTGTCCACCATAACTTTAAATGGGATTTTTCTTTCTATCTCTTGCTGTTGGGCTTTGTTTGTACTCTAAAGAAATGCAGATGATTTATGTGTGTTTATTTTGTAACCTGTAACTATATCAGTTATTTTTTATTTCAAGTAGTATTTTACTTGATTCTCTAAGATTTTCTAAGTGTACCATCATATCTTCTGCAAAGAATGATAATGTAGTTTCTTCTTTGCCTATTCTAATCTCTTCAGTTTCTCTTTCTTCTTTTGTTTTTTGCATTTTTTATTATTTTTATTTGTTTTCAATATTCTACAATCACTTCCATATATCTTAGATTTTCCTCTCTTTCCCTCCTTTCACTCTTCTTCTCCCCTCCCTCCCTGAGGTGACATACAGTTTTATATAGATTCTACATATACATTCCTATTAAATACATTTTCACCTTAGTCATGTTGCATAGAAGAATTAAAATGAATGGGAGAAATCATAAAACACACTAAAACATAATAGAAGAGAAAATAATATGCGTCATTCTGATATCTTACTGGAAATGCATCTAGCTTATTCCCATTGCATATAACACTTGCTAAAAGTTTTAGGTACATACTATTTATTATTTTATGGAAAGTTCCATTTATTCCTATGCTCTTCAGTGTTTTCAATAGGGATGGGTATTGGATTTTGCCAAAAGCTTTTTCTGCATCTATTGAGATAATTATGTGGTTTCTCTTAGATTTGTTGTTGATATGATCAATAATGCTAATAGTTTTCATAATGTTGAACCAGTCCTGCATTCCTGGTAAAAAGCTTACCTGATCATAATGCATTATTCTCATGGTAAGTTGCTGTATTCTTTTGCTAAAATCCTATAAAATATTTGCATCTATATTTATTAGTAAAATTGGCCTACAATTTTCTTTCTCTGTTTTGATGCTTCCTGGTTTAGGTATCAAAACAACATTCATATCATAGAAATAATTTGGGGGACCCATTCTTCCCCAGTTTTCCCAAATGGCCTATAAAGTACCGGATTTAACTATTCTTTAAATGTTTGATAGAATTCACTTCTAAATTCATTCAGGCCTGAAGATTTTTTTCCTAGGGAGTTCATTGATAGCTTGTTCGATTTCTTTTTCTGAGATGGAGTTACTTAAGTATTCAACTTCCACTTCTGTTAATCTTGGCAATTTTTAAAAAAATCATCCATCTTATTTAGATTGTCAAATTTATGGGCATATAGTTGGGCAAAGTAATTTTTAATTATTGTTTTAATTTTCTTCTCATGGGAGGTGAGCTCACCCTTTTCATATTTGATATTGGTAATTTGATATTTTTCTTTCTTCTTCTTAATCAAAATGACCAGAAGTTTATCAGTTTTATTGATTTTTTCATAAAACCAACCCTTAATTTTATTTATGAGTTCAATAGTTTTCTTAATTTCAATTTTATTAATCTCTCCTTTGGTTTGCAGTATTTCTAATTTGATATTTGCTTGTGGATTTTCAATTTGTTCTTTTTCAAGCTTTTTCAGTTGCATGACCAATTCACTGATTTCCTCTTTCTCTGTTTTATTCATGTAGGCATTCAAAGTTATAAAGTGTTCCCTAGAGAACAGCTTTTGTAATATCCCATAAGATTTGGTAGATTGTCTCCTGATTGTCATTCTCTTGAATGAAGTTGTTGAATATTTCTCTGATTTGTTGTTTAACATATTCATTCTTTAGCATTAGATTATTTAGTTTCCACTTAATTTTTGGTCCATCTTTCTATGACCATTTAGCACATATAATTTTTATTGCATTATGATATGGGAAGGATGCACTGACTATGTCTGTCTTTCTGCACTGGATTGTGAGGTTTTTATGACCTAGTACAAGGTCACTTTTTGTATATGTGCCATGTACCTTTGAGAAAAAGGTATATTCCTTTCTATCCCCATTCAGTTTTCTCCAGAGACCTCTCCTATGTACATTTTCCAGAGTTTTATTCACCAGCTTAACCTCTTTCTTCTTTATTTTCAGGTTAGATTTATCAAGTTCAGAAAGGGGGAGGTTGACATCTCCCACTAGTATGGTTTTACTGTCTATTTTTCCTGTAACTCTCTTAACGTCTCTCCTAAGAATTTGGATACTATTCCACTTGGAGCATATATGCTTAGTAATGATATTGCTTCATTGTCTATGGTGCCTTTTAGCAGGATATAGTTTCATTCCGTATCTCTTTTGATTAGATCTATTTCTGTTTTTGCTTTTTCTGAGATTAAGATTGCTACTCCTTTTTTTTTTTTTTTTTTTTTTTTACATGGGCTGAAGCACGATAAATTCTGCTGCAAACATTTCCCATTACCCTGGGTGTATCACCCCTTTTCAAATGTGAAATTTCTGTTTCCGGGAGCCAAGATGGCAGAATAATTGGTAACTGTTATGTCCCTCCCTTTGTTGACCTTGATCAGCCCAGAGATAATCTCCCTGAAAAAAAACCCTGGAAAAGTGGGAGCAGCAGAAGGGGTAAACAGACTCTCAGCTGGAGAGGCTAGAAAGATCATTAAGGAAGCTTCCTCTTGCTGTGGCCAAAGGGGACTATTGCAGGATCAGAGCTGTCCCAGACAGTCCCACCTCGACAATCCAGGAGAAGATCATGAACCCCAGGGGGGTGAAGCCAGTAACTGCTAATACTAGAACCCCAGGGGTGCCTCAGCACCCCAGTGGAATCGAGAAGACACTAGCACAGAAAACTGAGCTTGCCTATGCTCTAGCTCAGCAGAGGAGCCTCCTGCATCCAGATGACCCCTGCCCCACACTTAAGAAGCCACCTGCAGGGTAACTACTGTGAAAACCCCAAATGAGCTAAGCTTCCTTTTCTTTCAAACACCAGCCAGCTCAGCACCGGGTATGCTGCAGCATTTCATTTCTAGATGAAAGAACCAGAGGTTACAACACACAAAGCCTCAAGTTTTAAGCACAAAAACTGTGAGAATGTGCTTCCTGTGCTACAGATGCAGAAATCTACCTTAAAAGTCAGGAAAAGGGTTATTATCATGAGTAAAAAGCAAAGCAAAAAAGAAACACCATAGAATCTTGCTATGCAAATAAGGAATCAAACACAAATACCAGAGAGGTTAGCATTGAGACTGTACTCCCATCTAAAACTTCAGGAGGGCATATAACCTAGTCAGAAGCACAAAGAGTCTTCTTAAAAGAGCTCTGGAAGGATTTTAAAATTCAAATTATAGAAATAGAAGAAACACTGGCCAATGATTTTAAAATTCTGAAAAAGAATTCACTAAAGAGAACACCTCCATAGAAAGAAAAATTGGACAAAAGGAAAATGTAGTACAAAACCTAACTGGTGAAAATAACTCCTTAAAAGGAACAACTGGACAGATGGAAAAGGAAATGCAAAACTTAACTGAAAAAAACAATTTGATAAAAAATAGAATTGAACAAGTAGAAGTTAATGAATCCAAAAGACATAAAGAATCAGTCAAACAGAACCTAAAGAAAGAAAAGATAGAAGAAAACATAAAATATCTAATTGGAAAAACAACTTACCTGGAAAATAGATCCAGGAGATAAAATCTAAGGATTATTCTTCTACCAGAAAGTCATGATGAAAAAAAGAGCCTGGATAATATCATCCAGGAAATCATCAAGGAAAATTGCTCAGAAGTTGCAGATTCAGAGGGCAAAATAGTCATTGAAAGAATCCACATTCACCTCATGAAAGGAACTCCAAACTAAGAACACCAAGTAATTTGATTGCCAAATTCCAGAAGTATCAAGTGAAGGAGAAACAGCCAGAAAGAAACCATTCTAATATTGAGGAGCTACAGTCAGGATAACACTGGACCTTGAAGCTGCTGCATTAAAAGATCAAAGGAATTGGAATATGATATTCCATAAGGCAAAAAAGCTGGGACTACAACCAATGATTAATGACCCAGCAAAGTTGTGGTAATATTTCAGACAAGGAGATGGACATTCAGTGAAGTAACTGATTTCCAGACCTTCTTGATGGAAAGGTCAGAACTCAATAGAAAATTTGACCTTCAAACAGAGTTCTCAAGAGAGGCATAAAAATGTAAATGGGGAAAAAAGAAGAAAGAGATATACATAGATAAGAGAAGTGGGTATAAGATAAATGATGTGATGATAAAAATGTATTTTAAGGATGTCAAGGGATTGTAATGAGAGATGTGGAAAGGAGGAGGCAGGAAAAAAAAAAAACAAATTCCATCACAGGAAGAGGCACAAAAAAAAATATTACAGGAGAGAGAAAGAGGGGAGGGAGATAAGTACTGTTTGAGAGATCCTCTCATCATATTGGATTCAAAGAGGGTACAACAAACTTAGGTAATTATATAAATACAACTAACTCTTTAGGCAGTAGGAGGGAGAAGGGAAAGAAAAGGGAGGGGAGGCCAAATGGGAGGGAACAAGTAGTAAGGGAAAGGAGGATGAAAAGGGAGGGGGGCTGAAAGAAAGAAGGGAAGACTGAGGAAGGCCCTGGTCAAAAGTTAAAACTCTATTGCATATGGGAATAGAGAAGGGAGAACTAAAAGTATAATGAAGGGGAAAGGCTATGGAGGGAAAGACAATAATAGTAATCATAACTGTGAATGTGAATGGGGTGAACTCTCCCATAAAACTGAGATGGATAGCAGAATGGATTAAAAACCGTAATTTGCAAGAGTATGGACTATCTGTGCCCAACCTATGTTAGAACATCCAAATCTTTCCAGGCCTCTCTGAAGTCTTCCTGTTCATCATTTCTAATAGTGCAATAGTATTCCATTACCTTCATATACCATAATTTTTTCAGCCATTTCCCAATTGCTGGACATGCGCTTGATTTCCAGTTTTTGGTCACAAAAAAGATGGCTGCTATAAATATTTTTGTACATGTGGGACCCTTTCCCATTTTATGGTCTCTTGGGAATACAGTCCTAGAAGCAGTATTACTGGGACAAATGGTATGCATATTTCTGTAGCTTTTGGGCATAGTTCTAAATTGATCTCCATAAAGGTTGGATCAGTTTACAGCTCCAAGAATGCATTAATTAGTCTTCCAACTCTCCCACATCGTCTCCAACATTTATCATCTTCCTGTTCTGTCACGTTTGCCAATATGATAGGGATGATGTGGTACCTCAGAGTTATTTTGATTTTCATCTCTCTAATCAAAAGTGATTTAGAGCATTCTTTCATATGAATATAGATATCTTTAATTTCTTACTCTGAAAATTGCTTGTTCATATACTTTGACCACTTATCAATTGAAGAATGACTTATATTTTTGTACATTTGTCACAGTTCTCTATATATTCTAGAAATGAGGCCTCTACAACCGACATTAGCTGTAAAAATTCTTTCCCAGTTTTCTACATTCCTCTGAATTTTGGTTGCATTGGGTTTGATTATGCGAAATCTTTTCAGTTTAATGTAATCAAAACTATTTATTGTGCTTTTCATAATGTTTCCTTCACTTCTTTGGTCAAAAATTCTTCCCTTCTCCATGAATCTGAGAAATGCACTATTCCTTGATCAACCAATTTTTCCATAGTATTAATCCTTATACCTAGATTGTGTACCCATTTGGATTTTATTCTTGGGTATGATGTCAGGCATTGTTCTACGTCTAGTTTGTGCCACACTTTTATTCACTTTTGTAGGCAATTTTTGTAGAATGGTGAATTCTTTTCCCAGAAGATGGGTTTTTGTTTTTTTGGGTTTTTTTTTTTTTTTGGAGTTTATCAAACAGTAGATGCTATATTCATTCTCTACTGTGTCTTGAGTACCTAGCCTATTCTACTTGTCTACCCCCTCTCTATCTTAGCCAGTACCAAGTGGTTTTGATAATTGCTGCTTTACAATACAATTTGAAATTTGGTAGCACTAGGCCACATTCCCTAGTATTTTTTTTTTCATTAGTCCCCTTGATATTCTGGACCTTTTGTTCTTACAGGTGAATTTTGATAATATTTTTTTTCCAACTCTACAAGATAATGATCTGATAGTTTAATTGGTATGGCACTAAATAAGTAAATTAATTTAGGTTAAATTGTCATTTTTATTATATTGGCTCTGTCTACCCACGAGCAAATAATGTTTTGCACTTACTTAGATCTGACTTTATTTGTGCAAAAAGTGTAGTTGTGTTCATATAGTCCTTGCATTTGTTTTGGCAGGTAAACTCCCAAATATTTTATAGTGTCTACCCTAGCTTTAAATGGGATTTCTCTTTCTATATCTTGCTGTTCAGCTTTGTTACTAATGCATGGAAATGTAGAAGATTTGTGTGGGTTTATTTTGTAACCTGCAACATTGCCAAAGTTGTTTATTATTTCAAATAATTTTTTTAAATGAACCTCTGTGATTCTCTAAGTCTATCATCGTATCATCTGCATAGAGTGATAACTTAATTTCTTCTTTGTCTATTTTAATTCCTTCAATTTCTTTATCATGTCTAATTTCTATAGCTAACATTTCTAGTACCATATTGAATAATAGTTGACAAGGGTAATGGATATGCTTGTTTCACCGCTGATCTTATTGGAAATACATCTAGCTTATCTCCATTGCATATAATGCTTGCTGATGGTTTTAGGTATATACTGCTTATTATTTTGTGGAAAGTCCCGTTTATTCCTATGGTCTTCAATGGTTTTAAGAGGAATGGGTGTTTTATTTTGTCAAAAGCTTTTCTTCATCTATTGAGATAATCATGTGGTTTCTGTTAGGTTTTTGGTGATAATGCTAATAGTTTTCCTAATATTGAACCGGCCCTGTATTTCTGGTATGAATCCTACCTGATCATAATGTATTATACTTGCGATAATTTGCTGTGTTCTTTTTGATAAAATCTTACTTAAAATTTTTGCATCTCTTTCCATATATATAATTTTCTTTCTCTGTTTTGTCTCTTCCTGGTTTAGTTATCAAAACCATATTGTATCATAGAAAGAATCTGAAAGTACTGTTTCCTCCCCAATTTTCCTAAATAGTCTGTATAATATTGGAATTATTTTTTCTTTAAATGTTTGATAGAATTCACTTGTAAATCCATTTGTCCCTGCTGAGCTTTTCCTACAGAATTCATTGATGGCTTGTTCAATTTCTTTTTCTGAGATGGATTGCTTAAGTATTCAACTTCTTCTTCTGTTAATTTGGGAGCAATTTCTATTTTTTAAAATACTCATCTATCTCATTTAGATTGTCAAATTTGTGGGCATAAAGTTGGACAAATTAATTTCTATTCATTGTTCTAATTATTTCTAATTATTTTTTTAATTTCCTCTTCATTGGAGGTGAGTTCACCCCTTTCATTTTTTATTTCTTCCTCTGAAAACTGCCTATTCATATCCTTTGAGCATTTATCAATTGGGGAATGACTTGTATTGTTGTACATTTGACTCAGTTCTCTATATATTCCAGAAATGAGACTTTTATCCCCAAGATTAGCTGTGAAAATCCTTTCCCAATTTACTATGTCTCTCCAAATTTTAGTAGCATTGGGTTTGGTTGTGCAAAAACTTTTCAGTTTAATGTAATCAAAGTTATCCATCTTGCATTTCATAATGCTTTCTATCTCTTCTTTAGTCAAAAATTATTCCCTTCTCTATAAATCTGATAAATGCACTATTCCTTGCTCCTCCAATTTGTCCATGGTATCAATCTTTATACGTAGATCATGTACCCATTTGGACTTTATTTTTGTGTAAGATGTCAGACATGGGTCTGTGCCTAGTTTCTACCACACTGTTATTCAATTTTCCCAGCAAATTTGGTGAACAGTGAGTTCTTATTCCAGACGCTGCAGTCCTTGGGTTTATCAAACAGGACGTTGCTGTATTCCTTGCCTACTGTGTCTTGAGTGCCAAGTCTATTCCACTTTTCTACCCTTCTGTTTCTTAGCCAGTACCAAGTTGTTTTGATAATTGCTGCTTTATAATACAATTTGAATTCTGGTAGTGCTAGGTCACCTTCCCCAGGATTTCTTTTCATTACTCCCTTTGATATTCTGAACCTTTTGTTTTTCCCCATGAATTTTGGTATTATTTTATCCAGCTCTAGAAAATAATTATCCCTTTCTATTCCCATTTAATTTGGTCCAGAGATCTGTCACATCTTCATTATCCAGAGTTCTGTGCACCACCTTAACTTATTTCTAGTTTATTTTGAGGTTAGTTTTATCAAGTTCAGAGAGGCAGGTCCTCTCTGAACCTGCCTCTCTGAACCTGAAGAGGTCCCCCATTTGTTTTGTTTTGCTATATATTTCTTCCTGTAAATCCCTTAACTTCTCTAAGAATTTAGATGCAATATCAATTGGTTAATATATGTTTAGTAATAGTATTGCTTCATTATCTATGGTGTCTTAGAGCAGGATGTAATTTCTTCTCTTTTTTCTTTTGATTAGATCTATTTCTGCTTTTGTTTTGTCTGAGATTAGGATTGCTATCCATGCTTTTTTTTTTTTTTACATTAATTGATGCATAATATAATCTCTTCCAACCTTTTATCTTTACCCTGTATATATCCCCCTCTTTCAAATTTGTGTCTTGTAAACAACATATTGTTGGAATATGGTTTTCAATCCATTCTGCTATGTGTCTCTGCTTTATGAAAGAGTTCATCCCATTCACATTCACTTACGATTGCTATCTGTGTCTTTCTCTCCATCCTATCCCCTCCCTGATTTTGTTTCTATTTTTCCCTTCCCCTCCATAATACAGTTTTATTTTTTACCACTGCCTCCTTCAGTTTTCCCTCCCGTCTATTAACCTTCATTCCTTTTATTACTCCTTTCCTTTACTACTTCTTCTCTCTCTTTTTAACCTCCCCTTCCTTTTCTCTCCCCTCTCCCCTTCTGCTGCCTCTAGGGGAAGTTAGATTTCTGTATTTAACTGAGTATGTTGTTCCCTCATTGAACCAAATTAGAGAGAAGTAAACTCAGTCTATGCTCATTCCTCTCCCCTCTTTCCCTCTATTGTAATATATTTTTGTGCCTCTTCCTGTGATGTCATTGACCTTTTTCTGCCTCCTCCTTTTTTCTCTCATTACAATCCGTTTGCAAACTTTAATAACATTTTTATCATAACACCAGCTAATTTACACTCACTTCCTCTATTTCCGTATATCTCTTTTAAATGTCACAATAAATATACAATTATGAAGATTAACACAAATTGGTTTTTAATAGGGGGGTGGGGTCAAGATGACAGAGAAGAAAGAGGGACCTGTAGAAGTTCCCCCACATAGTCCATAAAATACCTGTAAAAATGACTCTAAACAAATTCTAGAGCAGCAGAAGCCAAGACAGCTTGGAAGGCCAATAGGAAAGGTCTATATCACTAGAAGGGACAGGACCTGGAACAGGTGTCAGGGTACCAGCAGCAGCACCAGTTCCCAGATGGCTTAATCCACAAACGCTATAGACAGCTTCAAAGGTCAGTGACAAAGCTTTTTCATATGTGTGAGAAGGGAACCTGGTTGGCCCTGGAAGCAGCAGCCACTGTAGTGGCAGTGTCCATTTTTTGAGCCCTTTGCCTAAAGCCCGTAGGGGAATTGAACAGCTGATCTGATCTCAGCCCTGAGAGCAGTCCTGGAGTGAGGAGGAGGAGTGCCGTCCTGGTGGAGTTGGAGGCAGCTGTGGAGAGGGAATTCTACTCACGGATTCTGGAAACAAAATTTCTGTTTGCTCCCAGACCAACGAAGAGGCCAGAAGAAGAGTAAACTCCTCTGCCTTTATTGTGCCACCTTAGAAAAACTGAGAACTTGCAGGTCCCCAGAGCATACCATCCTCTTGACAAAGTGATCAAAAGTCAGATAATTGACTGGAAAATGCCCAAAGAAGGCAAAAAAATAAGGCTTTAGAAGGTTTCTTTTTGGGCTAACGGATATTTTCTTCTATCCCTTCAGATGAGGAAGAAAACTGAATATCATCAGAGGAAGTCAAGACTTCCAAAACCTCCAAAATAAATAAGCAGTGGACTCAGGCCATGGAAGAGCTTGAAAAGGGAGTCAATAGTTTTCCAAAGGAGATTCAAAAAATGCTGAACACAATAACGCCTTTAAAAAGAGGCTAACTCAATTGGCAAAAGAGGTCCAAAAAGCCAATGAGGAGAAGAATGTCTTAAAAAGCAGAATTAGCCAAATGTAAAGAGAGGTTCAAAAGCTCACTGAAGAAAATAGGTCTTTAAAAATGAGAATGGAGCAGATGGAAGTTAATAACCTTATGAGAACCCAAGAAATTACAAAATAAAATGAAAAGAATGAAAAAATAGAAGATAATTTTAAATATGTCATTGGCAAAACAACTGACATGGAAAATAGATGCAGGAGAGAAAACTTAAAAATTATGGGACTACCTGAAAGCCATGATCAAAAACAGAGCCTAGAGGTCATCTTTCATGATATTATCAAGGAAAACTGCCCTTATATTCTAGAAATAGAAGGCAGAATAAATACTGAAAGAATCTGCCAATTACCTCTTGAAAGAGATCCGAAAAGTGAAACTCTTAGGATTATGGTAGCCAAATTCCAGAGTTCCAAGGGGAAGGAGAAAATATTGCAAGCAGCCAGAAAGAAACAATTTGATTATTGTGGAAATACAATCAGGATAACACAAAGTCTAGCAGCTTCTGCATTAAGAGATCAAAGGGATTGCAATATGATATTCCGCAAGTCAAAAGAACTGGGATTAAAGCCAAGAATCACCTACACAGCAAATCTGAGTATAATACTTCAGGGGAAAAAATGGTCATTCAAAGAAATAGAAGATATTCAAGCATCCTTGATGAAAACACCAGAGCTTAATAAAAAGGATGAGGCAGGAAAAACAAAACAAAACAAAACAAATTCCATCGCAGAAAGAGGCACAAGAATCAAAAGAAGTATGAAAAGGTAAACAGGAAAGAGAAATCATAAGTGAACTTCTAATGTTGAACTTTTTACATTCCTACATGAAAAGATATTTGTAACTCTTCAGAGTTTTCTCAATATGTGAGTAGTTAGAGGGATTACACACATGTCTATTCATACACACATATATGTATATAGATATAGATATTTATAGAGAGAGAGACAGCACAGAGTGAGTTGAATAAGAAGGGATGATATCTAAAAAATAAAATTAAAGGGTGAAAAAGGAAGATATTGAGAGGAAAATGGAGAAATGGAATGGGGCAAATTATCTCTCATAAAGTAGGCAAGAAAAAGTTTTTTTCAATAGAGGAGAAAAGGGAGGAGGTGAGAGGGAAAAAGAGAAGCTCACTCTCTTCATATTTGGCTTAGGGAGGGAATAACATGCTTACTCAATTTGGTATGAAAATCTATCTTTCAGTACTGGAAATTAGGTGAGAAGGGGACAAGTGTGGTCAGGGGATGATAGAAGGAAAGGCAAATCAGAGGAGGAAGTGATCAGAAGTAAACACTTTTGGGGAAGGACAAGGTAAAAAGGGAAAATACAATAAATGAGGTGGGGCAGGATAGGATGGAGGGAAATATAGTTACTCTTATATAATATGACTGTTATGGAAGTCTTTTGCAAAACTACACATATATAACCTATGTTGAATTGCCTGCCTTCTCAGTGATGAAGGGTGGGGAGGGAGGAAGGGAGATAAGTTGGTACTTAAGTTATAGGAATGAATGTTGAGAATTGCTTTTGCATACAACTGAGAAATAAGAAATACAGGTAATGGAGTAAAGAAATCAATCTTACCCCACAAAAAAGTGAGAAGATGGGGATAAGGGAAGAAAGGGGTGTGACAGAAAGGAGGGCATATTGAGGGAAGGGTTAATCAGAATGCAAGGTCTTATGGGGTGGGGGAAGGGAGAGATGAGGAGAAAATTTGTAAGTTAAAATTTTATAGAAATGAATGTTGAAAACTAAAAATAAATAAACATTAAAAAAATTTAACACATATCATCCTTTCACATAGGAATGTAAACAGTTTGCTTATATTGATTAACAAATTCATTTTCTCTCTTTATCTCTTTGTGCTTCTCCTGAATCTTGTATTTGAAGATCAAAGTTTTTATTGAGTTCTGGCCTTTTCCCCAGGAAGGTCTGGAAATCCTTTATTTCATTTAATGTCCCTCTCCTTGCATGAAATACTATGCTCAGTTTTGCTGGGTAATTGATCTTTGTTTCTAGTCCAAGCTCCTTTGTCTTATGGAATATCGTATTCCAATCCCTCTGATCCTTTAATGTAGAAGCTGCAAGGTCCTATGTGCTCGTGGGTGTAGTTCCTTGATATTTCAATCATTTCTTTATGGCTTCTTACAGTATCTTCCCCTTAATTTCAGAATTCTGGAATTTGGCAGCAATATTCCTTGCTGTTTTCAATTTGGGATCTCTTTCAGGAGGTGATCTGGTGATTCTTTCGATGAGTATTTTGGCCTCTGTATCTAGGATTCAGGGTAGTTTTTCTTAATGATAACTTGGAAGATAGTGTCCAGGTTCTTCTTTTCACTATTTTTTTTTTCAGTAGACCAATAATTCAGATACTTTCTCTCCTGTTTCTTTTTCCCAGGTCACTTGTTTTCCCAATGAGATATTTTACATTTTCTTCTATTTTTTCATTCTTTAGATTCTGTTTGACTGATTCTTGATGTCTCATGGAGGCATTAGTTTCTACTTAACCAATTCTAATTTTTAATAAATTATTATCTTTCATTAACTTTTGAACCTCCTTTTCCATTTGTCCAATTGTCCCTTTTAGGGAGTTATTTTCATCAGTTGGCTTTTGTACTTCCTTTTCCATTTGTCCAATTTTCCTAGTTAGATTTTATGCTTCTCTATCCATTTACCTAATTTTCCTTTTTTAAAGAGCTGTTCTCTTCAGTGATTTCTTTTTTTATTCATTTTGTCAATTTTATTTTTAAAATTCTTGGCCAATTTTTCTCCTACCTCTCTAATTTGTCTCTTAAAATCCTTCCTGAGCTATTTCAAGATACTTTTTGGACTTGAGACAAGTTCATATTCCCTTCTGAGCCTTCACATGTGAGTACAGTCTCAATGCTGACCTCTTCTGTACTCATATTTTGGTCTCTTTCCCCACAGTATGATTCTATGTTCTTTTTCTTGCTGGTTTTCTTCTTGCTCATTCTTATTGTCTTTTTCCCAAGGTACTTTGTCCCACATTCTTTATGCTGAGAACTCCCCATATAGTAACATAGGCATGAAAATATATATGCAAAGACATATATGTAATGTATTCCTTCTATAGGTATTTATATGCATGTATAGCTTATGGTATGCCATGTGTATATGTATACATCTAATATTTACATGTAATATCTATAAAAACAGCATATTTTTAAAACATTAAGTATTCACTATGTTCAAGGTACTGAAACAATGGTTACAAAAATTTTTAGGCATCATGGTACAATGGATTCAAGAGAATTAAGCTTGAATACTCTTTTAAAAATATTTTTAATGGGGCATAGGATCAGTTATTTTTCCTCAGCTTTTAGGTCAATTGGAAATGTTCTTAGGAAATGACATTTCTGCCATATTGTTCATGTGAGTTTTTGTTTTTCTTCTAAAGTGTCCTTAATAGATTGTTTTTATGGGCAAAAATTTCTCATCACAGATGAAATGGGAATTTTAAAGTGTTATCTAATCCTAAACCCAAAAGTTGTTTGGGACGATAGATGACAAATTAGCACAAGACACTATCAATCACAAGAAGAAAGGCTTTCTGGGTGGCTTTTATTCACTGACCTAAGCTAGATATATTGACTTGAAATCTTGTCTATGAACCAAAGACAGATTAGACTGTTCTCATGAGGTGCAAACTTCCTAATCACTATGCTTTTTTAGATGGAAGCTGAAGACCTAGAAAATGTTCTTAAAATGTTGAAACTCAGAAAACTTCAGCAGAGATATCAGTAATCACAAACCCAGTGCAGACAGTCAATTGATATGATGGAATCAAAAGATAGAAGTAGAAACCAGAAACATAATATTAACATTGACAATGACAGTCCTGTAGCATTGGAAGTGTTGAGTTACCCTGGCAATTATGTGAACTTATCATAGGTGTTACCTAGGTGTATGATCTCTATCTGGCAAGCTAGATATAGAGTTCCTTGAAATATGCCTGTTTATATATGTTCAAAAATAACGTTTTTTCTACATATTTTTCCGTCTTACTATGTTCCACATTTCATATGTTCTTGGTACAAGAGACCTCCCCAAATGGTGATGTAGTAATGTATGGAATAGTTCACTTTTTTAAGACACAATATTTTTAACAATTTTATAGTATATGATGTGATTAAATGTCTTTTGCTTGATCTAATTTTTTTCTTACCAGCTGGTTAAAAAATCAATCTCGACTCATCTTCAGTGGTTTTGGGTGTTGGCCCATAGAATACATTGCACCTGGAGCTTTTTCTACAGATAGAGGAAAAAGTCCCCATATAGGAGATAAAAAATAAAGTGTGAGAAGAATTTAGGAGAAATAAATTCTGAAATGGAGAACATTGCAGTGAGGAATATATATGCTTAATTTCTGAACTAATGAAATGTAAGCATTTTTGCTGATCTTGAAAAAGGTGCAAAACTGGGAGGGAGGGAGGGAGGGAGAGAAGTTGGAACTCAAATTTTTAAAAACGAATGTTGAAAATTGTTTTGTATGCAATTGTGTAATAAGATATACGGGCAACGGAGTACAGAAATCTATCTTGCCCTAAAAAGAAAATGGAGACAAGAGAAGGGATAGGTGTGATAGAAGGGAGGGCAGATTGGGGGAAATGGTAATCAGAATGCATGCTGTCTTAGGATGGGCAGAGAAGAGAGATGGGGGAAAAATCTGAAACTCAAAATCTTGGTGAAGTGTCTGTTGAAAACTAAAAATAATTTAATCTATCAAAAAAAAAAAGTTGCAAAAATAGGCTCAGGATGAGGGCATGTATTCAGCTTTGCTTTTTCTTCAACCTTCCACATACTAAATTTGAAATTTAGAGCATTCCACATGCAGAGCTGCAAGGACCTCAGAATACATTAAGTCAAAACCCATCATTGTACAGATAGCAAAACTAATCCCCAAGGAGGGCAAGTAACCTATCCAAGATCAGCTAAGAGCACCACACAAAATGCAGTGGGTCAGGTCAAGGGCAGGGTCATTTGACTCCCAGTCCTGTCCTTTTCGTAAGTGCTAAAATGTTGCTCATTTTCTTTCTTTTTTTTTTTTTTAGGGTCATTTTATTTATATATGTTTATTTTAATTTATTTTTTATTTATTTTTAATTTTTTTATTATTTATTTTTAACACAGTTTATAACAGATAAAGCAATTCAAACTTTCGGTCAGGTGATACTTCTTTTTAAAGCATTTGCAATATAGACCACAAAAGAAATTTTAAGCATTAACCAACTGAGACACAAAAAAATATTTCTGTTACTCCTCTGGATATCTCTGGGGGGAGAGTCTGACCAGACTTTGGAGGTGTAAAATCCAGTGGGTGACGGACTTTGACGGATTCGGAGCCCAGGCTGGACCGGAGGGTCCACGGGAGGGATCTGTTCCGCGGGGGTAAGACCCCGGCACACAGCGCAGCGCGGTCAGTGCGGCAGGGCGGAGGGGACCAGAGGAGCCCGAGAGTGGCGGGCGAGACCAGCGGAGCAGGAGATAAGCCAGGCCGAGCCGGCGAGAGCCGCTGAGTGCCAGACATCAGCGCAGCAGCCCTTGAAATCTTCAGCCTGAAGACAGACTTCGGTGGGTCACTACTTGAACTTCCAGGAACTGGGATGGCAGAGTGATCAGTAAGTGCTCTCTCCTCCCCCCTGATGACCCTGAGGGAACCATAAAATTCTTCCCCAGATTAATCCTGGATCAGCGGGAACAGCAGAAGGGGGCAGGTGGTCTCATAACACCAGAGGCTGGAAAAGTGGCAAAGGGGGATTCTTCCTACTGTGGTGGAGGCGATCTGGAGGGACAGATGACCCAGGGCAGAGAAAATTCTCACTGAGACCCAGGCAAGCCTCAGAGCCGGGAGACGAGCCCCAGGAGGGGTGGGAACACGCGTTAGCTTCTAGGCGTGCCCCAGCCCTCCAGGGGAAAAGGGAAGACAATAGGGAAGCTGGGATTACCATCCCCTGACCCTGCCTTTGCCTCAAGTCAGCTGAGGAGATAGCCTGAGAACAGACCACACCTCCCACACACCTAACAAGCTAACCCCAGGGTTGATTGGGGAAACAAAAAACAAAAGCCTGCTTTTAGCCCAGACACACATCAACTCAACTTAAAGATCTGTACCTTCTGACTGAAAGAACCAAAAGCTACAACACTCAGCCAACATCATGAATCGGAAAAAGCAGACGAAAAGTGAAAAAACCATAGAATCTTTCTATGGGGATAAGGACCAAAACACAAACACCAAAGAGGTTAGAGCTGAGACTGTACTTCCATCTGAAACCTCAGATAGGACTATGAATTTCTCGCAAGCACAACTAGATTACCTGGAACGTCTGAAGAAGGATATAAAAGAAAAACTGGCCAAAAAATATTTATGTTACTAATTTCACAAGCTCTTGACCTAATTGTCTCCACAGTATTACTCAGAATTAAAGGACCCTAATTTGTTGTTGGTCTAAAGTCCTATGCCTAATAGCTTAATTTTAGACAACCTCGGAAGTTCTGCTACACATAATCTATAATTGAATAGATCTGGTATTAAGCTAACAAACATTTTGACTATAGGAATTTGCCACCAATAGTAAGGACATTGCAGGGATATAACATCTCCCCAACTTCAATTCAATTCCAGGCAGGATTAGATTATCCACTTGCATTCAGTCAGGCTTAAACTCTGCCAAGTGTCATTGGGGAAATTGAGTCAGGAGAATCCTACCTCAGCCCATGCTGAACAGCCGCTCTCCCACCCTTACTGGCATCATGTATTGGAGGCTCAGATAGCCTTTCTTGCTACCCATACCTGGAGTTAGACTCAGAAGAACAGTCATTTAATAGACCCATAGCATCTAAAAATAGCAACTTCCAATAACCAGGTTTCAAATATGATTATAGTTTCACTTTGGCTAAGGAACATCTTTTGAGGCAAGCCTTAAATGGCTGACATGCCTTTCTATACATGTGCTAGTTCCTGATTAAATGGTAATCATAAAATCAAATTTACCATTAAAACCTTGACTTTTCCATCAATGCCAAATTTTACCCGAGGTTACCTTCCTGTAGGAAATTTAGACTGACATTCATTTCTCCAAAAAAAAGATGTCATTGATTTATTCTCAGTAATTAATTCAGTCTATTGTTTTAATACTAATTGTTTTTACCTCATTGTGTAACATGTCCAATTTTTCTCCCCATCACTCCCCTCCCCCTGCTTCCTAATACCTTTCATTCTGATTATTTCTTCGCTCAATGTGCCCTCCTCTCCATCATATCCCACCCCTCTCCTATCCCCATCTTCTCTCTTATCTTGCAGGACAAGATAAATTTCCATACCCCTATCTCTGTAGTTCTTATTTCCCAATTACATGGAATAAAAATTCTCAACATTCATTTCTAATACTTTGAATTACAACTTCTCTCCCTCCCTCCTTCCCTCCCTAGCCCCAGTAAGAAGGCAAACAATTCAATACAGACTAAATATGTGTTCTTTTGCAAAAGACTTCTATAATAATTATGTTGTGTAATACTAATTATATTGCCCTCTTACCTACCCTATGCCCCCTTATTTTCCCCCCTACAACTGATCTTGTTCCTTCTTGAAAGTGTTTATTTCTAGTGACTCCCTTCTCCCATTTGCCCTCCCTTCTAACATTCCCCTGGCTCCACTTGTTGCCTTCTCTCCTACTTTCCTGTGGTGTGATATAAATTTTCATATCAAATTTAGTGAGCAGGTTGTTCCCTCCTTCAGCCACATGTGGGGAAAGTAACTTTATTTTTCACCTTCTCCCCTTCTCCCTTATCTCCTCCATTGACTAAGATTTTTCTTATCTCTTTTATGAGTTATAGCGTGTGCCATTCCATTACTCCCTTTATCTTCCTTGAATTTTCCTCCTTCATCCCTTAATTTTTATTTTATTTTATGTGTGTGTGTATCATCTCCTCTAATATAACACACCCTGTACTCTCTATGTGTCTATGTGTATGTGTGTGTGTGTATGTATCTCTCCAACTACCCAAATACTGAGAAAAGATTCAAGAGTTAAAAATATTTTCTTTCCATGTAGTGATGTAAACAGTTTAGCTTTAGAGAGTCCTTTATGATTTTTCTTTTCTGTTTACCTTTTCATGCTTCTCTTAATTCTTGTCTTGGAAAGTCAAATTTTTAAATACAGATCTGGTCTTTTCCTCAACATGAATTCTTGAAAGTCATCTATATCACTGAATGACCATTTTTTTCCCTTGAAGTATTATATTCATATTTTCTGGGTAGGTGATTCTTGGTTTCAATCCCAGTTCCTTTGACTTCTGAAACATCCCACTCCAAGCCCTTCGATCCCTTAATGTTGAAACTGCCAGATCCAGTGTTATCCTGATTGTATTTCCACAGTACTCAAATTGTTTTTTTCTAGCTGCTTTCAGTATTTTCTCCTTGATCTGGGAACTCTGAAATTTGGCCACAATATTCCTAGGAGTTTCTCTGTTTGGATCTCTTTCAGGAGGTGATCAATGGATTCATTCAATATTTATTTTGCCCTCTGATTCTATAACATCAGGGCAGTTTTGCTTGATCATTTCATGGAAGTTAATGTCTAGGCTCTTTTTTTTGATCATGGCTTTCAGGTAGTCCTATAATTTTTACATCATTTTTCCTGGATCGGTTTTCCAGGTCAGTTGTTTTTCCAATGAGTTGTTTTACCTTATCTTCTATTTTTTCAAATTTTGGGTTTTGTTTACTAACTTCTTGCTTTAACTCATAGTCATTTGTTTCCCTGAACTTGATTCTCTCTTTCAACGAATTATTTTGTTCAATGAGCTTTTGCAACTTCTTCTCCATTTGGCTAATTCTGCTTTTTAAAACCTCCTTCTCCTCATTGGCTTTTTGGACCTCTTTTTCCAATTGAGTTAGCCTCTTTTTAAAGCTGTTATTTTCCTCAGCATTTTTTTGGTTCTCCTTTAGTAAGCTGCTAACTTGTTTTTTAAGGTCTTCTACTACCAGAGCACAATTTAAGTTCTCTTTGGAGGCAAGGGCCTTAACTTCCTCTGACAGTATGTCTTGCTCTTCCTCATCTGAAAGGATGGGGGGAGACACCTGTTCCCCAAGAAAATAACCGTCTATGGTCTTTTTTTCCCCTTTTTTGGGCATTTTCCCAACCACTTACTTGACTTCTGAGTTTCCTCTTCACAACCACCTTGTCTCCAGTTTGGCCTAGCCAGCACTTGGGGGCTGAGATTCAAATGAACTGCTCCCTAGCTTCAGGGGCTTTTGGCAGGGGCGGGTCTGCTATTCAGTGTGACATTAAATTCATCTGCTGAGGTTGGGGCAGAGCCGCCACCAGTGGCTCAGTTCACTCAGGAGATTTACAATGAGACCTTCTACAATGGATGCGGGCTACTGCCTGCTTTGGGAGCCACGTCCACTGCTGCCTGTACTGATGCCTCCTGAGCGGGCCTGAGTTATGGGGACACCCCACTCCCCTCTTGGCCAGCCAAAAATACCCCCTCACTGACCTTTGGCGCATGTAGGTTGAGGGATCTGTGTTGCTGTGGGAGATTCTGTCCCTGTAGCCTGCTCAGATCTGCTCCTCTAGGTGCCATGTGGCCAAGGCAGGGCTGGACTCCGTTCCATGTCTGGTGCATGACAAACCTTTCCCATCGGTTTTTTCAGGTCTCTCTGGAACAGGAATCTCCTCCACTCTGTTGTTTTGTGGCTTTTACTGCTCCAGAATTTGTTGAGAGTTCTTCTTTACAGGTATTTTATGGGCTGTGGTTTAAGAACTAAGCTTATGTGCTTCTTTCTACTCCACCATCTTGACTCCTCCCACTCATTTTCTACAGATGATTTTCTCAATTGTTAGAGTTGCTTTAGTTATATAATAATTTCATCATAGGGTTAAATCACTCTTTTGTGGTTTACTTGGATCTTTTAAAGATTTAGACCATAATAAGTCTTCAACATATTTTCTTATAAAACTAACTATATTTTAGACAAAATTATTCTTTTTAAACATTAGAATTAATTGCATAATTCCTATGATTATTTTCTCCACTGTATAATGAGCTTTCCCATAAATGCTTAGAGTCAGAATTATTTCTGATGATGCTTATACGGTGCCACGTACAAAAGTGACTAAAAACCCTTACTTTTAGATGCTCACGTACTTTAACAGTTCAATGATCTATGATTTTCTTGGTTTAACTCATTCCTTTAGGGATGCAGACTGAAAATAATGGAAAGAATGTCCTAGAACTAGACCACTGAGTAGTTTGTGGCCTTAAAGGAAGTTTAACAAATGAAACAGAACAGTAAAGTATTTTATGACAAGGTATAAACTCACATCACATATTTAAAGAGAAACTCAGGGTAGGAACACAGAGGATGTGATTGGGTCCTTGGACATTAGCCCTAGAACCATATTTCTCTCCAACCCAAAGACTCAATCTCTGGCAATAACTCATGAGTGGACCCAGTGAGGAAAACTCTCTCTCCCTGTTAGAAGAACAACCTGACCTGTGTTAGATTTCCCTTGTATGAATATTACTATCTTGTACCAGGAGCACTATCATGTACATGGTTACCATGTACAATTCAGAGGTCAAGCTATAGACATCAACTCTTGATGCTATGTTGTAAAAACAGGACTCCTGTGCTAGTAGTGAATGATGTCCAAGTTACTGAAGCTATATGTTCCTTTTGAGCTGACACATTCTTCATCCCACCCCACACCATTTAATTAACATACTTGCCACACAATTCACTTTGCCTTGCCTATATAAACCTCAGCATTACTCCTGTTAGATTGAGAGTTTCCTTAAGAACTCTTCCCACTTTGTTAGTATTATAACCAACTTTTTGTCATTTGACTGGAGATTGTTTGAGTCTGTGAATTCTTTCCAGAAGACTCCATCCTCAACCTCAGGATTGTGGGGTCCCTGTACTCCTAAATTGCCTTAGAAAGAAAGAAATGTATCAGGGCTGACAGAATTTCAGATAAAAGTGGGAAAAGAATACTGAAATGGACGGACCAAGAAAAAGCACAGGTAAGAGTCAATTGGGAATTTTGAGAGTGTCTTTATTAACCGGGCCAGCAGCTGTCTCATGGAAAAACCCAGAGGAGGCAGCCCCGAACTAAGGTGTGTGTGCCTTTTAAGCATCTCAGCACTTCCTGGTACAGCCTTGCGGTTTTAACAGCAAACATATTCCATAGAACAGTTTTGACAGAGGCTCAAGTTGCTACTAGGCAAGGGGAAACAATAGAAAGTGGTTGGCTATGCAAGGGGGCACAACAGAAAGTGGCTACTAGGCAAAGGGAGGCAGCTGCTAGGCAGGGAGGGGCCCAACCCTGCCTAGAAACTCAACAGACATTTCTCAACCCAGGGGCTACGGGGGGAAAATAACGTCCACTTCAAATACCACCAGGATTCTCTGCGTAGGGCAGTTTGATGACACAGGCCATTCAACGACTCAGGTGATAGGCATGGATTTTATAACTATTGTTTAACAAGCTTACAGAAAGGGGGAAATTTATTGTTCATGTTTTTGATTGGTTTCCTGTTTCTGATATCTCATGCAGCAAGATACTGTAAACTGGCTGTCAAGACTTCCATTGCATAGAATTGAATGATCCAGTCACAGAACATTCTAGAAAAATATAAGATTTTCAGCAAAGAGCCAACATGATAATCAATTACCTTAAACTTAACTAGCTTAATTTTTCACTGGCTGAAATGAAATAATCATGAACTAATATTTCAAGATGCTAGAAATGCTCAAGTATGCTTTCTGGTGGCATAACTCTTGAGAATCCAGGATTACATCCTAGATTTGGTGAGATATCAAAGTAATGATAATAGAGGATTGAAATAGGAATAGACAGAAGCTAGGCACAAGAGTCCTAGACTCAACATTTTTTGAAAAAGTTCAGTGCCAATTAACTGATGATAACTATTACAGCAGAGTGCAATTAGTTAATAACTTAGAAGCTCTACAAATATTGCTCTTGTGATTAAAAAGTCAACAAGAAGACCTATGTAATTTTTAATTTGGATATTTTCCAGAGCAAAAAAGCAACTCTCTGCTATGGATATAAACAATGTTATTCAAAGCAGTTAAGAAACTCTGGCGAGGTGTGATATGTTAACACTTTCTTTTGGCACTCTCTTTATATTTTAAATTTTTCTTGCTGTTCATTCTTTTTCAATTATATCTGATTCTTCATTACCTCACTTGGGATTTTCTTGGCAAAGATACTGGGATGGTTTGCCATTTCCTTCTCCAGCTCATTTTACATATGAGAAAACAGAAGTAAACAGGGTTGAGTGACTTGCCCAGGGCTGCACAGCTAGTAAGTGGTTAAATTCAGATTTAAATTCAGAGAGATGAGTCATCCTGATGCCAGGAACAGCACTACATCCACTATACTACCTAGCTGTCCCATTTTGACTATGGCCTCTTATTTCTCGATCCTTCTTTATACTTCACACTTACTAAATTTATTCCTTGTTTCACAGTGATTTCCCAGTCCCTCAATCAAATGTATCCCAGACTATCACTCCAGCTCTGGTTTTATTTACCTCTTTCTAATTTTGACCCTAATATTAGCCATTTCACTGTACTGTCCATTATTCTCAAATGATGTTTACCTCTGTCATAAATCCATTCATGTCTTCCCAAACCTCAACCCTAGAATACTCAAATAATATAACTTCCCTAGTCCATTTCTGTGCTATTAAATAATATTAGAGGAAATTCTCTTTTGTCCTCTTAAAAGTAGCTAGGTAACACAGAAGATACAGCACTGCACCTAGAGTCAGGAAAATTTGAATTCAAACGTGATCTGGTGCTTACTGATCATATAATCCTGGACAAGTCATTTAACCTCTTTCTGCCTCCATTTCTTCAGCCATAAAGTGTGGGTAATAATGGCATTGATTTCCCAGAGCTATTTTGAGAAATCAAATGAAATAACATTTGTAAAGCTTAGACATAGTAAGCACTAAAAATGTTTTGTTTTTCTCTTTCCATTTCCCACTTAGAGTCTCTTATATTACTTTTCTCCTGCCTCAGTGAGGACCTTCTTGGATCATTGTTTACTGATGGAGGCTGTTTCCCCTTAGTTCCCTCTTATCTTCTCTTGTTTTACTGTTTCATCTCAAGATTATTGTATGTGGTTTCCCTTCCTTCCTTTTGGTGGGGAATCTAAGTCTAAAGATGGGCTGATGTTGAAAAAGGAACATAACAAAAATTATTAATTTGACATCATGGGAGAATAAGGAAATTGGGAGAAATACTAATACCTTTGTTTGGACTGATAGGCTAATAATACTTGACACCAGCAAAAAGACTTAGCTACTCAATTCATATTATTTTCTCTTTTTGTCTAGTGGAAAAAATGCACTTTGTATTGGGAATGCTATAACAAACATACCTAATATGAGTTGTTATTCAGGAAAGCAAGGATACTGTAATTCAAAACCTTGTTGTATATGACGAATTAAGTCACATGGCCCAATGAATTATGAGGTATAAAAAAAATTAGCAAATTTGACTGCTGAGTTTTTGATAATATACTTTTTAAAAGAATACAGAATGTAGAAAAACTATCACAATAATGAGGGAAAATAGCAATTTTGTCCCAAATTTCAACAGAGTGGAAAGAACAACTTTTGTACTTTACACTAGTGAGCTTGACTTCAGTTTCTGGGGAAATTTCTAGAAAGACTTATCAGAAAGATGACTGGTGGACACCTATAAAAGGAAACAGCCATAAGACATGGAGTTTTAAATTTTCTCTCCATCCCTCACTTTCCCTCCCCAAGATGGCACACAATCTGATATAGGTTCTACATATACATCCATATTAAGCATTTTCACATTATTCATGATGTAAAGAAGAATTAAAACCTATGGGAGGAACCACAAGGGAGGAAGAAAACAAAACAAAACAAGAACAAAAGAGAGAGCAAATAGTCTGCTTCAATCTGCATTCAGACTCCAAAGTTCATTTTTTGGATGTGGACATCATTTTCTATCATGAGTCTTTTGGAGTCTTCTTAGATTCTTACATTGTTTAGAAGTGCTAAGTTAGTCACTGCACAATGGAGCTTTTACAGAGTACAATGTTCTGCTTCTACTCAATTGACTCAGTACGACTTCATATAAGTCTTTTCAAGTCTTTCTGAAGTCTCCCTGGTCATGCTTTCTTAGAGCACAGTATTATCCCATTGCATTCATAGACCACAACTTGTTCAGTCATTCCTTAACTGATGGGCTTCCCCTAAGCTCCAATTTTTTGCCACCACAAAAAAAGTTTTTGTAGCTATGGGTCCCTTTCTCATTTTTATTATCTCTTTGGGATATGGACCTAAAATTGGTATTGCTGGGTCAAAAGATATAGGTTTTTTTGTTTGTTTGTTTGTTTTTAAGTTTTCAACATTCATTTCCACAAAATTTTGAGTTTCCAAATTTTCTCCCCATCTCTCCCCTCCCCTACCCTAAAACTCCAAGCATTCAAATTATCCCTATTACCAATCAGTCCTCCCTAACATCCCTCCCTTCCCTTATCCACATCTCTTTTCTCCTGTAGGGCAAGATAAGTTTCTATACCACATGCCCTGTATTGCTTATTTCTCAGTTGTATGCAAAAACTATACTCAACAGTTGTTCCTAAAACTTTGAGTTCTAACTTCTCTTCCTTCCTCCTTCCCCACCCATCCCCATTGGGAAGGCAAGCAATTGAATATAGGCCATATATGTGTAGTTCTGCAAATGACTTCCATAATAGTCATGTAGTGCAAGACTAACTATATTTCTTTCCATCCTACCCTGCCCCCCATTTCTTCTATTCTCTCCTTCGACCTTGTCCCTCCCCAAGAGTATTGACTTCTAATTGCTCCCTCCTCACTTTGCCCTCCCTTCCATCATTCCCCCACCCTGCTTATCCCTTTTTCCCCCACTGTCCTGTATTGTAAGATAGGTTTTCATCCCAAAATGAGTGTGCATTTTATTCCTTCCTTTAGTCGAATGTGATGAGAGTATACATCATGTTTTTCTCTCACCTTCCCCCTTTTTCCCTCCATGGAAAAGTCTTTTACTTGTCTCTTTTATGAGAGATAATTTTTCCTATTCCATTTCTCCCTTTCTCCTCCCAATATACTCCTCTCACTCCTTAATTTCATTTTTTATATGATCCCATCCTATTCACCTCACCCTGTTCTCTCTGTCTCTGTCTCTGTCTCTCTCTGTCTCTGTCTCTGTCTCTCTCTCTCTCTCTCTCTCTCTCTCTCTCTCTCTCTCTGTGTGTGTGTGTGTGTGTGTGTGTGTGTGTGTGGGTGTGTGTGGGTGTGTGTGTGGGTGTGTATAATCCCACCAACTACCCAGATACCAAAAAAAGCTTCAAGAGTTACAAATATTGTCTTTCCATGTAGGAATGTAAACAGTTCAACTTTAGTAAGTCCTTTATGATTTTTCTTTGCTATTTGCCTTTCTATGCTTCTCTTGATTCTTGTGTTTGAAAGTCAAATTTTCTTTTCAGCTCTGGTCTTTTCATCAAGAATGCTTCAAAGTCCCCAATTTCACTGAAAGACCATTTTTCCCCTGAAGTATTATACTCAGTTTTGCTGGGTAGATGATTCTTGGTTTTAGTCCTAGTTCCTTTGACTTCTGGATTATCATGTTCCATGCCTTTCGATGCCTTAATGTTGAAGCTGCTAGATCTTGTGTTATCCTGATTGTATTTCCACAATACTCAAAGTGTTTCTTTCTACTGCTTGCAATATTTTCTACTTGACCTGGGAACTCTGAAATTTGGCTTTAATGTTCCTAGGAGCTTGTCTTTTTGGATCTCTTTCAGGAGGTGACTGGTGGATTCTTTTAATATTTATTTTTCCCCCTGGTTTTAGAATATCACGGCAGTTTTCCTTGATAATTTCATGAAAGATGATACCTAGGCTTCTTTTTTGATCATGGCTTTCAGGTAGTCCCATAATTTTTAAATTGTCTCCCCTGGATCTATTCTCCAGGTCAGTTGTTTCTCCAATGAGATATTTCACATTATCTTCCACTTTTTCATTCTTTTGGTTTTGTTTTGTGATTTCTTGGTTTCTCATAAAGTCATTAGCCTCCATCTGTTCCATTTTAATTTTTAAAGAACTACTTTCTTCAGTGAGCATTTGAACCTGCTTTCCCACTTGGCTAATTCTGCTTTTTAAAGCATTCTTCTCATTGACTTTTTGAACCTCTTTTGCTAATTGAGTTAGCTTATTTTTAAAGGTGTTATTTTCTTCAACAATTTTGGGTCTCCTTTAGCAAGTTGTTGACTTACTTTTCAGGATGTTTTTGCATCTCTCTCATTTCTCTTCCCAATTTTTCCTCCACCTCTCTTACTTGATTTTCAAAATCCTTTTTGAGGTCTTCCATGGCCTGAGACCATTGAATATTTATTTTGGATGTTTTGGATACAGAAGCCTTCACTTTTATGTCTTTCTCTCATGGTATGCATTGCTCTTCCTCACCTGAGAGGATGGAAGAAAATATCTGTTCACAAAGAAAGTAATGTTCTATAGTCTTATTTTTTTCCTTTTTTGGGGGAAATGTTCAAGCAATGATTATCACTCACCATCTCATCTTCCCTTCCACTCTAATAGGTATTTTGTGTCTCTTCATGTGAAATAATTTATCCTTTTCTGCCTCTCACTTTCTTCTGTACCCTGGAAAAAGAAAGGAAAGTGATTTAAGAAAATCATGATCTGAAAAGAGAAACTACTAGGTATATAGTAGCCAAATTCCAGAATTCTTGGGTCGAGGAGAAAATATTGCAAGCAGCTAAAAAGAAACAATTCAAGAACTGAGGAAAAGCAATCAGGATAACACAAGATCTAGTCATACCATGTTCCCTTCTCCCCTAGGTAAAAGAGCTTCTCCCTGACCCTTGAAGCTGTCTTTGGGATTTATGGGTTGAGTAATCTGGGAACCTCAGCTGTTACCTGAGATTCCATGCCCCAACCTTCTCTGGTCCTATCCATGCTGCACTGTACTGTCAAAGCCAGGCTGCACTCCACACCCTGTGGAATACACTTTTCCTGTCATCCTTCCAGGCTGCCTTGGGCTGGAAAACTCTTTTACTCTGTTGTTTTGTGTCTTCTGCTGCTCTAGAATTTATTTAGAGTCTTTTTACAGGTATTTTATGGGCCATGAGGTGGAGTTTCTACAGGACCATCCTTTTACTCCTCCATCTTGGCTCCTCCTCCCTAGTGGTATAGTTTTTAAGAATTATAAGCATCATTTTCCCATAAGTACTTTAGCTCTTTTTTAATGTCTTTGTGCTTCTTTTGGGTCTTGATATTAAAATTCAAAATTTTTATTAGTTCTGCATTCTCCTTTTTAAAGGTTGAAATACTTCTACTTCATCGAATGGATATTTTCTCCTTTGATGGATTATGCTTAATTTTGCTGGGTGATTCTTGGTTGTAATCCTAGCTCCTTTGTCTTCTGGAATATCTTGTTATATGCCATACAGTCCTTTAATGTAGCAGTTGCCAGGTCCTGTGTAACTCTGATTGTGGCTCCATTATATTTAAATTGATTCTTTCTGGCCACGTAGTTTTTTTTTTAACCTGATGATTCTGAAATTAGCTATAATGTTCCTTGAGAATTTTATTTTGAAATCTCTTTCCTGAGGTGTTTGGTAGATTATTTTAGTGCCTATTTTGCCCTATTATTCCAGGACATTCTTGAAAGATACTGTTCCTCCTTTTGGCTATGGTTTTCAGGTAGTATAATGTTTCTCCTAAATCTATTTTCTAGGTCAGCTATTTTTGACCATGAGATATTTTACATTTTCTTCCATTTTTCATTCTGTTGAATTTATTTGATAGGCTCTTGATGTCTCATATAGTCATTATCTTCCACTTGCTCAATTCTAACATTTAAGGTATTGTTTTCCTCAAATAGCTTTTGCATTTTCTTTCCCATTTGGCCAATTTTACTCTTTAAGAAATTGTTTTCTTCAGTGGATTTTTGTATCTCCCTTTAAATTTGGCGAATTCTACTTTTAGAATAGTTTTCTGAGTTGTTGATTCTTTATTCATAATTCTCTTGCATCACTCTCATTTCATTTCTCATTCATTCTATTTCCCTTATAAGATTTTTGAAGCTCCTCTTTGAACTCTTCCATGAGTTCTGTTTCTGGGCTTGAGAACATTTCCCATTTGTCTTTGGTGTTTTACCCACAGGTGCTTTGAAATTGTTAGCCTCTTCAAAGTTCATGTCTTTGTCTGCTCTGCTACCATAACTTTCTATGGTCAGATTCTTCTTTTGTTGTTTATTTTTCGTCTTATTTAGTCTTTGTCCTTTCTTTTAAATTTGACCTCTGCTCTGGCTCCCTTGTAGTATAGTTTTTAAGAATTATAAGCATCATTTTCCCATAAGTACTTTAGCTCTTTTTTATCTCTGTGTGCTTCTTTTGGGTCTTGATATTGGAGTTCAAATTTTTTATTTGAAAGTACACCCTCTCAGGCTTCTTGTGCCAGAGGCTGCAGGCCCTGACCATTTACCTGGTGCTGCACTGATGTTGCCCTGAGGTCTATGGGAGATACTTGTATCTGGGGCTGTACTAAGGGGATGGGATAAAGGGTAGCTGGCATTGCTGGAATGTTTTGGTAGCTCTCAATATCATCTGATATTGAGCTAGTCTTACTGGCAATATCTGACATGTGCTGGGGCCCCATAGGGATTCTCTGCATTTCCTAGGGTCGCACTGAAGTATGTGGTGGTCTGGCCAGTACAGGATACCTGTTTGCTAAGAACTGTGCTGAAGCACAAGGAGATCTGTCCTCTGGAGGATGACTGTTTGCCTGTGGCTATATTGAAGCATGTGGTGGTTTTTGCCTTGCAGGTGCCTTGGCTGTGTTAATGCACATTGAAGGATTTGTGGTTGCACTTATTTGCTCCACCACACTAGGGCCCATGATCTCCAACTGGTCTGCTGAGGTGGGACTTGCTGGGATGCTTTCTCTTTTGAATTTCATTCCCCTTTTACCCAAATGAGAGGACCTTTCTTGTGAATCTTCCAAGTTTCTTGAGCTAGAAGATTGTGCTTCACTCTATCGTTTTGCTTGTTCTGCTTCTCCAGGATTTCTTCTGGGGCACTATTTCACAGCTGTTTGCAGATAAATATGGGGGAGCCACAGCAATTTGTTGTTTACTCCTCCAACTTGGCTCCTACAAGAAGTGTCTGAAGTCACTTCTAACCCTCAAATTCTGTCACTCAACTCCCTTACCATATTTGAGGCAGGAGAGGCAAGGGTGTGATTGAAGCTACCCATTTCATTTTTAGAGCTGCTACCTTAACTGGATGAGACTATAAATTTGTTCAGTCACTTCTGAGTGAATACTTTGTTACTCTCTGTGGCCTTATTTTGGGTTTTCTTTGCAAAGATACTATACAGTTTGCATTTACTACTCCAGCTCATTTTATCAAAGAGGAAACTGAGTGAAACAGGTTTAAGCAATTTTCCCAGGGTCACACAGATAGTAACTGTCTAAGTCAGAATTTGAACTCAAGTCTTTCTGCCTGCAAGTCTAGTGTATTATCAGCTGTGTCACCTACTATATCTTAATCTATAGACTATATGCTAATCTTAATCTGTATATTAATAAAAATCCTTGTACTAGGTATTAAAAGTCTTTGAAAGCCATGGGATAAAGTAAATTGATGTAAGACTGGAAGTCTATTCTAATAGTCGGGGGAAGTTAGCCATGGCTCTAGATACCTCTAAATTATCAATCGAACTGAGAAGAAGCTTTTCTAGAACATGGAACGTATGATTGTCCAGCTTGCTCTTAAGGAGGAGTCACCTAAGGAGAAAGAAAAGGCTTTTTCTCAAGTTTCATTAACCAACTCTTTTCCATCCTATCTTGTGATCAGTAGCTACCTTTTCCAGCAATTCCAGCCTCCTCAGCCATAGCTTTGTTATTACCACTGCCACAGTGATCTCATCTCAGTTTGCCAAAACTATTAGTAGGCCTTGAAAGCTGTTATCAACTGGCAAATCAAACTGGCAAAGTTATACATCTCCCACATCTACTTAATCTTGTCTTACTTGATCATGATGTTGTGGCATTGAAGTGGTTTGTCAAATATTTTCTACACCAGTCCTAAAAGAGAAGAGAATCTACTAAGAAGCTGATTACACTTCAAAACCAATGAGTCAGCAAAATTTTCTTTCAGACCATCAAGGAACAAGACCTGAATAACAAGGAAGTAAACTGAATGCAATGGTATAGGATTTGTACTTGGGCAGAATAGTCAATCAGTCATTACTGAAATCACATAAAGTGGCAACTGACAAAACTGAGACCCATTTATATTATTGCACTGAAACCTGCTACTTAGATGAATATGTAAAACCCACCAAAGAATTAGGTAATTATGTAACCAACCTGTACAAAATGAGAGTGGGTACTTGTTTCCAGCACTTCATACACTAAATGGAAAAATGTATTTTGAGGAGCACATCCTTGAACACTGTGACAGCATGAGCTGAGCCTCAGCATGGTTTTCCCTTTCAACTGTGAACTGTGTTTATCACTCCTTATGGTCTCTGAATGCATTTCTTTGTTACTTAGGAATAGTTGGGTGATGCAGAGGATAGGGTTTTGGGTTAGAAGTCAGGAAGATCTGAGTTCAAATCTGGCCTTAGATACCTTCTAGCTATGAGACCCTGGGTAAGTAACTTAACCTTTCTGTGTCCTTCAGTTTTCTCATCTGTAAAATTAGGATAATAAAGCATCTTCCACCTCCCTTGTGAAGTTCACATGAGATAATAATTATGAAGGCACTTATCACAGTCCCTTATATATCGTAGGTGCTGTATAGATGTTTCCTATTATTATCTGACCTTTTTCCATCCTAAAAAAACAATTACCATTTACATATGAAGAAAGTGACAATACTGACAGAACAAAAAATACTTAAATCTGGATGACTAAATGATTGTCAATTCTAAATCTTTAGAGAGAGGTGTACCAACGTGAGCTTAAACCAATAATATTAGACATAGCTGCCCCACTGTACCTCACAGATACCTTTAGAACAATAAAGAGGTGGCATAGTCAGCCTAGTTCTCAGAACTTAATATGTCAGAGAGGAAGTTGGGGTGAAGATGTCTCCAAATTGGACTACACTTTTTAAAATAGTTATTATGTAGTTGAAAGTTTATTACTATGCATCTGAGCAAATGCAATAGACTCCAACCTGGTATTCCTGACTCAAGTCTGCCCTTTCTTCAGTTCATCTTCCTCAGAGTAACTGAGGTAATATTCCTAATTCTCTGTGTCATTTCCTTCTAAATAAATTCAAGAGGCTCCTACTACTTCTAAGGTTAAGTCCAGATTCCTATGTCTAATATTCAAAGTTCATTGCAATTTTGTTTGAACCTACTTTTTTACTACCCTACACATATTCCACCATCCAGATAATCTCTCAATCTTGGATTTTCCTTCACAGCTCACTTAGTTTGCTATTGTCTTGTCTTTCATGGTTTATATTCATACCTGAATTATGCTTCCTAATAATCCCTTAAAATTCCAATTATTTTTTTCAAATTCTAGCTTAAGGACCATCTTCTATAAAAACGTTCCTGATCATGTCAGCTGCTGGTGACTTCTTTAAAATTATCTTGTTTTTATTTTGTAAATATATTGTATATATTTATTAATTCCATGTAGTCTTATCCTAGTCAAATCTAAGCTCCTTGAGAGGAGTGGTTTTTCTTTTGCCTTTTTATCACTTTCCCATAGCACATGCCTGACTTAAAAAGGCATTAATAAATTATATGTAAAGGCTTAATAAATACTTATAAATGGATCAATTTCTTCTTCCTAAACTAGCAAAAAAGAAAATGCTTTAAGTACAGATAATACCCAGAAGTAGAAGCTCCTCTTTCATCCAAAAGTCTTTAGCATGCTTATATAGTCAAAATAGTTTTAATTGTGAAGATCTGAAGTATGCTATTTCCTTAAGTAATGAATTGATAGTCAGAAGAGCCTTACAGTAGATAAAGCAATCTTCAGAATAAATAACAAAATAAGGATATAGCCACGAATTGAAACACACACACACATATACCTACACAATATATGTGTACATATGTATGTATAAGTACATGCACACATACACACATATACACATGCACATACACATGTATGTGTAGGTGTATATATATGATATGTATATTTGTGTGCAGGTATATGTGGGTATATATATATATATATATATATATATATATATATATATATATATGTGTGTGTGTGTGTGTGTGTGTGTGTGTTTGTGTGTGTGTAGGCATATATATATGTGTGTATTTGTGTATCCTATTTATTAAATATCCAGTATTGAGATAGGACAAAAGCTTGGTAGGAGTTTAGAAAAAGAATATAAAGTCTTATAATGAGAGAGCAATTTGGAGGTCATTTGGTACATGCATATATATGTATGTAAACATATATATGTGTGTATGCATATATATATATACTCAATCATAACTGTTTAAAAAGAAAAAAAATTAAAATAATCTGATTGTTTTGGTTAACAATTATTGTTACCCTTTAGTCTGTTTGAATAATTCAAATTTCAATAATCAATCAGCCGTTATGACAGTATGTATATGTGACTTTTAAGAAAAGTGAAAACATAACAATGTTGCATGAACTAAATACAAAAGTTGAAAGTTAAAATGTGTAAGTTCTTATTTCAGTTTAATTCTACTGCTTGCAGACTTTTTCAGTTGCCTAACTTCTCTGTAACTGCTAAGTCCCAAGTGTTTCCATTCTTAATGTAGGGGCTGTTTTTTAAAAGGTCAGCGGTAGAGCCAGAACTTTTCTTAAAAAATCATAGTTCAGGCACATTTTATTTCTCTCACATAAGTATGGAAAAGACAATTCACTTCTTACCCTCCAAATGCATGTATCTCATCATGCATTTTTCTGTGTCTGTCCAGAAAAAAACATTAAGTCTATTTGGTGAGCTAGTGATTACCTGTATTTCATACCAATTTAAAAATCATTATACATTCAAATTGAATAAAAGTAATAAGAGCACAGAGAACAAAATGACCCAAAAAGTGACCCTGATTCTATAAGAACCAAAGGAAGAATAATCATATGTTAAACTTAGAGTTTTTTCAGTCTTTTTCAGAAAAGGAGAAAAAAGGAATAAAAAGGGAAAAAAGAAGCTGGATCTTTCAACTAAGCCTTAGTGATATATTTATAGAGCTTTGAAACTTTCCTTATAGAAAGTTAAGTGATTACAGAAGCAAAATTAGGGTAAAATGCCTATTTTGTTATAGTTTATTATTGTTGCTTCCTTGTTTTCTCCTCACTTCACTTTAGGAAATCAAGAAAATGTTCTCTAACTGATGATTGAAAACTTTCAGAGGATTTGTATTATTTTATTATGATAGATTTTTTTTGCCCAAATCATCATATTGGCTATGCAACTGATACACTCAAATGTTAGAAACAACTTCTTTTCAGACTCCATTTGCTACATATAATCTATCAATACTGTATTGAACTGATGAGCTATCTCAAGACACAGATACTTATTAAAAGCATCTACTCTAAGGGAGAGGAATTATGATCTGGAATGATTAAGGGAACGTTCACCCGAATGAAATCGATTGTTGTTATATTGAAATATGAAATAAACACATAACCATTTGAATATACTTTATATATACTTTGTATATCAATGAATATACTTTTTTAAAAGTTAGAGTTCAATTTTAAAAGCATCCAAAGACTGCAATTTATGTATGGATAACAGGCTTTTATTTTGAATAGTTCATAAGATTTACTACCAGAAGGGACCTTAGAAAACATCTAGTCCAATCCCTTCATTTTACAAATGCGGTAACATTTGTAAATGCCCCTAAACAGGAAATTGTTATGTATATAGAGAAAAGCAGAATTATGATCCCATCACATGCTTTCTGCTTCTACAGGCAAGCTTTTTTAAAGCAAGTTATCCCACTACACTATATCTCACTCTCCCAATATCCCCAATCAAAATGTGATGTGGAATCATAAATTTAGAATTCAAGTGGACATTTGTATGCAACTTGAACAATGCCCTACATTTAAATATGTAGAAACTGAGGTGCAGAGCAGGGAAGTGACTCAACCAAAGTCACACAGGTAGCAGGGGAAAGAATACGCATTTGTACCTCATCTTCTGACTATGCAAATGCAACACGTTTTCTACTATGCTACCTTGAGAAAGTCCATATTTACATCTATGTACAAATAAGTTTCTGTAAGCCTGTGTTGGTGGACTAGAACATTCATTATAGCTGATTTCTCCCATGTATTGAAATGGACTTACAAGTAACTTGATTAGTATCTTTGAATCTTTTAATGGTTCATGTCTTTCTGTAGCGATTGCTTCATGTTATGATAAATCAAGAAATTTTTATTCATTTCCACCACATACATTCATCTAGCAAATGTATATTGGAGAACTGAAGTAAATACTGATGATTTAATTCAAGAATCACTTTTTGCCTAATTAGCTCAGATAACTTGGTTCATTGTTATACTTCATTTTATGTATGTAAACACCCCTATATTCAATCATGTTGAGGATTTTCCTCAAGAGATTTCCAACCACCTGATTTAATATTGCCTCAGTATGTCTAATCCAGTTCTTTGAAGTTAAGTAATACCCTGTTGGAATGTAAATGTGTTCCTGGAGAAAAATAAATGCAAAGCTATTAATGTAGGTTCATTATGTTAAAGTATGTTTTGTTTTTTTTCTTTAAAGCCATGACCAATAAGTGTTCTTAATGTTATTTTCTGGTTCAAAATATTTGTGAAGGGCAAAAATTATAATTGTTTGTATACCTGTGAATTCTTAGATGAATGTCATTCATTTGTCAGTGAGCTAAATATAAAGAGACTTCAAATTAATCAATCATCCTTTGTAATGAATTCTATGGCTTGGTACAAGTATCTTCCCTTTTATACTTTATTGCTATACTATATATTTCCACAGCAGTAGTGCCACAAACTTCAATGGATTTTGCTCACTACTTTGTCAAAAAGAAAAGAAGGTCAGCATGGAAATTCCTAAAACTCAAAAAGCAAATCAATTTTCTAAAGGACTAAATTATCTCAAAACACACCATTTATTAAATACAGTGAGCATCTGTTTAGGTAGATACATAGGAGAATGATGAAATTAACTGAACATGAATAAATATGCTGTAATAATGTTAATAATTATATGCCTGATAGCCCATCATCAGAGCTATCTGCCATTTGTTAGGTCTCCAAATCTTTTTCAGAGAGCTGTGGTGAATGGAAATGGAACCCCTAAACACTCATAATTACAACACAACTCTTAAGTCTAATTCTTAAACTGTAGTAATTGATCCTACAGTGAGATTTATTCTGTAATCATGGAAGGCAATGGCATTTACAACTTGAATAAATTAAAGTAAATGAAGAGGAAAATTGTATTCTGTGTAACATTTAGTTCATTATAGGCTTAAACAACTATGCCAATCCATGTTCATCAATAGAAGTTACAATGCTTGCAGACATAATTGAATAAAAATGTTATCACCAAGAAACAGTACATGTTACACAAGCATAGAAATCATTGCATTATAACTGATCTGTTTTTCTTAAGGGTTTCCTGGCAGTTCGCAACAATATGAATAAATTGCCAATATGACACCATCTCCTCTGTCTTTTATGGAAGTGGATGTACATAGTTGAGTTCTGTTGCTTCTGATTCAGTTAATGTAAACATGTTCTAGCAATGTTATTACTCCTTTATGGCCTACACTGATCATACTGTGCCTATTTCTATGTAGTGCATCTATTAAATTTTAATTCATTTATCTGAGTTAAACTCAAGACTCTTGATAAAATTGGGAGATTGGACTGCATTGAGATTTTAAAAATATCAGAGAGCTTTCTGTGAAACCACTACAGAATACAGGATTGCTATATGCTTAAGGAATAATAGAAAATATAAGTTTATAGAAAATTTCTTTATTATCAATCTTTTAATGAGAGTAGGAGGAAAGAGGTTCTCTTTCACCATAAGAGAGCCTGAAAGAATGGATTCATAAGTATTTTTTTCAAAAGCATCTACTAAGAGTTTTTTGTTAGATAAGTTGAGTGCTACAGAATAATAGAACTGAAGAGAAAAAAGGGGTTTCAGGCATCATTTGGCCCAACCCATAGCTGGAATTGATTCTCTTTTATGATATCCTCCATAAGCAGTCATCTAGCCTGAGCTTCAAGGTCTCCAATCAGGAAAGCTCCCTATCTATCAACATAGATAGTAGTGGTTTCTAGTAATTTTTCTTTTAATCAAATTGAAATTGACCTCACTCTAATTTTAATTAGTTACTTCTAATTCTGCTATCATCACTGACCACCTAGAAGGAACAATTACTCTCCCATGACACAGCCCATCAAAATATGTAAAGACAGGTATCATGACCCCTGTAAATTTTCTCCTCTTTAGATTGCATATGCCTAGCTTTTTCGACTAAACCTCAGATAGTATGATCTCCATCTTGGTTGCCCTCTTCAGGACATATTCTACCTTCATTCCCTTGGAAACTATGGCTTCTTATTCCCTTTGTGCAACTGGAAAAAGGAACATTTACCTTAAGTAACCCCTTGGGGCATCTCCTTTTCTCCAAAGAAATAATTATAAATGAATTGTAATCTATAACACTGGAAGGAGTACTTGAATCAATGATTATTCATATTTCTATAATGTTAATTAGAGTTAAAGATCTTTCCCACCCATAAATAGGCCTCAGGTACCTTTTGTTTATTTCTAATGAGGCACTGGGTCACAAGGGTCATAATGCCCTCTGATTCTGAAAAGTGTATATATATATATATATATATATATCCTGAGGTGAGGTTTTACTTCTGGGATTACTCTTTGGAAGAAGGTTCATGCACCAGATGGAACTCTGGGTAGACATTAAAGAATCTTCTGGCTTTGAAAACTCAGATGTTGGTGTTGATCTCTCTGGTAACTATGTATATATATAAAGGTCATATAGCTTATCTGTATGTTGATCTGTGATGTATGTATTACTTATGGTCAGACAGTTAGAAACCCTGTTTGTTGATCTTTATTCCTCTGCTTGTATTTTCTTTGTTGGTACGTAATTAAAGAAGATTGTTGACCCCTCAAAAATTGCTTTCCATTTAGAAAAGCAAATAGAAGAAGTGGTGCAGCAGGCCCTCCTGTGTATATTAGTATACTATACTAGCTTGATGCTACGGTTTCATGTAATATGATGGAAAGTAATTCATTTCAACCTTCAATCCTGTTTTCTGAGCTAGACAATAAGTTTAATAATAGCACATGACTTTCAAGGTACATACAAAGGTTGAATGAAATGATGTATTTAACATACTTTGCAAACTCTAAAGAACCACATAAATGTCTCTTATTGTAGATTTTAAAAATATTATACTTGTTAAATAGCTAGATATTCTCACAAGTAATTTTTATTTTGGGCTTTAATTTCCTTTTGGTCTTTTGTATTTTACATTTCTCTGTTAGAAAGTATTTCTCTTTAATAGATATTCACAGAATCAAAATGAAGGTTGAATAATTGCATACCCTTTGATCCAGCAATACCACTACTAATTCTGAATCCAAAAAAGATCATAAAAAAGGAAGAGAACTCACATGTACAAAAATATTTATAAGAGCTTTTTTTTGTGGTGGCAAAGAATTGAAATTGTGGATATGTCCATCAATTGGGAAATGGCTGAACAAGTTGCGGTATATGAATATAATGGAATATTATTGTCTTATAAAAATGATGAGCAGATATACTTCAGAAAAACCTGAAGACTTATGAACTAATTCTGAGTGAAATGAACAGAACTAGGGGAACACTGTACACAGTAACAGCAACACTGGACAATGATAAATAATGATAGATTTAGCTTTACTCAGCAACGCAAGGATCCAAATAATTCCAGAAGACTTGGGATGGAAAATGCTATTTACATCCAGAGAAAGAACTATGAAATCTGAACGGAGATCAAACCATACTATATTTTCTTCTCCCTGTGGTTTTTTCTTTTGTTTTGATTCTTCTATCACAACATGACTAATGTGAAAATTCATTTAACATGACTGTACACGTATAACCTATATCAGATTGCTTGCTATCTTGGGAAGGAGGAAGGGAAAGGAAGGATGACTGCAGAAAAATTTGGAACTCAAAATCTTAGAAAAATGAATAATGAAAACTATCTTTGCATGTAATTGGAAAAAATAAATAACTGCTAAGTTAAAAAAAAGAATTTGGATGCTATGAAATAAAGTTGGATAATTAATGTTTTTTTTTCCATGATATCATTTACTACTGTACCATCAGAGGACATAACAAGCTTGTCTCTTCCTCCTCAAACCACACCTAAAAAACAACAACAAAGTCTCATTTTTGTCCTTAGAATGTTTTTTTTTTCCAGGTTCAGGTTCATATTACTATTTTGAGTTCTTCATGTACCCCTTTTTTCAATTCTTTGGATGTGCCACCCTTTTTAAGTATTACTCCATCAGAGAGCTTCCTGTGAAGCCACATTACAATTTTGTATATATCCTCCTTTTTTCCTTCAATGGAATGATTAAAAATTTGTTAGAATTTCATTTTTAGAGCCTCCTCCAAAGTCAAATATGACACATCCAAAATATATCTTTTCAAATATCATTTTTCTGAGCTTTTGGCTGGTTTCATAAACAGTTTTCCTCCACAAAAATTTAATTATTTGCAAATTGAAAAGATGTAATGTATTTTCTAGTAGTAACCTCACAACATATAAATGAGATCAGAGATACATTAACTTCCAAACACTGAAAAAATGCATAAATATATAATATATGATTTGGAAAATTATTCTGTTTCATATAGAAAAATATCAGAATTAAGTATCGGATTAGTTGTCAGCTAAGGAAATCTGTTAAAGTCTATAAGGCTCTTGTCAGAATAATATTAAAAGAATTCCTAATTGAAAGGAATTCTGAAATTTAAATGGAGGTTAGTGTAAGAAACATAAATACATATATAAATATGTATGCACATATGAACATATGTGTGTTTATGTGTATGTATGTATGTATGTATGTATTTCAGCATCTAAGTTCATGAACTCCCTGTTCTATATCCCTGAGACCCATCTTCCAGATTAAGAACTTCTGCTTTTGACATAGTGTAAAACTTAGTGTCATATTTAATGCATCAGAGTCAAGACTTGGAATTAGAGGTCCCTTTCTTCATGACAAGTCCTCTACTCACATCAACATGTTAACATTAAGAATAGAGTGTAATTTTATTTCCCATATCTTTTTTCTCCATAATCTTCTGATTTATCTGCCAACAGTCAACAAAATTCTTTGAAACAGTAAGCATCATATTCCATGGAAATGTATCATATTTTCCAAATAGTTTGTTACCTCCAGCTATTGTCTTCTGATGTCAATTATTGACTTTGAGCTGCTATGAGGTATGGAAAAATACACAGAGAGGAGGTAGGATGGACTGTGGCAAGGACATTGGATTCCTTTAAAATCTAATAAAACAAACTCACATCCTCTTTAGAGGATCTTTGGATCCTAGAGATTTTAAGTAGACAAACTTACACCTCTGTTAAACATAAGATTTCACTTGTCTAGATTTTATTTGCCATTTAAAAACAACTATTTTAAATCAGTGGCTTGCTTACCCTTAAATAACCACTGTACTCTCATATACTGGGTTAAGTATAAATAGTTCTTACTTGATTCAATTTTTCGAATACCTTGAAGACTATCAGGAGTTTGTTTTGTTTATCAGTAGTTTAAAGACCTGTATAAATAGAAACTATTGAACATTTATTCTAAACTACTTACATCACTCTCAGTTCTCTTCTGATTTTTGTGTAGCTATACTGCAATTAGACACTGTGATATCCTATGCATAATGACTATTTTCTGTCTTTTTTCACATATTTTCTGGTACAGTGAAGTACTTCAAAAATGTACACATTCTAATAGCTCTATAATAGTTCTTCATGCTCTGAACATAGTATTCAAAATAATACTACCCATTGCTTCAAGAAATTGTGTACCAGTTAATTGATGTGATCAATTAATTCACCACTCCTAGGACTTCTCAGATCAAAGTTAGGCACCACTTTTGTGTGTTAACTCTCCCTTTCAGAATACAAACCCTTTAATGTGAAAAAAAATGGAGACAATAGTGCATTTTTGGTGAATATAAGCCTGGTCCTACCATTTCAGAGAGCAATTTGCAACTATACCAAAAGGACTATAAATCTGTGCTTACACTGTGGCATTGCATTATCACTATTGCATTGGTATCTGAAAGAGATCAAAATAAAAAGGAAAAGAGCCCACACATACCAATATATTTATAACAGTTCTTTATGTGGTGGCAAAAAATTGGAAGATGAGGGGATACCAATCAATTAAGCAGTAGATGAAGAAGCTGTGGTATTATTTTTTGTGGTGGCCAAAAACTGGAAATCAAGGGGATGTCCATCAATGAAGGAAAGGCTGAATAAATCGTGGTATATGAATGTAATGGAATACTATTGTGCTGTAAGAAATGATGAACAGGAAGACTTCAGAGAGGCCTAGAAAAACTTATATAAACTGATGATGAGCAAAAGGAGCAGAATCAGGAGAACTTTATACACAGCAACAATCACAGTGTGTGAGGATTTTTTCTGGTAGACTTAGAACTTCAGTACAATGCAAGGACTTAAAATATTTCCAATGTCTCTTAAGGTTAAACGCCTTCCACATCTAGAGAAAGAACTATGGAATTCAAGCCAGAATGTAGCAGATCATTTTCTTTTATACTATGTTTTGATTTGTTTTATGATTTCTTTCATTCACTTTAATTCTTCTGTGCAACATGACTAAAGTGAGAATGTATTTAGCAGGCATGTACATGCAGAACCTATATAAAATTGCATGCCGACTTGGGGATTGAGGGGGGAGGGGGAGAAAAAACCTAAGTTATATGGAAGTGATTGGAGAACACTGAAAACAAATAAAATAATAAAAAAGAAGCTGTGGCATATGATTATGATAGAATATTATTGTTCTGTAAGAAATAAAAAGGGGAACAGGGCCAAGACGTCAGAGTAGAAAGATGTGGCTATTTTAGATCTCTCCCCATACCCCATAAAATACCTGTAAAACATGACACTAAACAAATTCTAGAGCAACAGAAGCTACTAAACAACAGAGTGAAAGAGATTTCCAACTCAAGATAGCCTGAAAGTCTGACAAGAATCGCACCAGGCTTGGAGTAGAGCACAGCCTAGCCTTGGCCACATGGTGACAGCTGGTCTCTGGGGTGGAATCCCACAAATGTCAAAGAGAGCTTCAAAAGTGAGTGAGAAAGCACTTTCACCTGAGAGAAAAGGGAAAGAGGTCTGGCCTTAGCAGTTCCAGGATGGCAGCCCCAGCTGCAACATAGTATCCATTTTAGGAGACTTCTGCCTAAAGTCCATGGAGGAGTCAAGCAGTTGGTCTGAATCTCAGTCCTGAATAGTGGCCCAAGGGTGAGAAGAGGAGAAGGAGTGTTGGTGTGGTGGAGCTGGAGGCAGTTGTGAATAGGGAAGCCCCTTCACAGATTCTGGGCAGAAAACTCTGCAACACCAGTCTCAGAACATGGAGCAGCCCAGGCTTGGCCATGCTGAGTGAGAAGGCCTCAGGGGTTGAATCCCCAGCAACAGCATCTGTGGTTCTCAGATTGCTCAATCCACAAACGCCAAAAACAGGTTCAAAGATCCTAGGCAGAAAAGCTTGTGGTATCTCCTAGACCAGAGTGCAGGTCAGGAAAGAAGTAAATTCTCTCCCTTGATAGCACCACCTTGGAGGAACTGTGACCTTATAGATCCCCAGAGTATACCCTCCTCTTGAAAATGAACTCAAAAGTCAAGTAACTGGTTGGGAAAATGCCCCCAAAAGGGAAAAAAATAAGACTATAGAAGGCTACTTTATTGGTGAACAGATATTTTTTTCCAATTCTTTTGGATGGGGAAGAGCAGTGCATACCATCACAGGAAGTCCTAAAAGTCAAGGCTATTGCATACAAAACCTCCAAAATAAATATGTAGAGGTCTCAGGCTATGGAAGATCTAAAAAAGGATTTTGACAATCAGGTAAGAGAGGTGGTGGAAAAATTGGGAAAAGAAATGAGAGTGATGCAAGAAAATCAAGAAAAGCAAGTGAACAGCTTGCTAAAAGGAATCACAAAAAATGTTGAAGAAAATAACACCTTTAAAAATAGGCTAACTCAGTTAGCAAAAGAGGTCCAACTAGCCAATGAGGAGAAGAATGTTTTAAAAAGCAGAATTAAACAGATGGAAAAGGAAGTTCAAAAGCTCACTGAAGAAAATAGTTCTTTAAAAAATGAGAATGGAACAGATGGAAGCTAATGACTTTATGAGAAACCAAGAAATTGCAAAACAAAAATAAAAAAATAAAAAGGGAGAAGACAATGTGAAATATATCATTGGAAAAACAACTGACCTGGAAAATAGATTCAGGAGAGACAATTTAAAAAATATGTGACTACCTGAAATCCATGATCAAAAAAGAGTCTAGACATCATCTTTTATGAAATTATCAAGGAAAACTTCCCTGATATTCTGGAATTAGAAGGTAAAATAAATATTGTAAGAATACACTGATCACCTATGGAAAGATACCCTAAAACAGAAACTCCTAGGAATATTTTAGCCAAATTCCAGAGTTCCCAGGTGAGGGAGAAAATATTGCAAGCAGCTAGAAAGAAACAATTCCAAAACTGTGGAAATGCAATCAGGACAACAGAAGATCTAGTATCTTCTACATTAAGAGATCAAAGGATGATATTCCACAAGTCAAAGGAACTAGGATTAAAACCAAGACTCCCCTACCCAGGCAAGAAAAGATTTTTTTTCAAAGGAGGGGGAAAGGGGGGAAGTGAGGGAGAAAAAGTGAAGCCTGCTCTCAATACATTTGGCTTAAGGAGGGAGTAAAATGCACACCCAATTTGGTATGAAAATCTATATTACAATACAGGAAAGTAGTGGAGAAGGAGATAAGTCAGGTGGGGAAGGATGAAAGAAAGGACAGCAAATGAGAGGAAGGAGTAATTAGAAGTAAACACTTTTGGGGAAGGACAAGGTCAAAAGAAAGAATAGAATAAATGGGAGGCAAGACAGGATGGAGGGAAATATAGTTGTCTTACACAACATGACTATTATGGAAGTCTTTTGCAAAACAACACATATATAGCCTATATTGTATTACTTGCCTTCTCTGTGGGGAAGTGTAGAGAAGGAAGAAGGGAGAGAAGTTGGAACTCAAAGTTTTAGGAACGAATATTGAGAATTGTTTTTGCATGCAACTGGGAAATAAGAAATACAGGTAATAGTGTGTAGAAATCTATCTTTCTGTACAAGAAAAGAGAGAAAGTGGTAAAAAAGGAAGGGAGGGGTGTGATAGAAGGGCGAGCAGGTTGGGGTAAGGGATAATCAGAGAATGCACAGCATTTTGTGGTAAAGGGAGGGGAGAGATGGGATAAAAATCTGGAAATCAAAACTTTGTGGAAATGAATGTTGAAAGTGAAAAATAAATAAACATTAAAAAAAAGTAAAAGGGGTACATTTCCAGTAAAAAGAAAAGTGACTTGGCAAGACTTTTATAAACTGATGCCAAGTGACATGAGCAGAAATGGAAGAACATTGCACACAGTAATAGCAAAATTTTATCAATATTCAATATGTAATTCTTAGCCATTCTCATCAATACAATGATTCATGAAAATTTCAAAGGAATCAGATGAAAATTTCTGTGCCCATCCACAGAGAGAACTAATGTACTCTGGGTGCTGATTGGAGCACATTTTACTCACTTTATTTTCTTGCTTTTTCTTTTTTAACTATGTGTGTTTTGCATCACTTCATATTCATATTGAGTATTTTATTTATAGGTTTCTCAAAAGATGGGGGAATGCAGGAGGGAGAGAACTTGGAATGGAAGAAATATAAATCCCTTGATGCCAGGCATTATTTCATTGAATTTGTAAAACCATCATTTAGCACAATAACTGAGGTATAGTGTTTATTTAATCATTGTTATTATTAATCATCTTTCATTACCATGAATTTAGCCATTCCCTTGTTGAGGAAGTATTTGATTCATTTCTAGCTTCCCAGCCCGAATTGTCTTGCTAATGTAAATAATACTGTCAGATACATCTTTGTATAATATAATTTTCCTTCTTTGGGATTTTTTCCTGTACCATACTCCTAGGGGTAGAATGACTTCATAAGAGGTTTATGAACAAGTTTTAGCTTATGTTACAAGTTGCTCTCCTGAAAGACTAGACCAAATTTTGGGGCAATCAAAAACAAACCAGTATACCTGTTTCTTCTCATTTCTGAAAACAGAAGACTTACTCATTTTTATTTATTCATCATATAAAAGGCACATGAAAGTTTTTAAAGTAGTATTTATTTATTTGATAGTGCAACTGGCATTTCCATATTGGCGTACCATTACTTTCCATTTTCTTTTTATTAAATGGGTAAAAGGTTTCTCAGTGTTGCTTTTTTAAAGAATAAAAGTTACATTCTTTAGCAATTCCATCATTCTTTCTCTATTTTATTAATGTTCTTGAATTCATTATTTGTTTTTCTTTACTTTCTTTTAATTTGCCAATTCATTGAGTCTTTCATTTATCTAGATTGGTCTTCCATTCATTTTCCTTTTTTTCCTTAGAAATATAAATATTCAGAGTTATGTGTTTACTTCTCTCCTTTAGCAACAGTTCACAAAAATATACATATTTCATATCTATTTTATTTGCATTTGATTACTGCAACCTATATCTTCTCCAATATTCAGATGTTATTTCAAAGATTATGTTAATTTGTATGAAATTTGGAACCTTTACATTTTTTTAAATTGAATTGTTTGTTTTCAGTGTTTGACAATCTCTTCCATATATCTCAGATTTTTTTTCACTCCCTCATCCTTATTCCTTCCTCCCTCCCCATTCCCTCTCCCAGACGGAGTACACTCTTATACAGGTTTGACAAGTATATTCTTACTAAATGCATATTGCATAGAAGAATTAAAACGAATGGGGGGGAAAGCATAAAACATAACAAAACATAATATAATACAAAAAAAAATGGTCTGTTTCTGTCTGGGATCCAATTCCATAGTTTTTTTTTCCTCTGGATGTGAAAGATGTTTTGCCTCAAGAATCCAATGGAAACTTTTTAAGTCCATGCATTTCAATAAAGTACTAAGTCTACCAGAAAAATTTCTCGCACACTGTGGTTATTGTAGAGTACAAAGTTCTCATGGTTCTGCTCCTTTCACTCATCATAAGTTCAAGTAAATCTTTCCAGGCTTCTCTGAAGTCTTCCTGTTCATCGTTTGTCATAGCACGACGGTACTCCATTACATTCATATACCACAACTTGTCCAGCCATTCCCCATTTGATGGGCATCCCTTTGATTTCCGGTTTTTGGCCACCACAAAGAAAGCTGCTATAAATATTTTTGTACATATGGGACCCTTTCTCATTTCGATGATCTCTTTGGGATAGAGTCCCAGGAGCGATATTTCTGGGTCAAAGGGTATGCACATTTTTATAGCCTGTTGGGCATAGTTGGAACCTTTATATTTTAGATAATCTATTTTAAATGATATATGTAAACTTGAAAATGAAAATATTCTCTTTTTACCATTATATTTACTTTCCACTCATAAAAATGCTATCATCAGATCTACTTTATACCTCCTATAAATATACATGTGCATGCATAATATATGCATAGCTATTTCCATATCACCTTCAGTAGAATGTATGCTCTAGTAGGGAAGAAGCAGCTTTTGCCTTTCTTTGGGTTACCACCACTTAACACAGTGCTTGATACATAAGGAGAACTCAGTCCATACTTGTTCAGTGAGTGCTGACAAATATCTAGAATTGTTTTACTAATTCTTTTCATTCTTGACCTGTATCACTCTGATAATGGAATTATAGTGGCATTTGCTTGTTCTTTCCAAGTTATTTCACCAATTATAAATCTATCTAAAACTAAATATATTCTGTATTATTTCACTGAACCATTGTTCATTAAACCATAAATTAATTAGGGAAGAAGTTTCTTTTATTGAGAAATTGAAATCCCTCCTATTTAAGACAGGGATTTTGGAGGTTTCCATAGTTAAAGATTTATCATTTTATGTCCAATCAGATTATAATCCTCCTTGAATTTAGTTAGTCTTCAGATCATACACACACACACACACACACACACACACACACACACACACACACTACCCATACAAAGAGATATTTGATACATCTATAACTATTAATTTAGATTTTAAAAAGGCCTTGGCATATCAAATGGCTGAATATCAGAGAAGGATATTTTTATCAGTTTGAAATAACAGAACCATCTCCACTTTACACTTTAGCCAAAACATGTCACTTGTCCTCCACACCAGCAATTATTACTATCTAGTCTTTTAATCTAAATTAAGAACTAATGGGCCTTTCTACCCTTTTATATTTCATATGCACTCCCTATTCCTATTAGGATATAAGTACCTTGATAATAAGAGCTATCTCTTTTTTCCACTGGAATTACCTGGAGTTAAACCAGTCTTTTTTCATAAGTGCTTAGTAATTGCTTTTTAATCATTCTAACATTTGCTGCTGAACTCCATATTTTCAGATAACATGGAGATTTGAAAACATAACACAGAAGCTAATAAAGACAATTAAGAGCATCAGGAAGGTTAAACAAAAATAAATTCATGAAAATCATCAGAACTTTTATGTGAACATAAGAAAATCTAGTAAAAATGAGAGTAAAAGAAAGATTAATCAAAATAACTATACAGAGTTGAAAATTGTTACCAAGACAAACCCCAAGTTACACAATTTTAATTGTGAAACAAATAAAGGGAGACAATAGAAGGAATATTCAGTACAAAAGGTTGAATTTTTCCAATGTAATGAAAACAATGTTTTCTATCCCAATCTACATATACTATCTATATTAATATGCAGATGAAGGCCATATCAAAATATCAAGAATTACTTTATAGGTGGTGGAGTGTTCAGAACAGAGCCTGGAGTTAGGAAAATTCATGTTTTAAAATTCAAATCTGACCTCGTTTACCAACTGTGTGATCATGGTCAAGTCTCTTAACCCCATTTGCCTCAGTTTTCTCATCTGTAAATTGAGGTGGAGAAGGAAATAGCAAAGCACTTCCATATTTTTGCCAAGAAAACCCTAAACAGGGTAATGAAATCAGACATAAGTAATAAAAAAAAAGGAATTAAAAAGTCATCTGGAAGACAGAAAAGTTTAGAAACTGAAGAAAAAAATAATAACCAAAGCATAATAATGAAGGAATAGTTTTTCAGTTTTGGAAACTAAATTATAAATCATGATTATGAGAAACATTTAGTTCTGATTAAGAAATAGAAATGCATATTAGGGGATTGGACACGGTAAGGAAGAATACAAGAACAGAAACTATTTGAGTATCAATTCCCCATTGCAAGGAATTCTGATAATCCTGTAAAATGATTTGGTAAAAATAAATAGATAAAAAAGCTTTTGAATAGCGTCCCACAAAATATAACATGATAATTTTTAAATGAATATATGACTGAAAATGAAAAGATCTTATTAAAAGCCAAACATATTAATGTACAACAGTTACAAACTACTAATAATTAGATATAAAATTACTTCAACCTGGTAATACAAAGATGAATGCATATTAAAACTACTCCAAAGTTTTAGCTTACACTCAACAAATTGGCAAAGATGACAAAAGTTGCATTCAATCATTATTGCAGGTATTGCAGAAATACATCAATACATTATTGGTGGAATTGTAAATTGGTTTCACTGTTCCAGACAAAGAGTTTGGAATTAAGTTTAAAAATTACTAAAATGTTTGTACACTTTCATTCAGAACTCCTACCTATATGCATGTAACTTATGAGGTCAGAGATATAAATGAAGTCATATATGTACCAAAATATGTATAGCTGACTTCTTTGTGGCAGGGTGGACATGAGGGGGAGAGTAGCATTGAGTGGAAAATTAAAATTTTGGCCATATGTATATAATGCAATAATATTACTGAGTATCTAGAAATCAGAGAAAAATAAAACTATATATGAAATAAGGAAGCATGAATTAAAAAAAAAAACAAACTGAGGTATACAATGATTGTATTGAACAAACCAGCAAGAAATAAACAAAATTGAATGTTGCATAATCATAATATAAGCATAACGCAGAGAAGATACTAGAGGAGATGGTACCCTTTATACGTTGTACTGGGGGACTACGGGTTTGAAATGCTGTATACTATGCCATATTTGATCGCTATATTTTTGGGTTAATGTTTTCTCTTTTTGGTTTACTTATAAATTGTCTTTCACTTCCGTGTATTTATTTACATAATCAATTTACTGCTTTTGCTTTGCTTTCTTTGGTGAGGATTGTACATTCGAGTTTTTGGTTTTTTTTTTCTATTCTGCTTTACTTTTGCTGTGTAGGGGGAGAAACTTGCTATTATAATTCTTATTTTTCTTTCAAACAACTCAGGAATAGAATTGCATTCCATGTTCTCCTCAGATCTCTCAGGGTTTTTTGTCTTATCAAGTGTTGGGTCATTTTGCAATATTTATACATAAATGCCTGAATGCATTTATTAGATCTGGAGGTCATATTTCCTTCCATTGTTACTGTTTTTCCTATTGATTTATCTCTTTGTGTTGAAGGCTTTTGAGTTTTGTTCTTCCTGGATCTTCAGTAGTTTCAGTCCTTCCCACCCTTACTTTCGGTATTGCTCACTTCTTATTTCTTCTCATCAGATTATGGTTTCCTTGGAGGCCAGGTGTCTCAACCTCCTGCCACATTGGGTAGTTCACTGTTCACCAGCTTGATTTCTATCTCTGATTGATTTTTGGTGCTTCAGGACTGGCCCTAGTTGGGTATTGTGTTCTTCTCTCAGTCTTGGGGGAATATTGCATAGCTCCTTTACATGAACAGTGTGCTGTTCTAGTGACCTGTCACATACCCTCTGTTCTTTCATGCTCTGGCCCAGCACTGGCATTTCAGAGTCTGCTGGCATCAACAGTACAGAGCTTGCATTTCCTAGCAATGGGAAGAGACTGCTTTTTCTAGTTCTTTTTGGCTTTTGCCACTGAAGGACTCTGGTCAAGTTGTCCATTGAAGTTTGAGGAAACTTCTACAGCCTAGAGTGAGCTTTTCTATAATACTGGAAAAAGGAACTTGATAGGGTTATACACTGGGTGGTAGGGCTGGATTTGGTATAAGCCTATGTTGTGTTATTGGGTCTGCTAGAGTAGCCTCATGGTGGGGAGCTTGGGAGGTGCTAGAGGGACATCATGTGAGCTGAATGTCAATGAGCTTCAGTTACTGGATATATGGCTTGCTTGTATGTTGTTGGGTTTTTTTGTGTTTTTTTTTTAAATTTCTTTTGGACTCTGATTCTCTGAGACCTTAGAAACAGCAAATGTTTCTTTACCTTTAGCACACAATTTCGATTTTGGAGAGGTTTGAAAGGTCATGGTGATTAGAGAAAACATCCATCATCTTGTTACTCATGTGACCAAGAAGACCTATAAAGTGATCAACAAAATGTATTCACTTTATAGTGAGGTTCAGATAAGTCACAAGGAGTTTTCTGATACCTGTGCATTATTTTGTGTTGTTTTGTATTAGTCATTCTTAACCCTCATGGGATAGATTCAGGGAATCTGTAAACTTGAATTAGAAAAAAAAAATGCTTCTTTATTTCCACTAACCTCCAATTCAAAGTTAGTATTTTCTTTAATTGTTTGAAAAAAAAATTCTAAGAAGTGGTTCATAGGCCACACCCCACTTCCAAAGGAGTATTTACTAAACAAAAATGTTAAGAACTCCTTCTTTAAAGGTTTATTTTATTTCAATTATTCCTTGGTTCCTTTTCACTTTCTTCCTGTTGTGTCTAAATTCTATACTTGATGTCTTATTCAATGAGAAGACAATTTCTTTACATTGTAAAAAATAAAAAAAAAAGATGTTTTGTTTTGTTTTGTTTTTTTGTTTTGCTAGATTTAAATTAAATGACTTTCATTATCATGTGCAGCTTTTTTAACTACTGCCTTATGGGGAACCATGTAATTGTCTATCTGCAAAGCCTGAGAAAAGATACACTTTAGATTAATGTCAATCAGTCAATGAGCATTAATGAAGTGACTACTATGTACTAAGAGCTGGGGATACAAAGAAAGTCAAAGGTAGTTTTTGCTCTCATGGAACTCACAGTCCAATAAGGGAGATGTGCACAAACCATTATGAACAAACAGACAAGCTATATATGAGATAATACTGAAATAATCAGCAAAAAAAGGCACTAGTTTACTTAAAGAGAAACCAGAAAGGCTTCCTATAGAAAGCTAAATTTTAATTTGTACTTGAAAGAAACCAGGTTTTCCCGAGGACAGAGATGGGAAGGAAGAACAGTCTAGGCATTGGGAGACAATCAGAGAAAATACCCAGAGATAAGATGAAATATCTCATTTGAAGAGAAACAAAGAGAGATTGAGAGAGGGAGTAAGCATTTATTAAGTGACAGTTACTGTGCTAAGTGCTTTACAAATATTATTTCATTTGTTAACTGCTTGATTTGAAAGAGGCCAGTATCAATTAGCTAAGAAGCTTACTCTAGGCAAGCTGTATTTTGGTGTCTGCTTTGCTTTTCCTTTATAGATCAAACTCTTTCATGACAATTTTAATTTCACTGAAAAAATATTATAGTGTTTTGGGACATAGGGTATTTGGAAAGACTTCATTTGGGAATTTTGAGATATAAAGCAATTTTTCATCAATATTGTGGTTGCGGGAACAGAGCCAAGATGGCAGAATGAGAGTAAGTACTCATCTAAGTTCTAGGAAAAACTCCTTCAAAAACCTCTAGAAAGAGAATTTGAACAAATTTTAGAGCAGCAGAATCCACTAGGAGAGAAAGTGTGGCAGATTTTCAGCCCCAGACAGCCCGGAAGGTTGACGGGAAAGATCTGTTGCATGTGGCTAGAAGAGCAGAGAGCACATAGAGCACAGGGTATACCATCATGGACCCTGCCATAGAAAAGCCAAGCAGGAACCACTAGGTGGTAGGAAGCAGTAGCTGCAGTGTGAATTCTCAAACATATCAGCCCAGGACAGGAGTCCAGTGGAACTGAGAGAGAAGTGCAGAACCCCAGGTAACAGCAGCAGCTTCTCCTGAGATTATCAGCCCACAATTAAATGTCTGTAAGTTTGTCAAGATGGCAGAGTGATGTGTAAATACTCTTCCCCTCCCCTTGTTGACCTTGAAAAATCCAGAGAATATTTCCCCAGGAAATATCCTTGATTAGTGGGGTTAGCAGAAGGAGTAAAAGGTCTCAGCCTGTGAAACTAGGAAAATTGCAAAGGGGTGTCCCTCTTGCTGTGGCTGAAGGGGACGAGTGATGTCCCAGACAATGCCATCTCAGTGAACCAGGAGGACATCCAAACCTCAGGGGGGTGGTGGAGCCTGTAAGCAACAACACCGGGATCCCAGGCATGCCTCAGCACAGCCAGGAGAATTGGGGAGACACTAGCACAGATGCAGATGGGGTTTACCAACTGTTGAGCCTGCCTATGCTCTAAGTCTTGAGAGGAGACTTCCTATAGTTAGACCACCCCTCCCCCATACCTCAGGAAGTAAGTTCCAGGGTAAATCTGGGGAAACTCATGAAGACTTCACCTAGCCTCTGCTTTGACATACCAGCCAGCTCAGCACCAAGTAAGCTGCAGCATTTTAGCTTCTAGCTGAAAGAACCAGAGGCCACAATACACTAAGCCTCAAGTTCCAAGGTCAAAAATCATGGGCCAGTGCACCCTGTGCCACACAAGCAGAGATCCATTTTAAAAGCCGAGAAAAAGGCAAACATCACGAGCAGGAATCAAACCAGAAAAGACCATAGAATCTTACTATGGGAACAAGGATAAAAACACTAATAACAAAGAGGTCAGCATTGAGACTGTATTCTCATCAGAAACCTCAGAAGGGAATATGAACTGATCTCAAGTGCAAAGGGCATTTCTGGAAGAGCTCAAGAAGGATTTTAAAAGCCAAAGTAGAGAAGTAGAAGAAAAATTAGCCCATGATTCTAAAAATATGAGAAGAAGAAAGAATACACTAAACACTGTGGTTGTTTTTATTATGAGGATGTTCATTTATGAAGAAGAAAATTAATGACTTTAGTGAATTGTTAAATAATGTTATCCCTTTAATTCTTTTCTATTAGAATTTCATAACATTTTGTCATGGACTCAGAAAGATTTGAATTCAAAACATACCCTGGCATTACTGAGTGGCTATGGGCAAGTAAATTCATGTCTCTTAAATGCATAAGTGTGTAGATATATGCATAAATACACATATATGCCGGTGTAGATATGCAAAAAAATACATATTTATACTTGGGTAATATATGTATTAACTATATGTTTAAATGTATATGATTGCATGGGGACAGCTAGGTTGTAAAATGGATAAAATTCTAGACCTGTAGTCAGGAAGACACATCTTTCTCTTCAAATCTGGCCTCAGACATTAGCTACACGGCCTTGGCAAAGCCACTTAATACTGTTTCCCTCAATGGGCTGGAGAAGAAAATGGCAAACCACTACAGTATCATTACTAAGTAAACCCTAAATGAGGATCACAAAGAACTGGACACAACTGAGAAACAACTGACCAACACATGATTGCCTATATACAAAATGATATGCATGTATATTATCTATCTATCTATCTATCTATCTTTCTATCTATCTATCCGTGATAATATCACCCATCCCACAGGATTGTTTTGAGGATCAACTGGAATTTTATATATAAAATGTTTTACAAACCTTAAAGTGCTATAAATATGGGTTATTAGTTTATGTATAAGGCATAATTTATCAGAAGATAAGATATACAGGATAGTGGATTTTTATTCTACTAACTCACATATTTTCTTAAAATCAGTGGTTATATAACTATATCTATGTATCATCTATCTATCTATCTATCTATCTATCTATCTATCTGTCTGTCTGTCTGTCTGTCTGTCTGTCTGTCTGTCTATCTATCTATCTATCTATCTATCTATCTATCTGTCTGTCTGTCTGTTGGTCTATCTATTTATCTATCTATCTATCTATCTATCTATCTATCTATCCATCTACTTACCAAGAAATACAGATGATCTTAAATATTCAATTTAAACAAATGTTCTATTTTATTATATTGTCTTCCTTCTGATGATAACTTCTAAGAATTATACATAAACACATACACACACCATACATACAAATTCGTACATATACATAAACATACATATACACACATATATACATACATACAGACACACATATGTATATTCTGGTTAGGGCCATCCCTACATGAGTATAATAGATGACTATCTGGGAGCTAAAATTTGACATGCATCAAGATTATTTGATGCATTTTTATTTTAGACTTTTCTGGCATCATGGGAAAATATGCTTTATTTAAAGAAATACCGTATCAGAGATATCAGATCAGTTCTCAGGCATAGTTGAAAAGATTGGTCTGATTAGATGATTTATTTAGTTAACTGAAGGTTAAATGTATTTTTGCTTTCTTGCTTTAGTTCCTGTGGAAAATTGTTCTAAAATATACTGCATACATTCTTATATTAGTGGAATAAATCATAATGATTATATTAAGAACTTTTCTAGATTCAAGACCTTATAATGTCCCAAGAACACATAATACACTTTGAGTTTCTTCTAACACTGTAGATAGAAAAATTATGGGTTTTGGGAGTATATGTCCACTGCTTCCAACATATTCCCTATAATTTTCTATTTTAAATAACTATTAATATTATTTTTATGTCTTTTTGTGCCAGGCCTAGAGGCCTGTGTGGGCTACCCGAGTCTTCTTACCTCACCTCCGAGGTCTTCGGTTGGCCAAAACCGGATGCTCATATGAGAGAAAGGACGTTCCAGAGTCGAACAAGGGTTGAGCTTTATTTCAGGGTCTCGGTTACAAGTGCAGGGGGTCTTCCTTAGGAGGAAGAGGGGGAGATTTCCTAAGGAGGCTAAGATCTTAAGGGATTGGAAGTAGAAGTACAAGCGGGGAGAGAGGGGGAGGGGAGAGAGGAAAGAAGAAAGCGGAGCTTACTGTCCTCTTGGCTCCTCATGTGCTAAGAGAGCTTTCAGGCTTCCTCAATCCTACTTAACCTTCAGCCGCATAGTTTTGCATCTGAATACCGTGCTGTTAGGTAACTAAGTGTGCCTAGATCCGGGACCATCTCGAGGGCGGGGAGATCTCTCCCCCATCACGTTTCTCACGGGAAGAGGCGGAATTACTTGAGATAGCTCGGTTCACCTCGATTCCCTGCCGTTTCCTGGGAGGGTCTCGTGAGAGCTCTAAGATTTAGAAGCTCCCACCTTTACCCGCCCGAGACTGTCCACATGGAATTGAGCTTCCAATCCCAACATCTCCCCTTCTTTGTTATGCGCGGAGCGCACCTGGCTCTAGAGCAAACAGTGGCTGGAGGCTGAGTGGATTAGGAAGGCCTTTAGCATATGAGTACCCTACAACAAGACTTCATTCACACAGAAATCTGCAGCTAGCACAACTGACAAAGGGAGGCATCAAATAAAACAAAGATGAAACTAAATGGCTGAGTTACAACAGGGGAAGTGCAATCAACTGATCCCAAAGCATTTTTTAAGAGGAGCAGCTGGTGTTGGCGCCTTACACGTCACCACCCCCCTTAATCTTGCAAATGGATCTATACAGGTGGAAAATTGGTCACCTCCTCCCTCCCCAAGTCCTGGGTTTGTGATATCAAAGTCCTCCTTCAGCCAGTGGAAAGAGATGCCTAGATGGGAAGCTGTCAGCAGCAGTGTCTGCGGTTGCGATGAGTGCTGCCTCCTCTCTGGGCAGCAAGGTTAAAGCTGTCAGCAGCAGGCTCAGGTGGTGTATGATCCTTCTCCGGGGTCTCCGGGCTCTCCGGGGTCTCTGCCTCCTGCGTCTCTGCCATCTCCGACATCGGTTCCCACCTACGGATCCTTCTAATGGGAATCCACGCATCACCTTTTCCTGTGGAGACACAAACATACCCTCGACCCCATATTAGTATCTTAAAATGTCTCATAGCTGGAGTAGTATGTGAGTTTCTTGAGATATGCAAAATATTGTGTGTATACACAGCTGTATCAAGCTCTGATTGTGTTAGGCGACCTTTTCCCCTTCTTTGTTTAGCGAGGATCGCCTTCAAGGTGAGATTGATAAGAATGCATAGTGGCTGTTTATTTTGGTATAGCTGCTGCCAGGTACTTGCAAATGCTTGAATAACATCTGTAAGGAACCTGAATTTCCCGGATTTTTTCTTTATAACAAACACAGGAGCATTCCAGGGTGCTAATTGCTCCTTAACCAGTATCTGTAGTGCCTGGAGTTTTTGTGGAGTCAGGGGCCATTGCTCCACACAAATCAGGGTGTCTGACTTCCAATTCAAGGGTGGGGACTCCAGTGCAACAGCAATGGCCCTTACTAAAAATTTGATAGCTTCATCCCGAGGTGGCTCATAATGTCTCTGCCCCAGATGTTAAAACTAAGTCCTGGAATCACCAATGGCCATACGGTCCCTTGGCGATCCTCTGCCTCCCACTTTACTGGGTGCATTGTCTCTAAGGTATTTTGGCACCCTCCTATTCCCCACACTGGTCTCTGGCTTTCTTTGAGCTTCCAGTGCCGGGGTACTGAGCGACCACTAAGGCAGGTCCTATCCGCTAGATGGAGCTCTGAACCTATTTTTTCTTTACGCTCCTTAACTTTCCGCTTAACTTTCTGCTTGCCTGGACTCTCCATCCCTCCCGTGTTCTCCCCTCCCCTCTCTCCGCTTCCACTCTCATTCCAATCCTGCCCTGGCCTCTCCGGCCCTTCCAGCAGGCTCTTAATTACACCGAATATCAGGAAATCTAAATCCTCTAGCTCCCCAGGGTATTGTTGCTCATAAGCAGTCATTTGCTCTCCTACCGCTCCCCATTTTTCTCTTGATATTCCTGCCTGCTTGAGCCAAGGAGAAACTTTCCAAATCCTTTTACAAAATTCTCGGAGGTCATCTAACTCTATTGTGACCCCCGCCTTCCTGCATTCCCTGTGAAGTTTCTCAGCCCAGACCTCCTGTTCCTCTGGCTTTATTACTGGCAATAGATTCCCCATCTCTGCCCTTTTCCCATGGGTGTGGGAAGCTTCTCTCACTCTTTCTCTCCTTCCGAATCTAGGATTCGGGACTCGCTTCTTTCACAGCCCCTTCCGGGTGTTTCCAAAGCACCCAGGATTATCTGCGCTCCCAGTCCTCTGTTGGGGCGCCAACTGCCAGGCCTAGAGGCCTGTGTGGGCTACCCGAGTCTTCTTACCTCACCTCCGAGTTGGCCAAAACCGGATGCTCATATGAGAGAAAGGACGTTCCAGAGTCGAACAAGGGTTGAGCTTTACTTCAGGGTCTCGGTTAGAAGTGCAGGGGGTCTTCCTTAGGAGGAAGAGGGGGAGATTTCCTAAGGAGGCTAAGATCTTAAGGGATTGGAAGTAGAAGTACAAGCGGGGAGAGAGGGGGAGGGGAGAGAGGAAAGAAGAAAGCGGAGCCTACTGTCCTCTTGGCTCCTCATGTGCTAAGAGAGCTTTCAGGCTTCCTCAATCCTACTTAACCTTCAGCCGCATAGTTTTGCATCTGAATACCGTGCTGTTAGGTAACTAGGTGTGCCCAGATCCGGGACCATCTCGAGGGCGGGGAGATCTCTCCCCCATCACGTTTCTCACGGGAAGAGGCGGAATTACTTGAGATAGCTCGGTTCACCTCGATTCCCTGCCGTTTCCTGGGAGGGTCTCGTGAGAGCTCTAAGATTTAGAAGCTCCCACCTTTACCCTCCCGAGACTGTCCACACGGAATTGAGCTTCCAATCCCAACATTTTTGCACTAATTTACTTTGAGGAATTCATGACTGCATGATTTTCTGAATATTATAAAATGACAGTCTTCCTACAAAAATAATTATTGAAGAAAAGATAGAATCATCTACTTAAATTTTTCCAGTCTGTGATTAAAGTTGTATTATGCTATTCACTACTTTAACAATTGAGTTGTTGGGGAAGGGGAGAGAGAGATGTAGAGAGAAAGAAGAAAGGAAGGCAGTGACAGAGACAGACAGGAGACAGAGAAATATGTAGAGAGAAAGAAATACAGATACAGAGATATATGAGAGTTTATCTTATTGTTCTCTTTTTTGAGTTTGTTTTTTAATCTTAATTTATTTTCATTCAGTTCACAACAAGAAGTGCGGTATAATTCACACCTAGTGGTCCTTATCCCTTTCAGGAAGACAAAAGTCATGCTGGAACTGAGAAGCACTAAGAATGTCTGTGTATTTTAGAACTAAAGTCACCATCATCACATTGATAATTATATCAACAGTGTACCCTTATGTAGAGCTTTATAGACAACAAAGCATACTCTTTCTAAAACTGGTGAAATGGATCTTAGGAATATTATCAGTCCCATTTTGCACATCTTGGATCTGTACACCTGAGAATTATTGCTGTGAATAATTTCAAGGGTCGATTCACATCGTATAATGAATTCTCTATTCAACAAAAAACTAAATATTTTTCAATAAGGTAAAGCATAACAATCATAAGCCATATCCTAATCAATTCCAAGTGTCCAAGTCAAGTCCACAGTTCTAGATCACAGTAAGAACAATCTTCTTAATCAATACTATGTCCAAGTAAAGTCCTCTTTCATCTTAACTAGAGGTTGAATTTCAAGTTCCATGGCTCTTCCTTTGTGGCCTGACCTCTCCCAACTCTCACCTAAATTCACACATAAGCAGCTCTCCACTCCTGTTCCATGTCTCAACTCAGGGGATCTGTTCCACTCCCACAGCTTCTGCCTCTGAGAAAACAAACCTGATACACACTACCAACACCTTCATCTCAATTCACCTCCAAAGTTCAGAGGCTCTATGTTAACAGCTCAGTTCACTTTAACAGCTCTGAAAAGGAGCTTAGCCTCATGGGCATATTTCTGTCCTACAGCTCTATTCCCTTTTAGAGTTATGGGATCCTTTATCAAGTCCCTGCCATCAGAGGTCCCCTCTCTCAGCCCAGAGGTCACCTCTCTCAGTCCAGAGGTCTCTTCCAGGCTTTCTTATTCTCAACACTAGCTCACCAGTTCAATTCTTGGCTCTCTTCATGCTTCCTCTCATTATTCTACCACAAAGAATCACTTTAGAAAATATGATCTAGGTATTGTTCTTTTTAAATATGTTATGAATAAGTAACTTTATTTGACCCCAAATCTCTGAAGTATTTGGACAATCTATGCTTAAGTAATTGAGCAACAACCCTAATTCTATTCTGTTGTGTGTATATATTAAACTAGAATAGAGTATCATGCTAGTTATTGAAGAGTTCTTTGTCTCCTCTCTGCTTAAGTTCTTTCTTTTTCTTTCTTTCCTTCCTTCCTTCCTTCCTTCCTTCCTTCCTTCCTTCCTTCCTTCTTTCCTTCTTCCTTCCTTCCTTCCTTCCTTCCTTCCTTCCTTCCTTCCTTCCTTCCTTCCTTCCTTCTTTCCTTCCTTCCTTCCTTCCTTCCTTCCTTCCTTCCTTCCTTCCTTCCTTCCTTCCTTGCTTCCTTCCTTCCTTCCTTCCTTCCTTCCTTTCTTTCTTTCTCTCTTTCTCTCTCTCTTTCTTTCTTTCTTTCTTTCTTTCTTTCTTTCTTTCTTTCTTTCTTTCTTTCTTTCTTTCTTTCTTTCTTTCTTTCTTTCTTCTCCTTCTCTTTCTCCTCCTCCTTCTTGTTCTTTCTTTCTTTTTCTTTCTCTCCCTCTCTCTCTCCTCTCTTTTTATTCTTCCTTTGTCTTGGTACTTTTCTAAAAGGATTTATCTGACAGGATAACTGTAACTGCTATTTAGTAACTACTAAATAATAATTGTTTGTCTTTCACCCAGGAACCCTGAGGGTCTTCTCCTTCCGGTTTAATTTTTTTTTAATTGAAAAGGCCATCCCTTGAATAACTACTTAAAGAAGACTATTCATTGAATGGGTGTATCTCACTCAAAATGAGAATGTGATAAGACCTTAACCCCGAAAAGGCCAGGGTTCTCACATATCATCATGGGCATCTCCAGTTGTCGTGATGAAGATCAGAGCACTGGACCCAGATGGTCTGGGAGAAGAAAGTGAAGTTGACAAACCTGCACAGCCCTCCTTCACTCAAATCAAAGTCAATTGCAAGTCATATCATAATCTTGATGTTATGGTCCTCTTCGAGAACAAAGGACAAACACAGCAACACTTTTTATAATTCTGTACTTAAAAATAGTCTTCTTCTCAGAAACTCTATAATCCCTGTTTAAAAAACAATTAAATTACTTTGACATAACTTCTAACCAAACCTACGTTGCCTAGAATTGATCACCTTGTTAAGTGGACATAAACTGTGCACAATAATTTAAACAAAATCATCTTCATTTGTTGACTTATAGGTGTTATAATATAATGCCATCCCCTAGTACATCTGTAGTCTAATTAAAGTTTTGTCACCAGTTTGCTATGTGACTATGGGCATGTCAGCTCAATTTTCTAGGTTTTGAGTTCCTCATCTATAAAAATCAGAAAATAGGCCAGGTGCCTTCTAAGTATCTTCCCACTTTCTGGTACAACAAAAGGACACAAAATTTAGGAACGAGAGACTTAAGACCAAATCATAGCTCTGAAATATGTTAACTCAATAGCAAAATATTTAATTTCTCTTAGAATTCCCTGATTTTCAAAATCAATAAAATAATATGTGTTCTATGTACCTCACAAGTTTTCTTAAGGAAAAGTGTACTGTAAAATTTAATTATGGTATAAATAGCATTGATGATGATGATAATATTGCCTTAGTCAAAACTATAAATTCATGTGATCAGCTTATTTTACACACTTGCCAAATAAAGTAATGTTTTTAAAGAAATAGAGATATAATTTTGTTTTCCTCATTAACTTTCGAAAAGTTCTAATTACATGAGGAACAAGAATATATATAAAGAATATTGTCATTATTACATGGTCACCAGAAATTTTGTGATGTTAAATCAGTTGGATGTTGGTTTATTTTAAAATATTTGAAAGACAAATGTTCAGAGACATTTGTAATATCTGTAAAGTTTGAGGCAGGGGAGGCTTTAATAAGGGATAGTATAGTGTAGATAAAAAAGTGGTTCAATCTGGGAGTTTGGAAGAATTATATCAATTTTTGCCCAGTTCAAGAAAGAAAGGCTGAAATCCTTCCTCTGCCACATACTGTTTGTTTGATCCTGGGTAAATCTACCAACTTTCCAATACTCCATATAAATAAGACTATAGATTGCAGAGTTGTATTGATAGAAATGATTTCCTCACAAGGAGTTTCTCTGACTAATGAAAGCATAAACATGTACCAAAACAATAAAGTTTTAAGCAACTTATATTATGACAGTTGGTTTAAATGTTTTATCCTTCATAGAATTTTCTTTGATACTCTTCAGCCAAAAGTGATTTCTCCTTCCTTGGAGATATACAACATTTAATCAAAAAGGCAAATAAAAGTATTGCTTTCACAAAGAAACCAAAGGTAACCACATATATCTGAGATTTTCCTTTTCATTTACATATGTATCTCTCATAAGAATTATCACAAACTTTCATGGTGCTACCGTCTTCTGTAGCCATTGTTGTTCTTGTTGTTTTGGAGGAAAGGGACTCTCAGCTGTGGCATGGTTCAGGTTATGGTCCAGATCATATCTTGGAATGAGCACCACCCCCACCACCATCATCATCATCATCATCATCATCATCATCATCATCATCATCATCATCATCGTTTTCAATTATAACTCATATTTACTTTGTCTTGAGATCATGAAGTCTAGAGCAATCAGATAAAAGTTATGAATGAATAAATATAACTATAAATGTCCTCTACATCTACACAATAATAAAGCAGTGGAAGGACAGTTTAGGCAAATTCTGTGCTTAACAGCTTCTCCCTGTGTATCCCAGCATTCCTTCAATCTTCTCATGCCAAATAATAAACAGCTGACTATTACTAATGACATTCCTAAAACTCTCTTCTGCTCCATATGCTTCACCTTTTAATACACACCTGAAATATAATTACTCTATAGTGGCTTTAAATGTCACCATAGAAATTATTCAATTAAGCCCCTCTTCCCACAATTGCAGCAGAAAAAGTTTATGAAGGGATATGAAAGGTCATACCTCAATACCTATCCCTATTCTAGCTCTGCACTATGTCAATTTCCTGACAAGTGTAAGCAAATAGATTATTATGAAAATTGTTATGACATCTAGACCTACATCCACTGCAAAAGGTGAATTAGAAAAAATCTGTGCAAAACATTGTAAGGCCCTCTATCTTAAGTCAACATATTCTTTGGTAACAAGGAGTTCAATGCAAAACTATGCAAAAGGAAGGATCATAAAAATTTTGTAAATATGTTCAGATATTAAAAAATGAAAATGTTAATAAAGATTAGTAGATAACTCAGAAGCTTCTAGTCTGTTATATCATGAACAGTTTCTTGAGAAAGAGCTGTACGTGGCAAATGCTGAATAGCATCACAAAATTGATTTAACTTAACAAACCAAATATGTCACAGACATATCTATCACTTCTGAATCAGTTTTCTCTGTGTAGTTAGATCATTGATTGGTTTGAGTCAAAGTAATAACACAATGGAAAGAAAGAATCAATAGAAAGAGGATGGTATCTGTTCTAACAAACTAAGCAAACCTGATAAAAAATATAAATAAACAAAAATAAATACATTGGCCATCTCCATTTATGTAATTTCTTAAAGCAGTTAACCAATGCAAAAGTGAAGGCTCAGTGAAGAAACGAAAAATTGCCCACAAATCATCTCTACCAAAAGCAATTCTCTTTATCAAGCAGAAAGATATAGAAGTCAAGAGCTGTAACAATTCATAGTATGAAATCATTTGTAAAACGTTAGTAAGAAGAATAGCAAAAGATTGTCAACAATGCTCTGTCATAAAAGAAACAGAAAATGTTACATAAAATCTGCCTCTTTACAACTTCTAGTCACTGCTCTCAGTTGAAATGCCTTTTGGGCTCAAGCAAAAAAAAAATCTGATTATTTAATCTGCTATGGGTGCCAAGGGGATTGGGAAGTTACCTTTTCTTTTCTTAATTAAGGCTGTCAAAAATTGAATGGCTTACTTCTGTGGGTAGTGAGTTTCCCCCTCCTGGAGGTCTTTAAGCAAAGTCTGACAGACTATTTTTCAGGTAAATTAGAGAAAAGACTCTTGTTCAGTTACACATTTGGCTAGATTACCTCTGAAGTCACTTATAACTCCAAGATTCTGTGATGTAAAATATTTTGGGAAAGAAAAGAAGTGTTCTACTATGCAGTCAATCTAACTGAATTCTGTCAGAAATTAATTTTATATAGGTCATATTGTATAAACATTCATATAGGTATTTTCAGAGGGTTACAACCAGAATAACAAAAGGTGAGATGCATTGCAAAATAATTCAGAAACTGATTTATCTCATATCACACTTTAAAGCAGTCACGAGAGTGTGTATTTCTTTTTTTGGTGATTTGGAACTGAATTCAAATAAATTAAATTTGTTATCTCACCAAGTAATCACTGTTTCCATGAACAAATATACTGGCACAGAAATGGAGTGTCTGGCTTATACTGTTTTCTGTATTAGAATGTAATGGTTTAAAAGTGAGGTCATTTAATCAGTTTACTCCAGAGGAGATATTTCTTAGTTTTTCCTTTAAAGCAAGAATGTCAAAAACAGCTTGAGAAAGAACTGCCAATTCTTGTATCATTATGTAAGCACATCCTTCATCATAACTATTCTGAAGGATGTGATATTACTGGCCAACGTCAGATATTCAAAATTACTTTTGTGCTGTCAAGAGACACTAGAGATGAGCTGTCCCAGTTCATTCTCAAAAACATTTAACTGAAGAAAAAATGTAAATGCCCTGAAGAAACAGATGGTCATATGGCGTTAACATTTATTATAGGTTGTTCTACCTTCTCATGCAATTATAAATGAAGAGGTAAAATTGTCATCAATCATGATATGGATATTGCAGTTATAATTTGGTGATTGTGTGATGTTCTTTTGCATTATGAAAAGATTAAAAAAAACTCTTTCCATAGCTAGAGGGTATAAGGAAGTACAGAAGTATAGTACTGTAGGGAAGGAAACCTAGCTCTAGTGTCAGAGAATTGGGTTTAAATTCCACCTATGATATTTATTTTCTCTACTGCCTTCAGTGAGTCACTTATCTGGGTATCAGTCTTTTTATCTGTAAGATGGGACAAATTAGATGACCTCTAAGGTCAGATCTCTCTTTAAATCTATGATCTTATGATAAAGGAATTATATGATACTAGTTCTCATGTCCTAGATGAGATGAAAGAAAGGGTACGAATAATGTAAAAGGGAAAAGACATTCAATAAAATTATAAAGAAATATACTTTATAAAGTGGAAAGAGATTAAGTGACAGAAAAATATTTTTTGAACAACAAAAACTTCTAGGTTATTTTAACTGTTAAAATATTGCTTTATAAATGTCTAGGGTTTAGCATAGTGCTTCCAGTGCTTAGCACAGTGATTGGTTCACAGTAGGAACTTCATAAATATTTGATTTGTACATTCAAAAGTCAATAAACATTCATTAAACATAATATCTGGGGATATAAAGAAAGGGATCATAAGCCCTGTCCTCTAGGAGCTCACAATCTAATAGAGGAAAATAAATGATATGAAGCTGAAAATGAGAGGAATGGAAAGAGGTTACTCAGAGTGTAGGCATGATGAAGTCTTGCACCTGGAGAGGGAAATGATATGAGTAGGTAAGTATTTCAGAGTTGATTTTGAATGATGAGTCTCTTAAGATCATAGTTATTCGCTTACAGACTGACTATTTAGACTTGTAAAACAAATCTATTCACATATGCAATTAGTGCAATTGGTCTAAAAAACACTGACATGCCAGCACCTCTATTCTGATCACAATATGATGGCACAGAAAAACGATGAATCCAACCAATCTTTTCGACCTTAATTATACCCCTTCTAGTGGTCTTTGGTCCAGTTAAACTTTCCTTTTTGCTATCCCTCATCCTCATCTCTGTGCCTTTGTACAGACTGTCCTCCTTGTTAGAATGTACCCTCTCTTCATCTTCACACTTTAGATTGCCTTGTTTCCTTCAAAACTGAATCAAAGGACAACCTTTTACATTAAAAAGAAACATTTCTCCTCCAGCTAGTTATTAATATCTCCCCTGACTAGCACTTCTGGGGTAGGGACTTGCTGAGTCTTTTTCAGGGTTACTCATCCACCTTTGATGTCCATTAGCAGGTCGATTGATAGGATCTGTTCCATGGGAGTCGAGGAGCACAGAGCACACAGTGCTGCACTTCCCCATCACGGCAGGGCTGAGCAGAAAATCCCTGGGGTGGTCTGAGGCAGCTGCAACATGGCAGAATCTCCGGCAAAACAGCCCAGAATGGGAGTCCAGCTGAACCAAGCAAGTGAGAGCCTCAGAGCCCCAGGCAGATCACCACCAGGTTCTTCTAACTGAAAGAACCAGAGGCCACAACATAAAAAGTGTCATCATCACGAATAAGAAGCAAAGCAGGAAGGAAGAGGAAATGGAATCTTTCTATAGGAACAAGGACCAAAACACGAATACCAAAGACATCAATACTGAGACTTTACTCCCATCTGAAACTTCAGAAGGGATTATGAACTAGTCACAGGCATAAAGAGAACTCTTGGAAGAGCTGAAGGAGGAAGTAGAAGAAAAACCGTTCAATAATTTTGAAAGTGTGCATAAAGAATTCACTGAAGAGAACAGCTCTTTAAAAAAGGAAAATTGGACAAAGGGAAAGGAAACACAAAACCTAACTGGAGAAAATAATTCCTTAAAAGGAATAATTGGACAGATGGAAAAGGACATGCAAAGGTTAACTGAAGAAAACAATTTAATAAGAATTAGAATTGGGCAACTAGAAGGTAATGACTCTATGAGACACCAAGAATCAATAAAAAAAAATCTAAAGAATAAAAAGATAAAAGAAAATGTAAAATATCTAATTGAAAAAAAAAAACTGACCTGGAAAATAGGTCCAGGAGAGAAAATCTAAGAATTATTGGCCTACCAGAAAGCCATGAAAATAAAGAGCCTGGACAATATTGTTCAAGAAATCATCAAGGAAAACGTCCCAGAAGTCCTAGATCCAGAGATTGTAATGTTCATTGAGAGAATCCACTGTTCACCTCACAAAAGGGATCCCAAACTGAAAACAACAAGGAATATTGTTGTCAAGCTTCAGAACTATCAAGTGAAGGAAAAAATACTACAGAAATCCATAAAGAAACCATTCAAATACTGAGGAGATACATTCAGGATCACACAAGACCTTGCAGCTTCTACATTAAAAGATGGAGGGAATTGGAATATGATATTCCATAAGGCAAAGGAACTGTGCTACAACCAAGGATCAATTACACAGCAAAGTTGAGCATAATATTTCAGGCAAAGAGAGGGACATTCAAGGAAATAAGGGATTTCCTGACAATCCTGATAAAAAGGCCAGAACTCAATAGAAAATTGAATCTTAAAAAGCAGTCTCAAGAGAAGCATAAACAGATAAGCAAAGAAAAAGAAAAACTTCTTACTGAATGTAGGTAAACTCTTTACTTCCTTATAAGGGAATACGATACTTGTTAATCTTGAGGATTTTATATCTATTATGAAATATAAAAGGGATATTCATAGATAGAAGGAGTGAGTGTAAAGTAAATGATATGATGATAAAAATATAATTTAAGGGTGCGAAGGGATTGTAACAGGAGATGAGAAAAGGATGAGGCAGCAAATGACAAATTACATCATAGGTAGAAGCACAAAATTATATTGCAGAAAGGAAAAGAGGAGGGTGAGATGAGCATTGTTTGAAAGGTGCTCTCATCTGATTTGGTCCAAGGAGGGAAGAATAAACTTAATGTAGTATATAAGTCAAACTAGCTCTACAGGCAGTGAGAGATGAAGGGGAAATGAAAGGGGAGAGGAGGCTAAAAGGGAGAGAAGAAGTAGTAAAGGTAAAAAAGGAGCAAAAGGGAGGGTGGCTGGAAGAAGGAATCAAAGCCTGCAGGAGGTGGTGGTCAAAAATTATAACTCTATTGTGGAGGGGAAGGGAGAAGGGAGAGCTAAAAGCACAAAAGGTGGGAAAGGGAATGGAGGGAAAGACACATAGAGTAATCATAACTGTGAATGTGAATGGGATGAATTCTCCCATAAAATGGAGATGGATAACACAATGAATTAAAAATCATAATCCAACAATATGTTGTTTACAATAAACACATTTGAAACTGGGAATACACATAGGGTAAAGGTAAAAGCTGGAGCAGAATATTTTGTGCTTCAGCTAATGTAAAAAAAGCAGGGGTAGCAATCCTAATCTCAGACAAAGTCAAAGTAGAAACAGGTCTAATCAAAAGAGATAAGGAAGGAAACTATATCCTACTAAAAGGTGCCATAGAATGTGAAGCAATGTCATTACTAAACATTTATGCTCCAAGTGGTATAGCATTCAAATTCTTAGTGAAGAAGTTAAGAGAGTGACAGGAAGAAATAGACAGCACAACTATACTAGTGGGGGACCTCAATCTCCCCCTCTATGAACTTGATAAATCTAATCGTAAAATAAATGTTAAGAAGTTAGAGGTGAATAAAATTCTGTATAAAGTAGATATGATAGAACTCTGGAGAAAATTGAATGGGTATAGAAAGGAATGTATCTTTTTCTCATCTGTACATGAGACATATCCAAAAATTGACCATGTACTGGGAAACAAAACCCTCATAATCAAGTGCAGTAAGATAGACATAGTCAATGCACCTTTCTCATATCATAATGCAATAAAGATTATTTGTGATAAAAAACAAAAATTATTGGAAACCAAATAATCTAATCCTAAAGAATGAGTGGGTTAAGCAATCAATCATGATTGATTGCTTAACCCATATACATTGCCCAGGTTAACAAAAGAGGAAGTTGAATCTTATAAAAAGAAATTGAACAAACGATCAATGAACTCCACAGGAAAAATTTCCAAGCCTGGGTGGATTTACAAGTGAATTCTATCAAACATTTAAAGTACATTTAATTTCAATACCATACTATCTGGGAAAACTGGGGAAGAAGGAGTCCTTGCAAATTCTTTTTTATGATACAAATATGATTTTGATACCTAAACCACAAAGAGACAAAACAGAGAAAGAAAATTATAGACCAATTTCTCTAATGAATATAGATGTAAAAATTTTAAATAAGATTTTGGCAAAAAAGAATTCAGCAACTCATCAGGAGAATAATACGTTATGATCAGGTAGGATTTATACCAGGAATGCAAGGATTATTCAATATTAGGAAAACTATTAGCATTATTGATTGTATTAACAACAAAACTAACAGAAACCACATGATTATCTCAGCAGATTCAGAAACACCTTTTGAAAAAATGTAACACTCATTTCTATTGAAAACACTGGACAGCATAGGAATAAATGGAACTTTGCATTAAATAATAAGCAGTATCTACCTAAACCCCTCAACAAGCAATATATGAAATGGTGATAAGCTAGATGCATTTCCAATAAGATCAGGGGTGAAACGATGATATCCATTATCAACACTGTTATTCAAAATGGTACTACAGATGTTAGCTGTGGCAATAAGAGAAGAAAAAGAAATAGAAGGAATTAGAATAGGCAAAGAAGAAACTGAGTTATCACTCCTCACAGATAATATGATGATATACTTAGAGAATCCCAGAGAATCAAGTAACAAACTACTTGAAATAATAAACAACTTAGTTGCAGTTTACAAAATAAAGCTACAAACATCTTCTCCATTTCAATATATTACTAACAAAACCCAACAGCAAGAGATAGAAAGAGAAATCCCATTTAAAGCTAGGGTAGACATTGTCAAATATTTAGGAGTCTACCTGTGAAAACAAACCCAGGGACTATATGAACACAATTACAAAACACTTTACCCACAACTAAAGTCATATCTAAGTAAATGGAAAACAAAACAAAACAAAACATCACTTGCTTGAGTGTAGGCCAAGTCACTATAATAAAAATGACAATTCTATCTAAATTAATTTATTTATTCTGTGCCATACAAACCAAACTATCAGACAATTATTTTGTAGAGGTGGAAGAAATAATGCCAAAATTCATCTGGAAGAAGAGCCGTACACAATATCAAGGAACTAATGAAAAGAAATGCTAGGGAAGATGATCTTGCTCTAGCAGATCTCAAATTGTATTATATAGCAATAATTTTCAAACGACTTGGTACCAACTAAGAAAGTGGAATAGGTTACATACTCAAGACACAGAAGTGAATGAATATAGCAATCTACTGCTTGATAAACTCAAGGACTCCTTCTGGATTAAGAACTCACTGTTCAGCAAAAGTTACTGGGAAAACTAGATAAAAGTGTGGCAGAAACTAGGCATAGGCCAATGCCTGACATCATACACAAGAATAAAGTCCAAATGAGTACATGATCTAGGTATAAAGATTGATACTGTAAACAATGTAGGGGAGGAAGGAATTCAGTTTTTGTCAGATTTGTGGAGAAGGGAAGAATTTTTGACTAAACAAAACACAGAAAACATTACGAAGTGCAAAATGGATAATTTTGATTGCATTAAATTGAAAAGTTTTTGTACAAACAAACCCAATGCAACCAAAATTAGGAGGAAAGCAGAAAACCTGGAAAGAATTTTTACAATCAGTGTCTCTGGTAAAGGCCTCATTTCTAAAATATATAGAGAACTGTGTCAAATGTACAAGAAGACAAATCATTCTCCAATTGATAAATGGTCAAAGGTTATGAACAGGCAGTTTTCAGAGGAAGAATTTAAAACTATCTGCAGTCATATGAAAAAATACTCTAAATCACTATTGACAAGAGAGAAACAAATCAGAACAACTCTGAGGTAACACATCATACTTATCAGATTGGCTAACATGACAAAACAAGAAGATAAAAAATGTTGGGGAACATGTAGGAGAGTTGAAACACCAGTTCATTGTTGGTGGAGCTGAGAGCTCATCCAACCATTCTGAAAAGCAATTTGGAATTATGACCAAAGGGCTACAAAGGTGTATACCCTTTTACCCAGCAATACTGATTCGAGGACTGTATCCCTAAGAGATCATAAAAATGGGAAAGTACCCACATGTACAATAATGTTTGCAGCAGCTCTCTTTGTGGTGACCAAAAACTGGAAATCAAGGCGATGTCCATCAATTGAGGAATGGTTGAATAAATTGTGGTGTATGAATGTAGTGAAATACTATTTTGCTGTAAGAAATGATAAACAGGAAGATTTCAGAGATGCCTGGAATGACTTATATGAACTGAAGCTTAGTGGAAGGAGCAGAACCAAGAGTATTTTGTACACAGCAACAACCACAGTATGCCAAGAATTTTTCTGGTAGCCTTAGTACTTCATTGTCATGCAAGGACTTTAAAAATTCCCAGTGGTCTGTTTAGGCAAAATGTCTTCCACATCTAGAGAAAGAACTATGGTATTAGATCCCAGAATGAAGCAGAACATTTTCATTTGTATTATGTTTTGTTTTGTTTTATGATTTCTCCTATTCATTTTAATTCTTCTATGCAACATGGCTAAGGTGAAAATGTATTTAATAGGAATGTACAACCCACATAAAATTTATAGTATGCTGTCTCATGGAGGGTGTGGGGAGGAGGAGGGAGGGTAAAAAATCTAAGAATTATGGAAGTGATTATATAACACTGACAACAAATAAAATAATAATAGAAAAGATATCATGTAACAAAAGCAACCAATTCCCATATTTTTCAATACAAAAATAAATATTTTAAAAAATGAATTGGGGTTAACAATCCAGTTTTTGTTCAAAAAGTTTTGGGAATGCTGGAAAGAAGCCTGGCCGAATATCGACATGGAACAATACGTTAAACCATTTATCAAGAGGTCAAAATGGATCTACAACCTAGATATAAAAGAAGGTATCACAAGGAAATTAGAAGAATATGGTAAATATTAACTGTCAGACTTATGGATAAAAGAGTATTTTGTGAGTAAACAAGAGATAGAGAGCATTATGATGAGTTAAATGGATAATTTTGATTACATTAAGTTAAATTTTTTTTTGTACAAATAAAAGCAATATAGCCAAAATTAGACGTAAAGCAGAAAATTGACAAAAACTTTTTAAACAGGGTGCGGAGCCAAGATGGCAGGGTAGAAAGATGCACATACACATAGCTCCGAAGCCACAGCCCATAGAACATCTGTAAAAAAGAACCCCTGGCGAATTCTGGAGCAGCAGAGGCCACAGAATGGTGGAGCAGAGGAGATATCTGTTCGAAAGAGCCCTGCAAACCTCTCACAGAAGGTCCATCGCGTTGCGGATGGAGAGCCGAGCCCAGCCCAGGAGCCAAGCCCAGCCTGCATTGGCCGCTGCACTGAGAGGAGCAGATCCGAGCAGGCTTCAGGGACAGGATCTCCAGCAGCCACACGGGTCCCTCCACCCACAGGTGACAAGGCTAGGTGAGAGGGTCTCTTTGGCAGGTCGAGAGGGGAGTGGGGTGCCCCCATAACTCAGGACCCCTCGGGAGGCAGCAGCAGAGGTGGGAGCAGACCTGGGCTCCCCAAGCAGGCAGGAGCTTAGATCCATTGTTGAAGGTCTCTGCATAAACCCCCTGAGGGAACTGAGCCCGTGAGGCGGCCCTGCCCCAACCTGAGCAACTGAACTTAATCTCACACTGACTAGCAGCCCTGCCCCCACCAAAGCCCTGAGGCTGGGAAGCAGCATTTGAATCTCAGACCCCAAATGCTGCCGGAGGATCCGGAGGTGAAGTGGGTGTGAAGAGAATACTCAGAAGTCAAGTCACTGGCTAGGAAAAAGCCCAGAAAAGGGAAAAGAAATAAGACTATAAAAGGTTACTTCCTTGGTGAACAGGCATTTCCTCCCTTCCTTTCTGATGAGGAAGAAAAATGCTTACCATCAGGGAAAGACACAGAAGTCAAGGCTTCTGTATCCCAGCCCACTCAATGGGATCAGGCCATGGAAGAGCTCAAAAAAGACTCACACAAGAATAGAACACATTGAATACATGAAAAAGAGTGTCCCCAATGAACTAGAAACTATGAAGAAAAAATTTCAGATCAAAAATAGAAAAATACTTAAGTGGAAGAAAATTTGACCCAAGAGAATCAAAAGACATCAAGGTTAAATTAATATACAGATTCTATAAAAGACTTCAAATTTGAAAAAAAATACCCCAAAATTTTAATATTGCTAGTCTGTTAGAAGAACATAACAAAAAAGATGAATATTCTACTGTAAAACATTGAGAAAACTACCTAGACATTTGTGAGAAATGTTGATTTTAAAAATATACATAATAAAACCTTTATTAAAAGAATATAAAGATCTCCATTAACAAGTTGGAGTGGGGAGAAAGCTTCAAACTGGGGTTGATAAGTATTTCGTTTTTTATAATTTCAAAAATGAAGTTTTAAGTATTAAGGAGAGAGATATTCAAATACATAGGAAAGGCAGTTTGGACAGAACTACAAATATTCATGAACAATATTGTATTTCCTAACATAGCCTTAGGAATGAAGGCATGTCATAGAAATGGCAGCAGCTATAAAGCAAGTACAATGATGCAAAAATGTTTCTATCTAACACTACTTCTTTCCTAAACTGATATTTCTAAGAAAATGGGGAGTATGCTTTTTAGTGTACGTATGTGTGCACATACACATAACTCTCAATCAAGGAGACTCAGTTGGAGAAGGGTAAGGTGAAATAGTAATTAAAACCCTGTTTACAAGGTAGGTTTCCAGATTGAACAAATCATTTTATTCCTTTGAAGGCCACTGCTGTTTTTCATCTTGGTGTACCTTATCTTTCTGGGACCTGAAAAGTTGCATCGGTAATGTTTAATGTTTGTTTATATTCAGCAGGAGTGTTTTTACTTAGATCTGCCTCCAAGGACCGCATAGAATTCCCAGTCTCTAATATAAGATAGATAGATATACATAATATGTATCTATATCTATGCATTATTAGATAGCTAAAATATATGTAATGGGGAAACACTAGAAGCATTCTACATACATACATATATGTGTGTATATATATATATATATATATATATACACATATGCATACAAATATATAATAGACATAAATATGTCTATTATATATGTGTGTATATTTATATATACACATATATATATAATGTTAGAATATACATTTTATATGGTTTTAGAAATGCTTGAGATAGTGATAAAATAGAATTTAAAGTCATAAATATAGGAAATTTGAAAGAGATACATTTGTTTGCTGACACCTAATTGGTCACTTAGAAAACCCATAGAATCAGTGCAGATATGATAGAATTAAAAGCTACAATAACATAAAATTCAATCCACTAAAATTACCATTACTTTTACATATCAGTAACAAAACCCAGGAGGAATAAATGGAAATGCCATTCAAAACATCTACAAAATGCTTAAAATTTCTAGGAGTCAAGCTACTAAGACAAAAACAAGGCTATTTTAAATAGAATTATGAAACATTTGCTAAAGAAATATAAAATAAAATGAATTGAAATGACTGTCATTGTTTATCGTTGGACTATACTTTTACAATAAAACTGAAAATATTATTCAAATAATTATTTTTTGTTACATGAATCAAGTTAATAAGGGGATACTTTGAAGAACTAGACAAGCAGCAAAATTAATTTCTAGGAAGAAGGGACTAGAGTAGCAAGGAAAATAATGAAAAAGTATGAATGGAAGAAGCATAGAACTTTTGGGCCTTAAAGTATAATTTAATACAAAAATTCATTTAAAAATTATTTAGTGTTTGTTATAATTAAGACAGGCACCTATGTGGTGCAATGGATAGATCACCAGTGCAGGAATCAGGAGGACCTGAGTTTGAATCTCACCTCAGATACTTGACACTCACTAGCTGTGTGACCTTGGGCAAATCACTTAGCCCCAACTGCCTCATCCTGGGTCATCTCCAGTCATCCTGATGAGTGTCTGGTCACTTGGATTCAGGTGGCTCTGGAGAAGTGAGGCTGGTAACCTGCACAGCCCTCTCTCACTCAAAACAAGGTTAAGTGCAAGTCATGTCATCATATCTCTGATGGCATGGTATTCTTCAGCAAAGAAGGACAAACACACACATAATTAAGACAATTTGATCAGTGCGACATAACAAATCAAAAGAAAACCATAAAAATTATTTCAGTAATCTAGTGTTCAACAAAATCAGGAACTCAAATTAACTTGTGGAAGGACTTCCTGTCTAAAAAGAACTTCTGAGAAAACTGAAAGATACCATGGTGGAAATTAAGTTTTGGAAACATCTTACATTAGACACAATAATATACTCAAAACAACACAAAATGATAATATGCACAAAATAGTACAGAAAAGGACATTTCATAAAAAATAGTATTGAATGAAATCAGTCTAATTTTATAACTAGGTTTCATAGGAAAGTTCTTAACACCAACAACAAAGATAGAGGTGTATACAAGGTGAAAATACATAGTTTCAATTGTGTTACTAAAAAAACCCTTTTTTACGAGGAATATGGAATATGTCATGATTTAGGAATAATGCATTTTCACCAAACGTCTATGAGGTTTTGATATTAATGGTTTATAGAGACTTAACACAAATTTACCTCATTGAGAGCTATTACATAATAAGGAAATCATGGAAGGAAATGAACAGTTTATAATCCAACCACTTAACAAGAGCAATATATAAATGATTGCTCAAGAATACTAAAGATAGGATTATAGATCTAAACAACTGTAAGGGTTAAACCTTTGTTGACCATGGAAGTTTTAAACTCAGGGGTTATAAGTAACCTTGAAGGCTATAATTACACACACACACTCACACACACACGTGTGTGTATGTGTACATATATGTGTGTATATAAACATATAGAAAACATATGTGCGTATATATTCATTAAAGAAATCAAAAAAGAAAAGTATGTGTGTGTGTGCATGTGTCTGTGTGAGTGTTGGGGTTGCAATTCATTCATCTAATAGCATGGGGAGGCTTTAATAACATTCTTTTGCAGTGAGTTCCTGATAGAGTAATTCCCAACATGATCAGTTTGATCTGGAGAGAAAACTTAATGAGGTAGGCTAGAATAGTGCTTTTGTTATGTTTTTTATTGTTGCTGCTGCTGCTGCTGTTGTTGTTGTTATTCTGTTCTGTTCTGTTTTGTTTTGTTTTGTTTTAAAAAGAAACGGAGCTATTTGGTAAATAATTCAACAGTTGGTTCTTATACACAGTTGTCGTTTTGAATCAGATGCTTTCCACTACTGTTCTCTCCTTCACCATGAAGTGGCCCTTATTGTTGCTCAACCAAACACCTACATTTGTCAAAGCGGTATCTTTCAATCTCATCTTCTTCATCAGATCAATTCTGTTATCCTAATTGTACTACTTTTCTTCAGCTTCCCCTTCTATTACTAACTTCCCATACTACCTACAAACATACTCGTATCTCTTCCATATTCAAAAATCCTTCATTTGATCCTTCATCTTCACTAGCTACTATCTCATGTATCTTTTACCTTTTGTAACTAAACTTGTGTACCCCAAAATACATATTGCAATAACTTTTTTGTGTTATCAAAGTAACAAGAAAAAAAATAGGTACCAATAATAGGTGAAAGACTAAACAATATAATTAGGACCAACAATAATGATAGCAATAATATTAAAACTGATAAAAATTGGTCCTGGAGAAGAGTTGAGATAATTCATCTCTTTCCTTTCTTTTTTTTTCTTTTTTTATTTAACTTTTAACATTTATTTTCACAAAATTTTGGGTTACAAATTTTCTCCCCTTTTATCCCCTCCTCCCCCCAAACCCAAGCATTCTAATTGCCCCTGTGACCAATCTGCTCTCTCTTCTATCCTCCCTCTCTGCCCTTGTCTCCGTCTTCTCTTTTGTCCTGTAGGGACAGATAGCTTTCTTTACCCCTTAACCTGTATTTCTTATTTCCTAGTGGTAAGAACATTACAGCTGATCCTAACACTTTGAGTTCCAACTTCTTTAGCTCCCTCCCTCTCCACCCCTTCCCTTTGGAAGACAAGCAATTCAATATAGGCCAAATCTGTGTAGTTTTGCAAATGATTTCCATACTAGTTGTGTTGTATAGGACTAACTATGTTTCCCTCCATCCTATCCTGTCCCCCATTACTTCTATTCTCTTATGATCCTTTCCCTCCCCATGAGTGTAGACCTCGGATTGCATTCTCCTCCCCATGCCCTCTCCTCCATCCTCCCCCCCACCCTGCTTGTGCCCTTGTCCCCCACTCTCCTGTATTGTGAGATAGGTTTTCCTATCAGAATGAGTGTGCATTTTATTCTTTCCTTTAGTGGAATGTGATGAGAGTAGACCTCATGTTTTTCTCTCACCTCCCCTCTTTATCCCTCCACTAATAAGTCTTTTGCTTGCCTCTTTTATGAGAGATAATTTGCCCCATTCAATTTCTCCCTTTCTCCTCCCAATATTTCTCTCTCACTGCTTGATTTCATTTTTTTTTAAGATATGATCCCATCCTCTTCAATTCACTCTGTGCACTCTGTCTCTATGTATGTGTGCGTGTGTGCATGTGTGTGTGTGTGTACTCCCACCCAGTACCCAGATACTGAAATGTTTCAAGAGTTACAAATATTGTCTTTCCATGTAGGAATGTAAACAGTTCAACTTTAGTAAGTCCCTTATGACTTCTCTTTGCTGTTCACCTTTTCATGCTTCTCTTCATTCTTGTGTTTGAAAGTCAAATTTTCTTTTCAGCTCTGGTCTTTTCATCAAGAAAATTTGAAAATCCTCTATTTCATTGAAAGACCATTTTTTCTCCTGAAGTATTATACTCAGTTTTGCTGGGTAGGTGATTCTTGGTTTTGGTCCTAGTTCCTTTGACTTCTGGAATATCCTATTCCATTCCCTTCGATCCCTTAATGTAGAGGGTGCTATATCTTGTGTTATCCTCATTGCATTTCCACAATACTTGAATTGTTTCTTTCTAGCTGCTTGCAATATTTTCTCTTTCACCTGGGAATTCTGGAATTTGGCCACAATGTTCCTAGGAGTTTCTCTTTTTGGATCTCTTTCATGCGGTGTTCTGTGGATTCCTTGAATATTTATTTTGCCCTCTGGTTCTAGAATCTCAGGGCAGTTTTCCTTGATAATTTCATGGAAGATGATGTCTAGGCTCTTCTTTTGATCATGGTTTTCAGGTAGTCCCAGAATTTTTACATTGTCTCTCCTGATTCTATTTTCCAGGTCAGTTGTTTTTCCAATAAGATATTTCACATTATCTTCCATTTTTCCAATCTTCTCGCTATGTTCTGTGATATCTGTCTTTCTCACAAAGTCCTTAGCGTCCATCTGTGCCATACTAGTTTTGAAAGAACTATTTTCTTCAGTGAGCTTTTGAATCTCCTTTTCCATTTGGCTGATTCTGCTTTTGAAAGCATTCTTCTCCTCATTGGCTTTTTGAACCTCTTTTGCCAATTGAGTTAGGGCTAGTTTTGAAGGTGTTAATTTCTTCAACATTTTTTTGGGTCTCCTTTAGCAGGGAGCTGATCTGCTTTTCATGCTTCTCTTTCATCCCTCTCATTTCTCTTCCCAGTTTTCCCTCCACCTCTCTAACTTGATTTTCGAAATTCTTTTTGAGCTCTTCCATGGCCTGAGCCCATTGGGTGGGCTGGGACACAGAATCCTTGATTTCTGTGTCTTTGCCTGATGGTAAGCATTGTTTTTCCTCATCAGAAAGGAAGGGAGGAAATGTCTGTTCTCCAAAAAAGTATCCTTCAATAGTTTTATTTCTTTTCCCTTTTCTTGGCATTCTCCCCAGCCAGTGACTTGACCTCTGAATATTCTCCTCACACCCACCTCGCCTCCTGGTCCTCCCAGCCAGAGTTTGGGGACTGAGATTCAAATACTGCTTCCAGCCTTAGGGCTTTTGGTGGGGGCAGGGCTGCTATTCAGTGTGAGAATTAAGTTCAGGTGGTCAGGTTGGGGCAGGGCCGCCTCTCAGGCTCAGTTCCCTCAGGGGGTTTATGTACAGACCGTCCACAATGGATCCAGGCTCCAGCCCGCTTGGGGAGCCCCTGTCTGCAGCCGCCTCTCAGCTTCTATCTCCCGGGGGGCCCGAGCCATGGGGGCACCCCACTCACCTCTCGACCCGCCAAAGAGACTCTCTCATCGACCCCCGGCCCCTGTGGGTGGAGGGGCTTGTGCTGCCACTGGAGATCCCTGAAGCCTGCTCGAATCTGTACCTCTCGGAGCCGCGGCCGCCGCAGGTCTGGGCTGGGCTGCGCTTTTGCAGCGCCATGGACATTTTGCGAGAGGTTTGCAGGTCCCTCTGTGGGTGGAGGGACCTGCGTGGCCGCTGGAGATCCCGTCCCTGTAGCCCGCTCGGATCTTTTCCTCACGATGTCGCGGCCGCTGCAGGGCTGCCCTCTGCTCCCAGTCCCAGCGCCCAGTCTGCAGCGCGAAGGACCCCCCACGAGAGGTTTGCAGGTCTCTCCGGAACAGAAATCTCCCTCGCTCCAATATTCCATGGCCTCTGGGTGCAGAATTCACCGTGAGTTGGTCCCCTCTAGCCGTTCTCTGGGTTGTGGGTTCGGAGCTATGTGTATGTGCGTCTTTCCACTCTGCCATCTTGGCTCCACCTTTCCTTTCTTTATAGAAGTGGAGGAGGGACATCATGAAAACACAAAGTTGCATAAGTAATTACACTGCTATGATATGTTTTTTCTTCCTGAATTTTATCTCTCCCTGTTTAATGCTTTATTAAAACAGATGGCTTCTGAATTTAGAAAGAGGAGGAATGTAATCAGAAATACAGGTAATGTAGAAACAAAAAACAGTGGATTTTAAAAAAAAATATGTGAATACTAAAACTTGGACACAATAAGAAAAGAAAAATGAACATATAAAGTTAAATATTGAAATGTGAATACAAAATAAGAAAAGGAGAAAAAATGTCACTTGTACAGCAGACTGAAAGAGAGGATTCAAAATATTCAGCAATGAATTTCCATTTCGAGAAAGCCTATATAGGGTTTTTAAATTTTTTTTAATACTATGCAGTGTGTTGAGAGCAGTCCATCCCTTCTGCACTTCCAAGTTTTCATTTCTTCTCTGCTGATTACTTTTTACTTTGTTCTTTTCCCCATTGCCTCTCCTCAAAAAGCTCCAATTAAGCATACACACACACACACACACACACACACACACACACACACATACACGTAAATGCATACAAACACCCTTACATACAAACACTCATACATCCATATAATTACATATCTGTAATCATACTAACACATATACATACATACACACATATATATGTAAATACAAATATATATATATGTATATATATATACATACACATACATATATGTGTATATGTAAGTATACTTACTTGTCTTCTGTTTCTCTGAGGGTGGACAACCTCTTCCTTCTTAAGTCAAAATCTTTTCACATTTTTCCAAGTCCACCAACTCATCGTTTTCTATACTGCAGAATTTTTACAAATTTGTACTGTTTAATTATTTTAAGTATTCCAAAATAACATTAATAGATACGGTGGACACATAGCACTGTTTCCTAATTTTTCCTTTTGATTAAATCTATTTTAGCCTTTTGTTTGATATAATGATTATCACCCTGTTCCTTTTGCCCTAACAAATTCTGCTCCTGATGTTTATTTTATGTTTTTGTGTATCTCTTATTTTCTATCCCTCACATTTCCTCTACTTTACTCCTAGCTACTACCTTGCCCTTCTATTGCTTAACCCACCCTCCCTTCAAGAATCCCTCCCTTATCCTCTCAGTTCCATTAATCTAAATATCCTTCAGTGCCCTTTTTAACCTATTTATTCCCTCATCATTCCCTCTAAATATTCCTCCCTTATCTTCTCCACCATTATTCCCTTAGCATTTTATTTCTTTCTGAGATTAGAAGACTTTATACATAAATTTCTATCTATCTATCTATCTATCTATCTATCTATCTATCTATCTATCTATCTATCTATCTATCTCTCTCTCTGTCTGTCTGTCTGTCTGTCTATCTATGCATCTGTCTGTGTGAATTTTATTTTTCCCTCTAGAACCCATTCTCCATGAAAGTGGTTTTTCAGAACTACCAGCCTTCTTCCCCCATCTAATTCCTCTGTGTAGGTTCCTTATGTCATATTTCATTTGTATACAATACTTAGTCTTTTTAGCAGTTCCTAAATGTTGTTACACTTTATAATAAGGTCTACACAAATATTTTTTTGAACTACCCAATTGCTAACCACAATATTAGACATATGTTTTGCATTTTACACTCATAAAAGGTAGTCTGTGCTTATTTGATCCATTATAATTAGCCTTTAGTAGATATCATATATTTTTCTTTTCTTTTACATATCAAACCTTCTATTAAGTTCAGCTTTTTTTAAGCAAAGTCCTGAAAGTCTGACAACTCATTAAATGTCTTTATTTTTCATTCAGGATTATTTTTAATTTTCCAGGGTATGTCTTCAATTGTAAGCCCAGTTCTTTTGCTCTTCTACTTATTGTTGTTGTTTTTGCCCTTTGTTCTCAAAGAGTACCATGACATCAAGATAATGATATGACTTGCAGTTGACTTTGATTTGAGTGAGTGAGGGCTGCGCAAGGTTACCAGTCTCACTTTCTTCTCTTGAACCATCTGGATCCAGTTGTCTTCTTCATCTATTCATTCTTTACAATTTGCTTTATTACATCTTGGCCTCATTACTGGTTTACCCAAGCCCTATAACTACTTTCAAGGAGTTGTTTTCATTCATAATATTAAGGGTATACTTTTCTAATTGGTTAACTTCATTTTCTTTTCTTTAAATTGTTTATTTTAAGGTTTAAACATTCATTTCAACAAAATGTTGAGTTCCAAATTTTTTCCCCATTGCACCCCTTCCCCAGCCCAAGACACCAAACATTCTGATTATCTCTTCCCCCAATTTACCCTTCCTGCTATCACACCCCTCCCTTCACTTATCTCCATCTTCTCTCTTTTCTTTTCGGACAAGATAGATTTCTATACCCCATTACCTGTATTTCTTATTTTCCAGTTGCATGCAAAACCAATTCTCAATATTTGTTGGAAAAATTTAAGTTCCAACTTCTCTCTCTTCCTCCCCCTCCAGCCATCCCTACTGAACAGGCAAGCAATTCAATATAAGCTATACACATGTAGTTATGCAAAAGACCTCCATAATAATCATGTTGTGAAAGACTGTATTTCCCTCCATCCTGTTCCTGTTCTGCCCCCCCCCCCATTTATTGCATTCTCTCTTTCGACCTTGTCCCTCCCCAAAAGGGTTTACTTCTAATTACCCCCTCCCTTCTATCACCCCCATACTCCATTTGTCCCCTTCTCCCCTACTTTCCTGTAGTGTAATAGAGATTTCCATGCCAAATTGAATGTGCATGTTATTCCCTGCTTGTGCCAAAAGTAACGAGAGTAAGCTTTTCCTTTTCCCTCTCATCTCTCCTCGTTTTGCCTACCACTGAAAAAGTTTTTTTTTTTTTTGCCTCTTTTATGAGAGATAATTTGCCCCATTCCATTACTCCTTCTCTCCTCTCAATATATTCTTTTCTCATCCTTCCAAATCTTGGTTGGTTTGGGATTCGTTGTGCAAAAACTTTTCAGTTTAACGTAATCAAAATGATCCATCTTGCACTTCATAATGCTTTCTGCCTCTTCTTTAGTCAAAAATTCTTCCATTCTCCATAAATCTGATAAAAATACTATTCCTTGCTCCACCAATTTGTCCATATTATCAATCATTATACCTAGAATGTATACCCATTTGGAATTTATTCTTGTGTATGGTGTCAGGCATTGGTCTATGCCTACTTCGTGCCACACTGTTATCCAGTTTTCCCAGTAATTTTTGCTGAACAGTGAGTTCTTAACCCAGAAGGGGCCCTTGGGTTTATCAAACAGTAGATTGGTATATTCGTTGCCTACTGTGTCTTGAGTACATATCTTGTTCCACTTGTCTACCTTTCTGTTTCTTAGCCAGTACCAAGTGGTTTTGATAATTGCTGCTTTATAATAGAATTTGAGATCTGGTAGAGATCACCTTCCCTAGCATTTCTTTGCATTAATCTCCTTGATATTCTGCACCATTTGTTCTTCCAGGTAAGCTGTGATATTATTTTTTCCTACTCTAGATTTTTTATCTGATAGTTTGATTGATATGACACTAAATAAGTGAATCAATTTAGGTAGAATTGTCATTTTTATTATATTGGCTCGGCCTGCCGATGAATAACTGATGTTTTTCCACCTACTTACATCTGACTTTATTTGTGCAAAAGTGTCTTGTAAATGAGTCCTTATAGTCTCTGGGTTTGTTTCTGCATGTAAGCACCCAAATATTTTATGGTGTCTACCCTAGCTTTAAATGGGATTTCTCTTTCTATCTCTTGCTCTTGGGCTTTGTTAGTAATATGCAGAAATGCAGAAGATTTGTGTGTGTTTATTTTGTAGCCTGCAACTTTGCAAAAGTTGTTTATTATTTCAAGTCATTTTTTACTTGAGTCTCTGAGATGCACTAAGTATATCATCAAATCATCTGCAAAGAGTGATAACTTAGTTTCTTCTTTGCCTATTTTAATTCCTTCAGTTTCTTTATCTTCTCTAATTGCTACAGCTACCATTTCTAGTACCATATTGTATAATAGTGGTGCTAATGGGCATCCTTGTTTCACCCCTGATCTTATTGGAAATGTATCTAGCTTATCTGCATTGTATATAATGCTTGCTGAAGGATTGAGGTAGATACTGCTTATAATTTTACAGAAAATTCCCTTTATTCCTATGCTTTCCAGTGTTTTTAATGGGAATGGGTGTTGTATTTTGTCAGAAGCTTTACCTACATCTGTTGAGCTAATAATGCATTTTCTGTTAGTTTTATTGTTGATATGATCAATCTTGCTAATAGTTTTCCTAACACCGAACCAGCCCTGCTTTCCTGGTATAAATGCTATTTGATGAAAATGTATTATTCTAGTGACAAGCTGTTGTATTCTTTTTGCTAAAATCTTGTTTCAAATTTTTGCATCTATATGCATGAGAGAAATTTGTCTATAATTGTCTTCCTCTGTTTTGACTCTTCCTGGCAGGTGTCAAAATCATATTCGTTTCATAAAAAGATTTTGGGAGCACTCCCTTTTCCCCAATTTCTCCATATAGTCTACATAGTATTGGAATTAACTGTTTTTTAAATGTTTGATTGAATTCACTTATAAATCCATCTGGCCCTGAACATTTTCTCCTAGAGAGTTCACTGATGGTTTGTTCAATTTCTTTTTCTAAAACAGGGTTACTTAAATATTCAGCTTCCTCTTCTGTTAATCTGGGCAATTTACATTTTTTAAAAAATATTCATCTATCTCATTTAGATTGTCGAAGTTACTGGCATAAAGTTGGGCAGAGTAATTTCAAATTACTGTTTTAATTTCCTCCTCATTGGAGATGAGTTCACCTCTTTCATTTTTGATATTGGTAATTTGGTTTTCTTCTTTATTTTTTTAATCAAATTGACCAAAGTTTTATCAATTTTATTAGTTTTTTTTTCACAAAACCAACTATTAGTTCTATTTATTAGTTCAATAGTTTTCTTAATTTCAATTTTATGAATCTCTCCTTTGGTTTTCAGTGTTTCTAATTGTGTATTTACTTGGGGATTTTCAATTTGTTCTTTTTCTAGCTTTTTCAGCTGCATGGTCAAGTCATTCATCCCCTCTTCGTTTTATTCATGTAGGTGTTCATTGATATAAAACTTCCCCTAAGAACTGCTTTTTGCAACTTGCCATAAGATTTGGTAGGTTGTCTCATTATTGTCATTCTCTTGAATGAAGTTTTTAATTCTTTCTATGACTTGTTGTTTAACCCACTCTTTCTTTAAGATTAGATCATTTGGTTTCCAATTAGTTTTTGGTTTACCTTTCCATGGTCTTTAATTGCACGTAATTTTTGCTGCATTATGATCTGACAAGGATGCATTGACTATGTCTGCCTTTCTGCACGGGATTGTGAGGCTTTTATACCCTTGAACACGTTCAATTTTTGTATATGTGCCATGTACCACTGAGAAAAAGGTATATTCCTTTATATCCCCATTCAGTTTTCTCCAGATCTATCATATCTATGTTACCAACAGTTTTATTCACCTCCTTACCTTCTTTCTTATTTATTTTAAGGTTAGATTTATCAAGTTCAGAGAGGGGGAGGTTGAGGTTCCCCACTAGCATAGTTTTGCTGTCTGTTTCTTCCTTCAACTTCCCCAACCTCTCCTCTAAGAATTTGAATGCTACACCACTTGGACAATACATGTTTAGTAATGATATTGCTTCATTAGTATGATATCCTTTAGTAGGATATAGTTTCCTTCCTTATCTCTGTTGATTAGATCTATTTCTGTTTGTGCCTTGTCTAAGTTTAGAATTGCTGCCCCTGCTTTTCTTACATCAACTGTAGCACCATATATTCTGCACCAGCCTTTTACTTATAACGTGTATCTATTCCCCCATTTCAAATGTGTTTCTTGTAAACAGTATATTCTTGGATTATGGCTTTTAATGCATTCTGCTATCCATCTCCATTTTATGGGAGAGTTCATTCCATTCACATTCAGTTATGATTACAATCTCTGTTTTTCCCTCCATGCTCTTTCCCACCTTTGCGCTTTTAGTTCTCCAGTCTCCCTTCCCCTTCTCAATACAGTTTTCACTTTTGAATATCACCTCCCACAGCTGATCCTTCCTTCTTTCAGGCCCCCTCCCTTTTATTCCCCTTTGCCCTTACTACTTCTTCCCTCCCTTTTAGCTTCCCCTCCCCTTTCTTACCCCTCCTCCCACTACTGCCTATAGAGCTACTTATATTTATATACTTAATTAAGTTCATTATTCCCTCCTTGAACCAAATCAGATGAGAGTACCTCTCAAACAATGCTCATCTCCCTCCCTTCTTAACCTCTACTAAAATATAATTTTGTACTTCTTTTTGCGTTGCAATTTACCATTTTCTGCTTCATCCTTTTCACATCACCTGTAGCAATCCCTTCACTTGTTTAAATCACATTTTTATCTTCACATCATTTGCTTTATACCAGTTCCCTCCATCTTTACCAGTACCCTTATATATTTCATATTAGATGTACATTTCTCAAGATTAAGAAGTATCATCTTCCCCTATAGAGAGGTAGATAGTTTGCCCAAATTGTGTAACAAATTTTTCTTGTCCTCTGTTTATTTTCTTATGCCTCTCTTGAGACATGCTTTTAAAGAGCGAATTTTCTATTGAGCTCTGGCCTTTTTGTCAGGAAGGTCTGTAAATCCTTTATTTCATTGATTATCCATCTCCTTGCCCGAAAAGTTATGCTCAAGCTCAAATTTGTTGGGTAATTAATCCTTGGCTGCTGTCCCAGTTCCTTTGCCTTATGCAATATCATATTCCAATTCCTTCAGTCTTTTAATGTAGAAACTGCAAGGTCTTGTGTGATATTGACAGTAGCTCCTCGATATTTGAATGGTTTCTTTCTGGCTGCCTGTAGTATTCTCTCCTTCACTTGAGAGTTCTGGAATTTGGAAACAATAACTCTTGGTGTTTTTAACTTGGGACATGCTGTGCTGTATTCTGTGGGTTCTTCCACTCCCATGCACAGATCTTTCCTGTTGACCTTCTAGTCTGTCCTGGTCCGTGCATTTCCCAGAGTCTGTCTACTATGGGATTCTGTACTTCCACAATTTGGTCAGATTCTCTTTCTAGAGGTATCTGAAGGTGTTTGTCTATGAGCTAGGGTGAGTAGTTGCTCTCACTCTCCTATCTTGGCTCCACTCCCCCAAGAACTATTTTCTTTGGTGAGCTTTTAAATCTCCTTTTACATTTTACTAATTCTGCTTTTTTTTTATTTGTATATTTTTTTTATTTATTTAACTTTTAACATTCATTTTCACAAAATTTTGGGTTCCAAAATTTCTCCCCTTTTGTCCCCTCCCCCCACGCCAAAACACTGAGCATTCTAATTGCCCCTATCACCAATCTGCTCTCTCTTCTATCATCCCTCTCTGCCCTTGGCTCCATCTTTTCTTTTGTCCTGTAGGGCCAAATAACTTTCCATACCACTTTACCTGTATTTCTTATTTCCTAGTAGCAAGAACAGTACTCCACAGTTATTCCTAAAACTTTGAATTCCAACTTCTCTTCCTCCCTCCCTCCCCACCCCTTCCCTTTGGAAGGCAAGCAATTCAATATAGGCCATATCTGTGTAGTTTTGCAAATGACTTCCATAATAGTTGTGTTATATAAGACTAACTATATTTCCCTCCATCCTATCCTGTCCCCCATTACTTCTATTCTCTCTTTTGATCCTGCCCCTCCCCATGAGGGTTGAGCTTAAATTGCTCCCTCCTCCCCATGCCCTCCCTTCCATCATCCCCCCCACCCTGCTTGTCCCCTTATCCCCCACTTTCCTGTATTGTAAGATAGGTTTTCCTACCAAAATGAGTGTGCATTTTATTCCTTCCTTTAGTGGAATGTGATGAGAGTAAACTTCATGTTTTCTCTCACCTCCCCTCTTTTTCCCTCCACTAATAAGTCTTTTACTTGCCTCTTTTATGAGAGATAATTTGCCCCATTCTATTTCTCCCTTTCTCCTCCCAATATATTTCTCTCTCACTGCTTGATTTCATTTTTTTAAGATATGATCCCATCCTTTTCAATTCACTCTGTGCACTCTGTCTCTACATGTGTGTGCGCGTGTGTACATGTGGGTTGGTGTAATCCCACCCAGTACCCAGACTGAATAGTTTCAAAAGTTGCAAATATTGTTTTTCCATGTAGGAATATAAACAGTTCAACTTTCATAAGTCCCTTATGACTTCTCTTTGCTGTTCACCTTTTCATGCTTCTCTTCATTCTTGTGTTTGAAAGTCAAATTTTCTTTTCAGCTCTGGTCTTTGCATCAAGAATGCTTCAAAGTCCTCTGTTTCATTGAAAGACCAATTTGTCCCTTGAAGTATTATACTCAGTTTTGCTGGGTAGGTGGTTCTTGGTTTTAGTCCTAGTTCCTTTGACTTCTGGAATATCCAATTCCACACCCTTTGATCCCTTAATGTAGAAGCTGCTAGATCTTGTGTTATCCTGACTGTATTTCCACAACACTTGAATTGTTTCTTTCTAGCTGCTTGCAATATTTTCTCCTTGACCTGGGAACTCTGGAATTTGGCCACAGTGTTCCTAGGAGATTCTCTTTTTGGATCTCTTTCAAGTGGTGATCTGTGGATTCCTTGAATACTTATTTTGCCTTCTGGTTCTAGAATCTCAGGGCAGTTTTTCTTGATAATTTCATGAAAAATGATGTCTAGGCTCTTTTTTTGATCATGGCTTTCAGGTAGAACCATAATTTTTAAATTGTCTCTCCTGGATCTCTTTTCCAGGTCAGTTGTTTTGTGAGATATTTCACATTATCTTCCATTTTTTCATTCTTTTGGTTTTGTTTTGTGATTTCTTGGTTTCTCATAAAGTCATTGGCCTCCATCTGTTCCATTCTAATTTTGAAAGAACTATTTTCTTCAGTGAGCTTTTGAACCTCCTTTTCCATTTGGCTAACTCTGCTTTTTAAAGCATTCTTCTCCTGATCAGCTTTTTGGATGTCTTTTGCCATTGGGTTTAGTCTGTTTTTAAAGGTGTTATTTTCTTCAGCATTTCTTTGGGTCTCCTTTATCAAACTGTTGATTTGTGTTGCACTCTTTTCACTCTCATTTTTCTTCCCAATTTGTTCTCTATCTCTCTTACTTGATTTTTAAATTCCTTTTTGAGCTGTTTCACGGAGTGAGACTATTGCATTTTTGGAGGTTTTGGGTTCAGGAGCCTTGACTTTTGTGTCTTCCTCTGATGGTATGTTTTGTTCTTCCTCATTTCAAGGATGGAAGAAAATATCTGTTCACCAAAAAAAAGGAACCTTCTATTGTCTTATTTTTTTTCACTTTTTTAAGCATGTTCCCAGCCAATTACTTGCCTTTTGAACCCTCTGTTAAGTGGTGGGTTTAATCTAGGGACCTGTAAATTCTTAGTTCCTCCAAGGTGGCACAATCAATGGAGAGGAATTTACTCCTCTTTTGGTCTGTGCTGTGACCTGAGAACAACCACAAATTTTTCTGCCCAGGATCTGCAAGTAGAATTCCCTCTCCAGAGTCTCCACCAGCTCCACCACTTCAGCAGACTTCATTAGCCCAGGGTCACCACTCAGGATTGAAACACAGATCAGATGCTGATTTCCCCAAGGTCTTTAGGAGGAGGGCTCCAAAAATATACACTGTTGTCACAGGAACTGCCCCAGCCCTAGGGTGGGAATGCACTCCCTTCTCACCCAGGTGAAAGAGCTTTCTCATTGACCATTGAAGCTGTCTTTGGTGTTTGCACATGGAGAATTCTGGGAATCACAGCTGCTGCCCATGATTCTGTGCCCTGAAGCCTACTCGAGTCCCGTCCCTGCCAAGCCACATGGACAACATTAGGCTGGGCTCTGCTCTGAGCCCAGTGTGGTAGCCTTTCTTCTCGGCCTTCCAGGCTGTCTTGGGCTGGAAATCTTTTTCATTCTGTCACTTTTATGGCTTCTATAGCTACAGAATTTGTTTAGAGTCACATTTTACAGGTATTTTTTGGGTTATGGGGGGTGGGGAGAGCTAGAGCAGGTCCATCCTTCTGCTCTGCCTTCTTGAATCTGCCCCTTAACTTCATTGCCATAGTCTTTTTTATTGTTCTTTTTTTTTTTTAGGTTTTTCCACAATATCTCTCATTTCATTTGTTTTTTTAATTTAATTTTCTTTATTTGGTTTCAATTTTCTACAATCACTTCCATAAATCTTAGGTTTTTCCTGCTCTGTCTCCACTCCCTGACTGAGATGGCATGCAATCTTATATGGGTTTTGCACATACATTCTTATTAACCACAATTTCACATTAGTCATGTTTCATATAAGAATTAAAGTGAATGATAGAAACAATGCGAAAAACAAAACAAACCACAATGCAAGAGAAAATAGTATGCTTCATTCTGCATTCTAATTCCATATTTCTTTCTCTGGATGTGGATGTCATTTTGCCTCAAGAGTCATTTGGGAATGTTTTAGGTCCTTGCATTGCTGCAGAGGGCTAGGTCTAACAGAAATAGTCCTTGGACACTTTAGGTGTTAAATGGCTTTTTTTGTATATAATGGTAATGTTCTCTTAGTTCTGCTCATTTCAGTCAACATGAGTTCATACAAGTCCTTCCAGGTCTTTCTGACGTCCTCCTGTTCATCATTTCTTATAGCACAATAGTGTCCCATCAAATTCATATACCACCAATTGTTCAGATATTCACCAATTGATGGGCATCCCCTCGATTCCCAGTTCTTGGCCACCACAAAGAGGACTGATATAAATATTTTTGTACATGTGGAACCTTTTTGCATTTTTAGAAGTGATATTGCTGGGTCAAAGAGTATGCACATGTTTGTAGCCCTTTGGGCATAGCTCCAAATTGCTCTCCAGGATGATTGTATCAATTCACAGCTCCACCAACAATGAATTAGTGTTCCAACTCTCCCACATCTTTTCTAACATTCTAACATCATCTTCCTGTTTTGTCATGTTGACCAATCTGATAGGTATGATGTGGTACCTCAGAGTTGTTCTGATTTGTATCTCTTTAGTCAATAGTGATTTAGAGCATTTTTTCATATGACTATAGATAGCTTTAATTTCTTTCTCTGCAAACTGCCTGTTCATATTCTTTGACCATTTTTCAATTGGGGAATGATTTGTATTCTTGTAAATTTAACCCAGTTTTCTCTCTATTTCAGAAATGAGACCTTTATCACAGACACTAGTTGCAAAAATTCTTCCTCAGTTTTGTGCTTCCTTCCTAATCTTGGTTGCATTAGATTTGTTTAGGCAAAAAATTTCAATTTTCTCACTTGATTGTTAATATCTTTTTAAAGTTCTTCTGTGAATTCTTTTTGGGCAGGTGACCATTTGACATTACTCTCTTGAATAGAAGATGGTTTCTTTCCTTCAGTATTCTCTGCAGATGAATCCCAGTAACTCTCCATTCCTTTACCTATTCATTTTTTTTTTTAACTTATAGCAGCTTATATTTTTATGTTTACCTCTAGTTCTACTGTATGAGGGACTGGTACCTCTGGCCTAGAGCTTCCTTTGCTTTTCCGCTGTAATGTAGAACCTAAACTAAGACCACTATTCTGCCCCAACATCTGTTTATATTTAACCACTTCATGTTTGCCCTGAGGTGCTATTTTGTCAGATTTATGGGGAAAATTTGGAGAACTTGACCTACTCTACCCTCTTCCCAGAATCATTCCAATGAGTTTTTTAAAAAATGAAAATTATGAACAACTTATTCCTGAGGTAACTCTGTGCAAGGAAAACTGGAGAAAGGATGAGAGGAGAGTTGTAACAAATTTTCATAAACCCATGAACAATACAGGACTTTGGAAGATTACACATAATTAGAGAGAAAAAAAGCTGAGAAGATATTCTTTTAAACTTCACTATTTTATTTTATTTCTATCATAGATTAGGGAATACCTCCAATGATGATGGGAACATAGACTATTATAAAACTGAAAATATTAATTATGTAAATTTGCTACATTTTGAAATTTGAATAGTTTTATGTATATTTACATATATTTATTCATATAGACATATGCATATACATAGATACACATATACAGAAATGTGTGAATACATGCAAGAATGCATATGCATATATACATCTATATGTGTATGTGTGTATATATGCATATTACATTAAAAAACTCCTTTGTGTGTTTCAGATGTTTGGGGTAACATAAACACAAAGATTATACAATCTATTTTTATGTTTGGAAATTACTCATATTAAAGAAAATGCCTTAAAGGTGCTCTATTTAGGATCTTTACAAATGCTTGTTAGTGGGCACTTGACATATAGTTTTTCAACTGAATCTTAGAAATTTAGTCCACACCCATAATATGTTGTTCTCATGACACTAGAGTTGATGGCCCTCTAACCAGATAGATTTGCCTCTAGTAGAAATTGCTTGGTCAGCATAGCCTTGTCTTTTATAGTGAGAATAAGTGGTTGAAAATATTTAAATTAAAATTTCATGCTAAACTTCGGTACATGGAATCCTAATACTTTTGATCTGTAGGGCAATTTGAGGCATAATCTGTTCCAACTTCTTACTTCATGCACACAAAAAATAAAAGCCCTACATTATAGTGACTTCATTTCAAATCCAATCCAATTCAGTTCGATATTAATAAACATTTGATATATGCAAGGTCTAATCCTATGTCACACATATGGCAAAACTAAGATTAAAAGTCAATTCCTTTGTCTCTTAGAATTTTTTTCATAAAGGGCAAAGCCATGTTACGTCAAATTAGCTGAAGTTTTAAAAGGTAGAATATTAATCAATTGTTCAGATTTTTTTCTATATAGTATCAAATATCTAGTTACTTTACAACACATTTAGAAATGTAAGCGTTTGCTACTTTAATGGGCAGTATTTGCTATTTCCCCTATACCTCAACTATGGAAGAAAACTTTGCACTATACTGCACTGATGAAAGATAAGAGTTAAGCAAACAAACAGAATTTCTTCAAAATATGATGGCAAGAACAATTGTGTATTAAGACTTGGAGTGATTTAGTCATTTTGATTTATTTCAAATACAAAAATTATAAAGACAAACTCTATCTGCATCCAAAGTATGTATAGAGTAAATTTACATATAATGACAGCCATCCCTAGGTTGGGGCTGGGGGAAAGGAAGAAAAAAAGGAATAAAATTAAATTTACATGATAACTTGATTGTAAAATTAGTAATAATGGGTTGTTCATGATGAATTTACAGTTTCACATGTAATTATATTTTTATTGTACTATGTATAAATTTTTTAAAAATTAGAAGAAAAAAGTAGGATTCCACCACATTTCGTTATGATGTAGTGACAGCTCTGTCTGCCACAAGTCTCTCCCCATTCCAGTCCACCCTACACTCTGTTGACAAAGGGATTTTTTTAAAGTTTGAGTTTGGCTATGTCACCCATCTAATTCAATAAACTCCAGTGGCTCCATATCACCTTGAGGATCAAACACAAACTATTCTGGCATACAAAGTCCCTTCATAGCTCCTCCCCTACCACACATGCGCGCGCACACACACAGAGACATATACACACACATAGGCTTTGTTAAATGTAAATAAAGCACAAATTTTGTGTTCAAGGAATTTAACAATCAGTTGGAAGAATGCTATTTACATAACACAATCCTGTAAGATAGAAAAATGTAAGTTTATTAAGGAAATGCAAAATGTTAATATTGTTCAGAAGAAGAAATCACTCTTACCTGGATAAATCAGGAAGACAGCATTTGGGATAGATTTTGAAAAATAACCAGGATTTCACTATATGAAGAGAAGGAAGGAAGGGTACATGGCTCACATATGGATTATAGGGATTAGCAAGAGTAAATTTGGAAAAACAAATGAAAATAGAGTTTATTTGAGGAATGGTGAATAGTACAGATTGGTGAGAGCATAGAGCAGATAAAGGTCAATATTAAGGTGTGGAAAGGTTAAATAGACATCAAATTAAGTAAGACCTATGATACCAGGCTACAAACAATGTGTATTATCTTATAAATATTAAGGATCTATTCAAATATTTTGAACAATGAGGAGACAAATTCAAATATTTTCATTAGAATGATTTTTGAAGTCTAATATTAGTTATCTTGGAATTTATAGAGAAACAATCATACCTGCAAATGTATATTTATATGCATACACACAGAGAGACAGAGAGAAAGAGATAAATGAAATAAAGAATCTTCATGAAATCTTTCCTGGTAAAACCTAGTTCTAATGGAATTCCCCTGAGATTATTTCCAATTTATCTTGTATGTATCTTGTTCATATGTAGCTGTGTCCATATGTAGCTATTTACCTATTATGTTTTTCATCAGAATGTGAGCTCCTTGAGAATAGGGGCTTTTTTGCCTTTCCTTTTATCCATCTTGCTTAGTACTTGTTGACTGACTGGCAATGACTAAAAGAAAAGAAGGTGAGTGGGATGAGGAATGCTTGTTTCTCTTTTTTCCTTGATAATATATTTCATCATTCATAAGACCTTGATTAAAACATATTTTAATAAAGGTACTTTGGAATTGGAATACTTCCAATTTAGACTGAAGAATTTGATGATGTAAGGATGGATGATGTTCATTCACTAATATCTAAATTTAATACAGGATATCAGGCATCTCTGCAAATTTTCAAATTATTAATTGGGGTTGGTAAGCACAGAATACACTCAGAGTACCATTCAGACTAAATTCAATATCTGAAAAAATTGATTCAAGATATTCAACTATGAAATTTATGATGCAAAATGCCATTTCAGTTACTGTATTTTCTCTCCTTTTTCTCTAGTCTTTCCTTTCATTTTTCATTTTTTTTGTATTTATTTTTCAGGCTTGCTTAGCCAATTTTGTGTGTGGTGACACTTCTTCTGAATTTGGAAACTGTATGTGTAATAAAAATATCATAATATTTACTTTAATTCCAAAAACCATGCTATAATTACATTCCTGGGATTTTGACTGATGAGAGTGTCATTTTTTTTTTTGTACTTACAATAACTTATATTATTTGAATGGTATACCAGGCACACATATTATCTCAAATTCCATACTATAGTTATATCTCCTCTGTAATTGTATTTGAATTTCTGAATTAAAGTGTTACACTGTAAAATTACAATAATGCGTGACCTTGGACAAGTCATATTTAAACATAATACGTTTCCGTTTTTTTTGTCTTGGAGATAATTGGGTTGGTCTAGTTAATTCTTAAGGTTACTTCCAAAATTAAAATTAGATGATTCTTTTCTCTAAAAATATACTTTTAATGTAGATAATAAAGCGGTTTTCCAAGAAATACAGGTAAAGGGCTATAGAAAGTTATTTGAACCTACAGGACAAAAGAGAAGATGGAGACAAGGGCAGAGAGGGATGATAGAAGAGAGAGCAGATTGGTGATAGGAGCAATTAGAATGCTCGGTGTTTTGGGGTGTTGGAGGGAACAAAAGGGGAGAAAATTTGGAACCCAAAATTTTGTGAAAATGAATGTTAAAAGTCAAATAAATAAATAAATAAACAAACAAACAAACAAATAAATAAATAAAATGGAAAAAAATAAAAATAAAAAAATAAGAGTCAAAACTAAAAAAAAAAAGCAGTCTAGTCCTACTAACATATATTTATAGGCATGAGACAGAACATACTTTTGAGATCATCAAGCATTTAATTCAGCACACTCATTATACAGTTCAGAAAATTAATGCTCAAAGAGGTTGAGTGACTTCCCCAAGGTTACATGGCTGGGCACCACTCAGTCTTCTTAGGTAAGCTCATGATTGCTTTTCTGATCTTTCATCGCTGGGGTACTTTGAGAAATCTTTTCTGTGTATCACCACATGTTCTTTGAAAAAGAGCTTGGAAAGACTTACATGAACTGATGCTGAGTGAAGTGAGCAGAATGAGGAGAACATGGTACACTGTCAGCAACATTGTGTGATGATTAACTTTGATAGACTTAGCTCTTCTCAGCAGTACAAGGATCTAGGACAACTCTAAGAAATTCGTGATGGAATACGCATCCACATCCAGAGAAAGAGCTTTGGAGTCTGAATGCAGATAAAAGAAAACTATTTGCTCTCGTTTTTGTTGGTTTGTTTCCTCTTTCTCGTGGTTCCTCCCATTGGTTCTAATTCTCTTTATAACATGATTAATGTAGAAAATATGTTTAATATGAATGTATATGTAGAACCTATATCAGATTTCATGCTGTCTTGGGAAAGGGTGAGGGGAGGAAAGGGGAGAAAATTTAGAACTCAAGTTCTTATGGAAGTGAATGCTGAAAACTTAAAATGAATTAATAAAAAAAGAGTTATAGGTGGACATGGTCAAAAAAAAATAAAGGGGTTTTCATAGAGTTGAACGATAAAGTTAGGTTTTCTACAAGAAAAGACTATTTTTGATGCCTTTAAATAACAAATTTCTTTAATACATTTAAAATGTACTTCATTGAACAACTGAAGTCATAGATAATGTCAGAATTATTCTGCAGACAGCTAGCTGGTATAGTGACTAAAGTTCTGGTCCTTGTTTGAATCCTGCCTTAGAAAAAAAGATATGACCTTGGGCATGTCACTTAACCTGTCTCAATTGTGGTTTCTTTGCCTATAAAATGAAAATGATAGTAAAATTTCCTTCACTGAGTTATTATGTGTCACTAGAGATAATAAATGAGGCCTTTTGGAAACAAAGTGCTATATGAGTGTTAGACATAAAGTTAGAGAAGAAACTTTTACTGGATACGTTCATATATTAATAGTTGAAAAGGATAATAGTGTTCATCTAGTAGAATTTTCTCATTTTATGGATCAGAAGAAATGAAGCCCAGCAACATTAATAGATACTTAAGAGACACAGTTAGGATTTAAACTTAGGTCCTGCGACTTAAGATCTATAATGCTTTCTACTATCCCATCTGGTAAGCCTTACTCTGGGCATTTAGTTAAAATTCCTTTAAATTTAACCGTGATCATGAGAATCCACAATTGGTGAATATTCTGAGAAGCATTAACAACATATTTAACTTATTTTGCCTTAAAAATATTTCACTTGAAGGTTGAAATGAAATAAGTTGAAATTTATAATTCAAACAGTTATTTTATTATTCTGGGTCAATTGAACTTAAGGTATTATAAAATTTTTATTTTTTTTTACTATTTGTGTTAAAAATTATCCTAACACATTTACTCCCCCTTTTAAGAAAATAAATTGCATGCAAACTTGACAACTCTGTGTCTTGTTTTTGTTCTTATTCGAATTAAAATCATTGAGTCATAAACTCTTGAAAAACTGGGCTTATAATAGAATGCTACCAGCAGGAACTGCTATAATTAGCCTTTAAATAATGACAATGACAGAGAAAAATAATAGGTTCAATGTGCATCTCCATTTAAAAGCAAAATCTTTTATTTCTGTGCTACATGATGAACACATTGAGAATAAGAGTTAAAGTGGATTTCTTTAAAAAAAAAAATATGATGATGATCAAAAGCCTTTGGATTCCTTCCTCTGAATATGGAAGGACTGCAAGTCTTACCAGTCACTCACATTTTTGTTTCTGGGCAAAAATAAGTTAACTCTAGCCTAGCGTTGTTATCCTCCACATGCAGAATTTTTTTTTCTCTGTCATACTGTCATAACAGTATAAGAATTCAAACTATGGTCCTTTTCTTAGGTTCTATCCCTAGGCTATGAGAAGTGGAAAGTTAGCAGTAATTATCCAGGTAATTCAAGCAAATAGTAATTATAAAAACAAACAAAAAAACAAAAAAAAACTTCATGTTGAGTTGAGTTTTGTTACCCCTTAAAATTTTCTAGATTAATTATTTATAGTTAACAAATTTTCTGGATAATTGCACAATTCGCTGCTTCATATTGCCTCTGGATACTTAGGTTTACTGGATTTATGCCCCCTCAATAAATAGAATAATCACTACAATGTCAATTGCCAAAATGATCAGAATCCATAGCGAAGGACTAAGCACTACTCTCACATCTAACCTGCCATACTGTTGTTATTCCTTTTCCTCACTGAAAGACGGGCAAGTCAGTTAAGCTACAGCTAAAAGTGTCCTGATGAGGATACAATATGGAGCATGAGTCAAGCAAGTAAAACCACCACTACCTCTTTGATCACCATCTCCCCTCAGACTTTGACAGGGACAGGCTATTACCCCAAGCCCTAGAACCTTGGAAATAGCAATGCTTTCAGACCAGTGAACACATGCATCTTTGAGACATACCTCCTGTGGAGATGCATTCAGGCAAATGCTTTTCTGGGAGGTAGCTACTGAAGACCCAGAAGACAAAGGTCTTGTTTTCCAAATTCATTGGCACTGACAAATGTTTCAACATTAGAAAATGCTAAGAGTGTATCAGCTTAAATAACAAAGAACAGGCATTAACATCTGCTTTGTCACTGGATCCCAATGGCCATAGGACTTTTCTATGACTTGCAATTAGAACTTTCCATATGTGTTATATCCTCCACTAGAATGTAGGCTCCTTTGAGAGGAGGGACTGCTTATTTTTATATTTGTATTTCCAACATAACACAGTGCTTCACACATAGGAAATGATTAATAAATGCTTTATTCACACATACATATTTACTGATTAATTCAGTGTACATTGGAGAGCAGTAGAATCTGTCTGCTTCCATGTGAAATCTATTTGTGAAATTATCACCATTATAGAAAATGACATCAATAGGAAATTTTTAGATATGAAAAATAATGACACAAAGTGTCCTCTATGTGTTTGCATTCTTCACATGTAAAGTCAATTATTGACTAAAATTAGAAATTTGTCTTAAATGGTGTTATTTTTATTTGGAGATTTTTAAGAATGTTATCTGTAGCTGATTATCACTTCAGGTTGTAGCTAAGCTAGGTGCCTAAAGTATAGAATTATCCTCTCCTCAGGTGATTTTTGGTTACAAAATGGTTACCAACGGAGATAGTGGTGGCAAAGAGCAGCTGTGCTAAGACCAGACCGGTAGTTATGGGGAGACAGAATGAACCCTGCTATCAACAGGGGAGTGAAATAAAATCATGGAGAGACCACAATGTTAGGGTAAGGATTGAGAAATCAAAAAACTAAATTGCTATGCCAACAAGAATAAAATGAGGATTAATGTGCAGTATAAGTCATTAACACAGGAACCAATATAGATATTCACATGAAAGTGAAAATATCTAATCTTCTATAGTGGAAAAATATTAAATTTGGAATAAAGAATCCTGGATTATAACTGTGCTACTTACTTGTCTGCATAATCCTGGGTATATCACTTCCTCTCTATGGGCCTTTATGTGCTTCTCTGAAAAACAGGGGATTGGACTAGATAATTTCTAAGCTCCCATTTATATGTAGATGGTATGAGATGTCTCCAAATGAAGACTTGCTCTCTAGAATGTGCAGGGCTATACAGGAACCAACAAACACTGGACCATGAGTTCTGTGTCATAGTTTGTGAGTGATACAAAAAGACTGTAAGCCATGACTTCAAAGGCCTGAAGATCAGGGTGAAGAGGTAAAACTAACACATATAAAACTGCTACAAAATCCCATTCTGTATTATGCACTATTGCCTAAAAGAGATAGAAAAGTTTCCAGAAGAGAAGTAGGTTCAGAATGTTGATAATCAGGATAGTTTTCATGGAAGAGTTGAACCTTGAATAGAACATTGAAGAAGAAGTAGGATTTATGGAGTTGGCAAGGACATCACAGCTAGGTAATAACATAAGATGAGTAGCAGAGGTGAAGTGGTGATAACCATAGTATGTGTAGGTCATTAAGTAGATCACATAACAAAAAGTTCACACTACAGAATAGTAGTACGTGAATTGAATTTGCTGTCCTCAGATGGCTAAATTGTGAAAAATGAGTTGAAGTAAGTAGCAAAAGAGATTGCTTCAACTGAAAGTTAGAAAATGTTTCCTTATAATAAATGTTATATAAAAGTATAAGGCGTTGCCTTGAGAAACAGTAATTTTCATGTTATTGGAGGACTTCAAGTAGAGTGTGGATAATCTCTTCTCAAGAGTACTGGAGAAAGGATTTCTATTTAAAGGTCAGTTGGACTAGAGAGCCTCTGAGGTCAGATTCTGTGATTCTAAAGAAGAGTAGGGACAAATTATAGAAAACCATAAAGAGAGGTACATATATGATGTAGGAGGTAAGGAGACATGTTTGATGCTCTTGAGAAAGGAGTGAATATGACAAAGGATATATGTGTTGTTACTGAAGGAGTTATAATTGAATACTTGTAATGAAGTCCCTTCCTAAATGTGTGGAAGTACACAAAATTCTACCTCAGTGATAGCTAAATAGCTCATAGCAAGTTCAAAATATCTGGGAATTAGATAACAGGCTATGGTGTCATATTGAACTAGAATCTCAGAGCAATGAATATATTCTCTGGGAGAAGTAAATCATTATTAGATTTTCAATTAGGGATCTCTGTTTTTGTTTAGCTGTGGGTTTTTTTTTTTCCAGTTCCATCTGACTCATTGTGACCACTTTTGTGTGAGAGGGCTTCTTGGGATAATGCTGGAGTAGTTTGCTATTTCTTTGTTGAGTTTGTTTGACAGAGGAGGAACTGAAGGAAATAGGATTAAGTATCTTGCCCAGGGTCAAACAGCTAACAAGGGTCTGAGGCGGGATTTCAACTCAAGGAGTCGTCCTGACTCTAGGACTGGCACTCTATTCACTGTGCCACTTAACTGACCCTGCATATCTCTACTACAAGTCAATATTTCACTGTACTGAGTGGAATTCTCAATGTCTAAGAAAATTTGGTTAAATGTTTCTCTTTTTGTGTATTTTTTCTTTTTAAAAATATTTTGAGCTGAGGCAGAATTTGGCTCAATGAAAAGAACTTCCATACTCAAAATACCCTGCTGAAAATATATGTAGGGATATTTTTTTTCACAGCATGTTCAATTCTTCCATGATCTTGTCTTGAGTAGAATCCCAAAATATCATCAAAAATATCATTTTTTTTCAGATCCTTCATGTTTTAGTGCAATGTCAGTTGAAGGTAGGAGCCTATGAAAATATATCATAAAAGCTTCCTCAACCCTTACAGTCTAAAAATATTTGGTTTGATGCTCAACTCAGTGCTTTCTTTTCTCTCTTCTTTTTTTTTTCTCTTGTATGTATCTGGCACACCTGTTTCTTAACTGGGATAAACACAGGCAGGTTCTAGCACAAGGTGGAAAGTCTTTGGCAGTAGCTATTCCCCAATCACACATTTGTCTTATTTGTACAGAAAGCAGAGCAACTTTGTCTTGTTGAACTGTCAGAATAATTTATGTCTGTAAGTAGCTATGGCAACAAGAACACATACAACTAATATTTCAAATGGGATACTGGTCATCAACTTCTTTGTGTTTTATACAGAATTCTGATTCCAATCTGTCTCCATATGTTACATTATAGATGGCATTTAGGCTACCTTAATTTCATTGAGTAGGTTATTTAAAAATATGGAATTTTCACACTTCCCTACTCCTGCCTTCCCCCCAGGTCCTTATCCAAACCATTGCCAAATCTTGTCATTTTTGCTTCCACAAACTCTCTCATATCCATCACTATTTTCTCTACTCACCATGCAAATCCAGGTCTTCATCACTGCCTTCATAAATCACTGTAACGCTCTGCTAATTGGTTACTCTCCTTCAGCTCTCTCCTGTCTCCAATCCATTTCCCACACTGCTATCAAAATGGTATTCCTAAAGTAAAGATCCTGACCACGTGTAAATATCTCCAGTGGCCCACAATTTCCCTTAAGATCAAATATAATCTACACTAAGTGGCATTTAAAGTCTTTCACGACCTGCCTATAACTTACCTTTCTCAAATTAGTACACATTATTCTCATATATGCCAAGCTACTTAACTGATTTTCCCTCCCCCAGATCAATCCAACTCCCATCTCTATGCCTTTTGACAGGCTGTCACATGTCTGTAACATACAGTTTTCTCTGCCACTGCTTAGACTATTAGCTGAAGTAATATCTCTCACATTAAGCAGGCCCATCCTCCTGAACTTCTAGTGTTATCTTCCCAAATTGTTTTTATTTACTTGGTGGATATATGTTCCCTCACATATAGAGTCATTTGAGGGCAGGGAGTGTTTCTGTTTTTTGTGTCACAAGTGCTTAATATAGTACCTGGCAGGTAGTCATTACTTAATAAATGCTTGTGAAATGATCACTGGGAAGACCAAGACATGCTGTGTGAATTTACTACCTTTTTGTGACAGAAAGGACAGAACTGTAAACAAGTCTCTAGATGTAATCTGTCTTGACTAAAGGTGCATTTGATTCTATGCCATGCAATGATCTCATCACAGAACTACAGAATTATAGATCTGAAAAGCACTTGGATCAACATCTAACAGACTCTTTTATTTCAGAGATATAGGAACTACCTGAAGAGGTTCAAACACTTGTTTAAAGTTCTATCTATAGTTCCAAACAAAGGTAGTTCTAGACTCCTGCCTTCTGAAAGTTTCTATAGTGATCTTCCAATTACATGATGATCAAGAAGGTCAATTTGACAATTGGCTCAAGTATCCAATTTTCCTAAGAGTCAGAATTAATTCCACCACTGTTATCATTGTTGTCATCATCACTGCTAATACATATTTACAGAACTCATGTAGTACATATTATAAGATAAATTATAAGATATAGGTCCCTGACATCTTATACTTATAATCTAGCTGGGATTATGAGAAACTTAGACACAAATAACCACTCAAAACAGCAAACAAAATGAAGGAAAACAATAAGTCATAAGTGAAACATGTATTACATGTTTTTAGACTTCAGAGAATCATCATTAGGGGCTCCTTGATATGAATGGAAGGTGAATTTTTGCTTCAGAGGTGTCTATGTTACGGTAAATGAAGTAGGGGAGACAAGATATTATGTAGAAAGAAATTATTATCCTCAAAGTCTCCACATTGGAAAGGTACATGGTATCTTGGTGATAAAATGATTACATTAGTTTCACTAAAGTAAAATATACCTGAAGGGGAATAAAGAGAAATGTGATTAGAAAAGTAGTTTGAGGCTAGACTCTTGATGAATGAATGAAGAAGATTTTTGAACCTTATCCTATTGACAGTGAGTAGCCATTGAAAGGTTATGAGCACTTGCTCACTTTCATTTATATGATTCAAGAAAAACTCCTCTGACATTAATATGAAAGTTATATTTGAGTATGGGCAGGACTTCACATTTATTGTTTTTAATTTTAATTTTTCATTTTTAACACAGTTTATAACAAATAAAACAATTCAAACTTTTGGTCAAGTGATACTTCTTTTTAAATCATTTACAATATGGACCACAAAAGTTTTTTTTTAAACATTAACCAACTGAGACATAAATAATATTTATGCTGCTAACTTCACAAACTCTTGACCTAATTGTTTCCACAGTATTATTAAGAATTAAAGGACCCTAACTTATTGTTGTTGGTCTAAAGTCCTATGCCTACTAGCTTAATTTTAGACTTAACCTCTGATGTACCCCTACCAATAATCTATAATTGAATAGATCTGATATTAAGCTTATAAACCTTTTAGCTATAGGAAATTGCCACCAAGAGTAGGGACATTGCAGGGATACAATATCTCCCCAACTTCATGTCAATTCCAGGCAGGATTAGGTTAGGACTTTACATTTATCTTTACTGTCCTTACTGCATTTCTTCTATTACATGTCATCTTCATAGAAAGAATCGTTTTTACCTGCTAAGGGTTTTGTTTTTGTTGGGGTTATTTTGGTGCTGGTTGTTGTTTTTGATTTTGTGTTAGCTCCTGACTCCTCATCCCATACTCCAAATGATACTATTTCTTATCCCCTGAACAGACATATCCATGTCTTTGCTTATGCTCTTCTTTTTGACTACAAAAATCCTTCTTCTTCCTTCCATGAAAAAATCCTATTAAATTCCTTTGAAATCTAACCAAATGCTACCTCTTCCATGAAAACTCTCTGACTTATTTTTGTGTAATAATCTTTCTCATATCCTTCCATATCATTTTGTTTTGCCTCTACCTAATAGGTTTGCCATGAATTATTTTGCAGTGGAGTTATATTTCCTTTTGCACCTGCAGGATCTAAGTCCAATGACAGAATGTTTCATATGTAATTTCAATATTGCATTTCTCCCAATGCCAAGCATGGTGTCCTGCAATTAGTAGGTACTCAATAAAAGTTTGTTGAATTTGAAAGTAATATACAGAGGGCAGAGCAAAGGTGACAGAATAGGCAAGAACTAGCCTAAGCCTTCCTAAATACCTCTGCAAAGAATTTAAAAATAAGTCTCAAAATGAATTCTGGAGTGGCATAGCCAACAAAAGAATGGGGTGAAACAAATTTCCCAGCACAAGACAGCAGAAATGTCTATTACCAAACATAAACCAATAGTAGTCCCTTCCCCAAAAAGCCAGTACAAGCATTGGGGGCAACTGAATCTGAAACAGTGACTTCCAGTTCTCAGCCTATACATGGAAATGGGGCATGACAACTAGTCAGAAGGAGATTACAAGATTCATTTGACTGAGAGTAGGGAGAGGACTCTGTTACATTGCTCAAACAGAGATTCAAGTCACAAATCCATGATACAGTCCCAGGGTGAGAAAGAGCACTAGCAGACTAGTGCATGATGCCACAGGGAAGTGAGGATCCTTGTCACATAGGTCTGGGACAGAGTACAGGCCGGGAGAGCAGGGGCCATGCATCTCCTTATATCTTACCATGTTGGAAGAACTGAAAACTTATAGGTCCCAAGAAGTGTTTCTGAAAATAATAGTATGGAAAAAAAACAAACTGGGCAATTAGGACAATGACCCTTCCAATACAGGAGCAGAGCCCAACTTTAACATAAGTTACTAGGGTAACAGGGAATATTAAAAAAAAAAAACTCGTAATGGGACAACAATGTCAAAACTACTATATGTAAAGACTCAGAGGAAAAGCAATTGGTGTCTGACCCAAAAGGAATGCCTGGAAGAGCTCAAAAAGGATTTTCAAAAATAAATATTAAAAGTGTAAGAAAAATTAAGAAAAGAAATGAGAATGATGTAAAAGAATAAGGAAAAGATTATACCTCCTTAAAAGGTATAATTGGGAGGTGGAACTAAAATGGTTGAATTAAAGGTAGGAATTCATCAGAGTTCTCCCCAAAACCGCTACAAATACTTTTAAATAATGACTCTAAATAAATTTTAGAGAAGTAGAAACTACAAAACGATGTTAGGGGGTGTAAGTGAACCTTATCTTCATAAGAATTGGTTCCAAGAAGAAAGAGCGTGCACACTTGATTAGGTATGGAAACCCATCTCACCCTACAGGAAAGTAGGAGGGGAAGAGAATGATGAACTGTAGGTGAGATAGGATGGAGGGCAGTTACAAGCAAAGTTTGTAGTAAGTTTGAAGTTTGAAGAAAGGGGATAGTTACAAGCAAAACACTGTTGAGGCATTACTTCATATCTGTTGGATTGACTACTAGCACAGGAAAGGAAAATGACAAATGTTGGAGGGGAGGTGAGAGAAAAATGAGATATTAATGCACTATTGGAGCTGTGAACTGATCCAACCATTTGAATAGAGGAATTTGGAACTATGCCCAAAAGACTATAAAACCATGCATGCACTTTGAGTTAGCAACACCACTATGATGTCTATATCCCAAAAGAGATAAAGAGCAAAACAAAAAGGGAAAGGACACACATACATGTGTATGCATGTGTGTATGTACGCATATATAGCATATATATATATATGCAATATTACAAAATGATCAGCTGTGAATTATTTCACTGTTCGCAGTCATACAATGATCCACTGCAGCTGTGGAAGACTTGTGATGAAAAATACTATCCATCCCCAGAGAAAGAACTGAGGGTGTCTAAAAAAAAATTGAAAAATATTTTTTCTCTATTTTTATTAAGTTTTTTTTATCTATGTTTTCTTTCACAACATGGAAATGTTTTGAGTGAATACCTATGTATAACTCATATCAAGTTGCTTGCCTTCTCAATGTGGGAGAAAGTGCAGAGGAGAGGAATGGGGAGAATTTGAAACACAAATTTATGAAATGATTGCTAAAATTATTTTTTATATGTAACGGAGAAAATAAGAGAGTAAATAAGAATAGAAAAATGATCTTAACTGAAAAAAAAAATGGGTCGTTGGAAATCCACAGTGATCACAACTACGAATGTAAATGGGATGGATTCATCCATAAAATGGTAACAATAACTGAGTGAATTAAAAGCAGAATCCTACAATATGTTTATAAGAAACAGCTTTGAAGCAGAAAGACAAATATAGGTTAAAGGTAAGGAGTGAGAATAGAATCTATTATGCTTCAAATGAAGTAAAAAATAAAACCTTACAGGGGAAGGAATAATGATCTCAGACAAAGTAAAAGCAAAAATGTATCTAATTTAAAAAGATAAGCAACAAAATTATATCTTGGCAAAATTCAATATAGAAAATTAGGTAGTATCAATACTAAATTTATTTGCACCAAATGGCATAGTATCAGAATTTTTAAAGAAATAATTAAATGAGTTACAGGAAGAATATTGAAGCAAAACTATACAAGGAGAGAACTCAAATTTTCCTTCTCTTAGTCAGAAAAATCTAAGCAAAAATTGAAAAAAAGAAAGAAGTTAAGAAGGTGAATATGTTAGAAAATTTAGATATGATACTCTTCTATATATATATATATATAATATATATATATATATATATTTTTCTCAATGGTACAAAACACTTAAAGAAAAACTGACCATCTATTAGGGTATTAAAACATTATAATCAAATGCAGTAAAGCAGAAATACTCAATCCATTCTCTTTAGATAATAAAGAAATAAAATTATATTCAATAAAGGGTTGTGTCAAGACAGATAAAAACAAATTAGAAAATAAGTAATCTCATTCTAAAAAAAAAAATGTGGGTCAAAAACAAATCACACAAACAATAAACAAGCTAATTGAAGAGAATGACAACAATGAAGCAAGATACCAGGGAAGAAGTCAAAACACTACCCAAGGGAAAATTTATAACATCTACATGTTTATGTTAATTAAATGGAGAAAGAGAAGATCACTAAATTGGGTCTTCAACTAAAAAAAAACTAGAAAAAGCTAAATTTTAAAAAACACCAAATTTTAAATCCTGAAAATCAAATTAAGAATAATAAAATTGAAAGTAAGTAAACCATTGAATTAATAAATATAACAGGTTGGTTTTATGAAAAAAACAATAAAATTGATAAACAATTGACTAATTCAACTTACAAAAGAGAGAAGGAACCAAAATTACCAGTACCAGAACTGAAATATGTGAATTCACCAAAAATGAAAAGAATTTTTCAAACAATATTATAAAGTAGTCATCATAATAACCTGGAACTACTAAGAAATGAAGAAGTAGATAAATGTAAAAGATTAGGTACACAATACACAGTAATAAATGACATAGTAATCTAGCATTTGATAAATCCCAAAACTCCAGCTTCTTGGATAAGAGCCCACTATTTAACAAAAACTTCTGGGAAAACGGGAAAACAGCATGGCAGAGACAGAAATAGACCAGCATCATACACTGTGTAGCAAGATAAAGGAAAAATGACTATAGAATTTGGACATAAAAGGCGATACCATGGGCAAATTAGGGAAGCATGGAATAGTTTTCCTGTCCATTCTATGAATAAGGGAAGAATGCATGAGCAAATAAAGAGAGCATTATGAGAAGTAAAATCCATAATTTTGACTACATTAAATTTAAACATGTTTGCACAAGCAAACCCAATGCAAGCAAAATTAGAATAAGAGCAGAAAACTAAGAATTTTTTATAGTAAACATGCCTGATAAAAGCCTCAATTCTCAAATATATAGAAAATTGAGTCAAATCTATAAGAATATAAGGCTTTCCTCAATTGATAAATGGTCAAAAGATATGACCACTTATCTTTTAATAAGACAGGTTTAAAAAGTAGAAATTAAAGCTATGTATAGTCATATAAAATGATTTTAATCACTGCTGATTAGAGAAATGTATATTTAAACACTCTAAAGTTCTATTTCATACCTATTAGATTTGACAATATGAAAGAAAAAAGGATATGATAAATATTGGAGAGGTTGTGGGGAAATTAGGACACTAATGCTCTGTTGGTGGAGTTGAGAACTGATCCAAGCATTTGGAGACCAATTTGGAGTTATGCCCAAAGGTCTATAAACACTGTCCCTACATTTTAATTCAGCAGTACCATTACTCTAAATCATGATCTCAAAAAAGACTAAAACGAAAAATGACCTTTTTGTATAAAAACATTTATAGTTGCTCCTTTTGTATTGGAAAAATAATGGATATTGAAAGAATGCCCATCAATTGGGGAACTGGATGAACAAGTTATGGTATATGGGTTTGATGGAATACTACTGTGCTATAAAAAATGAGCAGAGAATTTTAGGAAAAAAATCTTGGAAAGACTTGCAGGAGTTGATGCAGAGTGAATTGAGCAGAACCAGAACATAGTATACAGTAATATCAATATTGTATGAAAAACAATTGTGATTGACTTACCTATTCTCAGCAATAGAATGATTCAAGAGAATTCCAAAGACTCATGATGTGAAATCTATCCACCTTTCGAGAAGAACTGATGGCATCTGTATACTCATTGGGCATGATATTTTTCACTTTTTTTTTCATGTTTTCCAACTCTCCCTCCCCCTTTAGTCTGTTTTTCTTTTTTTCACACCATGACTAATATGGAAATACATTTCACATGATTGCACATGTATTTCTTATAACCAATTGCTTACCATCTCAGGAAGGAGGAATGTAATAAGAGGCTGTGAGAGAATTTGGATCACAAATGTTTTTTAAATGATGGGGTTTTTTACATATAATTCTAACAACTGTTTTTAACTAATTTATTTTCAGTTTTCAACAATCACTTCCATAAGTTTTAAATTTTCTCTCCCTCCATCCAGGAGATAGCATGCAAGCTTACATAGCTTCTATACATACATTCCTATTAAACACATTTGCACATTACTCATGTTTCATAGAAGAATTAAAACAAATGGGAGAAACTACGAGAAAAACCAAATTAAAGAATAATGCAAGGGGGGCAGAGCCAAGACGGCCAGAGGAGAAAGACACACATACACTAGCTCTGAACGAACAGCCCATAAAATGTCTATAAAAAAGAACTCCCAACAAATTCTGGAGCAGCAGAAGCCACAGAACAACAGAGCAAATGAGATTTCTGTTCCAGAGAGCCCTGAAAACCTCCCGCAAAAGGTTCTTTGTGCTGTGGATGTGGAGCCGAGCCCAGCCCTGCCTTGGCAGCACAACGCTGAGAGGAGCAGATGCAAGCAGGCTTCAGGGACAGAATCTCCACCAGTTGGGCGGGTCCTTCCACCCACAGGTGACAAGGGTCAGTGAGAGGGTCTCTCTGGAGGGACGAGAGGGGAGTGGGGTGCCCCCATAACTCAGGCCCCCTCGGGAGGCAGCAGTGGAGGCAGGAGCAGACCTGGGCTCCCCAAGCAGGCAGAAGCCTGGATCCGTTGTTGAAGGTCTGTGCATAAACCCCCTGAGGGAACTGAATCTCGTGAGGCCACCCTGCCTCCACCTGAGCACCTGAACTTCATCTCACACTGAATAGCAGCCTGCCACTGTCCAAAGCCCTGAGGCTGGGAAGCAGCATTTGAATCTCAGACCCCAAGCGCTGGCTGGGCTGATCTGGAGGCGAAGTGGATGTGAAGAAAATACTCAGAAGTCAAGTCACTGGCTGGGAAAATGCCCGAAAAGGGAAAAAAAAAATAAGACTATAGAAGATTACTGTCTTGGTGTGCAGGTATTTCCTCCCTTCCTTTCTGATGAGGAAGAACAATGCTTACCATCAGGTAAAAATGCAGAAGTGAAGGTGTCTGTATCCCAGCCCACTCAATAGGCTCAGGCCGTGGAAGAGCTCAAAAAGGATTTTGAAAATCAAGTTAGAGAGGTGGAGGAAAAATTGGGAAGAGAAATGAGAGACATGCAGTCAAAGCATGAACAGCAGGTGAGCACCCTGCTAAAGGAGACCCAAAAAAGTGCTGAAGAAAATAACACATTGAAAAATAGGCTAACTCAATTGGCAAAAGAGGTTCAAAAAGCCAATGAGGAGAAGAATGCTTTCAAAAGCAGAATTAGACAAATGGAAAAGGAGATTCAAAAGCTCACTGAAGAAAATAGTTCTTTCAAAATTAGAATGGAACAGATGGAGGCTAATGACTTTATGAGAAACCAAGAAATCACAAAACAAAACCAAAAGAATGAAAAAAAGGGAAGATAATGTCAGATATCTCATTGGAAAAACAACTGACCTGGAAAATAGATCCAGGAGAGACAATTTAAAAATTATGGGACTACCTGAAAGCCATGATCAAAAATAGAGCCTAGACATCATCTTGCATGAAATTATCAAGGAAAACTGCCCTGAGATTATAGAACCAGAGGGCAAAATAAGTATTCAAGGAATCCACAGATCACCTCCTGAAAGAGATCCAAAAAGAGACACTCCTAGGAACATTGTGGCCAAATTCCAGAGTTCCCAGGTCAAGGAGAAAATATTGCAAGCAGCTAGAAAGAAACAATTCAAGTACTGTGGAAATACAATCAGGATAACTCAAGATCTAGCAGCTTCTACATTAAGGGATCGAAGGGCATGGAATAGGATATTCCAGAAGTCAAAGGAACTAGGACTAAAACCAAGAATCACCTACCCAGCAAAATTGAGTATAATACTTCAGGGGAAAAATTGGTCTTTCAATGAAATAGAGGACTTTCAAGCATTCTTGATGAAAAGACCAGAGCTGAAAAGAAAATTTGACTTCCAAACACAGGAATGAAGAGAAGCATGAAAAGGTAAACAGCAAAGAGAGGTCATTAGGGATTTACTAAAGTTGAACTGTTTCAGTTCCTACATGGAAAGACAACATTTGTAACTCTTGAAACTATTCAGTATCTAGGTACTAGGTGGGATTACACACACACATGCACACGCACGTGCAGACACACATAGAGACAGAGTGGACAGAGTGAATTGAAGAGGATGGGATCATATCTTCAAGCAGTGAGAGAGCAATATGTTGGGAGGAGAAATGGAATGGGGCAAATTATCTCTCATAAATGAGGCAAGCAACAGACTTATTAGTGGAGGGATAGAGAGGAGAGGTGAGCGAAAAACATGAAGTTTAGTCTCATCACATTCCACTAAAGGAAGGAATAAAATGCACACTCATTTTCATATGAAAACCTATCTTACAATACAGGAAAGTGGGAGATAAAGGGACAAGCAGGGTGGGGGGGATGATGGAAGGGAGGGCATGGGGAGGAGGGAGCAATTTGAGGTCAACACTCATGGGGAAAGACAGGATCAAAAGACAGAATAGAAGTAATGGGGGACAGGATAGGATGGAGGGAAATGTAGTTAGTCTTATACAACACGACTATTATGGCAGTCAATTGCAAAACTACACAGATTTGGCCTATATTGAACTGCTTGCCTTCCAAAGGGAAGGGGTGGGGAGGGAGGGAGGAAAAGAAGTTGGATCTCAAAGTTTTAGGAACAACTGTGGAGTACTGTTCTTGCCACTCGGAAATAAGAAATACAGGTAAAGGGGTATGGAAAATTATTTGGCCCTACAGGACAAAAGAGAAGATGGAGACAAGGGCAGAGAGGGATGACAGAAGAGAGAGCAGATTGGTGATAGGGGCAATTAGAATTCTCGGTGTTTTGGGGTTGGGGGAGAGGACAAAGGGGGAGAAAATTTGGAACCCAAAATTTTGTGAAAATGAATGTTAAAAGTTAAATAAATAAATGAATGAATGAATGAATGAATAGTAAGTAAATAAATAAATAGATGGATAAATAAATAAATGATAGGAAAGAATAATGTAAGAGAAAATAGTTTGCTTCATTCTGCATTCTGATTCCATAACTCTAGATGTTGATAGCAAGAAAAAAGTACATGTATGTATATATAATATATACATATATATTTTATATATTTTTGCATATATACATATATTATATATATGTTTTTGTATACTGTATATATATATGTATATATATATACGTATATATATATATATTAAATGTGATTCCTGAAGTTTTCCACAGTAAGTACCTTTAGCTTAAAATTGTTATTGTCCCTGGATTTTCCTGTAGCTTCTTGGAATGTCTTCTTTCTCATATTCAGCTATGCTATTATAAGGTCTGGAATTTTCTAAGTGGAGAACCCTGTACCTCCCCTGCAACAGTGGGGTGTTCTCTTGATACAAGTTACCATCATCAAGCTTCCACCTTCCAGAATACATTTTTATGTAAAGAGTAAGTAATAATTGTTTCTTTTTCACCAGGAACTGAGGTTCTTCCCTTCCCAATTTGATTTTGTTGTTGTTGTTATTAAAAAGGTCATTCCTTGAATGGACATTACATCTCTCAAGATGAGAACTTGAAAATACATTAGTCTTGAAAGATCAGAGTTTACCATTGAATACTGGGCCATCTTGCATCATCCAGATCAGTTTCAGATCACTGGACACAAATAGCTCTGTAGGAGAAAAAGGCTGGTTATCTTACACAGTCCTCCCTCAGTCAAATCCAAGTCAACTGTAAATCATGCCATCATTCCTTGACGTCATGGTCCTCTTCGAAAACAAAGGACAAACACAACATTTTTATAGTTTTTCACTTATTACAGTATTATAGGACTTTTTCCCAATAGAAACCTTACAATCCACCCCTAAAAAGCTGCCCATACATTATTTTCAAATATCTTCTCCAGTCTCCCCAGGGTAGCTCTTTGTTAGTATATTTGGGGCCTTTTGGGGTTCAGTCAGGATGACCTCATTTGTAAACATGACCCACATAAGCAATGGAAGCACAAATAAGACTTACCACATGATCAATGAGAAAACTAGCATAATTGTTACAATTTTTTTCCAACTCACAATTGATGAGGTAAAGAAAGAATCAGTGGCATTTGGAGATTAACAGATGAACTGAATTTCTGAACTTAATTCAATATAGGCAGCTGAGTTTTCAATTTAGATTCAAAGATAAATAAATTCAAACACTTGGACAGTGTTGCAACATATTAGGGATGACAAAGAATAGAATCGGTTACAGAATGGGATCAGAACAATTTGAATTTCTCATTTTCCCCTTTTTTTGTCAAGGTATGACTTGTACAATGAAAATCATCAATCTACCCCAATGCCCATTTAATTAGCAATTTCAACTTGGAATCCAGATATCTCATGTAGTTATCTCTTCCCTGGAATATCTTTTCTTGAGGAAATCTGAAAAATGTCTAGTCCTCAGGGGCAATTCTTTAGTAAAATTGTGTTCCTTGGTTCCAGGTTGCTTGTAGAAACTCCTTGCACGTTTCTGTTAAAATTCTTTACAAAACAGATCTCAATACAAGTTTAATGGAGTTTTTCAATTTTTACTTCTCCAATAGCTAGTTTATATTTTAAAAACCAGATAAAATCTTACAGTACTGATCTTAACAATACAGCCATGAAAGAAGACATCAAATTACAAACCCAGAGTTTGCTAAAAGTTTCAGAAAGTTTAGTGGTTTTTTACATGCAACATTAGAATCATTTATTATTATTATTTTATGCCAGGCCTAGAGGCCTGTGTGGGCTACCCGAGTCTTCTTACCTCACCTCCGAGGTCTTCGGTTGGCCAAAACCGGATGCTCATATGAGAGAAAGGACGTTCCAGAGTCGAACAAGGGTTGAGCTTTATTTCAGGGTCTCGGTTACAAGTGCAGGGGGTCTTCCTTAGGAGGAAGAGGGGGAGATTTCCTAAGGAGGCTAAGATCTTAAGGGATTGGAAGTAGAAGTACAAGCGGGGAGAGAGGGGGAGGGGAGAGAGGAAAGGAGAAAAGCAGAGCCTACTGTCCTCTTGGCTCCTCATGTGCTAAGAGAGCTTTCAGGCTTCCTCAATCCTACTTAACCTTCAGCCGCATAGTTTTCATCTGAATACCGTGCTGTTAGGTAACTAGGTGTGCCCAGATCCGGGACAATCTCGAGGGCGGGGAGATCTCTCTCCCATCACGTTTCTCACGGGAAGAGGCGGAATTACTCGAGATAGCTCGGTTCACCTCGATTCCCTGCCGTTTCCTGGGGGGGCCTCTTGAGAGCTCTAAGATTTAGAAGCTCCCACCTTTACCCGCCCGAGACTGTCCACACGGAATTGAGCTTCCAATCCCAACAATTTTATGTTTATTTATTTTTAATTTTCAACTTTCATTCCCACAAAATTTTGAGTTCCAAATATTCTCCCCATCTCTCCCCTCCCCCAGCCCAAAATGATGTTCATTCTGATTACCCTTTCCCCCTATCTGTTCCCCCTTCTCTCACACCCCTCCCTTCCCTTATCACCATCTTCTCTCTTGTAGGCAATTTAAATTTCTATACCCCATTAACTGTATTTTTTATTTCCCAGTTGTATGCAAAAACAATTTTCAACATTCCTTCCTAAAACTTCCTAAACCTGGTTCTCACCTCCCCACTGAGAAGGCAATCAATTCAACACAGGCTATATATGTGTGGTTTTGCAAATGATAGTCAGGTTGTGTAAGACTAACTGTATTTCCCTCCAATACCATCTCACATTTTTCCTATTCTTTCTTTTGATTGTGTCCCTCCCCAAAAGTGTTTACTTCTAATTGCTCTGTCCTCCCTTTTGTCCTCCCTTCTATCATTTCCCCTACCCCACTTATCCCCTTCTGCTCTACTTTCCTGTAGTGTAGGATAGATTTTCATACCAAATTGAATGTGCATGGAATGACCCCTTTAAGCCAAATCTGATGAGAGTAAGCTTTACTTTTCCCTCTCACCTCTCATCTTTTCCCCTCCACTGAAAAAGCTTTTTCTTGCCTCTTTTATGGCAGATAATTTGCCCCATTTCTCCCTTTCTCCCCCAATGTATTTTTCTCTCATCCCTTAATTTTATTTTCTTAGATATTGTCCCTTCCTATTCAACTCACCCTGTGCTGTGTGTGTGTGTGTGTGTGTGTGTGTGTGTGTGTATGAGTATAATCCCTCCAACTACCCAAGAACTGAGAAAAGTTTCAAGGGTTATCAATATTATCTTTCCATGTATTAATGTAAACAGTTCAACTTTAGTAAGTCCCTTAAGATTTCTCTTTCCTGTTTTTGTTTTCATGTTTTTCTTGATTCTGGTGTTTGAAAGTCAAATTTTCTATTTAGCTCTGGTGTTTCATCAAGAATGTTTGAAAGTCCTCTATTTCATTGAATAACCATATTTTCTCTGAAGTATTATGCTCAGTTTTGCTGGGTAGGTGATTCTTAGTTTTACTCCTAGTTCCTTTCACTTCTGGAGTATCATATTCCAAGCCCTTCTATCAGTTAATGTAGATACTGCCAGTTCTTGTGTTACCCTGATTGTATTTTCAAAATACTCAAATTGTTTCTTCCTAGCTGCTCACAATATTTTTTCCTTGACCTGGGAACTCTGGAATTTTCATACAATATTCCTAGGAATTTCACTTCTGAGATCTCTTTCAGGAGGCCATTGGTGGATTCTTTCAATATTTATGTTATCCTCTACTTCTAGAACATCAGGGCAGTTTTCCTTGATAATTTCATGAAACATGGTATCTAGGCTCTTTTTTTTGATCATGACTTTCAGGTAGTCCCATAATTTTTCAATGGTATCTCCTGGATCTGTTTTCCAGGTCAGCTGTTTTTCCAATGAAATATTTCACAGTGACTTCTATTTTTTCATTCTTTTGGTTTTATTTTTTTAATTTCTTGGTTTCTCATAAAGCTATTAGCTTCCATCTGCTGTGTTCTAATTTTTAAAGAACTATTTTCTTCAGTGAGCATCTGAACCTCCTTTCCCATTTGGATAATTCTGCTTTTTAAAGCAATCATCTCTTCATTGGCTTTTTGTACCTCTTTTGCCAGTTGAGTTATCCTCTTTTTAAAGGTGTTATTTTCTTCAGTACTGTTTTGAGTCTCTTTTAGCAAACTGTTGACTTGCTTTTCATGATTTTCTTGCATCTTTCTCATTTTTCTTCTCAATTTTTCCTCCACCTCTCTTACTTGGTTTTCAAAATCCTTTTGAGTTCTTCCCTGGCCTAAGACCTTTGCATATTTATTTTGGAGGCTCTGATACTAAGTATTGTTCTTCCTCATCTGAAAGGATGGAAGAAGATATCTGTTTACCCAGAAAGTCACCTTCTATAGTCTTATTTTTTCCATTTTGGGGGTATTTTCCCACCCAGTTCCTTGACTTTTGAGTCCTTTGTCAAGAAGAGGATATACTCTGTGTACCTGTAAGTTCTTAGTTTCTCCAAGATGGCATAATAAAGTGAGACCTCTCCTGGCATGTGGTCTTGTCTGGAATCAACCACAGCACTCTGTTTTGCCCAGGATCTACCAGTTGGGTTCCTTCTCCAGAACCTCCATCAGCTCCACAGGTAGCCCTCCACCTCACCCTAGGACTGACACCCAGGGCTGAGAGGCTGATCAATGACTAAATTTCCCCAGAGTCTTTAGGCAGAAGGCTCCAAAAATGGATGCTGCAACTGCAGTGGTTTCTTCAGGTGCTGTGAGACCATGTTCCATTCTTACCCATGTGAGAGAGCTTTCTCATTGACTTGAAGCTGTCTTTGGTGTTTATGGGTTGAGTAATCTGGGAACTGCAGCCATTGCTAGGGATTCTGCCCCCTCAGGTCTGTTCCAGTCTTGTTCCTACCAGTGCTCTGTCGCCAAGGCTGTGCTGCACTGCATGGGCTGTGCTCTGCCCCAAAAATGGTTCAATAAACCTTTCCTGTTGGCCTTCCAGGCTGCCTTGGGCTGGAAATCTCTTTCATGTTTTGTGGCTTCTTTTGCTCTAGGATTTGTTTCTTATTTTTACATGTATTTTATCAGCTATGGTGGGAGGAGGGAAGAGCTTCTACATGCCTGTCTTACTACTCAGCCATCTTACCTCCACCCCCCACCTTAAAATCATTTACATTTGATATCCAGGATTGGCTGATCTTGATACTTTCTCAAACTTTTCAAGTTTGTTTACTATTCTGTTTGCAGTATCAGATGCTGTTGGGGATACTATCTTGTACATGAAAAGACAATTAACAACAATCCTTTCAGGTAGAAGCCTTCCACATCTGCATTCAATATTTATACAAATGATTTTTTTTTATGAAAGGCAGACTTTCTTCTAATTATAATAAAAGATTTGATGGGATACTTAGGTAATTAATTCCAAAATTGTGCATATCAGTAGGTTGTTTATAATGAAAACATATTTGTACCACGGGACACAGTGGAAATAGGTATTATTTCCACATAAGTAATGAGCTGGAATGAAATTGACTTTTCCATTTATGTAAAGTAAAATATTCCACAAGTTATTTCTGTCTAAGAAAATTGATTGCACTGAAATTCTTTTCTCTAAACCAAACTGAAGGTGTTTCTGATATAGTTTCAGTAATTAGTAGCATAACAGCTTGGTCCTTCAGTCAGTTGTACCAATACCAAGTTATTCTTAAGTACTTTTGAAACATGTCAGGACAATATTTTACCTTTACCTAATTATCCCATATAATTCTGAAAGAATGAGCTATGCCAGGTGTTTGGTCTTTCACATGACTATGCAGGCAGTCAAATAATAAGCCTGAGTACTAATTTACCTAGTTGTTTGGGATGTAGAATGACTACACATTGTGACTGAAAACAACAAAATCTCAAATACTTGCACTGTGCTCGTATCTTTTACTGACCACTTACTCTGATTATAGAAATGTGTTCTAAAAGGAAAAAAAAAGGAAGAATATGGTTATACCAGCATCAAATAGGTACTACATACTTGAGCCTAAAGCATTTTTGTCAAATATATAACAGGATAAAGCATCCTTCGCTATTTTTATTTTAAGTGAGAGTCACAGTTTGGCAATCAACCATACAATAAGAATTCTACCTCATAGCCACACTCAGAAATAGTCAGGTAGGAAACATTGCTTTTGAAAGAAACACAAAGGGAAAAGTGAGCAAGGAGGATCCCACTAGAGGCTGATGCCAATGTTGTACTCTAAGCTTTCTCCAGATGTGAAGTACCACCTGCAACAGTTCAGTATCATATTCCCTCTGAGTCACTTGTGGCTTCTCTCTCAAATGGTAGATAACTGATTTTACGTGAATTTTAACCTCAGAATAAAATCAGTTGCAGTCCCAAGTCCTTTTACCTCAAGAAGCAAGTGTCACTAATCAAACCTGAAGGGTAGATAGTTATTTTTGTTCTCATGGATTTGTAATAAGTTATTACCATGACTCATATTCATAAATTCACACACATATGCATATGTGTATATGTAAGTATATCTTTGTATATGCATGTGTGTATATACACAGACACACAAGATTTCACCTTGCAACTTTCACTTGTTTTTTTCTTCTCAAATTAAAATTCATCATGTTGTAAAGACCAATCGTTAGAAATCATTTTTATATTATACATAAATTGACGAATTCTAAGCAAGCCAAGTTTATTGTTTAGTAGCTCCATAATGCAAACAAGGTCTTTTACCAGGGTTTACCTTGCCCACAGAGATGATTTCCAGGGACCCGGCAAGTTTAAAAAATATGGGGAATCTAAAGGGACACCAGAGAAGGTGATGATCCTGATGCTCTTGCCTATTCCACCCCATGATTTAGTCTTCTTCTTCACTGATGTAAACCACATACTCTCTGGATGGAAAGTCCCCTATTTTCAGTCATAATTTAATTTATTTTGAAATTATTGAGTTTTCTCCTATATCCTTCTTTGGCTATCCAGTTTCTAGGATGTCTTTCAGGGTTCACCTAGAGTTTCATACATTCTGTCGCAGTATCTAACAGATTGGATATGGTTTATTCATATTTAGGACCCCAATATATAGTAACTGGCACATGGGGCTTCTAGTCAGTATCTGTAGCCTCTCATTGGGGGCAATTTTGACTCTCTTCCTAAGGGAGATGGGTTGGGGAAATTTACCCATCTACCATCTCCTATGTGGAATGGACTTACCCTGCTGCACACACTCATATCCAAAAGAGGGCTGCTCTGAATTGGTAGACCCAATCTAAATAAGACTTTTGATTTATCACCTCCTTTCCACACACAGTCATAATCAATTAATTTTAGGTTTCAATATCATGAAAATAACCCCAAATAACTTAGTTAGCCAAATTGTTTTAGTGGTGACTTACTCTTAGATATAGGCAAAGGTGGAAATATCAGATTTTCTAAATGTCAGTTGCAAAATATTATAAAGTAGGGTTAGCAGGGCTTATAAAATAACAGAACAAGTTTTAAACCATTTTTTCCATCATCTTTTCATTTCTTTCAGTTCATACTCCAATAACCTGCAAATTATGGAAATTTACTTGACATAACTTAAAAAACAGTTTACCAATTTGAAAAAAATATGTATTTCCAACTTCAAACAAACACATTACTAATCAGGAGACTCCAATTCTGTTGAATACATTTCCAAATTACCTTGCATAGAAAGTCAGGCATCTCATCACCATTGAAATTGTACATTAGTTACATATAATTAAGGAACTAATATTAATAATCAAAAGTTATAGTATCTGCCTTCTGCCAGGCACTTTACCCTCATATGTGAAGTTAAGTGATGTAACTTGCTCAAGGTCAACAAATTAACAATTTCAGATCCATATATTTTCTCAATTTGTCTTAGTGCCCAATAATAGAATAATAAATTTTTACTTATGTTAAGAACCAAATTAGAAGAGACATATTTCACTTAAAATGTGACCAGACATAGTGGGGCCAGGATAATAAAGGAGAAGGAGGGACTTGCTCTAGCTCTCCCCCCATAGCCCATGAAATACATGCAAAAAAAAAAAAAAGACTCTAAAAAATTCTAGAGCAGCAGAAGCCACTAAACGACAGAGGGAAACATGCTTCCAGCCCAAGACAACCTGGAAGGCCAACAGAAAATGTCTGTTGCACTGGGCTCAGAGCAGATTGCAGCTCAGCCTGGGGCATGCTGAATGGCACAGACAAGACTGGTGCAGGTTTCAGGGCATGGAATCACAGGTAGCAGCTGCGGTTTCCATATTTCTCAAACCACTAATGCCAAAGACAGCTTTGAAGGTCAGTAAGAAAGCTCTTTCACCTGAGTGAGAGAGGAATGCAGTCTGGCCCCAGCCCTGGTCCCAGGGTGGTAGCAGTGTCCACTTTGGAGTCCTCGACCTAAAGACCCTGGGCAACTCAAGCAGCTGATCTGGCTCTCAGTTCTAAGTGGCAGTTGTGGGGTGAGGAGGACTGTTGGCATAGTGGAGCTGGTTGTGCCTGTGGAGAGGGAATCCTACTCACAGATCTAGGGCAGAAAATAATTCTTATGTTTGCTTACAGACCAGAGCCTAGGCCAGAAGAGGAGTAAACTCCTCTCCTTTGATTGTGCCACCTTGGAGGAATTGAGAATTTATCAGTGCTTAGAGTATACCGTCTACTTGACAAAGGACTCAAAAGCCAGGCAATTGGCTGGGAAAACGCCATAAAAGAGGGAAAATAAGACTGTAAAAGGTTGCTTGCTTGGTGAAAAGTTTTTTTTTCCTTCTGTTCTTTTTGATGAGGAAAAAAAAAAAAGCTTACCACCAGAGGAAGACATCAAAGTTAAGGTTTCTACATCAAAAACCTCTCAGGCTATGGAAGAACTGAGAAAGGATTTTAAAAATCAAATAAGAGAGGTGGAGGAAAAATTGGGAAGAGAAATGAGAGTGATGAAAGAAAATCATGAAAAGAAAGTCAGTGGCTTGACAAAAGAGACTCAAAAAATGCTGAAGAAAATAACAACTTTAAAAATAGATTAAGCCAAATGGCAAAAGAGGTCGAAAAAGTCAATTAAGAGAGAAAAGTTTTAAAACACAGAATTGACCAAATGGAAAATAAGGTTCAAAGCCTCACTGAAGAAAATAATTCTTTAAAAATTAGAATGGAGCAAATGGAACCTAATGACTTTATGTGAAACCAAGAAACTATAAAACAAAACCAAAACAATGAAAAAGAGAAGAGAATGTGAAATATCACAGAAAAACCACTGATCTGTAAAATGAATCCCGGAGAAATAATTTAAAAATTAATTATCTACTGAAAACTATGCTAGCAAAAAGATCCTAGATATCATCTTTCAAGAAATTATCCAGGAAAACTGCCCTCATATTCTAGAACCAGAGGGTAAAATAAAAATGGAAATAATTCACTGATCACCTCCTGAAACAGATCAAAAAAGAAAAACTTCTAGGAGTATTGTAGCCAAATTCCAGAGTTCTCAGGTCAAGGAAAAAATATTACAAGCAGTCAGAAAGAAAGAAGTCAAGTATTGTGGAAATATAATAAGGATAATACAGGATTTAACAGCTTCTACATTAAGAGATCCAATGGCTTGGAATAGGATATTCCAGAGTTCAAAGGAGATAGGATTAAAACCAAGAATCACCAACCCAGTAAAACTGAGTATAATGCTTCAGGGGGAAAATGGAGTTTGAAATAAATGGAGTACTTCCAAGCATTCTTGTTGAAAAGACCGGAGTTGAATAGAAAATATAACTTTCAAATACATGAAACAAGAGAAACAGGAAAAGGTAAACAGGAAAGAGAGGACTTAAGGAACTTATTAAAGTTCAACTGTTTACATTCCTTCATGGAAAGATGTTATTTGTAACTCATGAGAGCTTTTGCAGTGTTAGGATTGCTAGAAGGAATATATATATATATGTGTGTGTGTGTGTGTGTGTGTGTGTGTGTGTAGTGGGGTATGGGTATGTATGTTTATATTATATATGTGTAGATACATATATATATATATATATATATATATATATATATTTACATGGGTGTCTGTGGCTATGTATGTATGTATGTATATAAATAGGGGTATATACAGTATACACACACACATATATATACACACACACACATATGCACATATACACACACAGACAAAGGGCACAGAGTGAGCTGAATATGAAGAGAGAGTATCTAAAATAATAAAATTTACTGTTGAATGGAATGTACTATGAGTAAGACAAAGGGAGAGGTAAAATGGAACAAATCATCTCTTATAAAAGAGGGAAAGAAGAGCTTTTACAGTGGAGGGGAAGAGAGAGGAGATGAAGGGAAATAATTAAGCTTTGCTCTCATAGGATTTGTGTTAAGTAGGGAATAACACACACTCAATTGAATATCAAAATCCATTTAACCCTACAGGAAGGCAGGGGGGTAGGGGAGAGGAGAGGGAAGATAGCAGAAGGGACAGCAAATTGGGGAAAGGGATAATCAGAAGCAAACACTATTGACGTAGGATAGGTCAAAGGAGAGAATGGAATACATAGAGAGCCGCATAGGACAGAGGGAAATGTGACTAGTCTTTTACAACATAATTATTATGGAAGGGCTTTTCATTGTTGCATATGTGTGACCTATATTGAATTGCTTATGTCCTTAATGAGGGTGGGTGGGGAGGGAGGGAGAAAATATGAAACCCAAAGCTTTAAGAAGGAATGTTAAACTTGTTTTAGCACGCAGCTGGAAATTAAAGTATACAGACAATGGAGTATAGAAATCTATTTTGCCCTACTGGAAAATAGAGGGGAAGGGGGAATGGAAGAATGATAGGTAATAGAAGGAGGACAGACTGGAGGAAAGGGTGGACAAGTTGCATGTTGTCCTGGGGTGAGAGTGGAGAGAGATGGGGAGAAAATTTTGAATTCCAATTCTTGTGCAAGTGGATATTGACAACTGAAAAATAAAATAATTTTATATCAAAACTTTCAAAAAATGTGATCAGAATAAATTCAGTTATACCTGGACATATGTTGCAAATGGCATTATACAGAATTTTTGGTTATGATTTTAAACTGACTGTACTATTTTGCACAAATGCTACTTAATCCGATCATTTGATATTATAGGGTCTACTTTTTCCAGCTAATCCACTGCCAAAGACTAAAATTGGCAATCTAATGTTATGATTTGATCTCCAATTATCACACATAATAGCATTTTTCAGTTTAGTTTAAATCTGGATTCTACAATCTCAGAAGGAAATCATAGCTTATTAATTTACCCATAGTTACCTGTGTTTTGTTCTTATGAGTAGGAGTCTCATATAATTTAGTCAATTTTCCAATTTGAATCCTCACCCCAATTTTAAAACTTATTTTGAAATTGACTACTACTTAATTTTAGTTTGTAAGACTCATTAAATTCTAACTAGATATTCCGATTAAACTCAATTACCTTTTGATTGTCTCCTGCTTCACACAAACCTTTCCCTGTTTTATGAGTCAGGAAAGGGTAGGATCTGTTCCCTTCCAAAGTGAAGTCTCTTCCCTCTCTTCTCACTCAAACTTTCACTGACACAGCACCCAACACCATTTCTCTATAATCAGTGAAATTACTTTATTCTCCTTTTGTGAGCCAAGAAAGGGTTAAGTTCTACTTCAAAGTCTAAACCTTGAAACTTTCACTGATGAAGCCCCCAAATCTGCCTCTCTATAATCAGTGAAATGGTCTTCTCTAAGATTTGAGGGGGAAAGTTCCCCCCATCCTTTTCTTTTCTTGCCTGTCCTTTTACATCACAGGATTTGACCCCAGTTTAGGAATGCAGAGGAAGAGAAAAAACATTATTTTTAACTTTTACTCAGATGATCTTCATTTCATTGAAAATAGTTTCTTTTTTCTCTTTCCCAACCACTCACTCCTCTATGGCTCCTGCAGGTCAACCAGGGATGGAGGGAGAGGAGAAAGAAACTCTCATAATTATGTGTCTTATTACTTTCCTGTCTACTTCCTTAACTCCCTCCAGCCTAGCTAGCCAGTAAACTGCTCTTTCTACATTTTTGTTCTAATGGCAATTCCTTTCTATTCTCAACTTGTGAGTCTAGGATCTTGGTAGTGACTTTTTTGAAAAAAAAAAATGATGTGAGGAGTGGTTAACCTGTTGCCAGTAATTTTTTCCCTTCTCCCTACCCAAAGGAATATAATTCCTTCAGAAGAGACTCTAAGCCTTTTAACATGTTCTCAGTATCACCCTATTTATGCTGCATCCAAAACAGGTCACTCCCCCAACATGGAGGACATCCAATTATTCCCTCCTCTCCCAACCAGTTACTTCCTTGACATTCCACTGATATCCTGCCTGTCTGCCAATTGTAAAGTCTGGAATTTCCCTGACCATGGAACCCTGTACTTAACCTGTAACTTTGAGGTCTTCTATTGATACCAAAGGAAGAGGCCACGAATTTTCAGATTGATTATAAATAGTAGTTTAATCAATCCTTATTTATACTTACAAATAGGAACAATCTTCGGTCTGGGGTAATAGATAAATGGCTTAGTGGATCCTCACTAAAAACCCCCAAATCTCCATGTGATTATAAGAAAACAGACAAATTCAGAAGGAACTACATATTGTATCACTATTGATTGGTAGATATTTTTGGTTTTCTGCTTAGTAATGAGCTTGAGTGTTAACCTAATATTATGCCCAAACATATGTTTGTTTATTGTTTGGTTCCTGATCACATATAACTCACAACATCCTTGTTTTGGCTTTCACAGTTCATAGTATGTTAAGTTATGTCTCAGTGTCTAAGTTCTGATTTAGTATCTAAGTATGATTTCAAACAGGTCACCATTTTCAAGCTTCCAGCTTTCACAGAATTTACGTTTTTATGGCTTTTCACTTATTAATGTACTTCATGGCTTTTCTTCTCAATAGGAACTCTATAGCCACCATATCTCAATGTCACTCTCATCATGGTCACAACACAGTATCAACTCACAGCAAAACTTTTTTATAGTTTACATCATTGCAATATATTATATATCACAATTGGCAAAATGAAAATATAAAATTAATACTTCTAATATCACCTGATAAATCATTTTAGCTGGTATTTGTTCTATTCAAAATCATGTGTTTGAAATTCATCATTCATGAATTTTAAAATCAAAATGAAACTTCCATCTTTCCTGGGGTTAATGAATTTAGGTTTAAAAGGGATACTGATTTGTGACCCAATATTTATCTTTTTTTGAGTTTAGAGATGAAAAACTATCACAGATATCATTCTTAGTTCAAACTATTTTAAATTCGATTTGCACAATTCTAAGCTAATGCCATAACTTCCAGTAGTTTTAGTAGAATCTATTCTGAAACTTTTGTACAGGTGGAACAAAACCTCACCATTTGAATTCTTCAGATTTGGAGAATAATGTGTTATAAACTCTAACTGAGGCTTTAATAAAAAATGAAATAGACTGGTGCTGGAAAGGGGGTCCCATAAAAACCTGATGATCAGTACAAATTGTAAAGTTGTAACTATAGTGCTTATCAGTGACATTTTTAGCCCTTGCAGTAATAGTAAGACCTCCTTTGCTCATTTGTGAATAATTCTCCACAAATGACATTGTTCTGACTAGTACACAATTAACCCCTCAATCCATTTGGTATTTTGTGAATGAATGGAGTTTCAATACCAGAAAGTGAAGTTTTATTGGTGAGAAGGAATAGTTCATGTTCATCATAATGGATTAGGACACATTCAAAAACCAGCACTGACATGATGCTGTAGAATGCATTGTTATACCAGCAAGTGTGATGTGAAAAAATGTTAAGTTGTAGCAGATTTAAAAAGTGACTTAGAAGGGTTGAATTTTGTAAAATAAAATAAATACATAATAAAAATAAGTAAATAACAAATAAGAATAAATTTTTAAAAAGGAATCTAAGAATGAAAAAAATTGAGGGAGGAAACTGATCATCCACCACATTATATACTGCACCACTGATGTAAAACACAAAAAGAAACTAGGACCTCAAATCCGTATGTAAGGATCCCTGCAGGCCACATATCAACTTAGTTTTACAACATGATATTGTCTGTTTGACTGTAAATATTTCCCAATTATATGTGAATCTGGTCTTTATTGCATTCTGGGATGTTATGGACATGCTTATATATCTGCCTTAAGCACTAGTGTTGGGAGGGAAATAGGAATAGAGATGCCACAAGATCACAAGTCTTGTCAATTGTTATTAAATGAATCAATTTATGCATTAGTGGTTTGAATTCAACAGCGTTGTATTTTAAGGCTGTGGATCAAAAATCCAAATTTCATTCACAGATATCCTCTGTTTAACTTGTTGTTTATTTTTTTAAGCAGCAAAATTTATTTATATTAATTGCCCGGCTATCCCTTCTTTCTTACTGATATTTTAAACAAAATATCACCGTAAGACACAGGAAACTAGACAAGATATGAGAATTTGGAGTCTCAGGTCACAAATTCAGATACAGAATCAAAGAACATGAGTAATAAGTTACCCCAGAGGCTATCCAATTGAACATATATATATTGAACATATATATATTGAACATATATATATTGAACATATATATATTGAACATATATATATTGAACATATATATATTGAACATATATATATATATATACATATATATATATATGTATATATATATATATATATATATATATATGTCTGAATAATATTCCCTTCTTCATCCCATAAGTGGTGATCCAGGTTTAGTTTTTAAACAATTTCCATTGATGGGGAACTCACCCCTTCTAAGGATCCTATAACTAAAACCTCAATTAATTTCAGATTCTCACCTCTTTGACAGACCTTCATGTACACTGAGGATTCTACATTTTTAATTTTAAAAATCTATCCTTAAAGTTTTCTAGGTTTTAAAGTCTATGGACAAAACCAAAGAGAAAATACTATGCTCTGAAACAGCAGAGAGCAATACAATACACCATTTGTTGGCGTTTACTAATCTTCCAAGTGGGTCAGTGCAAATCATTGGCAGCTTTTTCCAGGCAACTTAGATGACCTCAAATTTCATGTCTCTGAGGAAAAAAAAACAAGCTAGTGTTAATGAATTTCTCATAAAACTATTAATAACTATTTTCCATTTGTAGAGGCTTTTGAAAATTGATTTGATTTGTTCTAAAATGTACAACTGTTTGATCTACATCTAAACAGTTCATAAGTAAAAGATGATTCATTATTTCAGCAAGAAATCTGTCTATAATTCTTTGCACTTTGACTAAGTTTGGTATTAAAACTTGTGTAAATATATAAGCTGTGTCTATACATGCCAAGTCAGATGAAGGACTATGTCATTCATCTGTGTGATCAATATATAAAATACCTTTTTAAAACATAATGTTGATTTTTTATGGAAAACTACTTCAGTTTCCCTTTCACTTTGCATATATAGTTTTATAGATTTACAGCTAGCAAACCATTTAAAGGTCATTTAGTACAACATTCTTATTTTAATCACAAAATCTTGTGCATTAACAATAACAACAAAACAATTGTTTCTTTTCCCTTCACTTTGTCCATGTTTAAGCACATGGTCTAAGTCTAAATGGACAGCGGTCCATTTAGAGTCAGTCAATTATTCAAAGTTTTCCATTAAATGACCACATCTATACTCTCCATAATTCCCTTTCACAACTTAATTGTTCATAATCTCCTCTCACATAGCTTTTCAAATAACTTGCTCATGGCAGTTCTATAACTTTTTTATAAATATTCTTCCCAAATTTTGAATTTTTGGTTAACTTTTTCTTTACCAGCTTGCATACTATACCTATGTTAAATCCAATCTCAAGCTTATCTCTTACATGAACCAACTCATTATTACCCCTCCTCCAGGGAATGAATCCCATCCAGGAATTTTTACAGCACTATAGGTTATGATTTGTAATACAGCATAGATGTCATTGAGTTATTTCATAAGCAGTCCGAATCTTTTTTAAAATTTTACATATGATATATTCAAATTCATTTCAATTCAATGCAGTTCAATAAACATTAAAAAGATATTTTTACAAATAGAGCAATACTCAACTTAATAAAAACATATTAATAATTTTCTGGAATAAATATCACATCTAATTGTAGTAAAAAATAAAGGGCAACATTCTCTTTTAATTTCACATTTAGACTGAATCATTTTAAAGGTTCCTAGTCTTATATCATTGGATCAAGTTCCACCATTTCTTCAATTCCCATTTTAGCTAGGAATATTTAAAAAGTAGGATAAAAAGATTTTCATGTGTAATCAAATAAATTGAGGCCAACAAGGAAATACATTTCTTTTTCTGGCCCAGGCTTAATCAAATGTTAATCATCAAAATTAACCTATCAACCAAACATCTGTTAGTTTTTAGAAATTTATATAATTAAATGCTGGCTTGGAGTAACTTAAGGCACACATTATTACCTGTAGCCAACTGAACAAAGCAGAACTTTGGTTGTTATTAATGTATTAATCTTATCCAAAAGAGGAAGGTAATTTTAATTTATAAGTCTAAAATGTTCCTTTTTAAGTGCACTGTTGAACAGGAAATTTGATGAATGTCATCCCCATCATATAAGGTAAACAGTTTGTATGGTTTTGGTATTCCCATTTCGTTGGGTTCATATATATTCTTTTTGGGAAATCTCACAACGCTTAAGTATAAATTTCTCAATCAGAATAGATCACAGTTAAAAACTATGTAGCCCAGTTGTCAACAATTATAATAATGGCTTTCTACATATTTCTAAGTAATTTCTGCTGTTTTCATGTTCAAGTGCATGCACTATCAAAAGTTGTAAAAGATATTTCAAATATTAATAATTAAATCCTGGCGCTTTCTATTTCAGAAGGTAGAGCTATTGACCTAGAAGCAGGAAAACCTGAATTTGAATCTGGCATTAAACAATTAGTAGCTTGTGATCATGGGTAAATACCGCTTAACTTCTGCCTGCCTCAAGTTTCTTCAACTGAAAAATATAAACCTTCCTGGTTTTATTGTGAAGATTAAATGAGAAAATATTTGTAAGGGACTTCACAACATCCCTGGCACACAAATGTATTTTGATTTAAATTTTAATAGCACTTACCTGACTTCTTTAAGTGACACTCTGCAATTGTAATTAAACTGAAAATAGAATGGCAGGAGAGGCACTGTGCCATAGTGCATAGAGATCTGGTTTTATAACCAGAAAGATCTGGTTTCAAGTTCTACCTCTCATATATATAACAGATGTATAACCCAGGAACTTCTTAGCATGCTAAGCAATTCCCTAAGGATATTAAAAAACAAACAAACAAACAAACAAACACAAAGAAGGTGCTAACATTCATTGATAAAAATAGTTTCTTCATCTGGAATTTTCTTATACCAATGAAGGAAACATGTCCAATGCCTTACCCAGTACTCTCACATGAGTACATGACCCAAAGGCAACTATTTGCAGAAGGCTGGAATTAATTATTTTAAAGGATTACTTTCCTTTTATTGATTTTATAGTATTTAATTTTTAAATTATATGTAATGAAATTTTTAGTATTAAAATTTTGAGTTCCAAATTTTTATCCCTCCTCCTCTCCCCACCACTCTTATTAGCATGGAAAGAAATTTGATATGGGTTATATATGTACAATCATGTAAAGCATTTCCATATTAGTCAGTTGTGACAGAAGAAATAGACCAAAAAGAGGAAAAAAACCAGAAAAATAAAGTGAAAATAGCAAGCTGAGATCTACTTTCAGAGCCCATCAGTTTCTTAACCGAATATGGATAGCATTTTCTGAGTCCTTAGTAATTCTCTTGTATCATTGTATTACTGAGAAGAGCTATATCATTCATAGTTACTATTATCGTGTTACTATTACTGTGTTACTATTACTGAGTGCAATGTTTTCTTGGTTCTGTACATTTCACTTCGCACCAATTCATGCACCTCTTTCCAAGTTTTTCTGAAATCTTCCTGGTCCTCATTTTTATTGCAGGATAGCATTCCATTATATTTACATACCACAACTTGTTTAGCCATTCCCCACATGATGGGAAATTCCTCAATTTGTATTTTACCAACGTAAAGTGAGCTGTTATATATTTTTGCACGTGTGAGTACTGTCCCCTTTTGGATGCTCTCTTTTTTGTTTGAACTCTGAAGAAAACTGAATGGGAATAGAAAGGAATATACCATTTTTTCTCACTGGTTCATGTCACCTACACAAATAAATGGCCACATCTAAGGCATACTAGGGCATAAAACGATAATCTAATACATTGAGGCAGAAATATTAAATACATATTTTTTACATCATGATACAATAAAAATTACATGCAATAATGGGTCATGAATAATCTAATCCTAAAGAATGAGTGAATCAAACAACAAATCATAGAAGAAAACAAAACTTCACCCAAGAGAGTAACAATAAGATAACATAATAAGATAACACAACTTATGGAATACAGCCAAAGTGATTCTTTGGCAAAATTTTTTTACCTGTAAATGCTTACATGAATAAAGTAGAAAAAGAAGATATCAATTAATTGGGCATGTAACTAAAATAGCTAGAAAAAATAATTTTAAAATCCCTAATTAAATATCAGATTAAAAATTCTGATAACCAAAGGAGAGATTAATAAAATTGAAAGTAATAAAACCTATTGAACTGATCAATGAAACTGAGATTTAGTTTTATGGGGAGGGAACAACAGCAACAAAGTAGATAAATCTTTAATTAATTTGATTAAAAAAGAAAGAATAAAACCAAATCTCCAATATCAAAAATTAAAACGATGAATTCAGCACCAATGAAGAGAAAATTAAAAACAATAATCAGGACATATTTTGCTCAACTACATGCCAATAAATCTGAAAAACTACCTGAAATGGATAGATATTTACAGAAATGTAAATTTTCAAGATTAAGAGAAGAAATAAAATTCTTAACCCAATTTTAGAAAAAAAAAATGAACTAGTCATCAATGAGCACCCTATGAAAAAAATTTCCAGGGCCAGAATGGTATACAATGGAATTCTACAAAAATAATAATAATAAAATTTCACCATAGTCATGTTGAACAGAAGAATTTAAATGAATAGCAGAAACCAGAAAACAAAACAAAACATAACACAAAAAAAATGGCGTCCTTCATTCTGCGATCCAAGTCCATACTTTTTTCCCTGGATGTGGAAAGTCTCGAGTTCACTGAGAATTTTTAGGTTCTTGAATTGCTGTGAAGGGTTAAGAGAATTCCTCACACACTGTGGTTGTTACTGTGTATACAAATTTCTCTTGATTCTGCTCCTTTCACTCAGCATCAGTTAATAGAATTCTTTGCAGGCTTCTCTGAAGTCTACCTGTTCATTCTTTCTCATAGCACAATAGTATTCCATGATATTCATATACCACAACTTGTTCAGCCATTCCGAATTGATGGGTATCCCATTGATTGTTTTTGGCCACCACGAAGAGAAAGGCTATAAATAATTTTGTACATGTGGGAGCCTTTCCAATTTATGTGATCTCTTTGAGATAGAGTCCCAGAAGTGATATTTCTGGGTCAAAGGGTAAGCACATTTTTGTAACCTTTTGAGAATAGCTCCAAATTGCTTTCCAGAATGGTTGGATCAGCTCACAGCTCTACCAGCAATGAATTAATGTTCCAACTTTCCCACATCCTCTCCCACATTTATCATCTTCTTTTTATGTCATGTTAGTCAATGTGACAGGTGCGATGTGGTATCTCAGAGTTGTTTTGATTTGCTTCTCTCTAATCAATAGTGATTTAGAGCATTTTTCATATGATGATAGATACCTTTGATTTCTCCTCTGATATTGCCTTTGGCCATTTATCAATTGGGGAATGACTTGTATTCGTCTACATTTGACTCAGTTCTCCACATATTTTAGAAATGAGGCCTTTATTACAGGCACTGACTGCAAAAAATCTTTCTCAGTTTTCTGCTTCCCCCTCAGTATTGGTTGCATTGGATTTAGTTGTGCCAAAACGTTTCAGTTTGCTGTAATCAAAATTATCCATTTTGCACTTCATAATGCTTTGTATCTCTTCTTTAGTCAAAAATTCTTCCTTTCTCCATAAATCAAATAAATCAAATAAAATGCACTATTCCTTGCACTGCTAATTTGTGTATGTATCAATCTATGTACCTACATCAGGTACTCATTTGAACTTTATTCTTGTGTACCATGTCAGGCTTTGTTCTATGCCTACTTTCTGCCATGCTTTTATCCAGTTTTCCCAGAAATTTTTGTGAAACAGTGAGTTCTTATCATAGAAGCTGGATTCGTTGGGTTTATCAAAGAGTGGATGGCTATATTCATTGCCTACTGTGTCTTGACTACCAAGGTGATTCCGCTTGTCTACCCTTCTGTTTCTCATCCAGTACAAAGTGGTTTTGATAATTGCAGCTTTATAATAGAATTTGAGATCTGGCAGCACTAGGCCACCTCCCCTAGCATGTCATTTCATTAGTTCCCTTGCGATTATGGACCTTTTCTTCTTCCAGATGAATATTGATATTATTTTATCCAGCTCTAGAAAATAATTATCATGTAGGTTGACTGGTATGACATTAAATAAGTAAATTAGGTAAAATTTTAATTTTTACTCTATTGGCTCGGCCTACCCACAAGCAAATGATTTTTTTTTTCACTTACTTAGAACTGATTTTATTTGTGGGAAAAGTGTCTTGTAATTGTGTTCATGTAGTCTCTGGATTTGTATTGGCAGGTAAACTCCCAAATATTTTATACTGTCTACCCTAGCTTTAAATGGGATTTCTCTTTCTATCTTTTGTTGCTGGCCTTTTTTAGCAATACATAGAAATGCAGAAGATTTGTGTTGGTTTATTTTGTAACCTACAACTTTGCCAAAGTTGCTTATTTTTTCAAGTAGTATTTTCCTTGAATCTCTGGGATTCTCTAAGTATATCATCATATCATGTGCATAGAGTGATAACTTAGTTTCTTCTTTGCCTATTCTAATTCCTTCAATTTCTTTATCTTCTTTAATTGCTACAGCTAACATTTCAAGTGTCATATTGAATAATGGTGGTGATAATGGGCATCCTTGTTTCAACCCTGATCTTATTGGAAATGCATCAAGTTTTTCTCCATTTCATATAATGCTTTCCAAAGGTTTTAGTTAGATGTTGCTTATTATTTTATGGAAAGTTCCCTTTATCCCTGTGTTCTCCAGTGTTTTTAATAGGAATGGTGTTGTATTTTGTCAAAAGCTTTTTCTTCGTCTATTCAGATAATCACGTGATTTCTCTTAGTTTTGTTGTTGATATTATCTATAATACTAATAGTTATCCTAATACTGAAGCAGCCCTGCATTCCTGCTATGAATCCTACCTGATCATAATCTATTATTCTCATGAAAACTTGCTGTATTCTTTTGCGAAAATCTTATTTTAAAATTTTGTGTTTATAGTAATTAGAGAAATTGGTCTATACTTTTCATTCTCTGTTTTGACTCTTCCTGGTTTAGGCATCAACACCATTTTTATATCATAAAAAAAATTTGGGAGGACTCCTTCTACCACAAATTTCCCAAATAATCTATATACTATAGGAATTAATTGTTCTTTAATTATCTAATAGAATTCACTTATAAATCTATCAGGTCCTGGAGTTGTTTTCTTGGGGAGTTCATTGATTGCTTGTTCAATTTATTTTTCTGAGATGAGGTTATTTAAGATTTGACTTCCTTTCCTGTTTACCTCAGCAATTTACATATATATATATATATATATTTTAAATAATCATCTACCTCATTTAGATTGTCGAATTTATGGGCATACAGTTGAACAAAGAATTTCTTTTTTTTTAACTGTATTATTTATGTATTTGGGTTTTTTTCTAATGTTCTACAACCACTACCAAAAAACTTAGATTTTTACCCTCCCCACCTATGCCCCACCAACCCCCTCCTTCCCCAAGATGCCATACAATTCTATATAAGATCTATATATACTTTCCTACTGAATACGGTTTCTCTATACTCATGCTGTGTAGATGAACTCAAATAAATGGAAGAAATCATATAACAAATCAAAATATAATACACACACACACACACAATCACACACACATCAGCATGATCTGTTACATTCTGCAAATGAGTTCCATCGTTCTTTCTCTGACTGTGGAAGACATTTTGCCTCAGAAAACCATGGAGGATTTTTTTTTTTTTTTTACGTTCTTGTGTTATTACAAATTTGCAAGTCTTCCACAAAAAACTCTCTCACACTGTGGTCATTGCTGTGCACAAAATTCTCCTGGTTCTGCTTCTTTCGCTCAGCATCAGATCATAGAAGTACTTCCAGGCCTCACTGAAGCCTTCTTGTTCATCATTTTTTATGGTGCAATAGTACTCCATTACATTCATATACCATAATTTATTCAGCTATTCCCCAGTTGATAGGCAACCCCTTGATTTACAGTTTTTGACAACTACAAAGAGTGCTGCTATAAATATTTTTGTACACGTGGAACCCTTTCCCATTTTTATGATCTCTTGGGGATACAGTCCTAGTAGCAATATTGCTGGGTCAAAGGGTATGCACACTTTTGGAGCCCTTTGGATGTAGTTCCAAACTGCTCTCCAGAATGGTTGAATGAGCTCGCAGCTCCACCAACAATGAAATAGTGTTGCAACTCTCCCACATCCTCTCCAACATTTATCATTTTCCAGGTCTGTCATATTTGCAATCTTATAGGTGAGATGTGGTACCTCAGAGTTGTTTTGATTTGCATCTCTCTTATCAAAAGTGATTTAGAATATTTTTTCATATGATTATAGATATCTTTAATTTCTTCCTCAGAAAATTGCCTATTCATATCCTTTGACAATTTGTCAATTGGGGAATTATGTGTATTGTTGTATATTTGACTGAGTTCTCTATATATTCCAGAAATGAGGCCTTTATCCCTGATATTAGCTGTAAAAATTCTTTCCCAATTTACTACATCCCTTTGAATTTTGGTTGCATTGGGTTTGGTTGTGCAAAAACGTTTCAGTTTAATGTAATCAAAGTTATACATCTTGCATTTCATAATGCTTTCTATCTCTTCTTTAGTCAAAAATTCCTTCCTTCTCCGTAAATGTGATAAATACACTATTCATTGCTCCTCCATTTTGCCCATGGTATCAATCTTTATACCTAGATTGTGTACCCATTTGGACTTTATTCTTGTGTACAGTGTCAGGCATGGGTCTATGCCTAGTTTTTGCCACATGATTATCCAGTTTTCCCAGCAATTTTTGTCAAACAGTGAGTTCTTATCCCAGAAGCTGGGGTCCTTGAGTTTATCAAACAGGAGGTTGCTATATTCCTTGCCTACTGTGTCTTGAGTGCCAACTCTATTCCACTTCTCTACCATTCTGTTTCTTAGCCAGTACCAAGTGACTGTGATAATTACTGCTTTATAGTACAATTTGAGATCTGGTAGTGGTAGGCTACCTTCCCTAGCATTTCTTTTCATTAGTTCATTTGACATTCTGGACCTTTTGTTCTTTCAGATGAATTTTGATATTATTTTATCCAGCTCTAGAAAACAATTATCTGATAGTTTAATTGTTATGGAACTAAATAAGTATATTAATTTATGTAAAATTGTCATTTTTGTTATATTAACTCGGCCTACCCATGAGCAACTGATGTTTTTCTGCTTACTTAAATCTCACTTTATTTGTTCAAAAAGTGTCTGGTAATTATGGTCGTATAGTCCCTGGGTTGGTTTTGGCAGGTAGACTCCCAAATGTTTTATAGGGTTTACCCTAGCGCTAAATGGCATTTCTCTTTCTATCTCTTGCTCTTGGGCTTTGTTGCTCATATATAGGAATGCAGAAGTTTTGTGTGGGTTTATTTTGTAACCTGCAACTTTGCCAAAGTTGTTTCTTATTTCAAGTAGTTTTTTACTTGAATTTCTGGGATTGTCTAAGTATATTATCATCATCTGCAAAGAGTGATAACTTAGTTTCTTCTTTGTCTATTCTCATTCCTTCAATTTCTTTATCTCGTCTAATTGCTACAGCTAACATTTCTAGTACCTTATTGAATAATAGTGGTGATAATAGACATCCTTGTTTCACTCCTGATCCAATTGGGAATGTATCTAGCTTATCCACATTGTGTATAATGCTTACAGAAGGTTTTACGTTCATGCTGCTTATTATTTTGTGGAAAGTTCCCTTTATTCCTGTGCTCTCCAGTGTTTTTAATAGGAATGGTGTTGTATTTTGTGGAAAGCTTTTTCTTCATCTATTGAGATGATCATATGGTTTTTGTTAGTTTTGTTGTTGATATGATCAATAATGCAAATAGTTTTCCTAATATTGAACCAGCTCTGCATTCCTGGTATGAATCCTACCTGATCATAATGTATTATTCTCATGATAAGATGCTGTATTCCTTTCAATAAAATCTTATTTAAAATTTTTGCATCCATATTCATTAGAGAAATTGGTCTATAATTTTCTGTCTCTGTTTTATCTCTTCATGGTTTAGGTATCCAAACCATATTTGCATCATAGAAAGAATGTTGGCTTTTAATTCATTCTGCCATCCATCTCCGTGTTTTGGGAGAGTCCATCCCATTCACATTCACAGTTATGATTACAATCTGGTTTTCTCTCCATGCTCCTTCCCACCTATGTGCTTTTAGCTCTCCCATCTCCCTTCCCTTCCTCAATACATTTCACTTTTCACCACGTCTTCCTGCAGCCTTCCTTTCTTTCTTTTAGCCCCCTTCCCTTTCACTCGCCTTTACCCTTACTGCTCCTTCCCTCCCCTTTCATTTCCCTTCCCCTCCTGCTTCCTATGGAACTAATTAGGATTATCTCCTTAAGTTTATTGTTCCCTCCTTGAAACAAATCCGATGAGAGAACCTCGAAAACAGTGCTCATCATCCTCCCCTCTTTCCCTCTACTATAATTTTGTACTTCTTCCTGTGATGTAATTTAACATTTTCTGCTTCCTCCTTTTCACACCTCTTGTTAAAATCCCTTTGAATACTTAAATCATCTTTTTCACATAACATCATTTACTTTATACCCATTCCCTCCATGTATATCCCTTTTATATTTCATAATAGATGTACAATTGTGAAGTTCAACAGGTATCATCTTACCTTATAAGGAGGTAAACAGTTTGACCAAATTAAGTAACAAGTTTTTTTTTCCCCTATTTTTTTTTTTATGCTTCTCTTGAGACCTCATTTGAAGATCGAATTGTCTATTAAGTTCTGGTGTTTTTGTCAGGAAGGTCTAGAAATCCTTTACTTCATTGAATGACTGTCTTCTTGCCTGAAAAGTTATGCTGAACTTTGCTGGGTAGTTGGTCCTTGGTTGTAGTCCCAGCTCCTTTGCCTTACGGAATATTGGATTCCAACTCCTCCAATCTACAAAACTCTACAATAAAATTTTTTAAAATTCTAAATATCACGTCAAGAAACTGCAAGAGCAAACTTTCCAGATAAGTTAGAAGAGAAAGAAAATGTGAAAATTGAATCCATTGATTACATGAAAGAATCTCTGAAATGTACCATACTTAAGATTCCACAAACCAAAAATATATCAATAGCTGTCACCCTAAATGACTTGAAAAGTTGGGATATGGTACTTCAAAAGAAAAAAATAGGTAAACAAATAAAAATTTTTTACTAAGAAAGAAAACTGATTATAATTCTTCAGGATTTAAAACAATAGGGGTTTGAAGTAAAATAGGGGACTTCTAAGTAATCCAGAGCTAAGCAAATCTCTGCAAAACAAATACAAAGAGGAAAGAAAGAAACATTGTACGATAAATATGTGTGAGCATTTGTAAAGGGCTATCCAATTCTAATAGAAAGTTCTAGTTATTGGCTATAACATTTCTGGAAATTTACATTTCAGAGATTCTTTCATGTAATCAATGGATTCTACTTTCACATTTTTCTTTCTCTTCTAATGTATCTGGAAAGTTTGCTCTTGCTATTTCTTGACATGTGACATTTAGAGAATATCTTACCCTGACTTTTTATTGACTCTGGCACTCAAGAATTTGATGAGGTGTTATTTTAAAATTCTTTGGAGGGGAATGTTGGAAAAGCTCAGTTGAGCTCTACTTTGCCATCTTTTTTAAGGGAACAAATCTTCCAGGACCTCTCCCTTATTAACTTCCTTGATAACCATTGATATCTTTTCTCCCAGTTCCAGATAACCAACACAGGAAGTTAATAGTGGAGATCTCAACAATTGGACTAGAGGATGGTCAGGAGCTCAGGTGGATGTAACTCAATTGGAAGGATTTGGGAGTGGTGATAGAAGAAACAGGAACCTCAGGAACTCTCAGGCCAGAAATGATAAGGTGACCTGGCCATTGGACAGAAAGTATAGGTGATCCCTGGCCTAGTTGCAGGATCAGAAAAAGATGCTTTTTGGAAACTACTTGTTTATATCCACTTCTAAATCACAGTTCAAGGGCAGAGAGGAGCTCAGAGCAAGGATAGAAAAGGGTCCCAAAGCCATAGTATTGTTTTTGGTCATAACCGGCCAGGGACTCTAAGGAACTGTATTGTTTATGGTGTCAAAGAAATAGTCTCATGCCTGAGGTCTACTACCATGCCCTGAGAAACATTATCATTTCTGGTTCTGAGAGAGTATGGCCCTGAGGAACAATATCAATTGTAATCGCAGGGAAACAGTGGTCTTTCCTGGGTAAGGACCATAGCTATGATGAAGACATGAATGGTCACATCTATCCTCAGATCACAGCACCTTGGAAGCACTGAAAAATTCTAAACACCCAGAACTAGCTCTGAAAACAGCAGTGCAAAACAGTCTGAAGACTGAGACAGTTCTGATGCTCCCCTCACCCCATGCTGGGAACAGAATCCAACTTTACCTTAAAGTTCAAAGTCCAGAAAACATGTAGAAAATTAGCAAGCAATAAAAAGAACCTAACACCATTAAATATATTCTGGTGACAGGAAGATGAAGACGGAATCTCAGAAAAATGATGCCAAAACAGCCACAAGGAAAGGTGGGGGAAAAAAACTAAATTGAATACAAGAAAAAAAAAACATTCTCAAAAAGTTAAAATATTTTAAAAATCAAATATATGTCAGAGGAAAAAAATTAGTTAACAAACTTGGAGGGCTGAAATAAACTTATAAGAATAACAAAGAGCTTGGTAAAAGAGGCAGAAAAATTTCTGGAGAAAATAATACTTTTAAAAGCAGAAGTGGACAAATATAAAAATAGATAGAAAACTCCATTAATGAAAATAACTCATTAAAAAGCAGGACTGACTAGAGAACAACTAGGAACTAAGCCCTTTTAACTGGCAATTACACTAAGTTTATAGTCCCAACATATTTTTAAGAAGGGAGATGGTACTTACTTGTAAAAAAAAAGTCTATAGTATATTATTCTTTTGAGGTGGCAAGGAATTGTAAATTTAGGGGATTCTAATCAACTGGGTAAGTCTGAGTGAAATGTGGAATATGATTATGATGGAATACTATGCTGCTTAAAGAAATACTGTACAGAATAATTGCAAAAACAAAAACAAAAACAAAAAACCGGAAAGACTTTCATCAATTGATGCAGAGTGAAGTGAGCAGAACCAGGAGAACATGCCACAATTCTAACAGTAATAATGTATGGAGATCAATTGTGGAAGACTTATCTATTCTCAGAAATACAACGATCCAAGAAATTCCAGAGGACTGAAGATGAAAACGCTATCAATATCCCAAGAAAGAGTCAATGGAGTCTGGATGCAGATTGAAGCATAGTGTTCTCACTTTATTTTAAATGTTTTCATCTATTTTTTTTCTTTCACAAGAGTAATATGGAAGTATGTTTTGCATGATTGTATATTTATAAACTGTATCAAATTTCTTACCATTTCAGACAGGAGGGACAGAAGGGAAAGAGAAAATTTAGAACTCAATATTTTTTTTAAAATAATTTTAACAGGTATTTTATGGGCATTTGGGGAAAATATTATTCTAAATAAAAACATAACTAAAAATAAAATTGGGCAAATTGAAGCTAATAATTGCATGAAAAATCAAAAAACTAAAATAAAGACAAAAGAAAGAAAAAATACAAGAAAAATATTAAATATTTCAATGGGAAACATCTATGATAATAGCTGAGGAAAGATAATTTAAGAACTACTGTACTGGCTGAAATTCATGATAAAAAAGACCTTAAACATCACATTTCAACAAATAAAGGAGTATTAACAAAGTAGCAGGATATAAAATAAATCCTCATTAATCTTAAACATTTCTATATACTACCAACAAAATCCAGCAAGAAGACATAAAAAGAAAAATTTCATTTAAAATAATAACAAATAATATAAAATATTTTAGATTTGACCTGTCAAGAAACTCAGGGACTATATGAAAACAATTACAAAATAATTTTTCCACTATGACATCTAAACAGTTGGAGAAATATTAATTGCTTATGGGTATGCCAGGCCACTACAAAAAATAGCAAGGCTACCTGGGTTAATTTATGTATTCAAAGAGATGCCAAACTAACAAAGAATTTCTTTATAAAGCTGGAAAAAATAGCAACAAAATTTATCTGGAAGAACAATACATCAAGATACCAAAGGAAGCAAAAAACAAGAGAAAGAAGCCTAGTAGCACCAGATTATGAATTATATTACAAAATGTTAATCATGAAAAAAAATGGTACTGACTGATAAAAGGGTGGTTCTGGCTGTGAAATATAGTGATGTAACAAGGAAAAGATTAGATGTACAATACACAGTAGTAAATGACCACGGTAATCTCATAATTCATTAACTCAAAGATCCACGTTTTGGAGGTAAAAAAATCAACACTTGATGAAAATTACTTGGAAAACTGGAAAGAATTTTGGAAAAAATTAGACATAAACAAACATCTCAGAGTGCACACCAAAATAAGGGCAAAATACATAAATTATTTAGACATGAAGGGTAATATAATAAATAAGTTAGGGAAGCATTAAAAAAAAATGCTACTTTCAGATCTATGGATAAGGGCAGAGTATTTATGACCAAACAAGAGGTAGAGAGAATTATGATAAAAACAGATAATTTTGATTATATGAAATTACAAAGGATTTTTAAGAACTAATGTAGTGCAGAAAAAATTAGAAGAATAAAGGGACACAGAGGAAATTTCTCTGATGGAGACTTCTTTTCTCAAATGTGTAGAAAAAACACCCAAATTTATAAGAATATAAGTCATTCCCGAGTGGATAAATGGTCAAAGTATATGAACAAGAAACTTTTCAAAGGAAATTTCAAAGCTATCAATAGTCATATGAAAAATACTAAGTGGAGCCAAGATGGCAGAGTAGAAGGAAAGACCTGTAGAAGCTCTCCCACATAGCCCATAAAATACATGTGAACAATGACTTTAAACAAATTCTAGAGCAGCAGAATCCACAAAAATGACAGAATGAAAGAGATATGAACACACCTTGGAAGGAGGACAGGAAAGGTCTATCGCACCTGCAGGGAGTAGAGCCCAGCCCAGGCTTGGTCGCCCAGCACCTGCAGGAAAAGAACAGTCCTCGGAGGTGGGTCGGAATCCCGAGCAGCAGAGACAGTTCCAAGATAGCTCAATCCCCAAAGGCCAGAGACAGCTTCAAAGGTCAGTAAGAAAGCACTTTCCACTCGGTGAGAAGGGAATGTGATCTGGCCCCACCAGCAGCAGCCACTACAGCAACAACATCCATTTTTGGAGCCCTCAGCCTAAAGCCCCTGGAGAAATTGAGCAGCTGATCAGGATCTCAGCTGAGTGGCAGTCATGGGATGAAAAAGAGGAGCACTGGCATGGCAGAATTGGAGGTAATTGTGGAGAAGGAATTCTACTCACAGTTCCAGGGCAGAACAGAGTGCTTCTGGTTACTCACAGACAATAGCGCAGGTCAAGAGAGAAGCAAACTCCTCGCCCTTGATTTTCCCACATTGGAAGAACTGAGAACTTACAGGTCTCCAGAGCATACCCTCCTCTTGAAAATGAACTCAAAATTCAAGTAATTGGCTGGGAAAATGCCCCCAAAAGGGAAAAAAGTAAGACTATAGAAGGCTACTTTCTTGGTGAACAGGGATTTATTCCATTCTTTCAGATGAGGAAGAACAATGCATATCATTACAGGAAGTTCTAAAAGTCAAGGCTATTGCATTAAAAAACTCCAAAATAAATATGGAATAGTCTCAGGCCATGGAAGAACTCAAAAAGTGTTTTGAAAATCAAATAAGAGAGGTGGAGAAATGTTGGGAAGAGAAATGAGAGCAACGCAAGAAAATCATGATAAGTGAGTCAACAGCTTGCTAAAGGAGACTGAAAAAATGCTGACGAAAATAGCACCTTTAAAAATAGGTTAACTCAACTGGCAAAAGAGATTGAAAAAGTCAATGAGGAAAAAAATGCTTTAAAAAGCAGAAAGAGCCAAATGGAAAAGGGGGTTCAAAAGTTCACTGAAGAAAATAATTTTATAAAAATGAGAATGGAGCAGATGGAAGCTAATGACTTTATGAGAAACCAAGAAATTACAAAATAAAATCAAAAGAATGAAAAAAAAGAAGATAATGTGACATATCTTATTGGCAAAACAACTGACCTGGTAAACAGATCCATGAGAGACAATTTAAAGATTATGGGACTACCTGAAAGCTATGATCAAAGAAAGAGCCCAGACATCATCAGTCATGAAATTATCACGGAAAACTTCCCTGATATCCTAGAACCAGAGGGGAAAATAAATACTGAAAAATCCAATGATCACCTCCTGAAGGAGATCTGAAAACAGAAACTCCTAGGAATATTGTAGCCAAATTGCAGAGTTCCCAGGTCAAGAAGAAAATATTGCAAACAACTGGAAAGAAACAATTTGAGTATTGTGGAAACACAATCTGGATAACACAATGTCTAACAACTTCTACATTATTGATTTGATAGGCTTGGAATATGATATTCCAGAAGTCAAAGGAACTAGAAATTAAAAGCAAGAATCACCTACCCAACAAAACAGTATAGTACTTCAGAGGAAAAAAATGTTAATTTAATGAAATAGAGGACTTTCAAGCATTCCTGATGTAAAGACCAGAACTGATTAGAAAATCTGACTTCCAAACACAAGAATCAAGAGAAGCATGAGAAGGTAGACAGGAAAGAGAAATCATAAGGGACTTACTAGAGTTGAACTGTTTACAATCCTACATGGAAAGATAATATTTGTAACTCTTGAAAGTTTTCTCAGTATTTGGGTAGTTGGAGGGAGTATGTACACACACATACACACAAATACATACACACACATATGTATTTATGTATGTATATAGAAAAAGAGAGAAAGAGAGGGAGAGAGAGAGAGAGAGAGAGAGAGAGAGAGAGAGAGAGAGAGAGAGAGAGAGAGAGAACAAAGTGAGTTGCACGAAGGGATGATATCCAAAAAATAAAATTAAGGGGTGAAAGAGGAATATATTGGAAGAAGGAAGGGTGAAATGGAATGGGACAGATTATGTCTCATAAATGATGGAGGAAAACGTTTTTTCAATTCAGGGGAAAAGGGGAGAGGTGAGAGGAAAAAAGTGAAACTTAGTCTCATCAAATTCAGCTTAAGGAAGGAATAACATGCACAATTGCTATGAAAAGCTATCTTACACTACAGGAAAATAGAGGAAATGGGATAAGAGGGGTAGGGGGGACAATAGAAGGAAGGGCAAGAGGGAGGGAAGAGTAATTAGAAGTAAACACTGTTGGGGAGGGACAGGTCAAAAGAGAGAATAGAATAAATGGTCGGCAGGATCGGATGGAGGGAAATATAAATAATCGTACACAACATGATTATTGTGGAAGTCTTTGGCAAAACTACAAATATATAGCTTATTTTGAATTGCTTGCCTTCTCATTGGGGATGGGTGGGGAGAGAAGAAGTTGGGGCTTATAGTTTTATGAATGAATGTTGAGAATTGCTTTTTCACGTAACCTGGAAATAAGAAATACAGGCAGTGGAGCATAGAAATCTATCTTGCCTTACAATAAAAGAGAGATGATGGGGATAAGGGAAGGGAGGGGTGTGATAGAAGAGAGGGCAGATTGGGGGAAAGGGTAGTCAGAATGCATGGTATTTTGGGGTGGACGGAGGGGAGAGATGGGGAGAAAATTTGGAACCTAAAATTTTGTGGAAATGAATATCAAAAACTAAAAATATATAAAATGAATATAAAAAAGAACAGTACTCTAAATCCCTACTAATTAGAGAAAAATCCAATCAAAACAATTCTGAGATACCATTTCACATCTATCTGATTAGTTAACATAACAGAGAAATGATAAATGCTAGAGCAGACGTGGGAAAATGGGGTCCTTACATTCTTTGATGAACCTCTGAACACATTTTTGGGGACTTTCCTTTTAGTGATGTAAATTTTAATGCACCCATGACTTAGGAACTTGTGCTACTCATTTTTGAATCCTTTCATAATAACTGCACAGGGGGTTCATCCAAAATACTAGACCCTTTCGATATGAGTATAAATAGAACACACAGCCTGTCAGTTATCTCTCACTTTTGTATAAGAACAGCTCATATCCTTTCCTGCTCATATATTTCCTTGATACTCTCTTTAGCAGTGTTTTCTCATACATTTTTCATTGACAATATATTAAAGCCTACTTAGGCAACAGTCAGGAAACATTTGCTAAGAATCTACTGTAGTCCTGAAATCATGCTAAGTGTTTGAAATACAAAAAGAGATAAAAAACTGTTCCTGCCCTCAAGGAGTTCACATCTAATGTAGAAAGGAACATTCAAGCCACTATGTACAAATGAGTTGTATGCATGATAAACAGGAAATGCTTGAGGGAAGGTGCTAAAATTATATGAGGTTGCTTACTTAAGACTTCTCAGCAAATGTGATTGTAATTGAAACTTAAAGGAAGTCAAAAAAGCTAATATGTGGAAATCAGGGAGAGCATCCCAGGCACCGGAGACAGCTGGCGAAAGTGTCTGCAGCCTAGAGAAAAGAGCTTTCTTTTCATGGCACAGTAAGGAAGCCAGTTTCACTGGATCAAATAATGTGTGACAGAAAGCAAGATGTAAGAATACCATAAAGGTGAGAGAGTCTTAGATGATGAAGGGCTTTGAATATCAAATATATTTCACATTTAATCTTGTAGATAATAGAGAGCTTGCTGAAGTTTATCGAATAGAGAGCATAACATGACTGGCGCTACACTTTAAGAAAATAACTTTGGTGATTGAATGGAGGATGTTTTGAAGTGGGGAGAGACTTGAGGCAAGCAGATCCATCAGCAGGGTATTACAATAATCCAGGCATGAGGTGATAAGGACCCACACCAAAGTGGTGGCACTATCAGAGAAGAGATTTTGAAAGATGAATACAAGTGTGGGCAAAAGACTGGATATTGGGATATCCAAATCTATATCCAAATAATGAGGAGTTAAGCATGACACTAAAGTTGAGGACCTGAGGGACTGGGAAGATTTTCTGGATCTCTATAGTAATTTAGAAGGTAGAAGAGGGGAGAGTTTAGGGGGAAAGTTAATGAGTTCAGTTTTGGAAATGTTGAGTTGAAGATGTTGAATTGACTTCCAGTTTGAGATGTCTGAAAGTCAATTAGAGGTTTGAGAATGGAGGTTAGCAGAGAAGTTAGCAAAGGGTAGTGAAATTTCAGAATCATCAGCAAGGATGGTATTTAAATATATGGGAACTGAGATCACTAAGTTAAGTAGTATGGCAGTAGGAAAGAAAAGAGCCTAGGACAAAACTCTATAGGATATCTTTAGTTAGAAGATGTGATCTGAATTAGTATCCAGAAAAAGAGACTGAAAAGGAGTGGTTCCATAGGTAAGAGGAGAAATAGGAGAGAGTGTTTTCCTGAAAATCTAGAGAGAAAAGATTACTAAGGAGGAAAGAGTGGTCAGCACTTGGAGAGAGGTATGGAAGAATGAGGATTGAGAAAAGGCCATTGCATCTGGCAATTAAGATATAATTGGCAATTTGGATAAAGCATTTTTGGTGAAATGATGAGGTTGAAGACCAGGTTGTGCCAAGTCATGCCAACTATTCATGTCCCCATTACTGGGCTGACTTGTAAACTCAATCCTTTGAAAATTGGTATTCTGTATTTTTCAATGGTGTAGCATAACTAGAAGAAAATGGTATTTAAAATTTGCTCTGGAATAATACATTGCACTTAAAGACAAAATATTTCACAATATCAATTCCACCTCTCAAAATTCATCACACAACAGGACAACAAATGGAAACTTGTAATAGTTTACTTTTAATTGGAATTAGAAAACCTGGATTTGAACCGCACCTCTGTACTATGTGACATAAGACTTGGGTGGGCACCATTTATTGAATGATGACATTAGACTACTTTTTTAAGTCTCTTCAAGCTAAAAATTTTGTGATGGAACATGCTAAGTTTCCAAATTCTTCAAGTACCCCCAAGAGTAATTTTTTTCTTGTTTGGGTACTTCTGCCATGACTGTCATGACTTGACCTTTTATACATGAAATAAAATAGTCACATGGCTTTAGAAGGAAATTTCGTATAAATTTAATCAGGAAGGTGTTAAGGTAGGGACTGTGAGATTTGTGTCTTCTTTCTTTTTCAGAGAGAGGCAAAATAGCTCAGAAAATATAATTTATCATTTGCATACAGTTTGAACCTGAGAAACTTAATCTTGTGGAGATTCATGGAAAAATGTATATAACAGATTACCTTTGTATGATGGCAAAAATATAGTTTTCATATTCTTATAGCTTAAAAATAGTTGAACATATTTTCCTTAAGCTTTAGCAGAAAATCACCTTAGGACTAAAAGGAAGCATAGAAAGCTTAAGCTGAGAAAAGAAGATTTTTTTCTGACATTTATGAGCCAGTGAAAATAGGAAATCATAAAGATAAATGTCCTGCAATATCATTTGCTATCTCAAATATGCATCCAAACATAGATATGTGTGATATATATGTCCATAGTCACACATAAAATGGTGTAACTCATTTACAGTGAATCCCCAAGTCTCCACTAGTAGAAAATTACTTTCAGTGGAAATGCTTTAAACACAAATTGAAGAAGCCATTAAGGCTAGTGCAAATGGTTTCTGTGACCAGTAAACTGACATCACATACACACACACACACACACACACACACACACACACTGAGTACTGATTTATATATGTATACACATGCTTATATGTATATGTATCGAACAAATGTTTGATCTAAATTCATGCTTCTGACAGCATTGACATGAGATTAATTGATCAAATTAGAACTGAAAGCTCCAAATTAATGTCATCAGTCTGCCTCATGCATATCAGGGCATGCACTATTTAAAAGCAGTTTTCACTGTTTGGCAAGTGGACTATACATTCTTGTGTGTGAGGAAATTAAGAAATCAGATAACAGGAAAGTCAGGCACATTATGTGAAGCAAATGTCACTTTTTGTAACTATATTCAATGTGGAGTAGTAGAAAAAAATGTTACATTTGGAGTCAGATGGACCAGATTCAAGTTACTGTCCTGTAACTAGTTCTATGAGTGTAGTAAGTCATTTAATCTCTCTAGGGTTATAATTCCTTTTCTATAAAATAGGAATAATAATTTGTACTAGTTACCCAGAAGATGGCTATGAAGGAAATTCCAAAGGAAGGAGTTAACTCCATGGTAATTCTGATGTTACTAATTCTTATATTTTATAAATACATATAAATAACATTACTAATAATAATAATAACAATAGTTATAATACCACAAAGATACTAAAGCCATGTAATCTTGCCCTTCTATTTTTAATCACATGATGTTTTTTTTGGCTAGGAAGACAAGTCAAAATTAAAAAGTTAGGCTGTAACTGTAAATTGAAAGGTCATGAGAATTCAGTAAAAGCTTAATACATGATTTGAAAAAATCGTTTTGGAGGAGAGTCTTCAAGGATACATTTTGCTCTATAAAAATTATTGCTTTAAAAACATAACAAATAATAAATAAATTGGGTTCTATATACCATGTGTCTCTGCCATGTTTGTGACTATGAAAATAATTTTATCTTTTCCACAGTGAAAAAATGCTTAGCCTTGAGACCATGGGAGAAGTGTCCTATGTTAATGTTTACTATGGTTGCCTTGAAATGAGTTAATTCTTGGAATTCATCCAGAGTAGAAGATCTTAATGTGATGAGAGCAGCATGATATCCACAGTCACTTTTTTTTACATTTTCTTTAGCAATGCTTGGGGTATGCTTGGATGTAGCTAAGTCAGAGTGTATGATGGAGGACTGTAGTTTGGAGAGGATAGTCTTCTTCTCCTTGTCCTCAATGATGAAACATTCAGAACAAACCTATAAGATAGCTTCAAGAGACATAAATTCGTATTGGGTCTCCCCTGCCCTTCCCATTACATTATTTTGTCCCAACAGAATTTTTAATGTTCAGATTTATGAAAAGTTGCCTCAAGGGATAAAAGGAAATATGTTAAGCAACAAAAATGATACATGAATCGATCTCATTCTCATTTTATTAAGCAGAGCATTCTCACAATGATTTCAAAAATATTAGAAAATAGGCATATGGAATAGTCTATTTTTTCTTTATCAAATTTTGATGTCTCTCTACTTCGGAATATTTTGAAAACTATTTTTTCAGTGATTCCAAAATTGTAACTAAAAGCATGAATTTGTTCTGGATGTACTGGGTTTCATCAATAAAGTATTTAAGAACCTACCATGTGTAGTGCTTGATTTGCCGTGGAAATGCTTTTCCTTATTTTATCTTTTTTCAGTGCCATTTTCACATTCTCTCTGTCATTTATATGGTTCTAAAGCATTCCTGTAACCACTGATTTAAAAACAATTTCTTTCCTCTTACTCTAATTAATGTCTAATTAATGAGTTTATTTGGAACGAAATTTGGGGTTTGGTATGACTTTGGTATGAGTTTGGTACATTGATCTAAGTGTAATTTCTTCCAGAATATTTTTTCGTTTTTTTCCCAAAAGCTTTTGTTTTGTTTGTTTGTTGCATCTTGGTCAAATAATGAGTTAAAGGAGCCACTATACAGAATTTTTGTTCATTAAATATGATGTTTCTGTGTTCATTTCCTTCAGCAGGTTGTGTCACTATTTGGCTTCACTGATAATCACCACCAAATTGCTGTGATTAACACTTTATAGTAAAATTCTAAACATAGCTATGCTAGCACACTTCTTTCTTACCTTTTATCATTATTTCTCTTGACTTTTGGTTACTAGAATTGTAGCTATTTTAATCTAGCTTTATAATATAATATTTTGTTGGTATAATTGGTATTGCAGTGAATACTGTACCAATTTAGGTACCATTGTCATTTGTATTATATTTGCTCAGTCTATAGATTAGCAATTAATATTTCTATCTAGAGCTGTCTTCATTTCCAGAACTGCAAAACACAAAAGCTTGTTTTGTAGGGGCTTTCAAGTGTGTTTATGTGTGTGAGCATGTGTGTGTATGTGTGTGTTTCCTGATAGGAAGTACTTTCTTACTCTTCCTTCTATGTTTTATTAGTAATATATAAATTTTGATATTATGTATGTATTTATTTTATACATAGCTACTTGGATGAATATTTGAATTATTTCAATAAATTTTTGTTCATTTCATTAGGTTATCTAAATACACCATCACAAAATTGCCAAAAGTGATAATTTCATTTCTTCTTTGCCTATGAATATTCATTCAACTTTTTACTTATTGCTCTAGCTAGCGTTTCTAGTATTATATCAAATATTAGTGGTGATAGTTGGCATCCTTGATTTACCTTTGATATTATTGGAAAAGAATGCAGTTATCTTTATTTCACACAATATTCGTAGTTAGTGCTGAAGAGAAACTATTTCATGCAATAAATGTATATTTCTTCTAGTGTTTTCTTGTTTTTTATTCAGAATGATTATGTTTTATTAAAATATTTTTCTTAATCTATTAATATAATCATAATACTTTTGCTGATTTTGTTATTGTCAATTTCTCATGGGTAGCCAAGCCAATGTAATAAAAATAACCATTCTACTTAAATTAATTTATTTACTCAGTAACATACCAATCAAACTGTCAAAAATTATTGTATAGAACTATAAAAATGATGAAATTCATCTGGAATAAAAAAGTATCAAGGACATCAAGTGAATCAATTAAAAAATGAAGGAAATTATTACAGTCATACCACATCTCAAACTGTATTATAAAGTAATAATTATGAAAATAATCTGGTACTGATTAAGCAACAGAATGATGGATCAGTGGGATATACTAGGCAAACAAGACACAGTAGTAAATTACCATAGTAATGTAGTATATGAGAAACACAAAGATCCCAGCTTCTGGAACAAAAACTCATTATTTCAGAAAACTGCTGAGAAAACAGGAAAAGAGTAGGAAGAAAACACATACACCCAACATCTCACACCAGCTACAAAGATAAGGTCATAATGGGTATAGGATTTACAAAAATGGGTGATACCATAAACAAATTAGGAGATCATGGGGTAGTTTATTTGTCAAATATCTGCATAAGGGAAGTGTTTAAGAGTAAGGAAAATACAAAGGGCATTGCAAAATGTAAAATAGATTGTTTTGATTACACTATTATTTTTTTTAATTGCACAAAGAATTAGTGCAACCAAAATTAAAAGAAAATCAAAAAACTGGGGGAAAATTTGCCACAAGTGTCCCTCATAAAGGCCTCATTTCTAAGATACATAGAAATCTGAGTGAAATTTATAAACATACAAGTCATTTCCTGATGTATAAATGGTCAAACGGTATGAACAGGGAGTTTCCAGACAAAGAAATCAAAGCTATTTACACACATAAGAAAAATTATCTAAGTAACTATTGATTAGAGAAATGCAAATTCAAACAACTGTGAAATACCAGCACACACCGTTCACTTTGGCTACTATGAAAGAAAAGGAAAATGATGAATGTTGGAAGGAATGTGGGAAAACTGTGAGACTAACTCACTGCTGGTGGAGCTTTGAACTGATCCAGGAATTCTGGAGAGCAATTCAAAACTATGCCCAAAATATTAAAACTGTGAATACTCTTGGATCCTGGAATACCACTGATATAACTATATTCCGAAGATATAAAAAAGAAAAAAAAGACCTTTTGTACAAAAAATGTATAGCAGTCCTTTTTGTGATAGCAAAGAATTGGAAATTAAAAAGATGCCCAGCAACTGGGGAATCACTGAACAAGCTGTGGTATACGAATATAATGAAACACTATTGTGCAATAAGAAATGATGAGCAGGGTGATTTCAGAAAAATATTATAAAGACTTATGTGAACTGGTGAAAAGTGAAGTGAGCAGAATCAGGAGAACACTGTACACAGTAACAGCAGTACTATGTGATGAAGAACTATGAATGACTTTGCTATTCTCAGCAATATAATAATCTAAGACAATACCAAAGGACTAATGATAGAACATACTATCTCCCTCTAGAGAGGGAAAAAAAAACTGATATTGTTTCAATACAGACTGAAGCACACTTTATTCAGTTTTCATTATTTTTTCTTTTATTCAAGTCTTATACAAAATGATGAATATGAAAAAGTTTTAAATGATTGCACATGTAAAAACTAAATTGGGTTGCTTGCTATCTCAGAGAGGGGAACGATGTGGAAAGAATAGAATTAGAAAGTCAAAACTAAAAAAAAAAAAAAGGAAAAATTGTTTTAACTTCCAACTGGGGAAAATAATACATTATTATTTAAGAAAAACATATTTGGAAACTACATAAGATGATCCTAAAGAATAAGTGGGTAAAAGAAAAAGATCATAGACACAATCAATAATTTCATCAAAGAGAATGATCTGGGTCAATGTGTTATTGGTGTTCCTGGATGAGAAAAGGAGAGGGATGAGGATCTGCTGCTTACTCCACCATCTTTACTTCCAGAAGTTAAAAATAAAATTATATTAAACTTAAAAAAAACATTTTGCTCAAACCAGACAACTAAATTTGAAGCACAGAAGAAGCTTGGGAAACAATCTTTATAGCAGTTGTCTCTCATAAAGGTATAAGTTCTTAAATACGTAGCAAACGGAATCAAATTTATGAAAATACAAGTCATTATCCAATTGATAAATGGTCAAAATACATGAACAGGCAATTTTCAGATGAAGTAATAAAAGCAATCTATAATTACACAAAAACTGCCCTAAACCATTATTGATTAGAGAAATGCAAATGAAAATAACTCTGAGTTACCACATCACACTAACAGACTGGCTAATATGACAGAAAAATAAAATGATAAATGTTGGATATATGGGAAAATTGGGACAATAATGAACTATTGGTGGAGTTGTGAACTGATCTAATTATTATGGAATACTATTTGGAACTCTGCCCAAAGAGCAATAAAACTGTATACCCGTTAATCCAGCAATACCACTAGTTCTTTGTGTTGTGTGAAAGACTTGGAAATTGAGGGGTTGCCCATCAATTGGGGAATGATGAAGAAAATGAGATGGACAAACGTAATGGAAAGATACTGGACTATAATAAATGATGAGCGGATTGATTCCCATAAAGAAAACCTTAAAAGACCTACTAAACTGATGCAAGATGAAGCGAGAAGAACCAGAAGAACAGTATACATAGTAACAGGTACATTTTAATGATGATCAACTATAATTAACTTAGCTTTTCTCAGGAACACGGTGATTCAAGACATTTCTAAAATCATCATGATGCAAATTGCTGTCTACATCCAGAGAAAGAACTGATGGACTCTGAATGCTTATCAAAGCATGCTATTTCACTTCCTTTTTTTTCCAGTTTTTCTTTTGTTCTGTTTCCTCTTTCACAATGTGGCTAATATATAACTAATATGGAAATATGTTTTACATGACTGCATGTGTGTGTGTGTGTGTGTGTGTGTGTAATTGCTTATCATGTTAGGGAGAAAATAGAAGATAGAGGCTGAAAATTTAAAAATCAAAATTCTATGAAAAATGAATGCTAAAATTGTTTCTATGTGTAATTGGAAAAAAAGAAAAACTATGAGATTTAGTTAATTTTATTTTACTCTATGAATTGGGAAAACATGGTAGATTGTGAAATAATTTACTTGATAATTTGTAATTAAATGATAAATGAAGTATTTGATAAACAAAGACTGTATAAATGGATACTCAAAATGAATTCAAGAATTGGATCCAAATTATGCTCTCTTTACATTAAGTAAAATGACAATGTTCATATAACTTAAAGATAAATCAGAAAATGTATTAACTCCTATTTTTTCACAAATGGACATATCTTAAAATATGAAAAGACATGAGAGCAACACATGATAGTGGAAAGAATTTTGATTGAGAAATTGGAAAACCTAGGTTCTATTTTCTCCCTCTTACTTGATAGAGAGTAGAGAAGCCTCTGTGGAATTCAGGTTCCCAATCTGTAAAAAAAAAAAAAAGCCAATTGAACTAAATACTATCACAATATTTTTCCAGCTCCAAAACTCATTAATTCTCTATGAATCAAAGTAACTACAGGTAAAGTATAGGGATTTGTTTTCTTCTCCTGGGGGTTTGCAACAATCTATATTGGTCTTTTATGAAGTCTGTACATTTATGATTTCCATGATAATTTCTTTATATAAATGTTCATTTATTTCTTTATTTTTAATATTCAACACTCATTTTCACAAAATTTTGAGTTCCAAATTTTCTCCCCATCTCTCCCCTACCTCACCCTGAAACATCTTTCCTTCTTATTACCCCTTCCACCAATCTGCCCTCCCTTACATCACACCCCTCCGTTCCCATAACCCCATCTTCTCTCTTTTCTTGTAGGGCAAGACAAATTTCCATCCCCCATTACCTGTATTCATTATTTCTCAATTGAATGCAAAAGCAATTCTCAACATTGGTTCCTAAAACTTTCTGTGCCAACTTCTTTCCCTTCCTCCCTCCCCACCCATTGCCATTGAGAAGGCAGGCAATTCCATATAGGCTATATATGGGTAATTTTGCAAAAGACTTCCATGAGTCATTTTGTGTAAGACTAGCTGTGCTTCCGTCCATTCTGTCCTGACACCCATTTACTTTATTCTCTCTTTTGACCTTGTCCCTCTCCAAAAGTGTTTACTTCTAATTACTCCCTCCTCCCACTTACCCTCCCTTCTTTCCCCCCCCAACCCTCTTCTCCCCTTCTCCTCTACTTTCCCGTAGTGTAAGATAGATATTCATATCAAAATGAAAGTGCATGCTATTCCCTCCTTAAGCCAAATATGATAAGAGTAAGCTTCACTTTTTCCCTCTCACCTCCCCCCACTTCCTCTCCTTTGAAAAAAATTTTTATTGCCTCTTTTATGGGAGATAATTTGCCCCATTTCATTTCTCCCTTTCTTTTCTCAATATATTCCCCTCTCATTCCTTAATTTTATTTTTTTTAGACAATATTCTTTCCTATTCAACTCACTCTGTGCCCTCTGTCTATATTTATGTGCATATAATCCCTCTAACTATCCAAATACTGAGAAAAGTTTTAAGAGTTGCAGATATTATCTTTCCATGTAAGGAATGTAAACAGTTCAACCTTACTAAGTGCTTCATGATTTCTCTTTCCTGTTTACCTTTTCATGCTTCTCTCGGTTCTTGTGTTTGAAAGTCAAAATTTCTTTTTTAGCTCTAGTTATTTCATCAATAATGCTTGAAAATCCTCTATTTCGTTGAATGAACATTTTTCCCCTGAAGTATTGTACTCAGTTTTGCTGGGTAGGCGATTCTTGCTTTTAATCGTAGCTCCTTTGATTTCTGGAATATTTTATTACAAGCCCTATGATTCCATAATGTAGAAGCTTCTAGATCTTGTGTTATCCAGATTGTGTTTCCACAATACTCAAAATGTTTCTTTCTAGCTGCTTGCAATATTTTCTCCTTGACCTGGGAACTCTGAGATTTGGCTACCATATTCCTAAGAGTTTCTCCTTTTGGATCTCTTTCTGGAGGTGATCAGTGGATTCTTTCAATATTTTTTACTCTCTAGTTCTCAAATATCAGGGCAGTATTCCCTGATAATTTCATAAAAGATTATGTCTAGGCTCTTTTTTTCATCATGGCTTTCAGGTAGTTCCATATTTTTTAAAATACCTCTCCAGGATCTATTTTCCAGGTCAGTTGTGTTTGCAATGAGATATTTGACATTGTTTTCTATTTTTTCATTCTTTTGCTTTTGTTTTGTAATTTCTTGGTTTCTCATAAAGTCATTGGCTTCCATCTGTTCCATTCTAATTTTTATAGAACTATCTTCTTCAGTGAGCTTTTGAATCTCATTTTCTACTTGATTAATTCTACTTTTTAAAGCATTCTTCGCCTCATTGGCTTTTTGGACCTCTTTTGCCATTTTAAGTTGGTGTATTTTTAAAGGTGTTATTTTCTTCAGCATTTTTTGGGGTCTCCTTTAGTAAGTTGTTGACTTGCTTTTCATTGTTTTCTTGCATCTCCTTCATTTCTCTTTCCAATTTTTCCCCCATCTCTCTTATTTGATATTCAAAACCCTTCTTGAGTTCTTCCACGGCCTGAGACCAGTGCATATTTTTTTGGTGACTTTGAATGTAGAAGTCTTGACTTTTAGGCATTCCTCTGATATTATGCATTGTTCTTCTTCATCGTAAAAGATGGAAGAAAGTACCTGTTCACTAAGAAAGTAGCCTTTTTTAGTCTTATTTTTTCCCTTATTTTCATCATTTTCCCAGCCAGTTACTTGACTTTTGAGTTCTTTGTCAAGAGGAAGATATAAGTTTTCAGTTCCTCCAAGGTGGCACAATCAAGAGGGAGGTGTTTACTCCTCTCCTGCCCTTCACTTTCATCTTGGAGCAACGATAAGCACTCTTCTGCCCAGGATCTGCAAGTAGTGTTCCCTCTCCACTATTGCCTCCAGTTTCAGCATGCCAGCGCTCCAGCATCCCTCCTCACCCCAGAGCCCACTACTCAGGGCTGAGAACCAGATCATCTGCTCTATTTCCCCAGGGTCTTTTGGCTGAGGCCTCCAAAAATGGACACTGCTGCAGTTGCTGCTGTTGGCTTCTCCAGACTATGTTCCCTTCTCACTCAGGTGAGATAGATTTCTCATTGACCTTTGAAGTTGTCTTTGGCATTTGTGGATTGAGCAATCTGGGAACCTCAGATGCTACTGGTGATTATGTGCCCTGAGGCCTGCTCCAGTCCTGTCCCTGCCTTGCAGTGTGGCCAAGACTGCTCCAAACCTGGTGGGATATATTTTTCCTGTCAGCCTTCCAAGTTGTCTTGGGCTGAAAATGTCTTTCACTCTGTCGTTGTATGACATATACTAATCTAGAATTTTTTAGTCATTTTTACAGGTATTTTATAGGCTATGGGAGTAGAGGTAGAGCAGGTCTGTCCTTGTACTCCACTATCTTCTCTCTCTCCATGACAATTTCTAATATGTAAAAAAGAAAAGAATAACCTGCACAAATGAATAACATCTAAAATGTAGTTTATAGAATGGAAAGATGAAAATCTGAAGAATTAATTTTCATTCTTTTCAATAATGTATATTTTAGTACAGCTCCTATTCAAACTAAAATGCCATTATAGTACTCATGTCAAATATAGCAGTAGAATTTCACCTAGAAATGAGTATTTTCCATTGATGTATATGGGGAAAGAATCTATGCAGTTTATTTTCCTTTTTCTTTATAAACTACCTATTAAACAGAGGAAAGGGCAATCATATTATTTCATAATATGTGCTAGTAGGAAGATTCTCAGCATATATATTGCATGTACTTACTGTTTCATAATTGGAGAGTGTCAAATCGTTATGTGCCTTTGCCTGAAATTTCTGCAGGATAAACTTTGAGAAATATAGCATTTTAATTTAATATATTATTTGTTAAGGTTAATTGGATTAGGTCTGGTTTTCATCCTCTCTGCCTTCCTGCATCATTCTTTTCTGCTCAGCCATTTTTGGAAATAGTTTCATTGTTAGGATAGTAGCTTTAGATAGTGCTGCTACTCTTAACAAAGTATATTTAGAGATGTATGCCTGTTTGTTGAACTTTAATATTTCCATGACTTTAGAGCCAAAAGATCATAGAAGAGAGAAAGAAAAAGGAGAGAATATTCCTGCTAACTACATCCCTTTTCCTTCTGCTTTTGGTTTTCTGGATTGGTATGAATATCTCCTGTCAAAGCATGAGGCAAATAATTTTCTGTTTTTTTTTTTTTTTTTTTTTTAACATAAACTATCCCATGTCTGTCCTGGCTCAAAATCTAAAAAGTGTTAATTCCTGCTGAAGTTCCTTTTAAATATGTAGTTCATCTTTTTCGTAACCACCTGCTACTTAATTTCCTATAACATCTTTGCTTTTGCCCTAACTCAGGCCCCACTCATAATTCCATTTGTCCTCATCCAACTCTGTTGGTTTAGCATTTTAGCTGATTACCTGATTCTTGGATTATAGCCTGACTATATTTACAACTGATTGCATAAATCATAATCTCAATCCCCTTGATCTCCATTAAGAAAGATTCCCTAAACATGCCTCTACTTCTTATTTATTGTATTTACTCTACTCCATGCTCCGTGGGAATCTTTAATTTGGGGCTGTGATGGTTTTAGCCTTTTAAAAACAGAGTTAATGGGCCAGGCTGTAGGTCAATGTTCTCAGTGACACTTCTGGGTATTCAGCGACCCAGTGTTCCCCTCATTAATTCAATGGATCCCAGAATTGCAAAATGGGTTATAAGGTTACTCAAAGAATCACCTTTATGGGCAAAGGCTAGAGATCTATTTTAAATTTAGCAACTGGTAAGGGAACTCTTTATAAAAATTTATTTAAGAACAAAAAGAAATTGAACTATTCCACTAATCAGCTCATCAAATTGAAGCCAATTTTCTAATGCATCGACCATGGAAGAAGTTATCTGTGTTTGTGGTAAGGTCCCAGTTGTTTGTTCAGCTTGTCTCTGCAAATATGTCAGCTTGCAATTGCAATTGACTTGGCACATTTCCTCCCAATTCTTCCTTGTTCTCTGGAGATCAGGCATTCCTTAGTTTTAGATGAGAGAAAACATTCCTTTCATTAGCCTCACATATTCTGTTCTTGATTCCAGTTTATTCTCAGATGACACTATTAACTCTAAAATTTCAATGTGCACATATATGCATGCAAAAAGTATTTCTTTATATGAGACTGTGTTCTCTTCAAGCTCTATTTCAAACTCTATGTTGGTTTGTATTGTTAAAAATGGAATTATTGACTCAAATGCTTTAGTTCAAATTACTTTTCACACCTACTGGTATCCCTTCAACAGATATAGTTTGAGAACAAATGTATATTTGGGGGGAAGAATATATGTTTCTATAGTTAAAATGCTCTACTTGGTGCATCTTGTCATTTATTGGGTCCAGCAACATAGATGACAACCCATCAATATCTGCCCAAAAGTTCACTGCAAGAGTCCATCCAGTCTACCAAAGGCATCCTTGTTTCTCCTGATGACATAAGAGAAGGGTTTACTCTTACCATGTGATTTGTCCTTTTTTTATTCACACATTTATTAACCTGAACACAAGTTATGACTGAACTACTTTGCAAAATATTTTATATGCAGCAACCTGCTCATAACAGAAAAAAATTCTTCTCAGTATTCATAATGTAACATTCTTTTTTCAATTCCTTATTTTGTATTTTATTTAGTTATTGTATACACATTTACTAGCTGTCAGTCACACTTCCCCTTCCACACAAACAATATTAAATCAAAAAAATTAAAATAAGTCTTCAGCATCATTTCTGAACTATAAATAACTGAGTCAAATTTGCAAGACTAGAAGTCATTCCCCAATTGATAAATGATCAAAGGATATGAACAAGCATTTTCAGAGGAAAAAATTAAAGCTATCTATAGCCATATACAAAAATTCTCTAAAGCACTATTGATTAGAGAGATGCAGATCAAAACAACTCTGAGATACCACATCACACCTCCTAGATAGCTTAACATGACAAAAAAGAAACATGGCTAATATTGGAGAAGACATGGGAGAGTTGGCATATTAATTCATTGTTATTGGAGCTGTGAGCTGATCCAGCCATTCTAGAGAGCAATTTAGAACTATGCCCAAAGGTCTATAAAAATGTACATACCCTTTGACCCAACAATACTACTTCTAGGGTTGTATGCCAAAGAGAACATAAAAATGGGCAAAGGGCTACTTGAACTTCTGGGAGCCAAGATGGCAGAGTGATCTGTAAGTGCTCATACTTGCCACTTGTTGACCTTGAAAAAGTCAGAGAATATTGATCCTGGAAGAGTGGGATCACTTGAAGAGGTAAAGTCTCTTAAATGAAAAAGCTAGAAAAATTATTAAGACCAAGATGCTCTTGCTCTGGCTGAAGGGGACCAGCGCAGGATCAGAGCTATCCCAGACAGTTCCACTTCACTGAACCAGGAGGAGATCCTGAACGTCAAGAGGTTGGAAATAACCAATAACTTCATTCAATGGAATGACAATAATGCAAAACCAGTTCTTAGGGGAAGTGTTTTATCATTAAACACCTACATGAATAAAATAGAGAAAAAGGAGAACTATTAATTGGACATGCAACTGAAAGAGCTAGAAAAAGAACAAATTGAAAATCCCCAAGTAAATACCAAATTAGAAATATTGAAAACCAAAGGAGACATTAATAAATTTGAAACTAAGAAAATTATTGAACCAATAAATAAAAGTAAATGTTGGTTTTATGAAAAAAATGAATAAAATTGATAAACCTTTGATCAATATAGTTTTTAAAAAAAGAATCTCAAATTACCAATATCAAAAAGGAAAATGGTGAACTAATCTCCAATGAAGAAGAAATTAAAACAACAATAAGAAATTTCTTTGCCCAACTCTATGCTCATAAATTTGACAATCTAAATGAGATCAATGAAACTTTAAAAACTATACAAATTGGTCAGATTAACAGAAGAGGAAGTGAAATATCTAAATCACCTCATCTCAGAAAAAGAAATTGAACAAGCCATCAATGACAAATCTCCAGTGTCAGATGGATTTACAAGTGAATTCTATCAAACGATTAAAGAACAGTTAATTCCAAAACTATATAGACCATTTTGGGGAAATGGGTAGAGGAGTTCTACCAAATTGTTTTTATGATACAAATATAGTTCTGATACCTAAAGCAGAAAGAGCCAAAACAAAGAAAATTATAGAACTATTTCTATAATGAATACTGATGCAAATATTTTAAATAAGATATCAAAAAGAATACAGCAACATATGACAAGAATAACACATTATGATCAGGCCAGATTTATACCAGGAGTGCAGGATTGGTTCAATATTGGGAAAACTATCAACATTATTGATCATGTCAACAACAAAACTAGCAGAAATCATATGATTATCTCAATAGATGCAGAAAAACTTTGGACAAAATACAACATCCATTCTTATTGAAAACACTAGCGAGCATAGGAATAAATGGAACCTTTCTTAATATAATATGCAGTATCCACCTAAAACTACCAGCAAGCATTATATGCAATGAGGATAAGTTAGATACATTTCTGATAAGAACAGAGGTGAAACAAGGATATCCATTATCACCACTGTTATTCCATATGGTACTATAAATATTAGGTTTAGCAATAAGAGAAGAAAAAGAAATTGAAGGAAATAGAATAGGAAAAGAAGAAACTAAGTTATCACTCTTTACAGATGATATGGTGATATACTTAGGGAAACCTAGAGAATCAAGTCAAAAACTTTTTGAAATAAGAAACAATTTTGGAAAAGTTGCAGGTGAAAAAAATAAATCCACACAAATCATATATATATATATATGTGTGTGTGTGTGTGTGTGTGTGTATGTGTGTGTGTATACACATATATGTATATATACATACACATATATATGTATGTATGCATGCATGCATGTATGCATGCATGTATTACTAGCAAAGCCCATCAGCAAAGGATAGAAAGGCAAATTGCATTTAAAGCTACAGTAGATACTATAAAATATCTGGGAATCTACCTGCTAAAACAAATCTAGGGGTTTTATGATCATAATTTCTAAACATTTCTCACTCAAATAAAGCCAGAACTAAGTAAGTGAAAAAACATCAGTTGCTTGTGGGTAGGCAGAGCTAATATAATGATAATGATGATTCTACTTAAATTAATTTACTTATTCTGTGCCACACCAATCAAACTACAAAAAATTATTTTCTAGAGCTAGAAAAAATAATATCAAAGTTCATCTGGTACAACAAAAGGTCCAAAATGTCAAGGGGATGAATCAAAAAAGAAATGCTAGGGAAGGTAGTCTAGCACTACTAGATCTCAAATTGTTTTATAAACCAATAATCATCAAAACCACTTGATACTGGCTACAAAATAGGGGGGGAGGGGGTAGACCAGTGAAATAGGTTAGATTCTCAAGACACAGTAGTCAATGAATATACCAGTCAACTGTTTGATAAACCCCCAAACCCTACCTTCTGGGATAAGAACTCACTGTTTGACAAAAACAGCTAAGCAAAGTTGCAAACAGCGTGGTAGAAACTGGGCATAGACCAAGGCCTGATACCTTACACAAGAATAAAATCCAAAGGATGCATAATTTAGGTATAAATGTTAATCCTACAAACAAATTAGGGGAGCAAGGATTGAGGTATTTGTCAGATTTATAGAGAATGGAAAAATCTATGACCAAACAAGAGATAGAGAACATTATGATGTGCAAAAGGGATAATTTTGATTACATGATATTGAAAAGTTTTTGCACAAACAAATCCAATGCAATGAAGATCAGGAGGAAAGCAGAAAGCTGGGAAAGAATTTTTGCAACTAGTGTCTGTGATAAAGGCCTCATTTCTAAGATATATAGAAAACTGACTCAAATGTACAAGAATACAAGTCATTATTCAATTTTTAAACGGTCAAAGGATACAAGCAGACAGTTTTCAGAGGAAGAAATTAAAGCTCTTTATAGTCATATAAAAAATTCTCTAAATCGCTATTGATTAGATATGCAAATCAAAACAACTATGAGGTACCGCATCACACCTATCAGATTGACTAACATGACAAAACTGGAAAATGATAAAAGTTGTAGAAGATATGGTAGAGTTAGAATACTAATTCATTGTTGGTGGAGTTGTGAGCTGATCCAATCATTCTGGAGAATAATTTGGAACTATGTCCAAAGGGCTACAAAAATGTATAGATGATTTGAGTCAGCAATATTCCTTCTAGGACTGTATCCCAAAGATATATTAAAAATGGGAAAAGGTTCCACATGTACAAAAGTATTTATATCAAGTCTCCTTATGGTCACAAAGAACTAGAAATTGAGGGGATGCCCATCTATTGGGGAATAGCTGAACAAGTTGTGGTATATAAATATAATGGAATACAATTTTGATATAAGAAAAGATGAACAGGAGGACTTCAGATAATCCTGAAAAAACTTATATGAAGTGACATTGATTGAAATGAGCAGAACCAGGAAAACATTGTACACAGCATTAGCTATAGTATGCAAAGACTATTTCTGGTAGACCTAACATTTCACAATAAGGACCTAAAACATTCCCAAAGATGTCTTCATGCAAAATGCCATCTACATCCAAAGAAAGAACTGTGGAATACGAATCAAGAATAAAGCAGAATATTTTCTCTTGTGCTATGCTTTGTCTTGCTTTGTTTTTTCTCATGATTTCTCCCATTCATTTTGATTCTTCTATGCAACATGACTAATGTGAAAATGCATTTAATAATAATTTGTGTGTGGAGCACATGTATGATTTCATGTCATCTTGGTGAGGGAGAAAAGAGGAGAAGGAGAAAATTTAAAAGTTATGGAAGTGAATGTTGCAATTTGTAAACAAATAAATAAACAAATTTAATTTAAAAAATGAAAATAAGCCTTCATGCAGAAATGCATAGTCCAGTGAAACACATTTCTCCATTGGTCATCTGCAAAACTACATGTCTCATTCTATAATATCAAATAAAATGAAATGTAAAGTAAATGCCTTATATAGATTCTGCATATCATTTTTATTATCATTATTATTAATTCTGTTATTTTGTTTGTCAATCTTTATATATACATAGGAGATGTTGAGGAAGGTCTTATAACCTCAAAATTCATATTTTGAAAATGTTGATCAAATCAATCAGATGACAATTGAAATGGGATCTAGAAAACATTATGACAGATGAGTATTGGAAAGACTGACTCAAAACTTCCATTCCTGGGTTTGCACTGATACAGAGATCAAATTCCTTAGAAGAAGAAAATAAAGTTTCAGATAGGTATGCCTTTGATGTTTTCATTAGATTACTGGTACATTTCTGGAATTTGGTTATTGAGGATCAGTAAGCAATGATTCAAATTGCTATATCAGTCTCCCCTCAGAGATATTTCAAGAATTGTGGAGTATAGATATGGACCTCAGTAATGAATCCGTGTGATATAAGCACCCTATGCTTGCATACCTTCACAGGTCATACTCCCAAACTCTAGTCTGAGACTTGTTTTGAGAAAGGAACAGTTATAGCACATTATAGTAGTTTAGTCACACTTGGTCAAACATTTTAATAACCAGGAAAAGACTAACTTTGACTTTTATGTTTACAGACTAAAGTGAAAAGGTCATACTTTGAAGTACAGAAGTAAGCTCACAGACCGAAATCTGGAAAACTTTTATTATCTCATTTCTGCTTCATTTTTATTTCTTAACTCCCCATACTGCTGTCCAATATTCCTATCAAGTGGACAAATGTTATTGTTCATAATTTTCTCCACTAAGTATAGGTAATGTAGTGTTTGGAAACCTAAACTGACTAATTAGTAAGGTTAATATTAAATTTAGAATAATCAGAGAATCAGAATTTAAATCATACACTGGAAGTTTTACTATTTGTCCTATATTGGTCAAATCAATTGACTTTACTGGGATGCAGTTTCCTTCTACATAAAATGAAAGGATTGAACTTGCAAAGCTCTGAGTAACTTCCCAGATCTAGAGATCTCATCCCATAATCTAATAGTGATGTCAGTGTATGAAAAGAAATATATAAATTACTGATTTTTAAGTTATTTAAACTGTGACAGCAGTGCTACTGTGACGACCAACTGTGAGGAACTTGGCTACTCTGAGCAATACGGTGATGATTCCAGGAAACTTGTGATGAATAATGCACTCTACCTCTAGAGAGAGAAATGGTAAACTCTGAGGGCATGCTGAAGTATATTTTTAAGCTTTATTTATCTTTCCTTTTTTGCAACATGGTTAATATGGAGGTGTTTTAATATGTCTAATTGATAAGTTATTTGTTGTCTTAATGGGGCTGAGAGATGAGAGAGAGAGAGAGAGAGAGAGAGAGAGAGAGAGAGAGAGAGAGAGAGAGAGAGAGAGTTACTTTTTTAAAAAAAAGAAGTAAAAATAAATAAATTTTCAATAATAATAATAATACCAAATTATTTCCAAAAATGGTTGCACCATTTTAAACTTATACAAATGATGCTTTAATATATGTATTGACATGTCTCCCTCAACACTGACTTTATCAGAAATATTTAAGTTTCCTTCACCAATCAACCATTTTTCCAATGATGTGATATAATATAATATAGTGTAACATAACATGACATAACATAACATAACTATATAATACAATATGTCCTTTTATGGATGTGATTTTCAATTTCCCATCAATGAAATTGTCTATTTTATATTTCACATTTGCTACTATTTGTTAGTGATCTACAAAATCTCTCTCCATGCGCACTTATATAAGGAAACTACTAATAACTTTTAAGATATTTTATAATATGACCTTTTAAAAATTATTCACATGTGCATCTGAAGCTTCTTGTGGAATGTGGCATAAGATGTTATTTTAAACCTAATTTCTGCAAAACTTTTTTCTTGGTTTCTTAGAAATTTTTTGTTGAATTGAAATCTGTATTCAGATAGTTCTAATTTTGAAGTTTAACAAATATGATACCATTATGTTTGATTATTTCTAAGTCTAGCTTGCATATTCAGTTCATCTGACCTAATTTTCTGTTTTGAATTAGTACAAAAGAAATTCAAACATTTCATATAAATTTTGATATATTACTTCTGTTTCCTTCAGTATCATCACCATTATTACTTCCAACTCATAGAATACATTCATTCCTTCAAGGCTTGGTTTACATTTAACTTACTACATGAAGCTTTTTTTCTTTTCTTTTTTTTACCTCATACTCACTTGCTCCTAGTGTCTTGCATATAAAGACTGACCATCTATGTATCTATTTGTCTGTCTATCCATCTACCATCTGTTTCTGTGTTAAACCACAGGCATTATGTTTGTAATTATTATAATTCATTTGGTTAACTTAAGATATTCATTCCTTCCTTTGAATATCAGGTTTCTTCTCAAGTATAGCTATTCACTTTCAGTAACAATGTGTATGTATGCAGGTATGTATTTATGTATGATATACGTACCCATATGGGCATGGTGAAATAAACATATTCATGGATATACATTCACATATGTATGTGTTTGTACGTAGGTGTGAGATGTGTAGATGGAGGTATATAGGGTTGTGGGGATGTATACATACACATGTTTCTTCCCCTACTTACTTTGTATGATTCCTAAGTGCAAATATTATTTGTTTTTTATTACTCCTTTTATCCTCAGGGCTTATCACAGTAGCATTTATTTAGTAAATAGTTGTTGATTTAGAAATGAGTGCAGCCAGTGCGGAGTGCAGCCCAGTCCAGCTCAGAGCAGGCACAGAATCTGGAGCAGGACTCAAGGAGCCATGGGCAGCAGCAGTTCCCAGATTACTCTATCCATAAATGCCACATAGAGCTTCAAGGTCAGTGGGAGAGCTCCTTCACCTAGGAGAGGGGAATGCTGTCTGGACTGCCAGTAGCAGGCACTGCACCTGCAGTTTCCATTTTTGGAGCCCTCAGCCAAGAGCCTCTGGGAGAATAGAGTAGCTGATCTGAATCTCAACCCTGAGTGACAGCACTGGGAGACTTTAGCCTAAAACCTCTGGGGGAATTGAGTCCAGGATCTGAATATCAGCCCTGAGATCAGCCTTAGGGTGAGGATGAGCACTGGTGTGGTGGAGTTGGAAGTAGTTGGGGGTGAGGGAATTCTAATTGCAGATCCTAGGCAAAGAAAGTTTTAAGTTGCTCCCAGACCAGTGTGTAGGCCAGGAAAGGAGTAACTCCTCTCCCTTGATTGTGTTACTTTACCTTAGAGGAAGCAAGAACTAACAGGTCCCCAGAGTATACCCTCCTCTTGACAAAGGACTCAAAAGTCAGGTAACTGGCTGGGATAATGCCCAACAAAAGAGAGAAAACGTAAGTCTGCAGAAGGTTTCTTTCCTGGTGAACAGGAATTTTCTTCCATCCTTTCAGATGAGGAAGAACAATGTATACCATCACAGAAAGTCAAAGCTTCTGCATCCAAAACCTCCAAAACACATATGCAGTGGTCTCAGGCCATGAAAGAGCTCAAAAAGATTTTGAAAATCAAGTAAGAGCGGTGGAGGAAAAATTGGGAAGAAAACTGAGAATGATGCAAGAAAATCATGAAAAGTGAGTCAACAGTCACAAGGAGACCAAAAAAATGGTGAAGAAAATAACACCTTTTGAAATAGGCTGACTCAGTTGACAAAAGAGGTCCAAAAAGCCAATGAGGAGAAGAATGCTTTAAAAAAACCAGAATTAGCCAAATGGAAAAGGAGGTTCAAATAGAAGTGAAGAAAATAGTATTTTTAAAACTTAGAATGAAACAGTGAAGTCAATGACTTTATGAGAAACCAAGAAATTACAACACAAAACCAAAAGAATGAAAAAAATAGAAGATAAAGTGAAATATCTCACTGGCAAAACAACTGACCTGGAAAAGAGCTCCAGTAGAGACAATTTAAACATCATTCAACTACCTGAAAACTGTAATCAAAAAAAAGAGTGTAGACATCATCTTGTATGAAATTATCAAGGAAAACTTCCCTGATTTTCTAGAACCAGAAGGCAAAATAAATATTTAGAGGATCCACAGATCACCTTCAGAAACAGATCTGAAAATACAAACTCCTAGGTATATTGGAGTCAAATTCCAGAGATCCCAGATCAAGGAGAAAATATTGCAAGCAGCTAGAAAGAAACAATTTGAGTATTGTGGAAACACGATCAGGATAACCCAAGATCTAGCAGCTTCTATATTAATGGATAGAGGGGCTTGGAATATGATATTCCAGAAGTCAAAAGAACTAGGATTAAAACCAAGAATCACCTACCCAGCAAAACTGAATATAATACTTCAGGGGAATAAGTGGTCATTAAATGATATAGACGACTTTCAAGTATTCTTGATGAAAGACCAGAAATGAATATAAAATCTGAATTTCAAACCCAAGAATCAAGAGAAGCATAAAGAGGCAAACAGGAAAGAGAAATCATAAAGGACTTTCTCAAATTGAGCTGTTTATTCTCCTACATGAAAAGATTAATATATGTAACTCCTGAGACTTTTCTCAGTATTTGGGTACTTTGAGTGATTACACACACACACACACACACACACACACACACACACACACACACACAGAGAGAGAGAGAGAGAGAGAGAGAGAGAGAGAGAGAGAGAGAGAGAGAGAGAGAGACGGAATGGGGCAAATTGTCACCCATAAAAGAGGCAAGAAAAAACTTTTTCAATGGAAGATAAGAGGGAGTAGGTGAGAGGGAAAAAGTGAAGCTTACTCTCTTCACATTTATCTTAAGGAGAGAATAACTTGCTCACTCAATTTGGTATGAAAATCTATCTTACACTACAGGGAAGTAGGGGAGAAGGGAACAAGTGGAGTGAGGGCAGTGATAGAAGGGAGACCGAATGGGAGAAGGGAGAAATTAGAAGAAAACACTTTTGGAGAGGGACAATGTCAAAAGAGGGAATAGAGTAAATGGGGACCAGGGTGGGATTGAGGGAAATATAGTTCCTCTTACACAACATGACTGTTATGGAAGTCTTTTGCAAAACTGCTCATATATAACCTATATTGAATTGCTCGCCTTTTCAGTTGGGATGGATGGGAAGGGAGGAAGGGAAAGAAGTTGGGACTCAAAATTTTAGGAACGAAAGTTGAGAATTCTTTTTGTACACAACTGGGAAATAATAAATACAGGTAATGGGGTATAGAAATCCATGTTGCCCTACAAGAAAATAGAGAAGATGGGGATATGGGAAAAGGGCTGTGATAGAAGTGAGGGCATATTGAGGGAAGGGGTAATCAGAATGTAAGGGAGAGGGTGAGAGATGAAAAAATTTGGAACTCAAAATTTTTTGAAATTGAGTATCGAAAACTAAAAATAAATAAACAGACATAAAAAAAGAAATCAGCACATCTGGCCTCACCATTTCATCAAATGGAGGTTACTGGCCAGAAACTCAGCAAGTGGGGGAGTGTGCCTCAGGAGTAGTTTTTAACTGAATAAAATAAGATACATGGAATTACAAAAAAATAGTAGTTGTTGATTATCAGACTTTTAAACACAAAATTCAACAGAAGCATAAAAAAGTAAACAAAAAAGAGTCATTGGAAGGGAATATATAAAGTTTAATTGTTTATATTCTTACATGGGAAGATGATATATGTAACACTTAAGAACTTTCTCATTATCAGAATAGCTCATAGCTTACATAGAAAGAGAGCATAGGTATAGGTCAATTATGTTGAGATGATCTCAAAATAAAGAAGGGAGGACAGCAAGAGATACACTGGAAGAAGAAGAAAGAAAGAGAAAAAACAGGAATATTATCTCACACAAAAGAGGCACAAGAAAGAAGAGCTTTTACAGTGGAGGGGAAAATGGAGGTAGGGTGGCAAATGTTTGGATTTCGCTCTGTGAATTGGTACAAAGAAAGGACACACACACACACACACACACACACACACACATACTCCACATTCTATTGAGTATAGAAATCTGTCTTATCTAACAGGAAAGTAGTGGGGAATGGAGATAAATGAAAGAGGAATGTAATAAAACAGAGGGAATATTAAGGTAGGTATTGGTGAGAAGATAAACAAAAATCTGAGGAGGGACTAGGAAAAGAGAAATAAGAATATAAGGAAAAAACAGGATGGAAGGAAATGTAGAAAATAATCATAACTGTGGATGTGAATGACATGAACTCTCCCCCCTTCAAAAGAAAACCATAGAAGAATAGTTTAGAAATTAGAATAAAATGGGCTTACATATGCAAAGATATTTATAGTAGCTCTTTTTGTGATTTCAAATAATTGGAAACTAAAAGGATGCCCATCAATTAGGGAGTGCCTGAATAAGTTTTGGTATGTGATTGTGAAAGAACACTGTTGTGCTATAAGAAATAATGAGTAGGATGGTTTCAGAAAACCTGGAAAGAATTATAGGAACTGAGGAAAACTGAAAGGAGCAGTATCAGGAAACACTGTACACAATAACAACAACATTGTCATGATGATCAACTATGAAAGATCCACTATAATCAGTACGATGATCTGAGACAATCCCAAAAGATACATGAGGAAAAATGCTAGCCACATCTAAAGAGGGAACTAATATGTACATACTGTAGCATACTTCACTCTTTTTAAAAAATAATGTTTCCTCTTTTTACTCAACTTGGCTAATATGGAAATATACTTAATATGACTTCATATTTAGAATGGGAATTGTATTGTTTTCTTTCTGAATGGTTGGTGGAGGCATAGGAAGAGAGAGATAAGTTGAAAACAATAAAAATTCTAGATGAATTTCCAAAATCAATCAATTAATTAATTTGAATAACTGATTGCAATTCAGAATGAAGTTTTATGCCTTCTGAAGGGTATATAATTCTATCAACTAATGTCTTAATTTGCTTAGCATGATAATAAAATTACAAAGTAACTATAGTGATTTTATAATCTTAGAATGATTTAATGACAGAAAATTATTTTTTTCAACCTATTTATGTTGATGTTTATTCCTGTCAAGAATGTTTTATAATTATATTTATATAGATCTTAAATATATTTTGGTTGGTTAACTCTAAGTTATTTAACGATGTGACATTTTAAAATTGTTTTTCTATCTCTGTTTTTAAAAATATATATGAACAAATCCTATTATTTTGTGAAATATATACTGATATTTTATAGAAATTAATAATTGATTTTGTTTTTTTACATCAAAACATCAAAAGTCTGAAATAAATCATGTTGTCGGTGGATATCCTTTATGCATTCCTAATTTTATCAAAAGGGATCTTTGTATTTCTCCATTACAACTGCTAGTTGGTATTTGTAATATTAAGTAAAGATCAATTTCTTCTTTTTTAAAAGTGTTTAAGTGTCAGAAATGCTATATTTTGTCAAAAAGATTTGTGTGTCTCTGCAAATATAATAATTTAATATGTTGGGCTTTTTGTTAATATGTTTTGTTATGTTTTAAATTTTAGTAATGTTGAATTAATTCCATTTCTCATGTAAATGTAAATTTTTCAATGTGAATAATCTTCTTATTATAGTATTATTCTATTCATAATGTCTAATATTTTATTCAATAACATTTCCATCAAATCTATTTCCATAATTAATAACACCAGTCAATTACAGATGGCAGAGTACAGACCATGACCCAGCTGAACTCTCCCAACATTTCCCTCCAAAGAAGTTCAAAATAACTTCTGAAATGAAATTTTAGGATCAATAGTAGGTGAGAAGGAGCATTTATCCAGCCAAAGATAACTTAGGAGATCCACAGGAGAGGTCCGTACATTAAGATGGGCAAAGACCTCGAGCTTGACAGGAAGAAGTTGCAGGTTGCAGAAGTTGGTGGCAGGAGTACTAGTAGTGGCAACAATAGCAACATTGGATACTATCAGCCCAGAGATGTTACAGGCATCACACAACTTGTCAGAAAAAGATTTCAGGGGTCCCTTCATTGGCACAGCGTAAAACTGTCACTGACTGGCAGCTCTATTGACCATAAACAGTTAGGGTTTGTAGTTCTAGGGTGTAAAGGAATCCTTGTGATCAGTCACAAGGAGCAAGGAACCTGTTTATAGTTATAAGGCCATGAAAAGCACTGATATTGTGGCTACAGTGCAGCATAGGCCCTTACTTGGTACACACCAGAGCACAGACCAGGAAATCAGTGATAACATCTCTCCCAGGATAGCACCAACTTGGAAACACCAAAAGAAATTGCATATCCCCAGAACTAACTTAGAAAACAGCAACATAAATACTCTGGAACTGGCATGGTACCTCCCCACTCCACCCAGGTCATCAGAGACCAACTTTAACTTTCAACGTGAAAAAATAGGTAGGAAAATGAACAATCCAAAAAAAAAAAAAAGAAGAAAAGAAAAGAGAAAAAGAACCTGAACATAAAAACTAATTACAGTGGTATAGAAGACTTCTATACACAAACTCAGAAGGAAATAATGATGTGAAAACAGCTATAAGCAAATTTTTAAAGAATGCCAATAAGACACAAGGCCAGCAACGATTCCAGGAAGTAATAAAAGAAAAATAAATTTAGAACTCAAAATTTTGTGAAAATGAATATGAAAACTAAAAATAAGTGAATAAATATTAAAAACCTCAAAGTGTGAATGATAAATATACGAGATATTGATCCAGAGGACATATTTATTGCAGGCTATAAACTTAGAATTTTCTTTCAAAACACTTTATTCCATTGTTCTGAATTATCTGTATGTCTCATTGTTCTTTTTTATTCTTGTGTTTACCTAATTCATTTAATTTTGACTATTGCTTTAGGTTTAAGAGGACCTGATTATCAACTTTCACATTTATCTACAAATCTGATCATGGAACTACTTGATCACTACTGGTCTATTTCTATATGTACTTATTTGCATGGAGATATTGTGGACTTGTAGGTAATTCTATTACAATTCCTTTACCCACATTAACTACTTGGCTTAGCTCAGTAAAAGCAAGTAAAACTTGGAGAAACTGGTGATACCATCCCATTACTAAATGCAATGATGATATCTGTGTTGTTAGATTTTGTAAATGGCAACAATCTCTCAAATACTAGATGGGGAAACTTTGGTAGATAACAATTTGTCTGAAAAAAAGGACTTAGGATTTTAGTAGACCACAACCTCAATTGAGTTCAGTGTGCAATGTGGCAGTCAAAGGAAGATGAATGTGATATTGCACTGCATTAAGAGAAACATAGCTTCCCATAAAAAATAAGTAATAGCCTCACTGTCTTCTGAACTCATCAGACATCATCTGTAATATTGCACTCTACCTTGAACACCACAGTTTATATATTTCACAGTTTAAGAAAGGCATGCATAATTGGAGAATGTCTAGAGAATAACTAGAATGGGCTTCAAGCCTACTTCAAATGACAGTCATTTGAAGAAAGCATGTATAATTTGTCTGTGAAAGAGAAGGAAAAATGTGTGGGGGTGGGGGTAAGGAGAATATAACAGCTGCTATAAGTAATTGAAGGGCTATCACATGGAAGAGAGATTAGGCTATCTCTTTAAAGCCTCAGAGGAAAGAACCAAATAACAAAATAGATGGAAGTTATAAACAGACTAAATTGGGTTTAATACCGGGGAGTGGGAATTCTGAATAAGTAGAGTTATTCAGAAGTGTAATTGATCACCTTGAGAACTGATTGCTTTCCTTTCCTTAAGTGTTTTCAAGCAAAGGATGAATGACTATTTGGATATCCTATAGTGGGTTTATATACAGTTTATACTAGTTGACTGCTGAGGTCTCTTGCAACTCTCAAATTCTGTTTTCCTCTATTGTAGGATTTAAAAATCCTAAAACTCAATAAGCAAATACATGATAGAATCAAACACACACATGTTCTTGCCTCATTGCTTTCATCTAATAAACAGAACAAAGTGTGCTGGTACCTGCCTTGGCAGAGTTAGGAAAACATGAAAGCAGCCTTACAAATGCTACATCATTTCCAACACCATCTTCCCTATAAACTTGGGATGAGATAATATCTCATTGTCATTCCCCAAATGAAGTGTACAGAACTAGTACTCTTGATGTGATGTGACCAGTGAGACCACAGCTTCAAGTGAAAAAAGAAAAATCTCTCTTGAAGAAAACATAACTAAATAGTGAAAATTGGCATGTTTTACAAGATCACTTTGTAATTGTTCTGTATGGCATTTGAGAGAATATATAAGGAGGAGCAGTACTGTCGATTGAAGTTGTAAGACGTGATCTTGACTGCAAATTGGGAATGAGGTACTTTATGATTACATAGAAGGAACAGGAGTACACTATCACTCTAACTAATGGTAATGCAAAATGCAAAATAGATGACATTGTAATAAGAGAGAAGCTATCAAATGGACCAATGAAACAGCACAAAAGCTCCATGTAAACTGAAGTCAGTAGATATTCCTTTGAATACACAGGGAAGAAATCATTCCCAATAAATAAAAAGATATCCTATCTTGTGATTTTCAAATTTTCTGCAGGGTGATATTTTAAAAAAAACAAGCCATAACATGAGATTGCAATTTTTTAAAGTTTTATATATATATACACACATTGGGATAGAAATTAGTGTTTATACTTCAGAACTCTGCTTTCTTCTACCTCAGATACACTTTCACACATCACATAAATATACATTGTGTTAAACTTTTAGCTGACTTATTTAAATGATATCCATCATATTTCAAATAACTTTGGCAATTCAGTGTTTTGGAGAAAGAAGAAAAAACAAGAGAGAGACAGAGGGAGCATGTCTAAAAATTTCGATAGGTAATTCTGAAGGAAAATTATTATCTATTCAATAAGTTCAATAACAGATTTTTGATATGCAGATTGCCTTGAATAATTTCTGACTTCATTTGCTTTTTGTCTTAAGGAGAAAAGACATATTAATCAAACAATCTTGAACTGAATATAAAGTGAACTGCTCTTTCGTGGTTGGAAGTTTTAATTGCTTTGACTTTTTCACTTTTGGAGAATAAGAAAGTATTCTTTTTCATTTGTTTGCTTTCTATAGTGGAAGTGTCTTTGAATAACTGAAAATAAAAGAAAAAAATCTCAGCCTAATAAATGGTACAGAGGTGACTTTATTAGAATCAATCTAAATTGTAAGAAACTGTTAATGGCTTATCCACTAGAAAGATTTTTTTTTTGTTATTGGTGTTCAGTTGTTTCTTGGTCGTGTTCAACTCTTAATGACTCTTTCTGGAAAAAAAAAACACTATAGTTGTTTGCCATTTTCTTCTCCAACTCATTTTATTAATTTTTAAAATTATTTTATATATTATTTTTAAGGTTCTACAATCACTACCATAAAGCTTAGATTTTTACCCCCCCACACCTATCCTCCACAACCCCACTTCCTCCCCAAGATGGCATACAATTCTATATAGGATCTATATATACTTTCCAATTGAATACATTTTCACTAGTCATGCTATGTAGATGAACTACAATAAATGGAAGATATCATATAACAAATCAAAACACAATATGCACACACACACACACACACACACACAAATATGATCTGCTACATTCTGTGAATGATTTCCATAGTTCTTTCTCTGAGTGTGGAAGCTGTTTTGCCTTAGAAAATCATTGGGAATTTTTTTTTTAAGTTCTTGTGCTATTATGAAGTTGCAAGTCTACCAAAAAAAACTCTCTCACGCTGTGGTAGTTGCTGTGCACAAAATTCTCCTGGTTCTGCTACTTTTGCTCAGCATCAGATCATAGAAGTCCTTGCAGGCCTCCCTGAAGTCTTCTTGTTCATCATTTTTTATGGTGCAATAGTACTCCATTACATTCATATACCATAATTTATTCAGCCATTCCCCAATTGATGGGCATCCCCTTGATTTACAGTTTTTGACAACTACAAAGAGTGTTGCTATAAATATTTTTGTACATGTGGGACCCTTTCCCATTTTTATGATCTCTTGGGGATACAGTCCTAGTAGAGATTTTGCTGGGTCAAAGGGTATGCACATTTTTGAAGCCCTTTGGGCATAGTTCCAAATCGCTCTCCAGAATGGTTGGATGAGCTCACAGCTCCACCAACAATGAAATAGTGTTCCAACTCTCTCATATCATCTCCAACATTTATCATTTTCCAGGTCTGTCATGTGTGCCAATTTTATACATGTGATGTGGTACCTCAGAGTTGTTTTGATTTGCATCTCTAATCAAAAGTGATTTAGAACATTTTTTCATATGATTGTAGATATCTTTAATTTCTTCCTAAAAAAATTGCCTGTTCATATCCTTTGACAATTTATGAACTGGGAAATGACTTGTATAGTTGTACATTTGAGTCACTTCTCTATATATTCTAGAAATGAGGTCTTTATCCCCGAGATTAGCTGTAAAAGTTCTTTCCCAATTTACTACATCCCTCTGAATTTTGGTTGCATTGGGTTTGGTTGTGCAAAAACTTTTCAGTTTAATGTAATCAAACTTATCCATCTTACTTTTCACAATGCTTTCTATCTCCTCTTTAGTCAAAAATTATTTACTTCTCCATAAATGCGATAAATACATTATTCTTTGCTCCTCCAGTTTGTCCATGGTATCAGTCTTTATACCTGGATTGTGTACCCATTTGGACTTTATTCTTGTGTACAGTGTCAGGCATGAGTCTATGCCTAGTTTCTGCCACACGGTTATCCAGTTTTCCCAGCAATTTTTGTCAAACAGTGAGTTCTTATCCCCGAAGCTGGGGTGCTTGGGTTTATCAAACAGGAGGTTGCTGTATTCCTTGCCTACTGTGTCTTGAATGCCTAGTCTATTTCACTTGTCTGCCGTTCTGTTTCTTAGCCAGTACCAAGTGGTTGTCATAATTGCTGCTTTATAATACAGTTTGAGATCTGGTAGCACTAGGCCACCTTCCCTAGCATTTCTTTTCATTAGTCCCTTTGATATTCTGGACCTTTTGTTCTTCCAGATGAATTTTGATATTATTTTATCCAGTTCCGGAAAATAGTTATCTGATAGTTTAATTGGTATGGCACTAAATAAGTAAATTAATTTAGATAGAATTGTAATTTTTATTATATTGGCTCGGCCTACCCATGAGCAACTGATGTTTTTCCACTTACTTAAATCTGACTTTATTTGTGCAAAAAGTGTCTTGTAATTGTGTTCATACAGGCCCTGGGTTTGTTTTGGCAGTTAAACTCCCAAGTATTTTATAGTGTCTATCCGAGCTTTAAAGGGGATTTCTCTTTCTATCTCTTGCTATTGCACTTTGCTTCTAATATATAGGAATGCAGAAGATTTGTGCGGGTTTATTTTGTAACCTGCAATTTTGCCAAAGTTGTTCATTATTTCAAGTAGGTTTTCACTTGAGTCTCTAGGATTCTCAAAGTATATCATCATATCATCTGTAAAGAGTGATAACTTAGTTTCTTGCCTATTATTATTCCTTCAATTTCTTTATCTTGTCTAATTGCTACAGCTATCATTTCTAGTACCATATTGAATAATAGTGGTGATAATGGACATCCTTGTTTCACCACTAACCTTACTGGAAATGCATCTACCTTATCCCTATTGCATATAATGCTTGCTAAAGGTTTTAGGTAGACACTGCTTATTATTTTATGGAAAGTTCCCTTTACTCTTATATTCTCCAGTGTTTTTAGTAGGAATGGGTGTTGTATTTTGTCGAAAGCCTTTTCAGCATCTATTGAGATAATCATGTGGTTTTTGTTAGTTTTGTTGTTGATATGATCGGTAATGCTAATAGTTTTCCTAATATTGAACCAGCTCTGCATTCCTGGTATGAATCCTACCTGATCATAATGTATTATTCTCCTGATAAGATATTGTATTTGTGTTGCTAAAATCTTATTTAAAATTTTTGCATCTATATTCATTAGGGAAATTGGTCTATAATTTTCTTTCTCTGTTTTGTCTCTTCCTGGTTTAGGTTTCAAAACCACATTTATATCACAGACAGTATTTGGGAGGACTCCTTCTTCCCCAGTTTTGAAAAGTAGTCTATATAGTATTGGAATTGACTGTTCTTTAAATGTTTGATGGAATTCACTTGTAAATTGATCTGGCCCTGGAGATTTTTTCCTAGGGAGTTCATTGATGGCTTGTTCAATTTATTTTTCTGAGATGGGGTTATTTAAGTATTCAATTTATTCTTCTGTTAATCTGGGCAATTAGCATTTTTAAAAAAATACTCATCCATCTCCTTTAGATTATCGAATTTGTGGGCATAAAGTTGGGCAAAGTAATTTCTAATGATTGTTTTCATTTCCTCCTCATTGGAGGTGAGTTCACTCCTTTCATTTTTCATATTAGTAATTTGATTTTCTTCATTTTTTAAAAATCAAATTGACCAAAAGTTTATCAATTTTTTTAGCTTTTTCATAAAACCAACTATTAGTTTTATTTATTAATTCAATACTTCTCTTAATTTCAATTTTATTAATCTCTCCTCTGGTTTTCAGTATTTCTAATTGGGTATATACTTGGGGATTTTCAATTTGTTCTTTTTCTAGTTTTTTTCAGCTGCTTGCCCAAGTCATTGATCTCCTCTTTCTCTATTTTATTTATGTAAGCATTCAAAGATATAAAATTTCCCCTAAGAACTTCTTTTGTAGTATCCCATAAGAGTTGGTAGATTGTCTCATTATTGTCATTCTCTTGGATGAAATTGTTGATTGTTTCTATTATTTCTTCTTTAACCCACTCCTTCTTTAGGATTAGATTATTGAGTTTCCAATTCATTTTTGGTTTATTTTACCATGGCCTTTTATTCCATATAATTTTTATTGATTTTTGCTCTGAGAAGGATGCATTGATTATCTCTGCCTTTCTGCACTGGATTGTGAGGTTTTTATGTCCTAGTACATGGTCAATTTTTGCAAATGTGCCATGTACCACTGAAAAAAAGGTACATTCCTTTCTATTCCCATTGAATTTTCTCCAGAGATCTATCATATCTTACTTATCCAGAGTTTTATTTACCTCTTTAACCTCTTTCTTGTTTATGTTGAGATTAGATTTATCAAGCTCAAAGAGGGGGAGGTTGAGGTCCCCCACTAGTATAGTTTTGCTGTCAATTTCTTTCTCCAACTCCCCCAGCGTCTCCTCTAAGAATCTGGATGCTATACCACTAGGAGCATACATGTTTATTAATGATATTGCTTCATTGTTTATGGTGCCTTTTAGCAGGATATACTTTCCATCCTTATCTCTTTTGATTAGATCTATTTCTGCTTTTGCTCTGTCTGAGATTAGAATCTGTACTCCTGCTTTTCTTACATCAACTGATGCCAGGCCTAGAGGCCTGTGGGCTACCCGAGTCTTACCTTACCTCTATCGGAGGTCTTTGGCTGGCCAAACCGGATACTCGTATGAGAGAAGAGACCTATCAGAGTCGAACAAGGGTTGAGCTTTATTCAGGGTCTCGGTTACAAGTGCAGGGGAAATTCTTCCTTAGGAAGGAGAGAGAAAGATCTCCCAAGGAGGCAAAGATCTTACAATAAGAGATTGGAAGTAGAAGTGTAAGTGGGGAGAGAGGGGGAGGGAAGAGCGGAGAGAGGAAAAGCGGAGCCTTCTGTCCTCACACGTGGCCCCTCTGCCCAAGAGAGCTTTCAGGCTTTCCTGACTCCAATTAAAACTCTCCAGCCGCATAGTTTGCATCTGAATACCGTGCCTGTTAGGTGTGCCCAGATCCGGGACAATCTCGAGGGCGGGGAGAGCTCTCTCCCATCACGTTTCTCATGGGAAGAGGCGGAAATACACGAGATAGCTCGGTTCACCTCGATTCCCAGTTGTTTCCTGGGGGGCCTCATGAGAACTCTAAGATTTAGAAGTTCCCACCTTTACCCGCCCGAGACCGCCCACACAGAATTGAGCTTCCAACTCCAGCATCTCCCCTTCTTTGTTTTGCGCGGCGCGCACCTGGCTCTAGAGCAAACAGCGGCTGGAGGCTAAGTGGGTTAGGAAGGCCTTTAGCATATGAGTACCCCACAAGAGCTTCATATACACAGAAATCTGCAGCTAGCACAACTGACAAAGAGAGGCATCAAATAAAACAAAGATGAAGTTAAATGGCTGAGTTACAGCAAGAGAAAGGGCAATCACTAATTCGAAAGCATATTCTAAGAGAAGTAGCTAGTGCTGGCGCCTTACACATCACCACCCCCTCAGTCATGCAAATGGATCTCAATGGCCAAGCCTGAATGGCCAAGCCTGTGGTATTCAGGCAAAAAGTTGGTCATCTCCTGAAAAGTTGGTCACCCCTTCCCCCCCCCCAATGTCCTGGGTTTGTGATATCAAAGTCCTCCTTCAGCCGCTGGAAAGAGATGCCTAGATGGAGTGGTCAGCAATGTCAGTGGTTGCAATGAGTGCTGCTTCCTCTCTGGGCAGCAGGGTTAAAGCTGTTAGCAGCAGACTCAGGTGGTGCATGATCCTTCTCCGGGGTCTCCGGGCTCTCCGGGGTCTCTGTCTCCTGCGTCTCCGTCGTTTCCGACACCGGTTTCCACCTACGGATCCTTGTAATGGGAATCCACGCATCCCCTTTTCCTGTGGAGACACAAACATACCCTGGACCCCATATTAGTATCTTATACGGACCTTGCCATTTCCCTGAGGCCATATCCTTTACCATGGCCCATGTGTCCTTATTTCCAGCCTGGGTATTACTTTCCTTGCGGGGTTGTCGTGGAATAGTCACAAAATGTCTCATAGCTGGAGTAGTATGTGAGTTTTTTGAGATATGCAAAAAATTGTGTGTATACACAGCTGTATCAAGCTCTGATTGTATTAGGCGATCTCTTAATCTCCCCCTTTTTTGTTTAGCGAGGATCACCTTTAAGGTGAAGTTGATAAGAATGCATAGTGGCTATTTATTTTGGTATAGCTGCTGCCAGGTGCTCACAAATGCTTGATTAACATCTGTAAGGAACCTGAATTTTACGGATTTTTTCTTTATAACAAACACAGGAGCATTCCAGGGTGACTGTGATGGCTCTATATTTCCTGTTTCTAATTGCTCCTTAACCAATAGTTGTAGTGCCTGGAGTTTTTCTGGAGTCAGGGGCCATTACTCCACCCAAATTGGGGTGTCTGACTTCCAATTCAAGGGTGGGGACTCCAGTGCAACTGCAATGGCCCTTACTAAAAATTTGATAGCCTCATCCCCAGGCGGCTCGTGATGTCTCTGCCCCAGATGTTAAAACTAAGTCCTGGAATCACCAACGGCCATACGGTCCCTTGGCGATCCTCTGCCTCCCACTTTACTGGGTGCATTGTCTCTAAGGTATTTTGGCACCCTCCTATTCCCCACACTGGTCTCTGGCTTTCTTTGAGCTTCCAGTGCCAGGGTACTGAGCGACCGCTAAGGCAGGTCCTATCCGCTCCAGTATCAAGGAGGCCAGTCATGGGAATTCCATTGAGCCAGATTGTACACTCAGGTCTATTCTGTCCTATTTCCTTTAGTAACTGGATTTGAACTGAGTGCTTTAAGGGAAGGGCAATAGCTATGGGAAGCTGATCCTGGCCCCTCCCTGTACTTATTTCTTTCTGCCCAGGGGTAAGGCAGGCTCTGGCTAAGCTCTTCCAGTCATTAGGAGTCAGAACGAACTGACCACTAAGAGTCTCAAACATGGCTATGACAAAGGGTGAATTGGGGCCATGCTTGGTGCAAGCCTCTTTAAGAGTCGCTACTCTCTTCCACTCTATAGGTATGTGGCTCCTCCGAACCCCACCGGGGACACTGGGGTCCGCTATTTCTAGCACAGGAAATGTCCCTATGTCTTCTCCATTCTCTATAGCCTTCCGTATTCCCTTTTCCAAACTGGACTGTGGCCCTGGACTGTCTGACCAATGGAGCATGCTATAAGGAGGTGCAGAGGGAAGACACGGCATATGCTCCCCTGCTTCGCCTTTCCCATCAGCTAGATGGAGCTCCGAATCTATTTTTTCTCTACACTCCTTAACTTTCTGCTTACCAGGGTTCTCCCCTCCCCTCTCTCTGCTTCCACTCTCATTCCAATCCCGCCCTGGCCTCTCTGGCCCTTCCAAAAGGCTCTTAATTACACCAAATATCAGGAAATCTAAATCCTCCAGCTCCCCGGGGCGTTGTTGCTCATAAGCGGTCATTTGTTCTCCGACCGCTCCCCATTTTTCTCTTGATATTCCTGTCTGCTCGAGCCAAGGAGAGACTTTTCAAATCCTTTTACAAAATTCTCGGAGGTCGTTTAACTCTATAGTGACCCCCGCCCCCCTGCATTCCCTGTAAAGTGTATCTCAGCCCAGACCTCCTGTTCCTCTGGCTTTATTACTGGCAATTGATTCCCCATCCCTGCCCTTTTCCCATGGGTTTGGGAAGCTACTCTCACTCTTTCTCTCCTTCCAAATCTAGGATTCTGGACTTGCGTCTTTCACAGCCCCTTCCGGGTGTTCCCAGGAACCCAGGATATCTGTGCTCCTTTCCCCTGTTCGGAGACGCCAACTGCCAGGCCTAGAGACCTGTGGGCTACCCGAGTCTTACCTTACCTCTATCGGAGGTCTTCGGCTGGCCAAACTGGATACTCGTATGAGAGAAGAGACCTATCAGAGTCGAACAAGGGTTGAGCTTTATTCAGGGTCTCGGTTACAAGTGCAGGGGAAATTCTTCCTTAGGAAGGAGAGAGAAAGATCTCCCAAGGAGGCAAAGATCTTACAATAAGAGATTGGAAGTAGAAGTGTAAGTGGGGAGAGAGGGGGAGGGAAGAGCGGAGAGAGGAAAAGCGGAGCCTTCTGTCCTCACACGTGGCCCCTCTGCCCAAGAGAGCTTTCAGGCTTTCCTGACTCCAATTAAAACTCTCCAGCCGCATAGTTTGCATCTGAATACCGTGCCTGTTAGGTGTGCCCAGATCCGGGACAATCTCGAGGGCGGGGAGAGCTCTCTCCCATCACGTTTCTCATGGGAAGAGGCAGAAATACACGAGATAGCTCGGTTCACCTCGATTCCCAATCGTTTCCTGGGGGGCCTCATGAGAACTCTAAGATTTAGAAGTTCCCACCTTTACCCGCCCGAGACTGCCCACACGGAATTGAGCTTCCAACCCCAGCAAACTGAAACATATATTATCTGCTCCAACCTTTGACCTTTATCCGGTGTGTCTCCCCCGTTGCAAATGTGTTTCTTCTAAACAGAATATTGTTGGATTATGGCTTTTAATTCATTCTGCCATCCATCTCCGTGTTATGGGAGAGTTCATTCCATTCACATTCATAGTTATGATTACAGTCTGTATATTTCCCTCCATTCTCTTTCCCACCTTTTGTGCTTTTAGCTATCCCGTCTCCCTTCCCCTCCTCAATAGTTTTCATTTTTCACCACATCTTCCTGCTGCCTTTCCTTCCTTCTTTTAGCCCCCCTCCCTTTCACTCACCTTTACCCTTATTGCTTCTTCCCTCCCTTTAAGCTTCCCTTCCCTTCTTTCCCCCTTCCCCTCCTACTGTCTATAGAGCTAGTTAGGATTATCTACTTAAGTTTATTGTTCCCTCCTTGAAACAAATCTGATGAGAGTACCTCTACATCAATGCTCATGTCCCTCCCCTCTTATCCTCTACTGTAATTTTGTACTTCTTCCTGTGATGTAATTTACTATTTTCTGCTTTCTCCTTTTCACACTTGCTGTTACAATCCCTGTGAATACTTAAGTCATATTTTTAACATGACATCATTTACTTTATACCCGTTCCCTCTATGTATATCCCTTTTATAGTTCATAAAATCCACAATTCTCAAGATTAACAGGTAACATCTTCCCTTATAGGGAGGTAAACAATTTGCCCAAATTGAGTAACAATTTGTCCTCCTCGCCCCTGTTTACCTTTTTATGCTTCTGTTGAGAACTGCATTTGAAGATCGAATTGTCTATTAAGTTCTGGTGTTTTTGTCATGAAGGTCTGGAAATTCCTTACTTCGTTGAGTGACCTTCTCCTTGTCTGAAATGTTATGCTGAACTTTGCTGGGTAGTTGATCCTCTGTTGAAGTCCCAACTCCTTTGCCTTACAGAATATTGGATTTTAATGTAGAAGCTGCAAGGTCCTGTGTGATCCTGACTGTAGCTCCTCGATATTTGGATTGTTTCTTTCTGGCTGCCTGTAGTGTTTTCTCCTTCACTTGATGGTTCTGGAATTTTGCAACAATATTTCTTGGGGTTTTGAGTTTGGGATCCCTTTTGGGAGCTGAACAGTGGATTTTTTGGATGACTATTTTGGCCTCTGCATCTAGCACTTCTGGGCAGTTTTCCTTGATGATTTCCTGGAAGATATTGTCCAGACTCCTTTTTTCATCATGGCTTGCTGGCAGGCCAATAATTCTTAAATTTTCTCTCCTGGATCTGTTTTCCAGGTCAGTTGTTTTTCCAATTAGATATTTTACATCTTCTTCTATCTTTTCATTCTTTAGATTTTGTTTGGCTGATTCTTGTTGTCTCATTGAGTCATTAGTTTCTACTTGCTCAATTCTAATCTTTATGAAATTGTTTTCTTCTATTAACTTTTGTATCTCCTATTACATCTGTCCAATTTTTCCTTTTAATGAGTTATTTTTTCTTTTTTTTTTTTTGGTAAGAAGTTCTTGTGTTATTACAAAAATCTAAGTCTACCAGAAAAAACTCTCACACACTGTGGTCGTTGCTGTGCATAAAGTTCTCCTGGTTCTGCTCTTTTCACACAGCATCAGGTCATATAAGTCCTTCCAGGCCTCTCTGAAGTCTTCTTGTTCATCATTTCTTATGGCACAATAGTACTCCATTACATTCATATACCATAATTTATTCAGCCATTCCCCAATTGATGGACATCCCCTTGACTTCCAGTTTTTGGCAACTACATAGAGTGCTGCTATAAATATTTTTGTACATGTGGGACCCTTTCCCATTTTTATGATCTCTTGGGGATATAGTCCTGGTAGCGATATTGCTGGGTCAAAGGGTATGCACATTTTTGTAGCCCTTTGGGCATAGTTCCAAATTGCTCTCCAGAATGGTTGGATGCGCTCGCAGCTCCACCAACAATGAATTAGTGTTCCAACTTTCCCACATCCTCTCCAGCATTTATCATTTTCTTGTTCTGTCATGTTTGCCAATATTATAGGTGTGATGTGGTACCTCAGAGTTGTTTTGATTTGCATCTCTCTAACCAATAGTGATTTAGAGCATTTTTTCATATGATTATAGATAGCTTTAATTTCTTCCTCTGAAAATTGCCTGTTCATATCCTTTGACCATTTATCAATTGGGGAATGACTTGTATGATTGTACATTTGGATCAGTTCTCTATATATTCTAGAAATGAGGCCTTTATCCCCGAGCTTAGCTGTAAAAATTCTTTCCCAATTTACTACATCCCTCCGGATTTTGGTTGCATTGGGTTTGGTTGTGCAAAAACTTCTCAGTTTAATGTAATCAAAGTTATACATTTTGCATTTCATAATGCATTCTATCTCTCCTTTAGTAAAGAATTCTTCCCTTCTCCATAGATCTGATAAATACACTATTCCTTGCTTCTCCAGTTTATTCATGGTATCAATCTTTATACCTAAATCATGTGCCCATTTGGACTTTATTCTTGTGTACGGTGTCAGGTATGGGTCTATGCCTAATTTCCGCCACACTGTTATCCAGTTTTCCCAGCAATTTTTGTAAAACAATGAGTTCTTATCCCAGAAGTTGGGGTCCTTGGGTTTATCAAACAGAAGGTTGCTATATTCCTTGCCTACTGCATCTTGAGTGCCAAGTCTATTCCACTTGTCTACCTCTCTGTTTCTTAGCCAATACCAAGTGGTTTTGATAATTGCTGCTTTATAGTACAGTTTGAGGTCTGGTAGCGCTAGGCCAACTTCCCAAGCATTTCTTTTCATTAGTCCCTTTGATATTCTGGACCTTTTGTTTTTCCAAATGAATTTTGATATTATTTTGTCCAGCTCTAGAAAGTAATTGTCTGATAGTTTAATTGGTATGGCACTAAATAAGTATATTAATTTGGGTGGAATTGTCATTTTTATTATATTAGCCCGGCCTAACCATGAGCAACTAATGTTTTTCCACTTACTTAAATCTGACTTTATTTCTGCAAAAAGTGTCTTGTAATTGTGTTCATATAATCCCTGGGTTTGTTTTGGCAGGTAGACTCCTAAGTATTTTACACTGTCTACCCTAACTTTAAGTGGGATTTCTCTTTCTATCTCTTGCTGTTGGATTTGTTGCTAATATATAGGAATGCAGAAGATTTGTGTGGGTTTATTTTGTACCCTGCAACTTTGCCAAAGTTGTTTATTAATTCTAGTAATTTTTTACTTGAATCTCTGGGATTCTCTAGGTAAATCATCATATCATCTGCAAAGAGTGATAACTTAGTTTCTTCTTTGGCTATTTTAATTCCTTGGATATCTTTATCTTGTCTAATTGCTACAGCTAACATTTCTAGTACCATATTAAATAATAGTGGTGATAATGGACAACCTTGTTTCACCCCTGATCTTATTGGGAATGCATCTAGCTTATCCCCATTACATATAATGCTTGCTGAAGGTTTTAGATAGATACTGCTTATTATTTTATGGAAAGTTCCCTTTATTCCTGCATTCTCCAATGTTTTTAGTAGGAATGGATGTTGTATTTTGTCAAAAGCTTTTTGTGCATCTATTGAGATAATCATGTGGTTTTTGTTAGCTGTGTTGTTGATGTGATCGATAATGCTAATAGTTTTCCTAATATTGAACCAGCCCTGTAGTCCTGGTATGAATCCTACCTGATCATAATGTATTAATCTCGTGATAAGATGCTGTATTCGTTTTGCTAAAATCTTATTTAAAATTTTTGCATCTATATTCATTAGGGAAATTGGTCTATAATTTTCTTTCTCTGTTTTGTCTCTTCCTGATTTGGGTATCAAAACCATATTTGTATCATAGAAAGAATTTGGGAGGACTCCTTCTTCCCCAATTTTCAAGAATAGTGTATGTAGTATTGGAATTAACTGTTCTTTAAATGTTTGATAGAATTCACTTGTGAATCCATCTGGCCCTGGAGATTTTTTCCTAGGGAGTTCATTGATGGCTTGTTCAATTTCTTTTTCTGAGATGGGGTTGTTTAAGTAATCAACTTCCTCTTCTGTTAATCTGGAAAATTTGTATTTTTTAAAATATTCATCCATCTCATTTAGATTATCGAATTTGTGGGCATAAAGTTGGGCAAAGTAGTTTCTAATTATTGTTTTAATTTCCTCCTCATTGGAGGTGAGTTCACCCCTTTAATTTTTAATGTTAGTAATTTGGTTTTCTTCTTTCTTTTTTTTAATCAGATTGACCAAAGGTTTATCAATTTTATTAGTTTGTTCATAAAACCAACTATTGGTTTTATTTATTAATTCAATAGTTTTCTTAATTTCAATTTTATTAATCTCTCCTTTGGTTTTCAGTATTTCTAATTTGGTATTTACTTGGGGATTTTCAATTTGTTCTTTTTCTAGCTTTTTCAACTGCAAGCCTAAGTCATTGATCTCCTCTTTCTCTATTTTATTTATGTAAGCATTCAGAGATATAAAACTTCCCCTAATAACTGCTTTTGCAGTATCCCATAAGTTTTGGTATGTTGTCTCACTATTGTCATTCTCTTGAATGAAATTGTTGATTGTTTCTATGATTTCTTCTTTAACCCAACCCTTCTTTAGAATTAGATTATTTAGTTTCCAATTGATTTTTGGTTTCTCTTTCCATGGCCTTTTATTACATGTAATTTTTAATGCATTATGATCTGAAAAGGATGCATTGATTATCTCTACCTTTCTGCACTGGATTGTGAGATTTTTATGTCCTAGTACATGGTCAATTTTTGTAAATGTTCTATGTACCGCTGAGAAAAAAGTATATTCCTTTCTATTCCCATTTAATTTTCTCCAAAGATCTATCATATCTACCTTATCCAGAGTTTTATTTACCTCCTTAACCTATTTCTTGTTTATTTTGAGGTTGGATTTATCGAGTTCAGAGAGGGGGAGGTTGAGGTCCCCCACTAGTATAGTTTTGCTATCAATTTCTTCCTTCAACTCCTCCAACCTCTCCTCTAAGAATCTGGATGCTATACCACTTGGAGCATACATGTTTAGTAATGATATTGCTTCATTGTCTATGGTGCCTTTTAGCAGTATATAGTTTCCATCCTTATCCCTTTTGATTAGATCTATTTCTGCTTTTGCTTTGTCTGAGATTAGGATTGCTACTCCTGCCTTTCTTACATGAGCTGAAGCACAATATATTCTGCTCCATCCTTTGACCTTTATCCTATGTGTATCCCCCCGTTTCAAATGTTTTTCTTGTAAGCAGCATATTGTTGGATTATGGCTTTTAATCCATTCTGCTATCCGTCTCCGTTTTATGGGAGAGTTCATTCCATTCACATTCACAGTTATGATTACAATCTGTGTATTTCCCTCCAACCTCTTTCCCACCATTTGTGCTTTTAGCTCTCCTGTCTCCCTTCCCCTCCTCAATAGTATTCACTTTTCTCCCCCTCCTCCTGCAGCCTTACCCTCCTTCTTTTAGCCCCCCTCCCTTTTACTCCCCTTTACTCTTATTGCTTCTTTCCTCCCTTTTAGCCACCCTCCCCTTTCTTCCCCCTTCCCCTCCTACTACCTATAGAGCTAGTTAGGATTATCTACTTAAGATTATTGTTCCCTCCTTTGAACAGATCAGATGAGAGTACCTCTCAAACAATGCTCATCTCCCTCCCCTCCTTCCCTCTACTATAGTTTTGTACTTCTTCCTGTGATATAATTTGCCATTTTCTGCTTCCCCCTTTCCACACCTCCTATTACATTCCCTTCTCATACTTAAATCATATTTTTGACATGACATCATTTACTTTATGCCCGTTCCCTCTACATATATCCCTTTTATCATAATAGCTGCACAGTTCTCAAGATTAACAGGTATCATCTTCCCTTATAGGGAGGTAAACAGTTTGCCCTAATTGAGTAGCAAGTTTTTGTTTTTGTTTTTTCCCCTCTGTTTACCTTTTTATGATTCTCTGGAGACCTGCATTTGAAGATCAAATTGTCTATTGAGTTCTGGTGTTTTGGTCAGGAAGCTCTGGAAATCCCTTATTTCGTTGAATGACTTTCTCCTTGTCTGAAATGTTATGCTGAACTTTGCTGGGTAGTTGATCCTTGGTTGAAGTCCCAACTCCTTTGCCTTACGGAATATTGGGTTCCAATTCTTTCGATCTTTTAATGTAGAAGCTGCAAGGTCCTGTGTGATCCTGACTGTGTGTCCTTGATATTTGAATTGTTTCTTTCTGGCTGCTTGTAGTATTTTCTCCTTCACTTGATAGCTCTGGAATTTGGCAACTATATTTCTTGGGGTTTTGAGTTTGGGATCCCTTTTGGGAGGGGAACGGTGGATTCTTTCGATGACTATTTTGCCCTCTGAGTCTAGTACTTCTGGACAGTTTTCCTTGATGATTTCCTGGAAGATATTGTCCAGACTCTTTTCTTCATCATGGGTTTCTGGCAGGCCAATAATTCTTAGATTTTCTCTCCTGGATCTGTTATCCAGGTCAGTTGTTTGTCCAATTAAATATTTTACATTTTCTTCTATCTTTTCATTCTTTAGATTTTGTTTGACTGATTCTTGTTGCCTCATTGAGTCATTAGTTTCTACTTGCCCAATTCTAATCTTCATCGTAGTGTTTTCTTCAGTTAGGTTTTCCATCTCCTTTTCCATCTGAGCAATTTTTCCGTTTAAGGAGCTATTTTCTCCATTTAATTTTTGTACTTCTTTTTCCAATCGACCAATTTTCCCAGTTAGGTTTTGGGTTTCCTTTTCCATCTGATCAATTTTCCCAATTAGGTTTTGGGTTTCCTTTTCCATTTGATTAGCTCTTCCTTTTTGGGAATTATTCTCTCCAGTTAATTTTTGAACTTCCTTTTCCATTTCTTCAATTTTCTTTTTCAGGGTGATGTTCTCATCAGTGAATTCTTTTTTTATAGTTTTAAAATCATTGGCCAGTTTTTCTTTCATATCCTTCTTCAAACGTTCCAGGTAATCTAGTTGTGCTTGCGAGAAATTCATAGTCCCATCTGAGGTTTCAGATGGAAGTACAGTCTCAGCTCTAACCTCTTTGGTGTTTGTGTTTTGGTCCTTATCCCCATAGAAAGATTCTATGGTTTTTTCACTTTTCGTCTGCTTTTTCTGATTCATGATGTTGGCTGAGTGTTGTAGCTTTTGGTTCTTTCAGTCAGAAGATACAGATCTTTTAAGTTGGGCTGCTGTGTGTCTAGGCTGAAAGCAGGCTTTTTTTTTTTTTTTTTTTTTTGTTGTTGTTTCCCAGATCAACCCTGGGGTTAGCTTGTTAGGGGTGTGGGAGGGGTGGTCTGGTCTCAGGAGATCTCCTCAGCTGACTTGAGGCAAAGGCAAGGTCAGGGGATGGTGATCCCAGCTTCCCTATTGTCTTCCCTTTTCCCATGGAGGGCTGGGGTACGCCTAGAAGTTAAAGCGTGTTCCCGCCCCTCCTGGGGCTCGCCTCCCGGCTCTGAGGCTTGCCTGGGTCTCAGTGAGAATTTTCTCTGCCCTGGGTCGTCTGTCCCTCCAGCCATCTCCGCTACCGTAGGAAGAATCCCCCTTTGCCACTTTTCCAGCCTCTGGTGTTATGAGACCACCCGACCCCTTCTGCTGTTCCCGCTGATCCAGGATTAATCTGGGGAAGAATTTTATGGTTCCCTCAGGGTCATCAGGGGGGAGGAGAGAGCACTTACTGATCACTCTGCCATCCCAGTTCCTGGAAGTTCAAGTAGTGACCCACTGAAGTCCGTCTTCAGGCTGAAGATTTCAAGGACTGCTGCGCTGATGTCTGGCACTCAGCAGCTCTCACCGGCTCGGCCTGGCTTTTCTCCTGCTCCGCTGGTCTCGCCCGCCACTCTCGGGCTCCTCTGGTCCCCTCTGCCCTGCCGTGCTGACCGCGCTGCGCTGTGCGCCGGGGTCTTACCCCCGCGGAACAGATCCCTCCCGTGGACCCTCCGCTCCAGCCTGGGCTCCGAATCCGTCAAAGTCCGTCACCCACTGGATTTTACACCTCCAAAGTCTGGTCAGACTCTCCCCCCAGATATATCCAGAGGAGTTTTTCCAGGAGCTTAGGTGAGTCGTTGCTTTCACTACGCCATCTTGGCCGAGTTATTTTTTCTTGTTAATTCTTGTACTTTATCCATTCGTCCCATTTTCCCGGTTAGGTTTTGTGCTTCCTTTTCCATTTGAACAACTATTCCTTTTTGGGAGTTATTTTCTCCAGTTAATTTTTGTGCTTCCTTTTCCATTTGTTCAATTTTCCTTTCCAAAGAGATATTCTCATCAGTGAATTCTTTTTTTTATAATTTTAAAATCATTGGCCAGTTTTTCTTATATTTTCTTCTGCAGCTGTTCCAGGAGAGCTGTTTGTGCATGTGAGCAGTTCATAGTCCCTTCTGAAGTTTCAGCCGGAAGTACAGCCTCAGTACTGACCACTTTGGTATTTGTATTTTGGTCCTTATTCCCATATAAAGATTCTATGGCTTTTTCTTTATTATTCTGCTCTTTTTTTATTCATGATGATGATTGTATGTTGTGACTTCTGGTTCTTTCAGTTAGAAGCTACAGAACTTGGTGCTGAGCTGACTTGTGTGAAAAAAATAAGAGCAGGTTTTTGTTTTGTGTTTCTTGATCAGCCCTGGGGTTAGCTTGTTAATTGTGGGGGAGGAGTGGTCTGGTCACGGGAGATCTCCTCAGCTGAACTGAGGAAAAGGCAAGCTCAGGGGATGGTGATCTCAGATCCCCTATTGGCTTTTAGTTTCCTCTGGAGTACTGAAGCAAGCCTAGAAGCTTCCCACCCCTCCTGGGGCTCCTCTCCTTGCACTGAGGCTTGCCTGTGTCATAGTGTGAGTTTTCTCTGCCTTGGGTCCTCTATCCTTCCAATTTGCCTCTGCCACAGTAGGAGGAATGCGCCTTACCTATTTTCCTAGCCTCAGGTGTTATGAGGCTACTTGCCCCCTCTGCTGTTTCCACTGATCCAGTATTTTTCTGGGGAAATATTTTATGTTTCTTTCACAGTCATCAAGGGAGAAGGAGAGAACATTTACTGCCATCCTAGCTCCTGGAAGTTCAAGTAGGTTATTTACAGATGTTTAATATGCAGGCTGAAAGTCTCAGGAGCTGCAGCGCTGATATCTGGCTCTCAGCAGCATCCACTCCTTCAGCTCTGCTGGTCTTCCACCCTGAGCTTCCACTTTGCTGGTTCCACCTACTGTTGTCTCCAGTTTCCCAGGGCCCTTCCCGCTGCTGTGCTGTCCACTATGAGCTCACCCCCAAGGAAGAGAACCTTCCTGTGAATCTTCCAGTCTGTCCTGGGCTCACAATCTGCCACAGTCTGTTTCCCATTGGATTCCACACCTCCAAAATTTAGTCAGATTCTCCTTTCAGAGGTATCTGAAAGAGTTTGTCCAAGAGCTTAGTCATTGCTCTCACTCTAGCATCTTGGCTCTGCCCCCTCCTCCAACTCATTTTATAGATGAGAAAACTGAGTTAAATAGGGTTAAGTAACTTGCCCAGGGTCACATAGCTAGTGAGAATACAAGGCTAGATTAGAACTCAGAAGAGGAGTCTTTTGAATTCTAAGCCTGGAATTCTATTCACTGCATCACCTTGTTGCCAAAAGTAATATAAAGTACATCAACAAATAAATTTACAGTGGAAACAAATGTATGATCACAGTTTTCATGATCTCTTATTTTTAATTTTCAAAGACCAAGTAAGGGTGGCTACTAGCACATGGGGTAGACATCTACTACTGACTTTATGGAAGATACACATGGAGAAAATCAGACAGGTTAAGCATACGTGGAGTTCTTGATCTCTGAAATGGGAAGTACCTACAGTTATGAGATGTGAAATACATGGAAGTATTTGATGTGAGTCTTCAAAATATGAATTTGGAGTTTAATAGTATCTAACATCAAAGACATGGAGAAAATAAATACCATTGTGTGGTATTGTTTAATTTAAATTGTTTCCAACTTGATTACAATTAATTGGTAAAGGAATAATTTTTATATGCCACAGATCTTTTGTTCAACACCAGAGGTCAATGTCAGAAAATACATTCAGGTCATAGTTACACTGTTATTAATGTAGAAAGTCTTGATAAATTATTTACCTTAAGTGTAAATAAATCCAACATTAATGAATTAGAAATTATTCTTTCTCAGCATTGATACTAGGCTGGAATTTTATTTTTCAATAATACCTACATAGTGGTTCTAAACCAGAGTCAATTATCAAAGGTAAAATATTTTCTTTTGTTTTAAATGTGTTTTCAAGGCTGTTATTAAATTGTTTTCATGGGTGGCTACTTATGATTGAGATAGTCTTTGAATGGCTTCAAGAACTATCTCAACTATTATTATTAAGATTCATGATATAAGTATATCTTTGTTGTTAATATCTTATAACTTTTAGCTATAAGTTACATCAAAACTCATTCTATGTAATACACAACATATGCTCCTTTTTTTTCCAGAGAAATATTTCTAAACCATGTTAATCAATCATCTTTGAGTTACTTAGATGATAAAACTTCAAAAGTATACTAACACATCCATTATTCTTTTAATTCATGATAGTGATTCTATTGCTAAATTTAAATAAAGCATCAAATTACTCTAACTAGCCTAGCTCCATCAACTGGCAAGCAGCAAGCCCCTAGAGTTCATGAAATGCATTTTGTATTGATTAAAATGTCATCACAAACAATTAATGACAAGAGCAATTCATGAATAGATTTCCTCTTCAGTGATAGTACAAAACTTTAAACTCAGTTTTGGATTGTCTAAATAGTGTCAAGTTATGTAAATGGTCTTCATTCCCTGTAGTCACCATTAAACTAGTTACTGATTCAAGATGGAAGATACTGAATGATTTGACATTGAGTGAATGAATCCTTTTATATTTTGTGTATAAAGAGTCTGGGACATAATCGGAGCTTTATGACTAGATAGCAGTATTGTCAAGTCCATTATCATGGCTGAAAAATAAAGGCATAAGCCATATTGCTTTTATGTAAGAATTATTTTTTGTAACAAATATATTTGAAAACTATTATTGAACATTTCATGTGGGTAAAGTCACTTAGTCTTTGCTCCTACAAAATATTTTACAGTCTGAGTTATAATATTAGTACCTCTAAAGAGAATTATTTAGAACACTTAATTGTTTCAGTGAGGATATTTGCAAAATAGGACAAAAGATATAGTTCTTTTAAGAAACAAATGCCTGGGATACATATCCTCACACCTGGAAGAGCAAGAAACATTTTTCCACTTTTCCACATTCTCTAAATCTTTTGCACATGGAGGATTAAAGATAGTATAATGTAAACAAAACCACAATAAACAGAGTAAAAATGTACATCTCTCTCTTTCTGTATGTATGTACATGCAAATATACATAAATACACAATACATAAATATACATATGATACACACTTACATGTACACATATGGTACGTATATACAAATGCACATATATACACACATGCATACATATATACCTACATGCCCATGTGTAATATGAATGTACACATGTATTATGTGTCTGTATGTGTTTGTGTGTGTATGTGTATATGTATATGTGTGCATACTTATGCACACATATAGGAGTGTATATCTTATGATGAGCAAAACATTTCATCTTATTTACAAAATAGGAATGATAACATCAACTTTTCCCAGGAACTATGGAGAAAACAATAATAGAGATAATACATGTAAAGTGTTTTATTACTACTGTTAGTGGAGGCAGCATCATTATTATTACTACACTTTTGTTAAGATATAGATGAAAATAATATATAAGAGGTTTGTATAGATGGATTGTGATTTTCAATGCTGGCTATAATACCTATATCAAATACATTATGTATCAAATGGAGTAGTATTGGTAGGTATCTGCATTTCCAGTTGTCTGAAGGAAACTATCCTTTACCATGACTTATCATGTTGTCTTGCTTAATTACTTCATTATCAATTTCATGCATCATTATAGAATACCAGTGTTTCTAAGCAAGAAAAAATTGATAATAAAATTGCAATAATCAGTTCCTAACAAACTAAAAGATTTATAAAATTTTAGGACTGGAAGGAACCACATAAATCATTTATGTCACTTCTTTCACTTCAGTTAATGTCATAAACTCTTTGCATTAGAAAGTCTAAATAAATTAGCCAAGTCACACAACTAAGAGGAAAAATGATCTGTAGACACAAATCCCTTGCACAATTCCTGTAACCTTTACAATGCTTCATGTTTTCACTCTTATTAATCTTAATTATTAACATATTTATTTTATTTATATTTAATGGCTAGAATATATGATTAGAAATGAAACAAATAGAAGTTAACTACGTTTATGATTTATATATGTTGAATTTCATTGTTTGGAATGAGACTGAAAGGAGATATCAATTTCTATAAACTTTTATTCCATTTTTTTGGTGTATTTCTTTGCATATTTGCCACTTTTATTATTATTATTATTATTTTCAGGGTTCTACAATCACTTCCACATAATTTAGATTTTTTCACTCCCCCTCCATTCTCCCCTACCTCCCCTTTCCTCCCTGAGACAACTTACAATTTTATATAGGTCCTACATGCATACCTATTGAATACATTTTCACCTTAGTCATGTTGCATAGAATAATTAAAATGAATGAGAGAAATCATAAAACAAACCAAAACATAATGCAAAAGAAAATGATCTGCTGTATTCTGCGATTGAATTCTACAGCTCATTTTCTAGATGTGGAAGGCATTTTGCCTTAAGAGATCACTGGGAATTTTTTACATCCTTGCGTTGCACTGAAGTACTGTCTACTAGAAAAAATCCTTACATACTGTGATTGTTGCTGTGTACAAAGTTCTCCTGGTTCTACTCCTTTCCTTCAACATCAGTTCATATAAATCTTTCCAGATGTCTCTGAAGTCTTCCTGTTCATCATTTCTTAAATCACAATAGTATTCCATTACACTTATATACCAGTCCCCAACTACTCAGCATCCCCTTGATTTTCAGGTTTTGTTCACCACAAAGAGAGCTACCATAAATGTTTTTTTGTACATTTGGGACCCTTTCCCATTTTTATGATCTCTTGGGGCACTAGAAGTGATATTGCTGGGTCAAAGGGCATGCACATTTTTGTAGCTCTTTGGATATAGTTCTTAAGAATGGTTGAATCAGTTCATAGCTCCACCAACAATAAATTAGTGTTCTAACTCTCCCACATCTTCTCCAAAATTTGTCACCTTTCTGTTCTGTCATGTTTTCCATTCTGATAGGTGTGATGTGGTATCTCAAAGTTGTTTTTATTTGTATATCCCTAATCAATAGTGATTAAGAGCATTTTTTCATATGACTATAGACACATTTAATTTCTTCCTCTGAAAACTGTCTGTTCATATCCTTTGACCATTTATCAATTGAGGAATGACGTGTTCTCTTGTACATTCGACTCAGTTCTTCCCTTCTCCATAAATCTGATATATGCACTATTCCTTGCTTCAATAATTTATTTATAATATCACTCATCATACATTGATCATGTACCCATTTGGACTTTATTCTTGTGCATGGTGTTAGGCATTAGTCTATGTCTAGTTTCTACCAAACTTTTATCCAGTTTTCCCAGCAATTTTTATCAAACAGTGAGTTCTTATTGCAGAAGCTCAAGTCCTTGGGTTTATCAAATAGTAGATTGCTATATTCACTGCCAACTGTGTCTTGAGTACCTAGCATATTCCACTTATCTACCCTTCTGTTGCTTAGGCAGTATCAAGTGGTTTTGATTACTGATGATTTATAATACAATTTGAGATCTGGTAGAGCTAGGTCACCTTCCCTAGCATATCTTTTCATTGGTTCTCTTGATATTGTGGACCTTTTGTTTTTCCAAATGAATTTTGATATTATTTTTTCCAGCACTAGAAAAATAATTATCTGATAGTTTGAATGGTATGACACTAAATAAATAAATTAATTGTCTTTTTTATTACATTGGTTCAACCTACCTATGAACAACTGATGTTTTTCCACTTACTTAGATTTGACTTTGTGAGAAAAGTGTCTTGTACTTTTGTTCATATAGTCCCTGGATTTGTTTTGGTAAGTAGACTTTCAAATATTTTATACTGTCTATTCTAGCTTTAAATGGGATGTCTCTTTCTATCTCTTGTAGTTGGGTTTTGTTAGTAATATATAGGAATGCAGATGATTTGTGTGGGTTTGTTTTGTAACCTGCAATGTTGCCAAAGTTGTTTATTATTTCAAGAAGTTTTGTTCTTGAATCTCTGAGATTCTCTAAGTATGTCATCATATCATTTGCATAGAGCCCAACCCAGCCTTGGCCTAGTGGCGTGGTGCTTGAAAGAGGACCTGGGTAGGCCACAGGGGCAGAATCCCCAGTGGCAGTAGCAGCAGTTTGCAGCCCCCTCAACCCACAGGTGACAAAGGTCAGTGAGGTTTTCTCAGCTGACCGAGAAGGGAGTGGGGTCATCCCATAGCATTCACATAGGGTAACAGCAGCTCCCACAGCAGCCCACATCCATTGTTGGATTGCAAAACCTCTGGGGGAACTGAGCAGCTTTTCTTTACCTCAGCCCTGTGTAGTGGCCCTGCTCCCACCTAATCTTCCTGGGTGATTTGAGTATCTGATGTTTATCTCACACTGAATGGAGGCCCTGCCTCTGTTGAAAGCCCTTGGGGGAACTGAGCAGCTTATCTTAATCTCAGCCCCCAATATTGGCTTGGTGGAACTGGAAGCCGAGGGGATGTGGAAAGGAAACTTACTTACAGATTCTGGGCACAAAAATTTCTGGGTGCTCCAAGACCACTGTACACCCTTGACTGTGCAACCTTGGAGGGACCAAGATCTTACAGATACCCAGATGCCCTGCTCTTGACAAGGGCCCCCAAAACCAAGTAACTGATTGGGAAAATGCCCAAAAAAGGAAAAAAAGTAAGACTACAGAAGGTTACTCTCTTGGTGAATAGATATCTCCTCCCATCCTTTCGGATGAGGAAGAACAATGCTTACCATCAAGGAAATACATAAAAGTCAAGACATTCCCAAAACATTTAAAATAAATCCGAAACATTCAAAATAAATATTCAATGATCTCAGGCCATGGAAGAGCTTAAAAAAGAATTTTGAAAATCAAATAAGAGAAGTGAAGGAAAAATTGGAAAGAGAAATGAGAGGGATGCAAGAAAATCATGAAAATCAAGTCAACAACCTGTTAATAGAGACACAAAAAAAATTCTGAAGAAAATAATACCTTTAAAGATAGGCTAACTCAATTGGCAAAAGAGGTTCAAAAAGGCAAGAAGGAGAAGAATGCTTTAAAAAGCAGAATTAGCCAAATGGAAAAGGAGGTTCAAAAATTCACTGAAGAAAGCAATTCTTTAAAAATTAGAATGAAACAGATGGAGGCTAATGACTATATGGGAAACCAAGAAATCACTAAACAAAACCAAAAAAATGAAAAAAATGATAGAAAATGTGAAATATCTCATTGAGAACACAACTGACCTGGAAAATAGATCCAGGAGAGACAATTTAAAAATTATGGGACTACCTGAAAGCTATGCCCAAGAAAAGAGCCTAGACATTATTTTCCATGTAATTATCAAGGAAAACTGCCCTGATATTCCAGATCCAGGGGACAAAAGGTATTGAAAGAATTCACTGATCACTTCATGAACAAGATCCAAAAAGAGAAACTCCTAGGAACATTGTGGCCAAATTCCAGAGTTCCCAGATCAAGGAGAAAATATTTCAAGCAGCTAGAATGAAACAATTGAAGTGTTGTGGAAATACAATCAGGATAACACAAGATCTAGCAGCTTCCACATTAAGGGATCAAAGGGCGTGGAACAGGATATTCCAGAAGTCAAAGGAACTAGGACTAAAACCAAGAATCACCTACCCAGCAAAACTGAGTATCATACTTCAGGGGAAGAAATAGTCTTTCAATGAAATAGAGAACTTTCAAGCATTTTGATGAAAAGACCAGAGCTGAAAAGAAAATTTGACTTTCAAACACAAGAATGAAGAGAAACATGAAAAGGTAAACAGCAAAGAGAAGTCATACGGGACTTATAAAAGTTGAACTGTTTATATTCCTACATGGAAAGACAATATTTGTAACTCTTGAAAGTATTCAGTATATGGGTACTGGGTGGGATTACACACACACACAGCACATGCACACGTGCACACACATAGCGACAGAGTGCACAGAGTGAATTGAAGAGGATGGGATCATATATTTTTTTTTTAAATGTTTAACAATCACTGGCATACAATTGAGATTTTATCTCCCATCACACACCCCCCACTACCCCCCTCCCTCCCCACGACTGCATACAATTCTGTATAGATTCTACATATAATTTCCTATTGAGTATATTTTCACTATAGTCATGGTATGTAGTCAGACTAAAATAAATGAAAGAAATCGTATAACAAATCAGAACATGATACACAAACATATACACATACACAAACATGATCTGCTACATTTTGTGAGTGACTTCCATATTTCTTTCTCTGAGTGTGGAAGGCATTTTGCCTTGAGAACCACCATTGGGATTTTTTTTTTTTTTATAAGAAGTTTTTGCGTTATTACAAAATTCCAAGTCTATCAGAAAAAACTCTCACACACTGTGGTCGTTGCTGTGCATAAAGTTCTCCTGGTTCTGCGCCTTTCACTCAGCATCAGGTCAAATAAGTCCTTCCAGGCCTCTCTGAAGTCTTCTTGTTCATCATTTCTTATGGCACAATAGTACTCCATTACATTCATATACCATAATTTATTCAGCCATTCCCCAATTGATGGACATCCCCTTGACTTCCAGTTTTTGGCAACTACATAGAGTGCTGCTATAAATATTTTTGTACATGTGGGACCCTTTCCCATTTTTATGATCTCTTGGGGATATAGTCCTGGTAGCGATATTGCTGGGTCAAAGGGTATGCACATTTTTGTAGCCCTTTGGGCATAGTTCCAAATTGCTCTCCAGAATGGTTGGATGTGCTCGCAGCTCCACCAACAATGAATTAGTGTTCCAACTTTCCCACATCCTCACCAGCATTTATCATTTTCTTGTTCTGTCATGTTTGCCAATATTATAGGTGTGATGTGGTACCTCAGAGTTGTTTTGATTTGCATCTCTCTAACCAATAGTGATTTAGAGCATTTTTTCATATGATTATAGATAGCTTTAATTTCTTCCTCTGAAAATTGCCTGTTCATATCCTTTGACCATTTATCAATTGGGGAATGACTTGTATGATTGTACATTTGGATCAGTTCTCTATATATTCTAGAAATGAGGCCTTTATCCCCGAGCTTAGCTGTAAAAATTCTTTCCCAATTTACTACATCCCTCCGGATTTTGGTTGCATTGGGTTTGGTTGTGCAAAAACTTCTCAGTTTAATGTAATCAAAGTTATCCATTTTGCATTTCATAATGCTTTCTATCTCTCCTTTAGTAAAGAATTCTTCGCTTCTCCATAGATCTAATAAATACACTATTCCTTGCTTCTCCAGTTTATTCATGGTATCAATCTTTATACCTAAGTCATGTACCCATTTGGACTTTATTCTTGTGTACGGTGTCAGGTATGGGTCTATGCCTAATTTCCACCACACTGTTATCCAGTTTTCCCAGCAATTTTTGTCAAACAATGAGTTCTTATCCCAGAAGCTGGGATCCTTGGGTTTATCAAACAGAAGGTTGCTATATTCCTTGCCTACTGCATCTTGAGTGCCAAGTCTATTCCACTTGTCTACCTCTCTGTTTCTTAGCCAATACCAAGTGGTTTTGATAATTGCTGCTTTCTAGTACAGTTTGAGGTCTGGTAGCGCTAGGCCACCTTCCCAAGCATTTCTTTTCATTAGTCCCTTTGATATTCTGGACCTTTTGTTTTTCCAAATGAATTTTGATATTATTTTATCCAGCTCTAGAAAGTAATTGTCCGATAGTTTAATTGGTATGGCACTAAATAAGTATATTAATTTAGGTAGAATTGTCATTTTTATTATATTAGCCCGGCCTACCCATGAGCAACTAATGTTTTTCCACTTACTTAAATCTGACTTTATTTCTGCAAAAAATGTCTTGTAATTGTGTTCATATAATCCCTGGGTTTGTTTTGGCAGGTAGACTCCTAAGTATTTTATACTGTCTACCCTAGCTTTAAATGGGATTTCTCTTTCTATCTGTTGCTGTTGGACTTTGTTGCTAATATATAGGAATGCAGAAGATTTGTGTGGGTTTATTTTATAACCTGCAACTTTGCCAAAGTTGTTTATTAATTCAAGTATTTTTTTACTTGAATCTCTGGCATTCTCTAGGTAAATCATCATATCATCTGCAAAGAGTGATAACTTAGTTTCTTCTTTGGCTATTCTTATTCCTTGAATATCTTTATCTTGTCTAATTGCTACAGCTAACATTTCTAGTACCATATTGAATAATAGTGGTGATAATGGACAGCCTTGTTTCACCACTAACCTTACTGGAAATGCATCTAGCTTATCCCCATTGCATATAATGCTTGCTGAAGGTTTTAGATAGATACTGCTTATTATTTTATGGAAAGTTCCCTTTATTCCTATGTTCTCCAGCATTTTTAGTAGGAATGGGTATTGCATTTTGTCAAAAGCTTTTTCTGCATCTATTGAGATAATCATGTGGTGTTTGTTAGCTTTGTTGTTGATGTGATCGATAATGGTAATAGTTTTCCTAATATTGAACCAGCCCTGTAGTCCTGGTATGAATCCTACCTGATCATAATGTATTAATCTCGTGATAAGATGCTGTATTCGTTTTGCTAAAATCTTATTTAAAATTTTTGCATCTATATCCATTAGGGAAATTGGTCTATAATTTTCTTTCTCTGTTTTGTCTCTTCCTGGTTTGGGTATCAAAACCATATTTGTATCATAGAAAGAATTTGGGAGGACTCCTTCTTCCCCGATTTTCAAAAATAGTGTATGTAGAATTGGAATTAACTTTTCTTTAAATGTTTGATAGAATTCACTTGTGAATCCATCTGGCCCTGGAGATTTTTTCCTAGGGAGTTCATTGATGGCTTGTTCAATTTCTTTTTCTGAGATGTGGTTGTTTAAGTATTCAACTTCCTCTTCTGTTAATCTGGGCAATTTGTATTTTTTAAAATATTCATCCATCTCGTTTAGATTATCGAATTTGTGGGCATAAAGTTGGGCAAAGTAGTTTCTAATTATTGTTTTAATTTCCTCCTCATTGGAGGTGAGTTCACCCCTTTCATTTTTAATATTAGTAATTTGATTTTCTTCTTTCTTTTTTTTAATCAGATTGATGAAAGGTTTATCAATTTTATTAGTTTTTTCATAAAACCAACTACTGGTTTTATTTATTAATTCAATAGTTTTCTTAATTTGAATTTTATTAATCTCTCCTTTGGTTTTCAGTATTTCTAATTTGGTATTTACTTGGGGATTTTCAATTTGTTCTTTTTCTAGCTTTTTCAACTGCAAGCCTAAGTCATTGATCTCCTCTTTCTCTATTTTATTTATGTAAGCATTCAGAGATATAAAACTTCCCCTAATAACTGCTTTTGCAGTATCCCATAAGTTTTGGTATGTTGTCTCACTATTGTCATTGTCTCGAATGAAATTGTTGATTGTTTCTATGATTTCTTCTTTAACCCAACCCTTCTTTAGAATTAGATTATTTAGTTTCCAATTGATTTTTGGTTTCTCTTTCCATGGCCTTTTATTACATGTAATTTTTAATGCATTGTGGTCTGAAAAGGATGCATTGATTATCTCTACCTTTCTGCACTGGTTTGTGAGATTTTTATGTCCCAGTACATGGTCAATTTTTGTAAATGTTCCATGTACCGCTGAGAAAAAGGTATATTCCTTTCTATTCCCATTTAATTTTCTCCAAAGATCTATCATATCTACCTTATCCAGAGTTTTATTTACCTCCTTAACCTCTTTCTTGTTCATTTTGAGGTTGGATTTATCGAGTTCAGAGAGGGGGAGGTTGAGGTCCCCCACTAGTATAGTTTTGCTATCAATTTCTTCCTTCAACTCCCCCAACCTCTCCTCTAAGAATTTGGATACTCTACCACTTGGAGCATACATGTTTAGTAATGATATTGCTTCATTGTCTATGATGCCTTTTAGCAGGATATAGTTTCCATCCTCATTCCTTTTGATTAGATCTATTTCTGCTTTCGCTTTGTCTGAGATTAGGATTGCTACTCCTGCCTTTCTTTTTTTTTTTTTTTTTTTTTTTATTAATTTTTTTATTTTTTTTAATGTTTAACAATCACTGCCATACAATTGCGATTTTATCCCTCCCCACCCACCCCCCACTACCTCCCTCCCTCCCCACGACTGCATACAATTCTGTATAGATTCTACATATACTTTCCTATTGAGTATATTTTCACTATCGTCATGCTATGTAGTCAGACTAAGATAAATGAAAGAATCCGTATAACAAATCAGAACATGATACACAAACAGATACACATACACAAACATGATCTGCTACATTATGTGAGTGACTTCCATATTTCTCTCTCTGAGTGTGGAAGGCTTTTTGCCTTGAGGTCCACCATTGGGATTTTTTTTTTTTTTTCAGAAGTTCTTGTGTTATTACAAAAATCTAAGTCTACCAGAAAAAACTCTCACACACTGTGGTTGTTGCTGTGCATAAAGTTCTCCTGGTTCTGCTCCTTTCACTCAGCATCAGGTCATATAAGTCCTTCCAGGCCTCTCTGAAGTCTTCTTGTTCATCATTTCTTATGGCACAATAGTACTCCATTACATTCATATACCATAATTTATTCAGCCATTCCCCAATTGATGGACATCCCCTTGACTTCCAGTTTTTGGCAACTACATAGAGTGCTGCTATAAATATTTTTGTACATGTGGGACCCTTTCCCATTTTTATGATCTCTTGGGGATATAGTCCTAGTAGCGATATTGCTGGGTCAAAGGGTATGCACATTTTTGTAGCCCTTTGGGCATAGTTCCAAATTGCTCTCCAGAATGGTTGGATGCGCTCACAGCTCCACCAACAATGAATTAGTGTTCCAACTCTCCCACATCCTCTCCAGCATTTATCATTTTCTTGTTCTGTCATGTTTGCCAATCTTATAGGTGTGATGTGGTACCTCAGAGTTGTTTTGATTTGCATCTCTCTAACCAATAGTGATTTAGAGCATTTTTTCATATGATTATAGATAGCTTTAATTTCTTCCTCTGAAAATTGCCTGTTCATATCCTTTGACCATTTATCAATTGGGGAATGACTTGTATGATTATACATTTGGGTCAGTTCTCTATATATTCTAGAAATGAGGCCTTTATCCCCGAGCTTAGCTGTAAAAATTTTTTCCCAATTTACTACATCCCTCCGGATTTTGGTTGCATTGGGTTTGGTTGTGCAAAAACTTCTCAGTTTAATGTACTCAAAGTTATCCATTTTGCATTTCATAATGCATTCTATCTCTTCTTTAGTAAAGAATTCTTCCCTTCTCCATAGATCTGATAAATACACTATTCCTTGCTTCTCCAGTTTATTCATGGTATCAGTCTTTATACCTAAATCATGTACCCATTTGGACTTTATTCTTGTGTACGGTGTCAGGTATGGGTCTATGCCTAATTTCCGCCACACTGTTATCCAGTTTTCCCAGCAATTTTTGTCAAACAATGAGTTCTTATCCCAGAAGCTGGGGTCCTTGGGTTTATCAAACAGAAGGTTGCTATATTCCTTGCCTACTGCATCTTGAGTGCCAAGTCTATTCCACTTGTCTACCTCTCTGTTTCTTAACCAATACCAAGTGGTTTTGATAATTGCTGCTTTATAGTACAGTTTAAGGTCTGGGAGCGCTAGGCCACCTTCCCAAGCATTTCTTTTCATTAGTCCCTTTGATATTCTGGACCTTTTGTTTTTCCAAATGAATTTTGATATTATTTTATCCAGCTCTAGAAAGTAATTGTCTGATAGTTTAATTGGTATGGCACTAAATAAGTATATTAATTTGGGTAGAATTGTCATTTTTATTATATTAGCACGGCCTACCCATGAGCAACTAATGTTTTTCCACTTACTTAAATCTGACTTTATTTGTGCAAAAAGTGTCTTGTAATTGTGTTCATATAGTCCCTGGGTTTGTTTTGGCAGGTAGACTCCTAAGTATTTTATACTGTCTACCCTAACTTTAAATGGGATTTCTCTTTCTATCTCTTGCTGTTGAACTTTGTTGCTAATATATAGGAATGCAGAGGATTTGTGTGGGTTTATTTTGTACCCTGCAACTTTGCCAAAGTTGTTTATTAATTCAAGTAATTTTTTACTTGAATCTCTGGGATTCTCTAGGTAAATCATCATATCATCTGCAAAGAGTGATAACTTAGTTTCTTCTTTGGCTATTCTAATTCCTTGAATATCTTTATCTTGTCTAATTGCTACAGCTAACATTTCTAGTACCATATTGAATAATAGTGGTGATAATGGACAACCTTGTTTCACCCCTGATCTTATTGGGAATGCATCTAGCTTATCCCCATTGCATATAATGCTTGCTGAAGGTTTTAGATAGATACTGCTTATTATTTTATGGAAAGTTCCCTTTATTCCTACGTTCTCCAATGTTTTTAGTAGGAATGGATGTTGTATTTTGTCAAAAGCTTTTTCTGCATCTATTGAGATAATCATGTGGTTTTTGTTAGCTTTGTTGTTGATGTGGTCGATAATGCTAATAGTTTTCCTAATATTGAACCAGCCCTGTAGTCCTGGTATGAATCCTACCTGATCATAATGTATTAATCTCATGATAAGATGCTGTATTCGTTTTGCTAAAATCTTATTTAAAATTTTTGCATCTATATTCATTAGGGAAATTGGTCTATAATTTTCTTTCTCTGTTTTGTCTCTTCCTGGTTTGGGTATCAAAACCATATTTGTATCATAGAAAGAATTTGGAAGGACTCCTTCTTCCCCAATTTTCAAGAATAGTGTATGTAGTATTGGAATTAACTGTTCTTTAAATGTTTGATAGAATTCACTTGTGAATCCATCTGGCCCTGGAGATTTTTTCCTAGGGAGTTCATTGATGGCTTGTTCAATTTCTTTTTCTGAGATGTGGTTGTTTAAGTATTCAACTTCCTCTTCTGTTAATCTGGGCAATTTGTATTTTTTAAAATATTCATCCATCTCGTTTAGATTATCGAATTTGTGGGCATAAAGTTGGGCAAAGTAGTTTCTAATTATTGTTTTAATTTCCTCCTCATTGGAGGTGAGTTCACCCCTTTCATTTTTAATATTAGTAATTTGATTTTCTTCTTTCTTTTTTTTAATCAGATTGATGAAAGGTTTATCAATTTTATTAGTTTTTTCATAAAACCAACTACTGGTTTTATTTATTAATTCAATAGTTTTCTTAATTTGAATTTTATTAATCTCTCCTTTGGTTTTCAGTATTTCTAATTTGGTATTTACTTGGGGATTTTCAATTTGTTCTTTTTCTAGCTTTTTCAACTGCAAGCCTAAGTCATTGATCTCCTCTTTCTCTATTTTATTTATGTAAGCATTCAGAGATATAAAACTTCCCCTAATAACTGCTTTTGCAGTATCCCATAAGTTTTGGTATGTTGTCTCACTATTGTCATTGTCTCGAATGAAATTGTTGATTGTTTCTATGATTTCTTCTTTAACCCAACCCTTCTTTAGAATTAGATTATTTAGTTTCCAATTGATTTTTGGTTTCTCTTTCCATGGCCTTTTATTACATGTAATTTTTAATGCATTGTGGTCTGAAAAGGATGCATTGATTATCTCTACCTTTCTGCACTGGTTTGTGAGATTTTTATGTCCCAGTACATGGTCAATTTTTGTAAATGTTCCATGTACCGCTGAGAAAAAGGTATATTCCTTTCTATTCCCATTTAATTTTCTCCAAAGATCTATCATATCTACCTTATCCAGAGTTTTATTTACCTCCTTAACCTCTTTCTTGTTCATTTTGAGGTTGGATTTATCGAGTTCAGAGAGGGGGAGGTTGAGGTCCCCCACTAGTATAGTTTTGCTATCAATTTCTTCCTTCAACTCCCCCAACCTCTCCTCTAAGAATTTGGATACTCTACCACTTGGAGCATACATGTTTAGTAATGATATTGCTTCATTGTCTATGATGCCTTTTAGCAGGATATAGTTTCCATCCTCATTCCTTTTGATTAGATCTATTTCTGCTTTCGCTTTGTCTGAGATTAGGATTGCTACTCCTGCCTTTCTTACATGAGCTAAAGCACAATATATTCTGCTCCATCCTTTGACCTTTATCCTATGTGTATCCCCCCGTTTCAAATGTGTTTCTTGTAAGCAGCATATTGTTGGATTATGACTTTTAATCCATTCTGCTATCCGTCTCCGTTTTATGGGAGAGTTCATTCCATTCACATTCACAGTTATGATTACAATCTGTGTATTTCCCTCCAACCTCTTTCCCACCATTTGTGCTTTTAGCTCTCCTGTCTCCCTTCCCCTCCTCAATAGTATTCACTTTTCTCCCCCTCCTCCTGCAGCCTTACCCTCCTTCTTTTAGCCCCCCTCCCTTTTACTCCCCTTTACTCTTATTGCTTCTTTCCTCCCTTTTAGCCACCCTCCCCTTTCTTCCCCCTTCCCCTCCTACTACCTATAGAGCTAGTTAGGATTATCTACTTAAGATTATTGTTCCCTCCTTTGAACAGATCAGATGAGAGTACCTCTCAAACAATGCTCATCTCCCTCCCCTCCTTCCCTCTACTATAGTTTTGTACTTCTTCCTGTGATATAATTTGCCATTTTCTGCTTCCCCCTTTCCACACCTCCTATTACATTCCCTTCTCATACTTAAATCATATTTTTGACATGACATCATTTACTTTATGCCCGTTCCCTCTACATATATCCCTTTTATCATAATAGCTGCACAGTTCTCAAGATTAACAGGTATCATCTTCCCTTATAGGGAGGTAAACAGTTTGCCCTAATTGAGTAGCAAGTTTTTGTTTTTGTTTTTTCCCCTCTGTTTACCTTTTTATGATTCTCTGGAGACCTGCATTTGAAGATCCAATTGACTATTGAGTTCTGGTGTTTTGGTCAGAAAGCTCTGGAAATCCCTTATTTCGTTGAATGACTTTCTCCTTGCCTGAAATGTTATGCTGAACTTTGCTGGGTAGTTGATCCTTGGTTGAAGTCCCAACTCCTTTCCCTTACGGAATATTGGGTTCCAATTCTTTCGATCTTGTAATGTAGAAGCTGCAAGGTCCTGTGAGATCCTGACTGTATGTCCCTGATATTTGAATTGTTTCTTTCTGGCTGCTTGTATTATTTTCTCCTTCTCTTGATAGTTCTGGAATTTGGCAACAATATTTCTTGGGTTTTGAGTTTGGGATCCCTTTTGGGAGGAGAACGGTGGATTCTTTCGATGACTATTTTGCCCTCTGAGTCTAGTACTTCTGGGCAGTTTTCCTTGATGATTTCCTGGACGATATTGTCCAGACTCTTTTCTTCATCATGGGTTTCTGGCAGGCCAATAATTCTTAAATTTTCTCTCCTGGATCTGTTTTCCAGGTTAGTTGTTTGTCCAATTAAATATTTTACATTTTCTTCTATCTTTTCATTCTTTAGATTTTGTTTAACTGATTCTTATTGCCTCATTGAGTCATTAGTTTCTACTTGCCCAATACTAATCTTCATCGTATTGTTTTCTTCAGTTAACTTTTCCGTCTCCTTTTCCATCTGAGCAATTTTTCCCTTTAAGGAGCTATTTTCTGCATTTAATTTTTGTACTTCTTTTTCCTTTCAACCAATTTTCCCAGTTAGGTTTTCTGTTTCCTTTTCCATTTGATCAATTTTCCCAATTAGGTTTTGGGTTTCCTTTTCCGTTTGATTAACTCTTCTTTTTAGGGAATTATTTTCTCCAGTTAATTTTTGACCTTCCTTTTCCATTTGTTCAATTTTCCTTTTCAAAGTGATGTTCTCATCAGTGAATTCTTTTTTTATAATTTTAAAATCATTGGCCAGTTTGTCTTCTATTTCCTTCTTCATCTGTTCCAGGAAAGCTAGTTGTGCTTGCAAGAAATTCATAGTCCCTTCTGAAGTTTCAGATGGAAGTACAGTCTCAGCTCTGACCTCTTTGGTGTTTGTGTTTTAGTCCTTATCCCCACAGAAAGATTCTATGGTTTTTTCACTTTTTGTCTGCTTTTTCCAATTCATGATGTTGGCTGAGTGTTGTAGCTTCTGGTTCTTTCAGTCAGAAGGTACAGAATTTTGTGTTGAGCTGATGTGTGCAGAACCTAAAAGCAGGCTTTTGTTTTTTGTTTCCCAGATCAACCCTGGGGTTAGCTTGTTAAGTGTGTGGGAGGAGTGGTCTGGTCACAGGAGATCTCCTCAGCTGAACTGAGGCAAAGGCAAGCTCAGGGGATGGTGATTCCAGCTTCTCTGTTGTCTTCCCTTTTCCCCTGGAGGGCTTAGGCACGCCTAGATGCTAATACGTGTTCCCACCCCTCCTGGAGCTCGTCTCCTGGTGCTGAGGCTTGCCTGGGTCTCAGTGCGAGTTTTCTCTGCCCTGGGTCCTCTGTCCTTCCGGATCGCCTCCACCACAGTAGGAAGAATCCCCCTTTACTATTTTCCTAGCCTCTGGTGTTATGAGACTATTTGCCCCCTTCTGCTGTTCCTGCTGATCCAGGGGTTTTCTGGGGAAATATTTTATGGTTGTTTCACGGACATCAGCGGGGAGGAGAGAGCATTTACTGATCACTCTGCCATCCTGGCTCCCGGAAGTTCAAGTAGGTCACTTACCCAAGTTTAGCCTTCAGGCTGAAGGTTTCAAGGGCTGCTGCGTTGATATCTGGCACTCAGCGGCTCTCACCGGCTCGGTTTGGCCTGTCTCCTGGTCTGCTGGTTTCTCCCGCCGCTCTCGGGCTTCTCAGGTCCCTTCCACCCTGCTGCGCCGACTGCGCTGCGCTGTGCGCTGGAGGCTCACCCCTGCAGAACAGATCCTTCCCGTGGACCTTCCAGTCTAACCTGGGCTCCGAATCTGTCAAAGTCTGTCACCCACTGGATTCAGCACCTCCAAAGTTTCGTCAGATTCTCCTTTCGGAGGTATCCAGAGGAATTTGTCCAGGAGCTTAGGTGAGTTGTTGCTTTCACTCCGCCATCTTGGCTCTGCCCCCCCAATTCTATTTTTTTCAAATTGTTTTCTTCAGTTAACTTTTGCATCCCTTTTTCCATCTATCCATTTGATTCTTTTATTTTCTCCACTTAATTTTTGTACTTCCTTTTCCAGTTTTCCCTTTAGAGTTTATGCTCCCTTTTCCGTTAGTTCAATTTTCCTTTTAAATTCTTCTGTGATTTCTTATTTCTTATTTTTAAAATCTTTGGCCAATTTCTTCTACTTCCCTTATTTAGCTTTTAAAATCCTTCTTAAGCTCTTCTTAGAATATTCTTTGAACTTGAGACAAGTTCATATTTGCTTCTGAAGTTTCAAATGGGAGGACCGTCTCAATGCTGACCTCTCTGGTAATCAAGTTTTGATCCTTGTCCCCATAGAAAGATTCTACGGTCTTTTCTGTTTTGCTTCTTGCTTATGACTGTCACACTTTTCCTGACTTTTAAAATGGAACTCTGCTTCTAGGGCACAGAGGGCTCTGTCCCACTGTTCTTCTGCTTAAGACTTGAGACTTCATATATTGTGGCCTCTGGTTCTTTCAGCTAGATACTGGAAAGCTGTAGCTTACCTCACGCTGAGGTGGCTGCTATGCCATAACAGAGCCCAGATTAAGTCTTTCTGAGTCTTCCTAGAGTTACCCAGGAGCTAGCTGTGTTAAGTGTGTGGGAAGGGTAGTCTGGGTGCGGGAGGAGTCCTCTCCTCAGCACAGGCAGGCTCAGTGGTTGGTGAACCCCATTTTAGCTAGTGTCTTCCTGATTCTCCTGGCTATGCTCAGGCATGCTTGGGGTCCTTGTGTTGACTATTATGGGCTCCACCCCTCTGGAGCTCAAGATCTCATCTGTTTGCTGAAGTGTGGCTGTCTGTGACAGTTTCAGTCCTGCACTTGTCCACTTCAACCACAGCAAGAGTTATCTCCCTTATTGCTTTTCCTAGTCTCATAGGCTATCAGACTGTTTACCCCTTCAGTTGATTCCTCTGTTCCAGGATTTTTCTTGAGGAAATATTCACTGGGCTTTTCAAGGTCAACAAAGGGAAGGGGAGAGCACTTACACATCACTCTACCATCTTGACTCCCACAAGATCAAGTAGGTGACTCACAGGCATTTAATCTTTGGGCTGATAGTCTCACGAGTGGCTGCTGCAGTTAGCTGAGGTTTTGTGGTTCTCTCTCCCTCAGTTCCACTGGACTCTCATCCTGGGCTGACATAACATTAGTAACTTTTAAATGTACTCCAGTTCCAATTCAGGAGCCAATAAATTGTTTGTTTTTACCATACTGTTAGCACATCATAACCAGTTATAAAATCCCTAAATACCA